>NC_142654.1:4775000-9775000 GCF_055504915.1 Nelumbo nucifera | reverse complement strand
ATGCAACGTTTTTGGACATAGAGCTATTTCGGAAGCACTATTTGTGTTCTTGTGAGGAATAATCACTTAACCTAATGGTTCATCATTCGGGATCTGATATGGATATGGTACATTGCGGTTTTGGTGCAACTTTGAAAATCTCTGCCCAAGTTCAGGTGAATTGAAAGGAGGGTCTCAAACCAGGTGGATTTTTTTTTTTTTTTTATTCTCTGAAGATTGTTTCCATTTTCTCACTTGTTGGGACGGTGTTGAGCTTCCCTTCATGTACAACTGGTCTGCTTGGCGTTTGTTGTACAACTTTATTGATATTGTAGGAGGGATTCATGTATCACAAATCTTTCCTGGAAATATACATTCTATACATTTTGTTTTGCTTCTTTATAGAGTTAACTTGTTATTGTGCTTGTTTAGGTTGGGGCTGGTTTTATCCATTGTGATTCAAATATTTTCCATTTAACAATTTCTAAAACACTTGTCTGGTGAAGACGTATAGTTTTCTATCAACCTTTTAGGCTGTGTTTGGTTTGAAGGAAAAAATGGGGAAAGGTAAGGAAACCTTTATAAAACTTGTATAGGTTTCGCTACCTTTCCCTTCAAACCAAACATAGCCTTAATGTGTTAAACACTTAAAAACTGCATTGTCTAACTGACAGCCAAGTTTCCCAAATGCCGTACTCCATCCGCTCTGAATGTGGTGATGTCAGTGTCTACAGTTTTGGTTAATCTTTTATCTCGTCTCTTTCTTTTAGTTTTTTTTTTATTTATTTTTATTTGTGTTTACTGTTCTAATTTGATTTTATGCATGGCCTTTTATCTTCGAGTAGAGAAGTTAAGAGAAGGTTTCTGTGAAGGCATTGGATCTGCAGGCTGTTGAAATTTGAAAATACATTGGAAGTTTGGAACCTTATTTTCAATCCATCTTGAAAACATTCGAGAGGAAAGCAGGCTGCCCTCATGAGGAGGGTATTAAAGAGTAGAGAAGTTGTCCATTTAATACAAGGGCTATCTTAACTGTTAGAAGGTTCAAAGAGTAGAGAACTTGCCCTTGCCTTGTTAAGAATCTTGACAGTAAAAGTAAAACTGCTAAAATGTACATCTGGAGTTCAATGGGCTGAGAAAAGACTAATATCAAAATAATAAAAATAGACATGTTAAAGCACTGTATCTCTTGTATTTAGTGTTTTGTGTATTTTCCTTTTTTGTTGTATTTCTTATATTGTTTTCAACTTCCTACTTTTCCTTTTAACTTTCATTTTTTGTGTTACTTTATCATTTTCTGTTAAATGGTCTATATGAGGGCAATTTAGACTTTTAAAAATGCTTAAACTTGCACATGCTAGTCTCATGTAAATCTTTTTTGAAAGTAACTAATGGAATGCCAACCGCAAGGAAGGCAAAGTGCTGAAATGTGAAAGTTCAAACTTCAAAGTGGGTATTTAATTTGTCACAAATGAAAGTTTGGGGTGCTAAGTGCCGCCACTCTCTAAGTTCAGGGAATGTATAATTGCTCATTCGATATTATAATTTATATAGCAGATATCACCAATGTGTTTGAACCGTTGTTGATCTGGATGGTTGGATCGTTTGGCTCAGAATCGTCCAGGCAACTTGTTCTATTTTACCCTAAACCTGGTCCCTAGTAAAAAAAAAAGAAAACAACCATTGAATTGGTCAATGGCCCATAGACCCATTCAACAGTTTTAGCTATATATATATTTTTTTTTTTTTTAATTTTTGTCAGAATGGCCTGTCTGTCCAAACCAGACAGTCGAACCGACCCAGAAATCAGTGGGCAGAACGGTTCCAATTCTAGGTCGGTTTTTCAATTAAAAAGAGAATTGATTATTGGTGCTACCAAGACGATTCTAGTGATCATTGCTCTACCCATCAAGCTTCTCAGTCCATTGGTGGCAAGGCAACATGGCATCTTCTAGCACAATTATATCATAGGTAAGGTAAGCAATCAACTTGTCTTAGTGTTAACCAAAAGCTAACATAAAAAAAACAAAAAAAAAAAACAGAGGTGGTGTTAACAAGTAGGTAGTCAACACCCAACAGCAACCATGGGAGACATCATTATTATTATTATTATTAATTGTTTAGATAGCAATATAGTTGGGCTGGTCAATCAGGTGTTGGCCAACGCCCTTTGTACTGATTTTGGTAGAATTCAAGCCAATCTCTCTTATCCTCTTCCTTCCCTTTCTGTGAGCTCTCTATCTGCTATCTGCTATGGAGGAAGTAATCAACTTTCACAGAAGCACAGGAAACCCATGTACTCATGGTTATGTATCATTAGGATACTGTTCTTGATGCCAGCGACGCCTGCAAAAAATAAAAAATGTGAAGGCAGAGGTCCCAGTTTACTCTCTTATGGCAAGTATAGACTGAAGACAGAAGACAGAATGTGGGAAGAAACTAGAGTTACCCATTGTTACTGCGCTTGCAAAGATGACAGAAGACAGAATAAAGACTACAATGGAAGTTCTCTTTAGAAATTCAATCACTTTTCTTATAAGGAACTGTCCCCATAATCCGGCCATCATTGACACTGCTATAAGATACAAAGCTGCAAATAGGAATTGTGTATGTTGAGATGAATGTGTGGATATGTCCTTCTCTTTCTATAAACAAATAGGAAAAAAACTACCTGGAGATGTCTTTCTATAGACAGTAAAAACCATTTTAATTTTGGTACAAGGAAAATGATGCGGTAATGCTGTATGGAGCAGAGTATTGGACAGTCAAGAAACATGTAAAAAAAAAGTGCGGCAGAAATGTATATGTAGAGATGAATGTGTGGAGAAACTAAAAAAAAATGTACGTAGTATAGAAATAGAAATGAAATCATTCAAAGGAATAGGGAACAACTCCAATAAGTGATAAAATGAGAGAAAGTAGATTTGGGACATGTTTGGGAGTGCTTAAAAATAAGTACTTATTTGGGCCATTAAACATTTATTGGTATCTGAGAAATAGGCCCAAAATAAGTGCTTATTTTAAAAACAAGGGCTTATTTTTTAAGCCCAAATTTCCAGCCTCTTTTAAGTGCTTATACCATAAGCACTTATTCAATTTTTTTTTCTTTCAAAATTATCCTTAGTTGAATT
The DNA here is from genome assembly GCF_055504915.1 of Nelumbo nucifera. Taxonomy (NCBI): domain Eukaryota; kingdom Viridiplantae; phylum Streptophyta; class Magnoliopsida; order Proteales; family Nelumbonaceae; genus Nelumbo; species Nelumbo nucifera. Next base: position 9,771,890 of record NC_142654.1, on the reverse strand, counting down.
TTGAAATACCACTTATAAAATTATCCCTAGTTGAATTTTATAAAAGTACTTTTATGAAAGCACTTTTATTAAAGTACTACTTTTATAAAGGTGCTTTCATAAAAGTGCTTTTGTAGGGGTACTTTCATAAAAATACTTTTATTAAAGTGCTTTCAAAGGGTATATTTTGAAAATTTGAAAAAAATGAAGGACAAAATAGTCACAAATGCTTATTTAAGTGCTTATTAGAGAAAAAGACTAACAAACGCCCAATATAAAATAAATGCTTATCTAAAAAATAAGCACTTGAAAAGTTGGGTGCCAAATGCAAATAAGTGTTTATTCGAATAAATACTTGTTTTTAAGCACTTATTTTTAACTTAAGCACTCCCAGATATGGCTTAGATGGTTTGCTTACATGCACACATGAACTTACTATGGCTATGTTTGGTTTCATGGGCGTTTATTGAAAGAACGCCACCACATTAGTGCCACATAGGCATTGATGTTTATTGCATATGAAACCATTGTTTGGTTTCATCGTTAATCAAATAAACATTCAAAAATGAAACGCTTTAATTTATGTACATGGGGCATGTGAGGAAACGTCAAATTCTCGCTTCCCTTAACCCCTGGGCATTTCTTGAATTGAAATGCTAATATGGCACACTTTAAGCTAAGGTAGAAGTCAACTTTATGGGGTGTTATTCATAAAATGCCCAACCAAATAGAAAAAGCAAAAAAATATTTAAAGTATCATTTTTCAGATAAATGTTTACTTGACAAACACTCCCTTGATAAATGCCCATGGAACCAACACTCCCTTGATAAATCAGAATATCTATTTGAGCATTGTATGTTTTATGAAACATAAAATCATACCTCCGGAGGTAAGTTTTTGAGACTAGAACAAAATCATGAAAAACAAGGGACATGTTTTGTGCATAAAAAACAAAATCATGCAATTCGGAGAACAAGTTTCTTTAAGTCCTTGGAAAAAATAGGAAAAAAAAAAGAAAAATTACACAACAAGGAACATGCTTTGTATATTTTAATTTAGAATCACAATAAAGAAAAACAATTCATATTGGAGAACACCCATAGTGACTTCCTGTTATTATATAATTTGGAATAGCTACCATAGGGAATAGGGAATCTTTTGAGTAAATAAAACTCCACCACAGATAGAGAGGATGAGAACATCATAACAAATGTTGCTGTAGCACTTGCAACCTACAAATCAAATACCAAATGTTAGAACTCAACAAAGCCTTGTCGCTGTTAAATTACATGGGTTGGGTTGGGCTACAAATCAAACACTAAGAATCTATTTGATTTGGAATTGGAATTGAAATCCTTTGAAATCAGAATGGTCTATTCCCATTTCTGAATATCCCATAGTCTGTTTGATTCAGATCCCTATTACCGCAAACCAAACATCAAATCACTCTTTGCATTGCATACCAGAGCATGTGCCAAATATCAATTTTCATACCTGGGGGATGACTCCAAGCTCTAAGAGGAGTGGCCCCAATATGAATCCACCACCAGAACCCAGCAGGCCACCAACAATTCCTCCAATGATGCCACAGAAAGCACAGAATGCAAGGTGCAGTGCTGTCCAGTCGATTGTGGCCTCACAAACTGCCTCTGAGTTTCCAACCACTCTCCTGTTCCTGCTCTCCTTGTACAGTTTCCTTGCTTCATACCCATGCACAAGCAGCGCCACCGGAAACTAATCAAAGCCAACAGTGTGTTGTGTATCGTCAGATTAACATTCCAGACTCACTCCAGAACAAATTAAGCAAAAGCATTTCCAGTGCATTCATCACCCACCTGTAAGACATTGAGCACCCAATACCATGCACCGCAGACTGCTGTACCATTCTGCAACCCAGAACCAAGAAATTAAATGTGGTCCTTGAGATTCTGTTTACAGAGAGAGAGAGAGAGAGAGAGAGAACGTGCCTTGAGGACCTGAAGAAATAGAAACGAAAACCATACGAGTAATAGCACAAGAATCCTTTGCCACCTCAAGTTGAAACGTAGTATTTCCTGAAGATGATGAAAGGTAAATAAGGAAAACAAGTTCAACTAATCAGCTTGGTTCTTAAAAAAGATAAGACTAGAAAAGAAAAGAAAAGAAAACAGAAGAAGAATCAAAGTGGATGGGAATGGCTCACCAACTGGGATTTCTCTGTTCGAAGAACCTGAGGCTCATACTCTGCATCAATCAGAGATGCAAAACCGATCGAGAAACAACAAGCAAATTATAATAAGTCCAGATTAATTATATTAAAAGAAAGAAGAAAATTTCTGATAAATCAATGTCTTCTATAGTAGCCTTACGTTCGCCATGATAGTTTGCTGGAGCTTCTTGTTGCTTGTCCTGTTCTTTCTGTATATTTTCCCCACAAAACCAAAAGAGCGTGGAAACCATTAATGACCATAAAGAATTAAAATAATTCCTCTTGGTTAATTAATTGTAACTCTGTCTTCAGAACCCACCTTCAAAATTATTGTCTCTTGATTCCACATCTCGATTCCCTTGAAAAAAGACCTCGACGACGTCCCTGTGGATTAGAACTTATGACTTATGTCATCTCTTACTTCTACTTAGACAGGTGGAAGTGCCCACCTATCTTCTCATCAAGATACAGTTTTTTTTTTTTTTTGGGGGGGGGGGGGGGGTGGGGTGGGGGTAAATTTCACGATACAGTATTTGGAGTATAGTTCTTCTTTCAACCCTAAAAAAAAAAAAAAAGGCCACTCCCACTCTTCAAATGATGTGAGATTATTAATAACGACCAACTATTTTAATTGAAGTTTATTAAAATGCTTCTACCAAGAAAAGGATTTTTGCCCCGTTTGCCATCTTTTTGTGTGAGTTGTCGGCTTTTTTAGATTTCTGGCAGCTTATTATTTGGTTTTTTTCCGTTTGGTTGGGAAAAGATTTATCTACTAAAAGCACAATCTTGAAAAATGTGAAAAACCTATTTCAAGTTATTTTCGGGAAGCTCCAAATAGGGCTTTTGTCTTTTTAAGTCTTCGTGTGAAAAGATGCACTTTAACCAAACGGTCTTCAAGCTGTTAATCTTAATGCAAAAATTCACATCGTCTTTTGGTTGTCGGGTCAACAGAAAGATGTTTTAAAAAAGACTTGCCAAACTGCACCTAAAATATAAACGTTTACAAATAAAACTTAATTTAATCTCATAAATAAATTAAAAAATATAACAATTGATCTTAAAAAAAATAAAAATTCTAACTTAAATTTACCATATAAATAACAGGTGATCATTATCTAGTATATATATTAAATCAAATCCCTCAAACTAGAGGATTTCTTCATTTAGACACAGGGCTCTCTCTCCTTTTAGAAAAAAAAAGGGAGTATTACTATGAGAGAGAGATGGGGTGACAAATGAATTTACCCAAGAAGAGAACGATGACGAGAACAGTGATGAGCCAGTTCGGGAAGGCAACACTAAGAGCGACACCAATGGTGATGCCAAGCATGAGCATGGGCTGGAAGAGAAGGGCCAAGTCATAGTCTATGATGGGCACGTCCTTTGTTGGATGGGGTACCCTTAAATTATACCAAACGGATGACGTTGATGCACCCATGATCATACCTGCAACACAAATAGTTACCCAACTCTCGTTATCATCTCACTTGTTTCTTCTCATCTTTTGATTTTCAAAATTATGTTTTCATCCAAAAAAAGTTGTTTGGTAGACTTCACAAAAGGTAAAAGCAGAGAAGGGTAAAAAGAGAGGAACAGATGGGTTTACATTTGGAAAGAGCCGCAGCAGATTTCGTATCGAATCCCACAATCAAATTAAGCATTGGAACAAAGATTCCTCCTCCTCCGACGCCACCCACCATTCCAAAAGCCGATCCTAGAAACCCAATCACCGTCGCCAATACAATTCTCCAGCTAAACTTCAATTTCTGATATGCACTCAACAACCAGAAAACTTTTAGCGCAGAGAGAGAGAGAGAGAGATGAATGAAAGATAGAAATGGAGATAGAGATAAATACAGGCCAAACTTTGAGGCGGTTGTTCAATGCTTCAGCTGGGTATTGCACTGAAGTTGAGTGTAGAGAGTATAGACGACGTGGGTAGTTATAGTCATGAGAATCGGCGAGGAAGAACGTCGACAGAATTGCCATGGAGAAACCACAAAGCAGATACAGTAGGAACCTTCTCGTTGTCATGTTGTCTGCCCTTGCTCTGCTCGATCAGCCCCCCACCCGACTCGAGAAAAACCAAAGAGAAAGAGTTCTTCCTCTCTGTGAAATTTATATTCTGGTCTGCTCGAGTAGAGAATAGAGACAGGGGGAGAGCAATACATTTCGCCTACGTACTTTTGCTTTGCTTTTTCATGGTGATTGGTGGGTGACGATAAGCCACGAGAGAGAGAGAGAGAGAGAGGACAGAGTCGGTAAATCAAAGCAAACGGGATTTCATTGTCCAATTCAACAGTAACAATAGTGGATTCCATCATTTGTCATGTCGGGGTCGTTCTATTGCACTAAGGAGTCGCTCAAGCCACGAAACCTAAAGCCTTCCATTGTCGTGGTAAATTAGAATCTTAGGTGACGTCGTCGTGGCAAAAGTGAATGTCTCTATCTAGTTCATCGTAGGTTTTGCTTCAAATTCTACTCTCCTGTAAATTGCCAAAGGTTTTCTCCCCTCTTCCTCTCAGGGTTTTAAGTTCATGTCAGTCAATTGAACATGTTCGAACCGAGGTGGCGCACTAGGTTGAAGCTGCGCAATGAGATCAAGAAAGATGTCAAAGGCATGAGAAGTTATCCCAGGGTAGGCATTTTGACGCTCAAGTCAGTAGAAAGTGGTGAGTGATGAAGCCGAGCAATGAGGGCACTGGTCCGAGCAAAGTAACAGTACGAGTGCTAGAAGTTTGATTCCCTTATCTTGAGCGGGAGATACCTTTTTATAGCTAAAGGTCTGTGTCCTGATCGGATTGGGCTTTAGGGGTTACCGGGATAAGGCTAACTGCTGAGGTCTTCATGATAGAATCCTAATCCCTAGCGGGGTTGTCCCATCCTCTCATGTTCTTGATTGTACTTATTTGTATGATGTGGAGTTGACGTGGCTGGGAGGATAAGGTGGGGGCTACGGAAGTAATGTAGCGCAGTCATGGCCGTAGAGTCGGTGTGTGCCGGAGCTGGTAGGGCAGCACCAATGTGGCCGAGGTGACTGGGTAGTGACTTGGCGGCCACATGGCGTACAAGGCCAGCTCAACTATGATCCAAATAGTAGTCTTTTTCTTTTGGCTTGAGAGAAGTGATAATGATTAATGAAAAAGTACAAAAACGGGGTGTATCATATCAGTATTCATGATCATGGTTATAGAGTAGACTTGTTCATGGGCCAGGCTTGGGCCGGGCTTTTGCTCTTCATTAACATAAATTTTTCAAGCCCGAGCCTGGCCCGACCCTCATAAAAAGCCCGAAGCTCGACCTGGGAGTCTGAGCGTCGGTGCCCTTTGAAATTGAGAGAATGGTGCTTGTTGACTTCACCGATTCCTGGGAGTCTGAGAGTGAGAATAGATATCGAGAAAGTCAGAAGATAGAAGATGACAACAATGCCAGAGAGAGAGAGAGAGCCGCTAGAGAGAGAGACGATCTAGATCTGGTGGCGCCAGCCGCCAGTGCCTGAGTTCGTAGAATGAAAATGGTGTGTCTGGGCTCTGGTGGCGCTGACTGGAGAGAGAACTGAGAAGATAGAAGACCTAGTTCTAAGAAGAGAGAGAACTGAGAATGAGAAGAAAGAAGATGAAAACGGTGCCGGTTGGAGAGAGAGAGAGAGGGAGAGAGAGAGAGAGATGAATAGTTCTGGTGGTGCCGGCCGCCGGTGCCTGAGTTTGCAGGTGCAACTGGGTTCGTCGGTTCTGAGAGTTGAGAGGGAGAAATGAGAGCTGCTTCTGAGAGTGAGAGTGAGAAGGGAGAATGAAAAGAAAAGTTTTAAGAATTCAGGGGGCAATTTAGGAATTTAGGGTTTAACTTATATAAAAGTTGGGCTCGGGCCGGGCTTTTTTAATAAATCCTGAGCCCGGCCCATAAAATAGTTGGGTTCAGTCTTTTAGGCCCGAGGTCAAGCCCATGGGCTAAAACGCATGCTCAAGCCCATCCTAGGGCTGGACCAGCCCATCGGGCTATCCGATCCATGAACAGATCTATTGTAGAGTATGTTAGAACTAGATATATATACCATTAATCATACCAGTCCAGATGAATTGAAGACAAAATCATACACACCCAACTGAACTATGTATCACAGTTGAACACGCCAATATTCACAATGGGCCCAGATCTGGGACCCAGCTATACTGAACACTGACGTGTTCAAACCATGAGCAGTAACTCAGCCGGGGTGTGTATGTTTTTGTCTCCAGCTAATCCGCCGCTCCCGAATGATGCATATTAGCAAGATACATCTCCGTATTGGACTGTATCACATTGTATATGACCCATTCAAACACACTAGGGAAGAAAAATCTTGTAAGGAGAAGTTAGACAGAAATTGAGAAAATCATTGCCACTAAGTAAAAGGGAGATCCAGATCCTGGTAGCAACGTTGCATTAGCCGCTAGGTAGGCTGTTGATTCTTTCATCTCCTGCTCCATATATGCATCTCATGTAATTTCCGTTTTACCCTTGCATGGCTTCTATTTTTACATCCATACCCACTTCTATGGTGGCATTGTACCAGGGGTGATCATTTTCAGCTCCAGTCCGGAAATGTCGGTCTGGTGCCTATACTTTATGTTTAGGCCCGGCCTATATGTATATTATTTTATGTTATATTTTATATTTTTATATTGTAAATATTATAATATGACACTTGTATACAAATATTTAATGATTTAATATAAAATATTATATATGCAATATTTTATACATAAGAGTTAGACCCGGAGATTATGCAAACAAACAAGTTATAGACTTATAGAGTAAGAATTACTAAAAAAATTATCATTTACCCATTCTCTTGGCTACTGATGGTCTTAATTTTCTGTTCCAAGGGGCTATGCAACAGGGGTAGTTCATCCCTCATACCCATAATTCTCCCAATTTAGGTGCAGGCGGGATTCGATCCTAAGTCTCTACTATAACCAACAAGAGGCTTTACCAACCAACCGTCTAGGTCTTGATTGAATCAATGAAAAATGTAAAAAGAAATTCAGTTATATACAAATAAATCACTAAATATAGCGACAAACCAATATTTAGATTAGAACTGTCAATGGGTTGGGTCGTCTACCTAATAGAACTAAATTGATGAAATCGATTATATAGATTTTGGACCTTTTTGTAAAATACTTTTTATTTATCACACTTAATTTTGTTTTTAAGATGACATGTTTTTTTGCAAAATTTTTGCATTTTTCATGATTTTTGTACTTTTATGTTTTTTAATTTTTATTACTTAGTTATGACATCAACGATTGACACATTTGACCCAAAAGGTTGAACTATTGACCTACCATCAAATAGGAGAATAATTTTATTTTTGGGTTATTTTTAATTTTGTATTTTATTTCCATCATCTATAAAAATAATTCTCATTTTTCATACTTATTTTTTTTAATATGATTAATATAAAATATTAGAGATGTACCTAGATTTTTTATTTTTTGTATTTATTTAAAAAATTATTATTTAAGTATGACATCATGGGTTGACCATTTTGACTTAGATGCTTAAATTGCTTATTTGCCACTTAAACAAAGAAGTGATTTGGTTTTAAAAAGCATGGATTTGCATTTATTAAAGTATTGGATATAGAATCTAACTAATAGAATTTAATAATGAGAAAATACCTTAAATATAAGATTTAATGAGGGAGAATGGAAGTTAATACCTTATATATAAGACATAATTAAAGGGAATTAAATGTGATAAAAAAAACTTGTAGTTCTAGTTACATTTTCTGCCCTCACAATTAAAGAGGCACAAAAGTATTTTTTATAAATTTTTTATATTTTATATTTTTATAATTTAATTTATGACATCACACACTCACTAGTTTGATTAAGAGGGAAATATGGTTACATTTGATTTTTGGAATATTAGTTTTTTATTAGTGTTTTTTTTTTATCTCATGGTCAAATCAATTGGTTGAAAGATTGACCCATCATCAAACTAGTATTTTGAGTCCATTTATTATTAAATTATTTGTTTGTAAAAAGCCATTAGCTCGTTCAACAAAATGGTGACCCATTTTTCCTAAATGGTTGAATTGTTGTCCCACCACTTGCATGGATGGAAAAATTGGTTTACTTTTGGGTCAGTTTTATCATATCTCATTTTCACTACTACAAAAAATAAACCATATTTTTCACACTTATTTTTGTTTAATACAATGAATAAGTGATATTATAGATGTGACCAAATATTTTCTACAAAATTTTTAGACCTTTTTTGTATTCTTTTACTTTTTTATATTTTTAAATATTTATTATTTAATTATGACATCATGGATTGACTTATTTGGTGCAAAAGGTTTAATGTTTAGGTTGATTTTAAATTGTGTATATCATTGAACTCAATAATAAATCTAATTATTGTCTATCACCCTTATTTTGTTTAATAAGACTAATATGTAATATTAGAGATGTGTATGATTTTTTATTTTTTGTGTTTTCATAATTATTTGTATTTTTTATTTTAAATATTTTATTGTTTAACTATGACAACATGAGTTGATTCATTTGACCCCTAATGATTGAACCATTGACCTGCCACACATACAAAAATGGTTTCACTTTCATATCGCCTATTTTCATGATTAATAACACAAACTTCTTATTTATCATACTTATTTTTGTTTAAGATGACGAATATAATATTAGAGATTTGCCGGTATATATTTTAAAAGTTTTAGTATTTAATTGTGACGTAATGGGTTGACCTATTTGACTCAATTGTTTGAATACTTACCTACTATTTGAAAAAAAAAAAGTGGTTTTATTTGTGAACTGTTTTAAAATATAGGTTTTTATAGCATTGAAATTATTATTAATGGACTTGATTAGTGAAATTTAATGATGAAAAACAAAGGTAACTTAAATATAGGATTCAATGATGAATTTAACAATAGTATTCGAATTACAGTTTCTACCTACAAATAGAGGGATTTGAATTCAAAAAGAAGGGCATTTTGGTAAAGAAAAACTCCAAAAGCCATAGAAACTATTTCCACTTTTTATAGTAGTATAGTATAGATGGATGGATGGATATGGATATATGTATTGGTTGTATCAGTCCATATCAGTCAGTTTGTGTATATGTATGTGCCCATTAACCAAAAAAAGAAAAAGAAAGAAAGAAAGAATGAATGAAAAGAAAAGCCAGAAAAAGGACAAAAAAAAAAAGAAATTTACTTTGGAGCCAACCCATTACATGCATTGATGGTTGGAGTTTAACAAAAAAAAAAGAAAAGAGGGTGCACCCATTCGAGATAAAAAATTTGTCATACTTTTCGTTATATATCTCCATCTACGTACCTTTCATCTGTTCGACTGTGGAATATTCTTGCTCTGGACCAGTTGGATTGTTCCCATGCTGGCACTCTTAAACTGTATATACATATGACAGCTCGTCCATCCATGTGCTGCTGTCATCCATCCTTCCCTTCTGAAAGAAAGAGAACAGTCGAGTCCAATTACAGGCATAAGCCAATGATCAAACACTAGAAGTGCAGTAATTAATCACAAAAATTGATCATGTCCAACCATGCATCTTCCAGATACAGACCAAATATACCCAAGGCCATTCTGTGATAATAAACTTACAAATAAAATCTTAGGGTCTGTTTCGTTTGTAGTTAGAATCGAAATCCTTCAGAATTGGAATCGGAATGATTTATTTCCATAGTCTTTTTCGTTCAGATAAGAATAGGAATAAGAATTGAAATCAGCAGGAATGAGATTTCACTCCTAAAAAAAGGACAGGGAATAACCGTTCCCTCAAATGGGGGAATGCCATTCCAGCAGGATTGAGATCGAAGTAACCTATTCCGATTCCAATTCCAAGTCTAGACCTCTATTCTTGCGAACCAAGTGGGGCCTCAGTCTTTACTGCATGATGGAGTTATGGCCTTGCTTGTAAAAAGAGGGAAACAATTGGATTAGGATCAATGCTTATAAAGTCATTCAAAAGCAAAAACAATTGGATTAGGATCAATGCTTATAAAGTCATTCAAAAGCAAAAACAATTGGATTAGGACCAATGCTAACCACACAAAATCTGTCAACTGTTGGATGAATGATTTCAAGCAACAACCACAATAAATCATGCATGTTCTATTCTATACAAATAAGGTACTTTATAGGTGATATTGAGAATAGTAAAGATGTAATACTAAAAGGAATGAAAACCAGACATGGAGGAAAAGGTGAGGGAAGAAATGCAAGAAGAGATACCCAAGTATTTGGACAAATTTTAGGGGTGAGAGAGACAGGCGCTAAATTAAAGGAAAGGATTCATTTGCTTGAAATATTTATTATAAAGACTCCCCTTGTACTATGGGGTCTGTGGCAAAGACCCTCCTGTACTATGACCGTGAGACAAAGACCCCCTTCCGTTAGCTTTTCGTCTAAAAAGGCCGTTACAATATTGTTTAATTCCCATACTATCCTTGTAATAACTACTTGGACAAGAAAAATACTATTCATCTTCCCTGACCTCACATACACTAACAGCAGCGGCGGGCGGACCGGCGGTAATCCCCTCTACTTCACATTCCTTTACATTTCTATCTCTCCTCTCTCTCTCTCTCTCTCCCCCCGATCTCTCTTCTTCCCCTTTCCCTTAACAACATCTGGATTGAACCTGATGAATCAATTTTTGGTAATGTGTCAATTTTTTGTGCTAAGTACCTCGTCATTTGGTCTGAGCTAGGGGCAGATTAGGTGCCGAGTTAATTGGGCCGAGCTGGGCAGGTTAGGTGACGATCTGACTGGGCCGAGCTAGGCAGATGAGGTGTCGAGCTGACAAGGTGGCAAGCTACCTGTGAGGTGCCAGGCTGACCTGGTGCCGATTTGCCTGGGAGGTGTCGAGCTACTGGGCAGGTGCCGAACTGACTAGGTGTCGAGCTGCCTGGTGACGAGCTAGACTGACGAGCTTCCTTGCTCTTTAGAGACTTGCAAGGAACCAAATGTTAGAGGACCCGGGGTGGCTAGCCCGGCGAGGTTGCTCCGATGCTTAAGTCAGTACTCTCATAGTAGACTGCGAGCTAAAAAATCATAAAGTATGAGAGCTAGAATATGCTTACTTGCCTTTGGGGTTGGTGCCTTTATATATGCATTGTTTGGCGTGGGCTTCACGCACCACATCCGAGATTTCTGCGAGGTCGTCTAAGTGGTTCGAGATTCCAGGAGGTAACCGTCGTGCACGTTGACCACCCTCCGGATCGTTCAGCACGTGGGCCAACTTCCAAGCATGCCAGGGCTAGGCCGCCAGGCTGCGCCTGTGCCAGGCTACCAGCTCGCGCCAGGTCGCCAGGCCGCGCCTGTGCCAGGTCACGCCAGGGCGTGCCTGTGCCAGGCCGCACCCGAGCTGCTAGGTGGGACACCATCAACTTGGCTAAGGCAAATTGTTCCCAAAGCGGTTCTGGGTGTCACCTAGTTGTTCTGAGATACCATGTGCCACAATATCATTGGAGGGCCAAATCCGCCCTATCAGAACCCATTTACTATAATCCTACTCCGTTTCAGATCCGTAAGTGGTCGATTCAGATCGATTGAGAGAGAGAGAGGATTTCGCTATTTGAATTAATTTTGAAGTGATGTTCAAATACTTCAAGCCCCAAATCGTGATTCCAAAGTCGGAACGATGTTTTCTGAAAACAGTGCAGTCTCATCCAAAACAATTTTATCCACCTCTGCCTCTTTGGCTGCATCAGTTATTTTGAAAACATTGCAATCTGATCGAAACAATTTTATCCTTATGCCTGAACTGGAAGAAAGATGCAGGTCGATTCTGTAATATTTTGGTTTGTTGATGATGGATCTTTTATGATGTATTCTTGTTTATCATCTTTGCTTCTGCATCATGGGTATCAAGTAGAGAAACCATTGGTCATTTCTTTGTTCCTTGAACTAGATTTCCGCGAACTTGTGACCTTCATCCTTATGTCAACTTGAGTCTTTGAGATGTGGATGTAGAGGAAGAGTATCGGGTTGGTTATTGGTGTGTGCCCTATTTGGGAAATGTGTTTTGTTTTTGTTTCTCCGCTCGGATCTTCTTCCGTGGCTGAAAAAAGTTTTTGGCTTTGAACTTTTAAATCTGAGAGGCCCACAAGCTATCTGCACATAAAATCATTAAATGTTTCTTCTTTTGGCTCTTTTCCTGTAGACTGTAGTGATTTTTTACATTAGTCTTTCATCAGATTCACCATTTTGTGCAATTACCAACATGAACTACAGCAAATTTGTAAGTTTTCTTGTTGGTCTTCTGGGAAATGACTGGTATCAACAGCTTTGCTCTTGAGAATCTATTAGTAGGACTATATGGCTGTTAAGGACACATCGCTCAGCAGCACACTGTGGCGCAGTCATAGGCAGCAGCACGCACAACAGCCCGCACAGCAGCAGGCACCGCCCGGCGGCGCCGCACAGCAGCACGCACCACCCGGAAGCGTGCAACATGCACCGCCTGGCAGCACGCAGAACGCACCGCACGGCAGCAACACGCACCTCATGGCAGTAGCACTGCGAGACGTGCGCACCGCCTGGCAGCAGCAGTAGGGCGGGGCCCACATGATAGCTCATCAGGGTGGGTCCACACTTATCCTACCACATCAGCTCTGCTCACCAACTCGCCGCCAGTTTCACCATTCCTTATCCTTATTTTATCTTCTTAAGTAAGAGTTGTGTTACCATTAGGAGTAGGTAATTAGGAGTTTTAGTTTGAGTTGGATTACCCTAACCTAGCCGAATCCAATAAGGAATTTCCTTCTGTAATTTCCTATTTAAGGAGCTACGAATTGAAGTAAAGCATTCAGTTTTCCAGTCAAGAGAAGAGTAAGGAGAGTTTGGGTGGTCTCTTGGACAAATCACTCATTCAGTTTTCCACAATAGGTTCTGCACACAAGGGAAGGCACAAGGGAAAGCAGGGCTTTCTCCCCGTGGACCGACCCGTGATGAGATCCTACGTGCGGGCGCATAACATTTGGTATCAGATCCAAATGTCATGGGTGATATGGAGCAGCTATCATCCAAGGTCAACGAGCTGGAACATAGGCTAGCAGAAACCAGCATGGAGGTTCGTGAAGTCAAGGAAGATGTCTAGGAGCTGCGACGCCACTTGGAAGCATTCCTCTCCAACAAAGAAAGGAGTTCTGAGGGAATCACCAACACAAACAGTCGCCGTCCGGACTGGGCAGAGGCATCCAGCGAACAGCAGATCGCTGCCCCTACAGGCGCAGTTATTCCCAAGGATCAGCGCACGAAGGATGAAACTGTAAAGTCTCCTCCTTTGGCCGGGGACAATGTCACGAACATTATATTGGTACTTACAGAATGCGCTCCTTTGTCGAAGACAGGTGGACTTGGCGATGTTGTTGGGGCTTTACTGAAGGCTTTGACTCGGCATGAACATAGAGTTATGGTTGTGGCACCACGGTATGATAACTATGCAGAAGCCCAAGAAACAGGAGTGCGCAAGAGATATAAGGTGGATGGGCAAGATATGGAGGTAACTTTCTTTCAAGCTTATATTGATGGTATGGATTTTGTGTTTATGGACAGCCCTATGTTTCGCAACATTGAGAAAAATATATATGGGGGAGGCCGAGGGGATATTTTAAAACGCATGGTTTGCTTCTGTAAGGCTGCTCTTAAGGTTCTCTTCTGTAAGTATACCCGGTGTGTTCCTGTGATCCACAACATAGCACACCGGGGTCGTGGTCCAGTACGCGATTTTCGTTATGTGGACCTTCCACAAAATTACTTCAAACTACATGACCCAGGAGGTGGGGAACACTTCAAGGTCCTTGCAGCTGGCCTGAAGGCAGCAGATCGTGTAGTCACTGTAAGCCATGGTTACGCCTGGGGGCTGAAAACTAAAGGAGGCTGGGGTCTGCATCAAATAATAAATGAGTGTGATTGGAAGCTGAAGGGCATCGTGAATGGGATTGATGCAGAAGAAGGGAACCAACTTTATGCATTGAGCTATAGGACAGCCCCTGTTGTTCATACTGTGGGTGGACTGAGAAATAGTGTGCAGCCGTTTGATCCATTGGCAGAGTTCCAAACCACGTATCCGGAATTCAACCTTGAGGACAAGATCGTAGTCCAGGAGGGGTGTGATGTTATGTTCACACCGCCCGGCAGCGCACTGCGGCGCAGTCATAGGCAGCAGCACGCACAGCATCAGGCACCGCCCGGCGGCGCCGCACTGCAGCACGCACCGCCTGGAAGTGCGCAGCACACACCGCCCGGCAGTGCCGCACAACAGCATGCATCGCACGGTAGCAGCACGCACCGCAAGGCAGCAACACTAGACTGCAGCACGCACCTCACGACAGCAACACTGCGAGATGCGCACACCCCCCGACAGCAGCAGTAGGGCAGGGCCCACACGACAACTCATCAGGGTGGGTCCACACTTATCCTACCACATCAGCTCTGCTCACCAACTCGCCGCCAGTTTCATCATTCCTTATCCCTTATCCCTTATCCCTTATCCTTATCTTATTTTATCTTCTTAAGTAAGAGTTATGTTACCATTAGGAGTAGGTAATTAGGAGTTTTAGTTTGAGTTGGATTACCCTAGCTTAGCCGAATCCAACAAGGAATTTCCTTCTGTAATCTTCTATTTAAGGAGCTACGAATTGAAGTAAAACATTCAGTTATCCAGTCAAGAGAGTAAGGAGAGTTCGGGTGGTCTCATGGACAAATCACCCATTCGGTTTTCCACAATAGGTTCTGCACGCAAGGAAAGGCACAAGGAAAAGCAGGGCTTTCTCCCCGTGGACCGACCCGTGACGAGATCCTACGCGCGGATGCATAACAATGGCATCCATTCTTCGACAGGAAATGAAGATTTAATCTACTCTAGGATTCTGGTTTTTCAGCATTGTTTGAATTTTCGAGATATTACAACTGCCACCAAGCTTGTATTTTCTTCATGGATGCAACATCACCATCTCAACTCCTCAAGAGTCATTATCTCTAGATATCATAGCTTTGGAGGAAGAGAGTTCTGTACTTCCAACTAACCCTCTGACCATCAAGATATCAAGTTCCTGCAGCAGCCAATCGAGTTGTAAGAAATCTCTCCCTGTATCTCCTTCCGATTTGCTTTCCCCATGCATAAAGAGCTCAATTGAATCATCCCTATTGAATTCCCCATCCCTCATCTCCCCACCATCATCAGTATTCGTTTCAGCTTTACAATCACCTTACATATGTCCAAGGGCCTTGCTTCCACCACCCCCAGAAAATGCGACTCCATCTACTACACCAGAAAACGCGACTCCATCTACTACGCCAGAAAACCCAACTCCAACAACACATCCATCTCCTCCGGTTTCTTACTGTGTCTCTGTATCTGATGACATCCCAAGCTCTTCCTACACCCCTCCACTAGAAAGATTGGATTTCTGCGATGACCCATCTGACCAAAAGCTTAAATTTGTGACCTGTGCTCTAGTTCCTGATACTGCACCTCCCCGAAATCTCATTTACCTTCCCTGTCCTTCGGATTTCCTTTGCGAAAACCTCCGTTTCTAACTCTCCTAATGCAAAACTCAGGAGCTTTGATATTTATATAGGCTTCCATGGCCAGAATTCCAATCTGATACGCTTCTGTAAGTGGCTTAAATCAGAGCTTGAGCTCCAGGGAATAGCTTGTTTTGTTGCAAACAGAGCTAATATTCAAATACTCAGAGCCATGAGATTGCTGATAGAATTATTTGCTCAGCCACTTATGGTGTTGTGGTTGTCACGAGTTCAAGCTTTCTCAATCTGTGAAAAATCAATTCCGTCGAACCCAATTCAACCACACCGTTGGCTGAAGGTATACACATCATCGTCCGCAAGCCAAAAATTTGACCTTGTCTCGCCCGCTCGCAAGCTTCTCACCCCTGGCAAGCCACATCGGAGACGACGCGAAGAAAGCCTGACCAGGAAGGCCACTACCGTTGATGAACGACTGCGTCATCGACACAAGAAAGAACCACTCGATGTCCGTAACCTCTTCGTCTGCAGACGTCGGAACCCCGGAAATTAACGAATTAAGCCATTTGACTTTTCAGAAATGTGAAGGAATTAAACCAGTGTTTTTCTTGTCCAAATAGTTATCACAAGGGTATTATGAAAAGTAAACAATATTGTAAGTTCTTTATAATACAGGGCCTTTGTCGCAAAACAAAAAACAAGGGGTCTTTGTCACAGACCCCATAGTACAGGGGGTCTTTTTAATTTATCCTTTTTTTTGTCCCGTTTAAAACACAAATTTTGCTTTCCACCTATTATGCATCAACAACAAAAAAAAGAGTAATCTTGTTAGTTGGCTCTCTCATTCTTGAGACAAAATAAACACAAATTATATCTATGTAAAAAAAAAAAAAACGAAAATCAAAAGCACTTCAATTAGGTGGAAAGCACTCAATGCTGCTGAAATTCAGGCCTGGAAAGTTCACCTGGCTGAGTAATGTAATTTAATAGAATGTGTAAGGATATATGTTAACATTTTTTTATACATAAATATAGTATAATATATTATTTTACCTCTATCTGATCTGATAAAAATCTGATTCTATATATACATATATATATATATATATATTTAAAATAAAATTAGATGGTCAATGTTAGCATGTTTCTCTTTGAGAAAAGTTATTTATCTATTTTTTCTATTTTTTTACATTTTTTTTATTTTCTTTTGTTTTAAAAATATAAAACAGTAATAATTGATTATGTTGATTAGATTAATAAAAATGCACACTATTAGAGAGAAACCTTTGGGTTTTCTAAGTCCTCTTATTTTAATGCATGTTATTATTACATTTAAAAAAGGCATTTGAGAGAGAGAGAGAGAGAGAGAGGCCTTTGGGTTTTCTAAGCTCGAGCCAAGTCCCTATATAAAGCCCGAAGCCCAATCTGTACATAAAATGTCTTATTTTCAGTATACTTTTATAGGCTAATATTAAATTAATTTAGCAAAATAAACTAATAAATTAATTTTTATTTCCTAATACTAAATCGATATTTATTAATAATTTAAGAAGCGTATATATTATATTTATTATATATAACACAAGTACTTTTTTATATATCTAATAGTATCGGCCTAGACTTATTTGAGAAAGCCCGAGCTTGAGCCCACAAGCCTAAAATTTTGTCAAAGTCTGAAAAATAACGGGTCAGGCCGTCGGGCTACCTAGCCAATGAATAGGTCTAATTGTATACATAAAAAATCATATGAAATAAAAATATAAACATCTTTTTCCATTTTTTTAAAAATGGACCTCTCATAGCTTGGCCCAGTCTGCGGCCTGGCCCAAGGCTCGGCCCAACACGACCCGATTTACACCTCTTCTTGAACCCGCATAATGCTGGGGACGGGGTGGGAAAATTTAAGGATTCCCCATCCTTGATGAGGGGTGAGGCAAATTGCCCCTGAACTCGCTTGACATTGAGGCTCGGCCCAGCACGACTCGATTTACACCTCTTCTTGAACCCGCCTAATACTAGGGATGGGGCAGGAAAATTCAAGGATTCCCCATCCTTGAGGAGGGGTGGGGTGCCTTGCCCCTAAACTCACTTGACATTGAGGAGTGGTTGCCTTGCTTTGAACCCGACTGACATTGGGGATGGGGTAGAGCGTCTTGACTATGGGGCAAGGACAGAGATGGGGTGCCCCGCCCTGAACCCACTCCGTTGTCATTCCTATAATTATTAATTATTAGTGAAATTAATAAAAATATTAGCTTTTATAATTATTTTTATTTATTTAAAGTTAGTCAAATTTTCATTTAAAAAAACAAAATAATAATAATTATTAAAATTACTACAAATTATTAATAAAACTAAATTTATTAAAAATATTTATTCATATTAAATTAACAATAATTATTTTCTGTAAATCAATATTAAATGAAAAATATAATTATTAAAATTTTAGATATTAACAATAACTTTGTATACTTTTAATTAATTAACAACAAATCTTGATTATTAATTTAATATTAATTAATAATAAACAAAATTATTAAATCTTTCAGATTTTTCTATGCATCGCATGGGTCCCACTAGTATAAATATATATGAAAGACTTTAACATATTTAGTATATAATTGGGCTTTTGAACTAGAGAACTTTATATTGAGCCTATAGAGTAAGTCCTTGGAATCGAACGAAATTTCAAATAAGAAAAATCCGATCAAAGTCAAACTTGAATGCATTGTTCATACATCCGATTTTGGATGCTATTAATTTCTTATCTGATTAGACTTAGTTTAGGCGAATCCAATCCTACAGAACTAAATTGAACAAGTGGCAACCCTTATCCCCCAAACCCAGCTTATCAAGAAAATGGGCAAACTACAAACTTGGTGAATGTTTGTTTTTGTGGTTGGGAAAATCTATGATGCGATAGAGAAAGACATGATACCAAAAAAGCTTTGATACTGGTTGATTGGTTAATACATTTATGATACCGGTTGATTGGTCACAAGTTTTTATCTTTTTAACCAAAAGAAAACAAGACATTGGTTGTGAGTACTTATAAAAAGCGTTTTTTCACCAACAATGCCAATTTAGTAAAAGTCAAAAGAAGCCTATTTTACAACACCAAAAAGCCATTTTAAAAAGGAAACCCATTTACATTTTGGAAAAGTCCTTTTTAGAACATTACATCAAAGTTCAAACACTCAAATATGCTAACCTAATGTTACGATCCAACTGCTCCCATTGGCTAAGTCGTGTGGCACTCACTTGGCCCTCCAAGCAAGTCAGTTAAACTGCATGCCCAAGACCCTTCTTGCTATGTTGCTTAAGTGCTAAGGACGCTCACCAAGACACACAAGAGCACACCAAGTAATGTAAGAGAAAGAGATTGTATTGCACTAGAAGAAATCTTACAACTTGGATGTCTTCTACAACTTCAAAGTCTGTTGCAAATGAAGGAGGGGACCCCTATTTATACACTAACCCCCTCTAGGAATCCTCTAGAATTATGTACAATTGGCATCTAGAAGCACCTCTAGAACATTCTACCTTCTACACTCTTCTAGGGGATGCCTTCTCTATGATACAAGAACACTCTGGAGGAAGTCTACATTACTCATAACCCCTCTAGGTTGTTTCACACAAACCCGGATTGTTGTACAAGGTTCTAGAGAGTTCCACCAATATCTAGGCCCTTCTAGACACATGGAGAACACTTCGGAACAGCCCAGATTCCTACAGAATTGGCTAGAAGCCTCAAGAAACATGTAGAAAACCTCTGGCCAAGCACCCCATTATGTCAATCCATGACATTCTCCCCCACCTAATTGTGCAACACCCTCATTGAACTTAGTTGAATTGTGCCTCCCATTGCCTGATTAAGTCTTCGTGGCCGCCTGCAATCAACTCGTCTGCTCGTACCCACGATGCTTCTAATGCTGGCAACCCCTTCCACTTGACTTCGTACTCCACCCATGGAGTTATCCAAGGAAAAGTAGTCATGGTCTCAATGGTAATCTCCTCAGGTTCCTTGCCCTTTGGATACATAGCCTTCATAGCTACTATAGCCACCCATTTGTTCCTATCATGATCAATTGTCTGGCCCCTGCCAGTGTCCTTGCCTCGGCCCCTACCTTGGCTTGTTCCTGCATACACGACTTTGTCCTTGCCTTGGACCTGCTTGTCGTGTTGTGCTGCCCTTGGTTGTTTGTCCACCCCTAGATTAGATTGGTCCCCATGGCCTTGCCCCACGCCTAGTTGTAGGGCTAATAACTTCTTCAATGTTGCGCATGTCCCATCCACCAAAGGGACCATGCATGAGGCCCTTGCCTCCATGATGCATAACACTTGCGCATAAGGTATGGGCATAACCTGTACATTGTTGAAGAAGTCCATACCTAATATCGTCTGGTAGTCATCCATTGGCACCACGATCACATCTATGGTACCTTGCCAGTTCCCTAGCTGAATGCTCACCCCTTGAGTAACGCCCTCGATCTCACGTGCTTGGGAGTTAAATGCCTTGATCATGCCCGTGCCCTTTGTGACCTTTAAGCCCAAGTGCTTTGCCTCCCTAGTTGAGACAAAGTTGTGAGTCGCCCTTGTGTCCATCATGGCCTTGGTCTTTTCACCATTGATCAATGTTTCAACATACATCAGCCTTGACCCGACTGTGGTCTTGGCTGCCCCCTTAACTGGCCCCTCCAGGTTCTTAACACTACAAAGCAACTGTAGTGACCCAATCTTGGCCTCCCCATGGCCGTCTTCTTGCTGCCCCATCTGTGCCACTAGTGCACTAAGTGCCCTCCACTGCGGATAGTCGCGAGCATAGTGGTCCCTTCACAAATGAAGCAACTCAACTTTGCCTTGCCCTTGTCCCCTAACTTAGGCGGATTGGTCTTGTCGTCCTGAGTTTTGGTTTGGGCCCCCTTGCCCTGGTAAACACTCTACATACCCCGATCGTCCCTGTGGCTGTGGTGATCTCCCACACCTACGCCGTGGCCACCCCTTGCAGACTGGGCTCCATTGAGCTACCCATGTTGTTCTCCCCCAACTTTTCTGCCTCAACCAAGGCAGTGGCTAAATCCTGCACGCCGTTGTGTTGCAGCTCCATTTCCGCCCATAGCTGGAGTCCATCCATGAAATTGAACAACAACTCCTGGTCAGCCATGTTGGGTATCTCAAGCATGAGTGTGGATAACTCCCATACATAGTCCTTAATCGACCCAGTATACTTCAACTTCCTCAAGTTATGCCGCACCAAGTACTCTATGTTCTCCGGATAGAATTGGTGCTTGATGTCCTACTTAAATTCATCTTAAGTGTCAATGTGACACTGCCCCTGTTCCATGTATGCATAGCGCCGCCTCCACGATAAGACATCTGTGTCGGTTAAGTACCTAGTGGCAACACGTACCTTGGCTTGCTCATCCCTTATGTGCATGGCTTCAAAGTACTGCTCCATGTTCCATAGGAAGTTGGCCAACACCCGTGCATCCTTGGCACCATTGAAGTGAGGTGACTCAGGTGCCCTTACCTTTGGCACGTCCCATGGAGTCCCCACCTCATCTCGTGCTAACAGCTTCTTGCAGAGCACTATGTCTACCTTCAGCTCGTCCACATTAATTTGGACTTTGGCTAGGCTCCCCATCATCTTGGCTTCCAGCCCTTCCCATTCTTTGGCTTCCCCATGTCAGGCAAGATCCATGACCACCAGCCTGCCCTCCAGGCTATCAACTCGGCTGTCCATGTCTGTGAACTTGTCTTACTTGTCTCCCATGGCAAGCTCCAACCTCACCATCCTGGCCTCCAAGGCAGCAAGGACGTCCCTTGACGCTCCCCTTGTTTTCTTGGAGTGGTCCTTCTCCTGTTCGTGTGTCTTGCTATTGTCGAGTCCGTCCAACATCATGTCCACGCACAAGCTCCCACGCGCTCCTAGCAAAGTTGCTCTGATACCACTTGTCACGACCCGATTGCTCCCGTTGGCTAAGTCGTATGGCACTCACTTGGCCCTCCAAGCAAGTCAGCCAAACTGTACACCCAAGACCCTTCTTGCTAGATTGCTTAAGTGCTAAGGATGCTCACCAAGGCACACAAGCCAAGTAATGTAAGAGGAAGAAATCATATTGCACTAGAAGAAATCTTACAACTTGGATGTCTTATACAACTTCGAAACCTGTTGCAAATGAAGGAGGGGACCCCTATTTATACACTTACCCCCTCTAGGATACCTCTAGAACATTCTACTTTCTACACTCTTCTAGGGGATGCCTTCTCCATATGATACAATAACACTCTAGAAGAAGTCTAGATTACTCATAACCCCTATAGGTTGTTCCATACAAACCCGGATTGTTCCACAAAGTTCTAGAGAGTTCCACCAATATCTAGACCCTTCTAGACACTTGGAGAACACTCTAGAACACCCCAGAACACTCTGGACCAGCCCAGAACCTATAGAGTTGTCTAGAAGCCTCAAGAAACATGTAGAAAACCTCTAGCCAAGCACCCCATTTTGTCACTCCATGACACTAAATTCTCCAATAACAAGTTTGAAGTTGGGTTGCATAAATGGACACTAGGGGTGGAATCGAGCCGAACCGAGCCGAGCCCAATACTTGACTATTCGAGCTTGGTTCGTAGAAATAGTATCACGCTCGAGCTCGAGCTCAAGCTCGATTTGAGCTAGAGACTTGAGCTCGAGCTCGGCTCGGTTCATAGCTCACAAGTTCGAGCTCGACTATAAGCTAAGTTTTTTTTTTTGAAAAATTAAAATTATATGTATAAAATTATTATTTTTATTTTTTAGACAGGATTAATAATTATAAAAATTATTTAATATTATATATACAAATAAAATTGTAAAAATTATTTATTATTATACATGAGAAATAAAAATGTTATTAAAAATTATTTGTTATATATATTTATATGTATGTATATGTGTATATAAAAATAAAAATATTATATACATGTATGTAATATGTATACAATAAAAATTATTTTATTTAATATTATGCTTGCGAGCCTCACAAGCTGAGTTTTACTGGGCTCGAGTTCAACTCGATTAACAAACGAGCCTATATACCAAGCTCGAATTCAACTTGAAACTCAATTTAAATCAAACCAAACTCGAATAACTAGTGAAAAACTCGACTCGTGAGGTTTTCTTCTTTCGGGTGTTCTCATTGAGTGGGTCGGATGTGGGTCAAACATGCATGGGGTCAATGTAAATGGGTTGGTTGGAAAACAGGGTTCACCGAGGTCCTTAACGACATTTCCGGATTATTGGGAACATCTCCCCACGAGTAATAAATACTAAGTACGGGAGATATTCCTTATGTGCGGCGAGAATATGAAGTCGGTGTGAGGAGCAGATCCCAATTCCTTAAAGACTAGGGTTTCTCTCCCTGCAACTTCGATCCGTTATTCCCCTCCATTGTCTCTCTGTTTGGAGCACAATTCAGACGATCAATCGTTCTCTGATCATAGATGTTAATCTTTTCAGGTTTATTCTAATGTTTCCTTGGATCCTTTTTCTTCTTGGTGACAGTATATAGAAGACACCAGAGTTTCAGATTTCAGGGCTTTATCTCCCATTTTCTGGAGGCTGCATCTTAGTTCCTTCATATCACTTTCTGTTGCTAGGATCCTTTCTTTACATCCTAAGATCAAATTATCACCCGAGAATGGACAGCAAATATACAGCGGAGATGTTGAAGTGAGGTTTTCTTTTTGTGTCTCCAGGTTTTATATGATTGAATTAGAGATACGTTTACTGAACTGCTGGGTACTGTTGGGTACAGGCACTTGGAGAAACAGAGAGAGATCCTCATGGATGCGTATAGGTCAATGTCGCACGAACTGCATAGGCTTCAGGTGGCTCTTTGAATCCATTACTGGGTTATAGTACTTCATTTACATGTTTGATAATTATATGAATATGATTATTTCTGTTTTCCCTTATTTTAACATCTCTGTGATTTGAAGGTAGAAGAAGAGATGCTTATGCGCAAGTTTTACGAACTTATGTCAGCCCATGGCGTATTAAAAGAGGTTAGCTCCTTCTAGCTACAGTTGTTTTTTTTTTTCAATAAATTTTGTAAGTGTTATCAATCAAAAAAATAAATAAGTTATCTAGTCTTGAGTTTTAATTTTAGTGAAAACATGATTGAGACGATGAATTAATTTGAAAATGAAAGGAAAATTGTGTTATGGAGGGAGAATGCAGAACTGATAATGCTGACTGCTGACACAGTCTTATACCCATTTTACAAAAATAGTTTTCAAGGCATCTGCCCTTTGAATTAGAAATTCTGGAATGGACAAACCATACATAATTGGTACAATGAATTACTTCTGCAAATGAGGGGAAAATGAAGTATGAAGTTGTGCTGTGGGTGGGGAATGCGGAGCTGAGAATGCCGAGAATACTGATTGTCCTATTTTACAAAATAATGTTCAATACATTTGCCCCTTCAATCAGCAGTTCTGCAGTCAACATGCCATAAGCCTTAGAACTACGGGAATCTGGTGTTTCAGGTATGGGCAATTGTCAAATTAGAGTGCTTTTATCTCTACATCATGGGGATAACCGACCTGGGTAGCTTGTAGAACATAAAGAGAAAAGGATTCTGAGAAATATTTGGATCAGCATTTCTCCCTTCGGGAGTTTCTTGCACATTTGATTTTATCAATATTGTTATCAACTAATAAAGACTGTCAATGTTAATGAAAAAAACATCATGGGGATAACCTCACTAATTTCTCTCCCGTTACCAAAGTTTTGATGAGTATTCATTAAAATGATAGAAGTAAAAAAGAAAAGTTAAAATGATAAATTAATAATCTTATCACTGATGAAAAATCATGATAAAATATTGAACTTGTCAAATTGGGGATATACATCAGGTTCTGGTATGCTCAAGACTTGAAATGTATCCTCGTATTGTGTTGTATTAATAGTAGCAATTAAGTTGTTTTGTGTAATCAATGGCCATCTCTTGGAACAAAGGTATTTGCTAATGATTCTTCCTCACCTTGAGCCTCATTCCGATGTCATCTTAAGGAATGATAGTAAGCTTCTGGTCCTTAATGGTCATTTTTTTATTCCTTCTCCACTTTTGAATTTGAATAGCCAAATAAACCCCTGATGGAAGATAAAATTGAAACCGAAGCATCCCATTCTTTAACAAACTATGAAAATGTTGCGCCAATGAATTTTTTTATGATGGACTGGACTTTTTTTTTGGTAATCTACTGCAGTACTTGTTTGGTATTCTTAGATGTGTATTGGGTTGTTTAAAACTTCAGGATCTAAATTAGTTGCTTGTTAATGTCTTTTCTTCATTTATTTCCTCTTCTTTCGCAGGATGCCAACAGAGAAAATGCACTGAATGATAGGGAGAGTTCTCCATCAAATTGTGACACAAATAGTCAAAGATAATTTTGATGTCTGGTGGTGCTAAAATGTTGAACTTTTATAGATCATTGTAGGTAGCACCATTGGAGGTCCAAGCATCAGTCCAAAACTTCCAAGTTCCAACAACTTGCTGTCTTAATGGGAGGGGCCAAGATTCAACCAAGGAACCTTTATATTTTATGTACATATTTACTGATTAAAAAGGGATGGTCGTGAGAGTTATGCCTCTCGGCTCAAGCAAGTGGATTGCCTCACATATTGCTTCAACAATTGAAAAAACTGGTTTTCTACTTTGATCATATTGCTTTCTATTAGACACGGGCAGCCCTCCTCTTGAAATCGTGAAACAAGACCCATCAAAGGGGCCTGGAAATTGTAGAGAGCTCAAATATTGGTTCAGATTGGAAGGAGTAGCTTCAGTTTGTCAGGAGATCTGTAGCCATATTTCCTTAGCAAACTAATAATCTTCCCAGGCTCCTTGAACTTCCTTTCGTGTTTTCAGTCATGAACTTGGAATCACCTTCAGTTCAATCTCCTTTAAGCCTTGCTTCAGGAATACCCCAACATCCCACAACCATTCCAGATGTTGAGTATAGGTGTGGACGGGTAGCAAGTATCCTCTTGCCCTCAACAAGATGCTTTTTCCTGTTTTGCCATAAAAAACGAGAGTAGAAGACAGATATTTTTCCATGCCATTCTGCTCATAATTGTCCTTGAGAATGCCCATAATCCACATTGTTTTGAATATTAATTTGGTCATATTATTGACAAAAAAAAAAATTAATGTGGTCATATTCCTCATGGTAGGATGTATCCACGTGGCAAGATGTACAAGATTAGGGCATCCCAAAACTTTGTTTCTAACTCTGGTAAATGGGTAGGTCTTAAAATGGCAAGATATGCATGGGCATCATAAAACCTTGTTCATAAGGCCTAAAAGGGCTATATAGTGACCCTCGAGTGACCATGCCTCCTCAAAGATTTAGATAGCTTTAAGTGGGCTTGGTTGGATTGGATTGAACCTATAAATGGGTACTAATGATGTGGAGTTTAGGCCCCTTTTGTTTTTCAGGAAACCACCTACCTACCTATATTCTTTTATTTTCTTGGTAAACGAGACAGTGACGGTTTTAATCATAAAAGAACTATTATTAAAAGGGGTAATATTGTACTTTTGAAGTATTGGCAACTTTTTTTTAGATGGAAAAGTTATTTATCCATCTGGACCTAGGGAAAATGTATTTTTTTTTTTTTTGTGGATCTCACATAAATATGAGCACAGAATATAGTTATCTTAGTCGATGGGAACCAAAATAAAAAAAAAAAAACAAAGAACAGGCCCTTAGTGATAGGTAATGTTTACCCACACATCTATATGCCATATTGTTATCCTGGAACATGGACTAATTTTTTTATTGGGCCTGCATCCAGGGGCCCATATTTTAGCAATTTTGCATATTTTCCCACGTTCTGCTTCTGCAATTTTGCTACATTATTGATTAGCTACAATCAAGACCCTACCATTAAAAGCAACCAAATAGCCTACAATTACAAATCAGTGGCTCAAACTCTTTTCCAGTTTGGCTTTGAAAGAATCTTTTTGCTTTTGGTGGATATCTTCTCGTTGTAACTCCTGTTGATGATAAATGAACTCAGCCTAAAAAAACCGAAAATAATAGTAATAAAATGACAAATTATTCTTAGGCTGTGTTTGGTTGGTTGGGGGAAGAGGGGATTTTTTCACAGGTTTCCCGAAAGATTTTAGTTAAATGGTTTTATACACCAGGAGGCAGCCCTCCCAAACTGTTCATGTGAATGACAATTCACTGTAGATTTCTTTGATGAAATTGTTTGTACGAGAGCAGAAACTTTGGGCCTCTACTAGCTTCTCGATGACAGAATCCAAAGAAAACCATTCAGCAACTCAGCAAAGAGCATTTAAATGGATTATCAGAACTCGAGAGAATTTTTCGAACTTAGAGGTGTTCTTCAGGCCTAATTTCATTTGCATCGGTGCTTTGACTACGCCCGAGCCGGTAGGGGCGTATTAAATAACTCTTAAAGACATTTGTATTATTTTCAAATGTCACTCACGTTTTAAAAAGTTCAAATACTGAATTATCGCAAGTTCGGAGACCAAAATTAGGCACAAAACTAATCGAAAATTTTCCCTAAAATTAAATCAAAAGTAAGCCGTGCATCATTTGCACTCTAAAACAAACATAGAAATATATATATAGCATGACAACACAAACCAAAATTTTATTCAGGCAGGAAACTACACCCTCAAAAGGATTTCAACCGTTTACAATGGGTGACCCCACGACTCTTTCTTTCACTCTACTCGTGGGACCATTTACTGGCTTTATCAAAAGACTAATACCATCTTCCGGATCCGAGTGGGTTAAGATTAACCCGACCCAGGAACTGCCACCCCTCACACATGGACACACAGACAAATACGTAACAACCATAAATCAGCAACATATACAATCCGCTCAATTGATTTATACATAGCACGAACGGATTTTGGTTTTTATCCAAGTTCCTATGAAAGAAAATAGCTGAGACACCCGGATATGTATCTCTAGACCCGGAACACAAAATACAAAAGATCACTCCCCTACATCATATATTCATATATCCATTAAGTATCTACACACATCTGACGATCACTTCTTCCTGTATCCATCTGTTTAGTGGATCCTCTCTCTACCCAGGATTCCCACATCGTTGAATGTCTACCCAGCCATCTGATTCCAGCCAATCGACACTGTTTCGCTCGGAGTCGTCTTCGTCTCCACCTTTATCCTCTCCTCAGAGCTTTGCTCTTCTGGATATCTCACCTCCACCTTGCTCCGCTCCCTGCGTTACAGATGATGTTTAATGGATTATACTGTAAGCTTCACAAAAATGAAAGAAAAAGGCTAAAGCACCTATCGCTTGCCACGTCCTTGTATTCCTCTCCTTCCAACCTCGGCCGTTCCATCTTCTGTCTTGCCGACTCCTCCGTCTCGCCCATCTTCTCCTGTAAAAGCCATTTCAGTTTTCATTCATGGCTTCCTCCAAATTCTTTCCTTAGTTTGTTATAGCTGCATCGAATTTAAGAGAAACCCAAATGAAAAAAATAAATAAATAAATTGCTTTGGTTATTCATTCACCTTGGCTTCCTGTCCAGTCTCCGCTGTCTGCTGATTCGTCTCGGCATTCTTACCTGTCAAGAATTCCTTTGCCTGTGTAGCTGCATCGGCGGTAGAGTCCTTGAGTCCTTTCATCCTTTCAGCCGTCGTATCCTTTCCCTCCTTCGTCTTCTCAGCAGTATAGTCCTTGTACTGACCCGTCTTCTCCATTGTTGCATCTTTCCCCTCCTTCGCCTTATCGGCGGTGTAGTCCTTGTATTCACCCATCTTCTCCATTGTTGCATCTTTCCCCTGCTTGGCCTTATCGGCGGTGTAGTCCTTGTACTCACTCATCTTCTCCATTGTTGCATCTTTCCCCTGCTTGGCCTTGTCGGCGGTGTAGTCCTTGTACTCACCCATCTTCTCCATTGTTGCATCTTTCCCCTGCTTGGCCTTATCGGCGGTGTAGTCCTTGTACTCACCCATCTTCTCCATTGTTGCATCTTTCCCCTGCTTGGCCTTATCGGCGGTGTAGTCCTTGTACTCACCCATCTTCTCCATTGTTGCATCTTTCCCCTGCTTGGCCTTATCGGCGGTGTAGTCCTTGTACTCACCCATCTTCTCCATTGTTGCATCTTTCCCCTGCTTGGCCTTATCGGCGGTGTAGTCCTTGTACTCACCCATCTTCTCCATTGTTGCATCTTTCCCCTGCTTGGCCTTATCGGCAGTGTAGTCCTTGTATTCACCCATCTTCTCCATTGTTACATCTTTCCCCTTCTTGGCCTTATCGGCAGTGTAGTCCTTATACTCACCCATCTTCTCCATTGTTGCATCTTTCCCCTGCTTGGCCTTCTCAGCAGTATGGTCCTTGTACTCACCCATCTTCTCCATTGTCGCATCTTTTCCCGGCTTGGTCTTCTCAGCAGTATAGTCCTTGTACTCACCCGCCTTCTCCATTGTCGCATCTTTCCCCTGCTTGGCCTTATCGGCAGTGTAGTCCTTGTACTCACACAACTTCTCCATTGTCGCATCTTTCCCTTGCTTTGCCTTATCAGCAGTGTAGTCCTTATACAGACCCATCTTCTGCATGGTTGCGTCCTTGCCCTGCTTCGCTTTGTCTACAGCATAATCCTTGTATTCGCCCATCTTCTCCACGGCGATGTCCTTGCCCTGTTTCGCCTTGTCTACAGCATAATCCTTGTACTCGCCCATCTTCTCCACGGCGACGTCCTTGCCCTGCTTCGCCTTGTCCGCAGCATAATCCCTGTGCTCGCCCATCTTCTCCACGGCGACGTCCTTGCCCTGCCTTGCCTTATCTGCAGCATAGTCCTTGTACTCACCCATCTTCTCAATGGTGGCGTCCTTGCCCTGCCTAGCTTTATCGGCGGCATAGTCCTTGTACTCGCCCATCTTCTTCATGGCCGCCGAGTCATTTGTCTCCCTCGCCTTCTCTGCAGCAGAATCTTTATACTCTCCCATCGTCGACATGGTCGAGTCCTTCCACTCTTTGGCCTTATCCTCCGTGTAGTTAGTATATTCACCCATCTTGTCCCTCCCTTCCTTTGCTTTCTCGGCCGTGTAATCTTTGTATTCACCCGTCTTTCCAGCCACGGATTCTTTAGTCTCCCTCGCTTGTTCAGCCACAACGTTTGCACCTTCTCTCGTCCTGTCGACCGCTTCCTGAGTTTTTCCGGTGACAGCTGCTTTCGCTTGCTCGTAAGTACCTTGCACGGCCTTCAGGACGGACACGGTGCCCTCTTGAAGGGTTCCGAGAACGCCCGTTCGGTGCTGTTGTGGTTTGTCTGACACCGTCACATCTACTTCTTCGAAGTCAGGATCCCTTCTATCAGAATCTGTGAGCTTGGAAGCTGCCGCCCTTGCAACAGCATCAGACCGGTCTTGCTTAACTTGCCTAGACGCCATGGTCGTCCTGGTTGTTGGATTAAACCTCTCCGTCGAACGCTGCAAATCAAAACACTCGGTCGAGTTGTGACAGTCTGTTATTGTGTTCCTTTTCACTGGTTCAGGCGTTCTTCTGCGTGGTTGATGTTTATGAAATCCTTCAAGTGTCGAAGGCAAACAACCGGTCGTCGCGGTCGAGACTCTCAGATCCGACACGTGTGAACAAAATGTCCGTACACTGGACACGTATATAGACACGTATCAAACAAACAACCATCCATGCATCTCTCCTCCGGACGTGTGCAGGTGTAAAGTGGCGCCGGCCGCGGGCCGCTACGGTAGGGGTGAGCATTATTCGGTTAAAACCGAATAATCGAATCGAAAATTTCGGTTTCGGTTTTTTCGGTTTTTGGATAAATTGGTTCGCTTTTTTAGTATTTGGCTATTTCGGTTTTCGGTTTTCGGTTTTAGTTTTTGATATTAGAATTTCGATTAACTGAATTAATCAAACTTTTTATTATTATATGTAATATATAATATATAATATATAATATATAATATATAATATATAATATATAATATATAATATATAATATATAATATATAATATATAATATATAATATATAATATATAACATATAATATATAATATATTATATATTTATATATTAATATATAATATACTGAAATTTGATTTCATAATATATATTTTATAATATATATAATTTTGGTTTCTATTTCGGTTTTTATTTTTTTAATTCGATTTTAAACTGAATGCTCACCCCTAGCTACGGGTTGTGCCGCCCTCCCTAGTGAAAAATTAGGGGATTGGCCCGGCACGGCCCACAGTCAGGCTCGTGTGAGCCCCTGCTGTGTTGCGGGCCAGGTTGACCAGTGGGCCGAGCCTTGGGCCAAATCGGGCCATGCATCGGGCCAAAGCTATTTATTTAAAAATATTGACAAAAAACTTAGGATTTTAATTTTATATGAATTTTATGTAGAGGTATAAAGTGTGGGCCGTGCCGCCCTCCCTAGTGAAAATTTTGGGGGTTGGCCTGGCATGGCCCATGGCCTCGGCCCATGCGGGACTGTGGCTTGGGCCGTGCCGGGCTAGGCCACAGGGCGAGCCCTGGGCCTGGGCAGAACTGGGCTAGACTGATCTTTTTGATTTTTTTTTGTTTTTTTTGAAAATTTTGATTTCTTTGTAAATAAAAGTGTAAAACTAAAAGTTGAAACTTCAATAAAGTTGGAGAATCAAAGAATTAGCCGATCAGAATTGCTCTGATTGTAGAGAATTGAGAATGTATGAGTATGAGAGAGAGAGAGAGAGAGAGAAGAGATTAAGACAAATGTTGAATTGGTATGATAAGATTGGTGGAGGATAGGGCTATTTATAGGAATTGAACATAATTCAATTGCCCAAAATACTACAAACTAGTTATTTTTTAGTCGTTAAGTGGGGTATTTTGGTCATTGTAAATTTTTTTATAACTTTACCTAAAAAGCCCCCCTAAACTAGTTGTTATATAGTTATTGGGGGCATTTATGTCATTTTTCTCCCCTCTATAAGCAAAATACATAAATACCCCCTATATAGTCGTTTATAGCTATGGGTATTTATGTAAAAAACCCCCCAAAAAGCTAAAACTAGCCCTTGGGGGGGGGGGGGGGGGACGGGGGGACGACTAGTTTTTAGACAGGCCAAATGCGGCCCGCTACAAGCCCTACAAGCCATGACGGCCCGTGGACTACAAACCCCTGGCCCAGCATGACGAGGCTGTTGTGTCGGGCGTGTCCAATTTCATGTCGGGCCGCCGATGGCCCGGTCCGATTTACACCTCTAGTTTTATGTATACAATTGCATATATATACAATAATTAAATAAATTAGTATAATAAAATTAAAAAAAATATTTATTTTATTAATATATTATATACTATATATCATTATATAATTATAATTTATATAATATTATATAAATACGTATAAAATATATATAAATAATATATATGGATTGTGCTGGGCCGGGCTACGTCGCAGGAGGCACGGCCCACTCGGTCGCAGGAGGCACGGCCCACTCGGTCATATCATGTTATGCCAACCTGTGGACCTAAAACCCCAGGTCCAACACAGCCCACATAATCGTGTCAGGCCTGACATGGCCCGCGGACCATCATGCCGGGCTGTGCTGGGCCGCAATGCACATGCAAAGAGAACGGATCTATTCCTCACACATGAGCGACTCACACGCACATCCTACCATGCATTGGAACAGATACTTCTCAGTTCACGCGCTCCGTGAACATGTACTTAATCTGTAAACTCTTCTTAATCCGTACTTAACCTGTACTTTACTTAATCCGTACTTAATCTCTACTTAATCCGCACTTAATTCTAGCATATTACTTCCTATAAATATCATCCCTCCCTCTCACTCGGATTCCCATCCTCTCCTTCTCAATTCTCACACACTCTTCCCTCTTCAGTTTTTCTCGGCCGGCCAAGTCTTTCTTTCCGTCTCTTCAAGATGATAAGAGAGTTCTTGCCCTGCATAGCCATGATCATGGTTCAAATGGGCTATGCTGGAACGAACATTCTCAGCAAGATGGCCATAGATTCCGGCAAGAACCTTCTTGTCACGGTTACTTATCGGCGTCCATGCATTATAATCTGTCCATTCTTCTATTTCTGTGGGAGAGGTATATATAATTAATATTTTCTTTCCTGCTTCTTTATTTTTCTTTGCAATTTTTGTTATTTAATCAGCTGTAATTTCTTTTGAAAGTTTTATCATTTTCTATGTTTTTTATTATTTCTAAATATAATTTTATTTAATTTTCTATGTCTTTTCTATAATTTTTACTAATATATAAAGTATATATATTTTTTACCATTTTCCATGTCTCTATGCTCTGGTTTTTCAGAATGTTTTCTGCAATTTTTTAAAATTTCTATTAATTTTTGTAGCTTTCCTACATTTTCATACCTTTTGCTCTTTTCTCTGATTTTTTACACTTTCTTGGATTTTTGGTTATTTATTTGCAATTTTTGCTTTTTGTATATTTTTCGTGTTTTATGCAATTTCTATTTATGTAAAATTTGTATATTTTTGCATTCTTGTATTTTACTACAATTTTATATGTTTTTTTACAATTTATATTTATATATTTATTTATTTTTTTCATATGCTTTTCTGTGGGATTTTTTCAGTTGGACGTGGTACGGTTTTATCAATTTCACCCACTTAAAAAAAGGATAATTTGGAAAAATCTACGTGGATGACTAATGTACGTTGGATCTTGTTTTTTGTTTTTCTTTTGAAATTAAGATTGGTAATTTGCTTGCATTTGCAGGATAGCCGGGACCCAGTGCCTCTATTTTACTGGGCTCAAATATTCCACGCCAACCATGGGATGTGCTTTAGCTAATTTATTACCCGCCGTGACTTTCATCATGGCTGTTCTGTTCCATTCGGGTATTGCCTTAGATGTTGAGAATACACACCAAGTGCTCAATAAAACTTATTAATCATGATTCAGGGGCTTATGGTGTATAAAAAATGTCATGGTGTATAAAAAATGCAGGGTTTCTCTCTGCATCCAGCCCACTTATCCCAGTTAATGTATTTTTCATTCAAACATTTTTACTTTATCTAATTATCCATTATTTTGTTATTTTTGTTAAAATAATTAAAAATAAAAAATAATGAAAAAGAAAAACGTAAATGAATCTCAATTCCAATTTCTTTTTTCATTGTTTTTATTTTTAATGATTTTGATAAAGATAACAAGATAATGAAAGGCATCGTAAATGAGTCCCAATTCCCAACCCAACGGCACATTAACTGTAACTGGGACATGTGTTACACAACTATTACGTATTCACTCATTGTGCTTACCATCGTCTTCCATGGCCAACAATATTCTCTGCCAGCTTGGTCTGTTAGCATTCTTTCTGATTGCAAGCAAGAAGTCTACAGTACTGCCAAGAAGTCTACAGTCTGTTAGGCCCTTAAATGGGTATGGAGGGCTGAAGACATTAGAGATACTGCTGCTGAAGGCAAGGGTTTTATTTCTGCTAAAGGCCTTAGGGAGCAAAAGTCGGTAACTAGTGATGCAAGTGACTACTTGTGGTACATGACAAGGTCTATTGCTTAAATGTGTTTTCTGAAATTCTTGTTAAAGGAATGGTTGATTTGATCTTTTATTTAATAACTTCATGTTTCATGTTTGGACGCCACAGCCTAAAGCTTGATGATAATGATCCTCTTTGGTGCACTGAGGATAAAGTTCTCCGGGTGAATACTAGTGGTCGTGTCCTTAATGCTTATTTCAATGGAAAGTATATAGGTAATTTCAGTCCTTGCTTTGTTAACCAGATGTTTGTTGAAAAGTGGCTCCATGATGGAGCCTCCATCTTTTCTTCTTCTTCTATTATTTAATTTCGTTTGGTTCAACTTAGGATGCCAATGGGCTCAACATGGACGTTATAACTTCGTCTTTGAGCAAAAGGTTGAGTTGATTCCTGGCGAAACAATCAAATCTCATTGCTTAGTGCTACAGTTAGATTACTGGTACTTCTTTTCCTGGAAAATTCTTGTTGGACTGTCTACTCAAAAACCCTTCTGAAACCCAAAAAATTTATTTATTTTTTTCTGCATTCTGCAACTTTTTGTGAGTAGAATTATGGGGGCCACTTCGGTACTGTACCTGTTCTGGGACATTTGGTCCAGTTAACTTGATTGGAAAGAAGAAAAATGAGGAAATAGTTATGGATCTTTCATCAAACGAGTGGAAGTATAAGGTTAGCTTGAATGGTGAGCATCATAAAATTTACAGTGATTTGTCAAGTCTGAGTATTAAGTGGCACACAGAAACAGAGAAACTCTTCCTGCAAACACAATGATGACTTGGAACAAGGTATGCTTTCATTGTTCTACTTCTACCATGGTTACCTGCATATTCCTGCAGTTTCATTACAAGTCTCATTTCAAAGCAAATTTTAATTTTTGAAGTTTCCTTTTTTCATCAGACAACCTTCAATGCTCCTTTGGGAACAGACCCTGTTGTTGTGGATTTAGTGGTATGGGTAAGGGGCATGCTTGGGTGAATGGCCAAAGCGTTGGGAGATATTGGCCAAGGTTCCATGCTGAGAATGGTGGTTGCAGTGACAGGTGCGACTATATCGTGGAACCTACTCTAGTTCGATATGCTTGACTCAATGTGGCAAGCCAACCCAAAGATGGTATGATAAATGGCTTTGCAGAAGTTGGTCTGATTGTTTTGTATTGTTTAGAAAAATTAAGCTCTTACAGAGTTCTACAAATTTCATTAGGTATCATGTGGCACAATCTTTCCTCCGGGATGATGGAAACACATTGATCTTGTTTGAAGAGATGGGTGGCAATCCTTCTTCAATGAACTTCAACACAGTTACTATTGGAACAGCATGTGCTAATGTCTATGAAGGAAATAAGTTGGACCTGACATGCCAGGGTGGTCGAACCCTTAGCCAAATTCGATTTGCTAGCTTTGGTGATCCACAAGGCATATGTGGATCTTTTGCCAAGGGATGTTGTGAGGCTAACAATGATATATTATCTCTTGTGGGGAAAGTATTATCTCTTTCCCAACACACATTTGCATTTCTACTTTCATTTTGATTTCTGATAATTGTTCCTAGCTTTTTCTCAACTTTGATTGTGTAATTGTGTTTTATACCTGTTTTTTGCAGGCATGTCTAGGAAAAGAGAAATGTTCTATTGATGTATCGGAAAGGAGATCACATCTCGCCCCACAGCACATCCCCGCCGTGTATTGGGAACATCTCCCGATGATGACATCATTGGGACTGGTACTATCATTAGGAGATGTTCACAATACACAGCGGGGATGTGTTGTGGGGCGGAGATGTGAACTCATCGGAAAGTGCTCTTGGGGCTACAAATTGTGACAAATTCATAGCCCAGAGATTAACAGTTCATGCTGATTGCTACATTTCTTTTATCTGTTTGTTCCAGATTAAGTTTAGAGAGCTTTAAGTCTTTCTGCCTTTTTTTTTGTCTTTAGGATGTTTAAGTGTGGTTTTTATTTTATATAGAGGATTGAGGGAGAGAATGTTACGAAAAATGAAAAAGTAATCATGTAATTAGCTTGCTAATTAATAATATTGAAGTTCAATACTTCTATTCTATGAAGTCTTCTTTTTAATCAGGACATTAATTACTTAAGCTTTACTTGGACTTCTGGGTCATGTCCCTTTGTTTGATTTCAACTTTGGTCTTAGCTTTGCTTTTCCAGCTCAAGTGGCCTGTTTCAGTGTACAGTACGTCCCACCCTGAAGTAGGTGCATGGTATATATTTACCCAGAGGAAATGGGCATGGCTTCGGTTTCAGGACCCACCATAGACTTGGCTTTAATGTTTCCTCTCAGAAACTAGATAGTTCATCTAGCTTTTGAATTCTAAATTTGTAAAGACATTGTGGAGACCAGACCAGACCAGGGATCTAACCTCCAAGCTCGAAGCAAGGTCAGAAAATTCCAAAAGAACAAGGCCATGGTTTGATAGAATAGAGAGAGAGAGAGATTTGTTGAGTCCAAAATTTGTTTGAATTCTGTAATGGGTTTTATTTTATTTTGCTAGTACTTTCTATGAAGTGTAAATGAAATTGTACTGCAAACAAATAAAGCCCAAGGAATTTCACAGAACAACTAGAGATTAAATGCTCATTTATGAAGATTTCAACTGTGACTTAAGAGATTGAATGCTCATTTATCAACATTTCAACTTTGTCAGGAGATTAAATTCTCTCATTGATGTCTTATATTGCCTCTATTTGAATTCTCAAAGTTCCTCAGTCAGATTACAGGATGATCAAAACGATCGCTTATCTTTTTGGGTACCTCCAGGCTCCAGCTCGGCTTCTTGCTTGGCTTACTATTCTGTGTTGGAAGCCGATTCTGTAGCTGTGCTTGAGGCCAACCAGTTAGCTGAGAAGATGAATGCCAGGATTTGTATTATTGAATTGGACAACAAGATTATTATTAGTTTTTTTGCAGCTGGTATGGAAGATTGAAGCCAAGAGGTGGTTTTCATTTTCAGAGAGCGGTTACTCTTAT
Source organism: Nelumbo nucifera (assembly GCF_055504915.1). Classification (NCBI taxonomy): domain Eukaryota; kingdom Viridiplantae; phylum Streptophyta; class Magnoliopsida; order Proteales; family Nelumbonaceae; genus Nelumbo; species Nelumbo nucifera. Next base: position 9,734,641 of record NC_142654.1, on the reverse strand, counting down.
CAAACCGATTGAGCCTAACCTTTTCTTTTCCTCCCCGGAGTGGGAATCGTGTTACTCATGATTTAGCATCTGTATTCAGGCTCATTATCAATGATTTGGTCCTACCCCATAATGGATTTCATAAAAGTTAGAAAAATGCCTCTGCTTTTTCTTTGGTTCTTAGTTGGTTTGATTAGTCTGTGTGCTAGCTGTTGTGCTTCAATCTCCCACTCACACAGTACATAGAACATCATAAGGCTAGCTCCTTGACTGAAACATTTCAAGTATTATTTTGACAACATTTTCTGATCCTTTTTAATGCACATTAATGGATTTCAGAGTCCCGCGAGCTATGACTGTAATTGTAAGTCGTGAATTCGAACATTCAATCTTCTAAGCCAGACAGAATGAAGAATCATGTGGTAGACATCAAACCTCTTAGGTGGGAAGTTCACTTCGAAATGCCTCCTCACCTTGAGCCCTCTTCGCTGCATTCTTATGTACTGCCTTGTAGAGATACTCAGCAAAATTCTTTTCAGGTTGGGAATTTCGCTCACTGGAACCTCAACCGAGAAGGATTTCCAGTTCAGAACATCGCTGAATGGTGGGACGTAATGGTCTGAGATCAACACAGGAACACATCCTGCATAGATTGCCTCCACGATTCTTGGGCTCGCAACTTCATACCCACTTGGGCAGATGCAGTACTTACTCTTCTTCATCATGTCGTAGTACGACAGGCCTTTCGGGAGGTACTCGTATACCTTTACATCTTCATCTTTGTTCTTCCAGTGTTCTAACAGAACTGGTCGGATGGGACCGTGCAGCCCTCCGGCGAAGAATCCGAGTATAGGACGACGGGAAGGGGATGGACCGCCGATGAATCCCTTGGTTTCTCCGGTTCTGAGATTGATTTCCGGGAAGGATGCATCTTTGGCTGGGTTGAATCCTTCCGAGGTGTTTGCATTGCACAGAACCCGGATGCCATTTTTGTATAGATGTGGAACGTAGGAAGATGTTAGTGGCCCCTGTCAGAAATGAGAGAAGTTAAGTTGTTATCTCTCTCGGGCATACATCAAACACATTTGATCGGATGACTGAGTCCAAGCCGTCTTACTAGCCTAATCTACCCAAAGCAAGAATATCTTACCCAATCATGGCAAGAAAGCATGAAGTGATCGGCGGCAAGGCTCCTATTCCAATATGGGTATTTTCCGGCGATGAGATTGACATAATCGATCACCGTTTGTTTTATGGGGCCAATGTCATGGGAGTTGGGCACATAGACGAACCGAACCATCTTTGTGACACTGAAGGGAAGGAAGAAAACGTGAGCCTCTTCAGGATTTCTGGTTCTAAAGCGTTTATCCATCTCTATCTGGTGAATGAAGTTTCCCTCCATGGAATATATGCTTCTACATGGACCATCATGGAACAACGGTGGCTCTCCTTCGTCATAGATGAAGATTTTGAACTGTTTCTCCATTTCCAAATAGCTCCTGCAATTGAAAACAACCATCTAAAATTCAGCGAAAGAGGAAGGGTGATGACCCAGAAAGATGAATGTGGTGTACCTGTGAAAGGCTTGGGCATTCCAGTACATGGGACCTTCTGGAACGTAATCGAAATCAGAAGTTCGATTCCCCTTCTGATGAGCTGCTTCTCTTATTGCAGCCCGAATCTTTGCAAGACCTGATTCCATCCTCTCTAGTTGGCTATGATTTTTCTGCATTTTAATTATTGTGGCCGAAACATCAGACCCATTAAGCCTTTCTGATTTGCTATCTTCTTCTGCCACCTTCACGAGTATGGGTGCAACATCAGACCCATTAATCCTATCTGATTTGCTATCTTCCTCAGCCACCTTCATGATTATAGGAGCAACACCAGACCCATTAAGCCTCTCTGATTTGCGATCTTCCCCCGCCACCTTCATTACTGCGGGAGCAACATCAAGCCCATGATGAACAATTGGAATCCTCAGACCCTCTTGATTTCTGTCATCCTACAAGAAAAAATGGTGGCAAACAGTAAGAAAGAACAACACTAGAAAAATAACAGTTGAGGCCTTCGTAGTGCAAATTCTAGTGTAAATGCTTGGGAGTGTAAATGGGCCGAGCGTAAATCCTGATGTACTTTTGCACTTATGCTTCAGATTTGACCCCTTTTTTTGCCAAGTAAAATTGAGACTAAAGATGTGGTGGGGCCCGTATCATATAAGATAATTGAGGTAGGAGGAAAAGGTGCAAATTTTGTATCAGTTTTTTGATGCAAAATTCGCACTACCAATAAATACAAATGACACAAAAAAGTAAAAATTTTATGCAGATAAAAGCATAAATCAGAGTTACATATACAGACAAACGGATACAAAACTAATCCGGGTGCGTTCAGATTTGCACTGAAAACAAACAGGCTGAAGTAAATAAAAAAAAAAATGAATGAAATGGCATAGCTATGATGGTAAGGATATCAATTCCAGCTTTTAAACCTGGAGTTTGGAAGAGGACTAAACAAATTCTTGGACGTCAAATAACACAGAAGGAAGAAATAATTTATTTCACTCCATATACCCCCAAAAATCAAAATAATCCGCAGATACAGAAACATTATTGTACATTAATACATTCTTATACAGGAAAATACATGCAGAAGCTAACAGAGATCTATGAAATTCAAGAAATAAAGAACAAGTTCCAGAAGAGTGGAAAAGATAAAGGAAAATTAAGCAGAAGCTTCTCTCACCGTCTCACGGGTCGTTGGATATAAGATTACAAGAAAAAGATAAAGGGACTGAAGCTCTTACAGGTGGTTGGAGTTGAAGAATCTCTGGAACCATCTGTGGTGAAGAAGATTGGTTGAAGATAGAAGAATCAGACTGAGCTTCTTCTACATGATGAACAGGAACCGCCTTTGGATGTATTTCCAAGCGTCTCTCACTGTCTTCAGTCGACAAACCAGTCACCCTCATTCTAGCAACAGTTGTAGTTTCAGTAGCTGTTACTTTTGTTTCAGAATAAGAAGAAGAAGAAGAAGGAATACCAGCTCCCCATAGCAAAGGATAATAAGATAAAGGAACCCAGGTAGAGGTTCCTGATGAACCCACTATACAAAGAAGCCCAGATAAGAAAACCAAAGAAACTACAACCAAAAGGAGCTTAGGAGACGAAGACGATGAAGGTACCCAACAAAATGAAACCTTGTTCCACATCTTCATTCTCTCTCTCTCTCTCTGTAGATCTCTTAGCATTCTGCAGAGATAGAGATGTTTTAATTCGGATGAGGATACAGAGAGCAAGAACTAAAGGAGATACCTTTCTCTCTCTCTCTCTCGTCGGCTGTCACTCTGGACGTTCCATTACAGAAGGCAAACATGGGCTGCTTTGGTTGGTAAAGAGCAGAAAAACATCTGGTGACGAAGCGTTGTTCCACGAAGCCAGGCGTCAACCTGCTTGGCCCTTGATTCTGACTTCCCCATGCAAATTTCCAGTTTTCCATTTCTGTCCCTCTTAGTCTTAGACAGTTAGACTCTTAGCTTGGTATTGGATATCAGAGCATCTTTGGGATATTTGAGTCAATTCACCTGTTCATCTTTATTACCGAAATGCCCCGGAGATGCTGAAGCATCGGCAGCTCTCGATACCCCATCGCATCGGAGACCTTTTATTAAATGATGAGATGATGATCAGCTCGTCTCCTTTTCTTCTTACAGTTAATGCGATACAGCAAAAGTACAGAATTGCCCTTCTCTTCGGCTTTTTATATTTACCCCGCAATGGAATTTTAACAGAGAGGGGTGTTCCTGAAAATTTATCATTTGAAAATATCTCGTTTCTGGTGTTTGGAATTGTAACTTCATTTGGATCTCTCGCATCCCGTAGCCAGTGTTGGAAATTGGAATAGAATTTTACTTCGCTCAATTCAAAATGTAATAAAATAATTTTTTAATGTTAATGTTTAATAAAATAATTTTATGTTGTAAACACGATAATTCCAAAATTAATTTTTAACCCATTTATTTTTCTCTCTACTTTTCATGTGTAACTTTCTTGACTTTCATGTTTTATTGCGAAAACATAATACCACTTCAACAAAGTTCCTTTTTTTTACTGGTCTAACGGCTCGCGATACGTATGTATTCAAATTTATTAGGAATGAAAGTACGGAATTTTTGTTTGATTAAAATAATATTATTTTAGAATTTGTTAAAAATATCGTATTATTGAATTTGGTCCTCTCTGATTCCTAAGACAAAATATTCTCCTTTTCGCTCAGTTCGATTATGATACAAAAAAAATTTTGCAGCCAAATGAATCATTTCAGCCCGGTCCGCACAAGTTTGGTCTGGAAATTTTGGGTTTGGGCCTGGGTTTTGTATTCAGCCTCGGCCCCGGCTCAGGCCTATATCATGCCCGCAAATTTTAGGGCCGGGTTTCGGTTTAAGTTCAGTCTGTATATATTTAAACTTACACACACACACATATATATATATATATATATGTGTTATATATTTTATATATAAAATATTATAACATGACATGTATAATTTATATTATATATAATATTTTATATAATATAATATATAAAATAAGTTTATATGCATGTTATGTCATTTAATATATAGATAGGTAATGTTTTATATATGAGTGACATTGGCATGAAATCAGGCCCATATAGACTTGGGCTAGGACTTATATTTTACGCCCGTAACCTCGGGCTGGGCCAGGCCCGGGCCTAAGCTATAGCCTTTACCATAAGTGCAAAGCCCGGCCCGGCCCATGATCACCCCTAACTAGTATCATAAAATAGGTGAGGTAATGTAGTACTTATGACAGTTCATGGAGTGCTTTAATTGGTCAAAGCATTTTTGGTACCATGCCTTTACGATGTCATGGATTTTCGGTGCAATTTGGCAGGCCTAAGGGTGCAATTTGAGTGGGCCCAGCCTGAGCCTCAACTGTTCCAGCCTAAAATTTTACACAGGTTAGGCTTCGATTTTTGGTTCTCAGGCTGGGTTCAGGCCCAAAAAATTGGGTTTTTCTATTTTTTGGGTTGGGCCCGGGCTTAGTCCTTAGGTAGCCCAAACTTGGCTCAATTATGTATATTCATACAACTATGTATGAATATACATAATTGAGCCAAGTTTGGGCTACCTAAGGATATATGCATATTTATATGTATATACACTTGTATACATATTTGCATAAATGCATACATGCATTTATAATTTTAGAATGGGTTCATTGACTAATCCAAACTCAGTGCGGGCCTGAGCCCAACCTGAGTGCATCAAATTATAGTGCGGGCTAGGCTTGGGTTGGGAAGATTAGGCTTAACCTTAGGCTCAGCCCGAGCTTGGGCCTTAAGCCCAAATTTTAGGATTGGGCCTGGATTGACCATAAAGTCGACCTAGCCCGAGCTTGGGCTAGGCTTGGTTGAAATGACCCAAGTTGCAATTTTACACAGGTTGGATTTGGATTTTAGGGGCTCAAGTTGGACTTGGGCCCAAAAGTTTGGGCTTTTACATTTTTCAAGCTGGGCCCGAGCCTAGCCCTTAATAACCTAAACCCAACCTTACTTTTTCTTAACCCAAGCGTGACCAACCTATGTACATATTACATAAATGCATACATACATACATATACATATATATTGAAAAACCATACATATATGCATATATGCATATATGCATACATGCATGCATGCATGTGTATAGAAATTTTGTAGAAAACATTTGGGCATTTCCCAAATATTATATATTCATCTTATGAAACAAAAATACAAACATTAAGAAAAGTGTAGAAAAATTTGGACACATTTCTAATATTTTATATTAATAATATTAAATAAAATAAGTGTAATATACAATAATTGTTTTTATTGATAAAAGAAATAAAATACAAAATTTAAACTAACTCAAAAGGTCAATAGTTCAACCTTTTAGGTTAAATATGTCCACTCCTAATGTCAAAGTTAAATAATAAAAATAAAAAAAAAAGATAAAAAGCAAAAATATGAACAATATAAAAAATATAAAAAAAATATTTATATACATCTCTAATTTCTTATTTTCATAAAATAAAAATAAATGTGATAAATAAAAATTAATTGTATACACATAGGAATATAAAAATGTAAAAAAACTAAAAACATTTTATTACCATCATCATACATTTTATTTACCATCCTCACTTAAAATTATCATGTGTAAAACACATGCATATTTGCTATAATAGACATAAAAAGTGTAAAGTATAAAAATTAAGCTGCATAACACCAAAAAGTAAAGTATTCACATATTATATAGCATAGATAAGGGTTTGGGTTTACTAAGGGATGTACTTTGGGCTGGCCATAGGGAGGGCAATGATTGGGGTACCCATGAAAATTGCCCTTCGGAGTCCTGAATCCGCCTAAGTACCCTTCATCCCACCCTATTATCATATCCTATTATTTTGTGTCATTTTACAAATTTGAAATCCATATTCAATTTTATAGTGCCCATTGAGCTCACCATAATTGATTCCATAATTAACCTTATAATACACCACTTATAACATAGTTTCATTAACTATTTCTATCTCATAATTAATTCAATTAATTCTATTTGTTAATTTAAAATCAGTCGTATATCTATCTATACTATTATAAAAAGAACGAATGAGGGTGTTAAATTTTTTTGACCAAAATGTCCACATTTGTTATTTAATTCATCTCTAATTATGAAGTTTGAAAATTTAATTTTAATTTATGCTTTCCACGTCATTTAATTCCCATCATTAACTCTTATATTTAAGGTATTAATTCTCATTCTCTCTTATTAAACTCTATTTTAAGTTATTTTTTCACTAATAAATGCTACTAATTAGATCTATGTCCAATAATTTTTAACAATATAAACTCATTTATTTTAAAAGTTACTAAAAAGCAAAACCATTTTTTACCCAAAATAAGCAATTCAACCATCATAATCAAATTGGTCAACCCATGAAGCCATAGTTAGATAATAAATTTTTTAAATAGAAACAAATATAAAAATTTACAAAAATGTAGAAAAATAGACACATTTATGATATTTTTATTAATCAAATTAAAAAATAAGTGTAATAAACAAGAATTAGTTTTATTGATGATGAAAATGAAATACATAATCCAAAACTAACCAAAAACGAAATCATTTTCCTGTATAGCGGAGATTAATAGTTTATAATGAAAAAATTAATAAATAAATGTCATAATTAATTATCTTATGTGTTCCTGTGATGAAGTAATAAAATATAAAAACACAAAAAAAGAAAAAATAGATAAATTTTACAAAAAAAAATTATAGAAATATGAATAAGATTGTGGATCTTTCTTTTGAAGAAAATACTCATTTTTTGAACTTAATCCATATTTAATTGTGGTGTTTAAAATGTAGTTTGAACTACAATTTTCACATCATTCAATTCCCTCTCTTTAAATCTTACATTTTTTTTGATAAATGAATAATAAAAATACATTATGAAAATAAAACATTACAAAATGAAAAATCCACCAAGTAGGTAGGCTGTCAATGATACCCAAAACTTTATAGCCCAGTATGAGGTACTTACATAATCAGATTCAGAGTTTGCAATCTACATCCAATTTATAATGAAAAACAAAAAATATAAAAAATATAAAAAAATACATGAATTTTATAGAAATTTTTTAATACATTATAACTATCATTATCTTGATATAGAATTCCCACGTGCAAATCATGCCCATACTTCTTTTTATTAAGGCATAAATTACCAAAAATTCATTTACAAATACACATTTGCACTAATGTGTATTCATCATTAGTGCTTTGGAAGTAGGTAAAGATTAATTGTAGCAAAGAGGTAGTTTTTATTTATACAGAGCAAGCAGACTGAAAGGTTTGGTGCTCCCCCGAAGTGGCTTTCAGAGGAGTTAGAAAGAGGCCTCTGCTTTTTTGCTGTGTTTTCCTGCAATTGGCAATCATTTCTAATGGATTGGATTGGGTTTCGCTGCTAGGATTTTCATTGCTTTCCTCAACTCCACCTCTGCATTCTCCCACTCAGTAAATACAGCATCATAACTCATAAGGCTAGCTGCTTGACTGAAACGATTCAAGTAATACTTTGATGGCTTTTTCTGATTGGTTTTAATGCAAATTAATGGAAAAAAAACAAATTTTTCATGAATTCATTATTAAATTTTAAAGCGTTACATGACAAGTCAACTCAACTGGGAGTCCGAGAGCTATGACTGTAATCGTAAGTCATGAATTCGAACATTCAATCTTCTGAGCCATACCGAATGAAGAATCATGTGGTAGACATCAAACCTCTTAGGTGGGAAGTTCACTTCGAAATGCCTCCTCACCTTGAGCCCTCTTCGCTGCATTCTTTTGTACTGCCTTGTAGGGATACTCAGCAAAATTCTTTTCAGGTTGGGAATTTCGCTCACTGGAACCTCAACCGAGAAGGATTTCCAGTTCAGAACATCGCTGAATGGTGGGACGTAATGGTCTGAGATCAACACAGGAACACATCCCGCATAGATTGCCTCCACGATTCTTGGGCTCGCAACTTCATACCCACTTGGGCAGATGCAGTACTTACTCTTCTTCATCATGTCGTAGTACGATAGGCCTTTCGGGAGGTACTCGTATACCTTTACATCTTCATCTTTGTTCTTCCAGTGTTCTAACAGCAGTGGTCGGATGGGACCGTGCAGCCCTCCGGCGAAGAATGCGAGTATAGGACGACAGGAAGGAGGTGGCCCGCCGATGAGCCCCTTGGTTTCTCCGGTTCTGAGATTGATTTCCGGGAAGGATGCATCTTTGGCTGGGTTGAATCCTTCTGAGGTGTTTGCATTGCACAGAACTCGGATGCCATTTTTGTATAGATGTGGAACGTAGGAAGATGTTAGTGGCCCCTGTGAGTAATGGAGAGAAGAAGTTCATGTGATTAAGACAAGAGCAGAGGAAACTGTTCTCTCTCTCAGGCATACATCAAACACATTTGATTGGATGGCTGAGTCCATGCCGTCTTACTAGCCTAATCTACAGAAAGAAAAAATATCTTACCCAATCATGGCAAGAAAGCATGAAGTGATCGGCGGCAAGGCTCCTATTCCAATATGGGTATTTTCCGGCGATGAGGTTGACATAATCGATCACAGTTTGTTTTATGGGGCCAATGTCATGGGAGTTGGGCACATAGACGAACCGAACCATCTGTGTGACACTGAAGGGAAGGAAGAAAGCATAAGCCTCTTCAGGATTTCTGGTTCTAAAGCGTTTATCCATCTCTATCTGGTGAATGAAGTTTCCCTCCATGGAATATATGCTTCTACATGGACCATCATGGAACAGCGGTGGCTCTCCTTCTTCATAGATGAAGATTTTGAACTGTTTCTCCATTACCAAATAGCTTCTGCAATATAATTGAAAATAACCCTGTGATTTTGAGAGAGAGAGAGAGAGAGAGAGAGAGAGACCCAGAAAGATGAATGTGGTGTACCTGTGAAAGGCTTGGGCATTCCAGTACATGGGACCTTCTGGAACGTAATCGAAGTCAGAAGTTTGATTCCCCTTCTGATGAGCAGCTTCTCTTATTGCAGCCCGAATCTTTGCTAGACCTGCTTCCAACCTCTCTAGTTGGGTATGATTTTTCTGCATTTTAATAATTGTGGGAGCAACATCAGACCCATTAATCCTCTCTGATTTGCTATTTTCTTCCGCCACCTTCATGATTACGGGATCAACATTAGACCCATTAATCCTATCTGATTTGCTATCTTCCTCTGCCACCTTCGTGATTATAGGAGCAACACCAGACCCATTAAGCCTCTCTGCAGATTTGCTATCTTCCCCCGCCTCCTTCATTACTGCGGGAGCAACATCATGCCCATGATGATTAATTGGGATCCTCAGATCCTCTTGATTTCTTTCATCCTACCAAAAAAAAAATGGTTAATGATTTAGTATATACAATGAAGTGGAATTCTTTTTTTGTTTTTTTTAGGGTAAAATTAAGAAAAGGAAAGAAGTGAAATTCAATACCATGACAAATTTTGGGCTACCACTAAATGCAAATAACACCAAAAAAATAAATAAATTTTGCATCAGATTGGAGTACTAGTAGTTACAGACAAACCGGATACAAAGCTAAAACGGGTGCGTTCAGATTTGAACAGCAAACAAACAGGCTGAAGGAAAAAAAAAATGAATGAAATGGCATATATCAAATCCAGCGTTTAAACCTGAGGCAAGAAAGAAGAGTAGAGAAGAGAAAGGAAAAGCACAAGCGTCTCTCACTGGTCGTTGGATATAAGAATAAGGAAAAAAGAGGTGAAGGGACTAAGATTCTTACAGGTGATTGGAGTTGAAGAATCTCTGCAGGAACCATCTGTGGTGAAGAAGATTGATTGAAAATAGAAATGTCAGACCAAAGAGTTTCTTGTACATGATGAAGAGGAACCGCCTTTGGATGTGTTTCCAGATGTCTCTCACTTTCTTCAGTCGAAAAACAAGGCAGTCTCATTGAAGCAACAGATGTAGTTTCAGTGGTTGTTATTTTTGTTGCAGGAGAAAATGAAGAACAAGGGGTACCGGCTCCCCAGAGCAATGGATAATCAGACGAAGTAGAGGTTCCTGATGAACCCTCCATACAAAGAAACCCAGATAAGAAAACCAAAGGAACTACAACCACAAGGAGCTTAGGAGACGGAGATGAAGGTGCCCAACAAAATGAAGCCTTGTCCCAATCCTTCATTCTCTCTGCCTCTCTGTATAGATCTCTCTGGCCAGCTGCAGAGATGGAGATTCAGATGAGGATACAAGAGGAAATAGTTTAAGCTTTCTCTCGTCCGTTGTCACTTGGTCGCTCCATTGCAAAAGGCAAACATGGGCAGTTTTTGGTTGGTTAGAGGAAAAAAAAAAGAATGAAAGAAAGAAAACATTTGGTGACGAAGTGTTGTGCCACCAAGTAGGGGTGTCAATTGGACCGGATTTGGTCCAATCCAATCCGGTCCAAAATGAATCCAATCATCCATTACAGATGGACCAGGTCCATTCGAATCCAATTATTACTTTGGATGATTTTGGACCGATCCAATTTAATGTCTGGACCGTCAAACCTGTTCAAATTGATTTTAATTTAGATTGGTTCCAACTTCCAACCTAAGCCTGGTCCATTGACACTTGTATTCTTATCTTCTTCAATGGATCAGATATTGGTTCACTCCAACTCAATCCAATATAAATTTATTATGGATGACCAGATCCAATTCAATATGTCTTATTGGTCTATCTGTCCAATCTGTTTAAATTGATTTTGATTTGGATGAAATCCAGGTGTCCAATTCAAAATCAGTCCATTGACACCCCCACCACCAAGCCAAGTGTCCATTTTTATCCCTTGTAGTGCAAGCACGGATATGCTACTCGAGTGTCACATCAACGCAGGGTATTGAAGCTCGGTTATTGGACAAGTGAGCATCTTTGGGGCATTTGGGTCAACAAACCTAGGGATGAGCATGGGTCAGTTCGGTTCAGTTCCATGGCAGAATTTGGCACCTATCCTACAGGGGTCGGTTCCAAGCTTTTGGAACTAGAACCTATCCTTTGAAAGTTGGTTCCAAGGTCTGTTCCAGGGTTGGTTCCAAGGTTCTGCCGTGGAACCTGTTCTTTCTTTATTATTCCTCTTAAAAAAAAGAAGCATATTCTTTAAAAAAAACTTGATTTTTGATAAATATAACATATAGTTTAATATGTAGATTATCATTCTATGATTCAAACTTCAAAACTTATATTTTAAATTTAAATTTTGTAAATATTAACTTTTGCATTAATTATTGTATACATTCAAATATTAAATTGAAAATAAATGATCAAATTATTTAAGTAACTCAAAGTGAGACCATGGCCTTTGTAACAATGAGTGTTTGGATTCAAATATTTACATCCCCAAAAGTATTTTAGTTTGTATTGGATAAACCCCTAGACCTTAGAACCGTCGTGGGTGGAAGTCGATTTCAAGAATTTGAAACTAGACCCTACCCTATAACAATTTTAGGTAGAACCTAACTATTCATCTTAGGTAGAAACTACCTATTCACTCACCCCTAAATGATACACATATTCATCTTCATTACCAACATGCCCCGAAGATGATACTTAAGGATATGTTTGGTTTGAAGGAAAAAGTAAGAAAAGGAAAAAAAAAAAAAACATAAAGAAACTTATATGAGGCTTGTAAAGATTTCCTTACATTTCCCTTTATTTCCTTACTTTTTCCTTCAACATCAGCAACATATTACATACCAATACCCCCTCTCTCTGACTCCAGGGGCATTTGGGTCAATACACCTTTATTTGTTTCGTCTCTTCATCCGGTTAATGCGGTACAACAAAAGTACAGAATCGCCCTTCTCTTTGGCTTTTGTTATTCAACCCACGTTTGCTACGACACTGCCGTAGCCCTGCGCTGAAACAACTAAATCAAACCCTTGATTTGTTATCAACTTACCATGGGACAGTGTCGTAGCAAAAGTAAACTCTGTTATTTACCCCGCACTGGAAGAAAGTAATTTTTTAATATTTAAAAGATGTAATAAATCTCTCGTTGGACTCTTTTTTTTTTCAATTTGGACTTAACGTATAATTTCTTTGTGTTTTTGCATCACTTTGGACTTTTTTTTTCCAATTTGGTACGTTTTATTTTATATAATAAGTTTAAGGGCACATGTACAAATAGAAATAAGACGGTAAAAATATAAAAATTAAACGTTATATGATATATGATTTAAGTTTTATGAATATATCAAAATCAAAAATCAAACTGTATTTTTTTCTCTATTGCCACTTTTGCCCTTGGTTTTTTCTTTCTTGGTAGGGGAATTTTTGTTCCACAACAATTAGGGTAGCCTTTCCCTCTCTCCATAAAAAATGATTTACCCACTTGGGAGAAGGGAAACACTTACACGAAGAAATGGCCCAAAAATTTATCCAATAGATAATGCATTTTCTGTGGGCCTTACAGTTCTCTGTAAAGACTACCCCACCCCACCCACTAAGCGTACAATTTTGGTGGGCCCAACCCAAGCCCTTTATACAAATTGGCCTTGGATTTTCATTCTTTGGGCTAGGACTGAGCCTAAAATATCAGGGTTTTTTTTAGTTCTTGGGCTGAACCCTGGCCTAGCCTTTACGTAGCCCAACCTAGTCAAACATCATCTCAATACGCTTAGTTTGAGCTCAGCCCAACTATATATAAGATATACATATAAATATTTATTTGCATATATACATAGACACATGTATCAAATTTTAATATGGGCTAAGTCTTGAATGGACAAATTAGGCTTGACCTTGAACTCAGTCCGTATTGTACCTTAGGCTATGTTTGGTTGCAGTGCAATTTTATTTGTACTAATATAAATGCATGAGAGTGCAAATGAAAAGAATGCAAATTCTCTTTTAATTTTGTTTTGAGTCTTACTTTATTCTGCTTCAAGTCTTAATTTACTTCATTTGTACTTCAATCAAACAAAATATGTTAAAATAGATGAGAATTTACACTCAAATTATTTGCATTATCATAGTTTTGCATCAACAGAAATTTATTTACAATGCAAACAAAATTTACATTGCAAATTTAGGCTGTGTTTGGTTGCAGTGCAAATTTAATTGCACTAGTACAAATGCATGGGAGTGCAAATGTAGAAAATGCAAATTCTTGTTTAATTTTGTTTTGGGTTTTACTTTATTCTGCTTTATGTCTTAATTTACTGCATTTGTACCGCAATCAAACAAAATAAGCTAAAATTTAAAACAAAAATAGGTTAGAATTTACACTCAAATCATTTACACCGTCATGGTTTTGCATCATTGCAACCAAACACAGCCTTAAGATCAGTTTAGAAGGAATACAAATACAAATATGTAAGACTCAGTTTGGAAGGAGTATAAATACAAATACGTAGAATACAAAACCTGATATTTTATATTATTTTTATATACATTTGTATTGTACATATTTATATTTATACTCTTTACAAACCGAGCCTTAAAGAATTGGACCATAATATAGAAATACTAGCAGGGACCCGTGCAATGCACGAGAAAATCTGAAAGATTTAATAATTTTATTTTTTATTTAATGTTGATTTATAAAAAATAATTATTGTTAATTGAATATGAACAAATATTTTTTAATAAATTTAGTTTTATTAATAATTTGTTGTAATTTTAATAATTTTTATTCCTTTTATTATTATAAATGAAATTTTGATTAATTTTAAATAATAAAAACAATTATAAAAGCTAACATTTTTATTAATTCCACTAATAATTAACAATTATATAGGAATGACAACGGGGTGGGTTTAGGGTAGGTTACACCATCCATTTCCCTGCCCTGTAGTTAAGACACTCTATCCCATCCCCACCCCGTCCCCAGTGTCACATCACGTGGGTTCAGGGCAAGGTAACCACTCCTCAAAGTCAGGCGAGTTCAGGGGCAAGGCACCCCACTCCTCATCAAGGATGGAGAATCCTCGAATTTCACTGCCCTGTCCCCAGTATTGGACGAGTTTAAGTAGAGGTGTAAATTGGGTCGTGATCGGTCGGCACGACACGACTCACATGTGGCAATGTGAGTCGTGTCATGCTGGCACACGAGGCATCCTAGGCCATGCCTCTGCCCTCTAGGATAATTTGGGGCTTTGGTTCGACACGGCCCACGACTCGAGCCTGTGTCATGTCGTGGGTTAGGTTGGTCCATGGGTCGGGCCTTAGGCTAGGCCATGCCACACACCAAGCCAATCTCAAGGCAAGGCACACACTCCTCGTCCAAGGATTTTAAAATTGGACCAGATAGGGAACCGTTCTGGGGTCAAACAGTCTGACTGTTCGGTCCAAATGGATGACCCACTCTAACAAAAAAAAGGCCAAAAACTATTGTCCAGTTGATGGTTTGACCGCCCAGGTCAGCGGTTCACCAACCAAATAAACGTTTTTTGGACAAAAAACGATTTTGAGGTGAAACGGTGTCTGGTTCCCAATTTTTCCGGTATAACCATCTGGTTTGATCCAGTTCTGAAAAAACTGTCCCTACCAACCCAATATTCAATTTGATGATAAAAATGATCAAAAGGATATATTGAGTATCAACCACATGGTAAATTTCTAAAAGTAGACTAAATTGTCTTTAATATTCAAAAATATAATTTTATGAAAACTTTGGAAAATTTATTGTACT
Organism: Nelumbo nucifera; assembly: GCF_055504915.1. NCBI lineage: Eukaryota > Viridiplantae > Streptophyta > Magnoliopsida > Proteales > Nelumbonaceae > Nelumbo > Nelumbo nucifera. The sequence continues at coordinate 9,719,405 of NC_142654.1, read as the reverse complement.
TGTGTAATTTTTAAAATTTATTTAAATTCTTATTAAATAATTGATTTTATTTTTAAATGGTTTACTTATAGAATTATTCTAATTTATCTTATAATTTCTAATATAAACTAACCAATAATTTCCTTTTTCCAATATTGTACTGATTTATCATAATAATTTGTGTAATTATTTGTTTAAATTATTGTTTTCCATTTCCCATAGTCATTTATCTTTAATAATTTTCAATAATTTGCAATGAAAATTACATAATTTTTCAATGGTTTTCCAAAATCCATAGAATGTAATAAATTTTCCTAAAATTTCCAAAATATACTAATAATTTTCAATAATTATTTAATGCATTTTAAATAAACTTTCAAATATTTTATATCTTTTAATTTCTAAAATGTTATTTTACAAAAATGTAGTTTTATGAAAATTTTATTACATTTGTATAACTATGGGGATTTATTGAAAATTTTTTAAATTGTTATTAAATATATTTTTTTATTTGGTAGTTTACTAACAAAATTACACTAATTTATCTTTTATTTTTCAATATAAATTAATTAATAATTTCATTTTATAACATTATAGTATTTTGTTCCCCCATTTGTATTTGGTTATTATTTATAATAATAGCAATAACTAAAATTTTATACTTTTTGATAATTGTTAAATATAATTCCCAATTTTATAGAAATTAGTTAAAGAGTTTTTCAGCTTCTATAAAATGTTGTTAATGAGTTAATTAATAACAATATTTATTATTTTTTGGTAATTTACTAACCATATTTATTAACTTTTGGTAATAACACTATTTAATACTCAATGAATATGGGTGGAATTAAATATTAACCATATTTAACTGTTTATTAATTAATATGAATATTTTAAATGAGGGAGAGTGGATATAGATTGGGGGGATGTATTTTAGGAATTGATTAGGGAGTGAGGCAACATGATAATTTCCTATTGGTTTAAACGAGATACCTTAGGAGAGAGATTATATGAATATTTTTATGTAGTTGGGTGGCATGGATTAATGGGAGTGGTGGGAAGGAGAGATGAGAGAAAGTCAAAGAGAATGTAGGGTGTGGATAATGGAGAAAGGAGAGGAATGGTGACATGGACCCATGCTTTCTTAAGCGAAAGTTATAAATAATAAACCCAAATCGATACAACCCAAGTTGGTGCGTTTTCGCTAATGGTCAATTGGTTTCAAATGACAAACTAGAGACTTGACCAAATCGATTTGTTTGGCGAAACAACTTGCAACTGAACTGAACTAATGATTGAACACTCCTAATTTCAACTAAATTTATAGTCTAATCTCTAATAAATAACAATAGTTTAATCTCCAATAATTTTTGAAAATTTATAGCAAATGTACACAATCATTGAAAATAAGTTTATAATGAAAATATAATAGATATATAATAAAAATACAATAACTACAAAAACATGATAAATATTAAAAATATAGTATAATAGTCAATAAATAGTGTAATCTTAAATAATAGTTTAATCTCTAATAAGTATTAATCTATAAATTATAAAAAATATAATTACTAAAAATAAATTTATAACAAAAATGCAATAAATATGATAAATTAAATTTCAAAAGTTAAATAATAGTTTTTAATCTCCAATAATTATTGATAATTTTCTATTAAATAACAAAAAAAATACATTTATAAATAATTATTGAAAGCATATTTATAAAAAACAATATATAATTACTAAAAATAAAATAAATATTAATTATAGTATATATAAATATATAATGAATATACACTATTATTGTAAAATTATTACTAATAAATATAATTTTTTTGATAGTTATTTTCTATAATTATTAGTTGATATAAGTGAAATTAGTTATTTACAATATTATTTAGTTATTGAAATAATATTGTTATTTAAATTCTTAAAATATTAATTATTTATTGAATTTAATAATCCATAACATTATAATTGTACTATTATTACATAATTCATTATTAATTTTGTATAATATTAAATTATTATTAATATGAATATTATGAATTCTATTATAATTATTTTTCTACTTTTAAGAATTTTTTTAAAACTTATTACATAATTTCGTTATTTTATCTATTTAAATTTTTTCACATTACATATTTTGTTATTTAAATAATATGTAAAATATTTAAATATTTTCATTATTTGAATTTTTTATTTTAATGTTATTACGCAATATTAAATATTTTGTTATATTATATAGCTATTTTTAATGTTTTTTAATATTTTTAATTATTGAAATATTTAAATAATTCTTTATTTTTTAATGTTAAAATTTTGTTATTTGAATAACATTTAAATTTAATAATTCATAAAATTATAATTTATATTGTGACTACATAATTTCATGATGAATTTTGTAAAAATATTGATTTATTAATAATATGAATATTATTAAATTTATTGATCTTTTGTGTTTTGAATAGATATTTTAAATATTTATATAATTTCATTATAACATTTAAATAGTTCTGAATTTTTTTTAATTGAAACTTTCCTTAGATAGATATAGATAAAAAATGGGGGAGTGGATAAATAGGAATTAGATATAGTTTAGGAGAGAATCTCTCTACTAAATTAAAGATAATTTAAGAGATAAATAAGAGTTTGTGATAATTTAGGAGATAAATAGAAATTAGAGACAATTTATGATATATATATATATATATATATTGCAAGTTGGACCGAGTCTCAGCCTAACCCACAATCGGCCCTAATGTGGGTTCAAGCCCGAACTGAGAAATTCGGTGGCAAGGTAGCACCTTCATGAAGTTTCTTCTGATCAAATTAGATAGGTTGCTCCAACCACCATGAACACATGTTGGGTTGGGCCAACCACAATCACATGGATGAATTAGATGGGTCAACCTCGATCGTAAAATATAAGCCAGAGCCCGGGCTTATACAAACCCAAACCAGGTCGAGCTGGGCTTTTAGGCATATATAATATATGTATAAAATTTATATAATAGTTTACATAATATAAATATTATATATAATATGTATTATATATATCATATTATAATAAAACTATATGATAAGGAAAAGATATAATATTGGAAAGGCTTTGGCCAATCAAAACCCCAGTAAATTTTGATAAAAATCCATCTGATTGATTATCATTTTATGATGCTGGTTGAATTGGTTATAATAATCGAAGCTGATATATGGGGGTCAAATATAGAGAAAGAATCCCATCTCCCAACCCCCCACCTTCAACAATAATTTATTTATGGGATACACTATAATACCCGAAATACATGATATGGATAAAAAAATGGAAGAAGTAAGAATTTTTGAAAAAAAAAAAAAAAGGTACCAACTGATTGGTTGGTAAGGCTTGAGATCGAATCCCACCTGCACCAGGGTTCACGGGATGGGCTAACCCCAATTGTGTAGCCGAGGAGCAAAAAAAATTGAAAAAAAAAGTAATGAAAAAAGATTCTGAAGATATATTTTTTAATTCCTATTCTGCAGATACAATAATCTTGTACAGGAAAACATGTAGAAGCTGAAAGATATTAATTATGAAATTCAAGAAATAAGAACTTTCAAATACAGGACTAGAAAGAAGAGTGAAGAAAAAGGAAAGCAGAAGCAAGCACACGCACAGTAACGTCTTAGTGAAGTTCAAAAATCCGTGTAAAGTTATATGATCATTAAAACATGAGATAAGGAAAAGGGTGTGAGACTCTTACAGGTCGTTGGACTTGAAAAATCTCTGAAACCATCTGTGGTGAAGAAGATTGATTGAAGACAGAAACACTCTCCACCTTCGGATGCATTTCCAAATGTTTCTTGTCACCTCCCTGATCAGTTGACAAACCAGTCATCCTCGTTGTAGATTCAGTAGTTGCTATATTTGAAGAAGAAGAAGGAGGAATTATAGCTCCCCAGAGTAATGAATGATAAGAGAAAGAAACCCAAGTAGAGGTTCTTGAACCAACTATACAAACAAGCCCAAGTAAGAAAGGCAAAGAAACTACAACCAGAAGGAGCTTAGGAGACCAAGATGAAACTTTGTCCCACTCCATCCCCACTCTCTCTCTTTCTCTACAGAGATAGAGATACTCTTAATTCATCAGATGAGGATACAAAAGGCATGCAAGGAGATAGTTTTTTAAGACTTCAAGCAAGAAGCACACTTGGTATAGTTTTGATTGGAAAGAGAGAAAAAGAGATTACACAAGGCATAATGAAACGATCAAGGAACCTGGAAAAATTTATGGACTCAGATACACCACGACAAATCTGTGGGCTCAGAGATATTGGCCGACCAGTCGCAATTCGGATTTCCTCCTAACTTCTTCCTCCTTTCCCCTTTACTAACCCACTCAAATCAGGCCATCTGTCCCTATTTATCCAACCTCCCAACAAATGGCCAACAAACTCAACCCTCCGTTAACTAAATTATTTTGTATGGCAAAATAAATCCTTACTTTTCCGTTAACTACTTGTCTCGCCAATGACTTCCAGTCTCCAGCTTCTCTCCATCTTGTTTCTTCTCTTCCTCTCATCGTTCTGTGTCTCACCTATCTTGGGCACTACTGTTACTGCCGCTGCTCATTGTGCCGGAGGAGGAATAATACCAATCGAGAAGATCAAGAATGCTCTCTCGACTACCAATTTCTTTACCATGTCCATGACTCTGGACATGGCTCTCAACACCATGATCCCGTCTGAGTTCCTCAACAGCAACGATAAACCATCACCATATTCTGCCCTTCGGACAGAGCATTCATATCTCCAGGCCTCAAGTACGCAGGCCCTCCCTTGACCTTGCTGAGATACCACGTTGCACTGGAGAAGTTAGACAGGGAGGATTTGGATTCGTCGAAGCTGCACTGGTCTATGGTCGAAACCTTGCTTTCTGGGCATCCTCTAGTTATCACTTCAGTGAATGGACGAGCATCCATCAATGGCGTCAAAATCATACATTGGAATTTATACAATGATGGGCATGTCATTGTTCATGGCGTGGAGAATTTCTTTGATCCTGCTTTTCAGACTATTTGGTTTCCTCAGTATGATGGTGGAGTAGTTCCGATCAACAATGACGAGTCGGTTAACAAGGGTTCGACAAACGTGGAGATTTTCTTCTTAAGCTGATAGAGTGATGGGTTGTGCAGATTGCCGCCTTTGGGTTAATCTTTCCTGGTTTCCTTGTACTGTTTCGGTTTCTTTTCTGTTGTTGATGCAAAGAGTTCTTGACTAATACCTTCCCTGTAATCTGGGTTCTGTATTCTTGAAGGTTCTACATGGTTGTTTTTTACTGTTTCATCATTATCATAATTATTGTATTCTTTTCGGTAACATTTGTGAAAAACGAATAGTGATTTTCTTTAATTTCGATTTCTATCTGCTTATTGTATCATTGTTTGATTTATTGATTCCCGGGCTGCTAAGAGGGTCTTGTGGGGTTTCCAGTTCGTGAATTCAAATCTAAATCCATTTAATTCTTTCTGTAGCATATCAAAAACTCTGAGGAAAAAAAAATTGCAGAAAGAGAAAGGCTTTGCTTATGATCGGTATTGCATATAAACAAGAACTGAAGAAACCCCACAAGACCCTCTTAGCAGCCTGGGAATCAATAAATCAAACAATGATACAATAAGCAGATAGAAACCGAAATTAAAGAAAATCACTATTTGTTTCTCACAAATGTTACAGAAGAATACAATAATTAACGGAAAAGTAGGGATTTATTTTTCCAAAAGAATAACCCATACAAAATAATTTAGTTAAAGGAGGGTTAAGTTTATTGGACATTTGTTGGGAGGTTGGATAGATAGAGACAAGTGGCTTGATTTGAGTGGGTTAGTAGAGAGGAGAGAAGGAAGAGAATAGCAGGAAATCCGAATTGAACCAGTCGACCCCCAACAATCACAAAGTGTTTTTTTCTTAAACAAATTAATAAATGAAAATAATTATCATCAAGACTTAAAAATATTTAGGGTAAAATATAAAAACCTCTCTGAAGTTTCTGACAATTATAAAAACTTTCCCTATAATTTTACTTTAGTAAAAACCTCCCCTCTATTTTAAAAAAATTCAACAAATACCTCCCTTCCGTCAATGACCAAGATGAAAAACCTTAAAGAGATGATCATCTTTTCAAAATACCTATTTTACCCTTTTATGAATTAATGTGCATCTGTTTTTACTAAAATAGTCCTGTCTAACTCCATAATCCGCTCAAGCATTGTTCATCTTCTTCCTCACCACGCACAGCGGCAGAATGGTGGTGCACTGCACTCCCCTCTCCAGACACATCACATCTTCCAATACCTGGACCATCGAATTCGCACCGGAGATCCTCCAGTACACCATCTTGCTCTTTAACACCAGATCGATGATGGGCACGGATAGACCAGTTCGCGTGATATCCACGCCTTCCGAGCTCAAGGTCCTCCGGTTGATTTGTTTTGGTCGAGGACAATAGGGGAATAAATTCGCTCTGGACCACTAATTTCTGGTTATGGTGTTTAGAGGTTTTAGAGTTTCCTTTCGACCTTCTCTAATGCGTTTGTTGGAGGAATATTTATGACTTCTGGCCAGCCATTGCTTCCACCATCTTCTTGTGCTCCAGAAATTTTGTATGTGGTGCTGCCTTCCCCTTTGAATATTGGCTCCTTGATCTGCCTGTTTCCCTTTATTTGAAGCTCAAAGTCTCTCTTGGAGGTAGAGATTGTTGCCAAAAATCTCTTGACCACTCTGATTCTTTTGTTACAATAGAAAGGTTCCAGTCTTCTGAGTCTCAGTTTTTTTTGGAATGCACTACACAAGGACGAATGATCCAAGAAGGACGAATGATAGGTATGAAGTCATAGGGAATGAAATCAGAACCAGCAAGTACACCATTATTATCACATTCCTCCCCAAGAATTTATTCATTCAATTCCATCGAGTTGCTTACTTGTACTTCCTAGCTATCGCTGCTTTGGTAGAACAGTCTCTCTTTTTCCTCTCCTCTTTGTGCTATGTGTCGCAGCTATTAAAGATGGCTATGAAGATTGGCGAAGACAGAGATCAGATAAGAAGGAGAACAACCGAGAAGCCCTAGTGCTTCAATCCGGTCAGTTTCGAATGAAGAAATGGAAAAAGATACGAGCTGGTGAGGTTGTAAAGATCATACATCCAGACAATGAACCTGGATGGTGAATCAAACTTGAAGACACGAAACAGCTTCGACGGTTTTTGAAGGGAAGATGATTTCAGGGCTTATCAGATGTGAACAGCCAAATAGAAATATTTATGAGTTTACAGGTAACATGGAATTCAATGAACAGACTACAGAGGTTTTCCCCTCAGCCAGTCAAACATCATTTTGCGTGGGTGTCAGCTGAAGAATACTGAATGGGTAATGGTGTTGTTGTATATGCTGGACAGGAAACAAAAGCGATCTCCGGTGCGAATTCGATGGTCCGGGGGGTATCGGAAGATGTGATGTGTATGGAGGAGGGAGTGCATCGCCATTCTGCCCTGTGCGCCATGAGGAAAAAGATGAACAATGTTGGAGCAGATTATATAGTTGTTGAGAGAAGGCTATTTTAATAAAAATATATGCACATTAATTTGTAAAAGGGTAAAATAGATATTTTGAAAAAAATGATTTTCTGTCTTGCTCATTGACAGAAGGGAGGTATTTATTGAATTTTTCAAAAATAGAGAGGAGGTTTTTGCTAAGATGAAATTATAGGGAATGTTTTTATGATTATCAAAAACTTCATGGGAGGTTTCTATATTTCACCCAAATATTTAAAACTCAGTGACAAAAAAAATATTAAGTAAAAGGAGATTATAATTAGTAGATAAGATAGGATCTGAAAAAACCACCACCTCACCCTCACGTTGTGGGTGCATGTGGTTTCATTATATAGAGCAAATTCTACTTTATACACTGAACTTGGGGGTAGTGTCAAGTGTCACCGGAGTGCATAGACTTTCAAAAAGTGTCAAGTTGGTCCCTACTATTAATTAATCGTCAGTTATTTATTGAAAATATCAAAATTGCCCTTCAAATGAAGACACTATTCATTGTCTTCTAACTCGAGACTAAACCAGTTATCTTCAAAGAAAAAGAGAAAAAAAACATGAAAGACAATGAACAGTGTCTTCTTTTAAGGGTATTTTTGATATTTTCAACAAATAAACAACAGTTGATTAACGACAGGGACCAACTTGACACTTTTTAAAAGTTTAGATACTATAGTGACACATTTGAAAGTTCCGGTACTAACTTGACACTACCCCGAAAGTTCAGAATACTTAAAATGGAATTTCCTCTATTATATATCACATCCATTGACTTGTGTATCTACAAACAAAAATTAAACTCTAAACACACTTAAATAAATATGAAATCCGGTCAATATTTCTTCATAAATTTAACATATGTATGAAACTATGAAAAATATTATGTATCATTTGGTGACAAAATGTCACACCATTAACACAAACGTCTTCTGCTTGGCTTTCCCTACTTTTTCTTTCAAACCAAATACAGCCAAAATGATGGAATGAATGATCAAATTGTCTGCTTTGTCCTCACTTTTTGTTGATTTGGAGAAATAAATTAGTGATTAGTGAGTACTTAGCCTTACTATTTTAGCTCTGTCAATCACTTTTTGTTGATTTGGAGAAATAAATTAAGATTTTTTTAGACAGCGTTCAATGAATTTAAACTCTGACCATTAAAGAGAAAAAAAATCCTTAGAAGAATCCTAATCTCTAAGCATTGGAATTTTGTTTATTTATTTATTGAACTCCTGAAGTTAATCTCGAGCTGGACCGGGCTGGGCTTTTAGGACTATAACTTGAAATACAAAATATTTAAATATATATATGATATTTTATATTATATGACATAATATATGTATAAAATTTATGTTATACTTTATGTAAAATATTATATATAATATGTATTATGTCTCATGTATATAACCTTAATATAAAATAAGTTAAATAGCACATGAAAGATATTGAGTGTTTTTGGATTTTTTTTTCTTTCTTCATTGAAATACCTTGAGGGATAAAACCTAATTTGAACTACTATTTAGAGTTCATTGTATTAATTCTCATTCTCTCTCCTTAACTCTTGCATTTAAGATATTTTATTTCCCACTATCCATAATTAACTCTATGCCCCGTAGCTTTAATGGTATGGAAAAATAATGCTCTTTGAACTGGTCTAGATTAAAAAACCCTTTTTTTTCAGTCTAGGTGGGTGGTTTAACCATCCAAATCAAATGGATTAATTCACAATGTTATACATAATTAAAAAATAATAATGTGAAATAGTATATCATACTTTATGTAATATAAAATACTATATATAATATGTATTGTATGTCACATATTATCATACATACATACATACATACATACATAATATAAAGTAACACATATAAAACATTTGAGTGGTTTTGGATTTTTTTTTCTTTTTGTTATTGAAATACCCTATTTATTGTGAGGGCATAAAACCTAATTTGAAATACTATTTTCAGTTTATTCTATTATTTCTCATTAACTCTTACATTTAAGGCATCATTAACTCTTGCATTTAAGTCATTTTGTTTCTCACCGTCCACTAATTAACTCTGTGGCCCATAATTATAAGGGTAAATTGCTGAAACCTCCCCTTTCTAACCATTGCTGAATCCTCTCCTGAATTTTGGTAATTTTAATCACCTCCTCTTAACTTTATGACACAGATGCAAGTAAACCCCTTTGTTAGAATCATTAATAAGAGGCATGAAAATGTCTAAAATGCCCATGCAATTATTTTGAGTCTGGTTTCTACGAGAAAAACAACACAAACTTTATAAACAACAAAAAAATAAGAGAGTTTAGAGTTGCAGCTTTACCATTGAGCAATTGATTTGAAGGGATTCAATAGACCAAATTATTGGGTTGTTGGCCAAGTCAACGGTATTTAGAGAGAGAGAGAGAGAGAGGTGGTTCGGAGTGAAAAAGACCAAAAAATTCTGGTAGAGTGACAAGTAGATTAATCTAAAGTTGTGTCTTTAGGTTGAAAGGCAACAAATCCACCACCATGCTGAGATTACTTGTTTTTGTTACATGCGTTCTAATAAGGAAAAAAGGTGAATTTACAGAAATTGTAGATTTTTTCAATGAGTTCAAATCAGCCCCCCACAACGTCCCACAGCACATCCCCGTCGTGTATTAGGGAACATCTACCGATGATAATACCAGGAATGATGATGTCATCATCAGGAGATGTTCCCAATACAAGGAAGGGATGTGCTGTGGGACATTGTTGGGGGCTGAATTGCTCTCTTTTTCAATAACAATTCCTCTTGAGTTTAGTAAATCAAAAGAATTAAAGAGTGCTTTTAATTATTTAATGGATAGGGTAGAAAAGAAAATTGGGATTTGGAGAGAGACCTTCTTGTCTTTGGCTTGTAAGGAAGTATGCTAAAAGTTGGTATCACTATGATCCTGACTTATGCTATGTCTTGTTTTTTTCTACCTAAGGGTTTACGTGAAGAAATTGGGAAAATAAGAGAAATTGAACTAAGTACGGTATGGTTTTTGTAATAAAAAATTCAAGGGTGGGCTTAGAGAGAGATTCCTATAACTTTAAATTGGTTATTTTGGCAAAACTAGCTTGGAAATTCTTTACCAATCTTGAAAATTTACGAGTAAAATTGTCAAAAGCTAAATACTTAAAAGGAAAAAAAATACTTTTTAAATGACAATTTAAGCTAAAATGCAAAAAAGTCAGTTAAATGACAATTTACGAGTAAAAGTGCCAAATGCATGGGAGTGCAAATGTAAAAATACAAATTCTTTTTTAATTTTGTTTTGGATTTTACTTTATTCTGCTTCATGCCTTATTTACTTCACTTATACTGCAATCAAACAAAGTAAGCTAAAATTTGAAACAAAAATAGGTCAGAATTTACACTCAAATCATTTGCACTGTCATGGTTTTGCATCAGTGCAAATTTATTTGCATTGTAACCAAACACAGCCAAATGTTTAAGTTTCATGAGTATTTTTGAATTTAGTTCGACCATAAAATATAATATTAAAGTCATTTTTAGCTCATTTTGTTAATATAATATAACATTGTTATTATTTTTAGCCTAATTTATTTATACAATTTATTATCCGATTATAAAAACTGCTAGATATCCGATGGATACAATCTGATTTGAATTTGAATATAAACTAATCAAATATGGATATACCTATATCCATTCAATTCGATCGTTTGCAGCCCTACTCAAATCAAGGCTTGACATACGAGGAAAAAAAATAGGAAAAACACTTTTAGTATATCATGAGTTTTTTAAAAACAAATATAAAGCCTTTAATGTTTGAAGAACAAACTTCCAATGTTGACTATTTTATAACAAAATCAAGACACGAAATAGCCCACTAATTAATTCAGGAAAAAAATAGGATAAAAACCCCGTCACACAAAAATTAATTCAAACCAACAATTCCCAATTGCTCATACCATATGTAGCATTCAGATCTAACACCAAATTGAATTGCTAGAAGCAAAAATTGATTCAAAATGACACTAACATAAACAGTTCTAGATCTTAATGTTAAGATAAAATAATAAATAATGGAATAACCACACCTGGATTTTGGAGAGAATTAGCTTGCCTACCAAATTCTGAGAAGCTTTAGGACTCCAATGTACAATTCTTCTTTGTTCCACTGTGCTAATGTCTTTGCTAACCAGGGCCGTAAAATTTTGGTAGTGGTGATGTCTAAAGAACTTGTGTCAAGTTTTGATAGTTGGCCCAAAATTCTTTTCAACAATTCAGGTGGAGACTCTTTTCACACCCAACTTCTTTTCTCGTTGTTAAGTAGATAGAGATGACAATTAGGAGAGAGAGAGTTTTGCTTAAGAAATATATTTCTAATGTGGTGTTCTTGTTCGCCACATTTGGTTCTATTTATAGACTCCAGAGTGAATGTTGGGTCCTCTAAAAATAGTAAAGAGCCTTACTCTCCCTCTTAGAATATGTTGGGGGATTCCTCGTACTTGGGATGAGACACTTGTCCCTATAATTGAGACTTTTCCTCAACCAAATAACTGTTTTAATGGACCAAGTTCAAAAAGAGATGATCCAGATTTTATTATTTTGGTAAAAGACTTAAACCACTACATCACCCAATTGATGCAATTTATGTGAATTCCTTTTTTTGTCACCAATAATGCTTTGCTGATAACAATGTTTTTGAACCGTCATTGACCCGGAGGATCGGACCATTCGGCCTGGAAACCGTCCAAGCAACTGGCTTCATTTCATCTCTAACCCGTTCTTGGGTAAAAAACCATTGACTCTGTCAGAAAACCACTGACCCGGGCAGTCGAACCGTCGACTCGTTTGACTCGGACAGCAATTTGCATTTTTAAAAAGTTGCAGAGAAGAAAAACACAAGACCGCAAGTTTGAGATCCAGTTTGATACACGAACTCAGATCTTAGATCCAAGACAAATAGAGAAGAAGAAGAAGAAGAAGAAGAAGAAGAAGAAGAAGAAGAAACGTTGTAAAGAAATAGATCTCAAATCTATGTCTGTTGTTGCCGCCTCGCCATCGCTGTTGCCATTATCATCGTCGGTGAGCATCAAGCCATCCTCCTCTTCCTTCTTCTTCCCTCCTTCCCTCTTTCATCTTCTTTTTTTTTTTTCCTTTCTCCTTGTTTCTTTCTTTCTTTCTTTCTTTCCTTTTTTCTTTTTCAACCAACATCAGTCTATCAGTCTCTTCCCCATTCTCCTTTTTCATAGCAACATATAAATATTTGCCCTAATGCAAAGTTGCAAATTGTATGAACCGTTCAACCTGGACGGTCGAACCGCTGTCCCGGAGTATCTAGAATGGTTCCGTTTCCGGGTTGGTTTTTGAAACCTTGGATGATAACATCAGCTAATAAGTCTACACCATATATGGTCTCGAGATTGTTGAACAGGAAACAGGTGGTTCGTGGATTATTGAAGCCTGTGACTTTTACAACAAGCATTTTCCTTTCCTCACTATTAGTAAAATATGTCTTTCAAATAGGATTAGTTGATTACGTGTTGTCGAGTTGTAACTTGTAATAAATTCAAGGGTATTTTGGTTAATAAAAAGAGCAAACTTATTATTGTAAAAATAATTATTTAATCTATTTTATTGCAACTTGTGGGGATTAGGATTTATTAAAATATGGTAATAAATAAATCAATTGCTCATTGTAAAAATAATTATCCCCCTAATGCTGTGTAAATTCTTCAAATAGGGTAGTCAACTTGTGCCCTTATTAAATATTTAACAACTAAATTTTAAATAGTTAAAATAATGAAATTATGTAATAAACTTAAAAAATTTTATAATAAATTTTATAATATTTGAATTAATAATAATTTTATATGTTACAAAATTATGTTATAATAGTATAACTTATAATTTTATGGACTATGAAATTCAATAAATAAGTAATATTGAAATAAATAAACAGTGATATTATTTAAATAGATGAATAATATTGTAAATAACTAATTTTAAATATTTTAGATATTAAAATTAAATATTATTCAAAAACAAATAAAATTGATTAAATAAAGAAATTATGTAATAATCTTAAAATTTTTCACTTATTTTTTACAATAAAAACCTTAAATAAAGAAATCATGAAGGATATTTTTTAAGTAGTTCGAAAATGATAAAACCTTGTCACAGTTGACTTTCGAACTACTACAATGAGCAATTTGAGAAAATCCAATACTCGATAAGTGTGTTTTTCTATGCACATAATAACTAAAATAACATTACTTATTTCGTTAGATTTCCAATAAATGAATAGGATTAGTTGATTACGTGTTGTTGAGTTGTAACTTGTAATAAATTCAATGATATTTGTGTCAATAAAAAAAGCAAAATTGTTATTGTAAAATTTTTTATTTAATCTATTTTATTTGTAAAAATTATTATTGTAATTTTTATCAATAAATTATTATTATAAATATTAAACATTATAGTACATATATATTTCATCATCAAATAGATACTGAAACACTGAAGAACATAAAACAGGGTACATGGATAATTGAAATTTTGAACATGATCATCTACGGTATCTATCGAATCCCAAGCTATGTGTGTAGTAGGTGCAATGTTAATGTATTTTACAAGGGAAAAAACATAATTCTTCTAGCAATGACAATGTCATGTTTTTAGGCCCTTTAATTTTGATTGCAGTCGTCGTTTCTTGTGAAGTATGGTTTATAAAGCAGGTAAGGTTTTCAATTATTGTTTCATTCTATTTGGGTCTTTGTAGTAGTGTAGATTGTATAGAAGAATTATGTGAGGCCAGTGAGAAATTTGTTCCCTTTGATTAGTAGCCTTTGTTAAATTATTTTTTTCATGAGTAAGTGATATCTAATTATTTTTTTTCCAGTTAAGGTGAAAATTGCAAAAACATCATGAGACAAAATTGCCCCTTTTAATTATGAAATTTTATGGACGGGGATAATCAATTCAATTGTTTAATTTACTTGGGAACAATTTTGATCAAAACATAGATAAATGCATTTGTCCAATCAAGCAAGTGTTTTCACCTTGGTAATGAACGGGGCCCTACTTCAGTTTTCATAGATGTACAATTGGGATCAGACTAAGGAGATTATATAGTAATGAATGCTATTAGCTAACCTGTGAATTAATATAATTTGATGGTATTGAGAGTTCATGTTCAATAATTTCAGGCCAAAGTGAGCGAGAAATTCTCAGCTCCTTGTTCAAGCACGGCATTAATGTGTCTCATGGGAAGCATTGAATGTGGCATCAATGCAGTTGCAGTGGGCCACCAAATGTCTGCATGGTCTTTGTGTTCAAGCATCAGACTCATTACATTTTATACAGTGTATGCTTCATAAAATATTATTGTTGTGTATCATGATTGATTATAGTTATAAGCATTATTTTATTCAACTCATTAAGGGTATCTTCTACAACATAAATGTTTTTTTTTTCATTTGTTTTATTTAAATTTTTAGCAGTTTTACTAGACCAAGGGATTGTGTTTCTTCCTCATTGCCACTTTTTACATGTTTATATTGATTTAGAATTTGAGAATACAGATCAAGTGCTCAATAAATCTTATTAATCATAATTTCAGGGGTTTGTGGTATCACCATTTGCAACTTACATATCTCATGGTGTATAGAAAAGAAGGGCCCTCTCTATATTTCTGCATTCAGCTCACATTATCGTCGTTGTGATTGAAAGGGCATTATTAGCAGAAAAGCTGTATATGGGAAGGTAAAGTTGGTAAGTATCTGAACATAATAGTTTCCTAGCACTAGATTTCTGAATGCCAACCCATTCAAAAAAAAGGGTAAATTGATTGAATAGTTTTTATCTTGTTTCAATGTTGTAGGATCTGTGGTGATAGTCATGGGGGGCAAGGATATGGAGAGCAAGAATATAGAGATGAAAGAGAAAAACAGTGTTAATGAAAAGAGTTTGAGCTTAGAAGGAAGGGAGGATGAGGTGAAAGGAGAGACATCCATGGGTCGTGGATCATGAAGAAAGCATGAAGGAGTGATCCACTTGATTGTATGTGTTTTTATCCAATCTTGAAGAACAAATATTTGTGTAAGAAATAGGAATAGAAGACTATCAAAAAAAATATATATTATAGATCAATTAGTTGTCAAGATGACACACCCATACATATCAAATACACCTAAAAATGCCTCTACATGGCATGATTGTAATTCAAGGCTACTCCAAAAATTTCTAGAAAATAATACTCCCACTTAAGTATGTTGAACAAATAACATGAAAATCTTCAAATTATAAGTAAGAAAATTTTCAAAATGAACTAATGAACATAAATTTAATTTTTTATGTTATTGTATTCATATAAAAAGGGCAATTTTAAAACCAGGGATCTATATCAAGGATATGAACATCAGACAAAGAATAATCATATGCATCTTCACCACCAACCACAATTATTTTGTTCACCCAAGATGAACAAGTGTGACTATCACATGCAGGTGGAGTTCCAGAAGTAACAATACGTCTCCATACAAATGTGGAGGGTGGACTGTTCTCATCTCCTACCTCTATAACGATTTGAACTCTGACCACCTTATCTTTCATCTCCAACAAGGTTTACGGCCTCCCATAAGTACTCACATCCCCTTTCATGCTATTTGGTGTTTTATTCCACAAAAAAAAAAAAACTTCTCTTCCCCCATCAACTCCGATCTCAGATCTCAGACGACAAAGAGACAGGATATTGTTTTCCTCTCCTCCGGCGAAGGTAACTTTGTCTTTGTCAGACGACAAGGAGACAAGATTCCATTTTACACATCATTCACTTTTTTTTTTTTGCATTTTTTATCAAGAACGTTTTTCCTTCCATGTGTTTCAGGTGCTTAGCGGGCAAGGAGCACAAGTTCACCTCTAGAGACTAGAGTTCTCATCCTCATCTTCGAAGGTCAGTTTTCATCCTCATCTTTTTTCCCATATCTTCTCCATTTGTTAACCTTTTGCTATTTTTTATAAAATATTCAAATTGTCTAATATATTTTTTTTTACAATTTCATTCATTTGGAAATTTTATTGTTTCATCTGTTGAAATAATAGGGTTTATAGTGAATTACATATGTAGAGATAGTTGAGTTTGATAACAATAAATAGTTCGATGGAATAGCGCCCATTTTCAAGAAAGTTAGGCTGTTATACCAATAATTAACAAAAGAAATATCAAAACATTTTGGAAGTGAACAAGTTAATGGACTCTGCTTTAAAGGCTGATTGCTTTTTCCTCTCCTGTCCTGTGAAGACCTTTTCTCTCTCGAGCTGAAAATACGAAAACTGAAGAATGAAGAGGTTACTTATTTAATTAGCATAATGTCGAAACATGAGAAATGAATGTCTTTACCTTGTGAAGATTGGGTGCTTGTTTGGATGTCCACAAAATGCCAAGGATTTCGACAGTTAAGGCAGTCGAATTTGCCAATACCCCTATGGTTGAGTTCCAACCTTATCAGCTCACATTGAATCCACCACACCAATTAGATAATATACAACACAAACCTGAAATGACTAAAGGCCCATTACAGGCCCACTCAAAGTACAGAAATATTACAAATTAGGGCTCACCAATGTAAGTCTGTATTCAATTAAACAATACAAACCAATAAACAAAAAAAGGAGTAAAGGCCCATTTCACTTAAAAGAGTCAAAGCACAAAACTAATGTTTATCCTCTCTTATTCATAAACACCAAAAGTACTATAGATGATTTTGGCCCTTGAATACATTTATATTCAGAATACATCTACATTGAAAACCATAGTATTAACTTAGGGCTTTTCAGCATAAGTTGACATTACATAAAAACAAAAAATTCAGGCCCGTTTTGCTTAATAATGGTGCCCATATTAGGCACAAAAATTTAGGCCCATTTTAGGCCTAGTATCAACTAAGGGTTTTCCCAAAAAAGGAAAAAAAGGGGGGGGGGCGCGGGGGGGAAGTTCCATTGTTAACAAGGGCCCATTTAGGCCCATATTAGACAAAAAATTAATAATGATGCCCATCTTAGGTTCAAAAATTCAGGCCCAATTTAGGCCCACGAAATGCAAAGGATTTCCATTGTTAACAGGGGCAAGTTCTTTCCTTCTCTTTAGGCTCAGTTTGGAAGGAGTACAAATACAAATATGTAGATCACAAAATCTTGTATTTTGTATGTATTTGCACAGTACATATTTGTATTTGTACTCTTTCCAAATGGAGACTAAAGCTCAATACCTAAAAACACAACAGGTAAATTGCAACAGATAAAATTAGCAAAGCATTAAAGCCCACCACAAGGGAATATCAACAATGATGCAATGAGATATTCACCGAGACCTGGCATAAAATGATAAGTCAATCCATTAGAAAAATTTTTAAGAGTAGAGCAATAACTAAAACTATTAAAACACACAATATAATGTTCAAAAAAATGCCAAAAAAGAAAAAAAAACACAAATCACAACACAACACAATGTTACTCCAAGGATACGTGTCACAACCATAAACGACAAGTGTCGAATGTAGAAGTACTCTTACCTTTAGTATAATAACTTATATATATATAGAGAGAGAGAGAGAGAGAGATTATTATATTTTTGGATTGACTTCTGAAAGAAGTTCCATTATTGTCAATTTAATGAGAAAACGACGGTTCAGCACAGGGTCAAAATTTTTAGGCCCAAAGTACAGTCGGGGTAGGTGTCAGGTTGGAATTGATGCTAATTCACGGGCAGGCATTAATGTATAGAATGTAGATTTTTTATTTTATAGCTCTCCAGTCAAAAATCAGAAATCTACATTGGGCCTGTCCTTACTTTTTTCCAATTCTATCTACCTATACAAAAGCCATGAATGTATACTTGATCTATCATGCTTCCAGAAAAGTTTATGATTCCCTGAGTGAGGACAAAAGGGAAGACATCAGCAGACAAAAAAGGGAAAAGTGGAAAGAAAGTATGCCCTCTCCGATCAAGAGGCTTCACAATAGACCTGTGGGTTGTCTTCCCGGTATGGACTCTGAGATGGTTTTAACAAATTGACAAAATAAAAAACAGAAAGAGAATTCTACTGGCAAAACGCAAAATGCTGACCTTCTAGACCCCGTTTGGGAGTCCTTATTTTTAAAGCACTTACTGAAAAAAAGCACTTAGATGTTATCTCATATACATGATGTTAAAGGAATGGTGTGGACAATAGGTGCCTATTCCTCTATTAATAAAAGATTAAATAACATGAAACTTCACTTTGTATGGTATTATTGTTAGCTTTTTTATATGCTAAAAAAATGCTCCTCTATTGGTAAAATCAGATACATGTTAAAGAAATTTCACTTGGATTAATTGAGCATTCAAATTATTTTTTATATGGACATTGTTAGATTTTGCATGAAAGAATAATTCTTCTCAAGTTGTTCATATCTCTAATTATCCTTTGTATGCATTATCCTCCTACAAATAGGCCATACAAATATAAAGAAACCTTTTGTTGCTTCTAAATATTTAGGTTGCGTTTGGTTGCAATGCAAACAAATTTATGCTGATGCAAAACCATGGCAGTGTAAATGATTTGAGTGTAAATTCTGACTTATTTTTGTTTCAAATTTTAGCTTATTTTGTTTAATTTCAGTACAAAAGAAGTAAATTAAGACACGAAACAGAATAAAGTAAAACCCAAAACAAAATTAAACAAGAATTTGCATTTTTTTTTCATTTGCACTCCCATACATTTGTAGTAGTGCAAATAAAATTGCATAGCAACCAAGCGCAGCCTTAGAAACATTTACCGGAGATGGTAGCTCAAATATTTGTTCTTGAAGGAGTTGGAACATATTAGACTTGAGGATCTCTGGGGTTGTGCTATCCGGAGGAGTTTCCAATGTTGTTTTTTATTGTTTGTACCTAAAAAAATTACAAATATTTGGCTCCTGGTCAGAGGACATATCCATCCACCAAATGCATTTTATATCTTAATTTTAGGGCTTAGAGTTAGGGTTTGGGTTTTAAAATTTAGGATCAAGAGGTGGTAAGAGGCTTTTGTCCAACCATGGTAGGGGTGGATTTATGTGCCTTCGGGTATGAGTTTGGCAACAATACAACATGATCAAACCCAAAAACACCCCCGCATGTTTCCCTTACTAGCCTCTTTTATTTTTAGGGGTAAGTGGACTGCAATCCACCTCAGAAATCTGGAATTGCAGCCCTCTCCTAATCTACTAGCCCCCCCTATAAACCGCATCCTCCTGTAAATTTGGCATCAATCCACGGGCTGGATTCAGTCCACCCCTAAAAATCATAGCTCCACCTTAGGGGTAGACTGAACTATTAAAACCCCTTATTTTTATCCTTTTCAGAGCCTACTAGACTCTTTTAATGGGGCAACTTTCAGCTTAAAAGCTAGAAGCATGTGATCAAATTAAGCCATTTTTTATACATATCTTTTGAAATTAAAATGTAAAACCTTTGGACTGCTGAATTACTCAAGGAAAGCTTTGATCAGTGTGTGCTGCTGGGTCTAGAATTTATTGATTACTAGTGTAAAAGCATATGATGTGCATATATATGCAAGTATCAATCATATACAATATATATGTTTTTTAGGTATATGATATTTGGATTAAACTTTTATTATTTGTATTAAATCCGATTAAGTATTCACTTGGTATAAATGGGCTAGAGTAGCCAAGACATGGCCAAATAAAGAGACCCTTTTAGGATGAATAGTTCTATTGGCTCTATCCATTCTCACAAGTAAAAGAAATTTATTAGAAAAGAAGCATAAGTGACCAACAGTATTTTAAATTTTAGAAAGAAAATAAGAATAAATATTTCCTTTTTCAACAAGTCAAAATGTATGTTGAGATTTCCAACTTGTTATATATGCTAATAGATAAAAGAAATATAAATTTATTTTCTTGTTATCCATCCACTCTCCATTAATATTCTGTCTTGATTTACATTCTTATAAGGGCAAAAGGGCAAGAGTGATATGGGTGCTTCCCTCGCTCTTTATCAAGTGCCCTTCTTTATCTATTATTATATAAAGCGGATGCCCCATTTCATGAGAATGCATGTCAAAAATCCATTACTAGTAGACCTTTTAATGTCTTTCCACTATTAGTATCAAGCACACATTTCTCCTTATTGCAACTTGTGGGGATAGGAATGGCAATGGGGCGGGGATTATATTCTTCGTCGCCAACCCTAATTTCTAAGCCCGTCGGAGAAAGAAATGCTCCTCCACCCCCAATCCCATCGGAGATGAGTTTCCCATCGGAGACTCGGATCCCCAATTTTTTTTGAGTTCCCCGTCAGAGAAAGGAAAGCTCCTCCATCTCAGATCTGCATCTAAAATTCACATTGATTAGGTGATGGCCATGAGTTGCAAAGTTTCAGATTGATTCACATTGATTAGGTGATGGCCATGACTGAGATTCACATGGATTCACACGAGTTGCAAAGTTTCAGATCTGCAACTTGTGAGCATTGAGTTGAGAGAAAGAGAAAGAGACAAGTTGCAAAGTTTCAAATATGCATCTTGTGAGCACTGGATTGAGAGAAAGAGAAAGAGACGAGTTGCAAAGTTTCAGATCTGCAACTTGTGAGCACTAAGTTGAGAGAAAGAGAAAGAAAGGGCCGTTGCGGGCTTGCGACGTTGTCTCACTTGAGAGAGAAAGAGAGCACCGACGGCAACTACTGATACTGAAGACGATAGGATAGACGAACAGAAGAAGAAGAAGAAGAAGAAGAAGGGTAGGGTTTTGAGTTTCAGGCGCCGCCCTCTGTTCTTTCTTCTTTCTCTGTTGAGTGTCTTATGTCTAGGTAGTAGAAGAGAGTGACTCTCGAGAGTTGAGAGTTTTAAGTTTGTCTTTTACTTTTTTTAGTTTTTGTTATTTGTGTAATTATAATATAATAATATTATAATATAAATATTATATAAAATAATATATAATATTATATAAAAAAAATATATATATATATATATATATATACATCTAGGCCGGGGCAGGGTGGGGCGGGGATTGCATTCCTCATCCCCGTCTCCGAACCCGATCGGGGATTCAGTTTTAGCCCCATCCCCAACCTCAACCCCACCAAAGCATTCCCTATACCCAACCCCATTGGATCGGAGAGCCTGAGTATCCGTCGGGGATGGGGAAAATTGCCATCCCTATGTGGGGATGAGGATTTGTTAAAATTTGCCCCTGATTCTGTGTAAATTCTTGAAATAGGATACTCAAACTTGTGCCCTTAATAGTAATAAATGTTAAGATTAAGGAGTATTTTTTAACTATTAATACGGGTGCAACTCGGATTGGCCCGAGTTAACATTTTACACTGCTTCAAACTTGGTCTTTGGGTCGATTTGGATCGGATACATTCAAATTTTGACAAAAACCTAAACCAAGCCCCCCAAATTGCACCCCTAAACTTCAAAGAATACACAGTGAGCATCAAACTGTTTAATGTATTTATTGTGTCAATAGACAATTAAGGAAATGGGTGGGAACTTTACATAGAGAAGTATTTGGTTACAATACACGCATAAAAAACAGATAAATCAAAATCCTTGGTTACTAAAAACCTCTATTGTTTTGTCTATTTCTTAGTGCTTTAACGTCTCTTGCATGGAGTCCACACATGGATTTCTTCAGCATTTGCGTTACTTTTAAATTCATATTCACTCTATTTATTGTCTAAAAATAATTTTAATAACTTTGTTATTAATGAATTAATAGTTAATCAAAAACAGAATAAATAGGTTTAAATGAACAGGAATGAATTAAATGGGTTTTGGCCTAATAAAAATACTCACATAACTGGAAACGGTTACATTCACCATTTCTATGTTTTGTTTTTGATATTGTGCTTTTTCTGAGAGCTCAGATTTTCTACCCACAAATTCTTCGCACATCCCTACTCACAAGATCATGGTTTTTAAAACCGACTCGGAGACCGAATTGGTCAGGGGTCCGATTACCGGGTCGAATGGTCTGACTATTCAAATCAAACGGTTGGCCTGTTCTAACAAATAAATAAATAAATAATAAAAATCGGTCAAAACCGTTCGATTAATTGCCCGAATCAGTGGTTTGCTGATCAAAATCAACAGTTTTTAGAGAATATCCAGTTTGGGGGAAAATCAGAACTGGTTACCTGACCGGTTCCCAGTTTTTCTGGTTCGACCATCCAATCTGGTCTAATTTTGAAAACCATACACAATATGCTTTCCCAATCTTGTGGGTAAGGATGTGGGAAGAGTTTGTCGGGAGGAGATCCGGAGTGAAGGTGAAACATGAAAGAAATTTTCAACTTTGCCTCAATTTGTTTGCAGTGCCAATCTCATTTGCACGGAAGTGCAAATAGGTTGAATGTAATTTGCAGTTTATTTTTGCCTCAAATTTAACTTTGTCTTATTTGTTTGTGAAAAGTAAGATGTAGTCCCCACTCCCCACTTTATATGAAAGTTGAAAGAGAATAGGTTAAGATGAGAGTTATTTGTTTTGTTTGGGAGTGAGGTATGAAACAAGATAATATTGTCCTCACTTTGTGCATATGGTACCAGTTAAGTACAAATGAGACAAAAAGTACAAATTTATATCTAGTAAAAGTATAAATGATGGTTACAAATAAATGAATATAAAACTGAATCCGATTCAAAATTTGCACTGTAAATAAATAGAGCCTTAGCCTCAGTTTGGAGAGAGTATAAACACAATTATGTACAATACAAATACATATAAAATGATATGAAATTCAAGGTCTTGCATTCTATGTATCTGTATTTGTACTCCTTCCAAACTGAGCCTTAAGAACAGCTTAAACCAAAGCGTATTATTAGCACGAAACAGTTTCAGTGATAAAATAATAACCCAAATCCATGTGTTTCATCAACCAGCAAATAAATAACTTGTGAGTTGCTGAAATACTGATGAATGGGACATTTTTTTTATTTAAAATATTTTTTTGTGCCTATTTCACCAGTTATTAAATGGCAGAGACCTTAGTGCTATGTTTGGTACGATAGAAAATAAGAGAATGAGGAAAAGTTGTTAAACAATACTTATAATCTGTGAGTTTGATAATGTACAGAAATTAAAATCTTATAACAAACTATGTTGTACTTTATATATATTTTTTTCAGAATAACTTGGAATTAGGGGTGCAATTTGGGTGGACTGTGGTTGGGATTTTGTTAAAATTTAAATGGGTTCGGCCCAAAACTGAAATAGTGTAAAATGCTAATTAGGACCAACCCAAGTTAGGGGTGTAGGTTGGGTGGATTGGATAGGTTTTAGTTCAATCCAAGCCGAGCCCTAAAAATCGGGCCTAAAGCCTGAACTCAAGGTCAAGCCTGAACTATCCAATGGGTAGACCTGTACATGGGCCGGGTAGCCCGATGGCCCGGCCCACACCTCGGTCGGGCTTGGTCATGTAATTAGGCCCGTGGGCCTAACACAGTAAGCCCGATTGCATTTCAGGCCAGGCTCGGGATTTGTCAAAAAAGCTCGGCCTGAACCCGGCCCGACCCGACTCAGCATTATATATTTTATAAAATATATAATATACATTTTATATATTATATAAAATATATAAATAATATATATTTATAATTTAATATATACATTTTTTATTCTTTTCTTTATAATCTCTCTCTCTCTCTCTATTCAGCCGCTAACAGTATGGGCTAAATTTTGGGCTTCGGGCTTTTTATGAGGGCCGGGCTCAGGCTCGGGCCTTAAAAAATTCTGTTAATACAAAATGAAACCCAGCCGGGCCAGCCCATGAACAGGTCTATATATGGGTTAGACTCGGGCCTAATCCAAAAATAAAAAAAACTAAAAGCCTGTCACTTTTGAGCCCAATACCAGCCCATGTAAAATTGTAGGCTAGATTGGTTGAGTCGACCCAAGTTGCACCCCTACTTTGAATTAGAATAATTTTTTACTCTTACATGTGTAATTTCTAAAAACTTCCATATGCTTTTTATTCTCACTAAAAACCTCCATGATTTCTTTGTTTTCACTAGCAAAATTTGGAAGTTCTTTTATTATATCAACTAAAAAAATCAAATGTTGGGTCAGTCTGGGATCATTGGGTCCACCAAGTTGCACCCCACTTCCAATTTGAATATTTTTTTTTTACACTTACATATATACATGTGTAATTTCTAAATACTTCCATATGTTTTTCAGTCTCACTAAAAACTTCCATAATTTCGTTGTTTTCACTAGCAAATGTTGGAAGTTCTTTTTATTATATTAACTATAAAAAACAAATTTAATATATTCTAAAAAATTGTGTACCTAAGGCCTCATTTATTTGTGGTACAATTACATTTGCACTGATGCAAGAATGTGGGAATGAAAATGAGTTGCTTTATGCAAAATCTGGTTTGTTTTTTTAATTACCCGGTCGATCAAATTGAATTTATGTATAATTATTTTTAATAATTTTACTACAATTTTGGACCCAATTGATTGTTGGGTTCGACAGTGATACTAAAAAAGACATGACACCAGAAAAACATATAACCAATCAATGGACATCATAAAAATCATAAACAATCAGGTGGGCTTCTATCGAAATTCATAGATGACTTTGATTGATGAAATCCCTTTCAGTATCATGTCTTTTCGGCATCATAGATTTTATTTATTAAATACAAATGTAACATTGGGAAGTGCTATATGCTTTCAACAACCAACTATTATAACTAATTAATACAATATTATTAAAACATGAAACTTGATAATAGTTTACATAAATGAAACTATCAAAGTAAATTCAATGCTAAGCTACAATACCATTAATTTTCTTTTAAATCCCAATAATGCCGGATTTATATAATATTAATTAAAGGGTATTCGTATTACCTGAAGCATCAATCAAATTAAGAGAAGAACGAAGAAGGGTTCTAAATTAAATAAAGGGGTAATAGCATAAAAGGGCAACTTTTGGGGTTTAATATCAATAAAAGTAATATATTTTAAAAAAATTAAAAATAGGTTAACTTTTTTAAAATAATATCAATAATGGGCAAAAACACTATTCATTATCTTCTTCTTGCCATTTGTTCACCAGAGCCGCTACCCGCCACTGCCGTCCGCTACCGCCCACCTCTGCCTCCGCCTTCGGCAACGTTGCCGGAGGCAGAGGTGAAGGCGGTGGTGCTGGTGGTTTCTCTGTCCAATGCAGTCACCTCTGCCCACCTCCGCCCACCTCCGGCAATGTTGCTGAAGATGGGTGGAGACAAAGGTGGCGGCGGTGGCGGGCAGAGGAATGACCACCAATACTGCCACCGCCACCTCTACCTTCGGCCACCTCTAGCAACATTGTCGGAGGCGGAGGTGGGCAGTGGCAGTAGCGGACGGCAGTGGCGGGCGGCGACGGTTCTAGTGAACAAAATGGCAAGAAGAAGAAGACCAATGTTTTTACCCTTTTATTGATATTATTTTAAAAAAGTTAACCTATTTTTGAATTTTTTTTAAATATATTATTTTTTATTGATATTAAACTCCAAAACTTGCCCTAGAAACCGTTAAATAAACGAAGGGAAAGAAAAAATCTTTAAAAATAATACAACAAATGACATGATGAATACAAGAGTTGTAACAAGGAAGCAAGAAAGTTCCCAAATGAAAAGGAGTTCTAACAAAAGCATGAAACAAAGATTTAAAGAAATTTGAGTCAAGAAAATAGACAAACAAAAAGGTTGAGAAGAAAGGTAGGAAAGAAAAGCGTAGGGGAGGACACGAGGAGGATTAGGGTCCAGAGTGAGGGCGTGCTTGTGGTTAAGATTTGGTTCATGAAATGCTCTTACTGTTCTGTGACTGATGAAAGAGGTGAGAAGTTGGACTGAGTCAGGGTTCAACCCTCATTAACCCTTTTTTTCTCCCTTTTACCCCACTTTCCCATCCATATAATAAAGCCCCCCGAACTCCCGCGCGCATGCAAATCCACACAAACCCATCTCTCTCTCTCTCTCTCTCTCTCTCTCTCTCTCTCTCTCTCTGTTCTTCACTCCCCGTTATATCTGATTTTCCTCTAAACCATTCTCTTCAATTTTTTTCTGGGTTCTTTATTAAGTTTGATTTTTTCTCGCAGGGGCAAGCCCTAAAAGGAAACCTGAGCAAATAAGGAAAGGGTTATTAATTATCAATCCTAACTCCTTTATATCTCTACCTGGCTGCATTGTAGAAACCAGCGTAGAAGAGCAGTTGTTTTTGGCTTCTCTCTTCTCACTCGCAGTCTCCGTTGTGTTGTTTGCCAGTTCGGGAGTGTTTTTCTTATTTTGCTTCGTCAATGGCGGTTCCTTCAACCGTCCCTGCCCATGCATCGCTTTACGTTGGTGACCTTCATCCCGACGTCACCGATGGGCAGCTCTTCGATACATTCTCCGTCATTGATAATCTTGCATCTGTTCGGGTTTGTAGAGACTCCATGTCAGGGCGATCCCTCGGTTACGGTTACGCCAATTTTGTTACTACCCAAGACGGTATTGATTGGAGTGAATGACCCCTTTTCTCTATTATTTTCTATTATTGCTTTCTCATTCTCTTTTGAATTCGTTGGAGGGCAATGCTGGTTCTTCTGTTTGGTTTTTGATTATTTCTGTTCTATATATTGGGTTCTCTTAATTGGATTTAATCTATCATTTCCCCTTTTCCTTTCTTGTACTGTAATGATATATGCACTCAAGGCTTTTGTGATTTTGTTAACAAATTTTTTTGATCCATGAAGACATGGTAGAACGCCAAGCAAGTTCTTATTTGGATCACAATGCTGACTATTCTGTATTATATATATATATATATATAATATTTAAATCATTTGTATTTTGTTTCTTGGGTTATCTTAATTGTATTGTAATCTATCATTTTCTAACTTTACTGGATTGATATTTGCTGTCACATCTTTTATATTTTTGATGATGAAGATGAATTTTCCGATCTATAGAGAAAGGGAAGAACGTCAACTTGGTTGTTCATTTTTGTCATTTATTTTTCTCTTTTTTTCTTTAAAACGATAGTTATTCCAGTTCTCTTGGATTCTTTCTCTGTTGTTTACCATGTTTGTTGGATATGTTTCATTAGATTTTATATCTACTTTGGCTGGTTTCTTAGTTTTGCTCGGTATACTCTTACTATTTGTCCTATATTGTAGGTGTTTTCCTTTTCCATTTTTTTTAATGGTTGCGGGAAAGGGAAAGAAAGCTGTCCTCCCTTCCTAGTGTCTTCTATTGTTGTAATCTTTTTCTTGTTCTATTTTATTTCTATCTTTTTTCTTTTTATAATTTGATTTTGTTGACTTATTTCTCCTCACTTTTCTTTTTCTTATTAGCAATCCGGGCTATTGAAAAATTAAACCACACTCCATTGAATGGGAAAATGATGAGGATTATGTGGTCACATCGTGATCCAGATGCAAGAAAGAGTGGAATTGGAAATTTGTTCGTGAAGGTATTTATATTTTTGATGGCAAACTATATTGGTTCTTTGTTCTTTTCATTTGAACTTTGACTAAATTATTTTGGTTATTATCCAGAATCTGAATGATTCCATCGATAATGTGAAGCTTCATGAGATGTTTTCAAAATATGGGAACATCTTATCATGCAAAGTAGTGATTTCTCCAGATGGAAAAAGCAAAGGATATGGGTTTGTGCAATTTGAAACCGAGGAGTCTGCCAAAACTGCTATCGAGAAACTTAATGGTTCCACTGTTGGTGGAAAAAAGATGTAAGTGCAACTGAGTTTGTTCTTATTTCTCCTCGATTGGATTCTCATTAAAATTGTTCTTTTTGCTATTAGTATTGTTGTTTAAGTGTCGTTTTTGTTATTTTGTCATTATTATTCTTATGTTGTAATATGTAGGTGAACAGTCCTGTTGCTGTCATTTTTTATTTAGGTTGATCTTCATTTAATTTTGTCTGATGATCTCTGGTATTTGCTTCTATTGCTATTGCTTGTGTTAGTCTTCTTTTTTGTCGTAGCATGCACATGTTCAGTTCTGCTGCTGTCATTCCTTATATAGATTGATCGTTATCTAATTTTGCCTGCCGATATCTGATATTTACTGCTGTTGTTATTATTACTGCTTTTACTGTTATTCTTGTGTAGTTAGTATATACGTGTCCAATCCTGCCACCAACCATTCTTTATTTAGATTAACCTTTACTATGGTTCAGTTTCATGGTTTGTGATATTAACTTCAATTTAATTCTTGCATGGTGTAGATATGTTGGAAATTTCATAAAAAAGAGTGATCGGGTTTTACCCAGCCCCGATGCTAAATACACAAATCTATATATGAAGAACCTGGACCAGGATGTGACTGAAGAGATTCTGCAGGAAAAGTTCTCTGAGTTTGGGAAAATTACTAATCTGGTTATCTCGAAGGATGACAATGGAAACTCGAGGGGTTTTGGATTCATCAACTTTGAAAGTTCAGATGATGCCAAGCGGGCAATGGAGGCAATGAATGGAGCACAATTAGGTAGTTTAACCCATTTAATATCCTGAATATCACAAGTAGGAACTATGAAATTATAGTCCCATTTATATCCTGGCATTTTCATCCCATAATTATATGCTGAATAGGCTCAAAGACTATATATGTCGCAAGAGCACAGAAAAAGGCAGAGCGGGAGCAAATCTTGCGCCGCCAGTTTGAGGAAAGGCGTAAGGAGCAAATCCAAAAATACAAGGTAATATCTTCATCTCTCTCACATACACATGCATGCATGTATTAATATATGTATTTTTTCTCCCTAAATCTTGCGCTTGTCACTTTAGGGTTCAAATGTGTATGTTAAGAACATTGATGATGACGTTGATGACAATGAACTACGGGAATACTTTAATCAATGTGGCACTATTACATCTGCGAAGCTAATGCGTGATGAAAAAGGAATAAGTAAGGGGTTTGGGTTTGTATGCTTCTCTACTCCTGAGGAGGCTAACAAAGCTGTATCTACCCTTCATGGTAAGCTCATTATCCTTGTTTTTTTTTTATTTTTTAATAATTAAAAAGCTGCATGATTTGGACGTAGAAATATGTGCTTTACTGTCGATCTATTAGCTATGTAAGGTCTAATTTTACATGACCAAAACTATATTTTATACATCATGCCCCGGTTTTATAGGATAAGGGTCTATGTACATTTTGGCAGTAGTGTAGCCTGATATGCGAAATAACTGTAACCTATTCCTCATGTTTGACCATTTAAAAAAAAAGTATAACTGAACTTCATATAATAGTTAAATATGAAAGAAGTAAATTTGAGTAGATACATTACTTTACCATGCATAAATAAATACTATTACTTGGTTGGCTTACATAGATCTTTATCTGCCCATGATTTTTTTTCTTTTTATGGAATCTCCTCCCTTTTGATATATGCTGAGCATTTGGAAGGAAAGGAGCCACCATTTATTTGAGGGGCAACTATGGCTCATAACAGTTTTTGAACATCTTCTATATTTTTGGATTTAGAGGAATCAAGCACATGGCTTTCTTAGTTGATTGGAATAGTGTCATTAATATTTTGTTCTTATTATGCTTTTCTGGGTTTGCTAAGACATGTATATAGATGGAATTCTTGCCCATTTAATTTGTTTATTTAATTGGCTTTCACTTTACTGGTAAAAAGGATAACAATAGTAACAACTAATATTCATATACTTGCATTTATTCCAATTATCTTTTAGAACTTCATTAGAACTTTCTTGATAATTTTGCATAAATGCTTGGACTAAACATGATCCGGTTATTAATTGGGTCTAAGGCTCCAAATCCTGGTAGGTTTAGTATGATATTTCAGGTAATTGGGTGCCATTGAAACTCCTAACGATTGGTATATGTGGATGGAGATTGCTGAACCTAGTATGCCTGGCTTCACACTTCCAGTTTTATGATTAGGGAGAAATGTTTGTGTATGTACTATGTACTGGCTCCTACAAGCATATAATATGAAAGGAAAAAAAATGAATCAAAACATATAAGATGTATTTGGGCCTGGGAGGACTGTGAAAAAGCTTCTCTAAACCAACCCGAAATGATCTCTAGAAAGCAGTTACTTTTGTTCACCTTGTCAGGTTGACTTTTGATGATGTCATATCTATCCTTGAAAATGTGCTATTTACAGTGGAAATAGGAATGCCTTTCCTGTATAAACTTGATTATTATCCTGATTTGTTCTTAGCACAGTAGAAAAATTATTAGTAATAGCTTGAAGCCAGATCCGGGGAAAAGTAAAGGTTTTTCCAACAAAGAGTTGGTTCATAAACACATGATACATCTGGAAATATTTTACAAATATTAAGAAATGGGTTACCATTGCAGTATAGATCATAAACATTTAAGTTACCATTAACTACAAAAATTTAAATTTCTAACTTTTTCTTGTCAATTATATCCTTGGGTATGTCAAGGTTGCATGTTCCACGGGAAGCCTTTGTATGTGGCTATAGCACAAAGGAAAGAGGAGAGGCAAGCACAACTGCAGCTACAGTATTCACAGCGTATGCCAGGATTAGGGGGTCCCTCAACTGCTGTTATCCCTGCTGGATATCCACCTCTTTACTACACACCTCCTCCAGGTGTTGTTTCACAAATTCCTCCTCGACAAGGGCTTATGTATCAACCTCTGGGCTTGAGACCAGGATGGAGGCCCAGTGGATATGCACCTCCAGCCAGACCAGCTTTCCAACCTATGCCACTTCCTGTAGTAAGTGCCACTTAGTTCTCCATGATAAGTAATAAGTACAATTGATTTATCAAGAAAAATAATAAATGCTGTATTTATGTTAATAAAATGGGGTTAGTGCAACCAATTTATACTCCATGTTTTTTATTATTTTTTCTTTGCTTTTTTTTTTTAATGATAGATACCTAATACTCCAAGACAGCATAGACAAAACAGGGGCAGAATGAATGGGCATTTGCTTCCCCAAGGTGGTGGACACTCTGTCCAGTTTATGCCACATTTGCAACAACCAACTCAGTCAGTAAATTCACTGAAAGATTCAAGCAACCAGCAGGTTTGCATTCTATTTTTACTACTGGCTTCTAATGCATTATCCTTTTTTTTTTATGGGTAGCTTTGCATATGTTGTCAAAGTGTGCTGACTATAACTATAATATATGACTTTTGGTTGTGTTCTATTGGTGAAAATCTTGGCTGTTTGGAAAAAAAGCCTGGGCAGCTCTGAAGCTTCCCGCACATGACAAGTTACCCCTCTTAGTTCTTTACTTGTTTTTTTTAATGAAAAGAAAATTGATTGCAATTACTCTTTTACCAAACCCATGCCAATTTGTCATGCACATTAAGCTTCAAAACAGCCCAGGCTTTTTTATTCCCAAATAGCCGCCAAACTTATCCAGTTCCATCAATGCATTAAATGCAGTATTGTATAATATCTGTAAAAAGTGAACTTATTTGACTTTGAGGAGGAAAATCTCCCAAGTTAAAAGCAATTATCTTCCTTCTGAGAATGTAATGTTGCTGACTTAATCATCTAAAAATTGATAATGCTTTTGTCGGACTATGAAGCTTACACTTTCAATCATTTTAGTATATGGAAATGATTATGATGTGTATTAGGTAATAATTTTTTTTTTTAAATAATTTGGGTGCTTGGATGCATATGGATACCGCTACCATAGAGATTTCATATGTTGATATATCTACAAATTACTGTTAGAAAACTATTCAAACAGGCTCTTTAATGATAAAGGGCAGCCCAGTGCATGAGGCTCCCATCAATGTGGGGACTGGGGAGGGACAGATGTATGCAACCTTACTCCTGCACATACAAAGAAGCTGTTTCTAAGATGATTTGAACCCTGGTCACCCAGGTCGCAATAGAGCAACCCAAACCTTGTGCCAAGGCTCATTAATGCTATTAATGTTATTGAGGAACACTTTATTTGGTGAAACATTTATTTCCATTTTCCCATCTTCCAGTTCTACCAACAAATTTGAAACCATATTTGATCTGGTTGATGATGCATCATATTTATATACTGGACAAATTCATTTCTTTGTTTGCACCGAGTCTGTAGCAAATTTTATGCTGACATGGTTATATTTAACTTTGTCTGTTTCTTTCTTTTTGGGCCCACTTCATAACATAGATTAGTTACATTCAATGTGCAATGCTACCATCTTTGTTGCATGGACCATAAAAAGCAAACAATGGCTATGTTGCAACTTCCTGCATATATATGGATTAAAAAATATTTACATTAAATATATGCCACATATGAATGAATTTCATAAGACATACTTCAAACCAGGCTTTCCCAATAACACGCTTGTCATTTCTACCTTGTTTTTTATCAGCCTTGTCATCTATACCTATTGTTCTTGTTAAATGTAAAATTGCATTGTAAATGGAAAGTATCAGTATATTATTGATCTATTCAATAAAAATTTTCACTTTTGTAACATAGTGTTGGTTGTTGGGCAGATGTTATGGTTATGAAAATAAACTTGTAATGTTTTTTTTTCACATATTTTAATATAATCTAGGTTTCATGAATTAAAAAAATCACGTTTTCTTATTGATGGTAAGACTAAAGAGTACCACTTCATTATCAATCTTTTCTTCTGGATAATTTTAGTTGATAATATATCCAATTATCCCTTGATAGCATTTTTTTTTTTTTAAGTTGGTTGAGTGAACATTTGATTTCTTTGGGAGTGACAATTTATGTTCCCTGAAGAATTCAGGGACCCAGGGTTTTTTTAGAAATGTGTCTTTTATGCCAGCATTGGACACGACTACAAAAATCAATTTGCAACTCTTGAAATTTCCATGGACAAAGGCAACTTAAATTTTATCTAATTGAACTTTTGGGAATATATGATTTCATTCCCATCCTTTTCTTGTTTTATTCCTGACAAGTATCATAGGATTCCTCTGGAAGTAAGGGTTTGATATGGAAACAAGTAGGAGTTTGTGTTGGAAAATTTGAGAATAGACCTATGAGTTGTAAGGGGAGCTTCTATCTTCTTGATTTGGGAAGTGTGTGCCCTATTGAGCCCCTTTATTTATTATCCCTTTTATGAAGCTACCACTACAGTAACTATGTTTGGAAGGTTTGCAAGGAAAAAGGGTAGGAATAGAAGCAAGAAGTGATTTGTTTTAATGGCTATAACTTGATTCATTATCTATGTCTCTTTGTTAATGCATTTTCTGGTTAATGAGAACATAAATAAAAAAGAACCCATTTTATTTATTGAATTGGGGTACTGGTGGCTTGTTGCAAGAAGTCCCTTTTTTGCTTTTTTTTTTTTGGGGGGGGGGGACATTGGGGATAGGGGTGTAAGTGGCATTTGATGAATAGAGAGCTCTTTGGGAAGGTAGTGATGCATGTGGTGGTGGGAATTGAAGGGAGTGATGCATGTTTTGAGGAATATAAATAGGGGGTAGGGGTGTAAGTTGTATTTGATGAATAGAGAGCTCTTTGGGAAGGTAGCTTTGAAGGTTCGGGAGGAGAGAATGGACCCTTCAAAGAGTAATATTGTTGTCATTACTTTGGTTTTACCAATTGTTGTTGGTACCATCTGGTGGTGGGAGTTGAAGGGAGTGATGCATGTTTCGAGGAAAATAAATAGGGGTTAGATTCAAACTGGGAGGAGGTTATAGAATTTTTGTTGTAATTGTTAAAAACTTATTGGAAAATGAACTATGTAGTGTACGGAGGTTGTTAAAAACTTTATTGGTAAGGTTAGGTTACAGGGTTTTATTTCCAGAAGATGAATTATGTAGTGTACGGAGGTTGTTCTCACTAAGTTTGGAAAATGAACCATTATATTCACGTAAGATTGTCAGAACTCATCTTAGAAGAAAAAAAATATCACTAGAAATGGAGTCTGGAGCATTTGTTGTACTCTTGTTCTATATTTAGCAATAATTCATATTCTTGGTTGTGAGAGGGATTTGAAATGCCTTTTCTCTTGATATCTGCTTATGGCATTTGTCAGGCTTTCTGCAACAAGATCACTGGTTTTCAATTGGGGAAGTTTGTCTCTCCAAGAGGCCTCTGCATGATCACTGGCCCTGGAGAAAAGATTTATTAGTTTCTTTTTATCAATAACCTGGAGAAAATAATTACTGCTATTTATCAAAAAAAAAATACTGATGACAATTTAATAAGTACCATGTGCAAGGAAATGGGGGGTAATATGTGTGGAATTCATTTCTCTTCATTTGGTATCAGTTGGGCTCCTTTTGCAGATATGATTGATGGCCTACATGTGCTTTTACACATATCCAATTATCTCTTTGCTTAAAGAGGGAAAGTGATGTTTTACAGGATTCTTCTATGACATTTATGCAACGATATTTGGTAAATAGGAGTAGAAGAATATTTAAAAGATATCTGTTTATGGAAGTATGTAATCTAATTTATAAGCTTTTGCAGAAATGGGCTTTAGTAGATGCCCTTTAACCTTTAGTACCTTGAGGACAAACTGGAAGTAGAAATTAGGTGATTTATTAAGAGATAACTGCAATTTGATTCTGATTGGAATTCATGTACTACACAATTTGAAAATGTGAGATGAACAACAACGGGGCAATCACCTTGACTCCCAAACCCTCTCCCCCACAAAGAAGGTATATACTATAGTAGAGGAAGACCCTCAGATCTTTTATGTTTCAATAAAAAGCAACCTTGAAACAAAGCATAAGCAATATATAACACATTATGGGATGTATAAACACATACACAATAAGATGCAGTTACAGTAATAAAATCATAATGGCACCTGCCTTGTGATTTGGTAATTAGTAATTACTAAAACTGCAGAAGA
Organism: Nelumbo nucifera; assembly: GCF_055504915.1. Classification (NCBI taxonomy): domain Eukaryota; kingdom Viridiplantae; phylum Streptophyta; class Magnoliopsida; order Proteales; family Nelumbonaceae; genus Nelumbo; species Nelumbo nucifera. The sequence goes on along the minus strand of NC_142654.1, from coordinate 9,684,001 downwards.
CTCTTAATTAGAATCTCAAATTCCTAAGTATAAAAACTTGGCAAAATAGTAGTTGATTCACATTCATAAAAAAAAAAGTAGTTGATTCAACCTAATAGTTTCCTAAACAAAATATGAAACTACTAATTATAGGCATACTAAAAAATTAGGAAACTCTTAATTATCGAAAAAGGAAATTCTATACAGAAAATAAGAACTGGTTTTAAAACATAAAAAATAGAAACCGTCCTCATCCAAATATGTGTGCAGCTATCGATTCCTCTTCCTTCTTTCATATATTTTAGTAATTTTGGGATATACTCAAATCTCTCTAGAAACTGGTTTCTTATATCCTTTTTTTATCAGTAAAGTAGTAAATTTACTTTTCACTTTTACTGTTGAGCCCAGAAACATTGATCCCTGTTCACCCCTTGTTTGGCTAGCTGGTCTGCAAATCCATTTGCTGCTCTATGGGTCCACTGAATTGGTTTCTTATATCCTTTCTTGTCATAGAAAGCTGAACTGCATCACTAGGCAACACCTAGGTGGGTGCCTAGGTGACACCTTGACAGCCATGGCTAGATACTGTATTTACACTAAAAATTAGTATATGACATGACAAGGCACCTTTTGGAGGGCTATCCAGGCATCATAACTCACAACTGTTTGGAGTTAGTTGCATGAATCTTGTTTTCTCTTTGTAATTCAGGAAAATATGCTTGTCTCTTAACGAGTAGTATAAATGGAAATTATGCTTTTTGCAGTCATGCTTTTAGTCATGAGTTGAATGTGGCAATTTTCCTGTTAAGTTAACCCAAATAATATTTGTGATATGGAGTTTTGGTTCTAGGGCAAAAGATACATTGCCACATTCAGACAGTCATTCCATTGGCGCCATTGGGATAAAAAAATGAACACCTTTTATACTGCATTATTTTTTAAATTAATTTCTTTGGGATAAAAAAACTTTAATGTACTTTTACCTATATAGAAATTTGTACAATTCAAGAGACATTATAGGAGTTTTTGTTTTCTTTAAGATGCATTTCCATTTTCCTTTTCGGTGAAGAGATGCATTTCTGCCTTAGATTTGTAGATTATCTTCATAATAGATGGATATCTGCCATGATTCATGTCCTGAATTGTGGGTTGTATATCTGCCATTATATCCAATAATGTCTCTGAGCTTTGAATGGCAGAGAGCTGGACAGACCAAGTATGTTCCAAATGCACGTTCACGTGATGTGAGCAATGGACCCGCAGTCCCATCTACTGCTTCTAACTCTGTTGGAGCTGCATCCCAAGGATCAAACATGTTGAGCAGCATGCTTGCTGCTGCTACCCCCCAACACCAGAAACAGATACTTGGCGAGCGCCTTTATCCCCTTGTCAAGAAACACAAGGTAAGATTAGGTGTATGAACATGTTCTTGTTTATCATACAAGATATTGTATAAATTCAATAAAAATGTATATATCTTCTGTTTGCAGCCTGATCTTGCTGCAAAAATAACTGGAATGCTTTTGGAGATGGACAACTCAGAACTGCTTCTTTTGTTGGAGTCACCTGAGTCATTGGCTGCCAAGGTAGAAGAAGCAGTGCAAGTGCTAAAACTCTCCAAGACCAAAGTTTCTGGACAGGATTCTATTCATCCAAATTATTTATCGGCTGAGGTTGCGGTCAACTAAATATACCTTATCCGAGGTTGTGCTCCGGATTTGAGCTCTAGGGCTTCTAAATTTTGGTAGTGAGCATTAGAACATTGTCCTTTTTAATTCTTTCTCTTGAAGCTTTTTCTTCCGTAGGTATTTCTGTAGTAGATTGTAATTATTGTGGTCTGACCTGATTATCTGGAGCTGATTACAAACTTGGATTTTGAGTAGCAGTAAAATAGGATATTGGAGATTAAAATTCATGTTTCTGATCAAATTTGTAGGTCCAAACCACTCATAGAGTGGATGAGACCATATGACCCGTTTAAAATAGTTGCTTTAGTGACATTGAGCTGCTGCTCATGCTGGAGTTTTGACATTGAGTAATAATTTTTATTTTTGGTACCATACCACAAAACAGTATGGTGAGAAATCATAGATTCAAAAAGTATATAGCTTACAATGTATTGTTAATTTTCTTTTCTTTATGGGGATGGAATTTGATAAGTATAGCTCACTGGTACCATACCGCCAAACTTCGTTCGATGTCACAGCAGGATTCTACATTTAAGAAATATTAGTCTTACATGGTGTTTAGATGAGTCCCATCTTTTAAGGATCGGGCATAATTTGAGTAAATAATGTAGATAGTACGATTTATGTCAACATGCACAACTAACTGATTGAGACTGTGTTTGGTTTGATAAAAGATGAAAGGTTTAGAAATATCATATATATAAGGTTTTGCACCATGCGTATTTGTATTTGCACTTATTAGAGAATATCAACATATTTAAAAACCTCACCTAACAGCTTAAGCTTTTAGGTTGAATGGTTATTTGGGATGCTATCAGAACTATTTTGACCAAGTAGTCTAGTATTCAATTGTTGTTACCCCTATTATAATTCAATAAGTTTCAGCACAAGGTATGGGTGGGCTTGTGCTTGTTCATGCTTCGAGCCCATTGGACTTTTATGTGAAGGAACATGTTAGAGAATATCAACCTATTCAAAGATTTCGCCTAACAACTTCAAGTTTTTAGGTTGAATGATTCTTTGAGAGCACTCTTCTCAAACAGAGCCTAAATAACAAGTGATATGAGACAATAAATTGTGTCCTGATTTCTCGTGGAAAATTTTGCCAATCCCATTAATGGTATTAAAAGTGATTATTTTTCCAAATTTTGTACTATAATCATATCCATCCATGTAAATGTAATAGAAGACTTTGTAAACCATACATGTTCCTTATGTTTTCTTATAACCTCATAAAATGTAATTTTCAAACTACAAAAAGCAACCCTAACCCACTTGATGCCATCTTTTATACTTTTTAATATGACCCCAAAAAAATCCCACCACATGCTATCATGTATGGATGATGTGTTTTCAGCAAGTTTGCACGTTTTTTGCTTTCAGGAGATCTAAGTTTGTCATAACTGATAAGAGTTAGTGTCATGGTTTTCAAAACCGGACCGGACCGGAAAACGGTAACCGGTCAGCCCCCTGGGTCCAGTTTTACTAAAAATCGGAATTTGGTAAAAAATGTAGAAAAGGTAAAAAATACGCTGACCCAGACGGTCGGACCGCTAAACCGTTCAACCCGGGCAGCGGTTCGCGAGTTAGTTTTTTTATTTTTAATGTTTTAAATAAAAAAAATAAAATTCCTACTATATCCCAACCCGGTTTGAATCCCTTATTCCCATTAGCTGTAGGGTTAGAATTCTAACCCTTCCCGAGTTCCATCCTCAGTCATCTCAACCCTCACACCCTACCGACCGGCCACCTACGGCTGCCATCACCTCCAGCATCCGACAATGACACACACCAACGACGACCGGCGAGCTTTCAGAGGCGAAAAGAGTCACCCTCACCAGCACTTGCAGCGGCATCCGACGGTGAAAAGATTCACCAGCATTTGCAGCGGTGAATGGCGAGTTTGCAGCGGCACTCGGCAGCGGCACTTGGTACTCAGCATTGGGCATTGGCGAGCAATCCCACTGTCAACTTCTTGGAGCAGCACTTGCAGGCTTGCAACGGCAACTTGCCTGCGACCAAGCCCGACTACCCGAACCCACTAGGGAACTTGATTAGGCAACTTCTTGAACTTGTTTGCAGAGCCTGCAACTCTCTTTAACTGTTTGATACAGTTACTTAGGTTACACTAGGGAACTTGATTATTTCCTCTCACGCTCCACCTGATTGTGCTTTCCTTTGAATGCAGGTTAACTTTTTGGTTGTCAAATTCAGTTGTTTTAAGGGCAATTATTAGCCAGGTTGTTGGGGAATCTCAACTATCAATTTGTGCTGATCCCCAAATTGAAGCTAATGGTGGTAAAATGGGAAACGAAAAGAAATCTTCCCCATTAAAATGGAATGAAAGTTCTCTGAACAAGAAAGAGAAGTTTGTTTTTTTTTTTTCTAATGATTTTGATGACTGGGAGGATCCGCATACATTTGTAACTGCACTGGAAAAGGTTGAAGCCTGGATTTTCTCCCGAATAATTGAATCTGTGTGGTGGCAGGTCAATTCCAAGTGTTTTCCACCTCTCCCCTAATTTAACGTTTCAGATTTTTCTAGATTAAGCATCATGAATTACTGCTAGCTTTCAGACCTGGCTTTCTGTTTGTTTCTCCAGACTCTAACACCATATATGCTGTCTGCCACTGGGGTAGAAAATGATAAAGTAATGGCATCAAACTCAGGGAGTTTGGGTGACCAAGAACAGGGGAACTTTTCTTTACACCTTTGGAAAGAAGCTTTCAGGGATGCTTGTGAAAAGCTTTGCCCTGTTTGAGCTGGAGGCCATGAGTGTGGTTGTTTGCCTGTGCTGGCTAGACTGGTAGTCTATATTTTCATTATTTGTTACTAATGTACTTGCACCAATCAAGTGCCCCAGCTGCCATTTGTAATTGGGCTTTATTATCCGGTGCTAATCTGGGTGCATAAGCATTAAGCATTGTATGGATTGATCATTGCATGGATGTTGTTAAGTGATAGTTTAAGCATGGACCCTTTTACATGTAGAGTGAAGATGGAATTCCTTTATAAGTAGCCCCTTTTTTTATATGTTTCTAGAATTCACTTCCTATATCATACTCAGGTATCAGTCTTTCGGCAATGATATTCTAGTAGATGTTCTCCTTCGCCCTATCAATATATAGTCAGGTCTAAGTTCTAAATATGACATGACAATCTTTTTTTATCGATCCAGGTGATGGAGCAATGCATGAATAGATTAGATGTGGCCATGTTTAATGCTATTCTTCGTGAATCAGCTGATGAGATTCCAACAGATCCTGTCTCTGACCCCATTAGTGATTCCAAAGTTCTTCCTACCCCAGTTGGAAAATCAAGCTTTGGTAATGGTGCACAACTGAAAAATGCTGTAAGTAATTCACATGTTGCACAAGTTCATGTTCTATGATTGGACATTACATATTCTTGCTTACATATTTTTTCTACATTTTTTGGAAATTTTTTTATATTTTTTGGAAAAATTTCTGTATTTTTTAGAAATTTTCTATATTTTTTGTATTTTATTATTTTTATATTTAGATATTTTTATTTTTTTCATATGTTGTTCTTTTTCCTGTATTTTTCTATGTATTTTTTGTATTTTATTTAAATTTCTATGATTTTTTTATTATATATAAATATTTTATTGTTTTTTATTTATTTATGACATTATGGGTCGAACCATTTGACCCAGACGGTTGAACCATTGAACCGGAAAATGATGCCCAGAACAGTTGTGCTTCTGGGTCGGTTTTAAAAACCATGGTTAGTGTAGTAATTTTGTATTTTTTTTACTTGGCATTTAATGAAATATTTCTAACAGAGGGTTCTCCTTGAAGGTATCCAGAAGTCAAGAAAAGTTTTAGATATTATCGATAAAGGGGAGGTTTTAGATAGTTTTTCTTTTTTTCATGAAGTTCATTGTTGTTTTTAATGACTCTCTAGTCTCTGCAAATTAATATATTAATGGTTTTGAAAACTAAAAATTAAGTCAACTTTGTTCAATCAACCTCTCTAACCTCTAAAGGTTGTGTGCATGGTTGTTGAATCATGAATGGACCTAATTGGTTTTAATACATGGGAAGTATGCAATCTTACTTCCCCATGCGTGGAGACTGCATTCTCATTTCTCAGTCATCATTCGCAAGATGCTACATAAGGTGGCAAGAGTACCACAAGATGATGCTACATAAAGTGACTGCCTAGTCATCTTACTTCCCCATGGGTGGAGACTAATGGTATAGTCATAGGCCCTCGTTTCATTCTTAATATGTTGGAATATCCAATGGCCATGTGACAAGCTACATGTTGATGGAAGATGATTATTTTATGGCTATTTCTATGCAATACTTTCACACAATCATTTTAAATTATTACATATTTATTTATTTTCTATAAAAATAAATTTATTTAAAAATATTTTTATGCATAGATATACCAATATTGTTGGATTATTCTGGATCCAATTTCCAGCTCTTATTGACTCAATGGATATCCATTTGACTCAGTCTAGACTGGATGACCATGTGGTTAGATCCTTGGTTAGTATGAGACATTTGTCTCAATCTAGAGAGGCCTTAACTTGGTCTTCCCTCCAAACGTTCAAATTGTTTAAGTTTCCTCCTCAAAACAAGGAAGAGAACGTTGGGGAAAGACCTATATATATGGCTATCACAAAGATAGCGAAGTGGGCAAATAAAGATAACTTGGAAGGTCAACCAACCTCCAAATTTCGGCCCCATCCAGATTTGACATTTCCCTCTTGTATTTTGTTTCAGAGATAGTGTATCGGATCCTATATTGTGCAGTTGTTCTTTTTTTGTTTGTATGCAGGTTTGGTGCGCCCAAGTATCAGCCATCCATCTTTGTATCTACTCAGTCCTTCACCGGTATCAGAGCTGAACATTGACTGGCACAGTTTTCTAAGTGTAGCCGCGCCACACTTGATAACACCCCATCTTTTAAGCTTTAGAAAAGGGAGAGGAGAGAGAATACAACCAGTCCTCCCAACCATTTTTTTCCTTCAATTTTAAAATTATTTTTTGTTCTTTAATTTCCAGTTTAATTTTTTTCTTTCCTGCAAATTTATTTTTAGATTTAATTTGTGTTTTATTTATTTTCTATAGATTCGAAATTCGGCCAGGTAAGACAGAAGGCCTAGCTCGAGAAGTTCGAGGGTCGAAGGAGAGATCCGGAGACTGCTATCTCTGATCGGATTCTCAGACATTTTTATTTTGTTCCTTTTATTTATTTATTTCTGTTATTTATTTATATGCACTTGTTATGCTCAGTATTGTTCAAATTTGGTTTTAATGAATTCCATTTTTTCTTTTTAATTAATTAATTTTATATTTCTGCAACTCCTCTTTGTGTTCTCTCTCTTGGTTTTGAATACATAATTATTTTTCCCTTGCTTCCTTGTGGATACGACTCGTTCTCATCACTTTACTGTGTTAGTAGTTGTTTGAGAATTAGAATAAAATTATAAATGTTTAAACTGGTGTTCCAGAGTATTTAACAACGCGCTTAGTAGTAAAGTGATGAGGACGGATCGTATCCATAGTGAAACAAGGGAAAAATAATTACGTACTCAGATCCGAGAGAGAGAACACAAAGGGGAGTTGCAGAAATATAAAATTAGTTAATTAAAAAAAATAGAATTCATTAAAACCAAATTCGAACTGTACTGAGAATAATAAGTGCATAAAAATAAATAACAAAAACAAATAAATAAAAGTAACGAAATAAAAATGTCTGAGAATTCGATCAGAGGTAGCAATCTCCAGATATCTCTTTTGACCCTCGAACTTCTCAAGTTAGGCCTTCCGTCTTACCTGGCCGAATTTTAAATCTATAGAAAAGAAATAAAACAGAAATTAAATATAATAAAAATTAAACTGGAAATTAAAGAAGAGAAAGCAATTCTAAAACTTAAAGAAAATAAGGAAAAAAATGGTTGGTCATATGAGAGCAGGGGGGGGTGTAAACGGTTCTCAGGAGCTGCAATAATGGGTTGGAAATGGCCGGTATCTCACTCGGATAAACTTCGATTTATTGTGACCTTTTTTATTACCTAAATGCTCAGTCGAAATAAGAAGGACGACAACCCGGGGACAGCCACCACGGCATTTGCATTGAAGTAGAGGACTGTAGTAGGGGAACTTCAACGACCGAAGACGCTCTGTTTCACATCAATTGCAGTGGCGAGCATAGACGATGGGGGTGAACAATAAAAATTGCATTTGGTAAGGGCTTTCTAATGTTGTCTTCGATGAGACTGTAGTTATTAAACGAGAAGCTAGGCTGTTGTAGTTTTCAAACGTATAAGAGGCGACTTGTTTGACATTCATTATGCTCTACTCGAGCTTGGAAAGACAACAGTGTTGGAGGGGAAGGCATCGTTGGAAAGCTTGAAGGAAGGACAACCGAAATGAGAGGAGATTATTTTTATTCAACAGCGGAAATGACTAAATGAACCAATAGAAGGGGATAGTTGCAGATTGTAGCAACGGTGAAAAACGAAGAAAACAAGGAAAAGAACTAGGAACGGGAGCTTGCGGTGATTGGTAGATGTTCTATGTTTAGGATGATGGTGCTCTATTTACAGTATTGTTTCAACAGCAGAAGTGGGAAGATGGACTGGAGTGGGGAGAAAGAAGAATGAGGAGAAAAAAAAGGGATGAACTGGTTCGATGGTGTTCTGTTCAATGTTGATGGTTGATTTGGGGTGTTGGATGGTGAGAAAGTGAGAGGGAGGGATTATGTGAGAGAGAGAGGGGGGGGGGGGGGGGGGGAGGAGGAGGGAGAAGTGAAGAAGATGGAGGAGATGGTTCACCACTGCTTCCACTTTGTCACCGCCGTGTCGAGGTTGAAGACAGTGAACAAGGGAGGTCTGTTCTAGAGTGAGTCCCAACATAAGGAGATCACCACCTTGGCAACTGGAACATACTCTGACACAGAAACCAGAGAAGATGCAGTGACGGTGGTGCCGGGTTTCTGAACGAGGAAACCGGGACTGGAACCATTATTTTCTCGTGCTCTCACTGTCACTCACTCAAACCTTTCTCTGTTAAGAAACAAAAGAGCATCCGCTTTCTACTCTTGTGATATTCCAACTCCAAATAAGAGCCAACTCAGGTAAGGATGTATCAAATTATCAATTATCCTGCACCTCTAATTCTGTAATCCGAAATGGATTTTTCTTCGAAATCCCCCACGCAACTATTCTCTTTTATCGAGCCCTTCCCCTTCCACCCAAAGCCTGAGACTGTATTCTCTAGTAGCATTAGCACAAAACTGGCTACTGTTTTATCATTCTTTGACGATTTTCCGTTTCCGAAATATCATCATTGTAATTGGGTTTTATTTTAAAATTTTAAAAATAATAGAGGATAAATTTGATATTTCATTTCTTTCCGTTGATACTTGGGCGATATCAGTTTTTAAAAACAGTAAAGATAATATACAAATAATAAGAGAATAATTTATCACAGTAGGGATAGTTTAAGAGATTTATCCTTTTATTAATCAACCGTTTGATGTAGCCTGCTTGCCCCAAAGCCCAAACAAGAAATTCCATTCACACTCAACCCAGCCCCAAAACCATTGAAAATAAAGTAAAAGAAAAGAACAAAACCACAAATCAGAGAAAGAATCAGTTGCTCTCTATCCCCCGATTGGAAGCCGCATATAATACATGTATACATGAAGTATACATGTATTCAAGGTTTCACTTTGTTTTATTTGTATTCGGAATAAGCAAAATGAAAAGTGATGTACTGATGTAATCCCACTTTGTAGGAAAAAACTCTCAACTCGTTTGAGAGAAGTAAATGAAAACTAAAACTGACGTAGACTCCACTTTATGTGGGAAAGGATCAATAAGCGCGAGTGAGATTTTTCTTTGCCACAAAAGGAGTTTTTTTTTTTTTAGGTTTTAAATAAAAATAAAAGGCGGCATTTGTTTATGATGCAAAATACTAATTCATCACATGCATTTATATTTAGTGCAAACAAACAGAGCATATATACTAAAAGTGTTAAAGTAGTCATTGATGCAAGGTGCCAATTAGCAGGTTGTTAAGGTCTTCTCTGTACATAGCAGGGACTTGGGATCGGATCCCACCTGCACCTAGGTTGGGGGTTATTAGGGGTGGTAATTTTTCCTGTCCCTAACAGGCACATGGGCTCCTCGACCTGACGAGGTCGGGTGTGAGGGGTACTTTGGCGGGGTTGGGGTTGGGGATGGGACTATCCCTGAATCCCCGATCAAGTTTGGGGATGGGGGGATGGGGAATGCAATCCCTGCCCGACCTGTCTCTGATTAATAAATATATAATTATATATAATAAAATATTTTATCTTATTTATATTATAATATTATAATATTATTATTCATTTATTTAATTATTTTAAAGATTAAAACTTAAAAAACAAAAACACTTGACACTTAGAGGTTAGAGTCTTCGATAGACATAGACAGAGAACTTTGAACCGTGAACCCTAGTCAGTCTTCTTCTTCCTTAGTCTTCATCGCCGATTCACCGATCATTGTCACTGTCGCCACTTGCCCGTCGGACATCGGACATCATTGGACGTCTATCATCACCGACTACTGGCCTACCACCCGAGTCTCGACAGAGGATAGGATACTTAGAAGAAAGAACTAAAACTTAGTCTCAGTCTCTCAAACTAGTAGTCTATTGTCGTCGATTGCCATCGCCGTCTCTCGTTGGACTCTATCTCTCATCGTCGGCCTCAACTTGCAACGGTCCTCTCTCTCTTAGTCTCAGCCCCTCTTTCTCTTTCTCTCAGTCTCTCTTCTCAGGGATTTGGGTCTCCAACGAGGAATTCATCCCCATCGGGGTCAAGGATGGAGAGGGATTTCTTTCCTCGACGGGGATCAGGGACGGGGATGGGGGGTGATTTGGGGGTTGGGGTTGGAGATGGGCAACGTAATCCCCACCCTGTTGCCATTCCTTGGGGTTATGAGTTGGTGGAGGGGCTATCCCGGTTGTGCAGCCCATCAAAAAGAAAAGAAAAGGCACATTTTATAGAAATTGACATTTCGATCTTGGTTTGATCTCTAATTCACCTTTTTTTTTTGTTAGATGATATCTGATACACTTACTCAGTCCAATTTCAATTTGGGCCAATTAAGGCCTAAATTTGGAACTATGTCTCTTAGGTTGCATTTATTTGTGGTATAAATGTGGATTGGTGTAAAACTCCACTCTTGGTCCATATTTGTTAGTGTTTGTTTGCGGTGTAAAACTCCATGCCCATTTCGTATTTGTCAATGTTTGGATGGAGTGTAGTATTATATTGTAAATCAATGTAAAACTCCACTCACAGTATAGATTTACCTCGATAATCAATATAAATACAATATTGATAAAATTGATGTAATATTTATATAAATAATCACATTTTCAAAGTACAACACTTCACAACTTTTAGGGGGTGTTCTTTTTTTGGATTTTGAGAGGGGAAAAAGTTGGTCAATCTCATTGACTAAAAAGCCCATGTTTTTTTTTCATATTTATGTGGGGACTAGGGAAAGTTTATTTTCGTAGGTATCACTTACCCAGGTAAGTGATGTTCATCTCTTAGGTGGATAAATATATTTTCCACCTGATGGGAAAGTTGCCAACACTTGAATGGGACAAAAATACCCCTTTTAATGAAGGACTTTTATGGATAAAATGGCCTTTGCCTTATTTACCTGGAAAATAAAAGAACATGGGTAAATGCACTGACTTTGGTAAGTGATTCCCAGAAAAAACTTACCCAGATGATTGCATTTACCTGGGTAAATAACTTCATTTGTTTGGGAGGGCTTTCATGCAACAACTTTTGGTTGTATAAAGTATTATCCATGTGGACAACTTACAAGTTTTATTTCGTTCAGCATCTAGAAAACCTAAATATGTTGTCATTGAGCTAAAAAGAATAAAGAGAAAAGCTTTTCAGTGAAGCTAATTTCATTAAAGCATTTCAGTGGAAGCAACTCAATATATAAAAACTTTATCCCACCCAAACGAGCACGTAAGGCTTGAAATTGGACATCCATACCCCAGTCCTGGATAAATGCTCAAACAATTAGCTCAGGTTAATAGAAAGTTGGATGATGTCACCAGGGTTAGGGGTGGTTATGAGTAGAGTCGAAAGCTACCAACCACAACACATTACTGGTTACATTCATCTAATCGCACATTAGGAATGTCGATGAACATGGTTGAATGAACATAAGCAGCAATATATTGTGAATTTGTGATCAATAAATCTAGACTTTTAGGCTATGTTTGATTTGAAGGAAAAGGTTGGGAAAGGAAGGGAAAGACAAAGAAACCTATACAAGGTTTGTAAAGGTTTCCCTACCTTTCCTTGCATTTTCCTTCAAACCAAACATAGCCTTAATGGGTAAGGGGGATGGGCTACCCGACCCTTCATTCAACACTGACCCAAATCTAATCTAAAGCCCCAACAACAGCAAGAGCTTATCACAAAACAGGTCTGCTTGATTAAGCCAAGGCTAATTTCTAGTAAACTTTTGGTAAATGATACAATGAAAGCCCAACAACTAGCCACAAATATACAATACCCGTAAAGAGTGAAAGGTTGCTTTGTAGTGATTCTATTTCTATCCACCACTCTTTTCCATTGAAGACCTACAAAGTTCCAACTTCCAAGTATACAATATTGGATTTTAATCTCATTAGAGATTAAATCCAATGGGTTTAATTGGTCAATTACATGAGAAATTACACCTGTACACTTGTTTTAGAAAACAACTTTTCTCTTACAAAAATCAGTTTTGAACTTGTCCCACATTGAAAAATTACAAGTTTTGTTTTGAGTATTTTAATAGGAGCTTACATTCCTTAAAATTAGAAGAGGAGAGTATGGAGGATTGCTACCGCGCAATGCACGTGCACGAGTGTGGCTCGTAAAGGGCAGCTTTGGTTTTGATGTGATACTGATTGTTGATCGTCTGATTGTTCAAAGATCCATCTTTGAACCAACACCTACATTTTCTTCATAACTCTTCATAACTCTTCATAAACTATTTAAGGAGCATGAATTAGGCATTTCACACATAACATTTTTGAAAATCACTCTCTCTCTCTCTCAGTCTGGTTTGCTACAATCTCATAGAAGGTTTCTTCGAAGACTCTTCAACTTTGCAAGTTGCAGATTCTCTTCCAAGGCTCTGTTGTATCCTGGGAACGGATTTGCCTATAACCCAACAGCAAATTCAGTGAAACTGAGTGGGGGAAAATAACGTTCTACAGATAGTGTCTTCAAACGTGCCTCAGAGCTTTTCCTCCAAAGTTTCAGTGACCCCATTTCCCAGCATACAAAACTTAAGTTAGGTGGTTACCACAAGACTCTACAATCAGTGTTGTCAGACTTGGACCAGGCCAAATGATTAAACTAGAAGAAGCTCATTACCCAGAATAACTAAACGATCCCCACTGATTTTTAAACACACTAGTGTTGGGTGAAAAAGACAGTATCACATCAACCTAGTGCTTGATTAAAACACCACTAATTTTCAGTCGAAACAAACCACCCAATTAACCAATGAAACCGTAATTCAGTGGGTATTTCGATTTTGGGGTTTTTATAGTTCAGTAGGGTGGAGTTAGGATTTCTAGAGGTGGATTGAATCCTGCCAATGGATTGATGTCAAATTCATGGGTAGGATGCGGTTTATAGGGGGGCTACTAGTAAACTAGGAGAGGGCTACAATTTCAGATTTTTGATGTGGATTGCAGTCCACTTATCCCTTTGATTTTTGGTTCAATCCAAACTGAACAATATTCTCTCCAATGATTTAGAGGGTATTTGGTTTCATTTACATTTATGGGTGGCCGTTTATTTGTGCTTTTTCACTTTAAACGTTTAGTTATATTTTTTCACTTTAAACGTTTCCTGTTTTTGTTGTTTGGTTGGTATTCATTTTAAACGTTTTTTTTATTCTCCACCTCAGATTAATACCCATTAAAGTGTGGCACATTTGCATTTGGTTTTAATAACGCAGGGGCGTTGGGGGAAACAAGATTTTGGCGTTTTTCCATGCACAAAAATCAAAGCATTTCAGTTTTTACTGTTTGTTTTATAAATGGTGAAACCAAACAGTTGTTTCATTTTGCTTCATATGCAATAAACGCCAATGCTTATGTGGCATTGATGTAACAACATTTTTTCAATAAACGCCAACGAAACCAAACACATACTTAAAAAGAATTCTGAGGGCTCCTCACCTCATGGAGTGCGTTGACAGCCCATCCCCTCTAGCATTAGGAATATCTCCCATGTTTGTTATGGGGGAGATGTTCCCAAATCACAGAGGGGTGGATTGTGGGGTGCGCTCCATGTGGAGGTGGAGCCCATCCTGTCTCATTTATAGAAGCTCTGAGTTGAATCCTGAAATACTGGATCATCCGCCCACTGCAACACATCTGGTCCAGATGTGTTGCAGGACAAAAATTGGTTTTCTCAATTCACAATTCTCCTTTAAGAGTTTAAGTTAGGAGTGTTTATTTTTAAATACTTTTTGGAATAAACATTTATTTTGAGATAGGACTACACCAATAAAGTACTTATTTATATTTGGAAAATAAGTCAAATTTAAAAAACCCAAATTCTGAGCTTATTTTTAAGTTCTTATTTTCTCTTTCTAGATCATCTTGGCCCAGCACGCCATTTTCAAAATACCTATATTATCCTTATTTGAAATCAATGTTTTTTACCAAACACTCATAAAATAAACGCTTATTTTTAAGCACTTATTTGTCAAATAAGAACTCCCATACATAGCCTAAAAGTCCCTCAAATTTGAAGTTTCTGCTAAGCTTCTTCGGCTATCCAAGATTTTGCAACTTGGCCCAAATGTAGAGACAGAGAACCAAAATACACGAACCAGCCACCCTCCCTTCATGGAGCTACAAAACAGAAGCACTTACGATGTCATTGAAATGCATGGCACAGCTCATGCCCATGGCCAAATTTAATCGGACTTGGGTGAAAGCTGCAAGCCCACGCTAGCTTTAATGGAATAATTGTATGAAATTAACCATGTAGAACTTGAATAAACCTTATGGCTGTGTTTGGAAACAATGCAAATGGAGTGTAAATCCCAGTTCAGGATAAATTTACACTCTGGTTCACTTTTACCAGTGTTTGGTAACATTATATTTATGCATTGCCAAATGACAGACCAATGCATATTTAAATTGATAATAAGATGTAAAAGTGCATTAACAAAAAAGAAGTAAATTTGCATTTAAGTGGGTTTTTGATAAAAAAATACTAAAAAAGCATATGCTTTATTGGAATTCATGTTTGCATACATTACAGTTAAAAATCTGTTTGGTAAGAAGGTAAATTTGTCAGTGCAAAATTAACCCAATTTTACAATTTATATGAACCATTTTACACACTCTACATATTTACATTCACACTTATTTGCATTGTTTCCAAACACGGCCATTGGACTGTCGGGAACGGGACAACTATGGAGGGATAGGTGGATGGACGACCTCACCCTTTGTGAGGTGGCTCAAAGTTCTGACTCGAGTAGAGAGGATCTTCGAGTTTCTGATGTCATCAATCATAACAGGAAATGGAGGAAAACATCCGTTCCTTGGTTATGCTTTCCTACTGGCATAAAATTAGAACAATATTTATTCCCTCGGATAATATTGAAGACAGCATGGTAAACCCAAAAGGTTTATTCACAACTCACACCATAAAAAAAAAAAAGTTTATAAGTGAAATTGGCCTACAATGAAGCATTTATCACTAATGCTATGTTTGGTTTGAAGGAAAAAGTAGGGAAAGAAAGGGAAAGATAAGGAAACCTTTACAAACATTGTATAGATTTCCTTGCTTTTCCCTTCCTTTCCCTATTTTTCTAGGCACATTAATAATCTTGGATGTAGGGTGTGGAGCCTTCAACTTCCTCCTAAAATTAAAACTTTCTTGTTCTTTCTTCTTAATGTGGGGAGGCGCAGGATGTGGTGTTAGAAAATTTGCCCGATGGGTAGGACCCGGATTGTGGCCCATCATGGTGGCTGAGATCCAGATTGAGCTGGTCCAAATCCAATCACCCTGATTGGAGCTCATTTATGAGGGTATTGGACTTAAACAATTTTCTAATAAAACAAACCCCATAAATTAAGGGATTTATGAGATTTAGATTTGAATTTTAAATCTCCCATTTTACAATTAAGGAAACTATGGGGCTGATTGATTGAGAGAAATTATGGGAATTGATTTCCCTCTAATTAGGCAAGATCTTTGATAGGAAGATTGCCTAATAGAATGACTAGAGAGAGGACCCATCTCCCTTGTGCGTGTGATCCCTCTTAACTTCTTCTTCTTCAAGCTCTACTTTTCTTTGGCTCTTCCTTGCAAGAGAAAGAGAGTATTCCCTATCAGCACTCAACTAGAGATAATACAAGAGAGATCAAATCAGCACAAAGGGGATATTACGGTTCTTGCGATTCACCGACTCTAATCGATGTATAGTTGTTGGGTGGTTCGACTGCATCAATCCGGAAGCAAGGAACCAGATCCAACAGGGTCAGAAGGACGTGTCGATCTCAACTACCATTGGTTCAGTAGATCCCTATACAGAGACTGGAGGTAAAATTTTCTTACACACTGTTCATTTATTTGTTTGAACAGATCTTGGTTTCAGGACTTGTCCTATTGCAAAACAAGTGTGGTTGGCCATTGTAAACTCTTTGGAGGGGCCAATTGACAATGTTGATCTTAAAACTTGGTGGGGGAGAACCTGGATAGGATAGGAGCTAACAAAGATCAAACCAAAGAATAAAATATTTAAAATTCTCAGTGCAAATCTTGCTATTTTTATCAATCGGGCTCTAAATCCGTATATTAATAGTCAAAATAACCTTAATCTAGAGGAGGTTAGATCGTGCAAAAAGACTTGTAAACCCATTTTATGGAAGTGTCCTCAAGGAAAGGCTATCAAAATTAATTTGGTGCCTCGAGAAAGAGTGATGCTCTTTTGCCATTGATTGCGTTGTGAGAAATTCTATTGGAAGTATTTTGGAAGTTGAAGCCTATTTTATTGGATATACCTCTATTAATGTAGCAAATAGACCTGTTCATGGCCGGGACCGGTTTTGTATATGTATCAATAGAATACATTCAGGTCCAAGTCCAAGTCCAATAAGAGATTTCTTTTTTTTTATTCAATAAAAAAGCGTCTTGTTTATATTAAAAACCTTCAAAACTCAAAAATAATAAACATCTCACTATTACTTGAAAAAAAGGAAGAAGAACAACGAAAAAATATTATATATTATTTTTATTAAATATAATATATTTTTATTATTTAGTATATAATATCAAGTCAAGTTCAGGCTCGGGCTTGACTTTTTTGAGAAAGCCCGAAAAAGTCAAGCCTGGTGCTTTAGGCCCGAGCCCAAGCCTTCAGGCCTAAAATTATGATCAAGCTCAACTTAATAACAAGCTGTGCCGGGTCAGCCCATCGAGCTATCCGATCCATGAACAGGTCTAATAGCAAAAGTTTGGACAGCTTGGGAAGCCCACAACTTAACTTTGAAATACAAAGACTTTCCCATCATTATCGAAGGAGACTCTTTGCTAGTAATCCTGTGCCTTGAAAAGTAGACTGAAGAGCCTTGAAGATTGAAGACAATTTTGCAGGAATGCAAGAAGACCCATCTTAGAAGCAGAGTGGAGTATCATCATGTTTTCAGAGAAGCCAATCAAGTTGCCGACTTAACAACGAAGAAAACTCTCTCCCATCCAAATTTGGGTTTTTTCTCTTTGTGGTTCCCTATAAAACTGTACTCGAAGGTCAGCCCAATTTTTTGTTTGGGTAATGGTTCACTGGTTTGACCACGTGGGCTGAATGGGTCAATTTATTAAATTGATACGCAGTACCCTTATCATTTAGCTATCGTTAAGTGCTGACGGAAGGAAACGAAATGTAAAATTTGCCCCTCTAAATCCATCTGCTGCTCCGGGGCTCAGGCTCGGCAAAGACGAAACTGATGATGCCACCGCTGGCGAAGATGAAACTGATGATGCCACCGCCAGCACATCAAAGAGGCTAAGAATGCTTGGGCAAGGAGCGAGAGGAGATACTAAACGCCAACAGTGGTGGCAAATCTGCCAAGAACTTCACCGAAAAAGAAAAGAAATGAAGAGGCTAAGAACGCTTGCGCTGGTGGCTACGGAGAGGTCTACAAGGGCGTCCTCGAGGATGGCACCATCATTGCCGTCAAGTGCGCCAAGCTCGGAAAACCAAGGGTACAGATCAGGTCCTCAGTCAGAATCCTGTGTAAGGTGAACCATCGTACCCTCGTTCGACTGCTTGGATCCTGTGTTGAGCTAGAACAGCCCCTCATGGTCTATGAATACATCCCAACGGGACCCTTTACGAGCATCTACATGGTCTTCATCCTGGCGGGCGGTCAAAGCTCACATGGCACCGGCGGCTCAGCATTGCTCTTTCGGTTTTTCTCATTAAAACAGGGGCTCCGCCCCTTTCTCTTTTGTTTTTAATGTTAAATCAGGGGCAGAGCTCCATTCTTCTTCTTCACGTACAACCTGCACAAAAACAGGGGCTCCGCCTGTGAATGCCACCACTTCCTGGCTATGGCAGCTAGCCAAAGCCCATGTTTGCTCTTTCGGTTTTTCTCAGTAAAACAGGGGCTCCACCCCTTTTTCTTTTATTTTTTATGTTAAATCAGGGGCGGAGCTCCATTCTTCTTCATATACAACCTGCACAAAAACAAGGGCTCCGCCTGTGAATGCCACCACCTCCTGGCTCTGGCAGCTAGCCAAAGCCCATGTTTGCTTTTTCAGTTTTTCTCAGTAAAACAGGGGCTCCGCCCCTTTCTCTTTTATTTTTTATGTTAAATCAGGGGCGGAGCTCCATTCTTCTTCATATACAACCTGCACAAAAACAGGGGCTCCGCCTGTGAATGCCACCACCTCCTGGCTCTAGCAGCTAGCCAAACTCCATGTTTGCTCCAACGACGTCGTCGTTCACCAACTATAGCAAAAGCGAGACAAGTTTGGCTGTCCATGTGTCAGATAAAGGAGAATGGAAGAAAAAGAACATGAGAATGAGAGAGAGAGAGAGGGACTGCCAGATCCATAGCCTGCGGTTCTGTTCTACTGGACTGCTTGCGGACTGCTGTTGACGGAAACCGCAGGTTCTGTTCTTCTGGGTTCAGAATTGGAAACTGGATGTTGCCGTGGCCGCCATCGCTTGCGACAATGATGCCAAAATCACTGTCACCCGCTACAACTTCTGCAATGGGTTGCTGCTCCACACGACCCTTTATTCTTCTTTTCGATTCACTATAGAGTGGAACTTCTGGGTTTGAAAGGTTAGGGTTTTGATTAATCAGTATCGTTTTCCCTTTTCTCTGTTTTATTTTGAAAATTTGAAGAAGTCATCTGCGAAAGTAGTCGGGTACAGACGATGATAGTGGTGGCGATGGCGAGGAGAAACAGGGAGTGGAATGAATGGCAAAATTGGGTTTTAGAAAAAAATTATACATCACGTGATGTCACGTGTATGAATTTTAACATAATATTAACTTATATTAACGGCAGGATAGAATTAGTCAATTGTCAAAAAACTTAAAAGTACGGCAAGATAATAGCTAAACAATAAAGGTACCGCATGTCGATTTGCTAAGCAGTAAGGTTAGTTTAAAAGGTCTACCCAAAAAATTAATAGCCCACATGTTCAAACATGAGTTTAAGTTTCATGTTTTATAATTTTATAGAGAGGAAGAGATAGAATAGGAAAATCCTACCACCACCATTGCCCTGGTTGTGTATTGTGTATTTCTCCCAAGAGTGAAGTTAGGATTTGTTTTTTTTCTTGAGGGGACCAAAAACTAGTAAACATAGATTGGGGGTTTAAAAGCTAGTAAACATGAGTAGGAGGACCAAAATATAGGTGAGATTTAAATAGGTATTATAAGAATTTTCAAGGCATAGCACCCCTGTTCTGCCCTGTTTCTCTAGTCTCTGAAATCCAAACCTCACCATCTCCCTCTTCTATTTAGAGGGATAATAGGATAGAAATGGTGTACATGAAAGACAATTATAAGCACGTATTTAAATCATTTATAAAAATAAATATAAAAATACTGAATTGAATATTGATTCTACCAAGTGGGAGAGTTTATATGCTCTCATCGAATTGATAAATATGTTGCCTTTCTGTTTTCCTTAACCCCAAGCTTTGCTCCATTATTAACCATTATCAAACAAAAATATAATAGGGGAGGACTTGGCCCGCCTTACCCCAAACCTAGAGGGTTGATCCAATCCTTCACAAATTCAATCACATTCAAACAAATATATCATACAAAATAAATAAATAACTAGATAGATTTTATCAATATACAAAGAAGGGAGACCCATATAACCATCTCTAAGCAATTTAGAGAGGGTTCTAGGAAGGGCTGATTCACTTTAAAAAATCTTAAAACTTCTTTTATTCACTCCCAAGTTAGTTAAAATAGTCAGCACATTTATTTACTTCAAAGAGAATGAATAATTCAAATCCACATATTGCAAAAAATGCTTGTGATCCTTGTAATTAGTAGGTCAAGGGTGCATGGTAGGGGTGATCATGAGCCGATTCAGGCTTTGCACTTATGATAAGGGCTATAGCTTAGGCCCCGGCCCAGCCCGGTCCCAGGTTTCGAGCCTGAAACATAAGCCCTAGCTCAGGTCTATATGGGCCTACGCCGGGCTGGGCCTGATTCTGGGCCAATGTTACTCATATATAAAACATTATATATCTATAATATTTTATATTAAATGACATAACATGCATATAAACTTATTTTATACATTATATAATATAAATTGTACATGTCATGTTGTAGTATTTATATATAAAGTATATAATATAATGTAAAATAACATATATATATATATATGCATATATTATACACAAAATATGTAAGTTTAAATATATGCGGGCCGGGCCTGAATACAAAACCTAGGCCTAAACCCAAAATTTCCGATCTAGGTTTGTGCGGGCTGGGCCGGGCCGGGCTGGGCTGAAATGATCACCCTTAGTGCATGGTAACACCAACTGAAGAGTCCGCTAAAATAGGATTATCACTTTCCACCATGCCTTTCTCAATACATATTTTAATGCCATCTAGAAGAGCAAGGAATTCATCCTGAAAAAGCTCCATCCATGTTAAGCTTGAAAGGAAACTGATGCAAGAATTTTCAAATCACCCACCTCACAATTAACCTCTTTGAGAGGTTTGATGGGAATATTGAAGACTTAAAAAAGAGAGAATATTGGAAAATCTAATATTAGGATGTTTCCTCATCCATAATACTAATTTCCACCAACTTGGGGTGAGCAAGAAAAATCAAAAAATCGAACTAAACTAGAAAATTCACCGTAATTGAACCGATCGGTTTGGTATTTTTAAAAAATCGAAGGTACCGGTTTGGTTACAGTTAACCAATGTAGAAAACCAGCGGTTAACCGAACATACCAGTATACATATATTTTCTATATATTATAAATTAATGAATATGCATTATATATATTATTTATCATTTAAAATATAATATTTTATATATTTCTGATTTTTTGTTATATCTTTATATATTTTTAACAGTATATATTGTAAATATAAAGAAAAAAAACAAAAAACCGACAAACTGAACCAATGGTTAACCGAAATGGTGCACCGGTTAACTGATTGGCTTCAATTTGGTTTTGGTTATCAGTTTGCAGAAACCAATGATGCCGATTCGATTCAAAAATAAGCACACGGTTCGATTAACCAAACCATAAGCACCCATACCACCAATCATGGTTTAATAGAATCTATGAGGAGCATCCCTGGTGATGAGACTTTATTGTCATAAACTCTTTTACATCTTTCTTTCCATAGAATGATTGAGGGAGCAATAGATATAATAATTGAGAATCTCTAGTACAAATATTTTAATATATGTATTTTATTATATAAATAGTTAATTTGGTTTTTTCCATTAACTGAACTTCCAAACCTGAAAATCAAAACCATCAAACTTAAAATTTTCGATTCGATTTTTTAGTTTTGACAAAACAATGCATACACCTACTACTACATACAGCAGTTTGCATTTGCTCGTGTAATTCTTTCCATAATCTATAACAAAAGTTAGGTTTTTCCAATAACGGGATAGGAGTGGATCTAATATACTTTGAGGTGATCAAATTGTCCAAAATGCTTTTGTTTCGATTCTTTCGAAACACTTTGAGTTGATCAACTTATGGGGCATCCTTAAGTGGGCTTGAAAATTTTTTGCCAACTATGAAAATAGTTTTTCTCATAAAATAGTTGGCATTCACTTATGATAAAGACCTGTAACATTTTTTATCATGTTAATTTTGGTGGTGGGCATTTTACTATGAACAGTGAAGCATGATTTCTCATTGTTGACCAATTGGTCTGATTTATCCAAATCAAATCTTGTTTATTAAGTACATTGTGTTTTAGAAAATAAATAATAATTAATGATACATCATTTTCAAGGCATCGATTGACACCTACCAAAACTTAGGATCCGTTTGGTGCGTAGTTGAAATCGTAATCGGAATGGTCTATTCCTATAAGCTGTTTGGTTCAGACAGGAAAGAGAATGATCATTGTAATCAGTAGGAATTGGATTTCATTCCCAATGGAGGGGGAGGGAATGACTATTCCTTCAAATGGGGGATTGCCATTCCACCAGGAATAGAATGAGATTTCAATTCCGCCCAACCAAATAGTTGGAACCAGAATAACCCATTCTGATTACGATTCCAGACCCCTATTCCTGCAAATAAAACGGGGCCTTAGAAAATTAAAGGGGTATTGTTCCTTGTGAATTGTTTTTCTTGTTCTGAGTTACAAAAACAAATTAAACCATCTATTTTGACGAAAAATTGGTTACTAAGATAAAAACATGAAAAACATGTTCTTGATTATATACATGTTTTTTGTACCATAACTGAGATAAAAATGTGTTCTAGAATTTCTGGTGTAAGAATCATGTTTTGGAATAATGATCTCTCATCAACTTTTATAAATCATATAATATATGTACTCTAAAATTTGTTTTCGTTTTTAAAACCATCATTTTAACGGTTTCAAACATATGAATTGATTACTTTTTGAAATCAAAACAAATTTATTTTTGCTTCTCAAAACAAAGACATATTTCGAGAACAATCATGGGATCACTGATGATCCTTGGTAGATCTTCAAACTGAGAAGTAAGAGGAAAAGAAAGAGCATATATGTTTCTTTCTGGTTTTAGGTTAAATTAGACCAATTTGATGCTGATCCTGATTATCTAAATATAGCTCCGGGTAGAAAAAAATTATGGGGCCCAAACAAAAGACGACTTATTGCTTTTTAATGAATAAGTTATTAAGTAAGTTGTGAGCTCGTTCTAGATGAAGCTGAAATTGGGTTGATTGCTATATATGATAATATCTTAAAATATTTTATTATATAATTATTTAGGGGGCGTTTGGTCTACAACATATGAATGTTTTTGTCTTCATTTGTTTTTGAAATTGTCACAGCAGTGAGAAAAAAACATGCTTTTGAATGGTGTTTTTGTTTTGGAAAGCCAAAAAACAATATGGTTTTGTTTCAAACAACAATACATGTTTTTCTTTTCTTGGTAACATCAATACATGTTTTTGAAACAATCAAAATAGTGGTTTTTAAAACAAAAGAAAATTTTATGGTATATATATTATATGGTTTATGAAATATGATATTAAACAACCAAATAAAACATGTTATCTAAATTAGAAATTCAATAATACACTTTTTCTTTTTTGTTAAAGCTTTGGAAGCATAAAACACATATACAACCAAAAACAAGTTTCTTGCTTTAAAAATCAAATTGTTTTCAAACTAGCCGGCTTTGTTTTGTTTTTGAAATTTGCAGCAACAATGAAAACAACATCACATTGGAAAATACCCCCACAATAAGTTATTCAGTTCAGCCACCACAGCCTTTGTGTTCTAAAGCCTATTGTTCTTCTCAACAATATTGATTTCTTTGTTTCTAAATAATGCTGTTGAATAGAAGGGCACCAAGAGGTTGATTCATAAGAATTTACCAATCAGTGACATTGCATAGGGAATTAAGCCATTTCGAAATTTACATCCCACTTTTTAAACATTAAGGCTGCATTTGGAAACGATGCAAATGGAGTGTAAATCTTGGTTCAGGGTAAATTTGTACACTGGTTCATATTTGCCTATGTTTGGCAACATTACATTTATGCATTGGCAAATGACAGATCAATGCATATTTACACTGATAATAAGATGTAAAAGTACATCAATAAAAAAGAAGTAAATTTACATTCAACTAAGCTTTTGATAAAAAAAAAAAAACATCCATTACAGCTAAAGTTTGTATTTGTCCACATTTTCACTCTTTGGTTCCTGAGGCAAGAACTTTATGTAGATACAAATGTTACAACCTCTCCATTTCTATGAACCACTTGATACAAAAAACATAAAAAAAAAAGAGTATACAATTATTCATTGCTAATGCAAAGGATCTGTTGCATGACCCCAAGCTGGGCTTATTCATATTTCAGACCAAACATAATTTGTAAGATGTGAAACAAAAAAGGCGATTGCAAATTTAGAGCAATTCTATTCTATCTCTCCTTGCAAATCTTGTTGGATTTTAATCTCATAAGAGATTAAATCCAATGGGTTTGATTGATCAATTACATGAGAAATTGTGCCTATACACTTGATTGAAAAAATCACTTTTTCTCTTACAAAACTCAGTTTTGAACTTGTCCCACATTGTAAAATTATAAGTTTTGTTTTCAGTATTTCAATAGGAGCTGATTTACACTCCTTAGAATTAGTAGATGAGAGTATGGGGATTTGATACTGCGCAACGCGCGCACACGCGTGTGTGCGGCGCAATGAGGCACTTTAGAGGCGCACTTTGCTCGCACCCGCGTGGCTCGCGATGGGCGGCTCTGGTTTTGGTGTATTGATGACCGTTGATCACCGTTGATGAGATCAACGGTCACGATTCGATCGGGTGTGATCAAGAGGCACAATTCAAAGTTAACAGTCACCAACTGTTAACTACTTTTTAAACAGTCACAATGTTTGAAATTGTGACTGTTCAAGGTGCCTTCTCTAAACAAGCACCTACCTTTTCTTCATACCTCTTCACAAATTATTTAAGGAGCATGAATCAAACTTCAAAACACACAATTTCGAAATTCACTCTCTCTCTCTCTCTTCTACTACAGTCTCACAAAAGGTTTCTTTGGAGACTCTTCAACTTTGTTGGTTGCAGATTCTCGCCCAAGGCTCTGTTGTATCATGAGAACAAATTTGTCTGTAACCCAACAGCAAACTCAATAAAACTGAGTGGGGGCAAATAATGTTCTAAAGACAGTGTCTTCAGACGCGCCTCAGAGCTTCTCCTCCAAAGTTACAGTGACCCCATCTTCCCCAACAAGTCTTCCTATCTGCTTCAGCAATCTCCATTTCTTGATTTCATTTGTTTAGAAAATTCTCTCTGGAAATTGGTTTACAGCTCAGAGTTAGTTGATTTGATCAGAGAAGTTGAGAGAAAGCATTTAGTGAGGCAATAAGTATCTAAACACCTAAACAATTACCTGCATACAGTTGTTGACAAGACGGTCAATGAGATTATATAAAATATATTTTCTGTATTCATGATGGACTTGAATCCCTAATAGGAAACCAGATTCAGTTAATGCAGAACCCGTTCCAACAGCCATTACAGACCTGTAGATTTAGAATTATCTTGAGAAATCCTACATCCCGTCTGAGATGTTTGGGCACACATTAGACTTCAATACAAGACTAAAGGCCCATTTGGTTTCCAAGAATAGGTGCCTGGAATCAGAATCGGAATGACTTTCCATTTGTTTGGCAAGAATGGGATTCTGATTCCCATTCTTGGGAAATGAGGTTCTCCCATATGGGGGAATAGCCATTCCAGGGCCCTCCCACGGAATGGGATTCCCATTGTAGAGTCTCTCAAGAAATAAAGAACTCATGAAAAAAAAACCCCCAAACCCTAATATTAATAAAATAATAAACTATTATTAAATTAATAATAAATAATAAAATATTAATACACTATTAAAAAAATATTAGTGAAATAATAATAAAATAATAGTATAATAAAAATATTAATAATTAATAATAATAAAAAATATTAATTATAAAATACAATAAAGAGTATAAGTAAAATATTAATATAATACAATTAAATAATCATAAAATAATAATAATAATTAATAATTAAATAATAAAATATTGTGAAAGTAGTAGTAGTAATAATAATAATAATAATTAAAGTATATTAATAGTGAAAATAATAATAAAACATTTGTAAAATATTCATGAAATGGTAATACTATAATAAAATATTAATCAATTAATAATAAAAAGCAAAGATATTAATTTGTTAAATAATAAACGTAATAATAATTAAGTACACATAAAATGTTATTATATTATAATTAAGTAATAATAAAATAAAAAAAATATTAATAAGCTAATAACAAAATAATAATAAAATAATAATTATATAATCATAATCATAAGATGATGATGATGATGATAATAATAAGAATAATAAGTACTAAGATATTGAAGTCTAATGTGTGCCTAAACATCTTTCTCAAGATAATTTTAAATTTGACAGAAAGTCCATATTGAATTTACAATTAATGGTTGTTGGTTGAAAGTCCATTGTACGGTTGCAACTAATATCAAGTTTATCATGATATAGCGAAACATCATAGATTTGCATTTTTTGTAGGTTTAATGTGGGTCCGAGCTAGGCCAGGCCTAGGAGAAATATGGGTGCCTAGCCCCAAAAATTTGCAAGCCAGGTAGGTAGGCTAGGTCAGGTCATAAACAATCATCCCTAATATGTCACCGACATTACCATCCATGCCTTATCCTTGCTATATGGGGTTGGCTACATGAACCATGTTTTGCCAATCCATTCAATTTAAAGCCATATCTACTGTTAAATTATTAATGCCAAATCATTTCTTACTATTGTCCTTGTCCTTTTTGGTCTACCCCTAGCTCATATGTGTCACCCGTCATTGATCTCTTGAATTTTAGATCTTGGAGGCTATGTAAATGTGAAATATAACTGAATTTTGTTTTTCCTAATTCTGTGTTTCATGATTTGTGGTTTATTGTTAATTCTCCACTTCTTTGGCTACATGAAATGTCATTATTAAACTTATTTTCAAATGTAATATGTGTAGTGTGTACACAAATTCTTAAATGCGTTACAACAAATCAGAGCATGACACTATATCCAATAGAAAGAAATAGCAAAGAAGAATTTCATAAATGCATTTGTAATGTATAAAACACTCAAAGGTATCCCCACTATTTATCTATTGCATAGAAGCTTAGTTGGTAAAACCTTTAGAAAGTGGGCATAAGTTAAGCAACAACATATTTAATAAACAACTTTTCACAAAGAAGTGTTAAGCATGAGTTGGATAGAAGTAAACTTCTTGAAAAGTTCCCTGAATTCTACTTCTGGATGAAAGATATGTGCACTCTCATATCATGAGAGTGAGAGCAGCCATTTTGTTCAAAAGAAAATGCCAAAGATTAGGAGATAGGACTATCTAGTCTACCCCTCCCAAGACCCCAGATTTTAGGGGCCACCATTGAATCATGGTCTTTTTAGATATGTGCAATTGTACATTGTTTGTAGGGAAATCCCAACTATTGTCTATCTTAAGTAGTTTGAGATGCAATTATGCAAATCACAATAACTAGTCCTTACAATATCATGGAATATAGTCCATCATAGCAGTGTCGACTGTTAACATATATAAGAACTTCCTTATTTTGTTAAATATGTTTTATTTCTTAGTTTTACATGTCATCCAGAATAATAATTTAGTGGGTGATTACTTTAAGCAGCATAATGCTTTCATGTATACATCATAATTATCTATAAAACCTTTTTACAATGAATTTTTTACAGTGTTTGCTTGAAGTAACAAACACTATTGGGTCAATGGGAAAAATTTGCTCATTGACAGCAATGCTCTGCAATACAAATTAAAATGAGGCCCGAAAGTTTTGAGACAAAAGGAAGTCAAACCCAATGCAGAATCAAAGTTAAAATGAATCAAATTTGATTTTTTTATGCACATAAACAATAGTAGCGATGAAACTGAAAAAGAGATGATTATCTAAAATAAAAAACTTGTCTAATATTGGATGTTTAGCAACAAAGATTGCCATCTATATTAGGATACCTCATGCAGAATAACAGATGTATGAGGGCTTTAAGGTAAGCTGATTTTTAGATAGGAAGAGATGATATGGCATGTTTTGGGAAAGAAATGAATGAGTGAATGACAAATAGATGTGGACCAAAGGACATATGTAATGGTGCAATGACCAGCATTAAACACCTATGGGAGAGACCATCAAAGTTTCTAATGAGAATGGGACTTCAACAAAGATTGACACTTAGCCCTTATTTGATCACATATTCATGGATAGTTGATTAAACTTGTCAAAGAGGAAATTCCATGGATTGACAAAACTAGAGGGAATATATAATTAGTGTGAGAATAGTGTAATATTAGTACTAGAGACCAAGATATGGGTCTATAATTTCTTTTGTTACCTTGGTTCAATAATTCATAACAAGGGAGAGATCGAGGAGGATATTGCCCATAAAATTAGTTCATCTAAAATGTTGAGTGATTGGGGAATGCCACTCAGGCTACAAGGAAAGATTTATAAAATGGCCATAAAGCCAGCAATGTTGTATGGAGTAGAGCATCAAGAAATCAAAAAACATATCTAAAAAATGAGCATGGAAGTAAATATGGATGTTGAAATGGTTAAATAGTAAAACTAGAAAAGATAGGATTAGAAATGAACATATATACTCATGGAAATCAATGAGTAGCTTCAACAAGTGATATGATGAGGGGAAAGTAGAGTAAGATGATGATAAAAAATGTTGTTAGAATCAGCTGAACAAACTTAAGGAAGAAAACAAGCTTTAACCAAACTAATATAAAGATTCATATGATAAATGCAAAGTTATGATATAAATGAAATAGAGTCAAAGGAAGCACACAAGCTTTAACTAGATAGCTCCATAGGTAAGTAAAGATCATTGACTACTAGGTTTCTAATTTGTTTTCTCTCCTTGAAGCATAGACTTCGAAAGGCACTGCTAGTGGACAAACTCTTTAATGTTAAGAATCAAAACAACTATCTGTTTATCAAATTATCAATCCCACTAAAATTTATAAATGTGTTACAAAATAAAGAAAATTGTCCTCTACTGATAAAAAAGAGAAAAAAAAAATGCAAGTTTTTCAATATGTCCATTCACAACTATTTATGCTACTAATAATCTTGAAAACAAACTTGAGATCAGAAAGGAGAATGTAATGATTAGTCTACATGAGAAGAAAAAATGACAAATAAAAGATAATAGCTCCAAGAAGAGGACGTACTGATTTGGAACGAGAGGACTATAGACAATATTTGGCTCCATAATCCCACCAAAAACCAATATACCTCCACCACTATTAGCTCTTGTCAGGAAAGGAAAAAACACCTTTGGTGCAACTCCTCGTGAGGACAGTTGTGAAATGACAGATAGTTCGTGCTGCCCAAATCCAAAAATCCCATCAACTGCTCTGTCTGGCTTGGTCAAGTCTCTGGACACATAGTTGCTACATCTGTCTCAAGCACAAATCCCAATCATGTAAATTCCAAAAAACATAATACTATCCCCATCACCCAAATCGTACAAAAGAACATATCTAATACATAATGCCTACCCAAATATTATGGTAGCCGAAGAGTTTGCAACCAAAGGCTTCCCGAGAACTGTGTCAAAGAAGAATATATCTTATACATAATAACCCGATGTCCCACTTCCATCACCATACTGAAAGGAGTAAGCGCACTGGGAATTCTAAGCAGTGCATCCACCAACTAAAGTTTGAACGACCAAATTACATATTTCATCTGAACAAGATACTGGAGAAGTCATGGATGAGGCGGCAACATCAAAGGAATCTACGAAAATATCAGAGTCTTGATAAGGATTTCATCTGCAAAAATGTCAATGGAATTGAAAGAAGAGGAAGGAGGCGAAAAAAAGAAAGAAAGCTTTACATTCAGGCCGCTATATCTGGGGCAACCACTGCAGGTGACCCACAAACATCACTTCTAGTGTCAATTTGAACATAGAATTCTTTTGGAGTAGTTCCCAATTTCACTCTCGTAAAATAGTCTGGTCCAAAGAAAAAGAAATGTGTCAAAACCATTACAATAAGTAAAAGAGAACCACTTGCACTGTTGCACACACATAAATCCCCAACCATTAGAGTTTAAAAGAAATCAAAAGCCGAAAAAAAATGAACAAATAGAGAAACCCATCTATGAAATACATCAAAAGCATCAAAAGAGAAAGAACAATATAGAACCACATAGCTGTCAATTTACAAAACCAAAGAACCTCAGAACATCAACAATCATCAAATCCAGAATCCACTAGACAAAGAAAAGGAAAACAGTAAAAAAGCAAATAATATCAAAAAGCCCATCCATATAAATTACAAAATAACCAAACCCGGAATCCAGGAAGAGAAAATTAAGGAGCAAAATAAAACAAATTCAAGAAACAAGATCCGGAAGCCAAACGCCATCCTCAATTAAACCCAGACCTTAAAATCAACCACGGACCAAAAAATAAGGCAAAATTACCCGAATGGTGTAAGGATTGTAGGTACCCTCAATGGGAAAATTGACGATCCCACCCTGCAAGATTCGGCGATGCCTTACCCTGTCACAAGCTTTGAGCTCACGCAGCTCAACTCTCCGGCCCACCGGAAAGGCTCTTTGGAAATCCACCATACACCACCGCCATCAGGAAGACGACACCCAGAACCAAGATCAGAAACCCGGCATGACGAAATGTTGGCATTTCCCTTTGATTTGCTTCTCACCCTCTCCTCTATCTCATTCCCGACAATAACAAAAAACAAACATATCTTATATTATAAACCTATACAATTCAGAGGCGAATATCCAAGTATGTGTTTCTATATCACTGACTCAGAAAGAGAAGAAAAGAGTGTGCATGAGAGAGAAAAAAAGAGACAGACCAGAGACTACCCAAGGTCCCAAGCAAAGAGAAAATGAGAAGAGAGAATAAAAAGGCGTTCCACGAGACCACGCCAACGGCCACCAACAGAAAGGATTCAAAATCAGATTACTTTACTCCCTTACTTCTAAGCCTCTAAACCTCTAAACTACGATGAGTGCATACGACGCACTCCCTACACTGTTTTTGGGTCAACCTGTGGGCCCCTAGTTCATGGCCCAGATGGCCTTGCAAAAACGACCGATACAGGCATACGACACTTCCGACACCGTGCATTTTAACGTCTCTCAGCTTCTTCTGTTGCCACATGGCCAAGAGATTGTATATTACAGAGTCGACCTTCTTCAACCACACGATAGTGACACGTGTAGAGTTCTTTGTATATTTAAAGAGAATCTTCTTTAAGCAATTATTTCACTTTGTTTTGGCCTTCTTTTTGCATCAAAAGATTCAAAAACATTGTCTCACGACGGTAACTGATGACCACTAGATTGGAATAATTTGGTGGGTCCAGTCCCACCGGTTGTTCCAATCCAACGATGGACAAAAGCTGACTCTCATAAGGTCTTTTTGGTAAAAAACTGGATTCATGAATTGAAAGAGCACAAACAACTACAACACCAAAATAGAAGAGACAACAACCAACACAAACCTAAAAACACAGAGACAAAAAGAAAACTTCTAGGAAGAGAATAGAAAATTACTACACTTGGGCTATGTTTGGTTTGAAGGAAAAGGTAGGGAAAGGTATAAAACTTATACAAAGTTTGTAAAGGTTTTTTTGCCTTTTCTTTCCTTTCTCTTCAAACCAAACATAGCCTTAAAGACAACTAAGAAAAGAAAGACGATAACCATGTTGGGAAGTGGGAAGACACCTTTCGGCCACAACACTGAATGAAAACCTCCTTTTGCTAACTCATGGGCTGCAGCATTCACACTTTGAGGCAAGGTTTTTAAAACCGAACTGGTAAGGGGTTTGGATCCTGGGTCGAATGGTCTGACCATTCAAATCAAACGAACAGTCTATTCTGACAAAAAAAATAAAAATGGCCAAAACGTTGGACAATTCGAATGATTCGATCACCCAGATCAACGGTTTGTTGACCAAATCAACGGTTTTTGATGAAATAACAGTTCTGAGGTAAAACAAAATCGATCACCTAATTAGTTCCCGTTTTTTCTGGTTTGACCGTCTGGTCCTGTCCAATTTTGAAAACCATACTTCGGGGGCACTACAAAAACTTAACCTCCTAACCTTCACAGAAGTTTATCAAATCCAATTTGAGAAAGACCAAATCCTTGGAATACTGAGAAGAACTGTTGAGGTAAAAGACTAACTACTGATAATCAGATTCAAAAACCACTCAAGACAAACCTTTTCTTTTAGCTATTTTCACCGCGCTTCTAGAAGGGTCAGAGCTTCTACTAAGGGAACTAGCTGTAAGATAAGATAACCTAGAGGTGTAAATCGGGCCATGCCGCCCATGGCCCGACACGAACTTGGACCGGCCCGGTATGGTCTGGCACAACGGTCCGCGGGCCGTGCCAGGCCCGGCACGATCATACGATCTGTGTTGGGCCTGGGGTTTTAGGTCCATGGGTCGGCACGACACGACACGACGGAGCGATGATACCAAAGGACGCCTTATTGGGAGCCTTAAACCCTCCATCAACATTTATTTTCACAAATATAAGGAGGAGTTCACATCCTGCCATGTATTGGGATTATCTCCCGATGATAGTACCAGAACTGGTGGTGTCAACATTGGAAGATGTTCCCAATACATGGCGGGGATGTGTTGTGGGGCGGAGATGTAAACTCCTATAGGAGGGCACCAACAAAAAAAAAGGAAGGACCTTGGTGACCCTCAGCTAAAGAGTTTTCCGATTTCTATTGAAAGAGCAAAGATGTCTCTACTGTCAACCTGTTCATGGCATTAATTATAGATAGAAGAGGAATTTTCAAAGTAAAAACTATTTCTGTCTTTCCATGTCACCCATAATCCAATAACTACGTTGACCATAATCTCCACTTAGCCAGAGGAAGCAGATCTGATAGTAATCGCAAACCAATTAGCAAAATTTTGAAAATTATCAATTTGATCTACTAACAAATCCAACCTAAACCAAACCACACATTTATTTTTCTTACACCGAAGGCAAAGAGGAGATTGTAGAATTTTCCTCTTATGAAGATTTTCATTTACACCCATACTATTATTATAACATCTCCACAGAAAATTTTTTATTTTTGGTTCTATAAAGTTTTTTCCAAAAATAGTTTCCCCAAAAGACTTATCTCCAGCTGGACTTGAATTACTCAAGTCTTGGGAGGCATAGAAATAAGATTGGATCTGCTCCTCACACATGATGCCTCACACTGACTTCACACTCACATCTTACCATGCATTGGGAACATCTCTTATATTTATAAATTATTATTCACGAGAGATGTTCCCAATGCACGGTGGATGTGCCTGTGAAGCACCCATGTGTGAGGAGAAGATCCCGTTCCCATAAAAATAGGCAGATTTAACTAAGGCTAGTCAATGGTCCACATTATTCGGCCTCTAATCTAATTGAGTTATTTTTTTATTTACTCCTTTCTAAGCAAAAGCTATGTCTCGCATCATTATAATGCTGGACTTGGATTTAATTGGGTTTGATATGCTTTCAGGCCCACATATGAAGCATACCAACTATAGCCCACATTTTACATCAATGCCTAATGTTTCGTTTTCTTTCATAGGACTTTTGATGTATAAAGCAGGACCAATGCCTATGTACAACCATTGTTCATCCATAAGCATATCTCTACATGTGTAATGTTATTTTCCATCTAGGACTTCCGAATAAGCATTTATTTTGGGGCAAGACCATACTAATAAAGTACTTATTTATATTTAGGAAATAAGTCGAATTCAAAAAACCCAAAAATTTCTTATTTTTTTAGCCCGTTTTGGCCCACCACGTCATTTTCAAAATACCTATACCTATCCTTATTTGAAATAAATGATTTTCACCAAATAATCATGAGATAAGTACTTATTTTTAAGCATTTATTTGTCAAATAAGAACTCCCAAACATAGCCTAAAAGCTCCTCAAGTTTGAAGTTTCTGCTAAGGCTTAGTTTGGGAGAAGTACAAATGTAAATATGTAGAGTGAAAAACCTTGTATTTTGTATTATTTTGCTTGTATTTATACTGTACATATTTGCACTTGTACTCCTTCCAAATTGAGCATAAGTTTCCTCTGCTATCCAAGATTTTGCAACTTAACCCAAATGTAGAGACAGGGAACCAAAATGCATAAATCGACCACATTCCCTTGGTGGAGATACAAAACAGAAATACTTATGGTGTTATTGGAATGCATCGCACAACTCAGGCCTATGGCCAGATTTAATTGGGCTTAGGTAGGGGTGGCCACGAGGTGAGTTTTTCATTAGCTATTCGAGCTCGACTCAGTTCTGTTTAAACCAAGCTTCGAGCCTAATAAAGCTCAGCTTGTGAGGCTCGCAAGCCTAATCGAGCTTCTACATACATACATACATACATACATACATATAATAAATATAAAAATATCATACATATAGAAAATAATATATATATATATATATATAAGATAAAATGTTATATATATAATAATAATAACAACTAATTAATTTAAAACATTTTTCTATTTTTATAAAATATTTGGTTCACAATCAAGCTCGAGCTTATGAGATTTTGACTTAAGTTGAACTCGAGCTCAAGTGTCTAGCTTGAACCGAGCTCGAGCTCAAGCTCAAGCCTCATATTTTCTTGGCAAGCCAAGCTCAAATAGCTAACTATTGGCTGATCAGCTTGGCTCGAAATCCACCCCTAAGCTTAGGTGATAGCAGCAAGTCATGGGCTTGCATTGGGCTTTAATGGAACAGTTGTATGCTTGAAATTGACCATGTATAACTTGGATTTATGAATTGGGAAATCCGAACCAAACCCACCCCAACCTCTCATATGAAAATTTTTACTGGCTCAATTGCTAAGGTCTCTGGCTGGTTGTAGTGGAGACTTGGGATCTAATCCCACCTTTACTTGGATGAACACATTACCCCAAAATTTGCCTTCAATTGAAAAGGTCATCAAGAGGCTAAGGTTATGTTTGGATATGTTTATGCATTTTTTTTGGAAAAAGAGGAAAGCAACTTCATTATGATAGAGAACTGTACACAAGAGTCAGTACTGGAGATAGGCCAATTAGATTACATTGTCAAAAAGCTAAAAACTTTTGAGCTTTGGGCTGTGGTAAACAAAAATATAACAAAAAGTATTTTAAGAGTTTGGTAAGCGTTTCTTTTTATAAACATAATCTAAAATCAAAACACTTTTAAGTCCAAAAAAAAGCAGAAAATCCAAAGTTAGAACTTTAAAAGCACAATCCTGAATGCCTAAATTATTAGAATATGGTATGAGTCGTATTAGGGTTTAGTAATGGCCATTATCAAAATGGACTCCGGAATTCAAGGCTTGGCTTGGTTTGGCCTCAGGCCCCATCCACCCACCCCACTAGAGTTGCAATGCTGCATCTATCTAATAAATTGTTCAATGATATGAGTTTGGTTTTTTTTTTTTTTTTTTTTAAGCATCATATTTCATTCAATCAAGAAATTGATATAAAAAAAGGCCGATGAGGCCAATTAGAAAACCCATGAAGAAAACAAATCACTAACAGAAGAAAACAAATACATCTCCAATCCACCAATCCGCCACAGATTGCGAACGAAGCTGACAGAGGAGGAATCCAAAGACTGTCATCACCGGAAACTCACTATGAGCAGCACCAACTGGAGAACCGCGAATGGGACTCACCATGAACAGCAACTGTTGGAGAACCACGAATTGATCGAGGAAGAAACCAAAAGACTGCCTTCGCCTACAAACAACGAGCTTGAGCAAGAACCTTGAACAGAACTAAACCACGAACAGAAAAACAAAACCTTGAGAAAACTCAAGAAAACTCGAAAAAGAGGCTCTCTCAAAACAGAGAGAGAGAAAAAGAGAGGGAGGAGGGAGAAAAACCAGAAGGAGGAAGGTGGAGAGCCCAGATGGGCAACTCCTTTCAGGGGATCTTGAAGGAAGCCACCCCCAACGAAATCCCTTTGAGAGCGCCTCTAGCGAAGAAACCCTATTCTGCAGGTAGTCTTCTTATGATATGAGTTTGGTAGAGTCTAGATCTTACATGTATATTAATGAAAGAGGATTTCTTTTATTACAAGTGTCAGGCAAAATCCACTATCTCGGATGGCATAGTTTTGGACTAAAACTATGAAATCACAGCCATAGCTTCAACTTAATTTCACAATCATCCAATTTAAGGTGGGCCACATTAATATATCAAGGGCTGTAATTCACGGTTTTAATCGTGGTTTTTAAATTCAGACTGGACCAGACGGTCAGATCGGAAAACAAAAATCAGTTAGGTGACCATTTCCATTTTACACCAAAAATGTTATTTCGTTTAAAATCATTGATTTGGTCAGCAAACCATTAATTCAGACAGTTGAATCATTCAAGTCATTTAAATGATTTTAACTTTTTTATTTTTTGTTAAAATAGGCCCTCGATTCAATTTAAACAGTCAAACCATTCGACCCAAGAAGTGAAAACTGGTTCGTTGTTCAGTAAGATTTTAAAAATCTTAGTTTTAATCTAAGATTGTATCAGTCGGCGTAACGGATATTTTTGTCAGGTAGCCTAAATCCAAAGGCCACCTCATCCTTAAAAAAACAGCCGCACGAGTATAAGATGTTCTGGACATTTGACGGACTTTGGTGGTGTTGGTGTTGTTTTTACTCAATTATTGGGACACCTCACACCTCCTCCTTTCGCTCTATTTTATTTTATTTTCTCCTTTTGGCGCCGTGGCCACTGGCCACGTATAAAATTACAAAATGACTTATTTTAAAATACATCTCACTCCCTCTCTCTTTATCGCATGATTGGAGTATGTTATAGTTATAACGCTTACCGTAAATGACTAATTAAATTCCTCTGCCCCCAATTCCCCGGAATTGAAATTACAATTCCTCTTGAAATTTCGAAATCTATTCCTTTGTCTTATAACATTACATTTACATACCGGGGATGGGATTAGCTGAAGGGACAAGGGGTAGATCAAAAAGGATATGAATAAAATTGGTAATAAATGATTTAGGCTGCCTTTGTTTGCAGTGTAAACTTGCACTCCAGTCCGGTTTTACTCACATTTGGTACGCATGTAGCAGTGTTTTTATGTTCCATTTAACAAAGTTTTTTACATCAATAATCGGTAAAATATTAACACTGATTTTTTCGATGTAAAATTTTGAGTAACCCACTCCACTGGTGCAAAAGTGTATTTGCACCGCAACCAATGATAATGCATGGACAATAATGATGATAATGAGATAAGATTAGCTGAACATTCACTGTCATTCAACCTCTCACTATGGGCCCAATGTAGTTTATCATTGTAGGATATATGTTATCATTGATTCCACAGCCATTTGCATTCAGCTAATCTGAATTGTTTCAGCATCTACTCAAAAGGCAAAAAGTTATTTGCATTTGGTAGTAATGTTTTTATACATCATAAATCGATGTATAACTCCACCCAAGAAAGTTTTTGCATCGATAATTTGTAAATTGTTAACACTGATTTTTTCAATGTAAAATTTTTAGTATCCCACTGTCACTCTACTCCACTGGTGCAAAAGTATATTTACACCGCAACCAATGATAATGCATGGATGATAATGATGATAATAAGATGAGATTAGCTAAATGCAATAGCTGTTCAACAGGCTGTGGGACCAATGATAATGACACCACCAGTCTTTTAATACACAGAGTTCACTGCCATTCAACCTCTCACTGTGGGGCCAATGTAACTTGTCATTGTAGAATGTTATCATTGATTCTACAGCCTACTACACAGCCATTGCATTCAGCTAATCTGAATTGTTTCAGCATCTACTCATAACGCAAAAATTTCAGCCTAAGGTTCCTCGCCACTGACCACATCAACAATTAATAAAACTCTGGACAGCTAATATCGCCTGGTTAGAGTAGAGGTTTCAATGCAAGGGAACTCTCTCTCTCTCTCTCCACACTCTTGTTTTTCACTAATCCATATTGAAAATTAATCTGGCAATTTGTCGTAAAATTTCATTTGCACTAATACAAATGCATGAGAGTGCAAATGGAAATAATACAAATTCTGGTTCACTTTTGTTCTAGATTTTGCTTTGTTTCAGGTTTTATCAACTTGATCCGCAATGCAAACAGATGAAATAAAACAAAATCTGAAACAATTGAAATTAATTTGAGTATTTGAAAGAGATGTTCATTCCCGGAAAGAAATAAAGGACTGCAGGATGAAGAAAAGTTCATTGATGCTCAGAACCTATATATTGAATCGATGGAAAATATGACATAAAATTAGATACTGTAAGTCTTCTGCAATAACAACTCTCCATGTCAGGTTGGCAAGTAGTAGGGTGCTCACGGTTCGGTGGCCTTTTTTTTTAACTGAACCGGTATTTCTGGTTTTTGGAAAATCGGTAATCGAAATCAATCGGTTAATCGGTTGGCCAGTTTAGTTAATCATCGGTTTGGTTTGTCGATTATTCAATTTTTTAATTTTTACAATATATTATAAAAATATATATAAATATAATAAAAATCATAAATATTATATTTTAAATATTAAATAATATATCATATATTATAAATATATATTTATAT
Source organism: Nelumbo nucifera (assembly GCF_055504915.1). NCBI lineage: Eukaryota > Viridiplantae > Streptophyta > Magnoliopsida > Proteales > Nelumbonaceae > Nelumbo > Nelumbo nucifera. Next base: position 9,645,322 of record NC_142654.1, on the reverse strand, counting down.
ATAGTACATCTTTATTAATTTATAATATATATATAATATAATATTCATAAATATATAAAATATATAAAAAATATGTATACCGGTCGATTCAGTTAACCGCCGGTTTTCTATATTGGTTAACCGAAACCGAACTGATACCTTTGATTTTTTAAAAACACCAAACTGACCGATTTGATTAACTGATTTTTCAGTTCGATTTTGGTTGATTTTTCCCATCGGTTTGGTTTTTCAATTTTTTTGTTCACCCTTACAAATTCAACACTAAAAACTTTTGCCAAACTCTCATAATCACGGATTCTGATTTGTCATTTCATGCACTCTAAAATAGATGGAATCGTGCAAACAGGAGTCATATACCTGATCCCATATAATCGGGACAAGGTTAGATGACAATGATGTCTTCTGTATACACCATTTTTGGAGCCGAACAATGGAATGCACCTTTTTTTAATAGAAAAAACATGGAATGCATAAAGCAGTGGATTTGAGAATCCTTTAATTTTTATCCTGCTTTTTAAGTTTCTTAACTAATCCGAATACAACCTTGCACTTGCAGACCCAATGCCTCACTCTAGGCCCAACTTAGAGGTAGGGTCGAGCTTGACTTTTCAGGCCTAGGCCCAGATTACAGCAGAAAATGCTTCTGCTGTACCCGTGAAAAAGCTTGGATTAGGACTTTGGTTGGATGGAGATCAGTTTGGCTCGAATGACAATTTGGTTTCCGAATTTTAAAATATCATAATTTAGTATTTGAACTTTTAAAATGCGATGATCTAAGTATCTGCATATGATTTTATCTGTAATTTAAGACTTTTAAAAATGTCAAAATTATCCTTAAAAATAAAACACATTATTCATCATCTTCTTCATTAAGAAACGAAATAGAACCCAAACTCTGTTATTGAGAGAGAGAGATCTGATTGAAAAACTAAATTGAGAAAAAGCTTTGGGGCATGAGTCCTGAAAGCCCAGTCTTTGGACCAAATTGTCACTCAAGCCAAAAAATCTCCTTTCTGGATTCTCCACTTGCATTACTATTACTTCAAGGCGATCTCTGTGAGCGTGGGGCATCAGTCCTGAATCCTGAAAGCCCAGAAAGCAGAAACCTTCCTAGCTAGTTCCCTCACCCTGATTGTCGATGGACAATAGCTTCGATGTGCAAGAAGCAACTGTATAACAAAACCATTTTTTTGCTAACATTTGCTGCTGCCCCAAGTATGCAAGAAGCAACTGTGCTTAGTTTCTTCACAGCTCCAAAGCTCTGCTCTGCAACGCATCTCCCTTTGTATCTGTATGTCTCTGGCATTATCTTCACTCAATTACTTTATTCTGTTCTAAAAAGCAAAATCATTTTTTATGAATTCAACCATCTCAACTGGGTTTCAAGCAGCACCTAAAGAGCAAGGCTGGACTATCCGATTGAGAGGGGAAGAGTAGGGAGGACAGTTAATGGGGATCCATTTCATTTTAACAGGTCCAATTTTCTCTGCTGTATTCGTAGAAGATTCAATATCCACTATCAGTATTTAGGTGGCTGGAAGAGAGATGTATAACATTAACAGTCTTTAAAAGATACACGCAAAGTGTCAATCGGTACCTCTGTTTTATTCCATTTGATTTTCAGTTAACACTAAAGCGACGAGATATTTGAGATTTTCTCTTCTGGTTTCGTTTTAGCTGCTGAAGGAGCACTCTCTTCATCACTTACACCTGGGGGAAATTGAAAGCTGGTTAAAAAAGCATTGGGTGCACATCTGAAATTTGAATTTTCTGCATAACTAGCCTTATTTTCGTGTGTGTGTGTCTGTAGGTTGGTTTTGATTTTAGGGGATGGTTGATAAAGAAAATTAAATGATATTTGAGGGTTATTTGTGTCTTTTTATATGCCACTTAACAACAGGTGCCGAATTATCAAGTACTAAAATGTCTTTTAAAGTTAAGGGACCGAATTGTCAGTCCAGCCAAAGTACAGGGTGGTCATAAAGAATTTTCTCTTTATTTTAGTATTTTTTTTTCATTTCCATTTGTTATTGGTTTAGTTAATATCAATTGCATATTGTGTTTGTTGAAATTCTAAATTTTAAGAGAAGCTTCAATGTTTTTTAAGCAAAATATTTCTATTTTATAGAAGCTTTTAAATGTGTATTTTAGTAAATTAACTTCTTCCACCACTTAAGGTCTTTGTCTGAATTTGAAAATTCAGGAGTCTTTGTTGTAAATAAAAGTTCATAGGGTAATTGTCACTAATATATAATTTACCCTCAAAATTATGATGCTTTTAGGGAATTCAAATCAACCCCACAAGACTGCGCCCCACAACTTCCCACAGCACAACCCCGTCCTCCTCGCTACTCTTTGATTGGAATCTACTCCCCTTTAAGAAACGTATTTAAACTGTTGTGTGTGTCCCACCCACGGACAACGGAATCGCCAGAAGATTCGCTGAGTCACTGCTCCCGTTTCCATTTCCTAAATCCGAATAGCCGAATATAAGTGTCCATTCCCCATTCGGGGAAACTCTCCAACCGCCGTCGGCGGGGGCCCTCTCGCTCGTCGCAACTTTAATTCGCCGGCTGAGTTCAGTATTCTGTGCAATCTCTAGGGTTAATTGTGAAGTTTAGCTAAAGAGGGTTGATGGGGAGGCATGGAAGCAGTCGTAGTAGTAGTAGTAGGAAGAAGAGGAGGTCGAGTGACTCGGACTCGGAGTCTTCTGAAAGCAGCTATGAACATGATCGGCGTAATAAGAAGAGGTCTTCACGAGAGATTACAGAGGAAGAAATCACCGAGTACTTGGCGAAGAAAGCACAGAGGAAAGTATGTCTCTCTTTTTCCATTTGTATTTCAGGCTTTGGGTTCTTTATTTGTCTCTGATTATTTTCTAGGGTTCTTTGTGTTAATTCCCTCCCCCCCCCCTTTCTTTCTCTTTTGATTTTTAGGCATTGAGAGTTGCGAAGAAACTGAAGTCGCAGACAGTTTCTGGTTACTCCAATGACTCGAATCCCTTCGGCGATTCCAATCTCAATGAGAAGTAAGTATTTCTCCATTGATGAATTCGCCCCTTTGTGGCCGTAAATATGTTCACTGTTAAGCAATGGCAAGCATTTATTTCTACTTTGGTTCTCTTGTATTGTTTCTTCCATGAAGAGGAGAATTCGTTTGTCAGTTGCATTTGGTTTTATCTATGATTTGCAATTGATTTTGCATTCATTAGTTTGGTCGAGTTTATATTTGGTTGGAGTGTCGGTGCCTTGTGTTTGTTGTAAAGTAATCCTCTTCTGCTATCATCTGAGTGTTTCATAAGAGATACAACACATACATATGTGTGAGCCCTAGTAACTATTTTTGATAGTGTAAAACTCAAGTTGGTGAGTCAGATGCTTATTTTGAAGAATTCCCTAGGACTTAGATAAGCTGGCCCCATGTATGGGTGGGTGGTTCTTCCTTGAAGAAATTCAGCTGAAGAAGAAGCCATTGGATGAAAAGATCAACCACTGGTTCAAGTGTGTTCTTTAAATATTATTACCTAGTCAGCAAGGTTCAAAGTATATACGCTCGATATGCAATTCTTGTCTATCAGACGTTTCAAATGGCCTTTAAACATAGGTAAAAAATTAACTAGAATTTTATGAATTGGGTCAGGACAGTATACCAAAGGTATTGACCCTTAAAAGTGGCCAGGTGCCCTAATTATGTGTATTTAACGTTTTCTATCCATACAATGCGGGGTGTATCATATCAATGCTTTGAACCTTGCTACTCGGTATTCTGGTTGAGATGGAATGAAGTTTTGCAGGGCAGGCTACCTTGCTTGTTTTTTGGAAGGTTCCATAATTTTACTCTTTTTAGGTGTCTTTATCCATGGTCGGGAATGAATTCCTTTCTTTTGCATTTCTTCTGGTACAATAAGGTGTATGACATTCCATTGAACCTCTTAACCAAGTTGTCATTGTTATCATTAACAGCAACAGCCTTATAGTATGCAGTGTTTAATACAGGACTTACGTGTCTCCATTTTGCTCCAACTGGGGCTATTATCTTCTTCCAAAGGACATTTCTGGAGCCTTTCTTACTGCATACATTCAATCCTCCTTGTTATCCTTATCCCTCATTGTTTCAGTCAATGACCTTCATTTCATTAGACTAGACCTTCTCAGTTAACTTTATCTTAACCATCATCTCTTTGTGCTACCTTTAATCTTCCTCAAATGCATTTATTTATTTAATTTTAATCCTGTTAGTCTCACCATAATTCCAACTCAATATCCTCATCCTGGCTAGAATCATCTAAAGGATGCTTTGTTCCTCGGTTTGAAAACAATAATAATCTCCACCATAAAACATCATTATTTAAAAAAAAGCAACTATACTGTTTCTGTTCAATTAAATTGGTATTTGTAGGTTGAAGATTATTGAAAAAGAATGTTCTTGAGAAGGAAATCAAACAAAAAAAATGAAAGAAAAAAAGTGAGAGTAGGTATGCAAACGGGTTGAATCAAATTTGGATAGGGTTATATCCGAATTCAATTTGTTAGGAAATACAAGATGTTCAAATTCGATTCAAATCCGATGGATCTAAAAAATCTTTAGATTTGAATTCGATTTGATCAAGTTACGGATATCCAAATGAGACCCGATTAGATTATCACCAAACAAAATGAAAGTTTAAAGAGGATTCTTACATCCTATTCATTGAAAGTTGCAAAATAATAAGACTCAAAATTTAAAATTGGTTGTTGGTCTGACATTTGACATCCCATTTTGTCAATTTAAGGCTTGAGAATTGAAACAAGAAGATAAAGAAAAAATGAATAAGAGTGAAATTGAGAGAAGTCCAAAACTTGAGATCTGATTGGCATTTGAGATGAGATTTGATTCTATTTGAAACAGGAAGAAGAAAGAAGAAATACCTGACATTTGGGACCGATGGTGCTGCTAACTACACAATGTTGTTCAACTAATGGTGGCTAGTTTGGGTGGTAAGATGATGGATGATATTAGAGGTGTAATGTGGGCCATGTTGGGCTACAGTAAATGTTGTAATTGAACATTACTGGGATCCTGAGTTCAGCAACAGAGTCTTGTTGGTAGCAGATCCAGACTCTGTCATGAATAGGGCCCTTCTGTTTAAATGGTTAAGGCAGGCAGTATTGGCTTGAAAATTATTACTTATCGAGGAAAATTAAAAGTGCCAGCTGTGGCGTTTGTTTGGATTTCTCAATCTATGTTTAGTCAAGCTCTGAGTGCCCCAACTCATGGAGTTGTTTGGGATCAATATGTTGGATTGCCAAATTTAGAAAGTTTCAAAGTTTTGGGCTGTTGATGAAGCATGTGAGTGATACATGTGAAAATATACTATAAATACTGTTAGTTTAAAATAATTATGGATTGATTATTTTAACAATAAATTTAGTTTTATGTATTATGATCTTTAAGTGGTCTTAGGCATCTTGGGACAACAGGTGGAGGATTGGGGGCAGGGGGAATGATTGGAGATGTACAAGGGCTGCTATTTGTTGGACAGTTTGGGAGGAAAGGAATCAAAGAATTTTCTCTGAAAAGGAAAGGTGTAGAGCGTCCATCATTGAAACCATGACTATTAGGGTGGTTCATCGGGTGAAGTCCTTAGAATTATTTGAGGGCATATCTTCAGATGATCTGTTCAAGAATTGGAAGGTAGTGGCTAATTCAGCTCCCCTCAAGTCTGTGACATGTCCACTTTGGTCCCCACCAGATGTTGGTTCACTAAATTGAATTTTGATGGTAACAACGAAGGTAATCTAGGTTCCTCAGGGATAAGAGTAGTTTTCATGGATGAAGAGGGAAAGTTATTGCCCTTTACTTGGTTCCCATTTGGGGTAGGTGATTCACTTAGAGCTGGGGTTTTGGCGGCAATGGAAGGGATTAAAAGATCAAAGGAGTTGAATATCAGAAAGCTGATTGTGGTAGGTGACTCTAAATTGGTTATAGGATGGCTGCAAAAGGAGGAGAATGTGTAGAGAACACTGATGTGGGCCCCACTGTGTTCGTAGGACAGTATGTGTAATTATTTGTTTTAGTCATGGTAGTGTCAGTTGGTGGTCAGTTTGTTATTTCAGTTGTTATTTATTTTAGTTTTTTATTTGCTTTATTTGTCATGTAAGTACTAAGGGCAGATCTGTCCTTTTCTCTATGTACTGAACATAACCTATAAATACTAAGAGAGTGGCGGCGGCAGATCAGTTAGAATCTATCCCTCCTTTCAAACCCTTGTGTTCTCCAGTTCTTCTCCTCTCCTTTCTTCCTTCCTCTTACTTTTCTTCTACTTTTCTTAATCTGAAATCTATTAGGGTTCAAGGCCGATCGCAGTCTTGATCGTCTACTTGGTATCAGAGCCTATCTAGGGTTCTCATGTGTGTCTAGTCCAGCCGACCACATGAGAACCCTCTAGGGCTGGAAGCTTATGAAGAAGTATTCGTTGGCTGATTCTTGGAGATTACCAGAAGAGTTTAGTAGCTGTTGAAGATTTGCCACGGCTTGCAGAGTGTTGGTAATCAGGAAGAATTAGAGAAGGCTAGGGTTCAGGCAACCCTAGAAGGTAGCGAACAACATTCTTTGGGTAAGTTTTATTTATTTTCAGAGACTGCTATCAGTCGAGATAGGTTGGACCTATCTAGAAGGAGCGACCGAACTGCTTTAGGGTTTTCTCTCTATTCTAGGGTTTGACATTAACCTTGCGGCAAACCGGACTGTTGGGCCGAACCCTCTTTATCTTCTTGGAAAGTGCTTGTTTTAGGGTTTTCTCTCAGAGGTGATCAGTTTTAGGGTTTCACATTGACCCTACGACAAGTCCTAATTGTACGGACTGCTTGGAAAGTGCGGCTGAGCACTTATTTCAGACCTACGATTAAAACCCTAATTCTGCTCCAGCATCTCAGATTGCTCTCTAAGCTAGTTTTAGACCTATTTTTTGGCTTTGAGCTCTTTTAGGGGGTAAAAAACTTGTACGGATTGCTTGGTATTGTGATTGCCGATTGGTTTCAGATCAGATTTATACTGGTTTCATGCATATACTGTGATTGCCGCTTGGTTTCAGATCAGACCTGCACTAGTTCATGCATATACCGTGATTACAGATTGGTTTCAGATCAGACCTGCATTGATTCCATACTGATTTCTGATTGTGATCGACTGTCCAAGTGCTGTTTTCTGGTGTAGTGACCCTAACAGTTCATAATTACTGATTCTTGACCAAAGATGGAGTTTAAAAATCAGGGAGAAGGTAGTTTTGGGAACAACAATTATGATAGTATATCTGAAATTGGGTTTCAGATTACAACTGTGAGATTTGACGGGTCAAACTACTTGGAATGGGCCCAATCAACCATGATGGCTATTGGAGGAAGGGGAAAACTGAGTTACCTCTTGGGAGATGTGAAAGAACCTTCCAAGGAGGACCCAATGTACACCAAGTGGGTTCAAGAGAATTACATGGTTATGGCATGGCTGTGTAATTCTATGCAGCCACATATCAGCAGAAATTACTTGTGGGCAAAGATAGCCAAGGAGATATGGGATGTTGTGAAAGAAACCTATTCCCAACCCCTTAATGTTGCCAGAGCCTATGAACTGAAGTGTGAAGTGAATAGTCTTAAACAAGGAGAGAAACCAGTTTATGTCTACTTCTCTAGAGACCCTTGAGTGGGAGAGTCCCAAAGATGCACAGACTCACAGAAAGCAAGTCGAGACAAATAGGGTGTTTGAATTTCTGGCCGGCCTGAATTCAGAATATGACATTGTGATGCAACAGATACTGACCAGAGATAGGGTGACCCTCTCTCAAGCATACTCCCTGGTGCATAGTGAAGAGACCAGGAGGAAAGTCATGATGCAACCTCAACCCCTTTCCCTAGCCCTAACAGCTGTTAAACCTAAGTCAGGGGGTGATCCAGAAAGGGATAGGAAGAAGGAAGATAAACGGGACTTGGTATGTGAACATTGCAAGAAACCCAAGCACACAAAAGATACTTGTTGGAAGCTACATCCTCATTTGGTCCCAGCAAAACTAAGAAATAAGAAGGGTAATGCTCATGTGGCGGTGAACACTGATTCAGCATCCTCGTCAGGCACAAAAGCACACCCCTAGAGACCTTAGCCGCGGTTCGGGCTGCCCTAATACAGTTAGAAAAGGAAGTTGGGAGTTCAGCTCAGCCATCTCAGTCACCATCAGCCCCTGCCACATCTTCATTTGCACATTCAGGTACTCGAGCCTCAGCTTACCATGCTTCAGCTCCAGGTAATACTGAACATTGTTGGGTAATAGGTTCAGGTGCATACGACCATATGACTAGCTTGCCATCATTGCTCACTACTTATCACTTGTCCTCCGGTAGAGATAGAGTATCCATTGTTGATGGCTCTCTTGTTCCCATTTCGGGCAAGGGTGACATCAAGTTATCGGATACTATTTCTTTATCTTCTGTCTTGCATGTTCCTAAGCTTGATACTAACCTGCTTTCAGTTAGTAGTATTACCAAACATATGAACTGTTCAATAACCTTTTTCCCTGACCGATGTGTTTTTCAGGACTTGGAGACGAGGAAGGTGATTGGGACTGGCCGTGAGACGAATGGGATCTATCTGCTCGGAGAGAGTCCTTGTTGGGAAGAGCTAGTGGATAAGAAGTCATTTGTTTCTCAGTTTGTGAGTTCGGTTATGCTTTGGCATAATCGGTTAGGTCATTTATCTTTCCGGTCCTTGAAGAGTCTGTTTCCTACTTTATTTGAGTCTGTTGAATTGTCAAAGTTGAGATGTGAGAGTTGTGAGTTTGCCAAACATTGTAGAACATCTTATTCTTTGAGTAATAAAAGGAGTAATTATTCTTTTGATATTGTGCATATTGATGTTTGGGGGCCATATCACATCCCTTCTATGGGTGGGTACAGATATTTTCTGTTGTTTGTTGATGACCATACCTGGTTTTCTTGGGTCTATCTTATGCGTTCTCGAGATGAGGTTCCTGCTCTGACCCAAAACTTCCATAAGATGATTCTAACTCAGTTTGGGGCCAAAATCAAAGATTTTAGATCTGATAATGCAAATGAATACTTTGCTAAGCCATTGACCTCTTATCTCCTTAGCCATGGAGTTTTTCACCAGAGCACCTGCCCTCATACACCACAGCAGAACGGGGTTGCCGAAAGGAAGAATAGGCACATCTTGGAGGTGGCTAGAAGCATTATGTTTACCTCCAATGTACCTATTCGCTTCTGGGGTGATGCTATCCTCACGACAGTAAATCTCATTAATCGGGTTTCTTCCCGGGTTCTTGGTATGAAAACCCCTTTTTCCCTCCTATACCCAAACGAGGAGTTGTTTACCGTTCCCCTTAAAACCTTTGTTTGTACCTGTTTCGTTCAACTTCTTGGGCCCCATCATTCCAAGTTTGAACCTAAGGCCTCCAAATGCATTTTCCTCGGTTATGCACAAACTCAAAAGGGTTATTGCTGCTATGATGCTGTTTTAGGGAAGAAGTTTGTCTCCATGAATGTCACCTTCTTTGAGGAGACACCCTATTATCCTAGGGTTTCTCCTCAGGGGGAGAGCAGTGAGAGTGGGATTTTGAGTCTCTTTCCTCAGGGGGAGCGCAGTGGGAGTGGGGCTGTTTCTTTACCTATTCCATTGGGTGATGAAGGCTGTAGTGGTGAGGGTGGTCAGAGGGATCAGGAGTTCAGAGTCTATCACAGGCGAAGGCAGGTTGATCACAGTCATCGGCAGTCCAGGCCAGCTCCAGTTCCTTCTGCGGCTCCAGATCCAAGTATTATAGTCCTAGAGCCCACTGAGACACCTTCCACTGTTGCCACTTCCCCTCCTGTGGATGACCTTGATCTCTCTTTTGACGTCCGTAAAGGGAAACGACATTGCACCACATCTACAGCTCACTGCATTTTACAGTTTTTATCCTATGATCGCCTATCTCCCTCTTACCGGTCCTATCTCACTTCCATTGCCAATGTCCCTATTCCAAGAACAGTGCAAGCCTTATCAGTTCCAGAGTGGAAAGATGCAATGCAAGTCGAAATGGATGCCCTGTTGAAAAATAATACTTGGGCATTAGTTGACCTACCCAAAGGAAAGAAACCGGTTGGATGTAGATGGGTATTTACTGTGAAGCATAATGCTGATGACTCCATTCGAAAGGTACAAAGCCCGACTGGTTGCAAAGGGGTTCACCCAGACTTATGGCATAGACTACTTGGAGACCTTTGCCCCAGTAGCCAAGATGACCACCATCCGAGTTCTGTTATCCCTTGCAGCAAGTCATTCTTGGCCCTTGTTCCAGATGGATGTTAAAAATGCTTTTCTGAATGGAGACTTATAGGAAGAGGTCTACATGCAGTTGCCTCCTGGATTCTATGATATAGAGACAAGTAAGAAGGTTTGCCGACTGAACAAGGCATTGTATGGTTTGAAGCAGTCACCTAGAGCCTGGTTTGATAGATTCGGACTAGCCCTTGGAAAATTCGGTTATGTACAGGCCCAGTCAGATCATACACTGTTCATTAAGAGGGTGGACTCCTCTCTGACCTTGCTTGCTGTATATGTGGATGATATTGTAGTGACAGGAAATAATAGTAGTGAGATTGAGTCCCTCAAACAGCTCCTTCATCAAGAGTTTGAGGTGAAAGATCTTGGTACACTACGGTATTTTTTGGGTATTGAGGTTGCTAGATCTAAACAGGGGATCTTTATCTCTCAGAGAAAATATATTCTAGATCTGTTGGCAAAAACTGGAAAGTTAGGTGCTAAGCCTGCTGATACACCCATTAAACAGAATCACAAGATTAGTGCAGAGGGCGGGGAGCTTCTTGAAGACAAAGTTATGTTCCAACGGTTGGTTGGAAAGCTCCTATATCTCTGTCTCACTCGGCCAGATATCAGTTATGCAGTTAGTGTTGTCAGCCAGTACATGCATTCCCCTAGAACTACTCATCTTCTTGCGGCAGAGAGAATATTAGCATACTTGAAGAGATGCCCGGGTAGAGGTATACTGTTCAAGAACAATAATCACATGAAGGTGGAGGTCTATACAGATGCCGATTGGGCTGGGAGTGCTAATGACAGGAGGTCTACCTCTAGATATTGTGCCCTTGTGGGAGGTAACTTTGTCTCTTGGAGGAATAAGAAGCAGAGTGTTGTTTCCCGCTCTAGTGCTGAAGCGGAATATAGGTCAATGGCTAACGGAGTGGCTGAAATTCTATGGTTGACATCACTACTTGAAGAGTTGGGTATTGATTATGAGAAGCCCTTGATGCTGTATTGTGATAATCAGGCGGCTATTAATATAGTCCACAATCCAGTGCAGCATGACAGAACTAAACATATTGAAGTTGATCGACATTTTGTGCGAGAGAGGGTCTCATCACAAGAAGTGTGTCTCCCGTATATCACATCCAACATGCAGCTCGCGGATATCCTCACCAAGGCTGTATCAAGGAAGAAGTTAGAGGCAGACCTATCCAAGTTGGGAATGATAAATATCTACTCCCAACTTGAGGGAGAGTGTAGAGAAAACTGATGTGGGCCCCACAGCTGTGGTCCCCACTGTGTTCGTAGGACAGTATGTGTAATTATTTGTTTCAGTCATGGTAGTGTCAGTTGGTGGTCAGTTTGTTATTTGCTTTATTTGTCATGTAAAGTACTAAGGGCAGTCTGTCATTTTCTCTATGTACTGAACATAACCTATAAATACTAAGAGAGTGGTGGCGGCAGATCAGTTAGAATCTGTCCCTCCTTTCAAACCCTTGTGTTCTCCAGTTCTTCTCTTCTCCTTTCTTCCTTCCTCTTACTTTTATTCTACTTTTCTTAATCTGAAATCTATTAGGGTTCAAGGCTGATCGCAGTCTTGATCGTCTACTGAATGGAATATGGAATTTTGCCAATGAAAAAGAAGTTTAAGCGGTTGACCAGGGACTTGGAGATAGAACTACAGTGGGTAAAGAGGACTGCTAATTGTTTTGCAGATACACTTGCAAAGCTATTGATAGAAAAAAGATGCACTTGCAAAACAAGGGCTGGGAAGGGAAATTTTGTTTTGGGATTTGTTGTAATTGAACATTTACTTGGGGAGGGTTAAGCGAGTTTACTTCTCCCTGTGTCCTTTTATGTATCTGTTTCTAATCTTTAATTAAAGTCCAGTTATTGATAAAAAAATGATGCCAGAGAAAGTGAGTAAGAGGGGCTGATGCATGGTCAAGTGGTCATTAGGTACTTCTTTGCAGGCCAACTCCTAAAGAGCTCCAAAGGTTGGCATGATCCCCTTTTAATTGTTCTGGGCACTACGGTCAAGCTTCATTTTTTGGGTGTGTACATCTAGTTATCCCCTATAATACACAAGTTCCTTGGCATCAAGTTTTATCTTGCTAAGGAGGGATAAGGTGAGTGGCCTGTATTTTCCTTCTTCTCTGCTGGGCAAGGTATCTCTTGGACATTCTTTATATTTTATATAATTTACAAGGTGCTAGTTGTGCCCTTGGTTATGTTTTTATGGGAAGTTGGGAACGCAAGTTTTTTTTTTTTTTTTTCCTCATATTATATGATTGTGTGTATGCAGACATGATTGGACCTAAGAATTGAGATGGATAGTGTCCCTAGGCCAGACTCCAGAGAGCGTGAGAGGTTTTGCATTATCGATGCCATGGATAACTGGGGTTCCAATCTGGCAACAAGATGTTCTTCCTTCAAGATCATCAAAGGCCCTCACATTCCTAGACATCATTGTTGAAAATCAAGGATCTAAGAATTGATTGTGTGTATGCAGACATGATTGGACCTAAGAATTGAGATGGATAGTGTCCCTAGGCCAGACTCCAGAGAGCGTGAGAGGTTTTGCATTATCGATGCCATGGATAACTGGGGTTCCAATCTGGCAACAAGATGTTCTTCCTTCAAGATCATCAAAGGCCCTCACATTCCTAGACATCATTGTTGAAAATCAAGGATCTAATAGAATGTATTTTGGTGACACATGCACTCAAGCACAAATACATATATTGATTGATCTATTGACAATATATTTTCTAGGCACCTCTCTCATAGCATCCAATTGGTTTCTGGCTTCCCAATTGTAATATCTTTTTCCTGAGTACCATGGTCAACTAATGCTATGACACAGGCTTTCCAAGGATGGAGGTTTAAGTGACAATTAGATTGTGAGTCAAATTTTTCTGAGCAACCTCTTTCTTTATTTGCCCTTTCATGGCCATCCCTTTGATCTCCTTCTTTGTATCCTTCTTGCTCCTTCTCTGATAATGTTTTTGTTATCAACAAAAAGGAAGAAAGTACTTTCATTGTGACAAAGGAGAACCTATATGTGATTCTTCTGTTTCGAACTCTCTTTGTTATTTCTCACTTTTCAAATTGCATTTAGTTTTGTTTGCAATTTGGAATATCTGGTTTTCTTAATTTTGTATTTTTTAGGAGTTCATTTTTTTTATATATAGATCATATGTTACAAATGGATGAAATTAATGACTTAACAAGCTTAACATGATAAACTAACAAAAATAGTTGTTTTGTTGTTTATATTTTATTCTGATATGTTCATTGTGTATGTAGGTTTGTGTGGCGAAAGAAGATTGAACGTGATGTTGCACAAGGTGTACCGCTTGAAACGTTTTCGGTCAAAGCTGAGAAAAAGAGACAGAAAGAAAGGATGGTAAGAAATTTATATTGTGATTAAGTGCTTGATGATCGGTTACATTGAAATATTGAATAACTTGATTTCCTGACCAGGGATAAATTGATCATACTTAATCTTTATTAATTTCTTATGGGCTTATATCAACAGTTCAGATTTTAGAGAAAATTTTGTCAAAATCATATAAAATTCCCTTGGCTTGGATCCAAATGTCAAGTATTTAGTAAATAGTCATACAAAACACATCTTTTAATAGTAACATTTTCAAGTTATCCATCAAAAGAAAAAAATGTAGCAGGCCCCATATAATTGGGACAAGGTTTAGTTGAGTAAGAGGAATCTTTCTTTATGTTTTTTTGGAAAAAAAGTGAGGTAGCTTTTATTAATAGAACAAAGTACAACAGGCCCCCAAGGAAAATGCCCTTGGCCAGGCACAAGCAAAATTACAACTCCCACAGATGGGGCGTATCAGTTTGTATCATTGAGCGTTTTGTTTTTAGTTTTTTTTTTTTCCCGAACCTGTTCGGGGGGGGGGGGGGGGTTTAAGGCCTCTCTACCCCCTAAAGCAGGTCAAACCCCGAAACCTATCCAAAAAGGGCATATTGGGGGGTCACTGATACGGACCTATCTGCTGCAAAATTTTGAACCTTTCCCACAGTTTTCTGGTCCTCAACAAAGCTACTAGATTACGCTGCTGAAGACCCTTAGCCGCAGAGATCAAGGACACCAGAGATGGGGAGAACAACAAGGGCAGAAATTATTTGGGCAGTGTGGGAAGAGAGAAATAACAGAATTTTCCAAGGGCAAGAAAAACAGCACATGAACTCATAGAAGGGATCACCATTGGCTGAAATCATTGGACCTTTTCAAGGACTTCTCCGTAGGTGATATGGTTAGCGGTTGGAGCACAGTAGCAAGCTCTTCCTGCTCATCTATAACTCTTTAAGAGGATTGGTCCCCTCCTTACTTTGTGGTGTAAAGTTGAATTTTGACGGCAGCTTTGTAGGTAATCCTGGCCCCTCTGGAATTGGGGGTGTCTTTAGAGATGGGGAAGGAAGAGTCCTGGCCCTGTTTTCTGGCCTGATAGGCTTGGGGACTCTCTTAGAGCTAAAGTTTTGGCACTCTTAGGGGCTCAAATTGGCTAAACAACTGAGTTTTCAACAATTGGATGTGGAGGGAGATTCAGAATTGGTAGTAGGTCGGATGCAAACAAACAGTTTGGGCACTTGGTCCCTTGGACAGCCTGTAAGGGAAATTATGCACCTAATGGGGGAGCCTGAAGTACACTTTAAATGGACTAGGAGGTCAGCCAATGCAATGGCCGATACCTTAGCGAAGCAAGGAGTTAGTAGGGAAAATCTTTTCTGGGCATGTTCATAAACTGTTTGTGTTAAGGGGTCACCTTGCCTATGAAGGTGGCAGTTGTTCTGGTTTTCCTTAAAATTAAATGAAAGTTATTGTTTCTCATAAATAAATGCATATATTAGCGGAGCAATCACAATAGTTGTTCATGCAGATTTGTGACACCCCTATGGTTGAGTTGATTGCACAGCATCCCTTGGCCTGAGGAGGTGCAGGTTCAAACCCGCAGATAGGCAGGCTTTTTGCATTATGCCTGTGGGCTCTGCATGCACTTTCTCACTTACTGACTGACTAGGTCTAGTGTATAGCACCTGTCCCCCGTGGGGGCCAAAGGGACATTAGAATATGCACACACACAAAGAGAAAAAGATATGTAGAGAGGAAATATGTGTAGTTAAGTTTCAAAGTCATATTGGGAATAAGTCCAATTTATATTTTATATTTGCTATTTTTCTCCCTCCTGACAGAAGCAAGCTCTGTTGAGATTAGAGAATTACATCATAAAGTTCTGTCAAGCAAGGGCATGCATAAATTTTCAAGTATTTCGCTGTTGATCAGAGCCAGATGGCTCTGTTGTCTTTTCTTTTTGTCATTATTTAATCATTATGATTCTTTGATGCAGTGGGGCTAGAACAAACTATCACCAGACAGAAATGAGAGAGTAAGAGAGAGTATTGAGAGAGAGAGGGTATTGAGAGAGAGAGGGAGGAGAAGGGGTGGAGAAAGAGAAATGAGAGAGAAATCCCAAGGAATCACTCTGAGAGGTCCTAGAATCACTCTAGGGTTTGTAGGAACCACTCCATTCAGCAAGAGAGCTCTTAAGAAATCTTCATTCATTCATTAGCTTCAAAAGGAAGAGAATACATCTATTTATATAGAGTGACTTGTGGCCCGGAATACTGTTCACCATAATTACAAAAATGCCACTCTTTGTCTTGTGCATCAAGAAACGCAATAACTTTCTATCTACTAATGCAAGTAAACTGAAAATTGAAAGATAAGCCCTACTAAACTAGAGGAGCAAGATGTTATAGCCCAGGCCCCACACAGGACTAGTTAAAATGACAAAAATACCCATATTTCCAAATATACAAAAAATTTAAAAAAATTCCATATTTGATTCTTTAGCTCTTGGATTATTCTCCCCTGGTTCAAAAAAACTCGTCCTCGAGTTTTGAAGATCTTGAGGATGAAACATTGATGTACCTCAATGACAAAATGAGTAGTAATTCCCATAACTACTTCAACATACTTGGACTGTAGAGTAGATGTCACACACAAAGCTATAAATGGATCTTGAAAGCAATATATGTATGAAATACTGCCTTCCATAACCTTAGTTGTTAAATAATCAATAACATTAGCTTCTTGACCACTTACATCACCAATTAGCCTATCTTGTGGTGAATCTTCCCCTTGCTTATCACTATGAATTTTCACATCCAAAATCTCAATTGCAGCATTTGGAACTTTTCCTTCAATCTCTAGTTGAGAAATCTCCATCTCTATGTGTCCAGCTCCCCTTGGTTCTTCAGCAAAATCTTGAACTTCTGCCATTATTGATGTTGGTGGAACTTGTACTATGTCAACTTGTAATTCTTGAATTGAATCCAGTTGAACTTGTAAGGTAAAGTCATGACTTACTTCCTTACTAACATCTACTACAACCAACACATTTGCATCTTGCCCCACTTCTATCTCTTCTTGATCATTAACCTCAAGTTGACCATGGGTGTTGGAAGTTCCTTCTTCAACCATTCTAATCTTTTCTTGGCCTACACTCTTTTGATCTTCAATGTTTACAACTTCTATAGGTTGAAATTCTTCATTCACAACTTTATCTCTAGGATGGGCATCAACATGCAAGAAATCATCTTCTTTATCTTCAACTTTGTACTTTCTTTTCATTGGCTTCAAATTCTTTGTTGTAATCAACTGCTTCTTCTCTATCTTAAGAGCCAATTCAAATGCATGATCTAAGTCATAAATTTGAATTGTAGACAATTCATTCTTGATATCATCCCTTAGTCCATTCATGAAATGAATTGGTTTGTGCCTTTCACTTTCTGTAATGTCACATCTAATATTATAATTCATTAAACTTATGCATATATTGAACTACAGATAGCATACCTTGCTTGAAATTAGTCAACTCCACATATAGATCATCATGGAAGTATTGTGGAATGTACTTTTCTTGCAAATGCATCTTCATCTTTGCCCATGTGGTAATAGGAAATTCACCTCTATTTTCTAGTTGTTGCTCAAGAGTTCTCCACCATACTTTAGCAATACCCGCGAGCTTCATGTGTGCAAATCTAAATCTTTGTTTTTCAGACATATCATGCCAATCGAAATATTCTTCTAGTATAGCAATCCAATTAAAGAATGCTTGTCTGTCTTCATCTCCTTTGAAATTAGTCACTTCCCTTTCTCTTCTAACATTCTTGAAAACCTTACTCCTATAACCAACATTACTAGAACTACTTTCTTCCACCAAGTTCTCAAGTAAATCAACCATAGACCCTTCATATGGTTCAAAAACCCTATCATCATTGATTATAGGCCCATGAGATTGTTTAAATGATACTCTAGGCCCATAGAATCAGTCACTTTGTGAGAACATGGTGACTAACCACTAGCTCTGATACCAAAACTAATGTAGTAGGGCTGGAACAAACTAACACAAGACAGAAAGAGAGAGGAGAAAGGGTAGAGAAAGAGAAAAGAGAGAGAAATCCCAAGGAATCACTCCAAGGGGTCCTAGAATCACTCTAGGGTTTGTAGGAATCACTCCATACAGCAAGAGAACTCTTAAGAAATCTTCTTTCATTCATTCATTAGCTTCAAGAGGAAGAGAATACATCTATTTATATAGAGTGACTTGTGGCCCGGAATACTGTTCACCGTAATTACAAAAATGCCACTCCTTGTCTTGTGCATCAAGAAACACAATAACTTTCTATCTACTAATGCAAATAAACTGAAAATTGAAAGATAAGCCCTACTAAACTAGAGGAAGAAGATGTTATAGCCCAGACCCCACACAGGACTAGTTAAAATGACGAAAATACCCATACTGTCCAAATATACAAAAAAAATACAAAAAATTTAGGAAAATTCCATATTTGATTCTTCCGCTCCTGCATTATTCCTGACCTTTAATAATAAACTCTACAACACTTACATTCATATTCTTGGTGCAGGCAGAGATCGAAAAGGTGAAAAAGAGGAGGGAGGAAAGGGCAATTGAAAAGGCACAACATGAGGAGGAAATGGTTAGTTCAATTTTTAACATTTTGTATTATTGTTGTTCCCATCAAGGATAAAGTTTAACAAGGAACTATGCAAAGCACAAGTTAGTTTATGGTTCCTTTTTCTCTTTTCTCTGTTGTATATAGAGTTATAGACAAATACAGGTTACTATGGGAAAATTACCTTTGTTGATTTTGCAGGCAATGTTGGCAAGGGAACGGGCTAGGGCTGAGTTCCAAGACTGGGAAAAGAAAGAAGAAGAGGTATGGAGCAGATTCATTGCATCACTCATTTTCCTGCCATTGCTTCATTTGAAGTAATTATGTATCTATTTTTGTCTTGGAGTTATGATGGTTTCTGTTTTAGCATTTTGTTGATGTAATTATGATATATAGTCCTTAATTCTCTTGCATCCTTGAATATTCCAATCCTTTAGTTGCTAACATATTTAATCTACAGTTCCATTTTGATCAAAGCAAAATCAGGTCAGAGATTAGACTGCGTGAGGGGCGTACAAAGCCTATTGATATTCTATCCAAGAACCTTAATGGATCGGATGATTTTGACGTTGAAATAAATGAACCTTACATGGTCTTCAAGGTAAATATGTCATATTCATTGAATTCCATTTTGTTCCATTTAGTATGCTAGTACTATATAATTTTCTGATATTTGAGAGTAGAGATTCTCTTCAGGAAAAGAGAAAGGTAATTCACAAAGGAAGATATGAATGAATCATTTGTTTTTTATCAGTATGTCATTGCTTCTCCTGTCATATTATGGTTACATGCCAATAACATGGCATAACAAGGGAGAGATTAATAGGATATCAACCGTGTAATTAGAATGAGATGGTTGAAATGGACAGGTGGTGATGGAATTGGGAGGCATTTTTAGGGATGAGGAAGGTCATATAGTGGCCATATTTTCAGGTCCAATTAGAGTAGGAGATTCTCTAAGAGCTGAGATAATGGTTGTCATGAAGGTGTACAAAGGGCAAGGATGATGAACTTCAACAAGCTAATTGTTGAAGGAAATTAAAAAATGGTGGAGTGGCTGCAGAATGGAGAGGGAGCTCTTTGGCAGTACAAAAATGTATTAAAAAAATAGATGGATGGCTAGAGAGATGGATGTAAGTTTTCAATGGGTACAAAGAACAGAAAACAGATGGCCGATGCATTAACCAGACAAAGGGTGGGGAGAGATCAAATTTTCTGGGCACAATTGTAAGAAAAGAATGAATGGGAGACAAAAGGTTTTTTTTTAATCTCCAATGGATGGATGTATGTATACTCGTACATTAAATTACTATTAATAAAATGGTTGGTTATTGATCAAAAGAAGAAATGGACAGGGCTGGAGAAATCACTTGGGCTAAAAGGAAAGTTTGTATAAAATGATAAGGCATGCAATATAATAGGGAGTGGGTTGTTGGACAGGTTGGAAAATATCACTTGGGCTAAAAGTCAAGAAAGAAACTACTTAATTAATTCTTGTTTCTTCTAAAATGAAACAGATTACTAATCAAGAGAGAGAAGCCAATCAAACACTTAATAAATAACTCCTTCAAACCTAGCAATGGGATGGTTTGACAATTTGAGAGATTCACAGCTCTATTACCCATCTGCAGTTCTACCAGATTCTTTGAAGAATATAACCTGAGAGAATTTAGAAAAAATAGCAACTAAACTTCAAGGCCGTATCCTTGAGAATGTGCAACATATAATTGAGAGGCACTTGGGAACGTCTTGGCATGGACATAGGGACTGGTTTCCATCAGAATCTGATTTTTTTTTTCATTTGTTTTGCAAGACCTTCAAGCACTATCAATAACAAATGAACATTTTATCAATTGTGGATAAAGAATGATATACAAGTGTGCCTTAGTACAGATATAGGCTAGCTCCCTGTTGCTCACACACTAAATTCCATACTTCTGTATAATCCATTCTGACCTTTAGATAAATCTCTCTCTAAATAAACAATCTCTTTGTGCTCTTTTACTGGCCAGTGCATAGGGGTGCTCATGGTCCAGTCTAGTTTGGTTCCAGACAATCTCAGACCAAACCAGAAAATTATGGTCTGAGAAATATTCAGACCAGAACAAAACATTTTAGTATAGAAACCAGACCAGATCAGGCCGCTTTATTATGGCCTGGTCCAGTTTCTAATACGGTTTGGGCTCCATTGGGCCTAACCAAATAGGAGCCCGTTTGGGAGGGCTTCTTCGATGATTGATCTGCATTGACAGAGCTGCTTCCAAGAAGTTACCTACAATAGCTTCATCAAAAGTCAATTTTTGGGTTCATGTAAGCCTATTTTTGACTTTCTGGGTTTCTTGGGTTATACAATGCCAAAAGCTGCTTCGTGAATGTCCTCCCAAACGGGCACAAAGCCCATATAACATACAACTTAGAGAGGAGTTAACCAGGTTAGGTGTTTAATGGTTAATCAGGTTTCAAATCTTATTATGAAGACCCATATAGAGCACCAGCTAGACTATTTGTTGGTCTCTGAACCCAAGTGAACATCATCCTTAATTTCCTTGCCAAGTATGTGTGATGAACTCTCCCCTATAGAGCATCAGATAGACTATTTGCTGCTCTCTGAATCCAAGTGAACATTATCCGTAATTGCCTTGCCAAGTGTCTAACTACTATCAAGCATTATTCATATGCATTGACTTGGTTTTAGCCTATAGTTTCTGCGAGATATTTCTCTTATCATACACTTAGACCATTCATTTTCTTCTTGTAAATGTGATGTATGCTTATGCTCTTTAGTTCTAAATCATGCCCACATTTTTTTCTTTTTGATGGCATTTATTCTGACCACTTGTGATATTAACATTTGAAATGCATACTACAGGGTTTGACAGTGAAAGAAATGGAAGAACTTCATGATGACATAAAAATGCATCTTGATCTGGACAGAGCAACACCAACACATATAGAGTTTTGGGAGGTATTTCCCCCCTCAGATACCCATAATCTCATATAAATATTGAATGGCCTATTGGTCTTACATTGTGCATAGGAGATTTTGCTCCGTTCATGGTAAAATCTTGGGCTGACAAGCGTGAGATGCAAATCCAAATCTGAGAGTGCCCAATTTCTGCTAAAAGTGCCGGAGGTTAGGTCCATTTCCAGTCCACCCTTCTCAAGATCCTGGATAGCCTGGACCACCATTGAGTAATTTAGATTTAAATTGAAATCCAACTTATCCAGTTAGGATTGGACCCAGATCAGTTCCATATATTATGAATTACTGACAAAATCAATTAAAAGTGTCTTCAAAATAAATTGTTAATTATACAATATACATATAGTAATACTATCATATCAAAACCGGATTTACTAATTAGATAAACAGATATTTTTGGGATCCATATGAGCTTGGATTTTGGAGAGGACTTCAGTTTGATAACCTTAGTTGTGCATAATAATATTTGTGTGGTCTCAAAATTGCAGTACTTGTTAGACCAGCAGATCAGCCAACTCTTTCACCAGGCTAGAAATGAATAGATCTCAATATTGTTTTGTGGAGTGACCCCCAGGAATATAATCTGTAACTTGTAAATTTTGTAAAAGTGAGATGTGTAGCAGGGCTAGGCTATTTGTGAAGGGGTGCTTGGCACAGCTACAGATTGCCCACCATTTTTAACAATAACCAAACACTGATGAATAGCATTAGTTATTGATAAAAAAATGCAGTACATGCTGTTTACATTTCTCTTTTTATTTGGAGCCTGCTGGAAAATTTTGCATGAACATACAGCTTGTCATTTTCTTAACCAGAATCTGTAATTCTGTGAAAAATTCAATACACACATATACATATTAACATATGTACTTTTTAATATGAATAGTATGTTTTTTGAAAATTTATTTTTTAGTTTGTTTCATTGTTGTAACCTTCTTTACCTAAATAAAATAATCCACTCATTTAATTGGCATACATCCTAGTTTATTCGTATGTACACAACAAGCTGACATTATTTGTAATTTCTTTATATTTTCAGATATGATTTATTTACATTTATATTCTTTTTAACATGATACTTTTTAAAAGTTTTTACATTTCATTTTTACAAGTATAACCTTTTCTACCTAAATAAAATAATAATTTTATAAATTTACATATATTCTAATATTTTTCTCAATACAACTAACCTAGATTCTAGAAATTTTCAAATGAATTTTTTTTTTGATGAATAAAGGAAAAAATGACTAAATGCCTCAGATCGGTTTCTTTTTTCACATAAAGTATTCATTCAAATGAAATTTTTTGTCATATACAATTTCTTTATTGGAACTAAATGGCTTGTAAGTAATTGAGAGTGGATAAAAAATGTTTAGAATTGTGTTCAATTTTATTATATTGATTCTTCTATTTTGTTTATTTTTATCAGAGAAAATCATAACTATTAATTTTAGTTTGTAAATTAAAAAAATGGGTCCCACTGTCACATGTCATGGGTGAACATGTGATTGGATAATGCTTTTCTCACGTGAGTGGAGATGTTGTTCTAACATGTACATTTAGTAAGAGAAAATAAAAGAGATATTTTTGGGTTAAGAAAGAGATTATGAGAGTTTTGATTTTAAGTTGTCTTGTTTTATCTATAACCAACTAAAATATCAAGTTTTCTTAAATTTTTGGGGAGTAATGAAGCCATATGCTGTAGCATCTTGTCGCAGTAACAAGGTGCTTGAGGTTAGGTGTTCTGCCTCACCTCAAGGCGTGTGCCTTAATGCATTGCCTATAGCTTTTTAAAACCATGCTTCAGTTTCAGCTCTTTCTCCATTTCTAAGTCCGTATACTTTTTTGTTTTTCTTAATATCTGTTTTTTTGGAAATGATGAGTACAAAATCATATTAATAATTAAAGTAAAATTTTGCAAGTATACTCCAGCTATAGATGTACAGGTCTGTAGGAAACCTGTCCTTTTAGGCCAAGGACTTGTCTAGACTTTTAGGTGCTCGAGGGTGGAGACCTTCTAACCTATATGGCTACATCGAATATCCTAGAACATTAAAGAAACTTATTTGAATGTCTTTCAACTCTGAATTGGTATGTAATTTGAATAATACCTTTAATTTATAGATATGAATAAAAAAAAAGAAACTTGTTTGATATCGTAGGTATTGCCTGAAATACTGCTTTGAATCATTGTACCATTGTCAGAAGGCGCTATTGCCCTATTTATTTACATCTTTCCAATTTTTGGCACATTCCCTTGCTGCCATAGTAACTTTAAATGCATGTATATGATAATCTTTTCTGTTTTCAGGCATTAATGGTGGTTTGTGACTGGGAGTTAGCTGAAGCTCGAAAAAGAGATGCACTAGATCGAGCTAGGGTCCGTGGAGAAGAACCACCTGCCGAGTTGCTTGCTGAAGAAAGGGGCTTACATTCAAGCATTGAAACTGATGTTCAGAGCCTTTTGCAAGGAAAAACTTCCAAGGAATTGGAAGCATTAAAGTCCCAGATTGAGTCACAAATGGATTCTGGTGCAGCCAAGGTGGTTGAATATTGGGAGGCTGTTCTGAAACGTCTCACAATATACAAGGCAAAGGTACATAGTTGTGCACATTTTTGAATGGTTTGGTTGCTAATTCGCAACTTCTGATTGAGAACTTACAGGTTAATTGCTAAAATTACAGGCTCGTCTGAAGGAGATTCACAGTGATCTATTGCGTAAACATCTACAACGACTAGAGCAACCTGTGGGAAGTGAAGATAACTTGGAAAGTGATCATGATTCAAAGCCTAGAGAGGATATTGAGCTTGCTGTTGAAGGTATGGACTCTCAGCTATGGCCCATATTCTTTAAATTTTGAGAAGCCCTTTTTTGAGCGCTCTAGCTGATATTTTTCTCTTTATATAGATGATGTCCAACCCTACTCTCCTGAGCCTATACTGAATGAAGAAACTAGTGAGCAAGAAAAGGAGCCTGGTTCATTTTCACCCGAGTTGTTGCATGGTGATGAGAATGAGGAAGCAATTGACCCTGAGGAGGACAAGGCCGAGCTGGTAATCTATATAATGGCTTTCTTCTATTAAAGTTCAGCCTTCAAAAAAAGATCGTGTTGCAGTCAACTGTTGCAAAACTAATTTTTTACACCTAGCAGTGTACTAAATCTGATGATATACTTTTGCAGTTGCATTACTGTGGAAAGATAACTCTGACTAGATAAATAGTGTGGCCAAGGAACAAAATCCTAGCCCATGGTTGAGACAGAGAGACCCACACTAAAAAGCTTTGTGGCTCAGTCCTCGAATGGCCACACCATTTATATCGTGCATCTTTAGGACTCCTTATATTGTATATAACTTGGGATTATTTCAACAGGAACGTAAACGTGTTGCTGTTTTAGAAGAACAGAAAAGGCGGATTCAAGAAGTAATGGCATCAAAGCCAGCTCCTGCAGAAGATAACATGGAACTGAAAGCCATGAAAGCTATGGGAGCTATGGAGGAAGGAGATGCAGTATTTGGGTCTGGTGCTGAAGTGAACCTGGATTCACAGGTGTGACTTTAACTCAACTATTTAAACTTGTTGCATCACTTGGTAATCATCTCCTTCCTATTTGGCAAGTTCACCATCTCAACATGGACACACAGGTATATTGGTGGCACGACAAGTATCGCCCAAGAAAACCCAAGTATTTCAATCGTGTTCATACCGGGTACGAGTGGAATAAATACAACCAGACTCACTATGACCATGACAACCCACCTCCAAAGATCGTGCAGGGCTACAAGTTCAATATTTTCTATCCAGACCTTGTTGACAAAACCAAAGCTCCAGTATATACCATTGAAAAGGATGGAAATAGTAGTGAGACGTGCATCATAAGATTTCATGCAGGACCTCCCTACGAGGACATTGTAAGTTATACGCTTTACCCGTTAATTGCAGCAATGTGCTTGAGTTTCCATTTGAATTAAATTTGTTATCAATGTGCTGTGAACTGATTTATTGTAACCAACCACATTATAGGCATTTCGGATTGTGAATAAAGAATGGGAGTACTCCCACAAGAAGGGTTTCAAGTGCACATTTGAACGTGGTATACTGCATGTTTATTTCAACTTCAAACGGTATCGTTATCGGCGGTGAAATCTGCTTCATGGTTTTCCTCTTTAAACAGCACAATGTCAAAGAAGCCCCACGACAAATGGTATATATATTTCCTCCTGCCTACACTGCGGGAGGTTTCTTGATCTATTTGCATCTACCGAGTACTGAACCAAAATGGTTAAAGGCGTTGAAGATGTACTTTATAGTTTATTCTTCATAGGTTCAGTGTAACAATATATGTTCTTTTTATCAAAAAAATTTTAGAATGATGATAATTGTTCGAAAGTAAGCTTGCAATGCATTGCCTTTTTAGTTTTAAATAAAGCAGAGTTGAATTTATTGGAAATTCTTTTTCAGCTCATTCCACCGGGGGGGAGAGAGAGAGAGAGAGAATAATGTGTTGGTTTCCAACCTTCTAGCATGGAGAAATGCAGACAGCACTCGAGGACTATTGCAACAATCTAAAGCCCATATGGAGTAATGTGTTCAGGTATCAGCGTATCACTAGAATTGTGATACATTCCTCCATTTTGTCACTGTTTTCAACTGTACAAACTCTAAAAAAAGCAAATGATTGTCTATTATGCATCTTTGTAATAGTTCCTTTCCATTTTGCAATAATAATAATAATAATAATAATAAAGAAATTCAGAATCTGCATAATCCAACACGAACCCGAATGACAAGCGTCATTCCCGTAATAGCTGGGTCCGGATGTAGTAGGCACGTTAGGTAAGCACAATGAGTGAGTACCTAATAACTGTTTGACACCTGTCCCAGTTAATGCACCTTTCTTCTATACGTTTTTGTTCCGTTAGGAATTATCTATTATTTTATTATTTGTGTCAAAATAATTAAAAAAAACAATAAAAAAGAAAAACCTGTCCCAGTCAATGCGCCTTTCTCTCCAACCTTCTGCCATTTTGGGTTCTCCCACCTCTTGACCTTCAGCCGCTCTTTGAATTGCCCAAACATCGATGAAGATTGGTTTTAGCTGGGATATGGTAGCCATTAACATTGATAGCTCTAATGGACTCTCTTGGAATAAAAAAGGGAGCAGGAGGATGTAATCTTAGAGTC
Source organism: Nelumbo nucifera (assembly GCF_055504915.1). Taxonomy (NCBI): domain Eukaryota; kingdom Viridiplantae; phylum Streptophyta; class Magnoliopsida; order Proteales; family Nelumbonaceae; genus Nelumbo; species Nelumbo nucifera. The sequence goes on along the minus strand of NC_142654.1, from coordinate 9,618,863 downwards.
TCTTTGATAACAACTTTTAAATAAGCCATTTGAGGAATGTCATCTTCTTCAAACTTGGATTTCTTACCCACAACACGTCTAACTTCGTGGGCTTTTCTCATCACTTTGGGATTCTTGACGAGTTCGGTCATGCTCCATTCCACAGTAATGGCCGTCGTATCGCTTCCACCAATAAACATGTCCTGTGAATAAGTAGTGGGAACATGATATATAAGATATATATGAGCAAATTAGTTAAGAAATATATTATTTGGAGGGCAAAAGCCAAAATGAGTACAAAATTGCATTTGTAGGTCGACGCATGGATCAATTTCGATATGATATCCGAGAAAGCCAGCAATTGTAATGTCATTTAAAGGAGGCCTAAACTGGGAAGATCAAAAAGTGTTCTTAATTAATATTTGGTAGTTCAGAAACAGAAATGAATATTACCAAACTGATTGCTTTGATATTGTCTCGAGTGATGGGGATATCGAGCGTTGAATCCTTTTGAGCTTGGAGCAAAATATCCAGAAAGTCTTCTCCATCCCTCTGGTCCTTGCTTCTTTGGTCATCAATAGTACTAACATGACCTCTGATCACTTGATCCAGGAGCTTATCCAACTCTTGAGACGTCCTCTTTAACCTCCCATCCAATCCGGTAATTGTATCGATCCATCCTAAGGGAAGAAATCCTGAACACTAAACATTCCCAATAGTGACATTACCTCCATTGTCAAAGGCCCGATCCGTCTGCTATCATCATCTTCTTCTTCAAACTTGCGACTGAAAGCAGCTCTAGAAATCAAGTAATTGGATAGAATGGTAAGCAACTCGATTAGATTAATTGAGTTGCGCAACTGACATGCACGAGATATCTTCTCGATCAAAAGAGCAACCTCTTGTTCCCTTATAAATCTGAATGACTGCACTCTCTTGACGCTCAAGAGGCGGAGAACAGACATCTTCTTCATCTGTCTCCAGTACTCGCTGTAAGGTGCAAACCCCAAGTCATTGCAGCCATAGAGAAGCTTCTTTGCAGCAGTTGTAGAAGGCCTAGTTGCAAAGTTAGTATCTTGGGTCTTAGCGATTTCCATAGACATCTCTAAGGAGGAAACGACGAGCAGTAGAATGAACAGCCCATACTTTTGAGACGGGGCCCTGAGAGAGCGGTGGGGAAGCGTGCCAAGTTGGTGAAAATTTCCGAGGATTTTGGAGACGGTGGCAACTTAACCGAACATCCCCGGAGTCTGAACAGGAAGACAAAAGAGAAGAGAAGAAGAGGGAGTGAACAAGGCAACAGAATTCCTTGCTGCTCGGCCATCGGATGTTCCAAGCGGCAGGGGTTGGCAGGGTGCAGGTCAACTGCTCGGCCATTGGAATGGGTTGCAGCGGCTGAAAGTGAAGAGGTGAGAGAACCCAAAACGGCAGAAGGTTGGTGAGAAAGGCGCATTAACTGGGACAGGTCAACCCTCACTCGTTGTGCTTACCTAACGTGCCTAGTTGCCTACTACATCCGGACCCGTAATAGCTCACATTCGTCATGCCTGTAATAGTTCGTATTCTTTCATCGGCCACGTAAACAAGTTTTCCAGGGTCCCAGATATAAAAGCACATTATTTCATTAATCCTCCGTGAACAGCACAACTGGGCAAGTATTTCAGAAAAAGACAAAAAAAAAAAATAGAGCCAACTGAGCAACAAAGCTCACCCCCCGGCCCCGACATAAAGACAGTAACTCAAGGCACTCGAAAGAAAGCTGCTCTCAACTCAGCAGTAAAACATGACATCTTTGACGCTTTCTTTTATCTGAGGAATAGACCGAACTGTACCACTCCTCTCCCTCGTGCTTCTATCTCCACCAGAAGACCCACTGTCGGATAAGTCCCCTTCAATGTAATATCTGGCACGGAATGCCGCTAAATGTGCGTAGTACGCAGGAGGGACTGCAAACACCATGGGAAATACAATTATCAGATAACCACCCTACGTAAATAATGCTTCGACTGAACTCAAAGCAGCGAAGTTGAGACAAACCTATTGACACTGACCGAGTACACCTTGCATATCTAAATAAAACAGACGATAGAATCAGATCAGTTGATTTTGCTTCAAGAAACTCTAACTAATAAGAGAAATGTATGGAGGAGAGCATTACGTGTAGCATAAATTGTTGGTTAGTGTCTGCAGGGCATCAGCACTGAATTTGTTCTCATCCAACAAGACATGGTAATGAGTGGGCCGGCTAGTACCCTTCTCAAGTAATATACAACAAGTCAGAAGAAAGGAAGCAATCGACAAATTGAACAAACATGCAAAGTGTCATATGGGTCAACCTGTATTCCAGCATGGCTACAGAGGTAAAAATCAAACTCTGTAGGGTGGCAAATAGTAGTGTCCACAACAGTACCTAAAAACAAGGACATTTTGTAAGGATGGATGCAAAGATGAGAACGGATCAACATAATTTCATCAGACTAATTTTGATACCAGGGAGAATATTGCCACTTCTATCAGTAAGATCACGATTATTGTGATCTGCTGGAAATAACCGTGTATGGTGTCTTTTCTGCACTACGATAAATGTCATTCGAGGTAGATATTCCTCCTCCAATGATACACAAGCCTGAAAAAATAAAACCTCATAGTACAAAGAAATATGACTGGGGGCAAAAACCAAAGATATGAAAATTCTTGGCACTTCTAATTATGACTCAATGAAATCGTGTTGGGCATGATTTCCAACTGACTTTGGCTAGGCTACATCTTCTTCTTCAAACAATGTAGGTACTAGGTATCAATGTTTCAATTATAGCTCAAGTCCATACTCCTCTTCAAGGTCATATCTCCTACTGTCCTACATTATGATTGGGTAACTTCTAGTAGAGATGTAAGATTCCCTGCCTCGATGACGAAACAAAATCTTGTTCCAGTCATCCAATGTAGGAGGCACCAATTAATGGTGGCTCAGTAGGCAAGTTCTCTGGCTGGTTGTAGCGAGCCTGGATCTACCGAACCATTCATATATCTGCATTAGGACCGACTCACTTTGAGCTTCTTTTGGAATTCTTATAATTGTTATTGTTCCACAAGTAAAGCTCATCATGTGGTCAAAGTTTTCATTATTTCTTTGTATTTAATTTTACTTGTAGAAAAAAGAGATATTTTTTTACTCTACAACCACTGCCTTCTCACCTTTCTGATGGCATCTACCTCATGAAGCAAAACCTGGTTGAACTGTCCTTCACTAACGCCATCTCTAAGAATAATACAAAGAAAAATATTAGAAGCAAAACATCTAACCACTTGTAAAATAAATATCAAATATCATTTATTGGGAACTCATTAAGTGAATATATACCTATAGAAAAGGATCCTATCAGGCTTTAGCCCAGTTGATCTTTTAAAAGAAATCAGTAGTTCCCTGCCAAGAGACAACAAGGAGATGATAGAATATACAGGCACAAAAAATACACATGAAAATGCCATGCATAACATTTTCTTACCGAATCAATCCTCCATGAACTACACCCTTTTGAGGATCTTGAACAACTTTATATAAATCCTTGATCAACTCCTCCCTAGGACCCTGAGCAGAAACCAGCCCCCGGTACTTCGTTGCCTCTGGCCAGTCCATTGAAGCAACTACCTATGATTTTTATCATCTTCATCAAAGGACAAGTTTTCTGCAATAGGATTAGATACATAGAAAAAAAAGAAAAAAAAAAACGTACTGCTGCTATGGAAGGGCTTGAATCCTCTCCCGGAGGTGGATGTGTTACATCAGCACCGAAGATAATGGTAGGGCGATCAGTAAGAAGGGGAATTCTTCTTTCTACGGCATCAACTAAAACTGTATTCCGCCCCCCAGCCTAAAATCATAAAATAATAAAAATAATAACAATAATGCCAAGATACTGAGATAAACAGAATTCAGCTTTTGATTTTATCTAAAGGGCAATGGAATTCATCCAGGGCACAGACGTTCAGGTTTAAACTACAGAATCATCACCAAGATGAAACTCCAAACCTTCACATTGATCTTGAGAGCAACATTTTCTAGATACTGCTTGCTGAGCTTTCCAGCTTTCTGTGGCTGGCAGCACTGAGAAATCATTCCCAACTCTGTTTCACACACTCGTTTTATTTTTCCTGTGTGAAAATAGAAACACACAAGTTGAGGAAAAGAATTATTTCATGCAGCCAAAAATCCAGGCTTAAGTTACATTTACCATAATGACCACTAGCATCAGGTAAAATTATTATCAGCAACTGAAGTTGCTTTCCTGTCACTCCCCTGCTTGCTAGTGTCTTCCTGGATTGGATCTCAATTTCTGCAAGAGTCCTCTCGATTTGATCAGGTCGAACTGAAACCATATTTAGTAAAGGGTTTGGATTGAAAGCCTGTCAAGAAAGAGAAGGATCTTCATTAACTGTGTGTACAGTAACTGCAGAAGAGGAATTAAAAGATTTACCATTCCTTTACTAGTACACATGCCAGCCAGCTCCTGACAAAATTGAATTGCAATGTCTCTATTCAAACGTGAAAAATTCACACAAGCCCAGTAATTTACAGTTCCTCCCTTGAACATTTTCTGCACCAGTTTCACAGATAACAAAGAGTAAGCCTGATGCCAAAACACTAACCAATAGACAGAAAGAGAGTATCAGAATACCTTATGCAAAATCTGACAATACAAAATGCATAAAGATCTTAATCCTAGGCATTATTAGAACACATCCACCAAAACAATTCATGGTGGCAAAGGGTGTAATAGATGCAAAGCTAGCAACCATGTTAAAGAATAATACCGAAGAGTAGTCGACATAATGGGTTTTACAGTATGTGGTTCATCAAATAAGATAGGATAAAACTACTAATCGGCACAAACATGCAAATCCATTTGACCCAGGGGATACTGAAACAGGTGCCAAACATGCAAATCCATTTGACCCAGGATGCTAATGGGCTCAAAACATCATTGCAAGCGCCAAGAAACCCCAAGCATGGTCCTACCATGGGCAATTAAATTGTTTATCATTTTTAAAATGTCAAAAGAACCCATTCCCTTTGGCTTTGGTTTAAATCTTAATCCCCATGTTATCTCGCTTAATAACAACATGACATTAACCAACCACTTTATTCTCATTCCCTTCCATTTCTATCAGAACTCTTAATTCACTGATCTTTCTGTACAAACAAGTTACTCCAATTCACATATCAAAGTCAACTAACCCACAAAACGGTATTTAACCAAGCAATTACTCGTCACAAATTATCAACAACTAGAGTAGGCTATAATTTTATACTAAAAATTTTGACGGTGGCAAAAATGGAAAAAGAACCAAGGAGGCAGAGCCCCGTTTTTAACCCTTCGTTTCTCTCTTCTCAAAACACACACGCACACACAGACAAACTAATAAGCAGCATCCATGGGTATTACAGCAAGGCACCGCGGCCCCACCCTGTGAATTTTGTCACACAAATGGACATTCAATCACTTAGAAAAGCCCCTTTTTCATACAAGTTATGGCATTCAGGCCAGGCACTCTTGATGACCTAGGCAACACCTTGACAACTAATTTGCTGAGTTTTCCTGCACCAGGCTTCCAATTTCCTTAATGTTCATCCCTCATGTATCCCCAAAAAGCTGAGTCGATAAATATGCATTGCAAAAACTGCAAAGCCAGTCTATTATAAATTCAAATTATAAGATTCCTAGCAAAGTAAATACATCATAAAATTTAGACAGATTATGATAGAAAAAAGCATAAGTTGAATGGAAATCTATCATAAAGATCATAATTACTAGATAAAATACGGATGCAATGAGTAAAATGTTAAGAATTTTGTTTTCACCTTATTAATCATATTCCACTGGCCAACACGCGGTTGAACCTTGGTTTCTCGCCCTGTTTCATGATACTGGAGCTGAAATAGGCAAAGTACAAGGCATATCATCCAACCATAAATCGGAAGTAACAAATTACACCAATGGATAAAAGAGGAATTCAACCACATGACTACCATAGGTGGTGGTAGAACTCGGCCTTCAATTGTTGCAAGTGCATCTGTTACCCGAATTCCAAACTCCTTTGCGTATTCATCCTTGTTATAGTTATTTTCCTTCATCATCTGCATATAATGACAGATATAACGATTATGAATGGACATAGCACAAGTTGAGAAGAGTTTACAACTAGGACTAATTACAAATGAAGAAATGATGGCAACTATCAAGAAGAAAGATGAGTTAAAATTGCCTATACCTGTAGAATACTACTCTCCCTTTCACGGGGACGTTTACAGGTTGCTCTCAAGAGTGCAGTTACCTGCTTCTCATTCAACTTCTTGGAATATCGCTGCCCTGGAACAATTCTGCACACCTGAAATGAAAATTAACCTTTAAAATTATTGAAAGAAAATGCCAGTAAAATGCAAAACTAATTTTGGATGGACAAGAGAGATCAGAAATACAATATAGGTAGAAACAAGCAAACCTCCATGGGTAAATAAATAGGTTTTGTATCACTTCCAGACTGTAAGGCTGGCAAGGAGGCATACTTCAATTTAATTCCATGCTTTTCAAAGAAATACTGGACCACAGTCATGTTCTTCCCACTCTCGTCCAAGGGAAACCTAAGTGGACACAAGTGGTATGGTAAACATGGTCATCAAACAAAACAAGAACATAATAGACTGTTGTAAGTTATATAATCCATCACTCGTTCATGAAATTTTTAATACGATTACTCCAAATAAAAACTGGGAAAGAACAACAAGCTCACATCAACTGGCTTGTAGGCTGAGTTGTAATCCCAGTAACTTTGTAACGTTTACTGTATTGCATGTGCAACACCTCAACCTTAACATTTCTTAGGGCCTTTTTAATCTGACACAGAGAGAAGGGTAACACTGTTAGAGAAAACCAGGAGAAATTATAAGAAGTTTATGCACCACACAACTTGGACAGAGAAAGCATAAAAATGTATGAACACAGACGTATAAACAGTATTAAGAGGTAACGTAGAAAAACTAAATAAATAATGCAAATATTTAAAAAAAAAAGTACAGGGGCAAAAATAGTACAGAGCACCTTAATGCGATTGGTATCAGACATTGGTCTTGAGAGATCTTTAACATTTAGATATTTGCAGACAAAATCAACTACTTCAAGAGGCTCGTAGAAGGATGTTGCTGATACATCTTCAAACAATAAAAATGTATGACATATAGAATCATTATCAATACAAGATTTACAGAAATGAGAAAGCTCAAGTATGACAATTAAGCAATTAAAACTAATCGCCAAAAAATAGGATGTATTGGAACCAAACTTGAAATAGGGGACAAGAAAAAGTGAATACCGACGTTAAGGGATAAACCCATTTGAGCAGGACGAAGACTCTGATAAATGCCCCTCCAATATTCCAATCCCTCACCTATCTCGTGATTCTCACCCCTTTGGCCAAATTTTGGTGAGAAAAATGATCTTCCAACAATAGTATAGCTGTTGCCATAGAATGGAAAAGGATTAGTGAACAGAGATTTATACCTTTGTAGCACTATGATCTTGTCAACATCATTGAAGACTATTAAATTACTTTCTGGAGAGTGACTCTCTGAGAACCACATCAAGAACTTGTATGGTTTCCTGAGGACTGTCCATTTGTCTGCCACTCAAGAATTGTTGTAGGTGGTACATATCAGCTCTGGACGCTAACTTTATAGTCACCTTGAATTCCCTCTCCTTTCTACACTCCAAAAAAGCATGTAATTACAAGCATGTTTTTTCCGATGGGAGAACAAGAAACAAACAACCAAAGATGCATTGAGATTACTGAATTAGGAATACAGTTATCAAACCTTGGTCCAGTTTTTGCATCACCATCAACCAACTTGACGACGAACTGATTTGAGGTAAAGGGCAATGAGCCTGCTGTGTAAAGACTTTTCTTGCCATCATAAACTGGTTTCCGTCTACCCAAGTGAGTTTGGCCATACAAAGCAACAAGCTGAGTCATGACTTCTCTATTGACTACTCTGGAAGTAATCTCTGGAGTAATTGACACCTATGCCATTCAATCCAAGAAGAGCACATTCTTTAAAGTGCAACCTTTAAAGAAACAATCTAGAAAAGCAAAGATACAAAGACTAAAAGCTTAATGAAACCGTAGGTCATAACCACAAGTACCGGTAGATTGGTTATACCAAGTTTTGGTTCAGATTGGTTACTCAATGTTTCAACATACAAGTGTTTTTCACAGTCGTTAACCTTAATGCTTTATGTGCAACAGAAACTATAATATTTGGGCAAAGAGTAGGATTTGTAATTGAGAACGTATCAGCACCTCAGTTTAAGTGTACCAACTTCCTAATACCATGGAAAGTACTTTCCCCAAGCATCCTTGCGTTTTCAGAAGTCGTACGAAATATAATCAATTCATCTAAATTTTTTAAGCATTTGAATGCATGTTGAGATCTTCTAAACAGATTCATCATTATGATGGTAGTAGAGGTGAATCAATCCGAATATTGCTAAAGCTTAGCGGTGAGTCAATCTTTAAAAAAAAAAAAAAAAACTTAAAATGACTTTGTTCCGCCCTTAAAATCCACGAGACATTCCATTTCCGATGTGGGATTCCAACATGACCAAAAGAATTTTTCATTCCATGTGGTCTCCAAATACCTCAAACATGGGAAAGAAATTTATTGGTCGTAAGTTCTTATGATCTTAAAGACTAAAGAATAACCGTGATTACTTCTTAGAAACTGTTCAAAGCTTCAAAATCTAAAAAAAAAAAAAAATGAATTGTCAAAAAGAAATATGTCAAGGAAAAACACGCATTTAATGTAGGCAACAAAACGCAAGTAATAAAAAAATGAATATGGGAGAAAATATCGGCTAGATTCCCAATAAGCAATAGGGAAAACTGATAACCAATCAACTGGTGTTAATTAAAGACAATTATACCAACTTATCAATCAAAGTTCTTCCATTCAATACCCTTCCGGCATCATAAAAATTGTCAATAAATAATTAGACAACCCAAGAAAATCCAGAACTCGAGCACATTTGACGTGGAAGGAGTACGTTTATGATGTGCATCACAGAATGGCTAAAGAAAAAAGTAATAAGCAATTCAAAAATGAAAACATAATAGGCAATTCAAAAAGTGAGGAACAAAATCAAAGAAAAAATGGTCCAACAGATAGAACACATTATATACAAATTCCAACGCAATTACAGAATAAATATTTGAGAATGTCAAAAAAATTAAATAAATAGTAATTAAAAGAGGATACTCACGTCATAATGGTGAAGGTCCTTCTCTGAAAATGAAATTAAAAAATGATTAGCTCTTAGAGAGCACCTAGTTCCCACTCGACCGTAACCTGGCCTAGCGGGACAACTGACTGCCTTTGACGAGGCCGGAGTAACTTCAGACCCTGAAACCGACGGAGGTTCCACCTTAAGCTTCTGCTCTATTTCTTGAGACAAAGCAGAAACTGTAGACGAAGTCGATCCCACTTCATAAGTTGCAGCAGAACGAATAGATGGAGGAGGAGTTGGAGCGGAGACGCCTGCAGATCTTCCCCCTGGTCCCCGGCCACCGCGCCCGCCTCCAGCTCTACCTCGCTGAGATGACGCCACCGGCGCCGGTTGTTCGGATGGAGGATTATTGCGCCGGCCACCTCTACGACGCGACATAGTTGATCGAGAAGAAACGAAGAGTAGGAGAGACAGTGTGCTTTACTGCTTTCTAACGAAACTAAAAGCTTGATCGTAATATATATCTGTAGCGGGAAGTAATAAAAAGACTCCTTCACCCTTCAGCTTTTCTTTAAATACCGAAAAGACCATATAAAAGCGTACTCGCGTTTTCCCTTTTTTTTCTTTTTTAATTTTCCTTCTTTATTTTACTTCGTATAGCTCGTTTTTGCTACTAAAACTTTTACTAGTGAGAGACAATTGGATACGTCGACCCTATGATAACTGGAGCTGGGAACGGATGATGTGAGATGTAAAAGAACGGTGATGATTGACCTGAAAAGAATCAAAAACATTGGTTAAAATTAAAAACTTTGGTAGCCAAAGATCGCACTTGATCGTGTGGTATGTTGGTGTTGCCGTAAATAAAATGTAGGTTGAGGGTTAAATCTGTGATAAAACGCTAATGCTGTGTTTGGTTTAAAGGAAAATGCGAAGTACGTATTTCCGAGACGGAGCAAAATTAAAAGGAGGGAAAATGTAGGGAGTTTTTACCCAAAACCAAACGCAACCTAAAAGAATTGAGAGTTGAGAGTTGAGTCAATGGCTCAGCAATTATAGAGTCAATGAGGAAACAGAGTGTTACGGTCGAGACAACCAAAATCCTGACTGCGTCACACGAGGTTGAGGGATTCTATGTACACGTGGCTAGTTAGAGGACGAGTTTTCGAATGAACGGTGCATATGGCCATGTCCACGTCATTGGTGGGACACCAGCTGTTAACATGGTAATTGTGTAATAAAAAGGACAAGTTTCGTGACTTGTTACAAAGAGGGACAAATCATTCCTTTCTTCTTGGGTCGGGTAAAACGAGGATGCGGAAAGAAACGAAGCTCAGCCCGAAAGATGTGATGTGACCATCAAATAATCATTCCTTTCTTGGGTCTATTCCATTTACGGGCAGACCGGAACCGTCAATAGTCGACGGGTCTCGGAGTGAATGCCGCCATCCATCATCGTCATCAGCTGGGAACAGAGTCGATTCATCCGGGATTCCGGGTTTGATTTTCTTGGAAAATCGCGTGACTGAAAATCTACGGATTGATGAATCCTAACCGTGTATTGATGTCAAATTCACGGATAAGATGCGATTTATAAGAATAGATTATTAGTAAACTATAGGCCTATAAGGTCATAATTCAGAATTCTGCAGTGCAGTGTACTTAACCAATATACTTTTGCCGACTGCATTAATTGAGAGATGCAGTACGTCTAACGTCCACTACTTACATGAAAGATAAAACGGAGTTGTGGTAATATCCAAAGTCCAAACCCGCTTTATACTTTTTCTGTATCTTTACCCTTTCTCAAATAATTCACCTTTTTTAGTTTTTAAATAAGAAAGAAAAGCAATTCACATTTTTTGCCTTCTTCCCTTTTTTTAAAACACTTTTTTGACACTTATAGTTTTATTTTTACAGAAAATATATTTTGTAGTAATAAAAATAATAATTATTTTATATTTAATTAATTAATAGTAATTAAAAGTTTGAATAGGCCAAGGCCCAACAGTGAACTGTCAAGTTAATTATTGGGAAAAATAATAATGATTTAGTATGAAGTATTAAATATTTAATTAAATAAAAATATTAATTCGATTTTCGATTTAATTCCTTTGAAAATCTCAATAAAACTGAATAATCGATTAAAAAAAAAAAAAAAAGCGAACCAAACCGATACTCGAATAAACCGAGTTCACTGTTTACCCTTTATTATCTGCCTATCTGGCACGCATGCAAAGCTAAAATTGAAATTTTATGCATGTTGACAGAAATAGCCCCACATTGTACGAGAACTTCCATGGTTTGAAATCGTTTTCTTATCCTCGACGGAAAAAAGTCCCACGTGGAAAGTTAATGACAAAGGCAAAGAACGATCGATTCTTGGAGAGAGTGCATGGAAATACAGCCTCGTTAAGAAAAGGGGAATGTTCTCGGGGGGCGCTGGATTGAGATGATGAACTGTATATATTCCTCGTACAGAAGAAGCGAGAAAAAAGCTTGAAATCCGATTGGAGAGATAAAAAGGCAGAGACCAAAAAAGCTACGGGAGGGCACAGTCATTGATTGGTTAGAAGGGCAGATACCAAACCTTCGCAACGAAGATAACTCAGGCTGTCAGGGTGAAGGACATGGAATCTGTTCTTCAGAGTCAATATGTTTTTGAGGCGTTCACATTTCACACTTTACCCCTGGCCTGAACAGTAGATTCCCCTTAAATATAAGCCTCAAAAGTAGGGGTGTATTGGACTGGATTTGGTTCAATCCGATCCGGTCCAATGTGAGTCCATTTATAATGGATCAGGTCCAATTCAATTTAATGAATATTTTGGACCGATTCAATTCAATGTTTGGACCGTTTAATTTGTTTAAATTCATTTAAATTTAAATTTAGATTGATTTCAACCCAAACCCAACTCATTGACATCTGTATTCTTATCTTAGATCAATGGACCGGATATTGGCTTAATTCAACTGAACCTAATATAAATTTATTACAGAGGGACCAGTTCCAGTCCAATCTAATAAATATTTTAGATTGGATAAGTCCAATCTAATATGTCTTGTTGGTCCATCCAATCCGTCCAAATTGATTTTGGACTGGATGGGATCGGATCCAAAACCAGTTCATTGACACTCTTAGTCAAAAGTCCGTATAATGGATTTAGCCATTTAGGTTACAACTCAGCATTGATGCGCTCTACTTTTCCAAGTAAAAGCGTCTGTTGGGGGCCTACAGCTACATGAAGACCAAGGACTTTTAGGGATGGAGCGGCTTTGGAAAAGCCACCCGTTTAAAAGTTGGTTGAGCTGCTCTGCTTTCATTGATCAGTTTTGGAGAAGTTATTACAAGAAGTTTTAGTGGAAAGCCATGAAAGCCATGTTTTTTGGTTCTATAGGTTGTGTTTGGAATTCTTGTAAAACATTACCCTTGTAAATATATATTGATGACGCTTTACACCGGACCATGAGGAAGTGACTATTATACTTTGAAAAGTGTGATGAGAAAAGTGTAAAGTTTAACATTGATGAGGAAGTATTCGATGTAAGACTTAACGTTTGATAAGGTTTTACATCGATTCATGTCGTAAAGCTCTACTTCATCCAAACGCTGACAAATCTAAACTAAAGTGGAGTTTTATATCGATCTTCATTTACACTCCATTCAAACGTCGACAGAACCGAATTGGTATGAACTTTTGCATCATTCTTGATTTGTATCGCTTCCAAACGCAGCCATAGGGTTTTCACTAATTATAGCTTATAGATAAGGGTGACCATGGCTGGACCGGCTCGAGTCTGAAGTAGGCCCAGGCTCGACCCCAAAATTTGTGGGTCTGGCCCTAAACACAAAACCTAGGCCTAATCTTGAAATTTTTGGGCCCTAGGCTGAGCTTTAAGGGTTAGTCGGTTAGGTTGAAAATGATCACTCCCTGCCTATAAGATATCTGGGGAGGGGCCCACCTTGCAAGCCACTATAAGAAATCCTTATGAATAAGGATGGCAATTTCTACCCTACTTGTTGGGTACCTGCCCTACCTACCCCCTAGGTGGGTTATTTTTGCTTGCACTTAAAGATGGGTTTGAGGGCAGAGACCCGTTTTGGGATTCTATATAACCTATATGGGTATGTGTAGGGTATGATAATAGGCTAAATCCGACCCTCCCCAACCTTTATATTATTGGAAAACATATAAAGTTTATGTATTAAGCATTGAATTTAATAATATTTTGAATTTTAATCAAATAATTGAAAATTCTGTTATTTATTTATGTTATTTTACTTATTTATTGCTCATATATAACAACAAATAATAATAAAAAAATAGATGTTAGTTCTAAACTCAACCCATCATATCCTTAAATGTGGGGAGGATTTTGCATTTTCTTGTACAAAGAAAGTTTGGATTCTCAAGATCCAACCCCTTATAGCTTTTGGGGTGGATATGGACTGCAAGGTTTAGGAGATCACATCTCTGCCACACAATAAGCTGCCCCACAATGCCCCACAGCACATCTCCACCATGTATTGGGAACATCTCCCAATCATTGGGACTAGTACTATCATTAGGAGATGTTTCTTATACACGGCGGAAATGTGTTGTAAGGCATTGTGGGGTGGCTCCTTATGGAGCGAAGATGTGAACTTGAGGTTTAGGGAGACAGATATAATCTAGAATTTACAAAACCCTCACCAAACCCACCATATTGCCATTGCCATGGCTACCTATGAAAGCTATCCAATTTGGGTTTTCCGGGCTTTTCACCGAACATTGTTTATTCTAGGTGGGGCTCACCTTGTAAAGCCAGAAGCGGCTATGTGGAAGTCACACCAAACGAGCACTTTTATGTGAATACGGGACACCATCGAACCTTAAAAATAAGCACCGAACAGACTTTTTCCCAAAGAGAAAACAAAATCACCAAAATAATCCTGTGTTTTTTTCGAGCATTGGGTTTGCTGACTAATAAGCGAAAAAAGATGGATAAATTGTAAAGAAATGTTGCTATTTCTTTTATTAAAGTGTGCTTCAAATAAGTAGGGTGCAAGTTGGGCGAATTTAGGTTGGTTTGAGATCAATTCTAATCTACCCTGAGCTATTGGACCCCAACACAAACCCTAACCCAACCTAAAGTCTTCGGGGGTAGGGACCATGTTGGGTTGGCTTGATTTTCTCTCTTTTTTCTTTTCTTGTTAAATGCTCTTATTTCTTAGATTTAAGGGTTGAGGACCTTGAGGTTAGTTCAGTGGTAACATCATTATATGTTAGTGTGAGGGTACTTGGTGCAAGATAAAAGAGTAAAGGGATGTGTATTAAATTTATAGGGTTATTTCTTAAATCACCCCATATAATTTCACTATCTTATAGTTTATGTTTTACTAAAATCCTCAGTATAGTTTGCAACTGATTTACTTAATCCACCTTCTATCAATAATCTTTTTTTCTGGCTGTCTGATAAAAGGTAACTTGACCACCTATACTGAGTGGAAAATGCTTAAGGGCATGGGCCTATGGTATTTTATTCAAAAAGTACCCATAGCACTTCATATCGGGCTTTTAAAATGAATTATTCTTTGGTTTTCAGATCTACCACACAATATTTGGTTTCAAATGGAGAGAACACTGCACCCCAAGTTATTAATTTGCTATAACATGTCTCCATTCTTCAAATAGAGAATAAAATTGAGGGAAAAAAGTTGTTGTCTATGTTTTAGTAGGGGCATGAATGATATTTCCATTTATATTTTTTGTAGATTAAATTGGTGCAAACAAATGCTGAGGTCAAAATTGTCATTTTCCACTTCAATCTAACGGAAGGTCGATTAAGTAATCCAATTACAAATTATAAGGGATGTTTTAATAAAATACAAACTATAAGGGTAGGTTTTAATAAATCTAATAAACTATAAAAGTATTTTAATAAATGACCCAAATTTATATAATGATATGATATTATATATATATATATTAACCCTCTAACGAGCTAAAAAGAGGGTTCACCTTGGATACTTTGAAGGCTTCTCAACTAAACTTGTCTAATGATCAGAAGAATAAAGGTAAAGGAAGGTGATGCGTTTGTAAAGATATCATTTCAAATCAGCAATATATCCATGTCTCAATGATTCTATTGGTGACATGACTGTCTAACTGCTTCCTTTACCTTATATTTGCAAATAGAGTGAGGGGTGGCTCTTCCTTGGTTGCCGATCACAAAATAGGTTTTTAAAATTGGATCGGACAGGGAATCGTTATGGGTATGGTTTTCAGGTCAAACGATTGTTTGATTCGAACAAATAGCCTATTTTGACAAAAAAAATAATAAAAAATCGTTTCATGTCGAACGATTCAATGGTTTGACCCCCGAATCAGCGGTTTACTGGCCAGATCAATGGTTTCCGATCTTTTGGTCCAGTCCAGTTTTGAAAACATTGCAAAATTCTGCCAATTAAGATGGGCTTTGAGTGAAGGTTCACAAGAATCCTATAGTTTGTGTACAAACAGTCAATGTATAAGTAAGGGTGTCAAATGACCGATTTTGGATTGGACCCCGTCCAGTCCAAAATCAATTTGGATGGATTGGACGGACCAACAAGACATATTGAATTGGACCAGTCTAGTCCAAAATATTTATTAGATTGGATTGGACATGGCCCGTCCGTAACAAATTTATATTGGATTGGGTTGAATTAAACCAATATCTGGTCCATTGATATAAGATAAGAATATATGTGTCAATGGATCGGGTTTGGGTTCAAAACAATTTAAATCAAAATGAATTTGAACAGATTAGACAGTCCAAACATTGAATTGGACCGGTTCAATGTGGTCCAAAACATTCATTGGATCAGATTGGACCTAATTCATTTATAATGAATTCACATTGGACTGGATCGTATTGAACCAAATCCAGTCCAATTGACACCCCTATGTACAAGAATCTGTCTGTTTAGAGCTCGGATCCTATAGTTTGTGTACTCACCTTTCTCAAACAGTCAAGAGAAGGGTGAGTATTGGAGCTCGGATCTCCTGCCCACAAGAATCTTATTCACATCTATACACCTAACACTACAGCTCTACATTGAGAACATCTTCAATTATGGGTGAGCAAAAAAACTGAAAAATCGAACAGTGAGCACCCCTCCTATCTTCAATATTTATATGTTATCATTCATAGGGAGATGTTCCCAATGTACAAGCTATATTGTTAAGTGGGTAGATTTGATCAAGGTTGAAAGTATCGTTATGTATCGGCCCGTATCAGCCGATATGTATCGTTCCGGGACCCTTCCGATATGCCCCTATAGTGGGTGTATCGGGGGTCTGACCGGTTCAGGGGATGGAGGGGTCCTAGACAGGCTCCCCTGAACCAGTTTTGAAAAAAAAAAGTAAAAAAACAAATATCGAAACGCCCGATACACCGGTAGCAGTGTATCGAGCGTATCGATATTTTGAACCTTGGATGTGGGTAAAATACTAGAATTCTTATGGACAGGAAATCCAAAGTCTGATTATTGACACTTGAAAACACACAATATGCGTTTTTTTTTCGTATTGACTAGATACTTTGGACCTTGTTTAAAACTCTTGGGTTCTTCCGGTACGAGAATATCTTTTTTCTTGGTCATTTTCACACCACAAAAGAGCAAATTCATTCATTTCCCTAGCTCAAGATGAAAGAGCAAATTCCTTCACAATAACCAAACTTGGAAAAGTATCCTCCCAATTTATTTACATAGTTAAGTAACGTATCTTTCTTTGTAATTTCTTTTTCAAACTAAATTATTATTTTTTGAAATTTAATATCTAAATTAATTTCTTTTTCAATATTGAAATTAATATCTGAATTTTATTTTTGAAAATTAAAATAAAAACTTCAATTTTGCCATTGGTTGGGTGCGGTGGGAGTCTAGGAGATCATTTAAATGCATCATATTTCCAATCTCGAGAGGAAAAAATAAAAAAAATAAAAGAAAACAGATAATAGTGAATCAAGGGGCATACTTAAGATTTTCTGAGGGGTCATCATTGGTCACAAGCTCCATCATGCTTGTATTACATGGTTATAGTAGATATTGAGGCCACAAATTTTCATAGTTCAGAGGCCAGTCCAGTGCTACCCATTGCAATCTTTACTTCTTTGTCTTCTACTGTTTTAGAACCTCAACCCTAAAAATTGAGCTTTAGGCTTAAGTCCAGATCAAGCTTGATCTACCCAAGACAGGCCCAGACCAAACTAATATTCGACACATTCAAGTTGGATCTGGGCCTGGCCAAGCTCGAGTTGATATTTGGGCTTAGACAGGACTATTGGGTTCAATGTGTTAAAAATGTTCTTTAGCATATCTAAACTATTGGGCTAGAATTTCTCTTGGCTCAAGAGTCAAGATACCTAAGGACTAGGCCTGAGTCTAGCCCAAAAAATGAAAACGCCTGAGGTTTTGGGCCCAGACCCAACCCAAGAATAAAAAATTTAAGCCCAGCCTGTATAAAATTTGGGGTTGGATTGATTCAAGTTCAGATTGGCCTGCTCAAGTTGGTACCCCTATAAATTGAGCTATTTGCCAACGCCAACACCCTAATTGCTATTAAACTTCATAGGGAGAGAACTTGATGGATGCCTAAAGCAATTAGGACCTCAAAAAAGTTAAAAGAAAGGGCAAATCTCTTAAACTACTCCTACTATTCACGAAATTGACAAATTGTATCCTTACTATTTAGATATTGTCTTGCGGTACCCTTAAGTTTTCTGACAATTGTCAAAATCCTTCCCTACCGTTAGTCGATCATCGGGTCCCGTTTGCATGTGACATCACGTGATTGATAATGTTGTCCATAATTCCTAAAATACCCTTTTATGATAAAAAATGCCCTTTTAGTTTTAGTTTAGGCTTGTTGGCTTGGTCAGCACTAGACCGTTACTTGCCACCAACACTAGAATTGCGGTGTAGGGTTCATCGGCGTCCTCTTGCTCGTCACCAGCACTGGACCATTGTTTGTCAGCATCGACACTATCGGTATGCACTTGACGTTTTCTTAAAGTAGGGCTCGTCACTGACGTCCTCTTACAGAACGATGTCGGTGCCGTTGTATCTTGCAGTGTCGGCACAATCGTTGGTGACCCATTTGTAACCAGCGGTGGGTTTTGGAACTGTGGTGTGGGGGAGGATACAAGAGAACGACGGTGACCCATGGCACTGCGTTGTGGGGGGAGAGAGGAGAACAACGGTGGCCCATGGCATTGAGGTTTGTGGTTTGAATAGATGTAGTCATTGACTAGCATCTGTTCGACGAAATGCCTAGCAATCCGCCCCTTGCCGCACACAGCCCCCCACCCCCACACCACCCTCTGCCCGCATGCCCAACCCCCCCATACACCACCCCTCTTCTCGCACGCCCCCCCCCCCCCATCACCCCTCTACCCGCACACCTAGCCCCCCATGTCGTACACAACCCCCCACCCCCACCCCACACACACACACTCAGCCCCTACCCCCTCCACCTCGTATGCCCAGTCACCCTCAAGTGACGTTTAATTTGGTCTAATAATGATTTTAGGTACACCAATTGTGATTTGTCACCATGAATGCGGTGTGTTCATGCGGTGGAGAGTGCATCATTATTGTGGCGAGGCATGGAAAGTTTGAGAACGTTGGCCGACAGTTCTATGGGTGCCACTACTATGTAGGTCAGTAGTTATGTAATTTTTTATATACATGTTCTATGTTAAATAACCGACGTGTATTTGTTGTAGTTTGCCCCCAATAAACGATGCAACTTCTTCTTATGGAAAGATGAAGCAAAGATGTGTCCCTGTGGCATTGGGCTATGCCGAGTGTTCACATTGAAAAATCCTAGCAACCAAGAGAAACGGTTTTGGGTGTGTGCAAAGCCTTAGGAAAGAAAAAAAAATTGTTAATCCATAATTGTTTTATTCAATGACTTGTGAAAATTCAATTATTTTTGTAGGATGTAGGTGGCTGTAAATTCTTTTCATGGGTAATGCCAGTGGATAGTGTAACCATGAAAGCAGATGATGGTTCAGGACCTTCAGGAATCAATCAAAGGTCATCTAGGGGCACATTGGACGAAGTTGTAGCAGTTGTACAATCTGATAAGGATAGTTTGGACAGAATGCCAAATTTTTGTGATAAATTATTGAAGCGTATCAAGGATTTACGCATAAAAGATGCATGATGTGGCTTTCTACTTTTGCATTAGTGTTTGAAGGTGATTGTTTAATATGTAGGGATGACTCCCATACCTCTCTCTCTCTCTCTCCTATGTTTGATCGAATAGTTGTGAACCACTTTCATATTGTTAAGTCCAATACTACAATACTATAGTATTATTATTGTCCAATTAGCATTCTGAACCAGTTGTCTCATGCAGTGTATTTGCTGAATCAACATCACCATGACCTGAAATGAATTGAATTCTTTCTTTTCCAATCTTAAATTCATACCATCAAAGGGTAAACCCAAGAGAAACCCAAACATGGATTTGTTTGAAATCCATTTTGGAAAACATATTGGAATTATCTCAAATCCATACCATCAAAGGGTAAACCCAAGCCAATTCAATTGGCTTTCTACTTCCATATTTAAGTCTACCCATGGGTGTGACAAAATATATCAAAGTTCAAAAACTAACATGGGTGTGTCAAAATATATCAAAGTTCAAAGAATAATACAACTGTAAGTTAAATGTCTGAAATAACCCACGTCATCATATGGGTTTTCATAGCTGGAATTATCTCAAATCCTAACTACTCTGTTCCTCTGCCTACACACTAATTGGAATGAAGGTCAATACAAACTTCAACTGAATTCATAAATTGTTATGATAACTAAAATAAGTGTCATCACCTGTCTTCCTATTGAAACAATGTCTGGATGTTGCAGGCTCTCCATGCCAACTCTACCACCTCTACCACCCCTAACAGACCTCCCCCTCCCCCTTGTTCTACCACCCCTACCAGATCTCCACTTGTACTACCAACTGTTGATCCTAATGATAACCCAACTTCATAAGTTGTTGGAGTTTGATGGGGCATGTATGAGTCAGCAACAACTTTTGTAGATATAGCCCCTCTCTTGGGTGGCAAGATTTTCCTTCTTATAGTCTGGGTAGGATCATGATCAACAACAAGCCTCTGTACCTACAATTCAAATACCCTACTTAGTACACAATACAAAAAAAAAGATGGTAATAAGTTCATTTGTGTTGAGGCTTGTGTGATTTTACCTTTGGAGTCTTTGTATTCATATTCGGAGGAGGGGCTCTACAATTCCTTCTATTGTGCCCTAATATATCTCAAATTGAACACCTGACTGCCGTATGTTCTAGTGGGGCACGACATAATAGTGTTGCTTCATCCTCTTCTCTTCTTCTTCTGGTTGGGGGTCGACTTGGCCTCCTCTTCACTATGGGAGGTCTAACTGGGTGGTGTTGCACTTGTTGCCAATATTTCTGCCTTGGGATAGCATGAGTAAAATGACTATACACCTTTGCATAGGTTGCCTTGTGGAAGGCCTTATCGCATAGGTCCTCCACCCTACATCTTGTATAAGTAAGCATTGCAAGTGCATAAACACAAGGTAGGCCACTTATATCCCAAACCTTACATGTGTCTGACATTACATCCATCTTGGTGACATTGTCAACCAAGTTAGTTCCTAGTGTTTAATACTCATATTGTCCTAATTGGAAAACCCTAACAGACCTGTTAATGCATTATACAATAAGTACATGTACAATGAACTGCTCAAGCCAACAACACACAACATAATGGATCTGAAGTACATGGGCAATAAATATCACTTAGCTTCCCTTCCTTTCTTGTCAATGATTGCTTGCACCTTAAGCAACATATCAGACCTAGGAGCAATGGATGCCTTATGTCTATAATATATCTTCTGCATCCATCTTTTCCTTATGTCCTCCAACATCTCAACAATAGGCATTGCTTTGGACTCCCCAATCCACGCATTAATTGACTCTATCTAGTTGTTTGTTATGTCATTAGACTTAACTACTGGGCCAAACCCATGCCTGGACCATGTGTCAAGGGGGACTCTACTAAGCCATTCATGTGCATCTCTAGATATGCTTTTGATTACTTCCATTTAATGAACAAAGTCAGTATGGGTATATGATTTTCAACAACCCATATGGCATCCTTCAATGCCTCCCCTTTGAAGATTTTTTTGAAGTTGCAATATAGATGACATAGACAGAACTTGTGATTTGCACCAAGTATGCAACACGATACTGGTTCAACAATGCCCTGCAAACATGCATCACATTTATTAGTGCTAGTTGTACTCAAAACAAAGGAAACTAGGTATTAACTACAAACAAATATGTACATATAGTTTGCTTGTCCGACATAAATGTCCACCTGTGTGAGTCATCTATACCTAGAGCATTTCTTAACTCAACCAAAAACCATATCCAACTATCCATGCTTTCAGCTTTCACCACAGAATATGCAATAGGAAAGATGCCATTATTGCCATCAGTCCCTACAACTGTGAATATTATACCCCCTATTGCACCAGTCTTGTTATGAAAACCATTCGATCCAATAATCTTTCTACAACCATCCAAGAACCCATTCCTTGGACTTGCAAGGCATATGAAGACTATTTTGAAAACCCCAAATGTGTCTTCTTCTGAGGCAAATGGGGCATGTTGCTTCACAACAGACCTAAGGTTGCTTGCAAGCAAGGTTGTACAGTACTGAGGGAGTACTGCATATGATTCGGCCAATGACCCTTGATCCTATCAACAGCCTTAAGCTTAGCCCTGTGTATTTTCCTCTATGAGACATCTATCACATACATCCTCCTGATTTCAGACCTAAGTACATGGCTTGACATGTTAGGATCAGCCCTTACTAGCCCTCAAATCTTTGTTGACAGCCATGTATTTGTTGCATCCCTATTTGTAGTCACCCTCAAACAACAATGTGTTTCATTGAGGGTCTTTACTATGAAGTTGCCTCCATCATGGCTAAGGGATGCATGATTCCTCCAGCCACAGTCAACTATAGAACAAAATCTAGTAAACTTACTCTTCTCATTTCTCTTTCTTTTGATCTCTATACCCTCCACCACACAATACCGAAAAGTCAAAATCCCTTGTATTGCCACAGTGCCTTGAACTGTCATACTCATTGATAGGCTCATAGTCAAACAAATCAGCACCACCACCATCATGTACACCTGCATGGTCAACACCCTCATGATCCCCACCTGCATGGTCCACACCCTCATGATCCCCACCATCATCATCTTCATAATACTCACCATCACCATACAAACCCTCAAATTTTCCATCATCAACATCATGATGATCATATACATCATCAACATCGTCATCACATTCCATCCTCTCATCGTGGCCATGGCTATCATCAGCTACTCCTCCTTCAACATCAACTACATAACAGTTAACATCATCATATCATTTTGCAATTTGTCCTTTCCCTTGCCACTACACCCATCATCCATACTAACACGCTTGGCTTCGGTAAAAGTAATGTAGAACATTATCTCACGGAGGTCCCCATGTGTGGCAAACATTACCATCACATCATTCTCACAACCAAGAACACTTAAATGCTCATCTAACTCCCATCCTGGTATCTTGTAGTTGATAGTCACCATGCTTCCAGGAGGTACACCAACCAATGAACAGAAGTCATTCAAGATGTCTAGATAGTATATTTTGTCACTGTCCACATTATCCACATATCCAACCTAACCATTTACATACAATAATTTCCCATATGTGGTCTTCCAATGACCATCATAATTGATGATGAACATGTATCTACTCCCATCCATCACCTACATCATTGATATGGACAAATATAGTTACAATATGTTGATTATAAGCTACAATTATTGTAGTCTCTAAGCTACACTATGAGCTAGACTATAAGCCACATATTATAACATATAACATACACTATAAGCTCTATAAGCTACATTTTAAGCTACATTGACTATATTATAAGCATACACAAGTGATGTAACCGTTTTTGGTCACGTACCATTTTTTGGGATGTGTAAAATTTTTTGGCTAAGTACCTCGTGTTTGACCTGGGGGTGACGTGCCTTGGTGATGAGCTACTTGGTGGCGAACATCCCGGGGGAGAACTGCCTGGTGGCGAACTGCCTGGTAATGCTTCCTGGTGGCGAACTGCCTAGTGGCGAACTGCCTGATGGCAAACTGCTTGATGGCGAGCTGCCTAGTGGCGAACTGCCTGGTGGCGCTGCCTGATGGCGAACTGCCTGGTGACGAACTGCCTGATGGCGAGCTGCCTGGTGGCGAACTGCCTGGTGGCGAACTGCCTGGTGGCGCTGCCTGATGACGAACTGCCTGGTGACGAACTGCCTGATGGCGAACTGCCTGGTGGCAAACTGCCTGATGGTGAATTGCCTGGTGGCGAACTGCCTGGTGGCGCTGCCTGATGGCGAACTGCCTGGTGATGAACTGCCTGATGGCGAACTGCCTGGTGACGAACTGCTTGGTGGCGAACTGCCCGGCAGTGCTCCCTGGTGGCGAACTCGTCACTTGACTTGCTCCTAGGCGGTCTGCAACTCAGAGGATGGTGGAGTTCCCTAGTGCAGCGCTACCCGACTACCCCCTGCGTGAGGTGATTTTCTCTCCTTTGTAGACGGCGGGAGCTGAGGGACCTGCGGGAACTGAATCAGAGGACCCGGGGGTATTTTCCCGGCGGGGACTCTCCGATGCCTAAGTTAGCATTCTGATTACAGAGGGCTTGGAGAGAAATGAGAGAGCTAGAGAGAGGGGGTTACCATACTCTTTTTTCTCCCCCCTGGCTTTGGGGTCGGAGTCCTTATATAGTGGTGCCCTCGCGGGTTAGGTGGGTAAAAAGCCTTCAAATGGTAAGACGTCATATCCCGTCAGAACCGGGGTACGGTGATGAACTCCTCGAGGTTGTCAGGTCGGCGCCTGTCAGTCGACGGATCGGTGTCCGGGCCAGGTCGCCAAGCCGGCGCTTGTGTCAGGGTCAGGTCACCAGGTCGGCGCCTGTGTCCAGGTCATGTTGTCAGGTCGGCGCCTGTGTCCGGGCCAGATTGCCAGGTCGGCGCATGTGTCAGCCGGCGGGTCGGTGTCCGGCCAGGTTGCCAGGTCGGCGCCTGTGTCCCGGTCATGTTGTCAGGTTGGCGCCTGTGTCCGGGCCAGATCGCCAGGTTGGCGCCTGTGTCAGTCGGCGGGTCGGTGTCTGGGCCAGGTTGCCAGGTCGGCGCCTGTGTCAGTCGGCGGGTCGGTGTCCGGGCCAGGTTGCCAGGTCGGCGCCTGTGTCCGGGTCAGGTCAGCAGGTCGGCGCCTGTGTGCGGGTCTTGTTGTCAGGTCGGCGCCTGTGTCCGGGCCAGATCGCCAGGTCGGCGCCTGCGTCTGGGCCAGATTGCCAGGTCGGCGCATGTGGCAGGCTCATTCGGCCAGGTAGCGCAGTTCGCGCGCAGTTCGCACGCAGTTCGCGCACAGGTCGCGCCAGGTCGCGCGCAGGCCGCGTTAGGTCGCGCCAGGCCAGCCAGACCGGTGCCTGGGGGGGGACCAACTTGGTAAGTTGTTGCTTGGGGGCTTGCCTAGTTGTCACGAGGTGCCACGTGTCGCAACTTCACTGGAGGGCCAAATCTGCCCTCATCAATTTCCCCCCACTCCCGAGCTGAGAGTAACTCAGCGAAGGGAGTAGATTTCTTTTGGCCCGTAAGTCGACGAGTTAGTAAGTTTTGATCAAATTCCTTAGGCTTTGGGAGCTGCCAGTAAGACGAGGGGGTCTCCGCCGGTTTCAGTAGTGTAGCCCTTAGGCTCTGGGGCAACTTATAATTCACTTTTGCTGATTTTGTTCCTACTGAGAAAGCGATTGGATATTTAGCAACAGTGTGGCCCGCAGGCTTTGGGAGTGACTCATAGTCTACTCTTTTTGATTTTCGCCCGTGCCAGAGAGGCGACCGGGTCTTAAGCAGTAATGTGGCCCGTAGGCTTTTGGGAGTGACTCGTAGTCTACTCTTTTTTGACTTTTGCCCGTGCCGGAGGGGCGACCGGGTCTTAAGCAGTAATGTGGCCCGTAGGCTTTTGGGAGTGACTCATAGTCTACTCTTTTTTGACTTTTGCCCGTGCCAGAGGGGCGACCGGGTCATAAGCAGTAATGTGGCCCATAGGCTTTTGGGAGTGACTCGTGGTTTACTCTTTTTTGACTTTGCCCGTGCCGGAGAGGCGACCGGGTCTTAAGCAGTAATGTGGCCCGTAGGCTTTTGGGAGTGACTCGTAGTCTACTCTTTTTTGACTTTTGCCCGTGCCGGAGGGGTGACCGGGTCTTAAGCAGTAATGTGGCCCGTAGGCTTTGCCTGTGAGGTGTCGAGCTATGATTGTGCTGCATCAGCTTCGTAATGCCGGTCACCCACTCCTACAAGAAGCTGCTAGGGGCTCGACCTTCGGGGGCAGCACTACTAACTTTAGGTTGCCAGCTCACACGGGATCCTTGGAAGGCTCGACCGGTAAGGGCGCCTATGTAGTCTGTTGGCCGTCAACTCCCGCGGAAGCCACGAAGAGCTCATCTTTGTAGGGGGACCTTGCGGAGAGGACTGATGAGGCATCATCTGAATCGAAAGTAAGGTTGGTAGAGCTACTTAGTCTGTTAGCCCCCTGCATAGTTTTTGAGTTCATAAAAAATGTAAACTATAAAGTGATATCTTCAAAAAGGTGAGGACTTAGCTTTGGTAGGATGATAACTTAGCTTTTGTAGGATGAGAACTTAGCTTTTTGTAGCGTATTCCCACAGACGGCGCCAATTGATGTAACCATTTTTCGTAAATTCCCCATCTATAACATTTCAATCATGGGCCCTACATTTATTTACTCGTATTGGCAGTTTCATGTGAAAACAGTGTTTCAGACATTTTGTCGAGCAACTGGATCCACATGTGGATCCCATGTGTATGAATTAAAGCAAACACATGAGTCCCAATACACCACATATACCCAAATTTGTGAGTGGTCCCCCAAAACCTAGCTAAGAAACACATAAAAAGTTGGACCATACCTCTGTGATGATAGAAAACACAGGCTTTTAAGCAAATCCTTTTGGAATCCCACTGCAAAACAGTGAATCAGTTGTAAGAAAAAATTCTAAGAACAAGCTCAGAGAGAGGACAAATGTCATCCTTCCACCGAAAAAAAAATATGACAGAAACGTAGGCTTTTCCATACAAACCTGTCGTGCACCGTCGTACCACCTGCCAGAGTTTGCAACGAAAGTCGTGGAAGATGATTGTGGATCCTTCTCCACTCGAACGACGATAAATAACTTTTGGGTGAGAGAATAATATCGATTTGTGCCTTTAATCAATCCCTCATTAAGGAAGGGTAAGAAAGTAATTTGAAAAATGGGTTCGATCTGAGTGAGACTTAATAGAAGGGTAAAAATGTAAAATCAACTTTTTCATCCCGATTTAATGATGATGACAATTGTCAGAAAACTTAAGGGTACTGCAAGACAATATCTAAACAATAAGGGTATAGTTTGTCAATTTCGTGAATAGTAGGGATAGTTTAAGAGATTTACCCTAAGGCTCTGTTTGGCTTGTGGGATGGGGATGAGAAAAAGGGAATATTCCAAAAATATTCCCTTTTCTCATATTCGGTTTGAGGAAAAGAGGGGGATGGGGTGAGAAAAGTGTGGGATATTAGATCCCAAAATCATGGATTTGGGGTCGCACCAAAACCGTGCGACCCCAGTGGAAAAATGTAAGAAACCACTGTTCATTCTCTCTTTCGACGAAACCAGAGACGACGACACCCTTCCCCGTTCGAACCTAGAAACAGAGCAGTGGTGGCGGCACCCCTTCTCAGCCACTCCCTTCCTCCCTCTCTCCTCTCTTATTCTCTTTCTTCTTTTGGGTTCGCAGACGCAAATCTAAGTTCTGCCATGGTAGAACTCAGATCTGGGTTCGTAGACACAAATCGGAGACACTCCCTTCCTCCCTCTCTCCTCTCTTCTTCTGGGTTCACAGACAGTTGCAGATACAGATCTGGGTTCGTAGACACAGATCTAAGTTCTGCCATGGTAGAACTTAGATTTGGGTTCGCAGACACAGATCGAAGGCACTCCCTTCTTCCCTCTCTCCTCTCTTCTTCTCTTTCTTCTTCTGGGTTTGTAGATACAGTCGCAAACATAGTGTTTTCTTCTCCCTCACCTTCTCATCTCTTCTCCTTGAAATAGTGTTTTCTTATTATTTTTTCATGTATAATACCAAACAATGGAAGAATAAATTTTTACACTTTCCCATCCCATCCCACCTATATCTTCCCACAAAACAAACGAAGCCTAAAAGAAAAGAAAAAAGAAAAAGAAAAAGAAAACACAACGTTGTAGAATTTAACAACACAAATTTTTGAAAAACAGTATTGATTTTGCTATTTCCCACAGGTCCTTACAGATAGGTGAGTTCATTGACAGACAGTAGGTCATCGTGGGATTGCAAAGGATCTGGACCGCCCATACGCCTATACCATCAAGCCCATCGATTCTAGCCCAGATCAATCAGTTGGGCTTGTATATAAAATCCCAGCAGAAATTCAGAGTTGTCTAGGTCCAAAGGCCCAATAAGCTAGGCAACCTGACTTTTATTAAAAACCATATGAATTATCCACCTGACATGGATACTTGTTGTGCCTAAGCAATTAGATTCCAATGTAAAGGTGGATAGCACTGTAGAATCTAGTGTTAAGCTTTCTTCAAAATGATCGAAATTAATTCTTTTTTTTTTTTCGGGCGTGGGTGGGTTTGGGGTTTAAATTATCAGCTGCAAATGGATTAATGGTTTAAAGCCAAAATTTCCTTATTCCCACCAATGTTGTAGATAGGAAAGGGGAAGAGAGGAAGGAAATTGGTGGATGATTATATATAGGTATGCATGTATAAAAAATATTTATTATTATACTTATAAAAATGAAAAATGTTATATATAATATAAGTTCAATTAGGCTTCCAAAGTTTATTGGAGTTAAGCTTAGTTCAAAGCTCGATTTACATCAAAACCGAATTGAGCTTTTGATGAACCAAACTTGAATAGTTTGTGAAAAGTTGAGTTAATATCCACCCTTAATTTCAATATACAAAATGAACTGTTCAAATGGTTTTGCATTATTGATAACTGTAATGTTTTATGTGCAATTAAAAGTATAATATAGGAATTAGCAATCTTTACTATTACTTGACACCTTATAATATAGTTTGAATCATGGTTTTAAAAAATGACACGGAAATGGAATCGTTTTGGCCATTGGTTTTCAAGTCGATGATTCGGACAGACGGCCTGTTCTAATAAAAATTATAAAAAATAAAAAACGATCAAAAACCGTTGAATGGATAGACCGCCCAAGTCAACGGGTCATTGGCTGATTCAATAGTTTTTAGCCAAGGACCGTATTTGAGGTAAAACGGAACTCACAAGCCAAACGATCCAATCATCCGAATCAATAGCAATTCGAAAACCATGATTTGAATGGCCTTTCTCATTATATGAACTGTGTGAGCCCAACAAACAAACAAAAAATCAGCATTGATCCCTTATATTTGGGGGTGGGGTTAGTTAGCCTGTCTCGTTATCAAGAGAGAGTCATGTTTTCTATCAAAGTGCAAGTCCTCAGATAATTTCTTTCCACTTTGGCTACATTTTCTTACATCTCACAATTAGGCTAGCTCCAAGAATTCTTCCCCTTCCTTCTCTACTTGTTTTCTCATCAAAAAGTAAGTACTAGTCTGCCTAACAAAACGTGATATTTGTCATTTCTTCTAGTCGCACCAACTTTTGTTAGTCAGTTTGATTATTCTCCAATCACTAGACTTGCACCTTCTGGCCTTATCTACCATCTTCTTCATTTATTTTTGATAGAACGATACCTGGGATATATATAACTCAAGATAATGGATATTGGGGGTGGTTATGCTCCTTTCTCTCGGGTAGAGCTGGAAAAAATTCCTTACTGAAGTGTCTAGGAAATAAAGGGAGTGATGATGGTATTTGGTAAAGAATATCAAAATTTGCAGTGTGTTTTAAAACCTGACCCGGATGATGAACTGTTTTTCCCTCTGGGTCAATGGCTCAACCATCCGGTCCATTTGGGATGATTGTTCATTGACCAAATAATGGGTTTTTGTTACATAATAGATTAAAAGATAGCTATAACTGATGAGGTATATATAGGCGGCTGCAGATTGGACAGACCCGTGACCCGTCTCATCACAGAGACGTTTGGAAAAGTGGATTTGGCCTTGCAAATAGAGTGATTGTGAGTCCAACAATGAGTCCAAAAGCGGAAAATAAGGGACATGCATGGTCTTCTTAAGTTCTAACCCCATTCATTATAATATATGAAACTATTTGTCATGATAATATTGAACAAATCGTCTCAAGAAATTAAGATGGTTAACATCAACTTTATTCACCTAGCTATCTCCTTCCAACAACTCAAAGGTTGTTGTAATAGACAACAGTAGAAAAGACAATAATGGTAAAGGTTGGTGAGCAGGTCCAAGATGTTAGTCCTAGTGATATGACTAACACCATTAATTTTTTCAATATCCATCCCCCCTCCTTTTTTCTATTAAATCCAGAATTCTGGTTGAGGTTGAATACGTATGATGAATTTAATAATAATAGAGATGGAAACCGAGGTGCATTGAAGATTAGGATCAAAAGATTATCTCAATATAGAATCTCTCCTTGTTTAATTATTTTAATAATGAATCCATGGCAAGAGATTAATTGAAAGTGTATCACCTAGGATACAAAATTAAAGGAATGCATCCAAAGTTAGGAAACAGAGCCAAAAGAAAAGTCTTAGAAAACAACGAGACCGGTCAAGAAATATGTGCAAGAAAATTAAAAATATAATATGAGAACTTAGGAGTATTGGCTCAAATAGTTGATTATTCTATATAGTCGGGATAAGGCATGAATGATGATGATGATGAGTGGCTCAAATAAACATGTTATAAAATTAGAGTAAGAAGATTTGGTGAGCACCAATGAGAAAGTAACCAGTTACAAGTTGAAGGATCTATAACAGTCAGGGGCATGAACCAAAATTGATATGGATTGAAAACTCATGATGAGAAATTACTTGAACATTCACAGTTTAACAATGGAAAGCTTTGGACCCAACTCAGCTCGGGCGTCACTTGGCTGAAATGACTTCCTCTTGCACTGGTTTTTGGCAACTTGATTTTTTCTCCCCGAAACAACTAGGAAATGAAATTTAGAACAATGGGAGCGGAGAGAAAGAAGTCCCAAGAGCAAATTTGAATAATGTAGACATTAGAGTAAACCCCAAAATAAAAATCCAGATTTCCTCCTCATACCCATCTCACAACACTTGCAACTGTGCATTGAGAACATCTCCCAATAAATGAAAACATACAAATACGAGAAATGTTCCTGATGCGTGATTGCAACATGCTATAAGATGGGTGAGAAGGATTCTGTGAGGAGAAAATTTTATTAGAACACATCAAACAAATTATTATTAAACCCATTAATTAGATTATAGCATATAGATGGACATATGCCGGTGGAGAAAGGTATACTACTTCCTCTTGGATGAAAATTCATGTATTCACTATTCGGGCTGTAATTGGGTCAAATTTGAGCAATATTCAGCCATGTTCGAATCTGATCTGTTTATTTAAAACTTAAATCGATCTGGGCAGAATTGGAATCACATCTATATCAGTGGCTGAAATGTGGGCCACTCTTTAGGTCTACAAACTCAATATGCATGTAAGCCGTTCGTCCATCATCATAGAGCCCATGGGATTTTAGGCCCTGTTTGGTTCGTTGGAATAGGGGTCTGGAATCGGAATTGGAATGGGCTATTCTTATTCCAACTGTTTGGTTGGGCGGAATCGGAATCCCATTCTCATTCCTGTTAGAATGACCATTCTCTACCCCTCCTTTGGGAATGAAATCTCATTCCTACTGATTTCCATTATCATTCTCATTTTTGTCTGAACCAAACAGATTATGAGAATAGACCATTCCGATTTTGATTCCGATTCCAGCTCCGGACCAAACGGATACTTAGTTTATTAGTGTTCCTTGATGCTGCTGGCAGGGCCCTCCCTTGCTGGTGATGATTTTTCTCAGTGTGTCAAAAGAAAACTGAATCTAATCTAGGGGTTTTAGATCTGATTTGGATCCTATTGAAACTTGGGTTGTAAATTGAATATATTATTTTTAAAGAAAATGTTAAAAATAAAAAAAAAATAATTATTTTTATTTAATTTTTTGAAAAGCAAGTTAATTGAGCTTGAATCTACTAATTTGTGGGTAGCAAATCAACACTCAAGTTAATTGCATTTAACTAATAATTTTAAATACTAAATTTATTAATCATAAACTCTATATAATTATTTATACATTATGTATGTATATGTGTACGTGTGTATATATATATATATATATATATATAAGGATCATTTACTAAAATACCCCTTATAATTTTATGAATTTACTAAAACCTATCCTATAGCTCATATTTTACTAAAACAGCCCCCTATAGTTTACAACCAATCGATCTTCTATTGAGAATCCTTTGTATTTCTGTCTAAAGATTGTAACATGAGTATATAAATAGGAGTGGAAAATGTTTAAGGGTGTTTTTTTTATTGTGGAAATACCCCTAAAACTTTATATCAAGCTATTAGAAAGAAATTAGGTTTGATTTTTCAGATCTATCAAAAAAATGTGTGGCTTCAACAAAATGAAGAAGAGAGAATAATGGAAGAGAGTTGTTGTTGCCCGTATTGTACTAGGGACAAGAATGACATTTTTATTTTTATTTTCTGTACAGAAAATTTAAATTTGTATGAAGGGATATTAAGGTCAAAACTGTCATTTTCCACTTCTATATATAGATATAAGGTCAGTTAAGTAAATTGGGGTGTTAAATCCACAAAACGCAAACTATAAAAGTAGGTTTTTATAAACCCACAAAACTAGTGTTAAAAGGGTGTTTTAGTAAATGGCCACGTAAATAAGTATATAATCAATGTGCATATTATAAAATTTATTCCGACCCGAATCTTAATAAGTTTCCCTTTTCATCCTTGAAATTTGATTTAAATGAAAGGTTGGCTTGATTTATTTGACAAAAAGTGTTAGACGTGGTTTTGAGAAATAAAATGGGCCCTTCAAAGTTCACACCCTTGGCCTTGGTTGTTTCCTACAGAAGTCATCTCCTCCAAATTCCTACGTGGCAATTTGATGAAGCATGAAAGTGATCCAGGTAGTTGTACTATTAGGGGCATCATCAATATGTATTTAATCCACATCGAACTCTTCAATTCATATCAACTCAACCCAAAACACCTCAACTTTGTCTAGCTCCCTCCTCGCACAAAGCCATGAAAGTGCAGACGAGAAGCTCCGAGCTTCTAAAGCCAATCTATGAGAGTAATATTCCTCCCTCAAACGCTCACTACATTCCACTCAGTGTCTTCGACAGGGCTACATACAACATGAATATAGCTGTAATCTATGTGTATCGCCCACCAACCCCACCAAATGCAACGATACAACAAGGGCTCCAGAAGGCCCTAACGGAGTACCGTGAGTTTGCCGGCCGGTTGGGTACCGGCGACAATGGCGACCCTGTCATTCTGCTCAACGATGAAGGCATAAACTTCATTGAAGTATGGGTGGAGTGCACCCTTGATGAGAAAATCCCACTTAACCCATCGGCGCTACTAAGCCTTCATCCTAGCGTGGAGGGGGTAGATGCTTTGCTGCAAGTTCAACTCACGAAGTTCGCTTGTGGGTCGTTGGTGGTGGGGCTTACATCCCACCACCAAGTTGCAGACGGCCAAGGGACGAGCAACTTCTTGGTAGCCTGGGGGCAGGCTTGCCGAGGCGTCGAGATGAGCCCACGCCCATTGCACAACCGAACCATCTTTGTTCCTCGAGAGCCCCCCTTGTTCCAGTTCGAGCACAGAGGGGTTGAGTTCACTGACACGACGCTGATCAACAACAAAGCATATCCACCTCTATCTAAAGCTTTAGTCGGAGATCTCATCATGCACAAGGCTCATCTAACACTGGAGTTTTTAGACAAGCTCAAGGCTGAAGCTTCTTCTTCTTTGGCAAACGGCGGTGGTAAGCCTTACAGCATGTTCGAAAGCTCGGTTGCTCATCTTTGGAGGACTGTAACGAAGGTTCGTGGGATTAGTGGGTTTGAGAGGACACAGATTAAGATCTCAGTGAATGGTCGAGCAAGGCTGAGGCCGCCTGTTCCCAATGAGTACTTCGGGAATTTGGTGCTCTGGGCATTGCCAAATGCTAGGGTGAAGGACCTGCTGCGCGAGCCTTTGTCCTTCGCAGCAAAGCTGATCCACGATGCAGTTGGCAAGGTGAACGACAGTTATTTCAAATCGTTCATCGACTTTGCATCAAGCCACAGGGCGGAGGAGGAGGGTCTGGTTCCAAACGCAGACGCCGATGAATTGGTTATGTGCCCCAATTTGGAGGTGCATAGTTGGCTAAGGTTTCCATTCTACGACCTGGATTTCGGTGAAGGGGGTCCTTGCCTTTTCCTGCCATCTTATTTCCCTGTAGAAGGAGAGATCTTTCTTGTCCCTTCCTTCACGGGAGATGGAAGCATTGACGTGTTTCTTTCTTTGTTCAGAGACAACTTGGCTTACTTCAAACAGTTATGCTACTGTTTACATTAGTAGACCATGATCAGTCTCGCTTATACTCTCAAGCAACTTAATACACCGCCTCTTAAAGATGTCAAAAACTAATTTTCTTCCTTAGTTAAGTTCAAAGTTCAAACAGTTATATATTCTTCTTCTTCTCTCTCTGATCATGTTTTTTTCCCTTGCCTCAAAGGCAAAGTTTGATTGAAAAGTGCTCAGAATACAAACAAAGACAACCACCACTGAAAAAACAAATACTAGATATGTACACTGCATGCAACCCAAAGACAGATTAATCTGCTGACCAAAAGAACAAAGTAAAAACTAAGCACCCTTGGATTAAAACTCGTGAGATCTCTGCAGACAGCGTTTGGGGTGTAAGATTAGGCCTAGTTAGGGACAATCCTGGCCTAACCGACCCTCTCCCCAGACCAAGGACTGGAGAGAGAGAGAGAGAGAGAGATTATGTATTATTTACGGGTCTTGGACCAGGATCAGGTTGGTTTGGGTGCAAAGGTCTTAGAATGGTCCCCTTCTCATCCCCAGGTCATATAGGAGCCCTAAAATCCCAGCCCAACGTGTAGAACAAAAGAATAAAAAAAATGCAAAAACATAGTTGGACCTGCCCAAATTGCAGCATGCATGCTTGTTATCATCATCCATATTTCTAGATATTTAAGAGAATCCAATACTTGGTAGGCTAACTAACCCTTATTGGCTGATCCTGAATCTAAGAAGTACGTAGAACATTTTTTAGAGGAGGGAAAAACAACAACAATAGTATTGAGTTGGATATTGAGTGTTCAACAACTGATCAGGTTGGGTCAGGGATGACCTCAGTTACCCCACCACTCCTACTATTGCTACCTAACCTGACCTGACTTGCAAATTGCAATACTCCTAGTATTAATTGCTTGAGTTGATCGGTAACATTGTGTTTGTTGATGGAAGTCTAATAATCAATACCAGGTTTTGGTGGTTTATTGATGTTGAAAATGGTATTTTTAAGCCAATATTCAACGAAAATAACAGAAGCTACGTTCTATTGTACGTGGATATGTATGTATTAGCCTTGTTATTCCAACATACACGATACATGCATCTTGGATATTCATGCCGATGAAGTTTCTATGAACAGTTTGATTGCCAATCCATTAGAGTTAACAATTAATGTTTTCTCTCAATGGCCAAAAGGCTGATGCTAGAGTTTTCAATTATAGAGAAGACCACATGGTTTATTATAGAATTGGAAACCATCCGGCATTACATAGATCGGGTAGTGATTTACAGAGTTGGAAACCATCCGGCATTACACAGATTGGATGGTTTATGACAATTTTGAATCTTCAATTGCAGTTGTAAATCTTCAATTGTAGTTTTGAATCACATCAATTACTTAAACAATGAAATACAAATAAAAAGAAACAACAAACAAAAAAATAAAATATGTAAAATCTCTCGAGCCAGTTAAAAAGAGTTGGAGAAACAAGAAACAAGAAAAAAATAAAGGGAATGGGACCCCAAATCGAAATTAGAAGAAGAAACCCCTTCCTGCTAACTCTGAAACTTGCGAGAAGATAAACAATCAAACAGTAATTTCAAACTCGAACTTGGAGAATGGGACCCCAAATCACTCGAACATGAACTTGGGCGGAGAATGGGATCCCAAATCGCTTGAAATCGAACTTGTATGAAAAATGGGACCCCAAACCACTCGAACCCGAACTAGGAGGGATATTGCTTTTAAGATGGAGTTTTCCCAGCCAGCCACAATTTGAACCGATTGAGTTGATGCTTCCTGGCCAGATGGAATCGATGCTTCCCAATCTGAAGTCGTTTGAATGGATGGAGTCGTTGCTTCTAGTCAACCACAGTTTGAATGGTCGGAGTCAAACTCAAACTTGGAGATGCTTCCAGCCAGCCGCAATTTAAATAGATGGAGTCGAACGAACAAAAGATGAATACTCTTTGGATTCGGTGGATTCAGTTTTTAACAAAAGGGTAATTTGTCCTAAAAACTTTATGTTTTCTCCCACTCACTCAATTTGCTATTATTTTTAAAACATAACTGAAATTGTCAATCACCAAACTTGATATTTTTTTTTTTCAAAAAGTCCTATTATGATAGTGTAATAGTGTAAAGATTGTTTGTCTTGTAATAAAAATTAATGTCTGATAGGTCTCTTGGAGGTATTAAAAATTTAAGAGAATCCCGGAAAATCGCGCATGAGGGGAGTTTCAGATAAAAAAGCCCCTTAGAGGTATTGAAATTGAAACTACAACTTACATTATTATATGATATAGTTGATAGAGAGATAAGCAAGTAGTTGTTAACAAGGGGGTCAATACTAGAACTGAAAATGAGTGTGGGAGGCAGCAAGTTGACAGCGTTATAATTTCAACTTTGGTGAGCAAACGAATCTTTCACATCCTGTCTAAATCGAAACCAAACCCAATTCCACCAAGTCAACTGATTAGGTTGCTTGACCTACTCAGTGATTCCTCAAATCTTTTTTAATTTCTTGTGCAAAATTTCCTACTTAATTATTCTTGTGTTTGGTTGCAATGCAATTTAATTTTATTTGTATTAGTAAAAATGTATGAAAATGCAAATGAAAAAATGTAAATTCTTGTTTAATTTTGTTTTAGGTTTTACTTTAATTATTCTGTTTCATGTCTTAATTTACTTCATTTGCATTAGAATCAAATAAAATAATTTAAAATTTGAAACAAAAAATAAGTTGGGATTTACGTTTAAATCATTTGCATTGTTATAATTTTGCATCAGTACAAATTTATTTGTATTGCAATCAAACACAGCCTAAGAAACAAATCTGAAAACGGGATGACGGAGGATGAAGAAGAGTCACCAGTCACCACCAACCGCAGAAATCCAGAAACCAAAAACAACAAAGACGTCATAAAATGTGTGTGAACTTGGGACTGGACTAACACAATAAGCGGTGCAAATGTGATATGTATATATACAAGGGTTCTGTTTTGAAATTTGAGCACTTTTTAGCTCTTGGAGTGCCTTTGTTATCAGTGGTGTTAGGTCTTAGCCTCTTAGTCCGTTTGGTTTATGGCAATAGAGGTCCGTAATTACAGAATGCCCTATTTCATTTCTAGTTGTTTGGTTGGGCAGAATGGGATTCCGATTCCCATTTCTGGCAAAATGGCATTTCCCCACATTTGAGGGAATATCCATTCTGACCTCCCCATTGTCATTGGGATGAGAATCTCAGGGTCCATTTGTAGAGGTGTAAAACAGGCCGTGTCGTGGGCAGCCCGTACAAAGTGTGGGCCGTGTTGTGCCAGCCCGTGGGCCGTCTTGGGCTATACCGCCCCCTAGGGATAACTTGGGGGTCGGCCCATGCATCGGGCCAAAGTTATTTATTTAAAAAAAAAAATTGACAAAAAAACTTAAAATTTTAATTTTATATGAACTTTGATGTATAAAATTGCTTATATATACAATAATTAAATAAATTAATATAATAAAATTTTTAAAATTATTTATTTTATTAAAATATTATATACTATATATTATTATATAATTATAATTTATATAATATTATATAAATGTATATAAAATATATATGGGCCATGTCGGCCCAGCTCATGGACCTAAAACCCAGGCCTAGCTAGCACGGCCTGCACGATCGTGTCAGGCCTGGCATGGCCTGTGGACCGTCGTGTCGGGCCATAGGTGGCCCGACCTGATTTACACTATCCATCTGGTTCACAATTGAAATTGAAATCAAAATCATTCAGACTCTGAAATGGAATAGTCTATTCCCATATCTGTTTGGTTCAGACAGGAATGAGATTGATTTCATTCTCAAAGGAGAGGCAGGGAATGGCCATTTCCTCAAATGGGGGAATGCCATGGAAATGGAATCTCGATTCTGCCCAACCAAACAGTTGGAATTGGAATAGCCCATTCCAATTCCGATTCCAGAGCCCTATTCCTACAAATCAAACAGTGTCTCATTCTAGTTTACCCAACCCCAA
Organism: Nelumbo nucifera; assembly: GCF_055504915.1. Taxonomy (NCBI): domain Eukaryota; kingdom Viridiplantae; phylum Streptophyta; class Magnoliopsida; order Proteales; family Nelumbonaceae; genus Nelumbo; species Nelumbo nucifera. The sequence continues at coordinate 9,580,857 of NC_142654.1, read as the reverse complement.
TCCTCATTGGGAATTGGGAATGATGCATATCTTATGAAATCCAATTCGATCCGATTCCCATCTGAACCAAACAGGTGGAAGAATAGATGATTTCGATTTCGATTTCGATTTCGATTTTGATTCCGATTTCAATTCCAACCGCAAATCAAACAGACGCTTAATAGAGATGATGCTGGCATGGACTACCCTTGAAAAACAGTTTTAATGCCTACTAGAAATACTACGTCAAACATTCTCCATCCAAGAAGCTTCTATTTTGAAGCTGCCAAAAACGCCATGACAGCCAAATACTACGTCAGGCTCACTCTTTTCAGTGTTTCAACAGTCTCTCTCTGGATCTGTCTCTCAAAAAAGAAAGAAAATTGCTAAAATGCAATAGAGCTATATATATCCTCTTTGTGAGGTTGTTTGCCGGGGCAACTTCGGATGGTGTAGAGAATAGGAGCTGCCGCTCTGCCGGCCAGATTAGACCTCGGACTACTCAGAATACGTGTGGAGCTGGAGCAGCTCTTTAACTGGGACCCATGTAAGAATAATGAGTCCTCTACCTTGACTTTCCTGTATCATTCAATCTATTTGAAGAGACTATAGCTAGAGAGAGTGATAACAGTGAAGAAGAGTCGAAGAAAATGCCTCCTTCTTCTGCATAAAACCATCAACTGTTAGACTTGTGAAACGTGAATTAATTCTTGACTTCGACCTGGCTACCATCCCAGGCAGATGGTTTGGGTTAGAAACGGGTTCTAATTAGTCCTAACCAACTCATGTCTGGGATTGATCTCACACGGTTCCATTGACCTCATGACCATTGGTTCTACTAGTCAGTGAGAACGTAGTTGACCATAGACGTGAGTCAAGGCTCAGCTCCATTTTTTCACTTGTTAATCGAGCCAAGCCGATACTTGGCCCTGGCCCGGTCACTTGGCTCAAAACGTACCCTAGGTTTTAGGTTTTACCACATCGGGTCAGTTGGGCTGAGTTGCATCCATCCATATTCCTAGGCAAGAGCATTGCTCAGTTTCTAGCATGCACGACGCTGGACTAGCTAGCTAGCATCCGTCCTCTTAATTAGAAAATCTAGTTTAAATGGTTTGAAAATCTTATTTTGAATTTGAGATTTGATATAATCGAATCAAATTAGAATAATTCGATTATTTAATCGGTCAAATTCGGCCATGACCTGATTCGATTAGATAAATATCACAATTTGATCTATTATTTAATTCTTATATATAATATATAAAATGTTTAAATGTCTTATATAATTTATATATAATAATTAAATTATATAAACAATTTATATATTTTATATATATAATATTTATTAATTATCTAATATAATTAATTAATTGAATTCAGATCGAATCAAATATTTAAATATTTAATTGGATTCAAATTCGAATATTAATTTTCTCTAGATTGATCTATTCCCCTCTCCTTATTTGGTTTGAGATGAAATTGGAATTGGAATTAAAATCAGAATTAACTTGAACGGATTCTTATCCGCCATTCCCTCAAATGAGAGAATACCATTCCACCAGAAATATTGGAAATCAAATTCTGATTCCTATCAATAAAACAGTCGCAATCAAAATGGTCCATTCCGATTCTAATCCAAACCCTATTTCCGTAAACCAAACAGATCTTAGTGTTGAGTTGGGCCTCAACGTTATATAATTAGCTTTGATGATATAACAAACATACATATACACCTCGATATATCGGAACCTGCATATCAAGTGTTTGACTAATCCTTCATATTTTTTTAGTTTTTTTTTTTTCAAAATTTTACAAGGGGCTGGTATTAGCAAGTCATACCCCTGATGTTAAAATTCTAATTACCGGACTGGACACAACCATTTTGGCCACTGGTTCTCAGTTCAAATGGTCTAATTGTCAGGTACGAACGAACGATCCATTCTGATTAAAAAATAATAATAATTAAAAAATAATTAAAGTGAAAAATGGCTAGAAACTGTTGTCTGGGTCGACAGTTCGATCGCCCGAGTCAGTGGGTTGCTGACCAAGTCAATGGTTTTTGGCATAGGAACAATTTTAGGGTGAAATGAAACAAGTTGCATGATCGGTTCCCAAGTCAACCGGTCCAGCTGTCTAGTTTGAACGGATGGCCCATTCTGATTTAAAAAATAAATAAAAATTAAAAAATAGTTAAAATAAAATGGCAAAAAACTATTGCCTGGGTCGACAGTTCAGTTGACTAGGTCAATGGATCGTCGACCAAGTCAATGGATTTTTGGCCCAAAAATGATTTTAGGGTGAAACGGAACCAGTTGCCTGACCGATTCCTAGGTCAACCGGTCCAACCATTTAGTCCAGTACGGTATTCAAAACCATGCTTTGTATATATGTGTCATAAGTTGCAAGATTATGTGGCTATTCAGGCTTTCTAAATGATGTTCATAAAGCTCAGTTTGGAAGGAGTAAAAATACAAATATGTAGAGTGCAAAACTTTATATTTTGTATTATTTTGTATGTATTTGTACTGTACATATTTGTATTTGAAATCCTTCCAAACTGAACCTAATGGGCTCATGTCCCTTGGCCTGTTATAGTTCGACTTTAATCAACTCAACAATATATTTGTGACAATTCATATACTACTTTATGGAATGTTAGGCTTTAGATGATTTTGAGGGTGCAAATACTATTTTATCACATGAGGGGCTGAAATTTACAACTGCGGTTGAAGATTCAAAACTGTAATAAATTATCCAGTCTATGTAATACCGGATGGTTTCCAAATCTGTAAAACACTATCCGATTTGTGTAATGCCAAATGGTTTTCAACTCTATAAAACACTATCCGGTCTGTGTGATGTCGGATGGTTTCCAACTCTATAATAAACCATCCGATTTGTGTTATGTCAGATGATTTTCAACTCTGTAATAAACCATCTGGTCTTCCCCATGTTGGAAAGTGCCTAAATCTGTTAAACACCACTCAAATCGCTCCATACCAGATAGTCTAGGCACAAAATTTGTTCTTATTGTTGATCATATAAGTAAATATGTAGTTTAGGAATTAATCCCAGAGATAAGCATTACCAGCTTTATTCAACTGTTCTATTATTTTATCCAATCTGGCATTATCATTCACCACCTTCTACTAGTACGCTTGCTTTGAAGATGGAGTCGATGCTTTCCAGCCAGCCGTAATTTGAATCGGTGGAGTTGATGCTTCCCAGCCAGATGAAATCGATGCTTCCCAATTTGAATTCGTTTGAATGGATGGAGTCGATGCTTCCCAGCCAGCCACAGTTTGAATCGATCGAATTGATGCTTCTCAGCCAGATGGAGTCGATGCTTCCCAATCTGAAGTTGATACCTCCAGCCATTTGTAGTTTGAATGAATGGAGTTGAATTCAAACTTGAAGATGCTTTCAGCTGAATGGATGGAGTCAAATTCAAACTTGGAGAAGACAAACGAAACATGAATGCTTTTTTGAATTTGGTGGATTCTATTTTTAACAAAAGGATAATTTTGTCCTAAAAACTTCATGTTTTCTTCCACTCACTCAATTTGTTATTATTTCTAAAATATAAGTGAAATTGTCAATTTATCAAACTTGTTTTTTTTTTTGCAAAAAAGTTCATCATAATATCCCTATCTTCATTTCTATCATTTAAACTAAAATACCCATCATTTGCTTGATCTAGAGGCGAAGGTCGAATGAGAAACAAATGAGAAGGTGATGTGAAGCATTGATATATTATGAAGTGAGTGAAGACCATAAAATAAGGCAAAGAAATTAAATAGGGGTATTTTTTTAGGAAAAAAAAAAAGTTGGTAACTGATGAGGGCAGATTTGGCCCTCTAGTGAAATTACGACACATGGCACCTCGTGACAACTAGCCAACACTCACGCAACAACTTACCAAGTCGGTGTCCCGCCGAGGCACCGACCTAGCTGACCTGGCCAGCCTGGCGCGGCCTGCACGCGGCCTGCGTGTTGCCTGGCGCGAGGCATGCACGCTGTGCGGCCTGGATCAGCCCGGCACATGATCCGACCTGGCAACCCATAAGACGCCCACCGATGAACCAAAACGGCATACCCCGCGAGCTCGGTAGCTCACCAAAGAGCTCGCCAAGGAGCTAGGCAGCTCTCCAAGAAGCTCGCCACCAAGGAGCCAGGCAGCTCGGCAAAGCTCGCCACAAGCAGCTCGGCATAGCCCAAGGAGCTCGGCATAGCTCCCCCGGGCAGCTCGCCACTTGTAGGGTAGCTCGGTACAGAAGAGTAGTTTGGCGCATCGCAGGAAGATCTCCTGGCTAGAAAACTGGCCCAGACACCGACCCGTCGACTGACACAGGCGCCGACCTAACAACCTGGCCCATACACCGACCCGCCGACTGACATAGGCGCCGACCTAACAACCTGGCCCAGGCGCCGACTTGGCCACCTAACACAAGCGCCAGCCTGACAACCTCGAGGAGTTCACCATCGTACCCCGGTTCTGACGGGATATGACGAGTCTTACGGTTTGAAAGCTTTTCACCCACCTAACCCACGAGGACACCACTATATAAGGACTCCGACCCCCAAAGCCAAGGAGGGGGAAAAAAGGATGGCAACCCCTGCTCTCTAGCTCTCTCATTTCTCTCCAAACTCTTTGTAATTAGAATGCTAACTTAGGCATCGGAGAGTCCCCGCCGGGAAAATACCCCCGGATCCTCTGATTCAGTTCTCGTAGGTCCCTCAGCTCCCGCCGCCTACAAAGGAGAGGAAATCACCTCATGCAGAGGGTAGTCGGGTTGCGCTACACCAGGGAGCTCCACCATCCTCTGAGTTGCAGGCCGCCTAGGAGCAGGTCAAATGACGAGTCCACCAAGCAGTTCGCCACCAGGCAGCTCGCCACTAGGCAGTTCGCCACCAGGCAGTTCGCCACCAGGCAGCTCGCCACCAGGTAGTTCGCCACCAAGCAGTTCGCCACCAGGCAGTTCGCCACCAGGCAATTCGCCACCAAGTAGCTCTCCACCAGGGAATTCGCCACCAGGGAGCTCACCACCGAGCAGTTCGCCACCAGGGAGCTCGCCACCAAGGAGCTTACCACCAAGCAGTTCGCCACCAGGGAGCTCGCCACCAGGCAGTTCTCCACCAGGGAGTTCGCTACCAAGCAATTCGTCACCAAGTAGCTCTCCACCAGGGAGCTCACCACTAGGCAGTTCTCCACCAGGGAGTTCGCCACCAAGTAGCTCATCACCAAGGCCCATCACCACCGGGTCAAATAACGAGGTACTTAGCCAAAAAAATTTATACATCACAAAAAAAAATGGTACGTGACAAAAAACGGTTACATCAGTAACGTTGATGGGTTAGTCAGCATGGTTGGTTTTGGCACTAAATGAAGTGTCTGGCATGGGTCTCTAGAAGTATCTAAAAGTCGGGATATGTTTAAAAGAATAAAATCTCAATAAAGTGAGGGAAGTTTCAAATATGGAAAAATACATGATGATGGAAAGATATAAAGGCTTTTTGACCAATCAAATTCCCTATAAATTTTGATGAAAACCCTTCTAATTGGTTATCATTTTTATGTCTTTCTGGCATCATATTCAAACCCTTCTAATAAAAACCCAAATTTTCATGTCTATTTTTAAGGAGAAACCAACTCATCCATATTAGAAATTAAATCAAACACTGAGGATAGTTGAATTGGTGAATATATAGTTTAAAAAGAAACATACCATTTGGCAAGAAAATAAAAGATTAGATTGTTGATCTAAGAGTAGAGAAGTAATTAAATTTATTTTGAATTCATCATCTTTAACATGTCAGGATCAATTTTTAGGGGCAGTCCTTGATCCCATTTAAATGGACTAATATACCCAAAAGCTTAAAAAAATAAAGAACTAGATCAAGAGCAAATTTCCATTTAACATATTCGCTTCCAAGAAGGAAAGTCAAAAGAAATGCAAAGATAAGATAATGTTGATAGCAATGTTTTCAACCTATTGTTGATCCGGTTGGTTGAATTGTTTGAATTATTATCCAGTTTGATTTTGGGTCAGTTTCAATCAAGACCCGCCAAAGATAAAATACTGTTGACTTGGTAAAGAACCATTCAATTCAACCAATTCGACTGTTGATCAGGTCGTAGGTTGCATACTGAATACATGCAAACTTTTGGAGGCCATAACTTTGCACTTCGATGTCTGATTGGGGTGTTTTTTTATTTTGGGTAATTTTTCAAGATCTATGTATCCCAAGATGTCGTAGGCGCCTTGCCCCCACTATTTTTGCAAAATAAAACCCTTTTTTAGCCTTAAATTGCAATTTTTAATTTTAATAAAAAATTAAATTTAAAATAATGCATATAACATATTTATATATTATTTATTGCTAAAATTAAATATAAAATAATATATATATATATATATATATATATATACACACACACAATAATGTGGCACAGTCTGAACTAGAGACAAAAACGATTCAGCCTCTGGGTTGGTTTTTAAAACATTGCTTGACGGGTCCCCCCAAATTTGCCCTTTGTGAAAGGAGAAAACAAATTATACAAGCATGGTGATGAAGGATTATTAACATTAAAACCATAAAAGAAATTCAAAGTTGAATTTTTTTTTTTCTTTTTGAAAACCCAAATTGTTTTTTGTTTTAAATATACAAATGTAAAGCTTGAAGCGTGCTACACAAAGCACCATTAAGAAGTTTTTTAAGCATCTTCTATGAGAATTCTAACTAAAGTACATTCTGGACTACTTTGTTGAACAAGTATTGAATTTGAGAACCACCTACCTTACCTAAAGTATCATAACACTAACCAATGCAAGGTACATATTTAAGGACTTTGTACCAAGGTTTTCATAATTGTTGTTGATTCGGATGGTTGGACCGTTTGGCCCAGAAATCATTCAGGGTAGTGGTTTTGTTTCACTCTTGAACTGCTATTTTTCCAAAAAAATTGTTGAATTGGTTATTAACCCACTGACCTCGTGGTCAAACCATTGCATCTTCAACCTAGACACTGGTTTTTTTGGCCAAATTTTTATTTTAATTACTTTTTAATTTCTGAAGACGTTGCGTGCTGATCCATTTGGACCCGATTATTGAAAAATTGACCCTGTGTAAGGGGGGATCAACCTGAGTGGCAATGCAGATCGTCGACTGTGTGATAAGACCAACCAAAGACTGGGTCAATTCGGTTCATTAAATATAAGTATTGAAAAACAATTAATGAATATTCTAGAAACTAAAAGATAATTAAGGAACGAGCATGGGAACATTCTATACATAAATGTGACAAGAAGGGTAAAACTGTAAATAAGATAATTTTAGAAAGACAATTAATCACATGTTTTAAATGTATAAATAGAACATTGTGAATTATGAAATAAGAGGGTAAAATAGGAAAAACATAAATTTCATAACCTTTTGGAACGTACACCCAAAAGTTATAAATAAGGTCCTTGGGACCATTCTTTGCGCCATCACTTGGATATCAGTCCATCCTCTCTTTTTCTCTCATTTAGCCTCTCCTCCATTTTCCCACTTTCTCTCGCCAGAATTCCCGCACCAGCAAATTACAACGGCCTGAACCCTTGCCGGAGGGTATGTTGGCAGCCCCTTCTTCGAGGTCCCGCCACTTGCTTATTTCTCACTTCTTTCCATTCCGGTTCAGTCAATTCTTTATACCTCGTGGTAAATACCACTTCACACTCACGACCTTACATCTTGAAACCGATAACCAAAGTGGTTTTAGTTCTGAATCAATTTTTAAAACATTGCTTTCATGCTTTGTACTATGTTTAACGGAACTTCAAGAATTATTTTGTCCAACTAGTAGTAAGGATCAGTTTGGGAAGAGTGTGAATACAAATATGTACAGTGTAAATACAAGGTTTAGAAATATTGTATTTGTATTCATCCCAAACTGAGCCTAAATTTAAAAATTAACTACATATATAAAGTATCATCAACAATTCAAATTAACAAATGCTGCTTTTCATGAGTACTTTATTGAAATTTTTTAATCTTTGGCAGGTAGGGATCGCAATGGGACAGGTTTGGAGAGGGTTTTGTAAATTTTATATCTTATTTGCCTCCAAAAACCTCTCAACCCATATTTGCTCCAAAACCCATAGCAAGTTGGATTTTGAGAATCCAAACTCTCCTCACACATGAAAATGCAAAACCCTCATCGACCTTCAAGGGTAGGGTGGATTGGGTTTAGAGCCTTCAACTAATTTCCTATTATTTTTTACTATATATAAGCAATAAATAAGTAAAATAGCATAAAAAATAGAAAATTGTTCAATTATTTGATCAAACTATATAAAAAATACATAAACTATCAATTATCCTTCACATAAAATTCAAAAAATTATTAAATTCAACACCTAATGCATAAAGTTCATATACTTTCTAATAATATATGAGTGGGGGAGGTCAGGTTTAACCTAATACCGTACCTTGCCCGTACTTGTACCTGTATAGATTGTAGTATCCTAGAACCATTCCCAGCCCAGCTGCCCCAAAATTTGTCCTTCAACCAAAAAAAAAAAAAAAATCCAGACGAATACCCTCCAGGTACTGTTGAAATTTCCCTGCGAAAAAACTATATGAATTCTTAATGGGCATTTAAGGGCCCATTTTCATTTTAGACGGATTGGGCTTTCTTCTTTCCACGGGAAACACCCCTACCGTGGCCCATCTTTTTCAAACCCATGCAATTGACCATTTGGCCGATCTAATTACTCAGCTTATGTTAAGAAACGCTTGAATTTGAATTTTAATGAATAGATGGCTTTTTGTTATTTTGTACTTAATCACTATTTTTAAGCATATCCCGTTTTTTATTAATTAATTAATAAAGCAACATATTTTAAAGGTAAATCTACTACTAATTCGGTAAATCCCCCTATGTAGTGGGACAACTATGACGGTTCACAGACTCAATGCAAGTGCACCAGCTGCACTACATGTAGCGCAAACTATGTAGCAAAAACAACAGCTTTAGCATGAGGCGTTCATTGGCACAAGAATAAGAGCAGGAACAACGTAACCATGATCATTTCTTTGTCTCTTTGTCTCTTTCTTTCCATCTCTAATTTGATGTGAAAATTTTGTGTCAGGCCTGACTAAAGTTTGGCTGGTAGCAGAGTCTTGGTATATGGTTAGTTTATATACTAGCGGGGGTCCTGGTACATACTAGTGGGGCCCATGCAATGGGTTAAAATGAAATGTAAATCTTACATCATTTGTCTTTGGAAAAAACAACAAAAGAAATAATAAATTTATGTAAAGCAACAATAATGTACTTCAAATTTATGTAACCCAATTACGTACTCTTGGAAATAATAATACTTTTTTAAATTCATATTATTTTTTGTTATTTATGATTTTTATTATCTACTTTCTAGTTTTTGCAAAACTATCTTTGGTAATTATTATTTATTATTATTTATCATTTTTAATCATATTTATATTTATATTATGTAATAGTATTTTATTTTTTTATGATTTCTTATTTTTATTTATCAACTAGTTATTACTTATTGTTACTTAATAAGTTATTAATAACATATATAAATAGAAGTTTGACAATGATTATTTATTCTTTACTATTTTTATTATTTACCAAGTTATTTTTAGTAATTATTTTAAATAATATTTTTTTTATTTTTTTAGAATTTAAATTATATTTATTTACTAAATACTATTTAAATTATATTAATTATTACTTATAATTTAAATAGAGAAAAAGGGATTGTCATTTTAACTATGTTCAAAAAATTTGCAAACTTGGCAGGTGATAAATGATCATCCCTAAGTGAAAGGAGCCTTATGACAATTCTAATTGAGCCATCATTATCTTTGTTGATTTTATATGAGTTGCAAATGGATTATTTTTATTTCAATTAATAATTTATACTTTTTATTAATCATTTTTGGTTAATAATTTGTAATTTTTGTTAATTTTAATAATTGATAAATAAAAAAAAATATTGTTTTAAATATCTTTATTAACTTTAGAAATTTTCATTAATTGTAATTAATTCTAAATGGATTTTAATATGTTGATTTTATCAATTTAAATAAGTAAACAGATTTTTATTATACTCAACTAATTTTATTAGATCCCACCTTAAACACACAAAAAATAGGCTAGGGGGTAAGTTTTGGAATATGGTTGTAAGATCATAAATTCTTGATGCCCAATGTTAAATGCTCTCTCTCTCTCTCTCTCTCTCTCTTCTCTCTAATGGTTGAAAGGGACATGAGCAATTGTCATTGGAAACCAAAATGGCTTGCACTCTGCCCAATAATCAATGCATGTGTAATTGTGTATACTGTGTCCCAATCAAGAGGTCATGCTGACGTGACATACCTTTCTTTGTAGGTATATAAATGGATCCGAGCCTTGATCAGATCAACTCAAACCCAGACAGAGCCCAAAGCCATGAAGGTGTGGAAGGTGAGCTCCAAGTTTGTAAAGCCACTCTTTGAAGGAGATCCTCCTTCAAGTTTAAACTCTGGTTACTGCATTCCTCTTAGCGTCTTCGATAAGGCCGCATTCAACAACCACATGGCCGGGATCTATGCATATCGACCACCAATCCCTCCCAACGCAACCATAGAGCTTGGGCTTCGAAAGGCTCTATCGGAGTACAGGGAGTGGGCTGGCAGATTGGGTGAAGATGAGAGTGGCGACCCTGTCATTCTTCTCAACGATGCAGGTGTATACTTCGTCGAAGCATCGGCCGACTGCACTCTCCACCAGGCCATGCCGCTTAGCCCATCGCCGGCGTTGCTCAGCCTTCACCCTAGTCTCAAGGGGGCAGAAGCCTTGGTGCAAGTTCAGCTCACGAGGTTCACTTGTGGGTCCTTGGCGCTGGGGTTCACGGCCCACCACCTGGTCGCCGACGGCCATTCCGCCAGCAACTTCCTGGTTGCATGGGGACAAGCTTGTCGCGGCCTTGAGATAAGCCCTCGTCCCATGCACAACCGTGCCATCTTTGTCCCTCGCGATCCTCCATTGATCCAGTTCGAACACAGAGGAGTGGAGTATATGCACAAGAATCCAAACCAAGTGAATCCACATCCACCCTTTGAAATAACCCCAGCTGCAGATGACATCCTCGTGCACAAAGCTCACTTTACGTCGGAGTTTCTGGTCAAGCTCAAAGCCACGGCTTCGTCGGAAAACGCTGATAACAGGCCGCCTTACAGTACGTTCGAAAGCCTGATAGCTCATCTATGGAGAGCCATAACGAGGGCTCGTGGGCTGAAGGGGTTGGAGACGGTGACAAAAATCAGAATCTCAGTAGATGGTCGGTCGAGGCTGAGGCCTCGCATACCCAACGAGTACTTCGGCAATCTGGTGCTCTGGGCATTTCCGAGTGCCAAGGTGAAGGACCTGCTGGATGAGCCTCTGGCCTTTGCGGCCCGGATCATCCACCAAGCAATTGCAGAGGTGAACGACAGTTACTTCAAATCGTTCATCGACTTTGCAAACTACAGGGTGAAGGAGGAGGGTCTCGTTCAAACAGCCGAAATGGAGAAATCGTTTCATTGCCCCAATTTGGAGGTGGACAGCTGGCTAAGAATTCCATTCCACAAGCTGGATTTTGGTGGGAGCTGCATCCCTTATATATTCATGCCATCTTATTTCCCAATAGAGGGCTTGATCTTTCTGCTCCCTTCCTTCATTGGAGATGGAAGCATTGATGCCTTCATCTCTCTGTTCCAAGACAACTTAGATGCATTCAAACGGCTGTGTTACTCTCTAGATATCTAAACCAGAGATGCCACTTCCTCCTCCTTTTATTATTATTATTATTATTTTTATTTAAGTCAATAACAATCTTTCCATTGGCCTTCAAACAGCATTCTATTCAATGCTGCAGCTTTCTTTAATACAATTTTTGGAAACATAATAATAGTCCATAAATATTGCATATCCTAACAATTTTTTCAATGGCCGCATGCTATGTGATACATGAGCCCAACCCACAATGGGGTGGGCTTTGCCTGCAAATTTCAGCCCTGGGACTGGACTGGGTCCATATAGGTAATGGCCTTTCGTTAAAGAGCTCAGACAATTTTGATTGGAAATTAGGGCCCATTGGGCCAAATTGTTTTTTTTTTTTTTTTATCCAATGGTTAAAATGTGAAAAAGATAAAACGAAAATGGAGATGCGGGGTATCGATCCCCGTACCTCTCGCATGCTAAGCGAGCGCTCTACCATCTGAGCTACATCCCCACATGTTTTCAAGTTTTATTAATATATAATTGAATCATATCTTTACATACCTTCCAAAATTGTGGAATCCACCCCTGTTTCAACTTTAAAGTCCAGGTTGATCATGCCTCAAATGAATCAGGACAGATTTAGGGTTTTCATATAGGTTCCATGAGAAGGGGGAGGTATCACCTTAAGACTATCGCGCTTGTAAATTCGATCCAATTGTAATTGGATATTGAATAGCATTTATAAGTTAAACCAAAAATGACCAAAATATTATATATTATTAATAGAATGAGTTGAAAATGATTTTAATATTGTAAGTATACCAAATAGGATAGGGATGAATTCTAAGTAATAATTCAAGCCAACTTTACTATTAGATAGAATATAAATTCTAAGTGTACCAAATAGGATAGGGATGTATCCATATTCAATCCAATTATAAACCAGATCAAATTTGGATCATCTTAACAAGAGTTCAGATCTGCGCCCCACAATGTCCCACAGCACATCCACATCGTGTATTGGGAACATTTTTCATTGATGATATCATCATTTTTGATACTATCATCAGGAGATGTTCCTAATACACAGTGGGGATGTGCTGTGGGATGTTGTGGGGCAACCCTCGTGGGGCGCAGATGTGAACTCCCTTAACCATCTCAAGTTTGAAGTCGGATAAGCAAATACCATTTTCGTTTGCATCCCTACAATCACTACCCATGGTAGTTTTCGTTGTGAGGAAACATTTAGGCCATGTTTGGGAGTGCTTATTTGGGCCAGACCACACCATTAAGCACTTATTGGTGTTTGGGAACTAAGCTCGAAATAAGCGCTTATTTTTTAAGCCCAAATTTTCAGTTTTTTTAAGTGGTTCTACAATAAACACATATTCATTTTTTTTCTTCCAAAATTATCCCTAGTTGAATTTTAAAATACCAATTATAAAATTATTCCTAGGTGAATTTTATAAAAGTTCTTTCGTAAAAGTACTTTTATTAAAAATATCTTTCATAAAAGTGTTTTCTTGTAAAAGTATTTTCATAAAAATGCTTTCTTGTAAAAGTATTTTCATAAAAGTGTTTTTTAAGTGCTTATTGGAGAAAAAGACTACAAAATGCCCAATATGAAATAAGTGTTGAGTGTCAAATACAAATAAGTGCTTATTTGAATAAACACTTTTTTAGGCACTTAATTTTAACACAAGCACTCCCAAACATGGCCTTAGTAGCCATGGTAATACTGCAAGTCAATACTTGGTAACACCTTGTTTATCTCGAATGACTAGTGGAAAAATTTTCAGCCTAAACCATAAATCAATTGTAGCTTATGTAGGAGATCTAGCTGAGAAGAATCAAGAATGAAATGAAAAGCTTGACTAAAATCTGATTACTTTTGGTCTGAAATTCTCAAGATGAGGCCTAGAAAGTAGAAGCTGAACACTTTTGATTAATTAAATAGTTTTAGAGATTTTACGGGCTATGGCATTAAAGGTTCATCTTTGTGTCGTAATGGGTTTGGGCAGATTGGATTAGGTTTGGTTCCAAACCTAAGAGTACTTATCAATCAAATTCCATTTCAACCTCCATTCAATCCGAACCTAACCCAAAGTTTTCATTTTAGCCCAAACAGAACCTGCGCTAAAATGGACTAACTCGGGTTGGTAGCAGGCCTGATTCGGGTTAACCAGAGAATGCCACTTCCTCCTCCTTTTATTTTTTATTTTTGAGTTTTTTTTATAATTTTGTCTACTTAAGTCATTAACAATCTTTTATAGCATAAATGGTTGTTGCGGCAGCATTCTATTTAATGCAATGCAGCTTTCTTTAATACGATTTTTGGAAACATAATAATCCGTAAATATTGCATCTTCTAAGACTTTTTCCATTGGCCGCATGAGCCCAACCCACCATTGGGTTGGCTTTGCCTGCAAATTTCAACCATGGGACTGGACTGGACTGGGTTCATACTTAATGGCCTTTCGTTAAAGAGGTCAGACCACTTTGATTGGAAATTAGGGCCCATTGGACTAACTTTTTTCAAAAAGATGGAGATGCGGGGTATCGATCCCCGTACCTCTCGCATGCTAAGCGAGCGTTCTACCATCTGAACTACATCCCCGTGCATTGTAAAAGTTTTTATTATAATAATAATATTTAATCATGTCTCATATGGCCAACAGCCGCCATTGTATATTAGATATTTCGGTGCATCTAAATTCATATTGTATCGGATTGTGATTCTCTAAGGCTCAGTTTGGAACAAATTCTATTTGCACAGTATATATTTGCATTTGTATTCTTTTCAAACTCAGTTTAATAGTTCTTTATTTTATTTATTTTTGGGTAAATTATAAAGACCCTCTGTACTATGACCGTGAGACAAAAACCCCCCTCCGTTAACTTTTCATTAAAATCCGCCGTTATAATAATTTTAAATCCCCATATTACACTTATAATAAGAAAAACACTGTTTATCTTCCCTAACTTCAATATGCACGAACAACAGCGGCGATAAGAGGAGAGAAAAGGGATCAGGGATTACTGCTGCTGCTGTTCTCTACCTCTGCAAATGGGATTCCACCAGGGTGTCGTACAAAACAATCCTCTGCAAGTCTGTGGGCCACTTCCATTTTCCTCTCTTCAACACATCCTGGAAGAATCTCTGCTTCATCATCTCCTTGAGAACCACCAGTGGGAATTGCTTCGTGATGAAGAACATATTCAAGATCCAGCTTCTAATTATTATCTGATTCTAAATTTATTTTCTGTCAGAAGGCTAAGCTCTGGTTCTTCAAATATTTGTAAGCAATTAAAAAAAGAAAAGTCTAGTGAAACTCATTTCGTTTTGTGTCGCCAGATGGTGCTTCACACGCAACCTCTCACACTAAATTCACTTCCCTCCATCTTCCCTACTTCTCCCTTCTGCAGAAATATCTCTTTCTTTTCTACTTTCTCTTCAATTGAACCCATTAGGAGGTCCACTTTGAGTCTTACAGAGAAAAATCCATTTCTCACATCCTCGTATCAGCCTCTGAAATGCTCGCTTTCTGTAGTTTCAGAGCCCATCCAGAAGGATTTGCAGAAAAAGCCATCTCCAGCTGAAGTTTCTCGGACAATAATGGAGCTAACTTTTGTAGGTACCCTTTCTACTCTAACCCAAGAAGGTTTTCCTCTTGGCATTGGTGTTCGCTTCGTTGTCGAGTCTCCGGAAGAGAATCACTGGTTGCTCTTGACATGTGACCAGTGATCCGGTTGCTCCTCCGGCTATATGGAGCTTCCACACCGGGATAAAATAAGCAGCAAAATTGCCAATTGTCATTCTCACAATTCCTGTTTCTTAATAATTTAATGGAGAGAGAGAGAGAGAGAGAGTTACCTTCATGGTGGTAGAAGGGTCTCCAGAGAACAAGCTTCTGAGCTTTAACAGAAACTCGTTTAAGTAAGGAAGAATTAGTTTTATTAACCAAATTGCCTCTTCTTCCCCCACTACATGTGTCTGGTTTGAATCATCTATATCTAGAGCTCCCTTGTAATTTTTGAAAAAGAAAATAAGTGAGAATTAAGAAACATATCTAACTTCTTTATTTAAGTAAACTTAGTGGGTTTGGGAGATTTACCTGCAGATAATTGATTTGTGGACAAAAATTAAAGCAAGATAGATGAGACCCATATAAGACGTTGTAGAAATTAAGCTGTCGAAAGTGAAAAAACAAGAAAATTCAGTTATGATGGGGATTAATGGGGGAGAAATGTCACTTCTCATTTTATTAGACTACCTGAAATTAAGGTCTTTAGTGAAGGAGGATGAAAGTAGGAAAAATGTCCCGATTCCATACACAAATGATGATCTCGATACGTCTCTCCACATGACTAAATCGACTGAATTTTTCAAAAAAAATCAAGTAGAAAAATGAAAAAATAAATAAATAAAGAGAATTTTACTAAACGGATCAGAAGAGAGACTCACCAATGCTTTGTAATTTTTCATGGGTTTCTGGTTTACCGTTTACTTCTGAAACTTCATCCATGAAAGGCCAACAAATTTGAAGAAGTGAGATAAACAAAAAGAAAAATAGCACCTGAAACCAGGAACTAATATCACCAAACTGTAACTGGAAATGACTTACTTGGAGGTGATTGATCATTACAGGATGAACAAAAACAGAGCGTCGCTGCTAATTCACATTGGGAGAGATTGGTGCCGGTTTATCATGGCCCTGTTGAAGCTTGCTTTCTTCATCCATGGATCTTTTCAGGTTTGCAAATTTATGAGCAATTAGGGTGTGATCTGCAACAGGTGAAGTCTTTTTATTCTGAACCGGGGAGATGGGTTTTGGTGTTTCATTGACCTGTGCAATCTTCTTCTCTTCATTCACAAACTTTTGGGGTTTTATGGGACTTGGGGAAATTACAGATTGATCTGGAACAGGGGGAGGCTGTTTATTCACAATTGGAGAAAGGGACTGTCGTGAGGTTGGGAAGATGAACAGTATCTTTTTTTTTTCAGTTGTCTATAAGGATAGTATGGGAATTAAAAAATATTGCAACGACAGGTTTCAACGAAAAACTAACAGAAGGGGTTTTGTCTAACGGTCATAATACAGGAGGGTCTTTGTCGCAAAACAAAATACAGGGGTATTTGTTACGGACCCCATAATACAGGGGGTGTCTTTATAATTTACCCTTTTTTTTTTATTTTAATTTTTGAAGTTAACAGTTAACTTAGGCTGCTGATAAGGAATTGAGACACCATTCGAATGGAGTTTCAGTCTTCTATTAGAGGTCAGGTCACGAAGGTCTTCATGCAACACTCGAACCCATCAAAACATTCCTTAAAATACCTAAACATTGGATATCCGATCTGATCCAATTTTGAAAACCATGCCAAAAAGAACCACTCTCTATTCCCTTGCAACCTAACTAAAGAACCTGTGTGCTCAAGTTTTCAACCACTTCACTCTCGCATCATAACTTGTTTCTTTATAGCAGTATAAGGTTCAACAACCACAAACAGAACACACCCTCTTTATCCGATCTGATCATTGACGCTTGGTTGTTGAATAAGTTCCAACAATTTCTCCACTGATTCTAGAAGTTTTTCACCATGACGGTTAAACATTCTTGCTTCTAAGATCCATAAGATGAGAAGCAAAGCTAACTGAATTTTTCTTTTCCTGCAACAAGAAAATTTTGTTTGTGAGTAGTTATTTCAATTAGGAATATGGAAAAGTAAGCAATGCAACATAAATGTAATGAGTTATTTCAAGTAGGAAAATATTAGAAAATTGTTTATAATTGCCTAATCCATCAACAACAACACAAGAAAGCTTAGCAAACTCTAAAACAATCAAAGAACACTGAATAACCTAGCCCCAGATTACTGAACTAGTTGCTTCGCCATCATCTCCCTTCCCCCCCACCCCCCACCCCTCACCTAATATCTTGCATAGGGTTGATCATTCTTTTCTTAGCCCGGCCTGGTCCAACCCACAAATTTTCGGGTACGACACCAAGTTTTCGTGCTTAGGCCTGGCCAATCCAGGCCTGCATTAAGCCCAGGAATTTATGGGCCAGGCTTGTGCATAATTTTCTAAGCCCAACCTAACCTGGCCCAAAGTGAAGGAAAGTGAAAAGAAAAACCCCTATACCCTAAATCATCTCTCTCTTTTTTTTTTTATTGAATGGTACTCCTGTGTCACGTCCAAAGTTGGTGATAGCCGGAACTCAAATCTACATCTCTCTCTGTTAGAACAATCCAATTACTGAGCCACCACTCAGTTGGCCCTAAAACATCTCTTGAACTTTTCTCTCCTCTTCCATCAGTAATGAGCACTGCCCTACTGCATGTTCCCAACCAGCATTGCTGGCCGCTGACTCCTTCACTCTTCATTCAATTCCATTGCCCTTTGCAGCTGCTTACCACTACAAGAAAAATGATCAAACACGGCGGTTTAAAGCTGGCGGTCTTAAAAACCACTGCTGTAGTGAAAACTAAGCTGGCGTTTCTCACGAGACCACCGTGCTGCCGCCTAATGCACCCACCACCAGAAAAGATATTTCCTGTCCACCATCACCACTTGGCCTCCGCCACCACACCAGTAGCCACTATCAGCTACTACCAATTGGCCCAGTTCCAATTTCCTTTAAAAGACAAATTATATTATTCTGAAACATGAAATCTTCCTCCATATAATATTTTGATTTTTTTATTGTAAAAAAAAAAAACTGATGTTGGATTTTTAAATATCAAATTGATATAATGAATTTTTAAATAAGCGGTCCAACTCGTTGATTGTTTGATTCAATGGGTGTTTCATCCACCTGCTTATGGTAATTGATTTCACGGGTGTTTCAACTTGTCTTTTTATTTTGAAGACTCAACTTGTTAATTGTTTGATTTAGTGGGCGCTTCATCAAACTTATAATAATTAGGATAAATTACAAATACCCCCCGTACTATGACATCTGTGACAAATACCTCCTGTATTTTGTTTTGTGATAAAAACCTCTTTATATTATGACCCCTTTTCCTTAGCTTTCTGTTATAAAATTTTTTAATTCCCATACTACCCTTGTAAGAAAAGCACTATTTATCTTCCCCAACTTCAGGACACAAGAATAGCAGCGGCGGTATTCCTTCACATCTCTCTCTGTCACTCCCTCTCTCCGGATCTCTCTTTTTCCCCTTCTCCTTTCTCTTCACCCCTTTCTTCAGACTCTTCTTGGTCTTCTCTCTCCACCGCCTGAGCTAAGCTAACAAAAGTCAGAAAAGAAAGACAAGAAAAGGATTTACAACTTAAACCTCTCGATCGTTAGCAACTCGGCATTCACGAACCGGTCAGCTTCTCTCGGCCAAGTTAGCAACAGCACCCCAACCGTAATCCCTTCCATCACCAAGTTCCACCCGCATTGAGTCAGGAACCCGCCCATGGCTCTATGGGGCCCATCCCCTTATGATCAAACCTCTCCCCACCACCCGATCTTCGATCTCCTTAATGATAACCTCGCTATCGTTCGCTTCCTGTCTCGACATCGTCATCTTAACGGTCAAAATAAATCTGACTCCACTTCGTTCCAGCCCGACTCCCAAGGCCTCAGCTGTCGTTTCGGCGGCAGCACCACCTGACTACCAAAACAAGCGCGTAAAGCACAGACTCGTCCGGGCAACGGTCGAGCTACTTCAGCACATCAGCAGGTGACACCGAACTGGGCTCACCTCGTTCATCAGATCTAGCACCAGCAACCTCCATCATAGCCCAAGGGCCCACACCACTCTCTGCTTCATCTTTTTCTTCTTCTTGTTGCCGATTCCAAATCTGCTCGATGGCGGGTTCTACGACCTCCGAATTGAAGAAAATTCAGATTCAGAGAGATGATATTATATTTGATGCTTATGTGGTGGGGGTTGATTATGAGGTCAAGAACCATGCTTTGAAAATTTCCCAAATGAATCTTGGTTTTAAAACACTCATCCCATATTTGTATCGTGGAAAGGTTGGTTTAGACGTTGCTGAAGCACAACATTTAATGGATGGTCTTGATTGGCAAGGTGATATTCGTGCTTCAGTTAGTTGGCTCAAGGCAAATGGTTCATAGAAGGTAGGTGTGACAGGATTTTGCATGGGCGGTGCTCTCTCAATTGCAAGTTCTGTTTTGATTCCTGAAGTTGATGTTGTCGTTGCTTTCTATGAAGTTCCTTTCTAAGGGGAAGTGCAAAAAGAGAGATCGGGGGGGGGAGAGAAAAAATGTGAAGGAATACGGTCATGTTGTTCCTGTATCGTGAGGTCAGGGAAGATGAATAATATTTTTCTTAAATGGTAGTATAGTAATTAAAACATATTGTAACCGTAGATTTCAACGAAAAACTAACGGAAGAGGATCTTTGTCTCACGATCTTAGTACAAAGGGAGTCTTTATAACAAAACAAAGTACAAGGGGTCTTTGTAATTTACCCTAATAATTATTTGATTTTCATCCTTTTGTTTGAATTAATTATTGATTAGTAGTTATTATGATAGGTGATTAATAAAGTAGCTATTATTCTATTAATAATCAATAGGTAAATTATTAGAATGTATGCAATGTCTTATTGGTTATTGCAAATTATCTTAAACTATCTTTCATCAGGCCTCGGAATCCCATAACTAAAAACGCACGGAAAAATAACTAAAATAGTGATTCAAATTATAATAAAACAAATGGATACAAGAACACTAAAATGAAAATATGGTTACAGAATTATTTACCCACTCAAATTTTTATTATAGTTATCGTAAGGGTAAATTACAAAGACCCCCCTGTAATTTGTTTTGCGATAAAGACCCCCTTCTACTATGACCGTGAGACAAAGACCCCCTTCCATTAGCCTTTGTCCAAAAAATCCGTTGCAATATTTTTTAATCCTCATACTACCCTTATAATATGGGGATGGCGGATTCACCTAATTGAAAGCTTGGGTTTTTAGTTTCAAGCAGATCTTTCACCAGAAAAAATAAGGCATGTTTTAATCTTGCTAGGAGATGGACAATAGATGAAATTCAAGTCTCTGTCAAGGCAACACAACCGGAGGTCTCCGGATCGGAGAAAATTGCCAGAGAGAGGGCGATGCCGAAAGGATCAAAGCTAGTAAGTGTTATTTTTTCTTTCCTTCTGTTCGTTTTGAATTGCAGAAACTAGGGTCTCGACTTTAATTCATTAGAGAAATCTATGTATATTTATTAAAATTAATTATTATTTTTTATGCAGGAGGATGGATTAAACTTATTTGTTGGGCTTCCTCTGGATGCTGTTTCCCACGGCAACACACTGAACCATGTAAGAGCAATCGGGGCAGGGTTGAAAGCTCTGAAGCTTTTGGGGGTAGAAGGGGTCGAATTTCCCATCTGGTGGGGGATAGCCGAGAAGGAAGCCAGAGGAAGGTACGACTGGTTGGGATATCTTGAGCTTGTAGAGATGGTCCGAGATGCGGGTCTCAAGCTTCACGTATCTCTCTGCTTCCATGCTGCCAAACAAGCCAAAATTGAACTCCCTGATTGGGTGTCAAAGATTGGTGAAGCACAACCAGACATCTTCTTCACCAATAGGTCGAGACGGCGCTACAAAGAGTGTTTATCACTGGCGGTGGACGATTTTCCCGTCCTCTACGGGAAGACTCTAGTTCAGGTTTACCAGGTATTCCTGTAGCTTCAAATCTTCATTCTCAAATCTCATGGGCTCTACAATCGTGGTAAGCTTCAAATCTTCATTCTCAAGTCTCAACCCATCTCATTTATTTATTTGTTAGAACCAGTTCTTATCAATGGTTGCTTTTTCTGTGATCTCCTCAAGATGTTTCAGTGGGCCTGGGACCAGATGGAGAGCTTCGGTACCCTTCCTGACCATCAACGAGAGGTGGCAAGATTATAGGAGCAGGGGAATTCCATAGCTACGACAAAAACATGCTAAAGCATCTACAAGAACACGCCCAGGCAACCGAAAACCCCTTCTGGGGCCTCTCAAGTCCTCATGATGCCCCCAACTACGACTAGTCACCCTTTCGCCAACACCTTCTTCAAGGAGAACGGAGGCTCTTGGGAGACCCCATATGGAGTAGCTCTTTTCCTAATCAAAAAGTAGAGCATAATACAACACAACAAAAGTGAAACCGCGAAGAGGCCCTCGGTGGCTATGAGAATTATGTCTTTCATTTCGGAGAGTTGGGAGAGAGAAAG
Organism: Nelumbo nucifera; assembly: GCF_055504915.1. NCBI lineage: Eukaryota > Viridiplantae > Streptophyta > Magnoliopsida > Proteales > Nelumbonaceae > Nelumbo > Nelumbo nucifera. The sequence continues at coordinate 9,558,915 of NC_142654.1, read as the reverse complement.
AATGAGAGAGGACGGTGAGGGGAGGGGAAAAGAAGAGAAGAAAGGAAAAACGATAGGTTAAATAGGTTTTAAGAGAAAAAGGGAAAAAATAAGAAAATAGAAAAAGTTTAATGGGGTATTTTAGTAATTTAACACACTCCATCATCTGACTTAACAGTCAAGGGGGGTCTTTGTCTCACAGACATAGTACAGGGGGTCTTTGTCGCAAAACAAAATACAGGGGGTCTTTGTCACAGACCCCATAGTACAGGGGGTCTTTGTAATTTACCCTTATTCTAACCTCTAATATCTAGTCTAGTTTATTAATTTGAACAAAGAAAAGAGATTTCAAGCAAAAGTTGTTTGAAGAATAAACAAACGGACAAGTTTCATGTTAATCAAACTGGAAGTCTGGGAGAAAACTCACTAGCCTGTGGCTTTTGACGCCCAAAATTAGTATTTTCTTGCTACGACCAAATGGAATAAACCATAGAGAGAGAGAGGGATGGCAATTTTATCCACAAAACCGGGTCCCCGATCTGACCCACCCCGAATGGGGCAAATTTTCCCCGATCACAAATGCATACGGGTCGGGTTCGGGGAATTTTCTTTTGCCCATGGAGCGGAGACAGGGTAGGGATGGGTCTGCTTATAAATCCCCGAGCCCGCCCCGACCCCGGTTGTAAATTACAAATATACCCATATATATAATGTGTTAAGGTATTACCTATTACGTATTAGGTTTAGGAGTTAGCCACCTATTTGTTTCCCTATTGACAACTGTTTCGTGACTTTTGTCTTCCTTCAACCTTCACAGTTCGCACATACAAAGACACTGAGTATTCCTTCAACCTTTGCACAACCATTGATCGTCGGGGGCCGGGCGCTGCCGCCGCCGTAGCAGTAGGCTTCCTAGTCTTTCCTTCGTTCTCCAATCTTCACTCTTTAATGGATATAGGAGGTGATGGTTGGACGCTTCTGTCACAACAGCAACCCCTGTACAAACTCACATCTCCGAGCCTTCTCTTAGTGTCCTCTTGGTCTTTGCGGGGCGGGTACATATCGGGGATTCCCCATCCCCAACGGGGCCGGGGATGGGGAGGGGGTGCCCTGCCCCATACCTGCCCGTTGCCATCCCTAGACATAAACCACGGAGGGAGAGAGAGAGAGAGAGAGAGAGAGAGAGAGAGAGAGGCGCCCAGGAATTGGGTTTTCCAAGTGAGGGGTTTTTGTCTTTAAGATATGTTGGCGGGAGGGAAAGCAAGTTTCTCCTCTCCGTAGGCCTGTAAACGAATTGAATTCGAATCAAATCAGTCTAGATTCAAATTTTAAATTGATTATAAAAAACAATATTCGAATTTGATTCAATATTCGACGGATATTGAATGTTTCAATTCGAATTCGATTATTAAATCGAATATTCAAATCGATTCGAATTCGACCAGCATGAGGTCTAGAATCTTAAATGTCCGAGTTTTCAAAGAAACGCAAGTGATTAGCTTGAGAAAAGAGGTAGGGGATTGACGGCAGCAGTCGTGGGTTCCCGGTGGTGGGCCAAGTGTGAGTGTGTGACGGTGGCAGTCGTGGGTTCCCGATGGTGCAAATGCAATGGTAGTAAGTAGTGTTGGCCGGTGATGCTGGACTATTGCAGCACAATGACCGGTGATGCTAGACAGTTGAGGGCCTTGAGGCATCGAGTTTGAGTTTGAGTAGTGGCGAAGGAGATGGTTGTGGCCGGTGATCGGTGCTCAACTGCTATCATAGTGTTAGACAATGTATGCCCTTAGCTCCAATCAGCATAATATACATTATAACATTTATTGTAAATGAATAAAGTACATATTTGATTCATGTTATTATGGTGTGTTTCTGTGTAATACCTTTAAACTGGACACATATGAGACTCGTGTTAGTTTAGAATTTTCATAGCCATTGGATAGATCTGGGGAGATTTATCCTGCCAAGTCTAACACTGATGTGCCACCAAGTTGGTTGGGGTGGCTTATCACAATTGCCAGGGTGAGACCTGAGGTACATGCAATGTGTTTTTTTTTTAACCCTGAATCGGACCAAAATTCCAATATTGCCCTAGACCTTGGAGATAGATGGGCAAAACTGGAATGTTACGCCTGACCCCTAGACTCGATTATGATACTGCACCAGGTGTCGGATTGGGCTGTCTTTGATATGCCAATCAGTGAGATCCTTAGAGGGGGTCAAAACCTAAGTATGTTGGGACAGTCTGAGAATTCATCTGAGTGGATGATCATAGTGATAGGATCAGCCCCTTTGTCGGACAAAGTGAATGATCGGGGATGCACTCTCTCTGATGGAAACCTAAACTGACGGCAGTTGATTTCAACCGTTGAAATTTGTTTTTGCAAAATATATTTATATAGAGATATACATATATATATATATATATATTTGCAAAAAGTTTTAATTCCCGGGATCCATGTGAGTAAAGAGTGCAACACTTTACTTTGCAGTCGAAGGAGAGGTCCTCTCTTATCGGCCAGTGTTTGATCATTATGGGTTGAGAGGTTAAGTGTAAGGCCATTGAGGGTTATACTTGATGGACTAATCTTGCATCTGCCCACAGTCCTTGGGCCTTCATAAGATGGCTGGACCCAATGACCATTTAGTGTAAATGTTGGGCCCATTAAGGGCCCATAGTGATGAACTCAGGGGTTCACTGTATTCAGCAGTGAATTCGGCCAAGCCTTGTAACAGAAGTTAGGTTGAACCCATGTGGTTGATGTGTAGATCAATGATAGGGTCCCATGCCATACAAAGAGAGCCAAGCTAGCTAGCATTAAAGTGGAAGTGAGCTTGAAAGCTTAATGGACCTAAAAATCCATTTCGAACTGGGTTAATTAGATTAATTAAATAGGAGTGGATCTAGGATTTGGATCAGCAGATAAGATAAAGAATTATCCTTATCCACTTAAAGAGTCCAGATCCAAATAAAGATTTAGATTAAAGGAACTCCTAATTTGATTAGGAAGGTTGATCTTTTATCTACAGATAAAATAAGGAATTATCCTTATCATTTAAAGAGTCCAGATCCAAATAAAAGATTTGGATCAGGAAACTCCTAATGATATTAGAAAATTGTCTTTTTAAAGTTATAAATAAGAGAGCAGGGCGAACCTCTAGGGACACATTCACTGAATACAGAGAGAAGACAACACAATTAGACTGCTCTTGCCTTCTGCTCTTTTTCTTCCTGCTCTTGCCGCCCTACCTTGTTCAATCTCCAGTTCTTGGACTGGATCAAGATTCAATTTTGATATTGTTTCTTTCCAAAAGAAATAATTTAGAAGTTGTGCTCACTGTCCCATTCAGTTTTTGCTGAAGAATCACTAGTTCTTGGTGAAGAATACCTATTGATTCTGCCTCATCCTAAGTTGTGTCATCTTCAATGGTGGGAGGATTTGATACTCTCTTTGGGCGTGAACACCTACGTTGGGAGGAGCATTGTTGCATGGATTCCGTATCAAGTATATCATTCCCTTAATTTGGTTTCAGATTTGGTCCGGTTTGGTTACAAGAACAAACCTTTAAAATGCAATTTTCTAAATTGCGAATAAGATTTCCGAATGGAAGTAAAAAAAAATTGAAATTTTGCCCAACCTTCCTACAAGGTTCGGCCATTCATATGATGGATCTCCCATCCCTTCACATAGACGATGCCATCGATGCTCACAAATTGCAAATATTGAGAATAAAAAAGAGAGGAAGAAAAGAGGAGTGCGAATAAAAAAGACAAGGGGAGAGAAAGGAAGAGAAGAAGATGAAGAATAATGAAGTTAAAACTTAAAAAAGAGGGAGATGAAATGACAAGAGAGAGAGGGGGGAAGAGGCCCGAGAGGGTAAGACGGGAGGGGAAGCATCATCGAGAAGAGACTGTGTGAGAGAGAGAGAGAGAGAGAGGGGTGGGGGGGAGAGGCCCGAGAGGGGGGAGGGGAAGGGTCATCGAATGACCACTCAAATAGGTTAGATTTTTTTATGAGGGACATGACCCCTCTTTAAGACTTTAAATGTATACAATTGTTATTAATATATATTAATGTATATAATTAATCAAATTCAAATTCAACACGAATTTGAATTCAAATTCAATAAACTAATCGATAAAATGTATAAATTTGAATTCAACCGTTAAATTTATCTAACCATTCGAATTTGATTCGATTACGTTGGATATTGAATTCAGAATAGGATAATCGAATACTGTCTTGCACGGGTTGAACCGGATTTAAGGTGGAATTCGGGCCCAACCCATAGTAAGCACTAAGCACCCATTTGGTAGGGCTTTCATACAACAGTTTCTAGCTTTGTAAGGTAGGCCCCATATGAAAGATCTAGGAATTATACTTCGTGAAAACCCAAAAAGCTCAAAATCACTTTAATTATACTTCATGAACAGTCCATCGATGCAAAAGGCAGACCCTGTTGGGCCCTCAACAGGTATGATGTTGAAATACGAGCCCTATTAAGAGGATTTCATGTGGCCTCCACAAAAGGAATATCACATCTTTTGGTGTATACAGATATCATAGCGTTAGTTGAATTTGCAAACAGCTCACTTTTTTGCTTATATATCTTGTAAGGGCCAACTAAGTGTACATTATAGTACCTTAGATCCTAGTCATGTAAGTTTTTCTATATGATATGAATGAAGGATCTTTCTTTTCCAAAAAAAAGAAAAAACAAGTATTCTATAACGTGGATGAAATATTGGATGGTGTGGACCGGTTCACACTACACTGTTTTGCATATGATTTGTATTAAGGACAAGTGTGGTGTGGACTAACCAATCTACTGATTCCATGCATTTTCCATACAACTTTTGATATCAAAATACCAATTGACCTATTTGTATAGCCACTCACAATTCACAATGTAATGGAGTTGGTGTTGTGAATAGCAGTGGTAGAGAGCATAAACTCTTTCTTTTATATATATATATATATATATAGTTTAATTTTATTTTATTTTCATCATAAATAAAAATAATTTTTATTTTAACAATTTTTTATTTAATATGATGAATATATAACATTATAAATGTCCCCAAATGTTTTTGACAAAATTGCATTTTTTGTATTTTATCTTTTTTAAATATTTATTATTCAATTTTGACATCACCATGAGTTTATTTGAAAAGTTTGATCATTAGCCCACCATCTAGATAGGAAAATAGCCTTGCTTTCAGATCAATTTTAAATTATATATTTCATATACATTATATAAATAATGTTTGTTTATCATACTTAATTTTTATTTGATATAATTAAAACATAATATTAGAAATATGTCCAATTTTTTTATAATTTTTATATTTTAAATTCCTTGTACCTTTTTATTTTTCAAAAATGTATTATTTTACTATAACATCATTGGTTAATCCATTTGACCCAAACCACTAACCCACCACCCAAACCATTTATTATTGCATTTCCATCATTGATAAAATAATGTATAATACTTATTTTTGTTCAATACAATGAATGTATAATATTATAGATGGACCCAATAATATATTACATCAAATATATTCCCAAATCGTTCTCTAATTTTTTTTCTTTATTTTTGTGATTGTTTTGTATTTTTCTAATTTTATTATTTGACTATGACATCATGTAATTTAATTTCAAGGTTTATTTTAGACCTGTAATTCCATTGTCATCATTAATAAAAATATTTCTTACATTTTGTACTTAATTTTATTTAGTATAATGAATATATAATATTAGAGATATGCTCAATTCCTTTTTTTCATTTTTTATATATAATTTACTTTGATTTATTATTATTTAATTATGACATTATTGGTTAACCCATTTGACCCAAATAGTTAAATTGCTTACCCACCAACAGAGGGGAAGAAAATGGTTTTATTTTCAAATTATTTTTTAAAATAATTATTTTTATACTTTTAAAATCAATGTTGTGGATTTAATTAATAGAATTTAAATTATGAGAAAAATATATCTTAAATATAGGATTTAATGAGAGAATATACCTTAGATATGAGACTTAATGAGAGAGAATAAGAAAATAATTTTATTTCCAAATTGTTTTAAATTTTATATTCAATTTTCATCATTAATAAAAGTATTTTTTATTTATCATACTTATTATTGTCTAATATGGTGAATATATGATATTAAAGATGTTCCCAAAATTTTCTTTAATTTTCATATTTCTTGCATTTTATCAAGTTTTAATTTTTTATTATTTAATTGTGGCAACAATGCAACATGGGTTGGCCTATTTGACTCAAAATTGTTTATTTTTTATGTCATTAGAGTTATTTATGTATGGATTTAATTAATGGAATTTAGTAATTAAAAGAAACAAAAATGCCTTAAATGTATGGTTAAATGAGGGATGAATGAGAGTTAATACCTTAAATGGAATTTAATGAGTGGGAATTGAATGCAATGAATAATAATATTCAAATTATATTTTCTGCCCTCATAATAGATAGGGACCCTATTTCAAAAAAGGGGTATTTTAGTCTAGAAAAATTTCAGAAATGTTAGACCGTTTGTGTACTTTTTATAGTATATATATATATATGTGTGTGTGTGTGGTTCAATTCTCATTTTTGCATTCTTTATAATAATGGAATTTTTTAGTGGACAAAAATTGGTAGAATGAAAAATGACGCTAAGGACAAAATGCTTTTTCCAAAAGAAATGAAATCTTTTCGTGATAAAGGATGAGAATAAATTTTGAACTCATTTGATTATAAATTTCAATTTTATTCTTTTTTTCATCAACCTAAATAATAATATAGTTATACATACAATACCAATTAGTATATATAAAGTGGAAACATGCAAGACCTACACCAACAAAACACAAATCAACCTCATACAGCCCCCGTATTAATAATGCAAAATATGAAAAAAAAAAACAAGGAACAAAAAAATATTTTGCGTTGGGGTTTAAAAATTATAAAATTAAAAATAAAATGATAATATGAAGATGTCTAACAGTCTCACCAAATTGATATATTTAATAAACATAACATACTAAGAAAATTATAAAATATAATAAAACATTATATAATCATGTCCCATATTACTCATTTTCATTTTTCGAAAAAAAAAAAACTTTGTGGGGTCATAAACCACTAGCCTAGGTCTTTAAAACCACCAACATAAATGTTTATCATAGATGGTTTGGGGTCAATTGTCCGTGGATATAAGTTTTCATGACAACATCAACACTAGTCATGAATAACATGTAACACAGTATTTATTTTTTCATGTTGCAAGTTAGTTCAATTTTAGTGTCATTGATTGATTTCTCATTTAAAAATTGAATAAGGCCCATGGTAAGAATTTTGTAACCAAACACTCTAATGTTATATTCATTTTTGTCCATAATAAGTAAGAATTGAAAGAACGAGGCTCGAAGTAGTGAACCAAATATGTCATAACTGAAACTAAAATTGAATTAATTAGTACACTTAAAAGATTTTTGTTATTTAACTATTTTATGTAAAAGACAAAACATAATCAAGTCATTTGGTTCAACCAATTCAGCTATTATGAGATGGGACAACCTCACATGCTGCATGATCTTAGACAAAGCTAAGCATCTTGGCTTTTGGGTTTGCGAGGTAGGCCCACACAAATAGCCTATAAGTAATGTTTGGTGAAAATCCGGAAAAGCCTAAATTTGCTATCATTCAATTAAAGAAAGAAATTACATTGAAGTTTCTTTTAGGTTGTGTTTGGTTTGAAGGAAATAGTAGGGAAAGGTAAGAAAACCTTTACAAACCTAGGCAATGGCATCTACTTTTCTGGGGTTGGCCCACATGGGCGACTTGTAAGCTATTATTGGTGAAAAATCCGAAGATCCCAAATTGGTTATCAGTTAGCCATTAGAAGGGCTATCTATTTCAGCACCTTTGAATAGCCTATCCGAAATGCTTTAAAGCAATCGAATCTTTATATCATAGATCATAGAACCTATTTGGGAGGGTTGAAGTTCAGTGGCTTTGAGGTGGATCCCACATGAACAATTTATAAGTTATATTTGGTGAAAATTTTAGAGAGTCAAATCAACTAAGAGTAGATCCAAGGGGCGGAGGGGAGCCATAATTAGGGGTGTAAATGGATTGAATTCGAATTAAACCAAGCAACATTCAAATTTGAATCTGACTAGAAAACCTGACACCCGATTTCGATTCGATATCCAATGGTTATTGAAAATTAATATTCGAATTCGAATTCGATTAAATATTCGAATAATTGATTCAATTCGAATTCAATCAATTAATTATTTTAGGTAATTAAAATAAAACATTTTAAATATTATATATAAATTATATAAAACATTTAAATAGTTTATATATTATATATAAAAAATAAATAATTGGTCGAATTGAATCAGGTCATATTCGAATTCAAATCTGATTAACTATTCGATATGAATAGGATATATAAATTTGATTGATTATATATTTGAATTATCCAAATTTGATTATGTCGAGTCCCTAATTCGAAATTGAATTTTCGAATACCGTTGACATCCCTTGCCATAATCCCCATGTCATAAAAATCCCCACAATCCCCATTTGGATCACACTTATATTATGGCTTCAATCCATATTTATTAACTTTTGGACCCCCTTATCTATGTTTATTAGCTTTTGGTCCCTCTTAAAAAAATCTGGTCCACCCATATAATCCCGGTTATTTAAAGGGTTGTCCACTTTAATCTCTTTGAATAGCTTATCTTGAGTGCTTCAAAATAGTTGAACCACTTTAGCTGAATCTTCAATTCAGCCCTCCCAAACAGGCCCTAAATAGATAAGGTTAAGGCTGGATCTAGGGGTGTTCATTGTTTGGTTCAAAGCGCAAAACCAAACTAAATCAAACCAAATTTGTGGTTTTGGTTCGGTCTGCACCTGAAAACGGTGAGGTTCAGATTCATATTTTGCTAAATTGCAATTTTGTTAAATATTATATATATAAACCAAACGTATAAAATTAAACTTTTAAGTTAATTTCTAGGGGTGCTATTTGCGCTTTTTAATTGGGTTAAAGCCCAATAGAATAAAAGAATGTTCCAAAGTTTTCTAAACCGTTTTAAAAAACAGTTTGGTCTGGTTTGTTTTTTATGCCAAAAAAGTTTGATGTGGTTTGAGAAGTTTTTCAAACGTAATTTACTGGCTTGGCCTAAAGGTGTCAATGAACCGATTTTGGACTAGACCTCGTCTAGTCCAAAATCAAATTGGACGGATTGGATGGACCAATAAGACAGATTGGATTGGACCAATCTGGTCTAAAATATTTATTTGATTGGATTAGGTCAATATCTAGTCCATTGATATAAGATAAAGCATAGAAGTGTCAATGGACTGGGTTTGGATTAAAACCAATCTAAATTAAAACGAATTTGAACAGATTGGATGGTCCAAACATTGAATTGGAGTGGTCCAAAATATCATTGGATTGGATTGAACCTGGTCCATTTGTAATGGACTCACATTGAATTGGATCCGATTGGACCAAATCCAATTCAATTGACACCCCTAGCTTGTTCTGAAAACTGCAACTAGACTTGTTCATGGGTCGGGTAGAATGACGGCCTGGCCCTCAAACGGGCTTGAACATGAGTTTTAACTCGCGGGCTTGACCTCGAGCCTAATAAAAGCCCGACTCGATTTTTTCAAGTCGGGCTTGGGATTTGTCAAAAAAGCCCGACCCGGGTTTTATATAGTTTAAACCCTAAATTCTTAAACCGCCTAACCCTAACCCTAAATTCTTCTCACTTTTCTTCTCGTCCATATTTTCTCACTCTCAAACTCTTAGAATTGGCAAGCCTAGGTGCACCGTTTTCATTCTACAAACTCAGGCACCGGAGGTTGGTGTCACCAGAACTAGGTCCTCTCTCTCTCTCTCTCTATTCGGCATCGTTTTCATCTTCTATCTTCTCACTTTTCTTCTCATTCTCAGTTTCTCACTCTCAAAACTCGCAAACCCAAGCACATCGTTTTCACTATGCGAACTCAAGCATCGGTGGCTGGTGCCACCAGAACTAGGTCGTCTCTCTCTTCAGCGGTGAGCTCTCTCTCTCTCTCTCTCTCTGACCGATACCATTTTCATCTTCTATCTTCTCACTTTCTTAGTTTTCATTCTCACTCTCACACTCCCAGGAACCGATGAACTCAAGCATCGACGCTCAGACTCCCAAGTCGGGCTTTGGGCTCAGGCCTAAAAAATTTATATTAATGAAGAGCAAAAACCCGACCCATAAACAAGTCTAACTACAATGAACCAAAGTATAAACACCCCTATTTGGATCTAGGTCCAACAAGTGTCCCAACAACCGATCACAAGATACTTTGAACATCTCCCTTATCCTCCACAGCAACACGTTCTCAAGCAACCTATATGCAGCGATGAATAGGAAATATCTTCATTGTCCTCCATGGTGAGATTTCCCTGCCACTGCAAAGTCAGTGTGACCGGTTGGTATAACTTCACTGTCTCATAGGCTAGATCGAATTCAGTCAATGCAAAGCTTGTTGGGACACTTTTATAGACTTGCATCGAGAACATTTCCATACTTTTATACTTTATTTATGAGGACTATAACGATGGTTCGAACGGGCTTGGCACTGACTGAATCCGATTTCCACATTGCACGCACAGATGTCAGCCACTGTCGTGGTCGTGGAATCTACAAATAGATGAACATGCGGAGCACCAACAAAGCTGGGCAAATAATTTATGGGCACATAAACGAGCAATAATCTGCTGCTGCAAATCAAGTGTATGAACCAGGCTATAAAGCCAATCACTAGTGGACACGTGTTCACTTATAATTGGTTACCTAGCCTAATTCACATTTTGATCACAGCAGATGACATGTCCACAAGATGACAGAAGCTTCCTCTGCCGACCCATGTGAACTATACTGTCAAAGCCGGTTGTTTTGTTTCCCCAAAATGTAAAACGTGTTTGGAAAAGGAAAAGAAAAACATTTTTTATTTATACATATAGTCCAAAACTGGTCATCTTTCATCTTTGAATCTCAGTGGAACCTGATGTCTGAGCCAATCGTTCACTTGACGTGAATGTAGAGATAAAAAAAAAATAATTAAAAATTCATGATTTACGTTTTACTAATGCTTTCGTTGAGAATCGAACTCAAGACCTCCCGCTTACTAAACGGGTGCTCTAACCAACTGAGCTACGAAAGCTACATGAAATACTTATAGCTAAAAGATAATATGTTAGAGTGGCCAAGTTCAAATAGAAACAAATCTCCCCTGCAAAACCGAACCGCCTGAACCAATTACCTCGGTTTGTTTCCGTTATAATAAGGTTGGGATCGGTTTTTGCTGTTCCCAACCGATTAAACCCGGATTAAGTATATATTTTCCTCTAAATTTTATTTAAATTATATTTAAAAGGGTAAATTTCATTGATGATATATAAGATAATTTTGGTTACAAAACTTGCTTTATTAATATTATATTATAAAAATTAATATTTTAAAGATAATTATAGATATCAAGAATAACCATTCCAACCGGCAAGGTTCGAGGTATCAACACTCTCAACTTTAGGAGTCATCATGGCCTGCGTCTTCCAAGCCTATGAATTTTATGTACAAAATATCTGTTAATGGCTTGATCTATTCGATAGGCCTGATGGACTTAAATCGATTTGGCTGGTTTTGGTATTTATGGGTTAGTTTTAGTTTTTAATGTATTGTCTTGATTATTATTAGTTTGAAATTGGTTTCATCCGGTCTTAAACTGGTTCAGATTCGATTCAAGTCATATATATTAGGGTAAATTTCTTAAACTATCCCTACTGTTTAATTAATTGTCAAATTGTACCTCTACTATTTATAAATTGTCTTGGAGCACCCTTACTGTTTTTGACAATTGTCACTATCGTTAAATCGTAATGCTTTTTATTGAAATGTTGTTTATGCCCTTCCATTAAGTTGGACCAGAATTTGCTCGAAAAGAAAATTACTGTATTAACCCTCAATGGTTAATTATTTTCATGAAAGCCAAACCCTTCGTTGTTCGTTCTGAACACTCCATTACCGCTGCAAATTCCGGCCAGTGACCGTAAACTTTTGTCTATAGGTAAGATAGAAGAAAACGATGTTAACACGACATATAGTTTTATGGCTTTTAAACCTCAAATAGTAGAAGAAAAACAACGTTGTTTTTAAACCCTAATCCTTTCGTCTTACACGGTTGTCTTACTGTCAATATTTTATGTGTTTTCTTTTTGGGGGGATTTTTAGCCTACACTCCACCTCAGAAATACTGATTTGAACTGTAGACCTACAACAATTAAAATTTATGAGTAGCTCCACCTATAACACCCACACCCGTCCTTGAATTGGCATCAATTCCGAGCTGGCACCCACCCCCAACTGTATGGTGGAGCTAGGATTTCAGAGGTTGACTGAACGGTAAAACCCCCTTTTTTTTGCAGTGAATTCAGCTTTTTAGACATTTCATTGTGAAAGTTCTACTTTTGGGGAGACCATTTACAGAGATCCAAAGGTCCAAAGTCAATCTTGGTTAGTGGACCATTTACATATATTTGAGGTTCAACATTGCCCCCGAAAGGTTACGTGTCATGTTTGGGATCCATGTGGGCAAGCGAGTGGATGGGCGGGGTTGGGCATGCGAGCGGGTGACGCAGGTGAGCTGTAGGGGTGGGAATGCGAGATGACGAGGCGGGCAGGCAGGGGGTTGGGGGCTGGGCGTGCGAGCAGGTGATGCGGGAGGGCATCGAAAATCTGTATTTTTCAGTCATTGTGAAATGCTCCATTCACAATGAAATGTTACGTTTACATCGTCCCTAAGTTTCCATCCGATGATGGTTTTACCTACTCACAATCGATTGACAGAGCTCACCTTCCATCGGATCAGTTGTACTTGAAGTTATGCCAATTATTACCAAACACCAAAACCGTCTCGTGGCTGTAATATAGCATAGGTGATGATTGTGACTCCAACCAAACCGAACACAATACCTTCCTCTACTCACAGAGAGGATTGTGTATTACCCAAACAAACCGAAGGCAATACCTTCGTCCTTGTCGTGTTGATATATGTGTGATGCAAGTGGCCCAAAGAGATTGTTGTGACCAAACTGAAATGGGCCAAATTGAAAAGGTGCATTTTAGACCGGTAAAGGGTAATTCAATATTTTTTTAACAATATACCCATCATGTGATGTCACATGTCAATGACCCATAACAGATAGTTGATAGTAGGGGAAGTTTGTGACAATTGTCAGAAATAGTAAGGGTTCTCCAAGGCAATTTATAAACAATAAGGTACATCTTGACAATTAGCTAAACAATAGGGGTTGTTTAAGAAATTTGCCCTATATATTAAATAAGTTATACACATATATACATACATATTATAAAATTAGAGAATAATTTTTATATTTATAATAAAACTTTTAAAATAAAAATACAAAAAAATCACAAAAATAAAGAAAAATTTGGGCATATATTTATAAAAAAATAAAATATTGGGTCCATCTATAATATTATACATTAATTGTATTGAACAAATATAAGTATTATACAAAATTTTATCATGATGGAAATGCAATAATAAATGGTTTTGGTGGTGGGTTAGTGGTTTGGGTCAAATGGATTAACCAATGATGTTATAGTAAAATAATAATTTTTTAAAAAATAAAAGGTACAAGGAATTAAAAATATAAAAATTATAAAAAATTTGGACATATTTCTAATATTATAATGTAGATGAAATATATAATTTAAAATTGATCTGAAAGCAAGGCTATTTTCCTATCTAAATAGTGGGTCAATGATCAAATTTTCAAATAAACTCATGGTGATGTCAAAATTGAATAATAAATATTTAAAAAAGATAAAACACAAAAAATACAATTTTATTGAAAACATTTAAAGACATTTCTAATGTTATATATTCATCATTTTAAATAAAAAATTATTAAAATAAAAATTATTTTTATTTATGATGAAAATAATAATAATAATAATAATCATTGTAATTTAACCATCGCTATTCACAGCACTAACTCCATTATGTTGCGAGTGGCTCTACAATTAGGTCAATTGGTATATTGAATCAAAAGTTGTATGAAAAATGTAAAAATCAGTAAATAGGGTGCTGGTAAGTCCACACCACACTGTATGGAAAACAGCGTAGTGTGTTCTTAGTGAAAAGTTGATGTCAATAGTCTTTTTTGTCCTTAGTCAAAAAGACTATTCTGCACAGATGAAGGACGAAACGTAAGGGCATTTTCGTCAGTTAAAGCACATGCCAAGTTTGTGCCTTTATAAAAAAATTGGACGTGTTCAAATAACTGCAGGAGGAAAGACGAAAAAAACAGAAACAGAAAACGTTGGTAAATGGTGAGCGGTGACAAATGAAATTGACAGCGATGGCGGCTTTTTCAAAAAAATATATAAATTAAAACCCATTTTCTCTCTCGCACGTTGCGAGAAAAACAGTACCAAACGGAGACGGATACAGAAACCCCAACGCTTTTGCCTCCTTTTCTCTGCAACTTGCTTCCTCTCTATCTCCATCTCCCTGCGCGCCAATGGAGGCTCTGTGGCTTTCCCATTCGCACGTGCCTCTGCTACGCTCAACACGTGCGAATTCAAGCTTGCCCTCTTACCTAACGGCGAAGCAGCAGCAGAGTTGCAGGAAGAATCACTTCATCGCCGCCACGATTGCCAAAGAAACAACAGACGTCCCTCGGAAACCCTCCGCCGTTACTTCCACGGAAAAGCCGTTGCAGAGCTCTCCAGCTATTCCCTTAAGGAGGGTATCGGCCGATTCTTTGCAGTACGAGAGTGGTTTCCTCGGCGGCGTACCGGACAGGTCGTTGCTGACGGCCGATGACGCGGATGGAGTTCCTGACGCAATGACTTACTTGACTGATATACTGTCTTCCAATGTCTACGATGTGGCTATCGAGTCGCCATTGCAGCACGCGCAAAAGCTCTCGGACAGGCTTGGCGTCGATGTTTGGCTTAAGAGGGAAGATTTGCAACCTGTGAGTTTTTTATTTGATTTCTCTTTAAAGTTTCTATCTTTTTATGCGATTTTTAGTTTGATCTCTTTTGTTGAGTTTGAGAGGTATTTCTTTAGTTTTGTGTGTGTTTTTGGAATGAACGTCCATAGTTTCTGTTATTGTTGCGTTATGTGAAGAATTTTCATCTTTTTTTTTTTCCTTCTCTCTCTCTCTCTCTCTCTCTCACAAACACACACACACTCAAACACACAGTAGAGAATGTTGATGTGTTTTGTGGAAACCCGAGAAATGGATAAGAATTTTGTGTGTAGATAGGAAATGGGAATGTTAGATTAGTTCTGTGTCTGTGATGATAGTGTTGACAGTTGGATATGTAGGTTTTCTCATTCAAGCTGCGTGGAGCTTATAACATGATGGTCAAGCTGTCGAGGGAACAGTTGGACAAGGGTGTTATCTGCTCATCTGCCGGAAACCATGCTCAAGGGGTAGCATTGGCTGCTCAGAGACTTGGTTGCAATGCTGTCATTGCTATGCCTGTTACGACGCCAGAAATTAAGGTCTGATTTACTCCTATGTGATAATCAAGGTTTGATTTTGTTTGTTATGTCATATAATGTGGTTAATTTTGGTTCTTTCTGTGCTCTGAAACTGCGTATCTGTGCAGTGGAAGTCGGTCGAGAGGTTAGGTGCAACGGTTGTCCGTATAGGGGACTCATACGATGAAGCACAAGCTTATGCGAAAAAGAGGGCGGAAGAGGAAGGTCGAATCTTCATACCTCCCTTTGATCATCCCGACGTCATTGTAGGGCAGGGAACAATTGGGATGGAGGTTATACGTCAAATGAAAGGTCCACTGCATGCGATCTTTGTGCCTGTTGGTGGTGGAGGGCTGATAGCAGGAATCGCTGCTTATGTAAAGAGGGTTCGCCCAGAGGTTTGTGAGTCAATGCTACACCAACCTTCTTCAGGAAACTGTTTGAAATCTTCCTCCCCCGCCCTTCTGTCTTATTTTTAAGATGATTTATAAACTGTAAAGAAAACTTAGTAAACTGGTCAGGTCATTGCACACTTTCCTCCTCAATAGAAAGTTGAAAATATCATTATTTTTTTTCTTATTCACCTCATATTAATATCTTCAATATTTGCATTGGTCATTGCTCAAACTTTCCTCAACTTAAGAAGACCTTGTCCCAACATTCTGGGATTCTGAAAAGGAACAGGAGTGCAGTTTAGTTTGTCTCGAGAGTCGAGAAGTTGAAGTAGAAGGATGGCTGGAAAGGTTGTGATTAAGAATCCGAATGAAGGGGTTTTCAGATTCCTGCACTTGTACAAGGAGGGTGAAGAGTTTTATGCAGGCCACTTTTCAGTAAGGAGAAGGGGAAGACAGGGCATGTATAGGGGGGAAGTCTGATGGAGGAGGAGAAGGCTGTGTAGGATCAGGTCTGTCTTTGAGGATTAAGGTGAAAATTTGTTGTAAGTCATTGGTGGTCCCAGCTGATGATTGATTCTCAACTAGACGAAAAAGTGGTTTGGTGTAGATGAACAATTTGAGTAGGTAAAGTTGGAATGAATAAGCAAAACCATGTTTATGAACATTTTTGCTGGATTGGGGTGGATGCTAGGGGTTTTTTTTGGAAGACCCTAAGAGGGCGATAAACTGTTGGAGAACAGAGAGAAAAGGAAGGAATCTATGTTAACCAGATATTGGTACATGCTTATTGTACTAGTGTCAAACAGGATACTAGATACAATACTATATATTGCAAGGATACTTCTATATGTACTATATAGCACTAAAACTTATAGTGTATGGAAAATGGTATGTTCTAACAAATTATAAGGGCCATTGCTTGATGTAAATGTAAACTCTTGGTCTGACAAGTGTGAGAATTTAGGTTGGAGTTATTGAGTACAAGAGAAGCCACTTTGTGCATAAAATAAAATAAACCAAGGGTTAGGTCTGCATCCATTCCATACCTCCCAAGACCCTAGATTGTTGGGAGTAACATTGGGTAATGGCCCTTATTAGCATGTTCTAACAAATTAACAACGAAATCTGTACATGTTACAAATTTAGTTAAATTTGGCAAAAAATTAAGTTTTCAGAAATGATATTTAGGCTCAGTTTGGAAGGAGTACAAATACAAATATGTAAAGTGCAAAGCCTTGTATTTTGTATCATTTTGTATGTATTTGTGCTGTACAAATTTGTATTTGTACTCTTTCCAAACTGAGCCTCATGCTCAAAATCTATATGTAGAAGCATGATGCAATTACATTACATTGGATGCCAACCTGTATCCCTGTCCAGTGTCCAGGATTTTAGGTAATGGCAAGAAAATGATGGGAAGAAGCAAAGAGTCATGATAAGTATTTTTCTGTAATTTGATGGGTCTAAGGGACAGTCTCTCTCTCTCTATATCTATCTATCTATCTATCTATCTATCTATCTATCTATCTATCTATCTATCTCCAGGTGGGGGTGTCTCTAGTGGGTTTGAATATTTGTAGCATTTGCTGTAGGAGGGATGTTGTCTATTTATTGTGCCTGGGGTTTTGTTCAGACTTATTAAGAGCTTTAAGCTATCTCACAATTACTCATGCATGAATATTTGGAGTATGATCATGAACGTTATGCTTCCTGACTTTATGCAGGTAAAGGTCATTGGAGTGGAGCCTTCTGATGCAAATGCAATGGCACTATCTTTACATCATGGGCAGAGAATCATGTTGGAGCAGGTTGGAGGTTTTGCAGATGGTGTGGCTGTTAAAGTGGTTGGTGAAGAAACTTTTCGCTTGTGCAGGGAGTTGGTGGATGGTATCGTTCTTGTGAGTCGTGATGCTATCTGTGCATCAATCAAGGTTAGGTTCCTTCAAAATTTTTTCATATCAAGTAAAGGATGAGAAAATGTTGATGAAAAAATGTAAAACAAGTACAAGATCTTGGGGATATCAAAAAAAGAAAAAAAAACAAAGCAAAACCCAAATGACAAGCCAAAAAGACTTGTTTTAGCATGTATTGCATGATCTTAGCAACAGGGCATTCCTGTTTGACCATTAATACATTGAATTTATCAATAGAAAAACAACTTATCCCTCAAAACACTCAAGATTGTTATCTTGTGATTGGCTAAATGAGCTTTTTTTTTATCGACTAAGGAGTTAGCAAGTCAGTACTGAATCTTTTGTTGGACATGAGAATTGCAATATCTATTTTTCCTTTATACTGATGCATTTTTCTGCTGATTAAAAAAAGAATATATATATATATATACACACACACACACACACAAACACACACAAAAAAAGAAATTTGCGTCAGATTATCTTGGAAATGTCTTCTTGTGCCTATTTTGCAGACATTAGGCAAAGGCTACTTCCACCTGATGCTTCACCTTTGTCCTTGACAAGTTTGGCACATGGTGAAATCTTTGATCACTATTGGCATTCTGGCTTATACATTGCCTCCATTTTTTGATAATAAATACATTCCCTCCAAATTGAACCTTTGACGTTGTTTCTCCATTTGCCTGAGAAAGTTTCAATTCTGTTTTATGTAACCATAAGCAGCTTGGTGCTGTTACAGGTTTAGCCCAGTAAAAACAGATCCTGAAAATTAAAATATACATTAATGTCATACCTGGTGCTTAGATGTTTGCAAGCGAATAGCATTGGCATGCATATTTTAAAAAAAAAACTACTCTACCCATCAAACCTTGTTTAAGCTGTGCATAGAGCAATACAATCTGTTTCTGCCAATCAGATGCAACTTATTCAAGTCTTAGCAACTCTCTTCAGTTATGCGGGATGCCAAATTTATGGTATCAGCTCTTTCCAGTGCAATGGATGTGTAAGACCATGCATTCTAGGATTTTACATTTCTAAGGGATCATAACATTATCAATTTATCACTCACTATGCAGGACATGTTTGAGGAGAAAAGGAGCATTCTAGAACCAGCAGGGGCTTTGGCCTTGGCTGGAGCAGAAGCATACTGCAAATACCATGGCCTTAAGGGTGAAAGTGTTGTAGCAATAACTAGTGGGGCAAACATGAATTTCGATAGGCTTAGGTTGGTTACTGAACTTGCTGATGTTGGTAGGCAACGAGAAGCTGTTCTTGCAACCTTTTTGCATGAAGAACCTGGGAGCTTTAAACAGTTTTGTGAACTGGTATGGTATTGAACTTTTCCCGTCAATGTTTAACATAATAACAGCTCCATTTCATCCTGGTCTTTGAACTAATTATCATCTTCATATGGGAAGGTGGGCCAAATGAATATCACTGAATTCAAGTACAGATACGATGCTTCCAGAGAAGATGCTCTTGTTCTGTACAGGCAAGCACCATTCAATCTGTATGAATAAAAGGAAAAGAAATGCAAAATTTCTGAAGCAACTTTCTCTTGTACAGATATCCTCTTTTTTATTGTTCTCTGTCTCTCATCAACCTTAGGGTAGGGACATTTTCTATGCTAGCTTTATGAAATGATGAAAATGAAGCAGATGTTTGTGATTTTATCTTTTGGTTGTTTGCAGTGTTGTCCTTCATACTGTTTCTGAACTTGAAGCAATGGTGGATCGGATGGAGTCTTCCCAACTTCGGACCATCAATTTAACAAATAATGACTTGGTCAAGGATCATCTACGACATTTGGTAATCATCTTGACCAAATTGAGGTGTCCCTTGTTTTTCATGTTAGGCGGTTTCATGTATTATAGATGCAATAAACTGGTTCCAGTTGTTGGTTCTTCATTGTTTGTATCATCCAAGGGTCAAAATTTCACAATGTATTGGCCCACATCGTTTTGATGAAGTTTCAGTACATGGAATGCATGGAATTTTTATTACCATTCCTTTGCGTCTGTATTAGACTGATACAGGCACATATCAACTTGTTTTGCATCTGTATCAGACTATGCGGATCCGATACAGGCCAATACATTGCGAAATTTTGAACCTTGGTATTAATAACCCCATTCCCTCTCCTCTCTCTCTATCTAATAAGTCTTAATATTTAAGACGTTTTAATTTCAAATGTCTCATCCCCTCTCTCTCTCTCTAATAACTCCTATATTTAAGACTTCAAATTCAAATTTGTCTCATTCCTAATCTTTCTCATTAATTACTTCCTCTTTCTCTCTCAATAATCACTCTTGTTATTCACATATTTAAGGCTCAAATTCAAATTTGGCATGCCATTGATCCCAGAACCTATAATTTTGGGTATAAAAACTAGAAATAGGCAATAGGAAGGTTTGAACCATGGTCACTAGTTTTTAATGACCACAAGCTCACCACTATGCCTATTCTATTTGCTTGTCATATATATATGCATTTTTATTCTTAAGTAGCTTTCTCTTCTTGGTGGATGTTCATCAATAAATGCTAAAATTGATTATTAAAATTTATATATTAATAAATATTAAGACAAATTATATTGATTTTCTGAAAATTAAGGTATATGCATGTATATTTTAGTTCTTACATCATTTTTCAATGGTTACCAATTGTATCCCAATATCTCACACTTTATATAAACCATTAAAGTATGAATTTTTTATGTTTAAATAACTTATTTATAGTCATATGAAGCTTGCATTTATTGTTAATATATTTTTTAGGATTTATTTGAGTTTCTTAGCATATCCACATATATCTTAATTTTTCATCTGTATCCATGCATGTCCAAAGCTTAAAATTGCCTTTCCAATACACTGCATTTCCAATACTTTGAATCTTGGTGTCATCCTACCTAGAAACATGATTTTTTTTTTGTTTGGTGCACTGTGTATACACAAACATCTTCTATTCAGATTGAACCAAGTAAAATGTCAATATGCATCCATAAAGAAGAGTTTTATAGAAGTGAGATTTCATACAAACATGCCTGTTGTTGTAATCAGAAGCCTAAGAAATAATGCCAACAGTAGGAGAGGGTTCTATTTGATCAACATTTGTGGGCATGGTGTTAGGTTATAGAATAAGTATTTTAATACCTTGTCAGCTTGGGGCTTTTAGAGCTTACTTTTAATGCTTTGTGTTTAAGTGTTAAAGTTTTTTTTTTTTGATTAGTATGTTTAAGTGTCAAGTTTCATTAAGAGTATTAAGAAGTTTTGGATTTAACATCATTATAGAGCTTTAAAAAATAATTTTGGTTAATTTAGCTAGTCATATAAACACTACATGGGTATTTCTTCTTGGAAATCTCCAAGGTAAGGACATTATGTTTATTTACTTTTGTGCTCATGATGTGACTTTGGTTGGAACAACTTGGACATGGTAGACCCAATTCTATTTTAATGTTGGGTTGTGCAATATCAGGTTGATCTCTATATTGGGATGTGATAACCTGATTTATATCAGGTTTGACTTGGGTTTTCATAGCTTGATGAAACCTGATTGGAACATGTGTATGATGGATCAAAGAATGGTTGTATCATGTTTTTATTTGTTGCTTGTTGGGGTTTCTTAATATGCAACTTTTTGCTTGAGTAGTTGGTGTGGCTGGGGTTATATTTTCATAGTTCTTGTGCATTAATGTATGTTCTTATATCTATACATCATCCTTTGTCAAGTCAAGTTACCCCCCCCCCCCCCCCAAATAAAAAAATAATAATAATAATAGAAGAAGACTGGTGATTGCACTCATCAGGAGTATGTTAGTGCAAGAAGTCTCAAAGAGCAAGGGGAAAGGATAATAGGCATGAGATTAGGGGTGCAAATGGATTGGATCATGATCCGATGTGATCCTATTTGGTTGAACTCGGATCACCCCTGGTCGGATCTTCCGGTTGTATCCTATGATCCGATCAGAAATCGGATCGGATTCAGATCACCCCCTATTTGATCCAAGAAGATCCAATCCGATGTGTTATACATTTATAAATATATATATATATATATATATAAATAATACATATATATGTGTTATTTGTTTATTTATAAATATATTATTTATATTGTATTTTTATAAATTTGTTATATTATTTATTTTTTTATAAAAACCATGTATATATATGATGAAAATAGTTAAAAAATACTTGTATTTTTTGTTTTTTCTTTATTTAAATTGGTTTATTTTATTTTTTTCTTTTAATAGTTTATTAATTTTTAAAGAAAGCAAGTTGGATCAAATCAGATCCAAAGATCCGATAGGATTCAAATTCAGATTGAGTCCTATCAGATCCGATTGGATCGAATCCAACATGAACAGTGTTGGATTGGATTCGAATATACCCTGATCCAAATCTGATCCGATCTGTTTGCATCCCTACTGGCCATTAAAAAATATATGAAAATTTTATTATTTACTAGAAGATACAGCCCTAAATATAACAGAGTGGAAGAAGTGGATTCATGTATACAGACCAAGATAGTTGGGCTAAGATTGATGGTTTTGATGATATAGTTCATAAAGTATAATCTGATTTTATGGTTTTCATTTCTTGTTACAGCCTTTGTCCTTGTATTTTCCTGTTCTTTTTATCTTTTCTGATCTCTTTTTCTCCTTTTTCCTCTCCCAACTTATTATTTCTTCTGTATTAAACTGTAATTAATGATTTGCTATTCTCTATGGTTTTCTTTATGAAAATCCTCTTGCGACTTAAAACCCTACTTGTAACGCAAGATTGGCAATCTGAAATTACAAAATCTTCATAGAAGTCCTTGGCATAGCTAATGTGTCAATTCACTAACTTGGGGGAGAGCATTGAGAATGATTGATATTGATATCCGAGGTTGAGTTGGGGGCATGGAGTAAATAGATTGCTGCTGTTCCAAGGCATCACTATTTCTATCATTTTAGTTTGTCTCTTGAATTAATTTTAGCTGTAAATTTGTAATATTCCTCAAAACTGTACCCCTTTTATATTTTTTATTTATTTAAACAACATATATCGAGAAGCAGGTTCATATGGTTGACCCAAACTTACCAACAAAGTAATTGAAATATACCGGGGAATCAGATTTTTTTCCAACAATATTGTTTCTTAACTGTAACTTTATTGAACTCTACTAATATCACTGCAAAATTTGGCATTATAAAAAATGATAATGAACGTAAAGCAGAAAATTTTGAAAAAAAAGTTACAGAATAAATATAACTGTAGGACCTGTCTTCATTATTAGCATTTGTTGGTTTTATTTGTCACAAGTGTCGGACTAAGTTGAGTTGTGTTTCATTATGAGGGGTTGGGTTGAATTACATTAGGAGCTATATACATTAGACTTGTTTGTTACAGACCTGTATAGTTATCATTATTTCTTGTCTTTTTCAGTTAAGTTCAATTCATGATCTTTTGTCATGATATGACTCTTGTGAACATGGATCCAGAATTGTCATTTTGTGCTTATATGGCACTGAACAGTGTGGAATGGAGAGGTAGGATTTCATGTAGCTGTCCACATATGTGGAACAAAGCTTAGTTGAGTTGAGTTGAGATCTTGTGCCATTGGCCACCACTGTGTTTGCTTCTTCCATATCATCAAAAGTGGTTGTGGCTTGAAATGTTGCTTTTTCAGTGCTAATGGTGGTTGGCTCCATTTCAAGAGAAACCCGTCTATTGTTTTACCAGTATCTGTAGACTTGTAGTTGTTGACACTAGATGGTTGGTGCTATTTGCTCATTAAATGCAATGCTATTGCTATGGTTTCGTTATGTTCTTTTCTCTCAAAATCTTGTTAATTAGGGTAATGCTGCAATTAAAAATTCTTGATGAGTTGGGTTAAGACAACTCATCTTGTAGTTGTTGACACTAGATGGTTGATGCTAATGCTCATTGAGTGCAATGGCTATGGTTTGGTTTCATTTTGTCTTTTTCTCTCAAAATCTTGTTAATTAGGGTACTGCGACTCTTAAAAATTCTTGATGAGTTGGGTTACAACAACTTATCCACCAGTGTTACTATGGGTATGGTTGTTTATTTTCTTGTAGTTTGAAGTGATATTTATTGACCATCATGTGTTTGCTATTATGATGCTTGATTTTGGTCCTGATCCAACATTGTTCTGAATTTCCTTCAGATGGGTGGTCGATCAAATGTTCAAAATGAACTTCTTTGTCGGTTTGTCTTCCCAGAGAGACCAGGTACTCTGATGAATTTCTTGCATACCTTCAGTCCACGTTGGAACATAACTTTGTTCCATTACCGAGGACAGGTTGGTATCTGTACACTTTCTGACTTCTCATCCGTACCATAAAGATACGTGAACATCAAAAGAGTTTCCTTGCCGTCAGTCCACATTGGAACACAAGTTTGCTTTGTTTTGTTGTTTTTTTTTTAAATTTCTTTTAAATATTTGCCATTGCAATAACAAATTAGGGCAAGAACTTTTACCAATGGATTGGTGTCAAATCTGTGATATGACAACACAAGGCAGGGTATATGGATTTTACTGTTAACTGTAAACTGCATTCTAATTTGGCATCAGAAATATAACCCTTTCATTTGAATTGCCTTTTATTGCTTCCACTGTTTCTCCCTAATGTCATTTTTTTTTTCTCAACAGGGTGAGACTGGTGCTAACGTATTGGTTGGTATCCAAGTTGCAAGCAATGAGATGGAAGAGTTCAAGGATCGTGCAAATACTCTTGGATATGATTACATGATCGAGACAAGCAACGAGGCCTTCCGACTGCTGACACAGTAAGTCACAGTAAGTTATTGCACCTCAGATTTCAGTTGAATGCTGGTTGGTGATTGAAGTTTCCCCCTCTATCGACTTCATGGCTAAGTTTAGTGGAGCTGAAGAGTAAACAACATTCTTCATGGAGTTATGTACTAGCCTTATTTTGTTTGTTTGTTTTCTTTTCTTTTTTTTTTAATTTTCTTGGTAGGGGGTTGTTCTGCTTTTTTTTTTTTTTTCTGTTCTTCTCGGAGTTCTCTAGATTTCTTATGTGCCTCAGCCACGGTTCTATCTGTAATCTGAAGTAACCCTTGATTGCTGTTGAAGGTAGCTATACTATAACTTTTTTTTTTGTGTAAATTAACTAACCTTTGGCTACGGAATTGCTTACTGATTCTAAATATCTAAGCCAAGTACCATAATTATTATTGGATCCATTATCTGTAATAATTATTGGGTCCTCTGCCACACACTGGAGTTCTTAAACTTGTGCTTGTGTCAAACCCAACTTTTCCAGCCATCAAAGTTGACCTTTTATGGGCAAATAAGTAGGTTTAGTTGGTAGTGTGAGAACCTGAATCTAGAACATTGAATTGGAATTGCGAATTGGTATACACGAGTGTAATTAATATAGCAGGTTTGCTAGTCGGGTCTTCAAATATATAGGAACCTTCCACCTGGAAATTTTAGTTTGGAGCTCAAAAGTCTCTGCAAGTATGCATTCCTATACCCGCCATTAATGGAAAAGTTTTCAGCCAAAAGAGGCCTTATCACGTTGAAGATATACTCTTTCATAAATACTTGAACCAAGGTTACAAAAACATATGTTACCTCTAAGTTATTCTTTGTTAATGAAAGAATGATCCATGCTTTTGTGACTGAAATTGACTCCAACAAATCTTGTTTCTTTACCTTTGTGTATTCTCTTCCTAGTAAGGTTGTTCAAAGAAATGTTTGGAACTGGTTAAGGAAAATTTCAAACAATATTAATGAAGTTTGGCGTGTTATTGGCCATTTTAATTCTTTTAGAAAAAAGAGAATAAGAGAAGGGGTAGAGAAGTTTGCACCAGTCAAACTCAGAATTTTAATGATCTAATTGGTGACTGTGATCTTATGGACTTTGAGAAGGTCTTCAATTTACTTGGAAAAATAAGACAACTTGGGAGTGCTTAGATTGGGCCCTAGTTAATGAGGTTTGGAGGGAGATGTTCCCTAATGCTTGTCTTATGAACCTTCCTTTCTTAGCTTCTGATCACACTCCCCTCTTACTTAATACAGATTCCATGCTTTCCTTTGGGCCTAAACCTTTTAGGTTTGAATCCATGTGGTGTTTAGATCCAAAGTTGGAAGAGAGAATCCAACCTGCTTGGAACTTGAAACAAATGGTTCTAGAGCCATGCAATTTGTAAGGAAAAGAAATAACTTAGTCCATATTCTTAGAGAATGGAACAGAAATAAATTTGGCAACATATTCAAAAGGAAATAGGATATTTTTAAGAGGCTTGAGGAGGTGTAAAATCAGCAAATTGGTGCTAATGATAATCCCTCCTGTCCAGTTTAGAAGTCCTCCAAAAACAGTTGAATAATATTCTCAAAAGAGAAGAGGCTTATTGGGCCTAGAAATCTAGAATTGACTGGATCAATTTAGGAGATAAAAATAGCAATTTTTTTTTCACACAATGGCCACCATAAGAAGGGCTAGGAATATGATCATGGGTATAAAAGATGATGAAGGAAATTTGATTAATGTTCAACATGAAATTTCAAACATTTTTTGCAATAAATTTGAACAAAGATTTCAATATGAGGGTACAAGTAATATTGAAAAAGCCATTAGTGGTATCAAGACATGTATAAGTGAAGATCGAAATTATG
The DNA here is from genome assembly GCF_055504915.1 of Nelumbo nucifera. NCBI lineage: Eukaryota > Viridiplantae > Streptophyta > Magnoliopsida > Proteales > Nelumbonaceae > Nelumbo > Nelumbo nucifera. The sequence continues at coordinate 9,532,375 of NC_142654.1, read as the reverse complement.
AGGTTAATAGAGATGTTACTGATGATGAGATTCTTAGTGCCCTCCGTTCAATGAAAGACCTCAAAGCTTTGGGTCTTGATGGTCTCAATGCTTTATTTTCTTTATTGAAAAATTATTGGACTATTGTTAGGGATTCAGTTTGCAAGGTGGTGAAAGTATTCTTTCACCCATGAAAGTTATGTAGGATACTAAATAAAACTTTTTCTCTCTTATTTCAAAAAAGAAAAACCCAGAAACTGTGGACAGTCTTTATAATGTCATTTATAAAATTATTTCTAAAATTCTAGTCAATAAAATCAAACCTTTGTTGGACAAAATTATCTCCCCATTTCAGAGTGTCTTTGTGCCAAACAGACAAATCAATGATAACATTTTGATCGCCCATGAGATGATCCATTCTATGAGGAAGAAGATGGGCAGATCAGATCAGGTTTGATGGCTTGTAAGATTGACATGGAAAAAGCTTTATGATAGATTGGAGTTGGATTTTATTGAGAAAATTTGGTTTCTATGAGAGATGGGTGGGATAGGTTATGGGATGTGTCAAATCTGTCTCTTATCAGATTTTGATTAATGGCAAGCCCTCAAGAGAAATCTATCCCACTAGAGGCATAAGACAGGGGGACCCTCTTTCTCCATACATTTTTGTTCTCTATGCTGAAGCCTTTGCAAGATTGTTGGAGGAAGAATTTGAGGTTATTTGGTGCCCTATTGGTTGTAAAATTTCTAGGGGTGCTCCAAAATTCCTGTTCTACAATTTGTATATGATTGTCTTATTTTTGCTAAGCCACTATCCCTACAGGTCTTAAAATCAAAGAAATTCTTGATGATTATGCTAAGTTTTCAGGGCAAAGTCCTAACTTTGCCAAACCTACAGTTATATTTTCAAAAAATATGCCCATAACATTTAGGAAAATTTCAGCTAAAATTATGAAAATCCCTTTAGAAGTGAACTCCAAATCTTACTTAGGGGCACCTATCATCAATAGAAGGGTGACTAAAAATACATAATAAGATCTCCATGAGAAAATTGTCGGTCAGTTGGCCAATTGGAAGAAGAATACCCTCTCTATGGTGGGAAGAGAATCACTTGGTCAATTCTACTTTAAGTGTGGTCCCTCATTTTATTATGAGATCGTTCCAAATTCCAAAAAATGTGATTGAGGAGGTTGATAGGAACCAAAAAATTCATCTAATGGAGTGGGAGAGAGCTTGCACTCCTAAAAAACAAGGGTGGTTTAGGGCTCAAAAATCTTATTTGGGTTAATGAAACTAATCTTGCAATACTGGGTTGGAAAATTCTCACAGAGGAAGGCAACCTTTGGGTGAAAGTTGTGAAAGGTAAGTACCTTAAAAATAATAATTTTTTGGATGTTAAAATCAAAAAGGTGTTTCATGGGCTTGGAGAGGAATTCTAAAGGCTAGAGACCTAATCAATGGTATGAGGTGGGAGATTGGCAATGGTAGATCAGTGAACTCCTGTAAAGATAGATGGTTTGGAGATGAGGCCATTGTCGATTTGATTCCTCAAGAAAACATTTGTTAATGACGAACTCTTAGTTAGTGATGTGATTGATCAAGAAAGGAAAGTATGGAGGAGGGAGAAAATCTGTAATCTGTTCCAAACAATGTTTGGTTGAAGATCAAGGATATATTCATCCCCTCTAAACAAAAGGATGATAAATTGGTTTGGTGGTTTAATTCTAATGGAAAATTCTCTTCTAAGTCTGCCTATCATTGGAATGTAATCATTACATTTATTGAATCTTGTGAATGGTTTCAATTGGAATAAGAATATTTGGAATCTCAAGTGCCCTCCAAAGCTGCAAGTTTTTGTGTTCCTTCTTCTAAATAATAGACTGCCCACTAAGTCTCTTTTAAGAAGTAGAGGAGTTAAGATTGATGGAGGATGCAATGTTTGTGGAGAGGTTGAGGATGCGAATCATATTTTCAGAAATTGCTCATTTGAGAAAAACTGTTGGTTGAGTATTTATCCAACTATCCAAGGTTTGAAGGAGCAAGAAGTGTCCTTTAGAGATTGGTGGTTAGAACTTTTTGAAAACTTACCGAATGAGAAGGAAAGGTCAAGGGAAAAATTCATCTTCGTTCTTTGGCAACTCTGGAAAAGCAGAAATATGAGGGTTTTTGAAAATATTTCAATTCGATACCTCACACTAAAGTCATCGATAAAGCCTATGTCTCCTTTGCTGAATTTCAAGAGAACATGATCGATATCAAGGGGAGAGAATAGTATCAAGAACTGTAGCTATATAAGGTGGACCCCCGAGATAGATGTGATTAATAAATTTTGATGCTTCGCGGTTGGAAGGTGCTTTGTGCACCTTTGCTACGCTTGCTAGGAACCACCTCAGTGAAGTGCTGGATATTGAAGCATATAAATTGGACCTTGTTTCTATTAACAAAACTGAAGTATGGGCTGTTTGGGAAATCCATAACCTAGCCATGAATTGCAAGAATTATCCTCCTCTCATTTTAGAGGGAGACTCCAAGATCGTGATCTCTTGCCTTAATAAGGTAATGCCTTGCTCGTGGAATCTACGGAATATCATCCATGACTGCTGGGAGCTGAAAGAGAGGTGTGAGAAGAGAATCATCTACAAACATGTCTTTTGTGAGGCTAATCAGGCTGCAGAGTGGCTGGCTCACCATGCGTTGAAGTCCAGTCATCAATTAATGGTTGTATTTTTCTAAACCTTTGTAAGCTTTCTTGGTCTTTTGCTTTTATTTGTTCCAGTGATTTGTGGGAACGTGCTATCCCCCGGTCTTGTATAACCCCTTCTAGTCTTATTAAAAGAAACCTTAAACCAAGGTTTAAAGTATCGATACACAAAAAGATATACTTCTATATATAATCTTTTATGTTTATTTTACTTTTTTTTTCAAAATTTAGTTTTGTATATATGTGTATACAAAAAAGAGATTTCCAAAAACACCTATAAACAAATGTATCAGAATCCCTAAAGATACGATACAATATGCCCACATCATACTTTAAACTTTGACTTTAACCAATAAGTATTGACATTTGACAGCCTTCATGGGTCAGGCAAAACTTGAATACAAGGTTGTCAATGGAGTAGATATGGACTATGGGATTGAATGGATGGCCTATCGACCTGGTCCCTTTGCTTGGTGAACGTTGTGGATCTACCATTTGATTACTTAAGTATAGTGGGTTGGGTAATAAGTTTTTGAGGTTCCAACTTCCTGACTGGCTGAGTGCCAGCCAATATGTTGGTTCCAAGATGCTTCACCATTAAACAGGTGTTTGGATCATATGCTCTACCTTAGTTTTAGTTTTTTCTTTTTCTTATCAAAATTTCACAGGGGATTGGTCTTAAGCTTGCCTGCCGCTGAACATATCAAAAAGACAAAAACCCTAGGCATCTGCTATTTAGCGTATCGGGACATTGGGGTGTAGCCGAAACGATATGGTACGCTTAATACACTCCTATATGTTACGAAATTTTGATCCTTGGTTATTTTGCGAAAGTTTCTTACTTTATATATATATATATATTTTAATGTAAAAGTTTATACTTGAATAGAGATTTTTTTGGTAACAAAAATTGTTGTAATGAAGGAATTAAATGAAGGCAATGTACTCGTAAGGCTCAGATTGGACCGGAAGGTCTGATTGGGAACTAACAGCCATTCCGGGTTTTTTAGAATCCAGTTTTCAAACCAGCTAACCTGTCAAAAAATCCACGAGCATTGTTAGAAACCATTTAAGTTTTAACAAACCGGTTTTCAATGACCAGCCCGGGTCATCGATGCATTTGAAATTATAAAATAACAACAATAAGATTTGAACCTATGACTTCTTACTTGTATATAATAATCTCTAATGAATTAGGGAATGATTTAAAACCGATCAATAAAAGAGGTAATCAATCAAGTGGTATTCATCAAAATTCACAGGAATACTTTGAATGGTCAAAATTCACAGGAGTAAAATAGAATCAATTGCCTGAACGGTTCCGGGACCAAATGGTCTGACCGTTCGAGTCAACGGGAATTTGAAAACCATGATGAACAGTTTGAGTCTTAAAACATTGGGTGTGAATTCTACATAAAAAAGTGAAAAAAATAAGAAATAATTTTAGAATGCCTTTCCAAGCTATTTACATCAAATATGTTTAAAACAGTAAATGTTATATGTTATAATAGAAATTTTTAGGTACCATGGTTATGATCTATTATTAGGCATATTTGAGAGAGGTTTGGCCAAGTCAACATTTGGAAAAGCCCAACAACTCAAAAACCATTTTGACAGAAGATCCAGATAATCCAACTTCCAATCGGGTCCCAGTCCGATTACACTGCTGATGATTTCATCTCTGTTACAAGAGTATGTATCATACATATCCACACTGTGGTTAAAGATCAAAGAGGGATGAGTTTTAGAATGAACAATCATTCAACCCATTTTTCATAAATGGGGCCACATCCCTGATCAAAACAACATCCCCCATGTTATGGCTTCTATGATACTAAGAATGTGCCTGGTTTATCAAAAATGGGACTTGCCATAATCAGTAATCAGTTAATCACTCCCCATAATCAATCTATTAATTAGATGGGTTGGGTCAGGGGCCAGTATGGTTTGGTCTTGATCCACTAAATATGGGACAACCGGACAGTCAGTGAGTTATGGGCGCCCCAGAAGAGCTCAGAGCCCCAGACCCATCTATAGTGCAGTGGGATCTGACCTAGGAGTTAAGGACACTCCTTTACCTAGAATAGCATGTTCTTGGATATCCGAACCAAGGTCAACACTGAATTACGATTTAGGAGAAAGAGAAAATCATCTGGATTTGGTAGTAGAGGTTCATGACTTCAGGATTTTCAGGGCCCTATCAAATCTATAGGTTTAGAGAAACAAGAAACCCCAGTAACTCATTAACTATTAGAGGAGTTGAAGGTCAGAGAAGAGATGAAGAAAGAGATATGAGTTTTCAGATCATGCAAAATCTCTTCTCCTTCAAGTAAGATCTGGATGAGCAGCAGCGGCAAGCTTAAAAGGTCACGAATACAAACAAAAGTCCAATTAAATACAGTCTGAACCTGAAGGCCTGAACAATAGTAATTGTAGGTTTCATTTATCAATACTTAAAACACATATACCACGTTCTCTCAAATACATCCTCATCCACAGACTACAGACTCGTTTGGTACGTTTTTTTGCATGGTCTTTCGGGTGATTACAAATTGGGCTTACTAATTTTTAGTCTATTTCTGTTTGGTTCGTGAAGGATCTAATCACTAAAAGCGAGAGTGTAAAAAGTCCATTTTAAGTTGATTTTGAGAAACTTTTAACCGAAATTTTTTATGTTTTTGAATGTAAAAGTTCAATACGTCTTTTGAATGTCAGAACTACCATCCAAAAGAGATAAAAAGAAAAAAAAAAACCGAAGAGCCCTAAAATTAGAATTTTAGTTTTATATTAACAAACACTGGTTAGTACCAACTCTCAGAAACATACTTCATCCAAATATTCAAGACACGCCACTTATGGTAGGATAAGTAATAGCTGACTTGTCATTTGGAAATTTGAAACCGCCACCCTTTTTTCTTTCACATTTTCTTTGAAATCTTTTCCTCAACCAAACACCCATCAGCTCTTCAAGCAGACTCGGTCAAAACTAGACAAAATAGAAACACTTTTTGAAGACTTGAAGGTGAGATATCACTTCATCACTAGCCTTTAAAGGGGTGCCAAAAATGCTTCCTTAGCTGGAAATGAACAGGTTTCTTAGGACCCTACCCTTCATCTCTAGTTATTGCACCTTACAAATAACAAGCTCAGCCTGTCCCTCAGACCTCAGTTCTCTGTCCCTCAATCTCATTCAATCTCTCTCTCTCGAACTGGACCAAGTAACATTCTGTTCTAGTAGGTGAAGTGGAAAGGAGTATGGGTTTTTCGAGTTCTCTCTTGGGTTATTCCTTCCTTGTTCTTGTTCTGGTGGTCTCTGTGGTTCATGGGCAACCTCTTGTTCCTGCATTATGCATCTTTGGAGACTCTGTCGTTGATGTGGGAAACAACAACAATCTCTACACTCTGGTGAAGGCGAACTTCCCTCCTTATGGAAGGGACTTCACAAAACACAGACCAACTGGCAGGTTCTGTAATGGAAAGCTAGCCTCTGATTTCACTGGTAATACCATCCTTTCTTTCTCTGATTCGTCTGCTCTTTACACCTTTCCTCTGAAGGGTTTGTGTTGTTTTGGTACCTCTAAACACAGCTGAAAATCTTGGCTTCACTACGTATCCACCTGCTTACCTTAGCCCAGAAGCCCGTGGGAACAACCTCTTAATTGGAGCGAACTTTGCATCAGCTTCTTCTGGTTATTATGATAGAACAGCTCAGTTATATGTATCTCTCTCTCTCTCTCTCTCTCCTCTGTATTTCGTGGAAAGATATTAATAATTTGTTTGGATTATATTGTTGGGCAGGACGCCATTCCATTGACCCAACAGCTAGAGTACTACAAGGAATACCAAAAGAAAGTAGCAAACATTGCAGGGAAGTCCAATGCTTCCTCCATTTTTTCTGGTGCTATCTACCTAGTTAGTGCTGGGAGCAGCGACTTTGTTCAGAACTACTACATTAATCCTCTTCTCTACAAAGTCTACACGCCCGATCAGTTCTCAGACTTACTCATGCAATACTTCTCTTCATTCATTCAGGTCTCCATTCTCACCATACTTCAATGCAGTCACCCATTCATAATATATCTCACCCTCACTGTTACTCCATTACAGTTCCATTAATACTCTTCTTCCATATCATACTGTGCAAATGTGCATTGCTGCACTCAGACTCAGTCGCTTGTACGTGCTTTTAACTTATTGGTGCGCTTTATTGATGCCTGTCAGAATCTATATGGGTTGGGAGCGAGGAAGATCGGAGTGACGACGCTGCCACCGGTCGGATGCTTGCCGGCAACAATCACTCTCTTCGGCGCCGGGAGCAACAGGTGTGTGGCGAGGTAAAACAGAGACGCTGTGTCATTCAATAACAAGCTAAACGCCACAGCTCAAGGCTTGCAGAAGAGGCTCTCAGGTCTCAACCTCGTCGTCTTTGACATCTACCAACCTCTCTTAGACATAATCAACAAGCCTGCTGATAATGGTATGTCTATAAATGTCTCTGCAACTTCTTTTCTACAATGCGGGGCCCATTAAACGGTGGGTTCTATTTCTACCCTGTACCTTGGGTAGGGATATTTACTTATTTAGCCCCCGAGCTTTTATTCTTGACAGACACTTTAAACTTTCAGATTCCAGCACTTTGCCCTCCCCCGTTGGCATTTCTGTCAATTAATTTAAAAAACTTATTATCTACCGTCATGTATTTTTTAAACATTTTAAATCTCTAAATTATCCTTTTCCTAATTTATGAACCATTATGCCCTTGCTCTTATATATTTGTACAAACTCTTTATTTATGTATTTTTTTTTTCTTTTTTCATACAAAGTAGGTGAGAAAGAGATGATTTGCTTTGCGCTGCTCTTTTTAGTCATTTCAAAATGTCATTCTTTTACCCATAACAATACCAAAAGGGCATTTTAGTAAATTAATTTCTCCCATAAATCCAATTAATCGAGAGGGCAAAGTTTTGGAATGTGAATGTTGGGCTTAGAGTCACTATGCCAAAGTACAAGGTGGTAATTAGTAATTTACCCTTTTTTTTCCATTTTTCAAGTGTTTTTCTTGCATACTTCATGGGGCCACACAATAGGGGTAGCCTATGTGGGACATTAAGAAATTAATGGATCCCTTTCTTTGATGAGTTCGACTTGGTCAGTGCAATGCCTGTTCGAACAGCCTTTACAACCTTGAATTAGAAATATCTCCCTACTTATGCGCTTTATTTTATGGAGAGATATTTCTAATGCAAAGTTGCAAGAGGCTGTTCAAACTGTTTGAGCACGGGCTTGCACTGATCGAAGCTTAACTCTTTTTTGATTGGTTCCATCACAAGCTGATCAACCATACGGTTGTCATCTAAAACCCTATTTATGGCCCAACTAAGGTGATAAATGTTAAAAAGTACCTAAAGAATCACATCTATCAGAGACTGATGATTTCATCAAATGTCCTCAGTGCAAGCCCTATAACCTTGATATTGTGTGGCAGGATTCTTCGAGGCAAGAAAAGCTTGTTGCGGGACCGGGACGATAGAGACATCACTGCTCTGCAACTCTCAATCAATTGGGACATGTATAAATGCCACAGAATATGTGTTTTGGGATGGATTCCATCCAACTGAGGCCGCAAACAAGATCTTGGCCGATGATCTTTTACTCCAGGGCATCTCTCTTATATCATAAGCAAAAAACCAATCACATTTAAGGATTTCTTTGCTCACTCTTAGAGATACATGACTACATAAACGTCATTTGGGTGTTGTCAGATAAATATAGAGGTTTTGACTTGGTTGGTGATTTAGTTGTTGAGAGTTTAGTTGTCTCATGATGTCATGTGTGTTTTGTAACCACGCCTGGAGCATCTGGAATTTATAATTTATAGTAATAAACCCTTTTTCCTTGATAAAAACAACAATGGTTGGATGGTTCATATTCATGATTTCAGAGAGAGAGAGAGAGAGAGAGAGAGGAATCTAGATAGGCAATCTGAGCACCAGCTTGAGAGGAAAACTGCCATGTTATGACATTTACAGACAACTGTGGTTCAACATTGCAAAATCTAGATATCAATTTCTCATTATACAAGGAGACTGAAACTAAACGGCAGAAAACAGAGCCAAAGTTCATCACCAGAACCAGCACTGGGGTTCCAATTCTCCTAAGAAAGTTCAAATCCTGCATTAGAACTGATGGCATAGAGAAGTTTTGCCCTCAAGGTGCTGGGTCGTTTGTAAGTTGGAAGCTGTAATCCCAAGCGGAAACAATGAATGCATAGAAGTTTTAGAGAAGAAACGACATAGTATCTGTTAACTATAACGAAGACTGAAGAATCTGTCCTGTGACTAATGAATTGATGCAGAGGATATTAGTGTAAATACTACCTTGAGTGTATTATAGCAAGTGGATGCTGAAGGAAGCCGATCCACATCCTGCCCTCCAATTGCTGACCAAAGAGGCACATCGCATGCAACCTGAAGGCAAAAATGTTCTTAACTGACCTCCAGTTCTCCCTTGCATAATAAATGAATAAGAATCCAGCAGGAAGAGCCATTCAGAATTAAGATTCGAATGTGAACTTACATTCACAAGATTATAGGGAAAATTGTTCAGAAGCACATTCCTTGTTAATGTTTTTTCCCAACCATCAATTAGGATCCTCAAAAATAACAACCATACCTGCCTGGGTTCTTGGTACGGGTGTAGGTACCCAATAAAGCAACACACCAAACATATCCAATCCAAACCTGATTATTAATTTCCTACTTCTTAGGTCTAATTCTAAGGAGCTGCTCTATTAGTGGGTCAGATTTGGAAATAGGAAGTTAAGGACACCTTAGGATCTGGGACCACCCATTGGGTTGCGACATGCTCACACACAAGTCAGTTGCATTTCCATAATTACAGGGAGAGTCTGATAAGAATGAGTTTATCAGACATAATGGCCATTTTTTATATGGCAAGTGAATAGCATTAGTTACTACCAAGGTTCAAAGTATCGATACTGGCCGATACACCCTTTTTCTTAACTTCCACTTTTTTTTTTTTTTTTTTTTGATTTTGGTTCAGAGGGGCCGGTTTAAGTCCCGGCTACCCTCTTAACCAGGCCCTGACCCGATACAACCCCTCTAGGGGTGTATTGGGAAGGGCCCGATACGGGCCGATACGTAAAGATTTTTTGAACCTTGGTTACTACGTATTCATACTATTATAATCACTTTCTAGGTTGGTTGGTCCAATGATAAAATCTCAGGCTGGCAAGTGCGAGAGCACTGGTTCAAGTCTGATAGTGGACACCTTATGAAAAGGATTTAAAAAAATAAAAGATGCTAAAAATTAGGTCCATAATTATAGGGAGAGTCTGATAATAATGAGTTTATCAGACATAATGGCCATTCTTTATAATGGTAAGTGAATAGCATTAGTTACTACGTATCCATACTATTATAATCACTTTCTAGGGGTCATTGGTTGGTCTAATGATAACATCTCAGGCTGACAAGTGTGAGAGAACTGGTTCAAGTTTGACAGTGGACACCTTATGAAAAAGATTAAAAAAAAAAGATGCTAAAAATTAGGTCCATATCTAGTCCACCCCTCTCAAGACCCCGGATAGCTGGGACCAACATTGGATAATGGCCTTTTTTTCTTAGTGATCACTTTCAATTTTAGACTTTTAATTCTAAGTTGTTAAAGAATTATTTGCATTTTATTTTAATTCTATTCTTCTATTATTATACTATCTTCACTTTACTATAACCCTTCTTTTGTGAGTTTCTAATCCCTAAACCTAAACCATAATTGCAAGAGCTTGGAAATGGACTTCAACCGCCTGATGATGGCTGCACAAAGACTATCTGATAGAATCCAACCTAAGGTTTCCCTCACAGCCAACCATGCAAGCCCACCACAGACCCATGGGAGGGTACCCATTGCTTCCAGCCCAGCTATTACTAGCCACCTCCCATTCAGTTTGTCAACACAAGGAAGCCACATCGGCTAGTTAGTTAGAACGTCTGGATCTGAAGGAATCACTCAGCTGTAAGAAGATACAAAACCTTGGTTAAGACAAAAGAATAAAAAAAGTGTTGTCTAAGGTGGAGACAGGTGAGAACTTATTGTAAAGGGCTTTTTTGTAATAGATTTTGTCTTCAGGAATCATTTGTTATTCTTTACTGCCTAAGGTCCTATCTGTAATTTTTGTAAGTTTCTGCAAATGTTATGTTGAGAGAAGGGGGCTGACGGCCTCAATTCCTCTTTTCTCATTTTTTTTCTCTTCTTCTTTCCTTTCTTTTCTTCTCTCCCTCCAAAATTCCAAACACCATACCAGCTAAATACACTAAAATCATTTCACTGTGAACCATATTAGTGTTCGCCCTTGATAATGAACATCAATTTATATTAGGCAATTTCTTTAGCATCAAGCACTACATATAATAAGTAAAACTAAACACCAGTAATTTTCAGAGTAATATCTATGCTTCTGAGTAGTGAATAATGAATCTCCCTGCAATAATGTACGGCTAGCAATGCACCTTGTGAATAGTGAAGGCTGGCTGTAAGTGCTTGAATCCAAGTAGTGGAGCTCGAGAACAACTAGTTACAAACTTTAGAAGCATACAACGCTCTTTCGGTTCAAATCCAGAAATGACCTACAACAGAAAAGGAGTAAATGAAAATATAAACATTATACATCAACTTATTCTCGTGATTTCCTTAATTGATACGAGTATACAACATTCTTTTGGTTCAAATCCAGAAATGACCTGCAATAGAAAACGAGTAAATGAAAATATAAAAACTATGTCAACTAATTCTCTCATGATTTCCTCAATAGAGGAGTAATATCTATGTACACTGTACAAAGGAGAGAAAATTCCTTGGTAAGGGTCCAAACACCTAGTTCGGTCAACTGGTTGGTGGTCCCAAGTGCCTTAATGGTCAATTAGTAGATGCTCTTGTACGACAAGACCAAGTTTTTCTTGAGGTGATAATTGTCCTTGCTTGTATCTTGTAATCACCTCATACTAATAATGTATTCTCTCCTTAATTAATAAACAATTCTTAAAGACTTTGAGGTTGGACCTAATAATTGATTATAAACTATCAGAACAAATGTCAGTACTCTTGATTTAGCAAAATCAATCCTTACATGAAGCAAAGTGGATTCCCATTCAAGAATGGAACCATAGGGTTCATAACATTTCATCCTATGCCCTCAGTTGATTGCTAGTTTGCTAGCAAACCTAGGGCTGTCAACGGTCCGGATCTGGTTTGGGACAGGGCAGAACCTTTCCGAACCGATTGTTAAAACCGATAGTACCGGAACCTAACCAGACCCGATCATCTCTATTATTTCAAAATCGGTACCGAACCATTTAGTAATCAGGACAATCAGGTCTAACCCGATTGGACCCGATTAAAAAAACCCTATTAATACTTAAGACCTATATTTTTTTATAAGAAAAAAATTATTCAATAACCTATTATCAATAAATGTGACGAACCGGAAAATGGAAAGGGTTTTAGGTTTTAAACCTGCCTAAAATTACAATGTTAGATATGCAAAATACTTATCTTACATGTAAAATAACAAAATATGTAAAATATAATAGGTATATATAATCGGTTTGGGTCCAGTCATTTTGGGACAGCCAAAACCGGTCACGAACTGATAGTAATCGGGACAGAAAAATCAAAATCGGAACCGACCCATTGGAATGATTCATAGAACCAGAACCAATATAAACAGTTTGAACGGTTTGGGTCTGTCGGGTAGACCTGACCCATTGACAGGCCTAAGCAAACCATGGTTTTCCTCAAGTTCATAGAAATCAAACAAAGCTTTGGTAAGAAAAATAAGTAAAATATATGGGAAGTTATTCTCACTAAAGCTTAAATGGTTACTTAAAGTGTTTACAGTGTGGACAACAGAGAAACGGAATACATGTTGATGACTTTTGTTGAAGATTAATTAGTTTTATGATGTTTTTCTGAGTAGATGTTTTATGTTAGTTGTTAGATAGGAGGTGGGGACCACAGTAGTTATGTGAGTCCAAATTTTATTATGTTTTTTGAGTGTTATATATGCTGTTTTATGTTTTTCCGCCCTATAAGGGCATAGTTGTCTTTGTACTGTTCTATTATTTTAGTATAAATAATAAGTGAAGGGGGCGGCCAGATTATTGCTCTCTTTTCTTTCAACTTCTCTTCTTCTCTTCTTCTCCTTCTCTCTTCAAGAAACTACTTTCTTTCATATTTTTTTTAATTCAACAGATTTCTACTTGGTATCAGAGCATCGGCTAGGGTTTCTTGAAGCATTCTCATGCAGCCCTAGATCAGCTGACTGCATGAAGTAATAAAGGGCTGATCGATCTGCTATAGATTGCCCAGTTCTTGGAGTTTTTGGTGGGATCTAGACATCAGGAAGGTGATCTACTGTTCGACATCAAAATCAGGAAGAACTGGAGTACAGGGAAGAGTCCCAGAAAAGTTGGACTCTTTGTTTTTTGATCTGATCTTGGGTGCCCAGGTATTGCTAGTTTTCTTTTGATTTTCTGAAGAGGGCGGTTTGGTTTCTGAAATTTTCTAGGCCTCCCGGAGTGATTGGTTCACTTTTCTCTCTGTTGGGAGGCATGGGGAGGAGAGAGATTTCCCTCCAGCTAGGGTTTTCTTCTTCCGAAAGGATTGGTTTCTGTGTGTGTGGTATTAAATTATTTTTTGAAGGTCTTCAATCTATTTTTTTTTCTTACTGTTGAACTGTTTGAAGTAAAACAGAGAGTTGGAATACTGGGATGAAATCTACCGGTACTGTGGGACTGGGTGTTGGAGGTAGTGATATTTTTGGGTATGGGATCATTACTACAGTAAAACTTGATGGCACAAATTATTTGAAGTGGGCACAATCAGCTAAGATGGCTATTGGTGCCCGTGGAAAATTAGGGTATCTCACTGGAGAGGAGAAGAAACCTGATACAGACTCTTCCCGATGGGTGCAAGAGAATTACATAATGTCTTGGCTGTGTAATTCTATGTTACCTCATATTGCAAAAATTTCCTATGGGCTAATACTGCTAAGGAGATTTGGGATGGAGTGACTGAAACCTACTCTCAGAAGCAAAATGAAGCCAGAGCCTATCAGTTAAGAAATCAGGTGATAAGTATGAAATAGGGAGAAAAACCTTTTGTTGTGTATTTCTCCATGCTGAAAACCCTATGGCAGGAAATAGATCACTTAGAAACTGTGGTATGGGAAAGTGTAAATGATGCAACAACTTATCACAAACCGGTAGAGAGGAATAGGGTTTTTGAGTTCTTGGCAGGGTTGAACCCTGAATTTGACATTGCTAAGCAGTAGATTCTTTCTAGGGAGGGTGTGACACTCTCTCAGGCCTATGCTTTTGTCTCTGGAGAGGAGAGTAGGAGGAATGTAATACTGAGACAGCCTGGGATTGACCAGTCGGCTATGGTTGGTATAACAAAACCTAAGCCGAATGGAGACAGGGGGAGTAGTGAGACTAGAAGGGAAGATAAGAAGGACTTGGTGTGTGATTATTGCAAGAAGCCTAAGCATACCAGGGACACTTGTTGGAAGCTTCATCCAAATCTTATGCCTGCTCGGATAAGAAACAAGAAGGGAAATGCAAATGTAGCTACTACAAGAGACTCTTCAGCCCCTCTCCCAAACTGATTGGGAATCCATTGCAGTAGCAGCAGTGAGAACAGAATTGGAGAGGTTTGGACAGCTTATGAGTAAGAAAGGTTCACCCATCTCTAGCCTTCTAGATGGACAGCAGAATGCAGGAGCCAACTACACCACTTCCTTTGCACATACAGGTAGTTCATATGCAACTGCAAATCTTGCATCCACTTCAGGTAAGGAGGGACCTCCCTGGATTATAGACTCAGGAGCATCTGAGCATATGACTAATGCCCCTACCATTTTCAGTTCCTATCAGTTGTGCTCTGGTAGAGACAGAGTCTCTACAGCAGATGGTTCACATATGCCCATTGTTGGGAAGGGGACAGTTAGAGTGACCAATGATATAACTTTGTCCTCTGTTTTACATGTCCCTAGACTTCATACCAACCTACTATCTATTAGTTCTTTGACAAAAAATTTGAATTGTTTTGTGACCTTTCTTCCTGGTAATTGTGTTTTGCAGGATCTGGAGTCAAAGAAGATGATTGGGAGTGGTCGTGAAGTGAATGAAGTCTACCTTCTGGATGAGATTCCGAGACATTAGGGCCATCATGTTAGCAGCAGCAGTAGTAGTGGGTCAGAGTCAGTAAACCAGATTATGCTTTGGCACAACCACTTGGGACATCTTTCTTTTAGTTCTTTGAAATGTCTTTTCCCAAAATTGTTTGAGTCTGTTCAATTATCTACTTTGGAGTGTGAGAGTTGTTAGTTAGGAAAGCATTGTAAGACAGTCTTTTAAACC
Organism: Nelumbo nucifera; assembly: GCF_055504915.1. Lineage (NCBI taxonomy): Eukaryota > Viridiplantae > Streptophyta > Magnoliopsida > Proteales > Nelumbonaceae > Nelumbo > Nelumbo nucifera. The sequence continues at coordinate 9,517,258 of NC_142654.1, read as the reverse complement.
AAGTAATAAAATAAGTACTTCTGCTTTTAATATTGTTCACACTGATGTATGGGGGCCATATCAAATCCCTTCCATGGGAGGATTCCGTTACTTTCTCTTGTTTGTGTACACGATATTCTTGGATATATTTGATGAGATCACGTGATGAGGTTCCTAACTTAGTACGACAATTCCACTAGATGGTTCTCACACAATTTGGAGTGAGAACTAAGGTTTTTAGATCAGATAATGCTAGAGAGTACTTTGAGAAGGACTTAACCACATATCTCTTAGAACATGGTGTAGTTCATCAGAGCAGTTGTGCATATACACCGCAACAGAATGGAGTTGTTGAGGGGAAAAACAGACACATTGTGGAGGTGGCAAGGAGTCTTATGGTGTGTGCTTCAGTTCCTGTGCAGTTCTGGGGAGATGCAGTTCTTACAGCCGTACATGTGATTAACTGTGTTCCTTCACGGACTTGGGCGTTTAAGGTGCCATTTAGCTTCATTTTTCTAGATGGAGAGATATTTCATATACCTCTGAGGGTTTTTGGCTGTGTTTCTTTTGTTCACATTCTTGGCCCTCATCGCAAGAAATTAGATCCTAAGGCCAAGAAATGTGTTTTTCTTGGGTATGCTCAGAACCAAAAGGGGTATTGTTGTTATGACCCAGTGTCGAGGAGCAGATTTGTCACTATGGATGTTACCTTTTATGAATCCACATTCTTCTTCTCGAGTGGTTCTCCTCAGGGAGAGAGTTTTGGGGAGGAGAATTCACAATCTGTTCCTCTTCCTGTTTCTGTGGTACCTTCATCAGTTCAGCCACCATCTGCACCATCAGTTCAACCAACATCTGCACCCACAGTTTCATTACCTGAGCCACTACGGGCAGCCTCACAGCAATATCAGCGCCGAAAGATGATGGTTGACTCCACACATCCTCGACCCACACCACTCTCTGTCAGTCCTTCTGAAACTCCAGATTCGGCAGATACAGTTCCAGGTATTCCTCTTGAGCCTGTTATGTTTTTTGATGATAATGTTTTTGTCCCTAACACCATTGTTGCAGCTGATCCCACTGACCTTGATCTTCCCATTGCATTTCGTAAGGGGAAGAGAAAGTGTACAACTCACTGCATTTCACACCATCTTTCCTACAATGCCTTATCACCCTCCTATCGTGCTTTTCTTTCTTCCCTGGATTCTGTGTCTATACCCAGGAATGTTACTGAGGCTCTCTCCAAACCTGAGTGGAAAACAACCATGCAAGATGAGATGGATGCTTTGGTCAAAAACCAAACTTGGGAAATAGTTGATCTCCCCCCAGACAAGGAGACAGTCGGATGTTGATGGGTATTCACAGTAAAGTATAAGGCCGATGGCAAAATAGAGAGGTACAAGGCAAGATTGGTAGCAAAAGGGTATATTTAGACCTATGGTGTTGATTATTTGGAAACCTTTGCACCAATAGCTAAGATGAGTTCAGTTCGTATTCTTTTATCTCTAGCAGCCACCTATTCATGGCCCTTGTTCCAGCTTGATGTAAAAAATGCTTTCCTCAATGGTGACTTACAGGAGGAAGTATATATGGACATTCCAATAGGCTTTTATGAAAATGTTGGTAAAGGAAAGGTGTGCAGACTCAGAAAATCTCTGTATGGACTGAAACAGTCACCTAGGGATTGGTTTGACAGGTTCAGAGGGACACTCATCCATTTTGGATACACACAGACACAGTCTGATCACACCCTCTTTGTGAAGAGGAGAGATGCTTTGATGTCAATTCTAATTGTGTATGTGGATGATATAGTGGTGACAGGAAATGATCTGGAGGAGATTGATGATCTCAAAAAATCATTGTAGAAAGAATTTGAGATCAAAGATCTTGGTGAGCTCAAATACTTCTTAGGGATTGAAGTTGCAAGATCCAAGCATGGGATCTTCATTTCACAGAGAAAGTATGTACTTGACCTACCTGCGAGAGACTGGGAAGCTGGGGACCAAACCAGCAGACACTCCTATTGATCCAAATCACAGAATTAATGGTGTGGATGGTGAATTGGTAAAGGATGTGGGGAGATATCAAAGAATGGTGGACCGACTATTGTATTTGTGTACGACACAACTAGATATTTCTTATGTTGTCAGTGTTGTGAGTTGGTACATGCATGCACCTCGGGTTTAGCACTGGGAAGCTATTGAGAGAATACTTGCATATCTGAAAAAACACCTTGGCAAAGGCATTCTTTTCTCAAATCATGAGAATATGAAGCTAGAATCCTCTACGGATGCAAACTGGGCAGGATGCTTAGATGACATGAGGTCTACATCAGGAATGTGTACCTTTGTAGGTGGAAGCTTGATCTCCTGGAAGAGTAAGAAACAAGCGATGTTATACTATGACAATCAGGGTGCAATCAATATTGCCCACAATCCAATTCAGCATGATAGGACAAAACACATTGAAGTTGATAGACACTTTATAAGAGAAAGGGTAACAACCAGAGAAGTGTGTTTGCCTTATGTCTCTTCAGAGTTGCAGCTGGCTGATGTTTTCACTAAAGGGGTGGCAAGGAACAAGCTTGAACATGATCTATGCAAATTGGGAATGTGTGACATTTACTCCCAACTTGAGGGGGAGTGTTGAAGATTAATTAGTTTTATGATGTTTTTCTGAGTAGATGTTTTATGTTAGTTGTTAGATAGGAGGTGGGGACCACAGTAGTTATGTGAGTCCAAATTTTATTATGTTTTTTGAGTGTTATATATGCTGTTTTATGTTTTGCCGCCCTATAAGGGCATAGTTGTCTTTGTATTGTTCTATTATTTTAGTATAAATAATAAGTGAAGGGGGTGGCCAGATTATTGCTCTCTTTTCTTTCAACTTCTCTTCTTCTCTTCTTCTCCTTCTCTCTTCCTTCTCTCTTCAAGAAACTACTTTCTTTCATATTTTTTTAATTCAGCAAATTTCTACTACTTTCATAAAAAGTAAAATAAATACCCAACTAATCAAGAAATCATTTGTTGGCCCAATACCTCCCAAAAGAGTTTGACTGTCCGACTCCCTTCAGAATAACCACCGGTGTATCGAGTATTATTCCTTAAATCATCAATATCAATATCATGGTTTCCACCAGAAAGTAACTGCAAATGGCAAATCATGGATAAAGTAAGCACATAATTAATAACATGAAAAAATTTGGCAGAACATTCAAGTAACACATTCCTTCAGAAACTTAACTGTATCTAAAACTATGAAAGAAACTTTGAGTTTTCAAATCAGAGCAATATAACATAGATTAGTATCCAAACACAGAAAAAAAGTTAAAAGAAATAAAGCATCTAGTAGTCGACATAAAAATGTGCTGAATTCTTAGCAGGTGGTGTTTATATTTCATTCTATGTCTTTACAGGTTGTGGGGTTCAATCATCTAGAGCAAGACTATCATGGTTGCAAGGATTTCAGCATCAGTTTATGGTTCTTTACAGGCTAGACAGAAAACTGAATATCCTGGCTTTTCTATCCATGATGTTCAAGTCTTCAAGAAAACTTGTTTGTGTCTACCTAATACTTCACTACATGATTATGTTATATGGGAGTTACATACAGATGGAATTGCTGGGCAATTTGGTCAAGACAAGGCCACAGGTATGGTCAAAGATTACTTCTATTGGACTATCCTTAAGGCTGGTGTTGATTGTGTGCAGTATTTGTCAACTGGGAAAGGGGAGAAAGAAGAATACAGGGTTCTACACCCCTTTATCAATTCCACATGAGTCTTGGCAAGAACTTTTTATGGATTTTGTTCTAGGTCTGCCCAAGACAGCAAGGGGTCATGATTCCATTTAGGTTGTGGTAGACAGTTTCTTTAAAATGGCCCACTTTATTCCTTGTAGTAAGACATTAGATGCCTCAAATGTGGCAAATGTATTCTTTAGAGAAGTCCGTTTGCATGTGTTCCTGTTACTATTTATTCTGATCAAGATATTTTTTTGATAGATGTCTGATCAAGATACGAACTTCATGAGTTACTTTTAGAAGACAATATGGAAACTCCTCGGTATAAAGCTGAATTTCTTATCTTCTTTCCACCCTTAGGCTGATGACCAAACTGAAGTAGTTAATAAAAGTCTCATTGATTTGCTGTGTTGCTTAGTTAGTGATCATACTTCTAGGTAGGATCTCATCCAACCTATGCCTAAATTTGCTTACAGTAGTTCAATTAACAGGTCAATTGGCAGAAGTCCTTTTGAGATAGTTACTGGAATTCGACGTAAGAGGCCTATTGATTTATTATCTTTGCCACCAAATGCCAGGACTAGCATAGAGGTTGAAGGCTTTGCTTGCTATATGAGGAAAATCCATGAAGATGTTAGATGCAAAATTGCTCTTAGAAATGATGCATACAAAGCCAAGGCTGATTTGCTTACAGTGTTGCTTAGTTAGTTAATAGAAGTCTCATTGATTTGCTGTGTTGCTTAGTTAGTGATCATACTTCTAGGTAGGATCTCATCCAACCTATGCCTAAATTTGCTTACAGTAGTTCAATTAACAGGTCAATTGGCAGAAGTCCTTTTGAGATAGTTACTGGAATTCGACGTAAGAGGCCTATTGATTTATTATCTTTGCCACCAAATGCCAGGACTAGCATAGAGGTTGAAGGCTTTGCTTGCTATATGAGGGAAATCCATGATGATGTTAGATGCAAAATTGCTCTTAGAAATGATGCATACAAAGCCAAGGCTGATTTACATAGGTGCCTAGCTGATTTTCAGGAGGGTGATGATGGTGCATATATGTCCTGAATGCTTTCCTAAGGGCCTTTATAAGAAGCTTTACTCCAAAAATGTAGGTCCCTACAAGATCACCAAGAAAATTAATTCCAATGCCTATGTTCTAGAACTGACAAGTGACATGGGAATCAGTCCAATCTTTAATGCTGATGATGTGAATGCCATGGTCATATTGATTATCTTGCAGTCTCATTGCCTAATCTGCCTTAGGTTCCATGTACTAATGTGCCCGAAGATATTCTTGATGAGAAACTGATATCTACAACAAGTGGGGGATGGCAGAAGTTTCTTGTGAGGTGGAAGAACCAACTTCATTCAGAATAAATCATTGCACATGGATTACAGTTGAAGACTTGTGTCATCTTAATTCACATCTTTTCGAACAGTATCATGCCTTTAACTCAACATGATTGAGTTCTCTCAAGCCAAGGGGAGATGATGGGGATCAATCTAGGCCTTACATATTATATGCTATGACTAGACCTAACATATCATATGCTATTTCTTTTTATCAATAACATATCATATGCTATTAGTGTTGTTAATCAATACATGCATGAACCAAGGAGCACACATCTTGCAACTGTTGATAGGATACTGGCCTATCTGAAGAAGCATTCTAGTAGAGGAATTTTACACAGTAGACATGGACACATGAAAATAGAAGTTAAAGTGGTTTAGGTTAGGCTAGATGTAGTGATGATAGGTGGTCTACGTCAAGTGATTGTGTGTGCTAGTGGTAATTTGGTGTCTTGGAAGTATAAAAAGCAAAATATTGTTGCCCATTCCAATGCTGAAGTATGGCTCATGGTATGTCTGAAGTGTCTCATGGCTAACTTGGAGAGTTTGGCATCGACTTGGAGAAGCCGTTGATGTTATATTGTAACAACCAAGCTGCTACTAACATTGCACATAATCCAATACAACATAATAAAACTAAAATATTGAGATACACCAGCATTTTCTTAGGGAGGGGATTGCATCTAGAGAAGTCTACTTGCACTATGTTTCTTCTGATATGCAATTGACCAACATCTTTACCAAGGCTGTTGTTAAGTCCAAGCTGGAAGCAGATTTATGCAAGTTATTCCCAAATTGAGGGGGAATGTTGAGGAGTTATGCATTATGTTACACGTCTTAGTTTATTTCCTTTATATGTTCCTTATTCTTGTATGTGGTGACAGGGTAGTTTGGTCATTATACATTCTTTTATTCCATTGATATGAATGAAAGTGAAGAGGGAGGCAGCATTTTTTTTTTGTTTCCCCCACATTCCTCTCTCTCTCTTCTCTTCTCTTCTCTTCTCTCCTCTTCTTACTTTGCATCAAGTCTATTGATTCATATTTGTTTTTATTATTTTTTCTCATTTGACAAGAAAATCAATCAATAACCAATACACCAAACCATCTCTTTTAACCAAGTGGGCAATGCTAATTACAACCAAGTTAGAAACAAACTCATGACACTAAATTTCATTGGAGATATCTTAGAGTTTCTCTCCTAACAAATTGACAGATTGATCACATCTCCACATAGTTTTTCATTTCTTGGGGAAGGCCCCAGGGTTGCCTCTAACACAAATATCAGAAGGGGGCTGCCTCTGACACCAAATAGAAGCATGAAATGCTTCCAAATCAGTTGCAAATGCCCGGAATATAAAAAGATTATTAATAGTCTCCCCACTTTTCTTGCATAAAATGCACAGGCAATGACATAACTTCCAAGTCTTTCTCCTTCGTAGCAATGCAGATATATTGGTGTTTCTCTCCTCCAAATGGTAATTATTACAACATGAAGTAGGCTTGCACATCCATTGACCAAAAGAAACCAATAATTCCTTTTAACCCAATTTAGAACTTAACAATTTCACTTATGACTAACGGACTATGAATTGTATAATTCATGACTCATGAGGTAGGTATAGCTTAAGTACTTAAAATTGTAGCATACTTCAATTCCAATTACCAAGGACTCCAAGGAAGAAAATAACTTACAAATACCAATGATATTCCTATGAGGAAAGGGAGGAGGATAAAAAGAAGTGAAAGTATGAAAAGGCCACACCTGATTAAATTCACTTGCATTAAATAAGCTCAACCAGGATGGTGATATCAGATCAATCAACCCTCTGTAAAATGCATTTGCCAAAGGCAATATCTGCAAACCAACATCCAGAAGCAAGGAAAAATATACTACGTTGAAACAAAAAAGATCAAAATCTTGCAGATCTGGCACTACATTTTGTACCTGACGGTTAAGTTTATAGTCTGCAATGGCATGAATATACTGCAATTTGTTCTCATTTGTGACAGCAACATCTTTTCCACCGGGTTTAAGCTCAGTGACAATCCGTTTGCCTAGTATTTCCTCAGTAACTGTGAAATCTAAGGAGAGTTCTTTGACATCACCATCATAATTCTGTAGAAATAAAGCCAATAAAAGTCGAAACAAATTGGAAAATTAAGAAATCATGTGTTTGAGCAGGTGAATAAACATTTAAATCATTAACATTCCTAAGGATTAAATGAAATGAAATTGCAACATGGCCTCCAAAACAGGCAAATACACCTAGTATGATACAAAATTCGATGCAGGGTTTATTCATATAGTATTCTACTTCTATAATTTACTACTCTACTAAAGATCCTACAAGTCAGGGATATTGTGCACACATAAATGAAATGTTCTATGCTTAAAATTTCCTCTTATATAACAAGAAAGTTTACCTTTACATACATAAGATTCCTGTACAGCTCTGAATCTAATGTTGATAGTTCATCAAGAAAACTATAACGGCCTAAAAGCTTTTGTACAAAAACGTGTGAAAAATAATAATCTAATAATATTCCTTCATAAAGTGCTTTCCCAACAACTCTCCCAAGGAACTCAATCATCTGGATCCCATTCTCCATAAACCTCGCTGCTGTATTAGGAATTAAAAGTCTTTCTGAAGTTGAGGTCTGAGAAAACAATCCATGCCTGCAAAGGTGAAGATGAATTTCGGCTGTTACATTGGAAGAACACTCTTGATATGGAATGACAGAGTTGTCATCTTATAATGAAGAAATTTATTCAAACTTACTCAGGGTCAAAAGCTGTTCTTGAGATATCAGTCAAGAACTCTTTGGACAAACCACCATAGTCCAGGCCAGCCTCTGGAAGGCCACATTCACTGACAAATGAAACATGTATCGATGATTTTAGCTTTGACCCAAGGGTGTTTAACTGCTTAAATCCATCTTCAACTATATGATTCCGGCGAACTACTATCTCTATTGAACCTGGACCCGGTCGAGCCACTTCACCTGCCATTCTTCGAGAAGCTTTGTCCAACTTGATAAATTCTCTAAACATCTGAACCCTGCAAATGGATCAGCTCTATCAGAAATCATTTTCCATAGAACTCCAGCTGAAGTCCCAATAATTGATAATTCAGAATCAACTCAAGCAGATAGACACAAAACCTTAGCCCCAGGGCTTTGGAGCAAATGTGGAAATACTAGTAAGTTTAAATTAAGGTTGGAAATATATGCATTTGAGGAACCTAAGGGTAGCGTAGCCTCAAGAGAAATTCAATTAAGATATTTAGCTACATGCTTCGGGATCAAATTACTGCACCAGAGACTATTTCAAGATAAAATTGAGGTTCAAATTAGACATTGAGCAACAACAAAATGAGGATTGTAGTGGTGAAAAAAGACATACGGACCCATGTCATAGTTCAGGAGTTATCACCTATTCACCCTCTCCACATATACCCATAGAGCTACAAAGCTCTATGAGTACCCTCATCCAAGCCACCAAGGTCCCTTGGGTTTGGAGGCACTTTCAAAGATCAAAGGTAAGTGATCCTTCTGGTATATTTAAAAAGTGATGGCAATGCTATTTTTTATGGGATCAGGTGCTACTGCAGTTGCTTCTACAATGGTTCAAGTTGATTAATCTTTGGGCTTCCAGATGAAACAAGTGAAGGGTGATTTTCAGGTAACCATCAGTGGAGTTTATTGGTTGGAACTTGGAATTAAGACACCTTATAAAATAGTCTAGCCAGAGGAGCTACTGGGAAAGCTATGTGATATTGGAGAAACTCTGCACCAGGGTAGAGGCTAGTCTTTTTTGCATCTGTAATTTAATTTGCTTCTCCTGACATGCTTAAAAGTTGGATCTTGAGTACCCTTTATTAAGAACCTATACCTTTGAATCTCCTTTCTCTCTACTGGTTTAATAAAGTCTGTTGGAGAATCAAAACCTATTCAGGGACCTCACCTCTAGTTTGCTCCATTGGCTAAACGGAAACACATGAAAATAAAAATTGGGTGCTACTAACCCAGAATCATTTCCCTAAAGTCAAAGCTGCTCTCCAATCACCAAAATTAGGGTTTCATAGGACATGACAACCTGGGAGGAAGAGAAAAAGTCTAACCACTCCTACCTGGAACTCCAGAAATCTTCCCAACCTGGATCAATTTCAATATTGATCAAGAACCTTCTCTTCTAGCCCCAAGCGCCAGCTTAAAACTATCTTTAGACCCCCTTAATTCAAATTCTCTAGTTTTATAGGGTTTTCAGGAAACTCTCCAAGAATCTGTCTTGGGCTCAAACAAAGACTATATTCTTCTCTGAAACCCTCCCCCAACTGGGCTGTGTAAGCTGTTAATCTATCAGCCAATCAGTTCTCCATACACTGTATGGGCCTAAAAGAGAAAACCGAAGAAGGAGAAAGATGGAGGAAGAAAGAGTTCAGAAGAAGAAGAGAAGGGAAGAAAGAAGAGAGTGTATCAATGCTCTTTTCAGTCCCCTAATCACTTTTATAAATCTGATTGTAACCGTCAGATACAATTACAAGAGTGCCCTCAATAAGGTGGGTACTTATGGACAATAAAAAGAAAGAAAACTGGCCCAATAATGGGAAAAAGGGGCAGCCCAGCCCATCATCTTTACAATTTACAATCAAGTATCAAGCATCCCTCCACTTAGGCTGCAAGGGTAATTCTTACTACTTACTAGTTACAACCTAAAGTGTCAGATTTTTTAAACCATTCATAGATACTTTTAGAACAGCTTCTTTTTTTATCAGTAACCAGATAAAAGATCTTTGTTAATACAAAATTGAGAAGCATACAATCATCTAGCTCCTAAAAAGGTGCCAAATCTTACTAATCAAAAAGAGGACCAGATGCAAAATAACTTGAGGAAAGGCAACCCCAAAATGATATCATACTCCAAGCAGTAATAGGAAAAAACTAAATTCCTATGCCGATTTTAAAATATCATAGCCTGACAAACTGTTTAACCACAAGAATTGATGGTACACAATGAAATAATCCACCAATAAGTTCTCTTTACCAATTACTTTAAACAAAAAAAGCCCAGAAATACATTGAAGAAAATACTCTTTTGGACAAGTTGGAACCAGCACTTTGGTGGTGGTGGGAGGAGGCCTTTGAAAGATGCTTTCACAAACATTTTTTCTATCTCCTACAAGAACAAAACCATCCCCCATTGTGTTTGCTTGTTCAACTTCGGTTTGGATCTCAATATTGGTCTAAGGAGAGGTTTGAGGTACTTTGAAGTGTTTGAAGTATTGAATTTGCTGAAATCCTTATAAGGGGTCTTCATTGATAACTCAAATTCTGATTGTAGAACTTGGATTGCAAACTTGTCCAGTTTGTTCACTTACGCTTTTTTTTTGTCCTTTCTTCCTCCCCCAATTCTTTTCAGGCTTTTCCAGTTAAGGAAATCTAGAGTGACTAATGATACATTTGGATGATCAATATTTCCACTGATACCAACATTTTAAACCTTCACTACGATACATTAAAGTATTTCTGTTCAGTTCTTTCTCAAAGTTGCACCTTTACCAGAATTTTCGGAATTAGATATATGAGGAAATTCATGAACAAGAAGAAAGAAAATGCAAGAAAGGTTCAGAAAATAAGGTTATATAGAAAACTGAGATTATTTATACCAATTAATTCCAATGAGTTGTCAAATTCAACCAGAGCGTCTAAGGGTGTTGGTAAAAAGAACAATCATAGATGAACTACATTTATGACAGAGTTTAATGAACAACTAAAAAAAGCTAGAAAATAGGCTCTGAAACTGTAGTGAGCTGGTTAAAAGAAGACAACTCTAGGCTCTGGAACTACAGAAATGAAAAGAGGAAATTTAAATGGCTGACTAAGGACATTGAAGTTCAATGCACTTGGGTAAAGAGAAGTGCAAATTCATTTGCAGATGGATTAGCTAGGCAAGGGGTGAATAGGAATTTTGTTTTTTGGGCTCAGATGTAATTGTTCATTTTCAATTTGGTTGTATGTTGGCATATTTGGAGAGTAAAGATATTTTAGCTCTCCTCCTCTGTAAGCTCATTCTCCATTAATGGAAGTTACTGTTATTGATGTTGGATTGAAGTCTTTGTATGTATGAGTATTCGGCTGATAAGAGTTCTTATTAGCCTATACCTAAGTTTAAGTTGTCTTGTACTGGGCCTTTGTTAATGGGCCTAATCTTGTTTAATGTTTTAAGTTGTCTGGGTGTTCCATCACTAATCAGGGGCATTCTAGTAACTTCCTGTATCATTGTACTACACCATAATATAAATAATAGTACTGTCGACTGAGCAGAGCAGTTCGACATTCCAGCATCTCTTCTTCTTCTTCTCTTTTCTGCTACTTCGGCTACAGTAATTTAGCTTTCATGGTATCAGAGCATTGGCTTCTTCCTGGTTTCAGCCGGCACACACTCTCTTCTCTTGCTGTCTTTTCATCTTCTCTCTTCCTTTTCTGGGTTGCGTAGTGAAGACCTAGGGGTGTAAAAGAGTAAAGCAAGTTCGAACCTAGGGTTTCTCTTGGTTGTAGGACTCAAGGGAAGTAAGACCCAGAAGTAGATGTCCTACTAGGTTATTTCCAGCAAATAGTAGCTATTTGGCTACTAAGAGAGGTCTGTGTAGGACAGACCTAGTTGAGGACTGATTTCAGCAGTCCTAGCACTAGCCGAAAGGGGCTTAGCTACTTCTACAGTTGCAGCTTCGGTGCTCCAGCAAGACTCGCACAGACTTAGCTTCTTCTACAGAGCCCACTGTTCACTTGCTACTGTTGCAGCCTCGAACTGTTCACTCGCTACTGTACCCGAACTGTTGCAGTTTTTGGTTCAGCCCAAGTGAAGTCTATCTAGTGTTCTACCAGCACTGTGAACACTTCTACCAGCATAGCAATGTCGCAAACAGCTCCAAGTTCAGGGTGGTTATCAGTCCAAAACCCCTCACCACTGCTGTGAGATTACCTAGGGAGCTGCCAGCTCCAGATTGTTCAGCACTGTGAACCCTAGTTGAGGACTGATGTCAGCAGTCCTAGTATTGGCCGCAAGGAAGGGCACTCTCTTTACAGTTGCAGTACTCAAAGTTCAAGTGGAGTCTGCATAGCACAATAGTTGAGAACCCTTAGCTTCAGGTCGGTTACCAGCCCAGAACTCCTTGCTTGCTGTTGTAACTGAACTGTTTCAGAACTGTGACAGTCTCGGCAAGTCTGAAACTGTGTCGAGTGCTGTCAGAACCTGCTGTGATCATTTCAGCTAATCAGATCTGCTCCAGAACTGGTTCAGAACCTTCAGAACTGCTTCGGCTAGTCTCAATCAGTGTCACCTACACAGTGGCTGCAGTCAAGATGTCTTCAATACCCAGAGATGTTTCTTTTAGAGATAACAGGCCTGCGACAAGTGGGAATTTTGTCGCCAGCAACAATGATGACAACTCACAAAATACACCAACAGTGTCTTCTTCTCCTATGGGCCAGGTTGCTGATTCCTCTGGAACTGGTACATTGGGCTTCACTACTAGTGAGGTTGAGGTCCTTAGCAGGGCATTAGCCCGTCTAAGAAATAATTCTTTTGCTTCTACATCTCTTGCTAGATCAGGTACAGCCTCTGCCTTCAGTGCCACTGGCTCTATTGACTCTACTTCTTGGGTTATTGATTCCGGTGCTACTGACCATATGACACATATGTCTTCCCTATTCTCTTCATATCATTTGTTGTCTAGTCAAGATAAGATGAGAGTTGTTGACGGGTCTTTCTCCACTATCTCTGAAAAGGGAATTGTTGACCTAAGCAAGGACCTCTCTCTTAAATCAGTTTTACATGTTCCCAGTCTTACATCAAATCTCTTGTCTGTTTCAAAACTTACAAAAAATTTGAACTGTAGTATAACATTTTTTCCTACTCATTGTGTCTTCCAGGACAGATTGACAAGGAGAACGATTAGGTGCGGTCATGAGTATGGAGGCCTCTACTACCTTGATGCAGACATCGGCTCAGCCTTACAAGCATCTGCTGCTAGTAATCCGGAAAGTGTGGAGTCAATAGCTAATCTGCATCTTTGGCATGCTAGGCTAGGTCATGTGTCTTTCTCCTCATTAGAAATGTTGTTTCCCGAATTGTTTAAGGGCATTCCAAGTCAGAGTCTAACCTGTGAAGTATGTCAAATGTCAAAACAATGTAGAACTGTGTATCCAATTTCCAGCAATGAAATTTGTGCTCCTTTTGATTTGGTTCATTCTGATGTCCGGGCCCTTCACCCATTGTTTCCTTTTATGGTTTCCGGTACTTTATCAGTTTTATTGACCACTACTCTCGTTGTACATGGATCTACCTGTTAAAAGGACGGGATGAAGTACCACGGATAACCATGGCATTTTGCAAGATGATTGAAACACAGTTTAATAAGAAGATTAAGCAATTCAGGTCAGACAATGCTGCTGAATACTTTGAAAAATCCTTGAACTTATTCATGGAAGATGCTGGCATACTACATCAGTTATCCTGTGCTTATACTCCTTAGCAGAATGGGGTTGCTGAGCGCAAGAATAGACATCTATTGGAGACAGCTCGAGCCTTACTATTCCAACACAAAGTCCCCAAGCAATACTGGTCTCAAGCTGTACTTTCTGCATCATATCTGATAAACCGGATGCCATCTAAGGTGTTGGGTATGAAAACCCCTTTCTCTGTTTTGTGCCCCACTCTTCCAGACTTTCCTCTTCCTCCTCGGGTCTTTGGCTGTATATGTTTCATACATGTGAAGGATCCAAAGAAGACTAAGCTGGATCCTAAGGCTACAAAGGGAATATTCTTGGGGTACTCTCCTACACAAAAGGGTTACAAGTGTTATGACCCTGTCTCCAAGAGAAAGTATGTCACCTGAGATGTGGTGTTCTTTGAGTCTCAATCCTATTTTCAGTCTTCTCAGAATCCTCTTCAGGGGGAGACTAGTGGGATGGAAGAGGATTCTCATTCTCCCTCCTTTTTTGTTCCCCTATCTGCCTCGGGTCTTCCATCCTCTCCTCCTACTCCTTGTTGTGACATTCCGGGTCAACCCAGTGAGGCTCCCACTGTGCCGGTTACCTCTCCTGATGCTGCAGATGTTCTTGAAGGCTCCAGTAGGCAACAAAAAGAGATACTTACATACAACAGAAGAAAAAGGGGTCCTCAACCTCATGACAACAACTAGTTGGACTCGGATCAATCTGTCTCTACAATCCAAGGTAATTTCAACTCTCATACTTCTGATTTGGATCTTCCTATTGCTCTCTGTAAGCCTATCCGCTCTTGCACCACTCGGCACCCCATTGCTGATTTTGTTTCTTACTCACATTTATCTCCTGCCTATCACTCCTTTGTGTCTGCTCTTTCCTCTGTGCGTGTTCCTTCTAGGTACTCAGAGGCTGTGTCTGATCCAAGGTGGAAAGAAGCTATGAATGAAGAGATGAAAGCAAGAACTTGGGAATTAGTGGATCTGCCAGAGGGGAAGACCACTGTTGGGTGCAAGTGGGTGTTTACTGTAAAGCACAGGGAGGACGGGTCCATTGAAAGGTACAAGGCCAGACTTGTGGCAAAGGGGTTTACTCAGAAAGAAGGGATTGACTACAAAGAAACCTTTGCCCCGGTAGCAAAGCTCAACACAATTCGGGTTCTATTGTCACTAGCAGCAAATTTTTCATGGGAACTTCATCAGCTAGATGTGAAGAATGCCTTCTTAAATGGTGACCTTCATGAAGAGGTATTTATGGAACCTCCACCAGGCTATGACTTTAGTAGAAAGGTGTGCAAATTGAGGAAAGCATTATATGTGTTGAAGCAATCTCCCCGTGCATGGTTTGAGAGGCTCTGTGGGGCCATGAAGAAAGTGGGGTACACTCAGAGTGGTGCAGACCATACCTTGTTCATAAGGAGACAGGATAGCAAACTTACTGCACTCATTGTTTATGTGGATGATATGGTAATTACCGGGAATGACTTAGAAGAGATAAAAAGACTGAAGGAGTTTCTAGCTTCTGAATTTGAGATCAAAGACTTGAGTCATTTGAGATATTTTCTTGGGATTGAAGTTGCCAGGTCAAGAGAGGGAATCTACATATGTCAGCGGAAGTATGTTCTTGACCTCCTAGAGGAAACAGGCATGATGGGGTGCAGGCCAGCAGATACTCCAATGGAACAGAACCATGGCCTGCAGGAATCAGTAGGGGAGGACTACTGTGATAAAGAGAGATACAAAAAATTGGTAGGGAAGCTAATATACTTATCCCTCACTCGGCCAGAAATTGCTTATGTTGTGCATGTTGTCAGTCAATTTATGCACTCTCCAAAGATTCCTCATATGAAAGCAGTTGAAAGGATTCTCAAGTACTTGAAGACTTGCCTAGGGAAGGGAATTCTCTTCAGGAAAAAAAATAGAATTGAAATTGAAGCCTACACTGATGCAGATTGGGCTGGGTCTGTTGGAGACAGGAAGTCAACCTCGGGTTACTGTACATTTGTGGGAGGAAATCTGGTCACATGGTGCAGTAAGAAGCAGAATGTAGTGGCTAGATCAAGTGCAGAAGCAGAGTATCGAGCTATGGCCCACGGGGTTGCTGAACTCTTATGGCTCAGAACTCTTCTTAATGAACTTGGCATTAAGGCTGAAGGTCCTCTCAGGCTGTATTGTGACAATAAAGCTGCCATCAATATTGCCAACAATCTCGTGCAGCATGACAGGACAAAACATATTGAGATTGATCGGCACTTTGTTAGAGAAAGAATTGTCTCGGGTGAACTCCGTGTGCCTTATACTCCATCTGAGATGCAAATTGCGGATGTACTGACTAAAGGGCTGGTAGCAGCAAAGTTTAGGGACATGCTTGGCAAGCTAAACATGATTGATATCCATGCTTAGCTTGAGGGGGAGTGTTGGATTGAAGTTTTTGTATGTATGAGTATTCGGCTAATAAGAATTCTTATTAGCCTATACTTAAGTTTAAGTTGTCCTGTACTGGGCCTAATCCTGTTTAATGTTTTAAGTTGTCTGGGTGTCCCATCACTAATCAGGGGCATTCTAGTAACTTCCTGTATCATTGTACTACATAATATAAATAATAGTACTGTCGACTGAGCAGAGCAGTTCGACATTCCAGCATCTCTTCTTCTTCTTCTCTTTTCTGCTACTTCGGCTACAGTAATTTAGCTTTGATAAAAAAAAGGCTAGAAAATATATAAACATTCTCCAGAACAGTCATTTAATATTCATAGGCCATGACCTTAGATGAACGCACCTACAGGCTACAACAAGAGATAGCGTTTGTGGTAACATCTTGTTTTTTGGTTGCCAAGCTCATTATGACAAATTCCTAGATAGGCAATAGGGAGAGGGGATTAATAGAAGGCCAACCTGTTACAAAATTTTCATTATCTCTTATTCTCATGTCTATACTCAATGTGCGATGTAGATTTAGTGAGATACAGTGTTCCCCTCCTGTCTTACTCATCCCATGTTAGTTGTTACAATAAATTCACCTGATATCAATCAAAGAAAAAAAAATCCCTTGACCTGCAATGGAAATGCAGGCTGCAGAATAGGTCCATCCAGTTCACCCCTTCTCTAGCAATCCAATCTGCTAGAACATTAGCAATCCTTCTAACCCATCTAAATGAGATGTTCAGATTACTAGCTAGAAATCTAGCCTCCCTGAGTGAATGTTTGAGTGTCCAAAGAGCAAGTCCCCTTCCTCTCATTCACCCCTTCACCACTTCTAAATCACCCTCCACTTCCACTCTTGTTGAATTCAGAATTGAGCACAATTTCAGACATTGGAGTAGAGAAAAGAGTCCTGGCCAAATAGAATTCCTTATCTCTATTGTCCCTGTGATGTACTACTACTTTTTCTTCATTTCAGTAATATACTATTTGAATTGCTATGCCTGTGAAAAGATCAGAAAATTCTATTTGTCTAATAATTTACCGTTCTTCAAATGGAAATACGTGTGGAATGGTTGTGATAACAGAACCCATGCTTGGAATAGTTAAAGCATCCCCTGATCTCAGATTAGCAGATATCACTTCATGAGCTCTTGCAGCTGCTGCAATTGGAGGCCGACTCGTTCTAGCAGGTGAAAGCCACAAGTCAGGAGGACAGAACGGATGCCTGCAATCCCTTTCATAGAGGAGATGGAGGCATCTCACTGCAGCCTCCGTCAATGGTGTATTTTGTGGGCCATTACTATGAGAAAAGCAATTATAAACTAATGTATTGAGCACTGCTGCAATTCTTCTCTGCTGCTCCAGCTTGAAGGGAACCTGCCCATGCCAGAATAAGGATAAAAAGAAAATCAGACATAAATAAATATTTTCCAATACTTAAGGGAAAACTAGAATTGCTTTACCTGTTTCTCATAGAAGTCTATGTCATCAAGAATCAATAATAGATGTGAATATGTAGCACAGAACAGATGCAGCAGGCAAGCCATGTCTTTTGAAATACCTTGTGGACCCTGCCTCAGAGGCTCAATATCCCATGAGTCACAAGGATCACCATCGAGCTGATCAAGCTTAGGTGGGTCATCAGTTGAATGAGTATGATCCATGTCCAATGGTGACTTGCCAGTGATTTTTTGTAGTACGGTAGCCCATTTATTTCCTGTATCTTTTGGGATCTTTCTTTGTTTCTTCTCAAAGCTTGCATCATTTTGACTACCAGATGTTCCACTTCTGAATGGCATATCACCCACAGAAATGTGATTTTTTCCCACAAAAATAGAAATTTCAAGTGCTCCCCATAGATCTAGAAGAAACCCAGGAGTAAAAGCTAGCATGTTCAAAACAGGCAGGGGGCCACCTATAGGATTTAAGGACGAAAATATTCTCAGCATGTAAGAATAAAAATATGAAATATCAAGAAATCTCAAGTTCCCAGGGTATGGGGGGCTCCGGTTTGGTGAAGAGGTACCAATCCCCTGAATATAGACATCCTTATTTATCTTTGCCAGAAGTGTCATAAGATGCCACTGCTGATGGACAGGTTTAAGAAGGTCTATGTATGATATCTTCAAGGACCTGTTCATTTCATTTCCCAAATCTCCTGGGTTAACAGCTTCTGTAGAATCATCAATAGTATCAATATATTCATGGCTCTCCTTCCTTGTTTTTCCAACATTGTCAAGCATAACCAATAAATTTTCTGCAATGATGCCAACAACATGAACATATAATGTACACTTCAGGTCTTGTGCAAACCGTCCAGGATTAACAGAGTCATTCACACTTTCTGTTGCCAGGTTTATGATGTTTGCAAGAGCCCAACCTACACATGGAATCACTTCAGTACAGCAACCAGGTATTTTTGACAGATCTAACTTTGGCATCTCCAAAAATATTTTCTCCTTTGACATCTGCCACCACCTGCCATAGTTTGATCAGTTCCCTCATTTTTGTGATTGTAATAAAACAGATAGCAACACAGATCAAAGAGAAAAATAGAATTTGTTCATTGAATAAGTTAATGAAATTGAATGTTGAAATCACTTATGAAAATTGAAACAGTGGAAGTGACACCAGGCAACTTCTGAACTTCTCTTTCTTATCAACAACAAACATTATAATTAAAATATATAAGAATATCCAAATGGAAATAATATTGCCAAAGCATGTTTTTATTTATAACCCATGGGAAGATTCTCCCATTGTTCAAGAGTTTTTACATAGAGGTTCTGTTCATTTCACTGTAAAAGGAGGAGACTTTTCAATATGAAAAATTTCAATTATAATTTTGGTCCTTTTACATGAAACAAACACAGCCCCAAACAATTTTCTAATATATGCCAGTCCCCTTTGCACTAGCAAAAATATATCCTGGCAATACTTTCCCTAATTCCTATTCAAGAATATGGATAAGAGTTAAGAGATAAGTTGACATAATGCGCACAATCATTATGAACACAACTTATCCAAGATATCTGACAATCATTATTCATGACCAACTCGGGCATCCAAATAAGCAAAGTGACCAAAGCAAGAGAAAATTATGGACTGCTAGGCAATTAAGTTGCAAATATAATAGGAATTTCAAACAACACAAAGAGGTTAAGAACATGATGCCACATCATCCTATCCACCTTACAGTCCAAAATTGGTTATTTAACTCAACACCTCTCATTACAACAAAGATCTGTATAGAGATGAATAGATTGAAACTATGAAATTATGAAAGCTCTACACTTTGAAAGTATTATTTTCAAACCTTAAGTAAAAGGTGCCATTGTAGATGAAAACACAAGTGGCATTTTGAGTGAGCTAACATCCATGTTCCAATATTTCCACTGTAATATATGTGTGTGTAATTTATGTTTTTGCAATTTAAAGGATTCTGCTTCCCTCAATTTTGAAGAAATGCCTAAAATTACCACAGGACCTAAATTATAAAAAAAACCACAAGGAATAAAGACAATATGGATATGGAAGCATGCATGAACATTGCAAACTTATTTATTACAAAAGGCAAAGGGAACATAATTGAAAAATGCCCCCACCATCCCCATTCTACAAACATCTATCTAAATTTTGAATTTTTATCATCTTTACCAGTGATATAACAGGACAGAAGAAATAAGAATGTGAAAGGTATCAAACGATTACCATGAATAGAAAGGGATCCTAGCCCAAATGTTGCCACCAAACCTACTTATCCATTCTAGACAAGCTTTAAATATCAGAAAACTGAAGCCTAACTAATGCTTTATGAAAAACTCAAACCCCTTTCCCCCCACTCAAAAGAAAAACACAAGCTGATCACAAGGTAAAACCACCTTGATCTACTAGTGCAAAAAGACAAGACAAACCCATTCCCCTAGCGAGGTAAATTTTTCTGGTCCGGATTTTATTAAATTAGACATTACATTTTATATAGAATAACAAAGGTTCCCATTAATAGAAGATGTAATATTTCATACTAACAGATAAGACAAAAACATGTGAAGGGTCTTCAACCAAAATAACAGATCTAATATTTCAGTTTAATGTAATAATTAATTGTTCTACTCTACTAGATTAAGAATAACATAGAGAAATATCAGTTACTTAAAAACTAAAAGAAGAAAAAACGAACCATGAAATATGCAAACAACAAACATTCTGGCAACTTGGAGAATCTGTTCCTAAAATCTATTTTGAACATAAAGAGATTAAGGGAAAAGACTAGTATGAAACTCATTTATCAAGAGCAAGTTTTTAAGATGACTTTGCTCAGCCTTGATGAACCTTACCAGTAGCACTTTAAGGCAAGGTGAGAGAACGGTCCTATGTTTCAAAGCAGGTAAGAGAACTGGTGAAAGGCGTTGAGAAAGCCAAGGAATTGTAAGTAGAAGTATACAGTACTGCACTGCAGCATCTTGAACATCGAATAAGCAAGGATAATTTGTATCTAATTTTACAACATGAAAAGGCCGCAAGGCTAAAGTTATTGCACTTGCAGTAATCAAAAAACGGTCATCTGTCTGTACACCACAATTCCTTCGTGATGCAGAACCAGCATCCAATCTAATAATGTATCTTCTAATAGAATTGTACACTTGGCTTTTTCCAGTTACAGTACATTTGATTAACTCTCTTACTGCACTATCTGAATCTCTGAGATTCTCATTACTAGCACTCTTCCATCCTTTTGGATCAGTTAAAGCAACAGCGAGGCGCATTGCTAAAGTAGTGAGAAGAATACCGTCTTGATTCCCTGAACAGGTGTTATCATATTCAGCAAGAATGAACAAACATATTGAAATCATCTTCTGTGCTTGGTAAAGCCATGTCCTTCTTTCCTCATGTGTACCAGAAGCCAGAGAACAAAAGTTTTTCTCTAATGCTACAAATCAAGGACAGTGAAAAGATCAGTGCAATTGTTACCAAGAAGAGAAACTAAAATGGATAAATGCAAGTAAATGCCATAAATACACAAGAATGACTCAAGTTCTACAAGTTAAAGATGATAAAGATCAATGTTAGATATACTTAACAAGTAAAAAAATTAGCATAATAAGCACAAGGGCTAGAAAATAATAATGCAAATTAGACTATGCATTATTAAAAAAAAAATACAGCACATACAAGTCACTGAAATACCCTAAGATCTGAACATTAAAATAGAGCAATGCATGTTTCTAATACTTCCTTTTCAAGCACAAAACTCCTTACCCATGCAACATGGATCTAAAACCTATCAATGGTAGTATTTATAACCTTTTGTTCTTTTATAAATGATGTGAAAATTTATTAATAAATAGATAAGTAAATGACCAAATCATACAGCAGGGCCAGACCAATAAGTCCAATGGATTTCCTCGTAAAGGAAGACCTCAAACACAATCAACTACCTGTTTTGCATCTGAATTTTGAATCCAAGGATAATCATGTATCATGATGCAGTTCCAACACAAGTTTAGTCCAATTCTCCCTGTAATTCTTCCTGGATTTTGTTCTAAAATTTTAACTTTATCTCATTAAACTTCTGTTGTTCCCTTGGCATTGAAGTAGTTCTTCCATGATATAAATTGTACATCAACTCATCAAGTGATTAAGTCTTAACATTTTTAGTTCATCAATGAAGTTAAATTTATCTAGATCCTTGAAGCTAACATTATATCATCGAACCATCACTATATCGCATGTACAGAGGTCTTAATTTTGTTATAATTATCAGTGCCTTGTCAATTATTTGGATAAGCTATCAGCAATATGAATTTTACTCTGCAATTCCATTCAATGTGGAGTCATATCTTTTATTTAAGACTTAAGAATGTGTCCTTTTGAACCTTTTTAGACTCCTTCATCAACATCACTCAGTCTTCTAGAAGGCCTCAAAGAACCTTGACTTGCATCAAAGTATTAATTCTCAGACAGCATTGCAGGGTCATGTAATAGCAACATCAATGACCTTGTCGTGCATATTACAATTGGGCATCTATAACAAAGGCTCCATTTGGAAGGAGTACAAATACCAATATGTAGAGCATAAAACCTTATATTTTGTAGGAATTTGTACTGTACATATTTGTATTTGTATTCCTTCCAAACTGAGCCAAAAGAAAAAAGATAGAGGCCAACCTCTGGTGTACTGTAAATGGAAATTCATCTCTCACACCCAATTGTTCAAATACCAGCTGTTGAAGGCATTTTTTTAATCCAAATAATATTTAAATAAATTATAACTCAAATAAGTGGGTTGGCTAGTCTAATAGCTAAATCATCAAAACTATAGAAAAGTATCCCGTATGGAAGTTCCCTCTCTTTAAGTGGGAGGGACAGGTATCCTTCACCTAGGGGGAGGAGGTAGTTACATAACTACCCCACTCCCTATTTAAGCTCCTTAAGGGGAAGCTAGGAGTGGAGACACTCTTCGGGGAAAATTATCTCGAGAGATCCTTAAGAAAAGCAAAGATAAAGAGAGAAGAAAGAAGTGCTCAAGGGAAGGCAGGGAAGGAAAAGTCTCACTAATACAGGTAAAAAAAACGAAAATCCTCTCTGTGAATACTTCCTATATATGTCTTCTGCTATGTATCCTTCTTTCTCTCTTTTATTTTCACTTTTGAGAAAGGAAATAGAGGGAAATAAACCATCTACAACCAGGTGCCTCTACTTGGTTGATTATGGTCCCTCTTTCGAGACAAAGTTAGGGACTAAACCATCTACAGTCTAATTCTCAAGGGCTGATTATGGTTCCCTTCAAATGAAAATGAAGAGCAGAGGGATAAAAACCGTCTACAATCAAATATTCAGTTTCATTGACTACGGTTCCCTTTTTGTATGCAAAAATCCAAGGATTAAGGCCGTCTGCAGTCAGAATTTCATCTGATTGACTACAGCTTATTGTGAAGAAAGGAGTGAGAAGGAAATTTTCTTTGTATCAAAAAGAAAAGAGAAATGTATTGTTGTATAGTTTCTCAATTGTATTTTCTTTTTATTTCTTCTCATTCTTGTACACTTGATGTAAAAGAAACGCAAATGAAAAGTTCTTTTTAAGTACCCTATTGTTCTTTTCTTTTGTTCTATGCATTCATTTCTCCAAGTCAGAATCAAAAGGTGTTCTCTACTTTCTTGTGGAGATGTAATTAAGGGGAACAATCCGTATGATTCCCTGAATGGGCCTTACCCAAAATAATAAAAACTCAATCACTTGATTGAGTGAATTATGTTGCATGAGAATTTATTAAAATTTTCACACCAACACCAGCTAACACTATATATGTAGATCATACCAATTTTCACATATTTCCTCTGATTTTGTACATAACAAAATAACACTAATTGTTTGCAGATCATTAAGATGCCTTATACATGTGGTCCTTAATGTTGTTTATTATATTTTCAAATATTCTTGTGGACAATGAAATCATAACGATGTTAAAACATCAGCTTGGAACTTGTTTCATCTTCAACGCCTACTAAACGTATTCCCTAAAAATTTTACGCTAGGCTTGCTTCCACTCGCTCTCTATTCATAGTTATTAAGTTATAATTTGGAGTTTTTGCATCTAGAAGAAACATGTAGAAGAGAAGTTCATCCACAATTTATTCCAAGAACAAAATAAGGCAAAAATTTTCAGTTAAACAAAAGATTGGCACCGGTAACACTCTGTTTAATATGTTTGTTGCATTAAAACCATTAAATATTATGCATTGTCACACAATATTTTTGAAATCCTATTATTGTACTAAAAACTTTATTGAGAAAAATGAACTTTTTCTGAGCTTTTCAATTGTATGCCATGTTTAAAATTTTGGCACAAAATGCGAAGTTCCCACATGACACGTGATATTGTCAGCAGGATTCCTCTTGTCTACAGAGCTCAAGAATGGTATCTGGTTTCACCCTAAAATTCTATATCAATTATCACGATATACAAAATGCCCATACAACTGAGCACCCTGTGATAGCAACATCATGATATGTCAAGCTTTGCTCAATTAATTTCTGCCATGATTGTATAGTCATAAGCTAAATACCAAAACCAGATTCTGTCACAATTTTAAAGTATAACCTCAGTTTTGGCTCAATGCCCCAGGTAAACAGCAGTCTCAAGTGAAAGAAATACTTGCTTGGGAAATTTGATAAAACAATTACTTTGACTTCCTAGGTTGTTTGGTAGGTAGTCACTTTGTAGCCTTCTTTTTCATTAGGCAACCACAGTTCTTAGCTCACTAAACAAGTTGTTTAACGTCTTGTTGTATTCTTATGCCATTAAAGTGCAGAAAAAATAATATCATATTCATTTTTTTCATAGCCTAAGCATATAATTAATCTATTATGGTGTCAGGAGTCCTTTTTCCCTCTGTTTCTTCTGTTTCTTTTCTATTATTGAAGCTTTAAGAGGATAAAATTTATTCCAATCTTCATTTAGTGACAACAGGTTACAAGCATGTCTGATTAAATTTATTTACTTATTTTAGTCTCTTCTTTTCAACTCCCCCTCCCCAACAAAAGAAAAGGAAAAAAAAAGGAAAAGAAAGAAAAAGTCAAAAGGGAAGGGTTTGTGGTACCTCAAAAGTCAAGCAGGGAAGCCCTTCCTTTTTTTATTGGTAACATCAAGTAAGTTCTTCCTTAATGTTTTGTTTGTACATCCTCTCATTTACATCCCCCCCTTTTTGGCACCTTTTGATTATAATTGTTACCTTTTCTCAAAAAAAAAACAACAAAAAATATTAATATAACCAGAATGTACAAATCTATAATGTAAAGATTGTAGACCAGCTTAAGCTATCTACCCCACCATGTCTTACCTCAGGTTCCCCTTGGAATTTCCCCCCAATACAAATCAATTCAGTTTATCCCTTGCTTTGTTAATCCATCAGCCATACTATTAGCAGTTCTAGGAACCCACTGAAAAATAGCATATAATTCCTCTGCTATTGATCTGATTTCCCTTAAAGTGTATCTATGCTTCCATGTTGCATGTGCATTACTTCTCAGCATCCTACCACTACCTTTGGATCCCCTTCTACAATGATCCCTTGTAGTTTAATTGTCTCCCTAATTTCAGACAATGTAAAACTGCCAATATTCTACCCTTGTTGAATCACCATGAGCTATAAGCCCCAAAGAAAGAGCCATTAAGGCCTTGTCCAATTTTTGAGAAGCCATTTACCTGGGTAAATGTGCTTACTTGGGCAATGTTTCTTGGGAAGCACTTACCAATGTTCTTTTGTTTCCCAGGGTGAAGTTAAACAATGGCCATTTTATCCATAAAAGTGTCATTATTGAAGGGATAATGTTGTCCCATCATATGTTAGCAATTTTCCTAGCAGGCGGGAAAGTTATTTACCCAAGTGGGTGAAGGGTACTTACCCAGGTAACTGTTGCTCTTGGGAACTGTTCTTTTCTATGGGACCCATTAATACCGAAAAAGAAATGCGGATAAATTGGTCAACTCTCGCATTGACCATCTTACTTTCAGACAGTATATGCCCTCATCTCCAACAAAAGTGATGCAAACTACTATTTGTTATTCAATAAGTTCAGTTCATTATTATTTCATGTGTATATGGTATGTTTCTATGTAATACCCCTTAACCTAGGCATTTATGAGACTTATGTTAGCTTAAAATGTTCTCAGCCAATTGATAAACTTTGGGAGTTTATCATGCCAAGGCTGACGCTCTTCTACTGTTGAAATGGTGGAGCAGTCTATCTCAATTGCTCGAGTTGGACCTAGGGTACAATGAATGGGTGTTTGAGAAACACCGAACGAGACCATTTCCAATTTAACCTTGGACCTTGGAGACAGATGAGTAAAACTGGAAAGTTTCAGTTAATCCTCTGACTTTTTTTTTTGATGATTGCATTTAATCCCCTGACTTGACAATGATAGGTTCAGCCACTCTGTTGAAGCAATAAGATACTTTAGTGAGTGGTCATTGTGATAGGTTCAACCACTTTGTCAAACAATGAGATTTTAACATGTTATGAAAATCGTTTTGCAAAATCTATTTATATTTATAAATAGTATATTTTGATAATGAGTTTGCAAATGGTTTTCATCCTGGGATCCATTATGAGTAGAGGGTGCTGCTCTACATTTGGCAATTAGGGAAGAGATCCTTCCCTATTGGTAGTGTTGTGATATTATTAGCCGAGAGATTTTATGCAAGTGTCTTCTTAGGCCTTAAATACCTGGTGGACATTAACTCGGCCCAAATTAATAATCTTGGTCTCATAAGGTGGCTGAGACCCGAGTTTAAATAAAAGGTTTAATGGGCCAATTATTGGGCCCAACACACTTCGGTGAATTCACTTGCATAGACAAGCTAAATTCAGCCCATGTGTAGGTTACACATAAGAGAAGTGTGGATCATTCTTTTATAATTAACTTGGGCTAAGATCTTGTCGGTCCCATGCTACATGGACACCTTTTCTCACTGATCCTAATCCCTGATAAGATTTATAAGTAACCTAATGCAGGTTAAGCTCTAATAAAAAAGAGTTCTAGTTAGAGTCATAACGACTAGTTTGACTAATCAAAGTCCTAGCTGAATTAGAAACTCCAATTAGATCGTGACTTTCCTAATCAGATTAAGAGAGGGTTTAGGCAAGATTTCTTGGACTCTAAGGCTAATATAAACCCTTTGGTCAACAAGATCATGCATCTTCTTGCACACTATTCTTTTGAGAAAATTTGTGAGAAAAAAATTCAGCACTAGTTAAAGAAAACCTAAAATGCTTGTTAGGGTTTTGTCTCCCAATCTTGGACAATATTCAGACCTGTTCTTGGAGAATATCAAGGCATCGATTGACCAACTTTCAAAGTTATTTCAGAGGCAAATCCTTGCTGGTTCATCAGGGATCAAGGAGCAATCTTGGAGGTGTGTCATCTTCATCTCCAACATTGTATCAATGAGACAATTATCAAAAAATAAACATTCTATAAATGAGACTGCAATAGGGTGATCCAACGTGAACTAACATTTGGACGATCTTCACTTGTGGACTGTCAGACTGCCAAAACTTCAGGTATGGGAATTTAGGTTCTTCACTTTTGGTCTGAGAAATCTTAACAAAAATCTTGGAGGTCAATCCAACAATCTTGGGTGAATTTCGGTTTGAAAAAACCTAAACCGATATGCTGAACTTGAATTCAGCACATCACAAAAGTCTTGAACTGCAATTCTCCCTCTTGGCACCATTGGATGGCATCCATTCTTCACTTACCCGCCCCCATTTACAGAAAAACGAACAATGCCTAAAAGCAAAAGTTCTTCCCTTTTAACCTTGTGCTTTGTTTTGATTGTTTTTCCTTCCCTCCACACAGTCTTTTTGCACACCATGCCTTACTAACAATGGGCCTATACTCCTATTGTATCTTAACTTGGCTAAGACACCATGAACGTTTACGCTTCAAATACTTTGTTCTAAAAGCAATCAAATATCAAGCAGCACTATTATTATATCATGCAATCCATCAGTGACCACAAGGACCATGTCTTTTAAAATGAAATAAACAGACTATGACACATAATTCAAACAAAAAAAAGATAAATGAGATGAATATAGATTACCAGTTGAATTTATGCTTTCTAATAGAATTTTGAAGCAAACCAGTGTGCACTTAATATCTGTTTCCCTTAGCTTCTGATTTACAGTTGCCGAATGAGTAATAAAGAAAAGAAAAGGCCTTAACAAACTGCTGGAAACCCATCTGCTGCTCAACAAAACATCCTGATGATTCACTAAAGCTTTCCATTCTTCTTGGAGCTTTGCAGCCACCTTCTTTGTCACATTGTAGCGCCTCCAGACTTTCTGAGAAATTGAAGGACCAGATCATTTTTTTCCACATTGTTTGTAAGCAAATAATCTATTATTACATTATAATCATGCGTTTAACTACCAGAAAGCATCTTTTAAGGGATATAAAGATCAACACAGTAGAATCTCAAACCAAATAAGTGAAATGAAGAGAATTAATCTAGCTACAAACACGATGTATTAAATCATATCTATTAACCATGAATAAATTTTTAAAATGAACAAAAAAAAAATGATAGCGAGCTTAAGTACAAAAGGTGATAGTGGAGAGTCCTTAGACTGCTCATTTTAAAAACATTTCAACAGATGTTTGATTCACAGAGAAAATTTATTCACTAAATTTGTTGGTCAGTTTAAAATCAAAGGAAAAAGAGAAAAAAAAACTAGGAAAAGAAAATCCACTGATTGACAGACTTTTTTTTTACCAAAAAAAAGGACAGAATTTATAGTTTGAATCTGTAATTACGAAACGCACCTGAATAAAGATAGCAACAGCTGCAGCTCGTCTGGTATAACTGCGGAGCTCTCTTTCATGTGAGACTTTCTCAAGTAGGGCATTTCTTGTGATCTCCTTGGCACTCGCTCCCCTCAACGAAACCTAAGCAAACAACCAAAACCAGTAAGCATAAACGATTAAACAGTATAATCAACCACAAATTTCGAAACACATACAACTTTTTCTCTATCTACAACACTGCACAACTATCAGTTTGAAATTTAACTGAAGAATTTGACGAAAAAAATCGGGGAAAAAAAGAAAAAAAATCTTCCAAGAGAGAGAGAAAGTACTTGTTGTTTGCTAGATTCATCCATGAAATCCGACCAACCATCCGAACAGAGTCTGACTGCACTTTACCCTTCGCCGGTGGATCCTGGAATCAATACCTTCGCCGACGGGGAAAAAAATCACCCAACCAACAACCACCCTTTCAATTCCTACGATGCAACTCCAAGTAGACCTCTCCGGAACCGATCTCTTTCGAACAGAGATGACAGCCTCATGACGACAAGCGTCCGTGACAGAATCTACGCCGTCCACTATTCATCGGAACTGGATCTGTACTCATTCGGACCATCTAGCGGTAGAAGCCTAAAGAGGACGCTTTCCCCACTGCTCCCTGAACCACGCTAACGGAGTAACGGTAATGATACGGTAATAGTACTTTATCATTCTTCATCGTTATAGGTACGGCTAAGTGGGCTGCATACGGATCGGATTGGATGCAGGTAGATCCGAATCTAAATCGTTTATATTCGGATCGGATTGGATACAAAATGTTGTAAAGTATATACCGAATAGCATTAATAAATTAAATTGATTTTTTCTACAAAATTAATGATAAATTAAAACAAAATAATCAAAATTACATATTATTAATAAGATAAATAAACTAAAGGGCAAGGTTCAAGGTATTGGGCGTATCGTATCATATCTTTTGAAAACGATACGGTCCAAAACGCTTGTTTTCAGGTGTTTCGGACCCCAAATCTTTTTTAATAATAAAAAACAGGTTATAAACTTTCCAAAAAACCAAACTTTGAAAAAAAACTAAAAAAAAAGAGTTTTGGCCGTTTCTAAGTGTTGATACAATACGGCCGAAACTCGTATCATATTGATACTTTGAACCTTGCTAAAGGGAAATATATAAGACAATAGAAAGACATGATATTAAAATGGTTTTACCAATCACAATTCCATGAATCATTGACCTGTTTATGGGTTGGGCTCGGACTTAACTTTTGCTAAAATTTGAATGAATCCAACCTAAAATCTGAGCTTGACATAGTGTAAGTCAAGCCTGAAATCCGACCCATGAACATGTCACTAAAACTTGGTGAAAAACCACCTGATTGTAATTTTTTCATGTATTATCTCTTTCCGGCATCATAGTTGAACCCTAAACTTCAAGTGCCAAGGATACATAGGAGGATTCAAATAATTTGCCTAAGAAATAAGGCCTAAACCATGTATATTTATAAGTGTGGAAGAGATAAAGAAATATTGTCACTATAGGTTGTGTTAGTTGCTATACATGATGTACTAGCTACCGTTTGTGCTTGTGGCCATACATCTAATGAAAAAAAAAATAGTTTAATTGCAATGGACAAATAAAGCTATTACTACAAACCACCTTATAGTTACAGCATTTTTCTTTCTTTTATTTTTTATTTTGTTCATAAGTCACTTCCTTATGATCTTCGTAAATTCTTTTTACCTTCCATTTATTACAAGCTTCTCTCTTGTCTCGGACATCTAATTACATTGTAGCTCTAGTTCTTTTTGTGCCCGAAGTTAAGGGCCAGTTTGGGAAGTCTTCTGCATTGATTAAACTGTGTTGACTGATTAAGCCTATGTTTGGCTTTCCGGGTTTTTCATGTAAGGATTACTTGCGAGGTCGAAAGGTTTTAACTCCTTTTATTCAGGGCAACTTCTCTTTATTTGAATTACTACATTTTTCCTCGTCAATCCATTCTTATTAAGTATTATATTTAAAATATTAACATCTATTCTTTCATTGAATCTTATATTAATTAATTCATATTAAAGAAAATTAAATCTGTCCAATAATAATTGTTTTTGTTGATCATAAAAATAAAATACAAGTTTAAAATCGAAAAAAGGGAATGTTTTTTATTCAGTGATGAATCAACAATTCAACCTTTTGGGTAAAAAATATATCAACCTTTGACGATATAATTAAATAACAATAAAAATATAAAAAGACATTTGATCAAATATGATAATATTTTATATTAATCATATTAAACAAAAGTGTGACAAATAAAAATAATTTTTATTAACATAAAAATATAAAAATAAATTATAACGTGCTCTGGCCTGAATCTAGCACCACTCTTCTTTGTAAAATAAAAGCAAAGCGAGAAAGAGTAAAGGCGACGTTGCTCCCACCCAGGAACCAACAACTTTTTCTTTTTTCTACCTTGAGAAAAAATCAATGTAGCTTTAATAATTCGAAGTTTCGAACCCAAATATAAACGAACCGACTTAGATCTACCTAAATCCGATCCGATCCGATCCGTTATGCCCTTGAGCTGGACCAGCAGGTTCGTTTTCTCTCTGTAACCCCCCACCCCACCACACACACAAGCACGTTTACAGAGAAACGGGGAGATGGATTACAGTCTAGCGGCACTGAAGCTATTGTGTGGGCAGCTGAAGGACGCTCAACCGACCTCATCGCCGTCTGCCATGACCATCGGCGGCATACTCTTCCAACGAGCTTGGTTGCAGGTTTTATTCTTCAAAATGCCCCTTCAAATTTCTATTTTTCCATTTCGCCTCTCTGCCTTGGGGATTAGTTCATATATCGAGTGCAGGGTGTTTTGGTCTCAGGCTCCGAGGAGGGGCGTTTTGTTCTAGATGATGGGAGTGGCATTATCGAGCTTTCTCTCAGCAACGATTTTCGTCCCCCAGAATGGAAGACAGGTCCTCTAATCCATGACAGCCTTTCTCTTGTGTTCTCTCTTTCTTTATTCTCTGCAGAAACAGAGCATTTAGCTATTTTTTTTTGCTTTTAATTATTTTTTTTTGGTGCAGGAATGTACATTATGGTTGTTGGGTTTGTTGTTCTTCGTGCGGGTGAGCTGCCCATGATGAAGGTATGTGATCTCTCCATCACCATGATGTTTGAGCTCTCATCTTTCCTTTCTCTATTTTACGATTAAGTGAATGCTTTTTGCTTGTTTTTAAGAAATAGCGAATGCAATGGTCTTAGAGATCATGATTACACCTATTTATTGGGTTTGCTTCAGATTAACATTTCATTTGCTGGAAATCGCTATATTTTATATGCCCAACTGATCAGATATTTTTAGACCCTTAATGATAAAAAAGTGATAATATTTAGCATTTTTATATTCATACAAACGACCACAAAATTCCCA
Source organism: Nelumbo nucifera (assembly GCF_055504915.1). Taxonomy (NCBI): domain Eukaryota; kingdom Viridiplantae; phylum Streptophyta; class Magnoliopsida; order Proteales; family Nelumbonaceae; genus Nelumbo; species Nelumbo nucifera. The sequence goes on along the minus strand of NC_142654.1, from coordinate 9,485,487 downwards.
TCACTTAGTTCTGATCTATCCAAGACATCTTTTGTTAGAGAACGGGATAATAAAATTTTCCTCGTTACTAGGAGTTAGGTTCCTTTTGGCACACCCTTTATCATTCTAAAACCTTGAACTTGCAGAAACTATTATTGAATGGTGCATTTGGTCTTACATCCATACCCATGATGCTCTTTCCTACACATGTTCAAGAATTGATTGCTAAGTGAACATTTGGTCTTTCTATCATTAGAAATCTAATAAAAAAGGTCATTACCCAATGTTGGCCCCAGCTATCTGGGGACTGGGGTATTGGGAGGGTAGACTGGGTATGGTCCTAATTTTGGCATTTTTTTCACACAAATTGGTTACCCCCAGACTTGAACCCATATTTGCATGCTTGCCAGCCTAAGATTTTACCACTACACCAAATTATGGCCCCTATTATTGGAAGTCTAATATATCTAGTAAAATTCTTGACACCCAATTGAGTACCTTAACGTCACTTATCAAAAAAAAAAAAAGAGTACCTTAGCATCTCTATAGTGCTGCAGTAGGATGCTTAAGGTAGTATAATAAACATATACCTGATTTTGGAAAATATATCATGGAATGATATGTGAAGCATGATTTTCATCATAGAAAAATTTCTATATATAGATGATTTATTCCAATGTTTCATTGCATGAATGATCTGTGAAGCATGATTTTCTTTCTTGAAATAATACAGTAAGAATCTCGTCAATTTCATCCAAAATTTCGTATGCTTTTATCATAATTATGTTGTCCAGGTACACCACAATGATAGTGATATCCAGAAACACTAAATAATCCTTCATTTCTCAATACCATCCAGAAGTCTCATTCAAATGTGTTATGGGGTATATAGTCCCTGTTTTCATCCCTAAACATGTCTTCTTCAGCTCTGGTGGCAACAGTGGTAGAACGGTCCAGAACTCTTCTGTGCACTAGTGTGAGTTTCAACAATCTTGATCCTCATTGTCTTCCAGAAATATTGGGAAGGGGGGTGTTTAGAGGAAGGAAGGAATCAGCTGGGGTGGTAGAGCTTGGAGCTTTGACTTTCACATTCCTTCCGAGCAAGCAAGGACTGGAGACCACCATGGCACAACAATGCAAACAAACCTAAATTTTCATTGCCATATTTTAAACTTAAAATGCTTATTAAGGGAATCTAAGAGGGAAAGGAACTAAGGGATTGCTTAGAAATGAACTGTATATGTAGTTGTGATGATCCCAGACTGATTAGTTTGGCCTTCTAATGTGGATTATTAGTGACAGTTTGGAGAAGGATGTACATATGCTGCAATTTTAAGTGTTGTCGATCTTCATTCTTTTAAAAGCATGCAATCTAAAATCTTGGAGATAGGATACTGATTGAAAAACCTTTTGAGATGGGACCATGAACATTAAATGCAACTTCACAATCTAATTTCCTGGAGTTGTTTATGTTATAAACTTAGAAATCCATGAAGACAGCATATACCTGCCTACCTCTGCTTTTCGGTCTACTGGTAAGGTAAATATGGTGCAATCACCTTATGTGGTGTTAGAAAAAATCTTTTGATCCTTAGAGCACTTGGATTCTTGGGTTGAACCTGTGTGCATTTGGATTTTGAAAATGTGCTTCTTTGTTGCTAGAGTAGCTACGATGGAAGAAGGGAAGGTGAAGCGGTGGGTGATGAGTTTTAAACAGATGCTGGTTCCTATTTCATGTACATTGGTATGAACAGCAAGTTGTGTGAAGCAGATATAGTCTCTGCTTCAATGTTTTAAAATGCAGAGGCGTGATGCGTAGTTCAGAACGTAAGAGGCGTAAGCCTCTCGAACACAAGGAGGCATAAGCCTCCTTAAGAGGAGGGGGATGAAGAGGAAGGAGAGGAGAAAGAAGAGGGAGGTGGAATGAGAAAAACTTTTATATTAAGAAGAATGAAGATGCATAGCACTAGAGCACTAGTTGAAAGGGGGGGGGGGTCTTATTGAAGCGGAGCAAGACCCCCCACCCCCACCCCCACCCCCAACAGAAAAAAACCAAATTGGGCTGCATAGAAAAAGGGGCTGAGGGGTATGGGGTCTTTCCCCTTATCTTTTCTTCCCTTCCCTTCCCTTTCCTATTCTTTTCTTTCTTTTTCTTTTTCTTTTCTTCTCTTTCTTTCTTTTTCTCTTTGTTTTCTTCTCTTTCTTTCTTTTTGTTTCCCTTCCCTTTCTTTTCTTTTTCTATCCTATCCTATCCTTTTTTTTTCTTTTTTTTTTGTCTTTTTATATGAGGTGCATACAGTGATTTAAAAAGGCGCGCCTGAGGTGCACAGGCAAGGCGCATTTTAGGATTGGCGCCTCGCCCAGGTCCTAGGCGTAGCCCATTCAAAAGGCGCATGCCTGGTGTGCCTAGGCGTGCGCCTTAGCCCAGGTGTGCACCCTTTGAAAATTTGCCGCTTTTTCCTTTTTTTTAAGTCTGGCGGCTGGATTGGGGGCTCCGCCCTCGGACCCCCATGCCACACCCCTTGAGGCCAGCCCAAACAAGTCCATGTTAGGGTCTTAAATTCTTAATTTTCATTCGCTCACTCACTGAAGCTTCGAGAATCCCCTATTTGGTAGTGTTGTCCATTCATTCATCCTAATAAAATATCTTCTTTAAAGCAATTAAAACTATAAAATTATTATTTTTTATGTGAAAATTAAGAATTTAAGACCCTAACATGGACTTGTTTGGGCTTGCCTCAAGGGGCATGGCACAAAGGCGGCTCGTAGAATTAGGAATGTAATATGTCCACATTAGCTACTTGATGCAATTGAGAAAAAAAAAAGAGATTGTGGGTTTTATATGCTTGAAAATGTTTTATATGTGTGATTTCATTTTCAAACTCTCATTTGAATATGCTTTACATATTATATTTATGTACTTTAATTTTAGATAATAGGTTTTTTAAAACATTTATTTTAAAACTTAAGTTTATATTTTTATTAATATTATGTTTTATAATTTTTTGATTTTTTTTTGAATTGTTTGCATTTTTTTTTATTTTTTTAGCTTTTTTTTTTTTAAATTGTGCGCCTTGCCTCAAAAAGGCACGCGCCTCGCCTTGCGCCTCAGGCACAAAATGGCCCTTGCGCCTTTTTTGTGCCTTGCGCTTTTAAAACACTGGGTGTATATGAGGCGTATGCCTCTAGTACGCCTCATGAAAAAAGCGTATGAGGCGCAGTGGTGCACGCCTCCTCCACCTGAGGCGTACGCCTCAGAGGTGTCAGCGCCTTTGGCATATGCCTCAGGGCGCTTTGGGGGCACCTTGCCTGGAGGTGTGCATCCAGGCGTACGCCTCCCACACCTTTTAAAACACTGTTATTTATTTATTGGGGGGGGGGGAGGGGCATCATGATTGTGTAACTGTTGATTCTTGGGATTGTATATGGATGGTCAGTAACAATTTGTAGCCTAACACAAAGAAAAAAAAGAGGTTGAAGATGTCCTATTGAAGAAATGGATAAAACTCGAGTCTGACATCTTCTGCATAGACTTGAACAAATTGGTGACTTCAGTGATGACCAATTCTATGAATGACCTATTTCCAAGATTATGAAAGCCAGACCTGGTTTCATTAAAAATGCAGGTGCACAAGATTGTTGATCTGTCGCCTTTCCCCAATCGAGAAGCAATGTGGCATCTAGAAGTCATTGAGGCATACAAGATGTTTTACGAATCTTCATTTGATGAATGACAGCATCTTCTTTGTACGGGTCTACTTCAGGTGTGTCATGGTGCATCAATCCACTTGTTTTTCTATATATAAGTTTTTATTTTTCAGATGTATCCAAGTATTTCACCTCAGCACGTGTTCTATTTTTAGTTTTATAATAAATACTTAACTAATTTCTTGTATAATTTAAGTTTTATAATAAATACTTAACTAATTTCTTGTATAATTTATTTCCAGCACTGGCAAGGTTGTTGAGCTTGAGTCCATGCAAATTTCATCTGAATCACAATGGCCAATCCAATCAAAGAGATCTTCAACTGTCAAATGGCCATCCTAATCGCATTCTTTTGTGTCACAGGAATTGTGTTTTGAGTCATGAGGAGCACTGATGAAAGAGAAACTAATCAGATGACAATATGTAAAAAGTTTTGGTAATACACCTGTATCTTCTTTCACTTCCATTTGATTGATAGGGGACTATAAAACAATATTATAAAAGGTGTCTGATCTAGGAAGGGGAGTTGTTTATCAGACCCCAAATAGTTGGTACAAAGGAAGTCCTCTTATCTTCATGTAAACTTGTATTACCTGAGAAATGAAAAGTGAACTCATTAATTTTCTTATGTCTCAATGAAGGGTAGGAGGGCAGCTCATCAGTTAGGAGCTATGTCCTTCGGAAATGACCCTGAGTAGTGATGATCATCCCATATTCCCATGGGGCCTCTGACCTCAGTCTGGCTGGTAGTCTGCTGAAGTTTTGTCCCACTGTCCTTTACCAACTCACATCTAACTACTAACCCGGTTCCTTGACTAAAACAAGAAGTGGCAATTCTTTTACAGTCAAGGCAATCCAACTATCAAGTCTATAACGGTTTTCAGAAAGAACTCTGGGGGGTTTGGTTATATGATACGTTTGGTTAGAAGACAACCTAATTACCTACAGCAACCATTAAGGAAGAATGACCCGTATGATTTAAGCACCCATAATCATAATTAATTTGATTATATATATGAGATATGTATTTAACAAAATGAGCATACAAAAACAGAGATTAAACATAACACAACAAAGAACAAGAAGCAAACAACACCAACGTGCAAACCACACTGACCTACATGACTAGGACTCTAACAAGCTGGACACATAGTCACATACTACCACTTGTTGGACCAAGTGGCCTATGGTTGAGAACTATTTATAGGTGCCACGGGAATAATCATACAATCGATTGAGTATTTGTTCTATGTGGGTTAGCATGCACACTATTAGCACCTTTCCTTACTATTAGTAAATGTGCGTGTGCTTGCATGTGATAATTTCATATAACAATAATAATTTTAATATCTTTATTGGTATTTGATGATGCACAATCTGGCCGGTCTTAGCTGTCGATGATCTTGCCTCTGAACTGAGTAATAGGGACCTGAAACGGAAGGAGAAGAGAAGTTCCGGGGAGAACCCGACGTAAGGGCTCCGAAGCTCAAGTTAGAATCCTTCAAAGGCAAGATAAACCAGATAGCGCGAAAGTTAGCATACCTCGTTCCTGGGGGGTAGAAGCCTTTTATAACCACCTCGCGCACTCACTTCCAGGCCTCCGTCAGGTCGGGCATGATTACTTCTGAACTCCTGCCAGTTCGGGTGTCATTTCCTCTGGTCGGACAGAACCGCCACTGTTCCTTTTGTCGGAGCCGTCTCTGCGGCTAGTGACGACGGTTGCAGGTGGCGGTGGCAGGAAGCCGTTTGAAATGCGACTGTCAGGCGTCAGATCCCAAATCAGTCAGGTGCGTCGCCCTTGGATACGGACGTCCTTGGTGTCGGGTACGTTTGGCTGGCCTGGTGCTTTGGAAGTGAAGTGTTGGAGTGGCGAGCGAGGTGCCTTGAGTTCGGTTTGGAGTGTTCCGAGCTGCCATGGGCCAGCTCGGGTCAGCTTTGTGAGGCTTGGGGCCCAGTATAGTTCGTGCTCCTTGCAGGGAGCTCGGGTTCTCAGTAGGGAGTTCGCTCTTAATAGGGAGCTCGTTCTTAACAGGGAGCTCGGACTTAGGGAGCTCGGGTTCTTAGGGAGCTCGAACCTTTAACAGGGAGCTCGCTCTTAACAAGGAGCTCGGACTAAGTACAGGGTCTGGAGTTCGGGCTCGGTAGTGAGCTTGGACTTGCTTCCGATGTTCGCTTTGGGCGCTCTACTATCCCGAGCTGCTTGCCTTTGCCACGTGTCGGGCGATCGCGAGGTCGGGCCAAATTTCCCTTCATCAATTGCCCCCCACTCCCTGCGAAAACGGTCCCGTCTTTGCGTGGGGAGTTTGCAAGGTAGCAGGAGGGTTTTGGTCCGTGCTGAGCGCGCTTGCTCTAATTTGATTTTCAAAAAAGGGCGCGCGTTTGGGAGTCGTGACGGCAGTTGTTCGGGAGTTGCGCTGCAGTCGCTTTTATTGCGAGGAGACGTGCGTCGATACCCCGTCAGTTTCGGGAAGACGCGTGCCGACACCTGTCCCCTGACAAGACGTGCGCGACGCTCCGTCAGTTTCGGAAAGACGTGCACTGATTGGTCTTGGAAGACGTGCGGCTTAGCGCGGCTGTGGGCCGTTGGATTGGCTTCGATCTGGGCCGTCGCTTTCCGGCCGCTGATCTTGAGCTTGCGCCTAAGTTTCAGCTCGCGTCCCAGGTTTCCTTGCTTGTTCGAGCTCTCGCGGTTTGCTTCAATCTTCTTCCCGAGTGAGTGTTTTTGGAATCCCGTTCCGTTTCCCGATGTCTGGTTTGGAGGGTTCAGACTGTTCAAGCGGGTCTGATGTAGGTTCTACGAACCAGTTTGCGTCTCCCGGTAGTTCAAGTGAGCCCGATGTAGGTCCTGAGGAAGGGGTCGGGCCTACAGCCCGAGGTGCTTCGGGTAGGTCGGCGTCCACCTCCCGTCGTGGCCGGGTTGTAGATCAGTTCGGCCCTTCGACTATGACGCCTGAGGAACTTCAAACCCTCGTAGACTACTACGACTTGCCCAGTGAGTACGGTTACTTTATCCCTACGGGCAGCTTCCCTTGGGAACACGGTCCTGATGAGATCGTGATTTTCCGGGAACAGCTCGCCGCGGGGCTGCGACTGCCCTTCCACCCTCTTCTTGTCGAGGTCCTAAACCACTTTGGTGTGTCGGTCGGCCAGCTTCACCCGAACTCCATTAGGAACTTAGTGGGAACGATCTCTTTATTTTGCGACGAGAACTTTCCTCTGGATATGGAGATTTTCTCTTCCATTTTAATGCTGAAAAAGCAAGTGGGTCCCCTTCCTGGGCGTAGGCGGGCATACTACCTGTCCCCTCGCCCGGGCTTCAAGCTCTTACACGGACTCCCCAATAAGGTCCCGGCGTGGAAGCGGGACTATTTCGGGGTGCGAAGTGCGCTGGGGTGGCCGTTTCAGACCGGCTGGGGGATGGCCGCTCCTGATTCCGGCATCACACTTGATGAGGAGACGGCGAAGGGCCTCCGGCAATGGGCGCGGCTTGGGCTGGATTGCCAATGGTATCTGACGGAGGCCAAGCTTATTGCTGCGGGCCTGAGTTCGGGTAGGTTCTTTCCCTAGTGATCCTGTCTTGCTCTTCTTTTACGTGTCTTACTGATGCCGAACTCCTTTTCGCAGGTACAATGGATTCTCGAGGGACCCGAGGTGGGCACTTGTTCGAGGGCATGAAGAGGAGAAAGCGGGTGGCTAAGCGAGCTCGCGCCGAGCCATCCCGGGCTGCGGAGCCCGAGGTGCCGGATTATCCGGCAGAGGAGCCCGAGATGGTTCCTCCTATGCAGGAGCCGACGGGGGCTCCTTATGCCGAAACCACACACACGGGGGCTCCCGCCTATTCCGAGTCCGCTCATATGCGAGCTGGGCTGTCGGGCTCGGAGGCCCTGGGGGACTTCAGGAGCGTGCTGTTGCCTGTTCATGCTCTTCAACGGAGTAAGGAGGCGATGTTTCCCGAGGAAGTTGCGGCGTGGACCGAGCTCCCTCTGCACCAAGTGGCCTGCCGTGCCGTTACTCATGCCATGGTGGTAAGTGATCCCTTCTTTGGAGCTCGGCTTTTATTCTTTTATTCGTTTCTTTGATCCCGTTTTCCTTTGATAGGTGAACTCTTCCATTCACGCCTTGGCGAACCAGGTGGAGAAATGCTCGAGGCAGGTGCGAGCTGCCGAGGAGGCTGCTCGGACTGCCGAGGAGAATGCTCGTGCTGCTGATGCTGCTGCTCGCCTTGCGCGGTCTAGGCAGGCGAGGTCTCAGAGGGATGCCGAGGCCATGGGAGTGGTGGTGCAGCGTATGGCGGAAATGAAGCTGGACCTGGAGCACCAGGTCGAGTATCTTCAGGAGGATATCAGGGAGAGGACTCAGATATTCTCTCAAGGCATCGAAGACGCGAAGAAGAAGGCTGTCAGCGATTACATTGCTTCGCCAGATTTCGATGACCTGATGGTAGACTCCTACAGGAGGGGTTTCAAGCTAAGTCGGTGGATGATCCGGAATACGTACCCCGACCTCGATACCAGCGCCATATCCACTTCGCGCATCACTCGAGAGATGGCTAATGCTGCGGATGCCGAACCGGACTCCGAGGGGGAGGCAGGTCCTTCGGGCGTTGTCGAAGTGGCTTCTGATAATGATGAAGTGGCCCCTGGCTTGTGAAATGAAATGTACACTTCATTTTTTTTTTGAATGTACACATCTATTCTGAAATGAAATGGCTTTTTGTTCATGTACTGGTTGTCCTGTCATCGAGCTATATTTTTTGCCGAACTGACCATTTCGGTCCTTCAGTTCGTTTTCTGATATGAAATGTCTTCGGGGTTCTTGGTGGCCTATAGGTAGTACCTTCTCAAGTTGACAACGTTCCATGCTCGGAGTACTTGTTTTCCTTCTAGGGTTCCGAGCTCGTATGCTCCCCCACTGAGTGCTTTCTTTACTTTGTAGGGACTTTCCCAGTTCGGTCCAAGTTTCCCTACACCGGGTTCGGGCACCATGACCTTACGGAGAACCAGGTCGCCGACGCGGAAGTTCCTCTTTTTTACTCGTGCGTTATAATACCGAGCTACCTTTTGTTGGTAGGCCGTAGTTCGGATGTGTGCGAGGTCTCTCACTTCGTCCAGTAGGTCGAGGTTGGTGCGTAACTCGCCCTCGTTTGTTTGTTGGTCGTACGCTTCTAGTCGCAACGTAGGTACTTCAATTTCCGTCGGGATTACTGCCTCGGTGCCGTATGTGAGGTTAAAGGGGGTCTCACCTGTGGCGGTTTTTTTCGTGGTTCGGTGTGCCCATAGAACACTTGGTAGTTCGTCTGCCCACAAACCTTTGGCTCGGTCCAATCGCGCTTTCAGTCCGCGGAGGATGGCTCTATTCATTACTTCTGTTTGGCCATTTGCCTGTGGGTGTGCGACCGATGTGAAGTTTTGACTAATTCCCATACTTCGACACCATTCTTGGAACTTGATATCTTCGAACTGTTTGCCGTTGTCGGAGATCAGTACCCGAGGTAGCCCGAAGCGACATACGATGTTCTTCCAGAAGAAGTTTTGTATGTTTCGGGCTGTAACTATTGCCAGGGGTTCGGCTTCTATCCACTTAGTGAAATAATCTACTGCCACCACTAGGAATTTTCTTCCGCCTGTCGCTGGTGGGAATGGCCCCAGGAGGTCAATCCCCCATTGGGCGAAGGGCCATGGGCTGGTGAGGTATTTGCGGTCGGCGGCGGGCTGATGGTGGATGCTGGCGTGCTTCTGACACTTATCGCATTTTCTGACGAGCTCGATTGCCTCTGTCTTCATCGTTGGCCAGTAGTATCCTTGTCGAAGTGCCTTTTGGGCGAGGGCTCTGCCCCCAGGTGTCCGCCGCACAAGCCTTCATGGATGTCGCGGAGTACCAGCTCAGCTTCGGCTGGGCGCAAGCATCGCAGATAGGGGAGCGTATAGGATCGTCGGTACAACCGTTCGTCTATCATGACGTATTTGGCTGCCTGGCGCTGCACCCTCTTGGCTGCGTTGCGGTCCGCGGGGAGGGTTCCGTCTAACAGGAAGCTCGCGAGTGGGTCGATCCAGCTCGGCTCTGCTTCGGTGACGGGAGCGACCTCTTCTGCCCCACCGAGAATGCTTGGCCAAGGTAAGTCCTCTATGTACACGGTTCTCCTGGCGTTGTGGCTCGTGCTAGCCAGTCGAGACAGGGCGTCGGCCTCAGTGTTCTCTGACCTTGGGATTTGCTTGATGAAGTGTGACTGGAAGTTGAGCAGAGCTTCCTTTACTTTTGCCAAGTACGCAATCATAGTGAGCTCGCATGCTTCGTACTCGCCTGTAACTTGGTTGACCACGAGCTGGGAATCACTGCAGATAACCATGTGCTTTGCTCCGACCTCGTGCGCTAGGTTTAGCCCGGCAATCAGTGCCTCGTACTCCGCCTCGTTGTTGGATGCCGCGAACTCAAAGCGTAGTGCGTATTCCAGTTTTGTTCCGCTCGGGCCGCGTAGCACTATTCCAGCCCCGCTGCCTTGTTGGTTCGAGGAGCCATCTACGTGAAGGATCCAGGGCTCCTCCTCCTAGTTCGCGCTTGGTCTAACCAGGAGGGATGCCACACTGGCTGCTACTTCACGGGGTTCGGACTCGTTTGGCTTGGGAGCTCCGAGTTCGCCCGAACTGGGGATCTCGGGCTCGACCGGCTCAGGGGCTTCGAGGCTAAACGTGCATTCTGCGATAAAATCTGCCAAGGCTTGGGCCTTGATGGCAATTCTTGGCTTGTACTGGAGATCGTACTCGCTGAGTTCGATGGCCCACTTCGTCAGCCGGCCGGAAACCTCGGTTTTGAGTAAAACTTGTCTCAGAGGTTTGTCGGTCAGGACGATGACGGTGTGGGCCTGGAAGTACGGGCGGAGTTTCCGTGCTGCTACCACCAGGGCATACGCTAGCTTTTCTATCTGCGAGTACCTTGTCTCTGCTCCCTACAAGATTTTACTAACATAATATATGGGTCGTTGGACCCGGTCTGCCTCCTTTTCTAGTACCGAACTGACCACCTCGTCGCTAGCCGAGAGGTACAGTTCTAAGACTTCGCCTTCCTCGGGCCGAGCTAAGGTTGGCACACTAGCGAGGTAGCCTTTTAGCTCGTCAAACGCGAGCTGACATTCTTGGGTCCATTCGAACCCTTTGCCTTTGATTGCTTTGAAGAAGGGTAGGCAGCGATCTGCTGACTTGGACATGAAGCGGCTTAGAGCGGCTATGCGGCCGTTTAGCCTTTGGACTTCTTTTATTTTCCGAGGTGGTCTCATATCTAGGATGGCTTTTATTTTGTCTGGGTTGGCCTCGATGCCGCGTCGATTGACAACGTAGCCCAGGAACTTGCCCGAGGTGACGCCAAAGACACATTTGTTGGGGTTCAATTTCATGTTATACTGACGTAGGATTTGGAAGACAGAATCTAAGTCTTGTATTAATTCTTGTGAAAACTGTGTTTTGACGACCATGTCGTCTACATAGCACTCTATCTTTGTGCCGATCAGGGGCCGAAACAGCCTATTTACAAGTCTTTGGAAGGTCGCCCCGGCGTTTTTTAACCCAAAGGGCATGACCTTGTAACAGTATAGACCGAACTCGGTTTTGAAGCTGGTTTTTTCCTCATCGGATTGGTCCATCCGGATTTGGTTGTAGCCTGAGTAGGCATCCAGGAAGCTTAGCAATTCATGTCCCGAGGTCGCATCCACTTGGCGGTCGATCCTAGGAAGGGGGAAGCAGTCTTTCGGGCAAGCTCGGTTCAGGTCGGTGTTGTCGACGCACATGCGCCACTTGCCGTTCGCCTTTTTCACCAGCACAGGGTTGGCCACCCAGCTCGGGTAATGGACTTCCCTTATGAAGTCTGCCGCGAGGAGCTTTTCGACTTCCTCGTCGACCGCTTTCCAGCGCTCCGGGGCTAAGTTCCGTTTCTTCTGTCTAACGGGTCTGACTAAAGGGTCAGTGTTAAGTTTGTGAGTTATAAGACTAGGGTCAATACCGGGCATATCGGCCGCGGACCATGCAAAAATATCTAAATTTTGGAGTAAAAAACTTACCAGTTCGGTCCGTAGAGGTTCCTTGACAGAAGCACCAATCTGGAGTGCGCGAGCTGGGTCCGTAGGTGAGGTCGGGATCGTGACTGTTTCTTCTGTTGGCGAGGCTCGTTCTTCGCCTTGCTCCGTAGGCCGCTCCAGATTGAGGTCGCCGGCCGGCTTGGACTTGCCCTTTAGGACGGCAACGTAGCACTTGCGGGACTCGAGCTGGTCGCCCCGCACTACCCCCACACCGAAGTCCGTAGGGAACTTCATGGCCAAATAGTAGGTGGAGACCACCGCCCGCAGGATATGCGTGATTGACCGTCCTATTATGGCATTGTATGGGGAGGGGGTCGCGACCACCAGGAAGTCGTGGTTGAGTCTGACCGCACAAGACCACGTGCCGACTTCCACGGGCACCATTATTTTTCCAAGGGGCCTGACTTCCTCCCCGCTGAAGCCCACTAGGGGAGTGCTTGCAGGTTTTAGTTCGCTCCTTGGCAGCTATAGCCGATCAAACGCCGATTTGAAGAGGATGTCCGCCGAGCTGCCTGAATCTACGAGCACGCGCCTAACCTCGAAGTCGCTGATCCTGAGTTTAATGACAAGTGCGTCGTCGTGAGGGTAGCGAACTCCCCGCGCGTCGTCTTCTGTGAAGAGGATCGGCTCCTCGGTCTTCGGCCTTTTCGGGGGGTTCCGCTCCTCGAGGACCGCTTCGCGAACTGAGGTCCGGGCTGCCGTTGATGTGCATCCCGCCACCACCGAACCTCCCACAATTACATGGATGGTTCCCCGAACTGGCCTTTCTGCCGGAGGCTGTCGCTGCATCGGTTCGGCAGGCCTGCTGCTAGTCTCCGGGGCGTCTTTTAAGTGTTCGCCCGGCTGATCCGCTTTATTGCTATTATTGTTGTGCTGTACAAAGTTTCTTAAGTATCCGCGACGGATGAGCCCCTCTATCTCGTCTCGGAGGTTATTGCACTGCTCGGTACTGTGACCGTGGTCCCTATGGAAACTACAATACAAATTCTTGTTTCTTTCGTTCGGATTTCCCTTTAGGCGAGGTGGGCATTTCACGTATGGGGCGTCCTTGATCGTCATTAGGATCTCGGTCCGCCTCGTGTTCAGGGGCGTGTAATCCGTCCGAACTGGCAGGGGAGCTCGGAACGACTGGTTCGGTTTTGGGTCCCGGGCCGGGTTTCTTCGGTCGGCCGAGCTAGAGGGCTCGCCGTCCCTCTTTCTTTTCTCGTTTCCGCCCTCAGTTCGCTGGTTGATTTCCTCCTCCATTCTCATGAACTTGTCCGCGAGCTTGAGGAACTCGGCCACGGTCGCGGGCTGGTTGGCTACCATGTGCCATTTGAACTCCTTGTGCGTCACCCCTCTTTTTGCTGCGGCGAGCTGCATCGCGGGGTCTAACCGCGGTATCTGTAAGCATGCCTCATTGAATCGCTTGATGTAGCCCCGTATGGGTTCTCCTTCACTCTGGATTACCGCGAAGATGCTTTCCTCTGCTCTGGGGCACCGTTTGCTGGTGACAAAGTGTGCAGTGAAGACCTGTACGAACTGAGCCCAACACTTTATCGATCCGGGGGCCATGTTCCTGTACCAAGTGCGGGCTACCCCCTTGAGGGTGGTGGTGAAGGCCACGCACATGCATGATTCGCTAGCTCTGGCGAGGTGCATTTGGGACTGGAAAGCGTCCACGTGGTCGTTGGGGTCGAAGGACCCGTCATACTTGTCTAGGGGCGGGAGCTTGAAATCTCTGGGCAAGGGGACTGCCAGGAGTTCTGAGGCGAGGGGGGAAGGAACTGAGAGAATCGGGGCGACTCCTACCTCGTCCGAGCTCGTCTCGCCTTTGCCTCTGAGCTCGGATAAGACGCGGGTGGCGGTTCGTCGACTTCGACGGCGCCTTCGCTGCTGAGTGGGCCTTGTACTGGCACTGCTGGCCTCCGTGTTGCCGAGCTCGATGGGCTCGGAGTGCTGGTAGTCCGCTGCTGCCAGTGCGCCGAATCGGTTTTCCACCAGTGGGGACTCCGGTTTGGACACTCGAGGTGCCGACCTTGCGGGCGAGGTTCCTGATCCGCCTGCGAGGCGCGAGGCGGGGATGACTTTTCTTTCTCTCCGGCCTGGGGACGAGGCCTGGCTGTTTGGGGGATTCTGGGGCCTAAAGGCCTTTCCTTGGTGGAGGCGCCCATCTTGCGGAGAGGCCTTGACTAGCTTCGAGGCAGGGTGGCGAGGTGGAAGCAGTGGTTGGTTCGGTGTCAGTTGGGGGAACTGCTGTTGATAGTGGTATTGGGAGAGGTTGTGCAACACTTGGTGCTGGAACTGCTGCATCTGGGCTTGCATTGCCCGCATGCACTGCATTAAGTCGTCCAACCGATTTTGGCTAGCTGTCAGGGGGACGGCGGTTGGTTCAGTGAAGGTAGTCTCGATGGGAAGAGGGAAGGGGATGTTTGCGGAAGGTAGGCTTACAGGCGCCACTGCTTGTGGCGTAGTCAGATTGGGGATTCCATCCACCGAGAGGGGGATGGTGAACTGCCCGACACACACCACGGGAACTTGGGGCTGTTCCGCGGTGGTGTTTGTCTCTGTGCCGCGTCCGGCGTTGCTGGATGAGGCCATGAGTATTGAGTTTCTTAGAGAAGAAGAAAAGGGTATGAAAGTTTTGGAGGGAGGCCTTTTGAAGCGTTCCCACAGACGGCGCCAATTGATGATGCACAATCTGGCCGGTCTTAGCTGTCGATGATCTTGCCTCTGAACTGAGTAACAGGGACCTGAAACGGAAGGAGAAGAGAAGCTCCGGGGAGAACCCGGCGTAAGGGCTCCGAAGCTCAAGTTAGAATCCTTCAAAGGCAAGATAAACCAGATAGCGCGAAAGTTAGCATACCTCGTTCCTGGGGGGTAGAAGCCTTTTATAACCACCTCGCGCACTCACTTCTAGGCCTCCGTCAGGTCGGGCATGATTACTTCTGAACTCCTGCCAGTTCGGGTGTCATTTCCTCTGGCCGGACAAAACCGCCACTGTTCCTTTTGTCGGAGCCGTCTCTGCGGCTAGTGACGACGGTTGCAGGTGGCGGTGGCAGGAAGCCGTTTGAAATGCGGCTATCAGGCGTCAGATCCCAAATCAGTCAGGTGCGTCGCCCTTGGATACGGACGTCCTTGGTGTCGGGTACGTTTGGCTGGCCTGGTGCTTTGGAAGTGAAGTGTTGGAGTGGCGAGCGAGGTGCCTTGAGTTCGGTTTGGAGTGTTCCGAACTGCCATGGGCCAGCTCGGGTCAGCTTTGTGAGGCTTGGGGCCCAGTATAGTTCGTGCTCCTTGCAGGGAGCTCGGGTTCTCAGTGGGGAGTTCGCTCTTAATAGGGAGCTCGCTCTTAACAGGGAGCTCGGGCTCCTAGTAGGGAGTTCGGACTTAGGGAGCTCGGGTTCTTAGGGAGCTCGGACCTTTAACAGGGAGCTCGCTCTTAACAAGGAGCTCGGACTAAGTACAGCGGTCTGGAGTTCGGGCTCGGTAGTGAGCTTGGACTTGCTTCCGATGTTCTCTTTGGCTGCTCTACTGTCCCAAGCTGCTTGCCTTTGCCACGTGTCGGGCGATCGCGAGGTCGGGCCAAATTTCCCTTCATCAGTATTCATTTAAAAAAATAAGTAATTAAAGCATGATTTTCTAGCGGATTTAAATTTTGTATTTTATTTTTATTGTTAATAAGAATACTTTTTATTTATCGTATTTATTTTTATGATAAACATTTAATATTTAGAGATGTGCACATCTTTTTGACAAAATTTTGTAATTTCTATAATTTTTTATTTATCTATTTTTTGAGTTTTTATTATATAATTATGATATTATGTGTTGACCTATTTGACTTGAAAGAGAAAATAATATCATTTTTGGGGAATTTTAAATTTTTCTATTCCGTTTCCGTAATTAATTATAAAAACAAATTTTGTTTATCATGCTTATCTTTGTTTAATATGATAAATTTATAGTATTTGAGATATGTCAAATTTTTTCTATAAACTTTCTATGTTTTGTTTTTGTAATTCTATCTATTTTTTATTTTATATTATTTAATTATGGCATCATTGGTTGACCTGTTTTCTCAAATGATTGGACCACTAGGGTGCACGTTGTTCGGGTTGGGTCAAGGTTGTGCTCAACCTAGGCCCAATGCCTAAGGCTTGAGCCCAATGTCAAGCTTGATCTGTCCAACCTAGGTCCAATCCATATTGAAATTTGATGCACTCAAGTTGGGCTCAGGCTTGGATTAGTAAATCATCCCCTTGCTAAAATTTGATATAAATATCGTATGTCTATATGTATACATGTATACAAATATGTGTCTACATGTGTATGTATATACTTGGGCCAAGCTTGAGGTGCAGCTCGAAAAGTAAAATCCCAAACTTTTGGGCCTAGGCCTAGGCCCAGCCCAAGGTCCAAAAATCCAAGCCTATTCGTCTAAAATTGATAGTTGAGTTGGTATAGACTACTCATATTGAGCCTGCCCAATTTGTACCCGTAGGAGTCATTGACAACCAATTAGGTGGGAAAATAATTTCCTTTTGAGACAGTTTAACTTTTATTTTATTTCCATAATTAATAAAAATAGCTCTCATTTATCACATTTATTTTTGTTTAATATAATGAAATACATAATATTAGAGAATTATCTAAATATTTTCTATAAGACTTTCTTAACAAATTTTGTCTCTATCTTTTTTAAAACTCTTGTTATTTAATTTTTAATAATATGGGTTGACCTATTTAACCTAAAAGGTTCAAACCATTGACCCATCGATTGAATGGGAAAATGGTTTTATCTTTATTACAAGGGCAAAACACATCCAGGTAGAATCCGAACGGTTGAATTTATCAACCAACAAAGTGTTTTTAGATCCAACTTGAATTAGAACCTTTTGAGTTCATTTGATTCAACCCTGAGACATCCAGGTTGATAAACGGACTACCTGTTTCCTGTTCAACAATCTTGAGACTATATATGGTGTAGATTTATTAGCTGATGTTATCAGCAAAACATTCTTCTTGGTGACAGAAAAAGGAATTCACATAAATTGCATCAATTGGGTGATGTTGTGATTTAAGTTTTTTGCCAAAATAAAATCCGAATGATTTCTTTTTGAACTTGGTCCATTAAAACAGTTATTTGGTTGAGGAAAAGTCTCAACTGTAGGGACAAGTATCTCATCCCAAGTAGGAGGAATCCCCCAACATATTCTAAGAGGAAGAGTAAGGCCCTTCACTATTTTTTAGAGGACCCAACATTCACTCCGAAGTCTATAAATAGAACCAAATGTGGAATGTGGCGAACAAGAACACCACATTGGAAATATATTTCTTAAGCAAAACTCTCCCTCCTAATTATCATCTCTATCTACTTAACAACGAGAAAAGAAATTGGGTGTGAAAAGAGTCTCCACCTGAATTGTTGAAAAGAATTTTGGGCCAACTGTCTAAACTTGACACAAGTTCTTTGGACATCACCACTACCAAAATCTTAGAGCCCTGGTTAGCAAAGACATTAGCACAGTGAAACAAAGACGAATTGTACATTAGAGTCCTAAAGCTTATTAGAATTTGGTAGGCAAGCTAATTCTCTCCAAAATCCAGGTGTGGTTATTCCATTATTTATTATTTTATCTTAATATTAAGATCTAGAACTGTTTATGTTAGTGCTGTTTTGAATCAAATCTTGCTTCTAGCAATTCAATTTGGTGTTAGATGTGAGTGCTACATATGGTATGAGCAATTGGGAATTGTTGGTTTGAATTAATTTTGGTGTGACAGGGTTTTTAAGGCTTTTTATCCTTTTTTTTTCTGAATTAATTAGTGGGCTATTTCAAGTCTTGATTTTGTTATAAAACAGTTAACGTTGGAAGTTTGTTCTTCAAACATTAAAGGCTTTAAATTTGTTTTTAAAAAACTCATGATATACTAAAAGTGCTTTTCCTTTTTTTTTTCCTCATATTTCAAGCCTTGATTTGAGTAGGACTGCAAATGATCGAATTGAATGGGTATAGGTATATCCATATTTGATTAGAATTCAAATCAGATTGTATCTATCGGATATCTAGCAATTTTTATAATCAAATATTAAGTTGTATAAATAAATTAGGCTAAAAATAATAACAATATCATATTATATTAATAAGATGAGCTAAAAATGACTTTAATATTATATTTTATGATCAAAATAAATTCAAAAAATACTCATGAAACTTGAACATTTGGCTGTGTTTGGTTGCAATGCAAATAAATTTGCACTGATGCAAAACCATGACAGTGCAAATGATTTGAGAGTAAATTCTGACATATTTTTGTTTCATATTTTAGCTTACTTTGTTTGATTGCAATATAAATGAAGTAAAGGCATGAAGCAGAATAAAGTAAAATCCAAAACAAAATTAAACAAAAATATGCATCTTTTACATTTGCACTCCTGTGCATTTGTACTAGTGCAAATAAATTTGCACTACAACCAAACACAACCTTTGGAAAACTTAGTGAAAATACAACACACAAACCAACTTTACTGATGGTTAGAATATAATTTTAAGTATGTATAAGTATATATATTTAAATAGAATTGAATCAGATTAAATCGGATCAGATAGGTCCATATTTTGAATTGAATTTGAATTCAAATTTGGACAATTGGATACCATTTGTTGCCCTAGATTTGAGGAGCAAAAAATGGCTTAGTTTCTTAGCACCATTAAAAGTTAGTGGCCTACTTATTCTCCTATTTATACTTTGTTTGGAAAATACGTGGTTGTTCAAAAAAGTACTTTTTCAATAAGTACTTGTTGAGGTTTTAGACAAATCATATAGTCTATAGTGGTAATTTTTTATTATTTATTATTTAGATAGGAAGTGGGGACCACATCACTCTTGTTGGGTCATTTTTGAGTAGTTATTTTAATTGTTTTATGCTGTTTTATGTGTTAGCCGCCCTATAAGGGCGTATTTGTCTTTGTACTCTTTATTATTTCAGACTATAAATAATAGTGAAGAGGGTGACCAACATTATTGCTCTCTTTTCTCTCTCAAATCTCTTATCTTCTTTTTCTCCTTTCTTCTCTTCTTCAGGAAATATTCTTTTCTTTTACAGATTTTTTATTTCAACACTTTTCTACTTGGTATCAAAGCAAGGTTAGGGTTTCTTGAAGTTTTTTTCATGCAGTCTTAGATTAGCCGAATGCATGAGGATATAAAGGGCTGATCGATCTACTTTAGATTGTGTAGTTCTTGGATTTTTTGGTGTGATCTAGTCATTAGTAGGGTGATTTATGTTTTGGCATCAGAATCAGGAAGAGCTAGAGTGCGGGGAAGAGTCCTAGTCAAGTTGGACTCTTCAATTTTGATGTGATCTTGGACGTTCAGGTATTATTGGACTTCTTTAAATATTCTATAGGGGACAGTTAGGTTTCTAGAATTTTCTGGGCCTTTTGGAGTGACCGATTCACTTTTCTCTTTGGTGGGAGAGAGTGGGAGGAGAGAGATTTCTCTTCGGATAGAGTTTTTTTCTTCCAGAAAGGTTTGTTACCTTTGTGTGTGAGATCGATTTGATCTTGAAGGCTCTTGACCTAATTTTTTCTGTTTTTAAACTGTTTAAAGTAAAATGGAGAGTTGGAGTACTGAGCAAAAGTCCACTGGTAACATGGGTTTGGGTGTTGGATGAGATTCCAAGACATCAGAGCCATTATGTTAGTAGTAGCAATAGTAGTGGATCAGAGTGAGTCAGATTATACTCTAGCATAATTGTTTGGGTTATTTTTCTTTCATTTCATTGAGGTTTTTGTTTCCAAAGTTGTTTGAGTCTATTTAGTTGTCTAGTTTGGAATGTGAAAGTTGTCGGTTGGGAAAGCATTGTAAGAATTCTTTTAAACCAAGTAATAAAAGTTTTTTTGCTTTTGATATTGTTCATACTGATGTATAGGGTCCTTACCACATTTCTTCCATGGGTGGTTACTGTTATTTTCTCTTGTTTGTGGATGATCATACATGGTATTCTTGGATATATCTGATGAGATCACGTTATGAAATACCCATTTTGATGTGACAATTCTACCAAATGGTTCTCACACAATTTGGAGTGAGGACTAAAGTCTTCAGATCAGATAATGCTAGATAATACTTTGAGAAAGACTTGCCCTCATACTTTTTGGAGCATGGTGTGATTCACCCGAGTAGTTATGCATATACACCATAATAGAATAAGATGGCAGAGATGAAGAATAGACATATTGTGGAGGTTGCAAGGAGCCTTATGGTGTATGCCTCATTTCCTATTCATTTTTTAGGGGATGCAGTTCTCACAACCGTGTATCTGATTAACCATGTTCTTTCACGCACTTTGGGGTTTAAGGCACCTTTCAATTTTCTTTTTCCAATCGGGGAGATATTTTATATACCTTTGAGAGTTTTTGGGTGTGTCTCATTTGTTCACATTCTTGGTCCTCATCGCAAGAAATTGGATTCTAAGGCCAAGAAATGTATTTTCCTTAGGTATGCTCAAAATCAAAAGGGGTATTATTGTTATGATCGAGTGTTGGGGAGTAGGTTTGTTACTATGGATGTTACCTTTTTCAAGTTTACTTTCTTTTTCTTGAGTGGTTTTCCTTAGGGAGAGTGTTTTGGGGAGGAGAACTCACAACTTGTCCCTCTTCCGGTGTCATTTGTTCCTTCATTTGATCCACCTATTCCACCATCAGCAACTATAATCCCACTGCCTAATCCACTACGACTAGCCTCACAGGTTTATAAGCGTTACCAGAAGAGGGTTGACTCTACACATGCTTAGATAGAAAAACCTGCACCACTCTCCATCAGTCCATCTGAGATCCCAGGTTTGGCTAATATAGTTCCAGGTATTTCCCTTGAGCCCAAGCCTATTATTTCCCCTGATAATGATGTTTCTGCACTTAACACTGTTGTGGTAGTTGATTCCTTTGGTCTTGATCTTCCCATTGCACTTCGCATAGGGAAGAGAAAGTGTACAGTCCATTGCATTTCACACCATCTCTCCTATATTGACCTCCTACTATGCTTTCATTTCTTCATTGGATTCTGTGTCTATACCCAGGAATGTCAATAAGGCTCTCTCCAAACCTGAGTGTAAACTAGTTATGCAAGAAGAAATGGAAGCCTTAGTTAAAAATCAGACATGGGAAATAGTTGATCTTCCTATAGACAAAGAGACAATCAGATGTAGAATGGTGTTCACTAAGAAGTATAGGGTTGATGGCAGCATAGAGAGGTACAAGGCAAGGTTGGTTGCAAAAAGGTATAGACAGACCTATGGCATTGATTACTTGGAGACTTTTGCACCAATTGCTAAGATGAACTCAGTTCGGATTCTCTTGTCCCTAGAAACTACCTATTCATGGCCTTTATTCCAGCTTGATGTTAAAAATGCTTTCCTTAATGGTGATCTGTAAGAGGAGGTATATATGGACATTCCAACTGTTTTTTATGAAAATGTTAGTAAGGGAAAAGTTTGTAGGCTGGATAAATCACTATATGACTTGAAACGATCACCTAGGGCATGGTTTGACATGTTCAGAGGAACACTTACTTGTTTTGGGTACACACAAATTCAATCTGACCATACTCTCTTTGTAAAAAGGAGAGAGGCACTCTTGTCAGTAGTGATTGTATATTTAGATGATATAGTTGTTAGAGGAAATGATCTGAAGGAGAATAATGCACTCAAGAAGTCACTACAACAAGAGTTTGAGATCAAGGATATAGGTGAATTGAAATACTTTCTGGGGATTGAGGTTACAAGATCCAAGTATGAGATTTCTAATCTCTTAGAGGAAGTATGTGTTGGACTTACTATGAGAAACTGTGAAGCTAGGAACTAAATCAACTGATACTCCTATTGACCCAAATCATAGAATTAATGCTTTGGATGGTGAGTTGGTTAAGGATGTGGGAAGATACCAGAGGATGGTAGGCCGGCTACTGTATTTATGTATGACACGTCCAAACATCTCCTATGTTGTTAGTGTTGTGAGTCAATATATGCATGCTTCTCGGGTTCAACACTGGGAAGCCATTGAGGTGATACTTGCATACCTGAAGAAGCATCCTAGTAGAGGGATATTCTTCTCAAACCATAAAAATTTAAAGCTGGAATCCTACATAGGTGTAGATTGGGCAGGTTGCTTAGATGACAAGAGATTTGCATCAGGGGTATGCACCTTTGTGGGAGGAAACTTGGTCTCATGGAAGAGTAAAAAATAGTTAGTTCTGGCTAGATCAAGTGTAGAGGCTGAATATAGACCTATGGCTCATGGTGTTTTAGAACTATTTTGGGTGAGATCTCTACTGAGTGAGATTGGAATAAAAGCTAAGGAGCCCATGATGTAGCTTCAATCAATATTTCCCACAATCCAATTCAGCATGACAAGACTAAACACATTGAGGTTGATAGGTATTTCATAAGAGAAAGGGTGACAACTGGAAAAGTCTACTTGCCTTACGTTTCCTCTGAACTACAATTGTCTGATGTCTTCACCAAAGGGGTTGTAAAGAATAAGTTTGAATACAATCTACGCAAGCTGGGAATGTGTGACATTTACTCTCAACTTGAAGGGGGTGTTGAGGTTTTAGACAAATCGTGTAGTCTATAGTGGTAGTTTTTATTATTTATTGTTTAGATAGGAAGTGGGTACCACATCACTCTTGTTGTGTCATTTTGAGCAGTTATTTTAATTGTTTTATGCTATTTTATGTGTTAGTCGCCCTATAAGGGTATAATTGTCTTTGTACTCTTTATTATTTATAACTATAAATAATAGTGAAGGGGGCGGCCATCATTATTACTCTCTTTTCTCTCTCAAATCTCTTCTCTTTCTTTTCTCCTTTCTAATATTCTTCTTCAAGAAATATTCTTTTCTTTTACAGATTTTTTATTTCAACACCTTTCTACTCTTGCTTTTAAGTACTTATTAGTGTTTGGGAGGTTTTTCTCAAACTGCTTATTCTTAAGATGATTACTTATTTGTATTAAAGTTTTTGGTGAGTGGCTTATCCCACAAGTCCTTATTTTTGTGAAAATGACAATTATAGTCCTGACTTAACATAAAAATGGAGTGACTTTATTCTTGTTTGTTAAGAAGAATGGAAAACGATGTGGAAACATTGACCTGGTTGCCAAAGTTGAAAACAATTTAAAAAAAATGGAAAACTGATATGGGTGAGGTGAGAAATATGAAAAAAGGAAAAAAAAAAGAGAGAATATGGGGTGAGATTGAAACTGTATGAGGGTGAAATTACCCAATTATTGGTGTTGCAATTATGAAGGTGAGTTGGGGGAAAAATGATAAGGTTTCTAGAAAATTGCCATTTAATTTCTTTTTTCCTTTTAAGTATTTAGCTTTTGGCACTTTTACTCATAAATTTTCAAGATTGGTAAAGAATTTCCAAGCTTGTTTTGCCAAAATAACCAAGTTAAAGTTATAGGAATCTCTCTCTTAGCCCACCCTTGAATTTTTTTATTACAAAAACCATACCCTACTTAGCTCAATTTGTTTTATTTTCTCCTTTCATACCAGTCCACTAAAAATTTCTCTTATTTTCCCAATTTCTTCACATAAACCCTTAGGTAGCAAAAAACAAGACATAGCATAAGTCAGGATCATAGTGATACCAACTTTTAGCATACTTCCTTACAAGCCAAAGACAAGGTCCCTCTCCAGATCCCAATTTTCTTTTCTACCCTATCCACTAAATAATTAAAAGCACTCTTTAATTTTTTTGATTTGCTAAACTCAGGAGGAATTGTTATTAAAAAAATCTATAATTTCTATAAATTCACCTTTTTTCCTTATTAGAACCTACGTAACAAAAACAAATAATCTCAACATGGTGGCGGATTTGCTGCATTTCAACCTAAAGACACGACTTTAGATTGATCGACTTGTCACTCTACCAGATTTTTTTGGTCTATTTCACTCCAAACCACCCCTCTCTCTCTCTCTAAATACCATTGACTTGGTCAACAACCCAATAATTTGGTCGATTGAATCACTAAATCATTTGGCCCAGTTAATGGGTCACAATTTAGACATGTACGCTCTATATTTGTTTTTTGGTATTTTTACTCATTTTTACCCTTAATAACAATAATTCTCATTTATTATACATGTTTTTGTTTAATATGATGAATATATAATATTAGAAATATGCCCAGTTTTCTATTAAATTTATGAAATCACAAATTGACTTCTCTGACTTGAATGGTTAAATTGTTGACCTATCACCATGAGGGAAATGCAGTTCCAATTAATTTTTAAAATGTTATTTAAGTTTTAGTAGTATTTCCAACCCATAGTCAAATTGGCTACTTAAACCAGTTGACCCCCACCCACCACGTACTACCCACCACAATTTTGAGTCCATTCCACCACTAGACTGCTTACTTGCAAAAAGTAATTGTCAATTAATGACTTAGTGACCCAATCAGTTGAACTGTTGAATTGTTTGACCTAGTTAGTGGGGTTATGGGTTAGTAGTTCTCTTATTTTCTTAATCTTTTTTTGTATATCATTTTCATTATCAATAAAAAATTCTTATTTAGAATAGTTATTTTTGTTTAACATGAACATATAATATTAGAAATGTATCCAATATTTTCTACAAAGTTTCTATATTTTTTGTGTATTTTAACTATTTGTTACATTTTATTTTTTTAATTGTAACATCATGAGTTAACCCATTTGATTCATATGGTTGAACCACCAATATTCCACCTTGATTTAAAAAATGGTTTCATTTCTAGGTCGGTTTAAAAAAACAATGTTTTTATACTAGGTAAATTGTTGAAACCTCCCCTAAAGCATGTTTTTTGAATCGTTGTTGACCCAGACGGTTGGACCGTTCGGCTCGGAAACTGTTTAGGCAACCAATTCCATTTTACCCAAAACCCGGTCCCTAGCAAAAAATCGTTGAATCGGTCAATGACCTGTTGACCCAGGTGGTCAAACCATCGACCCGTTCAATAGTTTTTGGTCATTTTTTAATTTTAATTTTTTTAATTTATTTTGTCAGAATGGGCCATCCGTTCGGATTGGACAATCGAACCATTTTTTAATTTAAAACATTGCCCTGATGTTTCTAACTATTATTGAAACCTCCCCTAAAGTTTGGTAATTGTAATCACCTTCCTTAAATTTTCTAACACATTTGCAAGGAAACCACTTCTATTAGAATCCTTTAACAAGAGGCATGAAAATATCCAAAATACCCATGTAATTACTTTTGGCCAACAGGAGAGGATTCAGCAATGGTCAGAAAGGGGAGGTTTCAGCAGCACAATTTACCCTTATAATTATGGGCCATAGAGTTAATTAGTGGACAGTGAGAAACAAAATGACTTAAACGCAAGAGTTAATGATGCCTTAAATGTAAGAGTTAATGAGAAATAACAGAATAAACTGAAAGTAGTATTTCAAATTAGGTTTTATGCCCCTCACAATAAATAGGGTATTTCAATCAAAAAAAAAAAAAAAAGAAAAAAAATCCAAAACCACTCAAATGTCTTATATGTGTTACTTTATATTATGCATGTATGTATGTGACAATAATACATATTATATACAGTATTTTATATTACATAAAGTATGATATATTATTTCACATTTTTATTTTTTAATTATGTATAACATTGTGAATTAATCCATTTGATTTGGATGGTTAAACCACCAACCTAGACTGAAAAAAAATGGTTTCTTATTCTAGGCCAGTTTAAAGAGCATTATTTTTCCATACTATTAAAACTATGGGGCATAGAGTTAATTATGGACAGTGGGATTGTTTTTCCAATGCTTAGAGGTTAGGATTGTTCTAAGGATTTTTTTTTTCTTTTTAATAGTCAGAATTTAAATTCATTGAATGCTGCCTAAAAAAATCTTAATTTATTTCTCCAAATCAACAAAAAAGATTGAAAGGGATAAAATAGTAAAACTAAGTAACATACCAATATTTTTTGTAATATTTTGAGGACAAACGTGAAAAGTGAAAAAGGTTAAGAAAAAAGAGGTAAAAATGCACTAAATAAAATTATTATATTATAACTCTAACTTCTTAACATTAGCAACCAAGGATTGAAATGAAATACAACTTGCTAACTAGTTCCAGAAATGAGATATTTAAATGAGATTTTTTCATAAAATACCCCTCTCGATAGGTTAAAATTTCTCCTCTTCTCATTGCGGGATAAATAATAAAAGCCAAAGACCAATTCTGTACTTCTATTATTGTATAGTATCTGGATGAAGAGAGGACAAAGGAGATGGTTTGATCATTCATTACATCATTTTGGCTGTATTTGGTTTGAAAGAAAAGGTTGGGAAAGCCAAGCAGAAGACGTTTGTGTTGATGGTGCGACATTTTGTCACCAAATGATACATAATATCTTTCATACATATGTTAAATTTATGAAGAAATATTGACCGGATTTCTATATTTATTAAGAGTATTTAGAGTTTTTGTTTGCATCACACGTGTTCAAATCAATCCCCCACAAGACAGTGCTCCATAACATCTCACAGCACATTCCTGCCGTGTATTGGAAACATCTCCAGATGATGACATCATCATTTTTGGTATTATCATTGGGAGATGTTCTATAGGGAAAATTCTATTGTGGGGCACAGTCTTGTGGGGGGCTGATTTAGTCTTGCATCACACAAGTGAATCGATGTGCTACAGGGAAAATTCCATTTCAATATCCTGAACTTTGAGGGTAGTGTCAAGTTAGTACCTGAATTTTCAAACATGCCAGTGCAGTACCTAAACTTTCAAAAATGTCAAATTGGTCCCTGTTGTTAACCAACCGTCGGTTATCTGCTGAAAATGTCAAAACTACCATTATAGACACTGTTCATTGTCTTTTACCTTGAGACTGAACCGGTTGAGGTGTTTGAGATTCTAGACTAATGAAGTCATTGTCTTCTACCTTTAGATCTGAAACACATTATTGTGTAGTTATTTCTTTGCTTTCAATTATTGTTTCCCTTTATCATATTTTATGTTTTTTTTATATCTTTTTCTTTAAAAATAACTGGTTCAGCCTCAAATTAGAAGACAATGAACAGTGTCTTCATTTTGAAAGATAATTTTGACATTTTCAACAGATAACTGACA
This sequence comes from Nelumbo nucifera, assembly GCF_055504915.1. Lineage (NCBI taxonomy): Eukaryota > Viridiplantae > Streptophyta > Magnoliopsida > Proteales > Nelumbonaceae > Nelumbo > Nelumbo nucifera. The sequence continues at coordinate 9,458,603 of NC_142654.1, read as the reverse complement.
GTCAATTAACAACAGCAATGACCAACTTGACACTTGAGACTACCCCCAAGTTGAGGTGGTGGTTTTTTCGAATCCTCCTTTTACTTGATATTTTTTCTCATTGAGGCTTAAATATTTTTAAGCCTCGAAAATAATTATTTTCATTTATTAATTTGTTTAAGAAAAAAACACTTCGTGATTGTTGGGGGTCAACTGGTCGGCCAACATCTCTGAGCCCACAGATTTGTCGTGGTGTATCTGAGTCTGAGTCCATAAATTTCTCCAGGTTCCTTGATCGATTCATTATGCCTTGTGTAATCTCTTTTTCTCTCTTTCCAATCAAAACTATACCAAGTGTGCTTCTTGCAATGGAGCAATAACCACACATCTTGAAGTCTTAAAAAACTATCTCCTTAATTGCATGCCTTCTTTATCCTCATCTGATGAATTAAGAGTATCTCTATCTCTCTAGATAGATAGAGAGAGAGAGAGAGGATGGGGATGGAGTGGGAGAAAGATTCATCTTGTTGGGTACGTTCATCTTGGTCTCCTAAGCTCCTTCTGGTTGTAGTTTCTTTGCCTTTCTTACTTGGGCTTGTTTGTATAGTTGGTTCAAGAACCTCTACTTGGGTTTCTTTCTCTTATCATCCATTACTCTGGGGAGCTAGTATTCCTTCTTCTTCAAATATAGCAACTACTGAATCTACAACGAGGATGACTGGTTTGTCAACTGAGGGAGGTGATGAGAAACATTTGGAAATGCATCCGAAGGTGGAGAGTGTTTCTGTCTTCAATCAATCTTCTTCACCACAGATGATTTCAGAGATTTTTCAAGTCCAACGACCTGTAAGAGTCTCACACCCTTTACCTTTTTCTCATGTTTTAATGATCATATAACTTTACACGGATTTTTTTGAACTTCACCAAGACGTTTCTGTGCGTGTGCTTGCTTCTGCTTTCCTTTCTCTTCACTCTTCTTTCTAGTCCCGTATTTGAAAGTTCTTATTTCTTGAATTTCATAAATATCTGTCAGCTTCTACATGTTTTCCTGTACAAGATTATAGTATCTGCAGAATAGAAATTCAAAAATATATCTTCAGAATCTTTTTTCGTTACTTTTTTTTTTCAATTCTTTTAGTCCTCGGCTACACAACTAGGGTTAGCCCATCCCCCGAACCCTGGTGCAAGTCGGATTCGATCTCAAGCCTTACCAACCAATCAGTTGGTACCTTTCTTTTTCAAAATTCTTACTTCTTCCTTTTTTTTTCCATATCATGTATAGTGTATCCCATAAATAAATTGTTGTTGAAAGTGAGGGTTGGGAGATGGGATTCCTATCATTTTCGATTATTATAACCAATCAACCAGCATCATAAAAGTGGTAATCAATGAGATGGATTTTTCCACAATTTATTGGGGTTTTGATTGGTCAAAGCCTTTTCAATATTATATCTTTTCTGTATCATAGATTTTTTATTATAATATGATATATATAATACATATCGTAATACATATATAATATATATTTTTTATTATTATAATACATATAATACATATTATAATATAGATTTTTTATTATTATAATATGATATATATAATACATATTATATATAATATTTGTATTATGTAAAGTATAACATAAATTTTATACATATATAAATATATTATATGCCTAAAAGCCCGGCTCGGCTTGGTTTGGGTCTGTATAGGCCCGGACTCTGGCTTATAGTTTTCGATCGAGGTTGACCCATCTAGTTCATCCATGTGATTGTGATTGGCCCAACCCAACATGTGTTCATGGTGGTTGGAGCAACCTATCTAATTTGCTCAGAAAAACTTCACGAAGGTGCTACCTTGCCATCGAATTTTTCAGTTCGGGCCTGAACCCACAGACCGATTGTGGTTCAGGCTGAGACTTGATCCAACTTGCAATATATTTCTATATTATGGTTCAATTCTTGAGGCTCAATTTGTAAATAGTATAAATATAAATATGTACAATACAAATGTATATAAAAATAATATAAAATATAAGGTTTTGTATTCTACATATTTGTATTTGTACTTCTTCCAAACTAAGCCTTACATATTTGTATTTGTATTCCTTCTAAACTGAGCTTAAGGCTGTATTTGGTTGCAATAATGTAAAACCATGGCAGTGCAAATGATTTGAGTGTAAATTCTGACCTATTTTTGTTTCAACTTTTAGCTTATTTTGTTTGATTGCAGTGCAAATGCAGTAAAATAAGACATGAAGTAGAATAAAGTAAAATCCAAAACAAAATTAAATAAGAATTTGCATTTTCTACATTTGCACTCCCATGCATTTGTACTAGTGCAATTAAATTTGCATTGCAACCAAACACAACCTAAATTTGCATTATAAATAAATAAGGCTGTGTTTGATTGCATTGTAAATAAATTTGCATTGATGCAAAACTATGTTAGTGCAAATGATTTGAGTGTAAATTCTCATCTATTTTTGTTTTAAATTTTAGCCTATTTTGTTTGATTGAAGTACAAAAGAAGTAAATTAAGACCTGAAGCAGAATAAAGTAAAACCTAAAACAAAATTAAACGAGATTTTACATTCTTTTCATTTGCACTCTCGTGCATTTATACTAATACAAATAAAATTGCACTGCAACGAAACATAGCCTAAGGTACAATATGGACTGAGTTTAAGATCAAGCCTAATTTGTCCATCCAAGGCTTAGCCCATATTAAAATTTAATACATGTGTTTATGCATGTATGCAAATAAATATTTATAAGTATATGTTATATATAGTTGGGCTAGGCTCAAATTAAGCGTATTGAGATGATGTTTGACTAGCTTGGGCTACGTAAAGCTAGGCCATGGTTCAGCCCAAAAACTAAAAACAAAAAATCCTGATATTTTGGGCTCAGTCCTAGTCCAAAGAATGAAAATCCAAGGCTAACTTGTATAAAATTCCGGACTGGATGTATCTGGGCTTGGATTGGGCCCACCCATATTATACGCTTACGTATGTGGGTGGAGGGGTGGGGGTAGTCAGTCTTTAAAGAGAACTGTAAGGCCCACAAAAAATGCATTTTTTATTGGATAAATTTTTGGGCCATTTCTTCATGTAAGTGTTTCCCTTCTCCCGAGTGGGTAAATCATTTTTCATGGAGGGAAAAGCTACCCTAATTGTTGTGGAACAAAAATTCCCCTACCAAAGACAGAAAAACCCAAGGGCAAAAGTGATAATAGAGAAAAAACACAGTTTGATTTTTGATTTTGGTATATTCATAAAACTTAAATCATAGCATCATATCATATAACGTTAATTTTTTATATTTTCACTGTCTTATTTCTATTTGTACATGTGCCCCTAAACTTATTATATAAAATAAAATGTACCAAATTGGAAAAAAAAGTCCAAAGTGATACATAAACACAAAGAAATTATACTTTAAGTGATTATGATAGGAAATTACTTTTTAACCATTTTGATTTCAGCGAAGTAATTATGTTATTACACTAGCAACGAGAGATTTATTACTTCTTTTAAATATTAAAAAATTACTTTCTTCCAATGCGGCGTAAAGATAAACAAATATATAATATATATATATATATAGCCTTAAATTTATTGCATTGGCCCTACCAATAAAGGTGTATTGACCCAAATGCCTCTGGAGGCAGAGAGAGGGGGAATTGGTATGTTGTCGTTGCCTCAACAATAAAATGTAATGCTGCAACGATGCGATTCATTTAAGTAGCATCTTCGGGGCATTTTGGTAATAAAGATGAATAGGTGTATAATTTAGGGGTGAAGGTTTTACTTGAAATTGAATAAAACCGATTATGAATTGTTTTTTAACTGACCTTATCCAATTTGTTATAGGGTAGGGTTTAGTTCCAAATTCTTGAAATCGACCTCCACCCAGGCTAGTTCTAGGGTCTAGGGTCTATCCTACATGAACCAATTAAATGAAATGGCCTTTGTTGGCTTACGTGGAACTTGCCTTTGAACCAAATTTGCCTTGAAATAAACCCCAAAATACTTTTTGATATGTGACTATTTGAATCCAAGCACTCGTGATTACAAAGGCCGTGGTCTCACTTAGCCATTGAGTTATTTTCAATGTAACAATTGAATGTGTACAACAATTAATGCAAAAGTTAAAATTTACAAAATTTAAATTTAAATGATAAGTTTTGAAGTTTGAACCATATAATGATAATCTATATATTAAATTAATCAATTTAATCAATAAAGATAATATAAGTTTTAAACGATATATTATATTTATCAAAAACCAAGTTTTTAAAAAATGTTTCTTTTTTTTTTTGAAAATGAATAGTAAAGAAATAACAGGTTCCACAAGCAAACATTGGAACCGAACCTAGAACCAACCTTCAAAGGGTATGTTCCATTCCAAAAACTTGGAACAGACCCTATAGGGTGGGTTCCGGTTCCAAAAACTTGGAACCGGCCCCTATAGTGTAAGTGCCAAATTCTGCTATAAAGCTGAACCGAACCGATCCATGCTCACCCCTAAGTGTGTTGACCAAAATGCCCCCAAAGTTTTTTGTTCAATAACTGAGCTTCAATACACTGTGTTGATGTGACGCTTGAGTAGCATATCCGTGCTTGTGCTACGAAGGATAAAAATTGATGCTAAGCTTTGTGGTAAGGGTGTTAATGGACCAATTTTGAATTGAACACTTGGATTTCATCCAAATCAAAATCAATTTAAACAGATTGGACATAAAGACCAATAAGACATATTGAATTGGACCTGGTCATCCATAATGAATTTATATCGGATTGAATTGGATTAAACCAATATCTGATCCATTGAAGAAGATAAGAATACAAGTGTCAATGGACCAGGTTTGGGTTGGAACCAATCTAAATTAAAATCAATTTGAACAAGTTTGATGGTCCAGACATTAAATTGGATCGGTCCAAAATCATCCAAAGTATTAATTGGATTCGATTGGACCTGTTCCATCAGTAATGGGTTCATTTTTGGACCGGATTGGATTGGACCAAATCCGGTCCAATTGACACCCCTACTTGGTGGCACAACACTTGATCACCAAATGTTTTCCTTCTTTTTTTTCCTCGCACCAACCAAAACTGCCCATGTTATGGAAGTGACAACGGACGAGAGAATGAGAGAATGAAGGATTGGGACAAGGCTTTATTTTGTTGGGCACCTTCATCTTCGTCTCCTAAGCTCCTTTTGATTGTATTTCCTTTGGTTTTCTTATCTGGGCTTCTTTGTATGGAGGGTTCGTCAGGAACCTCTACTTGGTCTGGTTATCCATTGCTCTGGGGTGCCGGTACCCCTTTTCTTCATCTTTTCCTGCAACAAAAATAACAACCACTGAAACTACACCTATTGCTCTTCAATGAGACTGCCTTGTTCTTCGACTGAAGAAAGTGAGAGACATTTGGAAATACATCCAAAGGCGGTTCCTCTTCATCATGTACAAGAAACTCATTGGTCTGAGATTTCTATTTTCAATCAATCTTCTTCACCACAGATGGTTCCTGCAGAGATTCTTCAACTCCAATCACCTGTAAGATTCTTAGTCCCTTTACCTCTTTTTTCCTTATTCTTATATCGAACGACCCGTGAGAGACGCTTGTGCTTTTCCTTTCTCTTCTCTACTCTTCTTTCTTGCGTCGGGTTTAAACGCTGGATTTGATATATTATGCCATTTCATTCATTTTTTTTCCCTTCAGCCTGTTTGTTTGCTGTTCAAATCTGAGCGCACCCGTTTTAGTTTTGTATCCGGTTTGTCTGTAATTACTAACTTGTAATCTTATCTATGCAAAATTTATTGGTAGCCCAAAATTTGCATCGCAAAAATTAATTAAAACAAAAATTTAACCCTTTCCTCCTACCTCAATTCTCTCTCATATGAATGGGGATTTGACTATATGCACTGCAAACTGCAAACAAACCCTCAACCCAACTACTATGTCTGTCTTTTTTATATTGGTTTTTCTTACTATTTGTCATGGTATTGAATTTTACCCTAAAAAAAACAAAAAAAGAATTCCACTTCATTGTATATACTAAACCATTAACCATTTTTTTGGTAGGATGAAAGAAATCAAGAGGGTCTGAGGATCCCAAGTGATCATCATGGGCATGATGTTGCTCCCGCAGTAATGAAGGAGGCGGGGGAAGATAGCAAATCTGCAGAGAGGCTTAATGGGTCTGGTGTTGCTCCTATAATCATGAAGGTGGCAGAGGAAGATAGCAAATCAGATAGGATTAATGGGTCTAATGTTGATCCCGTAATCATGAAGGTGGCGGAAGAAAATAGCAAATCAGAGAGGATTAATGGGTCTGATGTTGCTCCCACAATTATTAAAATGCAGAAAAATCATACCCAACTAGAGAGGTTGGAAGCAGGTCTAGCAAAGATTCGGGCTGCAATAAGAGAAGCTGCTCATCAGAAGGGGAATCAAACTTCTGACTTCGATTACGTTCCAGAAGGTCCCATGTACTGGAATGCCCAAGCCTTTCACAGGTACACCACATTCATCTTTCTGGGTCATCTCTCTGTCTCTCTCTCTCTCAAAATCACAGGGTTGTTTTCAATTGCAGGAGCTATTTGGTAATGGAGAAACAGTTCAAAATCTTCATCTATGACGAAGGAGAGCCACCGTTGTTCCATGATGGTCCATGTAGAAGCATATACTCCATGGAGGGAAACTTCATTCACCAGATAGAGATGGATAAACGCTTTAGAACCAGAAATCCTAAAGAGGCTCACGCTTTCTTCCTTCCCTTCAGTGTCACAAAGATGGTTCGGTTCGTCTATGTGCCCAACTCCCATGACATTGGCCCCATAAAACAAACGGTGATCGATTATGTCAACCTCATCGCTGGAAAATACCCATACTGGAATAGGAGCCTTGCCGCCGATCACTTCATGCTTTCTTGCCATGATTGGGTAAGATATTCTTGCTTTGTGTAGATTAGGCTAGTAAGACGGCTTTGACTCAGTCATCCGATCAAATGTGTTTGATGTATGGCTGAGAGAGATAACAACTTAACTTCTCTCATTTCTGACAGGGGCCACTAACATCTTCCTACGTTCCACATCTATACAAAAATGGCATCCGGGTTCTGTGCAATGCAAACACCTCGGAAGGATTCAACCCAGCCAAAGATGCATCCTTCCCGGAAATCAATCTCAGAACCGGAGAAACCAAGGGATTCATCGGCGGGCCATCCCCTTCCCGTCGTCCTATACTCGCATTCTTCGCCGGAGGGCTGCACGGTCCCATCCGACCAGTTCTGTTAGAACACTGGAAGAACAAAGATGAAGATGTAAAGGTATATGAGTACCTCCCGAAAGGTCTGTCGTACTACGACATGATGAAGAAGAGTAAGTACTGCATCTGCCCAAGTGGGTATGAAGTTGCGAGCCCGAGAATTGTGGAGGCAATCTATGCAGGATGTGTTCCTGTGTTGATCTCAGATCATTACGTCCCACCATTCAGCGATGTTCTGAACTGGAAATCCTTCTCGGTAGAGGTTCCAGTGAGCGAAATTCCCAACCTGAAAAGAATTTTGTTGAGCATCTCTACAAGGCAGTACATAAGAATGCAGCGAAGAGGGCTCAAGGTGAGGAGGCATTTCGAAGTGAACTTCCCACCTAAGAGGTTTGATGTCTACCACATGATTCTTCATTCTGTCTGGCTTAGAAGATTGAATGTTCGAATTCACGACTTACAATTACAATCATAGCTCGCGGACTCTGAAATCCATTAATGTGCATTAAAAAGGATCAGAAAATGTTGTCAAAATAATACTTGAAATGTTTCAGTCAAGGAGCTAGCCTTATGATGTTCTATGTACTGTGAGTGGGAGATTGAAGCACAACAACTAGCAAACAGACTAATCAAACCAACTAAGAACCAAAGAAAAAGCAGAGGCATTTTTCTAACTTTTCTGAAATCCATTATGGGGTAGCACCAAATCATTGATAATGAGCCTGAATACAGATGCTAAATCATGAGTAACACGATTCCCACTCCGGGGAGGAAAAGAAAAGGTTAGGCCCAATCGTTTTGATAAGAGTAACAGCTCTCTGAAAATGAAAACCACCTCTTTGCTTCAATCTTCTATACCAGCTGCAAAAAAAACTAATAATAATCTTGTTGTCCAATTCAATAATACAAATCCTGGCATTCATCTTCTCAGCTAACTGGTTGGCTTCAAGCACAGCTAGAGAATCGGCTTCCAACAGAGAATAGTAAGCTAAGCAAGAAGCCGAGCTGGAGCCTGGAGGTACCCAAAAAGATAAGCGATCGTTTTGAATCTTTTGATCATCCTGTAGTCTGACTGAGGAACTTTGAGAATTCAAATAGAGGCAATATAAGACATCAATGAGAGCATTTAATCTCCTGACAAAGTTGAAATGTTCATAAATGAGCATTCAATCTCTTAAGTCACAGTTGAAATCTTCATAAATGAGCATTTAATCTCTAGTTGTTCTGTGAAATTCCTTGAGCTTTATTTGTTTGCAGTACAATTTCATTTACACTGCATAGAAAGTACTAGCAAAATAAAATAAAACCCATTAAACAAATTTTGGACTCAACAAATCTCTCTCTCTCTCTCTATTCTATCAAACCATGGCCTTGTTCTTTTGGAATTTTCTGACCTTGCTTCGAGCTTGGAGGTTAGATCCCTGGTCTGGTCTGGTCTGGTCTGGTCTGGTCTGGTCTCCACAATGTCTTTACAAATTTAGAATTCAAAAGCTAGATGAACTAGCTAGTTTCTGAGAGGAAACATTAAAGCCAAGTCTATGGTGGGTCCTGAAACCGAAGCCATGCCCAATTCCTCTGGGCAAATATATACCATGCACCTGTTTCAGGGTGGGATGTACTGTACACTGAAACAGGCCACTTGGGCATGGAAAAGCAAAAGCTAAGACCAAAGTTGAAATCAAACAAAGGGACATGACCCAGAAGTCCAAGTAAAGCTCAAGTAATTAATGTCCTGATTAAAAAGAATGACTTCATAGAAAAGAAGTATTGAACTTCAATATTATTTTTTTTATGAATATTGAGCTTCAATATTATTAATTAGCAAGCTAATTACATGATTACCAAACTTAAACATCCTAATGACAGAAAAAAAAGGTAGAAAGACTTAAGCTCTCTAAACTTAATCTGGAACAAACAGAAAAAAGAAATCTAGCAATCAGCATGAACTGTTAATCTCTGGGCTATGAATTTGTCACAATTTGTAGCCTTGAGCACTTTCAGATGCATCAATAGAACATTTCTCTTTTCCTAGACATGCCTGCAAAAAACAGGTATAAAACACAACAAAAGTTGGGAAAAAGCTAGTAACAATTATCAGAAATCAAAATGAAAGTAGAAATGCAAATGTGTGCGTTGGGAAAGAGATATTACTTTCTCCACAAGAGATAATATATCATTGTTAGCCTCACAACATCCCTTGGCAAAAGATCCACATATGCCTTGTGGATCACCAAAACCAGCAAATCGAATTTGGCTAAAGGTTCGACCAGCCTGGCATGTCAGCTCCAACTTATTTCCTTCACAGACATTAGCACATGCTGTTCCAATAGTAACTGTGTTGAAGTTCACTGAAGAAGGATTGCCACCCATCTCTTCAAACAAGATCAATGTGTTTCCATCATCCCGGAGGAAAGATCGTGGCACATGATACCTAATGAAATTTGTAGAACTCTGTAAGAGCTTAATTTTTCTAAAACAATACAAAACAATCAGACCCACTTCTGCAAAGCCATTTATCATACTATCTTTGAGTTGGCTTGCCACATTGAGTCAAGCACATCGAACTAGAGTAGGTTCCACGATAGTCGCAACTGTCACTGCAATCACCATTCTCAGCAAGGAACTTTGGCCAATATCTCCCAATGCTTTGGCCATTCACCCAAGCATGCCCCTTATCCATACCAAGTAAATCCACAACAAGAGGGTCTGTTCCCAAAGGAGCATTGAAGGTTGTCTGATGAAAAAAGGAAACTTCAAAAATTAAAATTTGCTTTGAAATGAGACTTGTAATGAAACTGCAGAAATATGCAGGTAACCATGGTAGAAGTAGAACAATGAAAGCATACCTTGTACCAAGTCGTCATTGTGTTTGCAGGAAGAGTTTCTCTGTTTCTGTGTGCCACTTAATACTCTGACTTGACAAATCACTGTAAATTTTATGATGCTCACCATTCAAGCTAACCTTATACTTCCACTCGTTTGATGAAAGATCCATAACTATTTCCTCATTTTTCTTCTTTCCAATCAAGTTAATTGGACCAAGTGTCCCAGCACAGGTACAGTATCGAAGTGGCCCCCATAATTCTACTCACAAAAAGTTGCAGAATGCAGAAAAAGTAAATCAATTTTTTGGGTTTGAGAAGGGTTTTTGAGTAGACAGTCCAACAAGAATTTTCCAGGAAAAGAAGTACCAGTAATCTAACTGTAGCACTAAGCAGTGAGATTTGATTGTTTCTCCAACAATCAACTCAACCTTTTGCTCAAAGACGAAGTTGTAACGTCCATGTTGAGCCCATTGGCATCCTAAGTTCAACCAAACGAAATTAGATAATAGAAGAAGAAAAGATGGAGCCATTTTTTATCAAACATCTGGTTAACAAAGCAACGACTGAAATTACCTACATACTTTCCATTGAAATAAGCATGAAGGACATGACTGATGCATTAGTCTAACATTTTCCATCGGGGAAGGTGATGGAAGAGAGGTTTTGTCGAATTTCTCAAAAGTTCAGGGGAGGTTTTTGTATTTTACTCAAAAATAAAACTCACCAGCCAGTCAAATTCTCAGTCCACATATTGTTTGGTTTAATCTGTTAAATCTGTTCATAAAAAGGAAGTACAAAATCAAGTTTATAATCATAGATTAATTACTTGATTAATTAATTGAAGCAAATAATGATAATTAATTAACTAATATAAATTAGAAAATTAAATAAAAGAATGTAAAAAATAGCAGATTAAAAGGGTACCCAAAATTCCACTCTGCACAAACGTAAGGCCCAATGCGAAGAACAGCATAAAGTCCTGCACTTTGGACAGTTCTGAGGAACCAAATAAGTTCAAAATTCCCTGAAAAATCATACTGGAAGTCTGGAAGAAAGAAAAAAAATATATTAAATTTATACAATAATAAAATTTAATGAAAAACTGAAAATAATATTAAAAAACAAAATTAATAGAGAACTGAGAACCTCACTTCCACGAGGCTCATGGGCACTCCAAAACACGTAGATCTCTAATTGCATCAAGCCCACCCTCCTTTGCTTTACTAATCAAATCCGGCCACATCTGGAATTAAATCAAAAGCAACAATGAAAAAAGTATATATATATATATATATATTAAAAAGAGAAATATTATTATTTAGGGAAAATTGTATATTAGTATCTTATAGTTTAGGCCTAATTTCATTTTGGTCCTCGAATTCTAAAACGTATTAATCTAGTACTTAAACTTTTAAAAAACATACGAATTTAGTATAAAACCTCAACTTTCAAAACTCAATCTGTTGCTTTGGTTCAATCTTTATTCTTGAGGAAGAAGATGATAAATAGTGTAAAAGGATAATTTTGATATTTTCAAAGTTTTAAGTCACACATGTGTCATCACTTGATAGAGATAATTGGCACGTTTTAGAAGTTCAAGTACTAAATTGATCACATTTAAAAGTTGGGGGACTAAAATAAGACTAGACCCAAATCAAATTCTCTTTCCCGGAATGGTGAGACTAACAAGAAGTGAAGAGCGAGATAATTTGGATGGGCGCATCTTTGTTCATTTGCTTTCTTGTTGAAGCCAATTGGAGAAAGCGTCAAGCCTCAAGGGTCATCATGTCCGCTCTGTAATGCTTCTGACTAAATTCAAGCAACCTCGGCCATGCTGAGGAAATATTCTGTCTTTGAATAAAACATGTCAAAAGAGGGAGATGGATGAAATGAGTGGTTGTGCGTTTATCATAGAACTACCGATATAGAGGAGTCTTGCATCGACCCAACATCCATGTCGACCTTGCAGAGATAGAGAGTAGGGGGGATGGTTTTATTGACAACCAGCAGGAAAACTGAATAGAAAACGGAAGGTGGTTTTCCTATAGGGCTGAGGATTAGATTGGGAAGCAACAAATGAGAGCGACAGAGGTGGGAGGGAGCGAGCTTTGGGTTTTATATGGAGAGCATTTGATGGCGATGTGTTTTTTAAGCTTCGTGGCTTTTAGCCTCACTGAACAGGAAAAAATAATGCTGTCTTGCTCATCACCACATTTGGATCGTCTGTCTTGAGTAAATTCAAACAACGTCGAGAAAATATTCTTCCACGGTTTTGTGTGGTTGTTGGTGGGCTGAATAGCTGAAGGAGAGAGTCTCTTTCCAGAGGAGTTTGAAGGAGAAGCGGCCACTAGCATATCCACAGCTCTCGTCAGGCTTCCTCTGAGTCCTCTGCTTTTTGTGGAGCGGCATGTCGAAGAACAAACCTATGTAGTGATGAGCTATCGGCTATGAGTCGAGCTTTCACTCCGTGATTCACAACAAAAAAAGAAGCCATGTTTCCTATATGCCTCCCCCACAAACCTCGACGCTTCTCAGGCTGCAACTGGGTCCCCGGAAAGGAACCCACTCAAATTGATGAATGGAACCTGGAGTTCTGGTGCGTCGGCACTGGGTTTCTCATGGTCGGGCCACACAAATTGTTGGATTGGTATCGAAGAATCGAGGCGTCAAAAACCAGAGATGGTTGCTGCTCCTTTTTCTCATCTTTCCGCGCGGTGGAGGGCCATCGGAGGTTAAGTTTGCAATGCAATCAACTGTCATTGCGTTTGGTGTTGTTTATGCTGATATTCGAAATAGAGTCTGATAACAATTTGGTTGAAGACAAAAGAGAGACGATCTCAGTCACAGAGATGAGAAAATTTAAATGCCGGTGGGTTTAGCATCCATATCAACCCTCCGCCCAATTTAAATGCCGGTGGGGGTGGAATTTGGATATTTGGTCACGTGTGTCGCGTTGAAATATTTAGTGTAAATAATTTACTCTAATAATTAAATTATAATAATTATTATCAGTTTTAGAAAACTAATTTACTATAAGAATTTATTAAAGGAATTTTCAGAAAATTAATTCACCAACATTAAACTCATTTTAGAATACTATCATTAAATTATTAAATTACTTAAATTATAATTAAATTGCTTAATCATTTACAAGAACAATAATTATTAAGTTATTCTTCAGATTATATAATTACAGTAATTATTAGTATTTTTTTTAGATTAGTTTTCAATTGTTTTTCAGAAATATATTTTTTAGATATTTATTCAATTATTTTCCAAAAATTGTTTAATTGTGATATTTTATTGCAATACATAATTTTCACAAAATTGTTTTCAAAAAAAAATATTTTTTGTTCTGATTATGTTGTTGGAATATTTAATTTTCAAAAAATTAATTTCCTTAACATTTAATTAACTCTAATAATTAATTTCCTAAAAATTAAATTTCAAAAATTGTACGGAAAAGACGATGTTATAATAAATATTCTATTAATTAACTGTCACTTTTAGCAATTTTCTACTAATTATTAGTAAATTAACATATATTTTTACTAATAATTTGCCATCAATAAACTCTTAATTATATTTAACTCAATATTCATTAGCAATTTTTAATTAAATTTAATAATTTATCATTGTTAACAGTAATGAATAATTCGTTACTAATTATTGCCAATAGTTAGTTAATCTAAATAAACTTTCTATTAATTAATAACATGTAACATTAATTAACATATAGTCATATACGCATGTCGGGTCGTAACTCGTAAGATATGCAAATGATCCGATCCACGTGTCTCGTGTTCTTGACTTAACTCTAAACATCTTAGGAACACTTTCTTTAATTCTTTAACATACAACATAATAGAAAAAAAAAAAGGAAGAAATAATAAATGAATTAGCTAGTTACAGTTTCGCCATGATCAGAATCAGAGTTTTCTCCTTCTGGTGGCCAGACTGACATGTGGCTGATAATTGAACCATTGGTCGGTGGTGGGTGTTCCATTTCCACCGGCCGAGCACTGGGCTGCGGAGAGAGCACAATTAGTAGTAGGTAGATGTCGGGGCTCCTGCCGTTGTTGCAACCAGTCATCGTAGTCATTTACAAGGCGTGTGTAGCAGAAAGCGGTGGAGTCATCGCCAATCCTGGGTGCGCCGGGAGGATTTCGAGCGTCAGGATGAGACTTGTGATCGGAGGTGATGAGCTTGTAGACGTAAGGGATGAGGCCTTCCATTGCTTCCAACTGGGCTCTGGAGTCTGGAACTTGACTAATTAGCTTTCTTCCTTGATGGGTGTGTGCAGTTTTGTCTGAGTTGGATTATTTATATATGGAAGGGGAACTGGGGAAGGCCCGAAGATTTGAGGAGATGGGATTTCAATGCCGTGGATTTACACTAATGACTAATCTGGTCGTCTGAAATTGGGAGCAACCAATGGGCTTGCCAAACTCTGGTCTTTCTGAGATTTTTCAATACCAGAATCATTGATACCATGAGAATGATCGTTTAAATGGGGCCTACCCATTCAAATCTCTCTCAAATGGGGCCCATTCCTTGATGGTTTTCACTAGATTCTGTTGATGTGGCCCACAGGACTAAGGGAGAATTGGTCTCTTTGTCTGAAAGGGACGCGTTGGGGACTAGCTAGAGTTTGTGTGGCCGTGTCAAAGGAGAAGCCACCCATAAGTTTCCGCACATGTAATGGACAAAACTGGGCACTTTCTGAGGGTTCAGCCCTCCCAGCCCCAAGTTTTGTCCATGTCGTGTGAGTTCAAAAGCAGCCTGACGACCTTTCCAGATTTCCAACCAGGGCTCTTCACCAGCTGAACTGGCCTCGGAGCTGGGGTTTGAACTTTCCGCTCTGTCATATATAACTGCAAGTCGGGCCGGGTTAGGTCGGGTTGAGGCCAACCCTAGTCCAATCTTAAGTTCTAAACCTCAACCCTAACCCTAACCCAACCTGACCTTCAACCCGATCAACCCAACCCAACCTGAAGTCAATTTCGGGTTGGATTGGGCTCGGGCTGGGCCCAACCCAACCTTCTACCCATCCCTTAAAACCTCATAGAATTTCTCGATTTTAGATCTTAACTCAACTTTCACTACATAATCTCATGTTTCATTAGTATTTGTTTGTTGACATTTTTTTTGTTCTTTTGGTACAAATTTTGAAAAACAAGTGTTAGAAATGAATATAGTTTATTATGAGTTATGACTTATGATAGATCTTTCTTGGGCGGAAAACGGCATAGAGGAGATGAAGAATAAAATTTTCAAAAAAACATAAAATAATGTTATTAAGGTTTTAGTCTTTCTGATTAGGATTAAATGAAGTGATTATCTTAAAGGAAATACATGATACTATGTGGTGGGGGCTATACAAATATCATGCATCTAAACAAATCAATGTATATTATATATTACATGTACTATAGAGCCGGGTTCGGGTTGGCTAAAGGGTCAACCCTAACCCAACCCGAAGTAAAGTCGGGATTCATGAATTTAAACCCTAACCCTAACCTGGACATCAACCCAACCCAACCAGACGCAATTTTTTTCGGGTTGGGTTCAGGCCAACCCGGCCCAAGTTACAGCCTTAAACTTATCCAAACTGAACATGCTGCCTAATTCTAGTGTTTTGAAACCATCGTTGGTCCATGTAATGCTGAAATCGGATCGGCCCAAATGCTGTTTGATGATGGGTTGAACGGCTCAACCAGTTCATCTGGATATGGCGAAACAACAAAAACCAGCCAAAACCTGGGACCCTGTCATCCGTCCGGGTCATTGGCTCACAGTCACAGATTCAATTTTTGATAATTTAGCTATTTCAGTAGATAATTTCTCCACTTATAAGTAATAACAATAACTACTACTTTTAACAGGTGATGCCATACATTTCTAGCAGCTTTCAGCTTTCTTAACATGCAAGGAGATGCCCAACATGCGGATATTCATTATTCCTTATGTAATTCCCCATACTGATACAAAGGAAACCCTAGTGATGCCCCAATGAAACACCTCTTTTGATGGGGTTTTTGTTCTATTTTGGATTTTGTGCGTCGAACATAATAGAAAAATAACACAAAGCCAGAACAAAAAACAAGCAGAAAAAAAGTGTTCTTTTTTAAAGAGAAGTCTTTTTTTGCTTTAGAAAAGTTGAAAGAAAGGTGTGTTTTTTAAAGGTTATGTGATTGTGATGCCTTACTGAACCTTGAAGCTCCATTCTTTTCTCTAGCGCGGCTCTTTTGAAAAGCTTTATCAGAACAAAGCAAATTTACCTTTGGAAAAATAAGGAAATGAATGTTAAGGTGTGAATATCAGGAGCATCAAGTGACAAGATTGAAAACCAAATCTACACACCCCACCCCAACTTACAATTTGATTAGTTAGCTTGATCTTGTGTGGTCAAATCAAAATTCAAAAAGCTGTGTTTGGTTGCAATGCAAACAAATTTGCACCGATGCAAAAGCATGGCAGTGCAAATGATTCAAGTGTAAATTCTGACCTATTTTTATTTCAAATTTTAGTTTATTTTGTTTGATTGCAGTACAAATAAAATAAATTAAGACATGAATCAGAATAAAGTAAATCTAAATCAAAATTAAACAAGAATTTGCATTTTTTACATTTGCACTTCCATGCATTTGTACTAGTACAAATGAATTTGCACTGCAACCAAACACAGCCAAAATTACAAAATTGAATGCAAACCCTATTGCTCTTTTTTTAAGGACTGATCCAACCTAAAATAACATGTGACTGGGCATTTGGGATTGGATTCAAAAGTTACGGTCAGATTTTAAAACCGGGCTGGGAGACTTGTGATTTCAGGGACCTCAGTTGGGTAGGGGGATTATCAGGAAAAAAAAAGTTGGAGGTAGGCATAAGCCCTCAACTAAAACAAAGCCCTAAACCTTGCTCCTTCAACGCATTTAGATGCCAACATTAAAGTCTGTCAAACTGACATATAGCAAATTGAACTATTTCAGGATCTCAGACAGACGCAGAGGGAGTCCATTCTTTTGGGCTGCGTATGGTTGGCTCAAACATCAATCTATGCAGAAACTCTCCTTTGACTTATGCAGTTATGTCCTTACTTTGTTGAGAAGTGGGGGTGGGAGTTGAGATTGAGATACTTGAGAATAGAGATCACAGTTTCATATGTTGTACACTCGTATTGTTGTGAATTGTGAATGAATTTGCCCCAAGAAAACCCTTGCCCGGTTGCTTTCCCAACCCATGTGGAAACCACTTTGGGATTTGAGAACCCTAAACGCTCAAAATCAACTACTCCCGCGCTGGGATAAAGCCTAAAACTGTGAATCACAGCCCTCGATTATTGATCTGGCCCTACCTTGAATTGGATGAAGTGACATAAAGTGGGGTCACAACAATGCATGAAAGGCTGTGATTTCACGGCTTTAGCCCAGTGCTAGTCCAAGTAGAGTGGATGATTTCTTCTCACCCTAAACCCTTCCAAGTTCCAACTCTGCAGCCTGCAAAACTCGCTTGTTGTCTATTAGTACCAGCAGAAGGCTCAGCTGATTAAGCCTTGTCAACCCAATTTGACCAAGTTAATTTAAGAAGTATCACAATTATATTGCACAGGATAATAGCTACATGGTACAATCCAAGTGAGATCACATGCCCTGCCGAATGGCAAAACAAAAAAAATGGGGCAAGAGAATACATTATCAAACAAAGAATGGAATTCCTAATCTGCATATTCTAAGTTACAAAAACATGAACCGGCCAAACATATAAATAGACACAAGAAAAGCCATTGTACTGCTTGATATGAATCTGCATGGAACAATCTCTGATGAACAGCTCACACTTAGCTGTCCTGTGTTGATAAATTCATCCTTACCAGAAATTGTGGAGACATTTACAGACAATGAACCTGAAAAGTAAATCTACAACTTAATCAGCATTCTTCATGGAAAACTTGAAGGGCTTGCAATGTCTGTTTAACTTACAGTCATAATTAGCCCATCCAATGCGTTGATTAGCTAGATCATAAACAAAAATTTTATCTCTTAGAACAAGGTCTGCAGAGAAAAAATAAATAAAAGATTAGTTTTCTTCTCTTGGTCAGGCTTACCAAATCACAGCTTTAATAACTCATGTACTAATTGAGGCAAATATACACACAAGATTACTGGTATTGACTTGAGAGAAGAACTTTCTCAGGTATAAAGGTAGGCAAGATCTTTAGGACGAGGATGTTGAGTTGGAATGTTAGGGGCGTGAGAGAAAAGAACAGAAGAGAAGTGGTCAGGATTGTGCTCAGATGCAGTAATCCTGAGACAGTCCTTTTCCAGGAAACAAATTGAAGTCCGGTTTTGGAGCTGCATTCTTTTCACTGTGTGCTCTGGAAGAAAGGAGTTAGAAGTCTGTTTTGAAGGCTAATCCAAAAAGTTAGAGGTGCTAGTGGCATCAGTAGATCACCATGTCTTGGAGGGGGTTATTCTGCTACCTGAGCTTGAAAACATTAGTAGGATAGTTGTGGGGAATTATTGGAGTGTACTGGAATTTCAGAACAGTATCAGTCTTTAGTTTTGTTTTATTGTTGTTGTAGTTGTTGGTCCTGTCGAGGTGTCATCTTGGCATCTTGCCACCTCTTTTTGTATTCCTTTCCTTTTTATTTTAACAAATCTTTTTATTACTCTTCAAAAAATAAAAGATTACTGGTATTGACATTGCATCCGCATCACTCAAAATGCGGTTGCCAATATCATGATTTTGTTTCAGACAGCAGAAATGCTATGCAACAGTTTGACATTTCATAAAAATGAAAGGAAGCATTTCCGATATCCCAAGTAGAAAGGTTTTAGAGAATCTGAAACAATGTAGGAAGTTTAATGATGAAATAAAAGATTATTGGAGAAGTCAGAATTGGCAGAACTAGCTAAACCTCAGAATGGACTTTCAGTCAAATTTTTATTTTTATTTTTTTGATCAATAACCGAAAACTTTTATTAAAGATGTGAAATTTTAAATACAAGAAAGGGGGAGATAAAATGTCTTAGCCTCCCACCATTAGAAAACAAGAAAAGACTTATAAATTAGCCCAAAATAAAGAATCCCTATTCACCCCTTGTTTGGGTAGTCCATCAGCAAGTGAGTTGGCATTTCTTTTCACCCAGCTGTACTTCACCTCAATACCCCTAGTAATCCATTTGAATCTCTTCCTTTCATTGCTAAACCTCCACATGCTACTGTTATCTTCCTTTAGCCATCTAATCACCACCTCTGAATCACCTTCAAGGACCAAACTTCTGATGTTCAGCTTCCTAGCTTTTTGGATTCTTTCCAGAGCTGCAAAGATCTCAGCCCTGAGTGAGTCTCCTCCAATAGGGCCTAAAAACAAAGCTTAAATAAACCCCTCCTCATTCCTGAACACACCCTCAATTCCAGAAGGCCCTGGATTCCCCACACTACAGCCATCAAAATTCAGTTTTATGAATCCAGAAGGTGGGGGAGTCCAAGAGGGGCTAGAAATCCTCTTAATTTGGGCAGTGCTAGCTATCTTTTTCCAGTTTCTCATCGAGTCATCCAGTGAAAAATCTGTGAATAGGTCCACAGATTTCAGCCAGTGGACTACCCTTAAGAGAATCAGTTCTGTTAAGCTCTCTGAGGTTCTTTCCTTGTCTGAAAAAATATGTGAGTTCCTTTCTTCCCATAATGACCAACAAATTGCTGCCTTGATGCATCTCCACAGAATTCTCCCTCTTTTCTTAGGCCAGCTGAAGAAGGAATGAGAAAACAAGCTTTGTACATCCACAAGGAGAACCAAATTACGCCCAAAAAGGGAAAAACCCACTCCCAAATAGTTTTAGCAAAAAGGCAAGTAACCAAAAGGTGGTAGCCCGTTTCCCCATCAACTTTGCAAAGGGAACGCCTATTAGGGGATAAACAAAGATTGGATCTCTTTCTTTGAAGCATGTCATTTGTGTTGATTCTTTCTAAGAAAGTTTCCCAACAAAAACTACCAACCCAAGGAGGAATGGGCTTGCTCCATATCTCGATAACAGGGAAGGGCACCCCAAGAGGAGTAGGAAGCTGAGATAAGGGATCAAAGAACGAGGCACAAGACAAGGTGCCCGAGGGAGAGGGGATCCAAAGTCTGATGTCTTCCTTAGAGGGGTCCAAAAAAACACTTTCAAGAATATTTAACAAGGTCACCAAAGATCCCAAATTTGTATCCCTAATGGCCCTTCTCAAACCCAAGTTCCACCTAAACTCCGAATAAGAGTCTAACGGAACAAGAAAAGAAGAGTTGGGTTCAATCAAATTTTTATCCTGATATAACTTGATTAGTTGTTGTAGATTATCTTTCATTTATAGATAAAATAAGCAAGTTCTTATATATTTTAACAATCGACACTGCTCTCATGGACTATATTCCATGATATTGTAAGGACGGACCAATTATCGTGATTTGCATCTCAAACTACTTAAGATAGACAATAATTGGGATTTCCTTGCAAGCAATGTAGAGAGTGCACATATCTAAAAAGGCCATTATCCGGGTTCGAGTTGGGCCAGGTCTGGGAGAAATGTGGCTGCCTGGGCCCTGAAATTTGCAAGCTAGGCAGGCCAAGCTAGACCATAAACAATCATCCCTAATATGCCATCAACATTATCATCTATGCCTTATCCTAGTTATATGGGGTTAGCTACATGAATTCTATTTTGCCAATCCATTCAATTTAAAGTCATATCTACTTCAAATTATTAGTGCCTAAATCATTTCTTACTACTTCTACCCATGTCCATTTTGATCTACCCCTAGCTCTTCTTGTGTCACTCGTCATTGATCTCCTGATTTTTAGATCTTGGAGGCTATGTAAATGTGAAGTATAACTAAGTTTTTGTTTTTCCTAATTTTGTATTTCATGATTTGTGGTTTGTTGGTAATTCTTCACTTTCTTGGCTTCATGAAATGTCATTATTAAATTCATTTTCAAATGTAACCTGTGTAGTGTGTATGCAAACTCTTTAATACATTGCAATAAATCAGGGCATGACACCATATCCAATAGAGAGAAATAGAAAAGAAATTGCAATGTAGAAAACATTTAAAGGTATCCCAACTATTTATCCATTGCATAGAAGCTTAGGTGCTAAAACCTTCAGAAAGTGGGCATAAGTTATGCAACAACAATATCTAATAAACAACTTTTTACAAATAAGTATTAGGCATGGGTTGGATAGAAGTAAACTACTTGAAAAAAATCTCTGAATACTATTTCTAGATGAGAGATAATGTGCACTCTCATATCGTGAGAGTGAGAGCAGCCACTTTGTGCAAAAGAAAATGCCAAAGCTTAGGAGTTAAGACTATCCAGTCTATCCCTCCCAAAACCACAGATAGCAAGGGCCACCATTGGATAATGGCCATTTTAGATAATATGCACTCTCTACAATGTTTGCAGGGAAATCCCAACTATTGTCTATCTTAAGTAGTTTGAGATGCAATCATGCAAATCACAATAATTAGCCATTACAACATCATGGAATATATAGTCCATGAGAGCAGTGTCAACAACTGTTAACATATATAAGAACTTCCTTTGGTACTTGTCTCCTAATTTTTGTATCTTGTGTAAGGTGAATGGTGAGAATGCTTTCCATCTTTTAATTTCATGTCCCTTTGCTTGTTGTATTTGAGAATGGCTTTGCTCTCTTTTTGGTTGCAGGTGGAGCCCCCTGGTAGCTTGGAAGGTATTTTCAGTCCATCTCTTCTAAGGAGCACAACGAGAAGAGGCAGAATCCTTTGGAAGTGTGTAGTTTGGGGGGAAAGGAACCTAAGGATCTTTGAAGAGAGAGAAAGAAATAAGGAGGCACTAGTGGAGATTGTTACAGTAAGAGTTGCACATTGGGTGAAATTTCTCAGACTTCTCTATGGATGACTTCTTTCGAAACTGGAGGTCAATTGCCCTCTCCTCCTCAAGGAAACAAAAAGGTCTCAGAGACCTAGAGCCCCCCAAGTGATGGGTGGATGAAGCTGAACTTTGATGGAAGTAGCTTCGGCAATCCAAGGCCTTCTAGTATTGGTGGAGTGTTCAGAGATGAGAATGGGAATATGGCTTGTACTCAGGTCCTATTGATCAAGGTGACTCAGCGAGAGCTGAATTCTTGGCTGCTATTGTTGGGGTGCAAAAGGCTAAGGATATGGGAATTACTAGGCTGATTCTTGAAGGGGACTCCAAAATAGTTGTTGGCTGGTTGAAAAAGGAGAAGGGGTTCTATGGCAATTCAGAAATGATCTCAGAAGATTCAAGATGATATCAAGAGATATGCAAATCCATGCAAGATGGGTTAGGAGGTCTGCAAATGGGTTGGCGGATGGTTTGGCGAAGATGGGTTAGGAGGTCTGTAATTTTAATAAATATGTGTAATTTCTTAGTTTTACATGTCATCAAGAATAAAAGTTTAATGGGTGATTACTTTAAGCAGAATAGTGCTTTCATGTAGACATCATGATTATCTATAAAACCTTTTTACAATGAACTTTATGAAAAAGATACAGATACATACATGTCTAGGCATATAAACAAATATATACATAACATATTTACACATAATACATCTAAATATAAACATATAATTGTAGTGTATGTTAGAAACTACAAGGATATGCACACTGTTTATAAATCTAACCAGTACTCATTTACTGCATTTTGGACTAGAGCATACAATGGAGAAACATTTAAGTCAGGATTCAAACCTCCTAAAATGGTCATTCCTTGGTCCTGAACTCTTTGGAAGCCAATACACCACATTTCTGCCCCATCCTGGGAGAAAAGTTAAAAATTTGAATTGAAACCTTTTGGTGGCATAATAGCAAATACTTCATTCATTTAACTACCCAAAAAAACAAAAATGAAAAAAGAATAAAACCATCCCTACGAGTACTCAATATGTATTTTTCATAAAAATCACAAGTTAAAATACTTACAGCATCACCCTGTTTTATGAGGTATTCCACGGGACTTAAGATCATGGACGCACTACCAGCAAAGTTTAAGCTGATAGTAGGGAATATCCCATCAACACTGAATGCAAAGGACATGTGCATTTCAAATATTAAATTAAGGATCTAACAATGAACCTTTTTAAAGTCTAGCATCCATTAAGGTGGGAAGTTGTATTACAATGGTACCTGCTGGTGATTTGATAACATTGATTTCCTTTAGAAAGAACTGAACGAGCAGATTGTGAAACAGCATTATTTATCTGCACAAAAGAAAAATGGAAGAAATAAACTTTAGACATCATGAATATAATTTATTTCACCATTTTCCTTCTCCAACAACAAAAACTAAGTAGTCAGTTGATTAACTTCAATCTTTTACAAATAAAAGGTGTGGGTTTATAATCCTTTCCATTGCCTGCTCCCAAGTGTTTCACATCAATTAAATTGTTAAAAAAATTGTGTTCCTGTAACTTACAGCATTGACAAATGGATCATATGCTTCTGCTGCAAGGTATGCCAAAGTTGTTCCAGAATCTATTATGGTTCCCCTATTGCTTGAAGTAGCAAACACTGCTGGATCAATAGGCAGAATTTGCCCATTGACAGCAATGCTCTGTAAATACAAATTATAATGAGGCCTGAAAGTTTTGAAACAAAAGGAAATCAAACCCAATGCAGAATCAGAATTAAAATGAACCAAATTCGATTTTTCTTATGCGCATAAACAATAATAACAATGAAACTGAAAAAGAGATGATTATTTAAAATAACAAACTTGTCTATCATTGAATGTTTAGCACACAAGGATTGTCATCTTTGATAGGATACCTCATGCAGAATAAATATGTATGAATGCTTTAAGACAAACTGATTTTTAGACAGGAAGAGATGATATGGCATGTTTTAGGAAAGAAATGAACGAGTGAATGACAAATAGATATGTGGACCAAAGGACATGTGATGGCACAATGACCAGTGTCAAATACCTAGGGCAGAGACATCAAAGTTTTAATTATAATGAGACTTCAACAAAGATTGACACTTAGCCTTATTTCATCACATAGTCATGGATGGATGATTAAACATGTCAAAGAGGAAATTCCATGGATTCACAAAACTAGAGTGAATATATAACTAGTGTGAGAATATTGTAATATCAGTTCTGGAGACCAAGATATGGCTCTATAATTTCTTCTATTACCTTGGTTCAATAATTCATAACAAGGGAGAGATTGAAGCGGATATTGCCCATATAATTAGTTCATCCAAAATGTTGAATGATTGGGGAGTACCACTCAGGATACAAGGAAAGTTTTATAAAATGGCCATAAAGCCGACAGTGTTGTATGGAGCAGAGCATGAAGAAATAAAAAAACATGTCTAAAAAATGAGCATGGAAGTAATATGAATGTTGAAATGGTTAAATGATAAAACTAGAAAAGATAGGACTAGAAATGGACATACTCATGGAAATCTGGGAGTAGCTTCAACAAGTGATAAAATGAGGGGAAAGTATAGTAAGATGGTGATTAAAAACATTGTTAGAGCCAGATGAACAAACTTAAGGAAGAAAACAAGCTTTAACCAAACTAATATAAAGATCCATATGATAAAGGCAAAGTTATGATATAAATGAAATAGAATCAAAGGAAGTAAACAAGCTTTTTTTTTATCAATAACTATAATTCATTAGATTAAAAGAATTTAGTTTCAGTGCTCCAGAGAGAGATAAACAGGCTTATCTCTCTCTAGGAAGATAACAAAAAAAGTAAAAAGTTACAGAACAGCCCAAAACACTTGATCCCTTCCCACCCCCTACTTTGCCAAAGCATCAGAAAGTGCATTTTCTATTCTCTTGACACACTGAAACTTGATTTCCAGTCCTCTAATTAGCCATTTAATCTCCCTCCTCATTAGCAAATTTCCAAAGTCCACCACCTTCTTGTAACCAACTTAAGACCATCTTTGAGTCCCTTTCAATGACTAGCTTTTGTATATTCAGTTCCTTAGACTTCCTTATACCTTCCAGGACTGCATAGACCTCAGCTTTAAGAGAGTCTCCAACCCCAATGGGACCTTAATACAAAGCGAGCACCTTCCCATCCTCATCTCTAAAAACCCCTCCTACGCCTGATGGACCTGGATTTCCCTCACTACTTCCATCAAAGTTTAGATTTATAAGTCCACATCCTGGTGGTGACCACAAAGGACAAACTAAAGAGCAGGCACGATCAGAATTCACCACCTCCAGCCAGCTATTCAACAACATATCCATAGAAATATCACTATTTCAATAAGACTTTCTCTACTTCTTTCAACTTCAGAAAAAATTCTGGTGTTCCTTTCCTCCCAAAGAGTCTAGCAAACAGCAGTCCCCAAAGAGGCCGAAAGGGGAAGGAAGCAAACAAGCTTTAACTAGATAGTTCTATAGGTAAGTAAAGATCATTGACTACTAGGGTTCTAATTTCTTTTCTCTCCTTGAAGCATAGACTTCCAAAGGCAGTGCAAGTGGACAAACTCCGTATTTTTAAGAATTAAAACACTATTTGTTTATCTGATTATCAACATCCAACCACTAAAATTTATACATGTGTTTCAGAATAAAGAAAATGTCCTTTGCAGATAAAAACAGGGAAAAATGCAAGTGTTTCCAATACGTCCATTCACAACTTTTTATGGTACTAATAATACAAAAAACAAACTTGAGATTAGAAAGGAGATTGTAATGATTAGGCCTTGTTTGGTTTGCGGGATGGGGATGGGGATGGGAAAAGAGGAGTATTCCTAAATGATTCATTTTCCCATGTTTGATTGTTGGGATACAATGATTTGGGATGAGAAAAGGGTGAGACGCAGAATCCCAAAAACAAGTGGGCGGGATTCCACCAAAATAGCGTGACCCGGTGAGAAAGGAAAAAAGTGAGACGTGTCTAAGAAAGATTATCAGGCTTTGTTAGACTTGGAACTAAAGAGTCTCTTCTCCCTTCAGCCCAGCCTCCCAACGATCATATCTTCGACGACTTTTCTAGTGATCTCGTCATCTTGAGCAAAGGTGAGACCAGATATGGAATTCTCTTGCAACAATGAGCCATTTCCACTATTTTTTTTATATATTTTGATGCATATGAAGGTATTCCCCATTGTTGCGACAGTCTCTGCAATGACCGAACCTCCTATCATCTTCCTCACTAGTTCCGACAAGGAGAAACTTCATTCTCCTTGTGTAGTCGAGACTTGCATTTTTTTCTTTTTCTTGTGTTATTATTCTTTCTGGATAAGCATATTTGAGTGTAGGAACAACCAAAGTTGACTGTTGTTTACTGTTTTCCAAAACAGCAAGAGACTTGCCACCATTTCCACCTCTCGAAGAGAACAATACAGCTCCTTTCCCCAAACCAACCTCAGATCCACTAGCCCATAGACAATCCATTTTCCAGAACCATCAATAGCGTCAGAGAATCCCCTCTTAGCCGTGACCCAGAAACAAAATTTTTCAATATGCCAAGTGAGTAGTCGTTCTTATTCTCCATGGTCCTTCGCAAGAGGGAAACTCCAACCCCAACATCAGCCTTCCTCTCAAGAGACTCAGAACCAGGCAACCCAAGTCTTAGCTCAGTCTCTTTGAGGTTAAGTGCATTTTTCTTTTCCTTCTCTCTGATAGAAACAGTGGAGGAGGAAGAAGAAATCTTCTCAGAGCCTTCCATGGAAGAAACCTCTGATAAGCCTATTTTATCATGTGCTAAGGGCTTAGACATTAAACTTCAACAGCAAAGGCACTTGAGAGAAAAAACCAGGAGCATAAAAGGAATATGCACAAGAAGAAGAGAAGAAGAGATTATTTGAACCAGAGTTGAGAGATCAGAGTTCATGTATTCTTATTCTAACCTGTTTTCTATTCTTCTGAAATGAGTCGATTGTATTCTGAAATGTGTATTGGGGTTTTCTTTTAGTTTAGTTTTCTATAGAAAGAGGTATTGATATTGTTGCTTATAGAAGTTGTTTCATTAATTTGTTTAGGCATTAGAAATTGACTTTTGTTTTACTTTGCTTTCTCAGATTTTTACATATGTTTTTATGTGATCTATAAATATCGATTACTCTCAATAAATGCTTATTTTCTAGTTGGAAACCTGCATCTCTGAGTTGGGATGATTATCTACTATTTGACTCGCATATCGTTTTGCTACTGCTATTACACCAAATGGTCTGTGATAATTGATGAGAGACAAGAATTGTTTGTATTTACCCTCTAAACAAAATAATTCTGTCCCCCAAAAGAGAGAATAGAAAGAAAGAAAAGGAAAAAAGAATACTGGCAGTAAGTAGCAAGATAAAACTCTTAGGAGATGTTTGAGAATTGTTGGATTGGCTGAACTGAAATCAACTTTTTTTATAGTGAATTTAACAGTCATTTAATGGAATATTTAGGAGTAATAAGGTTACCCCATCAAACCATTAACTTGGTAGAGCCACTTCAGTTTAAGTTATGTTCAGTTCTATACCACAGGCATAACAGTCAAATGCTTGTTTATGTTCTATTTTGTATAGATCCATCCTAACTTACATGGGGTGGACTGGCAGATTAGACACTCTACACATAACCTCTACTTGTAAAGGTTGACTGGGAGAGGGAGACCAACTTTTTCTTTCCATAGGATCACATTCAAACTTTCTCTTCTTCTGCTGCACACACTTCAAGACCACCATATCCTGATTTCAGAATACTTCTCAAACACAGTGCTTCTCTTCTATATGAATATTCAATTCCAATATAGTTTGACTCTTTTCACAAGAAAAAAAAAAAGAAAAAAGAAAATGTTTTATGTGATTCTAACTTCATATTTGAATAAACTGCATTGCTTTAGTAAGACATTCCTGAATCATTTCAGGAACCTTTCTACATCAAAAGATCTTAATTATGCAGCTTCATGTGTTTGCACACATGCCCATTAGGAAAAAATGTGACATATGTTCGTTAAGTGGTTCTTTCCAGTTCATGGATTTGCATGGCTTCAGCATATGTTAATTTAAAATGGCATACCTGGTTGCCTACTTAGAATAGGCCCTCTTTTTCATTTTGCTCTGTTTTTAGAAGGAAAATGTAGGTAAGCTTTTAGTTTTTTTTTATCATGTTCTTTCTAATTTTCTCATTAATCCATCCCAACATTTGTGCTTCCACTACCATCATTTTTAGAGTTGAATATTTGAAAACAAAATAGCAAAAAAATAAAGTTGCTGCCTTGCAGTATTATACAGTAACCATAGATTTTACAGAGGCTGGCTGGGTTGGATGGATCTACTGAAATGGTTGGAAAAGAAAAAGACATGAGGCGGTAAGAGAAGAATAACCACCTCTTGATAATTATATGGTCTATTTTACTCGGATTTGACTTTCAACATAACTTTAAGAATTGAATTCAAACATAACCACCTCTTGATTTTTTGAGAGTTAATGACAATATAATCACCTCTTTATATGTTTGCTATGTTTCTTGTGTTACAGGAAGAGTTGGCATTATAGAGCAATGAAGGCCGCAAACATGTAGTAGAAATCTATGACAAACCTGCAACAAACTCATGGACTATGTGTTGATTTCTTGAATTCAATTTTTCTCATTTGGGCTTAGGTGTTATTTCTTTCTCTCAAACAAGATTATGTACTCTTATTAGCAGGTTTTGGGATGTATTTTTGAAGATATCGAACCTCAAACTTCTAAGTTTATAGTAACAATAGCCAATGGTGTTCTCTGTTTTGTGTGGTTAATGCATATAAAAATTATATCTATTGTCCATCAAATGATCAAATCCAGGTCTGTGGGTGTATTGCATCAATTCTTCTGTGTTTATGTATGCTGCCTTATATAGCCAAGCCCAGTTTGGCATGAGTATTTCTATATAGTTTCTGGTGCACGTATGAAGATTAAGGTTGATAAGTTGTCTGTAATTTCCTTCCAGAACTTCAAGTTAAATATCATGTGAACAGTATGGACCACCCCTGCATTTGTTGGTTGTGTTCAGACCTGTAAAATGATGAACCACCCTGCAGTCATCCAACAATCTAGGAAGCTAAATATCATGTGAACAGTACTGGACATGGATGCATATCTTTTATGCAAGAAATTGAAATTACACCTGCAGATTTATCTGCCATAAATTTGGCACATAGGAAGGTCAGGTCTATGTAGTTACTTGGTAGCATTGTGAAATGTGCTTGCAAAATAGTTAATTAAACTAATCAGAAGTTTACAACTGGAGGACAAACTTCTCTCATTTGTACTTAGCTTTTATCCTTTTTTTCTCTCAAAAGATTTTATACTCTTCTCAACAAGCTTCTCTCATTTGTACTTAGCCTTTATCATTTTGGTTAAGTAATGCCAAAGAGATTTATTTATAGCCAGTTTTGTTCTTTTTTTAATTACATATAAAGCTGGACGTGCCCATGCAACAATGTGCTCATGCTAACTGAAACCTTAACTCTGAACTAAAGACACTAATCAGAGAGAGAGAGAGAGAGAGAGAGAACCAAAGCAACAAGAGCTCAATGGCTTATTAGTGTGAAGCCCAACATGCCAGACCCAACTTCTGAAAAAGCTTAATAAGGCTAAGTCAGTCTATGTTAATTACTTATCTTACTTATAGTCAATTTGGCATATGGCAAAGATGATTATGTTAACAGAGAGAGAAAGAGTTCTACAAGCATGAAAATCTTAAAACAAGAAGGCAAACTAGGGGGAAAACATAGAATGTTGCAAAAAAATCATGTCCACCTCTAATTACTTTCCTACAAAACAAACATGGGAAAATGAATTTTCCTTTGTATAACCAAAGGATGGAAAGTGAAATTTGCACACTTTCTCATCCCATCCCACCCAAATTTTTCCACAAACCAAACAGAGCCTTATGGTACTAATAGTCTAATAATACAGAAAACAAACTTGGGATCAGAAAGGAGGCTGTAATGATTAGGCTGCATGAAAAGAAAAAAAAAATGACAAATAAAAGATAATAGCTCAAAGAAGAGGACTTACTGATTTGGAACAAGAGGACTATAAACAATATTTGGCTCCACAATCCCACCAAAAACCAATATACCTCCACCACTATTAGCTCCTATCAAGCAATGAGAAAACACCTTTGGTGCAACTCCTCGTGAGGACAGTTGTGAAATGACAGAGAGTTCGTGCTGCCCAAACCCAAAAATCCCATCAACTGCCCTGTCCGGCTTGGTCAAGTCTCCGGACTGATAGTTGCTACATCTGTCTCAAGCACAAATCTCAATCATGTAAGTTCCTAAAAACATAATACCATCCCCATCACCCAAGCCGTACAAAAGAACATATCTACACATAATGCCTACCCAAAAACTATGGTAGCCGAAGAGTTTGCAACCAAAGACTTCCCAAGAACTGTGTCAAAGAAGAACATATCTTGTACATAATAACCCGATGTCCCACTTCCATCACCATACTGAAAGGAGTAACCACACTGGGAATTCTGAGCAGTGCAACCACCATCTAAAGTTTGAACCGCCAAATTACATATTTCATCTGAACAAGATACTAGAGAAGCCGTGGATGAGGCGGCAGCATCAAAGAAATTCATAGCAATCTGCAAAAATGTAACAGTCTTGGTCATCTACAAAAATGTCAATGGAATTGAAAGAAGAGGAAGGAGGTGGAAACAATAAAGAAAGAAAGAAAGAAAGCAAGCTTTACATTCAGGCCGCTATATTTGGGGCAACCACTGCACGCATTGCAGGTGACCCACAAAACATCACTTCCGGTGTCAATTTGAACATAGAATTCTTTTGGAGGAGTCCCCAATTTCACTCTCGTAAAATAGAGTCTGGTTCAAAGAAAGAAAATGTGTCAAAACCATTACAATAAAATATTAGAAACAAAGAAAAAGAAAAGGACTTGCGCTGTTGCACACCCATAAATCCCCACCCAATAGAGTTTTAAAGAGATCAAAAGCAGGAAAAAATAAACAAATAGAGAAGAAGAATCAACAACTTTGAAAACCCATCTATGAATTACATCAAAAGCATCAAAAGAGAAAGAACAGTAGACCCACATAGCTGTGAATTTACAAAACTAAAGATCCTCAGAACATCAGCGATCACCAAATCCAGAACTCATTAAACAAAGAAAAGGAAAACAAAAAAGAAACAAAGAACATCAAAAAGCCTATCAATATAAATTATAAAATAACCAGTAGGTAAAAGAAGAACAGAAACAAATTCCAGCCGAAAAGAGAAAATTAAGGAGCAAAATAAAACGAATTCAATGAACAAGACCCGGAAGCCAAACGCCATCCTCAATTAAACCCAGAGCTTAAAAAATCAACCACGGACCAAAAAACAGAAAAAATTACCCGACGGTGTAAGGATTGTAGGTACCCTCGACGGGAAAATCGACGATCCCACCCTGCAAGATTCGGCGGTGCCTTACCCTGTCTCGAGCTCTAAACTCACTCAGCTCAACTCTCTGGTCCACCGGAAAGGCTCTTTCGAGCTTCAGGCTCTTCGGAAATCCACAATACACCACCGCCGGTAAGAAGACGGCGCCCAAAACCAAGATCAGAAATCCGGCATGACGAAACGCCGGCATTTCCAATTGATTTGCTTCTCACCCTCTCCTCTATCTCACTCCCTACAACAACAAAAAAAAAAACGGATGTTTATTGTAAACCCATACAATTCAGAAGCGAAGATGGAGGTCTGTGTCTTTCTGTATCACTGAAAGCTCAGAAAGAGAAGAAAAGTGTAGAGCTCGCATCGTCGGAAATACATTTAAAATCAGATATGCCATACATTTAAAATTAACGGAGTCCGGACTGTTAACGGCAGTCTGGACTCCAAAGAGTGAGAGAGAAAGAGAGAGAAAGCAAGAAACAGGTTAGAGAGTTAAGTTACCCAAGATCCAAAGCAGAGAGAAAGCAAGAAGAGAATAAAAAGACTGTTCGACGAGACGACGACAACAGCCACAACAGAGGATTCAAAATCAGATTACGTTACTCTGTAAATATATATGTTTTCTTCCTTACTTCCACCTTCTAAGCCTCTAAACCTCTCTAAAGTCTAAACTACGATGAGTGCGTACAACGCACTCCTCAGTCCTCTCACTCCTCACACTGGTTTCAGGTCAGGATGGTAACAGCCCGTAGGCCCCCCCAGTTCACTGGCCATGTATCCATTTTTATCCAATTTTTAAGATACACAGAATCATTCCTTCCTTCGAATCCAACGGTTGATATTCTCGCGCTCAAATGATGTCTGCCTCACCACGCACGAGGCTCTTTTATCTGTAAAAACGACCGACAGGGCAACAGGCTTACGATACTTCCGGCACCGCGCATCTTAACACCTTTCTGTTTATTCAGCTTACACGTGGCCCAAGAGCTTTGAAATTACCAAATTGACCCTCTTGGACCACACGACAGGGACACGTGTAGAATTCTTTGTACATTTAAAGAGAATCTTCTTTAACAATTATTTCACTAGTTTTGGCCCTCTTTTTTTTTTTTTGCATCAAAAGATTCAAAACGCTGTCTCACGTGCGGCGATAGCTGATGACCATTGGATTGGAATAATTTGGTGGATCCAGTCCAACCGGCTGTTCCAATCCGACGGTGGACAGAGGCTGTCTCGCGTGAGGGTGATCCCGTGAAACCATTGCTTCTTTAGAGAAGCACATTGAGCAACGTGAAAAGGCAAAGCAGAGCAGTTCAGACTTCAGACGCTTTGGCACTTTGCCCTTCTGTCTTTTTCTAATGACCAATGAGCCCCTGCCTTTTTTCAGAACTGCAGGTACGGACGCAAGCGTAGAGACGAGACGCAAGGGACACGTGTAGCATTTTCTCAATTAACGTGTGCATGTTGGTAATCTTGGACGTAGGCGGAAAGACGACGAAGACGGGACTTGATCTTTCAGACGGACGAATTTGACCGGAAGCAGCCTCAACGACGCGCGGGGACGGGGAGAAACATGCGCAGTACGCCAACCTCTTCACCGTGCAGTGCACTGCATCATGATAGAAAAAAAAAAAAAGCTGTTTTCCATCACCCACTTCACTAATGGTGATTTGTACGCCCAAACAGCTCTTTAAAAAAATAAGGTTATAATAAGCTTTCTTTTTCGACATTCCCAGCTTCTTTCCGAAGAACAAAATTCTCTTCTGGGCATGACATGCTTAATGCTTTCCCAATTCCCAGATTAGAAAATTCAAAATTTTTAAATGGTTTGGTGTTCTCTCTTCCTCTTTAATGGTCCATTCCAAGCATGAGAATAATTCACTACTGGCCCAAGCCCAACTGCAACTGGGGATGGGAGCTTCTCAGTTCTCAAATTTTCTTCTTGAGGTGTGACACGTGGCAAGCATATGGGATGTGTGGGACCCATCAATCAGTGGGCTGTGATTCCAAATTGGGAGCAAATTAATTAATTAATAAGCTTTGACCATGTGGGTCTAAGGTTTGTAACCGTTTACAGGTAGTCTGGCTTCTTGGGAGGTTAAAAAGTCAAAGTCTTGGGGGAGATTGACTTGGTGGAGTCGTGGAGTGGAGTCATTCTCTTAAAAGCCGGCGGCAGATTGTATGAGTCACATTTCACGCGCAAATGCTCAAGAAATTTTCCAGGTGTGTCCCGGAATCTTCCAAGTCATGATATGACGACTTCCTGGCTTAAAGCCTTAATCAACTTGCCACGTCAAAATAGGATAAAAAATTATCACTAATGAGTAATGACGCAAAGAATTTGGTAAATCACAAGCAGAGTTCCCACTCCAACGTCCCCTCCCCACGTCCCTAGCCAGTGATTGATAATACCTGAGTGGTTGAGATGGTCGGTCAGAGTCCCCACTCTTGAATCCGATGTTATGTGTAATCAAAAGGACTTCGGATCTACTATTCAGAACATTGTTATCCACTCTACCTTCAACACATAACAGCCGTATATCAAGAATATATTTCCATGAATAAGATATATAAGTATAAAAGATATTCCCAATATACGGTTTGTATGGAATTATGTAGGTAGCTGAGCATTTGTATAGACTCTCCCTGCACGATGCTTTATTTATA
The DNA here is from genome assembly GCF_055504915.1 of Nelumbo nucifera. NCBI lineage: Eukaryota > Viridiplantae > Streptophyta > Magnoliopsida > Proteales > Nelumbonaceae > Nelumbo > Nelumbo nucifera. The sequence continues at coordinate 9,424,458 of NC_142654.1, read as the reverse complement.
TAAACCCCGTCTAAAAAGCGGATGAATTGCTTTTGATGGTTGTGTTGCTCACTTGTTTTATGAGTAAAAATGTCCACACTAGCCATCACATGAAATGAGAGATTGAGTAGAATTTGGTGGAAAACGTCTCCGGCTGTTTTGAAGCTTCATGTGCACAATAAATTATTAATGAAAGTAGGGTAAAATAGTAATTGTAATTAGTAATTTTTAATTAAAAAAAATGGGCCTTGGCACAACGGTTGGATAACTTGGATTGGTTCATTGTTGTGACTTGGGTGATTAGGGTTTATATCCTTAAAACAATATATTTGTATGTGCATAGGTAAGGCTGCATAAATCTATTCCTCCCTAAACCTGCATTAGCGGGGCTGTCCTTTTACTGATATATACCCCACAACCACTCCAATTTAGGGTTGTAATCAAATCGGACTCGGGTTGTATTAGGGGCTGTTTAAGTAATACTAACGGGCCATTTAATTTTCCCACACATATGAGTAGAGTGCCCATATAAAATATGGCTACTCCTATCTATTCAAAGTGTAACACAACGTACACGAAAGCAAGTGCAGAAATCCCAGCCTCCGGTTAGACCTGGCAAAGTTGACCCAATTCGAAAAAATAGGATTAGGGTCTTTTATTTAGCTACCTGAATGCGAGATTGACCTGACCCGACCCAATTCAACCTGGAAAAAACTGTGTTGGGTTGAGTTGGGTTGGGTCATGGGTTAATCTGTTGACTAGATTGTCAAGATTAATTGGGACTATTTATGTATTGTTAAAAGTTTTCATTCTTTAATTTTTCTATTTAGTCTTTACCCTTTATTGTTTACTCTATAAATTGTTAAATGATCAAGTTTTTTTTATTTTATATTTGAAATCTTAAGGTTATTTCCTTTAATTTTGATATTTTTATGTAGTTTTTTCTTTAGTTTTTTTAACTTTTAGTTATTTTTTGGGATGACCCAAATTGGCCCATGGGTCAATCCTAACCCGAACATTTAGGATTAGGGTCTAGCATTTGATAACCCAATCCGAAATTCAACCTAACCTGAAATCAACCCGAAGTGTCTTGACCCAACCCACCCAACCCAATTGCCAGGTCTCCAGCCATCATATGCAGTTAATCCGGGCTCAAAAAGCTCCCTAACCAGTTCACTGTTTTTTTTTTTTTTTCTTTTTTGAGCTTAGTGTTCTAAATATATATAAAGTGTATAGACTCTCCACCACTCAACATCTAAAGTTTAAGTTTTCAAATAGAATTGTTTAGAATTTGTTAATCTTTTATTTTGGAAATCTATAATTTGTTAATCTGAATATAAAATGCACTAACCTTTTCCCTTTATTTATTTATTGCATAGTAGTAGGTAATACCCACCACTATTTTCTTATAAACCAAATCAAATTTCCGCACGCCAACTTGTCAATGTGATTTTTCCAAATTCAAATAAAATTATAAACACAAAATAGCTTCTTGTAACGGGGTTTGCTTGGATTACCAAAAGACCTAGTAGTAGAAGTAGAGTACGTGGCCTTGGCATATATCCTTTACCTACTTATGCTGACCCTTTCATTTCTTACAGAACAAGAGTACACTTGATCCTGAAAACAAGACAAGTTTCTACAAAATAGGATGTATATAAAATACTGATCGTTAGGAGCCATAAGATATGTATGGATTTACTTAATCCAAAGAAACACGCAAATTCATCCACGTTTATGGCTGAACTGCATCACTTTCAGGCTGATGTGGCCACTGACCTAGAGGTAGAAAAATAATCTCTGAGGACTGACCTAATTGGGTCCAAGGTTCGAAATATTTCTATTCAAAGCTTGAACCCGAAACATGAGTATTGTATCTTTTTTTAGCCCAATTTTTACTCAAACGGAGTAGTGTTAGAGAGTGAAAAACCTATTCAGCATCTCACCTAATAATTAAGGTTTTAGGTTGAGCAATTTCTTGAAATGGCATTAGAGTTTATTAATTTGACCAAATGGTCTAATGTTTGATTCTCACTATACTCTTATTATAAATTATTAAATTTCGGCACAAGGTGTAAGTGGGTGTTCGAGTGGTATCTGAACTAGTTTAGGATGTCACGTGGCAAGTTCCATGGCTGCCCTCCTCGAACCACATCCACACTATAATTTGTAACCATGTGACGGAAGAGCATGCCAAGGATGTAGAAATCTACATGAATAAGGAGACACACCCCGTCAAGGAAGAGGCATCCTTTCTGATGCCTTAGAAGGCAATCTCATCTCGATAATTCTGAAAGCCTTATCTGACTACAATATGAATGTTCGGTTAATATAGGCATCTTCCTCTCAAGCATGGTTTTTAAAACCAAATCAGTCAGGAGTCCAATTATCGGTTTGAACGGTTGGCCCGTTTTGACAAAAAAATAAAAGAATTAAAAATAAATAAAAAATGGTCAAAACTGTTCGACCGAACGGTTAATCGGATAATTCAGCAGTTTACTGATCAAAATCAACGGTTTTGGGGAAAAAAGCAATTTTGGGGGAAAACGGAACCGGCTAGGTGACCGGTTTCTGGTCCGGTCCGGTCCAGTTTTGAAAACCATGCTCTCAAGGTAAGGAATTTTTGGCTCCCAACTCACTTAGCACCCTTTCCTGTTACCACCTCAGTTCAGACCAACGTCATTCTACCCTTTCGTCCTGACCGACCCCATTTTCTTATTGACTTGAGCATTAGAATGCTTACCTGGGGAATAATTCCTTAGACCTTTGACCCTTTTTGTGGTTGCAGATTTCTTTGATGTACAACCTCATCCTTCCACCTTAACTTCGTCTAATTGCGTCCTCAATTCGGGCCATCTCAAATCGAACAACATCAGTGAACTTATACTCATCCACACATTAAACCTAATACGCTTTCACATGGAGGAACATGTCAAAAAATAAAAAACTATCAAGAAATCATTCAACCTAAAAACTTAATTTATTAGGTGAATTCTCTAAATATGTTTTTATTCTCTACCACATAGCAACCATGAAATTTTATACTACAAGATAGAATGTAACCCACTTTGCCCCATACCCAAAATACAAGAAACTCTCAATACTAATCTTTTAATCTAACCCAAATACGTACAATCAAACAACTGCATTGAAACCATTTAAGTCATTTGATATACAAAATATTACATATGTTAATTCTTTGAATCATGGTTGGGTCAAATGGGGAGACTATGCAGCTAATTTCTATCACTTAGAAGAATGATGTGGCCACTCAGGACCATCCATTAGAAAATAGGCGTTGGATAAGTCAAATTTCATATTTTTAATTTAAAAATAAAACAAAATGGGTTTGGTAAAGGTTGAAGCTTTCTAAGATACGAAATATGTTCATTAATTTGCCACATTGAATTTTGCAGTCCTCAAGGCTTTAATTAATTGGTGAATTCCTCAATCGATAAATGACTGCAATTTTTATTTTTTAATATAAACTTGCCAGCAGAAAGGGTTTATTGCAGAAACATGGCAAATGTTTCTGATCTGAAAGTTGCCCCATGAATTTAGGCTTATTGGGTTCCTAAACAACTTTTCCACGTGGAAAACAACTTTGCCACGTAACAAAAACAATACTAAGAGAGAGAAGAACTACTGATCTATCTTAAAAAGTATATATATATATTCTTATTGGTAGGTGAAAAGTACTAGCAGATAGCCTCTCATTTTCCTTCTTTTTCTAACTCCTTTCATTGGCATCTTTTAGCTTTTTCAATTCAGTATTCCGGTTAATATGTTGATTTTTTAGCGTTTGGTTACTTGGCAAATTAGAAGGGACAATGTCTTAACGTGGCTTTCCACTTTTAGATATTGTTAGAATAATAATAGATATCATTTTCAATGGTGAGATGGAGATTTCATGTACAGCTAAGCCTTAATAAGATTATCTAAATCCAAGTTAAAAGGTCAAGAGAAAAACCAAGGCAGTTCCAATGGATGTTGGAACTGAAAAGGCAAAGCTTATGGAAGACTCATGCTTCTAATTAGTCAAGATAAACCCCATGGTTGGATTAAGGGTGTAAATGGATTGGACGGATCAATAAAATATATTGGATTGGATAAATCCAGTCTAAAGTATTTATTAGATTGGATTGGACCTGATTCGTCCATAACAAATTTATATTGAATTGGATTGGATTAAGCCAATATCTGATTCATTGATATAAGATAAGAATATATGTAAATGGATCAGGTTTGGGTTGAAACCAATCTAAATCAAAATGAATTTGAACAGATTGGATGGTCCAAGCATTGAATTGGATTGGATTGGACCTGATCCATTTATAATGGACTCACATTGGACTGGACCGCATTGAATAGTATATCATGATATTAAGGCTCAAAATATCGCAACGTATTAATATGTATTTTATTATGATATGCATTTTCAAAGTTATTAGTACATTTTTTCAAGAAAAGTCATTATTACGATGAATACTTGGAGAATTAGGTTTATCTAATATATTTTAATGCTAATATTCATCTTAACAAATATATTTATAAATTATCAGACCAAACCATTAAAAAAAAGTAATCATCTCAGTGATTAAGCGTACTTTGAACCATTATATAACATGGCCCACGTGTTTAAGCTCAAATCTCCTTCTCACAAACTCTTCCCACAATCCTGTGCACGCCTGCACGGGACAACAGAGGTCAGAGGTGGTTTTTTAGAAATATCTCGCTTGTCATTCATGAAATATGTTCCCAACACACGAAGTCATTTCCTGTAGGTAGCTTCTCAAAAACAAAAAATTATTGTGGGTAAAGAGATGTGGGAAAATTTTGTGGGCAGGAAATCCTAAGTGGCCATCTATTGAGGCTGCATGATGAACATGGGCATGGGCTACTTACTCTGAAAGGCTACATTACAATGTTGGGCCGAAAAAACATGACTCAACGAGTCAACGTGTGCTACTGTAGGTGATTTGTGATTTTATGGTGTATATCACTCACACGCTATATTCCAGATAAATGGTGTCGAATGAGCCCGTAAGAGCTACGAGAAAAACAAATTGCCTATGCTTAGCACTTTTCTTCAGTTGATACATCATACATAGCACACACTGCAATCTGCAAAGTGCAAACATTAATTCATATTGTTGGCTTTTTATTAGCCTTGAGAAATGAAAGTGGGCTTTGGAGACAGATGTTAGTAAATGGTGAATATTGAGTGGATTTATTTTGGTTAAAATTTCACATTTTCGTCCATTTATTTTTACCCAAAATTTTAAATATTATTAAAATGATCTAAAATCAATCAATAATGTGAATATAAATGCACGGGTAATTGCACGTAGAAGCTAAGCTGGGGTGCACAAATATGTGTATAATACAGCTTTTGTTTACTAAAAGCTAAGCTTCAGCAGAAAATCATGTGTTTTTTTTTTTTTTTTTTTTGCTATAAAAGAGCTATTTTGGGCTTTTCAGGGCTTCTATGAAACATTATTTATAGGCTGTTTAAATGGGGTCCACCTTGTAAAGCCAGAAGCCGTTGTGTTGAAAGCCCTCCAAAAAGGGGTACTAAGTGGTGATGTAAATGCATGTCCAAGGGGTGTCTGTAAAAACTTGCCAATGCATGCAGAAAGTGATGTAACATGTAAGAAAAGATGTGGGCCTAAGAGCCAGTGCTTTCAATGGATCTGGATTCACTGACTCATGTAGCCCAGGTTGTGTAGATGTAGAGATGGCTTTTCTTTTGCTTTACAAAATTGAACTGACCACACTGATTGATAGAAACTAGATCAACCACAAGCCAAACTTTTATTGGCACCAGCCTAAGCCAGGAAGATTCTAAAGTTTGGTATTTTTGGACTTTCAATGCATTGTCTTGGTATGTGTGTATGTGTATGTGTGTGACTCAAAAAAGTAATTAAAAATTATTATTAAAATACTTGATATACTATCATCTTGCCAAATTGCATTTTCTGTTAATTCTAAGTTAATGACCATCGATTCAGAGCTTGTTAGAGTCATTAGTCCTATCTTATGGATAAAGATCTTGTATTCCTAAATAAAGGGTGGAAAATGATGATTGTGTTTTGTATCAATATAGAAAGGAAAAACTAATGGTGTCATGATAGGGCTGTAAATGGATCAGATCAAATTGGATGTATCTATTTGAGTCAAACTTTATTCATTGGATTTACATCAAATTTGCATGTAAGGCTTTGTTTGTTTGCAGTGCAATTTTATTCACACTAGTAAAAATGCATGGGAGTGCAAATGAAAAGAATGAAAATTCTGTTTTAATTTTGTTTTGGGTTTTACTTTATTCTTCTTCAAGTCTTTTTTTACTTCATCTACACTGTAATCGAATAAAATAAGGTAAAATTTGAAATAAAAATAAATCGAATAAAATAAAATAAGATTTAATGTTTAAACATATTAGAAGGACCTAAATCTCAGTATTCAGTATTTTGATGACTCTGAAAACTGATAGGTTATATCATATGATACTGTGTTACAATATGTATTGATATTATGAGGAGGGAAACTATTTTCTTTTTTTCTTTTGGTTAAGCAGTTCATGTTTCAAAAGTCGATGTGTTAACAAACCCTAGTGGAATTGCTTCACTCAACGTGTTATATAACGCGGCCAAATTTCAGGTTTTGAAACCTTCACGAGTACGCCAAGAAATTTGATATATTTTGTTTCTTCTTTTAGAGCAATATAGAAAGCTTTAGTTTGCGAGCTGGGATCTCCTACCCACAAACTCTTCTCACAACCCTACCCACATGCCACCTAACCAATATTTCGGTTAGGCCATTTTCATAAACCGAACCGAATTCAAATTGGTTAATTAAAAATAAATATATTTTATATTTATATTAATAATTATTATTATTAAACAATACCAATATTCATAATTAAAATACATATTTATTAGATATTATTATTAATAATATAAATAATAATGTTAATATTAATATCTATAATTAAAATATAAATATATATAATTATTTTGATTAGTTGAGATTAAAATATTAATAATATATATAATATATCCCCAAACACTCCACCACACCACAATGCCAAATGTTTAATATATTTTCTCTGTTCTTTGGTATTGTCTTTGGCTAAATGTAGGGGTAATTGAGATTGGTTCATGCCAAGTGTTTTAAGACTGAACTTGAAGTTCAGCCCAGTTTTTTGTTTGGGTAATGGTTCACTGATTTGACCACCCGGGTTGAATGGGTCAACTCGTTAAAATAAAATTGGTTATGAGATCGTTGTTAAAAGAAACTAATAGCCCACATGTTCACATATGAATTTAAGTTTGATGTATTTATAATTTTTATAGAGAGGAAGAGATTGAAGAATAAGAAAAACCTACCACCACTATTGCCCTTGTTTGTGCATGTGTAGAGGGCCAAAAGGTAGTAAACATGAATAGGGGGACCAAAATATAGGTGATATTTAAATGGGTATTTAGGGGATTTTCAAGGCGGGGGGGTTGGTTCATGGCCCCTCCACCGTGCCTGGTTCTGCCCCTGTTTCTCTGGTCTCTCAAATCCAAATCTCTCCATCTCCTTGTTCTATTCAGAGGGATAATAGGATGGAAATGGTGTAAATGAAATACAATTATAAGAAAGTATGTAAATAAAAATATAGTACCCAAAATATAAAAATGTAAATAGTTTATAAAAATATTGAAAAATAAAAATACTGAATTGAATATTGATTCTAGCAAGTGAGAGAGTTGACCAATATACAAAGAAGGGAGACCCATGTGATCTTCTCTAAGCAATTTAGAGAGGGTTCTAGGAAGGGCTGATTCGCTTTCAAAGAGAGAGAATAGTCAATTCATTTATTTCCTTCACAGAGAGAGAATGAACAACCTAAATCTACACGGTGCTAACAATGCTTGTGATCCATTCACGTTAAGCTTGAAAGGAAACTAATATATAGAGAATTTCCAAATAACCCATCCCCTTAACCCCCCAAACCCTGGTGGCAACGGAATTTGATCCCAGGTTTCTACTACAATGAGTCAGAGATTCTACCAACTGAGCCACTAGTTGGTAGGATCAAATCTTTTTAGCCATCACCCCAGAAACAAAAAGATGATTAAATGTTTCAATGCCATGACTGCCATACCAAACACATTTTGAGACCAAGGAAACCCAAACCCCTCTTTTAGCAACCACATCATTCACCTGGATAGAACCATGCACAAATTTTCCACATAAAGAACTTTTAAGAGGAAGACCAGATTTTCCCCAACTTACTTGTACCAATTAACTTGAGTGTCATGAGACCTGATAAGTGATAACTGATCATTATCTTCACTTAAGCAACACTTAGAATTAGTACAAAAAGCTGTATAATATGACCAGGTATGGTTTACTTCTCTTGAAAAGACCAAGTTAATTCCTTCATCGTTTAAAACCTTGTTTACCTCAAATTCAGCAACTAACACATCTTCAACCACATATATAGAACAATGGGTCAGGGCCAAGCCAGTTTCCTTTACCCATTATCTGCCTGCTACTGTATAGGGCTGAACAAAAAATTGAAATTTTAATTGAAAAACCAAATTGGAACAAAATTTTTTAGTTAAAACTGAATTTCATCAATATATTAATATATTATAAATAATAAAGTTTGGTTAATTCGATTTTTTCAATTAATTAACTGAACTTCCATATCTGAAAACTGAAACTGAAACCCAAATTTTCAGTTTGATTTTTCAGTTTTAACCAAACAATGCTCATCCCTATTACTACATACACCAATTTGCTTTTCCTCAAGTAGAACAAGATTTAGGCGTGACCAAGAAAGGGATAGGAGTGGATCTAATATACTTTGAGTTGATCAACTTGTCCCAAAGGCTTTTGTTTCCAAACACTCTAAACTAGGCTTTAAGTCTGAAAGCTCTCTTGATGTCAAAAAAGAGATCTTATGCGAGCCTCATTTCTCAAGTGGACTTGCAAATTTTTTTGCCTGCAGCTAACCCAATGCAATTTATTGCCATGATCAACTTGTCCCAATGCAATTTTTTGCCTGCAGCCCCCCCTCCCCCCCACAAAAAAAAAAAAAAAAAAAAAAACTTAACAAACAGTTTATTTATTCTATGAATAACAGCTCCGGAGTAGTGACACAATTCAAGAACAATCATGGGATCACTGATTATCCCTGGTAGATGTTCAAACTGAGAAGTAAGAGGAAAAAAAGGCATCTGTTTCTTTCAGGTTTTAGGTAAAATTAGACCCATATGATTCTGATCCTGATTGTCTAAATATATCTCTGGGTAGAAAATTATGGGACCCATTACAAAATATGACTTACTGCTTTTTTAATTTTTTAATGAATAAGTTATTAAGTAGGTTGTGAGCTCCTTCTGGATGGAGCTGAAATTGGGTTGATTGTTATATATGATAATATCTTGAAATATTTTATTATATAATTATTTAAGGGTGTTCTACGACATGATTGCTTTTGTCTTCATTTGTTTTTGAAATTGTCGCATAAGTGAGAAAACGAAAACATGCTTTAAATTGAATGGCGATTTTGTTTTGAAAAGCAAAGACAATATGGTTTTGTTCCACAGAACAATACATGTTTTTGAAACTAAGAAAATAGTGGTTTTTAAAAACACAGAAAATGGATGGCTGTAAAAGCCGCCGCCTGAAACTCCTCCCAAACAGGCACTAAAACCACCAAACCCATCACCCAGCAACTAGCTTTAAGTTCAGTTCTTAAAACATTGGTTCATAATGGATGGCTGTAAAACCAGATAGATGGTGATGATAATGCCGTTCGAAACTAAGATCTTAAAAGCCGCAGCCTGAAACTCCTCCCAAATAGGCACTAAAACCACCAAACCCGTCACTCAGCAACTATCTTTAAGTTCAGTTCTTAAAACATTGGTTCACGATGGATGGCTGTAAAACCAGATAGATATGGTGATGATAATGTTGTTCGAAACTAAGATCTTAATTTTATTTGAAATGTGGTTAATTATAAGTTCAGTTCCTAAATTTTGGAAGAATTTAGGAAAGGCTGAGACAAATTGAGGAAGAAATTCAAAAACTGGAGAATGAGGAGACATCAGATACAAGAGATAAGAAATCTCTGCTCAAGAAAAACCTGGCTAATAGAAGGAGACAGAAACACAGGAGAAGAAATTCTCTACAATTTCTGAAAAAGGAGAGTGAGGAATCCATGGACATGGAGGAGATTGCAGAGGCTTTCAAACAACACAGGAGAAGAAATTCTCTACAATTTCTGAAAAAGGAGAGTGAGGAATCCATGGACATGGAGGAGATTGCAGAGGCTTTCAAACAACACACCAAACAAGTGAGTGATTCCCAACATGAAACAGATGTAGGCTTGTAGAACATAAACCCAAAGACACCGACACAGGACGAAGTAAATGAATTACTCATCCCCCCACTGAAGAATAAATCGACATGATAGTCAAATCCCTGAAAACCCATTCAACTCCTGGTCCAGAGGCTTTCAAACAACACACCAAACAAGTGAGTGATTCCCAACATGAAACAGATGTAGGCTTGTAGAACTTAAACCCAAAGACACTGACACAGGACGAAGTAAATGAATTACTCATCCCCCCACTGAAGAATAAATCGACATGATAGTCAAATCCCTGAAAATCCATTCAACTCCTGGTCCAGATGGTTTCTCCCCCTTTTTTTACCAAAAATACTGGCATACAGTTAAAGCATAAGTGCATAAAGTAGTGAAAGATTTCTTCTTAACTGCAGAGTTCCCACCCGAAATAAACTCAATTAATCTGGTCTATATACCTAAAGCCAGACACACAGAAACAATATTACAATACAGACCCATAAGTGTCTGCAATGTGATCTACAGAATAATATCCAAATGCTTGGTGTTAAGGATGCAGCAAAAGCTAGAAAAACTAATAGCTCCAAACTAGGCTTCATTCATTAAGGCCAGGCAAGGTGTTGATAGTATCATCATATCACAAGAGATAGCAAGCAAAATGAAGAAACAGTGCAGAGGAAAAGGATGGGCCATGCTGAAAATGATGGAGAAAATGGGATTCCCAGAAAGATGGTGCAAAATGGTGAATTTTTGTATTCAAACACCAAGGTTCTGGATTAAAATAAATGGAACCGTAAAAGAATTTTTTCAGGAAAGGAATGGAACAAGACAAGGTGATCCACTTTCACCTTACCTATTCATTATAGGGATGCGAGCACTGTATAGACTCTTCCAGAAAGCTGAAGACAATAAGGAGCTGCAAGGTATAAGATTATGTAGAAATGGTCCTCCAATATCACATCTGCTATTTGCAGATGACTGTGCTATAATCTGTAAGGCTGAACCAGTTCAGTTAAGGAAGGTTAAAGAATTACTGGCAACATTTGAAAGCTGGTCAGGAGAAAAAATTAACTTTACAAATGCAGGGGCTCAGCTCAGTAGAGGAAATCATAGAACAAAGGAAAAATAATCCACAAAATTCTCAGAATGAAACGCATGAAGATTCAAGAAAAATATCTGGGAGCCAAGTTATGTTTCCAAGGTAAACAAAACAATGACCATTGGGAAATTGTGGATAAAATGAACACTAGACTGGCTACTTGGGAGGCAAAATTGTTGTCACAAGCAGGGAGACCTACACTACAAGCCTTACCCACCTACTTAATGCCCCACTCACTATTACAGAAAAAACAATTAAAGAAATAGAAAGAATCCAGAAGAGGTTCTGGTGGGAAGGAAACAACACAAACAAAAGTTTACACACAATCCCATGGCACCATATCTATAAAACCAAAAATCTAGGGGGTATGGGCTTCAAGAAAATTGAGGAATTCAACAAGGCTCTCTTCTCAAAACAGATATGGAGACTCTTCACAGCCAAATCAGAACTCTGGGCCAAAATCATCAAACAAAAGTATATCAAATCCAAGTCTATCTTCATGCTAACAAAAAAACCCAAGGGACACTTGGTGGTGGAAGAAAGTGGTAGTTTTACTGGACCAGCTAAAAGGGAATCTGTTTTGGCAACTAAAAGATGGAAAATCCATTCACCCACTTGACCTTTGGATTCCATCCATACGAAAGGCTCAAACCTAACCTCCAAGGCCAACTAGATATAGAAAGGGTCAGTGAACCAAGGAGGAACCAAGAAGGGCATTGGAACCTCCCCCTACTACAAAAGCTATTTGAGGAAGAAACAATAAACCACATCATACAACTGAACAGAATTCCATCCACAGACCCAGACAGACTCCTATGGAAGAGTTCAAGAAAAGCAACATACAGTGTCAAAACAGGCTAAAAATTCTTTATAGACCAGCTACCATCCTCCTCAGGACCACATGAGAACTGGAATCTCAGCTGAAACAAAAGTGCCCTTCAGGTTTCAAATATTAATGTGGAAGGCATGGTGGGTGGAGTGAAAACCAGAGACAAACTTCTTTTTTTACAGGAAACAGAAAAACTCTGCCCTTTTTGTAATGCTGCTATGGTGGGTGGAGTGAAAACCAGAGACAAACTTCTTTTTTTTTACAGGAAACAGAAAAACTTGCCCTTTTTGTAATGCTGCTATAGAATCATGGAAGCATCTCTTCTTTCAGTGTTTCTCTGTGAGGGCCATCTGCCTTACATCCCAAAGTGGAATTAATCACGAGGAAGTAAATAACAAACAGCTGAGTTAGTTTCTCACTGATTGGATAACAGCAAAGTTAAAAAGCTTACCACCAAACCTCAAACAGAGGTATATTGCCAAACTTTCATCATTTTCAGACTCATGGGACATGAGCAATGTAAAGATCCATCAACAACACATACTTGATCCCATACAACTGCTAGAGAAAGCTGATTCAAACATAGAATGTAGAACCCATTGACAACTTAAACAAGCGGCAGAAAATGCCTGGGGAGACTCTCAACAGAGCACAGATGTCTATGTTTATGTTGATGGCTCATACAGCCCAGCAAAGGGAACAGTGGGGACAGGTACCGTCTTACAAAATAATTATCAATCTGTGATTTCAACAGATAGTTGAAGGATCAGAACTGCTTCAAGTCTTCAAGCTGAACGATAGGCATTAATCCATGGACTGGAAAAAGCACTCTCAATGAAAATTAAATCTGCAACTCTTTTGTCTGATGCCCAAAGTATTGTAAATAGCATCAATAGAAAAGAAGAATGCACTGACTGGCAAGTGATTCACCTCAAGTATGTTTGTAGGACTCTTAATACAACTGCCCATGAGCTAGCATATAATGCCTGTAAATATAATATAGTTGTCCAAAAAGAGGGCAGTAGTATCTCAGCATGTACAGAAGGTTTTACTTAAGCAATGCAGTTTCATTCTTTTGAAAAAAAAAATGCCCTTTAAGGGCATTTGATAAAAAAATGACAGAAATCATGACTGATGCTTTGTATGTAGAGAAAATTTTGGATTCCATTAAATTAGGTAGGGGTCGGGTTTGTCCATAGCATTTTATACACTGGTTTAGCTTGGGCATTCAGACCAGGCCCATTCGAACTTTGAAAAAAATCTCAACCCAAGCATACTCAAATTGCACATTTACACCCGTAGTTATAGGTACAATAACTTTTTCAAAGTGGACGTTAAAGCCACATCATTCATTATTAAAAAAAATGTCACCAAAACAAGGAGGTGTGGCCTATGTCGTTAACTCCTTATCATCCATCTTAAAGTAATTGTACTAGGACTGAATTTTTTTTCCTGTAAGCATATCAACAACTAAATAAAACATAAAAAGTGCAGGGTTTAATTTTCCGATACACAGAGGTGTAAAACAGAAACTTTTTTTTTATAATATTGGAAGGGGCTACACAAGACGGGGGGTAGCACGTCCCCACGGATCATTAGACACAATACTAAGATCATAAGGAAGATCTCTTGGATTGAAGGTTGAAGAGGCATCCCCAAACTTTTGCGCTTCACGGGCTAACCAGTCAGAGAACAACCTTGTTATCTTCTTGATTCCTTCTTAGTGTAATTCAGAGCACAGAGAAGCCTCATGTAATCCTCTGTATTTGCATCATATACAAGTCCAGGGTCAGAGCGCCTTGTTAGGATTAAGGTTACCCGCTTCCTGTGGCTAGAGGACTGGTGGGTTGCTCATCGTCTAAGAGTTCTGTGATGGGTTTGAGAGTGGTATCGAGTGAATCTGCTGTGGTCATCATGGCAGATAGAATGGCCATTGGGCTCCATTCAGGATGGACTGCTTTCAGAAGTGCTGCCACTCCCGCCACATGAGGACAGGCCATGGAGGTTCCGTATATCATGTTGAAATTGCTAAACAACTTTGTTGATCCTTCGTTCACCACAGGACATACTGGAGGTCAAGATGCAAGAACAAAGGAGCCGGGGGCTTTGAGGTCTGGCTTTAGAACATGGGGGCAAATTGCAGACAATCCTCTAGAGCTGTAAAAGGCAACCCTGGGTGCTGGCTTTGTTCCAATACATGTATTAGGAAATTTCAGAGTTTCTGTTGGATCATAGCTTTCATTCAGGTACTTCAGGATTGCTTGACCTTCCTGGTGTCCCACAAGAATGGCTGGAAATGAGAAGTGGAGGACCGGAGGTAAGGTTCTATGTAATTACCTGTGTATAAGAAGATAGCTCCAGCTACTCCTGTGCTGCGAACATTGGGGATTTGTAGATCAATGCTGTAATCTCCTATAAATTTACTGTTATAGCTACTCGTGCATTCGCACACGACAATCTTGCGACCAACATTACTCAAATCCCATGTACACTCGGGTCAGCGATGAACCTCCATACGCACCTGAAATTGAACCACCATAGCCATTGTACTGCTTGATATCAATCTGCATGGAACAATCTCTGGTGAACTGCTCACAATTAGCTGTCCTGTGTTGATAAATTCATCCTTACCAGAAATTGTGGAACATTTACAGACAATGAACCTGAAAAGTAAATGTGCAACTTAATCAGCATTCTTCATGGAAAACTTGAAGGACATACATTGTTTGTTTAATTTACAGTCATAATTAGCCCATCCAATGCATTGATTAGCTAGATCATAAACAAAAAATTTATCTCTTAGAACAAGGTCTGCAGAGAAAAAAAATATTAGTTTTCTTCTCTTTAGTCAGGCTTACCAACTCATAGCTTTAATAATGCATGTACTAATTGAGGCAAATATACATAGAAGATTACTGGTGTTGACTTGCATTCACATCAATCAAAATGTGGTTGCCAATTTCATGATTTTGTTTCAGACAACAGAACTGCTATGCAACAGTTTGAGATTTCATAAAAATGAAAGGAAGCATTTCCAATGTCTTAAAAGTAGAAAGGTTTTAGAGAATCTGAAACAATGTAGGAAGTCTATTGATGATTAAAAAATGTAGGAAGTTTAATGATAAAAACAAGTTCTTATATATGTTAACAAAATGTTAGCAGAATTAGCTAAACCTCAGAATGGGATTTCAGTCAAATGTTATCCTGATATAACTTGATTAGTTGTTGCAGATTATCTTTTATCTCTAGATAAAATGAGCAATCTCTTATATTGTAAGGACCAATCATAATTGTATCTCAAACTTAAAATAGACAATAGTTGGGATTTCCCTGCAAACAATGTAGAGAGTGCACATATCTAAAAAGGACATTGTCCAATGGTGGCCCCTGCTATCTAGGGTCTTGGGTGGGGTAGACAAATAGTCCTAACCCCGAACCTTTGGCATTTTCTTTTGAACAAAGTGGCTGCCCTCACTCTCACGATATGAGAGCACATATCTCTCATCCAGAAATAGTGTTCAAGGAACTTTTCAAGCAGTTTACTTCTATCCAACCCATGCCTAAGACTTCATTGTGAAGAGTTGTTTATTAGATATGGTTGTTGCATAACTTATACCCACATTCTGAAGGTTTTGGAAACTAAGTTTCTATGTAGTGGATAAATAGTGGAGATACCTTTAAATGTTTTCTACATTGCAAATGCACTTATGAAATTCTTCTTTGTCATTTCTCTCTATTGGATATAGTATCATGCCATGATTTATTGCATTGTATTTAGGAGTTTGTGTACACACTACACATATTACATTTGAAAATGAGTTTAACAATGACATTTCATGTAACCAAGAAAGTGAAGAATTTCCAACAAACACAAATCATGAAATACAAAGTTAGGAAAAACAAAAAATCAAACTATACTTCACATTTACACAGCCTTCAAGACCAAAAAATCAAGAGATCAATGGCAGGTGACACAAAAAGAGCTAGGGGTAGACCAAAAAGGACATGGGTAAAAGTGGTAAGAAATGATTTAGGCACTATAATATTTAACTGTGGATATGAATTTATATTGAATGGATTGGCAAAACAGGATTCATCTAGCCAACCCCATATAGCTAGTAGGATAAGGCATGGATGATAATGATGATGACATATTAGGGATGATTGTTTATGACCTGGCCCAACTTGCAAATTTCTAGGCCCAGGCAACCACATTTCTCCCTAACCTAGCCTAGCCTAGACCCGCATTAACCCTGCAAAATATGCAGACCTATGATGCTTAGCTATATCAGGATAAACATGATATTAGTTGTGACATCAGAATGGACTTTCAGCCCGCAACCATTAATTGTATCCTCAGAATGGACTTTCAGTCAAATTTTTATTCCAATATAACTGATGTGATGGCAGATCTGTAGATTTAGAATTGTCTTGAGAAATCCTACAACTTGTTTGTGATGTTTGGGCACACATGAGACTCCAACATCTTAGTATTAATAAAAAAATAAAATATTATAATAATAATAATAAGATAATAGTAAAAAACAATAATATATTAATAATAAAATATTAATACACTATTAACAAAATATTAGTACAATAACAATAAAATAGTAGTAGCAAAACAAAATATTAATAAATTAATAACAACAAAAAGATATTAATTATGAATATAATAATAAATATAAATAAAATAATGCAATATAAATAAAATAATGATAAAATAATAATAATAAAATATTATAAAAGTAATAATAAGATAATAATAATAATAACAAGAGTACATTAATAATTAAAATAACAATAAAACATTGGTAAAATATTCATAAAATAATAATACTATAATAAAATTTTAATAAATTAATAATATAAAAGCAAGGATATTAATTTATTAAATAATAATTGTAATAATAATTAAGTACAAATAAAATGTTAATATATTATAATTAAAGTAATAATAAAATACTAACATATTAGTTATTAAATAATAATAAATTAATTTTAAAATAATAAACAAAAATAATAGCATATTAATAAACTAAAGATAAATAAATAATAAAATATAATAAATCATAGTTTTTTAATTAAAATATTCATAAATTAATGATCAATACTAAGATATTAGTTATTAAAAACTAATAAAATAATAATAACAATGTACTAATAAAATAATAATTTTATGTTCATAAAATAATAATAAATACTAAGATATTGATGCCTAATGTGCGCCCAAACATCATAGACAAATTGTATGATTTCTTAAGACAATTTTAAATCTATAGATCTACAACCGCATCAGTTATATCGAGATAAAAATTTAAATGAAAGTCCATTCTGAGGTTATAATTATCGGTTGTAGTATGAAAGTCCATTATGAGGTTACAACGAATATCAACCTGATATAGCCAAACATCACGGATTTGCATTTCTTGCATACTTAATGTGGATCCAGGCTGGGACAGGCTTGGAAGAAATGTGGCTGCCTAGGCCTAGAAATTTGCAAGTCATGCAAGCCGAGGTCATAAACAATATCCCTTAATATGTCATCATCATTATCGTCTATGCCTTATCCTAGCTATATGGGGTTGGCTACATGAATCCTGTTTTGCCAATCCATTCAATTTAAAGCCATATCCACTGTTAAATTATTAGTGCCTAAATCATTTCATACTACTTCTACCCATGTCCTTTTTGGTCCACCCCTAGCTCTTCTTGTATCACCCGTCATTAATCTCTTTAATTTTAGGTCTTGGAGGCTATGTAAATGTGAAGTATAACAGAGTTTTTGTTTTTCCTAATTTTGTATTTCATGATTTGTGGTTTTGTTGGTAATTCTCCACTTTCTTAGCTATACATAAAATGTCATTATTAAACTCATTTTCAAATGTAATCTGTGTACTGTGTACACAAACTCCTAAATACACTACAATAAATCAAGGCATGATACCATATCCAATAGAGAGGAAAAGCAAAGAAGAATTTCTTAAATGCATTTGCAATATAGAAAACATTTAAAGGTATCTCCACTATTTATACACTGCATAGAATCTTAGTTGCCAAAACCATCAGAAAGTGGGCATAAGTTATGCGACAACCATATCTGATAAACAACTTTCTACAATGAAGTGTTAGGCATGGGTTGGATAGAAAACTGCTTGAAAAGTCCCCTGAATACTATTTCTGGATGAGAAATATGTGAACTCTCATATCGGGAGAGTGAGAGTAGCCTCGTTGTGCAAAAGAAAATGCCAAAGGTTAGGAGTTAGGACTGTCCAATCTACCCCTCCCAAGACCCCAGATAGTAGGGGCCACCATTGGATAATGGCCTTTTTAGATATGTGCACTTTGTACATTGTCTGTAGGGAAATCCCAACTATTGTCTATCTTAGATAGTTTGAGATGCAATTATGCAATTCACAACAATTGGTCCTTACAATATCATAAAATATAGTCCATGAGAGCAGTACAGAATGTTAACATATATAAGAACTTCCTTATTTTGTAAGATATGTTTAATTTTTAGTTTTACACGCCATCAAGAATAATAATTTAATGGGAGATTTACTTGAAGCAGAATAATACTTTCATGTATACATCGTAGTTATCTATAAAACCTTTTTTATTATGAACTTTATGAAAAAGATACAGATACATACATGTCTAGGCATGTATACAAATATATACATAATATATTTACAAATAATACATCTAAATATAAACATATGCTTATAATGTATGTTAGAAACCACAAGGATACCTACACATGACATAAATGCAAAGGCTAGCATCCAACCAATACTCATTCACTGCATTTTGGACTAGAGCATACAATGGAGAAACATTTAAGTCAGAATTCAAACCTCCTAAAATGGTCATCCCTTGGTCCTGAACTCTTTGGAAGCCAATGCACCACAATTCTGCCCCATCCTGGGAGAAAAGTTAAAAATTTGAATTAAAACCTTTTGGTGTTATATTAGCAATACTTCATTCACTCAACTACCCAAAAAAACGAAAAAGAATAAAGAATAAAACCATCCCTTCAAGTACATAATATGTATTTTTCATAAAAATCACAAGTTAAAAGCTTACAACATCACCCTGTTTTATGAGGTATGGAACTTAAGATCATGGATGCACTACCAACAAAGTTTAAGCTGACAATAGGGAATATCCCATCAACGCTGAATGCAATGGACATGTGCATTTCAAATATTAAGTTAAGGATCTAATGGAAGAAATGAACTTCAGAGATTAAGAATATAATTTATTTCACCATTTCCCTTCCCCAACAACGAAAACTAAGTAGTCGGTAAATTAACTTCAATCTTTTACAAATAAAAGGTGTGGGTTTATAATTACATAGCCTGCTACAAAGTGTTTCACATCAATTAAATTGTTAAAAAATTGTGTTCCTGTAACTTATAGCATTGACAAATGGATCATATGCTTCTGCTGCAAGGTATGCGAAAGTTGTTCCAAAATCAATTATGGTTCCTTCATTGCTTGAAGTAGAAAACACT
This sequence comes from Nelumbo nucifera, assembly GCF_055504915.1. Taxonomy (NCBI): domain Eukaryota; kingdom Viridiplantae; phylum Streptophyta; class Magnoliopsida; order Proteales; family Nelumbonaceae; genus Nelumbo; species Nelumbo nucifera. The sequence goes on along the minus strand of NC_142654.1, from coordinate 9,404,665 downwards.
GCTGGATCAATGGGCAGAATTTGCCAATTGACAGCTTTGAGACAAAAGGGAATCAAACCCAATGCAGAATCAAAATTAAAATGAATCAAATTTGAGTTTTCTTATGCGCATAAACAATAGTAGCGATGAAATTGAAAAGGAGATGATTGTCTATAATAACAAACTTGTCTAACATTGGATGTTTAGCACACAAGGATTGTTATCTATGATAGGATACCTCATGCAGAATAAAAGATGTATGAATGCTTAAAGATAAACTGGTGCTTAGACAGGAAGAGATGATATGGCATGTTTTGGGAAAGAAATGAATGAGTGAATGACAAATAGATATGTGGACCAAAGAACATATATGATGGCACAAATGACCACTGTTAAGCACCTAGGGGAGAGACATCAAAGTTATTAATTATAATCAGACTTCAACAAAGACTGACACTCAGCCCTTCTTTGATCAAATAGTCATGGATGGATGATTAAACATGTCAAAGAATAAATTACATGGATTGACAAAACTAGAGTGAATATATAACTACTGTGAGAGTAGTGTAATATTAGTACTGGAGACCAAGATATGGCTCTATAATTTCTTTTGTTACCTTGGATCAATAATTCATAACAAGGGAGAGATTGAGGAGGATATTTTCCATAGAATTAGTTCATCCAAAATGCTAAGTGATTGGGGAGTACCACTCAGGCATGGAAGTAAATATGAATGTTGAAATGGTTAAATGGTAAAACTAGAAAAGATAGGATTAGAAATGAACATACTCATGGAATCTAGTAGTAGCTTCAATAAGTGAAAAAATGATGGGAAAGTTGAGATGCTGAACAAAAACTTGTTAGAGACAGCTGAACAAATTTAAGGAAGAAAACAAGCCTTAACCAAACTAATATAAAGGTCCATATGATAAACGCAAAGCTATGATATAAATGAAAAGAATCAATGGAAGCAAACAAATTTTAACCATATAGTTCTACAGGTAAGTAAAGATCATTGACTACTAGGGTTCTAATTTCTTTTCTCTCCTTGAAGCATAGACTTCCAAAGGAAGTGTTAGTGGACAAGCTCCATATTTTTAAGAATCAAAACAAATATCTGTTTATCTGATTATCAACATCCAACCACTAAAATTTATAAATGTGTTCGAGAATAAAGAAAAATGTCCTTTACAGATAAAAAGGAAAAAAATGCATGTATTTCCAATATGTCCATTCACAACTTTTTATGGTACTAATAATCCAGAAACAAACTTTAGATCAGAAAAGAGACTGTAATGGCTAGGCTACATGAAAAGAAAAAATGGCAAATAAAAGATAATAGCTCCAAGAAGAGGACTATTGATTTGGAACAAGAGGACTGTAGACAATATTTGGCTCCACAATCCCACCAAAAACCAATATACCTCCACCACTATTAGCTCCTATCAAGCAATGAGAAAACACCTTTGGTGCAACTCCTCATGAGAACAGTTGTGAAATGACAGACAGTTCATGCTGTCCAAACCCAAAAATCCCATCAATGGCTCTATCTGGCTTAGTCAAGTTTCCGGACTGATAGTTGCTACATCTGTCTCAAGAACAAACCTCTATCATGTAAGTTCCAAGAAACATAATATTATCCCCACCACCCAAGTCATACAAAAGAGCATATCTTATACATAATGCCTACCCAAAAATTATGGTTTCCGAAGAGTTTGCAACCAAAGATTTTCCGAGAATTATGTCAAAGAATAACAATCTTGTACAATAATAACCCAATGTGTCCCACTTCCATCATCATACTGAAAGGAGTAACCACACTGGGAATCCTGAGCACTGCAGCCACCATCTAAAGTTTGAACCGCCAAATTACATATTTCATCTGAACAATAGAAGCGGTGAATGAGGCAGCAGCATCCAAGAAATTAAATGCAATCTGCAAAAATGTAACAGTCTTGGTAAGGATTTCATCTGCAAAAATGTCAAAGGAAGTGAAAGAAGAGGAAGGAGGCGGAAAAAATAAAGAAAGAAAGAAAGCTTTACATTCAGGCCGCTATATTTGGGGCAACCACTGCAGGCATTGCAGGTGACCCACAAGACATCACTTCTGGTGTCAATTTGAACATAGAATTCTTTTGAAGTCCCCAATTTCACTCTCGTACAATAGAGTCTGGTTCAAAGAAAAAGAAATGTGTCAAAACCATTACAATAAATCCCCACCCAGTAGAGTTTTAAAGAGATCAAAAGCCGAAGAAGATAAACAAATAGAGAAAAATAATCAGCATCTTCGAAAACCCATCTATGAACTACATCAAAAGCATCAAAAGAGAAAGGACAGTATAGACCCATGTAGCTGTCAATTTGCAAACTAGAGAAGCTCAAAACAATAATAATCATCAAATCCAGAACCTACTAAACAAAGAAGAGGAAAACAGTAATATCAAAAGCCCATCAATATAAATTATAAAATAACGAGTAGGCAAAAGAAGAGCAGAAAGAAATTCTAACTCCGTGAACAGAAACGAATTCAAGAAACAAAACCCGGACGCCAAACGCCATCCGCAATTGAACCCAGAGCTTAAAATCAACCACGGACCAGAAAAACAAAAACAGAAAAAATTACCCGACGGTGTAAGGATCGTAGGTACTCTCCACGGGAAAATCAATCCCACCCTGCAAGATTCGGCGGTGCCTTACCCTGTCACGAGCTCGAAACTCACTCGGCTCAACTCTCTGGTCCACCGGAAAGGCTTTTTCGAGCTTCGGAAATCCACAATACATCACCGACGGCAGGAGGATAGCGCCCAAAACCAAGATCAGAAACCCGGCATTTCGTTTTGATTTGCTTTTCACCCTTTCCCGACAACAACAAAAAAACAAACGGATCTAATATTATAAAGTATAAATCCATGCAATTCAGAGGCGAAGATCAAGGTGTATGTGCTTTTTTGTATCACTGAAAGTTCAGAAGAACAGAGTGTGCGTGAGAGAGGCAGAGAGAGAAAGAAAAGCAGAGAGAGAAATCAAGAAGAGAAAATAAAAAGACGTTTGACGAGACGAGACCTTGACAACGGCCACCAACGGACAGAGGATTCAAAATCAGATTACGTTTCTGTAATTTCTTCCTTTACTTCCACCTTATAAAGCTTCTAAACTACAATGAGTGCGTACAACGCACTCCCCAGTCCCCACACTGGCCCAGTTGGATACACGGAATCATTCTTTCTTCGAATCCAACGGTTGGTATTCTCGTGCTTCAAGTTCAAATCCAACGGTTGATAATCTCGTGTTCAAATGATAGTTGTCTCACTACGCACGTAGCCCTGTATCTGTAACTGTAAAAACGACCGACAGGCTTACAACACTACCGGGTTATGGCACCGCACATCTTAATAATATGGCCTATGTATGTATGTATTAATAATAGAGTCAAACCGAACCGAAAAATTGAATAAAAAATCAGGCGGTTCAATTTTGGTTTGATATTTTTGAAAAAAAACGAAGGTACCAATTCAGTTTTGGTTAGTCAATATAGAAAACAGACAATTAACTGACTGACTGGTATATATATATATATATATTTATGTATATTATATACATTTTATATTTTCTATATATTATAAGTCAATAAATAGGCATTAATATATAATATATTATATATTATTTAAAATATAATATTATATATACATATATTTCTAGTTTTTTATTATATATTTATATATATTTTTATAATATATATTCATATACTCCAACAGCTTCATTGAAATCACCAATAATAAATATTGGATCAGCAATATTAATTAATCAGCTATACATATTCATCCAAAATTTATTCCTTAAGTATAAACTCGCCATATAAAAAACAACAACCCAAGGCAAAAAATCCGTAACATTATGAATTTTAAAAACAATAAAATTTTGATTGGAACAAACAACCGAAACCTGAAAACCATATTTCTAAAAGACAATAATTAATCCTCCAGTAGGGATGTAAACGAATCAAATCAAGCAATATATGAATTCGAATCCGATTAAATATTTGAATATTCGATTCGATTCAAAATTGACTAATTAATTATTTTAGTTAATTAATAAATATTTTATTTATATAAAGTATATAAATATATAAACTATTTATATAATTTAATTATATATTATAAGACATTTAAATATTTTATATATTATATATAAGAATTAAATAATCGGCCGAATTCGGATATTTATCGAATCGAATCAGGTCATATCCAAATTCGAATCTGATTAATTATTCGGTATGAATAGGATATATCCGAATTCGATTCAATTATGTCGAATCTCATATTCGAAATTGGATTTTCAAATAATGTTGACACCCCTAGCCACCAAACAATCCTATTGGGAGAACTATTACGGAATTAGGGAGGTGCAAAATAGAAGCCATGTGAGTGGCCTTAATATAAGGAATCCTCATTTTGCACAAAAAAAATTAGGATGATATTGCGAAATAAAATTCTTCCAACCTCCAAGTTCAAATCAGCCCCCTACAATGACCCACAGCACATCCCTGCCATGTATTGGGAACATCTCCCGATGATAGTTTCAAAAACGATGATGTCATCATTAGGAGATGTTCCCAATACACAACAGGGATGTATTGTGGGACGTTGTGGGGGGCAGTCTTGTGGGTGGATGATTCGATCTCTCAACCTCCACACCCTCAGCAGTTCCAACCACAAATCCTCATAAGCTGGATTGTGGCTGTTTAGGGCCAGCCATAAGAGAAGATTCTCACCTAGCGCTGAGACCTAAGCTCCATACTTCCTCCTCCAAAGAAAGCTTTAGTATTTCCCCCAACAACAACAAATTAAGACAAAGAAAAAAGACAACATACTTAGAAAAATATAAAAGTGCAAACATAAATATAAGGGCCTAATCGCTTGCTCTTAACTGTTATCTTTTAAGAGGAATCTTTTAACTTTAAGGCCCTGTTTGTTTACCGCTATCTTACTTACCTGCGTAATGTTTCTCAGGTAAAATTTACCCAAGTAATTTATTTACCCATGTTCTTTTTGTTGAAATTTACCTAGGGAAATGAGGCACTCAAACATACCCATGTTCTTTTGTCTCACCAACTTTACTGGGTAAGAGGCCCATATATTACATTATTGCTAACATTACTCTTTTGGCCTAAATAATTTTTTTGGATGTTTTGTTTTATAAACCTGTGTAATAGGTCCATGCCATATCAAAAGGAACCCAATCAATCACAACCCACCACTAGAAACAGCCCTATGTGTCCATTACTGTTTGCCCCATTGAAATTGAGTTTCAACTCATTCTAAGTTCTAACCTTTAAAGGTTTGTTATTTGTAATGAAAAAGAAAAAAATAAATAAAAAATGGGCACACCTTGAACCACTTGCATTTCTCATCAGTTGAGTTTGCAGGCACAGGTTATGGCTTTTTAAGAAGGATTTCATGTAAGCGTAACATTGCATTCAAGACCATATTGAAGTACTTGCTTAAGGTGGACCTCCTAAAGTGCCATTTTTGCTCCCTAATCTTGACATCATGTAATAAAATGTTTAGGAAGCATACAACCATTTCTTCCACTCCCACATGTTTACTATCTCTTAATTTTCCTACACTCCTTAGTAACTCACATAGCCTCAAATAACTAGTCCTATCCATTCGTATATGGTCTATACATGATTGATCTTATTCCAAGACCATAGACTTAAGGTTTGAAAACCTAATTGCAAGCCTTTCCTCCCATGATTCCCTGCCAATCCCCTCTATCATAACTTCTCAATATCCTAGAGACCATCATCCCTCTCCTCCTGATTGCAATGATAATAGCAACCAAAATACATAAACAATCATAGTGCATCATCATTTCATAATGAATAGAAATAGCAATCGCAGCCAACTTTTTCATTTGATTTCTATTTAGTGGTGATCGAAGCATGTCTCTACAAAACATCATTACATTCAATTACATAAAATATAGTGATGACTAGACCTGTTCATGGGCCGGGTCGGGCCGGGCTCGAGCCGGGCTTTTACTGTGTATTAACAAATTTTTTTAAGGCCCGAGCCCGAGCCCGGCCCGACCATCGGGCCTACAATTTGAGCCCGAGCCCGGCCCTCATAAAAAGCCCGAAGCTCGAGCTTGGGCCCGGGCCCGAAATTTAGCCTATATTATTATTATTTTTAATGTTGAAGCAGCTGAATAAAGAGAGAGATAGATTGAAATTATAAAGAAAAGAATAAAATATATATATATATATATTTTAATAAATATTATATTATTTATATATTTTATAAAATATATAAAATACATATTATATATTTTATAAAATATATAATACTGAGTCGGGCCGGGCTTTTTTGACAAATCCCGAGCCCGGCCTGAAACACAGTCGGGCTTACTGTGTTAAGCTCGAGGTCAGGCCCGCGGGCCTAATTATATGACCAAGCCCAGCCGGGGTGCAGGCCGGGCCGTCGGGCTACCCGGCCCATGAACAGGTCTAGTGATGACCAAGGCATGTTTTTCAAATTAGACATGCAAGAAATTATTAGAATAAAAACAACTTAAGATGGAAATAAATTCAAACTAGTTGAATTAGTTTGGAAATATATGTGCCAAAAAAAATCAAGAAAATGCAGAAATGCTTCCATATTTTCTAAAGTAAATTGCATAGCAGCTCAAACTGAAGCTAGAACACATTGAACTATGCTTCCTAGTAGTTCATTTTCTTTTTCAAAATATAACTTTGTTCTGGAGCAAAAAAATCAACTAAAATGGTAATCTCATGCTTCCTAGTATCAAATAAAATGGTAATCTCATGCAACTATGCTGGAAATAACAACTGAGAACTAAATAATATTTTATCAAACAAAGTAAAAAAATCAGGAAAAAAAAGAATTGGACAGATTTCTCATGGATGATTGAATAGGACTCCCAACATCACACCAATAAAATCCATTTGTTCTTATATGGTTTCCTGAATTTGAAACCATATATGTAACTGAATTCAGAAAGGTATTGAATTGGAATTCAGATTTTTGTGATAGCTCTCTCCTCAATTCTCTTTGTTGATTGTGTAATGGAGAGAGAGAGAGAGAAAGAGGCCTGGGAGGGGACTGGGAAGAATGGAGGTGTGTGACGCTTCAGCAAGCAAATCTCCACTGCTGGGAGGAGGAGGAGATATGGTAGAAGGGATGGTGGATTATAAAGGTCGCCGGGTTAGCAGATCCAAGAGCGGCGGTTGGAGATCTGCATCATTCATCATAGGTGAGTTATTTTCTTAATTAATTTTCTTTTTTGGTTTGCTTAATTGATTCTTAAGTCTTTGAGGGTATAAGATTTGGAAGACGGGGCCGCAGGAGTGGAGATGGCGGAGAGTTTTGCTTACTACAGGCAAGCCCTCAAATAACTGAATAAGAATAAAGAGAAGGATAGAGATTTGCTTACCCTGGACAACTGAGAATAGGACACAAAATGATGTGCAGGTTCTTTTTTAAGCAGCAAAAGGGAGTAAAGAGAAGGATAGAGGTCTTTAAGGGTTGAGTCACCAATCCAAAGATCCTCCCAAAAGAGAACCTTGTCTCCACATGCTATATTACCTCATTCATTTTTTTTTTTTTTTAATGGCCGAACCACCTCATTTAATATGTTTGGTATATATACTGAAAGTAGGTTGGATTTACTGAGATTTATTAGTGTCATCAATTTTGACTTTTCTTGTATTCTAGAGTCTAGAATTCAACATGAGCCAGGAAAAGAGAAAAATGGTACAACAACATGAGCCAAGTCCACCCTCTATGCTGTTGACAATATGTTTTAATGATTTATTAAATTATTTCAATTTACTTAAGTGCTAAACGGTTTGGAACTTAACCATGAATTATGTTTTTATAAAATCTAGAAGTCTACAAGCTTGCTAATGTCCTGAAATATGTTGCATCAAAAGTTTCAATTGTGTGGGTTTTGTAAGATAATAGACTAAATTGTCAGATCAGACAAAGCCTTTTAGATATTTGAGGAAGAGTTGGTACTGGAAATGAATAGTTTGTGAACAGAAAAAGTGACTCTTTTATCAATGGTCATTTAGTTAATTCATTGAAATGTTCATTGTCACGGTCAGGGCCTTAATTTTTCCTGGAAATGGAATTCCTGTCTTACCCCAGAAATCCAATCAAGTGACAACCACATGGTCCACATCCAGCTCAATGTCCGTGGTAAGCTATCTGATACCTGCATTTTAACAATTCAAGCAGGTTGTCATGGTTCTACTATTGCAGCACTAGTGGCTTGACAAGGCAACAATTAAAACCCAGTTTTCATAGACTAGGATCCTGAATTTTTCTCAATTCTTCTCTCTATTCTTTGGTCTAGCTACTAGCCTCCAGATATGAACCAATAGATGAATCCTTGTACTATGGTATTGAGTCCTGCCTCAAATTGGTGATGAGGCCACCCCCACTTATACAAGTTGATGCTTCACTTGTTGGTACAGTTCAACGCTCCGCTAATGGTTTTTCATCATCCTTCACTGTTGGTTTGGTTATGGGTTAGTTCGGATTGCCAATGGTGATCAGATCTCTTATTATGATTTATGGCTGGAATTTGGCACATCTAGAACCACAGAGAGCAGGGACTATTGTATACATATACAAGTGTTCAAAGAATGGCAAGATTAGTTCTTGGAACAAAGTAATGGAGTCAAAGGCATGACTGGTGGGAGTTCTAGTGGTTGTCCTGCTTTAGTGCTAGTGTAGCTCTAAGGGTACATTGGATCTTGGTAAGTTTCTGCTTCTCAGAAGTAAAACTTGATACTTAAACTGAGTTTCCAATATATAAAACAGTTTCTCCTGTTTCATGGACAGTCTACATTCTATTGGTTTCCTTGCACCATTGGATGGAATCCTATTGGTAAATCCTAAGCTGTCTGCGTAATTATCTTATTCATTAAATTACTTTTTGTTGTTACAACTATTGTGAAGGCAGTGTAAGACATATTCCTTGATGCAGGTGCTATGATCAGACGAGCAGAAATGTATCAATAATACATGAAGCAGATATCGGTTCCTTCTCAATGTGCATCGGTTATTCTATTCACCTCATGGCAGGGCCTGGGAAAATCCATCAAACAGTTATATGGGCAGCCTCTACATTATCTGACCAATATTCTCCTAAAACAATGGGACCAATCAAGGATTGGTGCTGAAGATGAATATCGCCCACTGGATGCCATAATCCATCCTTGTAAAGCTGAAGCCATGCTTTTGGATCCCATGCACTATGCTTTTGTTGATCCCATTTTCCCACAGATATGAAACACATTGTACAAAACCATTGTTTCTGAACTCGAGCTTAGTCCACTTAGGCATTTAGTAACATTTCTAGACATTTCTGTAGATCTAATATAATGTGAATTCAAGAAGAAATGATGTTTCCAATTGTTGTTTTTTTATAGTTCTGTTTTTCAGGTTGTTACAGCACTTTTTTGCTATTATTTTTTTTTAGTTAAAAATGTTTGGATGTTATCTATCAAAAAGTAGGAAGAAATTTCGTCCAAAACAAAAGAAAAAAAAAAGAAATGATATTTTTTATCATTTTTATTGCTCATATGATGCTGATTATCACGTGGAAGAGATAAGTTCATCTGCTTAGCAAGGAAGTAGAAAGGAAAGGGAGGTTTTTTTTTTTTTTTTTGATAAATTAGAAAGGAAATGGTGTTTGAAAAAAATTTTTCTGACTAGTGGTAAGCAAAAACAATGATCTCGGAGTGCACTCTGCCAGCAAGTGCAACTGTTCGTGTGATCAATGCATATTGTTGACCTACATTACATTTTCATTTGTTCCATAGAAATGTACTAATTGGATGGTTTCATTTTGACCAAGAAGATGTCCTAGATAGGTAATAGCCTCATAGGTTCCTCAAATGCTAATTCGGTCAATGGAATAATGTGCTAGCTTGGGTTTCTAGACCTTACTCATCAACGAGTCGGGTCTGGGTCAGAATCAGTTCAAACCTGAATGGAACTGATCCAACATGAAATGTTGGTGACTTAGACCCGAAACTAGACTAGATAGAGGGTCTATGATTTTTGGACCCAGAACCTAACCGATCGGTTATTAGGACAAATACACCCGATTATAATAAATAATAAATAACGAATAAATTTTTAATATATATTAAATATTCCATACATAATATCAGGTCGGGCCTGGACAATACAAGAAGTCACCACTGGTGATAAAGAAGTTAATTAGAAGGAAGTCCCAGTGATGGGTAAATAAGATATTTGTAGTGAACCATCAGGTAGGGGTGTAAACGAATTGAATTTGAATCAGATTAGGCAATATCCGAATTTGAATACGATTAGAAATTCAGAATCCTAATTTAATTCGATATCCAACGGATATTGACAATTTATATTCGAATTCAAAACCGATTAAATATTCGAATATTCGATTCAATTCGAGTTGGACTAATTAATAAATATATAAAATAAATATTTTATTTATAAAAATCATATAAATATATACATTATTTATAACTTAATTATTTTTATATAGTATATATAAGACTTAAATAATCGGTCAGATTCGGATATTTATCAAATCGAACTAGGTCATATCCAAATTCGAATCCGATTAACTATTCAGTATGAATAGGATATCCAAATTCGAACAATTCTATATTTGAATTATCCAAATTTGATTTGAATATGTCGAATCTCTAATTCAAAATCGGATTTTCAAATACCATTGACACCCCTACTATCAGGGTCATGCCAGCCTTAATTGGGGTCAAGTCTGAATCCAATCCAATTATAAATCAGAGGTATTATAACACCTGAATTCAATCTAATTACATAAATACATCACCCAAATGCAAGATAATCCGGTCGAGTCTTGGATTTTTGGGTTTCATTGACAAGCCTAGGGATATTGACTTCTAGCTTTTCATGGCAGGCCCTATATAGGCATCTGATAAGACATGTTAGGTGAATAATCGGATCAGACCTGATTATTATGAAAACTACATTTGTTTATTTAAATAATAACTAAAAACATAAATTTGATAATATAATCTCAATAAAAATGATAGTAAAATAATATATTGTTTATATGTTAATAAATTACTATCATATTTACTATTTCAAATATAAAATATATATTTAAAATTGAAATAAAATGAGCAAAAAGTATATATTTAGTAAATTAATCAGTATGGGTCCTAATCGGTTCGGGACAAGCAAGAACTAGAACAGACCTGATTATTTATTGGGACAAACTCATTAAACCATAATCGACATAATCAATTCAATTTGATTTGGTTTGCCAGGTAGAACTGACCAATTGGCAAGCCTAGTTGCAACTCCATAATTTTTTTTTCAACTTGCTATTGGCTTGAATGGTTGAACTATTTGAATCATAACCTAGCCATGATTTTGGGTATGCTATTCTCAAAACTTGGAATCTTGTCAAAATTTTGATGAATGGTCAAAAACTATCCAAGACGGGTAGTTTTGCCTAAGGGTGAAAATGGATCGGATCATTATCTGATCAGAGATCCGATCCTATTTGGTTGAATTCGGATCTTTGGATTGGATAATAGGATCTAAATGATTGCATTCTATTGCATTTCAGCCAAATGATTGCTGTTTCTTGTTGCCAAGCACATGATTGCCGTTTCAGGTATGATTGCCCCATTGACAACCCTAGTTGCAACTCCAAATTTTATTTTCAACTTGATATTGACCTGAATGGTACAACTATTTGAACCATCACCCAACCGTGATTTTGGATATGCTATTCTTAAAACTTGGAATTTGGTCAAAACTTAGTGAATGGTCAAAAAGTATCCCACTCAGATTGTTTAGCCATTTACCTGTTTGACATGGTATTACCCCTACTATCCAACTTTGACCTTGATTCTATTATAACCAAGCCCAATTTGACCAGTTGGTATTACCCATTACTCCATAATTTATAAGAAGCAACCATTTTAGTTTGGAATTAAGAATGGCTAAAAGCCAAAATTAGTTGAATTTTATCAAAACATATAAATAGCAACCTAAAAGGCAAAATGATTAGCCAATTCGAATCAAGTCATTCACGTGAGATGAGAATTGAATTTTGACAACCACATTTAACCCATAAAAAAACCCCTATTATCAAATGTTGGTACATAGATATTGCTCTTCAATTAAGCATTTGGAATACAATAAAAAATGTGCAGAGTTATAGTGACACTGCTTGACCATTACTATTTCATTGAACTATTGACGGTTATCAAATGTTGGTACATAGTTACTGCTCTTCAATTAAGCATTTGGAATCCGATAAAAAATATGTAGAGCTATAGTGACACTGATTGACCATTACTATTTCATTGAACTAGTGAAGGTTTAAGAGAGTCACTAACAACCTGAAAACATATAACTCTTATAATGATATAATGGTGATTTCCATCCCCATATTGATATACATTTGTTTTGAATAAAAGAAACTTGCAACTTATCAGTTTACTGACAAATTTCTATTAAACTTTATAATTTTGTGAAAATTATAAATTACATTCCAAGTGTTTTTCTTCCTTCATAGGGCTACACAATGAGGGTAGTCCATCCCCAATCCCTTTAAACCCCCAACAGCCAACCCAATGTATAACATTTTAAAAAATGCCTTCATAATAAACAATCAACGTATAAAACTTTCATCCAATGTCTCCCTCTGCACATTTGAAGTTTCTCTTTACATATGTTCAACCTAAAAAGAAAAATAAAGGAAACAAAATTAGAAATATTAATGTATGATAAAACTTATTTCTTTTGAATAGTTGGTCGGCAAGGTGGAAAGAGTGCTTTTCAGATGGGCTGGGCTAAGAAGAGACTTTGTTGGGTTGATATTCCAGCATCTCTCTTCGAATTGGAATCAAACTGTCTTTTTGTGAATATGTAGATATAACCACCATACACACTTCTCTGTTCTAATATACTCTATACACTCTTCAACCATGGAGCTTTTGAATGGTATCAATATAATTGTTGTCTCCCATTCCATATGTATGCAGCATAAGCATATGCAAACATGTTCTAAGTTAATTTTTTGAGCTCATATTTTATATCCTTGCTTGTCTCAATTGACTTGAATTCCTTTTCTTTGGTTGATGATGTAGAAGATTCATGAAGCCACTCTTCCCATTTGTCATCTAAGGGAAATTTACCAGCATTCTTTTCTGTTTGAATGGTTATTTCAATAACCTTGGTTTTCAAAACATGGTACTATATCAGAAGCTATCACCTGCATTTCATACTTAATTCTCTGTTCACATTCATCTGTATCCAGTTTTTCAGATGCTGCTAGAATCTCCTTGCCTGCATTTGCATTTGAATTGGCTTTCTTCTCCAGGTTCACATGTTCAACATGTAGGCTCTGCAAGCTAATTGATTTTGTTTCAATTGTTATTCTATCTTTATCTTCAGAATCAGAGTCAGAAGCACCTAGTATATATCCTTGTTCAGCTTCCTGCAATCTTGACCCTTCTGTCACCGCAGAAATAGTTTCTGTATTGAGTTGTTTACTCGTCTCATGTTCTCTTCTTACTCTAAATCCACTTTGATTTTCTCCTCACACAAGGCAAGCTTCTCATTGCTCTCCAAATACTCTATGTTTTGTTTCTGATGAAGGGAAATTTGGCCCGACCTCGCCATCGCCCGACACGTGGCAAAGGCCAGCAGCTCGGGACAGTAGAGCACCCAAAGCGAACATCGGAAGCAAGTCCAAACTCACTACCGAGCCCGAACTCCAGACCGCTGTACTTAGTCCGAGCTCCTTGTTAAGAGCAAGCTCCCTGTCAAAGGTCCGAGCTCCCTAAAACCCGAGCTCCCTAAGTCCGAGCTCGGTACTAGAAGCCCAAGCTCCCTAAGAACCCGAGCTCCCTAAATCCGAGCTCCCTACTAGGAGCCCGAGCTCCCTGATTAAGAGCGAGCTCCCTATCAAAGGTCCGAGCTCCCTAAAACCCGAGCTCCCTAAGTCCGAGCTCGGTACTAGAAGTTCGAGCTCCCTAAGAACCCGAGCTCCCCAAAAACCGAGCTCCCTATTAAGAACAAACTCCCTACAGGGAGTCCGAGCTCGCTATTAAGAGCGAGCTCCCTACCGAGAACCCGAGCTCCCTGCAAGGAGCACGAACTATACTGGGCCCCAAGCCTCACAAAGCTGACCCGAGCTGACCCGTGACAACTCGGAACACTCCAAACCGAACTCAAGGCACCTCGCTCGCCACTCCAACACTTCACTTCCAAAGCACCAGGCCAGCCAAACGTACCCGACACCAAGGACGTCTTTATCCGAGGGCGACGTACCTGACTGATTTGGGATCTGATGCCTGACAGCCGCATTTCAAATGGCTTCCTGCCACCGCCACCTGCAACCGTCGTCACTAGCCGCAGAGACGGCTCCGACAAAAGGAACAGTGGCGGTTCTGTCCGACCAGAGGAAATGACACCCGAACTGGCAGGAGTTCAGAAGTAATCATGCCCGACCTGACGGAGGCCTGGAAGTGAGTGCGCGAGGTGGTTATAAAAGGCTTCTACCCCCCCAGGGACGAGGTATGCTAACTTTCGCGCTATCTGGTTATTCTTGCCTTTGAAGGATTCTAACTTGAGCTTCGGAGCCCTTACGCCGGGTTCTCCCCGGAGCTTCTCTTCTCCTCCCGTTTCAGGTCCCTGTTACTCAGTTCAGAGGCAAGATCATCGACAGCTAAGACCGGCCAGATTGTGCATCATCAATTGGCGCCATGGCATGAGTAACGGCACGGCAGGCCACTTGGTGCAGAGGGAGCTCAGTCCACGCCGCAACTTCCTCAGGAAACATCGCCTCCTTACTCCGTTGAAGAGCATGCACAGGCGACAGCACGCTCCTGATGTCCCCCGGGGCCTTCGAGCTCGACGGCCTAGCTCGCATATGAGCGGACTCGGAATAGGCGGGAGCCCCCGTGTGTGTGGTTTCGGCATAAGGAGCCCCCGCCGGCCCCTGTATAGGAGGAACCATCTCGGGCTCCTCTGCCGGATAATCCGGCACCTCGGGCTCCGCAGCTCGGGATGGCTCGGCGCGAGCTCGCTTGGCCACCCGCTTTCTCCTCTTCATCCCCTCGAACAAGTGCGCACCTCGGGACCCTCGAGAATCCATTGTACCTGCGAAAAGGAGTTCGGCATCAGTAAGACGTAAAAGAAGAGCAAGACAAGATCACTAGGGAAAGAACCTACCCGAACTCAGGCCCGCAGCAATAAGCTTGGCCTCCGTCAGATACCATTGGCAATCCAGCCCAAGTCGCACCCATTGCCGGAGACCCTTCGCCGTCTCCTCATCAAGTGTGATGCCGGAATCAGGAGTGGCCATCCCCCAGCCGGTCTGAAACGGCCACCCCATCGCACTTCGCACCCCGAAATAGTCCCGCTTCCACGCCGGGACCTTATTGGGGAGTCCGTGTAAGAGCTTGAAGCCCGGGTGAGGGGACAGGTAGTATGCCCGCCTACGCCCAGGAAGGGGACCCACTTGCTTTTTCAACATTAAGATAGAAGAAAAAATCTCCAGATCCAGAGGGAAGTTCTCGTCGCAAAATAAAGAGATCGTTCCCACTAAGTTCCTAATAGAGTTCGGGTGAAGCTGACCAACCGTCACACCGAAGTGGTTTGGGACCTCGACAAGAAGAGGGTGGAAGGGCAGTCGCAGCCCCGCGGCGAGCTGTTCCCGGAAAATCACCATCTCATCGGGACCGTGTTCCCAAGGAAAGCTCCCCATAGGGATAAAGTAACCGTACTCACTGGGCAAATTATAGTAGTCTACGAGGGTTTGAAGTTCCTCAAGCGTCATAGTCGAAGGGCCGAACTGATCTACAACCCGGCCACGACGGGAGGTGGATGCCGACCTACCCGAAGCACCTCGGGTGGTAGGCCCGACCCCTTCCTCAGGACCTACATCGGGCTCACTTGAACTACCGTGGGACGCAAACTGGTTCGTAGAACCCACATCAGACCCGCTTGAACAGTCTGAACCCTCCAAACCAGACATCGTGAAACGGAACGGGATTCCAAAAAACACTCACCCGGGAAGAAGACTGAAGCAGACCACGAGAACTCGAACAAGCAAGAAGACCTGGGACGCGAGCTGAAAAGCCTGGACGCGAGCTGAAACTTAAGGCGCGAGCTCAAGATGTACAACAGTAGCAAGGACGGCCCCCCCCCCCCCCCGCGCACTATTTATATCCACAGCGTACGGAAAGCGATGGCCCAGATCGAAGCCAATCCAACGGCCCACAGCCGCGCTAAGCCACACGTCTTCCAAGACCGATCGGCGCACGTCTTTCCGAAACTGACGGAACGTCGCGCACGTCTTGTCAGAGGACAGGTGTCGGCACGCGTCTTCCCGAAACTGACGGGGTAACGGCGCACGTCTCCTCGCAATAAAAGCGTTTGCAGCGCAACTCCCGAACAACTGCCGTCACGACTCCCAAACGCGCGCCCTTTTTTGAAAATCAAATTAGAGCAAGCGCGCTCAGCACGGACCAAAACCCTCCTGCTACCTTGCAAACTCCCCGCGCCAAGACGGAACCGTTGTCGCAGGGAGTGGGGGGCAATTGATGAAGGGAAATTTGGCCCGACCTCGCCATCGCCCGACACGTGGCAAAGGCCAGCAGCTCGGGACAGTAGAGCACCCAAAGCGAACATCGGAAGCAAGTCCAAACTCACTACCGAGCCCGAACTCCAGACCGCTGTACTTAGTCCGAGCTCCTTGTTAAGAGCGAGCTCCCTGTCAAAGGTTCGAGCTCCCTAAAACCCGAGCTCCCTAAGTCCGAGCTCGGTACTAGAAGCCCAAGCTCCCTAAGAACCCGAGCTCCCTAAGAACCCGAGCTCCCTAAATCCGAGCTCCCTACTAGGAGCCCGAGCTCCCTGATTAAGAGCGAGCTCCCTGTCAAAGGTCCGAGCTCCCTAAAACCCGAGCTCCCTAAGTCCGAGCTCGGTACTAGAAGTCCGAGCTCCCTAAGAACCTGAGCTCCCCAAAAACCGAGCTCCCTATTAAGAACAAACTCCCTACTGGGAGTCCGAGCTCGCTATTAATAGCGAGCTCCCTACCGAGAACCCGAGCTCCTTGCAAGGAGCACGAACTATACTGGGCCCCAAGCCTCACAAAGCTGACCCGAGCTGACCCGTGACAGCTCGGAACACTCCAAACCGAACTCAAGGCACCTCGCTCGCCACTCCAACACTTCACTTCCAAAGCACCAGGCCAGCCAAACGTACCCGACACCAAGGACGTCTTTATCCGAGGGCGACGTACCTGACTGATTTGGGATCTGACGCCTGACAGCTGCATTTCAAACGGCTTCCTGCCACCGCCACCTGCAACCGTCGTCACTAGCCGCAGAGACGGCTCCGACAAAAGGAACAGTGGCGGTTCTGTCCGACCAGAGGAAATGACACCCAAACTGGCAGGAGTTCAGAAGTAATCATGCCCGACCTGACGGAGGCCTGGAAGTGAGTGCGCGAGGTGGTTATAAAAGGCTTCTACCCCCCCAGGGACGAGGTATGCTAACTTTCGCGCTATCTGGTTATTCTTGCCTTTGAAGGATTCTAACTTGAGCTTCGGAGCCCTTACACCGGGTTCTCCCCGGAGCTTCTCTTCTCCTCCCGTTTCAGGTCCCTGTTACTCAGTTCAGAGGCAAGATCATCGACAGCTAAGACCGGCCAGATTGTGCATCATCAGTTTCTGTAGTATTTCTTCCTTATTGATTTTTTTCATCATCTCTATCTCCTCTGTATGACTTGTTATTTCAATGTTATGCTCTGGAAACTAATTCAATTTCTTAAACCTGTTGAAAAATCAGATTCAAGATAATAATTAGTACATAAAATAAAGTAAGAGATTGAAATTCAAACTTTATATCTTCTCTTCCTCTTCTTTGATATATGTATGTGTATTCAAACTTAAAGTTTCAGGTTTCTTGGCCTCTTTTTCCTCTTCTTGAAAGCTCTCTTTAGCTATGTCTTCTTCTATGTATGTGTGTATTCACCCTCACTGTCTGTCCATAGTATCCCATGTTTCTGTATAATGAATGAAATTTCAAATTGACAAAAAAAAAAAAAAAAAAACTACACATTCACAAACATGTCTGGAAACATGGACATTAAAACACACTCACAAACAACATGGATAGTATATTTGAACGAGATAACAGTTAAATTAGTATAAATAATAAAATATAGTTGAGTGAAAAGGTGAAATTATGAAACTTCCAATCTCTTATTCAAGCTAACCTCATATTCCTGATAGCTCTCTTTAGCAGTTACTATGGAGTGGTCCTCAACTGCACTACTTAACTCACCAATCATTTTCTTGGTGGTCTCACCTTCACTGGTTGCAAGTTCTTCATGTGCCTATTTAACAAATGAAGTTTCAACTCAACAAAAGATGTCAAAAGAAAGGGATTGTGGGGCCAAAGCCGTGGAATGGTGCATTTCTGACTTTTATCCATGTCGATAAGTGATTTAAGATCAGTTTCATTGTGGTTGTAATTGTTCACTCGATGAATCTCATCTAGTTTATCTCCTACTTGAAATTCAACAAAGTGAATGAATGAATAATTGCAACCATCTGAAATATGTTGGTTAATGACCATCTCAAGGGATTAATTTTATCTGACTTGATCTCATAATACAGATCAACTAATACCATCTGCTCCATACATCATTTTTGTCAATTTGTTATAGTAACTACCATAAAGAAGACTCATATAACTATCCTTAACCAAAATTGAAAATAACAAACCAATGACCATTTGTTAACGGCTGAGGTGGTTAAGAATAACTCGTTACTTTGTCTTTTAGTGGATAAATATTCAGGTGTAATCCAACTTCAGCTTCATCCATTAAGAGATTACAACCTCCTTAATAACTTATTCACTAAAAGACAAAGCAATAAGTCATTCAGTTAATCCATTTCAGCTGTTATCAAGTGGCCCCCAAGTCTTAGTATACATATCATTTGTGCAGGGAGAACTTGAGGAAGGTAATTGGAAGTCCTGATGAAATTGGAAGAAAATCTCCATGCATAGTGTTTTCAAATTCTGACTAGATTTCCTGCTCTCTGCCATTTGGTGATGTGGCTACAAGACACTAATCAGGAAGCTCTGCAAGAAAGCATTATCAAATGACATCAATTTAAGTACTCATGAGAGGAATCCAAGTAATGCAAGGAGTTTTGGTCTGCTTTATTAGTAGGGAATATTTCATATTTTTAGGTAAGGAATTGAGGTTTTATTCCTAAATGATAAAATGTATAGAGAAAAACAAAATCTCCTCTGTAAATATGTGGATGTGTTGTATTTGGGTTTGATTATCATGATTTTGTACAATCAGTTTTTCCGTTCTAGAGGAAGAAGACATTGTAACCATTTAGGGAAGTGTTTTGTTACCATTCTCTGATGACAGGTAGGCTCCCTGATGTCAAGCATATGGTCTACTTTATTCTCTCTGATCTATTTTCGTTTACTATAGAGGAAAGTCTGATGCATTTCAAAAGAGATGTGCTTGAGGATTAACCTAAAAGGGGGGGGGGGAGACATTTAATTATAGGACTGGAGCTTGCAATACTCGTTATCCTTGCACTTGAATGAAAACTTTGATAAAAAAGACAATGTCTTTGACTTGGTATGCAAAGAGTGTTGATCTCAATGATATTGAAGACATGAACAATGGTTAACTTTTAGTAAGAATATAAAACTATCATCTTTTGATGTCCAAATGACTTTGTGACTGCTTGTCTTTAACCTATTAACCAGATAATGTCAAGTGAAGTTAAAATAGAAACTAAATGGAACTATGGAAGAATAAAGTCATAGATTAAGCTTCGACTTTATTTTCAATCTGACCTCTGCATTTAGTTTGCTTACCTCCATTTCATCTTCCAAAGAACTTTCTCTAATTGCTTCTTTAGTAGATACCTTGGAAGTGTCCTCAACAGTGTGCTATCTTCCTCTGAAATCTGCTCCTCATTGTGCTTTCCCAGACTATCTGTGCCAAGTACCCTAGACATCTGCATAATAGATGAAACTTGAATAAGTGAAGATGAATAAGAGCAAAAGAGATATGCAAATTGAATGTTATGATTAATATTAGTGAAGGACATATTTTAGAGAAAAGTTAGCAATTAACTTCAAATATCATGTTCAAGCTTACCTTGCCCCCCTTTACAAGGGAAGCAGAATGGTCCTTAACAGTGTTACTTTCCTCCATTATCGCTTCCTTTGTGTTCTTACCACCACTAGTTGTTCCAGGTCCCTCATTTACCTGCTTAACAAATGCAACTTCAACCTAACAAAAAAGAGTAGAATAAAATAAACTCAAAGAAGTAGAAAATAAACTTTCGGTTTACAACTTAGAGAGAATAAGTAAGAAAGTAAAGGTCATATTAAATTTTAAATTTTGTACTAAAGTGACCTCTTCACTGGGATATTTTTTGTCTTCTGTAGAGCTATTTGTAACTGTTTATTCCCTGGTAAATTCCATCAAGAGGTCCTTAAAAAGTTAAAAGTGCCTTCTTCATTTATGACCTGCTGCTCAGTGCCATCTGGACTAACTTTCTTAGGTTGCCCATGCACCTATATGAAATTTGAATAAAGTTTCTACTAAGCTCAGAAGGGTATCAGGCATGGAGGCCTTTTACGCTTTCCTTCTTTCTATGAATTTGTGACGTTCTGAGGAGGCTTGTGTTATGTTGACTATATCTTCACCTTTTTTTTTGTCAAGGATATTGGGAATTTATTCAAAATTGTAAAAGTATAATTAGATACTTTGAATTATCATTTATAGTGCCATTCTAAATTATAAGTTTCCAAACACTACCAAATGTGGCTTTGAAAAGGAAAAACTGAAAAGTTAGATAAGTTTGATAAAAACAAGTTAGATGAAATATTTAATTCTAACTTTTTTACATAAACATGCAAACTAGTTCTCATTTAGGCAATTGACATTTTGGGCCTAGAGAAGACATGATTTGATATTGGTCTCATCTAATATATACTTTACTGTATGGTCTCATCTAATATATACATAAGGTACATTTTGACAAATTATGTTGTCAAACTTTGTAGTCTAATTACCTGGAGAAGGCTGCCTCAGCGAATTATGCTGAAGCACTGCCCATTTTTTCTCCAAGTCTTGAACTCTCTCTTCAATGGAACTCTAAGGGGAAAAAACTAACTCCTAAGAGCATGTATAAGGAAAAAAGAAAAAAAGGGAGATATTTTTACTGCAGTGAAGCTGAGAAGGGAAATAGCAACCATCTCTTTTCTCTTATTTTCTAGCTTGTCCAATATAATAGCCTTTGGAGCTTCTGTATCATCTTTAGCTTCAAATGTTGTACTTGGATCAACTGGTAATTTAGCAGAACAGTCTGTCTCCAATGTAACTTGCATTTTTTCCAAGTCAGACCTCAAATACTTCTCAGTGATTTCTATTTCCTGTAACCAAATAGAAAAATAATCAATAACAAAAGCAAACTAGAATACTAAGTACCAAAAATCATTTTTCAGTGGATCTCATTAATTGTTTAAAACCTTGACCAATGACCATCCTGGTGTGTGGGTGGATCAGTTCAACCTTGATGGATAGGCAAACTGTCCAGAGACAATCTGGTAATGTGGTGATATAGGATTACCTCAGAAACAAAATGTTAAGTAAAATATTTAACCATCAGTGAGTTAATAATGTAAGTTAAACAATATTCATAAAAAAAATGTCATTTAAACGATCCAACCAGCTGAGAAGGCCAGTTCAACTAAGAAATATGATGGTTCAGATAATTTAAGGCATAATCGGATCTTGAATCAGTCCAACAACTTAGGGCAGTCACTCAAACTGGTCCTAATATCAAAATGATCATAACTATAACTCTTATTATTCTGAACTCTAACTAAGCAAATATGTGTGTTCCAGTTGATTACAAAATTGGTTATCAGTTAGTGGGGTGCATGTTGGCTACTAGGCCCATTCAAATTTTAACAAACCCTCAACTCAAGCATACCCAAGTTGCAGACCTACTGGTTAGATGGTCCATCTCAGTTGCAGAGGAAGGTCAGTTAGATTCTAACTCTACAGAACAGCAAGGTGAAGCTTCAATCAGATTTGGTAAAGGTTTCAGTTCAAGAGACAAGGAGATTAAGTTTAGTTTAAATGTAATGTGATGCTGCACAATCTGGGCACTCCTAGCTGGCCGAGAGTTGGCTCCTAGCTGTGATGGACGGCACCTGAGAGGAAGAAGAAGGTGAAGGGTTCCCAGGAAGCTCTCCCGGAGGGAACACTCCGATGGCTAAGTTAGAACTCTGAGGAAAACTCAAAGAAGATACAGAGAATTAAGAGTGCTGAAAGTGCTAGCTTCAATACCTTTGCTTCGTGAGGGTCGGGGTCCTTTTATACCGGATCTCGGTCACATCAGGCGTAACCGCCACTGCCCTAGCCGTTACTGACAGGGCAGGGGTGGCAGGTGCAGGCTGCTGCTACAGGCTGCTACTGCAGGGTACGGACTCGTCAGGCATACCATGCCTTTCAGAGACGGTAGGCAGAATGCCGCCTGGCAAGGGATTCGAGCACTGCCACCGGATCCGACAGGTACGGATGTCAGGCAGGCACAGATGTCAGGCAGATCTCCTTGCAGTCTGCCGAGCTACTGTGCACCGAACCACCTGGGGCAGATTTGCCTTGCACCGAGGTGCCAAGGTACACCGAGGTGCCCGCACTGGAGGCGAGCCTTAAGCAAGTACGAGCAGGAGTCTCGATGGTGCTGTCCCAAGGTGTTTTTCCCTCAGGACACTTAGCCAAAAGTTGGGGTGCTTCCTTCTTAGGAAGGGAGAGCTCGGGGCCCCTTAGGAGGAGCTCGGGTCTCAAGGAGAGCTCGGGCCCTGAGAGGAGTTCGGGATCTCCCCCACTTGGTGGGAGTCAAGGTTGGCCGGGC
This sequence comes from Nelumbo nucifera, assembly GCF_055504915.1. Taxonomy (NCBI): domain Eukaryota; kingdom Viridiplantae; phylum Streptophyta; class Magnoliopsida; order Proteales; family Nelumbonaceae; genus Nelumbo; species Nelumbo nucifera. Next base: position 9,381,682 of record NC_142654.1, on the reverse strand, counting down.
GCTAGTCCCCGACGAGTTGCTTAACCCGCCGAGTGGCCAATGTTGGACTCGGCAGGTCCCTCCCGTCGAGTTACGATTGTGCTGTTAGGCTGAGCTATTCGTCGAGCCAGGTCACACACACGCGTCCCTGTGCTACGAGGTCGGGGCAAATCACCCTCCATCATAATGTAACAAGGAGAATCACTCAGGTCAAATAAAATGAACAAATCAGAGTAATGCAGGTGAGTTACCAGTGGTAAAAGCTTAAAAGTAATGTGGGAGACTCTGCATTGAAGGAAAATAGCAGTAACATTGGCAAGCTATTGAAGGGATCTAGAAGTAGTTGGTACATATCTCAGAGTTTTTTCAAGGCTAAAGGATGTGTTCTTTGGGGTAGATCCATGCAAGAAATAATCATCACATGTAAATGAAATAATCATTGCATGTGGTGTGCAGAAATGCTTGGTAGATAGTTCTTTGGTTAAGATAGGAAATTCTGGGATTAATAAGGGCATTTCGAAATCATGAAAGTAATAATCATTTCATGTGAAGGTCATTTGAGTTCGAATATGAATGGAAACATTGCTGATTCTTCTGAGGAGTGTCTTGTGGCTGATTTCAGGGGTGAAGTTATTGTGAAGAGTCCCAATAATGTATCTTATTCTATATGTATTTTTCTTCTTTAGTCCTGTGAGGGCTTTTATATATATATACATACACACACACACACAAATATATATATACAGAATTGATTACATATTTCATCTTCTGTGGTGAAGAGAATCACAGCTGGGTTTGTCACTCTTTTTTCTTTTACAGTTTTGTCATGTGGAGCTTGGGTTGGAATTGGATATCTAATTTGTTAATTAATTAGGTCATCTTAAGTAGTTAGTTAGAGTCAATTACATACAGATAGAAACTGATAAAAGGCTACAAAAAAGGGGATTGTGGGTCAAGTAATTAATGGTGATGTTGTTGAGGGCCCAAGCCTAAATAAAGGAAATATCAGAGTGGTTATCAAATTGGAACCCCAAAATTTATAATTTTATTTGATCTTTGAATGCTTAGAAGTTAGACCATCATTTTGAGGAACGGAGGGGTATCAGTAACCTTCAAAAGACTGTACCTATCAGTGATGGGGACTGGGGACTTGGTTTTGGAATTTCCATGAGAAGAAGGGTTTCAACACCAAATAAAAAAAAGGTTTGCTAGCTGCTTTCCTTTAGAAACCTCTACACAGGAAAAGCCATTAGGTTATTCATTAAAAGACAAAGCAATAAGCTTTTCTGTTCTGCCATTTCAGAGATTTTTTTTTAATTCATTAAAAGACAACGCAATATAAGCTTTTCCCTTCTGCCACTTCAGAGATTTTTTAATTATTAAAAGAAAAAGCAATAAGTTTTTCAGTTCTTCCACTTCAGAGACATTTTAATTCCAAAAAATAGACTTTCATCCTAACATTGAGATACAACAGAAAGCCAATGTGAATGTAAATTTCACATTGGACAGCTTATCTAAAATGTATTATGTACTTAAAACATAATCAAATGTTTCTGAAGGACCTCACAAAAGCATAAATATGTCCTTGTTTACTAGGCATATTAATATTTAAAGCAATATATTTAAGTAGCACAAATTTGAAAATTTGTGTATAATCTTCCACTTTTTCAGCTTGTTCTCTTGGTAATACACTTGCTTCATCTTCTTGCTTTCTGAATCCAAAAAGGATTAGTGACTTAATTTAAGGTCAAGTTCATCCTAACAAATCCCTTGCAGAGGAAGAAAGTGAGTCACTTCATGCATGATCCAACAAAACCTCCAATAAGGGCTAGATAAAATTGAGCCTAACATTGACCAATATCCAGAAGGGTAACCTTATCTACCTGTACAGCCATACACAAAAAAGGGGTTTCCTTTAACCTGCTAAAACTTAGATACTTTGGTTGTATTTGGTTGATAGAAAATAAGAGAAACAGAAAGTTGAGGGAAAGTTCTTATAAAATACACATCTGGGGTAAGATCTCAGGTTTTGCCATAAATGTCATCAGTCACACATATGTTAAGCACAAATAATACATAGACACATGGCAGGTTGAGTTATTAGTGGAGCTCTTAAATCACAAGACAGAAAATTGAACCAGAGCCACACCTGTACTCTTGTCTTTTTGCACCAAATCCCATGTTTTATTTTGTCCTACTTTGATTTAAAGTTCCATGTTCTTGCTCATGATGCCAGTATTTGTCTATTTTATATAAGATGTGCATGAGGAGTACGCCTCTAGCACGTCTCATGAAAAAAGCGTATGAAGCGTACGCCTCTTGCACCTGAGGTGTACGCCTCTGGCATGTGCCTCAGGGCGTTTTGGGAGCACCTCCAGGTGTACGTCTCCCACACCTTTTAAAACACTAATTTGGACTGACAAATGTTGGTCAATTCACATCTTGTACAGGAAATAGGCATGCGAACATACTTGCATCCTATATACTAGTATGATTATCTCTTCAAGATGTATGTGTCCTGCATCTTGTTTTTAAGAATTCTACTTAAATGTTGTGCTATAGATAGAAATAACCACTTTCCATACTTCATTGTCAGAATAATTCTCTAAATGGTCAAGGTTTCCTCACTGTTCCCTTGAATATTGTTGGGTCCTGTGGGATGATTCTAAGTCTGGATCTCAACTCTAAAGTCATGAAGGCCTATCTTGCAAATGTCTGCATCATCAATTTCAATGGTTCCTTCTCTGGGTTCCACAATTCAGAATATGGCCTAAATGAGAGTATATTTCCCATTACCCATCCGTCCCACGGCACCAACCTTCTTCCTTCCTGGAAACTTGCAGGTAATGTTATTTTTAAGACAGATGGAAGATGTTCTGCATATCGGATTTGTAAAATTGACAAATATGTTTAAATCTATAAGTAAATAAGTCATCCATTTTGTAAAGATAGAAATTGTTTGCAAGCAAATGAAACTTAGCTGTAAGTATTGCTTTAAACTTGGATGGTTTTCAGAAAATTTTGAATGAAGGTATCTTTTTGATATGCACACATACTAGTAGCTGATGTGGGACTACATCCTAGTTATGTTCTGAAATGAAGAAGTCAATGTTCACAGTTTCCATGGGTTCAACCTATACGATCTACTGGGCAATCATTGGGAGTGATGGGTCTCAGAATGCCCAATTGGAGATGCTTTCTCCTTTTATGGGTTTATCAGATCCTTCCATACAAATACCTCATATGAGTAGCGCATGCAAACAATCTGGACATAATTTGAGGGTTAAATATCCAGAAAACTGAGTAACACATAGGTATGTGATGAGGATCTGAACACATGTCTTATTTGCTTGTGCTTGACAAACCTTAATTCTTGAGCTGCCTCGGTTTAACCAAAAGTCTAACTTATTTATCTGACATTTTCCTCTTTTCTAAACCCTGAATACCAATTTCTTTAACTGAGGTACAAAAGAAATATAATTTCCAGAATCACTGTCTTTGTGCCCATCAAACTCAAATCATCTGTTTTCATGTACAGAAAATCAGTAGAAATCAGGTTGACAAGTCCATCTTATATATCCACTTAAAAGACAACAGACATTCTGAATTTTCTATCTGTTAATGGAACAAAGTATGGAAACTTAAATATAAAAATCCATTCTTTTGCAAATTGTTGGATAAATAAACTAACTTAAACAAAATAATTAATAAATTGATAAATGAAAAGACAAACAAAATATAAACTATCGACCATCCTTATAACTCAATCAAGTCATGGCATGCATGAATGACCAGGAAATAGTTAATTATCCCATAGTTGATACCCAGGCATAAGGAAACAATGTTATCATTATAAACTGAGAGCTTTCTGGTACATAAACATCTTCGCAAAGTGCTTTGGAAGCACTGCACTCATCTAGTTCCACCTTTAGGAAGTGGAAAGAAGGCATACTAAACACCTTCATGAGATATAACAGTTATCAAAACTACACTGAAGTTTTTATGCATCCACTTGATGCTACCGCATTTGTTTTAACTCCTACTCTAAACACGCCAAAAGAACAAATTATCAATGGCATTGACATGGTTACCATATGCTGTAGTAGAATTTATACAAATACTTTTAACTTTGGTTGATTCCCAGTGTAAAAAAAAATATAATGGAAATTAATACCTTGTTTTATTGTATATTTAAGTGGTGATTCATTTCTGGTTTATTTTTTACCTGAATAGTTTCAAATGAAAATTAATTACTGATTATGGTGTTGTTCATTCTTGTTTAGTTTAGCTTAGTTTAGTATCAACTTGATATCTGACATGTCTCTTCTCATGTTTCAACATACATTTTGTTCAGTTCTGACATGATATCTGAGTAGGATCAGGACAAGGATTTAACAGTGATTTGGGCTTGGATTCTAAGCCTAGAACAGCAACCAACTTAGTAGTCTGTTGATAATCAATTGTGGTAAGTAAGGGAAAAGAGATTTCTCTCACAGCATTAGTTTGTACATTATGGATTGAATCACTCCATTATAGTCATAGGGGTTACCTTAGGAATGCTTTTGGTCATTATGTTCCAATATTTTAAAATCTATTTAGGAAAACTGAACCAGATAGAAACCACGTTTATGGGGGAATTCAGATCCACCCAAATAAAATTTGAGTCCCAGCAGGGAAATTCAGATCCACCCAAACTTCTTTGGTTTGGAAGGAGATCCTTGTTAATGGCAACAAGTTTGATTTCCCAAAATGGGTGGGCATGGATTAATAGGGAGTGATATCTATAAGGATCCATGCATCACCCACATCAAGACTGCAGCAAAATCACCATGATGGAAATCCTCAAATATTCACTCAAAACATAATGATTGATTTCTTTATCTTACAGACATGTTTATAGATTGTAGGGATTGGCCATTTCTACTAAAACTACAACAACAGAAAATTTCATATTTATTATTTTGATACCCTGATTTAAAATCTATAATAACTCCAAATCTACTTAAGAAGAGCAAGGAATTCATCCTTCAAAAGCTCCATCCACGTTAAGCTTGAAAGGAAGCTGATATATAGAGAATTTTCAAATAACCCACCTCACTCTTAACCTTTTTGAGAGGTTTGATTGGAATTTGAAAGACTTAAAAGAGAGAATATTTGAAGATTTAATAGAATCCATGAGGACCCTCGCTGGTGATGAATTTTTGTTCTCATATACTATTTTACATCTTCTTTATTTCCACAAAATGATTGAGGGAGCAATATATTCAATAATTGAGAATCTCTAGTACAAGTATTAATTCCACCACTTCATATCATTACCAATAATATGTATTGAGTGAGGTACACAAAAATGTCAAATAAGAAGCTGAAGTAAGACCAAATCTTCTTCTTCTTCTTCTTCTTCTTCTTCTTCTTTCATGGAGCTAAACAACAGGGGTAGCCCATCCCCCATCCCCTTAACCCCCTAAATCCTGGTAACAACGGAATTTGATCCCGGGTTTCTGCTACAATGAGTGAGAGATCCTACCAACTGAGCCACTAGTTGGTAGGACCAAATCTTTTTATCCATCACCCCTGAAACAAAAAGATGATTAAATGTTTCAATGCCATGACTGCCATACCAAACACATTTTGAGACTAAGAAAACCCCTCTTTTAGCAACCACATTATTCACCTGGATAAAACCATGCACAAATTTCCACATAAAAAACTTTTAAGAGGAAGACCAGATTCTCCAACATACTTGTACCAATTAACTTGAGTGTCGTGAGACCTGATAACTGATCATTATCTTCACTTAAGCAACATTTATAATTAGTATAAAAAGCTGTATAATATGACCAGGTATGGTTTACTTCTCTTGAAAAGACCAAGTTAATTCCTTCATCGTTTAAAACCTTGTTTACCTCAAATTCAGCAACTAACACATCTTCAGCCACATAGATAGATCAATGGGTCAGGGCCAAGCCAGTTTCCTTTACTTACTATCTACAGCAATGAAACGAGTCATCACATCTCATCTTAGAGAACAGAGAAACATACTTCACCCACTATGGCTCTAGTTGGTTGTGGGCTATATATATATATATGTGTGTGTGTGTGTGTGATTATTATTATATATATATATATATATATATATAATGTAAATGGTTGTGTTTGCTATTCCTGAACAATCCTCAGCCATCACAAGCATCTATCACGGCGTATGACTGCCAAACTGTTGATCGACACAATGCTTATCACAAATGTTTCAGTAGCTTATTTTTCAACATCATAGTCCTCATCACAAAGTCAATCCCCCTTGTACTTACACCAGTACAGAGACGAGAGTCTCCTCCCTATAATTCTGAACATCTTCTCCTACTCTTCCTAAGGTTTTGAATACTATTAAGAGAGTGAATTTGAGCCACTGTCCTTTTCTGGTTTATTCATAAATCTTCCTCTTTCACTTTTTTGTTTCCTCTCCTCTCCTCTCCTCTCCTTGGTGAGAAATAGTATTCTATACATGGCTACTCTCAGTGGTGGTACTATTAATACTGGCGACGACAGTATAAGGTAGAACTGATCTCTTTGAGACAAAGAGAGATGGAGGGTTTCGAAAGAAAGATAATGAGAGGATAGGGGAAAGGAAGGGATGGAGGAAAAGGCTCTTGCAGACACCATGTTGATCAAATTGGGGGAAAATGGGGCAAAAACATTAAAATTTACTGTTAGATTCCAAAAAATCATTTCTCATGCATTTATCCGTAGCAATTCTATAAATATATAGATGGGCCTTGGAATGAAAAATTGAGGCAGCATGCAGCACCAAAAATAATCATGTCACAGGCTGCCCATTCTCTCTTTCCCTCTCTCTCTCTCTTTTTTTTTCCCTTCAACTCTTGACCTCCAACCCAAAGCAAGATGAGCAGCTTTCACACTCTTGTGTCCTCCACTCCTTTTTGCCACAAAGCACTCCTATCTCCTCTTTCAGACAAAAGAAAGCAAAGCCAGGTACCCTACGGATTTCAAGGACCATAGCACAGAACAGACAATGTCGGTCCATGATGCACCTGCCTCAAAAGTAGCAGGGTTTACCCAAAGACGATGATTTGGTGGCAGCTGATTCTGGAGACTCGGCGGCGACTGAGAATTATTTGTCTTCTTCTATTGAGTTCAAGCTACTTTCATCTCCATCACCAGTTGTTGATATAGAACTAGATAATGAGACGAAGGACAAATCTGTTCAGTTTTACACAGATAGTTTCTATGATCTCTTACATTTTGATCATGCTCAACCACATAGGTTGGACCAATATATAAAGAAGTGAAACTCATATAACATTCTCTAAGCAATTTAGAAAGGGCTCTAGGAAGGGTTGATTCACTTTCAAAGATCTTAAAACTTCTTTCCTTCACTCCCAATTTAGTTAAATAGTCAGCATATTTACTTCCTTCATGGAGAGAGAAAGAAAGAACATATCAAATATACATATTACTAACAATGCTTGTGATCCTTGTAATAAGTAGTAGACCAAGGGTGCATGGTAACACCAACTAAAGAGTCCACCAAAATGCGATTATCCCGTACATATTGTAAGGCCATCAAGAAGAGCAAGAAGTTTCATCTTCAAGAAGCTCCATCCAGGTTAAGCTTAAAAGGAAATTGGTATGATAATTTCCAAATAGCCCACCTCACTCTTGACCTTTTTGAGAAGAGGTCTGATTAGAATTTGAAAGACTTAAGGAGAGAGAATATTCAAAGATCTAAAATCAGGATTTCTCCTCATCCATAATACTGATTTCCACCATGAGGACCCTCCCTGGTGATGAGCCTTCATTCTCATAAACTCTTTTGCATCTCCTTTCTTTCCATACAATGATTGAGTGAGCAATAGATATAATAATTGAGAATCTCTAGTACAAGTATTAATTCCATCACTGCACTACATAATGAATAGGGTACACAAGAATGTCAAATAAGGAGCTGTAGTAAGACAATATCTTTTTGTTCTTTTCTTTCGCTTCATGGGAGCCTACACAATGGGATTTGATCCTAAGTCTCTGCTACAATGAGTTAGATATCCGGCTAACTGAGTAACCATCAGTTAATATAGGATCAAATCTTTTTAGCCATCACCCCTGCAGCAAAAAGATGCACGATTAAGGGGTGTTCTACAATGTGAATTGTTTTTCTTGTTGCCAGATCCAAAAACAAATCAAAACCATCAGGTTTGAAAACAGATTGTTTCTCAAAACAAAAACACAAAAAAATGTTCTTGGTTGTGTGTTTGTTTTATGTTTCCAAAACCGAAACTGAAAACAAGTTCTTGAATCTGTTTTCAAAACATATTATCATCTGAATATTCAACTTCATCTTCCATAAATCATCTAATTTCTATACTAAAAATTTTGTTTTTGTTTTAAAAACCAATATTTTATTGGTTGCAAAATCATGTACTATTTTTTGAAACAAAACCAACTCATTTTTCTTTTTGAAAACAAAAACAGAGTTCAAGAACATGTTTTTGTTTTTATTTTTTATTTTTGGCTGAGGTGGCAATTCCAAAAACAAATGAAAGCAAAAGCATTCATGCTGAAGAATGCCCCCTAAATGTTTCAATACCATGGTTGTCACAACAAACACATTTTGAGCTCAACGAAACCCCTCTTTTAGCAACCATCCACCGGGATATCACCATGGACAAATTTCTGAATAAAAATTGAAACTTTAAGGCTGTGTTTGGTTTGAAGGACAAAGTAGGGAAAGGGGTAACCATTTCTCTTCAGATTCTCAGAGGAACCTAGATCACTTCCACTCCATGTTCTTCCATTTAGATATTGTTGTAAGGCTTAAGTGTTCCTTGTAACTGATGTTAGTGGGACATATTGTATTGGTTGTAAGTGTTGTAAGTGTTGTAAGTGTTCCTTGTAACGGATTTAAATATACATACATATATGGGACATATTGTATTGGTATCGGTGCATGGTCATATAGGATATGTTTTGTAAAACTTACATATTAGACTGTATGGATGTGTATTGGCCTATATCGCATTGTATCATCTGATACGCACCAATACAGACCAATATATAGCATTTCACTCGGTGTTCTCAAAATCGGACCGAAGAAAAATTGGTCACCTGACCAGTTCTGTTTCACCCCAAAATCGCGTTTTGGCAAAAAAATCATTGATTTGGTCTACAAATCATTGAACCAAGTAGTCGAACCATTGACCTAGACAACGGTTTTCTGGTTATTTTTGTTTTATTTTTTTTAGAATGGGCCATCTGTTCGGACTGGATGATTGGAGCATTTGATGCGGGAACCGGTGCCCATAACAATTCCTTGTCTGGTTCGGTTTTAAAAACCTTGATTTCTCTCCCAAAAATTAAATGACGCTTTCAGTAGGATTGGAATTAGATGAATGGTGTTGAGCAAGAGCAAGAGCAAGAGAAGAGAGGATAGGCAAGAGGACTGAAAGCCCCAAAAAAGTACTGCAGGCGTGTGTAGTAGTTATTATTTATACCAGTCTGGTCGTACAACCTAAAATATGGGGAAATCACAACAGTACCCTTGCGGTACTAAACCTGTGTACCCTTGTGGCAGGCAGTTCAAGAGACCACATGCAGCAAAGCTATCTGATTTTGGGTGTTTAATTGTGTTGGCCCTTGAAAATCTATTTTAACGGATCCTTCAAACTGTGACAGATAATTGATAAACTATGCCAAAATTTTGGCGGGGATGTGTTGCCAACTCTGTTCAGTTCTTCAGAGGGGCGTGCAAATTCTTCACCAGAAAATATGAGATTTTGGCTGTGGAGATATATTTCGGACCAAGCATTAGCTATTGTGTTATCTAAAATCCTTTTTTTGTGGTTTATGCTTTTTCATTTTAGATTTTTTGGTAGCTTGGTCATGGCAATCACTTTGTCTACGTGTATTCTTGCCCACAATAATGCACTGCTTTCTTTGCTGGTATCAAATAATTTTGCAGAGATTAAGAGCAATATGTTTAAACGCTTTAGCAAGGACAACATTCACAGTGTGGTGTACCATGGTGAGTTTTTGTTCTACCTTTGTTCTTGTTTGGTGGATTGGTGATCCACTACCACTGTCTGCCTTTCCACCCATTGAATGTGATCTGTGTTTCTGATGCTCAGACTTGTTAATAACTATGAATATCCTAAATGGTCCTGGGTCCTGCAATAATTGCATGCCATGGAGCCAATTGATAGTTCTTCTGATTTATCTTGATAGGGCAGTCTTGGTCTATCTGTTATCTTTCCAAAACTTTCCATATTTCCTTTTTAATTCTATAAACTTTTCCACCTTGTATGTAGGATTGGAACATGACAGAGCAATGCCCCAATGTTGATTGCTGGTCATAGTCAAGTGTCATTCTCTCCACGATTGAATGATGGATATGGCACTGAACAGAACGGAATGGCAAAACAGGATTCAGGTATCTGAACCCATATAGTTGGGACAAGGCTTAGATGATGAAGATGAGACTAGCACCATTCTCTCTGAAACTTAAAACTGAAGTAGAAGTTCTTGTATAGAGCCTACTTGTCTCCAGAATAGCACCGGTGTTCTCAAGGTCTTAAGAGAAAAGGTGTAGGGATTTCCAGTAAGGACTGATTTGGACCATGAAATGCTGAGTTGGTTGCAATTATAGAAACTTAAAATTGCCACCTACCATGATTTTTTTTGTTTTGATATTAAAGAAAAATCTTTATCACTTATAATGTGCAAAGACAACACCTTCACTGAAACCCCACACCAACCAAGAAAGCAAACACTCACTGACCATTACACCTCTTCAAAAGAAACAGGCTCTCCACCTCTCTCACACCTTCATAGCTAGAAAAAAGAAAACAAGAATCCCCTTCATCAAAGCAACAACTTCAGACTCCCCACTCTCTGCCTGAGCCACTGCCTCTAAACCTCCCAATCAAATATTTCCTCCTTCCTGACCATTGCACCCACTGCCTGAGCCACTGCCTTTTGCCTGTTCCTTGTAAGTTGTAATTAGGTACATGCTCATGCTTACATTCTTTCCTTTGAGATAAAGATGGTGGCCATGATGATGCTTTTCAAATTTCTATTTAGGTAATTTTTTCTTCTTTTGTTTGTTGTTAACCAGAATTTGGTAAGAAAAGAGAGAGAGAGAGAGCTACAACAAAATGCACAAGATGTTGCATCCAGAAAGCAAAGAAGATGCTAACACATTCCTTGGGAAAAAAATTAGAGAGAGGTGTAGAGAACATTGATGTGGGCCCCACAGCTGTGGTCCCACTCTATCCGTAGGGTAGAATGTATCTAGTCACAGCTGTGGTTATTTTTCTATTCTGTTATTTCTAGTTTCAGTTCTATATTGTTTGTTATTTGTTAGCAGTTATGATGTAAACACCAAGGGCAGATATGTCCTTTCATGTAACTAGCATAACCTATATATATTAACTTAAAGTGGCGGCGGCAGAACATTGATATTCTGTTCTTCTCCTCAAAAACTGTGTTCTATTGCTTTTTCACCACTCTTTCTTCTACTTCTTCTTCACTTTCTCTTCTCATCAAACCTGAAATCTCTTAGTGGTCAAGACTGAATAGCAGTCTTGAAAACCTACATGGTATCAGAGCCAAGTTAGGGTTTTTCATGCGAGTCTAATACCAGCCGACCACATGAGAATCTCCTAGGACTGAAAGCTGAAAAGGAGGAGTTCGCAGACTGATTCTTGGAGATCGCCAGAGGTGCTAGCAGCTGTTGGAAACTCGCTAGGGTTGCAGAGTGTTGGTGGTCAGGAAGGATCAGAGAAGACTAGGGTTCAGGTAACCCTAGAAGGCAGCGAACTATTTTTCCTTATAAGTTGTTTACTTTTTAAGAGAAGTTCTTTCAGAGAAGATAGGTTGGACCTATCTGGAGGGGAAGGCCAAACCATTGTAGCTCTTTCTCTCTTCGATTCACTAGGGTTTTACAGCAAACCCTGGACCGAACCGTGTTTCTCTCTACTCTAGGGTTTGAAAGTGATCTGCGGCAAGTGTTTGACTGAACCCTGTGATCTACTTAGAGCTACTCTTAAGTTGATTGGTAGGTCCGATCTGATTCTAGGGTTTCTTATTAACCCTACTGCAAGCTCATCTATACAGTTTGTACTGTGCGACTGAATTGCTTCCTTTCAGGACTGATTAAAACCCTACTCCAAGCTCATCTATATAGTTTGTACTGTGCGACTGAATTGCTTTCTTTCAGGACTGATTAAAACCCTAATTTTCCCTAGCATATCAGTTTTTTTTAAAAGTTGTTCTCAGAGTTCTAAGGTGGTTAGAGATCTACGGACTGCTACTGCTGTGTTGGCTAGTTGGTTTCAGATCAGAATTATTTCGGCTTTGTGCACATACACTGAGAATACAGATCAGGCCTATACTGTTTTGATTGTGATTAGTGATTCAAGTGCTGTTTTGAGACTTGACAGAAATGGAGTCTAAAATTCAGGCAGAAGGCAGTCTTGGGAACATCAGTTATGGTGGTATTTCTGAGATGGGTGGTCAGATTACGACCGTAAAGTTTGATGGATCAAACTATTTGGAATGGGCCCAATCAGCCATGATGGCTATTGGTGGAAGAGGTAAATTAGGGTACCTCCTAGGAGATATGAAAGAACCTTCCAAGGGAGACCCGACATATACCAAGTGGATGCAAGAAAACTACTTGGTTATGACATGGCTGTGTAATTCTATGCAGCCTCATATTAGCCGTAATTATTTGTGGGCAAAGACAGCTAAGGAGATATGGGATGTTATGAAAGAAACTTACTCCCAACCCCTTAATGTTGCCAGAGCATATGAATTGAAATGTGAAGTGAACACCCTTAAACAAGGAGAGAAACCGGTGTCGGTCTACTTCTCTACCTTGAAGTCCCTGTGGCATGAGATTGATCACTTAGAGACTCTTGAGTGGGAGTCCCAAAGATGCTCAGACCCATAGAAAGCACATCGAGACAAACAAAGTGTTTGAGTTCCTGGCGGGACTGAACTCAGAATATGATATTGTGAGGCAGCAGATTTTGACTAGAGACAGTGTGACTCTCTCTCATGCTTACTCATTTGTACACGGTGAAGAGACCAGAAGGAAGATTATGATGCAACCCACATCAGCCTTTGTAGCGGCTACACCCAAATCAGGGGGTGATTCAGAGAAGGACAAGAGGAAGGAAGACAAGAAGGATGTAGTATGTGAACATTGTAAGAAACCCAAACATACAAAAGAGACATGTTGGAAACTGCATCCCCACTTGGTTCCTGCGATGTTAAGAAACAAGAAGGGCACTGCTCATGTAGCCATGAACACTGATTCAGCATCCTCATCTGGCACAAAAGGAACATCTTTGGAGACCTTAGCTGCAGTTCGGGCTGCCCTAATACAGCTAGAGAAGGAGGTTGGAAATTCAGCTCAGCCACCGCAGCCTCCATCAGCCCCTGTCACATCTGCCTTCGCCCATTCAGGTACTCGAGCTTCAGCCTATCATGCCTCAGCTCCAGGTACTACTGAACCTTGTTGGGTAATAGACTCAGGTGCATCTGATCACATGACTAACTTGCCTTCATTGTTTACTACTTACCATTTGTCTTCTGGTAGGGATAAGGTATCTATTGCTGATGGCTCCCTGGTTCCTATTTCTAGGAAGGGTGACATCAAGCTTTCAGATACTATCTCCCTATCCTCTGTTTTGCATGTTCCTAAGCTTGATACTAACCTTCTTTCAGTCAGTAGTATTACTAAGCATATAAACTGCTCAGTAACCTTCTTCCCTGACCGATGTGTTTTTCAGGACTTGGAGACGCAGAAGGTGATTGGGACTGGCCGTGAGACGAATGGGATCTATCTGCTCGGGGAGCGGTTCCGTCAGGGAGAGTCAGTAGAGAAGTTGTCTTTTGTTTCTCAGAGTGTGAGTCTGGTAGGTCATTTGTCTTTTCGATCTTTACAGAGTCTGTTTCCTACTTTATTTGAGTCTATTGAGTTGTCTCAGCTACAGTGTGAAAATTGTGAGTTTACTAAGCATTGTAGAAAGCCTTATTTATTGAGTAATAAAAGGAGTGATAATTCTTTTGATATTGTGCATACTGACATTTGGGGGCCTTATCATATCCCTTCCATGGGTGGGTACAGATACTTTTTGTTATTTGTTGATGACCATACCCGTTTTTCTTGGGTTTATCTCATGCGTTCACGAGATGAGGAACCTTCCCTGACCCAAAATTTTCACCAAATGATCCTAACCCAGTTTGATGCCAAGATCAAAATTCTCCGATCTGATAATGCAAAGGAATACTTTGCTAAATCATTGACATCTTATCTTCTTCATCATGGGGTTATCCACCAGAGCTCTTGCCCTCATACACCTCAGCAGAATGGAGTTGCCGAGAGGAAGAATAGGCACATTTTGGAAGTGGCTAGAAGCCTCATGTTTACTTCCAATGTCCCTATTCGCTTCTGGGGGGATGCTATCCTCACGGCGGTATACCTTATTAATCGGGTCCCTTCCAGGGTCCTTGATATGCGATCTCTTTTTTGCTTCTACACCCACGTGAGGACTTGTTTTGTATTCTCCTTAAGACATTTGGTTGCACTTGCTTTGTTCAGCTTCTCGAACCCCATCCCTCCAAGTTCGAACCCAAAGCCTCCAAATGCATCTTCCTTGGTTATGCACAAACTCAAAAGGGTTATTGCTGTTATGATCCTGTCTCCGGGAGGAAGTTTGTCTCCATGGATGTCACTTTCTTTGAGGGGACACCATATTATCCTCAGGTTGTCCCTCAGGGGGAGAGTAGTGAGAGTGGGGGTTTGAGTTCTTGTCTTCAGGGGGAGAGCAGTGAGAGTGGGGCAGTTCCTTTAACTATTCCATTGGGTGATCAGAGGGATCAGAAGTTGAGGGAAAGCTGCAATGGTGAGGGTGGTCAGAGAGATCAGGAGTTGAGGGTTTATCACAGGCGGTGCAGGCAGGTTGATCCTGATCATCAGCAGTCCAGACCAGCTCCAATCTCATCTGCAGCTCCAGGTCCAGATACTTCAGTCCCAGAGCCCATAGAAACTTCCCCTACAGATGATCTTGACCTTCCAATTGCAGTCCGTAAAGGGAAACGACATTGTACCACATCCACAGCCCACTGTATTTTCCATTTTTTATCCTATGATCGCCTATCTCCTATCTACAGGTCCTACCTTAGCTTCATTTCCATTGTCCCTATTCCAAGAACAGTGCAAGAAGCCCTATCCGTCCCTGAATGGAAAGATGCAATGCAAGTTGAGATGGATGCCCTGTTGAAAAACAACACCTGAGAGGTAGTTGATTTGCCAAAAGGAAAGAAGTCAGTTGGATGCAGATGGGTATTTACGGTGAAGCATAATGCAGATGGATCTATTGAGAGGTATAAAGCTCGGTTAGTTGCAAGAGAGTTTACACAGACTTATGGCATAGATTACTTGGAGACATTTGCACCGGTAGCCAAGATGACTACTATTCGAGTTCTATTGTCCCTTGCAGCAAGTCACACTTGGCCTTTATACCAAATGGACGTGAAAAGTGCCTTTCTGAATGGAGATCTGCAGGAAGAAGTTTACATGCGATTGCCTCCTAGATTCTATGATGCAGAAATAGGTAAGAAGGTCTGTCGGCTCAACAAGGCTTTGTATGGTTTGAAACAGTCACCTAGGGCTTGGTTCGATAGATTCAGACTAGCACTTGTGAAGTTTGGATATGTACAGGCCCAGTCAGATCATACCCTATTCATCAAGAGGGTGGAGTCCTCTTTGACACTATTGGCAGTATATGTTGATGATATTGTGGTCACAGGGAATGATAGCCATGAGATTGAGTCTCTTAAACAACTTCTTCACCAAGAATTTGAGGTGAAGGACCTTGGTGTACTCCGGTATTTTTTGGGTATTGAGGTTGCTAGATCCAAACAGGGGATCTTTATATCTCAGAGGAAATATGTCCTAGACCTGTTGGCAGAAACTGGAAAGTTAGGTGTCAAGCCTGCAGATACACCAATTGAACAAAATCACAGGATTAGTGCCGAGAGTGGGGAGCTTCTTGAAGACAAAGTTATGTTCCAGCAACTGGTAGGAAAGCTCCTATATCTCTGCCTCACTCGGCCAGATATTACTTATGCTGTTAGCGTTGTCAGCCAGTACATGCATTCTCCTAGAACCACACATCTTCTTGCGGCAGAAAGAATCTTAGCCTACTTGAAGAGATGCCCAGGTAGGGGTATACTTTTCAAGAACAACAATCACATGAAGGTGGAGGTCTATACTGATGCAGATTGGGCTGGGAGTGTTGATGACAAAAACCTTGTCTCCTGGAGAAGTAAGAAACAAAGTGTTGTCTCCCGGTCAAGTGCTGAAGCAGAATACAGGTCCATGGCCAATGGAGTGGCTGAAATCCTATAGCTAAGATCTCTACTTGAGGAGTTGGGTATTGAGTATGAGAAGCCCCTGATGTTGTACTGTGATAATCAAGCCGCCATTAATATAGCACATAATCCAGTACAGCATGACAGAACCAAACACATTGAAGTTGACCGCCATTTTGTGCGAGAGAGGGTCTCATCTCAAGAAGTATGCCTCCCTTACATCACATCCAGTATGCAACTAGCAGACATCCTCACTAAAGCCATATCAAGAAAGAAGCTAGAGGCGGATCTATCCAAGTTGGGAAAGATGAACATATACTCCCAACTTGAGGGGGAGTGTAGAGAACATTGATGTGGGCCCCACAGCTGTGGTCCCACTCTGTCCGTAGGGTAGAATGTATCTAGTCACAGCTGTGGTTATTTTGCTATTCTGTTATTTCTAGTTTCAGTTCTATATTGTTTGTTATTTGTTAGCAATTATGATGTAAACACCAAGGGCAGATATGTCCTTTCATGTAACTAGCATAACCTATATATATTAACTTAAAGTGGCGGCGGCAGAACATTGACATTCTGTTCTTCTCCTCAAAAACTGTGTTCTATTGCTCTTTCACCATTCTTTCTTCTACTTCTTCTTCACTTTCTCTTCTCATCAAACCTGAAATCTCTTAGTGGTCAAGACTGAATAGCAGTTTTGAAAACCTACAAGAGGGAATACACAGCAATATCCATGGGTCTACATGGACTCCAAGAAGTCGTGCTATCAAGACAGATCTGCAAAATGATGTCATTCCTAGACTATTTTATCCCCAGGCAATGGAATCTTCATTTTTTTCCCTTTTTGTAGGTGGACTAATTTGGCTTTCCTCAATGTCGTGCTATCAAGACAGTATGAGTTTTACTTCCAACTTTCAACCCGGAATTAACAATTTCAACAAACAGATCATCCGTAGGCTCCAAATCTCCAATAGTCATAACACCCAACAATTTAGTTATGCCATTAAAGTTTGTTTGAATCACAACTAAAATAAGCTCAGGATGCATCTCACTATCACCTTGAATAAAACTTGAATAACATCAAGGAAAGAAGTATCATTCCAATAACATTAATTTCAAGTTTGAAAACAAAATTAGACACGGACTCGGTGGCCAATATGTTGTGAAAGGCATTTGGTGGTGGTTATTTTTCTATGACGAGTGAAGAATGATTTCTCCTTGTTGGCCAATTGGCCTGATTTATCCAACTCAAATCTTGTTTATCAAGCACATTGTGTTTTAGAAAATAAATAATAATAAAAGAAACATCATTTTCAAGGCACAGATTGACACTGGCAGTTCTTCCATGTGAATTGTTTTTATTGTTGTGAGTTACAAATACAAATTAAACCATCTATTTTGATGACAAATTGGTTTGTAAAATAAAAATCACGGAAAACAAGCTATTGCTAGTTTACATATTTGTTACCAAAACAGAGATAGAAATTTGTTCAAGAATTTCTGGTTTAAGAATCACGTTCTCTTCTGATGATCTTTCATGAGTTCATCATCTTTCCTAAATCATACAATATCTGTACTCAAAAATTTGTTTTTGTTTTAAAAACCATCATTTTAATGGTTTCAAAAAAATACAAATGGGTTCTTTTTTGAAATAAAACGAACTTATTTTTGCATCTCAAAACAAACTCATGATTCAAGAACAATCATGGGACTATTGATGATCCTTGTAGATCTTCAAACTGAAAAGTAAAAGGGAAAAAACAACATTTCTGTTTCTTTGTGGTTTTAGGTTAAATTACACCCATTTGATGTTGATCCCGATTATCTAAAGATAGCACTGGGTAGTTGCTTTTTTAATGAACAAGTTATTAAGTAGGTTGTGAGCTCCTTCTTTATGAAGCTGAAATTGGGTTGATTGCTATATATGTTAATATTTGAAACATGCAACAAAGAAAAGAACACCACATTGGCTAACATCCCCACAATAAGTTATTCAATCCAGCCACCTCAGCCTTTGCATTCTAAAGCCCACTGTTCTTCTAAACTCAATCGATTTATTTGTTTCTAAAAAATGCTATTGAATAGAAGGATATCAAGAAGTTGATTCATAAGAATTCAACTAGACAGTGACATTGCATAGAGAATTAAGTCATTTGGCTAATGGAAATTTCCTAGATGATGAGATTTTGAGTAAAATCAAGAAAAGAGGCTCCCTATTTGGGTCAAAAAGGGAGATTCATCTCTGCTACACATGGAAGCATAATGTGGCCATTCAACTCAACAACTTATATCAGCCTTCCACTGCACTAGTTGTATGTTAAGACTATGTTTCGCTTTGATAGAAAATAAGAGAGTAACAGATAATTGAGGCAAAGTCGTCAAGAAACTTTGTGAAATTTCTTGAGAAATTTCCCATCTCTTTCTATTTCTCTCTTATTTTTCTCTTGAACAAAAACAAAAACAGTCTACATGTTTTAATATTTTAATACCAAACCTTTCCCCCAAAGGGCTTTTATTCTAATCACCAGCTAGCAAGGGTTTTGGGTCTCGATTTTAATTAACCCATCAATGTAGGAAAAAATTATGAAAAATCTCCTAAGTTATAACAATAGCTAAACAATTAAGTGACATAATCCATATGTTTGAGTGTATGCCACACTCCTTTGAGGAAAGAGCTAAAATGAAATTCAAATGAATGGGGCCATTTTGAGGTCCTAGATCAACTTTTGATAGGAAAGATTACTGAGCATTCAGTCTTTTTGGCCAACTGTGAAAGATAATTGCCATGTGTTAGGCTAATCAAGTGTAAAAGATACTTTGAACCTTGTTTGCAACCTCCAATGAAACACAAACATGTTTTTTTTTTGATAATATTCGAAGGGGCTACACAAGACGGGGAACCTGTGATACCCGCATTGTCATACTCCCAATCAGTAATAAATTGAGACGAATAAGAGAATCACTGGTCAATAAAGTAGTAACAATAATGAACAAATTAGTGGAGCAAAAAAAAGTCAAGTAGAACCAACTGCCATCTTACTTGCAAACCTCCAAAAGTAGAAAATAATTCAAAACAAATACCTATCCCAAGACATTTAATTGTTTAACAATATGGACCTTGTCACAGAAAATGAACCACATGAATTCCTTAATATTAAAATGGTCTTAATAATATAATGGAAATCTATTCCAAATCAAATCAGTTTTTATATCAATTACTCTTCTATCAAGAGCACAAAAAAGATATTTTCTTTTGTTTTTATATGATTGCTAACTATTTAATTTTATTAAATATATCATTATAAATTGATACTTAATTGTTAAAAATCTATACCTAACTATTACAAACCATACTCAACCATTTATAATATTCAATTGATACAGACTGTTACAAAGCATACTTGATTGTTACAAGTGTATACTCAAACAATACAAACTGATTACACAATTCGTACAAACTATTACACAGCCATACTTTATTATTACAACCAATACTCAACATATAAAAACTGTCACAAACCAGTACTTTAACCATTATAAACCATATTCAACTGTTACAACCCCATTACTAACCTTCACAAACTGATGCCTAGCTAGTACAAACTGTTACAAACCCGTACTCAACCATTACAAATATTTCCAATATGAATTGTCCCATTAATTAATGCTGCTAAAAGCAACCCAAATAAAAGAGAGATTCCTCTAAAAGCTATTTTTATTGACTTTTCATAAACTAGTTTGGTAGTTCACACTTTACATAAACTAATAAAATATATATTTTATATGTGAAAGCACATTACTTACAGTCAAGACCTAGAGTTAGTTCTACTGATTTACCTCAGGGACTTGTTTGAGTTTCCTTGGCATATCCATGTATATCATAATGTTTCCATAATATACACTTCTGATCTCTATACCACCACTCCTTTACTATTAACAAAAGAGAATATCAAAACGAAAAAATGATTTATGGTCAATTCTTATAAACTCTTTTTTTTGTCATTATATTTTTATAAACTCTTGGTGAACTACTACCTAAAAGTGTAATTTTCCTAAACTCTATAAACAGATAGACTCAGCAGAGACCCTCTTCCCTAAAACTCTGTTGTTTCTTTCTTCCCAGATCATCAATAAAGCTGCTGTTAGGACAGTGTTCTCTTTTGCCTAATCCTTCCAATCTCCATCCCATCAAGATAAACTTAACTGAAGCAGGATAACATCCCTTGACGGCAAATAATTTCATCACTTTGGAGCAAATTTTGTTGGAAAAACTTTAGTGAATGAACATGTGCTTAATCGACTCGTCATACTCTTCACACAACTAACAAGTCTCTCTGTCCACCACCATTCCTCTCCTCAACAGATTGTCCCTTGTTAAATCTTATTCATATAAGCTGTCCAAACACACAAAGACACCTTTGAGGGCACACATGATCCACACAGCATGAGATGGAAAGCCATTATCCTCTTGTGATATTAAATGATTATAAATGGACTTCACTGAAAATTGACCAGAATTCTCCCTGGTCCCCTCCCTCCTATCTTCTCTACCCAAGTCCATCTGGACATTGTACAGAAAATGCATTAGGCCCATCAGAGGTTCAACTTCCCAATCATTTAATTGCCTCCTGAACTGTGGTGTCCATGCCATGACTCCATTGTTTTCTGATAGGTGCCCAACAACCTATGCCTCAATATTTGTTGCTAGACCATACAAGGATGGGAAGTCATATTTCAAATGTCAGTTACCACACTATCAGTCCTAAATAATTACTCTTTGTCCATTCCCTACTGCATACATTACCCCTCTACTGAACTCTCTGTGGCTGTTCTCAATCTCCTTCCAAATAGAACATCCAAAAGTGTGTTTGGCTTTACCTGGCTCACATCCTGATATCCTCATACTGTATTTAGCTTGAATTACTTTCTTCCCCTGCTCCCCATTCTGCTTTCCGAATCTCCCAGACCACTTTCCCATTAATGCTACATTCACTTCCTTCAACTTTCTCACACACAAGCTTCCAGCTTTCTTTGTCCAACATACCTCATCCCAAGACAGTTTTTCATGCACAAAAATGGAATTTCTAAATTGTAACAGTGTTGTCTAGACAATTAATATAAGGGGTATGCTTGTAAAGGTAGGTTTTTGTGGAGGTCAAAATACAGGGGAGGTTTGAGTATTTTTGCTATAAAACATGGGTAGTTTTTAAATAATTTTACTTATAGTAGTGACTTCACTAAGCTATAAGACCAATATTGGCTTGCAGATATCTGTGCAGAATGTCCAACTTCAAATAGATGCATGTTTTTTTTTCTTTCCATTCATCTCCCTCTTCATTGAATGAATCTGGTTGGCTGGTAAGTTATACTGTTTCAAGTTGGGCAAAAGTATTTTTGAAACAATCTATATGGTTATCTATGGGTTGGGTTAAATGGTAAACCAGCCTTAACCCTATTGGATCTGGGGTTCAGTCAGCCTCGATAAGGTGTCAGGTTGGGTCAGGTCAAGCTAACTTGACCTGCACCATGTTCGGCAGACCTGAAGCAAACCTGATCCATTGGCAATACCAAGTCTGCTCTGTTTTTTCTTAAAATCTGCATACAAAATATGGTTGAATAACTAACTGGATTATCCATATGGGAAGCATACCTTCTAAAATTTTGCTTCCTTCGAGATGTAAAATAGTTACGGAAGCAAGGGAAAAACCAGTCAGATTCATGCTATTTGCATCCTGAATCTTATTTCTATATCCATCTTTCAACAGGTAGCTGAGAAAGATGAAAAATGATTTTTCTTCAGCTATACCTGTATCTGTCGAGTGCAGACACTATATCTACTTACAGAAATGTGATTTTCTTTTCTTTTTGTAGATATTATCTAAAATCAGTGTTTTGTAATGCACCACTTTGTTTCTTTAGTTGAGGGCTTTAGAATGGCCAGTTTGTTATTACTTATGAGTGAAACTGCTGTACATTGGTAAGATAGCATGTGCCAGGCTGAATGGTCACCCAATATGAGTACTATTTCTCTTGGTTCAGAACAGATCACCATACAGACAGGCACATAAACTGCACCCAAGTTTAGGCTGGTACACAACCACCTAAACCATATTTTCTATTTACATCATAATTGAGTCCAAAACAATTCCTACCCACCCTCTCTTTGACCAATCCATCAGCCAAATTGTTTGCAGATTTTTGAACCTTGGAGCATGTATCCAGTTCTCCTGTCAAGCTTCTTATTTTCTCATAACGTATCGATATTGCCAAATACCTTGACAGTTGCTCCTTATCCCTTTCATTGTCACCTTTGAGTTACCGTCCATCACTACATTAGTTTAATGATCTGCTCACCCTCAGGGGAACTTCAAGGGTTCCAAACCTCCACGAAATAGAAAGATAAAAAAAAGAAAGGAGAGGGAAGAAATTGGTAACTTACTTCACCCTAAGTTAAAGTGCCCTTGCCTTATATAGGCATACATCAAGGTGAATGACACTCTCCCAGTATTTCTAACTAATCGCTTGCCATATGCCACTTGGCATCTTGGTTCCTGGTTGTAGAACTTGCTGATGTGCAGGAACCAAAATGTCTTGGAGGGAAGCCTACTTAAATGGGCCTGGGCAGCGACTGTGGTTTTAATAATACCCCCCATGCCTGTAGTGATAAAAAAAGTAATAAGAATAATGAACTTTATATTGCATAACTTTTTTAGATACCCTTAATAATTGATTGATTTGTAAACAGAAACCAAAAGACATTTCGCCCAAAAAAGAGTGCACCCTCAGGCAGTAAGGTGTGATCTATGTTCCATTTAAGGAATTATGTTATCTCCCTTTTGTTGGAAGAGGATATGATGAAGATTGTTACTTTCAAGTTTTCCACCTTGGACTTTTGAGCTTCCAATGGTTTTGTTACCCTTGTTTGTTTTCTTCCAAAACCTTGTGAATACAATCTTCATCATGGTAATACAGGACTGTTGGGTATTTAGCAAAATTGACCAATTTAAAGCTATTGGTTCTACACCATTACATCCATCAACAACTTTAAGTTATTTACTAGGTAAGTCACTTCTCAAAGGACTACTGTCAAAAAAAAAAAAAATCAAAGGACTAAAACAGATCTAGAGTTACAGATTCTAAAATAGTAGTGTCAGAGACACAAAGTAGGTTGTCCTACATCTGTCAATATAAGAACATACTATCCTAAATCAGTTATTCTGTTTGGTATACAAACCAACAATTTGATCAATATACCACAAGTTTGTATCTTTAAGGGTATAGAATTATGAAGCCAGAGCTCATATGCATGTACATATGATATTCCCATAGCCTCTTATTCAGTGTCAAACATTGTTTTTTTCTTTATCTGAACATGTAATTGTTTCTGTGTGAACATAGTACAGTAGTTATTTTTGTGTGGTTCAAATCTTATATTCATGTTCTTTATGTTTTTTATTTACTGTTATTATCTCTTGTTAAGCAGCAGGGGTATATTTTTCTTTGTAACTTTTTATGAGAAACATATAAATGCTAAAGGGTTGTATGAAAACACCATCCTGACTGTTTTGACCAAGCCCACTTCCTTTATTCTTCATACCCCTATCTAAAAAATAATATGTTCCTTAAATGTGCAGTCTTAGGTCCACATTTTCCTAGGATGTCAATAAGATATTGATATTTAAACAAACATCAAGAAATCTAAAAGTTTGTAGCAATAAAATCAGAACTTTAGCAACTCAAAGAAAAATATCAATTTTAAATTTGTCTCCTTCTCACCATGTCCAACGGAGATGGGAGGGGGGGGGGGGGGGGCGGGGGAGCCATGGTTCCCCCTATGCCCGAAAAACCTCTATGTATGATGGGCCCTTGTCCATCTTTATTTGCTCCTTCTCATCCCATGGTTGGCCTCCCCACTCAACTTTGCCAATTGAAACCTAACCAATTTTTTTCTCAACTCCATGCAATGAAACCTAACTTTTGTTTTTTTTTTTGAGTTCACATGTAGATGGATATATCTGTAATGAACCCTCTAGGCCTGCTTTAGTACTAACTCCTTGTAGGGACTAAGGGCGCTGCCTTTTAACATTATCGGTTCCACCAGTGCCTTTTGCTGTGACTACGGTGTATTTGCAGCATTATGGCTGGAATTACTGACCTGGAACTTTGAAGCATTATGGCTGGCATTATCGGTTCCACCAGTGCCTTGCATGACGATGATGATTCAGTTGGTCATTGGCCTGGAACTTTGAAGCATGAGAGTTTCTATATTGAGTAACTTGAACAAGAAGACTCTCTTTACAATATTTATTTTCTTCTATCAGATATCAGCCTAATATATCACAACATCCGTGGTCAAGGAACAATCAAGCTCTATGTGGTGTACAATGTATTAGAGGTCAGCCAGCAGATCAAGTGATTATGTCAATTTGGATGCACATTGCTTGCTTATTGAAATTGAACGTTATAATGCTTGGATTGAAAATCTATTTTAACTGATCCTTCAAACTGTGACAGATATTTGATAAACTATGCCAAAATTTTGGCGGGAATGTGTTGCCAACTCTGTTCAGTTTTTCAGAGGGGCGTGCAAATTCTTCACCAGAAAATATGAGATTTTGGCTGTGGAGATATATTTCTGATCAAGCATTAGCTATTGTTTTATCTAATATCCTTTTTTGTGGTTTATGCTTTTTTGTTTTAGATTTTTTGGTAGCTTGGTCAAGGCAATCACTTTGTCTACGTGTATTGTTGCCCACAATAATGCACTGCTTTCTTTGCTGGTATCAAATAATTTTGCTGAGATTAAGATCAATGTGTTTAAACGCTTTAGCAAGGACAACATTCACTGTGTGGTGTACCATGGTGAGTTTTTGTTCTACCTTTATTCTTATTTGGTAGATTGGTGATCCACTACCACTGTCTGCCTTTCCACCCATTGCACGTGATCTGTGTTTCTGATGCTCAGACTTGTTAATAACTATGAATATCCTAAATGGTCCTGGGTCGTGCTATAATTGCATGCCATGGAGCCAATTGATAGTTCTTCTGATTTATCTTGAAAGGGCAGTCTTGGTCTATCTGTTATCTTTCCAAAACTTTCCATATTTTCCTTTTTAATTCTATAACCTTTTCCAGCTTGTATGTAGGATTGGAACATGACAGAGTAATGCCCCAATGTTGATTGCTGGTCGTAGTCAAGTATCATTCTCTCCACAATTGAATGATGGATATGGCACTGAACAGAACGGAATGGCAAAACAGGATTCAGGTATCTGAACCCATATAGTTGGGACAAGGCTTAGATGATGAAGATGTGACTAGCACCATTCTCTCTGAAACTTAAAACTGAAGTAGAAGTTCTTGTATAGAGCCTACTTGTCTCCAGATTAGCACCGGTGTTCTCAAGGTCTTAAGAGAAAAGGTGTAGGGATTTCTAGTAAGGACTGATTTGGACCATGAAATGCTGAGTTGGTTGCAATTATAGAAGCTTAAAGTTGCCACCTACCATGATTTTTTTGTTTTGATAGTAAAAGAAAAATCTTTATCACTTATAATGTGCAAAGACAACACCTTCACTGAAACACAACACCAACCAAGAAAGCAAACACTCACTGACCATTACACCTCTTCAAAAGAAACAGGCTCTCCACCTCTCTCACACCTTCATAGCTAGCAAAAAGAAAACAAGAATCCCCTTCATCGAAGCAACAACTTCAGGCTCCCCACTCTCTCCCAATCAAATATTTCCTCCTACCTGACCATTGCGCCCACTGCCTGAACAACTGCCTTTTGCCTGTTCCTTGTAAGTTGTAATTAGGTACTCATGCTTACATTCTTTCCTTTGAGATAAATATGCTGGGCATGATGATGCTTTTCAAATTTCTATTTAGATAATTTTTTCTTCTTTTGTTTGTTGTTATCCAGAATTTGGTAAGAAAGAGAGAGTGAGAGAGAGAGAGAGAGCTACAACAAAATGCACAAGATGTTGCATCCATAAAGCAAAGAAGATGCTAACACATTCCTTGGGAAAAAAATTAGAGAGAGAGAATACACAGCAATATCCATGGGTCTACATGGACTCCATGAAGTCGTGCTATCAAGACAGATCTGCAAAATGAATTCATTCCTAGACTATTTTATCCCCAGGCACTGAAATCTTCTTTTTTTTCTCCTTTTTGTAGGTGGATTAATTTGGCTTTTCTCGATGTCGTGCTATCAAGACAGTATGAGTTTTACTTGCAACCTTCAACCCGGAATTAACAATGTCAACAAACAGATCATCCGTAGGCTCCAAATCTCCAATAGTCATAACACCCAACAATTTAGATATGCCATTAAAGTTTGTTTCAATCACAACTAAAAGAAGCTCAGGATGCATCTCAATATCACCTTGAATAAAACTTGAATAACATCAAGGAAAGAAGTGTCGCTACAAATTTCCAATATCATTAATTACAAGTTTGAAAACAAAATTAGACATGGACTCAGTGGCCAATATGTTGTGGAAGGCATTTGGTGGTGGGCATTTTACTATGAACAGTGAAGAGTGGTTTCTCCTTGTTGACCAATTGGCCTGATTTATCCAACTCAAATCTTGTTTATCAAGCACAGTGCATTTTAGAAAATAAATAATAATTAAAGATACATCATTTTCAAGGCACAGATTGACCCTGGGAGTTCTTCCATGTGAATTGTAAAAGATACTTTGAACCTTGTTTGCAACCTCCAATGAAACACAAACATTTTTTTTTATAATATTCGAAAGGGCTACACAAGACGGGGATAGCACATCCCACATATCACTATACACAATTACACTAAGATCGTAAGGAAGAGCTCTTGGATTGAATGTTGAAGAGGCATCCCCAAACGTTTGCGCTTCACGAGCTAACCAGTCAGAGAATGACCTTGTTATCTTCTTGATTCCTTCTTAGTGTAATTTAGAGTGCAGAAAAGCTTCATGTAGTCCTCTGCATTTGCATCATATACAAGTCCTAGGTTGAGTGCCTTATTAGGATTTAGGTGACCCGCTCCCGTGGCAAGAGAACTGGTAAGTTGCTCGTCGTCTAAGAGTTGTGATGGGTTTGATAGTGTTATTGAGTCAATCTGATGTTGTCAGAATGGCAGATCAAATGGCTGTTGAGCTTCATCCAGGATGGACTGCTTTCATAAGTACTCCCACTCCCAGCGCAAGTGGACAACCCATGGAGGTTCCGTATAAGATGTTGAAGTTTCTAAACAGCCTTGTTGATCCTTCATTCACCGAAGGAGGCCTAGATACAAGAACAAAGGAGTTGGGAGCCATGAGGTCAGACTTTAGAACAAGGTTTCAAAGAAAATTAGGAAAAACAGGAATTCTATGGCTGAACCAAGAACTAATCAGAGCTAAAGCCAAACCACGTAAACATTCACCCACTTATGGGAGTTATGAGGGAGCTATCTTTAGCAATTATTACAACAAATTGGATGAACAACTTTTGCTGGATGCTAGAGATCTTTCCAGAGAGGAGTTTGACTTCTATATTCAATGATAAACCTCACCCCAATAGGAAGGTGACTAATAATATCCCTTTTCTTCCCCGCATTACCCATCAATCATTATCTCCAAATCTCATTAATCAGATTAAGATAGACAGGATATCATGCTGAGGGTACCCAAGGCCAATGATCACATTAGAAAACTTATAGGAAGCATGTCTGTTTTTTTCTCGCCCCTTCCCCAGTTTTAATGTATTATTTTGTACATAGACCTGTCCAATTTGTAATATAAGTTCTACAAAAATTAAAAATGACAAAGTCCAGCTTGGTAACTTACTTCACCCTAAGTTAAAGTGCCCTTGCCTTATATAGACATTCATCAAGGTGAATGACACTCTCCCAGTAATTTTAACTAATCGCTTGCCATATGCCACTTGGCATCTTGGTTCCTGGTTGTAGAACTTGCTGATGTGCAGGAACCAAAATGTCTTGGAGGGAAGCCTACTTAAATGGGCCTGGGCTGCGACTGTTGTCTTAATAATACCCCCCATGCCTGTAGTGATAAAAAAAGTAATAAGAATAATGAACTTTATATTGCATAACTTTTTTAGATACCCTTAATAATTGATTGATTTGTAAACAGAAACCAAAAGACATTTCGCCCAAAAAAGAGTGCACCCTCAGGCAGTAAGGTGTGATCTATGTTCCATTTAAGGAATTATGTTATCTCCCTTTTGTTGGTAAGAGGATATGATGAAGATTGTTACTTTCAAGTTTTCCACATTGGACTTTTGAGCTTCCAATGGTTTTGTTACCCTTGTTTGTTTTCTTCCAAAACCTTGTGAATACAATCTTCATCATGGTAATACAGGACTGTTGGGTATTTAGCAAAATTGACCAATTTAAAGCTATTGGTTCTACACCATTACATCCATCAACAACTTTAAGTTATTTACTAGGTAAGTCACTTCTCAAAGGACTACTGTCAAAAAAAAAAAAAATCAAAGGACTAAAACAGATCTAGAGTTACAGATTCTAAAATAGTAGTGTCAGAGACACAAAGTAGGTTGTCCTATATCTGTCAATATAAGAACATACTATCCTAAATCAGTTATTCTGTTTGGTATACAAACCAACAATTTGATCAATATACCACAAGTTTGTATCTTTAAGGGTATAGAATTATGAAGCCAGAGCTCATATGCATGTACATATGATATTCCCAAAGCCTCTTATTCAGTGTCAAACATTGTTTTTTTCTTTATCCGAACATGCAATTGTTTCTGTATGAACATAGTACAGTAGTTATTTTTGTGTGGTTCCAATCTTATATTCATGTTCTTTATGTGTTTTTTATTTACTGTTATTTTCTCTTGTTAAGCAGCAGGGGTATATTTTTCTTTGTAACTTTTTATGAGAAACATATAAATGCTAAAGGGTTGTATGAAAACACCATCCTGACTGTTTTGATCAAGCTCACTTCCTTTATTCTTCATACCCCTATCTAAAAAATAATATGTTCCTTAAATGTGCAGTCTTAGGTCCACCTTTTCCTAGGATGTCAATAAGATATTTATATTTAAACAAACATCAAGAAATCTAAAAGTTTGTTGCAATAAAATCAGAACTTTAGCAACTCAAAGAAAAATATCAATTTTAAATTTGTCTCCTTCTCACCATGTCCAACGGAGATGGGGGGGCAGGGGAGCCATGGTTCCCCCTATGCCCGAAAAACCTCTATGTATGATGGGCCCTTGTCCATCTTTATTTGCTCCTTCTCATCCCATGGTTGGCCTCCCCACTCAACTTTGCCAATTGAAACCTAACCAAATTTCTTCTCAACTCCATGCAATGAAACCTAACTTTTGTTTTTTTTTTTTTTTTTTTGAGTTCACATGTAGATGGATATATCTGTAATGAACCCTCTAGGTCTGCTTTAGTACTAACTCCTTGTAGGGACTAAGGGCGCTGCCATTTAACATTATCGGTTCCACCAGTGCCTTTTGCTGTGACTACGGTGTATTTGCAGCATTATGGCTGGCATTACTGACCTGGAACTTTGAAGCATTATGGCTGGCATTATCGGTTCCACCAGTGCCTTGGATGATGATGATGATTCAGTTGGTCATTGGCCTGGAACTTTGAAGCATGAGAGTTTCTATATTGAGTAACTTGAACAAGAAGACTCTCTTTACAATATTTATTTTCTTCTATCAGATATCAGCCTAATATATCACAACATCCGTGGTCAAGGAACAATCAAGCTCTATGTGGTGTACAATGTATTAGAGGTCAGCCCGCAGGTCAAGTGATTATGTCAATTTGGATGTGTTAGTGGTGTTAGTGAAGGGGTATTTCAGTCTTTGTACTTGTTGAGAATGTTGATGTGTACTGTTATGTTAGTTCGAGTGCATCTTACTTAAATAATGGCACTTAAGTCTTTTCCAACAAGTTAATAATATAATAACAGGTCTGACCGAATCTAGGGAGAACTTTTTTCTCTAATTCGAACAAGACCTTCTCTCTTTTCTTCCTTCGTCTTTCCTCTCCTACTTCTTGCTGTTTATTTTACTTTACAGTCAACGAACAAGACAGAATTCTAGGGCAAGTCGAACTTCAACATGGTATCAGAGCAACATTAAACAAATCAGACTTGCTAGAATTCTGTCTTCTGCGCATTCGAACTAGGGTTTCTCTTGGGTT
Source organism: Nelumbo nucifera (assembly GCF_055504915.1). Taxonomy (NCBI): domain Eukaryota; kingdom Viridiplantae; phylum Streptophyta; class Magnoliopsida; order Proteales; family Nelumbonaceae; genus Nelumbo; species Nelumbo nucifera. The sequence goes on along the minus strand of NC_142654.1, from coordinate 9,351,127 downwards.
TCTCAGCTGTAAGTTGGAGACTGGGAAAAGGGCTGAAAAGGAGTGATCGCCCTCTTCCCTTGGAGGTTCTTATGCCTCCGGTTGTGTCGTTGGTGATTGGTTGCTGTGGTTCTAAGCCCTAATTAGGGCTGGTACGTGTGGTGCAGTGGTGTCTCATTCCTTCGTGTGGTTGGTCTTCAGGCGATGAGGTAAAGTTTTTTTATGCATATTTTCTGTTATGGAATACATGAGAGGTGTAGTACAGTTCGTGTGATGGGTTTTCAGATTGTAGTATGCTAGGGTTTATGCTAGGGTTTATTCTGGTTTGTGTGTGATTCGAAGGGCAATAGTGTCTACTTAATGGTGAAACTTCTGGTAGCAGTGGATTAGGGTTTGTGGTGTTACAAGTGTGGTTTTCAGCATTTAATATTGCTGAAATCAGTGTGCAGATTTCGGTGAGTAGGGTTTGTGGTGTTGTAGTTTTCAGCATTTAATATTGCTGAAATCAGTGTGCAGATTTCGTGAGTAGGGTTTGTGGTGTTGCAGTTTTCAGCATTTATTACTGTTGAAATCAGTGTGCAGATTTCGGTGAAGTGTCTATGTGTAGTGTGCAGTGTGTAGTGCTCAGAATTCAGTGATAAGGGAGTTCGGCAATGGCAAATAACAGTGATAGTAAACCTAGTGTCATGATATCTACTGACTACCTGAATGTCCGAATGACCTCCATTAAACTGAATGGAGAGAATTATGTCCCTTGGGCCAAGTCTGTAGAGGTTTTTCTAAAGACGAAGAAGAAAGTGAAGCACATAAGAGAGGAGAAACCCCCCGCTAATTCTCAGGAGTATGAAGACTGGGAACAGGAAGATGCACAGATCATCACATGGTTGTGGAACAGTATGGAACCCAGAATCAGTGTGAACTTCATGTTTCTTGATACAACCAAAGAGGTGTGGGATCATGCTAAGAAACTGTATTCAGGTCAGGATAATACCACTAGGGTATATCAATTGTATCAGGAATACTTCAATCTGCAACAGGGAAATCAGAGCCTTGAGGAGTACTATGCCAATGTGAGAAATATCTGTAATGAGTTAAATGTCTATCATCCTCTCACTTCTGATGTCAAAGTTCAACAGCAACAGCGAGAGTAGCTTGATGTGACACGGTTTCTAGTGGGGCTGAAGTCTGAGTATGAACCAGTACGAGCCTAGATACTAGGGGGATCTGCTCTTCCATCCTTAGAGGAGGTGTTTGCTCGTCTTCGGAGGGCTTCCATTGGATGTATGGATTCTAACGTCTCAGATAAATCAGCATTTGCAGTGTCGAGAGGTCAAGGTGGCAGAAGTGGGGCTCGAGGAGCCCAACCTGGCAGGAGTGGTAGCGGTGGATCTACACATACCCGTGGTGATGGTCGTACTGGAGGCAGAGATTCAGGGGGAGCTCGTGGTAGAGGATGTGGCTCGGGTCCACGGAAGTGTACTCATTGTGGTTTGGATGGACATACTATTAACTACTGCTATGACTTACATGGTCCTCCCTCGACGTGGGCCAACCATGCCATGACTAGTGACACCAGTTTCAGCTCTAGACAGGAGAACCGGTCAGCTGACCCGATGCCTTCTACTCCCTCAGATGGTCCAGGCAAGGAGATGGTGAGTGTTCTTCGGGATGAGTATGAAAGGTTTGTTCAATCCAAGTCGCAGCAGAACACAACTACCTTTGCACACTCAGGTATGGCTTGTTTGGCATCCACACCCAACCCCTAGATTATTGACTCTGGAGCCTCCGATCACATGACGGGAACTCCAGGTGTGTTTTCATCTCTCACTCATTGATCAACATCACAATCTGTTACCCTTGCTAATGGCTCCACATCATCTATCTGTGGTGTTGGTAATGTTGACCTAGACCCTGTATCCCTATCCTCTGTTTTATATGTACCTAAGCTTCCATTTAATCTTATGTCTGTTAGTAAGCTGACCAAGTCCCTTAAGTGCTCCATCACATTTTACCCCTCTATGTGTGTTTTTCAGGATCTCAAGACGGGGATGAAGATTGGTGGAGGGCATGAAGCCGGTGGACTGTATTATCTTGATGGTGGTGGAAGAACGTCAACAGCCCTTCGGTCATCCATTTCTCCTCTCCAGTGGCATTGTAGATTTGGTCATCCTTCGCTGAAAGTGTTGCAGTCCTTAGTCCCTTCATTGAGTCAACTTTCTGTTTTAGATTGTGAGTCATGTCAATTTGGGAAACACCATCATGTTCCCTTTCGTTCTAGGGTCGATAACCGTGTGTCGAGTCTTTTTTCTTTAATTCATTCAGATGTTTGGGGTCCTTATAAAGTGATGTCATATAATGGATACAGATACTTTGTTATTTTTGTTGATGACTGTTCAAGAATGACGTGGCTCTATTTAATGAAAGAAAGAATTGAATTATTTGCCATCTTCTAGAAATTTTATGCTGAGATCCGCAATCAATTTGGCGTTCACATCAAAATTTTCCGTTCTGATAATGGTCGTGAATACTTGTCTTCATCTTTTCAAGAATACTTGGACCAACATGGCATTATACACCAAACTTCATGTACCTACACTCCACAACAAAATGGGGTTGCTGAGAGAAAGAACTGACATCTTATAGAAACGGCACGCTCCCTCATGCACTACATGAATGTTCCCAAAACCTTTTGGAGCGATGCAATGCTCACCTCTTGTTTCTTAATTAATCGGATGCCCACATCTATTCTTGATGGTCGTTCCCCTTTTAGTGTCTTATTCCCCAACATGTCTCCATTTCCGCTCTCTCCTCGGGTATTTGGGTGTGTCTGCTTCGTTCATAATCTGGGTCCCGGGACTGATAAGTTAGATGCACGTTCCCTGAAGTGTATCTTCCTTGGCTATTCCCGAACTCAGAAAGGGTACAAGTGTTATCATCCCAGTTCTCCTCGTTCCTTTGTATGTGCTAATGTTACATTCTTCGAGTCTACTCCGTTCTTCGTGGGGTCCGGTGATGCTGCTTCCACCACATCACCACCTCCTCTTCCTCTTCCTATGGCTGATCCACCTCCTCTGGTTCCAGTCATGCCTACGTCCTTGCCTCCGGTGCCACCGTCTGTTGACCGTCCACCCATCCGTCACGTGTATACACATCGCCCGCGTGTACCGGCTGCGGCTCCTCCGACTTCATCACCATCGACAGATCCAGCTCCAGCTCCGACACCAACCTCCAACCTAGATCTTATTATTGCCTTCCGGAAAGGTAAACGTACCTGCACCCTTCACCCTATTTCCAATTTTGTTTCACTTACTCACCTCTCCGTCTCCCATCGCCGGTTCATCTCTTTGTTATCCTCCGTGGTTGTTCCTAAGGATGTCCAGGAAGCCCTTACCTCTCCAGAGTGGTGCTGTGCTATGGAAGAAGAACTCTCTGCTCTGCATCATAATCACACTTGGGACCTCACCGCTCTTCCTCCTAGGAAACAGGCTGTCGGTTGTAAGTGGGTGTATAGTGTTAAGTACTTGCTAGATGGTCGTGTTGAGCACCTGAAGGCGCGGCTGGTTGCCAAAGGGTACTCCCAAACCTATGGCATTGACTACACAGAGACATTCTCCCTTAATATAAGTGGAATATGATTACGGTAGAACATGAACAGAAATAGTACCCTCTAATTATTTTCATCATAATTAGTGGCTCAGTCCATACAATACGTGTGAACGATTGCATACAATATAAATTTGGCTCAGTCCATACAATATGTTCATCATAATCAGGTAAACTGTCAGAACCCTGTACCTAGAAGTTATTATTGTCTCAGTCCATACAATATCTGGTTGTGAAGAAAGAATTTGGTTTTTTGTTTTTTTTTTTTTTTTCATTACTGGGTTGTTCTCATCAGAATCATTGTTATGGTCGGATCCGAGGTAGTTAGAACTAGGAATTAAAATGAGAGTTACACTTGAGACATCTCAAGATATCCAAGTCCGTACCGCCTTTCAAGCGCACATGCAAGGATTGGTGAATATGATCGATCAGTTTTGTATTATCTGTAGTTTCGTCCTCCAGCATTTGTGAATCCCAAGAGCATGTTTAAAATCTGATGATGGGCTCTGGTTGATGGTCAGATTGACTGATGGAAGAAGCTGCAGTAGCTCTGCTTCCTGCCCAATTACATGAATGAATAGGCCCCCAATAGAGTTTTGAGTGGTCACTTTCTCAATGCTTCCAGCTCCAATCTCCTTCATCTTTTTCCTATGCTCAAAGTACTGAACATACTCCGAACAGATGTCATCTGCAGGATTCAAAAACAGATATGGGACCCATGTAGACAATGAAAGAAGTGGATCTTCTGATGGAGAATTTTCGTTGTAACCCTTCACAGCCATAGAACATCCTTCAGTGATCAAGCTGCTTGCGATGTGGATCCCATGCTTCAATTTTTTATCTTTTATCCTCTCTATTGCAGCAGAGAAGAATGGTGGATAGAATAAAATCTCAATTGGAACAGAGAAGAATGGTGGATTGATTAGAAATGATTTAAGAAAAGCGCCAGTCTTTGCCAAGTTCCTTCTGGCCAACAATGCTACAACAGATCCCAACAGATGACCTGTTATCCATACTTTCAAATCCCCAACGACAGTAACTGTGTCTTGGGCGAATTCCATTGCAATCTAAAATCGAGAGGTACAATGAAGTTCCTTCTGGATGAAGTGGAGGTCCAAACTGAGATGTTGTAGGAAGGATTCAGGCATGGTAATGGTACCAGGGAAAGCAACAACATATCTTGGACAACCCGGTGTTGAGTGGCCACAGTAGCAGAACTGGGGTTTGACTTCATATATAGCGCCAAAGATGGAGAAATCTACGCCGTCTACAAGTGGCCAAATCAAGTGGAAATTTAAAAATTCCCACCAAGGTGGGGCAAGGGCTTTAACTCGCTCAGATTTTAACAAATTTACCAAATGTAATTTTGTACCTGTCAAAGCACTACATTCTCAAACATGCATGCAAATCTTGCTCACACCAATGCAAGACTTAGTTACTTGTGGTTATTGCAAGGAATGTTTCACTCTCTCCCTCTCCCTTCTTTGCTTTTTTATGTATAGTTAGTTGCAGTCCATGAGGGATTGTGCTCCGAGAAAAATCAACAGTATCACCTCCTCCCAATTAAAAATTCAGGCCAGAAAAACAGTCTGTGAATGTTTAGAGCTCAGGTTCCTCTCCCAATACCAAGATAAAAGATAGAGGGATTTTGTGACGTCTTCAGCTATAATGAGTAGAGGAGAACTTAGCTGTGTGGTCTTCTCCAACAGAGGAATTATGTCCTTTATTATTGAAATATTCTAATCAGTTACCAAGACATTTTCATTCCCAAATCCAATAATCATTTTTCTCAGGTTTTGTGACAAACTGTGGTGAAATGTAACCAAGATCAATGTGCAGACAAGTCTGAAAAACATCAAGGGAAAACGCCACATACATCATATAATTAACAAAGACAAATGGAGCTTAGAACCAGCTAAAAGATACAGACCCCCATTCCATCCGCCTCTACAATTGTCTCAAAGGATGATGAAGATTCAATGGATAAAACACCTTCTGGGCTAACCTTATCAGTTACATGGCAATCATAGTTCCAGTGGTATCATCATTGCCGGCAGAGATGGAAGCAACAACTGAAGAAATAAAAATAAATATTTGGTATAAGAATGTACCAGGCAACATTAGAAACTGCAGAATAACTTGAAGAAATAAAAATAGCAATTACCTTTAATACCATCACGCCCCTTAACAGGCCTAGATTTCTTCTCCAACTTACCCACTAGGCCTTGGACTGTCTTATTTTTTCCTCTCTTGATTGAGATAGGCTTTGCACCGAAAGTAACACTCAATCAGCCTAATTTGATAATTTCACGTGCAAGAACTGATGCCGTTGCTGACCCATCACCGGCAGAGTTATGAGTTCTACTTGCAAATTTCAACCCAGAATTAACAATGTCAACAAAGATATCATCCGTAGGCTCCAAATCTTCAATAGTTATAACATCCAACAATTTAGTTATGCCATTAAAGTTTCTTTCAATCACAACTAAAAGAAGCTCAGGATGCATCTCGATATCACCTTGAATATTACTTGAATAACATCAAGAAAAGAAGCATCAATTTATCCAACTCAAATCCTGTTTATCAAGCACATTGCGTTTTAGAAAATAAATAATAATTAAAGATACATCATTTTCAAGGCATAGATTGACACTGGGTGTTCTTCCATGTGAATTGTTTTTCTTGTTGTTAGTTACAAATACAAATTAAACCATCTATTTTGATGACAAATTGGTTACTAAATTAAAAACACAGAAAACAAGTAATTGGTAGTTTAAATGTTTGTTACCAAAACAGAGATAAAAATGAGTTTAAGAATTTCTGGTTTAAGAATCATGTTTCAACTTTTCGTATAATGATCTTTCATGAGCTCATCATCTTTCCTAAATCATACGGCGTCTGTACTCTAAATTTGTTTCCGTTTTAAAAACCAACATTTTGATGATTTCAAAAAAATCTGAATGGATTCTTTTTTTGAAATAAAAAAACTTATTTTTGCATCTCAAAATAAACTCATGATTCAAGAACAATCATGGGACTATTGATGATCCTTGTAGATCTTCAAACTGAAAAGTAAAAGGGAAAAAACAACATTTCTGTTTCTTTGTGGTTTTAGGTTAAATTACACCCATTTGATGTTGATCCCAATTATCTAAATATAGCACTGGGTAGTTGCTTTTCTAATGAACAAGTTATTAAGTAGGTTGTGAGCTCCTTCTTTATGAAGCTGAAATTGGGTTGATTGCTATATATGATAATATTTGAAACTTGCAACAAAGAAAAGAACACCACATTGGCAAACACCCCCACAATAAGTTATTCAATTCAGCCACCTCAGCCTTTGCATTCTAAAGCCCACTGTTCTTCTAAACTCAATTGATTTATTTGTGTCTAAAAAAATCTGTTGAATAGAAGGATATCAAGAAGTTGATTCATAAGCAACTAGACAGTGACATTGCAAAGAGAATTAAGTCATTTGGCTATTGGTAATTTCCTAGATGATGAGATTTTGAGTAAAATCAAGAAAAGAGGCTCCCTATTTGGGTCAAAAAGGGAGATTCATCTCTGCTACACATGGAAGCATAATGTGGCCATTCAACCCAACAACTTATATCAGCCTTCCACTGCACCAGTTGTACGTTAAGACTATGTTTGGCTTTGATAGAAAATAAGAGAGTAACAGATAATTGAGGCAAAGTTGTGAAGAAACTTTGTGAAATTTCTTGGGAAATTTCCCTTCTCTTTCTGTTTCTCTCTTATTTTTCACTTGAACAAAAACAAAAACAGTCTACATGTTTTAATATCAAACCTTTCCCCCAAAGGGCTTTTATTCTAATCACCAGCTAGCAAGGGTTTTGGGTCTCGATTTTAATTAACCCATCAATGTAGGAAAAAATTATGAAAAATCTCCTAAGTTATAACAGTAGCTAAACAATTAAGTGACATAAACCATATGTTTGAGTGTATGCCACACTCCTTTGAGGAAAGAACTAAAATGAAATTCAAAAGAATGGGGCCATTTTGAGGTCCTAGATCAACTTTTGATATGGAAGATTACTGAGCATTCAGTCTTTTTGGCCAAATGTGAGATAATTGCCATGTGTTAGGCTAATCAAGTGTAAAAGATACTTTGAACCTTGTTTGCAACCTCCAATGAAACACAAACATGTTTTTTTTTTGATAATATTCGAAGGGGCTACACAAGACGGGGAACCTGTGATACCCGCATTGTCATACTCCCAATCAGTAATAAATTGAGACGAATAAGAGAATCACTGGTCAATAAAGTAGTAACAATAATGAACAAATTAGTGGAGCAAAAAAAAGTCAAGTAGAACCAACTGCCATCTTACTTGCAAACCTCCAAAAGTAGAAAATAATTCAAAACAAATACCTATCCCAAGACATTTAATTGTTTAACAATATGGACCTTGTCACAGAAAATGAACCACATGAATTCCTTAATATTAAAATGGTCTTAATAATATAATGGAAATCTATTCCAAATCAAATCAGTTTTTATATCAATTACTCTTCTATCAAGAGCACAAAAAAGATATTTTCTTTTGTTTTTATATGATTGCTAACTATTTAATTTTATTAAATATATCATTATAAATTGATACTTAATTGTTAAAAATCTATACCTAACTATTACAAACCATACTCAACCATTTATAATATTCAATTGATACAGACTGTTACAAAGCATACTTGATTGTTACAAGTGTATACTCAAACAATACAAACTGATTACACAATTCGTACAAACTATTACACAGCCATACTTTATTATTACAACCAATACTCAACATATAAAAACTGTCACAAACCAGTACTTTAACCATTATAAACCATATTCAACTGTTACAACCCCATTACTAACCTTCACAAACTGATGCCTAGCTAGTACAAACTGTTACAAACCCGTACTCAACCATTACAAATATTTCCAATATGAATTGTCCCATTAATTAATGCTGCTAAAAGCAACCCAAATAAAAGAGAGATTCCTCTAAAAGCTATTTTTATTGACTTTTCATAAACTAGTTTGGTAGTTCACACTTTACATAAACTAATAAAATATATATTTTATATGTGAAAGCACATTACTTACAGTCAAGACCTAGAGTTAGTTCTACTGATTTACCTCAGGGACTTGTTTGAGTTTCCTTGGCATATCCATGTATATCATAATGTTTCCATAATATACACTTCTGATCTCTATACCACCACTCCTTTACTATTAACAAAAGAGAATATCAAAACGAAAAAATGATTTATGGTCAATTCTTATAAACTCTTTGTTTTTTTTGTCATTATATTTTTATAAACTCTTGGTGAACTACTACCTAAAAGTGTAATTTTCCTAAACTCTATAAACAGATAGACTCAGCAGAGACCCTCTTCCCTAAAACTCTGTTGTTTCTTTCTTCCCAGATCATCAATAAAGCTGCTGTTAGGACAGTGTTCTCTTTTGCCTAATCCTTCCAATCTCCATCCCATCAAGATAAACTTAACTGAAGCAGGATAACATCCCTTGACGGCAAATAATTTCATCACTTTGGAGCAAATTTTGTTGGAAAAACTTTAGTGAATGAACATGTGCTTAATCGACTCGTCATACTCTTCACACAACTAACAAGTCTCTCTGTCCACCACCATTCCTCTCCTCAACAGATTGTCCCTTGTTAAATCTTATTCATATAAGCTGTCCAAACACACAAAGACACCTTTGAGGGCACACATGATCCACACAGCATGAGATGGAAAGCCATTATCCTCTTGTGATATTAAATGATTATAAATGGACTTCACTGAAAATTGACCAGAATTCTCCCTGGTCCCCTCCCTCCTATCTTCTCTACCCAAGTCCATCTGGACATTGTACAGAAAATGCATTAGGCCCATCAGAGGTTCAACTTCCCAATCATTTAATTGCCTCCTGAACTGTGGTGTCCATGCCATGACTCCATTGTTTTCTGATAGGTGCCCAACAACCTATGCCTCAATATTTGTTGCTAGACCATACAAGGATGGGAAGTCATATTTCAAATGTCAGTTACCACACTATCAGTCCTAAATAATTACTCTTTGTCCATTCCCTACTGCATACATTACCCCTCTACTGAACTCTCTGTGGCTGTTCTCAATCTCCTTCCAAATAGAACATCCAAAAGTGTGTTTGGCTTTACCTGGCTCACATCCTGATATCCTCATACTGTATTTAGCTTGAATTACTTTCTTCCCCTGCTCCCCATTCTGCTTTCCGAATCTCCCAGACCACTTTCCCATTAATGCTACATTCACTTCCTTCAACTTTCTCACACACAAGCTTCCAGCTTTCTTTGTCCAACATACCTCATCCCAAGACAGTTTTTCATGCACAAAAATGGAATTTCTAAATTGTAACAGTGTTGTCTAGACAATTAATATAAGGGGTATGCTTGTAAAGGTAGGTTTTTGTGGAGGTCAAAATACAGGGGAGGTTTGAGTATTTTTGCTATAAAACATGGGTAGTTTTTAAATAATTTTACTTATAGTAGTGACTTCACTAAGCTATAAGACCAATATTGGCTTGCAGATATCTGTGCAGAATGTCCAACTTCAAATAGATGCATGTTTTTTTTTCTTTCCATTCATCTCCCTCTTCATTGAATGAATCTGGTTGGCTGGTAAGTTATACTGTTTCAAGTTGGGCAAAAGTATTTTTGAAACAATCTATATGGTTATCTATGGGTTGGGTTAAATGGTAAACCAGCCTTAACCCTATTGGATCTGGGGTTCAGTCAGCCTCGATAAGGTGTCAGGTTGGGTCAGGTCAAGCTAACTTGACCTGCACCATGTTCGGCAGACCTGAAGCAAACCTGATCCATTGGCAATACCAAGTCTGCTCTGTTTTTTCTTAAAATCTGCATACAAAATATGGTTGAATAACTAACTGGATTATCCATATGGGAAGCATACCTTCTAAAATTTTGCTTCCTTCGAGATGTAAAATAGTTACGGAAGCAAGGGAAAAACCAGTCAGATTCATGCTATTTGCATCCTGAATCTTATTTCTATATCCATCTTTCAACAGGTAGCTGAGAAAGATGAAAAATGATTTTTCTTCAGCTATACCTGTATCTGTCGAGTGCAGACACTATATCTACTTACAGAAATGTGATTTTCTTTTCTTTTTGTAGATATTATCTAAAATCAGTGTTTTGTAATGCACCACTTTGTTTCTTTAGTTGAGGGCTTTAGAATGGCCAGTTTGTTATTACTTATGAGTGAAACTGCTGTACATTGGTAAGATAGCATGTGCCAGGCTGAATGGTCACCCAATATGAGTACTATTTCTCTTGGTTCAGAACAGATCACCATACAGACAGGCACATAAACTGCACCCAAGTTTAGGCTGGTACACAACCACCTAAACCATATTTTCTATTTACATCATAATTGAGTCCAAAACAATTCCTACCCACCCTCTCTTTGACCAATCCATCAGCCAAATTGTTTGCAGATTTTTGAACCTTGGAGCATGTATCCAGTTCTCCTGTCAAGCTTCTTATTTTCTCATAACGTATCGATATTGCCAAATACCTTGACAGTTGCTCCTTATCCCTTTCATTGTCACCTTTGAGTTACCGTCCATCACTACATTAGTTTAATGATCTGCTCACCCTCAGGGGAACTTCAAGGGTTCCAAACCTCCACGAAATAGAAAGATAAAAAAAAGAAAGGAGAGGGAAGAAATTGGTAACTTACTTCACCCTAAGTTAAAGTGCCCTTGCCTTATATAGGCATACATCAAGGTGAATGACACTCTCCCAGTATTTCTAACTAATCGCTTGCCATATGCCACTTGGCATCTTGGTTCCTGGTTGTAGAACTTGCTGATGTGCAGGAACCAAAATGTCTTGGAGGGAAGCCTACTTAAATGGGCCGGGGCTGCGACTGTGGCCATAATAATACCCCCCATGCCAGTAGTGATAAAAAAGGTAATAAGAATAATGAACTTTATATTGCAAAACTTTTTTAGATACCATTAATAATTGATTGATTTGTAAACAGAAACCAAAAGACATTTCGCCAAAAAAAGAGTGCACCCTCAGGCAGTAAGGTGTGATCTATGTTCCATTTAAGGAATTATGTTATCTCCCTTTTGTTTGGAAGACGATATGATGAAGATTATTACTTTCAAGTTTTCCACCTTGGACTTTTGAGCTTCCATAGATTTTGTTACCCTTGTTTGTTTTCTTCCAAAACCTTGTGAATACAATCTTCATCATGGTAATACAGGACTGTTGGGTATTTAGCAAAATTGACCAATTTAAAGCTATTGGTTCTACACCATTACATCCATCAACAACTTTAAGTTATTTACTAGGTAAGTCACTTCTCAAAGGACTACTGTCAAAAAAAAAAAAAAAATCAAAGGACTAAAACAGATCTAGAGTTACAGATTCTAAAATAGTAGTGTCAATATAAGAACATACTATCCTAAATCAGTTATTCTGTTTGGTATACAAACCAACAATTTGATCAATATACCACAAGTTTGTATCTTTAAGGGTATAGAATTATGAAGACAGAGCTCATATGCATGTACATATGATATTCCCATAGCCTCTTATTCAGTGTCAAACATTGTTTTTTTTCTTTATCTGAACATGTAATTGTTTCTGTATGAACATAGTACAGTAGTTATTTTTGTGTGGTTCCAATCTTATATTCATGTTCTTTATGTTTTTTATTTACTGTTATTATCTCTTGTTAAGCAGCAGGGGTATATTTTTCTTTGTAACTTTTTATGAAAAACATATAAATGCTGAAGGGTTGTATGAAAACATCATCCTGACTGTTTTGATCAAGCTCACTTCCTTTATTCTTCATACCCATATCTGAAAAATAATATGTTCCTTAAATGTGCAGTCTTAGGTCCACCTTTTCCTAGGATGTCAATAAGATATTGATATTTAAACAAACATCAAGAAATCTAAAATTTTGTAGCAATAAAATCAGAACTTTAGCAACTCAAAGAAAAATATCAATTTTAAATTTGTCTCCTTCTCACCATATCCTATGGAGATGGGGGGGGAGGGGAGCCATGGTTCCCCCTATGCCCGAAAAACCTCTATGTATGATGGGGCCTCGTCCATCTTTATTTGCTCCTTCTAATCCCATGGTTGGCCTTCCCACTCAACCTTGCCAATTGAAACCTAACCAAATTTCTTCTCAACTCCATGCAATGAAACCTAACTTTTGTTTTTTTTTTTTTTTTTTTTTTTTGAGTTCACATGTAGATGGGTATATCTGTAATGAACCCTCTAGGTCTGCTTTAGTACTAACTCCTTGTAGGGACTAAGGGCGCTGCCTTTTAACATTATCGGTTCCACCAGTGCCTTTTGCTGTGACTACGGTGTATTTGCAGCATTATGGCTGGCATTACTGACCTGGAACTTTGAAGCATTATGGCTGGCATTATCGGTTCCACCAGTGCCTTGGATGATGATGATGATTCAGTTGGTCATTCGCCTGGAACTTTGAAGCATGAGAGTTTCTATATTGAGTAACTTGAACAAGAAGACTCTCTTTACAATATTTATTTTCTTCTATCAGATATCAGCCTAATAGTTCACAATATCCGTGGTCAAAGAACAATCAAGCTCTATGTGGTGTACAATGTATTAGCGCTCAGCCAGTAGATCAAGTGATTATGTCAATTTGGATGTACATTGCTTGCTTATTGAAATTGAACGTTATAATGCTTGGATTGAAAATCTATTTTAACTGATCCTTCAAACTGTGACAGATATTTGATAAACTATGCCAAAATTTTGGAGGGAATGTGTTGCCAACTCTGTTCAGTTCTTCAGAGGGGCTTGCAAATTCTTCACCAGAAAATATGAGATTTTGGCTGTGGAGATATATTTCTAATCAAGCATTAGCTATTGTTTTATCTAATATCCTTTTTTGTGGTTTATGCTTTTTTGTTTTAGATTTTTTGGTAGCTTGGTCATGGCAATCACTTTGTCTACGTGTATTATTGCCCACAATAATGCACTGCTTTCTTTGCTGGTATCAAATAATTTTGCTGAGATTAAGAGCAATGTGTTTAAACGCTTTAGCAAGGACAACATTCACTGTGTGGTGTACCATGGTGAGTTTTTCTTCTACCTTTAATCTTATTTGGTGAATTGGTGATCCACTACAACTGTCTGCCTTTCCACTTATTGCATGTGATCTGTGTTTCTGATGCTCAGACTTGTTAATAACTATGAATATCCTAAATGGTCCTGGGACCTGCTATAATCGCATGCCATGGAGCCAATTGATAGTTCTTCTGATTTATCTTGAAAGGGCAGTCTTGGTCTATCTGTTATCTTTCCAAAACTTTCCATATTTTCCTTTTTAATTCTATAACCTTTTCCAGCTTGTATGTAGGATTGGAACATGACAGAGTAACGCCCCAATGTTGATTGCTGGTCGTAGTCAAGTATCATTCTCTCCACAATTGAATGATGGATATGGCACTGAACAGAACGGAATGGCAAAACAGGATTCTGGTATCTGAACCCATATAGTTGGGACAAGGCTTAGATGATGAAGATGAGACTAGCACCATTCCCTCTGAAACTTAAAACTGAAGTAGAAGTTCTTGTATAGAGCCTACTTGTCTCCAGAATAGCACAGGTGTTCTCAAGGTCTTAAGAGAAAAGGTGTAGGGATTTCCAGTAAGGACTGATTTGGACCATGAAATGCTGAGTTGGTTGCAATTATAGAAGCTTAAAGTTGCCACCTACCATGATTTTTTTGTTTTGATAGCAAAAGAAAAATCTTTATCACTTATAATGTGCAAAGACAACACCTTCACTGAAACACAACACCAACCAAGAAAGCAAACACTCACTGACCATTACACCTCTTCAAAAGAAACAGGCTCTCCACCTTTCTCACACCATCATGGCTAGCAAAAAGAAAACAAGAATCCCCTTCATCAAAGCAACAACTTCAGACTCCCCACTCTCTGCCTGAGCCACTGCCTCTAAACCTCCCAATCAAATATTTCCTCCTACCTGACCGTTGCACCCACTGCCTGAACCACTGCCTTTTGCCTGTTCCTTGTAAGTTGTAATTAGGTACATGCTCATGCTTACATTCTTTCCTTTGAGATAAAGATGGTGGCCATGATGATGCTTTTCAAATTTCTATTTAGGTAATTTTTTCTTCTTTTGTTTGTTGTTAACCAGAATTTGGTAAGAAAGAGAGAGAGAGAGAGAGAGCTACAACAAAATGCACAAGATGTTGCATCCATAAAGCAAAGAAGATGCTAACACATTCCTTGGGAAAAAAATTAGAGAGAGAGAATACACAGCAATATCCATGGGTCTACATGGACTCCAGGAAGTCATGCTATCAAGACAAATCTGCAAACTGATGTCATTCATAGACTATTTTATCCCCAGGCACTGAAATCTTCTTTTTTTTTCCCTTTTTGTAGGTGGATTAATTTGGCTTTTCTCGATGTCGTGCTATCAAGACAGTATGAGTTTTACTTGCAACCTTCAACCCGGAATTAACAATGTCAACAAACAGATCATCCGTAGGCTCCAAATCTCCAATAGTCATAACACCCAGCAATTTAGATATGCCATTAAAGTTTGTTTGAATCACAACTAAAAGAAGCTCAGGATGCATCTCAATATCACCTTGAATAAAACTTGAATAACATCAAGAAAAGAAGTGTCGCTACAAATTTCCAATATCATTAATTATAAGTTTGAAAACAAAATTAGACACGGACTCGGTGGCCAATATGTTGTGAAAGGCATTTGGTGGTGGGCATTTAACTATGAACAGTGAAGAGTGGTTTCTCCTTGTTGACCAATTGGCCTGATTTATCCAACTCAAATCTTGTTTATCAAGCACAGTGCATTTTAGAAAATAAATAATAATTAAAGATACATCATTTTCAAGGCACAGATTGACCCTGGGAGTTCTTCCATGTGAATTGTAAAAGATACTTTGAACCTTCTTGGCAACCTCCAATGAAACACAAACATTTTTTTTTTATAATATTCGGAAGGGCTACACAAGACGGAGATAGCACATCCCACATATCACTATACACAATTACACTAAGATCGTAAGGAAGAGCTCTTGGATTGAATGTTGAAGAGGCATCCCCAAACGTTTGCGCTTCACGAGCTAACCAGTCAGAGAATGGCCTTGTTATCTTCTTGATTCCTTCTTAGTGTAATTTAGAGTGCAGAAAAGATATCAACTGCAAAAAAATCATGTACCTTTGTCTGTTGTATTTTCTAGTTAGATATCCGAAGAAGATGAAGATATCAACTGCAGGCATGTTAGAGAGGTCCAGTATAGTGAGGTTAGACAATGAGTATGCCGAGCAGGTATTGTTTACTGCAGGTGTCTTGGTAGAATACTTTTGGAGAATGAGTGGAGCATTATATAATCAATTTTAACTTTTATTACCTGCACCAAGACCAAGGCAAGTGTCCACATAGTATATTATAGATTAGTGACTGTTATACAATGTTTCTAAGTGGCATTCCAACATGAAGAGCTTGTGGCCATGGGATAGGTGTCCGGTACTAGTGGACCAAAAACTAAATTAACATTGATAATTCAAGCTATCACAGGTCTTCCCAGATGAGTGAGCAAATGGTTGCCTGAAACCTTAAATTTGGTTTACTGGGATTTTGTTACAGCTCAGATACAAATATTAACAAATCCCAGTTATCTCTGAATCGTATGTTACCAACTTCAAGAATTTTACAAGGTAGCCTCTGTTTTCTAAAGATTACACTCGATTATTTTTAAAGCGTGTTTGCTACCAGTTTTGGATGATGAAAGAATATTTCTATGTTTTGTGTAAATTTCTGAAATCCCACTTGAAGTTTCTGCCCATTGCTGAAACCTCCCCTGAAGTTGAATCCAGACATTTTCTTGCAAGATTTCATTAATTTATGATTTTCTTGCTATTGACAACTTGGCTCCAGGGCTTCAACAGCCATGTTGACATCTCTCTCCTTGGCAGAGGAGAGCTAGGTTCATTAACCTGAGAATTAATAGTAGGTTAACTGTTTCTTAGTATACTCCTCTATGGGTGCCCTTTGTTTCTGATACACGTGATAGTGCACTCATGGTAGTATTTCACCTGTTAGAGGGAAAGAAGTCTGCCCAAATCTATAGAAACCACATGACAATGTGGATTAATGGCATTTATCAAATACAATCTCATTCTCTTAAGATGAGCCCTCTTGTTAGAACAAATGTCTAATGGATCAACCAATTGTTGTTAGCAAAAAAATTACTGATTGGGGTTAATATATGGTTACAAAGTTGAAAATGTAATAAAGTATTAATAATAATAAATAAAAACAGTTATAGTTAAGATCAAGTGTAGTTTCAGTTCTTGTTGGTAATAATAAATAAAAACAGTAACAGTTAAAACATAGCAGAACATAGCTCTGTAGAATCAGGTCAGAATGACTACTAGTAGAGGTTTTGTTAGCCGTTGAAAATAAGATCATCATTAACATTCCTCTACGAATTAAAAGAACTAATTGCTCAATATATCAAAAAATCGAAACTGCTTGTAGTTTAGACATGCCTTATTTTCATGAGTTTTAACTGAACAAAAGGGTGAAGCTACTTATGATTTTATCTCATTGATGGAATCATAAGAAGAAATATCCTTGATAGAGAAAAGGCTCGTTCCCCCATTAATTTATTGGGTCCACAGTGTCACAAGCTATAGATATACGGCCATCAGATTCATTTGGGTGGACAAAGAAAGGGTGGAAAGAGGAGGGAAGGATGACTCCACAGTTCAAACGATTGTGTTACATATAAATTGTTCCCCTTGTTTGGGAGTATATGATAGAGAGAATGGTTTTCCATTAAAAAAGACAGAAAGGTTTTACCTAGGCACAATGTTCTTATCATTTATTTGTAGGATTTACAATCAATCAAATATCTGGATTTATAAGTTAGAAGATTAAAAGCTGTGTATGTGTGTATTTAACTGCATTTGACCAAGGCACACTGTGTATGTGTATGAATTGACAAGGTCGGATTAAGTGCCCAAAAAATTTTCCACAATGCTGTACCCTCATTTCCCCTTTGTGAAATTTCTTGAGAATGAATTTTCCCACAACTTTCTGTTTCTCTCTTATTTTTCTATCAAACCAAAAACAAAAACAGTCTACATGTTTTAATATTTTAATACCAATCTTTTCCCCCAACGGGAATTTATTCTAATCACCAGCTGGCAAGGGCTTTGGGTCTCAAATTTAATTAACCCATCAATGGAGGAAAAAATTATGAAAAGTCTCCTAAGTTAAAACAGTAGCTAAACAATTAAGTGACATAATCCATATGATTGAGTGAATGTCACACTCCTTTGAGGAAAGAGCTAAAATGAAATCCAAATGAATGGGGCCATTTTGAGGTCCCAGATCAACATTTTATATGAAAGATTCCTGATCATTCAGTCTTTTTGACCGACTGTGAAAGATAATTGCCATGTGTTAGGCTAAGCAAGTGTAAAAGATACTTTAAACCTTGTTTGCGACCTCCAATAATGAAACACAAACATTTTTTTTTATAATAGTCAAAGGGGCTACACAAGACGGGGGTAGCACGTCCCCACAGATCTCCAGACACAATTACAATAAGATCACAAGGAAGAGCTCTTGGATTGAACGTTGAAGAGTCATCCCCAAACTTCTGCGCTTCACAGGCTAACCAGTCAGAGAATGACCTTGTTATCTTCTTGATTCCTTCACAGGCTAACCACCTCTATGTATTTGCATCATATACAACTGGAGGGTTGCTCGTCGTCTAAGAGTTCTGTGATGGGTTTGATAGTGTTATCAAGTCAATCTGCTGTTGTCATCATGGCAGATCGAATGGCTGTTGGATTTCATTCAGGATGGACTGCTTTCATAAGTGCTGCCACTCCTACTGCATGAGGACAAGCCATGGAGGTTCCGTAAGATGTTGAAGTTTCTAATCAACTTTGTTGATCCTTCGTTCATCACAAGACTTACTGAAGGCCAAGATGCACGAACAAAGGAGTTGGGAGCTGTGAGGTCAGACTTTAGAACGTGGTGGCAAATTGCAGACGGTCCTGAAAAGCAAATCTACAATGAACCTGAAAAGTAAATCTGCAACTTGATCAACATTCTTCAAGGAAAACTTGAAGGACTTGCATTGTCTGTTTAACTTAGTCATAATTAGCCCATCCAATGCGCTGATTAGCTAGATCATAAACAAAAAACCAAAAAAGAAGATTAGTTTTCTTCTCATTAGTCATGCTTACCAACTCACAGCTTTTAACTCTTGTACTAATTGAGGCAAATATACATGCAAGATTACTGGTGTTGACAATGCATTTGCATCACTCAAAATGTAGTTGCCAATATCATGATTTTGTTTCAGACAGCAGAACTACTAGGCAACAGTTTGATCTTTCATAAAAATGGAAGAAAGTATTTCCAATGTCTAAAAGTAGAAAGATTTTAGAGAATCTAAGACAATTATTGATGGAAAAAAGATTGTTGGAGAAGTAAGAATTGGCATAACTAGCTAAACCTCAGAATGGACTTTCAATCAAATTTTTATCCTGATATAACTTGACTAGTCGCAACAGGTTATCTTTTATCTGTAGATAAAATAAACAAGTTCTTCTATATGTTAACAGTTGACACTTCTCTCATGGCCTATATTCCATGATATTGTAAGGGACCAATTAGTATGATTTGCATAATTGCATCTCAAACTACTTAAGATAGGCAATAGTTGAGATTTTCCCTGCAAACAATGTCGAGAGTGCATATAACTAAAAAGGCCATTATCCAATCACGGCCCCTGCTATATGGGGGCATGGGAGGGGTAGACTGGATAGTGCTAACTCCTAACATTTGGCATTTTCTTTTGCACAAAGTGACGGCTCTCACACTCACGATATGAGAGTGCACATATCTCTCATCCAAAAATAGAATTCAGTGGGAACTTTTCAAGCAATTTACTTCTATTCAACTCATGCCTAACACTTCACTGTGAGAAGTTGTTTATTAGATACGGTTGTTGCATAACTTAAGCCCACTTTCTAAAGGTTTTGGCAACAAAGATTCTACGCCATGGATAAATAGTGGATATACTTCTGGATGTTTTCTACATTGCAAATGCATTTATGAAATTCTTAGTTGCTATTTCTCCCTATTGGATATGGTGTCATGCCCTGATTTATTGCAATGTATTCAAGAGTTTGTGAACACACTACACAGATTACATTTAAAAATGAGTATAATAGTGACATTTTATTTAGCCAAAAAGTGAAAAATTACCAACAAACCACAAAATTAGGAAAAACGAAAACTTAGTTATACTTCACATTTACACAACCTCCAAGACCTAAAATTCAAGAGATCAGTGACGGGTGACGCAAAAAGAGCTAAGGGTAGAACAAAAAGGACATGGGTAGAAGTTGTAAGAACTGATTTAGGCACTAAAAATTTAACAGTGGATAGGGATTTAACTTGAATGGATTGACGAAAAAGGATTCATGTAGCCAACCCCAAATAGCTAGGATAAGGCGTGGATGTTAATGATGATGACATATTAGGGATGATTATTTAAGACCCGACCTGACTTGCAAATTTATGGATCCAAAAAGCCACATTTCTTCCAAGCCTAGCCAAGCTTCGACCAACATTAAGACTACAAAAAATGCAGATCTGTGATGTTTAGCTATATTAGGGTAAACCTGATATTCGTTGTAACCTCAGAATGAACTTCCAGCTTGCAACCTTTAATATTGTAACCTCAGAGTGAATTTTGAGCCAAATTTTTAGCCCGATATAACTGATATGATCGCAAATCTGTAAATTTAGAATTGTCTTGAGATACCCTACAGCTTGTTTATGACATTTGGGCATACTAATTCAATATCTTAGCATTAATATAATAATAAAATATTATACAACTAAAAATAAGAGAATAATAATAATATATTAACAATAAATATTAATACACATTTAACTAGATATTAATAAAATAATATGACTATAACAAAAAATTAATAAATTAAAAACAACAAAAAGATATTAATTATTAAATATAATAATAAAGTATAAACACAATATCACTAAAATAAAAAAAACATTAATAATTAAAAAAAAAAAATTCCAAAAGTTATATTAAGATAAAATAATAAAATAAGTGTATATTATAAATATAAGTCGTAATAAAACATTTATGAAAAATCCATAAAATAATAATAAATAAATAATAAAAAAGCAAAGGTATTAATTCATTAATTAATAATCATAATAATATTTAAGTACAATATAAGATGTTAAGATATATAATTAAAGTAATAATAAAAAATAATATATTATTTCCTAAATAATACTAAATTAATTTTAAAATGATAAACAATAATAATGGAATATTATTAAACTAATAAGAAAATAATAATAAAATAAAAATTATGAATAAAATACTCATAAATTAATGATAAATACTAAGGTATTAATTATGAAAAACTAATAAAATCATAACAATGTACTAATAAAATAATTATATATTCATAAAATAAACATAAATATTAAAATATTGAAGTCTAATGTGTGCCCAAACATCACAGACAAGCTGTAGGATTTCTCAAGACAATTCTAAATCTTCTGAACTGCAATCACATCAGTTATATCGGGATAAAAATTTGGTTGAAAGTTCATTCTGAGCTTACAATTAAAGGTTGCAAGCTGAAAGTTCATTCTGAGGTTACAACGAATATCAGGTTTATCCTAATATAGCTAAACATCACAGATCTGCATTTTTTTTGTAGTCTTAATGTAGGTCGAAGCTAGGCTAGGCCTGGAAGAAATGTGGCTTTTTGGGTCCACAAATTTGCAAGCCAGGCAAGCGAGGCTAGGTTATAAACAATCATCCCTAATATGTCATCATCATCACCATTCATGCCTTATCCTAACTATATGGGGTTAGCTACACGAATCCTTTTTCACCAATCCGTTCAATTTAAAGCCATATCCACCGCTAAATTATTAGTGCCTAAATCATTTCTTACTACTAATACCCTTGTCCTTTTGGTCTACTCCTAGTTCTTCTTATGTCACCCGTCATGGATCTATTGAATTTTAGCTCTTAGAGGCTATGTAAATGTGAAGTATAGCCGAGTTTTTTATTTTTCCAAATTTTGTATTTCATGATTTGTGCTTTGTTGGTAATTCTCCCCTTTATTGGCTACACAAAATGTCATTGTTAAACTCATTTTCAAATGTAATCTGTGTAGCATACACAAACTCCTAAATAGATTACAACAAATCGGGGCATGACACTATATCTAATAAAGAGAAATAACAAAGAAGAATTTCATAAATGCATTTGCAGTGTAGACAACATTAAAATATCTCCACTATTTATCCACTGCATAGAAGCTTAGTTCCCAAAACCTTCAGAAAGTGGGCATAACTTATGCAACAACCATATCTAATAAACAACTTCCCACAATGAAGTGTTAGGTATGGGTTGGATAGAAGTAAACTGTTTGAAAAATGAAAAGTTCCCTAAACACTATTTCTGGATGAGAGATATGTGCACTCTCGTATGGTGAGAGTAAGAGCAGCCACTTTGTGCAAAAGAAAGTGCTAAAGGTTAGGAGTTAGCACTATCCGATCTACCCCTCCCAAGACCCCAGATAGTAGGGGCCACAATTGGATAATGGCCTTTTTGGATATGTGCACCCTCCACATTGTTTGTAGGGAAATCTCAACTATTGTCTATCTTGAGTAGTTTGAGATGCAATTATGCAAATCACAATAATTGGCCCTAACTCAACTCTCGAGCATCGGATCCTGAACCCGACCCCGACCCTATAGGGTTTAACCCGACTCGACCTATAGCATTTCAAATGTGATTTTTAACATGTTTTGGAGACATAAAAAACATTAATTTAAGTTAGGAAGTTGTTTTATACATTCTAAGGTGTTATTTTTTCCATTTTAAAAAAGAAGAAAATCAAAATCAACATGTAAATAAAATATAAACACTAAGTCTATATAGTTAGAAGTCAAAAAACTACAAGAATACTTGGCATATATGTAGGTATCATGACCCAACGGAGTGGGCTAGTCAAAACCCGAACCCAAACCCAACTCGGGTCAAAGAATCAAAACCCTAACCCGGCCCAAAAGCCGAATACACCTGACCCTAACCCAACCCTATAGGGTCGGGTCACGTCGGGTTTACCATTTAACCCGACCCCTTGTCATCCTTTGTTAACCTATATAAGAACTTCCTCATTTTGTTAAATATATTTAATTTCTTAGTTTTATATGTCATCAAGAATAACAGTTTAATAGGCGATTAATTTAAGCAAAATAATGCTTTCATGTATACATCATAATTATCAATAGTAAAACCTTTTTAGAATAAACTTCATGACAAAGATATAGATACATACATATCTAGGCATGTATACAAATATATACAGAATATATTTACATATCTAAATAAAAACATATGTTTATAGTGTATGTTAGAAGCCACAAGGATACGCACACATGACATAAATGCAAAGGTTAGCATATAACCAATACTCATTCTCTACATTATGGACTAGAGCATACAATGGAGAAACATTCAAGTCAGGATTCATACCCCATAAAATGGTCATCCCTTCGTCCTGAACTCCATGGAAGCCAATGCACCAAAATTCTTGCCCCATCCTAGGAGAAAGGTTAAAAATTTGAATTGAAACCTTGTGGTGGTAGTTGTGAAACGACGGACAGTCCGTGCTGCCCAAACCCAAAAATCCCATCATCAGCTCTGTCTGGCTTGGTCAAGTCTCCGGACTGATAGTTGCTACATCTGTTTCAAGAACAAATCTCTATCATGTAAGTTCCAACAAACATAATATTATCCCCACCACCCAAGTCATACAAAAGAACCTATCTGATACATAATGCCTACCCAAAAATTACAGTAGCCAAAGAATTTGTAACCAAATACCTCCCGGGAACTGTGTCAAAGAATAACATATCATGTACAATAATAGCCCGATGTCCCATTTCCATCACCATACTAAAAGGAGTAACCACACTGGGAATTCTGAGCAGTGCAGCCACCATCTAAAGTTTGAACCGCCAAATTACATATTTCATCTGGATGAGGTGGCAGCATCAAAGTAATTCAAAGCAATCTACAAAAATGTAACAGTCTTGGTAAGGATTACATCTGCAAAAATATCACTGGAAATGAAAGAAGAGGAGGGAGGGAGAAAAAAAAAAGAAAGAAAAAAAAACTTTAGATTTAGATTCAGGCCGTTATATTTGGGGCAACCACGGCATTGCAGGTGATCGACAAGACATCACTTCCGGTGCCAATTTGAACATAATTCTTTTGCAGGAGAGTTTTAAAGAAAAAAAAACTACAAAATCCCCACCCAGTGGAGTTTTGAAGAGATCAAAAACCGACGAAGATAAACAAATCAACATCTTCAAAAAACCCATGTATGAACTACATCAAAAGCATCAAAAGAGAAAGAAGGGTATAGACCCACATAACTGTCAATTTACAAACGAAAGAACGTTAGAACATCAAGAAAATCTAATCCAGAACCATTAAACAAAGAAAAGGAAAACAGTAAAGAAACAAAGAATATCAAGAACCCATCAATATATATTATAAAACGAGTAGGTAAAAGAACACAAACAAAACCCCGAAGCCAAACGCCATCCTCAATTGAACCCAGAGCGTAAAATCAACTAAGGAGCAAAAAAATAAAGAAAGAAAAAATTACCCGACTGTGTAAGGATTGTAAGCACTCTCGACGGGAAAATCGACGATCCCACCTTTCATGATTCGGCGGTGCACCGGAAAGGCTCTTTCGAGGTTCGGAAATCGACAAAACACCACCGCTGGTAGGAAGACGGCGCCCAAAACCATGATCAGAAACCCGATATTTCGTTTTGATTTCCCGACAACAAGAAAAAAACAAACGGATCTTATACTATAAATCCAGACAACTCAGAGACGATCGAGGTGTGTGTCTTCTCGGAAGAATAGAGTGTGCGTGAGAGAGAAAGAGAGAGAAAGGAAGAAACAGCGAGGAGACTAGCAAAGGGCCCAAGCAGAGAAATCAAGAACAGAGAATAAAAAGAGTTCCATGAGACGAGACGTTGACAACGGCCACCAACAGACAGAGGATTCAAAATCACATTTATGTATGTTTTCTTCCTTCACTTCCACCTTCTCAAGCTTCTAAAGTCTAAAGTAACGACGAGTGCGTACAACGCACTCCCCAGTTTCGGCTTATGATGATTGATGGTAACAGTTTCGGCTTATCCAATTTATTTATAAGAGATACATGGAATCATTCCTATCCCCGAATCCAATGGTTGATATTCTCGTTCTTCGAATCCAATGGTTGACATTCTGGTGCTTAAATGATGATGGTCTCACCACGCACGTGGTAATAGCCCGGGTTCTCGCACCGCCCATCTTAACACCTCTCTACTTCTTCTTCTGACACGTGGCCTATACATTTTAAGGCGATTGGAATAACTAATCAAGTCTAATGGAATTCAAATCGCACCGCCCATCTTCTAAATACAGTTTTGTGGCTTTTTGGAGGGTGAAAAACTGTAAATTACTTAAGCCTCCTATTTGTTTTAACCCTTGCAAAAACCTCCCTTGACCTTTCAAATAAGTATGCAAATACACCCCTTCTCTTAAATTCCCTAATGTAAAATAATGGATAAAGTTGACATAGTGCTTTAAACTTTTTAAAATCTCAATTTTACCCATGGGTTTTATTGAGACGAAGATTTTGTAGATTACCCTCAAAATCTTTTTAACCCAATTTTACCTCTGAGAATTTTATTGATAATATCTTTTGATTTTATTATTTTAGTGAATATTTTGACTAGTTTTATTATTTGTCATTGATATTTTATTAATAGCACAATAATTAGTCTTATTAAATTAACAATTTTACGACATTTTTAATTTTTATTAAATTAATTATTTTATATGTTTTGAAATGCATATTTTTCTATCTTGTTGGTCATAAGGGCATAGTTGTAATTGTAACATCTCTCTTACATGAAATTTAATAAAAGAAGTATGCTTGCGTATTTACTTGAAAAATAAAGGGAGGTTTTGCAAAGGTCAAAAGGGATGTTGAAATAATTGTTACATAATCCGTTGGAGTTTTAAGTAATTTACCCAATTACCCTGTTTCGTGTTATAATTTATAGACAATTACCACTATGTAGAACCAAGGTTTTCGAATCGCTATTGACTCGGGCAATCGGACTGTTCGGCCGAGAAACCGTCCAGGCAACCAACCAGTTCTGTTTTACCCAAAAGTTGGTTTTTGGTAAAAAACCATTGAAAAAGTCAACAACCTATTGACTTGGGCGGTCGAATTACCGTTTTTATTTATTTTTAATATGTTTGTTAGAATGAACCATCCATTTGAATCAGACGGTAGGATGGTCGGACCGTTGACCCAGAAACCTGTGGCTACAACTGTTCCGTTTCCGGGTCATTCTTTAAGACGTTGTGTAGAACACTAGGATGTATGATATATTCAACTAGATCAACTGCCTTTACTAGGGGTTTGCAATTCTACGTACAAAATTTCATAATCAAAGTTAATTGAAGGTGGATATATAAAATTCTAGGAATAAATGAAAAATTAAATGCAGCTGGTAAACTAATCATGAAACAACCTGTCAACCTATAATGAACGAGAAGGATTTAAAAGCAAAAAAACAATGAAAATTCAAATAATATTTAAGCTATCTGAACATAATAGTTTCTAACAGAGTTTTCAAAATTGGATTGGATTGGACGGTTCGTTCGGAAAAAACTGGGAATCAGTTAGGTGATTGGTTTTGTTTTGCCCCAAAACTGTTTTTTTCGCCAAAAAAAAAACGTTAATTTAGTCAGCAATCCACTAACTGGGTGGTCAAATTAAACCATCAAACCATCAACCCAGACAACGGTTTTTTCTCCTTTTTTTTATTTTTTTGTTTTTTTTTTGTCAGAGCGCGCCGTCCATTCAGACTGGACAGTTGGACTGTTCAACCCAGGAACCAGACCCTAGAATGGTTCCCTGCCCGGTTTGATTTTAAAAACCTTGGTCTCTAATTACTTAGAAAATAAGGGATGAAGGGATTAATTTATATAGAAATGAAAATAGAAATACCAAAACATAATTGTGGTTAGGGGTGCCAATGGACAATGTTTGGATTGGGCCACATCCAAATCAAATCAATTTGAACAGTTTGGACAAACCAAATAGACAAATTGAATTGGACCTGTTCAGACTTAATGGTCCAATATATTTATTAGATTGGATAGGACCTGGTCCATTTGTAATGGGTCTATATTGGACTGAGTCGGACTGAACCAATATCCGATCCATTGACATAAGATAAAAATTCAGGTGTCAGCAGACCAAGTTCAGGATGGACCCAATCTAAATTAAAACCAATTTGAATAGTTTGGAGTTTGGACGGTCTAGACACAGAATTGGACCAGTCGTCCATAAACGTCCAAAGTATTTTTCAGATTGCATTGAATCTTAGTCCATATGTACTAAATTCATACTGGGAAGAGCTTTGACCAATAATCAAAACCCAGTTCAGACTTTAATTCTTCATGTTTGGTAGGCATGAGGCAGTGTACGCAGGGATATGTTGAATGGGAGGAATAGGTAAAACAACTATTGCTAAGTGTGTCTATGATTAATCAAATATTTCACAAATTTGAACATGCAAGTTTTCTTGAATTTGGTAGAGAAGTTGTTGGCAACCAGTTTGTTGATCGACAAAAATTTCTTTGTGATATTCTAATGGCATCCACCCAGCTTTGGGATTTGGTATGCAACAGTTCCCTGCTTTTTATAGGATATGTTTTGTAAAGTATGATGTGTTCCTATCTGATTCATAGTATAACACGGATTTAAATATACATACATATATGGGACATATTGTATTGGTATCGGTGCATGGTCATATAGGATATGTTTTGTAAAACGCACATATTAGACTGGTATGGATGTGTATTGGCCTATATCGCATTGTATCATCTGATACGCACCAATACAGACCAATATATAGCGTTTCACTCGGTGTTCTCAAAATCGGACTGAAGAAAAATTGGTCACCTGACCAGTTCTGTTTCACCCCAAAATCGAGTTTTGGCAAAAAAATCATTGATTTGGTCTACAAATCATTGAACCAAGTAGTCGAACCATCGACCTAGACAACGGTTTTCTGGTTATTTTTGTTTTTATTTTTTTTAGAATGGGCCATCTGTTCGGACTGGATGATTGGAGCATTTGATGTCCGCTGCCCATAACAATTCCTTGTCTGGTTCGGTTTTAAAAACCTTGATTTCTCTCCCAAAAATTAAATGACGCTTTCAGTAGGATTGGAATTAGATGAATGGTGTTGAGCAAGATCAAGAGAAGAGAGGAAGAGAAGAGAGGATAGGAAAGAGGACTGAAAGCCCCAAAAAAATACTGCAGGCGTGTGTAGTAATTATTTATACTAGTCTGGTCGTACAACCTAAAATATGGGGAAATCACAACATTACCCTTGCGGTACTAAACCTGTGTACCCTTGTGGCAAGCAGTTCAAGAGACCACATGCAGCAAAGCTATCTGATTTTGGGTGTTTAATTGTGTTGGCCCTTGGAGTCATTCTTCTTCAAGAAACAGGTGGAGTAAATGGAACTTCTGGATCACATTAATAATGTCCCTCCAATGTTCCCTGACGAAAAAAAAGTCCTACAATTTTCTTATCCTACAATTTCCTTCTTTATTCAGTTAGTCATTGAACCGACCCGATATAGTTGGGATAAGGCTTGGATGATGATGATGATTCAGTTGGTCATTGGCCTGTAACTTTGAAGCATGAGAGTTTCTATATTGAGTAACTTGAACAAGAAGACTCTCTTTACAATATTTATTTTCTTCTATCAGATATCAGCCTAATATATCACATGATCCGTGGTTAAGGAACAATGAAGCTCTATGTGGTGTACAATGTATTAGAGGTCAGCCAGCAGATCAAGTGATTATGTCAATTTGGATGCACATTGCTTGCTTATTGAAATTGAACGTTATAATGCTTGGATTGAAAATCTATTTTAACTGATCCTTCAAACTGTGACAGATATTTGATAAACTATGCCAAAATTTTGGCGGAGATGTGTTGCCAACTCTGTTCAGTTCTTCAGAGGGGCTTGCAAATTCTTCACCAGAAAATATGAGATTTTGTCTGTGGAGATATATTTCGGACCAAGCATTAGCTATTGTGTTATCTAAAATCCTTTTTTGTGGTTTATGCTTTTTCATTTTAGATTTTTTGGTAGCTTGGTCATGGCAATCACTTTGTCTACGTGTATTGTTGCCCACAATAATGCACTGCTTTCTTTGCTGGTATCAAATAATTTTGCAGAGATTAAGAGCAATGTGTTTAAACGCTTTAGCAAGGACAACATTCACAGTGTGGTGTACCATGGTGAGTTTTTGTTCTACCTTTGTTCTTGTTTGGTGGATTGGTGATCCACTACCACTGTCTGCCTTTCCACCCATTGAATGTGATCTGTGTTTCTGATGCTCAGACTAATTAATAACTATGAATATCTTAAATGGTCCTGGATCCTGCAATAATTGCATGCCATGGAGACAATTGATAGTTCTTCTGATTTATCTTGATAGGGCAGTCTTGGTCTATCTGTTATCTTTCCAAAACTTTCCATATTTCCTTTTTAATTCTATAAACTTTTCCACCTTGTATGTAGGATTGGAACATAACAGAGCAATGCCCCGTTGTTGATTGCTGGTCATAGTCAAGTGTCATTCTCTCCACAATTGAATGATGGATATGGCACTGAACAGAACGGAATGGCAAAACAGGATTCAGGTATCTGAACCCATATAGTTGGGACAAGGCTTAGATGATGAAGATGAGACTAGCACCATTCTCTCTGAAACTTAAAACTGAAGTAGAAGTTCTTGTATAGAGCCTACTTGTCTCCAGAATAGCACCGGTGTTCTCAAGGTCTTAAGAGAAAAGGTGTAGGGATTTCCAGTAAGGACTAATTTGGACCATGAAATACTGAGTTGGTTGCAATTATAGAAACTTAAAATTGCCACCTACCATGATTTTTTTTGTTTTGATATTAAAGAAAAATCTTTATCACTTATAATGTGCAAAGACAACACCTTCACTGAAACCCCACACCAACCAAGAAAGCAAACACTCACTGACCATTACACCTCTTCAAAAGAAACAGGCTCTCCACCTCTCTCACACCTTCATAGCTAGAAAAAAGAAAACAAGAATCCCCTTCATCAAATCAACAACTTCAGACTCCCCACTCTCTGCCTGAGCCACTGCCTCTAAACCTCCCAATCAAATATTTCCTCCTTCCTGACCATTGCACCCACTGCCTGAGCCACTGCCTTTTGCCTGTTCCTTGTAAGTTGTAATTAGGTACATGCTCATGCTTACATTCTTTCCTTTGAGATAAAGATGGTGGCCATGATGATGCTTTTCAAATTTCTATTTAGGTAATTTTTTCTTCTTTTGTTTGTTGTTAACCAGAATTTGGTAAGAAAAGAGAGAGAGAGAGAGCTACAACAAAATGCACAAGATGTTGCATCCAGAAAGCAAAGAAGATGCTAACACATTCCTTGGGAAAAAAATTAGAGAGAGGTGTAGAGAACATTGATGTGGGCCCCACAGCTGTGGTCCCACTCTGTCCGTAGGGTAGAACAAATGTCTAATGGATCAACCAATTGTTGTTAGCAAAAAAATTACTGATTGGGGTTAATATATGGTTACAAAGTTGAAAATGTAATAAAGTATTAATAGTAATAAATAAAAACAGTTACAGTTAAGATCAAGTGTAGTTTCAGTTCTTGTTGGTAATAATAAATAAAAACAGTAACAGTTAAAACATAGCAGAACATAGCTCTGTAGAATCAGGTCAGAATGACTACTAGTAGAGGTTTTGTTAGCCATTGAGAATAAGATCATCATTAACATTCCTCTACGAATTAAAAGAAATAATTGCTCAATATATCAAAAAATCGAAACTGCTTGTAGTTTAGACATGCCTTACTTTCATGAGTTTTAACTGAACAAAAGGGTGAAGCTACTTATGATTTTATCTCATTGATGGACTCATAAGACGAAATACCCTATAGAGAAAAGGCTCGTTCCTCCATTAATTTATTGGGTCCACAGTGTCACAAGCTATAGATATACGGCCATCAGATTCATTTGGGTGGACAAAGAAAGGGTGGAAAGAGGAGGGAAGGATGATTCCACAGTTCAAACGATTGTGTTACATATAAATTGTTCCCCTTGTTTGGGAGTATATGATAGAGAGAATGGTTTTCCATTAAAAAAGACAGAAAGGTTTTACCTAGGCACAATGTTCTTATCATTTATTTGTAGGATTCACAATCAATCAAATATCTGGGTTTATAAGTTAGAAGATTAAAAGCTGTGTATGTGTGTATGTAACTGGATTTGACCAAGGCACACTGTGTATGTGTATGAATTGACAAGGTCGGATTAAGTGCCCAAAAAATTTTCCACAATGCTGTACCCTCATGGCCCTGTACCTATCCAAATCCTAATTCCAGCCCTATCAATGGACCCAGACCTGTCCACTGTCCTGTACATGCCCAAAACTTGAACACAAACCTTTCACTTGAATGCTGACCTGTCCATGGCCCTGTACATGCATCCAAAACCTAAATCCAAACCTATCAATGATGCTAGACTTGTCCAAAACCTAAACCCAAACCTATCAATGGACATAGACCAGTCCATGGCCCTATACTTGCTAAGAACTTAAACCCAAACCTGTTAGTGGACCTAGACTTGTCCATGACTTGAACCTAGACCTATCCATGGTGCTGTACCTGTCCAAAACATGAACACAGACCTGTCCATAGCTCTGTACATGCCCAAAACTTGAACACAAACCTGTTCACTTGAATACAGACCTTTCCAGGGTGCTGTACATGCATCCAAAACCTAAGGCCAAAGCTGTCAATGATGCTAGACTTGTGCAAAACCAGAACCTAAACATGTCCATGGCCCTGTACTTGTCCAAAACCTTAATCCAAACCAATCAATGGACATAGACCTGTCCAAAACCTGAACCTAGACCTGTCCATGGCCCTACAGTTGTTCAGAACCTAAACCCAAACCTGTTAGTGGACCAAGACTTGTCCATGACATGAACCTAGACCTATCCATGGTGCTGTACCTGTCCAAAATTTGAACACAGACCTGTCCAAAATTTGAACACAGACCTGTCCATGGCCCTGTACATGCCCAAAACTTGAACACAAACCTGTTCACTTGAATGCAGACCTTTCCATGGCCCTGTACATGAATTCAAAACCTAAACCCAAACCTGTCAGTGATGCTAGACTTGTTCAAAACCTGAACCTAAAGCTGTCCATGGCCTTATACTTGTCCAAAACCTAAATCCAAACCTATCAATCGACATAGACCTGTCCAAAACCAGATCCTAGACCTGTCCATGGTCCTATACTTGTTTTGAACCTAAACCCAAACATGTCAATTGACCTAGACTTGCTGATAACTTGAACCTAGACCTGTCCATCGCTCTGTACCTGGCCAAAACTTCAACACGGACCTATCCATGACCATGTAGCTGTCCAAAACTTGAACAAAGACCTGTCCAACACTTGAACACAGGCCTATTCCCCAAGGCCAATCAAGGCCAAGTCTATGGGTTGGTTTGGGTAGCTTTAGTCCCTAAACATTGGAATTGGATTGGATTGGATTGGTTTGCAGTTGGTGTTTCATTCACTTTGGATTAGATCGTACCCCATCCAGTCCAGATGCACTTCAATTGATTTGGATTGGATTGTAGCAAGTATGCATAATCTTCTAAACAAACAGATGCAAAACTGAACCGAGTGTAAAGTTTGTATTCAGTTCAGATTTGCACTAAAAACAAATAAAGCATGTATTTTTATCATCACCATGAAACTTATTTTGCCATAATCATCATAAATATTCAATTGACCGTTCATGTTGGATTCTCTACCCTTAATATTTTTAGTAGACTAGAACTAAGTGGTAATATAGGGCAACAATTGAGATTAGGTCAATAAATTCTTACCTCTATATTGCAAAGTAGTAGGTCGTGCTACAACCACACCTAAGTTAAGACCAACCTGAAATCCCAAAAACAAAGCACTCAACAAACCAAAAGAAAAAGAGTTAGAGTTTGCATGTATGTAAGTCTTAATATAAGTGGAATATGATTACGGTAGAACATGAACAGAAATAGTACCCTCTAATTATTTTCATCATAATTAGTGGCTCAGTCCATACAATACGTGTGCACGATTGCATACAAAATAAACTTGGCTCAGTCCATACAATATGTTCATCATAATCAGGTAAACTGTCAGAACCCTGTACCTAGAAGTTATTTTTGTCTCAGTCCATACAATATCTGGTTGTGAAGAAAGAATTTGGGTTTTTGTTTTTTTTTTTTTTATTACTGGGTTGTTCTCATCAGAATCATTGTTATGGTCGGATCCGAGGTAGTTAGAACTAGGAGTTAAAATGAGAGTTACACTTGAGACATCTCAAGATATCCAAGTCCGTACCGCCTTTCAAGCGCACATGCAAGGATTGGTGAATATGATCGATCAGTTTTGTATTAGCTGTAGTTTCGTCCTCCAGCATTGGTGAATCCCAAGAGCACGTTTAAAATCTGATGATGGGCTCTGGTTGATGGTCAGATTGACTGATGGAAGAAGCTGCAGTAGCTCTGCTTCCTGCCCAATTACATGCATGAATAAGCCCCCAATAGAGTTTTGAGTGGTCACTTTCTCAATGCTTCCAGCTCCAATCTCCTTCATCTTTTTCCTATGCTCAAAGTACTGAACATACTCCGAACAGATGTCATCTGCAGGATTCAAAAACAGATATGGGACCCATGTAGACAATGAAAGAAGTGGATCTTCTGTTGGAGAATTTTCGTTGTAACCCTTCACAGCCATAGAACATCCTTCAGTGATCAAGCTGCTTGCGATGTGGATCCCATGCTTCAATTTTTTATCTTTTATCCTCTCTATTGCAGCAGAGAAGAATGGTGGATTGAATAAAATCTCAATTGGAACAGAGAAGAATGGTGGATTGATTAGAAATGATTTAAGAAAAGCGCCAGTCTTTGCCAAGTTCCTTCTGGCCAACATTGCTACAACAGATCCCAACAGATGACCTGTTATCCATACTTTCAAATCCCCAACGACAGTAACTGTGTCTTGGGCAAATTCCATTGCAATCTAAAATCGAAAGGTACAATGAAGTTCCTTCTGGATGAAGTGGAGGTCCAAACTGAGATGTTGTAGGAAGGATTCAGGCATGGTAATGGTACCATGGAAAGCAACAACATATCTTGGACAACCCTGTGTTGAGTGGCCACAGTAGCAGAACTGGGGTTTGACTTCATATATAGCGCCAAAGATGGAGAAATCTACGCCGTCTACAAGTGGCCAAATCAAGTGGAAATGTAAAAATTCCCACCAAGGTGGGGCAAGGGCTTGAACTCGCTCAGATTTTAACAAATTTACCAAATGTAATTTTGTACCTGTCAAAGCACTACATTCTCAAACATGCATGCAAATCTTGCTCACACCAATGCAAGACTTAGTTAATTGTGGTTATTGCAAGGAATGTTTCACTCTCTCCCTCTCCCTTCTTTGCTTTTTTATGTTGCAGTCCATGAGGGATTGTGCTCCGAGAAAAATCAACAGTATCACCTCCTCCCAATTAAAAATTCAGGCCAGAAAAACAGTCTGTGAATGTTTAGAGCTCAGGTTCTTCTCCCAAAACCAAGATAAAAGATAGAGGGATTTTGTGACGTCTTCAGCTATAATGAGTAGAGGAGCACTTAGCTGTGTGGTCTTCTCCAACAGAGGAATTATGTCCTTTATTATTGAAATATTCTAATCAGTTAGCAAGACATTTTCATTCCCAAATCCAATAATCATTTCTCTCAGGCTTTGTGACAAACTGTGGTGAAATGTAACCAAGATCAATGTGCAGACAAGTCTGAAAAACATCAAGGGAAAACGCCACATACATCATATAATTAACAAAGACAAATGGAGCTTAGAACCAGCTAAAAGATACAGACCCCCATTCCATCCGCCTCTACAATTGTCTCAAAGGATGATGAAGATTCAATGGATAAAACACCTTCTGGGCCAACCTTATCAGTTGCATGGCAATCATAGTCCCAGTGGTATCATTATTGCCGGAAGAGATGGAAGCAACAACTGAAGAAATAAAAATAAATATTTGGTATAAGAATGTACCAGGCAACATTAGAAACTGCAGAATAACTTGAAGAAATAAAAATAGCAATTACCTTTAATACCATCACGCCCCTTAACAGGCCTAGATTTCTTCTCCAACTTACCCACTAGGCCTTGGACTGTCTTATTATTTCCTCTCTTGATTGAGATAGGCTTTGCACCGAAAGTAACACTCAATCAGCCTAATTTGATAATTTCACGTGCAAGAACTGATGCCATTGCTGACCCATTACCGGCAGAGTTATGAGTTCTACTTGCAAATTTCAACCCAGAATTTACAATGTCAACAAAGATATCATCCGTAGGCTCCAAATCTTCAATAGTTATAACATCCAACAATTTAGTTATGCCATTAAAGTTTCTTTCAATCACAACTAAAAGAAGCTCAGGATGCATCTCGATATCACCTTGAATATTACTTGAATAACATCAAGAAAAGAAGCATCAATTTATCCAACTCAAATCCTGTTTATCAAGCACATTGCGTTTTAGAAAATAAATAATAATTAAAGATACATCATTTTCAAGGCATAGATTGACACTGGGTGTTCTTCCATGTGAATTGTTTTTCATGTTGTTAGTTACAAATACAAATTAAACCATCTATTTTGATGACAAATTGGTTACTAAATTAAAAACACAGAAAACAAGTTATTGGTAGTTTAAATGTTTGTTACCAAAACAGAGATAAAAATGAGTTTAAGAATTTCTGGTTTAAGAATCATGTTTTCAACTTTTCGTATAATGATCTTTCATGAGCTCAACATCTTTCCTAAATCATACGGCGTCTGTACTCTAAATTTGTTTTCGTTTTAAAAACCAACATTTTGATGATTTCAAAAAAATCTGAATCGATTCTTTTTTTGAAATAAAAAAACTTATTTTTGCATCTCAAAACAAACTCATGATTCAACAACAATCATGGGACTATTGATGATCCTTGTAGATCTTCAAACTGAAAAGTAAAAGGGAAAAAACAACATTTCTGTTTCTTTGTGGTTTTAGGTTAAATTA
Source organism: Nelumbo nucifera (assembly GCF_055504915.1). Taxonomy (NCBI): domain Eukaryota; kingdom Viridiplantae; phylum Streptophyta; class Magnoliopsida; order Proteales; family Nelumbonaceae; genus Nelumbo; species Nelumbo nucifera. Next base: position 9,315,081 of record NC_142654.1, on the reverse strand, counting down.
CACCCATTTGATGCTGATCCCAATTATCTAAATATAGCTCTGGGTAGTTGCTTTTCTAATAAACAAGTTATTAAGTAGGTTGTGAGCTCCTTCTTTATGAAGCTGAAATTGGGTTGATTGCTATATATGATAATATTTGAAAACACCATCCTTTATTCTTCATACCCATATCTGAAAAATAATATGTTCCTTAAATGTGCAGTCTTAGATCCACCTTTTCCAAGGATGTCAATAAGATATTGATATTTAAACAAACATCAAGAAATCTAAAAGTTTGTAGCAATAAAATCAGAACTTTAGCACTCAAAGAAAAATATCAATTTTAAATTTTTCTCCTTCTCACCATGTCCTACGGAGATGGGGGGGCAGGGGAGCCATGGTTCCCCCTATGCCCGAGAAACCTCTATGTATGATGGGCCCTTGTCCATCTTTATTTGCTCCTTCTAATCCCATGGTTGGCCTTCCCACTCAACCTTGCCAATTGAAAACTAACCAATTTTCTTCTCAACTCCATGCAATGAAACCTAACTTTTGTTTTTGTTTTTTTTTTTTTTTTTGAGTTCACATGTAGATGGATATATCTGTAATGAACCCTCTAGGTCTGCTTTAGTACTAACTCCTAGTAGGGACTAAGGGCGCTGCCATTTAACATTATCGGTTCCACCAGTGCCTTTTGCTGTGACTACGGTGTATTTGCAGCATTATGGCTGGCATTACTGACCTGGAACTTTGAAGCATTATGGCTGGCATTATCGGTTCCACCAGTGCCTTGGATGATGATGATGATTCAGTTGGTCATTGGCCTGGAACTTTGAAGAATGAGATTTTCTATATTGAGTAACTTGAACAAGAAGACTCTCTTTACAATATTTACTTTCTTCTATCAGATATCAGCCTAATATATCGCAATATCCGTGGTCAAAGAACAATCAAGCTCTATGTGGTGTACAATGTATTAGAGGTCAGCCTGTAGATCAAGAGATTATGTCAATTTGGATGCACATTGCTTGCTTATTGAAATTGAACGTTATAATGCTTGGATTGAAAATCTATTTTAACTGATCCTTCAAACTGTGACAGATAATTGATAAACTATGCCAATATTTTGGCGGGAATGTGTTGCCAACTCTGTTCAGTTCTTCAGAGGGGCTTGCAAATTCTTCACCAGAAAATATGAGATTTTGGCTGTGGAGATATATTTCTGATCAAGCATTAGCTATTGTTTTATCTAATATCGTTTTTTGTGGTTTATGCTTTTTTGTTTTAGATTTTTTGGTAGCTTGGTCAAGGCAATCACTTTGTCTACGTGTATTGTTGCCCACAATAATGCACTGCTTTCTTTGCTGGTATCAAATAATTTTGCTGAGATTAAGATTAATGTGTTTAAACGCTTTAGCAAAGACAACATTCACTGTGTGGTGTACCATTGAATGATGGATATGGCACTGAACAGAACGGAATGGCAAAACAGGATTCAGGTATCTGAACCCATATAGTTGGGACAAGGCTTAGATGATGAAGATGAGACTAGCACCATTCTCTCTGAAACTTAAAACTGAAGTAGAAGTTCTTGTATAGAGCCTACTTGTCTCCAGAATAGCACAAGTGTTCTCAAGGTCTTAAGAGAAAAGGTGTAGGGATTTCCAGTAAGGACTGATTTGGACCACAAAATGCTGAGTTGGTTGCAATAATAGAAGCTTAAAGTTGCCACCTACCATGATTTTTTTGTTTTGATAGCAAAAGAAAAATCTTTATCACTTATAATGTGCAAAGACAACACCTTCACTGAAACACAACACCAAACAAGAAAGCAAACACTCACTGACCATTACACCTCTTCAAAAGAAACAGGCTCTCCACCTTTCTCACACCTTCATAGCTAGCAAAAAGAAAACAAGAATCCCCTTCATCAAAGCAACAACTTCAGACTCCCCACTCTCTGCCTGAGCCACTGCCTCTAAACCTCCCAATCAAATATTTCATCCTACCTGACCGTTGCACCCATTGCCTGAACCACTGCCTTTTGCCTGTTCCTTGTAAGTTGTAATTAGGTACATGCTCATGCTTACATTCTTTCCTTTGAGATAAAGATGGTGGCCATGATGATGCTTTTCAAATTTCTATTTAGGTAATTTTTTCTTCTTTTGTTTTTTGTTAACCAGAAGTTGGTAAGAAAGAGAGAGAGAGAGACAGCTACAACAAAATGCACAACATGTTGCATCCATAAAGCAAAGAAGATGCTAACACATTCCTTGGGAAAAAAATTAGAGAGAGAGAATACACAGCAATATCCATGGGTCTACATGGACACCAGGAAGTCGTGCTATCAAGACAGATCTGCAAAATGATGTCATTCCTAGACTATTTTATCCCCAGGCACTGAAATCTTCTTTTTTTCTCCCTTTTTGTAGGTGGATTAATTTGGCTTTTCTCGATGTCGTGCTATCAAGACAGTATGAGTTTTACTTGCAACCTTCAACCCGGAATTAACAATGTCAACAAACAGATCATCCGTAGGCTCCAAATCTCCAATAGTCATAACACCCAACAATTTAGATATGCCATTAAAGTTTGTTTGAATCACAACTAAAAGAAGCTCAGGATGCATCTCAATATCACCTTGAATTAAACTTGAATAACATCAAGAAAAGAAGTGTCGCTACAAATTTCCAATATCATTAATTACAAGTTTGAAAACAAAATTAGACACGGACTCGGTGGCCAATATGTTGTGAAAGGCATTTGGTGGTGGGCATTTTACTATGAACAGTGAAGAGTGGTTTCTCCTTGTTGACCAATTGGCCTGATTTATCCAACTCAAATCTTGTTTATCAAGCACAGTGCATTTTAGAAAATAAATAATAATTAAAGATACATCATTTTCAAGGCACAGATTGACCCTGGGAGTTCTTCATTGTGAATTGTAAAAGATACTTTGAACCTTGTTTGCAACCTCCAATGAAACACAAACATTTTTTTTTATAATATTCGAAAGGGCTACACAAGACGGGGATAGCACATCCCACATATCACTATACACAATTACACTAAGATCGTAAGGAAGAGCTCTTGGATTGAATGTTGAAGAGGCATCCCCAAACGTTTGCGCTTCACGAGCTAACCAGTCAGAGAATGACCTTGTTATCTTCCAGATTCCTTCTTAGTGTAATTTAGAGTGCAGAAAAGATATCAACTGCAAAAAAATCATGTACCTTTGTCTGTTGTATTATCTAGTTAGATATCCGAAGAAGATGAAGATATCAACTGCAGGCTTGTTAGAGAGGTCCAGTATAGTGAGGTTAGACAATGAGTATGCCGAGCAGGTATTGTTTACTGCAGGTGTCTTGGTAGAATACTTTTGGAGAATGAGTGGAGCATTATATAATCAATTTTAACTTTTATTACCTGCACCAAGACCAAGGCAAGTGTCCACATAGTATATTATAGATTAGTGACTGTTATACAATGTTTCTAAGTGGCATTCCAACATGAAGACCTTGTGGCCATGGGATAGGTGTCCTATACTAGTGGACCAAAAACTAAATTAACATTGATAATTCAAGCTATCACAGGTCTTCCCAGATGAGTGAGCAAATGGTTGCCTGAAACGTTAAATTTGGTTTACTGGGATTTTGTTACAGCTCAGATACAAATATTAACAAATCCCAGTTATCTCTGAATCGTATGTTACCAACTTCAAGAATTTTACAAGGTAGCCTCTGATTTCTAAAGATTACACTCGATTATTTTTAAAGCGTGTTTGCTACCAGTTTTGGATGGTGAAAGAATATTTCTATGTTTTGTGTAAATTTCTGAAATCCCACTTGAAGTTTCTGCCCATTGCTGAAACCTCCCCTGAAGTTGAATCCAGACATTTTCTTGCAAGATTTCATTAATTTATGATTTTCTTGCTATTGACAACTTGGCTCCAGGGCTTCAACAGCCATGTTGACATCTCTCTCCTTGGCAGAGGAGAGCTAGGTTCATTAACCTGAGAATTAATAGTAGGTTAACTGTTTCTTAGTATACTCCTCTATGGGTGCCCTTTGTTTCTGACACGTGATAGTGCACTCATGGTAGTATTTCACCTGTTAGAGGGAAAGAAGTCTGCCCAAATCTATAGAAACCACATGACAATGTGGATTAATGGCATTTATCAAATACAATCTCATTCTCTTAAGACGAGCCCTCTTGTTAGAACAAATGTCTAATGGATCAACCAACTGTTGTTAGCAAAAAAATTACTGATTGGGGTTAATATATGGTTACAAAGTTGAAAATGTAATAAAGTATTAATAATAATAAATAAAAACAGTTACAGTTAAGATCAAGTGTAGTTTCAGTTCTTGTTGGTAATAATAAATAAAAACAGTAACAGTTAAAACATAGCAGAACATAGCTCTGTAGAATCAGGTCAGAATGACTACTAGTAGAGGTTTTGTTAGCCGTTGAGAATAAGATCATCATTAACATTCCTCTACGAATTAAAAGAAATAATTGCTCAATATATCAAAAAATCGAAACTGCTTGTAGTTTAGACATGCCTTATTTTCATGAGTTTTAACTGAACAAAAGGGTGAAGCTACTTATGATTTTATCTCATTGATGGAATCATAAGAAGAAATAGCCTTGATAGAGAAAAGGCTCGTTCCTCCATTAATTTATTGGGTCCACAGTGTCACAAGCTATAGATATACGGCCATCAGATTCATTTGGGTGGACAAAGAAAGGGTGGAAAGAGGAGGGAAGGATGACTCCACAGTTCAAACGATTGTGTTACATATAAATTGTTCCCCTTGTTTGGGAGTATATGATAGAGAGAATGGTTTTCCATTAAAAAAGACAGAAAGGTTTTACCTAGGCACAATGTTCTTATCATTTATTTGTAGGATTCACAATCAATCAAATATCTGGATTTATAAGTTAGAAGATTAAAAGCTGTGTATGTGTATTTATCTGGATTTGACCAAGGCACAGTGTATGTGTATGAATTGACAAGGTCGGATTAAGTGCCCAAAAAATTTTCCACAATGCTGTACCCTCATGGCCCTGTACCCTCATTTCCCCTTTGTGAAATTTCTTGAGAATGAATTTTCCCACAACTTTCTGTTTCTCTCTTATTTTTCTATCAAACCAAAAACAAAAACCGTCTACATGTTTTAATATTTTAATTCCAATCTTTTCCCCCAACGGGATTTTATTCTAATCACCAGCTGGCAAGGGCTTTGGGTCTCAAATTTAATTAACCCCATCAATGGAGGAAAAAATTATGAAAAGTCTCCTAAGTTAAAACAGTAGCTAAACAATTAAGTGACATAATTCATATGTTTGAGTGAATGTCACACTCCTTTGAGGAAAGAGCTAAAATGAAATCCAAATGAATGGGGCCATTTTTAGGTCCCAGATCAACATTTTATATGAAAGATTCCTGATCATTCAGTCTTTTTGATCGACTGTGAACGATAATTGTCATGTGTTAGGCTAAGCAAGTGTAAAAGATACTTTAAACCTTGTTTGCGACCTCCAATAATGAAACACAAACATTTTTTTTTATAATAGTCAAAGGGGCTACACAAGACGGGGGTAGCACGTCCCCACAGATCTCCAGACACAGTTACAATAAGATCACAAGGAAGAGCTCTTGGATTGAATGTTGAAGAGTCATCCCCAAACTTCTGGGCTTCACAGGCTAACCAGTCAGAGAATGACCTTGTTATCTTCTTGATTCCTTCACAGGCTAAGAGTTCTGTGATGGGTTTGCATCATATACAACGGGAGGGTTGTTCGTCGTCTAAGAGTTCTGTGATGGGTTTGATAGTGTTATCAAGTCAATCTGCTGTTGTCATCATGGCAGATCGAATGGCTGTTGGATTTCATTCAGGATGGACTGCTTTCATAAGTGCTGCCACTCCTACTGCATGAGGACAAGCCATGGAGGTTCCGTATAAGATGTTGAAGTTTCTAATCAACTTTGTTGATCCTTCGTTAACCACAAGACTTACTGAAAGCCAAGATGCAAGAACAAAGGAGTTGGGAGCTGTGAGGTCAGACTTTAGAACGTGGTGGCAAATTGCAGACGGTCCTGAAAAACAAATCAACAATGAAGATGAGAAGTAAATCTGCAACTTGATCAACATTCTTCAAGGAAAACTTGAAGGACTTGCATTGTCTGTTTAACTTAGAGTCATAATTAGCCCATCCAATGCGCTGATTAGCTAGATCATAAACAAAAAAACAAAAAAGAAGATTAGTTTTCTTCTCATTAGTCATGCTTACCAACTCACAGCTTTTAACTCTTGTACTAATTGAGGCAAATATACATGCAAGATTACTGGTGTTGACAATGCATTTGCATCACTCAAAATGTAGTTGCCAATATCATGATTTTGTTTCAGACAGCAGAACTACTAGGCAACAGTTTGATCTTTCATAAAAATGGAAGAAAGTATTTCCAATGTCTAAAAGTAGAAAGATTTTAGAGAATCTAAGACAATTATTGATGGAAAAAAGATTGTTGGAGAAGTAAGAATTGGCATAACTAGCTAAACCTCAGAATGGACTTTCAATCAAATTTTTATCCTGATATAACTTGACTAGTCGCAACAGGTTATCTTTTATCTGTAGATAAAATAAACAAGTTCTTCTATATGTTAACAGTTGACACTTCTCTCATGGCCTATATTCCATGATATTGTAAGGGACCAATTAGTATGATTTGCATAATTGCATCTCAAACTACTTAAGATAGGCAATAGTTGAGATTTTCCCTGCAAACAATGTAGAGAGTGCATATAACTAAAAAGGCCATTATCCAATCACGGCCCCTGCTATATGGGGACATGGGAGGGGTAGACTGGATAGTGCTAACTCCTAACATTTGGCATTTTCTTTTGCACAAAGTGACGGCTCTCACTCTCACGATATGAGAGTGCACATATCTCTCATCCAAAAATAGAATTCAGTGGGAACTTTTCAAGCAATTTACTTCTATTCAACTCATGCCTAACACTTCACTGTGAGAAGTTGTTTATTAGATACGGTTGTTGCATAACTTAAGCCCACTTTCTAAAGGTTTTGGCAACTAAGATTCTACGCCATGGATAAATAGTGGATATACTTTTGGATTTCTACATTGCAAATGCATTTATGAAATTCTTAGTTGCTATTTCTCCCTATTGGATATGGTGTCATGCCCTGATTTATTGCAATGTATTCAAGAGTTTGTGAACACACTACACAGATTACATTTAAAAATGAGTATAATAGTGACATTTTATGTAGCCAAAAAGTGAAAAATTACCAACAAACCACAAAATTAGGAAAAACGAAAACTTAGTTATACTTCACATTTACACAACCTCCAAGACCTAAAATTCAAGAGATCAGTGACGGGTGACGCAAAAAGAGCTAAGGGTAGAACAAAAAGGACATGGGTAGAAGTTGTTAGAACTGATTTAGGCACTAAAAATTTAACAGTGGATAGGGATTTAACTTGAATGGATTGACGAAAAAGGATTCATGTAGCCAACCCCAAATAGCTAGGATAAGGCGTGGATGATAATGATGATGACATATTAGGGATGATTATTTAAGACCCGACCTGACTTGCAAATTTATGGAGCCAAAAAGCCACATTTCTTCCAAGCCTAGCCTAGCTTCGACCTACATTAAGACTACAAAAAATGCAGATCTGTGATGTTTAGCTATATTAGGGTAAACCTGATATTCGTTGTAACCTCAGAATGAACTTCCAGCTTGCAACCTTTAATATTGTAACCTCAGAATGAACTTTGAGCCAAATTTTTAGCCCGATATAACTGATATGATCGCAAATCTATAAATTTAGAATTGTCTTGAGATACCCTACAGCATGTTTATGACATTTGGGCATACTAATTCAATATCTTAGCATTAATATAATAATAAAATATTATACAACTAAAAATAAGATAATAATAATAATATATTAACAATAAATATTAATACACATTTAACTAAATATTAATAAAATAATAATAAAATAATATGACTATAACAAAAAATTAATAAATTAAAAATAACAAAAAGATATTAATTATTAAATATAATAATAAAGTATAAACACAATATCACTAAAATAATAAAAAACATTAATAATTAAATAAAAAAAATTCCAAAAGTTATATTAAGATAAAATAATAAAATAAAGAGTATATTATAAATATAAGTCGTAATAAAACATTTATGAAAAATCCATAAAATAATAATAAATAAATAATAAAAAAGCGAAGGTATTAATTCGTTAATTAATAATCATAATAATATTTAAGTACAATATAAGATGTTAAGATATATAATTAAAGTAATAATAAATACTAACATATTATTTCTTAAATAATACTAAATTAATTTTAAAATGATAAACAACAATAATGGAATATTATTAAACTAATAAGAAAATAATAATAAAATAAAAATTATGAATAAAATACTCATAAATTAATGATAAATACTAAGGTATTATTTCTTAAATAATACTAAATTAATTTTAAAATGATAAACAATAATAATGGAATATTATTAAACTAATAAGAAAATAATAATAAAATAAAAATTATGAATAAAATACTCATAAATTAATGATAAATACTAAGGTATTAATTATGGAAAACTAACAAAATCATAACAATGTACTAATAAAATAATTATATATTAATAAAATAAACATAAATATTAAAATATTGAAGTCTAATGTGTGCCCAAACATCACAGACAAGCTGTAGGATTTCTCAAGACAATTCTAAATCTTCTGAACTGCAATCACATCAGTTATATCGGGATAAGAATTTGGTTGAAAGTTCATTCTGAGCTTACAATTAAAGGTTGCAAGCTGAAAGTTCATTCTGAGGTTACAACGAATATCAGGTTTATCCTAATATAGCTAAACATCATAGATCTGCATTTTTTTTGTAGTCTTAATGTAGGTCGAAGCTAGGCTAGGCCTAGAAGAAATGTGGCTTTTTGGGTCCACAAATTTGCAAGCCAGGCAAGCGAGAATAGGTTATAAACAATCATCCCTAATATGTCATCATCATCACCATTCATGCCTTATCCTAACTATATGGGGTTAGCTACACGAATCCTTTTTCACCAATCCATTCAATTTAAAGCCATATCCACCGCTAAATTATTAGTGCCTAAATCATTTCTTACTACTAATACCCTTGTCCTTTTGGTCTACTCCTAGTTCTTCTTATGTCACCCGTCGTGGATCTCTTGAATTTTAGCTCTTAGAGGCTATGTAAATGTGAAGTATAGCCGAGTTTTTTATTTTTCCTAATTTTGTATTTCATGATTTGTGCTTTGTTGGTAATTCTCCACTTTATTGTCTACACAAAATGTCATTGTTAAACTCATTTTCAAATTATATCTGTGTAGCGTACACAAACTCCTAAATACATTACAACAAATCGGGGCATGACACTATATCTAATAGAGAGAAATAACAAAGAAGAATTTCATAAATGCATTTGCAGTGTAGACAACATTAAAATATCTCCACTATTTATCCACTGCATAGAAGCTTAGTTCCCAAAACCTTCAGAAAGTGGGCATAACTTATGCAACAACCATATCTAATAAACAACTTCCCACAATGAAGTGTTAGGTATGGGTTGGATAGAAGTAAACTGTTTGAAAAATGAAAAGTTCCCTGAACACTATTTCTGGATGAGAGATATGTGCACTCTCGTATGGTGAGAGTAAGAGCAGCCACTTTGTGCAAAAGAAAATGCTAAAGGTTAGGAGTTAGCACTATCCGATCTACCCCTCCCAAGACCCCAGATAGCAAGGGCCACAATTGGATAATGGCCTTTTTAGATATGTGCACCCTCCACATTGTTTGTAGGGAAATCTCAACTATTGTCTATCTTGAGTAGTTTGAGATGCAATTATGCAAATCACAAAAATTAGCCCTAACTCAACTCTCGAGCATCGGATCCTGAACCCGACCCTGACCCCGACCCCGACCCTATAGGGTTTAACCCGACTCGACCTGTAGCATTTCAAATGTATTTTTTAACATGTCTTGGAGACATAAAAAACATTAATTTCAGTTAGGAAGTTGTTTTATACATTCTAAGGTGTTACTTTTTCCATTTTAAAAAAGAAGAAAATCAAAATCAACATGTAAATAAAATATAAACACTAAGTCTATATAGTTAGAAGTCAAAAAATGCAAGAATACTTGGCATATATGTAGGTATCATGACCCAACGGAGTGGGCTAGTCAAAACCCGAAGCCGAACCCAACTGGGTCAAAGAATCAAAACCCTAGCCCGGCCCAAAAGCCGAATACACCTGACCCTAACCCAACCCTATAGGGTCGGGTCACGTCGGGTTTACCATTTAACCCGACCCAATGTCATCCTTTGTTAACCTATATAAGAACTTCCTCATTTTGTTAAATATATTTAATTTCTTAGTTTTGCATGTCATCAAGAATAACAGTTTAATAGGCGATTAATTTAAGCAAAATAATGCTTTCATGTATACATCATAATTATCAATAGTAAAACCTTTTTAGAATGAACTTCATGACAAAGATATAGATATATACATATCTAGGCATGTATACAAATATATACAGAATATATTTACATATCTAAATAAAAACATATGTTTATAGTGTATGTTAGAAGCCACAAGGATACGCACACATGACATAAATGCAAAGGTTAGCATATAACCAGTACTCATTCTCTACATTATGGACTAGAGCATACAATGGAGAAACATTCAAGTCAGGATTCATACCCCATAAAATGGTCATCCCTTCGTCCTGAACTCCATGGAAGCCAATGCACCAAAATTCTTGCCCCATCCTGGGAGAAATGTTAAAAATTTGAATTGAAACCTTTTGGTGGCAGTTGTGAAACGACGGACAGTCCGTCCTGCCCAAACCCAAAAATCCCATCATCAGCTCTGTCTGGCTTGGTCAAGTCTCCGGACTGATAGTTGCTACATCTGTTTCAAGAACAAATCTCTATCATGTAAGTTCCAACTAACATAATATTATCCCCACCACCCAAGTCATACAAAAGAACCTATCTGATACATAATGCCTACACAAAAATTACGGTAGCCAAAGAATTTGTTACCAAATACCTCCCGGGAACTGTGTCAAAGAATAACATATCATGTACAATAATAACCCGATGTCCCATTTCCATCACCATACTAAAAGGAGTAACCACACTGGGAATTCTGAGCAGTGCAGCCACCATCTAAAGTTTGAACCGCCAAATTACATATTTCATCTGGATGAGGTGGCAGCATCAAAGTAATTCAAAGCAATCTACAAAAATGTAACAGTCTTGGCAAGGATTACATCTGCAAAAATATCACTGGAAATGAAAGAAGAGGAGGGAGGGAGAAAAAATAAAATAAAGAAAGAAAGAAAGAAAGCTTTAGATTTAGATTCAGGCCGTTATATTTGGGGCAACCACGGCATTGCAGGTGATCGACAAGACATCACTTCCGGTGCCAATTTGAACATAATTCTTTTGCAGGAGAGTTTTAAAGAAAAAAGAACTACAATAAATCCCCACCCAGTAGAGTTTTAAAGAGATCAAAAACCGACGAAGATAAACAAATCAACATCTTCAGAAAACCCATCTATAAACTACATCAAAAGCATCAAAAGAGAAAGAAAGGTATAGACCCACATAACTGTCAATTTACAAACGAAAGAACGTCAGAAGATCAAGAATCATCTAATCCAGAACCATTAAACAAAGAAAAGGAAAACAGTAAAGAAACAAAGAATATCAAGAACCCATCAATATATATTATAAAACGAGTAGGTAAAAGAACACAAACAAAACCCCGAATCCAAACGCCATCCTCAATTGAACCCAGAGCGTAATATCAACCAAGGAGCAAAAAAATAAAGAAAGAAAAAATTACCCGACTGTGTAAGGATTGTAAGCACTCTCGACGGGAAAATCGACGATCCCACCTTTCATGATTCGGCGGTACACCGGAAAGGCTCTTTCGAGGTTCGGAAATCGACAAAACACCACCGCTGGTAGGAAGACGGCGCCCAAAACCATGATCAGAAACCCGACATTTCGTTTTGATTTCCCGACAACAAGAAAAAAACAAACGGATCTTATACTATAAATCCAGACAACTCAGAGACGATCGAGGTGTGTGTCTTCTCGGAAGAATAGAGTGTGCGTGAGAGAGAGAGAAAGAGAAAGGAAGAAACAGCGAGGAGACTAGCAAAGGGCCCAAGCAGAGAAATCAAGAACAGAGAATAAAAAGAGTTCCATGAGACGAGACGTTGACAACGGCCACCAACAGACAGAGGATTCAAAATCACATTTATGTATGTTTTCTTCCTTCACTTCCACCTTCTCAAGCTTCTAAAGTCTAAAGTAACGACGAGTGCGTACAACGCACTCCCCAGTTTCGGCTTATGATGATTGATGGTAACAGTTTCGGCTTATCCAATTTATTTATAAGAGATACATGGAATCATTCCTATCCCCGAATCCAATGGTTGATATTCTCGTTCTTCGAATCCAATGGTTGACATTCTGGTGCTTAAATGATGATGGTCTCACCACGCACGTGGTAACAGCCCGGGTTCTCGCACCGCCCATCTTAACACCTCTCTACTTCTTCTTCTGACACGTGGCCTATACATTTTAAGGCGATTGGAATAACTAATCAAGTCTAATGGAATTCAAATCGCACCGCCCATCTTCTAAATACAGTTTTGTGGCTTTTTGGAGGGTGAAAAACTGTAAATTACTTAAGCCTCCTATTTGTTTTAACCCTTGCAAAAACCTCCCTTGACCTTTCAAATAAGTATGTAAACACACCCCTTCTGTTAAATTCCCTAATGTAAAATAATGGATAAAGTTGACATAGTGCTTTAAACTTTTTAAAATCTCAATTTTACCCATGTGTTTTATTGAGATGAAGATTTTGTAGATTACCCTCAAAATCTTTTTAACCCAATTTTACCTCTGAGAATTTTATTGATAATATCTTTTGATTTTATTACTTGATTTATTCATTTTAGTGAATATTTTGACTATTTTATTATTTGTCATTGATATTTTATTAATAGCACAATAATTAGTTTTATTAAATTAACAATTTTACGACATTTTTATTTTTATTAAATTAATTATTTTATATGTTTTGAAATGCATATTTTTCTATCTTGTTGGTCATAAGGGCATAGTTGTAATTGTAACATCTCTCTTACATGAAATTTAATAAAAGGAGTATGCTAGCGTATTTACTTGAAAAATAAAGGGAGGTTTTGCAAAGGTCAAAAGGGATGTTGAAATAATTGTTACATAATCCGGTGGAGTTTTAAGTAATTTACCCAATTACCCTGTTTTGTGTTATAATTTATAAACAATTACCACTATGTAGAACCAAGGTTTTCGAACCGCCATTGATTCGGGCAATCGGATAGTTCGGCCGAGGAACCGTCTAGGCAATCGGTTCTGTTTTACCCAAAAGTCGGTTTTTGATAAAAAACCATTGAAAAAGTCAACAACCTATTGACTTGGGCGGTCGAATTACCGTTTTTATTTATTTTTAATTTGTTTGTTAGAACGAACCATCCATTTGAACCGGACGACAGGATGGTCGGACCGTTGACCCCGAAACCTGTGACTAGAACGCTAGGATGTATGATATATTCAACTAGATCAACTGCCTTGACTAGGGGTTTGCAATTCTACGTACAAAATGTCATAATCCAAGTTAATTGAAGGTGGATATATAAAATTCTAGGAATAAATGAAAAATTAAATGCAGCTGGTAAACTAATCATGAAAGAACCTATCAACCTATAATGAACGAGAAGGATTTAAAAGCAAAATAAACAATGAAAATTCAAATAATACTGAACATAATAGTTTCTAACAGAGTTTTCAAAATTGGATTGGATTGGACGGTTGGTTCGGAAAAACTGGGAATCAGTTAGGTGATTGGTTTTGTTTTGCCCCAAAACTGTTTTTTCGCCAAAAAAAAAAAACGTTGATTTGGTTAGCAAACCACTGACCGGGTAGTCAAATTAAACCATCAAACCATCAACCCAGACAACGGCTTTTTCTCCTTTTTTATTTTTTTGTTTTTTCTTTGTCAGAGTGCGCCGTCCATTCAGACTGGACGGTTGGACTGTTCAACCCAGGAACCAAACCCTAGAATGGTTCCCTGCCCGGTTTGATTTTAAAAACCTTGGTCTCTAATTACTTAGAAAATAAGGGATGAATGGATTAATTTATATAGAAATGAAAATAGAAATACCAAAACATAATTGTGGTTAGGGGTGCCAATGGACAATGTTCGGGTTGGGCCACATCCAAATAAAATCAATTTGAACAGATTAGACAAACCAATTAGACAAATTGAATTGGACCTGTTCAGACTTAATGGTCCAATATATTTATTAGATTGGATAGGACCTGGTCCATTTGTAATGGGTCTATATTGGACTGAGTCGGACTGAACCAATATCCGATCCATTGACATATGATAAAAATTCAGGTGTCAGCAGACCAGGTTCAGGATGGACCCAATCTAAATTAAAACCAATTTGAATAGTTTGGAGTTTGGACGGTCTAGACACAGAATTGGACCAGTCGTCCATAAAGGTCCAAAGTATTTTTCAGATTGCATTGAATCTTAGTCCATATGTACTAAATTCATACTGGGAAGAGCTTTGACCAATAATCAAAACCCAGTTCAGACTTTAATTCTTCATGTTTGGTAGGCATGAGGCAGTGTACGCAGGGATATGTTGAATGGGTGGAATAGGTAAAACAACTATTGCTAAGTGTGTCTATGATTAATCAAATATATAGCGTTTCACTCGGTGTTCTCAAAATCTGACCGAAGAAAAACTAGTCACCTGACCAGTTCTGTTTCACTCCAAAATCGCGTTTTGGCAAAAAAAATCATTGATTTGGTCTATAAATCATTGAACCAAGTAGTTGAACCATCGATCTAGACAACGGTTTTCTGGTTGTTTTTGTTTTTATTTTTTTTAGAATGGGCCATCTGTTCGGACTGGACGATTGGAGCATTCGATGTGGGAACCGGTGCCCATAACAATTCCTTGTTTGGTTCGGTTTTAAAAACCTTGGTTTCTCTCCCAAAAATTAAATGACGCTTTCAGTAGGATTGTATCCTAAATCACCTGACGTGGCGTTGAATTTCTCAACACGCTTTCAAATCCCAAAAATTAAGGTTGTGTTTGGTTTGAAGGAAAAAATAGGGAAAGGGGTAACCATTTCTCTCTTCATCTTCCTCTTCCTTTATAGTAACATATATTAAATTAAACAAATCAAATCTAACAAGACAATAAGGTGGGAGAATGAAGACAAACAATCTTCATCCCATTCTCCATTTAAGTGGCACATTTTAATTTTTCTATTTCTTTTGTAGAGGTGGGGAGAGTGGGGGAGGAAATCAACCGGGTTCTTCTACCCTAGGGACTTCTTTCATGCAGTTGATAAATCCTATCAGATGGCTGCTTTTCATCTGCCAATATCACTTTCTTGATCTTTTCATGATGGGAATGATTGGATACTGTAAAAATATATGGAAGCAGAAATGACAGCTTCTTTCCATGCTCTGAGCCTGGCAGCTGTCTTGAATGTACAATAACAAGAGAAAAGCTGTTGGGGCGAACAATGATTGGATACTTGTTCATCCATATGGCTCAGTTAGAATAGTTGGAACAGCTGTTGGGGCGAATATTCCTTAGCTATCTCAATATGTAAGATATAGAAATTTGAGTATAACTTTTTCAATGAGTTTTTATGTTATAGTTAGGATATTTATTTTAACCGGTTAAATGTTTTTGTTTGTAGTTTAAACTAGTACAACGTTGTGGATTTAAATGATGAAAAAAGTTTTTTTAATTTCTTATTTATATAGTTTTTGTTTAATTCTACTTTACATGCTTTTCATATTTTCCAAGACAAGTTGCAATGGATTTAATATTTTCTCAATTTAGTTTGTTTATTCAATAGATAGATTTGATTTTCTCAAGCACGTAGTGAAGAAGCTGCAGAGAGGTGTCCTTTCCCTATGCAGAAGGGAAGACAAGATTGGAGATGTGAAGGAGGGGCATTTTGCAGTGTTCACAACAGGTGATGCCGAGCCAAAGGAGTTCCTTATTGCATTGAACTATCTTGACAATCCTGAATTCTTTAAGCTGCTGGAAAAAGCGGAACGAGAGTTTGGATTTGATCAGAAAGGTGTTCTAGCAGTTGTACCTTTCCAAGCAAGTGAGCTCCACAGGATCCTATTGTTATTCTTTATAAGATAACCTAATGATGCTTGTGGCAGGCAGTTCAAGAGACCACATGCAGCAAAGCTATCTGATTTTGGGTGTTTAATTGTGTTGGCCCTTGGAGTCATTATTCTTCAAGAAACAGGTGGAGTAAATGGAACTTCTGGATCACATTAATAATGTCCCTCCAATGTTCCTTGACGAAAAAAAAGTCCTACAATTTCCTTCTTTATTCAGTTGGTCATTGAACCGACCCGATATAGT
This sequence comes from Nelumbo nucifera, assembly GCF_055504915.1. NCBI lineage: Eukaryota > Viridiplantae > Streptophyta > Magnoliopsida > Proteales > Nelumbonaceae > Nelumbo > Nelumbo nucifera. Next base: position 9,298,508 of record NC_142654.1, on the reverse strand, counting down.
TGGGATAAGGCTTGGATGATGATGATGATTCAGTTGGTCATTGGCCTATATTGAGTAACTTGAACAAGAAGACTCTCTTTACAATATTTATTTTCTTCTATCAGATATCAGCCTAATATATCACATGATCCGTGGTTAAGGAACAATGAAGCTCTATGTGGTGTACAATGTATTAGAGGTCAGCCAGCAGATCAAGTGATTATGTCAATTTGGATGCACATTGCTTGCTTATTGAAATTGAACGTTATAATGCTTGGATTGAAAATCTATTTTAACTGATCCTTCAAACTGTGACAGATATTTGATAAACTATGCCAAAATTTTGACGGGGATGTGTTGCCAACTCTGTTCAGTTCTTCAGAGGGGCTTGCAAATTCTCACCAGACAATATGAGATTTTGGCGGTGGAGATATATTTCGGACCAAGCATTAGCTATTGTGTTATCTAAAATCCTTTTTTGTGGTTTATGCTTTTTCATTTTAGATTTTTTGGTAGCTTGGTCATGGTAATCACTTTGTCTACGTGTATTGTTGCCCACAATAATGCACTGCTTTCTTTGCTGGTATCAAATAATTTTGCAGAGATTAAGAGCAATGTGTTTAAACGCTTTAGCAAGGACAACATTCACTGTGTGGTGTACCATGGTGAGTTTTTGTTCTACCTTTGTTCTTGTTTGGTGGATTGGTGATCCACTACCACTGTCTGCCTTTCCACCCATTGAATGTGATCTGTGTTTCTGATGCTCAGACTAGTTAATAACTATGAATATCCTAAATGGTCCTGGGTCCTGCAATAATTGCATGCCATGGAGACAATTGATAGTTCTTGTGATTTATCTTGATAGGGCAGTCTTGGTCTATCTGTTATCTTTCCAAAACTTTCCATATTTCCTTTTTAATTCTATAAACTTTTCCACCTTGTATGTAAGATTGGAACATGACAGAGCAATGCCCCATTGTTGATTGCTGGTCATAGTCAAATGTCATTCTCTCCACAATTGAATGATGGATATGGCACTGAACAGAACGGAATGGCAAAACAGGATTCAGGTATCTGAACCCGTATAGTTGGGACAAGGCTTAGATGATGAAGATGAGACTAGCACCATTCTCTCTGAAACTTAAAACTGAAGTAGAAGTTCTTGTATAGAGCCTACTTGTCTCCAGAATAGCACCGGTGTTCTCAAGGTCTTAAGAGAAAAGGTGTAGGGATTTCCAGTAAGGACTGATTTGGACCATGAAATGCTGAGTTGGTTGCAATTATAGAAACTTAAAGTTGCCACCTACCATGATTTTTTTTTTTTTTTTGTTTTGATAGCAAAAGAAAAATCTTTATCACTTATAATGTGGAAAGACAACACCTTCACTGAAACACAACACCAACCAAGAAAGCAAACACTCAATGACCATTACACCTCTTCAAAAGAAATAGGCTCTCCACCTCTCTCACACCTTCATAGCTAGCAAAAAGAAAACAAGAATCCCCTTCATCAAAGCAACAACTTCAGACTCCCCACTCTCTGCCTGAGCCACTGCCTCTAAACCTCCCAATCAAATATTTCCTCGTACCTGACCATTGCACCCACTGCCTGAACCACTGCCTTTTGCATGTTCCTAGTAAGTTGTAATTAAGTACATGCTCATGCTTACATTCTTTCCTTTGAGATAAAGATGCTGGCCATGATGATGCTTTTCAAATTTCTATTTAGGTAATTTTTTCTTCTTTTGTTTGTTGTTAACCAGAATTTGGTAAGAAAAGAGAGAGAGAGAGAGAGAGAGAGAGAGAGAGAGAGAGAGCTACAACAAAATGCACAAGATGTTGCATCCAGAAAGCAAAGAAGATGCTAACACATTCCTTGGGAAAAAAATTAGAGAGAGAGAATACACAGCAATATCCATGGGTCTACATGGACTCCAAGAAGTCGTGCAATCAAGACAGATCTGCAAAATGATGTCATTCCTAGACTATTTTATCCCCAGGCACTAGAATCTTCTTTTTTTTTCCCTTTTTGTAGGTGGACTAATTTGGTTTTCCTCAATGTCGTGCTATCAAGACAGTATGAGTTTTACTTCCAACTTTCAACCCGGAATTAACAATTTCAACAAACAGATCATCCGTAGGCTCCAAATCTCCAATAGTCATAACATCCAACAATTTAGTTATGCCAGTAAAGTTTGTTTGAATCACAACTAAAAGAAGCTCAGGATGCATCTCAATATCACCTTGAATAAAACTTGAATAACATCAAGGAAAGAAGTATCGTTCCAGTAACATTAATTTCAAGTTTGAAAACAAAATTAGACACGGACTCGGTGGCCAATATGTTGTGAAAGGCATTTGGTGGTGGTTATTTTACTATGAACAGTGAAGAATGATTTCTCCTTGTTGGCCAATTGGCCTGATTTATCCAACTCAAATCTTGTTTATCAAGCACATTGCGTTTTAGAAAATAAATAATAATTAAAGATACATCATTTTCAAGGCACAGATTGACACCGGCAGTTCTTCCATGTGAATTGTTTTTCTTGTTGTGAGTTACAAATACAAATTAAACCATCTATTTTGATGACAAATTGGTTTGTAAAATAAAAATCACGGAAAACATGCTATTGCTAGTTTACATATTTGTTACCAAAACAGAGATAGAAATTTGTTCAAGAATTTCTGGTTTAAGAATCACGTTTTCTTCTAATGATCTTTCATGAGTTCATCATCTTTCCTAAATCATACAATATCTGTACTCAAAAATTTGTTTTTGTTTTAAAAACCATCATTTTGATGGTTTCAAAAAAATACAAATGGGTTCTTTTTTGAAATAAAACAAACTTATTTTTGCATCTCAAAACAAACTCATGATTCAAGAACAATCATGGGACTATTGATGATCCTTGTAGATCTTCAAACTGAAAAGTAAAAGGGAAAAAACAACATTTCTGTTTCTTTGTGGTTTTAGGTTAAATTACACCCATTTGATGTTGATCCCGATTATCTAAATATAGCTCTGGGTAGTTGCTTTTTTAATGAACAAGTTATTAAGTTGGTTGTGAGCTCCTTCTTTATGAAGCTGAAATTGGGTTGATTGCTTTGTATGATAATATTTGAAACTTGCAACAAAGAAAAGAACACCACATTGGCTAACACCCCCACAATAAGTTATTCAATTCAGCCACCTCAGCCATTGCATTCTAAAGCCCACTGTTCTTCTAAACTCAATTGATTTATTTGTTTCAAAAAAATGCTGTTGAATAGAAGGATATCAAGAAGTTGATTCATAAGAATTCAACTAGACAGTGACATTGCATAGAGAATTAAGTAATTTGGCTAATGGTAATTTCCTAGATGATGAGATTTTGAGTAAAATCAAGAAAAGAGGCTCCCTATTTGGGTCAAAAAGGGAGATTCATCTCTGCTACACATGGAAGCATAATGTGGCCATTCAATTCAACAACTTATATCAGCCTTCCACTGCACCCGTTGTATGTTAAGACTATGTTTGGCTTTGATAGAAAATAAGAGAGTAACAGATAGTTGAAGCAAAGTTGTCAAGAAACTTTGTGAAATTTCTTGAGAAATTTCCCATCTCTTTCTGTTTCTCTCTTATTTTTCTCTTGAACAAAAACAAAAACAGTCTACATGTTTTAATATTTTAATACCAAACCTTTCCCCCAAAGGGCTTTTATTCTAATCACCAGCTAGCAAGGGTTTTGGGTCTCGATTTTAATTAACCCATCGATGTAGGAAAAAATTATGAAAAATCTCCTAAGTTATAACAATAGCTAAACAATTAAGTGACATAATCCATATGTTTGAGTGTATGCCACACTCCTTTGAGGAAAGAGCTAAAATGAAATTCAAATGAATGGGGCCATTTTGAGGTCCTAGATCAACTTTCGATATGAAAGATTACTGAGCATTCAGTCTTTTTGGCCAACTGTGAAAGATAATTGCCATGTGTTAGGCTAATCAAGTGTAAAAGATACTTTGAACCTTGTTTGCAAACCTCCAATGAAACACAAACATTTTTTTTTTTGATAATATTCGAAGGGGCTACACAAGACGGGGAACCTGTGATACCCTTATTGTCATACTCCCAATCAGTAATAAATTGAGACGAATAAGAGAATCACTGGTCAATAAAGTAGTAACAATAATGAACAAATTAGTGGAGCAAAAAAAAGTCAAGTAAAACCAACTGCCATCTAACTTGCAAACCTCCAAAAGTAGAAAATAACTCAAAACAAATACCTATCCCAAGACATTTAATTGATTAACAATATGGACCTTGTCACGGAAAATAAACCACCTGAATTCCTTAATATTAAAATGGTCTTAATAATATAATGGAAATCTATTCCAAATCAAATCAGTTTTTATATCAATTACTCTTCTATCAAGAGCACAAAAAAGATATTTTCTTTTGTTTTTATATGATTGTTAACTGTTTAATTTTGTTAAATATATCATTATAAATTGATACTTAATTGTTAAAAATCTATACCTAACTATTACAAACCATACTCAACCATTTATAATATTCAATTGATACAGACTGTTACAAAGCATACTTGATTGTTACAAGTGTATACTCAAACATTACAAACTGATAACACAATTCGTACAAACTATTACACAGCCATACTTTATTATTACAACCAATACTCAACATATAAAAACTGTCACAAACCTGTACTTTAACAATTATAAATCATATTCAACTGTAACAACCCCATTACTAACCTTCACAAACTGATGCCTAGCTAGTACAAACTGTTACAAACCCGTACTCAATAGAGACTCAGCAGAGACCCTCTTCCCTAAAACTCTGTTGTTTCTTTCTTCCCAGATCATCAATAAAGCTGCTGTTGGGACAGTGTTCTCTTTCGCCTAATCCTTCCAATCTCCATCCCTTCAAAAGATACTTAACTGAAGCAGGATAACATCCCTTGATGGCAAATAATTTCATCACTTTGGACCAAATTTTGTTGGAAAAACTGCAGTGAATGAACATGTGCTTAACCGACTCATCATACTCTTCACACAACTAACAAGTTTCTCTGTCCACCACCATTCCTCTCCTCAACAAATTGTCCCTTGTTAAATCTTATTCATATAAGCTGTCCAAACACACAAAGACACCTTTGAGGGCACACATGATCCACACAGCATGAGATGGAAAGCCATTATCCTCTTGTGATATTAAATGATTATAAAATCACTTCACTGAAAATTGACCAGAATTCTCCCTGGTCCCCACCCTCCTATCTTCTCTACCCATGTCCATCTGGACATTGTACAGCAAATGCATTAGGCCCATCAGAGGTTCAACTTCCCAATCATTTAATTGCCTCCTGAACTGTGGTGTCCATGCCATGACTCCATTGTTTTCTGATAGGTGCCCAACTACCTATGCCTCAATATTTGTTGCTAGACTATACAAGGATGGGAAGTCATATTTCAAATGTCAGTTACCCCACTAGAAGCCCTAAAGAACTACTCTCTGTCCATTCCCTGCTGCATACAATACCCCTCTACTGAACTCTCTGTGGCTGTTCTCAATCTCCTTCCAAATAGAACATCCAAAAGTGTGTTTGGCTTTACCTGGCTCACATCCTGATATCCTCATACTGTATTTGGCATGGATTACTTTCTTCCCCTGCTCCCCATTCTGCGTTCCTAATCTCCCAGACCACTTTCCCATTAATGCTACATTCACTTCCTTCAACTTTCTCACAGACAAGCTTCCAGCTTTCTTTGTCCAACATACCTCATCCCAACACAGTTTTTCATGCACAAAAATGGAATTTCTAAATTGTAACAGTGTTGTCTAGACAATTAATATAAGGGGTATGCTTGTAAAGGTAGGTTTTTGTGGAGGTGAAAATACAGGGGAGGTTTTAGTATTTTTGCTATAAAACACGGGTAGTTTTTAAATAATTTTCCTTATAGTAGTGACTTCACTAAGCTATAAGCCCAATATTGGCTTGCAGATATATGTGCAGAATGTCCAACTTCAAATAGATACATGTTTTTTTTTTCTTTCTATTCATCTCCCTTTTCATTGAATGAATCTGGTTGGCTGGTAAGTTATACTGTTTCAAGTTGAGCAAAAGTATTTTTGAAACAATCTATATGGTTATCTATGGGTTGGGTTAAATGGTAAACCAGCCTTAACCCTATTGGATCTGGGGTTCAGTCAGCCTCAATAAGGTGTCAGGTTGGGTCAGGTCAAGCTAACTTGACCTGCACCATGTTCGGCAGACCGGAAGCAAACCTGATCCATTGGCAATACCAAGTCTGCTCTGTTTTTTCTTAAAATCTGCATATAAAATATGGTTGAATAACTAACTGGATTATCCATACGGGAAGCATACCTTCTAAAATTTTGCTTCCTTCGAGATGTAAAATAGTTACGGAAGCAAGGGAAAAACCAGTCAGATTCATGCTATTTGCATCCTGAATCTAATTTCTATATCCATCTTTCAACAGGTAGCTGAGAAGGATGAAAAATGATTTTTCTTCAGCTATACCTGTATCTGTTGAGTGCAGACACTATATATACTTACAGAAATGTGATTTTCTTTTCTTTTTGTAGATATTATCTAAAATCAGTGTTTTGTAATGCACCACTTTGTTTCTTTAGTTGAGGGCTTTAGAATGGCCAGTTTGTTATTACTTATGAGTGAAACTGCTGTACGTTGGTAAGATAGCATGTGCCAGGCTGAATGGTCACCCAATATGAGTACTATTTCTCTTGGTTTAGAACAGATCACCATACAGACAGGCACATAAACTGCACCCAAGTTTAGGCTGGTACACAACCACCTAAACCATATTTTCTATTTACATCATAATTGAGCCCAAAACAATTCCTACCCAGCCTCTCTTTGACCAATCCATCAGCCAAATTGTTTGCAGATTTTTGTACCTTGGAGAATGTATCCAGTTCTCCTGTCAAGCTTCTTATTTTCTCATAACATATCGATATTGCCAAATACCTTGACAGTTGCTCCTTAACCCTTTCATTGTCACCTTGGAGTGACCGTCCATCACTACATTAGTTTAATGATTTGCTCACCCTCAGGGGAACTTCAAGGGTTCCAAACCTCCACGAAATAGAAAGATAAAAAAGAAGAAAGGAGAGGGAAGAAATTGGTAACTTACTTCACCCTAAGTTAAAGTGCCCTTGCCTTATATAGGCATACATCAAGGTGAATGACACTCTCCCAGTATTTTTAACTAATCGCTTGCCATATGCCAGTTGGCATCTTGGTTCCTGGTTGTAGAACTTGCTGATGTGCAGGAACCAAAATGTCTTGGAGGGAAGCCTACTTAAATGGACCTGGGCTGCGACTGTGGCCATAATAATACCCCCCATGCCGGTAATGATAAAAAAGGTATTAAGAATAATGAACTTTATATTGCATAACTTTTTTAGATACCATTAATAATTGATTGATTTGTAAACAGAAACCAAAAGACATTTCGCCCAAAAAGGAGTGCACCCTCAGGCAGTAATGTGTGATCTATGTTCCATTTAAGGAATTATGTTATCTCCCTTTTGTTGGGAAGAGGATATGATGAAGATTGTTACTTTCAAGTTTTCCACATTGGACTTTTGAGCTTCCAATGATTTTGTTACCCTTGTTTGTTTTCTTCCAAAACCTTGTGAATACAATCTTCATCATGGTAATACAGGACTGTTGGGTATTTAGAAAAATTGACCAATTTAAAGCTATTGGTTCTACACCATTACAGCCATCAACAACTTTAAGTTATTTACTAGGTAAGTCACTTCTCAAAGGACTAATATAAAAAAAAAAAAAAAAAAATCAAAGGACTAAAACAGATCTAGAGTTACAGATTCTAAAATAGTAGTGTCAATATAAGAACATACTATCCTAAATCAGTTATTCTATTTGGTATACAAACCAACAATTTGATCAATATACCACAAGTTTGTATCTTTAAGGGTATAGAATTATGAAGCCAGAGCTCATATGCATGTACATATGATATTCCCATAGCCTCTTATTCAGTGTCAAACATTGTTTTTTTCTTTATCTGAACATGTAATTGTTTCTGTATGAACATAGTAAAGTAGTTATTTTTGTGTGGTTCCAATCTTATATTCATGTTCTTTATGTTTTTTATTTACTGTTATTATCTCTTGTTAAGCAGCAGGGGTATATTTTTCTTTGTAACTTTTTATGAGAAACATATAAATGCTAAAGGGTTGTATGAAAACACCATCCTGACTGTTTTGATCAAACTCACTTCCTTTATTCTTCATACCCCTATCTGAAAAATAATATGTTCCTTAAATGTGCAGTCTTAGGTCCACCTTTTCCTAGGATGTCAATAAGATATTGATATTTAAACAAACATCAAGAAATCTAAAAGTTTGTAGCAATAAAATCAAAACTTTAGCAACTCAAAGAAAATTATCAATTTTAAATTTCTCTCCTTCTCACCATGTCCTACGGAGATGGTGGGGGTGGGGGGGGCAGGGGAGCCATGGTTCCCCCTATGCCCGAGAAACCTATATGTATGATGGGCCCTTGTCCATCTTTATTTGCTCCTTCTCATCCCATGGTTGGCCTCCCCACTCAACTTTGCCAATTGATACCTAACCAAATTTCTTCTCAACTCCATGCAATGAAACCTAACTTTTGTTTTTTTTTTTGAGTTCACATGTAGATGGATATATCTGTAATGAACCCTCTAGGTCTGCTTTAGTACTAACTCCTTGTAGGGACTAAGGGCACTGCCATTTAACATTATCGGTTCCACCAGTGCCTTTTTCTGTGACTACGGTGTATTTGCAGCGTTATGGCTGGCATTACTGACCTGGAACTTTGAAGCATTATGACTGGCATTATCGGTTCCACCAGTGCCTTGGATGATGATGATGATTCAGTTGGTCATTGGCCTGGAACTTTGAAGCATGAGAGTTTCTATATCGAGTAACTTGAACAAGAAGACTCTCTTTACAATATTTATTTTCTTCTATCAGATATCAGCCTAATATATCACAATATCCATGGTCAAGGAACAATCAAGCTCTATGTGGTGTACAATGTATTAGAGGTCAGCCAGTAGATCGAGTGATTATGTCAATTTGGATGCACATTGCTTGCTTATTGAAATTGAACGTTATAATGCTTGGATTGAAAATCTATTTTAACTGATCCTTCAAACTGTGACAGATATTTGATAAACTATGCCAAAATTTTGGCGGGAATGTGTTGCCAACTCTGTTCAGTTCTTCAGAGGGGCTTGCAAATTCTTCACCAGAAAATATGAGATTTTGGCTGTGGAGATATATTTCTGATCAAGCATTAGCTATTGTTTTATCTAATATCGTTTTTTGTGGTTTATGCTTTTTTGTTTTAGCTTTTTTGGTAGCTTGGTCATGGTAATCACTTTGTCTACGTGTATTGTTGCCCACAATAATGCACTGCTTTCTTTGCTGGTATCAAATAATTTTGCTGAGATTAAGAGCAATGTGTTTAAACGCTTTAGCAAGGACAACATTCACAGTGTGGTGTACCATGGTGAGTTTTTCTGATACCTTTAATCTTATTTGGTGGATTGGTGATCCACTACCACTGTCTGCCTTTCCACCCATTGCATGTGATCTGTGTTTCTGATGCTCAGACTTGTTAATAACTATGAATATCCTAAATGGTCCTGGGTCCTGCTATAATTGCATGCCATGGAGCCAATTGATAGTTCTTCTGATTTATCTTGAAAGGGCAGTCTTGGTCTATCTGTTATCTTTCCAAAACTTTCCATATTTTCCTTTTTAATTCTGTAACATTTTCCAGCTTGTATGTAGGATTGGAACATGACAGAGCAATGCCCCATTGTTGATTGCTGGTCATAGTCAAGTGTCATTCTCTCCACAATTGAATGATGGATATGGCACTGAACAGAACGGAATGGCAAAACAGGATTCAGGTATTTGAACCCATATAGTTGGGACAAGGCTTAGATGATGAAGATGAGACTAGCACCATTCTCTCTGAAACTTAAAACTGAAGTAGAAGTTCTTGTATAGAGCCTACTTGTCTCCAGAATAGCACCGGTGTTCTCAAGGTCTTAAGAGAAAAGGTGTAGGGATTTCCAGTAAGGACTGATTTGGACCATGAAATGCTGAGTTGGTTGCAATTATAGAAACTTAAAGTTGCCACCTACCATGACTTTTTTGTTTTGATAGCAAAAGAAAAATCTTTATCACTTATAATGTGCAAAGACAACACCTTCACTCAAACACAACACCGACCAAGAAAGCAAACACTCACTGACCATTACACCTCTTCAAAAGAAACAGGCTCTCCACCTCTCTCACACCTTCATAGCTAGCAAAAAGAAAACAAGAATCCCCTTCATCAAAGCAACAACTTCAGACTCCCCACACTCTGCCTGAGCCACTGCCTCTAAACCTCCCAATCAAACATTTCCTCCTACCTGACCATTACACCCACTGCCTGAGCCACTGCCTTTTGCCTGTTCCTTGTAATTTGTAATTAGGTACATGCTAATGCTTACATTGTTTCCTTTGAGATAAAGATGCTGGCCATGATGATGCTTTTCAATTTTCTATTTAGGTAATTTTTTCTTCTTTTGTTTGTTGTTAACCAGAATTTGGTAAGAAAGAGAGAGAGAGAGAGAGAGTGAGAGAGAGAGAGCTACAACAAAATGCACAAGATGTTGCATCCAGAAAGCAAAGAAGATGCTTACACATTCCTTGGGAAAAAAATTAGAGAGAGAGAATACACAGCAATATCCATGGGTCTACATGGACTCCAGGAAGTCGTGCTATCAAGACAGATCTGCAGAATGATGTCATTCTTAGACTATTTTATCCCCAGGCACTGAATCTTCTTTTTTTCCCTTTTTGTAGGTGGATTAATTTGGCTTTTCTTGATGTTTTGGGTTAGGAATGTCAGTGTCTCTGGCTAAGTGGTAAACCCGCCTTGACCTGACCTGGGTCAGCCTAATTGGGTTTCTGGTTGAGGTCAGCCTGTGCCAAGCATGACCTTTAGACATAGTATCACTGAAACATTTGTAAAAATAGCCTTCATATCTATTTGTTGCAGTATTTATATATTCTCATTATCCACAAAGGCATCGTTAGGAGGTTTCTACTCCACCTTAAGATTAGAACTTTCTATTCAGAGGTGGATCAGATTGAAGATTGACACAAGGGATTTTCCAGAACAAAGGTGACCGTGATTTGCCAGAACTAGCAGACACCAAACAGTTGGGCTTAAGGCTGGATCAAGTTGACTTGTGTTGAGATGAATCTTGATACTAAGAAAATTCAACTCAGCTCAATAAAGCTTTGTCCCAACTATATGGGGTTAGATAGATTAATTTGGTTCTGCCATTCTGCTCTATTTAATATCATATCAATTGCTAAATTATGGGTCCTAAAATCATTTTTCTTACTTTGACCAATGTCCTTTTTTTGGCAATCCTCTATTTTTTTTTAGATTCTTCAACTTGCAACAGATCACTCATTGATTTTAGTTTATGAAGATGCTCCATTTACAAGCTAGTTAAGGATTATTTACTCAGATACATCAAGGACGTGAGTGGATAAGGTATAGGACACAGAGCTTACACTAACAGTTGAAGTATTCAACATGATATGTTACTTCAATCTTGCCTTCAATGAAATAACTATGGAAATCTTCCTTCTCAGCATTTACTATAAACATAAATAATACAAGTTCAGCATGATTTACTTGATTCCACTGGATTAACACATTACGTAATTAAATTAGTCCATTTCCAGTGATGCTTGTCTTTTTCATGATTTCTACCAATGCAGGACCTGATACATGTTATTCAGTCCAAATCGGCAAAGCAGTATGGTGATTACTTCTTGCATCAGATTGTGAAGGCATGCTTATGTTATTGCTTTTTTTCATTGTTATTACTCTACTCAGGAAACTTTCTTTGAGATACTATTATATTGTGTTGACTTCCATGTTTTAATACAAATATCAAACCAATCCATCAACTCTGTTTTGTCCACTTTCATCTTCCTATACCACTCCAGCAGAATCCGTTTTTCTTCTTTTTTTTTTTGTGAAAATTTTCCTGTAGTGCATACTAGAAACTAGAACTAGAATAGGAAATGACCATTCTTGGTTACTAGACTAAAAGTTGGAATTGGAACCCAACCGGTCATTAGTTGAATCCAAAACTGAAATTGGTATGTCTATTACTGACCAAGTCCAGATTGGAAAATGGAACTGGAATTGGTTGCGGTCCAAAGCTAGGTTGGGAATCCAAACTAGAACCACCTTAAGTCCAAAGATCTTCAAGGTCGCGTCTTTTTTTCTTGAATAGATCATTGTATCATTTCAGTACCATATTCCTAGCTATGGTTTAATCAGTGGTTCAATTCCTTTCTTAGGTTTGACCTATGAATAGTGTGTAGTTCAGTTATAATCCAGCTTGGCTTAGGCATAAAAAATGCTTCAACTCAATGTTATATAAATATCGTGTTTCAAACCTTTTATTTCTGTTGCAGGTCACCTTTTATGAAGCCCCTAAAGATTTGACAGAGTATGGGAAGCAAAAATGGATGCCAAGTCATTTTCATATTAATCCTTCACCAGTATATTGTAGAACAGAGTTGCACTTTACATCAAATGGAGAAACATGATACTGAATTAAGACAGTACTATTGAGCTTTGAGAATTTATAATACACCTCTACAGGAAATTGAACCCCCCTAGAGAGGACTTTATAAAGATTGCCAATTAAGGTAATAAGCCTGAAATCTTTAGTAGAAAGCATCAAGTTTTTTTTTTTTTCTGGAACAAGCACACTGATAGTAGAAAGCATGAAGTTTTCATTGGTTGAACTTATAGGAGAAGAAGACACATCATTGGTGAAAGCAACTAAGCTTTTGATATTATAATGATTAATATTTATATTAATAGATCAAGTTTTACATTTAATCTTTTATTTAAGTTGTTTAAGTTTTCATATATCAATTTGCAAGAGTGTATTAAGTATGTATTATTGTGGTGGATCAATAAAGTGCAGATAAAAAAAATGTTGAAAATAACATATCATTAAAAAAACAGAGATCTTAGTCGGCTTAGCTATACATAAGGCCTAAATGGCAACTTAGATATGATCTAAGCCGGCAGTGCAGACCGTCAATTTTTTGCAAAATTTAGGCTGGCGGTCCAGACCGCCAACTTAAGGAACATGCCATTTTTTTTGCGAAACTAAAGCCGATGGTTCCAACCGCTGCCTAAAAGAGCAGGGTATTTTTTTCCAAAACCTACACCTGCAGTCCTTGGTGTCTACGCCGGCAGTCTTAAATTAGGTCATTAATGTCAACAATTCAATGCCAGTGGTTTACACCGCCAACACACATGTCAATTTCAAATCAAGCCGGCGGTCTGCTTTTACTTGTACCAGCAGTTTGTAATGCCGGTATTTATAATATATTTGAAAAACATTTATTTATTTATTTTTTACTTTACTGGCAGTTTAGGACCACTGGTATAATACAGGATGGACGGAAATTCTGGCAAACCGCCGGTAGTGGCTTAATTTAATGGTCCAAATTGGTACCACACCACCTTTACCGGAAGTTTTGAATGGTTGTTGTGGCGGTCAAGACTTTCCCTGGCGGTGGCTATACCAGGAAAGAAAGGCCGCTGGTAAACCGCCAGCTAAAACCAATGCTGGCGGTTATGATGTTTGTACCGGTGGTCACTGACCACCGGCAAAACCTGTTCTTTGTAGTGTATGCTCAAAGTACTGAACATACTCCGAACAGATGTCATCTGCAGGATTCACAAACAGATATGCGACCCATGTAGACAAGGTAAGAAATGGATCTTCTGATGGAGAATTTTGGTTGTAACCCTTCACAGCCATAGAACGCCCTGCAGTGATCAAACTGCTTGCAATGTGGATCCCATGCTTCAATTTTTTTTTTATCTTTTATCCTCTCAATTGGAGCAGACAAGAATGGTGGAGTGAATAAAATCTCAATTGGAACAGAGAAGAATGGTGGATTGATTAGAAATGATTTAAGAAAAGTGCCAATCTTTGCCATGTTCTTTCCAGCCAACATTGCTAGAACAGATCCCAACAAATGACCTGTTATCTATACATTCAATTCGCCAACGGCATTAACTGTGTCTTGGACAACTTCCATTGCAGTCTGAAATCGAGAGGTACAATGAAGTTACTTCTGGATGAAGTGGAGGTCCAAACTGAGATCTTGTAGGAAGGATTCAGGCTTGGTAATGGTACCACGGAAAGCAACAACAAATCTTGGAGAACCCTGTGTTGAGTGGCCACAGTAGCAGAACTGGAGTTTGAATTCATATATAGCGTCAAAGATGGAGAAAGCAACATTATCCACAAGGGAACAAATCAACTGGAAATGGAAAAATTCCCACCAAGTTGGGGCAAGATCTTCAACTGGCTCAGTTTTTAACAAATTTACCAAATGTAATTTTGTACCTTCCAAAGCACTACATTCACAAACATGCATGCAAATCTTGTTCACATCAATGAAAGATAATTGCCATGTGTTAGGCTAAGCAAGTGTAAAAGATACTTTGAACCTTGTTTGCAACCTCCAATGAAACCCTAACATTTTTTTTAATAATATTCGAAGGGGCTACACAAGACGGGGATAGCACATCCCACAGATCACTATACACAATTACACTAAGATCGTAAGGAAGAGCTCTTGGATTGAATGTTGAAGAGGCATCCCCAAACTTTTGTGCTTCACGAGCTAACCAGTCAGAGAATGACCTTGTTATCTTCTTGATTCCTTCTTAGTGTAATTTAGAGTGCAGAAAAGCCTCATGTAGTCCTCTGCATTTGCATCATATACAAGTCCAAGGTCGAGTGCCTTATTAGGATTTAGGTGACCCGCTCCCGTGGCAAGAGGACTGGTGAGTTGCTCGTCGTCTAAGAGTTGTGATGGGTTTGATAGTGTTATTGAGTCAATCTGATGTTGTCATCATGGCAGATCAAATGGCTGTTGGGCTTCATCCAGGATGGACTGCTTTCATAAGTACTCCCACTCCCACTGCAAGAGGGCAACCCATGGAGGTTCCGTATAAGATGTTGAAGTTTCTAAACAACTTTATTGATCCTTCGTTCACCGCAGGAGGCCAAGATGCAAGAACAAAGGAGTTGGGAGACATGAGGTCAGACTTTAGAACAAGGTTTCAAAGAAAATTAGGAAAAACCGGAATTCTGTGGCTGAACCAAGAACTAATCAGATCAAAAGCCAAACCACGTAAACATTCACCCACTTATGGGAGTTATGATGGAGTTATCTTAAGGAATTATTACAACAAACTGGATGAACAACTTTTGCTGGATGCTAGAGATCTTTCCAGAGAGGAGTTTGACTTCTATCTTCAATGATAAACCAAAGGAGGGGTTCGTTAATACCAAATGACAAATCCCTTGCCCAAGAAATCTTAGAGTTCCTGGAATACCGATGCCATTATCTTCTTTCTTCTTCACGCTTTATTTCTTACTTATTTTTCTTCCTCCGCCGATTCAAAGGTAGCCACAACCACGAATAGTTTGTGTCCTTCGATTTAGAGAACTATCAAGCCAGCCACGAGTAGTGGTTGCCTTGAAAACTCGATTGCTTCAGAGAGGTCGATTTGAAAATGCGAACCTGTGAAAATCACACAGATTTGAAGATTTGAAGCCAGAGTGTTTGCATTGAAGGCAGAGAGTTCAATCGACTACATACTATTTCGCTCCAGGTACTCCATTCCTGTTCCTGTGACTCCAGTAGATTATTTTCCCAATGATACTTGTGTGAATCATTATGCTTTTGTTTATTTATTTGTTTAATCCACATTGCAATAGTTGTTAATTGTGTTTTTTTTCATCTTAATTCATTGATTTATTGTACTATTCCATTGTTGGTTCTTGGGAATTAAATTCTGGGGATTAAGTTATATTAGTATACTCATAGGATTTCTCTATGATCTGGGGATTAGGTCATTGGCCTTACACTTTCTACAAGGTGAAACACAAGTTACAAGACAGTGAAAACACCTTTTTATCCCATTACCTTGATTTCCTCTTGCAAAACAATCATGTACCTTTGTCTGTTGTATTATCTAGGTAGATATCCAAAGAAGATGAAGATATCAACTGCAGGCATGTTAGAGAGGTCCAGTATAGTGAGGTTAGACAATGAGTATGTCGAGCAGGTATTGTTTACTGCAGGTGTCTTGGTAGCACACTTTTGGAGGATGAGTGGAGCATTATATAATCAATTTTAACTTTTATTACCTGCACCAAGACCAAGGCAAGTGTCCACATAGTATATTATAGATTAGTGACTGTTATACAATGTTTCTAAGTGGCATTCCAACATGAAGACCTTGTGGCCATGGGATAGGTGTCCTGTACTAGTGGACCAAAAACTAAATTAACATTGATAATTCAAGCAATCACAGGTCTTCCCAGCTGAGCGAGCAAATGGTTGCCTGAAACCTTAAATTTGGTTTACTGGGATTTTGTTAGAGCTCAGATACAAATATTAACAAATCCCAGTTATCTCTGAATCGTATGTTACCAACTTCAAGAATTTTACAAGGTAGCCTCTGATTTCTAAAGATTACACTTGACTATTTTTAAAACGTGTTTGTTACCAGTTTTGGATGGTGAAAGAATATTTCTATGTTTTGTGTAAATTTCTGAAATCCCACTTGAAGTTTCTGCCCATTGCTGAAACCTCCCCTGAAGTTGAATCCAGACATTTTCTTGCAAGATTTCATTAATTTATGATTTTCTTGCTATTGACAATTTGGCTCCAGGGCTTCAACAGCCATGCTGACATCTCTCTCCTTGGCAGAGGAGAGCTAGGTTCATTAACCTGAGAATTAATAGTAGGTTAACTATTTCTTAGTATAGTCCTCTATGGGTGTCCTTTATTTCTGATATACGTGATAATGCACTCATGGTAGTATTTCACCTGTTAGAGGGAAAAAAGTCTGCCCAAAACTATAGAAACCACATGACAATGTGGATTAATGGCATTTATCAAATACAATCTCATTCTCTTAAGATGAGCCCTCTTGTTAGAACAAATGTCTAATGGATCAACCAATTGTTGTTAGCAAAAAAAATTACTGATTGGGGTTAATATATGGTTACAATGTTGAAAATGTAATAAAGTATTAATAATAATAAATAAAAACAGTTACAGTTAAGATCAAGTGTAGTTTCAGTTCTTGTTGGTAATAATAAATAAAAATAGTAACAGTTAAAACATAGCAGAACATAGCTCTGTAGAATCAGGTCAGAATGACTACTTGTAGAGGTTTTGTTAGCCGTTGAGAATAAGATCATCATTAACATTCATCTATGAATTAAAAAAAAAAAAAAAAAAAAAAAACAATTTCTCAATATATCAAAAAATCGAAACTGCTTGTAGTTTAGACATGCCTTATTTTCATGAGTTTTAACTGAACAAAAGGGTGAAGCTACTTATGATTTTATCTCATTGATGGAATCATAAGAAGAAATAGCCTTGATAGAGAAAAGGCTCGTTCCTCCATTAATTTATTGGGTCCACAGTGTCACAAGCTATAGATATACGGTCATCAGATTCATTTGGGTGGACAAAGAAAGGGTGGAAAGAGGAGGGAAGGATGATTCCACAGTTCAAACGATTGTGTTACATATAAATTGTTCCCCTTGTTTGGGAGTATATGATAGAAAGAATGGTTTTCCATTAAAAAAGACAAAGGTTTTACCTAGGCACAATGTTCTTATCATTTATTTGTAGGATTCACAATCATTCAAATATCTGGGTTTATAAGTTAGAAGATTAAAAGCTGTGTATGTGTGTATGTAAGTGGATTTGACCAAGGCACACTGTGTATGTGTATGAACTGACAAGGTCGGGTTAAGTGCCCAAAAAATTTTCCACAATGCTGTACCCCATGGCCCTATACCTATCCAAATCCTAATTCCAGCCCTATCAATGGACCCAGACCTGTCTAAAACTACAGACCTGTCCACTGTCCTGTACATGCCCAAAACTTGAACACAAACCTTTCACTTGAATGCTGACCTGTCCATGGCCCTGTACATGCATCCAAAACCTAAAGCCAAACCTATCAATGATGCTAGACTTGTCCAAAACCTAAACCCAAACCTATCAATGGACATAGACCTGTCCATGGCCCTATACTTGTTAAGAACTTAAACCCAAACCTGTTAGTGGACCTAGACTTGTCCATGACTTGAACCTAGACCTATCCATGGTGCTGTACCTGTCCAAAACTTGAACACAGACCTGTCCATAGCCCTGTACATGCTCAAAACTTGAACACAAACCTGTTCACTTGAATGCAGACCTTTCCAGGGTGCTGTACATGCATCCAAAACCTAAAGCCAAACCTGTCAATGATGCTAGACTTGTTCAAAACCAGAACCTAAACATGTCCATGGCCCTGTACTTGTCCAAAACCTTAATCCAAACCAATCAATGGACATAGACCTGTCCAAAACCTGAACCTAGACCTGTCCATGGCCCTACAGTTGTTCAGAACCTAAACCCAAACCTGTTAGTGGACCAAGACTTGTCCATGACATGAACCTAGACCTATCCATGGTGCTGTACCTGTCCAAAACTTGAACACAGACCTGTCCATGGCCCTGTACATGCCCAAAACTTGAACACAAACCTGTTCACTTGAATGCAGACCTTTCCATGGCCCTGTGCATGAATTCAAAACCTAAATCCAAACCTGTCAGTGATGCTAGACTTGTTCAAAACCTGAACCTAAAGCTGTCCATGGCCTTATACTTGTCCAAAACCTAAATCCAAACCTATCAATGGACATAGACCTGTCCAAGGCCCTGTACTTGTTTAGAACCTAAACCCAAACATGTCAATTGACCTAGACTTGCCGATAACTTGAACCTAGACCTGTCCATTGCTCTGTACCTGTCCAAAACTTCAACACGGACCTATCCATGACCATGTACCTGTCCAAAACTTGAACAAAGACCTGTCCAACACTTGAACACAAGCCTATTCCCCAAGGCCAATCAAGGCCAAGTTTATGGGTTTGGATTGGATTGGTTTGCAGTTGGTGTTTCATTCACTTTGGATCGGATCGTACCCAATCCAGTCCAGATGCACTTTAATTGATTTGGATTGGATTGTAGCAAGTGTTAAGTTGACTGATTTTATGTATTGTTGGTTCGGCTGATAAGTGTACATGTTAGTTAGTATTGGGTTTTAAGCTGTTAGGTACTGGGTCTTGTTTTGGGCCTAAGTCTGTTTAGTGTTTTTAATCCGTCTGGGCGTCCCATCACTAATCAGGGGCATTCCAGACATTTCATGTAACACTGTACTGTAATCTACTATAAATAATAGTACTGTCGATTGGGTTACTCAGTTCGACATTCTCAGCATTTGTTTGCCTTCACCTCTCTTCTACTACTTCAGCTACAATCTCTCAGCAAACATGGTATCAGAGCATTGAGCGATCTTCTGGTTACAGCCGACGCCAACTCTTCTCTCTTGCTTGCTTTCTCTCTTTTTTTCTGGTTGCTGCAGAAAAACCCTGGGGTTGCCGTAGAACAGAACAGGGTTCGAACCTAGGGTTTCTCTTGGTTGTAGGGCACAAGGGAGGTAAGACCCAGAAGTTGATGCCCTACTAGACTGCTTCTAGTAGTTAGTAGCCATTCGGCTGCTAAGAGAGGTCTGTATAGGACAGACCTAGTCCTAGTATTGGTCGTAGGGGTGAGCACTCTCTACAGTTGCAGAAGTCGAAGCCCAAGTGAAGTCTGCATAGTGCAGTGGTGGAGAGCTCTCAGTTTCAGGTCGGTTACTTGCTCACAGAATTCCTCTTGGTGCTGTAACTAGTCCACTTCAGGACTGTGACCACTTCGGCTTGTCTGAAACTGTTTTACCTACACAAAGTCTGCATCCAAGATGTCTTCAATATCCGGAGAGGTCTCTTCTAGGAATAACAGACCTGGTGGGAGGTCTTCAAATCTGGAGAACCCGAATCTGCACAGCTTAAAGATTATAAGTGTGTTGCTGGATGAATTCAACTTCAGGGAGTGGTCCGTTTCTGCATTGCTTTTTATTACTTCCCGTGAACTCGGGTTATTTAGATGGGAAGAAGAAGGAACCCGAAGTTGGCAGTGTGGAGTATGCAGTGTGGCGCAAGGAGAATGCCACAATTATGTCCTGGCTGCTTGCTTCTATGACTCCTCGAGTTGCCAGGACTGTTCAACACTTTCCCACAGCAGATAAGATTTGGGAAAAAGTGTCCAAAACCTATGGACAGAAGAAAAACAATGCTAGAATTTACTGGTTGAACCAAGACATTGCTGCTTTAAGGCAAGGGGATATGACAGTTGCAACATATTTTGCAACTCTAGAAGGGCTGTGGGAAGAGCTTGATCACCACTTGATTCTGGGTTGGGAGAATGCCAGGGACAAAGAGAGACATGATAAGTAGATTGAAGAGAGTAGAGCCTTTAAGTTCTTGGCTGGCCTGGACCCAGTGTATGAGGGCATAAGGTCACAAATTCTTGGAAGAGAGAAATGCCCGAGTTACATCATGTTCATTGTTTGGTAAGAAATGAAGAGGTCAAGAGAAAGGAGATGCAAGTTGACACTCAGAAGCAACCAGTTGAATAATCTATAGAACATTCAGCTCTGATTTCTACAAATCAAAAGGGGAACAGATATCCAGACAAAAGGCATCTTAAGCGCACTCATTGTGGAGGTGAAAGACATGTAAAAGAAAAGTGTCGGGTCCTGTATCCTCACCTGAAGCTAGCTGCATTGAAAAAAGACAAGAAGGGGCAAAAGGGTCAAGCGGCAAGTGGGAACCTTGCCACTAGTAACAATGGTGATAGCTCACAGAGTATACCAACAATGGCTTCTTCTTCCATGGGGTAGGTTGCTAGTTCCTCCGGAGCCAGTACCTTGGGCTTCACTGCTGATGAGGTAGAGGTCCTTAGCCGGGCTTTATCCCATCTAAGGAGTAACTCTTTTGCTTCCTCCTCTCTTGCTAGATCAGGTAAAGTCTCTGCCTTTAGTGCAACTAGTCCTATTGACTCTTCGTCTTGGGTTATTGATTCCGGTGCAACTGACCACATGACACATATGTCCTCCTTATTCTCTTCATATCACTTGTTGTCTGGTCAGGATAAGATGAGAGTTGCTGACGGGTCTTTCTCCACCATCTCTGGCAAAGGGGTGGTTGACCTAAGCAAGGACCTCTCTCTTAAATCAGTTTTGCATGTTCCTAGTCTTACCTCAAACCTTTTGTCTGTTTCAAAACTTACCAAAATTTTGAACTGTAGCATAACCTTTTTTCCTACTCATTGTGTCTTTCAGGACAGATTGACGAAGAGAACGATTGGGAGCGGTCATGAGTATGGAGGCCTCTACTATTTTGATGCAGACATTGGTTCAGCCTTACAAGCATCTGCTGCTAGTGGTTCGGAGAATGTGGAGTCAATAGCTAGGTTGCATCTGTGGCATGCTAGGCTAGGTCATTTACCTTTTTCTTCATTGCAAATGTTGTTTCCCGAATTGTTTAAGGGCATTTCAAGTCAGAGTTTAGTCTGTGAAGTATGTCAACTGTCAAAACAATGTAGAACTGTTTATCTAGTTTCCAGTAATGAAATTCAAGCTCCTTTTCATTTGGTTCATTTTGATGTTTGGGGCCCTTCACCTATTGTTTCTATTGATGGCTTTCGTTACTTTATCAGTTTTATTGACCACTACTTTCGATGCACATGGATCTACCTGTTAAAAGGACGAGATGAAGTGCCACGGATAACCATGGCATTTTGCAAAATGATTGAAACACAGTTTGACAAGAAGATTAAGCAATTCCGGTCAGATAATGCTGCTGAATATTTTGAAAAATCCTTGAACTTGTTCATGGAAGATGCTGGCATGCTACATCAATCATCTTGTGCTAATACCCCTCAACAGAATGGGGTTACTGAGCGCAAGAATAGACATCTATTGGAGACAGCTCAAGCCTTACTATTCCAGCACAAGGTTCCCAAGCACTACTGGTCTCAAGCAGTACTTACTACATCATATCTGATAAATCGGATGCCATATAAGGTGTTGGGTATGAAAACCCCTTTCTCTGTTCTGTGTCCTACCCTTCCAGACTTTCCTCTTCCTCCTAGGGTCTTTGGTTGTGTATGTTTCATACATGTAAAGGATCCAAAGAAGAAGTTGGATCCTAGGGCTACGAAAGGAATCTTTTTGGGGTACTCTCCTACACAAAAGGGTTACAAGTGTTATGATCCTGTCACCGGAGATGTGGTCTTTTTTGAGTCTCAACCCTACTTTCAGTCTTCCCAGAATCCTCTTTAGGGGGAGACTAGTGGGATGGAAGAGGATTCTTATTCTCCCTTCTTTTTTGTTCCTCTATCTGCCTCGGGCCTTCCATCCTCTCCTTCTACTCCTCCTAGTTGTGGCATCCCTGGTGAACCTAGTGAGGCTCCCACTGTGCCTACTACCTCTCCTAATACTACAGATGATCCTGAGGGATCTAGTAGGCAGCAGAAAAATATAACAATCACCTACAACAAAAGGAAAAAGGGCCCCCAAACTCATGACAGCAACCAGTTGGATCTTCCTATTGCTCTTCGTAAGCCTATCCGTTCTTGTACTACTCGGCACCCCATTGCTGATTTTGTTTCTTACTCACGTTTATCTCCATCCTATCACTCTTTTGTGTCTGCTCTTTCTTCTGTACATGTTCCTTCTAGGTACTCAGAGGCTGTGTCTGACCCGAGGTGGAAAGAAGCTATGAATGAAGAGATGAAAGCTTTAATGAAAGCAAGGGCTTGGGAATTAGTGGATCTGCCAGAAGGGAAGAGCACTGTTGGGTGCAAGTGGGTGTTCACTGTAAAGCATAGGGAGGACGGGTCCATTGAAAGGTACAAGGCCCGGCTTGTGGCAAAGGGGTTTACTCAAAAAGAAGGGATTGACTACAAAGAAACCTTTGCTCCAGTAGCGAAGCTCAACACAACTCGGGTTTTACGGTCATTAGCAGCAAATTTTTCATGGGAACTCCATCAGCTGGATGTGAAGAATGCCTTCCTAAATGGTGATCTTCATGAAGAAGTATTTATGGACCCTCCACCAGGCTACAACTTTGATAGAAAGGTGTGTAAACTGAGGAAAGTATTATATGGCCTAAAGCAGTCTCCTCGTGCATGGTTTGAGAGGCTTTGTGGGGCCATGAAGAAAGTGGGGTACACTCAGAGTGGTGCAGACCATACCTTGTTCATAAGGAGACATGATAGCAAACTTACAGCACTCATTGTTTATGTGGATGATATGGTGATTACTGGGAATGACCTAGAAGAGGTCAAAAGACTAAAGGAGTTTTTAGCCTCTGAATTTGAGATCAAAGACTTGGGCCATTTGAGATACTTTCTTGGGATTGAAGTTGCTAGATCAAGAGAGGGGATCTATATATGTCAACGGAAGTATGTACTTGACCTCCTAGAAGAGACAGGCATGATAGGGTGTAGACCAGCAGATACCCCAATAGAACAGGACCATGGCCTACAGGAATCAGTAGGGGAGGACTACTGTGATAAAGAGAGATACCAAAAATTGGTAGGGAAGCTGATATATCTATCTCTCACCCGACCAGATATCGCTTATGTTGTGCATGTTGTCAGTCAGTTCATGCACTCTCCAAAGATCCCTCATATGAGAGTAGTTGAAACTTATACTGATGCTGATTGGGCCGGTTCTGCTGGGGACAGAAAATCAACTTCAGGATATTGTACATTTGTTGGAGGGAACCTGGTTACATGGTGGAGTAAGAAGCAGAATGTGGTTGCTAGGTCAAGTGCGGAGGCTGATTATCGAGCTATGGCTCATGGTGTTGCTGAACTTCTGTGGCTCAGGACCCTTCTTGGTGAGCTTGGCATAAAAGCCGAGGGTCCTCTCAAGCTGTACTGTGACAACAAGGCTGCCATCAACATTGCAAATAACCTAGTGCAACATGACAGGACAAAACATATTGAGATTGATCGACATTTTGTTAGAGAGAGAATTGTCTCGGGAGAACTCTGCATTCCTTATACTCCATCCGAGATGCAGATTGCAGATGTGCTGACTAAAGGGTTGGCTGCAACAAAATTCTTGGACCTTCTTGGCAAGTTAAACATGACTGACATCCATGCTTAGCTTGAGGGGGAGTGTTAAGTTGACTGATTTTATGCATTGTTGGTCCGGATGATAAGTGTACATGTTAGTTAGTATTGGGTTTTAAGCTGTTAGGTACTGGGCCTTGTTATTGGGCCTAAGTCTGTTTAGTGTTTTTAATCAGTCCGGGTGTCCCATCACTAATCAGGGCATTCCAAACATTTCATGTAACACTGTACTGTAATCTACTATAAACAATAGTATTGTCGACTGGGTTACTCAGTTCGACATTCTCAGCATTTGTTTGCCTACACCTCTCTTCTACTACTTCAGCTACAATCTCTCAGCAAACAGCAAGTATGCATAATCTTCTAAACAAATAGATGCAAAACTGAACCGAGTGCAAAGTTTGTATTCAGTTCAGATTTGCACTAAAAACAAATAAAGCATGTATTTTTATCATCACCATGAAACTTATTTTGCCATAATCATCATAAATATTCAATTGACCGTTCATGTTGGATTCTCTACCCTTAATATTTTTAGTAGACTAGAACTAAGTGGTAATATAGGGCAACAATTGAGATTAGTTCAAGAAATTCTTACCTGTATATTGCAAAGTAGTAGGTCGTGCTACAACCACACCTAAATTAAGACCAACCTGAAATCCCTAAAACAAAGCACTCAACAAACCAAAAGAAATGAGTTAGAGTTTGCATGTATGTAAGTCTTAATATAAGTTGAATATGATTACGGTAGAACATGAACAGAAATAGTACCCTCTAATTATGTTCATCATAATTAGAGGCTCAGTCCATACAATATGTGTGAACGATTGTATACAATATAAACTTAGCTCAGTCCATACAATATGTTCATCATAATCAGTAAACTGTCAGAACCCTGTACCTAGAAGTTATTATTGTCTCAGTCCATACAATATTTGGTTGTGAAGAAAGAATTTGGGTTTTTGTTTTTTTTTTCATTACTGGGTTGTTCTCATCAGAATCATTGTTATGGTCATCCCAGGGAATGGATGCATGGCCCATTTTACACCTCTATATGTGAGCTTCTTTTCTATATAATTGTTTTATGTGTCAGGTTCGTGAACTGAGATATTGCTATTTGTTTTGTGTCAAGTCTACTACATCTGATTTTGCCAACAAGGAGGTTATGTATGAAATGGCGATCAAGAGGATCCACAAGAAGCAAACTGAAGGGTTTCACAGTAGCCATGGTTGAACATACAGAAGGGATTGAAGCACAAAGGATGGTCTTTTACAGTCCAATCCCTT
Source organism: Nelumbo nucifera (assembly GCF_055504915.1). Classification (NCBI taxonomy): domain Eukaryota; kingdom Viridiplantae; phylum Streptophyta; class Magnoliopsida; order Proteales; family Nelumbonaceae; genus Nelumbo; species Nelumbo nucifera. Next base: position 9,273,005 of record NC_142654.1, on the reverse strand, counting down.
TTGTCTTATGGTCTATGGATATGGATGACTGACGGGTTGATAATGGGGTCTCCACTTTCAGCCTGCACATGTGGATAATGGGGAACAATTTCGGTTGCAGGGAGCAGTATTACAGTAAGGACACCTTCATCTCCATGGATATGGGATGCAGGGGAGAATGTAGAAAATTTAAGAGGAAAAATCATATGGGTAACTTCTGACTTAAAATCTATCTATAATTTATATCTATATAAATATATTAAGCTGAAATGTGTATGTAAGAAAGCGAGGACGAGGGAAATGGAATCTAACAGTATTTTTTGCCTTTTTTCATAGAAATTACAAGAATGCCACTCACTCCTACCAACTCTCTCTCTCTCTCGTTTTTTTTCTTTCAAATTACAAGAATGACTCTCTCTCCTTATAAATTACAAGAATGCCACTGTCTCTCCAACTGAGGGAGACCTCAACTCGAACTTATTAAATTGGTGTGATGTCCAAAACATACATCTACCCCAACTGTACTCTGGGATTACAAATTCCGACTCTGGGCTAAACAGTCATTCTCTCAATAAAAAATGAAAAAATACGGACAGGTCCAATGCAGATTTCTGAATTCCACTGCAAACCTATAAACATTCAAAATGTCAACAATCCCCACTTTATACACCAATGTTCGCTCGTGAATTGGCATCTATTTCGAGCTGGCACCTACCCCAACTATACGGCCTAAAAATTCTGACCCTGGGCTGAAGTGTCATCCCCCCACCCCCCGTTGGGGTCACATGCATTGGGGATCACATCCAACTACAGTGTAGACACATTGGAGCTCACAGAAAAGATAGACTACGACATAAATTTAGTGGAGGATCCAATCTTGTTTGTAGAACTAAGAGAGAGATTGCGAGAGAGAACTTCATTTCAAGGGAACATTTTCACACAGCCTGAGCCTCATCAATATCCCATGACAAATAAACAAGGGAAGGGAGTAGAAGAGATTTGATGCTCAAACATAGATGAGAAGGATCATTAAAACAAAACAAAAGAAAGAGTCCATTTGGCTAGTCCCTTAATCATCATTTAGGAAACTTGTGGCTACAATTGGACTTCTCACCACATGTTTACCTCCAACTTCTTCCCAGCTCAAATAACCATGGACATCACCATTTTCCACTACCCTTGGGCCCTTCAAAGTGAGCTTGAAGCTTAGCTTCTGGTACTTCTCCTTGAAAACCAATCTATCTGGCTTAACCTTCAACTTGAAACCATCAATGGGTGCCAATTTAGCAACATATGTGGCCATTCCTTCTCCAACATTTGTCACTGTCCTACTAAACTCTTTTACTACTTTGGTATTCAGAGGCAGTATCGAAGAATCCTCATGGAGAATGGCAATAAATGAGGGGTAATTAAGATCCAACAATGGGTTTGAACAGTCAGCTTTTGAGGATGATCTTGTTATCTTCTTGATTTCCTTCTTGGTGTAATTCAAAGCACAAAGAAGCCTCACATAGTCCTCTGCATTCGCATCATATACGAGTCCAGGGTCGAGTGCCTTGTTAGGATTCAGTTGACCCGCTCCCATGGCCAGAGGACTGGCGGGTCCCTCGTTGTCGACGAGTTCAGTGATGGGTTTGAGAGTGTTATCCAGTGAATCTGCTGTGGTCATCATGGCAGACCGAATGGCCGCAGGGCTCCATTCGGGATGGGCAGCTCTCAAAAGTGCTGCCACTCCAGCTGCATGAGCACAAGCCATGGATGTTCCATATACGATGTTGAAGTTGTTATACAGACGTCTTGATCCTTCGTCCACCACAGGACTTGTTGGAACCCAAGACCCAAGAACAAAGGAGCCAGGAGCAATGAGGTCTGGCTTTAAAACATGGGGGCAGATTGCAGACGGCCCTCTGGAGCTGTAGATTGGTACTCTGGGTGCTGGCTTTGTTCCAATACGCATGTTAGGAAATTTCAGAGTTGCTCTTGGGTCATGACTTCCATTAATGTATTTAAGGATTGCTTCACCTTGTTGGTAATTCATGAGAACTGCTGGAAATGAAAACTGGAGGTAAGGATCCAAGTTATTGCCTTCATATAATAAGAAGATACCTCCAGCTACCCCTGCTCCACGAACATTGTAGATTTGTTGAGCAATGTCGTCATCTGGTGTAAACTTATCATCATAGCCAGCCGTGCCTTTGCACACGATGATCTTGTGACCAACTTTGTTCAGTTCCTGCGTATCTGAGCAATCACCCATGTAGACGAGGGGTAGTCGGGTTAGCGAAGAGCTTCCGTGAGACAAAGATGCACCTGCAATTGAAACACCATTGCCCAGAGCTACAACTCCGAACAGTTCACGATCGAGAGAACCAGAGGCCACAGTAAGCAGCCACGGAGCATCATTGTGCACAGTAAATACATAGGGCCCATCATTCCCCGCCGATGCAGCAACAAAAATACCCTTCTCCATGGCAGCAAAGGAGGCTATGGCGATGGGTTCATTATAGAAATCAGAAGCTGTGTTGCCCAAGGACAAGGAGAGGACATCCACAGCATCAACAATTGCTTGATCTATTGCCGCAATGACATCAGAAGCAACGTAACTACCTCCCCACAAAGCCTTATACATGGCTACCCGTGCTTTTGGAGCCATTCCTCTTGCAGTCCCATTGGCGTATCCAAAGTAGGAAGCCCCTTTGACATAGTTGCCAGCAGCTATGGAAGAGGTATGTGTCCCATGTCCTTCTGTGTCACGGGCAGAATTCATGGAGAAGTCTATGTCGGGTCTGTAAGCCATTATACCTTTACTGTAGAAGCGAGCTCCAATTAGCTTCCTGTTGCACAAGGTAGAACTGAAATTTGTACCACTTACACATTCTCCTTTCCACCTCTTTGGAACTTCGGCCAGTCCATCGTCTCCAAAGCTTGCACTCTCTGGCCAAATTCCACTGTCAACTAGCCCAATTATGACATCTTCACCATAGTTTGACACCGGCCATGCTCCAAAACTAGGATTGAGACCAAGGAAATCAGGGGTGCGGGTTGTGTGGGCCTTAAGAGGCACGTCGCGAGTCGATGAAACAAAGCCAGGTGATTGTTCGAGCAGTTCGAGCTCCAAAGGGGATAACCTTGCAGCAAAACCATGGATAGCACTGCTATAGGTATAGATGAGGTTAGAGGCTTTAGTGGTGGTAGCAACACCAGCCATCCCATCCTTAATGGAAGAAAGTGTAGCTTCATACCAGCTATGGTGATCTCTGAAGGGTGTGGGCATGGCTGATAAATCCATGTGGACGATGTACACATCTGGTTTTGCCACCAAGGAGGTGATGTATGAAATGGCCATCAAGAGGATCCACCAGAGGCAAAAGGGTTTTACAGTAGCCATGGCTGAACATTCAGAACAGATCGAAGAACAATGAAACCATGAGGATGTTCTTATACAGTCCAATCTCTGTTGTCTTTATTCTTAATGGATATGAATGACCGACGGATTGTTAATGGGGCCTTCACTTTCAGCCTGTCCATGTGGAAAATGTGGAACAACTTCAGTAGCAGGGATCCGTATTCCATACAGTATGGGCAATGGACGCCTTTGTCTCCACGGATCCGTGGATGTACGATTGAATGGGGTTTCCACTTTCTACCTGCCCAAGTGGAGAATGTGGAAAAATTTCATCTCTACATTAACAGAAAATATCCGAGAAACGATTAAATTGGCCACCACTTTGGTCGATAATGAAAAGAAAAACAATATGGTTGTATTTTCTGGAGCTCTAAATGGGTTTAAATGTTGCCGACACAAAATTTTAGTTTTGATTCGGGTCTCCAATAACATATAAAATATGGTTGCGTTTGGATGAATTTCAGGATTTGTACTTTTAAAAGTCTCAAAGCACAAAATTCCAATTTTAGGATTCGTGTTTTGGGGTTTGAAAGTGCTTTTGATATTTTCGAACTTTTCATGATGTATATATATGATCCCTCACCTTATTCACTTTAGCAACAACTTTGTGGAGGGACCATTGAGGTAAGACATTGACAAAATTGATTATCGTTACTCTTGGGCCCGACATATTATACTAGCTAGCACACTTGCAAATGGAGGTGGAAAAATGTTGAATACCATGTCACTTGTGATTTTCTCATCATTCATTTATTGTTGGAAATTTGAAGCAAAAATAAAGTCTGTGCCCACATCGTCATCACGATATATTCACAAAGAGAGGCTGTTTCCAAAATTTGAATCCTGATCACCTAGGTCACAGTGGAATAACTCAATCATTACCTCAAAACCCACCTATATTGATATTCAGAGTTATATTATCATTATAAAATTTTAAGTATATTCATCAATAATTATAAATGCCAAATATAATCGGTTCTAATCGTGCTAGACCCAATTGTCCCAATTAAGAACTTGTTCACTTATGACTTATGAGTATAATAACTATTACAACTTCACACTTGATGTGAGAAATATAATTAAATAGGTTTAGTATAAGGAAAATGATGCTATTTTCTTTCGTGATGGTGCCAGTTAGGGGTGCTCAACCGAACCGTGGGTTTATTTTTTAAATTAAATCGGACAAATCGAAGCCGATCAGTTAACTGATTGACCGATTCAATTAACAATCGGTTCAGTTTTTTGGTTCATCGGTTTTTTATTATTTACAATATATTATAATAAATATATAAATATATAATAAAAACTAAGAATATATATATAATATTATATTTTAAATAATAAATAATATATTATATATTATAAATATATATAATACATATTTATTAATTATAATGTATAAAAAATATAATATATAAATATATGCATACCGGTCGGTTCAGTTAACCACCAGTTTTTCTATTTTGATTAACCAAAACCGAACTGGTACCTTTGATTTTTTTAAAATACTGAACCAAAATCGAATGAACTGGTTCAATTAACCGAACTTTCAATTCGGTTTTTCAGTTTTTATTGCTCACCTCTCGTGTTGGTGGTATCCCTTGAGAGTTGGGGCAGTCAATGCAGTTTATGCCTTTTTCTGGTGGTGGTACACTGGTACACTGGTACCCTTGGTTGGTTTTTTGGATATCCATTTTGGGGATCTAGAGGTTGAATCGGTGGCTATTCTCAAAGCAATCTCTTGGATTGCAACTGCAAATTGCAGTTGTCTGATTTGTTTTGGCTGTTCAAGCTTTGTTTAGGAAAGGAGAATCTCTGTCAAGTGTGATGGTAGAAAAACTCTTGTATCTCTTTATTGATAGAGATACTTCGGAATTGATTGAGCCACTTCGGAGAAGTTATTGAACATAGATTTACAGTAAAGTTCAACTGGTCACAACAGACCTTATTCCGGCTCCCAGCACTTGACTTGCCTGTGTTTTATTAGAGGTTGCAAGGGAGTGCTGTAAATATAAATTAACTCCATTAATTCCTCCTACTGGTTAGCTCTGTTGTGGAACCCATTCATCTAAAAAAATGAATCTAACCTTCTCGATACCTAAAGATTAGGAAGAAAAATCTGCTGCTTCCATGGCCACATGTCATGCAACCACAGCCGTAGCAGATTTGACTCTGCAAGGTAGACATGGTGGACCCATGAAAAGATAAGACTACATATAATTTTAGTTAAAATTCCAATCTTGTCAGCAGAGATTATGAGAGAGAAGAACTTAATTTTCAATGGAACGTTTTCACACAGCCTCATCCATATCTCATGAGAAAGAAACAAGAAAAGGGGGACTGAAAGGGATATAATGCTCAGGTTGAACATATAGGAGAGGAATTATTAAAATAGAGGACACCATCTTCTACATACAAGAATTATTGCTGCTTGCTGGCATTATGCATTATTATTGACAATTGTTGTAAAGTGGAATAATGGTTTGCAAGGTTTTTTAAAATCGGACCAGAGTCACCAGACAGCGAATCGTTCTGGGTCCGATTTCTGGGCTGAACGGTCCGACCGTCCGGTGGTCTGAATGGATGGCTCGTTTTGATAAAAATAAAATAAAATAATTTTTGGCCAAAAAATGGTTTACTGACAAAATCAACAGTTTTTGGGGTGAAACAGAAATTGGTTCCTGGTTTTTCCAGTCTAATCGTCTGGCCTGGTCCAATTTTGAAAACATTGATGTTTTGTGACATATAAATTGTGATATACTGATATCAACATCAATAATTGTTTGATTTATTGTCCCAATGACATCGGATTCGAAGAAACTAACTCTCCATAGCATGGTTTTCAAAATTGGATTGGACCGGACTGGATGGTCAGACTGAAAAACTGGGAACCGATCACCTGACCGGTTCCGTTTTACCCGAGAAGACCAAAAACTGTTGATTTGGTCAGCAAACCGCTGACCTAGGCAGTCGAATCATTCAAACTATTCAACAGTTTTTGGCAATTTTTTTTGTTTTTTTATTTTTTTGTTAGAACAAGCCATCCATTTGATTTGAACGGTCAGACCGCTTGACTCAGGAATCATGCCTTTGGGGCCGTTTCTCACAATCCCATTTGCATTGCTATCCAAAATAGAAAACCACCACAACAGCGACGGAAGAGGTATGTGTCTCATGTCCCACAAGGTCTCTTTGAGAGTTTGGATCAAATCGGCACACATTGAGTAAGCATTCAGAATATTTAGGGACACCTGCCCCATAAAATACCCTCAGCCTACCCTTAAAATGATTTAAACAAAATTTTAAGACAGCTGTCCCATAAAATACCCTCAAGCTCGAAAGGGAAAAGACTTGGAGCAAAACCATGGATGGCATGGCTATAGGTATATATTGTTAGAGAATGAAACCCCATTAGTTAAGAGACTTCACCTAACAGCTAATGGAAGAAAGTGTACCTTCATACCAACTCTGGTGGTCATTGAAGGCACACAAGGGGATATAATTAAGGCCTGTTTGACTTTTATAAAGTATTTTCATACCTTTGAAAATATAAAAATACAAAAAACATGACATAGCCTTTGTATTATGTATTTTGTACTTTTTGCTTTCATATATATACGAGAAACCTCAAAAGCACGAAGTCAGCTTTTTTATACTTTGTGCTTTTGACGAAATTGTGCTTTTATTTTTGTGTGAACGGGTGGTTACACTCTTCAATAAAACTCTTGACCCTACCTCCACTCGTTGTTGCTAGAGTCAGACCGCTGTCATCGGTCTCAAACCCCGAAACCATTGAAAACCATCATTAGAAGTACAAACAGGCATGCTTTTGCCAAATAGAAAATGATACTTTTGTTTTGAAAAGCATACTTTTCAAAATTTTTTATCCAAATAGTTTTTAAATCAAAAATACCAAAGTAAAAGTACTTTATGTACTTTATACTTGGATATTTCTAAGAATACTAAAGTAGAAGTCTATCGAAGCATTGCCTAAGTTTCCACACAAAAATTTATTAGTTTTGAATTGGATATCCAATAACATGCATGTAAAATAAATTATTGTCATTATCATCACCATTGTCCATGCCTTATTCTAATAACTATATGGGGTTGGCTACTTGAATCCTATTTCATGAATCCATCCAAGAAAGTTTCAGGATGCGAGAAATGGAATATAACAGTAATTTTTGTTTTTTTTTCCTTATAAATTACAAGAATGCCACTCTCTCTCTCCTATCAATTCTCTTTCTCTTTCTCCTTACAAATTACAAGAATATCACTTTCACTCCTACCAACTATTTTTTTCCTTACAAATTACAAGAATGTCATTCTCTCTCCTGCCAATTCTATCTCTCTCTCTCTAAGGGAGACCTAAGCTCGGCACCTTAGTTGCTAGGGAGACCTCGGCCCAGCATCTCAACCGCTAGGGGACCTATAACCAAAGGTAGTAGAACTTAAACTTGCTCAAGTCTCTAATTCGAATCGAGCTCAAACTTGACGGCACCTCGACCACTGAGAGAGACCTCAGCTCGACACCTCGTCAACTAAGGGGGACCTTAGCTCGACACCTCGCCTGCTAGGGAAACCTCAGCTCGACACTTCAGCAAATAAGGGAGACCTCGGCTTAACACCTCGGCTGCTAGAGAAACCTACAATCATAGGTAGCCAAGCTCGAACTTCCGAACTTGTTAACTTGAGCCAAGCTCGAGCTCAAGCTAGATTATTAACATCCAGCGGAATTTGATGATGTTTAGAACCTTTTCTTATGTTTAGAATTTAGATTTTAGAACTTTATAACACGTAATATATATATCCTCTTCCCACGCATATCCTACACCTTTTCCATTCCATGCATGTAGCCACTCTTTACTATTTTTAATTTTGTTAAGGATTTGATTAAATGATGGAACAACCTAAGTACTCCTAAGAGTTGAAAACTTCCGTTATGACCTTTTGGAGTAGCCAAAGAAATCCCGTTAAAGGGAACCTCCTTCTCTTTTAATTTATTTATATAGACTAAAAAATCCCGTAAAACCCAAGGCAATTTTCCACTTCTTGGAATAGTCTCTTCCTCCAAGGCTAGAAATAGTCTCTGCAAATCCACCTCTTGGAGTAGCCAAGGTGGCCTTCTCATTTTTTGGATAATTAGACACGTAACAATTTTTGAGAAATTCCTACTAAAGCCCACAATCCACTACTAGGCTACATCCCCCCCACCATTTAGATATGTGAGGACCTCATTTTTTTGGAAAGCTAGACGTGTGGCATTAGAAGTTGCTACTAAAGCCCACAACCCACTACCACCATTTAGACATGACATCCTATTAATTCAAGAAATAAGATTCAAAAAGTGGGTAGTTTCACTCCTGAACATTCTCAATAGGATTCAAAAATAAACCCACATTTGTTTTTGAATGATTTTTTTTCTAAATAAAATACTTTATTAATTACAAACTTGATTTAATTTTCAAGAAGCAACCTAATTTAACCTTTAAAAGTAAATAACTCAAAATAGATTTATTAGATAAATAGTAAATACCAAATAAAGTGGTTATTGTTTACCAATAAGATCTTATTTAATATCTAAATCAAATTAAAAAAAAAACATAAATTAATAGTGAGTTTCAAATAAGTTAGGTCAGAATAGATTGTCAATTGCAAAGATGCAAGACCTATATTAGTTTTTTTAATTTAATTTTTGATACTAAATAGTAAACTTCAATCTAAATTATGCACACATTTAGTTACCCTGTACTTAGTACGGGAGTCATTCTTGGTGTGGGCCCATGCCCGTTGCTGGTCCACTTCATACAGTTGAATCGTCGCTGCCACATAATCTCCTGGAAGTGTCGATGCCTGGAGATAATCGAGAAGAGTTTAGAAAGAGAAGAAATAAAAATGCAAACAAAAAGCAATTACCAAAAAGAAATGTCACCACTTGAGAAAGCTTTAGCATATAGAGAAATGTGAACCTACATGGTTGCGACCACTCTTGATACCTCATTTGGCAAAGAGAGCTCTAGATAATGCGCCTGTAGTGACACGGTTGACGTTTCTCTGGAAGCAATCGCCAAGTCGTGCGAGTCCAAAATCAACATCCCATGTTAGAGTCATTCCCTACAAAAGCCAAACTTTGAACATTGACTAGGGGTTGGAAAGCTGCTTACCAAGGAAAGTGGATCCCTGTGGGGAAGGAAGGGGTTGTTGCAGCATTGGTCTTCCACCGGTCCGCATTCTCGAATTAGGGCCTTCAACGGGTAGGGTTTGCCCAACGGTCCTTGGCAAACCGGACCGAGTATAACGGTTTCAGTTCCATAAATATGTTCGACATGGGAAGCGGGTCGGTTCTTCCTATAAACAGTCCCAAAATGCTTAAGACCCAAAGCCAATTGCTTGATTAAATTTAAATAATATTTTGGTGAATTTCTTATAATTTCATCATAATATATGCTTAAAATTCTTTGTTTTACTTATAGTATTAGTTAAAAGTGTTTGGTTTTTTTTTAGCTTATCAATAGTTTAGTGTTTTTCCGTCAAATTTTATTTTGGTTGCGTTACCAAATTTTAGATTTGGGTTGCTTTTTAAATAAAACACTAGTAGTTTTATATATGATCGGTTCGGTTATTAGTGTAGTTTATTATATAATCTTACATTTTATACTATCAAGAACGGTTCTAGGTGTATGATTTTGTTCCGATTAACAACTGGTTGGGAACTATTTCTGCCTTGACCCGGCTTGGACCATACCCTTTGATAGCCCTATATGTTGAGTGGCCAACTCCCGGTGGAACCACCCCTTGAAACTTGAGAAGGACCGGTCGACCACTCATCCAGCACAAGGGAAACAGAAGGTGAATCCATTAAGAATGTGCAAAACAAAATTAAGAAAAACCAAATCATCACATAAGTCGACGCTTTGTTACCTTGCCAAAATCATCATCCGCAATAGCTCCGAGAAAGGTTGTCGTTGCCGTCTTTGTGCCTGGCTGAATCTGCATTGTCACTAGATGATACCTAGGAAAGCCATACATAATGAGTTCATAATGCAGTTGTCTATTCTATTTCTACCTACTTCTTCAGTCACATAAATGCGATGAAACATTTTGTACTACCAAGAAGGCAAAAAGGTGCTACGTAGGCTTTGCCTTTGTACTTACTCGGTCGGATCTGATGGCAACGTTGAAGATTCAACAACCCATTCCCCGAATGCCTAAGACCTCAAACCATTTGCACCTACACACAGTAGCCGGCAGAATTAGCAACAACAACAACATACACATAGGAGTAGAGAGAAGTTTTTTTATAGTAATAGTTTGCTTACCAAGCTTGCATACAACATACAACATCTAACATGACAACAATAATAAAGAAATGATAACCTTTAAAAAAGTTTTAGCATACAAGGTTCAAATTTGTTTAGAAGTATTTATTAGTTTGTGTGGGTGTGATATCAACACCCAATGACAAAATCGTACCCTACAAAAGAAAAGTTTTGAGCATTATTATGGGGTTGTAAAGGTCCTTTACCAAGAATAGCAAATCCTAATGTAGAAGAAAAAGAGATACAACCTTGGTGCCGCACCAGCCTTCCTGTCTTCTTTCAGCTTGAATTAAGTGCTGTCAACGGTGAGGGCCTACCCAACGGACCAGAACGAGTCGAGCCAATTATAATGGATCTACTCCTGTTCTCGCTTGTCCTGAACCGACTCATACCCTAAACCGATTATTTTGATAATTATATATAATATTTTCTTCAGTTTCTTATAAATTTTATCATATTATATGTTTAAGATGGCACATGTGATATATATATATATATATATATATATATATTTTATAAGTGAGAGATAGATAGATAGTTAAAAGTGTTTAAATTTTAACATATAAATTATGTAGTGTCTTTCTATCAATTTCATGAGGAGCAGTCAGCTTCTTATCCTACGGAACAATAAGTAAATGGAAGTCCATTATGAATGGGATGTGTCCAATACTTAGAGTGCCATCAAAAACCGGAAGCAATGTAAGGTGCAAGAGTCAGCAACCCCTTCCCCAAATGGACAAGACGTTGATCAATCCGCGACTACACGTATGACAACAATGATAAAACTTATTAGGCAGGAAATTGACACAATGATATGGCTAATAACTTTTTAGACATTTCCTATAGCCATTCTCTCCAATCCATATGATTTCTACTCACAACAGAACTGTAAAGCAATTGCATCAACTTCATAAGAGATTCAACTTTCCAATCATTAAAACTCCTACCAAGAAGTGGGTACCACAAACTCTATAATTTTGAACTTGAATGATTGAATTCAATGATTTTCTTTTCCTTCCCATGAAAATGTAAAGTTGTATGGATCTTTTTCAGATTTAGGATGAAATATCATGTAGTGGGTGGTATTGTTTTCTTTTAACTTGAAATGATTTTGTTGTTGAGAAATGGGAGTTCTGACTTCTAAGTGGCCAGAAAAATGGAACTTAAACGTTCAGAATCCTGGCCAAAATCTTTTTGGGGAATGGATCATTTATAAATTTCAGCTCAAATTGTCAACCCATCAATCATTTCAATTCACGGCAACAACACTTAAAGTGGAATGATCCTAGGAATTTAGATTATGAGTCTTGGACTGCACCAGGTTGTTTTGATGTCAAGTTGTCAACCCACCTCTGCTGTTCTCATTGAGTCCAGATAATCAGTTCAAAACACCGGAATGACTGGATGGTATGGATGGTCAAACAATTCAGGCAATAGTTAGTGCATCTAATTTTCAGGGTTGGGATCCAAGAACAATGTTAAGCATTCCTTCTTTCCTTCGTAGAACATCCACCAACTGCAAGATTTTGTGTATTTCGTTGCTGGAAGGGAAGGTCAGGTTTTGTTTCAACCAACTGGAATTGTAGCTCAGCTGCATTAACTTGAAAATTTTACACGATGTTAACAAATGCCATTACCCAATGTTAGTCTGTTGCTACTAAGTTGATGCAACAGTTCAACCTTTAGAATGTTATTCCAGACTATCTGGAGCTAACGTTCTTCTGTGGCATGCACCTAAGTAACCTCATAGCAGCCTCTCATCAAGAATTTGGTAGATCTTCAATTCCATTAAATTTGAAGAGTGCATATGCACACACTGGTTGTGAGGTTGCAACCCTTATCGATTGCACACTCCTTGGACAAGGTAGGGTACTCAAAAAGTTACCCTATTTCCTGTTGTGAGTGGTCTGGTCTAATAGATTTTTAATAAGATTCTGAATTTATATTCTCAATAACTTCAAGACTATAATTTTACATTTTTAACCTAAGGTGCAACATTATCTACAGTCAGGCAGGACTCAGGCCAGTCTGGCCCATTTCTCATCCCTTGATTTATCAGAATGAATTTTTTCACCTGAAGATTGATGGCTGCAAAAAGTTTTGAGTTTGTTTATAAGCATTTATGCAGGATCGTTTACAAGTTAGGTGATATTAACCTTCTTTTATATAAGAGGCACATTTGTGGCCTTACTTTATATATAAAATTGAAAGTGTTTTTTCTTTGAAACTAAGGCTGTAGTGCAAGTCTATGTGCACTAGTACAAATGCAGGAGAGTGCAAATTAAAAAAAAAAAAATGCTTACTCTCGTTTTATTTTGTTTTGGGTTTTACCTTACTCTACTTCATGTCTTAATTTATTTCATTTGTACTGCAATCAAACAAAATAAGATAAAATTTGAAACAAAAATAGGTTAGAATTTACACTTAAATCATATGCACTGTCATAATTGTGCATTAGTGCAAATTTATTTGCATTGCAATCAAACACAACCTAAGTGAAAAAATTCAGCAGTTGAAGAAAGCAATTATAAACAACTATATTTGGATCGGAAAGATGAAGGAACAGACCTGAAAGCAATAGAAGAATATCAATTATGAGACCCACTAAAAACAACTGACTTCTCAAATTTGAGCAACAATGATTATAAGCCGCCTGCACCTGTGAATTTAGGCAGAAGGTTTTGTCAAAAGAGAAATTAGAATTTGGGCAAAAGGTTTCATCAAAAGAAAAGTTAGGGAACAATCAAAACAATGAAATATCTATTTTCTTAATGGCTGTTCACCGTGGAGATGCTACGGTGAAAGTGGACATTAAAGAGGGAGTACGTAGATGGGGATACTCATTGAGAAGGTTGATTATTGAATAGGGAGAATACCTGTCACATGCTGTTGAGACTATAATCTTTTTCATTTTCATAGATTTTCTTTTTATTTTATTTAAAAGTATCTTTGACCAAGCATAACCTATATTTCATGCCCCTTGGAGCTAGAAACATAAAAAAGCTGGAGAGAACCAACATTAAAAAGCTGACAGAAAAAACAAAACTAAAATTCATCCAGGTTATAGAGATGAAACTCCAATATATCCCCTAATATGATATCCAAATCCTCTCTTAAAACTAGGATAAAAGCTGGAGAGATCAAAACCCAAACTGCAACCAAGATACTAACAGCTGCCACAATCTTCACCAGATTCCAGCATTTGTCTTCAGAGCCACTTCTGATCTTTTCTTTCATAAACTTACAAAACCGGGAAAATAAAATGCCTGCATGAAGCGCAACCTTGAAGGCACCAGAAACAAAGCTCTCCCTATCAAACCTGAGACTTCTGCAATTCCTCAAAAGCTTCCCCCCTAACCAACCACTGCTTTGCAGCTCCCCCATCATTCTTCAGCCATTATTTCTTCCTCTCCCCCTTCATCTTCCTCCCAAACCTTCCCCCCAGACTTTCAGTTTGTTCGCCTCTTCCCTTCTGTTTCGTTCAAATTGTTCAATTGCTTTTCTAACCACCGTTCCCCGCCCCCCCCCCCCCCCAAAAAAAAAAAAAAGAACCCAAGAGACTTCCCATTTTCAACCTGTCTATCCACTAGACTATCAAAACCCACTCTTTTCTTTTTGGGGATGCCATCTGTAGAAATCTCTTCATTTCCACTTCCTCCCCCCTCTCCTTTCCCCTTGTTCGTCAGGCTGAGGTTCTATGGCTTCCTTATTTTCCGCCCCTCCCGTTCTTTCATTCTTCCCCCTTCCTTCCACTGCCACCTTTTCAATGGCTTCCTCTTCATCTAAGTTCTCCTTACCTTCCTCCTCAACAGTGACCTCTAACCTATTTCTTTCCCTCTTCTCCTTTGAGGACTCCTCATCTTTTTTGAATGGAAGGGAGGGAATCTGACATCGTGTTAGCTGGGTCTAACTCTGTAGATGTTACCTTGTCTCTATCTTTCAATGAGGCTTGACCAATTTAACACTTGTACATCTACAAACAACCTCCAGTACTTCAATTTTTTTAAGGTATATGCCTGTTTCAACTACAAATAGCTTCAAATAATAGTTGCATGTCGATTTCTATAAATCAGCTTCAAGTATAAAGAGCAATTGTACCAAACAACCTATGGGAGGTTCCCCAGGACAAATCTGGCCTTCCAATTACCATACATCTACCTTACTGATGTTACGGTAAGTACAAGTCATCACCTGACCTACAAACACACCCTAAAGGATCGCACGGTCCACAAAAAAAAAATTGAAAAATAGGTTCTAAACCCTTCACATCAATCACACGAAACAGTTACAGAAGGTTTTCTTGGTACACAACCAAGAGAGGGAGAGAAAAAAGTCTGAAAAAAGCCTTCTCAGACCAGTCTGATTGGTATTCTCAAGCTTCTCCAAGAGAAACACAGCAAAATGAGTGGAACACTTGATCGGTTCCATTTTCCTGGCATAACAGACCTGCTTTGTTACCATATTATCTTGGAGAAAACAGTAGAGAGCTGGAACAGAAGAGAAGAAAAAGTGGAGAAGAGAGGATAATAGAAGAGAAGAAGAACGATAGGCAAAAAGTTCTGTTGGCGGTGCCAGAAATAGTTTATACCAGGGCGATCAAAAAACAAATAAAGAAAAAATACAAAAATGCCCTTGAAGCATTAAAAGTGAAACCTTTCACCTTAATAATTGACCACCTGAAACTAAGAGGTTTTCAGATGCCAAATATTGTGTTTTGTGCATGAAATGGAAAAGGGATGTGAATCATTTATTTATACATTATTGCTGGACAGAGTTCAAATGGGATTTCTTCTTTAAAATGGCATTGGAAATCATTGTAAGATGCATGGTAACCCTTTGAGTAGCATGAACAAAATTATGAGTTATCAGGAATGTTGGGATCACCTCATAACCTTTCAATCCTTTTTTCTCTAGAATCATTTGGCATGCAACATTGTCATCATAACTGTAGAAGAAAAGGGCCATTTGATTTTAAAGCAGTGGGGGAAAACTGGACCAGGCCAGACAGTCAGACTGGAAAAACCAGGAACTTGTCAGGTGATCGGTTCCGTCTTATTTCAGAACCATTATTTTATCAAAAACCGTTGATTTGATCAATAAATCGCTGATCTGGGCGATCAAATCGTTCGAATCATCTTCGACAGTGACAGTTTTTATTTATTTATTTATTTTGTCATGGGTCATCCATTCAGTTCCAATGACCGGACCATTTGACCCAGAAACCAAACCCCTAAAATCGATTCATCGTCCAGTTTGATTTTAAAAACCTTGATGAGCCTTTGAAGAGGCTCACGAATGCCAATCACCATATCATCCCAACATTTATGTTGTGTCACTGCACTTTGTTGATAGCTCCTACATCTTTGTTTCTTTTCTAAACCGGAGTATCCTCTCATATACAATCTCCTTGGGGCTTTTCTTAATTTCTTGTATCTTCCAGCTTCTTTGGTTCCATATCGGCATTTTATCGAATACCACTAAGGCATTAACTACATCCTTTTGTTCCACCATACACCGTTCAGGACCTTGTGACGGCAAATCCCAATCTTCAATTAATCATCTCATGTTTGGGGCAAGGCGGGATATGTCCTCCCGTGCTTTTCTTTTCATGTTTCAGCCAATTATTTAATATTAATAAAATTTGAAGGTTGCTGCCCCTCCACCAGAGTAAAGGTTGCTTTGGAGAAACTAATAAAAGAAGCTTTGGTAGAAAGCCATAATTTAGGTCGTAAGGTAGCTATTTTTTACCATTGCTTATAAGCTGTCTGGGTGGAGCCCACCTTGTAAATCTAGAAGCTATCACATGAAAGCACTCCAAAACAGACACCAAAGTTAAAACTTGTCCTTTTAAGCACCTATATAAAGTTGCTAATATGTCAAGTTTTGATCGTGATAGGGTGGAACTGGCCCGATCCAATTATAATTGGGATACAAAACTCTAAATAAAAACTAAATCAATTATATATTAATCAGGTTAATTAGGTCTGATCCAATTATATACTTGACATTTGGTTCATTGTTGGAATTAGAACCGAAATCCCTTGGAATCAAAGTTGGAATTATCTATTCTCCCACTTGTTTGGTTCAAATGGGATTTAGAATTGGATTTCATATAGTATGTATGACTCTCAATAAGGAAGGTTGGGGGTTTGAAGTCACTTATCTTTGTTTTTTTTTTAATCTGATCCACTAGAGTGAGATTCCCATTACCAAGGGGGGGAGGCCAAAAATGGCCATTTCCCTCAAATGGGGAATTGCCATTCTATAAGAATGGGAATTCTAATCTAATTCTGGCCAATCAAATAGTTAAAATTGGAATGGGCATTACTTTTAATATGACAACTTGGATTTCATTTTTGATAAATATAACCTTAAAAATGGCAGTAAATAGTAAAATTTTTATATTGTTATAAAAACAAGTGTTTTTTTAACTAAAATTATCTTATGTAACGTACAAAATTATCCTTTTAGACATGAAATATAACACAAATTACAAGAAAACCATGAGACTTTTATATATTATTAGTTACATGTTTGGTTTGGCTCTTAATCAATTTAGAATAGCAAAAACCGGTATAATCAGTTTGGTTATATCAGGTAGACCTGACCCATTAATGACCTTAGCAAGAATTTAGGTAACTATAGGGATGGAAAATTTCCCCATAAAATTAGGGCCCCACCCTTACCTAAGTGGTGCATGTTTTCCCCTATCTTAAACAAGGCAATGGGAAATATTTTTGCCCCAAACTAGGGCTAGATTTGCATATAATTTCCCAAATCCACCATGAGCCCAGTGGTAAATTACTAAAATTCTCCTAGGTTTAATATTAATTTCTAAAATATCCCTGCATTTCTGTCAAATTGTTAAAACCTATAGTATCCTCTCATCTCATTTCTAAAATACCCCCCAATTCTCATAATATAGTTTCTAAAATGTCTCAAATTCCCATAATATCATTTCTAAAATGCCCCCAAATTTACTTTCAGGTGGGGAAAAATTAAGGGATTCTCCATCCTTGACAAGGAGAAGTTGCTATACCATGAATCCACCCCGTTGCTATTCCTAAATCATAATCATCTATGCCTTATCCCAACTATATGGAGTTGGCTACATGAATCCTATTTTGCCAATCTGATCAGTTCTTATAATTAGCATAGTTGGTGGTCTTCTATGCACCTGTCCAAATCATCTTAGTCTATTCTTTCTCATTTTATCACCAATTAGAGCTATTCCTAAGTTTCTAGAAATAACTTCATCACTATTCCTATCATTTCTATCTTACTCTACTCCATACAATATAATTGGCCTTACAACTGTTTTATAAAATTTTCTTTTAATTTAAGTGGTATTCACCTGTTACCTAAAAATCTAGGTGTACCCTTTCTATTTTCTCGTTCTAATGCTTTGGGTGAAATCCTCCTCATCTCTCCCTTATATGAATTATTGAACCATGATATCCGAAATTATCACATCAATAACATGGTTTGGGTTGGGCCCATTCGTATATGGAGAACAAGCATCAGAAACAGCTGAAATTTCCCAAATGTAAAATCTCAGACGTGGACTGGGCCAACTACGAGCCCATATCTTCCGCATCCGCCCCAGCACATGGGCGTCTAGACTTCTCTAGACTGAGAGAACCGTCTGAGTCGAGATTCCGTAGTCGGTGAGTCGTCTCGCCCTCCTCACTCCTCAGTCCTTCGTATTAACACTTCCCGAGTGTTAGCGACTTAGCGTAATATGTCCGATTGACTGCCGTCCGCAATTCGAGCACCAACTGTACTTGAATTATACAGTCTGATCATTCAGTCGTCCTACCCATTCTCTCTCTCCCTCTCTCTCTCTCTCTCTCTCTCTCTCTCTCTCTCTCTCTCCAGCTTCATCTCTGTTCCTCTCCTGCAAATCGACTTAATGGCTGACAGCAGTAACGTAGCCGCTTCTGGGACAGAGAATGTCCCGGAAGTAAATCCACCGCAAGTTAGACGTTCTTGGGCCGACGAGGAAGATGATATGGCCGAAGAACCCACTTCGTCGGCGTCCGGAGACAAGCCGGCTGAACTGAATGTCGATTCTCTGGCAATCGATGAGAGCAAGAAAGTCAACAAGTTTCTGGACGAACCAGAAGATTCGAATATTAAAGCGGTAACAGAGTTTTTCTTTTTTTCCCCCACTTGTTTCTTCTTGGATATTAGGGTTTTAGATCACCAATTTGTTTTTTCTTCACACTAATTTTGATCTAGGTTACATCGGGGGATACTCCCTATACGTCTGCTTCTACTTTCGAGGATTTGAAACTGTCTCCTGAGCTGCTGCAGGGGCTTTATGTTGAGATGAGATTTAATAAGCCTAGTAAGATTCAGGCAATAAGCTTGCCGATGATCCTGACTCCACCGTATAAGGATTTAATAGCGCAAGCTCACAATGGTTCTGGAAAGACCACTTGCTTTGTGCTCGGGATGCTGAGTCGGGTTGATCCCAATCTCAAAGCACCTCAGGCGCTTTGCATTTGCCCTACAAGAGAGTTGGCCATCCAGGTATCTATTTATTAATATTCTTTTCTGCACCTCCTCCTGTTGGTGGTATTTGTTGGTTCATATTGTAACGGTAGGAAACGAATGTTGCAGAATCTGGAAGTTCTACTGAAAATGGGAAAATACACAGGGATAAGTACTGAATGTGCTATTCCCTCGGATAGTTCCAACTATCTTCCAATTTATAAAAGGGCGCCAATAACGGCACAAATAGTGATCGGAACTCCCGGTACCATAAAAAAGTGGATGTCAGCAAAGAAACTTGGGACGAGGGATATTAAAATTCTTGTTTTTGATGAGGCTGATCACATGTTAGCAGAGGTAACTTGTTTGCATTTAACTGACTTCAAATTTATTCATAGGATTAAGTTCCTGGGATTTTCTACTGTTCCTCCTCGCTTGACTATTTACAGAATTCTGTCCCAAGTTTTCTTAACCTAGCATGAAATATTGCTGCAAGCATACATACACACATACATAGCTATATATACATATGGACATGGGTTAAAGTAGTGAGAAATGATTTGAGGGCCTATAGTTTAATAATGGATATGGCACTGTAAAGAACAGAACGGAATGACAGAACAGGACATATGTAGCCCATCCCATAAAATTAAGATAAAGCTTAGACGATGACATACGTATATAATACACACATGTGACACTTTGAGAGAGCATATTAATTGGGAACACAAATAACTATCACTATTAAACAACTCCTTGGCAAGGAAGTAAGGATGATCTGTAAATGAGTTTATTGGCCAATTTGATATCCATATATACATATACCAATCTCATGGCCTTTTGCATCAGATTGATGAACCGTGCTCTAGAATTGTTCCCAAACCCGTTTCTACTACATTTGTGGGAGTTGGAGATAATCTAATTCCCTCTTTTATTAAGGAACCTCAACCTTGTTCACTATATGTGGTAAGGCATGCAAAAATCTAGAACTCTGCCATATTTCCTTATTTCATTTAAACCTCCTTTTGTTCTACTTCCACCAAAAGAGATGTCAAATTGAGAGTCTTTCCCAAATGCAGCCTCTGTACTACTGTACTTAACGGCTATCAGTTCTGCCCTTATTGAATTTCACATAACAGGAGATTTATCAAAAAAAAAAAACAATTCCCATAACAAGAGGTCCTGAGAAAATGTTAGGATATGTCCTTGATGGCCTCTACAGACCTCTCCAACTCGTGAAGCTCCTGGGCTACACAAACTACAGCCCTCAAAATTTAGGGGGTGTATGCGAAGTTTTTCCAAGCAATCTTTCAGGCTTTTCAAAGCTCGGAAGACCAAAATTTGGTCTTTTTCTGTTTGGCAATGTAGGACAGGAAGCTGAAAAGACCAATGCACAGAAACCTCGTGGAAGCCCAAAATGGTGAAAATCAGGAAGCTTCAATGAAGCTTCCCATCTTTCCGTCCCTAAAATCTCTCATTTAACAGATCAGTAGACCATGGTAGATCAAGATACTTACCATGGTCATTATCTTTAAAGACAGGATCCCAAAAGCTCAGTATCTCTTTTTGCCATCTAGGCTATCGGAAGATCTTTCTAAAATGACTTGCTGAACATCACCTTAATTTGACGATGTTAGTGCTGAGTGGACTCAGATGCCAATGAGTCCTTTGTTTAGCTGATGTGGAAGAACTCAACCATTGCCAGTTTCTATCTGTATCTTATGTTGAGAAAGGGTCAAAGATCTTCCGAGTTTTGACCAATGCATAACCCTTATTGATATGGTTTCTATAATACCTTCTTGAGATGTTTCCGTTCTCTTGAAAATTCTCCATTTCTTTTTCCTATAATGTCCAAATGATTGTCACCCTGGTGCATTTTCACATTATTTTACCTTTCTTTCTATTTTAAGGGATGATAGATAAGCCCACCTCATTAGAAGGAGGTGTCCATCTACAGCCAGACAGAGAAAAGAACCAATGCCATACTCAATGAGCGAAAAACAGGAGATTATCAGGTGATGTGTTAATTTCCCATAGGTGTTAAAAAGGATAGAACAATTTGGGGCTGGGGGGGATAAACACCAAGAAGGTCTTTTCTTCTGCAGAGTCTCAAGGTTGTTGATTTATGTACACATGCAAAAACATGTCTGCACCTATCTGCAGATCCTTTTTTTGTTTTTTGAGCTTGCTAATTCAGACTCCACACAGACACATAACAGAAGCTCGTTTGGTTGAATCTTGTTCTCTTGATTGAGACAGCAAACTGTTGTGTTATTTGTAATGGTGTTTGGACTTCTAGTGATCTCATGACGTTCCTTATCTCCAAGATTCCCCAATATTCCCTCCATCTTCTCTTAATAGGATAGAGAGGGCTATTCAAGATAGGTAGAATGTTAGTTATCAATAAAAAGACTAGATAGAATGTTAGTTATAAAAAAAAAAGACTAGATAGAATGTTCTCTCCAATCTTTGTAGGTGTTAGTAAAACTAAATGGCTAAAAGGGTTTTGCAAATCATGTTTATATACTGTTATACAATGGTTAATTGTTTATAATGTTAATCAAAAAAATGTTTGTAATATTAATAAAAGTGATATTCATATTGGGATAATAAACCAGAAGCTATGGTTAAACAGTTAGTCATTATTTGATTTAAATAAGTAGAAGATATATATTTGTTTATAAGATAGGTGAATTAATCTTCCATGTGAGGCTCACTAATCAAATATAAGGTGTGTTTGATACTTATGCCTCACCCAAAGGAATATATTTCATAAATGCTTCAGTCTGAGGTGAATGCCCCAAATGTAAATTATGCATCTTCAGGCATTTTAGGAATAGCTTGACTGCCTTGTAGGGCATCTTAAAACATTGATTTGATCAGTTTTTCTTGATCAATAACAAACATTGATTTTATCAGTTCCTACAAGGAAGCTGGCCCAACCAATGATGACATTTATTATTGCCTTATTTTACATCAGATGGTGTCAAAAAAAAAATCAAATGGGAGCCAAAAGAACTTCCATTTTTCTCTTGCTAATTATGTGGTTCTTTTTTCTTCTAATCAATATTTGAATTGCTTTTGTTAAGAATCAAAACAATAAATATAGAAAATACTGTATCATGAACAAATCAATGTCTCAATTTTTTTTTCTTGATAAGCAAGACTAAGTATAACTATTGCAACAACAGCAAAATGTACAAAGTTGGTAACTGAATAAGCTGCCTTGATTACAAACAAGTACCTTTATCAGTTTGCAAGTCCATTCCAGATTGGGGCTTCTTCAAATAAATTTTTCTCTATTGACCCCAGATCTAGCCAGTGAGTATTGGCTGCAAGTCATTCCTAAAATAAGGTAGTAAAAAAGCACTGGTTGTTCTAGGAACCCACCTGAACAAGGCATTTAGGCTGTTGAGTCTTTGCTCTAGCTTCTCTAACAAGAACCTGAACATCTGTGGTACTTCATTCCCTAGACTCTAGTCATATTATGACCACTTGGCAATCCCCTTCCATGTTTATTCCATTCTATCCAGCGCTTGAGGTCAATCTTTACTTGAGATCAAGATTTCTACTCTCACTGACTTAACACCACTCACCAGCCCTGAGAAGCTGATAGCTATGTTGACCTAATCATCACTTATCACCCCCTGACCAATGATAGTCCCTGCACCTCCTTCATCCTAGTGGTAATGATAATGTGGGGTGGCTGACTTTCACAAATATTGGATGATCTGACTTTCATTTTGGCCACTAAAAAAGCTTCTTAGAGGATGTAACTGATGCTCAACAGATGAGCCCTACCTGATAAAAAGATTGGGTGTCCCATTCCACCACCAGCCTCTTGATGCACAATGGGTGACCATGACCCTGAAGAAGAGCAAGGACCTTGAATTTAGATAGATTGTCTTCACCAAAAGGAAGCATCCAATTAAATACCACCTCTTGTAAAGTTTTACTGAATCTACACATTAGAAAGTGAAGATATTATAGACTTGACATAGAATCTACATTTTGTTCCATTTTCTTTCTTTTTTTTTGTCTAGTTTACATTTTGTCATTGATATGGTTCTGTTTTATTTTGAACTTTTCTTGATTAATGTTTCTATTTTAATGCTTGAGGACCTTCCAGAAAGAATATTTCTTGATTTATTTTGTTGATATAGTGGCATCTAATAAAATTTTATGAGTTATAGGGAAGAGTAGTAGAATGGCCCTTTTACGCTTCCATACCCAGAAAAGGTTGCTAATTTATTATTCTTTTATTTCCCTTATTCATCCACAGGATGGCTTCAAGGATGACTCTTTGAGGATAATGAAGGACATAGAAAAAAATAGTGTGCATTGCCAGGTTTGTCTCATTAGTTATTGCTATGGAGTTGATATTATCTATGCTTCTCTTCTTTTCTTGTCTTACTCTCTCCCCCTCCCCCCTCTCTGGCTAACATTCTATTTGGAGTTTGCTATGACATAGCTAAGAAGTATTTGTAGGGGCAGTGGTCCAATGGGGGCTGTTCATTATGAGATCAATGAAATTTTGGCCTCCTTGTCAATCCTAGGTCAGATAGGATTCCTTAAGATGAATTTAACTGCCAACTAGATAGTGAGATTGGGTGTGTGAAAGGATATATGTACAAAAAAAAAGAATAGCTTATGTATGAGCAATATTTCTCACCAACAGAATATTTACAAAAAATGATAAACAAGGATGCAAAGGTACCCTGCATCAGGGGACACCCCTCTCTTTATGTACAGACATGTGGGTATGCAAGTCAAAATGGTAAGCTTGGCCACTTCATTGCTGTCCGTCAAAAGTTATTTTATTACTAGTACCAGAGCTGCTCTTCAGCATGTTATAATGCATATTCATTCTTTTTGATTCTTGTATTTCTGTAAGTTTTAAGTAGGATGCATGTCTTTGGCGCAGATGATTTCATTCTCTGCAACTTTCCTATACAGGGGAGTACCATTTATTAACATTTTATTGTAGTAGCAATGGTTCACAACAGAAACCAATGACCCAATCGAAGAATAACTACAAGCATGAGAAACTTCAATGCTTTTGTGGATGACTTTGAATTAAAGGTGCTTCCATGGCTACAAGTAGAATACACCTGGTCAAATTTTCAAGAACCCTCAACTTGCTCTAAATTGGATAGATTTCTGTTCTCAATGGACTGGGAAAAGATTTGGGAAAAGTTAGTTTCTAGATTAGATCTACACTAGTTAACTTGTCTGTTTTTTTTTTTTTTTTTTATCGGTTTTTAAGATTCCAACAAGGGTGGCTAGCAAGTTGGAAAACTAATGAGAGACTTTGTTAGTAGTCAAGGGAGGAGAAAAAGGACCGTAGGGTTAGGTGGGAAGTGGTGAGTAGAAGTAAGAAGTCTAAAGGTTTTGGCATTGGGAATATACAGAAGAGAAACTTGGCTCTGTTTGGAAAATGGTTGTGGAGGTTCCTACTAGAAAAAGAAAAGCTGTGGGGTGTGGGCTAAGGTAGTAGTTAGTATTCATGGGCTTGCGGATAATGGATGGGATTCTGGGATTCTAGCTTGTACTACAAGAGCATCACCTTGGAAAGCAATGCAAGCTATCCTACCTCTGTTTTCACCCTGTATCAAGTATGACTTGCACACAGGGAGTTGGAGAGAATTCCAAGCGGCATTGAGATGGAGAAGGGGGTGGAAATCGAAGCAAAAAATTTCTTACTTGAGGAAGGAACGAATAGTGGAACAGCAATACTAAAGACCAAGGCAGACAAAAGAGTTACAATATTTTTAATAGGAGAAGCTATTTGTTGGTTGAAAGGTTTCGTTGATGGAACAGTTTACTCTGTTAAAAAACGAGGTTGGGAAAGTTCCTTTGGTCTAGTGGGGAAGAGTTATGAAGTAGAGGTGAGAAGAAACATGAAAGGATGGTTTGTTGCCATTACAAAGTATTTTTGCGATAACAGAAAACAATTGATCTGCGTTTCAGAGGGCAGGGGGAGAAGAGGCTGGATGGTTTTTGCTGATAGTTACAGGAGTTATTGACGAGACTGGAAGAGAATCACTTTCAAAAAAAAAAAAGGAATCAGCAGAAGACAATAGGGGTTCATTGTGAAGCACTAAGAGCAACATCTGAATTGCAATAAACTAGGGAGGAATCGAAGGGAGAAAAATCTGAGAGTAGGAGCTTGAAGCTTTTTTTTTTGGCTAGTTCAAACGAAAGCCAAAAATTGTCGTCAAAGGAGTTTGGAGGCAGCAGTTGGTTCTTACAATAGTAAGAGATGTTACAGATTGGGGGAGGCTTCTGGAGTGTATCATGAAAAAATTCTTGTTCAAGTGCCCTGCTTCTGTTATACCTTTTGATGCTCGAAAAGCAATCCTAGACATTGGGGAAGAAGGGCTAGCTATATCAAATATTGAGTCAGTGGAGACCTTGGATGGTCTGCTGGTGACTGAAAACTGGCATATGTCCTGTAACCAGATGGATGTCTCTCTCTTTTTTTTTTTTTTTTTTTGAGTAAAGTTAACTTTTATTGATAAAAGAAAATAGAGGATGTACAGCAGCCTGAAGAAGCTAAGACAAAATTACAAGGTAAACAATTTCCACTAAACAGTCTTTCTCTAACCCCTGATTTTGCTAGACTAGCAAGTGTGCTAGCCTCCAAGCCCCCCCTTCCTTCTCCCTTAATCAAGCTATAGTATTTGCTGAAACCCCTTCAATGGTTAGAGAGGATATACCTAGTTGTTTAACAATGCGTATTCCTGTGAGAGCAGCCAAGACCTCTGCCTTTGTGGCATTTGCCCTCCCAATTGGACCACTAAAAGCCCACCAAATATTCTCCCTTTCCCCTTGGATAACACCTCCAATTCCTGCTTGACCTGTGGACCCTTGTGCACTACCATCAAAGCGCACCAGACCTTCCTAGTGACAAGACAGTGGAGAAGAAGATTTGGAGCTCACATAGTAAACAAAGGCTCCCCTTGGATATCTTCAGCTTGTTATTTGACAAAGCCAAGGTTCTGGGCTTGATCAAGGGTTTTGAAGTGGGAAGAGATCTGGTCCAGGTTTCTCACTTACAATTTGTCGTCATCCTATTCTTGGATGCATCATTGGAAAATATCTCGAACGTGAAGAGGGTGATCGAAGCTTTTGAATTGGTTACCGGGTTGAGGGTTAATTTCAGCAAATCCAGCATTATTCCTATTAACTCAGTCGAAGAAAGTCTCATAGAGAATATCAAAGAGATTCTGAATTGTAAAGTGGAAAGCCTCCCCATTACCTACCTTGGAATGCCCCTGGGAGGCAACCCAAGATCCCTAAACTTCTGGGACCCAGTGGTGGAGAAATTTGAAAGGAAATTAGCCTCTTGGAAAAAATGTTACCTTTCAAAAGGGGGCAGACTGATTCTCCTAAAGGCCTCTCTAGAAAACTTACCAACTTATTACTTTTCAGTCTTCAAAGTTCCTCCAAAAGTGAGACTTTACTTAGAGAAAAT
Source organism: Nelumbo nucifera (assembly GCF_055504915.1). NCBI lineage: Eukaryota > Viridiplantae > Streptophyta > Magnoliopsida > Proteales > Nelumbonaceae > Nelumbo > Nelumbo nucifera. The sequence continues at coordinate 9,246,325 of NC_142654.1, read as the reverse complement.
CCAAAGAAATTTCCTTTGGGATGGAGGAGGGGAGAATAGAAATCACCTGGTAAGTTGGGACCAAGTGTGTAAGCTGAAGGAGGGAGGATTGGGAGTTGGGCATTTAAAAGAGAAGAATATCTCTCTCTTGAGCAAATGGCTATGGGGATTCCCAACTGAATCCGATACTCTTTGGGCAGCTGTTATCTCTAGCATGTATGGAACAAATGCAAATGGGTGGGACAGCAATCTTCAGTTGAACCAGGCAAAGAACTCAAACCCTTGGAAAGGTATAGTTTCCTCCCACTCATCCTTCAATCCTTTCATTAGACTCAAAGTGGGAAACGGAAATAAAATAAAATCCTGGAAAGATCTCTGGTGGGGGGATTCTACCCTAGCTGAATCCTTCCTTAGAATCTTTAATCTCTCCTCAAATCAGGACTCAACTGTCTCCTCTTGCATTCCAGCCTTACCTGCTGACACCAATTTGACTCTGAACCTGAGAAGACCTTTAAAGGAAATTGAGATCTCAGGCCTTTTAAACCTCTTCCTTACCCTAAAAGAAGTCTATCTCTCCCCTCATCCCTCTGATACCCGAATTTGGACCTTAAACCCAAATGGTGTGTTCTCTTCCAAATCTTTGTTTAAGGCTCTTCTTGCAGGTGACCAGACTTCCTCTTTCCCATTTAAGAGGATATGGAGCAGCCATATTCCTCTAAGAATCTGTTTTTTTGTTTGGGAAGCATGTCTACAGAGAATAAACACTTGTGATCTTCTCCAGAAGAAAAGCCAGGGAAGGTGTTATATCTCTCCTCATGTATGTGTGCTTTGCCTAAGAGAAGGGGAATCAGCAGATCATCTACACATTCATTGTAGTTTTTCTCAAAAGATATGGTGGCATTTCTTAAACCTGTTAGGCTATAGTTGGGCCTCTCCCAAACACATTCAGGAGTTCCTCAACCAGTGGTATGGGTCAGGTTTGAGCAGAAAAGGTAAAGTGTATTGGCAAACTGTGGTTCATGCAGTCTTGTGAGGAATTTGGGAGGAAAGAAACAGGCATATTTTTGAAAACAGGTCTAGATCTCTAGAGGACCTAATCGTAGATATCTTCTTCTGTTGTAACTCATGGGCCGTTAACAGTGTGATGTTTCAAGACCTATCCCTTAATGATCTTAACAGAAATATCCAGTTGATCCTACTTCTCCCAAATCACCCTCAACCAACCAAAAGTCTTCAGCTTCCTCAAATTGAAGCAGGGATGATTTTAAATTTTGATGGGAGTGCTGCAGGCAATTCGGGCAAAGCTGGGATAGGTGGAATTTTGAGGGATGAACAGGGACTGATTTGTTGGGCGTTTAGTGGTCCATTAGGTATTACAGACTCAACAAAGGCTGAAGTGATGGCAACCCTCACTGGTATCAGAATCATAAAAAACCTAGGCATTCAGAAAATATCTATAGTAGGAGATTCAGCTAATACCATCAAATGGCTGAAAGAGAAGGAGGGGGGCCCTTGGAGGTTGAGTCATTATCTGTCAGAGGCAAGAGACACCCTGGAACATTTGAATGTTAATCTGAAGTGGATCCCGAGGGAGATGAATCATATTGCTGATGGATTAGCTAAATTGGGAGCGAACTTAGAAAATTTATACAGCAACAAGCTTCCCCCCTTGTAATTTTGTATTTCTGCTGTTTTCTCTTTTAGTACACCTACTCATGTACTTCTTATCTCTATCAATGAAATCTGGTTAACTTTTTCTCAAAAAAAAAAAAAAAGTTTCCAGGTCCTTTGGTCAGGGGTGGTAGGGGAGATGTAGGCCTCACTGAGAGAGCTCAGCAAGCTTGCAACATCAGCAATCTCTTCCTCTCTTAAGGGCCTTCTGAGGTTTAGGTTTCAATTGGTTCCTAAGGGTGAGGGGTGAAGGCTCAAGGCTACCGAGGCTTCTTGGGATTGGGATAGGTTGAAGGATAAGAGTTAGCAAGGGTGTCCTCACCCCACCATAAATCAATCCAATAACTGATTCTACTTCTGTTTCCCACCTGATATCTGACAAACTCAATGAACAAGTCAAAGGTAGAAGAGATACCTTTCCAAGGGTTAGAAGCTTTCATCCGGTTCAAGTGGACCTTGCTATTCCCAACCATTGGCATGTTTCTTGTACTTGCTTGTGATGATGGATGTCCACAGAGCTTCCGTCTCCAAGGAGTACCTCCATAACCATTTACCAAGAAGTGCTAGGTTCCTCTCATTAATGTGTCCTAGCCCCAGACCACCGGCTTCCTTAATCTTGCACACCTGATTCCAATTCACTAAGTGGCTCTTCTTCTCACTTCCCCTTCCCATAAGAAATTCCGCTGGAGCTTTTCAATCCTGCTTTTAACTTTTCCCAGGACTCGGAACACCGACAAGAAATAGGTTGGCAAATTAGAGAGAGGTCTTAATTAGTGTTAGTCTTCCCCCTTTTGACAGAAAACTTCTCTTCCATGTGGTCAATCTTTTCTCGCATTTTTCTACCACTGGGTCCCAAAAGCTTTGGCACCTCGGGTTTCCACCAAGGGGCATTCCCAAGTAGGAAATGGGAAGCCTCTCCATATTACACCCTAGCAGCTCTTTGAATCTCACCAAGAGAGTGTCACTTACATTCAGTCCCACTATGCTGCTTTTTGAGAAGTTTATCCTAAGACCAGTCACCATCTCAAAGCTTTTTAACACCCGTTTTAGGTTAGAGATGTTCTCCCAATCAGCCTCCAAGAACAATATCATGTCATCTGCAAACACCAAATGGGACACCTGAACTGCTTCCCTGCCCACCACAAATCCTTTCAGCAGATTTGATTCCCTTGCCTTTTGAATCAAGTAGCTGTGTCTAGAATCTAGGCGAGGCACATATTCTAAAATGCGCCTTGGTGCGTCTCAGACGCGCCTTTTAAATCACTGAACAGAATTAAATTACATTTTGATGGAAGATCTATGGGAAGTTTTGGTTTGACAGGTATTGGAGGTGTCTTTAGATATGGTGCAGGTAGTGTTGTTGGCCATGTTTTTGGGAACTTTTGGATTCAGAGACTCATTAAAGCTGAAATGGCATTGCTGCAAGAATTAAGACACACAAAGCAATCAAATTTCCAACATTTGGAAGTAGAAGGGGACTCAATTACTTGTTTCTTGGGCCAGAAGTAAGCATCAAGTGATGCAGTGAGACTGGAACAAACTGTCACAAGTAAGCATCAGAAGAAATCACTCCAAGGGGTCTTAGAATCACTCTAGGGTTTGTAGGAATCACTCCATACAACAAACTTACAAGAGAGCTCTAAAGAAATCTTCATTCATTCAATAGCTTTAAAGGAAGAGAATATATCTATTTATAGAGTGACTTGTGTGGCACGGGATACTGTTCATCATAATTACAAAAATGCGACTCCTTGTCTTGTGCATCAAGAAACACAATAACCTTTTATCTACTAATGCAAATAAACTGAAAATTGAAAGACGAGACCTTCTAAACTAGAGGAAGAATGATGAGTTACCGCTCACCTCGGAAGTCCCTTCGAGGGTGGCTTAACCTCCTGAAATAGAAGATGGGGGGGAGAGAGGGGAAAGGTAGGAAGAAAATGACTTAGAGAGAGATGAAAGGGATATTCATTCACGCCACTTATTACATGATCAGGGCCTTATATAGCTGGCCTACATGTATGCAATCATGGAGAGAATATCTTCTGGTGGCAGTGTAACTAACTCTGGGAGGCTCTGCTGTGTGTCACACTAGCCTCTCTGTCTTCTAGTGAAATGCTGTTCGGTGGTGGCCTGCTCCACTCCTACAGCTGTGTGTCACACTATCTTCAGGTGGCAGAGTAACCAACTCTGAGTGTAACTAATTCTGGGGCTCTGCCGCTTGGCTCCTCTGTCTTCTTGTGAATGGCTGATAAGTGGTGGCCTGCTCCACTCCCCTAGTGGGTTCTGGAGGGGGTGTTTGGGTCTCAACAGTTCCTCCCCCCTTAGCACTGACCTTGCCCTCAAGGTCTAGGTTGGAAAACCTCTCATTCAGCCTTAGATAAGGTTCCCATGTGGCCTCTTCTGGAGGCAGTCCGACCCATTCAACCTTGGCTTTTGGCACCACCAGCCCTCCTCGCCGAACCCATCGGAAATCCACAATCTTGACAGGCTCCGTGTAAATGTCCCCTTCATCTGTAAATTGGGGTAAGTTGGGTGAGATAGGGGTATGATTCCCCACAGCTTTCCTGAGAAGTGAGATGTGAAACACCGGGTGTAGCTTCGAGGTAGCAGGGAGGTCCAATCTGTAAGCAACAAGGCCCACTCTCTCCAACACCTTATAGGGCCCATAATATCTGGGAGCTAGCTTGTGCCAAGCCTGTCTCATCACTGAGACCTGGCGGTAAGGTCGGAGCTTAAGGTAGACAAAATCACCTACCTGAAACTCTAGTGGGCGGTGATGAGAGTCATAGTAGGCCTTCATCTTTTGTTGGGCTTTAGTCAAGTTGGCCTTGAGCAGTCTAAGGATCTCATCTCTTGCCAATAGGCGAGTCTCTACTTCTGCCATCTTAGCCGACCCAAATTCATAAGGTAATATGGGAGGAGGTTCTCTGCCATATAGAGCCTTGAAGGGTATCATTCCTGCTGCTGACTGATAAGTTGTGTTGTACCAGTATTCTACCCACGGAAGCCAGTGAGCCCACTGTTTGGGCTTCTCCCCTATGAAGCACCTCAGGTAGGCTTCTAAGCACCGATTAAGAACTTCAGTCTATCCATCCGTCTGGGGGTGGTAACTTGTGGATGGGTGCAGTTGGGTTCCTTGCAATCGGAAGTATTCCTTCCAGAATGAACTCAGGAAGGCAGGGTCACGGTCTGATACAATGGATCTTGGTGTCCCATGAAATTTTGTGACATCCCGTATGAAGATGTCAGCCACCGTTGCTGCGGTGTAAGGGTGAAGCAGGGTAGAGAAATGGCTATACTTGGTGAGACGGTCAACTACTACCATGATAAATTCCTTCCCTAATGAACGGGGAAGTCCGGTGATGAAGTCCATGGAGAGGTCTTCCCATACTTGCTCTGGAATCTTGAGGGGCTGTAGGAGGCCTGCGGGAGACTGTGAGGAGTATTTCTACCGTTGACAGGTCTGGCATTCAGATACATAGTGTAACACGTCCTTGCGCATACCTACCCAATGGTAGTGGCTGCTGAGCCTCTTCAGAGTCCTTAGCACTCGTAAATGTCCTCCCAAAGAGGAATCATGAAACAACTTCAATAGTTCAGTTTTGTGGCTAGAATTTGGAGCAATCACGAACCGGCCCTTAAAGAAGAGGTCTGGTCCCACAATTTGGTACCCTGCAGCTGCGGATCAGTCCTTGCTTCTTGCCTTATGGCTTCAAATAAGGGAAAATTGGGCTGAGAGTAGGTTAGTTGGGCCAGCTCTTCTACCCGTGATAAGGCATCAGCTACCCTGTTAGCAGGCCCAGGTTTATACTCTATTCGGTAGTCAAAGCCCATCAGTTTACTAAGCCACTTTTGCTGCTCTGGGGTGTGCACTCTTTGTTCTGCTATATACTTCAGACTTCGTTGGTCTGACCTTATGATAAATTGGCGTCCCAATAGATATGTACGACATTTCTGGACTGCCATTATCACTGCCATCATCTCCTTGACATAAGTGGACTGGTTTTGGTGGGCGGCTGATAAGGCCTTGCTGAAGTAAGCAATGGGCTGTCCCTTCTGCATCCGGACGGCCCCCACCCCTGCAACTGAGGCATCACACTCAATTTCAAAGGGCTGAGTGAAATCTGGAAGAGTAAGGACTGGAGGGCTCGAAACTGCTGTCTTCAAGTCTTCAAAGGCCTGTTGGGCTTCATCAGCCCAGCTGAAAGAATCCTTCTTCAACAGGCGCATTAGAAGGGCAGCCATGAGCCCATACCCCTTAATGAAACGCCTATAATACCCTGTAAGCCCAAGGAAACCCCTGAGAGCCTTTACAGTAGTGGGCTTGGGCCATTTTTGGATGGCATCTATCTTTTCTGGGTCTGCCATGACCCTCCCTGCTGCAACCACATGGCCTAAGTATTGTATCTGTTTTTGTCCAAAAGAACACTTGGTCATTTTGGCATGTAACTGATGTTCCTTTAGAGTGGTGAGGGTAAGCCTCAGAGGTTCCATATGGGTGCCCCAGTCCTTGCTGTAAACCAGAATGTCATCGAAGAATACTAAAACAAATTGCCTTAAGAAAGGCCTGAAAATGTCATTCATAAGGGCCTGGAAGGTGGAGGGGGCGTTGGTGAGCCCAAACGGCATAACCAGAAACTCGTAATGGCCATCATGGGTTCGGAAAGCGGTCTTGTGGATGTCGGTCTGGTGAACCCGGATCTGATGATACCCGGATCTCAGGTCCAGTTTGGAGAACACCTATGCTTCTCCTAACTTGTCCAGCAGTTCATCAATGAGGGGTATCGGGAACTTGTCCTTCACTGTAATCTGATTCAGGGCCCGGTAATCTACACAAAACCGCCAACTACCATCCTTCTTTTTTACTAGGAGTACAGGGGATGAAAATGGGCTGGTGCTGGTTTGTATATGCCCTTTGTTGATTAGCTCTCTTACCGCCTTCTCAATTTCTAGCTTCTAGAAATAGGGGTATCTATATGGCCTCACATTGGCCGGTTTAGAATTTGGTAAGAGGGGTATCTGATGGTCATGGGCCCGGGGTGGAGGTAATTGGCTTGGTTCCTTGAACACATCAACAAACTGATTGAGTATCGATCGTAGTGCCTCGTGTTGGGCTTCCGTGGGTTGGTCACAGCCTTGATTGTTTAAAGTTGGAACTATGGGCTGCATGCCTAAGTGCATAAATAAGGGCTGTCCAGTATCCTTGGAGGCCCGTAATATGGAAGCTACAGTATCACCTTGGGGACTCGGAGGCTGCACCTTTTGTAGATGGAAAGTTTGACCATCCTGATAAAAGTTTATTGTCATTTTGGCCCAATCACATAGTGCCGGCCCTAGGCCACGTAACCACTGAATTCCCAGAATAATATCAGCCCCTGAGAAATCCAATGGGTGATCTACCACGAAATAGTGGCCTTGTATAAGGATCTTTTCCTTCTTGCACACACCATCACATGTCATCTGACTTCCATTAGCCACATAGATTGAAAAGAGTGGAGTGGGTTGTATAGACATACCTAGTTGCCTTGCTAATCGGCAAGTGATGAAATTCAGGGTAGAGCCACTGTCAATCAAGATCATCATAGATCGGCGACCAACCTTCCTTCTACTTGCATGGACTGAAGAGGGTTGAGGCCCATGAGGGCCTGTAAGGAGATCTCGGCTCCCACAGGTTCTGGTTCAACTGAGATCAGTTCACAGTCTTCTACGTTTTCTTCCAGTTCTTCCTCTGAAGAGGGTTGAGGCCCATGAGGGCCTGTAAGGAGATCTCGGCTCCCACAGGTTCTGGTTCAACTGAGATCCGTTCACAGTCTTCTACGTTTTCTTCCGGTTCTTCCTCTGTCTGAAGGAGAAACACTCGCTGGACTCTGCACTTATGGCCCGATCCAAACTTGTCATCACAATTGTAATAGAGGCCCTTCTCGTGTCGGGCTTGCATCTCAGCCCACGAGAGGCGCTTGAAGGGCACAGTAGGCCTGGGTAGAATGGGCTTCTGAGAATCCCCAACTTGTTTCATGGGTTGTTGTTCGGTCCGCTGGGGAGCCTCCACATTCGGGTAGGAAGGCTTGCTGGTCCTACGCATGCTATCAATCTTCTCTTCTTGCAGGCGAGCCATACCCACCGCCGCCATGACTGTCGCTGGTCGAAGAGCTCTCACTTCCAGGCGGATGTCTTCTCTGAGACCTCCCATGAAACACCCTACCAAGGCCTTCTCCGGCCATCCATGTACCCTGGTCGCCATTCTTTCGAACTCAAGCTGGTAGTCTGCTACTGTCCCGGTCAGTTTTAGTCGGGTGAGGAGTTCGTCGTAATCCACGAACGCCGTCGGCCCAAAATGGATGCACAGGGCTTCTGTTAACTCCGGTCCAAACCTGAGGATGGGTTTGTTGATACCATTGGAGCCAGAGAATAGTGTCTCCTTCTAGGTGAATGGAAGCGATGGCGACGTGCTGGTGTGCAGGGGTTTCATGATATTCGAAGAATCTCTCTGCTTTGAAAATCCAAGGAATGGGATCTCCATCGGAATAGTTGGGAAAATTGATTTTAGTAACCATTCCGGCGGGGTTACCCCCAGTTCCCTGGCTACCGGAAACAGAGGTGTTGGCCCCTATTGGATGACTGGTCTTGCCGGATTGTTGTTGGGAGGCGAGGTTAGAGATGACCACCTTGAGATCCCTGAGTTCGTTCAGTACCTGATGGAATCCAATCTCAAGTTGGTCAGCTCTATCTACCATGGTAGAGGATCTTGTCTGCGGCATAGCTGGTCTGCAACCTTGCTCTGATACCAAGTTGGTGAGTTTCCGCTCACCTCGGAAACCTCTTCGAGGGAGGCTTGACCTCCTGAAACAGAAGATGGAGAGAAAAGAGAGAAGGGAGGGAAGGAAGAAACTGGAATAAGGGAGAATCACTCATTGCTTTCATTATATGATGATGGCCTTATATAGTTGGCCTATAGGTGTAATATCAGAGGGAATATCCTCTGATTTCTGGATAACTAACTCTGGCAGATAACATGGGTGGAATATCTTCAGGTGGCAGAGTAACCAACTCTGAGTGTAACTAATTCTGGGGCTCTGCCGTCTGGCTCCTCTGTCTTCTTGTGAATGGCTGATATGTGGTGGCTTGCTCCACTCCCCTAGTGGGTTATGGAGGGGGTGTTTGGGTCTCAACAACCCACTCTCTCCAGAACCTTATAAGGCCCATAATACCTGGGCGCTAGCTTGTGCCAAGCCCGTCTTACTACCGAGATCTGGTGGTAAGGTCGGAGCTTAAGGTAAACGAAGTCACCCACCTGAAATTCTAATGGGCGGTGGTGAGTGTCTTAGCGGGCCTTCATTCGCTGTTGGGCTTTTGTCAAGTTGGACTTAAGCAATCTGAGAATCTCATCTCTCGCAAGTAGACGGGTCTCTACTTTTGCCACCTTGGATGACCCATATTCATAAGGTAATATGGGAGGAGGTTCTCTGCCATATAGAGCTTTGAAGGGTGTCATTCCAGCAGCCGACTGATAAGTCGAATTGTACCAGTACTCTGCCCACGGAAGCCAGTGAGCCCACTGTCGAGGCTTTTCCCCTATGAAACATCTAAGGTAGGCTTCCAAGCAACGATTAAGAACTTCAGTCTGCCCATCAGTCTGTGGGTGATAACTCGTGGAGGGGTGCAGTTGGGTTCCTTGCAATCGAAAATATTCCTTCCAGAATGAACTCAGGGAAGCAGGGTCCCGATCTGAGACAATGGATCTTGGGGTTCCATGCAGCTTGGCGACGTTCTGGATTAAGATGTCAGCCACCATTGCTGCGGTGTAAGGGTGAGGTAATGTAGAGAAATGGCTGTACTTGGTGAGACGGTCAACCACTACCATGATAACCTCCTTTCCTGTAGAATGAGGAAGACCCGTGATGAAGTCCATGGAAAGGTCTTCCCACACTTGATCTGGAATCTTGAGGGGTTGTAGAAGGCCAGCGGGAGACTGTGACGAGTATTTCTGCTGCTGGCAGGTTTGGCATTCGGATACATAGTGCAATACATCCTTACGCATTCCTACCCAACGATAGTGGCTGCTGAGCCTTTTTAGGGTCCGTAGCACCCTTGAGTGCTCTCCCAAGGCAGAGTCATGAAACAACCTTAGCAGTTCAGCTTTGTGGGCCGAATTCTGGGCAACAACAAACCATCTCCTAAAGAAAAGATCAGGCCCCACAACTTGGTAACCAACAACTTGTGAAGGGTCTCGCCTCCACTTATCTCTAATGACCTACAACTGCAGATCAGACCTGGCTTCTTGCCGTATAGCTTCAAACAAAGGGAAGCTGGGCTGAGAGCAGGTCAGATGGGCCAACTCTTCTACTCGTGACAAGGCATCAACTACTCTATTTGCGGGCCCCGACTTATATTATATGAGGTAGTCAAAGCCCATCAGTTTACTAAGCCATTTTTGCTGCTCCGGGGTGTGCACCCTTTGCTCTGCTATGTACTTCAAACTTCGTTGGTCTGTCCTAATAACAAATTGGCGTCCCAATAGGTATGCACGCCACTTTTGCACTGCCATTACCACAACCATCATTTCTTTGACATAAGTGGACTGATTTTGGTGAGCTGCTGAGAGAGCCTTGCTGAAATAAGCAATGGGCTGCCCCTTCTGCATCAAGACGGCCCCTACTCCTACACCCGACGCATCACATTCTATTTCAAAGGGCTGAGAGAAGTCTGGAAGAGTGAGGATTGGAGGGCTAGAAACTGCTGTCTTCAAAAGCCCGTTGGGCTTTACCAGTCCAACTGAAGGAATCCTTCTTTAATAGACGCGTTAGAGGGGCGGCCATAAGCCCATACCCCTTAATGAAGCGCTTATAATGTCCGGTAAGCCCAAGAAAAACCCGTAGAGCCTTTATAGTAGTGGGCTTGGGCCACTTTTGGATGGCGTCTACCTTTTCTGGGTCTGGCATGACCCGACCTGCTGCAACCACATGGCCTAAGTATTGAATTTGTCCTTGTCCAAAGGAACACTTTGTCATTTTGGCAAGTAACTAGTGCCCCCTTAGAGTTGTGAGGGTGAGTTTCAGATGTTCCATATGTGTGTCCCAATCCCTACTGTACACCAGAATATCATAGAAAAACACCAGAATAAATCGCCTTAGGAATGGCCTGAAGATGTCATTCGTGAGGGCCTGAAAGGTGGAGGGGGCGTTGGTGAGTCCAAAAGGCATAACCAAAAACTCATAATGGCCATCGTGGGTCCTAAAGGTCGTCTTGTGGATGTCAGCCTGGTGGACCTGAATCTGATGATACCCGGACCGCAAGTCTAATTTGGAGAACACTCGTGCCTCTCCTAACTCATCCAGTAGTTCATCAATGAGGGGTATAGGAAACTTGTCCTTCATGGAAATCTGATTCAAGGCCCGGTAATCTATGCAAAAGCGCCAACTACCATCCTTCTTCACTAAGAGTCTAGGAGATGAAAAAGGGCTGGCGCTGGTCTGTATATGCTTTTTTTCCAATAGTTCTCTCACTGCCTTCTCAATTTCCAGCTTCTGAAAGTAAGGGTATCTATATGGCTTCACATTGGCCAGTTTAGAACCGGGTAAGAGAGGTATCTGATGATCATGAGCCCGGGGTGGAGGTAATTGGTTCGGCTCCTTGAATACATCGCCAAACTGATCGAGTATCGATCGTAAGGCCTCGTGTTGGGCTTCTGTGGGGTGAACACAGCCCTGGTTGTCCAGAATTGGGACTATGGGCTGAATGCCTAAGTGCATAAATATGGGTTGGCCAGCATCCTTGGAGGCCTGTATCATGGAGGCTAAAGTGTCACCTTGTGGACTAGGGGGCCGCACCCCTTGTAAATGACAAGCCTGGCCATCCTAGTGAAAATCCATTGTCATTTTGGCCCAATCACATAGAGCAGGGCCCAGACCACGCAACCAATGAATCCCCAAATAATATCAGCCCCCGAGAAATCCAATGGGTGGAGATCCACCACAAACTTATGGCCCTGTATGAGGATTTTTTCCTTCTTACATACACCATTACACGACATCTGACTCCCATTAGCCACATGGATTGAAAAGAGAGGAGTGGGTTGTATGGTCATACCTAGCTGCTTAGCCAAACGACAAGTTATGAAATTCGGGGTAGAGCCACTGTCAATCAAAATCATCACGGTCCGGCCCGCCAATCTTCCTTCTACACGCATGGGCTGAAGAGAGTTGAGGCCCATGAGGGCGTGTAAGGAGATCTCGGCCCCGTCTGGAATCAGTTCACAGTCATTTAAGTGCTCTGGGCCTATCTCTTCCGGCTCTTCCTCTGTCTGTAGCAGAAACACTCGTTGGACCCGCATTTATGGCCCAGTCCAAACTTATCATCACAGTTATAACAAAAGCCTTTCTCGTGTCGGGCTTGCATCTCAGCCCATGAGAGACGTTTGAAGGGCATAGTGGACCGAGGCAATATGGGCTTCTGATGATCCCAACCGGTTTCATGGGCTGCTGATCGACCCGTGGAGGAGTGCTCAAATTCGGGTAGGTCGGTTTGCTAGCTCTACGAAGGTTGTCGATTCTTTCTTCTTGCAGGCGAGCCAATCCCACCGCAGCCATGACAGTCGCCGGACGGAGAGCCCTCACCTCCAAACGGATATCCTCTCTGAGACCTCCCACAAAACATCCTACTAAGGCTTTCTCCGGCCAGCCATGTACCCTAGTCGCCATCCACTCGAACTCGAGTTGGTACTCTGCTACTGTTCCAGTCTGCTTCAACCGAGTGATAAGCTCGTCGTAGTCCACGAACGCCGTCGGCCTAAAGCAGATGCACAAAGCTTCGGTGAACTCCGCCCAAGTTACCTGGGGATGATTCTGGCGATACCATTAGAGCCATAGAATCGCGTCTCCTTCTAGATGAATGGAGGCGATGGAGACGCTGGTGTGCGGGAGTTTCGTGGTATTTGAAATACCTTTCTTCTCGGAAGATCCAAGGAATGGGATCTCCACCGGAATAGTTGGGAAAGTTGATCTTAGTGACTTTTCCGATGGGGTAATACCCTGTTCTTTGACTACTGGAAGCAGAGGCTTCCGCTCTTGCTAGGTGACTGGTCTCGCCGGACTGATGCTGAGAGGCGAAGCTGGAGACGACCACTTTGAGTTCCTTGAGTTCGTTCAACACCTGGTGGAATCCAACCTCAAGCTGGTCGACCCTATCATCCACGGTAGTGGAACGTGTCTGTGGCATCATGAAGCCTGGGATTTGGATAGCCTGGCTCTAATACCAATCTGATGAGTTACCGCTCACCTCGGAAGCCCCTTCGAGGGTGGCTTAACATCTTGAAACAGAAGATGGGGGGAGAGAGGGGAAAGGTAGGAAGAAAATGACTCAGAGAGAGATGAAAGGGATATTCATTCACGCCACTTATTACATGATCAGGGCCTTATATAGCTGGCCTACATGTATGCAATCATGGAGAGAATATCTTTTGGTGGTAGTGTAACTAACTCTGGGAGGCTCTGCCGCGTGTCACGCTAGCCTCTCTGTCTTCTAGTGAAATGCTGTTCGGTGGTGGCCTGCTCCACTCCTACAGTTGGGTTCAGAGGGAGTATTTGGGTCCCAACAAAGAAGATGTTATTAGCCCAGGCCCACATAGGATTAGTTAAAGTGACGAAAATACCCATAATGTCCAAATAATAAAAAATACAGAAAATTTTGGAAAATTCCAAATTTGATTCTTCAGCTCCTGCATTACCAAGTACCATGGATCTATGGGCATGCTTTTAGGGAAATAGAGAACCTGTCATAGGAGCTGAATGTTTGGGTAAGGACTTGAAATGGGATGGCCAACACTAGCAAAACAAGGGGTCTATAGACAGCAGATGTTTCACTACTGTAACTTTGTTCTGGAAAAACTAGACAGCAATTGTTTTGGGACTATTGTAACCTTCATTAAGGTTGGTTAATGTCTCATTGGAGGGATGAAACTGCTATATTGCACCATTAAGTTTTCACCTTTTAATTTAATTCATAAAATTTCTTTTGCTGATTTGGAAAAAAACATTTTATTGTATTAGTGCATTTACCGTCATTCTTACTCTTCATCTGTTTTAGAAAGATGACTTTGTATTAGCAGAAAATTCCATGCATAGTAATATTGCCTTTATTTCAAGAAACTGGAGAATGAAACATGATATTTTTGAATCTGTTATAATTTCTCTTCATCCCAGCAATTTATGGCTATTGAGCCTAGAGAAAAAACATTGCATTCTTTAGTGTGTTGTTTTTCGATCTTTTATCGGAAACTTGCATCTTGTTTCTGATAATACATCGTATATGGAATATGGTTAATGGTTTATGATCTGTTTTATTGCGCCAAATTCTATCTTGGTTTACAGTATTTCTGCACCAACAGCTTTTCTTTTGGATGGATAAATATGTAACTTCTACAATGGCTCATGACAACTAGGTTTGATTTTTTAGTTTTGGGATATTGTCTGCAGGTGCTTCTTTTTTCAGCTACCTTTAATGAGACTGTCAAGAATTTTGTGTCAAGGGTGGTTAAAGATGGGAACCAATTATTTGTTAAGAAAGAAGATTTGTCATTGGAGTCTGTAAAGCAGTACAAGGTGGACTGTCCAGATGAACTTTCAAAGGTACAAGTGATTAAGGACAGAATCCTTGAATTTGGAGAAAGGGTGGGGCAGACAATTATATTTGTACGCACAAGAAACAGCGCCGGCATGTTGCATAGATCATTGGCTGACTATGGTTATAAATGTACTACTATTCAAGGTGCTCTTAAGCAAGAAGACAGGGACAAGATAATCAAGGAATTTAAACAAGGATATACTAAGGTCCTCATATCAACTGATCTTCTTGCTAGAGGTTTTGACCAATCACAGGTACTGGTCTGTTGTGATTTTATAGATTATTTGTGTTTCTCCTCTAGTAGTATAGATTATTTGTTTTATCTAGTAGTCTATGTTCTAACAGTTTCTTTTAGGTTAATCTGGTTGTCAATTTTGATCTCCCTGTCAAACATGAAACTCCATCAGAACCTGACTATGAGGTTTACCTACATAGGATTGGTAGGGCAGGACGTTTTGGTCGCAAGGGTAGGCTTTCCATCTCAGAGTTTTAAATTTTCTGCTAATTCTGTTTCTTAATATGCAGTTTTTTGTCATGCTCATAGAAAATGAATATGCAGTTATTCATGCTAGGTGCAACTACTGGTAGTCTACCCTTTAAAATAAAGAAAATTTTAGAAATACTATATTACATTTTATTCTCTGATGTTATGCTTTCATCTTCTTGTGGTGGAATCATGTTACAATTATAATTAATTATTGATTCCATAGTTTTCAGGGCGCCAAGGCGAGGCTAGGCGACAGGGAGGCGCCTTGTCGCCTAGGCGATGGATTTTTTTTAAGTAAAAACATGTATCCTAGGGTAGTTCCCCAATCATATTTCCTTAATAAATATCCATAATTTTCATAAGAAAAGTATAAACTTTATGTTGAAGTATTGAAAATCAACATATGCCAACATTTTCATGAAAAGAAAAAGAAGAAAGAAAAGAAATTTCAAAAAATATAGGGGATGAACCCCTATTTCTGGTATAGGAAAAGAAGAAAAGAAAAGGTGGAAGAAGAAGGAGAAGAAATTAGTATATCAAACACAAAATTAGTAAAGAAAAAGAAGAAAATGTGTTGATTGGACAACATTTTAAGTTCTTCCTTATTGGTTAGGGTTTTGAAGTCTTTGAGGGTTCAATACAGCATTTAGCAATTTTTGTGTTGATTAAACCCTAACAAATAAGAAAATAATAAAAAGAAATTAGTAATATAAACACACAAAATCAATATTTTAGCTTAAAAATGTCTATTTTATAATTATAACCTCAAAAAATTAAGAATATAAAAGTTTTTTTTTAACATGCTATAGAAAACTGCTTGGCAATTAGGCAAGGCGAGCCTCCAAGGGTGCCTTGTTGCCTAGGTGTCGCCTTGACAACTATGATTGTTTTAATTTTTATTTTTGTTGAGAAAAGTGAAGTATAAATTTATAATAACTTGAATATTTTGAGAAAAGTAAAGTATAAATTATTATTTCAATTCTTGAAATAACATGAGTATTTTTCATGTATCTTTTTGATTGGTTCCAAGATCAAGGAGGTATTATTATTTAATTATAAGGAAAAAAAGTATAAAGTGGAAAGTCCATAATAGGAATAGAAACCAAGTGCAAATTATAACTTTAAACTTTTATCAACAAACTAGCAACGAAGTACCTCCACAAAGAATAGTCTACAAGCTCCAGCTTTCTCCCCTTGGATCAGGTATGATTTGAAATTTGAATTCAGGTAACCTCATAAAGTTTTGGGAGCAAACTTGGGTTGGGGAATCCTCATTGATGAACCGGTTTCCCTCTTTGTATGCTCTGTCTGACTTGAAAAATGAGCCCATTTCTTCATTCCTTGTTCCTTTAGACTCAACTTCTAGTTTTGGGTGGAGCTTGGGCCTGAGAAGGGTTGTTAGGGATACAAAACTAACTGGGTTGCACCTTAACTCTCTTAGCCACTCCTGAAAATGTTTTTTTGGACCTTTCAAAGGAAGATAACAAAATTTGGACCCCATCTTCCTTGGGTACTTCTCTTGTGCCCCATTCTTTAAATCCTTAACTCAGCCACCTGCTCCTCCTAGTTTATCTTTTCCTGTTAAAGAGGTATGGAGCAAGTCCATTCCTCCTTGGGTTGGGAGTTTTTGTTGGGAAACTTTCTTGGAAAGAATTAACACAAGTTATCTGCTTCAAAGAAGTGAAGAACGAGGCCCAAGTCTTGTTTATCCCTGCATAGGTGTACTCTCTGCAAAGTTGATAGGAAAACTGGTTACCACCTAATGGCATCTTGCCTTTTTGCGATAAAACTACATGGGAATGGGTTTTCTCCCATTTTGGGTGTAGTTGAAACCCCCATTGAATGTGCAAATCCTGTTTTCTCCTTAATTCAGTTGGCCAATGAAAGGAGGAAGGATCATGTGGAGAAAGAAATTCACGAATTTTCTTATACTAGGAGAGAATCATTGAAAACATAATAGAATTGATCCAGATAAGGGTGTCACATTGGCAGAAATCCTTGGACTTATTCATAGATTTCTCCATGGATGACCTGCTGAAAAATTGGAAAGAGATAACTAATTCCGCCTAGTTTAACAGGGTTTCAAGTTCTTCTTGGACCTCTCCCCCCTCTGGATTCATAAAACTAAACTTTGATGGTCATAGAAAAAGGAGTACAGGGCTGTCTGGTATTGGGGGAGTCTTCAGGAATGGGGAAGGGAATGTCTTAGCCATGTACTCAGCCCCAATTGGAGAAGTTGACTCTCTCAGGGCTGAGATCTTTGCAGCTTTGGAAGTTGTCCAAAGAGCAAGAGATTTGAACATCAGAAGGCTGGTATTCGAAGGTGACTCGAAGGTGGTGGTGAGATGGTTAAAGGAAGACAACATTGGTATGGGGAACTACATCAATGAAAGGAAAAACTTTAAATGGCTAGGTAAGGACATTGAGATAAAATGCAATTGGGTGAAGAGAACTGCTAACTTATTTACTGATGGGTTAGCCAAACAAGGGGTGAATATGGATAAAATACCTCCCCCCTTGTTGTACTTAAAATTTCTTAAATATTAAAGGAGTGGCAAAACTGAATTTTGACAGAAGTTGTCTAGGTAATGCAGGGCCCTCTCCAGTATAGGAGGGATTATGAGAAATAAGGATAACAACATCATATCTTTATTCTCAATACCAGTGGGAATTGGTAACTCTACAAGGGCTGAGATACTAGCTGCGGTAATCAACATGGAGAACTTGTTAGTTGAAAGGGACTCCAAGGTGGTAGTGGGCTGGATGTCAAACCCAGAAACAGTCTTTTGGGGTTACAGGGATCTTCTGAAGAATGTTAATTGGCTTACAAGGAATATGTTAGTTAGTTAATCAACAAATGCCATGGCTGATTCTTTCTGTTTTGGACTACCTTATAATTGTAATTTAGGCTAGAGTGTGCTTAATTGCTCAGCTCTAAGGGGAGGTAAAATCTCGTTCCTCCTCTTAGGCTGATTGTACACTTTTTCTATTCTATGCTTAATAAAATACCACTCATTTATCAAAAAAATTTTATAACATTTCATTTCATTTTATTGTTTGTTAGGAGGGGGTAGTTTTTAACTTGTGAGAATTCTTAGAACTGTTTGCTGCAAGTAATGTTTTAAAACATGGAGGCATGCCATGAGGTGTAGTTTAGAATGCAAGAGGCATCCTTAGCTAGGAATGGCAATGGGGTGGGGATCATATTCCCCATCTCCGACCCCGATTCTGAAATTAACCCCCATCCCCTTCCCCGATCCCCGCCGGGGGTAAAATTTGTCCTCCATCCCCGATCCCTGATGGGGATGGGTTCCCTGTGGGGGCCCGAATCCCCAAAATTTTTTTAGATAAGTATTTTTTTTTGAAAAATAAATTTACTTAAAATAAATAAAAATTATAAATTATAAATAATGTTTAAAATATGTTTTGATATATATATATATATATATAATATAATATAAACAATATAATAATATATATTAATATTAATAACATTACGTATATATAATTGGGGTCAAGGTGGGGCGGGGACCTCAATCCCTGACCCCGACCCCATTGGGTCAGGGGAGTCGGGTCCCCATTGGGGATGGGGAAAATTGCCATCCCTATCCTTAGCCCAAGGAGGCACGGGCCTCCTCAAGAGGGGGGGGGGAGGAGTACACGAGGTAAGCTTGATGCACCTAAGGCACACGCCTCAGAAGCATAAACATTTCCAGCATGCACCTCAGGGCATTTTGAGGGCGTCTCGCCTCAAGGCATGCCTCCAGGTGTAGACCTTTTTAAAACGTTGATTGTGAGTATGGTATTTGATAATAGAAGGGTGTCTGAACCAGTTACTGAGAATTCATATAACTGTTTATTGTGAATATGGTGTTTGACAAAAAAGGGTGTATTCAGTTAGAAAAAATAATGTTGTTTTATTAAAATATCCATTACTGTTAGGTCTTATTTCTGTTAACAGTCAAAGCAGCCCTCTCTATTCCACCAAAAATTGGAAGATGTTAGAACCGAGAATGCAGGTGACAGATATGTAGGACAATGATTTAAAAGGTGCGCCTAGGCACACAGGCGAGGCGCATTTTAGGGTAGGCGCCTCGCCCAGGTCCTAGGCACAGCCCTTTCAAAAGGTGCATGCCTGCTGCGCCTCAGCCCAGGCGTGCGTCTTTTGAAAATTTGGCACTTTTTTTCTTTTCTTGTGTCTAGCGGCTGGGGCAGGGGCTCTGCCCCCGGACCCTGTGCCACGCCCCTCGAGGCAAAGTCCAAACAAGTCCACGTTAGGTCTTAAATTCTTAGTTCCCACACAAAAAATAATGATTTTATAATTTTAATTGCATTTTAAGAAGATATTTTATTAGGATGAATGAATGAACAACATTAGCATGGAGCATGGCACGGGGGTTACCCCCTATTTGGTCGGGTCGTTGACAATAAGACCAGAAATCAGGAAAATTCTCACATTACTCGGAGCTGCAATTTGTGGATCTCTAGTTCTGAGCTGTTTAAAAGGTGTTCCTGTTAGTGATCTGAATAGAAACTTGTTAACCTTTTTATTCTCCTCCTCCAGGCCGCTTCTCATTCCTTGTGGCCCTGGGATAAGAAAGGCGAGGGGGAGATGACCTTATACTTCGATGGCAGTGCTTCAGGCAATCCAGGTAGCTGGAATTGGAGAAGTGTTCAGAGATAGGATTGGCAGTGTTTGCTAGAGATTTGGCTGCTCTTACTGGTATCCACATTGCTAGAGATTTGGGCTTACAGACTCTAACCATTATAGGAGACTGCTAACATTATCAAATGACTTGGAGAGGAGGGAAACACTTGGAGATTGTATCACTATTTGGCTGGAGATATTCTGACTTCTGAGTTCAATGTTCGTAAATTTGTCTTGGGTTCTGACGAAATTGAATTCTGTTGCCAGATGGTTTAGCTAAATCTGGTGCACATCTGGATGTAATGCTTAGTAATAGTTATCTCCCTTGTAGCCTGTTCGACATCTCTGACTTCACTTTGCCATGATGTACATCTTCTCATGTACCTCGTCTTTTTAATAAATTTCAGTTATATTATTTTAAAAAAGAAAAAACACTCCATCTTAAAGAGGTTGATTCTGACTAGTGTCTTGACCAAAAAAAAAAGACTAGTGTCATATGCTATAATAACCAATGTTCAGAGGACCGGACGGGTGGACCGGGCATAGAACTGGAGAAGGGAGAGGTTCACGGGTCAGAGGTTAACCGAGGTCGAATAGGAGGTTGAACCATGATGATGCGGCATATACATCATATATCATACGGGTCATATAAATACTATATAATATATTTTACAATTTTTAATGTACTTAAATATGGTGGATGGATGGTAAGTTACTTAATTTTTAAAACAAATGACTAGGGTTCAAGTCTTTTAACTTACATTTTCTTTAAAATACGTGCATAATAATGTAATATGTATAATGAATAGTCATTAATTAGCATAAGAGGTGGATTAGTGATAATTAAGTAATTTGTGAAAATAATAGGTCTTGAGTTCAAATCTTGTTAACAACATTGTAAAATTTCACTTATGTATGGACTCAGGTTGTTTCATGAAACCAGGACCAGTTCACCGGTTTTCTGGTTCAACCGGTTGGTTAGCCGGTTTTCAGCGGGTTTTGAACAAGTCTGGTTATTGGGGTATGACCGAACTGGTCAGGGCCCTGGGTCATGGCTCAACTCTCTGGTCCGGTCCGGTTTTGTAAACACTGATAATAACTAATGGTTCTAAATCAGTCTTTGCGGAATCCTTATGCAACATGAAATTTTGAGGATACAGACATAAAAGGATTCTCATGGGTTCATTTGATTTTACAGGAGCTGTGTTCAACCTGCTCTGTAGTGACAGGGACAAAATGCTCATGGAGAAGATTGAGAAACACTTTGGGCATCGAATTGCTGAGGTAATTTAGATTTTAGCCTTCCGAAAGGCACTGTAAACTATGTTGATATTGAAAATCTTTCATGCAGAAAAGAGTTAAGGGTTGGCTCTATCTTTTATCTGTTTCGGTTAAATTGGAGGAGTTTTTGACATGTTTCTAGGTATTTTTTTTTGCGGTAAAGACGGTATTTGGCATGTTGGTTAAATGACGTGTTGTTTTTGCTGGTGGAAATGCTCTTTTTTTTCCTGGTGTCAACTGCTCTCTCATTATTATCAATCCCTGCGATGCAGGTACCTTCTTGGCAGAGTGAAAAGGATTTTGAAGAGGCTTTGAAAGCAGCTGGGCTTGCATAGATTATGATGGATTGGAACTGCCTTAATGCCCACCTGGCTGCTTACAAGAGATTTTCCATGAATCAATGGTTGTATCTTCCGTGAGAACTGCCCACAGGGTTCTTGCAGCTTTACAGGAGGTCTTGTATGGATGACCTTCGTGTCTGTTGCTTCAAGATGCTGGGTGTCAAGATATTCTCAGGCTTATTAGATAGATAATTGATGATATGATATCTATATATTTGTTTTCTCTGATGTTTTCATTGCAAAATGTAAGTCATCCCTTTCGGAACTCGGAACTTGATCAGATGCATACAACACGCTTTGTTTTGTGTGGAATACGACTTTAAATCGTCTGGGTTGTTCTCTTTTTGCGGTGTTTACAGTATTTCAGGTTTCTTAAAAAAGACAAATATCTAATTCCGTGTCTTAAGTTTAGCCTTCTTCAATGTTGGTCCATTTTATCTTTTCTATCTGTGGGTGTTCTCTTTGTTAGCTTGTATCGGTTGGGTTGGGATTTGGGAAGGTTAAGGGGAAAGGCGGGGTACTTGATGTGATTGGTTAATCAGCCCTTTCTGTGTACAACGGTGTGATCTTTGATCTGCAGTTATGTGATTTTCTGAAGCGGCAGCAGATTGTTTTTGTTTCCGGTGAACGTGAACCAGGGAAATCCCTGGAAACCCCAAACTAGTAAGGGGAAAGGAAAATAAATGAGAAAAAGGTGCTGCAGAAAAAAAGAAAACCCGCTTTATCTTGAATCTAAGCTTGTTCATTGGGAGAGAGAGTATTATAATAAGAAAAGGCCAAGCGCTCCTCCGTGGTGGTATAAACTATATAAAGTACAAATAACGTACAAGTAGACTTTAGAGGGGAATGAAGTTCATTTCATCATCTCTCATTTGTCTATAGTGGCATTCTAATTGTTTGACTTTGATCGATCTCCCCAGTCCCCACCAGCACCGAACACCAAACACCAATGACCAACCCAAGCCGAAAAAACAAAAACAAAAAGCATTATGCGTGTTCATCAACGATAATTCTGAAAGTAAATAAAAACAGACATCCTCGTCTCGTCAGCCATGGTCATGGGCGGGGATAGCTTAAATTCTTGGTCATTATTAATCAACTTATAGTGTGGAAGCAATCAAGAGAAAGGAGCAGAGGAGGCGTGACGAGTGACGACGACCCGAAAACATCGTCTCCTTTCATTTATTTATTTATTTGATTTCAATAAAATACGGCGGTCCGATGCCAACCCAAATGGGCAAATGGTACAATTTGGGGAATATCCCTTCCTTTCTTTCTTCTGGTTTGCTTGTTACAATCTGAAATCTGCATGTTAGATGTTACATTACATTGTTGACAAGACAATATATTAACTCTCTCACTCAAAAAGTCAGACTCCAAAAGAGGCAAACTGGGAAACAACAAAAAAGTCTTCCTTCTGTAGTTCTGTGACATTGAAACTTCATCGTCATCCTCTTCTACATTCCCACTTTCCACCAAACTATTACAACACCCCTCATCGACCACAAATACAACAGAACTCTCTCTCTCTCTCCTCAAGGCTCAAGTAACATTTGCCCATTCATGGACGCCCCTGCATCGCATCAGGACTCCGTCACTTGCGCTTCCTGGATCCGACGGCCAGAAAACGCCCATCTCGTCGTCTTCGGTAAGCCCCGGCGTGGTCACTCTTCTCCACCTCTGCTCCACATCTTCTCTTTCGATGCCAAGACTGCCTCTCTTTCATCTTCTCCCAAGGTCCAACCTTTTCTCCCTCCTCTTAGGGTTTTGCTTCTTTTATGCCTTTTTGTGAAATCCTCCTCCTCTCCTCTCTTTGTTCCTAGGCTACTCACGCGTTAGAAGAAGGCGATCCTATAAGCATTGCGGTTCACCCAAGCGGGGACGACATCGTTTGCTCCACCACCACCGCTGGCTGCAAGTTAGTTTCTTCTTGTTTAGCTCTGATCAATACAAAATACTGGCCGCCGGTTGAAGCTATTTGACACCTTTTGTATTAATTTCACCTTTTCTTTTTTTTTTTGTATTAATTTTACCTTTTCGGCACACGTTGATGCCACCTCTCTAGTCTTAATTTGCTAGCAGTTTTCTCTTTAAAATATAAATATGCACGGTTTGACTTTTTTACTTAATTTTCTAATATTTCTGGAAACTGATTTACTGTTGAGAGCTTATTGTCAATTTGTCATAATATCGCACACCTAATAACCGCAGAGGTTGTGGTAAAAGATCAGCTTAATCCTGCTACCTGAGATATATATCCTATTCAGTCTTCCCCTGCTCTGCTTTTCTTTGGACAATGATTGGATTGGTATTATATCATGCAAATTGTTCCAAGTGTATGGATAAATTACCTCTGTACATGTAATATTTTACTGGATTTGAACAGAGTCCTTTAGGATCAGGTTTTATTCTTTGAAATCTGAGGGGTGAAAAATATGATGTTTTGTCCGCAATTTACAGATTGTTCGAAGTGTGTGCTGGCGAAGAAAACATAAAGCTGGTGGCCAAAGATATACCACCTCTGCAAAGTGTTGGTCCTCAGACATGCTTAGCTTTCAGCCCTGATGGTTCAAGATTTGCTACTGGTGGGGAGGTAAGTCTTCCAACTTCTACTTGTAATATTCTTGGTTGACACTGTTTCAATAAGACAATAATTATTTATTAGTCACCAGTACTTGAAGTTGTAGATATGCACATCTAAGTATTTACTTTATTTTAGCATAAAATTTTGATATATTGCTACATGCTTTTATATGATCTCAAGGGAACATGGCACTGTTAGCCACATCCTTTTTTGATTAAATTAGCACATCCACAGTGAGAAGCCAAAGATGCCACTGTTTGTAAAGATAAAGGTCAAAACATGGGAGGTGCTTTGTCTTTTAAAATATGTACTTTTTTTTTTCTCATAAACAGGGGTGTGCCCCTTTACTAAAAATGGGATATGCCCAAATCACACCCCTTACTTTTTTCCCTCCCTGAGCAACACTGCTTTGCCATGTTTACTTTTATCAGTTTAGATAGAAATCCACTGTTTGGTACCTTGAGTGGCATTCAGCAAACATTGGTGGAACATTTCTGTTGTTCCAAGGAGCAGGAAAGAAGTTTTTCCCTCTATTCTAGGAAAACCAGAAATGTTCTAATGGTACGTCAACAAATGCTTCATCAATTACTATATTGTTTTCCAACAAATGAAACTCTACATCTAAATTTCCCTCTTGGTTCTTATTTATCAACTTTGTGCCTTTGAAAGGCTCTTTTTTTGTGCCCATGACTGTAAACAGTATTTTAGAGAAAGTTTGTGCACTGGATAAATTATGTCTGCATTGGTACAATTTGCTCTGACATATTTCTTTATTATCTGTAGGATGGACATCTTAGAATTTTTGAATGGCCAAGCCTGCGCATCCTTTTAGATGAGCCAAGAGCACACAAATCCTTTCAAGACATGGATTTTAGGTAGGGTTTAATACATGTCCATTCTGTCGTCATGTTAACACGCATATGTAATGTCTTTTTTTCTTATCAGTAACCAGGATAAAATTTTATTAATAATAAACAAATGTGTACAAGTTGTGCATCCCGTCAATGCAAGAGGTAGTCCCTACTACCTCACCTTATCCCATGCATTACAATTTAGCCCAAAACATTTGATTTCTATTAATCCCTTGTTTTGCTAAGGCATCAACCAAAGAATTGGCCAATCTTTGCACCTATTGAATCTTCACTTTCAAACCATTAGTCATCCATCTAAAGTTCTAAACTTCTTGATTTCATTAATGTAGTTCCACATCACTATCTCTTCATTCAATAGCCACTCTATTACCACTTTTGAGTCACCTTCAATGCTCAATTTCTTGCAACTAAGCTCTCTTTCTCTCTGTACCCCTTCTTGGAGTATTAGAACACCTATTGCCCTTTTGATCTTTCATGAAACTTTTATTGGTTCTTAGTATCAACGTGCATGCATTCAGCATTTATTACATGCAAATGTAGAAGTGCATAAGTTTTGGCTGCATTGCCCCCTTTTCATTCATTGATTCATCTATGGTATGTATTTGAATATATAATTGCATATGCTCTAACCTGTCTTGCCATACTCCAGTTTAGACTCAGAGTTCCTTGCTTCAACATCTACTGATGGTTCTGCACGAATATGGAAAGCAAATGATGGTGTTCCTTTGACATCTCTGACTCGCAACTCGGTATGACTTGTATGGTGGTGTCATGCAGAGCAGAATTTATTATCACATTTTTATGGGCATAGAGAACATACCATTTCATTTTTTTCCTTTTATTTTCAGGATGAGAAGATTGAATGCTGTCGATTTTCCAGGGATGGGACTAAACCCTTTTTATTCTGCACTGTTCAAAAAGGTTTTCTTCTTTGTTTTTAGAAGAAAAATACTGTACATGTCTCTGCTTTTATCCTGCTACTTGTTCATTTCTGAACTCCATTGGTTATTGATAAAACAGGCAATAAACCAGTAACTGCAGTTTGGGATATTAGTACATGGGATAGAATTGGTCATAAGAGGCTACTTCGAAAGCCCACCTCTGTCCTTTCAACCAGCTTGGATGGAAAATATCTTGCACTGTAAGCATAAGAAATTCACAGAGAATCTCGTCTAACATTTTATATAAGCTTTATAGCTGGTTTTCATTGTTTATGTAGGTGTACCAGTCTGTGCAAAAGAACTGGTTGATCTAATTTTTCTATTCTGAACTTGGTCTTGTTCTCATTTCTGAAGTTATGTTGTTTGCATTCATCTATTCTTTCTAAGTCATCATGGTGCTTTTTTCTGCCCCTTTTAATATGGCTTTCCCAGAGCTTATTCTATGTTGACAGTAATGCATTGTTTGTTTCCTATATCACCAATATAGTTTTCTGGTCAAACAATAACATGTTCTAATATTAAAAAAAACTGCTAATTGTTCTAATATTAAAAAAATAAATGATCAACAATATGTTCTAATATTGAAAAAATGACTGCTAATTGTTGTTTTTATACTATTTGATTTGAGTTCTAAATAATTACTAATTAAGCACATTTATATATCTGGATGGTTAAATTTGCATCTCTTTAGTTCATTTAAGGTAATGGTATAAAATTGTATTACTTGAAGGCAAAATGTGTATGAGGGGATGCATATAGCTATAAAAGGAAAAGATATCCCTTCTCTCATGCCATAGGAAGGTAAGGAGCTATGACTGTACAAAAAAAAGGCCTTTTGCACATTTGGACTAACCTATCAGCAATATATTCTATGATACCCAAATACCTTTACATGCGCAGCGTACCAGTATCAAATATGATACTAGGTACTGCATGGATACTTCCAGGTGTACTCTATACATTAGCGCTTACTAAAACATAAATGGTATGCTTTAATAATTTATAATATAAAACAATATGCATATCTTAGAAGTTTAATTGAATTTGACAATACACAAGTTTTGAGAAATGATATTTAGCTTCAAAAACTGGATATAAACTCATAATATAAGCATTTTACGTGGGACACCCTTACCTGTATCTGTGTCCATGATTTTAGGAAATGGAAAATCATATCTCCATTTTCTGTATCCATGTGTGTCCGTTTTATGGATTAACTATTTCATCCAATCTAAGGTCAAATGGAGGGAGATTAAAGAAATTAATAAAACCTGGGGGAAAGTCTAGAGTCTAGACACATCAAAGTTTAAATTGTTGTTATTACAAATATAATTTTGGGAAATGCAGGAAGATTTTAAATATTATGATATATATATATATATATTCCCTGCTAGTTGGCTTTGGCTTCGGTTATTTTTCTTAGAAGTTCTGAGAATAGTTCTCCATTAAAGAGTCATTGAAATATGGCAATACAAAGAATACCAAATTTAATCCAATGTGTAGATTAAGGCGATAAACAACATGTGTTTTTTTTTTTATCAATAAACATGTGTTTTTATTTATATATTTTAATGGGATATATAATTTTCCTGCATATGCAATTTTAGTTGGATAAAAATCACAAGAAGTTTCTTCTTCTTCTTCTCTCTCTACTTTGATTTGTTGTTTTTCTTAAATTTTGAAGTGTTTCTGTTGAGGGCCCGGGAATAGGATCTCGTCACGGGTCGGTCCACGGGGAAAACCTCCTGTTTTCCCTTGTTCCTTCCTGCTCGTGATGAACCTATCTTGGCACCTTCGGTGATTTGTCCAAGAGATCACCAACTCTCCTAACTCACTCTTGACTGAATAATTTGATATCTCATTCAATAATGGGGTCTCCTTAAAGGGAGTCTCCTTGCTGAATAGGGAGACTTCCAGTTTTATCTTGCTAAGGATAAGATAAGCTAATCCTAATCTGATAAGCTACTAACAAGATAAGATAAGCTAAGCTAATCCTAATCTGATAGCTATTAACAAGATAAGATAAGAGATAAGAACAATAAGATAAGAACAAGCAAAATGAGCTAATCTAATCTAGATAAGGCTGCTGTTGCCGAACTGGGTAGGATGAGCATCACTGAATCCTTGCTGCTGCTGGCGGTGGGCTCGGGGCCTGTTGCTGCCGGCGGCGATGGTACGTCTTCCCGAGGAAGGCATCCATAACATTACTCCCCTCCTGGACTACGAGCTTGTCCTCAAGCTCGAAAGCTGGATATGTGGCTTGGAACTCTGCCAATGGGATCCATGTGGCTTCTGTTGGTGGTAGATCACACCATTCCACCAAGACTTCAAGGATTCCACGATTGAAACGAGAGCGGGTGGCAGTTTTAGGCTGGGGGACCAGTTTGCCATCTTTCAAGGGTGGCAGGGAGGGAACTTGGTCCGGGGGAACACTCGTAAATGGTTTCAGCAAGGAGATGTGGAAGACATCATGAATTCGGCTAGTCTCTGGAAATTCCAGCTGGTAGGCCACACTGCCAATCCGTAACAGAACCTTGTAGGGCTCATAGTACTTAGGGGCCAGCTTCGGGGCAGCCTTGTGGCGCAAGGAACGCTGCCGGTAGGGCTGGAGCTTCAACCAAACAAATTGTCCTGGATCGAACGACAGTTCCCGGTGGTGCTCATCATAGTGGAGCTTCATGCGGAGTTGGGCCTACTGTAAGCGAATGCGGACGTCGGCAGGGAGGGCGTCGCGGTCCTGTAAGGAGTGATCGATTGCGTCCAAGCGAGTAGATCCGGGCTCGTAGGACAGCAAGCGGGGAGGATCCCTGCCGTAAACAACGCGAAAGGGAGTCATGCCGAGGGAGGAATGGTAGGCTGTGTTGTAGCAGTACTCAGCCCAAGGAAGCCATTCCAACCACCGTCGAGGTTGATCGCCTACGAAACAACGGAGATACATCTCGATAGTGCGGTTAACCACTTTCGTCTGACCGTCGGTTTGTGGCCGGTAAGCTGATGAGTAGGCCAGGGTGGTGCCGTGTAGTCGAAATAACTCTTTCCAGAAGGCACTAGTGAAGACCGGGTCTCTATCGCTGACGATGGATTCCGGCAACCCATGTAAGTGAAAGATATGTGTAAAGAAGGCGAGGGCAACCGAAGTGGCACTGTACGGGTGTGATAGAGGAATGAAGTGCGCGTATTTAGAGAAGCGGTCGACTACCACAAAGAGAACTGATTTGCCCCCTACCTTGGGAAGTCCCTCAATGAAGTCCATGGAGATGTCGGCCCAGATCTGCAATGGGATGGAAAGGGGCTGAAGGAGGCTTGTCGGGTGTAGGTTTTCCCATTTGTGCTGTTGGCATGTGGAGCATTTCTGGACAAAATTTCGAATAGAAGTCTTCATACCTCGCCAATGGAAATCAGTCCGGACGCGGTATAGTGTTTTTTGAATGCCCTCGTGGGTGGAGTTATGGATGCTGGTGATGATGGTGGGAATCAACGGGCAGTCTGCTGGAAGATGGACTCGTCCCTTATACAGTACCAACCTGTCGTGAAGTGACCAATCGGGGTTGGCCGTGCCAGTCTGGATCTTTTGCAGTAAGAGCGACCATTCCGGGGACTGTGGTGCTGCCTTCTTAATGTCGTCAAATAGAGAGATCCGAGGTTGGGAAATGCTACATAGAACCATCGCGTCTTCTTCTCGCCTAGACAAGGCATCAGCTGCGCGATTAGAGGATCCCGCCTTATATTCCACCCGGAAGTCAAACCCGAGCAGTTTGCTAACCCAATGCTGCTGAGGGGAAGTGGTAAGACGCTGCTCTAACAGGTATTTGAGGCTGTAATGATCAGTTTTGACGATGAACGACCGCCCCCACAAATACGGCCTCCAGTGCTGGATGGCTCGGGCAAGGCCGATTAGTTCGCGCTCATAGGCTGGAAGCTTCAGATGCCGGTCAGCCAATCTGCGGCTGAAGAAAGCGATCGGGTGCCCTTGCTGCTGTAGTACGGCCCCGATACCCACTCCGGAAGCATCGCACTCGACTGTAAATTCGAGGGCGAAATTAGGTAATTGCAGGACATGGGTTGAAGACGGTGCATTTCGCAGTGACAGAAAAGCTTCATCAGCTGCATCGTCCCACCGGAAGGAGTTTCTCTTCAACAGGTTGGTTAACGAGGTTGCCGACACTCCATAGTTCTGTACAAATTTGCGGTAGTAACCCGTTAAACCGAGGAACCCGCGTAAGGCCTTGGCGGATTGAGGTTTGGGCCATTCTGTTATAGCCTGAATCTTGGAACTATCAACTGTTACACCCTGCCCATGGATGATGTGGCCGAGGTAAAGAACCTGTCGCTCCCCGAAGGAGCACTTGGACTGTTTCAGGAATAAGCTGTGTTGGCGTAGGAGTACGAAAACGGTCCTCAGATGGTGGACATGCTCTACCCATGATTTGCTGTAAACGAGGATATCATCAAAGAAAACTAAAACAAATTTGCGCAGATGGGGCTGGAATACCTCGTTCATTAGTGACTGAAATGTAGATGGTGCATTGGAGAGTCCGAATGGCATGACTAAAAATTCGAAGTGGCCATGGTGGGTGCGAAAAGCAATCTTCTTCACGTCACCGGGAGCCATGCGAACTTGGAAATATCCGGACCTGAGGTCCAACTTAGAGAAATACTGGGCACCATGCAACTCGTCCAGCAGTTCGTCCACAACGGGAATAGGGAACTTATCTTTGATCGTCCGGTCATTGAGTTCTCCATAGTCAACACAGAACCTCCACGTTCCATCCTGCTTCGCCACCAACAGAACTGGCAAAGAGAAGGGGGAGTGACTTTTGCGTATGATCCCTTGGTTCAGCATCACTGTACATTGTTTTTCTATCTCATCCTTCTGTAAGTGAGGGTAGCGATAAGGCCTGACAACGATTGGTGCTGAACCCGCCACCAAAGGAATACGATGGTCGCAAGCTCGGGAAGGGGGAAGGCCCTTCGGTTCCTGGAACAGATCTGAAAACTCGGCGAGAAGTTTTTCCATGGCTGCCGGTTCTATCTGGAGTGCATGAACCTGCGGTGTCTTTTCTTTAACCCTGCAACCGTGCCATGAAACTTGCTTGCCATTCAGGTGGAAGGTCATGGTGAGTGCGCTGAAGTCCCACAAAATCGGGCCTAGGGTAATTAACCATTTGACCCCAAGAACAATATCGAACCCATCCAATGAGAGTACAAATAAATCAACAAGAATTAGTTCAGAATTGACCTGTACTGGGACGTCCTTACAAATCCCTGGACTGTGAACTTTTTCACCATTTGCGACGGCTACCTGTAGTCGCGGCCGGAGTTCCATTGGTACTTTTAACTGCAGGGCTGCATGTTCACTTATGAAGTTGTGTGTGCTCCCTGAATCGACGAGAATGCGCACCGGCTGACCTGCGATCTATGCCTGTAACTGCATGGTCTGAGAGGTTTTAATACCGGTGATCGCATGGAGAGAGATCTCTGGTTCGAATGTGAAGGGTTCCCCTTCCTCCTCCTCTTGCTCATCTATGAGAAGGCAAAAAAGCCTCTTGCATCTATGTCTTGCCGAGTAGAGGTCATCACAGTTGAAACATTGACCTCTCGCTTGGCGCTCTGCCATTTCTGCCCTGGTCAAGCGCTTGATGGGAGGAGTGACCATGTTACTGCCTGTACTTGTCACTGCTCTAGAGGTGGTGGTCGTGGGAGGCTTCATTTCCCGGCTGGTAGCAGAAGAGGGGTCGTTGCTGCTGGTCTTGGGGGCACCCACGAGTTCGGTGGACGACCCACATTAAAAATTCCGCGGCTGAGCTGCAGCTTGCGCTCAAATGCGCGGGCTAAGTTCATGGCTGTGACCAAATTTGGGGGATTCTGCATCTTGACATCCACTCGCAGGGGTTCTGCTAACCCTGCTATGAACATATCCACTTGCTGGTCTGGTTGCACGGAGGATGCCCTCGCGAGGAGGGTTTGGAACTGTTGCTGGTATTCAGCAACTGTTCCGGTCTGTTTAAGGTTAATTAGCTCGCCTAGTGGGTTGCTGGTCAATGGGGGTTCGAACCGAAGAAGGCAATAGGATTTAAACTGGGGCCAACTGAGCCCGGGTTCTTCTTTCTCTAACCGATAAAACCAAAGTTGTGCTTCTTCTGTTAAATGAAAGGCGGCTAGGCTTACCTTGTCCTGGTCATTTGTCCGTTGATTCCGGAAGAACTGCTCGCAGCGATACAGCCAGCCTAGGGGGTCTCCGTTGCCGTTGTACGATGGGAACTCCGGCCTGCTGTACTTGGGGATGATGGCTGCTCCATGGCCGACGGACTGCTGTTCGCCGGAACACTCCAGCAGATCTGGCCGGCGGTCGTTAGCTGCTGTCCCTCCGTCAGAGTTCCTTTCCCTGCTGGAAAGAAACATCTCCATTAGTCGTCGCAGTTCTCGCACTTCACCTTTGATCTCACGAACTTCGGAGCTGGTCTCCACGAGTTGGTGCTCGAGGTCGTGGACCCTAGAAGGTAGCTGCTCCAGATCTCCCATGACGCCTTGCTCTGATACCAAGTTGTTGAGGGCCCGGGAATAGGATCTCGTCACGGGTCGGTCCACGGGGAAAACCTCCTGTTTTCCCTTGTTCCTTCCTGCTCGTGATGAACCTATCATGGCACCTTCGGTGATTTGTCCAAGAGATCACCAACTCTCCTAACTCACTCTTGACTGAATAATTTGATATCTCATTCAATAATGGGGTCTCCTTAAATAGGAGATTACAAGAGTCCTAATCAAAGGGAGTCTCCTTGCTGAATAGGGAGACTTCTAGTTTTATCTTGCTAAGGATAAGATAAGCTAATCCTAATCTGATAAGCTACTAACAAGATAAGATAAGCTAAGCTAATCCTAATCTGATAAGCTATTGACAAGATAAGATAAGAGATAAGAACAAGCAAAATGAGCTAATCTAATCTAGATAAGGCTGCTGTTGCCGAACTGGGTAGGATGAGCATCACTGAATCCTTGCTGCTGCTGGCGGTGGGCCCGGGGCCTGTTGCTGCCGGCGGCGATGGTACGTCTTCCCGAGGAAGGCATCCATAAAAGTTTCTCATTTTGTTTTATATTTTAATTAAAACGACTTTCTTTTTCTATCTTATATTTTGGTTTTTCCTAATAATTACTTGATAAATTTGGTGAAAATGTTTCCATGCTTGAGCTGAAATTCTGCATTTAAACTTGGACTTATTTATGTTTAATTAGAAAAATAAAGAACTTATTTAAGTTTGATTAGACTTCTTACTTTTTTTTTTTTGATCAATAACACTTTCATTAATTCATCAAGAAAATTTACAAGTGGAAGACAAACACACTTATCTTCCAAGAGTCACAAAGAACTTCAAGAAAGGAAAGAAGAAAATACAAAGATACAAGGACACTACCATTACAACTTAGCCCAAAACAAGGAATCCCTTTCTGCCCCTTGTTTTGCTAAACCGTCAGCTAGGGAATTAGCTGATCTCTTAATCCAACATGTCTTAACTTCCATTTCCCGCACCAGCCATTTGATTTTCCGCTTCTTATTGTTTTACTTCCAAAGATCATTTTGTTCTTTGGTCAGCCACCCTATCACCACCTCTGAATCCCCTTCAATTATAACTTTCTTGATGTTCAATTCCTTCGCTTTCCGGGCTCCTTCCATAACTGCATATATCTCAGCTCTAAGGGAGTCGCCCACTCCAATTGGGCCTGAGAACATAGTAGAGATGACCCCATTTTCATCTCTAAAAACACCCCCGATCCCTGATTGTCCCGGGTTTCCCCTACTGCATCCATCAAAGTTTAATTTCAAGAATCCACTAGGTGGGGGGGTCCAAGCCACGCTCATTACTGACTTGGTCTGCGTGCAACTTGCAATTTCACCTCACTTCCTCAACATGTCATCCACAGTGTAATCTGTGAATATTTCCCGAGATTTCAACCACTGTACCGCCCTAAACTGTATGATAGCCCTCAAATCTGCTGTCCCTCTCTGAGTTTCTGATAATATCCTGAAGTTCCTTTCTTCCCACAGTGTCCAACATACTGCAACCCTTAGTCCTCTCCACATTGTCCTTCCCCTTTTTAACCGCCACCTGAAGGAGGGGGCGAAAAGGCCCTTCATGTCTGATGGGGGATTCCAGCTGCATCCAAATAAGGAGAAAGCCCAATCCCACAATGACCTCGCGAAGTGGCACGACACCATTAGGTGAAAACCAGTCTCCCCATCTGCTTTACACAGAACACATCACTGAGGTGACAAGCAAGTATTGGGTCTCTTCTTTTGGAGTAGATCACCAGCGTTGATTCTTTCCAGATAGGCTTCCCAACAAAAACTACCAACCCTAGGAGGTATAGCTCTGCACCAAACCTCACCAACAGAAAAAGGGAACTGGGTAGGACTGGTGGACTGACTTAAGACTTCGAAGAACGAAGCACAAGAGAAAATGCCATTGGGGTTAGGTGTCCAAGTTCTAGAATCCGCCCTAGTGGGGTCTAAGACAACATTATCAAGAAGTGCAAGAAGGCTCGAAATACAGTTGAAGTCCGAATCCCTCAAATCCCTTCTTAGACCCAAGTTTCACCCAATCCCAGAAGTGGAAGAGGACGGGGTGGTGAAAGACGAGATCAGCTCATTTTTCAAATCAGAAAGAGCATACAAAGACGGAAACTGATCCTTTAGAGGAGCGCTCCCCACCCAGGTTTGTTCCCAAAATTTTATGGAGTTATCGGAATTCAAGTCATACCTGATATTAGGAATGAAAACTGGTAGCAGGTCATGAATGGCTTTCCAAGGAGAATTGCGTGTGATCCTAGCTCTGATTCCCGCATCCCATCCGTTGTGCCCAGCCCATGAATACTTGCCACTATTCTAGCCCATAGCTTCTCCTTCTCCATAGGAAACCTCCACAACCACTTCCCCAGCAGAGTCATATTCCTTCTCCTAATACTCCCCAGCCCCAAACCACCACACGACTTACTCCTGCACACTATTTCCCAGCTAACTCTATGATCCCTCTTCTCTTCTTCCGGCTCCCACAGGAAATCTCTCATTAACTTCTCTAATCTGTTAACAATCTTCACTGGGATTTTAAACACCGACATGAAGAAGATGGGTAAGTTAGCAAGCGTGGCCTTAATTAATGTAATTCTCCCGCCAAGAGAGAGGTAATTCTTTTTCCAAGATACCAATCTTTTTTAAAACCTTTCCATCACCGGATTCCAGAAGCTCTCTCTCTTGGGATTATCACCTAATGGTAATCCTAAATAGTTCAGAGGCCACCCCGTGACTTCACACCCCAGAACTTCAGCACTATCCCTAATCTCTCCCTCCTCCAAATTCACCCCCACTACACAGCTTTTCCCAAGGTTAACCTTCAAATTGGACAGTTGCTCAAATAGTTGTATCACCGACTTTAAATTCCTAATAAACCTCACATTACCACTTTCACAAAACAGAATCGTGTCATCAGCAAACTGTAAATGTGTGAGGGGGGTTTCCATCCTCCCAACCCTCCAGCCTCTAATGAGCCCCCTAGAATCTGCTTTGTGAATCAATTTCCCCAAAACCTCCGCAATTAAAATGAACAAGAAAGGAGAAAGGGGGTCTCCTTGTCTTATACCCCTACTGGCTGGAAAGAAATCTACCACTGTCCCATTCACTAGCACTGAATAATGACAATTCCGAACACAGCCCATGATCCACTTGCACCATCTAGCCCCAAACCCGAATTTGGTTAAAACTTTCCTCAAGAACTCCCAGTCCACCAGGTCATAAGCCTTTTCCAAGTCCAGCTTACAGACCACTCCCTTCTTCTTATCCCTCTTAAAGTTCTCCACACTCTCATTAGCAGTTAAAATCTGGTCTATAATTTGTCTTCCACTCACAAAAGCTCCTTGATAGTGTTTAATGATATTCGGAATTACCTTCTTCAGCCTCAAAGACAACACTTTTGCAATGATCTTGTACAAGCTATTCACCAAGCTTATTGGCCTAAAATCCTTCGGGTGGGATGCATCTTTCACTTTGGGAATTAAGGCTATAAATGTAGAGTTCACACCCGGATTGACAATTCCTCTCCTGAAAAACTCCTCAAACACCCGCAAGAGATCATCTTTCAAAATATCCCAACAATCCTGATAAAAAGCCATTGTAAACCCATCCGGCCCTGGAGCTTTTGTTCTATCCATAGAAAACACAGCTTCCTTAATCTCTTCTATATTAAACTTCTTTCCATCCTTCTCTTGTTCTCCACCCCTACATCTGGCCAATCCAAACCTTCTACCCACACCCTTCTACTCACAGGCCTTCTTAGAATAGATTTGAAGTGCTCCCCACAGGCCCTGGCAATCTCCTCTTGTTGTACTAACTCAACTCCATCTACTACCAATTTGGAGATAAAGTTCTTCCTTCTCCTGCCATCTGCTAGAGAGTGGAAATACCTAGTGTTTCTATCTCCCTCTTGCAGCCATTTACACCGAAATTTTTGCCTCCAACTAATTTCCTCCTTGTGCAGGCAATCCTCTAACTGTCTTCTCAATTCTCTTCTGAGGTCATTGTCTTCCTCTCCAAATTCTCCTCTTTCCTCTTTAAAGTCAAGGCTTTCAATCTTCTTCATCAAGTCTCCCTTTCTTTCTTCTGTCCTCCCAAACTCCATCAAGTTCCACTCCTTAATTCTTGCTTTCAAGAATTGTAATTTCTTATGGAATTTTATCCCCTCCCACTCCACCGACGGGTTACACTCATGCCACCACTCCCTCACTTTGTTAGTAAACCCTGGATGCAGTAACCACATATTTTCAAATCTAAAGGGAGTAGGACCTCCACACCTTCTTTCCTCCTTGCATAACACTATGGGCCCGAGGTCACCCTTGGGAGAGCTCTAGCATCCAAGGTTCCCCAATGTTCTTCCCAATCCAAAGAGAACAGGAATCTATCCAGCTTAGAGAAAATGGGTCTAGATTGGAGATTTGACCATGTAAATGCCTTATGCACTAGGGGAATCTCTTTAAGCTCAAAGGCATCCACAAACTATTAAATTTCCTCATGCTTTTTGTCACCCTCTGGTTAATCTTATTGGACTCTTCCGAGAACCTTATCACATTGAAGTCCCCACCCATGCACCAAGGCCCATCCCACAATCCTCTAACATCAGCCAGTTCCTCCCACAGCTCCTTTCTCTCTCTGTAATCATTCGGTCCGTAAACATTTGTGAGCACCCACATATAATCATCCTCTTGCTGCTTAAACTTCATGGAAACCGAGTACTTTCCGATCAACTCCTCCATCCCTTCAACCACATCCCTCTTCCACATTGTTACAATCCCCCGGAAGCACCCCACAATGGAGCCGCCACCCAGCTAATCCCCCTGGCTTTCCATACACTCCTTGCCCATTTGTCACTAAACTCCATTCTCTTAGACTCTTGCAACATCACAATGTCTGGGTCATACCGTCTTATTACCTCTTTTATTGTTGCTCTCTTCTTCGCACTCCCAATTCCCCTCACATTCCAACTAAGAATCTTCATTCCGCTTCTTTTTACAAACCCTTTGCCACCTACCCACTACTTTCCCCCTTTCCTTCTATCTCCTTTTACCTCGAGCTTCTTGTCTCCTTCTACATCTCTCTTTAGTCTCTCTACTTCACTCAACCTCCTCTTCTTTGTTATGATCTGCATCTTCCTCTTCTGTAAACTTTCTTTCAACTCGTTCAAATCCTCCAGCCTACAGCCCAACTTCCCTACAAATTCTGCAATCGTGTCTTCTCTCACCGATTCCACCACCCCTACCCTTCCTACAGAATCCCCTTCATCTCTGTCCACCTGCCTTTCCTTCCTCTCCTCTATTCCCACCTCAGTTCTTTCCTCTCCAACCTTCCTCCCCTTACTGTTACCTCCCTCCTTCCTTGCTTCCTCCCTGTAAACCTCTCCATCTCTACCCTCATTCTTGTCCCTCTTCTCCATTAACCCCTCCTCTCTTCCTTCCTTTCCTTCCCTCCTCCATATCAGCTACCCTTCCACATCCTTGAACACTCTTTCAATGATTTCCCACACTTGTCCACTTCTATACCTTTCTTCCCGCAACTCCCCACAATCCTTCCTTCCCCTCTCCCCCTCCTCAGAGAGCCCGCCTACTAGCTCGGCTGCATATTCATGGGCTACAGGACATGGTACAGGAACGGAATCTGGAACCAAAGACACAGGAGACACATTAGTAGCACAAACCGAAATCACATGGTTACCTGGGACTGAAGGGCAAGCTAGAATAGGACTGCTCCCGGCCTCCTTCTCTTGTTCCGAAGGTTGGTAAACAATTATCTTCCTGAGTTGGTTGGGAAGTACTTCTGTCCTTTGGTCAACCTGGTGATCTTTCCACTCTACCCCCGGGTCACCTCTATATAGCATATTCCTGCTCTGCTTCCGGTTCTCCCGGTTTTCCCCTTCTGATAAACCTTGCGCACTCTGTGGTCTTGGGAATGAGATAATCCGATTGCAGTCTTCACCCTGGAATAATCTTGCAATATTCCACCCTTCCATATCATCTCCAGCACAGTTGCCTTCATCGTTTACACTGCCCACGCTAGAGCCATCGACAGAAAAGTCCTCCGGTTCACCATCGTCTTCACCGCACTGCACCCACCCTTCTAACTTCTCTTTCTTCTCTTCAGATCTTCCCCTAGTGAAACTTAGCTCCGGCCTCTCTGAGAAGC
Organism: Nelumbo nucifera; assembly: GCF_055504915.1. Classification (NCBI taxonomy): domain Eukaryota; kingdom Viridiplantae; phylum Streptophyta; class Magnoliopsida; order Proteales; family Nelumbonaceae; genus Nelumbo; species Nelumbo nucifera. The sequence continues at coordinate 9,208,182 of NC_142654.1, read as the reverse complement.
CTCGCACGGGGCTAAGCTCCTTCAAGCTGCGTCGGGAGACCCATTGTAACGCCCTCTTCTTTCCTGGTTTCCGACGCTGCGTGCATTCCCCCTTTTGGCTCGCGGCTGGGGACGATGATAGACCGAAACCGAAGTCTATCATAGTTGAAACCCCAGTCACGTGTTGCTTTAGTGGCTCACGCGCCTTATAAACAAACTGGGTCGGGCCCGCTGGCCTGTTTGGGCCTTTAAGAATGCCATTAGCAGCCCACCTGGGCTTTTGCTTTGGCCCATTTGTAAGCACCCGCGGGCTCACGTGATTTTTAAGAAGGTCATGCGCTTCCAGCCCCGACCCCGGTTTGGTTCTAACAGGTTTAAGTTCAAGTCTTCCTTGGCCCAACCCCTTTTCCCTGTTCAGAACAGTCTTGGCGCCAGTTACAACCTGTGCAAAGGTCCTGCCACCCTCCAGACTGCTCACTTCTTCCACACGCGAAAATCCCACCCCCTGCCTACTACCCTTTTGTTTCTCCAGCAAATGTTTTTCCATTTTAGTGAAAGTGCTTTTCTGGTTTGAATTCTCCAACCCTTTCTTGCCACGCAGCTCTTCTTCTTCAACCTTCTCATCTCCCTCCTTACGAGCCTCTTTCCAGAGCATCGATTCAGTGGAAGAAGCCAGCCACACTGAGTAGCACTGCCTTTCGACTAGCACCTCTATCTTCCGAGGTATCTCCTCAGGTTTTACTCCATTCAATAAAATGGAAGCTGAACGAAGGTCTCCCCAAAAGGCCCCTCCTAGTGATCCTCCACACATCAAAGCAATGGCTTCAGCAGTTTCTTGCTTCCACAAATGAAAGGGAAGACCTAACAGACGCACCACCACTCCATCTTCAACAAAGAAGTCTTTGGAGTTTGATCCCGGACACCATCTTGATACTGTGAAATTTCCAAGCTTAGCTTGGATGTTTAAAGCCTCCACTTCTACTCTGTTCTCAAGCAAATCCAGCAAAGCCTTGTTCTTCTCAAAGGATGTTAAAATAAATGTGCTCTTCAACTTTAACCTTGCTGTTAACAGATCTGCAGCTTTCCTCCAGTCAAGAATGGGATTTGAAGCTTCAACTATCAATTTACTTTCCCAATCCCCTCTCTGTATGTTTACTCCCATTCTGAAGTTACCTGCCCCAGCTAACACTAAAGGAGTCTCTTGCTTACTCTTGTTCACCAAACTATTAGACCTGCTTATCTTCCTTTTAATTAATGCTTCTCTTTTTACACCCATGCGTTTCAGCAGTTCACATAAGGCGTCAAGAACTGCCTTCCAGCCCTGACTCTTCCTTCCTTCTGGAAAGCAGATCATCTGCTTTCTACCCTTGCCAAAAAATTCTGTCAAGGAGATAAAATAACCTTTAAGGTTTCTCTTACACTCTACAACAACCCTTCTTCCAGATTCTGAGAAAAGCTCTTTCCAACTATTTTGCTTGCCTTTGTTACTTGCACCTTCCACAAACTCCTTGAGCCCTTCAATTACCCCCAGTCCTAGCAGCACCATCCCTCTCTTTGCTTCCCTGATCTTCAAGCTCAGCTGACCATTTATTCTCTGTTCCTCAAATAGGAGTTCCTTAGATTCAATCTTCAAAACTTTTTTCCAACGGCCTACCTCCACAAATTCTCCCATCTCAGCTCCTCCCCCTCTCCCCCTCTCACCCTATCAGCAACCTTCTCTTTGCTTCACCCTCTCACCCTCTCAGCAACCTTCTCTTTGCTTCAAAACTTTTTTCCAACGGCCTACCTCCACAAATTCACCCATCTCAGCTCCTCCCCCTCTCCCCCTCTCACCCTCTCAGCAACCTTCTCCTGGAATGTTTCTATACTGCAAAAATGGAAACATTTTGGTAGAAATCGAAAACTATGATGTTGTGATAATGTCTACTATAGTGGATAGCCGAAGATTCATGATGACAGTTGAAGTCAGCTGTCTCAATACATGCATTCTGGTTCTAGATATTTCTGGTCCTCCCAACCAGAACTATCACCACCACTACCACTTACAAATATCTGCCTCTTTAGAAAATGGTTCCAAATAATAAACCTTTCCAAGAGGCATCCAGTTAAAGCATCCTTGAACTGTGTAATTTGGGTCATGAAAACTATGTTGGAAGCTTCTGCTGGTAATAAATCAAATTAAGTTGAGGAGCCTCAGCTTTTGAATCCAAAAGTTGATCCACTGCTTGGACATGCAGTTCCCATCAAGAGGAGAAAGTTTTCTACTATTGTTTACTTAATAAGAAGTTTTTAGAACTTATAAAACAAGTTGCAGGTAAGGCCTCATTTCCTGGCTTGAAGAGATATTTCTAGTCATCTATTTTAGAATAATATTTATTTCTCTCTGACATGTATGCCTCTCATTAGTCAGCTGCAGGATTTCATCACCTTTTTTTTTATGTTTTCAAGTATAGGATCTACTTAACATTTATGTTTTTTTAATGAGGTCTTATGTTATAATTAATGTCATTGTCCTAAAAGTTTCCTGTCTATTTGATGATTAGAAAAGATCATGGTACAATATCACTTAAAATATCCTTTTTAACTTGGAATTTGGAAAAATTATATATTTGTATTTATACATTTGCTTCTAGCTAAGCAAGGGGTACAAAGAACTCAATTGTAATATCTGGGTTGAGTCAGCTTTTCTATATCTATGTTTTTCTTTTTTCACAACCTCTTCTTGTATTTATGCTTATTTTTATTAATAAAATCAATTCTGTGTTGCTGATAAAGAAAAAAAAAAGACTATACATTTGGATGCACTTGTTGAGCATTTAGCTTTTACTTTTCCCTGACAAAGTGGGGCTTTTTGTAATAACCACAGGGGAAGCAGAGATGGTGACTTATGTGTAGTTGAAGTAAAGAAAATGGAGGTCTGCCACTGGAGTAAGAGGCTTCACCCTGGTTCAGGCATTTCATTGATAGAGTTTTGTCCCAGTGAAAGGTAAATCCCAGTAAATGTCCACTTCTTTTGGTAATAGAATAGATAAATGGAGTATGAACATGCTCATTTTTGTTGGTTTGTGTATGAAATCCTAAACCTAAAGATCAAAGATTAGGTCATGTACCTAAAAAAAGCAAAATTTGGGCTGGGACCTTCCACATTGATTACATCTCAAAACAAGGACAGGTCACTGGATTAATCTGCAGAAAGAAGAGCAACTGAAATTCTTTATTATGATATTTCTGTAATTAAAGGACTAGTAAAATCTTTTCTTTAACAAGCTACAAATATTGAATTGAAGCTCCAGGAACAGAAATGTTGCATATTGCCATGGTGATAGAACATGGAATTTGACTCAAATTGCGTTCCTCGATTCATGGTAATATATGGGGGATTTAATTGGCTACCCCCCTTCTCTTAATCAGATCTGTTGTTGAATAATGGTTTCAATAAATGTAGATTTTTGCACTGTGGACTTTTGCTATAATATTCAAAGGGCATGAATCTCTAGGTGGGTCAGGAATTACAACTCTCCCTTTTCCACCTAAGGGGATCCATTCTCCCAAACCCCGCTCTCAAAAGAACAAAAAAATTCCTATTCCATTATTAATCTGATTGTAATAACTGGGTCAGAACCATAAACTGTTGCAATATCAAATGTTTTTACTCATCTTCCTTGGTTGTTAATGTGTTTAATATATTGTATGGTTTTGATGGGATTTATTGAACCATGGGGCTTTCTCCCATGTAGATCAGGATGATTTTTGTAACTCGTAGTTGTGACCCGTCTATGTACACTTGTTAACTTGTAGTTATGATGGGCCTTCACCATGGTTCAGCATGTAGCCCTTTTTTATTTGCATTGATCATGGATGAATTGGCTAAACATGTTTTTGAGGAGGTCCGATGGTGCATGTTGTTTGCTGTTGACATCATTTTAATCGATGAAACCAACAAGGGATTAAATGCAAAATTAAGCTTATGAGCAAATGCCTTAGAAACAAGATATTTCAAAGTATGTAGGACTAAAACACAATATATGGCATATAAATTTAATAATAACAATAGGAATGCAAATCAGGGTACACTAGGGATTGGAGACCAAGAGATAATTCAATGCGACCATTTTTTTATCAATAACAGGAACATTTCATTAATATAAGAGGTTAAAATACAAGGGAGGGGAGATAAACTATCTTAACTCCCCAAGGGATCTGAAAAACATTCAAAAGAAAGCCACTTAAACTTTCTCTTCTCATTGCTGTAGTTCCAGAGCCCGATCTTGTCTTCCTTTAACCAGCCCACCACTATCTTAGAATCTCTTTCCTTGACCAGCTTACCGATATTCAGGCCCCTAGCTCTTTTTACCCCTTCCACCATTACCTCAGCCCTAAGGGAGTCTCCCACTCCAATTGGACCAGAAAACATGGTTTAAGAAGAAATTGGCTCAATTGACCATTTTGGTACCTTGGTTCAATAATTCATAACAAAGAAGAGATTGAAGAGGATGTTGCCCATAGACTTAGAGCAGGATGGGAAAAATGGTGGAGTGCATATGGAGTTTTATGTGATAAGCGAATACCACTTAGATTAAAAGGAAAATTCTGTAAAACAGGTGTAGGGCCAGCTATGTTGTATGGAACAAATTGTTGGGATGTCAAGAAACATGTCCAGAGAATGAGTGTGGCAAAAACGCATATGCTGAGATGGATATGTGGAAAAATTAGAAAGGATATGATCAGAAATGAAGTCATTTGTAGGAATTTAGGAGGAGCTCCAATAGGTGATTAAATGAGAGCAAGTAGACTAAGAAGGTTTGGTCATGTGCATAGAAGACCATCAACAGTATCTGTAAGAAGTGATTTGTTACTAGATGAAGGGTCTAGAAGGGAAAAGGGGTAGACCAAAAAGGACATGGGCAGAAGTAGTAAGAAATTATTTAAGCTGCAATTATTTAACAATGGATATGGCATTAAACAGAATGGACTAGTGAACGGTACTCATATAGCTGACCCCATATAGTTGGGATAAGGCTTGGATGATGGCGATGATTATTATTTCATATTCTTTTTCTCAGTGGTATTTTCCATTACTTCCAAGTTTCTCTGTTCTTTCTTTTTCTTTTTTTTAATTCTCATCTAATTGTTCTGAGATTCCAAACTCCCTATACATGATCTTCTAATGTTCCTCCATGAAATTGCAGAGTGGTAATTACCAATTCTAAGCATTGGGGAGCTGTGGTTACAAAGCTAAATGTTCCTGCAGATTGGAAAGGTCTCTCTCTCAAATTATAATTGTTTAGATGAATATCCTCTGTTTTATGTCCTTATTGATGGTTCTTGGAAATCATGAGTTGGTGGTTTCACAAATCAGCTGTTGTGTGGACCTAAATTTTACATCATGGGGTTGCTATCTGGGCTTTTTTGATATTTGATTTTTGTTTGCTTCTGTGCAGAATGGCAAATCTATTTGCTGCTGTTGGGACTCTTTTTGGCCTCGGCTGTAGCATTCTATGTATTTTTTGAGAATTCTGATTCATTCTGGAACTTCCCCCTGAGTAGAAATCAGCCTGCTAGACCAAAGATTGAAGGTATATTTGGAGATCCTCAGTCCTCTGACGAGGGAATATTTGGACCATTGGATATGTAACTTGATTGTATAATTCTGTTAGAAATGCCCTTGAACATTTGATTGCTGCACCAAGATACGGTAGCTTTTGAGGCCAGTGTTTTTTGGATGGCAACAAAATTTTTTAAGGCATCCTCAGCCTTTAATACGCACTGTGGCAAGATATTACTTGTATTTAAAATTTTACCAGTGTAGCCACTTGTCAGCTTTGGAGTGATGTTTGGACTTAGAGATCCATGTGCTCTTTCTAATTTTTTCTTCAATGCAATAATATATCAAGAAATGAATATATTTCTTCTTGATTAATGGTGGAGAAATATAGAAGATGTTTTTGATCAATAACAAATTCATTCAATTCATTGAAATATCAAACTATTTACAGCAAGGAAGACAAAAATTCTTATCTTCCAAGTACAACTTAAACTCTCCCAAGAGAGAAACAGAGAAAAGGAAACAAAAGAAACAATTAAGTTACAGCTTAGCCTAAAACATTGCTTCCCTTTCTATCCCTCGTTTAGCTAATCCATCAGCCAAAGAGTTAGTTGATCTCTTAACCCAATGCATCCTAATTTTCATCTCTCGCACCAGCCACCTGAATTTCCTCTTTTCATTTCTGTAATTTCATAAACCGTAGTTGTTTTTAATCAGCCACCCTATCACCACCTTCGAGTCCCCTTCAATTATGAGTTTCTTGACATTCAATTCTTTGGCTTTCTGAACTCCTTCCATAACTGTCAAGATCTAAGCCCTAAGGGAATCTTCCACACCAATTGGACTGAGAACAGGGCAGAAATGACCCCGTTCTCATCCCTAAAAACACCTCCAATCCCTGATTGTACCGGGTCTCCCCTACAACTCCCATCAAAATTTAACTTTAAGAAGCCAGCAGATGGGGGAGTCCAAGACACCCTTATTACTGGTTTGATCTGAGTACAGTTTGCAATCTCACCCCACTTTCTCAGCATGTCTTTCACTGTGTAGTCTGTAAATAGCTCTAGTGATTTCAGCCATTGTATTGCCCTTATGTGGATCACAGCCTTCACATCTTCAGCCCCTCTCTCATTTTCTGAGAAGATCCTAGTATTTCTTTCTTCTCATAATGTCCAGTATACTGCAGCCCTCAGACCTCTCCACAGTCATTTCCCTTCTCATGTGCCACCTGAAAAATGAAGGGGAAAATAGGCTCTGCAAGTCTGATGAAGGGTTCCACCTACACCCAAAGAGAGAACAAGTCCACTCCCAAATTGATTTTGCAAATTGGCAAGACACTGGTAAGTGAAAATCAGTCTCCCCATCTGCTTTGCAAAGAACACACCAATGAGGTGTGACTTGTTACTTTTGAAACTCATCTCTGCTATGAATTCTCTATTTCACCCCACAGGAATGTTTTGTGGACTATGGAGTCTGATTCGTTATTAATTTACCTAGAATATGGGGTTCCATGCCCACCCAGTGTTCCTTGCAACTCGTAGATTCCAACTTTAGGCAATTTGACCACCAAGGTTAGTGTGCAGAGGGGTTTTCGGTGTATGACTAACAAATCTTTCCCTTTGGGAATCCCGGATGCGGATCGACTTTTGAAACCCAGCTGAAACATGAGAATCCATTATATCGTGGGTTTGGTGAACCCATTGAGTGACCAAATCTCACTATGGGACTATGGGTGGTTCTGTGACCCGTCATGTGGGTTCGCCTCAAAAGAAACATTTTTCTACCGCTACAAATCTAATTCATTGGATGAGTTTAACTCCGAGGTTGACGTCGAGCTTGGAGCCTTGGATTGGAAGGTAAAACCGTAAAATGATTAATGAATGATGGTGTTGCATCCAAGTCAAAATGGGAAATGAGGTAAGCCAGAGAAAACAACCCTGTTAGAGGTGGCTGTCACCTGGAAAAGGCGAAAGTGGAATGGAGACAGTCGTCAACAGAAAAAGGTAATAATGTGGTTATTGCCTAATTGGAAAACAGTGCTTTTGATGCTGAAAAAACTTTTTAAAAGTTGTAAAAAACCTTCTGGAGAGCAGCATGTAATCTTTCATTAAGTTGAAAAGAAAAAGAAAACAATTCTATAAAACTTTATACTTTTCTTTCTCAACAAGGTAACCTCAAGACGCGAATCAAGAGAGAAACATCTTTGAGTGATCAATGACATCCCAAAAACACGAGGCAAACAATTAATTTGACCACGATCCGATCATTGACAGTCAAAAATAGGATGCTTCTCTTATTTGAATAAAAGACAAACTGCTTTTTCCTCTTCCAATTACTTTAGAGATATACTAAGCTCTGGACTATCCAAAACAGTTATCCTATTTCTCTTCTAGCAAGAGGGATGTGCATGAAAGCATAGATGCTAACTCTTCGTCTGTTGCCAACCCAAAACCTTGCCATCTAATTCTTCCAAACCTGTCCAGCAGGAAAACATACCTGAAAAGTGACAATTAAAAGAAAAGCATAGTTGAGATCATATCACATTATAGAGCCTTGATAAAATTGAGAATAACACAGCAACCCTACCCAGTAAGAAGGTTCAATATCTTAAGCTCTTTTCTGAAATAATAATGGTCACCAAATGAATATACGATCTGTCTTTGGAGGGTGTTGATACTTTCATCGATATGAGATTTCCGCATTACCCGTAAAAGCAGCCGTTTTATCGGATTCAATGATAAGAACCAAGAGTCAATAAATGAAACCTGAAAATACAACCCAAATGTAAATTTTGACCCAGTAATATATAGATGATGGTACCATCATTTTTCTTTTCTCTTTTTTGATCAGTGATAGTACCACCACATTTATCAGCAAGAGACAATGCCACATACCCTTGAGTACAATCCTACAGATTTCTGTACAAATTTTATGTTGATAAATAATAACCAAGAATTTATAAATAAAAAAGTGATAATGCAATTCCTTCATTGACTTAAATCCAGTAAAATTTAGATGTAAGGGTAACCAAATGCATTAGTATGAGACAGGACTGAAAAGTAATAAAGCAAATGCTCAGAATCACACATGATGATAGATCTTATATGGGCCATGCTAGAAGCATACAGTAAGTAGAACTGTTATTTAGTATAATCAGCTCCATTTTGAGCCTCAAACCAGTTCTATCATCTTTTTCATTAAAAAAATAAAATAAAATTTATCATCTGATCTATCTGTGTGCCTTTTATTTAACACCACCTCTCATAACGATACCGGTGTTTCATCTTCACTGCTCATTTCTAAGATATTAGTTTTAGTGTTTCTATCATCTGATCTTCTACAATAGCTCCAATAATAGAAAATATTCTTTAAAAGAAGCAGGAAGATTCATATGATTGGTACATGAGAAGTTTGCTTATAAAAAAAATCATGCATGAATAGTTTTTCCAGTGCAAAAATAGTAGTTTAGAATTTAGCTAGTACCACCCATTTCAACCAGAATATACCAGAGTACATGCACTGTTTCTCTCTTGCACTGTTGAACATGAATTTTGCATGTGCCACTCAAGGGAGCATGATCAATACAATTTTGTAATTATTTGTAATCTTGATTGAATAATTATGTTCACATGCAGGCTTTTAAAATGTAAATCAATTCAGCATGTATTAGGCCAGTTTTGATAACACAGAGGCTATATTCTTAATCACAATTAAAATGACACTCCATTTCAGAATGTTAAATGTTAGTATATAGTAACTTGTAGAGGTTCACTTGACTGTATTGAGAATTTTCATATAACAATGTAGTCAATCCCTCTAGGCATAACCATTTCCAAAAGTATTAAGCTAAGATCAACAGAATCAGAATAATCAAATCTAAAATAGTAATAGAAGTATGATGTGGACACTATTGTAGTTACCTCATATTCCTAAGCAATAATCAGTGAAGCAAAGAACTATTGCTTATATAGAAAGACACTATTGTACTTACCTCATACATCTGGACATCTTTTGAAGCTCTAAAAGCATTCAGGAAGGGTGTACTCCAAGAATCTATCATTGCCTGTTGAAGAAATCAAACCAACAATATAGCCAGTTTCAGATTGTAGGAGAAAACTAAACATGGGCATTGAAGATTTTCTAGCCCTCTCTCTTCTTTCTTTGTTTTTCTTTTTTTTTTTTTTGGTATTACATAGTACTTATTACAGGGGTGGACTCTGGGGTGGGGACAGAGCAGGGTACACATGAGGTTCACTGGCCATACCATGGAAAGCCTGCAGTTCCATGGGTTGATCCCACACCTCCTATTTTGGAGGGACACCAAGCAACCATTTCAACTACTGAGTCATTGGCAATCTCAAAATACTTTAATAAACTCTGCTCTATTTTAGAAAATAAGTTTCACCAAGCTTACTGTTAACCTAATAGCTAATAGTGATCATGATGACAACTGCGATGGGATATTTCCACATCAAAATGCTGCAAATCTATTTCTATACTCAATTTATACTACTTGGAATGAATTACACAACCCATTAGTGCAAATAATAGGTCACTATTTCTTTCTTTCTTCCTTTTTTTTTTCCTCTTTTTCTGAAAGGTGAAGAAATAGATCATATTTTTTTCTTAAAATTAAAAGAAAGAAAAGAAAGGATGAATTGCTTTATTTGAACATAATAGGTGGCAAGCTGCATTAGGAATGAAAACACAAAGATCTCAAGTAGAATACTTTAAAACCATAAGATGCCCCTAGAATCTCAAATATTAGCCTAAGAATGAAGCTCGAACAAGATAAGGGAAATAAGTGGTCCTCCTATCGATGTTCCTATGAATGCATGATATTTGATTAAATACCATTCATAGATATAAGCGCCACACTGAAACTTTGAGAGAGAATAATTGAACAAAGATTGCGACTTGAAACAAGTGTATCAAAGAACTAATTGGGCTTTATGTCAGGGAGATCAACCATGGAAGCTATATTTCTTTTGAAACGATTGATAGAAACGTTCAAAGATAAGAAGAAAGATCTAGAAAATGCTTATGATAGAGTTCTTAGAGCGACAATATGGTAGGTCTTGGAAAAGAAAGGGGTTCAAAATAGGTATATAGACCTAATTAAGGATATGTGTGAGGGGGGCAACAACCAATGTTAGAACATCAGTGGGAGAGACTTCAGATTTTAACAGTTAATGGGTCTTCACCAAGGTTTAGCACTTAGCCCTTATCTATTAACATTGACCATAGATGAACTGACTAAACATATTTAGGGAGAAATTCCATGGTACATGTTGTTTGTGGATGACATTGTTTTAAATGATGAAACCAATGAAGGATTAAATACAAAATTAAGCTTATGGGCAAATGCCCTAGAAAGTAGAAACAAGATGTTTTAAAATAAGTAGGACTAAAACAGAGTATATGACATGTAAATTTAGTAAAGGAATGTAAATCAGGATACGCTTAGGATTGGAGACCAAGAGATAACTCAATGCGACCATTCCTAGTACTTTGGTCCAGCAATTCATAACAAGGGGGAGATTGAGGAAGATGACACCCAAAGAATTAGAGCAGGTTTGGTAAAATGGAGGGGTGTATCTGGACTTTTGTGTGATAGGAGAATAAGACTTAGATTAAAAGGAAAATTCTATAAAACATTTGTAAAGGTCAGCTATGTTGTATGACTGTGGCAGAAATGCAAATATTAAGATGGATAAGTGCAAAAGCTAGAAAGAATAGGATCAAGAATGAAACCATCTGTAGAAACCTAGGAGTAGCTCCAATAAGTGATGAAATGAGAGAGAGTAGGCTAAGATGGTTAGGTCACGTGCATAGAAGACTATTAACAGCTTCAATTAGGAGAAGTGATTTGTTACAAGTGGAAGGGGCTAGAAGAACTAGGGGTAGACCAAAAAGGATATGGGTAAAAGTAATAAGAAATGATTTAAGGTCCAGAAAGCTAGGGAGATGAATATCAGAAAACTCATAATTGAAGGGGACTCGGAGGTGGTGGTAGGATGGCTGAATAAAGACAACAGTGGCTTATAGAATTACAGCAATGTGAGGAGGAAATTCAGATGGCTGGTTCGAGAAATGGAAGTTAAAATCAGTTGGGTAAAAAGATCAGCTAATTCTTTTGCGGATGGGTTAGCTAAACAAGGGGTGGAGAGGGAGTCAATGTTTTGGGCACAGTTGTAATTTTATTCTTTCTATTTCTCTTCCTCTTTTTTCCTTCCTTGGGGCTCAAGCTGCAGGTGGAAGATAAGAAAGTTTGTCTTCCTATTTGTAATTATTTTTGAGATTATTTAATGAATTGTGTTATTGATCAAAAAAAAAAATGATTTAAGAACTAATAATTCAACAATGGGCATGGTTTTAAATAGAACAAAGTGGCGAAACAGGACTCATGTAGCTGGCTCTATATGGTTCGGATAAGGTATGGATGATGATGATGATGATGAGATACAAGTCTTGTGCTCAAGACTCCACCTTTTGAAAAGATGTCAAACAATAAATTTATTGTTCCAAAATCTACCATGACATACATCAGAAAGATGAAAGAAATATGAGAAAGCTAAACTTTCCTAACCTGAGAGTTCGCACGAAATGAAAGACACAGCAAGGATGCTGCGGGGACGGACAATTTTTCCTTGGCCTCATTTCCTTCAGAAACAATGGGTAGTTTAAGACTCCTACCATCTGAGGAGTCAACTTCTATTGTGGGAAACTTAACAGCTGCAACCGCTGGAATAATAATTTTATTTGCCATTGCAATCTGCAGAAATCCATAAAAAAAATTCAGAAAAAAAAAGCATTTGTTACAGATTAAGAAAAATTAAGGAATACAACACATAGCTGTTAGCAACGTATTGAAAATCATAATTACATCATAAATCATAGAGAGGGTTGAATCAAACTGAATCATGAATCGTATCATCTATCATAAGATTTTTCTGTTTTTTCCACAAACTTATAAAAAAAGAAATAAATGTATATACAGAAAAGTGCTTTTACCATATTTTTAATCCATATCTACCATTAAAACAATGCCATTTACTACTTGTACATTAGAAGCCTAAGATGATATAGTCAAGTTCGACTTGAAAGTTAATTAATCCACATACAATGGCTCTTTAACCTAAATATGATGGAAAATAAACTAAATATGGGTTAAAAAGGTCCCAAAGAACCTAAATAACTGTTCTGGTGAGGATTTTAAAACAAGAGTATCTTGAAAAATAAGTCATTAAGATTTATGAGTCAAATCATAGGATTCAAACAATTATTGTAAAGTTTTTGCAAAAAATTAAAACCCTTGGATTCATGATTCAAATTGTGAACCATATTGTAAAGCATAAGTTTTTGAAAACTATGCTGTTAGCATATTCACCACATTGTAGTTCCTTTTAGAACCATTTTTTTTCTTCTTTGCGGGGCACACTAAACATGAGGAGTAAAGCGTCCCCAGTAACTTTCAACATAATAATAATAATGATTGTGTGAAAAAATTATAGGTTTACTACATCGCTAAAAACTAAAGAACCTAAAAGAGAACTTTTTTGGCACACCTTACCACCATGTTTCTTGAGCTCAGAAATGTCAGCAAAGTATCCTCTATTCATTTCGTCTGCACTGCCCTAAAGCACAGTAACTAATTTAATTAAATTAAGTACATTAACAATGATGATGGAGAAATTTTCAAAACATATGGTTAATGGATGGAACTACAATCATGATGATTTAAGTATAGGATACACAAATTTAGAGGAAATGAAAATAACGGTTATTTAGTGCAAGATCAAAATCTTATTTTATTTATCAGATTGTGCTTCCACATGAAAAGAGAGATTCCAGAAAATGATTTTTCCAAGTAATCACTAAAGAAATTGGTTTGTATTTCCAACCAATCTGTGTGAGGTTAATCATCAAACAACACTACGACGTCAAGCAAATAACAACATCTAAAAGGCATAAAATATTAAATGTGAACTTACAGCCTAGCCCGTTCTTTCTCGATGGCCGCTTTGTTGCCGATCTGCAAAAGAAAGATTCTTGCGTTTGCTTATAAATTTCAATATTGTGAAGAGAAACAAATATTTCAATAAAACAAAAGGCTAGAGAGGAAGTAAGTCAACATAGGTCAGAGAGTGTACATGGTTGATGAATGGAGAGAAAAGGAATAAAAACCTGGTAGATGTCGAGTGAGCGATAGGTGGTCTTCTGTGAAGGGAGAAACGAAATCTCTTCTTCATGCTTTCCTCTGAGGAGACTGGAAACTGCAGCCCCAGTGGCGGTGGTGTGGAGCTGATGAATCATTGTTAAACGTTTCAATTTCAACCTCAACATATTTGATTCCGAGAGAAATGACAGTGCGAGAGCCGGACTGCTTCTTCTTAGCCTGTGTTCTGATTCTCTCCTGGTACCAGTCTACCACACCAGAAGTCGGGATCTGCTAATAACAATCAACTCAAGGCACATCAGACTGTAGACCTGGTAATCGGGTCGCTTTCAGGTCGGCTCAAGACAAATTCGGGTTGGGTCACCAAAGGCTATACCCTAATCCTAAATTCTCGGTTAGGATTGACCCATGGGTCAACTCGGATTAACCTTAAAAAATAACTGAAATTTCAAAAAAATAAAGAAAACCATAAAAATATTTAATTAAAAAATCCAAATTTAAAAGAAAAAACTTAAAATTTTAAAAATTCAAAGAGTAAACAATAAAGGATAAATCTAAAGATTAAAGGCTCGGTTTGGAAGGAGTACAAATATAAATATATAGAGTGTAAAACCTTGTATTTTGTATGTATTTATACTGTATATATTTATATTTATACTCGTTCTAAATTGAACCTAAAAAATTAAAACTTCTCACAATACATAAATAATTTCAATTAGACCTTATAATCAGGTCAACAGGTTGACCCGTGATCCAATCTTTTTTGCAGGTTGGGTCATCTCGGATTTGGATAGATAGATATGAGACCCTGACCCTATTTTTGGGTTGGGTCGAGTTGATGCCATCTTCAAGTCTATCTGGTCCAGACCGCATTGTAACAAAAAAAAAACTGGACCAGAAGAGCCCCCACTCTAAAAGAACCAGTCCGTCGAGACACCAAGACCGGTGCTGTCGCTGTATCTGGCTTGGCCACTCGGGTTGGTGGTGGGAACCGGATTCAAATGGAACAACGACCATATTTCACCAGTAATGTTTGCTTGCAACTTTGGATTGCCCACGTGGCACATATCTTATGTTAGTTATTGTTGATTGAATCTGGCCCATGGACTATGGATCGACCGGATGCCATAATATCAGTTTTGGGTTGGGCTTATGGTTTGTCCGACGGAGTTGAGATAAGCCAAGGTTTGTTCATATAATCATATGGTGTCGAGGACACAAATGTGAGTTCGGATCTCCTACCCATTTGACAGTTGACACTACAGGTGTGGGGAGGTGTTCCCAATGCACAGCTGTAGTGTCATGTGGGTAGGAGATCAGAACTACTCAAATGTTTATCTATAGATTCACCGGTTTAGGCTTGACCCGGAGGCTCGGCCTAAGAGAAATGTGTGTTTCATAGGTAGGATAATCATTCCTACCCTAGCTCCGAAGGCCAAGGTCTGGCCCATAACTTTTGGGCTTGGGCCTAGGCTTGGACCGGAAATACATATTTACAATGATAATTAATGTGTATTAAGTCTGATCCAAACCGGCCTAGCTCCAAATAGGATACATGGAGGCAGAAGTTTTGTTTACTTACGCTCTATTTTTGTCCGCAATGCAATTCCATTTGTATTAATTCAAATTGTTGAAAGTATAAATGAGATAAAAAAAATGCAAATTCTGATCCATTTTTGCTTCAAATTTTATTTTAATTAATTTCAGATTTTATTTTACTTCATCTACAAAGCAAACAAACAAGACAAGGCAAAATCTGAAACAATAAATAAATTAAAATCTGCACTGAAATCATTTGCACTCCCATACTTTTGCATTAGTATAAATGAAATTGTACTGCGACCAAACGATGCTTTAATGATCCAAGGCCATGCATGGATGTATTCAGGGCCTGAATTGCAGTTGAGGTTGGCATGTAAAAGTAACTGCTGAGCACAAATATTTGCTACACTGGTTCATAGGCTGGAGGGTCTCCTAATCTTTCTGTTTTTTGTTCAAAATTTATTTATAATATCATGAGAAGATTTATAGAAAATATCAATAAATAATAATACTAAATAATATTTACTTTGAAGGTATAATTATGAAACAATGGTAAAACTAGATTTTACCATTACATTAAGCCATTAATGGTCCATGAGACCAAGACCCAATAAATTTTAACAAGGATGGTATTAGTCAAAGTGGCTTGGGCAAAGCCATGCGTAAATGGAAAGTTTTGAGGGCTGACTGTGCACGTGAATTGAGCTTCTCATGAGTTATTCGAGTCCAGTTCGTGAAAAGTTCAATTTGGTTGGCTAAACTCGAATTCAATATAAAAGCTCGATTTATGAGACTTGTGAACTTAATTGAGTTTTTTTATATGTATTATAATAATTAGTTTTTATAATTATTATTTTTTTTATTCTTATAGGAAGTTTAGCTTATTATAATCAAGCTCGAGCTGAGATAAACTTGAACTTACGAGCTTTTAAGTCAAGCCAAAATTAATCTCAAGTCTTTAGTTCAAATCAAGCTCGAGCTTGAGCCTCATAATTTTTAGGTAAATTGAACTCGAGTAGCCAGATATTTGGCTCACCTCAAATCCACCCCTAAGGCTGAGCTAGGCTCGGCTTTGGCATCCACTTGATTTTTACAACATACTATTTATTTCCTCTTTTAGGCTTTGATCGGTTTCATACAAAAAGGAGATCTTAAGGACTTCTCTTCAACTTTCTATTTCTCTCTTTCTTGTACCAAACTAAACATGCATGACCTTAATGCCATAGAAATCCAGATCCCATGTCTCTTGAAAGAAAAAAACATGCAAATACTCTAAGAGTATAATCCAGTCATATGTAAAAATTATACTCTAAGAGTATATTTATATGGTTTTCATCGCGGGGAGATGTTTACAATGTATGACCAGATGTTGTGCTCTAAGACTAAGAGTGTTTGCATGGGTTTCGCCTTTAGTAAATTCTTCACCCGCTAGCTTTAGAATCTGAATTAGCTAGATGAAAAGGGTTTACAATCTCTAGGTATTGAATCTCAGTGATATGTGTGCCAATGGACCTCAAGTCATTCAACCCGACTCCAACCCCAAGTCATTCAAGGGGGTTGTTTGACAATATGGTTGGTTTTGTTTTTGAACTCAAAAGCAACTGCCCACATCAAACAAAAATAATACAACTTTGCTTGTATTTGTTTTTATTTTCAAAAACAAAATTAGCCATGTTCTCATCCCCTAAACACAGAAACAATCTAAGGTTGCATTTGGCATTTCTTATTTTGAGGACTGCCACTTAACCTGACCCACTAACAACCCTAGATGTAAGCAATACACTTGCTTGGTTACATCAACATGTCCAAAGCGCCATGCTATAAGCACCACCATTTACCACTAAGGTTATGTTTGGTTTGATGGAAAAGGTAGGGAAAGGAAGGAAAAGACAAGGAAATCAATACAAGGGTTATAAAGATTTTCCTACCTTTTCTTTCCCTTCCTTAGATTTTCCTTCAAACCAAACATAGCCTAACTAGAAACTTTTGCTAGTCCGGGTGGCAAAAGTAGTTTGGAATTCAAACTTTGAATGGATATTAATTCAATAAAGCCCGAAAGACCTTCGAATGCGTGCAAAATAAGACCTATATAAGTTTTATATTGAGAAATTAGAACTTTGAATGGATAGCATTAGTCATAAGAACCACCAACAACATTAAGATTATTATATTGCCTTAATATTAACTATTAACTAAATAACACTTCCTTCTCCACTGCCTAGTTTGTTAGGTATGGTCCCTTTTTTATACTTTGCCCCACAATTTGGAATCTGTCTACCTAGGAGACCTCTCTCCAAAATCAACAAATGCAAAAGAGAGAGAAGATTTCAAATAATAGTTTTTTAACTTGTTTGGGTGAGTAATTCTACTTTGCCCTTTTTCTTTTTCATTTTTATCAACTTTGAGATCCTTCTCAAAAGCGCCAATATGAAGGGGGAGATTGACCTGCAGGGCCCATTATTGATTGGTGGTGGTGGGACCAACCTATAATAACATATGGGGCCTGATGAAGGAAGATTTGGCCCGACCTCGCAATCACTCCACGAGGCAAAAACAAATATCTCGGCACAACAGCGCACCCAGGGCGCAAGCACCAAAAGGAAGAAACCAGCAGCCTGAACTCCCTACGAGGAGCCCGACCTCCCTACGAGGAGCCCGACCTCCCTACTAAGAGCTCGAACTCCCTACGAGGAGCCCGGCCTCCCTACGAGAAGCCCGAACTCTCCCTTAGGCCCCGAGCCACACAAGGCAGTGACCCGAACTGGCCCGCCTCATGGCAGTTCGGGACACTCCCCTATCCGAACTCAAGACTTCACCTCGTTCGCCACTCCAGCACTTCGCCTCCGAGATGCCGAACTGAACAAATGTACCATACCTGACACCGAGGAGGTCCGTATCCAAGGGCGGCGCATCTGACTGACTTGGGATCTGACGCTTGACAGCCGCACTTCAACGGTCACCTACCACCGCCACCTGCCACCGTCATCGCCAGTCGTAGAGACGGCTCCGACAAAAGGGAGCAGTGGCGGTTCTGACCAGCAGAGGGGATGACACCCGAACTGGCAGGAGACCGGAGGTAATCGTACCCGACCTGACAAAAGCTTAGGAGTGAGTGCACGAGGTGGCTATAAAAGGCTCCCTACCCCCAAGAACAAGGTAGGTGAACTTTGCGCCATCTGGTTTTATCTTGCCTTTGAAAGAATTCTAACTTGAGCTTCGGAGCATTCATACCGGGTTCCCCCCGGAGCTTCCTCATCTTCTCTGTTTCAGACTCCCTGTAGCTCCGTTCAGAGGCAAGGTCGTTGACAGTTAGGACCAGCCGGATTGCGCACCATCAATTGGCACCGTCTGTGGGAACGCTTCTAAAAGCCTCCCTCTAAACTCTCATAACCTCTTTCCTTCAAAAACCCCAACACTCATGGCTTCTTCCAGCAACGCCGGACGTGGCACGGAGACAAACACCACCGGGGAACAACTTCAAGTCCCCGTGGTATGCGTCGGACAGTTCACCATCCCCCTTTCGGTGGATGGAATCCCCAGCTTGAATGCGCCACAAGCGGTGGCGCCCGTAAACCTTCCTGCCATGAGCATCCCCTTTCCTCCCCCGATCGAGACAACCTTTACTGAACCAACTGCCGTCCCCCTGGCAACCGGCCAAAACCGGTTGGACGACCTGATGCAATGCAAGCGGGCAATGCAAGCCCAAATGCAACAATTCCAACAACACCAGCTCCAGCAGCACCAAGTACTGCACAACATCTCCCAACATCATTATCAGCAGCAGTTCCCCCAACTACCCTTGAACCAGTCACTGCTTCCACCTCGGTATCCTGCCCCGAAGCCGGTTAAGGCCTCCCCTCAGGGTGGATGCCCTCACCGGGGAGAAATCTCCCGGCCCCATAACCCCCCTAACAGCCAGGCCTCGTCCCCAGGCCGAAGAGAGAGAAAAATCACCCCCGCCTCGCAGCTCGCAGGCGGGTCAGGAACCTCGCCCGCAAGGTCAGCACCTCGGCGCTCTAGGCCCGAGTTCCCACTCACGGAAAACCGATTCGGTGCCCTGGCAGCAGACTACCAGCATCCCAGGCCCATCGAGCTCGGCAACACAGAGGCCAGCAGCGCTAGTACCAGGCCCACTCAACAACGAAGGCGCCGGCGAAGTCGCCAAACTGCCACCCGTGTCCTGCCCGAGCTTAGAGGTAAGGAAGAGACGAGCTCGGACGAGGTAAGAGCTGCCCCGATTCTCTCAGTTCCTTCCCCCCTCGCATCAGAACTCCTGGCGGTCCACTTGCCCAGAGATTTCAAGCTCCCACCTTTGGACAAGTATGATGGGTCCTTCGACCCCAACGACCACGTTGACAATTTTCAGTCCCAAATGCACCTCGCCAGGGCCAGTGAATCGTGCATGTGCGTGGCCTTCACCACCACCTTCAGGGGGGTAGCCCGCACTTGGTACAGGAACCTGGCCCTCGGGTCGATAAGGTGTTGGGCCCAGTTCGTGCAGGTCTTCATCGCACACTTTGTCACCAGCAAGCGGTGTCCCAAAACAGAGGAAAGCATCTTCGGAGTAGTCCAGAGAGAAGGAGAATCCATATAGGGCTACATCAAGCGGTTCAATGAAGCGTGCTTACAGATACCGCGGTTAGACCCCGCGGTGTAGCTTGCGGCGGCCAAGAGAGGAGTAACGCACAAAGAGTTCAAATGGCACATGGTAGCTAACCAGCCCGCAACCGTGGCCGAATTCCTCAAGTTCGCGGATAAGTTCATGAGAACAGAGGAAGAAATCAACCAACGAACAGAAAACGGGAACGAGAAAAGAAAGAGGGAAGGCGAGCCCTCCAACCCAGTCGACAGAAAAAACTCGGCCCGGGAGCCGAAGCCGAACCAGTCGTTCCGAGCTCCCTTAGCAGTTCAGACGGATTACACGCCGTTAAACACGAGGCGGACCGAGATCTTAATGACGATCAAGGACACCCCATATGTAAAGTGGCCACCTCGCCTAAAGGGAAATCCGAACAAGAGAAATAAGAATTTGTACTGTAGTTTCCATAAAGACCACGGGCACAGTACCGAACAGTGTAATAATTTCCGGGACGAGATAGAGGGACTCATCCGTCGCGAATACTTAAGGAATTTTGTACAGCATGACAATAATAACAACAATAAGGCAGGTCGGCAAGGAGAGCACGGAAAGGATGCCTCTGAATCTAGCAGCAGACCAGCCGAACCGTTGCAGCGATAGCCTCCGGAAGAGAGGCCAATTCGGGGAACCATCCATGTAATTTTGGGAGGTTCGGTGGTAGCAGGGTGTACTTCGGCAGCAGCCCGGACGTCAGTTCGCAAAGCGGCCCTCGAGGAACAGAACCCCCCAAAAAGACCAAAGACTGAAGAGTCGATCTTCTTCACGGAAGACGATGCGCGAGGGGTCCACTACCCCCATGATGACGCGCTTGTCATTAAACTAAGGATCAGCGACTTCGAGGTTAGGCGCGTACTCGTAGATTCGGGCAGCTCATCGGACATCCTCTTCAAGCTAGCATTTGACCAGCTACAATTACAGAGGAGCGAGCTGAAGCCCGCGAACCCTCCTATGATGGGTTTCAGCGGAGAGAAAGTCAGGCCCCTCGGAAAAATAACAGTACCTGTGGAAGTCGGCACATGGCCTTGTGCGGTCAGACTCAACCATGATTTCCTGGTGGTCGCGACCCCCTCCCCATACAATGCCATAATAAGGCGGCCAATTACGCATATCCTGTGGGCAGTGGTCTCCACATACTATTTGGCAATGAAGTTCCCTACAGACTTCAGTGTGGGGGTAGCGTGAGAAGACCAGCTCGAGTCCCGCAAGTGTTATGTTGCCGCACTGAAGGAAAAAACCAAGGTAGCCGACGACCTTGAACTGGAGCGGCCTACGGAGCAAGGCGAGGAACGAGCTTCGCCCACAAAGGAAATGGTCGCAGTCTCGACTTCGGCTACAGACCCAGCTCGTACACTACAGATCGGTGCTTCCGTCGAGGAACCACTACGAACCGAACTGGTGAGTTTTTTACTTCAAAATTTAGATATTTTTGCCTGGTCCGCGGCCGACATGCCCGGTATTAACCCCAGCCTGATAACTCACAAAATTAGTACTGACCCTGTAGTCAGACCCGTTAGACAGAAGAAACGCAACTTAGCCCCAGAGCGCTGGAGGGCGGTCGATGAGGAGATCGAAAAGCTCCTTGTAACAGATTTCATAAGGGAAGTCCATTACCCGAGTTGGGTGGCCAACCCAGTGCTGGTGAAAAAGGCAAACGGCAAGTGGCGCATGTGCGTCGACTACGCCGACCTGAACCGAGCTTGCCCGAAAGATTGTTTCCCCCTCCCCAGAATTGACCGCCTAGTGGACGCGACCATGGGACATGAGTTTCTAAGCTTCCTGGACGCCTACTCGGGCTACAACCAAATCAGGATGGACCAGTCTGATGAGGAAAAAACCAGCTTCATAACCGAGTTCGGCCTGTACTGCTACAAGGTCATGCCCTTTGGATTAAAAAATGCCGGGGCAACCTTCCAAAGACTTGTAAATAGGCTGTTTCGGCCCTTGATTGGCACGAAGATAGAATGTTATGTAGACGACATGGTCGTCAAGACGCAGTTTTCACAGGAATTAATACAAGACTTAGATTCTGTCTTGCAAATCCTACGTCAATTTAGCATGAAACTGAACCCTAACAAATGTGTCTTCGGTGTCACCTCGGGCAAGTTCCTAGGTACATTGTCAACCGGTGCAGTATTGAGGCCAACCCGGACAAGATAAAAGCCATCCTAGATATGAGACCACCCCGGAAAGTAAAAGAAGTTCAGAGGCTAAACGGCATAGCCGCTCTAAGCCGCTTCGTGTCCAAATCAGCAGACCACTGCTTGCCCTTCTTCAAAGCAGTCAAAGGAAAAGGGTTTGAGTGGACCCGAGGCTGCCAGCTCGCGTTCGACAAGCTAAAAAGCTACCTCGCTAGTGTGCCAACCTTAGCCCGGCCCGAGGAGGGCGAGGTCTTAGAACTGTACCTCTCGGCAAGCGACGAGGTGGTCAGTTCGGTACTAATAAAAGAAGCAGACCGGGTCCAACGACCCATCTATTATGTTAGTAAAATTTTGCAGGGAGCAGAGACAAGGTACCCTCAGATAGAAAAGCTAGCATACGCACTGGTGATAGCAGCTCGGAAACTCCGCCCGTACTTCCAGGCTCACACCGTCATCGTCCTGACTGACAAACCTCTGAGGCAAGTTTTACTCAAGCCCGAGGTTTCCGGTCGACTGACGAAATGGGCCATCGAACTCAGCGAGTACGACCTCCAGTACAAGCCAAGAACTGCTATTAAGGCCCAAGCCTTGGCAGATTTTATCGCCGAGTGCATGTTTAGCCTCAAAGCCCCTGAGCCGATCGAGCCCGAGATCCCCAGTTCGGGCGAGCTCAGAGCTCCCAAGCCAATAGAGTTTGAACCCCGTGAAGTAGCAGTCAGTGTAGCATCTCTCCTGGTTAGGCCAAACGCGAACTGGGATGAGGAGCCCTGGATCCTTCACGTAGATGGCTCCTCGAACCAGCAGGGCAACGGGGCTGGAATAATGCTACGCGGCCCAGGCGGAACGAAATTGGAATACGCACTATGCTTTGAGTTCGCGGCATCCAACAATGAGGCGGAGTACGAGGCACTGATAGCCGGGCTGAACCTTGCGCACAAGGTCAGAGCAAAACACGTAGTTATCTACAGTGATTCCCAGCTCGTGGTCAACCAGGTTACAGACGAGTACGAAGCACGCGAGCTCACTATGACAACATACTTGGCAAAAGTAAAGGAGGCTCTGCTCAACTTTCAGTCACACTTCATCAGGCAAATCCCGAGGTCAGAGAACACTGAGGTTGACACCCTGTCCCGGTTAGCCAGCACGAGTCACAACGCCATGAGAACCATGTACATAGAGGACTTACCTCGGCCCAGCATTCTCGATGGGGCAGAAGAAGTCGCTCCCGTTCTTGAAGCAGAGCCGAGCTGGATCGACCCACTCGCGAGCTTCCTGCTAGATGGAATCCTCCCTGCGGACCGCAATGCAGCCAAGAGGGTGCAGCGCCAGGCAGCCAAATACGTCACAATAGACGAACGGTTGTACCGACGATCCTACACGCTCCCCTACCTGCGTTGCTTGCGACCTGCCGAAGCCGAGCTCGTACTCCACGACACTCATGAAGGTATGTGCGGCGGACACCTGGGGGTAGAGCCCTCGCCCAAAAGGCACTTCAACAAAGATACTACTGGCCAACGATGAAGGCAGAAGCCGTCGAGCTCGTCAGAAAATGCGACAAGTGTCAGAAGCATGCCAATATCCACCATCAGTCTGCTGCCGACCTCAAGTACCTCACCAGTCCATGGCCCTTTGCACAATGAGGCATCGACCTTCTGGGACCATTCCCGCCAGCAACAGGTGGGAGAAAGTTCCTAGTGGTGGCAGTAGATTACTTCACAAAGTGGATAGAAGCTGAACCTCTGGCAACAGTTACGGCCCGAAACATATAGAACTTCTTTTGAAAGAACATAGTATGTCACTTCGGGCAACCTCGGGTACTGATATCCGACAACGGCAAATAGTTTGAGGATATCAAGTTCCAAGAATGGTGCCAAAATATGGGAATTCGTCAGAACTTCACGTCGGTCGCACACCCGCAGGCAAACGGTCAGACAGAAGTAATGAATAGAGCCATCCTCCGCGGACTGAAAGCACGACTAGACCGAGCTAAAGGGTTGTGGGCGGATGAGCTACCAAGTGTTCTGTGGGCTCACCGAACTACGGAAAAAACCGCCATGGGAGAGACCCCCTTTAACCTCACCTACCCGAAGCGGTAATCCCGACGAAAATCGAAATACCTACACTGCGACTAGAAGTATACGACGACCAGACAAACGGAGATGAGTTACGCACCAACCTCGACCTACTGGATGAGGTAAGAGACCTCGCGCACATCCGAACAGCGGCCTACTAGCAAAAAGTAGCTCGGTACTATAACGCCAGAGTAAAGAAGTGGAGCTTCCGCGTCGGCGACCTGGTTCTCCGTAAGATCATGGTACCCGAACCCGGCGTGGGCAAACTCGGACCAAATTGGGAAGGACCCTACAGAGTAAAGAAAGCACTCGGGGGGGCATACGAGCTCGAAACCTTAGAGGGTAAGCAAGTACCCCGAGCATGGAACATCGTCAACCTAAGGCGATACTACCTACAGACCACCAAGCAAAGTGGATAAAATCACCACCAAAACAGGCCGCGCGAGTGCGGTAACCCGGACAGGAAACAGTTCGGACGTATGGTCAGTTCGGCAAATACGCTCAATTCGGGAAAAAGAACAACCAACACTTAACCAAAAGAAAGTCATTCCATTTCAAAGTAAGGTAGTACATTTCAAAAAAAAAAAATTACAAGCCCGGAGCTACTTCTTCATTATCAGAAGGCACTTCAACGATACCCGAAGGCCTTGCCTCGCCCTCGGAGTCTGGCTCACCATCAGCAACATTGGCCATCTCCTAAGTTATGCGCGAAGTGGATATGGCACTAATATCGAGCTCGGGGTACGTATTCTGGATCATCCATCGGCTTAGTTTAAAACCCCTCCTGTATGAATCCACCATCAGATCATCAAACCCTGGCGAAGCAATGTACTCATCGACAACCTTCTTCTTGGCATCTTCAATACCTTGAGAAAAGATATGCATCCTCTCCCTGATGTCCTCCTGAAGGTACTCAACCTGATGCTGCAGATCCAGCCTCAAGTCCGCCATGTGCTTCACCACCACTCCCATGGCCTCGGCATCTCTCTGAGACCTCGTCTGCCTGATCCGTGCAAAATGAGCAGCCTCCTCGACAGCACGAGCAGCCCCTTCAGCAGCTCGCGAAGTCGTCTCAGCAACGCGAAGAGCCTCTTCGACAGCTCGCGCCTGCCTCGAGCTCCTCTCCACCTGGGCCGCCAAGGTGTGAATAGAAGAGTTCACCTACCAAAAAGAACCGAGTGATCAAAAGAACCAACAAAACGAAAGCCAAAGAGCTCTAAAAAAGGGAGATCACTTACCACCATGGCATGGGTAACGGCACGACAGGCCACTTGATGCAGAGGGAGATCAGTCCACGCTGCGACCTCCTCAGGGAAAATGGCCTCCTTACTCTTTTGAAGAGCATGGGTCGGCGACAGCACACTCCTGAAATCCCCCGGGGCCCTCGAGCCTAAGGGCCCAGTTCGCATATGAGCAGACCCAGAGTTAGCAGGAGCACCGGAGTAGGTAGGAGCCCCTGTGTAAGTAGTCTCAGCATAAGGGACCCCTGCCGGCTCATGCATTGGAGTAACCATCTTGGGCTCCCTGGGCAGATCTTCTAACGGATAGTCCGACACCTCAGGCTCCGCATCCCGGGGCAGCTCGGCGCGAGTTCGCTTAGCAACCCGCTTCCTCCTCTTCATGCCTTGGAACAAGTGCCCACCACGGGTCCCTCGAGAGTCCATCACACCTGCGAAAAGAAGTTCGCCATCAGTAAAATGCAAGAGAGACAGCAAGACAGAATCTCTAAGTGAAGAACCTACCCGAGTTCAGGCCGGCCGCAATGAGCTTGGCCTCCGTCAGATACTGTTGACACTTCAGCCCAAGCCGCGCCCATTGCCGGAGGCCCTTCGCCGTCTCTTTGTCAAGCGTGACCCCGGAGTCAGGAGCGGCCATCCCCCACCCGGTCTGAAACGGCCACCCCAGCACACTTCGCACCCCAAAATAGTCCCGCTTCCACGCCGGGACCTTGTTGGGGAGTTCATGTAAAAGCTTAAAGCTTGGGCGAGGAGACAGGTAATATGCCCGCCTACGCCCGGGGAGGGGACCCGCTTGCTTCTTAATCATTAAGATTGAAGAGAAAACCTCTAAGTCCAAAGGAAAGCTCTCTTCGCAAAATAAGGAGATTATCCCCACCAAACTTCGACAAGGAGGAGATGGAAAGGCAATCATAGCCCCGCGGCGAGCTGCTCCCGGAATATCACGATCTCATCAGGACTGTGTTCCCAAGGAAAGCTACCCGAAGGTATGAAATAAGCGTACTCCCCAGGCAAGTTATAGTAGGTAATAAGGGATTGGAGCCCCTCAGGCGTCATGGTCGAAGGGCCAAACTTGTCTAACATCCGACCCTGACGAGAGGTGGACGCCAAACTACCCGAGGCGCTTCGGCCTACGAGTTCGAACTCTTCCTCGAGCTCTACCTCCAGCTCGCTAGAGCTATCAGGGGATGCAACTCGGTTCGTAGAACCTGCATCAGACCCACTTAAAGGACTATCTGAGCTATCCAAGCTAGACATCAGGGAGTAAGATGGATTCTAGGAAAGTACTCACCCAGAAAAAGGCTATAGACCACGGGAGCTCGGACGAGCAAAAAAACCTTGAACGCGAACTGAAAAAGCCTGGACACGAACTGAAAAAACCTGGACGTGAACTGAAAAAACCTAGACGCGAGCTGAAACTCGGACGCGAGCTCGAGAGAAATATAGAAGTGACGGCTTAGATCAAAGCCAATCTGACGGCCCACAGTCGCACTGACCGCACGTCCCCTAAGACCGAGACGTGATTGGCACACGTCTTTCTGAAATTGACAGAGCGCCGGCGCACGTCTTCCTGAAACTGACAGAGTGCTGGCGCACGTCTTCCTGAAACTGACAGAGCACCGGCGCACGTCTTTTCGAAACTGACGGAACGCCAGCGCACGTCTCCTCACAATAAAAGCGGCAGCGGCACGTTTTCAAATTTAAAAAGACGCATGTTGTCGTGTCTCCCAAGCGGCGCGCTTTTTGAAATTTTGAAATAAAGCGCGCGCCATCACATCTATCAGCGTTCAGGCAGGTCGGCACGTTTCCCGCCTTTTGGGCGCTCGAAGAAACCCAAGGAACCCTGACAACGCACCTCGCACCATCAGAACCAAGATTCAAGGTACGGGAAAAATCCACCTGACACCTTGCGAACTCCCCACGCCAGGGCAAGACCCTTAGCGCGAGGAGTGGGGGGCAATTGATGAAGGAAGATTTGGCCCGACCTCGTAATCACTCCACATGGCAAAAGCAAATAGCTCGGCACAACAGCGCACCCAGGGCGCAAGCACCAAAGGGAAGAAACCAGCAGTCCGAACTCCCTTCGAGGAGCTTGAACTCCCTACGAGGAGCCCGACCTCCCTACGAGGAGCCCGAACTCCCTACGAGGAGCCCGACCTCCCTACGAGAAGCCCGAACTCTCCCTTAGGCCCCGAGCCACACAAGGCAGTGACCCGAACTGGCCTGCCTCATGGCAGCTCGGGACACTCCCCTATCCGAACTCAAGACTTCACCTCGTTCGCCACTCCAGCACTTCGCCTCCGAGACGCCGAACTGAACAAACGTACCATACCTGACACCGAGGAGGTCCGTATCCAAGGGCGGCGCATCTGACCTACTTGGGATCTGATGCTTGACAGCCGCACTTCAACGGTCACCTACCACCGCCACCTGCCACCGTCATCGCCAGTCGCAGAGACGGCTCCAACAAAAGGGAGCAGTGGCGGTTCTGACCAGGAGAGGGGATGACACCCAAACTGGCAGGAGACCAGAGGTAATCGTACCCGACCTAACAGAAGCTTAGGAGTGAGTGCACGAGGTGGCTATAAAAGGCTCCCTACCCCCAAGAACAAGGTAGGTGAACTTTGCGCCATCTGGTTTTATCTTGCCTTTGAAAGAATTCTAACTTGAGCTTCGGAGCATTCATACCGGGTTCCCCCCGAAGCTTCCTCATCTTCTCTGTTTCAGGCTCCTTGTAGTTCCGTTCAGAGGCAAAATCGTTGACAGCTAGGACCAGCCGAATTGCACACCATCAGGGCCCAATTCCAATGTCATGTATGACAATGGCCTCCATTGAGAAGCATTTTTAAACCCAACCTCCTCAACATGTGGATTAATAGATGCAAAGATGATATTGGGCATTCCACTAGTAATCCCATTCCCTCGTAGGAGAACCTAAAAGTTATCAATTAAGGATTTTTCTAATTGCATTAGGTCTGATGGGCCTTTGGAAGCAGTGGTGATAGTCAAATATAATATCATCTTTTCATCAATATTCTTATTAGAAGTTATTATTTTGAAAATGGTAATCTAGATTCGGAAAATTTTGATATTTTATCAAGTTGGCTATATCAGTCCCCTTTTAAGGGTATTCCATGAAAAATTATAAGCCCATTAACCTCGTTCTATTAATTTTCATTTTGGCGTTCAGATTTTCCTGAAATGAGAATGAATCAATTTCTTTCAAGTTGATTTAATCCATCCATTGACGAATCTTCCTAGTTCAGAAGTGATGATAGTGTCCAACATCTAATATCCATTATAGTCTTGCATTAGGAATATCTCCTTATAAAATAAGGCCCAGAAGTGTGAAAATGTTTCCGATGCAAGGTTATAAAAGCTGTTCAAACGGGCTTTGCACTGACACCGAAGCCGATTTCTATTAGACTGGATAAAAGGATAACTTTGATACGATGCTTGACACTAAGCTCTAAACAAGTGAAATACTTGGGAAAATCAAATGATTAATGTGAGAAATAGGTTTAAGTGAGTATTAATTAAAAATTTGGATTTTTTTTGTTGCAGATTGAACAAAACCCAGATCAAAAAATACAATTAACAAGTAAAAAAGAATACAAGAAGAAAATAAGAAAGAAAAACAAACAACTCAAGTACGTATAGATATTTAGATGGTTTGACTTATAGCCTATGTCCATGGGCATCAAACGAGTAAAATCCACTATAAAAAAATAAAAATTAAATTACAGTTACAATGTTTAATCTCTCACCAAACCCTAGCTCTCAATACATCCAAAACGCCCCCCGACACTTGGTTCCCGTTCATTGCCTTTCAGCATTCAACGTTTTCAAAGGCAATCGAAGTGTTTGGTTTCATTTTTGCACTTCAGCCCATCTTTTGTTTTTCAAAAATTACCCCAGAAGCTTTCTCCTATGCTACAATTTGAAAAATGATGATGATGACGATGTAATTAATTAATTACTTAATTAATATTTATGTAGTTGTTTATTTTAAATACTAATTAGTGTTCAATTCTTTAAAAATATGTAATTATTTATAATTTTTATTAGTTCCATTATTTATAAATTATTTTATATTCATTTAATTAATTGTTAACTAGTTTATTAAATAATTAAACAAACCTTTTTATATCCAAGGTTAAAATGGCCAATTAGCATTTCTCATAATTCATCATTTAGATTTCAAAGCAGCATTTTGTACATTCAAACTTAAGAACTAAGAAAATTTCATCAACTCCAATGCACCTTAAAAATAATTATTACAAATTCAGAGGCGTTTAGATGTCAAACTTCAATGCAAACGAACATGCCTTTACTGTGTCTTACACACTCTTGTGTTCTGTGTTTTCATTTTTCTCAAGATACAAGAACATAAGATGCAATGAGGCATATATGAGAACTGATGTGGGGTGATCCAACCCAACCCATTTGGGGCTGGGAGAACTAACCCACGAGCGCCAGATCAGGGAACGAGATCCGCTACAGCAGGGGTTGCCCTGCCCCCATCGTATAGAGCCAACTGCGATGCATTCACATGACCCTGCCAAACCCGTTGCAAGCCCTCGTATGGCTCCCATTTCAGGCATTCATCTCCACCTACCTCCAGGCAGCTCAAGTATAAATAGGGGTACCCCCCTCCAGGTAAGGGGGTTACAAAATACTTAAGACCAACAGCTATTGTCATAAGGGCTATTGCAATAACTGTTGTTGTGACTTTATTCTGGAACTGCCTACTAGGATCCTGTCCTGGTACTCTCCCTTTGTACCATGTACTAACTTGACCGTCGGAGACTCCACCTCGGCCTACACACCTTGGCTTCAGTAGCAACCTCTCCGAATCCTCAAAGCCTTTGGTTACCCTTCGGAGCCCAAGGGCAAAATTACTTTATTGTCATCGACCATTCTGAGCATCAACAATTGGCGCTATCTGTAGGAACGACACTGATACGTTCCCCGAAAGAACTATAGCAAGTTAACAAGTCCCCAAGCTCCGACCAATCAACATGGTACAAAGAACGAGGAATACACAAAATCTTGTCACCAATGAACAGTTCCAGGCCATGCTCGACCACCTGGAATATTTGACACAGCGAGTCAAGCAAAACTTCCCCCAAGCAGGAGGTTGCCCCCAAGGTGACCGCCCCACCGAGGAGTCAACACAGCGAGGTCGGTACAGGTCCACCACCTAGTCGGCCTCCAGCCTCGGCCACATGGAGTGGGCCGAGTCCTCAGAGTCTGGCAACAGTCACCCGACCGAGAGGTACACTACCCTAACTAGTTGTCAAACGTGGTTATGGTAAAGAAAGCTAACGGGAAATGGCAGATCTGTATTGATTCACAGACCTTAACCGAGCCTGCCCCAAGGACATTTTTCCTTTGCCGAGGATAGACCACCTCGTTGACGCCACTGTAGGGTACGAGCTGCTTAGCTTCATGGGTGCCTTCTCTGGATACAATCAGATAAAGATGCACCCAAATGATGAAGAGAAAACCTCATTCATCACCGAGCATGGCACATACTGCTACCGTGTGATGCCGTTTGGCCTCAAGAATGCTAGGGCCACCTACCAGTGCCTTGTCAACAAGGTGTTCAAAGAGCAGATGGGGAGGAATGTCGAAACCTATGTGGATGACATGGTAGTGAAGAGCCAGAGGGTTGAGACCCATGTCTCGAACCTAGCCGAGACCTTTGACACCTTGCGGAAGTATAACATGAAACTTAACCCCAGCAAGTGTGCCTTCGGCTTTACATCAGGAAAATTCCTAGGTTTCGTCGTCACTTAGAGAGGCATTGAGGCTAATTTTGAGAAGATACAGGCCATAGTAGATATTGCACCCCGCAGACGGTGAAGGAGACCCAAAAACTCATCGGCCGAATAGCAGCCCTCAATCGCTTCATGTCAAGAAGCTGAAAGAGTTCTAGTGGACGGAGGAGTGCCAATGTGCCTTTAACGAGCTCAAGGCATACTTTACTTCGCCTCCCCTTCTCACCCGGCTGGCCGAGGGGGAAACCCTATACCTATACCTCTCGATCGGAGATGAAGCAATCAGTTCAGTCCTCTTAAGGAAGATGGCGTGCAGAATCTGGTATACTATGCCAGTAAGGTCCTTTGCGATGTCGACACTAGGTACCCTGAGATAAAAAAGTTGGCTTTAGCCCTCGTGATTTCGACAATGAAACTTTGGCCATATTTCTAGGCCCACACTATAGTGGTCCGGATGAACCAGCCCCTCAAGGCCATCCTTGCCAAACTTGAGACCTCGGAACACCTGACGAAATGGGCCATCGAACTGTCGGAGTTTGACATCCAATACCAACTGAGGCCCGCGACCAAAGCACAAGCCCTGGTAGATTTTATAGTAGAGTGCACCTTCAGCCGAGCCCTTCGCTAGCCCCCTGAAAATGTTGAGGGGGATCATGTGGATGATGAGGCTCAACCTCGATGGAAGCTCTTTGTCGATGGTTCCTCCAATGCTAAAGAAAGCAAAGCATGCCTCATCCTCCTCAAACCAAATGATATTGTCCTGGAGTATGCGCTAAGGTTCGACTTTCAAGCAGTGAACAACGAAGCTGAGTACGAGGCCCTCCTCGCTGGTTTCCAGCTTGCTAGGGACCTTGGCTCCTCACATGTCAAAGTCTTCAGCGACTCTCGGCTGGTGATGAATCAAGTGAAAGGAAAGTATGAGGCTAGAGAACAAAGCATGTCCAAGTACCTCGCCAAAGTCCAAGATCTAACCCGCCACTTTCAACGCTTCTCCCTACAATGGGTCCTGCGAGCCAAGAACGCACGAGCCGATGCTCTCTCCAAGTTGACAAATACCTTGAGTGGATCCCTCGACTGGACCGTACACGTCAAAAAGCTACTTCGGCCCTCCATCGAAGAAGTCCAAGTGCTCCCCATAGAGGCCAAACCTTCATGGATGGATCTCATTGTCAACTTCCTGTCAATAGGACGGCTGCCCGAAGACAAAAATGAGGCAAAGCGACTCAGATGACAGGCAACCCACTATACCCTACTGGAGGGAAAGTTGTACCGAAGATCCTTCACCTTGCCTTACCTCCGATGCCTCCATCCAAAGGAGGGCAATTATGTGTTACAAGAAATTTGCGAAGGCATCTGCGGTAACCACCTTGGTAGGAGAGACCTAAACCAAAAAGCTCTAAGGCAGGGCTACTTCTGGCCTACCCTCCACAAGGACGCAGCTAGATTGGTGCAAAGATGTGACCCATGCCAGAGGTACGCCAACTTATGCCACAGGCAGGCCACCACTCTCTCGGCCCTCAGTAGCCAATGGCCCTTTGCCAAATGGGGCATGGACCTCCTTGGCCCCTTTCCTCCAGCCACAGGGGGGTAGAAAGTACCTTGTTGTTGCAGTAGACTACTTCACCAAGTGGGTAGAAGTCGAGCCTTTGGCCACCATCATGGCGTGAGCCATTCAAAACTTCGTTTGGAAAAGCATCATCTGCCACTTCGGCCTACCCTATATGCTGGTCACCAAAAACGGGAAGCAATTTGTTGATGCCAAGTTTTGGGAGTGGTGTGCCTCCCTCGGCATTAGGCAACAGTACACCTTGGTAGGCTATCCCCAAACCAATGGCCTATCCGAGGTCACTAATAGGACAATACTGGATGGACTGAAGACCAGATTGGACCGAGCTAAAGGCCTATGGGCTGAAGAACTAAATAGTGTACTCTGGGCTTACCAAACTACGCCTCGAATAGCCACAAGAGAAACCCCATTCGGCATAACCTACGGCACAGAAGCAATAATCCCAACAGAGATTGGCCAGCCGACATTCCGAGTTGAAGCATACACTAAAGTCGAGAATGATGAAGGCCTTAGGGCAAACTTAGACCTGCTAGAAGAAGCCCGAGAGCAAGCACAGATAAAGGAAGCCACTTACTAGCAGCGAGTGGCTCGCTACTACAACTCCAGGGTAAAAGAAAGATACTATCAAGAGGGAAACTTTATCGTCAGAAAAGTCATGGTCCCCAAGCCCGAAGTAGGGAAGCTGGGCCCTAACTGGGAAGCCCCTTACAGAATCAAGCGAGTCATCGGCCCTGGCACTTCCACCTGGAACACCTAGATGGAAGAACTGTACCTCGGACATGGAATTCAGAGAACCTCCGGATGTACTACAAATGATTGTAACATCTTTTTTAAAACTGTGGAATGAATGAAGCAAAGTTCCTCTTCGGCTCAATGCTTAGCACGTGTACCTACTAAGTCCTTATAACTCTTTGGCCTCGCGACTAGTAGGGGCGCACGGCCTCCTCCAAGGCTATACCCCCTCGATAGACTAACGCCAAGACTTAACGAATATGTAACAGACACCTTGGCTATGACTTACTGCGTCAGAATATGCCAAGACGGCTGAGGGCCCCATGTGCCTTAGCGCCCTGCCTCGGCGGCGGCTAGCCTCCTGAACTTTCACACTTAGCGCTACCAGCAAAGGAAGATAGCATCCTCGGAGCGTTGCGCTAAACCTCGTTGAAACAAGTATGCGGGGGCATGGGAGCTAAGAGAGCCTCGGCTCTGCCTAGGCCCCATGGAGCTAGACGAGCCTTAGCTATATCTCAACCACCCCCCAATATGGCAGGCCACCTCGGCCTCGTTAAGGTTAACACGTTGGGATACGGGGGCCAGGTGAGCCCCTATTCAACCTAGGTCCTACAGATCCAGACAAGCCCTAGCTCCATCTTGGCCACCCCTTAATACGACAGGCCACTTCGGCCCTGCCGAACCCAACACTTAAAAGATTGGGAGACAGGCGAGCCCCAGCTCAGCCTCGACCCCACTCTACATCGACAAGCCACCTTGCTATCTATTTAAGCAAAGGGAAGAGAGCTAGGCAAGCTTGGTGCCCTGCTTCAGCCTCTCCCCATCACAGTTTTTTGCACGTTGTGTTTTTTCCTTTGGAGGGGCAAGGACCCTTCGGCAACAAAAGCATAAGTGCAAAAAAACTGTGCAAAAACATACAAGGAAAGATAACACAACAAAACACAAGTGCAACAGTTGAAGCAAAAGATCTAAAAATTTCTTTGATTTTCATTATGCACAAAAAATTATTTTGGCTTTACATATTTGTTTCATGGCCCTTTAGGCCGAATACATAAAAAAAAGGAAGAGAAAGAAGCCTGGCTTAAGCCTCACGACCAGCTGGAGGAGGAAGTGCAAAGTCGGTAGCCTCTTCGGGAGTATTGGGAATCACTTTCAGACATTTAGCATCGAAGTCCGGAAGCACCGCAAGGAGTGCCTTCTTGGTGTCCTCGATCCCGTCCAAATAAGCCCCGGAAGTGACGTCGGCCAGCTTACTAGCTCGCTTCTCTGCTTCCTGGGCCCTCTTCTTGGCACCAGCCGTCTTCTGCTCGGCCTCAACAGCCTTCTTAGCTGCTTCCTCGGCCCTCCGCTCTGCCTCAGCTGCCCGCCTGTTCACCTCAGAGATGCCCTCCTTGGCTTGACGGAGACGCCGCTCGGCCTCAGAGACGAGGCTCTCAACCCGAGCCCTCTCAATCTGCTCCTTGGCAAGAAGATCTTGTGTCTTCTTCAGGTTCTCCTCGGCCTCCTTGCGGAACTTATGTTCGTTAGCAAAGAACCGTTGCATCACATAGCGCTTCTCCACGGTGTTGGCGACAGTCTGTTGAAGCTTGTCATTCTCAGCCTCCAACTTATCCATATTGGCCAAGGCCAGCTTCAACCGATCCCCTAGACCAACAAAATGAAGCTAGACCTACAACAAGAAAACAATCAGTACCTAGCAAAAAGAACGAAAGAAAAAGAAAAGAAAAGAGGAACAGACTGTTACCTCGGCCAACCTCTGCAACCCTTGGTCATACAACTTGTCAGGGGCCATCCCCAACATCTGGAAGCGATCCAGAGACAGCAGGGACCGGCTTACCAACGCTGGGCCAACTGTCGTGTTGCGAATCGAGTCCCCCTTGTAGACCTCCCATTGGGGGCAGAAGATCTTATCAGACCGCTGAGTGAGCTCCTCCAACGGCGTGGGAAAAGAGAATGGCCCCATCCGCTCCATGTGGGACCCCCTCGAGGCGTCACCGGCGGAAGATCTGTTCTGTGTTTTCATTTTTCTCAAGATACAAGAACATAAGATGCAATGAGGTATATATGAGAACTGATGTGGGGTGACCCAACCCAGCCCATTTGGGGCTGGGAGGCCCAGCCCATGAACGCCAGATCAGGGAATGAGATCCGCTACAGTAGGGGTTGCCCTGCCCCCATCTTACGGAGCCAACTGCGATGCGCTCACATGACCCTGCCAAACCCACTACAAGCCCTCGTATGGCTTCCATCTCAGGTGTTCATCTCCACCTACCTCCAGGCAGCTTAAGTATAAATAGGGGTACCCCCTCCAGGTAAGGGGGTCTATTGTCATAAGGGCAATTGCAATAACTGCTGTTGTGACTTTATTCTGGAACTACCTACCAAGATCTTGTCCTGGTACTCTCCCTTTGTACCCTATACTAATTTGACCATCGGAGACTCTGCCTCCGGTTCTCACCTGGGGCCTCTGACGAGTTTCTGCCTTGTAGCACTTCGGCCATCTGCCCTCGGCTTCTACCATACTCGGAGTCCACCCCGCCTCAGCTTACACACCTTGGCCTCAGCAGTGACCTCTCCGAATCCTCAAAGCCTTCAACCACCCTTCGAAGCCCAGGGGCGAAATTACTTTGTTGTCCTCGGTCATTCCGAGCACCAACAAGAACCAAACCCTAACAAAGTCTATATTCATGTTGGGTCCAATATTGACCCCCGTGGTGAGCTACAGCCCTTTTGCTTCCACCATTTGAAACAAAAATAGGTCAGAATTTTCATTCAAATCATTTGCTCTGCCATAATTTTGCATCGGTGGAAATTTATTTGCATTACAACCAAATACAGCCTTAATTTGTAACACACATATATAGGAACATTAATTATTGTGAGCATGGACCACACACTAGTTGGGACTTACATGGTGAATCAGGATTACAGTTACTGCTTCCTGCTACTATGGAAATTAAAATACTATATATTTCAGTTGTACTTTATAATTAAACTTAATATGATTTTGCATTCACTATGAAGAAAAGGCAATTAATTTTGAGATGGCTCTGCTGGGTTATCCTGATTTGCAGCAGCAAGCTCTACGTAGTATTTCTCTATCCATCCTTTGATGGTTTCGATCTCTAATTGCCGTTGCATAACCAACCACTTTGGGTCATGCGCCGATGCCTGATATAAATCCATGCAATGTGATCCTGCAAAATAGGTTTCTGTTAGCAGGGAATTGTATTAATGACTGCAGACTGGAGCAAATCCTCCAAGCTTGGAAGGTTTTACTGGACTTTGGTCTTGTTTTCTAAAGCAATAAAAAGCAAAAGACATACCTTCATTTGTATATATTGCCACAATACTGTCTGATATGTTTGCCAAAACTCTGGACAGAAAGAAAGAGTAAAAATGCATCTGACATTCTGAGTGAAAAAAACAACACACACACAACAATAACTACTACTACTACTTACATATGGTGTGAGAATATATTAAAAAGTATGGATTAAAATATTTATTGAAGCCTATGTTTCCTACCCTCCACTACTATAAGGGTCCTTGAGTCCATTGGAAAATATAATATTGCTAGCAAACTTCTGAAGAACCAATCTTATATCCTGCAAAAGAAGTAAAATTTAAGATTAAATGGGGTAATTGAAAATTATGGGCTGATAGCAAGAGAGAGAGAGAGAGAGAGACATACGTGCCCTCCAAATTGAGTAGTGATCCAATGAGGTCTTGGAGGAACACCATACAAATCCTGGCATGACTTGGTGTAATTTTTTAAGTCAAAAGGAGATGAAGGGAACATGGTGTCATTGCTACCTCGACCAATGGGCATTACCAACTCACTGCATGTCTGTAAATCAAGCAAGAGCACAGTTAAAAGTATTCTTATATATATTATTAACATGATATAATAGTATTTAATGTATACAGTTTATCTGATGTTCATGTAGCCAACTGTTAGTCTGTTACCCCCTTATTGATCAGCAGACTGACAAGAATAATTAATTATATATATATATATATAAAGAGATCCCTCCATTAGATTGGAGATCTCTACATCTACCACCTTTAAAGGTTTAAAGGTTTAAAGGTTTCCCTTGAGTATGATAAAGTTTCAATATTGGTATTTTAATTACAAAAAAATAAGACTCAAAAAATGGAAGAAACATCAGCTTTCAAGCCATGGTCATCTTCCTACTGCTTCTGCTTTTGTGCTGCTGCTGGTGCTTCGTTCTGTCTTAATTTGATGATGAAAGAAAAGAAAAGAATATACCAACTGTATATATATAGATCGATATATTGTATATATACCTGCCATCTCCAACCGAAATATCCTTGAGTTGGATAATTATAGTAATTTGTATCGTAGCAGGATCGATTTCCCATATAAGCAACAACACCTGCAAACACCCTGCTAAGAATATCGGTTCCTTTGGGTGCGCCATCAATGACATCACAGATTTTATTGACGATATTTTCTGGGGGTCTATTGAACTGTGCAGTTTCTGCATATATGCTGTCCAGATAGTCCTTGAGCTCGAAAGATGTGTTCAATGGCCTTGACAAGAAAATTTATAACCATATAGTTAATTAGTACTGAATCAAGCTATATATATTTCATTATAATGGAGATCGAAAAGTTCAATTAAATTACGAGCAAGTCTTGAATTTTTGACTCAGGACTGAAAGACCATCAGCTTGGGAGGCCACTTTATCAATTTCAGACCATGATTCTCTTATGGTGTCGTGGCAACTTTCACTAGCTTCCTGCATGACCCACCACAAAAGCTAACAACTGAGTGATGAGGAGATTCTCAAGATTAATTAATTTAGATAAAAAGAATTACAGATATAGAATATGTATGCCATTGGTGATCAATTGATTTCTTACTCTATAGTCCTTGGTGACAATAGAATAGTACCCATTATGTGGGGTGATGTCATCGAAGTAGAGAATTGGTGCTGATGAGGCTAGTGCACCAAGGGCAACGTGAGGGTATTTTAAGCGAAACCAAGATGCAAGCACTGAAGATAATTAAAGAGGAGATGATGAGATCGATGGATGCAAGAGGGATTATATTAATTTGATTCATTAATTTTTCAATATAGCTAGGCCAGGGTCCTACGTGATCGACTTACTTCCACCATAAGATCCTCCCATGACAATTACTGGGCAGAACTCTGCAGATAGATTTTTCTTCAAATCTATGATCACCTCTGCATAATCCGCTAGAGCTTGAGCAGAATTGAAATACCCAAGAGTCTCAGTGTTTTGAAATGATTTTTCCCAGGACTCAAACGGGACCGACTTTCCATAGTAGCGATGCTGCAAATTAAACAAACACCACCATGATATTAGCTAGATCGTAGTGCACATAGTTTTTGTTTAATTTGCTTAATCCAACTGTAGTACTAACGACTTAAGAAAATTAAAACTGATCAAACTCGTGGAAAAGAAAAACTGGTATAATGGCAGTTTTTTACCTCTATATATACTATCAAAGCATTGAAGCGAGGGGCGTGATCAGTGAGGAACCCAATAGACTCTATATCATCGTCCAAAGATGACTCCTCCCCAAGAAAAACAAAGATTGGAGCAATCGAATTAACGCCACCCCAGTACTTAAAGTTGATCATGTATCTCTGTTGAAAAGTAGTGTAGCTTTCTGGCCTGTAGTTGAAGTGGTCGAGCGTCTGTGTATAGAAAAAGGTCTGTAAGTCGTCCTTGGAGGTAGAGGAAGGTTTGGCAGCACTGGGATTCACCATCCTGCTCTTTCTGAAGACATCGAGATTCGGCATCTTCGATTGAGTTGCAGGCAGAAATGCCATGACAAATAGAAGCAGTAATGGTGGAAACCAATGAACTGAGAATTTCTTACTGTGAACTGCCATAATCATATCTCTGGTCTGTACAAGACCGTCGTAATGAATAAGCAGTGAGGTTGCATATACGAGAGATGGAGGAAACCCAGCGATCGATCATCCCATATTTATAGACCATTTCTTTAGTAGTGGCCTAGTGGCAAGTTCTGGTCCGATTGCTTCCAGTCAAACATGGTTCGATAGCATGGTAAATAAATTTCTTCGAAGCACCAGTCAAATCATGGATTCCTACCGCCTTCAGTCGAGGCATCCACTTTCAGCAAAAGGTGAGGAGTCAAATCATGGAACCGCTTATCCTCTTGCTGAATATATATACAACAGCAGGTTAACAAGGAATTAATTAATATATATTAACAAAGAATATAAAATCAATTAAGTCCTTGATCAATCAATTGTTTTTTGGTGTTTCTTCTGAGGAGACTTGTTGGTCAGCAGGGTTCTAATTTTCTTGACACCATGGGCCTTCCAGAATCACAAGAGGACAAAATGTATAAAGAGAGGGATTCATTATCTTGTGCAAATAAAGGGGCCGGATTTGTGGGTTGGTTTATCTGGTCTCCAATAACTTCTAATTCAATGATGCTAGCTTTACTTATGATATTAAACCCATAAGGCTTTTGATAAGAAAATTCCTATTCTAATCCAAGTACTATAAATAAATGGGGCATGAGTTAGGGCATAATTGCTTGGTGCAAAGTATGGTTTTAAAAAATGATCTGGAAATGAAATCATTCTGCCCATTGGTTTCTAAGTCAACGGTTTGACCGTTTGATTCAAATGGATGGCTTGTTTTGATAATAAAAATAAAAAAAAATAAAAAAGGTCAAAATCATTAAACGGATCGATGAATTGATGAGTTGACCACATGGGTCAATGAATTATTAACTGATTCAACGATTTTTGGCTAGGGATCAGGTTTAGGGTAAAATAGAACCGGTTGCCTAGATGGTTCCCAGGCTGAACAGTCCAACCGTCTAGATCAACAATGACTCAAAAACTATGGCACAAAGATAAAATCCCATTGCTGATGAAAGCATGGAAACATGGGTTCAAGTCTGAAAGAGGGTCATTTTGTGCAAAAGAAATGCAAAAGTATATATATAGCTAGGTTTGTATCAAGCCTAACCCTCCCAAGACCCCTGATCGATGGTCAGGACTTAGGACCACCATTAGGTAATGGTTCTTATATATATATATATATATATATATATATATTGAATTTTAGCCCAGTCGTTATCTCCCAAGATTCGATATTAGATATATCCAATTTGTAGATGATTGCCAGTAAAACCACAATAAAGCCATGTATACAGTTACGAGATGAGAACTACCAACTACAGTGCCACCCACATTCGCTTCATGTGGCTTATTTGGGATTTCGGTAAACTATTGTATGGTTTGGCAAACTATTGGATATTGGATGCAACGAATCACAATAAAGAAAAAGGAACTAAGAATCTCACAGGAGTAGAGATCTGGCCAATTAAGATTGTGGGTGTTGAACCCCACCTCAAATAATGTAAAATTTTTTTTGGACATGTTTATGCGCTTGGTCTTTGCATAATGTACTTAGTCAAAAAGGAATTTTGATTCACAGCTCATGCATGAGCTTATAGGCGTCATCACTTAATTGCTTTTGCTTCAGCAAAGTTAATTCTCTTTAGCACATTAGCATTCTAGAAGTAGATATATATCCATCCACTTAATCCATTTATAAATTTTATCAGTATGCGGTATCCACATGTTTCCCTTGTGCTGTAAGCTGTAGTTTCAAAGCCATAATAATCCTAATTGCCTACTCTTGAGCGTTAAATTCAGACCACTTTTTGTGAATCAAGGTTACGTTCAAACCTAAAATATAGAGGGCTATAATGGGATATGTTTGCTTAAGCTAAGTTAGAATCTTTTATCTTATCTAATACCTGTTATTGCGAATGCCTCCAAGTTTGTGGGGCCTTTTACTTTAGATTTTCTAGCTCTTATGAGTTCAAGAGGCTCTGAATTCTCTCTAGGCCAGTGAGGAGGATCCTCTACTTACTGCTGGCTCGATGATATCAAGCCAATTCATTTTAGTTTGGCACTCATCAAAATTCATGGGGTTTTGATTGGTCAAAGCTACCCATTGCAACTGAATGAATTAACAATTCAGATCTTCTATCCATAAGAATCCTAGCTACCCACATGACACCACAACTATACATTGGGAACATCTCTCATGAATGGTAACATGCAAATAAGGGAGATGTTCTTTCCGGTATCATAGTCGAACCCCTATCATAAATAACAAAATCATGCAGTCGTATCATTATCCCTAAAATACAAGACACATACAAGGTTCCTATAAATCCACCTAGGTGTGAATTGTAGCTAAACCCTAGCTCATTTTTTTCAATCTCAAAACGCACCATACATTTATTGGAAGAACCCTAAACAATAAATACATTTATTAGTTATTAGTATCATTAACATTACCAACTGGTTAGTAAGTTAAATATGAAGATGGCTTCCATCTCATCAAAATTATGAGCTTAAGGAATGAAGGAGACTACTGGCTTGAGAAGCCAGTCTATCACTTTCAGACCAAACAATTTTGGATGAAAGATCCATAGTTTCTTGCTTCCTAGTGTAATATTCTCCTATGCAATCACATAGCTAGTCTCTTTCTGATAAGTTTTGTTTAGATCTATATCATCTCTGCATAATCTGTGCTAGAGCTAGAGCTGAGCTGAGGTAACCAAGGATCCTAGCATTTCTAAATGCTTCTCAACTCACCATTGTAGGGTGCTGTTAGAAACAGAGTGGACTTATAAACAATCTTTCCCCTCACCTCGGGTGTATACATGGATCTGCACCATGATATTATTAATTTAAAGCCCATCACATATTTTTGCTGTAAAGTTTTGAGCATCTGAGTGTAGAAAGACTTCTCAAAGCCCTGGGAAGTAAGCAAAGGTTGGGTGGTGGCAAGATTCCTTAGCTGGGTTCTTCCAAGTTCCAACAATGTTGAGTTCTGCTAGGCCTTTTATTTATTTGCAGTGTTTGACAAGTCTTTTCGTGTGGCCTTTTGGGCTTCCACAAGCTTGGAAAACAAAAAATCAGTCTTTTTCTATTTAGTAACCAAAAGCCAGAAAGATGAGAAGATGCATGCATGGAAAGACCTGAAAAGACTGAAAAATGTTGAATTTCCAGAAGTTTCAATTGAAGCTTTCTGGTTTTTCTATGTGGTATATGGCCTTTAAATGTGTTTTTAAAATCACGGTAGACCGATCCATTTACCAAACGGTTTTTTATCTTTAAAGACAAGACCCCAAAAATTCAATGTCTTTTGGCCATCTAGCCGGGCTGCTCAAAGATCTTTCTAAAAGATTTGTCAAACGACACCTTAGACATTTGGTTGGTTGTTTGTGTTACATTTAAAATTGAAAGTAAGTGAAAAAAAACTGGGACATCTCAAGCACTATCTAAATCCAAACCCAACATGATGTCATCGGGTTGGGTTAGGGTTAAGATTATGGGTTTAACAACTTGAGCCGAGTTAGGTTTGACCTCATCCCTAGCTAACCCGGCCCAACTTGCATTCCTACTGGTGAAATACCAGTCATCTTATTCATGAATAATAATTTACGTGTTAAATCTGAAATTTAGAAAAAAAATCAAATTTTTAGAAATATGCAATACAGATTTTTAAATTAAAAAGATGAGATTGTTTAACTTTGGATTAAAATATTTTTACATTTATGAGATGCCATATATTTAATATAACCCAAATATACACATTATATAAATATGGCCGATCTTTCATCCAAAATTTTTAAATTGAAAACGCATTAAAAATAAAAAAAAAAAATATTCCTACCCGAGTTATACACAATACTGAGGGCCAACTAAATTCTATCTTGCCAGAGTCAGATGGTTGGGTAGGGATTTGTTAAGTAAAATTAACAAAGAGATTGAGGTCTAACTACATTAACTAGATTCTAGAATACTCATCAATGGGAAGTACTTTTACGTGGCCGAAGACTCTCACATAATAAGGGGTTCAACTAAATAAAGGTGAGGCTGTCTTAGGTAAGACCTTGGCCCTAGATGGGAGTCCGAATCTTCTGTTCACAAGAACTTTGCCCATGTCTATCATAGAGGATATCTCATCCTCTTATATAATATTATGCATGGGAAGGTGTTCTCAATACACAGATGTTCGCAATACACAGGGGTAGTGTGTCGTGGATAGACATGAACAGGATTCTTATGGACAAGAGATCCAAAGTCCCTATATGGTCTCATTCCATTGTTCCATTGGTCCACCTTAAAATGAAACCAGGGAATGGGAATTTCATCACTTTTGGATCCAACCACACAATTGACATTATTGACTGGAGAAAAGCACTTTATAAAGGTGGCCGGTTTGTGGATGGTGGGTTCTACTTATATGGTCCAAGGCAGAAAGTAGATTAAGGAATTAGCACATCTGGTCGTTAGCTTTTTCACGCCAGAAAAGTGAACAGTCTATCACTCACCATAGAAAAGCTGAGAGAATAAGTCATTCACCCACCATAGAAAAGAAGAGAATAAGCTCTGGTTTCGGTATC
Source organism: Nelumbo nucifera (assembly GCF_055504915.1). Lineage (NCBI taxonomy): Eukaryota > Viridiplantae > Streptophyta > Magnoliopsida > Proteales > Nelumbonaceae > Nelumbo > Nelumbo nucifera. The sequence continues at coordinate 9,164,296 of NC_142654.1, read as the reverse complement.
ACTTTGATCTTTGATGCATGAGAGAGAGAGATTGTGTCCAATTAAATAGAAACATTGAAGTATAACTTTTATACCATTAAAAGTTAGGTAACAATTTCAATTCCTTATTTTTGTATTCTAATAACAATAGTAATTAAGTTAAAGTAAATCTAACGTCTAATAGTTACATCAATGATTTGCAAGATCCGTGTAGTACTGCCTGAACCAATTGGAGATGATTTCGACCTCTCTACGTCGTTGCTTGATTAACCACTTCGGATCATTTGGTAATGAGGGAAGTATATCTAAGCAATGGGATCCTGCAAGCAGTAAGCTTTTGTTAATGGTAGCAATATTGCTAACTAAAACTTATAGCAAAAGGACATTGAATTAATGTGTTAATTCCATACTCTTCATCAAAACCCACAAAACTTATTAAGTACTGGTCGTTCCTTTATAAATAAATAATCATCTTTCTGATAATTAAAGGAGGTGCCAAAGGCATACCTTCAGTTGTATATATGGCCGGAAGGCTCTTTGAAATGCTTTTCAACACACTGTAGAAATTAAAAGAGATAAAACCCCATTAAATGTCTTGCTTGTGCAAATCTCAGCTATGGATGAAGAAGGTATATAATATATAAGTTCTATTCTTTACCCTCCACTACTGTAAGGATCCTTGAGTCCGTTTGAGAATATGATGTTGCTTCCAAATCTCTCAAGGATCAGTTTAATATCCTGAAGTTTACATTACAACGAGGCATGAGTCCATTTGAGAAATAACACAGGCATTCACAGAGAGAGAGAGAGAGAGAGAGAGAGCTTACATCACCACCAAACTCAGCCGTGATCCAATGAGGCCTAGGGCTGACGCCATAAGCATTCTTGCAGTCTTGGACGAATGCATCTAGGTCAAAAGATTCCGCTTGGAACATGGTGTCATTACCATGGGCTATGGGCATTACCATCTCACTACATGTCTAAAATAAACAATATACTGATTAGCATTCATTTGTTTTACAACAACCATGCTAGCAAAAAATTACAAGAAATTCTATTTTTTGGTAATAAAATGAAGATTATTTATTAAAAATAAAAAAAAACAAGGGGGAGAGAAAGGATATACAAAAGGGCTCAAACCCTTTAGAATGGAATGGCGAAATAGGATTCATGTAGCCAATTCCATATAGTTGGGACAAGGCTAGAATGATGACGATGATTCTTAAATTATATTTTTATTTTGTTTCGAATAGTAGAAATAAGTTGGCTTTGTTTCAAAAGACAATTCATGTGTGTATTTGAAAGCCTTCAAACTAGTGGTTGTATGATTCATGAAACATGATATCGAATCACCAAATGAAAACACATATACAACCAAGAACATGTTTCGACTTTTACTTTGTTTTCACAACTCACAACAACAAAAATAATTCACATAAGAGAACACACCCCTTAATTGTTTGGTTCTCATAAAAAAATTCGGAGACCTCTTGATGTCTTAAAGAGATAGTGATGAATATGGTGATGAGAATTGAAAGAGAAGATACCTGCCAACTCCACCCCTCATCTGTTTCACTTGGATTGTTGAATGCATTTACATCATAGCATGTCCAGTTTCCATTGAAACTAACTAGTCCTTTAAAAATTTTACCAAGAATATCGGTATGGTTGGAGGTTCCATCAATGGCATTGCAAATCCTTGAAACTCCATCTCCTGAAGGAGAAGCATATTGGGCAGCTTCACAGTAATTAGAGTCCAAATAATCCTTGAGCTGGGAAGCTGAGGTTATTGGGCTAACAGACAAGCAAACAACACACAACTTCAATTAATGTCTAAAGCTAAGGATTAAGAGGAAAAGAGATGAAGGTTGAGTTTAATTAATTACGAGCAAGTCATGAATTGTTTTGAAAGTATTGAAAGGCCATTTGGTTGAGAGGCAACTCTATCAATCTCAGACCAGGACTGCTTTAAGGTATTATAGCAATTCTCACTCTTTTCCTGCACCACCCAAAGAAGATGAAACCCAATTCAGATCTCTTCTATGGTTTCATCAGTGAAGATTAAACAGACTGAACTTGATTACATACTCTAAAATCCTTGCTGACAACAGAGTAATATCCATCTTGAGGTGTGATATCATCAAAATAAAGAATTGGTGCCGATGATGCTAATGCCCCAAGAGCAATATGTGGATATTTTAGACGGAACCATGCAGCCAGCACTGAGAAAAAGATAAATAAATAAATATTCAAATAAAGAATAATCAAGCAATTGATATATGTGTGTATATTGGCATTCCGTTTCTATTTAAAATATCAAATTTGATGTTTCTCACACATGTATTTTTCTAGTTGAAATGACACTCATGTATAATATGATAAGGTTAATACATATTTTCAAGGATTAAAATATCAATACAATATGAGATAATACCATCCCGGCCCTCTTCCCCAACTCCTTATCATTATAAAATAAAAAGAAAAAGAAAAAAAGTAAAAAAAATTAAATATCAACCATCTCGCCAATACCCATATTTGAATATCAGGTATATCAATATTTTAATCCTAACATATTTTTCACAAATTTATATTAATCAACCCAAAATGTTTAGTGGTGATGAAACACTGATGTAAAGATGAATTTATAATTACTTACTTCCACCATATGATCCCCCAACAACAATCACAGGACTTTTCTCTGCAGACAAGTTTTTCTTGATATGTAGAATAATCTCGGCATAGTCTGCTATAGCTTGTGATGAGCTAAAGTATCCAAGAGTGCTGGCATTGCTGAAGGCTTCTTCCCTTGAACTAAAGGGAATTGATTTTCCATAATAGCGATGCTGTAAAAATAATACCAATTAATCCCTCAAGACATTCATCAAATCATGGCTATTTTGATAAATGAGATGTAATTAAGAGGAATGATTTGAGGGCATCACAATTTTGATAAATGGGTATATAAGAATTAAGAAACGGGGAGAAAAGAAAAACAAAGAAAATTAAGAGAGGCCCCAATTAAGAATTGAATTATAATATTCATAAAAAGGAAATAATATTAATAAATATGACTTGCCAACCCCAAAATAGGCTGCAAGACTGCAAATAGATTGGATGGAATTTGGGTACGAGTATACCGTATCCAACCCAATAAGAATTTAGAGATCCCAATCTGATCCAATAACCGCTGGATATCTAAAATATGGATTCGAATTCAATATAAATCTGTATTAAATTAGTATAAATTTACAAAACATATATTATATAAATAAAAAAACAATTACAAAACTATAAAGAATTCTAATACTAAAAAATAGCTTCTTTTATCTATCAATTTACGCATGAACAAAGAAATAATGGTTCCGTCAAGGCAAAGGCCATTCCCACACCATTCCAATTGCCTTTTAAAACCTTGCAATAGGAATATCTTCCCATTAATTAAAGCATATAAGTGTGGAGATATTCTCAATACAAGGCTGTTCGAACAGGCTTTGTCCTGACTAAAGCCAAAGTTATTGTAAAACCAGCTTGTTGGTAAGGTCTTCTGTTAGTCATAACAGAAATTTGGGATTGAATCACATCTGCATCTAGGTTGGGGGATTGGCTAGCTACCCCCATTATGTAACCCTTGAAGATATCAAAATAATAATATTAATAATAACAATGGTTCATATTTTCAAATCTAACTTAAACTAAATTAAAATCCAATTCAAATCCCACCAAAAAACACAAGATTCATCAAGAAAGACTAATGAGAAGATTAATGATTTTTCTCTCCATCTCTTTATTACCTCTATATATACCAAAAGGGCTTTAAACTTAGGGGCATTGTCGGACAGGAATCCCGCAGAACCAATTTGAAAATCTAAAGCTGCCTCATCTCCAAGGTAGACGAAGATGGGAGCGCTGGTATTTGCACCACCCCAGTACTTGGCGTTCATCACATATCTCTGTCGAAAGGTTGTGTAGCTCTCCGGCCTATAGTTGAAGTGGTCGAGAGTCTGGTTGTGGTAATAAACCTTGTAGTCCGCCCATTGAGAGGTTGATTCCGCCATGACGTCCACCTTCCTATCCTTCATGCTTCGCATTCGCAGGACGCCCATTCGTGGGGTTCGAATTATTGGTGTCGCAGAAACGCATGTTAAAAGGAGTAGAAACAGTAGTGAAGAAAGCAACTGGATTATTGATTGCCGAGCTCTGTCATGAATGGCCATGGCTTCAGAGGTTGGACGTTGGAACTGGGTTTCAAAGCTTATATATATTATATATAAGGGAAGAGCGTATAGTAAGTAAGATATATAGAGAGAGAGAGACCAGCTAATAGCATGGTAGAAGGTTTCTTACCGAAATTCACGTGGTGAGTTGGGAATGGGAATTTGACAATTATTAGTTTATTTTTTGAAAACTAAAATACCCTTTACATTTCAACTTTTGTATCATTAAAAAGGGTTAGGTTTGGAATAATAGTGTAAAATACGAAACTTGGGCTGGTTTAGACTTCTAATGCTGCAAGCAATCAAACACTGATGTGGGTTGACTAGACGGATAGAAGCAAGCACTGGATGGGAATGCTTAGGAATGATCCATGGCGAAACACACGCATATGAGGCTGTCAATTGGTCTAATCCCATCCAATCCAATCGGAATGTAATATGAAAAGTCCACATCCAATACAATTCCTCCCGATAATTTGAGAATCCAATCCAATCTAATATGGCTGAAATTTAAAAAAGAAAAATCTAATTTTCTACATTTTTAGCACTCATTTTTATATGAAATTTTTATGTACAGTGTATATATTAACGATCATCGGCTTTGACCTTTTTTCTTGTAATGTAGATCCGTCCCTGTATTCTACTTGAACCTCTAACCCATGAACCTCTCTCTTATTTGGGTCGAATATTGCCATATATATTTGTAAATGTTATATATCATATTTGTAAGATTTTATACCTATATAATTTCTAGGCTGTCCCTAGGTCATGTTAAGTGCAGGCATGATGCAGGTTTGACCAACCTGAACAGAATGAATTTATGCTTGCCCATGTTTGGAAATTTTGAAGGCCGAGCAGGCTGTGCCAGGTCATAAATGATCATCCCTATTTCTTAGCTTCATGACTTTCCTTATCATGGAGACCTATATTTTCGGTTTGCTTGTATATATGTTAATTCCAAGTCAAATCAAGTTAGATGATGTTTCATGCCGATGTCATTTCTCTAATGTGTTTCCATTCGATCAGCGCCATGTAGGCATTTTCTCATATCTTCGGTTTGGTTGAGCGTTTTTCAAGAGTTTTCCAACCGTTACAAGCAACATTCTCACCTCAGGTTAATTATGTGCAAGTAGATTTTTGAGAAAACATCAAAATGAAGCTTCCTGTTTTGGAGAAAACATTTTCTCCTTTCTTTTTCCTATAAGGCACCTAATTGGTACCATGTAATATCTATATTACTATTAATCTATACTACCCTTTACATGTGTGAATGATAGTATGGAACTTTTGTTTAACAAAAATCTCCGATTTTTTGAATTTGTCTCTCTCTAATTATAAGAGAAATGCAAGTCGAACAATCACCTTTTTCTTCATTCAAATCCCTCTCATTAAATCTTATATTTAGGGTATTAAGGTCCATTTACATTTATTGGATCCTATCAAATTCCCTTAAACATTATGTTTAATGTATTAACTCTCATTCTTCATTGAATCCTATATAAATTAACCATATTAGAAAAAATAAGTCTGATAAATAATAATTATTTTTTTATTGATAATAAAAATAAAATACAAATTTAAAACCAACCCAAAAATGGAGTTATTTCCTATTTGGTGGCGAATCAACAATAAAAACCTTTTAAATAAAATGTCTCAACCCTAGATGATGTAACTAAATAATAATAAACATTAAAAAGATAAAAGTATAAAATATACAAAAAAAAATGTAGAAAATATTTACGCACATCTCTAATATCATATATCCATCATATTAAACAAAAGCAAGTGTGACAATTAAATAATAATAATTTTTATAGACATGAAAATGTGAAAAAGGTTGTAAAAAATTTAGAAACATATTATTTATTTTTATCATCATTATCAAAAATTGTCACGTGTAAAGCACGAAAAGTACACATAACCCAAAATGATTTATCATTTTCCAAAGTGTTACTATGAAAACTGCTTTGATATCAAGCATAGCCTTGGTTTCTTGAAAAAAAAAATTAAAAGCAAGGAAGAAGTTTAGTCCAAGACAAAGTAAATTGATATACCACATTGAGTTTTGGACTAAAATAGGCCTGCTGCCATGTTTAGTTCAAGCCTCGTTGCTTTTAATACAAAAGCAATGGTGGAGTATGGTTTTGTGACGATTGAGAATGGTTTGCATCAATCGCATATAAGTTTGAAATGGTTGAATATGGGTTTGTAAACATTTGATAATGATTAGGTATGGATTTGTAACGATTTGTACCCTAATGAGGGATGGTAGATTATAAAATCCCGGAGTATTTGTAATGGTTTGTAACGCTTTGTAAAAGTTGAGTATAGAATTGTAACAGTCGAATTTGGTTTGTAACAGCTAATCGTGGGTTTTTAATAACAGTTATGGATTTGTAATGATTTGTGACAGTTGATGATTAAAATCTCATTCTTAATTTTAAGGAATTATCTTCTTTTTGCGGTTAAATACTCGGGGGCGTTCTTTTTTGAAATTTTGAGAGGCGGGAAAGTTGGTCAATGGAATTTTGATTTCTATTGACCAAGAAATCTGTGTTCTTTTTTCAAATTTATGTGAGGATCATGGAAAGTTTAATTTTCTGAGCATCATGTATCCATCCACATGGGGGAAAGTTGCCAACACTTGAATGGAACAAAAATGCCATTTTTTATAATGGACTTTTATGGATATGATGGTCATTATCTTATTTACATAGGAAATAAAAAAACATTTGTTTCACAAACTGGATTAGAAAGATGATGGGAGTTGTTTCAGCTCAATCCATATGACCTCTGGTTTGTTTGTATTCAAAATTTCTTGTTGAAGATATGTCTTATATTCTAATATATTGCAACTATTGGATTATATGTCATAGTCTAATAGTGGGTATGGTTCATCTTTTAGGTTAAGGATGCCATTTGAGGCCCCGCCTCGAAAGCTAGAAGCTGCTGAGATTCAACCCTCCCAAACAGGCACTAACTAGAATAAATCATATTCATAGCCATTATTTTTGGGATTTAGGGCTAAGAAATGCCTAATGGTCTGCTTGTAGGCTTGGAAATTAGAAATGAGATACACTTCTCGTAAGGCAACTCAGGGCCCATTAGGTTCATGGGAATAGGGGCCTTGAACCAAAATTGGAATGGATCATTCTGGTTCCAACTGTTTGGTTGAATGGAATTGAAATCCCATTTCTAATCTTACTGGAACGGCATTCCTCCATCTGAGGTAATGGTTATTCACTCTTCCTTCTTTGAAAATAAAATCCCATTCCAAATTATTCTAATTCCAGTTCCTGTCTAAACCAAACAGATTATAGGAATAGATTATTCCATTTCTAACTTGCGACTAAAGACGAAAAAACCCTCGGACATTTCCTTTGTATCTTTCATTGATGGCCAATATTTAGCTACTAAACTACCTGGTCAGCAATGGCGGCAAAATGCTTCTATTACCCATCCCAGATATTCTCTACTTGGATCCTTTCATATTCTTCTCAAATGTATCACGATTCAAAATTGCGCTTCATGTTGTTAAAATTATTTTATATTGCCCCGCTTCAGATGGATGTAGACTGTAAGAGGCTTGTGACTTTTTGCATATGCTCAATGGTTTACTCCACCGTCCACATCTCCAAATGTTGGGGTGTAAATTTGGGCCCCAGTAAATGTTTGGGCCTGAAATTCAACTTGTCAGGCTAGCCCTTGGGCTCACCCCTCTTCTACATTTAAAAATGATTTGCACAGATTTAGCCCTTCTATACTATTCGCCTTATCAAACTAGTTGGGTTATGAACTCATGATTCATCTAAACAATGGCTATGTTTGGATAAACACTGGCCCAGCCCGCCTGACCTCCCGGACCAGGCCTAAAACTGCATCCAAACACATCTACAGATTTATTTTCAATAAAACAACAATACAAATAAATTTATAATCACTGTACTTTTATTTTTTAATAAAACAATAATATTTACATAAAATTCTTAGCTATCAGTAAATTTATTAAAATCGGATAATTGGCCTGGATTAGGTAGAGAGAATTGGGCTTAGTTTGGGATCAGGCTGGTTAAAACCAAGAACACTGACGAGGCCGGTCTTGGGCTAATCTCATAAAGGCCCAGCACACATTCCTCCAGCAATGGGCTTTCTCCAAGTCCACACACGCACACACGTCTCAACTTTGAATGCATATTCTTTGCCTAAAAAATATTATATGCCCAGAGACTATGGAACAAAGACACAGATTTTCTAACCCTTCCTTATAAGTTTTACTCGAAGAACAACTTTTAAGTAATTTTGAATAAAATAGCTGGGCCCCCATTCAATCAAGAAACGAATGAAAGCGCACGTGGAATTCCTTTGCATCCAATGAGAGAGGCACACACTCGCACACAGAATAAAGTGGGTGGCATTTTCGAGATTCCAACGAAAGACGAATGCCTTTTTCTAACTCCCTATAATTGGAGCAGAGGAAAAAATATCAACACTGCAAGGCGCAAACTCTGCTGGTAACAGTTTCTCTTCTCTCTCTGTTGCTTGATATTTTTTTTGTTCTTGCCATTTTTTTTCTTAATTCGATTGAAATGAATTGTCTTCAGAAATTTCCGAGGTGAATTGATTCATTTTCTCTTCATATATTCTTCGATTTTATCTTCTTTATTTGATTGAATCTGAGAATCTCCTCTCAAATGGAAAATCTTTTCTTTGATGTCAGATTCTCTGCCGTGCCTTTAAATGGTCTTGGAAGCCATGAAAGGAAGCCTCTAAGCTTTGTTAATCCACTGGTATACTCGTTAGGCATGAATATTATTAGAATCTCGCAGTTTATGTTTTGTTTTGTTGTTATTATTATTATTCTTTGATCGAATGCAGAGCATGGTGAATTCAGCTAAACCTCCCCGACTTATCATCACGAAGGTATCTTTTGGGCAATGCATTGTAATTCGGTTATAGAAACTTGGTTTGTTTTAGTTTGTCTTCTTTCTCTGTGTCGTGGTGCATAGATTAAATGTAAGTGTATTGCAAGTGTTCTGAGTTTTTCATCATTTGTATCATCTTTTTTCTGGGTTGAATTTCTCTATATATATGCTATGTAGTTATCTTTTTTTTTCAATTACTTATTTTGTCATAGCGCTTGTTGTTTTATCAAGATTTTTCTGCCTTTTCTTGTTGATGCTTTTTCTAGCCATATTGAATTATCTAGCCTTCATACACATTTGAACAGGCTCAACCCTATATCCCTTCTAATTTAGTTGAGTTTTGCACATAGACATGAGAACCGAAATCTGATGCGTGTCTAGGTTTCTACTTGGCAATATGAAAAAAATTGCAGGCATTTCTATAGACAGGTGTAAACTATTAAAAATTAAAATACTCCATATGTGTTGAATTTTGACATTTCAAACCTATATAAAAGGTTTTTAGAAGATTAACTTTGCTACTTAATAACATTTTTTTTGGAAATACTGGCAATGTGCACATTAACTATTTGTTTATGTCAAAAATGCACTGAGAAAAAGAAAAATGCCAATAGAAGTGTCCCCCAAGAATCTGTGGAGTGTTAGAGCCAACATGTGTCCAGCACTGACATTCATCCATTTAGGAGATTCCATGCAACACTGATCATTTTTTATTAAATGATGAAACTTAAAAACGTTAGACTAGAGGATAATGAGAGATCCTTAATTATATATGCACATTAAGCCTACTACTCATTTTCACTGTTGTGACTTCTAGATAATGAAGAATCAGTTTCACTTTTTTTTCTTTGGTTGGGAAATTTTGTTTGGTGAAAGTTGGGAAAATTGAACGATCAGCAACTCAGCATCTCATAACAAACAGATCATACAATGTTTTACCTAAGCTGTTCTGTCCTGGGAGTGAAGTTATACCTGTAAATGCTTACAACAGGGCTATAATAGATGATTATCTCAGTAATCCAGTCTAAATGAACCTTCAATTCCAATGTGTTAGTTGCATTGTCACTGGATGTGTTAATTGAGCCTATTTTGAACTTGTAGTATAAAAAGATGGCTAACATTGTTGTCTTCAGGCATTTTCCGGGTCATTGTCCAGTACTGAGATGAGTGGATCTGAAGAACAGGAAGAGAAATCTGAGACATATAGTAACAACATGACCCAAGCTATGGGTGCTGGTAAGTTCAACCCCATCCTATATGTTGGTTTGTAATTAGGACGACACCTACTGGAAGCTTTCCTTATCTGTGACATCTGTGAATTATGGTGAGTACCATGTTTCATCACATTAAGACTAAATGTGTTCCAACAATGCCCCAGATTTTCTTCAATCACAGTGCACGTATCCTATTCCCAAGACCACTTAAACTGAACGATGTTCTGGAATTGTCTTTCCTGGTTTACTTATATCTGGTTCTGAGATTCTACTAACTACTCTCTTTTAAATAAATTGTGAATACAGTTTTGACCTATAAACATGAATTGGGAATGAACTACAATTTTATCCTTCCAGATTTGATTGTTGGATCATGCCTGCAGGTGATCCCCAAATCTACTTTTAAATTTGCTAATATTTGTCAATTCTAAAATTATCTATAACTTGAATCTTTTCATGTGCAGACTCCTGAAGATGTTGACAAGCTACGGAATATTGGAGTTAAAACTATATTTTGCTTACAACAAGATCCAGATCTTGTGTATCCCAAAAGTATTTTGGAAAGATAAAATATTTGCCTCTTCTATCTAACATCACATTATGCTGTCAAATCCAGCCATAACATGTTTGTGTTTCCAAGTGCACACATTTGATCATTTCCTTTACTATTATTATTAGATATTTTGGGGTTGACATTAATTCAATTCGAGTATATGCAAGCCGGTGTGGCGATATTGAGCACTTACGTGCTCCAATACAGTGAGTTATCAGACATAGTAATTCATTTTGATAAATATCGTTTGTAGATCTTGAGGTATTCTATTTCTAAAGGATGTTTAGTTTTACCGATGCTGACAACTAAGACTAGTCTTCGGTTTTTATTAGTCTGAACACTTGAAGTTGGTGACTTGTTAGGTATTTATGCATTTTATACCATAATCACATAAAAACATTATATCAGCATGAAACTTTATAGCATTGGTCATTTTCTTTATGCTTTGGTGATAGTCAGATCTGGAGAAACTTTCTATAGGAGTCTGGAGATACCAAAGAGGTCCCATATAGAAATTGAGAAACTGTTTGTAAATTGAGCAAGGACTGTGAGTTGGATTTGGAAGGGAGGATGCAGCCCTATGGTGCGGATTTTGTCTTTCAATATCATCATTCACTGCCCTTGGAGGGATTATTATCTAAACACTTTTTTCACTTCTTACCTTACAGTAGATATGGTGCCTGTTTTGGGAGATAGATATGGTTCCAAGAGGACATTTGGTTGGGTGAGAGTAGGCTGAATCTGAAATTTCCGTGTCCATATCTCCTATCCCTTCAAAAGGAAGACGTCTTCTGAAGTTTCTGTTTAGTTCCTCCAATTTGCTTTTAAGTTCTTGGTTTTTGTAAGGACCTTAGAAGAAAATCAGGTATTAGTCATCAAACTACTTATCAATACCACTTGTTTCTACTAAAATTGCAAAAATTACACTTACATAAAATGATAGCAGAACCAGCCAAGTTTGCTACTTGGAAAAATCTAAAGGTGTTAGAAGTTGTAAGCATCCAATTGAAAACCTCAAGATTCTATGGAAAATTATTGTTGAATTATATTATCCCAGTGCCAAATTTGTTGTCTGCACCCTTCTCTTTACTTGTTAACTAAAGATAAAATAGACAAAGTATCGAACACTTCCAAACTATGGAGATTTTTTCAAGGATAGGATCTACTCTTTAGCCCAATTTTTTCACCATATGCTATCTAAGTTTTGGGCTTTGCTTGTTGTGAATCCCCATAATATCTATACTTCAAAAGAGTCCCAATCTTTAGATTTATTTGTCTCTGAAGTCATAAACATTTTGAAACTAAAACCTCTATTTGCAGTACCTCAGGCAATTTGGTGGATGTGTCCGGGCTTGTAATGAATGATAAATGATGGAGCTCACCTTAGGGAACAGCTCAATGATAGGCAAGTTTACAAGTGAGTCTCATGCTATTGCAGTGGGTATAAAAAGGGTGTGGGCCCATAGGAGGTGATGTTTATGCCCCTAGGTTTCAATTTTCAGATGATTTGGCACCATCTTGTCTGAAAGAATAATTGACAAGGATATGTAAGATATAACCTGGAGGAGTGGCAATTTCTATAAAGGGTAATGTGGTTCAGAGGCATACGGCAATCTATGTTGTGGAGACAATTAACTTCAACAGTTAGGTTAGCAAAGATGAAGAGGGATCTCCATTGAAGATTACTACTATTGCTAGAAGGAAGCTCTCAAGGGGAGAAAGGCTAGGAAGTCTCTCACGGTGAACCATTGAAGGTATCACCGTCGAAGTAAAAGGAGGGTGATCTTGACTTTTCTCTTTGGACTTCTTGTTTACCTTTGTGTAATATTTTGATGTTTGACGTATTCCTGATATAGACCAAAAGAATAATTAAAAAGGTAGATAATAGTAAAATGGTACAAACACTAGCTGATTCTGAAACTCAACATGTTAGTCCCTTCGCATTAGCAGTATCAGGCTTATTTTCATGAAGCTCAAATACTATAGGAATCTTTTTTTTTTGTGACTAATTCTATATGAAACAAAGTTGCATACCTCAAATCTTATTTTGGTAAATAAGAATATATCAAGATACATTAGTCCTACTGGCATAAATTTTTATGGTCTTTTGGATCTTCCCTTTTGTTTCCTTCCCTTCTACTGAACACTAAAAGCATGAGAATCCTCACTGATTGATTTTCCATCTCAAGAATTATTTGTGATAAATAGCATTGAACATGAATTAAACAAAAAGGGTGGGGAATTCACTGTAAGTTCAAGTTTTTCACATTTTTATTTACATTAGTTTCTAATTCATTCTTTACAACTGCTTTGCTTTTTGTACTGCCCCCTGATCCATCAATATTATTTGAGATGAAGCAGGGATTTTGATGGCTTTGATCTACGAATGAGACTTCCAGCTGTGTTGAGCAAATTATACAAGGCCATAAAACACAATGGAGGTGTGACTTACATACATTGTACTGCTGGGATGGGAAGAGCTCCTGCTGTTGTGGTAAGAAATTCAGATTTGTTTCTGAAGTATTAGTTAATTTTAGCATTGCCATTTAGCCTAGAGGTTTTCTAAAAGATAATAACTTTTATATCATCCTTTAGCCTTTCACCCCCAAAATTGAGCATTATTTTTTATTCCTTTATTATCCACTCATGTGTTCTATTATTTTGTTTATTTAACATCCTCCGTTTTTTATGATTATCTTTATTATATATGTAGGATGGAAAAATGGAAGGGTGCATCAGGAGTTTTATGTGATAGGATAATACCACTTAGGTTAAAAGGAAAATTTTATAAAACAGTTGCAAGATCAGTTATGATGTATGGGGTAGAGTTTTAGGCAGTCAAGAAACATGTCCAAAAAATGAGTTGGCAGAAGTGTGTATGTTAACATGGATGAGAGTTCGTATCTTCTCCCAACACAAATGCTTCTAACACACTTCCAACAAAATGAGAGTGTGCCACCTGTCCACACATGAGACAACATATTGCATTTGTCAACCCTCCTGCTAATTTCCTAACTCAAAACAAATTTCACTTTTCCCACCATATTGCTCAGAAGTCAGATCCATCAACACCTATGTCCAGCCAATATGAAACACCTACTAACATTAACAAAGAAAGAAAGACAAAACAAGAAAAGAAGCCGAAGTGGCTTCATTTTGTTGTCTCTACATTAGATTGACAGAATTAAAACATAAAAGAGTGAGCATAAAATTTAAAGTGAAGCTCCAGTTTGATGGCCAAAGATCAAACTAAACACAAGCAGCATTTTTAATAGCATTCTCAATTGCACATATGAAAAGTGGACTATTCTATTTGCTGGTAAAATGTTCCCTATAGGAGATGGTAGTAGGAAGAATGTATGTATATATCATATATGTATGTTTCTTTTTACTTAAAGGTCATATATCTAATTGGTTTCATCTTAGATTAGAAACAGAAACCAAAAAGGTTTTCCTGTGCTATTGCATCAATTGTTATGATATTATTATGAGTTAATAAAAGAAATTTTTAACATTAATATAACAAAGGATTTTATTAATTGCAGTTGGCATACATGTCTTGGGTTCAAGGCTTTAAGCTTAGTGAAGCACACAATTTGCTACAGGTGACTCGAATCTTCACTCAGCACTTCTTTTTCTGGTTGGATATATTGTTGAATACCTGTGAAATAGAGCTCTAAACTGTTATTAAGGATGCAGATTTGAAAGAAAAAGATAAATCATGTTTTATGCCTTACCAAAATTACACAAATTTGGTCCTCACTATTCTGGATCCCATGAGTAAAAAATAAGATGAGGGATAATAGCAGGCACTGCACCTTGTTTGTTCCATTTTTTTTATTTGCAAGACATTGAAATGTAATGTGGGACCTGCTAATTTCATGGCCCGATCTCTCTCTTTGATCCCACTGTGTCAAAATGCTTGAAAGGTGCAATGCATCTTGTGGATTTCCAGCTAGCATTCCTCAAGTAACATTTTTGAATCATTAGAAAAGGGTCATGCATATATGCGCATGCACACCACTGACAATGCAAGGTATCTGGAATTACTTCTATGTATGCATTATTACTCGTGTTATTTAAATGGTCTCATCCTTCAAAACGAATTTGCTTTTATATTTAAAAGCTAAAGTAACCAGGAGGTGGATGGTCCTAGCGTCCTACATTGAGTGGGAAGAGGAAAGTGAACCCAATTTGGACAGATATATAGGCCCCTCATGTTCCATGAAGTAAACTTTTTATGGCATTGCTTGCATCATATGGTTTCAAAAAGAAATAATTGCTTCTAGAAATATCAAAACCGCAAATATGAAAGGATTCCACACTGCAAATTAGAGTGGAAGATTTTTGACATTTGTTTTTTTTTTTTTTTTTTTTTTTTGAGAAAAGGTCTTTTTTTGACATTTGGGAAGGTTATTTGATAAGGAGATCCTAAACTTGGAGTTATTCTAGATCTTCAAACAGATGAGAGCAGCTGTATAATGAAATTCATAGAAAATATAACATGTTCACTCGTAAGAGAGAATTAACTCACATACTTCCATAAGCATGGTTTTTCTATGTTATAGGTAAATGTATTTTTGGAATTACCTATCTTTATAAAATTATGCAAGTTTTACCAACTAAAGTAATGCCCATTGAATGTTGGGGAAAGGGAACTGTATTATTGGAGGGGATTCATTTTTCTAAATAAATATTTGTTCTCAATTTCTCTGAATTAGCATGTTGTTTCTTTGCTTGTAGAGTAAACGCTCATGCTTTCCAAAACTGGATGCCATAAGGAATGCAACAGCTGATATAGTGAGTCCTCACTCCTATTCTTTACCTTTGGCAAAATATATTTTGTAGGGTATTTAGAGTTATCTGCATTGTATTTTGTAGCTCACAGGATTTGCAAAGAACCTTGTTACTTTGACATGGGAAGGTAACAACTGCTCCTCAGTGGAAATCTCTGGACTTGATATTGGATGGGGCCAGGTAACACCTTAAAATTACACCATAAAATATGTTCTGCACTTCTTAACATTCTAAACAGTTTTTTATTGTCTATTTTAGCTGTTAAGTTTCTTGCAGTGAGAATGTCTAAAGTCAAGGTTTGCAAATTCAACTTTGGGGAAATTTTCAATGAGTGAAGCATCAAAATTTTGTGGAAATTTCTTTTTCAAAAAAAAATTGTGGAAATTTCGTAGGAACTTCTGAGGAGTGTAAAAGTTTTTCATCTTGATGAAAACATTATGAAAATGAGATTTCACATAGAACCACAGAAAAATATTAATTTAGAAATGGTAAATATTAAAAAAACTAAGAAAATGCAAAAGGAGCCACATATGATGATCATAACAAGATTAAGTACCCACTGAAGCCATGTATAATACGTTACCATGGAAAAACGTACAAAAATTGCAAATCTGAATTAGGTCAAGATATGTCTTATTTCCACCAACATTTTGTTTGTTTATAATAAATGTCTTTTTTGTGGCATTTACATAAAGATCAACATATGGTCTATTTTGATAATAGTATAGTGAGAATCTCATCCACATTATGTAATTATGGAAATGTTGTTTATAGATATTTTAGCTAAAATGGAAATTTTTGTGGTAAATATTAACAAATTTCAGGGACATTAAAAACCATGGTAAGAAACCAATTTCTAGATCAGTCAGTGATTAAAAAGGCACACCTAGGCACACAGGCAAGGTGCATTTCAAGGCGTGCACCTTACCTAGGCCCAAGCACAGCCCCTTTGAAAAGGTGTGCACTTAGTGCACTTTCCTCCTCTGCTCGGGTATGCGCCTCAGCCCAATTTTGCACCTTTTCAAGCTAAGTGATGGACCAATAGCTCCACCTCCAGACCCCTGACCAAGCCCCCTGGGGCAAGCCCTAATAAGTTGATGCCATGGTCCTAAATTCTTGGCCAATATATAAAGAAATTGGTCTTGTAACTTTAGTTGTAGCTCCTTATCTTTTAGGATTAGGATTTAAGAATCAAATGCTGTCTGATGAAGAATGTCTTGTATTATGAGAAAACAACACTAACAAAAAGGGGGGTTCTTGGTTTTGAAACTTGAGTTTCTCTCTGTCTAAAGGAATCTAAAAGGAAATGAGATTACATTAGTTGGATTCATTAACTCCCTTGTTACATCACTGGGAACTTCATCCAATGATTCTTTTCTGATGGCTTTGATTATTTCTTTTTTGAAATTTTTGTAG
Organism: Nelumbo nucifera; assembly: GCF_055504915.1. Classification (NCBI taxonomy): domain Eukaryota; kingdom Viridiplantae; phylum Streptophyta; class Magnoliopsida; order Proteales; family Nelumbonaceae; genus Nelumbo; species Nelumbo nucifera. The sequence continues at coordinate 9,147,201 of NC_142654.1, read as the reverse complement.
AGAATACCACTGAAATTTGATGAGGAGCAAAAGTTGTGGGTGCTTGAGCGGGAATTGCCGGTTAGTATATATTTCATATTGTGTAAAATATTTGCACCTTCATTTATATTTCAGTCTACTACTATAACCACATTTGTAGCTGTAGGAATTTTATATCTTCTGCCACTGTGGACTTGTTTTTCTCCTTGTTTTAATTCCTGAATCTTTTCTTTAAAATTTAATTTTTAATATTTTAAAATCCTTTTTCACAATTTTAACTTACAATTGTTGTTTCATTCTGATTATATCATCATTTTCAAACTTGCAGTTGATATTTTAGGCTGAATGTAAATTAACATAGGGATAACTGAAAGTTCTGGAAACATGAAGCATCTAGAGCTACACTTGTACTAAAAGGCCAATGTTCACATTCTCTCATCATATGGAACTCAGTGTCAGATATAAAAACCCTTGACATTTAGTGGCTTCTGGTGTCCAAATTGTTGTTTACTTTGTTAGAACCAATATGTGATTCTTCAGCTGGCAGTACCCCACCCCCTCCCCGTCCCCAGGACCCCATTTTGCTTGTAACAGGTCCCTTGGAATGGAAGACATCTAATCATGAATTTTAATTCTCAAACTCAATCAAGCCTTCTCAACACTGGGTCACTTAGTAATAGAGAATTGTGGTTGAGCTTGATTCTTTCAGAGAGGAAGTCCCTGCTAATGTTTCAGAACTGGAAAAGTAAAGCAGGGTGGTCACTAAGATTGTTCTCTTACAGGAAGGGCACTATGAGTACAAGTACATTGTAGATGGCGAATGGACTTGCAACAAACATGAGCTTGTAACATCCCCCAACAAAGATGGCTATGTCAACAATTATATCCAAGTAAGATTCGCCTCTCTGAAATGCTGATTCTGTCAATTCCAGTACAAGTTCTCTCTGAATATTTATTAAGATATGACAGAATTTATTGTTAACTAATGAAACTAACTGGATATACCCAAACCCATCTGGAACTACTTAACCTTAGGTCCAATTAACTGTCAATTCCTTGTAGGAGTTCATCACATGTTGCCTTTTCTTCTTACAGGTTAGTGATCCCTACAGTACTAGTTCAGAGCTGAGGAACAGGTTGTCTAGTGATGATGCTGATCTTACAACAAAGGAACGGCTTACAATCAGACGGTTTCTAGAAGCTTACCAGGACAATGAAGAATAACTGGTAAAGGTAAATATAAATATGGCCTGCAAAATTGTGAAATAGTGAATTATTAGAACCGTATTGTTCCACAAATAATAAATTTATAAATTTTGAAGCACTGACTACACAAAACATTCTAATATTTGGGTATGAAACTTATTTGCTGCTGCCTTAGGCAGTATATTGTTTCCTTTTTTTATTTTGGTGCAAGAAAATTTTATTAGAGGAGAAAGCCCGAGGAAAGATTACATGGAGGTGCAATCCTCCACTGGGATGTTGGAATGCCAATACATGACGGCAGTGTCTTGTGGTAGGGATGTGAGAAAATGTTGTGGGTATGAGATCTGGAGTGCAACCTAACCTAACTGCCAAAGCCTCTGCTGCTTCCACGAGGAACATCCTACAACATGGAGAGGTTATGGGTCTACTTGCATAATTCCTGATTATTATCCCAGGGCCAGCTGTGGACCGAGCAGGAAGCAAGATGAGATGATGAAAACTAGATTTGGTCAGGTGCTATGTGTGCAGATAAGTTGCAGGAGACCAAGATTTGGTTTGTTTATCGCCAATGTTGCAATTTCATCAAAGGGGAGTTCATTTTTCAGATTAATGTGGGGATCAGGGAAAGTTTATTTTCATGGGTATACCCATCTCCTAGATGGATAAATAACTTTTCCACATAGGAAGAAAATTGTTAACACTTGAATGAGACAAAAATGCCCCTTTTAATAATGGATTTTTATGACTAAAATGGTCATAACCTTATTTACTTGAAAAATAAAAGAACATGCGTAAATGCACTTACCGGGTAAGTGTTTAAATTTACCCAGATAATGGTATTTACCCGGGTAAGTAACTAGGGCCCAAGTGGTAAACGAACCTGAGTGAGTGGATGTCCAAACTGAATTTGGCCCAAAACCAGCCCGATTACAAAATCATTTTAGATTGATGTAGCAGGGAAATATAGAGCATCCTTAACGTACTTGGACGAAAGAAACAGGATCAAAAGAAGTGAAGGATTTGACGGCCAAAATCTGTTCGGTGAGGCTCATGTTGCCGCTAACACTCAAAGACTTCTGGGGGAACACTCTGGGTCTGGGTGAGCCTGAACTGACCTTCATTCATTTAAATCCAATCAAGTACAACGCTTAGCCCATACTATACCATCCCCATGTGTGATGAACCCGATCTCACTGAATCAGATGACCAAGATGGTAAGTTCAAACGCTTAATATATTGATTATAATTTGTGATTTCTGAAAGTCCGCCGGCTGTACATTCAAGTCCTCCACTGTTGAGACTTGAAACCCAGAGATGTTGCTAAATTCCGATACATAGATACGTGCAAGGCGGTGAGATGCAAGATGACAACATTATGCCCTCCTGCCCTCTTGTAGAAATTGTAGTTTAGAATTTAGACACTAAAAATAGTAAAGCAAGTTCCTGGCTTCCTGCTAATTCCCTATTACAGATACAGATGCATATAGATTATTATATTCGTGTGTTTTGATGAACGAGTGACCAGCATCATCTTCCAGTTTGGAGATTCATCTTTAATGATTATCCCGATTCATAAGTGAAGCTCGGGGATCAATGATAATCTAGAACCATGTCCCAAGAGGAGCAAGGCTACTAGGCTACCTCAAGGTTCAAAATTTTGTCACGTATCGGCTGATATGTATCGTTCCGGTAAGTTTTCAGCACGGTACATAGTATCAAATTGAATGTGTCGTATCTATTTGTTGTATCGATGCTGTATCGTGATTGTATCGTTGAGTATCGGTGCATTTTGGCACTGTATCGGTTGATACTTGATACGGTAGCATATCGATTGATACAGTACGATTTTACTGTGACGGAATCGCAAATAAAACTCCCTTCGAAAGAGGGTTTCTAAACCCATTTCAGAAGCCCTCTTTTTTTCCCAAACCCTTCAAAAAGCTTTTTAACCTTTCTAAAGACTCAAATCTTGTAAAAATTTGCCAAAACATCTATAAATTTGCAAGATTCAATAAGTTTTTCAAGGTTGTGAAAAAATGAGCAAAAATAAATATGTTTTTTCAAATTTCTTTTACATTTTCAGCCAATGTTAGAAAAGATAAGGGGAAAGAAAGTGGTTTGCCCCCTGCCCTTTCGGCTGGGGGGCTTCATCCCCCTTTTCAATATAGTCCAATTTATTTTTTTGAGTTAGGGGGGTCTTGCTCCGCTTTGGTGTTCGCTTCGACAAAACCCCTCTTTTAACAACTATTATGCATTTTTATTGTTCTTATTATAAAAGATTTTTATTAAAGATAAAGAAAAAAAAATGAAATCCCCCTTCCTCCTTCCTCCTCTTAAGGAAGCTTTCACCTCCTTGTGTTCGAGAGGCTTACACCTCTTGCATTCTGAACTATGCTTCATGCCTCTAGGTAGTGAAAACGCCTCTATGTTTTAAAACATTGATATTTATTTATTTTTAATTTTTAGAATAAAATATGCAAAATAATTATTTCATCTATTATGTCCATAAATCCATTCAATTTTTTGTTACATATTTACTTTTCTTATTTTTAATTTAATTTTTAGAATAAAACATGCAAAATAATTATTTGAATAAAAATAAATAATTATTTAGTTTTTAAAAAATTAGAATAAAACATGCAAAATACTTACTTGATCCATAATGTCCATAATTAGATAGTATGTTTATGTTCCCAACTTCCCATTTATTGATTATAATATATTTTTTTTCATAGAACCCACTAAAACATGTTATTTTTATGCATAAAAAGCTCATTTATATATTATATTTAGTGATATTAATATTTATTTATGATTTATTAGAGTATTTATAGCATTTCCATGTGTTTACATGCATATCTTAATTTTTCATCCGTATCCATGCGTATCCAAGATATATCCCAATACATCTCTTAAATTTGCCTTTCCGATTCGCATAGTGTTTCCGATACTTTGAACCTTGGGCTAGTCTATTGAGCCTAGAGTAACACCAAAGCACACTTACCTACATAGATTCTGACTCAATCTGTGGTTCAATCAATTTACAGAGTGTCAATCACTTTGAAAGTTTGGGATTGGAACAGTGGTCAAACAAGAAATATCAATTGACCAACCTATCTTTATTGCTCAATACTCAGATATCGCCCATCTTGACTCTAAGAGAATCAGAAGGGTTTTTCTTTCTTCGTTTATTGGAAAAGGCTAAAACTAGACTTGGCAAAAAGTTGACCCAACCTGCAAACCCGACCCAACCCAACCCAAAAAAATAAGGTTAAGGTCTCATATGTAACCCAAATGTGAAAATGACCCGACCCGACCCAAAAAACTGGGTTGGGTTGGGTCATGGGTCAACCCGCTGACCCGAGTGTCAAGTCTAATTAGGATTATTTATGCATTGTTAAAAGTTTCCACTCTTTAATTTTTTCTATTTAATCTTTACTTTTTATTGTTTACTCTTTAAATGGTTAAATGTTCAAGCTTTTATTTTATATTTGAAATTATAAGGTTAATTCTTTAAATTTTGACAGTTTTCATGTATTTTTTCTTTATTTTTTAAATTTCAATTATTTTTTAGAATGATCCAAATTGACCCATGAGTCAACCCTAACCCGAACATTTAGGGTTAGGGTCTAACATTTGACAACCCAACCCGAAATCAACCCGAAATACCTTGACCCAACCCGAACCCGACCCACCCAACCCGATTGCCAGGTCTAGCTAAGAGGACACGACAAGCGAGTCAGAAACACAAATTCGTATCACCCAACTAACAGAGACGAATTGCCCTTTTTTAGGCCTTCCTCTGATGCATCTCGAAACTCAAACAGGAAGCAATTAATGAGGAAACAAGAGGGATTTATACACATTTTGTTTGTACAAGTCTCCCTTGGTGTCCCCAAATATGGGGGCCCTAAAATCCTAAACACTCAAAACCCCTGTTCCCAAAGCCTTTTAAAAACTGAGACAAATAATGCATAGAAATGCTTCAAGGCTTACAATTTATAAACAAAATTAAATGCAAATAAAGAATAACTTACTGAAATATTGAACACAGAAAAACACACAAATATACCAACACCCTATTCACACCCACACGCATAAACACACGACACATTCACCCTGCAGCTGTAGTACATAAAATACAACGCATCCGATATGCACCAGACTGGTTAGTTTCGTCGCTGTCATCATCGCTGTCGTCGTCATAATCATAATTATATTCATAATTCGATGCAGGTTCCTTGGGAGTGGCTCGGGACCCACTCTTATGACTAGCAGAATTTGTGGAGTCCATGAGACATGAGAGGTGATATGCATGACAGCAAAAGAATACTATAACTGAGACATTCTGGATAGAGAAGGGATCAAAGCACATGCAACACCTTCCACCACCCCTTGTTTTCGATTTCAACTCAACAGATTTCATGCTTGATGTTTTCTCAGCTACTTCAGTAGCTCTACTTTTATTCCTGCTTGTCCGTCCTTCCTCTTCTCCACTACCCAAATAAACTCCATGCCGCGCTTCCTTATAAAACTTGACCAAGAGGTTAACACAGTCTGCCTGTCAGTTTGAAACATCAAAAAAACTCAGTACAAGGTTAATTTCCAACAAGAATAGCTCCTTAATAAGTTTTATTCTCTTATATTTCTATGCTAACCAATACTACAGGAGTACCTTAAGGATATCGTTGCATCCATGTCTAAGAGAAGTTTCTGTTCTGTAATCTGTGATGATTTTGACTAAGCGATCTCGAAGCCTACAAAAGAAAATGGGAGTTGACTAAAAATGCAACAAGTGAAGAAGACAACGAAAAACTACCATACAAGATTCAAAAAGCCTTTCTTATTGAGAAAGTATGCATTAAGAAGTCCAAGTGGCAAAGTTATTAGGTCTCTTCTTGCGAAATCAGTATCAAAAGCCATTTTCAAACACCTAGAAGATAATGAGATTTGTTCTAGGAAGGGCCCCGAGGGTGTAAACGACGGTAGATTTGTTGAGACAGGCAACCACATGAGCGCCAGTTCAGAAATTCTTTCTAGCAAGGAACGGGACATTGGTGATCATTCGGAGTTGGTGTTGGGTGTTGCTCGAGGAAGGGACAGAAAAAAGAATGACCTGATGATCCCAAGTTAAAGTTGGTGGCACCCAAAACATCTAGGGGCACCTCTGAAAGTACTAAAGGGATAGGAGTCAGAGAGGCAACTGGAAATGTGCTTTTTGTTGCCGTTGGTGTTTGGTGCAGGTTTTCTGCTGTTTGCTTGTGATTTTTTTTTTTTTTGAGCAGCATATCTGCTTGTTGTGATTGATCTAGTGATTTGCAAAGTGCTGTTGCAAATACTTATGCCCTAACCAAGGGATTTAAGCATGCATATGTTGGCTATAGTGTCTTATGCATGGAGGTATGTGAATGCACAACATGAAATCTATCACTCTCCATGAGAGAGAGGGGGAGAGAGACAATGTCCTTTGCAGCTGAAGTTTATGAGACTTAGGAAGTCCTTGGCCAAGGCAGTATGGTATATGGAGAGTTCCAATTGTCAACATGTAAGTCATCATCACCTCAGTGGGACATATGGCTAAGCCAATAGGGTTTGACATATTCACCATGACCCTTTGCTTTCTCCAGACATTGTTATGATAGAAGGATTTGACTATATGGTATCTGGAGATGGAAAGGTTCAAATTGTCAAATTCGAGCTATTAGGAAAGCCATGACATACTGCTAGGTGTCACTCATGGTTTGTGGAACCCTTGTGAATAATGGTTGTATTAACATTCAATGGAGAATTAAAGAGTTTTAATTCAATTCAGCAAGAAAAAGTATGGAGGGTGTGCTTATTAAGAGGAGTTTTAGTGGAGGGACCTAATTGTAATAATTAAGGACCTGATTGTAATTAGAAGAATCTATTGGATAAATCCTCTCCTAATGAGAAAAAGAGCACAATCTATGTAAGATATGGAAGGGAGCGGTCCTAGGGTTCAAGAATACACTCTATATGCTAAACCTTATCCACCAAAGGATTGCTAGCACAATCTTGGAGCTGCCCAGTCCTCTTTCTCCCTTTCTTCTTCTCTTGGGTCATGATCTACATAGAGAATTGGGAAGTTTGTCTGCTGCTGCTTTGTGTGGACCAATCTTGGAGGCCAAACACTTAAAAGGCTACAGTTAGAATCAAAGTATATCGAGAATTTGCTTCAAGGGATCAAATCTGCATAAGAAGCATGCAATTATATTGATTTATAATTAGGATTTTGTGCATCACCATGGGCATGATCTTGGTTATTCAAGATCCATTAAACTTTTAATGAATCCGATTGCTGGACCTACTAGGGCAAATCCACTTGGACCAATCGCTGGAAGACTCTAGAATTTGGGTAGGCTCTTCAGATGATCTATTCTTGCTCTTCTTTCTTCAGAATATTTACATCCCCTAACCCCCTAGTTAGGGATTTCCATGTGAAAGAAATCTGGTGCAAGGTACACACTTGTGATATGCTACAGAGACACTTGCCTTTCTCCTCATGTGTGCTCTTTGTGTAAGGAAAGTGGTGAGACCCTATCTCATTTAATGATATCCTGTTTTTTTGTGCTTTGAATTTGGGAATTCTTTTGTATTCTCTTTGGCTGCAGGTGGATTCCCCCTCAAGATGTGGTAGGTCTTTTCAATCGTGACTTCTTAAGACAACGAAATAAAAGAGGGATGGTAATGTGGAAAGCAACAAAGGCAGCCAAATGCTAGGTGGTGTGGGAAGAAAGGAATAACAGGATTTTCTTGGAAAAAAGAAGAACCGTAGAGGAAGTGATTGACAGCATCAAGGTGAAAGTAGCTCACCTTGGACAGCTTTCAAGTCTTCTCAGTCACAGACATTTTAAGAACCTGGACTGAAGTAGCACAGTCCTCGAGAGTGAGGGACAAAGGCTGGAGTGGAAACCACCAGAAGGCAATAAAATAAAACTGAATTTTGATGGGAGCTCCCTTGGAAATCCGGGACTATCAAGTATAGGAGGAGTAATCAGAAATTCTGAAAGGAGGATACTGGTTATGTTCTTAGAACCGATTGGCATGGGGAATTCACTGAAGGCTGAACTTTTGGCATTACTACAAGGTTTGAAGCTAGCTAAACAGATGAGATACAGGCATATTGAGGTGGAAGGGGATTCAAAAGTGGTCATTTCCTGGGCTGCAAACAGCAGCCATACCCCGTGGACGTTTAAACAAGTGACTAGGGAAGTGGAAAAAAATTGCAAAGGAGGTTGAGGCTAAATTTAAATGGGTCCAAAGGAGTGCAAATGGGTTAGCTGACTATCTAGAAAAACAAGGGGCAATGAGACAGCAATTATTTTGGGTTGCACTGTAATGAGGGATGGAAAAGAGTGTTTAAATGGGATCATCATTCGCATCACCAAGTTGTATAAACTATTTCCAATCTGAAATTTAAATAAAATACATGTTTACTGATAAAAAAATATGTTATTGACTGTACAACCAATATTTCCACTATAAATACACAAACATGATATACAAGTAACCAGATGGAATGTACAAATCATAGTACAAGCAGGTAAGTGGCGATAATACAGACCTGGGTATCCTTAAACCATTAGGCACCATATTTACAATATAAAGTGGGTCAAGATTACCAACAGTGTGCTCCAACAAAACACCCACCTGCCAATTTTTCGGAAGCATGTATTAATAGATTTCCAAGTTTAATTGTGAAAATGCCCATTTTCATGATTTAATATGTAATTGAACTATAATTTACCATCTCAGGCTTATTAAAACACTGTTTAATTAGTTCTTCCCAAAGTTCATCATCATGCTGCATTGACACAAACTCTATTGCCTGTAAACATTCACAATACTTTATTCATCAATCCCATAATTCAGAACATAAGATAAGTAAGAAAACAGTGAAAAAAGACTTCAAGAAGAAGAAACTCTTTCAAAATTAAAGCAAAAAAAAATACCTCTTCTATGTCCTCTAACTTGTTAATGATAATGGCAAGGGCTTGTTTTGAATTCCCCATCCTTCCAAGGATAAAAACCTGTTCTCTCAGAAGATCTCTTTTGACACAGATATCATATGCCTGCAGTCAAACATCAAGACATTATTCAATGAAGTTAAAAGGTCAAAAAGGAACCACATGGTCATAATGCAAACCTTCTCTAGTGTATAGTGCTGACTACTACGAAGAAAAGGAAGCAGCATCTTTGGATCATACTCTGCATAGAGCTCCACCTGTCAATGCAAGATGGACAGTAGTACAGTCAGTAACAAAGCAGGCAAGTAGTAAAACAAAATTTATTAAAAGAAAAAAGAAATTACAGGAAAGGTAACCAGAGGTTACCCAAGAGAAGAAAGAAACCTTCACCCTACCACAACCCAACAAACAAACTGCACAAACCAAAAGAAAATTGATAAAATCCAAGCAAGCCACAACAATTGGGCATACAATCAAAACCAAAATGAAAAATCAACCCTCCATCTCAAAAGACAGACTACCAACCAACCCTACATCAAAACATCAAACCCCTAACAACTGACAAAAACCCTACAACAATTAGACCCTTGTCTCTAGCTACCAAACAAAACTTTGCTCAATTGCTCAGCTTCAACAGTGGCTTGATCAGGAATCTCTTTACCTCTCTTACAAACTTACTAAGACTACATGCAAACTGCTTTAGTGCTTGACTTTCTTTTCTGTTTTTTTTTTTGGATCAATAACCAACCAATTTATGAATTAAATAATTTTATCTCCCACTCTAGCCATTTATCCAAACAAAGTTACAAAGTTGCTCAAAAGGATTGCTCTCTCCCCACCCTTTGCTTTGCAAGTGAACCAATCATGCTATTTGCATCTCTTTGAACCCATTGGATTCTCACTTCCATATTTTTTTTTTATCAGTAACAACTTCCAATTTCTTGTTAGCCATCTGAATTTCTTGGTTTCATTTCTGTAGGCCCAAAGAGCCGCACCATCCTTTTGCAACCATCCAATCACCATTCTCAAGTCACCTTCAATAATTAACCTGTTCAAGTTCATCAACCTTGCCCTTTGTACTCCTTCCAAGACCACCATTACTTCAGTCCCTAGAGAATCACCTCTACCAATCGGTGCTGAATATGTGCCTATAATGTTGCCTTCCTCATCTCTGAAAATGCACAAAGTTAAGCTTTATAAACCCTCTCTCTGGTGTTGTCCATTACATATCAAAGTCTTCCTCATTGAGGTCACTACAACGTCCTTCCAGTTTCTAACAATATCATATGCTGTGTAGGATGAAAAGCTCTCCATGGTTTTGATCCAATGAATCCAGGTAATTCGTCTTTTTGTTTCTTGAAATTTTCTCGATTGGTTTACCAATACTAACTAGTCCTTGGTTGCCTAAGGAGCAGGCACAAATTTTTTTTCAATGTCTTTCCCAAGTAGGGAGGTCCAAATCACACTGGTATAGAAGTAACAAGAGTATGGGCAAATTATGTTGGTACAATCTTACTTGAATAGTACAAAGACTTGTTTAAATAATCCTTGGTTAACACATGATATTATACCACTCCTACTGGAACCTTCTACTGAAAATGTCACATAATCAAGAAAAATAAGCCCTAGCTGCCAAAGTGAAACCATTATCCCTTCCTGTTTGAAAATGTCTTAATCATGTCAAGCCCCAAAATGGAAATTGTTGATGAATGCATGTAACACTAAGGAGCACCTCCTATGACTAGAATTTTGGGCATCAAGAAAAGTTAGGGCCTAGCTACCAAAACAAAAATATTATATGTAACTGAAACAATGCTCTATACTTTGATTCCAAGTTTCCAACATCAACTCCATTCCAGTTTAAGATTTAACTGAGATCAGGAAGTTCAAAAACTTTCATCAAAATATTGGGAAACTGAGCATGGCTTCATTAAATTGTATCTACTTTTCAAACTGCCTCATGTTATCAGAACTGTCTGGAATTTTCATGAAATAGCTAGAACTGAACATAAATGAAAAAGTAGAACAATAGAAATCTGAATGAGACTACATGGTTACAGTGAAAATGGCCAAGATCCCATCTTTGCACATACCTGCATATCATGGAAGTCCTTTCCAGCATGTGGATTAACTTCGAACAGTGAATGAAGATACAAGTGTAAGAAGTATCTGGAATCACACTTATTACTGGTATCTAAAAGTTGTGAAATCACTTCAGATGGAGTAATCAAACCCCTATGTTGGATCAGTAAAGAGACTGCACGTCTGCAATCCACTAACATTAGTTGGACAACCTACAAAAATAACAAGAATAAGATAGTTTTAAACAGATATGTAGTTTATGTGATCAAAATTGGAAATATGAATGTGGCCTACAAGATATAACAAATGCATGTTACTGTATACAATAAAGCTCAAACCAAGACAAGATGTCAGTTCTTTAAAGGAAAATATCTATAAGTTTTTGTTTTCTTTAAAAACTACTAAAATGTTGAGCAACTTTGCAAGAATTGACATTACTATACCTTGTCAGAAATGGCATCATGCAAATTATGTTTGTCGATGAAGTCAAATATATCAGGCTTCATAAGCTGAAAAAGTGAAAACAAAAGACATAAGCAAATCAAAATACAAGTATGCCACAACTTTACAGTGCATTTTTTAGTTACCCAGCGCATGGGTGTATTTATGTTTGCATGTGCATTTAGAGCACTTACATCGGCATATAATGCAAGAGATTTCTCATATTGTTCATTGATTACATATAACTCCGCCAATGCCTGACAACAGAAGGAACATAATGAGGGATAGAAATTAAACACTTATTTTGAAAAAATAAGGGTAATTTGTAATAACTATATGCAAAATTTAGAGAATTATAATTGATGACACCTTACCTCTTTGAGAGTCTCAGTCATAGATGAAGTATTAAGCTGAGGTTCTATTGCTGATATCACAGGCAATGCAGAATATATTACTGGTGGCCAGGATTTAACAGTTGCCAAGAGGTCCTTGTGAAAAGATGGATTCGTTGCCAGGGCTACAAGTGCCACCTATGCATAACAAAAAATACTTGCAGGGTTAGGTTTTCCATAAATCAAGACATCTGTGTGCAAACCAAACCCAATGAAACTTAAATTTAATTATAAAGCTCATAAGCAGTTTACAGACCTCATAAGCAGTATCACGCAATCTTGGGTTTTCTGTTGGGATGTATGGAACCAACACAGGAAGCTGGCGAAGTTGAGCAAAGTGGAAAATCCACCTATGAGAAAGAATCTAGTTACTTACAAGAAATAGACAGAAAATCATAAGAGTTATTTTCTCGTCTTTCCCTTTTTATACCTCTCCCATGAAGAAGCAGATCCACGTAACAACTTTGGACACAACATTGCAGCTTCAGCATATTTCCTTTCCAAAATCAAATGATCTAGATATCTTGATCCCACCTGAAGATAAAAGGTATAAAAACAAAAGAATATAAAATTACTAAAATTTCAACTAAATTAATCCTGTGCAATAATAAACAATGGTAGTATCCATAGAATTTATTGTCAGATAAGCTGTTAGTTGATCTTTAGGTCCAAATAAATGTCGTTCTTAACTCCCTTGCCATCTGAAGAATTTCTCTCATCATGTATCTATATTGCCAAGAGCCAGTGCCACCATTTTTTGTCCATTCATTAAGGAGGCACATGTTTATCAAAAAGGGATGTGCCAAATCACCACTTGAAGAATTAAAGCTAAATGCCACTCAAGCATCATTTTATAAATTTTTACTAAAGTAAAGTGCAGAAGAGAAGCACAAGACAATTTCTTTTTATCAATGACGTATGGAGAATTTTAGAGGTAATGAATATAGAAGAACTAAACGAAACCAATGAATTCAAGACACCTCATCAAGAAGCTCTGTCCGCCCCTGTCCTGCTTCAACTGCAGCCAATGCTTTTTCATGCCATCCATGTTGAAGAAGCCAAGCAATGTGGTCTTCAGCATCCCTAAAGATAAACATTAGATTCCCAAGTCAATCATCCTCTGCATTTTTGAGAAAATGGTTCCAGATATAAAAGAGCAAGAACCAAACAGGCAAACACCCAAATAGAGAACCCTGTGAGGACATACCTATCATTTTTTTTGAAGAATAATAATAAAAAATTTATTAACAGAAAAAAGATTACAGAAAGGAGGTGACACGATGGAACCTACAAAGACGCAGCAACTATAAACCAGCAAGAGACATACTAATGACTGTTATATTTCTGGATTTCAAGTGCATTCCCAAAATTTGCCCCTGTAGAGAAGATGGGCCGAATGGCCCATAGGTTGTTTATTCCTTCTTGTTATTTATGTTTTTCTGTAATGGGCCTTATTCTGGGCCCATCTTGTCTATATTAAGTTCTTTGTAAATTCTTGCCCAACTAAGGGCCTCCTTGTAATTATTCAAATATATCTTAATAAAATAGTGTTAGGGAGCTGAGAGAGAGTAGGTTCGAAACTCTCATTCTCAGACCCTCATTGCCGAACTCTCAGCTCTCCTCTCTTCAGTTTTCTTCATGATATCAAAGCATACCCGGACTTCAATATTCTAGGGCTGGAAGCTTAGGCTCGTATTGCCTGATTCTTGGAGGTCATTGGAAGTGCCCAAGGCTAGAATCTCTTGGAGAAGTGGTTCGGTGGCCAGGAAGAATCAAAGAAAAAAAAAAGGGAAGGGGAACAGCTCGGTTCTGTTTTGAAGCTCGAACTGTAAGTTGTGCTCAGTTTTCTGGTTGTTTTGTATTGCTTTCGACTGTGTTTAGACTGTTGAAGTGTCCGAAAATCTCTGGTTGTTCTGTATTACTCTCGGCTGTGTTTGGACTGTTGAAGTGTCTGAAAACTCTGGTTGTTCTGTACTACCTTCGGCTGCCATTGAATCTGGTTTAACCCAGAAATTTCTGGGCTGTTTTTTTTCAATCCTTGGACTGTCAAAACTGCCGAAACATCCTTGTAACAAGGCTGTGGATTGTTACTTATACTTGGCTGTTTTTGGGGGGCTGTACGAACTGTTCTTGAGGCCTTTTTCTTTTTTGACAGTGGGGTTGTCTCTATTGCCCACACTGTGTTTGTAAAAAGGGCTATTTCAGCAATACCAAGTGGTATTTACCTTGAAGTCCAGATTTGAAAAGGTACTTCGGCTGAGTGCCTAGAAGTTTCTGTTTACTTCTTGAAGGCTGAACTCAGTGTGTTGCCTTCTTGTGGTCGGCTGAACTTTGTTATTGCTTGTTCTCATTCAGTATACTTGTAGAAGTCATCTGAAATCATATTTGGAGTGTTTACATGATGTACTCCTCAGAGTTTGAAAACAAAAGTGGTGCTGAATATGGACTGGTTCAGGGGACTCCAAGTGATTCCTTATTGACTGTGACCACAGTTAAACTAGACGGAACTAATTATCTGGCATGGTCACAATCAGTAAAGATTCATGTATGTAGTAGAGGAAAGTGGGGGTTCATTTCTAGGAGTAAGAAGGCTCCCCTAGAAGACGATCCATCCTACGAGAAGTGGATGCAAGAAAATTACACCGTCATTGGGTGGCTTGTGAACTCAATGCAGCCACAAATCAGTCAACACTACCTATGGATGAATTCAGCAAAAGAAATTTGGGACAGTGTTGTAGAAACCTATTCCCAAAAACTCAATGTGGCCCGGGCATATAAATTGAGAAGTGATGTAAAGAATTTAAGGCAAGGGGAGAAACCTCTTGCTGTATATTTCTCAACCCTGAAGTCCCTATGGCAAGAGATTGACCTAATAGAAGTTGTAACTTGGGACACCACCAATGATGCAGAGACCTACAGAAAATTGGTTGAAAGGAACAGGGTTTTTGAGTTCTTAACTAGACTAAACCCAGAATATGATATCACAAAACAGAATATTCTTTCAAAGGAGTGTGCCTCTTTGTCACAAGCTTATGCATTGGTGAGTAGTGAAGAGAGCAGAAGGGCTGTCCAGGTTCAAGGGGCTGATATTAATGATCACTTTGCCAATATGGGGATTAAACCTAAAGGGAATGCTGGAACTTCTGGTGGCACAGGAAAGAAAGAAGTTATATGTGAGTATTGCAAGAAGCCGAAGCACACCAAAGACAAGTGCTGGAAATTACATCCTAATCTTGTTCCCATTCGGTTTCAGAAAAAACATGATAGTAAAAGATCAGGAAGTGCAAATGTAGTTGCCGGGCCAGATAGTGATGAGATGTCTGCTTCTACACAATTGGCAGCTATGAGAGCAGAATATGAAAAGTTTGGGAAGATGATCAGTCAGCTGAGTGATGTAACCTCTCCTTCCAACCCTTCAGGAAATTCTACTGCTTCAGCATTTGCTCATTCGGGTATAAGGGCTTCTGCCAATCATGCTACCACTTCAGGTAATCTCAAGATCCCTTGGATTATTGACTCAGGTGCTTCTGACCATATGACCAATATGTCTACCTTGTTTGTTTCATATGACTTACTTCCTGGACATGATAAAATCACTTTAGCTGATGGTTCACTTGCCCCTATCTCTGGTAAGGGAACCATCAAGGCTACGGATTCCTTGTTCCTACCTTCTGCCCTCCATGTACCTAAACTAAATACAAATCTGTTGTCTGTGAGTAGTTTAACCAAGTCACTAAACTGTTGTGTAACCTTCTTTCCTTCCTACTGTGTTTTTCAGGATCTGGAGTCTCAAAAGGTGATTGGGAGTGGCCATGAGGCGAACGGAATATACCTGCTTGATACTCCGGGACAATGCACTGATCATCTTGGGAATGTTGCTCTCGGATCTGTCTCTTCAGAGTCTGTTAGTCGGATTATGTTGTGTCATCGTCGTTTTGGTCATCTGTCTTTTTTTGCCTTGAGTCATCTATTCCCTGAACTGTTTAAGGGAATTAGTTTGTCCAGTCTTCATTGTGAGTCTTGTGAATTGTCAAAGCATTGTAGAAACAATTATCCTTTGAGCAATAAAAGATCTTCTGTTCCTTTTAATATTGTGCATTCTGATGTGTGGGGACCTTACCACTTACCCTCCATGGGTGGCTACAAATATTTTATCCTGTTTATTGATGACTTTTCTCGGTTCACTTGGATATTCCTGATGAAATCCCGTGATGAAGTTCCAAGACTTGTAAAACAATTCCATGAATTTGTTCTAACCCAATTTGATACCAGGATTAAAATCTTCAGATCTGACAATGCAAAAGAATACTTTGAGAAAAACCTATCCTGCTATCTTTCTGACATGAGGGTTATTCATCAAAGCTCATGTGCTAGGACCCCAAAACAGAATGGGGTTACTGAGAGGAAAAACAGGCATATTGTTGAAGTTGCAAGAAGTATCTTATTTGCCTCACATGCTCCTACCAGGTTTTGGGGTGATGTTGTTCTTACTGCTACCTACCTTATAAACCGTATGCCATCCAGGGTTTTGGGGTTTAAGTCTCTCTTCACTCTTCTTCATCCGGGCAAGGACCTTTTTCCTGTTCCTATTTGTGTCTTTGGTTGCACCTGTTATGTACATGTTCCAAGTGTCCAAAAGCATAAATTTGAACCCAAAGCTCAAAAGTGTATCTTCCTTGGTTATTCTCCCACACAGAAGGGTTATTGTTGTTTTGACCCAAAGTCTAGCAATCGGTATGTCTCAATGGATGTCACCTTTGATGAGCTTTCCCCCTTTTATGGTTCCTCTCCAGAAGGACATTGTCCACAAGGGGAGGATGTCACAGGTGTTTGCTCTTCCTCTTCCTGTCCCTGTTGAGTCTCTTGATGTGTCTGCTTCTCCTTCAAATGTATCAAGGGTGGATCATTCGTTCCATTCTCCTTGTCCCAGTACTCTACCTCCTCGTCCTATCCTCAATCCAAAGGTGTATCAAAGGCAAAGATCCAGAAATGTGCAGGTTGTTTCTCCTACAACACATGAGCCTCATACACTTCCAGTCACAGAAGAGACAATAGGTACTATTTCAGCACCTTTGGATTCATCCTTCCCTAACCTTGATATTCCCATTGCTGTTAGGAAAGGAAAACGGAAGTGCACTGCACACTACATTTCCAAACACCTTTCTTACAGTTTGCTTTCACCTTCATACTTTGCCTATCTCTCTTCTGTTGCTTCTCATCCTATTCCCAAGTTTGTGTTAGAAACTCTTAAGATTCCAGAATGGAGGGATGCTACGAGATCTGAAATCGATGCCCTACACAAGAATGACACATGGGAAGTGGTGGATTTGCCTGAAGGGAATGATCCAGTTGGTTGCAAGTGGGTTTTTACTATCAAATACCGAGCTAATGGCACCATTGAAAGGTACAAGGCCAGGCTGGTTGCAAAAGGCTATACACAGACATATGGGATTGATTATTTAGAGACCTTTGCACATGTTGCCAAGATGACATCTGTGAAGGTTCTTCTATCTTTAGCTGCTCACTTTGACTGACCCCTTTATCAATTGGATGTGAAGAATGCATTTCTGAATGGTGAATTACATGAGGAGGTTTATATGTCTCTTCCTCCAGGGATGTATGGAACTGATATGAAAGGGAAGGTGATGGTGCACAATCTGGCCGGTCTTAGCTGTCGATGATCTTGCCTCTGAACTGAGTAACAGGGACCTGAAACGGAAGGAGAAGAGAAGCTCCGGGGAGAACCCGGCGTAAGGGCTCCGAAGCTCAAGTTAGAATCCTTCAAAGGCAAGATAAACCAGATAGCGCGAAAGTTAGCATCCCTCGTTCCTGGGGGGTAGAAGCCTTTTATAACCACCTCGCGCACTCACTTCCAGGCTTCCGTCAGGTCGGGCATGATTACTTCTGAACTCCTGCCAGTTCGGATGTCATTTCCTCTGGCCGGACAGAACCGCCATTGTTCCTTTTGTCGGAGCCGTCTCTGCGGCTAGTGACGACGGTTGCAGGTGGCGGTAGCAGGAAGCCGTTTGAAATGCGGCTATCAGGCGTCAGATCCCAAATCAGTCAGGAACGTCGCCCTTGGATACGAACGTCTTTGGTGTCGGGTACGTTTGGTTGGCCTGGTGTTTCGGAAGTGAAGTGTTGGAGTGGCGAGCGAGGTGTCTTGAGTTCGGTTTGGAGTGTCCCAAGCTGCCATGGGCCAGCTCGGGTCAGCTTTGTGAGGCTTGGAGCCCAGTATAGTTCGTGCTCCTTGCAGGGAGCTCGGGTTCTCAGTAGGGAGCTCGCTCTTAATAGGGAGCTCGGACTCTCAGTAGGGAGCTTGCTCTTAATAGGGAGCTCGGATTTTAGGGAGCTCGGGCTCTTAGTAGGGAGTTCGGACTTAGGGAGCTCGGACCCTTAACAGGGAGCTCGCTCTTAACAAGGAGCTCGGACTAAGTACAGCGGTCTGGAGTTCGGGCTCGGTAGTGAGCTTGGACTTGCTTCCGATGTTCGCTTTGGGCGCTCTACTGTCCCGAGCTGCTTGCCTTTGCCACGTGTCGGGCGATCGCGAGGTCGGGCCAAATTTCCCTTCATCAATTGCCCCCCACTCCCTGCGACAACGGTCCTGTCTTGGCGCGGGGAGTTTGCAAGGTAGCAGGAGGGTTTTGGTCCGTGCCGAGCGCGCTTGCTCTAATTTGATTTTCAAAAAAGGGCGCGCGTTTGGGAGTCGTGACGGCAGTTGTTCGGGAGTTGCGCTGCAGACGCTTTTATTGCGAGGAGACGTGCGCCGACACCCCGTCAGTTTCGGGAAGACGCGTGCCGATACCTGTCCTCTGACAAGACGTGCGCGACGCTCCGTCAGTTTCGGAAAGACGTGCGCTGATTGGTCTTGGAAGACGTGCGGCTTAGCGCGACTGTGGGCCGTTGGATTGGCTTCGATCTGGGCCGTCACTTTCCAGCCGCTGTGGATATAAATAGTGCGCGGGGGGGCCCCCGTCCTTGCTACTGTTGTACATCTTGAGCTCGCGCCTAAGTTTCAGCTCGCGTCCCAGGTTTCCTTGCTTGTTCGAGCTCTCGTGGTCTGCTTCAGTCTTCTTCCGGGGTGAGTGCTTTTGGAATCCCGTTCCGTTTCCCGATGTCGGGTTTGGAGGGTTCAGACTGTTCAAGCGGGTCTGATGTAGGTTCTACGAACCAGTTTGCATCCCCTGGTAGTTCAAGTGAGCCCGATGTAGGTCCGGAGGAAGGGGTCGGGCCTACAGCCCGAGGTGCTTCGGGTAGGTCGGCGTCCACCTCCCGTCGTGGCCGGGTTGTAGATCAGTTCGGCCCTTCAACTATGATGCCTGAGGAACTTCAAACCTCGTAGACTACTACGACTTGCCCAGTGAGTACGGTTACTTTATCCCTACGGGCAGCTTCCCTTGGGAACACGGTCCTGATGAGATCGTGATTTTCCGGGAACAGCTCGCCGCGGGGCTGAGACTGCCCTTCCACCCTCTTCTTGTCGAGGTCCTAAACCACTTCGGTGTGACGGTCGGCCAACTTCACCCGAACTCTATTAGGAACTTAGTGGGAACGATCTCTTTATTTTGCGACGAGAACTTTCCTCTGGATCTGGAGATTTTCTCTTCCATTTTAATGCTGAAAAAGCAAGTGGGTCCCCTTCCTGGGCGTAGGCGGGCATACTACCTGTCCCCTTGCCCGGGCTTCAAGCTCTTACACGGACTCCCCAATAAGGTCCCGGCGTGGAAGCGGGACTATTTCGGGGTGCGAAGTGCGCTGGGGTGGCCGTTTCAGACCGGCTGGGGGATGGCCGCTCTTGATTCCGGCATCACACTTGATGAGGAGACGGCGAAGGGCCTCCGGCAATGGGCGCGGCTTGGGCTGGATTGTCAATGGTATCTGACGGAGGCCAAGCTTATTGCTGCGGGCCTGAGTTCGGGTAGGTTCTTTCCCTAGTGATCCTGTCTTGCTCTTCTTTTACGTGTCTTACTGATGCCGAACTCCTTTTCGCAGGTACGATGGACTCTCGAGGGACCCGAGGTGGGCACTTGTTCGAGGGCATGAAGAGGAGAAAGCGGGTGGCTAAGCGAGCTCGCGCCGAGCCATCCCGGGGTGCAGAGCCCGAGGTGCCGGATTATCCGGCAGAGGAGCCCGAGATGGTTCCTCCTATGCAGGAGCCGGCGGGGGCTCCTTATGCCGAAACCACACACACGGGGGCTCCCGCCTATTCCGAGTCTGCCCATATGCGAGCTGGGCCGTCGGGCTCGGAGGCCCCAGGGGACTTCAGGAGCGTGCGGTCGCCCGTTCATGCTCTTCAACGGAGTAAGGAGGCGATGTTTCCCGAGGAAGTTGCGGCGTGGACCGAGCTCCCTCTGCACCAAGTGGCCTGCCGTGTCGTTACTCATGCCATGGTGGTAAGTGATCCCTTCTTTAGAGCTCGGCTTTTATTCTTTTATTCGTTTCTTTGATCCCGTTTTCCTTTGATAGGTGAACTCTTCCATTCACACCTTGGCGAACCAGGTGGAGAAATGCTCGAGGCAGGCGCGAGCTGCCGAGGAGGCTGCTCGGACTGCCGAGGAGAATGCTCGTGCTGCTGATGCTGCTGCTCGCCTTGCGCGGTCTAGGCAGGCGAGGTCTCAGAGGGATGCTGAGGCCATGGGAGTGGTGGTGAAGCGTATGGCGGAAATAAAGCTGGACCTGGAACACCAGGTCGAGTATCTTCAGGAGGATATCAGGGAGAGGACTCAGATCTTCTCTCAAGGCATCGAAGACGCGAAGAAGAAGGCTGTCAGCGATTACATTGCTTCGCCGGATTTCGATGATCTGATGGTAGACTCCTACAGGAGGGGTTTCAAGCTAAGTCGGTGGATGATCCGGAATACGTACCCCGACCTCGATACTAGTGCCATATCCACTTCACGCATCACTCAAGAGATGGCTAATGCTGCGGATGCCAAACCGGACTCCGAGGGGGAGGCAGGTCCTTCGGGCGTTGTCGAAGTGGCTTCTGATAATGATGAAGTGGCCCCTGGCTTGTGAAATGAAATGTACACTTTTTTTTTTTTGAATGTACACATCTATTCTGAAATGAAATGGCTTTTTGTTCATGTACTGGTTGTCCTGTCATCGAGCTATATTTTTTGCCGAACTGACCATTTCGGTCCTTCAGTTCGTTTTCTGACATGAAATGGCTTCGGGGTACTTGGTGGCCTATAGGTAGTACCTTCTTAAGTTGACAACGTTCCATGCTCGGGGTACTTGTTTTCCTTCTAGGGTTCCGAGCTCGTATGCTCCCCCACTGAGTGCTTTCTTTACTCTGTAGGGACCTTCCCAGTTCGGTCCAAGTTTCCCTACGCCGGGTTCGGGCACCATGACCTTACGGAGAACCAGGTCGCCGACGCAGAAGTTCCTCTTTTTTACTCGCGCGTTATAATACCGAACTACCTTTTGTTGGTAGGCCACAGTTCGGATGTGTGCGAGGTCTCTCACTTCGTCCAGTAGGTCGAGGTTGGTGCGTAACTCGCCCTCGTTTGTTTGTTCGTCGTACGCTTCTAGTCGCAACGTAGGTACTTCGATTTCCACCGGGATTACTGCCTCGGTGCCGTATGTGAGGTTAAAGGGGGTCTCACCTGTGGCGGTTTTTTCCGTGGTTCGGTGTGCCCATAGAACACTTGGTAGTTCGTCTGCCCACAAACCTTTGGCTCGGTCCAATTGCGCTTTCAGTCCGCGGAGGATGGCTCTATTCATTACTTCTGTTTGGCCATTTACCTGTGGGTGTGCGACCGATGTGAAGTTCTGACTAATTCCCATACTTTGGCACCATTCTTGGAACTTGATATCTTCGAACTGTTTGCCGTTGTCGAAGATCAGTACCCGAGGTAGCCCGAAGCGACATACAATGTTCTTCCAAAAGAAGTTTTGTATGTTTCGGGCTGTAACTATTGCCAGGGGTTCAGCTTCTATCCACTTTGTGAAATAATCTACTGCCACTACTAGGAATTTTCTTCCGCCTGTCGCTGGTGGGAATGGCCCCAGGAGGTCGATCCCCCATTGGGCGAAGGGCCATGGGCTGGTGAGGTATTTGAGGTCGGCAGCGGGCTGATGGTGGATGCTGGCGTGCTTCTGACACTTGTCGCATTTTCTGACGAGCTCGATTGCCTCTGTCTTCATCGTTGGCCAATAGTATCCTTGTCGAAGTGCCTTTTGGGCGAGGGCTCTGCCCCCCAGGTGTCCGCCACACAAGCCTTCATGGATGTCGCGGAGTACCAGCTCGGCTTCAGCTGGGCGCAAGCATCGCAGATAGGGGAGCGTGTAGGATCGTCGGTACAACCGTTCGTCTATCATGACGTATTTGGCTGCCTGGCGCTGCACCCTCTTGGCTGCGTTGCGGTCCGCGGGGAGGGTTCCGTCTAACAGGAAGCTCGCGAGTGGGTCGATCCAGCTCAGCTCTGCTTTGGTGACGGGAGCGACCTCTTCTGCCCCACCGAGAATGCTGGGTCAAGGTAAGTCCTCTACGTACACGGTTCTCCTGGCGTTGTGGCTCGTGCTAGCCAGTCGGGACAGGGTGTCGGCCTCAGCGTTCTCTGACCTCGGGATTTGCTTGATGAAGTGTGACTGGAAGTTGAGCAAAGCTTCCTTTACTTTTGCCAAGTACGCAATCATAGTGAGCTCGCGTGCTTCGTACTCGCCTGTAACTTGGTTGACCACGAGCTGGGAATCACTGCAGATAACCATGTGCTTTGCTCCGACCTCGTGCGCTAGGTTTAGCCCGGCAATCAGTGCCTCGTACTCCGCCTCGTTGTTGGATGCCGCGAACTCAAAGCGTAGTGCGTATTCCAGTTTTGTTCCGCTCGGGCCGCGTAGCACTATTCCAGCCCCGCTGCCTTGTTGGTTCGAGGAGCCATCTACGTGAAGGATCCAGGGCTCCTCCTCCCAGTTCGCGCTTGGTCTAACCAGGAGGGATGCCACACTGGCTGCTACTTCACGGGGTTCGGACTCGTTTGGCTTGGGAGCTCCGAGTTCGCCCGAACTGGGGATCTCGGGCTCGACCGGCTCAGGGGCTTCGAGGCTAAACGTGCATTCTGCGATAAAATCTGCCAAGGCTTGGGCCTTGATGGCAGTTCTTGGCTTGTACTGGAGATCGTACTCGCTGAGTTCAATGGCCCACTTCGTCAGCCGGCCGGAAACCTCGGGTTTGAGTAAAACTTGTCTCAGAGGTTTGTCGGTCAGGACGATGACGGTGTGAGCCTGGAAGTACGAGCGGAGTTTCCGTGTTGCTACCACCAGGGCATACGCTAGCTTTTCTATCTGCGGGTACCTTGTCTCTGCTCCCTACAAGATTTTACTAACATAATATATGGGTCGTTGGACCCGGTCTGCCTCCTTTACTAGTACCGAACTGACCACCTCGTCGCTAGCCGAGAGGTACAGTTCTAAGACTTCGCCTTCCTCGGGCCGAGCTAAGGTTGGCACACTGGCGAGGTAGCCTTTTAGCTCGTCAAACGCGAGTTGACAGTCTTGGGTCCATTCGAACCCTTTGCCTTTGATTGCTTTGAAGAAGGGTAGGCAGCGATCTGCCGACTTGGACATGAAGCGGCTTAGAGCGGCTATGCGGCCGTTTAGCCTTTGGACTTCTTTTATTTTCCGAGGTGGTCTCATATCTAGGATGGCTTTTATTTTGTCTGGGTTGGCCTCGATGCCGCGTCGATTGACAACGTAGTCCAGGAGCTTGCCCGAGGTGATGCCAAAGACACATTTGTTGGGGTTCAATTTCATGTTATACTGACGCAGGATTTGGAAGACAGAATCTAAGTCTTGTATTAATTCTTGTGAAAACTGTGTTTTGACGACCATGTCGTCTACATAGCACTCTATCTTTGTGCCGATCAGGGGCCGAAACAGCCTATTTACAAGTCTTTGGAAGGTCGCCCCGGCGTTTTTTAACCCGAAGGGCATGACCTTGTAACAGTATAGATCGAACTCGGTTATGAAGCTGGTTTTTTCCTCGTCGGATTGGTCCATGCGGATTTGGTTGTAGCCTGAGTAGGCATCCAGGAAGCTTAGCAATTCATGTCCCGAGGTCGCGTCCACTAGGCGATCGATCCTAGGAAGGGGGAAGCAGTCTTTCGGGCAAGCTCGGTTCAGGTCGGTGTAGTCGACACACATGCGCCACTTGCCGTTCGCCTTTTTCACCAGCACAGGGTTGGCCACCCAGCTCGGGTAATGGACTTCCCTTATGAAGTCTGCCGCAAGGAGCTTTTCGACTTCCTCGTCGACCGCTTTCCAGCGCTCCGGGGCTAAGTTCCGTTTCTTCTGTCTAACGGGTCTGACTAAAGGGTCAGTGTTAAGTTTGTGAGTTATAAGACTAGGGTCAATACCGGGCATATCGGCCACGGACCAGCAAAAATATCTAAATTTTGGAGTAAAAAACTTACCAGTTTGGTCCGTAGGGGTTCTTTGACAGAAGCACCAATCTGGAGTGCGCGAGCTGGGTCCGTAGGTGAGGTCGGGATCGCGACTGTTTCTTCTGTTGGCGAGGCTCGTTCTTCGCCTTGCTCCATAGGCCGCTCCAGATCGAGGTCGCCGGCCGGCTTGGACTTGCCCTTTAGTGCGGCAACGTAGCACTTGCGGGACTCGAGCTGGTCGCCCCGCACTACCCCCACACCGAAGTCCGTAGGGAACTTCATGGCCAAATAGTAGGTGGAGACCACCGCCCGCAGGATATGCGTGATTGGCCATCCTATTATGGCATTGTATGGGGAGGGGGTCGCGACCACCAGGAAGTCGTGGTTGAGTCTAACCGCGCAAGGCCACGTGCCGACTTCCACGGGCACCGTTATTTTTCCAAGGGGCCTGACTTCCTCCCCGCTGAAGCCCACCAGGGGAGTGCTTGCAGGTTTTAGTTCGCTCCTTGGCAGCTGTAGCCGATCAAACGCCGACTTGAAGAGGATGTCCGCCGAGCTGCCTGAATCTACGAGCACGCGCCTAACCTCGAAGTCGCTGATCCTGAGTTTAATGACGAGTGCGTCGTCATGAGGGTAGCGAACTCCCCGCGCATCGTCTTCTGTGAAGAGGATCGGCTCCTCGGTCTTCGGCCTTTTCGGGGGGTTCCGCTCCTCGAGGACCGCTTCGCGAACTGAGGTCCGGGCTGCCGCTGATGTGCATCCCGCCACCACCGAACCTCCCACAATTACATGGATGGTTCCCCGAACTGGCCTTTCTGCCGGAGGCTGTCGCTGCATCGGTTCGGCAGGCCTGCTGCTAGTCTCGGGGGCGTCCTTTAAGTGTTCGCCCGGCTGATCCGCTTTATTGCTATTATTGTTGTGCTGTACAAAGTTTCTTAAGTATCCGCGACGGATGAGCCCCTCTATCTCGTCTCGGAGGTTATTGCACTGCTCGGTACTGTGACCGTGGTCCCTATGAAAACTACAATAAAGATTCTTGTTTCTTTCGTTCGGATTTCCCTTTAGGCGAGGTGGCCATTTCACGTATGGGGCGTCCTTGATCGTCATTAGGATCTCGGTCTGCCTCGTGTTCAGGGGCGTGTAATCCGTCCGAACTGGCAGGGGAGCTCGGAACGACTGATTCGGTTTTGGGTCCCGGGCCGGGTTTCTTCGGTCGGCCGAGCTAGAGGGCTCGCCGTCCCTCTTTCTTTTCTCGTTTCCGCCCTCGGTTCGCTGGTTGATTTCCTCCTCCGTTCTCATGAACTTGTCCGCGAGCTTGAGGAACTCGGCCACGGTCGCGGGCTGGTTGGCTACCATGTGTCATTTGAACTCCTTGTGCGTCACCCCTCTTTTTGCTGCGGCGAGCTGCACCGCGGGGTCTAACCGCGGTATCTGTAAGCATGCCTCATTGAATCGCTTGATGTAGCCCCGTATGGGTTCTCCTTCCCTCTGGACTACCCCGAAGATGCTTTCCTCTGCTCTGGGGCACCGTTTGCTGGTGACAAAGTGTGCAGTGAAGACCTGCACGAACTGAGCCCAACACTTTATCGATCCGGGGGCCAGGTTCCTGTACCAAGTGCGGGCTACCCCCTTGAGGGTGGTGGTGAAGGCCACGCACATGCATGATTCGCTGGCTCTGGCGAGGTGCATTTGGGACTGGAAAGCGTCCACGTGGTCATTGGGGTCGAAGGACCCGTCGTACTTGTCTAGGGGCGGGAGCTTGAAATCTCTGGGCAAGGGGACTGCTAGGAGTTCTGAGGCGAGGGGGGAAGGAACTGAGAGAATCGGGGCGACTCCTACCTCGTCCGAGCTCGTCTTGCCTTTGCCTCTGAGCTCAGATAGGACGCGGGTGGCGGTTCGTCGACCTCGACGGCGCCTTCGCTGCTGAGTGGGCCTTCTACTGGCACTGCTGGCCTCCGTGTTGCCGAGCTCGATGGGCCCGGAGTGCTGGTAGTCCGCTGCTGCCAGTGCGCCGAATCGGTTTTCCACCAGTGGGGACTCCGGTTTGGAGACCCGAGGTGCCGACCTCACAGGCGAGGTTCCCGATCCGCCTGCGAGCCGCGAGACGGGGATGACTTTTCTTTCTCTCCGGCCTGGGGACGAGGCCTGGCTGTTTGGGGGATTCTGGGGCCTAGAGGCCTTTCCTTGGTGGAGGCGCCCATCCTGCGGAGAGGCCTTGACTGGCTTCGGGGCAGGGTGGCGAGGTGGAAGTAGTGGTTGGTTCGGTGTCAGTTGGGGGAACTGCTGTTGATAGTGGTATTGGGAGAGGTTGTGCAACACTTGGTGCTGGTGAAGCTGGTGTTGCTGGAACTGCTGCATCTGGGCTTGCATTGCCCGCATGCACTGCATTAAGTCGTCCAACCGATTTTGGCTAGCTGCCAGGGGGACGGCGGTTGGTTCAGTGAAGGTAGTCTCAATGGGAAGAGGGAAGGGGATGTTTGCGGAAGGTAGGCTTACAGGCGCCACTGCTTGTGGCGTAGTTAGATTGGGGATTCCATCCACCGAGAGGGGGATGGTGAACTGCCCAACACACACCACGGGAACTTGGGGCTGTTCCCCGGTGGTGTTTGTCTCTGTACCGCGTCCGGTGTTGCTGGATGAGGCCATGAGTATTTTCTCAGAGAAGAAGAAAAGGGTATGAAAGTTTTGGAGGGAGGCCTTTTGAAGCGTTCCCACAGACGGCGCCAATTGATGGTGCACAATCTGGCCGGTCTTAGCTGTCGATGATCTTGCCTCTGAACTGAGTAACAGGGACCTGAAACGGAAGGAGAAGAGAAGCTCCGGGGAGAACCCGGCGTAAGGGCTCCGAAGCTCAAGTTAGAATCCTTCAAAGGCAAGATAAACCAGATAGCGCGAAAGTTAGCATCCCTCGTTCCTGGGGGGTAGAAGCCTTTTAAAACCACCTCGCGCACTCACTTCCAGGCTTCCGTCAGGTCGGGCATGATTACTTCTGAACTCCTGCCAGTTCGGATGTCATTTCCTCTGGCCGGACAGAACCGCCACTGTTCCTTTTGTCGGAGCCGTCTCTGCGGCTAGTGACGACGGTTGCAGGTGGCGGTAGCAGGAAGCCGTTTGAAATGCAGCTGTCAGGCGTCAGATCCCAAATCAGTCAGGTACGTTGCCCTTGGATACGGACGTCTTTGGTGTCGGGTACGTTTGGTTGGCCTGGTGTTTCGAAAGTGAAGTGTTGGAGTGGCGAGCGAGGTGTCTTGAGTTCGATTTGGAGTGTTCCGAGCTGCCATGGGCCAGCTCGGGTCAGCTTTGTGAGGCTTGGGGCCCAGTATAGTTCGTGCTCCTTGCAGGGAGCTCGGGTTCTCAGTAGGGAGCTCGCTCTTAATAGGGAGCTCGGACTCTCAGTAGGGAGCTTGCTCTTAATAGGGAGCTCGGATTTTAGGGAGCTCGGGTTCTTACTTAGGGAGCTCGGACCCTTAACAGGGAGCTCGCTCTTAACAGGGAGCTCGGGCTCTTAGTAGGGAGTTCGGACTTAGGGAGCTCGGGTTCTTACTTAGGGAGCTCAGACCCTTAACAGGGAGCTCGCTCTTAACAAGGAGCTCGGACTAAGTACAGCGGTCTGGAGTTCGGGCTCGGTAGTGAGCTTGGACTTGCTTCCGATGTTTGCTTTGGGCGCTCTACTGTCCCGAGCTGCTTGCCTTTGCCACGTGTCGGGCGATCGCGAGGTCGGGCCAAATTTCCCTTCATCAGAAGGTATGCCGGCTGAAGAAATCTCTTTATGGACTAAAACAGTCCCCTAGAGCATGGTTTGAGAGATTAAGAACAACACTTGTTAACTTTGGTTATGTGCAGACACAGTCCGATCATACTCTTTTTGTGAAGAGGAGTGGACCTCTGGCAGCATACCCCATTGTGTATGTAGATGATATTGTAGTGACTGGTAATGATGTTTCAAGAATTCATGATCTAAAATCTTTTCTCCATACAGAGTTTGAGATTAAAGATTTGGGGGAATTGAGATACTTTCTTGGCATAGAAGTGGCTCGGTCCAAGGATGGGATTCTTATCTCCCAAAGGAAGTATGTTCTTGACTTGCTCTCTGAAACTGGAAAGATGGGTGCTAGACCAATTGCTACTCCTATTGATATGAGTCATAAACTCTCAGCCTCAGAAAGGACATTGTTAGAAGACAAAGGAATCTTTCAGAGACTTCTTGGGAAACTTTTGTACCTATGCATGACTCGGCCAGATATTGCATATGCAGTCAGTTGCATTAGCCAATTCATGCATGCTCCCCGAGACACTCATATGGTAGCAGCAGAGAGAATCCTATGTTATTTGAAGGGCTCCCCAGGAAAGGGTATTTTGTTTGCCAAGCATGGTCATATGAAACTTGAAACCTGATGCTGACTGGGTCGGAAACATTGATGACAAAAGATCTACTTCTGGGTATTGCAGCTTGGTGGCTGGTAATGTGGTTTCTTGGAGAAGCAAGAAACAATCGGTTGTTGCTCGGTCTTCTGCTGAAGCAGAATACAAGGCCATGGCACATGGAGTTTTTGAATTATTATGGCTAAAATCTTTGATGGAAGAACTTGGAGTTGACTATGACAAGCCAATGATGTTGTACTGTAATAATCAGGCTGCCATCAACATTGCTCACAACCCAGTGCAACATGATAGAACCAAGTATAATGAAGTTGATCGACACTTCATTAGGGAAAGGGTCTCTTCGGGTGAAGTGTGTCTTCCTTTCATCACATCTGAAGGACAGTTGGCAAATTTGCTCACCAAAGGCATTCCCAAGGCAAAACTTCAGCATGATACCAGCAAGCTTGGCATGATTGACATCTATGCTCAGCTTGAGGGGGAGTGTAGAGAAGATGGGTCGAATGGCCCATAGGTTGTTTATTCTTTCTTGTTATTTATGTTTTTCTGTAATGGGCCTTATTCTGGGCCCATCCTGTCTATATTAAGTTCTTTGTAAATTCTTGCCCAACTAAGGGCCTCCTTGTAATTATTCAAATATATCTTAATAAAATAGTGTTAGGGTGCTGAGAGAGAGTAGGCTCGAAACTCTCATTCTCAGACCCTCATTGCCGAACTCTCAGCTCTCCTCTCTTTAGTTTTCTTCAGCCCCCAAATCTGATCTACTAATCATTTCAAACTCAGGGAGCACCAGAACCCATGAGATGTTATTAAACTATTATATTTATAGTTTGATTAAATTAACACCCCCCCAGTAGACACCCGAGTCCCATAGGATGATACCCCCCCCTGAATCCCAAGTCCTAGTCAAAATCCACAGGTGAAGATAAAGATGAAAATGCCATGAATTTTGAAATTGGTTCTCTTTTGAAATTGGAAATTGAATATAAGGACGGGAATAGTTCCTAAGAGTAGAATTACCCACCCAACAGTCTTCCCACAAATGAATTTTATACTCAAAACAAATATCATATCAAAAAAAAATATAAGGTTATCTTAGAGAGAGAGGAAGATGTTAGAACATAATATCAGGCTCTAAATCCTTTGGCCATCATGGGTCCACATGTTTCTCACCTGCACCAATCTCTCTATGTGGCAAGATTCAACCCATTAATCCTATGCATTGGTGAAAAAGATTTATTTCTTATGTAATTCTTTATTGGGGGGAGAAAAATAACAAACCAAAAGGCTATGACTCAATGCCAAAAGGGCAAGGCACAATCAGGTTCAGGGATTCAGGTTTGAGGTGGACAAACTATGCATGTGGCTAATCCAGAGGATCCTCGTATTGCATAGTCTGTATCCATGTCAGTCAGGTGTAATGACAACAAAACAACTTCAGATGCAGAAGGAGAAACTCAAACTAGGTAAGCTCAGCCATCATTATTCATCTATCCCATCATTTTGATCTGCCCTAATCCACATAATTGAAGCAGTAGCACAAATGATGCCCAGCCATTCTGCTGTAAGGGCATATATTTGTTTAATTGTTCAACTTAACTTTATTTGTCTAGGTAAAACCTAGGGACAAAGAAAGAAACTAAACACTAACCTAGGCTTTGCGATAATTACATCCTTAGGGGAGACAATGTAGTACAATGGTTCATCTCCAGCAGCCCACTGACCACCTGCATAACTGCTACCTACATTTCAAAAGCATAACCATTACGATTTTACACATGTAACAATGACTTCCAAATCATGAAATCAGGATTTATACAAGGATTAAATGCATATCATTTCAGTGACAATACTGAATCTAAAATACATGAATACCTGAGAAAGGAGAATGTGCAAGGGAATAATCCTTTGCCTTGTAATGCTCAAACCCATACACAGGTAAAGCATCTGTTGCAAGTTCATCATTTTTCCATGTGACTATGCGTACTTCAGGCCTCTGTGCAGTTCCCTGCCCAAAACAATTAGACATGTCAAAAGAGGATAAATATCAGGGTTTCTCCTTATATTATGAAAAACAATGTATATAATCATTTTTCACCAAATATGTGAAAATGGTATACAGGCAGCTTTAAACCAACATCGCTAGCATACAAATACATATTCTTATAGAAAAAGGCTGGACAAGATACAGCAAAAACAGTGAAGACCAACTGAGGTTGAGTGCACACATAACTATGGGGATGTGATCTTGAATGGATGAACATTAAAACAGAATCTGCTTTTATCACTGCCTTGAAAGGATAAGAAAATATTCTCAAAAAGAACATTTGTAAAAATATAAGCAGAGATGTGATCCACAGTAATTAAGAAATTGTATGCATTAGGATGCTCCAAGAAACAGGCAAGCCAGAATTCACCAATCACAACATCTAACCAGGTTTCCAATTCTATTTTCTCACCTTCTTTCTATGTCCTCTTCTTATTATAAACATGTAAGTCTTGCTAAGAG
Organism: Nelumbo nucifera; assembly: GCF_055504915.1. Lineage (NCBI taxonomy): Eukaryota > Viridiplantae > Streptophyta > Magnoliopsida > Proteales > Nelumbonaceae > Nelumbo > Nelumbo nucifera. The sequence continues at coordinate 9,115,841 of NC_142654.1, read as the reverse complement.
TTCTTCTTCCCAAGTATCAGGGATTGGAACTGTCAATCCTAACTCCCATCTTTCATTATCTTCTAATATTTTAAAACGCGGAGGCATGACGTGAGGTATTCCACTACCTAGAGGTGTGAGGCATAGTTCAGAATGTAAGAGGCGTAAGCCTCCCAAACACAAGGAGGTGCAAGCCTCCTTAAGAGGAGGGGGATGAGGAGGAAGGGGAGGATGAAGAAGAGGAAGGAGGATCTCATTTTTCTTTATTTTTAATAAAAATCTTTTATATTAAGAAAAATGAAGATGCATAGCACTAGTTGAAAGGGGGGAAGGTGGTGATGGAAGGGGTAAAGAAGGCCAAGGAGCTGACTATTCAAAAGCTAATTATTGAAGGAGACTCAAAACTGGTTATAGGATAGCTGCAAAAAGGAGAATAATAATCTTTGGAAATTTGCTAATGAGAAAAGAGAGTTGAGATTCAGCTTCAATGGGTGAAGAGAACAGCTAATTCTTTTGCAGATGCTCTGGCTAAACAAGGGGTGAGAAGGGAACATTTCTTTTCTTCTTGGGGAGGATTAAGAGATTTTATCTCTCCCCTTTGTTTCCCTTGTAACTTCTTTTCCTCTTTTTAATAAAGAGTTTCTGTTAATGATAAAAAAAGGAAAAAAAAAGCAACTTCCTTTTAGATTCAAACTCTAATAGAAAATAGAATTTTTTTTTTGTTAAAACTAGGACATGTTTATAATTCTCTAATAACTAAACCAACATGAACCAGACTTGACAGAAATACCTTACTACTTTGAGCAACACAGCCAACAGAGTCCACTGGTCAAGCCGTTGATCTTGACTCCATGACTTGTAGAACCCAAAAATTATGAAGCCTCCAGTTGGAGTGCTTCCATATTTCTGATTGAGCTGAAAATTGCATTATTTAAGCACTACAAGCATACTTTACTTCCATCAAGTTTCAGATAAAAAGACCAAGGTTTGACTTGTCACATAGTCACTTCTTTTCTGGTCAACAATGCATTCTGAAGGTCTGCCATTTGACCCCTTTTTATTTAGTTTCTTCCTTTGAGACTTGCTTATTATCTTCTTGTAACCCACTTACATCATAAATCAAAGGTTTGTATATTGTGATTCTCTCTTTTAAGATATAAAAAAAAGGCTATTTAAGAAAAATGGTCACAAATTGTTATCATGTATATTAGTGCACAAAACTAGTGGATCCTATGTCAAAAATGGAAATCGCGGGTTGCCAAATAAAGAACTGGCATGATGGAAAGCCAAGATTTTTTTTTTTTTTTTGAAAAAGGTATAGTAATTTTATTAGAAACAGAATATTACAAAGAGGCCCCAATAAAGAGCCAGAGGCCAGAATCCCAAAACTGCATTACAACTCTAATAAGCTTCTAGAACTCAGCTGGGCTCCAAGCACCCCAGTCTGGAGACCTTTTGCAGCTGCAGTCCAAGAGACTAGTTTATCAAAGGTACAGGAAATTAGATAATCTACATTCTTGATTTGTTTTGGAAAATTCTTCTGTTTCTTCCACCCATATGGTACTAATCACAGGTGCAGGAACAGACAACCACACACTTTTTGCCAACTTGGACAAGACTTGAAACTCCCAGCACCATAACAGGTCCAACACAGCATTCAGCATGACCCATGATAAGCCCAGGGAAGAAATGAAGTGCCCTCAGATTGCAGCAGAAACAGGGCAATGCAAAAATAAATGGTTGTTGTCCTCCTCCACTTGACCACACAGCACACACAACATATCCTGGATCTGAATCCCTCTTCTCACCAGATTCTTTTCTTTTTGGATAGACATTTATCCAACACTACAGCCCAAACCAAGGCATTTACCTTAGAAGGGGGAATCGAATTCCAGATTTTATCAGCAGGAATATCAGCTCAAGAAGCATCTGTTATATTCCTGGCAAAAGAATTAACTGAAAACAGCCAATCTGCATTCCAGTTCCAGGCCCAAGAGTCCTCTTCTAACAGATTCAGAGACTGGTTGGACAGCAACTCAAACAGCTCAGCCACTTGGTCAACTTCCCAGTCCATGTCTTCTAAAAGAAGGGCACCAGGAGAACTATTGCCTCTTACTTCACAGCAATCGGCCACCAATGCTGCCTGATTCTCTGCAAGTTGGAATAACTGGGGAAACAACTCTGCTAATAGCTTGTTACACCATTTATCCTAAGCCTCTACTGAGAAGTGGAAAATTTTCCATAATTTTCTTCCTTAGAGAGCACCTCAAGGAGGGAACATTACAAGTAGTTACCCAATCACCTTTGTCTGTATCATATTTGGCTGCTAATAAGTTCCTCCACCAACTTTCCCTTTCTTTTCCAAGTCTCCAGATCCACTTCCCAAAAGGAACTTATTGAAAAGATACACACAAGAAAGATAAATTATAGAATTTGATACCATCACATACTTAAACAAGTCTGATGACAGTTTGATTATGAATCAAGTCATTAATTAGTATGTACTACAGAACATAAACATTGGTTTCTAAGTATCTTTTAATCAGAAAATATTAAAGAAGATACCTGGCGTGATGGAAGAGTACTGTTAAAGTTTTTTTCACCATCCTCTTTCTCAGGAATAAAAGCTAGAACAACCAAAGCATCACCATATGGAGCAATTCCTGAAATGAAATAGTTGGTTTGAAAAGATCCCACAATATCCACATGCTTCATACTGGATACTGGTATGTGCCTTTGTACCCCATTGGCTCCTGTATATTGATTTGCTCTTATGGCAGCAATTTTTACTGATGTTCCCCAACCAATAACCAAAAGAGTATCATCCTAAATATGTTAAGATAATAATTAGTATGGATTTTAGCATGTAAAACATGTGAAAAACCTTTCACTAACCTGCCAAACTAAATGAGGAAGCAACAGCTCAGGACGTGGGCTTCCTCGTGGCCGCTCAATAAAAGTAATTCTCTGATTATTGGCTGTGTCATAAACTTTCACACCTGCATCATTGGCCCAAGCAATAAGACTTGTCCTCCACTTCACAGCATGTATTGGTCCTTCGCCAGAATGTAGAACCTAGAAAAGAGGATTTGTCATCATCAGAAATGTAACAAATTACTGAGGAATTTACATTCAATTTATCTCCAAAAATTAAGAAAACAAACCTGGTCACGGAAGCCTATCCATTTCTTTGTGTTTAGATAAAGATGTCCTGCTAGACCACCAGCGACAAACCTCTGTGATGATTTGCTTGAATAATCTGGGTCCAGAGCAATAGCCTTCATTGGGCGATGATACTCAAACTTCATTCTTTCATCTGTAAAAAGGCTGTTTATAACAACATTTCCATCATCAGAACAGCTTCCCACATATTCACCTTCTGTATCAAAGCTAAGATCATTGACGGTAGCAGTGTGAGCAGAGAATTCCTTAACCTATACAAAACAAACACAAAGAAGTCACTACAAAGCTTAAGCAGCATATGCATCCAAATACTAAGAAAAACAAAGATGAAATGATAGCATTCCATGTGGAACCAAGATTCCCTGGAAAATACAGCCACCAGCTTTGCTGAAGCTTGAACTGATCTGCAGTTTTAACTTCAGATGATCTGAAGACACAATTATGACATTTATCTGAATACCCAAAAGAGTGCTCTGTATGCACTTTTATTAGTCAAGTATCCAAAGCAAATAAAAGCAAGGCAAAAGTGTCGTTAGGCGAAGGAAAACCAAGAAAATTATGAAAATGCTTCGGGATATATACTTGTTAGGATTCATGGCTTGATATGTTCTGTGTATATTTCTTGGTAGTCACATTTTCAAGGCAAAAGTGTCATTAGGAGTCACTTTTCTATTTCGTAACCAAGTCCACTTAATATGTTCTGTGTGTGTATGTGTATATTTGAAAAAAGTAAGGTATTGTATTAAACCACGAAAAGAAAGAAGATATACAATCAGCCCCAATTCCCTGTACAATGAGAAAACTGTACTTAAGGAAACCCCAAAAACTGAAAACACAACCACTAAGCCTTTACGCATTTACAGATAAAACTATCCAAAAATAAACTCTTTGTCAAAAAAGGAAACTGTATGTCTAGATTTAAAAAGTGAGTGATTAGCCAGCAATTAATACAGCAGGCCCATAATATTTTTAAGAACTCCCTCCTTTGAAGTGTGATGCCCCTCGAAGATTCTCTGATTCTTTTCATGCCAAACTGCACAAAATACAGCTGCAGGAACAGTGTTCCAAGCAACTCTTCCAGCCTCACTCAGACCCTTTAGCCACCTTTACCCCGAACAATTCCAGAATTTTCCCCCAAATCCAATGGGTGAGCTCACGGTGGATCAACAGATGATTAGAGGTTTCTATGCTTTTATTGCAGAAAATACACCTTTCATCCTGCACTTGAATGCCCCCTCTAACTAGATTTTCTCTAGTCTGAATTCTGTCTAACACCGCTGACCACACAAAAAAAGACACTTTTGAATGGACATTCCTTATCCATATCTTCTTGTCCAGGAAAACAGAAAACTCATCCCTTGTCAGACTGTTATAGAAAGATTTGAAAGAGAAAATTCCTGAGTTTTCAAACCTCCATTTTCTTTTGTCCTCCAAAGCCCCATTCAATCTGACATTGTATAAAGTCTGCAGCAAACTTAGGAGAGAGTTTACCTCCCAATCATTCAGGTCCCTACGCAATTGAGGATTCTACACACTCCATTCTGCATTTCCAAATAATCTCGCTACTATTGCATTCTTGTCCACTGCTATTTCAAACAGATCAGAATATCTGTCCTTGAGAGGTCCATCTTCGCACCAAAAATCCTTCCAGAATAGAACTCTTTGACCATTCCCAACCTCATATTTTATACCTTGAACAAACTGTGATTCAATTTTTTGGATTGCCTACCAGATTGAGCAACCATATGAGGGTCTAGGGTTACCAGTCTCCCAATCTCTCGCTGCCGGCCCATACTTAGATGCAATTAACTCCTCCACAAGCTGTTCAGCTGATCATAAACCTCCAGAGCCATTTTCCTAGCATTGCAGTGTTGACTTCCCTTAAATTTCTAATGCCCAGACCTCCTTGAATTTTGGGTCTGCAGACAGACTTCCATTTCACCAGATGGCATTTATTTTCCTCCTTCCATCCTCTCCATAGAAAACCCCTCATCTTTTTCTCCAAGAGAGCAGCAGTTTTCACTGGTATTGGGAACACTGACATATAGTATACTGGCAGAGATGAGAGCACACTTTTAATCAAAGTGAATTTCCCGCCTTTAGACAGATACTTAGTCTTCCAGGATGCCAGCCACTTGTCCACTTTTTCTATAATAGAGTTCCAAATGCCCTTTGATCTGCAGTTATCACCCAATGGCAAACCCAGATATTTGGTAGGAAGTTTCCAACTTTGCAACCCCAATTCCCAGCCCACTCCTCCAAGTTTTCCACTGACCCAACAGCCAACAACTCAGTCTTTGAAGTGTTGATGTGAAGTCCAGTAATTACCTCAAACCATCTCGGAACTGCTTTTACCATTTCCAGCTGTTCCCAAGAAGCATCACCAAAAAACAATGTACCGTCTGCAAATTGTAGAAGGGGAACCTCTACTTGGTCATCTCCTGCTTTAAAGCCTTCTGACCACCCTCCCGAACATGCTCTCTCCATCATTTTAGAAAGGGCCTCAGTTACACAGATGAACAGAGACAGTGGGTCCCCCTGTCTTAATCCTCTTGAACTTCGAAATATCCCGCAGGAAACCCCATTCACCAACACTGAGAAAGATGGAGGGATATACATACTTTTATCCAATTCCTCCATCTCTCCTCGAAGTTCATCCTTTTTAGGATATAGTCCAAGAAATTCCAGTTTACATGGTCATATGCCTTCTCCATATCTACTTTACAAAGTAGGCTGGCCCTTCCATTTTTCTTTCTTGTGTCTATTAACTCATTTGCAATGAGCACCCCATCTACAATCAGCCTTCCCCCAACAAAAGCTCCCTGGGAATCCGAAGTCAGCATATTCATCACTTTTGCCATTCTATTTGCCAATAGTTTGGCTATAATTTTATATACACTTCCGACAAGACTGATAGGTCTGAAGTCGTTAAGTTTCACTGCTCCCTTCTTTTTAGGAATTAACAAGATGAAGGTGTGATTCAAACTCCTCTCTAATGCCCCTCTTTCATGAAATTCCTTTACTACCTCCAACAAGTCGTCTTTCACCACTTCCCAGCATTTTTTAAAAAAGGTAAGGGTGAACCCATCAGGTCCGGGGGCCTTATCTCCTTCCATCTCCTTAATCACCCCCCCAAACTTCATCCTCTGAGAAAGGCTTCTCTAACTCCTGAGCTTGAAACTGTTAAGGATTCAAAATGCAGCCCATCTAAACCAGGTCTCAACCGCCAGTCCTCTTTGTAAAGATTCTCATAGTACTTGGTAATGGTCTTCTTAATCTTCCTTTCCTCAATCTCTGCCCCTTGCACCTCTACCTTTTTTATTGTATTTTCCCTTCTTCTTGTGCTTGCCATTTTGTGAAAGAAACTTGTGTTTTTTTCCCCCTCTTTCAGCCATAAACATCTAGACCTCTTCCGCCATTTGATCTCCTCCTGGTAAGAGAGTTTGTCATACTCTCTTTTAGCTAACTCTCTTTTCTTCCTCTTCTCACTATCCATACCTCCAGCCTGTCCACCTCAAAAATTGTGTCTAAACATTTTTTGATAGATAACAATTGTGTCTAAACATTCCTTCCTGTTTTCAACCCCCTTGAGTGTTCCCATGTTCCAATCCTTGATCTTTGATTTAAACTCTTTCAATTTTTACTCATTCTGTGGCTTGCAGTTCCCTGAAAACCCATTCCTGCCCACCAGCCTGCCACTGCATCCACAAAACCCGGTTCCTCAAGCCAACAGTGTTTGAACCTAAACGGAGTAAGACCCCCCTTGATGTCTCCACAGTCCAGCAAGATATGTTCTGTGTATATTTCTTGGTAGCCACATTTTTGTGGCTTTATGATTCTATTATTAAAAAAATGAAAATGAAACTAGGTGGTCATATGTAGCTTTTATTTCAGGAATCAATTTCGAGTGTTTCTTTTGGGATTTTTCTTGTGAAAGTCTCAAGGCTTGAGTTTGTTTGCAAAGTCTTGGCTTTGGATCAAAACTCAAAAGTGCCAAGCACCCCATGGTATAAGCTAGCATAAACTGCCTAACCCTTCCATCTTTTGAGATACAAGTTATTGTCTTACAAATATCCCCAATAAAAATTGGTCCCTGTTTACCCCTTGTTTAGTTAATCCAATAGAAAGTATTTTGTCACTAACACTTCAATTAATGTATCAAATATCTTCATGGAGAATGACACACCATGCAGATTTTTGGGATAGGAATATATAAAATTTACAAACGTCAGGGGCATGCCTAATTTAAAGAAAAAATAATTAATTTCTAAGTACCTTAGACTCCAAAACATGCAAGTGTGATATCTAGAAACATAATTGTATGTTGAGCAATCATGAAAGTTGCATAAAAATTTCGTTGGGAATGTGCAATCTAGAAAACTAATTGTAGATTGAGAGTTTTGTTCTGGGAGGACCTTTGTGTTAGACAGTGTATGCCCTTAGCTCCAATCAGATTGATGTACAGATACATTTATTGTAAATGAATAAAAGTACATTATTGTTTCATGTTGATATTGGTAATGTTTCTGTGTAATTACCCCTTAAACTGGACACTTATGAGACTCGTGTTAGTTTATAATGTTCTCAGCCATTGGATAGCCTTTGGGAGTTTATCCTACCAAGGCTGGCACTGGTGTGCTGCCAAAGAAGTTGGGGTAGCTTGTCTCAATTGTTAGAGTTAGACCCGAAACGCATGCAGTGTGTGTTTGGATGAAACACTGAACTCGAACCATTTTCCAGTTATACCTTAGACCTTGGAGATTGATGGGCAAAACTGGAAAGTCACACATAACACCTAGACTTGATTATGGTACCACACTAGGTGTTAGATTGGGTTGTCTTTAATATGCCAATCAGTGAGACCCATCAAGGGTCAAAACCTGAGTATGTTGGGGCAGTTTAAGAAATCACTTGAGTGGGTGATCATAGTGATAGGATCGGCCCCTTTATCGGACAAAGTGAATGATAGGGCTTACATTCTCTCTAATGGAAACCTAAATTGTCAGCAGTGGATTTCAACTGTATTTGAGATTTGGTTTTCCAAAATATATTTATATGATATATATATATTAATGTTTTATGAAAAATGTTTGCAAAAGGTTTTAATTCCTGGGATCCATTCAAGTAGAGAGTGTGACACTGCGCCTTGCAGCCAAGGGAGAGGTCCTTCCCTGTCGGGCAGTGTTGTGATCATTATGGGCTGAGAGGTTAAGTGTAAGAGACCATTACAGGGCTGATTACCTAATGGACTTTATCTTACTTAAGATCCATTATCTTTGGATCTTCATAAGATGGCTAAATTCAATGATCATTTAAGTGTAAATGTTGGGCCCATATTGATCCCATAGTGATGTGCTTAGGGGTTCACTGCATTTAGTAGTGAATTTGGCCAAACATTTTCATAGAGGTTGGGCTGAACCCATGTGGACTTATGTGAGGTCAATGTGGGGTCCCACGCCATACAAATCATGGCTAAGAACACCCTTGGGTTGTGAGCCTTATACCTGATGGGCCTAAGGCCCATAATTAATATGATTAATTAAATTGGCACATGACAACTTAAGTTGGGCAAATCTAGGTATGGAGCACCTAATCTTATAAGAAGATAAGGTTTATCTCTAATTAAAGTCAGACATAATTTAGATCTGGATTATCTCTTAATTAGATTAGGAGATAGCTCCATAAGAGATTATAAAAGAGGAGGGGGCGAGGCTTATAATCCTCAGTTCGATCCAAGCAGTTTAATCTCAGTTTTGCTGAAAATTGTATTGTTGAATCAGCTTCACCTATACATTGTGCCATCTTCAATGGAGGCTAGTTTTATGACTGATTTGGGCATGAACTTCCACTTTGGGATCTGCATTTGTGGTATCCAGATCAGGTACAAATCCCCCTCTTTGTTTGGTTTCAAATCTGGTCTAGTTCAGTGCAAGACCAATCCTGAAAAATGCAGTTTTTCAAAACATAGGGAATTCGATACCCAGAAGGATTAGGAAATTTTTTAAATTTCGCCTGGCCATCTAGCATGATTGGGCCATCCATATGGTGAATCCTAACCCTTCCAACACTTTGGACAAGTGAGCAACTACTAAAGGTTCAATTTCCTGCACTTTATGCACTCTCCTGCTACAAATTTGAACCCATCTCCAAGTTTGTGAATTTCTCTGCATTAGGTTTAAATTGGGATCTTGGATTCAAAAGGGGCTTCAGGGAAGTAGAGTGTGAATCTCTGGTCCTTCTTTTGGCTAGACTTGAGTCTATCTTTTTGGATCAAAATGTGGAGGACAACAGGGTTTGGTCCATTTCTCCAAATGGTTTGTTCACTTGTGCTTCTTTTTTTAATTTCTTATTTCAGCCTTCTATCTTGGGGGTGAATTTCTCGGTGAAAGAAATTTGGAGTAATCCCTCCAAAAATGCAGGCTCTTTGTTGGGAAACCTTCCTTGGAAAGATTAACACCTATGATATGCTTTAGAAAGGAAGGCCAAATAAGTGTTTATCCCCTCACATGTGCTTTCTCTACAAAAACAATGGTGAAACCATTTCCCATATTTTTCTAACTTTGTCCTTTTGTACTTTGTACATGGGAGCACCTTTGTTCTCTTTTTGGGTGCAGGTGGACTCCTCCACAGGATGTAGTGGGTCTCTTTGATCCAAATTTCATGAGACAGCCAAAGAAAAAGGGGAAGAATTATGTGGAAAGCAGTAAGAGCAGCTATGTTATGGACTATTTGGGAAGAAAGGAATGGGAGGATTTTCAGTGAAAAGAGTAAAACAGATGTGGAGATCATTGACACAATTAAAATTAAAGTTGCACATTGGGTGAAGACCTTGGAGTATTTGCAAATTTTCTCAACAAATGACATTTTGAGAACCTAGAATGAAGTGGCATTATCGGCTCAAGTCAAGGAAAGAGTAACTATGGACTGGACACCCCTAGCAGCCAACTTTGTTAAACTCAACTTTGATGGAAGTTATATTGGCAATCAAGCTACAGCTGGATTGGGTGGAGTCTTCCGAGACACAGAAGGAAAGTGTTAGCTTTGTTTTCAGGACCCTTGGCAGATGGTAATGCTTTGACAGCTGAGCTACAAGGACTACTCCATGGTTTAAAATTTGCTAAGCAATTTGGTTTCCACAACTTGGAGGTAGAAGGGGACTCTCAGGTGGTCATTTCTTGGATAAAATGCAACTCTCAAATCCCATGGATCTATAGATATGCTTTTCAGGAAATAGAAAGCATAACAAGGGAGCTGAATGTTGTCTTTAAATAAGTAAGAAGAACAGCAAATGGGATGGTGAATGGTCTGGATAAACAAGGGACAGCTAGGCACTAAATGTTTTGGCAACATTATAAATTATATATCAGTCTGTGGGATGGAGAAATCTCCCCCATTATTGTAATACTTCAACTTGATTTTAATAAAATCTCCTTTTATTGATCAAAAAAATCATGAAGTTGCATAAAAACTTATAATTCTTACTTAGCACAGATGTAACACATGTGCAAAAGTCATATGAGCAAGCATGTCTTGGTTTAAAAAAGTAAACAAGATTTGTCATTTGATAATCAAATTAGGAAGTTGGATTTTATAACTTAGCACAGATGTAACACAAAAGCAGGTATGCATTTTAGACCTTCCCTGAGAAACTTGTTACTCATGCTTAGAGCCAAAGAGGCACCTAGAGATTCCACTAGCCTAGAAAATCTTCACAGGAGGTCATAGCCAAGAAATTGATGGTGTTGAGGTATTGATAAGGTCAATACTTCAAAATATCTTGGAATTTTGAATAGTAATGGTTGTAATCACATCATCTCTCTTGCAGTCCATGTTTAAGAGGTCAAAATTTCTTCATTTAACTTGATGTTGGTGTCTTGCGGCAAAAAAAAAAGAAAAAACTTGATGTTTGGTGTCTTTAGATAGGTTATTTAATTACCCATACAACAAGACCAAGTTCTTGTGAACCCAATGTGCCTTGGAAAGTTAACGCCATTTTAGTAATATGATGCAAATCTATGATGAGATTCTAAAGTTTCTGTTTTTGGGTATATCTTGAATTTGTCCTTTATTTGTATAGTTTTAGTAAAAATTAAAAGTGGTTATTGCTGATAGAAAAAATATTAAAATGGTTATTTGAAGTTGTTTTAGGAGTTAGACTCATATTTGGCTGTCACTATAGGTTATGTATGGGTTTGTATTACTATTAAAGCAATTAGGAGTTGTTTTTGGTAACTTCCTTATTCGGGATTGATTTCTTTCTTTGTTTGGTTGCAAGTGGACCCCCTCGCCAAATATACAAAGCTCATTTGCTTCTTCATCTGTTAGGAGGTCAAAGAAGAGGGATAAAGTTAAATAGAGATTTGTAAGAGCTGCTATTTGCTGGACAGTCTGGGAACGAAGGAACTTATGGATCTTTTTTGATAAGAAAAGAAGTAGAGATGCCATTATTGAAGCAATTACTATTAGAGTGGTACATTGAGTGAAATCTTTGAAGATCTTTGAGGATCTATCTACAGACATGTTGATTAGAAATTGGAAGGAAGTGGCTAATTCAGCCCCCCCTAAAAACTGTGGTTAATCCCCTTTAGTCACCACTAGCTAATGGATTCACTCAGTTGATGTTTGATGGAAGTAATAAAGGCAACCCAGGTCCATCATGCATTGGAGGAGTTTTCACAGATGAGGAAGAGAAAGTTATTGCTTTATTCTCATGCTCTGTCGGTGAAGGTGGTTCACTTAGAGCTGAGGTCTTGATGGCAATGGAAGGCATAAAAAGGGCTAAGGAACTTGTAAAGAGACTGGGCCGAATGGGCCCTAACAGACTCTTGTGTGAAATCCTTTTTTATCTTTTATTTTATGTTGATGGGCCTCACTTAATGGGCCTGTTATTTATTCTTGTTTTATTTTCTTTATGTAATTGCCAAGCTGGCCGCCCACTTAAGGGCATACTTGTCATCATTAATTTTTGGAGATTAATAAATAGGGTTAGGGTAGAAGGGTGGATTATTCGACTCCTTCTTCTCTTACCTCTTCTCTTCGACATACACAGCTCTTGCACTATTATTCAGCTCTGATTTGTTCTGTTAATCACTGTTTTTAAATCTGATATTAGAGAACTGATTTACATCTGAACTAGATATCAGAAAGCTAATTGTTGAAGGTGATTCAAAGTTGGTCATAGGATAATTGCAAAAGGAGAATGGATTATGGAATTTTGCTAATAGAAAAAGGAAGTTTAAGTGGCTGACCTAGGGCATGGAGATAAAATTGCAATAGGTGAAGAGAAGTGCTAATTCTTTTTCTAATGCACTTTCTAAACAAGGGGTGGGAAGGAATAGTTGGTTTTGGGCTTTGTTGTAATCTTGAGTTTTTCTTGTTGAGGAGGGTTAAGAGAGTTTACCTCTCCCCTTACTTTCTTGTATCTGTTTCCTTTTATTTCTTAATAAAAGTTTTGTTATTGATCAAAAAACAAGTTAATCATTTTAATCTTCATTGCCCTTACACATATTACTTCACATTGCTTGTTTATAAATAAGGGATTTATCAATCATTCATCAAAAAAAAAGGGATTTATCAAGTTGATAAAATAATTGATCAATTACTTCATTGCTCTCTACAATTTGTACTCAAAAACGTTAAACTTTCAAATGCCTCGGATCTATATTGCCTAACCAATGGGGCTCTCTCGATAAAACTAATAACACGACGCACATAACTTCTAACAAGATATAAAATCTTGGGCCTACGACTATTACATGAATCCAAGTTGATGCCCATGAATTATTTCCACGTTCAAAATCAACATAAAAAAAAAAAAGTCTTAACAGAACTCAAATTTTGTAATTACTCAAACAAGCATACTTTTTTATCTATAACCATTCTGCTCAGTTAACCGGACAAATTGGTTGTGAAAATGAAATAATGAATCGAAAAGGTGAAAGAATCGAATTGGGTATCAGAGAGAGGAGTATGAATTACCTGATTGCCCAGAAAATCAAGTATATGAACGGTGCCGTCATGGGTACCAAGAGCGATCATACGCTCAGCAACAGCAATACAAGAGGCGGCATCGTTTGAGAGAAGCGAAGGGATGCTCCCTCCCATTCTCTGGTACTTGAGCCTCGGCTCCTCCTCTTCTTCTTCTTCCTCCTCCTCTTCCTCCCCCTCCTCCTCGTCTTCATCCTCAGCTTCTTCTTCGTAGTCTTCCTCCTCTTCTTCCCTCTCATCATCCCCATCGATGCCGTTTTCTGCGAGATTCTGAGACATTCTGTATCTGCTTCCTTCTCCCCTCTACTGTTTATCTTCTTTCTTTGTTGCACATAGAGGAGGAGGAGGAGAGAAAGAATAATCGCACAAGGGATCTGATCTGTTGATTGATGTTTAGTTGGACTTGTCTTTTACTTCATTTTTTAACTTTTTGGAGAGAAGTCTGAGAAGATCATAGACCATAGACCATGGGTTTACTTGGAGTCTGGACTCTTTGGACTAGTATTTGGTTATGGAATTGGAATTGCTTGCTTGAGTTTCGACTTTCGAGAATCGAGTTTGTTTTTGGCCTTTATTAGCTCTTCATTAATGTTTGTTTATCATTTATTGACAACAAAACAAAGGTGATTTGTGATGGAAAATGAGAGGACAGCCGCCCATCCTCCCTTACCCTTACGCCTTAGTCTTTACCCAGATACCCACTTACCCGGTTACCCCGTTATCTATCTCTCCCTCTCATTTCCTTTTTTTATTTATTTATTACATTATATGCTTTTTTTTTTGGTTTGTTATGCTGATTTTTAAGTTTCAAATCATATTTTTTTAAAAAAGAAAGGGTGTGTATTTCCACCAAGAAAAAAGCTGAAAAAAGCATGAAAGAATAAGGATGAAATTTATATTTTTTGTACTTCTTTTCATGTTTGATATGATTTTTATGAGTTGGAAATGTAGTTAATTTCCTATTATTTTTAGGGCTGATCATAAAAACAGAGAGACCAAATCGAAAAAATCCGATTAACTGACCAATCAATTTGGTTTCGGTTTTTAATTTTGCAAAATTCCGGTTTTTCAGTTCTATTTGGTCAGCCTAAAAATGATCGATTGACCAAAATTATCAATTTATTTATTTATTTATTTATATATATATATAGAGACATTACATGCCACTCCTTATTCCATTACCTCCACCCTTCATTATCCTTAACTCTCTCTTAGAGGTGTAAAACGGGTTTGTACGAGCCGTGCCGCTCTCCCTTGGGATAACTTGGGGGATTGGTCCAGCACGGTCCAAGCCCATGTGGACCCATATCGTACCGTGTCTAGACCTGTTCATGGGCCGGGTGGCCCGATGGGCCGGTCCGGCCCGGCTCGACCCCCAAACGGGCTTGAATAGGCTTTTTGGTCCGTGGGCTTAACCTCAGGCCAAAAAGCCCGGCCCGCATAAAATTCGAGCTGGGCTCGGGCTTTGCCAAAATAGCCCGGCCTGAGCCCGGCCCGTTCCAACCTATAGTTAAACCTAAGTAAACCCGGCCCGACCTATAGTTAAACCTAAGTGAAAACCCTATGTGATGTCCATTTGAATAAATTTTTCGATTTGAGAAGGTTGTTGATTCACTTGTAGGCCCATTGTTTATTTAAATAGGGGAAAAAAACATCTGAATTAAAAATAGATAATTATTTGAATAGGGAAAAATTCGAATTTCTTTTATTAGGTCGGGCTTCGGGCTTTTTATCAGGGTCGGGCTCGGGCCCAATTTGTAGGCCCGTTGGTTGGGTCGGGCTCGGGCTCGGGCCTAACATTTTTTTGTTAATAAAGAGTCAAAGCCCGGCTCAAGCCCGGCCTGACCCGGCCCATAAATAGGACTAATCGTGTCATACCGCAGGTCAAGCGGGGCCGTGGACTGGGCCAAAGCTATTTATTTAAAAAAAAAACTTAAAATTTTAATTTTATATGAATTTTGATGTATACAATTACTTATATACAATAATTAAATAAATTAATATAATAAAATTAAAAACAATTATTTATTTTATTAATATATTATATATTATCATGCCGGGTCTGGCACAGCCCTCATGCCATTATGCGGGCCACAGGCAACAAGACCCAATCTCCTCACCCCTTCCCACCACTCCTATTAAGACAATCAGCAAGCTCTCACTCACTTTGCATTCCACTTATTCACGTATTAGGAAATCGAGTCCCACCTATTTACGTATATGGAATCCCATCCACCTATCACATTTGGAAACTAACCTAAATGGAAAGGAAATTTATGATTATTTTTGAATTTTAAAATCTTAAAAAATGGAAAATCGAATATAGCAATCGAAAGAGACTAACATGGATATAGGTGCGACTCGGGTTGGACTGAGTTAATATTTTACGGTTAGACCCATTACAATTTTGACAAAATCTCAACCCTAACAAGCCCAAGTTGCATTCTTATACATGGAACATGATGATGCGCATTTCGGCAGTTCCCCGTTGGCAGGTGACTCGGATGCTTGGCTGAATAATTCTTACTTAGAATGTGGCTAGGATGCCTAACTAAATGGTTCCTACCTGGAAGGTGGCTTTAGACGCCTAGCTGAATGGTGACAAATTGGAGAGGTGGCTCTGATGCCTAGCTAAATGGTGACGAGCTGAAGAGGTGGCTCTGATGCCTAACTGAATGGTGATGAGCTGGAGAGATGGCTCTGTTGCTTAACTGAATGGTGACGAGCTGGAGAGGCGGTTCTATTGCCTAACTGAATGATGACGAGCTGGAGAGGTGGCTCTGATGCCTAATTGAGTGGTGATGAGCTGGAAAGGTGGCTCAGTTGGCTAGCTGAATGGTGACGAGCTGGAGAGGTGGCTCTGTTGCCTAGTTGAATGGTGACGAGCTGGAGAGGTGGCTCTGATGCCTAACTGAGTGGTGACGAGGTAGAGAGGTGGCTCTGATGCCTAGCTAAATGGTGACGAGCTGAAGAGGTGGCTTTGATGCTTAACTGAATGGTGACAAGCTGGAGAGGTGGCTCTGATGCGACTTGCAAAGAAACAGTGTCAGAGTGCCCGGGTTTCTTTACCCAGGGTGGGCACTCCGATGCTTAAGTTAGCGAATCAAAGATTTTAAGATAGCTAAATGTGAGAAAGGTGAAGAGCTGTGAGAACTAAATTGCGCATCTACATGGGTTTCAGAGGCTGATGCCCTTATATAGTTGGGCTGCCGTGGGTATTGCGAAACACTCCCAGAATCTTCGGCCCACGACGTAGGGGTCCATTCCGCTTTGGAATGAGGATAACGTGCCAATTAATAAGGCTTACTGTTTCCCTCCGATTCGGGCAGGATGAGGATAAGGCCTACGGTTACGCGGCGTGATCCCGAAAGGTTCAGAGACAACTAGCAAGCTTCTAGAGAGGTAGGTCGCCAAGTCGGCGAGAGAGGTAGACCGCCAGGTCGCCAGGTCGGCGGAAGATGTAGGTCGCTAGGTCGGCAACAGAAGTAGGACGCCCGGTCGGTAGTAAGGGTAGGTCGCCAGGTCGCCAGCAGAAGTAGGTCGCCAGGTTGGCGGTAGAGTCAAGTCGCCAGCTGGGACCCCATTTTGGCTAAGGCAAGTTGTCGCCTAGGTGATACTGGGATGTAGTCCAGCTGTTCTGATATGCCATGTGTCATGATGTCAGAGGAGGGCCAAATCTGCCCTCATCAATTGCCCCCCACTCCCGAGCTAAGATCAGCTCAGCGAAGGGAGTAGATTCGTGCTTCGTCGTTGGTCCTTTGGCATATTACCAACATATTTCGAGGTCGGTTTAGGGGTCCTTGATGCTGAAAGCAGTTTAGCTTCCCCTTGCTATGTGTGTCGATGTTGGAATTTAAATAGCGGGTCGGTGTCACGGCTGCACTATGTCAGTCCTCTAAGGCGTTGGTCGTCTACTCCTACGATAAGCCACAAGGAGCTGAACCTGCAGGGGGCATCTTTACTAACTGTAATTTGCCATCTCGCATGGGAACCTTGAAAGGCTCAACCCGTAAGGGCGATTGCAGTCTGTTTGCCGCCGACTCCTGCAGGAGCCATGGAGGGCTCTACTTATAGGGGTAACCTCACGAACAAGGCTAACAAAGCTCATCCGGGCTGATTATGTGTGTTGCTAGGTCAGCGGAAGTAGGTCGCCATCTTGGCGGCAAAGGCAAATCGCTAGGTTGGTGGAAGTAGGTCGTTAGGCCGACGGAAGCAGGTCGTCAGTTCGGAGGCAAGTCTCCAGGTCTCCAGGTCATCGGAATTTTGACAATCTAGTTTTGCTCTCAGTACCTTGGTCTACAAACACCTCGTCACCTCAGCAGGACTGACCTGCAAGGGTGGCTCCACAACCCGCTGGCCATCAACTCCCACAAAAAGCATGGAGGGCTCGATTTGCAGCGCGACCTCACAGTTTGTTGGCTATCAACTCGCATGGGAACCACGAAGGGCTCGACCTATGGGGTGGCCTCACATTCTATTGGCCGTCAACTCTTGCAAAGAGCACGTAGAGCTCGACATATGGGGTGGCCTCACATTCTATTGGCCGTCAACTCTTGTAGAGAGCACGTAGAGCTCGACATATGGGGGTGGCCTCACAGTTAGGGAGATTTTGTCCAGGCAAGACTGCGAGAACTCGTTTGGGCTAATCATTTTGCTTCTGCCCCCCTAGGGGGTTCTTTTAATCAAGCGTTGTTGTTGTTGCTTGAAGATGTTATTACTTGAGGCTCAGAGACTCGAGTGAGAACATAGCCTTTTGTAGCATTTTCCACAGACGGCGCCAATTGATGATGCGCGATCTAAATACTCCTAGTTGGAAGATGATTTGAACACCAGTCGCATGGTGAACTAGACCAAGCTGCATGATAATAGATCAGAGAACCCGGGGTGGCTAACCCGGCGAGGTCGCTCCGATGCTTAAGTCAATACTATATTATGGATACAAGCTGAATACTTGAATGCTAGAGCGCTAGTGAGCAAATAATCGCGCGTACCTCTCTTTTTTCTCCTCTCTGGGTCTTTGGGGTTGGTGCCTTTATATAAGCATTGTTTAGTGTGGGCCTCACGTACTGCATCCGAGATTTTTGGGAGATTGTGCCTAACCGGTCCGAAATCCTTGGAGGTAAACATCATGCATGTTGACCACCCTCCGGAATGTTCAATATGTGGCCAACTTCCAAGAATCGTGGGAGTGTCGGGATATGCATGCCGAATTTGTCAACGAGCATGTCTCGCAGGTCGCCACCTAGACCTCAGTCAGGTCGGCATGCCCTCAAGGGAGGTCGCTCCTTGCATCGAGGTCACTTCGGCTAGTGATGTCATTGGAGGTCGCTAGGTTGGCGGTGAAGGTAGGTCGCTAGGTCTAGGTGAAGAGAAACCACGATATGGGACTCTAAGTCATTGCTTAGGTGGTGTCTATGTGTCAAGTAGTTGTTCCAATATGCCATGTGTCATGATGTCATTGGAGGGCCAAATTCGCCCTCATCAGAGCATTTGCTAATTGGTTCCATTAATAAGGTCTGTGACTGGCAAAACAGAGACTTGGGGTCAAATCTCACATTCATCAAAGTTGGAGGAGTTTTAGGTTTGGAAGATGGACTACCTTTTGCCACTTCCACAGTTCCATTGCCATTGCCACCCTAAGGGCAATACATTTTTGTTCAGGTAATGAACCTTTCACTATAAACAAAAAAATGCAAGAATTTGCATGCAGTCATGTTTTATTTTTTAGCGAAATCAAATTTTGTCTCCATAAAATATTTAAATTGATGCATAAATTTAAACTAGGGAAATCTATGATGCGGGAAAGACATGGTATGGGAAGAGTTTTGAGCAATCAAAATCCACCCATAAATTTTGATAAATAACACCTTATTTGCTACCACTTTTATGATTCCAATTTATTGGTCAGCTGTTTTTCGAATATCATATCTTTTTCATATCAAGCCGAACCCATTTAAACTTCAAGTAGATAATTTTGTCAAAATATAAAAATACAATAAAGGGTCATTTACTAACACACCCCTATAATTTTATGGATTTACTAGAACGTATTCTATAGTTTGTGTTTTACTAAAACACCCTCTATAGTTCACAATTGATTTACTTAATCAACCTTCCATTAGGTTGGAGTGGAAATGATAGTTTTGACCTTGGATCTGTTTGGACCAATATAATCTACAAAAAATATAAATGGAAATGTCACTCTTGCCCCTAGTAAAACATGGGCCACAACTCTTTTCGATCAATTTTATTCTCCATTTGAAGAAGGAAGAAATGATGTTGCAAATTAACTAATAGCCTGGTATGCACTGTTCTCTCTTCTTCATTCTATATAAATCAAACATTGTGTGGTATATCTGAAAATCAAACAATGGTTCATTTTAAAAAGCTCAATATGATATATTAGGGGTAATTTCAGAATAAAATAACATATACCCATGCCCTTGAACATTTTTCATTCAGTATAGATGGTCAAGTTACCATTTTTAGACAGAAATATAAATGATTATTGATAGAAAGTCATTTAAGTAAATTGATTGCAAACTATAAGGAGAGTTTTAGTAAAATATAAACTATAAGGTAGGTTTTAGTAAATATATAAAACTATATAGAGTGTTTTAGTAAATGACCCTACAATAAACCCCGTTGGGCAAGCCAATAGTCATCCTTTCCAAAACAAATATAGTGAAAGAAAAAATATAAAAAGAAGAGCAGCTTCATTCGGCCCTAGAGCCCAAAAGGTGAATTGAAAAGTCCAAGGAAAGGGAAAATAATATGGAGAAGTACAAATACACCCAATGAAGATTTCTGATTCCCACTACAGCTATAACATTCAAAATGTCCAAAAACCACACCCTATGCACCATACCCGCCCGTGAATTGGCATCAATTATGAGCTGGCACCTACCCCAAATGTACTTTGAACCTATAAATTCTGACACTGGGGGTATCGGTCATTCTCCCAAAATAATATGCATACTATGTGCGTTATGAATTATGATTGTGTGTGATGGGTCTCAATCCATTATCCCTAGGCACTAGCTATCATAATGCTAAGAAATACATGCCTTTTTTTTTATTTGGAAATAAAAAAAATGTGATTAAAGTTATTTGATAATGCCCATTGCCCATGTTTATCTCTAGAGGATCTCGACACACATGTGCCCTGTCCAATGGGACGGTTCAAGGGTGGAGCTAAGAAATTTTTATGAGAGGGGTCAAACCTTATGGATGGCCATAGGGCTGCAATTTGGGCCGATTAACTCAAACTTAATTCAAAAATTTGATTTGAATTAAAGTTTAGGTTACGGTTTAAAAGTAATAACCCAATTAACTTTCAATTAGGTTAGGTGAATATAGATGTATGTATGTATATATGTATGTGCGCACAATTATATATCCATAAATATGTTTACATGTACTTATTTATATAATATATACATAGGCATGCCAATAATTTCATGTTTAAAGGCTTCTTTTTTCTGAACCAAGATAACTGTATCCATTTTGCATATGATAATGTCAAAACTGGATTCACCTCGACCCTCGAGCAAGAAAATAAGTACATTTGACACAAGTAGAAGAGGGATCAATCTGAACCCAATCCGAAAACTGTGTTGGACCTTGTTGGATTATGATTGAAGAACCACTCTATTGGGTCACCAAACACTCAATGCAAGATTATAATTATCTTGAAGGTTTTTAAAATCGAACCGAACAATGGATCGATTAGGGGTTCAGTTTTGGAGTTGAATGGTCCAATCATTCTAACTGAATGGATGGCCCATTCTGACAAAAAAAAGGGTCAAATCGTTAGATGGTTTGAATGGTTTCGACCACCTGAGTCAGCGGTTTGTTAGCCAAATCAACGGTTTTTGGCTAAATAACAATTATGGGGTAAAATGGAATCTGTCACCTGCCAGTTCCTGGTCTTTCCAATCCGACTGTCCGGTTTTGAAAACCATGATTATCTTTTAACCAAAAAAAATATAATTGTTTGCATAAATTACATATTGTCTTTGTTTATTTGTAATCAATGGAAAAGGAATTCAGACAGCTGAGATATTTCAGATATTATTTAGACATAATTTACATCGTAACCGGGTGAAAATTCATTTCTACACCTTGGTCCATTTGATAACAGCTGAAGTTGCTAAACTGAATGAATTATTGTTTTGTCTTCTATAAGATAAAATACTTGATAGTACAGTCACTGAAACGCAAAGAAACAAGTCATTCAGTTCAACCATTTCATCTTGGCGTCAAACAGGCCCCTTTGTGTTGAAGGTGATGTGTTAATTTAAAGGGGTTGGTAAGATTTGGAACCACCATCCAGTCCTTTCCTTTAGGCTGTGTTTGGTTTGAAGGAAAAAAAGTAGGGAAAGGAAGGGAAACCTTTACAAACCTTGTATAGGTTTCATTACATTTCCCTACTTTTTCCTTCAAACCAAACATAGCCTTAGGACCTCTTTCATGGTTAGAACTTATAACCCTTTAAGACTGCATCACCGATTGACAAACATGAAAATAAAAGTAATAGAATCCCTATATATTATGTGAAGATGAGAAGAATGCAAATTCTATTGTGTTCACTTTTGCTTCAAGTTTTGTGCTACTTTGTTCTAGGTTATGTTTTTTACTTCATTTGCATTGCAAACAAACAAAGTGAAATAAAACCTGAAACAAACAAGGTACTGCTCTCATTTATTTGTACTCTTGTACTTTTGCATGCATCAATGCAAACGAATTTGCATTAATTGCAAAGAAACTACCTGTTTTTTTTTGTTTTTTTGGGGGCGGGGGATAAATTGCAAAGACCCCTGCACTATGGGGTCTGTATCTAATACTCTCTGTACTTACTCATTTGTAAGAAAGACTTTCTTAAACTCTTACTTGTGACAAAGACCCCCTAAACTTTTACATTGTAACAAAGACCCCTTTGTTAGTATTTTGTCAATTAACTTTAGAAAATAAAGCTTTTTAAATAAAAAACTACAATTTTATGATTTGTTTGAATAACCTTACCCCAACCCAATAATTCATAAAAATATTGGTTGTGATATGATTAAAATAGCTAGTATGGTATATGTGTTTACAAACGTTCTCTCTGGCCACAACATAAAAGATGCAAATGGTTTTTTTGGTATTGTTGGACATTATTATTATTATTTTTTTGCATCCGATGACAGTATACCGATCAACTCTTCGTCAGTGAGATAGCGGCAACAACTTCTCACAAAGAGTGATGTAGAGAGAGAAAGAGCTTGGTATCAGGCTTGAGACTTGGGCCTAATTCTTAGGGTTGGACATGGGTTGAGCTTAGACCTAGGTCAACCACTCGACTTGTACTCCTATTATTATTATTATTATTATTATTATCTGGTTATTGCTATACTATCTACTAAGTATTTGTTATTGCCGCTCTAATTTTCACTCATTATATGATCGAGACTATTAAACCGAATTGAACCAATTGAAATTGATGGTTTGGACATAAAAATGGTTTGGTTTCCTGAATTTTAAAAACCAAACCACGTATATATGCATATATTATATGAATTTTTGAAACTATATTTGATGATTAATGGAATTGACTTTGGTCTCTTAAAAATATTTTGTTCAAACTAAATTTAGTGCTCACATAGACTATACTTGTTATTTATGAAAGCCCATATACTAAGGATTAATCCAATGGAATGATCCAAAGCCCATTGAAAACCACACTACACCCTAATAAAACAGTTTGGTTTCGCCGGAAAAAAGTTTATTTTGATTAATTTTCGTATCAAAATATTTTGGCTTGATTGTCAACCGTATTTCGCTGATTTGATCACCAAACCGGAATGTGAACACCCTGCGTGCTGCGTCCCAGCCACCCGACCCGATTCATAAACTTTAAGCTGTGTTTGGTTTGAAAGAAAAGTCAGGGAAACCTATACAACCCTTTCTTTTCCATCTTCTCCTTCCAACCAAACACAGCATAAGTTTCCGGCATATAACGTCATCTCTTCGTAACGTTTTTAACTAACAAGCAAAAAAGGAACCGGCAATAACAGATCCGCAATACCCATAAAAAAAACGACTAAAATGTAAAACTCACAGTGAGAGAGAGAGAGAGAGAGAGAGGTTCAAAGCCAGGTCGATTGATTCATTCATGCCGACGATCTCGACACTGCCACGGCAGCCACTGTTCGAAGAGCCGTCCGTCCTCAGGGCGCACCTATCTTACGTACGCCTCTCCCGCCATTAGCTTTCCTTGATTTTGTAATTTTTGTTCGTTCGGGAGGAAACAAAACAGAAGAGGAAGCTGAGATGGGAAGAGGCTCGACTCCTGAGATTCTGCCTCCGGCATCGGACAACAGTTGGGGTCTAGGGTTCCATTCGATTCGCGACAGGTTTCGGTTCAAGCGAAATCCTTTTCACGAGGGCCAGAGAAGCCATGACGAAGAGGGAGATGAGAAGGATCGTCGGTCGGATAGGCTATGGCGGCATCGCAATCCTAATCGAGTCGTTCGCAAGGGATTCCCGTTTAAAGCAACGTCCTTGTTCTATGGCGCGGTCATTTTCGCTGTTGTTGTATTTGTTGTGGCATCTGTAGTGTTACAGAATTCGATGGCTTCAGTTTTTAGCCAGAGCGGAGATAGAAGGATGCCATTTCGGAAGGTGCTGAGGTTTGGAACTTCTCTTCAATTCATTCCAACGAAGTTGTTGGATAGATTTGAGAAACAGGGCGGTCTTGATCGGATGCGACTGGAGGCAAGACTTGCCATTCGTCCACCTAGATTGGCGATTGTGAGTATTTCTTATAGTTCTTATTCTTCTTCGCTTCGCGTGCTTTTTTTTTTCTTGGTTACATTTAACAATTGTTTTTCTCAGCTGATTTAGTGGATCGTTATATCAAGAACGTGCTTAGTTTCACATAATTGAGCGCAGCATGGTGTTACACAGTTATGTGCACTGGTGTTTAAGATCCTAAGACTGCACTTTTATATATGCAAAGTATCGTATGGCTAGATGCCATTCTCTACCTCTCTATCTCTTTGAATTGCATGGGCTATTTGTTAGTTTCAGTTTCTGACACTTCATAGATACTTGTGCATTACATTTGAGGTTGTTTTTGTATGTGCATGATTCGCAGTCTAAAATTGTTTACATTGCACTCGACTTCCATATACCGAAAGCTTCTATACTAAGAAAGCCTTCTGTGATATAAATTGAAAAATTACTAACTTATTTTCAGATTACATTGGTAATTCCAATGTAGGCATTACCGATGTCTGTGCCAACAAATCAGTCTAATATTGAGCTGATTAAAAAATCAGTCTAATGTTGACTGAACGACAATATTTTGCAAAGGAGAAGATCTTTACATTTACAATCTGCCATTGAATTAACTGAATTCTTTTTTTGAATCTCAGATCTTAGGAAATATGGAAAATAACCCATCTTCCTTGCTGCTGTTCACTGTGATGAAGAATCTCCAGGGGATAGGATATGTGCTCAAGGTGGCGTTGCTTCTTCATTATGTTTTCTTTCTCATAACTTGCAGGGCTCATTTTCATAGTAGGCCATGCATAAGAGTTTCTTACTATTAATTAATAAACTAACAATGGAACTTTTACCTCAATTTATGTGTTGTTACTTCAATGCACTTAATTAATAAACTATGAAGGTATTTTTATTGAAGGCCACTTTGTGTACAGTAGGCCCTGAAATGAAAGATATTTTATTAGTTATTATTAGCATATTGGTTATAGGCAGCTTTTATATATTTTGTTTTATAATTATTTTCCTTTGCAAAACATAACACTTTACTTCCAACTTTTGTTTTAGGTATGTATATATAAGGATAAAAGTTAAAAATTTGTGTTTGCTTCCTATAATTAATTTATACCTACTACTAAAATAAAATAATTTCCTTCCAACCTCCAAAACATTATCGTCAAGTTCAAAATGGGAAATGAAACAAAAAAGGAAAAAAAAGCTTGAGCATTGGATTAGACAGAGACAATAAAATCAACAAAATGACAGATTAACATAAAACAAGAATAATCCATGTCAATTGTATCTCAAAGCCTCAAAAAAATTTTGTAAGGGGTTTAGGGTGGAAAAAGATGAGAGTATGGGATAGGGGTGGGTTAGGTAGTGTCAAGTAGGAAGAAAACCTTTTTTTTTCTTTCTTGATTTTTTTCGCTATAGAGAGACTAAGTGTATATGAGTGATGGGTTTGTCTTTTCAACTTTCTTCTTATTCTTTTCATCTTTTGTAATTTCTATTTTTAAGGAAACAAAATAGTTGGTCTTTTATATAAAGAACAAACTGGAAGAGTCATTCTTAAGGAATTTCCTTATATTCACTTTGATGTTATAATTGGCTTGGTCTATGCTATCTAATAATGTCATATTAGATCATCATCATCTCAGACTTGTCCTAACTATATGAGGTTCACTACATGAATCCTGTTTTTCCATTCCATTCTGTTCAGTGTCATATCCTTTGTTAATAATGTCATATTAGATATTCATCTATTTATCCACACTATACATGTATAGGCAGAAAATACATTATAATATCTAATAATGCACAGAAAATTTCTTAAAAAACTTTTAGTTAATACATACCAGAGAATATTAGTCATAAACTATGGCACCAAGTTGATTCCTCCTATTGTACTTATTTTTACCATTGGCTCTTCCAAGCTTATTTTCTTTTATTGTGATATTCTACAGATATATGCAGTACAGGATGGTCAAGCACGTTCACTGTGGGAGCAAATAGGAGGCCGGGCTTCCATTTTAAGTCCGGAGAGAACTGTCAATGTTGATTGGTCAATGTAGGTTTAACAAGTTATTACTGTTTTGTCTAGTTTTCTTCTGCATGTGGCTGTGGTGTTCCAAAACAAGATTTTTTTTTTCAGCTGCCAACTTTTTCCTTTTCTTTTGTAACTCATTTCTTTAAAGGAGACTTAACTGTTTAACTGTATGAAAATTTCTAAAGTTATTATATCATGTATTATTTTTATGCACTCTCAAACCTATTGCTTTTTGCATACATCTTTACTGTTAACTGCTTTTGCTAGTGGTTGCAAAGTGCAAATCGCTTATGATATTTTTGTTATTGCAGTTTTGAAGGAATTATTGTAGACTCTCTTGAAACAAAAGGCATTGTTTCAAGGTATGAGCTATTTGGTGCAGTTAATCTAGATTTTCCATTTGATTCTTTCACCAACATGCACACAATCTTGACATCTCATGGTTATGGAAAAGGGGGAGTTTTCTTTTTGGCAAGAGAAAAGAGTAAAGTGGGAGTTTTGAGTTCTATGAAACGCAAACCTTATTGTAACGAGTTTTGTAACTTTGAAATGTTATTACTATATCTTTAAAATGACAATCACCTCAGCTTGTCAATGGAAAGAAGACTAAATGAAGTCAAAGCCTCAAAAGTGAATCAAGGAAAGCATTGTTGTTCTGCATTCCCGTTGTGAATTGAGGAAGAACAGTTGTGTATCATAAAACACATATCAGAATCCAAACATGTCAAAATATTTGGTTCCTTTCTCATGGCTCTTCAAACCCAATCCTACAAAAGGAGATTGATAAAAGATTCTGTATAGTACTAATCATTATTATCTTTGCGTTTTGATAGAGTAGAAAACCTTATGTGCTGATTTTGGCCAAGCTTCTTGTGAAAGGAAGAGTAGAAAGTTGGGGATTTCAGCAAGAGACAAAGGAAAGGGGAGAAAAGAGAAGAAGGTCGACTAGGATAGATTTACTTAACCCTAGCCGCCAGCCCCTCATTCTATTTATAATTAACTTAAGTATGAGATATTACAAAGATGCCCTAAGTAGGGTGGCAACTCAACCTAAGTAATTACAACTCTTTAAGAAATAAAGACTAATGGGCCCAAGGCCCAACAACATCTTAATTTAAAAGGAAATAAACTAAACACAAGTCGGCCCACTCAACACTCCCCCTCAAGTTGGGAGTAGATGTCATACATCCCCAACTTGCGTAGATCATGCTCCAGCTTATTCTTTGCAACGCCTTTTGTCAGGACATCAGCAAGCTGCAGATCAGAAGAAATGTATGGAAGACAAACTTCTCCAAAAGTTACCCTTTCTCTGATAAAATGTCTATCTACTTCAATGTGCTTAGTTCGGTCATGCTGGACTGGATTATGAGCAATATTAATTGCTGCCTGGTTATCGCAGTATAGCATCATAGGTTCTTCTGCCTGAACATCGATTTCTTCCAATAGAGAACGGATCCAGAGAAGTTCTGAAACTCCATGTGCCATGGCCCTATATTCGGCTTCTGCACTTGATCTTGCCACAACTGTTTGTTTTTTACTCTTCCATGAGACTAGGTTGCCCCCAACTAGGGTGCACACTCCTGAAGTTGATCTTCTGTCATCGAGGCATCCTGCCCAGTCCGCATCTGTATAGGTCTCTAGCTTGAGCTATCCATGATCAGTAAACAATATGCCTCTGCCTGGATGTCCCTTCAGATAAGCAAGGATCCTGTCAACTGCCTTCCAGTGCTGGTCTCGTGGAGCATGCATGTATTGGCTCACTACACTTACTGCATAGGAGATGTCCGGTCTTGTCATGCACAAGTATAGTAGCCGACCCACAAGTCTTTGGTACCTCCCGAGGTCCTTTACTGGTTCACCTTCTGATGCACTGATTCTGTGGTTCTGATCAATGGGGGTGCTAGCTGCCTTTGTTCCAAGTTTCCCTGTTTCTTGGAGAAGGTCCAAGACATACTTCCTTTGAGAGATAAAAATTCCATGTTTCAATCTTGCAACTTCAATGCCTAGGAAGTATCTCAGTTCTCCAAGGTCCTTAATCTCAAATTCCTTATGCAAGTTCCTCTTCAGACTATCAATCTCACTTAGATCATTCCCAGTGACAACAATATCATCCACATAAACAATTAGGATTGACACCAAGGATCCCCTGCGCTTCACAAACAAGGTGTGATCAGATTGAGTTTGAGTGTAGCCAAAAACAATCAGGGCCTTTCTGAATCTGTCGAACCATGCTCTAGGGGATTGTTTCAAGCCATATAGTGACTTCTTCAGCTTGCATACCTTTCCCTCTTTAGCATTATCATAAAAACCAGCTGGAAGATCCATATACACCTCTTCTTGCAGATCCCCATTTAGGAAAACATTCTTCACATCCAGTTGAAACAAGGGCCAAGAGTATGAGGCAGCAAGAGAAAGGAGTATCCGAACAGAGGTCATCTTTGCAACTGGTGCAAAAGTCTCTAGATAATCAATGCCATAGGTTTGTGTGTATCCTTTTGCAACAAGTCTTGCCTTGTACCTCTCTATGCTTCCATCTGCCTTATACTTTACTGTGTAAACCCATCTGCATCCAACTGTCTCCTTGCCTTCTGGTAGGTCCACAATCTCCCATGTCTGGTTCTTAATCAAAGCCTCCATCTCTTCTTGCATAGCTGCCTTCCACTCAGGTTTGGAGAGAGCCTCACTAACACCCTTGGGTATAGACACGGAATCAAGAGAAGAGAGAAAAGCACGGTAGGAAGGAGAAAGTCCACTGTAGGATAAGTATTGTGATATGCAATAAGCAATGCACTTCCTCTTCCCTTTTCTAAGAGCAATAGGGAGATCAAGGTTATCTGTAACAGTGTTAGTGGGACCAATGGGAACTGAAATAGTAGAGAGATCAAGAGGAATACCTGGATCTGTATCAGCCGAATCTGGAGTCTCCAAGGGATCGATAGGAAATGGTGTGAGTTCTGCTGTAGTGGAATCAACCTCCTTATGAAGTCTCTGCCGTGAGTAATACTGTGAGACGGAACGCAAAGGGGGGGGGCAAGGTAGGTGACATCAATGGTTGTCAAGCACAGTAGTAGTAGGCATAGGAACTGGAACTGGGAGAGGGATAGACTGCTGACTTACTTCCCCAAAACACTCCCCCTGAGAAGGATTCCTTGAGAAGAAGTATGTAGATTCGAAAAAAGTGATGTCCATAGTAACAAACCGGTTCCCAGAGACTGGATCATAGTAGCGGTACCCTTTCTGATTCTCTGCATATCCAAGGAAGACACATTTCTTTGCCTTGGGATCAAGCTTCAAACGGTAAGGACCAAGAATATGCGCAAAGCAGACACACCCAAACACCCTTAGAGGAATATGAAACATCTCCCCCTGAGGAAAAAGAAGGCTGAATGGAGTGCTGAATCCAAGTATACGAGAAGGCATCTTGTTAATCAGATATACTGCCGTGAGAACAGCATCACCCCAAAAACGAACCGGAACTGTCGCTGTGATCATCATGCTTCTTGCCGTCTCAACAATGTGTATGTTCTTTCTCTCTGCAACACCATTCTGCTGTGGACTGTAGGAACAACTACTCTGATGGACAACACCATACTCCAACAGATATGAGGCAAGATATCTTTCAAAATATTCCCTAGCATTGTCAGATCTGAACATCTTGATTCTAGTTCCAAACTGTGTTAATACCATTTGATGGAATTGTCTCACCAAGGATGGTACCTCATCACGTGATTTCGTCAAGTAAATCCAGGAATATCGAGAGAAATCATCCACAAACAGGAGAAAATAGCGATAACCGCCCATAGAGGGAACATGATAAGGGCCCCACACATCCGAATGAATAACATCAAAAAGAGAAGAACATCTTTTATAACTCGGTTTAAAAGAGTGTCTACAATGCTTTCCAAGTTCACAACCTTCACACTTCAACCTTGACAGACTCATTGACTCAAACAATTTTGGAAACAAAGAACTTAAAGAAGAAAAAGACAAATGGCCCAGACGATTATGCCAAAGTATAATCTGATCCACAAGTTTTGACTCACTGCCCTTGCAAACATGATGACTTTGGTGAATTGGAAGAGTATCCAGGAGGTAGATTCCATTCACTTCACGACCACTCCCAATCGTCCTCTTTGAATCCAGATCCTGCAAAATACAATGTCCAGGAGAAAAAATTACTGAGCAGTTCAGATTCTTAGTCAAACTACTAACAGATAACAAGTTGGTGCTCAATCTAGGAACATGGAGGACAGAGGGTAAACAAATGGAATCATTAATCTTGACAGATCCCTTCCCAGCAATAGGAACATGGGATCCATCAGCTGTAGAGACCCTATCTCTGTCAGAACTGAGCTGGTAAGAGGAGAAAATGGTGGAGCAATGGGTCATGTGCTCTGAGGCTCCAGAGTTTATAATCCAAGGAGATCTCTCCTTACCTGAAGCAGAAACATAGTTTGCAGTGACATGTGGACAACCTGTGTGGGCAAGAGAGGTAGAGTGAGTTCCACCTGTGCTACCTGTACCTTGTTGTCCGGTTGCGGCTGAATTGGAACTAGCTGCATCCCTCTGATTCAGAAGTAACCCAAACCTCTCAAGCTCGGCCCTTACTGCAGCAGCTGCAACAGACTCCAAGGCAGCTGTTGTAGGAGGGGCCGAAGTGTCACCAGTAACTGCCATATGTGCATTTCCTTTCTTATTCTTCAATCTGGTTGGCACAAGATGTGGGTGAAGCTTCCAGCAAGTATCTCTTGTATGCTTCGGTTTCTTACAGTAGTCACAGACTAAGTCCCTTTTGTCTTCCTTCTTGTTCTCATTGCCATTCTGTTTAGGTTTCACAGCACTTACCATAGCAGACTGATCAGTCATGAGATTCTTCATCATTACATCCCTCCTGCACTCCTCCCCTGACACGAATGCATATGCTTGGGAGATAGTGACACTAT
This sequence comes from Nelumbo nucifera, assembly GCF_055504915.1. NCBI lineage: Eukaryota > Viridiplantae > Streptophyta > Magnoliopsida > Proteales > Nelumbonaceae > Nelumbo > Nelumbo nucifera. The sequence continues at coordinate 9,084,938 of NC_142654.1, read as the reverse complement.
CCCTGGAAAGAAGATGCTGTCGTGCAATGTCGTACTCAGGGTTAAGGCCAGCAAGGAATTCGAACACCCTATACTTCTCTAAGTGTCTTTGATAGGTAGCTGCATCCTTGGTGGTTTCCCAAGCAAAGGTCTCTAGATGATCAATCTCCTGCCACAGGGTCTTAAGGACTGAAAAATAAGCTGCAACAGATCTATCTCCCTGCCTAGTAGCAATAATCTGATTTCTTAGTTGATAAGCCCTAGCAACATTCTCCTTCTGTGAATAGGTCTCTGCCACCCCATCCCATATCTCCTTAGCAGTGTTTGCCCATAAAAAGATTTTACTTATATGTGGCAACATAGAATTACACAACCATGTCATTACCATATAATTTTCTTGCACCTATCGGGAGTTGCCAGCTTCGGGTTTTACCTCTTCACCAGTAATATACCCCAATTTTCCATGAGCCCCAATGGCCATCTTTGCAGATTGGGACCATTCCAAGTAATTTGTACCATCCAACCTAATTGTAGTAATGGTTCCGGCTCCGAAGGGGTCTCCAGCACCTCCTCCCACTGGTCTCATTTCATTCTCGAGCTTATATTCAACTCTGTGTCCCTCCATGTGTCTCAAAGAAGTACAGAAAACAGCTAAAAAATGCAACAAGAATAAACAGAATACCTTCTGGAATGAACGACACTCCTTTGGTGTCCTGGACTTTCTTCCCACGAAAGATTCCTTTTCGGTGGGATGGGGAGAAGAGAGAGAAGAAGCAACCGCCCTCTGTAGAGGCCTCCAAACCACATGGAACTTGAATCGCCCCTTACAAAAAACCCAGAGGAACCCTAAAAAAATAGGGTGCCACTACCTAGGTCAAAATTGAAGAGTCCAACAAAATCAGGACTCTTCCCCTTTCTCCAGTTTTTCCTGATTCTGATGAGAAACCCTAGACCAGCTATAGGGCATACAGATCCATAAAGAAAATCCAAAAACTGGGCTTACCTGAAAGCTTCGATCAGCCTCTTAAATCTCCATGCAGTCGGCCGATCTAGGGCTGCAGGAACAAATCTCTTCAAGAACCTTCAACCTGCTCTGATGCCAAGTAGAAAACCTTATGTGCTGATTTCGGCCAAGCTTCTTGTGAAAGGAAGAGTAGAAAGTTGGGGATTTCAGCAAGAGACAAAGGAAAGGGGAGAAAAGAGAAGAAGGTCGACTAGGATAGATTTACTTAACCCTAGCTGCCAACCCCTCATTCTATTTATAATTAACTTAAGTATGAGATATTACAAAGATGCCCTAAGTAGGGCGGCAACTCAACCTAAGTAATTACAACTCTTTAAGAAATAAAGACTAATGGGCCCAAGGCCCAACAACATCTTAATTTAAAAGGAAATAAACTAAACACAAGTCGGCCCACTCAACAGATAGCTAATAAGTAATAAGAAATTAATTAAAAAGAAAAAAATTATAAATATAGATTCTATTGAAACAATGCCTAAATACGAAAATATGCCATAAAATTGTTAACAATTTTGACCAAAATGTAAAGTCCATGTCCTATAAAGAAGTCTCTCTATCTCCTCGAAGTCTTTAGACCACATAAAATCAAGTACAGAAGAGCACAGGTCCAGGCATACACGATTAATAGTATTCTTTTTTTCCATAATATTTTTATTCTTTTTGTTCCAAAATTTCCCATCACACAGAAAAGGGATATCTCTCCATACAGTCTAAGCATTTGGACCACCTGCGACAGATGAACTTGCTGCAAATAGTTCACTACTAATTTGAAGGACAGCATGACGGAATAAACTATTCCTAAATAATGGGTAGGAAAGCATCTATTATATGTAGTGAATCCAGGGATTCAGGCAAGGCACAAGGACCTTTAGATGTGTGAGACATAGTCCCCATTTTGAAGGGCTTAAGCTTAGGTTGAACTGCTTCGCAATAGATTTTTAGGAGCAGCAGTTGGAAAGAGTTGAGGAATGTTTGGTGAGCACTTGGGTGCTTTTTTGATTAATAATGATGGTTGCATAAAGGGAATGGCATTTCATGAAAAGAAGTGAAAAGAACACTTTTGTCTTATATGGAATGTTTTAAAAGGAAAAACGCCAGGAGCTGGTCCAAAGCTAAAAAAAGCTTGAGACAAGAGTCATTCAAGGGGCTGAATGACCTCTAATTTTGTTTTTTTTTTCACCAAAAATCGTTTTTTAGCCTTTTGTGCCTTGAAATTTGTGAAAGGTAAAAGATGCAGCGGGATAGACCTCTCAAACAGGTAATAAGCCTCGAGGAATGAGACTTAAGCTTCATGATTTTTTCAAATTTTGAAAAAAATCAAACTATTATAAGTAGAAATATGTAGCATGCATAACAAGAGTTTATTTCTATGTAGGAAAAACATATAAATGAATAAACGATCACGTAAACAAAGGGATGAGAATATTAGGATCTTTATAGAAAACCATTGCATTCTTATAAATATTTTAACAACTCTTAATAAAGTATATATTTTAAATAATACCTCAAAATGTCCTTAAATATGTTGAAGCATTGATACAAGTATATGTATACAAACATATACATGCATATAGAAACAAAGGTATCTCATGGTCTGTTTCTGTGGTATATTTTATTTTAGATTAGTGAAGTTTATATGTTATGCAGCCTTATGCAGGAGCCGTTTTGTTCTGTACCAATGATATGGATAATTCAAGAGGATACCCTTGCAAAGCGGCTCCCTATTTATGATGAGATGGGATGGGAACGTATTATTACTGAATGGAGAAGTGCTTTTGGCAGGGCTGATGTTGTTGTCTTTCCCGATTTTTCTCTGCCGGTAAATTTTCAGGCTTATCAAAATTTGCTTTATTACAAAGACATCATTGTTAATTAATCCATTAATAGGACATTCTTATGGAATTCCTTTTTATGATTTTTTCCTACCTCTTGCAGATGTTGTATAGTTTGCTTGATACTGGGAACTTCTTTGTAGTTCCTGGATCTCCATTGGATGCTTGGGCTGCAGAGAGCTATATTAGGTCCCATTCCAAATATCAAATAAAGAAAGACCATGGATTGCATAATGATGATCTGGTGATTTTAGTTATTGGGAGTTCTTTCCACTACAATAAGCTCTCCTGGGACTATGCTGTGGCCATGCATGTCATAGGACCTCTGCTGATCAAATTTACAAGGAAGAAAGAGGAAGGAGGATCATTTAAATTTGTCTTCTTGTGTGGAAACTCAAGTGATGGATATAATGATGCTTTGCAGGTAATTGGCTATCAATCAGTTTCTCATGTATTAGCTATCAAACTGAAGTTACACTTTTTATCATGTATGGAAATAAATATGGGAATAGTATAATTTGTTGTTTTTTCCTTGACTATTACGAGATCAACAAGATTTTATAGGATAATAAATAAAAATGCAGCATTAGTGCACTCCTTTAGAGGAGAAAAATCTGAGCCATTTGGCCCAGCCATCCATAGTCTAACAATCACTACAAATGGATTCCCAGGAAGAGTAGACCCACAAATCAGCCTCTAATATTTAATTTTACATTATTAAGGAGGCTAGCATGGTGGCCGGGTGCCACCTAAAATAAGAGTCTTATGTTGGGAAGGCATAGACATGAAGACCAATACTTACCAAAATTGGGCCACCTAAAATATGAGCCTTATATTGGGAAGACATACACGTGAAGACCAACACTTATGAGAATCTCCAAAAGGGAAGTCCCTATTGGTATCTCTTGCTCAATATATCCTTTCTTTGTAAGGCAAGTTGTGAGACTACATACTGCCTACCAATCTCCTGTTCTTTCATTTGAAGTATTTTGGGATTTTCTTTTTCTTTATTAGGCTGTAGGTGGAGTGCTCCTGGGGATATCAAAAGCATCTTCAGCTCTTCGTTTTCTCTCCCAAGAAAGGGGCAAGTGGCTGTGGAGAGGCACTAGAGCAATTCTTCTTTGGTGTGTGCAAAGAGACAAATGCCAAAATTTTCAAAGAGAAAATACAATTGAAAGAAAATATCATTGAAAACAGTTTCATGTAGGTGGTTCATTGGGGAAATTAGCAGATGGCTTCTAATTTTCACTACTCATGACATCATGTAGTAGTTGGCTGGCTTACAATGAAAACGGGGGATCATTGCATTATAACATGGATTTAGAGACATTAAAAAGATGGCTGGGTTATTGGGAATCAAATACAGGTGGGCACCAAGAGCAGCCAATTATATGGCTGGCGCACTTGCAATTCAAGGAGTGGATGGAGACGGTTGCATTGGGGGATGATCCCCTGGGGAGAGTTGTAACAAAAGAAAGGAAAAGGAAGGATGGGTAGCAGTTGCTGACCTAATGATAGGGATACTTTATCATAACTTGTACAGCATTCTTTAGAGCATAATCAATAAAACTTTTGACCATTATTGGTAAACAAGGCTAACATGGGAAAAACAAAAGCAGGAAGAATAGAGATAGGGCTATAGTTATCAAATGCAATATCCCAAAGGAAAGCCTAGGTAAAAATAATATACATAACTGATAATAGGTTATTGTAATTTTGTTCTGTTTGCTGGCACAAAATTCTCATGGGAAAAAAATTAATTTGTGTTATCTCTTGTTAGCAACTTCTCTTTGTATAATTTTGTATCAAATAAATTTCCAAATGGAACAAAAAGGTCAATTTAAAGGATGTTTAAGAGTTATTATTTCCCTAATCCATGATCTTAATGTACAGGATATGAAAGGGTTTATCACACCCAATGGTCCGCAGAAATATTCAGGGTTCAATTCCAATTGTGCTTTAGCAGATTTTATTTAGTTATATGCTTTTGTCTTTATCCTTTGGAAACAGCAATGCTGGCTAACAAAAATGGTTTTTATTCAGATTTAATATTCCCTAGATGTGTTATTATCATCTTATTGTAGGAGCACTATCTTATTTTTCTCTTCTTGATGACTATTACTTTGAAGTGTTAATTGATCTCATATTTTTTTTTGGTGCAGGAAGTTTCTTCACACCTAGGACTTCCTCATGATTCTTTAAGGCACTATGGTATTGATGGTGATGCAAATGGTGCTTTTTTAATGTCTGACATTGTTCTGTATGGATCCTTCCAAGATGAACAAGGTTTTCCTCCATTACTGACCCGGGCCATGGCCTTTGGAATCCCTGTGGTTGCACCTGATTTGCCCATCATAAAAAGATATGTGAGTTTAGGCTAGTTTATCTTATCCTGGTCAACTTTAATCTAAAAGCTTGGTTGTGTTTTTTTTATTGTGTTTCTTACTTTGTATAAAACAATTATAAAATTACAGGTTCTTGATGGAGTTCATGCCTTAATTTTCAGAAAACATAATCCTGAGGCATTGTTGAGAGCTTTCTCTCATTTAATAACAGACAGGAAACTTTCTAAATATGCTCATTTGGTTTCTTCCTCTGGAAAGTTGCTTGCTAAGAACATGATGGCATCAGAATGTGTAGCTTCTTATGCAAAGCTTCTAGAAAATATACTTCATTTTCCATCTGATGCATTGTTTCCCCAGCCTGTTTCTCAGTTTCAGGGACATGCATGGGAGTGGAACTTTTTTAGGAATGAAATGGAGAGAGGTACTGAAATCCTGAATTTTGGTCAAAATACTAGTTCCAGGAGAAAAACCAGTGTTGTGTATGTCCTGGAGGAACAATTTGCTGGGCAAAATAATGCATGGAATATCACAGACAATGAACCCGAGATTCTGACACAAGACATCCTCACCCAGCTAGATTGGGATGTTTTGGGGGAAATAGAAAGCTACATAGATTATGAGATGCGGGAAATGGAGGAGGTATGGCGATTGTTTCTTTTCTTTTCTTTATTTATTTTTGTTTCCAGTGGAAAAAACACTAAAGTACAGCATTGTGTGTCAATCTGTAGCTTGAAGAAAGGATGGAGAAAACCTCAAGGTCATGGGATGGGATATACCGCAATGCCAAGAAACATGAAAAACTTAAATTTGTAGCAAATGAAAGAGATGAAGGTGAGTTAGAAAGGACAGGTCAGCCATTATGTATTTATGAAATTTACAGTGGAGCTGGAGCCTGGCCATTTCTACATCATGGTTCTCTGTACCGTGGGTTAAGTTTGGTGAGTTTTGTTGACTCTAAAATTTCTAGGACCATTCTTTCCATCACTGATTTCCATGTATTTATATCTCTTGTAAGTTCTATCTTATTTCATGCCATTAATTGCAACTAGATGCCAAATCATGTCTATGGAGATTTGCTTTTTTTTTTCTCTTTTATTATGCACATTGTTGAGGATTTACTGTTATTTGTTTTCTTGTTATTTAGTTAGTGTTATTGGACCCAAGGCCCATTATTTTAGTTCTCTTTTAAACTGGTGTTTAAGTATGTTGACAGTATCCGCCCTATTGAGGGCATGTTTGACACTGTATGTTTTTAATTTCTTAAGTACAAAAGTTAATGGGAGAGGTGGCCAGATCATTACTGGCTTTCTCTTCCCTCTTCTCCTTCTTCTATTCTCAAGAGACTTTCTTCTTCTTTTTTCTTTTATTTCTTAAATATTTTTTTGTCTCTATTAATTTCTAGTTGGTATCAGAGCAATCTTTAGAGATTCTCGAGATTGATCCATGCTATCCTATATCAGCTGATTGCATGGAAGAATAGAGGGTTGATTGTTGGTTCAAGAAAGGCCTTGTTCTTGGATTTTTTTGGTGGATTTCAGACACTAGGTGAGTGATCTTGTTGAAGTGGACTCTTTGATTTTGAGTTGGAGGGAGGTGCTCAGGATTTTTTTTTTTTTTTGAATTTCTAAGGAATTTGTATAAGTTACGGTTCGATTTCTAGCTGTTTCTGGGGATCCTAGTGTGATCGATAGCCATTTTGTTTCGCAGAGAAATCTCTTTGGATTAGTGTTCTTTGTTTTTTGTTTTCAGAAGAGTTTTGGGCTGTCCAGAAGGGATTAATCTGATCCTGGAGGTTATGTTTTTTATTAGTGTTTTATGCTGTTTGAGAAGCTATGGGAGGCAGTGGAGTTGAACAAAAACTGATTAGTGACCCTGGACTGGGTGTGGTAGGTGCCAGTGATCCTTTGGGGTCTAGTACTATCATGTTTTTTTATCAATAACTACAAATTTCATTAATAGATAATAAAACATAGTACAAAAGAAGAATCAAAGGAGGAGAGGTAAACTCTCTTAAATCTCCTCAACAGTGTTTCAACTGATCCCAAAACAGTTGATTCCTTCCCACCCCTTGTTTAGCTAGTACATCAGCAAAAGCATTAGCAATTCTTTTAACCCACATTAGTCTCACATCCATGTTTTGTGTCAGACACTTGGATTTCCTTCTTTCACTTATGTAGTTCCAAAATCCAGCTTCTTCCTTTTGTAGCCATCCCACCACCAACTTTGAGTAAACTTCTACTGTTAAATTAGATGGTACAAACTATCACTACAGATTTGAATCACTTTTTGGTACTATCACTATTGTTAAACTAGATGATACAAATTATTTGGAATGGTCATAATTAGCCAAGATGGCAATTGGTGCACATGGAAAACTAGGATATATTATTGGTGGACAGAAGCAACCCAAGACAAATTCTTCTTGACAGGTGCAAGAAAATTACATGGTGGTAATTGGCTATGTAACTCTATGCTACCTCACAGAGTCAAAATGCTGCTAGAGCTTATCAGTTAAGAACTCAAGTAATTAGAACAAGACAGGGAGATAAGCCTCTTGCTGTATACTTTTCTGCCTTGAAAACTTTATGGCAGGAGATAGACCATTTGGAGATTATAGTTTGGGAGAGTACTAAGGATGCTTCTACCTATCAAAAGTTGGTGGAGAAGAACAGAGTGTTTGAGTTCCTAGCAGGGAAACACATTCTTTCCTATGATAGTATAACTCTCTCAGGCATATACCTTTGTCTTTAGAAAAGAGAGTAGGAGGAATGTTCTGATGAGAAATCCTGGCATTGAGCAGTTGGCTATGGTTAGCACTATCAAACCTAAGCCTAGTGGGTTCAAACAATTTAATTTATTATAGTTTTCTAGTATTGATGGTATGGTTACAACAATTTAATTTATTATAGTTTCTGTTGCAAACATGTTTTTTTGATAATTAGTTTCTGTTGCAAATATTTGAAATCCTAATATTCCTAGTGTAAGGATATTCTTGGCTTCCTTTTTTTCTGCAAGATGAATATTATTTGGTCTAGTTAAACATTGAACGTGATGAATTCTTGCACTCCATTTCTCTTAATTGTTCTTACTGTTCAATCTCTTTATCATCAGTCTACAAGTGCTCGGAGATTAAATTCAGATGATGTGAACGCAGCTGGACGGCTTCCTGTACTGAATGATACATATTACAGGGATCTTATATGTGAGCTTGGGGGAATGTTCTCTATTGCAAATAGAGTGGATAATATTCACAATATACCTTGGATTGGTTTTCAGTCGTGGCGTGCTGCTGGAAAGATGGTATGCAATTTTTTGGTGGTCTGGTGTTAATATTATTCATGGATCTAGAACAAGTTTGATTCAAACAATTTAAACACACACATATTTATAGCTCATATTATATCTAATTTGTATTCGGGAAGCTTTAGCAAGTCATTTTTTGCTTAAATGATATGCAATCACTGTTTCTAGACCTTACATTATGCAACCTCTCTCCATCTTCCCCCATGGCTCTGTATAATCAACAAAAATCTATATTTTCTTTACAATTACCTCTGATGTACTGATGCAGGGTCAGAAATATGGAAGAAATCCTCAACAATGACTTTCTGTCAAGGCTGTTTTCTTAAAAATGGGCTTGTGTATTGGATTTGAACTTGGGCCACTTATTGGGCCTAATTTTGGACTGAAAATTGGACCTTTTTGGGCTTCCAAAAGGTTCACTGTTGGGCTTACGGATCCCAGAGGTCCATGTTGGCAACTTATGATTTTTAAGATTCAAGTCACATATTGCTATCTTTGATTACTAGGAGAACAATAAGAGATTTGGCCCAGGATTACTATCTTTTGTTTGTAAATTAGGTTTAGAAGGAAATGGTTTTAATAGGGTAATAGATAGGAAGAGAAACTTGTGGTGCAAGATATCTGACAGGTTATTGGCACCAATGCGTTTCATATGTGTTCTGTTTCTCCAAGAATCAGAAAGCAATCCCCTGTTTTTTCTTTTTTTTTGAAACACACACACACAAAAAAAAAACTGTTTAGTGGAGATGCATGTTGACTGGGAGTTTAAAGTGCTTTGGCTTTTTTTTTTTTTTTTATAATATTTTCATGAGAACCATATGACATCTCAGAAAAGATTCATTTTTTCAGGTTTCAATGTGCCACATCCCCTTGGCGATTCAAGATCAACAAGGTGATCCAGAAATGCCAAATTGATGATTCAAGAAACCCCCTCTCACAAGTCCCAAGATGTAATCATTACAGCAATATTTTTTCCCAAAAAATGGCTTCCAAACATGACTAAACAGTGTTTCCATTTTTTTTTTGTGATGTGTCAAGCTTGTGAAATGGAACACTCATGAAACGCATTGGTGCCAAACATCCATAGGATTTAGGAAATCCTTCTTTACAAATGGAGCAGTAGTAGATGTGTGACACTGAGAAGAATTTGGATGTTTTATGTTGTTCCTTTTGAGTGGAAAGTTTATATTTCTCCCTCATTGACATATTGCTCATGCATTAGAAGATTGCATTTACTTCTAACCTCAGATCCAGATAAGAATAATCTTTCTTGCAGGTGCTGACTAGTAAGGGTGTCAATGGACCGGTTTGGACTGGACCCCATCCAGTCCAAAATCAATTTGGACGGATTGGACAGACCAATATGACATACTGGATTGGACCAATCCAGTCCAAAATATTTATTAGATTGGATTGGACTTGGTCCGTCCATAATAAATTTATATTGGATTGGGTTGGATTAAGACAATACCTGGTCCATTGATATAAGATAAGAATATAGGTGTCAATGGACCAGGTCTGGGTTGAAACCAATCTAAATTAAAACGAATTTGAACAGATTGGACAGTCCATACATTGAATTGGACTGGTTCAAAATATTTATTGGATTGGATTGGACCTGGTCCATTTGTAATGGACTCACATTGTACTGGATCAGATTGGACCATATCCAGTCCAATTGACACCACTACTGACCAGCCAATATACCCCCTACTGATCATCGGATCAGATCACTACTCTCCACCACAATATATATATATATATATCACTTCTCATTGTCCCATCATTCCCTCATCATCTAATTACTCCATGATCATCTCTTGATCAGCCACAAATTTTGCTTATTTTTCCACTTTTAACTAACCTTGCACACCTCCATAGCCATTTACAATCCTATCCCATTCATTCCCTTACCTCTATCTTAGCTTCCATCACCTTAACTGTAGGATCAACATGACATCTATGACCTGTACCGTACCAATCTCTTTGCTGTTGTTAGTGTGCCTCCAGTTACAGATATAAACAACATTAGATATAGGTAACAAGTAGCTGCTACAAGTGTCTGACATGAAAATCTAATCTTGGACACTTGAAAAACAATTTAAACATTTCTATATACATCACTTCTATACTTTAATTTTAAAATTCCAAAAAAGGAAAAGTAAAGAGAAAGTCATGTTTTTTTTTTCCTGTGGCTGTCCTAGTTGATCTTGCTACTCTTTTTATTGTTTGGTCTAAAGAAGCAAAGTTTCCTTGAGAGTTTTTTAATTTTTGTGGCTTCATCAGTGAGCAGCTTACAGCTTCATGTGTTGTTTGTTTCTGAAACAGGTTTCCTTATCTGTTAAAGCTGAAGAAGCACTGGAAAGAACTATACTGGCCGAAACTGAAGGAGATGTGATCTATTACTGGGCCAGATTGGCTCTAGAAAGTCGAGTTACTGAGGGAAACAATATACTTACATTTTGGTCTATTTGTGACATATTGAATGGTGGCCACTGCAGGTGTGTAATATAAAAAATTCGTTGGAGTTTGATGTAATTATTTGCACGAGTGGGCAGGGAATGTTGTACTCTAAACTTTTAATCAACACATTAAAATTCTAAATGTGGAATTGTATGGCTGAAACTAACAACCTGAGCTAAAGTGGCTTGCTTTAATTTGTGGTGTTTCCAAATTGATGCAAAATAAAATGCATTTAAGTATGTGCTATATTGCAACCTTATATTAGAATTAGTGGTCATAGATTTGTATTTGTATTGCTATTTAATTGACAAAGTACTCATTTGTTTTGCCCAGACAAGTGAAGAGTGTAAATATCATTTTATTTGTAAATTCGTGCAGAGCTGCTTTTGAAGAAGCCTTCCGTCGAATGTATGGCTTACCTTCACATATTGAAGCTCTACCCCCCATGCCTGAAGATGGTGGCCACTGGTCTGCACTGCATTGTTGGGTAATGCCAACACCATCTTTTATGGAATTTGTGATGTTTTCAAGGTAGGTTGTGGATATCCTGGCAGTATCTCTCAAAATTGAGGATTTGTTCATGTTTTGACAGTTCCGTTACTGAATTACAGGATATTTGTTGATTCACTTGATAGCTTGGGTAATAATTTGAACAAGACCACTACCTGTTTACTGGGATTATCAGAGCTTGAGGTAATCTACATGACCTGTCATAATTTATAGTTTTAGTTTTTTGGGTTATTAAATTATTGGTTGTTTTATGATCAACAGAAAAAACACTGTTACTGCCGGATTTTGGAGCTCCTGGTCAATGTCTGGGCTTACCATAGTGCACGGAAGATGGTTTATATTGATCCACATTCTGGTTCCCTTGAGGAACAACACCCTATTGAAGAACGGAAAGGGATAATGTGGACAAAATACTTTAATTCTACGTTATTAAAGAGTACAGATGAAGATCTGGCAGAGGCAGCTGATGACAAGGACCATCCACGGGAGAGGTGGCTGTGGCCATTAACGGGAGAAGTGCATTGGCAAGGGATTTATGAGAGAGAAAGAGAGGAAAGGTACAGGCAGAAGATGGACAAAAAGTTAAAGACAAAGGATAAATTATTACGCAGGCAGAAGCATGGATACAGTCAGAAAACACTTGGATTATAGGAATCTCAAATCTCATTCCAGAGGTTTGGTCTAACCACTAACCAATTTCATCAACCAGCATTCAACTCATTCTTTTTCATCCTACTGGGAGCCAAGAAAGATTGTGCAGATTGAAGAGAATCACATTTTTTTTTTTTAATTTGCCATTCATATTCTTTCTTCTTTATCATCAATTTTCTGCATCAGAATCGAAATGAGCCATAGAAGGATATTCAATCAATTCAAGGGTCCATTACGAATCAAATGGGGCCAAGAAATTTTTCTTTCCATGCAAACCTTTTTTTTTGTTTTTTTCATTTTTATCATTCATTTATACTCTGTAGGCACAAATTGAGCTGTATTCTTTCCTAACTGTATATACATTCAACATTTTTAGAGGCAATCTCAATGAAAATATGAATTATGTACTTTGCCCTTTGGTCATTGGTTCATCCTTGCTTTGTACACCTGGAAAAGTAATGCATGAGATTGTATTATTATGGTTATATAATTAGGTCATATTTTGCATTCAAGGTTTCCGTGGGATTGTGGGAGACTTGAATTATTATTGTTTGAAAATTCTTTTCATAGGGTAGAAAATTATTCAATATGTAATTTTAATTGTATTTTAAGCTTCATTTTTTTTTTCAAAGCATTGATGCTCCTAATTCTTATACTTCCGTGTATCAGCCTATTTCAAAAGTTGATCCTTGCTAATAAGCTTTGAAGTTTGGACATTTACATATTCCCTAATTTCTAGTATTTCTTGTATCGGCTATATGATGTAATCCAACAGCAAACATTTTTGTGTGTAGTGGGCGGAAATGGGCTTAGCAAATATTTTTTGAGTATAAAGGGCTGGATGTGGATGGTGTTGGTGGTTCATTGGTATGTTAGCTGGTTGGCTCCAGCATTGATACGAAATCGATTCTCGCAACCACTAATTTGGGGTAATAAATGAAAATTGGGAACAAACACTCGGGATATGCTACCCATGAATTGTTCCTTCTGAGTTCCGATCTCTTGCCCACACAAATTCTGTCCACATTTACTCACATAACATCGCAGCTACACATGGAGAACATCTCATTTACATTACATAATATTATATAGGGGAGGTTTTCCCAATTCATGGGGGTAGTGTATTATGAGTAGATGTGGGCAAGAGATCCGGAGTCGTTCCTACATCCCTACCTACAGAGCACCACTACGTGTATTACGAATGTTTTATGACAAAGGGAGATATTCTCAATGCGCAACTGTATAGAGTAGAGACGTAGGAACGAGCAGGATAGCATATTCAAACCCGAAAAAAAAAACATAAAACGAATCAACACTTTAAAAAATTCATCGGTAAAAAGGGTAATTTAGAGATTTAGAAAAACTTAAAATAGTCAGATGACTTCAAAATTAAACGGAATGCTATCAGAGCGGGTCTTTGTCGGAATCTGAAATTTCAGGGGTAATTACCTCTACCCCTAGTCCCTACGTGCAGGATAGTAAATCCACCAAGAAAACCGTTACATTGGAATCTTTTAGCTCTTTTGTAAATCTAATTGTACAATGTAATACACCGTTTCAATCCCCAGGTCAATACGAGAGTTCTAATCTGATGTTGTCCTTCATCCCCCTCCTGTATAAAGTAATACACTGTCTGACTGTGGAGTGTGGATTATCTTTTTCTTGTATCCCTTAAAAATTCATCACTGACCATACATCTGGAATATAATGTTGGGACCCATCTTTATTGGGATCCGCATTTGAAATCTGAAGAGGGTATAAGAAAACAAATTTGTATGCCTCGGCATGGAACGGGATCGTTAATGGTGTTGGTGGGTGTGTACTGTGTAGGACCGACGTAGCCGCTCAGCACTTGTCCAAGAACTAAAGTAAAGCTGTAAAGGGCATCTCATACTTACATAGTTACAGTCTTCTGTGTTTACTCTTTAATTACGATGAATTATGAAATATGAATACGAAAGCTACATCCTCCCAGCTCCCGCTTCCACCCTGCTAAATAATATTGTCACTTTCTCTGTTCCGTGCAGTTGCAGGTCGAGGGTTTATCTGTCTCTGCCTACTTCAGAAACCCTGGTATGCATCCACCCCATAACCTGTCGTTTTTCTTTCTGTTCATCTGTTAATGCATTTCGGGTCATCTTGATTCTTGAAATGCGGTGGAAGTATAGTTCTGTTAGGTGTTATCCGACTAGAAATGCTACTAAGATTTTTAGCTTCTTGAGGATTTTCTCTCTCTCTTCATTTGTTCTTTCTTCCTATTGAAACTTGAACCAAGGATATTAGGTGTCAAGTTCAATCCACTAAACTTACAATTGGATGCTTGAGAATTCTTTTCTATGTTTTCTGGTTGTTGTTGAATCGTTCTCTGCCTACTGAGGAAACCCTGGTATGTATCCGGCCCATAACCCGTAGTTTTTCTTTCTGTTAATCTGTTAATGTATTTCGGGTCATCTTGCAATGCGGTGGAAGTATAATCTTGTTACCCGACTAGAAATGCTACTAAGATTTAGCTTCTTTACGTCTCTCTCCGTTTGTTATTTCTTCCTATTGAAACTTGAACCAAAGGATACTCGGTTTCAAGTTCAATCCACTAAACTTATAATTGGGTTCTTGAGACTTCTTTTCTATGTTTTCTGGTGGGTTGTTAAAGATACTTTGGTGGGCTCATTCTTGGGATATTTCTTTGCTCGATGAGTTCTACCTCCTCTTTGTGGAGGTTGTTCCTCGAAGAAGTTAGTTATTGATGATGATTTTCTTCTCTGACAAGTCGGGGTTGATAATAAACGGTCCCTCCTTGAATATCAGTAATCTGCCTTATTTCTGTAAGAGTTGCTGACTTGCTGTATGGGTTTGACCCAAAAGCTGGAGATGTGAATTCTCTAATTGAAATAGACTATGGTTTGGCAAGAGGAAGAATGAGAATAATAAGTATTACTTCCATATATGAACTATTTTGGGTTTAGCAGCATTACATTTGCAATCTGTTTATCTTATAGTGTATTAGTATTTAGTTTAACTCCTTTCCTTTCTGGGAATTCCTCCTTCTGCAACTACTTAAAGTTTTTTCCCCATTTAAAAGAAGCAATCAGTTCTGCGCCAAGGGTGGGCCTTGGTGCAATAGTTGGGTTGCTCCATTGTGATCTGAGTTCAAATATTGGAAACAGCCTCTCTATATGTGCAGGGGTAAGGCTGTGTACATCTGTCCCTCCCCAGACCCTGCATTGGCAGGAGCCTTGTGCACTGGACTGCCTTTTTCATTTTCTTAAATCATTTGAAAGTACTTAACCATCAAAGAAGCCTAAAGCAACCAGCAATTGCGTAGTTGTTGTACCAATAGTAGACTGATCATTTGGTGTACAGCAGAATTTGTAATGGGTTCGAAATATGAGACTGCCACTGCCTGTGCCAAATTGACCCTGCTTAGGTGGCTGTTACAATCCATTGGTTTTCTGATATGGACCTTCCCCATTTTTTGGTGATATACACACATAGAGGCTAGAGCTTTGGTAATTGGGCTAAGAAGAACCTGACATGCTTGCCTCTTCGGCCTCTATTTATGGAGAAACCACAACCATGTGTCCAAAAGAATCTCCTTTATGAAGGCAATTATTAAATTGAAAAATTGAAACCATGGATAGCTAATATCAATTGGGGAAATAGTCATGCAAAATAGGGTTTAGGGTTTATATGGACTGGGGGATTGAGCATTTCCAATTCAAAGTCCCTAATCTAGTGGACAATTCAGATTGTCCATATTGTCACTTGACATGGCAAAGATAGGGCGGGTTGTCTAGGAAATCTCCCTGCTTGACCCAATTGGGAAGGTCCCTGTGACTGGTATTTCAATGTAGAAGGGGAAAAAGGCAAAACTATACACCTTCTGCCATTTCATTTTGAGGACAAAAGGGGTAATTTTTTTCTGCAATTTTCACATTAATAATTTAATACCAATGCAACTAGTGTATGAAAGTGATCTTGTTTAAATTTGTAGAACTAGATCTCCATTTAAACCTATCAAGTTGTTGGTCTCACTCCTATCAACTTATATGGGTTAGAGGTTGGTTTACCAAAAAGTACATTAGATTTTATGAAAGAAAGAAAAATGGTTGTTATGTTACTGATCAGGGAAGAGAAAAGAAGAAACTGGTTAATGTGTGGTATGCTGGTTAATGTTGCCATGGTTCCATTACTGCTTTACATATAAAAGAAGAAACTGGTTACTATATATGGACCTCTATCTGTAAGCGCTTCAGAAATTGGCTGTTGTTACATGTAGTTTGGGCTGAGAACCTGGTGAACTGTCCACATAATGCATACCGTAAAGGCTAGCTGGGTTGGGCGAACCTTTGCCCAGGCAAAGTGCAATGATTCTGGAGAGAAAAAGTCCCGGGTTCGGCGATCAAAGGAGGAAAGGAAGGCCATGGTTGAATCCTTCATAAAGAAGTAATTTCTATATCCTTTCTTGTGTTTAAGATGCTAACTTCATTTGCAGCTTAGATACTGGCAACTTATTGTTAAAGCAAACATGTCCATTGTCTGCTAGAACTTTCAGTTTGTTGTCAGCAAAGATGCAGATGATCTAGATTGTTGAATGCATATTTATTTACTCCATATTTACTTATTGATAGTTAACAAGATCAAAGAGAATTTATTCATGAATCATCAAACAAATAAAACATAAAGGGTATAAAAAAGTTAAAAAAGAAAAAAGAAAAGAAATTCAATAAACTCCAGGCTATCACAAAATAGCCTCTCATGCACCCTGTGGAAAAATCAAACTAATCTGGCCTGAGGTCCAATACAATTTGCTTCTTCCTACCCAGCTTCTAGCTTAAAGAGTCAGCTAGGGTATTGGTGGATCTAGCAATCCAGTGGAACAAGGTATGCCCCTTGCACCAATGGTTTAGCCTCTCTAATACAAATATCTTTTTCCTGTACCTCTTGCTTCAGTAGATGGTCTTTAATGCTGCAGTGTGGATGATGAAAGGGGAGTCAGAGATTTTAAGTGGACTGGTAAAGATTCCCAGTCATACGCTCACCTTCCATACATGCTGCTTATGATAGTTTTCCATAGACTGGTTTGCACCTTGATGTACTGCCATAGCTATACTAAAATTAGAACCTCTACTATTTAATTCTACCTGTATTTTATTTTGTTGGCAGTCGCAACAGGAATGGAATGTTGAAATTTCAAATAAGACTTTGATCAAGAAATTAGGAGAAAAGAATCATCCAGCTCCACAGTAGTGTTTCTTGGATCAAGAGAAAAGCTTCACACTTTTGTAGGATCAAGGGAAACTAAAGATTTCTTTCCAGAAGTTTACTTTGAGATCATAAAGCAATAACATAGGTGTTGGTCCTGCAGCCCTACAATTGAAGCTGAATTCCCAGAATGCCTCTAATCAGTTTTGCATGGAGAAGGGCAGGAGAATCAAAACTTGGCGTGTTTCCAGGAATCTGACTTCACAATAAGAAAAAAGAACCCACTGAAAATTTATAGAAAAACATAACCTATTATACTCCATATTTCTTTAGAATTATGACATTATATTACCTAAAAAAGGTCTGGAACTTTATCTTTGTTACTTAGTTATTGTTTCTAGTAAAAAATGGCATTCATTGTCTATATTAGCTATTCATTTATGTCAAGTAAGGAAGTAGGTAAAGGAAAATGCTATATTGAAGTGTCCATCAGGAATCCATGTAGTGTTGGAATCCCATGTGTGTCAGACAAGGACACTGCATCCACTTAGGAGAACCCATGCAACACTACCCATAAGCTATAACTCCTTCAATAAAAGGCAAGTAATATAACATGTAGTTTTATCCCTTGAATACCCTAGCTACTTAAACTAGAACAAGCAAACAAAAGAAAAATTAGCAGCTAATTGACCCATCCAATGCAACCATTCCCCATCAAATTCAATGCCAATTCCCTAGGGAAGCTCCTCTGCCAATCTCACGTCATCATTTGACTACCAAATTAGGGCATTGTCTGTTTTGCCCTTTGCTGTGCATCTATATTTTGAAACCTTTTAACAAATCCTGATTACATTAAATGAGCTCTTCATATTCATATTATTAGATGAAAAATAGAAAACCAATTGATTTGATTAATATTTCCATTCTATTTTTCTTTTTTATTCAACTTGTGGTTTGGGAATTAATTTAAAAATAAATATTCATTTGCCACAACTTCCTTGAGTATCTAATTGGAATTTCTTTGGCTTGTTTGGCCATATATTATTTTCTTCAACTTTCTGCTGTTCAGTTATTCTAGAACTTACAGTTTGAATCTTTCTGTTTTTGGATAATAACTTGTTTCAGGTACCAGAGCAAAAACAATGGGAATTTCCCTTCACTCAGTCTCACACACAAGGAAGTTGGTGGATCCTTCTACACAGTCCGGGAAATTGTCCGAGAAATAATCCAGGAAAATAGAGTCCTTGGCCCTGCTAAGTTGACTTCAGAAGAGCAAGGCACTGATCAATTCTCCAAACAGTATCCATTAGGATCAATTTCTACAGAACCTCAACTTCAGTTTGATGAAGTCCATTTAGTTTCCATTGATCATCAGACTATTGGTAAGGAATCGGTTTCAACTTTGAGAGGGGACTGTACTGATCATGGAAGTCAGAGTTCCAACAATAAGACATATGTTAATCGGACTTGCATAGATGAAAAGCATGAAGAATTTAATG
The DNA here is from genome assembly GCF_055504915.1 of Nelumbo nucifera. Lineage (NCBI taxonomy): Eukaryota > Viridiplantae > Streptophyta > Magnoliopsida > Proteales > Nelumbonaceae > Nelumbo > Nelumbo nucifera. The sequence continues at coordinate 9,066,133 of NC_142654.1, read as the reverse complement.
AATGGAAACCCTTAGAACAGGGGAATGGCACAGCACAAGTGGATGATGAACCTGTATTTACAGAGGATCAAGTGACTGAGAAAATGGAAATAGTGAAAAATACTGAAGTATCCATTGCTAAAATAACTCCTATAGTAGCAGATATTATAGTAGAGACCTTTCCACTAAAATCTGCTCCTAAGCCAATTAATAGCATGGATGGGAGGTCACAAGAAGCAAGGGATTTAACTGGAAATCTGGAGGAACAGGAAACTGAGGTGGAAGCAGCATCAGGCCATTCCTATCCCATATTCCAGAGTATTGACTCTGAGGAGGATAATTCTACTGGTTTGATCAATGCAAATGCTGCAACAAGCCTTCAAGATCCACCAAAGAAAGGTATAGGAAGCTCTGGAATTGGAAAAGGCATTAGTAACAGCCTTCTGGAGGGGTCAAACCTAACCAATGTATCAAATTATGATACCCCCACCTTGCACCTCCCTGATCAAAACCGTGAAGTTTCAAGAATTGAGGTCAGTTTTGGTGTTATTTCCATTTTATCCTGTCATATTTTTCTGTTTTGTATGCAAAATATTCTAAATCATTGACAACAATAGTAGTGAAAATAGAAATATATAAATTGCTGCTATCACCTTAGTAAATTCATGATTTCCAATTCCCATGCTCTACACATTATACGCCAGTAGGTTAATCCTGTAACCATTCTGTTTGTGAGCTACCTCTGGGATGGGTCATTGTTCACAATCATACTTACGTGGAATATTCCTATTCAACCCATTGTATGGATCTTTATTCCTTTTTCTCAGATTTGATACCAAAGGTCATGGCAATATGTACCATGCTAAATGCGGCCCCAAACAATCTGGCTTAACTGGGTAGGGAAGTGCACGGGCCAGCATAGGCTTTGATCCTGCAGTACTGAGTAGCTATGCTTATTGTTGTTTTATGTGCTTTTGCAGCCTAAACTTGCTCCAAATGAAATTCCTACTCAGAGTGTCAATGCTAGTACTACTCGCAGTACTCATGGGGAATCACATTCTCAACCGGTGGTAAAAAAGGCTGGTATCCAACATAGTCGCAGCACTGAGGATGGGATTTGCTCCACATTAAACAGAACCAAACTGTAAGTGTTTCAAAAACAAAGTCCAAATTTATTAGGTTTTATTCACAAAGATTCAATAATTCAACTGTTTCAGGAGCAATCCTTCTATCTTCATTGTTCACTAAAATATTTCCTTTTGTATATTTCGTTGAGCAGTGAGTCATGGAAAGGAGAATCCAAGAAACCTGCAGGGGCAGAAACTAATCTAATTTGGGCTGTGTTTAAAGCATTCATTGATTCCTTTGTGAAATTTTGGTCTGAATAGAGTGTATCTTTGAAAGGGATATTATTTTATATGATGGCCATAATCATCAGGCTTGTAGATTCTTTTATCAATTAATGATGCTTAGATTCTCTGATTGTGCAGAATATTGTTGACTTGAAATTTTGAATAAAAAGGCAAAAGTTTCCTTTGGTCTTTCATGGTCTTATTGGAGTAGGCCCATTTAATAGCGAGTTCAAAACTGTCTACCCCAGGTGTAACTCTGTGCCTTTTTCATCGGCTCCATTGTTGGAAGCTGATCTGTCATTATGACGTATTGTCCAGGCACAACCAGCATCAACCAGGAGATGTCCCAACCAGGATACCTATTACCTACAAGCACTGCGTTTAAGACCAAACAACCTATTTCAACTAAGAGTGATCAGTCAAAAGTATCACTGGATGGGCTGCCATGCCCTACGGGGGGCTATCCAATTGGACTAGCTAATCCTTAGTCTAGTGGAGTTTTGACTTGGTTCAGAGAACCACAACATCAACCATCAAAGCCCAGACACAGTGTCCAAACAGGTGGTGAGTTAGTTGGGTCAAAAGAAGTACCGACTCTTTTGCTGAGATCAGCTAAACAAAGGGGTCAATAGGGTGTCATTGTTTTGGGCTCATTCGTAATTTTCATGGTTGCCTTGTGTTTGGGAGAGATAACAAAGTGTTCAAACTGGTGGTGAGTTGGTTGGGTCAAAAGAAGTACCAACTCTTTTGCTGAGATTAGCTAAACAAGGGGTCAATAGGGTGTCATTGTTTTGGGCTCATTCGTAATTTTCATGGTTTGCCTTGTGTTTGGGAGAGATAACAAAGTTTACCTCTCCCCATCTTTCCTTTTTAATTAATGAATTATACCTGTTATTGATTAAAAAAAGTTATTGGTATTTATGAGTTTTTTTACCAGGTTGGTGTTGAACCAGAAAATTTATTTGATAAATCTTCTCTATTCCGTTGTTTGGTTGCAGTTGCACGTAGAATGGCTGTGGAAAATGGACTTTTCCCAAAAGTGTATTTATTTTTGGGGAAATGACGTTCCTTATGTTCGCCATAAACATTTAATGTTCTAGAATTTTATCAGCGGTGTTTCTTATAAATTTTAATATCGTAAGTTGAGTCTTCAGTTACAAAGAACACAAGAAACTGTGGCAATGGCGCAAGAGCCAAGAGTTTTTTTCTTCTTTTTTTCCAACGCGGAGGTTTGAGTTTGGGGAGATGGGAATGACTCGGGAAGAAACTGATATCCTTTCTGGCAACAACCTTGTGACTTGTGAGTAAACCTTTATATGTGGGGTTTGATTTTGCGAAAATATCTGTCAGCTGGAATTTCATGCTTCAATATGCATGCACTTGCACTTGATGATTTTCCAGATGAGCAATTAGAGACTTAGAGTACGAACTATGAAGGCTGGGAATCAAAGACATGGGGCATGGCCACTCCCAAAAGTTAACTTTTGATCATTGGATTTGGTGTTCCACACTCCACTGATGGAGAATGGCCAAACTGGGCCTCACTAAAACTGGTACACCGGAACAACCCTATCAAGCCCCACTAAAATGGCTGTGTAGGCCTTGCCAAACCCAACCAACAGGAACCTTAAATACAACCGTTTCTTGCTGCAGCCTTGTTTGGGAGGGTATCTGTGTTGATGGAGCCGTTTGGGAGAAGTTATCTGACATAATTTCATCAGAAAGTTGATTTCGCGGCTTCTGTAAGCCTATTTGGCAAAAATGACTGGCAGAAATGCATACGCTGAGATGGATGAATGGAAAATTAAACAGTTCTCTAAACATTTTGAACCTTGCTTGCTAGGTTCTGTAAGCCTATCGGGCATATCGATATTTTGAACCTTGCTTGCTAGGTGAAGTCTGAAGAGGCAAAATTAAACAGTTCTCCAAGCATTTGAAATATGAAATGAGATTGGATGTGTAGAGCTCAGGCGCTCAGACCTTTAAATAGCAGAAGCACATTGCAATACCTATTAAACCACTGGTTTTCTTCTTTTTATTTTATTTTATTTTTTTCACTAGCTCCACCTTTCTACTTGCCTCAGAAATTATAATTTTATTAAAACCTAAAACGGTCTCATCTCGTCTAAAGCTCGAGTGAGCCTACAGTGAAATGGATGATCATGTAGTATTCGAGTTGGAAAGGGCAAGAAGAATGCAAGAAAAGAACTAATTATATAGTGTATTTGATCCCCATATTTCTAACTTTTTACAGTTTCCAATTTTTGGCCTTTGGCATTACACTTATCCTTTTTCAAATAATTCATATCTAAAATGATCAGAAATGATATTTTACAGGACTACACGTTTCAGACGATATTTTACAAAGAGATAAATTGACAAAATCATTGGATTTCTCTGTGGTACTTCATTGCTTGTATAGATAACACACTTGAACTCCACGTGAAGCAAAACAATATGCAGTTAGAGAATGCTAATAACCTTGTTTAGTTTCCCAGAATATGCTCGAATCCTACCCCGGCCAGAAATGCTGTAGCCCGGCTTCCTAATGTCACATTATTAATCAGCTGTTGCAGCCACCTCTTGGTAGTTGGGTCTTCCTGTAAAACAAAAACATTTCGAAATACAACAAAAGAAAACATCATGATAGAGAAATCAAACAATGCATATAACCCAGAAAGAAACACTTACTTTATTCAGATATATATTAATAGCAGTTTTAATAAGGTCCTTTATGCTAGACGGTGTTGAACAAAAATACAACAATGCATAACCCAGAAAGGTCCTTTATACTGTGGAACTAGAACATGGATTTCAGGTTGGACAGATGGATGGTGAAATCCACACCATCTCCTAACTTTGTTCAGATCTTATATTATTTATTGGATATGGTTCAAATACATTTTGTCATACAGATGTGTCATGATACAAACCCACTAAATATGGATATGGAGGGGATGAATCTCTCAGATATATGACCAGCTCCATTTCATGCCCCAATTCTGGAACCATCCACCTAGAACAGACACTGGCATACACTACTGGTGTCAGAATTGATAAAGGATAAAACCACCTAGAAATGGAACATATGAAGTTACTTACCACCTTAAATCCTTAATAGTGTAGCATTTATGAAGGGAACTCTTTAAGATAAAATGCCCATAAGATAGCCAGTTCAGAACATACTAAAGCAGATAAGAAGGGGTTCGAATGGCTTCTAAATGCATCTCTATCACCTTGGAGTGTGGAATTCTGGTTTATGTTCATGAACTAATCAAGCCAATAGTAACTGCCTAGTTCAGTTCACTGTGCCACAAATATGGGATCTTGGGCTGGCTAAATCAAACAAGCTTAGACTAGGCTCTCAGCACATTGTCTAAATCAAATTGGGAAAATCCACAATGCCCTTTCTTGATAAGCAACATTAAACAAGAACTTTATTAATAGGAAAAACAAAATATGCTGTTAACTATAACAGCAGACAACAGAAATCAGCATTGCTGAACCATCCCCATAACACTGAAAAACCTTCACAAATTAACCCAAGGCCCTAGTGATCCCCAACATAAATGTTTTCTTGGAAGTTGGAACCCAGTCCTTGCTAATGAGTCTTCTGAGCTGTTTGCAACTCTGGGAGTCCACCCAGGAAAAAAGAGTTAAGTTTTGCTCCTGTAAATAAGAATCTGAAAATCCAAGGGACTTCAAACCTATGCATTATCTAATTAATGACAGCTTGACAGTCACCTTCAACCTGTAAATCAGTCCAGCTACAAGGAGCCAATTTTAACTCTTGCACTAGAGATAATAGCTCAGGTTTATTGGAAGTATCCACATCAACAGGTCCTGAAAAGCTGAGAAGAATATTTCCCCTATTATCCCTAATGACTCCAATAACAGATGTTCCCAGATTACCCAAACAGAACCCATAAAAAGCTCAGTCTCTCCCCCCAAAACTCAGGTTCTGTCCAAAACCCTTTTCCTGTTTTGTCTGAAAGAAAATCTTGCCACTTTCTACCATCCCCTCAACGAGTCATCCATGGACATGCAAGAGTGTATTTATGCACATTATATTTAATTCATGAACTAAATAAAAAGGATATAAAGTACAAGAAACATATACACCATGATTTCCGTTTTTTCTTGAATAAAGACATTCTCTGGACATGTGGAATAATGCCAAGAATAAAATAGCAAGGCAACAAACAAAGTTGTGAGAGAGAGCCAAAAGTATTTCTAAAGTAACACTTACACGAAGGCAACTATTGAAGGTTGTATCTCTTAATATTTCAGGAAGGCAAGTTTTTAATGCTTCACAAGCTCTGTATCATGAAAGACAAAGATCAAGACAATATGGTTAGATGCTGGATGTAAAGATAAAAGAACAAGAAAAGGAAAAAAAAAAAAGAATGTCGCTAATACAATAGAGCTTGGACCACAAATGATTTCGTTAAACAACCTTGAATTATCTGTCAGCCTAAGATAACACCGAACAATATGCTTCAGTAGCCGGGATGAAGGTTGTTCAGCAAGTGAGTTAACCATGCTTCCCAAAACACGAGCCACTGCAAAAAACCGCTCTGCCGTAGCACAGATATAATGTAGGCCCACATCATCCAATAGAATTTTTTGAACAATAAATGTAGCAACCTGTATAGGAATACAAACAAAGATTCATGTCCATGAAGAAGCATGCATAACTTCAAACAATTACATTTCCTAAAACTATTGGAATATGATAGGTTATTAATTAACAATGGGCGAAAAAAACTAAATAGAAATTATTTGTCTTAAAAACATTTTGGATCTGCTCCACCCCTTTCCTCTCTGATTGCACCTATGTGCATGCAATTTCAAACAACAAAAAATGAAATGTAATGATATAATGATGCAGATTGCGAGGATCCAATGGGAACAAAGATTGACAGATGGGATGGCGGACTTTCTCGCTAAGCAAGGGGTGAATAAGGAATAGGGATCATTTGTATTGGGCTCAACTATAAATTTTCTATGGGTGTGATAAGCTGCACTGCACCTCATACCTCTGTTTGGGATGCATGTCATACTTGTATCCTCTTGTTATTTTTATTTGATTAATAAAATTTCACAGTTATTTATCCAAAAAATTGATATAATGATGCAGATGTGGAAGCAAGGAAAGAATCTATGGAGAAATAAACCAGTTTTTATTGTGACGAGAACAAGGAATAACAAAGAGTAGCAAAGAAATCAAAAGAGAAGACCGAAGTACCAAACACAGATTTACGTGGTTCAGGGTTTGGCATATTGAGCCTACACCCATGGAGGATCCCCATGAAATTCAACTATTTTCAATCAATCATTACAACCCTAGCAGAAAGCTAGTATTTATAGTGTTGAGCTAGGAGGAGTTTACAATTCCTGATACCCTAATTCATATGCAATTTACTAAACACCCTTGTATGGATAAATTTCATACATTTTTGCCCTCTAAGCCCCCCAACTAGTTGATTTAATCAGTTTGTTCTCATGTAATTTTGTTAACCAAACTGAAACCGTCAGCTTCATTTTTTGTGCAAACTGAAACTAACTGGCATTAAAACCGAAACTCTCAGTTTCACCTAATTGTTAGTCGATTTAATCGGTTTTAATTAAACCGACAGGAATTTTAAAGCACAGACACATATGTTAGGAGGACTAATAAACCCATTGGGATCCTCTACAAACATATATCCTTAGAAATTTAAAAAAGATGGCTCGAAGACAGGACACTACTGACAAAAGAGTCGTTTCCATTTTTAGTTTTTTACTTGGCAAATACTGTCCACTTTCGGATTTTGGACGGTAAGGTATTAAATTGTGACCACACATCCTCCATTGTGTGCCCAAGTACAATATTGGGCCCCACGAAGTTTGTGGCTCAGATTTTCACCTGCTTGAATGAAACCCTGTCATCTCATATGCATGACTCTTTTCACTTTTTTTTAGATTTTTTTTTGAGAGAGAAAGGTAGTTGATTTCATTAATAAAAGAGAAAGGTCTACAAGAAGGTGTACAATTAAAAAGAAAAGAAAAACAAAAACAGGGATCAGACCCTTAGGAATTATACAGGAGGAATCTTATCAGAGTACAATTTTTCTAACAGAGCACCTAATTTTGCTAGCCCATCTGCAAGAGAATTAAATTCCCTTGGAATCCAAATCAGGTTTGCATTAGAAGCAGTCAGTAAATCCCTTCCTCCATCAGAAAATGACCGAGTCTCCACAGCCCGGTCTCTTGCTTTCCTAACCATTTTATGGTGTTTGCTGAATCGCCTTCTATGGAGAGGTTCTGAATACCTAATATGTTGTTTACTCTGATCCCTGTAAGTGCAGCCATCACTTCTGCCTTGGTAGAGTCTGCTATGCCTATTGGCCCACTGTACACCCAGCAGATATTCCCATTTTCATCCCTTAGAACTCCTATGCCAGCAGCACCAGGGTTGCCTGAAGCACTTCCATCAAAACATAGAGTCCAAAGACCTTGCCTTATGAGAATAGGACTCCTGTTGGTGGGTGGGGAGGGAGGGAAGGAGAACAGGAAATTACCAGCATTCCTGTTAAGATCATTTACAGAGAATCCTTTGAACTTATCTGTGCAGGAGGCCCACAGATTACAGAGGTGGTTAATGTGAGATAACAGATCACTCTTTGACTTAACCTTGTTCTTAAACAGCCGGTTGTTTCTTTCTTCCCACAGTCCCCAAAGTACAGCATGCAACACTATTTGCCAGTACACCTTTCCTCTCTCAGTCCTTTTCCTTGCCACTGATGAATCAAGTCCTGTAGGTAATTTGGAGCCACCCAGCTGTACCCAACTAGTTGTAAGAAAAGATTCCAAATAAACCTGGTTTTTGGAATTATAGCTGTGTTCTCAGGTCCAGTTAGAGTAGGGGACTTTGTTTTTGCAGAGTTCCAAGCTGTCCTGCAAGGAGTAAAGCTTGCTAGAGATTTAAATTATGATAGATTGTTAATTGAAGGTGACTGTGGTTGAATGAACCTGAAACTGTAATTTGAAAATACAAAGAATACATGAAAAGATTTAAGTGGCTGGTCAGAGATATGACAATTTCAGTCCAATGGGAAAGGAGGTCAGCTAACGGGTTGGCTGATTTCTTTGCAAAACAGGGGGTGCATAAGTCTGAATTATTCTGGGCTCAGTTGTAATCTGATTATATGGCTGGTTGTACTTTGTAATCTTGTGATACTTAACTATGTTCTAATAGAGCTTATATCATTTATCAAAAAAAAAAAAAACCTGTTTTCCTGGCAGTGAATGAAGAGATGATCAGTTGACTCCCCTTCTCGAAGGCAGAGTATGCAGGCACAAGGGGAGATATAAAGTCTGCGAAGATTTTTCTTTTTTTAGGCTTTTTACTTTTTAGTTTTTGGCTTTTTGTGGGAGACAGCCCGACACTGACAGAGACTGGAGAATAGAGAGGTGGGTTAGGGGCTGACAACCTGATTCAACTAACAAACCAAAAAACATGAAGGGAGGTCGGGGCTTTTGATACATACACAGGTAGGTTCATATTGGTTTTATTTCAGGTTACAAAGACATAACCCACAACCAAACCAAGTCTTCAGGTTCTAACATCATAGTTGTCAAGGCGACGCCTAGGCGTCAAGGTGCCTTTTGAAGCTCGCCTCGCCTAATCGCCTAGCAGTTTTCTACTTCCTACTGTAAAATACTTTTTTTATTCATTCTTTTTTGAGATTATAATTATAAAATAGGCATTATTAAACTAAAATAATCATTTTGTGTGTTTATATACTAATTTCTTTTTATTGTTTTCTTATTTATTAGGGTTTAATCAACACAAACATTGCTAAATGCTGTATTGAACCCTCAAAGACTTAAAAACCTGAACCAATAAGAGTAAGGAAGAAATGAAAATTTTATCTAATCCTACTATTACGACTACTACTACTACTATCTAATCAAATTTTATTTTCCTTCTTTCTTTTCTTCCCATGAATAAGGCCATACTATACTTTTTTTTATTTTTATCAATAACAGCACTTTTATTAAAAGAGATAAGTAAGATACAAACAGAAAGGAGGGGTAAAATGTCTTGACCCTCCCTTTCAAACCCGAAAAAACATATTACAGAATAGTCCAAAACAAATTAGATCTTCCCACCCCCTGTTTAGCCAAGGAGTCAGCCATGGAGTTGGTACTCCTCTTAGCCCATTGAAACCTTATGGTCATGTTCTGAGTTAGTTGCTTGATTTTCTTTCTTTCATTTGAGAACTTCCACATGCTGAACTCTTCCATCTGCAACCATCTAACAGTCAGTTGGGAGTCACCTTCCACCAGCAACTTGCTAATATTAAACTGCTTAGCCCTTTTGACTCCTTCTACAACTGCTAGGATTTCAGCTCTCAGAGAATCCCCCCAGCCTATAGGTCCTGAGAAAATAGCAATAATTTGCCCTTCTTCGTTCCTGAAAATACCACCTATGCCTGAAGGGCCTGGATTTCCTTCACTACTACCATCAAAGTTCAATTTGATGAAACCCAAGTCTGGTGGAGTCCAAACAGGTCTGATATCACTAGACATAGGAGCTGACCGAGCCAGTTCTTCCCAGTTTCTAATGATGTCTCCTACTGAATAGACTTCAAAAAGCTTCAAAGACTTGACCCAATGAGCCACCCTAACATATACAAGTTCTATGAGGGCTTCCCTGCTTTTCTCTTTTTCATGAAATAATCTTTGATTTCTTTCTTCCCAGACCGTCCAGCAAACAGCAGCTCTAGTGCATCTCCACAAAATTTTACCTCTCTTCTTTAGACCCCTCACTGGAGTGGAGCTAAACAAGCTTTGCACACTTGAAGGGGAGGGCCACCTGCAACCAAATAAAGAAAAGAACCAACACCAAATATCTGAAACAAAAGGGCAAGAGACAAGCAAGTCATAGCAGCTTTCACCATTCTTCTTACATAAGATGCACCAGTGTGGGGATAAACACCAATTAGGCCTTTTCTTTTCAAGTAGGTCAGAAGTGTTGCACTTTTCTAGGATTGCTTCCCAGCAAAAAGCACCACCCTAGGAGGGATGGGGCTACCCCAAACTTCCCGAACTGGAAAAAGAGGCCCAGGTACCGGACTAGACTGTGTCAATGCTTTGAAGAAGGAGGAGCATGAGAAGATACCCGAGGGAACAAGAGACCACACCCTGGATTCCACAATGGAAGGTTCAAGGACTACCTCATCCAAGATTTTAAGCAGATTCGAAATGGGTTCCAACTCAGAATCTCTGAGAGCCCTTCTGAGACCCAAGTTCCAACTAGTAGCGGAATTAGACAAGTTAGAAAATGTTGCTATTGGTTCATTTTTAAACCTAAACAGAGCAAACAAAGAGGGAAACTGCTCTTTCAAGGGAAAATCCCCCACCCAAGTGTGTTCCCAAAAAAGTACAGACAAACCAGAACCAAGATTGTACCTGATAAATGGAAGAAAAGACTGCAAGACTGCATGAATCGACTTCAAAGGGGAGGCTCTTGAAGCCCTAGATGATAGTCCCGGATCCCAGCCATCTACCTCTTGCCCATGAATACTTGGGATTATTTTAGCCCATAAATTTTCTTTTTCTTTGGACCATCTCCATAACCATTTCCCTAAAAGAGCTTCATTCTTCTTCCGCAGATTTCCCAGCCCCAGTCCCCTTTCACTTTTAGGTCTTGTAACTAGATCCCACCTAACTCTATGGTCCTTTCTCTCCTCCCCATGATCCCACCTAACATCGACAAGAAATATACTGGAAGGTTTGCCAAAGTTGACTTAATCAGTGTTATCCTGCCCCCCAAAGACAAGTAGTTCTTCCAGGAAGCTAGCCTTTTAGTGAACCTATCAATCACCGGATTCCAAAAGCTCCTTTTTCTGGGATCGTCTCCCAAAGGAAGCCCTAAGTACTTCAGTGGCCAATGAGCTATCTCACATCCTAACACTTGAGCCCTTTCCTCCACCTCTCCCTCACTCATATTAATACCAATCACACAACTCTTACCCAGATTTACCTTGAGGTTGGTCATTTGTTCAAACACCCTAATCGCCATCTTCATATTGCACACCCAGCTAATCTCCTCTCCATCACAAAACAGAATTGTGTCATCTGCAAATTGTAGGTGAATGACCAGAACCCTATCCCTCCCCACTCTCCAACCACTTATCAGATTTCTGGAGTCTGCCCTCTCAATAAGCCTCCCTAGCACTTCAGCAATTAGGGAAGAGAAAAGGGGAGAGAGGGTTCCCTTGCCTAATACCCCGCATAGCTGGAAAGTGATCCACCACCTTGCCATTTACTAACACAGAATAATGGCAAGTCCTAATGCACCCTTTAATCCACTTGCACCATCTCTGCCCAAAACCACAAAACTCTAGCACTTCCAACAACAGAGACCAATCAACTAGATCATATGCCTGCTCCAAGTCCAACTTATACATTAGCCCTTTCTCACCTCTACTTCTATAGTCTTCCACACTCTCATTTGCAATTAAGATTTGGTCCACAATTTGTCTATTCGTCACGAAGGCACCTTGGTTATGGGAGATGCTTGAGGGGAGCACCTCTCTAATTCTTCTGGATAACACCTTAGCAATGATCGTGTAGAGGCTGTTAACCAAACTGATGGGTCTGAACTCTTTAGGATGAGAAGCCCCAACCTTCTTCAGTATTAAAGCAATAAAAGTAGAATTCAGGCCTGAATTTATCACACCTCTTTCAAAGAATTCCAAGAACACTACTTGAATGTCAGCCTTAAATATCTCCCAACAATCTTGATAAAAGGCCATCATGAAGCCATCAGGACCCGGGGCTTTGGATCTATCCATAGAGAAAATGGCTTCTCTGATTTCTTCCAAGTCAAACTCTCTTTCCAGCCACAACATCAACTCATTAGGGAGCTTAGGCCAATCCAACCCTTCAATCCTTAATCTCTTCTGCAGAGGCTTTCTAAAGATGGATTTAAAGTGTTCCACAAAAGCCCCGGCAATCTCTTGTTGTTGTGTTAAAACTGTCCCATCAACAACCAGCTTAGATATGGTGTTCTTCTTTCTTCTGCCATTGGCTATTGCATGGAAAAATTTTGTATTCCTATCTCCTTCCTTCACCAATTTGTGTCTAGATTTCTGTCTCCAACTTACTTCTTCTTTGAAGATTATGTCCTCCAGGCTCTTCTTTAACTCCCACCTCATTTCTTTATCTCGGTCCCCAAAACATCCTCTTTCTTCCTTAGCATCTAACTCCTCTATTTTACTTATCAACTGCTGCTTCTTCTATTCTAGCCTACCAAAGTGGAGAGAATTCCATTCCTTAATTTTGACCTTGAGCTCTTTCAGCTTCCAATGGAATTTCAACCCTTCCCAATTGATTTTCGGGTTACTTTCATTCCACCAAGTTTTCACTGTCTTTGAAGTCCGGGTGAAGTAGCCACATATTTTCAAACCTGAAGGGAGAGGGCCCACTACCACCAATATCAGACTTACCAATCATTATTGGCCAATGATTAGAAGTAACTCTGGGTAGAGCCCTTGACACCAAGTCTCCCCAATGCTCCTCCCAGTCTGTGGTAAACAAGAATCTATCTAATTTGGAGCAGATAGGTTCAGCTTGGAGAGTAGACCAAGTGAAGCTATTGTGAGAAATGTCCAATTCCTTTAACTCAAAAGCATTAATGAACTCATTGAACTTCCTCATACTGGTAGTGCTCCTTTGTCTCACCTTATTGCTCTCTTCAATGAAACCTTATTACATTGAAATTCCCTCCCACAGACCTCTAATATCTCCCAGTTCCTCCCAAAGCTCCTTCCTTTGTTTGTAATCATTGGGACCATAAACATTGGTAAGGACCCACTCAAATCCATCTGACACCTGCTTAAATTTGACAAAAATTGAGAACCTTCCCACTAATTATTCCACTCCCTCCACTACTTCATCCTTCCACAAAGTAATTAACCATCCAGATGAGCCCCAGGAGGGGCTCATAACCCACCTCAGTCCATTCACTCTCCACACTTCTAGCCCACCTTTTGTCAAAAGTCATTAGTTTAGATTCCTGAATTAAAACAATGTCTGGATTTTCTTTCTTTAAAACTTCCTTTATTAAGGCTCTTTTTCTTACACCCCCCAATCCTCTCACATTCCAGCTTATAATTTTTATTCCTTCCACAACTCTGCCTAGCCCCACTCCCTTTCCTTCTAGTAGCCTCCTTTTCTTCCCCTCCCTTTCCTCACTCTAGCCTCCGTTCTCACGTCCACTTCCAACTTTAATTTCTCAGCTTCGCCTAGCCTTCTCTTCCTCCTAATCCCACCACCTTTTTCAGCCTGCAAATACCCTTTCAACTTGTTTAGGTTTCTCATCTTACAACCTAACTTTTCTACAAATTCAGCTAATGACTCCACTTCTTCCTCTCCCTTCTCTTCCTTTTCCCCCCCTACCTCACTCCTCCTATTCCCCTCCTCCTCCATCTTACCACTGTCCTCCTTAGTTTCCCCTTTGGTTAATTCATTTGGATCATTTGGATCTGCTCTCCCCACCCTCCCCACCTTCTCACCCCCCTCTTGTAACTCCCCAACCTCCTCAGTATCAGCCTCTAGACCTTGGGTATTCAGCAAAGGAGCACGGCTGGGGTCTGAAAGACAAACATCACAGGCAGAGCAAACAATAGTATCTAAAATCGAAACCACGGCCATACCTGGGACTGAAGGAGAAGGAGAAAAGGCATCCAACTGGGCAAGTCCATTCACTCTTCGTGTAGGGCTTATCTAGTCGGCACCTAGGCTAACTTCACCCTTGTTCGTACTTCCAAGGCTTTGTCGTTCCTCCCCATCTATGCCGTCTCTGCTCGAATTATGATGAGCAACCGAAGTCCTCTTGCAGGTCCCTTGTCTTAAGTTACTCTCCTGGTTTGGTTCTCCCTTACTTGGTGTTAGATTTTCCCCCTCATCTTCTAAGGCATGCTCGACAACGTTCAGCCCTCCGCACCTAGTGGAGGATTTATGCAAGAAAGGATCCTCTACGACGTGCTCTAAGAAAAGGATGTCAGTATTCAGGGCATCTTCCAACTCTCCTTGATGATCTTCCCACTGAAGTTCAGCTTCAACATCTGAGTCTGACATCTCCTCTGAACTGTCGCAACTTACCCATCCGCCATCCTCGTCTTCACAGTCTTCCTTACTCCCCCTGGAGTACCTCAGGTTTGGCCTTTCTCGTTCTGATCCGTCCTGGTCGCCTTCTCTATGTTTTGTCACCGGTAACCAGCCTAGCTTCCTCTTCAATAAGCTTTGGTTGCCTGAAGAAAAAATTCGGTTGCCAGGGGTCGAGCCACGTGAAGAAGAAGATAGACCCATATTCTTGTCCATCAATGACTAAGTAGAGATTTGACTCACGTGACCACTTAAGTGGTTTAAGTGGTCACATGAGTCCAAAAGCTGATTGTGGCCCTTAAGCTCGGTGAGAACCACCCGACCCAGAAATGGACCAGTTGGTTCAGAGAGTGTGGTGTGTAGCTCGAACTTAGTCTTGGACCGAACCCCCCCTCCCTAGTCCGACTTGGTTACCCCTTTGACCAAGTCCGCATAGGACAAAACAACGGTAGAGTTGTTTTGGTTTTCAAAAAAATTTGAAAACTTTTCCACAAATGCCTCTTTGCTTTTGGCCTTCGACTTTCCAGCTTCCTCATTCAGAGAAACCTTCTGTTATGGGCCCGGGAATAGGATCTCGTCACGGGTCGGTCCACGAGGAAAACCTCCTGTTTTTCCTTGTTCCTCCCTTTTCTTGAAGAACCTATCTTGCCGCCCTAAAAGGTGATTTGTTCAAGAGATCACCAACTCTCCTTTGCTCTCTTTCTTGACTGAAATTTTCGATGATCTTATTCAATATTCTCAGCTCCTTAAATCGGAGATTACAAGAGATAAGAGTCATACTTTTAGGAAGACTCCTTGCTAATTAGGAAGACTCCCTGCTAATCTATCCTACTAAACTGATAAGATAAGACTCCCTTAATCTATCCTACTGAACTGATAAGATAAGATAAGTCATTCACGAGATGAGGTTCCCGCCCTGACCCAAAACTTTCACCAAATGATCCTAATCCAGTTTGATGTCAAGATTAAAGTTCTTAGATCTGATAATGCAAAGGAATACTTTGTTAAGTCATTGGCATCTTACCTTCTTACTCATGGGGTTATCCATCAGAGCTCTTGCCCTCATACACCTCAGCAGAATGGGGTTGCAGAAAGGAAGAATAGGCACATCTTGGAGGTGGCTAGAAGTCTTATGTTTACCTCCAATGTCCCTATCCGCTTCTGGAGTGATGCTATCCTCACGGCGGTATATCTTATTAATCGGATTCCTTCCGGGTTCTTGATTTGTGATCTCCTTTTTTCCCTTCTATACCCACATGAGGAGTTGTTTTCTATTCCCCTTAAAACATTCGGTTGTACCTGCTTTGTTCACCTTCTCGGACCCCATCACTCCAAGTTTGAACCCAAGGCCTCCAAATGCATTTTCCTTGGTTATGCACAAACTCAAAAGGGGTATTGCTGCTATGATCCTATCACAGGGAGGAAGTTCATCTCCATGGATGTCACTTTCTTTGAGGAGACACCCTATTATCCTCGGGTTTCTCCTCAGGGGGAGAGCAGTGAGAGTAGGGGTTTAAGTCCTTGTCTTCAGGGGGAGAGCAGTGAGAGTGGGGTAGTTCCTTTACCTATTCCATTGGGTGATGGGAGCTGCAATGGTGAGGGTGGCCAGAGGGATTAGGAGTTGAGAGGGAGCTGCAATGGTGAGGGTGGTCAGAGGGATCAGGAGTTGAGGGTCTATCACAGGCGGTGCAGGCAGGTTGATCCCGATCATCAGCAGTCCAGGCCAGCTCCAATCTCATCTACGGCTTCAGGTCCAGACATTACAGTCCCAGGACCCACAGAGACTTCTTCTATTGTTGCTATTTCACCTCCTACAGATGACCTTAATCTTCTGATTGCAGTCCGTAAAGGGAAACGACATTGTACCACATCTACAGCCCACTGTATTTCCCATTTTTTATCCTATGATCGCCTATCTCCTACCTACAGGTCCTACCTTAGTTCCATTTCCAATGTCCCTATTCCAAGAACAGTACAAGAGGCCCTATCAGTCCCGGAGTGGAGAGGTGTAATGCAAATTGAAATGGATGCCCTGTTGAAAAATAATACCTGGGAGCTAGTTGACTTGTCCAAAGGAAAGAAACCAGTTGGATGCAGATGGGTATTTACTGTGAAGCACAATGCGGATGGATCCATTGAGAGGTACAAAGCTCGGCTAGTTGCAAAAGGGTTCACTCAGACTTATGGTATAGATTACTTGGAGACATTTGCCCCGGTAGCCAAGATGACCACCATTCGGGTTCTATTATCTCTTGCAGCAAGCCACACTTGGCCTTTGTGCCAAATGGATGTTAAAAATGCCTTCCTGAATGGGGACTTGGAGGAAGAGGTTTACATGCAGTTGCCTCCTGGATACTATGATACAGAGACAGGTAAGAAGGTCTGTCGGCTCAATAAGGCATTGTATGGTTTGAAGCAGTCACCTAGAGCTTGATTCGACAGATTCAAACTAGCTCTTGGAAAGTTCGGTTATGTACAGGCCCAGTCAGATCATACACTGTTCATCAAGAGGGTGGAGTCTTCACTGACACTACTGCAGTATATGTTGATGATATTGTGGTGACAGGAAATGACAGTCATGAGATTGAGTCCCTCAAACAGCTCCTTCATCAAGAGTTTGAGGTGAAAGATCTGGGTACACTACGGTATTTTTTGGGCATTGAGATTGCTAGATCTAAACAGGGGATCTTTGTCTCTCAGAGGAAATATGTTTTAGATCTGTTGGCTGAAACTGGAAAGCTGGGTGTCAAACCTGCAGATACACCCATTGAACAGAATCACAGGATTAGTGCAGAGAGTGGGGAGCTGCTTGAAGACAAAGTTATGTTCCAGCGGTTGGTAGGAAAGCTCCTATATCTCTGCCTCACTCGGCCGGATATTACTTATGTTGTTAGTGTTGTCAGCCAATACATGCATTCTCCTAGAACCACACATCTTCTTGCGGCAGAAAGAATTTTAGCCTACTTGAAGAGATGCCCGGGTAGGGGTATACTGTTCAAGAACAATAACCACATGAAGGTGGAGGTCTATACAGATGCCGATTGGGCTAGGAGTGTTGATGACAGACGATCTACCTCAGGATATTGTGCCCTTGTGGGAGGAAACATTGTCTCCTGGAGAAGTAAGAAACAAACTGTTATCTCCCGGTCTAGTGCTGAAGCAGAATATAGGTCCATGGCCAACGGAGTGGCTGAAATCCTATGGCTAAGATCTCTACTTGAGGAGTTGGGTATTGAGTATGAGAAGCCTCTGATGCTATATTGTGATAATCAAGCAACCATTAATATGGCACATAATCCAATGCAGCATGACAGAACCAAACACATTGAAGTTGACCGACATTTTGTACGAGAGAGGGTCTCATCTCAAGAAATATGCCTCCCTTACATCACATCCAGTATGCAACTAGCAGATATCCTCACTAAAGTTGTATCAAGAAAGAAGCTAGAAGCGGATCTATCCAAGTTGGGAATGATAAACATTTACTCTCAACTTGAGGGGGAGTGTAGAGAAACTGATGTGGGCCCCACAGCTGTGGGGCCACTTTGTCCGTAGGGTAGAATATACCTAGTCTATCTGTTATGTAGCTGTGGGGTCACTTTGTCCGTAGGGTAGAATATACCTAGTCTATCTGTTATGTTATTTTGTTATTCTAGTTCTGTTATTTACTTTTCAGTTTTTTATATTGTCAAGTGTTATGATGTAAACACCAAGGGCAAATATGTCATTTCATGTAACTAGCATAACATATAAATATTAAATTGAAGTGGCGGCGCCAGATCATTTCTGAATCTGTCCTTCCTTTCAAACCTGTGTTCTACTGCTCTCTCACTAATCTTTCTCCTCTTTCTTCTTCACTTTCTCTTCTGTTCGAACCTGAAATTCCTTAGTGTCCAAGACTAATAGCAGTCTTGATCATCTTCAAAAAAAATATTTATCCCTGCTACACAACTTTTCCCTATGTTGATTTTCAAACTTGAAATACCGGGCCTCATAACCATAACAATGAGAATGAGGTCATCTCACATACCTTAATAAAATTTCAGTATTGTTAAGAATAAAAAATTCAAACTACCATTTTTATCAGTGCAGATCTGATAAAAATCAATAAGAAAAGGAAAGCCAAAAAATAACTGCAACAGATATATGAATATTCAAAAGAACCTAGGAGTAGCTCCAATAGGTAATAAAATGAAGGAAAGTAGACAAAGATGGTTTAGGCACATGCAAAGAAGACCATCTACAAAACCAGTAAGAAGAAGAGTTCTGTTACAACTTGAAAGAACTAGAAGAGATAGGGGCAGGTCAAAAAGGACATGGATTGAAGTAATGAGAAATGGTTTAAGGGCCAACAATTTAACAATGGATTTGGTCCTTGACAGGACAGAATGGCAGAACAGGACTCATGTAGCTAATCCCATATAGTTGGGACAAGGATTAGATGATGATCCTAAGAAAAGGAAAGAACATATATACAGAATTTACAGGGTGAAAAGAAAAGCAAGAAGCCAATAATACACCTCTCTGCCCAGCCCATGGAAAAAAAAAGAACAAAATATACCCAAGGAAACACAGAAGCCTCCAGTTCACCACTTTAAAAACAAAACAATCTATAAAACCTCATCACGTCATCCCAACCTAGGAGTGCAAGTTGGCCAGTGTTAGGTCAGGTTTTGAAGTCAACCCTAACTCAGCTCAAGCTATGGAAACCTCAACCCTAGCCCTAATCCAACCCAAACTTTTCAGGTTGGGTTGGGTTCAGGTTGGTTTAGGGTTGAGCTTGGTTTGGGTTCAGGTTGGCCCAACTTCTCTACTTCTTTTTGCCACATTTTCTTATTTCCCATACTTAAGGGATGAGGTCAATTTAGTTTTAGCATTATTATACATGCTTTTGAAAAATTTCTGTCTTTAAACTCAAAATTGTTGACATGCATATATACATACATGCATGCATACATACATAAATAAGTACCTACATAAATTCATCATCATCATCATCCATGCCTTATCCCAACTATATAGGGTCAGCTACATGAATCCTGTTTCGCCACTCCATTTTATTTAAAGCCATATCCACTGTTAAATTAATAGTGCTTAAATCATTTCTTACTAATACCCAGAGGTCGGCTTTTATCAGGGCAAATCTGTGCCCACACCATTCTAACAGCCTTTTGCAACCTTGCATTGAGAATATCTCCCCATAAAATAAATCACACAAGTATGGAGATATTCTCAATGCAAGGCAGTAAAAGCTGCCCGAATGGGCTTTGCCCTGACTGAAGCCGAACCCTTCTACCCAAGGTTTAAAATGTCGATGTCGATGGAAATGTCGCTTACCAAAATATAGGACATATGTCGGAAATGTCAAGGGGAAATATTGTAAAAATTAGAGACATTGTGGAAATATTATGAAATATGTGGAAATATGCAAAGATATGTTGTAAAATGATAAAAGAAGCATTAATACATATTTCTAGACTATTATCTTATTCCCAACCATTATATAAAGCTAAGAAACTAAGATCAATAACAAATTAGTAAATGACGATTTACTGATTTATTATGCATTTTGATGTTTTTACAAGGTTATCTGATATTTTCTTTTCTTATTTTTAGTTCTGATTTATTATAAATTCTAATATATTCATTTCACACTAGTAAATAGAAATGCATTTATTCTGATTTTTTTAAATATTAAAGTTATAATACATTATGTTTTATTATAAATTTAATAAAATGATTCTCCTTTTTGTAGTATTAAGATTATGATAAATTCTGATTTCTTATAAAACTTAATGAATTTATTATGATTTTTAATACTAAATTTATAATAAATTATGATTTAGTATAAAATTTATTAAATTTATTCTGATTTTTTATTTTAAATGTAGAATATGGTTTATTATAACATTTAATAAACATTTTCTGATTTTAATAAATATTTTAAAAAATACTAACTAGTTAATATTTTATTACTTGAAAAATATTTTTATGTTTTATATATTAATTTATTCTTTTGTTTTTATATTTTGTTAATTCTTTTTATAAATATTTTATTTGAAATATTAAATAGAAATATTAATGGAATAATCTATATTAATATACTGTATTATATTAATATAATATACTAATATATTATATTTTTAATGTACATTAGTCGACATGTTGTCGACATAATAGGAAAAACTGTATTTTTTTTTGTTATTTGGACCATTTTGGTCGACATTTCCGAAATATAGGAAATGTCGACCGACATAATGTAATTTTTATATTGCCATCCATTTTCATGTCGGTGAGCCTCGACATTGACATATGTCGAGCGACATTAGCGACATTTGGCGATATTTGAAACCATGTTTCTACCCATGCCCTTTTTGGTCTACCCCTAGCTCTTCTAGCCCCTTCCACTTGTAGCAAATCGCTTCTTCTAACTAGAGTTGTTGGTGCTCTTCTATGCACGTGACCAAACCATCTTAGCCTACTCTCTCATTTTATCACTTATTGGAACTACTCCTAGGTTTCTACAAAAACCGTCATTCCTAATCCTATCATTTCTAGCTTTTCCACTCATCGATCTTAGCATTCGCATTTCTACCACACTCATCGAACATGTTTCTTGACTGGCCAACACTCTACTCCATACAACACAACCAGACTTACAAATGTTATTATAGAATTTTCCTTTTAATCTAAGTGGTATTCTCCTATCACACAAAAGTCCAGATACACCCCTCCATTTTGCCCAACCTGCTCTAATTCTCTAGGTGACATCCTCCTCAATATCTCCCTTGTTTTGAATTATTGAACCAAGGTACTGGAAATGGTTACATTGAGTAATCTTTTGGTCTTCAATCCAAAGTGTATCCTGATTTACACTCCTATTATTACTAAATTTACATATCATAAGCCTTTTATAGATCAATGAACGCCATATGAAGATTGAAAGCCTTGACTTTAAAGAAGAAAGGGGAGAAGTTGGAGAGGAAGACATTGAGCTCAGGAGAGATCTAAGAAAACAGTTAGAGGATTGCCTGCACAAGGAGGAAATTAGCTAGAGGCAAAAATCTCGGTGTAAATGGGTGCAAGAGGGGGACAGAAACACTAGGTTTTTCCACTCTCTAGTAGAAGGCAGGAGAAGGAAGAACCTGATCTCCAAATTGGTAGTAGATGGAGTTGAGCCAGTGCATCAAGAGGAGATTGTCGGGGCTTGTGTGGAGCACTTCAAATCTATCCTAAGAAGGCCTGTGTGTAGAAGGGTGTGGGTAGAAGGTTTGGACTGGCCAGATGTAGGGGTGGAGAACAGGAGAAGGTTGGAGAGAAGCTTTAGTTTAGAAGAGATCAAGGAGGCTGTTTTTTCTATGGATAGAACAAAAGCCCCAGGGCCGGATGGGTTCACAATGGGTTTTTATCAAGACTGTTGGGACATTTTGAAAGATGATCTTTTGCAGGTATTTGAGGAGTTTTACAGGAGAGGAATTGTCAATTCGGGTGTGAATTCCACATTTATAGCCTTAATTCCAAAAAAGAAAGATGCTTCCCACCAGAAGGATTTTAGGCCAATTAGCTTGGTTAATAGCTTGTATAAGATCATTGCAAAAGTGTTGTCTTTGAGGCTGAAGAAGGTTTTGCCAGATATCATTGCACACTACCAAGGAGCTTTTGTGAATGGAAGACAAATCATTGATCAGATTTTAATTGCTAATGAGAGTGTGGAGAACTTTAAGAGGGATAAGAAGAAGGGAGTGGTTTGTAAGTTGGACTTGGAAAAGGCATATGACTTGGTGAACTGGGAATTTTTGAGGAAAGTTTTGACTAAATTTGGGTTCAGGGCTAGATGGTGTAAGTGGATCATGGGTTGTGTCCGGAATTGTCATTAATCAGTGCTAGTGAATGGGACAGTGGTAGACTTCTTTCCAGCCAGTAGGGGTATAAGACAAGGAGACCCCCTTTCTCCTTTCTTGTTCATTATAACTGCGGAGGTTTTGGGGAAATTGATTCACAGAGCAGATTCTAGGGGGCTCATTAGAGGCTGGAGAGTTGGGAGGGCGGAAACCCCTCTTACTCACTTGCAGTTTGCTGACGGCACGATTCTTTTTTGTGAAGGCGGTAATGTGAGCTTTATTAGGAATTTGAAGTCGGTGATACAACTGTTTGAGCAAATATCCAACTTGAAAGTTAACCTTGAGAAAAGTTGTGTTGTGGGGGTGAATTTGGAGGAGGGTGAGATCAGGGAGAGTGCTGAAATATTGGGGTGTGAAGTCTCGGGCTGGCCTTTAAACTACTTATGGTTGCCTTTAGAGGATAATCCCATGAGGGAGAGCTTTTGGAACCCGGTGGTGGAAAGGTTCGAAAAAAGACTAGTGTCATGGAAAAAGAACTACCTCTCTCTTGGCGGGAGAATTACTCTTATTAAGGCCACGCTTGCTAATTTACCTATCTTTTTCCTGTCGGTGTTTAAAATCCCAGTGAAGGTTGCTAATAGATTGGAAAAGTTAATGAGAGATTTCCTGTGGGAACCGGGAGAGGAAAAGAGGGATCATAGAGTGAGCTGGGAGATAGTTTGTAGGAGTAAGACTTGTGGTGGCTTGGGGCTTGGGAATATTAGGAGAAGGAATATGACTCTGTTGGGAAAGTGGTTGTGGAGATTCCCATTGGAGAAGGAGAAGCTTTGAGCTAGAATAGTGGCAAGTATTCATGGGCTGGAGCATAATGGATGGGACGCTGGAATCAGAGCTAGGACCACAAGCAATTCTCCTTGGAAAGCCATTCATGACCTACTACCAGTTTTCTCCCCTAATATCAGGTATGATTTGAATTCTGGTAACTCCATAAAATTTTGGGAACAAACCTGAGTGGGGAGTGCCCCTCTAAAGGATCAGTTTCCTTCTTTGTTTGCTCTTTCTGATTTGAAAAATGAGCCAATCTCGTCTTTTACCACCCCGTCCTCTTCCATTTCTGGGATTGGGTGGAACTTGGGTCTAAGAAGGGATTTGAGGGACTCAAACTTTGACATTATTTTGAGCCTTAGTGCAATTTTTAATAACGTTGTCTTAGACCCCACTAGGGCGGACTCTAGAATTTGGACACCTTCTCCCAATGGCATTTTTACTTGTGCTTCTTTCTTCAAAGTCTTAATTCAGTCCACCAGTCCTACCTCCCCTCCTTTTCCTATTGATGAGGTTTGGTGCAGAGCAATACCTCCTAGGGTTGGTAGTTTTTGTTGGGAAGCCTATCTGGAAAGAATCAACACTGGTGCTTTACTCCAGAAAAAGAGACCCAATACTTGTTTGTCACCTCAGTGGTGTGTTCTTTGTAAAGCGGATGGGGAGACTGGTTTTCACCTACTGGTGTCTTGCCATTTTGCGAGGTCAATTTGGGAATGGGCTTTGTCCCTATTTGGTTGTTGTTGGAACCCCCCATCAGACTTACAAGGCCTTTTTTCCCCTTCTTTTTTCAGGTGGCGGATAAAAAGGGGAAGGACAATGTGGAGAGGACTAAGGACTGCGATATGTTGGACACTTTGGGAAGAAAGAAATTCCAGGATATTCTTAGAAGCTCAGAGAGAAGCAGCAGATCTGAGGGCTATCATTCATATTAGAGGGCGGTACAGTGGCTGAAATCTTTGGAGCTTTTCACAGATTACACTGTGGATGACATGTTGAGGAAGTGGGGTGAAATTGCAAGTTGCACACAAACTAAGTCAGTAATGAGTGTGGCTTGGACCCCTCCACCTAGTGGATTCGTGAAATTAAACTTTGATGGGTGTAGCAGGGGAAATCCGGGACAATCGGGGATTGGGGGTGTTTTTAGGGATGAAAATGGGGTCATTTCTGCTATGCTCTCAGGCCCAATTGGAGTGGGTGACTCCCTTAGAGCTAAGATCTTTGCAGTTATGGAAGGAGTCCAAAAAGCTAAGGAGTTGAACATCAGGAAACTCTTAATTGGAGGGGATTCAGAGGTGGTGATAGGGTGGCTGCTTAAAGATCACAATGGCTTATGGAAGTACAATAATGAGAGGAGGAAATTCAAGTGGCTGGTGCGGGAGATGGAGGTTAAGATACGTTGGGTTAAAAGATTGGCTAATTCCCTAGCTGACGGTTTAGCTAAACAAGGAGCAGAAAGGGATTCACTTTTTTGGGCCAAGCTGTAACTTTAGTGTGTTTTCTTTCTTTTCTCTTTCTTTTTTCCTTTTCTTGAGATTCTTTGTTGCTCTTGGAAGATAAGCGTGTTTGTCTTCCTTTTGTAAATCTTCTTTGATGAATTAATGAAAGTGTTATTGATCAAAAAAAAAAGATGAATTAATGTTTACTTGATATTTATACATGCAAATATGAAGCTAAATTGGGTTCAGGTTGGCCAAGGCCTCAACCCTAAACCAACCTGAAGTTAAATTTGGTTCGGGGTAACCCAACCCAAGTTGCATTCCTATCCAACCCCACCCCTATATTATGGAACTGCAAAAATACATTTTTGGCAAAAGGCAAACAGTACAGAATTACATTAGCTATAGGCAAGAAGTGCATAACAGAGGATACACAGCTATACAAAAGATGAGATGGCTCAGTTTCAATGGTAAGTTAAGAAGGAATAATGGCACTAAATGCATAAAAATGATGGAAAGACTCACTAGTTGTGATGGAATAAGAAAGTTTTCACTTACTGTTTTCGAAAGTTCACTACCCATCTCCATGGTGCGCAGACACAAAGGAATTATTTCAGTTGAGAGAAGGAAACTAATGACTTCTGTATCATCAACCTGCAAAAGAATAACAAAGAAGTTACTTTATTATAACAAAAATAATCTTTTAGGCATTAGAGAACCAAAGGCATCGCCTTAGTGTTTTGCATTGGGGTGAGGGTGTACAAATTTTAGGTTTAGTGCAGCCAAACCATATTGCATTGTATAAATAAGGGTACAAGGGTGTAAAAAGGCATCATGATAAATTAATTTTCAATTTAGAGATCCATAAATGAGTTTAGGGAAAAAGCACAACAGAAAAGGAAATTAATGTATTCATTGTGGTAGGGCTTTAACTAGTAGCATTTGTCATGGTATTCATCACAACAAGCCAATTTTCTACTTTTCTTTTGATTTTTGTATACAAAAATAGATCACTATATCTTTCTATGTTAAATCAGGAGCTATACCCTTTCATCTGTTCGTTCCTTCTCTTTAATCATTTCTCTTAATCTTTCCAACTGGAACACCATCCTTTGTTCTCCTTTGTTG
The DNA here is from genome assembly GCF_055504915.1 of Nelumbo nucifera. Lineage (NCBI taxonomy): Eukaryota > Viridiplantae > Streptophyta > Magnoliopsida > Proteales > Nelumbonaceae > Nelumbo > Nelumbo nucifera. Next base: position 9,040,411 of record NC_142654.1, on the reverse strand, counting down.
CAACCAACAAATACTCTCTTTTTTATGAATAAAAAAGAAAATTTTATTATTTCAGAACTTAATATAGAACTTTAAGCTCATACAACAGCCCTTGGAGAGGTGCAAGCTGCAGCCTCTCCCAATAGATTGTAAGGAAACTAGAGAGAAGAAACAAACATTACAGATGAACCCAAAACATTTCTTCCCTATTTTCCCCTTGCTTTTTGATCAATAACAGAAGATTTCATTGAAGAAATTTAAGGATACAATGGGAAGACATAACTTCTTTTATCTCCCCCGACAAGAAACAAACCCCTGTTCACCCCCTGTTTTGCTAAGCCATCAGCAGAAGAGTTGGCACATCTCTTAAACCAATTCACTTTCACTTCATGTCTTCTGTCAGCCACTTAAATTTTTTCTTTTCATTGCTGTAAGTCCACAGACCATTTTTGTCTTCTTTCAACCAGCCCGCCACCAGTTTGGAGTCTCCTTCTATAATCAGCTTCCTTGTATTTAACACATTGGCTCTCTGTACCTTTCAATGCTGCCAAGATCACAGCTCTAAGGGAGTCGGTGAGTCACCTGCTTCAATTAGACCAGAGAACAAGGCAAATATTTTCCGTTCCTCATTCCTTAAAACACCACCAATACCCAAAGGCCCTGGGTTACCACTATTTGCCCCTTGCTTGGATAAACCATCAGCCAATGCATTTTCTGATCTCCCAACCCATTGTATAGATACAGACTCATTCCTTGTCCACCACTTAAATTTCTTGATTTCATTCTTATAGCACCACACAGCATCCTTGGGGTTCTTCAACCACCCCACCACCACCTTGGAATCCCCTTCAATAAATAGTTGCTCTACACCCAGTTGATTTGCAAATTGCACTCATTATAAGGCAGCTAGTAGTTCTACCCAAATAGAATTCCCAAATCCCATGGGACCCTATTAAAGAAATACAATCTCTCCAATCATATCTTAGCCCCCCCCCCCAATTCTAGATAGCCTTGGATTGCCCTGATTGCTCCCATCAAAATTCAGTTCCAGTGAACCTTTAGAAGGGGGAACCTAGTAATTGCCCTATTCTTAATGGAGGAGCACCTTGCTACTGCTAACCAATTTTTCCAGAAATCATTTAAGGAGAATTGATGGAAGTGTTCCATGGTCTTTAGCTAATGTATTGCCCTATTCAACACACAATCCTTCAAATCTCGGATGCTCCTTTCCTCTTGGAAGATCCTAGCATTTCTTTCTTCCTAGATTGTCCAAATCAAGGCTGCTCTAGCACATCTACACAGAAGTCTCCCTTGTTTTTCAGGCCAATTGAAGGTAGAATGGTTAAAGGTCATGTATACTTCTAGTTGGCATACTCCACCCGCACCCAAACATAAAAAAAAAGCCAATCCCATAACTCGGCAGAAAGAGAACAGGAAATTAGAGTGGTAGCAATCCTCCTCACGAGCTCTACAGTGAGTACACCAATAGGGTGAGATACAAAGGAAAGGTCTTCTCTTTTGTAGGTTATCTAAAGTGTTTACTTTCCCATGTTCCCAACAAAAAGCCATAATCTAAGGGGAAACCGGTCTGTACCAAACTTCCTTTGAAGGGAACACCTGCCAAAAGGAAGACTGACAAAGGGACTCAAAAAAGAAGCACAAGAGAAGGTCCCTTTGGACCTAGGAACCCAAAACCTTTTGTCTAGCTTAGAAGGATCCAAACAAACCTGATTTAGGAGATGGAGCAAATTAGAAAGGGATTCAATTTCTCATCCCTTACCCCTATGGAAGCCAAAGTTCTAGTTTGGGCTTCAGAGCCAAGGGGGTTCCCAAAGGTGAGAGAAAGTTTGAAACAACCTCTTTCTTATACAACAAAGGGAAAAGGTCCTTTAAAGGGGTATCTCCAAACCAAATATCCTCTCAAACTCAGACAGGGTTTCCAGAACAAACACCATACCTGACATACCTAAGAAACTGAGGAAGAATACTGTGAATGGCCTTCCATAATATTGCCCAATTAGCCTGCCTTGATACACTAGTATCCCACCCATTGTCTGAACTGCCATGAATACTTCCCACCACTTCATGCCATAACCTCTCTTTCTCTCCAATGGCCAATGCCACAACCACTTCCCCAACAATGCTAGATTTTTCTGAACCACCTTTCCTAATCCCAAATCCCCCCTCCTCTTTACTTCTACACACAACTTCCCACTTAACCAGGCAATCCTTTTTTTTTCATTGTATTGGTTCCCAATGGAAATCTCTCATTAATTTCTCTAGCTTATTTGCTTCCCTAGGTGGTATCCTAAAGACAGACAAAAAATAAGTAGGTAGGTTCGCTGATGTAGTGATTATCAAGGTGATCCTACCACCTAAAGAAATGTAATTCTTCTTCCACAAGGCTAATCTCTTCTCAAACTTTTCTAACACTGGAGTCCAAAACCTATACTCTCCCTAGGGTTTGCCCCTAATGGAAGCCCTAAATAGGACATAGGCCAAATTCCTCCTCTCTCCATTATGACAGCATCACCTTAACTATTTCCTACCCCTCATGCCCTTCCCTACTTCTGCTATCCTCAAATAGCAGAGATAGGGTCCCTTCGTATGATTCATTGATTGACCCAACAAAGCTTGCCTTCCCAGACCAACCTTTGTTGCTCATGATACTTCCAATCCCTAAGCTTGCATATGAGGAAAATCCATCATCCCCACCCCAATGCTTCTTCATGGGGGTTGGGCAATGTAAGTCCTACCCCATAGCCAGCGTCAAAAACTTTTTCTGTAGTGGAAACACCCTCTCGGCCCTTGAGACCTATGGAAGTTCCTCTTATCTACGCCTTTCCTCCCTTTTCCTTATTAAATCCCCTCGCCTTAGATTCACTGGGGTCACTTGGACCAACCTTAGCCTCCCTGGTTCAGCCCAACCCAGTTCACTCGAGGACCCCATTCCACCACCAGCCTTCAAACAATCTTGCCAATTCCTTGTACCTGAACTGCTCTTTCTGTTTTCCTTTAAGATCTCTGTGGGCCCCAAAAAAGTTTGTCTAATACCCCCTTCCTTCCTTCTACCATCCTTCGACAATCCTCCCCCACTTCATTCAGATGTACAGGCTTATCCTTTCCTTCTGTCTTTCCCTTGTCATCACAGCCATCCTTAATATGAAATCTGAGTCAATTAAATACTGATTTTTGAATGGCATGTGTTTGCTCTTTCTTCTCTATTTGAAAAACTTTCAATTTCAACAGGTTCATCCGTATGACTTTGACCAACTCCATCAGGCTACACTCACAGGACCACCATCCTCCCTAACCTTACTGGTTGCAGCACCACCATCCTACACAGTTGCCACCAGCACTGGAGAAGATTGTTCATCTACGATTAACCCTCCAAAAAACTTCAATGGCAACCACCACTATAAACAAAGTAACAGACCTTACCTAACTTCCATTGTTCTTAGAATATTGTGAGGGGAGGCGCTTCTCGCATTCACCGCAGCCCATCTTCGATTTTGAAGTGCTAGTGTTTCATGAGACACCTCAATAAACTCCCCACAACAATCTCCAATAGATTTTAGTATCGGCAAGTTCCAGAGGTGAAAAGGAAGTCCTCTTATTCTAATTTCCAGCTCTCCAGTCTCCTCCTTTCCATTTAACAGCATTGACTTCTCTAAACCAAGGCCACAGCAAGAACCTCCCTTGTGTAGAGTATCATTCCAATTTTATTGGATGTCTCCCAAGAGACTCCCTTGTGTAGTGTATCCCCACTGGTTTAGCCACCTTGAAGCCTTCTACCTTAACTCCAGACTGAATACTATCGCTATCTATCCCCAAAAGGCAACAGATTCAAAAGACCCTCTACTTTGAAAATTGTAGCAATACTTTGGCCTAGGACACTCCGATTAGGTCTTTCCTCCACCTCACAGACCAATGTTTCCTCCTAAGCATTGGCATAGAAAGGTTTTTAAAAACCAAGTATCACACTCTGTTTCTTGTTAGCATAACAACATCTTCAGCCTTCAGCAGAACACCTTTATACCCTCTAACAGGTTTGGTCTGTCCACCCAACTCCATAGGTTTCCCAGTAACATTTTCAACTCTAACTTCACCAACTCCAATGTCATCTATCTCATTGCCACCAATGCTTTCAATCCGACGTTGACCCAATCGGTTGAACCATTAGAACTGTCACCCAGCCTTGATTCCGGATCTGGTTCTACCGAAACCCGTCTGTTGGTAAAAAACCATCTGACCTGGGTGATCAACTGTCGACCCGTTTGACCCAGTCACTAGGTCATGGGTTGCACAATCTATGCACGTGCAAACTTCTGGTGGCCATAACTTTGCACTCTGATGTCCAATTGGGTTGATGTTTTTTTTTTAATTTTGGGTAACTTTTTGAGATCTACCAATCCCAAGGGGTCGAAAGCGCCTTGCCCTTCTATTTTGGAAAAAAAAAACATTTTTTGGGCCTTAAATTGCAATTTTAACATTTTTTATAAATAAAAAAGTTAAAATATATAAATTAAACATAAAAACATAAAATAATATTTATATATACATATATAACATCTCAAAATAATTATATATTTTTTAATGATAAAATACATGTTTATACATGCCTATATGCATATATACATGTATATATGCATAGATTTGATGATGTGGCACGGTCTGACCTGTTCAACCCAAACGGTTAAACCGGTGATCCAAAACCCAGAGGCAAAAGCAGGTCAGCCTCCGGGTCGGCTTTTAAAACATTGGTTGCCACCTTTTCAACTGCAAGGCCTCCTGGAGAAAACTCCACTACCCACTCCCTTGATCCCCCATAGGAATGCATAGTGATTTTGACTTTCCATTCCCAAAAAACTCAATTTGCTATAGGTTGTAGGAAACATAAACATTACAACAAACTACATATTTTCTCAGGTAAATATAACAAAAAAATAAAAGAAAACAACAAACTACATTTTGAAATACAAAATTGTACCTTTACAAGTGCACCAATAACACCCAAGCTTGTAAGCCTCAAATATTCAAAAGGTCGTGTCTTGCTTGTGGTGTTGAGGAAAGGATACAGGTACAAAGGAATATGTGCTGGGGAAAAAGAAGAAAGAAATTTGAACAAATCAGAAAAATGAAAGAATGTTACCTCATATAAATTTTAACCAGGCTAATATTGTTAACCATAATGTTAATACATCATAATGGAAGAAACCGCAAAGAACAATCCATAATATTGTTAACCATAATAATCCAAGCAAAAGTTACAATTTGAAGTAAATGAATGCCAATATATTGATCACTTCTAGCCATCACAATACAATGGAAAGGTCTCTGAAATACCAATCACATGGTTAGAAAAAACAATTCCTGTTTTATAACCTGTGATAATAGAAAAGTACTTTGATTACTAGTTTAGAGTTCTTACAGAGCAGTAAAGGATAAATATTACTACAAGTTGCTAAACCAACAAACAAAGTTATTTCCAAAAGCAACAGAAAAATCTAGAGATAATTCAACATTTCTAGTTTTCTTCTACAACCACAAGTTGAAACTTAAAATAGGCTTCCTTTGCTAACCTAAAGCACCTAACATTAGTACCATATGTTATTTAATGAAAATTACCTTACCACTAAAAAAACATCAATGTCATGTATGGTGATGTAAGACTAGAAATGTGAAAACAGGACTTTCAACTATAATTAGGTTGAGTGAATATGACTAGAATAACTAGATATAATATTGACAGTAGTTAGACTAATGTACGATTTAACTGAACAAGGACTACAACTGATAAACTCTAATTTCAAGTCAGTGAATGAAGCACTAAAATGTCAATAGAAATTCAGAGAAGCAAGTCTTAGGGTTCAAAGAAATTCAAAGGGAAAGAAAGGAGTGGTCATTAGAGTGGGTGGTTGAGGAGTTTGAGATTTTCTCTGTTATCAGCCCATTGCTTAGTGTAACAGTAAAATCTAGGGCCCACAAGCATGATAACACAGGTTTGAGTCTGAGAGTGGCCACTTTGTGCCAAAAAAAAGATACAAAGGTTAGGTCCATATCCAGTCCACCCCACCCAAGACCCCAGATATCTGGGGCCAAAATTGGGTAATGGATTTTCTTTGTTATCAGCCATGGTAAGTGATCAAAATTTCTATAAATGTAGCATGGAAACAAAAGCCCCAAGAGTTCAGTGTTTCAACTGAAGGGGACCAGTACAATAGCCTGGACTGTGATTTGGAAACACTAAAAATACATCACAGTTTCGCATAAGTCTGCATGCCTGGTACCCCCCCTGTACCAGCTGGTCTAGTTCTTATCAATCCCTTCAGTGTCAACCACCTAGTTGACCTCAAAACGAGCAGCAGGTCAGTTTGGAAAACAAACTTTGTGCTTTTATGATCAGAAATTTGAGGTACCAATACATTGGAAGATGTGAATTAAATTTTAAATCCAAAGTTAAGTAAAAGTTTCCTTGTAAGGAATTAGGAAAATTACCATTCAGGAATAGTGTCCTTGTGTCTGGGTGAGAAGCCACACACTGCAAAAATAAATAAACTGAAAACATTGATAACCTTGCCAAAAATGAGCAAGAAATGCAACACAAAAAATTGTAATACCCATAATTTCATTTCTAAAATTCCAAGAAATGAATTCAAATTGTTATAAGAATTAGAACTAAAAGCTACATGTCATGTAAAAACAAAACAGACCAAGTTGACAGTTGTGACCAACATTTCAATGGCTACATTTTCCCTTTTTCTTTGTATGTATCTGTATGTGGACATGAATCATGAATGCATTAATTTGCTTCCAGTGTATACAGAATATTTTCAGAAAATAGACCAAGTCAAAGTAGTGAGTTGTGACATACATCTCAATGCAACATCTCCATTTTCTTTTGGTATGTATCTGTGCAAGTGAATGCATTAATTTGCTTTCAGTGTATACAGGATATTTTCAGCAAGGTTCGTTGACTTGGTGATGTGGCATGTCCATGGCCTGGATTACTTCGAATTTGCAGGTAACTTTAAAGGTGTTCTTGCACAGAAATAGAACAGACAAAGAAGAAGGATGGAAAAGAAAAGTGAAGTGAAGAAAGTAGAAACAAGAAACAAGAAAAACAGGGACCAACCTACCAATAGAAATTGGTGTCTAACCAAGGAGGGAAGGATGGAATCTCACCACCAAAGAAGGATCATTGTCACTACAGAAATTGCAGTACACAATTACCAGAACATTCATTAATTTGGAGATAGGGAATATAAACATGGATTTTCAGTAACATATAAAATGATGCTAGAGGTAGTCGCTTCAATTAGAGTGAACTGAGGCAGAATTGGATTTCCAATCCAAACCAAGACTTTGATTTTTCCCATCACATTGAAGGTGTTTGACCTCCATGGAGGCCCTATGTTTCACCAATTTAAAAGGTGTGTTTACATTTCTTTTATCATTTCATGGAGGCCCTAGGTAGCAAGTTGGATAGTAACACACATGCAAGTAAACTTAAACACACCATTGTAATGTGACAACTAGAGAATGACTAACCAATTCAAGTCATAATACATCATTTCCTAGTCAGTACCCTATGTTTCTGATCATAAAATTCACTCCTAGCTCCTTTCCATGTCATATTTCCATTTCCATGGGTACTGACACAAAATTTTACTGGAGTAGACATATTCCTAGTGAACACTACCAGCCAAGGTTTTTAAAACCGGACCGGACAGGGAACCGTTCTGGGGTCCAGTTCCCAGGTCAAAAGGTCCATCCATCTGGTCCAAACGAGCAGCCTGCTTTGATTAAAAAAATAAAAACACAAAAAACGGCCAAAACCATTCCCGGGTCGAACGGTTTGACGGTCCGACCGCCCAGGTCAGTGGTTCGCTGACCAAATCAACGGTTTTTGGCCAAAAAGCAGTTTGGGGTTAAACAGAACTGATCAGGTGACTGGTTCCTGGTTTTTCCGGTCTGATTTTGAAAACATTGTTACCGGTACTATGTGGACAATAAGAGATAGTATTTATAACATAAGATGATGACAACATTGTAGATACGTGGACTAGCAATGTTATTGCCCACCTAATGGACATGATCACCACTTTGAGCCAGCTTGATATTCTTTTCAACATGCAGTTAAATATTATTCTTTGTTTGCATAATAGATTATTTGGTTGATCTATTAGAATCATTTGTGTTTTCTATGAGTTTACATTTTGCTTGAAGTCATTTTATAATGTAGTTTTGACCTTAAGGTTTACAGGACAGCTTCGTAATGTATTGTTTTGTCTATAACCTTAGTTTTTAGCTTTGTTTAATGATTTAGAACAGGATAATAATAATTTAAATGTGTACGTTTCTTTTATCACTTCATAAAATATCATTCTATATCTGTGCATATTTCACAATGTTTCCACCATTTCTATAATTTTACAATATTTCCATATGATATTTCTGACATGTTTCCTATATTTGGATGACTGACATTTCCACTACATTGACATTTTAAAGTTTAAACTTAGCATGTGATAGCTGCCCTGGTGCTTCTCCACATAATCCTTCCCCTTTTCTTTAGCCAAACAAAAGTTTTAGGAGCAAATAAACTTGACATACTAGATGGAAGACTCCACCATTTGCTTTGCAAAGGGAAAACCAAATGTTCCAGATATGTGGTATAAGATGCACATGTATGCAGTATAAGAGAAAGAGAACCACATCTGTAGCATTACTCAGTATGATACCAAGTTTCACTCTGAAAATTACCAAGTAAATCCAACATATATTAAACTCATCAGCATATTAAATGAGTATCACCATGCAAGAAACAAGAAATAATTTCCAAGAAGGGACATCCTAGAAAGATAAGTTCAGAGAGAATTAAAAAATAGACAATTGATAGGAATGACTAAGCTAATTGACCTGCAGAAGAGCAAGTGCATTGCAAACTCGATTTGATGCAGCAGGTGTAAGAGTTGGCGGTGACAGGAAGGTGTATATGGAGACTATCTCCTGCAAATAACAATAAGTTCCACCACATTAGTCATAAAAATCATGCTTAAGTAATTTCATGTTTAAGAGCAAGAAAATAAATGAGAACCAGGTGAGAAAACAAATAGATGATGTACAAGATGTGAATATACAATAACAGTAACAATAAATGGTCAGCTGAGGAAGTAAAGTCAAATGGTTTGATCAGAAGATCTAAGGTGGTGAGGGACACTAAGTTTCTAATTTACAGTTTGCCAACAACCCTTATCTTCCTAGAAGCAAGGTGAAAAAATATTGGGTGTAAAGAATGTTACAAGATGCTTGGAAGTTTTTAGAGGGCTGAAAGTAAAGTTATCAAAGCAGTATTATCAGAATTGATGTGGAAGAAGGGGAAAGGAAACACTAAGAGAAATCTTGGTCTGCACAGCAGGGATTCAAGTGATTGGGGATGATTAGAGTACTATAGACAAATTTCCCATGTAACTTGAGTGGAGACCTATAAAGTGAACCGAAAATAACAAGTATGAAGGAAGTAAAAGAGGTTATTCATGGTTAGAGGAAGTATGTGCAGAGGACTAATATGAGGGTTTTTTTTTTAAAAAAAAAAGGTAAGGTAATTTTATTAACTGAAAAAGAGCATACAAATAAGCCCCACAAAAGGATCAAAAAACAAATAAGCCCCATAATATGAGGGATTTTTTAAGGTAAAGTTGATGGAAGTATGATTCTTTTGATTTCAGTTTGCTAAGGGGTCGTTTGATTGCACTTTTCAGAGGTCTGAATCTGAAAATGCTACTTTTCAGACATCACCCCTTGTTTGGTTTTACCTCTTAAAATTGGTCTAAATCTTATTTTCAGATCTGAAAATAATAGACCTTGAGCTGGTTCTTAACGCACTGACGCATTTCAGAGCTGGTTTATAGTCCAAAATATCCTTATAATATTTTGGAAATGACACGAGTTACCCCTGATAACCCCAAACCCAGAAAACCTAAACATTCGACCTCTCTTTCTCTTTCTCTTTCTCTTTCTCTTTCTCTCTCGCTCTCTCTCTCTCCCTCTCTCTCTCCGTCTCTCTCTGCCCTGTCTTCCCACCACCGCCACTGCAACTTGCAGCAGTGGCTCTCTCGCTCTCTCTCCCTCCCTCCCCTCTCTCTCTCGTTCTCTCTCTCTTGCGCTCTCTCTCTCTTCGCCCTGTCTTCCCGCCACCGCCGCTGCAACTTGCCATGGCGGCTCTCTCTCTCTCTGTGCAGTGGTGGTTCAATGAATAATAATAATATTTTTATTAATTATTAATTATTAATTATTAATTATTTTAATATTTTTTATTAAATTTACTTGTGTTATTTATTTTTATTAACTATTAATTTTTAATTATTTCATTAATTTTTAAAAATTATTTTAATTTTTATTTGTGTAAATTATTAATTAGTAATTATTAATTATTTTAATACTTTTATAGTCATTAATTTTTTTTTAAAATTTTAATCGTTTCACTTATTAATTTTTTATTTTTTATTTGTATTGTTTCAATATTATTTTGAGGTTGAAAATTATTTTTATGAGATAATGCAAATTGAATTCAACATTTCCAAATAGTATGTTTTAGGGGTAAAATAGTAAAATCAGTAAATTTCAGATGGTAAAGGGTTGGTCCAACACAAGCAAACTTATGGATTCAGATCCTCTAAAAAGTAGAAAAGCATCTATGCCTCTTTTCTGATTTCAGACGCTTTTAATATCTTTTTAACTTTTCAAATCTGAATTTTCAGATTTATCAAAAGCCACCTAAGATGCTGTCTAGTTTAGCTCATGGGTAAGCCCCTATTTGAAGCCTTATTTTTTATGTAATAAATAAAAATGAAATTTTCATTAAAATAAAAAAGTGGGTTACAACAATAAGGTGATGTGGAATCACCAACTGAAGGATATCAAAACAAAAGAAATTCAATATAGTAAAAAACTCTCAAGCATCCCCAACAGGTTTCGTTTCTAAAGTGGTCCAAAAACCTGCCCCAAAATATTCTTTTGGCATGTCTTTGAAAACTGGAAGAATCACTAGCCATTCCATCAACTTTGATCCAACTCTCAAACAAAACTTCATTTTGCTTCCTGCCTTTCCTTCAAAATTTCTTATATTTGAAGCTTTCTTCATGCAGTTAAAAAAGTGTTTTCTGCATTGAATACAATGCCAATGTGAAATGTGACTTGTTTGTAAATTTTAGCTGGAAATTGAATTTCTTGATTGCACTCCCAGTTTGTTAGAAGAGTTTAATAGAATTGATTAATCCTCTCTGATTTTTTTTTTTTGGATAGGTAACCTCAATTCATTTCATTAATATAAACAAATATGCAGAATAAGAATGCAAGAAAAGGGGTAAAAACCCCTAGAAAACAACAATTACAACTGAGCCCAGTACATTTGCCCCCTATTTACCCTTATTAATCCTCTCTGATTGTCACTTCATTTTTGTTATATGTAACTGATTGCCACCTCATTTGGCACTCATGGCATCCAATTAGCTAACATAGCAATTCTTCAGATCTTATTGTTGTATTGTAACCTCCAAATCATCATACGCCACCATTTCCACCTTCCTAATTAACTTATTTCTTCCTTAACACCAAAATCTAGCAAGAAGCAACTTGGATAACAACATGCATGAAAGTTAACTTAAACACAGTGTTGCAAAAGTGTCAACCAGAGAATGACTAACCAGTTCAAAATCATACTGCATCATTTACTAGTTGATCAATGCCCATGATGCAGATGCTAGGGAAAACAAAGCATTAATTAGGCCAGATCAGGTTAATTGATGACCAACTAATTAGATAAACCACTAGTCAACCCAAGTGTCCAAAGCATAGAGTAAAAATTAAAATCAAGGACTTGAGGTAACACACGAGCAACAAAAATTAATATCTCCTGGATTCAAGATTTGTCACCAGAGTGCATGTGCATATTTGTAAATACATACATATGTAGTTTCCTTTTTGTGATGTATGCATTAACAATAGTTTCTCAATTTTAGAGAGAGATTATGAATAAATGTAAGTACATAACTTGTATAAAAATCCTAATGATTTCTAAAGAAATAAAATGTACGTAGCAATTTCTTTTTGTATCTAGATCATAAATGTAATTAGCTCTTTAGTTTCCTTCCCCTGCTTCAATCTCTTTTTGAGCGGGGCTTAGTATATCATTTTGCCTTCTTTAATACATTACCTTTTCTCAAAAAAAAAAATCTATGACTATGATTATGAAGGATTAATATTAGAAAATACAGAATCATTTGGAAGGATTTGAAGGATTCACGCGTATGTATAGAATGAGAAAAAGATTAAGATTAGGAGAGGAATTAGGATAAGGGAATATGTTTGAGTTAATAAATCAGTGAGTCATTGCCTACGAAGGTTATTTACCAAATTCTATATAAATAATAAGTGTTAACGTAAGCATGCATTGCAGCCATTATTGTAGAGATTATTTATCAAACTGTTGCCCCTATGTTTGCATCCGTTATTGTTTCTTGTTATCCATAACTGTTTTAGTTAGTATTGCATACAACCTTTGTCTTGTAGCTAGTTTAAGTTAATCCATCCATGATGACTTGTTTTGAAATTTTATATGGAATGTAAAACAAAAAAGTGGAGTATTAATCTAAATATCTAATATACCATAGAAATTGGCCCCACCATCTACTCTTCTACATGAGTGGAGTTTGGCATGTCCATAGCTCTTAACTCCAAATCCAGTGGTTTCCTTGAAGTAGAAACTCAAATCTAATTGTTATTTTAACCAATCCATGCTAAATACTTCTCTCTTTCCTGATAAGCCTTCCACTCTCGATTCAAAGACATAGTAGTCTGGCCAGCATTAGTGAAGGGAAATAAGCATACCTGTAAGAGTGCAGCAATAGCACCAGGTGTGTTCCACAGCAATGGGGCCAAATCTTGAAATATTTCTCTCTTCTGAAAGTTGGAAAGGAAAATCAGTCATCAATTGAGAAAAAAGAAAAGCAAAGAGGAAAAATTCCATAGTTTGTTCCATACAAATAATAAAGACATGAATGGTTTCCCATATGCTAATAACATTAAAGACAAATGCTAGCAGAAAGGAGCTACATGAGTGTTGCATGGACATGAATGCGTCTGGGAATCGCACACAATGATGCCAAAAAAAGGACTCATGGACAGGTCTATATAAAAGTATAGAAAAGGTTTAAAAGTTCTTGGCTAAGGTGTTAGCAAAAAGGATTAGAGAAGTCCTAAGAGATCTAGTTTCTCCTAACCAGTTTGCATTCGTGAAAGGTAGACAAATTGTGGACAGCATTTTAATAGCAAATGAATGTGTTGAAGAGAGAAGGAAGAGGGGCAGGCCGGGTAACCTTGTTAAACTTGATCTAGAAAAGGCTTACGACAGAGTAGATTGGGACTGCCTTCTCCAAGTTCTGAAACTAAAGGGTTTCGGTTCTAATTGGGTGAAGTGGATAAAAAGCTGCATCATTTCAACCTGGTTCTCGATTTTACTGAATGGAGAGCCCAAAGGTTATTTTAAAGCAAGTAGAGGACTTCGACAGGGTTATCCTCTCTCCCCTTTCCTCTTTAATTTGGTAATGGATGTTTTCAGCCAGCCTGTAGACAGGGCTAAAAGTTTAAATTTAATTAAAGGTTTTGAGGTAGGAAGAGATGCCCTAATTGCTTCCCACCTCCAATTTGCAGACGACATTATTCTCTTCCTGGAAGCCGACATGGAGAATATAATAAATGTGAAAAGGGTTCCAAACTGCTTTGAACTAGTCACAGGACTGAGGGTTAACTACTCAAATAGTATAGTGGCTATAAATTTAGTCGATGGAGCTCTTCTGGAAAGCTTCCAAGCAATTCTGAACGGCCAAGTGGAAAACCTTCCCCTCACTTATTCCAAGATTTTGGGAACCAATATTGGAAATATGTCAAAAGAAGCTAGCAACTTGGAAACGCTTCTTTCTCTCTAAAGGGGGGAGAACTCACCCTCATTAAGGCTGCTCTAGCAAATCTGCCCATATACTTTCTCTCAGTGTTTCAGGTTCCTACTATAATCAGAACACAGATTGAAAAACTCCAAAGAGACTTCCTTTGGGAAGGTGGAGGAAAGAAAAAGAGTCATCTAGTGAATTGGGCTCAGATCTGTAAGCCTAAAGAGGCTGGAGGGTTGGAGATTGGACACTTGAAGGAGAAGAACACTGCTCTTCTTGGAAAGTGACTTGGAGATTCCCTACGGAAACAACTTCTCTCTGGGCAGCTGTCATCACCAGCAAGTATGGGTTGAACAAAAATGGTTGGGACTGCAACATTCATTCAAACCGAGTAGCTTCCTCAAGCCCCTGGAAAGGTATCATCTCTACCTACAAATTTTTTTGTCCTTTTTTAAGGTTTAAAGTGGGTAATGGTACTAGAATGCCACCTTAGCAGATTCTTACCCTAGAATTTTTAACCTCACTCTTAACAAAGAAGCTACCATCTCCCAGTGCCTCCCCTCTTCCCCCTCTGAGAGTAACATAAACTTGAAACTTAGAAGGCCCTCAAGGGATTCGGAGATCAGTGATAACTGAACTTGTCCACTCTCTAAGAGAAGTCTACATCTCCCCTTACTCCCTAGACTCCCGTGCTTGGAAACCTCACCCTGTTGGCGAGTTCTCTTCCAAATCTTTCTTCAAGGTTTTGCTTGCAGGAGAGCAGGACTGTTGTTTCCCTTTCAAGAAGGTTTGGTGCAAATTTATCCCCTCTGGAGTATGTTTCTTTGTCTGGGAGGCCTATCTTCATCAGATAAACACATGCGAGCTTCTGAAAAAGAAAAGTCTTGGCAGACTTTTTATCTCCCCTCATGCCTGCATACTCTGCCTTCGAGAAGGGGAGACAACTGATCATCTCTTCATTCATTGTCAGGAAACCAGGTTTATTTGGAATCATTTCTTACAACTAGTTGGGTACAGCTGGGTGGCTTCAAATCACCTACAAGATCTGATTCATCAATGGCAAGGAAAAGGTCTGAGTAAGAGAGAAAAGGTGTACTGGCAGATAGTTTTGCATGCTGTACCTTGGGGAGTGTGGGAAGAAAGAAATAATCGGCTATTTGAGAACAAGGTTAAGTCAAAGAGTGATCTATTATCTCACATTAACCACCTCTGTAATCTGTGGGCCTCCAGCACAGATAAGTTCAAAGGACTCTATAAATGATCTCAACAGGAATGCTGGTAATTTCCTGTTCTCCTCCCCTCCCTCCCCACCCACCTATAGGAGTCCAATTCTTGGAAGGCAAGGCCTTTGGACTCTAAGTTTTGATGGAAGTGCTTCAGGCAACCCTGGTGCTGCTGGCATAGGAGGAGTTCTAAGGGATGAAAATGGAAACATCTGCTGGGTGTACAGTGGGCCAATAGGCATAGCAGACTCTACCAAGGCAGAAGTGATGGCTGCACTTACAGGGATCAGAATAATTAACAGATTAGGTATTCAGAACCTCTCCATTGGAGGCGATTCAGCAAACACCATAATATGGTTAGGAAAACAAGAGACCAGGCCATGGAGACTCAGACATTTTCTGATGGAGGCAAGGGTACTGACTGCTTCTAATGCAAACCTGATTTGGATTCCAAGGGAATTTAATGCTATTGCAGATGGACTAGCAAAATTAGGTGCTCTGTTAGAAGATTTGTACTCTGATAAGTTTCCTCCTGTATAATTCCTAAGGGTCTGATCCCTGCTTTTGTTTTTCTTTTCTTTATATTTTGTACACCTTGTGTACCCTCCTCTTTTCTTAATGAAATCAGTTACCTTTCTCTCAGAAAAATAGGTTTAAAAGTTTATCTTATTTACTTAATAATGTTTTACAGGAAAAAATGGAATTTCTTGTGCACATTAGTTGTTAAATTATGTCAAATAAGGAGAGAAAGAATATGTTAAACAAACGCATCCCTCAAGAATCTATGTAGTGTCAAAATACAAAAACATGTCCAAGATGGACGTTTCAGCTATTAGGAGAGTCTACAAAACCCTGGCTATAAGTTATTGTACCCCTATATAACAAAAAGGAAAATGCTAAACAGCTGTTTTTGTGATAATAAATAGGGGTTTGGGATTATTTATGGCTTGTATTTTTTTGAGGATTTAGACATATTTGTGCATCTTATGCCATCATACCATTAGCACTACTCAACATTAAATGATGAAACTTATTGAGAGAATTTATATGGTTTCCAATGCATAAAAGAAAATTGGAAAGTATTTGCTCCATCCACATGGTTCCAAATACTTATAGCATGAAAATAAAGGCCAGTACCTAATGTTGGTCCCAGCTATAGACTGAGTACAGTCCTAACCTTCATCATTTTTTCACACAAAGTGACCGCCCTCCGCCTCAAACCTATGTCATTACACTTGCCAGCCCAAGATTTTATTATTACACCAAGTAAATAGTAACCGTTTAATTTAATTGTCCTACCTCTCTATCAATTAGACCAATTCCAAAATCATTAGATTACATACCACAAAAATTATCCCTCTACTGCAAGCATCATATGGATCCTATTCCAAATAAATGGATAAATACACATGATAATGGTTGAGATGAACTCCAACTACATAAGATCCCTTCCAGACATTCATTTGAGGATTTTTTTTATTCGGTTTATTGTAACATAGCAAAGAGTGATTGATCATTAAATCAATTAACATAAAACAAAGAGCGATTCATTTGAGGATTTTGTTTCCAGTGAGCATATATCAATCAATTAACATAAAACAACAAGCATGCATTAAGATATAGATGGTAAAAAAGTCCTTCCATTTCCATCTCATAAGAATGATAACTTTTAATTTGTTTCAATCAAGCTCCATCAATGCCACTTGAGCATCGCAGAAATTAAAAGTAATAAAATATAACAGACTATCTAGATTTTGAGGAACAGCATATATCTGCTACATTAAACGCTTTCAACAGTGCCTTAAAGTTCATAGATTTAAATGATAAAATCACATAATTGACAACAATCAAGCAACAGGAATGACAGATAGAGACTACAAGTTTAACAACATAAAATAAGTTGGTCCTCCTATTAACAAAGCATGCAGTCACTGTTGGGGTGAAAGGTAAAAGGAAATTGCCTTTGAGAGCTCGTGAAGAGCATTTTCTCTGAGATCAGGGTTGTTTAGATCGATCACCAACTGCTCGGCCGAAGCCATTTTACGGTGTTTCTTAAGCAGAGCAGCGCTGGGGTTAGCAGAAGAAGCATTTGGGTTCGCAAAAGGAAGGTTTAGAGAGAGCGATTGAGGAAGATTCTCCATCATCGAACTTCCGAGTTCGATACCCGTCTCCCACAGAATAAGACCAGGAGAGCTCAGAGCTGGTAATTTGATAGCTCTTTCTCTGTTTGCTTCGAAGTTCGAACCGCTGTTTGTTTGGGTCGACAGTGGTTTTCTGACCAAACTGCGTCCGGTTTATTATGTTCTCTTGTGTTTGACCGTTTGTAGTATGAGAAATCAGAAATGCTATCAGTACAAATATCTGTAGTATTGCTTACGAATCAGAAATCAGAAATGCTATCAGTACAAACAAACTGCGTCCGCTGTTTGTTTGTGTGTGACTGATTGGTTCCGATGTACGCCAAAAGATGTGATTAGACCTCTTTATGGATCGGATAGTCTTTATAGACCGTGTCTAAAGAAGATAATTGGTTTTATCTAATTTAATTGCGGTCACATCAATTAAAATGGAATCTATCGAGCCCAAAAACACTCATTTCCGTATTGTTTCATTAATCAAACAAAAATAAAAAAAAAAACTATAAATTTTGTCTTTATAAACTTAGTTGAAAGTCAAAACAACCACTTATTTATATCATACCTTATTGAGCTTTGAGTCATATACTAAGGGGCTATTTGATAACACTTTAAGTTATTAAACTGAAAAAACCTTTTTTGCTGTCTTTTAGTTATTAGAATAATTAAATAATAAATCTTTGAAGAATATAGTGATCTATCCAACTCCCTTAAAAACTTATTCACTAAAGGGCTAAAGCAATAAGCTTTTCAATTAAGACCTTTTATTGGGTTTACTTATTAACTTCCCTTTGTTGATGAAACTACTAAAAGAACTGACTCCTACCTGATTAGAGGAATGCATCCAATTAAATGCCTTTTATACACTAATTTTAGGGTTTTAGAGTTTATAACTTAAGGTACAAGATTTGGAGTTTAGAATTTAGGGTTGAGGTATATATATGATAAAACAAGAGGGAAGCATTCTTTCAATAATGGAAAGAACAAAATAAAATTGTAAAACTACATGGAGTTGATTAATCGAAAAAATAAACGAAACTAAGATAGAAATATGGTCCACTTATAAATAAATATTAGTCTTGCCTCCAAATTATATATTTTGAGATTGACAAAAGTATTCTTATGTATAGACACTATATACAGTTCCACCATTCCAAATTTTATTTTAAAATTTGTCATTATCGCCCTAACATATTTGTAGATAAAAATATTTGTCCCTTTGAGAAGTATGAATAAAAATATCTTTGCCCATATAGAGTTATAAGAAAGTACTAATAAAAGGGTAATATAGACTTAAAAATGTTTTAAAACACACACAAATACTTTATGTCACTAAAATTGACTGCCGTTATGGATAAGTAGAATGAGTAACTTGACTCAAAACTACAAAGGGCGAGTATCTAATTTACTAATAAACTACACGAACTAAAATGACATTAATATTGCATATCATGATTAAAATGGTTTGAAACTATAGGCAAAATCCATGGTGCATTTTATGGAAATTGTTGAATGTAACTAAAAAATAAAAGAATCAATGATAAAGTGATATATCATAATGACATCTTTAATGTTATATTGTTACTAAAGTTTTTAATAAAGAGTATATCTTATAAAATGTGAATGGATGAAAATTAAGTACACCATATAATGTCCTTAATGTGATTAATTGAAATTTTAATAACTAATAAAATCCCCAAAAAAAACAGATAAAATAATGTTTTAACACATCAAAATATTGAGGTTTATTTTTGGCCTTTTGGGTTATAAGATAGGAAAACCCAAAAAAGAAAAACAGGAAAAGCACTAAAAAAGAACAATTAGTGACTAGAATTATAAAAAAAGATCATCATTATGTAAAAATGATCCTTATAGAGCTTTGGACTGTCAAACTTTACCCCATAAACAACAATAGTTACAGCATGCACGCTTGAAATGAAGTTGATGGCCCATCTCCACTGTTAAGTTCTCCTATTGAACCTTACTGTTGGTTTGTACATAAACAGCTTTTTCATGGCATCATCCAACATGCAAAATTTCAGAAACGAAGAGGTAAGGCCTTATCCTCCACCATGATTCGGACTGTCAAAAGTTTTTTCATACGGCCCTCACTAGCCCGGTCCAAGCAGGTGTAAGCTTTGTGTCTAGACCTGGCCCAGGTCTGTTTAGCCGTACATCTACACAGCACACAACGAAGAGGTAAGGCCTTTTCAAATTGCTAGTGACTTGTGGTACTACCCCTGCTGGCTGCTGCCTTTTTTTTTTGGGGGGGGGGGGGGGGGGGGAAGAAAGCAAAAATTAAATATTTGGACACAAATATTGTCTTCCTTGGAAAATTCAAATTGCTTGTGAATTGTGTCTTCCTTGGAAAATTCCTAAGCAATTTCAGAATCTTTCTCAACTTCCAGCCATCCAATAACTATTATTCAAATGAAACCAAAACCTCAAAGGCTGCTCATGTTGGAGAGAGAAAGAAGGATGAAGGCACACAAATTGAGAAGACATAGAAGCAGAAATAAGATACATTTTGTTCCAATCCAATCACAAGCAATTGTATCATCTGAGACACTATAAAAAGCAAGCATCCCTTCCTTCATGTTTCTGCACATATTTGGACACTACGAAAATAATGTTTCTGCACATTTTTTGAGTCATACACAGGATGCCCTGGCTGCAAGATGGGTGAGTGCCCGTTTATGATAAGTTATCCGGACCTTCTTGTATTTCTGTATGAAAGCCGGCAGGTCAATCTCCCTATCTAGCAGTTGCCTGTGAAGAATTTCAGATTCTTCTTCTGCCTTGTTCATTGCCTCTACACAAATCAAACCAGATTAATCATCTCAAAACAACTTTTCTACCAGTCACAATGAAGGTATCTCTCACTGAATTATTAATTATAGATAATGAACCAAAACCTATTTTTGTTTACCTTGAAGCTTCTGGAGCAAGCTAGAAGCAGAAAAGAACTTCTGTGTTTCTTCCTTCTGTCTTTCAAGATCATTTAGTTTCTCCTGGGCAGCAGCTAGCTCTGTTGTCCGGATAATTCTGCACTGTTATTCCATATACAAGAAACAGAGATCACCATCGGAAATTCAGAACCAGCTCACAAGCTATGAAAAAAAGAACTGAGTTTGCAAGTGCTCACCTGGTTCCTAAGCTCCAAGATGCGTGGTTCTTTCTCCAAGTTCTCCCCTATTTTAAAAGATGTATTAGTATTCCCATCTATATATGATCCAACTACCTAGAAAATATAGTACATGCAAATCTGCAAAAACTTACTTGCAAGCTGCAGAGTTTCCTTCCGAAGTTCATCCCGTACCTGACAAGAGACAAATAATATTAATAACCAAGGAAAATGCAGCATGGTATTTCAAAGATAATAATTAGCAATTACAGAAGAAAAACCAAACTAGAAATAAAAACTTCAAATTTCCATTAACAAGAGACAAAATAATTTTGAGCAAAGTGCATTCACACAACCCCTTGGGCCTCAAAATAGAAGCTTATTTCAGCACATCCTTAATGAAGGCAAGGATACTGATTTGTCCATTCATCGTAACCATACTTGCAAATCTCTCATTATATGCTAGCTTCATCGAGAAGAGTGAACTTGCAGATATTTTCTAAGAATTAAACTGTCATAAAACTAGATGGTATATTTTGCAACATGGGCTACAATATAGGAGAGAAGCACCAATCCTTCCATGCTTAAGCACATCAGCTAAAATTAAATAAGAGACGCCAAATGCTAAAATGCATAATTTTAGGCCATATTGCTCTCTACTCTCCAGGATTCTAGGCATCCTGTCCTCACTCCTCAGAAACCAGGTCAAAGCCATCTATAGTTTCCCACCAGTGAAAATTTAAGCATTAAAGTGAAAAAAACAGGAGCTTTCAAGTGAAATACCGAGAAGACTTCCATTGCAGGGGCTGAAGGTGATTGCATTGTATTGATTGGATTTCTTGATGGAGGTTAGCCCTTGGCACCTAGATTTCTCATTAGAGAGGCTAAGGCTTTACTTTCCAGCCTGAATAGCTTGTTCAGGTGGATCCTCATATCAGGTATGCTTTGTCAGCTTTAAGCTGTGTACATTGTACTGTATGATCTTTTTTTATTTTTTTATGAGAAATGGTGTAAGATTTTGTTTTTTATTTTATTAAATTTTTGGATGAGTAATGGTATAAGCCCCATATTGTTAGGTGATCAACTGCTACCTAACCCTTTTTTTCTGTCTTATGAATGAAAGCTGCATTGCAAACCCCCAAATACAATTGTTCCCTGTTAATCCCCTGCCTTGCAAATGAATCATTGATGCCAATGGCTTGCCTCAAGGTATGGCAATATTGCCAGGCTCCTTGAGTGTTATTACTAAGCCATTCTTCCGCTTACCTAGTCCCACCCTCTATACTATATGATTTTGTCCCCCTGCTATCAGGTTTTAATAGCAGAGATTTTCTTTCGCTTCATTAATGAAGGCTCTGGTAGTTGTTTCTTTCAACAATAAGGTTCTCAAAACACAATATGAAAACAATCCTAAGGATTAAGATGCTCACCCTAACCAAAATACCTTTTCCACCCTGTCCAAAAATAGAATAATTACACCCATGTTGTCCCTAAACAAACCACAAATACACTTCCCAAAAAAATCCACCTCCCAAAAGCACAAAGGCTTCCTCTTCCCAAAGAGCATTCCATCAAAATTAAGCATACTAACAAACTGACGAGGAAAGAGCCACCCGCCCTATGTCAATGTTAATCCAAGGAAATCATGCTTCAAAAATACCACTCTCAGCAGCAAGTCAACTAAGATGTCTCTAAACATGCCAAATTCTTAAATTCAATAAATAGCTGTTTACATGCATCAACTCATAAGAGGGGCTTGAGTATGAAATGCTCTAAAATTTCACTCATCCCGTGCAGCCTAGAAGAATACATGCACCAGGGCTTCCTCTTCCCAAAGAGTATTCCATCAAAATTAAGCCTAATAACATGCTGATGAGAAAGGAACCACCTGCCCCATGTCAATGTTAATCCAAGTAGGAAATCTTGCTTCAATAAAACCACTCTCAACAGCAACTCAACTAAGATGTCACTAAAAATGTCAAATTCTTAAATCCAATAGATGACCCTTTACATGCATCAAACTCATAAGAGGGGGCTTGAATATGAAATACTTCAAACTTCAGTCCTTCCACACAGCCTACAAGATTACAAGTATAAGGCATCTCCATATGATCTTCCTCTTGATACCGAATATCCAGACAAACAAGCCAAATGTTAATCCCTATTCCCTAAATAGTTTGAGGCATCATTATTCTAATAGTGTCTCAAGCCTCTACTAGAACCCACATTTCATGAAACACTAGTTGCATCAGAGTGGGCATAAGAAGCAACAGGTAACCAAAAAGGTTGTATATTAAGTAGAGTTTAGGAAGAACTCAGTCAAGGACAGTGTCAACCCACCAAATCTTCCTCAGACTGATTTCATTGGATGAAATAACATCATATTTGATACATCATAGAAAAACAGACAAAGATGACCATGTTGGTTGGCATTGTTTACTGGCCTTGAATCCCATTCATTATTGTGCATCACATATCTATGCTTAATTACTGAGTTCTATAAACTTTTCCACTCAAGAGGAAATGTTCACAACCATTTCCCAGGTAGGGAAAAAAAGTTTCTCTTATGCTTTATGAAAGATTATCTTCAGGTTTATACAATTTCTTCCTATTCACTGAAAGGTCATGCTGGAGTTCCTTGCTCCCTTAAGAAGTTCTCAAGGTTTGCAGTAGCACATCTGTAAGTACTCCTACACCAATGGCATTGAAATCCTATCATATTATAATCAGAAGGGTGAGAAAGAACAGGGTGCAAAGTTGGCACTTGAATAATTCTCTCATGTTCTTATCTCTTTTACTTTCCTTGGTTTGTTGTTTATCTTATCCATATGATGGTTCCAGACTCATTCACTGAAGCACTAGATTTTCAGGCATGATTCAGAGTCAAATCCCTGTTCTATCTTGCTAATTTTAGACTGACCTGATAATATCACATCTTTTTATTCTTATAATAATAACAATAATGTAACAACAACAACATCACCAACACCAGCAATAATAGTTGTGAAGTTGACTGGAGTCTCTGCAACACCAATTCCACACTTCATGCAAAATAATATATTCTTCTTGAGTGGAGAATTATAAAAGACACTGTATATACAGTTAATTTACAACTTATTTTTTATGTATAGCAAGAAATATATGAAAAATTACAAAGGAGTTTCAATGTAGCCAGACAAACATAAAAAGTGAACTTTGCAACTTACATTGTTTTGTGTTCTCACTTGATCAAGTGATAGCAATAATTGATTATATGCATCCTTGTCAGACAAAAGCTTTCGCAATTCATCAACACTATAGGAAACCAATCACAAAACAATAGAATGAGATGATAATCACCACCTACAAATACATATTAGAATAAGAATGAAATGGCTGCAGATACAACCTCAAGAATTCGTTAATACACTCCTGAAACCACTCTGATGAATAAATAATCATACTCTCTTTTTTCCAAAATCCTGGATACGGATATGGGTAATATCTAGTTTTTTAAGGTAAATGCCATTTTTCAATATTATTGTCTTTCCAAATTTAGTTAAATTTCTAACATGTGCAGATTTTTTAGTATAATTTGTTAATACATATTTTAAAAGTGTTAATGCCATAGAGTGCACCTAGAAGTGTCTAAGCAGTATCCGCTATCATATTTGACACTACTATGCTAGGCATGTACAGGTATCTGGACATCATGGGTTGCTTCTTGTCTTGATAGGTTGAATTCTTTCATTCAGTTTGCTATTGGCTCCCATTCCTAATTTGAGTGAAAGGTCTGAAAGGTCTTACCTTGTCTTGATAGGTTGTCTAGTTCTAATACCCTAAAACATGGCTCCTAGTTTCACCAAAATTTCATTAAAGTTCTGTGAAATATTGGTAGGTTGTACTAATGGTATGGTAGAAATCTAAAGTTTTAGAAAAAGGTATCACTACATACTTATTGCAGAAGTATGGGCTCAAAAGCCTTGATTGGGACTCAGGCCCCTGGCTTTCCCACAAGGGAGTTCTCTTTGGAGTAATATTCCTGATGTTCATCCTGATTTCTTGAAGGGCATCAGGTACAAGGTTGGCAAAGGCAATCATATAAAATTCTGGCATGATAAATGGTGTGAGAATTTTGATTTGTGAGGAAGATTTCCCTCTCGTTTTGATACTGCCCAAGATATGGAAGCTTAGTTGAAGACTGCTTTGATTTGGTGAAATGGTGAAGTAATCAGAGGCCCTACTCTTAGAAGAAATCCCAATGAGTGAGTTGTTTAGCCTCATTTGAAATATAAAGTACAACTCTCAAACTGATGATGAAAGAATTGGATCGTGAGAGAGTCCAGGCAAGTTTTCGATTCAGTCTTCCTACAGTAACCTCTTGTCTGGACAGGACAATGATTTCCCTTGGGCTTTAATCTGGAGTCCCCACATCCCTTCAAAAACAGCCTTCCTAGTTTGGACTACAGCTCTTGGTAGATGCCTAACTTCAGACTGGCTGATCAGAAGGGGGATGCCTTTCCTAGCATCTTGTGTCCTTTATGCAATGAGGTCCCTGAATCCTCCACTCACCTCTTAATCCATTGTAGCTTTTCTCATCAATTGTGGGAAATGGCTTGGTCCTGTTTTGGTGTACATTCTTGCCCACCTGAGAGTCCTTCAGCTTCTGCAGGGGTGGATAATCACGGGTTTGAACAGAAGGGGCAAACTGCTAAGGAGGACTTTTCCAGCTGCGATCTTGTGAACTCTATGGAAGGAAAGAAAATGTCACATTTTTTACAACAAATGTTCTGATTTAGTCTCAGTTAAGAACAACCTTATAAACACTGTATTTTTTTCTTTACTAGTAAATACAGTCAAAGAATTTCAATCATATAAGTGTTTCAGAAATACACAAACCCTTCCTGTTCTAATATTGAGAAGAGGAGGCAAAAGTATAAACAAAATATAAAACAGCCATATACAGGCTGACCAAAAAATATTTTCAGAATGCAATGACTAGCCCAGAAAGTCCACCAATCAAACAGTCTCTAGCAACTTCTTGCCTAGCTAAACCTTCTGCTAACAAGCTACCTGATCTTCGAATCTAGCTGAATGAGATGTTTGTCTGGGTGGTCAATATTTGGAGTCAATGTTGTATGACTTGGACAAGATAGAAAACCAGAATGCTCAGTGGGCCACGGTTTTACTAGTTATCCAGATGGTTAGCTTGCTCTGACCATGACCTGGATAGGTCCTAGGTCACTAAATCACCTCATTAACCATCCAGTCCAGTCATAGTCTGACAACACTGGTTGGAGTGCCTAAGGAGCTGAGTCTCCTTCAACCACAATTTTTTCAATTCCTAGGGGTTGAGTATGCTGCAACCAAGCCTCCCATGTGACCCAAAAAAGTAACCCTAGCAAATGCATTTTCGAAATCATGAATGTGCATACACTCCCCAAATCTTGTGATAGTGCTCTTTTCATCATCAATCACCATTGGCATTTCCAGAAATGCCAATGGATTATTTATTATTTTATCTGCAAATATTAAAAAATCCATTAACCTTGTTCTCCCCATATAAATCCTTGACACAATTAATCTTCAGATGATATTTATTTGTAATTACACAGCCACACTTCAACCATACCTCTAGGCAAAACCCTTGTTTGGTTGATGCAATTAACCAACAACTAATTTACTATTCACATCTTATCGAGGCAAATTCAATACCACTTTTGCATTTTTCATGTGTATAAACTAGTTCCTACAGAGTGATCAATTTCATGTCATCAATTTGTTGTCAACATGTTATTAAGTGGTATTTGAGCCAAACTTGAGGTTATCTTAGCATAATAAAGAAACCAGTTTAACTTCCTAAGTTTCAAATCACAAAAAATCATATACAATTCTAAGCAATGGTCAATAACTATAAACTATCTCATGAACCAATTCTAAACAATTTTGTTGGTTGCATCACATTTGTGAAGAGTGTTCTGAAATGTGAATGAAAATCAAAATGTCAATTATTGGAATGGATTTGTTAAATGGTCATCTAGTAATTGATAAAAAAATGATCATCTAGTAAACACACATGAACATCTCAAGAATACTAATCTTGCAGTTTAAAAGATTGGCCAAAAAGGCTATACATATTTTCCTTGTTTTGAGAGAGAGAGAAAGGTAACAGCTTATGCAAATATGTTTGATTTCAAAAAGGTGCCTGATAAGCATGGCATTCAAGATATCAAAAATTCAGAACCCGGCCCAAAATTTACAAAAGGCAGATATCTGTTTGCCTTATTACCCTCTCTTCATGTGGTAGTTGCAGCACAACAAACCCTACCAATGTGGAAAAACCAAAACTCTCTCTCAATGGTTGACTTATTTAAATGTCAATGGTTGGAGTCACCAGGAACAAGTCCAATGCATGGTGGTAAGCAGAGTATGAATACCACACTACCGCACAGACGGGCAGTCCAAAGGGTCATCTATTCAATGGAGAGGCTTAACGTCTTTCTTGTAGCCTACAGTAAAGGTTAGAGTAGAAGGGTTTCATGTAGCTATTAGATATATATGATCCATCTACAAAAAATTCCACTTTTCAGAAGCATGTCATAAGGAAATGTCTAACTCGTCTAACTGATAAATAAGACAATACATCAAGAATTTTAACCTCTACCTTTTGTCTTTCAACAAGTTAATTATGCTCGCAGCTTCGGCATGTGAAAGTTGCCCTTGTGATGCAGAATATGGCCGTTCTGAAGGCCTTTGTACATTGAAGCTGGCAGAAGCTGAAGAGCTACTGCCAGGTGTAGATGGACGGGATGAACCTGGTGAGCTAACAACAGAAGGAGGATACCACGCCTGTGCAGTAACCTCCCGAGGACGTGGCTGAGATTGTTGCTCTTGAGAACCCCTGTACTAGACAGTGTTAGAGCTTCAATGCACAATAAAACACAGCATTTTTTATTGGGAGCTTCACAATAAAACACAACATTTTTTTTATTGGGAGCTTCACAATAAATTACAGCATTGTGTACATATGACTAAAATGACATCAATATCAAAGATTATTAGATTTGAATAAGCTACAAGGTGATGTAGGTAGAGAACATATAAAGTATGAGTTAGGAGGTTTAAATACTTTTAAACCCAGGCCAGCAGCGTACATAAAGAATAAGAATGGCAATACGGTACCATGGGCCACACGTATCTAGTTCCTCATTTTCCAATCGGAACTAGAAGCCATAAATCTATATCAACATTCCCTATGGAAGTACTGAGTAACTAGAGAGATGCAGCAAACCCGCTAGTGCAGCAAAGCTACTACCGGATTATAGCTGAAGAAAGTTATAGCATTAAGTATTACTTTAGGCTATTGAAAACGTATATTTGCGCGTTAGTATTGATACTAGTGATGACCTATTAGAACTATTAATTACATATCATGGTGAAAGAAAAACTTATTATTGGTAGATTACCTGTATTACTATTACATGATAAACCAAATATAGAACCAGAATCTGAATTACAATCATCATTTTACTAAATATATCATAATAAACAGTAGATAAATCCAAATATAGGGAATCGCAGATTACCCAAAAGCCAAATTCCGGTTAGTAAGGAACCCAAAACAATCATAAAAGTTAAATTGCACCATAATACCAACTAATTACACAACCGAACAGAAATAATGAAAATTGAGAGAAAATAAAAGCAAGATTTCAAAACAGAAAGACTAGATTAAACTTTTCGGTCAAAAAGGAAAAGCGATGTCTTACAATTCAAAACTGGTTCAGCCTCGAAGGTAACAGGGAGCCCTAAATTAGATGCAAAATCAAGTATCCAATAGGATACAAGGCTAAAAGTAAATAGAAGGAGGAGGGACGGAATACCAGAAGGACTTGAACATGGCTGAAACGGCTCCTTCGATCCTCAAGGACCTCAACCCAAGAAAGAGGAATCTCGAACTTGGAAAAGACAAACCCTGAAATCAATTCTTGCAGCGGAGAATAAAACGAAAATGAACAGAAAAAAAAGAATAAAAAATAGAGAGAACAGAGGAGGAGATCGTCTCTGTTTATGGGAACGCGAAGCAGAGACGATTTCTTTCGCTCGTTCGCTCGCCCTCTAATGCTGCTGAAACGAAATTACACGATTACGAATTAATTCTGAAAGCTTTGAAATTAGAATATGTAGTACGTGGCACAATATTATTGGGAGACGGCCCCGTGTGAGAAACGATGCGTAGAGAAATGGAACGGGGTGAAGTAGCACGGTGTTTTCCACGCGTCAACGCTGAGCTTTCTATTTCTTCGCCTGCAAGTTTAAAACTGTTTGGTTACAAGAATTAACATATTTCTACCCATTTATGTATTAGTATAAGAGCACTGCATTTTAAATGTATAAGTATTCATTTTATATAATATAGATGTATAGACATTATAAGACATAGGAAAAACTACCTGGGAAGATATGATACTAGAAGGACTTTGACCAAATCTCTTGTGAATTTTGACAAATACAATTTAATTTATGTAAAGCCCAAATACCATATGATTGGTTATTACCTTTCTTATGATAACGTTACCGGTTTCAAGATTTTCTAATATTATAGTCAAAACTATTTGTGTATATATGTATGTATGTATGATCTCATATGCATTGATTTTAGGGAGAATGACCATTCAATCCATAGTCAGAATTCATAGGCCCAAAGTACAGTTAGGATAGGTGCCAGTTTGGAATTGATGCTAATTCAAATGTGGGTATGAGGGCATAAAGTGTGGGTTTTTGACCTTCTGAATGTTTATAGATTTGCAGGGGAATTCAAAAATCTGCATTTAGGCCTGTCCGTACTTTTCCGTTGATTTTAAACAAATCTAGTAGGACACTTGTCATAAATTGAACGGAAGTGCACGACAAGTGCAATACAAACAAGTTTAACAAATCCCAACTTAGGATCTATTTGATTTATAGTAGGAATCGGAATCGAAATGGTCCATTCCTATAGTCTATTAACTGTTTGGTTCAGATAGGAATGAGAATGAGAATTAAAATTGACATGAGTGAGATTTCATTCCTAAGGGAGGGGGTAGAGAAATGGCCATTCCCTCAAATTGGGGAATGCTATTCCAGCAATAATGGAAATGGGATTCCAATTCCGCCCAACCAAATAGTTGGAATTGAAATAGACCATTCCAATTTCATACCCTTATTCCAGCAAACCAAATGGGGCCTTCATTTTTTGAGGGGCAACCAATGCCAATCCCGTGTGGTCAGATGAGTGAGGGAGATTGTATCCATGCTTAAAAGAAAAAAGAAGAATAAAATTCATTGAATTACAAGTACTTTTAGACAGTCATACACTATATGCATACACTAGTCGCTAGTGTAAGAACGCATGCATAAGCAAATAAGTATTAACCATATATGATATATGTTAGTTTGGATTAAACTTTTATGACAATCTATGCCAAAACCAATCCAAGTATCCTCTATAATTTATATAATGTGTGTGATATATACACATTGGGAGTTGATGGCCTTCATAGAATAGTGATAAGGAGTTTTATATATTGGTTACTTCTAACTTTATACTTTTTTATGTTAATGTTGTACACTATGCATATATATTTTTTTTTTATAAACATCATCCCTTTAATGAAAGATTTGACTGGTTATACCTTATAAAAAAGGAATATTTGTGAATCATGTCTTACAGGCTTCACTTGTTTCTGTTGAAGACATTAAACTTCGGTTTGGAAGGACTACAAATACAAATACAAGCATGTAGAGTGCAATACCATGTATTTTGTATATATTTTTACCTTACATATTTGTGTTTGTACTCTTATCAAGCTGAACCTTGAGGGGAAAAAAGGAAAGGAAGGGACACAATGATCTAATAGACTAAAAGTTCATATAAAGATGAGAACACAGGATCCAAAAATTGCATTAAAAAGTGAGCCACATGGAAAAGCTATATATTTGGTACCATTTTAGGCCCAGCTTCAATGTTTAAAAGTTCAAAAAAAATATAGAAATTTCTTTTTTGGTAATATATATTATTCTTCTACATAGCAAATATATACATGGATGTGGAATCTTAAACTTTAGTAAAATTGCAAATAGCTTGGGGTTAAATAAAGATATTTTTGGTCGTGTATAAATCAATATATCCAT
The DNA here is from genome assembly GCF_055504915.1 of Nelumbo nucifera. Taxonomy (NCBI): domain Eukaryota; kingdom Viridiplantae; phylum Streptophyta; class Magnoliopsida; order Proteales; family Nelumbonaceae; genus Nelumbo; species Nelumbo nucifera. The sequence continues at coordinate 9,009,849 of NC_142654.1, read as the reverse complement.
CTAATGACAGCAAATTTAAGGATTAAAAAACAGAGAAGAAAAAAAAGGAAAAGAAATGGACCTATTTTGGTTGGTCATTAGCTTGTTTTGGTTGCATCCAAGGTTTAAAGAATTGATACATCTTTTGAATTTTGAGTACCAATGTATCGTTGGAGTATGGATCTACTGCTCGCCACACTGTGTAAAACCCTACACAACCAATCATGAGTGAACATGCCAGTTCCGCATTATTAATTATAGGGTTGGCCACAAGTTGAGTTCTTTACAAGCTATTCAAGCTCGGCTCAATTTCAATTAAGCTTCAAGCCGAGCTTGAATAGCTACATAATAATAATAATAATAATAATAATAATAATAATAGCTCAGTTTCAACTAAGCTATTCGAGCCGAGCTTGAATAGCTCAGTTTCTCAAATCAAGATTGAGTCGAGCTCGAGCTTTTGACTCAAACTGAGCTCGGATAGTTAGCTATTTAGCTCGACTCGACTCGAATCCACCCTTAATATTTGGTTGTGTAAGGGTAGATCCCAAGTGGCATCAGCAACCCCGAAGATCAATACATATTGTATGTTAAGCATCAATACATTACGATATTTGAATTATTTGTTACAAATAGCTTTTATTTGTAATTAATGCATTTTTTGTCATTCTAAAATGTTTATTTGTTAATAAATTGTTCTCAAATGTTTGTTGACTCCAGCCTTGTGTTATTTACGCAAATAGAAGAGCCAACGGATTAGCTCATAACTGAGAGTACTATGCCATTTTGTGAATATGTTAAGTAATGGGTGGGATAGAATATTAGAATTCATGTTAGCAGTTTTGAAATAGTTGGGGTTAAAACTTAGATGAATTTGGGGCAAATGGATTGGATCCAAATTCGATAATATCCATTTAATTCCCTTAAGCTCTTTAGTAACTTTTTATAAAGGTACAGCATTCAGACCAACTTTACTTATAAATGCAATTACTATAGATAGACACAACCTATAACCTAGGGCACTCTCCCTGTGGACATTAGTGGCATATGACCTAAACTATCATCTAAAATTCATATTTGTTTTTTTTTTTAAATATTTTTATTCAAGTTTCGTTTACATATTCTTGGATTATTTTTTCACTATATCCATGAATATCCAAAATGTATCTCAATACCTCTTTTAAAAGTGCCCCCTTAGAATGGATACATGCCATTTAAAGGTCAATACTCTATGTAATGGTAAAATCTAATGCTAACAAACATGACAATGTAAGTTCAAGTCCAAGAGCGATCACTATGCATAAATATAAATGCCAAAGGTTAAGACTGTATCTAGTCCACCCTTCCCACCTAGGACCCGATATTGCTGGGACCAACACTGGATTATGGCCTTTTTTTTATGAAAAGTTATATAAAAAGCTACTGTATGTAAGATTCTTGATGCAATTGCCTTTTGTAATAATTAATGAACAGTTTGTACATAACAAAGCGATAAAAATGGTGATGAGATGAATGAAAAGAACCCATTCAAGTAATGATATAGGCATCATCCATGAGTTCAGATTTGCGCCCCACAATGCCCCACAGCATATTCTGACCTTATTTTGGGAACATATCTCTCCATGATAAATATGGGAGATGATGAGCATAGGGAGATGTTCCCAATACAAGGTTGGGATGTATTGTGGGGCATTGTGGGGTGCTTCTTGTGGGGCAAAGATGTGAACTCATCATCCATTGGAGCACAAATGCCGCCATTTGCAAGAAGCCAAGAACAAGATATTAAATTATTAACTAAAAAGGTAGTTTGTGGATCAGAGATGACAACTACCATCACCTAGCAGGTATCCGCTTAATGGATTTTGAGGTGGAAATAGGTTTTAGTTTTAGGATTTTATTAGTATGGATACAGGAAGGCTTGGTATTGGACTAAACCTCCGGCTCAGAGCCATATATCTTTGGAAGGCATATGAAATTGTGTTGATAAAAGAACAATTGATAGTTTGTGTTTTATACATCTTTCCATCAAATAATTGAAAATTTTGATGTTTATTCGTGTTATTTATGATGGGAAATAAAAAGGAATTAGATGATAATTCCAGACTCAACTTGCCAATCCTACTCACTTCTGAAAATCCAACCCAATACGGGTGGTTTTAGGGAAGGTACAGGTTGGGGGGGAAGATCGACTTCAGTGCTCACAAGACCGTGTTCATCCCTCAAGTGGAAGGCGGCTCCGTCCGCTCGGACTTATATATGTTAATGTTTCTCAAGTTCATTCAGAGATGAATAGATGGTGACAATAATGGCATTGACATTGATGACTATGAAAAAGGTGATGATGATGGTTATAGTGATGCATGGATGAATGGATGAACTTACAAAATGACCCGCCCCAAGAATCCAATAAAAATGCAGATTCTTATATGACTGTGGTGAACCCTTTTGTAGTTTGGTCCTCCTTACCACCACAATGAAGTGGTATTCTGTTTTCAGCCCTCTCCACCTGATTTTAAAGTTAACGGTCAATAATTTTCATAAAAATAGAGGTAGGTAGGTAGTTGTAATTGAGCTTTTGGACCTATGCTTCAGCTCCTTTGGTTGCACATATGAGATCAAGCTACAATAACCCCGACAAACAAATGTGAACAGGAAATTCAAATTATATTAATTTTTGACAGAAAAAATCCAGTCATAATTTGATTGTGATCAGAAGGTGTTTATTAACTTGTCCTATATATGTGTGAAAATTTATTCATTGGTCAATTTGATTAACGTGGGGTTGGGGGGTAAGTGCCAACTATCATTAAAAACCCTGTAGCCAGAAATACAAATAGGTGGTACAAAATGGGAACCCAACCCTCTGCAACCCTCTGTCTAGGCTGTCAATTGGAAGGTTTTGGGTTGGATCCAAATCGATTCAAATCTTATCAAATCGGTTTTCGACAATTCATTATACTTATTGGGTTGGGCCAACTCGAAATAAAATCGCCCGTATTATTATTGGTTTGAATGGGCCCAAAACCAAAACCCAATAGTTGAATCACCATCTTTTCCTTTTCAGCTAAACTAATAGAGCATGCATTACCTAAAGAGTAGAAGGCTTTCATGTGGCTATGAGATGTATAAGACCCATGCACAAACAATTCCATTTTTCAGAAGCATTGACATAAGAAAATGTTTTACTGATGTAACTGATCAATAAAATAATACACCAAGAGTTTTCACTTCTACCTTTTGTCTTTCGGCATGTTAATTATGCTTGCAGCTTCAGCATGTGAAAGTTTCCCTTGTGATGCAGAATATGACCATCTGAAGGCCTTTGTAGTTTGTACAATGAAGTTGAAGAAGAGCTACTGCCAAGTGTAGATTGGCAGGATGAACCTAGGGAGCCAACAACAGGAGGATACCACGCCTCAGCAAGAACCTCCTCCTAAGGATGTGACTGAGATTGTTTCTCTTGGTTAGAGCTTCAATGCACAATAAAAGATTGTGTGGATATAATTAGAATGACCATTAAAAGGATTACGAGGTTTGGCATTGAATAAGCTACAAGGTGATGCAACCCATTGAAAAAAAAAAAAACTACAAGGTGATGCAGGTAGAGAACATATGAAGTATGAGTTTGGAGGCTTAATCTTGTATCTTCAAACAGAACTTTAAATCCAAGCCAGCAGCGCACATAAAGGTTATGAATGGAAATGCCTGTATCTAGCTAGTTGCTCATCAATCGGAACTAGAGGCCATAAATCTATAGCAATATTCCCTATGGAAGTGAAATGTGAATGTGTTCAGAATAAATGTTGATGGCGCTGGCACTCTCAGAGAAGTAGGTGTAGGGGTTGTGATCCGAGATTGGACAGGGTCCAATGTGGCAAGCAGAGTAGCAATGCAATCCCATTGTTAGCCTGTTCGCCAGTCTAAGCAGAAGCTCAGACTTTCATAGAGGACCTAAAGCTTGCCTCTCGCTTGAAGCTCACACTAGTGGCGATTGAAGGTGACTCTATGGATATGTTAGCAATTTGTCTCATCAGTCTCCATTGTCCATGTAAAACGAACACGAAACTCAGCTGCTCATTTACGAAATATATCATAATAAATAGTGATCAAATACAATTTATAGGGAATCGCTGATTACCCACAAGCCAAATTCCAGTCAGCAAGGAACCCAAGAAATCGAAAAAGAAAATTTCGAAACAGAGACATCAAATTAAACTTTTCGGCCAGAAAGGGAAAGCGATGTCTTATAATTCAAAATTGGTTCAGCCTCAAAGGTGACAAGGAGAAGGGACGGAATACCAGAAGGACTTGAACATGGATGAAACGGCTCCTTTGATCTTCAACCAAACAAAGAGGAATCTCCAATTTGGAGAACAGCAGCCGTGAAAATACTTCAGACTTTGAGAGAGCAGAGGAGGAGATCGTCTCAGACGATTCTTTCGCTCGTTCTTGACTTCTTATTGCTGCTGCCGAGTGCTGAAACGAAATCACATCGAGCCCGGATCTCCTGAAAGCAAAAATCTTGTAAACATCCTGAGATCACAAAATCAATACGCAGATTGGGAATATCTCTTGTACAATTGTGTTAAATTCATGGAAAGATATTCCATAAATACGGCTCGATGTTGTGCTTACATGATTTTTGCTGCACTATCAGCATAAACTCTACTAATAACCTGCTAACATTATAAAACTCAACACGTGTCCCTTTGACACAAGAGTACTCTTCTCATGTGCGAATCACTAACGATGGACGTTAAGCGAGATCGGCTTCAGTCACTGCAAGGCCCGTTCGAACAGTATTCGAACGAACAGCTTTTTCGGCCTTGCATCGGGAACATCTCTGTACTTTTATGTTTTATTTCATGGGAAGATATTCCCAATGCAAGGCTATGATGGTTGTTCGAACGGGAGTTACAGTAACTGAATCCCATCACACGTTAAGCCCATTCATCCGTTAGTGCTCTCTCTCTCTCAAGTCTCAACTCATAAGTCAAAACAATTCGCTCTCTTTCAGTCTTTCTCCTCCCGCCTCCTGTAGTCCTAAACTCCTACCCCCTTTCATCATCTCTAAACCCTAACCCTAACTCTACTCTGCAGTCTGCACAACGGATAGTACGCTGGAGTTGGATAAAAAAATCACCGGAGGCCGACATTTTCTGCGCAACAATACACCTGTGGCTTTTGCAGGTAACACACCCTCTCAACTCAAAGCAAAACGAGTGTAACTGTATTCTGCACAACGGATGACACGCCGGACTTGGAGGCCAAAAACTCACCGGAGACCGAAGTTTTCTGGTGAGTTTATTTACCTGTATCAGTGTTCATTAGAGCTTATACACAATATCAAAGCTTTATTTATTTTGATCTGTTCCTTTGTTCAGAGCCAAATGCCGGTGTGTTAACTACCATACAGAACATGTTGTAGGAGAAAGGTAATTCATTGGCTACCCAAACAAGCTACCATACATTTATGCTGATATTCTTGTAGCCTTCAGTAGTACTGCATTTAAAGCATAGGTCCATCCCTAAATATGAAAAGAATGTACAATTTTAACTTTAACAAGGAAAAAATTACCAGAACATAAACAATAGATATGTATTTAAACTCTGATGTGGTAAATTGGTTATGACTTTTTTTTTTAATAATCTTAACACATCCCTACGGTTAGTAGGACTATTACAATTTTGAGGTGAGCCTCTAACTCAATTAGTTTACATATTCACTGCAACCATGAAATCTCAGTTTGAATCCCACCATGCAACAAACAGAAATATCAAAATTTTGACAATATTATGGTATTTAGGGATTCAAACCGTGTAAAAAATTAATTCAAACTCAGTATTTGATACACTGGTTGAATGCTGGGTCCAGTCTAGCTAGAAAACTACAAAGCTGAACCCGACCCTTTTGCATGCCTTCTATGTTGAGTCAAAGTTCAGGGCTATATAATTAAATAATTGCATAGGTAGCATCTAACTTGCAAAGATACTTATAGTAGCTCGATTATATAAGAAAATCATTTAATTATCTCAGAAGAATGATTATCAAACAAACCGATCAAAAAAAGATGATTATCAAACAATATTCAATAGAGCTTATACACAAGACCTAATTGAAATAGTTACTATTGCTGGTGTAATAAGATTTACTAGCAACCTCCTCTTTTTTAACTATCTATAAGCTTTTTCCAATCAGTTACCTTTGCAAAAAAAAAAAACCCAGCATGGAGGATTATCGATCTAGATCCTACCCCTCCCTCCACCTAACACACACACACAAAAGCATTTAATCTTTTCCAAGATCCTACAAAAATTATGCCCAAATTTTCAAAACTTTGTAATTTGCATATCCATACCTTCTTGGTCTTTTTATGCTAAAATTATGCCCAAAAATACCTTGCTTTGTATTCTTTGTAAGCATAATTGTTACTTTGATGATAAAATTGCATTACCATATTGATATTTTTATCAAGTTGATTGCATGTTTTGTATTCTTATGTGTTTAACAGGATAATCAAAGATAAAATGGAGGTTGGGTCACACTCCATGCGAAAGCTAAGTTTTGAACTAAATGGAGAGAAAGATCAACATAATGACATAAATGAACCATCCAAACCTATTGAGCTAGATAAAGAAAAACCTATTGTTGATAGTTCACCTAAAACTCAAGAAGAGAAAGGCCTTGATTTAAGAATACAGAATAAATTTGAAGACAAATTAACCCCTGTTCCGGGGGATTGGATCCCAAAGGTAGGCATGATGTTTAAAACAGATGAAGAAGCATATGAGTTTTATAATAGATATGCTGGAATGGTTGGATTTAGTGCTCGGAAAGGTAGTAGCGCAACATGCTCTAAGACTCATGAAGTGAGATACAGAAAGTTCTGTTGTTCTAAAGAAGGGAAACGTCTCCAAGATAAGCGTAGGCCTATTGTCAAGAAACCTCGAGCAGAGACAAGATGCGGTTGTATGGCAGAAATGAAGATAAGTCGTCGTAAAGATGGTTGGTTTCATGTGGTTGCTTTCAATGAGACTCATAATCATATGATTGTAACACCTAAGAAGGTACACATGCCAAAATCACAAAGAAAGGTGAATGAGCCACAGGGTACTCAAGTTACAATTGCAGATGATTCAAACATAGCTCCAAAAGAATCAATGGAACTTATGACCAATGAAGCTAGTGGCCATGAAAATATTGGATTCACCCCTGTGGATCAAAAGAACTACTTACATTCAAATCGGACTAGGAAAGTGAAGAAGGGAGAGGTAGGCAATGTTCTACAATATTTTGAAGTCAAGCAATTAGAAGACCCATCTTTTATCTATGCAATACAATTGGACCAAAATGACATAGTTACAAATTTGTTTTGGGCTGATGCACAAATGATAGTGGACTATGGCCATTTCGGTGATGTGATATGCTTTGATACAACATATAGAACAAACCAAGAAAATCGACCATTTGTACTATTTGTGGGAGTGAATAATTATAAGCAAATAATTATTTTTGGTGCTGCATTATTGTATGATGAATCCATAGATACATTTGAATGGTTGTTTAAAGTGTTTATCAAAACAATGGGTGGAAAAAAACCGAAAACAATTCTAACTGATGATGATGCAGCTATGGTAAATGCAATTAATTCAGTATTCTCGGAATCACATCATCAATTATGTATTTGGCATATGTACCAAAATGCTACAAAATACCTTAATAGTGTATTCGAGAAATTTAAGACATTTCCTAAGGATTTCAGCAGCTGTGTATATGATTGTGAGGATGTGGATGAATTTGAAAATGTATGGAAGAGCATGATCAATAGGTATGGGCTTAAAGAGAATGAATGGTTGCAAAAATTGTATGATAAAAGGTATAGATGGGCTTTAGCATTTGGGCGCCAAACATTTTCTGCTGACATGAGCACTGCACAGAGAAGCGATAGGATGAATAGCTGTCTGAAAAAGTATCTTAATATGAAACACACTTTGTCAAGATTCCTTCAGCATTTTGAGAGAGTGGTTGCTGATAGGCGTTATGAAGAGTTAAAAGTTGAATATGCAACAACACAAAGCACTCCAGCCTTGGCAACACAATTGGGAACTTTGAATTATATTGCTCAAATATATACACCACCAGTTCTTTCTATTTTTAATGATGAAGTATTGAAACAACTGAGTTGCAGCATTGAAGAAGATCATATTGTGTCTGAAACAACAACTGAGTATATAGTTAACATGTTTGGAGTAAATCGACAATACAAAGTTACCTTTGACACAATAAATGATTTAATCAGTTGTAGTTGTAAAAAGTTTGAATTTGTTGGGATCTTATGTGGGCATGCATTGAAAATACTTGATTATAGACGCATAAAGCTGATACCCTCATGCTATATATTGAGAAGATGGACCATTAATGCGAGGATGATCACATTTGAAGAATCTCATGGCTCCACTCAGCATTTTGATGCAAATACAAAAATGGCAATACGTAGAAGAGAGATGTTTCATATGCTTAGCCAAATAGTAAATAGAGCTGCATGTAATCAGGATACTTATAAGATTGTGATGAAGTATGGAGAGAAGCTTTTTGAAGATGTGTCAACATGTTTAAAGCAAACAACATTTGGTCAATCTTTGTTTCCATCTGAGAATATGGAAGTTGAAAATGAAAATAGTAGCTCTCCTTGCATTGATGGCATATGCAAGTATGGTGAATCATCTTCTAACATGGTCTAACATGGTTTTACACTTAATGAAAAGGTATTCAAGTGCATGGCATCCACTTGAATCAAATTTTAGCACATTCAAGATGGATTTGCAGGATAGTTGTACCATACCTTCACTATTTCAGGTAATGGTTTTTTTTTGATCAATAACCATTTCAGGTAGTAGATTGAAACCATTTATATATCTGACACAATCTTCTTTGGGCACCAAATTGTTTCACATATAAGCATTTCAACTCGTTTATTAGTGATTCTAATATACAAGTGGCATATTTAGATTATTGAATAATGCCTTAATAAAAATTTTCTTCACATTCATTGATTCTATTTATAGGCACAACTACCTGGTAAACTTTTTTAAATAACCCATTCCCAGTGGATCTCATATGAGTCTGGTGATGGTTTCTATGTCAAAAGAATTATATTACATTTTCAATTTGATGTGTGGTTATAAATGCTAAAATATATTTTCCAGGGCTCATCAAGGATTAGACTATACCAACACCAATCATGAAATGAACGAGTGTATTCTCAGGTAACTTTGTATGTTTCTCTTTTACTTTCTTTTTTAGTTTTTTATTGACCAGATATACTAAATAAACACTTTCATGTTCTGTACAGGAAAACTTTTTGTATTACTAGGACAATAAGAACTCAACAACATACACAGGACCACACATGACATGTTTGTAGAATGCTGAGTTCTCAAAGATTACATCACATGTATATTTGCAAGCAACCTCATATTTTTGAAAGTTCAAGTGTCTGAATGTATGTTCTGGCAGATGCTTTGGTGCAGCCAGCTAGGTAGGGTCACTTCACTGCATACTTGCAACTGCAATGTAAGATTTTTCATCTTCTGTGGATGGTCAAGGGTGTTCTTGACGATTTATGATTGCTGTGGATGTTGTTGTACTTAAAGCAGCATGGTCAAGACTCTTCGACTATTTTCTCAAAGAACTTGTCTTAGTCGTGTAACAGTAATGAACTAAACAAACAGGTACATGCAACAACTTGCAAGATCTAACTATTCTATTCAACTGAGAATAGTTTGTAATATACTCTTTCTATGTGCTAACACCAATTTTTGTACAGATTCCAACATATTGTAGCAGACTTGGTTTTGGTCCTTTTGGATTCTGTTTGTACAGGTATGTGGGGTGAGCACCAGCTTTGTTGAGTTGTGACTTGTGCCTCGACTAAGCTAATGGAGAAGGTTGTGTTAGGCTGTAACTTAAGAACCCATATTTCCTACTCACTTTTCCTACTCACTCTCTACTCGCCATGAATTACAGCCACACATCTCTCAATTCATAATAGAGATGTGTGGCTGCAATTCACAGCGGGTAGAGAGTGGGTAGGAAAAGTGAGTAGGAAATCCCGTTTGGTAACTTAAAGAACGTTCAATTCCTTTGTCCAAATATAAACACCATAATATCATGCAACTACGGTCATGCTCGCGTCCAACTATATACTTGGGATGGAAGATATTTGCCCAATTAGATGCTTAATTTCCTGTTGGGTGGAAGATGGGATTTAGATTCATCATGCAGATCTTTTCATACGTGGGGAAAGCCTATGAATCAAATAGCTACAAAATCAATCCCAACATCTTTAATCAGCTAAAAATCAATTGTCGAAATAAGCCACTTGGACCAACTTGGAGCTTTTTACTACATGAGCGAGTGCGGATATGCCCATGTTGAATGGGTAGTGCTCATGTTGAATGGAATGGTCAAATGGCTTTAAATAAGCAAAGAAGAAAAATATGGTCCATTACATAAAACACAATGCACAATAGAATATCGTTGCAATTCTTCGGATGGATTTTTGTAGTTCATCTCTTTTGCCTCAATTACCACCATTTCGACCATCACCCTCTTCATTTCAATTAGTTGAGTAGAAATTTCTTCCTTTTATCTCTTTCAAATCCATTATAGCTAGTGATGCTAACATTCAATCACAAACAAGTCGATGAAAGCTAATAAAAGCTATACAAACAGTCAACCCATGTTGACACTTGTCAACTTTCCAGTACAAAAAAGTTATAACCTTTCAGGAACCAGGGTTATTAGATGACATTGCAGCTCTTATTGTGTAGCTTTCCTTTCATAATAAGCTATCTCCTTGTATTTGAGATATGTAGATTCATTGTTGATTGAGGAGGATTGCTTTGACATATCCACCGACACAAGTGGAGAAAGAAGACTGAAGCCAAAAGAGGTTGAGGAAGACATAACAACCTAGAGAAGCCAAAACTGGGGGAGGGCTTTGAGAGCTTGTCTTGGGAAGATGTGGCTATCATAGATTGAAGTCAGAGTGTCAGACAGAACCAAAGGACATGCGGATTGGTTTGTATTGGCTGCATTGATGTTATAATAGCTGCTGCTGTTATTGTAGTTTTCCATGAGATCCCATCTGCGGCTCTCCAGGAAGAAGAGAGCTGTTGTGGCCTCAATATACGTCTTAGAATGAAGGTTTAAAATATTGATATACCCGATATGTCCCTATCAGTATCTTTTTTTTTGAAAAAGGTAAGGCAATTTTATTTAATAAGAAAGCCAAATACAACAAGACTCAGGCCAATTAGGCCTTCCTGAGCCCAAGACATATTACAAGAACATCCATTATTTATTACAAAGAAGGAGAGAAACATTCTGACTTTTAAATTCCTCATTCACTGACACCCAGGAGCAAATCTTCCTCACCACTTTCTGCCCCTATCAGTATCGGGTGAATCGATACACATTTTGGTCCTTTTTTTTTATATTTTTTTCGCAACCGGTTCAGGGGGGTTAGGTCTCCTCTACCCCTTGAACTGGTCAGACCTCTGATACACCCATTGTAGGGGCATATTGGAGGGGTCCCGGAATGATACGTATCAACTGATATGGGCCAATACGTGTTGATACTTTGAACCTTGCTTAGAATTAGAACCTGACTCCATCAGGTATGGATTCTTCTTGAGCCAACAAATATCTCCAGTTCAAGTTAATCTTATAAGGAGAGGAGAGAAATGTCTTGAACCAGAGAAGCACCATGTATCATTTCAGGGTATAGGAAGAACTTTAGGTAGTAACTCCAGTTCTACAACAGCTTCTGAACCCACTGTTGCTGCATCTGCTCCATTTCCCATTTATGGGCCTGGTTGCGGATGGAACATCACCATTGTCCTCAATTCAGCTCGGATTGGCTGATGCCACATGCATGGTTGCATGCAAGGTTCAAAATATCGGTACAGGATGATACACTGATAGGGTGTATCAACCTGTATCGGTACTGTTTTTTTTTTTTGAATCAGGTTCAGAGGGGCCGGTCTACCCCTTGAAACACTTGCCAGCCCGAAACACCCCCTATAGGGGCGTATCGTGAAGGCTCTGATATGATACGTATCGGTCGATATGGGTCGATACATGACTATATTTTGAACCTTGGTTTCACGCTTTAGTTACCACCACACTATGACAAAAACAAAGCTGTGGTATGAAACACGGCTGGTGACGGCGATGCAGTCACTTGACACCTGTGAACATGCACTTGGTGTTGATGATGGTAGCAACAGTTAATAAGCTTCCCCTCTTTCCGATCTGGAACTCAAGCTGTTTTCAGTTTTCATCCTCTCTTTTTCATTTGTAGAGATTGTAGAAGGAGCTAATGGGGCTATATCCGGGTTTTCCTTGCTCTCATTTATTTATTTTTTGCAACAAGACATGGAGTTGGCTTTGGTTCTCCTCTTCATCTCCCAGATCGTGCAAGTTGATCCTTATAGAAGACCCAAATAAAGTGGGTTTGATGGCGGGGAATAGGGGTGTCAATTGGACTGGATTTGGTCCAATATGAGTCCATTACAGATGGACCAGTTTCAATCCAATGAATGCTCTGGACCATGTTGTACAGTTGTACTGATCCAATTTAATGTTTGGACCATCCAATCTATTCAAATTAGTTTTTATTTAGATTGGTTCCAACCCAAACCTGGTCCATTGGAACTTTCTTATCTTCTATCAATAGGCTGAATATTGGTTCAATCCAATCCAATCCAATATAAATTCATTATAAATGGATCAGGTCCAATCCAATCCAACCCAATCTAATAAATACTTTGAAGCATAAGAGCATTAAGCTTGGACTGGTCCAATACAATATATCTTATTGGTCCGTCCAATCCATCCAAATGAATTTTGATTTGGACAAGGTCCAACCCAAAACCAGTCCATTGACACCCCTAAAGAGAGCCTTTGTATTTAAACTGGAATGTTTTGAAAATTTGAAAGAAAATCAAAGACAAAAATCACAAAATTAACTTAATATTCAATCATCAAAGAGCACAATTGGGTTTTCAAAATAATATAACACGCACATCATGTTACATGCAAACGGAGCAACTGTCAGAGTCACTTTTGTAAATTAATGGGAGGTTTTAGTAATTTTCAGAAAAACCCCCAAGGAGGTCTTAGTATTTTGCCCCTATGTTTTGTTAGGGACAAAGCTTCCAACAAAGGAAAATTTGATCAAGTCTGTGGACAAAAGGAAGATGCCAACCATATTCTTATCTATTGCCATTTGGCAACCCGGGTTTGGTCTCTTGTGACCAAACGTCGAGTGCAACCAATCTCTTATTGTTTGGTGTGTCATTCTCATAGAAAACCAATCAGACAGATCTTTTACCCTTCTCTAAAAACTAGCTACCCTCCCTGGTATCTTTACAAAAACAAGAAAGAAAAAATTTATAATAATAAACTTCAAAAACTTTCAGAGATAGTTAGAAAACTTTTGAGAGTTTGGAGAAACCAACGTTTTTAAAACCGTACTGATCAGCGGTTTATTGATCAAATCAACGGTTTTTGACAAAAAAGTAATTTTGGGGTTAAATTAGTTCTTGATTTTTCTGGTCCGATTATCCAGTCCGGTTCGATTTTGAAAATATTGCGAGAAACTTTATTGAAGTGCAAGCGAATGGAGAGGTTAAAGATAAAGCCTCAGTCATATGGGTAAAATGATTCCCAAGCCCATTAGCAGTCAAGATCAACTTTGATACCTCTAGAAAAATCAATGAAGATTGTGCTTTTGGCTGTATTGTAAGAAATTTCAAAGTGCCAGCGGGTTTCGATAGGTGTGAAAATGAGGGACGGCTTGGAAGTTCATAGAATAGCCAAGGAGATAGGTTCTTCTAATCTTATAAATTATAATAGAGGGATAGACATGTTGAAGCCAATCAATTCATACATTCACAGAGAAGGCAATAAAGTGGTAGGCTGGTGTGAATGCAAATATGTAGAGCGTAAATCGGTTCATATAAATTGTAAAGTTGGGTTAGTTTTGTATGGATAAATTAACATTTTTACCAGACTTTTAGCTGTAATGGATGTAAACACGGATCCCAATAAAGCATATGCCTTTTTTATCAAAAGCCCATTTGAATGAAAATTTACTTCTTTTTTATTAATCTACTTTTACAGTTTTACATCTTATTATCAATGTAAATATGTATTGAAAAATATATTTTTTGTCATTTGTCAATGCATAAATGTAATATTGCCAAATACAAATAAAAGTAAACCAGAATGCAAATTTAACCTGAATTTATACTCCATTTACATAATTTCCAAAGGCAGCCTTTAGGTTTACCATTTTCTAGTTTTTGCTTAGTCTTTCTGCTGTATTAAAAAAAAAAAGAATGCCAGTTGATTGATAATCACTTTTTGAGGCTCAGTGTGAAATGGTCCAACCACTCTTGGGGGGTGGCCTGACTATAGACATTATCTATATTTTATTTGCACAGTACTGGTCTCAGACTGGCTGAAGTCGTGTTTTCACATCTTGTCAGTCCAAGATTTTACTAATACATAGATGCTAAAATCATCACCTTTTGGACTACCTCTCTACCTGCGGCCTCCGCTGTCAATTTTGACCTGATATTTGGAGACTTCAATTTGTTACCAAGACAAGACCGAATAGAGGGTGATAGGAAAATGATTTTATGGCTTCCTGAAGGAAAAAGTAGGAAAAAAAAGGGAAAGTTAAGGAAATTTTTACAAAACAAAAGTCTTGATAGAAGATAATTCATTTATATTTAGTTCTTATTTCTCCTTCTAACTTCGTTCTCACATTTTTCTAATTAGTATGTATGAATTAGTGGAGGGAAAAGATGCAGCAGATTTAGACTCCTATTTTGTTGAGGATGATTGGTGCATGATTGTGCGCTTTAGCTCTATCTTATATGTGTGACACGTAAAAGAGAGGGGGCTTCTTTTCAAAAGTCCATGAATCTCTTCTTTAATCAATCTTTGCATACAATAGGTGGGGTTAATTGGTTAAGCAAAACCAATGTCTTCTAGTTGTTCACATTTCTCTTGGGCCCCATTACTTTTCTTGATTTTTAAGGGAAAAATTAGTCAATGAGATTTTGTTTTCAAATATCATGTTTGTTTTTCATATTCATTTAAGGCTTATAACAAATTATTTTCCCTAGTATCACTAATCCATGTAATCGATACCCATTTCCCATGTGGTTAAATAATTTTTTACTCACGGGGAAGTTGTCAATGCATGACAGACAAAATTGTTCCTTTTAATAATAGTTTTTTATGGCTAAAATGATAAATGTATTTACCAAGTGTTTCCCGGGAAAAAAAAAAAACTTACCCGGATAAGTTTACCTATCCAAGTAAATTATCAAATGAAAAAATAAATTAGGCATTATAAGCAAATTCAAATCCTTCCTATTCTCTCAGGCTCAAGTTTGTGAATCTGGATTTCATCCTCACAAAATCCATTCTCACACCATCCTTGCAGCCATGAATTGAGAATTTCTCCGTATTTGCATGTTTTTATATATTCATGTGGAGATATTCCCAATGCATGACTGCAAATACGATATGTGGATAAAACCTGGATTCCAAGGTTGCATATGCACTGTCATACACACATGCAAGCCCAAGGATAAACCCAGGGGGGCCAAACTTCTGCTTAAGCAGATTCATCACTTTAGGCAAAATCTATGGTGCACCTACAACAAAAGACAGATTGGTTAAATGTGATGGTAAAATATACTCAATTAAATTTGAAGCTATAATTTGTGAAATATGAATTAATGAAAAATATGCAGAATTTAATGTGATTGGTTGATATCTAGATTTACGGTATAATTAATATGTATTAATAAATGCACCCTAAATTTTCTTGGCATATTTATTGGTATCTCAATTTTTCACTGCTTCACCCTTAGAAATGCTCTAGTTCTTTTTGCATTTTTTATATATAAATACACATATAGATATATATGTAAAAAATTTTCATGGATCCATGTTTAATTTAATTCAAAGAAAAAGACCTTAATTGGATTGCACTCCATTTTTAATTCGGATAAACAGATACCATTTGCAGCCTAAGTGAGTTGAATCGACCAACTTCTGTAGGACTTTTTGTGATACTAATTAATGAAAATTTAATTTGTTCATAACAAAGCAACAGATTAAGAGATGATTTAATGAATAAAAAGATATCCAGTCTTTTGGGCATCATCCATGGGGAACACAAATGCCGGCATTTACAAGAACAAGATATTAACAATTAAAAGTTTTTTTTTTTTTATTTTCCACTGAATTTTATATTTATAAATAAAGAAGATTCAGAAAATCATCAATGAGAATCAGAAAAGAATTATAAAAAAAGAAAAAGAAAAAGAGATGACATTTATTCAGTACTTATCTCTCCACGTTTCCTTCTGTCTGTCTTCTTCCTCCAGTCTCCACTGCGTGGCTGCAAGTGTCTTACCTTGACCCATCCATCATCCATGCTATTATTTGCATGTGTTTACTCCATTTCTCCTTATACTGTTGTAATGTCATTTAATTCTCTTTCTTTTCTCTCTCTCTCTCTCTCTCTGTCTGTCTGTCTGTCTGTCTTTTGGTTGCTTTGTTCTAGTTTCAAGGAAGAAGAGCAGCACCTGGAGAGTGTGTGATGTCAGCTACCATCTTCAATGCAACACAGGGCTGATCTACAGGCACCTGCACCCACATCTCGATCATTCAATAACGTTCAGATATGGAACTGGAAGTACTAAAAAAAGGCAAATAGTTTGCTGTTCATCAAGTCTCCCACGATCATACAGCTTTGACCACAAAAATGCCTGCTGCCTGACGAGGAAGTACGCAGTCTCATCTCTCAAGCCTCAACCACCCACCAAATCAGAAGACCCTTTTGGATTCGAAAGAACCCCAGTTCAAATTCGATCCCTGAGTTGGTGCTACGAGCTCTTATGGTATTTAATATGGTGACTGGCTGAGCTACCAAATCAACTCAGAGAGAGTTGTTCAAAAGAGGTCTGATTTGGTAGCTCGAGACTCAGTCCATTAATTGCACTCCAGTCTCCAGTCTACTGATGTTTTAACAATCTGGCGGGTTGAGACTTGAGATTCTTTAAATGGTTGTTCTGAAAGTAGAAAGAAACCCACGGAATCCAAAGTGGAGTAGCCGGTTGGGAGTTGTTTTATTAGTGTTTCTCCTCAGATTCATTCAGAGATGACACAGACAGTGACTACGAAAATGAAGATGATAGTGAATTAATGATGATGATGATGATACATGGATGAATGGAACAACTTACAAAGTGACCCGCCCCAAGTATCCAATAAAAATGCAGATTCTTGTATGACCTGGTGAACCCTTTTGTAGTTTGATGGTCCTTCCCACAATAAAGTGGGGTCCTGTCCAAGCTCAAGAACTGTTTCAGCCCACTCCACCTGATTTAAGATCAATAATTTTAATAAATAGAGAGAGAGAGAGAGAGAGAGAGAGAGAGAGAGAGAGAGTACTTGAGTTTCTGGACCCATGCTTCAGCTCCTTTGGTTGCACATATGAGATCAAGCTACAACAACCCCATCAAAATGAAGAAAAAACAATGTGAACAGGAAATTCATTAGAAGGTGTTAACTTGTCCTATACATGTTTGAAAGTTTATTCATTGGTTCACATGGGGGGGAGGTAAATGCCAAGTGCCAACTATCAATACAAACTTTTATGGCTAGAAATACAAATGGGTGGTCCAAACCTTACCCAACCGAGTAGATATTTAAGGTGCTGAATCCTTGAAAAACACTTAAGGATGGATACCTGTCCATTGTATATTGTCACATTGACCCCTTTAGCTAAAAGTTCATCAACCTGTTCACAAAAATCATATATCAGACCATCTCTTAATTTTTTTTTTGTTCAAGTCAGTCATGAAAAAAACTCTGGATGAGAAGAGAATCCACTGTAAGAAACATCAAATGCTGTGTTGTCCATGAAACAAGCAACATCAGTAAGATCTTAACATATTTTGATTCGATTAATTTATACTATAAATTTTGATTAAGAATCCATTAGAGGGTATTCCATAATTATATGATCTTTTACTGGTGTCACTACAAGTTAGATATGAGTTAATTACAGTTAAATTCCTATTTACAATTACTACTTTTTGGTTGATATGTTTGATCAGTACCTCAGCTATTCTTGGTTTCATGAAATCACCTTCTAAAGCTGAGAAAACAGACCCTGACTGCTCTCCCCATCTGCAGGAAGTAACCCAAACATATAAAAGATGATAAGAGTGTAACTTCCAAGTGGAAGCAATATCCCAAGAAAATTAATTAGTAGGAATACTCTTAAATACAAATTACTTTGCTTCAATGTACAAAGACTCACTTTACATCTGTGGGAATGATCTTGAGCTTCTCTTTGATGGCTCCATTCATCAGTGTTTCAATATCGCCATTTCCACCTGCAAAAAATCTCTTGGAGTTGAGATATCTTGAGTACTTCTTCACCACCGCTGCCTTGGATGATTCCATGGTTGTTGTAGAAATGTCTTCACTTCCTGAATCCAGCATAAAATTGTAGAAGTCCTGCAGTACCCAAATGAATTTCATCACAATTTTGAAAACTTTGATGAAAATCAATTATAGTGGTGAAGAGACAGAAGGCAACAGAGACAGTAGTACCACAAAGTTACTGGCTGTAATAATCACGTCCTCGAGCTCACCCCATGAATCTGTTGCATTTTCATAAAGGCCTGATGCAATTTGCTGCTTAATCCGTTGAACAAGACTGTTCTGTGAAATGGGTTGTTAGAGAAATCAAATATGCTACACTAATTTTTTATATTCACTCATTCTTCTTTTCAAGATTTTATAGAATTAATGGGACCTGTTTGCCTTCTTCACTCCATTGTCATCAATCCGTGACAAATCTTTGAGCAAAGGAGCCCATGAAATCTGCAATTTTCACATTAAGAAGCTTAACATCTAGTGAAAAATTTGATAGCTTCAAAGAAGAGCAAACATAGATGCATTTAATCTGATAAGTTATAGGAAACTGATGATTTCAAGGCCACCACTCACCACAAAATCTTCAGGGGAGATCCAACTGTCTCCCAAAGCGACTCCTGTGTCCAAAATAGAATTGAAAACCAAAAAAGGAAAAATAAAAATCCAGAACGATTCCACTCGTTGCTCTAAAAGCAGTGTTTATGTTTTCCAGTGATTCATCAGAAATAAATTTTACTAAAACCAAAATCAATCCATAACCCAATTACCTCCTAGTTTGAGCTTCAATTCTCCAGCTTCAATAGCTTTTAAAGCCGACAGTGCAAGAGTAACAGCATACTTCCCTCCATAAGACTCTGCTACAATGTACAGAGGTCTTCCTCGGAGCCCAAGATTCCTATTGAAGAGTTTCTTCAACAAGGTAGTTAAGTCAGTTGCTGCCTCTTCATCAGTTTTCACCATTACCTTTTCATCCTCTACAAAACTGTATCCTGTTCCAACTGGGTTATCCTACATTACGCCAAGAAAATTAACAAACATTTAGAACATATCTGCTTCATTACAGTCCTTGTTCATTCACAGAATTGACAGAGATTGAGAGGAAAACATGGCTTACTACAAACAAGAGATCAGCTACTTGCAACCAAGTCGAGTTTCTTGGCTTGAGATCTGTGTCCAGTGGTCCAATCTCTTGAAAATTTCCAATTCCAACTCCTGAAGCACCCTGTAAGTACTCGAAACACAAGAAATTCAATTTCAGGTGTGGGAGATTAAATGAAGCAAATATCTTGGTTTCTGATATTTGTTCATTGAATTTAAAATAATAAATACTTACAGGGCCACCCTGCAACCACAGAATTATGGGCCAAGGCTTGGAAGGATATTCAGCTCTGTACGGACTTCTATAGAACCACCAGAACATGTGGGCTTCTGCATCACACCATAAAGGAAGAAGAACAGAAAAACAATTCCATTAAATTTTTGTCTCAGCATACTTGCGCTAAGATTATCAAATATTCAGTTTAACAGTATAAAGCGGGAGACTTACTGGGTCGGACTCGAACATATCCCCACTGTTCGGATCCATCCTTGGTTCCAGCAGCACCGGCCACTCCTCCATGGAACAGAGAAGGAAAAACCAGAACAGAGAGAAGAAGAAGAAAAGGAATAAAAAACAACTTCTCCATTCTAAAGGTGAGGCAATCAAAAACCCCACTTCAGAGAATCGTTAATGGATTAAGGTGAAGCCACTCTTTTCCTGTGGAACCAAACAACAAAACGTTGAAACAATATGGGAAAAAAATCCAGAAAAACAGAGTCCTTTATGATAAAGATATCTCTAGATTAAGAAAAATATAGCAAAAGAAGGTAACTGTGTTTGCCTATTGCTGTCACTTTTCAAGGTGTATTTTGTCCTCAGCTCCAAGGGTGTTAGAATATTAATTATAACAATAGAAATTCAGTAGGAATCAATGAAGATAGGAAGGAAGATTGCGTGCAGAAAAGTAGTTTGGTCTCCGTGGTGAAAGCGACGTAGAAGGAACAGGCTCTGAAGAAGTTCAAATGAGTAAATAATAACTGTCCATGTACCCCCATCTGTATATATTTTTGGAACCAATCAAACTCCACCTTTTTCTCAGTTTCTGTTACACTGATGAGTGATGATCCCACCCACAAAAAGAGGGGTTTTTTGTATTTTTCCAACAAACTTTTTTACTTTCTTTGAGATAAATGTATAGAGACGTGGAGAGGGGTGAGACTCTGTTTTTAATAATTTTTTTCTTTGTTTTCATCTCAGAGAAATGGGGTCTTGGAGATTTGTTCCAAACCTAATACCATTGACCAGGAAGCTTCTCTTCTCCTGCTTCAAAGCTCTGAAAATGGGGGGACATGAATGTGGACGAGAATGGAAGGATGGCATCAAATTTTCACTTTTGCATGTGCATTATGCATCACTCTTAAGCAACCTCAGGTTGACTTAAGAACATCCATGCTTAGTTTGATCTTAGTAGATTCGCAAGGTGCAATGGTCTCTGCAATCCATAGTTTCTTTCTGCCAAGAGGGTACCAGTAGATGCCATGCCATTTCTTATCTGGAGCCTACTGTCTGTACCCAAAATCACATGTGATGGGTCATTTATTGCCTTGATGGAGAGCGACAAGTCCACTAATTAGTCAACTAATCAGGTTCAGACAAAGGCATGATCAAAGCCAGTTGTCTGGTTACTCTGGTATTAGTAATGGGCTGAGTACTTGAATGCAGCTTGTTGAAATCTGATGCAAACAGGTTGACATGCTACTGCATCAAGTTTTAACTTTTGGGGCCTTCTGTTTCTGTTTTTAGTTTTAGTTTTTGCTATGAATGTTTGAACCCGGGCAGTTGTTTGTAAATTACTCAATTCTCGTGTTTAAGGCAGCCTAAAAGTCAACACCACCAAAGAATTCTCATCAAGTTTAAACTTTTTTGGGGCTTTTGTTTCTGTTTTTGGTATTGGTTTTTGTTATGGATACTTGAATCCTGGCAGTTGTTTGTAAATTACTCAATTCTCGTGTTTAAGGCATCCTAAAAGTCAAGACCTTCAAAAAGGGTTTTCTTTAGAGGAGAGGTCACCTAAAATGAAATGGATTGGTGCCTTTGAATTCTAGTTGCGATATGATCCATGACCCGCTCCAATTAAAGTTGAGAAAAAACTGAAGGGAAAATTCATAGTGGTCTGTGGTGGAAGCAGAGAGGCTTATGCCAACTAGGCCCACAAGCTATCTTGTATAGTTGTATCTTGAGAAGAAAGAAAAAGCAGAGTTTGAGAGTGTGTGAGGCATAATGGGTGTGAGAGGGTCTCTCGGGTGTTTGGGGAGTCAGGGTTTGGTGAGAGAAGCTGTGAAGACTGTGATTGTAATGCCTACTGCTATATAGTGGCTATAAGCCAAACCATGTAAATCTCTTGTGTTTTTTTTCTTTCTTTTCTTGTTCTCTTTCTGTCTTTTCTCTGCTTGCCAGTTGTGTTTTTGGATCCTTGGTTTATAAATGAGTTTGTTTCAAGATTTAAAGAAATGAAGCCATTTCCAGTTGTATAAGAGTGAGTTAAATAACCCCATCGTAGATGAGTGATTTTAGATTTTATGGGTTCAAATGGGATGAAAAAAGACGAGTAAAATGAATTGAAAATATTTCAGCTTGAATCATTCGGGCTGTATCTTCCTTTGGTCCTTTTACAATGAAAACTTTGTTTTTCTTGCTATTTGCATCAAAACAAATTAGGTGTGGAAAACAAAGCACTTGCTGTAGAGAGAAATTTCATCAACAGTTTGCAGATAAACAAATGCAGCCTGTAATGAAAGGGATTGGCTTCACGCAGCATCCAGTGCAACTTAACTATTTACTACTCTCTCTTTCTCTGGGATGAATGGGATGAAGATAGTAACTAAAGTTCCTCACCATCTTCAAGGTACCTACACTGTGCCCAATGTTGATAAAGGTAAGATGCTTTTAGTTCAGCAATTTTTCGGCTGGGAAAAGCTTAGGCTCAGGCCTTCAACTTCAAGGACACACCATATTTAGTACAGAACAGTCTGGGTTCTCTGTGTTGCATGTTCTGAGGATCAAACCCTGCAAAATGATTGGGTCTTGCCTACTAGAAATCTTCAATAGATTATTTATTATTACACCTATATTTTCTTACGGTATTTATTTGAGGCAAAGAAGAAACAATTTCTATTACAATTTGTGATCCAATCAAAATGAATTTTTGGACTAGACATTCTGTCAGATGGAGCCACCGGTTCAGCCACTGGGTCTAATCCACTGAATATAACAATGATAGGTTATGGGGCCCCAGACTGCCAAATGCATCCCAACAACAGAGGCCTCTTGCCAAACTAGGGTTAGGCTCTTGTGATCTTAAAGAAAAACGGAAAGCTCTCACCCATTTAGATTTCTCTGCATAGATCCAACCAAGAAGTAAGAATCCATAAAAAAAAAACCAAGTAAGAAGGATGCGGTGATTATGGCACAAGCTATCTTTAGCAAAAGAAAAGGGCACATCCAATGCCAAAAGGGACAAAAGATGCCCTCCTTTGTCTTTATAAGTACAAACATTTCGTCTTCATACAAGGTTGTACCCAATTTATTAAAAACCTGATGTGCCCATATCAATATTTTAACAATAAAATAATAATAAATTCACAGTAATCAGTTTGTGATGGAATAGACCCGTGAGCAGACAACTAGCTTGTTACAAAGGAGAAATAGACTGGGCTTTACAGAAAAGATAATGGGTCTTCTGTAAATCCTCTTCCATAGCCTTAAAACCACAATCTATTCCACTCATCCCAAGAAATAAAAAATAAAAAAATAAAGTTCTAATTAAAAGGGGTATTTTGCATTGCAAATGTGAAGTAATTTTCTCTGGCTCAGTTTAGAAAGAATACAAAAGCAAATATGAAATTAGTCTAGGAGACTTAGTTGGTCCAGCTAGATATTTAGCTAATTAAGACTCATATTACTCCATTATGAGTATTCTGAACATGTGTGGGGGAGTGAATGAGTGATTATTGTGATTAAATTATTTCTGTATGACTTTACTTGGTGATATGTACTTGTGTCTGTACAGTTCACTACTACCCCCACCACCACCAGACAGTTCAGACTAGTCCAGGGTTTGGAAGCCCAATCTGAAAGTAATGGACCCCCCTACCCACCAAAGTAAAGTACGCCTGCTGTCGAATGGCTGACTGGCAGAGGACCAGAGGTGCCAGAGAATTGGATTGGGTCAGGCTTTTGGGTAGAATCAAGTCCCGGTGCCCGGTGGGCTTTGGAAGTGCCGACAGCCGAGTCCAGCCTGACTTCACAACCTTGGAGGAGCACGGCAGCCGGCAGAAAACCAGGTGCTTCTGTAGAGAATCTGGGTTAGATCAGGTCCTAGTCAAGCCGGTCCAGGTTGGTTTAACTGTTTAAGCAATGTTTAATTTCAACCCAACCCATGCTTAAAATTGGCTTAGGCCGGATGACCCAACCCTGAAATTTTGAGAGATTGGGCCAAGAATTTTCACCTCTAATTATGCCTTTGGTTTCCCCTATATTAAAAGGGGTTGGCCTCCACTCTCCAATGTCGGTGAGGTATCCTCTATTAAATAGAAAACGGATTAAATTAACCAAATAAACAACTGAAGCAAGTTGAAAGAAACCCATCAGAATAATACTTAAATACCCATCAAACATTCAAACTTAATTTAATGGATTTTACTCCATAAGTGATTAGTGTAATTTGTCTTCTTATCCAATGATATGGCAGTTGAAAGTTGAAACTACATTATCCACTTTGGTGTAATGGTTAAATCTCAGACTGACGAGTGTGTGAATATGGATTTGAGTCTGTGCGAAAAATGCCAAAAACCCCAGATGGATGAGACCAACATTGAGTAATGGCCTTGTGGGTCTGCCTCATTTTTGGACCAGTAATTTTAAATAAAGTAACCAATAGTATGTTTGGATGCCATGTGAAATTAAATAATTTCATTAAGCTTTCTGAACATTTGGACCACGATTTAATAAAATTCTAACTAAAAAAAGGATCCACTTTTGGTTGTTGAGAAAAGATGGAAATGAATTCATTCCTGGAAGCCTTAAAATGACCTCTTAACAAATAATTTTAGGTGGTGACTTTGTCAGTTGTGGCGTCAAATACATTGGAAATTGACAATGGGATCATTTCAATGCAGGTGGCATCCAAACATGCTGACAATGTCTTTACTGTTTTTACTTTTTCGTGCCATCCAATTGTCTGGTTTATTTGTTTGTTTTGGAAAGGAAAAGTGGAAAAGTACTTCGTTCGTTTTACTGTTATTCGTGTCTCGTGAGTCGTGACTCGTGCCATTCAATTGTTGAATGTCGGAATTTGCAAAGCTTGGGTAGAATCTTTAAATCCATCCATAACTTGACACCCCCGATGGTCATATTAGTAGGGTGATAATGGGCCGGGCCGGACTTGTGGGCTTATGACATTAAAGTTTAATTATAGACTGGGCTGGGCCTAGGATGGATCTGGAATTTTCCAGGCTTGGCCAGGCTAGAAATGATCACCCCTACATCTTAGCTTACCGATACAAACCAACTCATGCTGCTGCATTGATAAGGGATGAAAGAAAGAAAGAAGAAATTGCAATTAAGAGCCCGTTTGGGAAAAGTAAAAAATTTTGGGCTCATGTAAGCCTATATTTTTAACTTTCTGGATTTTTACCAAACAGGGCTTCAGGGCTTTCTGGGTTTCTTGGCTCATGCAACGCCCAAAGCTTCTGTATGAAAGCCCTCCCAAATGAGCATTAAGACTTGGGTCGCGTTTGTTTAAAACCATTATTTATATGGTTACCAAGTTGAGGTTTAGGGTTGGAACTCTTTGATGAGTTCCTGATTAGCCAGAGGGAAATGAAGCATTTCAAGAGAAGTTGGTAATGATGAAAAAAGGCCATTACCCAATATTGGTCCCAGCTATCTGGCGGGGTAAACTGAATGCAATCCTGACTTTTAGCATTTTCTGATACAAAGTGGCCGCTCTAAGACTCAAACCCGCTCGAACCCACATTTTCACACTTGCCATACTGATATTTTACCATTACACCAAGCAATAACCCCTAAATTGGCGAGGATGACATTGCTAATTGTTATATTGTGTCTTGAATTCTTTGTTGGGCCCACTTCAACTTATAAGGCTTTAAAATCAAGCTTCCAAGGTACACACCATTACCTGGGGAGAGCCTAACAGAGATGAGATACTTCGAGCAGTTCTCAATTGTTCTAACCTTTGACAACTCTATGACTATCATGGATAAATGATCCCTTTCTGAAGGACCTGAATCCAACGGAAAATTGTAGAAGACCTACAAATCTGAAGCAAAAGTAAGCCAGGGTTTACAGTCAGCCCATTTGCACTCTTATTCATTTACACCAGTGCAAATGAAATTTGCATTGCAAATAAAGGGAACCTTAAGTTCTTTTTTTTTTTCATGGTAAAAGGAGCAGATTTTTTCACTCATAATTTTCAGCTATACATTTTGCTCCTTCTGTGGAGAAGACAGATTTTCTACCCTTAAACATTTATAAACTAATGCCAGCCTTAGTTACAAATGGATCGATCAATGGAAGAAAACCCCCACCTTGAAGTTGAAATAGGTAAGTGGCATGCCTGAAAGGATAGAAATAGGAACAAGTACACATCTGATCCCAAATAACAGGGATTAGTTTTGTCTGGTTGAATTTGTTAATTGTTCGATGAAGTTTTGTTGTCTTCACCAAATAAGTAATGGGCACAACAAAGTTCAAAATTTCCTGTAATGGAAAAGTTGTTTCATTTTTCATTGCCTCCAAGGCCGTTTATTTTTCGATAAGTTATTTACCTGGGTAAGATTTTACCGGAAAACACTTACTTGGGTAAGTGCATTTACTCTTACTCTTTTTTTTTTTTATTTCACTGGTAAATAAAGCAATGACCATTTTAGCCATAAAAATCCATTATTAAAAGAGATATTTTTGATACATTCAAGTGTTGGCAATTTCTCCTCTGTGGAAAAATTATTTATCCATCTAAGAGATGGGTATCACTTTTCTGTGTAAAAGTGACATCCAGAAAGTGATACCCATGAAAATAAACTTTTCTTGATCTTCACATAAAATTGAAAAAAAAAAAATATGATTCTTGGTCAATGGGAACCAAAAAACTCATTGACCAACTTTCTCCCTCAAAGAACCCCCCAAACTTTCCTCCATAAGCTTATGCAACAATGTAAAGAGTATTGTTTTGGAGGTTCTGATTCTGGTTAAAGAGTTCCTTCAACAGGTGGGTTAAATCAATTGCTGCCTCCACAATCCTCATCTGTTTTTCATTCACTCCTCGTTCTCCACAGAAATAAATCCAGTCCCAACTGGGTCATCATAAACAGAATTTGTTTGCACAGACCCAATTAATTCATCCTTAATCCAATGAAAAAGAAGGTTATACTTACAGCCTAGCCAAGTTGAATTCTCAATACAATTCCTGAGGCAACCTTCTCAAAAACAAATGACAATCTGGGTCTCTAACATTGGTTTCCTATTGATTTCGAACAGCGACTACTCACGGGTCCTCACTGTAACCACAGAATACTTGGCCAGAGTGAGTGGTCTTCAACTCTATTCGGACTTCTAGAATACCCACTATAATTTATGGGCTTCTACAGTACACAGTAGCAGCAGAAATCATAAACTGGGAAAAACAATGCTTACTTAAGTTCTGTCTGATAACGTAAAATGAAGCTGAAAAAGAATCAAACAAGGAAAAATATAGTTACTTGGACGGATTTCATCGTGTCCCCATAATGCGGATCCGTAGTCAGTGCCATCAGTCATGGAAAATTCACCATGAAACAGGGAAAACAGAGCAGAGACGAAGAAGAAAACAGAATTTTTGCAATGTAGAGGGGAAAAGAGCAGAAACCCACTTCGGAAATCGAGCAAAAACAATAAAAGGTTAAATGATAAACAGAGAAAGTTAAAACACTTGCACTGTTATACTGTTATGGGACGAAGTCTTCCACACTTTCTCTACAACCGAAGAAACGTGGAAGAGAAGTTAGAAAAGGATGGCAATGGTGATGAACAAAATAAAGATAAAAAGAAGGGGAGAAGTGGGATTGGTCGGTGGTCATTTGCAAGGCTGTTTAAAACAAGAAAACTGAAGATATTTGCAGAGAAACCGAGAAACAATCAATCAACGAGATGTTTTGTGTGTGCAGAAAACGTAGCGTGGTTGCACTAAGAGACGTAAAAGTGAGGAGTGAAGGGTGCTTATTATAAAGAGAAAAACCGAAAAATTGAACCGAATCAAGAAAATTGAATAAAAAAGATCTGGTTAATCAAACCGATCAGTTTAATATTTTTGAAAAATCAAAAGATTGATTCGATTTTGGGTTAACCCAAGGTTCTAAATATTGATCCGCCCGATATGCTGGTAGGGGAGTATCGGTATTGTTTATTTATTTATTTTAAATCCGGTTCAGGGGGCGGTTTAAAGTTCTTCCACCCCCTGAACCAGTCAAAACCCCAATACACTATTTGTAGGGGCATATCGGGGTGCTCCCGATACAATACATAACGATTTTTTAAAGAGCTGAACCGGTCAATTGGTTAATTGGTGGTACCGATTTGATTTCAAAAAATAGCTCATGGTTCAATTAATGAAACCGTGGAACACCCCTACGCATCACCCCGGAATGGGATATTTACTTTGGTTAGTGAATAAGTATTTAGTGGCTGATAGGGGTAGTCTGGTCGGACCACTCAATCCATCTCTGGTCATGATTCTGGTTTGTATTAACTTTAATTCTGCCATTAGTAAACTGTTGACTTGGTCATTGACCCGTCAACCTGGGTGGTTGAACCGTCAATCAGCTTGATCCGGCCAGTGAGTCACAGATAACAAATTACAATATATGTTATTTTTTTAATTGCACCTGTATCCATATATTTAGGGGAATTTATAAAATTATGTGTTTATGAATGTATTGTTTTCTGCATATATGATTATATACTTATAGGTGTTGTGATATGTAAAACTAGAGTGGGTTGGGCCTGGTCCAAGGGTTAATCAACCCAAACCAAGCTCAATTCAAGGCTAAGTTCAAGTTTATCAACCCAAGCTCAATCCAAGTTGAATTCAACATGACTGGAGCCTGGCTCGGGCCCAATTGGGGCTTGAGTAAGCTTAGTCAGGCTAATCGGGTTTGAATTAAAATTTAAGCTGTTGTTTGCAGATCTACCTTATATTGGGCTTTATATTAGGAATACAATGGTGGTATAATATGTGCATAATTATAAATTAGTAAATTACATATTCTTTGTACATTACAATTTTAAATAACAATAATAATTTTAATATTCTTATCAGAACATATTAAAAAAAAACAAATAATCAAAACATGGTGGGTTGACAGAGTTAAATTTTGTATTTTGTTTCTCTTGTTAATAAAAATATTTATTATTTATTATGGAACTTGAGGATATTTGAATCGAGATCTGTAGGGCCATAGCCCTTGCAATGCACTTTGTTTTCAACTCAAAATGGTAGGAAAAGAGACAGACCTCAATTATGATACCGTGACATGGTACGTTATTGTGAATGGGTAGAACTCTGTTCCATGTTTGGGCTATGTTGTTGGGCCTACTTGTTTGTCTTAGGTCAGTTACAGGACAAAAATCTTTATCAGATGGGCCTAGAACAATCCTAGATAATCCACCAAGTTCAGCCCTTCATGCCAAGTAATGAAAGAGATACCTCTTTTCCTACATTTCTTCTGTCAAACATTTTCTGCTCAACAGGTTTTTCTGACAAAGCAGAAAATTTTCATTTTTTCGGTAAGTAAAAAATTTTCTTTGATTGCGAGAAAATTTTTGGCTTGTTTTATCACTGGTTTTTCCAATATCTTAACAGGAATAGAGTTGTTAATAGGTCGGGGGTACCCGATAAAACTGAACTGATTAATAATTGTGTTGGACCGGTTCCCGGTTTTTTTTTTTTTGTTTAAAAGGGTAAATTTCATAGATAGTTTATAAGATAATTTATCGTTTTTATTAAGGTTATATTATAAAAAAATTAATATTAATTCAGTTCTGGATTTATTTTAAGGAATCGATTAATGATCAGTTTGGCACTGGTCCAAACCAGATCTGACCATCTGTTTGGTTCACAGTTGGAATTGGAATCAAAATCCTTCGGAATCGGAATCAGAATGGCCTATACCCTTAATCTGTTTGGTTCAAATAGGAATGGGAATGAGAATTGAAATCAACAGGAATGAGATTTCATTCCCAAGAAAATGGCAGGGAATGGCCATTCCCTCAAATGGGGGAATGCCATTCCAGTAGAAATAGGAATGGAATTCCGATTCTGCCCAACCAAACAACTAGAATTGGAATAGCCCATTTTGATTCCGATTCCAAACCCCTATTCCTGCAAACCAAACGGGGCCTAAGTTAAGAGTTCAGACAGCCCTTGGCCCATTTGCTACTATAAATTTGCATTGTAATCGTGGAGGGAAATAATTAAAAAGAAAACCTGAAATTTGTGGTCCAGTTAAGGTCCATGACGGGGAGACCTTTAATGTTGGGTACAGATCCAATGAATAGCAAATGGGCCCAAACCTCTTTTTACATTGGGAAGGGACTGAAGGTTTCTGTTGGTAAAACGGACCGCCTCCAACTCCAAGCACCTGATTTTGGGTTTTACATGGGCTCGATTATTAGCCGAAGGATTTGTGTTGGGCCGAGCTTTTATTTGACGAGACCTTATTAGATGGGCTTAAACCTTAGAAAAGAAATGCCAATAGTTCCTCTGTGGTTGTTGAATTTTTAATACAACCATTAGCGCTGCAAATGGTACTCGTTTGTCTGAATTCTAATCCAAATTTGATCTGGTTCATAATTGGGTCAAATATGGATCCATCCTATTTGATCCGATATAATTCGATTCAATTTGTTTTAAATATATATGTTCATATATACTTAAAATTCAAATTATATCTATCAATAGTTGATATGAATGTTGTATTTTTATTAAAATCATTTTATTAATTATAAATAACACTTTGATCATTTTTAGCTTAATTTATTTATCCTATTTAATATTCGATTATAATCCAAATGTAAATCCACTGGATACTATCTGATTCGAATTGGATTAAAACAAATCAAATTTGGATCTATCAATATCTGATTCGATTCGATCCATTTACAGCCCTAGCAACCAAAAACAGGAGGGGGCTTACGTGGGCATTTTTCCATGAAAGCGCTTCCGTCTGAAAATCAATAAAAACAGAGAGGAAGGCAGTGGGACAGCTAGGCAACTAAGCAATCGTTACAGTAGGAAGTGGGGTTTGACATGGACAGTGCATGCACTTTTGCTTTTCTGGGGAGCAGTCTAGTTGTCCCACACTTGAATGGAGTCTCCAGATTTGTTGCTGCATCATCTCTTCACATGGCTGAAAGAGAGAGATGGGGGGATTGCAGTTGCAGACAAGAATCTTAGATGAGCTGTTTGGAGAAATATTCTCTTCTGGACAAACTCAGAATCCAGAGGATCTCCAATCTACTTTGGCGGCATTTGGCTTTCTGGTTGGCCACAAAATGGTGGGTCTTCTGGAGCAAAACCTTATTGCATGTGCTCTACCCACAAATCAATTTTCTATTTTTGATTAACATAATCAGTTTTAGCTTCATAGGAGATTAATAAATTGATAAAAGCTTGATAAGCTATTCTCTAACTTTTATTTTTTATTTTTCCCTCTAACATGGGTTTAGAATTCAGATCATTATTGGGTGTGCTTGGTAGGAAAAAAAAAAGAAGGAAGAGTTTTTGGTTTTGGGGACTAAATTTTTCTTATTATCTCTTTTTCTCTCTACTGGGTACACTACGAAATTAAGATCGGCTTCAGTCAGTGCAAGGCCCGTTCTAATATTGTTCGAATACAGTTTTTACAGTCTTGTATTGGGAACATCTCCATACTTCTATGTTTTATTTCATGGGGAGATATTCGGCTATGATGGCTGTTCGAATGGGATTTGCACTGACTGAATCCAGTAGCTTGGAAAAACTTTGGCTGTTTCAAAGAAATTAAAACAGCCTGATTGTTTTGGAGCTTTCTGTGCATGACACGCTACCATGGGTGAGGGGTAAAAGAGTAATTACCAACCAATATTCTTTCTAGTAAAGAAGACAAACAAGGAACTCGGTGGGGTAACGTGCCATGTTGTGGAAGATCGAAAGCAGCTCAGGCTGTTTTGGATTGGACCCGTCCAAATTAAAATCAATTTGAACAGATTGGATGGACCAACGAGACATAATTGAATTAGACCGGCCCAGACTTAATGGTCCAAAGTATTCATTGGACATCTGTAATGAATTTATGTTGAATTGGGTTAGATGAGCCAACATTTGAGCCATAGATAGAAAATAAGAATTAGGTGTCAATGGATCATGTTTGGGTTAGAACTAATCTCAGATTAAATCAAATTTGAACAGAATGAACAGTCTAGACATCGAATTGGACCGGTCCAAAAATATTCATTTGATTGGATTGGACCTGATCCATTTATAATGCATCCACATTAGATTGGATTGGATTAAACGAAATCCAGTCCAATTGATACCCCTACAGCCTGGGTTGTTTTGGAGCTTTCTGCGCATGACACACTACCATAACTGAGGGGCAGGGTTTCCATGTGGTGAATGCCAGTGGGCCTAAGCATGCATCCCTGCTACCACTAACTCCATTAACTGGGTCTAGTGTATAGCACCTTACTAAGTGGAGGACATAGTGGATGCAGTTTTTTCTTCATGAGACATACAGAAAGATTATGATGGTGGAGGATAAATTTGAGATATGCAGAAAGATAGATTATGGAGGTGGAAGATAACAGTTAGAGATAGTCACTTGGTATCCTTCTAAAATGGAAGCGTAGGATCAAATTCGAGTAACTGTAGGCATAGGTAAATGGACCTCATGTGCTCTACTTTTATCCCGATTAGACCTCTAGTCATTCAGTTTCGATAGTTTTGAGGCCTATGGGCTCGGGCTTGGCTGTAAATAATAGGCCTGATTATTTTTTGGGCTGGTCTTGGAACTTTTTAAATAAGCCTGGCCCGATCCTGAATTTGGCCTGATTAGTATATTATAAATAATAAAAAATATATGTTAGTCATAGGTATTAGGTTATACCTTGTATTTACTATTAATAATATTTTTGATATGCAAAATATGTGATTGGGTAGGTATAAGTTGAAAAATATGGAATTAGAAGATAAAACTAAGACATTGTATAATGTATACCAGGCTTTGGATTTTATATTAGAGCTGGGTTTGAGTTCAAAAATAGATCTAATAATCAAGCTAGGCTTGGGCTCAAATTTGGACATTTTCTATTAATAAGTGGTAAAATTGGTCCTAAACCCAAATCATGAACAGGTGTAATCCCTGAGCTCGGATCTATTACTTATAAATTCTTCCCACATCCTTACCCACGTAACACTAATAGACGTTTCCGCCGTGTATTAGGAGCATCTCCCTGTAAATGACAAATTAAGGGAGATATTTCCAATGTGGAAAGTGTTTATGGGTAAGTATTCAGTGATAATCCCCACCCTTGAGTCCTTCTATTATATAAGACCAAAAAAAATGTCATTCCTGCCGTGTCAGATAAAACAAAGAACAGAAAGCCTTTCTCTGAAAAAACAAGAGCTTAAAGCTGTAAAAGTAGATTTCAGAATTCAATGCCTATTTGGGAAAGGCTCAGATTTAATTGTTCCCACATCCCTCCCCACCAGTAATTATAGCTGTGCATTAGGAATATCTCCCTTATCATTCATAGGATATGTTCTCAATATACGGTAGTGTTCCGTGGATATAAATGTGAGAACAACTCATGAATAACAGATCCCGAGTGAATTGAGAGGGTGTAATTTTTATATCGAAACTTTTGGCTATATAAATTGGAGCCCACTTGAAAGGTCTTAAGCAATGTTTGATAAAAATCCTCAAGAGCAAAATTTGATCATCATAAAGCTATTTATGTGGCTTTCCACAGAAGCCAGCTCAAGATAAGCTTTGGTTCAGCCCCATAAGTAAGCCTCAGTGATGTACTTTCAGAAGTCAATACTGGAGTTGAGAAGTTGGCACTCCATTGGTTATCTAGAGCATGTGATGTATGTGCACCTTGAAATATTTAAAAATATCAACACTATCTTTTTCATGTTTCAAGATATCGTTTTTCCCTCTTCTTTATTAAGCAAAAATGAGATTTCATTCCCAAGGGAGATTTTATTCCATCACTCAAAAATGAGATTTGAGTGATGGAATATGACCATCACTCAAATGGGGGAATATCATTCCATTAAAAAATGGGAATGGGATTCTAATTCCGTTCAACCAAACAGTGAAAATTGGGATGGTCCATTTTGATTTTGATTTCACACCCCTAAGTTTCTAAAACCCTTAGTTATTAACTTCTTTGCTGTTTTCTTTTTTAGAGTTGGCATTTAAGCAACACAATGATCTGTGCATTAACCATGCTCATTTCTATAAATTTACAATTTTATTCTAATTATTCAAACTGTGAATGGGCATTTGGATAAGTTTA
This sequence comes from Nelumbo nucifera, assembly GCF_055504915.1. NCBI lineage: Eukaryota > Viridiplantae > Streptophyta > Magnoliopsida > Proteales > Nelumbonaceae > Nelumbo > Nelumbo nucifera. Next base: position 8,975,671 of record NC_142654.1, on the reverse strand, counting down.
CCACTTACCACAACATAGATTAACGACTTGGATGAGTGTTCATTTTTGAAAGTACTAGGCATGATTTTCAAAACCTGACCAGATCGAATGGTCGGACCATAAAAACCATGAATATGTCCGTTTACCCCAAAACTGTTATTTTACCAAAAATCGTTGATTTGATCAGTAAACTGTTAATTCAGGTGGTTGAACCATTTAACGGTTTTGACCGTTTTTTTAATTTTTTTATTAAAATGGGCCTTCTATTCGCTTCGAACGATCAGACCATTCGACCCGAGAATCAGATCCCTGACCGATTCATTATCCGGTTCAATTTTAAAAACCTTGGTACTAGGTACCTCCCTATAATTTTTCCCAAATATTGATCCAGGCCTACCTAGAAAGTTGTGGTCCTGGCTAGAAATGATCACTCCTAACTTCTGTAATGCATGATCTTGAATACTGACCAATAGATGGTCTCATTGGTCTGAATTGGCCATGCCAGCCCTTCAAATGGCACAATGAGGGGAGATGATGTAAATCTACACACCCTTCTATAGGAGTCCGGATCTTCTTTGGACTTGGGAACATTCTTCTTTTTTCCTACCATTAATCTAATTTTGACTCGGAACTTCCTCATAAGGCTGTGTTTGGGAAGCGATGCAAATGGAGTGTAAATCTTAGTTTAGGGTAAATTTGCACTCTAATTCACTTTTGCCTGTATTTGGCAACATTACATTCACTTTTGCTTATATTTATGCATTGACAAATGACAGACCAATGCATATTTACATTGATAATAAGATGTAAAATTACATCAATAAAAAAGTAGTAAATTTGCATTCAAAGAGATTTTTGATAAAAAAAGCATATGCTTTAAATTTGCAAAACTAACCCAACTTCACAATTTATATGAACCGTTTTATACTCTACATATTTGCACCGTTTCCAAACACAGCATAAAGGAAAAATGTAAATACAAATAAAGGTTTTGCACTCTATTCCTTGCCTTAGAAGTTACAGGTCCAATTTTAAATCCAAGCTTAAGGGTTTTCACATTTCTAGAAAAGAAAAGGGGAAAAAGGCTTTAAGTCGTCCAATTTCTGGTTCTTTTAATATAATAAATGCAAAGAAGTACACAACAAGAATGTGTTATAATAATAAATCATTGAAAAGAAGGCCCTGGCCCATTGGGGCCTGCATTAATTTCTTTGGATTCTAGGGTTTTCAGGAACCTGTTTCCAATAAGCGCCAATGGGCCATCTCTTCAGTGGATGGGAGAGAATTCTTGTTATTGACTTGTGGATTATTAGGCCCATGTGTGGCCCGGGAAGCTCTAGGGTTGGATGGTCATGTGGTTTGTTTTCACAATGCTTAAAAAAAAAAAAAACTTCTTTCTTAATTTTTCATAACCTCAAAAAGTCATGGCCCACCACAAGTTTGTACAAAGAATCTGAAGTAACGTTTGATTGATATCCCAATTGCTCTTTCTTTATTCTCTGCTTAATTTACTCTAGCTATAGGTGTTGGGTTGAAGGTCCGAACCCGAATCAGATCTGGCTGGGGTTTTGGTCGAGCAGTAGTAATTCATCCAGCTCCAACCTTGATTTTGACCAACATGTTCTAATAAGCTTGGGTTTGGCTTATCTAAATTTTATTGGCTTAATTCAATTCGACTTGACTTAGGGGGTATTCTGTAATGTGGATGAGAAATTGATGGGTGTAGATTGATTCGCGTCACACTTTGTAGAGGAACTAACTTGTATACAACTTGTGAGATAATTTAAACAAAAGATCATGTAGGGATGCAAACGGATCAGATTGGATTGGATTCGAATCAAGGTATATCCAAATCCGATTCAATCTGGTCCAAAGATCCGATTGGAATGGTGATTAGAATTCAAATTCGTTAAGGATGTCAAATATCTAAATCTAATCCGATCCGATTCAAATTATGAAAAAAAATTGATAAATTATTAAAAGAAAAAACAAAAAAGTTTATCTAAAGAAAAACAACAAATATAAGTAGTTTTTTCAACTATTTTCATCATATATATTAATATGTACATGCCTTTTTATAAAATAATTTACAAAAATGCAATATAAATATATTTAAATATATATATATATATATATATATATATATATATATATATGCATTTTTATAAGTAAATATGTTCATAAATATATATATAGGTCGGATTGTATCAAATAGGGGTGATCCGAATTCCAAATGGCTCCGATCCAAAAATCCAACAAAAGGTTTATCCGAATCTAACAAAAATAGGATCGTATTCAGATTGGATGATCCAATCCATTTGCACCCATGTCATGATGAATGAAAAAACCACAATTTAAGCCAAAAACATTTTGAAATAATAATGATGGATAAAATAAAACACCAATACGTAATTACTAATAAATATAAAAATAAATATATTTATCATTATAATATTATCTTCAACAATAAATAATTTTAATATAAATCAAAATATATTAAAAAATTAAATAAAATGAGAGTCATTAGACCAGTGTTAATGTTCTTACGTTACATTGAATCCTTCCAACAAACTGTCCACACTATAGTATGGCCCATCTGCAAGAAAATACTATAAATGATAAATTAAATTGTGGCATATCCCTATCCATACTATTTTGTACTATTGTAGATGAAAGCCATCCACACAAAACAGAATACCACATTGCCTAATACCATCCCATTGACATGCCCTAAGGATATGTGGGTCTAGGTCAGGTCAGTCACTGTCTTGAATCGATGGATCTGATCTGACCCTACCAACTCATTTCCACCCGCAATTTACGCATTTCTGTTGGGCTATTTAACTGAGTTAAATATTCCCTGATTGGCTTGTTTATTGTATTATGGCTTCTGTTTTACTAGGAATGTCAACAATACTTACTTTTTAATTTGTCTTGAAAGACCTTACAATTTATTAGTCAATTACGCTTTGGGGATAAAGTGACATAACAGAAAGAAGTGCTTGTTTGTAGCTGAGATGTATAGATGTATAGGTTGTTAAAGGAAAAATCAAAGATATGGGGTACCCAAACCAATCAAGACACAAAATCCATATGATTGGTTACCCGTTCATTGAATGGGTTTTGGTGGGTTTGCTGAAATTAAATTTTTTATTACTATATTGCAATTCATAGTTTCATTTCATATCTTGGATAATAAAATTTTCTTTTACGTCAATTTGGTTGCAATATAGTAATTTTTTGATGCATCGAAGACATTATCAGGTGGTCCTGGAGGGGGCCGACGCACACTTGTAATGGCGTGGGTGCATGGGTGAGTGCCCTTGACGAATGCGAGGACAGACCAGGCCCCATGGCTATGGCTCGCCATACACAACACTTAACCCAGCATTAAAAGTCCACAGGCACATTTTTACAAGCATGTGCAGGACAACACTGTTGAGGCTGGGGCAATGCATGCGGTGTTTATGAGCCGCACATACCACCAAAGGTACCACGCACATCCACTCCCTTTTGATGGGGAGAGGGTAATTGAATACTATCATTGATCACTGACGCAGGACACAAGCTCCACTTTGTGTTCCGATGGCACCACGACCATGGAGGATGTAAATTTATGGTGTTATGGTTCTGTTAATGATCAATAACGGTAATCTAAATCTGAAGGAAGGTGAGTTTTGGACAATAAAATTCATGGAGGAGTTATCTGGAGGTTTTGAAAAATCATGATAATTTTAAGAGATATACAGAAAGTGAGTTTTAGATAATATCTCTAAATAATATAACTCGGCAACTTTGAGGCATAGAAACTAGAGGGACCCTTTCTCTCTCTCTCTCTCTCTGCCCCTCCTCCTTTCAGGATATCAACTTTGTTCACATTTGTGCTTGCGGGGCACCCCGTGGGGCACCAATGTGCTCGATCTCATGTTATAGAGACAATATTGTCAAACTTGGATTGGACATAGATCTATTTTGGTGACTTATCATGGGTTGAATGTGAATAGAATGGAATGGTAAAGCAGGATTCATGTAGCCAATCCCATATAGTTGGAACAAGGCCTAGATGATAATAATGAATGGTTTAACCATTTGGTTTAACTGCTCAATTCATTCAAATAAAAAGTTGTATAAAAGAAAAGATCTTCAAATTCAAATGAGATAGAAGAAAGAAAGAAGGAAAGTGTTAGGTATTGGATGAATACATCAAAAGCATTAAGACTGTTGGAACATGTCAAGTCAAGATATTTAACCTTTGGAAAGAAAGGAAAGTCTGTCTAGTTCAGGCTATGAAACCTAGAGAGTCCAAATAGAACAAACTAATCAAGAAAAGAAATACCCAATAATTTGATAGGAAAAGTCTTCCATCCACTTGAGTGAATTTGATGTAAAATAATTTCCACTTGAAATCCAACAAATGTGGTCCATTCATCTCCTTGCAATCAGGCTGCCAGTACCTCTTGCTTGTTAATAAGTCATAGTTGTAATCCGAAAGATGGATCGGACCTTTTGGATTTATGTATTTATTTATTCTTAATGCTTTTATTCATTATCGTTGAAAGAAATTGGATTTTGTTGGGGCATACCACTATTTCATTTTTGGGTAGTGATTTAAACCAGACCGAATCAGCCCCCCACAATATCCCACAGCACATCCCTGCCGTGTATTGGGAACATCTCCCAATGATGATATCATCATTTTCAGTATTATCATCAGGAGATATTCTCAATACATGACAAGGATGTGCTGTGGGACATAATGGGGGGCTGATTTGAACTCGATTTAGATGAGACTAAAGTGAGAGATAATCTCTAACAACCAATGAATTGGAATATAATGGTGGGATCCATCAATGTGCATGTGCCTGGTTTAATAATTTAGGTGGTGTTTGATATGAACTCCCATCTCTTACCCATAGCTCTACATTAGGAACATTTTCCCATGAATAATAACATGTAAATACCAAAGATATTCCTAATGTATGTACATGGGGAGAGAGAGAGAGATTTTCCTTTAAAACTAGGAAGTTGACATAACTTGAGTTTTGAGAAACTTGAAGGCTAAAGAGAATTAATTATCTTAAACCCTACAAAGAGAGATGAGAGAAGAGCACATAACATCAGCACATGATAGATTAAAGTGGTAATAATGAGCAATAAACCAATAAGGGAAAGTTATTGGGAGGAGCATGTTCCCATGCATGTTGCCAGCTTTCTTCTCCTTATTTCTCACACAAAGGGATCTATATTATCAAGTATCAACACAACTTAATCAAGCAATGCATACTTATTAAATCTAACTTCTTTCAATTTTTTAGGGTAAATTAGAGACAACCACCCTGTACTTCAGGAGTGATAGCACACTAACATTTAGACCCCCAAACTTTTAGATTCCAAACAGTACTTTACCGCTGACCTGCTATATGGGGTTGACTGTGAAAGTAAATTCACTAAATTGCCCATTGGAGACTCTACGGTCTAACAACAACAAATATTAAAATGCTGAAAATAACCATTCTAAAGTACAAGTCATTCTCAGGGTGTTGAATTGATCATTTTCAAAGTCTCCTTAAAATGAGCTTTGTTGAAAGAAAATTGAGATAAACATGTGAGTTAGGATTTCATAAGATAAAGGGCAAAATAGTCTCAAAATATAAAATAGGGGTAATTCGGAGATATAAAAAATGTTTAAAGGAATATCCATGAAGTTAATTGATGAAATGCTTATGGGAGGGTCAAGACGCTGGAATCCAAAAGTTCAGAGGGGTTTTTGTAACAAAACAAAGTTTGGGGGGCTAAATGTTACTACCCACCAAGGACAAGGTGGTCATCTATAATTTATCCTTTTTTTTTAAATTACTAATTTCCAATAAATTTCGTTATATACTTTTCTAAGGTCCTCTTTTATCTACTTTAGAGATTGTAACCATATATTTCATTTGGCTTATGTAAGGGAAAGCTTGATATAAAGATAATAAGGTTATCATGGTTATTTCATTACATGGCCTGCATGTAAAGAGAAAGCTGCTTGTTATCCCATGGGTCCCAATTAAGATATAAAATTTGTGTTTTTCATTATTGATTTTTTTCGGTAATTAATGATTTAACATAGCTGATTCATTGATAAATGTTGTTATAAAACCCCAAAACAAAACCTTATATATACATCATAGATATATTTATTTATGTTGATTTTATGTTTAGTAGTTAATTCTTTTGAGAATTTGTATACTAAATAATAATTACCATCCATTAATTAAATATGGATATAAAATATGAAGTTAAAAATAAATAAAAATTTATATAGATAGAATTTGAATTCTATGTGTAGGTAAGGATAAGGGTGCCAATAGTATTCAAAAATCTGATTTTGAATATGAAATTCGACATAATTGAATCGAATTTGAATATGACCTGATTTTATTCGATAAAGATCTGAAATCAATCGATTATATAATTTATATATATATATATATATATATATTAATTATCTAAAATAATTAATTGATCAAATTTGAATCAAATCGAATAAATGGAGATGGGTCCAGCACAAATTCAGCCCAACTCAAAAACCAACTAAGAGATGGGAAAATTATAGAATATGAGGAGAGCCAATTACAATAAGCAATAAATAAGATACTATTTGGATATTAACTGTTTGGTGTGGGTTTTGTACAAGGCTGTCTATGCAAGATTCAAAATATTGATATGCCTGATACGTTGGTAGGGGTGTATCGAGCGATATCGATACTGTTTTTTTTTTTTACTTTTTTATTTTTTTTTCAAAACCAGTTCAGGAGCCGGTTTAAGGCTCCTCCACCCCCTGAACCAGTCAGAACCCCAATACACCCACTGTAGGGGCGTATCGAGGAGGTCCCAGAATGATACATATCGGTCGATATAGGCCAATACATGTTGATACTTTGAGCCTTGTGTCTATGATATCTGATTACTTATTTGGCATATATACTCAAGCTTCAAAATTCAAAAAAAAGGAAAAAGAATTACAACCTATCGATCAATATGTATCGATTTTGAGGGTCAATGATATACTAAATACAAGGATCTAAGACAAGTGACTATATTCAGGTATTAATACTCTGGCCAGAGATGGCCTGGTTCAAAGCTTGAAACCTAAAATAATTTCTATGTATGGACATCATATCCGTCAATGCTTTGAATTCATTGTCTATAGAGATTTAATTCAATGTGCATTTTTAGAAATATTTTTGAGCTTAAAATAAATGTAGCAACCACCCACTTGCCTGTAGAATAATTAAAACTTTGTTTGGAGACTAGGTGATGGTATTCAATATCAGCAAGCATAAACAGTGCTCCATAAAACGAGTGGTCCAGGTCCATGATGCAAGGTTCAAAGTATCAGCTGATACTTATTGTGCCGATGGCTTCCTGATACGCTCCTATAGAGGTTGTATTGGGTCAGCCACTGGTTTAGAGGGTAGCCGGGCCTTAAACTGGCCCCTTTAAACTGATTTTGAAAAAAATAAGTACAACATAAAAAAAAGCATCGACACGATCTGCCCATGTCGATATTTAGAACATTGCCATGATGTTCATGGGTGATGATACCCTCTATACTACCTAATAGCCAGTTTTTAATTGCAATTTTTAGGCTCAGTACAAATATAAATATATAGAGTGCAAATACAGGTTTAGAAGTACAAAATATAAGGTTTTGCACTATGCATCTTTGTATTTGTCCTTTCCCAAACATAAGGTTTGGTTGCGGTACAAATTTATTTGTACTAATGCAAAATATTGATGGTGCACTGGTGCAAATGATTTGGCTGCAAATTCTGATTTATTTTTGTCTCAAATTTCACCTTATTTGTTTGATTATAGTACAAATGAGATAAAGTAAGACCTGAAGCAGAATAAATTAAAACCCAAAATAAAATAAAATTAAAATTTGCATTCTTTTCATTTGCACTCCCATTCTTTTATACTAGTGCAAAGAAAATTAAATTGCAACCAAACACAGCCTAAAAGAAAAAATAAATCCAATTGCAAATGATCATTTTGTAGAGCATGGAAAATAAACAGCGGAATTGCTTATTGGATGATTTGCCCACCAGACCTACCATAGAAGGTGGGACTTGATTCCTAGTTTCTGTCTAGTGGAATGTCTTTTCAAGTGTCCTACCATGTCTGTAGGGATTAGGCATATAAGAGTTGCACCAACTCGTTGCTTATAAATAAATAAACAATATATATTTTTTTTTCAATTTTATCTCGATGACATACTCGACCTAATTCAACGTCAGCCCAAATATTACCATTAATAAGTTTTTTGAATTTGGAGGGCATTTTGGTAAATTAGTTTTCCTGTACACCCCCTATACTTTCATGTATTTATTAAAACCTTCCTATTATTAAAACACTTATTGCAGTTTGTAACCGCTTTATTTAATTCAGTTAATTGACTTTGTATCATCAACTATTTGTATTTTTGTTTAGGAATGGTCTCAAGGGACTGTTTGGTTTTTAGTCGGAATTGGAATCTAAATAAATTATTTTCCTTATCTGTTTGATTTAGATGAAAATTGGAATCGAAAATAGAATGAAATTGAGATTTTTTTTAATGATGACTTACCACATTAGAATTTATAGGTAGGGTTCATTTGTTCGAGGGGGCATCGAGATGGAAGGAAAGAGGTGTTTACAATGGAATTCTCATTCTTAGGGGGTGGGGAATGCCTTTCTGCCATTCTGATTCTAATTCCAAACCGTTATTCCTATAAGCCAAACAAACCCTATAACTCAGTAAAATACCATGGCAAAATAAGCATTTTTTTTTTTCATTTTCTTTTGATTAATTTAGTGGAATTGATACAGGGGTAAAAAATGTGAATTCTTTCTCATGTCTAAAGAAAAGTGATAAATAAGCCGGTTGCAAAGTGCAAAGAATAAGAGATGTCTTAATAATATATAAATTATAGGATAGGTTTTGTAAATTCATGAAATTGTAGGGGTGTCTATGTAAATGACCTTTTTCCATTATTTTTTTCTTAAAAAGTAAAAATTAGGAACACCTATGCTTTCGAAAGTTGAGCCACCCAAGAATCTTTTGTGGCAAATTGATATTTTACGTCAAATTTCAGTCTATCTTTTGCCACGTGGCCATAATAAATCTTTCTTTTAGGAAACTTAATTGGGAATATTAAAATATTAAAAGTTTCTATTTCTACTGCCAGAATAACTTTGGGAAAGAGTAACTGGTGGATTGAGAGTAGGCGACCAAACCAGAGGGTCCACTAGCTTGGATTTGCCATGTCATCCTTGTCCGTTTCACTTCATCACCCAAAAATAGACCATGGGAGCCCGCCACGTCGACATTAATACACACATGGCATCCACGTGAGACGGAAGTTCACGAACAGCTTTCCTTCCCATACATAACATAGCTTGTTGCCGACCAAAGAAGAGTCAAAGCAGCGTAAGCGCCTAAGCCCAACTCCTCTCTCCCCATCCAACGGTCGAGACTCCACTCGAACCACAACGGTCAATCTCGACCGTCAATGTCCATATTTGTTCATGTGCTTGTCCCCTAGTCGAGGCGTTGTTTTGTCGTTGAATTCTAAGTCGCAGGTCGTTCGTTTGGGCATCGCCCACTCCCACCCACTCTCTCTCTCTTCTCGCTGTTCATGTCTCTCTGTAAATTCTCCGGCATTATCAAGAGGATTCAACGGTTATCAGTCGAACAACACTTCCATACCTTCAAACTTCTACTTCCAAAGGATCGGCCTTCATAATGGTAATGTTCAGCTGCATGCAGTCTGAAACAGATTCAATTCACAAAGCAAGAATCGATTTATCTTCTTCTTTTAGTATTATTTCCCGTTGCTTGATTTATGATATTCATGGATTTGTGTTCTCCGGCGGGTTCTTGACAGGGGTCAATGTTGGTGCCGCCGTGGCTAGAACCATTGCTGTCGACGGCATTCTTCTCCATTTGCCGGACGCACGGCGACGCAGCTCGAAGCGAATGCAACATGTATTGCCTAGATTGCAACCGTGACGCATTTTGCTTCTATTGCCGTGGGTCGAAGCACAAGGATCATCGAGTGGTTCAAGTGGGGATTCAACTTTTTCTTTCTTTTTTTTTTCCCTTACAGATTAATTATGGCGTTGGAGTCTGAATTGGGATTTGGCTTTTCGGTTGCAGATAAGACGGTCGTCCTATCATGATGTGGTGAGGGTGGCTGAGATTCAGAAGGTTCTTGACATCAGTGGAGTTCAGACCTATGTGATCAACAGTGCCAGAGTTCTGTTCCTTAACGAGAGGCCTCAGCCGAAAGCCGGCAAGGGAGTGGCTCATATATGTGAGATATGCGGAAGAAGCCTGTTAGACCCCTTTCGTTTCTGCTCATTGGGATGTAAGGTTAGTTGAAGCTAGCTTCTCTCTGTCACACTCATCGCCATTATCAATCATCCATCTCATCTACCAAAACCCATTAATTGATTAAGCAAGCTATGCCATTATCACACAAAACAGTAGTGTTTGTTAATGTTGATGAAATGGGGTTGCTTGGATTGATCTTGACAATAATGGGTTAACTTTTTTATTCATCGCCATTATCATCCATCCATCCATCCATTCATCTACAAAACCCATTAATTGATTAAGCAAGCCATGCCATCACCGCACAAAACAAGCGGTGTTTGTTAATGTTGATGAAATGGGGTTGCTTGGATCAGACTTGTCGAGAATGGGTTAATTTGTATTCATCGCCATTATATCATCTATTCATCCATCCATCAATCTATCCAAACCCATTAATCGATTAAACCAGCCATGCCATTATCACAGAAAACTAGTGTTTGTTAAGAATGGGTTAATTTCTATTCATCGCCATTATCATCCATTCATCTATCCATCCATCAATCTATCAAGACCCATTAATTGATTAAGCAAATTATGCCATTATCACACAAAAACAAGTAGTGTTTGTTGTTAATGTAGATGAAATGGGGTTGCTTGGATTGGTGTCGACTGATTGACAATAATGGATTAATGTTGTGTTGTTGATGTAGCTTGTAGGAATAAAGAAGAATGGGAATGCGAGCTTTATCTTAGACACCGAGAATGAAGCAATGGAAAGAGGAGAAGAGATATCGAGGAGGAGAGAGGAGGAAGAATTGCGTGAAGGTAGGCAGCAGGACATCTATCCTCCCACGCCTCCACCTGCTTCAAATCCAAGGAGAAGAAAGGGTATCCCTCATAGAGCACCATTGAGGTCCTAACTGTACAAAAGAGAAAGCCAAATATACCCAACATTCAATCCTTCACAGTAATCCAACCCAAATGTCTGTCTCTAATCTCTACTCTCTGCTAGGGGAGGGCTCTGAGAAGGAGAAGGAAGGAGGAGGGTACAGAGTAGGTACCCATTTGGGTTTGGGTCTTAATCAACATCTCACTTTCTATCTTTCTCTTCTTTTATCTTTTCTTTCTTTTCTTTCTTGTGGAGATGGGGATCGAGGAGATCAATAATGTTGAATTATTATTATTATTATTATTATTATTATTATTATTATTGGAAGTTGCAAGGTGTACATGTAATTAATTTATTAATTAATTGAATTGATAAATAAAAGTAAGTCATTGTGGAATCCATTAAATAGTTTTATAGCCCCACCAACCACATGGACCTTTTATACAAGGAATCAGTCGACCTTTTGCTTTCTTTTTCTTATTCATTTCTTTAACCCATGGAATGGGCAAATCAGCTTTCCATCTTTCTAACTGATTTGGTGGAACTCCATGAATGTGGGTCCTTTTTATTTACCTTTTACGTGAGAAAGAGAGAGGTGTTTGGCAATTCTTTTTAGGTAGATCTTTCAATAGCCCAGCCCAGTAGATGAAAAGATGCATTAACATTTTTGGGTCTGGTCTTTAACGACCTTTCGTGGACTCGTGGTCTATCAGCATGTTAAAAAGGGATGGGAAGGCTATTTTCATTGTGGAAAGATTAAAAGGCTTTTTCAGTCTTTTCATGTGTTAGTTTTCAGGTCTTTTAATCTATAGTTCTATACAATGCCAAACGGGAAAAGACAATTTTTTATCTCTTAAGCTTCTTACAAACCGAAAAAGGTTCAGTCTTTCGGCTGTTTACAAGCTGGACAGGCTTGATTTTCAGTCTATTCCCATTTGATTCTCAAAAATCTAATTGCTAAAAACTGGAGCACCAAAAAGATGTAAGAAGCTTATTTTGGGCAGATTTCAGGAAGTTCCAAATAAAGTTTTTCGTGTTTTTTACATTTTATTTTCGCGTGGAAAGACACGGAAAGATGTATATCTGCCAAACTAGCTTCGGGCTGCTCAAATCTTCATACAAAAGCTCAATACGTCATTTGACTGCCAGAGCTACCAAAAGATCTTTCCAAAAAGACTTGTCAAACGGGCCCTAAATTAATTAATTAATTAATTAAATGTGAATCCACGTTTGTCATAGCCACACCTTAAATTAGATGAAGTTAGTTCTTGGTGGGTCCTTGCAGTAGATTCAAGGCTATGATTTTCTGTTTTAGCCCTGTGTTGCGACAATGTTGTGACAAAAGTGAACTCATTAAGGCTCTGTTTGTTTCACAGAAATAGGGGTTTGGAATCGGAGTCAGAATAGGTTATTCCAATTCCAACCGTTTGGTTGGGTGGAATCGAAATCCCATACCCATTTCTAGTGGAATGGCATTCACCCAATTAAGAAAATGTTCATTCTCTCCCCCTCTTGGGAATGAAATCCCATTCCTGCCAATTCCAATTTTCATTTTCATTCTTGTCTGAACCAAACAGACTATGAGAATAGACCATTTCGATTCCAAAGTATTTTGATTCTAATTCCAACTACAAACCAAACAGACCGTAAATGTTACTATTTCCCTTCTTTTTATAACTCCAGCAAGTAGTAATGGAGTTTATAACGGTTGTTTCAAAAATCACATGAAGCAAAAACAGAAACCAAATTGCTTCCATGTGTAGATGGTATCATGGTACTTGGCACGGAGGCCAAGATCAAATCCTGAGCCAGCTTAACTGGACCACGACCGAGCCTGGCCTGATCGTAGCACAGTCCAAACCTGGTCCCAACTACATAATATATGATAGTTAATACGTACAATAAGCCCTTTACCCACTAAGCCCGACCCAGGCCCAACCCCAACCGAAGTGTGTCAGTTTTTAATTTGGGTTGGGAAATCGGGATTATCTTTGGGAGAGTCTGGATTTTTTGCCCACAAGAATTCTGTTCACATTTATCCATATAATATCGCAGTCACACATGAGGAACATCTCATCCTCTTATACGTACGGGAAGATATTCTCAATGCACAGAGATAGTATGTTATGGATAGATATGAATAAAGTTCTTGTGGACAGAAGATATAGAGTCTCTTTGGGATGGATTTGGGGACGGGCCTCATACCCAAACAGATGGAATTGAATTTGGATTGGGGTATATCTAGATTCAAATCGATGACAAATACATGATATCCGAATTCAATTCGAGTCTGACGGATACCCCATTTTTCTCTAATTAAATTTGATTTGATTGATTAAATGGATATGCGGTTCAAATTTGTTTCAATTCGACAAGGAGATTCAATAGGCCAAACAGATCTTTTAACGGTTTAACCATTCAAATTGCATACAAGATTAAACACATATTCAATTCTTATTTAAAAGTTTCAACTCAACAACTAGGTCCAACGAAATATAACACAGAAGAAAATTCTATTTGCAAAAATGTAAAACAGAAGAGAAAAAAAAAATAGTTCTATTGAAACAAAAATATAACAAATAGAGACAAAATGGTTAATAAGTTTTGATGATGCGCAATCCGGCCGGTCTTAGCTGTCAACGACCTTGCCTTTGAACCGAGTTACGGGGGACCTGAAACGGAGGAGATGAAAAAACTCCGGGGAGAATCCGGTGTAAAGGCTCTGAAGCTTAAGTTAGAATCCTTCAAAGGCAAGATAAACCAGATAGCGCAAAGTTTGCATACCTCCTCTTTGGGGATGGAGAGCCTTTTATAACCACCTCGCGCACTCACTCCTAGACTCCTGTCAGGTCGGGAATGAGTATTTCCGTGCTTCTGCCAGTTCGGGCGTCATCGCCTCTACTGGGGCAGAACCGTCACTGCTCCTTTTGTCGGAGCCGTCTCTGTAACTGGAGGCAGTGGTGACAGGTGACGGTGGCAGGTGGCAGGTGGCTGTTTGAAATGCGGCCGTCAAGCGTCAGATCCCAAGTCAGTCAAGTGCGCCGCCCCTGGATACGGACTCCTTCGGTGTCAGGTACGGCGCGGTTCGTCCAGTTCAATGCTCCGGAAGCGAAGTGCCTAGAGCGGTGCGTGAGGCGAAGTCTCGAGTTCGGATAGGGGGGGGGCCCGAACTGCCATAAGACGGGCCAGTTCGGGTCTCTACTTTGTGTGACTCGGGGTCAAAGGGAGAGTTCGGGCACCCTGCAGGGAGTTCGATCACTAAGTATGCAGTTCGGGCACCTTGCAGAGAGTTCGACCACTAAGTAGGGAGTTCGGGCACCTTGCAGAGAGTTTGGGTTCCTTGTAGGGAGTTTGAGCTCTAAGTAGGGAGTTCGGACCTGCCGGTCCCTTCCCTTTGGCGTTTGTACCCTCGGTACACTGTTTTAAGTGCCGAGCTACTTGCCTTCTTTGCCACGTGTCGTGATTCGTGAGGTCGGGCCAAATCTTCCTTCATCAATTGCCCCCCAATCCTCGTGCTAAGGGTCTTGCCCTGGCGCGGGGAGTTCGCAAGGTGTCAGGTAGATTTGTCTTGTACTTTGAATCTTGGTTCTGCTGGCGCGAGGTGCGTTGTCAGGGTTTCTTGGGTTTCTTCGAGTGTCCATTTATGCGGGAAGCGTGTCGGCCTGTCTAAATGCTGATAGATGTGGCGGCGCGCGCGTTGCTTCAAAATTTCAAAAAAAATGCGCTACTTGGGGGCGCGAAAGCGGGCGTTTTTTCAAATTTGAAAGAGACGTGCCGCTGCCGTTTTTTCTGAGGAGACGTGCGCTATCGTTCCGTCAGTTTCGAAAAGATGCGCGCCGTTGCTGTCAGTTTCAAAAAGACAAGCGCCAATCACGTCTCGGTCTCGGGCGATGTGCGGTCAATGCGGCTGTAGGTCATCGGATTGGCTTTGATCTAAGCCGTTGCCTTTTGGTCACTGTGAGCATAAATAGCGGGGGGGGGGACCCCAGTTGTTGTCGCTTTTGTATTTCTCTCGAGCTCGCGTCTGAGTTTCAGCTCGCATCCAGTTCGCGTCCAGGTTTTTTTTCAGTTCGCGCTCAAGGTGTTCCGTTCGTCCGAGCTCCTGTGGTCTACAGCTTTTGTCCGGGTGAGTACTTTCCTAGGTCTCGTCACTCCCAATGTCTAGCTCGGATGGCTCTGATAGTCATTTCAGCGGGTCTATGCAGGTTCTACGAACCAAGTTGCATCCCCCGATAGCCTCAGCGAGCCGGAGGTAGAGCTCGAGGAAGAGTTCGAGCCTGTAGGCCGTGGCGCTTCGGGTAGTTTGGTGTCCACCTCTCGCCGGGGTCAGATGTTAGACAAGTTCGGCCCTTCGACTATGACGCCCGAGGGGCTCCAATCACTCATTACTTACTATAACTTCCTCGGGGAGTATGCTTATTTTATACCTTCGGGTGGCTTTCCTTGGGAACACGGTCCTGATGAGATCGTAATATTTCGGGAGCAGCTCGCCGCGGGGCTGCGATTGCCTTTCCACCCCCTCTTCGTCGAAGTCTTGAACCACTTCGGCGTGACAGTCGGCCAGCTTCACCCGAATTCCATTCGAAATTTGGTGGGGACAATCTCCCTTTTTTGAGATGAGAGCTTTCCGTTGGACTTGGAGATTTTTTCTTCAATCTTGATGCTTAAGAAGCAAGCGGGTCCTCTCCCCGGGCGCAGACGGGCTTACTACTTGTCTCCTCGCCCGGGTTTTAAGCTTTTACACGAGCTCCCTAACAAGGTCCCAGCATGGAAGCGGGACTATTTCGGGGTGCGAAGTGTGCTGGGGTGGCCTTTTCAGACCGGGTGGGGGATGGCCGCTTCTGACTCCGGGAATACGCTTGACAAGGAGACGGCGAAGGGCCTCCGGCAATGGGCGCGGCTTGGGCTGAAGTGTGAATAGTATCTGACGGAGGCCAAGCTCATTGCGGCCGGCCTGAGCTCGGGTAGGTTCTTCACTTAGCGACTCTTATATTGCTGTCTTTCTTGCTTTTTACTGACGACGAACTTCTTTTCGCAGGTGTGATGGATTCGTGAGGGACCCAAGGTGGGCACTTGTTTCAAGGTATGAAGAGGAGAAAACGGGTTGCCAAGCGAACTCGCGCCGAGGTGCCTCAGGATGCGGAGCCCGAGGTGCCGGAAGATCCGCCCAGGGGGCCCGAGATGGCCCCTTCGATGCAGGAGCCGGCGGGGGGGCCTTATGCTGAGACTACATACACAGGGGCTCCTACATACTCTGGGGCTCCAGCTTGCTCTGGGTCTGCTCATACACGAGCTAGGCCCTCGGGCTCGGGGGCCCTGGGGGATTTCAGGAGTGTGTTGACGCCGACCCATGCTCTTCAAAAGAACAAAGAGGCAATCTTCCCCGAGGAGGTCGCGGCGTGGACTGATCTCCCTCTGCATCAAGTGGTCTGCCGTGCTGTTACCCATGCCATGGTGGTAAGTGTTCTCCTTTTTTAGAGCTCTTTCGCTTTTGTTTTGTTGGTTCTTTTGATCATTCAGTCTCTTTTAGTAGGTGAATTCTTCCATTCACGCCTTGGCGAATCAGGTGGAGAGGAGCTCAAGGCAGGCGCGAGCTGCTGAAGAGGCTCATCGTGCTGCCGAGGAGGCTACTTGTGCTGCTGAAGAGACTGCTCGTTTTTCCCGGATCAGGCAGGCGAGGTCTTAGAGAAATGCCGAGGCCATGGGACTAGTAGTGAAGCACATGGCGGACTTGAGGCTGGATCTGCAACATCAGGTCGAGTATCTTCAAGAGGACATCAGGGAGAGGACGCAGATCTTTTCTCAAAGTATCGAAGATGCCAAGAAGAAGGCCGTCGATGAGTACATCGCTTCGCAGGGTTTTGATGATCTGATGGTGGATTCATATAGGAGGGGTTTTAAACTAAGCCGGTGGATGATCCGGAATACATACCCCGAGCTTGATGTTAGTGCCATATCCACTTCGCGCATAACTCAGGAGATGGCTAATGCTGCTGACGCCGAGCCAGATTCCGAGGGCCAGGCGGGGCCTTCGGGTTTTGTCGAAGTGCCTTCTGATGACGAAGAAATAGCTTCGGGCTTGTATTTTTTTTTTTTGTACTACCCTACTTTTTGGAATGGAATGATTTGTTTAAGTGCTGGTTGTTCTCTCCTGAACTGAGCGTATTTGCCGAACTGAATGTATTTGCTGAACTGACTATACGTCCGGTCTGTTTTCTACCTGAGTTACCGCACTCGCACGGATTGTTTTCTTTGCTTGCTTGTGCCGAGATTCCTTCGTTAGCTCGGCATCCTAGCCCGTAGACTTTGGTGGTGATTTTATCCACTTTGCTTGGTGGTCTATAGGTAGTATCGCCTTAGGTTGACAATGTTCCATGCTCGGGGTACTTGTTTCCCCTCTAGGGTTTCGAGCTCGTATGCCCCTCCGAGTGCTTTCTTTACTCTATAGGGTCCTTCCCAATTTGGTCCAAGTTTTCCTACGCCGGGTTCGGGTACCATGACCTTTCGGAGAACCAGGTCGCCGACGCGGAAGTTCCTCTTCTTTACTCGTGCGTTATAGTACTGAGCTACCTTTTGCTGGTAGGCCGCAGTTCGGATGTGCGCAAGGTCTCTCACCTCGTCTAGTAGGTCGAGGTTGGTGCGTAACTCGTCTTCGTTTGTCTGCTCGTCGTATTCTTCTAGTCGCAGCGTAGGTACTTCGATTTTCGCTGGGATTATCGTCTCGGTGCCGTAGGTGAGGTTAAAGGGGGTCTCTCCTGTGGCGGTTTTTTCTGTGGTTCGGTGATCCCATAGAACACTTGGTAGCTCGTCCGCCCATAACCCTTTGGCTCGGTCTAGTCGTGCTTTCAGTCCGCGGAGGATGGCTCTGTTCATTACTTCTGTTTGGCCATTTGCCTGTGGGTGTGCGACCGACGTGAAGTTCTGACTAATTCCCATACTTTGGCACCATTCTTGGAACTTGATATCCTCAAACTGTTTGCCGTTGTCGGAGATCAGTACCCGAGGTAGCCCGAAGCGACATACTATGTTCTTTCAAAAGATGTTTTGTATGTTCCGGGCTGTAACTGTTGCCAGAGGTTCAGCTTCTATCCACTTTGTGAAGTAATCTACTGCCACCACTAGGAATTTTCTCCTGCCTGTCGCTGGGGGGAATGGCAAGGTCGATGCCCCATTGGGCGAAGGGCCATGGACTGGTGAGGTATTTGAGATCGGCAGCGGGCTGATGGTGGATATTGGCATGCTTCTGACACTTGTCGCATTTTCTGACGAGCTCGATGGCCTCTGTCTTCATCGTTGGCCAGTAGTATCCTTGTTGAAGTGCTTTTTGGGCGAGGGCTCTGCCCCCCAGGTGTCCGCCGCACAAGCCTTCATGAGTGTCGTGGAGTACGAGCTCGGCTTCGGCAGGGCGCAAGCATCGCAGGTAGGGGGAGCGTGTAGGATCGTCGGTACAACCGTTCATCTATTATGACGTATTTGGCTGCCTAGCACTGCACCCTCTTGGCTGCATTGCGGTCCGCAGGGAGGGTTCCGTCCAGCAGGAAGCTCGCGAGTGGGTCGATCCAGCTCGGCTCTGCTTCAGAGACGGGAGTGACCTCTTCTGCCCCACCGAGAATGCTGGGCCGAGGTAAGTCCTCTACGTACACGGTTCTCTTGGCGTTGTGGCTCGTGCTGGCTAGTCGGGACAGAGCGTCGGCCTCAGTGTTCTCTGACCTCGGGATTTGCTTGATGAAGTGTGATTGGAAGTTGAGCAGAGCCTCCTTTACCTTTGCCAAGTATGCGATCATTGTGAGCTCGCGCGCTTCGTATTCGCCTGTAACTTGGTTGACCACGAGCTGGGAATCACTGCAGATAACTACGTGCTTTGCTCCGACCTTGTGCGCTAGGTTCAGCCCGGCTATCAGTGCTTCGTACTCCGCCTCGTTGTTGGATGCCACAAACTCAAAGCGTAATGTGTATTCCAACTTTGTTCCGCTCGGGCCGCGTAGCATTATTCCAGCCCCACTGCCCTGCTGGTTCGAGGAGCCATCTACGTGAAGGAGCTAGGGCTCCTCATCCCAGTTCGCGTATGGTATAACCAGGAGAGATGCTACACTGGCTGCTACTTCACGGGGTTCGGACTCGATTGGCTTGGGAGCATCGAGCTCGCCCGAACTGGGGATCTCGGGCTCGACCGGCTCAGGGGCTTCGAGGCTAAACGTGCATTCTGCGATAAAATCTGCCAAGGCTTGGGCCTTAATAGCAGTTCTTGGCTTGTACTGGAGGTCGTACTCACTGAGTTCGATGGCCCATTTCGTCAGTCAAGACGATGACGGTGTGAGCCTGGAAGTACGGGCGGAGTTTCCGAGCTGCTATCACCAGTGCGTATGCTAGTTTTTCTATCTGCGGGTACCTTGTCTCTGCTCCCTACAAAATTTTACTAACATAATATATGGGTCACTGGACCCGGTCTGTTTCCTTTATTAGTACCAAACTGACCACCTCGTCGCTTGCCGAGAGGTATAGTTCTAAGACCTCGCCCTCCTCGGGCCGGGCTAAGGTTGGCACACTGGCGAGGTAACCTTTTAGCTCGTCAAATGCGAGCTGGCAGTCTTGGGTCCACTCGAACCCTTTGCCTTTGATTGCTTTGAAGAAAGGTAGGCAGCGGTCTGCTGACTTGGACATGAAGCGGCTTAGAGCGGCTATGCGGCCGTTTAGCCTCTGAACTTCTTTTACTTTCCGAGGTGGTCTCATATCTAGGATGGCTTTTATCTTATCCGGGTTGGCCTCAATACCGCGCCGATTGACAATGTAGCCTAGGAATTTGCCTGAGGTGACGCCAAAGACACATTTGTTGGGGTTCAATTTTATGCTAAACTGACGCAGGATTTGGAAGACAGAATCTAAGTCTTGTATTAATTCTTGTGAAAATTGTGTTTTGACGACCATGTCGTCTACATAACACTCTATCTTCGTGCCAATCAGGGGCCAAAGCAGCCTATTTACAAGTGTTTGGAAGGTCACCCCGGCATTTTTTAATCCGAAGGGCATGACCTTGTAACAGTACAGGCCGAACTCGGTTATGAAAATAGTTTTTTCCTCTTCGGACTGGTCCATCCGGATTTGGTTGTAGCCTGAGTAGGCGTCCAGGAAACTTAGCAACTCATGTCCCGAGGTCGCGTCCACTAGGCGGTCAATCGTAGGGAGGGGGAAGCAATCTTTCGGGCAAGCTCGGTTCAGGTCGGTGTAGTCGACGTACATGCGCCACTTGCCGTTCGCCTTTTTTACCAGCACAGGGTTGGCCACCCAGCTCGGGTAATGGACTTCCCTTATGAAGTCTGCTGCAAGGAGCTTCTCGACCTCCTCGTCGATTGCCCTCCAGCGTTTTGGGGCTAAGTTGCGTTTCTTCTGTCTAACGGGTCTGACTACAGGGTCAGTGTTAAGTTTGTGAGTTATAAGGCCAGGGTCAATACCGGGCATGTCAGCCGCGGCCCATGCAAAAATATCTAAATTTTGAAGTAAAAAACTCACCAGTTCGGTTTGTAGGGGTTCCTCGACGGAAGCACCGATCTGGAGTGTGCGAGTTGGGTCCGTAGCCGAAGTCGGGATTGCGACTGTTTCCTTTGTGAGCGAAGCTCGTTCCTCACCTTGCTCCGCAGGCCGCTCCAGTTCAAGGTCGTCAGCTGCCTTGGTTTTTCCCTTTAGGGTGGCAACATAACACTTGCGGGACTCGAACTGGTCGCCCTGCGCTACCCCCACACCGAAGCCCGTAGGGAACTTCATGGCCAAATAGTAGGTGGAGACCACCACCCGTAGGATATGCGTGATCGGCCGCCCTATTATGGCATTGTATGGGGAGGGGGTCGCGACCACCAGGAAATCATGGTTGAGTTTGACCGCACAAGGCCATGTGCCGACTTCCACAGGTACTGTTATTTTTCCGAGGGGCCTGACTTCCTCTCCGCTGAAACCCACCAGGGGAGTGTTCGCGAGCTTCAGTTCGCTCCTCTGTAGCTGTAGCTGGTCAAATGCTGATTTAAAGAGGATGTCCGCCGAGCTGCCCGAATCTACGAGTACGCGTCTGACCTCGAAGTCGTTGATCCTTAGTTTAATGACAAGCACGTCATTGTGGGGGTAGTGGATCCCTCGCGCGTCGTCCTCCGTGAAGAAGATTGGTTCTTCGGTCTTTGGTCTCTTTGGGGGGTTCCGTTCCTCGAGGGCCGCTTCGTGAACTGAAGTCCGAGCTGCTGCCGAGGTACATCCTGCTACCACCAAACCTCCCACGATTACATGGACGGTTCCCCGAACTGGCCTCTCTTCCGGAGGCTGTCGCTGCAACGGTTCGGCAGGTCTACTACTAGATTCGGGGGCATCCTTTTCGTGTTCCCCTGGCCGACCTGCCTTATTGTTATTATGGTTGTGTTGTACAAAGTTTCTCAAGTATCCACAACGGATGAGCCCCTCTATCTCGTCCCGGAGATTATTACATTGCTCAGTGCTATGACCATGGTCTCTATGGAAACTACAATACAAATTCTTATTTCTTTCGTTCGGATTTCCCTTTAGGCGAGGTGGCCACTTCACGTATGGGGCGTCCTTGATCGTCATTAAGATTTCGGTCCGCCTTGTGTTCAGTGGCGTGTAATCCGTCCGAACCGCTAGGGGAGCTCGGAACGACTGGTTCGGCTTCGGCTCTTGGGCCGGGTTCTTCCGGTCGACTGGGTTAGAGGGCTCGCCTTCCCTCTTTCTTTTCTCATTCCCGCCCTCGGTTCGTTGGTTGATTTCTTCCTCTGTCCTCATGAACTTGTCCGCGAGCTTGAGGAATTCGACCACGGTTGCGGGCTGGTTAGCTACCATGTGCCATTTGAATTCTTTGTGCGTTACCCCTCTTTTTGCCGCCGCGAGCTGCACTGCGGAGTCTAACCGCGGTATCTGCAAGCATGCTTCATTGAATCGCTTGATGTAGCCCCGTATGGATTCTCCTTCCCTTTGGACTACTCCGAAGATGCTTTCCTCTGCTTTGGGGCACCATTTGCTGGTGACAAAGTGTGCGGTGAAGACCTGCACGAACTGAGCCCAGCATTTTATCGACCCGGGGGCCAGGTTCCTGTACCAAGTGCGGGCTACCCCCTGAGGGTGGTGGTGAAGGCCACACACATGCATGATTCGCTGGCCCTGGCGAGGTGCATTTGGGACTGGAAAGCGTCAACGTGGTCGTTGGGGTCGAAGGACCCGTCATACTTGTCCAGAGGTGGGAGCTTGAAATCTCTAGGCAAGGGGACCGCCAGGAGTTCTGATGCGAGGGGGGAAGGAATTGAGAGAATCGGGGCAACTCCTACCTCGTCCGAGCTCGTCTCTTCTTTGCCTCTGAGCTCTGACAGGACACGGGTGGCGGTTCGGCGACTTTGCTGGCGCCTTCGCTGTTGAGTGGGCCTTGTACTGGCGCTGCTGGCCTCCGTGTTGCCGAGCTCGATGGGCCCGGAATGCTGGTAGTCTGTTGCTGTTAATGCGTCGAATCGGTTTTCCGTGAGTGGGAACTCGGGCTTGGAGCGCCGAGGTGCCGATCTCACGGGCGAGGTTCCCGACCCGCCTGCGAGCTGCGAGGCGGGGATGATTTTTTTCCCTCTTCGGCCTGGGGACGAGGCCTAGCTATTAGGGGGGTTCTGGGGCCTGGAGGCCTTTCCTTGGTGGGGACGCCCATCCTGCGGGGAGGCCTTGACCGGCCTCAGAGCAGGGTGGCGAGGTGGAAGTAGTGGTTGGTTTAGCGGCAGTTGGGGGAACTGCTGTTGATAGTGATACTGGGAGATATTGTGCAGCACTTGGTGCTGGTGAAGCTGGTGTTGCTAGAACTGTTGCATTTGGGCTTGCATTGCCCGCATGCACTGCATCAGGTCGTCCAACCGGTTTTGGCAGGCTGCCGGGGGGACGGCAGTTGCTTCAGTAAAGGTTGTCTCAATAGGGGGAGGAAAGGGGATGCTTGTGGCAGGAAGGTTTACGAGCGCCACTGCTTGTGGCGCATTCAAACTGGGGATTCCATCCACCGAAAGGGGGATGGTGAACTGTCCAACGCACACCACGGGAACTTGAAGCTGTTCCTCGGTGGTGTTTGTCTCCGTGCCGCGTCCGGCGTTGCTGGAAGAGGCCATGAGTGTTGGGTTATTTGAAGAAGAAAAGGGGGGTATGAGAGTTTGGAGGGAGGCTTTTTTGAAGCGTTTCCCACAGACGGTGCCAATTGATGATGCGCAATCCGGCCGGTCTTAGCTGTCAACGACCTTGCCTCTAAACCGAGTTGCGGGGGACCTGAAATGGAGGAGATGAAGAAGCTCCGGGGAGAACCCGGTGTAAAGGCTCCGAAGCTTAAGTTAGAATCCTTCAAAGGCAAGATAAACCAGATAGCGCAAAGTTTGCATACCTCCTCTTTGGGGGTGGAAAGCCTTTTATAACCACCTCGCGCACTCACTCCTAGACTCTTGTCAAGTCGGGAATGAGTATTTCCATGCTTCTGCCAGTTCGGGCGTCATCGCCTCTGCTGGGGCAGAACCGTCACTGCTCCTTTTGTCGGAGCCGTCTCTGTAACTGGAGGCAGTGGTGACAGGTGACGGTGGATACGGACTCCTTCGGTGTCAGGTACGGCGCGGTTCGTCCAGTTCAATGCTCCGGAAGCGAAGTGCCTGGAGCGATGCGTGAGGCGAAGTCTCGAGTTCGGATAAGGGGGGGCCCTGAATTGCCATAAGACGGGCCAGTTCGGGTCTCTGCTTTGTGTGACTCGGGGTCAAAGGGAGAGTTCGGGCACCCTACAGGGAGTTCGACCACTAAGTATGGAGTTCGGGCACCTTGCAGAGAGTTCGACCACTAAGTAGGGAGTTCAGGCACCTTGCAGAGAGTTCAGGTTCCTTGTAGGGAGTTCGAGCTCTAAGTAGGGAGTTCGGACCTACCGGTCCCTTCCCTTTGGCGTACCCTCGGTACGCTGTTTTAAGTGCCGAGCTACTTGCCTTCTTTGCCACGTGCCGTGATTCGCAAAGTCGGGTCAAATCTTCCTTCATCAAGTTTCATGTCAATCCACACATTAAAAAAGAAACAAAAATACTGCAATAGTGCCCAACTGAACCCTTGAAGAACAGAACTACAAAAGGGTTTGCTCTCATATCTTTGTCAAATAGGAGCTTCAAACGAACAATGAGGCTCAGTTTGGAAGGAGTACAAATACATACAAAATGTAAGGTTTTGCACTCTACATATTTGAATTTATACTCCTTCAAAATTGAGCATGAGATTTGTAGCTCGGTGATGCAATGCCAGTGACAATATCTCTAGCACGGGTGAATCTGATTATTGAAGGAGGTATCAGTTTATGAAACATTTCCAAAGCATTCAATCTCAATGTTAAGGCATCTGAGATTAGAGATGAAACAAAAGAAAAAAGTTTCAAAGGGTATAAGAGGGAGAGAGAGAAAGATCAGTAAATGCACTGGCATCCATTGTTGGCGATGCTCGAAGGGAGCAAGAAGATGCCGGTAGTCTTTAGTGGTGTCGGCATCCTTCAGTGGTTCAATGTAGTTTTGGGCAAGATGTTAGGGATGAGAGATGGTACTTGTAACAGAATTTGTTCTAATGAGTGCTATAGATGGTCTTCCATGCATGTAAGCAAACCGCCTCAGTCTACTTTCTCTCATTTTACTGTCTATTGGAGCTATTCCCAGGTTTCTTTCTATGACTTCATTTTTTTTTACTATATCCTCTTTAGTTTTACCACTCAGCTAAGCATACATATTTTTGCCGATCAAACCTTAGATATCTAATCTCCAAATCTAAAGGTTTTGAAGTATGGGAAACACAGAGTAAAGACAATTCTAAAAAATGTATTGCCAAATGTCTTGGAGATACATATGGTGGAAAAATTAAAATATGCATGGATACACTAGTTTTAGATAACTATAAATAAGTTATTTAAACATAAAAATAATTTTTATAAAATGTGAGATATCGGGGCACAATTAGTAATGATAGATGAACTAAAAGATGTGTGTGATTGTCTTTAATGTAGGAGTGATTAAAAAGTTAATGCATGAAATAAGAATTAAAACAAAAATTTGAATTTGAAAAGTTGTAAATTAATGAGAGAGAGAGAGAGATCGTAGAGGGGCAATCCTCAAAAGATGTTATGTATCAGCATTGGCAAATATCGATTATGGTTATATATGCACATATATAACCATAATATTTAAAGTAGCACTAGTAAAAGTTGTCTTCTTGCCTGACAAGAATGGCAAAATCGAACTTGAGAGTAGGGGTGTCAATTGGACTGGATTTGATGCAATCCGATCCAGTCCAATGTGAGTCCATTATAAATGGACCTTCCAATCTGTTCAAGTTCATTTTAATTTAGATCGGTTTCAACCCAAACCCGGTCCATTGACACATATATTCTCATCTTATATCAATGGACCAGATATTGGCTTAATCCAACCCAATCCAATATAAATTTATTATGGATGGACCAGGTCAAATCTAATCTAATAAATATTTTGGATTGAATTAGTCCAGTCCAATGTGTCTTGTTGGTCCATCCAATTCGTCCAAATTGATTTTGGACTGGACGAGGTCCAATCCAAAACCGGTCCATTGACACCCTTACTTGAGAGCAGTGCTTATAATGGGCCACTAAAAAATCTAAGCCCAGAGCAGCCTTGTGAGACCATAGACACGAAAACTTATGAGTTTGAACTTTGAACTTCCTTTCAAGTTTCGGATTTGATCGTCAAATGCTTGTAGGTGCTTAAACAATCTGCAATGAAAGTGTTGCCCCAACTATTTAGGGTCTACCAATCTAAGTTATAGGACGAACCGACGCAGTCACTTACATGTGTTGGTATAAAATATAAGCCAATTCAAACTTCAGATACTTGAACCCCATTTCACAGTAGCAAATTTTGGAAATGTGAATCATTTTCCATGAAAATCATTCCTAATCCTTCATTTTATGTGCAATCAGAAACAGCCTAAATGAATTTAGTGGAACGAGTTTGCTTCAAAATGGTCCTTTAAGACAATAGATAGGTAGTTCTATTTTCTGAAAACAAATGCAGCAAAGTTGTTGACATTAAAGAATTTTATAATAAATTTACAATGCTCTACTACATAGTTCAGACAGGGTTTTTGTTCTCAATAAATCAGTTGTGTTAATGCTAAATAAAGTAATAAACAAATGTGTAAATCTCAATATACATATAGCCAAGTTTTGGTACAACATTCCTCTTCCACTGCTCACCAATCAATGTTCCAAAACCGGATTGGAGTGGACCAGTGAACCAGGCAAAAGAAAATGACCAATATCCTGGGTCAATAATTAGTGAATGATCTGATGGTATAACTATTCCTGACTTCGCCTTCCACTGTGACCTTCGATCCAGTTTTACAGACATTACCACCAAACCACAAGCTGCAAGTATTTTCTGAGACCTACCACACCATGTTAAGGTGGGACTTTTACGCAGAGCAGTTTGACGAAATATGGGACTAGTCCTCATCAAAGCCCCCATCATCTCCATCTCCATAGTCATCTTCATCCATTTGTCCTTGATCACCCTCACCAACACCAACAGGATTACCAAAGAGGACTCCAGTATTTTCAATCTCATCAAGTTGGTTTTCCATTGCTTCAAGCATGGTTTGGTGCTTCACTTCCATGGATTTTAAGTTCTCATCAGTGAAGAATGATTTGTAGGGTTTCAAAACCTGCAAATATAACTAATAGATTATGACTTTCTGGTAGAGGAGAATATTGCAATTCAGAAATAAAGGAGAAAAAGTTCACCTTAAAGAGACAATTTCGCTGTTCAGCACTCTCCACCAGATTCCGCCAATGCTTATCTGCTCGCCTTAGTGTTGATGCAGAGCCTACCACCTAAAAGCACATCTAAAATTCAGTACCTAAACCAGAAGAGGAATTCAGTTTTATCTAGTCTCACGGGAAAATATCTGAGCTTGAATTGACCTACCAAGACGGAAGACCTTGCTCTGGTAATCCCAACATTCATTCGCCGGAAGTCCGCCAAAAACCCAATACCTTTATCACTGCTTGCCCTTACACATGAAAAGATTGCAACATCTTTTTCCCTGCCCTGTAAAGAACATGCATTTTCATTACTTAAGGGTAATTTTAAATGGCAAATGCTAGTATGTGAAAAAACACTGTATAGACTCTATGCTATGAGAATGAATTGTGACCACACAACTGCCTTTGTATTGGCATGCATGCCACTCTTGTGACCCCGGGTCCCACTTGATGACCTCAGCTTCCATGAAGTGAGATATTAAGGTTTTCCTTTACCCTATGATTCTCACCAACTAGTATAACCCCATCTCCACCAATGGCATCAGGAATTAGGCAACACAGATATTCAACCAAAGAAATAGTTGTATATGTTCTTGATGAAAGGTGGAGCTTGCCCTTAGATAACCTCCTTCAAATATCTCCATGGGCAAAAACTGACTCGATCATAAAACAATTTATACTAATTTGGGAAATAATTAAAATAATCCATTTGAATTAGCTTCTTCTCTAAGAAACCTCTAGAATCCCCATGGAATAGGAACCAGCCATTACATGTTAATATGGATTCTATGTACGAAAAAAAAAACATATTTTTTATCAATTCAATAATTAACTACCCCTAATTTAACAGAAAGAGCTGTATGAAATATAGCTACATCACCTGGAATCCGTCAACTGTGTTTATATCTACTAATTTATCTGATTCCACACCAAAAGTATCATGGAAACGTTCACGGAACAGCTTCACTTGATGCCTGTAAGGAGATATAATGGCTAATCGAGAGCTAGACTTCAGCTCTGGAAATCTTGTCACTAATTTATGATACATGAGGAGAATAAACTCGACCTCATCAACATTTATCCAAGAACCACTTCCAGAAGGCTGTGATTCAATCCCTTCTTCTATATCAAAGAAGCAAAATGGTGCAAAACAACGGTAAGCATGCCATGAACGTTCAGTTTGGTCCTTGACATCAGGTCCATCTTCCAAAGCCTCATTGTAGAACTCCCTTGAAGGAAAGCTTCTTATCTGTGTGAAAGGTGGATTTGAACAATTAATTTACTATATAAATTTTGTCTTGATAACTACTAGAGGTGATCATAAATTAGCAAACTCTGTTCTTCTGCAAGGTCACATATTCAAGACTTTTTCCCACTTTCCAGTAAATTGATCCATTGAAAGAGAGGCATAGCCTATTGATAAAAAAAATATAGAGAGAGAGAGAGAGAGCCAGGTAGCAAACATCTTTTCTATTTGAAGAACAAGATAAATAAAAAAATAACTCAATTCTTATAGACTAACCTCTGGATGCATGCGGTATTGGGTTTTCAGCATCTGAACCGGATAACCAGCCCTCTGGAATCTCTTGAACAAGCTCATGCCATATCTACAATGAAAGATTTTAAACATATCACACCATTGAAGAGGTATTAATTAACAATATTATTACAAGATAAGTGTTACATTACCCGAATCTCTCAGCAGTAGGAGATATTACAGTTGCTGGCAATTGAACTGGATCACCAACCTAAAATTGATAAATCATCCATGAGAGAAAAATCAGATATTTTCTCAATAAAGAAGCCACAGAGATATCACATAAAGAATCAAATACTTTATACATGAAAATGATATGGCAAATAGCAACTTTAAGAACAGATTGATTATTTTGAACATTTACTCCATGATTTTTTTTATTTTTTTTCTTTTACCAAGTCCACACAGGCAAGCTTCATTTTATGTGCTTCGCAACTAATGCTGATGACCAATTATCACTATCAGTTTTTTTAACCTGGCATAATGCTATTTTGACATTGCCAGAATCTAAAGTAGCAAAATTTGTTCAGCTTTGTGCAATTGCAATTTCTTCTATTTTGCACTTGATACCACCAATTGTATCCATGAACAGGAAAGAATAGAAGCTATGGAAAGATTATAAAATAAATGATTTCCTATATATAGAAAAATTATAAATTTACAAGGAATCATTAAAGAGTCAGCACAAGAGTATACCAGAAATACTTGTTTGCATCCATTAGCTAATGGGACAAGAGTTGCTGGTTCCACCTGTTAACAAGGGATAATTAGATATAACATGAAATAATTACTTGTGCAAGATTAAAGATGGGCAGGAGTAAAACAATCCTTTTTTTGAGAAAAACGATCTTCTGATATAACTGAATAGAGATTATGGCATGGTCATTGTGAAAATTTGAAAATGTATTTGTATACTCCTATATAATGCATCCCACAACTGGTAAGCATACAAATCATCCCCAATGCAGCTGAATAGAGATTATGGCATTGTCCTTTTTGTAATTGCTGTGGAATTTAAGTATGGAAGAGGTAGAAAGAAGAAATAGATAGGTGTCCATCATGTGGAATATGGTCCCTACACAACCAAAGGCTTCAATATAGCATGCAGTCACAGAGTGCAAAATCATGAGGAAAGCATGAACCGACTAAGCAGCAATAAGCATTAAAGAAATTTATACAACATAATCACAATAGGTCAAGGAGCTTACAGCTTGAGCAGCTTCATCTATTATAACGACATCAAAAACATGATTCAATTTACTGAAAAGATGTGAACCACTGAAACTAAGGGTTGAGAAAACCTGCATAATATCCGTAAGTTACCAATACGATTAAAATGATGTTGTAAATCACTTTCCATGGAAAATGCACATACAATGGCTGCTTCATTAAGAACGGAAGCACGGGCATTGTCCAGATCTTGTGGTCTAGCACCAGGTTTTCGTGTATCAGCTATAGAATGATCCATGCCAGAAAGTTTTTGTTGCACCTGCAGAGGGGAATTAATCACACTATATGGATTCAATCAGAAATATGGTATTCCCTTTTCTGTTCATAATTGTCATATACGTACAAGATAATCCATGGATACTGCTTGAACAGAATGATGTGGCTTTAGACCAATTCGCACTATCTTTGGATTATATGTATGGTCATTTTCATCACGAATACCTGACAGCATTTAACTAGAACAGTAAGTACCCTTGTTGTTGAAGGAAAAATAATGTATAAGTTCTGAAGGTGTTGCCTTAACACCTTTATAGGTTGTAATCTTTTTATTTTTCTCGCATCTTAAGCTGTTAGGTGAGGTCCCTGAGTAGGCCTTTTTTATTCTCTAACACACCGCCTCACGCGAAAGCTCATTGGGCTTGAAGTGTCAATAAGCACAGGCTCACCCATACCTTGTGCTGAAATTTAATAAATATAACGAGGAATGAGGATGACAAGGATCAAACACTAGATCACTTGGTCAACAGGCTCTGATACCATCTCACGAAACCATTTGGACCTAAAAGCATAAGCTGTTACATGAGGCCCCTGAATAGGCTTTTTATTCTCTAACAATTTTAATGAAATTCCTTTTCCTTTACTAAGAAAAAAAGACACTGAATACCTTTTAAATTTTGACTATAACAACAAGAAAGAATTCCTGATCGGCTACAAGAAGGGTTCAAAGTATCGATACTCTTCTGTGTTGATTTTCACATTTCAGTTAAGTATAATACCTGTTGCGGTACCAACGGTATAGTTGTTAAGATGGCACCTAGACAACATATAATTCTATTGGGGGGGGGCGGAATTGGTGTAACACCCCAAGTTTAGAAGACCTTTGTTGGATCGTAAGGTGGGGGAGTGTGTTCCATTGTTGAGTAGACTAGAGAAGAAGAAGATTTCAAACTCATCAAGGGATGAGTTGTAGTAGAAGTACTGAAAAATGGAAGATTTAGAGAGAAATCTATCTATGCAGCTTTAGTTGGAGGTCAGATGGAATCCTCTTCTCTTGAAGGTATTTGAGGTGTGGTAATCATATACCTCTGAGAGTGGAGGCTGGCTTTTGCATGGATAGTGGATCACTTGAAAAGTTGAGGTTACAGCATGGCTAGTGTGTCCTACATTTGTTGAGAGGAAGATGAATCATTTTGCCACTTGTTCATCTTATGTAAGGTTGCTGAAATTTCAAGGAAATAAGGTTGGGGCATTTGGAAGGAGAGGAATAAAAGGACTTCTGAAGGCAAAGTCCGGAGAGTGGAGAGAGTGGTGACAAATATTGGAAAATTAGTTGGTGATTCAGTGCTGATTTTACCAGGCTTTACTCAGATTGATAGATAAGAATTTGGGGGAAAAGTTTTGGGACCTGTTAGAGTTGCAAAATTCTGCTAATGTTTGTATATCGGATTAGTCAGTTTACAGGGGGTCAGTCTGCTAATTTTTGTATCTTTGTTTAGTCAGGTTTTAAGGTGTTGTCTTCACACCTTTATGATGATGAACTCAGTTACATTTTGAGTTTTAATAAACTCTTTTTTTTCTTTTTCCATAAAAAATGGTGATAAGACTATAGACCCAAATGGGTGGTCCCTTTAGCTTTCCATAAGCATGATTTCATTAGGATGATGAAATATTTTTTCCACCAATCCAATCTCTAGAGTAGCAAATTTCACTGTTGTTACTGGGAGCATTAGGGGTGATTGCTTGGTGTAGTGGTTAGTAGTATCTTTGGCTGACAAGCATGACAATGCAGGTTCAAGTCTGAGAGCATCCACTTTGTGCAATAAAGTACTAAAGGTTAGGTTCATATCCAGTCCACTGCTCCCAAGACTCAAGATAGCTAGGACCAACTTTTGTTTTTATATCAATTACAGGTTAGCTGGGACCAACATTGGGTAATGGCTTTGATCAAACAAAAAAATAAAAACATTGGGTAATCCGGTAATGGTCTTTTTCTTTTAACTTAATTGGGAACATTTATAAGCTAATCTCCAAAATTCTAGCAAATTGCTTGAGAAAGGTTCTCCAATACATTCTCACTTTTCTAGAGGATGCTTATTGCTGGGTGTCATATCTTGGATGGATTTCTTATTGCCAATGAATGCTCTAATTTATTTGGGCCTTCCTTCAGGTAAGAACTAAAGTTCCAAGGAGACATGGGATCTAATAATGGAAATATTCAGGAGGAAATTAGCTGGATGGGATGGGAGGAGGGACTCGTATTAATTCAAATTGCCTTATTAAAACTACTATTATAGTTTCTCAAAAGAGACCAACAATCTTTATCCCAGCCTTGATAGCCACAAGATTGGAGAAGCTAAAGAGATGATTTTTTGTGGGACTGTCCCAATGATTTTAAGGAAATTTCATCAAGTGGCATGATCACAAGTATGCACCTCTAAAGTTAAAGGTGAAGGAATCAGATCTCTAGGGATGATGAATAAAGCTCTGGAAGAGACGTAGTCTATGGAGAAGAACCATCTCTAATATGGACAGGATCCCATGCATTAGGAGACAAAACCCATCCAGAGCACCTACAACTCCAGTATCTAGAAGGGAAAAATGTATATAACAAATAAGCTCTCTAAGTACGTGACTTTTAAACCAGGAGGAGGTGAACCAGTAATTTTTCGTGTGGAGACAGACCTCTGAGTGAAGAGCATCCAGATTCAAACCTTGCTTCAAATAAAGATGCCATGCAAAGAAGTGTTATGATTGTGAGTGTGGCAACACTTTATGGTTATCTTTTCCTATTGCACAATCTATATGATTTGCATTCTTTGGCAGCTTTATTGGAGACACTCAGCCATACCATATTCTAACCAGGTACTTCTGATGCTAGATTATGTGGGGCAAATAGCTTGGATAGTTCTTGGTAATGGTAATATCACTTTATGACAAACTAGAAGGCTTAGGATCTGATTCTCCCATGCTGAGGTAGCTACGAAAAAGCTCATTCCCAATTTAAAGTCTTATTTTTTTATATGGACAGGCACTTTGAGTTTGGACTGTATATTATTAAGAATTGGCCATCTACCTGACAAGGATATAATAATCATTGATGGATGCAGTCTTTGTGTGGGATTTAGTGTAGTGGTCAATTACTTGCTAATTCATTGCAAAGTCACTTGTCTAGTGTGACTTGGAACCATTTGCTACAATTGTTCAAATGTCATCAGTTCATGCCTCAGAATCCACTTGGAGTGCTTTAAGTGTGGCATATGAATGGTCTTAGTAGGAGGTGTAAAATACTCTGGAATCTGATCCCACTTGTTGTATATTGGGGTGAATTGGAAGGAAGTAACATAAGGATTTTTTTAAATACTTATTGGGCTTGAGCAAAAGAGCTGTTGGAATTTGATGCCGAGGTCGGTAAAAGAGCTGTTATGCTGCTGGCATATCTTGGGCTTGAGCAAGAAAAGAAGACTTTATGGAAGATGATTCCAAGTGCTGTAATTTGGTGTATCTGGACCGAGAGGAATAGAAGGGTGTTCAGTAACAAGTTTCTATGTCTGGAGGACTTAACCCAGAAGTTAGTGGGCAAGCTGATTTCTTGGTTGTCTGTGGTGGCAGATTTTAGAAACTGTAATGTGTCAGATGTATTATTTTCTTTGTCTTGATGGCTTGTGTAATTGCTGAATAGATCAGTCAGCCTGTTTTGGGACTGATTTCGGCCTCTTGTGTGTATTTCTTTCTCAATAAATATTACTTTACCTTTTCCAAAAAAAAAATAAATACTTATTAGTAGAATAGAGTTGAAGGCATTTTACTGGGTGAGCATTCTCAAGCTCTCCATGGGCTTCCGGCAAGACCATTTCAGGAAGGATGGGGTCACATAATTGTTTAATCTGCTTTTGAGGTGTGAAGAAAATTTTAGTTTACTCAATTGTGTCATGCTAGAGAACCGATGTATAGTATCTTTTCCTTTTCAGTACCTCACTTTACTGAAATTCCACCATTTATTAAAAAAAAAAATTCAAACTGAGCCAAGATAAGCAAAGGCTGAAGGTAATTCATAAATAGAAAACATGAAAATTATTAAAAAGGATAAAGATGATCTTAAACATGAAGTTTTCTTTAAAAGGTAAAAATCATCCAGAAAATCATCAAATCACCTCAAAGTTTGCACTCCACCCAATTAAATTAGTAATTAGCTGAAATATGAAGATATTGTGAAGTTGTGCACAATAAAGAAACTCCTACCAGTGCTTAGAAGGCGCAACACAATTTCATCTAGTGCAGAGTTGGATGGAGCACAAACCAACACACGAACACGATATTTGCGATGTGAATTAACTACTTCAGGTTTCTGCACAAAAAAAAAGTGAATTTAGAAGGATCGTGAATATATACAGTCATCAATGCCAAAAATAAAAGAACAAATATACTTACCAACTCATTGCCAGTGGTTGGAAAAAAGCCATCGTCGCCATCAATGGGCATGATTTTATCTCTAGGATTAATATCTGTCAACCATGGAGATGCATTGTTCCAGTGCCTGTATCTGTAAACCTCCAACGAGATGCCTAATAAGCCCTTCTTACTTAGATTGGTGTTTACTACCAATTATTCTATTTGTTTTACCAAAAAATCCACTCAATGCAGCTTTAGTCTGAATTATTCTGGGCTTGCTACACAAATCTTGTCCTGTCATTGTGCTCTATTAAGAACCATGTGTCCTACTTTTCTTTTTTTTTTTTTTTGAGTGGTGGATAAAACATTGCAAATCATTCATAATCATGTATAGTTAGGCACTATACAAAAGAAGGCTAAACTATGGTAGCCAATATACAAAAAAACTCAAGGAAAAAAATATTTCTAGGTTGAAGCATGCATGATATGGAGAATTTTTGTAATTTGCATATATAATATCCTGAACTGATAACGGATAACCAATAAATAATTGTCCCCATTGACCTTATAATTGGCTCCTCATATGAAGAGCTTTTTGTCCTCAAATATTCTGAGATTTTTCCTTCCATAGACATCAAGTTACAATAGCTGGGACCACACACCATAATTTTCTCCCCCTTCTATTTAGGTTTCCAATCTTGCAGGACTTCAAGTGCTCTGGCATGCACTGGCTCAGGTTTACAAGATTGCAAAAATAATTATACACCCCACTGGCTATTGGACAGGAAAAGAAAAGATGATCTGTAGTCTCCCTCTCCCCTCCACAAAGCACAAAACTCAATGATTGGAGCGCCAAACAGCCCACACCTCAACTCTGCAGGCAGTCCCTGGTTAAGCACTTGTCTAACATAGCAGCCCATAGTAATTATCATAAAAAAAAAAAAAAACATAGCAGCCCATAGCAGACAAGCCACTTTGGAGGGGATACGAGGCACCCAAACTTCCTTGTATAGGAAATCGATCTACCACCTAAGCTTAGGTTCTTGAAGAATGACCTCACTGAAAATTTCCTGGAGCTTTCCCATCTCCATATCTTTTCATATTCCTGATCTAACCGTGGGAGTGAGGCATTGAGCACACTGACCAAGGATACCAGGTCCTCAATTTCCCAGTTGTTTAGATTTCTTCTAAATGTTAGGCACCATGTGACAGCTTCACCATGTGCCTCTACAGATCTGACACCAAAGAATCCATATTATTTGCCAAGATAAGAAGTGGCAGGAACCTATCCATCAGGGTTCCATCATCACACTAGGTGTCTCTCCAAAAGCATACTCTATCTCCCACCCCTTATTTTAATCTAACACCTTGCAGAAAGCTAAGATGAAACTTTCTATGGCCCCGCCAAAATAAACAACCATAACTCTCATTACTGAAACCTGGATCCCAACTGTAGTTCCTGGTACCAAACTTTTCTACAATGATTTGCCTCTAAAATCCTTGAGGTTGAGAGCTAAACGTCCAAAACCATTTACCAGTTAGGGCTGTGCATTCATCAATTTTAGTTTTTCAACTCACAATCCCCCAGCTACAATCGGTTGGCACACCTCATCCTGATCAACTAAGTGCATCTTCTCCTTCCTCCTACCTCTCCATAGAAAATTTCATTGTAATTTCTCTAGTTTTTTGCCACTTCAACGGTTCAACCTGCATTTGGAATGAAGACATGAAAAAAGTGGACACTTGAGATAATATACTCAACAAGGTGGTTTTTGCCCCTGTGAGTAGATACTTGGATTTCTACGTGGCCAATTTTCTGTCCACATTTCCACAACAAGATCACATAAGATTTTTTAAGTATTTTTTCACCCCAGCAGAAGACCCAGGTATGTAGTGGGCACCTTGCCCACCTTGCAACCAAGGAAATCTGTCAATTGCTCATAAAGATGTACATTAGCATAAAATCTAGATAAGCAACTACCATCCTTAACATTGATTTTCCATGCAATTATAGTATACTCATATATCGATATATGTGTGTCCATGTGCATGGTATAACTTATTGAGGTTCTCATACAGACTTCTTTGAAACAAGCAACAGTGATTATAAGCAAAGGCAGTGTAATCTACCTTCTACAAACCCTTTTCTTCAGAATATATTACTTAGAAAAATGACTAGGAAATTTCACCATACTTCAGAAAATGATAACCTAAAGAAAACACTGATCCTCTTAAACCAACTCTGAACACCAAAAGAACTAAAGGTCTAATATTAAGTAATTGAAACATACTTCTCCTCAATGGGAAGTAGAGGCCGACGTTTAGCATCATGCAATGCTCCCCTGCATCAAACAGGAAATAGATATCAAATGTCTCAAACTGATAGAAGTATGAATGATGACACATCCAATTTCTTTTATCTTATTTTATTTTTACAGGAATGAAACCAAAGAATAACACAATTTTCAAAATAAAATGTAATTTAATTATCAAATAATTGTGGAAACAAAACTTGCAAAAGATTTACTTGGATTGCACTCTTTCTGGTGTTGCATGCAGAATAGCACTAAGGAGCCCAAGGATGGTTTGAGTTTTCCCTGTTCCTGGGGGACCCTAGAAGGAAGCAAATGGTCAGGTGCTACGGACACCAACATAAGAAGTTCCTTTTAGTTATATGCATATTTAAAGTGGAAAAAGCCTCTGGTATATAAACATACACAAGTAGTGCAGAGGTTTTTTCTTTTTCTTTTAACATGCAATATTGTACTCCACCTTAATTTTAAGAGTTGAGTTGAGTTGAGTTGAGTTATCACAATGTTTTTACAATGTTGATAAGAAAATGGAATGTTAAGGTACAAGCTAAAACACGTCAAGCTTGTTAAAAATACTCCACAACAAGAATAAATAATGCTGACCTTGTAATGGATTTAACCAGAATGCTAAAAAAATGGTTTTAACTAGAATAACACAGATGCCTTTTTTAGAATACTACAGATGCCTCATAACATCTTCAATCTTGACAGCAGCATAATTCATATTTTTCTATGAAGCCTAGAAATTAAAAGTGTATAACCAAAAAGGTCAAAGCTCATAAATATAGGCATGCCATTCAATGAACTGCTCTCACCATTTGTCCTAGTTTAATAACATTTAGAAGATCAGGCCTACAAACTGTTAATTAATAGGAAGCGCAAGTCAACAAAAGGATTTTGTTTCATTCCACTCATGGGTATCTCTAGTTGTCTACCTCAAGAACATAAGCATCTTCTTGTAGAAGAGGAAAACCTCAATAAACAGATGAATGTAGGATGTCTTATAACTTAATACCAGTAAAGCTAATTTTAACACAAGAATGAAATGCACAAGTTAGGAAAGATTTTAAAGTGTTCACCTGTAGATCTGCACTCGGCAGAGTCCTTGAACAAGAGATGTTCAGAATGTTATCCTGTAGATGAATGTCTAGCACAGTTGAAAGAGGACGCTTTGGACTGTGCAGAGATAAGGTGATTTGGTCATGATTTGTGGAATAGGGGTGCAACATGGGTTGGCCCAACCCAAGCCCTATCTGACCCAACCTAAAATTTAAGACGGAGTGGGATTAGATTTTCAGTCCATGGACTTGGGCCCAAAACCCCAGATTTTTTCATCTTTCAGGCTAGGCCAGCCTAGCCTGATCCTAGCCCAGCCCAGACCTGGCCCAACTACATAATACATAATAATTAATACATACATTGGACCCATTAGGTCTGCCTAAGGCTCAAGCCCAACTGATAACTCTAGCCCAGCCCAAGCCTGAGCCCAACCCAACTCTGTCAATTTTTAGTTTGGGTTGGGCTTGGGTTGGAAGAACAGGCTTATCCTTCAGCTAGATCTGGGGTCGTGACTTAGACCAAGCCTTAGGGTGGGGCCTTGGTTGACCTTAAACCTGACCCAAACTGCCCAAGTTTCACCCCTATTGTGGAAGGTGACTTGTAGAAGGAGAAAAGATTCAAGATTTTTTTTCCCCCATACTTCCTTTTCATTTTCTTCCTTAAACTTTTAACTGGAAAATAATCTAGGAAAAGAAGAGAAAATCAAGGAACTGATTATTCTTCTATTTATGTTTTTTTTTTCTTTTTACATGTGCGTGATGGGGGGGTCTCTACACAACAAAACTGTAAAAACTAGGTTATTATTTCACTTCCATTTATTTTCCTTATTTTTTATCAGTACATTTATTTTCCTCATTTTCTGCACAACCAATAAAAAATGTTTCTGCAATCTGCATTTGATTTATTGTACAAATCAAAAAACTAACCTAAAGATAATACCCACATATTATACTGCACCCAGAAAGTCTAATAGTTCTAGTAGCATGTATTGAATATGCACTTGTTAAAGCATCTCTAGATCAATCCAGTTCTAAGGAAATTGTTCACTTACAAAGAATCTCAAATATTCTTTTTTTAAGCAAACTCCCAAATGTTTTATTAACAATTAAACATGCAAAAGCAATTTTAGAACCAATAAATACAACCAGAAAGTGGGATATGCATGATTTAAATTGAAATACACAAAAAAGAAACTGATAGAAGACAAGTCGAACCTGTATCAAGACAAAGGTTTTACGTGACAGGCCTGCCTGCATTTTGAAGATAATTTAGAAAATATTTGATGGAATACTAATTTTAAAGAAAAACAGAAACAAATGAAAAGACCATTCTATAAGGTTGTTTCAACAAATAAAGAAATAACATCCTAAATAAGGCTAGTAAAATATGCCCTTGCAGATTGACTTAGTCAGCAGATAGGTGATACCTATTCTCAACCAAGAATTAAGAATATGTTGTAAGGATTTTGGAGACTCACACGTATGGCTTCAAGTTGCGATGTATTATGATTACTTTCAAGAAACTCCATAAGTGCTCTAGGAATTTTCCAGGCCCGATCTTCAGGATATGCATCCCTTTCAGCAGCCGACAATATTAAATCCTTGAATGGAAGGGAGCCAACAGACCGCAGAGCCGCATATTCACGAAGAATAGTTGATAAACTGCAAATCTGCAGAGAATATTGCATTTCAGTTAGGATAACTAAATTATGATTAGAAATTGAACAAAAAAGCCGATACCAATGGAACGAGTTCATATATAAAGGCTAAGCATTTTCCTGAACAGTATGACAAATTTTGCATCTAATCTGTAGGTTGTTTCAATTGATCAAATAAACTTTTTATTAGTAAAAAAAATAATTGTCTTAATATCAAAAGAAAGATTTAGAGGAAACAAAGGGAGAAAATGAAGGATTAGGATGAAAACAAGTCATCGCTGTTGAAGCCTCGAAGCATTGTGAATCTAGTTTAGCTTGACTGGGATAAGGTTGTTGAGCTACTCCCAATCATAGCTTATAAAGAATGAGCAATTTAAAATAATTTAATGAAGAGGATAATTGGGTCTGCAGTAGACAATTAAATGGGCAACAAACCCTAAACTAATTTAAGGGCTTGGACCATGTTTATAAGGGGTCTGCTTTGTCAGTCAACTAGGAAAACCTATATAAGTGGCCCGGCCTCTTCTTATTTATGAAGTGTCCCATTACTCTAATTGGGACATCACATATCTTCTCATAAAAAGAAGCATTATTTCTCCCCTTAAGCCCCTCTTTAAGTGGACACACACGGCACTCTGAGAGAAGCAGGGTAGGATAGTTATCTAACCACCTTTGTTTCTATTAAAGCCCATCTTGTTAATGCTAAACTGTTAAGTAACTTTCCAGCAAGCTATGAGCAAAAACTAAAAGAGAAAGAAAAATAGAGGCATGGAGAACAAATAAAGGAGGAGAAATCTCAGTCCAGATTCATTGAGATAGGGGTAAGATAATCTTTCATATCTTCACTGCTAATCTGCATACCCTCGTCTACGAGGAAAAACAAAGTTCTATTTCTAATTTCTTCTACCTCTATTACTATTTTGTGTCTCTACATAAAGAGATTTAATTTCACGTAGGGGAAAAATCTATCTACAGCCTTGTTCACAAAACCAGATTGATTATGGTTCCCTACACAATATCAACTTAAAAATTTTAACAAAATCTCAACTTTATGTAGGGGAGAAAGCCATCTACAGCCTTGTTTACAAAACTTGGTTGATTATGGCTCTCTACACAATATTAATTTATAAAATTTAACAAAAGCTTAAATTAATGTAGAGAGAACAGCCATATAAAGCTTTGTTCATGAAACGCAGATGATTTTGTATGATAATAAAATAAAAATATTTATTAAAAATACAAGAGGACAGGGGATAAGGTATAAGCTAACTTAGAGAACCCCTTAACACCACAAGGACAACAAACCCTTCAACTAGAAAACAACAGAGATGCCCATTACCCAAACCCTTACACAATTTCTAAACAAACACATCCAGAAAAAAAAAAAATGCCAATTAACCCTTTGACCCAACCCCACCTTTTCAAATTATTATACCTTACTAATTCCTTCATTCAATCACATCTCAAACTCCTCATTCTCTAATCCTTCAACCATTTCCTTTGAATCCTTCATTATTCCTCTTCTCTAGCTTCCAGAATGCTTTTCTTGAGAACTACTCCCCACCCAAAATAATCCCATCAGTTTACTAACTTGTACTTCCACATTCAACCTCAACTCTTCACCCCCGCCCCAACCTATCATACTTGGTC
Organism: Nelumbo nucifera; assembly: GCF_055504915.1. Classification (NCBI taxonomy): domain Eukaryota; kingdom Viridiplantae; phylum Streptophyta; class Magnoliopsida; order Proteales; family Nelumbonaceae; genus Nelumbo; species Nelumbo nucifera. The sequence continues at coordinate 8,934,597 of NC_142654.1, read as the reverse complement.
CATAACAGCATCTAACTCTTCCCCTTGTTCTTCTGTATATTTAGCACTAGGTTTTATTTGCCCCTCTGATTATCCTGTAAACTCTCCATTTCCTCCTTAATCCTTGCAAAAATCTCCTGATCTCCAACAGCCTATTTTCCATAATTCTTTAAATTATTCAATTTAATTTTCACCCTCCATCTTATGGACTTGTTACAAGGCCCTGCACCAATAAAACCTTCAACCATGAAAGAACTTTGGTAACATAAACAAGATGGCTATTACTTGGTCCTTTAAGTTTCTTTGGATTCAATTAGAGGTGTCAATTGGACTGGATTTGGTCCAATCCGATCAAGTCCAATGTGAGTCCATTACAAATGGACCAGATCCATTCCAATCCAATGAATATTTTGGACCATTTTGGACCAGTCCAATTCAATGTCTGGACCGTCCAATCTGTTCAAATCCGTTTTAATTTAGATTGGTTTCAACCCAAACCCGGTCCATTGACACCTATATTCTTATCTTATATCAATAGACCAGATATTGGCTTAGTCCAACCCAATCCAATATAAATTTATTATGAATGGACCAGGCCCAATTCAATCTAAAAAAATATTTTGGACTGAATTGGTCCAATCCAATATGTCTTGTTGGTCCGGCCAAATTGATTTTGGACTGGACGCGGTCCAGTCCAAAACTGGTCCATTGAAACCCTTAGATTCAATGCAGGCTATGCAGCTCCACTCTCTTCATCTCTTTGAAACTTTTTCCACTATCTGTCAAGATCCTTTCCTAGTTTACCAATAATCACTTCTCTCACTAACCCTCCATATCCTCTTTATTCCTCTACTACCATATCTGCTAATTCAATAGAACCAATAGCACCACCAACATTATTCTCAACATTTTCCATCTCTAAACATTTTTTAAAGATAAATAAAAAATTATATTAAAAGAAAAAAGAGAATACATAGAAAAGGTGATAAGCAATCACCCAAGAGAAACAACAAACCTCCAAAGCCCCCAAACAAAACCAACCACAACCACCCAACAACACTATAACAAGCCCAACAACCAAACCCCTACAATTCGTCCAATAAGGAAAGCATAAAAACAAAAAACATTACACAATAAAAGCCCCAAAACAAAATGATCCTCAACCAACATAGACCCCAATTATTCCCTTGCAGATTAAAACTTCTTCAATTAACTTGAGACTTTAGCTCCTTGCAAGATTTCTCCTTTTCTTCTTTTAGTTGGCCTTTTAGTTTTCTTCATTATCTTCTTAGACCTCACCCAAACAATCCCCTTTAAAACCTGGAGAACACCTTTGAAACTGGAATCTGTTGCTGACTCTTTTGATTTTTGAAATGCCTTACTGCACACGAAACTTCCTTATCTTCCTTCAACCTTTCAGAAGCGACCTTACACCTATCTGAATCCAGAACCCTCTCTTACACCCCCCCCCCCCCTTCACAGACTTCTCACCATTCCCCTCTGATGTTGTCTCCTCTTGCTCCAATGAAACATCAGAAAACCAGTATCCATTGAGAATTTTGTTCTCTCCTTCTCATCATTCCTTTCCTCCACTGACCTGAATGCTTCCCTTGCAAATTCTTCCCCTCATAAGAAAAACATCCCAAGATTTGGCTCACCTCTACTTTCTTGTCAACATCATTCTCAAGGGGGAAAGTTATATATTTTTTCAGTTCGTACACTCTTTCTGCATCCCACTTTCTACTGCCTTCGACCTCTATCTTGGCTTCCTCATCCCTTTTGGCGTGTTCCTCTCCCCTAGTCTAGTGTCTTCCAACCCCCCAACATCAACCTCGCCTTTCTTCCCAACATCCTAAATACTCCCTCCCTCCCTCCAAACATCCCTTTTGGCTTACTCTCTACTGCAGTCACTGCTCTAGCATTCTCCTATTCTACTATGAATTTTTCCTTTCTCCCTCCATCCCGCCAAACCATCTCGTCATCCCCTCTACCTTTATGGATCAACTCAATATCCATTCCACTCTCACCAACTTCTTGTCATAGAGCACTCTCTATAGTAAGAACTTGACCATCACCCCCATCATCGGTTGAAGCATTAACGTCCTTCAATCCTTTCTCTAAAACTTTCAAATTTTCCATTTCTCCAAAATGTTCATGCCTCTCCCTTGGACGCAACCCCTTATTTTTATAAAAAAAAATGGTGTTCTCCACACAAAACCCTATGCATCACATGATCAAGATTCTAATACCTTCTTCCTTATCAACAAGCCAACTAAGCTCTCTTTCTGCCTACACGAAGACAAAGATAGACCCAAACTCTAGCCTATTGACAGACCATCACCTTTTGACCTCATGTGCAATAAAAAAGGATCATGTGCCTCAAGGCTCATTGGCCCATAGAAACTCGACCCATCCCCTCCCGCTTTGCTATCAATTCGGTTCATGATTCCATCTTCGGTGGGCCAATCAACCGAACCGACCCATGAAAAACCTCCAACTGATTTATAATTCCTTCTTTAGTGGGACCATCCGGCCCAAAAACAAACTCCAACCGACCATCCAATCGAGCCCCCATGTGGTCAATTAACAAGTCACATGTAAGTTGTAACATCCTGCCCCACTAAATCAACATGTGGTATTCGACTCAAGCCCTCATCTTCAACGGAAATGCTCAATCTCCATCTCAATCCCCCTTGAGAACCAAACCCCAAAGCATTTCCTTTCTTGTTCTCTCTAAGCATTTTTTTAATTATTCTCTCTGAACATTTCACAACCCCATTACTACCACAAGTAACCACCTAGGAAACTAAACAATCATGTGTTGACTTTCCTTCTTTTCCTGGTTCCAAAGCTTCTCCACTAAACTCCCATCTTTTTCCTCTACTCTGAAATCTTTCTCCCAAACTTTTGAAACTCCTCTTCTTGCTTAAGCCATCAAGTCATTTCCTACCACGTAGGCTTTCCTCTTCGGTCCCTTCATCTTCCTCCCGACGAGCATCCTTCCACAGATGTTGTCAACCAGGCAAAGTAGCACCTCTGATCAAGGAACATCTCAACTTCCTTTCAAATCTCCTCTAGTTTAAACCCACTCAAGCAAATGGCAATAGAGTGAAGATCAAATGCAAACACACCCTCCAATCCCACAGTGCAAAATGAAGCAATTGAAATAAAAACTTCTTCCTTCCACAAATGAAAAGGAAGACCCAGGATCCATACAATGACATCATCTTCAATCTCCAATCTCTTCTCATTTGAAAGTGGACACCAATTCGAGGCAGTGATGAAGCCAGATCCAACCTCCAAATGCATCATTGTAGTTTCCATTTCAACTTCCACTAAATCAACTAAGACTTTACATCTTTCAGAATGATGATAACAACACCCTTAAGCTTCAAGCTTCTAATAAGTGTATCTGCTATCATCCTCCAATCATGAGAGTTACCATTGGTCCCCACTACTAATTTCTTTTTCCAATCCCCTTTCTCACCATTTGCCATCATTTTGAATTTGCCCCTTTCTCTATTAACAACTCTTTAGTCAACTCAACATCTTATTTTCTCCTTCCAAACTCCCCAACTCTATTGATTGTGACCTCCTTTTGAATCCTATCTTCAAAATTCAAAAACTCTTGCAGCACCCTACAAATCTTTTCCCAGTCTTTCTACCCTCAAGAAAGCAAACAACATGCCTTTTTCCTTTCCCAAAAAAAAAATCGATAAAAGAAATGTACCTCCCCTTTGCATTTTCCTTTTTCTATCAAGCATCAATTTCTTCTTCTGTATACTTTTTTTTTATGAATAATAGTAAGTTTATTGATTCAGAAGCAAATTAGAGTGAGTTCATACATCATCCCAGTGAGAGGCGCGAGCTGCAGCCCCTCCTTGAAACTTACAAGTAAACTAGGAAAGAAAAACAAGAATCACAACTGAGCCCAAAATAATTCTTCCCTATTTACCTCTTGCTTAGCTAACACATCTGACAAGGTATTTGCTGATCTCCCCACCCACTGTACAGTGACCAACATATTCCTTGTCAACCAACTAAATTTCTTCATTTCATTCTTGTATTGCCACATAGCCTCTTTAGAATTTTTCAACCAACCCACCACCACTTTGGAATCCCCCTCGATTATTAGTTGTTGTACCCCCAGCTGGTTTGCAAATTGGACCCCTTGTACAGCAGCTAAAAGTTCTGCCCTGATGGAATTCCCAATTCCCAAAGGACCTGAGTAGAGCAACAAAATCTCTCCCTTCTCATTTCTCAAAGCACCCCCCATTCCGAATAATCCTGGATTACCCATGCTGCTTCCATCAAAGTTCAACTTAATTGAGCCTTCAGGTGGAGGAGACCAGCTTGTAATTGATTTGGTCTTTAAAGATGAGCACCTTGCTACGGCTAACCAATTTCTCCAAATGTCATTAAAGGAGAATTGACGAAAGATTTCCAAGGTCTTCAGCCAATGTATTGCCCTGTTTAACACACAGTCTTTCAAATCTTGGCTGTTCCTTTCCTTATCTTGAAAAATTATGAGATTCCTTTCTTCCCAAAGAGTCCAAGTCAAGGCAGCACGAGCACATCTCCACATAATTCTCCCTATTTTTATAGGCCAATAAAAGGTAGAATGGTTGAAGAGCATGTGAACTTCTGCTGGTAGACTCCAACTACCCCCAAACAATGAAAGTAGCCAAGCCCAAAGGTTTGCAGAAAAGGGGCAAGATACTAATAGATGGTAACAATCCTCACCGTGAGCTCTATAGAGGATACACCAATTAGGAGAAATACAGAGAAAAGGTCTTCTCTTTTGTAGGTTGTCTAAAGTGTTTACTTTCCCATGGAAAACTTCCCAACAAAAAGCCATAATTTTTGGGGGGACTAGCCTACACCAAATTTCTTTTGACGGAAAGGGTTGGTGAGTAGAAAGTTGAGAGATGGACTTGAAAAAAGAAGCACAAGTGAAGGTTCCATTGGGTCTAAGAGTTCAAACCCTCTTATCTAGCTTGGAGGGATCCAAACAAACCTGATTAAGACACCCAAGCAAAAAAGAAAGAGACTCAATTTCAGCATCCCTAAGTCCTCTACGAAAACCAAAATCCCAAGTAGGATCTAAGGGTGTTCCCAAGGGTGAGACAAATTTTGAGACCACCTCTTTTTTGTACAAAGAAATAGAAAAAAGCGAGGGGAACAAATCCTTTAACGGTGTCTCCCACCCAAATATCCTCCCAAAAAAGGATAGAGTTGCCAGAACAAACTTCATACCTGATAAAATTGAGGAATTGAGGAAGGGTGTTGTGAATAGCCTTCCAAGGTGCTGCTAGGTTAGCTTGCCTCGATACACCAGCATCCCATCCATTCTTTGACCTCCCATGAATGCTTCCCACCACCTCATGCCACAATCTCTCTCTTTCCAAAGGCCATCTCCACAACCATTTCCCTAATAGAGCTTGATTCTTTCTAATTACCCTCCCAATTCCCAAACCCCCCTCTTCTTTACTTCTGCACACAATTTCCCAATTAACCAAGTGATCCTTTTTCTCTTGTCCCGGCTCCCATAAGAAGTCTCTCATCAACTTCTCCAGCTTCCTAGCTTCCCTAACTGGTATCCTAAAGACAGACAAATAATAGGTAGGTAAGTTAGCCAAGGTAGCTCTTATTAGGGTAATTCTTCCTCCTAAAGAAATATAGTTCCTCTTCCAAGAGACTAATCTCTTCTCAAATTTTTCTAATACTGGGGTCCAAAATCTACTCTCCCTAGGATTTGCCCCTAAAGGAAGCCCTAAATATGACATAGGCCAAGCAGAGGTGGAACACTCAAGACACTCCGCAATAGCCTCGACCTCCCCTACCTCCAAATTTATACCTGCCACGCAACTCTTTTCCAGATTTATTCTCAAATTAGAGACACTTTCAAATCCTTTTATTAGCTCCTTTAGGTTTGCTACCTTTTCACTAAGACCTCATTCACAAAAAATCATTAGGTCGTCTGCAAACTGAAGGTGGGTGACGGGGACTTGGTGTCTCCCTATTCTCCAACCCCTGATGGCATCTTCGTTGTCAGCCTTAGTAATGATCCTACTAATCACATCAGCTACTAAGGTAAAAAGGAATGGTGAAAGTGGATCCCCTTGCCTGACACCCCTGCAAGCTGGAAAAAAATCCCTCACTGTACTATTTACCAGAATAGAGTAGTGGCAAGTACTGATACACCCAAAGATCCAACTACACCACTTGTCCCCAAAACCACCATTCCGCATAACCTCTAATAGAAACTCCCAGTCCACCAAATCATAGGCCTTTTCAAGATCCAATTTACAAATGAATCCTTTCCTACTAGACCTTTTCATTTCCTCCACACACTCATTCGCAATTAAGATCTGATCTGTTATTTGTCGCCCTTGAATGAAAGCCCCCTGAGTTTCACTAATGATGATAGGGAGGACTGTTTTGATTCTCAATGAGAGCACTTTAGCCAGAATTTTATAGATGCTTGTCACCAGACTAATAGGCCTATAATCTTTTAGGTGGTTGGCATCATTCTTCTTAGGTATCAAGGCCAAAAATGTGGCATTAATTCCAGGGCTTATAGTGTGATTGTCTGCAAATTCCTTAAAGACTTCAGCTAGATCCTCTTTCAACACCTCCCAATAGTCTTGATAAAAACCCATTGTAAAGCCATCTGGACCCGAAGCCTTGGATCTATCCATTAGAAAGACAGCTTTCTTAATCTCTTCTTCCTCGAAATCCCTTTCCAGCCACCTTGCCACTCCATCAATCCTTGGCCAATCCACCCTTTCCATGACTGTTCTCTCACTCAAAGGCCTTCTATAAATCGATTTGAAGTGGTCCACAAATTTCCTGGCTATGTCATCCTGGTTGGTAATCACCTCCTCCCCTATCTCTAGCTTGGTCACAAAATTCTTTCTTCGTCTCCCATTGGCCAAATCATGGAAGAATCTAGTGTTCCCATCGCCTTCCTTAATCCACTTGTGTCTAGATTTTTGTCTCCAACTGATTTCTTCCCTCAATAACACTTCTTCCAACTCCTTTTTTAATTGTCTCCTTAACACTCTGTCCTCCTCGGTCAGCCCATTGTGAGATTCCTTTACATCCAAATTCTCTATTCGAGAGATTAGGCCCAATTTTTGCTCCTCAATTCTACCAAACTGATCTCTATTCCACTCTACTTATAAGGTCTATTTCTTGTTGAGAAAATAGCCTCCTCAAAAAAATGTAAGCACCACTCAATCATCTCTCTTCCTACCAAAAGCACCATTGCCAAATTTTTCTCCTTTATTTTCAGTGAAGTTTTTACACTGAAAATGTCTTCAGAACCCTACTCCAAGCCATCAATCGAAAAGTAAAGCACCCTACTCCAATTCCACCCTAAACTTACATCATTGATGTATTCAGCTCGGGCTGTTGAACTCATAATTTTCAAAATATATCCTTGAGTGTTTGGGCTGCCACCATCTCAAAAAGCCAATACATTCATGTTATCTCTAGCAACAATCAAATCATACCCACAATCATCATCTTTATCGAAAGCATGTCTATCCTTGCTTGTATCTGTTGAAACTTGAAAGTTGTGGCACTGTGCCCATGTCCTATTCCAACATTCCTTGACAAGTTGTGTCATCCTCGCCCTCCACTACTGATGAAAAAACACCATCACACCTGGAGAATATAGTTTTCTAAGAAAGACCATCCCTCGATCCACCCTTGTCACCTATAACAGCCAACCCCAACTCCTCTTGTACAGATGGAATCCTCACCTAATCATCAATAGGATCAACAGAAAAAAAAAAAAAGTCACATTCACAAGCAGACATATGAATCGCCTCTTTCCCATTTTCTTCAGCCTCACATTGAACCAATACCTTCTCTCCTACCAACAATGTCATTGCATCAACCAAGCTCTTCTCCTCAACATTTCGCACATATCTTGTAACCACCCATTCCCACCTCTTTGTTTCCTTTTCCTTCTCTAAAACATTTAGAAACCAGCTTGGATAATTATGGCTTCCTATACAATATTAATTTATAAATTTCAATAAAAATTTTAACTTTACATGGGGAGGAAAACCATCTACAGCCTCATCCTTGAAACTTGGCTGGTTATGGTTCTCTACATGAAATAATGTCAAAACAAAGTCCTACAGCCCACAATGGGACAGGACTGATTGCCATATGTAAAAATTCTATCTATTTGTTTATTTCCTTAGGATTCTCTTTCAAACAAAAAAAGAGGGAAATATAAACCAGATTTTTCAATAGAAAATTTCTGTAGTTAAACTTTATTTAGTTTATTCTATTGATTTACACTTCCATATCAGAATCATAAGGTTTTCTCTGCCCTTGGTAGAGATAATAATTAAAAAGAATATCGATGTGATATCTCAAATGGACCTTACCCAAATACTATAAACCCAGTTATTAATATAATTGGTGAATTATGTTATGTAAGACCTTATCAAATTTTCCATTAACAATCACTATTTCTAGAATAGAACCATACCTTCAGCATCCACAAGAATTTGTCTAGTTCTTTAACAATGGTACGCATACTCAATAGCCTTGCACTAGGTTCAGTTTCATCTACACTGATCTGTTTTACCTCTCCAGCCAGAAACATGCGAACTTGAATATGATCCTTGCCCTCACGATTTTCCACAAATGCAAAAGCATAGGTATTCGGAAGTGTTGCCCCCTCTTGAAACTGCAAAAATGTCATTCCAATTTGCACCAAGCAATAAAATTAAAGATATCATCAGCCAATACATGCTTATCTTATAACAAATGCTATTTTTCTTTTGCGATCATCTTTACCAGTGCTAAACATACTATTTTTTTATGAATAATGCTAAACATACTATAAATCTAGGTATAACTTTATTTAGTTTCCATAGTGGCTGTAGAGCTAAAAAGTAAAAACAATAAAAGTAACCGGACATGAAAAATGTAAACACAGCATATAACTTACAAAAGAGAAAAACGTTCCTTTGTATCTCATCTAACTGGTATATTCTTTGCAAATCTCACAGTGAGGATTGCTACCACTTACTAATCTCCCGTTCCTTTACTGCAAAGTCATGGGATTGGCTTTTTTCAATGTTTGGGTGCAGGTGAAATATGCCAACAGAAGTAAGCATGATCTTTAACCCTTTCTACCTTTCTCTTGGCCTAAAAAAAGAGGAAGGATTATGTGGAGACGTGCCAGAGGCCCAGAGCAGCTATGATTTGGACAATCTGTGAAAAGCTAGAATCTTCCGAGAGAAGGAGAGGAGCAGCCAAGATTTGAAGGATTGTGTGTTGAATAGGACAATAATTGATTAAAGATGCTAGACAGGATGTCGGTGGTAGATGACCAAATCTCATAGGGGTACAACAAGGAAAACAGGTGTTATTTATGTGGTGGAATTTGTCTTCCATCTACTGATCCACTGCCATTCTCTTTTGAGGTCTAGGCTCATTTTATTGCTCTGTTCCAACAGAAGGTTCTACAAATAAAGCTAGCCATTGATGTTTCTAGCATTTAAACTTATTAGGTGTGCAAGGGTACTTGAAGAAGTTACACAGCACCGCCCCAACCTTCGGACCAGGCCCATTTAAATTTTAACAAATACTCAGCCCAAGACCACCCAAGTTGCATGCCTACAGTTTAGGAGGGCAGGCATGAAATTCAAAGTGAAGAGACCATAAACCTCTAGGATCAATTACAGATGTGTCAGATCTAACAGTTGGCACTGGGTATTCAAATCCAATAGAATCTTTTCATCACTTCTTCTGCCAAGAGGTGACTCATAAAAATATTTAAAAAAAAAAAAAAACCAATCCCTATCGGTTACTTCAACTTAAGAGAAATAGTTAGTGCCTATCTCCTTATCTCCCTATGTGCCCCTATCTCCCTATGCCCTCTTACCACTAGAGTTAAGATCTTGTCAAGAGTTTTGTCCTACACAGTTTTGTGTGCCATTTGGGAAGGCAGGAACATCAGAACGTTTCATAATTAGGCAAAACCCTTTCACAAAATGGTAATGGTGTGATTCATACTGATTCCTGGCCGGTGGGACCATGGGAACAGGAAACAAACTGAGAGAAAAGATGTTATTCCTTTATCAAGTGCTCCATTTAGCTCTTGTTATGAACCATAAATGTCTTAAAATAAAGGGAGATAATGATAGCTCAGATGGGGGAGAAGTAATAAATCCATAGAAAGCTTTACCATCAGATTAGAGAGGCATGGTGTCTCTGGCTGCCAAATTGGAACTCTTGTTTATATGGAGCCTCAGATCCAAAAAGGCACCTGCAGATAGTCTTGCAAGAGGGTGAGTCACAATGAGTGTGCTATTCTAGGGATTTTCTTTCCCAGAATAGCCCCTTCTTTTCCTTCCCTTTTTCCCTTCTTTTTTTGTACATGTTACATAAAGGAGTTCATCTTTATTAGCAGGATCTGCCTCTTCCTTATTCTTATTTGTCCTAAGAGCTTGTACACTTCTACTCTATCTCACATCATAATTGAAATAATTTCATCTGTATTGGTGATAAAAGAGAAGCATATTTAGAGGACGCCTTTCCTACATATCTCCCCTTAAAAGAAAACAATTAAAACAATCAGAATGAAATATAAAAATTCAGAGAGCATTCGTTAACGTAACAAATTGGGGAGAATTCAAGCAGACCAGTAGAATACCTGTTCTTTGGAAAGTAACACAAGATCATTATCCGATATTGCCTTGCACTCGTCAGAATTATAGCCCAATTTTACTTTCAGAAACCCATCAACCTCACTGCATCCCCTTGTAACACATCCAGTCCATTCCGACGCTGCAATCAAAAAGACAAACAAAGGGTCCGAAAAAATCACCAAACAATCAATTCACACCTTTGGGTCTCACTTAGAATTCTAAGTCCACAAAATCATGCAAAAGCCAAACGCATAAAGTTACAGAAAGGAATACCCTCTTCATCGTCTTTTCCTTGAACGACCTGGGCTTTCACCTCCTCGAACAGGAGCGGCTCGAAGGTGCCAATATATTCGTTAACGTCTTTGTAAGTATCTTTTATTTTGTTCAGACCCAGAGCAGCCCCATTTTCTCTGGAGTTCTTCTGCTTCACAAGACAAAGAAAATTACAACTAAATTCAAATTCTAAAGAAGAGAGAAAACAGAGAAATGAGTTAAGTGTACTACGTCGGATTCCTTGAGGAGGCGTAGATAGTCCCAGCTAAGAACTATTTTGTGAAAACGATTATGATGGAAATCATCGCGATGCTTAACAGTCTCAACTGTCATGTCTTGCTCCTTGTGTAAACAGGTAAGAGAGACGAAGAGAAAATCAGAGCCAGGAGCTGTCTTCACCAGTCGCAACTCCCAGACCCCGAGTGGGGAGTGCGCTGCGCGGGCAACAGGGTTTATAAGAGGGTTTTGGGACGAGGAAACCGGAAAACAAAGAAACGGGGAGTGATCGTGGACCGGGCCGGGCTTAGCACCTATGATAAGGGTTATAACCTGGGACTAGGCCCAGCTTGGCCTGGAACCCGGATCTAAAATGTAAGCCTGGGCCCGGCCTAGTCACTTCTCTCTCATCATATATTGCGAGTTGCGCTGGGCTTGAAGTGTTGGGCCAAGGCCTAGTCAAAAGATTGGACTGAGGCAGGCTTGGTAAATGATTATTTTTTCCCTCCAACAGCTACACAACGAATTGGGATATGCTCCTCACTGCCACATCCACCGTGTATGGGAGCATCTCCCTATGAATAATACCCCCCTCTCCCCCTCCCAACCCAGGTGCAAGTGTGATTTGATTACAAGCATCCGCTATAATTAGCATTAAACCTTTTTTTTCTTTTTTTTGCTTGAAGAGGCTAGCCCAATACCCCCCAACCCTGGTGGCAACGGCATTTAATCCCAAGTATCTATTACAACAAGTCAAAAATCCTACCAATTGAGCCATCATCAGCAAAAGACCTTATCAACCAGCTAACTGGCACCTTCCTTTCAAAATGTTTGATTAATCTACATTGTATTTAGAATTATACTTATGAAAAAAATTGTATTAACATTAGACATCACCATTTTGCATAGCGTATTATAATATACTAACGGAGACCTTTTCGATGCACGAGATTTGTTAAGTGAAAGCTAAACAATAAAAACACATAAGAGTATACAACTATTTTAGATTTTTAACTTTTTAAAATAATTAATAATTATTTGTATTTTGGGTTTGACTATGATATGGGAAAGATATGATATCTGAAAATTTGTTGACCAACCAATTAGTATCATAAACGTGGTAGCTAGTCAAGTGTTATTTATCAAAATTCATGGGTAGATTTTGATTGGTCAAAACTCCTTCAATACCATATATTTCCCGCATCATAGATTTCCCCTTATATTTTATATACTACTTTTAATAATTTTTTTGCAATAAAAATAATAATAATTAATTTCAGTTAGAATTGTTCATCATACTGATGACCTGAGTTGGTCGATTTCCTAGTATTTCCAATTGGCTTTGGTTCAACAATTCCCCAACCCGACCAAGTTGGATCAGTTTCGTTTTATCTATTTGTAAATCGACCAAAATCGAATAACCTGATCATAGATATATATTAATATTTTATCTCATAATTTTACTTTTTAAATTCATTTTTAATAATGCCACCATAACTTTCTTAATTTAAATTTAAATACTTTGAATTGACCAACTAAACAAAAAAAATTGACCCAAAACGATACAACCCGAGTTGTCCGGTTTTCACTAATGGCCAGTTAGTTTCGGGTGATCAACTTCCTAACCTGACCAAGTTGATTCAGTTGGCTAAACAACCTACAACCGACCAAACCAACCCGTGAACACTCCTAATTTAAACTAAATTAATAGTCTAATCTCTAATAAATAAAAATAGTTTAATCTCCAATAATTATTAAAAAATTATAGTGAAAAATACACAACTATTTAAAATATATTGGTAATGAAAATACAATAAATACTAAACAATATATTAAATTAGTTAATAAGTACAGAAAATTAAACTTAAGATGTTAAATAACAATAGTTTAACCTCCAAAAATTATTAAAACTTTTTTGTTAAATAACAAAACAAAAATAGATTTATACACAACTATTAAAAATATATTTATCACAAAAAAGATAAATTATTGTTGAAAGTAAAATAAATATTCATTTTAGTATATATAAATATATAATAAAATATAGATTAAGATTTTAATATTTTTTTCTGAAAATTATTTCCTACAATTATTGATATAAGTGAAATTAGTTATTTATAATATTACTTATTTATTTAAATTTTAAATTATTCATTATATATTGAATTTAATAATCCACAAAATTATAATTTATACTACATAGTTTCTTTATTAATTTTGTAAAATATTAAGTTATTATGAATTTAAATATTATGTTATAATTATTTTTCTAGTTTTAAGAGTTTTTTAATTTATTACATAATTTAATTATTTTAACTATTTAAAATCTAGTTATGTTAAATATTATGATTGTTAAAATATTTATTTATTTAAATATTTAAATAATATATAAATATTTAAAATTGTTGTCCTTTGAATTTTATGTATTTTAAATTTATTTCATAATATTAAATATTTTGTTATATAGTTATTTAACTATTTTTAATGTTTTGTTATTTAAGATATTTAGTTACTGGAAATTTTAAATAATATTTTATTTTTTAATGTTAGTTTTTTATTATTTGAATAACATTTAAATTGAATAATCTGGAAAGTCATAATTTATATTGTTAATACATAATTTCATGATGAATTTTATTACTTATGTGTTTTAGTATATTGGTTGTTTAAAAAATGACAGAATAAAAAATAAAAAAAGGAAACAAATTCTAGACTAGTGTGTTTTAGTGTGTGTGTAAGAGAGTACTAAGAAAGAGAGAGACTCCAACTTTTCTCTAAAAACTCCCCAAGTTGTTTGTCTAGTCATTAATTATCTTTAATGACGAAGCTAATCTTGAGCGGTCCCTCCATCTCAAACATTAAGGTTGCATTTGAATGCAATGTAAATATTTTTTTATGTAAAAGTACATTGATGGAGTTCAACACCGATTGGTTTAAAGTTGCGAACCGTTATAAGTGACTATCGACATAAATATTTACATCGATTTTATCGATGTTGTAAAACTACTCTCCATCCAAATACTGACAAATATAGACTAGAGTGTTTAGTTACACCAATCCGTATTTACACCACAAACAAGCGGAGCCTGATCATTTTGATGACTAAACTCCACACCCTTTCTTAAATACTCCATCTTCGAGAAATGGCATCAATACTGATTGTTGCCTTTGTCCCATTGAGTGCTTTACCATCGTGAAAAACGTTAGTCAATGAAACTTCATTCTTGAAAGCATTTATGTAAACATCTACTCTTTCTACTCCATGCATTTTCATCTTTTGTCTAGTGGAAAGTTTAGTGAAAATAAATTGGATCAGTTTTTTAATACTTTGATGCATCAGTATTGGTGCATATGGATGCAGGATACACTGTGAATATTAGTGTATTGGTCCTTACAGAACCTTGCTCACACCATTCTCGCATCCTATTGCAATTGTGCATTGGGAATATCTTCATACTTGTATGTTTTTATTCATGGAGAGATATTCCCAATACATGGCTGCAATAGGTTGTGAGGATGGTGCAAATACAAAATCCAGTGTGAGGATAGTTTTGTGAAGACTAAATCTGAATATTATATAGACCCATATTAGCACATATTGCATTCCATCTTACATGCACCAATTATTCAAACCGATATTGTGCCACGTTTCTCTATTAAGAAAATACCATAGTGTGATTTAAATCACTAAGCCACTATGTAAGTTGCTTTTACACTCAAACTTTAAATGTAACCTTAAAGCACCAAACTGCTTTGTTTATTGTGATAAATGAAATATAATGACTTATATTTACTTTTGTGTCCACATACACTCCAAAGATTTGACATGTATTCATGTTCAACAACTCCAACTAGAGAATAAAATTCAAAATTGGTATTTTATAAACTAATAGATAAATAATCTATCAAATTCACATTTATATCAAAAAATGATTTTTGATCTCAAGGGATTTATATAAAAAAATATTAATAAATAAAATATTTTTTAGTACTTAAAATTTATATATATGCATATGATAAGCATCTTAAAAATTTTATATACTTTTATAAATTATTAATTATCATTTTAATTTACATTAAATAAGAGCATACTTGTTTTTTATAAAAATAAAATAAAATGTTTACAAAATATTAGAGAATATAATATTAAATTGAATGTATCAAATCCAATAATCTACATTTATATCAAAAAATAAATTTTCATTCAAAAAATATAGATATAAAAATATGAATAATAGAATAATTATTTTATTAATTACACAATTTTAATAACGTATTTAAGTATTGTTAATCAAAGCATTTTATAATTTAATATTTGATAGAAGTTTTAGTTAATGTTAAAAGTAAAAATAGTGAAAAAAATAATTTATGTAATAATTAAAATATATTAGTTGCATATGTTTTGTGCCTTATACTTAAATAAAAAATAATAATATAATCACATTAATTTATGAAATTCTATAGAATATGTGTATTTGATTATCGATTGATGCATTATCATAAAAAATTGTATGATATTTTATGCAATCTGAACTGAGGTGGACAAGCAACAGATGAAGTCCTACCGACTTGGACGAGCCCAGGTGGAAAGATAAAGTGGTGCATCAAGCAGAATTTGCAACCAAAGCATAGTTAGAGGCCCCATGGAAGAGGTCCACAAGGAAGGCCCTCCGACGCTTAAGTTAGTAAGAGGTGAAGAGCTCGGTCAGGCCAACGTATTGAGACCGAGCAAGTCCGGGCTGAGCAAGAAAGCAGGAGAACAAAGGGAGGTTAGAGAGTTGAAGGAGTGAAAAGACACTCTACCTTCAAGGGAAATGCTTTTAAATAATTGAGTGTTGTAATTTGCTGGACTACATTTTGTGTTTCGCGTGATGTCCTACTTAAGAGGCCAAGGTCCGTGATCTTTTGGGTTTCCACACTCTTTGGCGTGGGAAGAGCTATAACTTATCCGCCTAGGGTCTCTGCTAGATGACAAATGCATATGGCAAAATAGTATTTTCATTTTTTTTTTTGAGATTTTTTAGAGCATAAGATCTTATTAATAATGAGAGATCGAGTATGATTCACTATTCAATTAAGTCCCCTCTTGGATACCATTTATTGCATTAAATGACCGTTAATTGGTACTTGGGATATAATTAACGTTTCATGCATGCATTATACATGGCACCAAAGGACGATCCACCTCTAACTGATGGACATTTAAGGTTTGCCACATCATCCCTTGATGGGACTGATGGGGATTCTTCTAATTGTGAAGGAATAAATTAGTAGGTGTTTGACATTGATGCCATTGTTTCAGAGACGTTTTATGAGAAAACAGTTATATATAGACATCACATCAGAAAAAACAATGTTTCAGAAAATGGCCTCTTATTTGATATCATTTTTTCATAAAAAATACTGCTTCAGACCATGCTTTGGAAATCGAGAAAGTATGGTCTGGAGCAATGCTATTTGATGTTTTATGGAAAACAGCTCGTTGCTTCCAATGGTGCAATGATGTGGTATCATCTTAGATGTTGGATGATATAACTAATGTTGAAAATGGTTCTATAACACTGGTACCAAACAAAACCAGTGCTGTTTTGTCATAAAACAGCGTATGTGGCAGCACCGCTTCCAAACAAAAAATAAGCACCATTTTCTCATGTCCAACAACATTTTTATGAGAAAATGGTTCAGTGTTCCCAGTCTTGATGCCAAACACCTACTCAATTTGGCATTTCTTCAGACACACTTTCCTGATTTTTAAGGTGTAGTATGGAGCAATGTTTTTTCTAAAAAAGTGATGCCAAATAAGAGACCATTTTTTAAAGCACTGTTTTTTCTAACGTGACACCGATGTGGTGCCGTTTTCTCAGAAAACGGCATCAATGCCAAACAACGCGTTAGATGACTCAAAAGCTTTCCACGTCGCAACATGGCTTTACGGTAAATGACCTATACTTTATTTTTTCTCAACCCTAGCTTTGATTGTAGGGATGACGTTGACTGGGATACAACTCCGGTCTCTGGACACATAAAAAATTTCGAAGTTGGTTATAGGGATCACATAGACTGGGGATCCAATCATTTCATTTTAATAATAATAATACTAATAATAATAATAATTGAATGTATAACTCTTTGAATTTTGAATTAGGATTTAGGGATAGAGATTCAGACAAATGAAAAGAGATGAAATACAAACAATGGAAACATGAAAGATTATGACTTCAGCGGAACACAAAAACTTTGTCTAAAAAATTCACGCAGAATTTCCGGCCCAGACCGGTCCAACTTTGACTAAAATCATTCAATGAGGGCCACAAATCCCCATATAAACTAAAAACATAGAAACTATGCAAAATCGTGCAAAACAGAAACATTGCGACTTCAATGGAATCCAAAACCTCTTATATCCACCTTTTGAGAGGCCAATATGGGTTGGCATATTGCCTAGCCCAGCCCAGCCTAACCCACCGGGCTTGAGCTGGTATGGGCCTGTAGCATAAACCCCTGGCCCATCCTGGACCAACTCTAGGCAGCCCATGCAAATGCATCTAAACATATGGGCCACATGTGTTTTATTTTATTTTTTACTCTTAAAAAAAGATGAGACAAATCTGCAGAGGACAGTCAAGGGATTGGAATTGGGTCATGATCCAAATAGTTTGGATTGAAATATAAGATTGTGTAATTGAATTGGGATTAAAATACTAGAATTAGATTGTTTGATCAGATTATTCCATTTCTTTGTCGGTGGTTCTCTGTCTTATCTGTAACCACATTACTGCTCTTGAGCAAATCTTGAATCAGCTGAACTTCTGAAGCTAGATCATATCCGTACATATGGGATCTTAGTCCAGAAAAATCATCCATAAACGAGATTAATTAATTGTAGAGACTAGAGAGAGAGAGAGGACATTGCATAGGAATGGGTTCTAGTTGTGTCACGGCCCACTCTTTGATGGGCCCAGATAAAATTCATAGTAAACAAATCTTTTGATGCATGGGAGCCATTCGTTGGTGGGTCCCGATCTCTAAACATGAGACACGTTGGTAGTTTTAGGGAGGGGCCCCGAATTCCTTGGTGGGTCCCTTGCGTGCCATCAAGTTTCAAGGTATTCATTAGTTAAGATAATCAAAGCCACTGACTATATTCAAATATGGGCCCCCAATCAAGCAGGCTGAGAGCGGCCTGAGACCATATGCCCTCATTATGGGTTCACTGGATTTGGCTTGGTCTGGTCTGGCCTGGAGGCCCTGGACCATGGCATCCCAAGGCCCACCCATCAGGCCATCATCACCCATGTGATGGCGGATGCTGAGAGCCACTGATACACCACCGATCCAAAGGCTGAGAAGGTGACAAATCATGTGGGGTGGGGCCCTCGTGCAACCGTTATCTAAGGGAATCTGTGACGTATGAAAGGCACAGAGACAGCATAGAGAAAAGCATTTTGGGTTTTGGGATCCCATGCAAATGCAAATGCATGAGTAGAACATTCTTGTTCTTGTTTGTGGAGAACACATCGTCATAGATTGCCGTGTAAGATACCTTTCCCCACACAGGAACCCAGATCAGTTCAAGTACAAAAATGGTCGGTCGGATCTTCTCTTTTCTTTCACTTTCTCTTGCTTTTTCCCTTTTATTTTTTGTTTTTTCTTTCGGCACAAAATTAATTAGAAATAGAGAGAGATTGAAGGATAGGATACCCGGTACTGTTTGGATGGGTATTTAAAAAAGGTGCTGAAATAAGCACTTTTTCAAGGGTCAGGATTCGGACCGCAGACCCGCTTTTCCAAATTCCTGCATCCTTTATACCACATTGTTGTTATAATTATTCTCAGTCTCTCTCTCTCTCTCGTTTCCAAAGAACAAGAGTAGTGCTCTTTATTCCGTCAAAAATTAGGAAATGGGAAGAGTAGCTTAAGCTCTAAGCTCTCCCTTAAAGCTTCTTCTCTCATCATTTCACAGCTTGTGGCGTGAACTGTGAAATGCAAGCCTGTTTCTTCATGACCCGACCCGCCATACAACCATGGTTGTTGTTGAGGGTTGTTTGGGTCGGGTCGGGTAATACCCATAATCTCGTTAGCAGTTTCTTGAGCTGGATGTGTTGGACCGTTGCAGACTTATTATAGTTGGAAGGTATCTAGTCTAAGACGAGGCTAGAGGCTAGCTGACTGGAATATGCCCCATAATTAAATGAGGTATGTGTTTCACATCTTTTGAGTTAGGCCAGCAGCTTGTGGGCCCACTACTGGATCGGGACAGTCCAACAAACAAATGGACACTGACATGATCTTGATCTCTCTCCTTCTTGCTTCCATAACGTCCAAACATGTATGTACAACAGCTCACCATCTACGAGTTCAACAGTAGGAATATATGATGGTTATTAGGAATTTTGGACTATTTTTTTTTTCTTTGGTAGATTGAGAGATGATTCCTTTCTTAAGAGTTAAATGCTAGCTAGGCTGGATCAATGAACCTGCCCATCCAAACCATGTATTAGTTATTTTGAAATAAAATAGGGAAGAACCCTAATTATTAATGTTACAAATTAACTATGCAAAAAACAACTTTTTTTGACTGTTAATTTATAGGGTGTGCCCAAATCACAACACTCGTGTATGCAGTTTTATACTTTTATTCCCTCCCCCAATATAAACCATGGTGAATCACCAATGTGAGCAGCCACACATAGGACTACAGGTAGGATTGCTTACGATTCAGTTAATTGAATCGTGGGGTATTTTTTGAAATCAAATTGGTATTATTGGTTTTTGGAAAACTAGTAATCGAAATTAAATCGAAGCTAGTCTATAAACTAGTTGATCGGTTTGTCAGTTTTTCGATTTTTTAATTTTTACAATATATATTATAAAAAAATATATAAATATATAATAAAAAAATATAAATATGTATATAAAATATTATATTTTAAATAATAAGTAATATATCATATATTAAAAATATATATTTATATATAATACATATTTATTAATTTATAATATATAATATATATATATATATATATAATGTATATATATTCAGTTAACCGTTGGTTTTCTATATTGATTAATTGAAACCGAACTGGTACCTTCGATTTTTTAAAAATACCAAACTGATCAAATTTTCGATTCGGTTTTGGTCGGTTCAATTTTTCGATTTTTTTTGCTCACCCCTAACAACAGGTGAGTCTCCTATGGTGATCTCACTTTCCTAATACAATTGATTTTTAAATTTGCAAGATTCAAAATATCACAATGTATCGATGATATTGGACGATATATATTGATTTTTTAATGCACCAAAAAATAAAATATTAGGGTAAATGTAGGAGAAAAAAAGCCAATTTTAATTGTTAATACCCTTTTTAGAGATGCCTAGTTCAAATCTCGAAACTTGAAACAATTTATAACCATGAGCATCACCCCTTTGAATTGCACCAATATATTGATACTTTGAACCATGCCAACTTGCCAAGAGGGATTTCCCTGCTGGTGTACTTAGACTTGAGTAATGAGTACTATATATCAATGGGATCTTGGATCTCTGCAGGCCTCACCGTAGAGAATATCAGGTCCTTGGGTACTTATTTGATACTTCTTCCAAGTAGCCTTTGGGATGCTAAACTGCTACAATAACCAAATTGTACAAATTTAATTTGACGTCAAACAAACCCAATCAGCCCCCCACAACGTCCCACATCACATCTCTGTTCTGTATTAGAAATATCTCCCCATAATAACATTATTATTCCTGATATTATCATCAGGAGATGTATTGGGGGCTGATTTACTTTAGAATATTGATTTGGGCACTCACCATTTTTGTTTTTCCCTCCTCGTTAATAAGGAAATCCGCCTTGTTTATATTAAAAAAAAGAAAAAAGAAAGCTTTTAGATGAAAATAACCCTAATTACCATTTCGTATTGTTGCAAACAAGAGAATCTTTTCCCTTTCTAGGTGATGATGTGTGCTCTAATCATAACCCATATTTTAGCGTTAGCCCGACGCACAATCAACCTCTCATTGCTCTTCAAAAGGTGAAAGCAAAATTTGTCTATTATTATTATTTTTATTATTATAGTCTACACATAGCTTTTAGTAATTAATATATAGACATGGGTCTATATGTGAGCAGCAGTTTGCGGTAGTTGGGGTCTGTGGGTGATTGAAATATGATTAATTCTTATTTTCAATATTAATTAATGTCTAAGCTAGTCGATCTATTAAATTAAAGAAAAAGAAGGATATAACGAGTTGCATGAAAGATTGAATGTTGTATGAGAGATTCAGACTGAGATATGACTATATTCAATGTCATTTCGTGATCAACAAAAAATAAATTCAATATTTTCTGATTTCTTCCCTTAATTAATTTATCAGCATCGCAAAAGCCGTGTCAATCACTCAAATACAGAAAATGTCAAACGTTTCAGAATCAACTCTTCAGACAGACGTTTATCTCCTCTTCCCATGACAACGCAACCTACCCGCCTGAAAGTCATCTCTCATCTTCCACAATCCACAGAAGAAGAAAACCCAGAAAAAAAAAAAAACAGAAAAACCCATCAAACAAGAGCTACCCAAGAAGAAGAAGAAGACGTAGCAGATTGATTGATCTGAGAAGTGAGAATGAATTTAGGTATAGATATAGATTACACTACTGGCCAAACCATGGAAGAGATCATCCCAGAATTAAGGATCATACTCTGCATCACAATTATCTAAATATAGCTTATAGCCAAGTTCATGGAAAATGGCGCATATTATGATGAATTAGATACATAAACAAAAGAAGTAAATTAAAAAGAAGAGATTTAGTTATAAAAATTGGAGAATTGTAGAGGAGGCGGCTGAGACAGCACTGGATCATTCACTCGCACACCTTCGTTTCTTGACGTTGCGAGAGATGACAGGAGCTAAGAAGAAGGACTCGACTTCATCGTGGCTCACAATTTCGAAAAATCGCAGCTCTGACAATTTTCTCTTACACAACACCACCTTTCTTGGCTTCCTCGGCGCCGGCGGGCAGGTCTGAATGATGGGTATCTTGTGTTCTTCGGAGGTTGGCGTTCGGCATTCGTCCTCCTGGTTTTCTGACTGAATTATTGCTCCACCCTCCTCGCTGGAGCGCTCTGTCTGGATCTTGATGGGCCGTAGTCGCGTCTCCGCCGGCAAATTGCACCGGAATTCAAGATCTGTGGACATGGTGAGTGGCGAAGAGTTGTGCAGACAAAGAGATGGAGGGGAAGCGTGTTTGTCTCCCTATATGAAAGAGAGAAAGCTGGGAGGCGTGCGTGAGAAGGCAACAGGAGAGAGAAAGAGAATTAGATAGAGAGAGAGAGAGAGGAGCTGTTGGCCTGCTTTTATTCTTTATACAAAACCCTCTTATATTTTTCTCATCTCTTATCTTCTAATTTTCATCTCCGCCTTATGTGATCTGTTTCATGACTTTTACTTTTTTGTCTGGGCATGTGGAACATAGTACTTACGTTAGAAGAAGAAGAAGAACAACAACAATGGTGGTGGCTGGTAATAACTTACTAGTGGCTTAGCTTTTCACCTTATCTTCTCTTTTCACCTCTCTCTCTCTCCCCTATTTCTCTCTCTCTATATAAATATATGGGTATGTGTATCTATCTATCAATTCTCTCTAGGACAACGTGCATAGGATACCATATTGGGATTTGAATTCTTCTATATATCTACCAAATGACTATAAAAACAAATTAAGGGTGGGGTGGATTACCAACCATGATTAATGCATCTTTGCACGTGAAGTGCCTGCCAACCATTGCTTGATTTTCACAATTGAGAAGAAAAGCTCAGGAAAGGAGGAGTCTGAGGTTTAAGTTATGTTGGCTACTTGTACAACAACATTCCATGTCATCCATTCTTCACCCTTTTAAGCTACAAAATCTCTCCGCTTTTCTTCTTATTCTCTTCTTCTTCCTTCTCTCTTGATCCTTATTCTTCACTGTTCTCATTGGTTGGCATCAAGAACCCAGTTCTGGGGGAGGAAGAGTTCATATTACGCCTCCTTTTCAGATCCTCTCCTCCTCTTTTTTACAAGATGAATGAATCATTAAAGAGATGGGCATCAAGACAGATTGTTTGGTCTTGGTCTTGTTCTTTGACTGGGTTAATGTTAATTATTCCCTTGATTTCTTAGAAAACCATGGCTTTCACTTTCCTTGATTGGGACTCTTAATTTGTAGGACAGTCTGGCTCAGCTCCAACATTAGCCCATCTCTGGGCTGATCTGACCTATTATTCTTGGCTCAGCCTAACTAGACAAGTAGAGTAGGAGGTATGTTGGTGGTTATTCTTGGCTCAGCCTAACTAGACAGTACATTAATTAATGAGCCATTGACAAAAGAAACTTTACCATGTATATTTGATCTAGCTACTGCAGTGAATGTGACGAAATCCACCCCATGTGAAAGGCTTAGAGTTTAGTCCTTACTAGGGGTGGCCACGAGCAGAGCTCTTCATGAGTTATTTGAGATCGGCTCATAAAAAGTTCGGTTTGACTCAGTTTCAATTGAATTTCAAGCCGAGTTCAAGCCCAATTTATAGACTTGATTAATAAACTAGCCAAGCTCAAATAATATATATATAATAAAATTATAGAATAATATATAATAACATATTATAATTCTTAATTTTTTAAATATCAAATAAAAATAATTTTTATATATACTTTTTATTTTTATAAAACATTTTTCTCAAATCGAACTCAAACCTTGTATTACCTTGGTGAACCGAACTCGAACCTCATACTATTCACCTCGGCTTAGCTCGAATCCACCCCTAGCCCTTACTTACAGTGGGTCCAAGCCTCCATGGCCGTGCTTTAATATTCTAAGGCTTACTTCAATCTAGGTAAATTTTATGAAGAACATTCAGCTGTGTCCTAGTACTGCCATAACCATGGTAATAACTGGCTTCTGGTGGATAGTAGCTTCCATCCAGACTGTATAAAACTAGCTGTGTCCAACCAAAATTTAGCTCGATGAGGTTCTTCTAACCAGTAGAAGTAGAAACTATTTTTGATGAATGGTACTGAGAATGCAAACAAGATGTACCCTTCTGACTTCTGATCGTGCACCCCCCTCCCCCCCCCCCCCCCCCAACTCCAATCCAAAAGAAATAGAAAAAGAAAAAAAAAAGCAACCTCCTTGATTAATTCAATAATAAATTTTCAACTTACTTTTTCTCTAAAAAAATATCTTGGATTTGGTTTCCGTAGATTAATAGTTTGAACTCATAAATGCATTTATTGCAATATGGGCTGTACCATCAAAGTTCAAAACTATTGTGCTACTGGGGTACCTAGCTAACTTGTGTCTTAAGCAGGACGAGATGGGGCTTAATGATCAGGGCCCAGGAGTGGCTAATGAAATATTTTACCCATTTTTGGTGCATCTTTTTCTCTTCTTTTGTGGACAAAGCCAGATTTGCAGGGTGATGTCAACAACTGAAAGACTGAAACTAAGCAAATGAGCCCAGCCCAGATGCTGAACAGGTTGCATTTGCAGGTTTCTTCACAAACCCATTTGAGGGAAGATGAGATCCCATTAAGCGAAGGGGGTCTTTGCTCTGATCTTGGTCTTTTCAGGCATCTGTTTGTTAGAAAGCCTGAGAGAGAAATGTGGAAGAACGGCTATTTGCTAGTGTGTGCATAATCAAATGGATGCCTCCAGCCCTCCTCACAGTCGTGAGTGGAAATTTAATGAAGACAATCTGTTTGATCATGATGGGTAAGTTATGAAGAAGATGTAGTTTTGTAGGCATACGAGTGATAGCAATGAAGCCTAAGCATCATTTAAAGCCTGGCCTCCTTGATTGGGAGGATGTCGCTGTTGGTGAGAATTGGCAGAGCCCAGGCCAAATAGCTCTGTGGATAGCTTTTAGCCTTTATTGTGAAGTGCTTGCTCAGCATGGGCCACACGGGGAACGGTCCAGCAACAGGGGTCCATGTCAGGGCAGCTTTAGGACCAGGACAAGACATGATTTTGTGGTGCAGTGTACAAAGAACCTGAGTTTGGCCCATGTTTGAAATGAGAACAAACTTAGGCCTGTACTGGCCCGATGTTCATGTCCTGGGCTCCTGGCCCAACCATATTAGGCTTTTTGTGTCTTGTGGGCCAGACTGCCTTTCTAGGACACTCCCACGCTTGGGCCGACCCCATCTTGGCCCAGCAGATCGCACGGAGTTGGGATTTGCTATGGTGGCCAACCGGACAGTACTTTTGTCAATATATAGGAAGAGAGAGAGAGAGAGAGAGGTAAGTGATTATTTACCTGCATATGGTGTATGGTTAATTAAACCCTAATTTTCACATTCTGATGTGATCAATGTTTCTGAATTCAGCCCTAGCCAAATGCTTGACTATGGAATGTCTTGATAGGAGAGTGAATTGGGTCTAATGAACAATATTGATTGAATGCTTCTATATATGCTCAAACTCCCTAGACTCTGCTATTTAGCAGCTGGCAGCTAAAGGGTTTAAGTGAAAGGGAGGAGTCTCTATAGTCCATGATGAGGTTCGTTTGCTATTTTCTGGGATATTTGGTGTGAAAGAAGCTTAAGGCCAAATTTGGCTTATTCTGGTAATCACTTATGAGCGTTTGGTGATTTTTTTTTTGAAGCCAAATGTCAAAACTTCAATGAATAATGGCCATAGTACAAACAATGTAGGTAGGTAAAAATTGCTGGTGGTTAGCTTCATATTCAGTCCATCCCTCCCCTCCTAAGATCGATCCTGGATAGTATAGTAGGTAGCAGCATCAGGCAATGGCCTCTACATGAATGAATGAATGCAAAATTCGATCCGGTTAAGGGTGATCAAAATTCAATCCGTTTATAATTAAAATGAATATGGGTCTGCCCCTATCTGATCTAAGGAGTTATTTGCTCAAGTTTTATAAATTTGTTTTAATTTCAATATATATATATATATGTAATATTTTTATACTTTTTAATTTAATTATTAATGTTATTCAATATGGGAATGGAATCTGAATTTGCGAAGTAACATCAGAATGGTACCATTTTTGCATAAATAGCATCAACGATGAAACGTGATTTTTCCCATCTATGTTAGAATTCCGTGCCATTTTGTTCAGTGTCATATCATCTCTCAACTATATGGGGTTGGCTACATTCTCCATCTGCTCAGTGCCATATCCAATTATCAAATTATGCATTCTTGAATTGTTTCTCACTGAGATGGGGATGAATGGAAAAACCAAAAAGAGTGGGGGTGTGTGTGTTCATCAATGTGAATGGTTTTGTTTTCAAAGATGAAAATTAACTGCATGTGAACAAGAACAATAATTGTTTTCAGGGGCGGGGGTCCTTGCATAAAGGCTGGGTAAAAAACATAGTAAAATGGGTCCTCGGCTCACCTCAGAACTTGAACTGAAATGTTAAGGATCATTCTCTAATGCTCCAACTCACAAAATTAAAACAATGTTTTTTTTTTTCTATAAAATAAAATCCATAATAGACCCAAACCTTCCTACCCCATTTCTCTTGAAAACCCTACCACGCCATGGTTGTTTTTCAATCAAAAACAAAATCATTAACAATGGCAATCGCCCCTAGGGGTGGTTGGTTCCAAATAGGTGATGGAAGAGAGAACAGATCTGGTCATGTGCATAAAAAACCATCACCAACACCCATATGAAAAAGTGATCTATTGTGAGTTAAAGGGGCTGAAACAGACTAATGGAGGGATGAACCAAGTTTCTTTCAGCTGCTTTGAATTGGTCCAGATAAACTATTTAAAAAGGCCGAAGAAGACACCCTTCAAATGATTGACTGACAGCTGATTCAGACTGTTTGGATTTTTCCTCAGACATAACTTATTAGCTGTATGTGTGGGGCCTACCTTAGAAAGCCAAAGGCCTTTGCACTTTGGCCCTTCCAAATGGGAATTTGGTTTGGCTCAACATCCTTTGAGACTGTTGAGTGCTATTGAGGTCCAAAAAGTTGGAACCTTGTACATATTAACGTCTGCTAAGGCTATTGTGGACATGGGGTAAGACATGAATTGGATTAGGTGATGTTTGGTACCATGGCTGTTTCTACATAAAGGTTTCTACTGGAAAAATAAATAAGGGGGCACGCCGAATTGATGTTTCTTCCATCATCTGCCAATTTGAAGAGACAGTCCAACGAATTGTTTTTTAGTATGTGTTTGGAATCGTAGCTGTTTATTCGTTAAAT
The DNA here is from genome assembly GCF_055504915.1 of Nelumbo nucifera. Lineage (NCBI taxonomy): Eukaryota > Viridiplantae > Streptophyta > Magnoliopsida > Proteales > Nelumbonaceae > Nelumbo > Nelumbo nucifera. The sequence goes on along the minus strand of NC_142654.1, from coordinate 8,907,212 downwards.
GTTTGTATTTGACTTGTTTGCAAAACCAAGAAAAGCAATAATGAATTTTTTTATTGACACTTAAGCATCATTAGGCACCACATCAGCAAAACAGTGAATAATGCCTATCCGTTTGGGGAAGCGCTAAAATAAAGCTTCCCCCAATGTAGGCACACACATAAATCAATGCTTGCTTTTGCAAGTCTCTATGTGTACGGATCCACATAATGAGGGAAATGCTGAATTGGCACCTATGTGGCAGCGTTTATTCAATAAATGCCCATGGTTCCAAAGAATCCAAACACATGCTTAGTTGGCATCCTATGTGGCAGTGTAGAGATATATATTGGTGCATCATAGCAAAGATTAGAGGTGTAAATCAAGCCGTGCCATCCGTGGCCCGACACAACACGACACCACAGTCACACGATGGCACACAAGCCATGCTAGGCCCGACACGATGGTCCAGGCCGTGCTAGGCCCGAGGTTCCTTGTCCACAGGCCTGTATGGCCCAACTCGGGGGTCCATAGCGGGCCACGCTCGGGGGGGGGGAGAAAGAATGACACACATGCCCCCCAACAACTATACAACAGCTAGTTTGGGAAGGCATTTTGGGTAAAATGATAAATAACTTTACAATGACCGAAATACCCCTCCCAACAACTAAAAATAGCTAGTTTTTTAAGGTATTTTGGGCAATTGAATTAATTTCAATTCCTATAAATAGCCCTATCCTCTACCATTCTCATCATACCAATTTAATAATTCTTATAAATAGCCTATCATCCACCATTTTCAATTCCTACAATGGTCAAAGTCAAGAACAATAGAGAAAATGATATAGTCAATATTGTTTTGTATACTCAATACACCTGGCAATTGGGTTGGGTGGGTTGGGTCAAGGTACTTCGGGTTGATTTCAGGTCGGGTTGCCAAATGTTAGACCATAACCCTAAATGTTCGGGTTAGGGTTACCCATGGGTCAATTCGGGTCATCCCAAAAAATAATTAAAATTTTAAAAAATAAAGAAAAATTACATGAAAATGTCAAAATTAAAAGAATTAACCTTAAAATTCTAAATAAAAAAAAACTTGAACATTTAACAATTTAAAGAGTAAACAATAGAAAGTAAAGACGAAATAGAAAAAATTAAAGAGTGGAAACTTCTAACAATGCATAAATAATCCCAATTAGACTTGATAATCGGGTCAGCGGGTTGACCCATGACCCAACCCAGTTTTTTTGGGTTGGGTCGGATCGGGCTATTTTCACATTCAGGTAACTAAATATGAGACCCTAACCCTATTTTTTCAGGTTGGGTTGGGTCGGGTTCGCGGGTTGGGTCAACTTTTTGCCAGGTCTACTACTCAATAATTGTATAGCATTTTTCCAAACTATTACAAACTTTGTTTTAATTTTATTTAATTTATTTGACATTGTTTAATAACGTATTTTTTATTTTCAATTTGTAACTATATTATATTTTTATATTTTATTAATTTATTCAAATTTCCAATTTTCATATGTCATTCATCCAACAATTGTATACTTTGTATCATTCAAATTTAAATGAAATAAAGTTCCTATTTTTCTTCTAATTTGTTATTCACTTTAAGTTTTTGTCTCTTTGACTTCTTATTTGGTTAAGTATTTTTTTTGTTCTTTGTTAGATTTCTTATTTTTCAAATAGTTCCCCAAAGAAATAAAAAAATAAAAATGTCAAAAAAAAAAACTCAGTCTAGCCTGATTCGGCTCACGCCTAAGGCCCAGCTTGTGGCCCAACCCGGCATGGCCAGGCCCATGGCATGGCATGGGGCCGCATGGGCTTGGTCTGTGGGCCGTGCTGGGCTGACTTCAAATTATGTCTGTGAAAGACAACATAGCCCAGGCACAACCCGTTTTACACCTCCAACAAAAATGAGGGCGGGGGGGGGGGGGGGGGGGGGGGGGGGGGGGGTGTTCAACCATGATGTCTTGATGACAGAAAAACTTATAATCAATTAATTGACATCATAAAAGTGGTAAACAATCAGGATCAAAACTCTTATGGAATATCCATAAACTCTGCCTCTAAAGCAAAGTTTTTTTTCCACCATTAAATGTGCATCTAGATGTTAATCAATGTGTAACAATGATCCAATCATCGGAAAATATTTATACTTAAATTTGACCATCAGATTAAAAGTAAGTATAGTAGAGTGGTGTCACATTGAATACAATCATTTCATCTAAATGACTAAACGTTTTAAGTACCAATGTCAATCAATGCCAATCACAATTTTGTTCAAAACACTTGTTCAACGTCAACATAAGTACCAACCAAACAAGTTTCATGTTTCATGTTTCATGTCAAAACGACATGAAATGAAATGCCATTACCTTTACTTGCGGGCATTTTGATATAAAATGTCATATTAAAATGCCATCATCCATCCAAACATAACCTTAATTTACTTAACAACATTGTTGTCATTTGGGGCTCAAGAAAGTACAGAAAACAGAGCAGCAGCGTTTAGCGTTTATTTCACTGCTGGCGTTAGGGGAATGACAAGAAGGCTTGGGCATGCATGTGGCTTTCTTTAAGAAGATAAGACAGACATCTGAGCTACTGGACTAATATGTTTCACTTAATTAGGAGAGATGGTGAGTTGTCAATGGAACCGCCGAACTGAACCTCTTTCCGCTGGTTGCCTGGTTGGATCAACACCCTTTAACATAGCGGTCTAGTCAAGTCAGGTCTTTTAAGAGATGCTAGATGATTTTGATTTGGACTTCCATCATTTCACCTTCAATCTTACAAGGACCCATTTCAATGTCAAATTCAGATATCTGCTGGAACGAAACCGGACACATGGCTTCTGGGTTCTGACTTCTGACTTCTGAGGGGATCAAATCAAAATTTGTTGAATGATTTATTAATGACCCTTTATCGTATTGAGTCTTTCTTGTGCCCTTCTGGGCTTAATTTAGTCGTTTTGTTTGCCAGGGCAAAACCAATGAGAACACTGATTCATTGTCACAAACTTCTCTGGTCAATCGGTGGAGTTGTAGATTAATTCATCCAGATCAAGACAGACAAAAGGGCAAAAAGTAAGTCCAAAAAGCAGTAAAAGCCTAAAAGGAACGGCCACATATTTACAGAGATGATTCCAGTAGTTATCCCCTAGGGACTAGAAACGACCAGGAGAGTTCAGTTTACCATGGAAATTTTAACCCCACGTAGCCGTTTAGTTCAAAACCTGTTCGACACTTGTCCGATACGCGTCAAGCTCTAGATTCTTTCATGATCCAACACGGTTATTATAAAGATACACGCACTCTTCCCAGCTTGTTTGGGTTCGAACCGGTCAAATAGAACTTGCAGTTACACTTGAGCAAGAGAGCTGGAAAAGGAAGCGAAATGGCTCCCAAGCGTTCAAAGAAGGTGGTGGGAACAATTGTGAAGACAACTAGGATAAGGGAGACGGTGCGCGTTGCTGTTGTCGACGGCAAGAAGGCTGAAGGGGAGACCGAGAAAGAGACGATAGTCGAATCAACCAAGGAGCCTATTAGAGTTGCAATTGAAGATGTGAGAGCCCCAGAAGACCAACTCGTCCAGAAAGAGCCTAGAAGGGTTATGGTTGATGACAAAGTCCAAGAAGAAGACGGAGCAGTTGCAGTGTCACCAGAAACAAGGGAACGAGGCCAACAAGAGAAGATAAATCAAGAAGGAAAGGAGGAGAAGAAGACAGAGCAGAAGGGAGAAGATAAGAAGAAGAAAAAGAGAGAAAGGAGAAAGGGTGGCAGGAGAAGAAAGGAAGGTGGGGAGGAATACAAGAGGTATGTGTTCAGGGTGCTGAAGCAGGTGCACCCTGGGATGGGTATATCGTCAAAGGCGATGGCTGTGCTGAATGGGTTCATGAACGACATGTTCGAGAGGTTGGCCGGAGAGGCGACTCGTTTGTCGCAGTACACGGGGAAGATGACATTGTCGTCGAGGGAGATTCAAGGAGCAGTTCGCTTGGTTCTGCCGGGGGAGCTCGGCAAGCATGCCATCGCCGAGGGGACCAAGGCGGTAACCAACTACATGTCTAATAAAACAGCTGCAGCGCAGGCCGCATAGGATAGGCCTCTCTTCCTTCACCAGTTGGCCCTTTTTTTTCAGTGTTTTTAAGAAACTGCTGACTCCTTAACCTCTTACTAATCAATGTTGTTTATCTATCTTATTTTTCTTTCAAGGGCCTCATTTTGTTGTATGTATGTAAGGCCTTCTTGCCTGGAGGCAGATATGGCTTGTTCAGTGTTTGGTCTGTTCTGGGTGTAAAAATTATGGGTGTTAGTGCTGTTGTTAGTTTATTGTACACTTCGGAGAGTTTGTGGAGCCTCTTTTCCTCTGTTTTAGTTTCTTCCCAATATCTTTCTCTGATTCATTTATAACTAGCAATTTCATCTTCTACACAAATGGGTGAAGCATTCAGTGAACAATTTGTGTTTGTATCAGCTATATATATTACTGATCACTGAAGAAAGTGGAACCTACATGAAATTTGTGATTTTCCACTACAATTTCCATGCAAGAAATGCCACTTTTATGATGTAGGGAAGTGCTTAAATGCGATGGTAATGAGTATTGAAGCTGAAAAAATGATCAAATATTAGAACTTATGAATACAATCAGAGACGAAGTGTTGCAGTGATGAGTGATGATGATGCCCTCATCAAAGGCTGGCTTAATTATATGTGGTCTCCTGTTGTGCTTCCATGTGTGAATATGCAAAAGATATGGTCCCATCATTGAAATGTAGCCCACCAAATTGGAATGTTTTGCCTACAGAAGAAATCAAACTGGTCCTATTCTCTTATTATCCTATGAGATGGGACAGCCCTTCCAATCAACCTCATATAAAAAACAAAATTTGTGCTGCTTTAGAAAAAGTTTGAAATTAGATTATAGAGAACTGGAAAAAGTGCAGCCAAATGGAGACAGAAAGGAACTCTATTATTATGAAATCTTTCTGTCATGGTGCCAACACATGCTAATATTTTGTGATGTTATTTGAAGTAGCTTAGTGCTATGTGTTTACCAGTGTAGGCAAAGAAGAGGGCTTCTGTCTATCTAGCTAAGATAAGGCTTATAGATGGTGATGATTTAAATCCAGAAATATTATTATATTATCACAAGTTGAATACCAAAAAAAAAAAGAAATATTATCACAAGTTAGTACACCTTATAATCCAGACCCATAACAAATGAATATTGCCATTTTCAACTGATAAAATTCAGTGAATATGAACCGGTTCATCTCTTTTATGGATCAACCACGGATAATGTAAGTTTCTTTACATGGTTTGTAGAATGGCTTCAAATGACATTTTATATTATACAGGCCCCCCAAAAAAAATACAAACCTGAAAAATGAATAAAAAAATGAAATGGTCAGAAAAATAAGGCTATTTAACTTGTTCAACTTACAAGATATATGTTATTAAGATCCATGCTAATATAAGGAAAAAATTGAGACAATCAATAAAATACTTAATTTACAGAAAATAGCCACTGCATATGTTCACTTATTAAATAATCTCATTAACTTAAGCTAATCTTTAGTTTCTTTAAGAGGAACCATACCTCTATAAGTATGGCAGCAAGAACCCACTCTGAGTTCAATTCTTTGTTAAGAATATTCCCATGCCTAAGAACAGTCAAAGGAATAAGTCTTGAACCCCCCTCCCCCCTCTCATGTCATCAATTCCATCCACCCCAAACTTCATCACTGTGGTCCTTCTCTTTCTTGGTAGTCTCCTTAAATTCTCTTCCAATGTTAGAAGAAGATGTGGGACTATCCGCTCCCCAGTCGTCCCAGCCTTTGAAAGATGAATCATCAGGTTTACTCTCCCCGTGTTGTCCAGCATTACTATCACTGATCCCACCCAATCCTTCATGCCCCTTTGCTCCTGCCTTTGTCTCAACTCCATCTTTAGTGTATTCCTCGACTTTTAGTGTTGCCATTGCCATTACGTCTCTCACAATTCCCCAGGTTCTATGTCCAAGTTCTGTGGTCCTCGATGCCACTACGTTTACCGTATCATCATACCCACCTTCTCTCACCTGTCAAATGTTGAATGCACCCAAAGAATCAATAAATAGTAAGTTGAAATTCAAAGCTTTAGCTTTGGATTTATCTTTTACTGTGTGAAAATCGTCTTAACCAATGGGAAAGATGAAGCATATATACCACAAATCAACTTAAATGAGGTCTTTACGTAGAAAAATGTAAAGAGGAAACGTGCATAACAAAACTGAAATTTTATGGTCTTGATAATCACCATGGAAGTCAACTCCTTTCTTCCTGCTTGGACTACATTAGCCGCAGATTGTACAGCAGATGATGCAACCATAGTTAACCGACTGAAGCCCTAGGAAGCAACAAAAATTTAATGAGTCAAGATGCAATTACTTGGATGTTTTCATGCCATAGATGACACACAATTGTTATCAGTATTCAGTAAAACTTAGTTGATATGCTTGGATTTTTTATAAAAATGAACAAATGGTGAGAGCTGCTTATTGGCTGGTGACTAGCGTGAATACGAAGGAGTGTTGATATATTCCATGCTTAGAGGTAGGATAATAGTGGCAGGACTTGCAACTGGCGGACAATAAACCACAATGGAGTTAATGGCCACCTTACAAGGAGAGATCAAATCAAATGTAGATGTCTGCTGCCTCAGAAACCTAGGCTCATCAGGTGTAGATGGAGCTTTTAGAGACCACGATGAAAATTATCTTTTTCACTACCAACAGAACAGATAAAGGAACATCTTAAGAGTAGAATTAACTACTCTTCTCCAAGGTTGGAAGTCAGGATTGTATATATTCTTCTCATTTGGATGGAAAGTCTTCATGGTTGAACTAGACTGTCAGGTGAAATTGTAAACAGGATATCATCGAGAGCAACATAATTATCGAGCTATTAAACATTTACTGAGAGAAGAAAGGTTGTTAGAATCCAATCTGAATATCTAGTTCAATTGGATATTAGAATCTGCTAATGGCCTTGCTGTTGTCTGTTGACTCTCTTACCAGGTGAGAGGTTACTAGAGGAGAACTACAATTTTAGGGGGGGGGGTCTAGGGCTGGGAGTTTATCTTGTCATGTTCTCAACCATTTAAGCACTCCTGGTTGTCCTCCTTCAGTCTATAGACTGATTGGCGGATTTTCCTTCTTATATTTAATAAAACTCCCTTGGTTGCTGCTTTGATCAATACCTTTACTGCATTAAAAAGCATCAGCAATAGAGACAAGAAAGTGGAGATTACCTTCATATCATTAGAAAAGCAGCAGAAAACAAAATAAATAAAATTGAAAAATGAATCTAACAAATTATTGGATAAATAATAGCACTCATGCCTGTAATACTGTGATACTCCTAATGTATTGGTATAAAACCATGACCAATGGCACAACACAAACAAAAATCATCATTGGCATCAACTTTGACCCACCTGAGGATTTTTTTTTCTTTTTTTTTTGCGGGGGGGGGGGGGTGGATAATTGATTTCATGAGTTTGCATTATTTTAGGAGTATGAAGGGGCAAGACTTGAGCAAAAACACTGGGTGATGGTCTTTTTGGCCTTACAGAGAAGACAGAAGGTCAAGGGAAATGTGTCAAATCAGCATTGGTGGAGGTTCCATGAAGCCAAGCAAATCATAGGGAAAAGAAAAGCACTTTTTTTTTTCTTTTCCTCTCTCTCTCTCTCTCTCACACACACACACACACTTTTGTGGTACTAAAGAGTAAAGACTATGCACAGACTATAGTAAATCCACATGTTACCAAGTGCCAATATGATGCCATCTCTCTAGTAAGGTGGTATCAAAGTTGTTCTTGTACACCAGAGAAACCTATAGCTTCATGGTTGTTTTTCATAATTAACAAGCTAATAGTTAATAACATACAAAATAATAAAGATTGAAGTAATCAGTTCTATGAGGGAACTTGCTGCTGCATTTCTTATAGGCATATAAAACCAGTAAGGTTTACTTCCTTTTTTACACTTGAAGCTAAGAGTAAGCTGAGTTGGGGGATTCTTATATAGGCTTGAGATGCATAATAAACTAAGCATAAAAGAAAAGATGGTAACTGGGAGAGAATTGATGTGGCAATTAGAACAACAAATAACTTCAGGAAAAACCATTGATAGAACATCGAAGTTTTTTGTTACAATATATAAAAGGGAAATCTCAGGCAGAGAAGTGAATGGCGTTTCTCCAAATCATGAAAATTATGGTGTCTCAGATGCAGATCATACCAATATTTAAATAGCTCTTGTTATTTATCAAAAAAAAAAAAAAGCTCTTGTACTTACAAAAGTCAATATAGAATGCATGGAAGTCTAGCCACCAAGTTTAGATTGCAAATTTGAAGGGTTTAGGTTGCAGGATTGAAATGTCATGCCTAGCAGTTCAACAATGAAACGAAAATAACACTGATATAAACTTCAGATTGAAAGACTATGCAATCTACAGTAAGAAGTTGGATGAACATTTATTTCCTTAATACAGCATTTGCTTCAATATAAAAGGGTTAGAAGACAAAGTTTTGGCCGTAAAAGATGCAGAAATACAACTGAAATTTTACGGGATTGAAATATTTTCCACACAGAGAAACAATCAGAATTTAATTTTTTTCATATTATTAAGAGATTGTATGCAAAATCATAACAAAGGACGAGATTTCATGTAAATGTAGAAGTTCTCACATGAGCTAGAAAGGAATCCTTTATGAAAATGGGGTAACAGAGACAACTATTATACGATATTGTTTTATGGGCCAAACAAATAGAAGAGAAAAAAAATGGATACGTAAACTTTCAACATTTAGAATCAGAATGGGAAAAATGAATCAACAAAGGCAAACCCAGATCAAGAAGGGAAAAGAAAATCCGATTTTGGAGACATTCTAACCTGAGAAACAGCAGAAACAGCATCCAATATCATATCCCCCTGGGAATTACTCCTCGAGATTGCTCTCGTTCCAGTCGAGCCAAACCCAACATACTTTCCTCCTTGAGAAGGCGGAATTCCCTCCGGCCTGTTTTGATTCTCTGCCATCTTCATGGCAAAGAATCTTTCCTTGTTTGCCGCGGATGCCTGTATTTTCCCGTAAAGATTGTCTGAAGAATAAGACCGACTGGGACCATCCAACTCGGTGTTCACCCTAATATTGCCAACAGATTGATTCCTGCGGATGTTAGGATTCGAGTCACCATTATCATCCCAAGCACCCCATTGCCACTCAGAATTGGTACTGAAATTCGCGCTGTTATGTTTAGGCGGCTTCGAGGGTTTCAAATCTAGGGGGGGTTCTTTGATAATGGGAGGCTCAGTCCAGGGACGATTTTCAACGATGGCCTGGATTTTTTCGCGGAAAAGGGTGGCGGCAGTGGTGTTATATTTGATGGTGATGTCGGTTTCTTTGGGGATGCCGCGGGCGGTGAAGAAAGCGTTAAGGGCTTCGTTGCCTCCGGGGTTGGCTTCCATTTTCTTGAGGTGGAGTTCGGTCCATGAGTCCATGGTGACGGAACGGACGAAGCTGATGTGAACTCCGAGGCTTCGGTGCTTGCCGGAGCAGTCGAGGCACATGAAAACTCCGAAGGAGACAGAGGCCCATTGTGGGTTCTTCTGCAAACAGTCTACGCAGGTACGGTTTGCCGGGAGGGATTGCAGTTGCCGGAGACGACGAGAAGCCACTGCTGCCGAACACGACGACATTGCGACATCCGCAGCGAGGGAAACCGAAGTCCGGTGTAGGCGGTTGGATGTTGGTTATGCTTTGTGAGTCCATATTCCCTCTTCGTTTCATAGCTGAGGAATTTGGTCGAACGGGAGGTAAGGGAGTTTCCGTTGTTTTCTGTTAAATTTCACCCACAAATCTCTCTCTCTCTCTCTCTCTCTCTCTGCGTCGTAAAATGGCAACTGGCAAGCCATGGGGAATACAACGCTCATGCATCGAGAGCATGCAATTCTTATGTTCTTCGCCCTACAGACAAGGTGGGACCAGTGTTCCGAAGAGCTGACACCGAAGTCCGAAATTTAGATGAGGAAGCAATGTTACTGCCACGTGGAACGTTCTAACGCATACTCTGAGAGGACGAGTCGTGGCTCCTTGGATTCGTATAACGATCAACTCCGAAGATTGATTCGAAACCAACGATCAATCTCTAGAGATCGGACTTTTTGGTGTTTCGAGCCTGGTCCCACGTGCCGTGTAGCATTGAATATCAACCACGAGTTTTCTCATTTCTGACTAATCAATGAACAGCTAGCACGGATCCTCTCGGATTCGAATTCGACGGTTGATAAGGCGTTATTTGACCTTCTAATGCTTGACTTAATGCGGCATTCTCGTAGGGTTAGGCCTAAGCCCAATATGAGCATATAGGCCTCTAAGCCTAACCTGAGCACATATTTAGGGGGCGTTTGGCAGGTCTTTCAACGGAAGATCTTCTAGTAGCTAAAGATCCAAGACCACAGGAGCTTTCATAAGTAGATCTACAAAGTCCAAAGACTGTTTGGTTGCAATAATTGTAACAGATATTATAGAAAGCTCGGAAGACATGAAGATCGTTTGGCAAAGTCCATAACAGTGATGAATAAACATGTGCTTAATACACGTGGAATATCAATGTGAGACCCACTCAAAAATCAATGTAGGCTCCACTCTCATCTTTTTGCTGACACATACATCACCTACTTGACCCCACTCATGTGTTTACCTATAAAAAATATTGAAGTGGGACCCACTCATGCATTCCACCCACCTATGCAAATAAAAACAATATGGGCCCCACTCTCATTTTGGGCCAGCACATATATTATCTATTGGCCGCGTGGCTGTTATAGTGTTCAATATCCTGTTTAATATAAAATTGTAAATGGATGTTACAGTGTACGATATCCTCTTTAGTATGAAATAATTCAAAGAAGAACCATTAGATGTTCCAAGATTATTTATGATAGTAATTCTAGGAGATAACAAGAAAATTAGAGAATTAATAGTTGTGTGTAACAGAAATAATTTTCCAATAAATAGCTAATCTTCATCAATGCAAAAGAGGAATAAGCATTATAATTTGGCAATTGGGAAAAGTCAGAAATGAATTGATAATCAATTGTAGCAAAAATAACTAGTAATATAGGATTTGAGGCAAATTTGTGATATGCCCACAAGGAGGTTTTTTCTTAGCTCTAGACCAACTAGAACTAGCAAATCAATGAAAGAATCTACACTGAATTGAGTTTCAAAACAAAACCATCGTCCCCCGCCTTCACAGTAATAGTAATTAATATGTATTTTTAATAATTCCCCCCCCCTCTCTCTCTCTGTCCCCATTGTTGGTTCACGTTAGCAAACAACCCTTTGATTTGATCTTGGGAGGGAGCTTGACCATAGAAGGGAAAATTCAATTCCAAGACATTGAAGCAATTTAATAAACAGGGGAAGTAAACAATAGAAACTTCAGTTAAAACAAAAGGAAGCATATGGGTTTTAATAAATTGAATGGAAGTTCTTCAAATTTAAGCACTCTTAATTCTAAGCACTCGAGCTGGTCGTCTCTGATCTCTCAACTCATCCTCGAAAAACACACAACAATTTTGATGAAACATGCCTCCCCGCAGTTGAATTCATATTGGTATCAGCAGATCATCCAAAGACAAGAAAACTAAGAAGGGAAACCACAAGAAATAACCCAGATTGGAAGGCCAAAGAACCTAGCATGAAGGGAACGAGAAGCAGAAGCGAAGGTAAGCAAATTGGATATTAAACAGAGAGGCAAAGAGATACCTAGAAGGAAACCAAGATAGAAAGAGAAGAATTTAAAACCAGGGAAGTTATGAAAAAAATTAAAACCCAGATCATATAAATAGCGAAAGAATCAAAAGGCAAAAGCCAGATGGCAGATGAATAAAGAAAAAGGATGAACAGAAGAGAAAAAAGCAATAGAACTAACTAGGTTGAGAATTGAAAAGAGGATCAACTGAACAGAAAAATAGACCAAGCTCAACCCTCCCCAAAATTAAACAAATAAATAAAGCAGACCCATGTGGAAATTCAAAGTAAAGAAAAAGAAGGCATACAAGGTAAACCCTGTTGAGATGAAAAATGAAAAATATTTGCAGGTTTGAAAAACAAAAAGCCTTCACCGGGAGAGGTGCTATAGTTTTTGTCCACATTGATTTATCACCATCACTTGCGTTGATTTACTAATTACTATTTATGTCCCTTCGAAATCTTTAGATGCGGTTTGGGGAGACCCAGAATTTTTAATAATCAATTGTAGCGAAAATAACTCTTCAATAAACAGTAATATAGGATTTGAGGAAATTTTGTGATATATCGGCAAGGAGGTTCTTGCTTAGCTCTAGACCAGCTAGAACTATCAAATCAGTGAAAGAATCTACACTGCATTGAGTTTCTGAAAAAAAAAAAAAACCATCGTCCCTCCTTCACAGTAATGATAATTAATAATTCCTCTCTCCCTCTCTCCCTATTGTTGGTTCACATTAGAAGAAGAAGAAAACGAAAAAGAAAAAGAAAGCAAAAAACGAAGATGAAGAAGAAAGGAGGAGGAAAATACTTTCTACAGAGGAGGGTTTTACACGCACATTGAGGAATGGGTGGTTTTGTTTGAAGAACCCCAACTATTTTCTCAATCATACGTTTCTTGGCACACGTATGATAAAGCTTAGAAGGCCTGAAATTTGTATAAACTTGAGTTGGAGCTTCTCAATTTTGTGGATTTTTGTGCTTGCACAACCTTTTTGATCTGCCCATCTTTTTGGCTTCTTGTCTTCTTTTGCCAAATGGAAAAAAACTCAAAAATTGGGCTTTCTGGATTTGAGAAGCCCAGAAGACACTATTGAAAAACTTGCCAAACACAGCCTTAGTGTGGGCCTGATTGGAGTGATCGGGTTTATCTTAATTATTTGGATTGGGCTTAGACTTACTTTAAACTTAGCCCATTCTGCACATCCCTAGCAAGGATATGAAAATATTAATGTAAAAAACATGTAAACACACGACACAAACATTTACACTAAGTTCAAGGCATCACATCAATAGATTTTTTTTTTTTTTTTTTTTTTTAAAGCATTGGTGTGTTTACATTTCATTGGGGTTGCATGACAGAGGGAATGCTTTCTTTAAATATCTGTGATAAAGGCTTTGAAGGTCAGAAAAGTCGGAGTAAATTTAAGGTCCCGTTTGTTGGTGATAATTTATCTATTTAGGCAAATACATTTATCCAGGTAAGTGTTATTTGGGAAAATGTTATAAAGTTAGGCTCAGTTTGGAAGGAGTACAAATATAAATCTGTCCAGTCAAATACATACAGAATAATACAAAATACATAGTTTTGCACTCTACATATTTGCATTTATACTCCTTCCAAACTGAGCCTTAAGTACATTTGCCCATGTTCTTTTGCCATGTGGGCAAGTGTACCAATTTCCTAAATGTTTCCTAATTTATTTTGTTTTTGTAGGGGCATTTTAGTTCTACATAGGGGTGCAAATGGATCGAATCATGATCTTATCCTATTTGGTCGAATTCGGATCAGATGTGATAATAGGATCCAATTATAAATCGAATCGGATTTGGATCACCCTCTATCTGCTCCAATATATATTATATATTTTTAAATATATATGTTATTCATTTATTTATAAATATTTTTTATATTACATTTTTATAAATTTGTTATATTATTTATTTATTTATAAAAAACATGTATATATATGATGAAAATAATTAAAAAATACTTGTAATTTTTGTTTTTACTTTATTTAAATTAGTATATTTTAATTTTTTTAAGAATTTATTAATTTTTAAAGAAAACAAGTCAGATCAAATCAGATATGAATATTTGACTTACCGATGGGATTCAAATTCAAATCAAGTCCTATCAGATTCAGATCAGATCCGACATGAACAATGTTGGATTGAATTCGAATATACTTTGATTCAAATTGAATCCAATCCATTTGCATCCCTAGGTCTACACAAGGAAAAGTTTTTTACAATAAACCCACATTTCACTAGTAAAAGAACATGAAATACTATTAAGCAAAGAGATAGAGGAATTCCAAATAATAACCCTAATTCAATTGGGAATCAGAAATAAGACTATGTGAGCGGACAATAAAAAAGTAGAGGGGTTTGAGAAAGAGACTTTTCCCTTTTGAGAAAAGGAAAGAACTAATGTGTGAGTGAGGCAAATGTTACAAAAACAGTTATCAGAGGGAAATATTACTAGGAAAAAAATCTAGTAGTTTACACTTGACGTTCATGTTTCGAGATTTTTAGAAATTTGTGAAACAAAAATCAGAGAAAAGGTAGAAAGAGCACCACACAATCATATCGCCTGGTAGGTGCCTAGGTGGGGACGCACATGAAACAAGGAAGCAACGATCGGTCAACCTCGCTCCAGATATACTTGAAATATAGGACGAGCTGGCGAATGGGTGAGCTGAACTGCGGGCCTGAGACTCTGAGACTGAGCGAGTGGTAGCTGGGAAGGAAGATATTTCGATCATCACCATGAGTTTATTCACAGAGAAGCAGGAGACCTTGGTGAAGGAATCATGGGAGACCATGAAGCAGAACACACCCTCAGCCTACGTTTCTTCACCACCTAAGTAGAGAGAGAGAGAGAGCCTAGCTCTCTAGCTCTGCCTTCTTCTTTCATGGCGGTTTTAATTGATTGTATCATTTGAAGAGCAACCTTATTGTTTCTGTGCTCTAATTCTGTGAAGGATGATGTCGTCAGGATCTTAGAGATTGCACCAGCAGCCAAGAACATGTTCTCTTTTCTCAAGGACTCCAATGAGCTCCCTCAGAATAATCCAAGGCTCAAGGCCCATGCCGTGAAGGTCTTCAAGATGGTGAGTAGTGTGCGTGGTGACTGATCGAGCTGGTGAATAGATATAATATAAATTAATCGATTCTGTTCATCAACTAATTAATCAGTTTAAATTCTTCTGTTCAACTCAAAAAGACGTGTGAGTCGGCCGTTCAACTGAGGGAGAAGGGAGAGGTGGTTGTAGCAGAGAATACACTCAAGAACTTGGGATCCGTCCATCTTAGCAAGGGAGTCATCGATGCCCATTTCGAGGTGCTCAAAGAAAGCAAACAATTAACAATATACAGATTCTTTGATATTGGGTTCATCTGTTTAATTAATTAGATGATCGATTATTCACTGTTAAATGTTAATTTCTGATCAGGTGGTGAAGGAAGCTCTACTGACGACCATTGAAGAAGCAGTTGGAGAGAAGTGGAGCGAAGAGATGGCCGGTGCGTGGGGTGAAGCCTTTGATCAGTTGGCGGCAGCCATCAAGGCTGAGATGAAAGAGGAGAGGAGGCAGCTCAGCTTCACTTGGCCAATAGCTCTTGACTCATTAACTATCAACTGGGTTTGGTCTGCAAACTGCAATAGATAGATGTAGTCTATATATAGTGGTATGGGGGGGGGGGGGGGGGGGGGGAGAGAGAGAGAGAGGTTCGTAAATGTTGGACTATCCCAAAATTTTCTTTTTTTAATCAACTATGTTTAACTACCGCTCCTTCCTTCATGTTCATAGCAAATTCCAGAGAATTATATAAAGCCATTTCAATTTCTTATGTTCTCAAAAGAAAAAAGAAATTATGTGCCTGATACTTAAATTTGTGACAATAATTTGTTTGGGAAGTTAGATTTATTGTCAAGTTCTCGTGGAGAATTTCCTATGTTCATGAACCGGGCATCTGTGCTTAAATCTAATTCCTTCAATTGCTGCCTTAATTTCTATCCATGATGATGGCAAATTATTTCTTAAAATGATTTGGAGTGAATAATGTAAGTGAATCAATTTGGAGCTTGTAGATAGATATTCTGAATCAGGGAATTACAATAGTTGAGCCAAAACTAAGAGGTCTCTTTGTTGCCCCAAAGAGTTATTGTTACAAGCTAAGGCTGCAACTTGGGCCGGGTTGGCCCAAACCCAACCTAACCCAACTGAAAAAGTTGGGTTGGGTTGATGTTCGGGTTAGGGTTAGGGTTGAAATTCATAAACCCAACTTTACTTTGGGTTGGGTTAGGGTTGACCCCTTAGCCAACCCGATTCAACCCGAACCTGACTCTATAATACATGTCACATATATAAATATATGTTATATGCAATATATAACATATATTGATTTGTTTAGATGCATGATATTTGTATAGCACCCACCACATAGTATCATGTATTTCGTTTAAGATAATCATTTCACTTAATCCTAATCAGAAAGATTAAAACCTTGATAACATTATTTTATGTTTTTTGAAAATTTTATTCTTAATCTCCTCTATGTTGTTTGTCACCCAAGAAAGATCTATCGTAAGTCATAACTCATATTAAACTATAGTAATTTCTAACACTTGTTTTTCTGAATTTTGTATCAAAAGAACAAAAAAAAATATCAACAAATAAATACTAATAAAACATAGGATTAATATATGTAGTGAAAGCTGAGTTAAGATCTAAAATCGAGAAATCCTATGAGGTTTTAAGGGATGAGAAGAAGGTTGGGTTGGACCTAACCCGAGCTCAATCCTATCTGAAATTGACTTCGGGTTGGATTAGGGTTGAAGGAATTTAGTTAAGGTTGGGATTCAGAATTTAGGACTGAGCTAAGGTTGGCCTCAACCCGACCTAACCCAGCCTGACTTACAGCGCTGTTACAATCTTGACCAATACACCGAAAGCCTTTAAGACTATAACATACCACTAAACTTCTGAAATTGACATCTGGGCGACTTCACTCTAGGCAGCTCTCACTCTACTCTGTCCATTGGTCCAAGCGAAGCAAATAGGATAATAGGAAGATATTAGAGTTGTGGTCCGTTCCAGGCCAGGTGAGGCCTATCATTAACTCGTGATGCAATTATTGGGCTGAATTTGCTCTGGATGTTTGCTGGGCTAAACATTATCATGAATTCATGATACAATGATGAAAAGAGGGATAAGATAACCAACCCACATTATTGCTGCTTCACGCTCAGCGTGCAAAGTGCAAACGCACGAGAGAGAGAGAGATGATTGGGTCCTACTGGAAGTACAACCGCACAAAAGATCAGATTAACAGGATGGCCTTTGAAATTGTTTTAAATGGGCCCATTGTATGATGATTGTTGAATAGTTTTGTTCCTTTCCATAAGTAGAGATACATGATGGAATGAAACGATTTCAGTGTTCTTTGTTTTTATTCTAGACTAGAGCACAAGCTTATCATCTTAATTGAACCCACTTATTGTAAATTTGGAATAAGACCAATTTCTGTTTGTGTTGCAGTCAAAGAAAGAAGAACACTAATTTGCACTAGTTAATTGGATTTGGGTCAAAAACCTAACTTTTACATTTAGTGGAGATTTAGATAAACAGAATGAGCTACCAGAGCTGTCAGTTACAAATGAACTAAAGACTTGAGGAGCACTCGTTGGCAGGGGTGCCAATAGAACCGGCCGGGTTAAGTCGGGTTGAGGTCAACCCTAACTTAATTTAAAGTTTTGGGCTAGGCTTGGGTTGGTCCAACTTCTCTATTTCCTTTTACCACGTTCTTATCTCCTAAGCTTAAGGGTTGAGATCAATTCAGTTTTAGTATTATTACATGTTAAAAGGATATAGTTACTTTTTAAAAATCTTGCCTTTAAACTTAAATTTATTGATATACATATGTATAAAAAGATATATAATACATACATACATATATTTATGAATGTATATTTTCACATATGCATCCATGCCACATGCATATACATACATATACACACACACACATATATATATATATATATATATATATATATATATATATGTGTGTGTGTGTGCGTATTAATACTCACATAAATAACTGTTAATATAATATTTATGCATACAAATATGAAGCTAGGTCAGATTGGCCAAAGCCTCAACCCTAACCCAACCCGAAGTTGAATTCACACTTTTCAACCCTAACCCTAATCTGAACTTCAGCTTGGCCAACCCAATTTTTTGGGCTGGGTTCAGGTTAACCCAGTCCAAGTTACAGCCCTACTTGTTGGAGCAAATTTCTCCAATCCACCTGGAGGATTCATGGAAGACAACAGGATTATTTATGTAGCCAAACTCCAAATAGTTGGAAAAAAGGTTTCTTTAGTTGAGCCTGAAATGACTACTTAGATCAAACAAAAGTATAAGATTCATGGGACCAGAATTTTGAAGAGTATATTTACTTAATAGGGTATCATTGTCAAGACCATGGATTGCTGCTACTGTTTACACAGAAGATTGAAATTACTGAGAATTAGTCCTAAAGATATGTATTCATTCTGAGAACTAAAGCAACTAAGCAAGAGATGAAGACGCATTGCTCAATCACTAATTAGAACTGAGTTTGCAACTTTTATTGCATTACTTGAAGCTGTTGTGCTAAAAGAATTTTACAACTCATAAATGGTGTGGTGGGACCTCAAAACAGAAGAATTCTAGGTATCAGTGGGGCCTTTGAAGAGATTCTTAGCTACAGCTCCGTTTGTTTGGAGTGCAATTTCATTTGCATTAATACAAATGCATGAGTGATGAGATCAGTTTTTCTTTTATGATCAATCCTGAATGGGGAATATGGCTCCATTAAAAGGTGGTATAATGAATGAAAAGAAGCAAAGAAAAAGAAAAGCCCTTAGTGCGCTGACTGTGACTGTGATTGATTAAAACCTACCAATTCATGCACATTATTCATCGAATAAACTTGAATGTGGATTTTTTGGTAGATACATATAATTAACAAGGAGATATCAGATATTCAGATAAGTATCACTAAAGTATAAATAGGACCCACCATAAAGGTTGTACCTTCCTTCCAAAAGAAAAACTAGCTAGTGGTTAAATTAACAAATTGGATGGGCCTTGCACAGCTTTGCTTTTCCATGAAGCATACTGATCAACCTCCATCAGTCACCAATCTCCTCCTCTCTTTTCTTGTGGGTGGCTTTGGGATAGAAATTATGAAAAAATATAGAATCAATTATATAATATATAATTATTATTACAAAATACTAAAATATTAAATATGAAATTCAGTGAAATGTTTTGTCTAAGATATAAAAATTTGATCATGGATCCATCAAGAGTCAAAAAGGAAAGAAATTTCCAAGATTTAAAACCATGGCTACAAGACCGTTGAATGAGGAGGATAGGGCCAAGTCTATGGAGAGAAATGCTTGAGAATTCTAATTTCAATTCATAAGAAGAAACAGTGCCCCAGCAAGTGATGAACAACCTGCTAACAAACAGGAAACGGCAAGCCCAAGTCAAAAGGGGAAGGGATGAAGGGAATTCTGTTGCAATAGTCACCAATCTGCTACACTAGATTCATTTCTTAGGTATATTAATTTTTCCATTTCACAGTGACATGAAGAATTACTACAAGAAGCAAAGCAAAGATCATTTTTCATATATCTTTTGGTACAGAGAGAGAGAGAGAGAGAGAGAGAGAGTCATCATCATCATCAGCTGCAACAACCACCCTTTTACTTTAATGAGTAGAGTTTACATTTGAATCAAAACTGATTCATTGGGGAAGGATTCTATTGGTTGTACCGCCATGAACCATCCCCAATAGTGATAAGGATTTCATTAACATGGATGATGCACAACCTAAGCACCTAACAGATTCTACTCTGCATGAATTACTCTGCAAAAAACCAACTTTTGAGACAAGGGAAGAAGAAGAAGAAGAAGAAGAAGAAGAAGAAGAAGAAGAAGAAGAAGAAGAAGAAGAAGAAGAAGAAGATTGTTGAAGCAAAGCATTTGAATTCCCAGGCCCGATGGAAATATTAATAGTATCACCAGCACCAGCACCAAGACCTTGGCTGCTGTTCTGTTGAACTGGAACATGCCTTTCAGCATCATCATCATCATCTTCTTCTTCCACCTCCATATCCACAGGGCCGAGCACTGGCAACACCACAGACATGGAGGCCATGATGGGTGTTCGACAGAGCGGGCAATTCGAATGCGAAGCGAGCCATTTATCAATGCAACGAAGGTGGAAAGCATGTCGACAGTTGGGCAACAGTCGTACCACTTCTCCTTCCTCCAGATGACCCAAACACACGGCACATTCGCTCTGCTCAGCACGAAACAGCCCTCCGCCTTGCTTGCTGGAGTAAGCTAGAATTGGGATGGACTCAAGCACCTTTTCTTTCAACCCAACTGCAGCCTGGTTCCCTTGAACTGCTTCAGAGGTCTCATCTTGGCGCCTGCTCACACAGTATCTGGTCAGCACAAAATTGTAGGCTACAATTGCCAGAGCTGTGGCCACAATTCCTGCCATGGAGATCATTAGTGGGGTGAGGAGGAGATGGGATTCTTGGGAGGGTTGTTGGGGTGGTGACTCCATGTTCTCCATCCCATATCATCTGCAACAGCCTGGTCTAGCAAAATTTTGTGAGAGATGGTTCATGAAAGCTAGATATGGCTTTAGTACTTTTATACCATTATTATCTGGACCCAAATCAGAAAAAACAAAGAGGGATCAAATGTCTCCTGACATTGACTCCTTAATTAGTCACTGAAATAAATCAAGTTGTTGGGTATTTTATAGTAATCTAGAGTGATAGATAAGATACTTTTCACTATATATAGCTATAGATATCTAGAGTTGTGCCTCACTTTATTTATTTTATAGTATTCTTTTGCTATTGATCAGCCTTGGATTACTGATTCTGTGATAACAAGTTTTGGTTTGGTGCCATCCAACTTTTTGTCTTAAACTAATCTTATTTTTGTTGTGGTTATTGGCTGCAACTTGTCAATTGCGTAAATGAGTAGGAAGGCACTTCGGCCAAAAGGGTACCCTGACTACTCAATCTGTTCCATTCCATGGTTTTGAAAATCGGATCGGATCGAACGGTTGGACCAGTTGATTCGGAAATGGTCAGGCAATCGATTCCATTTCATCCAAAAATCACTCATGGGCCAAAAACTATTGATTTGATCAGCGACCCGCTGATTTGGGTGGTCGAACCATCAAACTGTTGATCTGGACAATAGTTTTTGGCCAGTTTTTTATTTTAATTTATTTTTTTATCTTTTTAAGTCAGAACAGGCCATTCATTCCAACTAGATGATTGGACTGTTTGACCCGGAAATCAGTAACTAAAACAGTTCTGTATTCAGTTCGGTTTTTAAAATCTTGATCTGTTCAACAAATCTAAACATTTACAGGGAGTAGACCTGGCAATTGGGTTGGGTGGGTCGGGTTCGGGTTGAGTCAAGACACTTCGGGTTGATTTTGGGTCGGGTTGATTTTTGGGTTGGGTTGCCAAATGCTAGACCCTAACCTTAAATGTTCAGGTTAGGGTTGACCCATGGGTCAATTCTGATCATCCCAAAAAATAATTAAAATTTAAAAATAAAAAATAAATACATGAAAAATGCCAAAATTAAAGGAATTAACATTAAAATTTCAAATATTAAATAAAAAAAACTTGAACATTTAACAATTCAGAGTAAACAATAAAGAGTAAAGACTAAATATTAAAAATTAAAGAGCGAAAACTCTAACAATGTATAAATAGTCCCAATTAGACCCATGAACCAACCCTATCCAACCCAGTTTTTTTCGGGGGTTAAATCGGGTCAGGTCATTCTCAAATTCAGGTAATTCAAAATGAGACCCTAACTCTATTTTTTCGGGTTGGATTGAGTCAACTTTTTGCCAGGTGTAACAGGGAGGATAGGTTTCATCTTGGACCTGAAGAATTTTGTCTCTTTGGGTCTTGACATATGATGTTTTAAATTATTATTTTTTTCTATCAAGTATAGGTGAAGGAACATGTGGAGCAATGCCAATGGAGACCCAACATGACTGGGTCGGTTACTGGCTTGCAGTGTATTTTCTGAGCCCACCAAATTAAGAAGAATGGTTTAGATCATACCAATGATCTTCTGGATCTTTAGAATCTTGGGGGTCCATTTTTGGGGAAGTGATCACTCAGATTGATAAAATAAGAGGTGGGTTTAAATGGAGAACTCCAATCTACAGGCTAAAAACCATGAGTTTGGATGGTTTGATGTACAGTATCAAACTTCAACCTTTTCATACTCAATTGTCCACTTTTGCTCTACCAAGGAAAAGTGAGAGTGGGAGGAGAGGAAAATACCACATGCCCATCTCGTTTCCTTATAGGATCTGTCGACTTGGTATCTTACAGATCGGACCGGACTAGGCGGTTGAACCGATGACACGGTGATCCAATGGCCTTTCTGGGTCCTGGTTAAATAACGGGTTTTTAACAGTTAGGATGGGCCAACCACTCGGTTAACTGATAAAACCATGGTCCGGTGAGCATTCTGGTTTTCTGTGGAATCCGAGTCCTACAACATCACTTTTGAGACATTGGCCCTACTAAAACCCAATCTTAAACCGAGTCCGAAGCATAGAATCTCATGATTTGAGTAACGAATGATCCAAGGTTTGTTAAATTTTGGAGAGGGCCGGTTAGGCCTGGCTCAGATGATATTCCGGCCTATTATGTTTTATTGAGGGCCCACTTTCAAAGCTTTATGGAACACTTTAACACCTCAACGAGTTCAGTCTTAATGTAGAAGACAGTGAACAGTGTCTTCTTTTGATTGGTAGTTTTGACATTTTCAAAAATTTTAAGTTGTACATGTCATCATGTACTCACGTGAACCGAAGGTCAGTTAATGGCAGGGACAAACTTGACACTTTTTGAAAGTTTGGATATTACAATGACACATTTGAAAGTTCAGGTACTAACTTGACACTACCCCCAAAGTTCAGGGTATTAAAGTGAAAATATCCTTAGATACTCACCTTATCTCGTCTAGTCCCATGAAATGAAAAAATAAACAAAAAAGGGTAAATTACAGATAGGTATCCTATACTTTGGGGTAGTGATAGATAGGTATCCTAAACTTTCAATTGCAACACTTGAGTACTTTGAATTCTCAAAAATAGACACTTAGGTCCATCCGTTAGTATTCAGTCACTTAAGCATTAGATAATACCAAAAAGAACTTTCTCATGCATTTCTGAGATCATTCTTAGGTAAATTTACGTCTCTCCATGATGACCATCTCACATGGACAACAAATAACATATTCAAATTTTCTGATGACGGCATTCTTTGGTGATGATTTTACTCCATAGAATAATCTAAAAAAATACACAAAAATGGTATTATTGACATTATGTAAAGTTTAACTAACGGAATATTAACAGATGGACCCAAGTGTCTATTTTTGAAAGTTCAGGATACCTATTTGTAATTTAAATTAGAGAAACTCATCCTATTCTTAGGAGGTCATGATACTAACCTCTTGAACTTTGTTTTGGGACAATGACCAGATTCCATATCTTCACCAAATCTTATCTCTAAATGCTGTCCATGAAAAATAGTACATTGAAGGTTCGTCAGCTTCGTCTTCATCCCTGAGAGCTGAACCTCAGAACAAATTTGGATACACAAAACCCAATCTGTTACCAATCGTCTTTGGCATGGATCCCAATAAGTCTCCAATTCCATGTCTCAACTGCATTTCCATTCTCTTCTTTGTCTTCTGTACTCCAGGAATATCTATGAATTGCTAGAACAGCAGGCTAGGGCTGAGCATTTGCTAGAATTAATTTGAAGGGCCTGGGCCTGGGCTTGGGCCTGATGCATTACAAATTTACAAATTCATCAAATCCAGTAGCTGACTTACACCCCCAAAAGAGTCTGTGGCCTTTTAAAGGTCTTATAGAAACTTGTTTCAAAAGAAACTCCACATAGAAGCATACAGCAGTTCATTGGGACTTTGGTTACTCATAACTCTTTGTTGAATATAGTTCATGGTTCAATACCACAGAGGATCCAAAGTCCGAGATATCCAGTGTAAACGCCTTAACTGAGTTTTACTCCATGACATTGAACAGAAAGGAATGGAGGAATAGGATTCATGTAAATTTTACTTCACATCTCTCTCTTTATCTAAACACTATAGATGATTTAAAATTTCAATCAATTGTGTTAAAAGCGACACACAATTTATATTTTTTTCGTTGTTTCGTATTTCACAGGGTATATTTAAATCATTAAAGAATTTAACAACATTAAAGATTCAACTGTAAAAAATCACTCTCAAGGTGCAGTTAATGCATCATAGTTTTTGCCAAAATAGAATGATGAAATACAGACTTGCATCTAGGGCTGTTCATAAGAAGACCCAATCCGACCAAACCGACCAACCTAAGTCGGGCGGGTTTTCTTCAGCACCGGTCGGTTTTGGGTTATAAAAAATCATAAACCGATGATTCGATTTTCATGTGTGAAAATCAAAACCGACCCGACCTGACCCGAATCAATCCGATTTAGTAGTTAGTTCCTACTTAGTAGTTACGACCTACTTAGTTCCTACTTAACTAAGTTGTCTCTATCCTAGTTACAACCTAGTTAACTAAGTTGTATCTCAAACTCTGCTCCCTCCACAACTGGATCCATGGATGGGCCACAAAACATTAAGAAAATGCTGGTTTCCTTTGGGAATGTAGAGTCAGAAATGAACACTTGAACAGCAACTAAGTCACTCCTAAGTAGAGCTGAAACTGACCCAAACCGACTCAAACCGATCAGGTCAGTTTTGTTTAACACAGGGTCGGTTTCGGTTTCAATTTCAGATAACCCGACCAAATCGGGTTGATTGGAAAAACATCAGTAAACCAACCCAACCCGACCCGTGAACAGCCCTATTTGCATCAAATAAACCCCAATAAAAAAAGGGATTTAAGAGTACGGCAATACATTGGGCCGCAGCAGCCCATAGGCCCCTTACCCAAACTCGCCCAACTTGAGTTTGGTCAGGTTTAATAGGAAAAAAAAAAATCAATTCTAAGGCCCATCTTACATATATCCAAGGTTTTGGGCCATGACTAGCCCACTGATCCTTGATTTTAGATACCCTAATTTCAGTTTACACTAGCACCCTATTTTGCCATACGTGGGCTGGGCTGGGCTTGGCTTCCTATTTTGCCAGATTGGACTACATAAACTTTTGCTATTTAGTGTGAAGTGTTATGTGCTGGTAACAAAGACTGAATATTTGGTTCTGATTACCATTCAGATATTTCTTTTTTTCATTTTGGATAATAAGAGTGAAAAAAGGATTCTTTCATTGATGAACAAAGTTTTAAAATTTACCAAATTTTTTGAATGGTTTAGGTAAGTTTACTGAAACAGTCATCTGGATATTTCCCCCAGCTTTTTTTTTTTTCAACCAGAATTTCATAATATGTTGTACACTTTTCAACTGAAATCCCATAACATTTCAAAAAAACAAAAAGAAATTTTATCTGCCAAAAATTCTGGTTTCCAACAGTTTTAACACAATTTCTTATTGTTTTCATAATGGAACATTAAAATATTTTACCCACATATATATTCAATGGCTAGGTTCTAAATATCGATACAAGCTGATACGCTGGTACTGTAGGGCTATCGGCCTGTATTGGTGTTTTTTTTTTATGTTTTATTTATTTATTTTTTTCAAAACTGGTTCAAAGAGATTAATTTAAGTCCTGGCTACCCTCTGAACCATGGCCTGACTCGATACACCCCCTGTAGGGACGTATTAGAAAGACCCCCATATGAAATATATTAACGGATACGGACCGATACGTAACAATATTTTGAACCTTCCTCAATCGTCAATAATATAAGTTTGGTTTATTTCATTTCCATATGGGTTATTGGGGAACAAAATAGCTGAAATTTCGGGTTTTTTTAAGCCCATTTAGGTGAGATGTGGGGGACCAAGGTAATTGCCACCCCATTACACAAGCTCTGACTCCCTTCATAAGTTGCAGCTTCTATCTCTACACCTATGGCAGTTCTTAGTGGCAGAGTCAATGGGTTTCTTCTTGTGCATGAACATGGCTGAACTAATTCTTTAAATTTGCATTGATTGGACAAGACTTGGAAGACTATTGGCCTGAAACTTGCCCTAATCAACGGGCCTTGTTCTATGGGAACCATGCAAACTTCGTTTTGGCCATCTCATTTGCCACATGACTGAACCAGACCTCTAATCTTC
The DNA here is from genome assembly GCF_055504915.1 of Nelumbo nucifera. Taxonomy (NCBI): domain Eukaryota; kingdom Viridiplantae; phylum Streptophyta; class Magnoliopsida; order Proteales; family Nelumbonaceae; genus Nelumbo; species Nelumbo nucifera. Next base: position 8,881,090 of record NC_142654.1, on the reverse strand, counting down.
AACAGAACATATCTACTTATTTGCCTTTTCCACATTCTGTTTTCTCTATTCTTTAATTGCTCAATAGAACTTAGAAAAATATCAGGGGGGAAGTCAAGATAATCATGAATTCTCTCACTTGACCTTTGTATGATTAAGGACACATTTTGGGGTAGGGGCATCCAAAAAGCTAATGGAGTTGAGAACATATTCATGGGTTGATGTTCTTCATAAATGAGAAGATTGGACATATACATTGGAAGAGACAGTTCACAACATTCAGACCGGATGGGAAAACCCGGTTCTGTTTTACTCTAAAACCACTGTTTGGTCAAAAACTGTTGATTTGGTTATTGAACCATTGATTCAGGCGGTCGAGCCGTTCAACCTGTGAATGGTCTGAGAACCAGACCCCAAAATGATTTCTTATCCAGTCCGATTTTAAAAACCTTGATAAAACATAATGATTCCTTTAAGTGGATTACGAGCCTTGTTAGTTTAGGAAGGGAAAATTAGGGATCAGATGAGCCGGAGATATACACAACAGGTTAGGCAATTTATCACGAGTGAACACGTCAGTTTTTCATATGCAGAATTCAGAAGGTGTGGATCCCACATCACATGTATTTTGTTGATCCGGATTGGCCGGAGATAAAATCATGCACAATGGACCAGGCAATTTATCACGAGTGAACACATTTATTCACAATAATAATCAGTTACAGATATTACTGTTGGACCAGCAACATGCGCGCTGTGTGTTCACTCATGATAGGTTGCTCAGCCCTCTCTGCAAGGTTTTTTTTCCGGTAAATTCGGACTCGACAAATACACGTGATGTGCTGAAAGCCTGAAATCTATCTCCAAAAATCTCCTTGACTTAACATTTGGGGGTACGATTGAATTGACTCCACTCTAATGGTAATACCACAGTTACAACCATCAATCATGCATAGCCTGTCCAAACAGCACCTCATAATGTAGAAACTGTAGTGAGTCTACTTATCCATATATTATGGGAGTGGCAAGGGCTCCTGTTGGCCTGAAATAAAGGAGAAGTAATGGATTACAAGCAAAGAAATAAAGGATATGCTGTCTAAGGTCCAGACAAGAAGGAAAATTTGTTGCAGGTTTGGATTACAAGTTCTTCACAACTTACCTGTAATTCAACATTGGAAAAACAGAAAGTATAAAACTCTGAAACTTATCACTTAACAAAGTTACCAAAAGAAAATATGAATTGTTTTTCTTGTTGCCGGTTTAACAAATAGATGAAAACCATCTGATTTAATTTGGAAGCAGATTGTTTCTCAAAACAAAAACACAAAAAAAAAAAAATGTTCTTAATGGCATATTTGATCTTTATTTTCAAAATTTAAACAAAAAAACGTGTTGTTAAATTTCCGGTTTCAAAAACATGTTTTTCATCTTATTGTTGAATATCATGCTCCGTAAATCATATAATTTCTATATCACAAAATTTGTTTTTGTTTTACAAACCATTGTTGATGGTTCCAAAAACATGTATAAACAAAAACCAAGTTGTTTTTCTTTTGAAAATAAAAAACAAAGTTCAAGATTGGACACGCTTTTGAAAATAAAAACAAAAACGTTCATGTTGTAGAACACCCCCTAAAAGGTTCAATATGATGATGATATATACAAGCCAAGTTATTGGGAAAACAAAAGAACACATCATCAATTAACCTCTCAGATTTTCTTTCATAATTTAAGGGAAGTGAAACTGTAAAAGTTTATGATGTTTAAGGTGAAAAAATGGTGCCAGGTAGACACCATATTAGAGAAAGCGGTGCTTCAAACAATACCCTCTTGTTTGGTACTGTTTTTCTAGAAAAAATGTTGCTCTAGACCATGCTTTGGAAATCGGGAAGTGTGGTCTGGCGCAATGCCAAATTCAATGTTTTCTGAGAAAATGGTGCATTGCTGCCAGTGGTACAATGATGTGACATCATCTTGGACGTTGGATAATATAGATCAACGTTAAAAACATTGCTGCTAGCACCGGTATTAAATAAAATCCGTGTTGTTTTCTCAGAAAATGCCTATGTGGCAGCACCAGCTATGGTGTTTACAACTCCACATATCTAGTGCCATTTTTATGAAAAAACAGTGTGATGTTTCCAGTACCAATGCCAAACACCTACTAAAAGCAGCCATGAAAGGCTTTGGAAGCTAGCCTTAAGCCACTTCTCAATTGTGACATATTTTGAAAGTTACATAAAATAAGAATATTCAATACTGCACCCAAACCTGACCGACCATCACAATATAAATTATAAAAAAGGAATAATCCTCTATCTCTTACTATTGACCGGAGAAGAAATTGAAATTTATACAACAGAAAAAAGTAGTCTTCTCTATTTGAATCAAATAAGGATGGCAAGAAAAAAAATGTTGAATTCCTAAAAGAGAAAAAGAAAATATACTCCCTTCGGACCAGAGATACATACGAAAGTTGATTCGGAACTGACCTTATATGGCACAAACTGATGACCAGTCGATATCAATTAAGAGAATGGTTCAAAGTATCTAGAAGAATTATTGGCTTCTACCATATTGGATAAATTGAAATGCATTTTTCAGTTAAAATTTAGGGTTTAAAGGTTTAAGATTTAGGAATTAAAAACAGGGTTTATAAGAAATTTTAGGGATTTTACATAATGTTAATATGAGTATTAATATAAGCATTCAGCACGGTGACCCTAAAAATTGATACATATTATACGATATACACACTACAATAATTTGAATTATAATAAGAAATTAAATAAATTCATGATTTTCAAAATCAGATGGTCGGATCGAAAAAATCGAGAACCAATCAGGTGCTGGTTCCATTTTTTTCCAAAACTGAATGTTCGATTCGAATGATCAAACCGTTCAACCCAGAAACCAGACCCTGATCGATTCATTGTCCGGGTCGTTTTAAAAACCTTGAATAAATCCGTGCTCCATTTTGAGTTATTCCAATGGAGCTTTCATATCTATTCTTTTTGACACCGAAGCCAACAAGGATTATCGTCTGCATTGCATGGGATTATGGGATTATTTGTCGCCATTGGATGGAAAGTGGATTATATTATAATTTGTAAAAATTTCAAAAATATGACAAAATCAACCTTTGAGTGTGAGTAGCCGAGTAAGTGAAGAGACATGGGATTATTCTTCATGTCTCTGGAGACATGGGATTATTCTTCATGTGAGCTCAATTTCTGCCAATCTTCCATTTTGATTAATTAATTCAAATTTCTGGGTAATTAAAACGTGGGTGCCGTGGGTACAATAGTCAGGTATTGGCCTATATTAATTCGAGATCAGATTAGCTTAACACAATGGCTGTGCAATGGGCTGTAGTCAGTAATTAATAAAATATATATGACCCACAATCATTCAATTAATCTCTCAGCTTCACCTAATCATTCAATTAATAAAATTTCTTTTGGGAGGGCTGTGGCTTCTCGGTAGCGGCTCAAGGCAGTTCAATCAACTCAAGAGCCCTCCCAAAACAGCTCCCAACGGGCTTTAACGATGATGGCTTTAGCATCACTAAGTCAAGTGCAGACTTGGCTGAATTCTGAGATAGTCTTGGGATGTGAGTGGATCGGTCGTCGTATGATGATGACTCGTCAGGTCAGTTGAGTCGGCTTAAGAAAAGTCAGAAATTAAACAATACCCAGTTGATTCAGTTGGAAAGATATTTTAATGCTTTTAGGTACAGTACTTTTGGAAAATTATAGCTGAGAATCCAGAAATGTTGGGCTTGTGGGCCAAGTTCAAGCTTAGTGTGCGATCTATGTTCAGATTTGGTTGCACCTCTGGTTCCTGCATCATATTTGCGTCAGATTCAGGTTGAACCTCTTGTTCCTGCATCCAAGGTCAAATCAAGTCCGAACCCACCAGATTATACTCGGCCCTTTAACTCTCTTATTTGATTAAGGCTCTACAGCATTTTAATATAATTTAATTATCTAATTCAGTTTGATCTAATTGGTTATTTGTTATCTATGAAGACACATTTGAGCTTCATATATATAGCTTTCAATTGCCACAAGTAAAAGACTATGAAAGAGCAAGGAAAAAACCAAAGAAAACCTGTTAATGTAACAAAATATATATGGTGCTTGATAGAGAAGAATGGTGGAACAGGATTTGTATAACCAAACTCATAATAGATAGAGTTAAAAGCTGACGAGCTGGTTTTAGGATGCCAAAACATGAGGTTTTGACATAAGTTGCCCTTATACTAAGGACTCAAGCTTAGGGAAACAATGGTAGTTTGGTAATTTTACAAGAAAACTAAAATTTAGAAAGAGAATAGGGAATTGTAAGATAGATACTTAAACACCCCTGATCCTACTTTTTGTCTCTCATACTTGCTCATGCAGTGTCACCACCCTCTAGCTTCTATTAAGTATGTATTATATGCCATATACCCGGTAGGGGTGTCAACGGTTTGGTTAACCGAATCATGGCCCCTTTTTGTAAATCGAATCGGTAGTATCGATTTTTTTATTTTACTAAATCGAAACCGAACCAGTACTATAGGTTAATTAGCTTGTCGGTTTCGGTTTTTGATCAGTTCGATTCTTCGGCTGTAGACATGTTCATGGGTCGGACTTTCACTTGTCACTAATGAAAATATACTAGGCCCGAGCCCGAGCTTGGCCCGACCAGTGGGCCTATAACTTGGGCCCGAGCCCGGCCTTGTTTAAAAGCCCGAAACTCGAAGCCCGACTTAATTGAAAAAAAAACAATTTTCCCTATTCAAATTAGAATTAAAAATTCAGATAGTATTTTTTTTTCTATTTAAATGAACAATGGGCCTACAAGATGGTATTTTTCCCTTTCTTTTATATTTTAAAACATAATTTTACATTCTTAAATCAAAAAATTTATTCAAATGGACATAATCACATAACTAATTTTAAGTTTAATATTAGGTCGGGCCGGGCCGGGCTATTTTGACAACACCCGAGCCCAATTTGAATTTATTGCGGGCCGGGCTTTTTGGCCCGAATTTAAGCCTGCGGGCCTATATTTTGACAACACCCCAAGCCCGTCCGGGGGCCGGGTGGCCCGGCCCGGCCCATGAACAGGTCTATTCGGCTGTTTGGTTTTTTATATTTATAATATATATTATATAAATATATGCATAGTATTATATTATAAATAATAAATGATATATAATATATTATAAATATTTTAAAAATATATAATATATTTATAAATAGATCATTATAAATATAATATAAGTACATATTTATATAATAATGGATATATATTTATATAAAATACATAAAAAATGTGACATATATTAAAAATATTTATAAAATATACATATAAATATATATACCGGTCGGTTCGGTTAACCGTCGTTTTTTTTATAGGTTAACCGAAAATCGAATCGGTCCTTCAATTTTTCAAAAATTCTGAACCGAAATCAAATTGACCAATTTGATTAACCACATTTTGCGATTCGATTTTCTCGGTTCAGTTTGATTTTTCGGTTTTTCATGAACACCCTAATACCAGGTATGGCTGCACCACTGAGAGGAAGTGATTGATACAAATTGAAAGGGTTTAGAAGAGATAAAGGCAGATCAAGAAGAGCATGGGTTGAAGTAGTGTGAAATGGTTTGAAACCCATATATAATTTAATAATGGAGATGAGTTGAGTTGTATATATCATTCTACTATAGGACCAATCACTCCCTAAGTGGCCATGTAGATCTGGCCATCTGAGCTTCCTAGCTCTTGAATTCATGATATTGGGTTATTGTTAAGCCAGCTCCCAAGGGTAGGAGCAAATATCTACTCTCAGCCTTAATGCTGATCAAGTTTGATTTGACAGACAATCAGAGGGAAGGTTCTGTTTCTCTTTTTACCCCAATAGTAATATCCTTAGCAATCTTCACCCCATTCAATAGGCTGGAATCTACTTCTAGAAGCTAAACAACCTGTTGCTTGGTTTCCTTTAGTCTGGATTCTGGAACTATACAATGTAAAGCTACACAGCCATATTCTTCTAGGAGCTAATTAACCAATCTGCTGGAAAGGGTACTCTGGTTCTTGGGTGAATGTGAATGTACATATCCGAATTATAAAGCTGGTGATGTTGCATATAGATCATCTCATTGCCCCATTGAACATAGTTAAAAAGGTGGCAGCTGCAGTACAACTGATCAATTGGCATATGTACCAGAATATGTTGGGTTTCGGGGTAATGAATTGAATTATTCATCAACTTGGTAGGATCAAAGCCTTTTTACTCAAAACTGACCACTCCTGCATGACCATCATCCCATGCCTGTGAATAGAGAGATGCACTTTTCAACAAACCTGGGACTGTGGACTGAGAAGGGTTGCAATTTCTGACTCTATATATGTACCTACCCCATATGTAATCCATCAATTACACCTCCATTCAGACCCACCCATCTTCTCTATTTTTTGTCATGTTTAAGGAGAGTATACTGGTTGGGTGATAGATACCCATTGGCCATTGGATGTCTTCTCTCTCATAGTCTCATTCCTGTTTGAAGTGAGTGGATTAGACAGGAAAGGGGTACTGCAGCCTATGTATATATGCATATACCAGCTGTACAAATGTGTGTATGTGGGGTGGTGGGGTGGGGGGCATGGCCTATCTAAACCGCCCAAGTGCCACCTCTACTAGGAAATGGTCCCACCTTAGCCTTCTCATTATATCAACGCAATACTAGACCCATATAAAAGGTCTAAGTCTGCATTTTCCGTGGAGGAGTCATGTCATGGTGCCTGGTCCCATATATATCAACACACATATACCGAAGTGGAATCAGCATCTCCCATAGAAGACGTATTTTACCATAATCAAGGTTTTATGTGTGCTAGAACTGTTTAATTAGGACAAAATCCAGTTTCTTTTCTGGATGTATTTGGATCATGGAAATCAGAGCATTAGGATTTTTTTTTGGGGTATAATCAATATTCAAGAACAATAGCAATTAATGAAATCACAATTCAGCTTTGGTCAGTGGAAGTCTGTATTCATATCGTTTCAACAGCTTCTTGCAATCTTGCATTGAGAATATCTCTCCATGAAATAGAGCACATAAGTATGGAGATGTTCCCAATATAAGACTGTAAAGACTGTTTAAACGGGTATTGCATTGACTGAAGCTGAACTCTTGAAATCATTGGTTGGAATTCTAGGTTTGGTTGTTTGGATGTCTCAATTTAATTAGATAAATTAGAATGTCTGTAGAATTTTAAATATCACATATTTTGTGGGAATTCAATCCTCTACCTTAGGGATCCTTTTTGCATTTCCAATGTTGATATGAATTTCTCTTAGGTGACAACCAATAAAACCAACTCAAAGAAACCTCTCTCTCGAATGAATGATCCATAACTTTAGGTTATGTCATTGAATATAAGAATGATTAAAAATAAGATATATGAAAGTGTGAAAAATATACTAATAATAGAACAAAATAAGAAAATAGTAGTACAATAAAAAGTAAATAAATTAAGGTAAATTATTATATATCCAGCAAATTAACCATTTTTTGCATAACTTTAATATAAAATGGTTTACTTATAGAATCATATGATTTAGTGAATATATAATAATGAGAAAAACAGGCAAACACCCTTTCCTTTATCTTGTGTTATCATAATAATAGTGGAATAAAATTAAAAAATAGAGGGAAAAATAAATAATTGCATATAACATTTCAAACATTTATTTAACAAATTAAAATAATAAAATATAATAGTTTCACAATTTGATTTTCCCTAATAGAACCTATTAATATACATTTTATAATAAAATATAATAATAAGCTTAGTTAAGTGCTTTTTATAAAACTAGAAAATGTGCACATTCTTTTGCATGTGAAAATTTTTGAAGAAGAAGATGATGATAGTAAGATTATGTGTCCAAAATTTTCTATATATATATATATATTTATATTTCTATACATGTAAAACTAATTCTTATTAACACATTTTTGTTTAATATGATGATTATATAACAATAGATATGTGTCCAAATGTTTTATATAAGACATGTTTTTTTCCATAATTTTTGTGTTTTTATCTTTCTTATTTTATTATTTAGTTGTGACATCATGGGTTGATCCATTTGACCTGCTGATGGTTGAATTTACTTGCCACTTGGACAAAATAATGGTTTTGTATTTGGGTCAATTTTAAAAAATCTTAGGTTTTATATTATTAAAAGTATTGGATATAGATCTCTTTAATAGAATTTACTGGTGAGAAAAATACCTTAAATATAGGGTTTAATGAGAGAGAATGGGAGCTAATGCCTTAAATAAAAGACTCAATGAAAGGGAATTGAGTATGGTGAAAAGTAGCAATTCAAATTGCACTTTCTATCATCACAATTAGAGAGAGACTAAATTCAAGAATAGGCATATTTTAGTAAAAATGAAGTCATACAAACTCATCCATAATTTTAATAGTAGCATAGATATCGATTATACGTATTAAAAATGCAATAAATCAACTATATTGAGTTGGAATAATTTAAAAACAGTTTGAACCATTTTATTAGACTATAAGAATCAGTTCTCGTCACTCACCCAAAGAATGGTCGTTTAGGGCTGTCAGCAGGTCAGGTTGTTATTCATGTAAATAAACAACCTAAAATTTGAGTACAAATAAAATAGTAAATTATTTATATGTTAATAAATTAAGTATTTTCAACCAAAGATTAGAAATAAACTAGAAATTCTTTATATATTGTTAATAAAATAATATATCTGGATCTGAATCATTTGAGAACAAACAAGAAGAACCAAAACCAATCCAATTATTAATCAGGACAGCTAATATAGGAGAATACTTGAACACCCTCTTTCCAAAAGATGTGGATTCTCAGAAAGAAGAAATAGAAAGAGAATAAAGGTACGGTTGTATCATGCAGCTTTATATCGGAAATCATGCATATTTGGGCAATACTCAAGATGCATGCATGGAATGTGTAATGTCCTCGTTGGTTGTAAAGTTTTTATTTGTTTTCTATTTTGGAGTAGGGATCTAGAAAGGAACACTAACCCACTACGACCAGACCCTAGTTGTAGAAATTGCTACACGTAGTGGGTTAGCCGCAGGTTACCGGCTGAATAGGTAAGAGCTTGCAAGCCAGTTGCGATTTGTCTTTCAACCAGCCAACCAGTTAACCTGTGACTGAACATCCATGTGTCATGTGTTGGGGTGAAAGTAAATTCTACGACCAGGGCTTGATTGTAGGGTTAGCATTCCATGGGGTTTAGATTTTAAGAGCATATTGCTTTTATTGATTGTTAAGTTAGGATGTAAGATGATGTTTTTTGGCTTAAATTTAATGATATTTAATGATGCATGTTATTCTCCTAAGGTCCCGTTTGGTTTGTGGGAATAGGGGTACGGAATCGGAATTGGAATGGGTTATTCTGATTCCAACTGTTTGGTTGAAGGGAATCGGAATCCCATTGTCATCCCTGGTGGGATGGCCATTCCTTCCCCTCCCTTGGGAATGAAATCCCAATCTAATTGATTCTAATTTTCCTTTCAATTCCTATCTAAATCAAACAGACTATGAAAATAGACCATTCCAATTTCGATTCCAATTATAAATTAAGCGGACCCTAAGTTTTTTTAATAGTAAAGAAAATGATTTATTGGGAAGAAAAGTAAAAAAAAAAAAAAAAGAGAGGGAAATACAAAAAAAAGGATCAGCACAAACGAAAGAAGGCTGATGAACTCAAACCATACAACATTTATCACAAAAAATGGAAACACCTCAAACATCCAAAGCCAGGCCAAAGATATAACACAACCAAATAAGAGGGTCACAGCCAACAGACCACCCAAACTGCACCAGGCAAAGATAAAAGCAATTGCTCAGATCAACTTAGATGTTATATTCCTCTTTCCTCTAAGTTGAGTGTAATGTCTTCTCCTTTATCACCCCACAATATTGTTTATTGAGATGGGTGGTTGATAACTATAGTGTATAATCAATCATCTTGATTAATTGCTTTTGCTCGGTCATTATTGGATTTTTTTTTTATAAAATAAATATTGTAACTATATGCACTTATTGGACTACTCAGGCTGGACTGTAGGTGTGAAAATATGGTGGACCAAACAAATCTTGTATGTTTGATCCTGATTCACATGTTATAAAAAAATGCAGGTGAAAAACTCCATATATTTTTATTGTGTTCATCCATCAACCAGATACATTGGACTGTAGTTGTAAAAATCCATTTGATGTTTCAGCTATGCAACTCATCATCAGAGGGCCCAAATTGGTTTCACCTCTTTTATGACAACTCATCAGAATTGGCGTCTACAAGCCTATAGGGTGGGGGAGAAGGGTGAAAAGAACAGAAACTAAAGGAAAGATGGCATCATCATGAGATAGTACAAAATACCTCCTCCGAAAGGAGATTTTACAGGACAATAACTCTTGTGATGTAATTTGATTTTGAGGGGCCATCTTGGTTGGTTGCATGCTTTACAACTAATTAATTGCTCTCTAGCTAAAACCTATACAAATCATTGATTTGATAATTCATGTATATGTATGAATTCATGTTATTATTCATATATCAGATTGGTGTGCTTAATCATACAAAATAATTCCACAAGACTAATTGATTATTTGGTCATTAATTCTTTATATTTAGAAACCATTTTAGCCTTTTTCAGTACTCAGCTTGGAAAAATGTGCAAGTTTATTTCACCTATGGATGTCAATTCTGATGTGTGGTTTTCACTTCAATCTTTGTTTAATCCTCCTCTCTAAGATGTGTTGTTTTCAAATTAAACATGAGAATGGCATTTCAGAGAAAGGGAAAGGGGGCTGTCTTTTTTGTATAGTGTTAATTTTGGAGTCACTGCATTAAGCAGATTTAACATTATTTTTCATGTTTCTATTTTGGGACTTCAAAGTTCCAATGGCTAGATGAATATTAGTGATTACACTGTATTTTTTAAGGTAATTAAGGCAAATATTTTCTATCACTTATAATTAATATCTAATAATTAATCAATCCCTTTCCACCACACGGAACACTGGTGTGTTCACTTGTGATTGCTTCCATGTAGCCTGTTACTCTCTCTCTGAATGTGGGAAACCTAAATCTTGATGGAAGATGCATGAGTGAGAGTGCAAGGAACGTTTACATTTTCGTTTTTATCTGAAATGTTTGGGATTGGCCAATACAAATTTATGAGATATATTTTTTGCCGGATAAATACAAATTGTTGTTTTTACCTAAAATGTCAAATCCGATGTTAAACACGGCAATAATCAGTCGCCCACATGCATTTTTTAGCTCAGGCGACTCTGTGATGTGATGTGATAACTCATTTTTCAGCAATTTGTATTGATCAATCCCAAATGTTTCAAGAAAAAAACAGCAATCATTTGTCTCTTAGGATCCATTTGGAAGGAGTACAAATATAAATATGTAGAAAGCAAAGCCTTATATTTTATGTTATTTTATATGTATTTATACTATATATTTATATTTATACAACTTCCAAACTGAGCCTTATAAAAAAAAAATTATAAGTGATTGAAATCTCATAGTTCAGTTTTAGACTACATGCCCTGCCCATATCCTGCTTCCTCAACATTATTCTATCCAATGTAATTCTTTCCTTATTAAAATACAAAATATAGATTATTTTTCAGTACATTGGCCTTCTAATAGCCAACAATAATGGTGGAAACTATTTATCAGAATTTAATAATCATAAACAGTAGCCACAAATTAGTACTTGATCAGACAACAAATTTATTTTATAGGATAGCGATTTTAGGGCACACAAGCTTATGCATGCATCAAGTTCCTTAGAGACTGCTTTTGAACACAAATTCTTTTAGAGACTGCTCTTGCAAGTTAGACTGATGTTGATGTGTCCTTTAATACTGGTCTAATCAGGCCAAAGAGTGTCACAATGGGGCCTCCATATAGTAGTTTTTTTAGCTAGGCTTCACTTTCAAAGATGAGTACCAAATGCCCAAGAATCAATGAACCAGACGCATCATAAATAACAAATCTGCAGAAAGCTTCTTCAAGTTCTGGAGCCTTATTGCTAAAAATATCTCAATAATTGGCATTTCGAGTCAAGAAAAAGTTGAACCGTACAATGTCCTACTACTATCTCATTAACTAAAGTTGGAAGCTTCCCTTGTATCATTCCGAAAAATGTCTCTTCACAAAATATTTCTCCATGGAAACATTATCGCGGAATCCCAGTGCTTGATGAATCAATTTTTTGTGCTAAGTATTTCGTTATTTGGTCTGTTTCCAAGTGGCCGATGATTCAGAGGCCGAAGTAGAGAACTTTTGCTGGATGAGGACCTGGATGCCGAGCTGGCCAGGCCGAACTGGGGGCAGATTGGGTGTCGAGCTGACTGAGCCAAGCTAGGCAGGTTAGGTGCCGAACTGGTCCGAGCTGCATATTAGGTGACGAGCTGACCAAAGGGCCGAGCTACCTATTAAGTGCCGAGCTGCTTATTAGGTGCCGAGCTGACCAGAGTGCCGAGCTGGATTGATTGTTGAGTTTCGTAGTTCTTTAGAGACCTGCAATGAATCAATGTCAAAGGACTCGAGGTAGCTAACCTGGTGAGGTCGCTCCGAGGCTTAAGTCAGTACTCTCATAGTAGACTGCGAGCTAAAAATCACAAAGTATGAGAACTAGAATATGCTTACTTGCCCCCCCCCATGTCATTGGGGTTGGTGCCTTTATATAGGCATTATTTGGCGTGGGCTTCACGCACCGTATCCGAGATTTTCGCGAGGTCGTCTAAGTGGTCCGAGATTTCCAGAGGTAATCGCCATGCATGTTGACCACCCTCCGGATCGTTCGGCATGTGGGCCAACTTCCAAGGATCGTGGGAGTGTTAGGATATGCATGCCGCCAGGTCGGCGCCTGTGCCAAGCCGCCAGGTCGGCACCTGTGCTAGGCCACCAGGTCGGTGCCTGGGCAGGCCACCAGTTCGCGCTTGGGCCAGGCCGCCAGGTTGGCACCTGTGCTAGGCTGCCATGTCACGCCAAGGTCAGGCCGCGCCAGGGCCATGCCGCACCAGGTTGCGCCTGGGCCAGGCCGCCAGGTCGTGCATGTGCCAGGCCGCCAGGTCGGCACCTGTGCTAGGCTGCCAGGTCACGCCAGGGCCAGGCCGCCAGGTCGCGCCTGTGCCAGACCGCCAAGTGGGACACCATCAACTTGGCTAAGGCAAGTTGTTGCCTAAGTGATTCCAGGTGTCACCTAATTGTTCCGAAGTACCATGTGTCACCATATCATTGGAGGGTCAAATCCGCCCTCTAACCCAAGCCAAGAAAAAGTTGAACCGTACAATATCCTACTACTATCTCATTAACTAAAGTTGGAAGCTTCCCTTGTATCATTCCGAAAAATGTCTCCTCAGAAAACATTTCTCCATGGAATCCCAATGTTGTGGGTCTACCCTGTTGGGGAATATTTTAAGCTCATCCATTGCTTTTCTTTTCTTATTTTTTTTTTGATACTTAATTTATCTGTGTAAGGACTAAGGACTGCTTCTTTCTCATATTTTATGACTTGTTTTACATTTTGATAAAATATCACTGGGAAAAAAACTTTGGAAGATCATCATCTGATAGGATTCTGGACTACAGTGACAACAAGAAACATGCCATGAAGAGGATACCTCTGACCTAATGCACTGCAATTAAAAGAAAGGAGCGACCGATCGAGGTCCCTAAACCGATATATATAATATATATATGCAATTCAATGTTTTTAATGAAAGCAATGTTTTATCAGTGACAACAGAACTATTACTCTCACCAAGATAAATGGCAGAAATTCAATCCCTAACTACTTATTGACATGAATCGAATCACAGAAGAATTCAGGCAGAAAAAATGAAACAAGATGCATTTACCAAATCATCATTTGTGTCTAATTATAAGTACAGGTGGATTTGAGTCGAGCCGAATCGAATAGTATGAGGCTTGAGTTCGGCTCATCAAGATAGTACAAGGATCGAGTTCGAGTTCAATTTGAGAAAAAATGTTTTATAAAATTATAAAAATTATATATAAAAAATATTCTTTATTTGATATTTAAAAAATTAAGAATTATAATAATTAGTTATTATTATATATAAAAATAAAATATTATATATATTATTTTTTATAATTTTATATTATATATATGTAGCTATTCGAGCTCAGCCCGATTATTAAAGGAACCTGTAAATTGGGCTCGAGCTTGGCTCATGGCCACCCCTAATTACAAGGATTCATACCAAGTTTACAATTGAAGAGGGACTACTTTCTGTGATACAGATTGACAATTTTTTATGGTAATTAAATTGGATGATCCAGGTTCATCATATCAACTATGGATTTTTTATGGAGTAATGGTCAATGTATATCCCTCCCAGTATTGCATTTAGGTCGTGTTCGCTTTTTGGTAAGTTATTTACCTGGGTAAGTGAATTTATCCATGTTCTTTTATTTCCTTTGTAAATAAGGCAATGACCATTTTAGTCATAAAAATCCATTAATAGATGTGACGTTTTTGGTGAGAAAGTTATTTGCCCACCTAAGAAATGGATAAAATAAGCTTTCTGGCCTGGTCCCCACTTAAATCTGAAAAAAAAACATGAATTTCTTGGTCAATGAGTACCAAAATTCCATTGACCAGCTTTCCCCCCTGTCAAAATCCGAAAAAAAAGATTGCCCCCTTAGTTCTAATATTAGGGAACATTTAGGCCCGGATATCATATTGATGAGGGTTTAGGTAAGGTGTTGTTTCCTCTATATTGTAATCTTATTAGATGGTCACCATTCCACTTGGAATAAGTTTTGGAGCTTAAAAAATTAAGGACACTTAGTAGTTGCCACTATGAATGGAGCATAACCTAGCTCGGGCAGAATATCTGATGGACAACCACGAATTGTGGAATTTATGGTTGTAGCTAGGCTTCACTTCTATTTGTGCTAGCAAAGGAGATTGTGCTGGTGCTTCATTTCATGTGCAGTGGCGGTTGCATAGAAGAGAGGTGATTGGGTAACCAAAAAACAGAAATACTAATAAAAGGAATGGAAGATTTGGATATGTTCTGCCTATAAGAAGTCCAATCTAGGTAATGTTCTGCCACAGAAGATTAATATATAATATATATGCAGCCCACAACTCAGAAATGAATCATAAATTAATATAAATTGGCAATTGGAGGAATAATAATCTGAGATTAAGATCTTCGCTTTGTAGGAGAACTAGATTTTGAATGTCAAATTCCATCACTAATTATGGCTCAATTGATCAGTTCAAGATGTCAGGATTTCTAATTAAATTTTCTATTCAATTTGGGCATGGATTTGAAAGTCATCAAAGTTATGACATATTGAAGCTAAGATCTTATGTACTCGAATTCATATTGAATATCATATATAACTTTGTACCCTAGAAAAGATACTTTTCTCCCAATACTTCATTCAAAAGGCCTTTACTATCAATTGAATTATCCTTATATGTCATCTTTCTGCATAATAATAGGATTTGAGTGGTTTAACTTTATTTTGGTCTTGTCAAGACTCTTATCAGTCTTGATGATGGGCCAAGCATTTTTATAAGCTTTTCTCTGAGCTATCAAAGAGTTGATGCATGTAACAGAATTGTGTCTTATATACAGGACAGTGATTAGCATCACAGTATATGGTAGGACCAAAATATAGCTTTAATTTCTCTGCAATCATCTTGACAGAGAGGGGGAACAATAATACAGAGGTTGATAGCTGGTAAACAATCCAAGATCATGATATACATTTGCCCATCAAAAACTTGTGTGACAATGAAATCACAACCAAAACCTATATTCTTCAATAGAAGAATCACACACACTCTCTCTCTCTCATCAATGACCAAATGACATTTACTTAGTTTATATATATTTTTTAGCTGCATGCCAAAGCCACCCTCTACCCTAATATCATGTGTGCATCACTCTACCAATCACCACTAATTATTCCTTCAGTTTGCTTTGGGTATCATGTTCATGTTCTCAGTGTGGACTCCACTGCAGAAAGTTTATCTATCAGTCCTCCCACATAAGCTAATGGGATATATATATATATATATATATATATATATATATATATATATAATATAGCTATTAAATTATTTTTTTCATTATTGGGTATAAGACACTCCCTAAACATAGGGGCATATTCCCTAGTTTATGTTGGTGCTTTGTGTTTAATTTCCCAAATGTGCATGCAAGTGGTTAATGCCTATATAGATATACAAGTACACACAAAAATACCAAAGTACAAAGATGTGCAAATATATATATATATATATATATATATATATATATATATATATATATATATATATATTTATATAGAGAGAGATTCTCCTGGAACAAAATGCAGGTGACATGTGAAATGTAAGGTAGGGAAATCATAGTATAAACACACATATAGAAATAAGCAGAAGGTGAGTGGATCCAACCGTGCAAGGAATCAATAAAAAAGACAAAGTGGTGCAACAATCACTTTTGTTAGGGAACACTGTATACCAGCTTGGCAGAGTAGATACAACCATCACTTTTGTTAGGAGAGTTGACGTGGAGGTGGTATGGGTAGGTTATGTAGATATAGGTCACTCGTGCCTAATAGGCTAATACAATTTTTTTTTTTTAAGGGTTATGTGACCTAAGACACAAGGGGGCCACACGATTTCACAACCCCTCTCAGCAATAAATTAGTTAGGGAAATAAGACTTGATGCCCTAAAACAGAGACTTTTATTCATATCTTAATTAATTTCCCCCATTTCCCAAGAGACCGGATCTGCTCTTCACACAGGGTGCCTCACACAGACCTCACATGCACATCTTGTCATGCCTTAGGAACATCTCCCATACTTATAAGTTATTATTTACGGGAGATATTCTCAATGTACGATGGATGTATCTGTGAGGCGCCACCCACAAGTTACGTTCATTGTACTTATCTGCTCCACCCTTAAGAAATTCCAAGAAGAAAAGAGTCCTTAAATGCCCATATCTACCTTCGTCTAACTATATATATTCTATTACCATTTCTTTAATTTATTCTCTCTTTATAATCTAATACTAGTTGAGCATTCACTAATGAACTATATTACAATAATTCCTTATTTATTAAGGGAGGGAAGGAAATTCACATTAAGAAAATTAATCTAGTTTAGTTGATCAATCCAACTATCTTTTTGCCTAATTACCTTTAAATACTTGTTCATCATGACTAATAATAATGGGAAATTTATTAAAAAAACAACTGGTATTCCACACTAATTAAAAACACCAATATTTAATTCACTGTTCTTAATTACATTCAATCATCCTTAATAAAAATTGAAAATAGTAGCTTTCTTTGTTGGGATTAAGTTATAAATGAAAACCCTATATATATGTGTTTAGAAGAAAATCAAGGAATTACAGCAATACTCATCATTCATTCACTCCTTTTTATACATTTATATTGTACTCACATTAATCCCAAATCATCTCCTTTGATCACCAAATAGATTCCAGGCACCCCCTTTACCTTCTATGTCCTACCACGTGCGGAGCACGTGCCACCTGTCCATTCCAAATATGCAATATAGCTGTACTCCCCCCACAATAATCACATGCACATGCAATACCCTATACCTGAAAACTGTTTCTAGTACATTCTGATAATCTAGCTAGATGAATGTGACAAAATTATATCAACAAATTAATATGACTACACAATATTCATATATATAAGTCATTAGGGATGGCATGCTGCCGACAGTAATTGAAGTCTAATCCGCTGGCTATAATCCAGAATTTGTCATATCTAACCATCTTATTCCTGCACCCATCAATAAATAAATTAAAAAAAAATGCGTTATTACCAGAGAATAAAAAAAACAAAGGAAATAGAAGTAAACAACTTCACGTGTTTTCATCAAAATGATTAATATATGTTTAACAGGTGAAGAAACAAATAATCCAATTTAACTAATGAAAAACTCAGTACACATGCAATAGAGGAAAGATCGAAACACGACATAGAGATGAACATCAATGGTTCAGAGAGAGAGAGAGAGAGAGAGAGAGGTCTTCTTAGGTAGTTTTCCTAAGAAGAGAAGACAAAACTCACAGTTGAAGTTTCCTGGTTAGGAGAGGGAGGTGCTGGCGAGCCTCGGCTAGCAGCTCCTCTCGTCCTCACCACCTCGTGCTCTGACCAAACTTAGTCAACGGATTCGTTATATGGAACCAGTCATTGAGAATCTGAGCTTTTCACAGTTCCGCACCCTTCATCTTCTCCTATAAATGCATCTCGATCCCTTCTCAGGTTTCTCACACAATCTGAGCACCCTCTGGGTTTTTTCGTTTCTAGTTTAATTTATACTCCTTCTCTCTCTCTCTCTCTCCCGCTCACTCTTTTAGTCCTAAAGTTTAATTATCTGCAGGTAATTAATTAGTTGTTAGCCCAGAAACTCTCGACACCCATGTTTCTGTTTGTTGCAATTTGCCTTGCCTGGGGCTTAATTAATTTGCTGTGATGATTAGATTACAATGTAATTAATGAATCTCTCTGCAATCCTATATATTTGGCTGCAGGTTCAGGTAGGAGCTTACAATTTATATCTATGTCACCTGCAATGAGTCAGAGAGAAGATGATCCAATATTGGAGTGTCGATTCCAGAAAGGAGTCAAACATCTGTGTGAAAGTGGGATTACAAGCCTTCCTAGTAGGTATATTTTGCCTGTTTCAGAGCGACCCAATCTGAGAGGGGGAGGGATGAATGTCAGCGACCTAAATTTTAAGCTGCCCATCATCGATTTCGCTCAATTGCAAGGTCCCCAGAGGCCACAAGTTCTAAACAAGCTGTCAAAAGCTTGTGAAGAATATGGGTTCTTTCAGGTGGGAATTAATTAAACTCCATACTAACTTTTCATCAATAGGTTTGAATTAATTATGATCTCGGTCGTTTGAAAAGCAATTGAATTAACTCATGGGTGGCCGGATTAATTGATTGTACGCAGGTAACCAACCATGGCATTCCTGGGGATGTTATACAGAGTATGATCGATGTGAGCAAGCGATTCTTTGATCTCCCCTTCGAGGAGAGATCTAAGTACATGTCGACTGATATGCGTGCGCCTGTTCGATATGGAACCAGCTTTAACCAGAAGAAAGATGGTGTATTTTGCTGGCGAGACTTCTTGAAGCTAGTCTGTCATCCACCCTCTGATGTCCTTCCTTATTGGCCTACTTCTCCTGCAGACTTAAGGTGATCAGGAGACAGCTTACATTGACCCTCTCTCTCTCTCTCTCTCGTGGCTAGTGGGTACAGCCCATAGTTACGGATTACCTAATTGAATTTAATAAGAAATCAGTGCATGCCTATCAATATGTTAATGGGGAATTGAGCAGTAATATAATGAAATCGATACTTTTTACAGGGAAGCAGCAGTTACTTACTCCCAGCAAGCCAAATTCCTGTACATGAAGCTGGTGGAAGCCGTGCTAGAGAGCCTAGGACTACTGGTGGGAACCACCATGCACGCAGACGAAGAAAATGCAGACAATGCCGCCTTGAAAGAGTTCGAAGATGGGAGCCAGCTCATGGTGGTCAACTGCTACCCATCCTGTCCCCAGCCAGATCTTACTCTCGGCATGCCACCGCATTCCGACTATGGCTTCCTAACACTCCTCCTCCAGGACGAGGTGGAGGGCCTTCAGATACAGAACTGTCAAGGAAAATGGCTGAACGTCGAGCCTCTTCCCAACTCTCTCGTCGTCAACGTCGGCGATCATCTCGAGGTTTGTAATTCGTTCGATCCTTTTAATTTTCAAGTGTTTGATGAATTTTCTGGGTCTAGACTCTAGACTAATTAATTAATCTGGGTTTCTCTCTCTCTCTCTCTCTCTCTCTCTCTGGAACAGATATTCAGCAATGGGAGGTATAAGAGCGTGCTCCATAGAGTTCTGGTGAACTCTTCAAAGTCTCGGATATCGGTTGCTTCTCTGCACAGCTTTCCCTTTGATAGGGTGGTTCGTCCATCACCCAAGCTGGTCAATGAAGCCAATCCAAGGCGTTACAAGGACACTGACTTCGCCACATTCCTTGCATACGTATCGTCTTGTGAGCCAAAGCGGAAGAATTTCCTAGAATCTAGGAAGTTGCCCTAGGTTTTTGATAAATGGAAACCCAGAATTCAAAATTAAGGTTGATCCACGTAGCTAGCGAGCTTGACTTTCGTACCATCAAAAATCTAGCAAAGGGTTTATTGAAATGTGAAGAAAACCCAGATCAGATAGATCTCTGAGAGTAGGAGCCAATTAAGGATAGCTCTCATCACAGCTATTATTTATTTTCTTCTTTAGTCCTGTTTTCCTTGTTAAGTTAAAATACCTGTATCAATTAAATGGTGCCTGAATTAATGCTTAACTTGATATATAATTATCAAGTAGTTGTAGTTCTAATTATATTGATTAATGCCTCATCAACTGATCAAATAATACACTAGCAGCTGATCAAATATGGTTTTCTTTATTAGTTGAGTAGAAGAACTCAGTGCTGGAATTGATGCCGCAAAAAGCAATTTAGATAGAGAAGCAAAAAAAAAAAAAAAAGCAATTTAGATGTATACTATTATTCTCATTTTGTTCGATCCACTCCAGGAAAGAACAGCTGGGATTCTAAATTCTAGTTAATTCTGGGTATCAATACCCATTGACTTATATTAGCTTTGCAGATATCGGTGCTTCTCATTAAAGCTGAAAAATCAGCATATATTCTGAAAGTTAGGGCCAGCGTTTCCATCTTTATGTGAAGGAATTATTCAACCTAGGTTAGTTCCTTGCATATGTTTTTATTCTTTAACATGTCCCTTCAAGCAAAGTTTATTGGTTTTTAAGTGTGAACAAGCATAAATCCATCCGTACCTTGTATTGAGGTTTAATTAATATAATGAATGTGATGATCGAACAATATTAAACCATTTGGTCAGATATGCTCTTCCTTCAACCTAAAATCTTAAGCTCTTAGCTGAGGTCTAATTAATATAATGGGAGTGATGAGGGTCGAACATTAGACCACTTGTTAAAACAAGCTCTCTGTTCAACCTAAAAGCTTAATCTCTTCGTTGAGGTTCCTGAATGTATTTTTATTCTCTAACACTTTATAGCCTGAATTGCAAATGGTGCAAGGAGGCTTTCCATTGAATTAAATTCTGAAAAGTTAATTTAATTTTCCTTGTATTAAAGCATATATAAATCACAAACCAAACCATACACCTTGTACTTGAATTTAATTAATATATATAATGGGGGCAATGAGGATCAAATACCGGACTACTTAGTCATACATGCTCTTTATTCAACTTAAAAGCGTTCTCTTAGGGCTTGTTAGTTTTCCCTTACAACTTTAAGAGAAAAATGGGTGTTTGTTTTCCTCTTATCTTTTAAAGATGAATCTTACAACCTTTTTTTTTAAGATGGGATTAAAAGGGATATTTGATAATTCAGAATTCCAAACTTAAAACAACATTCTTTGCATTCAAAGTTGAAAGGAAAGAAAAATTCATCAATACCAATATATCTCTTAATGTATTTATTGCACTTTGAGACGTGAGAACAAACGAACAAACCCTTAATTAAGGCTCCTGAATGGATTTTTATTCTCAAACACTTTAAAACTTGTGAAAGTATAAAGTATAACCACCGTAAGAGAGCTTTTCATTCAATTAAATTTAAAAAACTTAATTTAATTTTCTTTAAAGCACAAATCCACCCATTGGTCAAATAGTCTCTCCATTCAACCTAAAAGCTTAAGCTCTTAATTAAAGTCCTTGAAATATGTTTTATATTCTCTAAATAATACTTCAAAACTTGTGAAAGGCTAGCTGTAGTGTGACTGATGGAAGGGAGCTTTTCATGAATTAAATTCAGAAAAACCCCTTGTATTAAAGCATAAAGAATCATTTGAAAGAAGAATAAGACTCCATTGATGAGACAATTGGGTGGCTGGAAATGGAAAAGCAAGCTGTTGCTGCTGCTGATGGGGCAGGGAATTCTCAGTGTGAGCGACGAATTGGATTTGATGGCTTGGCTTCGTACATTCTCATTCGTTTCATCGTACATAATTTGGATTGATTGTTTGGGGTACATTTTGTCTACACCTCTATTATATTATTTTATTATTATTTGGGATCTTGAAAAAGAAAAAGAACCCCTACGACAGACGCTTTTGCAATTTCCATGGAAAGACGCTGAGTTCGCATCACCGCCCCACCGCGCCTCGCCCCACACGACACGCTTAGTTCGCATCACCCCCCGCGTGCGATGCTAAATAAACGGACGTTAATCCTGCCCGTTAGTTGCTATTCTCATTCAAAAGGGCTTTATCTGTGAATCTGCAAGCTTTTCCCGTATTTCCGCCCCCAAGCTCAAATCGGAGGCTCTCACCCCGTTCTCTACCCGAACTCGGATCTCCGGCACCGGCGATAGCTTCGGCCACCGTTTTTTAATTCCACATAGCTCGTCAAAAGATGTTTTTTTTTTAGTCTAGCTACCAATGCCTTTGTGTTTGTTCTGGGAAAGCTGAAAACAAAGATGGTTTTTTGAGCCCACCCATCTCCTAAAAATGTCTTGGAATCGGATTCCTGGAAAAATTTGGTCTTTTGACCCACCCACCTCCCCTCGCTCCTCTGCTTTCTCCTATTTCTGCTTCCCTTCATCTTAATTCTCATCTCCTTATAATAACAATAATTACCAGACTCGCTCCTCTGCTTTTTCCTATTTCTGCTTCCCCATCATCTTCATTCTCATCTCCTTATAATAACAATAATTACCAGAAAGAATCAACTCCTTCATCATCATCTAGCAGTAGAATCAGCCCTGCTGTTCTTTTTATTATAGTTATTCTAGCCGTTATTTTCTTCATCTCTGCCTGCTCCACCTGCTTGTCAGATTCCTAATAAAGCAACCGTCTTCCTCTGTCTAACAGATACCCGGAAATTTCTGGCTCTAATGCTCTTCAAAGGCAATTGCAACAGCTCTTCCATCTGCATGACTCTGGTCTAGATCAAGCTTTCATAGATGCTCTGCCTGTTTTCCTCTACAAAGAGATAATGGGTCTGAAAGAGCCGTTTGACTGTACAGTTTGCCTATGTGAATTTTCAGAGCAAGACAAACTGAGGTTGCTTCCTATGTGTAGTCATGATTTTCATATTAACTGTATACGCACATGGCTCCTGTCAAATTCAACATACCCTCTCTGTAGAGGGACGCTTTACAGCCCTAACCTTGCCATTGAGAATCCAGTTTTTGATTTTGACGATTTAAGGGAGGAGAGTGGGTGTCCAGGCGATGGAGAGGATGGGTTTGCTTCTAGTCAGAAACCAGTGGAAATGGAGGAAATTCCTACTGAAAAGAGGGTTTTCCCTGTCCGACTTGGGAAGTTCAGAAATTTGAATAATGGAGGGGAAGTGAAGGGGAAGGAGAAAGGAGGAGAGACGAGCAGCTAACGGGCAGGGTTAACGTCCGTTCATATAGTGTCGCACGCGGGAACGCCCCACCGCGTGCGACTGGACGGGTGTCACATATACGTCATGTGGGGTGATTGCGGGGCGAGGCCCAGTGGGGCGGTGATGCGAACTCACCTCAGCTTAATTTGGACCTTTGGTTGGTATTCCAGTGAGCTCGCTCTCAACAACTAAACCATGAACGCCCTAACGTGTCCTCAAACAAACTCAATCTCTTGGCTGTCTGAAGTTTAGAGCCAATTATCAGAAAACACGCTAGGGCGTTCATGGTTTTCTCAACGAGAGCTCTCGAGCTTCCTGTAATATTTTAGCTACAGCCTCTCATTTCTAGGTCTCAGCCAGTTTGGTCAGATCGTTATCTCTCTCACTCTCTGTGTAAGAAAGAGACCATGACAAAAGATCTGAATCTTTACGTCTTCACTCCATTTTCAGACATCAAAGCTCTGATTAACCTCAACCCTATCAAATCCAGAGCCCCATATGAGGGACTTTGTTAACTGGATTTTGTTCCAGCTAACTTGCTTTGATACGTAAAGTATCGGCAATATAAAAGCGAAATAACTTTGGGTTCTTTTTAAATTGTAGGTACTATCCTCCACAGCTATCTCAGTGGCCAGATAGGTTCAGCAAGTGAAGGGCCAGTGTGACAGGAGCTGGGATCTCCTATCAACAAAACACGTTCCAACACCCTTACACCTCTTGCACATCTCATCATGAGACTAGGACCCATTATGTATGAGATATGCGGTGTTAGATCATGTTGGGAGAGTGTTGTAATGTATTTTATTAACAGTTGATATAGATTAAAAGCTTCTGTTAGAGAATAAAAACCTATTCAGCAGCCTCAATAGCTTAAGCTTTTAATTTGAACAGTTCCTTGAGATAGGAAGGAGACTGTTTGCAATGGCTTAGTATTTTATGTTTAATGCCCTCATTTTAATTAATTAAATTTCAGCCCAAGATATGGGTGACTTGTGCTAACCCACACATGAGGGAGTGTGTTAAAGAATAAAAACCTATTCAAGTACCTCACCTAATTAATAGTTTATGCATTTAAATTGAATGATTTCATGACAAACATATCCGATATAATTCATTAAAAATAATACTAAGTTTTTTTAAATACAACACAAAACCGAGGAACATAGAAGAGAAATAAAATTAGATAAACAAATCAGGCCAAGCCAAATTATGGATCCAATTTGGGAAGTTAGGGAATAAAAGTCCCTTATTCCTAGGGGTGTCAATTGGTTTCGATTTGGTCCAATCCAATGTGATTCTATATAAATGGACCAGGTCCAATCCAATCCAATGAATATTTTGGACCGGATCAATTCAATGTTTGGATTGTCTAATCTGTTCAGATTCATTTTAATTTAGATTGTTTTCAACCCAAACCCAGTCCATTGATACCTATATTCTTATCATATATCAATGGACTAGATATTAGCTTAATCCAAGCCAATCCAATATAAATTTATTACGGACAGACTAGGTCCAATCTAATCTAATAAATATTTTGGACTGGATTGGTCCAATCCAAAACCAGTTTATTAGTTCAATCTAATATATAAAGTTGGTTTGAATGTAACGCTTTTGTTGAAAAGTCATTGGTTCAAGTTTTATAAATTTATTTTCAATCTATTTTGTTCATGATATACAATATTAAAATGATTTTTACTTCATTTATTAATAATATATAATATTTTAATCACTTTTAGAACCCGATTAACCAGACACACCTTAAAATACATAATTTCCAGAATTGACCCACAGCATTTCAATTGTATTTTTTAATGCATTTTGAAGACCTAAAATTCATTAATTTAAGTTAGAAAATTGCTTTATAGATTCTAAGGTGTCACTTTTCCCATTAAAAAAAAGAAGAAGAAAATCAAAACCAACATGCAAATAAATCTTAAACTTTAAGGCTAGACCTAGTGAGGCAGGTAGCCAAAACCCAAACCTGAAAACGATTCAGATTAAAGAATCAAAACCCTAACCCAATTCTAAAGCCAAATATACTTACCCTAACCCGGCACTATAGAGTTAGGCCAAGACCATTTAACCAGGCCCATTACATCCCTATCCAAATGCAATCTGAATGTGATTCAATTCAATCCTTTTGCATCCCTAAACACTACCTGGATCACCAATTGCCCATTGCAGCTTGTAAGGATCATCATCAGCTAAAGATGCTAACTTCCACACTATATCTATATTTCCTTAACCCCCATATTGAGACTTGGCCCTCAATCTCTGATTGACCAGAAAAACCAGAAATTCTATTCCCAAGGGAAAAACAAAACCCTAGAAGGATCAGTTTGAGAAGGAATGGCACAGTTTACGTGAACGCGCATGGTTCAACTAGAGGGGCAACTCTTTTCACAAGATTCCTCTTGGTCCCCACTCACCCAATCTCATGAAGCAATATATTCATTCAGACCGCACTAGACAATTGAATTTAGGGCTGCAACTCGGATTGGAAGGATTTGAACTACATCCAGCCCAGGACATGTTAGTGCATGATATGTATTGGTTTTTTTATTTTTGAACCTTCAATATGCAAAATAATAATAGTTTATTGATTTCAGTTTTTTTTTTTTTTTTTTAATTTCATTGCATGATTCAAATCATTACACAAATTTTGGATATTGAGGGTATCAATACCTTAAACCTCGGCTTGGGTTAGGGTTTAGAAATCGAAAATTTAACAAATTTCCAACCCGATTCAAGCCAAGTTGCACCCCTATTTGAATGTTGACCCAATAATCGGAATCAATCAATTACTCAAATTTTGGATATCAAAAGTATCAATACTTTGAACCTTGGCTTGGGTTAGGGTTTGGATCATTAAAACTTTAACAAATTCCCAACCCGGTTCAAGCCAAGTTGCACCCTCTATTTGAATGTTGAGCCAGAATCAACAGTTTTTATGGCCAGAATGAGCTAATCACCAAGTTAATCAACAGTTTCTCAACCGAACTTCATTTGGATAACCATGGTCCAGTTTTTGAAAGGTCCATTTCATAGAAGGCACAAACCCATTCCCAATCTAAGGTCCCATTTGGGAGGGCTTCAGCTTTGATAGGATTGTTTTCATTGAACTGCTTTGAAGAAGATACTGAAAACAAGCTTCACTGGAGAAGCCAACTTTTTTTGCTGGACAAAAGCATATTTTGACTTTCTGAATTTTTCACAAAACAGAGCTTCTATTCTGTCTGTGTCTGGGCACACCTCGCAAAGCTAGAAGCCCATGCGTGAACCCCACCGGCCCACCCCCACCCCAAAACGGGCACCTAGTAAAGACTATTTTCATCTTGGGTCCAATTCGGACGCAACCTTGGGCTGTCAACTGCGATGACCCCAATTAATGTTGGGGATCGGTTCTGGGTCTATTACCCTTTATCCAGAATTGAGCACAACCTATTGACAGCCCTGATGCAACGTAGGGCTGTTCACAAACAATGTTAAACCGATTAAACCGACCAAATCGGTCCAATTCAGTCTGATTTGGTTGATTTTTCATTACCATTGGTCGGTTTTGGGTTGTGAAGAGGGGATAAACTAATAATTCGGTTCGATTTTGATTTTCATGTGTGAAAATTAAAGTCAAATTGAACCGAATCGAATTAATTTCTGAATTTCTAGTCTTTCCCTAACTAGGTAATCCTTATCCTAATTTATTATTTCTAGTTAGTTACTTATTTTTACCATTAAAGAACAATAAAACATTAGTTAAGTGGGAATTACTTTTATCTTTAGGATTGTTTTCTTTTTTTTGAGTAGGAAATTTTACACCAAATATAGGGCTGTTCACAAACAATGCCAAACTGACCCAAACCGACCCTTCATGTTAGGGTCGATTTTGTTTAATGACAGGTCGATTTCGGTTTGCTCTTTAAGTAACCCAACCAAGTCGGGTCGATTGAAAAAAAATCTATTAAATTGACCCAAGCCGACCCATAAATAGCCTTAATGCAACCAAATCAAATTCGGTTTAAATCCCAACACAGGGCCCCAACAGCCATTGCAGCCGTGCATTAGGAATATCTCTCTTATCTTTCATGCAGTGGTTGTTGGGACCAAAACCGGACTCAACCAAAGCTGGAAGATGGATCAATATTGGCTTGATAAGACCCGTTATTGGTGGGCCGAGTACAGAGGCAAGTTATGCGGGCCAGACCCATTCCTGTGGTCTGTGGCTCTGTGCTCCAGACCAGATTCAACTGAGGTATATTCCATGATACCCACATGGCCAGACCAGATCCTGAGAGTGAGATGAGATCCACACAGAGCACACTCACAGGTCACAGCACAGCAGATGAAAAGTGAAAACGGCTGAAGTGGCTGAATGGAATTGGTGGATTACTTCGGTAATTCCTCCGCTTCAGCCGTTACCAAAGGGGGCCTAGGAGAAATCAGTTTCCAAGTTCAGCAGACTTCAACCAGGGTTCCCTCTTGGTAACAGAGAAACGGTCTCCATGATTCAGCGTTAACCAGCCAGTTAAGTCGACCAATGGTGGGCGAGAGAGAAAAAGAGAGAGAGAGAGGAGTAGCCTACTACTTAGCAAAGATTAACTGATTGAAACCCTTCAAAATTTTATCTGTGACCATTGATTCTTCAGCGTTTCTCACTTGGGCTTTTACAGATACCATCCATCAGCACCTTCACAGACCCATCATTCTCTCTCTAGTAAGTCCTCTGCAAAAAGTGGCTCTTCTACTTCTAGTAAAATATACAAGAAATTGAGCTGCAACATAAGCAAATGGCTCATGGGTTAGCCCAGATTGGCTAACCTCCCTAACCAGGTTCTTCAGCATTGTCCTTGACGATTCAGAAATACCCACTGCCAATGCCGAGCTTGAAGATATGTCTGACCTTCTGGGATGTGCCCCTTTTCCTAGATTTGTTCAAATCGGTGAATGAGTATGGACCAATCTATAGATCTCGCAGCGGATCCTCGTAATTTTCTGGTTGCAATAACCCAGCTACTGCAAAGCATGTTTTGACGAACTATGGAAGCTATGCCAAGGGCTTTGTCCGTTGTCTCTGCAGAGATCTCTGAGTTCTTTCTTAGGTACGGCTTAACCATTGCTGATGACCTTGTTTTAGACGGTAATCCTTTCGTTCCAGTAGTATACTTGTAGATAAATTGGGATTGAATTTCTAATTCAGTGGCTTGTAGGAAGGTTGGCTTAATGCATTGTATGTATACTTTTCATATTCATTCGTATACGTATGTAGGCCTGTATCTATATCAGTTTATATCGTTTATGAAGTTCTCCAAAAGTCTGGTTACAAGTTAAAAGAAAATGCTGATAATTGAAGCTCATTCCGTTCTCAATATAAATTTATTAAGGTCATACAGCTTGTGGAGAAAGTTTGATTTTAGCTAGGTGAAACGAAGGATAGTGGTTCCATCTCTTCATACCGAGTATTTTTCCATGATATTAGATGGAGTTCTTCTGTAAATGTGCTGAGGGGTTGGTGGAAAAGCTCAAACCCGATGCAGTCAGTGGTACTAAAGTCAACATGGAGGCAAAGTTTTCTCAATTAACATGAGATGTTATGGGTTTGGCAGTTTTCAATTGCAATTATGATTCACTTACTGCAAATGGTCTTGTAATTGATGAAGCTTACACTGCATTAAAAGAGGCAGAGGCTCATTGAACTGGTTTTATCATATTGAAAGGTTTCTTCATCAAATTTGCTCCTATTTGTCTCATTTTTCCAAATGAAAAATCAATACTTCTGTTTTTTTAGTTTTCACAGTGTGGATAGAAGCTTAATGACAAATCATTCAAGGAAAAAACAAAGCTGAAAAAGCTATTACCATTATCAGAAGAACCATTGAAGAACTTATTACAAAGTGCAAAGAGATTGCGGAAGCCAAGGGAGAACTGATTGATGAGGAGGAATATGTAAATGAGATCCAAGTACCCTTTGCTTTTGCTTGCAAGCAGAGAAGTGATCTCTGCATGCTTTTTGGTAGATGTCTTCACTTATTCAATTTCTGAATAATTTTGTTCTAAGTTTTGTTTGTCATCATTATGTAGGATGCATCACTAATTAAACTATAATAAAGATCAATAATAGTTAGCTTGTTTATTCATCAAAAAAAAAAAATAGTAGCTAGCTTGTGCTCAAATCAATTCAATTACGCCTTGTGCCAAATTCCCAACCATTTGATGTTGGCTGCATGAATCAGTCTTATGCTTGGCCACATTTGTTAAAATGGTTTGTACACAGGATTCTCTCACAACTTCTATCCATGTCCTTTTCTGCCTCTCTATCTCATTGAGAACCAATGTTCAAAAACGTTAGGTGTGAAGAAAAATGTCAAAACCTTTAGACATGTGAGGTGAGTTGCCATTTTGTTAAGAAACACTAAAGTAAAACCCAATAAGTTTGGAAACATGCACAATTGGAGCGTATTTTTATAACATATAATTGAAAAGCTGAACCCACAAACAAAAACTATGATAATGTTTGGAGCTTATAAACTAATTAATAATACTTATTTAAATATGTGGAAACATAGATATAATAAAAATGCATACATATAGATATAGATAGTCAAATACACATAGATATGCACATATGTCTATATATTCATATAAGGGATTTGAAGGTGTGAGGAATGTGCCTTTGATTTCAGGCATGAGCTTCTAGTTGAGCCTCAATGTGTTGAACCAAGCAAACCTCAAGACATAAGCTTCATACACTTTCTAAAACACTGTTGCCTTGCATCAAATCACTTCTTTGTGGCATGTCCTTTGTATTATAAGCATGCAACATTATTTATCAAAAAAAAAAAAAAAAGAAAAAAGCATGCAGCATTAGCCAGTTCGTGTTCTAGGTTAGATATTGATAAATTGGCAAGTTTACTTTTTTTCAGGAAGGCAAGTTTACTATATAGAGTTTTTGTGCATTTGCGGAAACTGCCCAATTTAATTATCCCATTTTCAAATGTGTAACAATAAGCTAACAGTTAACCAATGTATACTAGCTGATTTCACTTTGTTATTATTATGTTTATCATGTAGTAGACTGTTATCCAGTCTATCCCTCTCAACACCTCAAATAGATGGAGCCGACATTTTGTAATGGCCTTTTTAGTTAACTGTTATATAATTTCATTTTATTTTCTTTTACTAAAGTTCCAAACAAATCTATAATGCAATTTATGCCCTATAATTAATATGAGTTTGTGAATTACAATTTTCCTTAGTTTCCTTTTTGAGAGGGTGACAATTGACAAATATTCTACCAAGTACCATATAATTGGGATAAGGATTTGTTCAGATGGGGTAATAGGTATCCTTTCAATATATGCCAAAAGAAAGAAGGTGGTCAATATTCAGTAAATAGTGATAAATTTTCCTTTTTGTGCTGAAACATTTTTTTAGCAACTCAACTTTTCAAATGTAGATTAGGTATCTCCAGTTGCTGATGATATCTGTGTGTAATATCCATCACATCCTCTTGGATGTGATATTCTATTCTTGATTTGTTATTTATTTTATTAGACCAGTAACATAGGTATGTGTCATTTGAATCTAGGGTCTCCTCTTTGGTTACAGAATCTAGGGTGTCAAAACTTGATCAATTTAAATTTAACATTGGACCTTGAATTTGTTCAAATTTGTGCTTAACCCTGAACACAACTAAAATTTGGATATGGGAATTATAATTTCCAACTTTATTCTCTACTCTTGATATGGTAATTTATATGACCATATTCTCCATGGTCTGGGAGAGAGGAGAAGAATTTTTGCCATAAAGAGTTGACTTAGAAGAGCCAATGTCTTATGAAGACAAACACTGATTTCTGGTGTCCATTTATACTAGATCTTTCTAAATAAGGACATGAGTATTTTCTGATTCTGGATCATTAATTTTCTTCCCATTTCATAGAATTTCAACTGTTTAGAAATTTAGACATTTCAATGGACCTGAATCTTAAGGAGCTATGGTAGCTCTGGATCCTCAGTATTTCATATCAATCCCCAGGAAACTGTGGATTGTCCTGGGCTAAAACTGTTGGGTTAACTGTTCATTTGAGGATTGATTGGATTTATTGCAGTTCATGGTGTTTTAGGCCTATGTTCAAAATTGGAATCTTTTATTTTGCTTTCTAATGGTCAAAATTATGGCTCTGGGTCCTCAATATATCATATCAATCCTTCAGATTAAAAGTCCCAATCTAAAGGTTTTAGCCTCTATTATGCTGTTCTGGAGGTATTCATTACAGGTCATTGCTGTATTATATTTTGGGAACATCCGATTGTTCTCCTTCTCCATCATAGTTTATTAGCATTAGGTGGATCGACTTTCAGAGAATTTGCACTGTAAATTCAATCCATTTAGTGGGAGCCCTGGGAAAGGGCATTTGTAATCAGTTTTCTTCTCTGAAAGTGATTGTTGCACTTGCAATTTTTCTGCAACACTTGAAATATGAGCTGGTTCCTGATCAGAAGATAAGCATGACTACAGGAGCAAACAATTCATACAACCAATGAACCAGTTTAGAACTAGCATTTGCTATGGTTGTTATTGTTTGCTATCTGTTGTTATTTCTTTGGGAGAAGAATTGGATCTGAATTTGTTTCCATACATTGCACATCAATTACATTGGGCTTGATGTGGATATAATTCAAAAGATGTTTTCTGAATGGGTATCATTGATGCAGGGCTTGCACATGAAATTGAGTCTATGGAAAACTCAGCCAGCATTTGCTTAATCTTCTAGGTAAGTTCTTTTGAACTTCTACATGTCTCCATATCAATGTTGTTAGTACCATGGTGGAAGAATGAACATTAATTTGTCACATAGAGGTGGGTCCCAATCTGACATGGCTGTACCAGGCCATCTCAGCTGCCAAAAATGGCAGTCGAGGACAGCACTTAGTGCTGGTTTACTTGGACTATTACCCAGACACCCACCTCTGTATATGTGGATCGGGTTTGGATTCGGATTTAGATGGATGGAAAGGGGGAAGAGAGTCAGAAAATTATTAGGATCAAACGGGAGTGACACTTCCGTCTTTTAGCTCCCTCTCTGCCCTTTGGCTTACGGAATTTATGAACCACCCACGTGGCCGGGAAGAGGATTATCAAGTATTAACCTCAAAGATCCGCTTAATTACGAAACACCCATCTTATCCATAAATTTACTACTTTCCTGGACCAATCCGAGAATATGATTTGATGTTTGCAATTGCAAACTGGGGTTGCCCAGTAACAAGAACAAATTTCTAATTCATCCCTTAATTGGACATTCCAGACAACTGTATTAACAATAAACAATGTTCTTTCTTTCACCCAAAAAAAAGGACACAAAAAAGAAATCATTTCCTTAGACAAACAATCCCTAAGCTTCCTTGTTCCATGGTTCACATGGCCCAAAGTCAGGGATCCTATGCAAGATAGAAGTATTAAAACATTTAAGTTTTGGGTACAAAATTAAATAAAAAAACCGGAATTATTAAAACATTTAAGTTAAATTATAATTCTTACACACGTGGCATTAAACATAATCACAGAGAAGCGGATGAAGCACATGCCTCCTTACTCTTGAATCTTATCTACAACAATTGGAGGGTCATTTTTTTCACGGAGAAATTCAAACCAATCTTCCTATTTGGTGTAAGATAGGTCTCCACCTAAAAATTCATTGATCAAGCAATCTAATGGTCAGTGCAGATTGATCAGTTGGGGCTCATTGATATCCTGTATGAGCTGTATGGATATTGATCAGGGTGCGAAGGACTGCATAAGAGGGTGACATCTACCACTCAAATTTCAAGCTTTAGTTTAGAATTTTTAGGCCCACCAGCCCCTGCTGCTGCAAGGTGGGTCAAGTATCAATCAGGGTTGTTTGGTTTTCTTTTCCTTTTCTGCATCCTTTCTTTATTTCTTTTCTTTACTTTCTAACTTTAACTTTTCCCTCTCCTGGGTGGGGATTGAGATGATTAGGTTAGATGTCTGTGTTTTGCTTTGCCTGAAGCCGCATTCAGAGTTCCAAACCAATTTCAATTGATTCTCTTCTATTATTATTGATTGATATTATAATTTTGTTTTACAGGAAACTCGGGATGTGATTCAGTGATTGTGATGTCCCCAAAATCAATATCCGGAGGGAAGTTTCTAAACGGCACAGAGCAAACCAACCAAGGAGCAACCAGGGCATCAGAGCTTGTTTCGTTGTTTGTGGAAACTAGAAATCCAGTTGCACTCCAATGCACCGTCCAATCATGTTTCTTGTCTCTGTGTGGGCCATCCCCAACCCCATCTAGCTACACGTGGATAATCGGTTTGTCTGTCTTATCCAAGGGCGTAGCCGCAGCCATTCTCATCCTCTGCTCACAAAATCCAGACCCCCTCGCCATCTGCTCCAGCGTCTACTCAGAAACATTGATTATATAAAACGATACGACACTTTCTCCGGTTCTCCCTCCTCTCGTCTATTCTCTCTCTCTCTCTCTCTAACGTTCTTTCGAACTTCCAGAGTTCTAATTCCAACTTTCAATCTTTTTCAATCATCTGGCAGAGTAACAGGATTCTACACACAGAAAGCAAGTCAGCCATTACCGATGAAGAAACCCCACACCCGAAAACTCCTCGACAGAGATGCCCCCGACCCTGGCGAGTCTTCGTCTCTTCCCCGAGATTACTACCTGGTTCCGCCACTAACCCCTGCCATCGCCTCGGCAGCGGCAGCTAGAAAACCCCTGCAACCCATGTCGACCTTCGATTCCTCCATGGCTCTGACAGTGGTGGTGCTCCTGACGGCTCTGTTCTTCATGGGTTTCTTTTCCGTCTACATCCGCCGCTTCGCGGAGGAGAACGCCCTGGAACTGTCACGACGCCGGCGGCAGCAACGGAGAGCAGCCTCGTCGGCGTCGTGCCCGCGTGGCGTGGACCCCACAACCGTGAAATCCCTGCCGGTGTATGCGTACGATGGGGAGGCGAAGGAGCCGGTGGATTGCGCGGTGTGCCTGAGCGAGTTCGAGGAGAGAGAAAGCGTGAAGGTGATACCTTACTGTGGGCACGTCTTTCATCCACAGTGCATAGACATGTGGCTGTCCGCTCATGGGTCCTGTCCTCTCTGTCGGTCGACACAGTTGTTTCCTAAGAACAGCGACGTCTCTTTGGACGACAAGGACAGAGGCGACGATCATGGTGGTTGCTGCGATCCGCAGCAGATATCATCGACGGTGGACAGTAGAGACACGTCTAGCATTAGCATTAGCATTGAAACGGTAGTAATAAGAGAGGAGGAGGAGGAGGAGGAGGAGGTAGTGGTGGTACGACCATTACGGCCGGCGGGGCTGAGAAGGACGAAAAGCTACTGTTGGAGGTCGGGGGAAGAGACAGAGACTGAGACTGAGACTGAGACTGAGAGGGCGTCGCTTCCAAGGAGCTTCAGCTTCTGAAGAGTATCTGACACAGCACAGCGGATGTTTAGGGTTAGGTATGGAACTGTGTAGCACGTGCCACTCCTCGACACGTGTGTGCCCCACTGCATTTTGTACCGATATCATACAACAATGTTTTTGTAAGTACGACAATCGTCTACAGTTCTCCTCGTAGCAAACTTGGGGAATCGAACCACGGGAGTGATTTATGCATATGATAAAACGTGTGGGCGGTGGGGTCCAATAAAATCATAATAAGCCAGATAAAAGATTGTATATAAATAATACATTTAGGTGGGACCAATTGGATTTATTGGCTCATGGCCGTGGATGCAAACGATTACGATTTAGAAACGTTGGTCCAACCGTCCAAGCCAACTTAGTCCGATACACCCTTGCGATAAATAATAAATGGTGTGTGTGATTTATCAAAATTTATGGGTGGATTTTAATTGGTCAAAACTCTTTTCATATCATATCTTTTCCATTTTTCTTAGACAAAAGGATAAAGGGAGGTTTATTTGATAACGGCTGAAGTGGATGAATCGGATTCATCCATTGCTTATTGTTTTGTCTTCTACTTCTAGTTAGGATTGTCAATTGGATTGATCCAGTCCAACTTGAGTCCATTACAAATGACCTGAATATGTCATGTTGGTTCGTCTGATCCGTCTAAATTGATCTTGATTTGAACGGGTCCAATCCAAAATCGGTCATTGACACACCTATTTCTAGTTTGAGTAGGACTGTCAATGAAGGCATTTTATAAAATTGATCTGTTTTCTTTTTTTTTACATGGAAGTGTGTTACAATCTACCTAATCTTCATTACACCATACAGCTATCCCATATGAAAGCATTTTATAAAATTTAGACTTTGAAATTGTGGGCCTCAACCATCTAATGATAAAAAAGAATAAAAAAAAATATGGGTGATGTAGGTATGCATTAATACCCAACTTTGAATATTGTATGTATCGATGTTTTAATCTTGTTTCCCTTAGGTTGTGTTTGGTTTGAAGGAAAAAATAGGGAAAGGTGAAGAAACTTTTACAAACCTTGTATGAATTTCCCTACCTTTCCATGATTTTTCCTTCAAACCAAACATAGCCTTAATTCTTTGTATTTGACATATCAACAACCTTCAAAACCAAAACTTTGAACTATGCATGAGGGCATATTCATCCATTATGATTTGAAGGCTTGAAAAAAAAAAGTAGAAGGGAAAATAAAAAAAAAAAAATTATCATGACAAAACTGCAGAATGCAATTTCTCACCTAGAGACAAACCATTTCTCTTGCCCAGATCAGCTTGGGAATTTAACCACATTAAATCAGACCCAAAAGCATAGAAAATAAATTTTACCCGAAGGAGAAATCCAACCAAAGTGTAAAACAAATGTAAAACAAACTAAATTTGAATAGTAAATGCAAAAAACAAACTAAGTGGAATTGCAAAAGTGCACAAAAAAATACCTATCGGCACACAAATGTAAAACAAACTAAGTTTACCCAATAGTAAATGCAATATATATGAATATTGGACTTTCCATACAATGTCCAACATTCCTCATGTGTTACTGCTTATTTAAAGAAGAAAAAAGTGAAAACATTGGCAATTTTTTCTAGAAAATGAGTGAAGAACATATTTAGGGTACTTATAACTTGTTGAATGTAATCAAACTCATTAGATCACATTCAATGAAGACTTTATTGTGTTCATTGGATCACTACTCTTCTTTTTCTTTTTTTTTTTTCTTCATTTGGTTTTGGAGTAAATGAGCAATGAGCAGAACAAGATGTCTATAGCTTACTCAATGAGCACTTCATTGTTTTCTTGGTTTAAATCAAAGAAGACATCCTTTCCTGATCAATGCCAATTGAACATGTAAGTGCATATAGATAAGCATCGCGGAGATTGCAATGAGGACAAGTTTGGTGTGTAGAATCACCAAAATCCATTTCAAAATGTTAATACTTCTAATAATAAGCACAGGGGCTAATTGTAAGTGCATGTAGATTAGTATCGCGAAAATTGAGATGAGGATCATGATCATAAAAGGGTGACCACCACAGACCCCTTAATTTGTTCCCCTATTTTATGCTTTATTTTTTTATTTAATTTGAACTCATTCATATATGTCAATTCAACTAACTTTGTTTGTTTGTTTGTAAGAAGTAAAATAGGAAGTAAAATGATATTATCCCCAACTTACATGAAGGAGATGGAGGTAGCAGGAGGGTTATTTGTTTTGGAATGGGGTAGGAAGCAAAATGGCATGGTCCCCTCTTTATTTGAAAGCAAAAATTGAGGTAGGAAGGTGGAGAAAATTTACATATGTACTGTCAATTAGTGCAAATAAGACAAAATATGCAAATTTTGTATCAAATAGGAGTGAGAATCAAAATTACAAGCAAATAGAGGTAAAACAGAACCCAATACAAATTTTGAATCCAATTTAGATTTGTAGTGAAAATAAAAAGAGCCTTTGTATCAGTTTGTTTGAAGTGTAAATGTTGTAAATGCATGGGTGTGCAAAAGGCTTAGTGTAAATTCTGGGTTTATCTTTGCTTCAAATTTGATTTTTTTTTTCTTATTTGTTTTTTATAATTAAAATGAAGTCATGCCCGCTTTATGTGAAAGATAAAGGAGATAAGATCATAGGAGGTTATTTGTTTGGGGCTGTGTGAACGGAAGTTAGATGTTGTAATTTCCCACTTTATATGAGAGAATTGAATCAATTGATGCAAGAGGATGGTGGTGCAAATTTTTTATCAGTTTTTAGATGTAAAATTTGCACTACCAATGAATGCAAATGAAAAATAAAAAGTGCAAAATTTGCAATAAATACATGCATAAATTATAACTACAATCAGCAAATGCAAAGCATAAATTTATATAACAAGTATTAAAAGTTTGTAAAGTTTATTTATTGCGCACAGATATGGTGGGTCATCTATAGTCCCTCAGGATCAAATGCATAGCCTCATGAAGCATATGTTCTCTAAGAGGAAGTTCCCCAATATGTATGATTTTGTTTTCTCAAAACAAAAAGAAATAATGACTTCATTAGTGAAAGTCATATTGTTTTTGCTGATTTGATAGTTACTTTTTTGTTTTGAACAAGGTTAAAGGTATTGACACGCCCAATACAAGTCCATATCTGCTGAGTGCTGACCATAACACTTTGCTAGTTAATTCATCCAACGGTTAGGGATGCAAATGGATCAAATTGAATTCGAATAGAGGTATATCTAAATCCGATCCAATCCGATGACCTAATGGATTTCACCAAAATCAATTCGAATTTGAACTTGCTAAGGATGTCGAATATCAAAGTCTGATTTTTTTAATTATCTACAAGTTAACATTTAACAAATTATTAATAAAAACAAAGTAAACAGAACAGTCTATACAAACAAGCATTTTTTCAACCACTTTTAACATAGATATTTTAAACAAAATAGGGATATACATGGATTTTTATAAAATAATATAAAGAATATAAAAAATCAAATTACAAAATAGGATTGGATCCTATTTTTCTATTCGATC
Source organism: Nelumbo nucifera (assembly GCF_055504915.1). Classification (NCBI taxonomy): domain Eukaryota; kingdom Viridiplantae; phylum Streptophyta; class Magnoliopsida; order Proteales; family Nelumbonaceae; genus Nelumbo; species Nelumbo nucifera. The sequence continues at coordinate 8,842,536 of NC_142654.1, read as the reverse complement.
CGATTCAAAAATCCGGTAGGGCAATATCAATGATATAAAGTAGAAGAAATGTTTCCAATGTACGACTATATGAACTTGGCCAAAAATGTGTTGTGGTCAGCAGATCCAAACTTTCTCCATAATCCATTTCTAATATTGAGCATATTGAGCATATCAAGCATGTCAAAGCTTCAATTCTGACTACCCCAAATAGGCCATGTATTTGGTTAGTTTGTTTTCACAATTTTTTAGCTAACATAAATTATTATGCACATGTTTGATTAGGGCGTAGGGCAAAGTCTATAGTGTATCCATTATACCATGCAATAAAAGACATGATTGGTTAAATACAATGACAAGTGCATTTTATTAAAAATAAAAATATTTTTTTGTAAAACATGAACCATTAAAAAGTTATAATAAACTTGAACGTGATTAATTAAAATTTAAATATAACATGCAGTTAATATTAATTAATGCGCTCTAATTGAACTTTTAGATGAATTATTCTAAAAATCGGCAGAAGATATTTCATTGGAGCTAATCTTTCAAGTCTTCAAGCCAATGGTCCCAATTTGCCATGAGTAAGAGTGACGACCTTCACTTGATTATCACTCTAATATTAAAATATTCCCATAATCCCACCAGGAGTAGAGACAAACGCCTTCAATATTGGTGCTTGGATCTGCCTGTTCTAGTTGGAATGATTAAGGTGGTGTTTGGTATTAAAATAACTAGATTAGGATTAAGGCATAACATACAATGTATAATATTTTATTGTAATTTCAAATATGCATGTTCTACATATGACAAATAAAGTGGAAATGCTCATAATGAGCATAGATCTCTTGAAAGCAAAAATAATGTATACACGATTTTAACTTTTTAAGAGATCCCATCTCCCTCACAACACCCCCACGACTCGATGCAAAAGTGTGGTGTCTTCATTTAGGTTAAATTTGCTGAATCAAATATGTTTTATTTTGTATAATAAAGTTAAGCCCATGCTTTTAAAAGGCACTAAGGCGTATGCCTTAAGGCTAGGGTTATCCAAACTGTGGGCTTTTTTTTGAACTGAATTGGTAGTACTGGTTTTTGGAAAATCGATAACCAGAATAAAATCGAAATTTGTCGGCTAATCAGTTGACCGATTCAGTTAATTGTCAGTTTTTCAATTTTTTTGTTTTTACAATATATATTATATAAATATATAATAAAAATTTATAAATATATATAAAATAGTATATTTTAAATAATGAATAATATATAATATATTATAAATATATATATATATATATTTATATATAATGCATATTTATTAATTTATAATATATAAAAAATATATAATATACGTAAATATATATAAAATATATAGAAATACAAGTATACCGGTCGGTTCGGTTAATCGCCGGTTTTTTATATTGGTTAACCGAAACCGAACCAGTACCTTTAGTTTTTATAAAACACCAAACCAACTGGTTCAGTTAATCGATTTTTTTGGTTCAATTTCGGTCGATTTTTCAGTCGATTCAGTTTTTTCGGTTTTTTTTTTCTTGCTCACCCCTACTCAAGGCAAGGTGGCGCCAAAATTAGAACTGTTAATGGGTCGGGTCCAGTTAGAACTGGAACCAACTCGACAAGAAATATTAAAGATTTGGAGCTGAAGTGAACCCGGTAGGATATGTAATTTTAGACCCAAAACTGAACTGATTGGTTATTGGGACAGTCGAGTCTGATTCGATTATAATAAACCTGTTGAAATATTAAGACCTGATGGCCCAACCCATTGACAACCCTAGCCAAAATGCCTAAGGCGCCTTGCCCCATACTAAGGGGCTACAACCGCTATTTTTGAGAGGCATACGCCTCACTGCCTTACGCCTTGTGCGTGAAATTGTTGAGGTGCAAATCTCATATAAAAAGCATTAAAACTGAAAAAAAAAAAGAAAAAAATATTGTAAATTAATTATAATCCTTCTTAAAATTTAAGAAGATTAATTATTTAGTTATTTGTAATAAAAATAAATCAACCTATATTAAAAAAAATTCCCATAATACTTCTTTTAAACCAAAAAAAATGTCATTTATTTTCCTATTACTGAATGTATACGTTAGAATAGGATTTCTTTTTCTCAAATCAAATTACAATGAATAAAAAAAGATCTAATATATATATATATATATATATATATATATATATATATAAAGTAAAGGAAATTTTTATTTAGTATAAAACGGTTATAAATGTAAAATAAAATTTAAAAAGGGTATCACATTAAAAAGAACATAATTTAATAAAAAAATAAATATATATAAATTAACTAAGAAAGAAAAATATAATTGAAAACATATAAGGAAATTATATTTTATAGATAAACTATTAAATAAATGGATAATTTTATTTAGGTAAAGCATTACACCATAAAACATATGATTAATTTAAGACAAAAAATTGAACTTAAATATAAAAATTGCTATAAAATAAATAAATTGTACCCTTAATGCATAAAATATTACAAATGATTTTAGTATGTATGTATGTCTATATTAAAAATGTATATAAACAGGGTTATAAACATAAAACAAAATAGAAAATAAAATTAAAAAAAAATGTAAGGGTTATAATAAAAAGAAGGGAAAAATCCACTTTAGTACCCTAAACTTTGGGGGTAGTGTCAAGTTAATACCCGAACTTTCAAACATGTCACTGCAGTCCCCAAACTTTCAAAAACTGTAAATTTATTCCCTTATGTTAACAGTTTGTTAGTTATCTTATCATATGATGACATGTGCAACTTGAATTTTTTCAAAAATATCAAAGCTACCCTTTGTTCATTGTCTTCTACTTTAAGATTGAATCATAATAACGGTGAACCACATTGGATTGACTTGATGAGAGAACAGAGTGCATGAACTGATGAATTCAAACCCATGAACACCAGTTCATATCTTTGTTGAAGCAAACTATAACAATCATATCTTTGCATGTTCTGTTTTTGTCGATTTTTTTTTTTTACCTTCATAAAGAAATCTATATCTAAGTATGGTTTAATTGATTTTTTTTTCTCTCTTCTTGTAAGTTAAGTAAGGACATCTGCAATGATTTGTTAAGAGAGTGAAACCCAATAGTTATTATAGTTGTTTGAAGTTGAAGGTTTCCCTTACTGTATTTTCATTTTTAACACAAACGATTTTCTCTTTCGATTTTGATTGTGGATTTCTTCTTTTCATAGGACAAAGAATTCCTAATGGTTCTCTCTCTTTTTGTTTCAATGATATTTATTATTATCTCCTTTTGCAATTAACCTTCTAATTAATCCTTTAGGCTCAGTTTGGAAAGAGTATAAGTATAAATGTATATAAAATAATACAAAGTACATACTTGACATTTTCTACTCACTTTTATACAAAGTTTTGCACTCTACGTATTTGTATTTATATTCCTTCCAAACTGAGTCTTAATTAAACAGTAAGAGAAAGAGGTAAAACCTGCAGTAGACATTCACAAAAGGAGAGCAAATATGGCGTGCCACTCTGATTGTTTTATTGCTTTACCAGGTACATACCTTTCTCTTATTCATCATTTTCCTTTGTTATTCGTTCAAAATGGAACCCCCTCACTCGTCCTGTTTATAGGTGGCTGTGGAACCCTGGAGTTATTGGAGGTCATCACCTGGGCTAATCACGTGTGGAAAAATAAAAAGAAAAAGGAAATTTTCTGGGCTTGAAAGTTGAGAGTAATAAGAAAGAAGCACAAAAGAATAAAAGAGATAGAAGATGCTCTCCCTTGTCCTCAAATTCGGAGGTGCCACCAGCGACGACGATGCAGGACCCAATAATTGCAACTACAGAGTCGCTGAAATGGAGATGGTGGTTAGAGATCCGAATATGAATCAAAAGAAAATTAGATGATAGGTGAAGGGAATTTTTGTTCTTTTATATGATACTTAACGTTAGTCAACGGTTTTGGACCAACTTGACACTTTTTGAAAGTTTGGATACTGTAATGACACGTTTAAAAGTTCAAGATACTAAAGTGGAATTTTCCCTAAAATGAACAGATATATAATAAAAAAGAAAATATATAAATTGAATATAATTATATTTATAGTTTGAGGCTTTGGCCTCAAATTGCCTTGAGACTTTTGCATGGCCTCTTTGGCACCCAATTGCCTCACCTCTACCTTTAGCCTTTTAAAACCTTAATTAAACCTATATGGGCTCATGTGGAGAATTCAGGATACAACATCAAGGTACCAAATATCACCTAGGTTTAGGTTACACAATGTGTGGTTTTTCTCATCTAGTCTGATCTTGTGGAGTAAAGAGACAATGAATGAGATACCACAACCTAGGAGGAGAGTGCTGCAATATTTGGATCAGATCAAATTTGTTTTGAAAGGTTCTAATGCTCTATTAATATGATGCAAATTTTGCATTCATTTTATTTGTAATTATGATTTGATCTCCTATCTGATACAAAATTTGTACTTATGTTCATGCATGGATTTATTTGTAATTATGATTCGTGTGTTGTAAGGGGTTCTCTAAAGAACCACCTCTAACACCTTGTTGCAACTTGCCTGTATTACCTTTTGTGCTCTTTTGCTTGTGCATCCAAGGGCAGAGCCAAAAATATTTTATGAAGGGGGCCAAAACCTAAAGTGGATTGAGGGTGAGGAGAAATAAATATTGATGGGTCATAGGATGGGGCCAACAATTGGGGTGGGGGGTAGGGAAGCCGAGAGGGGGGAATTTAAATGAAAGAGGGCATTTACAAGTGAGGTTTTCTGGACCATAGGGGGAAGCTCCTAGCTCCACCCCTACACGTATCAATCTCCACCAATGACCACTCTTCTGGGTAAGTGTTTTGGGTTCGATCTATCCGCTCTTCCTTCCTCTACTCCCCGTTCCTAACATTGAAATTATATTTGTTTATTTAAACAATAATTTAAAATTTAATTTTGATTTCTATAAAAATGATAGAAATACTAAATTACTTATATTTTAATAAATTAAACATTTTTTACTAATATTAACTTATTTATTATTTATAAAATTTATCATTTCAAACATAAAATATGATAAAAATTATAAAAAAGAATAAAAAATATTATACGTTTAATAACATAATCGGTTTAGATCCATTGGGTAGACTCGATCCATAGGCAGTCCTACCTTCTTCCCATCAGTTTGAAGGAAGGGATATGAAGGTCATTTGATACTTGAACTGCATGTGGAAAATGATTTTCGATTTCCACATTTCCATATTTCTAACCTTCATAGTTCATAGGAAATAACTTTGTGCTGTTTGGCAAATCTTTTTAGGAAGATCTTCTAGCAGTTTAGATGGCTAAAAGGCATGTTGAGCTTTTGAGGTCTTGTCTTTAAGGGCAAAGATGGTTTTGTAAGCAGCTTGGTATAATAGGCTTTTAAAAATGTGTTTAGAGGCTATATATCACATAAAACGACCAAAAAACTTCATTTGAAACTTTCCAAAATTCGACATTTTCGATCTTTTCAGGTCTTTCTATGCATGTGTGTTATCATCTTCCCACCTTTTGATTACCAAATGGAAAAGACGGATTTTCGATCTTTCAAGTTTGCCTAAGCCCACAATACCACACGGAAGACTTGCCAAACACCACATTCTTTTACCCTTGTAAGATGCCGCCATTAAGGCCCCATTCATTTGTTGGTAAATAAACTTGGGAAAGTTTGTCAATGGGTGTCTTTTTCCCCTTGACAAACTTTAAAATGTTATTTCTGCATTTACTAATGGGTACATAGTAAAATAAGTTCCACTTCCCCGGTAGAGCTGTAAAACGGGTCGTGCTGGGTCAGCACAACACAGTCCGTGTACGGCCTGCATAAAGTGCCATGGGCTGGGCTGGTTCGTGGGTTGAGCCCTTAGGCTGTAGACTGAGCCAAAGCTTTTTATTTAAAAAATTGAAAATAAAAATTTTAAAATTTTAATTTTATATGAATTTTGATGTATACAATTGTTTATATATACAATAATTAAATAAAATAGTATAATAATATTGAAAATAATTGTATATTTTATTAATATATTATATACTATATATTATTATATAATTTTATAATTATAAGTGATATAATATATTATATATTATATATAAATATATATGGGTCATACTGGCCTATAAACCTAAAACCCCAAGCCCGACATGACCCATACAATCGTGTCGTGCCTAGCACGACCCGATTTTACACATTTTTTCCCCAGGTAAAACTTATCCATCTCACAAGTGGTAAGTAACTTTCCCACCTATGAGAAAATAATGGGTCAACTTTACCCATTTTCATATTATCTTTTTATAGGTAAAAATATCATTATATTACTTATTTGGGAATCCTAGATTTAAAAAGAAGATGGACAAATGCACTTACCCAGATAAATGTGAGTTTGAACTCCAAATGAAAACTCCACTAAACAAAGATGCTATCTACCATTAACAGATTGCAGGAGATTCTTGGGTAAGATAAAACTACAAGACGTTCTCCTAAAGTATTCTCAGACATGGAGGACGAGGGCCGGGGTGAGATCTCCCGATGTTTGAAGGACTAGGAATAATTACGATAGTGACTTCCCCATTCTTCCCTTCTTCTTTGTTTTACAATGAAACGTAGGTTCTCTTAGAATACAGAACTAAAGTTCAGGTCTACTCGGTAGGATGGGAAATGGTGGTGCTTCGATAGATTCCATATATATGACGATGATTGTATCATCTTTCCTTCAAGCAAACATCAAGGACTGCATACCTCTTTACAGGGTTATCAACACCAAGGGGAAAGTAAAATTAGAACCAAATCCTTCATTATCATGGGTATGGTGTTGATATAGAACCAAATCCAACATCTCAGCAATAGCCTTTTGATTCTCAACTATCAGTTGCAGAGCACATTCTGAAACATTTGAAATCTTACAATCGAATTATTTTCTTCATTGTATTTCTTATACTGCTAGTAGGTGGAGAATTTGGCCATTCTACTCCTTGATTATAGTTGTAGCAATTCTTTTCTTGTCGTTTTTGCACTAGTTGGTGCCCAACACCAAATACCAAAAAAAAAAAAAAACCTTAGGTGTCCTCTATTTAACTTCTTTTTAAGTTTAAAAAAAAAATCAGTTAACGGAAGTTTTACTTTGGTATTTGGTGTAACCCTTTCTGGTCACGTACTAATTTTTTTCGTGATGTATCAATCTTTTGGCTAAGTACCTCATCCTTTGACCTGCTCCCAAGTGGTCTGTGACTCAGAGGATGATGGAGCTCCGTGGTTGTGAACTGCCTGGTGGTGAACTACTTGGTAGCGAACTCCCTGGTCATGAGCTACTTGGTGGCAAACTCCCTGGTGGTGAGCTACTTGGCGAGCTCCTTGGTAGTGAACCACCTTGATAAGCCGTTGAGTGCGCTGCCTTGGTGGTGAGCTCCCTGGTGTAGTGCAACCCGACTGCCCTTTGCATGAGATGATCTGCTCCTCTTTGTAGGCGACGGGAGCCGAGGAACTTGCGAGAACTGAATCAGAGGACCCGAGGGTATTTACCCGGCGGGGCCACTCCGATGGCTAAGTTAGCACTCTGATAGTAGAGAGCTTGAAGATGATATTAGAGAAATGAGAGAGCTAGAGAGCAGGGGTTACCTCCATTTTTCCTCCCTCTCCCCTTTGGGGGGTCGGAGCTCTTATATAGCGGTGTCCTGACAGATCTGGCGTAACCGCCTCTGATTCTCTGTCACAGTTGTTATTTGCTAGGGCTGAGCTGGTGGGTGCAGGTAACCGTTGCAGGGTACGACCCTACTAGACAAGGGACGCTTGTCAGGGACTGGCAAACACGATGCCGCCTGGCCAGAGTCGCGGGAGCATTCTCCAGATCTGGCAGGTATGGTTGTCGGGCGATACACCGAGCTACCTGGTACTGTGCTACTGCTAATATGCCGAGGTGCTTCTACCCGAGGCAAGTCTTTGAGGCGTACTAGGAGGCGAGTTGTCCGTAAGACGGCAGGTTGTCTGTGGAGTGGTCAACAGCCTATGCCGAGCTGCTTGTAAGTGGCAAACGGCCTATGTCGAGCTGCCTGTAAGTGGTGAGCTGCCTATAAGTGGCGGGCTGTCTGTAAGTGGCGAGTTGCCCGTAGGTGACGAGCTGCCTGTATGTGCGAACTGCCTGTAAGTGGCAAGCTGCCTGTAGGTGTTGAGTTGTTTGTAGCTAGCTCGAGCTGTCTAGTTGGCAAGAGGCTGCACTTAGTTGGCATGAGGTGTCAGGTGTCATAATTTCACTAGAGGGCCAAATCCGCCCTCATCATTTGCCCCCCACTCCCGAGATGAGAGTAACTCGGCAAAGGGAATATATTTCTCCTTTTGGTCCGTAAGTCGACGAGTTTGTAAGCGCTAATCTATTTTCTTAGGCTCTGGGTGCTGCTTGTAAGTGGCGAGCTGCCTGCTGCCTGTAAGGTGAGGTGGTCTTCGCCAGTTCTGTACTGTAGCCCTTAGGCTCTAGGGGCAACTTATAGTCCACTTTTGCTGATTTTGCCCATGCTGAAGAAGCGACTGGGTCTTAAGCAGTAATGTGGCCCGTAGGCTTTGGGAGCAACTCGTAGTCCACTCTTCTTGACTTTGCTCATGCCGAAGAGGCGACTGGGTCTTAAGTAGTAATGTGGCTCATAAGCTTTGGGAGCGGCTCGTAGTCCACTCTTCTTGACTTTGCCCATGCTGAAGAGGCGACTACGTTTTAAGCAGTAATGTGGCCCGTAGGCTTTGGGAGCGACTCGTAGTCCACTCTTCTTGACTTTGCCAATGTTGAAGAGGCAACTGGGTCTTAAGCAGTAATGTGGCCTGTAGGCTTTGGGAGTGACTCGTAGTCCACTCTTCTGGACTTTGCCCATGCCGAAGAGGCGACTGGGACTTATGTGGTGCCGAGGTCTCTGCCTGTGAGGTGCCAAGCTGACCAGGTGCCGAGCTACCTGTGAGGTGTCGGGCTGACCGGGTGCCGAGCTGCCTGGGAGGTGCCGAGCTGACCAGGTGCCAAGCTGACCAGGTGTCAAGCTGCCTGTGAGGTGTCGGGCTGACCGAGTGCCGAGCTACTTGTGAGGTGCCGAGCTGACCAGGTGTCGAGCTGCCTGTGAGGTGTCGGGCTGACCGGGTGTCGAGCTACCTGTGAGATGTCGAGTTGACCAGGTGTTGAGCTGCCTGTGAGGTGTTGGACTGACCAAGTGCCGAGCTACCTGTGAGGTGCCAAGCTGACCAGGTGGGTGCCTTAGAGCTATGATTGCGCTGCATCAGCCTTGTAATGCCGATCACCCACTCCTACAAGAAGCTACTAGGAGCTCGACCTTTGGGGGCAACACTATTAACTTTAGGTCACCAGTTCACGCAGGAGCCTTGGAAGGCTCGACCAGCAAGGACGCACATGTAGTTTATTGGCCGCCAACTCCCACGAAAGCCGTAAAGAGCTCATCTTTGTAAGGGGGACCTCATGAAGAGGACTAACGAGGTTTTATCTGAATTGAAAGTAAAGTTGGTAGAGCTGCTTAGTCTGTTAGCTCTCTGCATAGTCTTTGAGTTCATAAAAAATGGAAACTATAAAGTGAGAGCTCTAGTTTGTAAAAAGTGAGGACTTAGCTTTTTGTAGGATGAGAACTTAGCTTTTTGTAGCATATTCCCACAGACGGCCTGGCCACGTACCAATTTTTTTCGTGATGTATCAATCTTTTGGCTAAGTACCTCGTCCTTTGACCTGCTCTCAGGTGGCCTATGACTCAGAGGATGATGGAGCTCCCTGGTGGCGAACTGCTTGGTGGTGAGCTACTTGTTGGCGAACTCCCTAGTGGTGAGCTACTTGGCGAGCTCCCTGGTAGTGAGCCACCTTGATGAGCTGCTGAGTGTGTTGCCTTGGTGGTGAGCTCCCTAGTGTAGTGCAACCCGACTGCCCTTTGCATGAGATGATCTGCTCCTCTTTGTAGGCGGCGGGAGCCGAGGAACTTGCGAGAACTGAATCTGAGGACCCGAGGGTATTTACCCGGCGGGGCCATTCCGATGGCTAAGTTAGCACTTTGATAGTAGAGAGCTTGAAGATGATATTAGAGAAATGAGAGAGCTAGAGAGCAGGGGTTACTTCCATTTTTCCTCACTCTCCCCTCTGGGGGGTCGGAGCTCTTATATAGCGGTGTCCTGACAGATCTGGCGTAACCGCCTCTGATTCTCTGCCATAGCCGTTATTTGCCAGGGCTGAGTTGGTGGGCACAGGTAATCGTTGCAAGGTACAACCCTAACAGACAAGGGACGCTTGTTAGGGACTTGCAAGCACGACGCACCTGGCCAGAGTCATGGGAGCAGTCTCCAGATCTGGCAAGTATGGTTGTCGGGCGATACACCGAGCTACCTGGTACTGTGCTATTGCTAATATGCCGAGGTGCTTCTACCCAAAGCATGTCTTTGAAGCGTATTAGGAGGCGAGCTGTCCGTAAGACGACAGGCTGTCTGTAGAGTGGCCAGTTGCCTGTGGCGAGCTGCCTATGCCGAGCTGCCTGTAAGTGGCGAGCTGCCTATAAGTGGCGAGCTGTCTGTAAGTGGCGAGTTGCCCGTAGGTGATGAGTTGCTTGTAAGTGGCAAGATGCCTGTAGGTGACGAATTGCTTGTAACTAGCTCGAATTGTCTAATTGGTAAGATGCTGCACTTACTTGGCATGAGGTGCCTGTAGGGCTCATCAAGGCTATGGCAAGAGAAGTTTGACCATTTGATTCTTCTATTCAAAAGAATAAGATGCACAACACCAAATTAAAAAAAAAAAAGAAATGAGTTAACGGAAGTTTTAGTTTGGTATTCATTTATGATTGGAAGTGCACCCCGCCCACACCATTCTTTTATGGAAAAAAGATGAGCTATACAAGACGGGGGGTAGCTCTTCCCCTCAAATCAGCATCACAAATGAAACTAAGATCACAAAATCTAAAATCTCTATTACTATCTTGACACCTTAGAGCCCTTAAGGCTAACGCATTCCAATCCCCAGGAAGGAGTGATTCTACCATTGGTGATCTGTTGGTTCTTGTAGTTGATCGCTACATTTATTACTTCCCAAGCCACCCACGCTTCAGCAAGGTTAATTGTCGTTGATCCAATCCTAAAGGCCTTGGTTTCAAGAACTTTGCCCTGACAATTCCTAGCAATGCATCCGATGGCAGAACTTCCATTATTAGAACATTTTAGCATAGAAGTTTATTTTAATGCAATCAGGTTTAGGTTTGAGCCATTCAATTTGCTTCAAAGACTTACCCAAGACTGATTCATTACTCAACATTGGTTTCTTTAATTTGCTTCAAAGACCACCAAAACATTTTTCATTTATATTCTTCCATATGAACCAATAAAAACAAGTTATTTTCTCTTTTATGAATTTATCCTTGAAACCACAATTATGGCTACCTAAGAGACATTTACTTGAATAAATGCAAGAAAAAACCAATGAGATCAAAAAGAAAAGAAAAAAAAAAATCACGTGAGAAGAAACAACCGATTTGGTGGAACTAAACTATGCTAACCCGATAACGTTGATAACGTTGGGCTTCCAGATAGATGACCGTAGAATACGGTGGGGTAGGATGAAAAGGAAATCAGTGATAGGTATACAGACACGAGAGGTCGATAGTTACATAGTATCACTCCCTCACTTCTTTATCAAACCAAAGAAGTGAGAACTCAGAAGCAGAGTTCTACGGCCATGGCGGACGAGACAACGGAGATCCGAAACAACGCCAGGCTGGCCATACTGGAGCTCGCCAACATGATCAGCGTCCCGATGTCCCTCAACGCCATCGTCCGCCTCAAGGTCCCCGACGCCATCTGGCAAAGTGGTTCCAACGTCCCTCTCTCCGCCTCCGAGATCCTAGCACGTGCCCTCCCAACCGGCGATCCCGAAAACCTCCAGCGCATCCTCCGAATGCTCACCACCTACGATGTCTTCTCGGAGCACATCGCCGACGGCTCCTCGGAGCGCAAATACTCCCTGACCGAGATTGGAAAGACATTGGTCACCGATGGGGAGGGTCTATCCTACGCCGCGTACGTTCTGCAGCACCACCAGGACGCACTGATGAAGGCGTGGCCCATCCTGCACGAGGCGGTGGTGGACCCGAAAGAGGAACCGTTCGTGAAGGCGAACGGTGAACCGGCGTACTCGTACTATGGAGATAAATCGGAGATGAACGAACTAATGCAGAAGGCCATGTCGGGGGTATCCGTGCCGTTTATGAAGGCGATATTGGAAGGCTACAATGGATTCAAAGGGGTGGAGCGCCTGGTGGATGTGGGTGGAAGCGCCGGAGATTGCCTGCGGATGATACTACACAAGCATCCTCATGTCCGAGAAGGAATCAATTTCGATCTGCCAGAGGTGGTGGCAAAAGCCCCAAATATTCCCGGTGAGCAATATAATATTCATTTTTTGTTTTCATTAAACTATCAAATTCAGCCTCTGCATCTGCGTCTTATCTTCTGACAGTGACGAGTATGGTTTTGTGCAGGAGTGACACACGTCGGTGGAGATATGTTCGAGTCGATTCCGGCTGGCGATGCCATCTTTATGAAGGTACGCACACTGCCCACAGTCTACTCCACTCTGCTCACGACCTGGTTTGATTTGATTCTCCTCTGATCTTCTCTAATTCTAATTGGCCGGTGGAGTGTGAAACACCACCAAACACAGCCTTAAAACTCTTCAGCCAGGACACGTCGTCACAGCATACTCTTTCAACCCAATGAAATTCGGACACATCACTACATCAGCTGTGGAAATAAAATAAAAGGGAAAGGACTTTATTTGAAATTATTTCCACCGCTGATGCGTTTGTTTTTGATTGGAGGATCGCTAAAGGGCTGTGCAGGCTGCAGCGACAGTCTTACTTTTATTTCTATGGTCCCGTCTGCCTTTTCTGTGCGCGGCTTCATAGAATGGAGGTGGTCATTGACAGATACGTATTGAACTTTCAATTGTAGCATTCAATACTCTGAACTCTCAAAAATAGGCATTTTGGTCCCTCCATTAGTATTTTGTTAGTTAAACATTACATGACGTCAAAATTATATTTTCGTACAAGCTTTTAAAAACGATCCAGAAAAGAAACCGTTTCAACCACCTGATTTTGGGTCAGGTTCGACCATCTATCGAAGGGTCAAGAGGTTTTCATAGAAATTCCACTCATCAATTCTTTTTCTTTTGTTTTTTTTTTCAAATTACAAAAATGTCATTCTCTCCTACCAATTCTCTCTCTTTCTCTTTCTCCTGTTTTTTTCTTTCAAATTATAAGAATGCCACTCTCTCTTTCTTTTTTTTTTTTACAAATTATAAGAATACCATCTCTTTATAAATTACAAGAATGCCACTCTCTCTCCAACCGAGGGAGACCTCATCTCGGCTGCTAGGGGACCTGCAATTAAAGGTAGTCGAGCTGAGCATGAAGTTTTGAGCTAAAGCTCAAGTCTCTAAATCGAATCGAGCTCAAACTAGACGACACCTCGACCACTTAGAGAGACCTCAGCTCGGCACCTCGGTCACTGAGGGAGATCTCGGCTCAATACCTCAACAATTGAGGGAGACCTTAGCTGGGCACCTTGTCAACTAAGGCAGACCTTAGCTCGACACCTTGCCTGCTGGGGAAACCTCAGCTCAACACTTCAGTAGCTGAGGGAGACCTCGGTTTGGCACCTCGACAATTAAGGGAGACCTCGACTTCTTGAAAGACCTGCAATCAAATGTAGCTGAGTTTGAACTTCCGAGCTTTTGACTCAAGCCGAGCTCGAGCTTGAGCTCAAGTCTCTAATTCGAATCGAGCTCGAGCCTAATAATTTATGAGCGAGCCCCTACAACGCAGGGCCCCCTCCGCTAGTATGTCTCATTAAAAGAGAAGTGGGGTGACTATTGGCTAAGAAATGAAAAAGAAAGGGAAAGAAACAAAGAAAGGAAAGAAAGAATAAAGGAAGGAAGAAGAAGAAGGAGGAGATGCTCAATGAAGATGTTTACCGGTGGTAGTGACAACGGTGGTGGGCTGGTGGCGATAGAAAGCAGCGACAACGTTTCTCCCCAACCCCCCTCTCTCTCTCTCTGATATGAGATCTCTCATTCTCAAGACTGAGATCATTTCTCCCCCATCTCTACATCACATTTTTTCTTTGTTAATGATACTTAAAATAAAAAAATAAATAAATATTTTATTAAATCGTGAACCACTAACTAGGTTGAACGGTTTAGTGGTTTAACCGCTTGGGTTAGTGGTTCTCTAACCATTTCAACGAATTTTGCAAAATAATGGTTCAAGGCCAAAACAGAAACCAGTGACTAGATTGGTTCTTGGGCCAAACTGTTCGACCATCTGGGCCAATCCGGTTTTCAAAACAATGTTTTCAAACCATTTTGTCCTTCTAGTGTATAAACCCCAATTTGTAAACCTTTTCTTCTTTTTTTTCATCCTTAGGCCTCAACTACTGCAACGGTGGATGAATTACAAAAAAATAATGAAAAAATGGATAAAGGTGTACAAATTGGGGTTTTATACACTAGAAGGGAAAAGTAGTCTAAAAATACACGAGAAGGGGAGTTTTGGCAATATATAATGTTTAATTGATGAAATACTAATGGATGAACCCATGTGTCTATTTTTTAGAGTTCAGAGTATTCAAGTGTTGCAATTGAAAGGTCATGGTACCTATGTGTCACTACCCTCAAAGTATAAGGTATCCATCTGTAATTTATCCAAAAATATAAGTTTGGGAATTTGATTCATTCCCCTTGCGTGTAAATATTCCAACTATAAAACCATGTGTGAGCATCATTTTGTGAGGACCCAATGAACAATAAAAACCCTTATCTATAACTTCTTATGTAGATGAGGTTTTATTGCTTTTATATATATAACTCTCAACTTTTTTACTTGATTTCTGTGAGAGTTGTTTTTTATTAAAAAAACTAGTGGGGACCCGTGTGATGCACGGGATTTATTAAGCGAAAGTTAAATAATAGAAAGGGTTATTTACTAAAATACCCCTTATAGTTTCATGGATTTACAAAAATCTACCATATAATTAGCATTTTACTAAAACACCACTTATAATTTGTAACACTTCCATTAGATGATAGTGGAAAATGATAGTCTTGACCCTGATGTTTAAATAAATTTAATCAAAAGAAACTAGAAATAAAAATACCATTCTTGCCCTTAATAAGACATAGACAACCACTCTATTGGTTATATTTGGCTAATTTTGTTTTCTGTATAAAAAAAGTGTTAAGGGTAATTTTGGAATAAAAAATCATGGGCCTAATGGAAAAACAAACACTCCTTAATGAAAAGTTGATCAAGTAAATAAGTTGTAAAATATATGGGATATTTTAATAAAATAAAAACTATAAGGTAGGTTTAAGGAAATATGTAAAATTATAAGATGTATTCTAGTAAATGACCCTAATATAATCACATAAGAGTATACAATTGTTTTATATTTTCAACTTTTTAAATAATTAATAATTATTCATATTTTATATACTATTTTTAATAATTTTTTTATAATACAAAAATAACAATAATTAATTTCAGTTAGGTTTATTCATCAAATTGATGAAATTGACCAACCCGATCAACTCGACCCGAGTTGGTTGGTTTTCTAGTATTTTAGGTCGGGTTTTGGTTAAAAAATTTCCCAATTCGATCAACTTGGATCAATTTCACTTTTGTCATTTGTAAACCAACCAAAATCGAACGACCTAACCATGGATATATATTAATATTTTATATTTTAAATATAATTTTTAATATGAAAAAGTGAGAAATTTTCCATATTTCTTAGTCTAAAATATTTCATTTCATAAATCTAATTTTTATATTTATTTTTTAATAATTGCATTGTAATTTTTAAAATTAAATTTAACTTTTAAGTTTAAATCTTTTGAGACAACTGACCTTTTGTGAAAACTGACCCAAACCGAAACAACTTGAGTGGGTCAGTTTTCACAAAAGGTCAGTCGGTTTCAACTAACCAAATTTTTATCTCCAATAATTATTGAAAGTTTTCTGTTAAATAACAAAACAAAATAAATTTATACATAATCATTGAAAATACATATATCACAAAAAACAATAAATAATTACTGAAATACAATAAATATTAATTTTAGTATATATAATTATTAATAAATATTAATTTTTTTGAAAGTTATTTCCTCGAATTATTACATGATATAAGTGAAATTAGTTATTTACTATATTATGTAGAAATATTAAATTATTATTAATTTCAATATTATGTTATAATTATTTTTCTACTTTTCAGAAATTTTTAAATTTACTACATAATTTCTTTTCTTAACTATTTAAAATCTAGTTATTACTTAAAATATTTAGTTATTTAAATCCTTAAATAGTATGTAAAATATTTAAATTTTAAAATATTAATTATTTATTGAATTTAACTGTCCATAAAATCATAATTTATACTATTATTACGTAATTTCATTATTAGTTTTGTAAAATATTAAATTATTATTAATTTCAGTATTATGTTATAATTATTTTTCTACTTTGAAGAAATTTTTTAAATTTATTACGTAATTCTGTTATTTTAACTATTTATTATGTTATAATTATTTTTCTACTTTTCATTTTATTTATTTATAGCTATTACATATTATTAAATATTTGAAAAACATTTAAATTGATAATTCAGAAAAACATAATTTATATTGTTAGTACATAATTTTGTGATATATTTTGTAAAAATATAAAATTATTTTTTGTTTTTAATAAATATTTTAAAGTTGTTATATAATTATGTTAGAATATTTAAATAATTCTTAAATGTTTTAATCCAAACTTTCTTTGGATAGATATAGATAAATAGTAGGGGAGAGGATAAATAGGAATTAGAGATAATTTTGGAGATAAATAGGAATTAGAGATAATTTAGAAGGTAAATAGGAATTAAAGATAAATTTGGAGAAAGTGTGGGAGATAGTTTAGGAGAAATTTTAGGAGAAGAGATTATTTAGGTTATGGGAAAGTGCATCTCATTAGAGAAGAGATTATTTAGGTTATGGGATCTGTTGATACCTATGTATCTTGAAACAGAAATAAACAGAAAAAAAATGTTGCTTCCATACACTTGATTTCTCAATTCAGTGCCTGATTGAGAGGAATTGGGATCTGTTCCTCATAAATTGCACTCACAGGCACACCCCTCATATATTGGGAACATCTTCCATGAATTCTAATTTATAACACACAAGTACAGGAGTTCTTGGTGAGATGTGCCTGTGAGGTCAGTGTGAGGTGTGCTCTCTGAGGAGCAGATCCAGTCTCGTTTGGGAGGGCTTTCGGGCAGCAGCTTCGAGGTATTGGAATTTTGTCCAAGGTTCCTTATTCCCTCGAAATCCAAGAAAAAAAATGTTATTAAAACATTACTCATCGGTACCAAACATTGCCTAAGTTGATTTCTCAATTCAGTGCCTGTGTGGGAGGTTTGGGCAGTGGCTTCTAGTTCTAGTGTTGTGAGGTGAGAGCCCCACGACGAAAATTCAAACCATCAGATTTTGTTGAGTTGATTAAATGATTAAAGAACTCACATGGGCAACTAGACAAAAGTCCAACTTTTTCCAAAGCCACCCATTGGAAAACCGAAGGATGTGTCTTTTTAAAGAAATTCCGGTTACTGGAGACGTGTTTCATCAATATTGAAGGAAGCAAAGGTTTTTCGTCATCTTTTTCTTCTTCAAAATTTATATCTTTTTTTTTTATGTTAGGTGTTTTCTCAACTCATTACCGTGAAAAGAAAGGTGATATTTAATCTACAAAAACATAACTTTGATAGACTATCATCTTTATCTTAAAGAGTTCTGAAGTGAATTGTTACATGGCAACTCATTCATATACTTCAAATCATTGTCATTAGAGCTGTTACAAGATTATATCTGTTAAATTATTTCCTCCAAAGTTAGCAGCAAGTTCATAACACCTATTTTACTGTCACTACCCTCTCCGACTGTGAATCAATGGAAAGTCATTGAAGGTAAAAAAAAAATCAACTACAAGAATCACATGGACTATTGAGCACTCATTAATCACTACACAACACACCACACCACAATTAAATAACTTTTGCTGAAACACTTGCTGTTATAGGGTTCAGCACCAAACCCTATTGCTATCACACACATTCAACCACAAGTATGAAGAGAAAAACAGTCCCCACACATACCTGCCAATCAACAGGCAGCAACAAATGATTTCAAAATACGAACCCAAACCATTTCAAAATTAGCAACAATATCGTTTTTCTGTCAATTTACTGATTTGCTCAGCTATTGAACATGTTATTATTTTATCAAACATGATTTATGCATATGGTAGCAACTTTTGACGAGTTGTTTAACTAAAGCAACTTCTTCCTAGCAGCTCAACGGAAGCTGAAGCCCTCCCAAATGGGCTCTTATTTTCAGCATTTTTATTGTATTTTCAATGAATAATTGGTTTAAATGTCAAACCGAGCCAGGCATCATTGACAGGCCTAAGGACAGAGGAGGGTGCATGTCAAATCCTCACGAAGAGCGTAGGGTTACAGAAGTTCGATACCGTGCCTAAACACAAACTTTAGCAAGGTTCTTATGATTTATGTGTTCATGTCTTGTAACAGTGGGTGTTGACAACATGGACGGATGATGAATGCAAGTTGATAATGAGAAACTGTTATGAAGCCCTCCCTCCAGGAGGAAAGATGATTGCTTGCGAACCAGTGCTGCCGAAGGAATCAGACAGAAGCCATAGGACTCGAGCGCTGCTGGAAGGTGACATCTTTGTCATGGCTATCTACAGAGCCAAGGGTAAACATCGGACTGAGGAAGAATTTAAGCAGTTGGGTCTAGCCTCTGGCTTTCCCCATTTCCGAGCATTCTATATTGATCAGTTCTACACCGTCTTGGAATTTCAGAAGTGAAAATGAAAAGCATTGTAGCTTAGCTTTATTTGGTTTTCATTTGCTCTGATTTCCTCAGGTAGAGATAATATTGGCTCTAGCTGGTTATATATGAATTTATGCAGATTACATTCTCAAGGCAAATAATGTATGAATTAATTTTATGTCTGTGGAGCAGATTCTTGGGGTACCAAGTTGAGATTTATTCATAAATTAAAGTGGCTATAGTTTTAGGAACTAGCCTTGAGAAGATTGAAGAAATCATCACAGAGGCATATAGGTGCCTATGATAAAACCATGAAACATTGTTTATTATATTAAACATTTATAATCGGTTTGGGAGAGCTAAAACCTCTCCCAACCCAACAATTATAACCGAGATAGAAATGGCAAAACCAGAACGGACCAATTATAGTTTATAGAAGCAGACCCAGTATAATTGATTTGGTTAGGTTCAGTTTTGTTAGGTAAGCCCGACCCATTTACAGCTCTAGTGAACTATTAGGACAGTGTTGATAAATCATTAAATCATGGTAAAATCTTGGACTGATTCAAACCAGAGGGCAATTACTTTGCGCGAAAAATGCCAAAGGTTAAGGCCATACCTAGTCTAGCCCTCTCAAGATCCCAGTCCCTAGATAGCTGAGACAAATACTGGGTAATTAAGGGACAGGTGTCAAAAATTTTCAAATGCTTATTGAAAGTGCTTACAACGTTGTGCCATGGGCTACATGAATTCTGATCTGCCATTCCATTAGAATACAACATTCCGATCTAATTGCGCATTATGGGGGGTTGAGGGGTGAGAACCGAGCAGAGTGAACTAAGGTCCATTGACTTACCATGGAGAGCCTACAGTTTGGCAGGATTGATCTTATA
This sequence comes from Nelumbo nucifera, assembly GCF_055504915.1. NCBI lineage: Eukaryota > Viridiplantae > Streptophyta > Magnoliopsida > Proteales > Nelumbonaceae > Nelumbo > Nelumbo nucifera. The sequence goes on along the minus strand of NC_142654.1, from coordinate 8,822,709 downwards.
CCTCCATTTTTGGAGAGACCTCGAATGACCATCTCAGCTATTGGGTCATCCACTACTAACATGTTCAAATTTAAACTGAAAATGACTTGTAAATCTCAATTAGTAACTTTAATCAAATTTGTGGAAAAAATCATCTCAGTCTGATGTGGGATGAGGAAGAGGCATTCAATATTTATTGCCATTCAAGGTGTAGTTAGAAAGAACTGTAAGAGGAATGAATGGTGGGATACTGTCAATTTCACTTCTTAATATCTTATTGCTGGTAGGTTGAAGCTTTATATTCACTGCATCAATTGCTTCTTCACTTACCTACATAGAAGTTGCACCAACCAGTGTTGTCAGACTCAAATTGGACAGAAAACTGGAAAGCTCACTGGACCATGGTCTCTGGTTCACCCGTTCAACTATATTTGGTGGGGTCCATATAACAGAAAATACTTGATTTCTATCCGGTCGGAGGACATGGATCTAATTAAAATCATTTTATACAAGATTCAGGTTAGGGTTTAAGGGTTTTTTAGAGTTTAAATTTTTAAAATTTAGATTTTAGAGTTTAGGATTAATGGGTTTAAAGTTTAGATTTTAGAATTAATAAATTTAGGGTTTAAGGATTTAAAATATAGATTCTAGGATTTAGGGTTCACAATTCATTAATTTGGCCGCTTCCACCCGATGATAGATGCCAAGTACTGCCCCCCATATAACATACCATGACCTGCATTAACTAATCAGTGGTTCATGCAAAGGGTGTATTCTGACTGCATGTAGGGTCATAGATACCCAATCAAGTACGTATCACGTGTATCGGGTCCACCACCCAGAAAGAACGTATCCGGATCCGGTACGACCCACCTGTCCCGCACCCAATCCTCATAATTTAATGTACCTTTTCATTCATTTTACTCCACTGTCCACCCTTCACCATTCCCGTATTAATTAGCATGCATACGTAAGGGTGTCAATGGAACGGTTTTGGATTGGATCCCGTCCAGTCCAAAATTAATTTGAACTGATTGGACCAATAAGATATATTGGATTGAATCAATCTGATCTAAAATATTTATTAGATTAGATTGGACTTGATTCATCTGTAACAAATTTATATGGATTGAATTGGATTAAGTAAATATCTAATCTATTGATATAAGATAAAAATATATCAATAAATTGCGTTTGAATTGAAATTAATCTAAATCAAAATAAATTTGAACGGATTAGACAGTCCAAAAATTAAATTGGACCAATCTAAATTAACTCAAAATATTCATTAGATTGAATTAAGCCTGATCCATTATTCATATTAAACTGGATCGAATTGGACCAAATACAGTCCAATTGACACCCCTATACATACGGCACCATTTTATTGAAATCGATACCGACAAAGGGACTAAAAGAGAAGCTCAGCAACAAAGAATACTTTTCTTTTTCAAAGACTCGTGATTTGATAGACTTTGTCAGATGACTCCCATCTTCTTCATTCAATTACAACGACAAGGACTCCTCGAAGAGGAAAGTAAACTTTCTCCCAAACTGCTGATGGGCCCCATGTTAGTGTGGCCCAGGCCCAACACCCACCCATTGGATGGATGGATGAAGGATGATGATCAATCAAGATTGTACTTCCCAGTTCCAAACGTCTATGTTGTTTTTGGGTTAAGCGATATGGTTTAGCCAAGGGTTTTCGTATCATATGAATCCCATATGAAAGTTGGGAGTCGTGTCTGTTCACAACAATACAATGGATATAATATTAAAGGTCCGTTTGGTTTGCAGTCAGAATTGGAATTGAAATGATCTATTCTCATAGTTTGTTTAGTTCAGATAAGAATGAGAATGGGAATTGAAATCAGTAGGAATGGAATTTCATTCCTTAAGGGCTGGGAATGACCATTCCCTTAAATAGGGGAATAACATTCTAGCAGGAATGGGAATAGAATTCCGATTCCATCCAATCAAACAGTTGGAATCGAAATAACCCATTCCGATTCCGATTCCAGACCCCTATTCCCATGAACCAAACGGGCCCTAAATAAAATGAAATGGTGAAACAGGAGGAACAAGATTCTTATGATTGACCCTAATAAGGCTTGATCGGTGATGATGATGATGGTGCCACTTTGACGGATCAAATCGTTAGTTTAAATTGTTACATCATTTGGATAGATCTGATTAATCAATTGTTAATCTTGATTTTTGAATTGATTTGATACCTTGTTTTAATTTAGTAATTGTAATCATCTCTTAAGGTATGAAAATGTCCAAAATACCTATACAGTCACTATCGAGGCTGGTTTTTTGAAAAAAAAAAAACAATACAAACTTTATGAACAATTAAAAATAAAAACAAAGGGAATTTAAAATTGCAATTTTACATTTGAGTGATTGATATGAAGGGTAAATTTAAAAAATAAATCAACTTCAAAAAAAAGATTGAAAGGGTTTAAGATAGTAATTCATATGAAAAGAAAATTTGAAAAATAAACATTTTTATTAATGCTTTTTTTAGAAGAAGATTCTTAATAAATAGAGTGTATATCAGCAATAGCGAGAAACTTCAGGGGGAGGTTTCAGACTTTCAGCCCCATTATTTAAGTTAAAATGTTTGCATCACTTGGATGGTTGAGATCAATTTAATCCGTTGATTTGTCAATTGGATGGTTGAGATGAATTTAATGGCATTTTGATGGTCCAGATCTTGAAGTCACAACATATCAATGGTAGAGATCTTATGATAGAAAATAAAGGTTTTTTTTAGAAAGATTTTGATGACACGTGGCGTGATATGAAAGTAGGGGGGGGGGGGACAAGTTGTGAAAAACAGTAGTAAAGTGTCAAAAGCTTCCAAAGTAGAGGGAGGATCTCTCATCTCTGTAATTAATCATCCTAAACTAATCAGAAAAGTTGGGTAAGCATTGTACTTTTACCCAATCTGATACATGGTATGTTTCGGGCGCACGTTAGCAAAGAGAGATGTGATAGGGAGATCCGATTGGAGGGAGAGAACGTCGACGGAGGAGAAACGGTTGGGAGTGGCGGAGGAGGAGGAGGCGCGGTGGTGATGGACCTGGTGGTCACATCAACGGGATTTATTATTCGCGAAATGAAGGAACGATAGATATCAGAATAATTAATTGGTTAATTAATTAGTGAAGAGAGAGAGAGAGAGTAACGAAAATAACGAACGAGATGGATCATGGATGTCTGTGGGCTCCCCTTGTCTGGACGCTGATTTTTTGCACCGGCGCTGCGATCTTATTAAAAATTAATTAAATTCCGCCCGGAGTCCTGAGACCTGTACCCACTTCTGAACTACGTTAATGGTGTTATTCCTCCATAGCTGACAGTCAGAACGACGACGTTCCGCCCATTAATATTCTCGTCTGGTTTTCTCTGACACCACAATAAAACGCCCAATATCTTAACTATGACCAGTTAATGCTCTGTGTGTATGTGTGTGAATATGGGGTGGTGGTGGGATTGGTGGTGATTGTGATTGCAATGGGTGTGTTGTTTGAAGGGATGAAATGAGATTTTGGAGAATTTGAAGGGAGAAAGAAGGATGTTCAAGCTGCACAAGCACAAGTCTAAATCAGGGTCAGGGTCAGGGAAGAGAATAGATTTCAGATTCTCTAATTTTCAGGCACTTCAGGTACTCAAAACAACTCTCTTTCTCTCTCTCTGTCTAGTGTTTCCATAACAACTCCAATTTATTTTGCTTGAATGCTGTTGTTATGAATGCACAACTGTTGTGATACAAACAGAAACATTCTTTTCTTCCTTTCTTTTTCTTCACTAAATTTGTTTTTTTTTTTTTTGTTTTATTTCCATGTAATCCAACTCTTGGGCATTATAAGTTTGGAATAAATTCAGCATTGAGAACAACACTTGAGCATCCTTCCAGTCCCAAAGTTTTTTTAGGGCATCCGGTTTCTCATGCAACCCAACTCTTGGGCATTATAAGTTCTTTAGAATTAATTAAGCATAGAGGACAACACTTTAGCATGCTCTGCAATTGTGAGACTTATTCCCATAGTTTGTTGAGGGTATCTGGTTTCTCATGAATAGCCAATTTTTCTCAATTGTGAGACTTATTCCCATAGTTTGTTGAGGGTATCTGGTTTCTCATGAATGGGAAGGCATAAAATTCCCAATTTCAGAATCACAAGTAACTGTGGGACAATGGAAGAAAGAAATTGCAGCTTAGTTTCCAGGACTCATTGTTGTGATTCACCGTCAAATGAGACAAATCTCATTTGACAGATAAGTTTGATTACAGCAGTTCTTCCTAATTGAGCTTGAAAGTTTTTTTTACGTGCAAACTAATTGTATCAAGTACACTAATAACCTCTATAGGTTTTCTTATTTATTCTTTTGTTTTTTTTTTTTTGGGTAGGGGGATTCTAGTGAAGTGTCGATTGCCCTAGAAGTCTGTAGATATTACTAATGAACATTAGAAAAGAAGCTAGCATATAGACTTAAATTGATGTAACTAACATCAAATTACACCAAAAACCATTTTGACATGGTTATAGATTCAAGTGCCAAAAACCAAAGCAGATATGAGGTGGCTCAGCAGATATGATTTAATTTTTTTTTAATTTTATCACTAATAAATATTATTGATTTCATATAAATAAAGATGCAACTTTTGAAAAACAAATCAAATGACCTTTATTGTACAATGCTAATATTTGACTTGGCCTCACGTCAATAAGACCATCACAAAATTTTAGTCCATTTGTTTTTTCACTCATCTTGCACACACATTTGCATGTACCACTGAACCAGTATATATAAACTCAAACCAATGCAAGTGGATTTCATTGTCATGAGTCCCCAACATTGTTAGGGTGCTTAGTTTTGAAGGATACATGTAAGTATAGACTGAAAATGGCCAACTAGGAACTACACTTCTGTGCAATGGAAGGATCAAATAGAAGTCTAGTAGATCCTATATTGAGAAAACAATATTTGATTTGTTTTGAGAATATCAAGTTACTGTTTAGTTATCTAAATCCATCTGCTCAGTCTTTTTCATGAAGAACTTGGAAAATTTTTTCTCCATGAAATTTCTCTTTTAGATAGGTGTTGTAATTATTCTGATGCTTTTCCAGTATAGATGTCCAATTCCATCATAATCAATTTTAAATGTTTGATGCGTGCTCCAACAATGAATGTATTTTTTATCTTGCTAGCAATGCTTGTATAGTCTTAAATACATCTTGGGTGCTTCAAGGCCCATAGTGTAATTATCCTTTGATAAATTACCCTTTTAAAAACAAGTGCTCAAACAATGTATCACCTTTGATAAGAAAAAAAGTGAAGACTAAAAATGGTTTACATAAGTAAAACATGGCTGACTAGAGAAGTTAGCCCAATTTATATTGATCAGCATGTTAGACCTTGGCACTATTGTCTCAAGATGTCAAGCAATAAGCACCTCAGTAAAGCATGGAGCATTCTCTCTGGACTGAAATTAGTTTTTGTGCAAGAAGAGTCCCAAGTGTTATAATGGCTATTCATGTTTTTATCATCTGTATTCTCATATTTTGGTGTGAACCTCCATATTGTCTTCAGGTTGTGAATTTATCATAAATTAGTTGTAATTCTTGTTATGTTTCGAAGAAGAAAGTGAAAATCTGAAAGGGTATAGACTTAATTGAAATTGAAAAGTAGCTTCAACACTGTCATAGTGCCTACACCAACAAGGACTCTCCCTTGTGGAGTTGAAATCATCATAGACTTCTAAGTGAAACAATAATTTTACAGAAGTCTACATATTTTGGGCGCTTAATTTTTCTTTTAAGCTTCCAAACTCCCTTATGGACCTATACATGTCTTTGCAGTTGATATTTTTATTAAGAGTGTTAGACCATGGAAATTTTTCCTGCTTGAATTGTTTTTGATTACTTTAATTATCTTTAACACAGGTACCAAAAGGATGGGAGAAGCTTTCTGTGTATGTCGTTTCTTTGGAAACTGGGAAAACAACTTCCAAGACAAGCAAAGTAGCAGTAAGAGATGGAACTTGTCAATGGACCGAGACACTGATAGAATCTTTATGGGTTTCACGTGAATCAAAGGAGTCTGAAGAATGTCTCATTAAGCTTTTCATGGTCTGATATTATTTATTAAATTTTTATCGTTATTAAGTATTTGATAAACTCCATTTGCTAAAGCATTAAACACCACTGTTCTCACTGAAGATTTATTCTCAAGTTTAACTTAACTAATCTGAATAACATGCTTGTTCTAGGGTTCGTCCAAATCTGGTATTCTTGGAGAGGTTATCCTCAACCTAACAAGCTACATGAATTCAAGTGCAACTGTTCCTCTTTTATTTCCATTGAAGAAATGCAATTATGGGACAGTTTTACAAGTGAGGCAATAATCCTTTTTTTTTTTAAATTATACGCATAAACTTCTTGTTTTGTAATTATATATGCATTCTTTACTAAGAAATGCTTACAAGTGGAAGTAATTTAGATATTATGTGGATGTTCATTATCGTCCAAGCCTTAGCCCAAGTATATGGGGTCGGCTACATGAATCCTATTTTGGCATTTCATTCTGTTTAATGTCATATCCATTGTTAAATTATTAGCACTTAAATCATTTCTTACTGCTTCAAACAAATCCTTGTTGGTCTTCCGCTAGCCCTTCTAACTCCTTCAACTTGCAACTGATCACTTCTTATGGGTGCTGTCAAAGGTCTTCTATTGATGTAATCAAACCATATCTTGGTCTACTTTCTCTCATTTTATCATCTATTTCAACTACTCCTATGTTTTAAATGACTTCATTTGTGACCCTATCCTTTCTATTTTTTATACTCATCCATCTCCACATATAAATTTCTGCCACTAAATTTTTGGACATGTTTCTTGACTGCAAGGGTGGGTCTTGGCGCAATGGTTGGGTTTCTCCATTGTGACCTAGGTGACCAGGGTTCAAATCTTGGAAACAGCCTCTCTGTGTATCTGTGGGGATAAGGCTGCGTATATCTGTCCCTCCCCACACCCCACATTGGCAGGAGCCTCTCATGCACTGGGCAGCCCTTGTTTCTTGACTGCCCAACACTCTGCTCCATAAAGCATAATTGGCCTTACAAATGTTTTATAGAACTTTCCTTTTAATCTGTGGTATTCGCCTTTCGCATAAGATTCTTGATGTTCTTCGGAATAAAATATTTACTAAGTTTCACAATGGTTGAGGGACTAGATGCTGATTCACAATATCAGTAGAATGCCAATTATCCCATCCATTTCTTTGCATCATGGCAAAAGTGACAAATTCATGATCATCTCCTAACTTGGTTCTTTTTGTCTTGAAAGCATGCAATTTCTTGTTATTCATAAGTAACATGGATGTCTTCCTTGTCTGAAAATTTCAGGTCAAAATTCAGTGCCTCACACAAATAAGAGACAGGTTTCTGCCTTTTATTTTACCATACAAATATTATACTAACCAAGCTGGCTGGGTCCAAAATATTGCAAACTATTTACTTCATTCTAATTATCCTCTGTTTCATTTGATTGTGGAAACTATATTTCAGGGATGAACAATGGAAAGAAAGAAGTTCCCATCTGGAAGATCTGAATGCAGACTATTATGATTTGGACAACCGATCAAATAGGTCTGATAATGCATTTGCTAAGAATGTTGGATCTACTTCTAGTAACCTTTTGAGTAGCACCTCTCGTCCAGGAGAACTTGGGAGTAGGGTGTGGTTACCTTTGTCACTCTTAATCACTTGTCTCTTTTTTTTTTTTTTTTTAGCATTTCTATATGCAATTGACAGTGTACTTATTTGTCACGTGTTTGTCATGATTAATAATTAATCCTGTAAAATGGGGAAAATCAATAAAATGTAATATCCTTTTAAATGCTTTTTTTCGGTTTGGCTCACATTTTCCACTAAAAAACATTTTAAATTTCTTAAACTATTATTTTGGTTCTGGATCATGAAACATGAAGCATACTAGAGTCTAAGAGACTAGAAGACATATTCATTTTCCAAGGTAATTATCATTCTAATTCATTAGCTGACTCCATATAGCTGGAATAAGACTTGGATGATGATGACGATGATGAATTATCATTCTGATTCGTTATATGGACAACATAGCTTATAGCATTAGTAGTTGAAAAGCATGTGCGTTCCTGACAAGCTCTTGCAACTTTCAGACTTTCACTCAGATCATATCTGGGATAGGATTCTTGTGAAAAAGATAAATATATGCAAATTAAAGAATTGATTATCATACAATGAAATGTTTGATAGAGAAAAAATGTGTTGCCTATAAAACTTTAATGTTAATTCTCTTTGTTATATATAGTGCATCATAATGTGTTCTCATATTTGTTGGTTATGGAAAAAAAAATGTTCTTATATGCCTCAGTAGTAAGGGTGGACGACTCTTCTGAATTTAAATAAAATCTTTTTCTTTTTTGATAATATGCTTGAATTGGACAATTAAAGAGAGTATATGTGTGCTTAAAGGACATAGTAAGGTTCAATATGGAAACCTATTCTAAATTGAAGCTAACTGGTAATGCTACCCTACAAAATATGGAAAATTACATATTTAATTCTAAATGCAATCATTATCCAGCCTAATACAATCTCAAATAAATTTCCTTCTTTATTTATAGTGTGATTAGATATGGTGTATCTCATCTCTTTACTCTCTATCTTCCACACTCAAGCACATGGTGATCCAAAGAATCACTGTATCTAACCAATGAAGCCAATGCTGAAGAAACCAATGACAATGAGAACAGAAAATAAGAGCAAAATAGATCTCTCCGGTGAAAGAAAAGTCCGTTCTTAAGAGGGTGGTACTTGAGAGGGCTGAGTAAGCAAGGGAAAGTTGCATGGGGAATGTTGCCTGCTGCAGTTTTTTGGTCTTTATGGAAAGAAAGAAACACTAGGATTTTTGAAAACAAAGTCAGTTCCAAGTAGTTACAAGAAGAATTTTGGGGAAGATGATATCTTGGTTGGCGGGTCACAGAATGTTTAGAGGAAAGAGTACAAATACTTTTTTTTATTTTGAAAATATTTTTATAAACAGTCAGGGTCTGATTGCTTAAATGTTTTTTGAACAGCTTTTTATATTCCCTGTATACAGCAACCTATTGTACAGGGTTTGTCTTTTTGGTTTCCTGTTCATTAATAAATTCATTACTTTCTTCCTCAAAAAAAGAAAAGAAAGGTCCATTCCTAGCTTCCAAGCTGCAGATGTTAACAACTTTCTTCTTGCTACAAGTTGCTGACATTTCTAGACTTTCTACACAACCATGAACCCTTGTGGAAATTAACTTGCCACAAGTTGCTGACATTTCTTCTTGTCACCAACAAATTAACTGGTCCAGTCGAGTGTTCCACCAACGAAGTAACCAGCTTGATTGATGACAATCAATAAAGACAGGATTTACCATGTATTTATTTTGCACTTGCAACTTCAGCAGGATTGAGAAAGAAGAGTGAGAAGTGAGAACTCTGTTATGTGTACATAAGATAAAATACTTGAACTAATCTAAGAGAAAAAGAAAAGTCAAATTAACTCAAAATTTTATTAATAGTATGCTTGAATCACACAATTACAATGAGAAAATATGTGTTTATAAATGGAAATTAACAATAATAGTAGTATCCTACAAAATATGGAAATTAACATATTTAATTCTAAATACATTATTCATCCATCCACAATAGAATCTCAACCAGATTTCATTCTTGCTTATTTGTAGTGTAATGCGATACAGTGTATCTTATCTCTTTACTACCTATAGGATGAGTTTGGATAGGTGCATCTGAGGTAATATTGTCAGACAGGCCCTTGATGCTTCTCTAGTTTTATAGCTTTCTTCATATTACAGTCTTACTGAGATTTCTTACATCCAAGAGGTTTTTCTCTGTAGGCAAATTACATATGCAATTTTATTTTTTTATTTTTCTGCTTTTTGTTGTACTGATTAGCATTTCTTTCCTGGAAAATCACATAATTTTGCTCTCTACTTTTATTACCACAGGACCCAAGTTTCTCAGCGTCAGGGTCACACCATAGTTCTGACTCAGCCGATAGTTCCACAGACAAGATGGACATTTCCCCTGGAAACAACTTGAGTGGCGATGCATATGATCCAACTGAAATAAAAGATTCAACTGGTTCCCAAAGTAGTTTGCCTCGTGGTGTATCTCCTATTTCTGATAATTCTCAATCTGATCTTTTATCATTTAATTCAAGGGCTTCAGATTCAGCCACCAAAGGCTTGCTTGAAGCTTCAGAAGAAACAATTAATGAGCTCCGTGCAGAAGCAAGGATGTGGGAAAGGAATGCTCGGAAGTTAATGCTTGATCTGGAATCATTGAAGAAAGAATTTTCTGACCAGTCAAGATACCAGGCAGATCTTGATATGGAGCTTTCAGAAGCATGCACCGAACGTGATGGGTTGAAACAGGAAATTGAACAACTTAAAATATTGGTGAAGGAAATGACAGACAAAGGAACAGAAACTGAGGATTCAAAACTAAAAGCAGAAGGTATGAGCCATATTCAGAAGGAATTGGAGGATGAGATAAAATTTCAGAAAGAATCAAATGCAAATTTGGCTCTACAACTAAAGAAAACTCAAGAATCAAATATTGAGCTTGTTTCTATTCTTCAGGAACTCGAAGAAACAATAGAGAAACAAAGATTGGAGATAGATAATCTTTCAGAACTTCATAGCTATAACTGTATAAATAATGACATCAGGGAGTTAAATTCAACAACAAGATCTTTGCTCAAGAAAACAAGAAATGCCTCTTCCGATTCTAATTCTGAAGATGGTGATGCTAGAAGTAGAAGTTTGCAAGAAATGATAGACGAAAAGTCTAACTTGGTTCTCCAGCTGAAGGAATTGCAGGAATCACAAGAGAGTTTACAAAATACCATTAAGTTACTGGAGAAAACCCTGGAGGAAAAAAACAAGGTAATTGAGGTTGAGCGGAGCCTGAGGAACCAAGCTATATTGGATGTGAGAAAGAAATGCTTAGAAGTTGGTGCTTCCAAAGACTTTCTTGAATCTTCAGAAGAAACAATTGATGAACTCTGTGCAGAAGCAAGGGTGTGGGAAAAGAATGATCAGAAATTAATGCTTGATCTGCAATCATTGAAGAAAGAATTTTCTGACCAGTCAAGACATCAGGCAGATCTTGATATGGAGCTTTCAGCAGCATGCACTGAACGTGATGGGTTGAAACAGGAAATTGAACAACTTAAAATATTGGTGAAGGAAATGACAGACAAAGGAACAGCAACTGAGTATTCAAAACTTAAGGCAGAAGATATGAGCCATATTCAGAAGGAATTGGAGGATGAGATAAAATTTCAGAAAGAATCAAATGCAAATTTGGCTCTACAACTAAAGAAAACTCAAGAATCAAATATCGAGCTTGTTTCTATTCTTCAGGAACTAGAAGAAACAATAGAGAAACAAAGATTGGAGATAGATGATCTTTCAGCACTTCATAGACTCGAGAAAACAAGAAATGCCTCTTCTGATTCTGATTCTGAAGATGGTGATGCTGGAAACATAAGTAGAAATTTGAATGAAATGGTAGATGGGAAAAAGTCTAACTTGGTTCTCCAGCTTAAGGAGTTGCAGGAATCACAAGAGAACTTGCAAAATACCATCCAGTTACTAGAGAAAACCCTGGAGGAAAGAAACAAGGTAATTGAGGATGAGCAGAGCCTGAGGAACCAAGCTGTATCGGATATTGAGGCTGAATGGAGACATATGCTATCCATGAAAGAAGAACAAATCACCAACTTAGAAGCAATGGTATCTGGTAATCCCAATGATGAAAAAATAGGGTTGGACCATCGAGATGATCCTGATCTTACTAAAGAAATTGAATCCTTGAAAGCAAAAATTGATGAACTAGAGAGAGACTTCAATGAGCTTACAGATGAAAACCTGAATCTTGTACTTATGCTCAATGAATCAAAAAAGGGTCTTCCATCAGGAGGTGCTTCTTTGGATGATTCCAACATTTTTATCGGTATATCTGAGCCTGAAGTCAGAAACTCTGAATCCCAAATATGCCAATTGGAAAATGAGCTACAGGAAGAGATGTTCCCTGAAGAAGTTGCCACCAACTTACAAGCTGAACTGATAGATCTTGAGAACAAGTATACTGAACTGGAGCTTCAGCTACAAATCTTCAAGGATAAAGCTTCTACTCTTGATGCCCAACTTCACAAAAGCCAAGTTGAAGTACAAGAGAGGGATTTGGAAATTACTGCACTGCAACAACGTTTGGAGAGGTCTGAAGGTAGAAAAACTGACAAAGAGGACCCGTACATTGTTGATTGTGCTAGATCTGAATATATTGACTCAAATATTTGCATAGAAATCTCAAATATATTCTCCAAACTAATTAATCAGCTTCAGCTGGCCTTAACTCATGTAAAGAAGCCATGGTATAAGACTTATTCTCATGTAGATACTGAATGTGAAGATGATCTTGATGGTATCATGGCATTGAACAGTATAGCTATAACTAATCTGAAAGAGCAAGGTGAGGCTATTATAAGAAAATTTGTTATGCTAAATAAATTATTGGAAGAAAATATTACAGAATGTAAAAATGCACTTCACCATAAAGAAGTAGAAATCAGGGAGAGGGATGCAAAGTTGTCTGAATCATGTAAAAGCTTGGAAGAATATGAGAAATTGGAGATGGGATTGGAAGAGGACATTGCAGATCTGAGCAAGGAACTTATATCAAGGCAGTATGAAGTAGAGGAGCTTGCAGCCAGTTTGTCATTAAAGGTAGAAGAGATCAATGATCTAAGGCGTTCTCAAACAGAGTTAGAACTTAAGGTTTCTGCTCTTCAAAAAGAAAAACGTGAATTGGAGGAGTACGCAGAAATTTTACTTAGGGAAAACGATATTTTATTGAAGTGTTTGGATAATGTACGACATGATTTGGTGGTTCTTGGCAGCACTGTATCTTCTCATGTTTCTGCCAATAAGACTCTTGAATGGAAATGTTCAGAGCTAGAAAGTGCAAAACAAGAACTGGAGGTCCATATAAATTATCTAGAAGAAGAGAATGTACAGTTATTAGAACGCATATCTGGCTTGGAAGCTCAGTTAAGGTATTTGACAGATGATAAGGAGTCCAGTCGATTGGAACTAGAAAATTCAAAATCTGTTTCCAGTGGTCTCCAGGATGAGATCAGAAGATTGGAAATTCAGATGGAGACTCAAAAAGTGGATCTAAAACAAAAGTTACAGGACATGCAAAAACGGTGGTCAGAAGCTCAAGAAGAATGTGAATATCTAAAAAAAGCAAATCCAAAATTGCAGGCTACTGCAGAAAGTCTCATTGAAGAATGTAGTTCTCTTCAAAAGTTGAATGGAGAGTTAAGGAATCAAAAGCTGGATTTGCACAAACGCTGCATTCAGTTGGAGTCCAAATTGTTCGAATCAAAAATGCATTTCTCTGATTGCTCCAGAAAAGTTGAAGCTTTACAGGAAAAATTTTCTTCAATGCAAGAAGACGTTTCCTTGAAAGAATATTTCCTAACTTCAAAACTGGATGCTCTCCTTCAGGAAAACAAGGAGCACAAAGAGAAACTTATTCTGGAGAAAAACTTATTAAATCAAAAGTATTTGGAAAAGACTGCTGAAGTTGAGAACCTCCAAAGAGAGGTAGCACACCTCGCTGAGCAGTTATTAGCACCTGATGATGAAAGGGAGAGAATAGCTTCAGATGCAGTGCTTGAAGTAATATCTTTACGCGCAGATAAATCAAAATTAGAAAGTTCTCTTCAAGAGGTCCAAGCTAAAGTCAAGTTGTCCGAGAATGAACTAGATGCCCTCAAAGTAAAAACTAATATGAAGGTACAAGTCTTGGTTGATGAACTTGCTGCTTCCAAGAAAAACCATGAATTACTAATATCTGGCAATGAAAAACTGAAGAGATTGTTGGAGGCTACCAAATCTAGTGAAGAGAGATTCAAAAGCACTGTGACTGGTCTCGAGCAAATACTTGCAGATTCTGAGTATGAAAGGCAACACCTATTCGAAGAAATTACTACCTTGAAAATTAAACAGAAGAGGACAGCAGAACTTCAGAATTTAGTTTTGTCTCTTAAGAGCTCACTTAATGAAACTAAGTTTGAGAAGGAAAAACTTGAAACTTTGATGCAGTTACTGTCTGGAGACTGTGAAGAATTGAAAGCAGAGAGAGGACCATTGCTTGAGAAAGTTTCTAGTTTGCAGAAGGCCATGTCTGAATTTGAAGATTGCAGACGCAGCAAAGTTGCCCTGGAAGAAAAGGTTCTGCGACTGGAGGGTGATCTAACTGCAAAAGAAGCATTATTTGCTCAGGATGCTGGGATAAAAATTGAGCTTAGCAGAATTAAAAGAACCAATAGTCAATTTCAGCGGAAAATACAACACCTTGAGGAGGAGAAAGATGAGTACTTAAAGAGAGCTCAAGTCCTTGAGCAGGAATTGAAGCTAAAGAGAGAAGAAAACCGGTTTCAAAGTGTGTCCAGCAATAAAGATCTGTCTGGATTTCCTGAATCTAATGCCAAATTTATGATACATGAAGAACTGAAATTTTCAGAGGTTACTCTTTGATGTATTTTTTTTACTTTAGATTTATTTAAAAATTTTATTCAAACATACAGCAGAATCTGGTGTTTAACTTCAGGCATTATGGTGACAGGAAGGAATGGAGAAGAATGCCCACCAACAGAGAGAAAACCAAGAGAGGTCATCTGTAGAGATTGATCAAATAGGAGAGATTCCACAAGATCAACCAAACCTAGATGCTGTCCAACACTTGGGAGAGGTTATAAATATTCATATATATTTTTTTTTCTTCCTTGATAGTCATTACATGCCTTCCTGGTCTTTCGAACTTTTAGTGGCATAATATACCACTGGCTATTGCAACAGTGGTTTAGTCATGGACGATCTGTCTTTTTCTATTCATTACATTTGAACGCTCTCTCTCTTATTTTGGTTCCAGGGTGATAACCTTAATTCTAATCATATTAGAAGTCCTCAAGGTACAAGAGTTGATCCCACAGTAAGGATTCAGGCTCTTGAGATTGAACTTTCTGAGGCTTTGGAAGCAAATAATATGTATAAAGAACAACTTAAGAGGTAAGTGCAAATATTTTCCAACTTAACTGACCACCTATATTTGGTTCGTTAGAATTTACCCTGTTGTGCAACATAGCTGATAAGTTTCCTATTTATTATGTCAACCAGGTTATTAGCTGAGGAGGAAAATGAACATTCAGGTGATACTGAGGCCACTGAAGATTTTACAAAAGAAGGATACAATGACAAGATATCATCCCTAGAGGCAGAGTTGAAAGAAATGCATGAGAGGTACACTGAGATGAGCATCAAATATGCTGAGGTAGAAGCAGAGCGTGAGGAGCTTGTATTGAAGCTCAAGGCACAGCCGCAAAGGAGTGGGAGGAGGTGGTTCTGATGAATCTGCTGCTTTAGCAGGGTACTTTTCTTTTCTCCAATATTCAGTTTTTTTTTTTTCCAAATTTTTAATCCTCTTTCATATTTGAAAGAAAATAATGTATTTCTGAATACAAAATCATTAACCAAGGGAGGAGTGCTTGTAAAAAGGAATAGAGAAAAGAAAGTTAGGCTACTAAACATGATTGTACGTAATTAGAGCAATAAAAGGAAATCCAAGGTCAATGCTTATAGGTAACTCAACATTCAATCAATCCAAGCAAGAATTATGGAAATCAGGGCCCAAGAACTTGTGACTTGTGTATGCAGAGAATTAGCAAGGAGTAGGTAAGTAGAGGGTTTTCTATCAGCTGCTTATGCTAATCGAAGCTCAAATAAACTCCATGTAGTAGAAGCACTAGTTTAGAAATGACATAATTCTGGTGGATAGTGATATCCTTTTGAGATGGATGCCAAGAATAATGTGATTTGAACCAGCTCAGATCCTACTGATGCCAAGTTTTAATTATTTATTTGCACTGGCTAAGACAACACCTATCTCATGGTCCTGACCAGCATTTCACTGGAGGTGGAGAATGCCTAGATGAATCTGGGCAAGTGATTGACCTGCTCTGTCTAACTTTATTTTAATTTTTTTTTATAGAAAAATAAAAAACTTCATTAAGAAAAAGGAACTGCCAACAAAAAACACCCATTCTACACTGCCACAACTCAAACAATATCCACTCCAATACAACACCCCAAAAATAGCATAAAAAAGGAACAGTAGAAATCTCTAAATCCCTAACTCTACCAACATTACAGGCCCCAACAAAACATACACTCACTTCCCCAATGAAAGTCAACAAAACAACAACCCTTAAAAACCTAACCTCCAAGACGTTTTCCAATAAAAACATTACACCCTACCCACCATATCTTTACAACAAGATGGTCAGACGATCCCATAGGGCCCATCCTGAAGCCACCCAAAACTCCAAGGAGCTTCACCTTTATTCAATCCAGCTCCCTAACCAATTCTTTCCTTTATACTTGACGGATTCTTTATATATGAGATGTAATTTCTTTTTGAAGCTCTATTTCCTGATAATCTCAATTAGCATTATACGATGGACATAGATGTGTCTAATGGTGTCAATGGGTTAAAATGGATTAAATCTGGATCATGTAAAAGCACCTAGTCCTGAAGGCAGGTGAGATCAGTCTTTCCTAGATTGTAAACTATATGTGGAAAATCTTTGTAAAATATAAAGAGAACATGTGTCAATTCCATAGCAGGTTAGGAAAAGCTAGGATTAGCTACCATCAAGTAGGCTTGTAACTGAATTCCTTCTTCTTAGGAGTTATAATTTGTTAGATTTGGTTATTCTTTTTCTCTGTGGTAATACCAGGAACTATTAATATTATCAAAAATAACAATGAAAGAGATGATAATGATGTCAATAATCAAGGTTTTTTTTTGGTAAAAGTAATCAAGGTTTGAACAGGATCAATTAATGTAGGGCTTGGAAGTCGCCATTTACAAAGCCTAATAAACCCATCTATAGAGCAACCTTGCTCAAATGGTATTATCTTCATCAGACCCTCGGCATATTTCAAACCGACTAAAGAGGAAAAACAACAAGTAAGAATCTTAAAAGGAAGAGTTTATTATCATGAAATCAAAACCAACTTGTATGAGAAGATTTAAGAAGAAAAGGTCTTTAAAATAAATTTACTAGTACATTCTAGGAAGTTAGAAACTTAAGATGCTAACAATTACATCCTTTGGATGGTACACTAAGAATTGTTGGTTAGGAACTCTCTAATTGGAACATGTATGCTAAAATTCAATTTTATTGGATTTTTAATAATTTACTTAACTTTATATAATTATATTTAGATTTAAGTAGACATTGTTTTTTCATTTATAAGAATTTTGCATGGCAAGTCTTATTCAAGTTTTTTCTGTTTTAAAAAGGACAAACCTTGTTCTTTTTATTTTTATAATATTCATCATTTCTTGGCAACTATTTAAGGCCTTTACCCAATTGTTGGTCCAGCTACTTTTGGCACAAAGTGGCTGTTATCAGGCTTGAATTAGCATTTTCACGCTTCGTAATTATTTATGCTAATAAGAATTCTGAAAGTATGAAATTTGTCAATTAAAATTTCTAGATTTAGATTTTAAAATTTAACAGTTTATACTAAAGATCTAAAAGCATTGTAGGTAGTTACAAGGCTGACCAGATTTATTCAAATTATTTTCCTACAACCAATTATTACAAACTTAGATTTTTACATTGGTATCAATCATGACAAGGGATATTTTTACACAATCTGTATGGAATTCAAATTATTATTAAATCTGATACATAGTTTATATAATCATATTTAAAGTAACCTCTTAAGAATTTGAATAATAAATTAACAAGTTCTTAGATGTAATTGCATGCTAGTAAATAATTGACAATAAAATATTGATACATAAAAAAGGACGAGAACTTATGAGGCAAAAGTGAACCATCCATTTGACAAGGAATTCCTTGGGTTTAGCCTCACATATAGTGCCCTCACCTGCCAAAAAATTGTAGCTGCCGTTGAGTTCCCTTGTACTTTTTCAGTTGTTCAGCAGCTAGCTAAAAAGACAACTACTTTCTATTGCAGTGGTACCATGAGGCGATCTAGTGAAGCTGCAGAACACCTGCCAAAAAATGCAGAGGATCTGAATGGATTCTTTCTGGGAGATTGGTTAAGCCAAAATCTGACCAGTATGCTAACTATATATGCATAACTTCTTTTGGATGGTTATAAGTTTGCAACCTTGGACAGCACTAGGTGAAAGTTTAACTGCAGGAGTATATACGATTTTTGGTACCATACTGGATTGAAGTGCACTCCATAGTCCATACTACAAAAGTTGCCCATGCTCATTTTCCTCCGAGTTTTCTCTAGGAGTTATGTGATTGGACACTATTGGCAAGTACAGCATGTAAAATCTTTCTCAAGTCATAGTTGCTTAGGCTTATAAAAGTTATAAGTTGTCTATACCCTCCAATGGAAGAAGAAGAAGAAGAAGAAGAAGAAGAAGAAGAAGAAATAGTTGGGATGCATGGCTGTAAGATGGGAACTTCCAATGAGAAAACTGTGTTGAAGATAGAGCTCCCTCTGATGCCTACTCCTGGGGCCTGGCGGAAGTCTTCACTAGAGAAAAGCATCGAGTTATTTTGACCTGAAATCAACATCCAATCGCATTCATCACTTCGAGAACCCATATCAGTTGTTGCTATTCAGCCTGATTGTCTAAAACTGGATTCTCTTGGTTCTGTCAACATGAAACCCATCGGTTCCAATTCCAAATAGGTCGAGCTGTTAATCTTGTGCAGTGTCTGTAGAAACTAGTATGTTTCTTGGGGCGACTTTTCCAGATGATGCTGTTCCAAATGGCTTGCCACCGGATCGGTTCCCCTTAGAATGTAATAGCATACAACTGTTACTTGTAAAAGATGATTACAGAAGAGATGGATATCACTTTACAACCAACCCAAGAGCTTAGAACGGGCCACTCTTTCCAACGTGGGATTATATTCATTCCATGCACTACTTTGAATCCCAACAGAAGTATAACCATTGGTTTTCTTTTTCTTTTTCCCTGAATCCACAGGCATCAAATCCCCTTTCTCATGCTGCTGCTGCTCCTCTAACGGCAACATCTCTGTGAATGCTGTTGTGTCCATTAAGTTAAGCAAGTTAATGAATGATGGATTTCAGCCCCTAACTCTCAACAAATCACGAGTTTTGACTCGTAACAAAAAGATCGTCCACCGTCAAGCTCAAACTTACAAGTAGAAAGCCTTACGTTTCAATAACAAATGCCAATTAGCCATGCTCTGTTCTACTCTACCTTTAAGTCGACGATGCAGAAAGGAGCAAAATGCGTTAATCCAATGCCCTCACTTTACTCATCCGACAAATAGTACAGAACTAATTAATCCAATAAACTTGGGGAGAAAACTCTGCATATGGTGAAATCGATGTTTTACCTCTTCAATTTCAACGCGGAAACATCTACAGAAGCAGATTGTACATGTGGAGTCTTTTTTTTCTCTTCTTTACGAGCAAGAATGAGCTACCATCTAGTCAGGACTCAGGAGGGTACTAACAAATACACGGTTCGGCTATGTTATGGCTAAATAAATCAAACCATCTTGGCCGATTCCTGAGATTTTCCCGTTTGTTATGCATGTGGATTAACGGATTTCCTGATAACAAGGATACCCAGTTATCATATTACCCATCATCCCCTTCATTGTCACCCCCCAACTCCGGGGATCTACAGCATCAGGCGGTTGATTGCATACCACAAATAACAGACTCCGATGTGCTAGAAACAAGATATGCAACACCCATTTAGAAATAAGAAATAAATACATCAGTGATCCATCGCGTAATCCTGACCCAAAAAATTGATACATAGTGCAATCAGATCTGTAGCAACTGACTGTTTACTTTTTGATTGGGTGTTACAACTTACAATCTTGTCTTTAGCAGATCCGGATTCTGCATATCTGCATTTGAGCAAGAGGCAGTTTATCTACCAAAAAAGAGCAAGAGGAATGTGGGAAGTACACTGTCCACCTGGAAATGATGAAAATGAAGCATGGAACAGTGTCTTGCTTTCGTATTTGTGTGTGCATGTATGCACTCAATGCGAGCACGCATCTTAGCTGGCTTTATCCAATAACTAAAAGACCAGACCACCAAGTTTGAAGACAACATCTTTTATTGAGACATGAATGATGAATCGTAATCGAAGGTACCATTTGTCATTCCAAACATAAATTTACATAATGTTCCGCAATCCTGGAAATGATCAGAACAGCGGCAAAAAAGAACAAAACAATCTAAAGACAAGAACCTGATGGAGCCATGAAAATAGCAAATATCAAGGCTCTTCAGCAACATCTTATCTTACCTTTTTTTTTTATTTTTTCTTTCTTCTCTTTCTTTCTTTCTTTCTTGTTTTTTTTTTTTTTCTCTTCTCTTTACAGTATAGAATAAGCTCGGATCACCTCAACGATTGGTGCCCTGCACAGTGGACATTTTCCTCCACCTCGAACCAACTCGTTTGCACATTTTGAACAAGTGCACATATGTCCACATCTGTAAATAACAGAGGATAAAGAAACATGGACAGATTATTGGTAACTGCACATAGACTTGGTGTTTACTGTTAAATTGGACAAGGCACGAAAAATTTTATTATGTAGACCACCAACCTGTACAGTAACGAATCAATATCACAATCACAACACACACAGCATGCCCCTTTGCTTACATGACCCCATTTCGATCCATCCTCCGATGATTCCACACCTATCCCTGACACAAAACAGCAACTTCACTAGAAAGCAACGAGTGATATGTCATTGTAATTAGTTAATTACTAATTATATGGTCTTCTTGCATAGAGCGTTTTTAGCATAAACATGTCTCTGTGTGTCAAAAGCTGTACAGACCTTGCCCACCAGCTGACCGGTTCAATGCTGCAGAGACTTCCTGCCTAACTGAACGCTGCAACTCAAGTTGCATATCCATGCAGGCTTCCAACATCCTCTGCATGTGGCTCATCCCATGCTGAAGCCTAGCCATGTCAGCCCTCAAATCATTGATGATCTCCCACTCCTGCTCCAAATAAAGCACCCACACTCAATTGAAACAAATACGAGGAATTCTTGTGCAATGAGTGAAGAAATGTTCATGAAACAATGAGTCTTTTTAGATAACAAGATTATATAATAAAAGAGAATTGATTCTACCCTTCCCTTGTATGTCAAGAGAGAAAACAAATAAACAAAAATAAAAATAAACTATTAAAAAAATAGCATGTACACTTTGAATAAAAGAGGTTACTGGTGTCATCTAAAAATAAGAGGCTACTGGAGAACAGATTTCAAGGGATAAAACTTCTGTCCCAGAGTAAACTCAAGGTCAAGGGTGCATAAACCGACTCCACCAGAGCCGGGAGCAAGCCAACCCATTAGTAAAAGGCTCTTCACAATCAACCACGAGGATTAAGTAGCCAAATGTCACATCAATCAATTGATCTATCATCCATGAAAGCATGATAATTTGAATGGTCAAAAATAGAAATTAATTTTAATTACCATCTAACAGAATACAATTTCACTAAATATTTACAAAACCCTAAATCAGTGGGTTCTGATGTTGTGGTCCATGAGGTCACCATTGGAGATATTGCTGTAGATTTAGAGACTTTGAAATAGAAGGATAACAGTCACAACTCTGACAGGCTTGCAAGTTGCAACATTGACTTTGCAAACAGAAGAGTGCAAGTTCAAGCTATGAAATCTCAGTGGTCTACACCTATAATACTTTTCACCTTGAAAAAATGACGTGTGACTCCATAAAGTGCGACATGTAAGGAAAACCAAAAATATCAAACTTGTCAAGTTTAATAAAATCATTGAACATATAATGCTATTGCCAAAGGGTTCTAGTTGAAGTGTTACAGAGAAAAAATGGCGCACAATTTCTGAACGATGCATGCTGTGCCTAGGCCAATTAGCATGATGCAGATCCTGGTGCCAAATAGGTCGTGGTGGGGGGACTGGTGGAGGAGGCAGCACAAGTGGAGGTCTCACAACAGTATCAGGCTGATCACCATTCTGATCATCTCTTTGTTCCTGATCTTGCTGGGGTGAAGTAGGTGTGACCAAAGTCCGATGTAGATCCCAATCAATGGGAGAACGACCTTGTCTTTCTACATATGACTGTATCAATTGGTCCAGGCTCTCACGGAATCCACTCCGAAGAAGATTAGAAACACTTCGCCTACAGAGTAGCCAAAGTTCAATTAAGCAAAACAATAAGAAATCGATGGATAACCATTGCAAATAATTCAAAAGGTCAAGTTGTAAAAATAAAACAATTTCAGAGGATAAGATCAGACACCTGCTGAGGAGTTCCCTCAATTCCATACTATACACATTATCATCATCAGGTGGGTAGAACCTACTGACCCGCCTAACAGGAACAGCTCTTCGAGTTCTTGGAGGATCAGAAGGCCCATCTGTCCAATTCTCAACACCCTCCCTAGAAACATCTTCATGCCACTCCTGTGTTTCTTGCAGGTGACTAGTTTCTCCACCATCATTTCCTGAAGTTTCCTGGGGCCAATTCCTAGCTGTATTCTCTTGCCAGTTTCCATCCATTTCTTCCCTATTACCACCTTGCCATTCACTAAGCTCAGCTTCATTAGGCTGTTGCAATTCTCTTCTACCATCTTCAACAATTTGTTCTTGCCAATCACCACCTTCAATACTGGATCTTTGCATATTTGTGCTTTCAATAGTTGCATTGCTTGTAAATTCTACCGTACGCTCTGACAAAAGATGAATTTCATTTTCCTGCCTTCTAGATTGAAATTGTTCATGGTTCTCAGTTGTTACTTCAGGTACAGTGCTAGACTGAATTTCTTCATCTCTAGACCCATTTATGTTGTTGTCAGATGAAGTATTCGAATGGCCGCTTACTTGACCACGAACAATATTTTCTGGTCTAGAGTGAAATCCCTCCCTGATTTACATAAAAGGTGTCAAATTAACAAATTATGATTACATTTCTAATCCAGATGAAAAGAGAAGGTGATGCAGAAGTAAAGAAGCCAAACTGAAACATTCTATTTTTTTCATGTAATATTTTTTTCTGCCAACAGGCCATTTTGGTCATTTTGCATGTTGTCTGTGAAGTCCAGCCTTAGAGTTCAGTTTGTCTAATCATAAGTAAATTGTGTTTTTTAAAGTTTCATAGTCATTGTTTAAGTAGTTTAGGAATTATTTTCCTATGATATTGGTAATCAAGGCTGTCAACAACCATAAATTCATCAAATGGTGATCATTAAACTTTCCCAAGGGACTATAACTGATCCAGATAAGTTTTCCGTATTTATCATCAAACCCAAAGTTTTCCAATTCCAACAGCTTTTGTACATTTGTGCCAAACCATTTCCAAGTGCTCTCATATTTGGGTGCCCTCCATGGATTTTCATAACCATTCCACCAAATCTCTCAAAGTTCCACCTAAAACCCTAGATTCCATAATTTTCAGGTTTTCTCCACAAAGCAAAGTGTTCATCATCATACTCCAAGCCCTACCAAATGTGGTCACTACTTATGTTTATCCAGGATAAAACCTACATACAGAATTTCATTAATAAAATCTAACACTAAACCCATTTTCCCCAAACAAAAATTTTTCACAGTTTTGGGACAAATCTACAATTGTTACAGTTAAGTCTCAAGACCCTTCCTAACCTGATCAACTCTACCTTAGTGTTAAGATCATTCCTCAACCCTGTTCTACCCAATCAACACCTACCTTCCAATGCTCACCCTCAGGTTCATCCTACATCAATTGGTATAAGAGAAGGTGATCCTACACCAAAAAGTAAGAAACAGACTTACATATTGGGTTGCACAAATATAATTTAGCAACATATTAATATACAACATGAAATTAAGCACAAATAGTTGAAAAAAAATAACTACGGTAATGATTAAAAACCTTCTACAAAAGATTCCAATTAAAGGCAGATCACCAAACAAGTGAATCCATGCAATAGATAACAACTAGAATCAGTGTTGCATTGACCCTCCTAAATGGGTGACACACTCCACAGATTCTTGAGAACACTTTTACATAACATTTCCCTTTTACCTCCTATCTTATTTCACGTAAATGAACAGCTAATGTACAAGATAAATGTCGTTTTTTGTATCTTTTGTTACTTGGTAACAAATAGGGGTGGACACGAACAGAGCTTTTCATGAGCTATTTGAGCTCAACTCGTGAAAAACTCGATTCGACTCGGTTTAAACTGAGCTTTGAGCTGAGCTTGAGCCCAATATGGCTCATTTGCTAATCAAGCCAAGCTCAAGCCTAATGAAGCTCCCGCTCGTGAGGCTCACAAGCCTAATCAAGCTTAAATTATATATAATATTTTTAGTTTTATATACAATAACAAATAACTTTTTATATGTATAACCACAAATAGTTTTTTACATATAGAATTTTTATTTTTTACATGTATACCTTTTTATTTTTATTGAAGCTTGGCTCACTATCAACAAAAGCAACATTTTTAACCCTTTTTTGCAGGTATATAATACAAAAGGTATGGATTATCTTAATAGGCTTTTCAAATAAGGTGTGTAGGCATGTAGGCTTTTTATAACAATTATTAAAGTTCTAAAAGGCACGTAGGCTTTAGGAAGATGGTTACAGACTTTCAGTCAAGCAACAAGAACAAATCGAGCTATTACATTATTAGACATTCACATCTCAAAAAGTTCTTCGTAATTGCTGATGTCAAGACAAGACTTAACCTTTTCTTCCTTGAAAAACGGATTCAAGAAAATGTCATGGCATGGCCCTTGAGGGTTAAACCAATGTCGACCCAGAGGCTGAACCACTTTTGCCTTGGGCGGATGGGTCAATGGTCAACTGTGAAATTGCTGCAATAAAAAAAATCAAAAAAAATGTGAAAACCTTCTAAGCCAGTGAACAGGCCAAACAAGTCAATGGTTCAATCCTTTGGGTCAACAGGACAAGTTAATGGTTTTTTGTAAAGTGGCAGGAATTAGATCAGTCAGAACCAGAATCATTACTGGGTCATTGATCCAATTCCCACCAGCCCGGTCAATGACGAATTGAAAACATTGGGTTAAACAACTCAAACCCATCCTCGTGCTTTGGACACTTAGGGGAGTATACCCCATCTGTTGAAGTTTGCCTTATGTCAGCAAAAAGCAGCTCAAAGATTAATCAAAAACTAGGCTACCAGAGAAGTATGACTAGGAAACAAACAAAATAGAAAAGAGAAACTGTTTTTGTTACAAATTCTTATTTTCTATATTGTTTGAGCAATGAGCAAATGTTGCACTGCTTACTTTTAACATATTTGTAATCTTTTAAACCCTTTGGATGCTTTACTTAATCACTTCCCATCAAGGGTCGTTCGAGTAAATAAAGAGCAGTTGTAGACCCAACAATATGCTTGTACTTCTTCTTGGCTTAATCTGATGAATATTATCAACTGTTAATATGAAGTAAAAATTAAAAAAAAAATGAAAATAAAAAAAAAATCTCACCAAAATGTTCAAACAGGGCTTTGTCTATTTACTGGTATTTCATTTTTAACCAATTTTGAGAATGGAGGTTCACAAGCTCAAGTCATGTGCCTGAGTGCCTCATGCATATGGAGGGCTCTCATCATCCTAAGCAAGATCTCACCATAACACAACAAAAACAATACCAAACCACCAAAACCTGCCATTCAATACAGTGATACATCAGAGATATTTTATTTCTTCACTCCTACTCCCCATCCCCCACCACACCCCTCATTTAGTCATTTCCATCTTTG
The DNA here is from genome assembly GCF_055504915.1 of Nelumbo nucifera. Taxonomy (NCBI): domain Eukaryota; kingdom Viridiplantae; phylum Streptophyta; class Magnoliopsida; order Proteales; family Nelumbonaceae; genus Nelumbo; species Nelumbo nucifera. The sequence continues at coordinate 8,796,770 of NC_142654.1, read as the reverse complement.
CAGCAAACGCCATGGTCCACTCTCCATCATCATCCAATCTTATCAACACCCTCCTATGATCATAAATCCCCTTCTAAATACTATCATAAAAGTGGAAAAGAAACAAATTTATTTTGAATATAGGCATGTGATCAAAATCCTTAAGAATTCCACTCAAGACATTAGATTAGATACTTCTCCAACTTCAAGTGCTTTCAAGACATTACAGGATGTTCTACCATATCGTATAATCCAGGACATTATTCCATGGGCATTGGTGTGCATTCCTTCAATCAAAAGGAGCTATAATGGGGAGTAACTCGAGCCCTAAATTGACAGGACTCCAGACAGGAGCTTGCAGAAACAACTAAAATCAATTTTCATTAATAAAGGTTTTCCAAGTATCAGCTTGGACACACTAGCTCAATATTTAACCTTAAAATGTCTCTACAGTATGTGCTTAGTACCATTTCCCGAGTCTTTCTTATTGATTACCATATGTATTTTTCAAATATCACAAACAAGAAGAATAGAACTCCTAGGAATTTAATTTATAAAGATGTATGATTAAAATCAAGGGGGCATCTTTTTCTTTTAATCCATACCTATACTACATGCCAATAAAGGACAGAAGTTAAAAGAACTAGCAAAACAGTCCCAAATGAGAATTTAACCCACAGGCTCCAAAGGAAATTATTGATGAACATTTAAAAAAATGGGTAACAAATGTTCTATAAGATTTATGGAAGATTTTCAAACATAAAAGCCCTAAACCAACTTTTGGGAAGGAAAGGCTTGTGAACAAGACACCAAGTGGAATCAGTCTCTTGCCAAAGACACGAAGCAGGCAACAATCAAATTCTTCCTTCAATTTGTATCCTGATCTCAACTTAGGTTTGTCAATTGATAATTTCACAACTTTTCAATAATGATGTTTTGGAAGTTGGAACTGTTAAGAATTATAATCTCAACATTGTTTTCAACTTAAGATTTGCAAACTTCCCTTGTTTATTTAGCCTGTAATGGGTTCTTAGCAACACACAAATTGAAATTAATTTTCTATGAATAAATGTCAACAAAATTATCCGTCGCTAAATTTTATCTGCCAAAGATGTATCAGGCGTAAATTCTTATTTTCCAACTAATCAAACTGGAAGTACACTACCAAAGAGAATGCATACAAACAATATTATAGAATTGTGTCCTCTTTACATGCTCTACAAAGAAGTAGAAATTGCAGAGCTGAACCAGAAAGAAAATGTACCAGGTAGTAACAAATAAAGCACAATGCAAGAAAAATAATGTGAAGGCAATGCTGAAAAGGGTAGAGAAGACATGGAATAGAACAGGTAATGCATACCTTAAACCAGATACAGTATGCCATTGTCTTAACTGGCCTAACTCACTCGCCGCCATTGAAGGTGGCCTCTCATCCTCATAAGATCTTTCATTTCGCAAGAATCTACCTCTGAGTAATGACTGGAAAAAATACCACATCAGATTCCAAGGTCATACAATAGCATATAGCATGTAATTTAAACATCATAGTAACAAATATAATTTCTATAGATGGTCTCATCTGGAATTCTAACTTGTGAGTAGTCAATGTTGAGAACTGAGAACATAAGCATCCTATATATTTAAAAATGAATACCTACTCATGGAATTATTGAAGATAATAAAATGATTCTAAATGAATTCATTGGGCATTAAATGACTAGAAACTTTATTAGTAAATCATTTGAAGATGTAAAAATTATAAAAAAAGAAGACAGCGAAAATAGTTGATTCTAGGACAAAAGACTTCGTCTAAGTTGAAAATAAAAACATTTTAGGAACATTTGAATCAAAATAGTAGAATAGTTTTGGAAAGATTAAAATATCATAATCATCAGATAAATTCCTTGATATCTCAAGGAATGATAAAAAAAGAGGCATGGTTTAACCATCCATTTATTATGTAAATTCTAAGTACTATATAAGATGAGGTACACCTCAAAGTTACAAAAGAAGTTGTTAATTAATGCATGGGTGCACGGGTACGTGTATGCATGCATAAGCACAGTTATGCATGTATTACATTCTAGGTATCACATTTTATCTAGCTTTTATTACTCAATTATAAATATGCATTTCAAGTAAAGAGAGACACTCAAGACATTGAATTTCTATCTCTTAAGCATGTTACCAACACACCTAGCCCTAATTGGCTAGGTCCCATCCTAAAAAAGTATCGAGTTTCCAAATCAGACTATCAGAGTACCTAGAATTTAATTTCCTTGTGGAATTGCAGATAACAAGAGTAAATGCAATATTCATACATACTAGGGTAAACATAAAAGAAATGAACATTTTGATAAGCAACTGACCTGGATACGGTTGCGATGAGCAAAGTCCGAGACAGCTCGATGCTCCAACAAGCTTTGCAGTTCCCTTTGCCTTTCCCTCTCAACCCTTACCAACAAATCAATGAGAGCTTGTCTTCCACGCAACCGCAGCCTGTCCCTTCGAATGTGCACAGTTTGGCGTTCATCATGGTCAACAACCATACCATCACGAACCCTTTCAATCTGAGAACCAAGTGCAACAGCTCTTTCTTCCCTTCTACTGCTACGAGAACCTCTCTGCTGCTGACTTGTCATTTGGACCCACTCTCTCACGAGTCTTACCCTCTCCCGTTCAGTTTCACCAAGCCACTCCGCCCTAGGGCTATTGTTTCTCTGGGAAGCATTGGACGTGTGGTCACTCATGCCAATGTCCATCCATCCCCTAACAATCTGCCTCACTCTTTCCCTTTCAACTTCGCCAATATCAGGAGACTGTTCACGGCTAGAATTGTTATGATCTCCACGTTCATTATGTGACTCCATTTGACCTTGAGACCACGTCCCATACTCGTTCTCACTCTCACTTGCATCATCCAAACTGCCACGGTGTTCACTCTCCCGGGTTTCAGACATGTTTGTGGTTGAAAGATTGGTATTAGATTCAACATCCCTCTGCTGCCTCAACCTTTCCCTCACCCTTTCTCGGGCATGGTTGAGCACGTGCTCATCCTCCAGCTCCCGCCACATTTGCAGGAGAGAGGATGCCTGCGTGCTCGGCCTCTCAACAGCCCCCTGCCGTCTTGAAGTGGGAGACTGTGACTCCCTCAAAAAGGAAGAATCAAGCATGGAAACAGTATGCAAACCGGCAAGAGCCATGAGTTCAGATTCACGGTTCCGCCTCTCAATGGTAGTAATCATCTCCTGGGCCTGCCGAGCAGCCCACCTACTCAGAATACGCGAGTGGCGCCTTCGCGCCGCAGACGACTCAGCCAAATCATCCCCTTCGAGATCCGACCGTCGCCTGCGGCGCACAAGCTGATCACCCTCCTCATCATCATCCTCCTGATCTCGAGTAGAGCTACACGAAGCCAATGACATACAATCATCCAAATGACCACGCATCAACTCCTCCAAACCCCGCTGGAACTCCGCACGAGCATCATTGCTCTCCTGCTTCTGTTGCCGCGGCCCAAAATCAGTCATGTTATCCCCTCCCCGTCCCCGTCCCCGTCCCCAACCACTCAACTACCACCTAACCCCCGGTGCCTCGAAGGTGAAACCGACACATGACAACACACATCCTCCGTATCGGATCCTAAAATCAAGGATCAAACAACGAAACACTAGAACTCGTGAACAACCGCAATCCTAAACCTTGTCAATTTCGTGAAGAAACAGAAACAAATCCTATTCCAAATTTCCAATTAGGCCACACCACTCCCCTCAACAGATACAAAACCATTCACACCCCCCAAGAATTGCGAGATTACAGTTGAGAAATGAACCAGTTTGTTCAAACAACCGAATCGTCTACAATAAAACAAAAGATCAAATCGACATTCAAAAACCAGAGCAAGAATCGACAAAACTACAATTAAGAATGGAAGAATGCAAAAGAACGTACCTCTGAAGCTCTGCTCTTCCTCCACGCAACCAGAAAACCAGAAGCCCTATCTTTACAGGACAATCTACATATAATAAGCCAAGATTTTCTTCAGGTCAGAGATTATAAATACCAGAGGGAACAGAAAGAAAGACGAGTTTTCCTTATTCTTTTAAAATTATTTATTTATTTTTTTCTCCTTTTTCTTTTTTCTTTTCGAAGAGAAGCGCCGATTTCAATTTTTTAATGATATTATTTTCACGATATAGCCTTGATCAGGTGACACGCGGCAAACTTTCCACAAAATTACGAAATGGCCGCGCTTTAATTCTGTTTTCCTTTGTGGAGCGGCGTTCAGTGGGGCTGCTGCTATAAGATTAAGACTAAGTTAACTCTCTATTAATTTAAATAATCAAGGTTAGTGTCACTGTTATGATACTTACGTTATCTGTTCATACAAAATTTAAACGGTTTATAATTAATTATTTTTACGGTGCTGAGAACGGACAGGAGTTTCGCTGTACACCTTCATTTTTCACCTACCCTGATGCCCATGATCTGGGTGGTTTTGCCGTATGGCCGTAGTCAAATGCATGCGGTGGGCCCAGTAATCATGACCTTTGATCAATTACAAAGTTGGCGGGACCGTCAGATCATTACGTCACAACAGTACCATCATTGGTGTACAGTATACACTTTTGTATAGTATAAGCGTATACGGTTACGATTACCAAGCAGTATCTTGGTATTGTTATTGGTCGGCAGGAAGGAGATTTAACGGGCACCTTCGGATTAGAATCTATATTCTTGGATGTAGATGTAGTGTATGGATGTACCACCGTCTGATCTGTATGTATTAAAAATGGAGGGCCTGGATTAATGATTGATGAGTGTGCAGGGATTAGATTTGGAAGTTGGGATTTCGTTCGTACAGCGAGGAACAAATGATGGGGACTAGAAAAGTGATATGGGACCTTATCGGGCTTCTTACTTGTAGAGATATGTCAATGGGTCGGGTTAAACGGTAAACCGCGCCGGTCCGACCTTATTGGAAAATGGTTGGGTCATCTATAATCGGGTTTGGGTTGAGGTATTACGCACTGCCCTTATCCATTTGCATTTTGAGATATTCACATTTTATAGGCTTTGTTTGAATATAGGTGCACTACATATGGGACCGGTTAAGTCCGGGTTGGTGTGGCTTTAGGTTGGGTTCGGAATGAACCAACAACCCCGTGAAGGTGAAGGCGAAGAAGCAAAAGGGACGGAACTTGGAAGTAGAGAATAGTAGGATGTTCATGATTAGACCTATTTATGGGCTAAGCCGAACTTTTACTCTTTATTAATAGGATTTTTCAAGTCCGAGCACGAGCCCAAAGCCCGGCTGTGTATACAACTTTGTTGCTCGGTACAATGGAAAAACAATCATCCATTGTTCATCTACAATTGAATTAAAGCATCAATCAAGAGAGAAATACAAATTTTATTGATTCATGTAGTTGTTTGTACATAGAAATAGAATTCGTGGCTTCCCTACAATTGTAAGGTAAAACTTGTTTTTCTTTTTCGTCGTCATCTACTATAGCATTAAAAATAACTAGAGTTAGAATGAGAAGTGAGAAAGAGGACTCATTGCCGGTCACTGGTCGCGCGATGCCTAAGTTTGCCTTTGAGAGTGCCTAAGTTCACCGGTTAGAGTTGAGAGTGAGAAAGAATGAAAACCGAAAAGGGTTTGGTTTAGGAATTTAGGGTTTAAAAGCTGGGTCGGGCCAAGCTTGGGTTAGACTTTTTTGACAAATCCTAAGCTCGGCCCAAAAAATCGAGCCGAGCTTTTAGACCCAAGGTCAAGCCCACGGGCTAAAAATCTTGTTCATGGGTCGGGCCGAGCTTGGGCTAGGCTTTTTTGACAAATCCCGAACTCGGCCCAAAAAAATCGAGCCAAGCTTTTAGGCCCACGGGCTAAAAATCTTGTTCAAGCCTGTCTGGGGGCCAGGCCGGGCGGGGCTGAACCGACCTGTCAGGCTACCCGATGGACTAAGCTTGGGTTTAGTTTTTGCTAAATTTTGAATAAGCCCAACTCGAAGCAGTGTAAAATATTCACACCAAATTACAATAAACAACACCTTGTGGGTTTAAGGTAGTGAAACCCGAACTCTAATCGGATTGAACAATCAAAACCTAAACTCGATTCTATAAGCCGAGTTTACCATCGTATCCGGCCCCTTGACATCCCTTGGAGAGCAGAGAGATTGAGTGAGGGGAAGGAGCGGTTAAAGAGTTAGTTGAATGTTGTTGGTCGATTCGCTACGACAAAGAGCAAAGCGCAAGCGGTTGTCTTACTCCTACTCCAGCCATTGAAGTGGGGTGGGTTGGGTTGGCTTTTCCAATCCTGATGTTGATATAGAAATTGCCAACTGACAACTGACCGGTCTAAAATAAAAATAGATTTGTAATCTTATCAACAAAAGCAAAATGTATTACAAGTTAAATTGAATCAACACCGTCCGATTATTGACCATGTAAACAACTGAACTAGTTAAATTAAATTGGCGGTTTAACTATTGAGAGGGCCTTGTCAAACAGGCGCAATGGGCCAGGTTTATCGTCAATTTAGAGGGTGTTTGGTTCCATTTATGTTTATTCAGTAAATGTTTATTGACGGTGTCATATCTGTGCCACTTCAGCATTTTCCCTCTCTTACTCTTTTGTATGTATCCAAAATGAAAAAAAATTAATTTTGATTTTTGCGCATGCCAACTGTTTGTGAAAATTATTTTTTAAAGTTTTCACAAATGGCTAGGTGTTTTTTCACTTTTATGCTGATATGGAGCGTGGTAGTGACTAATTGTGATAAACGATTATAATTATTATATTTTTCCATTTTATCAACAAATAAAATACAAAGAACCAAAAACATACTTTAAGTTCAATCATAAAATTTAAGTTTAAGGCCCAAACCTAAGGTCACAGGTCTGATTTTTTTTTTTCAATCACAAATCCTAATTCAATCTGAAGAACAAAAAACCAAACTCAATACTTGTAAAATTTCGGGTTAAATCGGTCAGGACTCGGATTGAACCCGCCCAAATTTCACCCCTAACTATAGACCACAGACAGTAAAATTTTCGCTGCCTCCATATGTCCTGGGCCTCTGGGCATATAAATGATCGACTTGTCTCTTAAATGGACGATTAAGATGATCTAGATTTATCATAAGGATCTTGGTTAGGTGCTTGGGCTTGGGTGGGGCTCAACAACCAGTTGTGTGAATTTGTCTGCATTTGCGTATTGACAAATAAAAATGACAACCCTGATGAAAGGTCACACACCACATAACTATGATTTGACTACACTCGATCAGACTAATCGAAATAATAAGTCTAATCTAAGTACGATTATGATGGTGGTTGATCACTCATCCACTCTATGTGGGGCCTAAAGGTAATCCAACCATACATCTTACTGCGGCACAGCAATTTTTATACTATAAAACCCCTTTTTTATTTTTGAGTCAGATATTGTCGGAGGAAAACATTCCAATTTCAACAAATATAAAAAAAAGGAAAATAAAATTACAAATGGCACAGAAGACAAAGTAGATCATAGATCGAGAGTCTAAATCCAAATGTGATGAATCAGTATCTCTTATCCACACAATCTCTCCTTACGTTTATTGCAGTCACATATGAACAACATCTCATCCACGAGATAATATTATATAATATTCTTAATTTATGAAGAATAGTATATTATAAATAAACGTGGACAGAATTCTTATGGACAGGAGATCTGAACTCAAATGTGACGTCTTCTGCACACAACTACGACCTGTTTAAGATGAGCGGGTTTAAAAAAGACCACGTGACTGTATTTCAAAAATCCAGGTGTCATGGTGGCATCTCATCAACCTGTGATGGTTGTATACCTCCGCGAAACAGGATATCATCCGGTCCGATTCGGTACTGGTTGACCGACCTGCAGCAGACCAGGGCAACGGGATTCTTTCCAAGCAGTAACCCTGCACATGGTTTGAATGCACGCCTGCACGGGAATCCAACCATGCATACATCAGAGCATCTTTCCATGAGTCTATGTACGGAGATATTCTTAATATATGACCGGATGTTAGTGCGCAAAGTTTTTGATTTCAAGAGATTTTGGTTCCCGAGCAAATAGAGGCACGGCCCGTGCAAAGTACGGGTCGTTACGGGCCATGCCGCCTTTCTCCGTAAAAAAAATTGGGGGTTGGCCTAGCCTATACGGACCCGTGCCGTGTCGTAGGTCGGGTTGGCCCGTGGGCTGAGCCTTGGGCTTGGTCGGGTTATACATCGGGCCAAAGTTATTTATTTAAAAAAATTAACAAAAAACTTAAAATTTTAATTTTATATAAATTTTATGTATACAATTGTTTCTATATACAATAATTAAATAAATTAGTATAATAAAAATAAAAAAAATATTTATTTTATTAATATATTATATATTGTATATTGTTATATAATTATAATTTATATAATATTATATAATATATATAAAATATATATATGGGCCGTGTTGGACTGCACCATGGGCTGTGCTAGTTGTGTCGTGCCATACCGTACCAGCCCATAGACTTAAAACCCCAGGCCTAACATGGCCTACATGATCATGTCGGGCCTGGCACGGCCCATAAACCGTCATACAGAGCCGTGCAAGACCGCGGGCCAAGTTCCAAATTTATGACCGGATATTAGTGCGCAAAGTTTTTGATTTCAAGAGATTTTGGTTCCTGAGGAAAGGCCATTTTCGATTTGAATCCAAAATGATCCGAGCAAATAAAATGGATTCCGAACCCGATCCGGGCCATCCTCTATTTGTAAGTAAAGGTTATGCCTACGGCTGTGTTTTGCATTGTGGTGTTGTTTAAAAGTTGTGTTTGTAATTTAGAATTTTTTATATCAAATATATAAGTATTGGAAGTTGGGAAAATAATACATGGTTTTTGAACCGTTGTTAATTAATTCAGATGGATGGACCTGTTTGAATTGTTTCACCCCCTGAATTGTTTCCGTTGATTTAGTCAATGACCCACTTATTCAGGTAAGCGAACCATCGACCTCTGTTTCAATCAAATAATAATTTTTGACATTTTTGTTTTAATTATTATTTTTTTTTTATTTTTACTTTTAATTTTAATGAATCAATCATTCAGATCAAATGGTTGAACCACTGACCAAAAACCAAATTTGTGTCAGTTTTTAAAACATTGAAAGTACGTATTGAGATGTTAAAACATTTATTCAGATCAAATGGTTGAACCACCTACCTTTCCCGTGTTTTTTCTACTCTTTCCTTGAAACCAAACACAGTCTTGGCCTCTTGGGGATTAGGTTTGGTATTATTGGGTGGGCGGGATGCTGAGATATTAATTAGTTGACATGAAATTAGCATCCTATGTTATAGATAATGTCTAAGTTGAAAAGGGAGTGTTGGAAGGGACCATGCCAAAACGTTGTTTTCATGGTGATGTCCATTTCTTGCAAAAGGAACAACTCTTCTCTCTCTCTCTCTATTAGAAAATGACATGCACATAGATAAGTTTGGTTGCCATTGTCTTGCAAGGAGGCCCTGTTCATTTGACAGTAAATTGAGAGGGAGGGGGTTTGGTCAATGACTCAATGTAGAAGCTGACCATCTTTTCTTTGCCTTGCCTTATTTTACAAGGAAATATAGGGCCCACAAAAAATAAACTTTTCCTATTGTAAAACTAAAATCCCCTTCGTAGCATGTAAAAGTTTAGGACTCTTTTGGAAAATTGTCTCACTTCCCATTTAATATTTCTCAACAAAATAACTTTACTTGGGAAAGTGTTATCTGAATAAACAACTTAGTAGAATGGCATTTCCCCATTTGCGAGAATGGCCATTTTCTTCTCCCCTCCTTTAGGAATCAAATCCCATCCTAATTGATTCTAATTGCAATTCTGAGTTCTGTCTGAACTCAATAGATTATAGGAATAGGCTATTCCCATTCCAATTTCAAAGGATTTCGATTCCAATTTCAATTATAACTGCAAACTAAATGAACCCTTATTCTCCAAAAACAATTCATTGCCAAACTATGTCACTCTATCATCTGCAACCACAGACGTAAATTGTTCATATGGTCAAATCATCTAGATCCAAGTGGACCGTTTTAAGCCGGTCCCATTTGTAGCCAATTTGGACGTTTTTCTTTCCAGTTCTTCAGTCTCCTGCAATCAATCGAAAAACCCATTTTATTGAGGGGTCAGAAGCTGTCCTAATACCAAGGTCTGGGGACACACCGACACTGGACCTAGAAGATCAGGGGCCAGGGTCCAATGGGTTCTTTCTAAGAGAAGGCCTACACCTACGACAAAATGACAATAAGCTATGAAAGCAAAATAAACTACTGTAGCTGTTGACTGGTTGATAAGTGTCGAGCTTTCAAATGGGGAAATCATGTGATGAATTGTGGCGTTCTATGGGAATTTGGGCACAGGCTACCCCAGGCTTGTGAGGCTCCTCCTATTAACTGAAAATAATACCACTAGCTATTGGCTAAGTGGTTTGATAAGATATAAAGTGATTGAATTGATAGATTTGTTGTTTTGTCTTTTAGGGGATGTTTGTTAATAAATATGAATCTATCTATATCTATATGATGTATAAAGTGGATACTTGCCTTGGTTTATGTGTATGTTATAAAAGTTAATTTTAATTATAAAATATTAATATATATTACTCGCATACATACATATCACGTGTTTTTACCCTAGCTTTAAATAAAGAAAAATCGTCAAACCTTCTTAGAGGTTATAAATATCAAAACCTCCCCTAAGTAAAATGATTTTGCTGCTAACTTTAATAGAATGGGAGAAATATCAAGAATGCTCTTATAGGGTTTTGGAAGTGTGAATCTAATACCAAAAGTGCCTACTTGTGGGTAAGTCATCTGAATTAATGGCTTTATGGCACATCAAAACCTCTACAAAAACCACCCATATTGAAGCTCATCCACTAAATATGTGACCTGTAAATATTGGGCCCAATCAAAGGTTGGCATGTAATCCAAAGTTTGATTTCTATTTTTACAAGATTTCGTTAATGGACATAGGATTATTATTTGATAGGAGGAGGGTGTATGTAAAGTTTCTACTTCTAGGAGATCCTGTCAACATCTAATGTCATTAAGGTAACCCATGTTTTAACATTTATGAGAAACTTCAGGAGAGAATTTCTCCTTTATAAATATTTGATAGGAGGTCCTTAGGCACTTGCCTAGGTGGTGGTTGTATTAATTTTTATAGAACTATAAAATTACCCTAATAAATTGTAGATTTCCATTTAGAATTATAAACCAAAAATGTTTTTACCCTGATCAATGGTCCCAAGGATGAATAGGGTAAACAATTTATGAGAACCACAAAGCAATAACCTATTCAGTTCAGTCACTTCAGCTGTTAAAATGGACCATAAACAAGGCCTAGAGAGTTGAACTAGCAAACAATTGGGCATGGATTCAATGGGAGCCACCTGTAGATTGAACCCAAGCCCTCCCAACTACTGAAGCAGGGTTCATTTTCTCACACCAGCTGAAATCTTCCTCTAGTTGAAGGTATTTCTCCCTCCGGGTTCTCAGACATCATTACATTTAGGTCTTCAAACTTTAATTTGTGACAGAGAGCTACCCTATACTTTCAGATTACAACACTCTCTACCTCTGCTGTTAGCAGTCCACCAGTCTTAAACTTTTCTGAGACTATTTTATTCTTTCCTTTAATAAGTTGTTAAAACTACCTAAAATTTAATCCAAGTTATCTGAATCCTCACCTATTTGGCATTTAGAATCTAATATTTGTATTGTTCACAAACAACTGAAATACACACACACACACACATATATATATATATATATATATATATATATATATATATATATGGTTCAGAGTTATATAGAGGCATGCTAATTTATAATTTATCAAGAATAAATTTTCCAAATCTCTCAGAGTTTTAGATAAGAAATAAAATTCCTTGGATTGCTTTCCATACAGCTGCTTTCCCTTCTTGATCATGTAACCCAAATTCTGTCCCTCCTGCTCCTCAGTAATAAGGCAGAGTTATCCACATTTCAGTGTATCATCTCTAACATTGTGGCTCCCCATAGACTGAGAAAAATTGCATTTATATGGATATAGCATAAGGCAGCATGAATGGCAGCCTAAAGGCTTTTTTTGTTTTTCATTCATCCCTTCATGGATCATAATTAGAAACAATATTCTAATTAGAAAAATTAGAAATCTTTTTTTTTCTATTTATTACATTATAAACATATTTAGATAAATTAATTAATTAATTTTCACCAAATTTTAGTTATTTCAGCCCAAGAGTACTGATTTTGATTACCCAACTTTTATTCTTAAGCTGGAATTAATTTCTTTTAAACCCATTATAAATGTCTGTTAGCTCCTCCTCACTCACAACTCACAAGTACTTAGGCACTAATGTTGACCAAATTCTAGATCTACCTAGATGAAAATCACTATTTGCATCATCATCATCATTGTCATCACCACCACCACCACCATCATCATCATTATCAAAAGCCTTGTCTTAACTATATGGGGTCCACTACATGAATTCTCTTTTGCCATATTATAGGCACTTAAATAATTTCTTATTATTTCTGCTCAAGTCTTTTTTTAGGTCAATCTACCCTTGGTATCACATCTTTTAATAGATGCTGTAGATGGTCTTTGCATGTGAGATTAATTCCTTTCCATAACTTCATTTCTAACCCTGTACTTTTTATTTTATCACTCATCCATATGAGCATTTGCACTTCTGCCATGAAAATCACCTGCAATTAGGGAAAAATCAATGGATCTATCTATCTAGCTAGAGTGTTAGGCAACAAAAGATTGTTGCACACTGGCAAAGTTATGCAAGATTTCTTCGCCCCACTCCCACACTCATAGTCTTTTCATGGATCCCACATGGTCTGAAATTAAAGAGTAGATCAATTTTTGTACTGTTAATACAAGAAAACAATGAGTCCAAATCCAAATGCTCTCTGCTTGTTCAAGGCTAGAGAGTGGGAGGCTTTGGAAACCAGCTAGCAAATTAAAAACTATATTAACAGACGTTGATAAAACAAAAACACAAAAAGCTAGAGACCTACGTACAAATCGAACAAACAACCAAATAAAATCAAACCCCATTTGCTCAACCAACCAAACAGTGAGAGAAAAAAAAAATAGAAAAAGGCGCTGCTGCTTCAAGGAACAAATTCAAAATAATGCTCGAAACATGGAGATCACCACCCTTTAAAAATCTTCGTCACAGTATGTCCGGTCGAACACCTTCGACGAGGACAAGTGCAGCACGACGGGCGAGCACGTCGCCTTCATGGTGCACTTCGTTGACTTCCAGGCACCAACCTTGAACCGAATTCTGGCCTTAACACGCACCACTAGCTCAACATCTCCAGACGTTTTCTCAAGCCGGAGATCCTCGGAAACAGAATCCAGTAGAGGCACTGACCGAGCCACGGGCTTCACTTCGAGACGGGTGGCATTGCGATGAGGTTGGAAGAATGGCTTGACGACATCCATGGCGAGGGTCTGATCGTCATAGGCCACATAAACCTCGATGGAGTCATAGTACAGAGAGACCTTACTGTTCGGATTGTAGGCCCTGATGGCAAAGTCGAAGGAAGCATTGAGATGGTTGTGGTTCAGATCGAAGCCATGAACCAACCCATCTTCAATGGTGTACTGAAATCTTCTGGGGTTGACTACCAGCCAGATGATGAGTACAGCGAGGCCAGTCAAGACGACCAGGACAAGTATGGTGATGGCAATGCATCTGAGTAGTCCTGACCGGCTTGAAGGGGCCTTCTGGGCGCTGCTCCTCGACGCTGGACCAGCCATGGGAGTCGACGTCTGTGCTGCCCAGCTGCCTACCCAGAAATATTAGCCTTTGTTTTATATTTATAGCAGACCGAGAAAAAGTTTGAAGAATGTCATGTGTTGGGTTGATAATGGATTAATGGAGTATTTTATTGTTACCTCTAGAGGAAGAATTCCTTCTGGGGGGAGCCCTGAGGAATGTAGAATATTGTGGAATAGTGACTAGTGAAATAAGATTTTGTGGGGCTGACTGGTTATCTTTATCTTCTTTCTTTAATCTAGTCTCTTTGCTTTCTTTATTACTTGACAGTTCACACACTTGAACTTTTTTTTTTTGTTTCTTCCATGAATTTCAAGCTATCTGAGACTGAGAGGTTCGGCACTTGAGCTCACTTAATTAGTTGTATATAGATCTAGATTCTCATTTTGGTTTAAATTCCAACTGTGGAGTATGGACTTCTTCATGCATGTTTGATGTATGAACATGGGCGGTTTTATCAACTTTACTCTTCCTGGAATAAACTGAGTTCCAAGCGATCCTTTCTGGTCCTTTTGAGGTGGTGCAATTTTAATTTCTTTCTATATTCTTGACTCGGCCCCCACGTTATTCCATTTGTAGGCCCAAAAGTCGGTCACAAAGGCACAGATTTAAGCTGATTCCTGAAATGCATTTTGAGGGTGAAAAGATACAAATTTGCAGAAGATAGACCAATTATGTAACGTATAGAAGAGGTCTTATAGAAGGTGGAACATTTTTCTTTCTTCTTTCTCTTCATGGCGGTGGATATAAGAGGAGCTGCTGGGAGCCAGAAACATATCATCCACATTCTATATATGCATAACTTCATTCAATGTATGTATATATGTGTGTATGCATATTTAATAAATTCTGAATGTAATTTACATGACAATAATAAGTGACACTAGGGGTGCAAGTCGGGCCGGGTTAGGTCAGGATCAGGTTGGGTTCAAGTTGGGCTCAGATTGGGTTTAGGTCAGTCTCAGGTTGGTACAACTTCTCTACTTACTATTTCCAAATGTGTTTATTTCCTAGACCGTAAGGGTTCATATTAGCATTATTACGTGTAAAACAAAACATGGTTATTATGAACAATATACATGTATTTTTGTATAAATTTATATATAATTATGTATATACATGAAATACAAAAGTATTAACAGTGAAAAAATACATAGATAGTTAGATATGTACATTTATGGATTCATAGCTGCATATACGTACATACATGAATGAATAGTAAATATACATATACATAATTACTACATAGTATACATACATAAATACTTATTTGTATGATATTTATACATGCAAATATTAAGTTAGGTTGAGTTGGTCAAGGTCTCAACCCTAACCCGCCAATCCAAAGTTAAGTCAGAGTTCATACCTTTTTGGTTTGTATACTAAAATGGATTTATTTGGTCTTAAAATTTCTCACATCCTAATTTACTGGTTTGATTTGAAATCTTCTCCAAACTAGAGGTGTAAATCGGGCCACCATGATTTTGGACCGGCCTGGCCTAGCATGGCATGGCGGCTAACGGGTTGTGCCAAGCCCGGAGCGGAGGTCTATGCCGTGTTGGGCCGAGAGTTCGAGGCCCATGGGCCGGCACGACATGGCACAATAGCACGTGCCATGCCACCTGTGGCCCGTGTGTTGGCACGGCCCAGCCCAAGGCATAGCACGACACGGCCCGCCAGGCCTGTAATGGGCCACGTTTGGCCCGCCCGGGAATATAGCCATTGGGCCCCCTCCCAAAGGGGCCCAACGGCTAGTTTCAGCTTTTGGAGGGGGGTTTACAGAAATACCCCCCAAATAGCTATAAACAACCATATTAGGGGGGTATTTCTAAATTTTGCTTATGGGGGATTGAAAAATGACATAAATGCCCCCCAATAGCTATATAACAACTAGTTTAGGGGGGCACTTTGGGTAAAGTTATAAATAACTTTATAATGACCAAAATACCCCTCCCAACAACTAAATAACAGATAACTTTTTGGGTATTTTGGGCAATTGAATTATGTCCAATTCCTATAAATAACCCTATCATCCACCATTCTCATCACACCAATTCAACAATTCTCTTAATTCTCTCTCTCTCTCATACTCATACATTGTCAATTATCTGCAATCTGAGAAATTCTAATTAGTTGATTGTTTGATTCTGCATTCTCTAATTATCAAGTCTCAACTTTATCGAAGTTTCAACTTTCAACAAGAAGAATGCTTGTTCAACCAGCTCAAGTATCTCAATTCAGGGGGATTGGATATTGAAATCAAGTTGGGATTTTGAACCGGCAATCCGGGTAAGTCGAGTTAGATTAATTTTTATCTTTTTAGAATTAAAAAAAATGGCCGGCCCTTCTCAAAACCGATTCCCTAACATGTTCACCAATTCAATCGCATCACGATGGTATTAGTGTTAACATTGATGCCGATGCGTTTGATGTCGATGGAAGTGGAACTTTCACCCCCGGTAGTAGTGATACTAGGTGAAAAAGGAGGGCTTCTAAGCTAAGTAGCCCGATTTGGAAAGTTTTCAAAGTATAGGATATTGAGGGGAAGGGGAAATGGGCCGTTTGCCAAAAATGTAGGAAATACTTTAGTTGTTGTAGCAAGGGTGGTACGGGCCATTTGAGCAAACATCTGCTCACACATGAGCGAGAGGAAGATGAAGGGAGAGAAACAACCCAAACACAGATTGGGAGGGGGACTAGTTTTGGTACTCTTAGATATTCACAAGAAAAAATGAGACAAGAACTTGTTAAGTATATTGTATATGTAGAACAATCATTTATGTTAGGTGAAGATCCAAAGCTAGAAAAATGGTTGTGTAGTTCTGTAAACCCACAATATAAAAAAATTTCTAGGAATACTATAAGAATTGATGCTTTAAAAATTTTTTATTCATATAAACAAAATTTAATTTCTTTGTTAGCAAATCTTAATTTAAAGTTGCAATTATTTCGGATGTTTGGACATTCAAATTTAATATTAGTTATATTTGCATTACCAACCATTTCATTGATGAAAATTGGCTTTTGAATAAAGGAATTTTAAGGTTTATTAGGCTTGAAAGGGTACATAGTGGCCCAGCTATTGCTGCAAGTATTTTAAATACTTTGCATGCTTATGGAATAGAAAACATATTGTTTTCTATTAATTTTGATAATGCTATCAATAATGATTCTGCAATAAATATTTTAAAATCTCAATTAAAACCATGCTTAAATGGTAAATTATTTCATATTAGATGTGTATGTCACATCTTAAATTTATGTATTCAAGATGTCGTGAATATTATTTCAAATCATATTTCAAAAATTAGAAATTGTATTATATATATAAAAAGTTCAGGGGCAAGAAAACAAAAATTTTAATATTTATACCAAAATTATGGTTTAAAATATAAACATTTTATATTATATGTAAAGCATAGGTGGAATTCTACCTATGCTATGTTAGAAAGTTGTATATCTCATAAACAAATTCTTTCTGATTTTTATAATTTAAAAATGCCTAATAATATGATATTTGAGGAAGATTGGGAAATGGCAATCTGTATAAGAGATTTTTTAAAATATTTTTTTGATGCAACAAATGAATTATCTGGAATTTATTATCCAACTACTTGTAATTTACCGTATCAATTAATGGTAATTAGTGATTGTTTTGCCAAATATAGAAATAATCCACAATTTCAATGTATTGTTGAAAATATGAAAAATAAATTTAAAAAAATATTGGGAGAACATTTCTTCCCTTTATTGTTTAGCTACAATATTAAACCCTAGGATTAGGAAAGATGGTTTAGATATTTTACTTGAAACATATTATGAAAATATGAATATTGATATAGGAAATAAAAAGAAGAAATTAATAATTTATTATTTGAAATGTACAATTTGTATGAATCTAAAGTTGTAGGAAATCCTACAACTTGTTCATCATCTTCTTCTTCTCCTTTTGACTTTGAGCCCAATAGTAGAAGAAAAAAACATTTTTATTTAATAAGTAGAAAGCAGAAATTTGCTAGTTCTACAACAAGTTCATTTACTGAATTT
This sequence comes from Nelumbo nucifera, assembly GCF_055504915.1. Taxonomy (NCBI): domain Eukaryota; kingdom Viridiplantae; phylum Streptophyta; class Magnoliopsida; order Proteales; family Nelumbonaceae; genus Nelumbo; species Nelumbo nucifera. The sequence continues at coordinate 8,778,864 of NC_142654.1, read as the reverse complement.
AATTTTTATTTGCAAGAAAAATTTTCTAATTTAGGTGAACCATCAAAGAATTTTGATATTTTAGCCTAGTGGAGTGAACACTCGAAAAATTATCCGGTTCTCGCCGCCATGACACGTGATCTACTAACCCCTCCAATGTCTACAATTCCACCGGAGTCTTGTTTTAGTGCAGGTACCAGGGTGCTGGATGACAAAAGAAGATGCATGAACGATGAGAGCATAGAGATGTGCATCTGCTTCAAGGATTGGCTAGATGTAGCAGATAGATTAGAAGACAAGGGAGGGCATGATACAACACCGGACATTTCACCCAAAGTAGATGATGAAAGTCATGAATGATGATTCATGAATTTGACTACTTGTAGAATTTTTCATTTTTTTCAAATTATTGTAAAATTTTTAAATTTTATTTGATATATTTTTTTAATTTTTTAACAATGTAATTTTGTATTTTCAATTTGTAACCATATTGTATTTTTTATATTTTATTAATTTATTCCATTTTTATATTTCATTCATCAAATCCAATCATTGTATTTGTAATTCACTAATTTGTACCATTCAAATTTAAATGAAATAAAATTTCTATTTTTCTTCCAATTTGTTATTCCATCATTCTTATTTCAGTTTGGTTAAGTATTTTTTTTTATTTATGTATTAAATAACTTAGATTTCTCATTTCTTAATTTTTAAATAGTTTCTAATTCCCAAAGTTCATAGGAAAGTTAAATATTTTAGTTTTACAATTTTACTTAGAAAAGAAATCAAAATTAAAAAAAAAAAAACAATACAGCCCAATTCGGCCTAGGCCCAAGGCCCACCCTATGGCTCAGCCCGGCATGGTCCAAGCCCACGGCACGGCCTGCAGCCCGGCCCTGCCCAGGCCCACGTGCCGGCACGGCACGAGCCCGCTTGGGCCTGGGTTGTGGGCCGTGCTAGGCTGAACCCCAAAATTTCCATCAGGGAGGACGGCATGGCCCACTTTACACCTCTACTCTAAACCAGATCGTGAACGTCTCTAATAAATACAATATGAATGTCAAGTGTATTATACATATAATAAAATTGAATCAAATCATGATCAATAGGGATAGATTCATATTTTTTCCAATTATGAACAGATTGATGATGGGATAGTCCAATTTTCACATGCATGGCATATAAAATATAAGCTATCTGGTACTTTCATACCAGTGAATCATTGTTGCCAATTCTACAGAATTGGAAATTTTAAATCTACTTAGTTTTCAGATTCAGCTTCACTATGCAATTCAACCTAAACAAAGAACTAACTGAGGGGTGACTAAGTTGGGAGATCAAATCAGCCCCCCACAATGTCCCACAGCACATCTCCGCTGTATATTGGAAACATTTTCCGATGATGACAGATGTTCCCAATACACGAAGGAAATGTGCTGTGGGACGGTGGGGCAATCTTGTGGGAGGCTGATTTGAACTCCTCAGTTGTTAGTTGGTACAATAGTACATTAGTTGGATGGTTCCAACAGAGATGTGGATTTAAGTCCTGTTACCATCTAGTTTAAAGAAGAGTTATTAGTGTGTTGCTATTGTAATTCCATAAAAAGTAAAAAAAAAAATTTCAGGCATACAATTAAATAAAAAAAAAACTAAACAAAAGATTTGATGAATTTGCAGAATTTTAATCACATTCTGTTCCTAGCACCACATTCCATTATATATTATTAATAATATATAAATAAAATATTATAAAATATCTATCCAAATCGGATTTTGGGCTTTGTATAGGACCGGGCTTGGGCTTGGGCATGGTCATTTTCTATTTTTATAAAGAAACAATGTTTGGCCCAAACCCAGCCCGTGAACAGGTCCACTTATCACACCGTATATGGTGGAAATCTTTAATTAATTTACCCTTTTTTTAAGTTGAAAAACCCCATGTGCTATACTCTATTGACTTAGGCCAAGAGTCACATACATCGAAACCATTAATTGATATCTCTCATTACTAAAATGCCCCCTGTAGTTTTATTAATTTACTAAAACTTACCCTATAATTTGTGTTTTATTAAAACATCCCATATGGTTTGTTATCAATTTACTTAATCCACCTTTCATTGCATAAAAGTGGAAAAGGACAGTTTTGACACTAACATCCATTCAAATAAATTTAATCAAAGGAAATTAAAAACAAAAATGTCATTTTTGCCCCTAATAAAATATAGACAACCATTCTATTTTTCTCTATTTGGTCAATTTTTTATATATATAAAATAGTGTTAGGAGTACTTTTGGAATAAAATAACCATGGATCCATACCCTTGAACATTTTCTCCTCAATTTAAAGGTACTTTTGGAATAAACAACCAATGATCCATTCCCTTGAACATTTTCCACTTAGTTTAAGTGAACATATTACTATTTTTATCTGACAAAATAAATAGTTCTTAATAAAAGGCCAATTAAGTAAATAAGTTGCAAACTATAAAGGGTGTTTTAGTAAAATGAAAATTATAGAGTAGGTTTAAGTAAATCTGTGAAACTAAAAAGGGTGTTCTAGTAAATGACCTTTTTTTTAAACTTCAAGCAAAGATCGACATAGCCTTCTATAATTGATTAATTTCTGAATTCCTGACTCATCTTAATATCATCATTTAGCTTAAATTACAAGTCTGATCAAGCTTCCTGTTTCCATTTTATATATGTAGCCCAAGATTATATTACTGCAATAATAAATTAGTATGTCTGCAAGAAGAAGCCTCTGTGTCGATGGCGAACAGGAGGATCAGATTATGAACCATTTCCCTGAGGAAGAAGCCACAGATTCCCGTCAATGTAAGAGATATCAATGAAGGGAGCTGCCTCAGAATGGCTCAGTTGTCTACTGTATGATGTCCTGAGCGTGTAGTTTGCTCCTGGTCCTACACACTCGTATTCCCCAAAGAAGACATTCCTGTCACACATACACTGATGAAACAATTAGCTATAACTTGTGAAGGGTTAGAACTTGATTGATTAAGCAAAGGAAGATGTATGTATATATAGCAAGTAGGATCATCAACCACAGACTGGTCTCTAGAGGGGTCATTCCAATCGTTCCATCCTTCTGGAGCTATGATGTCCGCCATGAATGTTCTGGCAAAGACAACTGAAGCAAAGCCTCCCCAAGCTCGTCCCAGCCACACCCTTCCTGTTCCACCAATGCTGCAATTCACAAAGGAAAACCCAGTTCTCGCATTCATGGACTGCCTCCCATGTGCTGTGATAGCTCCACTGATTCCCACGGAAACCTTCTTAGCTATCAAGTCGATTGTGCAATCCTGATCACCATGATAACATAGCTATTGTCAAGCTCAATATATAGATGTAGCCATTTCCAGTGAAAACTAAGAGCTCGACAGGATTTAATTTATACCTCATAAAGAGATCTGGCATTCCCAAATATGAAGTCTATGGAGCCTTGGATGAAACATTCTTTGAAGTAATGCCTCCCCCTATCATCCAGAAGCGTGTCTTGGGCGCCATAAAAGCCACAACGATAAAATGCAGCTTGGTCACCTGCAATCCTCAGTGCTATTGCCTGACCACCGACATCACCAGGAGATGCTGAAGGAGCTGTATTCTTCAGCCACATTACCCAAATTGAAACCAATTAATGAAGCATGGAAGAGACAGATTAATTGGTTGTGCATGATTCATTGATACGAGCATGGCTGAAACAAAACAATAATAAGGACAGGAGGGAATTAGGTACATTAATTACCTGAAAGCTAATGTCATAAGCTATGAAGTTGGAAGCAAAAATGGCAACTGAGGAGCTGTAAACCGTCCCTCCTGTGGAGTTTGCAGTGTCATTCCATGCTATGGATGTATTGAGATAACCTTGGCCTTGGAATATTAAATTTGTCTTGTTAGTTCCCACAACCACCTTCTCCCTGCAACCATATAAGTTCACCAAAACTTCGTCATCATCTGCAATTAATTAGAGATTACTAACTTGTTCTATTTGTCTATCTATACCATTATTTAGTGCTTTCTTATTGCCCCAGTTCACATAGAAATACCCAGATGAAACTCATCATGTTCAATGAAGACCAATTAGGAACTTAGCCAAAATTAGATATAGATGGATCTATCTGGTCAAGTTTTAGTTGAAGTATAAATTGGAATGAGATCGTTTAAATTAGTTAATTTAGTTACTTGAGTCTTGACAGCAGCCGATCGATGACAGAAGAACAAATTAATTTGACGCAGGAGAATAACTGAATGAATAAACCATGCAATTATATATGTAATTTAGGCTAGCACGAGTAAATTAAAACTTAGAATTGATGGAGACCTGTAAACGCCAGAATCAATCAAGATGAGAGTCCTAGTGGGGCTACGGTCAGGAGCAGCATCTACTGCCTTCTGCACACTACTGAAGTTTGCGCATCCATTCAAATCCACCGTGAAGACAAGAGAGATGTTGTAGCCTGAGACGAGCCAAGAAAACCACTTGGCCTCGTCGCAGACATCCCCACGCCCCCTCCCACGGCGGTGGTGGTGATGGCCTCTCCTACGGATAATGCGCCTAAGGAGTGAAGAAAACACATCTACGCCACTTTGGTTGAGGCCCCTTTTGAAAATGGCGCCAAGCTCAAAGCTATAATATGCACTGCTAATAAGGCTGCTAGGAGAAGAGGAAGAAGGGATGGTGGTGGTGGTGGTGGCAAGTAGAATGGAAAGAAGTGCAACAGAGAAGGCTGAAAACCAAAAGAAGAGTTTGGTTTTTCTTGTCATGATGGAGTTGTTAGGATGGTTGTTGTAGCTCATGTCCATCGATCGACGTTTATTTTGAGTTTGGTGATGGTGGGGTGTGGACAAGTTCGACGACAGTTGTACTGTTTTATCTGCGTGGAAAGTTGAGTGCTGGCTGGCGTGAGAGGTAAGGAACGCCATGTGTAGTGTGTCTAGAGAGAGAGAGATGATCACAACAGTTTTTTAAAGTAAGTAGTGGAGGGTGGTGGGCTGTACAATACAATAGTGCTAGTGCTGGTAGGGTTGGAGGATGAACACGCAAGGTGACTCTATAGAGAGAGAGAATGGTTAATTATGATGAATGCAGAGATACAGTGAGAATGTTTGGCTGTTGCTTCTTGACTTTTCAGGTGGGATTATGGCCTGTTGAGTGTTGAGAATATCTGAAAAGGATGAGCTAACCTGCTTTGCTTATGCAATGATCATGGGATATGGTAGGCATTAAGTTTTTAAGGCTATGTTTGGTTAAAATTCTGCTTCAAGGAATCACGATTCTTTTTTTTTTTTTTAATTTTGAGAACACTGTTATGTTAGTAAATCCAGACTTAAAAGTGATTCTTTTAATCAAAAAGTTCATCAGAACTAATTATCTCAAGGCATTCCAAACGCACCTAAGCCTTTATTCATGAGCCGACCCGGCTGCAGCCTGCGACTGCAAGTGAGGCGGTTCACTTTTTTCATTGATTTGAATTGAAGTTTGGCCAACCAAAACCGCTCAAAAGGACTGGAATAAAGTTGAAAAGCACGTTTAAGGGAGACTTGGGTCACTTATCTCTTATCTGCAACTCAATGACAGTGGAGAACCCACCAAATGGGAAAATAATTCTTCCCTCCATCAAGTATCAACTATTTCGATGATCTCAGTAGGACTCATTTTGTCTGTAAGGCAAAGAACCAGGGGAGAAGCAGGTTGGAACTAGTCAGTATTCAGCCATGGACAATAGAAAATCAAAACTGTTAACACCCAAAGAGTGATTAATCCATGAAGCACACATTCGGATGACAGAATTTTGTCTGGCCACCATTTCCCACACCGCTAAGGCTGCAACTTGGGTAGGGTTAGCCAGAACTCAACCCTAACCCTACCCGAAAAGGTCGGGTAAGGGTTAGGGTTGAAAGTTATGAAGCTGATATTACTTTGGGTTGGGTTAGGATTGACATCTTGGGCAACCTGAACCCAACTTTATAGTACACATCATATATAAATATATGTCATAATATCATTTATTCCATTTAATATAATCACTTCACTTAATTGTAATTGGAAATACTAAACCTTGATAACAATTTTTTTTTCTGAATTTTGTACTTAAAGAACCAATGAAAACATCAACAAACAAATACTAATAAAACATAAGATTAATATATGTAATGAAAATTGAGTTAAGATCTAAGATTAAGAAGTTTTACGAGATCTTAAGGGATGGGAAGAAGGTTGGGTTGGGCCCAATCCAAAATTGGCTTTGGATTGGGTTGGGTTAGGGTTGAAAGAATTTAGTTAGGGTTAGAGTTAGGGTTGGATAGGTCGGGTTGAAGGTCAAGTTAGGATTGGGGGTTTAGAACTTAGGGTTGGCCTAAACCCAACCTAACCTGACAATTGTAACCCTACACACCGCGATGAATAGCAAGAAACATCCAGAGATCGGTTCAAAGTAAATGTAGATGGTGCAACGACCACGAGCCCACGAGAAAAGCAAATAATGTTGTCATTAGCTGTGATTCATTGGGTAAATTGAGGTGTGTAACCTTTGAACCGGGTTTTGATGAATGAAACCAGCCTGGGAGCTTTCAAAAGAATTATTAATTCAAGGAATCTATTACTATATATAAAAGGGGAAAAAAATGAAGCTAGTACCAGTCTAAACCATATGTCTAATGCTGTCTTCATATCTGGTCCAACCGGAATTCAACCTAGCCCTACCTAAATTGAAAATAAAATAGGATTGGGTGATAATCTGGATCAGAGTTAAAAATGCAAATTTTATATAAAGTTGGGTTGGATTAAGTTTTTTTTTGTTTTTATTACTGAATCATCACCTTGTGCTCTCATAGGGGCCGTATTTCATTTTTTTCTTGACATAGTATAGCACTTTTTTAGCAACAACCTAACATATCTTCTCAAAGGTGTGGTGGGAGCCGATGTGGGGACTCAAAACTGTATCTTTTCTGGGACTATCCAGTTTACGTACCAACCGAGTCTCTCATTCGGTTGGATTAAGATTGATGTATTAGCTAACCTGACTGAATCCGAACACGATATATTACACTTATATGCTCTTATTCACTATAAATCATGTATGTACTTGAGAGGGGAAAGAGAGAGAGAGAGAGACGACAAAGGTTGCTTTTTTGTGAAATAATAGTATCATATGATGGCCTGTATCATTACCATATGCTAGCATGAATATGAATTGATGGCATGCATTCATGCATGTGTTTCTGAATTTGGTGGATAAAGGCATAAAGCTTCATCCCAAATCCAACCAACAACATGATCTCATGATTGGGTTGCATATTGACCCTTTGATCCATAAAACCCGGCTTTTGATTAAAAAAAAAATTACTGATTTGATTAAAAGTAAAACCATTCAAACCGGGTAGTTGAACGTTGGCCCGTTTGATCCGGTCACCGGCTGGATTATAGGATATACACTAAAACTTCTGAAGACCATAGTTTTGTGTTTGATTGGCCCATTTGGGTGATCTTTATATTGATTTGGGATAATTTTTCAACATCTATGTGTCGAAAAGCATTCTCTATTATTTTTGTCAAAAAAACCCTTTTTTTCATCTCAAATCTCAAAGATGAAAACGGTTCAGCCTCTATCAGTTTTAAAAATACTGATTTTTTTTTATTATTATAAAGAGGGGTTAGAGATTAATCCAAACTCATATTATGACCAAGTAATAGGTTAATTGATTTGGCCAGATGGATAACAATAGGTTGAAAAAAAGAAACGAAAAGAAAAACCGGTTGCAACTCTTATTCGGGTCCATGATCAACATTTTATTAAAGTTAATTTCCTTAGGCCGAGTTTGGAAGGAGTACAAATGCAAATATATAGAAATATGTACATAAAAATACTCTACGTATTTGTACTTCTAACAAAATGCGCCTATATTTTTGAGACTTTTCAAATTCAAATTTGTTTATCTAATCGACTCAAATGCTCTCTTATTAAATCTTATATTAAAGTTAGTGTAAATTATAAAGACCCCGTTGTACTATGGGGTCATAACAAAGACCTCCTATACTTTAATTTGTGACAAAGGCCCCTTGAACTTTAGTCATTAGACAAAGACCCCATTTGTTAGTGTTTTGTACGTTATCTTTGAAAATGATTCTCATCTGACTATTTACAATTTTGTAAATGCCCAAACTACCCTTTTTGAATTTATTTTACCTTTTTCTTTAATTTATATAATCATCTTATTATTTTTTAACACCTAACAGCTTAGCACTTATGAAACCCACCTCCTCTTTTTTCTATCATCACTATCACTGGAAACCCATCTTTCATTTTCAAAGTTAAATACGACAATAAAATCTAGCTCACAACCTTTCTCCATCATCAACACAACCCAGAACTGCCGCAAAACACCAGCCCCCACCTGCTTCATTTGCAATAATGCCCTTTCCTAAGCCTATCTTGGAATACTGCCTAATGACTTCATCTTTTTCTAGCCATTGCTCTGGTAAAAAATATGACCAGTCTAAGCCCCACAAACACTCCATCCTTTCCCTTATTAAATGAATTACAGAAAAGGGAAAAGATGGTTTTTCTTATTCTCCCTATCCTACTCAGGAAAATATGGCTTAGATGCTTAGTTGAAATTTGGTGGAATTTCTCATGTTGGGACAGGCTGCAGTGATGAGTATCGAAAGTTCTTTCAAGTGGAAGAAATACCCAAAATAGGGAAAACGTTGGAAGATAGAATTTGAAAACTCTATAAAATCTCTAGGGTGGTATGAACAATGCTATGCTAATTTAAGGAGTTGATCTTTGTCCCTCTTGATTTTGTTCGATTAATTAATCGTTTTTTTTTTCTTTTATAACTTTTCATACAATGCAACGAGGTTCTAGAAAACATAACAGGAACTTGGCAAATAATCTAAGATTGAAGATTAAACAGGGGTTGATTATTCACTATTGGAATTGTGTTCTTTTTTTCCAACATTTTCCTAATCGTCTTGATGTTCTCAACGATTAGAGTTTCTTCACTCAAGGATTCATGGCATTCAAAACATTGTTCCTTTTATAGATGCCTATATAAACTATGCAGAAGCATAAGTGGTTAGAAAATTTTCTTTTGGTCAAATATCGGTGGTTGAGAGGGATTTGAATTCTTATATGGAAACTTGAATCATTGATAGACTATGTCAGCATTTGACTTCAAAAAACTGAGGTCATAACATGTCCTGCAACATACTCTACTATCACGTTGTCCCCCAGGAATATCAGTATCTTCCATAGTCACACTCTGATCATCGATGATGTTAGTGGTGTCAACGTATCCTTTTTTATACTACTTTAAAAGTAGTAAGAATAAATTGAGGAAGCTTCATAGCTTTTTGTCGGTTAACTACAAATACTGAAAATTTTATTGCTTATATTTTGATATTCACTCACGCCAATCTTAAATATTTTGATCTCTCCACATAAGGCCATACCATATAATGTCATATACCCACAACATCACAGCTATCTTTACTTTGCTAACTACACCAACTCTCTACGTTGGCGCCAACTGCATCATAGCCATTGGACCGCGTTTTTAGGTTTGCCCAAGCACTAGGTTTTCTGCAGGACTGCATTGTGGCAGTATCTTTGGGTAAAATGGGCTTATCCGCAAGCTCATTAGAGATCGGGAACACATCCCCATATGTGATCAACTTCTTTTCTAGCGACAATCAAGGTATTTTTGGGTCTGTGAGGTTTTAAGAGAAAATGATAAGAATAAAAGAAAATAGAGAAAATTTAAATGGGTATTTCGGTAATTTAACGCTTTCTGTCATTTGACTTAATGACTAAGGGAGTCATTGTCTAACGACTAAAATTCAGGGGGGTCTTTGTTGCAAATTAAAGTATAAGGGGGTCGTTGTTATTGACCCCATAGAGAGTGGTCTTTGTAATTTACCCTAACGCTGTATTTGGTTTGAAAGAAAAAATAGGGAAAAGAAGGGTAACCTTTACAAACCTTGTATAGGTTTCCCTACCTTTCCCTTCCTTTCTCTTCCTTTTCCTTCAAACCAAACATAGCCTAAAGTTATCAATTCAAATTCAATTTTGTTTATTTAATTAACTTCAATTACCTCTCCTAAGTAACTTTCTCTTCTCAATTGCTCGCCACTAACTCTCTCTCCTCTCAATAATTCCATTAAATTCCCTAATCAACTTTATACTAGATTTAAATACAAACATCTAAGCTGAGACAATAAATCTATTACCATGTCATGCTTCATTCACTTATTATAACTGTATGAGTCCTAAACTATAGTTGTAATTATATTTCCTTTTCAGTGTATGGAAATCAACAAATTTTATAAAAAAAGGGCAATACCCAGTGTTGGTTCCAACAATCTGGGTTCTTGGGAGAGTAGATTGGATACATTCTTAATTAATTTTTGGTATTTTGTTATCACAAAGTGGTTGCTCTCAACATTCAAACCTACATTCTTATGCTTGTCAGTCCAAGGTTTTAACATTATACCAAGTAATGGTACATATATTTATATATATTGCATGGTTTTCAAAATCGGACTGGACTAGACGGTTGAACCAGAAAAACCGAGAATCAATCATTTGACCGGTTCCGTTTTTCCCCAAAACCATTGATTTTGGTCAATAAGCCGTTGTACCGGCCAATTAATCGTTCGAATGATTTTGACCATTTTTTTAATTTTTTAATTTTTTTTGTTAGAACAGGCCAACCGTTCAGGTCGAACAGTCAGACTGTTCAAACCAATAATCGGACCCCTGACCGGTTCAGTTTTAAAAACCATGATATATTGACAACAATTGTATCAGTTTAGTAAGAATTAGGATATACATGAATTGATGCATACTTAAATATTTTTACATTTTTCAACATTTTCTACTTGTTTCCCAGTATTTCTCACTTCAGATAAACAATTATGTGTTTTCCAAGTTTGTACACCTATTTATATGCATCTAAAACCTAAATTTAGTATCCTTGCTTGATGTAAATGTTGAAACTTATTCGAGTTTTCCCAATACATTCCCTTCTCTACTAGATAACAAAAAGAGGTCGATCTCCATTTGGAGAAAACGTTTTTGCAAAATTCCTTGAGCAAACAGCGTAGGCGCCTGAAGGCCCACCGAGTGTACAAGGTTGAAAACGTAGGATATGAAAATTGGAAACTGATGAGTCGAGACATCTTGGATCAGTTATGAGCACTTTTGTATGGTCTATTTCTGGACTGAATGCAATTAGCCACCGTTTGGGCTGGAATCACACCAACAAGCACTTAAATGCGCTTGTGTTTGGTAAATAAGCTCCAATAAGCGTTTTTCAGGAAACAAGCCCATTTTGAATAAGTTGAAAAGCTTGGCCCGCCGTGTAATTTTCAAAATACCCTTTTGGTTAAGGCATACTACCCCCATTTGAAAGCACTTTCTCACCACTTATCCTCTAAGCACTCCCAAACGGAGGCTTATTTTATAATGATGATTCAAGAATCCTCTTCTGTTCGCAAGGGAACTTGGTTCCAGACCGCGCCACAGGCCCACGCTTTGGATGGAGGAGAGACTCCGTCCAAGTGTATCAAGTATAGAGAAAGTGTGAAACCATGAGAAAGAAAGACACTTGCGTTAATGAAACATCAGAAAAAAAAAGGATTACAAAAGAGGGACAATCATCCCTCAGGTCACAAAAGAAAATACCGCTGTTAAAGCCCTCCGCCCATCCCAGTTACAGAAAGAATAGAATTCCCATTGATGACCAATATCTGGTCCTAGTTTGTATTTAATCTATTGAATAAGCTTTCATTTTTTATAGAAGTAATGTTTTTGGAAGGCGGAAGGACTCTGTCTCTTTCCTGTACATTATCAAAACACAGATCCTTCCCTGTACATTTTAAGTTAAAAGGCGTACAAAAAAAAACCGTCACTCTGCAATTAGCTTCTACAGGATGGCATGTCAGCTGACCTCAGTCGGTTTACCAATTATCCGACACCTGGGGACTGGCTTTTGTAACATGGCTGTCCCTTGAAACGTCATCATCTGGCAGTCCTTTCTCAAATTGCTCAACTGCAATGAAAAAATATGGGGAGAAAACTTAACACTGTAATTCCATTTCACCTGCAAGCAGGTACGCATAGAACCACGGAGGAAAAAATAACAAATGATGAATGCAGTCACCTCGTCTTGGGGTATTTTTGTGAAGCCAAACTTTTCTGTCCATATGGACTCTGCTTCATCAGCTGCAGGTAGGACAAGGGTCTTCACATTTAGGAACCCCAGCAACCTCTCAATGCAAGAGAACAATGACTGGAAGTAGCCCTATAGAGAAGCTCAGGAGAAGAAAATGGTCAGGATTTTTCCCTCTTTTGCTAGTTTAAAAAAGGGGAGAAAAGATAACCATGACAACATTCCCACTGACTTTTTTTTTGAAAATAGGTAAGGCAATCAACTATTTTATTAATGAAGTGATGAATTCAGTACAAAAGCCACCAACCATAAATTGCTAAAACCATCACTAGGAAAAGCTTGACAATAATCTCTTGGGAGTATAAGTTTACCTACCTTTTCTTTCAAACCAAAAACAACCTTATTGAATACAAAACTGAGTTTAATGCAATAATACAGCGAACTCTTGTGATTCACTCAAGACAAGGTAGTCTAAAATAGGAATATTAGAAAACAGAGGGAATCCAATTATGCATCAGAGGTTCAGTTTATTCAAGAATGCCAGTGAAACAAGGGGGACAACACTGACATATAACACCCATACCACCCGCCCACAAAGGTCAGGAAAAGAAAAGTTGCAAGAAAGAAGATAAAAGAAGGGATATCTTGAGTAGCATCTGACTACCCTAATCTTATACCTAATGCTAATGGTCTAGCCTTGTACTGGAGTTTCACTGTGAAGAAATCTAGTGGGTCACTCACTTTCTAGAACAGCTTTCTTTTTCCAAAAAGAAAAGAAATGACGCACCTAAAACAACTGTCTATAAACAATAAGATCATTTTGGACTTGGATCTGAGAGCAGTATGACCCTAGGTAACAATATGGAGATCCATGGGAGGTCCACCAACATCACAAGATCCAATTCTACAAGGGCTGCAAATGATCAGTTTATCCAAATTGGAATTCAAATCCCATCCAGTTAAGAATATGGGGTTGGCTACAAAAACCTTGCTCCACCATTCTACTTAATACCAGCATTAGCAAAATCTAATATATATATATTAAAGGAAGGCTTTCAGGCTACAGCCCCCACCATTCAGACAAGTGGCTTTTTCAAATTTAGACACATGGCATTTTCTAAGGAGTTGTTAAAGCCCACAGCCCACTACCACCATTCAGACAAGTGGCATTCTCATTTTCTAGAAAGCTAGACACTTGGCAATTTCTGAGAAATTCCTGCTAAAGCCCACAACCCACTACCAAGCTACAGCCCCCCACCATCCAGAAACATGGCCTTCTCATTTTTCTGGAAAGCTAAACACGTGGCATTTTATAAGAAGTTGCTACTAAAGCCCACAACCCACTACCACCATTTTCAATCCATTCCTAAAAAATGCAAAAAATGAAAAAGTGGTTATCCACAACCACTTCTGCCTATATTCTATCTTAGTTAATCATTAACCCTCTGTTTATCATAACAAAAGAAAACTATCCATATTCTAATAATTATTAAAAAGCTATTTTTTGAAATAAATATTTCTTGAAATTTTAATAATTATTTAAAATATTAATCAATATAAATTTAACATTATTTATTCCATAATGTAAATATAACATTACTGATTCCCGGTACTTAGTGTGGGGCCATTCACTAGTAAAGAATTAAAAGGAACACCATAACAACTCAAACCAATAGCCTCACCTGTCCCTGGTTATCCTTGCTTGTAGCAACCAAGGGAAGTTCAGCAACTTCTCGTCCAAAAATACGAAGAATTCCAGCTGAAACCACAGATGAGCTAAAAAGTACAAGAAAAAGACATGAGAAAAGCTTACAATGAATTATTGCCAAAACCACAACTAGAAATAAATTCTTACTTTACTGTTAATACTGCACAATACATCCCTCCAAATTCTTGGTCCCTTAAATTCCTTCTGCAAAAAAAAAAAGAAAATCATATTTAGAGAGCATAAAGAACTTTTATGGAAAAAAATATATAACCAAATTAGTTCTTTTAAATGGATAAAGCAATAAGTTCTGATAAGTTAATTCCCAACATGCCACTGGATCCTGTTTCAATTTTCTCAATTACCTATCATATTTTCCTCTTTTACATGGGTAAAACAAAATCTGATTTCAACAATCCATAACACTGGCATGAAAATTGTCCAATTCATAGTATTCAATCTCCTAAATTGCAAACACAACAAACATCTACGAGAGAATACGATAATCTATTAAGCAGGGAAAATACTTATCCTTGATCATAGGTTTATCATGCATGAGAAGTACCATATAACAATCTGTAATTTAATCAATAGTATAATGAAGATTGTTGTTAAAGATAATAATTTTTAGCACAATTTTAACAAACTGCCAAATCTAAGGGTTTAAGTATAACATTTCAGCATAGAACTCCCTGAATGTAAAATCACTACATGTAAGTTCCTGAAGCTCAAAATTCAGCATAACATAGAGCTAAAAACAAAACTGCTACCAGTAAAAACATTACAAAAATTGAACACGTAGAAAATATCTGACAAGATACAAAGGAAAGTATCTTTGCTCACCCATAAACCATGGATGGAATAAGGTCACGACCTGTTGTTGAATCAACTATAGGATCAAAGCAGTCCTAAGAAACAAAGAAGAGACGCAAATAATCAGAAAATGACTAGCAATACTTTGCACATGCCAAATCAAATAACTAGATGAAGTCTCCATAAATTTAAAAAAAAAATGTCCAAAAGTTTGGTAGATATAAAAACAATAACCAAGAAAATAAATAACATAATTCATTACTAACAAATACATATAACATTTAAATCAATTGTTTTCTAGATGGAGCGCATCTTGCTTAGTTTCATTAGGTGAAAGAAAACACATCAATCAATTGTTTTCTAGATTTAGCTAAGGCACAAGCAAACATATGAAGACACACAGAAACATACGCCTACTGTTATTAATGACATTAATGAATTTATACCAGTCTTAACCAAGGTAATAGGGAAGCAGGGGCAGAAAGTCTACAGCCAGAGGATGGAAGGAAAACAAATATTTTTTTTATCTTTTCTGTAAAACTACCCCTTGTCAAGTAACCCCCAGTTATATCTTCACAGCAGTATCATGGGCAACCAAGGTCCATCTAGAGAAGGGGACTTTCAAAAATTCAAAGATACATGGGCACTATACTCAGGTCTAATAGCATGGATGACTCTACAAGGGAATAAGTAATTGCTGTCTGCAGGGCATTCAACTGATCAAGTCCATGAACTACAAGAATATTGTGACTGAAGGAGATTTGCATGTTGTCATAGGATGGCAAACGAATAATGGTGTAGAGACACTTATCAAAAGAAATAAATAAAAAATAACAATGTAGCAAGGTTCAAAATATTGATATAGGCAAATACGCCAGATGGAGCATATCGGCCTGTATCTTTAGAGTTTAGCCGCTATTTTTTTTAGTTTTTTTCCAAACCAGTTCAGAGGGTCGGTTAAGGCCTGTCAACCCGCTGAAATAGGTCAGACCTCGAAACAATTAGTATAGGGGTGTATTGGAGGGTCACTGATATGATACGTAGTGGCTGATATGCCCCGATAAAAGACAATTTTAATCCTTGATGTAGAGGCATAGAGATATAATTACATGGTGAGGGAGAGCAACTTGGCAGTGGAGTTAACATTTACATAAGTTGGATCCTGGATAAGCAAATACTGTAGCTGATGGGCTAGGCAAACAATGGGTAAATAACAGTGAAATGTACTGGGGAATTGTGAGTCAGGGATAAGGATTATATCATATATATAATATGTAAGAGGGTAAGCCGAGGCTATCTATCTTAGTTCATAACTTCATATATGATCAATAATGTAGATATTTTCTATTTTCATCAATAAATAAAACTTCACAATTATCAAGCAAAAACAAAGTTTCCAGGTAATGTAAGTTCCAGCAGGCATTGAATAGTTTTCTTTAAAGATGTTCCCATCTAGTAAGGAGTTCAATTTAAATTTAGTTTGCCATTGTTAAGTTTCATTTGGCCTTTAAACCTATCATTCTTTATTGTCTCCTGATAACCTTCATCACTTCCACTGCATGTCTTTGCCTCTGCTCTACTCATGTTCTTGGTCCTAATCAATCTAAATTTGATCCTAATGCTACTCGCAGTCTTTCTTGGTTGTTCTCCGACTCGAGAAGGATATTATTGTTTTGATCCATCTTCTAGCAAAAACCATGTCACCATGCCTGTGACCTTTTCGATCCCACACCCCTTTTCTTTCCCAAGACCTATCTTCAGTGGGAGAATGATGGAATTGTTGGTGAAGAGAGGCCTTTCCATTGACAATTCCCATTCATGATGCCAATCTTATTACATCTCCTAATTATGTTCTACTAACACTCCATGTGATGAATTTCAAGTAACCAAGAATAAAGTTATGGCCACCGAAAGTTTTCAATGCATTTTGAGTTGTATCTTGTGCACCAGCAGGTCAACCATTCAACTGCCCAGTTTGAACAGGCTTTGACCAAGTCAACAGTTTTTGGTCAGTTTTTGAGTTTTAGGAAAATCAGAACCAGAAATGCAACAGGGCGATGGTTTGAACAATTCAACAGTCTGGACCAAGAGCATGTTGGAAACATTTAAAAGCATCCAAGCAGCAACTTATTTGTTTCCTGATCCTCTTGATAGGAGGAAACATGATTTCTAACCACTAACAACCAAATATCTATTTAAGGCAAAGACAAGTACTTACATGGAATATAGCTACAGCCTTGGATAGCAACAATTTAGTTTCAGGAGAAGCATTTTTCCCACTAAGAAGTCTCCATCTTACATCAAGGTCAGCATCTGAACGTTGTTCCTCTGAACACTTTTCCTCATGCTTTTTCCTTATAATACTCGAAAGAGAGTCTGGGAGTTTCTCTGATCCACGGTCAAGCAACTTCTGCAAAGCAGAATGAATCCTACTGCAATCTGTACAACAAAACCACGTCCCTTTTGGCAATTCCTGTTGTATGCGTCAACATTTAAATCAACAGAACAAGGCCATCAGCACACTTGACAATAAAGGAATAACAACAACAAGATATTGCAGCATGGGAATAAGATAATAAATGATTGTGTGCACCTTTAGATCTGCCATTTTGTGCTCCCTCAGGCAACCAACATGAAATTCCTTCTCACACTGGGGGAAAAAGATAGATTAGTCAGGAGAAAAACTCAAATATAAGACATCCATTGAAACTCGTACATCTATGAACAATGCAGTTGACATATCAATATGAAAAATGAAGACATGAAAACAAGTACCTGATCACAAAGCAGAACCGTTCGTGGACCAAATCCTGACTTTGTAAATCCATGACCTCTACATAACAGAACAGCAGGGAAAAAGTATAAGCCCAAGCAAAACTTAAAAAAAAGGAGGGGGGGAACTAATAAAGAAAAAGCATGCACCTACAATGCTGAAATCAAATAACAAAAATTGCAATCATGGCATCACCAAACGCATAGACAAAAGAACAAAGTGCTGATAAAAACAGTATAGATTCAGGATTGTACATAGTATGATGTACAGGTTTTCAAGTTCGCAACACCCTCAGTTTAGCTCACCTGCATAAGACACATCCACCAACTTCATTTTCAGGTGTGTTGACAATACGAATGCATCGCTTGTTTATCTGCTCTATAGGATCAACTCCTGCAACTCTTCCAGCAGCCTTTGCATTGACACTATCAAATTTTTCCCTTTCAAACATATTTTGGCAATAATTGCAATACCAATCACCACGAGGAACACTTGATAAAGACAAACAATCTGCAAGAAGGAAATAAGAAGGAAAATAAAAACCACTAGTACTTGTACATCAAAAGGCATATAAAGAAAACGAAAAGTACAAAAGGCATATAAAGAGAATGAGAGTGCGCATGTTTTCGTATTGGACTTTCATAATGCCTTCCACCTTGGATAAATCATGAGGAAAGTTATAGCATATATTAGCAGTCCTCTCTTTCTCTTGCCCCTATCACCACATGCATCTCTTCCTCTGCCCATAGACCTCCTTTCCCCTAGCCTAACAGAGAAAGCTGAAACCCTCCAAACTCTTCTCAGCATCCACCACATCATCTTCCACTTGAATCATCTTATTATTCCAAAATATTTTTAATCACCTCTCTTACTTGCAGCTTAGCAGCAGCATTTTAAAAGAGCTAGGGCCATTTTGCACCCAAGTCATGCGCCTTTTTGAAGCAAGGCACAAAGTTGCAAAAGAAAATCCAAAAAATTCAAAACTGTCAAAAAATAAAAAAAAAGCAAAATAATAAAAATATTAAACACATTATTAATTAAAAATATAAACTTAAGTTTTAAAATAAATGCTTTAAAAAAAAGACCTATTATCTCAAATTAAAATATATAAACATAACATGTAAAACATATTTAAAATCAAGCATAACATATAAAACATATTCAAGCGTGTAAACTCTTAATCTCTTTATTTTTTCCCAATTGCATTACTTCAAATAGCTAATGTGATTTTAAACATTATGAATACCTAATTCTATGAGCTGCCTTTGTACCAAGCCCCTCAAGACAAGCTAAAAAAGTCCATATCAGGGTCTTAAATTCTTAATACCTATAAAAAAGGTTTTATAACTGTAAGTATCTTTTAAAAATATTTTTTATTAGGATGAATGAATGAGTGGCATTAGCAAATATCAGATTTTCAGAGCCTGTGCTGAAGCGCAAGGTGCACCAGACGTGTGCCTTTTGAAAATGATGTGCCTAGGACCTAGGCGAGGCACATACCCTAAGATGTGCCTTATCTGTGCGCCTAAGCACGCCTGAGGCCAGCCTTTTAAATCACTTCTTAGCAGTAACCCAGAAGTCAAACTCCCCTTCAAAAACAGGCTTAGACTAGCTCAAACTCACCTTCTCACAACCAGCTCTACAGCTGTAGGTCTTAAACTAAGAGATGTTGACCAAATCCATTCCTCAACAGACCCCAAGAGAAGGTTTAACAAGAACTTTAAAAGGCAATGAAAGGCTCTGGGGAAAAAACAGGTGACCATTAAGCTTATAACTTATTAAAGATAGGCACATCATAAGGGACAAGCCTCAAACCTTGATATGCCTTGTAAGAAAAGGTATTTCATAGGCCAATCTATGTAGTGTTCTCATAGAGGAAGGCTGCAGACAGATATAAAGAAGATTATCAAGAACCTTTTGCACCAATTGCAAAGATGACTTCAATAAGGGTATTGACATATCTTGCTATGCACTTCTCTTGTCTACACATCCAACTAACTGTTAAAAATGTCTTCTTAAATGGGGACCTTCAAGAATAGGTCTATATGCTGCCACCATTAGTGTTCCATCTCCCAGATAGTAAGGAGAAACTTTGTAAACTCAAGAAGTTGATTTATGAACAAAAACAGCACCTATGGCCAGGTTTGATAGAATACGAAGAACTGTGCTGCACCTTGGTTTTGTTTAGCCTCTTGCTGACTTTACTCCTTGTTAAGAGGGAGGAAAGGTTTGCTCACTACAATGATTGTCCATGTGGATGATATAGCTATCACAATTCACAGGTAACAATTTGAGTGAGAATAATAGGTTGAAGAACTTTCTAGTAACAATTTTGAAATCAAAAACCTTGGCCATCTCAGATATTTATTGGCCATAGAAATAGCTTGATAATGAAAGGAATCTTTATCTCAGAATGTAAGTATGTGTTAGACTAAGATCTCTTAAGGGTTGGATGTCAAATCAGCTCCAAATCCTATTGATCCAAATAACAAAATAAGTACTGATAATGGAGATTTGTTGAAGGGCAGAGGGTTGTATACTTGTATCAAAGGCTGGTTTGACACCTATTTTATCTATGTATCATATACCCAAGTATCTAAATGTGGCAAGTGTGACTAGCCAATATATGCATCAGCCTAAACTATCTCGTCTTGAAGCAGCCATGAGTATCCTTGTGTATCTCAAGGGCACTCCAGGAAGGGGAATTCTATTTACATATCACGGTCACTTGAAATTCAAAGTTCACTGATGCAAATTGGGCAGGTAGCCTAAAAGAAAGGCATTCTACTTCAGATTTCACAAACGGATCATCCAGGCCAAGACTTACAAATTTACTTTGTGCAAACTCAGCTTGATGTGAAATGTTGAAAGGTTATGTAGAAGGATACTTTAGATTCTTACTAATAATGGAGGGCATTTTCACTATAAATAATTAAATACTAAGGAGACGGGCACAAAGCCCACATATTTGCTCTCTATTCTTTTTCTTTCTCTCCTCTTTTCTCTTCTTCTTCTACTTCTTTTATATATTTTCTCTTGTTGTAATCTTATACTGCTGCAGATACAATCCAATCATAAATTAAATGTCCAAAGCCAAATAACAAATCCAAATATGTTAGCTAAAGACAGCCAAAACACCATGCCTAACATTGTGATCATTGAGAACACATTGAAACAGCAGAAGGAACAGAATTATGACCACTAGTTACATAGACAACACAGACAAATAAAATTGATAAAATTATCATTGCAATAACTCTTATAATACCATTCCAGCCACTCCACACCTAGTTGTTCTAATATGAAAATAGCTCCAGATTTTTTTTTGTCTGTAAACGATCTAGGAAAGAACACTTCCAAATAGAGCAATATAGAGAAAAACTAAATAATAAAGGCAATGCCCTCATAATGTGACAAGCAAGTCAAACCAATCAAAACAGGGATCCTACAGGGATAGTGCCTCTCAGAATCAAAATGCAGAAGACAAGTTTAAATGGCTATACCATATCGGACAAATGCAGTGTGTTCCAAGGAAAACAAAAGGCTGTAAACTATCGAGTGTGAAATACATCAGTTGGTTGTGGAGCTGCTCACTGAGTAAAAGGAACATATTCTCAGGTTGCAAGCATAGCTGGAAATTGACAGCCATTTTAATACAGAACCACCTTTCACTTCACAAATAGCTATCCTTCTCAACTTTCCCTTCCTCAAGCTATCAATTAGCCTTACCTTAGGTCATTCATATTGCACGTTGAACAGGTACAAACCTTAATTCTTATAAAGACCTAAGGAAAGATAAATATTCAGTTATTGATAGAAACCAAAAACTCACCTTTGTGAAAGGCCCTGGGGCAGTTATCACAAAGCAGAAGATCCCCACCATCTGCACAAATGCTACACAGGTCATCATTGTCATTGGCTGAAAACTTCCGACCTTTAGATAGAGACACAGCCAATTCATGAAGTGACACTCCATTGGATGTGAAAATATTTAGATACCTGTCCAGTACCAAACAAGCACAAGTTAAGAAAAAAATCGGAGTGACATGAATTTACCCAAATGCTTCAACTTTCAAATAACAACTTACGGCTTGCGACGGGAAGCCCAACCAGCATGACCTTCAAACTGTGAGGCACTGACCTGCTCATTAGAAGTATAGAAAGTGAATGTCCTTACTAAAATTCAGGACAACACTAGTTCAGAAAATAAAGGAAGTACTTAAGTGTTTCAAAAAAAATAAAGTTACCTCAGTGTTGCAGCAACGACAGAATATTCCAAAACCTTTTTTATAACCTTCAAGCAATTTCTGTCCAACAGGAGGATGCTCATTAATTAGTACACAAAAAACAATAAAAAAGAAGATTCACTGGCATTATGCTTAACATAACAACCTGTCCACGTGCATAATATGCTACTTCAGTTCCATCAGGTAGCCCACCATCCTCAAAGACTAATTTATGCAATCGTAAATCTCTGGAGAACACCTCCAAAATTAACTACGTTTAATGAGTTTGCAACAAAAACAGCTAATAAGAACACATTTGACATATGAACCATCAGTATATAAATCCACATCAAGAAAAGAATACCAACTTTCTTGTAAGCCTCCCTTTACTCTTGGGAACAGAAACAGCCTTCAAAGCACTGTTAGAGGACTTAGGAGTAACAGCTGATTTTGATGACCTGATGCAACCCCATACACAAAAGTAATATTAAAATAAGTCAGAGGAAAGAAGCACATTAGGAGCTGCAACTTGGATATGTTGTTCAGTAAATAACCACTTCTCAGGCATTTTATAACAAAAGAACCCTAATTTCAGTTTCAAAGTGGCATTTTCACTTGAAATCAGATTACAGAACAATAACTCTTACATACATTCTTTTTTATCCATAGGTTGTGACTTTTTTATTGATTCCATAGGTTAGACATTAGAGAACTAAAAGTTAAAAACACCAGGGAAATAAGGCAGTTTCTCGATTAGGGTAGAAGAAGCAATATGCAACAGAAATGAATTCATAAATCAAATAACTTCCGAAGTTCATACTTTGGCTCCAAAAGAAAACAGATTGTTAGCAATTTTTTCTGCCGTTTATCAATTTTGGGATCCAGCAGTCAGACGTTACTCATTCCACTTTCCACCCACTTTCACTTTCCTTACTGCATTTGGGGTTCAGTCCATTTCTAATGCCTTATTTTGGCCTCATTTGGGATTGCTCCTGGGGAGCACTTACTGTGACATCCTAGATGAGGAAGAACTTCATGTTTCAACGGTATTTGGAAACAAATAGAGAGAAAACATGTTGAAGAATCTGGAATAACAGAACCAATTTTCTTCAAAAGCAGTTACAAAGTCATAATTCCAGATTTTGGCTTCTTCAAGAACCAACAAGTTTAATATGTGCTAAGATTGTATCGGTTCCACTTAGGCTGTATTTGGCATGCTTTCAGAGAATTATTTCTGATGAAAGAATGCCAAACACAAACATTGCTCTAACTGCAAATCTAGATTCTAGACATCCACCATCCTCTGTCCAGAATAAATAAGCACAGATGTACAATTGTACATGTAAATACCTCTCTTAGAGGACTTGCCAGCATCCTCCAATCCATCAATGTATAGGTTTATATTGTGCTTACTCACTCTGTTTCCATGCTATTCGGTGTTTGGAAGGCAGCTATGGATAGGTAACTCATGATTCATTTGCTTCAACCACTTTGTATTGGCAAGAATCAAGAGTCGGGCATAATTATAAGCTTGTGACATAAAATGGTTGGTAGCATATGGGGAAAAGTAATTAGTTTCTAGTTTTTTAGTACACATCAAAGCTTAAGACTTTTAAGGTACTAGGCAGTGTTTTAAAAGCACAAGGCGCAAGGGCCAATTTGCACATGAGGCGCTTTTAAGAAAGGCGCAAAACTACAAAAAAAAAAGCTAAAAATAAAAAAAGGTCAGAAAATTCAAAACAATGCCAAAAAAATTCAAAAAATATTAAACATAATGTTAATAAAAAATATAAACAAATTTTAAAATAAATGTTTTAAAAAACCAATTATCTAAAATTAAAATACATAAACATAACATGTAAACTGTATTCAAATGAAAATTTAAAAATAAAAGCAAACATATAAAGCATTTTCAAGCATGTAAATGCGCCTCGCCTATGCGCATACCCCAAAATGCGCCTCGCTTATGCGCCTAGGCACGCCTTTTAAATCACTGGTACTAGGTTGATTTTGAGAACGGTGCAAGAGATACCAAAGTTTCCAATTGCGATGGGGACTTCACATCACAGATCAACACCTATGACCTACCAATGATTGTTTGCAATTGTTATGGATGAATCAACTAAACATATTCAGGAGGAGATCCCATGGTGTATGTTGTTTGCCGATGACATGGTATTAATATATGAAACTATAGATGGATTAACAATTAGTACGAGGAAATGTCTTAGAAATAAGATATTTTAAAATAAGACTAAAACCAATGATTTAAAAGGCGCGCCTAGGCGTACAGGCGAGGCGCATTTTGGGGTATGCGCCTCGCCCAGGTCCTAGGTGCACCCCTTTCAAAGGCGTACACCTGATGCGCCTTGCGCCTCAGCCTAGGCGTGCAGCTTTTTAAAATTTTGCGCTTTTTGCTGTTTTTTTAGTCTAACAACTAGGCCAAGGGCTCCGCCCCTGGACCCCTGACCACGCCCCTCGAGGCAAGCCCGAACAAGTCTATGTTAGAGTCTGTAATTCTTATTTATCACATAAAAATAATGATTTTATAACTTTCATTGCCTTTTAAGAAGATGAAAGTTATAAAATCATTATTTTTTTATGTGAGAAATAAGAATTTCAGACCCTAACATAGACTTGTTCGAGCTTGCCTCGAGGGGCGTGGTACAAAGACAACTCATAGAATCAAGAATGCAATATGTTTTACATTACATTAGCTACTTGAAGCAATGCAATCAAGGAGAAAAAAGAGATTGTGGGTTTTACATGCTTGAAAATGCTTTATATGTTTGCTTTTATTTTTAAATTTTCATTTGAATACGCTTTACATGTTATGTTTATGTATTTTAATTTTAGATAATAGGTTTTTTTAAACATTTATTTTAAAATTTATGTTAATATTTTTTATTGACATT
Source organism: Nelumbo nucifera (assembly GCF_055504915.1). NCBI lineage: Eukaryota > Viridiplantae > Streptophyta > Magnoliopsida > Proteales > Nelumbonaceae > Nelumbo > Nelumbo nucifera. Next base: position 8,754,261 of record NC_142654.1, on the reverse strand, counting down.
ATGTTTAATATTTTTTGCATTTTTTTAATTTTTTTTGGCATTTTCTTGAATTTTCTGACTTTTTTATTTTTATTTATTTTTTAATCTTGTGCTTTTCTTAAAAAGGCGCGCGCCTATATATATATATATATATATATATATATATATATATATGTATGTATGTATATGTATATGCACACACACACACACACGAAGATTAAGTTCAATAATTTAATCTTTTGTGATGGGAAGAATAAAAATGGGATTGGAAACTTGAAGCTAGTGGTTAGCCTCTTTGAAAGAATGTCCAACTTAAAAATCAACCAAAATAAGAGTGTAGTGGTGGGTATAAATGTTCTTGAAGAGGAGTTGGGATCATTTGTAGAGATTCTATGGTGTGAGAGAGGTGAGTGGCCTTTAAAATATTTAGGTTTACCTCTTGGTGGCAATCCGAGATCTATCAACTTTTGAAACCATGTGGTGGAGAGAATTGAGAAAAAGCTTGTGGGATGGAAAACAAATTACATCTCTTTAGGGGGAAGAATTACATTGATCAAATACACCTTAGCTAACCTCCCAATCTATTTCATGTCTATTTTGAGGATGCCTCAAGCTATTGAAGAGAATAAAAAATTTGATGAGAGACTTCTTGTGGGAACCAGGAGATAGAAAAAAAGATCATTTGGTTAGGTGGGAAGTGGTAAAAAGGAAAGAAGAGGGTGGGTTGGGTCTAGGAAACATAGGGAAGAAAAACCTTGCTCTTTTAAGTGGTTGTGGCACTTTCCCTTGGAAAAAGATAGATTGTGGCATAAAGTGGTTGCAAGTATTCATGGGCTTTCTAGCAACTGTTGAGAACCAAGCTACAACATAGAAAGCAGTGCATGGTAGTCTACCTCAATTCCTTGAGCACATCAGGTATGATTTGGCTTCTGGTAATAGGATCAGATTTTGGGAAGACGTGTGTGGGCTTGGGTTCTCCCTTTGAAAGTTGGGTTTCCTTCTTTGCATGCTTTGTCAAGCCTTAAACAAAATCATGTTTCTGATTTCTTTGGGTCTTCTTCTTCCTCTAGGGAGGATTGGAATTTGGAGTTTGTGAGAAAACTGAGAGAGTCTAAAATCCCTTCAATGTCTAACCTTTTGAATAATCTTGGATAGCCTAGTTTTTTATGAGTTTGGGGAAGATAGACGGTTGTGGGATCTTAGCCCCTCTAAGTCGTTTACTTAAAAATCCTTTTTTTCTCTTCACTAGTGGCCGCTACCCAATCTCATTCCTTGCCTATAAAAGAAGTCCGGTGTGCCCTATCCCACCAAAAGAAAAGACCAAATTAATGTTTGTCTCCCAATTGGTGCACTTTGTGTGTAAGTTGAATGGTGAGAATACTTTCCATCTCTTAATTTCTTGTCCTTTTGCTTGTATTTGGGAAATGGTTCTACTCTCTCTTTGGTTGCAGGTGGATACCTCTTGTTAGTTTGGAAAATCTCTTTAGCCCATACTTTCTAAGAATCACAAAAGGAAGAGGCAGAATTTTGTAGAAATGTGCTAGAGCAGCAATTGTGTGAATTGTTTGGGAGGAAAGGAACTTACGAATATTTGAAGATAAAGAAAGAAGCAAGTAATCTTGGAGACTATTACAGTTAAGAGTTGCTCATTGGGTGAAGACTATCAAACTATTCTCTGATTTCTTAGTGGAAGACTTTTTTTTCAGAAACCGAGGGTTGATTGCCCTTTATTCTTCTAGGAATCAAAAGATGTGAGGTTTGGTCTCCCCCAAGTGAAGGTTGGTTGAAGCTTTACTTTGATGGAAATAGCTTTGGTAATCTGAGACCCTCTGGATCTGGAATTGAAGGAGTGATTAGGGATGAGCATAGGAACATTTGTGGCTTGTTTCTAGGTCCTAATGAGCAGGGTGGTTCAGTGAAAGCTGAGGTCATGGCAGCTATTGTTGGGCTGCAAAAGGCCAAGGAAATGGGAATTACAACATTGATGGTAGAAGGGGACTCAAAAGTAGTCATTGGCTAGCTGAAAAAAGGAGGAAGGGTATGACACACAAGAAATGATTTCAGGCGGTTCAAGATGTTGTCAAGACATGCAAATTCAGTTAAGATGGGTCAGGAGGTAATGGTTTGACAGATGGATTAGGTAAACAAGGAGTGAATAGACATAATTTGTTTTGCGCTCAATGTTAGTTGGGTGGGGGGAGTGACGGGTGTTATTTCTAACAACTTCTTGTTGTACTTTTCTCATTTTAAAATCTAATAGAATTCTTTGAATTGTTGATCAAAAAAAGACTAATATTAATAATAATAATAATAAAATAGAAATCTGTTGAATTAATTCTTGAAGAGAGGAGTAGAGAAGAGAAGAAGAGAAGTTGAAAGAAAAGAGAGCAATGATCTGGCCGCCCCCTTTACTTATCATTTATACTAAAATAAAAGAACAGTACAAAGACAACTATGCCCTTATAGGGCGACAAAACATAAAACAACATATATAACACTCAAAAAACATAATAAAATTTGGACTCACATAACTACTATGGTCCCCACCTCCTATCTAACAACTAACATAAAACATCTACTCAGAAAAACATCATAAAACTAATTAATCTTCAACACTCCCCCACAAGTTGGGAGTAAATGTCACACATTAGATCATGTTCAATCTTGTTCCTTGCCACCCCTTTAGTGAAAACATCAACCAGCTGCAACTCTGAAGAGATGTAAGGCAAACAAACTTCTTCGGTTGTTACCCTTTCTCTTATAAATTGTCTATCAACTTCAATGTGTTTTGTCCTATCATGCTGAATTGGATTGTGGGCAATATTGATCGCAGCCTGATTGTCACAGTATAACATCATAGGTTCCTCTGTTTTCACCCCAATCTCACTCAAAAGAAATCTAACCCAAAGAAGTTCTGAGACACCATGAGCCATGGATCTATACTCAACCTCTGCACTTGACCTTGCCACAACCGCTTGCTTCTAACTCTTCCAGGAGATCAAGTTTCCACCTACAAAGGTACACACTCCTGATGTAGACCTCCTATCATCTAAGCATCCTGCCCAATCTACATCCGTATAGGATTCTAGTTTCAAATTCTCATGATCTGAGAAAAGAATGCCTCTGCCAGGGTACTTTTTCAGATATGCAAGTATTCTCTCAATAGCTTCCCAGTGCTGAACCCAAGGTACATGCATGTACTGACTCACAACACTGACAGCAAAAGAAATATATGGTCGTGTCATACACAAATACAACAGTCGGCCTACCATTCTTTGATATCTCCTCACATCCTTTACCAATTCACCATCCACACCATTATTTCTATGATTTGGATCAATAGGAGTATCTGTTGGTTTGGTCCCTAGCTTCACAGTCTCTCGCAGTAGGTCAAGTACATACTTTTTCTGTGAAATGAAGATCCCATGCTTGGATCTTGCAACTTCAATCCCTAAGAAATATTTGAGTTCACCAAGATCTTTGATCTCAAATTCTTGTTGCAATGATTTTTTGAGATTATCAATCTCCTCAAGATCATTTCTTGTCACCACTATATCATCCACATACACAATCAGAATTGACACCAAAGCATCTCTCCTCTTCACAAAGAGGGTGTGATCAAACGATGTCTGTGTACCCAAAACGGATGAGTGCCCCTCTGAACCTGTCAAATCAAGCCCTAGGTGACCGTTTCAGTCCATACAGAGGTTTTTTGAGTCTGCACACCTTTCCTTTACCAACATTTCCATAAAAGCCTGATGGAATGTCCATATATACCTCCTCCTATAAATCATCATTGAAGAAAGCATTTTTGAAATCAAGCTAGAACAAGGGCCATGAATAGGTGCCTGCTAGAGATAAAAGAATACGAATTGAACTCATCTTACCTACTGGTGCAAAGGTTTCCAGATAATCAACACCATAGGTCTAAATATACCCTTTTGCTACCAACCTGGCCTTGTACCTCTCTATCTTACCATCGGCCTTATACTTCACTGTGAATACCCATCGACATCCGACTGTCTCCTTGTCTTGGGGGAGATCGACTATTTTTCAAGTTTGGTTTTTGACCAAAGCATCCATCTCATCTTGCATGTCTGTCTTCCACTCAGGTTTGGAGAGAGCCTCAGTAACATTCCAGGGTATAGACACAGAATACAGGGAAAAAGAAAAGCACGGTAGGAGGGTGATAAGGCACTGTAGGAAAAATGGTGTGAAATGCAGTAGGTTGTACACTTTCTCTTCCTCTTACGAAGTGCAATGAGAAGATCAAGGTCAGTGGGATCAACTGCAACAGTGGTGTTAGGGACAAAAACCTTATCATCAGAAAACATAACAGGCTCAAGAGGAATACCTGCAACTGTATCTACCGAATCTGGAGTTTCAGAAGGACTGACAGAGAGTGGTGTGGGTCGAGGATGTGTGGAATCAACCATCATCTGTTGGCGCTGATATTGCTGTGAGGTTGCCCGTAGTGGCTCAGGTAATGAAACTAAAGGTGCAGGTGGTGGCTGAACTGATGGTGCAGGTGGTGGCTGAACTGATGTAGATGCTGGTTGAACTGATGGAGGCACCACAAAAACAGGAAGAGGAACAGATTGTGAGTTCTCCTCCCCAAAACTCTCCCCCTGAGGAGAACCACTCAAGAAGAAGAATGTGGATTCAAAAAAGGTAACATCCATAGTGATAAATCTGCTCCTCGACATTGAGTCATAACAGCAATACCCCTTTTGGTTCTGAGCATACCCAAGAAAAACACATTTCTTGGCCTCAGGATCCAATTTCTTGCGATGAGGGCCAAAAATGTAAACAAAAGAAGCACAGCCAAAAACCCTCAGAGGTATATGAAATATCTCTTCGTCTAGAAAAAGGAGGCTAAATGGCACCTTAAACCCCAAAGTCCGTGAAGGAACACAGATAATCACATGTACGGCTGTAAGAACTGCATCTCCCCAAAACTACACAAAAACTGAATCACACACCATAAGACTCCTTGCCACCTCCACAATGTGTTTGCTTTTCCTCTCAGCAACTCCATTTTGTTGCGATGTATATGCACAACTGCTCTGATGAACTACACCATGTTCTAAGAGATACGTGGTTAGGTCCTTCTCAAAATACTCTCTAGCATTATCTGATCTAAAAGCCTTAGTTCTCACTCCAAAATGTGTGAAAACCATCTGGTGGAATTGTCGTACTAAGTTAGGAACCTCGTCACGTGATCTCATCAAATATATCCAATTATATCGTGTATAATCATCCACAAACAAGAGAAAGTAACAGAATCCTCCCATGGAAGGGATTTGATATGGCCCCCATACATCAGTGTGAACAATATTAAAAGCAGAGTTACTTCTTTTATTACTTGATTTAAAAGACTGTCTACAATGCTTTATTAACTGACAACTCTCACACTCTAAAGTAGATAATTGAACAGACTCAAACAACTTTGGGAGAGACATTTCAAAGAACTAAAAGAAAGATGTCCCAAGCGATTGTACCAAAGCATACTCTGATTAACTAACTCTGACCCACTACTACTGTTGCTGCTAACATGATGACCATGATGTCTCAGAATCTCATCCAGAATGTAGACTCCATTCACCTCACGACCACTCCCAATCATCTTCTTTGACTCCAGATCCTGCAAAACACAATTACCAGGAATAAAAGTCATAGAACAATTCAAATTTTTTGTCAAAGAACTAACAGACAGTAGGTTGGTATGAAGTCTAGAGACAAGTAAAACAAAGGACAGAGTTATATCATTAGTCACTCTAACTGTCCCCTTCCCAACAATGGGCAGAAACTCTGTCTCTACCAGAGCACAACTGATAGGAACTGAAAATGATAGGGGCATTAGTCATATGCTCAAATGCTCCTAAGTCTATAATCCAGGGAGGTCCCTCCTTACCTGAAGTGGATGCAAGATTCACAATTGCATATGAACTATCTATATGTGCAAAGGAAGTGGTGTAGTTGGCTCCTGCATTCTACTGCCCATCTAGAAGGCTAGATCTGGGTGAACCTTTCTTACTCATAAGTTGTCCAAACCTTTCCAATTTTGTTCTCATTGTTGCTACTACAATGGATTCCCAATCAGTTTGGGAGAAAGGGCTGAAGAGTCTCCTGTAATGGCTACATTTGCATTTCCCTTCTTATTTCTTATCCGAACAGGCATAAGATTTGGATGAAGCTTCTAACAAGTTTCCCTGGTATGCTTAGGCTTCTTGCAATAATCACACACCAAGTCCTTATCTTCCCTTCTAGTCTCACTACTCCCCCTGTCTCCATTTGGCTTAGGTTTTGTTGTACCAACCATAGCCGACTGGTCAATCCCAAGCTATCTCAGTATTACATTCCTCGTACTCTCCTCTCCAGAAACAAAAGCAGAGGCCTGAGAGAGTGTCGCACCCTCCCTAGAAAAAATATGTTGCCTAGTAATGTCAAATTCAGGGTTCAGCCTTGCCAAGAACTCAAAAACAATATTCCTCTCTACCAGTTTGTGATAAGTTGTTGCATCATTTACACTTTCCCATACCACAGTTTCTAAGTGAATTATTTCCTGCCATAGGGTTTTCAGCATGGAGAAATACACAACAAGAGATTTTTCTTCCTGTTTCATACTTATCACCTGATTTCTTAACTGATAGGCTCTGGCTTCATTTTGCTTCTGAGAGTAGGTTTCAGTCACTCCATCCCAAATCTCCTTAGCAGTATTAACCCATAGGAAATTTTTTGCAATATGAGGTAATATAGAATTACACAGTCAAGACATTACCATGTAATTCTCTTGCACCGAAGAGTCTGTATCTGGTTTCTTCTCCTCCCCAGTGAGATACCTTAATTTTCCATGGGCACCAATAGCCATCTTATCTGACTGTGCCCACTCCAAATAATTTGTACCATCAAGTTTTACTGTAGTAATGATCTGAAACCCAAAAATATCACTACTACCTCCAACACCTAGTCCCACAGTACCGATAGATTTCATCTCGGTATTCCAACTCTCCATTTTACTTCAAATAGTTCAACAGTAAGAAAAAATAGATTGGTGACCTTCAAAAAATAATTTGATATCACACACACAGAAACCAACCCTTCCAAAAGAAGAAAACCCTAACTGGAAGGAAATCTCTCTCCTCCCTACGCCTCCGAACAGAGAGAAAAATGAATCGATCACTTCGGGAGGCCCGGAAAATTTCATAAACCAAACCGCCCTCTTCAAGAAATTAAAAGAAAACTAGCAATACCTGGGCGCCCAAGATCAGATCAAAAATAAAGAGTCCAACTTTTCTAGGATTTTTCCCTGTACTCCAATTCTTCGTGATTTTGATGCTAAACAGTAGATCACCTTCCTGATTTTGATCCCACCAAAAACTCAAAGAACTGGGCAATCTATAGTAGATCAATCAGCCCTTTACTACTTCATGCAATCGACTGATCTAGGGCTACATGAGAATGCTTCAAGAAACCCTAGCCGATGCTCTGATACCAAGTAGAAATCTAATGAATTAAAAAATATGAAAGAAAGTAGTTTCGTGAAGAGAGAAGGAAGAGAGAAGGAGAATAAGAGAATAAGAGAAGTTGAAAGAAAAGAGAACAATGATCTAGCCACCCCCTTCACTTATTATTTATACTAAAATAATAGAACAGTACAAAGACAACTATGCCTTTATAGGGCGGCAAAACATAAAACAACATATATAACACTCAAAAAACATAATAAAATTTGGACTCACATAACTATTGTGGTCCCCACCTCCTATCTAACAACTAACATAAAACATCTACTCAGAAAAACATCATAAAACTAATTAATCTTCAACAAATAATAATAATAACAACAACAACAATAACAATAATAATAGGTGGAAATCAAGGTATAATTAGGAGTAGTCTGATTGGAGACCAAGAGATATCTTAATGTGACATTTTACATTACCCTGGTTCAATAATTCATAACAAGGGAGATTGAGGAGGTGCTGCCCATAGAATTAGAGCAGGTGAGCCAAATAGTGGGGTACATCAGAAGCCTATGTGCACTAGAGTGCCATTTAGACAAAGGAAAACTATATAAAACACTTGTAAGGCTGGCAATGTTGCTAGAAGCATAGTGTTGAAAAGTCAAGAAACAAAAAGTTGCAAAAAATAAATGTAGAAGAAATGCAAACATTGAGATGGATGAATGGGAAAACTAGAAAAGAAAGGATCATAAATGAATTTTATCCAATTTTGTAAGCAAGAAATTTTCCCAAATTTATCTAATACTTCATTGAATGCCTTTCAACTCTAAAAAAAATCCTCCTCAGCATGGGAAATTGAATCCCAAAGTCAAAAACCAAACTTCTACCTGAAAGGTCTTAGTCACAAGACTCACAACTGAAACAATTTCGTGTACTGCAAGTTGTACATTTTCCTGTTAATGTCACTTTTTCATGTTCCTTCTAGATCCTACCAATGTAACATGTTAATAGAATGCACACAAAGCATGGTGTTAATGTGGATGGCTCTAGTTTGTATGATCCTTAAATGTTCCAGAAAGAATCCAAGATGCATTCTGTTTAACACAGTTACAGAAGAATAAACTAAGAGTATAGCTGAAAACTAAAACAAAAAACTTACCCAGGAGTGGTACCAGTTCTAGAAGCAGGACTTGTCTGAGATTTCTTGGCTTCTAGGCACGACTTGCACAATAGCACTGACCTCCTGGTGCCAGATACAGTAAGAGAACCTATAGGCAATACCCATAAGATTACAAATTTGTAATGAAATCTCAACTGAACCTAACATTAAGAGTAAAGCTCACCTTTGCAATTCTGACACCTGGTAGAAGCTTTTATTGGTGATAAACCAATCGCACTTTTAATTGTAGCTTCCAGTTCATCCAAAGGAGCACCTTTACATGCCTCCAGAACATCATGAAGGCTGTTGCCATTCTCCAAATAAATGTACTGTGCTGCACGCTTATTTGTACTACCTGCATGCTGCTCGAAATGGAATGGAGTAACAACCTGTATACACAACATAAATGAGGCATCCATTCAACTCTTTATACTATCTAGACAAGAAGACCATAAATGCAGATTCACTTACAAAAATTTCTTACATTGCTCCCTTTGCAGGATGTACACGAACACAAGATCCCACGGTCTTTAATAGTTCCTTTAAGTCCTCCTTGCTGTGTTATAATAAACAAAGAAGTCTTAAACAAAAATTATATATGTAGGGGTCATAAGGAGACATATATAAGAAGTAAGAAAGGATAGAAGGGAGCTGAAAGACATACCTTCCTGCTACGACAGAGGTACCTGACAGACAACCCCTCCAGTAAACCAGTTTCTAGAAGATCCTTGACCCTTGTGGGAAGCTTGGTCAAGGCAATTTTCTTGGACATTTTCATTTCCAACTTCTTTTTCGTAGGTGTTCTCAATGGGCTAACCACATCACTTGTCACCCTGTCACCTATAGTCACTGGCTCGCTCTTGACAACATCTGGCATGGCAGAAATGGCTTTTGCAATTGCTTCATTCTTGGAATCTTCTGATACAACAGAACCCCAACTCGTGGTGGCAGATATCTCTATTGGTTCAGCCTTAGGTTTCTTCAATTGTGAACGAGTAAACCGCCTAGGAAACTTCTCCTGCGAGGCATTTTGTCCCTCGCTGACGTCACCATGCACCATCACAGTTTCCACACTGGTTCCCTCTTCTTTTATAAGTTTCCTAGTTTCGTTTTTTGACTTCTTACTGCTTGGAGATGGAATCTCAATTGGTTCCTTTTTCACAACTGCTTTCAATAAATTGTTCTTCAGCCCCTCCGTCAAGGCAGAACGAGTAAAACGCCTGGGAGGCCTCACAGGAAATATAGTTACTACCTCAGAATTATCATCGATAACAATAGGCGTTTCTACGGTCGTACCTTCCTCAGCTTGAGATTTCACAATATCGTTCTGTGAACCCTTCTGAACCTGGAAATTTGCCTCATCGTTATCGGGCTCCTCTGCTTCAACAGATTTCATCAAATCATTCTTGAACACAATCTCATCAGCACAGGCATGATTCACGAGGTCACTGTTAGGCTGCTCCTTGCCTACAGACTGTGCCAAATTGTTTTTAGTCTCCTCTTTGCTCGTAGATTTCACCAGATCGCCGTCGGACTCCTCTGTTCCTACAGATTGTAACGGATTGTTGTTGGACTCCGCCTCGGTAGCAGGCTTAAGAACATTACTCTTTGGTTCTTCCTGGAACAGAGAATTTAACAAATCGCTCTTTGGCTCCTTTTTAGTTGACGATTTCACCTCATCGTTCTTCATATCCTCCTTTGCGTGGGAGCTCTTAAGTCTTTTATTTCTTGAATACTCAAGAACTCCACTACTAGAATGACTATTCTGAAACTTACTCGCTCGAGTCCGACCAAGTGAACTACCAAGCTCAGAATGAAACGTCAAGGCAAACCCGTTATTGGTCTGCTCCGACTCCACGGATTTCATCAAATCATTCTTCATCTCCTCTTCTCCCGCAGAATTCACCAGATCACTGTCAGAATGCTCTTTTTCTACATATTGTACCAGATTGTCGTTGGGCTCCTCTTTGTCAGAACACTTCACCAGTTCATTGTCGGGCTCCTCTGTTCCTATAGATTGTACCGGATTGTTTGTGGACTCGTCTTCTGTTGCAGGTTTCACCAGATCACAATTGGACTCTTCTGTTCCGACAGATTGTACCGAATTGTTCCTGTACCCCTCTTCTGTAGCAGGCTTCACTGGATCACCATTGAGCTCCTGGGACTCCTCTGTTCCTACAGATTGTACCGGGCTGTTCTTGGACTCCTCTTCTGTCGCAGGTTTTACCAGGTCACCAGTAGGTTCCTGTGTTCCTACATATTGTAGCAAAATGTTCTTCGGCTCCTCTATGTCCGCGAGTTTCCCAAAATCAATATGGGGCTCCACCTCGAGAAGAGGTTCTACCGAATCGCTCGTCGGCTCCTCTTCGGTTGAAGATTTCACCTCAACATTCTTAACATTTTTCTTCGCATGTGAGCTCTTAAATCTCTTATTTTTCGAATTCTCTGAAACTTCATTACCAGAAGGGCTATTCTGAAACTTCCTCGCTCGTGTCCGACCAAGAGAACCAGATAACTCCGCTTGAACCTTCAAGGCGAAAGCAAACTCGCGTTTCAGGCCGGTCCTAATCCCCGACAACAACACGAACTGCTCTGAATCAGTGCCGTTCGCCATCCGGCACGAATCGACCAATAGATCTGCTATAATATATGCATCTGAAGGCAGAAAACAGATTCCTCGAGTCCAGAAACCCTAGAAAACAGGAAAAGAAAACCCTAAATTCGCCGCCATTAAATTAGATTAAATCCGAAGAAAACAAAAACACACACACAACACGCAAACAGAAAAATCTTCCGAAAAATAGTGTCAAAACCTTCAAATCAACGACGAACAATCAACAGATCATGTAAGAAAAGATCAAGATCACAACAAAGATATTAGGGTTTTTGTGCGATCTCTCGTGCCTTGATCGAAAAACTAGGTAGCGAACGAGACGATAGGTCCACGGTTTCCTGGAAAGGAAGCCGAAGAGGATGTTAGAAAGAGAGAGAAAAAATAAAAGAGAGAATAGATAATCAGGGGCATGTCATAAATAATTTTTAATAATATCATAAAGTAATTTACTTAAAAGCCCACGTATACTTTCCTATTCCCCGAACTACCACTATCTCAAATCATTAATGTGAACCCGAAAGGCATAAATTAGTTAAATTTTGGCTTTCATCCAGGGTTATCTCGGTCTATTCAAACTAACAAGGGTAATTGTTTCGGGCAAAAGCTTTATTTATTTTTATTTTATTTTCAGTAATTCCCGAAATTTTGAACGCGGGAATCTTCGCGGCACGTCGTAGTGGCCAATGGGGAGTAATACGTAGCAACGAATTCTGGAATTTTCTAACGTTAGTTATACAAGAGGAGGAGGATATTTAAATAAATATATATAGTCAATATTGATGTAGGTAGCGATATTTGGAGGGAATCCGTAGGTGGTAATGTGGTATGAGAAAGGGAAACTGGGAAAGTATCCATTTTTCCTTCGCGGGAAAAATGGGAAGAAGTTGAATTTTTGTGGGGTGGGCGGGAAGAGGGGTAAGAAATTGTTGACACGTGGCTAGTGGAATATATAACCGTTGCAATATTTAAATTTTTGAATCTGTTTTGCTGTAACCTTTATTAGGTAAATGTACAGTCGTGTCTAATTTATTAGTGGTATCTTATCACATCCGCGTATCTTAGTATTTTCCTTTTCAGTTGAAGAGGAACTCATCATTTTGTGGAGGTCTAAATCGGGACAGCACGGCCCGTGCTTTTGGCTGGGCCGGGCCTTGCTACCTCTGGGATGCTTCAGAGGTCCGGCCCGGGCTGTGTTGTATCGTGCCACGGGTTATACTGGTCTGTGGGTCAAGTCTTGGGCAAGTCGGGTTGTGGATCGGTCAAATCATGAGAAGTATATTTAAAAAAATAATAATAAAATTAATTAATAAAATAGATAATAAATTGAAAAAAAAAATCTTAAAATTTTATTTTATATCAATTTTGATGTATACAATTGTTAATATATGCAATAATAAAATAAAATTAAAAAATTACAATATAATTAAAATAAATAGTATTCTAAAATTGAATATAAAAATTATACATAGATATATATATATAATATATGTGGGTAGTGTCACAGGTCGAGCCATGCTAGCCCATGTTGTGTCATGCTGGCTAACACAGCCCATGTGCTACAATGATAGACCATGCCAAGCCGCGAGCACATCCAGATTTACAGCTTTAGCATTTTTTTGTACATAAAATCTTGCACTTACCCCACCATTTGGCGAGACCAAATCTTTTCCTCACACCTGGCGCCTCACACACACATCCTATCATACATTGGGAACATCTCCCGTACTTATTTGTTATTATTCACAGGAGATATTTCCAATGCACAATGGATGTGCATGTGAGGCGCCCATTTGTGAGGAGAAGATCCCGTCACCCATTTGGCATCAAGAGGATAAAAATTGGGTTGAATTATCAATGGGTTGAGTCTGCCCAATGGACTTTAAGTAATTATAGTGGTTCTAGTTCTATGATTTTGCCCTAATTAATAAATGAATTGGTTCTGATTCTTGCATTTCCAAATTGATTCACACTCAAACCTGATTATTTTATTAAATATATAATATTTTCTTAAATTTTTATAATTTTATCATATATTGTATTTGAATGATAAATTTTATAAGTATAAATGAGATAATATTAGTTTAAAATGTTGAGTTTATTAATATATATATATATAAATAATTTAGTATTTTGTATCATTTCTATGAAGGATGTATTCTCCAATTTTAAATTTTAAGTTGTTGTTTAAATAAGTCTACCTGACTAGTTATACATGGACCCAACCTGTTGATAGTCTTGAAGTTGGGGGTTGCCTTGTGGTTGGTACCAAAAGTGGTCAATTGAAGCCCTATCGGTTCAGGTGGTTGACCACGGAATCTGCAGTTGAAGTTTTAAACCGAATGAAGAGAGTTTGTCAATGTCTCAGGGGTGTGATGTAGGTGGATCCAGTTTTTGCACAAGTTAAGCCTAGGTTCTTGGGTTGCATGTTGGTTTGGGGCCAAAAACTAAAGGCCTGACATAATTATGAGTTAGGCTTGAGTTGAGGTGTCGGGTAGCTTAAGTCCAATCCAACCCAACTTAGGTTTGTCTAATCATATACATACATACCAACCCAACTTAGGCTTGTCTGATCAAATACATATATATATATATAGTATTATAATTTTTTACATAAAAATATATTTTTTCTAGTTATATATACATGTGCATATGTATAAAATACGTATGTGTGCATTTATAAATGAAATTTACACATATTTATAAACAATTCTACTATAAAGGTTTTCAACAACATGATTGGTTCTCTGTTTTGGCCTTAAATGTGCCATAAATCCTAATCTGGGTTCAAAGTATTGATATGTATTAGTTTGTATTGGTTGATACGTATTGTATCGGGAGCTTCCCTATACAGCCCTACAGAGGGTGTATTGGGGTTTTGACCAGTTCAGGGGGTGAACGGCTTAAACCAGCCCCTCTGAACCAATTTTTTTTTTTAAATAAAACTATCAATACGCCTCTACCGATGTATCGAATATATCGATATTTTGAACCTTGATCCTTTAATAAAAGATTACAATATATATATATATATATATAATATTATTTCAAATTTGACCAACCCATCTAAGCTGAACCCAAGTTGTGTTGGGCTAAGTTTGGGTTGGCCTAAGTTGATTAACTTTGGCTCAACCTCAGCTTGGATGAGACCTAACCCTAAGGTTTACACCTTTATAGTAGGGGTGTCCATAGATCAATTAACCAAACCATGGACATATTTTACAAACCGAACTGGTATTACCGGTTTTTGCATCAGTCCAAACCGAAACAAGCAGTTAACCGGTTCAACGGTCTTTGGGTTTCAGTTTTTTATTTATTTTTTCAATGTTTCTGTTTTGTTGAAAGAACACTCATGATGACAACAATTCAGAAATTGTTTCTTTCTTCGGCAATTCATGATGTCAGAGTCTTAGAGCAGTTCTTCCCCTAAAAAGCACATTTATGATGGCAACGATTCAGAAATTGTTTTTCCTTAGCAGTGGCTTGTCGCCCATCTATTTTATTCACAAATAATTGTTGAATCTTCAAGAAAACAAGGCCCAAAAAATATGTTCAAGAACCTGTTTTCTTCAAAGTAAAAAACACAAAGCTTGACATATGTTCAATAACATGTTTTTTTAATAATGTGGAAATTTTAGAAACAAGAATATACAAAGCAACTGTTGAACTATTTAGCTAAAAAAATTCGTAAGACTATGAGAGATTAAGAGGTATCATTCGTATTTTAAACAAATTTCATAAGAGGTATCATTCATATCAACTATTTTAACTAAAAAAAATATTTGCCTATAACTGTTGAACTTTAAGAAAACCAGAGATTCAGATTCGGATTTCGGAGAAGGAGAAGAATGGGGGAGAAAGAGAACTGGCCGACGGGCAACGACGAGGAGAGAGGAGAAATCGATCGACGGCCAGCGACACGAGCTAGGGTTTTTGTTTGTTCTTGTTTTCTTTCAGAAACAAGAAGAGGGTTCCGACATCTAGCCTGAGTTCAAATGTTTGATCATTCGACCAATATTCTTTCATTTTCTTTGGGCTTGGGCCACTTGGCCGCTTGGGCATGTCACACGTGGAAGTGTGGGGCGATTGAGAGAGTGGGGCTGGGGCGGAAAATAAAATAAAAATATAATATATTGGTCAGTTCGATTAATCAACGGTTTTTTATAGGTTAATCAAAAACTAAACCGATCCTTTGGTTTTTTAAAAAATCAAACCGACCAATTCAGTTAATCGGGTTTTTGGATCAGTTTTTTTCGATTTGTTATGGACACCCCTACGTTATGGTTGGGCTCAGGTTGACTTTCAACCTAACTCAATCCGCCCAAGGTGCACCCTATATATGAAAGATGTAATTTATCGTTTTTGGTAGATCAAAAAGGACACGAGTAAAAGTAGTAGGAAATGATTTAGGTACTAATAATTTAACAATGAATATGATTCTAATTGGAATAAATTAATGAAACAAAGTTCATGTAGTTGATCTCATATAGTTGGGATAAGGCATGAATTATGATGAAAATGTTTTTTCTTTTTTGCCTTGTTTTTTCATGGTTCTATGTTTTATTATGTGTTATATGATAATGCAAAAATGATATAATTTTGTTGAACACGAGATGATGTAAGGATTGTTATGTTTGCTACTTTATGACAGTTAACCACCATTACGTGTGATATAAGCCAAATAGTAAAAAATGCTTATCATTGGAAGAAGCACAAACAATGACATTTCCTTCAACAACGGCTCTCACATAACAACATTTCATTGATAAATGACTTTATTAAATGATATTTCAGAATCCCGATTTCCTAATAAAAGACATTTGGACTAAACACTATTATAGATGGTGTTTGGAACCGGTCTTTTATTCAAGGCATTTCCACCAGTAAGCATTTTGATCTCTCTTTTACTTTTTTCTTGTTTGGTTGAGTCAGGCAATATTCAATGCCTCGGAATCTATGAAAACAATTTTTAGAGAAAACGTACTTTCGACTTTTATTACAATAAAAACAATGTTTTCACTTTTTTTTTTTTCATATCAATATAATATATGCATAGAACCCAGGGTTATTTAAACAAATTCCAATGAATGGCCATTATCTAATAAAATGGCAATGATGCCTGGTATTCTTAAAGAATGGTGGGCTTACTCGTTAACAACTCATATAGAAGGAAGGCACTTCGGATTAGGTAGGCACGATGTCATAAGTACGTTAAATGAGCATTTAGAAATTTTTTTATACATGTCCTTTAAAATACCTCAGCCTACTCTTGAAAAAATTAATACTCACTTTTGACAGTTGTCAAAATATTTATCAAGTGTTTATTTAATGTGCTTACTTTGTTATGCTTAATAAATCCGGTCTTGTAGGTAGCGGAGGCAATTGGGTGGATTGGGCTGAACTTTAATTCAACCCATCTAACCTGCCAATCCATTAAAAAACCGGTTATATAAAATTAAATGAGTTGGGTTTAACTCAAACCCACTTTAACCCAATCCAATCTGCCAAAACCCATTAATTTTATATTCATGGATTTAAAAAACAAACTAACTATCTTTTAACAAATAAGTTGGTTATAGCTTGGTGGTAATTGTAGTTACTATTTATATAGGTGGTGAATGTTCACATCACATTACATGCTTGTTATCTTTACACAAGCGACGAACCATTTGACTATGTTTGGATTTTGGATTTTGGATTTGATCGACCCACTTAGGTTCAAACCGGTTAGACCAATTTGAACTATCTAATTGGATTATCTTTGAGCTAATCACATCAAGGGTGGTTGAACCGTTTAGATCTGGATCAGTTTGGTTGGATTGGTTTAGTCAATGGTGGATTGACTTGGATCGGACCATATCAGGTTTATACACGGGTTTGGGACCGAACCGATTGACCCGAAGCTGGTCAGTGTGAGTAAATCGGATCAGTTCAGATTCAGGTTGGGTTGTGTGGATATTGGTTGGTCAGACGGTTCAAATCGGGCAAAACCGTTTCGGTTTTGGGTCGGCCCGGATCAACTTGTACCGGGTCCGGCCGTCCTGGGTTGTGTGAATATTGGCTAGACAGAACGACCCAAGCAGGACAGAGCAAGCGATACCGAACCATCCCGCCATAGGTTTATTTTGGATTCGGGTTGACCTAGATCAACTTGTACCGGGTTGGGTCAGGCTGTGTGAATACTGGTTGGACCAAATGACCCAAACCGAGCAGAGCAAGCAATACCGAACCATCCCGCACGGGGTCTATTTTGGATTTGGGTCAACCTCGAGCGGTATATGTTGGATCGGGTCAGACCACATTGAACGGGTCCAACTCGGGTCAAATTGATTTGGATTTATGTTGGGTGAAGTGTGTTGATTCAAGATAAAACTAAATTTAGTCAATAATTAATAGAAAATTAATACATTAATTATAAACTATTTAATTCAAATGAAGAAAATAAAAAAAAGGCAAAAAAATTAATACTTATATCTGCATTAGTTAACCCAATGGTTATCCACAGCCCAACCCATTTAGATGGGTAGGTTGAGTGACGGGTTGATCACACAACCCGCCAAGTAAATGGGCAGGTTAGATTATGGGTGGGTTGGGTGGGTTCAGCAAATTGGGTGAAAAGTTGCCACCCCTACCCATAGCGATAAGGTCTCTAGCTGGTTGTAGTGGATGCTAGGGATTGATTCCTACATTCACTTGGGTTGATGGACTATGGCTTTTGTAAATGGTCTCAATGGACTACCATGGTTATATAAGCTTATGAACCAAAAAGGGGAAAAAATATCAACCTTCGTTGGTGATGATGCTTTCTTGTATCTCTAATCTTGCATAAAGATGAACATTCTTTAGGCTTAGTTTTGTTTGCAATGCAATCTCATTGACACCGGTATAAAAACATGGGAGGGCAAATGAAGTTATTGCATACTCTTAGGTCATGTTTGGGTGTGCTTATTTGGACCATTAAACACTTATTGGTATTTGGGAAATAAGCCCGAAACAAGTGTTTATTTTAGAAATAAGGGCTTATTTTTTAAGCCCAAATTTCCAGATTTTTTAAAATGCTTATACAGAAAGCATTTATTCAAAATTTTCTTCCAAATCATCCCTAGTTAAATTTTAAAATACCACTTATAAAACTATCCCTAGTTGAATTTTATAAAATTACTTTTATGAAAGCATTTTTACGAAAGTACTTTTATACAAGTACTGTTACGAAAGCATTTTTATAAGTATTTTTATGAAAGCACTTTTACGAAAGTACTTTTATAAAAGTATTTGTAAAAATACTTTCATAAAAGTACTTATATGAAATCATTTTTACAAAAACACTTTCATAAAAGTACTTCCTTAAAAGTGCTTTCATAAAAGTACTTTTGTAAAAATACTTTCATAAAAGTACTTTTTTAAAAGTGCTTTTGAAGGTGTATTTTGAAATATTGAAAGAAAATGGAGGACAAAATAGTCACAAGTGCTTATTAGAGAAAAAGACTACTAAAAACCCGATATAGAATAAGCATTTATTTGAAAAAGTTAGGTGCCAAATGAAAATAAATGTTTATTTGAATAAGCACTTGTTTTTAAGCACTTATTTTTAACTTAAGCACTCCCACATAGCCTTATTTTCATTTATTAATGTTGTTGATACATTTTACAAAAAAAGGGGCTCAGTTTGTAATGAGTGCAAAGAAAATATATACAAGATTTTACATACAAGTACAGGATTTTCCACTCTACATATTTGTATTTGTACTCATTCCAAACTGATCCTTCAATAGAGTGCAAAGAGAATATATACAATACAAATATGATGTTTAGAAATGCCATACACAAGATTTTGCACTATGAATATTTGTATTTATGCTCATCCTAGACTGAAACACAATTTGGATCATGATCTCCATAAATATACATTTGCACTCATCCCAAATATACAATTTTGGGTCATGACTTATACTTAGGGGTGATCATGGGTCGGGCCGGGTTTTGCACTTATGATAAGAGTTATAGCTTAGGCCTGGGCCCAGCCTGAGGTTTTGGGCCTAAAACATAAGTGCTAGCCCAGGTTTATAGGGGCCCAGGCCTGATTCCGGGCCAATGTCATTCATATATAAAACATTACATATCTATATATTAAATGACATAACATGCATATAAACTTAGTTTATAGATTATAAAATATAAAATATTACACATAATATAAATTATATATGTCATGATATAATATTTATAAATAAAATATATAATATAATGTAAAATAACATATATACATTATACACAAAATGTGTAAGTTTAAATATATGCGAGTTGGGCCGGGCTTGAAATATTAAGCCCAAGCCCAACCCTAAAATTTGCGAGTTTGATGTGGGCCCGAGCCCGGGCCGGGCCTGAACACAAAACCCATGCCCAAGCCTAGAATTTCCAGGCTGGGCTTATGTGGGCCGGGTGGGGCCGGGCTGAAATGATCACCCCTACTTATACTTATGGGTCATGACAGCCATGAATATACAATTTTGCAATGCAGCATATATGCATTTGTACAATGCAATTTATGCTCCTTTGGAAGGAGTACAAATGCAAAAATGTACGGTGCAAATATGTATAAAATAGTACAAAATACAAGGTTTTGCACTCTACATATTTGTTTTTGTACTCTTTCCAAAATGAGCCTAATAGGAAGAGCACAAATACAAATATGCACAATGCCAAACCTTATATATAATATTTTTAAACCTTGAATTTGCATTTTTCCAAACTAAGCCAAATATGCAAATGTATATATGTGGCAAGGCAAAATTTATGGCACATGACACAATTATGGGTCATGATAGCCGTAAGTATATGCCATGCCCAAGTGGCAAATTTGCAAACATGGCAAAATATATTTGCCACGTGGCAAAGTTGTTGATATATAAGATATATGTCATATGACATGTGGCAAATATATATATATATATATATATATATATATCTATATCTATATTTATCTGTCTATAGATAGATAAATAGATATAGATAGAGATATATAACAGCAATACAAGGCCAATAGTGCCGATGCATTTTGTGCTAAATTCAGTAGAATTCCAATTATACTGAAATTTCAGTAGGATTGGAACAGAACTGAAATTCAATTCCGCTTCAGAAAACTTCTGCGTTCGATATATAATGACCTAACAACCCCACCCTCAATGAAACCAAGTAAGAACATGTTGAAGCTGAGCAGAAATTTCTTAAGGAGTGGCAGTGGGTGCTAGCTATCTAATTGGCAAAGCCTGGACCTGTGATCAATCCAACGGCCCATTGAAAAACAAAAGGAATACTTTAGTACTTTAAAAAGGAGTATACAAGGACGCAACGTATTCCATGCATGAAAGTAGTGGATTATGGCCCACTACTTTTATTTCCATCAGATAGATCTGGAACAAGGAATGGACCAATCAGATCAGTTTGAGTTTGACTTCATTTGTTTTTTTTGCCTCTGCCACTTTTCTCTCCTTTAACTCCTTAGAAGAAGATTGGTGGATAGATGAACCAAGTAAATAGAGAGCATGAAATCAAATCCTTGTTCTCGCCCATGAGTTGGTCTTTATACTTTTGAACATATTATTTATATGGGTTTTTCATTTAAAGTATTTAACCCATCATGCCAAGTTTTATCACTAAATTAAAGCCTGTATTTTCTTCACGCAGAGAGAGAGAGAGAAGAAGGTTAGAAAGTATAAGCAAACAAACTAGATTATATTACTTGGTTTATGACAAGGCAAGACAAACAAAAAGAGAAGAAAAAAAAAAAAAAAAAACATAGTCCTCACATGCATTCCTCGAACAGTTGAACCCATATGACACGAGAGAAAAGGCATCTGAGGAAGTGGAAATGCCAAAGGATTCAAGTTGCCCTAGAGGAGAAACCGCCCCTAACAGAAGCAATTCACCCCGGATCAACCTCATTCCTCCCACTCTGCAGCAAGAGACGTTGAATAAGCAAGAGTCATGGATGGAAGGATATATAACACCAGCACCGATCAACGTCGCTGACTGCTAGAAAAGAGAGAAAATGATAGAAGAAGCAGATGCGACCGGCCAGGCGGCCACCCCCTCCTCATAGAATCAATCCATCGGAACCATGTACTCGAAGGGGGTGGCTCTATCGGCCCCCTGCCGCCGGCGTCAGACCCTGGGTGTAGTACCAGGAGGGGTGAATGAATGAGACCGGCAAGTGGGTGAGTGTGTGATGGTCGTGAGAGCAATAAAAGGGGTGAAGTGACTCAAGCAGCAGAGAGAGACGGTGGCCCCTTTTTGGTTAAAGAAAAAAAAAAGTAGAAATGGGGTTGAAGTAAAGGACCAGCCAGCATCTTCCAAGGGATATGCCATATGCCACAAGCACCTCCAGTTCTCTACATCCGTGACTCCACCTTTCTTGCTGTCTCTCTGACCAATGAGCAAGAAACCATATAATACAATAATAATACACTAGATGTGTCGTCCAAAGTAATATCTTAATATCAAAACTAGCTTATAGCTACTATCTTTAATTACTTTTTAATTTATTTGGTGTTAATCGGTGACCCACAACAAGTACTGTATCCCTGTGATGCAGGCAATAACTTTCCTTTCTTCTTGATGATACACAATTCGGCCGATCTTAGCTGTCAACGATCTTGCCTCTGAACTGAGTGGCAGCGACCTGAAACGGAAGGAGAAGAGAAGCTCCGGGGAGAACCCGGTGTAAGGGCTCCGAAGCTCAAGTTAGAGTCTTTCAAAGGCAAGATAGACCAGATAGCGCAAAAGTTAGCATACCTCGTTCCTGGGGGGTAGGAGCCTTTTATAACCACCTCGCGCACTCACTTCCAGGCTTCCGTCAGATCGGGCATGATTACTTATGAACTCCTACCAGTTCGGATGTCATTTCCTCTGGCTGAACAGAACCGCCACTGCCCCTTTTGTCGGGGCCGTCTCTGCGGTTAGTAACGACGGTGGCAGGTGGCGGTAGCAGGAGGCCGTTTGAAGTGCGGCTGTCAGGCGTCAAATCCCAAATCAGTCAGGTGCGTCGCCCTTGGATATGGACGTCCTTGGCGTCAGGTACGTTTGGTCGGCCTGGTGTTTTGGAAGCGAAGTGTTGGAGTGAGCGAGATGTCTTGAGTTCGGTTTGGGGAGTGTTCCGAGCTGCACTGGGCCAGCTCGGGTCACAGCTTTGCTAGGCTTGGGGCCCAAATGTAGTTTCTCATTGTAGGGAGCTCGGGTTCTCAGTAGGGAGCTCGGGTTCTTAATAGGGAGCTCGCTCTTAATAGGGAGCTCGGACTCCCAGTAGGGAGCTCGGGCTCTTGGTAGGGAGCTCGGACTCCCAGTAGGGAGCTCGGGCTCATGGTAGGGAGCTCGGGCTCTTGGTAGGGAGCTCGGACTCCCTGTAGGGAGCTCGGGCTCTTGGTGGGGAGCTTGGGCTCTTAGTAGGGCGGTCTGCAGTTCGGGCTCAGTAGTGAGCTTGGACTTGCTTTCGGTGCTTGCTTCGGGCGCTCTATTGTCCCGAGCTGCTTGTTTTTGCCACGTGTCGGGTGATTGCGAGGTCGGGCCAAATTCCCCTTCATCAATTGCCCCCCACTCCCTGCGACAAGGGTTCTGTCTTGGCGCGGAGAGTTCGTAAGGTAGCAGGAGGGTTTTGGTCCGTGCTGAGCGCGCTTGCTTTAATTTGATTTTCAAAAAAGGGCGCGCGTTTGGGAGACGTGACGGCAATCGTTCGAGAGTTGAGCTGCAGATGCTTTTATTGCGAGGAGACGTGCGCCGACACCCCGTCAGTTTCGAGAAGGTGCGTGCTGACACCCGTCCTCTGACAGGACGTGTGCGACGCCTTGACAGTTTCGGAAAGACGTGCGCTGATTGGCCTCGGAAGACGTGCGGTTTAGCGCGGCTGTGGGCCGTTGGATTGGCTTCGATCTGGGCCGTCGCTTTCCGGCTGCTGTGGATATAAATAGCGCGCGGGGGAGGGGGGGGCATCCTTGCCACTGTTGTACTTCTTGAGCTCGCGCCTAAGTTTCAGTTCGCGTCCAGGCTCTTCAGCTCGTGTCCCAAGTTCCTTGCTTGTTCGAGCTTTCGTGATCTACTTCAGTCTTCTTCCCGAGTGAGTGCTTTTAGAATCCCGTTCCATTTCCCAATGTCAAGTTCGGAGGGTTTAGACTGTTCAAGCAGGTCTGATGTAGGTTCTACGAACCAGTTTGCGTCCCCCAGAAGTTCAAGTGAGCCCGATGTAGGTCCTGAGGAAGGGGTCGAGCCTACAGCCCGAGGTGCTTCGGGTAGGTTGGCGTCCACCTCCCGTCGTGGCCGGGTTGTAGATCAGTTCGGCCCTTCGACTATGACGCCTGAGGGACTTCAATCCCTCATAGACTACTACGACTTGCCCGGGGAGCACGGTTACTTCATCCCTACGGGTAGCTTCCCTTGGGAACACGGTCCTGATGAGATCGTGATTTTCCGGGAACAGCTTGCTGCGGGGCTGCGACTGCCCTTTCATCCTCTTCTCGTCGAGGTTCTAAACCACTTCGGTGTGACGGTCGGCCAGCTTCACCTGAACTCTATTAGGAATTTAGTGGGGACGATCTCCTTATTTTGTGACGAGAACTTTCCTTTGGATCTGGAGATTTTCTCCTCTATTTTAATGCTGAAAAAACAAGCGGGTCCCCTTCCTGGGCGTAGGCGGGCATACTACCTGTCTCCTCGCCCGGGCTTCAAGCTCTTACACGGACTCCCTAATAAGGTCCCGGCGTGGAAGCGGGACTATTTCGGGGTGCGAAGTGCGCTGGGGTGGCCGTTTCAGACCGGCTGGGGGATGGTCGCTCCCGACTCCGACGTCACACTTGATAAGGAGACGGCGAAGGGCCTCCGGCAATGGGCGCGGCTTGGGCTGGATTGTCAACGGTATCTGACGGAGGCCAAGCTTATTGTTGCGGGCCTGAGTTCGGGTAGGTTCTTTCCATAGCAATCCTGTCTTGCTCTTCTTTTACGTGTCTTACTGATGCCGAACCCCTTTTCGCAGGTACGATGGACTCTCGAGGGACCCGAGGTGGGCACTTGTTCCAGGGCATGAAGAGGAGAAAACGGGTGGCTAAGCGAGCTCGCGCCGAACCATCCCAGGGTGCGGAGCCCGAGGTGCCGGACTATCCGGCGGAGGAGCCCGAGATGGTTCCTCCTATGCAGGAGCCGGCGGGGGCTCCTTATGCCGAAACAACACACACAGGGGCTCCCGCTTACTCCGAGTCTGCCCATACGCGAGCTGGGCCGTCGGGCTCGGAGGCCCCGGGGGACTTCAGGAGCGTGCTGTCGCCTGTTCATGCTCTTCAACGGAGTAAGGAGGCGATGTTTCCCGAGGAAGTTGCGGCGTGGACCGAGCTCCCTCTGCACCAAGTGGCCTGCCGTGCCGTTACTCATGCTATGGTGGTAAGTGCTCCCTTCTTTAGAGTTCTTCGGCTTTTACCCTTCTATTCGTTCCTTTGATCCCGTTTTCCTTTGATAGGTGAACTCTTCAATTCACGCCTTGGCGAACCAGGTGGAGAGATGCTCGAGGCAGGCGCGAGCTGCCGAGGAGGCTGCTCGAACTGCCAAGGAGAATGCTCGTGCTGCTAAGGCTGCTGCTCGCCTCGCGCGGTCTAGGCAGGCGAGGTCTCAGAGAGATGCCGAGGCCATGGGAGTGGTGGTGAAGCATATGGCGGAATTAAAGCTGGACCTGGAGCACCAGGTCGAGTATCTTCAGGAGGATATCAGGGAGAGGACTCAGATCTTCTCTCAAGGCATCGAAGACGCGAAGAAGAAAGCTGTCAATGATTATATTGCTTCGCCGGATTTCGATGATCTGATGGTGGACTTCTACAGGAGGGGTTTCAAGCTAAGCCGGTGGATGATCCGGAATACGTACCCCGACCTCGATACCAGCGCCATATCTACTTCACGCATTACTCAAGAGATGGCTAATGCTGCGGATGCCGAACCGGACTCCGAGGGGGAGGCAGGTCCTTCGGGTGTTGTCGAAGTGGCTTCTGATAATGATGAAGTAGCCCCTGGCTTGTAATGGCTTTTTTTTCTTTGAATGTACACATCTATCTGAAATGAAATGGCTTTTGTTCAAGTGTTGGTTATGTCTTCGAGCTGCGTTTTTTGCCGAACTGACCATTTCGGTCCATCAGTTCGTTTTCTGACACCTTTATCTGAAATGAAATGGTTGTTTTTCTGGTCGTCTTCGAGCTGCGTTTTTTGCCGAATTGACCATTTCGGTCCTTCAGTTCGTTTTCTACCTAGGCTTCGGGGTGCTTGCCTTGGTGGTTTATAGGTAGTATCTTCTTAAGTTAACGACGTTCCATGCTCGGGATACTTGTTTTCCTTCTAGGGTTCCGAGCTCGTATGCTCCCCCACCGAGTGCTTTCATTACTCTGTAGGGTCCTTCCCAGTTTGGTCCAAGTTTCCCTATGCCGGGTTCGGGCACCATGACCTTACGGAGAACCAGGTCGCTGACGCGGAAATTCCTCTTCTTTACTCGCGCGTTATAATACCGAGCTACCTTTTGTTGGTAGGCCGCAGTTCGGATGTGCGCGAGGTCTCTCTCTTCGTCCAGTAGGTCGAGGTTGGTGCGTAACTCACCCTCGTTTGTCTGTTCGTCGTACGCTTCTAGTCGCAACGTAGGCACTTCGATTTCCGCCGGGATCACCGCCTCGGTGCTGTAGGTGAGGTTAAAGGGGGTCTCACCTGTGGCGGTTTTTTCCGTGGTTCGGTGAGCCCATAAAACACTTGGTAGTTCGTCTGCCCACAAACCTTTGGCTCGGTCTAATCGTGCTTTCAGTCCGCGGAGGATGGCTCTGTTCATTATTTCTGTTTGGCCATTTGCCTGCGGGTGTGCGGCCGACTTGAAGTTCTGACTAATTCCCATACTTTGGCACCATTCTTGGAACTTGATGTCTTCGAACTGTTTGCCGTTGTCGGAGATCAGTACCCGAAGTAGCCCAAAGCGACATACAATGTTCTTCCAAAAGAAGTTTTATATGTTTCAGGCTGTAACTATTGCCAGGGGTTCAGCTTCTATCCACTTTGTGAAGTAATCTACTGCCACCACTAGGAATTTTCTCCCGCCTGTCGCTGGTGGGAATGGCCCCAGGAGGTCGATGCCCCATTGGGCGAAGGGCCATGGGCAGGTGAGGTATTTGAGGTCGACAGCGGGCTGATGGTGGATGCTGGCATGCTTCTAACACTTGTCGCATTTTCTGACGAGCTCGATTGCCTCTGTCTTCATAGTTGGCCAGTAGTATCCTTGTCGAAGTGCCTTTTGGGCGAGGGCTCTGCCCCCCAGGTGTCCGCCGCACAAGCCTTCATGGGTGTTGCGGAGTACCAGCTCGGCTTCGGCTGGGCGCAAGCATCGCAGGTAGGGGAGCGTGTAGGATCGTCGGTACAACCGTTCGTCTATCATGACGTATTTGGCTGCCTGGCGCTGCACCCTCTTGGTTGCGTTGCGGTCCGCAGGGAGGGTTCCGTCCAACAGGAAGCTCGCGAGCGGGTCGATCCAGCTCGGCTCTGCTTCGGTGACGGGAGCGACCTCTTCTGCCCCACCGAGAATGCTTGGCCGAGGTAAGTCCTCTACGTACACGGTTCTCCTGGCGTTGTGGCTCGTGCTAGCCAGTCAGGACAGGGCGTCGGCCTCAGCGTTCTCTCACCTCGGGATTTGCTTGATGAAGTGTGACTGGAAGTTGAGCAGAGCCTCCTTTACTTTTGCCAAATATGCAATCATTGTGAGCTCGCGCGCTTCGTATTCGCCTGTAACTTGGTGGCGAATGGAAGGAGAAGAGAAGCTCGCGCGCTTCGTATTCGCCTGTAATCCGGCCGATCTTAGTTGTCAACGATCTTGCCTCTGAACTGAGTGGCAGGGACCTGAAATGGAAGGAGAAGAGAAGCTCCGGGGAGAACCCGGCGTAAGGGCTCCGATGCTCAAGTTAGAGTCTTTCAAAGGTAAGATAGACCAGATAGCGCAAAAGTTAGCATACCTCGTTCTTGGGGGGTAGGAGCCTTTTATAACCACCTCGCGCACTCACTTCCAGGCTTCCGTCAGATCGGGCATGATTACTTCTGAACTCCTACCAGTTCGGATGTCATTTCCTCTGGCTGGACAGAACCGCCACTGCCCCTTTTGTCGGGGCCGTCTCTGCGGTTAGTAATGACGGTGGCAGGTGGCGGTAGAAGGAGGCCGTTTGAAGTGCAGCTGTCAGGTGTCAAATCCCAAATCAGTCAGGTGCGTCGCCCTTGGATACGGACGTTCTTGGTGTCAGGTACGTTTGGTCGGCCTGGTGTTTTGGAAGCGAAGTGTTGGAGTGAGCGAGATGTCTTGAGTTCGGTTTGGGGAGTGTTCCGAGCTGCCATGGGCCAGCTCGGGTCACAGCTTTGCTAGGCTTGGGGCCCAAATGTAGTTTCTCCTTGTAGGGAGCTCGGGTTCTCAGTAGGGAGCTCGGGTTCTTAATAGGGAGCTCGCTCTTAATAGGGAGCTCGGACTCCCAGTAGGGAGCTCGGGCTCTTGGTAGGGAGCTCGGACTCCCAGTAGGGAGCTCGGGCTCTTGGTAGGGAGCTCGGGCTCTTGGTGGGGAGCTCGGGCTCTTAGTAGGGCGGTCTGTAGTTCAGGCTCAGTAGTGAGCTTGGACTTGCTTTCGGTGCTTGCTTCGGGCGCTCTACTGTCCCGAGCTGCTTGTTTTTGCCACGTGTCGGGTGATTGCGAGGTCGGGCCAAATTCCCCTTCATCACTTCTCTTTACCTAAAATAAGGTCTTCTGTCTTCAAAGCTCCCATTGAAAATGCCACTGAATGAGGTCTTCCATGTGATACCATCTCAACAATGGTTGATGGGTGCAAGCCAAATAAAGACCGAGCTTGAAAATGCCCTAAGTCAATGAATTATTGACCCATTCAATAGTTTTTTACTAAAGACCGAGCTTGAAATAAAACAAAATTGGTTGCCTGAACGGTTCTCAAGCCAAATAATCTGACCGTCCAGGTCAACAATGGTTTGAAAACCATGTCAAAAACTGAAAAACCATCGAAAGTACCAGGTGAGTCTTGGCTAACCAATGAAAAACTGAAAGTTAACCAAATTAACTGGTATATATATTTATTTATAATGTGTATTATAACTATAAAAACCAAAAAACAAAATACCGAACTAATTAAGAACCAAACAGATCAATTAAGTAATTGATTTTGGTTTACAATTTCCAAAAACCGAAAGAACGTATCGGATTAGAAAAAAGACCCACGGTCAATGGGTTCGACCAGAAAACACCCCTGCAGAATCGGGTCTCAGATCTAACCCACATTGACCCATTTCTAATTTCCACTTCTACTTGGGGTCTATATTACTAGACAAAGTGTAGTGTTTCTGTCTCTTGGTTTTGCTATTGGTAGTATAAAACAATTCTATTTTAGAATGGTGGCTTTTTTGCTGACATCCCAGTTCTGTGGCCTCATGCAATGGTGGGTCGCTCCAGAAATATCTTTATTCTTTGATTAATTGATTCTTCGAGGATCCTACGCATATACTAATATGTACTGGTATCTAGTAACCTTCAAGAAAGCATATTATTTGATTCCACTGCAACCAATTTGGTCATGCCTTGTGCTTTGTAATGGCGTTGCACACAAGAATATATAGCAGTTTCTACTAGTGTGGTGATAATAGCAAACACCATGTGCTTTGTGTTTATCAACATCAATGCCCAATAATACACTACAAAACTCTAATGAGCTCTCTACTTTTTCCCTCGCCATGTATGCGAATATGTGTTGGTCATAGACCTGTTTACCGGCCGGATTTTGCCTCTATATTAACAGAATATGTTCAGGCCCGAGCCTGAGTCCGGCCTGACCATTGGGCCTAGGTCTTGAGTCCGAGCCTATCTTTCATATAAAGCCCAAAGCCCGGGCCCGAACCTGATCCTGATTAGAAATTTGGGAAAAAAAGATTTTTTTTTCTTTTTAATTCAATTAAAAGTTGTTTTATTTATACTAAAAACCTCAAAAAGAGAAGAAAAATATACTATACATATGCTTTTTTATTATATAAAATATATTTTTATTAATATAATACAT
The DNA here is from genome assembly GCF_055504915.1 of Nelumbo nucifera. NCBI lineage: Eukaryota > Viridiplantae > Streptophyta > Magnoliopsida > Proteales > Nelumbonaceae > Nelumbo > Nelumbo nucifera. The sequence goes on along the minus strand of NC_142654.1, from coordinate 8,724,954 downwards.
TATCAAGTTGGGCTTAGGCTTGGGCTAGGATTTTTTGAGAAAGCCCAAGCCCGGCCCAAAAAAAATTGAGCCCGATATTTTAGGCCCAAGTCCGAATCTGCATACCTGAAATCTTGTTCAAGCCCGACTTAGATCGGGCCGGGCCAGCCCATCGGGCTACCCGGCCCATGAACAAGTCTGGTCGGTCAGATGGTGGCATATTCATCATTCAAAACCTAGTATATTTTCAACAAAAGTATAAAATAGGCTTTTGCTATGGAGTTTTTCCTAATATATAAGGCAAAATCTATGATGCATTCTTTGGACTGTAACAGAAGATGGACAGGCGATATCTTTTGTTTCTGGTTTGTTAAACGTCAAACTAACATACTTTGTGAAATGTAAATCAATAAAAATTAAGATGTCTTTAATATAATTGGTTGAGATCTAGATTTAACTTATGGCTAATATCAATGAATGCAACTTAGTTGAACCATCAAATTTAATATTTTAGGCAGAGTGATGAATTCAATGTTTTTCAAAAAAAAAAAAAACACAACCACAATATAATGCTACTGTACCAAACACCCCCTAACCATATAATGCTGATGTAACTAGGGTTTTTACCCCGGGTTATGTGTTATGGACTAGGATTTACCTTTTGGTCTGCTGTCGTCTTTTGTGTTGTTTTACTTAATTATACTAGAAGAGTTGAAGAAAAAAAAACATTTTGTAAACTAACCTTGTACGTTTTATCTTGAATCGATACCAGTACGATTATATGAGTTGGTGGGAGTTATCCATCAAAGCTCAGTACGTATGCTAACGTTGTCCCATCGATGGTACCAAACAAACTCTACATAAAAATAGGATAGGTTGGTTTGGTTCTTACATCCAACTGAAAATTTGGCTTTATTTGCTATAGTCCAACTAAAAGCAATGGGAATAGCATAAAGTCTGGCCCCAGTTCTGATCCTTGATCATTTGGAATCTGCATTATGGTGGTATTTGTCAACTTTAACCATTATTTCTTTTGCTGATCTTTTAATTCTTCCCATTTTATAATTTTTTTTTTTTTGATTTGTACCGTTTGGAAATAGTGAAAATGGAGATACCTATCAAATTATAAGGGGGGTATTCTTTATAAAAAAGAAAAACAATGAGGTATCAAAGGTTGGAACAAAGTAAAGATTTATTATTATTTTTTTATTCAAGTGAATTTTAAGAAAGAAAGTGTGTTTAAAAAAACAATCAATACATTCTTTCATCATTATCATCATCATCATCATCACCAGCGTCTTATCCCAACTGTATAGGATTGGGCTGATTGGCTATATGAATCCCGTTTGGTTAGAATCCAAGGATTAAAGTATTGGCATCGAATATCGTATCGGAGAATTCGGATACGGATATTCTTTGGAAATGCATGGATATGAACAAAAAATATGAATACATATGAATACGTTAGGGAAATACATACAAATTCCACAAATATATTAATAACACTAAATTTAAGACCAAAATAATCACAAGTAATATATAAATACATAGAAAATGTATATTTTAATGGTGTATATGAAAAAATATATTACAATTAATCAAGAGTCCAAGACACTAAACACACGTGCATATTATATTTTAATTATTATATTAGTTATTTTTATTTTACTATTTTAATTTTTTAACATTAACAAAAAATCAACTAAATATTAAAATCTCAAATGCAAATTAAAATACCAATTAATAATTCATAAAAAATATAATATTAACTTAAAGTATATCAAATTTGTTAAAATTTCTATGATACATATCCTATACAAATTCATATTTTTAATTACTAAAGTAATTTTTCCATTGTTAATACTTTTATTTCTATAAATAATTTGAAATAAAAAAATCATTTTTTGAAATAAATATAGATTTGTGGATTTGATAGATTCAATTTAATATTATATTTTGTAAATAATATTTTTATTTTATAAATAATAAATATGTTCTTATTACTTATTAATGTAATTAAATTAAAATATTAATTAATAATTTGTAAAAATATATAAAAATTAAAATGCATATCATGTGCAATTTAAACATTAAAATAATTATTTATTATTAATATTTTGTTAGTATAATTTTATTGATATTAAAAATCATCTTTCCATATAAACATGGACTTGATAGATTGTTTGTTCTATTAGTTTATAAAATACTAATTTTGAATATTATTGTTCAGAATAGTTAGAATTGTTAAATATAAATATATTTTTTTATATTATTATTTGGTGGGATAAATTTCTATTCATAATGTATCCCATACTATTATCAGCTGATACCGATATGATACACCCCGTATCGGGCATATTGTTACGATATTTAAATCCCTGCTAGAACCTATAAACTTTAACCCGTAGATCTCCTCTTTATCTGTTTCACAAGTCATATATGAGTTAATCATGCACAATGTCCTTAGCTCCTGGATTCTTCTTCAATATGAGCCTAAGACGAAAGCAAGGTGGACTTAAAAGACTACCATTGAAGCTTAGGAAAACCCATCAAAATCAACGTGGAGATGCAAGTCTAAATATCGCCAGGGTTCACATCAGATTTGAATACAAGCATATTTATAAGGAAGGGAATCAATTGGCTGATTGGATGATAAGAAATGAAGGATACTCCACAAGGATTTGAGCATCAGGGTGGAGAGATTGTGATCTTAACCGTTCAACTCTACCTCGTCTTTGCTAATTCTTTGTTCCCCTTGTATAAGAAAAAGGTCCTAAGACTGCTGAGTAGTGTTTTCAATGCATTATTGATTCGATCAGTTGAACCGTTTGAACTGTCACCTTGTTAAAATTTTAGGTCTAATAGTTTTATTAAAACTTATAAATTGGTAAAACAATTGTCCAATTGGGGTGATTGAATTGTTGATCCACCATTCGATCCAATGAGTGAGCCATAGGTTGCATACTAAATGTATATATAAATTTCTAGAGGCCATAGGCCCTTTATTTCACTAATTTTGAGAAAATACCCTTTTTTAACTTCAAATTGCAAATTTTAATAGTTTTTTACAAATAAAAAAATAATAACTGAATTAAAAAACATAAATTAAATATGGGCAAATTTCTTAAAATATCTCTAAGGCTTAGGAAATTGACTAGTTCTACCCTTATTGTTTATATATTGTCTTAAAGTACTCTTAAATTTGTTAACAATTAACTAAATCCTCCCCTGCTGTTAGTTTTAGTGTATGATACTGTTCCATCACAATCCGTCTACATGTGACACACATGAAATGTATAGTTTTTTAAAATCCAATATTACCCTTATGGTCAATTTCACCCTCCATGGCTCGAGTCCCTATACTTGTACGACAACACTTTGTTCATTCACCATTTTGAGACATAAAAGGTTACTGTTGAAGAAGCGAACCTTTTGCAGGTGAAAGGAGAGGCTGTGAAGGAAGAATCCCCCAGAAGAGATGTGATCTGATTTGGTATGTAGCTGAAAGAGGAACCACACGGGAAGAATTTTCTCAGGAATTTGCGTGTCCAGCATTTCCAGCAAGTCCTCCAAAGTTAGGAACATCAGCATTTCCAGCAAAGTTCTGACTGACATAGAAATTTTCGTGTTATTAGTGGGAAAGAAGAGAAGAAGAGTATGAAGAGGAAGTCTTTGTTCTGCGAGTTAATACTGATATAGCGTTTGTTTGGCATCGATGCCGTTGTTCCAGAAAATGGCAACACATCAGCGTCACATAAAAAAAAAAAACAATGTTTTAGGAAATGCCTGTTTGTTTATAACCATTTTTTTTATAAAAAACAGTGCTCCAAGTTATACCTTGAAAATCGGGAAGGCATGGCTTGGAGTAATGTCAAATTTAATCTTTTCCGGAGCTGCAGCTCGTTGCTGCCAACAGGGACATGAGGTGGCGGTGACAGGGACATGATGTGGCACTGGATAATAAGTACCAGTGCTGAAAACGTACCCTGGAGCATTGGTATCAAATAGAAAACGTTGTTGTTGCTTCAAGAAACGTCTTACCTGATAACAACGTTTGCAAACAAAAAAATAAGACATTATTTTCTCAGAAAAAGGTGCTTCCAACCCACACATCAACAGCACCGTTTTCTGTATCTGCAGCATTGATCTCAAACATATACATAATGTAATTTGTAATGGAAATATAGAACGAATTTTTTTTGTATGATGGCGTTTATGGGGTTACTCCATTGCTTGAGTCTTTCGTGAATCTGATGGCTCCGTGATTCTGAATAGTTTAGTGTAGCCTTTAATCAGTTATGTCAAATTGTGAATGGGATTATTAGGTCAGCTTTGGGCCTAGAGGTTTATAACCAGACTAACGCTTGATAGCTTAGTTAAGATGACTAATTCATAATGGGAATCTCTTTCGTTACAACCAAGGTTTTTAAAATCGGATCGGACAGGGAACCATTATGGACCCAATTTTTGGGTTGAATGATCGACTGTATGATCTAAATAGATGGCTTGTTATGACAAAAAAAAAATAAATAAATAATGGCCAAAAACCGTTGTTCGAGTTAATAGTTCGACTACTTGTGTCAGCAATTTGTTGATCAAATCAATGGTTTTTGGCCAAAAAAAAGCAATTTTGGGGTGAAATGGGTGACCATTTCCCTGTTTTCAGGTCCGATCATCTGGTCTAGTCCAATCTTGAAAACTATAATCACAACCACTACTCACCCACTGACCCAATAAGGGAAAAAAAACCCCCAAAACAAAAAGATTATGATCCCTAATACTCTGGGTCACGTAGCCATTTTGCTCGAGTTTGCGTTCTGTGCACCCATGGGTGCACTGGATGCGTGAACCCACCAATAAAAATGTTACACATCAGCATTTCAAATTAATCCTAAAGTTAACAGGATTTCATCCATTAGAGGCTCGAACCCAGTCGAACCGGACATAAAAGGAATAACTTCTTTTAGGGGATTTCATTTGATAATTTCAACTCCCTTTTGTTTCCTCTTCTCCTTCGAGCCCTAATAAGGTGAAATCCATCGGCCAGCACGAAGTCCGACGGTAAGCAAAAAAAAAGGTACTCTCACTCTCACTTACGAACTTCCTCTTCTTCCAATATTCTTCTTTCAACCTCCGTAATAAGTTTCCGCATCACAATTTCTACAAATAAGTTTCAAAGTCAACTTGTGTTGGTTGTGATGATGGATCGACTGGATTTTTACTTGCTTCAGGTTGTGGTTTGTCAGATTTCGGTGGTTTTATAGGCTTAGGGGTATTTTTTCGTGGTGGTCCTACAGGTTCTACAACTAGGGCTAGTTCATCTAGTGATGGAATCGTTGTTTCATCGGGCTTTACAACCTCAGGTGGAGGATCTGCTGACAGGTGGGTCAGTCTCAGCTAGCTTCTCTGTCGCTATTTCAACCTTGATGGCATCTACTACTATTGCCTCTGCAGAGGCAGGTGCTTCAACCTCTAGTAGTGGTTTCGGTCTTGAGGCACTATGGGTAGTTAGAACTTAGAGAAACATCCCATTTTCCTAGTTCCCATTTTTTGTGGTTGATTTTACAACTCTATTTAAATATGTTGTTGTAACACCAAAATTGACCATTTTCCTTGCCTTGTATATTTCCCCTCATGTAGGGCAGAAATCACATCCTTTTGTGTTTTGTCTTTTGATTAGTTATACTAAAGAAGAAGAAGAAGGGAAGAAGATGAATTCTTACCGCCTGAATTCTTTCTGCAGCTGGTGGCTACGAATGCCAGTGGGTGGTGAGTGACCAATGAGATGCTTCTCTGTGTTAGGGCTCGAAGGAGAGAAAGAAACGGGAGGGAGTTTGAATAAAATCCATTTAAGAAATCATTATATATATATATATATATATTTTGTCTTTTTGTGGATGGTTTAACCTGGCTTCTTCATACTTGTTAAGTTATCAAAGTTTCGAAATACACCCGTAGAGTTTTGAAATGGTAATGCACAATATTTTTATTGGTGGGTTCACGCGTGCACTGGACGCGGACTCATTTTGGCCTGGAGGCTCAGTTTGAAAAAAAATACAAATATAAATTTATAGGGTGCAAAACCTTATATTTTATATATGTATTTGCTCTGTAGATATTTGTATTTGTATTCCTTCCAAAAACTCTATATTTTCTGCATTATCTTTTGCCGAGGATCAGCAATCACATTCAGTCGTCATTCTGTCAGATTCTCAAAATATTGTTAACCATTTAAACTCTCGTTTTGTTAAGCTTTCCTTGGAATCTATGTTTTGGGTGGATCTGATTTGCTCCTTGAATTGTTTTCCAGTTCATAACTTGTTTTATTAGTAGATCTAGAAATCAGATTGTTCATGCGTTGGCTCAGGTGCTTTCTGATCTTTTTTTGTGGAGTATTCCCCCTAGTTTTTTTTTAACCTCTTATTGTGTAACTAAATATATCTTTATTTATCAAAAAATTTGCAACATCTAAATTTTTGAAGGATTAAGTGTTTATCTCTAACTTAGGTCAGTTTGGGAAGAGTGCAATGCAAAAGCTTTAAAAATAGGATAAATTTCTTAAAATATCCCTAAGTTTTATGAAATTGATTAGCATTATCTCCACTGTTTAGAAATTGTCTTAAATTATCCATATGTTTTTCTTTTTACAATTGACTAAATTCTCCTTTATTGCTAGTGGCTGTTAGTACACATGTGACACGATGTAATTGTAACATATAGAATTTTTTTAAACCCAATATTATACTTTTGTGGTCAAATTTGTCTTTTTTTGTTATTATTTTAAAATAAAACTCAACATCCACCTTTCAACAAAAACACAACTAAAGGAATTGCTTCATCCTTGAAATCTAATTTTTAGGTGGGAGATGATCGTCCCTATTCACCTCTTCAAACGTGGAGATGATTTCATGTGGGTTTTAGGTTGTATATGGTTTCGGTAGACATCTCTATCAATTGGAATGCCTTTGCATATAGAAAAAATTTGCCATGAGGAGAATACTGACAAAGTGATCTTATCAAATACTTTATTTTAAAAATTTAAAGAAGATTTGGGATAAAATAGTATTTTCCATCTTTCTGTCCCCAAGCTGAGAAGGCTGTGTTTGGTTTGAAAGATAATAAAAGTCTTCATTCGATTCGAAACTCAGCATATAAATCTGCAACCCTTATATCCTTGTCCAACGCTCAAGCTAAATTGTTGATGCACACCGAGGAGGCCCTTAAACCCTTATCTAATGGCTAATTATGACACTCGCCGAGCCACCGACGCCCTTAAACCCTCGTCCAAGAGGAAAAAAGATTCTTCTGGTAAGGATTCCGGCGATAAGCGCCACAAGACACACGACAAATCGCCGGAAAAACCAACCTCTGATGCCAAGAAAAGCCCTTTCACGCGACTTTTCTCGGAGGAAGACGAGATCCATATCCTGACTGACTTCCATGACATCACCAAAGCGGTTAAAACCTCCGAGACTACGGCAGCCTCCGCTGCGAAGCTCTTCGATCGCATTAAGAACTCCCTCAGTAATGAAGTCAGCCAGATTCAACTGCTCGCTAAGCTCCGTAAGTTTCGATAGAAGTACAATAAGCAAGTGGAGAACAAATCGTTCATGAAGACTTCTCACGTCCGGGACCTTTTCGAGCTGTCGCAAGATCTGGGACGAGGAACCGGCAAAGGAGAAGACGCATTCGGACGGTTCTGTCGAGAAGGAGTCACCAAATGTTGTTACTCTTTGGGCAAGGTCTAAAACCCTAAACAGAAAGAAGGAAAAACCGATATCCGGAAATCAAGAGGAGAGTCAAAAGCCCCGAAACCATACCTGGCCGACTGAAAATGGAGAAACAGATGTGGATGATGAGTCGCTTGAAAATGGAGAAACAGATGTGGATGATGAATCGACTGAAAATGGAGAAACAGGGATGGATGATGAGTCGACTGAAAATGGAGAAACCTCCGCGGACGATGGGCCAATTGAAAATGGAGACACGGACGTGAATGATGAGTTCACCAAAAATGGAGAAAACAACTCCGCGGACGATAGGCCGGCTGAAAACGGGGAAGCCACTTCTTCTGTAAATATGCAGACGGTCGTCAGGCCAGCTGAAAACGGAGAAACCGTTTCTTCTGTAAATTTGGAGAAACTCACGTATTTGATGCCCCGGTATTTGGACGAGTCACTTCTGAGGCATTTCAACGAAAAATGGCGGTTGCAACAGATTGCTGAAACTGAGGTTCGTGCTAAGCGGTTTAAGTTGATTCATGTTCACATCAGGCTGATTTTGATGGCCATTCTCTCTTCGCCGCCTGAGGCATAAGCCAATGGAGTTGGGCAGGTTTTTTGGTACAATATATCTGTATATGCTTTAAAAAGATACTCTTCTTTTAGTTCTTTCCGACATGTTCAATTAGTTGTTACAATTTTTTTAGGTTTTCTTTCTTGTGAGTAAACTGGATTCAAGCAAGTGATTTTTTAATGGCAATTATGGGTTTAATTTCTTCATATGATTCTGCACATTTTCCATTATTCTGAGACTCGTATCTGAATAAACTTCAACACATTTTGAGACCTAATTTTTACATTCTATTTATGGTTTTTAGTGCTTCATTTAAATACAACTCTCATTGCTAATATTTGGTCATGGTAATTTCTAAAGCCAATGAAATAGATATTCTTTAAAATAACACCCAAACATGATTGAAACAAGAACATGGAGTTCTTTGGTTCTGAAGTTTAAGCTGGGGAAGGGTTTGATTCTGAGTGTTACATCATTGGTTTACTGGATACAGAGAGATTGTAATTGTAATAGTAGAATATTCAAGTAATATGAACAACAATGACTGTCATACATCTACCAATTACTTATCCGGTTAATATTTTATTTTACACATTATGAGTTATTGTAAGTTTAAGTGGTCAGCCCTCTGTTAGGCTGCCTCTGGGTTCAAATGCATGGATTTATTTCAGGTGTTTAGATAGCTGAGAACCAACCATTGTCATTTAAAGAAAAAAATGTCATTAATCAAAGTACATGAAGTGTCTCAAAAAGTACTCCAAGTTGGAAAATTGCTCAACAAAGTACATGAAGCTTCATATTCTTTGTACTTGAGCTATTATCAATAGTTTTCTACGGTGCACAAGGCATACATGTATGCATGCATATTTCTTTCTTGGTAACAGTGTTTTAAAAAACTACCAGAAGGCTAAACTGTTTTTGCCTTCGGGTTGGGGGTCATCGAACTGTTTTTGCCTCCGAGTTGCAAGTCACCGGTTTGATCAGTCAGGTCGAACAGTTCAAACCATGCCATGTCAGTGTGTATATATATACATATTTTATCAATGAATAATGTGTAATTATATTTTAGATATGATATATGCATTATTTTATATTTAATTTATTTTTGTAATTCAGTTTTTAACTTTTTATTTATAAAAATATTAAAAACTGTGATTTGAGGTTAAAAAAGGAGGGTTTTTTTTTTGTAAAATAGCGGGGCAAGGCCCTACTGTGCCTTGGGGCGCATAGATCTCGAAAAGTTATGGTGTCTCGAAATTTGCATACACGATTAGTGCAACCCGTGACCCTATCACTGGGTTGAGTGGGTCAACGGTCCAACTGTTTGGTTCAGACGGATTTTGACATTTATCCGGATTTTATTTGAACCGGACCTAGAATCTTGACTGGTTTAAATGGGTTGACCAACTGGGTTAACGGTGGATTAAAAACATTGTTTGGTAGCATAGTTGTGGCCTCGAGAAATAAAAGCATTTGCTATGAACTGCAGATTTTCAACTTGATACAGTGAAGGAACAGGTTGCCAGAAATAATGAGCCTCTACAAAGATGAAAGATGTAGGAGTCATTATAAAGTATATCAGTGAAACTAGGATAGTGCAGTTTGTGGCTTGTTTAAGAAAGAGGATTGTTTCGGTAACCAATTTCTGATGATGTTAATCTCTTTCAAATGTGAAAACCATCAAACATTTTGCTTTTTGAATTGCTTGGTGAAAGCAAGGTTTGGCTGAACACCATGGCTGTTCAGCAGGTTGTACGCCAGTGTTTGAATATATGTGGCTCTCACCTTTTATAGTGGGCCCATGAATTTATCATTGGTTCCACAGCCTGATGAACAGCCATCGTTGAAAACCATCAAGCTTAACATGCTCTAGAATTTCTCCACAAGATTGAATAAAAAGCATAAAATCCCCTAGATTTGTAGATGAAAGATTGGAAGGAGCTCGCCACTTAGCCAGCTAGGTCCAGATTGTTACAACATTGAGGAGCTAGCCACAGGCCTTTTGTGGTCTGTGGAGTGTGTAAAATGCCCTACAATATTAAGGACCATCTCGAATCTGGCAACCACCAATTCCATGACCATAGATTAGACTCTTCTGGGGATACAATGAGGTCATATTCCTAGAATCAAGAGAGTTCTCCATCCTTGCATCCTACTGGAATGGGACCCTACACTATAAATACATTCAATTCTACGAAGCAAAAGAGGCTCAATATCAAATCCATTGTTAGTTCTGCACTTCTCAGCTACGTTGGTGGCTAAACTCTGATAAATCTGTTGATTTGAACTTTGGCAAGTAGACATTATTTCATGAGATCTGAAAATATTATTTTTCAGGATTTGGTTTCCATGTTCCGTTACTCTGGGAAGTGAGTGTATTTTGAACACAAAGAAATTGGGCAATGTCTCACTGATTTTTCATTATACACGGTGCAATCATGCCTCCAGATCACCACTTAATTCTCAAATCCGGAAACAATGTAGCTTGTTGGGCAGACATAAAATTTAAGCTAAAACGTAGACCAGTTTTTCTTAAATATGGAAAATGAATTATTTGCTATTTTATGAGTTTTTTATTAATTTGGCCACCGTAAAATGTTTCGGCAATTACTTATAAGCTTTAGCAATTGATTTTCTGAATAGGGGTTTATTTTTACAGGCAAAATTTTCCAAGTCCAATTAAACATAGAAAACATTTTCTTTTCCTTCGTTTTATGTTTACATCCAATAAAACAGCCCAAACGATGAAATTGCATTCAGGAATCAGGAGTCATCTGCTACACTTTGCTTGAAAATTTGCCTTCCAGAGGAAAGTTCGATTTGTATGACAATTAACATTAAAAATCATCAACGTGGGCATTTGGTCTAGTGGTATGATTCTCGCTTAGGGTGCGAGAGGTCCCGAGTTCAATTCTCGGAATGCCCCCAACAGGTCGATGGCGTTCTCTATTTTTTTTTTGTTTATTACTTACACAACCAAAACCTAGAAAATAGGGGCCTTGAGGGAGGGCTACCACTGTTCTCGTTTCCCCATAAAAATTTAAGAAAAAGGCATTCCATTCACAAACCTAGCTTTGGTAAAATTACCCCCCAAAAAAAACTAGTTTTTTCTCTATTTTTTATTTATTATACAACCAAAACCTAGAACATAGGGGGCTTGAGGGAGGGCTACCACTGTTCTCGTTTCCCCATAAACAATTAAGAAAAAAGTATTCCATTCACAAGTTACCAAAAAGAAACCTAGCTTTGATAGTTAGTTTATCCATCCAAAAAAAAAAACTTTGGCAGAAAATATTTGGCTCCAACCTGCTATATAGCTATACAACAAACACATTTTAATGTTTACTTTAACATTTAGGATTGGCATTTAAGATACAGAGTAGCTATGGTATGAGCAAAGCAATGCCTAATTTCAACAAATCAACTTAAATAGATTAGACTCAGGTGCATTTGCTTCGTAGCTGGAATTGGAAACAAAAATTGGTATTAGAATTAAAATCAGTTGGAATGGAATTTCCTAAGACTATGTTTGATTTGAAGGAGAAAATAGGAAAAGAAAAATGTAGGAAAATCTTTATAAATCTTGTATAAATTTTTTTACCTTTTTCTTTCTTTTCCTATTTTTTTCCTGCAAACCAAACATAACCTAAGGATAAAAGAGGGAAAATAAAATTCTAAATCTGTCCAACCAAATAATTAGAGATTTCGTGAGACTGACTCATGATGCACCGGATTCGGGGAGTTGGAACATTTTATGTTGGCAAGTGCTCCAGATTCGTCTAAACCTCCCCTTCATTGTCAATGAATAAGGTGAAATGAAATTTTAGAAATCCCTTGAACCTACCCTGAAAAAGGCCTTCAAGCCTCCCATCAAGTTTGACCTACCCTTGAGAGAATTACAAACCCCATATGTTACTCTGTAAACTAGCGGAGTTACCCGTGCTGAGCACGGCTTGAATATTTGTATATTTTTATTTTTTTGTCGAAAGAAATGAAAAACTTTTATCAGCGAACGCAAGTAAGGTCAAACTGTGGCGACAACCAAAGAGAAAAGGGAGAGAGAGAGAGAGAGAGGGCGGGAAGAACAATCTGCTTACCATGGAGAGAGTGGCTCTATGCATGGTTTTGATGGCGCAATATTTTAAATCAGGGAAGAACTTGGGTCGTCGTGTTTTGCTCATGATGATGTGTTTGGCGGCACCAATCCGGCTTCCAAGTTCAATTGTTGGGAGTTGGAGATGATAGATCGACGGGTGGACTTACCGATCCTTAGATTGAGACGAATCTCTAAGAGAACGCTCTTTAGACCCTCTTCACATTCGTTGAATATTGAGTTTGGCAGGGTCATATAGGAACCGATGACAACGACCTCGTCGGTCTTGAGTTCCTCCCAAGCGTTCTAGAGGTGGAAGCAAAAGCAATCAGGCGCTTCGATCCATCTGATCCCTGAAGCGTCGACGGCGTTATTGTCCAAGATTCCAAACCAAGAAATCTTGTTCTTGTCGTAGACGACCGGAGAGCCATCTCGAATCATCTCCTGGAGCTTGAACACCACCTGCTGATCGAGTATCACCACAAACCTGTCGGTGATTGCGAAGTCGTGCATCATGATGGGCTCAGTAACAGGAATCTCAATGTCAGATGACTTCTGGCCATCTAGGGAGAAGCTGTAGTACTTAAGGTATGGCTTCTGAACGACATCGTTTGCCCGAGACTGGGTCGAGCTTGGGGTGAGCAATCATGGCAGACTGGAGCTGACCCTGGAGGTCATAACGGCCGACTGTCTCAAGGTCACCGGAGGGAGTGATACGAACTTGGTAAGGGAGATCGTCTTCGAACATGGCAAGAAGACGACGATTAAACTTGGGTGTGATCGACAATCCCAAAAAGTACTCTAGCATAGAAGAGGAGCCGAGCAATACCAGAGTGGCTGTGAAGCTCACCAATGGCCTTCGAAAAGATGGGGCGACCAAGGGCTTGTTACTGAATGAAACGTTGTGTCTCAGTGAAGCGGCAAATGTAGCTAGCTGAGCCGTCGTGGGTGCTAACAGCGTAAACCATGCCATCACCATCGAAGAAATGGTGACCGACGACGGGCTCGAACAGGGGATTGGCGTCGTTACGAACGTAGACGCCTTGAATGCAATCAGAGAACAAGACAAGTGGACCACGACTCCTTTTGGACAGATCCAAGGTTTCAGTTTCTTCATAGGGAGGACCCATCCTGCTATTTTTTCACGAAAAAAACAATTTTACGTGCGGATAGCTTTTGTTATATTCATACTAAACAAACGAATTTTTGGGTGAAAAAAGATTAAAGGTTTTTTATTTTTATTAAGGGTTTTTACTGTTCAGTCCACCCTTAAATCTTAGTGGAATGAATCTTAACCGTGGATAAAAAAATAGGAGGGGCTGTGATTTCAGATTTCTGAAGTGGAGTGTATTCTATTTATCCCTTTTTATTAAAGATTGAAAGATATTTCAGTGATCAAACAACAATACTAACAATTGTTAGATTTCTAAGAAGAAGCTTATAAGTACTTTATACCCAAAGGTTAGGAGAGGTTTAAGACCCAAGGTTCAAAATATCATATGCCCGATACATATTTTTATTGTTTTTTTTTTATTTTTTTTTACAACTGATTCGGGGGGCCGGTTTAGGTTTCCTCTACCCCTTAAACCGACTAGACCTCCGATACACTCACTGTAGGGGCATATTGGAGGGGTCTGGGAACAATACGTATCGATACTTTGAATCTTGTTAAGACTTTTTCCTTCTTAGAAAAAATCAGGGAGGTTTAAGGGATTTACCCGAAAATATAAATTAATTTTTTTCCTATGATATGGAAAAATTAACTTTCCATATCATATCGGATGAGATGGCCCAATCAACTTTCAACTTTCTGTTTACGTGGATATGGGTTATCGCAAGTAACCAGTTTCAAAAACAACAATTAAAATCACATTTGAAAAAAGAAATTCATTTTAAGAAAAAACGTTAACTTACGAAAAAGCACTGACCGTCATTCTCCCTGATATCTTCAGCTCACCACCCCTGTTGAATCATCGTTGACAACAATGGTTTCTCTTCGGTGTCACCTCGTCACCCTTGTGCTTCTTCAAGTGATCCTCATCCTCTTGCTCTCTCACCCAGTCAAATCCGATGGTAAGCAATTAAGCATTGTCTCTCTTCCTTTCTTTTCTTAATTTTGCTCTTGCAGATCTTTTACTTTGATGGGTTTGTCTTGTTTGGTTTTATTTTTCTACCAATTTATATATGTTCATCATTCTTTCATTCTTGCGTGATTTGGGTCTTCATTTCAAGTTCCAAGCATATTGGATCTCTTTATCTTCAGTGGTTGCATTGCAAGTCTGAATTTGCTGATTAATGGGATTTTTCTGATAGAATAACATTCGCTTGATTGGGAGGAAGATCCTGATGCCTGGTTCTCCTAAAACGTCATTAGGTGACGATCTGAATGCATTGTGTCTGAAAAGGGAACTAGATAGGGGAGAAAAATGCATGTTGCAAATATCCATTTGACTAGGTATCATATTCTGTAGTGTTACTCATTCTCTCTCTCTCTCCCTGGTAGTTCAATGATTCAAAGAATTGGTTTTGAGATTTTTTTCGTTTTTCTTGCTGGGCTCTTATCTATTAGACAAGTGCTATAGGAACATGCAGGAGGAATACATCCATATTATTTGCAAGGATCTAAGGCTTACCATCACCTTATTAGTTGTCTCAACTACGGTAGTTTTGTCATGAAATAGAACTTCTCCTCTATAACAAATTGTTTAATGTGTCCTAAATCTGATTCCCTCGATCTATATCTTGAATTACTGACAGAAAATAATAATGTAATGGAGTATTCAGTTAACGGATAAGTTAAAGACTCTTTTAAATTTTAATTAACGTATAAAAAACTAATTACCGGTTACTTAAATAAACCCAATAACTACTGTATACGTGGCAGAGGTACAGGTTTTAGACATAATATGGTTTTCCATATCATAGTCGGACCCTTGTAAACAAACTCCACTTTTTTTAATGGAAAAGCAGACAACCCGTCGATCACCGACAAGACAAGCAGGGGAAAGCATAGACAGTCTGTTACGAGGAAAAAGTTTGAGAGAATGACGGTTCAGCCTCGGATCAAAATTTTTGGGCGCAAAGTACATTTAGGAAAGGTGCTAGTTCGCAATTTGATGCCAATTCACCAGCCGCATTGGTATGTAGAGTGGGGTATTTGACATTTTGAATGTTAATAGGTCTGCAGTGGAATTCATAAATCTGCAATAGGCCTATCCGTATTTTTCCGAAAAAAATTTCAAATTTCAAACTTTTCTGAATTACTAAAGAGGGCGAAAAACAGCAAACCCTAATCTTCTGATCCAGATACAAAAAAAAGGAAACCTAACCCGACAGTCTCACATACCAATCAATCCACTATTGATGAAAACCCAGATCAATGAAAGAAAAGCGAATACAGCAACCCTAGAATGTCAATTACGAAGACACAGATTACACATCAAAGAGTTATCTTCATCAACCCAAGTTTGGGAAGAAAAAAAAAAGCAAGCAAATAAATCCACCATGGACTGAGGAGTTTTAAACTACCAACAACCACTAAATCATTTCCATATCTCCCATTTCCCTAGTTGAGAAACCCTAATCTTTCAATTCTTTTCAAGAAGAAAAGTGTCGTTTATTTCTTCCCTCGTCTCTTAGGGGCTAATTTTTCACTTGGCGAGCATTTGCTGTTGGGCCTGATTCTCCTGCTGCTGTTGGTAGTTGAGTGGCCTCCTGAAAAGCATGATGTGTGGCTCGGGGCGATGGATGGCGTAGTGCACCCACCCTCGGCTTTGCTGAACCCCAATCGCTCTCCATTCGTTCTGAAAACATATAAAATCATCATTAATTCCTTACATTTTTGGCTCTTCAAAGCATTTCTTCTTGACATCAAACAGAACCAGAAAAAGCCCTAATGAAATTTGAATCGACGTTCGTTCACTTCCACTTACTTCAGAGAGAAGACGATTCTTTGGGAGCAGTTTGGCCACTTCAGGAGGAAGAACGACGTGCCTGCAAAGATTCAGAAGACAAGATTCTCAAGAGGGCTTCTTCCAATGTGTAGCCATAACTCAAGCAGAATGAGAGAAAAGAAGGGATTTCCAATTTCGATACCTGTATTCATAAGTATCATCGAAGTATTTCTCAGAATACTGGATCTGACCCATTTCTATTTCCTTGGCTTGATTGTCTTACGGAAAAGAAAACCAGAAGAAAGAGAAAAAAATTGTTCGATTTTGGACTATACAATCTACAAAAAAAAAGAATAAAAAGAACAGCAAACGAAATGCGTTTATCCCTGAAGATTGAATCGAGTAGATTATAGCTTGATCAATCGAATGATCGATTCTTCGGAGATAAAGAAAGGAACAAACAGGATAAGAACAAGAACGAAAACAGTGGTTACCTGATGAAGGGGCGACCGAGAAAGAGAAGCACTCAGTCGCGCTGTCGTTGTCGTCGAGTTATTGCGTATTCGGTGGAGGCTTGAGAGAGTGTGATTTATTTATTTTCCCTTTTTTATTTTTTCCAATCCAACAAATGATGAAAATGCTAATCCACGTGTCAATCTTTGGATCAATCTCATCAAAATCATTGAAACCTTTTCCGATCCGTTTTGATTTTCAAAATTTAAATTTCCCTCATTTTGATTTTTGACTACGACCAAGATTGCCGGATGATGATCTTGTTCAAATCAACGGTTACTGTTTATGCTTAATTTCTCTCTCATGTGGTTTGCAAAACAATATCAAGGTAGAACAACTTGACCCGTCTGGACTTCAGGTTTTATCATAATTAATTATTTATAGGGTAAATTACATAAACCCGCCCTATAATTAATTATTTACCCCTCGAACTTTTCTTCTAGAAAAAAAACCCTAAATTTTTGGATTTCAGTGCATTGGCCCTAGTTAACATTTCATCAGTTAATTTGGTGAAATATTAAGCTTAAACATTTTCACAACACTAATATCCTTATTTTAGAACATTTTGTCTTTTTAAATTGAGCTGTGTTTGTTTGCGGTATAAATACTGGATGAATTTTACACTTTAGTCCAATTTTGTAGTCGTTTTATGAAACTTAAGGCTGCATTTGAAAAAGATGCAAATAAGTGTGAATGTAAATATGTAGAGTGTAAAATAGTTCATATAAATTGTAAAATTGGGTTAATTTTTCTAACAAATTTATCTTTTTACCGAACAGACTTTTAGTGTAATGGATGCAAACATGATTTCCAATAAAGCATATGCTTTTTTTTTTATCAAAAGCCAACTTGAATGCAAATTTATTTCTTTTTTATTGATGTACTTTATTATCAATGTAAATATGCATAAATTTAATGTTGCCAAACATAGGCAAAAGTAAACCAAAGTGCAAATTTACCCTGAACCGGAATTTACACTCCATTTGCATCGTTTCCAAGCGCAACCTAAATTACCATAGAAAATTGATGTAAAACTCCTTGTAGGTCAAGCTTTACATCGTAATCTAGGGAAAGTTCACTCTCATAAGAATGATGAAAATATTTACATCGATAAGCACCACTTTTTTAAACCAATGAGCAAGGTTTTCGAACTGCCATTGATCTAGACGGTTTGACCATTCAGCTTAGGAACCGTCTAGGCAACCAATTCTATTTTTACCCCAAACCTGGTTTTGGCCAAAAATTGTTGAAAAAGTTAACAACCCATTGACCTAAACAGGCAAACCATCGACCGACCCATTCAATGGTTTTGACCACTTTTTATTTTTAATTATTTTAATTATTTTTAATTTATTTGTCAAAATGGGTCATCGATTTGAACCAGATAGTCAGACCGTCGACCCAGAAACCGGTGGTCAGAATGGTTCCATTTCCATGTCATTTTTTAAAACATTGTCAATGAGTGAAAACTCCTCCAATCTAGCATTTACACTGCATTTAAATGCAGCCTTTTCTAAAATCCTAATACTGTGCTTGGGAAGAGTGTAAATACAAGTATACCCGGCACAAATACAAATGAAGCCTATATGTATTTTATTTGTATTTGCATTTGCATTCTTTCCAAACAGAAATAATATAACTATGTACAGTACAAATACATATAAAATAATACAAAATACAACATTTGCACCCACATATTTGTATCAGTACTCTTTCCAAGCTGAGCCTACCTCACATATTTCTCTCAACTATCTTCAATCAAAGTTGATATTAACAGTGCTTTGAAAATGATTTGTTCATCAACGTCATGATAACTATTTGTAATTTAGAATGCTTATTATTTTTTTGACTCGTGAAGAGAGTACAAATACAAATATATACTCAATTCCTTTTAAACTGAGTCTTTACTTATCGCGAAGCCAAAAGCTTGGAAGGAATGTTCGTTATTGCAAAACAAAGTTTGGGAGGCTAAGTATTACTACACCCTAAGAAAGGATGGCTATTTGTAATTTACCTAAAACTATATACAATTAACCCGCGCTTTGGGGAAAAAAGGGTCAATTACAGGGTTGGACCCATCACCCATTCGCACCCATGGGCCTACAATGGATGGGCCTCTGGTGGTGCACATGGGTTGTCTTATTTGCATCGAGCTAGCCTCCCTTCTGACAAGCCATGCCTAAAGGAAGATTGGTCTGGGCTTGCTATAAATTTATGCAAAAAATATTTTTATAAATTTTTATTGATTGTTGAAATAATTTTTGAATTTTTTTTGCAGTATTCCTTGGATGCAATGTTTAATTTTTGTTTGATTCTGCTAAAAATTTTTATCATTTTATTAGTTTGTCTGCAATTTTTTTTTCTAATATATATATATATTATATATATATATATATAAATGAGCATATTTTTTTCTGAAAATTTTGCCTTTTTAGTTGATATATATATATATATATATATATATATATATATATATATATATATAAACTTTTAAATTTTTATCACTTTATGTATTTTGTAATTGATTTTTTTTTAAATTGTCATTTTCTTGTTTTCTACAATTTATTACTTTTTCTATATAGTTTTTATTATTTTATGTATATTTGCAATTTATGTTTTTATCCAATCTTTATATTTTTTGAGTTTTTTTGTCTTTTTTAGTTTCCAATGTTTTTTTTTTATAATTTCTGTTTTTTACATGTTTCTATTTTCTACAATCTATAAATTTTCCTGTATTTTTTGTTATTTATTTGCAATTTCTGTGTTTTTCTATAATTTTTGGTGCTTTTTCTATAAATTTTATTTTTTATTTTTTTTTCATTTTCTATAATTTCTGTAATTTAAAAATACTTTTTTATTTTGTTTGCAATTTATAGAATTTTATATTTTTGTAATTTTTGTCTTTTATGTATTTTATATTTGAAAATATTTTTTGATTTTTTTCCTTTTTTTCGTGTTTTTAGTTAAAATATTAAAATAAATATGTATATATTTTATATTTTTCTATGAAGGATAAAATGGTTATATATTAACACCTGTTAGTCTTTTTATTGTCAAGATAGTGACATGGTGAATTTTAGACATTGTGAGAAGTTATGGTGAGTTTAAGAGAAATGCTGAAAAGTCATGGTGAGTTTTAGACAATTTCCCTTAACTTTATCTATATGTATCCATTTCAATTTAACTATTACATATAATATATATATATATAATTTGCATTAGATTGTAATTATTAGTAAAGATTAATTATATTGAAATTGAGATATTCAATGATATATTATTGTGCTAAATAATCTACTTCAATTTAAAATTATAATCCATCTATATTCCATTTGAAAATAAAAAAAAATAATTAATCATAATAAAAATAATTTAGTATATTATTGAAATAAAAAATAATAATTATTTTTTTTACTGATAACAATATTTTTATTAATATAATACATTAATTTAATTAATAAAAGGAATAAAATAAATTAAAAATGAATATCGACTTAAAATTAATATAAAACTAATACAAAATTATATAACAATTATTAGTTTTATAATTAAATTTTATTAATTGAAAACCAACTCAAGTTCCACTAAAAGATAAAAATTTATATAGTAATTAAATTTCATATGGAATTTAAATTTAATGAGAAATTAATATACTTAAATAAATTCAATTTTTACTAAATTAAAAAATTAATATTTCAAAATCAATTTAAATTCCATTTAAAAATAAGGAAAATTATAAAATCCTACTTGAGTTTTCTAAGAATTCTATGAAACTCCCAATGTTTTTGACCCTAACAAAAACCTCTCCTATTGGTTTGAAAAAAGGTGCAAATACCTTCCTTTGGTAAGCATTCCAAATAAAAACTATGGATGTAATGCATTAATTTTATTTCACTTTAGCCCTTCTACATTTGTCTAAGAAGAGTAATGAGAATTATTCTTTGAAAGTTGTCTAGCAAAAGAAATTAGTAAAGGGTAAAGTTGAAACTTTAAATTATGTATGATAATGTATTGACAATGATATGGGTATTTTGGTAACTTCAATGCATTTGTTACTGAGGAGCCAAGGGAAATGAGGTATTTGCACTTTTTTCCCCTCAAAACTATAGGGGAGGCCTTTGTTAGAGTCAAAACACAAAGTTGGTTTATATAATTGTTATAAGAGGATTTTTTTTTATAATTTTACCTATAAATAATACAAAATATTAATAAAACCAATAAAATTTAATGAAAAAAATATTAAAAAAATAAAATTTAACATTAAAATACAAAAAAAAACAAATTTATCTAGAGAATAGGAAATTGGTCACTCACACTAAAGCACAACTTAGATTGTGATTGGATAAATTAGACGTAACCCCAAAAAATAATACTTGAATTGAACTTAGATGGACACCATTTAATTGGAAATATTGTAGAGCTCCATGTTCAATTTTGCTGATAAGCATGTACATTGCATGGGTCCTGACTAGTATGTAGAGTATAAATGCATACAAAATAATATACAACACAAGATTCTGCACTCCACCTATTTGTATTTGTACCCCTTTCAAAGTGAGCCTAGGCTATCTTTATGTTTGTTTACGGTGGTTTCTCTCTTGTTGGATTGATGGAATAAAGTAATCATGCATTTGTTTGTGGTGTAAAAATACCACATGGAGTTCAACACTAATCATTTTAAAATTTGTGAACCATTGTAGTTTGAAAACTGTGATTATCAATGTAAATATTACATTGATTTTATCAATATTATATTTACATCCATTATCAATATAAAACTATGCGGTGAATAGAATTTTAAATTGATTTACGATGTAAAATTACATTCTATCGAAGCTAACAAATACGAATGGAGAATGGAGTTTTACACCAATACTTATTTACATTGCAAATAAACGCCCGTAAATACGTACGAACAAATGCAGCTTTAACATCGAGATTCAAATAATATAAGTTTTGTATCCATTGTGGATATAGTAATGCCCTCTCGAGTCTTGTCACAATATAAAAATGTCAAAAAAAAAAAAAACATTTTTCTTCTCTTAATCGTTGCACTTTTGTATATCAAACAAATGCTTACAAATCTGAATCAGTTTGGTGTTTATCCAAATTTCTTGATTGCACGTACGTCTGTACAGTCGGGTTAGGTTAGGTCGGGTTGAGGCCAACCCTAATCCAATCCTAAGTTTTAAACCCCAACCCTAACCCTAACCCAATCTGACCAACCCAATCCTAATCTAACTAAATTCCTTCAAACCTAACCCAACCTTCTTTCCATCCCTTAAAATCTCATAGAATTTTTCGATTTTAGATCTAACTCAATTTTCACTATATATATTAATCCTATGTTTCATTAGAATTTGTTTTTTGTTCATTTGGTACAAAATTCAGAAAAAAACAAGGGTTAGAAATGACTATAGTTTATTATGAGTTATGGCTTACGATAAATCTTTCTTGGGCGACAAACAACATAGTGGAGATGAAGAATAAAATTTTCAAAAAAAACATAAAATAATGTTATTAAGGTTTTAGTATTTCTGATTAGGATTAAGTAAAGTGATTATCTTAAAAGAAATACATGATACTATGTGGTGGGAGCTATAAAAATATCATGCATATAAACAAATCAATGTATGTTATATATTCCATGCATCTAAACAAATCAATGTATAATCAATGTATGTTATATATTACATGCAACATATTTTTATATAGAAAATGTATTATAGAGTCGGGTTTGGATTGGGTTGAGTTGGTTAAAGGATTAACCCTAACCCAACCCAAAGTAAAGTCGGGTTCACGAATTTCAACTGTAACCCGAACACCAACCCGACCCGACTTTTTTGGGATTGGATTCGGACCAACCCGGCCCAAGTTGCAGCCGTAATTGCACGAAAGTGCCCATTTCCCTTCTCCTTCCTCCGAGTCTCCGACACGTGCCCATTTAAATCCCCGAAATAAAGAAAAAAAAAGTACAAAAAAAAAATCCATAATTTTTGTGGTTTTCCTGGATGATCAAATAAACCATTTAATTTTCGCTCCTCCCATGGAGCTCGCAAGCGTTCCGCTCCTTTCAACAATTAACAGTCAACTGCGTTTGTAATTTCGATAATAATAATTTATTTTCTTGTAAAATATCTTCTTGCATTTTTTGTCATCTCTGTTCATCATCGTTCTCTACGTATTAATCAATCAATTAAACTCGAGAAGACGAACTCTGCACAGACACAGAGATCAAAATATGGCGTTACTTCTCTTCACTTCAACGTCCACTTTGGCACCAGCAGCAGCAGCAGCAGTAGCATCTGTAAACCCAAGCCCCCATAACTCTCTATTGCCCAAATTCGCTGCTTCTCATTCTCCCACTAATAGCATTAATCGTTCTCCACTCAAAGCTGTTAAAATAGTTTTAGCAACCAACTTCAGCAGTAATCGAGGAAGAGCAAGAAGAAGTCCTTGTCCTCCACTCTGTGTTGCTGCTCCGCCAACATCTCCAGTCACAGAAGGCGAAGAGGAGGAGGTGGTGGAGTGGGAGGAGCAGGAAGAGAGCATGTCCTCCAAGTTCTCATGGAGGGACAACTGGTACCCTGTCTCTCTCATCGAAGACCTCGACCCTCGATTACCAACTCCGTTCCAACTCCTCAGCCGAGAGATCGTTCTCTGGAAAGACAGAGCCACCGGCGAGTGGATTGCCTTCGACGACAAATGCCCTCACCGACTCGCTCCCCTCTCTGTACCATTTCTCTTCAGCTTTACACTTTGTAGTTTGAATTTCAGGGTTTTCGATGATGGTAATTGAGGGCAGTTGTGTTTTCGAGTAGGAAGGACGGATCGATGAAGATGGTAATTTGCAGTGTTCATACCACGGATGGTCTTTTGATCGCTGTGGATCTTGTACTCGGATCCCTCAGGCTTTACCAGAGGGTCCTGAGGCGCGTGCTGTTCTGTCTCCCAGAGCGTGTTCTACCAGACTCCCCACCCTTGTTTCTCAGGGTCTGCTCTTTGTTTGGCCGGACGAGAATGGATGGGAGAGAGCTGCTGCTACCAAGCCCCCAATGTAAATTCATTGATTCTCTGATCTAGTTTTTATTTGTTCATTGGATTCGTAAGCAACATATGATTTAATTAATGTTTTCATAAGTTAATTATATATTGATATATGTAATTACTATTATTATTTTTTTCTTTTTAAATGATTATGTGATAATTATAGTTGTTAACTTGTTACGAAATGTGGTTAGGCTGCCAGATGACTTTGATGATCCTTCATTTTCGACTGTGACGATACAAAGAGACCTGTTCTATGGCTATGATACCCTTATGGAGAATGTCTCTGATCCTTCCCACATTGATTTTGCTCATCACAAGGTGAATACTTGGTTTAATTTATATTTTTTCTTTTATATTTTCTATACTTTTTTTGGTTAATGATCATTATAGTTGTATGGTTTGGATGGCAGTTTAGTAAATATATATAGCTTGATTGATGCTACTCAAATTTGTTTTTGCTTTTCAACTGACTGAATTGTTGGTTTGCGTGGCATTGTTATATTATAATATGGTTATTGTCAACAACTTTTATTCTATAGAGGGTTCAATTTCCTTAATTCTAATATACCTTCTCCATATATGTAAACAAACTTGTTATTGATTAAAAAGTCATAAGTTTGAATTTTTTTTTGATAGGTTCTTTTGTGCATATATACAAAAACACAATTATGTTTACGGTTCATCTATATCTATATATATTGTGGTTCTTTTGTAAACTATAACCGTTGTTAAATCTTATGCACTAGGCCATTATCATGGTTTTAACTAATTTATATTTTGCTCTAGGAAATGCATAGGGAGTATTTTGCTGCAGGTATATGTCAGCAATTTAATATTTTCTTATGAGGATCTAATCTTATCATGTTGGAAAAAATACCAAATTGTTGTCCCCCCTGCCCTCTTCCCTCTTTCTACTGGGAGAAAGGAATGAAGTAGCTTTCATTAATGAATATGCTTGGCAAGACCTGTTTTTCAGGTTTTCTTATTAACTGGAAGTACTCAACAGGTTACAGGGAGGAGGGACAGAGCCAAGCCTTTGACATTTAAGTTGGAGTCTAGTGGTGTTTGGGGCTTTGGTGGATCAAACGATGGGAACCCACGGATCACTGCTAAATTTGTTGCACCTTGTTATGCTATGAACAAGTGAGTTATCACTATCACTTGATTTGGCATGTTTAAATATAAGGTATTGAATTCTCTTTTGCTCCCATGGAAAACAATCATAGTGTTATATATAAGGTATGAAAACAACAGATTAGTTGCAAGTAAGAGGGGATAAATCTAATTAGAGTTTAGGAAGAGGATACCAGCTGGTTGAAAACAGGTAAAGAGAAAGTCATTGGGTCTGGGATAATAGAAGGCATGACTAGGTTCAAGAGGATAGATCTAGAAGAGGAAGTTTCTTGATGATTTAAGAGGAATATGTTAAGTGTGGTTCAGTTAAGACAGATATAGGTCCAAGATAGTAAGAAAGCAAAGAAAGGGTTGTTAAGCATTTTTAGAAAGTCTGTCCCTTCTCCTGCAGAAATGAACTGAAAAGTAGGCTGCTATGGTTCCCAGATCTATGAGATAACTAGCAAAGAAAATGTATCAGGCAATTGGATAAGGGATTGCTGTCCAATATGCATCAGACCTATGACAACATATCATACCAGAAAATTTAGAAGTAAAAAGTTTCATATTCTCAAACTAATGATTAGGGAGTGGTAGTGGGTTGGATTCAAGGGTTCAACATCCAATTAACCCCATTTCTGCAAGTCTCTAATCTCTATTGCACTTTTGATGTATCCTCATCTCTGGCATGCATCACTAAGATTTGTGTTCAAGCCAACTGATGCATCTGAACTTTCTAATGCTCCAAGTAACAAAAACTTGAAGTTTAGGAAACAAATCAAGACTATACACCAAATATGGTTAGCTGATAAAAGGAAAGAAACTTGTGGATAGGTCCAATCTAGAGAGTTTGTTAAGTTCCGTATATGCTAATTTTCATGTATTCTTGATGATGAGTCCAGCCATCATCTATTAACTTATGGACAAATCCATCCATTGGCATTTTAAATGCTTTGGCATCTACATTTTCAAAGGAGCATGTACTAGTTGGTTTTAATAGCTTGTGAGGTTCTATAGTGGTTTCTCATGTTCTTGGGAATTCTTTATATGCGACTATATGATACATATCATGTGATATTGTAAAACATGTGATGGATATCACCCTGGATCACTGTACAAATTATGACGATACAGTTCTTTTGCAAAAATTTATATCTTTATACTTTTATTAATTGAAGTTGAAATTTAGAATTTGTCTATATAATTTTTCCCTCAGGATAGAGATAGACACAAAACTCCCAATATTTGGTGATCAGAAATGGAAAATATGGATATGCTCATTCAATATACCGATGGCACCTGGGAAGACTCGTTCAATTGTTTGTAGTGCCCGAAACTTCTTCCAGTTCACAATGCCAGGGCCAGCCTGGTGGCAGGTAAGGCTTGGATCCTGTTACTCTAATTTGTGTCATCATATTTATCTAGCTTCCATTTTGCATGGATTATGAATGGGGGTGGTCATTTCTGCCCTGGCGTGGTGCAGCCCACAAATTTCCAGGCTTTGGGCCCAGGTTTTGTGTCCAGGCCTGTCCTGGGCCTAAAAATTTAGGTCCAGTCCATAATTTGTATCTATATTATACGTTATTATATATTCATATACACATTTATGTGCATTGCATAAGTATTATGATATGATACATAACATATAATATAATATCTTATAATTTATTAAGTATAATATATTATAATTATATATTATGTGTAATATAAAACATTATATATAATGTTTAGAAATTTTTTAAGGTTGTTGGTTGGAAGCCCATCCCAAGCTATGCCCCTTAATATAACTGCTAACCCAGCTCAACCCGACCTATTGAGAAGGAATTTTACTTTGGAGATGTTATTCAAGGCCACTGCATTCTCTGTGCTTGCTGTAGAAACATTGAGTTTCTAACATTAAAGGTTGTGCAATATTAGTTCATTCTTGGAGGGCTGTCCAGATGGTTTTGATAAAGAAGGCATAAAGGGATCATGCATTGCTTCTTCTGTTCCTATTAGCATATACCATTTTCCATTTTTGCCAGCCATCTGCTCCCCCATTCCTACCACTAGAACAGTTTCTGCTTGTAACTTGTCTTATAAAGCCAGCTGAAAAATCAAGTACATTGCAGGTGGTCCCTAGATGGTATGAGCACTGGACATCAAACAAGGTATATGATGGTGATATGATCGTACTTCAGGGACAAGAGAAGATTTTTCTCTCAAAATCCATAGAGGATTCTTTGGATGTCAATAAGCAATATGGAAAACTTACATTCACACCCACACAAGCAGATCGTTTTGTTTTGGCATTTCGGAATTGGTTGAGGAAACATGGCAATAGTGAACCTGAGTGGTTTGGCCCCAGCAACCAACAACCCTTACCATCCACCATCTTATCCAAACGTCAGGTGCAGGAACTTTACATAAATTTGTTTAGACAATTTTTGTTTGTTTTTTTAATGGAACTTCTGATATTTTAAGGTCTTGCAGATGTTGGATAGGTTTGAGCAACACACTCTTAAGTGCTCATCATGTAAAGGTGCATATGCTGCACTCCAGATATTACAGAAACTGCTGATTGGTGTCTCTGTCATTTGCTGTGCTACAGCAGGAATCCCTTCAGAGATGCAGTTACGTATTGTTTTAGGCGGGCTTGCAATTCTGAGTGCTGGTTTAGCTTATGCTCTGTTTGAGCTCCAGAAAAATTTCGTATTTGTTGATTATGTTCATGCAGACATTGATTAACTTCTGAAACATCCAACAAAAGATTATAAAAAACAAGGAAAAGAAGACCTCAGAAGGCATCAACACCCGCTGTACTCAATACTTGAATACTTGACATGTATTTGTAGTTTTCCTTCAGGCCAGAACTAGGGTTTGTATACAGGAAATTGGATAGAGCTTTATTGATTTTCTTGTATTTGGATGGGTTTATTATTATTATTTTTAGGGGTAACAAAAGAATAAAGAGAACAGGGTTAGGCTTGTGTTTTGTTTTATTTTTTGTTTCAATGATTCTTTTACAATGGAATAGTATTTTTTAAGAGCAATACTGAGGAGGCAAAGCATCATCTCTCTATTTTGGATAAGATTATCCATGCAGAGTTTTTATTTTTTTTAGATTTAAAAGAATGATTTGTTTCAGTGACAAATACCTCCCTATACTTTCATTTGCCACAAAGAGCCCTTGAACTTTTATGTTTCTACGAAAACCCCTGATTGTTAAGTCATGGAAGGCGCTAAATTACCAAAATGCCCTCTTTGCAATTCAAGAGGTGTGAAATGAAATTTTTAAAATGACAAAAAAAAGGGTAAAGCCATTTTCCTTTTTGTCTATTCCTTTCTCATTTTCTGATTTTCTCTTAAACACTAGCCTAAACAAATCTACTGTCAGAAAACCATTTGATGAGAATCTTCTGTGATGGTATGCTGTTGTTGGATACAGAAAAATCTTCTGTGATGTCCACAAAATCATTTGCATCTTTCACACCATTGCTGGAGAAGGTATTTTTATCACCATCGTCGAAGAACAAAAACCTATGTACATGTATGCTATACCCGCTATTTTAACCATATAACTGATATTTTTAGGAATTGTTGCGCTATCAAAGTGTGAGTGAAAGGGTAAAATTGTTTGAGTAAATAATAAAAGGGTAGTGTTGGGATTCAAAAATTTTAAACAACCAAATGAAAATTGTGTTTTGAAAGTTAATGACAAAATGTTAATGGAGGGGTCTTTGTCACAATGTAAAAGTTGGGGGGGGGGGGGTCTGTTATAATTTACCCTTTAACTAAAGGTTCTTGTACCAAAAAGAAAGAAAAAGAGAAAAATAAAAGAGTGGAGCACATCCCCACCATATACACGGCGGGGATGTACTGTGGAAACTGTGGGACACCCCCTTGTGGGGCGCAGATGTGAACTCGAGGGTCGAACAAAGAAATGGGCGTTTGATTCCTTATAAGTAAAGACTGCAAGTGCAAACACTTTAAAAGCATGAGAGTCTAGTTGCACATTGAGAGTCTAGTTACACATTGGGAGATACTCCCACGTGTGGCTAGATGCCACACGAGCGGATTTTCTGCTTTCTGGAGATCTGGGCTAGCAAGAGGGCTTACTGTTAGAAGGGCAAAATAAGGTTTTTAAAATATTAAATGAATCACGTTATGTTACATACAAACAACATATAATGTTTCACTAATGAGGGTATGTTTAGACGGTGTTTGGCATCGATGCCGTTTTTTGAGAAAATGGTGCTACATTGGTGCCACATCAGAAAAAGTGGTGTTTCAGAAAATGGCCTCTTATTTGGCATACAAAAAAATATATTGCTTCAGACCACGCCTTAGAGATCGGGAAAATGTGATCTGAAGAAACACGAAAACCAATGTGGCATCATCTTGGGCGTTGGATAATGTAGACCAATGCTGAAAACGGTTATACAGCACTGGTACCAAACAAAGCCAGTGCTGTTTTCCCAGAAAACAGCCTGTGGCAGCATCAATGCCAAAAAAAAAAAAAAAAAAAAAAACGTAGCTGTTTTCTGAGAAAATGGTACAATAGATCCTTATGCATATACCACAGTTTTCTTAGAAAACATCTCTGAAGCAATGGCATTGATACCAAACACCTACTAAGTCTTGTGATGTCACTAAGGGAGGGTATGTTTAAGTCAAGTGATGTTAGTGGATAAGGTATATTTAAGTGCAGTAAATACCTCATGGTATGTTTTAGTCCGAAAGCTTAGATATATTTAAAATATTAAGGCTCCATTCAATTTTTTAGGAAGCTAGTTACTTGGGTAATTGCACTTAACCCTCTTCTTTTGATCAAAAAGTGCTTCCCAGTTACTAAAATAACTATTTTATTTTCATTACTTTCATTTCTATAAATTGCCAAAAATAAGATCTTTTAGACATAAATAGTTGATGAAACAATGGATTTGATAGATCATTTATCATCAAAACCATTTAAAAATGTTTTTCTACCATCAAAATCATTTACAATAAGCTAATTTTATGATTTTTTAAATTTCTCATATTTTGGGAATCTGCTAATCCAAGTAAAACCATCACAGACTCAACAATAAATCAATATATTCCCAAATATTCATCCTTTTTTATCCCAGGTCACTGCTACCAACTGAGCCACTATTGGTACCAATATTTTAGACCTTGGTGCTAAGGTGTTGAATTCTTGTATATAAAACGTAAAGTTTGCTAGTCAGGTTGTTTAATGACCTCAAAATTAAGGAAGTTTCCATGTGGCAACTTAGCACGGATAGGTCCTGTTCTTCTTTCCCAACTTTTTATTCATGGGAAAAATTCAAAAACAGTCCTCATCATACATTCAAGATGGATATTTTGATATTTTCATGGCAATTATTGGATGACTATCATTGATTGGTCTAAGCTCCAGTACCGCATATGAGTCTAATGTGGACTGTGAAATGAATATACATGGCCAATTTAGTTGGTCTGGTGGATGGTCTGGAATCTGGATCTGCTGCAGCCTGCAGGATCCCTCCATCTGGCCGAAATGGGAGGGGTTATGTAGAAAACTTCTCCCCTCAATCATCATAGAGGCCTTATCTCAAGTTCCCAACAAAAGCTCTCTTCACAATATCATCATCATCTAGGCCTTATTCCAACAAAAGCTTCCTCCTTGATTTGATTAAAAAAATTTCATTTCGCTGTGGAACAAAAAGAAATGAGAAGAAATTTTGAAACAAAACAAGAAAATCAAGCCAAGAAACCAATCGCTCTACAAGTTTGCATGAAAAATTGTCATGTAGTTCTTTGGGGCGATACATTCGCAGTGCAACATCAATTCACATCATCATATTCACACTTTAATATTACATAAATTACGCCATTACGATTACATTGATCAGCATCTATACATTTTTGTTTATACATCTGATACACAATGAGGATATAACTTCCCAACGCCAATCAGATCCATACCCCATGATTGCAGCACGTTCACTCTTTTTTACACATTTGATACACATTTCTTGTTCTGTATCTGCAGATCAGATGCAGCTGCTGCCAGCTCTACTCTGTGAAGAGCACAATGGTTTCGGTTGGTTTTCCTTCTTAATTGACCAGGAATCATGACCTTTACGTACTGAGTCAACTCAATCTAGTCTTGATGTTCTCCATGATGTTGAATTGGAAGATTTTAATAACATGCCTAAAGCTGAAAGGCAAGTTGCTCGAACGACTGCATCTGGTGAGCGACTCATTTTACCAGTCAACATCCCAAATACCTGAAAGTCAAACTCTCTAGTAAATCAATATGCCATTATTTGGAAACCTACAAGAACATTACTGTTTGCCATTAAGTAGTTAGTCTAAGACACCTGTGCAAAGAAAGGAGTAGAGATGCGCTGGTCATCCGAAAGTGAAAGCATGCAGCTGGAAAAGTAAATAGCATTTGCCTGGATTATTGGCCAAGGAGCATCAAAAGCCTGCATGATCAATGTAAATAACTTACATCATGGATTGTTAATTATTAGACATTTTGATATGACAAAACATCAATCAAATAACCTGCTATACAATAGATCTTCAGAGTTCAGACCGGCAATTTGTATTACTAGCAAATGGAATCTAATTGGTTCAGGGGCCTTGGACTTGCTGCCCCTGAGACCATTAAATACATTTTATCATTATATGATCTCTCAAAAATAATTAGAATATAGACCTGAACTGCTGATGCCATGTACGTATCAATCCTGGGGGAAAAGTTTTGGCAAAGTTGCCTGGTAAGGTCCCTGATGAAGTCCTCATAATCGCTTCTGATAAAACAGAAAGACTTAAATGTAACTCTTCCAGAATAAGTACCAAGAACTACTTTTTTTTTGAAGAGGCTTAATCAAATACTAATATTGGGTGCCTTGATATTGTGACATATGTCAACACATACCGGTGGTCAGAATTGAAGTAGTGTGTGTTGAAGCGAGCAGTCATGCTGTCAACTTCCATCAAGGGCACTATCTGTCTAAGAGTATTCTGTTGAAATACCAGAAAGGGTGTTAGTAGGAAACTCATGAAGAGAAGAGATCAAGAGGGGTGGAAATTACTTACTCGGCAAGCCTGTCGGACACTAAGATCATCATCATGAACATGGAGAATCAGCCGTGGCAAGGAAGCATGCACCTGAACATGTCAAGTGCTTCAGTGCATATTAGAATGCAGGTTGATGTCAAATAGGAGTTGCAATTTTTTTTTTTGATCAATAACAAATAGGAGTTACAATAGCCAAATGAAATTAATATTTAGAAAACAATATGCATGTACTTGCACGGAAGAAATAAATGTTAGGTATATGCTGATATAAAATTTTAGAAGTGATTGTTTATTCTCAATGCCATACCAAGTTACCACATCTAGATTACTAAGAACTGAAACTCTAACTGGAGCATGAGCTGTATTATATAACTTTTTTAATATTTTAATTTTATTATATAATGCTGATACTCACCTTGTCTTCAAGTCAAAAGGACCACTATACCAAAATTTTAATCAATTTGTTTTCCTTCCCCTCTCTTTCCTCCTGCACATGCAAATGCACGTGCCACTCAACTAGTCTTACCAATAAAAAAATGTCAGTATCAGTAAATATATTATCAATTCCAGAATCATCATCATCACCCAAGCCATGTCCCAACTATATGGGGTCTGTTAAATTAATCCTCTTTCACCATTCCATTCTGTTCAGTTCCATTAGTAATTCCAGATTATCAGGCATATTGCAACTATATGTTTATTTGGTTCATTGATATTTAAAGAAATCTCCAAAGAAGAAACTCAAACACTTACCCTTTCCCCCAAGAAGAAGGGAGAAGAAACCATTTGTCTGGATTTTCAGTTTAAATTGTTTTGATTATCTGGTATTAATCTTAATTTCTGGAGAAAAATCACCACTAATTGGTATAATCTAAAACACTTCAGTTCTTTTGCTTTTGCTCATTTCCTGTTTGTAAGGTATTATTCTTTTTGGCACCAAATTAACTTAGATTTCATATATCTGAGTGTGCAATGCCAGAACTGAAAAATAAGCACCCAATAAAAATTCAACACCTTAAGCAGTGTCAAGGCCCTAACGTGAGATTTCTTTTTAGTAAAACAAAAAAATAATCAAATGATGGACGAATATATATCTTAGAAGAATTAACCGGCTGAGTTAATAGTTCAAAAGGAAAAGGTGCAGATCTTTGGGAACAAATTGATTGGATAAGAAACAAGGAACTTTCAAGAAAGGAAACAATGATACATAGAATGGTATGGCAGAATAAATTAAGAGAATAGAAAAAGGAGTACCTTTTACTTTTTCTGAAAAACATAGAGAAAAGGTCGCCATGATGAACAATCTTAGTGGAGAGTTGAGATTAGAAGATTATCAATTGCAAACAAGTTTCTTTTAAGACCAAGGAAGAAATATGTGTATAGACATGAAGAAAGAAAATAAGGAAGTAAGGACAAACTTAAGGTGGTATCATGTTTAATGACTGGTATAGCAAACTAGAGATGATGAGAGAGATGCATACAAGCTTGGAAGGATGAAAAGGAGAAAAATGTAAGAATAAAAGATTTTGGTAAGGAAAAATGACAAGGAAAGTGGGAAAAGATGAAGAAAGCAACATCCTTTCATAAGATGTGGATATCTAAACAGAGAAACATACAACAAATACTGTAGGATCAGATGGTACCAAATAGAGGTTTGTAAATGTTAGATAAAATGGATGAGACCTACATAGAATAAGGTTAGACAAAATGGATGGGACCCGTTGGTAGAATGGTTAGAAAGGAAACTGGCATCATGGAAAGCCAAATATCTGTCTTTGGGAGGTAGAATTGCCCTTCTAAAGAGTGCCCTTTCTAATTTACCCTCCTACTTCCTCTCTTCATTCCCAATCCCAACAAAAGTGGCCCAAAGATTAGAAAAGCTTCAGAGTGATTTTCTATGGGAGGGTTGGGAGGAGGAAAAGAAAATCCACCTGGTCAATTGGGATCAAGTGTGTACTCCAAAAGAAAAAGGAGGATTGTGGGGGAGGAAACTGAAAACTTTTAACAAGGCTTTATTGGGGAAATGAATATGGAGATTTGGAAAAGAAAGGGGCGGTTGGTGGAGGAAATTATTAGCAGCCAAGTTTGAAACTGATTGAGGTGACTGGGTAGCCACCTCAAACTTCTCTTCTCTGGGGTGTTCCTTATGGAAGAAAATTATGGAAATCTCCCTCTTATAAACAGTGGTCTGTTTCCTAAACTGGGTTCTGGTCATCGACTGAAATTCTGGAAAGACAAATGGTGCAACAGCAGGTCTTTAGAAGAGCTGTTTCCCCAGCTATACCAACTTGCTGAGAATCAGGATGCAATGGTGGCTGAATGCTGTGAACTGAGAGAAAATATCACTTCCTGGAGTCCTTTCAGAAGAGCTTTTCAAGATTGGGAAGTAGATCAAGTGGTGGAGCTCTTTGAAATGCTATCCAATCAGGCTTTGAAATTGTTGGAAGAAGAGACTTGGACCTGGAAGTGGACTGCAGATGGAATTTTTCAGTGAACTCCTTTGCTAGAGTTTTATCAGATGGGGATAGAGCGGCTGTCCCTGCTGATAAAATATGGAGCCAGATTCCCCCATCTAAAGTAAATGCATTGCTTTGGGCTGTAGCTTTGGATAGAAACCTATCTAAACAGAATCCGGACAGAAGAGGAATTCAGATTCAAAACCTTTTGTGTGAACTGTGTGGTCAAGCTGAGGAGGACAACAACTATCTATTTATGCATTGTCCTGTTTCAGCAGCATTATGGGGGCATTTCCTCTCTTCTGTGGGCCTTTCCTGGATCATGCCAATTAATGCGTCGGACCTGTTATGGAGCTGGGAACTACAAGGCCTCTCCAAGCTGGCAAAAAATGTGTGGTTGGCTATTCCTGCAGCAGTGATCAGTACTATCTGGGTGGAAAAAAATAGAAGAATTTTTCAAAACAAATCAAAGGATGTAGACTGTCTTATCTCTTGTACTGTGGGAAAATTAGTTTCTTGGACAGCAGCTATGAAAGGTCTCCAGACTTAAGTGCTTGGAGCCCAGCTGAGGTCTAGAAGTTTTTTTGAGCTGTAATTTAGTTTAGGGACTTGTACCCTGTCGGCTGCTCCTGTTCTGGGCCCCCTCTGTATTCTCTTTTTTTTATTTTTTATTTTTTCAATAAAATTACCTTACTTTCTTTCAAAAGAAAAAAAGGATGAAACCTACATAGAATAAAGGAAAATACAGAAGGTTATATTCATATCCAATCCACCCCTCCTAAGACCTCTAGCTGGGAACAATATTGGATAATGGACTTTTATGCACAAGGAATAAGGTGGAGTTCTAGTAAAAAGCAAATCTATACAAATCTTGGATACCTTGCTCTACAGGCATGGTAGAACCATGAAAAGACT
The DNA here is from genome assembly GCF_055504915.1 of Nelumbo nucifera. Lineage (NCBI taxonomy): Eukaryota > Viridiplantae > Streptophyta > Magnoliopsida > Proteales > Nelumbonaceae > Nelumbo > Nelumbo nucifera. The sequence goes on along the minus strand of NC_142654.1, from coordinate 8,689,594 downwards.
ACAAAATAAAACTAGCCGTGCGTTCCATATTGTCTGTAGGGTGAGGCATCTTTGAGTTACATAAAATTATTTACTAGCATTCCTTATAGAACAAGTGAGAAAATTTGTTCACAGGATTTTTTTAGTTTTATCTTCTTGGGTTTTATGTTTTTTTTTGCTAAGATGTTTATGCCCTTTTCTATGCTGGACATCCAGGGGTGTCTATGTATTCTTCTACTTTTGTTTTATGAATTATGAGATAATAGCTATGAATTGAATGAGCAGATTGCCCATGCTTTTTTCTCCCTCAAATACTGTATTCTCTTCACCTTCTCCTCCTCTCTTGTCTCTTTTTTTCTAGTTCTTTATTGGTTTTATTCCTAAACTGCATGAAGAAACCATAACTTCTATTTTTTTTTAGAAAAAAGTAATGTTGTATTATATTGAGAAGTGTACAGAAAGGACTTGGTAATGGCGCCAAGTCCTTTTGCTGCATTTTCTTTTCTTCTTGAAGTGAATCTCATGCAGTTTTAGGATCAGCAGGCTGTATGGAGATCTGAATAAACTAAAGGGTCCATACAGACTTATGGCGTAGATTATTAGGGACCTTTGCTCTTGTAGAAAAGGTAAGTCTGTATTGTGTACTTTCCTCACTTGTAGTCGGTTTTTTGGCCTTTGTTTTAGCTTGATGTGAAGAATGCCTTTTTGAATGTTTATTGTATATGTAGATGACATGGTGGTGACAGGTAAAACCCTTTAGGTATCACTGTGATAAAAGGTTCTCAGGTCCTGGATTTAAAACCAAAGATCTCTAGGCAAGTTGTTGATAGAATTGAACTTACTTGACCCAAGCATGGAATATTTGTCATACAAGGTATATCCTTCATCTACTAAAAAGACAATAAAATTAGGAGTTCAACTTGTTGATAGACCTATTGATCCAAATCACAAACTGAATACATATAATGGGAATATATTAGAAGACAAAGGGAGATATCAGTGGTTAGTTCACTGGCTGTTATACTTACGTATAGCAAACACAACTGATATTTCATATGCAGTTAGAGTAGTCGGTTAGTTTATGCATGAATCGCGTGTTCCCCACTTATAGGCAGTTGAGAGAATACTTGCATACTTTAGAAGATTCCAGGAAGAGGAATAATATATGCTAATCATGGACATATGAAAACTGAAGCTTGTACAAATGCATATTGGGTTAGTTCAGCTGATGATAGAGGAACCTTGTATCATGGAGAGATAAGAAAGAGCCGTTTGTTGCTTAGTCTAGTGTAAAAGCAGAATATTAGGTTATGACACATAGTACATCTGAATTATTATGGCTGCTACCATACTTGAGGAGCTCGGAATTGAGCTTGTGACCCCTCTAATATCGTAACCTGCCAACCAAGTATTGCTCATAATCCTATCCAGCATGATTTCATGAAGGACATTGAGGTGAATTGTCATTTTATTTGAGAAGGGTTCTTAGGGGAGGGAGGTTTGTTTGCTTTTTTTTTCATCTTTTTGGAAAAAAAGCAATATATTGTATTAAATATAAAAAATTACATCTGAAGATCATTTACACCCATTGTGTATTGGACTATACAATTCTTAGCAAGCTATTAAGAAGGGAATAATATATCCTTATAAAAAAATCTACTGTAGCTTAATCCTCTGAATTCCTTTGAGCTAATAACCATGAACAAAACATCCCTTTCTGCTTAACAAAACTTGATCACTTGAAGTACAATTCTTGAAGATCCTACCATTCCTCACCTCCAAATGTACCACAATACAGCCATTGGCACCAAACACCATACCACTCTACCTCTCTTTCTTAGACCCTAAATCATCCATCTCATCAAGGACTGGATGGATTGAGGAGAACAACCAGCCCAGCCGAACACATCCAGAACTACACCTCACAGCTTTGCACAAAATGGGCAGTGCAGGAACACATGATTTACTGTTTCAACTTCTTCACGGCAGAAAACGTATCCCCATTGATTCAACACCATTCCCTGCTTAAGAGTTTATCTCAGGCTTGACCTCCTGCGAATCTCCTCAAAGACTCTCAGCATATCGAGCTTCAAAACATTCCAACAGGTTTTGAAGAATCTCACTGTGAAACCATCAGGCCCTGGGGCTTTGTCCCCTTCCATCTCACAAATTACAGCATGGATTTCCTCCTCTGAGAACTTATTTTCAAAATCTGCAGCTTGCTCTTTTGACAATTGCACAAAGTGGATTCCCTCCAAATTTGGTCAGTGAACCCATTTTTATTTGTACAAATTCTCACAGAACCCAATTAGAGCCTGTGTAATTTTATCTTTTTCCTGAAGCATCTGCTGTCCACCTCCAGTTTAGATACAGAATTCTACTTCCTCCTTGCATTAGCTATCTTGTGGAAAAGGCAGTATTCTGACCACCTGCCTTCATCCAAAGAGTTCTCGATCTTTGCCTCCATTTCACTTCCTCCTGGAGGTTTGTTAGCCTTTGTCAAGTCCGAATCACAATTAGCTGACATTATGACAAAATGAGCTGTCAAGTCTCAGTTTTAACACAACCTTAGAAAGTTGACCATATCTCTATTCTCAGTTTGTGGGGAAGTGCTGACAAACTTCTTTTAGTTTTATTTTATTGGGTTTTGTGTCTTTTTGCTGGTTGTTTATGTCCTTTTTCAGTTTGGACGTCCAGGTGTATTTATGTAATTTTATTTATTTATGAAGTATGAATATGAATGGAAATAGAAGATCACCATACTTTTTATTTATGTAATTTTCACATCTTCTATCTTGAGATGTGAGTTCTAGCTCGAGTTTGGCATATTTCATGTGGCAGTTTTACTGTTGATCTCTTCTCTACCTTGGCATTTTGTATGTTTTACTTGATTGAAGATTGGTTAGGTATAAGATCAACTTCAAGTTACTTGAAGTTGTTATTCATGAAACTTAGTTGACAAAATTTTATTAGCACGACAACGGTTGATGGTAGACCTAAAGATTAATGCAAAATGCTTGCTTATGTAAGTCTTAGTAGTTGTTTGATTTGGTCATGTAATGGGATATGAAGTTATCTACTAGTGAATGAAAATTGATTTCACTCTGTCCTATATGGAGTACTTTTCTTACCTTTATATCCACACAATATCAGTCCATCAATATTTGTACCATGCTAACTCACTTTACCAGAAAACCATATCATGAGCAATCGAAAGGAAAGAAAAGCAGAAATATCCAATGTATAAATACTGGCATTGAATTTCAAGAGTCGTATTTCAGGAATAAAAAGAAGAATTTGTTCAGCTTAATCAAGACATTTAAATTTACAATTGCCATAAATTGATAGAACTTGTTTTTAATTTCTTAACTTACGATTGGAAAGTCCAATTTCATAAACTTCAAAAAGATGGCATCCAACTGTTTTCAATAGGAAAATCAGGGATATATAAACCTGCTCAAGAAAAGCTTCATGTTGCGCACCAACTCCATACTTGCTAAGTGCTCCAAATGCTGCAAAGGCATTGGCTCGCATCTTATCATTCATGCAACTCTGTTAGAACCATAGATAAATGTATCAGCTTCGAGCTTTCCATACTTGATGCATTTTTCTCTTTTTATTACATGCATCAATGCTAGATACTGATTAAATTACTCATGAACCAGATTACTTCCAGGGAAGAAATACAATTCAAACATTCATTCAAAAGTATTAGAGTCCATCATTCATTTTACTAAGGTTTTAATTTGATGCATCACACAAGCTACAAGATGCAAATCATTATCAGTCTATTTCAAAAGTTGCTCAGGAGAGATGCAGGCAACCAACTCTCCTATCTTGGACCCCTGCTGACTGTACTGAAATATCACCATAAACGTGTACTACATCAATAATTTACTTATTCTGCCCAAAAATTTCATACTAAATAGAATAACTAAATGTTGTTTGATAAAGCTTATGTTTTTATTCCGGTTTACTTAGAGGCCTTTATACCTTTTCTTGTCATGGTCAGCTAAGGGCATAACAGTCAAGTTTGGTATTTTTGAGGCTTACCATAGTGGCAAAAATGTGGATGCTAAGATGGACGAGTGGTAAAACTAGAAGGACAGGGTCGTTTGGCAAGTCTTTTTTGAAAGATCTTCTGGAAGCTCTGACAGTCAAAAGGCGTAGTGAGCTTTTGCATTAAGATCTTGACAGCCTGAAGATCATGTGGTTAAGGCATGTCTTTCAACGTGAAGACGAGTTGAAAAAAAACCGAAAAGCTCCATTTGGAGCTTCCCGAAAATTGCTCAAAATGGGATTCACATGTCTTTTCGGCGTGACACCTTTTGGTGGCTAGGTCTTTTCCCAACCAAACGGGAAAAGATGAAAACTCGGGCTGCCAGGCTTCTAAAAAGCCAACAGCCTGTGCGAAAAGGCGTGCCGAACGGGGCAAAAATAGTTTGAAGGAAACTAGGAGTAGCTCCAATAGGTGAAAAATTGAGAGAAAATACACTGAGATGGGTTTGATCACAAGCATAGAAAGACCATCTACAGGCACAACACCTATAGGAAGAAGTGATCTGTAATAGGTTGAAGGGGCTAGAAGAGCTAGGGCCGGACTGAAAAGGACATGGGTTGAAGTAGTAAGAAATGATTTAAGCACTCATAACTTTAACAATAGCTATGGAACTAAACAGAATGGAATGGCAAAACAGGATTCATGTAACTGACCCCATATAGTTGGGACAAGGCTTAGATGATGATGATCTATATAGACGAGAAGAGAGTGAACATCCACCTAAGTTTTCCCCTTTCTAAACACTTTCGTTCTCTCTTTTTTTCTCTAATCCTAGAAATCCCTTTTCTCTCTATTTATCTGCATTTCGTTTTCTTTTTCATTATTCTTTATATAAGTACTGTTTAAAGATGATATATGGAATTGTTAGTATAAACAAATAATTATGGTCTATTATGTTGTTTTTTTTTTTTTTGGACCAGTAGCAATGAATATTTTATTAATCAGTAAAATTTAGAGTACAAAGGAATGGATAGATGGTCAGCCTCAGGTAACCATCCTAGTAAGATTAATATCAAGTATGCAAAGAGACTGGGCCGAAACTTAGATGTAAATTAGTCCTCAAATCTTAGGTGTAAACTTGAAGATTAGAAGAAAGGAAGAAGAGAAGTGAGAGCAGCAATACAAGAGAAGAAGATGGCGAAAAGAGAAGGAAAGAGAAGAAGAAGTCGAATATCTTCTCCTTTCTCCTCTAACCCCTTTTATTAAGTATTAAAAATAGAGTGATGACAAGTATGCCCTTAAGTGGGCGGCCAGCTAGGCAGTAACATAAAGAGATTAAACAAAGAGAAATAACAAGCCCATTAAGAGAGGCCCCATTCAGCCCAGTCTCTTTACACTCCCCCTCAAGCTGAGCATAGATGTCAATCATGCCCAGCTTGCTTATATAGTGTGTCATTTCCCTCTTGGAACTCCCTTGGTCAAGATATCAGCCAGTTGCTCTTCTGATGTGATGAATGGCAAACAAACTTCCCCTGAAGAAACTCTTTCCCTTATAAAATGTCTATCAACCTCAATGTGCTTAGTTCTGTCATGTTGAATAGGATTATGTGCAATGTTGATAGCAGCTTGGTTGTCACAATAGAGCATCATTGGCTTCTTGTAGTCCACCCCCAATTCTTCTAGAAGGGATCGTAGCCACAATAATTATGACACACCATGTGCCATTTCCCTGTATTCTGCTTCAGCTAAGGATCTAGCAACTACAAACTGTTTCTTACTCCTCCATGACACAATGTTCCCAGCAACCAGAGCACAATAACCTGAGGTGGATCTCCTATCATCAATACATCCTGCCCAGTCGGCATCAGTGAAAGCTTTCAGCTTCATGTGTCCATGTTTAGCAAATAGAATACCTTTCCCTGGAGTACCTTTCAAGTAACACAGAACCCTTTCTGCAGCAGCTAAATGAGTATCTCTGGGAGAATGCATAAATTGACTAATAACACTTACTGCATAGGAAATATCTGGCCGAGTCATGCAAAGGTATAACAACTTCCCAAGCAGTCTCTGAAACACCCCCTTATCAGATAAAAGCTCACCATCTGTAGCAGAAAGCTTATGATTAGGATCAATAGGAGTGGAGATTGGTTTAGCTCCAAGTTTACCAGTCTCAGCAAGGAGATCAAGGACATATTTATGCTGAGAAATGAAGATACCATCCTTAGATCTAGCAACTTCAATGCCCAAAAAATACCGAAGATCTCCTAAATCCTTGATCTCAAATTCAGAGTTGAGAAATCCTTTTAGTTTACTAACCTCTTCAGTGTCATTACCTGTGACCACAATATCGTCAACATAAACAATCAAGAAGGTCACTAGAGAGCCATTTCTCTTCAAGAACAAGGTATGATCAGATTGAGTTTGAGTGTAGCCAAAAGAGACAAGAGCAGCCCTAAACCTTTCAAACCAAGCCCGAGGAGACTGTTTAAGACCATAAATAGATTTCTGCAGTTTACACACCTTGCCTTGCATTTCCTTCCCATACACCCCTGGAGGTAGAGACATATAGACCTCTTCATACAGGTCCCCATTCAAGAAGGCATTTTTAACATAAAACTGGTGTAGGGGCCAGTCAAAAGTAGCAGCTAGAGATAACAGAACCCTGACTGAGGTCATCTTAGCTATAGGAGCAAATGTCTCAAGATAGTCAATACCATACATTTGAGTGTAGCCCTTAGCAACCAACCGAGCCTTAAACCTCTCAATAGAGCCATCAGAGTGATATTTAATGTAAACACCCATTTACAACCCATTGGTTCCTTCCCTTCAAGCAAGTCAACAATATCCCAGGTATGGTTCTTATGCAAAGCATCCAATTCGGCCATCATAGCATCCCTCCATTCAGCTTGAGATAAGGCTTCCGGTACAGACCTGGGTATCACATGGGAAGAAACAAATGCAAGAAAGGAGTAGTAGGAAGGGGAGAGAAGGCTATAAGACAGGTATTTTGAGATACAATGAGCTGTACACTTCCGCTTGCCCTAGCGGAGAGCAATAGGAAGGTCAAGGTCTGGGAAGGCCGGATCCGGAGATGGGTCAGTAGAAGGCTGACCTATTACCTCAGGAATGATGGGAGAAGCAAGAGGCTCTTCTGAAGGAGTGGAAACAATTTGCCCATGTCTGAATCTCTGCCTTTGGTACCACCTTTGAAGAACAGGAGGAGGAGGAATAGTAGGTGAATGAGGTGGAAGAGGAGAAATATCGGAGGTAGGTCTAGTGGGAGAAGTGGACACCTCATGATAGGAATCACAAGGAATGGGAAGTGGAACAGTTGGAGACATAGCAAAGGGCTCTTTAGATTTCTCCCCCTCAGGAGGAATGCTAAAGAAAGGAGTTGACTCAGCAAAGGTGACATCCCGAGATACAAAGCGAGTGCCACGAATTGGATCAAAGCAGCAATATCCCTTCTGTGTGGAAGCATACCCCAGAAAAACACATTTATGAGCCTTAGGTTCAAACTTGTTCATTTGATGACTGTGAATATGCACATAGCAAGTGCACCCAAAAACACGGAGAGAAAGAGAAAAGATATCCTCATCCGGGAAGAGAAGACTAAAGGGGGTTTTAAAGCCAAGGACCTGAGAGGGCATACAATTGATAAAAAAAGTAGCAGTAAGAACAACATCTCCCCAAAATTTTATAGGAACATGGGATGCAAACAGGAGGGATCTGGCAACTTCAACCACATGTCTGTTCTTCCTTTCCACCACCTGTGGAGTGTAGGAACGAGAACTTTGATGAATAACCCCAAAAGTTTCAAAATAGGTGGAGAGGGTTCTCTCAAAATACTCCTTAGCATTATCAGAACGGAATATTTTGATATGGGTGTTAAACTGGGTGAGGATGAGTTGATGAAATTTTTGCACAATAGCTGGTACTTCATCCCTGGATTTCATGAGATAAATCCAAGTGTAACGCGAATAGTCATCAATAAAAAGGATAAAGTATCTGTAACCCCCCATAGTTGGCATATGATATGGCCCCCACACGTTAGAGTGAACAATATGGAAAGTAGAAAGAGATATTTTATTGCTTACTGAATAGGAATGTCTACAATGCTTTGCCAGTTCACACGACTCACAATGAAGACTCGATAAAGACACTCCCTTAAACATATTTGGAAACAAATGACTCAAAGCAGAAAATGACAAATGACCAAAACGAAGGTGACATAACAAAATTTTGTTAACAAACTCTGACAAAACTGACTCTAAGGCAACTCCATGAGGTGGTCCCACATTTCGATCCGGTGTGTCCAACAAGTATATTCCGTTCGCCTCATGGCCACTCCCAATCATCCTTTGAGACTGCAGGTCCTGAAAAACACAATGAGTGGGAAAGAAGGTTATGCTACAATTCATGGATTTAGTTAAGCTGCTAACAAATAACAGATTTGTGTTAAGTTTAGGGACATGAAGGACAGAGGATAAATAAAGGTTGTCAGAGGGCTTTATATCCCCTTTACCAGAGATGGGAGCAAGAGACCCATCAGCAAGGGATATTTTCTCTTTTCCAGAGAGAAGGTGGTATGAGCAGAAGAGATTAAACAGGCTAGTCAAATGGTCTGATGCACTGGAATCAATAATCCAAGGGATTTTATGATTACCTGAAACTGAAGCATGATTTGCAGAAGCACGAATATCGGAGTGAGCAAATGCTGATGAAGATGATGTGTTGTTGGAAGGGTGAGCTGAAGAAACCATAGCTTCCAAGTGATTTAAGAGCCTCCCATACTTTTCAAAATCCGCCTTCATTGCTGCCAACTGCTCAATGGTTGATTTCTCCTCACTCTCCTTATTTCCCCCTTCGGGTACTGTAGCAACATTAGCTATCTTAGGTTTTCCCACCTGACTGCCCTTCTTAGAGTTGTTGTTATTCTTAAACCTATCAGGGAGAAGCCCAGGATGAAGCTTCCAGCAAGTGTCCTTTGTATGCCTCGGTTTCTTGCAATATTCACATATCTGCTCCTTTTTCTCAGTAGGGCCCTTTTTATTCCAGCATGTGCAAAATGTTCTATAGGTGGACCCTGCAACTGAACCTGCTGCCTACTCTCCTCACTACTTATCATAGCATATGCCTGTGAGAGAGTAACCTCATCTCTGGCCAAGATATTTTGCCTAATGATGTCAAACTCAGGGTTGAGTCCAGTGAGAAATTCAAACACCCTATTTCTCTCCACCAACTTTCTATACATTTCAGCATCATTCTTACTCTCCCATACAACTGTCTCCATAACATCAATTTCCTGCCATAGGGATTTCAGTATATAGTAGATTGCTACACTCTTCTCCTCCTATCTTAGGTTCTTCACATCACTTTTCAACTTATATACTCTGGCTACATTCAATTTCTGTGAATAGGTCTCAGTAACACTGTCCCATATCTCCTTAGCCAAAGACATCCAGTGATAGTGCTGACTTATATGAGGTTGCATAGAATTGACCAACCATCCTATGACGGTATAGTTCTCTTGCATCCATTTTTCAAATTCAGGGTCAGTCTCCTCGGGTTTCACTTTACTACCTGTGAGATACCCGAGCTTTCCTCTACTACAGACATAAATTCTTATAGACTGTGCCCAAGCAAGATAATTTGTCCCATCTAGCTTGATTGTGGTTACACCAGTCAAAACGGAATCTACCGAGCCAAGGCCTGAAATCGACACTTGCTTGAACTCACTTCCGTATGTCTCCATCAATCAAACGAAAATCAAAGAACCAGAAATTTTGTCTGTATAAACTTACTTGAAGTCAAACCAGAACTCAGTTGCTTGAAAAACTAGGGTTTTGCTCCGTCCAGCTGTTGGGGAGGAAGAGAGAAGATGTAGTCGCTCCTACCAGATCTTCCCAAACTCTTCCAAACCTGAACTGCCCACCTTTAGAAGTCACAAGATACCTCCCAAGCATAGAGCGCCACACCCAAGCATCACCTTTACCTGGTACCTTCGAAAATCTCTAGTCGGCTAGGGTTTCGGGCAGCAACAGAACAACACCGCTTCTTGGCAATATCCAACCAGATGTAAACTCTCCAAACCCTCTACCAACTAGGCCAGAGATCCTCTGTACTATAGAGAACCTATCTCTCCATACACCTGTCGGCTAGGGTTTTAGGTGTATGGGAAAGGAAGAAAGAAAAAGGAAGAAATCGACCTGCTCTGATACCAAGATGTAAATCAGTCCTCAAATCTTAGGTGTAAACTTGAAGATTAGAAGAAAGGAAGAAGAGAAGTGAGAGCAGCAATACAAGAGAAGAAGATGGCGAAAAGAGAAGGAAAGAGAAGAAGTCGAATATCTTCTCCTTTCTCCTCTAACCCCTTTTATTAAGTATTAAAAATAGAGTGATGACAAGTATGCCCTTAAGTGGGCGGCCAGCTAGGCAGTAACATAAAGAGATTAAACAAAGAGAAATAGCAGGCCCATTAAGAGAGGCCCATTAGCCAACAATAAAATAAAAGATATTACAAGAGAAGATGCTAGGGCCCATTTGGCCCAGTCTCTTTACAAAGTACAACTCCCCCTTGCTGTACTATTCCCCAATACATTGAATTCCTTGTTATCCCTGTTTTGCTAGCCTGTATGCAAGGTTGTTTGCAGACTTAGGTGTCTATTGAATGATTGCCTCCAATTCCTTTAATAGCTCTTTAGCTTCTCTGGTTTCATATCTGTGCTTTTGCAGCCCCTCCTCATTACTTACCAACCATCCTGTTATGACCTTGGAGTCCACCTCTACTATTAACTTGTTGTATCTCATTTCTTTGGCCTTTTTTAAACCTGCCAGTACAGCTGCCCATTATGTTGTTTGGCGCTGTAATAGCTATATTATAGAGAAATACCAAAGCCTGACCAAGAGAAGAGGAGATTAATAAGAAGAAATGAAGAGCTAGATATAAGAAAATTATATTTCAAAAGAAAAAAAGGCTATGCCATTTATTTTATCATATACACATAATAAACGGACTTGAGTTAAACCGGTATTTTCTTTATTACATTTAATTTAAATTAGCATAGCATATTCATGCTTTGGGGGACAGAAGAAAAAAGCAAAGAATGAGAAGAAATATAAAAGTCCAAAACTTGTCGAGTCATTGTCTTTGTATTTGACAATGAATATCCACTTAGTAGCTTCTTTCCTTCAGGTAGATTGACAAGCTCCTAGGTATTGCTCTTCACTAGAAATTTAATCTCATGTGTCATTAAGTCCTTCCATTGGTGATGAAATATTACCTTTGTGACATTTTTAGGGATAGAAACAAAAGAGATAACAAAAACCAAAGAAGAAGTAGTCGGGAAGAAGGCAAGGGTTTATAAGGAATGGAATTACATATAGGATGGGCATCGTACACTTGTGTAAGGTAATAGGTAAGTGAAGGTCAAATGGCTAATGGTAGCAAGATGTGCAATGTCATAAGAAATACTCAGAAGCGAGACATCTGATGGTTGTGGTAGATGAATAATGGGAGTCATCTTTGCGCAATGGGCATTACATCTGTCGTTCTTTATGTGACATCTCTGTAGTAGCAGCAGGGGAAGTAGCAAACTCAATACTAGAATGAGGAATAGAGATCAAGAAAGATCTTGCAATGTCATAAGAAATACTCAGAAGTGAGACATCTGATGGTTGTGGTAGATGAATAATGGGGTCATCTGTGAAATGGGCATTATATCTGTTGTTCTTTATGTGACATCTCTGTAGTAGCAGCAGGGGAAGTAGCAAACACAATACTAGAAAGAGGAATAGAGACAAGAAAGGAAAGAAAGGTCTTTCTTCACCAGTATTTTCCCCTCTAAAAAGTACAAGGAGAATACAAAGGAATACACTAAAAGAAGGTAATATCTATGATAACAAACCACTTACTCAAAACAATATCAAAGCAGCAACATCTTTTATAGACAGTAACATATCCTAGGAAGATCTGACATATAGCTTCAGGGTCCAGCATTAAACTGGAGGTACTCATCATGAATAAAACACACACAACCAAAGACTCCCAATGGGAGAGTGGAAATAGAAAAAGCTCACTTGGAGATTTCGCAGTCGTATTGAAAGGCTAAGCAAAACAGGATCCACAGCATCATTAGGTGATGATTCAAGTACCTACCAAACAAATAATGAAGAGCGTCCGGTAATTCAGTTTTATTTCTATGTATCTTAATAAAGGAAAAATCAATATGTAGTCCAAAGAAAAGAACACTCACAGTAAGTAAACATGATACTGCAGTTAATTCAACTGATTCATCTGGATCCTCGAGTAAAGCTAATATTACCCCAAGAATTTGAGTAGTGTATTGAAGAATATGGACAGATGGTATCTGCACATCCAGAGGTATGAAAATGTCTGGTTTTAACAACAATACAAGATGATGCAGATGCAGAGAAGTAAGGAAAGAATTCATGGGGAAACAAACCAATTTTATTTTTGGGTTACAGGATATTGCTACTGCTTTAGTTTTTATTTTCTAGTTGTGGATATCTTAAGAATAGGGTATTGTTTCTTGGAGTTTTATTGCTGTTTAAAAATTACTATTTATGGTAACTTCGGACTTACTATTTATAGTAATTATTATTTTTTTAGTGATTTCTTCTGCTTTAAACTAAGTTAGTTTCAGTGGGACAAGGAAAGTGTTATTAGAGTTGTTTAGGAGTTGGAGTCCTTATTTAAGTGCCCTAATGGGTTATTTATTGATTTTTATTAGTTTTATAACAATTAGGAGTTGTTTTACATCAGTTTCCTAGTCCAAATTGGAGTCTGTAATGGGACATTCGAGCTAATAAGTTGAGTCTATAAACAGGGTCACTATAATTGGAGCTAAAAGAGAGTTGATTTGATCAAATAAAGGTTGATTTAGTTAATTCTGGTCGTTGCCTGAATCTTTCTCTTTTTTCCCCTCTCTCTTACCTATTTTTCCTTCCAAGTGACCTATCTCATTGCTGTTTATCCTAACAGCAAGCATTCTACTTGCTTCTCCATTCATATTCTTCATCTATAATCACCAACAGCCCTCATTCACCCCACAAAGCCCACTACTAGATCTTAATTAGTAGGACCCCTATCCTGTCCTATATCACAAGAAGAAAGAAAATGGTGATAACCAAAAAAAAGGCAAATCAAAATTCAAAAAAATAAGCGTTATCACAGAAGGAGCATATCCAGGAAAGCTTCAATAAATAATGTGCTTTCATCTTAAATAACTAATTTGTAAACAATACCAATTCTTAAAGCATGCATACTTTTATAAGTAATATCATCAATAATGATCAACATATTAATGGGGTAAATTGCCATGCACAGAAACAATGAAAGTGCAGAATAAAACTCAAGGTGGTGTGGGGTTTGAGATAATTTACAAAATGTTGAAAATTAACTGTCATGTTTTGAGTAGTTCCATCACTTTATTTGCAGCCTAAGTTGTCCATGTGAAAATTTCCCAAACTCCTCCATGTTGATGCAATTGAAAAAGTCATGTAACTTGCTACCTATGATTTTAGCTTTAGGATCCACCATTGATTAGTCCTACCTGGTAGCAATGCACAGAATCTGAGCCAAAGATAAGCAAGTGCAACTGTGCAAAAGCTTATAACCATCTGAATTTACTGCATTTACTGGATGGTGGAAAAATATTCTCTTCAAGCTGTGGCGCAGGATGGGTAGGCGAGGATCCTACAACTTTCAGTCTTTCACCAATGGTGGGCCAAATAGGTTCAAGCCTGAAAAATGTAAAGTTGATTTCGGATCTTGGAAGGGTTGAGTGATAAATCTACAACAAACTTTTCATTCCATTACTTTTTTTCCTATTCCAGCCCTGCATTAAGATACTTCGCAAATAACGCTTGAATCAGATGGTTAATAGTCATCTAGTTGTACTTATTGTGAACATTATTAATTGTTGCAATCTGCATTCTATTAGATTTTTTTGGTTTCACTCACCAAATTACCAAACCACACCTTTCTAAATTACCTAAAATACCCCTTACCCAAATATGACCCTAAATGCACCCTTTCAAACCCTAATTACCGAGTTAACCTAAAAGACCCCATGTACCTTGAAGATTTTTTTTTGAAACCTCCCTCCTATTATAAATAAGAGGCACCCATCCCAAGGAGAGGGGTAGAGGAGAAAGGGGTCGAAGGGGGGAGTTTGGAAGGGAGAGTCTCGGTGCCTTCCTTTTTGAGGAGATGCTGAACTGAGAAAGTCTGAGAGAGAGAGAGAGCGTATAAGGGAGGGGGAAATCAAGAGGCTGAGATAGAAAACTCAGAAAGAGAGGGAGAAAGTCCGAGAGAGAGAGAGAGAGAGCATAAGAGGGGAGAGGGCTCTGGTGGTTTCCCTTTGAGAGGCTGTGCTAGGAGCAGAGAGAGACTCTCAAGTAGAGGGTCTCTCAGTTCAGGCGAGAGAAGAGACGATTTGAGAGAGAGAGAGAGAGAGAGAGAGAAAGAGAGGGGTTGTGCTAAGGGGGGTTTTCTCAGACCGCATTTCAAGCCTCTCTCTCGCTGCTGTAGCTAGTTGCAATGGCGGGTTTGAACCCAACCAGCAACAGCCACTCACATCTCCCTTTATATTCTCGTCATTTTTGTACCAATCTCACCCTTCTCCCCATCTCTTCTCCTTTCCTCACTTTTTGGATTACCGGTCAATCACCGATCCCATCTTACATTCGTTTTTCCCTCTGCACCACCGTTTCAATCAGTCAAAATCTGATAGTTCGATATAGTTATCAGGCAACCAATCTTCCATTCATTTGGCTTCTGTTTCGATGATACCCAGCAGCATTCAACGCTTATTCTAAGGCTACATCGAGGTAATGACCTTACCTCACCCTCAGATATCTATATTTGCTTTGGTTCAGTTTCTTTCTGTTTTTTGCTCTTTATTTTCTATTTGTATCTTTTGTATCTTATCTGCAACTGCGAGAACAGTGGTGTTTTCGGATGTTTGTGGGGATTGATACACTCCTTCGATCCTTCATGCCAGCCAACTAAGTCCGAAGGTGGGGGTTCTGATAGAAAAGGGGTAGGGTTTCCTACCCTTTTGCTCAGGCCCCTGTGTCCAAAAGGGGGCTGGACTAGAGGATAAGGGAGCGTTCTTCATATCCCTCCTTATTGTCAGAAAACACAGGTTCTTAGCTCTAATTCAAATGTAAGCAGAGAAGGGAAATCCAGTATTCACACTGACCAGAGAGAGGGGTGCCTAATCCCTTCCCTCTCTCTTTCTCAACTTACCCAGAATGACCTTGTCCTGTCTGATCGGTATGGAGTCGTTAATTTTAAATGATTTCATGAAACTTAAATCGGTATTGGTGGCGACTCCATATATTCGGCCATGAAGTGAACTGCTGGGATCATTTTCCCGATGTTCACAGCTTTATTTCTATTGATGTCCCTGTTGATGATCTTTGATGATTTTGACATTCTTATTACCAAATGTTAGGCTGTTTTATTTTGCACCACCAAACATCTCATTTCTCACTTCATGTCTTATGATAAAGTTTCCCCTTTGTTTCGTACCTTTGTTTGTCATTGGTATATCAATAACTTTGAAATTTATTAAATTAAGGAAAAACAAGTACAGAGAAGCAAAGGGAGAAATAATCTCTCTTAACTCTCCCCCTTGACCTTTCAACCAAGTTACAATTGAGCCCAAAACAATTGATCTCTAGCTGCCTCTTGTTTTGCCAATTCATCAGCAAAAGAATTAACACTTCTCTTGACCCAGTGCAATCTTACTTCCATGACTTGTGTCGGCCATTTGAATCTATTTCTCTCATTGTTATAAATCCAAAACCGGCTTCCTCCTTTTGCAGCCATCCCAGCACCGGATTGGAGTCACCTTCAATAGCCAACTTTCTAATGCTCATATCCTTGGCCTTCTGCAGACCTTCCATTACAGCCATAATCTCAGCCCTTAAAAGAGTCTTCTACACCTATTGGACTTGAGAAGAGCAATTATTTTCCCCTCCTCATTTCTGAATACACCTTCAGTGCTTAAGGGGCGCAGCTTCTCTACACTACTGCCATCAAAGTTAAGTTTGAATAAACCATTAGCTGGTGGAGACCAACTGGGATTTGTGACAGCCTTAAAAGGGGCTGAATCTGCCACTTCTTTCCAGCTTCTAAACAAATCAGAACTTGTTACATCATCAAATAATTCCAAAGACTTTAACCAATGAATCACTCTAATGATGGTGGCTTCAGTAATTACTTCTCTACTCTTCCTTACCTGAAAAAAAAATTCTTGAGTTCCTTTCTTCCCAAATGGTCCAGTAAACAGCCACTCTTATACACTCACCAAATGCTGTAGAGGCAAACAGGCTTTGCACATTTGGTGGGGGAGTCCACCTACATCCAAACAAAGAGAGAAACCATTCCCAAATATATTTAACAAAAGGGCAGGAGGTTAATAAGTGTTAGCATGTCTCACCATTGGCTTTTGCAGAGAACACACCAATGTGGGGATAAGACTCTCCATAAAAACAATACTTGGGTGTTCTTAGTGAAGCATCAGGCAAATGGGGCCATGGAAAAGTGTAAGACCATGCTAGTTGGAAAAGGATTCACATAGGTGTATGGAGTAGATTATGCTGAGACTTTTGTACTAATGGCTAAGATGAATTCCATTCATATTTTCCTTTCATTAGATTGGAGTCTTTGCCAGTTAGACATCAAGAATGGCTAAGATGAATTCCATTTATGTACAGCCGCTGTATTATAAGTAATATACAAGGCACCATCAGCCTAGTTTTTTGAGCCTCAATTTCTCTCCTCTCTTCTCTTCTGCTTCTTGCTCTTGCCATAATTTTTATTAGTTTAAGACCTCTCATAGTTAATCACATTAATGATTTAGTTGGACATAGCCAATGGTGGGTCATGAATTTATTGGGGCCTTGGAACTATCCATATGTCCTGTTTCTCAAAATTTAATACCTGCCTAAAAAATAAAACAGAGCATAAAAGGCTGCATTTTCAAGATGGATAAAGATATAGAATGCATATTTTTTAAGAATCAAATCACCCGTGCAAGAGGTAATCTGTAAACATCAAGCTTTATTTTAACTTCTTTTTTAAAATTTTTAAAATTCAACAATATGACTAATCCTCAAAACATATGAATCAACGTAACATCTATTTAAGATATTAAAAAAAAAAGAACCTGCACAAGCCCTCTTAGGCACAAACGTCTTACGGTAGGTGACTCATCTGAAACATGTCGACACATGGCTTCAACTAACTGTTCCAACAAGGAACCAACTCTATCACTGCATAATTGAGAATCTTTGTCAGTACAAATGAAGAAAACTGTGAGTCCAAACCCAAATCTAAGTACATCCTTTTCGGTAAACACACTAAATTAAGTAAAACAAAGGATTAAACTCATTTCACCCAATTCTTGGAAATGTGTGTAATTGTGGCATAAAAAATGGAAAGTGATCCTATTTGTTTTTGGATGTAACTACTAACCTATTTTTGTTACCTCCTTGGAATGTAAAAGGTTTGACAGGTAAGAGATGGAAACTATGAAAAAAAAAATTTTGTAGTATTATTACATGAACATGAGATGAAACACAAGGGAAGAAGACCTGAAGGCTCAGTTTGGGAAGAGTGCAAATACAACCATATAATTACAATACAAATATGTACAGTGCAAATACAAGGTTTTGTACTATGCATATTTGTATTTGCACTCTTCCCAAACTGAGCCAAAATGTTTCATCCATGTTCAGGACAAATCATTTAATTTTCTAGAGGTCTTCCTTTTTTTTTTTTCTTTTAATTCTTAACAACTTTCCTTGTGGTTGCCTAGAGTAGTTTTGCATATCTTGAAAATTTGTTGGGAAGGCATGTGAAGGGAAGCTTGATAAATCCTTCTACAATTTTTCTTTTCCTTTTCCATTTCTTCACCTTTTTTGTGTAGGTACTCAATCTATATATGTAATAATGGTTAAAATACTAAAACATGATGCATGATATTTCACTAGCCCATTGACATAGGATAGCCTAGGATGAGCAAACCTGTAACACATAATGGGGGATATAGAGTAAGTTAAGAACATAGAACAAAATATAATTAGATGCATTACGCCCTCTTTTAAAGAATCATGTATGGAAGACGACAGGTTCTTAAGTATTACAAACAATGAAAAGAAACCAAAGGGAAATTTTTAATTTTCAATCTTGTTGTTATCCTTTCAAGCAAATATCATGGACCTTATATAGAATTATTTCCATAACGTTAAGTGTTGTGTTATGGTCCTAAATGTAAAAGTGATTTGCTTGGCACGTTCCATCAGTCTTAAAACTTTTGGCGTATTGTTCAAGCACACAACATTTGGTATCAGAGCCGGACAATATGCCAAAAGCCTCAAGACTGATGGAATGAATGTGTCAAGCCAAGCACTTTAACATTTAGGACTGTAACATACCACCACGCTTCTGCAGCCGACATCTTGGTGGCTTCACTCTGGGTAGCTCTCACTTTAGTGGTAGGTATCCCTCTCCACGACAGCTCACACTAGCAGCAAGTAACCATTTCCCTTTGGCGGCTTTCACTCTGCTCAGGTAGCCCTTTCTATGGTAGCTTTCACTTTTCTCTAGGTAATCCTCTCTGTGATTTGAACTTGAGATGTGGTGGTAGGCTCTTATACCAAATGTTGTATGCTTGACCAATATGCCAAAAGCCTTAAGATTGATGGAACACATCAAGCCAAGCACTTTAATATTTAGGACGGTAACATGTTGCAAGTAGTAATAGAATTTCAACTATTGGCTATTTTTGTAGAGACAAGGACAGTGAGGGTTAAAGTTGTAATTTTACTTTGCTTGCTATACATATTATTTTATTCTTTTATTGTGTACTATTACTTCTAGTAACTTATGGACAGAATTGCCCTTTTACTTCTTTTAATATAAATATCTTTTCCTTGGTGTAGTTGATTCATTAGACACACCAAATTTGCTCATCTTTCCTAGTTTGAACTGCACCAAGATGGTATTAGAGTAGGTTTGATTCTCACTCCTTTGATCTTAGAACTAGTTCTCTGTTATTTGAGCCTCAAACAAGGATTCGACATCAACCTTTTGCATCTATTATTGGGATGTTCTTGAAGCAGTTTCAATCTGAACAAGAAAGTTCTGTTTCCTAGAGAAAGACACCATTCAGATTGGTAATGTACTTGTTTCTTTCAATTGGTTAATCTGTTAGGGCTGAAACTTTAGACTCTGCATAGGCTGTTCTTTCAGCCTATAAATTTTGGTGAAGATCCGATTTATTTTGCTAGGGTTTTGATCCCTTCTTTAGTCTGGCCTATCTGTGGACCTTCCTTTTTTGGATTGTTGAAAGGTTTTCAGCTTTCTTTTGCTACTTCCTATTAAGTTCAATAGGACCAACTATATGCCCTGTGGCAATTTCATTTTCAGTTTTATGTCAAGGGAAAGGGTTTGTGGGGGCAGATTAATGGTACAACCACCAATCCTGATAAAACTAATGCGAAGGGACTACAAATTTGGAGGATTAACAATGCCCAAATCATATCTTGGATTGCCAGTTCAGTTACTACAGATATTACTATTCCCATGACGGGGTCTCTGGACAACCAAGGAGATGTATGATTATCTGGAGAAGGTCTAATAGCAATCAAATTTCTCAAGACAGTATCAAAACGAGATAGAAATCTTCTTGTATAGTCAGGGTGAAATGAAAATCTAGGTGTTATGCTGATTTCATTAATCTCTGGACAGAATATGGATTAGTCCACATGGTAGAGATATCATCAGTGTGTTGTATTAAGGCTCTAAAGGAACACTTTGATAGGAAGAAAATGATGCATTTCCTAATGCATCTCTGACCTGAATATGAGGTAATAAGGTCAAACATTTTGTGTAGAGATACTGTACTGTACTTTCTCTTGATACTATTCTTGGTAAGCTATTTTGGGAAGAAACCAGAATGGTTACTTAGTAGTGAATGCTAAAAATGATGGAGTGGAGACCATGTTTCTGGTGGAAAACAAGTCCAAACCTAAGGACTTGTCCAAGGTGCAATGTTATGAATGTAAGGACTTTGGTCATGTGGTGTCTCACTACAGGGAGAAGAATGTGTACCTATTGTAAGAAGCATGGGCATATATTATCACAAAATGTTGCACTCAACCTCAAAAGGAAATTATTCTGGAGGGAAGAACCAACACAAGGCCTATCAGACTTCAATTGAAGGACCAGATGATCCATCATCCTCCACTGCTCCACCAAAGGGAGATGCTTCCAGTGTTATGATTGGAGAGAAGATTCGACAGCCGATGCCTCAGTTCTTTTGCCTTTTTTACTTTTGGCTTTTCTGGTGAGTCATTGGTGTACCTATCATTGTGCATCTCCTAGTCATTTCTAGATCATAGATTCTGGTGCCTCCAACCATATGACAGGGACCACTTGTGGTCAGTCTTCTTATCTCCTCCCGTCTAATAAGCATATTGTTATAGCCAATGGTGAGAAGCTTGATATTGTTGGTTGTAATGATCTTTATCTACCTCTCACTCTCCACCTTACAAATTGCCTCAAACTTTGTTTTTTCCTAAACTTCCAATTTAATATCTATTTGTCAGCTTGTTGAACATGGTAATGCTGCCACTGTCTCACACGATGGTTGTTTGATACAAGATCAATACACTGGGGAGGTGAAGGGGAAGGGGTGTAGACTGGGATAGTTATTTACATGGATTTTGAGAAGAAGCCAATCTCTCCTGCTACTAGTTCTTCTTGCTTACTTTCTACTACTTTTTTGTCCTGTAATAATGATGGGAACATTTGGCACCATCATTTAGGCCATCCTTTTGCAGGAATCTTGATTCACTTATTTCATCTGGTTGTTTACCTGTATCTACTTTTGTTTCAAGGAATGTTGATAAAATCTGCATGTCTAGTTGCTTAAGTAAAGCTCATATTTTACCATTCCCTACTTATATACATGCTATTGCTCCATTTCAGTTATTGCATGGTGATGTTTGGTCATCTCTTGTGATTTCCAAAATGGGATTTAGATATTTTATTTCCTTAATTGATGATCATATACATTACACTTGAATATATTTTCTCTGTAATAAATCAGAAGTGTTCTTTGTGTTCAAACTTTTTCATGCCAGGGTTACCACACAGTTTAATGCTACTATTTGTACCCTATATTTGAATTCAGGGGGAGAGCTCAGACATCCAGTTTAACGCTGGAGGGATATCAGATCTGAAAATTACAAGATAGGGGGAGTGATTCTTTGGTCATGAATTGTTTTGTTTTAATTGAAGATACTTGGTGATGCACATTAGGGACTTCAAGTGTTTCCAACACAGATTGTTTGTCTTGAACATGGTTTCAAATGTCACCAAATGTCGCTAACGTCGCCCGACATATGTCGATGTCGAGGCTCACCGACATGAAAGTGGATGGTAATATAAAAATTACATTATGTTGGTCGACATTTCCTATATTTCGGAAATGTCGACCAAATCGGTCCAAATAACAAAAAAAAAATACAGTTTTTCCTATTATGTCGACAAGATGTCGACTAATGTACATTAAAAATATAATATATTAGTATATTATATTAATATAATACAGTATATTAATATAGAATATTCCATTAATAATTTCTATTTAATATTTCAAATAAAATATTTATAAAAATAATTAACAAAATATAAAAACAATAAATTAATTACTTTATAATATAAAACATAGAATATTTTTCAAGTAATAAAATATTAACTAGTTAGTATTTTTTAAAATCAGAAAATGTTTATTAAATTTTATAATAAACCATATTCTACATTTAATATAAAAAATCAGAATAAATTTAATAAATTTTATACTAAATCATAATTTATTATAAATTTAGTATTAAAAATCATAATAAATTCATTAAGTTTTATAAGAAATCAGAATTTATCATAATCTTAATACTACAAAAAGGAGAATCAGTTTATTAAATTTATAATAAAATATAATGTATTATAACTTTAATATTTAAAAAATCAGAATAAATGTATTTCTATTTACTAGTGTGAAATAAATATATTAGAATTTATAATAAATCAGAATTAAAAATAAGAAAAGAAAATATCAGATAACCTTGTAAAAACATCAAAATGCATAATAAATCAGTAAATCGTCATTTACTAATTTGTTATTGATCTTAGTTTCTTAGCTTTATATAATGGTTGGGAATAAGATAATAGTCTAGAAATATGTATTAATGCTTCTTTTATCATTTTACAAAATATCTTTGCATATTTCCCCTCGACATTTCCGACATATGTCCTATATTTTGGTAAGCGACATTTCCGTCGACATCGACATTTTAAACCTTGGTCTTGAATGTGTTGGATAGAATTTTTGAAAGGCTATATATATATATATTCAAATATTGTTATTGGGCCATGTGCCTATTTTAGTTTTTTATAGGTCTTTTTTTTATTACCACCTTACTAGGGGCACTTCTATATATATATATTTTTTTTCATATTCCACATGTAGACAAAAGGGTGTTGGGGGGGGGGATCCAATTATGAGCACCACCATCTGATTTTATCTCCACCCCTCTTCCTTCTTTCTTTTATTTTTTTTGGTCTCTTTTCTATTATCTTCTTTTAACACCAGATTTTTATTATTTTATTAATTGTTACTGAATTATTCAACAACATAAAGATTACTAAACACTCTAAAGCACATGAAATTGCCCCAAAAATAAGTAGATATCCTTAAGAGCATTCTAAAAAGAGATTTTTTTGATCCATTAAAGGTTGGCATGCATTTGTGGAAAGAAAACAACTTTAAGAACTTGTATTTACCAAAATAAGTCGTAAAAATAATAAAATTCTAATTTAAAAACTCAAAAGAGACATTATCCAATGCTGATCTTGGAAATCCAGGTCTTAACAGAGGTGGAGTGGATATAGACCTAACCCACATTTTCATGCTTGTCAGCCTGTCATTAAACCATTGCAGTATTGCACCAATAAATTGCCTCTCTAATTTAGAAACTCAAATAACCCTAAAATAAAGTACCCCATCACAGACTCAAGTTTCTTGTAAATTTTCCATAACAGAATCTGTTACGACAATCAGATTACTAACAAACTGGTACAGGAAGAAGAATGTGCTCCGCTGAGAGCTCCTCATTAGATTGCCTTTAAAGTTTCCTTACAAGGGTGTTCTACACTCCCTGTGCAGGTTAACCTGTAACTAACTCTGTGCTGATGTGGACTTCTTGGAGTACACAAATCTGATAGGCGGTTTGTACCCCGCTCCAAGGGTGTTCTATGTATGTGTGCATGTCTTGTACCCTCTACAGATTCCTAACTAACAGAAGAGAAAAATCAAATATCAATTTAACATTGGCAAAAAGTTTATATCATTAGTATGTACCTATACCGGACAAACTCAGATAATGCAGCTGCTGCAGATTCTCTTTGATATGTTTGGTGTCCATTCAAAGCTTTACAAAGATTTATGCATATTGCTGGAACCTGGATTTTAAAGTCATGAGAAAATGTATCTGATGTATTACTACTAAGCTGCCATCACATTTCTTCTCTCACATAATGTTTTAGGGAAAGGAATTCAAGCATAATGACATTTCAACTTAAAAGTGCAAAGACAAGAAAGCCCATCATTTCTCAAAAATAAAAAAAAAGAAAAGAAAGCCATCATATTTTCTAAGAAACAAACAAAATGTGGGGTGAAAATTAAAGATTGACTTTTTAACTGCTATTACTTGAGTTCAGAAGTTTTCATATAAGAGAAGATTTGCGACTTCCTGCTAATTGTGCTGTGACAGATGATGACCCAAAATGGCCTTCTAGGGTTTAGTGGAACGCCTCGCGTCACGCCTCCGTGTTTTAACATTGATTGAGAGAGAGGCTACAAGAGGCGAAGTGGCAAGTAGGAAATAGGGAGCTAATGGAAATGACTTTGAGGCTCAAGAAGTGAAATAAGTGATGTTCTCCATGGATAGTGGATAGATAGATCAAAATCTCCAGGACTGGATGGCTTTCCAATGACATTTTAGCAAGATTGTTGGGACATCTTAGAGGTTTTGAGGAATTCTTTGAGAGAGGCAAAATAAATTCGGGTGCTAATGCTACTTATTGAATTAATTCCAAAAATCAAGGATGCAAACCACCCAAAAGATTTTAGACCTATTAGCTTGGTGGGCAGCATGTATAAAATCATAGCAAAGGTGCTGGCCTTGAGGACAAAAAGGTCCAATCCTTCTTAATTTCCCCACGTGAAGGAGCTTTTGTTCTTGGGAGACAAATCATTGATCAAACATTGATTGATAATGAGTAATGTGGACTATAGGAAGAGAAAAGGGGAGAAAGGTCTGATTTGCAAACTGGATTTAGAAAAGGCATATGATATAGAAGATTGGGACTTTATTTTGGAAGTTTTGAGGAGAAGGGGTTTTGGCAAGAGGTGGTGCAAGTGAGACTAAGGACTTTATTGTAGTGGGTGTTTCTAGGAAGCTAGAAAAAATTATGAGGGACTTCTTATAGGAACTTGGTGAGACTAAGGACCATTTGTTAAGGTCGGAGGTGGTATCTAAGAGCAAGGAACAAGGGGGCTTAGATATGAAGAGGAATTTAGATTTTTTGGAGAAATGGATTTGAAGGTGGCCCATTGAGAAGGATGGTTGTGGCATAAAATGATAGCGAGTATACATGGTGAGGCAACTAATAGTTGGGATGCTGGTCTTGACCCTAGGGCTTATCGTTCATCCCCTTGGAAATCCATACATGTAAACTATTCCTTCCCTTTGTCCTTTCCTTAGGTATTATGCTTGTTCTGGTAACGAAGTACTTTTTTGGGAAGATGCAGGGGATGTTTCTCTCATGGAGAGGGCTAGGGAGGCTGAAATGGGGGCAATGGATGAACTTCTATCCCTGTTTAACACAACTTTTTTGGATCCCTCTTGTGAGGATAGTAGGATTTGGTTGGCCTCCCTTCTGATCTTTTTTTTTGTTCTTCTCTGTTCAATGCCCTTCTCCTTTCTTCAAATTTGGTAGTGTCTTTTCCATCTAAAGAAGTTTAGTATAGGCTAGTGCCTCTAAAAATTGGATTTTTGTTGGGAAGTGGTCCACAAGAGGATCAATACCTGTGATGTGTTTCAAAGAAGAAGGCCAAATTGGTCCTCTCCCTTCATATCTGTATCTTTTGCTTTAGTCTTGTACTGAGACTGCTGAACACATACTAATCTCCTATCCTTTTGTCTCATATATTTGGTAGTGGTTCTCTTCTCTTTTCGGTTGAAAATGGACCCCCTCCTACTATGGAAGCCCTTTTTTAAGCAAGTTATTTTAGGCAACCAAAGAAAAGGGGTAGAGTTACGTGGAGAGCATAGTTTTCAAGGCGCCAAGGCAAAGCTAGGCAACAGGGGGGGCACCTTGTTGCCTAGTCGCCTAGGCGATGGATTTTTTAAAGTAAAAATCACATATCCTAGGGTAGTTCCCTAGGTTCGATAACCAACTTTCTTTAATAACTATCCATAATTTTCATAAGAAAATTATAAACTTCATCTGTAAGTCTAGAAAATCAACATATTTATGAGAAGAAAAAGAAGAAAGGAAAGAAAATTCAAAAAATATAGGGGCTGAGCCTCTATTTTTGTTATAGGAACAGAAGAAAAGAAAAGGTGAAAGAGATGTGGAAGAAGAAATGTGTTGATTAGACAAAATTTTAAGTTCTTCCCTTACTTATTGGTTTGGATTTTGAAGTCATTGAGGGTTCAGTACAGCAGTTAGCAATGTTTGTGTTGATTAAACCCTAACAAATAAGAAAATAATAAAAAGAAATTAGTTTCTAAACACAAAAAATGAATATGTTTCCTAGGCGACTGGGCGAGGCGAGCCTCCAAGGGCACCTTGTTGCCTAGGCGTCGCCTTGACAACTATGGTGGAGAGCCACAAGAATAGCAATTTCATGGGCAAGGAAGAAAGAAACAATATGAGCTTTCAAGGGAGTGGAAAATAAAAGGAGGAATTGATTGCTTGCATCACTATCAAGGTGGTACATTGGGTAGGTAAAAACACTAGAGTTGTTTAAGGAGTTCTCAGTGGATGATATAATCAGGGGCTGGAATGTAGTAGCCAACTCTTAAAGATCCAAAGCTTTTTTTTTTTTTTTTGTAATAAATGAATGCCGATTTTATTAAGAAGAGAATATGTAATACCTACAAGATCCAAAGCTTCAATTCAAGAAATTTGAGCACCACCTACACAACAAAGGATAGAACTCAATTTTGATGGGTTCACTTAGTAGTCCATGGCCTTTGGGTGTAGGGGGAGTTCTAAGAGACAGGGAAGGTAAAATCTTGGCTATTTACTCAGAACCTACAGGGTTGGGTGACTTGTTAAGAGCTAAGTTGTTAACTCTATGATAGGGATTGAGATTGGTTAAACAAATGGGACTACATCAGATTGAAGCAGCAGGGGACTCTAGGATAGTAATAGATTGGATGCAAGATGGAAATCTGGAAATCTGGACTCATAGGCAAGTCATGAGAGAAATATGGAATCTTACATGTGAAAATGATGTAACATTCAGATGGGTTAAAAGATCAGCCAATGGCTTGGCTGATGGATTAGCGAAACAAGGACCAACAAGGGGTGAACTTTTTGGCAGTTTTGTGATAGAGGATTGCTTCGTGGGGCAGCACTTCTCTTTTGGAGTGTCTGATGTGTGATTATCTACTGATATAATGAATAAAGTTATTATTTCCAATAAAAAAGATACTAGAAATATGTAGACATTTTAAACCATAGCTCTGGGCCTCATCCTATGATTCATCATTTCTCATAAAATCAATATAGCATGTATAAATTAGCACAATTGTGCATCTATCCAGTCCTTACTTTCTTTTTTCAGTGGCCAAAAAGCCAAAAGAAAAAAGATACATATCAATATGACCAATACATGATCAATATTTTAATCATTGCTTGCCACCATCATCTCAAAATCCTCAACTTCATTACATTCACTTTATTTATTTAGGATCAATTATGAGAAGGTAATGAAGAGAAAGTTAGAAAAGATATTTCCAAGAGGCTGCTATTTTACTACTATCCCCTATCATATAGGTTCATTTATTCGTGAGCTGTCCCCTCTATCTATAGCTTCAAGTAAGATAAAACCTAGGTCATTCTTGGACAGAATGAGTTCCAATGATCCATAAGGGCACAGCCTTGTTGTCTCATCAAGGTCTTGTGGGAAATGGTGATTCAGGAATCAGGAAGTGTAGAGCTTTTATATCTCCTCCAAATGCTTAGACTTCATTCATTTCTGGCTTCAAGATGTTCATCACTTATAGGGATCCTTGGTTGGATAAGAGATAAATCATCATTTTGTATTTCATTTCCAAGGGCTTGGATAATCAGTGATTTGGACTCTAAAACATTCCTCTATGATCACTGCTTTGCGGTTAACCTTTTCCACAATCAGAACTGTGACATCTTCAAGCAACAAAAATAATGGTAGCCACACTTTGTAAGCTTTCTAAAACCTACATCAATGGATCTATTAGATTGAACCCCATATCTAAACATGGATCAGATCACATACTGTCCCAAAAGTTGAAGCCTGGGCCAGGCAATAATAGAATGTTGAATTTTATTAGGAAGGTGTGTTCCACCACCTATTATATCATGTAAATATTCACAAGAGGGCATGAACATTTTTTGTTCACATGCTAATAGATCATAAGGATTTTCAAAGAATACATGCTTCCTCATGCATGATTCGGAATTAATGAATTAGACAAACATGGTTTAATGATTGATATAAGGCATGTGCCCTATATGCAAGTTTATAACTAGGATCTTCAGCATATTGCACATGTTATGTAAAGGCCATTTCTCAATGTTGATCCCAGCTATCTAGGATCTTGGGACAGTAGTCCGGGTACAATTCTTACATATTGCATATATTATGTAAAGTCATTAAATTCTTAGATTTGCACCTTCTCAAAAATAAAGAGTTCCAAGAATAATTTACATTGACATAGTAGGACAAGTTGTTTTCTGTCCCTTTGGAATACTAGGGAGGAAAGAAACTCCTGCATTTCCAGGATCACTATCTTTCTCTGGCTCTGGGTTCCTTCTCTGTTTTCTCTTCTTAATAACATGCATTAACATGAATGAGGAAAGAATATGAAATGATTATAATTAACATATCTTATTACCTCTTTAGGTCTTTTTATAGATATGCAGCCAGCCAAATCCCCAATAAGAGTGACCCACTTCTCATTTTCATTTTGTTCTCCATCTCTGGCTAATATCTACACATAATACCTTGACAATCATTTGTCATACACATTGCATCAGAACAATTACTAATTGCAGGTCTATGTCTAATGGTACCTTTCCCATTTCAAGATCCCCAACACATTCACAGAATGCCTGGAAAGCTGCCAAAAGAGTCCTGTAAAACAATACATGAGAACAAAGTGCATTCGCTGGAGGGAGAGAAATAAATGCAGGATACGTACCGCAAGCTTTCCTGCTGATCAGATCCTGCTAGACCATGGCAACTTCCCAAATGAAGTGTAAGCGTAGAAAGAACAGCAGCATAACTTTGCTCAACAGATTTTTTCCCAACCTTTCCACCACCCCTGCAATACAGATAAAATACTGCAAGATTGTGATGGCCCATAAAGGAAACAAATGAGGTACCAAGAATTGGTTTAAAGAACAGAAACCTGAACAAGGCAGTTAGAGCAAGAAGAGCTGCTTGGAGAATGTTGTCCTCAATTTGAGTGTCAAACAAATTACAACTGCCTCCTTTCTCTGAATCAGCTTTTGGGATTGGTGTGTGGTTAAGAATAGATACCACATGCTCAAGGAAAAGAACTGAGAGTACTGTATGCTGGGAAAATACCTAGAACAAGAAAATGATGATGAAGAAATAAGTGAAAACAGGCCATACAAGCATGCAGATAATCTTTAAAAGCCATTTGAAATAAGCAAGGATTAAAGTTTCAGCATTTGGGGTTAGTATTGGTAAGTCGCTTCTAAGAATGGATATGCAACAACTACACTCAAGGTCTGAGATTTCATTTTCACTGAAAAACCCACCATGTAGAAAAGGGAATTTTTGAGAATCTTGCTTAGAAAAGTAAAAAAAATGAGAAGTTGAAGTTTAGGAAGAAAATGGGATTTAGCAGTTGAAATCCATGGGATATTAATTACAGGACTTAAAAGTCTACACCACAAAACTAAGTATGACAGATAAGAGCTGTATAGATGTTCCATCATTCTTCTTCATGCCTCCACCAGGTTAATGTCTCCTTTCCATCCTTTCCTTGAACAACTTTTCAATACTTGGCCTTTAAGAATTCTCTCTTTTTCACAACATATATCTTTTGGGAAATAGTTTTCTTGAGTTGATATCAAACAACCATGTTAACCCCCAGTTTCTTTCTACTTTATATTATTATTGTACTCTACAATTCATATTTCTGACTCGACAAAATTCTGTTCAGTCACTGACAAGAAAAAGGAATAAATGAAACAACCATTATAAATATAAATAAGTCATATATATATTTCCCCATACAACAGGGTAAGAATATGTGCTTTTCATCTTCACACCATGTACCTACTCGTAATTCAAATGTTTCTTATTTTGAGTTTAATAGACTGTGAAAACCTTCCTATTCACCATCAGCCATATAAATGTTCATACTCTTGAAGCAACTGGATTAACTCAAATTCTAGCCACCCCAGATATCTGATCCACCAACCGATGGTCCTCCTTTAGATCCTCTAAATCTTCTTTATCTTGAAAGGCACAAAAGTTATCCAGGGCTCCCAAGAGCACCAAACATTCCCCAATCTCTTTTTGTAGCAATTGTCCACTCAAAGTGGGGTTTCAACAGCACCTTTTCCCGCTCATTTTCATAGCACTTGTTCATTTTTTTTTGAAATGGTAAAAGAAAAGATTCATTAAAAGAAAAAAGATGATTACAATCACTCTGGTGTTGAGGGATCGCCGGGGCATAGGCAAATAGAACACAAAAAATTCCAAAATTACAATTTTGTAGTTCAAAACATTCCAAAAGTCAGCCCCTAGCTCTGATCGGCAAACATGATCCAACTCAGGTAAGATGAACACCCAATCTGCAACAGATGTTCTGATGGTTGCCACAGTCTTCTCAACCTTCCATCGTCCCCACCTTCTATCCTACTTTTGAGAGGACACAAGGGTTCCAAATCGTCACTATTGAATTTTTGCAAAAGAGATGAACCCATGCAACTGAAAGTGGAATGCCACTTTGAGAATGATAATCAATTTATCTTCATGGCATTTTGTTAAACACTTTTTTCTTTCTATCACAGGAGTGGTGTTGTGATTTCACTCTATATGATTACTATTAGTATTACTATTACTATTAGTATTACTATTATTATGAGGGCCTACTAAAGCCAATCCATTTTTCATCTAAAATCAGTCAAATATTTATCAAGGAACCTGTTTTGGTTCATGAGATCATATGCATGTTAGATAGCTAACTGAATAACTACTCTAAGACAGTGAATAAAGTGAAAACTTCAAGTTCTGACACCTAAATATAAGGTCACAAATGACCAGATGGATCTGCAACTCGAACCAATTGGATTGATTTGCAATAACTGGCTATTTAACTTAATATGGGATTATAAACAGATGCACAAGGGTGTTCTGAAGTACATTATGAAGTATTAAGACAGTTAAAACCATCTCATGACTATATAATTGCACATTTAAGACAAAACATAGCAAACAACTGTTTATCAAATAAGAAGGATCAAGAGACTTGAATAGGTTTCCCTTTTTGTTTCCCCCATTAGTCTTTTAGCCATCTTCTCTTCTATATAATTCATTTGCTTTCCAAGTTGCTTTGTCTCTTTTTATTACTATATTGTTTGATTAGATTGAGAATCCTCTTTTCCAGTTTGTCCTTTCTCTCTCTGTCTCTCTCTCTTTTTTGAATTATAGTAGATTAATGACTTGGTGAATCACATTCACCTTATATGTTCTTTCAAGAATAGGTCCAAAAATGTCCAACGATTTTAGTGAGATATCAGAAAGTTTTGGCAACATCATAAAATGTTAAGTCTTATATGTTTAATTTATCAATGAACTTTGAGATATCCCCAATAATTCAGAAATATATTGGAGATAAAAGGAAAAAAAGAGTTTTGAAATATTTCATATTGCCCCCTAGTGAAATGGGGAGATTTCAGGAAAATTCTGCCAAATCTTACTGATATTGTAAAACATGCTTTGAAATACTAAAAACTTTTATACAAAACTTTCAAGCATACATCAACTACAATCAATCCATTAAGAATCAAATGGGACTCACATAGAAGGCATCCTGCATTGGCCAGCCACCACGTAACCTGGATATATCCTTTCTCAATATATCCCTTCCTGCAACAGCTAATACTTCATTGAACACAACTTGTGAACTGGTGTTCTCAGCTAGACAGGATATCTTGTATATATAGTTAAGGACAGAAAGAATAAATAGTGTGGCAGTTGGATTTGTACATGGTACTGAACTCAGATAGATCAAATTTCTTGTAAAGTAAGATCAACAGAAAAACAAAAACAATCAGGAAAAGGATACAGCACCAAGAATTTCATGGCGCAAATGTTTCTCAGGTACAAGCAATGTTGCAGAGAGCAAAGCATGTGTTGTCCTGTAGATATCAAAATGGACATTAGATTTTATTTTCTGTTCTTTTCTTTTTACAGATACTTCATGCAACTAAATAAAAGGCCTGTTCATAAATAAGAACCTTGAAACATCCATTTCGTTCAACTCAATTCCCCTTCTTGTAACAAACTCAACCACAGCTTGAATGGCCCCTTCTGCTGATTGTCTGACCTTATCGCATATAGCAGCAGTACAACCATGTAAGGTGCCTACAAGCTATTCAAAAAATGTTAATAAAATGAATATTCTAACTCAAAATAATGAATTCACATATATCCATGAAAAGTAAAACAAGAAAAAAATCCATTACCTCATCTTTAGTTAGCAAATTGCAGACAGAGGATAATACCCTATTAAAAACCTCTGACTGGTCAATAGAAGTATCCTGAAGATAGAATATGGAAAAAAAAGTCCAGGTTAGAGATGGCAGACAGATCCAAACATTATAAGCAAGAATTGAAGAACAATGTGAAAGCAAGGAAATGGCCAAAGTCAGTAGAAGATATGCTTACACTTCTCAAAATGGCAATGACATCCTCAAGGGAGGACAAAGCACCATAAGACAATTCTGCATTGAAACTAATGTTGGATTCTGCTGGTCTTGGGAGTGAAAGAGATATGCTGAATAGTATATCAAGAATCTACAAGAATACGAGACAACCACTTTATTATATCATAACTAGGAAAATATGAGGCAAAATACAAAGAAATTTATTTGATAGAACAATTAATATTGGTTTGAAGTATAACTAAATGCATAATGGACACTGTTTCATAATTACTCACCTGGGCTGAAACTTTTCTGACTTCGGCACTAGTATCAGCACAACGTGGAAGATAAACTATGACTCTTTCTCCCAGACATAAGGAGGCCCGACTTGGCAATACAAATGCTGCTGGTAAATTAACAAAGAAATAGTACATGTAAGATAAGGGCCCTATTGCTATAGAATGTGGCCTAGAATGAAAATGACAATGTCAAAGATGGAGAAAAATGGATAGAAAGCTATGTTGCAAGGAACATTGTTACATGGCAGGTTTGAAAAATTTCCATGAAGCATGCGGTCAATTTGCTTGGTGTGCACACAACTCCCATGGCAACCAAGGGTACAATATCCACTGGAACAAAGTGCTCGGAACTTCAGAAGCATCTCATGAACTGCTATGCAACCTCTCTTTCTTTGATGTTCCATGGAAGAGGAGATATACAGATCAATTTGTCTAAGAATATGTAATAACTGCTCTGCTCGACTTCTACCATCTTCCCCACTAATAAGGCAAATCATTATTTTGGCAAAGACACATGTGAAGCCAGAATGTTGTTAGTATAAATGGTAAACAGGTGGTATATCCATTAGCACCATAATATTAAATAGAACTGAGTGTCCACTACTAATCAGTACACTGGATATAAAGCACGTATGTTTGTGACAGAAAAAAAAAGGTGAAAAAGGGAACTGATGTTCCAATGTAACTAGCATGCATCATACAATGTAAAAGGTATGCAAATATGCATGTAAAGTGAATATAGAAAGAAAATAAGCTCTGATGTCAATCTAGATGCATATACTCCAGTATCAAGTTATCAATGGCAAACAAAAATTACAATAATGCCATAATTAGCAAAAGCCTAGCATCTCCATGAGCACAAATAAAATCTAATAATGCCCCTGATTGGTTTCATTGAGAGAAGCTCCCTTCTCTTCTCTATGTGGTTGTCTCCTATCCTATTACCAAGTTATTGCTTGGCTTTCTTTGTGGTTTTCTCAACATTGTATATTGAGCAAAACACCATGGACATTCATGTGTATGTCTGTTAAATATATACTGTTAAAATACAGTGTCTTTGTAGGGTATTTTGGTCTTTTTCATTTCCTTTTTAAGTTCTGTTTTGTCTCTGTTCATTTATTAGAGTAACAGGGGGGTATCACTGTAATTTCCTTTTTTGTTTGAATATAACATATTGGGCGGCAGCTGTGTCTCTCTCGACAGAGACTGGTTTTCCCTATTCTGTCGTCTCCCTCTTCTCTTCTTCTTCTCCATCACTTCTCCATCCAGACTTATACTAGAACGTTTTCCTTTATTTATTTAACTAAACAGGCCTGATAACATATACAATTCACTCAACAAATTAAACAAGACTCCAAATATTCAGACAATCATTACTTATTTAGAAATTGAAACCATACCTATTCAGACATCTGGACCATTTCTAGAGAAATCATGTGATACATTTAATATAACATTCATTCCAAATAAGTCTATGAAATGTGATTTTATAATAAGAAATAATACCTTGTAAGAAGAATCGCACATAAGAGAGTTATGAGATTGTTTATAAGGGGATCAACAATATCTGAGGGATCACTTGGCAAAGCAAAGAAACCTAAAGTGGCCTGTCAATGACATCACACATTATTTGGAAGATTAAGAAACAAATCAGTAAAATAGATAACTTCCTGAGGCATAAAATAACTAAACAAATCAATACCTTCATGACATGATTTCTTGTCTCAATCGTTAACTTTGGCTCCACAGAAACCAAAGTGGTACAGGCACTTAAAGCAAGGCTCTGTTCAAGCATTAAGAAACCAAATAAAACTTTTAAGAAAGTTTTCTGAATTGTCTATTCTATATATTCTTTGATCATCAATTATTGAAAAATAAAAAGGAAAATGATAAGATCAAAATAATTTTTACGGAATAAAAAAAATTATTCCAAACACTTTGTGGCATGTCAGGTTAGCACCATTGTTTAGAAGAAGATACTTTTATGGATTCCTTAAAACCATAACCAAAATGACATGCATGTTTCTAGTCTGTAAACACCTCCAAAGCATATGAAAAGAAGATACAGTCAACTTGAGGTTTAACCAAACCACCAAAATGATAAGATCTTGAGCTAAAAGACAGATAGCCTCCACCATGAATGGTGACAAGGATTTCTTAATATATTATTAGAAAGGAAAAGGTGACCCAGAATAAAGCTTGTATGATTTGTAATTGGGGTTGTAGGCATAAAATGTATAGTAGAGGCTTCGGGAAGAGGGTGGAAACAAAAAAACAGAAAAAGAGTCCAGCAGGGACATAGAAAAAGGAACCTACCAAGCCCGCCCAAGTTTATACCAAAACATCCCTGTCAATACCAAAAAAGAAAGCAGCCTCACACCCTGAAACCTAAATCACAAAACCCTTTCAAGTATTTCTATCCCTTCATTAACCACCTGATCTATTGATAAAAGACATCCACTTGGTGTACTTCATTAATCTGGACCTCTCGCTCCATCTGTACCCTTTTCTACCTATACCACTTTGCAACCTTCCTCACTGAAAACATCTGTTAATGGCAAGAATTCAGGGCATTTTTGTCTATGTAATCAAGTAATCACAATCTGGGGTATTTTTGCTATTTTATGCAACTTGTTTGACAACATATATGAACCAATGACATTATGCCTGCACCCCAAGAATCTTTCTCCTCCAAACTCTTCTTTTCACTTCTCTTCGCTCCTCTTCTCCCATAGACCAACTTAGCATTTACATGTTGGTATCAGAGCAAGACATGATCTACATGCCCTGACACATTTTCGAAGAACTGCTAATGTCATGGGCTGTGCAAATGATGTCATCATCTATACACTCATTTGCCACAAGAATTTGGTCCACTATTTGTCTCCTTCAACAAAAGCTCCTTGATTTTGAGAGGTTACAAAGGACAAGACAGTTTTTTGTCTACTTGCCAAGACTTTGGCTATCACTTTACAGAGGCTACCCACAAGGCTTATGCTTCTTTGAGATCTTTTTCCCATGTTGTTTCATTATGTCTCCTATGAATCTCAATTATACGATCTTTCAAGTAGCTAAGCATCATAGAACTCATATTTTCCAAGGAAGAAAAGGACTTATGTTTTATTGATCAATTAAGGAAAGGAGTTTTATTGAGGAGTTTTGGTTTTGGAGACAGGTGGTGTAAGTGGATTTGGGGCTGTGTTAGGACTTGTCATTATTCTATCCTGGTGAACGGGAGTGTGGTTGACTTCTTTCCTACGTTGAGAGGTCTAAGACAAGGAGATCCTCTTTCCCCTTTTCTTTTCACCCTGATTGTTGATGTGCTTGGTAGATTGATACATAGAGCAGACTCGAGGAATTTGATAAGAGGGTGGAGAGTAGGAAGGGAGGAGGTTCCCTTAACACTTCTACAGTTTGCAGATGATACTATCCTGTTCTGTGAAGGAGGGAACTTCAATTGGATCCAGAATCTAAAGTTGACAATACAACTCTTTGAGCAGATATCTAACCTCAAGGTGAACTTTGATAAGAATAGTGTGGTGGGAGTGAATGTGAATGAAAGGGACCTAAGGGAATTTGCAAGTGAGCTAGGCTGTGCAATTTCGGACTGGCCCCTGACATACTTGGGCCTCCCTTTAGGAGATAATCCTAAGAGTGTTAGCTTTTGGACTCCGGTAGTGGAGAGGTTTGAGAAGAGGCTGACAGCCTGGAAGAGAAATTATCTTTCTTTAGGTGGGAGAGTCACTCTCATTAGGTTTACCCTAGCTAACCTTCCTGTCTACTATTTGTCAGTATTTAAGATCCCCTCAAAGGTTTCCAATCTTTTGGAAAAATTAATAAGGAACATTTTGTGGGAGCCTGGAGAGGAGAAGAGAGATCATAGGGTGAGTTGGGAGGTGGTCACTAAGTGAAAAAACTAGGAGGTCTTGGGATTGGTAATTTCAAGAAAAGGAATATGGCTCTGCTGGGGAAATGGTTGTGGAGGTTTTCATTAGAAAGGGATATATTGTGGACTAAGATTGTGGCTAGCATACATGGGCAGGAAGACAATGGTTGGGATCTTGGAATCTTGGCAAGGGCCTCAACTGCTTCTCCTTGGAAATCCATTCACAATCTGCTTCCAGTTTTCTCCCCTTGGATCAGGTATGGTCTAAACTCTGGTAACCGAATAAAATTCTAGGAACAACTTTGGGTTAGGGATTCTCCTCTGAAGGACCTGTTTCCTTCCTTGTATGCTCTATCAGACTTGAAAAATGAATCCATATCTTCTTTCTTGGTCCCTTCAGCCTCCACTTCTGGCTTCGGGTGGAACCTAGGCCTGCGTAGGGCAATTAGGGATACAGACATGGATAGCTTGGTAACTTTGCTAGCCTCCCTTGAGATTGTCTTCCTAAACCTTGCTAAGGAAGACAACCGATTTTAGACCCCTTCTAGCTTTGGTACCTTTTCTTGTGCTTCATTCTTTGAAACCTTAACTCAGCCTCCTATCCCCTTTGGGTTGTCCTTTCCAGCTAAGGAAATTTGGAGCAGGCCTATTCCTCCTCGGGTTGGTTTTTTTGTTGGGAAATTTTCCTGGAAAGAATCAACACTTCAGACTTACTTCAGAGAAAGAGACCCAACTATTGTGTACTTCCTAATAGATGTGCTCTTTGTAAAGCTGATGGGGAATTTGGCTACCACCTCATGGTCTCTTGTAAGGCTGCTAAAACTGTATGAGAGTGGGTTTTCTCCCGCTTTGGGTGTTCTTGGTATCCTCCGGAGAGTGTCCAAGGTTTGTTTTCTCCTTTTTTCAGTTGGCCTAAGAAGCGAGGGAAGACTATGTGGAGGTGTATTAGGGCAGTGGTATGCTGGTCATTGTGGGAAGAAAGAAACTCACGTATTTTTCCTGACAAGGAAAAAACATTGGAAGATTTGTTAGATCGAATCCTTTTAAGGGCTGTCCACTGGCTAAAATCTTTGGAGTTGTTTTCAGATTTTCCTGTGGATGACTTGCTAAGAAACTGGAAAGAGATTGCTTCCATTGCTAGATGCAAGAGGACTCTTTGTCCGTTTTGGTCCCCTCCCCCCTTGGGCTTTATAAAGCTGAATTTTGATGGCAGCAGTGTAAGGAATCCAGGCCCTTTGGGATTGGAGGAGTTTTTAGGAATGAGGAAGGGATTGTTATTGCTTTATTCTCTGGCCCTATTGGAGAAGGTGACTCTCTTAGGGCTGAGATCCTTGCAGTGCTTGAAGGAATTCAAAGAGCAAAGGAATTAAATATCAGCCGTTTGATCCTGGAAGGTGATTCGAAGGTGGTGGTTAGTTGGTTGAAGACAGAGGACAGTGGTTTGTGGAACTTTAACAATGAAAAAAAACAGTTCTTATGGCTGGGTAGGGACATTGAGATTCAGTACAGCTGGGTGAAGAGGAGTGCCAACTCATTTGCGGATGGGTTGGCCAAGCAAGGAGTGAATAGGGAGTCTGTATTATGGGCTAGTTTTTAATCTTTTCTCTTTGTACTCCCTTTGTTTTCTGTTTTTGGGGAGCTAAGATATTTTATCTCCCCTCCTGTATCCATATTCCCTCTTTTCTTTTAATTTCATGAAGCTGGTTTTATTGATAAAAAAAAGGAGTTCTATTGTATTTGATCTTGTGTATCCTAATCTCTGTGCATCCATACCCGTATGGACCCACACCCATACCCATATACCCATATCCATACCCATACCCACATGGATCAATACTGCTCACTCAAGTGGTCAGCAAGGCCTGCCAACTGCCTTGCTGATTCTTTGGCTAGAGGTTGAATTTGTAGTCACTGAACAGTAAAACAGTCTTGTATTTTGAATGCTATTATAAACTTCTCTTTGTATCAGTTCTCTTTTCCCAACTTTTGGGAGAAGAGCTTCCCTTAAATGCTCAATAAATTCTTCTTAAGTTTGTCACTGATGCTCATTAGTCCCTTTTGTGTTCACCAATAATGTTCTTATACCAACTTGTGTATTCTGTAGATACTTGGTGCATTGAGAGAGTACAAGATAGGAGTGGTCCCTCAATTTGTTTTTATACTAAACATGGATTACATGTAAACTACATATAAACCTTGATTAACATAATCGCTAAATTTAAAACCATTTTCAACACAGTAAAAAAAATTAAGATTGATATTACAGAAAGGAAATCCTAACAAACCTGAGTGCGGAGAAGCTCAAGACTAGAATCAGCAAAGCTGTCAGTATCATCTCGACCCATCAAAGTCAGTATATAGTCAAGCAATTGGTCTCTTCTTTTCAAGGGAAACGATGCACCACTTTCAGCAGCATTGATGACAGCACGACCTGCATTACCAGAATAAAATACAACTGGTAGAAAAGTCCCAGTGCCCACTACACAAGAAAAAGTACTTCCTTTTGCCATGCCAATAACACCCTGAACAGAGGAAACACTGAGCTACCCGCCCACCCAAAAGAGGCTAATACTAAAGATGGCAAAAGGTAACATACAACAGATCAGCTCAACAATAAAACAACCTGCACCATATTTGAGAAACTGCAAGATTCAGACTGTTCCCAACCCACATGGACCTTAAAGCTCATCTTATAGACACCACCACCAATCTCATTGTCATTAGCATTGATAATTTATCTCTTCCCACCCCTTCTTGTCCACTAGTGTTTTCCTTCTTAAATTAACTAGAAATTTGGTTTGAGTTGGTCAGCTTGTTGATGATGGAAATTTTATTATATTTTCTTGTGATACAAGACCACCACAGAAGGTAAGATGAAAGAGGTGCATAGAGTTGGAAAGTGGTTTGTGTTGGAATTTGATAAATCGATAGTGTCTTCCAGGTTATTTGCATCATCTATTTTTATCTGATTATTTTCTTTCTATGGCTGATCTAGTAAGGGATTACAGTGGTAGAATAAGTGTGCAAAGAATAACATCAAGAGTATTTCTGTCATTGTACTGCTTCTTTCATAATGAAGAAAAAGTAGGAAGATCTAGTTTATTTCTGTCATCGATAGTGTCTTCCATATTATTGCTCACTCAATATGGTAATCTAGTTTATGCATTGTCCTAGAACTTCACATCAAGTGCAACAGTGAAGATCTATCTTTCATTTGTTTACCATAATCTTATTCTCTCACTTCTTTTGCAATTTACTTACTTTCATTTGTTTACCAATTCACCACCCTCAATACCCTTGGAATGAATTAATGGATTTGGACCAGCATTTAACTAGGCCTAGACTCAAGTGGTGAAACTCACAATCTCATAGACCGTATGATTCTTTCTTGGAAATAAAATTTTTCGATCCACTAGATCTTAATTTTTCCATCTTTATATTTCTTCCTTCAACTATTATTTGCATTTTTAAGCACATGTTCAGGGTATGATTTTATTCATATATATCATAGCAAAGAAAAGAAACAAATGTAATTTGAACTTACATCCCATCGAAATAATAGAAAAAAAGAATGTTAGGTCTGCAAATCTGGTTTCTAGACACTAATGCGCACCTAATAGATCAATAGCAGTGATAACAGCTTGCTTTGCTGTATGGCAGCGGACATGAAGAAGACGTGAGAGCATATTAGTCCCCTGACACCACAAAAGGTTAACAAATATGACTGCTAATATTTAAGGATACAGACAACAAATATGAAAGGAAGCATTACTAGAAGTTAAATCACCAAAAGATTCATTTTGAGAATATATTTCATGCACACTGTATGTGAATTTGAATAAAAAAGTTCACTATACTTCAAGGTTTGATCAGTTTCCAGTTTCCACAAATTATACTCAAAACCAGTTACCAGAAACCAAAAACTGTGATTTTCATTAGGAAGATGAGGATGATATTATACCACAAGTGCATCTATTCTTGCTTCAATAACTGTTGAAGGGGCATATCTTGCGGCATATCCATACATCAAAGCTAAAGCAGCATGTATATCATCAGCATCTTCCATTTTAACTCTTTCAGAGAAGAGAGAGAGAAACCTGAAAAAAATGAATCTTTAAACTCTTTAGCTCAATTAATGTAAAATCTGTGAGAATGGATAGAAAGAAGCAAAAAGAACACAAACTTGTAATACCTTGAAGTGAAAAAACTGAAGTTAACATAAATTTTTGTTTTTTCCTCATAGAACAACTAAAACCAAAATAAGGACTTCCCATTTAGCACAACTATGATAAGAGTATAAG
The DNA here is from genome assembly GCF_055504915.1 of Nelumbo nucifera. Lineage (NCBI taxonomy): Eukaryota > Viridiplantae > Streptophyta > Magnoliopsida > Proteales > Nelumbonaceae > Nelumbo > Nelumbo nucifera. The sequence continues at coordinate 8,648,847 of NC_142654.1, read as the reverse complement.
ACCATGTTAAGGTAACTGTATATTCACTAAGAGGAAGGTACTAAATGCTTACATGAGAGGATAATACAAAAAAGGATTGTAAACACCAATTCTCAGAAGAAAAAAGTTATGAAGTAAAGCCACCGATGTACACACACACCCCAGCTCTTGCAAGACCATGATCTATCAACTACTGATTTAGCTACCTAGCAATACAGAAAGGAGAGTACGTCTCTAGAGATGAAGACTTGGGAATGATCTAAGAATATAATGTCATTTCTCTCTAAGTCATCATTGGATATACTTGGAACATTTAAAATTTATCAAATAAAAGCTAAAAGAAGAAGAAAAAAAAAGAGAATACATATTTGAGAGAAGCGAACATAGATCTTACCACTCACTCTCATTGCATTTAAACTTAAATAAATTAAAGAATTACAAATATAGCATCATTAACAAATAGGAGAAGACTAAACTATCCTGCATACTGACTCTTTGCATTACCATACTCATCCTCAAGTGGAGAATAGACATGCATCATATTCAACTTTCCAAGAGTGTCATCCAACTTAGAAGTGGTGACACCCTTAAAAAATCAGCAAGCCGATTTTCACTTTGTATGGTAACCACACCTCCTGGAAGCCACCTTTGATAACAATGTCAATAAACTTTATAATGTTTGGTGTGACCATGTTGTATAGGATTATGAGCAATGTTAATTCCCACCCAATATTTTAAAACGTGAAGACGTGAGTTGCGTGACGCGAGGCGTTCCACTACCTAGAGGCGTAGTTCAGAATGTAAGAGGCGTAAGCCTCCTTAAGAGGAGGGTGGTTAGGAGGAGGAGGAGGAGGAAGGGGGATCTCATTTTTTCTTTATTTTTAATAAAAATCTTTTATATTAAGAAGAATAAAGATGCATAACATTAGTTGAAGGGGGGGGGGGGGGGGGGTCTTGTCTTGTCTTTTCTTCCCTTCCCTTTCCTTTTCTCTTTTTTTCTTCTCTTTCTTTTTCTTTCTCTTCCCTTTCTTTTCCTTTCCTTTTTTTCCTTTTTTCTTTTTTTTTTGTCTTTTTATATAACATGTGCATGAGGTGTACGCCTCTAGCACGCCTTAGAGGTGTTAGCGCCTCTGGCATACGCCTCAGGGCGTTTTGGGTGCGCCTCCAGGCATACGCCTCCCACGCCTTTTAAAACATTGTTCCTACCTTATTATAAAAATACGACTTCATTAGACTAAGAACAACCAGCCCCAATTCTCCAAGTTTTCAACCACAACAACTTTAAGACACAGATATTGCCATGTATTCTATTTCTGCCCTAGAATGAACCACAGCCAATTGCTTCTTGATTCTCCAAGTTACTAGATAACTACAAACTAGAATATAATAGCCAAAATTTGAGGAGGTTTGAATTTTGATAGGAGATATGAAAAGAGAGAGCTTTCAAGAGTAAAAGAGGTAGGGGAAGAGGCAGAAGGGAGAGAAAACCTTCATGATTTGTTTTTTGTATTGAGCCCATGGTTTAAAATGTCTATTTCCAAATATTTCCACAACATATTTCCATTTACATGGGTATTGACATGAAATATTACCATAATATAAGTTTACATATTTTCCAATGCACTAAAATCCTTTATATTGTTCACATCAAGTCTTATTTTGTAGTTTTATCAAATATAAGGTTTTGACTTTACATGTTAATAGATATCATCCAAATAATTTGTTCTAATACGACTTCGTTTTCTTAAAACCCATTACATTTCCATGTTTACCATTATAGATGACTCACCCTTCTTATTTTCCTTTAATATTTTTAGTTATATAATTTAATGAAGCATACTTGGCATTTTAATATATTGGACTTAAACATAGTAAAATAATACTTACGACTAAGCATCAATGAATAATAATATAATATATAATAATTTTTTGATAATTAACAGGAATTTCATTAAAATAAGAAGAATATGTACAAGCTTACATTCTATTTTACAGAGGCTACATCCTGTGCCCACTAATACATATTACAACATAGCCCAAAACAATTGATCCCTCACCACCCCTTGCCTTGCTAAGGTATCAGCCATATAGTTAGCTGATATTTGAACCCACTACACTTTCACTATCATACATCTTGGTGGTATTTGGTATTGTGGTGTTGTGCTAGTGTTGTGGAGCCTTTTCACTACTACATAGGCATTTCCACTTGAACAAACCAAAATCATGTTTGGTTGGTTGATCAAGTACATGTTTTGTACTTGTCTTTTCTTGGGTCATGTTAAAGTGACTTTTGAAGGAAACACCATTTGGATGATGTTTCCTGCTCAGGGGGGTGTTGTGTGGGCGTTTTGTCCTATGAGGTGCGTAGTGGCAATTACATGTAATGACAACAATCAACAATTTAACACTGTACTTTGTACCCGTAACACTTTTTTCTTGTTTTCCAATGCATGAATCAGCTACAAAAACAACGCTGTTTTTTTTTTGAAACAGTAAGGTAAACACCCTCCTTTCAGCCATCTAATTCTTTTAATTTCATTTCTATTTATGTCCAGAGTGCTTCCTCATGATTCCTCAACCATCCTACCACCACCACCTTGGAATACCCTTCTATGATCAAATTTTGTATTTCATTTTTACTCTTCTTACTTCTATCACAGCAACAACTTATGCCCTTGAAATGGTGTAATTATTTCAAAAGCATCATTTTTATCACACTATAATAATGCAGTTATTTAAAAGAGAATGTGTTTTTAAATATCAAAAAATATTTTCATAGATTAGTTTTCACAATGATAAAAAACTTCTACAGTATATCTATACAAAATTTCGATATTTCCAAATACTTCATATTTTTAACCAGTTGACATTTCCACTGAAGACACGTTTTAAAACTTGCACAGTGCTAATATGTAGAGGAGTCTAAGCATGACTAGTTCCTCTTTTATACTCCTCCCTGCTAGGGGTTTTTCTTTCTTATCCTTCTTATCTTAGTGGGCTAGGGACCTGTATTCTTCTTGTTTTGTCATTTGTTCTTTTAATAGAATATTTAACTTACTATTAAAAAATCACAGAAGTGGTAATAAGTAGAAGGTTCAAGCAGTTGACCGGCAACAAAGCAGTTGCAAAATTATGTAAAAGAAGAATTCCTCCTTGATGATATCATGTGTAACCTTTGGAAAAAGTTTAGTCCAACATTATCAAGAATATCTTTCAGCTTTTCCAATACAGTATCCAAATGTGAGGATGCAACCTGCAAATAACAGAACTTGTGAATCATAAAGATGGAAAGTAATATAATAAAGAGCAATCAAACCAGTAAGCAGGCATACCAGCCCCATGCCTTTCGCTAGACCAAGCCTATTTGTGGGCACCGAGATATTAGCTTGTCTATACATCCAGTCAATCTTCTCACGAACATATGCCCTGTCATCAATTTTCTGGAGAAGCATTCCCAGGCATCTGCACACAAAATGTGGTAACAATATTTGTAAAGGCTCCTACTATGTTTCAAGGAAAAGAAGTATCTGACAGTTCTCTTCAGAGACCCCCTTCTTTCACTGATCAGTAACAAGTTTTATCTGAAAAATGAGGGAGACAAAAGTTGTGTTTGCATTAGGGTTCAAATCTTGGAATTTGGAAACAGCCTCTCTGTATGTGCAGGGGTAAGGCAGCATACCTCCTCACACCCCATATTGGTGGGAGCCTCATGCACAAATATGTTAAAATAAGCATTTCTCTCACCATGGTTTTAGGAGGGGTGTCATGTCTTAGAATAAACATCTCACTCACTAGAACTATTGAGAAGATAGCACAAATATGCTTAATTGAAAACATCATAGTAGTTCCGAAAATATCTAAAAACCAAGAAAGAATATCCATATAAAGTAGTACCTATGAAGTAGTGCTGTATGTTCATCATCAGATGTATAAAGTTCATATTGTTTGGTAAAAGCATTTCCCAAAGATATCAACCATTCAGGGTCTTGAATCACATCCAAAGATTCTGCAAGAAACTGTTTAACGTAGACATGTCAGATGCATGCTGTTAAACAAAATGTTCATCAAAATAAGAAGTCATGATGCATTAGTTTCCCTCAAAATCCATGTTCCAATCTCAAAATTCTAAGGACTGTAGCACATGTGAAGTCCCACCTCATACTCCATGTAGTTTCACTTAATCTCTAGATGGTTGATGTCAGATGACGGTATCTGTGAGAACATCATTTTGTTTCTTTCTGCTTTTCACATTTTCTAGTAATATGTCACAATTCACCCAGAACAAAAAATGTTACCACATTCAAATTAGAGATGTTAACTCAACATTGTAGAGTATGGAATGAAAACTCTCAAGGGCCACTTCCAGGTTTTCCTTTCCACAGAAAGTTAATCAGAGGGTTTGTGAAATTTCTAGTGTTCACACATTTCAGCCAAACCCTTACCACCATGGTGAAAGAAATTCATATGGAAAATCATATGTGAAAAAATTTTGTGAAATTCATATGGAAAATCTAACATGGCACAATAATTTCAAACTCTGCCTCATTAGCTTCAAGTTAATGTTAAAATACTCCCATCACTGCTCAAGCCCATGTCTCTTAGAGAGGAACCAAAGGGAAAATGTCATGCAGGTAGCTAACAATGAAACCTGACGACCTTTCGGAGCAACTAGAAGCCAAAACACCAAATTTGCATTGAAAAACAAAAGACTTTAATATCATGCTTTTAAGAAAATAAAATACTAGCACCTTAATACCTAAAAATCAATTCTAATCAGTGATTAACATAATTGAAGTAAATTTTAACCAAAATCAGTCTTTGGTAGCAGCAGTAGTATAACAATAAGATGAATGCTTCCAAATTCAGTAAACCTTACATTAATAATCATGTTGTCCCAAGTCTCTTGATAAGCAGGGTCCTGCTTCAAGTCTTCCGTATCACTGACATATGCCTTCATTTTTGGAATCTAGAGCTTACCAAAACAAAGACTTAATAAGATCCTTTTGCACATCACCATATTAAGATATATATACTTCTAGTGTTGGATTAGTAACAAGATCACTAAAATTATTAATGAAAAAGAAGAAAAAGAAAATAGTACTAGTAGAGAAATGCAAGAAAAACCAGATTGAAGCACAAAATCAAAGGCTGTCACTCTACAGATTCCCAAACACCATAAAAAAAATAAAGTTCCCTAATAAGATAAGACAGAAACTAATACAGCTCACCCCCTAGAAACCCCATCACAAGCCAAGGAATCAACCAAGTCATTGGCAAATGTCCGCAATTGATTTTGCGGACCTGTCACTCAACTCGTGGAAGAAAGTCCTGGCTCAACCTGCAAATTTCTGGGCTTGGGCCTAGGTATTCTGTCCAGGCCCAGTCCAGCCTGCATCAAACCTGGAAATTTGCAGACTGGGCCTGTGTGTGTATACATATTATATATGTATATTAAACATGTTGTCCTATTATATTTAACTCAAATTAACCCTTGATAAATCCTTGGAAGGACCAAAGGAGGGCCTAAAGCAACAGGAATGCTTCTCAAAGTGGGTAAAGCAGCCATGTATCCTAACCCCTAATAGTATTATTTGTGGTGAGATCTTGGGACTGCTATCCAATGTGAACCCAGACATTATACAGATTTCACAACAGGAACTGCAAATGACTCATTGTCTGCGCAAAAAACTTGTTGAAAGATGACTGACATGCTGGTAGCCATTATACAAGAGATTGGTTATATCTTTCAATACCTATCAGTGAGAAAATCATAGTAAGCACCACAGCATTGTCAGACGAGAGATGTTCCACCCAGAAAAAAAAATGTACAACATCATTCTTTTTTTTTTTTTTGATGAACAACAGAAACTAACTTAATATATATAAAAAAAAAAAGATCCACATAAGGATAACAAAAAACAGAGACCACCAACCCCAAAGAGACAATACAGAAGGAGCAATGCTGAGTGTGCATCTTCACCTAAACCCCATTATTCATAGTACATCTGCCACCTCATTTACTGATTTGGGCATCCATTGAAACAAAATGGTTGAGTTGTGTTGAATGGGACTGTAAGAGACCCAAAAAGGTCGGACCTTGATGGTGGGAAGCATGGAATTTTCAAAAGTTCTTTCAGCCCAATCAAGATAATATCGAATTTCAAGGAGAAAACAAATTTTCTCTATGGATCGATCAAGGATAATCAACCAATTTGATTTCCAAAACATGGAAAGAATGTTACCTGATAAAGATGCCACAAATGTAGCTCCCAAGATGGTATAACATGCCCAAGAAATCAGCCAAACTTAAGTTTCAAACTGAAGATGGCGCAGCTCATTTCCAAAACTTGATGTAGGTCAAACTTTGTGAGAATTGAACCTTGCTGATTAAGTGTATGGCAAATGTACATATCTAATCCGTTCATTGTACAGCCCAAGGGCTATTTAAGGAGGGGCCTCTCATTTGGTGGGGCATCCAAGAATTGTGTATGCTTGTCCATAAAGTTGCCTAAGTGTGTGGGTTGAATGTGGTGCCTAACTTGTTCCTAAGAGCTGGGAGTGCAACCTAGACGGGAACCCAGACTTGTGTTGTGACGGACTGTTGCCCAAGTGCTGCATGAGACACTCGTTGGAGACTAGGTCCATGACACTTGGCTATCTTTGAAAAACTCTCGCCATTCCTGAATTCTCCACAAGAGCTTCATTAATATGACACTTGTCTTGAAAGTTGTTATTTTTCTTTCTTCCCACACTGTCCAAACCACAGTATCCCATCTACATTTCCATGTAATCTTGCCCCTTTCCTTGGAAGGTGAGGTGTCCTTGAAAAGATCTCCCAAATTTTATTAGAGATTCTACTTCATCCAAAAATTTTCCAAATATTTGACACAAATAGACAGAAGATTAACAAATAAAAAGAAGATTCACTACAAGCTTTACAAAGGAAGCACATATGAAGTGATAAGCACCAGGAAGGCCTATGCTTCTAGAGAAGATCACAAGTACTAACCATTAGATGAAAAACTTCCCAATAGAAAGACCTAACTTTTGGAGGGACCAACACTCTCCAAATAGCCTTAACCAGAAGCCCAATTGAGAATTTAGAACCCTTAGAGAGCTCCATGAGAAAAGAGGCACATGAAGAGATACCTTAATGGGGAATTTCCCCCCACCACAGGTCATAACAGAAGTTGTGCTTGTCCATGTTCTTGCATCCAAACTAGGTAAATTTTAGGTCTCAAATTCATTACAACAAAGAATTTGTTTGTTAGCATACAAATTTTTAGTCACAAACTCAATTATCAGAATCAGCAGCCAAATAATTTCACTATGCAATCAATTTAACTGCTAAATTTACAGCAGTTATCACTTTTAACATTATAGTACAATTTGTACTCTTATAAATTTATTTTGAAACATATAAAATCATGCTTTCTATAAATAGTCTACTAAGAATCACAAATGCTTTTGGCATGAAAAGGAAAGTGTACTAACATCCACAGAGAAACATCAACTATCCAGTATTTCAAAGATTCCTACTTAAGTCACATACCTCATCTTGCCAAAATAAACTGACATTCCTGGGAAAGAGAGGTCCCAAATAGCACAAAACCTAGAAGAAGCAAGAAAACGAAATGGAATTAAGAAAATGGTAATTAATCAAGATTTATACCCATCTCAAACACATCATCCTAGTGACTAAAGAGTGCCTAGTGACAAAACACAAACCAGAGATTTACAAAGTACAAACGACCAGATCAACATAATATTTTCAAATCCACTATAATTTCCTTAATTCATAATTTAAATTTAAGGAACCTGATGTAATGTATTTTATTCTGTTATGTGTCACAAGGGTGTTTTTGTCTTTTCAGCTTATTTTATGTTTAGTTGCCCTATAATATAAATATAACCTCTGGCGCCACCACCCAGAACTTTTTGCTTCCTCATATTTTTTCTCTTCTTCTGGAAAACATGGTATCAGGGCGGGACGATACAGTCTAGACCTTCTCTGATCTGATTGTAGCCTTCTTTTCTCCTTCCTTGGACTGAGAATGGAAAGAACAGCTTTGGCCCAGGACTGAGAACACTTCGGCTATTTCCCTTTTCTCTCTACCTTTGCTAGGACATTAAAAGGACACATCCAGAGATCTGTGGATGATCGGTTGAGTGCCTTTTTAGAGGTTGGTGACTCTTTTTTCCTCTTACAATATTTGTTTGGGTTGGAACTTCAAAACATTCACTCGGACAGAACAGGGGTGAAAGTTTAAACCCTTTTTTAACTCCTGGTTCTTGGTAGTAAATCCAAGAACAGGCTGATCTGGGCATTGGCCGAATGGTGTGAGGAGAGATTTTAACCCTTTCGTGTGGATCTGGAGATCCAAATCTGTAGAGTGCATTATGCTTCTGGAAAAATTAGAAGGGACCAGCATTTCTAGATCTACAGAAGATGGTTTCTGGTGGAAAGAATGCAAGGCAGATTTACAGTTAAGTCATTCTACAAAGCATTAGTAAGAGAAGAAATGGGCTCAGACCAGTTAAAAGGAGTATGGGGTAACCCAGTTCTCCCAAGGGTAGAAGCCTTCGCCTGGCTGGTGGCACATGACAACATGCTTACCTCTGATCACCTGAAATCCAGGGGACTGCATCTGGCCAGCTGGTGTTATTTATGCAATCAGGAAGAAGAAACAGTCCTCCATTTGTTCTTCTCATGTAGCATAGCAAGTTTCATATGGAAGTTCTTCTCCTTTCTATTTGGGATGAGTGTCTTCCAACCAATGACTCCAGCAGAGATCTTCACCTTGTGGCCAAAGCTCAGAGGCAGTAAGAAAGCCAGGATTGTTTGGAGCCGTGTTCCTTTTGCAGTTTCTGGTCTATTTGGAAGGAGAGAAACAGAAGGGTTTTCGAGAACAGGTCTGAAAGTATAGAATACATGGTAGCTGCAGTGAGCAATCTGATCCCAGACAGGGTACTCAGACTCCCAGATTTTGATCAAGTTTCCAAAGCTGATTTGCTGGAAAGTTTCTGGAATGCCCTTGACTTACAACCTTGTAATGAAGCATCCTTTTCAATTTGAAGTTTAGAATGTATCTGGTGTGTCAACTAGACAACCAATGGTGCTAGGATGTAATTCCTTTTTCTTATTTTAATGAAATTTCTTTTTGATTCTTCAACTGCAGTAAGGTTGTTGATGCTTGTGTGGCTTAGAGAGGTCTGAAAGACCTTTATGTGTGTATGACAGGAGCAGCTGTGTTTGGGTGTGATTTTTGTATTCAGAAATACCTCTCGGGAGTGGTGTTTCAATTCTGTTAGGGTTCCTGCCATCATTTGTGAGTGGGTGGTCTCTCTCTCTCTCTCTCTCTTAATATATATATATATATACATCAAATCAGGGTGGACCGAATGGTGGGAATGATACATTGAGTTTTCCCATGACTATCACTCCCTTGGATGGGTGGAATTATTCGGCATGGTTTAAGGAGATGCGGCTGCATATTACAGCCAGAGGTAAGTCAGGGCATATTAATGGGAAGGTAAAGGAACCTAGATCTGGCACGACTAAACATGATAAGTGGGACCAAGAAAACTGCATGATTATGTCATGGCTTTTTGACATCCATGATGCCTTCTATTAAACAGAATTTTATGTGGGCCAAAACAGCTAAAGAAATATGGGAACAAGCAAAGGCAACATACTCAGAACAAAGGCATTATGCTAGGATTTATCATCTACAAGTAGAATCATCAACATGCAAGCAGGGGGAAAGGAGTTTATCCACATACTATTCAGCCCTTCAGTCTAGAAAGAGTTAGACTACTATCAAAGTATTGAGCGGGAGAATGATAAAGATGCAAAAGCTTACAAATAACTAGTCTTTCAACAACGGGTTTTTGCCATCCTATTGGGTCTCAACCCCATGTATGAACACATTAGAGTGCAGATTTTGGGAAGCAAGGACTTCCCTTCTGTTCAAGAGGTATATGCATTAGTCCAGTTAGAAGAAAGTAGGAGGTCTGCCATGAATGCTCCTGAGAGGGAGAATGTTGTCTTAGCTGTGAAAGGAAACACAAATTCGGGAAAAAGAGATGGGCACAAATGACAACAAAAAATTGTGGTGTACTCATCGTCAGAAATCTAGGCACACCAGTGAAACTTGTTGGGAATTGATTGGAAAACTGAAGTGGGCACAAGAACTAGGAAAAAGGTCAGGACAAGAAGAGGACAAGAAACCAAATCAGAAATATACTTCAGAAAACTTAGCATCCCATGCCCCCCCCCCCACCCAAAGTTCTGATCTTAAGGAAGATGTTATCAACTCCTTCTATGACCATTTGGAACAATATTGTAGGGCTCTCCGACAGGCTGCTCCTAGACCTACACCTTCGACCTCCTTTGCATCCTCCTCAGGTAACTCAATCTCATCTTTTCATGTGACCTCTAACATTCCGGAATCCCCACGGGTTATTGATTCTGGTGCTTCAAATCATATGACCGGTAAGTCTACTCTATCCATTCATATGCCCTACTCTCTAGCAGAGATAAAGTGAGGTTAGCAGATGGATCCTTCTCCATTGCTGGTTGGGGATCTATGCCCTTCCTCTCTGTAATGTTTTACACGATCCAAAATCACCTATAAATTTGTTGTCCATTAGCAATATTACTCATGCCCTGAATTGTTCAGGATCTATGCCCTTCCTCTCTTCCACATTCTTGTGTTTTTCAGAATTTGACCTCTAGGAGGACGATTGGTGGAGGGAACACGGTTTATGGTCTCAATGTATTGAGGATATAGTTGGCCTTGCAGCTTCAGCTTCTGAGTCTTTGGGATTGAGTCAATCAAGTAAGAGTCAATTTGTTTTGTGGCGCCATCGATTGGGTCATATGTCTTTTGAGTCTTTGAAATGTTTCTTTCCAAAATTGTTCAAGTCTATGTTTGTCAGTGAGTTTCAGTGTCAAGTCTGCTAGTTTTTTTTTTTTTGATGAATGAAGATAATTTCATTAAATCAGAAAAAAGGCAATACAGCAAACCCAAGAAGAGGCACGAGTTGTTACCTCTTCAAAAAAAAAACTATTACATCAAATTAAAACAAAAATAGCCAGAAGTAAAATTACAGAGCAGCCCAAAATAAATTTCCCCTTGTGGCCCCCTACTTAGCTAAACCATCCGCTAAGGTATTTGCTGATCTTCCCACCCAAAGAGAGGTAACAATCATGTTTCTTGTAAGCCAGTTGACTTTCCTCAATAAATCTCTGTGTCTCCACATGGCTAAAGCTGGGTCTGTCAGCCATCCCACAACAATCTGAGAGTCTCCTTCCACTACCAGGTGCTGAACTCCTAACTGTTCTGCAATCTGAATACCTTGTACCACCGCTAAAATCTCAGCTCTATTAGAGTCTCCTATTCCCACAGGGCCTGAAAACAAGGCTAAGATGTTGCTCTCCGTGTCTCTCAGCACCCCTCCAATCCCCAGTGGGCCTAGGTTTCCCTTGGCTGCTGCCATCAAAGTTCAGCTTTACCCATCCTTCAGGTGGGGGGATCCACATTGCAGATTCCGTGTCCTTCCTTGTATGGCTATTAGCCACCGCTATACAATTTCTCCAAATATCATCAAAGGAAAAGGTATGAAAGAAGTCCATAGTTCTCAACCAATGAATGGTCCTAGTCAAAATACAATCCTAAACAGCCTGAATGCTTCTTTCCTTTTCCTTGAATATCCTTGCATTCCTTTCTTCCCAGATTGTCCACAATGCAGCTGCTCTAATACATCTCCACATCAATTTTTCTTTTTTTTACTAGTCTGCTAGTTAAGTAAGCATTGTAGAATATCATATCCTTTACATAATAAAAGATAAGACTTTCCTTTTCATCTTGTGTACTCTGATGTTTGGGGCTTTGTTAATATTCCAATTGAGAATGTCTACAAGTATTCCATTTCATTTAAAGATGATTTTTCTCAATACACTTGGGTTTACCCAATGCACTCAAGGGAAGAAGTTCCTAAACTTGTGAAAGGCTTTCGACGCATGATATATACTTAGTTTTAATCCTAGTCAAACAATGCAACATAGTTTTCAAGGTGCCAAGGCAAGGCTGGGCGATAGGGGGGCGCCTAGTCACCTAGGCGATGGATTTTTTTTTAAGTAAAAACATGTACCCTAGGGTAGTTCCCTAGGTTCCATAATCATATTTCCTTAATAAATATCAATAATATTTATAAGAAAAGTATAAACTTTATGTTAAAGTATAGAAAATCAACATAGTCCAACATATTCATGAGAAGAAAAAGAAGAAAGAAAAGAAAATTCGAAAAATATAGGGGCTGAACCCCTATTTCTGTTATAGGAAAAGAAGAAAAGAAAAGGTGGAAGAAGAAGAAGAAGAAATTAGTATATAAAAACACAAAATTAGTAAAGAAAAAGAAGAAAATATGTTGATTGGACAACATTTTACGTTCTTTCTTATTGGTTCAGATTTTCGAGTCTTTGAGGGTTCAATATAGCATTAAGCAATGTTTGTGTTGATTAAACCCTAACAAATAAGAAAATAACAAAAGAAATTAGTATATAAACACACAAAATGAATATTTTAGTTTAAAAATGTGTATTTTATAATTATAACCTCAAAAAATTAAGAATATAAAAGTTTGTTATAACACGCTATAGAAAATTTCTTGGCAATTAGGCGAGGTGAGACTTCAAGGGCGCCTTGTCACCTAGGCACCCACCTTGACAACTATGCAATGCAAAGGAGTATTTCCAAGGTGACTTAATGGAGTTTTTAGCTTCTTGTGGCTTCCTCCGTTGGAGCTTTAGTTCTAGAACCCCTCAACAAAATGGGGTTATGAAGAGAAAGAATCACCATCTCCTAGAAGTTGCTCGGGGGATGCTTTTGCAGATGAATGTTCCAAAGAGACTCTGCAAATATACATTACACACACATACACACAGATATATATATATATATATATATATGTATCTCTTAATGAAAAAAAAAAATATATATATATATTTATATTTGAGAAGAAGTTAACTTTATTGAAAACAAGAATGGCACATGAGGAGATGTACATAGAGATCAGACACTCAAAGAGTTATATAGGCAGAAAACTATCACTGAATAAGTAATCCCAGTAAGCGCCAGATTTAGCTAGACTGTCGGCTTTAGAATTTAGCTCTCCCTGAACCCAGCTCATGTGTGCATTCAAGGAGGAGAGGATGTCTCTCGCTTCAACCAAGTAGTGAGCTAAGGCCCAAGGACCACTATCGGGATTAGTAAGCCAATTAATGGTGTTGGCTAAATCTCCTTTGATGGTAAGATTTAATAAATCCAGGTCTCTTGCAATCCTAATGTCGGTTAATGCTGCCATGACTTCAGCCTTTGTTGAAGAAGCTATCCCAATTGGTCCACTAAAAGCCCAACTGATAGTACCATCTCTTCTTCTAATTACACCTCCAATACCAGCTGCACCTGGGTTTCCAAATGCGCTCCCATCAAAGTACAAAGTTGTCTCCCCTTCCTCAGCAACTCTGCGACTATGGGAAGTGTTGAGCTGTATTTGGTTACAGTGGAGAAAATTTATAGTATTTCTTTGGAGGTCAGTAAAGGTGACACCTCTAGAATAATCTGAGCTGGAAGTCCGCAGGAAGCATATGTAACAGATTAAAGAAATAAGCTCCTCACAGTTTTTTGTTCTGTTGTTAAACACCCAGTTATTTCCCTCTTCCCAAATGCTCCAAAATATAGCATGTGCAGCAGATTGCCACAAAGTTTTCCCTCTTTTGCTTAAACCTCTTCATGTCCATTGTCCTAAACATTCAACCACATGTTCTAGGAAAACCCAACTGTACTCAAATAATGTTAGGAAAAAGTTCCAAAATTTTCTGGTTTCCTCACAGTGAAGAAGGATGTGGTTGGCGGATTCCCCGACTTTAAGGCAGAAGCAACAAACATGAGGGGATAAATATGACCTTCCATGATTCTTTTTCTGAAGGAGATCGTTAAGTGTTGATTCTCTTTAAGATGGCCTCCCACACAAAAAAACAGACCCTGGAAGGGATATGGGCACACCAAATTCTCTTGAAGGGGCACTGATCAGTGGTTTGTTCTTCCCTAACTAAAGCATAAAAGCAAGATTTGGTTGAAAACTTACCAGCCAGGTGAAGGGTCCAAACACGAAGGTCAAGGGAATTTTGGGAGAGGCATACCTCTCTCAGGGTGAACAAGAATTTAGTGATTTCACTGAATTCCAGGTCCCTTAGTGGCCTCCTAAGAGAGTTAGGTTCCAATTGAAATGGGGGGGGGAAGGGGGCGGGGCGGTAAAACCTGGGATATGAGAGCTTCTTGGTTTAAGGTGAGGCTGAAAAGGCGAGGGAAGGAGTTGGCCAAGGTTGAGTTACCCCACCAAAGATCAGTCCAGAACTTGATTCTATTACCCTTGCAAACCTTATATTTGATAAAAGAGATGAAAGAAGTGTAAGTCGAGGTTATAGTTTTCCAAGGGTGAGTGTCTTTGACCCGGTTCAAGTGAAAGTTGTTATCCTAACCGTTGGTGTGATTCCCGTATTTGCTAGTGATTACAGCAGTCCATAGCACATTTGGTTTCAGAGGGAATCGCCACAACCATTTACTGAGAAGAGATGTGTTTATTTCTTTCAAGTGGCCTACTCCCAACCAACCACCCTCCTTTGGTTTGCAAACCTGAGACCAGATCACAATGTGAGAGCCCCTTTCTCCACCCCCTTCCCAAATAAAATTTCTCTGAAGCTTTTCTAACTGAATAGCTATTTTGCTGGGTAAGTGGAAAACAGAAAGGTAGTAGGTGGGTAGGTTTGCCAAAGAGTCTCAAATGAGAGTGAGTCTCCCCCCTTTGGAGGGAGAGTTCCTTTTCCACGTGGCTAGCTTCTTCTCACATTTTTCTAGCACTGGTTCCCAAAAACTTTGATTCCACGGATTCCCTCCAAGAGGCATCCCTAGATAGGAGAAGGGGAGATTCTCCGCTTTGCATCCCAAAATCTCTGTGAAAGTATCCAAGGAGTGAGCACCAACTAGATTTAGGCCTATGATACTGCTCTTAGAGAAGTTGACTTGCAGTCCAGAAATCCATTCAAAGCAGGTGATGGCCCTTTTCAAATTTGAAACAATTTCCTCATCATTTCTAGGAAAAGGATAGTGTCGTTGGCAAATTGGAGATGTGAAATCTGAGTGGCTTCACGTCCAACTTCAAAACCTCTCAATAAACCCAAAGAAGTAGCCTTCTTCACCAATTGGCTAAAAATTTTTGTGACAAGAGTAAAAGGCAACAGGGAGAATGGGCAACCTTGTCTTAGTCCCCTGCTCGCGTTAAAATATCCTTTTGGCTGCTCATTAATTAATAATGAGAACCAGGTGGAACTTATACACCCCTCAACCCATTGAATCCACTTCCTGCCAAAACCCATTAGCCTCATAATTTCCATAAGACACTCCCAGTCTACTTTGTCATATGCTTTTTCCAAGTCGAGCTTCACATGTTGAAGGATATAGGGAAACTTGGTGTTGAACTTATGGACTCCTATTGATCCTAACACAAATTGTCAACTACAAATGGGTAGACTATTGAAGACATTACCAGTGTATGACATAGCTAGACATTTTTTATGTTGTTACTGTTATAAGCTAGTACATACACTCACTAGAGATACACATGCTGCACCAGCAGAGAGAATCCTTGCATATCTTAACTCTTAAGGGAGGGCCTGGGAGAGGTATTCTATTCTCTATTCATGGGCATATGAGGGTATAGGGATTCACTAATGTTGATTGGGCAAGTTCCCTAGATGACAGTTCTACATCAGGCTATTATACCTTGGTAGCAGGAAACCTTATCTCTTGGATGAGTAAAAGGCAAACAGTTGTTGTTCATTCTAGTGTTGAGGCTAAGTATTGAGGTATGGCAGATGGGAGTATCTAAGAAACTATGGGTTCAATGCATACTAGATGACTTGGGAGATGATTATGACAAACCTATGATGTTATATTGTGACAACCAAGCAGCTATGAATATCAACTCGTAATTTGGGTTAAGACCTTGAGCTTGTTCTCAGATTTTCAGATTGATGATTTCTTCTGAGCATGGGGGACTATAGCTGTCTCATCTTCTAGAAGACAAGTTGACATAGTAGTATGGTCTCCCCCACCTCGTGACTGGTTGAAACTGAATTTTGATGGGGGCAGTGTGGACAACCTAGGCCCCACTGGAATTAGATGAGCTATCAGGGATGAGGATGGCAAAGTATGTGCTTTTTTCTTGGGTCAAACTGGGCAAAGTGATGTGGCATCAACAGAATTCTTAGCTGCTGTATTTAGGCTTGAGAAAGCTAAAGAACTGGACCTGGAAAGGCTAATTATTGAAGGTGATTCCAAAACAGTTGTAGACTGGCTAAGGAAAGGGGAAGGAGTCTCTTGGCACATAAAGAATGGCCTTAGGAGTTCAAAAGGCTCTCCAGGGATATGTTGATTCAAATTAATTGGGTTAGAAGATTGGCCAACAGTTTGGCAGATAGTTTAGTTAAACAAGGGGTACAAAGACAGTCTATGTTTTGGACCTATCTGTAATATTTGGGGGTTTGGACATTTGGCGTCCTTTTGTATCCTTCACAACTTCTGGTTGCACTGCCTTATTTAACTCGTAATGATAAAATTAAGATTTATTACAACCATGTTGACTATTCCAACAGCCCAACCTTACAATAAGAATCACACTTTAGCCCAAAACAAGTTTTGTCTATTAAACCCTTGTTTTGCTAGTGAAACTACATCCCATTTGCAGTTCTTCTAAACCAGTTAAAATTGATATCAATGTTTTAAAACGTGAAGGCATGACGCAAGGCGTTCCACTACCTAGAAGTGTGAGGCATAGTTCAGACATACGAAGCGTAAGCCTCCCAAACACATGCCTCCTTGAGAGGAGGGGGTGAGGAAGAAAAAGAAGAAAAAAATCTCATTTTTCTTTAATTTTAATAAAATCTTTTATACTAAGAAAAATGAAGATACATAGCACTAGTTGAAAGGGCCCATTTTCTTTTCCCTTATCTTCCCTTCCCTTTTCTTTTTCTTCCCCTTCCCTTTCTTTTCCTTTCCTTTCCTTTCCTTTCCTTTCTTTCTATCTTTTTACATGAGGTGTGCATGAGGTGTATGCCTCAAAGGTGTCAGCGCCTCTGGCATACGCCTCAGGGCGTTTTGGGGGTGCCTTGACTGGAGGCGCCTCCCACACCTTTTAAAACACTGATTGATATTCAGCTTCCTTGATAAGCATTCTATCTCCCGAAAGGCATGCCTATAGACCCAAGGAGCTGGGTTGCTACAACTTGTCCAAGAAACAACCAGTTTCAAATATCCTACTTCTAACTGTAGGAAGCCAAGTTGCTATGCTAATCTCATTCCTTGCAGCAATGCCAAAATTTCAGATCTTAAAAAGTCTCCAACTCCAATTGGTCCTGAGTACATAGCCATGACTTACCTGAAGAATCTCTGAATACACCCCCCCAAAAAAAAAAATTCCTGCAAACCTGGATTGCCCAAGAAAATTCCATATATGATTGTGTCAGTTCAGCCCATATGTCATCCACCTAAAATATTTTAAAGATTTCCAGTGTTCTTATCAAATGTGCAACTTCAACCCTTATACTCTATATTATCTCCTCCTTAGGCCTTCTTTTCTCATTAAAAATTCTTTTGTTCCTTTCTTCTCATACCAAGGATCTAATGGAATACTATATATCCGTATCTTATCATTTCATATTAATGAAGAAATGCATTTTATATGCACTCAGGAACTAGTGTTGATTGAGGAGAAGAGGAAGGAGTTCAGCTTAGCATTTGAAGCTCAAATTATCCTAGTCAGACTTGGATTGAACCTGTCCAAATTGTGGCTCATTGGCAATCTAGACTTTTGCTTGGAGGATCAGAGATGCATTATAAGTTCTGTTTAGGATTTCCATGTAGGCACCATTGTCTATTTAATACAAATTGACAGTAACATTCTCCCAGACAAGGACATAACAAGAAATCAAATGCAGCCAACTTCAGAAAAGAGGTAATAAGCTTTTTGATCAAAATAAAGTCTACTGAATTTTTTATAAGGGTGAAATCTCTCTGTGGTGCAATTGTACTATTTTTCATTATTTTTAATGAAGTTTCTGATCAGTTTACCAATTAAAAAAAGCCCATGAATACTTCCTGCATGAAATTGGAGCTTTTTCTTCAAATTCTCCAAGTAAGAAGGCTGGGATGTCCATATAATATAAACAAGCATAGCAGTTATCTATAGGACAATATAAAAAGGCTTGTCCTTTTATGTAGTAAATAAAAAATTGAGTAAAGCATGCTGACCGTCAAAATCTGAGTAGCCAACTGCTCCCTGGCAAGAGGATCATGCAAAAGAACCACCAACCGTGCAAAGAGATCCTGTATTTACATGCACCAAACAGATAAAATTTATGTTCATACAGGAGCAAACCATCATCACCCAAGATTTATCCCCACTATATGGGCTCGGATCATAGAGAAGAAAATTTGTACATAAAATACATTATATGTCATCTAAGATTCTACCTCAGGGTTGGGAATGTCAGTACGAGCTTTACAGTCAGTAAGAACTGAACTGGCATAAGATGATCTGTGCCTACATAGTTCAGAGATACATCTGCAAACCTGTAAAAACAGCATAATTAGATTCAAGATACAGAATGAACATCACAGTTCCAAAACTCCACCAACCAAATGCCATGTACGAGCAAATCCACACATAAACACCCATTCACACCACCAGGACCTAGTTTAATGCAACATCATACATGCCAAGAACATGCACCAAAATAAAGTTCTTAATAAGGACTAGATCTGTGTAATTTTTAAACAGGTAGAAACAACAAATATGAAATTCACCTACCGTGGCAGCTGCCCCAGTATACTTCCTTGGGACAATCATCTTCAAAAGAAAAGGCCAAAGAACATACTGCAGAAATATTTAATTCCAAATATAAGATGTTATTCGCAGTAAAGAATGTTGGTTCCAGACTAGTAAAAGGATTTTTATGCAAAAGGCAAGTCATTATATATTATGTCCCCGAAAAGAAAATTCCAAGTAAAAATCTATATTTTATGCCTGAAGAGAACAAACAATTACCTCCATTTCAGGAATAGTAATAGTCAGCAAAAGAAGACCCTTCTCACAAATTGATCTCAACTCTGCTGGACAAGCAGCCCCAATCTTCACCTGAGGAGAACA
Organism: Nelumbo nucifera; assembly: GCF_055504915.1. Lineage (NCBI taxonomy): Eukaryota > Viridiplantae > Streptophyta > Magnoliopsida > Proteales > Nelumbonaceae > Nelumbo > Nelumbo nucifera. Next base: position 8,629,599 of record NC_142654.1, on the reverse strand, counting down.
TCAAGTCAGTTAGGGGTGAGCAAAAAAAACCGAAAAACTGAAACAACCGAAAAAACTGACCGAAACCAAACTGAAAAATCGGTTAACCAAACCGGTCAGTTCGGTTTTGGTTCGGTGGTTTTAAAAAACTTAAGGTACCGGTTCGGTCTCGGTTAACCAATATAGAAAACTTGCGGTTAACCGAACCGACCGGTATACATATATTTCTATATATTTGTGTATATTATATATTTTTTATTTTTTATATATTATAAATTAATAAATATGCATTATATATAAATATATATTTTTATTTTTATTATGTATATATTTATAATATATATTGTAAAAATTAAAAACCGAAAAACCGACGAACTGAACAGGAAGTTAATCGAATGGCTTCAGTTCAGTTTCGGTTACCGGTTTTTGGTAGTACCAGTTCGGTTCCAAAAAAAAGCACCATGGTTTGGTTAAGCGAACCGTGAGCACCCCTAAGGTCAGTACTGCATAGCATCTACCAATTCAAGGTGACAACAGAGCAGATCAAACAAACCCAGTTTGGGACATGGTTTGTACATATGTGTATTTATCATGTGCATGGCAACACCTTCCATGAGGATGGAATGGGTCTAGGGACCTTAACATATGTTTACAGTCATCTTTTACGGTAAAACCAGGTCAGGACATGTATAAGGTTGGCTTATTGATAGCTTAGTCTGTGATAAGCATGGCCAGAAACCAATTAAGCCCAGTCAATCTACTCCTGTGCCAGAAGTGAGCATTAAAGAAACTAAATTTGGGCAACCTAAATGGCATTTAAGTTAATTTGGAACCTCCAGTCTCTTTTGTTGGAATGCATGGAAAGAAATGCTTGATCGAACATCCTTGGAGTTCTCAAAATTGTTCAACTCCTGATCTGAGATGGCACAATGGTGTACAAGATATTCAACAAACAACTCTCCTGAAGGACCAACCACGTAACAGTTTGATGCCATAACCACTATCAACTGACACCAACAAGCATTTCAATAATACCATTAGTAAGAATTATAAATCTTCTTACCACAAAAAATGCAAAAACCATCCAGCATTAACAATTCAAAGACAATATTATAGCAACCAAAAACCAAAAGGGTGAAAACCCAGATGACGGGGGGTCACACAGAAATCTTATGGGCGAAGTCCTTTGAACAATGCATGACAGACTGATAACAAGCATTTGAGATTGGATTATCAATGCATGATGGACTGAAGTCCATACTTCCTCTCTCATGTTCACATACACAATACAGGCAATTCCTAATCCAACACATCTAGAACGTTCACAAACATAAAATATAAGGCGCCATATGATCCAAGGTGTTTAGTTAAAATAGTCTAATCTTAACAAGTTGGGCAATTAGTTCAAATGAAAAACCAAAATACCCAATTAATGCATGTGTTAATGTAGGGATATTTCTATCTTTATACTTATGTTGAGGTTGCTGATCTGTAATATTATATTAGAACTAGTGTCCCTCACTTAAATAAGGGCACATGTATCTTTTCCATTATATTAATAATATAAAAACATGTCTGGCCGAATGGGAGAGTGACTTTTCCCTAATTCGAACCAGACTTTTCTTCTCTCCTTTTCTCCTCCTTTCTCTCTCTCTTTCTTCCCTCTTTCTTCCTCTTTCTTCTTGGCTGTTATCAGACTAACAGAACTCAAAGGCAGGCCGAATTATAACATGGTATCAGAGCACAACTAAGCAACTCGGATCTGCCCAGATTTCTGTTCTCTGCGCACTCAATCTAGGGTTTTCCTTTGATTTCTCTGCCATCGATTGGAGATAAGGGAAAGGGCTGAAAAGGAGTGATTGCCCTCTTCCCTTGGAGGTTTCTATGCCTCCAGTTGTGTCTTGTGTGGTCGGTTGCTGTGGTTTCTAAGAAGCCCTCCCCTAATCGATGAAGAGAAAAGGGCTGATTCGTGTGGTGCAGTGAGTGTCTTGTGTGGACTGATTTTCTTTTCGTGTGGTTTGTCTTTCAAGTGATGAGGTAAGAGATTTCTATGCATATTTTCTGTTATGAATCAAATAAGAATTATGTTTCAGATCGTATGATGGGATTTCAGACTGTAGTGTGCTAGGGTTTATGCTGTTTTTTTTTGTGTGATTCGAAGGAGGAGTGGTGCTCATATAGTGGTGAAATTTCAGGTAGTCGTAGGGTAGGGTTTGTGGTGTAAAGAGTGTAATCTTCAGCAATAACAAGTGCTGAAACCAGTGTGATCAGTGTGATCAAACAGTGTGCAGTGTGCCGAATTCAGTGATAACAGAACTCAGCAATGGGAGATAACAGTGATAGCAAATCTAATGTGATGATACCTACTGACTACCTGAATGTTCAAATGACCTCCATTAAACTGAATGGAGAGAATTATGTACCTTGGGCTAAATCTGTAGAAGTTTTTCTGAAGGCAAAGAAGAAGGTGAAACACATAAGGGAGGAGAAACCCTCCACTGATTCTCATGAGTATGAAGACTGGGAACAAGAGAATGCACAAATTATCACGTGTTTATGGAATAGTATGGAACCCAAGATTAGTGCAAATTTCATGTTTCTTGACACTGCCAAAGATGTGTGGGACCACGCTAAGAAGTTGTATATTGGTCAAGACAATACAACCAGAGTATATCAATTGTATCAGGAATACTTTAATCTGCAACAGGGCAATCAGAGTCTTGAGGAGTACTATGCTTGTATGAGAAACATCCGTAATGAGTTGAATGTTTATCACCCCCTCACTTCTGATGTCAAAATTCAGCAACAACAGAGAGAACAGTTTGATGTGATTCGATTTTTGGTGGGGCTGAAATCTGAGTATGAACCAGTACGGACTCAGATACTAGGAGGGTCAGCTCTCCCTTCTTTAGAAGAGGTGTTTGCTCGACTTCGTAGGACTTCTATTGGATCTACTGAGAACTCTAATGTCTCAGATAGATCAGCTTTTGCAGTGTCAAGGGGTTGTGGTGTTAGAGGTGGAGCTCGAGGAGCTCAGTCTGGCCATGGTGGTAGTAGTGGTCCGGTATAAGGCCGGAGTGGTGGTGGTGGACCTACATATAACCGTGGTAGTGGTCGTACTGGAGGTAGAGATTCAGGGGGAGCCCGTGGTAGAGGACGTGGCTCGAGTCCGAGGAGGTGTACTCATTGTGGTATGGATGGACATACCATTAATTATTGCTATGACTTGCATGGTCCATCCTCAACCTGGGCCAATCATGCCATGACTAGTGACACCAGTTCCAGTTTCAGACAGGAGAATCGTTCAGCTGATCAAATGCCTCCAACATCCCCAGATGGTTCCGGGAATGAGATGGTGAGTGTTCCCCGTGATGAGTATGAGAGGTTTGTCCAATCCACATCTCAGTAGAACACGGCTACTTTCGCACACTCAGGTATGGCTTGTTTGGCATCCACACCCAATCCCTGGATTATTGACTCTGGAGCCTCTGATCACATGACTAGAACTCCAGGTGTGTTTTCTTCCCTCTCCCATTGCTCAACATCACAATCTGTTACCCTTGCTAATGATTCCACATCCTCCATTTGTGGTTTTGGAAATGTTGACCTGGACCCTGTATCCCTATCCTTAGTTTTGTATGTCCCTAAATTTCTGCTTAACCTTATGACTGTTAGTAAGCTGATCAAGTCACTTAATTGTTCCATTACCTTTTACCCTTCTATGTGTGTTTTTCAGGATCTCAAGACGGGGATGAAGATTGGTGGAGGGCATGAAGCTGGTGGATTGTATTATCTTGACGGCGGTGGAAGAACATCAACAGCTCTCCAGTCATCTCTCTCTCCTCTCCAGTGGCACTGTCGATTTGGTCATCCTTCGCTGAAAGTTTTGAAATATTTGGCCCCTTCGTTGAGTCAACTTTCTGCTTTAGATTGTGAGTCGTGTCAGTTTGGGAAACACCATCGTGTTCCCTTTAGTTCTAGGGTTGATAACCGTGTGTCGAGTCCTTTTTCTTTGATTCACTCGGTATAAAATAATGCCATACAATGGATATAGATATTTTGTCATTTTTGTTGATGATTTTTCAAAGATGACGTGGCTCTATTTAATGAAAGAAAGAAGTGAATTGTTTACCATCTTCCAGAAATTTTATGCTGAGATTTGCAATCAATTTGGTGTTCACATTAAAATTTTTCGTTCTGATAATGGCTGTGAATATCTATCTTCTTCATTTCAAGAATACTTGGACCAAAATGGCATTATACATCAGACCTCATGTACCTGCACCCCACAACAAAATGGGGTGGCTGAGAGAAAGAATCGTCATCTCTTGGAAACAACACGATCCCTCATGCATCACATGAATGTTCCCAAACCCTTTTGGAGTGATGCGGTGCTTACTTCTTGCTTCTTGATTAATCGGATGCCCACGTCTATCCTTGATGGTCATTCCCCATTTACTACCTTGTTTCCCACCTTGTCTCCGTTTCCTCTTTCTCCTCGGGTATTTGGGTGTGTCTGTTTCGTCATAATCTGGGCCCCGGGAACGACAGGTCAGATGCATGATCCCTTAAGTGCATCATGCCGATTTTGTTCCCCTTGTTCCAGTCATGACCAAGTCCTTGCCTCCAGTGCCACCACCTATTGAACGCCCACCTATCCGTCAAGTGTATACACATCGACCACATGTATCGGCTGCTACTCCTCCAGCTCCATCACTGTCGACAGATCCGGCAGTTGTCTCCACACCAGCCCCGAACCCAGTATCTGATCTTGGTCTTCCCATTGCCTTGCGGAAAGGTAAACGCACTTGCACCCTTCATCCTATTTCTAATCATGTTTCACTCACTCACCTTTCCGCCTCCCATCGCCAGTTTATCTCTTTGTTATCCTCAGTTGTTGTTCCTAAGGATGTCCAGGAAGCCCTTGCCTCTCCAGGGTGGTGTCGTGCAATGGAAGAAGAGCTCTCAGCTCTACTTCATAATCATACTTGGGACCTCACCGCTCTTCCTCCTGGGAAGCAAGTTGGCGGTTGTAAGTGGGTTTATACTGTTAAGTATTTGCCTGATGGTAGTGTTGAACGCCTGAAAGCTTGATTGGTTGCAAAAGGGTACTCCCAAACCTATGGTATTGACTACACAAAGACTTTCTCCCCAGTTGCTAAGATAGGATCGGTTTGTGTTGTGATCTCTCTTGCAGTTATGTATGATTGGCCCCTATATCAGCTTGATATCAAGAATGCCTTTTTGCATGGTGATTTGCTCGAGGAGGTCTACATGGAGCAACCACCAGGGTTTGTTGCTCAGGGGGAGGATGGTAAGGTATGCAGACTAAAGAAGGCTATATATGGGCTTAAACAGTCTCCTCGAGCATGGTTTGGTAGGTTCAGTGAGGTGGTAAAGAAGTTTGGTATGAAGCAGTGCCAAGTTAATCATTCTGTCTTCAGTCATGACTCTTCGGTAGGAAAAATACTATTGGTGGTGTATGTAGATGATATTGTTATTACCGGGAATGATAAAATGGGCATTGACAGGTTGAAGACTTTTCTACAGGAGCATTTTCAAACAAAGGACCTTGGTAAATTGAAATATTTCTTGGGGATAGAAGTAGCAAGGTCTAAGCACGGTATTAATTTGTGTTAAGAGGAAATATGTGCTTGATTTGTAGGAGGAAACAGGTTTGTTAGGTGCTAAACCAACTGAAACACCTATGGAAACAAATACTAAACTGAGCAGTGATATGGGTGAAGTGTTTGAAGACCCTGGCAGATACCGACGACTTGTAGGTAAACTGAACTACCTAACCATTACTCGGCCAGATATTTCATTTGCAGTTAGTGTGGTAAGTCAGTTCATGTAGAAACCTCTGGTTCCTCATTGGAATGCGGTTCTAAGAATTGTGAGGTACTTAAAAGGGGCCCCAGGTCGTGATTTGATATACAAAAGTGGTGGAACACTTGAAATAGAAGGGTATACTGATGTTGACTGGGCTGGCTCTATGTCTGATAGGCGGTCTACCACAGGTTATTGCACTTTTCTGGGGGGTAATCTAGTGACATGGAAAAGTAAGAAGCAGACAGTCGTGGCAAGAAGCAGTGCAGACGCAAAATATAGAGCTATGGCACATACTGCTTGTGAATTAGTGTGGCTAAGGAACCTTCTACAGGAGGTAGGATACAACATTAATACTCCAATGAAGCTCTATTGTGACAATCAGGCTGCAGTTCATATTTCTTCTAATCCGGTGTTTCATGAAAGAACCAAGCACATAGAGGTTGACTGTCACTTTGTGAGAGAGAAGGTGCTGAATGGAGTGATAGACACTGCATACATTAATACAGGAAACCAACGGGCAGACTTATTTACAAAAGGGTTGAATCAGGGAAAAGTGGACTACATATGTAACAAGCTGGGATTATATGATATATACTCACCAGCTTGAGGGGGAGTGTTAGTGTAGGGGTATTTCTGTCTTTATACTTATGTTGAGGTTGTTGATCTGTAATATTATATTAGAACTAGTGTCCCTCACTTAAATAAGGGCACATGTGTCTTTTCCATTATATTAATAATATAAAAACATGTCTGGCCGAATGGGAGAGTGACTTTTCCCTAATTCGAACCAGACTTTTCTTCTCTCCTTTTCTCCTCCTTTCTCTCTCTCTTTCTTCCCTCTTTCTTCTTGGCTGTTATCAGACAAACATAACTCAAAGGCAGGCCAAATTATAACAGCATGCATGGATGATTTGGTTTCGATGAGTTCACATGGTCCAAAAACTTTCTTGCAACCCTACAATAAAGCACATAAAGGCTAATAATCAAGTGAAAAATCAAATCATCCAGTGAGTTCTTACCTTTTTTCCAACCCTAAATAACAGAAAAACCCCACTAACACACGGAAAAACAGAAGCTACCTCTAAGGTCTATTCCCTTACTATGACTATCAAGACTAATATGCTTTTTGTGTTTTCACATGGTCTACTACCTTCCCATGACAATTCAGAAATATGAAGGAAGCATAACATGTTGAGAAAATAGTTCAAGTGAAAAATCAATTAAGCCAATGAGTGCATGCCTGGATGATTTGGTTTCGATAAGTTCACATGGTGACAAAATTATCTCACAAGCCTACAATAAAACACAAAAATGCTAACAATCAAGTAACCTACTATGACAATCAAGAACTGCTAAGGTAGCCTAATATGTGTTGTGTGTGGTCACAGTCTACCATCATACCAAGACAAATTTGAAATATCAAGGTAGCCTAATACGTTCATTGATTTGTTTAAGTGGAAAAACAAATCACCAAATGAATGCATGCCTGAATGATTCCATTTCAATGAATTAACATGGTGACAAAATGTTCTTGCAACCCTACAATAAAACACAAAAATGGTAACAATCAAGTGCAAAACCAAATTACTCAATGAGTTCTTGCCTTTTTTTCCATCCCCAAATGACATAAAAACATCCCACTAGCATATGGAAAAATAGAGGCTTCTTCCAACTTTCCAAGGTCTACTACCTTACTATAACAATCAAGAACTGCTAAGTTAGCCTAATATGTGTTGTTGTCACATGGTCTACTACCATGACAAGTTAGAAAAATCAAGGTAGCCTAACATGTTAAGTGATTGGTTCACCGGAAAAATCAAATCACCCAATGAGTGCATGCCTGGATGATTTGGTTTCGATGAGTTAACATGGTAACACTTTCTTGCAACCCTACATTAAAACGCAAATTTTTTATAGGTAAAAAACGAAAATTTCATTAAAATAAAAGAAAAATTACATGTTGATGGTGATAAGGCATCACCCAGTTACAGCAATGATAAAAGGTTCCATTCTCGATATAAATTTTTCATATTACATATCTGAAATCCCAACACTTCCCCTAAATTTTCCCCCAGCTCCTCTTCATCAAGATGTCTGAATTCTGGATGAACCATAACCCAATCAGCAACCGACTTGCTTACAGCAGCTACTATCCTGTCCATGTTATAGTATTTGGCAACAAAAGTTCTTCTATTCTCCTCCTTCCAAATATTCGAAAAAATTGCAAATGCAATGCAGCTCCAAATCACCTTAGCCTTCTTAGAACCTCTTAACTTTGGCCACAAAGAAAAAATTTCTGAAGCTGAGTTTGGGAGAAAATCAGATACCCCAAACATTTTGGTGAACAATCTCCATAAAAGTCAGCAAACTTGCAGTTGAAAAATAGATGTCTGACATTCTCCCTCCTGTTCCTCACATAGACAACATCTATTAGTCATACTGAAACCTCTTGATTTTAGATGATCCACTGTTAGAATAATGCCCATTGCCACTAGCCAGGCAAAAGCTTCTACCCTTGGAGGAGCTGGGTTTCCCCACACTCCTAACTGATTTGAGTCTGAACTGTTTTTGCTAAGAGCAAGATAACAGGATTTCACAGAGAATTTTCTGTTTGAGCATTCCTTCCACCAGAGTTCATCCCTCATTTGAGAAGAGATCTTCACCTCCTCTAGCTTCCCTAACAGAACAATGCATTCTTCCACCTCTCTATCCCGCAAAGGCCTCCTGAATTTTGGATTCCAAATCAACCATTCTCCTCTTCTTTCATTGCAGCCACTAATAGTAATTTCAGCCTCAGCCAGCTAATATAGTCTTGGGAACAACTCCTTCAACTTGCCAACCCAACACCAATCATCCTCCCAAAACCTAATTCTTGATCCATCTCCTACTGAGAAGCTTGTTAGGCTTCCGAATTCCCTATTAAAACTCATGATCCCTTTCCACACACTCACCCCATATGAAGACCTTACCTCTCTAGGCTCCCAAGTCCCAACCAAACCTTGCCACCCCATACTTCCCCATCACCACCCTCTTCCACAAAGAATCCTCCTCTCTCCCTATCCCAAACCTCCAATAACCACTTCCCCAACAGGACCCTGTTAGAAACTTTCACTCTTCTAATCCCTATCCCTCCTTCTTTCTTTGGTCTGCATACCTTGTCCCACTTCACCAAGTGAAATTTCTTGTCCCCTCCCCCCCCCCCAACCTTCCCATAAGAAGTCTCTCTGAATTTCTCTATTCTTTCGGCCACCTGAGATGGGATTTTTAACAATGACAGATTATAGGTTGGAAGGCTAGAGGACACTTTTAATTCAAGTTATTCTCCCTCCCAGCGAGAGATACTTTGCTTTCCAACCATCCAACCTTCTTTCAACCCTTTCCACAATTGGTCTCCACAAAACAGAGAAATGCTAACAATAAAGCGTAAAACCTAATTACCCAGTGACATAAATACAATGCACTAACATATAGAGAAAGAGAAACTACCTCTAAGGTCTACTACCTTACTATGACAATCAATAACTTCTAAGGCAGCCGTAGCCTAATATGTGTTGTGTGTCGTCACATGTTCTACTATCTTACCATGACAAGTAGAGAAAACAAGGTAGATTATTAATGTGCTCGGATTTTTATATTAAGTAGAAAATTGATCCTCTTTTACAAAACTTTGAGAATTAAGGAGGTTAAGTCTAGAAGCTTCCAGGACACCTCTCTTGAGGTTCTTGCACCTGATGAATTGGGTAGACTGGATCAAAACAGCAGGCCATCTAGGCCAAGTTGAGCCTCCATTGTGAGCTTTGTGAAAGGCAAAGGAGCTCAGTCTTTGATTTTTCTCCTTTTTTATTTGGTTACACAACAAGGTATGTCTTGATCAATTTGTACAGTCTCAACAACTCTGTAATGTAACTCCAACATCACTTAAGTGAATTTTTTTCATTTACAGACAACCAACGAGTCTGTAACAGGATTTCTGTCAACTCAATTAAGCTTCTTGGATTAGGAGCTTCTGATAAGAGCTGGAGTTGCTGAACAGAAAGACGTAATATTTTGTCTTTTAGTTATTAAAATGATTAAATAATTAAATTTTCAAGGATATAGTGGCCTAACTAACTTCAGTTTAAGACATTAAGGAGCACACAACCTCCTCAAAATCTTATTCGCTTTCAGCTTGTGAATAACCCTATTCAGTTCTACATTAAAGAAGAAGAAGAAGAAGGGTTCAGCCAGTTGAGGAAAAGTTAACCCTCACTAGTCAACCCACTTGTATTTATATCAAATAAACTCAGTTACAAGAAAGACAATATTGTCCCTTATAATTGATGGGACACATAACTTAAACTTGAACAAAACATTCCTTTCACTCTCAAATATATAAGCCTAAAAGACCAAAATACTCCTATTCTGTGAACTCTCACACTCCCCCTCAAGCTGGAGAGTATATGTCATATAGTCCCAACTTGTCACAAATATAATCTACTCTGCCCCGAGACAATCCCTTTGTAAAGAGATCTGCCCACTGATTTCCTGAGCTCACATGAGATGTAGTTATCACTCCACTGATCACTTTCTCTCTTACAAAGTGACAATCGACCTCAATATGCTTTGTTCTCTCATGGAAGACTAGATTAGAAGTGTGAACAGCTGCTTGATTATCACAGTATAGTCTCATGGATTTGTCAACTGAGAACCACATCTCTTGTAACAAGTTCTTTAACCATACTAGTTCACATGTGGTATGAGCCATAGCCCTGTACACAGCTTCTGCACTACTCCTTGCCACCACTATTTGTTTCTTACTCTTCCAAGTTACAAGATTGCCACCAAGGAAGGTACAATACCCTGTAGTTGATCTCCTGTCTGATATAGAACCAGCCCAATCAGCATCTGTATACCCTACTATCTCAAGAGTCCCTCCACTTTTGTATAGAAAACCACGACCTGGAGCACCCTTCAAATATCTAACAATCCTTAGAACTGCTTCCCAATGAGGAATCTGAGGATGTTGCATAAACTAACTCACCATACTCATAGATAATGATATATTTGGCCGGGTAATAGTCAAATAATTCAACTTTCCCACCAACCTCCTGTATCTTCCAAGATCATCAAACTCTTCACCTACATCAACACTCAACTTGACATTCAGTTCCATAGGAGTCTCGGCTGGTTTAGCACCTAATAGTCCAGTTTCTTCAAGTAGGTCAAGAATATATTTTCTTTAACATAAGTTAATTCCATGCCATGACCTTATAACTTCTATTCCCAGGAAGTACTTCAGCTTACCCAAATCTTTTGTATTGAAGTAGTCCTATAGGAATTTCTTCAAATTGTCAATTCCATTACTGTCACTCCCAATTATGACAATATCGTCCACATACACCACTAGCAAGATTTTCCCATCTTTTGAGTCATGGTTGAACACAGAATGATCTACCTAACACTGTTTCATCCCAAAGTTCTTCACTACTTCACTAAACCTGCCAAAACATGCGCATGAAGATTACTTCAGTCCATAAATTGCCTTTTTGAGTCTACAAACCTTACCATCCCCCCCCCCCTAAGCAACAAACCCTAGTGGTTCCTCCATATACACCTCCTCAATGAGATCACCATGCAAGAAGGCATTTTTTATGTCAAGCTGCAAGAGAGGCCAATCATACATAGCGGCTAATGAAATCAACACCCGAACTGAACCAATTTTAGCCACAGGAGAAAATGTCTCCATATAGTCCACACCATACAACTGAGAATAGCCCTTGCCATTAACCTGGCCTTCAATCGTTCCACACTACCATCTGGAAGATACTTCACTGTGTAGACCCATTTACACCCAACAACATGCTTCCCAAGAGGAAGAGTAAAGAGTTCCCACGTGTGATTGTGTTGTAGAGTAGACAATTCTTCTTCCATTGCTTGCCGCCACCCTAAGGTAAGGGCTTCCTGGATAGTTTTGGAAATGGAAACAGATGATAGCAATGATATAAAGTTTCGATGGGAAGCAGAAAGGTGAGCAGCTGAAACATAGTGTGAAATAGGATGAGAAGTACAAGTACGTTTACCTTTCCATAGTTCAATAGGAAGATCAAGGTCCAAGGGAGAAGGTGCAACCACAGGATCTTCCAACGAGGACTGAATTGGAGGAGGGGCCGGTGCTCTTCTGTGAGAATACACTTGTCTAATTGGTGGTCTCTCATTAGTAACTGGCACAGGAGGGGGATTCGCAATTGGAATAGGAACCACGGGAAGAGGATCCTCAACAGGGACAGGAAGTGGAACTACGGGGGAAGGAGAAGGAACCACAGTGTCCGAGAAAAATGAGACCAATTCAAAGAAAGTGACATCAGAACACACAAATGACTTATGAGAGTTAGGGTTATAGCACTTGTACCCTTTTTGAGTCCTGGAGTATCCAAGGAAGATGCATTTAGTAGCTCGTGCATCTAACTTGTCTAAACTAGGCCCCAAATTTTGAACAAAACAAACACACCCAAAGACTCTCGATGTGAGAGGAAACAGAGCCAAAGTGGGAAACAAAACTGAGAAGGGGGATTGACTTCCAAGGATGGACATGGGCATCCGATTGATGAAAAAGCATGATGTGAGGACAGCATCACTCCAAAAACGCTTTGGGACATTCATATTAAGCATCATAGACCGAGCAGTTCCAAGGAGATGTCGATTTTTTCCGTTCAGCTACACTGTTCTGTTGTGGGGTGTAGGAACAAGAAGTTTGATGAATTATCCCATGGTGTTCTAAGTATTGCTGAAATGGTGTTGAGTTGTACTCTTTTGCATTATCATAACAAAGAATTTTAATATGAACACCAAATTGGGTACGTATTTCAGCATAAAAATTTTGAAAAATAGAGAATAATTCACTGCAATCTTTCATAAGATAGAGTCATGTCATCCTTGAAAAGTCATCAACAAAAATTACAAAATACTTATAACCATTGTATGGCATTACTTTAATTGGACCCAAAACATCATAATGAACTAAAGAAAAATGACTCAAGGCACGACTATCAACTCTCGGACTAAAAGAAACTCTATGATGTTTCCCAAGCTGACACAACTCACAATCCAACGATGAAAGATGACTTAAGGAAGGAACCAGCAACTTTAAAGCCTTGAGGGAAGGATGACCAAGTCTACAGTGCCATTGAAGAGGAGTAAGAGACGATTGAAATGCTATTGGCGAGCCACCACCATCAAGGTAATACAATCCACCTGCCTCATGCCCTCCACCAATCTTCATCCCTGTCTTGAGATCCTGAAACACACAAGAAGAGATAAAAGGTTTGAGATGTGGAGGACGGAGAAAGTGAAGAAAATACATTTGGAATCCCAAACATATGATCCGAGGCTCCAAAGTCAATTATCCAGTGTGAAGGCTTGGAAGCCAAGCAAACCATACCTGAATGGGCAAGGGTAGTTGTGTTCTGCTGAGAAGATGTCTGAAGGAACTGCTCATATACCGCACGTGGTACATTCACCATCTCCTTCCCAGAAGCACCAGTAGATGTAGAGGGGGTCTGATCAGTTTGTTGATTTTCACTAGTTGTACCACTGCCCCTAGTCACAACAAGGTTAGCCCAAGTGTTGGGTGGACCATGTAAATCATAGCAAAAATTAACAGTGTGCCCCTCTAATCCACAGTATGTACACTTTCCTAGGAGCATTACTTCTTCCTTTACCACAACCTCCACTCCAGCCACCAACACGGTTAAACATGGGACCACCTAGGTTACCTGGAAGTCCACGGCCACCACCTCCACCACCTCTATTTCCATGGCCTCCCCCTCTAGTCACCACCAAACCAGATCTGTCTGAGAGAGAAGAATACTCTGTAGACTCAATAGATGTCCTCCTAAGACGGGCAAACACTTCTTCAAGTGAGGGAAGAGCAAACCCCCTCAGTATTTGTGCTCAAACAGGTTCATATTCAGCCTTCAAACCCACCAGAAACCTTGTCACATCAAGTTGTTCTCGTTGTTGTTGCTGAACATGAGCATCCAGTGTCAGAGGATGATATACATTATGCTCATTTTGGATATTTCTCAGACTTACATAGTATTCCTCCAAGCTTTGATTGTCTTGCTTCAGATTAAAGTACTCTTGGTACAACTGATACACCCTAGTTGTATTGTCTTATCCGGAATACAGTTTCTTAGCAATGGTCCCAGATTTCTTTAGTTGTATCTAGGAACATAAAGTTCACACTGATTTTAGGTCCCATGCTATTCCACAACCAGGTCATAATTTGAGCACCCTCTTGCTCCCAATCACTGAACCCTAGAGAGTCAGAGGAAGCTTTTTCCTCTCTCACATGCTTTACCTTCTTCTTGGCCTTTAAGAACACCTCCACTGACTTGGCCCACGGCACATAGTTCTCACCATTCAACTTAATAGATGACATTTGAACATTTAAATAATCTAGAGAGATCATAATACCAGTTTTGTTGTCACTACCATCTCCGGCTGACATCATTTTCAACCAAATCTCCTCACTTCACAAAGGAATCACTGTTATAGACAAGGTTTTTACCTTCAACTATTCAGAATCAAACCACACACAACTTAGCACAGTATAAACACTACCACACTACTGCTGTCGTGAACTTCAGCAACTGAAAACCCTACTTTCAACGACATACCCAGGCATAAACAGAGGAAAAAGGGACTGATATGCATACTAATCACTTCACACCACCACAGAAATATATTATAGACCAAAACACAGCATTCGCAGTCCACTATTTGGGCGGAAAAAAAAACTGTTCATACCTGTCCACAAACAGCCCTCTTTGTATCACAGAATAGAGGGCATCTACTACACCACTTCAACGACCACCACCACAGCAACTGGAGGCATACTTACCTCCAAAAACAGAAAACAACCACTCCTTTTTGGCCTCTTGTCGAGCTTCCAATCAGGCTAGGAGAAAATCGATGAAATCTGATATAGCTGGCGGCGAACTCAGGAAGAAGAAAGGGTGATGAGGAAAGAAGAAAAAGAAGAAAAGTAAACTGGGTTTTATTGCTCTGATACCATGTGAATAACCCTATTCAGTTCTAGGTTAAAGTAGATAAGAAGAGGAAGAAGAAGAAGAGAAGAAGAAGAAGGGTTCGGCCAGTTGAGGAAAAGTTAACCCTCACTAGTCGACCCACTTGTATTTATATCAAATAAACTCAGTTACAAGAAAGACAATATTGTCCCTTATAAGTGATGGGACACAACTTAAACTTGAACAAAACAGACCTTTCACTCTAAAATAGATAAGCCTAAAAGACCAAAATATCCCTGTTCTGTGAACTCTAACACAGTTCAACATTATAGTAGTTCTATGATTTATGTTGGTAAGTATCAGTTTTTGGAGTCATTGATAACAGCTAAGTTGGCTGAACTGAATTGCATACAGTTTTTCTTTTAGTGAATAAGCAATTAAGTAGCATACCAGTTCCCTAATTGGTGAATGATATGTTGGAGTGACTAGGTTATGCCTAACCATGTGACCATATGACTAATTTATCCACTAAAAGACAAACCAATAAGTAATTGAGTTCAGCCACATTTCTTTTTATCAATAACTGCAAACTTTCATTAATGTTAAAAAGTTAGAGTTGTACAATAATGAGAAAATGTAGAGTCACATAGCACCTTAGAAGATGCTTCCTTATTAGAAATCCAAGTCAAATAAGCCATAGGTCAAATAGTCATTTTTCAAAAGGTTTTCTAGCAGATTTAGTAAGCTTTGAAGCATTCTAACTATGGGTATAAGTTGGAGAGTGATTATAAGTCCTACATTAGGGAAGTAAGTCTACAAAAAAGTCCACGATGAAGAGTTTACAATCTTTCCCAGAACAATTGCTGTCTATTGACTCCCTGTTTTGCTAGTGCATTCACCATCCCATTAGCAGTTCTTCTAACCCAGTTAAAAGAGACATTCAACTCCCTTGCTAAGTATTCTATCTCCCTGAAGGCATACCTGTAGATCCAAGGTGCTGGGTTACTTGCCACCCAAGATATAATCAGTTTTGAATCCCCTTTCACTTCCACTTGTTGCAGTCCAAGCTGTTTTGTCAATCTTAATTCATTTCTCCTTGCAGTAGTGCCAAAGATTCTGCTCTAATCAAATCTCCAAACCCAACTAGTCCAAGATATTGCTTTCAAATGCAATGATGAGATTTTTTGGCAAAATTATGTACTTTCATTTCTTTTCTTTGTTTAAGAGGAAAGGAAGTCTATAAAAGTTCCATAAATTGCTTTCAAGTAGAATGACGAGATTTTTTTGGAAAAAAAATAAAATAAAATTATGCACTTTCATTTCTTTTCTTTGGTTAAGATGCTCAAGAATATTTCTTCAATGATTCAAAGAGGACCTTGTTTAAATTTGGTGTGGTTCCACATTGATTCAGGAAGAAAGGTTTAACTCCTCAAATTATATTTGTTCTGTTACTACTTTTTTTGGAGCAATTTGAGTAGTGTACTGCTTGTATACAGTGTTTTCTCTCTATATTTTTTGGTAAAATTCTCTCTCTTAAATCATTTTGATTTTACTTTGACAGAAATAAATATCACATGTCAGGATCCATGAGAAGGGATTTCAATATCCAGGTGTAAATCAAAACTGTGCACCCATACTACAGCCAACAAATTCTAGATGAAATGAATAATAGACAACTGCAAGTTTTGCTCAATCATAAAAATATTTGGCACATTGCCCAAAAAGGTAAATCACAAAAATTTTCATCTTAAAAGTACCTCAGAGAGTGCCTTACGGATTCCTAAGCTCTGCTCATCTAAAAGCAACTTGACAGCCTCAACAAGTAAAGGCCTTTTAGCATGCCAAGCTTCAGACAACCTCAAGAGGGAGAAAAAATAAGTTAATCCCTGTAAGACAATTGCAACTGGAAGATCCAAATTATGAAACGGAAAGAAACCTGGGCAAGAGATGCTTTAAGACACAAAGTGCCCCATATGTATAAGGTTCTTCCTTTAACCTGCATTTCTGGTTACAGTAGAACATATAAATTCAGGTAAGTGGAGGAAACAAAAACACTAATTTCCTTATAAACTAACACAGAGAAAGAGAGAACAAGAAAAAGAAAAGGAAAAAAGTAAGAAGAAAAAACAAAAACAATTACATTTGGCAGGTAATGCATTCCCAAAAGGTATACCACCTGAAATTGGTACTCACATTCAGAAGAAACATAAAGAGATCCTCAGAATATACCAAACCAACAGTCAGAAAGCAGTGCTGAACTTCATTATATGTCTGCATCCATCCACATACACAACAATATAAATATGAAATTATTACAGATAGTGTAGCATAAAATAACTCTGGCAACACATAAAAGAATCAGATTCATTAGGTATAAGAGAATGAAGCCTTCTCTTCCAATCTTATATGGAGTATATAATTCATACTTTTTATCAGTATACAAAAATATCCAGTAACGAGAGAAAAAGAGGTGCAAAGTCAAGTAGCTCCTAAGAGTAGTCTAGAACATGGTGTTCTCTGGATGATGATGCACTGCACTGGAACCCAGATGGCCAGATGTAATATTTCACTAGGGCATTCTTTGTAAACAATTCATGGCAAAGAAACACAGTTTCACTGATAAGTGAGCTATGGTTTCTGCACACCCTAATGAACTATATCAGGAAGATAAAAAAATACATTTAACAAAATAAAATCTTGGAACTATAACTAGTAAAAACATGAAACTAGTAGATACAATAAAAATAAAAAATAAAAAACATTAATTAATATAGAACGTTTACAAGAGACAAAATGGAAATGAAAAAGGCTGGTTTACTTACATCAACCTCATCAATCTCATCCATCATTGGTTCATCTTCATCGGCCTCCCGATCTCCTTCTCTACTTTCTTCTAAGGGGAAAGTTCTGTACTTCTTCCCTTTGTATGTTCTAACTCCATCTCCTGTCTTACTTCCTTCCTCCTCTCTTCCCCCTCCCTCAGTCCCCAGATCTTCCTCCCCTCCTTTCTCCTCTCTTAGAACTTCATTCATTTCTCATTCTACCTTCCGCACTGACTCTTCCACATCTCCCATTTCCTTTGCCCCGATCACCCCAATCACCTCATCCTCTTGACTTCTTTTCCCCTCTTCTTCAGCTCTATTTTCAACCCTAATCAGTAAAACCTCAGTCGCCTCTCTACTAATCTCTTCTTCTACTACCACCATTTTTTCTCCCCAATCATCTCCTTCAATCCTTTCCAAATCTTCTCCCTCACCGTTAGTAATGTCCAATACATCTTCCCGCCCTTCCCTATTTTTTGTTGTATATGATTGACTTCACAATTAGCTGAGTCCCCCTCTTATCTTCAGCACTCCTTTTCTCGCCCCTGTCATCTTCCTGTATCGCCATTGAAGCTTTCTTTATGGGGAAGAAAACTGTCGTTCTCCAAACAAAACCTTTGGCATCACATGTGTCCTCTTCTGTGACCACCTTCTCTGTTGAATCCTCTTCAACCTCTAGGACCCCAGATCTATCTACAGGGCTTCTAGTTTCTCCCAATGTTTCTTTTCTCGGCTGAAGAGTTTTACATTCTTCTAACTGCACAACCCCATAAGCCTCTAGGGCCGACTCACCTTCATAATTGGGCCTAGATTTCAACTAATTTCTGAAGGATTTAAAACTCCTGATCCCTTTATTAGAATCCTGTTTAACATTCAAACATTTCCGGCCCTGGAATTTGCCCTCTATTATGCCCATGTGCTCCCCAAGTGGATCACGTGTAGAACCACTAATAACCGAGTTGTATAGGCTTTTCTTTCTCTTGATACACTTGTTCGTCTTCCTCTTCTCCCTTTCCAATCTCCCTATTCTCAATATCATTGTTACGATTCAATCTCGCATTTTTAAAACCCAACATCTCTTTGCTCTCTCCCTTCTCCCCGATGGCTTCCAATCTGCTTGTGCCATGTCGGCTCCACCAAACCCTACCTGCAGCTTCAACTTCTCATCTCCCATACCACAGAGACGCTTCAGCTTCCAATGCCACCCAGAGCTTCCACCATCTCCCTCCAGCAAAGAAGTCGATTGTGCGAGAAACCACGAATGGAATATAAGAAACCACCTCTCATCTAAGGGCACAACCCATAAGGTATTTTGATGACTTGGGTATTGAGTGGCATATCTTTTTTTCCTAATAGATGTTAAAGGAATGGAATATGAGAAACCAACAAGGCACAACCCTGTAGATTGGAGCTTTGGATAGGCAAATCTTCTAATGGCAAGTTTTAATACAACCATGGATCCATTTGCACTACTTCTCTCCAAATCCAAAAATCTTCAACACCTCCAACAAGAACTCCCAAACCACCAGGTCATAAGCTTTCTCCAAATCAAGCTTACAGACTAGCCCCTTTTTTTCCATTTCTTTTCAACTCCTCCACACTCTCATTAGCAATCAAAGTTTGGTCAATAATCTGCCTATCTTTAACAACTTGGTTTGGGGCAATTATAGAGGGAAGCACACATCTAATCCTTCGAGAAAGCACCTTCGCAATGATCTTATATAGGTTATTAATCAAACTTATGTGCCTAAACTCCCTTGGATGGTTTGCACCCAATTTTTTAGGGACCAAAGCAATGAAAGAAAAGTTCAACCCTAGGTTTATAATCCCCTTATCAAGAAACTCATTTAAAACTTTTTGGAGATCATCTTTCAAAGTGTCCCAGCAATCTTGATAAAAGGCCATTGTAAACCTATCCGAATCTAGTGCTTTTGCTCTATCCATTGAGAAAACCACTTCCCTTATTTCCTCTAACTCAAACTTCCTTTCCAACCAACCCTTATGAACTTCGGATAACTGTGGCCAATCCAGTCCATCTATCCTTAACCTCTCATTTAGGGTCTTCTAAAAAGGGACTTAAAGTGTGCCACAAAAGCTCCAGCAATTCTACTTTGATGAGTTACTGTTACACCTTCCAAATCCAATTTTGAGATAAATTTTTTCTCCTCCTGTCATTTGCTAAGGCATGGAAAAATTTAGTGTTCCTATCCCCTTCCTTTTTTTATCAATAACTGAAATTCATCAATAATCAAGAAAAAGGAGGATACAAAAGAAGGAGAGAAACTCCTAATTCCCCCAGACGGAGGCCATAAAATGAATTACAATATAGCCCAAAATTAGTTTTTCTTCCCACCCCTTGTTTAGCTAAAGCATCAGCTATGGAGTTGGCATCCCTCTTAACCCAATTCAGCTTGACATCCATTCCTTGTGTCAAGTATCTGTTATCTAAATTTCCTTTTCTCATTCATGTAAGCCCACCACCCCTTCTCCTCCTCTTTTCAAAGCCTGTCAATAACCAGCTTAGAGTCCCCTTCAATTAATACCTTAGTAAGGTTAAGCTGTTTGGCTCTCTTGGCTCCTTCCACCACAGCAAGGATTCCCGCTCTTAGTGAAATCCCAACACCACTGGGAGCAAAGAAAAGAGCCACAATTTTGCCATCTTCACCCCTAAAAACACCTCCAGTACCTGAAGGTCCGGGATTTATTTCACTGCTACCATCAAAATTCAGCTTGGTGAACCCATTAGTAGGTGGAGGCCAAGTAGGCACAACTAACTCTTTCAATGGATCAAAATCAGCCACTTCTCTCTACTTTTTTGCCCCTAAACCTGTTTGCTCTGCAAAACCTTCGATTTGGTTCTCATCACCATCACCCTTGTGTCTTTCTTCACCTATCCCTCTGTTGAGTTGTTCGGTTTGGGGCCATCTTTTACTTCATGTTTGTCTTTCTTACTGGGCCTAAATGGGCCTTATTGTTTTGTCTTTATATTTTACATTTTTAAGTTGTCACATGGATGGTCATATGACCCCTGTAGTTACTGCCATCCTATGAGAGCTTTGATGTAATTTTTCCACTTAATTGTTTCTGAAATATAGAAGTGAGGAATCTAACAATCCCGATAATCTATTTTTCTCCCTAACACCTACATTCTTCTCCCCTTCTCTTCTCTTCTACTTTGCATACCTGTTACATAGTGTTTTCTTTGTTTTGCATTGCTGAATCAAACAAGTTGGTATCAGAGCACTTGTACTCTTTTTTTATCTCTTATAATCCCATACACACTCAGATCAACAGTATCTATGGAGTAGCGAGGTGTTGATCATCATCTAACATTGCAACCTAGTTGGTAAAGGTTTTTAGACTTTTGAATGCTGTTTGGGAGCCAAGATGTGGATCTAAATGTTGCTGTCCAAAATCAGAACCAACTGGAGAGAAAGAAGTGTATTCTGATTAAAGTTCTTTAAGATCATCTTTTAACAATTTCTCAACAATCCTGAAAAAAGCCATAATGAATCCATCAAGGCCCAGTGCTTTTCTCTATCCATAGAAAATATTGCATTTTAATTACCTCCAAATCAAATGATCTTTCTAGATTCTCCACCAACTCCCTACCCGAAGTAAGTTGAAGTAATCCCCAAAGGCCAATGCAACCTAATTTTTAAAAATTCAAAAATGACAAAAAGTTGCATGTTAACTTGAAAAGGGGGGAAAAAGGCCAATATGAAGACAAAAGTAATGCAGCATACTTCATTAAAATGAACCTGATCATAGCTTATTTAATTTGACAAGGACTACTACAAACCACCAATAAATGGAAGAGGTTAGACCTTCCAAGTTCCATTATCCTTTATCACTTGTAATTAAAAATAATCACATAAGTAAATAAAAAAGTCAACCATAGAATTAATGCATGGACAAGAAATGATAAAGGCCATTACTAAATGTTGGTCCCAGCAATCTGGGGTCATGGGATGGGTAGACTGGGTACGGTGCTAACCTTTGGCATTTTTTGCACAAAGTAACCGCCCTCAGACTCGAATCTGCGTTCTCACGCTTGCAGCTTGCAAGCTCAAGATTTTAATATTACACCAAGTAATGGCCCCTATGAACAAGAAATGATGTTTAGAAAAAAAAAAAAAAAAAAAAAGAAAGGGTCATCAATTATTATTGAAGCAACACCTTCAGTCCCACTGAAAAGTCGGAATGCTCCTTGTTTTCACTATTAATGCAGACAACTGGGAGAAGCGTGGCCAAGATAACTGTAAGTTCCTGCTAGTCAAAATATAGTGGTATAACAGAGTAAAACATCATGATAACTAATCACAAACTTAATAAACATTTTTTATAGATACACAAACTCAAGAAATATGTTCATGGCCAATTAGTAATTGTAATAAGCGACCCTCCCAACAAAATAGAAAAAAAAGTATTCTTAAAGGATCATAGCAGAGCAGTATAACAGTGCAGC
The DNA here is from genome assembly GCF_055504915.1 of Nelumbo nucifera. Taxonomy (NCBI): domain Eukaryota; kingdom Viridiplantae; phylum Streptophyta; class Magnoliopsida; order Proteales; family Nelumbonaceae; genus Nelumbo; species Nelumbo nucifera. The sequence continues at coordinate 8,607,490 of NC_142654.1, read as the reverse complement.
ATATAAATCAATTCCAACCTAAAATACCCAAAAGACAAGCAATTAAACTACCTCTATGCCAATATATGCACACACAAACATTCTATATGGATAAAGATGTCTCAGGTTACAACTGATTGTGCTATAACAATTTTAATAGGGGTTTGTTCAAGACTTGATAGTGATTTTGTGATAATGTTTTAAAATGTGTTGGTGAGCTTCGGTGAGGAATGTGGGGAAGTTGAAGGAGAGACTCGAGTTCCTGCATCACTGAGGAACATGGTGCGATTTATTAACTCAGATCCAGATATTTGAGATGTGAAGACTTGGGTGTCGGTGGAATGGCATGGAAGAGGGTTCAAAGGAGTGAGAAGATTAGGAGCTTGCCTGTTTCTGTTTAGTTTCAGGAGTAGGAACAATAAAGAGATTGTGTGGGAACATGATAGGTATGGAGTTAGTAGGTTTCCAGAGTTAAGACTGGATAAAAGGTGCCCGACGGTGGGACAAATCTCTGAAGAAGTAAACTTCATATGGATCGATGTTTACAGGATTCCACTACATGCTTAGAGTACAGAAACTTTTAAAGCAGTTGGGGACGCTGTGGGAAAATTTAAAAGATAGAAATTATCTAGGGGTACAGCTGCAGTTTGCAAGAATCCTAATTCAGACGGAGAATGCGGTGAAAATTCATCCTCTTCTTGACCTGTTTTATTCTGGAGAACAGTACCAACTCAGGATTGTTGTGGCAGGAAGAGATCCTTGCTTCAATAAGGGGGAGGTTTCCTGGAGACCAGAACTTGAGGAGGGGAGGAGTAGAAGTGGGATGGAAGGAAGGAAGAGAGCAGGAGAAATCGGATAAAGGAAGAGAGAAGAAGATGAACAGTCAAAGTGGTCAGGGGAGCATAGGGAGGAAGAAGAAGAAGCTGAAAGGTCGGGGCAAAGACAAAATAAGGGCAAATTTTGTAATTTTATGAAAAAATACCTATTTAATGAATAAGGGTAAAATGGGTAAAGAGGGTAAAGAGGATGGGGAAGTTTAAAAATTTGAAGTAAAGAGGGAGGAAAAAAGACAATTTTGGGGCTAGAAAAAGGGAAAGTAGAGGCTGCAGTCAAAGGAACTCTTGGAGCGTAGGAAAAACAGAGCTTGACGAACAAGAGATAGGTTCAAGTTACACATCAAATCGGAACAGGAGAGTGGTTCGAGAGTGGAGAAGAAGGGTCAAGAGGAGGAAAAACAGAAGACCTGCGGGAGTTAGGAAAGACAAAAAGAACAAGAAGAACCAAAGGAGAAGGCGAGCAAGAAAGGAATAGCAAAGGAAGGAAATGGGAGGAAGCAAGGACATTTGGGGCGACATCTGCTGAATTTTCAGTTTTATAAGATGGTGCAGAAAGTGGGGAGAGCTGTAAGGAAAAAGAGCAGTGTGATCTTTCCATGGCAACACATCAAAGCAACAAGTTTCAGGTAGGCCAAATCAGTACCAATTATCTTGAGGTGGGAGGATTTGAGGAATCCCTAGGGAAAGGGACAGGTGTGTCTCAGAATTTGGGGGAGGGGATGGTAAAGGAGGCAAGGGAGCCGGGGAAGGAAATAAGGGAGAAGAGAGTGGTTGCAGATGAGCAAACTGAAGGGGGGAAAGAATCTGGGGTGTTGGAGATTGGTGAAACTGTTGAGGGAGGTAAGGAAACGACGAGGGTTAGTGTGGGTGAGGGAGGGGATGTGTTGGAAACCTTTGGGGAAGAGTTAGAAGATCCAGGAGAAAAGGAGAATACTGGGGAAAGGGAGACTGGTAAGGAACAAGTATATAAAAGGAAAAAATAAAGAACAAGGCCTTTGGAAGATAAGGGAGAAGGGGAAGCGGCAGAGGAACAGGAGCAGGTGGAGACTGATGAGACACACTAGGTTGGCCAGACAGCTGATTTTGATAAAGTAATTGATGCAGAGGTGAGGGTGAGCAAAGTTCTGAGTCTTTTCTTTTTAGAGGGAGAGGAGTTCACAAGGAGAGCCTTTAGAGAAGTGGAAGAAGAGTGCAAAGGGGAAGAACAAGGAATAGGGAGAAGTCTCAGGAGAGAGAAATAAAAAACAAAAAAGGAAAAGAGAGAGAGAGAGAGAGAGAGAGAGGGAAAAGAAGGAAAGAGAGAAAAAGAAAAGAAAGGAAGGAAAAAAGATATTGCTAAGAAAGGTAAAGTAAGGAAATCAAAGATAACAATTTGTTCTTGGAATGTTAGAGGGCTGAGAGATCCAAAGCACGGAGAGGTGGTTAGGAATTTTGTAAGTCCACAGATTGTGGCAGCAAGAAGCAATGCTGTAACTGAATATAGAGCCATGGCACACACTATATGTGAACTAGTATGGTTGAAGAATCTCTTACAGGAGATGGGGTACACAATTGATAGTCCCATAAAGCTGTATTGTGACAACCAAGCTGCAGTCCACATTTCATCTAATCCAATTTTCCATGAGAAAAAAAAAAAAAAAAAAAACATATAGAAGTTGATTGTAACTTTGTGAGAGAAAAGGTGCTAAGTGGAGTAATAAGTACTGCATATTTAAACATAGGAAGTCAATGGGCAGACCTGCTCACCAAGGAGTTGAGCGGGGGAAGACTGGATTACATTTGTAACAAGCTAGGACTATATGATATGTACTCACCAGATTGAGGGGGAGTGTTAGAATCGGCTATACAGGGGCAGTTTGGTCATTTCATTTTACATTAAAAGTGTGGTATTATGTCTTTTATATTTTGGTTTAAGTACTATATCCCATACTTAATTAGGGGCATAAGTGTCTTTGTCTTCTTTAATCAGAAACGTATAAATAATACCTGGCCGACTAGAGAAAGACATCTTCTCTAGTTTGAACCAGTTCTCTCTCTTCTGATATTATTCTCTGCTTTTCTAGGGCTGAAACCAGTACAGATCAGTTTTGTAACACAAAGCAATCTTGCTTTCTTGCTTCCTCTTATCTTCGGCCATGTAGAAAAAATTTCTGCAGCAGATTCTGGATAAAAGTTAGATAACCCAAACAAAACAGCGAAAATCTTCCACAAAAACCCAGCAACCTTACACGAGAATAGATGGTTAACAGTTTCCTCCCATTCTTTACAGAGGAAGCACATGTTAGCCATGTTGAAACCCCTGGATTTCAGATGCTCCACTATCAGTATATTATCCATTGCCACGAGCCAAGCAAACGCTTTAACCCTTGAAGGAACTGGATTTCCCCATACACCATCTAGCTGATTTGGATCTGAATCACCCGAGTATAACCATGTAGCATGATTTAACAGAGAACTTCCCATTTGAGCACTCTTTCCACCAAAGTTCATCCCTTGTTTGAGATGATATCTTCACTTCCTCTAGTTTATCCAGAAGATATATGCATTCCTCCACTTCTCTGTCAAGTAAAGGCCTTCTAAACTTTGTACACCATATCAAATGATCACCCCTCCTCTCATAATATTGATTTATAGAAACTTCAGCCTCAGTCAACCTATACAGCCTTGGACATAGATCACACAATTTGCCTGCCCCGCACCAATCATCCTCCCAAAACCTCTGCACCATCTTCAACTGAGAAACTTGTTAGGCATCTGAGATCCTAATTGAATTTCATGATCCCCTTCCACACACTCACCCCATATGAAGACCTCACCTCCTTGAATTCCCACCCAAACCTCACCATCCCATACTTCCCCACCACCACTCTTCTCTATAATGAATTTTCCTCCCTCCATAACCACTTCCCTACCAAGGCCTTAATGAAAATCTTCACCCTGATAAATCCCAACCCACCCTTATCCTTTGGTTTACAAACTCTCCCCCAATTTACCAAATGAAACTTCTTTCCCCCACCTTCCCTGCAAAACCCTTCCCATAAGAAATCCCTCTGAATTTTTCAACTCTTTCAGCCACTTGAGATGGAATCCTTAGTAAGGACATGAATAAGTTAGTATGCTTGAAAGGATACTCTTGATTAAAGTTATCCTTCCTCCCAAAGATATTTTGATTTCCATCCATCCTCCTTTCCAGCCTTTCCACTATTGGTCTCCATAAAGCACCTAATTCTGAAGCTTCCCCAATCGGCATCCCTAAACAAGTGAAAGGAAGCTCCCCTGTTCAGCATTTAAAGGCCCCAGCACACTCCAATAAAGCCTCCCTTTCACCTCCCAGACTCCAACCAATACACTATTTGAAAGTTTAACTTTCATCCCATTAAGAACTCAAAGTTCGCCAAAACTGCTCTTGAATTTAAGACCTGCTCAGCCGATGCATCCAAGAAAATCAAAGTGTCGTCTGCACATTGCAGATGAGCAATACAAGGTCCCTCTCTGCCCACCTTGAATCCTTCAATTAAACCCAACATATATGGATTCATGTTTGCATATTCAAATCAAGCTGATGGTGTGTGGAAAAATCCGGTCCCTCCCAAGGTTGAAGAATTTGCATCATTGCATGGCTTGTGGCCATGGATAGCATGTTTACTGTGGACCATACAAAATCTAGGGGATTCAATATGGCTAATATGTGCTTCCTGTGCAAAGAGCAAGAGGAAAACATTAGCCATTTATTCTTCTCATGCAAGATTTCTGGATTTTTGTGGAGGCTGTTACTGCTCTGTTTGGGTTAAGAGACTTTCGTCCAACTTCTACTGCTGAGAATTTTTTCTTCATGGCCAAAGATGAGAGGAAGCAAGAAAGCAATGGTGATATGGAGCTGCATTCCGTTTGCAATCTGTTGGAACATATAGAAGGAAAGAAACAGAACAGTTTTTGAAAACAAATTGCAGAGTTTGGATAAAATTGTGGAAGCTATCAGCAAATCTGTCGCAGATTGGGTGTTGCTACTACCAGAATTTAGACAAATCACAAGGGAGGATCTTGGGGATAAGCTTGGGAAAGTTCTGGGGTTTCAAATCTGCAATTTGGAGAACTTATATCGAATGCTCTTTTGTAGTTGTTTGTTTCTGTATGCTGGTGATACCTTATCACCTATTAGATTGTACGTTTTATTTTCTTTTAATGAAATTTCATTTCTACCATAAAAAAGAGGTTTTACTTGGCAAAAAGATGTGTATTCCTTGACAAAAAGAGAGGTTTTTATGGAACTGTATTCCTTTTGCTATTTGTTGAGAAATTTGGAAAGAAAGAAATAAAAGAATCTTTGAAGGCGAGATGAAGAGTAACGAAAGGCTAGACATAGTTATTGGAGCAAAGCTTATGAATTGGATGTTGATCCTTCCAAAACTTGGAGGCCTTAAAAGAGAAGATTTTGGTTCTAATTTTTGGCGCACTATGAATTTCAGTTAATGTAATATGTTTAAAAGAGTCAAATCGTTTTCTATTGTTTCTTGTTTTTGGTCTTGGATTAGTGACAATTTCTCATCAGATCTTGCAATTTATTGCGTTATTAATAAAATTTCTTTCTTTTATTTATCTTCAAAAAAAACTAGAGATATCATTCTATCTAGGTTTTCATAATAACCAGAAAAAATGAAGCAACTTAGTTCACCTACACACTAGCATTATTAAAGTTACCAAAGGATGCACAATACCTCAAAATCAAGCAAAGGAGGACCATCTTCTGACAATAAAGAGGCATTTAGGACATTATGCAGACTACAAGTTGCCAAAAAGGCGACCTCTTGATCTTTTTTATACCTGTTTAATGATAAGAAACATTAATCTCCTTAAGCCCGTATGAATGTCTTAGAAAATGGACATTAGACAATGAAATAATGTCAAAAAGAAAAGCATTATATCTGGTGCCATAATAAGAATCTATGAATGAACATCACAAAATAAAAGAAATCTTACAATTCTAATATAGTTTGAACAAGTCTTGGTAAAGCTGCCTTTAGTTGCAACCTAGTAATGAGACCAACCATCTGACCTAGTGCCTCCACAGAAGAGACACGCACCTATTAAAAGAACAAGACAACAAAGCACATTACGTCTACGTAAACTCTCTATAGATCAAAGCATGAAAAAGGGTGCCAAAAGAATTTTTTATTCGAAACAAAATCTTTAATAATGTATAAAAGGAATGTTTTAAAGTAAAGAAGAGACATGCACCTCTGGAGGTGAAGGTATTTGATGAAATGCATAAGGTAAGCCCAAACTTGCAACATTCCTTTGAATCAGGCAGTAAATTGGGAGATTTAAATATGGTCAAATCTCTCAGGTTGTTTTTCTTACGGGGTGAAGACAATGCTTTCAAACGATAAAAGGGGAGGGAAAGAGATTTAAGTAGTTGGGTATCAGAAGTTGGGGTGAAAGAACATCAAATTCTTTTTATGACATGTCAAAAGCTGAGGAATTCATTAAGGCCTGATGGATTTAACTTTAGCCTCATTAAGGCCAGTTGGAGCTTCTTTTTTTTCAAGAACTCCTGGATGGAAAAGAAATGCCATCCTCACCCTAAGATAAATAGGAAAAACCATGCTATTAATGGAGATGTACTTCTTACAAAATGTTAAAAGAATGACGAAAAATGGCATTCCATTCTACTAATAGTTTTGAACTAAGCAAGATTCTTTGCATGACTACTTGAAGAAACGGCTTCCTCCTTTTTGGACCCTATAGCTTCAGGCTTTTTGACCCAAGCAGGAGATCAGTCTGGCTCATAGCGATAATAATAAAAGAGTTCCTCCCCAGCTTTTATCCGTTTCGTTGCAAATATACCCACCCTGTGATCCCCCGCTACCATGATGACCTTGCCATAGAAATTTGGATCAGGAGAATGATTAACAAATTTCAATTTATCACCCTTCTGATAAGCATCAAGAACAAACTGATCGTTCAGATTGAAAAGAAATGATGAGTTTTCAAGGTCATATATCTTTCCACACTTATCAGCTTCTCAGTGTGAGATAAGTTCTATGGTGTACTCTCCCATGTATTCATGTTTGCCAACACTATTCTTAAGAAATGCTCCCCAGCCAGATACATTAGACCTTCCAAGTAAGACCCTTTGTTGTTGTTTGAGCTTCTTGGAGGAGGGTTTTGTCCAAATGATCAAGGAGTTCTGTGACACAAAAGAGCTGGATAAGAGGTTGAATGCCACTTTTATTTCTTTGACTCAAAAGAAGGATGGGGCAGTGAATATTAAAGATTTCAGGCCAATTAGTTTAATAAGTAGCCCTTATAAGCTGCTGGCTAAGGTGTTATCATGGAGGCTGAAAGCAGTTTTGCATGAAGTGATGGGAGAAACCCAGACGGCCTTCGTGGAAGGAAGGAAAATTTCAGATAGGGTGCTGGCTAGTGAATGTATTGACTCTAGTCTGAGAAGTGGGAGGCCAGGTCTGGTTTGTAAGATTGACATTGAAAAGACATATGATCACGTGGAATGGGGTTACCTAGAGGAGCTGGGTGTATGCTTGAGTATCTTTGGTATCTTTTTCTCTTCTTCTCAATGGAATCTCATCAGATTTCTTTCAAGCATCCAGAGGTTTGTGGCAGGGAGATCCAATTTCCCCTTTGCTTTTTGTTCTGGTCATGGAGGTGTTAAATCTGCTTATGGTGAAGGGTGCTCAACTGGGCTGGATTGAAGGCTTTAGAGTGGGTTTGGAGGGGCCCTACATTTCTCATCTTCAGTACACGGATGACACCCTCTTTTCTCTAGATGCTTCAGTGAACCAAGTATTGAGTACAAGAGCTATACTGGCAAACTTTGAGATGTTAACAAGTGTGAAAATTAATCTGTCCAAGAGTCTCTACTAATTGGTGGGTGAAGTAGGAAGAGGGGTGCTGGAACAGTGTGCTGCAGTGTTAGAATGTCAGTTAGGGGAGTTATCTTTCCTTTATTCGGGTCTCCCGGTGGGAACCAAGATTTCTGAAGTAGGGGTATGGAGGCCAGTGCAAGAAAGGGTGGAAAAAGACTGGAGATATAGAAAGCAAAATACTTATCTTTTGGGGGCAGAATAACTCTCATTAGAAGTGTTCTCTCAAACTTACTAACATATTATCTGCCACTCTTAAAAATCCCAAGGAAGGTGGCTGACAAGATTGAAAATTTTCAGAGAGATTTCCATTGAGGAGTTAGGAAATTGATGCAGAAGACTTTTGAAGTTTGATGACAAGCATAGATCCTAGGAGAGGTAGGATATGGTGCAGATCCTGGTGGAGGTGGAGGAGCTCTCAAAAATCCCAAGTTACAATGATTTATGGTTTGCCATAGAAAAATACGACTTGAGTATAATGGTGGAGGGGGAGGATAATTCTTTTTTGCATATCTCTCGGGACAGGCACAGCTCTACTCCAGTGGAGAAGCTGGCAAGGGGGAGAGCAGAGTCAAGAATCCCAAGGACTAGATGCAGAGGAGAGGGAGATAAGACATTGGGGGAGCAAGGAAGGAGGCAACGAGGTGGGGAGTTCGAAGGCCAAAAGGGGAAACCCACAAGAAAAAAGAGGTAAGGGAGAACAAGTGGCGTGCGGGGGTGAAGATTGAAGGACAAAGTAACAAGTAATCAAAAAGGGGCGGGAAAAGGAGAAGTCGAAGAAGTTGAAGGGGCAGTTATAAGTGGCGACTCTTTGAATTCAATGAGTGGGGCCGAGTCAAAAAAGGGATGGCCAAAAAACTCCAAGCGAATGGGATTAGGAATAAACTTGAATAGAAAGAAACAAAAAAGATCTGTTTTCTTATGTGGTACGGAGAGAAAAAGAAGAAAGATTAACCCAGAACCAAAGAGAAGAAGAGAGAAAGGATGTGGTTGGTTATGTCTGGCCGCCCCACTAATTCTTATTTATACTTGTAACTTAAACAGTAGGTAGAATTCCTCTAATACCCCTACTAACTTCATAAGAAAACAAAACAAATAAATATGGCCTAACTACCATAACTGTCATGAAATAACATAAACAAATAAACAAAAATAAAGTGTGGGACCACACACTAACAACTATCTCTAAACTCCCCTCAAGTTGGGAGTAGATATTAGTCATTCCTAACTTGCATAAATCTGACTCCAACTTGATTTTTGTGGCCACCTTAGTGAAGAGATCAGCTAGTTGCATATCTGAACCAATATAAGGAAGGCACACTTCTTGAGATGCAACTTGCTCTCGAACAAAATGTCTATCCACCTCAATATGTTTAGTCCTGTCATGTTGTATTGGATTGAGGGCAATGTTAATGGCAGCCTGGTTATCGCAATACAGCATCAAAGGTTTCTCATATTCAACCCCCAACTCATTAAGTAAAGATCTCAACCATAACACTTCTGCCACACCATTAGCCATGGACCTGTATTCAGCTTCAGCATTGGAGCGAGCAACAACATTTTGTTTCTTACTTCTCCAGGAAACAAGATTTCCCACTATAAACGCACAATACCAAGAGGTAGATCTCCTATCATCAATACACCCAGCCCAATCAACATCTATATATACCAAGGTTCAAAATTCCAATACAATATGCCCCGTATGGGGCATTTCATATTATATCTTTGGGGGTCTGATACACATGTTTACAGGTGTTTTGGGACCCCACTTTTTTTTAATAAAAAATATGCTTAAATATCTTCCCAAAAAGCAAATTTTGAAAAAAAAACTAAAAAAAAAAAGTATTTCTGCGTGCATCTAAGTACCAATATGCCTCTGCTGATACACAGAGGCATATCGATACTTTGAACCATGGTATATACCTCTATCTTCATGTGACCACTATTCTTGAAGAGTATGCCTCTCCTTGGGCACCTCTTTAGGTAAGCAAGTATCCTCTCCACCACAAGAATGTGGGTGGTTCTAGGAGAATGCATGTACTGACTAATAACACTTATAGCATAAGAAATATCTGGTCGTGTTAGGAAAAGATAAAGAAGCTTCCCAACCAACCTTTGATACATAACCCTGTCTTCAAGAGGTTCTCCACCTTCTACACTTATCTTATGGTTCAGCTCAATGGGTGTGTCAGCAAGCTTTATTCCTAACTTTCTAGTTTCTTCCAATAAGTTAAGAGCATACTTTCTTTGAGAGACAAAAACACCATGCTTTGATCAACCTACCTCATTTCCCAGGAAATAGCACAGTTCCCCCAAGTCTTTCACTTCAAACTCCTGGCGAAGATGCTGCTTAAGAGAGTCAATCTCACTAATATCACTTCCTTTCACTACAATGTCATCTACATAGACAGCAAGTAGAGTCAAAGAAGAGTTTGTTTTCTTAAAGAAGAGATTGTGATCTGACTGAGCTTGCATATAACCAAACCTTTCCAAAGCCTGTCTAACCTATCAAACCAGGCTCTTGGAGATTGCTCCAGCCCATATAAAGCTCTCTTCAACCAGCACACCTTCTTTCCTGCTTCTGTACTATAAAAACTAGGGAGAGAACTCCATGTACACCTCCTCTTGCAAATCTCCATTGAGGAATGCATTGTTGACATCCATCTAAAACAGTGGCCATGAGAAACTTGTAGCAATGGATAGTAAGACTCTGATAATGTTCATCTTGGCTACTGGGTGCAAATGTTTCCAAATAATCTATGCCATAAGTTTGAGTGAATCCCTTTGCAACCAATCTAGCCTTATATCTCTCTACAGAATCATCAGCATTATATTTCACTGTAAACACCCATTTACACCCAACAAGTTTCTTCCCCTCAGGTTGGTCAACTAACTCCCATGTATTGTTTTTAACAAGAGCATTCATCTCTACTTTCATTGCTTCCTTCCACTCAGGTGTCAATAAGGCTTCTTGCATTGTTCTGGGAATAGAAATAGCAGCAATACGATAGAGAGGAAAAAGGTAAGAACACTAGAGCATAGGGTATTAGGCTGGCCAATACGATAGAGGTGGATCTAAAAAATTTGGTTGATAGGGAGGTTACAATTAGCAAGTTGTTAGGTCTACATTTTTGGAGAGGGGAAGGCTTCGCAAGGATTGCCTTTGAATGGTTTGAGAAAAGAAACTTCTAGGAAAGAATGGGGAGGACAGATACAAGGATGAGGAAGGGGGTGAGGAAAATCACTTTATAAAGGAGTAAGGGGACTAAGGTTGGGAGTTTAAGAGTTAAGGGGTGGAAGGCAAAATGAAATTGTTGAGTTGGAACGTCTGAGGTCTGAAGGGGAGAGGAGAAGAATGTTGGTTAGGAATTTCATCAAAAAATATAATCCAAAGGTCGTTTTACTACAGGAGACCAAGTTAGAAGCTTCTTATCTAAGGATGAAATATGAGATTTGGGGAAGGGGCAGTGGTGAATGGGTGGCATTGAATGTTGTAGGGCAGGCATGAGGTCTGCTCATCTTATGGGATCCTAAAGCCTTTAGGAAGGTAGGGGAGCAGGTTGGGATATTTTTGTGTCGATCTATTTACATTTAGCTAATAGGAACTGGAGGTAGGGCTTGTCAAATGTTTATGGACCTAATGAAGAAGGGGAGAGATTGGAGTTGTGGGAGGAACTAGAAAGCTTGAGACAGAGGTCGGAGGGGCCATGTTGTTTGGGGGGAGATTTTAATATAGTTAGGAGGAGTGAAATGAAAGGAGGGAACAAAGAAAAGATAGTGCGGATTTGAGAAGATTTGAAGACTTTACCAGAAGACATGAGCTTTGACCATCCATTAAATGGTGGAAGAGTTACCTCGTCAAATGGTCAATGCCAAGCAATCCTTAGAAGGCACGACAGGTTCTTTTTTCTCCTAGCTCCCACAACCATAGGGTGGACTGGGAGGTGGTTACTAGAAGCAAGAAGCAAGGAGGTCTTAGGAATGGGAATATAAGAAAAAGAAATATGGCTTTATTGGGGAATTGGTTATGGAGGTTCCCTCTAGAGAAGGAAAGTTGTGGGCTAAGATAGTGGCTAGCATCCATGGACAAGAGGACAATGGGTGGGATCCTGGAATTTTGGCAAGGACTACTAGTGTTTCTCCGTGGAAAGCCATACATGACCTTCTACCAATTTTCTCCCCTTGGATTAGGTATGATTTGGACACAGGAAACCTCATTATATTTTGGGAACAAACTTGGCTCTGACCTGAAAAATGAGACAATTTCTTCATTCTTAGTTCCTTCAGATTCTGCCTCTGGGTTTGGGTGGAATTTGGGACTGAGAAAGGTTGTTAGGGATACAGATTTGGGTAACATTTCTAACCTTTTGGCCATTCTTGAAAATGTTTTCTTGGACCCTTCAAAGGAAGACAGCAGATTATGGACCCCCTCACCCTCGGGCTCTTTCTCTTGTGCATCTCTATTCAAAACTTTAACTCAACAACCTACTCTTCCTAGTTTGCCTTACCCTGTTAAAGAGGTCTGGTGCAAGCTCATTCCTTCTCGGGTTGAGAGTTTTTGTTGGGAGACTATCCTAGAAAGAATAATACAAGTGATCTGCTTCAAAGAAAGAGACCCAAGACTTGTTTATCCCCGCATAGGTGTATTCTCTGCAAGGCGGATGGGGAATCTGGTTACCACCTTTCGGTATCTTGCCACTATGCTAAAACTATGTGGGAGTGGGTTTTTTCACTTTTTGGGTGTACTTGGAACCCCCCCCCCCCCAATGAATGTACAGAATTTGTTTTCCCCTTCCTTCTTCAGCTGGCCAATGAAAAGAGGCAGGATCATGTGGAGGTGTTTGGGCGCTGCGGTGTAATGGACCTTATGGGAAGAAAGAAACTCAAGACTTTTTCAGATCAGGAGAGAAACATTGAGAACCTAATAGAGTTTATCCATATTAGGGTGGCACATTGGCTGAAATCTCTGGAATTATTCACAGACTTCACCGTGGATGACCTGTTGAGAAGTTGGAAAAAGATAGCAAGTTCTGCCAAAATATACCTCCCCCTTCAGGCTTCCTAAAATTGAATTTTGATGGCAACAGTCTTAGGAACCCAGGTTTGTCAGGTATTGGGGGAGTATTCAGGAATGAGGAGGGGATTGTTTCAGCTATTTACTCTGGCCCTATTGGAGAGGGTGACTCTCTAAGGGCTGAGATATTTGCGGCGTTGGAGGGAGTTCAAAGAGATAGGGAGCTGAACATTAGCAGACTGATAATTGAAGGGGACTCGGAGGTGGTGGTAAAAAGGCTAAAAGGAAAACAAGACTGCCATGTGGAATTACAGCAATAAAAGGAAAAAATTTAAATGGTTGGCAAAAGATATTAAGATAAAACTCAGTTGGGTGAAGAGATCTGCTAACTCATTTGTGGATCGGTTAGCAAAGCAAGGGGTGATTAGGGATTCTTTGTTTTGAGAGCATTTCTAATCTTGTAATTTCGTTTTGCTGATTGCAGGGGAGTTCAGATAGCTTCCCTCCCTCTGTTTGTATGTATGTTTCTTCTTTAATCATAATGAAGTTCATTGTTATCTATCAAAAAAAAATTTGTACAATTCTCAGGCCTCAAACTTTTTCGGTTTGAAAATGTTTGGCTGTATCAACCAAACTTTGTGGAGTGGGTTGAGGAAAAATGGAGGGGCATTTGGAAGGTTCAACAGGGTTCAGGTGATGAGGAAGTTATAGTTAATAAAAGAGGAACTTAAAGGCAGGAGGTTAGAGGTGTTTGGCAATGAAGAAGTTAGAAGGAAAGAGCTGTTGGAAAAGTTGGACGGATTGGTGAGATTGGTGGAGGATGGAGTCATCTCAAGGGAAGCGAAGGCGGAAAAAGAAATTCTGGGAAGTGAACTACAAAGATTAATCCTGAGGGAGGAAGTGAGTTGGAGACACAAGTCAAGGGTAACGTAGTTAAAAGAGGGAGACAAAAGTACAGCTTTTTCCATGCTCTTGCAAGTGGGAGGAGAAGGAACCTAATTACAAGGATTCAAGTGGAGGAGGAAGTCCCCAAGACAAGGGAAGAAATCCAAAGGCTGGTGGTGAATTCTATAAGAAACTTTGCTCAGGTAGACCTTGGTATTGGCTGTCTCTGGGTGGCATTGAATCTAAAAAACTCATGCCGTTTCAGCAGGTATGGAGAGGGAGATTGATGTGGCTGAGGTAAAGGAGGCCCTGAAAAGGTTGAATGGAGATAAAGCTCAGGGGCCCAACAGTTTTAACTTTAATTTTATAAAATGTTGGCACTTCTTGGAGGAAGACTTCATGCTGATGTTGAAGGAATTTTGTGAAAATAAATCTTTAGATAGAAGAGCCAATGCCACTTTTATCTCCTTGATACAAAAGAAGAGGGGGGCCTTGAATATAAAAGATTTCAGGCCAATAAGTTGGATTAGCAGCCCGTACAAACTCTTGGCTAAAGTTCTATCTTGAGGCAGAAGAAAATGCTTCACGAAGCGGTGGGAGATTCACAGATGGATTTTATAGAAGGAAGACAAATCCTAGACAGGGTGATGGTGGCCAACGAATGCTTAGATTCAAGGCTGAGAAGCGGGAGACCTGGTTTGGTGTGTAAGCTTGATAAGAAAGCATACGACCACGTTGAGTGGGGATTCTTGGAAGCAGTCCAAAATATGATGGGCTTTGGAGAAAAATGGAGAGGCTGGATGTTTGGGTGTATTTCCTCTGTCTCCTTCTCAGTTGTACTCAATGGAATAACTTCAGAATTCTTCCAAGAAACTAGGGGGTTGAGATAGGGAGACCCCATCTCTCCTTAGTTGTTTGTGCTGGTTATGGAGGTGCTGAATCTGCTGTTAAACAAAGGGGTTCAGCATGGTTGGATTGAAGGCCTTAAGGTAGGGGCAGAGGTCCTTGCATTTCCCATTTACAATATACCGATGACACACTCATCTTCTTAGATGCAAATGTGATCAGGTGCTGAACTTAAGAGTAATCTTGGCCAACTTTGAGCTGTTGTCAGGGCTGAAAGTGAACTTAGAAAAGTCTTTTAATTGGAGCAAGGGAAAGAAGAAATGAGGCAATTTGCAGCAGCTTTGAATTGTCAAATTGGGGACCTGCCTTTTATGTATTTGGGCCTCCCGGTTGGGGCTAAATCACTACTTGGAGACCACTTATACAAAGAGTGGAAAAGGCTCTGGGAAGTTCTGGTGTTACAATCCTGTAATTTAATAATTTGTTTTGATTTCACTTTTTTTTATGTAAGCTTTGTTCATAGGCGTTGCCTTAACACCTTAACTTTCTTTCTTAATGAAATTTTTTCTTTTACTATCAAAAAAGAAAAAAAGAATGTCTTATAACATTTTGCACATACTACATATGCATGAACAGATACCATAACATGCATACAAGTTAGGGGGACAAAAAGGAGGAGCCTATAACAGACCTTCAGATCTCTAGAATTTGCCCAAACCCTCAATAGAAGTTCAAAAGCAGAATTAAGAAATGACCTGCATTAAAATGTACAACTTTATTTCATAGAGAAAACAACTACTGAGCAATCAAACCTGCCACCAAACACCAAAACTGGAAAAGACATCACAATGTAAACTCACATGACATCACTATCAAGAAGTGCATTAGATGGAAAATCTCCACTGTATTGCCAAGCAGCCTGACACCAGCACTTAAATGCTGAAAAATGGAGAATAAGTACATATTTGCTGGCTAAAAAAAACAAGATAAAAAGAAAAGGGAGCTCAGGATGATAACATGAATAATTACAGAACAGCCATTTCGCTTGGAAGAAATATATAAAACAATATGTTGCAGAAATATCTTGTTTCACATAAAACTTGAACTACATCCGAACCGAACCAATTCAGTGTGCTTCATGAATAATAAAATAATAAATGTTCCAAAATGAGCTCCATGCATAATCACTATACCATGTGCAAAAATTGGTCGTTGTGCATCTCTAACATTTCCAAGTATAGGCAAAACTCGGGAAAGAACACCTTTTAATTGTGGGGTGAACTGAGAAGCTTCAAAAGAATAAACAAGTATAAAAGACCTTTTAGTTTTATCTGACAAAATGCAATCAATATCACAGAAACCTCTACAGCTAATAAAAGCAATGACAATAGGAAGATGATGAACCTTCAGCTGAAGCAAAGTCTGCAAGTATTTGAACCATAGCTGGTAAAGTTGAATTGGTTCCCGACAGGTGGAGAAAAATTTCATCCATCATCTACCAAATTAAAAAAGAAACTAAAAAGTTAGAAAGTTACAAGAAAAAAAGACACAGGACAGTTGGTTACAAAATGAATCACTGTTACTTCATTTTTCTCCCTTAAAAAATATATATATATTATTAAACAGTATGCCATGCATCAACGAGTCACCGCTAGTATATATATAGACAAAAGAGAAGGCCTCTTTGCCTTTCTTTTCCTTTTCCTTGGAAAGAAATAAATGAGTATAATTTGCCACAGGATAATACATATAAATCATCCTAACCCATACAATAGCCATGGCAAGCTACAGTCACCATGCAAAAAGAAAAGAAAAGAAAAAAGATATTTTCAACACCTGATTTGATCAGCAAATCATTCATGGAGTCAAGTTATTGAATCAATATTGCTTGAATGTTCAACTGATGATATTTTCTTTCTCTTGACTTTTTTTGGGAAGTACCATCTCTCATTAAACAGAAAAATTCTGTTCCTTAGCTTTTTTTCCTTTTTTATTGTGTGTATATTTCTTTCGTTTGCTCTTTCTCTCGGAAATATTTTACTAGTAAACAAATCAGTATTATGTAGTTGTTAATAGTTTATTTAAATGTGATTTTCTTTTTGATAAATAACCAACAGCTTTATCAACTAGAAACTTTTTTTTTTATAAATGAAAATTTTTATTAGGAAAATGGATGGAAACAGATAAGAATTACAAAAGACACTTGGAGAGGCACAAGTTGCAACCTCTCCAACCCATCAAAAGCTAAAATAGATTACAACAGTGCCCAATACAAATGTTCCCTAGTTGCCCCTTGCTTGGATAAGCAATCAGCCAAAGCATTAGTAGATCTCCCCTACCCATCATATTTTTTGATAAGTAAAAATTCTCTAATATTTCATTAGATCAGTAAAGATAAGCAATTGTTACAAGCTTCCCCAATGGAGGCACGAGATGCAGCCTCACTCATAAAGAAAAGACAGCACAAGAACTACAATTGAGCCCAAAATAAATGATCCCTAGTTACCCCTTGCTTAGCTAATGAATCAGCCATAGCATTAGCCTCCCTCCCCACCCATTGTATAAGCAAGCTCATCTGCTGTGCTAACCACCTGAATTTCTTCATTTTGTCTCGATAGCACCATACCACTGAATCTGGGTATTTTAGCCAGCCCACCACCACCTTGGAGTCCCCTTCAATCACCAGGTTTTCCAAATTCACCTCTTTTGCAATCTGGACACCTTGTAAGACTGCAAACAGTTCAGCCCTTATAGAGTCTCCATTCCACACAGTCCTGAAAAAAGTGCTACCAGATTCCCTTCCCTATCTCTTATGACTCCACCAATTCCAGAAGGACCTGGATTTCCTTGGCTACTTGCATCAAAATTTAATTTCAATAAGCCTTCACCGTGAGGTGCCCATATCAACCTTGTTTCAGCCTACTGTACTGAATTAGAAGCCACTGATAACCAGTTCCTCCAAATATCATCAAAGGAGAATTGTCTGAACAAATCCAAAGTAGCCAATGTATAACTCTAGTCAAAACACAGTCCATAATTTCTTCTTTGATTCTCTGCTTCTCTTTGAAGATCCTAGTGTTTCTTTCCTCCCATAAGGTCCAAATCATTGCTTCTCTAGTGCATCTCCACATTATCCCCCCCCCCTTTGGCCATGCAAAGGTAGATGGACAAATAGCATCTTAATCTCCATTAGCATGTTCCACCTACACCCAAACAAAGAGAAAAATCATCCCAAATATATGCAACAAAGGAACAAGAGATTAGTAAGTGGTAACAAGATTCACCATCCGATTTACATAGAGTGCACCAGTTCAGGGAAATAAACAAAAAAGGCCTCTTCTTTTGTAGGTAATCCAGAGTGTGAACTTTCCCATAAGCCACTTCCCAAAAAAAAAAAAGCCTTAATTTTTGGAGGAATCAGTTGACACCAAACTCCCTTAGTAGGAAAGGAAAGAGAGATAGGGGATTGGCAAAGAGCATTAAAAAAAAGGCACAGGAAAAGAGACCTTTAGAACTTGGACACCAAACCCTTCTGTCCAGTTTAGGAGGTTGTAAGCAGACTTTTTTAAAAAGCTACAACAACTCTGACAAACAGATGACTTCTTCATCCCTCAATCCCCTTTGAAATCCAAAATCCCGATTATGACCGAGGCAAAATAGGAGGTGCTAAAAAATTTGAGATACTCTCATTTTTATGCAAGGAGATGAAATACAAAGAAGGAAGCAAGTCCTTTAGAGGTTGATCCCCCAACCAAATGTCTTCCAAGAAGCGAATTAAGATACCTGAACAAGCATCATACCTGATAAACCTGAAGAAATGAGGAAGGATGCTATGGATTGCTTTCCAAGGTGCTGCCAAAGTAGCCCAATGTGATACACCAGCATCCCAATCACTCTCCAATCTCCCATGAATACTGGCCACCATCTCATGCCACAAGCTATCCCTCTCTAAAGGCCATCTCCATAACCACTTCCCTAATAGAGCCATATTCTTCTTTCTCGCATTCCCAATTCCTAAACCACCCTCTTTCTTGTTTTGACACACAATCTCCCATTTAACTAGGTGGTCTTTTTTAGATTCTCCCGGCTCCCAAGTTAAATCCCTCATGATTTTTTATAATTTCTTTGCCTCCCTTGGTGGAATCATAAACACAGAGAGGAAGTAGATTGGTAGGTTAGCAAAAGTTGATTTTATTAGGGCGATCCTACCTCCCAACAAAATATATTCCAACATACAAATTTCTTGTCAACCACTAGAATTTTTTAAGTTCATTCTTGAAGCACCAAACTGCAATATATTGGTTCTGTAACCACCGTGGAATCACCTTCTATTACTAGCTGTTCCACTCCTATCTGTACAGTAAATTGTGTAGGGCAGCTAACAGTTCTGCCCTAATGGAGTCCCCTTCACCAAACGGGCCTGAATATAAAAAAGCCACAAAACAACTTTCATTCCTTATAACCCCTCCCGTCCCAGAAAGATATGGGTTGCCCTGACGGCTACAACTTTTACATTAATAATTTACGAATTTTACATTCATCATTTAGAGGCCACAGTACATACTTTCCATGCCCGATATATTTTCTTACAATTGAATAGGGTAACAATTGAATTGAGCTTTAATCAAATGGTCCAGGCTCAAGTTCAATTAGGCTCAATTTGAGTTCTATGCTAATTGAATTGCCCCCTTTTTCTTTACTTACCTTATTTTGAGATTCCTTTTCTTTAATTTTTGTCCCCTTTCAATCCCAATTTATCAGCCAAAACCTCCACTGGGTCCTTTACACTCTGATCTTCTTGGCTTCTTTTACTATCCCCCACCTCCTTTTCCTCCTTCCCCTTAACTAAGACCCTTCCAGCCTCCTCATCACTCTCACCTTCTTGGGATTGAAACCTTTTAGTGGTTTCTTTTTCCCCTTCTGTACCCATCCCTCTATCAGTCCCTGCTCCTTTCTTAACCTTCTGCCTTCCTTCACCCCTAGCCTCAGCCACACCCACCCCTTCTTCCTTTCCCATTATCTCTCTCGCACCACCTACATCTCCTAATCCCCCCACTCATCTCTCCTTCTTCTGGCATATTCATGGGCAAATTGTAGCCTTGGATGGGATCTGATGAAACTGTAGGACCAATAAAACACATATTAGCATCAAAAACTAAACCAACAGAATTGTCGAGGTTACCAAAAGGCTGAGAAGAAAGGATGACTTGCGTTTTAGTAACAGGAGTTCCAGTGCCCTTTTCCATTTGGTGCCTCACCAAACCCCCATCTTCATTTCTAACTAGTTGGGAAGGCTTCAAAAGAGTATTTGACTTAGCCATCTCAGTACTTGTACCCCCACCCAGAAAATCCTTTGTAACCTCCTGGATCCCCTGCTGACACACCAACTTATCATCTTGCTCTTGTCTCTCGCCCGGAATGAGTTCTTTACCCCCTTGGATACCTCTATTCCCTACTTGATAAAATGAAAGATCCTTCAACCAGTAACCAGTGTCAGTCGCAAATCACCATCTCTGTTCATAGTTGATTGAAAGACATCTCCATCTTGTGATCTCCTCTTGCTAACTGCGCCCTCATTTTCATCTAAAAGGGAAACAATGTTAAGGTCGTCCCCACTCTCCACGCTGACCTGAACAGTGCCTGCATAACTTCTACTGCTAGAATCATCTTCAGAACAGAAACCGTCATCTGAGTCTTCACAGTCAACCCATTCATCTACATCATTGTCCTTCCATTACGCCTTAGTCCTTTCATAGCGAGGGTTAGGCTTATTGCGCCTAGCCCACCGCATCTGCGAAGACTTCGAGCCAGTTCGACTGTCTTAGGTCGATGGGGACGATGATAGATCATGAGTACCATCCCCCATTGCCTTACTAAAGCCCTCGCACGTGCCCTTTAAGTCTTCACGTGGGAGAGAATTGAAGATTGGTTCAGTTTGCCAGTTCGACCTAGAAGCAGCATGTGGACCATTCTTTATAAGTCTGTTTTTTAAAACGTCCACAAAAGACGATTTGTTCTTCGGGCAGACTGACCGGTGAAACTCACAAATTTTTGAAGAACCCCTTTTTAATGGCAAATTGGAGCCAAACAAATTAAAGTTCAACGGTCCACCTTCTAAAACAGCACCGACACAGCACTTCTGTTCTTCCATAAATTCTTGTCCACCTAGCAGTCTTCTGGACACATCACCATCATCTCCTACCTCTTTATCTTCCTCCCACAACAACGCTTCAGCTTCCATCACTAACCAGACTCTCCGCCACCGCCCGCCGGAGAGAATCTCGACTGATCTTGGAACCCACTGCGGATTGGAGCCCTTAATTAACAGTGAGAAAGAGGCTAATGAGATGCACCCGTATATCCACCCTCTCCAAACCCCATCAACCTTTGCATTTCCTCAAAGAAACCTCATTCAACGTGGTCGTAAGCCTTTTCTATGTCTAATTTGCACACTAAATCTGGCCTTCCACTTCTTAATCTTGAATCTATACATTCACTGGCCACCAGCACTCCGTCCAAAATCTCCCTCCCCTCTACAAAAGTCATCTGAGTTTCCCCTATCACCTCCTAAATTACTTTTCTCAGCCTTCCTTCCAGCACTTTAGCCAAGCCTCAACTTCATCTATTTGCAAAGATGAAGGCCCATTTCTTCAAATGATCCTAAGAATCTTGCCCATCGCCTCCATTTAAGCAAAAGCCTCCACTCTAGGAAGAATTGGCTTGCCCCACACTCCTTCCACCAGATGTCTTTCTATCTGATTCTGAGCCATGATTTTATAGAAGAATTTAACAGTAAGCTTACCACTTTATTTCCCTTCCATCACCTAGCATCGAGAGCCTCTGGGTGAATCACCACCTTCTGCAATCTAGATAATAGCAACACACACTTCCATTTCCCTAACAAGCAGAGGCTTTCTGAAGTTGGGACACCAGCACACCTCCGCTTGAACCCATTCAAAATATTGATCAATTGTAACTTTTAGAAAGAGGTTTCATTTGTGAGAGTTTAAGTCGATGTGCTGTGCCAGCACTGTAAATCACAAAGAAAGATAAGTCTTGAAGAATGTGTATTGATAGTCGTGCAATCAATAAGATCAGTGTTAAATATAGATTCTCAATACCTCGACTTGATGATATGTTGGATCTCATGGCTAGTGCACAATGGTTTTCTAAGGTTGATCTTCAAAGTGGATATCACCAAATCCGTATTAAAATTGGCGATGAATGGAAGATCGGTTATAAAACAAAGAATGGGCTCTATGAATGGCTAGCCATGTCCTTTGGCTTGACTAATGTGCCTAGGACTTTTATGAGATTTTATGGCCCTTCATTGGAAAATTCTTGGTGGTATTTTTTTTATTTTTGGAAGATAAAATAAAGGAAATTTTATTAAAACAAAAAAAAACAGTTACAAGGAAGGTGATAAGCAATCACCTGAGGGAAAGGAAAACCCAAAAAGCCAAATAAAGAAACCCCAAGCCCCAAAAAGAAACCCAACCCAAACACAGAAACCCTTGGAAACCAGCTAAAACGAGGAAAAAAAACAAACTGCAACACTAAGGCAAAACCCAGACCCTACAAACCAATATTTACACCCGTCGGAAACCCACACCTACTACCCAAACCCACCAAGACTCCCACTCAAAAACTCTTCTTATCAGCTTTTTAAGAACAATCTTCTAATTGCCTTCTCTCTGATCTTTTGTGTTTTTTGACGAGCTTATTAGGCCCAATGCCAAATAAGCCTCCTTTTATCCATGCTGAAACTGGAATTTGCTGCTGACTTTTTCTATTCTTTTGAGCTCTGAATCTCCTAACTGTATTAAATGTTTTCACAGCTTCTTCCTCCACTCCGACTTTTGACCCTTATCTGAAACACCATCCCCTCAGATAAATCTTCCTGCTTCGTAAAAACATCCCCGCCATTTCGAATAATCACTTCCTTTTCAGAATTGTCGGAATTGCCGTCAAGCACTGGAACAGCACTACTCTTTTTTCCCCCATTTTTTCCTCTACCAATCTAAATGCTTCCTTGGCGAACTCCTCCTGTCCTAAAAAAAACAGCCGCAGAATTTTGCTGACTTCCACTTCCTTGTTTATCACTTTCTCCAAATCGCAATTCTTCTCTACCTCATGGACCTCATCCATCATCAATTCTCGGTGGTATATTTTGATGACATTTTAATCTAGAGTTGTTCTAAAGAAGAACATCTTGGTCACCTTAGAGTTTACAGTTTGAAATATAGGGTTTAGGGTTACTCATCAAAAAAAATATAGGGTCTAGGGTTTTAGGTTTTTGCATTTACGGTTTATGTGGATATAGGTATTAGGTAGGATCTACGGTTTAAGGGTTTAAGGTTTAGGATTTCAAGGTTTTCGGTTGAGGGTTTAAGCTTGAGTGTTGGGTTTAGGGTTAGGATTTGATTTCATTGGGCTTAAAGTATAGGGTTTAGGAATAATGATTTAGGGTTAGGATTTAGGGACCAAAGTTTTGGGGATTAGGGTTTAAGAGTTTGGAGTTTAAGGTTCAGACTTCATCGTAAATTGCTGCTACTTTCCACTTGGAATCAGCTTACTATATGGCAGATGCAGAGGATCAGATTGTTGCTTTAAATTCTGGTCCAATTGGAGAAGGAAATGTGGTTAATGCAGGGGTTCAAGCAGTTCTATAGGGTGTACAGATTGCCAGGGAGCTGAACTTTGGGAAATTGCTCATTAATGGCGATTCTAAACTGGTATTTGGGTGGCTGAAGGAGCCAGAGACTGTAGCTTGGTCCTTTAGGGGAGCTTTGAGAAGATTCAAATGGCTAACTTGCAACTTAATAGTGAGAGTTCAATGGGAGATGAGGTCAGCTAATGGATTGGAAGATCTTCTAGCTAAGCAAGGAGTTCATAGGGATCATTTATTTCAGGCTCAATTGTAATCTTGTTCTGCTGTTGAGGCTGCAGCCCGTGCCTCTTATTGAATTTTCTGGATGTATTTTCTGAAAGCTTTTATTACATCTCTAATAAAATGATCTTATAATTTATCAAAAAAAATACAAGGGCTAATAGGACTCAACTATAGTGGGAGTCATTCTTAAGAACACTTGAACATGAAAACAATCCTTTTGAACTACTAAAAATGTTGCACCCACCAAACTCTATTTGCCAGTAATTCATGCTTAACATATTAGTAATAATATGCATTGTGTGTGTATGTGTCTGTCAAAGAGAGAGAGAGAGAGAGAGAGAGAGAGAGGGAGGCATGATGCTACGTAATTCTTTCTATAAACAAACAGCCATGATTACCAAATGAGAAACTAAATCATAGCCAATATTTGCATCGTCAATAAAGCTTACCAGATCAGGCAAATGAGAGCCTATTGAAACAAGTAGACTAGAAGCAGCCCTTTGCCAATCAGAATTAAGTTCCTGAATGTTAGGTGGATTAAGATGAGCAAAATATAATGCATACTAAGCCAAGCCATTAACAAATAGTGTGACAACAAAATAAGCAAGACATAATTCTCCCTAACATAGAATAAGTTAGCACTAATCTTCTTAAATGTAGATAACCTTCAATACCAATTCAGAAGTGCAAGAGTTCAATGATAAGGATGAAGACCTCTCAGGCAGAGATTTTGGGAGTGCTGAGCGCTAGAGGGCACAAGAATATTAAAAGAGAAATGTCTGTTACAATTTGCCCATGAGATAATTGGCTTTGAATCCCCTTCCACCTCCACCTGTCTATAACACAATTGTTTTGCTAACTGAAGACCTTGCAACATGGCCACCAGTTCAGCCTTTAAGGAGTTCCCCATTACGATTGGCCCTGAAAATAAACCCAGTATATACCTTTGAAAGCTTTTTATTACACCTCTTATTCCTGCCATACCCAGATTTCCAAAGGAACTTCCATCAAAGTTCAGTTTTACTTTGTTACCTTATCAGAGCATATTAAAAGTTGATCAAACATAAGTTAAATAGATTTTTTCCAAATCTAACCCTTTCTCCTTGTTCTTTTATATTCTTGGACACACTTATTGGCTATTAGAATTTGATCAGTAATAATGCTATAAAAGTAGCATTCACCTCATTGTTGATGATTCCTCTCTAATGGAATTTGTCAAATACCTCCATTAAATCTCTTATTTGGAACTCCCAACCTTCTCAAAATAATCCCATAGCGAAGTCGTCTGGCCCTGGAGATTAGACTTATCCATGTTAAAGATGGTCATTTTCACCTCAAATTCCTAAAAAGGCTTTTCCAAAGCAATGGACATTTCCACATCCAATGTGGACCAATCAAAGCCTCCCACACGTGCCCTTTGGGATGGAGAAGTTCCTAATAGATATTTGAGATGATCTATGAAAATCCTCCCAATTTCCTCCCTGTTATCAACCTATACGCCATTGATTACCTTTTTTTTTTGGATCAGAAACATAGAATTGATTTCGTTAATAAAAAACAGGCATGAATACAACAAGAGGTTGTAAAAAAAGAAAAAACACAGCTAGAGAAAGCTGACTCAACCCAGATATTACAATTGAGCCCAATACAAATGAGTTCTTTGTACCCCTTACTAAACTAGACCACCTGCCAAGATGTTGGCAGTTCTTCTCACCCACTTAACTCTGATTGTCATGTCCTTTGATAACCATTTAAATCGCCTGAAATCATTCCTCGGGTGCCATGTCACCCCCTCCCCTTTCTTCAGCCATTTCACAACAGTTCTCGAATTACCCTCAATGACTAGACTATCAATGCCCAACTCCTTTGCTTTCTCGACCCTGTATACTGCAGCAAACAGTTCTCTTGCCACATTGTCCTCTTCGGCAGGCCCGAATTATAAGCCAATAATGTTTCCTTCTTCATCCCTAATTCCCCCCCCCCCCCAATGCCTGAGGGGGGTTACCCAAACAACTCCCATCAAAATTCAGTTTCTTCCAGCCACATAATGGGGGTGACCACATCTCAGCAGGCTTCTGTCTTCTAGAAGATGAAGCAGCAATAACAGCCCAGGCCCTAAAGAAGTCTTCAACCTTAAAGTCTGAAAACAGTTCCAAACTTTTTGCCCATTGTGCCATTCTTAAGGTTATTATTTCTACCAAAGTTTCCTTGCTCCTTTCTCTTTCTTCAAATATTCTTGAATTTCTTTCCTTGACTGGGAATGGGAGAGCACCAAACTTCCTTAACTGGGAAAGAAGGAAAGGATGAAGTGGATACCGAAGAATTAAAAAAAAGATTTACAAGAGAACAGACCATCAGAATTAAGGCCCCAAACCCTGGAATCCAAAACCCCTTCACCCAAACACACTGAATTCAGCAAGCCTAGCAACTCAGACACACTAGGAATTTTAGCTTCTCTAAGGTTCCTATCAAGGCCAATGTCCAATACTCCAATTCAACCCAAAAGGATGAAATCGTTGTGTCAAGAAATCAGATATAGGTCTACCCTTAAAACTGGAAAGGTCAAAAAGAGCAGGAAATCTCTCACCCAAAGGGACATCCCCAATCCACGCATCCTCCCAAAACCTAATTTTCTGACCCAAAGCCAAGTCAAACCTGACATGATTTAGAAAGGTAGGAAGAATCTCATGGATGGCATTCTAGGGAGCAGCCAAGGTAGCTCTACGGAGACTAGGGGTGTCCATAAAAAACCGAAAAACCGAACCAAACTGAGAAAACCGAACCGCAAAATGCGGTTAACTAAACCGATCGGTTCGGTTTCGGTTCGGGATTTTTGAAAAACCGAAGGACTGGTTCGGTTTTCGGTTAACCTACAAAAAAACCGACGGTTAACCGAACCGACCAGTACATATATTTTTATGTATATTTTATATATATTTTTAATATATGTCACATATTTTCTATGTATTATATATAAATATATATAAATATATACTTATATTATATTTATAATGATCTATTTGTAAATATATTATATATGTTATATATTTTTCAAATATTTATAATATATTATATATCATTTATTTATTTATTATACATATATTTGTATAATATATATTATAAATATAAAAAACCGAAAAACTGAAGAATCGAACCGGTCAAAAACCGAAACCGACGGACCGGTTAACCGGTGGTACCGGTTCGGTTTCAGTGTGGAGAACTGGAAAAACCGATACCACCGATTCGGTTTACAAAAAAGTGCCATGGTTCAGTTAACCGAACCGTGGACACCCCTAACGGAGATGGCCAGCATCTCATCAATTGCTTGATATGTCGTGAATGCTTGCAATGACTTTGTGCCATAGCTTCTCATCCTCATTAGGGAATCTCCAAAGCCATTTGCTAAGCAGAGCCACATTCTTCAGTTTGATATTACCAATTCCTAACTCCCCTTTTACTTTCAACTTCACCACCTTGTCCCATCTAATCAAGTGATCCTTCTTTTTTTTTCAATTTTCCTCACTATCTCTTGAGGCATCCTAAACACCGACATGTAGTACACTGGAAGGTTTGCGAGGATAGACTTAATAAGAGTTAATCTCCCCCCCCCCATCAAAATATAGTTCCTTTTCCACCAAGCCAACCGCTTCTCAACCCTCTCCAACACAAGGGTCCAAAAGTTGGCCAATCTAGGGTTGTCACCTAGAGGTAAGCCTAAATATCTCAAAGGCCACTCTCCCCTCTCACAACCTAAAGAGTCGGTCATGTCCCTTAAAACATCTTCTTCTACATTGATTCCAACAATTAAAATCTTTGACCAATTAATCCTCAAGTTAGACAACCTCTCAGAGTTTCACCACCAATTTCAAATTTCCCACCCCTTCATTACAATCATCTTCACAAAAGATCGGAATATCATCTGCAAACTGCAAGTGAGTAATCAAAAATTCAAAATATTGCCTCTCTCAATTGACCAACCACTGAATAACTACAGGAAGTTTGCTCTTGAGAACAACTTACTCAGCCTTTCAGCTACCAAAGTGTGTTGAAAATTAATTAGTTTTATGATGTTTTTCTGAGTAGATGTTTTATGTTAGTTGTTAGATAGGAGGTGGGGACCACAATAGTTATGTGAGTCCAACTTTTATTATGTTTTTTGAGTGTTATATATGTTGTTTTATGTTTTGTCGCCCTATAAGGGCATAGTTTTTTTTCAACTTCTCTTCTTCTCTTCTTCTCCTTCTCTCTTCCTCCTCTCTTCAAGAAACTACTTTCATTCATATTTTTTAATTCAGAAGATTTCTACTTGATATCAGAGCATCGGCTAGGGTTTCTTGAAGCATTCTCATGCAGCCCTAGATCAGCCGACTGCATGAATAGTAAAGGGCGGATCGATCTGCTATAGATTTCCCAGTTCTTGGAGTTTTTGGTGGGATCTAGACATCATGAAGGTGATCTACTGTTCGGCATCAAAATCAGGAAGAATTGGAGTACGGGGAAGAGTCCCAAAAAAGTTGGACTCTTTGTTTTTTA
Organism: Nelumbo nucifera; assembly: GCF_055504915.1. NCBI lineage: Eukaryota > Viridiplantae > Streptophyta > Magnoliopsida > Proteales > Nelumbonaceae > Nelumbo > Nelumbo nucifera. The sequence continues at coordinate 8,579,623 of NC_142654.1, read as the reverse complement.
TCTGATCTTGGGCGCCCAGGTATTGTTAGTTTTCTTTTGATTTCCTGAAGAGGGCGGTTTGGTTTCTGATATTTTCTAGGCCTCCCGGAGTGATCAATTCACTTTTCTCTCTGTTGGGAGGCGTGGGGAGGAGAGAGATTTCCCTCCAACTAGGGTTTTCTTCTTCCGGAATGGTTGGTTTCTGTGTGTGTAGTATTAAATTATTTTTTGAAGGTCTCCAATCTATTTTTTCTTACTGTTGAACTATTTGAAGTAAAATGGAGAGTTGGAATACCAAGATGAAATCTACTGGTACTGTGGGACTGAGTGTTGGAGGTAGTAGTGATATTTTTGGGTCTGGGATCATTACTACAGTAAAACTTGATGGTACAAATTATTTGGAGTGGGCACAATCAACTAAGATGGCAATTGGTGCTCGTGGAAAATTAGGGTATCTCACTAGGGAGGAGAAGAAACCTGGTACAGACTCTTCCCGATTGGTGCAAGAGAATTACATGGTAATGACTTGGCTGTGTAATTCTATGTTACCTCATATTACAAAAAAAATTCCTATGGGCTAATACTGCTAAGGAGATTTGGGATGGAGTGACTGAAACCTACTCTCAAAAGCAAAATGAAGCCAGAGCCTACCAGTTAAGAAATCAGGTGATAAGTATGAAACAGGGAGAAAAACCTCTTGTTGTGTATTTCTCCACGCTGAAAACCCTATGGCAGGAAATAGATCACTTAGAAACTGTTGTATGGGAAAGTGTAAATGATGCAGCAACTTATCACAAACTGGTAGAGAGGAATAGGGTTTTTGAGTTCTTGGCAGGGCTGAACCCTGAATTTGAAATTGCTAGGCAACATATTCTTTCTAGGGAGGGTGCGACACTCTCTCAGGCCTATGCTTTTGTCTTTGGAGAGGAGAGTAGGAGGAATGTAATACTGAGATAGCCTGGGATTGACCAGTCGGCTATGGTTGGTACAACAAAACCTAAGCCGAATGGAGACAGGGGTGTACTAAGACTAGAAGGGAAGATAAAAAGGACTTGGTGTTTGATTATTGCAAGAAGCCTAAGCATACCAGCGACACTTGTTGGAAGCTTCATCCAAATCTTATGCCTGCTCGGATAAGAAACAAGAAGGGAAATGCAAATGTAGCCACTACAGGAGACTCTTCAGCCCCTCTCTCCCAAACTGATTAGGAATCCATTGCAGTAGCAGCAGCGAGAACAGAACTGGAGAGGTTTGGACAGCTTATGAGTAAGAAAGATTCACCCAGCTCTAGCCTTCCAGATGGACAGCAGAATGCAGGAGCCAACTACACCACTTCCTTTGCACATACAGGGAGTTCATATGCAACTGCAAATCTTGCATCCACTTCAGGTAAGGAGGGACCTCCCTAGATTATAGACTCAGGAGCATCTGAGCATATGACTAATGCCCCTACCATTTTCAGTTCCTATCAATTGTGCTCTGGTAGAGACAGAGTCTCTACACCAGATGGTTCACATATGCCCATTGCTGGGAAGGGGACAGTTAGAGTGACCAATGATATAACTCTGTCCTCTGTTTTACATGTCTCTAGACTTCATACCAACCTACTGTTTGTTAGTTCTTTGACAAAAAATTTGAATTGTTCTGTGACCTTTCCTCCTAGTAATTGTGTTTTGTAGGATCCGGAGTCAAAGAAGGTGATTGGGAGTGGTCGTGAGGTGAATGGAGTCTACCTTCTGGATGAGATTCCGAGACATCGAGGCCATCATGTCAGCAGCAGCAGTAATAGTGGGTCAGAGTCAGTAAACCAGATTATGCTTTGGCACAATCGCTTGGGACATCTTTCTTTTAGTTCTTTGAAATGTCTTTTCCCAAAGTTGTTTGAGTCTGTTCAATTATCTACTTTGGAGTGTGAGAGTTGCTAGTTAGGAAAGAATTGTAGACAGTCTTTTAAACCGAGTAATAAAAGAAGTGTTTCTGCTTTTAATATTGTTCACACTGATGTATAGGGACCATATCAAAACCCTTCCATGGGAGGATTCCATTACTTTCTCTTGTTTGTGGATGATTATGCACGATATTCTTGGATATATTTGATGAGATCACGTGATGAGGTTCCTAACTTAGTACGACAATTCCACCAGATGGTTCTCACACAATTTGGAGTGAGAATTAAGGCTTTTAGATCAGATAATGCCGGAGAGTACTTTGAGAAGGACCTAACCACGTATCTCTTAGAACATGGTGTAGTTCATCAGAGCAGTTGTGCATATACATCGTAATAGAATGGAGTTGCTGAGAGGAAAAACAGACACATTGTGGAGGTGGCAAGGAGTCTTATGTTCTTCAATTCCTGTGCAATTCTGGGGAGATGCAGTTCTTACAACCGTACATGTGATTAACCGTGTTCCTTCACGGACTTTGGGGTTTAAGGTGCTATTTTTGGTTGTGTTTCTTTTGTTCACATTCTTGGCCCTCATCGCAAGAAATTGGATCCTAAGGCCGAGAAATGTGTTTTTCTTAGGTATGCTCAGAACCAAAAGGGGTATTCCAGTTATGACCCAGTGTCGAGGAGCAGATTTGTCACTATGGATGTTACCTTTTTTGAATCCACATTCTTCTTCTCGAGTGGTTCTCCTCAGGGGGAGAGTTTTGGGGAGGAGAACTCACAATCTGTTCCTCTTCCTGTTTCTGTGGTGCCTCCATCAGTTCAGCCAGCACTTGCACCTCCAGTTTCATTACTTGAGCCTCTACAGGAAGCCTCACAGCAATATCAGCGCCGGCAGATGATGGTTGACTCCACACATCCTCGACCCACACCACTCTCTGTCAGTCCTTCTGAAACTCTAGATTCGGAAAATACAGTTCCAGGTATTCCTCTTGAGCCTGAGCCTGTTATGTTTTCTGATGATAATGTTTCTGTCCCTAACACCATTGTTGCAGCTGATCCCACTGACCTTGATCTTCCCATTGCACTTCGTAAGGGGAAGAGAAAGTGTACAACCCACTGCATTTCACACCATCTTTCCTACAGTGCCTTATCACCCTCCTACCATGCTTTTCTTTCTTCCCTGGATTTTGTGTCTATACCCAGGAATGTTACTGAGGCTCTCTCCAAACCTGAGTGGAAAACAGCCATGCAAGATGAGATGGATGCTTTGGTTAAAAACCAAACTTGGGATATAGTTGATCTCCCCTCAGACAAGGAGACAGCCGGATGTCGATGGGTATTCACAGTGAAATATAAGGTCAATGGCAAGATAGAGAGGTACAAGGCAAGGTTGGTAGCTAAAGGGTATACTCAGACCTATGGTGTTGATTATCTGGAAACCTTTGCACCAGTAGCTAAGATGAGTTCAGTTCGTATCCTTTTATCTCTAGCAGCCACCTATTCATGGCCCTTGTTCGAGCTTGATGTCAAAAATGCTTTCCTCAATGGTGACTTACAAGAGGAGGTATATATGGGCATTCCAGCAGGTTTTATGAAAATGTTGGTAAAGGAAAGGTATGCAGACTCAGAAAATCTCTGTGTTGACTGAAACAGTCACCCAGGGCTTGGTTTAACAGGTTCAAAGGGACACTCATCCGTTTTGGATACACACAGACACAGTCTGATCACACCCTCTTTGTGAAGAGGAGAGATGCTTTGGTATCAATTCTGATTGTGTATGTGGATGATATAGTGGTGACAGGAAATGATCTGGAGGAGATTGATGATCTCAAAAAATCATTGCAGCAAGAATTTGAGATCAAAGATCTTGGTGAGCTCAAATACTTCTTAGGGATTGAAGTTCCAAGATCCAAGCATGGGATCTTCATTTCACAGAGAAAGTATGTACTTGACCTACTGCAAGAGACTGGGAAGCTGGGGACCAAACCAGCAGACACTCCTATTGATCCAAATCACAGAATTAATGGTGTGGATGGTGAATTGGTAAAGGATGTGGGGAGATATCAAAGAATGGTGGGCCGACTGTTGTATTTGTGTATGACACGACCAGATATTTCTTATGCTGTCAGTGTTGTGAGTCAGTACATGCATGCACCTCGGGTTTAGCACTGGAAAGCTATTGAGAGAATACTTGCATATCTGAAAAAGCACCCTGACAGAGGCATTCTTTTCTCAAATCAAGAGAATCCGAAGCTAGAATCATATACAGATGCAAACTGGGCAGGATGCTTAGATGACAGGAGGTCTACATCAGGAGTGTGTACCTTTGTAGGTGGAAACTTGATCTCCTGGAAGAGTAAGAAGCAAGTGGTTGTGGCAAGGTCAAGTGCAAAGGCTGAGTATAAATCCATGGCTCATGGTGCCTCAGAACTTCTTTGGGTTAGATCTCTTTTGAGTGAGATTGGGGTGCAAGCAGAGGAACCTATGATGTTATACTGTGGCAATCAGGCTGCAATCAATATTGCCCACAATCCAATTCAGCATGATAGGACAAAACACATTGAAGTTGATAGACACTTTAAGAGAGAAAGGGTAACAACTGGAGAAGTTTGTTTGCCTTATGTCTCTTCAGAGTTGCAGCTGGCTAGGAACAAGCTTGAACATGATCTACGCAAGTTGGGAATGTGTGACATTTACTCCCAACTTGAGGGGGAGTGTTGAAGATTAATTAGTTTTATATGTTTTTCTAAGTAGATGTTTTATGTTAGTTGTTAGATAGGAGGTGGGGACCACAGTAGTTATGTGAGTCCAATTTTTATTATGTTTTTTGAGTGTTATATATGTTGTTTTATGTTTTGCCGCCCTATAAGGGCATAGTTGTCTTTGTATTGTTCTATTATTTTAGTATAAATAATAAGTGAAGGGGGTGGCTAGAACATTGCTTGCTTTTCTTTCAACTTCTCTTCTTCTCCTTCTCTCTTCCTTCTCTCTTCAAGAAACTACTTTCTTTCATATTTTTTAATTCAGCAGATTTCTACTAAGTGAATAGAAAGGGAGAGGGAGGGTCACCTTGTCTAAGCCCAAGAAAGCCCTCAAAAAATTCAAACACCATCTCATTAACAACAACAAAGTAATGACTAGACTATAAGCAACCTTAGATCCATTTACACCACTACGACTAGCTCCCAACAATCTTGATAAAATGCCATTGTAAAGCCGTTAGGCCCCAAAGTTTTTGATCTATTCACAGAAAACATTGCTTCCTTAACCTCCTCCTCGAACCGCCTTTCCAAAAATTGCACTTGAGTCTCATCCAAAGTCTCCCAATCAATGCCTTCAATTACCCATCTTTCATTTAGGGGTCTTCTATAAATTGACCTAAAGCTCCGAGAATGCCTTAGCAATCTCTCTTTTTTCTGTAACTTCACACTCCCCCACCAATAGAGAAGAGATAAAGCACTTTCTCCTCCTTCCATTTGCAATGGCATGGAAGAATCTTGTATTACCAACCCCTTCCTTAATCCACCTCTCTTTGGACTTTTGCTTCCAACTTATTTCCTCTCTTAGCAATGTCTCCCCTAACTCCTTCAAGAACTATCTCAAATCCTCGTCACCAACATCTAAAGAGCCCTCTACTTCTTTCTTGTCAATTTCCTCAATTTGAAATATCAAGTCAGCTTTTCTTTCCTCCGGGTTTCCAAACTTCTCCTTATTCCATTATCTAATTCCCTTTTTTAGTTGTAATTTCTTAAGGAATTTTTGGCCTTTCCACAAAGATGACTCTATCACACTATCCCACCCAAGTCTTGACCCTTTCCTTAAATTCCGAGTGAATGAGCCACATATTTTCAAATCTAAAAGGTATTGGTCCACCATCATTAGTCCTCTGAAACAAGCAAATGGGCCAATGGTCTGAGGTGATTTTGGATAGGCTTTTCCCAAATAAACCTAACCAATGCACTTCCCAATCAAGAGACACTGGAAATCTATCAAGCTTAGAGCAAATGGGATTGGCTTGATGGTTTGACCAGGTATAGCAAGATTGCCCCAGTGGAATACCTTTCAGTTCAAGGGCATCAATAAAGGTATTGAATTTTCTCATGCTTGAAGTAATCCATTCTCTACCTCCATTTGACTCACCCACGTATCTGACAACAATGAAATCTCCTCCTAAACACCAAGGCCCTTCCCAAAGTCCCCTAATGTCGCCTAACTCCTCCCACATCTTATTCCTTTCTCTATAGGAGTCTAGCCCATATACATCCGTGAGGACCCATTCAAATCCATCCTGTAAATTCTTTAATTTAATAGATACTGAAAAATTGCCCACCAACTCTTCCAAGCACTGAACTACCTCTTCTTTCCAAATTGTGATTATGCCCCCCTAAAGCACCCCATGGTAGAGCAAAACTCCAACTAATGTTCCCCTTTGCCCAAAGACTTCTAATCCACTTCCTATCTACTTCCTGAATTTTGGATTCATGGATCAAGACAAAATCCGGCCTCTCCTTCCTTAACACCTTTTTAATTGCTCTTCCTTTTGTGGCACTCCCTAACCCCCTTACATTCCAACTAATAATCTTCATGACCACTACAAGATTGCAACCAACCCTCACCTATCCTATAGGCCTGCTTTCCTTCTTCCTCCACTAGTGTTGAACTCTTATCCCCCTCCACATTATTAATGAGTCTTTCAACCTCATTTAGCTTTCCTCCTCTTACCCCCCTTTGCTTTATTTTCTTTATTTTGAGGTCTCACTTCCTTAGTTTTTTCCACTTTCAATCCCATCTTGTCAGCCAGTTCCATCACCAGGCCCTTTGCAATCTATGTTTTCTCCATTTCTTATACTCTTCCCAGCCCCTTCTATTACTTCCTTCCCCTTCTCATTTCTGTGAACAGCAACTCCTTTAGTATCCTTCAATTTTCCCCCCTAAGCCCAGAAGCATCCATCCCTCCTTCCCCACCTCAGAAAATTTCTCTTTCTTGTACTCCTCCTTCTAAGTCTTTCACAGTCTCTACTTCTACAGGCACTACTAGAGGCACATCAAAGCCATGGATGGGACCTGAGATATCTGAAGAACCAATAGGGTAGGCATTAGCATCAAAAACTAAACCACCAATTTAGAGATAAGGTTCTTTCTTCTTTTGCCATTTGCTACTGAGTGGAAGAACTTGGAGTTCCCATCTCCTTCTTTAATCTATTTGTATCTAAATTTCTGATAAGTAACCACCAATTTATTAAATATAAACAAAAATGTGTACAAAGAATAAACCTTTTAGAGAAGATAATTAATACTATCTGTCCCCATAGTTACTACTAGCTCTTTTGACTGATATTGGTGGTTATCATAGACTTGTTGGTTGATTGCTAAATCTATGTATGACTAGTGAGTGTAGTAAGTCAGTAATCAGCATAGGCATGCACCCAAGAGTTCTCATTTGGCTGCTCTAGAGAGGATCCTAGCATACCTTAAAAAGCATCCAGGTAAAGAACTTTTGTTTGCTAAGCATGACTACATGAGGATGGAAGCCTTTACTAATGTAGATTGGGTTTGATTGTTAGATGATAAGCAATCTATATCTGGTTTATGCACTCTAATTGGAGGTAATCTGAAATCATGGAAGAGTAGGAAGTAATAGGCTGTGGCTGGATCAAATTCAAATGCTAAAACCTCTGTTTATGTAGAGTCAATAAGTTATAAGTAAAAGTAGGATTAGCTGTCCCTGATGCATCCTTAAAGCCTGCCTCCTAGAACCCTTGGAAAGTATGCAAAATAAAAAATCTTGCTAATATCTCTGTTTATCAGATTGAATGTTCTACAAACTAAGCCCGACTGGGCAAACATCAAGCATGTGAAAATCACCTCCTTCCACATTTTATCTACTACCACAATAAAGATACATCTTATGTGAAAAGAACTTAATGTAATTTCCAAGTATCCTTGACTAACAATCATTAGACTTGACTAGGGACCGAACCGCTTCTCCCCTGACAGCCTGACTAAAAAGTACTATAAATTGAGATTCATTGCACATACGGAACTCTTCTTCCGAATATTGGATGTTTTCAGTCCATGCAATAACCACAGAAATACAAGATTATAAAAAAAATGCCTATGATAACGTACCTTTGACGAGATCATCTCCGCAGTGGCGATCTTAGCGAGTTTTGCCACGAATGGAGGATCAACATCTTTCTTGTCCAAAGCTCGTACGGCAAATGCCATCACTTGGAAAACTCCAGCCATGTTCCCGAAACGCTGCAACTCTCACAAATATCAATCCACGTCTACTTATTTAAAAAGAAAATTTCCAAAAAAATATGTAGTTCTGACTGTGAAAGTTAGAGCTCAAAAGAGCCACAAGTAAATATTACCCGGCGCCCTCCTCGAGAAACAGTGGAGCAACAGTCAAGAACCAACAATGGGTTCCTGCAATTGAAAACTCCTCCGAATTATCAAGGGAGAAACAAAACAGAAAGAGACAAATGAGGGAAATGGTTGGGGCGGCTAATTACAGAGCAGCGATATCCTTGAGAGCGGCAGTGGAGGCTTCCCTGACCATAGGAGCTTCATCTGCAAGCGAAGAAACAAGCACCTGCACGGCCTCTGTGAACAGAAAGAGGAGAACAAAATATGAGCTTTTCTCTATGTATTTGATAAATTGAAGACGTGATGCGAACAACATTACACAAAAGACAAAGAATCCACGAATTGAAGCAAAATTTGAATTGAATATACCTGGCGCAGGAACAGTGCTTCCAGAACTTGACGAAGCCATGGATCGAAGAAGAAGAAAACTGCAAGAAATGAAGAGCGAAGCTAGCAAGAGAGAGAGAGAGAGGGGGGAGGAGCGAAGAGGAAAAACGAAAAAGGAGAATTGGGGCCAATGTGACAGCGCAGCCAAGCCCAGTTGGCAGTATTGTCTAACAATTATTTATTTATTTATTGGGTAAATTACAAACACCCCCCTCTACCATGGGTTTGTGACAAAAGACCACCGTACTATAACCGTGAGATAAAGATCCCCTTCCGTTAACCTTCCGTCCAAAAAGACTGTTATAATACCCAACGTCTAAATGGGAATTGAACCCATTTAATCCTGACAACAGCCACGACAATTGCTTGCTTCAGACTTCAAAGTTGAGAGTTTAGACATCGACGTTGCAGGATTGTACCAGCTGGTACTTGAAGACCGTTTTAACGGGAATCCCTGTGTTCCAACTATCAAAGGTGATATAAGTCGAAGATCCAAGTACCCACCTTCCACTTGAGCTTTCCATTAATCTTGATTTTGATCAAAACGGCACACGGATATACTTTCTATAAACTGCAAAACTACTTGCATCCAAGAGAAAATGGCTAGGTTTGGTCTCAAGGAAGAAGACGATGAGCTTACCCACGATGTCGTCCCTCTCTACTCCACATACAGTGACCAGATTCGGCCCCTCCTTGACACTATCGACCAGTTGTGCCACCTCAAGGTGATGAAGGAAGGCATTGAACTCCCCACCATTGTCATCGTCGGAGACCATTCCTCTAGCAAGTCTAGTCTTATCGAGTTCAGTGCCGACATCAACCTCCCTCGAAACATAGGCATATGCACTCGGGTTCCTCTCGTAATGTACTTGTAGCACCACTCTGCAACCAACCCATAACTCTACTTGGAGTACCATGACCAGAAGGTCGACACCGATGAAACCCCATGTCACAGAAGCCATTGTAGATGCCACCAACGAGATCGTCGGCAACAACAATGGCATTTCCCATTGTGAAAAAGAAGGGCGTCCCTAACCTCACCATGGTCGATTTGCCCCAAATAACTAGGGTCCCTGTTCTTGGCCAACCCCAGGACATCTATGAGTAGATTTCCAACATCATAATGGAGTACATAATGCCCAAGGAGTGCATCATTTTGAACGTCTTATTGGCTATTGTTGATTTCCTGACCTACGAATCGATTAGAATGTCTCAGTGTGTTGATACCACCGACGAGAGAACGCTGGCGGTGGTTACCAAATGTGATAAATCTCCTGAAGATCTGCTCGAGAACTTCACTTCCGACGATGTGAACATTGGGCTTGGCTACGTATATGTGAGGAATCGCATCAAGGACAAGTCCTACGAGGAGGCTAGGGTTGAGGAGGCGAGACTGTTTCAAACGGATCCCTTTCTCTCACAAATCGACAAATCCATCGTGGGCATCCCTATTTTGGCCTAGAGATTGGTGCAAATCCAAGCTTCTAGTCTCGCGAGATGCTTGTCGGACATTGTGAAGAGCATCAATGACAAGCTCAACCTAAACATTTCTAACAAATCGCCCCTACATCTATCCTCCCCAACGGAAGCCATGACTGCTTTCATGCGGATTCTTGGGTATGTAAAGGAATCCCTCAAGAAAATCCTCTTGGATGCCAATTGATTCCATCGCCATTTTCTCTGGCACACGGATATAGTTTCTGTAGGGAGGCTCATATGTGCAGTTTTAAGTGAGGAAGTTCTTGTCAAAGATGTTAAACTGGTACATTGTAGTGTCTTGTAGTGTGAACTAGGGTTTGGAGGGTTGGAGGATCACCCATATAAGGAAAGAATGAGAGAGGACGGTGAGGGAGGGGAAAAGAAGAGAAGAAAGGAAAAATGGCAAAAAAAGAAAATAGAAAAAGTTTAGTGGGGTATTTTGATAATTTAACGCATTTTGTCATCTATCTTAACGAGGGGGTTTTTGTCTCACGGTCATAGTACAGGGGGTCATTGTCGCAAAATAAAGTACAGGGGGTGTTTTCCACAGACCCCATAGTATAGGGGGGTCTTTGTAATTTACCCTTATTTATTTATTTATTGGTTTAGGCTATCTATTGTAGATTTGTAGTACATAAATAAATCTGATCTGCGAAAACAACTGTCCCAACCCGCTTCCAATATAGTTTGTGTCCGCACATCTCACCTTAAGACTGGAATTATGGGAGTATGGGACCCATTATTCGTGCGATGTGTGGACACAGATCGTGTTGGAACAATCTAAGCAGACCCGGACTCGTTACGGATCCGCTTGCCGAGCTTTTCATCTATTTCACTGGAAAATAAAATTTAAAAAACAATTTGGTTTACCTAAAGGTCGAAATTAGTTAACACGTGCCAACAACTAGTTATGTGCGTGGTTCTATTGGCGTTTGTGTGGACGTTTTGATTTGTTTGAAAAATCGAGAAAAGCATTTGTTCGAAAAATCGAGAAAAGCAATGATAAACTCATTTGATGACATTTAAGCGCCACATCAGTAAAGCCTGCTAAAATGAAACTTCCCCCAACAATAGGCGTGCACATAAACCAAATTCTACTTTTGCCAAGTCCCTATGTGTACGATTCACATAATGGGGAAAATGTTGAAATGGTGCATATGTGGTAGTGTTTATTCAATAAACACCCACGATTCCAAATACACACTTAATATGCATGCCTTCAGTTCTGTGGGTATTTATTAAATAAACGTTTGTATTTGATTTGGCATCAAAACCGAGAAAGGTGGTTGATAAACCATTTATTGACAAATAGGCACCATTAGGTGTCACTAAGGTTTAAAACTTCGATACGATACGCTCGATATGGGGTGATTGTGTTGCATCATTAAAAATAGATAAGGGATACGAATGGAAATCGAATATTTCATCTTTTTTTCATGTGTACCGGGAGTGTATTAGGGTGTATCAGTAGCATATCAACGAAAAAGATACGACCAAAAATTAAAAAATTTAAATGGGAAAGCAAGCTTCTTTTCTCAGAAATAAGCTTTCTTTCACCCCCAAATGACTCTAAAACTCCAAACTTCATTCCCAAAGTGCTAGATTTGCAAAAGTTTGCAAAAAAACAAGTGTGAATCGTTAATTTTTTTAACATTTTTCAAATTTTGAAAAAATATGTAAATTTTTCAAATTTTTTATAATATCTTGTGATTTCTTTTTTTTTTTCTTGAATGTTTAAATTTATGTTGATGTATATTTCCTACATTCAAAATCACAATTTTTTTGTGTTATCGGTAGATTTATAAAAACTTCACGAAGATATTTGGGGATTCCTATTAATCCCCATCCCCATCCCTGACCCCATCAGGTCAGGGAACTCGGGTCCCCGTCAAGGACGGGGAAATTGTCATCCCTACTAATAAGGTGCCATTAGGCACTCTAGATTTGCTATCCATTTGTTATTCCTACATCTATACCCGCAAAACTCCACTATCATGCATTGGGAACATCTCCCTATAAATGAAAAAGGTGCGCAACTGTTATGTCTATGGGAACAACTAGTGGGTAACAAATCCGATCTCGCCATTAGGTCTATCAGTCAACACACACAAGAAATAATATCCTTTTTTCCTATTCCTTTTTACACTTGTTTTTGGTAATTATCACATTCTCACGCATTGAATCAATCAAATTGGATTGCACCAACTGAGTTAAAAATTTGTTGGAATTCACGTAACCAGTATTTCCGAGTTCACAATTACTGAGAACCACTAATGGTTCATTTGGTTTCCGAGAAATAGTGGGATGAGACGAGAAAGGAAGAATTTATTTTCTCATTTTTTTGTCATGTATTTGTTTGTTGAGACCTACTATCCTATAGAATATGCTTCTAGCGTTTGGTTGATGAGACAAAGGGATGAAGATATAAAGACGAAGACAATAGCCTGTCCTTACCTTCGCCGGAGAAACACATGTCACTGAGAAACTAAACCACCAGAACGTTACCTTCGTCGGAGAAGAAGAAGACAATAACATGTCCTTGTTGTCTGAGATTTGAAGCCAATAACCGCCGAAAACGAAGACATAACTTGTCCTTCCTGTCCTTGCTGTCTTCGCTGGAGAAGACGAAGACAATAACCGCCAAAAATATTACCTTCGTTGGAGAAGATGAAGACAATAACCTATCTTTGTTGTCTTCGCTGGAGAAGACGAAGACAATAACCGCCGAAAACGTTACCTTCGTCGGAGATGTAGGATACAAGTGATTGGAGTTTGAACCACTGCAGAGGTGAGAGATGAAAACATTCCACCCCTCGATTAAATTTCCTCACTACCATCGCACGACTTTCATTTCTCAGTGGGGTCTCACCTATTCCTTGGTGCAACCCCACATCCCATATTTTGAGAATGATATACTCATCCCATCGCAGCATCTCTCCCAAAACAAACATGAAAAAATAGGAATATTCCCCGACCCATAAGGTTGTTGAATCATGGAGCATGACACCTACATGCTTGTATACACCCAACTTGATTGAGAAGAAGCAAAATTTTGCTTAAAAACATACCTAGACACGCCTCAATAGATAAGTCTAATTTTCTCCTTTTTCTTTTATATCTCTAACTTTGCTTGTTGTTATTGGCTTTCTACTTTTTTATTAAATTATTCTCTTAAATTTCTTTGATTTCTTACAATAGAATTATTCTTTCTTAAATTTTGCATTTTCATCCTCACTTTGTTATTAGGGGTATCCATAGACACCAACATACCATTGCAATGTCATTACGGAGAGCTTTCCTTAGAGATGAATTATAGGTCCGAAGTCTAACAAAAAATGAGTAGGTGCATTAAACAAGCGATGGAGTGGAGATATCCTATATCTTCAGGCTTTCATCCTCCCCTCTTTCAACCTGCATTGGCATATCAATATACCACCTTTTCTTGAGATTGGTTGTAGGATGCCATACAGCTCAAGCAATCAAAACTCAAAATATTGGCCAAAAGGACCAGGAAGGCAGGAAGTACCTCGAGCACAGTTTTAGAGGACATTAAAACTGTATTTGGTTTAAAAGAAAAGATACGGGCATGTAGAACCAAACACAGCCTAAATGAATGGGCATGTAAAAACAGTCGACCTCCAACTAAGGTTCAAAGTATCAATACACAATACATATCAGCCAATATGTATTGTGTCAGAAGCACCCCGATACGCCCCTATAGAGGGTGTATCGGGGTTTTGGCCAGTTCAGGAGGTGGATGAATCCTAAACCAACCCCTGAACCGGATTTGAAAAAAAAAAAGTACCGACACTGCCCGATACATATCAATATTTAAAACCCTGCCTCCAACAATGTTCTTTAAGCCTGTGCCATTACCCATAGATCCCAGATCTCATTCAAGAATTCAACAGCACAAAAAAAAAAATAAAATAAAGCTTTATTAGCACATTATGACCTATTCTCATATATTTTCTTGCCCAAGTAAAAGGTGAAAATTGACAGTCATGACTGATTATATTGAACAAGAGATTGATGGCTAAAATTTGGATCTTGATAACCTAATTTAACGTTAATCCATTTGCGAAATTTGTCATCGTGAAATATCTAGCGACTGCATTGTTTATATTTATCTCTTAGCCCTCTTAACTAAGGGTGTCGATGGACCAGGTTTGAGGTAGACCTAATATAAATTAAAATCAATTTGAACAGATTGGACGGTCAAGTCATTGAATTGGGCCAGTCCAGAATTGTGCAAATTATTCATGGGATTGGATTGGATTGGATTGGACCCGTTCCATCTGTAATAGACTATGTAAACAAGGAGAACATATAAACATAACATGAAAAAGGCTCGGCTAGAGTAGAACATCAATCTCGAATTCTCAACATCACAGTTGTAGAAGCCAGACTGGCCTCTCATTCAACTCAAATCTCTCCAGTTCCAAGAGGCTGCCTAGATGTATCACCAGAAGCCCATGCTTGATAATCCTTTACAAGCTGAATGTAACCATCAAAAAAGAGCAATGATTCAGAAGAAAATGTTTACAACAGCAACATCAGATACTAATAATTCTCGTCTTCAAGCAGAACTACTTCAAAATTGAAAATAAGAAGCCACCAATAAAGCAGAAAGAGCTGCAACAGAACTATTTGCATCCATACAAAGAGATGCCAAATTCTTTTTTCTAGGGAAAAAACAATTGAAGAAAATTTGATCATGAAAGATCGCAATCACAAACCAGATACAAACCAAGTTCCTATGTGCACCGGAAGAGCATGTATAACATGAATGATTGTGTACAACCAAGGGAATGCTTAATGAGATTGATGAAACATTCCAAACTCCAAAGCTGGTGAAAGTATGCAACATTAGAAATATAATCAAGTATACATGATTCTTACCACAGAAAAAAAAAAGTTACAAAACAAAAAAAATATATATATAGGTATACTGCATGACAACAAGTAAATCCATGGTTCAAACTCCAAAGTATCCATGCACCCAATACGGGTGTTTTGATAGAAAGAAAAATGATTTTTTACTCTCAAAATTTCCCAGGACGGTTTTAACATTATGTAACATTTAAAAACATTGTTTTTTTTTCCTGAAAAAATGGTGTATCTTAGACCTGCTGAATGCCAATATGATACAATACGCCTGTATCGAAATCGAAATTGTGAACCTTGAGTAAATCAACATTTAATTAGATGGACAAAAAAGAACAATAATTCATGAGTCTTAATTTTCTAAAACTTTCTCAAGTGTACAGATGCATCAATCAGTTGGAAAAAAGAGCTAATTTGTCGCCTGTAGCAATGTAAGCTGGTAATAGTGCAGGTCGCCACCTGATATTGCTCGTTTAGTGATCTTCAGGCTCTGTTTATCTGCAGTGCAAATTATAAACACATAGGAGTGCAAATGAGCTGAGTGTAAATCCTGGTTTACTTTTGTTTCAGATTTGACCACACTTTGTTTGTTTGCAAGTAAATTAGGAAGTAAAATGGCGTGAACCCAATTTGTATGTAATGAATGGATGTGGGAAGAAGGTTACTTGTTTGGGAGAAGTTAGGTAGGAAGCAAATTTATGTGGCCTCCACTTCATATAAGCAAGGAGTAAGTGGTCAGTTTTTCAAATGCAAAATTTGCACTGCCAATGGGTGCAAATGAGACCAAAAAAAGGAAAATTCTGAATCAGGTTAGACTGTAAATCATAGCCACAAACAAATGGATGAAAAACTGAACCAGGTGAAAATTTTGCATCCAGTTCATATTTGCACCGCAAACAAACAAAACCTTAATTAAAAAGCAAATCAAGACAGTGAACCTAAGACCTCACATCACAATAGAGAACCATCTCAACTGAGTAGGAAATAAGCAGCACTTAAAATTGCGTTTCCAAGTGGTCTGCAACTCAAGAGTATATATAGATTTTGAACCTAAAACCTCGCTCTCAAAACAGAGAACAATCCCAACAAAAACATGCCTCAACATGAAAGTTGAAGCCAAACACTTCAACATGCCTACCATGTCCATACAGCAGAATTTGGACCCATAGGAGAAGGGAACTTGGCTGAAGCCAAACTGTTTGCTGCATTCAAAGAGCTGAGACTTAAAAAGACAATCATCATGAATTGCTGGCAGAAGGGAATTTAAATGTAATTGATGTAGGACTAACTCAAATTCCAGTCCTTTGAGAATGATGAACGATCTTCCTTGATAAGAAATTTATGGCTGTTGATGGTTGTAATAGCTTCTTGAAGGAATAAAAGAAAATAGAGAGAGAAGACTTAGAAAGAAAGAGAATACCTGGAATCATAACGGGATAACCTAGAATCACTCTAGGGTATGGGAATCATCATCATCATCCATGCCTTATCTATGGGGTCGGCTACAAGAATCTTGTTTTGCCAATCCGTTCTATTTAAATCCATATCCACAGTTAAATTATTAATGCTTAAATCATTTCTCACTACTACCCATGTCCATTTTGGTCTAACCCGAGCTCTTTTAGCCCCTTCCATGTGTAACAAATCACTGCTCCTAACTGGTGCAGTTGGTGGTTGCCCAAACCATCTTAGTCTACTCTCTCAGTCTCTCTCATTTTATCACCTATTAGAGCTACTCCTAGGTTCCTATGGAGAACTTCATTCCTAATCCCATCCTTTCTAGTTTTTCCACTTATCCATCTTAGCATTTGCATTTCTGCCACATTCATTTTCAGGACATTGTTGTTTCTTGACTGCCCATAATTGGCATAAGCTCAAGAAACTGAATAAACATCATTGATCTTTGTGTACATCTATACACATTTAAAGACTCTAGAATCATAAAAATTCTAGGAGGCTAAGAGTCAATCTGTTAGACTCATGAGAATCCTACTAGGACTCTAACTGAATTGCCATTATTTTCAATTAAAAAAAAAAAAAAGACAACTAGCCCCAACCCTACTTATTCAATGACTCAAAACTTTTTTTAACCCAATGACTCCAAAGCTTAAAGCATATAGGATGTCTCCAAAGACTAGACAAATCAAACCCTATCATAGGACCCCTACAGAAAAATTGTAAAATAATGAAAATGCCCCTAGTGTCCAAAATTACAGAAATGGGTTCGACTATGATGCCAGAAAGACATGATATTGGAAAAGCTTACAGCTGATCAACTGGTATCATAAAAGAGGTGACCAATCAGGTGTTGTTAAACACAATTCACAGGGTTGCTTTGATTGGTCAAAGCTCGTTCGGTACCATGTCTGTATGGTATCATAGATTTTCCCCACAGAAATACATAAATTTTCAGAAAAATCCAAATTTTGACTCCTCAGCTCCTGCATTAGTAATTGTTGGGTTTAGAGATGGAAGGTTAGGGTTTTAGACTCTATCCTGAATTTATAGTGGCTGATGAACAACTGTCCAAGACCACCGCAACACACCAAGCTAGAGAAGTGGAAGCTACCTTTCACTTAGTATCAGCTAACTATATGGCAGATGCACTGGCCAAAGAAGGGGCTAATAGGACTCAACTATAGTGAAAGGAGGTAGAATGGAATACAAGCAAGGGTTGCTAACAGATTACATAGCAACTAGCAATGCTGGTGTAAAAACTGTTGGGATGCTTGGCATACTTCATCATACATTACCATCATTCTTTCCATACATTAATAAAGAAGAAAACTCTCGGTAGTTAGTGAGAAGGGGGGGGGGGGGGTGAGGATAGAGAACTTAGTGGACAGGAGTGTTAAAGTTGGCAAGAGCTTAGGCCTGTTTGTTTGGGCTGGAGAGAAGTTTGCCAGAAGGGCCTTTGAAATATTTGAAAGGTGCAAAAGGGAAGAGAGATGAAGAAATCTATAGTTGGGGAAGGAGGAGAAGCATGGAATGAGGAAGGCAATGGGCAAGAAGTACTCGAAGGAGATGATTGAGGTGCTCTTCATCTGAGAAGGCTGCATTAATTTTTATTTCTTTGATCAACAACAGTAAAAAAAAGTTATTAAAGAAAGAAAGAAAGTTACATCTCTTGGGTAGCCTCAGCTACCACCACAGCATTTTTTTTTGTTAATAACAGAAACTTTTTATTAAATAAAGAAACAAGAACTTGCAAAGGAGGCAAAGGGCAGAGAAAATCTCTTAACCCTCCCTTAGAGTAAAACAGAAAAAAAAATTACAACACCGCCCAAAATAATTGTTCCCTTCCCACCCGTTGTTTAGCCAGACCATCTGTAAAGGAATTAGCAGTTCTCTTCACCCAATGAAGTTGAATCTCTATTCTTCAAGGAAATTACTATTGTCCTTGGCAACCCCAGCATAGCTTACAACAAGTAAAACTATCTTAACATTACAATTGACCCCAAAAACAATGTCCTTTATTAACCCCTCGCTTTTCTAACTGATCCGTTATACTGTTTGCTGCCTTTGGAACCCATTACTAGTTTACTACTTGCATATCCCTTGATAATCTTTTGAATTTTTTGACCTTATTTCTGAAATACCAAGCAGCCTTATCATTTTGTTTCAACCATCTTATGATCACCTTCGAATCACCATCTATTATCAGCTTCCTAACACCCCTATTTCCCAAGCTTCCTGTACCCCAAACACCACAGCCTTCAGCTCGGCTGTTGTGGAATCCCCTTCCCCTAGTGGTCCTGAAAACAGCAGCACCATTTCTCCATCTTCATTCCTTATCTATCACCCCTCCCATTCCAGAAGGACCCGGGTTGTCAAAGCTGCTACCATCAAAATTCATTTTAAGGAAATCAGTCATAGGAAGTACCCAAATTTTCACAGTTTTCTTCTTTGATGAAGCTGTAATTGCTCCCCAATGTCTGATAACATCTTCAGAAGTCTGAGAACAAATGTGTTGACTTCACCCAGTGTGCCACCTTTATCATTATACCTTCAATCAATGTTTCTTTACTTCTTTTCTTCTACTCGAAAATTCTTAAATTTCTTTCTTCCCATATTGTCCAAACCGCTGCTGCCCTCATGCATCTCCACAATAATCTTCCCCTTCTTTTCAGCCAACTAAAAGTAGAGAGATCAAATAACATGTCCAAACTATTTGGGGCATTCCACTTGCACCAAACAGAGAAAAAAACAATCCCAAACATAGCAAGCAAAGGGACAGGAGATAAGTAGATGATGAACAGTTTCACCATTTGATTCACACAGAAAACACCAATTAGGGAAAAGGCACCAGCCAGGTCTCTTCCTCTATAATAAGCCATATGTGTTGATAACACCAAGGAAGGCCTCCCAACAAAAAAGTATTCACCTTAGGGGGGATCGGGCGGCACCAAACTTTTGGCTAGGAAAGAAAGCTTTAAAAAAAGGATGCACAGGTAAAACCCCAAAAGGATCAAGAAAAACACCATCCACCATTTTCAATAGTTCTGAAACAAGGCCCATCTCTGAGTCCCTCACATTTCTATGAAAACCCAAGTTTCAACCCAGACCAGAGAGGGAGGGAGACGGAAACAAAAAGTCAGAAATAGGTCTTCCCCTCAAGAATGAAAAGGCAAACAAAGAGGGAAACAACTCCTTTAAAGGAGCTTCACCCACCCAAAGATCCTCACAAAATTTGATTTTATTACCTGAATTGAGGTCAAACTTGATGTGATTAAGAAAGAGTGGAAGAACCTTCTGGATAGCCTTCCACAAAGAAGCACCAGAAACCCTGTGAGAGATTCCAGCATCCCAACCATTCTCTGAGAGCCCATGAATGCTGACCACAACTTTGTGCCATAGTTTGTCTGATTCCAAGGCTGCATCAATTTTCTTTGTATCAGGTGTTCCTGATGTTTTCATTGTCCCATTGTTGTTGGGTTGGGTGTTATCCTAATACATTGCATTGTTTGTAATCTGTCTCTTTCTTCTTTAATAAAATTTTCTTGTACTTCTAAAAAAAGCATTTTACTGATCAAAAAACAAAACAAACAAATTTTATTAGGATGTGGAAAATCCTTTTACTCCATAGTTGGATAAAGGAACTAGTACAACATCCCAGGCTTGGCGGTCTCTAAGCCAAACATTTCCTTGTTACCCCATTCCTTAGAAGAACATCAGTAATGTTATTTTCTGATCTAAGTGTTTATCTAAACAAGGAGCCCATGTTGCAAAACAATGTCATTGCTTCTCTCCAAATGAATTGAAGGATCCATGGGCCTACAGGCTACAACTCTACACATGGAAGTAGCCAATGACCATTTCATCTATAGTATTGTACTATTTTACTTTTATCAGCAGTTAAAAGTGTCAGTTAGTTTAGTTGGAAAAGTAACGGACAGTTGGATCCCTAACTCACTTTTTTTTTTGGCAAAGTAAAAATAAAAATTGATTGATAAAATAAAAAACAGGTTACAACCCGAACAGGGGTGTCAAGATAACACCCAACCCAATTACCCCAACAGAAGGATTATAAAGACACAAAACTAACAAAAAGAAAAACAGAGAACACTGCACTTCAAAAATATGCTAGTCTTCAGCTTCAAATGCCTCGTCGTATCTGCCTTCGTCCTCATCCCAAACTTTTTTCTTCTTTCTGTCGCAAATTCTTCTTCACTCTCTCTTCCCTTTTACTCTCTTCAAATGCTTTGAAAGCTCTTCTACCGAACTCTTCACCTTCCCAAAAGAATAGCCTTAACTCTTGCCAATTCTTACCTCCCTTTCCACCAAGCTCTTAATCTTCACTTTATCCCCCTCCTTTTTATCAGCTTGTTGAGACAAAACGAGACAACTCTCCCCAGCTTGACTTCCCTCCTCCTCCTTATCCCCTGACTCTGGCCTAACCTCTAGACCTTCCTTTTTCGGGATCGACATTATCTCCCTTACTACATCTTGATGCTCCTCCCCCCTCCTTTCATCACCCTTCTTCTTCAGTTCTAAAACTTTTAATCTCTTCCTCTTGTAGACTCTTTTATATATTAATTGGAGGGACCAGCCCCATCTCCAAACTCCATGGCTGTAATGAAATGGAAGAGAGCTTGACTCAGAAATCACCAAAAGAAATAAACTTACCTGTTTACTGGACAAACTTGTCTTCTCCTTCTTCCCTCCACGGCATTGTTTCCTTAGATCAAAACTTTCATCGTGACTTCTGCATTGATCAATCTCCTCAAGATCTGCATGAACAATCCACCTCCCAAGATTTCCAGACTGAAATGCATGCCCAGTTCTTAGACTCTGCTTGAACTTTCTCTTGTTCGAGACCCTCAACTTGAAATGAGGTTTCTTTGAAATCTCTCCAGCATTATTGATGAGCTTGGATTTCAAAACTCGGTCCACTTTCAGACCTTCATCGCCTTTTCCAGCCCGAGACGCCTCTTGTTCTTCTGAAAGTCTGGATCCCTCTTTCTCTTTCAACTCCCTAACTCTCCCCTTCTTTTTCTTCTTCCACATGTCCCACCGAATTAGCCTCCCCCCTAACACTGCTAGCTTTTAATAAGAGAAACTCCGTCATCGTAACATCCCCACTTAAGTTTATCATTATTCTTTATGTGGCCCAATGAACAGTCCCCAACCACGCCAATAATATTTTTCCTTCTGAAAATATCCTCATCTTCAACTTCACACCCTTCCCCCTTCGACTCGACCTGACTGTGCGTCTTCCCCCCAAACTTGTCAGAACACAACCAGACCTTCTTAGCCTCCTCACTCCACATCTCCATATTCTCAATCCATCTTGCTGGCTATGACCCTTCTAGGACCAGTCTTAAGTCGAAAATTTCACCAGCAAATCGAGGAGGTGGAGAAGTAGGAACAAAGTGAATCTCTTCAACTTCGATTAAAATATGAGCAGCAATCAGGTTTCTCCAAGAAATTGTTCTAGAATCAACAAATCTGAATCTTCCACAAGCGTGTCCCACGGCCTTAAAGGTTTGGAACTCCACACGTGCAGGGGAATCCCAAACACAGTAATCTACACCATGTTTAAAGGACCCATATCCCTAATTGCTCCAACTAAAGGATCCCATCTTCCAATTTCTAAGGTCAGGGCTCTCAAAACTTATTTTGCCTCCTCACTTTTGAAAGTGAACAAAAAGAAGCTGGCATTCAGTCTTCTCACCCAAAAAGGTTTCTCAGGTCGCCATTCAGCATCAGCCCACTCTTCAATCTTCTCCACATCTGGGTCAGAATTTATGAAGTGATCAACCAAGCTGTGATCCAGTAATCTGAGTCGACCTCTAAGTTCTCCATCCGGATTCACTATCACTAGATCCACCATATCCAATGTTTAACAACACACTTTGAAATCTATCAAACCATGCATGAGGACTTTGTTTAAGCCAACACAAATCATTCTTGAGCTCAACCCAGAAATCAGAACAAATAAAGAAGAGAAGAGGAGAGAAGAGAAGAGAGGTTCGAGAGCCAAAGAATCTACGCTCTCAACAGTTCAATTCATTCTATTGTATCTTTATGGTGATCTCTTCCCTATTCCTTTCCTAACTCACTATCAAAACCCGCCCCTTTCTTACTGACTATGTTTTTACTTCGTCAAGACAAATATATAAATAGAAAATTGTGGAAAATATTATAACAAAACATGCCAATGCGATAACATGATATAGGAATATTAACGGAATGCTTAGAACAATAAGAAAGCTCAATCAGTCTATGACTAGTGCACCTTGATATAACTTAAAGTTCACATCCTTGTTGCTGATAAGTGAAATTCTTATAACAAAAATATTAGTAAGATTAAAAAACAGAGGAAAAAAAACAGCAAGGATGAGGAAGGGAAGGAAGAGGAGCACCACAGACCATCCATGGAATCTGTCACAATTTTACAATCTAGTCAAAATTCAAAAGACAAAAGCAAAGTAAAAGTAAACATTGAATTGCAGCGACTCTCAAAATCATCAAGAAATTCAGGAGTTGCAAGAATATATTCAAAGTCCCTATATTGACAGAACAGATTTTTTTTGTTCCTTGTGATCCCACTTCTCATATTAGGAACCTTTGTTATTTTAAGGAGTGCATATTATTTACCCCTATAATTAGAAATTATTCTTTTAAAATAGGTAAGTAAATGCACAAGAAACTTCAATAAATGTTTTACTAACCTGTCTCATAAATCTGGGAAGCATTATCCTTAGTATTTGTTCAATGACTTGAGTTCCAGCTGATTCAATCACATTCACCGGAATTGATCGAAATGGAAATGGGATATCAATTGAAACCTGAATGCCATGTGTCAATTCATAAGCAAGATGGAGAGTAATAAATTCATCCATTGAATCATATACCACATTCTAACTAAAATGAAGTAGTAATCCAACCTCAATGGTTGTATCTGAGGTGAGCTCCTGGACTGACAAGTTATCCTGTTCGTTACCACAAGATATTTGATTCACCATTGAGGCTGCATTTCCCATACTTAATTAGTGTCAAAGCACTTTCTAATAATGTAGACTTTTAGACTCAAACTTTGAATAAATGCACTATGAAGAACCTCCATATGGTTGCTCCATGCTCACTTCCTCATTCAAATCACCATGCAAAAATGCATTTTTTACATTCCATTAAAATCTAATAAGTAGAAACAAGACAAATAACAACACATGCTGTTAGACAGTTTTGTATGCCCTTAGCTTCAATCCGATTTGATGTACTTTTGTTATTTAGTGTAAATAAATAAAGTGCATGTTTGATTCATGTTGTTTGGTATGATTCTGTGTAAGACCCTAAAACTGGACACTTATAGAGACTCGTGTTAGTTTTAAATGTTCACAGCCATTGGACAAGTCTGGGGAGATTTATCCTACCAAGGCTGATACTGGTGTGCCACCAAGTGTTGGGATGGCCTGTCTCGGCCACTAGAGTGAGACCCAAGGCACATGCAGTATGGGATTACTCGAATCCTTGAACCGGACCAGATTTCCAATATTGCCCTGGACCTTAGAGATAGATGGGCAAAACTAGAAAGTTACACCTGACCCCTAGACTCGATTATGACACTTCACTAGGTGTCGGATCGGGCTGTCTTTGATATGCCAATCAGTAAGATCCTTAGATGGGGATCAAAACCTGGGTATGTTGGGACAGTCTGAGAACTCATCTGAGTGGGTGATCATAGTGACAGGATCAGCCCCTTTGTCAGACAAAGGGTAATGATCGGGAATGCACTCTCTCTGATGGAAACCAAACTGCCGGCAGTTGATTTCAATCGTTGGAATTTTGTTTTTGCAAAATTAATATATATATATATATGTACGGTTTTGAAATGTTTGCAAATGGTTTTAATTCCCGGGATCCATGTGAGTGGAGAGTGCGGCACTGTTCCTTGCATCCGAGGGAGAGGTCCTCTCTTGTCGAGCAGTGCTTGATCATTATGGGCTAAGAGGTTAAGTGTAAGACCATTTAGGATAGCACCTGATCGGCTAATCTTGCACGTGCCCCCAGTCCCTGGGTTTTTATAAGATGGCTTGGCCCAGGAACCACTTAATGTAAGTGTTGGGCCCATAGGGTCCATGTGATGGGCTCAGGGGTTCACTGAGCTTTTCAGTGAATTCGGCTAGGCCTTGTAATAAAGGTTGGGCCGAACCCATGTGGCTGGTGTGTAGATCAATGCTTGGGTCCACGCCATACAAATAAGCCCAACTGGGCAGCAGATTGGAAACAAATTAAGCACTGAACATTTAATGGGCCAAAAGCCCATTTCGAGCTGAGCTTATGTGATCACCCATCTATGGGGCGGATCTGAGATTATGTTAGCAAAAGGATAGGGCCTTTTAACCTTATCCACTCTGGGAGACCAAATTCAAATCAGATTTGAATCTGGTAACCTCCTGATAAGAACAGGAGTACGCTAACTTATCTGCAGATAGGATTAAGATAATCCCCTATCCAAATACTGATTTGGATTGGGATAACTCCTAATTAGGAGGTTTCTTAATCAAGAAGGAGGAGAAACACTAAGAGAAAAAAATATCAAATTTCGAACCAAGGGGTTTTAGAGAAAGCAAGAAAGCTTCCTGCGAATAGAGATCAGATCTCATTCATACTCCAGAGAGAAGAGAAGCAATTCTTCTGTCTTTGTCCTTGGAGTTCTCCTCCAGCCGCCGCCGCCATTGCTTCTCACAAGATTCGATCTTTGTAGAGGAAAGAAGTCAAGAAACCAGTTCTTGACATCAGTCTTGCAGAAAAGACTGAAGAAGATTCAGTGTTCAGAGTTTCCAAAGGATTCTTGCGAAGGATCCAGTGTGTAGGACGCACTCTACTGGTTCCGTTCCACCCACAGTTGTGTCATCTTCAGCAGGAGCGGATCTTGGTTTCTTCTTTGGGCGTGAAGACCAACTTTGGGAGATACTGCTTCTCCGGATCAGGTATATTCCTCCCTTTTGCTTTTGGTTCAGATCTGGTTCGATTATGGTTCAAGTAAGATCCTTGAATATTGAATTCTAAATTTAGGGAATATGATTCCCAGTTGGAAGAAGGTAGAAAAATTTTTGAAATTCGCCCACCCATTCCGCAACCTTCTTGGCGTCCATTAGATGGATCCTACCATTCTTTCACAAGCAAATGAAATTTTAGCAACGGATAGAAACATATCAACACAATTAACACCATATGTCAGCTAATCTAGCTTTAAGACACTGAACTAATCCATCAAAGAGAAACTTCTTTGTGTACACCCATCAACACCCAATCAATTTCATACGAAGAGGAAGAGGAATCAAATTCCAAGTACCATTTTATGAAATGCAGAAATTTCTTTTTTTTCATTGTTGTCCCCCACCCAGGATAAATAATGGTTTCCTAGACAAGCTTATTAGGAATAGAAATAGTAGACACTGGGGAGATAAAGCTACAGAAATTAAGAGATAATGAAGAAGCATAGAGACTAATGGAATTAGTATAGGAGTGCTTACTTCTCCAGAATGTAATGGGTAGGTGAAGATGATTAGCATGACTGGGTTGTGCATTATGACTAACAGATGTTGGAGCAAATGGTTGCATGACTTGAGCAAAGAATCATCAAGAGTAAACCTGCATAATAGGTGGCTTAGGAATCACACTAGAAGACAAAAGTGATTCATAAAAAATAGGGACAAGTTATACATATGAGCCATGACTAAAATATGTCATATGTGGAAGTAGAAACGTATGGTACATTATAGACTGAGAGAATATGATACAATAT
Source organism: Nelumbo nucifera (assembly GCF_055504915.1). Classification (NCBI taxonomy): domain Eukaryota; kingdom Viridiplantae; phylum Streptophyta; class Magnoliopsida; order Proteales; family Nelumbonaceae; genus Nelumbo; species Nelumbo nucifera. The sequence continues at coordinate 8,553,374 of NC_142654.1, read as the reverse complement.
TAATAAAAATAATGTTTAAATGATGAGGTAACACTTGTAACCCCTTTTGGATCCTTGAGAAGCCTAGGCAAACGGACTTCACAGATGAGGATTAAGTTTATCAAGGATGTGAACAAGGCAGACACATCCAAATATATGTGGAGAAAAATAAACTAACAGACTATCAAGGAAAAGAATGTTGTGAAAGATTTTGAGATACAAAACTCAACCAAGGCATACGAATAAGATAACAAGCGACAAAGATAGCATCACTATAATAGGATTTCGAAACTGCCATTTGAAAAAAGAATGCCCTATTAACTTCAAACATGTGCCAATTCTGACACTCAGCAATGCCATTCTGTTGGGAGGTTGGTGTGTAGAATTTCAGTGTAGTATACCCTATTGATTAAAAAGTCAGAAAATTATGAACATAGAAATTTTATGTACTAAGGGAAGCATGAAATGAAGTTCAGATTAGGAAAAGCTTTACATTCTCAGCAAAAGATCAGCAGAAAATCTCCAATTAGATGGTACTAACACCCCTGGCATTATATCCTCCAACAAAGAGTACAAGCTGAGAATTTGTTAGGTTTCCAAGAGGTAAACCACACACCCTTATGGGTCAGGACGCAGTTACTCCCCACTGGTTAGCTTATCTGGTGTCATCCAATGATGTCAAAGAAAAATATATTCAAACCTTCCCAGTTTCTTCTACAACCTGACAACAAAAGTATGAAAAAAAAAAAATTGGACCTCCCATCCATTGACAAATTAAGAAAGGATGAAAGCATGGCTAGTACAAGGCATCTAGTGATCAATAGCTTCAGCCAAAAAAATTGAACTACACTAAAGCAGCCAAGCCAGGCACAAGGATGAGATGATTGTTTCAGCCCATTGATAGCTCTTTCAATTTACATACTTTTCCTACCTCCCCCTAAGCAACATACCCTGGAGGTTGCTCCATATAAATCTCCTCTTCAAGCATACCATGAAGAAATGCATTCTTAATGTCCATCTGATACAACAGCCAATTAAAACAAGCAACAAGAGAAATAATAACATGAAATGAAGTGAGTTTAGCAACCTGAGAGAAAGTCTCAAAATAGTCAACTCGGCATGTCTTTGTGAAGCCCTTAACAACAAGTCAAACTTTCAATCCCTCAACACCACCATCAAGACAATGTTTCACAATAAATATGAATCAGCATTCAACAGCCTTCTTCCCTGGTGGAAGAGCATTAAGGTCCCAAGTGTCATTAAACTAAAGAGCATGTATTTCTTCATCTATGGCTTTCTTCAAGTCAAGAGAGCAGAGGGCATCCTGAACAAACTCAGGGATAGAAATAGAAGATAACAAGGATACAAGCAACGATGAGTAGGAGAAGCATGATTATAAGAAACAAATTGAGAAATAGGATGAGCTGTGCATGATTGCTTACTTTTACAAGGTGCAATAGGGAGTGTAAGTGGGTGTGGATCGGCACAAAGGGGTCTTGGCTCAAACAATTGCAGAAATGGCACCTTGGAAGGGTGGCCATCGGAGGTAATAGGGAAAAGGAGATCTGAGAGAGAGGAAGAGCAGGAAAGGAAGTCTTTGGGGCAAGAACAGTTATAACCTCTCAAGGACTCTTGAGGGGAGAATGTGGATTCTATTAGAGCATTCCTATTCAGGGGATCCCCATTTATAGTTTTTTTTTCCTCAAAACCTTTTTCCTTCAAAAAGTTCTATTTGGGCTCCTTTCTAGAAGATTGGCCCAATTGGTGCCTTATAGATTACTTGTGTTCTCACCCTTTCCTGATGCAAATGTAGGAAGACACACAATTGCAGGCTGTTACAGAGAGATCTAAATTAGGAGTTCGATGTAGCAACAGAAGCAATGATGATGATGGTGTCAGAGCTTGTTAAACGTATATGTAAATCACTCTAGGATAGGAAGTAGCAATGAAAACAAGGAATCATCAAAAGAAATAATTGTAGTAGAGGAGAATGGTGTTGACTCAAAGGAGGTGACATCAAGACGAACAAAATTTGTACACACCTATGGGAAATAACACTTATAACCTTTCTAGGTACAAAAATATCCAAGAAAAATGTATTTAACAGTCTGAATATCAAGTTTATTAAGTCCAGAACCTAGTTCATGAACTAAGCAAATACACAACAACAGAGAGGCCATGGAGACATCAAAGGAAACAACACATAAAAAAGGAAACTATCCATGAAGAACAGATTATGGTAAATGGTTAATAAGAAAAAAGGAAGTTAAAACAGCATCACTCCAATATGATTTGGGTACAGAGTTACAGACATTTGAAAAGAGAAGAGCACCAGCAGCATCGAAAAGATGGCAATGTTTTCGCTCAGCAACCCCATTTTGTTAAGGGGTGCAAGTGCGAAACGATTCATGAATAATGCCACACTGATAAAGTAGGCTTGAAAGGCATTTTGCATGTATCCTAAAGCATTATCTAAGCGGAAAAAAAAAAATAGTAGAAACACCAAATTGATTCTTAATCTCGACATAAAAGGGATGAAGGAGAGAATAATTCAAAACACACTTTCATTAAATAAGGCATGTCATTCTTGAAATAAAGATTACAAAGCATTTGAACCCATTGTAAGAACTGACACGACTAAGACTCTAGACATCTGAATTGACAAAAGAAAAAGGACTCAATGCTCTATTATTATCAGTTGGAACAAAAGAACTCTTATGGAAACTAACATGACTTGCAATCTAATTGAGACACACGACCAACAATATGGGATCAAACATATGAATCCATTCTACCATTCTACTCTATTTGGTGTCCTGCTTTTAGATGTTTGTGTTAGAGCAAAGATGAAAAGGGAAAAAAGAAAACAACAGGGCCCCTAAAATCAAGTGATAGAATCTAAAGTGAGAAAAGCTAATACAGTTCCAGGACAAATTAAAAGTAAGAGAAAGAAATTAATTATATATGGTATTAAATAGCAAAGTTGTATTAAAAGAGTTGCTAAAGAGGTTCTTGGAGAAACAAAGGGAAAAAATGACTGTTGAGTACAGGTGAAAGTCAGGTACCCAACTTGAAGAATTTAAACAATGTTGGCCCCAGACCCTCAAGCTGAGCCCTTCAAACATTAACAAATGCTCAACCAAAGACCACCCAAATTGAAACCCTAGTTGATTTGGTGGTGAAATAAAATGGTTCAACAAATGACTAAAACAAAGAGACACAAAACTTGAAAAACAATTAAAAAATGAAGGAAACTTAGAGGGACACCAAATGCTAAAATAGAAGCTAAGGAATTAGTAAGTGAAGTCAAAATCAAGGCAAATAGTTAATTTTATAGGCTCAGATCAGAAGGAGTACAAATACAAATATGTAGAGTGCAAAATCTTGTATTTTATATTATTTTGTATCTATTTGCATTTGTACTCTTTCCAAACTGAGCCTACGGAAAGAGTGCATATACAAATATGTACAGTACAAATACAAGGTTTTCAAATACGGTATAATAAGGTTTTTCGTTCTACATATTTGTGTTTGCACTCTTCCCAAATGAAGCTACAGACTCATTTTGGGAAGAGTGCAAATACAAATATGTACAGTGCAATACCTTGTCCCTTGTATGCAATATTTCTAAACCTTGCATTTGCACTCTTTCCAAACCGAGCCACAAGAAACTAAGTGCAAAGAAGGTAAGAACAGCAACATAAAGATTTTCAAAGCAAAGGGCAAAGAAAAGTAAAGTCTAGATTTCATTAAATGCATAAAAGTGAAGATCAAAAAGTTCTATTAAAAAATGAGGAGATTAAAGAGACATGAAGTTGTTTTCAAAAATTACTAAATGAAGATAGAGAAGCTTCAGAATGGAGCACAAAGAGCACACAAACTAATGCTCCAAAATGTAAAGAAGCATTAAGAAAGATCAAGGAAACACTTTGAGATTGTATCTCAATAAAAGTTCAGAAGTACATGATGAGATGGGCTTACTATGGTTGATTAAGTTGTTTGATATGGATGCTAAAACTACAATAAAGACCCTGATGACTAAAGGAAAAGTACTTTGCTCCCTATATATATGAACAAAGGTGATACATAAAGTCACAACAATTATTGAACCATGAAACCCACCCAACGAGGATGAATGAACAACAATTAAGACATCAACTGGTGTATTAGAAAACCAATGTGGATTCATGCTAGAGAGATCAACTATGAAATGTAATCTTTTACTTGGGATATTCAAAATGAAACTTAGGGAGTAAATTAGATATCAACATTTAATATGAAACAGGGCCTTCAAGTAGGTATTTTGATATCATTAAGGATAACCAATGTGCGAATTCAAAAGGGAAGAGGAAATTTTCAAATCGAAATGAGTTTATACCAAAGGTCAACATTTGTCAATATCTATTTTATATTAGATATAGATAAACTAAGTATTTACACGAGGAAGGTGCCTTGGTGTATGTTTTGGTTAATGAAATAGTATTAATAAGACTATGGTTGAATCCAGAGCTACAAACATTGAGAAATGCTTGCTGTACTAGTATCAAAAAAGTGGAGTGCAGAGTTGCAATTAATTCTTGCTGTACTAGTGCAGAACAGAGAAAATGGGAAATTCATACCATGGAATTTCTCGTTCTGTGCAACTACGACTGCTGAACCTTCCAACTGCAACCAGCCACCAACTAACAAGTGAGTAATAAAGCAATCAAATAAAACAGACGATTGACGATAAAAGGCTACTTCCCTTCACACTTAGGAATTCTTGAACGAGAGAAGACACTCAAACGGGGAGTAAATGGAGCAGCAGATACCTTGCAGGACAAAAGCCTAATGCAACAGCCATTAGGTTGCTCCTCGACTCTAACAAGCAGGACAGGGCAGACTTCAAAAGCAAAAAATTTAAACCGGTACACATAACAGCGAAAGGTATTATCATCAACCCGTTCAATCCTCTCGGCATCCAAAACAGAATACTGGCTTGCAGGCAAGCTCATATAGTCTCCTGCAACCAAGAAAAAAGTGGAAAACAAAAACTTAGAACATGTAAACTCAGCTTTCCCCCCTCACATCGTACCCTCGTATCTGCAACAAGTACCGACTTAGTGGGCGTTCGAGCAGTTGAACAGAAACCGTTTCGGACCGCCTCGCAACAAATCGAGCCCTCGGAGTAGAATCCGCATAAATGCCAACTGAAGGTTTGGGATCGTTATTCACCGCAGAAGCAACGCAGCCTCCAACGCTTCTAACACCATTAGGGATTCGAAGCTTTCTAGGCGTAACAGATATAGAACTGACACGCATATAGACGCTGAGCGCCATCAACAGACACCAGAGCAATATGCAACCGAACAATGACTAAACACACTGAACTCGATTTCGGCGGGTTAAGATAAGACGGCGAGAGAAAATGAAGCTTTGTTTGCTTCACCAGGATTTAGAAACATGAAATCCCTGACAACAAGCACCCCACGCGCACGTTAAAACGAGGTCAGAAGTTCGAGACTGGATCTGTTTCTCACACCCGACACCCGGCGCCTCACACGCACTTCCTACCATGCATTGTGAACATACATGCTCCGCATGAAAAAGAAATGGCAAAACATATGGGCCCACCACCCTAATCACTTAAAATCAGTCCTCACCCACTAGATTCCCTACCCGGAAAACATCAGAATTCCTACTTCAAGTACCAGTTGCAGATTGATCTCGATTTCGCTAGGCCAAGACCAATAGAATAATGCATTAAATTTGGAACATAAGAAAATATTGTTCTCATTCATAAGATGTTTCGTTCATGAAGCATGAAATTACACATCAAGAGGAAAATAACCAGCTAAAAAAGGCCTATCTTTACAAAATAAACCATTACACCAATACAGAGTAAATGACAGACCCAAATTACAGAACAAGAAACCCTAAGAACTTGTAAACTTGGTAACAGCTTTGGTTCCTTCAGAGACAGCATGCTTCGCAAGCTCTCCCGGCAACACCAAACGAACGGCAGTCTGGATCTCCCGGGACGTGATGGTCGGCTTCTTGTTATACCTCGCGAGCCTCGAAGCCTCCTGAGCGAGCTTTTCAAAGATATCATTGATGAAACTGTTCATGATCCCCATGGCTTTGCTTGAGATACCGATATCAGGATGAACCTGCTTCAAGACCTTGAAGATGTAGATCTTGTAGGTCTCAACGCTCTTCTTCGATCGCTTCTTCTTCTTATCTGATGAAGAAGCATCCTTCGGTAACTTCTTCTCTGCCTTGGGCTTCTTCTCTGCAACCGGAGTCTTCTCGGCCTTCTTCTCCTCGGCAGCCGAAGATGCTGGCTTCTTCTCTGCGGGCTTCTTCTCTGCTTTAGGCGCCATTAGAACTCAAGAATGATTTAGGCCTTTAGGGAAATGGAAGGTTGTTCGATTAGCGAGACGATAGTGGAGTAGACGATGAGAAGGGGAAACGCTTTCGACTTGACGAGAAAAGGAAGAATTGCGGATCTTGTTATATAGAGATTAGGAGATGCAATCTGATTGGTCGGAGAACTTTGACGCGGATCGAGGGGACAGAACCGTCGATTTGAAGAAAAAGGAACGGACAGAGAGGATTCGGTTGTTGTTTAGCTGGATCACAGGAAGCGAAATTTTCTGAGTACGAATTTAAAATAGAATCTTGCGCCATTTCTTTTTTTTTTATCTTTCGCGGTTGTTTACACTTTACACCATAGTGGGGCCTAGAGCTACGGTGCGTTGATGCTATCAAATGACAGACCGTGATGGCTGATTTCGTCGTAGGCGTACCACAGAGTCACAGACAAATGCTCGGGACCAGGCCCACCAGGTCACAAGTTTACACATAGGATCAACTCATTTTGGAAAAGATTATAATAATAAGATAGATAAATAAAAAAATATGCACTAATAAATAAACTAACCATAAAATGGTACGGAAATTTAAATATAAAAACTAACATGTAAAATGCAAAATTAAATATAAAAATCAACATGTAAAACCTAATGGTAGATGAATGTATAAAATTAAAGTGTAACAACTCAATGTTAAATATAAAAACCAACATGCAAAACCTAATGGTAGAGGTGTGTGTAAAAAACAAAGTGTAAAATGCAATGTTAAATGTAGAATTTAACATGTAAAATCTAATGGTAGATGCATGTATAAATACGAATGTGCAAAATCCAATATTAAATGTAAAATTTAATGGGAGATATATGTGTAAAAACCAAAAGTGTAAAAGTCAATTTCACCTTATTGAACCATTATTTTTTTTAACTCTCGTGTAAAAACCAATGTGTAATCTTTTACGAGCATTTGCTAATTATAAAAATACTATTATTTATTTTCTTGAATTTTTCATTAATAACAAAAGTGTAATTATTTATCTTCTTGAATTTTTTATTAATTACAAGTGATACTGAAAAAACCACGTCTCTTTTTTTGTTGTGCATATGGCATTAATTTTTTATATAATTACAAGAGTGCCATCAATATGTAATTATAATATTGCCACGAAATTGTTATTACTCTCTCTCTCTCGGACTATCAATGGATCATATTGGACCTGGTGGACCCAAACCAATTGGGTCAATTGGGTTTTGGGTCCTAATATATTGTCCCGATTCTTATTGAGTCAAAGCATGTTCCACCTAGTCATGAATTATAATTATATTATTTATATTGCATTTTTGTAAATACTTCCTAATTGGGTTCGAATTCATACCCATATTTTATCATATCCAATCGGATCCATAATTAATAGTGTCGGGTCATAATCGGGCATATCGTTATTAGAATCCAATCCGATAATTTCATTCCTAATCAATGGGTCAGGTTGAACCTGATGGACCTAAATCGATTGGGTTAGTGCAGATTTAAGTTCATGATATATTGTCTTGATTCTTATCAGGTTGAAATCAGTTCCACCCAATCGCGAGTTAATTTGGAGCCAGGTCTAAAATTAAAAACATTGAATTGGAAATTTGCGAGTCTAATGTGAGCTCGAGCTAGCTATAGTATTGGGCCAAAGCTTGGGCTAAAAATTTGTAGGGCTAGGCCCAAACCAAGTCTAAGCACAAAACTTATGACCAAGCCTATAATTTTTGGGCCAAGCTAGTTCTTCTCATGTACACCGCCTTAATATCTCAATCGAAATCCATGGAACAAAAGAAAACTAATATATTAAAACATTCCCTCTTCTCTCAATCTCTCTCTCTAGGAATTTAGCCACTCCCTCCCATCCTCCCCCCCCCCATTCCCCAACCCCTCTAATAGATACATTTGTTAAAAATGTCTTAATTAAATGTATTTTTTAATATTTTATTAATTACTTCAAAGTTACTATTTATAATTGTAAAATTATTTGTTATAAAAATCAAGTAATTAATGTAATTTAAGTATTTAACATAATAATTAATTGATTTAGCATATTTAATTAATTAAGTTAAATTAACTAATTACATAACACTATATTAACTTGCTTCATTTACTCAAATAGTTAACTTTAAATATGCCTATATGAATAAAATTACCTATTTAATGTGTTGCTGTATTTAGGGGTGAGCAAGAAAAATCGAAAAACCAAACCAACCAAAACCGAATCGAAAGTTCAGTTAACCAAACCGGTTGGTTCGGTTTTGGTTAACCAAAATAGAAAGTGGTGGTTAATCAAGCCGACAAATATACATATATATATATTATGTATATTATATTTTATAAACATTATAAATTAATAAATATGCATTATATATAAATATATATTTATAATATATAACATATTTATTATTATTTAAAAATAATATTATATATTTATAGTATTTTATTATATGTTTATATATTTTTTCTATAATATATATCATGAATCATAAAAAACTGAAAAATCGATGAATCGAACTGGTTAACCAATCAGCTTCGATTCAGTTTCGGTTACCAGTTTTCCAAAAGCTAGTGACCCCGATTCGGTTTCAGAAATAAGCACACAGTTCGATTAACCAAACCATGAGCATCCCCGGTTGTATTCTTATCAGCCCTTGCAACTTAGGGGCACTCCGCTAGTTATAGAAGCCCCATCAAATAGAGATTTTTTCTTTCGACCACATCTTGATTGTTAGTACGATATATAAGGACCGTTACTACAAACAATACTACACCTTTGATCGTGCAATATCGGTTGCTTGTTGAATCTTGTGAATCGCGTGAAAGTAGGATACTCCAAATTCGGGGGTCAAAGAGTTTCATAAAATGTTCTTGGTGGAAAAAAATGTGAGTGAAAGATCCCACATAATCAAATTTGGTCCATGAATCTATGAAATAGTGAGAATTATTGATCTCTCTCAATTCGAATATCCAGGATTTGAATTGATGTCGTTTCATTGATTCATCTAACAATGGATTTGTGTACAAAAAAAAGCCCTTACAAATCACAAAATTGAATCTTTGGTCTCTTTTTCGTTTGTCTTTACATGCCCAACGCATGTGAAAATTTAAATGTAAAACCCATGTTAAATATAAAACCCACATGTAAAACCCAATAGGAGATGCATGTGTAAAACCAGTGTTAAATGTAAAAAACCAACAAGTTAAATCCAATGGAAGATGCAAGTGTAAAACTCAATCTCACCTTATTGAACCACTATTTTTCTTTAATTATTGTGTAAAAACCAATGTGTGATATTCATGAGCATTTGTTAATTACGAAAGTGTCATTACTTATTTTCTTGAATTTTCTACTAATTACAAAAGTGTTATGATTTATCTCATCAAATTTTCTATTAATTACGAAAGGGCCATTGAAAGCAATCATGGCCTCTTTTTTAGTTATGCATATGACTTATGACATTAAGTTTTTATTTACTTACAAGAGTGTTATCAACATGTAATTACAATATTGCCACAAAATTATTATTACTCTCTTTATACTTTTCATTTATTACCCCCTCTCTTTAGGGCTATCAATGGTTCGGATTATACCTGATGGATCCAAACCAATTGGGTCAATTCAGATTCGGTTCCTGATATATTGTCCCAATTCTCATTGGGTCATAGCATGTTCCACCCAGTCATGAATTATAAATATATCATTAGACAAATTTCTTAAACTACCCCTATGGTTTAGCTAATTAACTAATTATACTCATACTGTTTGATTATTGTCTTAAAGTACCCCTACTATTTTTTAATAAATGACTTGCTTTACCCTTGTTGGTTGTCGTTGATGTCCGCTAATGTTCCATCAAAAGCCATTCACATGTGACATCACGCGATGTATAAATATTTTTAAAACCCAATACTACCTTCCATCAACCTTTTATTCACTTCCATGCTCATTCTCTTCAACTTTCTCTTATTCTACCCAATAAGAGCAAGTAAGATGAAACTCTAAACACACATTTGAAGCCTCCAACAAGAAAACTATCGATCAAAGCTTTAGAAATAAAATGAAAGAAAAAAAAGGATAATTCAACTAAAGATTACAAACCCAAAAAGAATTAAATAAATGCCCGCCTAAAATTCTAAACCATTTCCAAACCACCACAACTCAAAAAGAAGGAAAGAAGTGTGGCGATGATCTATAACTGCATTTTTTAAGATAGCATGGAAGAATTTTTTAAGAAGTGTAGCGATGATCTACCTGGTAGAACCATCAGCTTCAGCCAATAGAACTCTAAGAAACAATCGAGGAAGAATTTTCTCCCATTTAATAGCAGTTTCAAAGATGTCTTGTTTCATGTCCTCCCATGACTCTCCCTCCCATTCCTCCTCATGCAACACCTTGTCCATGCTATCTTCACAACCTACAGTAACTTCCCCCATTTCTTCCTAAACCCTAACATCAACGTGGACCATAACGAACCCATAATTTATGTTTAGAGCTCCTACATGTGATGCTATAAACTTCGCTCACGCTTTCTTTCTTTGAATTACAGAATCGAAGGTTTCTCCTTGTGGCTCTGCAACCATGTAGTAGATTTTGCAAAGTGGGCAAGTTTCGAAATTATGGGCTTCACAATTTTTTTATTATCAAATCTCTGCTTAGCTATGACAAGGCTCTTATTATGATACATCGGTAACTTATTGCACACCAACCACAATTGCGACAAGTAGTGTTTCTAGCAACACCTTTAATTCATTTGAGGTATCAGACCCTATTAGCAAATTGAAAACTAGGTTGACAATGTTTTCCTGCCCAAGTAGTAATGGTCAAGCATACTGGGAACACATTTGGTTGAGATTTGGAACTTGCACAGATGCATTCGCTTGGGCATCCGCTTGGAAAGAGTTGGGTTTTATTTTGAAAACTTAAGAAATAGTTGAGGGTAAATTTGCCATTTTATTTTTTTCGTTTCGACTTAATGATGGTGACAATTCTCAAAAACAATAGGGGTACTTTAAGAATGTACCAAAACAGTAAGGGTATAGTTAGTCAATTTTCTAAACCTTAGGGGTAGTTTAAGAAATTTGCCCTATATTATTTATATTACATTTTTTAAATTTGTTATATTATTTGTTTTTTTATAAAAGCATGTATATATGATGAAAAATAGTTGAAAAGACACTTGTAGTTTTTGTTATTCTTTATTTAAATTGTTGTATTTTAATAATTTATTGGTTTTTAAAAAATCAAATCGGATGTGATTAGACTTGAAAATCTGAATTCCCCATTGGATTCAAATTCAGACCCATGTTTTATCATATCCTATCAGATCTTCGGGTTGCATCTACAATTAATAATGCCAAATCGGATTTGGATATACCCCTTATTTGAATTCGATTCGATCCATCTGCATCCCTAGTCAATGGGTCGGTGAACCTGATGGGCCCAAACCGATTGGGCTAGTTCGATTTTCGGTTCCTGATATATTGTCACAATTCTTATTGGGTCGGAACCAATTCCACCTAGTCGTGAATTAATTTGGAGTTTGGTCTAAAATTATATACATTGAATTGGAAATTTGTGAGTCTAATGTGAGCTCGGGCTGGGCTACATTATTAGGCCAAAGCTTGGGCTAGAAATTTGTAGGGTCGGGCCTATACCAAGTGTAAAGACAAAACTTAGGACCAAGCTTATAATTTTTTAGCTAAGCTAGCCCTTTTCATCTACATCACTTTAACATCTCAACTTGATTGAAATCCATGGAACGAAAGTAAACTAATATTTTAAAACATTTATTCTCTCAATCTCTCTTTCGAAGAATTCAACCGCTTCATCATATCCCTCCCCTCATTCTCCTTCCCCCAACCTTTCTAATAGTATACACTTTTTAAAATGTCTTAGTTAAATGTATTTTTTAAATTTAATTAATTATTTTAAAGTTATTATTTATACTTATAAAATTATTTGTTTTAAATTTTGAGTAATTAATGTAAATTAAGTATTTAATTATATTAACTAAATTAATAATTAACTGATTTACCATAGTTAATTAATTAAATTAAATTAACTAACTAAATAACGCTAAATTAATTTGCTTCATTTATCCAAATAGTTAACATTAAATATACCAATACGAATAAAATTACTAATATATTGTTTTATTCTTATCAGCCCCTACAATGCAGGGGCACTCCGCTAGTATATCATACAATAAATCAAACAATTGCTAAACTTTAAACTTATTGAGAATTCGTTACAATACACTTAAAATTGGTGTTACATCAATGAATTTGAATTTGATAGATCATTGATACATCTATTTAATAATTAATTTTTATTATAATGATCTAAAATAAATTACTAAAATTTGTAGTTTATTCCTCTCACAAAATTTTATTGATTTTATGAATGTATTGTCCTAAATCCCACCTACGTTACATTATCCCTTCAATTGTAATAAATTCCCTCACATATCATTGCTTCCATCTACACAAATTTATTAGGCCTCATTCGTGTTTCAGTAAATGATTTATTTGGGTAAATACACTTAATTGGGTCCATGAAAGTGTTTATTGGGAAACATGAACACAGGTAAGAGCAATTGCCAATGTTATTTTATTCCCCGAGTAAAGTTGTATAATGACCAATTTATCTAAAAAAGTGACATTATTGAAGGGACAATATTGTCTTATCACATAATAGCGATTTTTTAGTGTGCATGGATAATTAATTTATCCAAGTACGAGAAAGTATCAATTATCCATGTAAATGAGTCATTCAAGAACCATTCTTTTCTGCATGACCTCTAATTCTAGAAAATGAGCATGGGTTTATTTCTTTTTCATATGACCTACCAACTTACATGCTCCCATTTCCCGGTAAACGAATGATGCCTACAAATTTATGAGGTGGAGGAATCTAAAAAAAAATTCCAATGTTTTTTATTTTTTATATTTTCTTACAAATATTAAACATTTTGACACAAATTATGGTTTGATATATGAATTTAATATATCATAGATCATGGATAAAACCATGTAAATGGGAGCATAAATCCCCCCCCCCCCCAAAAAAAAAAACAAGTAGATTTAATGGGTGATTAAATAGTACTTAGATAAATAGGGTTGTATTTGGTACAATTATCGTGTCTACCCCATGGCGGATCCAAGACCTTTGATCAATGGGGGCAAAGTATCTAATGGGGAGGAGGATAGGTACCCAAAGGGGACAAGGAAGATTGGTACCTCCAAATTTAAGGAGATGAAATAGAAAGACGAGATTGAACTGTTGAGGGGTGTGAAATGGAAAGAAACAAAACAATAGAAGTAAAAAGCCCTAAATTCCAAATTTCATAACTTGGTCAACATGGAATAGGGACATATGTGTCATTTTTGTATATTTTTTCTTTCTTTTTTTACCTATTAATCTCTAAGACATGACCCCATTTGATAAGTCGAGTTTGATTTGACCATAAAGGTGTCAATTGGACTGGATTTGGTTCATTCCGATCCAATCCAATGTGAGTCCACTTATAAATGGACTGTACCCAATCCAATCCAAATCTAATACAAACAAATCCAGTCCAATCCATTAAAAATGTAAATGGATTGGATTGGATCCAATCCAAACTGAATGAAATACAAAAAATTATATAAAAAACAAAACATTTAAAAAATACAAAAAATATATTAAAAATGGAATAAAATCTACAAACTACAAAAATATACCCTTTTGGCACTGAAAAAAGCGTTCTTTTTATAAAACACTTTAATGAAAGTACTTTCATAAAAGTACTTTTTATAAATTTACTTCCATATAAGTGCTTTTGTAAGAATTCTTTCGCAAAAGTACTTTTGTAGAAGTGCTTTTGTAAAAGTGTTTTCATACAAGTTCTCTCATATAAGTGTTTTTTATAAAAGTATTTTCATAAAAGTGCTTTCATAAAAGCACTTTTATGAAAGTGCTTTCATAAAAAGTATTTTTGTAAAAGTGATTTTATGTTGACTTTAATTATGATCGGATTCAAATTGGACAAGGGTTCTGACCACATGATCAGATTATTGGAAATTCGGTTTAGGTCCAATTCAGGCCAATAAGAACATGGACCAATTTATTTTGGATTTTTTCAATCCAATAATTATAACGGACCGTCCAAATCCGATCTGGTAAGGTTTGAATTGGATCTAATCCAATCTAATACCAGTCGATTGACAACCCTATTTGACCCCCCACTATTTGAAAAAGTTTAAATTTCTTTATAATTTTCACCTCGCAATTGTATTATGGTGCAAAGAAAAAAAACCACATGAAAGAATGCATGTATGGAACATATCATTGACCTTTACAGTTGAAAGTTGAAACATCAAATTGACACCCTAAGTAAGATTCAAAGTATTGACACAGCAGGGTATACAACCATATCATATTCTGTCTGATGGGTCATTAAACGCTTGTTTCAAGGCTTATTAGAATTTTTATATTTTTTAATTAATGAATATAAGTATTGTAAACTCCATATAAAAATATGAAACTATAACAAAAGGCCTCATTTGTTTATAGGAAGTGGGGGCGGGTAAGTTGGTGGGTTATATAGAAAAAGTAAATCCATATTCATATTTCAGTATTAGTGGATCTCGTGGGAAATAATGATTTCCAAGTAACTCATTTACTTGAGCAAATAATACCCTATCAAGACGTTGGTAAATCATTATTCATCTGTGGAAAACTACTAATACGTTGTCAGACAATATTGTCCCTTTCATATGCAGTTTTTTTGGATAAAGTGATAATTATACAATTTTACATGGGGAATAAAAAGAACACTAGTAAGTGCACTAATCCGGGTTCAGATAAATGCATTTAACGAGATAGATGACTTATCAAAATGCGGATAAAATAAAAAAATATAATGTATCGATCACTCCAAACACTCAATTCTAATGTTAAGGAATATTAAGATTTTGGGTATTTTTGTTCATCAATCTAAAATATTTAAAATATAAAAAAATAACATATATATATAATGGTTTATCTACATGTAATAACCTTATTTGGATCTAATCGCTCACTTTTAACTTCTAATTCCAAAGACAAATTACTCAAAGATCAAATGAGTAGTCCCTCCACCAACCATTTCACAACTCTCTCTCTCCAATCTCTATTGTTCGGGGTATTTATACAAAACGCCACTTTTGTTAGTTTGAACTTTGAAGTGATAGAGACAACTATCAACCCGATGTGTTTTAATAATAACAAATTCATTAAAATTGTTAATGTTGTAAGGTTAAATATCACTAAAAACAATCTAATGATAATTGTTTATAATCAGGTGATAGTACTTTAAACAAATGTTCGTTTTTCGTGAAGTGAATGGGGTAAATTGGTCATGTTCGGATTTCAAAATCAAGTGAGACCCTCGGTAAATTTCGTTTACCGGGTAAATGATACCTACTCGAGTAAGCCTACCGGAGGGTAAATAGAAAAGAGTTAAAATGTCAAAATTGCCCCCACAACATATAAGCGTTGGAAAATCTTTATACTTCTACTGTTCCTTCTCCCATAAATCACCGTTGCCTACTGCTGCAGAGTTTCTCCATCATGTTCATCTTTCTCTATCGCCGGTGATGATACTCTCACTTGCTGCCGCTGCTCCGACTAGTCACTGCTGCTGTTCATATTTTTTTCATCCATTGAAACGGTAAGAATCGTTGTTCCTATTGCCGCTACTCTGTCGTCCCTTTGTGATGCACATGATGCATCTTATTTTTTCTCATTTCGTTGATTTCTTTTATTTATTTTTATTTTGATTGTTTGTTTCCAGGATTCTTTGGATCTGGTTACTAGCATGTGTTTGGGTTTCCTTCTCAGCTTATGTGTTTTCTTACGATGAAATTGGCTTTCTTTGGTTTTAATTCATTAGCTTTAACGCACGCTGTACTACCTTTTACTGTGCATTCAGGAGTCAATACTCAATAGATCAAGTTTTGTTTTTATTTTCATTTTAAGATGTCTGAGGAAAGACTTCGTCGATGCTAAATATTGGGCTGAACTGTTCTGAAGTGATATTTTGTTTCTATAAAAGGACATTTTGGAAATTTGGTATCATTTTCTTTCTAAATCCATGGATCAATTGCTATACCTGTTGTTCTTAAACGTTCTGACAAGGGGCCCTGTACTATGCGCCGAGGGTGTCAGTTTCAGACACAGTTTCGGTAATGAGTTCATTCCAATTAGTTATTAACAGAACAGAGAACATCCAGAGAGTTTCACAGGAGAACAATACAAATTCAATCAACCATTTGAGCTAAAATCTGCAGTGGTACTTTAAATTTAATCAACTGTGTCTATCAATACAATATACTCTATAGAGGAAAGAAGGTTAGAACTCTACTAAATTTCTTTTCTTCCCAAGTTTCATGTGAATAAAACAAATTTGGAAATGATCTTAATATTGAAATACTAGTACTCAGTTTTAACATTTGTGCTCTGTTTTAAAAGTCACTGAATGACATGTCAAGGAATTGAATGGCCATTAACATGGAATGAGTAAAGAATCGTATCAAACACAGAGAAGGTAAATCTGAAATCACCACCTTTACATATATTATTCTGTACAAAGAAAAGAATCAACAATGAAACATCCAAAGCAAAACCACCCAGGAATTGCCATGGGTGATTTTAAGGTAGATAACCACCCAGGAATGCAACAATAAACTATACTTAGCAAAATAGCTCCTAAAATTGTTCTAAGAAGCTTGGAAGAGATAGAGTTAAATAATTAAACAAACACAGAACCAAGAAATGGAAAACAAAATGAAAATGCTAAGCACATGTTAAAGGGATCTAGCAAAATAGCTTCTGCAACGAAAACTGATGCTAACCTTCCTGGTTTTCACTCCTAAGAAAGTTGAAATGCCATCAGATCTATGATGAAAAATTTAGTCAGATTGCTCAGTGTTTACATGGATACTTCAAAATGGGCATTGTACCCATGCAACACATGTATGGAAACATTGACACAACACTTGAGGGCCTTTCTCTTTGTGAAATGTGCAATATGTGACCAAAGAGCCTACAACTTTTGGGTTAAAACTTGAGCCTACAATTTGTAATATTTTTATTTTATCTTTTTTTTTTTGGAAAAAGGTAAAGTAATTTTATTCAGAGAGAAAGCAGATTACAACAAGACTCAAGCCAACTAGATCTTCCTGGGCCCAAAACAGATTACAAGAACATCCATGATTTAGTACAAAGTAGGAGAGAAACATTCTGACTTGGTCCATTTGGATGGAAATAAACAATAGAATTTTCTGTAATCAATCAAGAAGTCCAGATGAGATTGTGCAAAAAGTGGTGGGGAAGATTTGCTCCTGGGTGTCAGTAAATGAGGAGTTTAAAGAACAGCCTGCGGAATAGTATTCCAAACAAGCCTGCCTTTCTTGCTAAGACCCTCCAATCTCCAACTCATAAACAACTCCTTCACAGACTTAGGCATAGCCCAACACACCTCTAGTTTCTTGAAGAAATGTCTCCAAATTGAAGAGGAAACCAGACAGTGAATGCACAAATGATCTATAGATTCTGCACCCATGCCGCATAAAACACAGGAGGGATCAAGAATCTGAACACCCCTTCTCTCCAAGTTGATCATAGTTAAACATTTATTCAAGATGTAAATCAGTCCTCAAATATTAGGTGTAAATTTGAAGATTAGAGGGAAAGAAAGGAAGAAGAGAAATAAGAGCAGCAGTACAAGAGAAGAAGATGGCGAAAAGAGAAGGAAGAAGAAGAAGAATCGAATTATCTTCCCTTTCTCCTCTAACCCCTCTTATTAAGTATTAAAAATAGAGTGATGACAAGTATGCCCTTAAGTGGGCGGCCAGCTAGGCAGTAACATAAAGAGATTAAACAAAGAGAAATAACAAGCCCATTAAGAGAGGCCCATTAGCCAACAATAAAATAAAAGATATTACAAGAGAAGATGCTAGGGCCCATTCAGCCCAGTCTTTTTACACTCCCCCTCAAGCTGAGCATAAATGTCAATCATGCCCAGTTTGCTTATATAGTGTGTCATTTTCCCTCTTGGAACTCCCTTGGTCAAGATATCAGTCAGTTGCTCTTCTGATGTGATGAATGGCAAACAAACTTCCCCCGAGGAAACTCTTTCCCTTATAAAATGTCTATCAACCTCAATGTGTTTAGTTCTGTCATGTTGAATAGGATTATGTGCAATGTTGATAGCAGCTTGGTTGTCACAATAGAGCATCATTGGCTTCTCGTAGTCCACCCCCAATTCTTCTAGAAGGGATCGTAGTCACAATAATTATGACACACCATGTGCCATTTCCCTGTATTCTGCTTCAGCTAAGGATCTAGCAACTACAAACTGTTTCTTACTCCTCCATGACACAATGTTCCCAGCAACCAGAGCACAATAACCCGAGGTGGATCTCCTATCATCAATACATCCTGCCCAGTCGGCATCAGTGAAAGCTTCCAACTTCATGTGTCCGTGTTTAGCAAATAGAATACCTTTCCCTGGAGTACCTTTCAAGTAACACAGAACCCTTTCTGCAACAGCTAAATGAGTATCTCTGGGAGAATGCATAAATTGACTAATAACACTTACTGCATAGGAAATATTTGGCCGAGTCATGCAAAGGTATAACAACTTCCCAAGCAGTCTCTGAAACACCCCCTTATCAGATAAAAGTTCACCATCTGTAGCAGAAAGCTTATGATTAGGATCAATAGGAGTGGAGATTGGTTTAGCTCCAAGTTTACTAGTCTCAGCAAGGAGATCAAGGACATATTTATGCTGAGAAATGAAGATACCATCCTTAGATCTAGCAACTTCAATGCCCAAAAAATACCGAAGATCTCCTAAATCCTTGATCTCAAATTCAGAGTTGATAAATCCTTTCAGTTTATTGACCTCTTCAGTGTCATTACCCGTGCACAATATCATCAACATAAACTATCAAGAAGGTCACCAGAGAGCCATTTCTCTTCAAGAACAGGGTATGATCATATTGAGTTTGTGTGTAACCAAAGGAGACAAGAGCAGCCCTGAACCTCTCAAACCAAGCCCGATGAGACTGTTTGAGACCATAAATAGATTTCTGCAGTTTATACACCTTGCCTTGCATTTCCTTCCCATACACCCCTTGAGGCAAAAACATATAGCCCTCTTCATGGTCTCCATTCAAGAAGGCATTTTTAACATCGAACTGGTGTAGGGGCCAATCAAAAGTAGCGGCTAGAGATAACAAAACCTTGACTGAGGTCATCTTAGCTATAGGAGCAAATGTCTCAAGATAGTCAATACCATACATCTGAGTGTAGCCCTTAGCAACCAGCCTAGCCTTAAACCTCTCAATAGATCCATCAGAGTGATATTTAATGGTAAACACCCATTTACAACCCACTGGTTCCTTCCCTTAAGGCAAGTCAACAATATCCCAGGTATGGTTCTTAGGCAAAGAATCCAGTTCAGCCATCATAGCATCCTCCATTCAGGTTTAGATAAGGCTTCCGGTACGGACCTGGGTATCACATGGGAAGAAACAGAAGCAAGGAAAGATGTAGATGGGTTAGAAGAAGGCTGACCTGTTACCTCAGTAATGATGGGAGGAGCAAGAGGCTCTTCTGTAGGAGTGGAAACAACCTGCCCATGTCTGAATTTGTGCTTCTGGTACCATTTGGAGAACAGGATGGGGAGGAATTATAGGAGAATGAGGTGGAGGAGGAGGAGGAATAAGAATATCGGAGGTAGGTCCAGTGGGAGAAGTAGACACCTCATGATAGGACTCAAGAGGAATGGGAAGAGGAACAACTGGAGACATAACAAAGGGCTCTTCAGATTTCTCCCCCTCAGGAGAAATGCTAAAGAAAGGAGTTAACTCAGCAAATGTGACATCCCGAGATACAAAGCGGGTGCCACTAACTGGATCAAAACAGTAATATCCCTTCTGTGTGGAAGCATATCCCAGAAAAACACATTTACGAGCCTTAGGTTCAAACTTGTGCCTTCGATGACAGTGAATATGCACATAGCAAGTGCACCCAAACACATGGAGAGGAAGAGAAAAAATATCCTCATCCGGGAAGAGAAGGCTAAAGGGGGTTTTGAAGTTAAGGACCCGGGAGGGCATACGGTTGATAAAAAAAGTAGCAGTAAGAACAACATCTCCCCAAAATTTTATAGGAACATGGGATGCAAACAAGAGGGATTTGGCAACTTCAACCACATGCCTGTTTTTCCTTTCTGCCACCTCGTTCTGTTGTAGAGTGTAGGAACAAGAACTTTGAAGAATAACCCCAAAAGTTTCAAGATAGGCGGAGAGGGTTTTCTCAAAATACTCCTTAGCATTATCAAAACAGAATATTTTGATTCGAGCGTTAAACTGTGTGAGGATGAGTTCATGAAATTTTTGCACAATAGCTGGTACTTCATCCCTGGATTTCTTGAGATAAATCCAAGTGTAAC
Organism: Nelumbo nucifera; assembly: GCF_055504915.1. NCBI lineage: Eukaryota > Viridiplantae > Streptophyta > Magnoliopsida > Proteales > Nelumbonaceae > Nelumbo > Nelumbo nucifera. Next base: position 8,532,531 of record NC_142654.1, on the reverse strand, counting down.
GAGAGTAGTTATCAATAAAAAGGATAAAGTACCTGTAACCCCCCATAGTTGGCAAATGATATGGCCCCCACATGTCAGAGTGAACAATATGAAAAGGAGAAAGAGATCTTTTATTGTTTACTGAATAAGAATGTCTACAATGCTTTGCCAGTTCACACGACTCACAATGAAGTGTGAGTCGATGCACCCTCTATATGGGTGTATCGGGGTGCTCCTAATACAATACATATTGGCTGATACAATACAAGGCCACAATTTCCCCATTGTGATTCCGGAATGCTCCCCCTATTCCTGCTCTCCCAGGGTTTCCAAGGGAGCTGCCATCAAAGTTCAGCTTCAATTTATGTGGTTCTGGAGGTTTCCAATCCATCTCAGGAATCTCTTTATGTGTTCCCATCTGAGTCACTTCCTTCCATTTTCTCATTATATCATTTATTGAGATATCTTTGAATATGTCAATAGTTTTTATGTGCAGATCTGATTTTGATTGTTTCAATTACTTCCTCTCTTGACCTGCTCTTCTCATTGAAAATCCTTTGATTTCTTTCTTCCCAGATGGTCCAAACTACAGCTGCTCTTATTACCTTTTGTTGTAAGGCTTGAGTGTTCATTGTAATTGATGTTAGTGGGACAGTTTCAGTTACTTTATTAGTCCATTCTTTTTTTCTTTTCCTATTGTTCTTATTCTAGGATATGCCGCCAGGGGCATACTTGTAATTTTGCCTTTTTATAAAGATTAATATAAATAGAAAACTGGCGGCTGCCAGTACTGAGTTTTTTGGCCTTTCCTTTCTATCATCTGTACCTCTCTCTCTCTCTCTCAATCATCACAAGAAACTACATGGTATAAGAGCGGAATTTCTGGGCTGGAGAAGACCTATGATCCTAGCATCAGTCTTTCCGAAGGGGATTGGACGTGACTACTTTTGTTTCAGAAGGAAAAGGAGAAAAGGAAAAAAAACCTAGCGGCAGCTTGTGTTTTTTAATTCTCTCTGGTGACTGTTGCAGAAACCCACTGTTCTCTCTGGCGACCCAAGACACTCAGGTTGCTGGTAGTACCCGGGACTCTCCTAATAAACCTGACCCCAAGGAGGATATAATGAATTCATTCAGGGAACATCTGGAATCTTATGGTAGGGCATTTCGGCAATTGGATAGCTCAGTCACTGGTACTCCCTCTACCTCCTTTGCATCCACTTCAGGTAATGTGGCTTCTGCATTCCATGTCACTCCTACAGATTCCCCTTGGATTATTGACTTAGGGGCCTCAAATCACATGACCGGTAAGCCTAACCTATTCCATTATTATAGCCTTTTGTCAGGAAGGGATAGAGTGAGACTTGCAGATGGTTCATTTTCTTCCATTGCAGGTCAAGGATCGATATCCCTTCCCCATGGCCTTAACCTGAATTGTGTTTTGCATGTCCCTCAACTTCCCATAAATTTGCTTTCAATTAGTAGCATTACAAGTTCTTTAAACTGTAGTGTAACTTTTTTTGCTGATTCATGTGTTTTTCAGGACCTAACTTCTGGGAGGACGATTGGTAGAGGAAGCCTGGTGGACGGTCTCTACATTCTCGACAACAAAGCTGCTCTTTCTGTGTCATCCTCAGAGTCACGTAGTCAGTCAAATAAGAGTCAAATTTTGTTGTGGCACAGTCGTTTAGGTCATGTTTCTTTTGAAGTAATAAAATGTTTGTTTCCACTTTTATTTAAGTCGTGTTCAATGTCAGAGTTCATGTGTCAAACATGTCAGTTGAGTAAACAATGTAGAACAACTTTTCATTCCAGCAATAAAAGATCAAGTGTTCCTTTTCATATTGTGTATTCTGATGTATGGGGGCCTACAAATGTAATCTCTGAGGGTGGATATCGATATTTTATTACACTGATTGATGATTACTCTCACTATACATGGGTATCTTTATGCGTAGTAGAGACGAGGTTCCAAAGATAGTGCAAGACTTCCAGAGGATGGTGTTTACACAGTTCCATGTTGAAATACAGATCTTCCAATCCGATAATGCGAAGGAATACTTCCATGGGGAGCTAAATGAGTTCTTCGCCTCCCATGGGTCTATTCATAGAAGCTCATGCGCCAGAACACCATAGCAAAATGGGGTTGCAGAAAGAAAAAACAGGCACCTCTTTGAGATAGCCCGCGGGATGATGTTCCACATGAATGTACCAAAAAGGTTTTGGGTGGATGCTATACTTACAGCTGCGTATGTCATCAACCGCATGCCCTCCAGAGTGTTAAATTACATGGCTCCTCATCAGTTACTGTACCCTCATTCACTTTTATTTTCCATCCCCATGAGAGTCTTTGGTTGTCGGGCCTTTGTTCACGATTTGTCTCCATCTAGAGGTAAGTTAGACTCTCGGTCCATTCCTTATGTCTTCCTGGGGTACCCATCATCTCAAAAGGGGTATCGGTGTTTTGATCCAGTCAGTCGTAAATATTTTGTGTCTATGGACGTGTCCTTCTTTGAATCTGAGCCATTCTTCCCTCCTTCTCCTCAGGGGGAGAGCCGTAGTGTGGAAGAGGAGAAGCAGGTTCAGGTGTCCCTTCCTTCTATTCCGGACCTCACTCCCTTCCGTGTCTTCCAGCGTACTCGTCGGAGAGATCAGCAGTGTGATAGAAATGTGGAGCAGCCAACCACTGAGCAACTGACATCATCAGAATCCCAGGAGGTAAGTCCAACCCCTAACCCTTCTCCCACTGTGGACGACCTAGACATCCCTATTGCTCAACGAAAGGGAGTCAGGTTGTGCACTACCAAACATCCCATTACCCACTTTGTTTCCTATGACCACATCTCTCCCGTGTACCGAGCCTTCCTATCGGCAGTTGACTGTGTCCCTGTTCCCAAGAATGTTGCAGAAGCCTTAAAATTCCCTGAGTGGATAGGTGCCATGAAGGAGGAGATTGATGCCCTCCACAAAAATCAGACTTGGGAATTGGTGGATCCTCCAGAGGGGAAAGAACCCGTGGGGTGCAGATGGGTGTTCACAGTTAAGCACAAGGCAGATGGAACAGTTGAAAGGTACAAAGCAAGACTAGTAGCCAAAGGGTACACACGGGTATATGGAGTTGACTATGATGAGACTTTTGCCCCGGTGGCTAAGATGAACTCGATTAGGGTTCTCCTATCCTTAGCTGCTAATTTTGACTGGGAATTGCATCAACTGGACATAAAGAATGCCTTCCTGAATGGTGACTTGGAAGAAGAGGTATACATGGTTCAACCTCCTGAATTTTCTGCTAAGGGAAGTGAAAACAAGGTGTGCAAGCTGTGGAAGTCTCTCTACGGCTTAAAACAGTCTCCCAGAGCCTGGTTCAGTAAGTTTCACATGGCAGTTCAAGAGATGGGGTTCCAACAGTGCCAGTCTGATCATACACTTTTTGTGAAGAGATGTCAGGAGCAGGTTTCCGTATTGATAGTGTATGTAGACGATATCATCATTATAGAAATTGAAACAATTCCTTGCATCCAAATTTGAAGTGAAAGATCTAGGACTCCTAAAGTATTTCCTTGGGATCGAAGTTGCCCGTTCAAAAAGGGGTATCTTTGTCTCTCAAAGGAAATACACCCTTGATCTATTACGGGATACAGGTAAGTTAGGTGCAAGGCCGGTAGACACTCCTATGGATGCGGACTACAAGCTAGGTGACTGTATTGGTGAACCTCTGAAAGATGTAAAGTAGTTCCAGAGGTTAGTGGGAAAGCTGATTTATCTGTCCATGACCCGTCCAGATATTGCCTATTCAGTTGGAGTTCTGAGCCAGTTTATGCATTCTCCTAAAAAGCCACACATGGAGGCAGCAGAGAGAGTCCTTAGATACCTGAAGAAACATCCAGGAATAAGCCTACTATTTAGTAAACACAATCACCTGAAGGTGGAAGTCTTTACAGATGCTGATTGGGCAGGAGCAGTGGATGATAGAAAGTCCACTAGTGGGTATTGCACATTTGTGGGAGGAAATCTGGTGACCTGGAAGAGCAAGAAGCAAAGTGTGGTAGCAAGATCAAGTGCAGAAGCTGAGTATAGAGCTATGGCACATGGGGTGGCTGAAGTCCTTTGGCTAAAGAACCTCCTAGGTGAGCTTGGGGTTGCTGTTCATAACCCTATGTCTCTTTATTGTGACAACAAGGCTGCAATAAACATCGCCAACAACCCGGTCCTACATGAGAGGACTAAGCATATTGAGGTGGATAAGCACTTCATAAGAGAGAAATTGGAAAAAAGGGAAATTTGTATCCCTTATGTCAACACCAAGGAACAACTTGCTGATGTCCTCACAAAAGGACTTCCGTGTTCGAGGCACAATGAGCTATGTGACAAGCTGGGCATGATAGACATCTTCAGCCCAACTTGAGGGGGAGTGTTGTAAGGCTTGAGTGTTCATTGTAATTGATGTTAGTGGGACAGTTTCAGTTACTTTACTAGTCCATTCTTTTTTTCTTTTCCTATTGTTCTTATTCTAGGATATGCCGCCAGGGGCATACTTGTAATTTTGCCTTTTTATAAAGATTAATATAAATAGAAAACTGGCGGCTGCCAGTACTGAGTTTTTTGGCCTTTCCTTTCTATCATCTGTACCTCTCTCTCTCTCTCTCAATCATCACAAGAAACTACATGGTATAAGAGCGGAATTTCTGGGCTGGAGAAGACCTATGATCCTAGCATCAGTCTTTCCGAAGGGGATTGGACGTGACTACTTTTGTTTCAGAAGGAAAAGGAGAAAAGGAAAAAAAACCTAGCGGCAACTTGTGTTTTTTAATTCTCTCTGGTGACTGTTGCAGAAACCCACTGTTCTCTCTGGCGACTGTGTTTGCAGAAACCCACTGTGCTTGCAGAAACCCTAGTCAGTCCTGCGGCTGTACTTCTGCTGAAACCCTAGTGGATTCATGCGACAGTTGCTGAAAACCCTAGCTGTGTCTGGCCGTGGGATGGTGCTGGTCTGCTGAAACCCTAATCGAAGGAGGGAGTTGATGGTGCAATGAAACCCTAGCAGGTTCTGATCTAGTGTTGAACAGGTGTGTTTTAGTTTCAGTTTCTCTCAGTCTCCTTTATCCAATGGTGCGTAGGGCTTAGGCCTTGATTATATGATTACTAGTTTGAATAATTGGATGGTTAGAGTGGGAGAACCACATTCGGACTGACAGTAATGTCTGTATTTGTGATGCTGAACCGATGACTGGACTCTTTATTGTTCTGTTTGGACGTTGTAGTGACTGATTTCTCATTCTCAGCAATAGTCTTGTGCTCTCAGCAGTATTGAATAGCTTGTTGCTCACATCCATAGGAGTAAACCCTGAGTTGCCACATTCCAGTTGTGGAGTTTGATGCATTGTGCTTCGATTCTTCTGCTTCTGCTACCACTGTTCTTATGGTGAATTTGGATGCTGGCGTAACAGATTTAAAATGGAGAAGAATTGAATTTTTGGAGAGGAGCATCTTTCCAGTGGCTGAGACGTTGGTCAGTTTCAGTTTTGGCGAAATCTGGTCCGCTACAAGGAATTTCTGCAAAGGTATAGCAGTTGGCCTTTTGTTCTCAGCCGTAGATGTTTCCCTGCTACCGACCATCGGAGACCATTGCTACGGAGGCTGCTCTCAATCGCTTGACCCTATCTTAAAATTCTTCCCAGCTGCAACTGCCAGTCCTTTTCTCCCCACCATTCTCCTTTCTCCTTCCCTCTCGATTTCATTCTTCTTCGTTATATTTTTGTCCCTTCCACCGTCTCAGAGAGAAGTTGGAATCACAGTCTCGCAAAGGTGAGACTTGGTTACTATCTACTCCCTCCGTCTTGATCTAATTCACTCCTCTGTTGCTTCTAGTTATTCCTACTTGTGTTAGAAGAGGGAAGAAGGGGGGGGGGGGGAGAGAGAGAGAGAGAGAGAGAGATGGGATAGCAAAGCAAGTTTCGCCACTAGCGCTATATTCGGTGTCACGAGCTTGAAGAAGCTGAACAGGGTTCGCCGAACTGTGACTCTGTGAGAAGAAACAAAGCAAAAAATAAGAGAAAATTGAGTGAGAGAGAGAGAGAGAGATGGGATAGCAAAGCAAGGTTTGCCACTAGCGCTCTATTCGGTGTCGCGAGCTTGAAGAAGCTGAACAGGGCTGGCCGAACTGTGACTCTGTGAGAAGAAACGAAGCAAAAAATAAGAGAAAGTTGAGAGAGAGAGAGAGACTATAAGTAAGCCCCACCCTTGGCACCATTTTTCGTATATGAGAGATTTGCCCACTTTCACAAGCGGCACGTCCACCATTAATCAGCCGAGAGAGAGACCATCTGTTTGCTCCTCCGACGGTGTGGTTGGTAGACGAAGAAGGAACCGGAGACGGAGACTAAGCAGTTATCTTCCTGAAATTTGGGTTTTATTTTGAAAATTTGAGTAATAAAGGAGGGCAAATTTGACATTTCGCCTTTCCCATTAACACTTGCAGACATGTCAATTATCAGAAACAGTAGGGGTGGTGCAAGACAATAGTTAAACAGTAAGGATATAGTTAGTCAATTAGCTAAACAGTAAGGGTTGTTTAAGAAATTTGCTTTTATGCTTTTCTTAATCTGTTCCAGGAACATATCATACAAACTGGCTATGATTCTGTTTCTTTTGCTGTGTTTGGAGACTAGGACAAGCCAGCACTTGTTGCTTGTCCTAATTTAGCTCTAAACCATAAGTTCAATGGTTTTAGGTGAAATTAGATTCATTGTTGTTTTGCTCTCATATTATGTGTTGAATATGAGACATCCCCTTTGTTGCATATGCATTTCACCTTGCATTTCTTGTAATTGGCATATGTATTAATCTCTACTATCTTTTCATTGTTGATTACATCTCTCATGAAATGTGATATATTTTTCTCTCTTCTTTTTCATGTGTTTGGCCAGAGATGTCCTGTTTCCAAGGATTATTCTTCTGTCCTGAAGCTGCTTCTTTGCTACTTCACAACTTCTGCATTTATCACATCAGTCCTCCCGAGCACGAGGTTGGTAACTTGGTAGACTTGAATGCACATTCCATTTCCATGGATGTTGGAATTTGTTAAGCTTGTTAAGTGAAAGTTCCTTTTGCATTGACCAAAATGAAAATTCCCCTCATACAGTTGGGAAAACCAATATAGTTATTTATGTTTTTTTTTCCTTTTCTTACAGGTATGCAGATGATGCCTATGCAATATTCTGTACAGGGAAGTGGGACAGGGTTTGGCCTATTGACCATATGCTGAACAAATACTGGGATTTTCTCTGGTTATTAAGAAAATACCATGATAGAGACTCAGTAGATGGAGAATGATTTGGTTGTTTACAGGGAATATAAATTTAAGAATGTAGCTTTCTGTGTTGTTTGAACACTGTGAGAGCTATATGATGTTCTGGTTCCTTGATGGTTGAACCTTGATCCATAGAATACAGGATTCATGTTTATATTCAGAGATTGCAAGATATCCAACATTCACTCTGTTTAGGTAGTTGGGCTTTGAATTCACTCTGTGAGAGCTGGGTTGGTTTCTATCCAGTCACCCCAGTCTTATGACAATCCCTCTACAACTGTCGGGGAAAAAAGAAGAGGGGAAACAGTAGAAATAAGGGACACAATGTGTATGATTTGTATCACATGGACTTGGGCTCAAAGGGTAAAATTGGCAAGAGGTGAAAAAGATAACAACCTACCCAGGAAAGTTTGTGGTTCAAAAGAATATGGGAAAATAAGGAAACTCACTTCACCTGGATGAATTAAACAAAAAAAAGAACATGGGTAGGAAACACTTACCTGGGTAAATGCACTTACCCAGGTATAAATTTTGTCATATATTAAACCATTAGTTTCAGCTTTGAGCACAAGATCATTTGTTAGTTCTACAAACAATAGAATGCCATGTGCCTTGTCTATTTAGGCTGTGTTTGAAAACGATGCAAATAGAGTGTAAATCCTGGTTCAGGGTAAATTTGCACTCTGGTTCATTTTTGCCTGTGTTTGGCAATATTACTTTTATGCATTGACAAATGACAGATCAATGCATATTTACATTGATAATAAGATGTAAAAGTACATCAATAAAAAAGAAGTAAATTTGCATTCAAGTGGGTTTTTGATAAAAAAAAAGCATATACTTTATTGAAATTCATGTTTGCATTCATTACAGTTAAAAGTCTGTTTGGTAAGAAGATAAATTTGTTAGTGCAAAACTAACCCAACTTTACAATTTATATGAACCTTTTACACTATATATTTGTATTTACACTTATTTGCATCATTTTCAAACGCAGCCTTAATGTCAAATGTAGTTTGTATGCATATTTAACAAAAACAGAAACCCTCACTGCAATTTTAAGAGCGTGTATTAACCAATAGTAAAGTTGTCACTATTTCACAAGAAAAAAAAAAAAAAGAAAAAAAAGGTGTTGATGCTGGCTGGAGTTTGACTATGATCCCCCGTAAAACTTTGGAGGGTTTGATTGGTCAAAGCACTTTCGATATTATTTCTTTCCAGCAGCATACATGTTCCCGTACTGATTTGTTGAGACCTTTCGTGCTCTTTCCGCTTTTTGAGGTCAGGCCCATCTAGAAAGCCTATAAGCAATGTTTGGTACATGGGATGAGGTCTATCAATTCAAGCCTCTTATAATAACTTCTTCAAAGCATCTTTAACCAAAATTAAATTTCACATGGGCTCATGCCATGAATTAGTAGAATGAGGCTTGGTTTTTAAAAGGTTAAACGGATTTCCAAAAAAATATGGACCAAAATCTAAGCGCATATCAAACTGAGGCCCATCTTATTAAACGGATTATTTTCAACCCGGTCCAGACTGCAATATATTTATATAAAAATTATATAAGCCCAAAGCCCGGCCCGGCACATTATCACCCCTAAACGACGCAATACGAATAGAGCAATTAGCAGTCTGAATTTACTGCAAATAAGATGTGAACAATGGAAATTGAAATCCTCTCTAAAATCTAAATAACACGTCAGCTATCCATACTTTTATTAGATAAATAGCAACTTACGTAGATAGGATCTCATAATCTGCTGTACACGTCTTACTTTGTAGCAGATCCGGACTCATGACCGAGGCTGAGAAACGGTGTGATATAAAATATGCTGGGGGTTCAGGCAATCAAACTACTTTTCTGGAGCATATATAATCTAGGGCCTTCTGGATATTTGCCAGTATAAACTATTTTCAATGTCTTGTGGTTTCAAGAAAATCAGGCTTAAAAGATGCAAATGGAGTATAAATTCCAGTTCAGAGTAAATTTGCATTTTGGTTTATTTTTGCTTGTATTTGGTAACATTACATTTATGCATTGATAAATGACAGAGCAATGCATATTTACATTGATAATAAGATGTAAAAGTACATCAATAAAAAATAAGTAAGTTTGCATTCAAGTGGGATTTTGATGAAAAAAAAGCATATGCTTTATTGGAATTCATGTTTGCATCCATTACAGCTAAAAGTCAGTTTGGTAAGAAGGTAAATTTGTTAGTGCAAAACTAACCCAATTTTGCAATTTATATGAACTGTTTTATACTCTACATATTTGCATTGTTTTCACACTTGTTTGCATTGTTTTCAACCGCAGCCTAAGGTTGTATTTGGTTGCAATGTAAATAAATTTACACTAATGCAAAATCATGGCAGTGTAAAGTGTAAATTCTGATCTATTTTTGTTTTAAATTTTAACTTATTCTGTTTGATTGCAGAACAAATGAAGTTAATTAAGACATGAAGAAGAATAAAATAAAAACTAAAACAAAATTAAACAAGAATTTGCATTTTTTACATTTACACTCCCATACATTTGTAATAGTGCAACCAAACACAGCCTAAGCACCAAAAAACAAATATACAAAAAAAGAAAACTGAAATATTCGAAAGAGTCACTAATTTCCATTGTTCTACTTATAGTGCAGTGGAACGTGGTGGAGATGGGCCGAGTTTTGCATGCCTCGTCTCTGACCCCAATTAAATCCCAAGAAACAAAAAAGATAAATAAATAAAAAAGAACTAACACCGAGATTTTAAAAACCGAAATAAAAAAATGAAAACTGAACCGAAACCGAATTACAAGAAAACCAAAATAACCAAAAATCAAAAATTTTGGTTCAGTTTTTAATTATTTTGGTTAAAAACCGAATTTAATATATATATATATATATATATATATAATGTTATATATTATAACCTATAATATATATATATATATATATTATTGTTATGAATTTGAATTTCATTATAATACAATATAATATATAGCATATTATATATTAAATGTTATATATTGTATATTGTATATTATATATTACATATTATATAATAAATTTTAGTTAATTCAGGTTTTTTTCGGTTAACCAAATTTCTAACTTTAAAAACCGAAACCAAAAACCGAAATTCATAAAAACCGAATTACCCAAAAACCAAAAAAACCTTGTTGAGCAAAGAGAACTAAACACGGAACAATCAATTAAGGATGCAAACGGATTGGACCAGATTTGAATTCCGAAGATCATACTAGATCTGGTAGGACTCGATTTGAATTCGAATCCTATCAATAAGTTGAATTTATCCAATCCGACTTATTTTCTTTAAAAATTAATAAATTATTAAAAAATAAATAAAATAAAGTAAAAACAATAAATACAAGTAATTTTTAATTATTTTCATCATATATGTATGTTTTTTAAATAAATAATATAATATCCAAAATATATTTATAAATCAATAAATAACATAAATACATGTATTATATATTTATAATTATAAGTATATTATATATATATATATATATATATATATATATATATATATATATATATGATTGGATAGGGGTGATCGGAATTTGACTAAATATGATAGAATCTCGGATGATCCAATCCATTTGCACCCCTTGAAACGTGATGTTATATTTTTTTTTGCCTGAAATTACCTCCATACCCATTTTCTCATGATCACACGTGTTCGTTTTATTAAAAAAGGCAGCAAGAATTAGCGGGTTGAAAAACCCCTTTCCCTGAAGTGAGAAATTTTCACTTCTTAGAATCGGGCCGTGGGCACACATTTTCCATGTGGATTGAATAGATTGTTGGCAAAAGATGATGTCAAACATAGAATCACTCATTCGAAGTGATGCCAAACAAGACATAAATAAATAAATAAATAAAGTGTTGTCCCATACCCCTTAACAAATCTTTGTTTTCAATAAAATGTGATTCTATGTCTAGAAATATGATCATAATCAATGATTTAATAGAAGCTTTAACTAAAAGCATAGGGAGGGCAATTGCCCTAATAGATTGTAACAAAAAAAAGTCAAATACTCTATTAGTTCATAGGTATTTCTTGTACAAAAAATGAGAAGGGGCCAAGCCATATTCTTTGTTCATCTATAGTTAGCGCTCATGAGAATAACAATAACATACAATACAAAATTATTTGCTTAAATTACCTCAAAAAATAATTAAATAAACTAATTAAGATGTAAAATAGGTTGCTTTTTTAGGTATTTTAGGATAATACTGATAGTGCACAATCTGATTGCTCTTAGCTGGATGGAAGTTTGGACATCAATTGCTTAGTTGGTTGGTCGAACTACAAAGAAGGAATGCTCAGAGAACCCAGGGTGGCTCATCCAGCGTGGTTGCTTCGATGCTTAAGTTAATATCTTAGTCTATGCGAGCTGAAAGCATGAGAGTAAGAGAGCTAGAATGCACTAAATCACGCATACCTTGTATCACTGGGGTAGGCGCCCTTATATAGATGAGCTGTCATGGGTTTCACGAAACACCTCCGAGATCCTCAGTTTGTGCTGTTAGGAGTCCGTTCTGCACCAGGAGGTGGACTTCGTTCTATCCGATAAGGCTTATCGTGTTTGTCCGATCTGGGCGGGATGAGGATAAGACCTAAGGACGTGTGGGGTGGTCCCGTGAAGCTCGAAGACAGTTGGCTAACTTCTAGAAGTTGGCTACATGTCACTTTGGTAGTTCGTGGCACCACGAGCTGCTCAGACTTCGATCTTGGCCAAAGTGACCTGTTCTGCTGAGGTGGCAGAAAGTGTTGAGTCGATGTCCAATCAACAGGTCACCTCCACGTGTCCATGTATTGATAGGTCGGGCCAAATCACCCCTCATCAAATACCATACACATTTGTGATAACACTGAAACTAAAATTCATCATGGTTTCATGCCACGAATCTACATATATATTTATTACATAAACTTTATGAGGTTCAGCTTGAATGGTGACCCCTCACTTTTTTAGAGCAAGCTGGCCAACCTTAAAGGCATATACGAAGTGTCAATGAGAGTATGAGACAATGATCTAGTATCGATATGTATCGACCTGTATTGGCCGATATGTATTGTGCTAGTGGCTTTGGATTCTGACCAATTCAGGGGGTGGAGGAGCCTTAAACCGGCCCCCCTGAGTTGGTTTTGAAAAAAAAAAAAGGCAAAAAAACACTATCGATATCATCCCAGGTGTATTGATATTTTGAACCTTGTTTAGCGCCCCTCCCAATATAAGGCACGGGAACAAACCCGTGTAATTGCATGCTCTTCATGATAAAGGTTAGGGTTGTTCATAAGAAGGCCCAACTTGACCAGACCGACCAACCCGGACCGACCCAATCCGAGTCGGCCGGGTTTTCATCAGCACCGGTCGGTTTCGGGTTGTACAAATTCATAAACCGGTGGTTCGGGTTGGTTTCGGTTTTCTTGTGTGAAAATCGAATCCGACCCAACCCGACCCGAACTGACTTAGTTCCTACTTAACTAAAAACTGAAATATTTGAAAATATATATTCCAATATCTATATCTAAAAATATATATATTATGAAATATGTCAGATATATATTTCCAGAAAAATATATATTCCAATATATTTGTATGTATTTTTTTGTTTATATATAAAAAAATATATATTATGAAATATGTCAGATATATAATTCCAGAAAATATATATTCCAATATATTTGTATGTATTTTTTTTGTTTATATATATATATATATATTTCTAAAATACATATTTCAGTTTTAAATATATTTCCAGAAAACTAGGTGGCCATGGGGGGCACAGATGAACTTAGAGGCGAAACCGACCCAAACCGACCTAACCCGACTCAGACCGACCAGGTTGGTTTTGCTTAACACTGGGTCGGTTTCGATTTCCATCTTAGGTAACCCGACCAGGTCAGGTCGGTTGGAAAAACCTTGGTAAACCGACCCAACCCGACTCGTAAACTGCCCTAATAAAGGTTAATGGGCTGCACTTTGACCCAGCATGCTTTATTCCCACCCGTGTAATAAATACATGTGTATAGTATAGATAGAGAAAAGAAGATGAAGAAGAAAAAGTGAATAAAGCAAGAAAAGGGAAAAATAAATAGATTTGGTTTTTCATATGTTGGTTTGGATTCTCCGAATGTGAAGTCAAAGGTAAAATTCATCATCATATAGTAAAAAGATAAGAAAACTAAAAAGAGAAATAAAATACATTCATAATTTCATATGAAATGAAGACCTAAAGCTTGTTATGGACCTTAGACCCTCTTTTGTTAGTGGGTTGAATGGTCTAATCTTCCAGACAAGACTGTCATATATAAATGTACATGATTACAAGTATATCCCCGACCAAGGTGGTGGTCTTATATGCTGTCACATGATTTCCTTGTTCGGAATTTTGACTCTTGTTGTTTCAAGTAATTTAAAATTGAAGATAAGATGGGAAGGAAGAGGTAAGATGGTGGGGCTATTGTTTTTTTTTTCATTTTTGTTTTTCTTTGTTACTTTTTTTTTCATTTTAAATGGAAATATGATGGTACAATTAATAAAAATATACCTCTATCAATAGATGTGTCAGGATTTGGATTGGACTTGTTTGAAGTAAAATCAGTTTGAACAGTTGGACATATCGGTCCAGTCTTAGTGGTCCAAAGTATTTATTGGACTGGATTGGACCCGGTGTATAAATAGTGAATTTATATTAGATTGGGTTGGATTGAACCAATATTCAATCCATTGACAGAAGATAAGAGTGTGAGTGTGTGAATGGAGCAGGTTTAGTTGGATGACCCAATCTAAATCGAAACCAAATTAAACAAATTGGACGGTTGAAACATTAAATTGAATTAATTCAAAATGTTCCAAAGCATTCATCATATTGGGTTGGATCTGATCCGTCTACAATAAACTCATTAGACCAGGTTGAGTGAGACCAATCTCCATTCCATTGACTGCCTTACACCCTTACCCACGGTATCAAATTAAGGTCATATTTGCCATCAGTCCATACATGGCACGGATAGGGTTTTTATAGTTCAGTCCACCCCTAGGGTGGAGTTAGGATTTTTAGGGATAGACTGAATCTATCCATGAATTGATGCCAAATTTACAAGCAAGATATGATTTATAAAAAAGCTACTAATAGATTAAAAGGAGGCTGGAATTCAGATTTTTGAAGTGAATTGCAATTCACTTATCCCAATTATTTATTCTTTACTCCATCCATTTTTTTTTCCAATCTCCATTGGTATGGAAAGGGTGGGTTAAACTATTTGCATTTGCTAAAAAATATGGGTTGAAACAATGATTCCTGGTTCATACTCTGATTGAAGTGTCATCATTGACATTGAATATATATGTGTCACTTGAAATGTTCTATTTAGACAAATGCTCAGGGGGGGCCCAGGAACATCACTTTAGCTGGTCCCAAGCGAGCGATTTGACCATCCAAACATGTCAATGCTCAACCAAAGCCGTGTTCTGGATGGGTTAGATGCTAGAGGCTGGTGGGAAATGATGATCCACGGGACGGGACCGGCTAGATTCACTGTTTTAGTCTTGTTTTTTCTTATACCTGCTATATATTTATGTTGTAGATTTGTAGTAATGTTTTTTAATCATTTCGTTTATAAATCGAATTGGTGGTATTGGTTTTTTCAATTTTCTAAACCGAAATTGAATTGGTACCATTAGTTAATCGGTTTATCGGTTTCGATTTTTGATCGGTTTGGTTCTTCGGTTTTTTATATATAATATATTGTATATAAATATATGTATAATATTATATTATAAATAATAAATGACATATAGTATATTATAAATATTTGAAAAATATATAATACATATAATATATTTATAAATAGATCATTATAAATATAATATAAGTATATATTTATATATAATACATAGAAAATATGTGACATATATTAAAAATATATAAAATATACATAAAAATACATATACTGATCGGTTCGGTTAACCGCATTTTGTGGTTCGGCTTTCTTGATTCGGTTCAATTTTTTGGTTTTTCATGGACACCCCTAGTAGGAGCCATCATTTGCCTCTCGCTAGACTTTGGCACATAGTCAAATGGGGCAATGGGCATTTTTTTAGGAAGAATGACTGTTCACCCTATCTCATAATTCTTAACCCTACCATATAAGTGGGATGAATCTTGATGATGGATTGATGTCAAATCCATGGGTAGGATGCGATTTATAGGGGGAGCTATTAGTAGACTATGAGGGAGCTGTAATTTCAGAATTCTACAGTGTATTTCTCCATTTTTTTTATACTAAAAAAGGAAGTATTATAATACTAAAACATCTATAGACACTGATTCATTGGGTAGTTGGGCGTTAAATCGACCCCTCTGAACCGGTTTAAAAAAATACTAATACAATCAGACCGACGTGTCGGCTTGTATCAATACTTTGCACCTTGAGTTATCCAAATATAATAAGTCTTGATTCAAGTTTTTTGCCCTTTGGGGGATGGAGTGAACTGAGCGATTGAAAATCCTATTCATAAGGGCAATGGGTAATGATTCTTCCTTTTGTCTTTTTTCTTTCTTTTCTCTTTCTCATGGGGTTGCACAACTAGGGAGGGGTATTTATGGTTCGATAAATTGAACTGTGTATATATTTTCGAAAGCAAATTGGTCCCTTTGGTTTTTTGCATTGTCTTGTATCAAAACCAAATCGAATTAATTGTTTGACCGATTCCTTTGCTCCGACTTCATTCGTTTTGTTTTGTTTTTTTTTTAATGAACACCCCCACTGGGGGTTGGCCATCCCCAAACCCATGACACCTTAGGATTTGATTCCAAATCTTTGGTATAACCAGCCTGTTGGGAAATGGGGTCATTGAAATTTTGGAGGAGAAGCTCTGAGGCGCGTCTAAAGACACTGTCTTTAAAACGTTATTTGCCCCCACTCAATTACACTGAGTTTGCTGTTGGGTTATAGGCAAATCCATTCCCAAGATACAATAGAGCCTTGGGCAAGAATCTGCAACCAACAAAGTTGAAGAGTCTTCGAATAAACCTTCTGTGAGACTGTAGCAAACCGGATTGAGAGAGAGAGAGAGAAAATGAATTTCGAAGTTGTGTGTGAAATGTCTTATTTATACTCCTTAAATAGTTTTTGAAGAATTATGAAGAAAAGGTAGGTACTGGTTTAGAAAATGCACATTTAACAGTTATAATTTAAAAAATTGTGACTGTTTAAAAGGTAATTAATAATAAATGACGCTAATTTTGAATTGTACCTCTTGATCACACCAGATTGAATCGTGACCAATGAACCTTGAATACATAGGGAAGATTTGAATTCTGAAAATCCAACCAATACAGGTTTTGAGAAGGGTACAGGTTAAAACCCAAACCCCTACCAGTTTCCATTGCTCTCCCTAAACAGTCCATAGACTGTCTTTCGAGTCTTTGACTTCAGCTATTTGATCCTTATATCGGATATGTGTTTATAGAAGGTACTGAGGTCGCTTCACCCTTGCTATGCGTATGCGTGGAGCTTCAGCTTCCGCTACGCCACGCCGTACCCAAAGCTCTATTGCTTTAAAAGATTCTCTAACAAATTGTACTCTCCCGTCCATCCGGCCAACACGCTTATCGCTTATGCCGCTGTTATCGAGGGATAACTGCTTTCAACCTTGAATGAACTGTTTTCACAACACTTTCCAATTACGTTATTGCATGCAACCGTTGAATAATAACGCTTTTGGCTCGGTGTTCCCTCTAGGTCAAACCATATAAATGGTAGGCATTAGACAAGCCAACTTGCAATTAGAGAGAAAAATAAAGGATCAAAACAGAGCACGACACTTATCAACCTATCTCTCACTTCTCTAGGACTCTATCTACGAAGGAGATGTCATTAAAGAAGCTTGTAGACCTTTCCATTCCTCTCTTCTCAAATCCCACTTTCATCGGGTCAAAACTCATCTCACAAAAGTGCCTTTAAACAAATTCCAACCAACCCACAGTTTGACAAGCCCGTCTACTGACTTGCGTACATGACTTCCCCTTATTCTACCCCACAATCGTTCCACTAATCCATATTCCACCATAATTTGTGAGGATGATTTCTTGGCTGAGTTGGTGGACCATATGACAACTATGAACGCATCATGCCACTTGGTATTATTTATCAGGACTAAGTTGAAACCTTTTTTTCATTTGATGTTAGGTGTGGCTGGTTATGTTGGTATTCAAAGTTCAAAGAACGCCTTAAGTCTGAAAAGTAAAAGGTAAACAAGATTTGATTTTCAAGTGGCAATATAATGTTAGATGCAATGGAATCAAGAATTTATAACTATCGTTTGATTTTATTATCTTGATGAGTATTGTTGATTTTGGGTGATTATGATTGTTCTAAGTAGATATTAATTTTAGGGAGAATGACTGTTCAGTTAAAATTCTTAATTTTATTGTATATTGGAGTAGATGTCAGTTCAGAATTGATGTCAATCATTTCAATCATTAATTAATTCAGATCAGTTAATTCAACCATTTCAATCAAAGGAATCTAACTCGCAATACAATCAAATTGCTAATCCATTGAATTGATCATATGGGTCAATGGATTATAGATCAATCTATAATATTTTTTTTTGGGTGAAATAGCATATTGGAGGTTGACCCAAATCGGCATCATGGCTGGTTCATAGGGTTACTGTTCCGACCAGCAAGGTCAACGACGGACTGTACCTAAACAATTATATGTAATTTGAAACAAATGAAACAGCTATTCATGAAATATAGGAAAAAATGATTATAAAACTGGCTTTATATATACAGAGAGAACAATAAAAAAAGTGGTCGTATACTCATATTAGCAGAGAACACGAGAAGAGGAATTATATGTTATGCCTCTTTTTTTAATACATCAACAATCGACGATTGTTATATGTAATAACATGATTGGAAATCAATACTAGAGGCGGTTCTTCGGCAACGAGCACACGCTCCGAGTCAAAACAAAAAAGAGAGAAAAGCGAGCCAAGGCACAGACGCTGAACGTTGAAGAAACACACAAGCACACGCACCTCTCTCTCTCTCTCTCTCTCTCTCCCCGACTGGAAGACAGAACAAATATCTGCTTTCTATCTAAAATTTTCGCTCATTTTTAACCATTCGAACAATGCGAATGGTCTGATCCTCCCTCCCCCCCCCCCTCTCTCTCTTTCT
The DNA here is from genome assembly GCF_055504915.1 of Nelumbo nucifera. Lineage (NCBI taxonomy): Eukaryota > Viridiplantae > Streptophyta > Magnoliopsida > Proteales > Nelumbonaceae > Nelumbo > Nelumbo nucifera. The sequence continues at coordinate 8,514,024 of NC_142654.1, read as the reverse complement.
CAGACAGTTATTCCCCTATATCTATCTGTATAGTGAGAACACAAAGAAAAGAAGAAAGAATGGAATCACCAGAGTCGTCTTACGTTTCTTCTCCTGATGTCGCGCCCAAGCGATCCGTACCACCTAAATCTCCGACTTCAGGTAAGACGTCTTCGAAGCGCATTTGCTTGTCCTGTAACTTCCATTGTTTTATTACTCCCATGGAGATCTGTTCCTTCTGATCTGGTTTCTATCATCGGGCCCATAGCTTTTCAATTTTAGTTTCTTACATTTTTGGTTTTGTTTTTTTTGTTTTTTTTTCCGGTAGAAATTTTCCTGTTTGTGAAACCCTAACGTTTACATATCTTTTAGAAGTTTTTAATGGGAAAGAATTGACCTCGTGGATAGATAATTGCTCTATCATGTCGGGAACCTGAGTATGTGAATTAGTGAAGTTTCCAAATGATATTGTTTCATTGAATTTGAAAAATGTAAGCCTCTGTGTTATACTTTGTTGAGATGAACGATGCGAGCTTCGATGAGAAATGCGGATTCATTGGCTCTTTCGGTTTCGTATTATTAGTGTGGTAATTTTGTTGTGCTCGACAGAAATTTACGATTTTTGTCACGCTTGTTGTATTCGGGTTAAGCGGTTTATGTTAGAATTAAAACATGTTAATGCAGCTTCAGGGAATGTTTTTGGTATGTTTACCGTTTTAGATCTAGCTGGTCGACCTGGAGCGAGCAGAGCATGGATCGGCATTAACTGACGCAATACATATGTAGATTTTGAGAAATATAAGATGTGTCGAGCAAAACAACCTTCTCAGAGAAGAAATTGAAAGAAAAATGAAACCTTGCTGATGTTAAATGGACAATCCTTTATCTTTCACTGAACAATGCATGTGATACATGCGGCGATGTATCAAGCTTAGAAAAAGTTGTAATTTCTTCACCTTGCTGATATTGAATGCCTTATTTTAGAAGTCAAGCATGATGCCCCTGTTAATTCAAATGCTTTGGCTTTAACAAGGTATTTGTAGTATGCAGAATGCAGTGATCTTCTTCAACATGATATAGCTCCAATTTTGACATTTTTTTTTCATAAAAAAGTAAAAAAAGGAAAAAATTTGGAATTAAGAAGATCACACACATAGTGCAATTAAAGATTACTAACACTCATTTCAATTGTTTTATATGTATTGTTATAAGTATCTTTACCTTAAAATAATTCGTCCTGTATAATACATTTTCCTTCTATTTGATTGCGTCCTTAATATATTTCCTTTTACTGTAAAAAAACTGCTTTTAGAATGGTGAAATGTTTTTGCAATTCCAATTGTTTTATGCAGCTTTTTGTGGAGACAAATGAGAGGTATCTTCTGTCTATTAAGATTGTTATTGGAGGTAAAAATCATGGTTGGAAGCATTAGGTGTGTAGAGAATTATAATTGTATGAATTGTAGATTCTATGGACAGGAAAATAAATATGTAAAAGCTAAGAAGTTTTAAAGATAGAGAAACCCAAGGGAGCCTCAAACCATCAATGGCCATGTAACTATAAGAGCGGCTCTTTGGGTTGTTATTAGAGAAGTCAAGGCAATCTTAATTGACTAGATTATTAGGGGTTGGCAGGCCATTGCTGCTCATGCCATTAACAAAATCCTCTACAACAGGTTTGGATTCCATGGCACCATGTATTTAAAATAGAAATTTGTTAGCTCTTATTTTGGGAACCAATGTCCTTTGGGCATTTCTAGAAAGCAACAGACTGAACAGAGATGTAGTGGTGCATTCTGGTCCTATAAGGGCAAGAGATTCTTTAGGGGACAAAATATTGGTCTTGTTCATAGGCTGAGTGAAATATGCTTCAGTTTGTGATTTATCAAAAAAAAAAAAAAAGCTTCAGTTTGTGAAAGATCACATACAGTGTTGACAAATTGGTTTTGGCTGGATGGCCCAATTCAGAGGGGAACTTTGGTCTCTACAGCACTTTACCAAAGTGGTTAGATCTTTGGATTCTTGATGGAGCAGCTTCTTTGGAAAGGATCATAAAACTGCCAATTCTTTATCAAACAGTTTGCTCAAGAAGGTTCACAGTGGTTGTCCCTTCTAGGGAGTACCCTTTAAGGGTTGAGATTGTACTCTTTGTATTTTTGAGTGATTAGTAGTCTCCATATTGTACTTTTTTCCCTTGTTCTCCTTGCCCATGAAATTCTTTTGATTTATTACTGTTAAAAGGAAGAGGAAAAAAGAAACTAGAAGTACATGTCAGGGGTTATAATGATAAGAGCAACAATGATAATGAGTGCCATCTTTATAAAAAAATCTTTGATTGAATTAGTTATAGTAAGAGCAATAAAAAAAATTGGTCACAGTAATAGTGATTCATTGGGTTCAAACTAAATAGGAAATAGTGTTCAGATTTAATGGGTATCCTTGTAGGATGGCAGCATGTGGCTTCATCATCTACAAGAAGTGATAGATCTCAAGTAGACTAGAAGCCTCCTGAACAAGACCATACAAAGCTAAATTTTGATGGCTGCAGTCTGGAAAATCCAGGAAGATCAGGTATTGGAGGGCTTTTCAGAAATAAATCTGTCAAGTTCTTGGTGATATAATTTGGCAGTTAAGAAATGATCTCAGGCGATTCAAGCAGGCTTCTAAAGAAATGCTGATTCAAATACGGTGGATTAGAAGGTCAGCTAACAGCATGGCTGATGGCCTTACTAAGCAAGGAGTTCAAAGACAATCTATGTTTTGGGCTATGCTGTAGTTAGTGTATCTATTTAGGGTTACCTTTGGGGCAGTGATGTAATCAAAGGAATTGTCCTTTGGAGTCTGTTTGGGGCTGTGATATAATTAGTGGGATATATTGGACTTTTTGTCCGCCCACAACTTCTTGTTGTACATAATTTTTTAAGTTAATGAATCTATTTTGTGTTGCTTATCAAAAAAAGATTCTTGGTGATATACTCAGGTCCAATTAGAAGGGGAACTAGGTATGTGCAGAATTATTTTCCCTACTATAAGGATTGAGGTCAGTCAAAGTGTTAAGTTATTGAAAACCTTTCAGTAAAGGTGGTGCATTGGATAAAAAATTTAGATGTTGTTGCACCTTTCTCCATGGATGACATCATTGGAAGATGGCAGTAGGCTAGTTTGTCATCCCATAAACCTAGTACCTTCTCCATGGATGCAGGGAGCCTAGTAGATGTGTAACATGTGGTGAAGACTCAGAGGGAGTGGAACATCTATTCATACATTGCAAGTATGCAAGGGAGCTGTGGTCATTGAGGCTGTTTGGGGTGCAGTTCTGCTTCCCAAAAGGACTGATGGAGTTACTACGGTATGGTGCTGGAATCTAGCTGGTCTGTCTAAGAAAGGCAAAGTTATTTGGGTAGTTACTCCACCAGCTGTGCTGTGGGTCAATCTGGATAGAGAGAAACAGGAGAAGTTTTGAAGACAAGTACAACACAGTAGGATCAGTAATGAAAGGTTTTTGGGGTAGAATATACTCTTGGTTGGCATCACAAAGACTTCTCAAGAATATGCCATACAGTTCTTTTTTTGTTATCAGTAATCTTTTTGTATCTACTTGATTGAAATGGGTTTTTGGGATGTACAAGAAAATTCCGATCCCTGCTCAGTGCCTTATTATGCGGGGCTATGTATTTATTTGTTTTCCTTATTAATGAAATACATTACCTTTTCTCGAGAAGAAAGTGTGGTGTTCACTAGCCTTGAATGAAATCAAATTGAATTTTGAAGGCTGTAGCATGGGTAATACTGGCAATTTTGGCATATGGTGGAACACGATTCATGCAGCTAACCCCATGTGGTTGGGACAGGGCTTAGATGATGATGATGATGATGATTAAGAGGAGTAGTAGTTTTCATAAAAGTGATAAGGCTATCTTAGCCATCGATTCAGAGCCCATAGGTGTTTGAGATTCTACAAGTGTTCAATTATTAACTTACTTACAAGGACCGAGGTTGCACTTCTCTAAACTCCAGGAATATGATGGTGGAAGCCTGGAAAGGGACATTTAGGTAGTAGTGGTTTGACCAAGGATTACCAGCCAAGGATTATGGCAATGCTGGCATTATGACAGAAATCAAACATCTGTCAAGGTTGTCATCCTCTCACCCCAAAAAAGGTTGCCATCTGTTCTCATAATCTCTTCTTTTTCAGGTTTTAATCAAACTCTTCTTTATTTACCACAAAAAAGCATAAACTGTTAAAAATAGAAAGAAAGATTAACCATTCGAGGATAATCTTAGGTTCTAATTAGATGGATGGAGACCATTGATTCTGGCTTCTGGATATATTCACATGCAATAAGAGAGGGTAGATCCTCAGTGCCTTGTTCAAGTGGGCTCTGAGATCATCTAACTTTGTAGAAGATTCTTTGTCAAGGGAAGGAGTAGATTAGAGAAGTGCTAAAAATAGCAGGCTGACAAACTTGGGAACACTGTGTTAATTGATAAAATATGCCCTAAAAAAATGGTTATGTTGGTCTTTTAGGGTGTGTGTGGACTGAAATAAATGCTCAGATATTTGAGCAGTCAATTAATGATGAGCAGGTGGTCATGAGGAGAATTAAGAAGAAACTGTTTTCATGGTTATCTGCTCACAAGGAATTCAGAGGGGTGGCTTGTGAATCATTTTTTCAAGGGAGCATTTTTGTTCTCTGCTTAATGTATTGTTAATATCTTGCTAACAGGAATGTGTATAGGCCATAGCACCGTATAAGGATGTACAAGCTAACTGATGTAATATCTTTTTGAATAGCAATGCAAATTTACTTTACCTGTTCAAAAAAAAAAAAAAAACACTGATCCTACATCTACCCAATTTATTTATGCTATTATCAAGTCACACTTGTTCTAAACTCTTTGACTTTTGTGCGTACTTTGTTAAGTCTGGACCATTTTTTGATAATCAAGATAAAACTTTATTAGAAGAAAAATGAAAATACAAGAAAAGGTGATAAATAATCATCTAAAAGAGTAAAATCCAAAACGAAGGAATCCAAGCACCCCTTGATAATGGTCAACCGTACAATCAACATTGATAACAAAGTATAAAATCTCATATAGGAAAGACAGAAATTTTACTCTAAAAATCCACTATGTACCAATCTCTACAGTAATTTACCATGTGGAATCCCTCCATTCAGGATACACAGTCACACCCCACACTCCTGATTAACTGATGTCACTCCTGAACAAACCAACCACCTACCTCTTACAACATTGATTGCTATAAAACCTTCATCTCCCCTGCTTAAACCAAATTCTCAGTTTTCAATTTATCTGCCCCTTCACCTCACAAAATAAAAAATTCTCATTGCTCAGATAATAAAGTTCTGAACCATTTTATCCTTGGACTCACTCCCCTCCAGTCTCCAAATGAAGTGCTCTTTTTATAATGGAACAATAATGATTGGATCTAATGTTTTAAACTATTAATGGTTTTAGATCTTGATATTGATGGATAGAAAGTTTCAGAATAATGACAGTAGTGCCAATACAGAGAAGATGAACTTTCTAAACTGTAATTTGGAGGCATTATTACATTGTGGAATATTTAAGCCATTGAAAACACCATTTAATAAGTAGAAGGTTAGGGGATTGCTTTATGCTTTACACAGTGATCAGAAGATGATATTTCTGACCATCTAAATCTAATAATCATATGCACATACACATGATAAACTTAAACTTGAACAAATTATTGTCCTAAAATGCCATATGGAATTCTAAGGTAGATCCAAGTCATCATCCCTCAATTCTTTCAACCATATAATATTTTTTTTGGAAGGTGAAGTATCCTTGTAACCATCTTAAACTAAGCTTAGCTTTATTAAAGTGGCCATACTTGCTAGTTGCTACTTCTACAAAACATGTTTCATGTCTCTACATGCAGTTAATTTGAATATCTCAAGGATGTATTCTAGGCCAGTGTTGTATCCCATGATGTTCCTCTCTTGAAGTGAGAACTACTGCTGATGGTATTAGCTATTGCAAGTGTTATGACTTCAAATTTACATTTTTCAACCCAAAATTCATTAGAAAAGACTATATTTTAAACTTGAATCATGGCATAACCACTTGAATCCATTCGGTAAATCTCAAGTCTGAAAAGCAAAAAAATATCTGAAAAGGCTCTGAAAGCAATCTGAAAATTTGTTTTTCTACTTTTGCAGATATCTGAATATAGTGGAATTGTCCAGTAATTTGGATGTTGTGACATCTGAAAAAAGTACATCTTACAATATTACCCTTCAAATTGTTATTTAAATAACAACAAATGAAAATGGTTAAAGTATTATGGAAAATATTTATAAAATAATAAAAGAGGTTATTAAATAATATTAAAAATATTAATAAAAGTAATTGACCTCCTCCTTCTCTCTGCAAATAAACCAACACAATAGTGTACAGGACACTTCAAAAGATAATATGCAAAACAATCTGCTGAACCAGAAACTGACTTTTTCTTTTGTTTTTTGGTCTTCTTTTCCACATAATTAACTACTAGCAAAGGCATCTACGAACAAAACGCCAATTTGAAACCTCGAAAAATCAGAAACTGAGGTAGAATATCAGGACTGTACCACCTGCAAGAAGCAGAATAGCTATTCAGCCATTGGCGAGAAGTGAAAACACCAATTTGAAACCTTGAAAAATTAGAAACCGAGGTAGAATATCAGAGGACTGTACTACCTGCAAGAAGCAGAGGAGCTATTCAGCCATTGGCAAGAAGCGATGCGATGGTGAATCCAAGAAGGTTTGCTCGCATAAGAAGCTTGGCGAAGAGAAACAATGATGATAAATGGAGACGGTGATTGAGAAAGGATAACCACATTCTCCCTGTTGCAGGTTGATTGCAGAGGGAAGGAGACGGAGGAGGAGGGGGAGTTCTAGATTTTTCAAATTCATAAAGGGTACAGTGGGAAAACAAATTTTGTCGGTTACCTCTGAATGCACTCGGAGGTAGGTCGTCCTCTTAACAAATCCAAGGCATTTTCAGAGTTTGGAGGGTCGATTCAGAGGTGCTATCAAATGATCACAAAGCACCGGAAAGCAAGAATTTTAGCATTTAGAGCTCAGTTCAGCTACCAAACACCACCTAAGATCATTTTGTGGTTGCTAATGGTATGTTTCAGTTGGTTCTACATGGACTTTGCTGTAAAGGAAATTGAGTCTCCATGAGTTGTAGGACTCTAGGGTCCAAAATTTGATTCTGCAATTTATAGTTAAGATTACTGTTAGAAATGGAATAAAAATTCAATCAAATGCTAAGGGAGACTAAAAATGATTAGAAAAATGGGAGATTGAAATCCAATTCTCCCTAGTGGGTTTGTTTTATTGACAACAGCATAAATACTTGAATACATCCATTAGTTTTGGCCAAACTCTAGTTACTTCATTTGTGCTCTGAAGATTTTTTACAAGATGAGGCCATCCTCTGCTGGGATGATAGGGGTCTTGCCTGAGATGGTCCAAAGGTTTCCTAGCTGAATTAATAATTTGTCTACCAACTGTTGCCTTGCTTACTGTTTTAAAAACATCTCCCCTTGCCTTCTTCCTATCTGTGTCTGCATATGGCATGTGCATACATTCATATAGATGTATGATTATATCTACTTATTTCTGTAATCCTAATGATCATCTTTTATTCTTGCTTTTGTTAGATGACAAAGAGAAACATACATATATTAAATTCCTTGTATCCAATGCGGCTGCTGGTTCTGTCATCGGGAAGGGTGGCTCAACAATTACTGATTTTCAGTCACAGTCCGGGGCAAGGATTCAATTGTCACGCAATCATGAATTTTTTCCAGGAACATCCGACAGAATAATCATGATATCTGGAGCATTCAATGACATAATCAAGGCAATGGAACTGATTTTAGCCAAATTGCTGAGTGAGGTAGTCTTTACACTCTTGACTTTTCCCTCATTTTATTGGATCACATTTTTTATTTTCCTCTCAGGATATTAATAATGATGATGAAACCTTTGTTAAGAAGCAGAAGAAAGTAGAACTATTTAATTACAAGTCCAAAGAAATCAGAGTGCAAGACAAAAATGAGGCTCATTGTTCTACTTTATCTTGTACTGGTTCAGGCTCATGCTGAAGATGGCGATGATGCTGACCCTAAATCAAAAGTGAGGCTTATTGTTCCAAATAGCTCTTGTGGTGGCATTATTGGAAAGGGTGGAGCTACCATAAAGTAAAGCACCCTTACTTTATTTGTTAAGAATATCAGTGTTATTCAAAAAAAAAAAGTAGTGTTGCAACCTAGCATTCAAAGCTTTTGAAATTCTTGATTTGGAAAAAGGCTTCTATTAAGAAAGCTTCAGGTTAAGTTTGTTCATTGTCATTTAAGCCCTTTTCTTCCATCGAGGAAACCTTGAGCAACAGATAAAATGTCTGAGCTTCTTAATATAAAATTTAAGAACTTTGGTTGCCAGTGCCTTTTTGGTTTATTGGTTGAGTTTCTTGATGATGTTATATCACATATGAGTTGTTTTATATATACACATACATGATTTCTGATAAGGAAGTTCAAGTAGGACACTTAACTGGTTGGAGAAGTTTCCAAGGTAGATGATTAGTGAGTCAATGCCTATTTCTTTTGATGGGAATGTAGAACTGTTATTAGAACTTGGAGCAATGTGTATATACCTTGGGTTCTTATGTTTCTTTTCTTGGAAGATGGATTACTTGCTGCTTCTATTTTCTTGAAGCCATTACAACAACATTACATTACTGCCAACCACTGTTCTGATTGTCTTTGTCAGGTCATTTATTGAAGATTCCCAGGCAGGAATAAAGATATCACCCCAGGATCACAATTTTATTGGATTGAATGATAGGCTAGTGACACTGACAGGGTCTCCAGAGGAACAGATGCGGGCGATATATCTGATTTTGTCCAAGCTAACAGAAGATGCTCATTACTCACAATCTATGAACACTCCATTTTCATATGCAGGTGTGATTTTATGAAGTAGTGTACATGATGCTACCATGTTTTCCTTTTATTACTGGCTTCTCATCATAATTACATGCATCAATTGAGCATATTTTTGTTTGTTTAACTTAAATAGAAAAAGTTTTTTCTTGATGCTTTTTTTTTCTCTTTTTATTGATTCCGAGTACTGTTTTATATGGTTTTGGCATTTTAAAATCTCAGTATCTCTGGTTAATGTTACTGCACAGAGGATATGCAATCCACTTATGGTTCATTTTAAGAATGAAAGATTATAAAATATAGAAAATTATTAGAGAGATTTCTTGTGAAAGCTAGGACAAGAGAAGAAAGATCACCTCCTCTAGTGGGATTTGGTGTGCAAAAGCAAAGATGATGGGGTTTGGGATTGAGTAGGATTAGAAATAAGAATACACTCTCTTGGAAAGCGGTTTCTGGGATTCCATAATGAACCTTCATCTTCTTTTTGGCATTTGGTGATAAAAAGCAATTAGGGCTTACTTGTAAATTTTTTTTGATCAGTAAAAAAAATTTTATTAATATCAATTTCAAGTATTACAAATAGGTGGAATTTCCACCTTAAAGACAAACTTTATAATTTATAATTTTGCCCAAAACATTTGGTGCCTTGCTGTCCCTTGTTTGGCCAACACATCTGCCATCCCATTTGCTTATCTTCTCACCCATTTAAAGACAGCATTTAGCTCCCTTGATATGATTTCTATTTCCTGAAAAGTATGTCTATAGACCCATGGGATTTGGGAACTGCATCTTGTCCATAAAATGACCACCTGAGATTCCCCTTCCACCTCCAAGTTGTGGAAACCAAATTGCTTAGCAACTTTTAACCCGTGGAATAATCCACACAGCTATGCTGTCAATGCATTTCCATCTGTTAATGGTCCTAAATTTAATGCTAAGACCTTTCATTCTGTGTCTCTGAACACCCTCCCAGCCTAGCTGCAACTTGACTACCAATATAACTCCCATAAAAAATGAGTTTAACAAAGTTGGTTGTTGGGGGTCTCCATTCCATATTTACCCTTTCCTTGGCTTGAGCTGATAAAGCTACTTCCTTCAAAGTTCTTACATTGTCATTTGTTGAGAAACCTTGAAAATCCTCTAGGGTCTTCACCCAATGTGCTACTTTAATATTCACCAAACTAAATATTTCCATTTCTGTTCTACTCTTTTCATTAAAAATCTTCCCATTCTTTTCTTCCCATACGGTCCATATCATGGTGGCTCTCATTGCTTTCCACATAATTCTTCCCCTTTTCTTTGGTTGTCTCAAGAAATTTGGGTCAAAGAGACCCACCACATCTTGAGGAGTCCACTTGCACCCAAAGCAGTGATTTAAAAGGCACGCCTCAGGTGTGCCTAGGCGCACAGGTGAGGCGCATTTTGGGGTATGCGCCTCACCCAGGTCCTAGGCGCCTAGGCGTGCGCCTGATGCGCCTTGCGCCTCAGCCCAGGCATGCACCTTTTTAAAATTTTGCGCCTTTTGCTTATTTTTGAGTCTAACGGCTGGGCCGGGGGCTCTACCCCTTGGACCCCTGACCACGCCCCTCGAGGCAAGCCCGAATAAGTCTATGTTAGGGTTTAAAATTCTTATTTCTCACATAAAAAATTATGGTTTTATAACTTTCATTGCCCTTTAAGAAGATATTTTATTGCAATGAATGAATGAACAACATTAGCTACAAAGAGAGTGAAGCTACAAGGAGACAACTCAATAGAAAAAAGAGAAATACATAGACCAAACAAAAGGGTAACTATTAAGCCAGCTCTAGAATGTTCCAAAAACCAGAACCAAGGTCTTCTTTTGTAATTCCTTCAAAACTTTGGGAGAATAAGAACCCAATCCATAATTCTTTTGGTGCATAGTAGTGTCATATGCTCACTTGTTTGAAACTTCACTTCAAATATTCTTCTATTTCTTTCTTTCCAAAGTTCCCAACAGACAACAAAAGGCAATTACCAAACTTAGGACACCCCAGACCATGAGGGTAGTGGGCCACATCGAGGGATGGAATGTCTCTATCCTTGTAGACAGTGGTAGCTCCCTGAGCATTATATTGGATGAACTCACCAGTCAATTGGGCCTTACAGTACAGCCCATTATAGCTTTTTCAATAATTGTGGCAAATTGGAGCTTGATTACATGCTCAGGGGTGTGTTGGAAGGTGGGCCTTAAGGTCCAGAATCATTTCTTCACAGTAGACTTATACCCTTTGGGGTTCTTAGGTAATGGCATAGTCCTGGGGATGCATTGGCTAAAGCAATTGGGCCTGATCTTGAATGATTGGACCAAACTCTCTATGGATTTTGATTTCAACGGGAGGAAATGTCAGATTCAGGGGTTTTATCCTCAATCACCTAAGCAAGAGTCTACCCATGTTATTCTTAAAAGCTACTAGCATCTATACATGTTAATCCTTATGCATTTGGGCTCATGGGCCCTGGACCCAATTTTGGTTTCAGAAGACCTCGAAAGACCCTGAAGTTGATAAAACCCAACTTCAGTCTCTCCTACAAGAGTACCAAGATGTTTTTCAAGAGCCTTAGGTCTTGCAACGTACAAGGGTCCATGATCATAAAATTCCCATATGTCCAGGTGTTGCACCCATTGTTGTCAGGCCATTTCGCTGCCCACCATATCAGAGAACTGAAATTGAGAAAATGGTGAATGAACTTTTGGCCGAGGGACTGACACAACCCAGCAACAGGCCTTACTTGTCCCCTGTCATATTAGTTAAGAAGGACGTGACTTGGTGTTTCTGTATTGACTATTGAGCTTTGAACAACATTGCAGTTAAAAGACAGGTTCCCTATACCGTTGATAATGAACTGTTTGGTGAGTTGGGCTAAGCGGTGTTCTTTTCTAAGTTAGATCCGAGGTCGGCTTATCATCAAATAGGAATGCACCCCAGCAATGTTCATGAGACAGCATTCATGGCTGCAGATGGTCACTATGAATTTCTGGCCATGCCTTTTGGCATGACCAGTGCTCCTGCCACTTTTCAAAGCCTCATAAATGATGATTTTGGGCCTTTTTTGCATTGTCATATATTGGTATTCTTTGATGACATCTTGGTGTACAGTCCCAGTTGGCCCACCCATTTGGAGTACCTATGCTGTACCTTGGACATACTGAGACACCATCAACTTCTTGCAAAGCTTTCCAAATGTTCTTTTGGACAAACTAAGGTCCAGTACTTGGGCCATGTTATCTCAGGTGGAAGGATACAAATTTATCCAAAAAAGATCAAGTGTATGGTGGATTGGGCCCAACCCACTTCATTGTAAGGCTTGAGTGGATTTTTGTGTTTAACCTGTTATTTCTGCTGGTTCATCAAGGGTTATGGCTTCATGGTTGAAACCCTTACCAGACTACTTAAAAAGGGGCCTTTCCATTGGACTGAAGAAGATGAACAAGCATTTGAAACACTCAACCACAATAACTTTGCCGCCCATCCTAGTGCTGCCTGATTTTCTAAAGAATTTACTATTGGAAGTGATGCATCAGGGAGAGGAGGGAGTGCTATTTTAATGCAACAAGGCCAACCAGTAGCATATTTTAGTAAAGTGCTCTCTTCCCAAACACATCTCAAGTCTGCGTATGAAAAGGAATTGATAGCAGTTACTTTGGCATCCAAAAATGGATGACCTATCTTTTAGGGCAGCGCTTTGTGGTGAGGACTGATCACCGCAGTCTAAAACACTAGTTGCAGCAGCGGGTTATAAGCCAGAGCAACAGAAATGGACTGCCAAATTATTGGGTTATGATTTTGTGATTGACCATAAACCAAGTCCTTCTAATGCCGTGGACGATGCTTTATCCAGGCCCGAAGAATTAAGATATATGGGGGGTCTCATAGTTGCAGCTTCTCCTCCTGTATTAGATCAAACAAGAAGCCAAGGAGGATTTGGAATTGGCCCTGATTTGAGCCCAGTGGGCTCAAGATCCCAGTAGTGTGCCTGGCTATTCAATGGATGGGTCTGCTCTATTTTTTTTTTTGAGAAAATTTAACCAAGATTTATTGAGAATAAAAGGGGGGGGGGGGGAACAAAAGGAGATATACAAAACAGGGGGGGAACCCGTGCAAGTTACAAAGGAGGAAGCTTGTCGCTATACAGATGCTCCAAATACACACCAAATTTAGCTAGGCCATCTGCAGTATGATTGTATTCCCTAGGAATCCAAACTAAGTTAACATTCAATCCATCCAAAGAATCCCAAGCTTCAGTCAGATAGTGATAAAGTCTCCAAGGGCCCCCTTTTTTGTCTCTTAACCATTTTATTGTATTTTCTGAATTACCTGCAATGATCAAATTCTGAATACCCAAATTCTTAATTATCCTGATTCCGGTTAGAGCAGCCATCACTTCAGCCTTTGTGGAGTCAGCCCAACCGATTGGGCCACTAAAAGTCCAGCAGATATTGCCCCTTTCGTCCCTTACTGTACCACCAATACCTGCAAAACCCAGACTGCCTAAGGCACAACCATCAAAATTAAGGGTTATCATACCTTCACTGATGGAAACGGGATGCCTAAAGGGAGTTTGCTGAGGATGAGGTAGAAACAGAAAGGGGTGAATATTTCTGATAATATCATTGACTGAAAGTCCTTTAAATAGATCTGAATTCACCGACCAAAGGATGCAAAGATAGGTAATATCTGAGATTAACTCCTCCAAGGTTCTGCTTTTATTGTCAAAGATACGGGTGTTTCTTTCATCCCAAATGCCCCACATTACTGCATGAGGCACTGATTGCCAAAAGACTTTACCCCTTTTGCTAAGCCCTATTCCTTGCCATTGATTCAAGTTGTCCATAATGTGTTTTGGAAAAGCCCAGCTGTACCCTGCCATATTCAAGAAATGGGACCATATCCTTTGAGTGAAGCTGCAATGAAGAAGGATGTGATCTGCAGATTCACCCTCGCTGAGACATAAAATACAAACATGAGGAGAAATGGAGCGTCTTCCCAAAAGCTTTTTCTGAAGGAGATCACAAGTATTAACTTTCTGGAGACGGGCTTCCCATACAAAGAAGCAAATTCTTGAGGGGATGTGGCTGCACCAAATTTTCTTGTAAGGAAAAGAGGGATGCTGATCTTCAGCAGTCAAAGCCCTGAACATAGACTTAGAAGAGAATTCGCCATTTGGGTGAAGGGTCCATATTCGGGTGTCAGAATGAGAGGGGGATATATAGGCATCTTTGAGGGTTTGGATGGTAGCCCGGAGTTTGGTCTGCTCTATTTTATGAGGGTTGTTTGGTGGTAGCCCGGAGTTCGGTCCATCATCATAACCTTTTACAGTTGTTTCATGATTTCGGCCCTTGGTTGGGTATTCAGGCGTACTCCGAACATACCAGTGGCTGGTGGCCCATTTTTTCTAGCCCAAAATGAAGAAAATGATGCAGACTTATGTAGCTTCTTGTGCAACTTGTCAGCAACAAAAATACATTATGCAGTCACCAGCTGGACTACTTCAGCCCGTCAATTCCAAATCAGATCTGGGATGATATCATGATGAATTTCGTCACAGGCCTTCCTAAATCAGCAGGAAAATCAGTGGTTTTTGTGGTGGTGGACCAAATGATAAGTACACCCATTTTGTTGCATTACCTCACCCATATACTGCCACTACAGTAGCACAGGCATTCATTGATAATGTAGCAAAGTTGCATGGCACCCCTAATAACATAGTCACGGATTGAGATCATATTCTACTAGTTACCATCCCTAAACCGATGGACAGACCAAGGTGATAAATCGTTGCCTGTAAACCTACCTAAGGTGTTTTATTGGTGAGAATCTGAAACAGTGGACACATTGGCTGCCTTGGGCTGAATACCAGTTCAACACCACTTTCCATGCCTCTACAGGACCTACTCCCTTCAAGGCTGTTTATGGATGGGATCCTCCTTCACTCTTACCTCATGAGAAGGGGTCCTCTGCTATTGCTGAAGTAGACCAGCAACTGCCAGTTCGTGATGAATTGCTTCAATCCCTCAAAAAGCATCTGCAATGGTCCCAACAAAGAATGAAATCAGCATATGACGAGAAGCATTGAGATGTGGAATACAAGCCAGGAGACATGGTGTTTCTTAAGCTACATCCTTACCAGCAATCCTCTTTAGCTTGTCGGGCTTGGCAGAAATTATCACCCAGATACTTCGGCCCATTCAAGATCTTGGAATGGATTGGTCAAGTAGCTTACAAGCTGGATTTACCAGCATCTTCCAAGCTGCACCCAGTCTTTCATGTGTCTCTCTTGAAGCCATTCATTTCTCCCTCCGCTTCTGTTAGTTCAACTTAACCTCAGTTCACTGATGATGGAGAACTGCTTGTCCAACCTCATAAAATCACTGCTGATAGGTGGATCAAGTCTGGCAATCGTACCATCAAGCAAGTGTTAGTACAGTGGTCCAACCTTCGAATTGAAGATGCTGGACTTGGCTAAGCTGCAGCAACAGTTTCCCTCCATCAAGGCATCAATCTTGCAGACAAGGTCGATATTTAGGGAGAGGGAGTTGATAGAACCTAGAGATCAGTGGAGGAACAGGACCCATACACTTGAGCTTCATCCTAGGCCCAGGATCCAAATCGAGTGCTGACCCACAGAGATATTCCCTACAAACCACCTCTTAAATATGTATATTCTAGAAGGACAGGTCAACAGAGATAGTTATTGGGTTGTTATTCTTGATGGAAAATGGATGTAAGAGGCTATAAGTAGCTATTCGAACAAAAGGAGGAATACAAGAGAAAATTTCCTCCAAATCTTCTTCCCTCTTCTGCTGTGTGTATGTGTATGAGTGTAGGAGGCAGAGCTCCCTTGAAGAGTTGAAGTAGCTCTGGTTCTCTGTCCTGCTCTCGGCTTTAACACTCTACCTCCTTGTTCATCATCTTCTTTTCTTATTTGATTCTTTCTCTTGGACATGAACAGGGTCTCTGCCCCCTTTTCTTAATTTTTTTTTTTCTGTTTCTTTTTCTACTTTTTTCCTTCTCTTTCTTGGACCGAAATGGGGCCTCTGCCCCTCTTTTTTCTTCTCCTTTTCCTTTGTTTTTCTTTCATTTTTTTGCTACTTTCATTTTTGTAAAACGGGGGCTATATAAGTATTTCTTCAAGCAGCAAATTTGCTCACCACTTGGAGATCGAAATCCTGGTGGATGAATCTTGTATTTCCTTCTTTTAGATCCCTGTTCAAGAAGGCATTTTTGATGTATTGCTGATGTAGTGGCTATGCAAGGTCTGCAACAAAAGATGGAATAACCCTTAGAGTTTTTCTTGGTGACAGGTGAAATGTTTCAGTGTAGTGAACCTTATACATCTGCATAAATCCCATAGAGTCTGTTTAGTTGCTAAGAAAATTAGTATGGGAAAGGATGAGACGAAAAAAATGAATTTTATTTCTCATTTTGCCATCTTCTTGTATTTGGTTGCTAAGAACAAATATATGAGAAAAAAATTTCTTTTCTAGTGTTTGGTTGCTGAGATAATTGGGTTGGTTATATAAATTAGTCCATTTTTTGCTCTCCAGTTGGCATGTTTAACAATGTACACATTGGATTTGCATGCTTTTAATGTCTGACATGACAGAAATGAGGAACCACATATCATCAGATGTCACGAAGGTGCCTTTGTGATGATGTTTTGAAAATTGACCTGGACACTGAACCGGTGTTCCCTCTGGGTGGATGGCTCACCAGTTTAATTACAGGTCAATGGGTTGGCCTGTGATGTCATAACAATAAAAAATAAAAAATTGACCCAGAAACAGGTTGAATGGGTCAATGGTTTAACCATCTGGGTTGATTGGATCATTCACCAAGTCTTTTTATTTATTTTTTGTATTTTTTTTGCAATCTAGCAGGTTATAGGTTAACTGAACCTATATTCAGGACCAGGTCATCAGGTCAACTGTCTGACTGGCTGGGTCAATGGAGAGTTGAAAACATTAGCCACATAGGAATGGGGATGTGAAAACTTTCACTTATTGCTCATTTTTTTATTTTCTCACTAGGGTTGCACCGTTTTAGTGAGACCTCACATCTCTCATTTTGGGACTTGAGATTGCAGTGTTTCTCTTCCTCATGCCACAAAAGAAAAAAACGGAAATGGTATCTAATGGAAATATTCCCTTTTTTCTCATCTATTTCTCAATAACCAAGCTGACCCTTAGTTACCAGCTTGGCATTGTATCTCCATTGATCTATCAACCTGGCATTTTACAGAAAATCCCCGTGCACCCTACTAGTTCTTTCTTATCAGGAAGATCAACAAGCTCTCGTGTGTTTTTCATATAGAGCATTAATCTTTTCCAAAACGTCTTTGTTTAGGTATTTCTAGGGCCTTTGCAATGCCTATGGCACTAAACAGAACGGAATGGCAAGACAGGATTCATATAAATCCCATATAGTTGGAACAAGGCTTAGATGATGGTGACATAGTAGAGTTGTATCCTAGGAAATGTAACGTTAAAGCTGGCTTTTTAACAACAGATGGGGTGGCTAGGGAGGGATTTTGTTGTTTGATCCTCTTTTTAATACTTGTAAAGCTTTTTGCCTATTTATACAGTTGATACATTACTGAAGAAAAGTTGATAGAGCAGAGAACAATTATTGATGAAAAAAAATAATGCTTCACATTGCATCTCATGAACTGATAATTTTTGGAGAAATGTTAAAGTATATCTCATTAATAGGGGACTACAGGATCCCCAAAGTATACATTGACTGTACACCAATTCTCAACTTTCTCCATTTATCCATCACCACAGTAACATATCCTGGGTAAAAATATTACAAAAAATAACATTTCTCAGCATTTTCCTTACATATGGCCACCAGTACACCATTATAGTGCAGATTTTGTAATAATTTCTTCTTGCCTTGCTGTCTATTAAAAATTTTTCAGATTTCTCTCCAGGATGAACTTTCTAACACTTTCTACGAATCTATCAGTCAAAATTTTTGTGTTTACATTCAGTGGGTGCTAAGAATTCCTGCTTTGATGGAGTGCACTTATTTTCAATATGATGTGCTGTATTGGCACTTGAGTGCAGTGATAATGAGCAAGGATTTGAGTAATTTGACGGTAAAAAATGGCTCTTGATATAATGGTAGGGCAGGATTCATATGGAAATAGTTAGGATTAAGGCTGAGTTGGTTGGAAAAAAAATAATAAACTCAATCATTAGTGCGGTTCTATTTCCTAAAATTGATCATAGATTACAATTTTGTAAATGAGGGACATTCATGACCAATATTTCATGGTTCTATATGGTTCTGATTTAATCTTATCTATAGGACAGGTTGAAGTGAAAATTGATGCTTTATAATTTTTTCTTTAATTTGAACTTTTAGGTGTTAACTTCTCCGGTTTTCATGGTATTCCATATACATACATGCTTCCTTCTCTTGGAACAGTAGCATACAATGCAATACACTTTGGACCAAATGGCACGGGAGGAAAATTTCAGAATAACAAGGTTTGCCCCATTCTTGATTTGTTTGACTTTATCTTGCAAATGGTTACTGATTATTATATCAATGACTAAGCTCAATGCTAATTTAGGATGTCTAACTTGGAATGCTATTAAAAAATGCTTCATAAGTATTAGTATTATCTTCTACTGTAGTTACTGATAAATTAATTTTTAGGTCCCATTGTTTTCCAGGTTATGTTTGTCAGAGTTGGTCCATCTTTTTTGGTAGAACATCAGAGTTGATCAATTTTGAGAAATGATCTTCCATGTCAGTTCATGTTTTTGTTTTTGGCACTTTGCCTCAGCAGCCCAGTTTAGTGAATTATGAAGTAGTTCACTGTTTTGGACTTACAAAATGCTGATGTTTATAAAAGGCCACTACCCAATGTTGGTCCTAGCTATCTGGACTGGAGTCTTCGGAGAAGTGGATTTGGACCTAACT
Organism: Nelumbo nucifera; assembly: GCF_055504915.1. NCBI lineage: Eukaryota > Viridiplantae > Streptophyta > Magnoliopsida > Proteales > Nelumbonaceae > Nelumbo > Nelumbo nucifera. The sequence continues at coordinate 8,495,096 of NC_142654.1, read as the reverse complement.
TATTGTCATTTTAGCTGCTCTCAGACTCGAACCTACGCTCTCACACTTGCCAGCCTGAAATTTTACCATTAAACCAAGCAATAATTGAAAAGCATTCCCTAAAACTCGGAAATAATTGCAAAAATCCCTCTTTTGTTCTCTTTGGCTGATAACAAAGAGGCCACAGTTGCCGAGTGCTTTGATCTGATCCGGGAGAGGTGGTTTTCATGACTAAGAATTGGAGGAGGGGTGTCCAATCTTCTGAACTGCTTAATTGCCTTCTCTTTCGATCCATTTTTGCATGATCAGTGGACTTGGAAATGGAGTGCTGATGGCATTTTTACAGTCAAGTCCTTTGCGGATGGTCTAAGTGATTTGAGGGATCTGAGTTTCCTGTAAAACAAGTATGGATTCTTTCCTCTCCTTCAAAAATCAACTTCTTAGTTTCACATGAGCTCTTGGCAAATGTCTGACTAGAGGCAACCTAGCAAGGAAAGGTGTTCCCATTGAAGATATGAGTTGTGGGGTGTGTGGGCAAGTCCAGGAATCCATTGATCATCTGTGCATTCACTGCACGACTGCTTGGGCAGATCCATATTGCACATGGTTTGAACCAACCCTCTTGGGAAGTGAAATATATACGTGGAATTTTTGTTTACTAGACCAACCCAACCGGGGAAGGGGCAAGAAAACTATGTATCTGGGTTCACAGAATGTGCATCTTTTTGATGCTCAAAATGGGCCAGATTTATTTATTTCTTTTGAAAGGCCATGGACATTGCCAATCGAGGACTGGCTCGTTGGTGTGTTAGCTGGGTTACTCCAGCATTGACGCAGAATCAAGTCCTGCAACCAGCACTTCGGGGAAAAAGGGGTAAAGGGGAAAGTTATGGGTGATTAATAAAAAAAAAAAGGCCATGGACATTGTAATTTCATGAAAGAGAGAATTCATCATATTAACGTTGCCGTATGAGTTGGGTCTAGATCCTTGGGATGCAATAAGTTGAACTCTTCTTGGATGGGAGAGTGCTGCATTCTTTTGGATGTGATTTGATGTCATCTTAGGTCAAAATTTACGTTAGTTAAAATTTACAATGCTTTTGGCCCTTAAAGTTACCAGCTGTCCAGATGTTTTCTCATTCTTCACAAATTTAGCTTAACCTTGAGTTTCCAATATCATATTTGGGCAAATCACATTTGTGTGTGTGTGTGTGTGTGTGTTTACGTGCTTGGAGTTCCTTCTCATCAAGCCCCTCTGGTTGATCCAGGAAGATCGAGGCAACTCTGTGACAATTGGTGTTGCTGATGAACATATTGGAGTAGTTGTTGGTCGTGGTGGAAGGAATATAATGGAAATTAGCCAGGTTTGTAAGAAATAGCCTCCAGTTTGCTTATTTGCTTTGTTGTGCATAATAGGAATTAGCAGGTGCAATAAATAGAGTCACTTTGTTCTGCAGGTCAGTGGTGCCAGAATAAAGATATCAGACCGAGGTGATTTTATGTCTGGGACATCTGACAGGTATTGACTATGGCTTCTTGATATACACTTGTACGCTTTCTGGTGTTTTGATATGTGCCTGTATTTGTCTATTTCATGTTTCCCTGTTAATTTGGCAGGAAAGTTACAATCACAGGGTCACAAGGAGCAATACGTGCAGCTGAAGCAATGATAATGCAGAAGGTTGCTTCTGCTGCTGAGAGGTGATTGATGCTTTCTTTGCGGCTCAGTAGTTTTAAGTTTTTTCCTTTGCTTTTGTTGAGAATTTATTTCGTGGACACTAGGCCAAGTTAGTTATGATTTTTTATAGTGATGAGTTTGGGAACTGTGTCCGCATATCTTACTTTCCTGACATGTCAGTGAACTATGAAATCTGTGGTGAGGGAAGAAAAAAGGAGGAAAAAGGAACGAGTTTCAATTGGGCCTGGTTTGGATCTTCTGTTAACTTCTTTGTGGGCATTTCTCTATCATAGGGAACAAACTCCTTTAGATGCTATAGAAGTTAAAAAGTCTAACAAGATTCTAAAAAACAGTGGGCTGAGGCTGCTGTAACTGGTTTTGTAGACCAATGTAACCGTAATTAGAACATATCTCTCTGTATACAATTTTAAACTTTTTTAAGTGATATATCAGTTTTGTACTCTATCACACACTTTGCTTTTCTTAATCCCTTCACATGTATATGTGCGCTCTTCGCTTCTCTTAAATCCATTTTCGCTTTGATTTGAAATTTTATGTAAGCTTATCTGACCTTGCACCATTCTGCAATTCTGCTAATGCTGCTGTATCTGTTAAGGTGTTATTCCTCCTTAACTAATTGTGCTAGTTTTAATATTGAAAGGATGTAGGATACAAAAATCTTTGATGTGTGTTTAAATGCATATTTATCTCTAGCCTAGGTTAATGATGCGTGTCAACTGTAATGAACTAACAGTCCATATGGCAGCTCCCACTTGACGAGTTTGGATCTCTTGCCAACAGAATATGTTCCAACACCCTTCCAACATGATCCCGTACTGCACATCTCATACATGGCAGCTCCCACTTTTATGTTGGGTCTCCGTCTCATGGTGAGATTTGCAGTGTCGGGTCATGTTAGAAAGTTGTTGGAATGTATTTTGGTGGTAGGAGATCCCAACTCTGGAAGTCTGGATAACCCAGGCTATGCCTCAAAAGAAGGCCTGATCTAGATATGTGGCAAGGGTTTTGGGGCTGAAATTTGCTAGGGTGATAACAAGAAAGTCCGGATTTTTTGGATCTTTTTTTTTGATCAATAACAGTAATTTTATTAAAAATATATGGAAATTACAACCAGATTGGAGGGGTAAGAAATCTTAACCCTCACTTACAGAACTGAAAACACCTATTACAATATAGCCCAAAAGAAATTAGGTCTTCCCACCCCCTGTTTAGACAAGGTGTCAGCCATGGAATTAGTGCTCCTCTTGGTCCATTGAATTCTTACAATCATATTCTGAGTTAGCTGCTTGATTTTCTTTCTTTCATTTGAGAACTTTCACAGGCTAGACTCTTCCTTCTGCAACCAACTAACAGTCAATTGAGAGTCTCCTTCCACCAGCAGCTTACTAATATTCAACTGCTTAGCTCTTTTTACTCCTTTTAGAACTGCCAGGATTTCAGCTCTCAGAGAATCCCCCCAGCCTATAGATCCTGAGAACAAAGCAATAATTCGACCTTCTTCATCCCTGAAAATACCACCTATGTCTGAAGGGCCTGGATTACCTTCACTGCTACCATCGAAGTTCAATTTGATGAAACCCAAATCTGGTGGAGTCCAAACAGGTTTAATAGCACTAGACATAGGAGTTGACCGAGCCACTTCTTCCCAGTTTCTAATGATGTCTCCTACTAAATAGGCTTCAAAAAGCTTGAAAGACTTGACCCAGTGTGCCACCCTAACATAAACAATTTCTATGAGGTCTTTCTTGCTTTTTTTCTTTTTCATGAAATAATATTTGATTTCTTTCTTCCCAGACCGTCCAATAAATAGCAGCTCTAGCACATCTTCACAAAATTTTACCTCTCTTCTTTAAACCCCTCACTTGAGTGGAACTGAATAAGCTTTGCACGCTTGAAGGGGAGGGCCACCTACAACCAAATAAAGAAAAGAACCAACACCAAATCTCTGAAACAAAAGGGTAAGAAACAAGCAAGTGATAACAGCTTTCACCATTCTTCTTACATAAGATGCACCAATGCGGAGATAAACACCAATTAGGCCTTTTCTTTTGAAGTATGTCACAAGTGTTACACTTTTCTATGATTGCTTCCCAGCAAAAAGCACCTACCCTAGGAGGGATAGGGCTACCCCAAACTTCCCGGACTGGAAAAGAAGACCCAGGTACTGGACTAGGCTGTGTCAATGCTTTGAAAAAAGAGGAGTAGGAGAAGATATCCGAAGGGACAAGGGACCAAACCCTAGAGTCCACACTGGAAGGTTCAAGAGCTACCTCATCCAAGATTTTAAGCAAATTCGAAATGGGTTCCAACTCAGAATCTCTGAAAACTCTTCCAAGACCCAAGTTCCAAACAATAGCAGAATTACCGGCTTTTTTGGATCTTCACCCAAGTTGCCTTGTGAAAGATCCCTTATTATTAATATTTTTGTGAATAAACTTTATTATTAATATTAATTTTTACTAATTACCATAAAAATATTAATATGTTAATGTTATTATTATAATCTTATTTAATGTTTGATGCTTAGATATAAAAAACAGTTCAATTCAATTATACATGGGTCTAGAGAATCTGGATATAATCCCAACACAGGATCCCACCATCCATTCCAACTGTGCATCGGCAACACTATAACACTGGCTGCAGGCTTTGATGAGTGTAATAAATAATGGGAATGCTTATTCGATGCGCATGTGATGCACTTACGAACCAAAGTCTAAAAGACTAAAGCTAAGCATACTCCCACTGGCATATGCAATGAACATTTTGTTAACAAACTGGTGTATTAATGCTTTAAAAAAACCAAATATGCGTTGAGGTGCTTTGGTGAATGAGGTGCACCCACATGACCCTACCCTTCGTAGCACTAGGGTGCCCCTCTTTCAACCTTTGTCCAACTCTTATAAGGCCTTGGTTGCATTATTTGTTTTTATCAGACCATTTCACTCATCTCTTTTTTGTATCACTTGTTAAGATTCTCTTGGTTGCGTTTGGTTTGATAAAAAATAAGAGAGACAGAGTTCAGGGAAAATTTATGAGGCTCAGTTTGTAGTTGCTGTAGTTTAAATTCATGGGCGTACAAATAGGTAGTGTAAGTTCTGATTTACTTCTTCAGATTTGACTTTGTTTTCTTTTCTTGTAAGAAGTAAAATTAATGTCTCTATGGAGGGAAATTTGTTTGAGTGAGGGAGGAAGGAAGATGATGTGGTCTCCACAGGAGAGGATTGAGGCAGAAGAAATGTGATACAAATTTTATATCGATTTTTGAGATGCAAAATTTGCACTACCAATAAATGCAAATGCAACAAAAATATAAATTTTGCATTAGATAGGAGTGCATATCATAGTTACAAACAAATGGAGCAAAACCAAACCGGGTGCAAAATTTGTACATGTTTCAGATTTGCTCTGGGAACACATAAAGAGATTAAGAACTTCAAAACAATCTTTAACAACTTTCCCTCGATTTTTCGTTAGGATTCCATTTTTAGTTTCACTTCATGTTTTTGAATTCTTTTTTTTGGTCTTGACACGTATTCATGTCAACATTTTTAATCTATGTTCTGTGAAAGAAAACACGTTTCTATTTTTTCACTTTGGTGGATAAGTGAAAAGAGAGTTATTTATACTACTACGTGTTTGGGCTAATATACTAAAGCCTTGAGATAGTTGGAACGCATTAAGCCAAGCTCTTTATTGTTTTAGCATCGTAACCCACACAGAAAAGTCATTCTTCGTCAAGAGAGGGGTCTTGATATGAAGATGGAAGAATGGTGAATATGACCCTTAATAGCTACAAGTCAGAAGGGGAAAATTCAGCAGACCCCAGCTCATGATCCCCTATCAAATGGACTCCAAGACTGTCCATTGAATTGTTTTAGCATCGTAACCCACACAGAAAAGTCATTCTTCGTCAAGACAGGTGTCTTGATATGAAGATGGAAGAATGGTGAATATGACCCTTAATAGCTACCAAGTCAGAAGGGGAAATTCAGCAGACCCCAGCTCATGATCCCCTATCAAATGGACTCCAAGACTGTCCATTGAAAGCCATATATTTCCATGAAGTCATAGTTAGGATTGACAATTTTTCACCCAACGCGCTGAATCCACCCAATCCACCCAATATTTAATCCACCCAACCCGTTCATTTATTTGGGGGTTGTATGGTCAACCCATCACTCAATCTGTCCATTTAAATGTATTGGGTTGTGGATAACCATTCGGTTAATCATTACAGACATAAGTATTAATTCTTTAGTTCTTTTTTTTAATTTTCTTCATTTGAATTAAATAATTTATAATTAATACATTAATTTTCTATTAATTGTTGACTAAATTTAGTTTTGTCTTGAACCAACAAACTTCACTCAACATAAATCCAAATCAATGTGACCCGAGTTCGGACCAGTTCAACGTGGTCTGACTTGATCCAGCATATACCGATCCGGGTCGACCCGAATCCGAAATAGACCCTGGGCGGTATGGTTCAGTACCGCTTGCTGTGCCCAGTTTGGGTCATCTGGTCCAACCAATGTTCACACAGGCCGACACGACCTAGTACAAGCCGACCCGGGTCGACCCGCATTCGAAACAGTTCTGGGCGAGATGGTTTGGTGTCTGCATGCTTTGCTCGGTCTGGACCGTCCGTCCGACTAATATCCACACAACCCAACTTGAATCTGATTGACCCGATTTACTTGCATTGATGCGCTTCGGGTCAAATGGTTCGGTCCCAAACCCGTGCACAAACTTGATATGGTCCAATCCAAGTCAATCCACCATTGACTGAACCGGTCCGATCAAATTGATCCAGATCTAAACGGTTCAACCACCCTTGATGTGATTAGCTTGAAGATAATCCAATTAGATAGTTCAAGTTGGTCTGACCGGTTTGAACCTAAGTGGTTCGGTCAAACTCAAAATCTGAACATAGTCAAATGGCTTCACCGCTTGTGTAAAAATAACATGCATGTAATGTAATTTGAAGCTTCACCACTTGTGTAAATAGTAACTACAATTATCACCAAGCTATGACCAACTTATTTGTTAAGAGAGAGTTAGTTTGTTTTTTAAGTTCATAAATATAAGATTAATGGGTTTGGGCGGGCTGGATTGGGTTAAAGCGGGTTTGGTTGAACCCAACCCATTTAATTTTATATAACTGGGTCATTAATGGATTGGCGGGCTAGATGAATTGGGTTAAAGCTCAACCCAAATCAAACCCAACCCAACCCGTCCAATTGCCACCGCTAGTCATAGTTGCCCAAAAAATAGGGGCCCCATGTTTTAACTAATTAGTTGCCACCATCTTCCCATGGCTAGTGATCCATTCCCTGGTCATGCCTCAATTTGGGGAAAAAGATTTTCGGGTAATCATGGCTGGGTTTTGCACCATTGATAAGTGCAATAACCTGCTTGACATGGATTTCAGGCCTGAAACAGGCCCAACCCTATATGAGCCGGGCCAGGGTGAATTTTGGACCTATGACTTTTATTTATAAAATGTTTAATATATAATATCTATTCTATACCATATAAAGATGATACTTGTTTTGGTTTTAATGCAGATCATAAAAATTAAATCCAAATGCCATATATCATATATCATTAACACTTAGTTTCTTATATAAATAATGTGTGCTCTTACATTGGTTATATATAAAGCTTCTCTTATATGTTATCTTCAACATGGTTTTTAAAACCGACCCAGTGATCGAACTGGTCAGGGGTCCAGTTACTAGGTCGAACGGTCCAATTGTTCGAACCGAACGTTCAGCCCCTTCTGACAGAAAAATAAAAAAATAAAAAATTTTCAAAAAAATAAAAAATGGTCAAAACCGTTTGTACGGTTCGAACCATTAACCACCTAATTCAGCGATTCGCTGACCAAAATCAACGGTTTTGGGAGAAAATCCAGTTTTTGGGGAAAATGGAACAGTCGGGTGATCGGTTCCTGGTTTTTCCGGTCCGCCCATCCAGTCTGGTCCGATTTTAAAAACCATGATCTTCAAGGCAGGTTCAATAGCTAACTAACTTCGAATCCCCGGCAAGATTGGTTTTGAGAAGAGGGAGTGTCAATTTTTGGATACAATGAATTTTAAAATTTGAATTTTGAAGCTTTGTTAATTAACACAACATCATCTCATTTCACCCATTAAGATTTATAAACGAAGCGAAGGTGGCCGATTTGCTTGGTTTGATTTATAAAAGTTAAAAAAAAAAAATGTAAAGGAGATTTACTTTTTCTCTGCAAAGTTTTGTCCAAGAGTTATCGTGCGCATTTAAGGTTTAGACGGACATGCCAAGTTGGTACCGGAAGTTGATATTAGACCAAGAAATCCTTTTCAGTTCACGAGAAGGGTTTTCAAATTTTCAACCAGTTGACCAGGGCCATGGGTCTGTGGGACCTGACTACCAACCAGAGAATGATTCTATGAATCTTATCCCTTTCATCGCTAGCGTTGTTGGGCAGTAGAAAACAATTGTTGCATCCCACATTGAAAAATTCACAATTTTCCAGCCCAAATCGGACCCAAGTTGCATTTCTATGAATTAAGAGTCTTGCTCTGTCTATTTGAAGTAGTAATTGGAGAAATTAATGGACACTCTTGGAAAATTTATCAGTTGGCTACAGTATTACGTGCATAACTGACAAATCATGGCCAGGTCTAGAAACATTGATTTTAAATCCGATCTCTAATAATTGAACCCAATTCTAGATCTGATTGATAAATACATAATAAAAGAATATATATAAATCTTGAAATTTAAAGAATGGAAAGTAAATTCATTTTTTTTAATTATTATTATCAGTGTAAGAGTTGATATGTATTTGTGCAAGTAAGTATTTACCATATATGATATATAGTATTTAGATTTAATTTTCATAATTTTTACGGAAAGTTATGTATCTGTTTAGTAGTAGTAGAATAGTATAAATAAGACCTTATACTACTTGTATATCCAATTTCAGGGATCATATAATTAACATCATCGTATGCTTTGGTAGTAGCTGCAAACAGAGTTTGGACGGCCATCCGTACTTATTGTCATGGCGAGATGTTCCCCTTTCACGGGAGGGATGGACTGTGGGGAGCCTATCCCGTCTTCTGCAAACGGATTTTAGAACGAGAAAATGATTTTAACTCTGAATGAATCAGTTGGCTGGAATTCTAGCAACAATTTCGTATGCATGGTTGCACAGGTCGGTGGGTTGAATTAAGTTGCCATTTCCCCAGTTTCAGAGTTTAGGGCAAAGACAGTGAATCTTTCAAACACATTCTCTCTACTGTTTCCAGAATGAGTTGTAGACCCATCCAGACTGGAAAATTTAAGACAATAAAGCTCATTGATTACTTTGCAATTTCCTCTCTAGGAGATTCAGAGGCAAGGTTTTTTCTTCAGATGTGTCAGAGATGCTTCTAAGTGCATCTGTCAAGGATGTCCCTTGTGACTGGGTAGGGTGCGTGGTACTGTTTGGCACAGCTTTTTCTCCTTATTGGCAATACACCAAGAACCAAGGTTTTTAAAACCGAATCGGATAATGAACTGTTTAGGGGTTTGATTTCCGAGTTGAATGGTCTGAATGTTTGAATTGAACGGATGGCTCATCCTGACAAAAGAAATAAAAATAATAATTAAAAATATTAAAAAATAAAAAACGGCAAAAAACCACTGGATGGTTCGAATGGTTTGACCACATGGGTCAGCAGTTTACTGACCAAATCAATGATTTTGGCCAAAGAGACGGGTCTGGGGTAAAACGGAACCGGTCAGGTGACCATTTCCCAATTTTCCGATCTGGTTTTGAAAACCATGCCAAGAACTACAATGCTGTTCATCATTGCTCTAGGCTGATTTGATTCAGAGTAATTTAAAGTGCTTTTTTAGTATGAGTTTTGCTGAAAGATGAAAAAGAAGGAAAAAAATAAAAAAATCGCCAACATTGGGCTCCCATAACAAGTATAACTGGGTTCATTGTTTCCTCAGGAACTGTTGGGAAATGGCTGAAGTAGCTGAACTAAATGACTTATTCCTTTATTCATGTGTCTTTAAATCTCCAACACACAGGGCTCCGGCCCATAACAATTGCATGGCCGGCCCTAAGGGTTGCTTAATAACTGCTAAAGTAACTGAACTGAATGACTTTTATTGCTTGGTCTTTCAATGAATAAACCACCATGTAGGTTACTGGTACATGCTCCTTAATGGCTGAAAAGAATTTTGGGTTCATTATTATAGTACTCCTAAACTTTGTTATATGACTATTTTATGCACTAAGGCTCAGTTTGAAAAGAGTACAAATACAAATATGTACAATTCAGTATAAATTCATAAAAAATAATACAAAGTACAAGGCTTTACACTTTATATTCCTTCCAAACTGAGCCTAAGAGGCAAAGTGTTAATTCATTCAGTTCAACCACTTCATCCATTATCAAACAGCCCCTAACACTCAGCTTTTTATTTTGCTTATACACTACCATGTGGTGAAGTTAAGGAGTACTTGTTCAGTATGGGAAAAATACAGATATAAACAACTATCATGTCAGCACAAAAAATACATGTTTTTTTGCTGATGTGGAAATTGTTTTAATTTGTCTTGGAAAGCAAAACCATTCACAATATTGGGGCCCTTGAAAGTTGCATCCGGAAAATGCTAATTTCTATGAAAATTTGTGACCCACAACAGCATCATTTATTATATATCTACTTTATTTTTCAATGCAGCATAGCCATCATCAGCTAGTCCTAATTATCATGCACATAACATCTCAAGCCAATTCTGCGATATAAAATACATAATTAATTGTTATATCACTTACAACAGGGCCTTTGATGTTTTCTCAGTCTGAACTCTCAACGGAGTTCCTATCTGCTTCTCACACCGAACTTCCAGCACATTTCAGCCACACATCAGTAACATTTTATTTTTTATCCTTGTATGTTATTATTCTTATTCATGGGGATGTTTCCAATACATGATGGGATGTGTTGTGAGGTTGGTGTGAGGAGCCAATCCTAATTCATTCGTCCTAATGATACCCATGCTCTCCATCTTGTACATTGTCAGTCAGGCCCACCCAAGAGATTGCTAAAGTGTGCTTAGTGCCTATATCTTAAGCCACATTTAGCCTCAGTTTGGAAGGAACATAAATACAAATGTATTAAATGTAAAACGTTATATTTTGTATGTATTTTATATTTATATTCTTTCCAAATTGAGTCTTACTAATATAATTTTCATACAAATTACAGCAACACTGGTAGATGTTCTGTTCAGATTAATGCTTTGATTTTCATCCATCCTCGTAAGGGGGGGAAAATGAAAGAAGAGAAAAAAGGACAAAATTGCTTCGATTGATAAACGTAAAATGGTCCTGAAGGAAGGATAGAAGGCTAGAATTCCTGATAGATTAAAAACCCACCAAAACTAAAGTCCCGATATTCAAAGAAACGTTCACTAAAACCGAAAGGAGCAACAGTCATTTTCGGGGCTACGTCTTTCAAGGAACCCTTTTCCTCCTTGACTTCCTTGGGATTTTCCTTTGATAAAAGAGAACCTAATTACGACAAGAATGACTCAAGACTGGAGCTCTTCTTTCATGGACATTTGACATACATATTGAAAATGGAGATTCATGACCCGTCTGTGTGTTTATGTAGCTAGAACGGTTTACAAATACACTGACACAATTGCGTGGACCACCTTTACTCAACACTGGAATTTACGTAAAGCTTCTGTAGATAATCTCATTCTATTAATTAAAACGTTTCAGAGCTTTTATTAGGCCTTCTTCAGTTTGTCTTACACCTAAGAATATCTGATTCATGAGGAAGTTCATATATATATATATATGGATTTGGATTTGGTTTCTTTCATGCTAAGGCAGAAAATGGATCAGATAGGATATGCCTAGATCTAAAGTTGTTTTGTTAGCATTGGGGTTGAAATCAAATTCTCATGGCAATCCAATATTTGAATGGCATTAATTCATCATCATCATCATCATTATCATTTTTACCCTAATTTTATATGGGATTGACTACATGTATCCGGTTTTGCCATTTGGTTCTATTTAATGTCATATTCATTATTAAATTGCAAGTGATTAAATCATTTCTTACTATTTTTACCTTATTTTTTTTTGTTTGTCTCTAACCCTTGTTGCTCCTTCAACCCAATATTGAGTAGCATTATATATATATATATATACCCTACTTCATGTTTTTACATGCTGAATCAAGTTGATTTAATTAGTTAAGTTTGAAGGTGAAACTAATAGGGATCGATCCCCCCTATCCTTTGTGGGTGGGAGGGGTAGTTACAAATTTTCAGTCGCTGCAGGAATAACTTTCTTTCTTTTTGTATTTCTAGCTCAAGCTTATGCACTAATGGTATAAACCAACAAGAGGATATGATAGTGTTGATGAACATATGTAAAGAGAAAATTCACATTTGTTGAGTAATAATATGGCCAAATTGAAGGTATTGGGAACCATAATAAGCTCTATATGATGCGTATACCAAGAAAAGATACACTAATCCCAATACTACTTAAATTTTCTCTTGACTTGGCTAGCTAGAGACTCCTCTACGGCACTAGCTCTACTTGTAGTCAGTACTGCGTAATTGCCTAGAAAGTGGAAACATTCACACACACACACACTTGGTATCTATAAATGACACCACCAAATCAGAGATATATCCGCATAAGTCTGCACATACAGTTAATCGCCTTTGGAGTTTGGATCAGAATTCAGAAACTGTGATCAGATGTCAGTTCAGTTTTAGGAGCAATTGGGACAGAAAATAAAACCAACGGAAACATTTAAAGGTGATCAGATTGAGGAAAAGGGGAGTGTTCTGTGCAGAAGAATTAAATTTAAAGTAATTTAAAACACTCAAATATTTTCCCTTTCAAAAAACACTAGAGCTACTAGCATCTCCAAGAAACTCATCATCTAATGTAATAAGCAAATTCACAAGCTGAACGTCGATCGGTGACGGTGAATATACAATAAAGCACAAGACCTATGGATTGGATTGATGAGGACTGTAAACCTCAAAACCATGAATAAAATCTCGGGCACCTTAATTAATTTATCTGATGGTTTCCAGCCCCCCCATCATCTTCAGTCTTCACCTCCTGTTTCACTGGATTTGCACGGCCTGATGATGATGATGATGATGATCCAATTTTCCTTGCTTCATCATTGAATTCACTGCTGGGGCATGGCCGACGAACAAAGCAACGTGACCCATGAGCTTGTCTTTCCTGGAGAAGGTCGTCCCACATGTACACTGCCACTTGAGTTCTCCACAGTGCTTCTCATGGGTGCGGAGGTCGGACAGCACGGAGAACTGCTTCTGGTTGCATCTGTTGCAGACGTACATCTTGGGGCAATGGCTCCTTTTGTAGTGATTCTTCGCACAGATCATGGATTTCAAGGGTTGAAACTTGGCGTGCTTCTTGTTCCACCTGCAGCCTTCATGTGGGCATGAATATTTCTTGGGCAATTTCATGGAGTATCCTTTGTATCCCATTGATGAATTGCTCACATTCTTCATGGGGTTGCTCAGAGCAGCACTGGTCTTATACTCATCCCCATGTGCCCTCATGTGCATTCTCAGATTGGCGTCCCGCTTGAATCCTTTCCCACAGACATGGCAATAATGTGTGAATTTGGCCAGAAGATCTGCTGCCTCCAACTCGATGATATCACAGTTCTTGGGCGAGAAATCATGCAACCCACCATCGCTCTCAACCCCATTTGGCAATTCCTTCTCTCCCACATCGTTGTTGTAAGTGGTGGTGGTGTTGCTATTGCTAATGGTGATACCGGGTTTAACATTGTTGTTACTGCTATTGTTAGTGTTACTGTTATAGTTATCACCATACCAATCAAGATGTTGCTGACCGGCGGCAAAGAATCCTCGTTGATCACTTCCTTCTCCCATCTGAACCTCCCGACCGCCGGTGCCGGTGGGTTGAGGCAGCACGCCGCCGGGTGAAGCCTTAACGTGCTGATGCTGGTGCAATTCATGGCAGCTGCTATTATTCACCGTAGTAGAGCCAAGAGCCATCTGTTGACAAGTGAACATCATAGAAGAAGCAGTAACGATTATCTCTTGAATAAGGGTGCCCATACCGGCTATGGCCATGGCGGTGGATTCAGGTTGGGCTTGATTATTGGGGGAGATGACGAGACTGACCAAGGATTGCACCTGATGAACCTTGTCCCTGAGAACGGAGAGGCTGTAGAGGAGAGCGCTGGACTGGGTTTCTGCAACTGAACTGTCTTCCAGAGAAGAGGATATCACATCATCAGCCACCCCAACCCCATACATCTGCAATCCCTGAGAGCCGCTCTGGAAGCATGAAGTAACTTCCGAAATCATCTTCCAAATCTTCCCCTCTTGTCTCCTTAAAACAAGTCACACCCTTCTTTTGAAAAAGCTCTCTCTCAGCTTGCAACTAGATTTGCACCACTATTTATGCTCTCCTCTTTTCATAAGAGCCTGCTAACCAAATCTTGTCTCCTGCTTCTAAGATGGAAAGAAACAAAATCCCATTTTGTCACATATGAGAGAGAGAGAGAGAGAGAGAGAGGCTCCAAGTCAACTTGGAGCTTTCTTTATATACAAGCATCCCCACTTGAAGCCTCCCTCAAATCACACCAATCCCAAATGAGACGAGACAACCCTCGTATAAACAAAGGGTTTTGTGAGAAATTAAGATAGAGTAATTAAATATGGGAATACCCAATCACTTGTTTGCGTTGTTTGTCAACATTTTGTTACATGATCGATGGTATTAAAGGGCTTAAAGCAATGTCTCTGCGTCAATCCTCACGCATACGCTCTGATCGTTTCAAAAATCAAAATTAAGGGTCGATCACCTTCATATTTCAATTACCTCCAAAATTAGATGACAACCCATTCTCGTTAGTCTTTAGTTGTCACCTTCTCAATCCATGCAGTACAAAAATTTTATAGCAACTCTCTCTCTCTTTCTCTCTCCTTAAGTATTTCCAGACTTCCGGTATTGGCATGGCATGGCATATGAACCGAACCGCCCATCTTATCACGTGCCCTTGATCCAGATCCATCAATCAACTTTTTCTTGGGTAATGAGCCATGCATGTATGGAATCATCATCGTGTGATTGGAATATACCGTTTTTCTTTCCTTTTTTCTTTTAAACGTAACCTCATGCAAAAGCAAGAGGTATATTAGTGGGTTGGGTTAGGCATCACTGATTGGTGGATGAGTGGATCCTTCGTCGTGCTGATGCTATGTGTGTGGGACCATTCTATCAACTTTTTTATTTTTTGGGTGAAGGACTAAATGGACTTAACTCGCCAAATTATTTAGCAGGGGCGGGGGTTTGGTGGTAGAATCAACCAATCAGATTACTTTAAACGAGTCGCAAGGGGCGTTTGGCAATCACATGGAATTGATTTTAAAAAAGCCGTTATAAACCCACTTTTATGTCTACACTCTTTGAATGGCATTATTAACTCATGGCCCACACCAAACATGATGATAACATGTTGGTTTGTTGCCAGAGGTTTCATTAAAGAATTTTTGTTGATCAAACTAAGCTTCAATTTTTGTCACATATATATATCCATTTCCTTCTCTCTCAAATTGAGGAAGGATTTAAGTGTAAAATTAAATTTAATGACAAATACCTTAGAAATAAGAAGCTTTAAAATTTAAAAAATTTGAACATTGAAATAGAAATGATGTTAATTTAAGAACAATGGGAGTGGAATCAGGGCAACCTTAGATTAATTTGGAATCCAAAGGGTGCATATGCTGAAGTGCAAAATTGATTTAAGGAACAAAAATGATATGGGTTGGACTTAGGTCTCCATATATATAGTTAGGATAAGGCTTACATAATGATGATTCCTTTTCTCCTCTCAGCAATTTAGGCTATGTTTGGCTCTATTGACGTTTATTAGAAAAATACCGCCACATCAGTGCCACTTAGGTGTTTGAAAACATATTTTTTGTATTTATTGTTTGAAAATAAACTGTGTTTTTTTATACTTTTGAAACAGAAATCAAAAGCATACTCTTGAATTTTTTGTTTCAAAAACATGTTTTATCTGGTTATTTAGGGGGTATTCGACAACATGATTGGTTTTGTTTCTGAAATGAAAAAAACAACTGACATATTAACAGAAAAAACAATATAATTTTGCTGACTTGGCAGTCGTTAATTTTTTATTTTCAAAAACAAAATCATGTTGTTAAAAACCCCCTTAATATCATACTCCATAGATCATATAACAATTCTATAATGCAACATTAATTTATTCTTGTTTTAAAAAATCACTATTTTGATGGTTTTAAAAGCATGCATTAATTTTCTTTTGAAACACAACAAACTTGTTTTCTTCCTTTAATTAAAACAAAAAATAGAGTTCAATAACATGCGGTTTTGTTTTATTGCTGATGTGACGATTTAAAAAACAAGCGAAAACAAAAACATTATCATGTTGTAGAACACTCCGCAACAAATTGCATCATAATTCCTGGTCCAATTGCTACATCCATTTATATTTGTAGAGAATCTGGATCCCCCTATATACATGTTAGCAATATTTTAAAAACTGATTCGGAATTGGAACCGTTTTGACAACTGATTTTCGGGTCGATGATTCGATCATCTGATTCGAATGAATGGTCCGTTCTAACAAAAAAATAAAAAAAAACATAAAAAAAATATTTAAAATAAAAAACGGCCAAAAACTATAAAACAGGTTAACGGCCATGGATATAATAGATTCAACAACGGAAGTGTAATTGGCCGCATCACTAAATCTGGAGTTTAGAGTTTAGAGTGTGGACCATCTGATGATCTGCCAGACTCTAGTGTAATTGTGGAAATTATAAAGACTGATACCTCGATAAATGAAATGATAAGAAGAGGGGTAGAGTAGTCCTTTTGAAACCATGAGACCCAAATTAGGTGACATAACAGCAGCAATCTACATACATTTTGACTTGTATCGGCATGATGAACACTCTCACTTGCACGAAACCCATGGTTTTAAAGCGAAAGCACAGGAGCAGGAACCCATGCTAGCTGAAGTGATTTCTGACCCTTTTCGTAATTCTGCTTTCTGTATATTTGTGGGCCTAAATCATCTATTTGATCTTTCTACCTGACAAACAGGTCCTAATGGGGGCAATAGCTGGATCCCAGACCCAGAGCCCTCCCTCATCCTCATTGTTTAAATCAAGCCTGAAGCTGAAAGTATACACAGTGATAGGAACATGCAAACAAACCCTAACAGATAGGGATCATGCGTTTACCTGTTTTTATTAATTAATTCTGAGTACAGCAGTATATATAGCTATTAGCTATGCTTCCCTAAATCGGCGCAAAGGGATAGTAAGCCTCATCACTCATCACTCATCCATTGGTAGATTGGACGTTGGAGCTATTGATGAATTATTGAATTCTAGTATAAAGCAATAATTATATATATTAATAAATACTAGATATATTGAAGATCATAAACAACATAAAAAGGGTCCCACTCAGTCCCCACTCTCTCTTTCTCTTTCTCTCTCACTATTATCTGATTATTTAAAGAAGAGATGAAGAAATTGTTAATTGGGTGTGGTTTGTTGTTAGGTGCTCTCATTGTCTCGGAAATCTTATAAAAGCCGAAGCCGCTGGGTCAAATCCATGACCCCATCAGAAAGAAAACTTTTTAAATAATTCAAATATCGTGCCTGCCACACGCCAATAGGGTCCCACTCAGTCCTGCCGGCCTCCTCCCTCTCCCAACCTATGACATAACATAATGGACGGTTTTATTTTTATTTTTTTTCTTTTACTTTGTCAACGTGAATCGAACTCCAGGTGATTTAGAGTTGTAAATGGGTCAGATCCATCCGATAGAACTGAACTAATCCAACCGATTGTTATGGTTCTTGTCTATAGCATAGGTCCCGATTAATAATTGGATTATGAGTTTGGGACCAGTTCCTTGCTGTTTCAAACCGATTAAGGCCCAAGCTGACTATCTTTTTTCTTTTTTATTTTTTTCCCTTTGCTCATGAGGTTATACACTGTGAGTAAGTGAGTAACCCATCCCCCAACCCCGGTGCAGGTATGAATCAATCCCAAGTCTCCGCTACACCTAAGGGACACCTCAGTAACTAATTAATATAGAATTTGGATTACTTGAATGTGATGGTTGTTACCGGTGTGGAACCTTATAATGGGCTCCATTGTGAAAGGTCCGTGTTCTATGTATTTTATTACTGGTGTGGATCCTTATAATTGGTTCCACAGCCTACTGAACAGCTGTTTTGTTCAACCTTAATTTTGGATACATTTCGGGCTGTATCAACTGATACATAACGTATCATGGGCTTTCCGGTATGTCTCTATAGGGAGTATTTGGGGGTTTAACTCGGTTCAAGAGGTAAACAGGCCTTAAACCAACCTCTCTGAACCAGGCTGAAAATACATAACGTATTGTGGACTTCCCGATATGTCCTTATAGTGAGTGTTTTGGGGTTTAACTCAGTTCACGGGGTAGATGGGCCTTAAATCAATCCCTTTAAACCAGGTTGATAAAAAAACTAAAAAAAAAAAAATGCGAGCCATGAAACAATCTGACACGCCCCTACTGACATATCAGACTATCAATATTTTGAACCTTGCTCGTTAGTAGATTTGGCACCTTGCCAAGCTGATCATATTATTAATAATATGAGTCTCCTCATTTTCTTGTATTTTATATCTAAAAAAGGTAAATTTGATAGACACTATAAGATTATTTTGGTTTAAAACACTTGTTTATTTTACTATTTAATGTTATTTTTATTGAATTATATTATAAAAAACTGAAGTTCTAGGTTGTTATTATCTTATAGATGTCATTTGTAGTTAGGTCTAATCGGGTCAGACCCAATATAACCGATTCGTAATCGGTTCTGGACTGGTCCACCCCTGTCCCAAACCAGACCCGACACCATAATCGGTTATTATCTTATAGATGTCCGGGCACATTTTGCAGTTTTAGACTTTATTAACCAGTCTCCAACCCAGACTAGGTCATTCGCGACCTCCGGGTATGAATTCAGAGCAGAATTAAGTCGAGTCGAGTTGACCAGGTCGATTCCACTACGTATTATTCTTTTTTCATTATATATTATATTATAATATATATATATATATATATATATATATATATTATTTTAAGAAGAAATATTCAACTGACCGAGTCATCTTGGTCATCATGGATGGTGGACTCAGTGAGTTACCCTTGATTTGGCCCACAACACTAAAATGACCCCACAGTAGACCAGGTCAGTACAACGATCTGGACACGTGTCAAACCTCCTGGTCTGCAACGTATGTTTGGCAGCATGTCCTCATCCATGGAATGTTATTAATAATCGGCATGAGAGATTTCGGTTGTATTTGGTACGGTTGCTGTTTTTACCTGGAACGTTTCGGGTTAATCAATACAAACTAGCATACAATGGTTATTTTGAGAGTTGAGTTGAGACTGTTTATAATTTCAAGTTTGCAACAGGCGTACCTTAAACAATGCATGTGTGGGAAGCTGCTTGTAGAAACGTCAAATTTACGTTTCAGGTAAAAACATCAATGATTCTGATATTCTAGGAACACATCTCTCACCAATCTGTATCTGTATTGATCGACCCAAAAAACTTCTGGTAGAAACAGCAATTGGACCAAACACAATCTCCTGTTAATTGTTCAAACAACTAATATGATACAAAGTGAGAGATGGATCATTGTCTATTGACAAGGAAATTTCTCACCATAAATACAACCCATAATCTTATCACAAGCGTAAAGAAGATGAAATTAATTTTGAAAAGATCAGAAGGAGAAGGAAAGATGATGAGAGGCGATAGCACCATATGACTTTTTAAGTAGTTCTTAAATGGGGAGTGAGTGAGAAGGGGGATCCAATTGGAGCTACAAGGCCAAGATACCGCATTATCCTGAATCTCCGTACTTTCTTCACTGGTTTCATTGGAAATGTCACCTCCTACAGAAGAAGAAGAATGTGAAAGCAATTATGGACATGCCAAAGTAATTTAGAACAAAACAATGAAGAAATGTAAAAGCAACTTACATCAAAATGAACTTTTGGCTTCCGTTTCCTTTTACCCCTTCCTCTCTCCAAGTGATCACCATCTGTTCTGCTCGAGCTTGATGCATTCCACTTTTCTGGCAATCAGAAATTAAAATTAGGCCCAGAAAGTAATATAAGACTAACCGGGATCTATTCCCATACCAACTGGTTGGTGGCCGAGTTGGTACATTCTTGGTTACGACATAAGTGGAGATGCAGGATCTATTCCCGTTGCCACCAGGGGTGAGGAGGGTTTTAGGGATGGATGATGGGCTAACCCCCATTGTATAGCCCCCATCTTCAAAAAAACACCATAGTGGTTGAAGAAGTTATGCGCTTATGCTGCCAGGGAGACACTTAAAACTGCTTAATGTATCCTCTTTGGCTGTCTTAAAAACAATAAAAGGAAAAAGTGAAAAAGAAAAGCCATAATTTTGTTACCTAACCTTGTTCAAGTAAAACAATTTATTTATCTTGGTTTTGTCCCTGCTTCCAGGGACATAGACCTGTGAACACATAAGTCTCATTTATTAGAGAAGATGATTTTTTGTGAGGAAATGCTGCTTCTAGGAACATATGAACAAGTATAATCTCGTTTATTAGAGAAAAATGAACCCAGTGCTTTTTTTTTCTTATTTTAAGCTTCTGACAAAGATAGAACTTAGTTGCATCAGAAGTATGTATGTTTCTATTGTACATATCTATGTTTGAGCATTTTCTTGCCTCATCTTTCCAATTATTATTGTTATTATTATTTTTTATAGGCTTAGCTTTCCAATTATTTCTTTTCCACTCAATTTCTAAATTTCCAAAAGAAGAAATCTAAGGATTGAATATTAAAATTCTCAACATGGTGTTTGAGTGACATATCCCTCACAAGCAGAGCAGCAGCCAAATGGAGCAGACAATCATGACCATTGGATCTATTCCATTCTTTCATTTTGACCTGATCTTGGTATATACGGTATACCTAGATCTGAATTTGAACAGATTTTACATACTTGATATATCTGAATCTGATTGAAACACAACTAATTGAATTGGGTTTTGTAAATCCACAATAGGGTCACCCACAGATGACTTCCATAAGACAGCCTGTAACATTTAGTTAACAATGTAATACTCAGACCAACTTTTATGATAAAGACATTAAATATGTGCATACATTAAAAATGCATAAATATTGCTGGGGTGAGTCTTAACATGATTGCCCGAGGGTGGATCTGTATTCAAACCAATCATCTATGAATCTGTTTTTTGAGATCTATACAGTTTAATCTGAAATTCTGAATCCCCCATGATACCAGATAGCTGGGACTGACATCGTGTGATGGCCTTTTTAATCCAGCTTACTCTGGATCAAATATCTGATCATTGACTATCCCACCTAATTGGTATCAAGTATCACTTCATTCTACGCTTCTTTGAGTCCTACACAACGGGGGGTAGCCCATCCCCCCCCCCCCAACCCAGATGCAGGCAGGATTCGATCCCAAGTCTCCGCTACGACCAGCAGGAG
Source organism: Nelumbo nucifera (assembly GCF_055504915.1). Lineage (NCBI taxonomy): Eukaryota > Viridiplantae > Streptophyta > Magnoliopsida > Proteales > Nelumbonaceae > Nelumbo > Nelumbo nucifera. Next base: position 8,473,746 of record NC_142654.1, on the reverse strand, counting down.
ACCTTACCAACCGCTGGTTGGCTCCTTGCAACCCATAGTGCTTTCTTGATTTTTAAAAGGTGGTCAAACTTAAAAGTAAAGTGAGGAATTTGGGATCAAAGAACTCACCGGGTGTCTGGATGTTTTGAACATCAGGACTTTGATCTGACAATCTAAATGAGTCTATCTGTTCTTTCCTGTGCAAGGCCTGCAAACAGATAAGAGAAGAAAATGGGCCCACATTAGTACAAAATAGGTCATTGAGAAATGCAACAGATAGAAGAATATTAAAATAAAATTGCATCATTAACAAGGTCAAATATATACTTGTTTCAGAGCATCCTGAAATGATTTCATAGGATTGCAGCTCTTTGATTCAAAGCACTGAAAAAAGCAAAAACCAAAAGTCTTGAGTATCTAGAACAATATTGAATGGTTAAAAACAAAATGAAAAGGTCACAAGTTAACAAAAGCTGACTAAATTGGCTTGATCAGTGATGGCATAAGTTGCTTAGAACACAAGCAGTCACTGAAGCATCTTTATTTCTTAACATAGTCTTCAATATCAACATGTGTGAAGTGGGTTGTAGATTTGCGGCAATAAAAAAAAAAAAAAAAAAAAAAAAACTAGGGTGGGGGGAGGGGGTGGGGAGATGTATGAATGAGTTCTAGCATATGCATCCAAGGTGTTTAGTTTGGATTTATATGTAGATTCTATAGTCAATTCTTAAAAGATCTTATAATCAGTCTGCAACTGGATTATAAGATTTTCAGTAGTGGAATTTGGTGAAGTGATTAAAATCCTTGTAATCCACATTTCATGGGCATTATAGGGGGAAGTTTAGAATCTGGATTTTGGATTTAACAATCCCATCCAAATGCCCTTTAGGTCTATGGCTTCTTTGACAGAAAGTGGACAGTCTATACTCACATTCTCAAACTGTGAAAGATCTCCAACTGGATCAACCCAAGCACTGCAAAATCACCTCAAACTTTTAGTTCCCACAACTAAATGGCCAACAGAGCTCAAAGGTTCCTTTGCAGTTTGAAAAACAACATAAAGCCTGTATCAAGAGAGGTTAGAGATCTTACCATTCATGTTTTCCAAAATATTGCACTAGAACTTGTCCATCAACACATTGATTACTTGTACTAATCGGAGTTGAACTTTCTCCCATGATCTGAAGATATCAGTTAAACATCAGTTAGGCTACCACTTTGGAAAACTCTAACTATTTGAAATGCCAGACCGAAAAGGTATTATCTTTGAGGAAATTAATTTCCAATAGTGTAAATATTACCTGTACTAACCTAGGTTGTCCAATTAATGCATGTTGTTCATTACATTTAAAGTGTGACCAACATTTTGGTTGCCAGGACTTGACCATATCTTCCATATTTACATATCTACATCTCATTCTATAATATTAATGAATAAAGAGTCTATTTACCTCAAAATAAAATTGCAAATTAACCAATTCAATATCAATCAAATTCTGAAAATAATGCAAATGTAACCTACTTCTGCAGGCCACCACATCTGGCAAGCTGTTTTAGCCCACACTATATTTCCAGGAATTATCCAAACATCATTGCTTTCTGAAATTCGTGACGTAGATTTATCAGGAGTAAAAGCTAATGTTCCATCAGTATCAGAGACATGCCTTCTGATGTTCCTGAATAAAATAGAAGATGTCTGTTATTGGAACATCACATATATCCTATTTCCAAAAGTAGACAAAAAGGGCTGCGGAAAAAAAGATTCCTTATCAAATACGATATCACCAGAGAAAATGATTTTATTTCTGATAAGAATCAAATTAAAGACATCTAAAAAATGTTTAAAGTGTTAGAACCCAAGTTGAGTTGCCAGTAAACTTGGAGTTTTATCTGAATTAAGGAAGAACTAAATAAAAAAAAGCCATTACCCAATGTTGGTCCCAGCTATCTGGGGTCTTGGGAAGGGTAGAACTTAATCAAGGAAGAAAATAAATCATTAGACAAAAAGGGTTGAGGAAAATGATCAAATATGATATCACCAGAGAAAATGGTTTTATTTTTGAGAAGAACCCAATTTAAGGCATCTAAACAAAGTTTAAAGTGTTAGAACCCAAGTTGAGTTGCCAGTAAATTTGGACTTTTATCTGAATTAAGGAAAAACTAAATAAAAATAGGACATTACCCAATGTTGTCATTATTTTATTGATACTTATCAATAAATAAATAAAGAAATAAATAAAGGGAGAAAGTACTTAATATATGCTTCAAACTTGGCAGTCATGGGAGACTTTGACAATTTGGACAAGAGAAAAGTTTGCTTAAAATAATGACACTGCAACATAGAATACTAAAAATACCAAATGGTTGTCCATTTGATCTGTGATGTATTTATTGGAGTTGAATGCAATATGTAGCTAAATCAATCTTAGGCGTCTGAACCCGGTAAGGAAAGATGAAAATACATTCATATGGAGAATGATTTCAATAAAAAAACAAACTTGGTGCTTGTAGCTATTACTACCTTATACAGGTGCTTATTTGATGCATTGTATTGGCTTGATGAAATTCCCGTTAAAGATATCATAGTTAAATAATTTGGTATATTGATAATATGGTTCATTGATCTTGCATCTGCAGTATTGTATTTGTCTCGATAGTTAATATTTGATGGTATTGATGATTCAAACTCAATAACTTTTTGGCCACAAAATATTCAATATGGGCATATCAAGTTGTTTTGGATCAATTGCCATCTGAACCATTGTGCAGAAAGTGCAAGAAAGTGGGTTCACGCCTGAGAGTGCCCACTTTGTGAAAAAAAAAAGAGCCATAAATTAGGTCCGTATCCAGTCCACCACTCCCAAGACCCAGATGGGCACAACCAACATAGGGTAATGGCCCTTTTTTGCCATGTAGTAGCCTAGTTTTTCTTTCTTCATCTTAAAAGTGAGGAACCCGGTTTTATTATGAGGGAAGTGCATTAAAGAGTTTCTTCGAAGAAAGTAAATCATTAATGAACCCAGAGATTTCCTGGACAAATTGACAGCCATTTCCACAACAAGTAATTCTTGCAAGACTGCAATGCCACAAAGGCATGAGACAAACCTAGCATCACAGATATCCAACATTGCATTTTGATAAACTGAGTCAGCTTCAGTAAGTTGTAATCCAACTGAATCTGACAAGAGTCCTTCCTGTCCTTTGTTCTTGGGACTAGACTGAACCAAAGGGAACTTGGGTGCTTCATTTTCCTTGCATCCTTGCTCCACGCTAGCTGTTGTGATGCTGGATAAACCATCTTTGCAGCTCAAGAGCTCCAGTGCAGGACCTATCATATCAAATTTTCCAAAACAAAAGCTTAAATATTTTAAATAAAATTTCAACATATGCTACAAAGACAATGGATGAAGCAACTTCATTTTGGACTCCATAGCACCACGGAGAACAACGAGATGTGTTTAATATAAGATTACAATCTAAAAAGATATTCTAAGCTTCATTTATTACTACAAAAAAAAACTCCCTTTTTGTTATTATATGACAAAACACAAAAAAGAGAGAAGAACTTCGCATGATCATTCTAAAAAGGGAAAAAACAGAAATCACTTATCAAAGAAAAAAGGATAGAACAGAAATGACTTTCATCGGCCTAAGACTGAGAAAGGAGACACTTTTTCTTTGGGGTGGTCATATTCTTGTTTTTATCCACTAACATGATTACTCATTATTCATTTGATCTGGCAGAGATGCTTCAAAAGAGCATTTAAACATTTTTCTTCAATAAAACATCAACTAATTACCATACAACGAGACGGGCTTAACCTTTTGGAATTAAGTAATTGGAAATTGTCTTGTAACCTTTTTAATCAGTGTGAAATTTCTCCTTTCTTTGATGAATGGGATGGAACACCTCAAGAAGGTTGATGAATCCACCAATGATCCTCAGTAACATATCCAAGTTTTCAATTCAATAGGCACTAGTTTCCCAATTGTGGATACCTGGAAACCGTAATTCTAGTTCCTTTAGTTTTAATTCCAATTTTCTCGACTCAACTTTTGTTCTCTGGCACTAATCTCATCCCATTGTCATGTCAAGGAAGAACATGGAACGGCAAAGAATTGCTAAGTTCGTTAATCTCTAAATGCATCATCAAATATTAATTCCATAACCACAGAGGATTAATCAAATTGGGGATTAAGAGAGTGCCCAAAGCAGAAATTTTAACCATAATTTCAATCCAGAAGATCGAATAAAATGCAGGAACAAAATTCAATTGAGCAATTGAATAAACTGATATATACTTCAACGATTGGAAATAATGAATGATGAGACGAACCACGACGACGACGATAAGTATAAAAAGCAAGGCGATCGCCGGCAGCAGTGGTGGCGGCAGCTTCAGGAGGGGAAGAAGAAGGTGAAGATGACGCAGAGGACGTGGACGATGAGCAGACGAAAGGAGAGAAGTCGGTGCGAGGTTTGGGGGCACGGCTTCTGGGTTGCTGACAACACTTTGGAATGTGAATTTGCTCTACCTTCCCTCCCTTTCTACTCGTTGTTTTCTTCGCCATTATCGCAAACAATTTAGTATTCAGATTTATCTCCTTTGATGAGGATTGCAGGGAAAGAGAATTGAAATAGAAACATAGAGATAGCGAGAGAGGGGGAGAAGATGGCAAAGCCCTAAGTCGAGACGATTATATTGGCGTCATTAGAGATGGAGAGGGAGAGAAGAGAGAGAGAAGAGAGTCTCATGACGACGTGAAAGATGAGTTGGGACGGGCCACGTTGATCTCTCTCTCTCTCTCTCCAGTGAATAAAATGGGAGTGTTTATAGTTGTTGTGGTTGTTTTTTGATAAAAAAGAATCAATGAGCGCTGTTGCTGCTAATTGATTGGACACAGTACACACTACATACTGATTTTGAAGCTTTGGAAAGTTGGATTTTAGTACGTTGAAGCTGGGCGTCCTTGGGTCTAACCGTCTAAGCTAAGGATGTAGACTACCTGACAATTGTGCTTTGGATCCTACAACTTGCCAGGTTGCAACCCGCCATGCTGCAGAAGTATCAGATTACCTTTAGCCATCAGTTAATCAGTTTTACGAATTATTTGAAGAGTCCTCGGTAGAGGCTCTTTGATCGTTACCCATATAATCTCCATGGGCCCAAAGGTCAAAAGGCCGAAACACTTCTTTGTAGCCCCATAAAGCTATGGCCTGAGTTTCTCTTGCAAAAACTAAGGTCTTGGGACACAGGCCTCATAAGTAACCAATGTCTTTGATTAAGACGATTAGGTCCTTAGGACCCACCCTTGTAAATTACCCGGGCCCGAATTCTTATCCAGATTATTCTGTTGGGCACTCTCTTAGGTGGGTTACAGAATGGGCGGAGTTAAATCCATATTTTTTACGGATAAATACACTTCAATTCACATAATTCAAAATGTCAAATATCCTCACTCTAAGCACTAATGTTTGTTCATATATTGGCATCAATTCTGAATTAGCACCTACCTCAACTGTAGGGTGGAGCTAAGAACCAAGGAAAGTTTATTTTCCTGAGTACTCATTTCCTAGGTGGATAAATAATTTTCTCATGTGAATGGAAAGTTGTCAACACTTAAATATAACAAAAATATCATTTTAATAATAGATTTTTATGACTAAATTGATTATTACCTTATTTACATGAAAAATTAAAAAAAAAACTTAAAATATTAGGGGCATTTTCAAGGCATTGGGGGAAGGCACCCCTCTGAATATATGTAAACTCCGGATCTCCTGTCCACGAGAACTCTGCCCACCACACCTACCCACAATATACTACCCCACGTGAATTGGGAACATCTCCCCCTGTATAATACTATACAGAGGATGAGATGTTCTCCATGTATGGGTGCGATAGGTGTGGGTAGAATTCTCGTGGGAAGGAGATCTGGACTCATATAAATATAAGAAATGTTATCAATGTACAACTATAATAAGGCATGGGTAGGCGTGAATAAAGTTCTTATGAATATATAAGAGATCCAAACTCATATGCCCCTTAACCACTTTCTCGCCTCACATGAATTGAATTAGCTGAACACAACAACTGTATGGTGGGCTGTGGAACATGTGGTAGCGCGCCCAGTGCTAGACATAAATTGCATATGACCCATAACCTATCAGTCTCTCACATAGAATTTATGACTGATGTTGAACATTTTCATGACATTGATTCTACAGCCTGTCAGTTAATCTGAATTTTTACATGTTGGCTACATAGCTATCAAGTGCATGGGATCTTTCATTGAATGTTGAGAGAATAATGGTTCCTAAGGTCAGAATTTTTAGGCCCAAAGTACAGTTGGGATGGGTGCCAAATAGTAATTGATGTCAGGTTTTTGACATTTTGAATGTTTATAGCTCTGCAGTGGAAATTAGAAATCTGCATTAGGCCTGTCCATACTTCTATGTTGAATGTTTGCATATAAAACATTTATAGTTTATTATTTATTTTGAAAAATAAAGAATTCATTGAGAAAACCAGAATTATACAAGAATAAAAAAAGAAAAAGAAAAAAGAGAAAGAGACGCAATAAGCATGCAAATGAATTGGATATACTAAATCCAAATTTCATTTGTTAAAAAATTAATGGACTAAAATTCTGGCATGGTCGTCGTTTTGACATGGCAAAGATGATTAGTTTACATTTATAATAAATTTTACACAAACAATATAAAATTCTCAATATTTGCTTCTCTAGAAATCATTTGATGTAATTCATCAATCAACCTATAGCCATTTTAACAATAAATATGCTTTCTTTTGGATAGCAATTAAGGGTGTCAATTGATCGGTTTTGGGTTGATCCGATCTAAACCGAAATTAATCAAATTGGATTTGAACGGCCTACTATAGAAATTGGGTTGAATTAAATTCAAATAAATTCGTCCAAACTTCTATCGGTTGAGTTGGACTTAAATTAAATCTTTACAATAGAAACGAAAACCAGAAAACCAGAACCTTTTTGTGTTTTACAAGTACCGGTTGACAGACTATATATGAGGGGAATTTTACAAAAAAGAGCTTCCTGAGATCAAGAAGATTAATAGTCTATCGTGAATAAGATTAATCTATAAAATGAACAAATTAAAGAAAAACATTTTGTAAAGCTGTTTTGATTTTAACCATTGTTTATAAAACCGGATTAAGTCAGACGGTTGGACCAAAAAAAATCGGGAACCAGTCACCTGATCAGTTCCGTTTTACCCTAAAACCATTATTTGGCAAAAAACCGTTGACTTGGTCAGCGAACCACTAATCCGGGCAGTTGAACTATTCGACCCGGGAACGGTTTTTGGCTATTTTTGGGTTTTTCTATTTTTTTTATTCTTTTGTCAGAGCAGGCTTGTCCATTCAAACCGGATGGTTGGACCGTTCGACCCAAGAACCAGACCCCAGAACGATTCCTTGTCCAGTCCGATTTTAAAAACCTTGGTTTTAATTTTCTAGATTTTCTTTATTCTAATATATTTTTGTAATTTTAATTTGAAATTCTACTAGCATGATTGTTGGATTATATAAAAAATTTTGATACTTTTCATTCAGTTTGGATTGAGTTGGATCCAATCCAGTCCATTTACATTTTAATGAATTGGATTGGATTGGGTTTGTATTAAATTTGAACTAAATTGGGTCTGATCCATTTGTAAATAAATTCATATTGAACTGGATCAGATTGTACCAAATAGAGTCCAATTGACACCCCTGATAGCAATGACGGCTTCCTTCTGTTAGATATATATATATATATATATATATATATATATATATATATATATATATATATATATATATATTTTATACGTAAACTTCCTTTTGTTAGATAGGCGTTAGATTAGAGAGACAAACTGCTCAAGGGTTAGAAAGAATAATTTATATCCTCAAGACCTCAACGTTATTCTGCTATAAAAGTTTCAAATAAGTGTGTAGCAAATCCTCATGATGGTATTATCAATTTACTGGTTCTTTACTTCTTTAGTTGTAGTAAGAGGTCAATGACCTCGTCATTCGGCATCCCTCCAAGTATAAAGGCTCGGATCAAACCCACAAGTTAACTGCACCCTGCTGTGTTCCATCCACCCCTTAATCTGAGTTAAAATCAGCCCCCTATAATATCTCACAGCACATTCCCGCCGTGTATTGTGAATATTTCTTGATGATGATGACATCATCATTTTTGGTATTATCATCGGGAGATGTTCCCAATACATGGTAGGAGTGTGCTGTGGGACGTTGTGGGGGGCGGATTTGCTCTCCCTTAATCCCCGATGATGTGTAATAGTCAATAGACTCAATACCAATGGTTTATTTTCCCTACTATTGAAAAAGAGGGACTGTTACTTTCCTGGCACATGAATGTTAGAGTAGGGACCGGATCCAGTAGACAGAATATAGGAAGCACATTCAATGAATACTTTATAAATATTTTGACAATTGTTAAAAGTTGTCTTTAATCTTTTTCAAGAGTAGGTTAGGGGTATTTCAAGGAGAAGGTGTCAAAAAATTTGAAAGTGCTCATTTAACTTGCTTACAATGCCATGCCTACCTCATCGGGACTCGTTAGAGCCACCTCATCCGATATCATTATAAAAGGTTAAAATTTTCAATAATATGTAGGAGGCCTTATCATTCTCCATGAAAAGGACTGTTTCCTCCGGAGCAAAAGTTTTTTATTTTTTGGTGCATTTAGTCATATTATGGATTGCTGATTCAGAATCCAAAAATGATAGAGATGACATTGAACAGATTGGTGAAAAACTGCTCGAGATGTAGTAGAGTAGATACACCAAATGAGCACACTTACTAAGAGAAACACACAATCAATGTGTAACACATATCTGACAACTATGCTTAAGTAATAGCATCACAAAAATGGACTGAGATCTAGTTTGTGATAGATGTTGCATACTGATTGTGTGCTTACTTAAATGTACTCTGTATCTAACAGTTCTGAACTTTTAAACAAACCATGGCATGCATCGAGCTAAAGCAAATAGGTAAATACACTCTTATTGTACTGGCAGATACATAAAGCCATGCATATATTTCAATTTATTTATAGCAACATACACACACTGAGACACACACACAGAGAGCCAGCAAGAGAGAGAGATAGAGAGAGCTCACACCTAGGCTAAGAAGATAAATAAGGAGACATATAGCAAAGATGATGTAGGGAGTTTATGTCTAAGGAGATTCTCCACCACCATATCCTGATCCATGGCCAGAGCCACTGCCATAGCCAGAACCACTACCACTGCCACCACCTCCACCACCACCACCTCCTCCCCCACCTCCTCCTCCTCCACCTTTGCCAGATCCTGAGCCACTACCACTTCCGGAACCATATCCATAACCAGAACCACTGCCACTTCCTGACCCATATCCGGAGCCGCCACCTCCTCCTCCGCCACTACCGCCTCCACCACCTCCACCACCACCTTTACCATAGCCTTCGCCAGAACCATACCCCGACCCACTACCAGACCCATACCCTGAACCACTACCAGCTCCAGACCCATAACCAGAGCCACCACCACCTCCACCACCTCCTCCACTACCATATCCTCCTCCTTGTGCACCACCATACCCCGAACCACTCCCAGAACCATATCCAGACCCATAACCAGATCCTGAGCCAACGGCGGAGCTGTCAACAGCTCCTCCTCCACCTCCACCTCCACCTCCACCTCCACCTCCACCTCCACTGCCCTGGATATATCTTGCAGCAAAGGAGAGCTCCGCAAGGAGCAATACCAAGAATGCAAAACCTGTAACTCTTGAACTCACCATCTCTAAAACTCAAATGGGTTTAACAGGATTATTGTTGAATCCGAGTTGGCAAAGAACGATGAGCAAAATGGCCGCAGCTAGGTCTCTATTTATAGGCACCTTTCAGACCATACAGTAGATTCTTCTCCCAATCATTCAGAAGGCTGGTACCGAGTGTATGTGGATAGTGGTGTTGCCGCGGTGGTATAGTGGTGATGGCCTTCTCCATGAAATTTTTGAAATTAAACTAAGAATAAAATAAAAGGAGTCTCCCACTTTTGACTTGAAGTCTATCATGAAAGCTTTGCATGCGAATTGGTCCAGTCATTCACACTTCACCCCCTCCATACTTTATAAAGAAGAAGCCTTTAAGCCTACGCATCTCATGAGGGCTAGCCTTTTGGTGCAAAACATACTTAGCTAATGGTACAAAAAAACTACGACCACATACCAATCTACCTACCAAATTCTCTATCATAATGTAAAGCATGAGTGGTGCCTTCTCATGAGAGCTTGACACCTAGAATCACTTAGTGGGTTGGCACCTTTTAATGCTCTTCAATGAATAATTTAGTTTCGTTATTGGAGAACTATGGTTTCACACCACGGAGGTTCATGATTTATTTAAGTCCTATAATTGAAATGCGACCTCTCCAACATTGAATATTAATACTGCAAGCTTTCTATCTTTCATTCTTTCATAAAAGAAACTTGTAATTTCTGATTATATTTGATATCATTATTATTTTTATTTAAATATATAAGAAAATTCTCCATTAGTAATCTGTTGTTTTGGTTTGAATGACAATTTGGTCCCTTAACTTTAAAATATGTATTCGAATTTTTAATTTGCAGAAATCTGATACTTAGCTTTAACTCACGGTCAGTCAGGGCCATCACCTGAGATCAAGTACAGTTTAAATAATTTTATAATGTCAAAACTAACGACACCCTTTTATTTCCTGTCTTTTACCCTATTCCTCTTTCTCTTCAATTTGAGTTGAACGACAGAGGAGAGGTGGCGTTAACTGATGGACCGTTTTAGCAACTTCAAGCATTCCTGCTTTGCACATTCCATGTATTAGGCAGTTGTATATCTTAATACTTGGTTCAAATGCAGTACACTCGAGAGTTTTAAACAGTTCCATTGCCGCAAAGAGTTCCTGCCTCATCTATGAAACCATCATCGCCGCAAAGAGTTCCTTAGCCTCATCTATAGAACCATCTTTACAAAGGCCATCAATAACCAAATTGTACATAACTACGTTAGTTTTAAACCTACCACCATTTCTCTGTGCAAATTCAGTGCTAGGGCTTTGTTTCCTGACCTACATAATCCATTAATCAAAGTCCCGTATGTGATTACGGTGGGCATGCAGCCCTGCTCAATCATTTTTTTTGGAAGATCTGAGCAGCTTCATTGTTCCGATTCTCCATGCACATCTCCTTAATCAGAGAAGCGAAAGTGAAAGTGTTGGGGCCATAACCCCGTTTCAGAATAATTTCCTTGAAAACTGCTAAACCGAATGGAACATGACTAGAGTTACAACAACAATTTAATAGAATGTTTAGCGTAATGAAATCGGGAGAGACACCGATTGGATTCAATTTTCTGTAAAGAGAAACAACAGCTAGGTAGTTTTTTATCTTGGCAATTGCAGATAAGACAAGATCGAATATCCTAATGGGAGGCGGGGGTTGCACGAGAAGCATTTGATTAAAGAACCCAACTGCATAATCTAGTTTCGGAGGTAGAACCAGAAACAATAGGCGGCGGGTTTATGAACAAAGATGAAAGTTTACCTCCCTTGGCACATCTCAAAAAGGATGATGCAATAGCAGAAGCTGAAACTCTCAACACCATTTGGAACGGAAGTAGCGCTATGTCGCACCTGGGTTGCAGTGTTAAACACTTGAAAACTGATGTTCACTTCACTATGGGAATGTATCATGTTGTAACTGCTGTTAAGGAATGAATGAGCAGTTGAGGACTGAACAACACCAGTGCTCTTCGAAAGGTTACAGCAGTGAACAGTGATTCCCACTCGGAGAGAAAGGTTATTGTATTATGTACCGACGGACGGTGAATTAACATCAAGTATAGATTGTCGAAAATTGAAAGTTTGAGTATTGAATTATTGTTTGTAGAGAATTTTCTTGCTCCATAAGAGTAAAACCTAATCATTCTAGCTCAAATGACTCATGTTTGATTTGATTGCACATTTCTCTCATCAATTATATTTATCAACCCAAAACGTTTTAACTAAACAACGATGATACCAAATACTGTTAGACAGTTTTGTATGCCCTTAGCTTCAATCAGAATGATGTACTTTATGAGTTTATTGTAAATGAACAAAAGTGCATATTTGATTCATGTTCTTTTGGTATGTTTCTGTGTAATACCCTTAAACTGGACACTTAATGAGACTCGTGTTAGTTTAGAATGTTCACAGCCAGTGGGTTGGTCTGGGGAGACCTATCTTGACAAGTCTGACACTGTGGTGCCACCAAGTCGGTTGGGGTGGCCTGTCTCAGCTGCCAGGGTGAGACCCTAGGCACATACAGTGTAGGATTAATTGAATCTATGAACTGGACCAGATTTTCAGTATTGCCCTGGACCTTGGAGATTGATGGGCAAAACTGAAAAGTTACACCCGACCCCTAGACTCGATTATGATACTGCACTAGGTGTCGGATTGGGCTGTCTTTGATGTACTAATCAGTGAGATCCTTAGCGGGGGTCAAAACCTGGGTATGTTGGGATAGTTCGAGAATTCATCTGAGTGAGTGATCATAGTGACAGGATCAGCCCCTTTGTCAGACAAAGGTAATGATCGGGGATGCACTCTCACTGATGGAAACCAAGACTGCCGGCAGCCGATTTCAACCGTTGAGATTTGTTTTGCAAAATATATTTTATATGAGATATAAAAGTATATATATTATGGTTTCTCAAATGTTTGCAAGAAGGTTTTAATTCCCGGGATCCATATAAGTAGAGAGTGCAACACTGTTCCTTGCAGCCGAGGGAGAGGTCCTCTCTTGTCGGGCAGTGTATGATCATTATGGGCTGAGAGGTTATGTGTAAGACCATTGAGGATAATACCTGATGGGCTAATCTTGCATCTGCCCACAGTCCCTGGGTGTTACAAGGTAGCTTGGCACAATGACCACTTAAGGTAAGTGTTGGGCCCATAGAGCCCATTTGATGGGTTTTCAGGGGGTGCACTGTCCTTAACAGTGTATTCGGCCAGGCCTTGTAATAAAGGCTGGGCCGAACCCATGTGGCTGATGTGTAGATCAATGCTTGGGTCCCACGCCATACAAGGAAGCCCAACTGGGCAGTAGTTAGGAAGGTTAAGTGAGTACATAAGCTTAATGGGCCTAAAGCCCATTTCGAACTAGGCTATTTATTTAGTTAATAATGGGGCGAATTCTGAGATGAATTAGCAGATAGGATAGGGTCTTGACCCTATCCACTCAGAGAGTCCAGATCTGAATGTGATTCAGATTTAGAAACCTCCTAATGGGATTAGGAGAAAACTAATCTAATCTACAGATAAGAAGGGGGCGGCAGCCTTTAGAGACATCACATTAGATTTTTTTCAGTGCTGAAATCAAGAAGAGAGAATTCTGCACCCTGCGAATACTCTCTTGCCGCCTCCCTATTCTTGCCGCCCTGTTTGCCTGTTCGATCTCCAGTTGTGGGAGAAGTCAAGATTGGATCTTGACATCAGTTCTTTGAGAAAGGATTGAAAGGAAGCTGTGCTAACGTACCATCCTGCTGATTCTTGCGAGGGACAGAGTTCTTGGAGAAGAACACTGCTGATTCTGCTCCATCCTGCACTGCGCCATCTTCAGTGGGAGCAGTCTTTGGATCCTTCCTTGGGCGTGAACACCTTCGTTGGGAGATACTATTTCTCCGGATCAGGTACAATCCTCTCCTACTCCTTTTGGTTCAGATCTGGTTCAGTTTATGGTTCAAGAATGATCCTTGAAAATATGATTTTCTAAATTGGGAATACGATTCCCAGTTGAAGGGAGAGAAAATTTTTTGAAATTCACCCCCTTATTCCGCAATCTTTGGGCGTCCATGGGATGTATCTCTCATCCCTTCAGACAACCTAGATTTTATCTCTCTTAATTTCCCTTTTCCTTTTGTTCCCTTTCAATTAGAGTTGGATTTCTGAACATCACATACAAGCTAAATGTTACTCTAATTACATTGTTTGGTTCTATTTGATCTCATTTGTTTGCAGTACAATTTCAGTTGTGCTGGTGCAAAGGTAGTGCACAAGAGTTGAGTGTAAATTCCACTTAACATTTGTTTTGTTTGTTTGCATCGCTCAAGACTAGTGTAAAAGTATGTGAGTGTGTAAGTAAGTATTAATCATATATGATACATATGATATTTGGATTTAACTTTTAGATGTACAAACCTATCAGCAAGTTGAGCAAAAAATATAAAATATGAAATATAAAATAAAGAGTATATTTTATCAAGCAAAGTAAACTAAATTTCTGAAGCAAAAGTGTAGTAAACCAAAATTTACACTCTTTTCATTTACACGCCCATGAATTTGTATTAATACAAATGAAATTGCATTGCAAAACTGTTAGACAGTTTTGTATACCCTTAGCTCCAATCAGTTTGATGTACTTATGACATTTATTGTAAATGGATAAAGTGCATATTTGATTCTTGTTATGTGGTGTGTTTCTGTGTAATACCCTTAAAACCGGACACTTATGAGACTTGTGTTGGTTTAGAACGTTCACAGCCAATCAGTCGGTATGGGGAGACCTACCCTGATAAGGCTGACACTGATGTACCGCCAAGTCGATTGGGGTGGCCTTTCTCTGCCACTAGGGTGAGACCCGAGGTACATGCAGTGTGGGATCATCTTAAGACCTTGAACCGGACTAGAATTCCAGTATTGCCCTGGACCTTGGCGATTAGTGGGCAAAACTGGAATGTTACACCAGACCCCTAAACTCGATTATGGTATCGCACTAGGTGGTGGATTGGGCCATTTTTGATATGCCAATCAGTGAGACCCTTAGAGGGGGTCAAAACCTGGGTATGTTGAGATGGTTCATGAACCCATCTGAGTGGGTGATTTTAGTGACAAAGGTAATGATCGGGGAAATGCACTCTCTCTGATGGAAACCAAAACTGCCGGTAGTTGATTTCAATCGTTGAAATTTTGTTTTGCAAAATATATTTATGCGATATAATATATATATATTATAGGTTTCCAAAATTGATTGCAAAAGGTTTTAATCCCCGGGGTCCATGTAAGAGGAGAGTGCAGCACTGTACCTTGCAGTCGGGGGAGATGTCCTCCCTTGTCGGGCAGTGTTTGATCATTATAGGCTCAGAGGTTAAGTGTAAGGCCTTTGAGGGTTAAACTTGATGGGCTAATCTTGCATTTGCCCACAGTCCTTGGGTGTTACAAGGTGGCTTGGCCGAAGGACCACTTAGTGTAAGTGTTGGGCCCATAGAGTCCATATGATGGGCTCAAGGGGTTGGCTAGGCCTTGTGACTGAGGCTGGGCCGAACCCTTGTGCCTGATGTGTATATCAACGTTTGGGTCCCACGCCATACAAAGAAAGCCTAACTTGGCAACAATTTGGAAGGCTTAAGTGAGCACATACACTTAATGGGCGAAAAGCGCAATACGAGCTGGGTTAATTAGATTAGCTTGAATGGGGTGAATCTGAGATATGGACCAGCCTTAAAGGATAAGGGAAAGTCCCTATCCACTCAGTAAGAGTCCAGATTTGAATCATATTCAAATATGGAAACTCCTAATCAAATTAGGAGGGCTGATCATGATCTGTAGATTAGATAAGGACTCTACCTTATCACTTAAGGGGATCAACATCTCCTAATAGGATTAGGAGCTGATCCCTTTAGGGTTATAAAAGGATGAGGGGGCGGCAACCTCAAAACAAACTCATCTGAGATACAAATACAACACAGAAGAGAGAAATCAACATACAGTAAGACTGTGCCTATTTCTCCCTGTCGCCGCCATTAGCAGTTCGTCTCCACTCACGTGGGAGTCATCAAGAAGCGTTCTTGACTTCAGTTCTTTGTGAAAGAATTGAGAAGAAGTTGTGCTTACCTATCGTCCAGTGGGTTCTTGCGAAGGATCCAGTTCTTGTGAAGAACATTGCTGATTCTGCTCCGTCCTACACTGCGCCATCTTCAGTGGGAGCAGTCTTTGGTGATTTTTCTAGGCGTGAACACCTTCGTTGGGGGATATTAATTCTCTGTATCAGGTATTTCCCTCTCCTGCTGTTTTGTTCAGATCTGGTTCGGTTCTTGTTTCAAGATTGATCATTGAAAATTAGTTTTCTAAAAAAAAGGAAATGCGATTCCCAGTAGAAGGAAGTAAATAAATTTTTGAAATTCGCCCATTCTATTCCGCATTATCCGGGCGTCCATACGATGGATCTTTCCATTCCTTCAAAAACATATGAAGCTAAGCAAAAGTAATAAACCAAAATATATATGCATTCATCTCATTTACACTCCTAGCTTGTTGACAGCCCAAACTGTGTAGAATGTGAAGAATATATTTACTGTAATTCTTATAATTTATAATTTATTTTTATTTGCCCCTACTAAATAAGGGCCCTCCTCCATCTAGAAGAGATTGGAATTAATGGTGGAGTTTCATTCAAAGATGAGCATAAACCTATCTTGTGCTTTTATATGCAATGTTAGTGGCTTCAAATAATGTTAATTATGTTGTTTTAGCCTTGGAATTATTAATTAAAATATAAAGGAGGCAATCTTTATTGGCTCCCTTGAAATTTGTCTATTATCACACATTTCTCCACAAATTTTAACTATTTACATTGTTATTTTTAGAACAACTCTTATAAAATTCAATGTTACTTTTAACCTTAGTACAATTAGCCAAATGGACTGCTAATGGCCATTAATTTTTGAATAAATTTCACTTTTTGCTTGTATTTTATCCTTAACTACAATTTCTATGTATTTCCACTATTTAGATTTTAACCTAACAAACTGAACATTTTTGTCAAAATATTTTTTTTCTAGAATATTTAATCAATAACAAGATAGAAGTTTAATCTTATCTGGTGATGATTTCAAATACAAATATTAAATTGTTTTTTATACTTCTTATGTAGTCATTTTAACTAAGAATAAGTGTCTAAATATCTATATTATATAAAGCGGATAGTTGCTTTGGGTTTCATGCAGGTCATAAAAATTAAGTCCCAATAAAATAATATCATAAGTTATTGATACTTAATTGCATGCATGCATAGCACTAGGGGTGTCCACGGTTTGGTTAACTCGATCATGGGCAATTTTTGCAAATCAAATTGATACCATCGGTTTTTCCATTTCTCCAAACCGAAATCAAACTAATACCACCGGTTAACCAATCTATCAGTTTCGGTTTTTGATCGGTTTGGTTCTTCGGTTTTTAATATATTTATAATATATTATATAAATATATATAATATTATATTATAAATAATAAATCATATATAATATATTATAAATATTTTAAAAATATATAATATATAAAAAATATGTTAAATATATTAATATATATATATATATATATATATAAAATTTTAGGGGTGCAACTTGGGCGGACTTGGGTTGGGAATTTGTAAAGTTATCAATGGACCGGTGGACCTTATTTAAAAGCCTTGACTCAATGCAGTGTAAATACTTCAAATGGAATATCAAACTTACACACTTCAAAAATTTCATATTAACGTGTGATAATCCTAACAAGCCTATGATTAAATGGGGCACTTTTCAATTATTCAAGGTTTTTAAAATCGAATCAGGCAACGAACCATTAGGGGTTCGGTTTTCAGGTCGAATGGTCCAACTATTCGAATTGAACAGATGACCCATTTTGACAAAAAAAAATTAAAAAAACAATCAAACCATTGGATAGTTCGACCACCTTGGTCAGCAGTTTGCTGACCAAACCAACAATTTCTAGCGAAGTAACAATTTTGGGGTAAAATGGAACCGATCACTCCAGTTTTGAAAACCATGCAATTATTGAACCAAAAACGGTGATAAGAACATTAGGATTATCACACACAGAGAGTTTTCAACTGATCAACATATTTCACCACAAATCTTCAAATTGCTATAATGGATTTTTATCATATATAATTATATACTATTTTATATTATATTCTAAAAATCAAAAAGACCAAATTAAATAACAAATAATTTGCTAGAGAAAGAGAAGCCACTTTCCTACTTTATTGGGTTTTCGTGTCAGATCTTGGTGGGTCATATCTGCTGCAATGACTATCCATTAAAATTCAAAACATCACGTGATCTTTTTCTTTATTGGATGGTGGCAAATAAGTGCTGTGACCGTAGTCACAGCAGGTGCAAAGTGAGAACTTGCTATCTCATTTAAAACGTGAAATTTGCTTAAATTAGGTGACCCAGTCTGCAGATATCCCAGTTGTAAGACGAAATTCCTACCGGCGGTTTTCTTTTCGACGAATGCCAGTAGAAAAGAATTTAGCTCGCATGCGTCGCCCTATTTCCACACCATGTCTGTATGGAAAAATATGCATCCAAGAGTTGCATGAACAAATCCCATAATTATGCAATTTTCCAATTTTAGGGGCCGGAATGAACAAGCATCCACTACTTCTAATTAAATCATTCAGTCGATATATTATTACCAACTCACTAGATACATAAATACATATATACTATATTGCAACGTTTCAACGCCACTGGTAAGCATATTTGTGGCAAGGCCGTTGCGTTTTATTCCATGCTACAAATTAAAGGGAGAGAGAGAGAATGCTAGCATTAACAGTAAGTAAGTAGGAAGCAGATGGCAGAACAAAATAAGGAGGAAATTGCAGGGGTTTATGCTCAAGGTGAGCTCTCATCCCAACGATAGGGCTGAGTCTCTATTTATAGCCACCATCGAGGCCATCTAGTAGCTTCTTCTCCCAGCATTCAGAAAGCTAATTTGTCTATGTGTAATGGGTGGTGGCATGGCCTGTAGCTGTAGGTGGTGATAGTGGGACCTAGCTAGTGGAGATTCTCTCCGTGTAATACTTCTTTTAAATATACAAATGCATAAAGGAGTCTTCCACTTTTGACTTGAATGTGTATGATGCATTGCAAAGGAAGGCAGTGATTGTCATTCCATTTCTGCCACTCATTCACACTTCAACCTCTCCATATATTTTAAAACGTAGAAAAGCCTTCACCCTAACGCCGCATCTCATAGCTAGCTAGCTCAAACCACTATTTTGTGATTGATACTAGGGGCCTGCCAGCAGATGTTGGTCCAGTCCCGCCAACTAAGGGTAACATCTGCGCCCCACAGCACATCTCGACCTTATATTGGGAACATCTCCTGATGATAGTATGAAAGATAATAAGACATCATCGGAAGATGTTCCAAATACAAGGTCGGGATATGCTGTGGGGAATTGTGGGGTGCTCCCTTAGGGGATGCAGATGTGAACTCTCTCATTTGGTTCATAAGAATAGGGGTTTGAAATCGGAATTCATCATTCTAATTATAATTGTTTGGTTGGGCAGAACCATCAGAATCCCAATTTCATTTCAGTATTCCCTCAAACCCACTTGAGGGAATGGATATTTCCTCTCCCTCCCTTGACAATGAAATCCCATGCCAACTTATTCTAATTCTAATTCCGATCTGAACCAAATAAATTATATGAAAATAGACGATTCTGATTCTAAAAAATTTTGGTTCCAATTCCAATTGCAAATCAGATAGACCCTAAATTAATTTGGGTATGGCGTCAACATGGAAGAGCCAGTCATATCCAGACCGACCATCGATCATTGCATTTGGCCTCAGCCTTAGGGCCACGCCCAACACCATGAGGGTTATAGGCTTGGTTGCTCATCAGCGTAGCCTGGTTAATCCCTAGTTTAATTTCCATTTTGAAAATTCGTCTAGCGTTACATATATAGTACAAGTCATTAATATTAATCTGATCCGTTGTTTGCATGGAAACGTGATAATCTATTCTTCCTTTCTTATATCACAACTCTCAAGCAACTTAATTTACATGGATTGCTCTCTACGATAGTCATCTAATAAACCTTTTTCCATGGCTGTGCGCCCATACTCCAAGTTACTCAAAGTCCTTGATGGGAGCCCATTTTCATTCAATCCGACAAATGAACAAATAGTGCAAGACAGTGCAGCGCCTTTGGTCCAGTCGGGCTGGTTGCCGCAGCTTTGCAGGGACGTCCACCTGTAAAGTAAAGGAGTGGCCGGGTGGGTAGTGATGAGTGATGACAAGTTATTATTTCTCTCAAATCCAATGAAATTGAGAGAAGTGGTCTAAGCTTATTGGTGCATGATGAAACCATGCAAATTTGAAAACGATGAAACCGTTTGAAGATCTCTCTCTCAATCAATTCTACGTCAACGTCGAACTGCATATATACAAGCAAGTGGTGGCAACACGCTTGATATTGACAATGAGACTCTTGGAAGACAGGTTGCATTTTCATCCTGATTTTGATGCTTTGAATGAGAGCTAGTTCAAGATGTGGTCGGAAGGGCAATCGGCCATTCTCCTTCTCTCACGCGTAAGGGTCTTGGTTGAGTAGGTAGATCTAATAAGTCAGGGGAAGCACTCAATCACAGCCTCAGACCTGGGTTCAAATCAAATCCTACCTCCATCGTTACTGACCACTGACCAATAAACCATCACCAAGTTAATACCTTATGCAAAACAAGGAAAATCTAATATATATGTTAAAGGAAGGTCTTCACGTCATAGCCCCCCACCATTCAGACATGTCTTAACCTTAATTTTTTTGAAAAAGCATCTAAGAAGTTGATTTGCTTATATTTTCAAAGAGAAAACCCACTCATCATATATATAAATTGCTTTTAATTACATTTAAATTTTTGAACTCAAGACATATGGTACCCTCTAAGACAGGTGTCATACATTCATTAATAGTTCTTTAAAAATACAAGAGAAGTGGGAAGCTCCCATTCTCATCCATTCCTAAAAAATGAAGGAAATGTAGAAGTGGTTATCCACAACTACTTCTGCCTACAATCACTTCAGTCTATAGCCTATAATTTCAATAGTTAGTTTTATTTGATTTTTAAATATAAATATAATTATTAGACAAATAGTGAAACTCAAATAAAATAATATTACTATAAAAAACAAAAAAATGAGTAAAAACCAAAATGATACATATGTGTGACTGCCCCATAACAGAGTCATATACTAGATAAAATATGGTAAGTCTCTTAAATCAAATAAAAATCTATCAAAACAACAAATGAAAAATCTAACATAAATTTTAATATAAATGATTTAAAAAAATAAAAAATAAAAATAATTCATATTAGTGGCCCCGTACTGAATACGGGAGTCATGCCTAGTTTATAATTGAATCTTAACTTGCCACCACCTTTTGGTTGGTTATGATGGTTGTCCTCATGGTGGCACTTGGGCGGTTTAGGTTAGTTGTTGAATCTAAAGACACCACTATTGAATTACCCAAATCAAATATTTAATTTTGACATTGTTAGGGTTGGAGTTTCAGGGGAGACTTGGGGATATTTTGGAGAGTCATGCATGTTATAATTTTAATTTTCTATTGAATATTGGTTATGTTTTTAATACAATATACTTCTTATAATTACAAAATTGTAAATCCAAACATAAATTTTATAATTCATTTTATATATTAGAGAAAGATTAGGCATGGCGCATGCGTTTTATTTTAATTTTTTTATTCATTTATATATCCCAAATTAAGCTCAATGAATTTATTATGCACGTATTTTTTAATCTTAGGGTGTATTTGGGTAAGGTTTTGCTTTTGGGATTTGGGCTACAAAAAGCAAATTTGAACAATAAAGTACTTTGACCATTTCTTATAATTGTTTTCAAAAGCATTATAAATTAAGGCCAAATAACTTTGAAGCCCCGATCACAATGCCTACAACTTTCTGATTCCCATTGTTCATATTGTGGGTTGGAAAGTCTATAAAGCATAATTTGTAAGGCCCGTTTGGTTCGTGGGAATAGGAGTCTGAAATTGGAATCGGAATGGGTTATTCTGATTCCAACTGTTTGGTTGAGCGGTATCGGAATCCTATTACCATTCCTGTTGGAATGACATTCTCCCATTTGAGGGAATGGCTATTTCCTACCTCTCTCTTGGGAATGAAATCCCATTTCTATTGATTCCAATTCTTATTTCCATTCTTATCTGGATTAGCAGACTATGGGAATAAACCATTCCGATTTCAAAAGATTTTAATTCCGATTCCAATTGCGAACCAAATGGCCCTAAAAATAGTTGAAATGAAGGGCTTGCAGTTGTTATGTCAATTAACCCCTTATCTATTGTCTTCTTTTCTAAACTTTGAGGTTCTTGGATTAATTGTTTGTTTGATCAATGCTCAAAATGATGGATTTAGGATTTGTTTGGTTCGCAAGAATAGGAGTCCAGAATTGGAATTGGAATGATCCCAAATGTTTGGTTTGGCGGAATCGGAATTCTATTCCCATTCTAGACGGAATGGAAATCCCTCGTATGGGGGAATGGCCATTCCCGACCCCTCCCCAACGAATGCGATTCCCATTCCAGATATGAATATCTTTTTTTATTTTTGAACAAAAATGCCCTCTTCATTTTCAATTGGGAGAGCCGAACAGGGAGATCTCCATCGCCATCTTCCATCACCGAACAGAGGGTCGAACCAACCTCCGACGAGGTAAGACCACTACTAAACCATTATCCTCCTCTTCCTCCTCCTCCTCCTTCTTCTTCTTCTTCGAAATCAACTGCCCACTAATTGAATCTTCTTCTTCCTCTCCTCCTCTTCCTCATTCTTCCTTCTTTTTTTTTCACTAACCGACTGGTTTTTTCTTTTTTAGATATGCTATACTCTTTTTGGGATCGATCTACTTCACTGCTACCATTAACGGTTTTTCACACCAGATCCAGGCAATTGGTGAGTATAGTCTGCAAAATATTTGATGAGGGTGGATTTGGCCCTCTAATGATATTGTGACACATGGCATCTCGGAACAACTAGGTGACACCCGGAACTACTTAGGCAACAACTTGCCCTAGCCAAGTTGATGGTGTCCCACCGGGCGGCTTGGCACAGGCACAACCTGGCGGCCAGGCCCAGGCGCGAACTGGCGGCCTAGCCCTGGCACGACCTGGAGGCCTGGCCCTGGCGCGAACTGGCGGCCTGGCATAGGCGTGACCTGGCAGCCTGGCCCTGGCGCGACCTGGCGGCTTGGCCCAAGCGCCGACAAATTCGGCATGCATATCTTAACACTCCTACGATCCTTGGAAGTTGGCCCACGTGCTGAACAATCTGGAGGGTGGTCAACGTGCATGGCGGTTGCCTCAGGGAATCTCGGACCACTTAGACGACTCCTTGGAAATCTCGGATGCGATGCGTGAAGCCCACGCCAAACTATGCCTATATAAAGGCACCAACCCCAATGGCATAGGGGGGCAAGTTAGCATATTCTAGCTCTCATACTTTGTGATTTTTAGCTCGTAGTCTACTATGAGAGTACTGTCTTAAGCATCGGAGCGACCTCGCCGGGTTAGCCCCCATGGTCAGCTCGGCACCTAATAGGCAGCTCGACACTCTGGTCAGCTCGACACCAAATAGGCAGCTCGACACTCTGGTAAGCTCATCACCTAACCTACCTAGCTCAGCCTAGTCAGATCATCACCTAACCTGCCTAGCTTGGCCCAGTTAGTTTAGCACCTAACCTGCCCAGCTCGGCCCAGTTAACTCGGCACCTAATCTGCCCCTAGCTCGGCCTGGTCAGCTCGACATCCAGGTCCTCATCCATCAGAAGTTAACTTTAGCTTCTGAGTCATCGCCACTTGTAAGCAAACCAAATGACGAGGAACTTAGCATAAAAAATTGATACATCACCAAAAATTGATTCATCAATTGGCGCCGTCTATGGGAAACGCTACAAAAAGCTAAGTTCTCATCATCCG
Organism: Nelumbo nucifera; assembly: GCF_055504915.1. Classification (NCBI taxonomy): domain Eukaryota; kingdom Viridiplantae; phylum Streptophyta; class Magnoliopsida; order Proteales; family Nelumbonaceae; genus Nelumbo; species Nelumbo nucifera. The sequence goes on along the minus strand of NC_142654.1, from coordinate 8,449,893 downwards.
AAAGGCTAAGTCCTCTTCTTGTAGAAAGCTAAGTTCTCACCTTTTAGAAGTAAAAGCTCTCACTTTCTAGTTTTCATTTTTTATGAACTCAAAGACTATGCAAGAAGTTGATGGCCAACAGACTAAGCAGCTCTACCAACTTTATTTTAATTCGAATAAAGCCTCATAAGCTCTCTTCGTGAGGTACCCTCTACAAAGATAAGCTCTTCATGGCTTCCGCGGGAGTAGGCGGCCAACAGATTGCATGGACGCCCCTGTCGGTTGAGCCTTCCAAGGCTCTCGTGTGAGCTGGTGACCTAAAGTCAGTAGTGCTACCCCCGTAGGTCGAGCTCCTAGTAGCTTCTTGTAGGAGTGGGTAACCGACGTCACTAACGAGGTTGATGCAGCATAACCGTAGCTCTAAGGTGCTAGCTGATAAAAGACCTCGGCACCACATAAGACCCAGCCGCCTCTTCGGCATGGCCAAAATCAAAGATCAAGGAGAGTGGACTACGAGTCGCTCCCAGAGCCTAAGGGCTAAAGTGTCGAACTGGCAAACACTTCGGCACCACATAAGACCCAGTTGCCTCTTTGGCATGGGAAAAATCAAGGGTAAGGAAAGTGGGCTGCAAATCGGTCCCAGAGCCTAAGGAATTGAATTGACGCTTACGAGCTCATCGAATTAGTCATTTTAGGCCAAAATGAGCAATCTACTCCCTTCGTCGAGTTACTTTCAGGTCGGGAGTGGGGGACAAATGATGAGGGCAGATTTGGCCCTCCAATGATATTGTGACACATGGCACCTTGGAACAACTAGGTGACACATGAAACCACTTAGGCAACAACTTGCCTTAGCCAAGTTGATGGTGTCCCACTGGGCAGCCTGGCCCAGGCGCAACCTGGCGGCCTGGCCCTGGCGCGAACTAGCGGCTTGGCCCTGGCGCGAACTAGCGGCTTGGCCCTGGCGCGACCTAGCAGCCTGGCACAAGCGTGAACTAGCGGCCTAGCCCTGGCGCAACCTGGGGGCCTAACACGGGCACGAACTAGAGTCCTGGCACAGGCGCGACCTAGCAGCCTGGCCCTGGCGCGACCTGGCGGCCTGGCCCAGGCATGAACTGGCGGCCTGGCCCAGGCACCGACCTGGCGACCTGCGAGACGTGCTCGCTGACAAATTCGGCATGCATATCCTAACACTCCCACGATCCTTGAAAGTTGGCCCACGTGCCGAACAATCCGGAGGGTGGTCAATGTGCATGGCGGTTGCCTCAGGGAATCTCAAACCACTTAGACGACTCCTCGAAAATCTCGGATGCGGTGCGTGAAGCCCACACCAAACTATGCCTATATAAAGGCACCAACCCCAATGGCATAGGGGGGCAAGCAAAAAAATTCTAGCTCTCATACTTTGTGATTTTTAGCTCGCAGTTTACTATGAGAATACTGACTTAAGCATCGGAGCGACCTCGTCGGGTTAGCCACCCCGGGTCCTTTGACATTGATTCCTTGCAGGTATCTAAAGAACTACGAAGCTCGGCCCTCTGGTCAGCTCGGCACCTAATAGGCAGCTCGGCCCTCTAGTCAGTTCGGCACCAAATAGGCAGCTCGACACTCTGGTTAGCTCGTCACCTAACCTGCCTAACTCGCCCAGAGTCAGCTCGTCACCTAACCTGCCTAGCTCGGCCCAGTCAGTTCGGAACCTAACCTGCCCAGCTCGGCCCAATTAACTCGGCACCTAATCTGCCCCCAGCTCGGCCTAGTCAGCTCGACATCCAGGTCCTCATCCAGCAGAAGTTAACTTCGGCCTCTGAATCATCGGCCACTTGGAAGCAGACCAAATGATGAGGTACTAAGCACAAAAAATTGATACTTACCACACAAAAAATTGATACATCACCAAAAATTGATTCATCAATATTCATACACCGATGTATCTAATACTTTTTTTTTCTGTGATTCATAGGTGTCTCCATTTCTGGGATTATATAAGGCCCTGAGTTCTTTTATATTCAACGTTTTGATTCATCTTCTCTCTCTATATCCGTACATATTTGTTTTGTATCAGTAGGTTCATTGCAATGGCCATGCAGACTCCCTTTCAGTCTTTTTGATTGCTAAAAAAACACCCAAATGGCCAAGCCCGTTTTGGTAGGGAGTGATTTTATTAAGAGGCATATCTGTTCAAACACTTATAGAGGTTGCAGTCCTTATTTTCTCCTTTTTTAAGTATAATGGATTTTTTTTCCCTGCAACCTATAAGATTGAGTCTGGATTTGGGTACTGCTTCTGATTACTGCTATTTTCTTCCACAAGTATTTATATGCTTTATTGATATTACAACCTTAAACTTATCTCATTTGTCAAAGTGGGCATAATCTGAAAAAGGAATAAAACAACACTCCACAGTTTAAGGCTATCAGTATAAGAAGTCTGCTCAATGAAAAATCATCTGGAGAGTTTAGGCAATCTGAAGACTTCTTGTCATCTGGATATCTACAACACTTGTAAAAATCATTTAGGAGTGATTTTATTAAGACTGCTTGATTTATTTTTCTTTCTTAGAAGTTGACATGGAATCGGAGCAAGGATGTTAGGATTAAACTTAGTTCAAGAGCTTTCCTTTGGATGGAATGATCCCTAGGATACAAAAAAAAAAAAAAGGAGGAACTCTCTTAGAGTTTTGTGTGGTTTTGATGCTGTTTCTACCTCATTGTAAGCCATTGATACTGATATGCATCTTGGAGTAAAAGCAGTGCTGGGTCCAAAATCATCATGATGGGTTGATAAAACAAGCTGAATTACAACCGATAATCAAAATGAATTTCTGAGGCCGTATGTCAATGGTAGACACATTTTAATTAAATACCAAAAAAATGGTAGACACATTTTAATTTATAATTATTCTTGAATAATCCATTTTTCTAAATCCAATGTAGAATAGGTATTTGATGCGTGTTGCATAGTATAATTCCCATTCCACATTGGATTTAGAAACATAGAGTAAGCACATCTGTTTGTGTTGTCCCCCGGTATAGCCTATAGTGTTAGTTGCATACCTGTGAAGCATGGAGCAAGAGTTGAGTGCAGAATTCAGATCAGAAGTTCCTAGAGTTTACTTCTTTTAATTTGTCCATTTTAAGGTGGTGTTGATACTTAGATGCTTATAAAGAGAAAGAAAAAGAAAGGAAAATAAAAGAGCAAAACAGGTAAGCGTAGTCTTAGATTTACGAAAGGAGCAATACTCTCATGTGCACAGACTGGAGCATTAAGAACCAAAAATTCTTCTGTTATTGATAAAAAAAGAACCAAATTTGTGCCCAAAGGCATATCATCTTTGTATAAGCTGGTCTGTCAGCATTTGCTGTTCCTGACTTTAACCGGCCATTCAGAGCTTGCTGTCCATAAAGAGCTTTTGGCAAGAAAATATGTCAGAAAGTTGTTATTCGAGGTTGTGAAATAAGACTGAGATTATATACCTCATACCACAACAGCTACTGGAGACTTCAGAGGTAAAATATCAATGCATATGTAATGTTATTTGATTTCTCTAATGGTTATAGTAATCTACAGAGGTAAAGCATAAATGTATCTTTCTCCATCTGCTAGTTCTTTGAATCTTCTAAAGCATGTTTCTTTCCATTTGGTTTTTGATAAGTGAATAGAATTTTATTAATAATCTAAGATATAGAGAAGACGAAACAAATACAACCACTACAAGCTTCCCGAAGAGAGACAACTAGTTGTAGCCTCTCTCACTCAGGAAAGAACAAAGAAACATAAACAATTAGAACTTATTGATCAAAAAAATGTTTACTTTCTCGAAGAGAGGTGGGAAACGACTTGTCCCTGTGGGTCTTGGAGATGATGATCAGTGTATTGAAGATGACTTTGCAGCATGGTACTACGAATTTCTCTTGCTTTTTTGAATCGATATATTTTTCTGTTTCATCCTTACTTTCTTCATTATGTTTGTATTAAAATGTTTGGCATGACTTCAACTATTGTTGTTATAGGCGAGAATTGGTATGGCCTGAGTTGGATCAGCTGCCGAGGGATGAGGATGATACATCTGTTTCCACTCCTTACACTGCTGCTGTTCCAGAGTTCCGGGTCATATTTTATGATCCTGCAGATGTGCCAGTAAAAGGCAATAACTGGAGTAATGCAAATGGTCATGCTGTATATGATATTCAACATCCATGCATGTACCAGTGGAAGTTAAGAATTCTGGATTTTAAGTTCAGTATAGTACTTTTCATATCTGAATCATGTCCTATTTGAATGAAGGTTTGATGTGGTTGTGCGGAAAGAACTTCACACCCCAGAATCTGATCGTTCTTGCATTCGTCTTGAATTTGACATTTTAGGCACTCATTCAAGTGGCATGGCAATTTTGTTTTCGTGAGTTTTGTTCTTGTTTGATGCAATATTTAGGTACTGTGAATTACCATGAATTTGTTCATGTTTTATTAGATATAATTCATAAATCACAATTGCTAGTGAGGATGATTTGATTTTAAAGATGTCGTTCTTATGGAAGAACCGGTTTAATTACATGAATTCCCAATATGCGTATATGTTGAAAATATATAATTAGTGGATGTTTTTTAGTTTTTTTTAATAGGGGCAGAATTGGAAATTCTGGCTGATTCCGATTCCAACTTTTAATTGAACCAAACAGCAGGATTCCGATTCCTGACCGAACCAAACAAATGCCAGGAATGGACAATTTCGATTCCAATTCTGGCTGCAAACCAAACGGACCCTTAATGTCTTTGACTTTATTTTTCTCTCATGTGGCCTCACATGTTCTTCCAGGTTTCTAGCTAGTTTTAGGAATCTCAGAATCTGGCCAAGCAATTTCGTCTAAAATTGAATTTTTAGTGTAAAAATGGGGCTTAAAAGCCATATTGACCAAGGTTGTCATTTGTCTCAGAGTTTCAGGAATTAGGAAGTACAAATGATGTCACTCTTCGTATTTTTATTTTGAATTAAAAATATTTTACCCCCTTTTGTCGGTGAGAGGGTAGCCAGCGTTTGAAGTAAAAGCCCGTCTAGCAAAGCCAAATGCAGCAACAGCCCTTCAAAAGTTTGCAATCTTTTATTTTTCAAGCTGGTTCTAAGCCTAGCCTCCTAGCCCAACCCAAAAGTTTGAGCTATTTAGAGCAGGTCCACTGTCCACCTTGGGTACAAGGTAGAAAAAATACTTCAGGGCCCTGCCTATATTGATGTTGCATGACCCAATAGCATTAGGTATTTTGTCGACTGTACATAATTCCATATTAAGGTCTCTCGTTCATTTACAAAATTTTCACTTACACAGATAAATGTTTCCTATATAAACACTTGCCATTTGCTCGGATAAGTTCATTTTTCCATGTTCTTTTGATTCATAGGTAAGCAATACTGTAATATAATGATTTTTTTATCCATAAAAAGTTAATATTAAAATGAACAAATTTGTCTCATTATATTTTATAAACTTTTGCCCATGTGTAAAAGTTATTCACCTATGTAGGAGATTAAGTACATTTTTACCCGTGTAAATGAAACTCTCTTTACCTCGGAGCCCAGTATTTAATGCAAAAATAACACTCTAAAGTTGGTCGATGAAAAAAAAAAGAACCGATTGACCAACTCCCCTATGCCCCCTTATTTATAGATAAATGAAAGGGGCATAAGAAACAAGTTATGACGCAGCGTAGAAGCAATGAAAACCGGGCTGGCTATGCAAGCACCGGGCGAACGCAAGGCTTCGCAGTGAAACCGAAGAGAACTATACGTGAATCTCTTAGGAGAGAGAAAAGTTGGCGAAAAACTTGAATGTCTATTAGCTTGGAAATAACTGTATTTATAATACATCTAGAAAATTGTAGAGCAACTAGGAAAGAAAATTGTAAGTGATCTAAACAACTAATCTTCTAGCTAGGATCGAAGTCTTCTTGGAGGTTGCCTCGATCTCCACCGTCTGATCTCCCTGGATTGATCCATGCATGGGTTATCCTTTCTTCTTGGGATTATCTTGAACTATCTTGAATCTTGGATCTTGGATCTTGGAATTATCCTTATCCTGCATGTGACTCTTTTCCCATGAGTTGCCACCTAGATGATGAGATGGGCCTTGAGATGGGTCTCCATCATTCTCCCCCACTTGGAAAGAACTCGACCCCGAGTCGTGACTGGGATATGCAAGTGTTGCCTCGGGTAGGTATTGATGCAGGTCAGCAACATTAAATGTCTTAGAGATGCCCATGTGATCCAGCAAGTCTATGACATAAGCATTGTCGTTGATTTTCTTCATGATCTTGTATGGATCGTACTTCTGAGACTGTAGCTTGTTATACTTCCCCACGGGAATCCGTTCCTTTCTCAAAAACACCATAACTTCATCACCGACGTCAAATACTTGGTGTCGGCTTTGCTTATCTGCCGCCATCTTGTATTTTGCGTTGGTTTGCTCTAGTTTCTGCCTTACGACATTTTGGACGGACTGGATCTGCTCTGCCAGTTGTTCTGTCGAGGCACTGGGTACCCTGGGTAGCTTCACCAAGTCCAGTGCATGATTAGGAACCTTCATATAGACAATGGAAAACGGAGATCTACCTGTTGAGCTATGGACTACATTATTGTAGGCGAACTCGGCCTGTGCTATGGCGAAATCCCACTGCTTCGGTCTCTCCCTACAGATACTGCGAATCAAATTTCCAAGGGTCTGATTCACTACTTCTGTCTGTCCGTCCGTCTGCGGATGGGTTGTACTGCTGAAATTCAATGATGAATCAAATAGCCTCCACAGGGTCATCCAAAAATGACTTAGGAACCTCATATCTCTACCTGATGTGATGGTCTTAGGTACCCCATGTAAACGGACAATTTCTCTGAAAAATAACTTGGTTGTTGCTGTTGCATCTGTTGTCTTCTTGCATGGAAGGAAATGAACCATCTTTGAGAACCGGTCAACCACTACGAAGACGAAATCCATATTTCTCGGATTTTGGGGCAAACCTAGCACGAAATCCATGGACAAGTCTTCCCAAAATGCAGTAGGAACAGGTAGAGGCATGTAGAGTCCTATATTCTGGGTCTGTCCCTTGGCTGTCTGACAGGTATAGCATCTATTCACAATAGTAGTCACATCCCTTCTTAATTTCGGCCAATAGTAACGCCCCTTGACTGCTTCAATTGTTTTGTCTCTCCCAAGGTGGCCGGCCAATCCTCCCCCATGCAGATCCTTGATGACCTTTTCGCGGAGGGAGGTGCAAGGGATGCACAGTTGTTCCCCTTTCATGAGGAACCCATCATGAAGGTAAAAATCACCTGCTAGCTGTCGATTTGTACATTTTTCCCATGCCTATTGGAAGTCCTCATCTTGGGCGTATAGGTCTTTCAAGCACTCAAAACCTACAATCTCAACACTGAGGGTCTTGATGAGGGCGACACGCCTACTAAGAGCATCGGCCACTGTATTTTGCTGTCCAGCCTTATACATAATTTTGTATGGGAATTTATCAAGGAAAGCAGACCATCTTGCATGCAGATCACTCTTCAACTGCTTCTGTTGATTGAGATACTTAAGAGCTTGGTGGTCAATGTAAAGAACAAATTCTTTTGCAATTAAATAATGTTTCCATGTTTTCAAGGCTCTAACTACAGCATAGAATTCCTTGTCATCGGTGGACCACTTCTTCTTGGCTTCACATAACTTTTCACTAAAGAAGGCAATGGGTCTCTTCTCTTGGGACAATACAGCCCCTATGCCAACTCCACTGGCATCACATTCTACTTCAAATAGTTTATCAAAACTTGGTAAGGCAAGGACATGAGCAGTACGTAGTTTTTCTTTTATGCGGGCAAAACTCTGCTCTTGTTCTTCTCCCCACTGAAACTTCCCCTTTTTCAAACACTCAGTGATGGGAGCTACAATACTACTAAAGTGTTTGATAAATCGCCTGTAGAAAGTTGCTAACCCATGGAAACGCCTTACATCCGTGATGTTCAATGGGGTTGGCCACTCCCTAATGGCTTTCACCTTCTCTTCATCCACCTTAATTCCATCCTTGCTTATAATGAATCCCAGGAACAACAAATTATCGCTCATGAAAGTGCATTTCTTTAAATTAGCATATAATTTATTTTCCCTTAATGCTTTTAATACCTCCCTGATATGTCCCATGTGCTCAGTGATGGATTTGCTGTAAATTAAAATGTCATCAAAATATACCACAACAAATTTCCCAATAAAAGGACGCAGTACCTGATTCATTAGCCTCATGAAGGTGCTGGGGGCGTTGGTTAGTCCAAAAGGCATGACTAACCATTTGAACAATCCATCTCTAGTTTTGAAGGTTGTCTTCCATTCGTCTCTGGGATGGATCCTGATCTGATGGTACCCACTCTTGAAATCGATTTTTGAAAATACTATAGCTCCATCAAGCTGATCTAGCATGTCATCCAACCTGGGAATGGGGAATTTGTAGCAAATAGTGATTTTATTAATAGCCCTGCTGTCGACACACATCTTCCAACTTCTATCATTTTTTTGGTGTTAACAATGCTGTTACTGCGCAATGACTCATACTGACTTGAATATGCCCATTTTTCAACAATTCTTCTACCTTTTCCCATAAGATTTCATTTTCTTTAGGACTCATCCTGTAATGTGGTAGATTAGGCAGGCTAGCACCAGGAACAAAATCAATATAGTGTTGTATATCTCGCATGGGTGGGAGTCTTTTAGGTAACTCCTCTGGAACTACATCATGAAACTCATCAAATAGTCCCTGCACTTCCACTGGAATTTTATTTTCTTCCAGTGTCTCATCCTCACTTTCTCCCTTCACTACCAACAAATGGATCTCGCGGGTATCCTTACATTTTTTTACAAATTCAGCATGGTGATGTGTAATAGTAAGGAAATTTTTCTCATATGTTTTTGGGGCCTTTGGGGTATTCCTCTCTGCCATAGGTAATAAGGTGTAACATACACCCTCTTTCTCGAGTTGGTAGGTATTCTTCCTACCTAGGTGTCTTGCATCTGTATCAAACTGCTAAGGCCTCCCTAACAAAATATGGCAAGCATCCATATCTACAATATCACAATATACATCATCAGAGTACTTACCAATGGAGAATGGGACCTTGCAGCGTTCCTCCACTCGTACACCGCCGACTTCCTTGATCCACCCAATTGTGTATGGGTTTGGATGTTTTTCAGGAATTAGTTGCAATTTCTGTATGACATCCCTGCAGATAATATTTTCCTGACTGCCACTATCAATAATTAAATCGAATAATTTACCCTGTACAATGCATCTGGTATGGAATAGTCGGTGTCGTTGATTGGTATCTTTGCTTCTTTGGGACAGCATTAATTTCCTCACAACACATGTGTATTCTTCATGCTCATAGGGACCTTCTTCATTTTCTCCATCAGGCCCACAATATACCTCTTCTTCAACATCTTCTTCCTCCTCCCTCTCTACCATGTTAACTGCCTTCCGTCTGGGACAGTCACTGGACCTATGCCCAACTTCATTGCACTTAAAGCATTTAAAAGGAGTAGGTTTTGCATAGGGGTTACTGGGTTTAGGAGGGTTGGAAGGATTACCTCGAGTATTTCCTCCTGTGATGGCTTTACTGGCGTTAGTTGTACTCGCCGGGTGAGAAGGTTGTACTCTTGGGACCGATTTGTTCCTGTCGACTATTGTCGGTCTGTTGTCGCTCCCACTGTACCGGCGGTAATTATCACCTCGGGTCTTCTCTTGGAACATTAATTCAGCCTTCAAGGCTAGGTTCCTTGCTTCTTGTACACTAAGAACCATCTGAACGCCAATTTTGTCTCTGATAACTGGTTTCAAACCGCTCAGATAACGGGCTACCTGCTGGTTATCACTTTCAGATAGCTGATTTCGTTTAGCCAATCTTAGAAACTCAGATGTATATTCATTGACACTCCTAGAACCCTGCGCACATCATTGATATGATTCAAACATATATTGTTCATAATCTGGGGGTAAAAATCTACCTCTTATAAGCTGTTTAATGCGCCTCCAGGTTCGAATAGGACCTCTTCCTTCTCTGATCCGGGTCTCTCTCATCCGTTCCCACCAGACATATGCGACTCCCTTCAATCGGAAGGCTACCAATTTTACCCTTCGTTCTTCCGGGATCTCCATGTATTCAAAGAAACGGTCGACCTCTGTGATCCAATCTAGAAGGCCCTCTATATCCAGATCCCCACTAAAAGTAGGAATATCTACCTTGAGTTTAAATTCATCGTTATTTTGACGGGGGTTGAAATTACCTGGGTTGCGCCAATTCCTACCATTCCTGTTGTCGCCGGGATTGACTGGAGCAACACCGAGTTCTAGCTCATCGTCACTGTCATCGTCAAGAATAGGATGCCGGGGTGTAGGATTGACGAGGGGGCTACCATGGTCGTCCCCTTTGATTGGATATGGATTTTCTCGGTTCCGTGGAACATTCTCCCGTAACAAGGTTCGCAGTTGTCCAGCGATCTCTGCCAACTGTTGTTTGATGTTACGTGTGGCTGTGCGCTGCTCTTCGATTGCTCTCCAAACAGCTTGTAACCCCTGATCTTCGTCAAGGGGTGGGTTGTGACTGCTACCGTCTGGGTTGGCCATCTGACTGGGCAAACTCCCTGCTCTGATACCACCTAACGCAGCATAGAAGCAATGAAAACCGGGCTGGCTATGCAAGCACCGGGCGAACGCAAGGCTTCGCAATGAAGCCAAAGAGAACTATACGTGAATCTCTTAGGAGAGAGAAAAGTTGACGAAAAACTTGAATGTCTATTAGCTTAGAAATAACTGTATTTATAATACATCTGGAAAATTGTAGAACAACTAGGAAAGAAAATTGTAAGTGATCTAAACAACTAATCTTCTAGCTCGGATCGAAGTCTTTTTAGAGGTTGCCTCGATCTCCACCGTCCGATCTCCCTGGATCGACCCATGCATGGGTTATCCTTTCTTCTTGGGATTATCTTGAATTATCTTGAATCTTGAATCTTGGAATTATCCTTATCCTGCATGTGACTCTTATCCCATGAGTTGCCGCCTAGATGATGAGATGGGCCTTGAGATGGGTCTCCATCAAGTTAAAAACTATAAAGAGGAATTTTTGGACAATGAAGAACCTCATCAATTCTAATGGATTCTCATGAAACGATGCCATCAAGATTGTTGATGTAGAATCCAACTTTTGTAATGCCTACATTGAGGTAATCTACAGTGAATATCAGTTTCCAATGGGCTATAGTTCACTTATTCATAATGAACTATGGGATTTAATATGATAATCAAAAGAACATGTACACTTCGAAATACGACAGATTAAAAGGAAAAATATTCATAGCTACGACCAATTGGCATAAGCCTGTGGAGATTGGTAGGGAGGATGCAGTCTTAGTGATGAGTACTAACACACCCAATGTTGAATCGGTATTTGAAGAGTTCAATAATGTAGATAACAATGCAGGGGATCCCACTCTTCAGCCAAGGCCGGTGGTGGGAAGAGGGAAAATAGTTCTATTGAGGCAAAGAGTCCAGAGAAATAGAAGTCATATGCTTCCATTGTGGTTAAACAAATCTAGGATATTGCTGTAAATCTTGGAAAGGCACCCACCTACTATTGAGAGGGACTAGTCTTTTTGCAAATAAGTTGTATGCAGATGTCATGATCTTGGATGGATGTTCCGTAGCATTTGACTTCTTATTTGAATATGAGAGTAGGGTGATGACTTATTGTGTAGTGGAGATATATTTGAAGAAACCATGGTTTCAGATGAAGTTGAGACTTCCATACTATATGGTTTGGAGTGTTTGGACGAAGCATCGGGACTTTTTTTTTTCTTTGAACCATGAAATTTAAAACTAGAAACTAACAGTTTTTTTTTTCTTGGTGACCATTAATAAATAAATAAATATATATATATATATATATATATCTGAGATGAATGAAATAGGAGAAGTTTTGACAACAAGCTTGCAAGGAGGAAGCCATTAGATAAAGAAATTTTTCGTGCACCTTTTCCAGGCTTGTCTCCTTTGATCAGTTCAAAGGTTTCAGGTATGCTTATCTTGAAAGGAATTTAATAGAGATTATTCATTCTTCCCATATTGAAATCAGCCATGGCCCCTCCTCACTCACCCCAAGGGAGCTGAACCTAAGGGTGTCAAGAGACTGGTTTTAAATCAATTTGGAGAGATTGGATGGACCAACAAAACATATTGGATTGGACCAATCCGGTCCAAAATATTTATTAGATTGGATTGGACATGGCCCATCTGTAATAAATTTATATTGGATTGGGTTGGATTAAGCCAATATCTGATCCATTGATATAAGATAAGAATATATGTGTCAATGGATCGGGTTTGGATTGAAATTAATCTAAATCAAAATGATTTTGAACAGATTGGATGGTTCAAACATTGAATTGCACCGGTCCAAATTGGTCTAAAACATTCATTAGATTGGACCTGGTCCATTTATAATGGACTCACATTGGATTGGATCGGATTGGGTCAAATCCAGTTCAATTGACACCCCTAGCTGAACTTACGGATCTTTTGGCTAAATTTGATGTGTGGATAGAATTTTTTTTTTTTTTTGTACATCCTCTCATGTATATCCTCCTCCCTTTTGCCCCTTTTGAATATAATAGTTATGTTTATATATATATATATATATATATATATATAATGAATGGTTTGAACGAAAATATATATATATATATAATGAATGGTTTGAACGAAAGTTTCTTTACAAGCTATGACTACTTGATAGGTCATGCCAATTGGATGAAATTCCATATGAAATCATATAAATACTGTTGAACAAGTTTAGCTATACTGTTCTTTGAATTGATGGGCAAAAGAGGTATAGAAGTTTCATCTTTTACTAGTTAAAAAACTATTTGCTTTTTAGGTTTTTCAAAGCTTGGAAGACCAAATTTTGGTCTTTCTATATTTGGCAAAGAAAAGTAGAGGTGTAAATCGGGTCGTGTCGGGCCGTGGGTAGCATGGTCCGACACGATTATGTGGCATGTGTTGGGCTTGGGGTTTTAGGTCCATGGGTTGACCCGGCACGACACAACCAAGCAGGCCGTGCCATCCATGGCCCACGGGCCAGCACAGCCCAGCCCACAGCCTGACCCAACATGGCCCACGAGACAACCCATATATTTTTTATTTATATCTATATATTATATATATAATATCATATAAATTATAATTATATAATAATATATAGTATATAATATATTAATAAAATAAATAGTTTTTTTAGTTTTATTATACTAACTTATTTAATTATTATATATATAAGCAATTGTATACACAAAGTTCATATAAAATTACAATTTTAAGTTTTTTGTCAATTTTTTTAAATAAATATCTTTGGCCTGATGCACAACCCAACCTAGCTCAAGGCTTGGCCCACGAGCCAGATCGGCCCGTGGCACAACACGGGCCTGGGCCATGAGCCATGCCGGGCCGACCCCCATAGTTTTCACTAGGGAGGACGGCACGGCCCACGGGCCAGCACAACACAGCCCGCACTTTGCGTGGGCTGCCCAAGCATGAAGTCAAAAAGACCTATGCCTTAAAAAGTTTAAGAAAGCCCAAAATGACCAAAACTCTAGAGGCTTCAAATGAAGCTTTCTATCTTTAGGCATCTAAAATCTTTCATTTAACAATTCGGTAGATCATGCTAAACTAAGATATTTACCAAATGGTCTAAATCTTTAAAGACAACACCCCAAGCCTCATTACATCTTTTGGCTATCTAAGCTATCGAGAGATCTTATGAAAAAGACTTGCCAAACAGAACGTTAGTGCAACCATTTACTACTCTTATCACACTTATGAAGAAACCCATGTATCACTTTAATGGGTATCAACACAACCATCCCCACTCAGGATTTCCTACTCGCTTTTCCTACCCACTCTCTACCTGCATGAATTGCAGCCACACATCTCTCAATTCATAATAGAGATGTGTGGCTCCAATTCACGCGGGTAGAGAGTGGGTAGGAAATCTAGGCTCAACCATCCACCTTTGTACAAAGAGCATGTAAGGCTCAACTTGGAAAAAGTACAAATACAAATATGCAAGGTTTTAAAAACTGACCTGGAAACGGAACCGTTCTAGGTACCAGTTTCCGGGTCAGAAGTTCGACCATTTGGGTTGAACGGTTTGTATATTCGGGTTAGGGAAAATATTTTATATGAGATTTGAGAAAGGAGAACTAGAGTGGAGAAGAGATTTCAACTGAGAAAGAAAAAAAAAAGAAAGAAGAAAAGAAAGAAAGAAAGAAGAAAAGAAAGAAAGAAATGAAGGAGAAAGGAAAATAAGAAAAGAAGAGGAAGGAAAGGAAGGAGGGAAGAAGAACGAAGAGGGGGAGGATGGTTCGACGTCACTGACAACAACGAAGCGGTGGCAACAGACATAGATATGAATTCTCGGATTTGAGATCTGAGATTTAAGTTCTCGGATCTCAAATTCGAGATTCTCTGCAAGTTCTTCTTCTTCTTCTTCTTCCACAGATCTGAGACACGAACTCGGATCTGAGTTCATGTGTTTTTCTCCTCCATCTTTATACTGTGAACCGCAGTTAGAGTCAAACGAGTTGACAGTCCAACCGCCTGAGCCAGTGTTTTTTTGAGAAAGTCAACGATTTTTTACCCAAGAACGGGTTAGGAATGAAACAGAACCGATTACTCAAATAGTTTTCGGGCCGAATGGTCTAACCATCCGGGTCAACGATGGTTCAAAAACATTGCAAATATCTATAGTACAAATACAAAATACAAGATTTTGCACTCTATATATTTGCATTTATACTACTTTCTAAATTGAGCCTAGGTTCAGTTTGGAAGGAATACAAATACAAATTTATACAATACAAACACAAGTAAAATAATACAAAATACAAGGTTTTACACTCTACATAATTACATTTGTATTCTTTGTTCAATTTGGAAGGAGTACAAATACAAATATATAAAATGCAAATACATACAAAATATAAAGTTTTGCACTCTATATATTTGTATTTATACTCCTTCCAAACTGAACCTGAGGCTCCATTTGAAAGGAGTGCAAATACAAATATACAGAGCACAAAACTTTATGTTTTATATGATTTTGTATAGATTTATAATGTATATATTTGTATTTATACTCCTTCCAAACTAAGCCTAAGGAATCAAGTCCTTGTGCGAAGGAGGTTGGCATTGATGTAAACTTGTCATCAGGGGCACCCTAGCTGGAGTGGATGCTTGTTACCGTTGCCATAGTAAGCCTTATATCATGTTTTTCCCATGTTTGCTAAATGGCTTGAAGATGAAGTTTCGACTTTCTATGGGAATTATGTTAGGTGGTAAGAAAGGTTATAAACCAACCAAGTATAGGATCTATAGACTATAGACTTGTATTTTCATGTTATTTAGTATGAGAAATATGTTGGGTTATATAAATCCCAAACCATATTTTGTCTATTTAACATCACTTATTATGTCAATTTGTTGTTGTATATGAACATTTTATGATGTGAACAAAATTTTAAATTTGTAATGAACATTTGTTAGGTTAACATGGGGCAAAATAATGCCACGTGTCATCTAAACTTGCCAGGTGTTTATTACTTAAACATATCATACGGGCATGTTTAAAATTTACTTCAATTTGGCATGGGAGAAGCCAACAATAGCCTTTTCATAAATTTCTCAAGTTTCTAGTAAGGTAAATTTTCCTACAATCCCACACATTTGGGGAATGAACCAAACGGACCCTTAGGGAGGACTGCCCAGTGACGTTGAAGGACGATCACATCCGATCTCTCCTCTCGTCAGTCATTTCCGAGGCGTTTTACCTTGCGAAGTTTTGACTCTGGAAAGTTTTGCCGTGGGCCGTGGCGGAGAGATCTGGAATCTGGAGCCTGGAGGCAGAAAACGAGGGTAAAAGCATCAAAAGAGACTTGAGACGAGAGCTTTGCCGTGGGCTGTGGCGTTTCTTTGTCTCTCGCAAAGACATAAATCACACTTGAAGCTACACAGTGAAGGGGAGAGAGAAAGATAGCGTTTCCCTCTGTGCTGCTGTCTTCATTAGTATCGGTCTTCTGCTTGCGAAATTTACGGGAGCAGACCTCTTGATCTCTCCACATTGTCCCCTTCTATCGATTTGGATCTGCTTCTCTGGTATGGGATCTCTATCTGGACTGAAATTTTTGTGCAATACGCGCTAAAATTTCTTGTTTATTCTTTCTTTTTGTGATTGATTTGAACGGCAGAATTGGATTCTTTTTACTTATAGTAATGCAACTAAATGTCCTGGGTCTTGCAAATTTAAGATGAATAAACAGATTTGTTGTTTCTTACTTGATATTGATTTGGAAATGTGGCTGATTTGATAGCCTGGGTTATAGGTTTAACGATTTAGATTGAGTTTAATTCGTAAGAAGACAGAAATATAGTTACTGGAGGAGCAAGTTTCTAAGTTAATTTGCTTCCACCCATTTGTTTTTCTATTGGAATTTAATGAGTTATTGTTGTGTGCCCAGCTATTCTCCTGTTGAGTTACGATTTGGTTGTTGAACCTTGGAAACTAATGAATTATCAATTTCCAGTGATCCTTTAAACAGTTCGTATGGGAATTGAAGAGATTAATGTGGATTCAGATATTAAAGATTGGCATTTATCGTTGGCCTATGACCAGTGGGTACAACTCCCTGTAACTGGCTCACGACCTCCAGCTCGCTACAAGGTCACAATCTCATTCTAGGACGTAAATTAAGTTTCTATCTTGGTTATATAATTTGCTTTCTTGCTCCACGATCTTTCCTTTTCTTTTTAGGGGTGAGGATTACAAATTGGCATCAATTTGGTCCTTTCAATCTGCTTTATTGTCAACCTTCGACCACTCTGTGCATTTGTGTGCTGGAATTTTTCCTTTTTCTGTGGATGGGATACTGTGGCATTCACTAAATTATCTTCTTTAATATTGTAGCATGCAGCGGAAGTGGTAGATGAAAAACTCTATATTGCTGGTGGGAGTCGAAATGGCAGATACTTGTCTGATATTCAGGTATCTGACATGTCAAACCTTCCTTGTCAATTGGAGTCTGCTCTTGGATGTCCCATAAGATTTAGTTCATTGGTTGTTTTTGCAGGTTCTTGACCTTAGAACTTTGGCGTGGTCTAAACTTAAACTCTATATGGATTCGAACCCTGATAATCTAGAAGATAGTAGCCTCCTTTCAGCCTTTCCAGCCATCTCAGGTCACAGCATGGTAAAGAATTTTGATGAATGACTTTCCTACCTCATTACTTTTTCCTCCACACTGTTGCCATCCTTTCGTTTGTTGATTGTAGATGTTCTCTAATAACTTCTTAGTCAATTATATTGTTTTTTGGCAGATTAAATGGGGAAGAAAACTTCTTCTTCTTGGTGGTCATTCAAAGGATCCCTCTGATTATGTAGTAGGTTTGTTTCTTTATAAGCCATTTTTATTCTCTGAAACAAGTCTTTTAACCTTATGTACTGATAAAAGAGAAAGAGGACAATAAATAAATAAATAAAGCACCTGATCTTTCTATGTACCTTATGTCATGTACCTTGACTTCCTGTAGTTCGGATGGTTGATCTTGAAACAAACCACTATAGTATTTTGAAGACCTCTGGGAAAATACCGGTAATGTTTTTATCCATTTTTTTACACTTACTTATAGCTTATCTTGTTTAGATGTTATCCTTTCCTTATCATTTTCCCTGTCCCTTTTATATTTGATTTATAATTTTGAAAGTTGTAACTCTGATCTAATTATCATTCTTGTTCCCATTGTCACACTTAAGCAGTTGAAGTTTATCTAGCTTGATTAGTGGAATTGATCATCATGGTGATGTATACTGTTTCAGAGAGCTCGTGGAGGGCAGTCCATAACAGTGTCTGGCTGTAGATTGATAATGTTTGGTGGAGAAGATGCTAGCAGGCAGTTGCTTAATGATATATATATTCTTGATCTAGAGACTATGACATGGGATATTGTTGAAACCACGTATGTATGGACTTCCTTACATTTATTGACAGCTTTTTTTTTTTTTTTTCTTTCAGAAAAGTTGTAGATTCCCTACTTCTGTTTTTGTAGGCAGACTCCTCCAGCACCAAGATTTGATCACACAGCTGCAGTGCATGCAGAACGCTACCTTCTGGTATTTGGTGGTTGTTCCCATTTGACCTGCTTCAATGACCTTCATTTATTAGATCTGCAAACTGTAAGCATTTGACTTTCTGGAAACTAGTTTTGTATTTATTTTTTACTAACTACAGTTGTCGTACAATTGCTTAAGTATTGCATTCCAATTTATATATTTAGAGAAATTGATCTATGGTCTTGGCATTTAATTATGTCTCTTTGATGACCCCAATGATTTTGAAAAGCTTGCACAAATTCTAGCAACCTATACTGGTATATCCACTAATCATAATTTAGGAGGCTATTAAATTGTTTGGTTCCCAAAGTTGTATTTGCCATCAGATTTAGCCCATCCTAAGCTATCAATTCAGTAAGGACTTGAGTCTCAACCATGTTTATTACTAGGACAGAATCATGTGAAATAAATAATTTTATTCATCTTGGGCCAAAAGGAAACCTTGCAGAAATATCTTGGTGCAGATTATATTAACACCCCAACAAATGGTCTAAGTTACACCCTTGTACATCTAACCTCTAGAATTTGTTCTTTTTTCTTCACTTTTGAGCATGCTGTTACTTCTTTACTCTGCAGATGGAATGGTCCCAACCACAAATTCAGGGTGATACAGTGAATCCTAGAGCAGCCCATGCTAGCGTTACTTTAGATGAAAACTGGTATATAGTTGGTGGCGGAGATAATAAAAATGGTATATGAGAATTTGGTTGTCATCTTATTTTTATTTCTAGCATATGATGTGGTTTTATGCTCTCTTTTAGTAAATGTCTCCTTTTATGGATTTATAATTAGATTTAATTTATCTATTTTCAGGTGCTTCAGAAGCCCTTGTGTTAAACATGTCCAAGCTTGTTTGGTCTGTTCTGACGAGTGTAAAAGAACGAGATCCACTTGCCAGTGAGGTTGTTAGCATTTGACAATATTCTATAATCTTGTGTGTTTCTTAATCTTGTTTGATGCATAGAATGATAGAAGTAATAACTAAATATGTGCTATCTTAGTTTTGATGAGCATATGGAAGACAAATGCCAACATGTATCTTCACAGCTAGTTCTTGGTGTAATATTTCTTCAGTACTTTCTTGCTGTTTTCTGGTCCTGTTGGAATGACCACCTAAGTACTTCATCTTAAACAGTTTTTTTTTTTTTTTCTTAGCCCCACATTTGTAATGGCCGTTGTAGTCATCCTTCCACATCTTTATAATTTGTAAACATCTTATATAGCTTTAAAGTAATTAATCATGTATTCCTGAATGCTGCTTTAAACATCACTACTTGCTTTCCCTGTAAGCTGTGGGATTTTCAAAGGGCTCTTTTATTTTGGGGTCTATTTTCTTCCTCAAGAAGTTCTTTTATTTTTGAACCATCCCAAGTCATCTCTATTTTTCTTTCATTTATTGCTTTTAGATTTTTGTGATATTGGCTTTTCTGTTAATTTTGAATGGCCTCATCATAACTAATATTTGAGATGAAATATTGCTTTTGTCCTTACTATAGGAAGATATGCATGTCCTTTTGCACATGTTTTGTAGGATCAGAATATCCTTATCTGTTCCCTTCTAGTAGTCTCTCTGAACCTTTTGCCTATCTTCTTGACATTGTTCTTCTGTAATTTCTTTATGTGAGGGATATACTGCCACCTTCCCTATAATTTCTTTATGTGAAAAACCTCACAATGAGTAGATTAGTGTCTTTCCTTGCTTTATGCTTCTTTGTTTGTTTGATTGTTTGCCTCTTTGTTTCGGCTTTGCAACTTATAACAATATGGTTTTGAACTTAATACTGGACTTGTACTAAGTTATTGGTAGTATTCACAGTTACATATGCCATTGCTTTGGTATTATATAAGAAATATTGAAAATCACTACTGGTTGTTCCATTCTGTTGGGTGAAACCCTTTGTTTAATTGCCTTTATTTTACCACAATGCATTGCTTAATGCATCGTGGCCTGTCATAAGGCTGTGTATGTAGGTTTGGTTCCAAATCCTAGGTGGTGTTTTGCTTTGCCCTGCTTACATATGCTTCTGTATGGATACCCGTATGTGGGTGTGTCCATGTTTGGTATATGTAAATTACCATCCAAATCACTGCAGATGGATGTATCATATACACTTTCCTAGACATTCTAGAAGCACCATACTCAATTTGATTGGTTTCTTTGTTTGCTGAAAAATGCTTTCTTTGTACTTTTGAATGCATCAATACCTACATATATCGTGAAACTTTGGATATGATATTTTACAGGGAATCAGTCTTTGCTCTACGATAATAAATGGAGAGAAGTTTCTGGTTGCCTTTGGTGGCTACAATGGGAAATATAACAATGAGGTACTTAATACAGTGACAATTAATGAATTAAGTTTCAGGTTTTGTGTTGGATAAAGTTTGTTTCCATTAAATGTTGTAATCTTGTAGAATTGTTTTCCTGCATATAGTTAGTATCATGAACTAAATTTACTGGTAAACATTTCATGATTATCCATATACTGGAATTTTCATGTACATTTTTTTGGATAGGAAACAATTTTTCTTGTACAAGTTTTCTGAAACATGTTCTGGATAGTTTCCTGGTAGAGGAAATAATTTACTAGTCCCGTACTTGTTCCCTTGAGTAACTGCATAAAAATCTCCTAATTGTTTGTGTTGCTGCTTAATACCATTGCTCACTGGAGAATTTTATGATTGACAAACATGATTTTATTTTTGATTATTGACAGTAAAATGAACTTTATTGAAATAAGTAAAAGGTCCTTTACTATCAATGAACACGGATTACAACTTCTTCCTTTCTCCATAACCACCTATTCTGCAATTCTTAACTGTTTTTTCGAGAGTATCCCAAAGCTGACAAAAAAAAAGAGAGTATCCCAACACTTTTTTTTTTGAAAAAAAAAAATACAACTTTCATTAAAAAGGAAAGATTGGGGGGGTGAATGAGAGGATGTATATCAGAAACAAAAGCCTAAGCAAAAAAACCCAAGCGGATAATTTATTCAAACTTTGCTTGACATGCCTACCTCCTGCCTCCATCCCCAAACAATGGACAATTTAGGTCTGTGGTCTTCAGTTCATGGTTCTGAATAAGGGTGGTGTAGTGTAGTTCTAGAACCATACCATTTTTTGAAATTGACATTTTTTTGGACTAGATAATGGCATAATGCAAAAGAGGTTGTTCTATTCATGGTTCATTTTTTGATTGCACGACTGGTGTATGTGTACCTTCATTATTTACTTTTGATTGGTTATTATTGAGTAAAAAGTAGAAACATTGTGACAAGATCTATTGGTGTGTGGTGACACACCATTGGTGTTATGTCATGCTTACATCAGTGAACCTTGTTGCACAGTTGACAAGGCTACAAAAGTTGTGTTAAAAAATGTCTTTCTTACTGGTTCTAGGACCATGTATTGCTGGTTTCAGTTTCAGAGGCAGCAACAGCATACAGAACTCTTATTTCCATCGTGAGATTTTTGTGAACCAAACGAAATACAAACACAACCATGAACCAAAAACACCCCTAGTGGTTGGAATGGGTCTAATGATGATCTCAGAAAAGAAAAAAAAAATAAAGAAAAAGGAATTTTTTGTAGTAGAATCCCAAATAGTTGTTTTGGGTAGCTTTGTAGTCAATTTGGATATAGGGGTATTTTTGTCATTTCATAATTTGGATTTTGGTTAGGGGCAGTTGGGTGCACCACTATTGGGTTTTGGTCGCTTGGGTGTTTTTATAACTAGAGCTATCTTTTGGGGGGGCTGTTTGAAGTTGCTTTTGTTCTGAAGGAGCTGTCTGTGATGGGGGGACATTCTAGGGAGTAGGGGCTTATGTATAAATATTTTAGTTGGTTCCTCTAGCAAGCCATTGAGTCTTATAAAAGAGAAGGGGGCTGTTTCCGTGGGGGTCTTTTTTGTTCTTTCTCTTTTATTTGAGTTGTAGCTCAACCCCAGCCAGTGATTTAAAAGGCACACCTAGGTGCACAGGTGCAGCCCTTTTGAAAAGGTGTATGCCTAGTATTTTGTGGTAGTGCTTAGGCCCTGGCACATGCATGTTCCTTGTATTTTGTGGTTTTTATCTCTATTGCCCATTCTTGTTCTCTTGAAGTACTGTTAAGTTTTATAAATTGGTTGTCTGCCCACATCAAGTTGTATCAGAGCATTTTCTTTCCTTGGGGTGCTTCAAAATTTATCTTCTTCCTGTATTTTACTTCTATTATTATGTCTACAAGGGGTGCACATGGTAGGGGTGGTAGAAGACCACGACATGTTACTGTAGATCCAATCCTCAACTCTCGTGGATTGAATTCAATGAGGTGCTTTGTGCCATATTTGGTCTCACTGCTTATGAAAACTTTGATGAAATTTTGTCCAAATCAAAACAATCAGAGTGCCAAATTGAATTTGAGAAACTAGCTACCAAAGTCACTGGTTGGTCTAAATCTGGTGGGGTATTTCGTTGGAGGATTGAAGGAAGAAATAGGCTTGAAGTTAAAGGTCTAGATACGTATATGACTATAATGGTCATCGCTGGATTGGTGAGGATGCAAGAAACTGAACTGCCTTAGATGGTTGATCTGGGGACCTGACCCGATTCTTAAGACTCCACTGAACCGGATCGAGCTGATTGGACTAACAGGCCAACCAACTGCCCTTCAAATGGTTCAGCTGGGCTGAGATGCAGGATCAAATAGGGAAAGGCTTATGCTATAATTGCAATGAAAAGTTCTCCCTGAGCCACCACTGTAAGACTCAACAAGTATATCTACTCCAAATTGAGGATGTGGATGAGGTTTCAAACTCTATGGCTAACTTGGATAATACACTTAACAATGACCTGGGCCCACGTGAATCTAAGATGACTGAGATGTCATTAAGTGATTAGGATGCTAATGAGCCTTCCTTCCCCTCAAACCATGAGGGTACATGGGCTGTTGATGGGTCAAAGGGTGATTATGTTAGTGGACAGTGGCAACACATTAAACTTTATCAATCAATCATTGGCTAAACAATTGGGCCTAGCTATACATACCCAGCCCTTCTTGGTTCAGGTGGCAGATGGAAACGGATTGGCTTGTGATGGGCTTTACAAGGCTATTAATTTAAAGATACAGGGTAGACCATAATAGTATACTCTTGCCCCCTTGACTACAGCCGAGCCATTATGGTCTTGGACATGTAGTTGCTCCATCAATTGGGGCTGATGATGTGTGATTGGGCCCAACTCACAATGGACTTCAGTTTTGGAGGCGATAGCTATCATTGGCAATGGGTTCAATAGATCCTTTAATTTGTTTTTGCATTCATCAATTCATGTTCAATCTTTTTCTTTTTTTGTCCACTTGGACAACTTGATATGAAATGTTATGCTTTGAAGTTCCCAAATGTAATCAAAATGCTATTATAGCCACTAATGGTTTCTTAACTCAGGCTATCACATCAATTGTTAACAGCACCTCTGGTTTCCATTAGGTATTTGTTTTGAGACCCAAACTGAAAGACTCCTTACGGCCTAAGATTTTCCAATCACCAGCAGCAGCTGCTGCAGCAGCTTCTGTAACAGCTGCATATGCTTTGACTACAAAAACTGAGTTGGATTTCACAAATACAGAAGATTCAAATTATGAGGAAGTCCAAATGAAGAATTCAAAAGAGGATTTCACAGCTGAAATTAATGCAATTACGGAAGAAAAGAAGATGCTGGAGTCATCCCTTACAAAAGTGAGAGAAGAGAATTCTAAGCTCCAAGGAAGTCTCAATGAGATGAACAACACTCATGCTGAGTTGTCAAAGGTACATTAATAGGGATTATTTGAAAATAAAGGTTATTGCCAACTGGTTAATGTTTGAACTTCTCTGTTTCTTCTATTTCTCTCAGGAACTTATTTCAGTCCAAGGTCAACTGGCATCAGAGAGATCAAGATGCTTCAAACTAGAGGTTTTTCTTTTCTTTTTCTGGTTTCATATTGTTTCTTGAGGTGTTCTGGTTTTCTATTGTTTCTTGAGGCATCTCTTTTTCTTTTCCCACTTAATTGTGTTGTTTTCTGTCTGTCTACTTCATTATCTAGGCACAAATTTCAGAACTACAGAAGATGCTAGAGTCATTGCAATCTATAGAGGATGAGGTACAAGTACTCCGGAACCAAAAGTCAGCCTTGGAACAACAGATGGAGCTTGCTTCTGCCAGTCAGAGGCAAGGTTCAGGTGGCATTTGGCAGTGGATTGCTGGCAGTACACCAAACTCATAAGAATTCTAAGGTTAGTACCCTGAAATGAAAATGGTTGATACAAGATGGTGGTAACATCCTGTACCACTGAAAAATTTCCAGTTACATATCCATGTCCAAATTACAACATGATGGACAGAATGAGATTGTCTACAAAGAATATATAGGTTTCTTTTTCTCTTAAGCATGCATTAGAGATTATGTTGTGTGCAGGGACTTGGGAGGTTATATTAAGAGTGATTTTTAGATTTCCATTGTCAATGTAATCGAAGATGGAGGTAATGGTAACATTTCCAATTGGATCTGATATATAAAATTTGTCAAGCTTTTTCTTTTAATGGTGAACAAATTTTGTCAAGCTTATTGAGTACAGGAATGGTTATTTGTACTATTGCATATGTAATTCTGTTCTTAACAGTTGCATTTTGTCTGTTGAACATTGCTGAAAGGAGAAGAATGCTTGAAGGTATTAATTTTTTGAAAATCATTTTTGTATAGCTAAGATGAGCGTGCTAAAATGAATGGATGTCATGACTTGGAATGATAAAATTAGTGACACAGGAGTAGCAGCTCTAATGGGTGACAAGATGATAAAATGTTGTCTATGTTTTGGTCATGTGCATAGACAATCAATAGGAGTGACTTGATGCAGGTAGAAGTCTCTTAAAGGTAAAGGGAAAGTTGAAATATGGGAACTGAAATAAGCAACATGTTGGAGGGAGTGGACATTAGCATACAATGCAGAAGTTGCACGGTGAATTAAAAAAGTAACTATCACATTAAAGATGTTATGTGGTCTATTTAATTTTCATTAGTTTACATTTCATAAGGTATACTTGTAATTATGTTAAAGATTTTATTAAAGTATTAATTGTGATGTCTCACTTTGTCATTGGTTCAGTTTCTTATATTTTGCCAAATTTCCAATAGTAAAATGATGTTCTTTTGGGGAGTTTATTTGACTACCCAATTGCTAGTGAATCTAGTCATAAAGTGGGCAAGTAAACTAGGGGTGCAATCGAACTGATCTAAGCCTTGATTCGACTAAAATACTCTTGTATTTGAGTTCAAATTCAATTTGAGTTCTATTTTTCCGGTTTGATTTCAGTTTGACTAAATATTCGAATAGTTTGAGTTCGGCTCACAAGGTGCCAAACTGGCTAGTTGGTAAGGTCTCTGCTTGGCTGTAATAGACTTGGCGCCTGCACCAGGGGTGGGGGGTTATGGGTTATCCCATGAAAAAAAGTTTGAGTTCGGTTTAAAAGCTTGAAAAAGTAATATATTTTTATATTCTATAATATTTATAACTTTTTAATCAAGTACATACTGTTCATAGCCTGATTCCATTGCATCCTTACAACTGCTTTATCAATGTATGTAAGAAGCTTAATCATCTTTTGCTCCTGGAGGATAGGAATAGGGTGCGGTAATACTGCTGTCTCATTCTATAATATTTATTACATTGCACGGCAATGTAATAATAATATCTCAAGATTTGATAAGCACGATGCTTCATGGGTGTACAGTGTACGTTATAGCAATTTAATAATATCTCAAAGATTTTTTTAATTCTTCATAATATCTCAACTCTCAAGATTTGAATTGTTGTCAAGAAAGATGCTTGATTTTCCCTAAGGCTGCATTTGTTTATAAATTCAAATTTTACACGATGAAAAATGTGAACCGGTTTAGTGATCGATGAAAATTGAAACTGATTGATTTTGAAAATTTACACTGATCATGTTTAGTTGTCTAAGGTGTAAATTAAAAAGCTTACTGCCGCTGCTTTTCGCATAAAAACTGGGCTCGACAGAGTAACAGCCGCTGCTTTCACCGCTCATCAATGCTTACTGCCGGTCGTGCACCTTCCTGTTTCGATTTACTTCCACGGTGGTGGAATGATCCTCAACGGTCCAGACACCATATTCTGCCACGAATTCTGTGAGAATTTCATTCGATTTGGACCTGCAATTCTTGTGTCTGTTGCTTACTGTCTCGCTCCAGAGCACAGGCTCCCGGTTGCTTATAAAGATGGGGAAGATGCACTTCTGTGGTTGAAGAATCAGGCATTGAGCCCCAATGGTCAGCCCTAGTTGAAGAATTACGCCGACTTCTCTTGCTGTTTCCTTACCGGGTGGAACAGCGGAGGCAACACTGCGTACAATGTGAGGCTACGCTCCTTGGACATGGACCTTGCGCTGGTGAAAATCCAAGGGACGATTTTGGACCAGCCCTTGTTTGGTGGGATCGAACAAATAGATTCTGAGGTGGAATTTGCCGACGATCGGATTCTACCATTATCGGTAACGGATCTAATATGGGAATTGGCATTGCCATTGGACGCCGATCGAGACCATGAATACTGCACTCCCATGGTTAGAGGGAGTCACAATGCAAAGATTGGATCTATAGGAAGGGTTATAGTGTGAGGGTACGGTGGGGACATACCATCGATCGGCAGATGGAGTTGGTTCAGATGCTAGTGAAACATGGAGTGCGAGTGGAGGCACAATTCGAGGAAGTTGGGTTCCATGGAATCGATCAAATTGATCGCAACGGGGCTATAGAGACCATGGCTATTAGAATAGGCGATAGAGCAATAGTCGTGGAGAAGATTGCAGGATTTGCGCTGTTGTTATTGTTTTGGAGTTGCGTGAAAATGCTAGGAGAGTATCGCCGTTGGGAGTTTTGTGTTCTCCGGAGAATATAGTGAACAGAGCTGGTCGTAGGTAGGAAAAGAAGGAGAAGAAAAGAAAAAGGGAGAGAGAGAGAGAGGCATGGGATGGAGCGCGGAAGGGATCCGGTCGTAGGTGGGGGATGCCGCCGTCACACTGGTTCACTCTCTTCTTGGTTCAAACGAATAAAGGAGACATGAGGTAACCGTTGGACAGAGGAAGGTAAAGTTTTACATTGATTTTATGATGTAAAACTTTCCACTGATTTTTCGATGAATATACTGACAAGAATGGACTTTTACACCCATTGATAGGACTCTACCAAATGCCTGTAAAATCAAAACCGGGGTGTAAAGTTTACCCCGGTTCTCATTTACACTTCAAACAAACGCAGCCTAAGAGGCTGGTTAGGATTGGTTTACAGATTCCCGTGAACCGTGATTAGCATGGCCGGTTGGCCGGTTATGACCAGTTTTGTCATGGTTTTGAAAACCAGATTGGACTAGACAGTTGGATCGGTTGATCTAGGAACCGTCCAGACAACCAGTTCTATTACACCTTTAACATGATATTTGGCCAAAAATATTGATTTGATTAGTGACCCATTGACCTGGGTGGTTCAACATTTTGACCCATTTGATCCGTTCATTTTTTGCCATTTTGTATTTAAATTAATTTTTTATTTTCTAAATTGGAATGGACCATCCGTCAAATTGGATGGTCAAACTATTGATCGGGAAACCATTGGCCAGAATAGTTTCGATTCCTGGTCAGTTTTTAAAACTTGGGTTTTGTTACCATTGATTTTTACCTTGACTGAAATGGATGATGAATCGATTTACAA
The DNA here is from genome assembly GCF_055504915.1 of Nelumbo nucifera. Classification (NCBI taxonomy): domain Eukaryota; kingdom Viridiplantae; phylum Streptophyta; class Magnoliopsida; order Proteales; family Nelumbonaceae; genus Nelumbo; species Nelumbo nucifera. Next base: position 8,421,945 of record NC_142654.1, on the reverse strand, counting down.
TTTTACAGGTTGAATTAATCAATCAAAACTAATTCTCTTGGTAAGATAAACGAAGGGTTTAAGAGCCAATAAATGGGAGTGCAATATGAAATCTTTGAAGAAGAAAAATCCACTCAAATATGATTCTTTGTAAAACTCAGTTTGGAAGGAGTACAAATATAAATTTGTAGAGTACCAAACCTTATATTTTGTATTATTTTTTATATATTTGAGGCTCAATTGGAAAGAATACAAATACAAATATATAGAATGCAAAAACTTGTATTTATACTATACATATTTGCATTTATAATTTTCTCGAACTTGAATTAAAGGCTTTTTCTCTGTACTTATTTCACAAAGGCTAAATTGAGCTTTTGGAAGGAATACAAATTTAAATATATACAATATAAATAAAAATAATAATACAAAATACATAGTTTTGCACATTACATATTTGTATTTATACTCTTTCCAAACTGAGCATTAAACCAATCATTGTGGAAAACTTGTCACATAATGCTAGTTCAGTGCAGCCCAAAAAATGGTGCAGGGCATCCTGAGAACTCTGACATCCTTGTACAAATTATGTCGATATTTACGTAATATTTTGATTTATCATTCATTAATGTTATTCACTGTCCGATTTAAAATTGAATTTGACGTTAATCCGATGCAAATCCGACGGAGAAAATTCGATTCAAACCCGAGTTGAGACTCGATTCGAGAGGCGTCACCATTCACCAGTGAGAGAGTTGGGACCCGTTAACGGTGATAGTAGGAGATCCCCACAGGCGCCCGACATGCATATCTCATGGGCAACGGGATCTGCTCCTCACACGGGGGCGCCTCACATGTACATCTACATTGGAAGCATCTCCCGTAAATAATAATTCATAAATACGGGAGATGTTCCTAATGCATGGTGCGATGTGCGTGTGAGGCACGAGTGTGACGCCCTGTGCGAGAGTAGATTCGGTCTCATCTCATGGGATGTTCTCAATATAGAGATTGAATCTGCTCTTCACACTTGGCGCCTCACATGCACATCCTATCTTTGAAAACATCTCCCGTACTTATTAAGTTATTAGTTATTATTCACGGAGATGCTCCCAATGCAAGATAGATGTTTTTGTGATCGCCCATTTGTGAGGAGCAGATCCTCTCATAAACCAAATCAGCCCCCCATATAATTGCTCCCCACTACGTCTCACAGCACATCCCCAATATGTATTGGGAAGATTTCCTGATGATAATCTCAGAAATAATAATATCATCTCGTAATCCCAGACATGTGCTGTGGGACGTTGTGGGGCTGATTTGAACTCATTCCGTCACATATACGGGTGGGAGGTGATGTGAGGCGCCGCGCCTGTCTCAGGTGTGCCGTTGATTTGCGACACGTGGTTCGAAAAATTGTTAAGTAGGAACTAGGAAGTCAAACGTCAACGTCCATACAAGGCAGTTGCAATAGAAATATAGAAAATTCATATCTCCAACTCAGTACTCAGTAGGAGCAAGTGAGAAACCTTTTTCACTTATCGGATAGATCTGTCTCAGAGCGACTGAGCGATAGAGAGGGAATGGAGAGATACGCAGAGCTGAAGGAAGCAGTAGAGAAGTTAGAACTCGTGGACGCCCATGCTCACAATATCGTTGACCTCGATTCCACCTTCCCTTTCCTTAGATGTTTTTCTGAAGCTGAAGGAGAGGCTTTATCCTACGTCCCTCATTCTCTCTCCTTCAAGGTAAATTTTGGTAAAAGGAAAAATAGAAGAAATTCTTAATCCTTTCTTTTGCTTCCTCCATTACTGAATACTGGTTATTGGCTGCTCTCCATTTATACACTCTCCGCTACCCTGTTTAATTTAGTTAACCCTGCTGCCTGGTTAGTTTCCACTCCAGTTGAGTTGGTTGACTTGTGAATCGGAGACCTGTTTGAAGAGGTCCACGAGTCGTAGTGCGATTCACTTGACTGGCTCTGGTTGGTAAATGAATGGGTTGGATCATTAAAACGCCAATATCTTTATTTAATTCGGATTTTCAAGTTTTTCTCACATAAAGACGTGTCTATGCAATTAACGTCTCGAGTTTTCTCTAGTGCTCCCATTTTTTTTTTTTTTAATTTCCAACTTAGCTTGTATTTTATTTTTCCCCTTTTCTTTGTTAAACTAGATCCCGTATTTTTTCACTGAATAAGTATTGACTTCCATTTTCTTTTATTCTTCTCAGTTAACGTTTTGGTTAAAATGTTATTCTTCGTAGAAATCAAAATCACACTTATCTTGGTTTTGATACTTAAGTTAGAAAATAAATAGAGTACATGGAGATAAGCTTGAGACGTAACATGCTCCGTTATGTGCTGCAATTAACTCTGATGCTGTGCCTTTTGAAAGTTTGATATTTATATTTTTCTTCGTAGATTGATAAAAAAGGGAAAAACCTATTTGGTGTTGGTAAAATAAAAGCGGGTAGAGAAAACAAGAGGCAATTGTATTACCTTAGATTTAGTTCTCTTTAGTGCACTGTGAGTGCTCATATATGTAAAGATGTAAAGAATCGCAGAATTTGAACAGTGAATCTAGGACTACGATTTTCTTAACATTTGTTCTGACAGTACATGCTTTGTAAATGACAGAGAAGTTTGAGGGATATTGCTAAACTCTATGGATGTGAGACATCACTGCATGCTATTGAAACACATCGTAGATCCTCTGGATTACAGTCAATTAGCATAAAGTGCTTTGAAGCTGCGAAGATAGGTGCCATTCTTATTGATGATGGAATTGAGTTTGATAAGATGCATGATGTTGAGTGGCATAGGAATTATTCACCAGTTGTTTGCAGGGTATTAAGGATTGAGCACCTGGCTGAGAAGATTCTTGATAAAGTGAGTAACTTTAATTTCTTTTTATTTTGTCTTATGGTGTTTTATGGGTTGAATTATCCAGTCTTGACTTCTAATTCATCAACATGTAGATGGCCATGCTCTTTTATTCCCTTTTTTATTATTTTCTATCTTTATATCTTTATAACTGCAATTTAATTCATTAGTATATTCTATGCATGTAATATCTAGGACAGTTGTAATACTTGAATTTTGTGTCAAGCAATTCTTTGCTTTTCTAGATACTTATGTAGTTCTACAAATACTTTTCTGTTCTTAAATGTTGATAGGTACCATTAAGAAATTTGGCTATTGATAGACTTGAGAAGCATCACTTTTGTTGGTTCAGTAGATGTTATGGTAATTGTGTTATTGATGTGTCCATAAAAAGATTGTATTATTGATGCCTCAGGATCTATAGTTATTGATTAATATTAAGAGAAGTAATTATATAAATAATAATCCTAATAATATCATCATTATCACCACTTTTAATTTGTTAGTATAATTATCTGTGACTTGTAAAAGAAATAAAGACAATAATAAAGAAACATATTGGTTATGTTAAAATGGTTTTGCTTGACCAAGTTTGTTTCTATTTCTTCTAGCATACATAAATTCCTACATCCAATATCATTTCCAAAGTTGTGACCTTCAACAATTTGGGGTTGAATTGGGACTTTGGTTTTAGGAGGGGTCTTAGGGAGATGGAATGTGAGACTTTCATACTTCTATTGGCCAAATTAAATTTAGTCTTCTTGGACCAACGTATAGAGGACACAAGGGTATGACAATATCTCCTGATGGTTTCTTCACCAGTGCATCTTTGTTGGGGGATCTTCTTTGGAAAGAAAAATACTTGTGACTTGCTGCAGGAAAGAAGGTCAAATAAATGTCTTCCCCTCATATATGTTGCCTTTGCAAAGCTAGTGGTGAAAGTATTTCCCATTTGTTTATTTACTGTTATCTTGTGCTTTGTATTTGGGATCATTTTTGTTCTCTTTTTGGATTTAGATGAACTCCTGCCCAGTATGTGGTGGGTCTCTTTGATCCAAACTTTCTAAGATAGACAAAGAAGAGAGGAAGAATAATGTGGAAAGTAGTGAGAGTAGCACTGATTTGGAACTATATGGGAAGAAAGGAATGGGAGGATTTTCAATGAAAAGAGTAGGTCTGAGTTGGAGATCATAGATACCATTAAAATAAAAGTTGCACACTCAGTAAAAACCATAGAAACCTTTCATGATTTCTCATGATATTTTGAGATCATGGAAGGGCACATTTGGCTCAAGAGAAAGAGAGAGTGATAATGGAGTGGAGACCACCAACAACCAATGCTATGAAATTAAACTTTGATGGAAGCTTTTTGGGAAGTGAAGGAAGGGTTGGTTTAGGGGGTGTCTTTCGAGATTCAGAAGGTAAGGTACAGGCACTATTTTCGGGCCCTGTAGAGCAAGGAGACTCATTGACAGCAGAACTGCTGGCTTTTCTTCAAGGACTGAAATTTGCAAAACAGTTTGGGTTCCAGATGTTGGAAGTGGAAGGGGACTCCCAGGTGGTTATTTCTTGGACAAAATTTCAAGTCAAAGTCCTTGGATTTACAGGCACAAGATCTGGGAAATTGAATGTGTGACAAGGGGTTAAATATTACCTTTAAGTGGGTGAGAAGAACTGAAAATGGCATTGCAGATGTTTTATCTAAACAAGGGGCAAATAGGTAGAAGATGTTTTGGGCTAAAGTGTAATCTTTTAATTTTGGGATTGAGTACTAGCTTTACTTTGATGTTTTTTCGGGTGTGGGTAATATATCCACAGCAATGTAACTTTCAGCAAGTTTTAACATTTATATAATAAATGCTTGGCAAGGAAATTTGGTATCGAGAGAGGTAGTTAGTGGAGGCCTAATTTCTGCAAAATATGGCTCGGACAGAGGAGATTGGATAACAACTAATTTTTTGCCCTCCCTGGGCTGCTTTATCTGGAAGAGAATTATGGCTCTCCTTGCTAGTTTCTGTAGAGAAATCAGCCCAAAAATTGGTAATGGTGGCAGATTGACTTTCTAGAAAGACCCCTGGTGTACTGACTGTCCTTTAGCTAAGATCTTCCTGCAGTTGTTCCAGTTAGCAGTGGACCAAGATGCACGGGTTGCTGACTACTATGAGAACTTGGGGAATGCTGTTGTTTGGTGTCCATCTTTTCAAAGAAGTTTTCAGGATTGGGAGCTGTGGAGTTTTGCTGAGTTGCTTCTATTGCTCTTGGGCCAAGAGGTGGATACCAGCGTGGAGGATAGTTGGAGTTGGATCTGGACTATGGATGGGCTGTTTTCTATTGTTAAAAGTGTGCCGAATAGGGGTAGTTTAGTCTTCTTATGTTTGTTAAGTAGCTTGTTTATGTGGCAGTGTTATTAGAGTTACTCTGCCCCACACTTAAGTAAGGGCATTTTTGTCTTTGTAAAGATTATTAGAGTCTAATATAGATTAAGGGGGTCGACTGAAGGGGTAACCCATCAGATTTCGACAGACCCTTCTTCTTCTTTTTCTTCTTCTTCTTCTTTTTCTTCTTCTTCTTCTTCTTCTTCTTCTTCTTCTCTTTCTGGTTCGGATTACTGTAGCACCAGTCGAAACATGGTATCAGAGCCATGCTCCTGACCTACTTCAGTTGGTAAAGCGCCTCAGCAGTGTTCGTGACTCTTCTCCTTCGTTTCTGGTCAGTCAATGGAGAGAACTGGTTCGCCCTAGGTCAGAAACATCACAGCTCGTCTCTCTCTGCTGCGCATAACCTTCTTCAGCAAGGAAAGTGACTTCAGCAGTGAATGGTTGATTGATATTCTCAAAGGAAGGTCGGTTTTCTCTTCTTCTAGTGTTACTGATATTTCTGGGTAGAAACCCTACAAGAAGTTGTTAGTATTGATTGGAACCTAGAGAACTAGGTTCATTGTTGCCCTAGAAAGGGCTGTGTGTGCAGTAGCCGAATGGTGTAGGGCTGTTGTGAGTTGTTGAATGGTGTAGGGCTGCTGTGAGTGGCCGAGTGGTGTAAGGTGGAATGCAGTGACCTGCGAGCTCTTCGTGGTTGTGTAATGCCCTCTTAAGTGTGTTAAACAAGTCTGAACTGGGTGTAGCAGTTTTGACTGTGTTATGGTGCTTGTGATGCACATTTTTTTTTTATTGAGTGGTTGTAAGAGGGTCTATTTGTGATTAGTGAGTGGTAATTTGATGCTTATGTGGGTCATAGGTGTGTGAAGTCAGCAGTAGTGTGAATAAGAACAAGTGTGTGCTCCCACTGTTGTGTTTAGGGGCTGCAGTAGGTGCTGAAGTATCAAACTGTGAACAGCTTCAATCAGCTTGTAGCTGAGAAGTAAGGTTAGAGGCAACTGTGAAAGAGTACAATGGCAGCAATAGGAGATGGGTACAATGATCAGAAACCTAGTGTGGTTATTTCCCCCGACTACCTAGGGGTACAAATGACCTCAATTAAGTTGAATGGGGAGAACTATGTTCCATGGGCTAAATCAGTGGAAGTGTTTCTCAAGGCAAAGAAGAAAGTAAAGCATGTAAGAGATGAAAAGCCATCGGTTGACTCTCCAGGGTTTGATGATTGGGAACAAGAAGATGCTCAAATCATGACTTGGCTGTGGAATAGTATGGAGCCCAAAATTAGTGCCAACTTCATGTTCCTTGATATGGCTAAGGATATATGGGAGCATGCTAAGAAACTATATTTTGGACAAGATAACACAACAAGAGTATATCAGCTTTATCAGGAGTACTTTGATTTACAACAAGGAACCAAAACACTAGAAGAGTACTATGCCTGCATGAAGAATATAAGGAATGAACTCAATGTCTATCATCCCCTCACTCCAGATATTAAAGTTCAGCAACAACAAAGGGAACAACTAGATGTTACAAGATTTTTAGTGGGACTGAAGTTGGAATATGAACCAGTTAGAGCCCAAATACTGGGCGGCTCTACTCTTCCTACACTTGAGGAAGTATTCTCAAGGCTTCGTAGAATTTCTTTGGGATAGACTGAGAACCCCACACAGTCTGATAGATCAGCACTTGTGACATCTAGAGGAGGTGGACATAGTACAACAGGGGGTGGTCATGCTCCCAGAGGAGGCTGTGGCAATTCCATGATTGGTCGGGGTGGCCGTGACTCAGGGGGAGGCCGTGGTAGAGGAAAAAATAACTCTACAAGGAAGTGTACTCATTGTGGTAGGGAAGGACACACAGTGAATTTCTGTTATGACCTACATGGCCCTCCCTCTAAATGGGCTAATCATGCTGTAGCAAGCGAGGTTGATATCAGTGACAGTAAACTGACAGGCCGAACTCCTTCCACATCTACATCTACTTCTGGGAGGGAGATGGTGAGTGTACCGCGTGATGAGTATGAACGGTTCCTTCAAACTACTTCATAGCATACCACTGCCACACTTGCCCAATCAGGTATTGCTTGCATGTCATCTAAAACTCCTTCCTGGATTATTGACTCTGGAGCCTCAGATCATATGACCGGGACTCCAGGTGTGTTCTCTTCTCTTTCTGAAACCTCCACATCACAAACTGTTACACTTGCCAATGGGTCCTCATCTCCCATCTGTGGTGTTGGTAATGTTGACATGGCTTCTGTCCCCTTATCATCTGTTTTATATGTACCTAAGTTTCCATTCAATCTTATGTCTGTTAGTAAAATAACCAAGGCTGTTAACTGTTCTGTTACATTCTTTCCTTCCACTTGTGTTTTTTAGGATCTCAAGACAGGGAAGAAGATTGGTGGGGGGCATGAAGCTGGTGGATTGTATTACCTTGACGGTGGTGGATCTTCAATTGCACTTCAGACTTCCCTTACTCCTCTACAATGGCATTGCCGACTGGGACATCCATCTCTCAAGGTTCTCAAGATGTTGGTTCCGTCATTGAGTCAGTTGTCAGTTTTACAATGTGAGTCATGTCAGTTTGGTAAACACCGTCGTGTGTCCTTTAGTCCAAGAGTTGAGAGTCGTATGTTGAGTCATTTTTCTTTGGTCCATTCAGATGTTTGGGGTCCAATCAAAATAGAGTCTTATAATGGGTACAAGTATTTTGTCTCCTTTATTGATGACTGTTCAAGAATGACATGGATTTACTTAATGAAAGAAAGAAGTGAATTATTTTCCACTTTTCAAAAATTCCATGCTGAAATACGCACACAATTTGGTGTTCCAATCAAAGTTCTTCGTTCAGATAATGGTCGTGAATACTTTCTTACTTCATTTCAACAATATTTAGAACAACATGGCATTATTCATCAGACCTCATGTGCTTTCACCCCTCAACAAAATGGGGTGGCTGAACGGAAGAATCGTCAACTTCTTGAAACTGCTCGGTCTATGCTTCACCACATGAATGTTCCTAAACGGTTTTAGAGTGATGCTGTACTCACTGCATGTTTTCTCATTAATCGGATGCCCTCTTTTATTCTTCATGGTCGGTCCCCCTTCTCTATCTTGTTTCCCACCTTATCTCCGTTTCCATTAACTCCTCGTGTCTTTGGTTGTGTGTGCTTTGTCCACAATCTGAGTCCTGAAATAGACAAGCTAGATGCACGCTCAATTAAATGTGTCTTCCTTGGTTACTCTCGGACTCAAAAAGGGTACAAGTGTTATAATCCCATTACCCGAAAGTGCTATGTCTGCCCTGATGTCACCTTTTTTGAGTCTGTACCCTTCTTCTCTAGTCATGAAGCACCCTTGTCTTCACCCTTACCTCCTCTTCCTCTTCCTGTCAGTGATCCAGTTCCAGAGGTTGTTGTTGGAGTAGACTCATCACCTCATCCAGTGCAGGTCACCACTGAACGACCATCGATCCGCCAAGTGTATACACGTCGAACGACACCGGCCCCTCCTCCGGCTTCTACCTCATCTGCGGATCCTCTCATGGCTCCTATTACTGAATCTTCAAACCTTGACCTACCCATTGCCTTACGGAAAGGTAAACGCAGTTCTACCCTCCATCCCATTTCCAATTTTGTTTCATTATCTCGTCTTTCTACCTCACATTGCCAGTTTGTTTCACTTTTGTCCTCTATTTCCATACCTAACAATGTTCAAGAAGCTCTTAGTTCACCTGGATGGCGGCGGGCAATGGAGGAGGAACTTTCTGCTCTTCAACATACTCAAACGTGGGAACTTACTACTCTCCCACCTGGTAAGCATGCTGTGGGCTGTAAATGGGTGTATACTGTGAAATACTTGCCAGATGGTAGTGTGGAGCGTCTGAAGGCCAGACTTGTTGCTAAGGGTTACTCACAGTTGTATGGAGTGGACTACATGGAGACATTCTCTCCGGTGGCTAAAATTGGTTCTGTTCGTGTACTCATTTCCTTGGCAATTATGTATGATTGGCCTCTCTTTCAACTTGACATAAAGAATGCCTTCCTCCATGGTGATCTGGTGGAGGAGGTTTATATGGAGCAACCACCTGGGTTTGTTGCTCAGGGGGAGGTTGGTAAGGTGTGCAAACTGAAGAAGGCAATTTAATTGGTTGAAGCAATCTCCACGTGCTTGGTTTGGGAAGTTCAGCGAAGTGGTGAAGAGTTTTGGAATGAAGCAATGCCAGGTTGATCACTCAATGTTCAGCTATGACTCAGAAGCTGGGAAGATTTTATTAGTGGTCTATGTGGATGATATTGTCATCACTGGTAGTGATAAATTGGGGATTGGCAAACTAAAGGTATTTCTGCAAAATCATTTTCAAACAAAAGACCTTGGAACATTAAAGTATTTCTTGGGAATAGAAGTTGCCAGGTCAAAACAAGGTGTAAATCTGTGCCAAAGGAAATATGTCCTTGATCTATTGGAAGAAACAGGACTGTTAGGTGCAAAACCGGCTGAGACCCCTATGGAACCAAATGTTAAGTTGAGCAGTGATACAGGAGAAGTATTTGAAGATCCTGGAAGGTATAGACGACTAGTGGGAAAGCTGAACTATCTGACTATCACGAGACCCGACATCTGCAGTCAGTGTGGTGAGCCAATTCATGCAGAACCCTCGTATACCTCACTGGGATGCAATCCTTAGAATTGTGAGGTATCTGAAAGGAGCTCCAGGCCATGGGCTATTGTATAAACCAGGGGGAAAACTTAAAGTAGTTGGGTATACAGATGCAGACTGGGCAGGCTCAGTGAATGACAGAAGATCTACTACAGGCTATTGCACATTTCTTGGAGGAAATCTTGTGACATGGAAGAGTAAAAAGCAGACGGTTGTGGCCAGAAGCAATGCTGAAGCCGAATATAGGGCCATGGCCCACACCACCTGTGAATTAGTGTGGTTGAGGAATCTCCTACAAGAAATTGGGTTTCACATGGATAAACCTATGAGATTGTACTGTGACAACCAAGCTGCACTCCATATCTCTTCCAATCTTGTCTTTCATGAGAGAACAAAGCACATAGAGGTTGATTGCCACTTTGTGAGAGAGAAGATTCTTGCTGGAGAGATAAATACAGAACATGTGGGCTCGAATGACCAGTGGGCAGATTTGTTTACAAAAGCTCTAAGCTCAAGGAAAGTGAACTATCTATGTAACAAGCTGGGATTATATGACATATATTCTCCAGCTTGAGGGGGAGTGTTAAAGTGTGCCGAATAGGGGTAGTTTAGTCTTCTTATGTTTGTTAAGTAGCTTGCTTATGTGGCAGTGTTATTAGAGTTACTCTGCCCCACACTTAAGTAAGGGCATTTTTGTCTTTGTAAAGATTATTAGAGTCTAATATAGATTAAGGGGGTCGACTGAAGGGGTAACCCATCAGATTTCGACAGACCCTTCTTCTTCTTCTCTCTTCTTCTTCTTCTTCTTCTTCTTCTTCTTCTTCTTCTTCTCTTTCTGGTTCGGACTACTGTAGCACCAGTCGAAACATCTATTAAATCTTTTGCTCTCAATCTGTCTACGTGCAGTCATGGCACAGTCCCTGCCACCAGGATCTTGAACCCCTTTTCTCCATCAAAATTAATGTGTTGGTGTGGGCTGCAGTATTAAACAGGTGTCTTACAAATGTGAATCTGATTAGAAAGGAAATGCAGATTCTTGATCTGAGTTGTATTCTTTGTGGGCAGGGGACTGAAGACGCAGATCACCTCATCATCCACTGTTCTGTTGTCTCCCGTTTCCAGTAGCACTACCTCAATGCTGTGGGGGTGTCCTGGGCCATGCTTAACTTGGTCTTGGATATCATATGGGGCTGGAACCTGCCAGGTCTGTCAAAGACTGCTAATTGTATATGGGTGTCTATTCCTGCAGCTGCCTTTAGCACAGTGTGGGCTGAAAGAAACGGAAGACTTTTCCATCACACCTCTAAGGATGTGGACGGGCTAATTTCGTTGTCTTTTGGAAAGCTGGTGTATTGGGTCTCAGCTGTTAAGGGGCTTCAGCAGCAGAATCTGCCAGCCTTGCTGAGATCTAGAAGTCTGTGGGAGTTGTAATCTTGTTGTAGTTTGTGTTTTCCTTTGCCTGGCCAGGGATTTGTTTCTTGGGGGCTTGTTACATCATGTTCTTTCTAGTTTTTTAATAAAATTTACCTTACCTTTTTCAAAAAAATAAAAAAATCGTGCAGATCATCTTATTTCATCCATTAGAAATGGAGTTCTACTTGCAGATAGGTCATGTTTAGATGACCTCAATTTGTTTTCTATTAATTTCTTTCCTGGAATTTTCATATTAACTTTGATGTTAATTTTTTTTTTTTTTGATCAATAACTTTGAAACTTTTATTGATTAAAATACTTTAGGATACAACAATAAGTTACAAAAGAAATCAACATAGTAAGCTGACCCAGTACAGAATTACAAGTGTGCCCAAAATATATCTTTTCTGTGAACCCCTTGCTTTGCTAAGCTATCTGCGAAACTGTTTTAACTTTGATGATAAATCTTAGACTGAACTTAAATCTTGTTCATCTTCTATATTCATTATCATCCTTTTGACCACATCATTGGAGATAACACATAATGTTACCATTTTGTTTGGGTTTTGTAATGATAACTTTGTAATAGTAGTTTTTCTTTTTCAGGAATTACCAAATGGATCAGAATGGACATTGGACATGTTTACGGAAACCTTTATGACAAAGTTGAAGTCATATCCTTGAAATTTATTTGTGGTGTTACATACTTACCCTGTGTATTATTGGCAAAAGGAGTCATTCCATCTATCAAATTTGTTTTCTTAGCATATCTAGTACTGTTGCTGATAGAGTTGTTGCCTTGAAGAGCATAGCTGCATATCGAAGTGGTCTAGAAATTGATACACATGTTAATAAGAAGGATGCGGAGGAAGGACTTATTGAAACCTTAAGTGGTATGGGATGTAATGCGCTTTGTATACATGATATTTTAGCATTGTTAATTCAGGTGTCTTCATATTTATTGAAAGATGATATTTCTTGTGCTATTTCTATTTACAGCTGGGAAGCCCATCCGCATCCAGAATAAGCACCTTATTGATTATATTTTTACATGTAGTTTGGAGGTTGCTTTGAAGTTCAACTTGCCAATGCAGATACACACAGGGTATCAATTTAACCTTACTAGCATAACCCTGTCAAATCGGAAGCTCCCTTGTGGTTATCCTCTGTTCCCTCTGTTTTCATTGTAATTTTATGGGTTTTCTTTTTGCCCTTTCTTTTGAGCATCAGTTTTGGAGACAAGGATTTGGATCTGAGACTGTCTAATCCTCTTCATCTGCGGACTGTTCTGGAGGACAAGAGATTTGCAAGAAGTTGTATTGTGCTTCTCCATGCATCCTATCCATTTTCAAAAGAAGCTTCATATCTGGCCTCGGTTTACCCCCAGGTACAATCTATTAGTTTTCAAGGAATCAGTGATCAGGAAGGTATTAAGTTACAGTTCTAATTATCCTCACAGATCACATAATGTCTCACAATCAGGTCTATGTTGACTTTGGACTGGCTGTACCAAAGCTTAGTGTCCATGGGATGATATCTTCAGTCAAAGGGCTTCTAGAGTTAGCTCCAATAAAGAAGGTGATAAAGTGTGCAAGTGTTTGATCTATCTTTATTGTTTATAGTTTCAGTATGTGCAGTCATATTAACTTGTGCATATCAATAACCTTGTGTGGCTTTTTATAATATACAATCTTCTTTTGGATATAAACCATGCGTTGCATTTCTATTGGCTAATATAAATAGTATATATCTTTAGAAGAAAATTCTATGGAAGGATAAGCATGAAAATTTAGAGTATGAGTGCACCATCATTATCCATGACATGACATGTTTTACTTGCAGTATTATGATATATTAGATATGGATAAACTAGATTTTCTCTTGTATTTATCTCTCTATGTTGTTAACTACAAGTGAACAAGTGCTATATGTTAATTTGTATTGACCAAAATGCTCCCGGGCTCTCTTTAAGAAATGATTTATCCTTTTCTCTATTCCTGCTAGTTCATATCCTAGTTGGAATGCTCAGAAGGAGAAAGACTATGAAAAGAAATATTTTTAGGCCTGATGTGTTAGATGGAGCATGGAGTTGGTTATATGTGGATCTATGTGCCCCCCCTCCCCCCTGCCCCGCGCAGGCCCCAAATCCAATAAACTTCCAATTAACCTATGCTTGAAGTTCTATTTCAAAGGAGAGGGGTGGAGGTCGAGTAACAGTGAGGGCTAAGCATCCGACCTCTCCAGAGAGACAAAACCCTAGGAGCAAGAGATCTTGTCCAAAGAAGTCTGTGAACAAGTGGAGGGGCTGAATTGTCAAGTGAAGGGGAAAGTAAGTCAGATGAATTTGAGACCTCCAACATTGTAGTGCCTTCATGACCAGACACCCGGGGTTTCAAGATTTTAAAGTTTTAATACAGAACAACATTTTTAGAGGAAGATGATAGCGGAATCTAGAAAATCTTACTAGATCTGAAGCTGTAGCGGGGATTGGTAGGGAAGAAAAGAGCTCCCTTGGCAGGGAGCACAACCAGTGCTCAACTGGACATAAAACGTTCTTAGAGGCTCAACAAACACAGGGAGTCTCGTTGGTGGTTTCCAACTGTCCTTGCAAGAAAAGTGATGGTACCTTCGTAAGGGCCTCATTTTTTAACTAGGGTCAACTAGGCATTCCTTAAGTAACTTTGCCTTTTTTCTAGCCTGGTGGAAAGTGGTACCTTGGGTCAAGTTCCAATCCATTTGTACCCAATCCCAACATTCCTTTGGAACCTAAATCTTCTGGTGTGCTTGTCAATTCGATTAAGGCTGTTGGAAGGGTTAGAAATCAGGTTTGACATGGCCAAACTAGGTTTGGTAGCTGGCAAAATTTTCTAACCCAACCTGGGAACTGATTTCTCGGTGATTTTGATATCTGAAATTTTGGGATTGATCTTGCACCGAACTGGACCAGATTTGAAACCCTAATTAAAACTGATCATACTTGATACGGAGACCACAAAAACGCAGTTCCCAAAGTGGTAGTTCACACCCAATATTAGTCTCAAAATCGGCCTCCAACTGAAGATGGCGCAGTGTGTATGTGAAGCTGGTTCAGCAACACTATTTTAGCAAATTTGTTCTCCAACTTGCTTGGATTGAATTGATAATGTGAACCTGATATGCCTTGATGTTTTTCTTGCAAAAACATAGTGGAGGACTGATATAAAACAACCCCCATCAAGGCTAGGTCGAACTAGGGTTTCTAGGAGACAAGAGAGAAGAAAAGAGAGCAAGAGAGAGTGGAAAGAATAGTTTTTTCGCCCCTCCCCTCTTAGTCTCTTATATGGAGCACTCTCCTAATCTATTTAGGAGTTGATCCAAATCAAATTTGGATCAGGACTCTATCTTTAATTGATAAGCATTATCCTCTTAAGAGGATAGGTGCATTTTCTCTAATGATTCACATCCCAAGGTGTTTCATACTTGCATAGCCATTTTGGGCTTGAATATTGTATGGCGTGGGATCCATAAGGGTCTCACACAAGTCCATAAGGGTTCCACCCTACCTCTAAAAGAGGTTAGGCCGAATTCGCTGCTCATGGTAGTGAACCCCTGACTCAATCAACTTGGGCTTAGTTTGGGCCCAACATTTACACTTAAATGATCATTGGATTCAGCCACTCTATGAAGACCCAAGGATAATGGACTTATGTAAGATTGTTAGAATGTTAGAGTGATGTTCGGCTGATAAGAGTTCTTATTAGCCCATACTTATGTTTATCTTATCTTGTAACTGGGCCTGTGCTAATGGGCCTAATCCTGTTTAATGTTTTAAGTCATCTGGGTGTCCCATCACTAATCAGGGGCATCCCAGTAATTTCTTGTACTTTGTACTACATTCATATGTAAATAATAGCATGGTCGACTGTCTAGTACAGTTCAACATTCACTGCATTTCAGAGTTTCTCTTCTCTCCTTTGCTACTTCGAGTACAACTCCTAAGCTTACATGGTATCAGAGCAAGTTCGAACCTAGGGTTTCAGCAGGCGCACTCTCTTCTCTTGCTGTCTTTTCATCTTCTCTCTTCTTTTTCTGGGTTGCTGCAGTAAAGACCTAGGGGTGTAAGAGAGTAAAGCAGATTTGAACCTAGGGTTTCTCTTGATTGTAGGACTCAAGGGAAGTAAGACCCAGAAGTAGATGTCCTACTAGGTTGTTTCCAGTAAGTAGTAGCTATTTGGCTACTAAGAGAGGTTTGTATAGGAAAGACCTAGTTGAGGACTGATTTCAGCAGTCCTAGCACTAGCCGAAAGGGGGAGAGCTTCCTCTACAGTTGCAGCTTCGGTGCTCCAGCAAGACTTGCGCAGAACAGTGGTAAAGATTTAGCCTCTTCTACAGTTGCAGCTTCGGTACTCCAGCAAGGCTCTTACATAACAGTGGTAAATATCCCTATTTTCAGGTCGGTTACCAGCCCTACTTTAGACCTGCACAGCACAGTGGTAAAGACTTACACTGCACAGTTGCAGCCTCAATTTTTTACTTGCTACTGTACCCGAACTGGTTCAGTCTAAGTGAAGTTTATCTAGTGTGCTACCAGCACTGTGAACACTGTGGCCAACCCTACAACACTGTGAACAACTCTAGGACTGAAGTCAGGATGTCCTCACTATCCGGTGAAGTTTCCTCTAGAGATAACAGACCTGTCGCAAGGTCCTTAAACCTGGAAAACCCTAATCTGCACAACTTACAGATTACAAGTGTGCTGCTGGATGAGTATAACTTCAGAGAGTGGTCCGTCTCAGCAAGGCTATTCATTACCTCTCGTGAACTCACAGGCTATTTGGATGGAGACAAGAAAGAACCAGAGGTTGGCAGTCCTGAATACACTGTGTGGCGCAAGGAAAATGCCACAGTCATGTCTTGGTTGCTGGCCTCCACGACTCCTCGGGTGGCCAGAACTGTTCATCATTTCCCTACAACCACTAAAATTTGGGAGAAAGTATCCAAGACATACGTTACAACACTGGAAGGCCTCTGGGAAGAGCTTGACCATCACTTGATTTTGGATTGGGAAAATGCCAAGGATAAGGAGAGGCATGACAAACAGATCGAGGAGAGCAGAGCCTTCAAGTTTCTGGCGGGCCTAGACCCTGTATATGAAGGTATAAGGTCACAGATTCTAGGGAGAGATGAATTACTTGAGCTTCACCATGTCTACTACCTGGTGAGGAATGAAGAAGTAAGGAGAAAGGAGATGCAAGTTGACTCCCAGACACAATCCACAGAACTATCTAGAGAACATTCAGCCCTAGTCTCCACCAAGGGAAATAGATTTTCAGACAAGAAGTCCCTCAAGTGTACCCATTGTGGTGGTGAGAAACACACAAAGGAGAAATGTTGGGTCTTGTACCCTCATCTGAAGCCAGCTGCTTTGAGAAAGGACAAAAAGCAACATATGGGCCACACAACAAGTGGGAATCTTGCCACCAACAACAGCAGTGACAACTCACAGAGTACTCAAACAGTGTCCTCTTCCACCACAAGGCAGACTGCTGACTCCTCTGGACCAAGTACTTTGGGCTTCACAGCTAGTGAGGTAGAGGTTCTCAGCCGAGCATTTGCCCGTCTGAAGAACAATCCTTTAGCTTCCACCTCGTTTGCCAAATCAGGTACAGCCTCTGCATTTAGTGCAACTAGTTCCATTAATTCTACCTCTTGGGTGATTGATTCCGGAGCCACTGACCATATGACACATATGTCCTCATTATTCTCTTCGTATCATTTGTTGTCTGGCCAGGATAAGATGAGAGTAGCTGATGGGTCTCTCTCTACCATCTCTGGAAAGGGGGTGATTGACCTAAGCAAGGATCTCTCTCTTAAATCAGTCCTACATGTTCCTAGTCTTACATCAAATTTGTTGTCTGTTTCAAAGCTTACAAAAAATTTGAACTGCAGTATAACTTTTTTTCCTTCTCATTGTGTCTTCTAGGACAGATTGACGAGGAGAATGATTGGAGTGGTCATGAGTATGGGGGCCTCTACTATTTTGATGCAGATATCAGCTCAACCCTTCAAGCTTCTGCTACTACTAGTCTGAAAAGTGTGGAGTCAATAGCTAGGCTGCACCTGTGGCATGCTAGGCTAGGTCATTTGTCTTTTTCTTCTTTAGCAATGTTGTTTCCCGAATTATGTAAGGGCATTCCAAGTCAGAGTTTAATTTGTGATGTGTGTCAAATGTCAAAACAATGCAAATCAATGTATCCAGTTTCTAGTAATGAAATTCAAGCCCCTTTTGATTTGGTCCATTCTGATGCTTGGGGTCCTTCACCCATTGTTTCCATTGATGGCTTCCGTTACTTTATCAGTTTTATTGACCATTATTCTCGGTGCACTTGGATTTATCTGTTAAAAGGACGTCATGAAGTTCCACGGATAACTATGATGTTTTGCAAGATGGTTGAAACACAATTTGATAAGAAGATTAAGCAAATTCCGTTCACACAATGCAGCTGAATACTTTGAAAGATCCCTGAGCTCATTCATGGAAGATGCAGGTATGTTACACCAATCATCGTGTGCTTACACCCCTCAGCAAAATGGGGTTGCTGAGCGCAAGAACAGGCACCTATTGGAGACAGCTCGAGCTCTACTTTTCCAGCATAATGTGCCCAAGCAATATTGGTCTCAAGTTGTTCTCACTGCATCATACTTGATAAATCGGATGCCATCTAAGGTATTGGGTATGAAGACTCCTTTCTCTGTTTTGTGTCCCACTCTTCCAGAATTTCCTCTTCCCCTACCGGTTTTTGGCTGTACATGCTTCATACATGTGAAGGATCCAAAGCAAACCAAGCTGGATCCCAAGGCTACAAACGGAATATTTTTGGGGTACTCTCCTACACAAAAGGGGTACAAGTGTTATGATCCTGTTTCCAAGAAAAAGTATGTCACCAGAGATGTAGTCTTTTTTGAGTCTTAACCCTATTTCCAGTCTTCTCAGAATCCTCTTCAGGGGGAGACTAGTGGGTTGGAAGAGGATTCTCATTCCCACTTCTTTTTTGTTCCCCTTTCATCACCTTCCACTACTCCTAGCTGTGACATTCCGGGTCAACCTAGTGATGCTCCCATTGTGCCAGTTACTTTTCCTGATATAGCAGATGCTCCTGAAGGTTCCAGTAGGCAAGAGAAAGAGATACTTACATACAACAGAAGGAATAAGGGCCCTCAACCTCATGATTGCAACCAGTTGAACCCAGATCAATCTGTCTCTGCAATCCAAGGTAATTTTGATTCACTCAATTCAGATTTGGATCTTCCTATTGCTCTCCGTAAGCCTGTTCGTTCTTGTACCACTCGGCATCCCATAGCTGATTATGTTTCTTATTCACACTTATCCCCTGCCTATCATTCCTTTGTGTCTACCCTTTTCTCTGTATGTGTCCCTTCCAGGTACTCAGAGGCGGCATCTGATCCAAGGTGGAAAGAAGCCATGAATGAAGAAATGAAAGCAAGAACGTAGGAATTGGTGGACCTGCTAGAGGGGAAAGGCACTGTTGGGTGCAAGTGGGTATTCACAATAAAGCACAGGGAAGATGGGTCAATTGAGAGGTACAAGGCCAGACTTGTGGCAAAGGGATTTACACAAATGGAAGGAATTGACTACAAGGAAACCTTTGCCCCAGTAGCAAAGCTCAACACAATCAGGGTTCTACTGTCACTAGCAGCAAAATTCTCTTGGGAACTCCATCAGCTGGATGTGAAGAATGCCTTCCTAAATGGTGATCTTCATGAAGAGGTATTCATGGAACCCCCACCTGAATATGATGTTGGAAAGAAGGTGTGTAAACTAAGGAAAGCATTATATGGTTTGAAACAGTCTCCCCGGGCATGGTTTGAGAGACTTTGTATGGCCATGAAGAAAGTGGGGTACACTCAGAGCAGTGTAGATCATACATTGTTTACAAGGAGACAGGATGACAAACTTCCAACACTCATTGTTTATGTGGATGATATGGTGTTTACTGGAAATGATGTGAAAGAGATGAAGAGGTTGAAGGAGTTCTTAGCTTTAGAATTTGAGATCAAAGACCTGGGAAATCTGAGTTATTTTCTTGGGATTGAAGTTGCTAGATCAAGAGAAGGAATCTACATATGTCAACGAAAATATGTGCTAGATCTCCTAGAGGAAACATGCATGATGGGGTGCAGGCCAGCAGACACTCTAATAGAACCGAACCATGGATTACAAGAATCAATGGGTGAGGAATACTGTGATAAAGAAAGGTACCAAAAATTGGTAGGAAAATTGATATACTTATCCCTTACTCGGCCAGACATTGCTTATGCAGTGCATGTTGTCAGTCAATTCATGCACTCACCAAAGACCCCTCATATGAGAGCAGTGGAAAGAATTCTCAGATACTTGAAGATTTTCCCAGGGAAAGGAATTCTATTCAGGAAAAACAACAGACTTGAAATTGAAGCCTACACTGATGCTGATTGGGCTGGGTCTGTTGGAGACAGAAAATCAACCTCAGGTTACTGTACATTCTTGGGAGGAAACCTAGTCACATGGCGCAGTAAGAAACAGAATGTTGTGGCTAGATCAAGTGCATAAGCAGAATACCGAGCTATGGCACACGGTGTTGCTGAACTCTTATGGCTCAAAACTCTTCTTAATGAGCTTGGTATCAAAACTGAGGGTCCTCTCAGGCTGTATTGTGATAATAAAGCTGCCATCAACATTGCCAACAATCCCGTGCAGCATGACATGACAAAACATATTGAAATCGATCAACACTTTGTCAGAGAAAGAATTATTTCAGGAGAACTCTGTGTGCCTTATACTCCATCAGAGATGCAGATTGCAGATGTATTAACTAAAGGGCTGTTAACAACAAAGTTCAGGGACTTACTTGGCAAGCTAAACATGATTGATATCCATGCTTAGCTTGAGGGGGAGTGTTAGAATGTTAGAGTGATGTTCGGCTGATAAGAGTTCTTATTAGCCCATACTTATGTTTATCTTATCTTGTAACTGGGCCTGTGCTAATGGGCCTAATCCTGTTTAATGTTTTAAGTCATTTGGGTGTCCCATCACTAATCAGGGGCATCCCAGTAATTTCTTGTACTTTGTACTACATTCATATATAAATATATAATAGCATGGTCGACTGTCTAGTACAGTTCGACATTCACTGCATTTCAGAGTTTCTCTTCTCTCCTTTGCTACTTCGAGTACAGCTCCTAAGCTTACAAAAATAAAGCCCATTAGGTAATCAGCCCTGTAATGGTCTCTTACACCTAATCTCTGAGCCCACAATCATTAGAACACTGCTCACAGGGAAGGACTTAATTCTGTTTTGGTTTCTCCCCATTCTCTTGAACCTTTCTCTTCTTTTCTCTGCACAATCTTTTTCTTTTCTTTTCTATACAGTTTTTAAATCAGATCAGTTGTTTTTTTTTTGCACTTTCTATTGGTTAATATGTGAAATCAAATGGTATTTCGAAAAAAAAGTGTTCATTGTTTTTTCCTCTCACAAAGAGTTGTGATAATTGAGTTCTCTCTCTCTCTCTCCCTTTGTTGCTCTTTTCTTCTCTTTTTCACCTGTCATTGCAACCGGGTAGGTTCTCCATTCCTCAGTTGCAATCGAACCATTCAGTGCCCTTATAATCATATAGCCCTGTTCAAGTTTTCCATTCCCCCACTCCACCTTGAGCAAGATGTGGATACTATTTATGGCCTGCAATCCATCTTTTCAAAAGCAATCCATTTGTTTGGTTTGCATACGATGTTGTAGAAACATGCTTTGGAGGTTGTGTTAGAGTCAAATAAAAAGTCTATGCGAAAACTCAGAGTCGGTGTTTGTCTGTGATAATATGCAAATCCGGCCTGTTGTTGAAGCTTATCTGGTGGTGGCTGGATTTTCTGATGTTTGAATCCAGAGGAATTCAGTTTGCGTTGTAGCTTAGCAGGAATCTTACCTTCTTTACAACAGTCCTTAGACAGTTTAAGGGCTTTTAGATGTTGAGAACCATTGCTGCTGGAGATTGGATGAGACGAAAGGCCCCCAAAAAATCAAGAAAAAACAGAGTAAGTTTTTTTACATTGGTCTTTGTGGAGATGTTGAAATAATGCTGCCCAATGTCCATCAATACAGACATCTGAATGGCACATAGCATGGCTACTCAAGACGGTTGGCAGTTAATATCTGTCCAAATGCCAAATTGTGTGTGCTATTACTATTAAAAACTCCATGAGGTACCTTTTTGAATAGATACCAATGTCTTCATACCACAACGTGGGAGAGATCGCCTAGAATAGCAGGAGATGTTCCAACCTCATTTTTTTGAGAATTGCAAACCAATCAGCTCTTTTTGGTTTCATTATCTTCATCCACGCATCTTACAATTGATATAGACTGATTTTCTGTGGAGAGAAATGGATAATCTGTTTTGTGAGGGCACTACATTGTTTTGTCATCTTTGATTGGAGATGAGATATAACTTGCTTTTGGGCCTCTGTTATATCATCACCTAATAGTTTCATGTTCAATGGGTAGCTTTATTGTTATGTTGCAATGGAATACAAATTGGAGTCAAAGCCAAATAGTGGTTTTCATTGGCACTATTGTTGGGGGACTTCTTTTGTTCAGTTCCCTGGCCTGGTAGCTCCAACCTGTTGATTTGCACAATGCTTATAGGTGGTAAGAATGATCATTCTCATTATCCTTTGTTGCAGATCAGGACACCATCAGTGGCATCTGCAAGAATAATCAGTCCCATGAGATGGATGAGGGCAGGGAAAGCTGGTGCGGAAATGGTTAAGGGGGAAACATTCCAGCATCTAGAGCATTTTGGCAGAATCTCTGGTCAATATATAGATGATCTGTTTCATGAAACAATAGGGCTTTTAAAATTTTAAATTGGTTACATGCAAATGACATGTAACTTTAACTAAAGGAGGGTATATTTAAGCCCAGTGGGATCAGCCCACAAGGTATATTTAAGTTTATTTGAAAACCTCTGGGTATGTTTTAGTCTTTTACCCTAAGAATTATAGTCTATGCCCGGGCCTGGCCCGGACCCCAGGACTGAAATATGATCCCAGGCCGGCATATGGGTTTATAGGACTAAATAATAAAGTTTTAAATATTTATTTCTTTGGTAAATAAAGTTTTAAATATTTTATAATATTTTATATTATATCAGCATGTATGGAATACATGAAAGAACTATTGTACGGGCTTAGGCCAAGCCAAGCTTGGCTTTGGGCTTAGGACATTGAAATTGTTACCACCCAACATTCATGGGTGTCTCTTCTTATATAGGTGAAGGCAAAACATCCACTTTCATACTTGAGCAATGTGGGACAAAGAATATGCAAGGTCTTCATTCTCATAGTGCTTGTTCATTCAACATCCTAGATTGTAGATGAAAGGCATTAGTAAGGATTAGAATAAGCTTCAAAGAAAAGGTTGGAAGCTGGACAAACTAGGGACGACATTGGCAAACCTTTTTTTTTATGAATGATAATAGATTTATTAATTCAGAAACTAATTTAGAGTGAATTCATACAACACCCCAGGGAGAGGCACGAGCTGCAGCCCCTCCTTGAATCTTACAAGTAAACTAGGAAAGAAAAACAGGAATCACAGCTGAGCCCAAAACAATTCTTCCCTATTTACCCCTTGCTTGGCTAACACATCTGACAAAGTATTTGCTGATCTCCCCACCCACTGTACAGTGACCAACATATTCCTTGTCAACCAACTGGGATTTGATATTGCCTGATTGGGAGAAGTTGGGGCTACATAATTGTGAAATGGATAATTGATTTTGTAATTTTTTTGTTCTAGTTTTGTTATTAGGTGTTGCCTTAAGACCTACCCAGGATTTACTAAGCTCCTTTCTTTTTTAATTTTAGTGAAAATTTCTCTTATACTTATCAAAAAAAGAAAAAGAAAAAAACTTGGTTGTTCATTGTCCTATATCGCTTAAGTATGACAATGAAGGCTTTGCCTTCATATCTATAAGGAGTGCTACCCAAAGAGAATGACTCGTTAACTCTTACATGAGTTGACCAGTTGAAATCTGTGAACTCATGAATATATGTAATATCTGTTAACAGTAGTTGTACTATGCCGCAGGGGCATTTTTGTCCTTGTACCTATTTTTTATGTCACCCTAACATAAATAGAAGTGCTGGTGCCGCCAGCCTATCTTTTTGACTCCAAAACATGGTATCAGAGCATCGATTCTGAGATTAAAGTCAGTTCGACCATCTTTTTGCTTCAGTTTTCTTCTTCTTC
The DNA here is from genome assembly GCF_055504915.1 of Nelumbo nucifera. NCBI lineage: Eukaryota > Viridiplantae > Streptophyta > Magnoliopsida > Proteales > Nelumbonaceae > Nelumbo > Nelumbo nucifera. The sequence goes on along the minus strand of NC_142654.1, from coordinate 8,398,345 downwards.
TGATTGAAGCCAGCAGGAAAAACACATCGATTGACCTGTAAGTGTCTTTTTTCTTTTTCTTTCTTGGTCGTGTGCCAAGAACCCCCTAAAAAGGGGGTACACTCATGCTGTGAAGGGTGTTTTCAGTCCCATATGGAACGTGTGATATTGTTTTGTACCCTGTAACTGGGTTGTGGTGGCCTAGACGACCTGTGTCTGCTGTAGCAGCAGTTTTATATTTGTTTGTGGTGTTTGGAGTGCTTGTATGGCCTGAAATAGAGTGTAGTGGTCCTCATAGGGGCTGTCCAGACCAGTAGAATAACTGTCCCTTCTCTGGAATTCATTTCAGCAGTGTAGTAGTGTGCATTCTTTGGTTTAATTGAAGAGGAACTGGCCTGCAGTTCTGGTTTATGTGAATTCGAATATTCTTGTGACAGTGGCGAACTATGTAATTAGGTCCTTTCTATCAATGTCTTCGAAGGATTCAGTGACCTCTGGTGGGTCTTCTGGCCACAGCGGAATGAGTGGGGCATTAGACATGAATTTGCCTATGGCTGTAATCCCGTTTGATGGACTTAATTACATAGAATGATCTAAGGATATTAAACGCTACATAACTGCAAGGGAGAAAATAGGTTATATCAATGGTAAGATAAGAACCAAGGTCAGGAAGTGCAGAACATGATAGGTGGGACCAATAAAACATGATACTGTCGTGGCTATTGTTGTCTATGATGCCACAAGTAAGAAAACGTTCATGTGGGATGAAACTGCCTTTGAGATTTGGGAGCAAGCTAAATCTACTTACTCAGAACAATGTCATTATGCGGAGACTTATCAGTTGCAAGCTGCTTCTTCAACTTGCAAGCAAGGGGAGAGGAGTCTCAGCAATGGTTTTTTGCTTGCCTTTTGGGGCTGAACCCAATGTATGAATCTATTAGGGTTTAGATACTGGGAAGTAAAGAGCTCCCATCAGTGCAGGAAGTATATGGTCTAGTACAGTCAAAAGAAAGCAGGAGGAATGTTATGAATTGTTCGGAGGGGGAGCTGGTTTCTCTAGCTGTCAAGGGAGGTACAAATTCAAGTAATGGAAGTTCTGTTAAGAAGATTGATTCTTGGAAAAGGGTGGAAGACAAAGATAAGCTGTGGTGTACTCATTGCCAGCGATGCATGCACACTAGGGACACTTGTTGGGATCTCCATGGAAAGCCTAAGATTGATTCTCAAAAAAGGGTGGATGACAAAGATAAGTTGTGGTGTACTCATTGTCATCCTCCTACCACTAGCCCAAGACAAATAAACTTCACCAATCCTACCTTATTTGCCCATGGAAACTTTGTTTCCCAGGCCATGTGAGGTTCTAGTTCTTTCTCAAGTTAAAAAGAGAAGCTAAGAAGGGTAAAACTGTAAAATGACAAAAGAGACCTGCCATATAAGGGTAAGCAACAAAAGGAAGAAAAGTAAGTTTGTAAACTTAAGGCAATGAACTTTTTTTTGATGGTGGCAATAAACTTTATTGACAAATGAATAAAAATAGTTGATAAGTTGCATTTTTTTTTGAGGAAGGGATTGTTATTGCTTTATTCTCTAGCACTATTGGAGAAGGTGACTCTCTTAGGGCTGAGATCCTTGCAGCGCTTGCAGGAATTTGAAGAGCAAAGGAATTAAATATCAGCCGTTTGATCCTGGAAGGTGATTCGAAGGTGGTGGTTAGTTGGTTGAAGACAGAGGACAGTGGTTTGTGGAACTTTAACAATGAAAAAAAAAACAGTTCTTATGGCTGGGTAGGGACATTGAGATTCACTACAGCTGGGTGAAGAGGAGTGTCAACTCATTTGTGGATGGGTTGGCCAAGCAAGGAGTGAATAGGGAGTCTGTATTTTGGGCTAATTTTTAATCTTTTCTCTTTGCACTCCCTTTGTTTTCTGTTTTTGGGGAGCTAAGATATTTTATCTCCCCTCTTGTATCCATATTCCCTCTTTTCTTTTAATTTAATGAAGCTGGTATTATTGATCAAAAAAAAAAGTTGCAATATTTTTTTAGGCTAAAAAGTGTTAGTTTAAATAAATAAGTTTCATAGTTATTTTTTATCAAACCTATCTGTTCAATTGATGAAATTAATTGAATAGTATTAAAAATTGTAACATTGGTAATGTTTACAAGGATGAGCGCATGTTTCTTATTTTTTATATGCTTTGTTTTTTCTTCTTGTACTTGTAGCCTCAAATATTAAACATGCAATTCTTTACAGGTCATGTTCAGCACTGATGGTTATGCATTTCCTGAAACCTTTTATTTAGGTAAGTCAATAATTTTACTTATCAACAATATCTGATGGCTATGCATTGATGATGATGCTAATTTTATCAATATGATCAGAAAATCTACTTTTTACTATGAAGCTGTAAGATGCTGTAGGATTATTTGTATTAATATCTATGGTTAAGTTTCATGGAGGAAATGCTACTCCAAGAACATGACATCAAAAATAACTTTCATAAAACACCAATAATAATGTTCAAGGTTACCAATCAAAGGAGATTCCAAAACTGTGGTAGGATGGCTCACAAACAACTCTAAGACAACATGACAGTGCAAATATACCTTAGCACAAATCAAACAGATTGCTACAGAATTGGTAGTGATGTGGTCATAGATGCATAGACCAGCAAACAGTGTAGCTGATTCACTTGCAAAGCAAAGGATGAATAGGGATAATTTGTACTAGGGGTGCACAACAATATAATTGTCTCTTTTTCCTAAACATAAGTGAAGTATACCAATAAAAAAATAATAATTTCTACAATGTATTGATAGCATCTGGCTTAAAGAAACTACAGCCCTACCTAAGATAGGACCCAATGAACCAATCTCAATAATTTACCTAATCTAACTTGAGTAATTATAGGAAAAATGAGCAACATTCCTAAATCTTTAAGGACTAGCCTGAAAGTAAAGATTCTCATTATAGGATGTATATTCTTTGTAAGTTCTCACCTCTTGTTTTTATTGCATGATTTTTGACTTCTTTGGTAGTTAACCTGATAATCTTTTGAATGACATCAAGTTTAAGTCAAATGTGTAAGTTTTGGCACCTCAAATTTAGAATGGAAGTGTAACGATAGGCTTTAGACAATCTTTCTCTCCCACTTTTGGTCAAAATCCAAAAAATTGACATGATTTTAATATATTTGCTGTTTCACATTCCATCATCTACAAGGGTTTTGTGACTAATTCTTCCTATTTATGTTTTATTCTAGGATGTTCCATTAAACCACAATGTTTTTAATACAAGCATTTTCTTCTTAAAGGCACTAATGTTTGCTATGCTTTTCCCTGCCACTGGCAGCAGTCGTGACTGGAACACACTCTAACAATGTGGAATCTCTAGCAAGCATTCACACTAACAATGTAGAATCTCTAGCAACATCTGGAAGAATGTTGTGATGAGCGTGAGAGGGTGAGGGAGTAGATGAGGGTGATCTGGTGGAGCCGAGTGAACCTCTTACCAGGATCTCACCCAATGAATGAATATCGTAGACAGCTGGCCTCACAAGGCTAAATAGGAGTCTTTTAGGGGTTCAAAGTATTGTGTCAGTAGGAAATATCCAGGGAAATGGCTATTTAGAACCCGTTTATGCTTTTCTGCTATCAACTTTAAAGATTAGAAGATATTTGATCATTGTGTATCACAATAAAACCTCTTGCTAACCCAAGTGTTCCCAGACCTGCAAGGGTTTCAGAGAAAAAGTAGAAGAAGAGAAAATTGAAAAGGAATGGGTGGCAGAGTCCTTCTCTCTGGCCGGCCCTAATTGCTTTTATTAAGACTTTGATTAGAGGTACAAAAAAATGCAAAAAAATCCCCTGATTAGTAATACTAGCACTAATAACTTAAGAGCACTAATGGGCCCGAGGACTAAAGCGGAATAATTACTAACAGTAATAAGAAGAAAAACAAAACATATAATAGGACAAATAGGTCCACACATGAGAGAATCATCTACTACAACACCAAGTATTGACATAATAAAATTGCTAATTGTTTTATTCACAGGAACTACTGTTATGTTCTTCTTTTATCACCTTTCGTTTTTTACTCTGTAGGTGCTAAAATAGCACGAGAAGTTGTATTTTCTGTTCTATGTGATGCATGTGATGATGGTGACTTCACAATTCCTGAAGCTGTGGAAGCAGCTGAAGACATCTTTAAGAAAAATGCAATTCGGCTTTACAAAATTGATGGGATTATTGATCTTTTTGATTCGAAGAATGCTGTATCCAATGACTTAGTAATGACATTTCAAAAGGACATTGTGTTTATACGGATTATCTGGGTTGATACCTCTGGACAGCATCGATGTCGTGTGAGTTTGTCATTAATTGGAAGGCTCTGATTATTAACATGTTTTTACTGTTTTTGTTATTATTTGATGGAAAACGGCAATACGCTAAGAAGTTTAAATATAATAGTTTTTTAGGAGAAATTTCTGGTCAAAAAAATAAGTTTTTAGGGAGAAAGGGAATGGCTTGTTTGTATATTCTAAGGCAAAAAACTACTGACAAATTAATAGAACTCAAGTGGTGGTTGTTCAGTGTCAAGACAAATTTGGTGGTTAAAGGTGCTTATGGATTTTCCTTTAGTTATCTACTACTTAAAAGGAGCTTTTACTATTACATCTCTGACATTTCTGCATATCTGGCTATACTAACCTGAATGGCAACATCAAAATTCTGAAGAGTATCCTTATAAATATCATAGGAGATGATCATCTTGGGTTAATTAGGATTTGAACACATGACGACAAGGGACAATTGATAGAGAAAAGGTTCAAGTTAATTATTAATAACTGGATAATATAGTACAGAAGAACCTCATCTTGGAATTTAGATATTTAGAAAGTTTTCCAGAAAGTTCAATGGGGAAATTTGTCCTGGAGAAGGATCCTGAAGATTATTATTGATGTGGATCCTCTTCCCTTAAAGGACTAGAAAGTATTATTAAAACTGATATGAGATTACCTTCTTTGGTAAACTCATGTACCTTTTTGTTAGTAAGAGTGATGTGCCAACAATATGCAAGTATAGCCCAGGTACAGTGCAAAGTTATATATTAGGAAGTTAGAAAAGAAGGAATCAAACTAGGCATAAGAGTTGTATTTTATCCTTACGTCATTTGGGAGTGGGTAACTGTTAATGTTCCATCATTACCATCTCTAAGAAGCATTTCTTTAGAAGCCGATTGATTTTCAAAAATGCAATTATTCCTCTCAACCCGTACTAATACTAATGTAAGGAGGAGAAAATTGCTACTAGGGTGTATGGGGTTGGTAGAAATGAATAGATATAGTAGAAATTGTGCAGGGAGTGAGGGGTTTCAATTAGATTTTCTTATAAGAAGAGAAGTAAATCAGTCCTCTAATATCAAGATTAAATTTAGTGATTAGTAGAATAGAACAGATCTGAATAACTGTATAAGAGAGGAAGATGGCGAAGAGAAGAGGTAAGAGAAGAAGAAGTCGAATAATCACCCTTCTCCTCTAACCCTATTTTTTTATTAATCTCTAAAAAATTGATGAGGACAAGTATACCCTTAAGTGGGCGGCCAGCATGGCAATTACATAAAGAAAGTAAAATAAGAACAAATAACAGGCCCATCAACATAAAATAAAAGATAAAATAAAGGATATCACATGAGAGGCTGTTAGGGCCCATTCAGCCTAGTCTCTTTACACTCCCCCTCAAGCTGAGCATAGATGTCAATCATGCCTAGCTTGCTTATATAGTGTGTCAATTTCCCCCTGGGAACTCCCTTGGTTAAGATATCAGCCAGTTGCTCTTCTGATGTGATAAATGGTAAACAAACTTCTCCTGAAGAGACTCTTTCCCTTATGAAATGCCTATCAACCTCAATGTGCTTAGTTCTGTCATGCTGAACAGGATTATGTGCAATGTTGATAGCAGTTTGGTTGTCACAATAGAGCATCATTGGTTTTTCATAGTCCACACCTAACTCCTCTAGAAGGGATCGTAGCCATAGTAATTCTGACACACCATGAACCATTGCCCTGTATTCTGCTTCAGCTGAAGATCTAGCAACTACTGATTGTTTCTTACTCCTCTAAGAAACAATATTCCCAGCAACCAGAGCACAATAACCAGAGGTGGACCTTCTGTCATCAATACATCTTGCCCAATTTGCATCAGTAAAGGCTTCCAGCTTCATGTGACCATGCTTAGCAAATAGAATACCTTTCCCTGGAGTACCTTTCAAGTAGCACAGAACCCTTTCTGCAGCAGCTAGATGAGTATCTCTGGGAGAATGCATAAACTGACTGAGAACACTTACTGCATAGGAAATATCTGGCCGAGTCATGCAAAGGTATAACAACTTCCCAAGCAGTCTTTGAAACACTCCTTTATCAGACAAAGGTGCACCATCTGTGGCAGAAAGCTTATGATTAGGATCAATGGGAGTGGAGATAGGTTTAGCTCCAAGTTTACCAGTTTCAGCAAGAAGATCAAGGACATATTTGCGCTGAGATATGAATATACCATCCTTAGATCGAGCAACTTCAATGCCCAAGAAATACCGAAGATCTCCCAAATCTTTGATGTCAAATTCAGAGTTGAGAAATGCTTTTAGTTTGCTGTCCTCTTCAATGTCATTACCTGTGACCACAATATCATCAACATAAACAATCAAAAAGGTCACCAGAGAGTCATTTCTCTTCAAGAACAGTGTATGATCAGATTGTGTTTGAATGTAGCCAAAGGAGACAAGAGTAGCCCGAAATCTCTCAAACCAAGCCCGAGGAGATTGTTTGAGACCATAAAGGGATTTGTGTAGTTTACACACCTTGCCTTTCATTTCTTTCCCATACCTTGCCTTTCATTTCTTTCCCATACACTCCTGGAGGTAGGGACATATAGACCTCTTCATGCAGTTCTCCATTCAAGAAGGCATTCTTAACATCAAACTAGTGTAGGGGCCAGTCAAAAGTAGCTGCTAGAGAAAGTAAAACCCTGACTGAAGTCATCTTAGCTACATGAGCAAATGTCTCCAGATAGTCAATGCCATACATTTGGGTGTAACCCTTAGCAACCAATCGAGCCTTAAACCTCTCAACAGAGCCATTAGAGTGATATTTAATAGTAAACACCCATTTACAACCCACTGGTTCCTTTCCTTCCGGCAAGTCCACAATGTCCCAGGTATGATTCTTATGCAGTGCATCAAGTTCAGTCATCATAGCATCCCTCCATTCAGCTTGAGATAAAGCTTCCGGTACAGACCTGGGTATCATATGGAAAGAAACAGAGGCAAGAAAAGAGTAGTAGGAAGGGGAGAGAAGGCTGTAAGATAAGTGTTTGGATATACAATGGGTTGTACACTTCCGCTTGCCCTTGCGAAGAGCAATAGGAAGGTCAAGGTCTGGAACAGTCAGAGATGGGTTAGTAGAGGGTTGACATGTTTCCTCAGGAATGATGGGAGTGGCAAGATGCTCTTCTGAAGGAGTGGAAACAACCTGCACATGTCTGAATCTCCGCCTTTGGTACCACCTCTGGAAAACAGGAGCAGAAGCAGGAGGGGGAGCAGGGACATCAGGGGTAGGTCCAGTGGAAGAGGAGGACACCCCATGATCGGACTCACAAGGAATGGGAAGCGGAACAGCTGGAGACATAGCAAAGTACTCATCAGATTTCTCTCCCTCAGGAGGAATACTGAAGAAGGGAGTCAACTCTGCAAAGGTGACATCCCGAGATACAAAGCGGGTGCCACGAACCGGATCAAAACAGCAATAACCCTTTGTGTGGAAGCATATCCCAGAAACACGCACTTATGAGCCTTGGGTTCAAACTTGTGCCTTTGGTGACTATGAATATGCACATAGCAAGTACACCCAAACACACGGAGAGGAAGAGAAAAGAGATCCTCATCCGGCAAGAGAAGACTAAAAGGGGTTTTAAAGCCAAGGACCCGGGAGGGCATACGGTTGATCAGAAAGGTAGCAGTAAGAACAGCATCTCCCCAAAACTTTATAGGAACATGGGATGCAAATAAAAGGGATTTGGCAACCTCAACCACATGCCTGTTCTTTCTTTTCGCTACCCCGTTTTATTATGGAGTGTAGGAACAAGAACTTTGATGAATAACCTCAAAGGTTTCAAGATAGGTGGAGAGGGTTCTCTCAAAATACTCCTTAGCATTGTCAGAGCGGAATATTTTGATATGGGTATTAAACTGGGTGAGGATGAGTTCATGAAAATTTTTCACAATAGCTGGTACTTCATCCCTGGATTTCATGAGATAAATCCAAGTGTAACGTGAGTAATCATCAATGAAAAGGATAAAGTACTTGTAACCCCCCATGGTTGGCATGTGATATGGCCCCCACACATCAGAGTGAACAATATGGAAAGGAGAAAAAGATCTTTTATTGCTAATTGAATAGGAATGTCCACAATGCTTTGCCAGCTCACATGATTCACAATGAAGACTCGATAAAGACACTCCTTTAAACATATCTGGGAACAAATGACTCAAAGCAGAAAAGGACAAGTGGCCAAACCGAAAATGACATAATAAAATTTTGTTAACAGACTCTGACACGACTGACTCTAAGGCAACTCCATGAGGTAGTCCCAAAGCTTGATCTGGTGTGTCCAGCAAGTTTATTCCGTTCGCCTCATGGCCACTCCCAATCATCCTCTGAGACTGCAGGTCCTGAAAAACACAATGAGTGGGAAAGAAAGTTATGCTGCAATCCATTGACTTTGTTAAGTTACTAACAGATAAGAGGTTTGTGTTAAGCTTAGGGACATGGAGAACAGAAGATAAGAACAAGGTGTCAGAGGTCTTTATATCACCTTTACCAGAGATGGGGGCAAGGGACCCATCGGCAAGGGATATTTTCTCTTTCCCAGAGAGGAGGTGATATGAGCAAAACAAGTTAGATAGGCTGGTCATATGGTCTTGCACCGGAATCAATAATCCAAGGGATTTTACGATTACCTGAAGTTGAAGCATGATTCGCAGAAGCACGAGTACCTGAGTGAGCAAAAGCCGATGAAGATGATGTATTGTTGGAAGGGTGAGTTGAAGAAACCGTAGCTTCTAGGTGATTTAGGAGCCTTCCATACTTCTCAAAATCCAGCTTCATTGCAGCCAACTGCTCAATAGTTGATTTTTCTTCGCTTTCCTTACTTCCCCCTTCAGGCACTGTAGCAGCATTAGCAGTCTTGGATTTTCCCACCTGACTGCCCTTCTTAGGGTTATTATTGTTCTTAAATCTATCAGGAAGAAGTTCAGGATGAAGCTTCCAGCAGGTGTCCTTTGTATGTTGTGGTTTCTTGCAATATTCACACAATTGCTCTCTTTTCTCAGTAGGGCCCTTCGGTTTCATTCTCGCATGTGCAAAATGTTCTGTAGATGGACTCTGCAACTGCACCTGCCGCCTACTCTCCTCACTACTTATCATAGCATATGCTTGTGAAAGAGTAACCTCATCCCTGGCCAAAATGTTTTGTCTGATAATATCAAACTCAGGGTTGAGTCCAGTGAGAAACTCAAACACCCTATTTCTCTCCACTAGCTTTCTATACATTTCAGCATCCTTTTTACTCTCCCATACCACTGTTTCCATAACATCAATTTCCTGCCATAGGGACTTTAGTATAGAGTAGTAGATTGCCTCACTCTTCTCCCCCTGTCTCAGGTTCTTCACATCACTTTTCAATTTGTATGCTTTGGTTACATTCAGTTTCTGTGAATAGGTCTCAGTTACACTGTCCCATATCTCCTTAGCCAAAGACATCCAGAGATAGTGCTGGCTTATATGAGGTTGCATAGAGTTGACTAACCATCCTAAAACAGTATAGTTCTCTTGCATCCATCTTTCAAATTCAGGGTCTGTCTCTTCGGGTTTCACCTTGCTGCCTGTGAGATACCCGAGTTTTCCTCTACTACAAACATAGATTTTTATAGACTGGGCCCAAGCAAGATAGTTCGTCCCATCTAGCTTAATTGTGGTAACACCCGTCAAAACAGAATCTACTGGAGCAGGTCCAGAAGCTGGCACCTGCTTGAACTCACTTCCGTATGTCTCCATTAATCAAACGAAAATCAGTGAACAGAAAATTTTGACTATATAAACTTACTTGAAGTCAAAACAGAACTTGGGTGCTTGAAAAACTAGGGTTTTGCTCTGTCCAGCAGATGGGCGGGAGAGAGAAGACACTACCACACCTACCGGAGTAACCCAAACTCTTCCAAACCTGAACTGCCCTCCTTTAGCAGTCACAAGACACCTTCCAAGCACAGAGCGCCACACCCAAGCTTCACCTTTCCTGGTAACTCGAAAATCTCCATTTGGCTAGGGTTTTGGGCAGCAGCAAAACAACATCACTTCTTGGCAAAATCTGGCCAGAACTAAACTCTCCAAACCCTTCTACCAACTAGGCAAGTGATTCTCTATATTATAGAGAACCTATCTCTCCATACACTCTCTTGATTTTAGAGTGTATAGGAACAAAGAAAAAAAAAAGAAGAAAAAGGAACTGAACCCTCTCTGATACCAAGATGTAAATCAGTCCTCTAATATCAAGATTAAATTTAGTGATTAGCAGAATAGAACAGATCTGAATAACTGTATAAGAGAGGAAGATGGCGAAGAGAAGAGGTAAGAGAAGAAGAAGTCGAATAATCACCCTTCTCCTCTAACCCTACTTTTTATTAATCTCTAAAAAATTGATGAGGACAAGTATACCCTTAAGTGGGTGGCCAGCATGGCAGTTACATAAAGAAAGTAAAATAAGAACAAATAACAGGCCCATTAAGTGAGGCCCATCAACATAAAACAAAAGATAAAATAAAGGATATCACATGAGAGGCTGTTAGGGCCCATTCGGCCTAGTCTCTTTACAAGAAGAAAGGAGTGACCTAGAGTAGTAGAGGAGCTAGTGGTATTGTGGATTTTATGGGTAGGTAGGAACTTGTGGATCTTCCTATGCTGGGTTGGAAGCTCACATGGACAAATAATCAAGAGGAGGATTTTTTAGTGAAGTTGGATAGATTCATGGTATCAAGTGATTGGGAAGAAAATTTTCCACAGGTATCTTTGTTCTACCTAGACCACTCTTTGATCATGCTCTGATTTACCTAGACTTTGAAGGGATTCCTTCGAAGTGAGCTCCCTTTAGGTTTGAACACTTATGGCTAAGGAGGAAGGCTTTGTGGACCAAATGGGAGTATGGTGGGCTGAGATGCACATTGAGGGGACAGCTAGCCATGTTTTTAGTAAGAAGTTGAAAGTGTTAACAGAAAGGATGGAAAAGGGAGGTGTTTAGATGAGTGAACAACACGAAGAAAGAGTGCTTAGACATCTTAAAGGGGCAGGACAGGATGAAAGAGGAGGGAAGGTAGAAAAGGATAAAGGCTAAGCTAGATTATGATAGAATTGCATATCAAGAGGAGATGAAATGGAGACAAAAGGAAAAATGTCATTGGATCAGGGAAAGAGACAACAATACAAGAATTTTTCATAAAATAGAAAATGCCAGAATGAGGGAATTAAAAGTCTTGGAGTAAAAGGGGAGTGGGTAGAAGAGGAAGGCCAAATTAAAGAAAGTGTAGTGAACTTCTATTTGAAGTTGTACAAGGAGGAATAGAGGAGAAGACCTAAATTGGATGGCATTAAGCTTGAGGGATTAGTTGAGGAGCAGGCAAGAGAGTTGGAGAGAAGCTTTGAGGAGAGGGAGGTTTGGGAGGCTTTAAAAGAGTTGGAGGGGGAGAAAGCTCCATGTTTGGACAGCTTCACCATGACATTTTACAAGAAGTACAGAAATTTTATAAAGGAAGATTTAATGAAGGTATTCGAGGAGTTTCATAGATCTGCAGTCCTGGAAAGAACTAAAAGGTTGAAGGCTGTTTTGGGCAGTTGAGAGAATTCAGACCAATCAACCTCATAGGGTGTATATAAGATTTTGGCCAAGGTTTTGGGTAAAAGGTTGAAGGCTGTGTTGGGCAGTTTAATTTCAGACACCTAGGAAGCTTTTTTTGAAGATTGATTGATGATTGATGGGGTTTTGGTGCATAATTTTGATGGGACCAAGTTCCTTGTCCCCTCAAACTCTACCAATGGTGTAAGCTGGGATTTAGGGCTCAGGAAGAGACTCTGATGTGATGAACTTACTCCAATTATTGAAGGAAGTTTTCCTTGAACCTTATAAACTGGATAGCCGAATTTGGACTTGTACTCCTTCCAGTTCTTTCTCTTGTGCTTCTTTCTATAGATCCCTCTCTCAACCCTCCATTAGTTCTTTGCCTTCTTTTCCAGCTATAGAGCTTTGGTGCAAGCCAATTCCTCCTAGGGTTGGAGCTTTGTGTTGGGAAGCTGTTCATGAAAAGATCAAGACTTGTGATTTGCTTCAAAGAAAGCACGAGAACTGGAGCTTATCTCCACATTGGTGTGTTTTATGCAAAGCTAATGGTGAGAACTGTTACCATCTACTTATCTCTTGTTCCTTTACTGCATATATTTGGGAATGGTTTTTCTCCTTGTATGGGTGTAGGTGGGATCCTCCGGTTGATGTGAAAATGTTATTTGATCCGTCATTCTTTCCATGGCCAAATAAGAGGGGAGACTAATGTGGAGATGCACTAGAGCGACAATACTATGGACAATATGGGAAGAAAGGAATTCAAGATTATTCTTGGAAAAGGAAAGAAATAAGGAAGACTTGATTGAAGCAATAATGGTTAGGGTGGCTCACTAATGTAACTACGGATGATATTCTTAGAAAATGGAAGGAAGTGGTAAAATCTGTTCCTTATACACCTGCTACTACTTATCTTTGGTCTCCACCAGAAACAGGATCTGCTTAACTTAACTTTGATGGTAGTAGCATTGAAAACCCAGGACCATCTGGAATTGGAGGTGTATTTAGGGATGATGAGGGGAGAATAATTGCCTTATTTTCAGGCCCAGTGGAAGAGGGAGATTCTCTCAGAGCAGAGGTTTTGGCAATGATGGAAGGAGTCCAAAGAGCAAGGTCTTTGAATATTAGGAAATTAGTAGGGTAAGGGGATCCACAGTAGGTTGTAAATTGCATGCGTAGTGATGAAATGAAGATGTGGTTTTACAACAACGAAAAGTAAAAATTCAGATGGCTAACGAGGGATATGGGAGTATCATTCTGCTGGTGTGTAGCGCTAAGTCTTTTGCAGATACTCTAGCAAAACAAGGGGTGGGACGACAAGTTCTGTTCTGGGCACAATTGTAAGGGAAGGGTGCATTTAAGGAGAGAGATAAGCTGTTTTATCTCTCACTGTTTTTTCTATGTTTTTACTCAACTGTACTATATCTTTTTTCTAATCTAATGAAATTTCACAGTTACCGATCAAAAAAAAAAAAAAAATTGAAGGTGCCAAGGTGAGGCTAGGTGACAGTAAGGGTGCCTTGTAACCTAGGCAATCTTGGAAACAGCTTCTCTGTATGTGCAGGGGTAAGGCTGCATACATCTGTTCCTCCCTAGACCCGGCATTGGCAGGAGCCTCGTTCACTGGGATGCCATAAAAACCATGAATCCTAGGGTAATTCCCTAGGTTCCATAGCAAGTAGCAACCATCTTTCACTAGTAATTGTATATAATCTTCATAACAAATGTATAAACTTCATTTAAATCATATACAATCAACATATTCATGAAAAAATGGAAGGAAGAAAGAAATTTCAGAAAATAGAAGGGATAAGCCCTAGTCCTTGGAAAAGAAAGAAATTTCAGAAAATAAAAGAAGAAGGTTTGTGGTGGTGTTGGGTCTACATGTCAATATCCACAAAAGTGGAATAATTGTAGTGGGAGAGGTTTCCAAATAGGGGTGCAAGTTGGGCCGGGTTTGGGATGGCAACGGGTAGGGTAACTGTGAAAATTGTCCTTTCCATTCCCAAACCTGCGGCAATATTATGGACAATTTGGGTTGAAAGGAACTCTAGAATCTTTCTAGAGAAGGAGAGAAGCAAGGAAGATGTGATGGAGGTAATCACAATTAGAGTGGTACATTGGCTGAAGTCCTTGGATACATTTTCCAGTGTGTCAATAGATGACCTCTTTGGAAAATGGAAGTGGCCGAATCCTGCTCAACTAAGTCCTCTAATTACCATTGGTCGCCTCCAGAAAGAGGGTTCATTAAACTTAATGTTGATGGAAGCAGCATAGGAAACCCAGGTATGTCAGGTATTGTTGGGGGACTCCCTTAGAACAGAAGTGCTGGTCCTATTGGAAGGTTTCAAAGAGCAGAAGAACTGAACATTAAGAAGTTGGTTGTTGAGGGTGATTCCAAACTGGTAGTAAGTTGGTTACAAGGAGAGGATTCAAAGTTTTGGATATACAACAATGAAAAGAAGAAAGTCCAGTGGTTGACGAGAGATATTGGATATTTCCTTCAATTGGGTTAAACATTGCACTAACATGTTAGATGATGTTTTATCCAAACAAGGGGTGGGGAGAGAATCTATGTTCTGGGCACTTCTGTAAATGAGGGAACAATTGGGGGAGAGATAGGAGATTTTATCCAACATTGACTGACATTTACTTCTGTGTTTCTTACTCCGTACACTGTTATTGATAAAAAAAAACTTAGAATGTGTGTTGTGCCAGCACAAAGCCAAAGACATCTATTATTGCATTTCAACATTGCTTGCTCCATTTGGACAAAGAGTATTGGAGGTGTCTGATGTCAAGGGATGCTGTCCAGACTTGGTGGAGGATTTTTTTTTTTTTTTTTTTTTTTGCAAGGATTTTGGATTTTGGATTGAAGAAAAGTGGTAAAATAGTGTGGAACATGATTCCAGATGCTGTGTTTTGGGGGCTGTGGCAAGAAAAAATGCAAGGATACCAAAAACAGGACAGCAACTTTGGATTCGGTTTTTCAGAAATGGGAAGATTGCACTCATGGCCGGAAATTCATAATCTATTTCAAGGAATAGATCGTAAATCCTATTTTGTACATGAGACACTTTTTATGAAGAGGAATATTTTTTATTTGCATCTCTGAAGGGGAAATTTTTTGTATGCTCCCTTTGTACAGCTCCTTGTTGTCAAGATGGCAAGTAAATGGTATACGTAAAGAAGAGAAGATGGTTAAAAGACTAAAAGGGAGATAAAGAGATACCTATTCATGTATTTTAATATTTTCTTATTTGATATGAATGCTTGTTATGTATTTTTGAGCCTTAAATGTGTAATTATACTTTTCCTAACAATTCCATAGTTTTAACAAATTTAATGTTTTTAGAAAGTTTTCTTGATTTCTTTAGATTTTCCAAATATTGTAGCAAAATTAACAAAATATCCCCAAAATTTCCCTATCTCTATATGCCAAACTGTCAATTGATATTGAAGTTGTAAACCATGAATACGAGAGGGAGAATGGCTAATCTGTTATGTTGTTGTTTTCAGGTAGTTCCTATAAAGCGTTTCTATGATGTTGTGAAGAAAAATGGTGTAGGCTTAACTTCTGCATCCATGGCTATGAGCTCAACTTCTGATGGCCCATCTAATGGAACTAATCTGACTGCAGTGGGTGAGATCAGGTTGATGCCTGATTTGTCAAGAAAGTGGATGCTCCCATGGTACTGAGATTATATCATCATATCCAACTGTTTCTTTTTCTCTTAGCGGTTTCAGGAACAAATTTTATTCTTACTACCAAGAAAACTCTTTTCAGTAGTGTATTTGCCAATATTTCCTTTTTCCTTCTAATTTCTCCTTTTTTATTTTGTTAAATTTTTGTGGATGGAATGGTGCATAGCTCAGCAGTCTTAGTTGTCTCATTATTGCTGAAGCATGACTCATGATTTCCTGGCAGAATTGTGGTAAAGATGATGAAATGTGAAATCGATTCATAAGAAATAATGCTGGTAGGTATTCTCTATTCATAATGTACTTTTTGCACATTATAAGGTGAATATCACTATTCATATCTTCTGCATCATTCCTAGTACAAATGCCTAGCATATATGTCAGAAATTTATGATCATCATCATAAACTAGTCCTGTAAGGGAACAAAAAGGGAAAAATCCTGCAAGCTATTAATTGAACAACCTTAAAATTTGTGTAGAGAAGATTGGCCGAATGGTCCATAGACTGTCATTTTATGTTATGTTATGTTTCTCTCTGTTGTGGGCCTTATTCTGGGCCCATACTCTGTAATAGTCTGTTTTTTGTATTTTTCTGCTCACTCAAGGGCCTCTCTGTAATTTGTAAAAGATTAACTTATTAATAAGATGTTTAGAGTGTTAGAGAGGGGTTATGTTCGAACCTCTTACTCTCTAACACTCATTGCCGCCAGCTCTCTCTTCTCTTCCTCTCTTGTTTGTTCATTTTCTGGTTTGCATCTAATATCAAACAGTTCCATACATCAAGTGGGCTGTTTTTCAACTTGGTATCAAAGTGGGTCATTGCTTGGCGTGTCCCTCATGTGGTTCTAGTTCAGCCAACTACATGAGGAGGTTCTAGGGCTGAAAGTTTACAGTCATCCGCCTGGTTCTTGGAGGTCATTGGAGGGTGCCCAAGTGTCTATACACTTGGAGAAGGGTTCGGTGACCAGGAAGAATCAGAGAGCAAGTTGTTTGGCCTGATTTGAAATCAGAGAAAAGGACTTTCGAAATTATCTCAGAGAACAAGTGTTCGGCCTGGTTTATAGTTGAAACCAGAGACTCTTGCTGTAAGTCTTTTCTCAGTTCTTTGCTGAGTTATTTTTTTGTTATCTGGGAGGATTGTTAAAGCATTCAAAACACCTCCATTCGGCCCACTGTTGCTGGACTGATTTCTGGGTTATTCTGGAAGTGTGGTTCGGCTGTTATTGGGCTTCCAAACTGCTAAAAAAACTGATCTAAATTAAGTGGTACAAGCCTCTACTTAGTTCATCTGCTTCTTGGACTTAGACGAAGTGTTCTTGAAGAGATTTCTGCTTGTTAACAGTGAAGTGTTGACTGTTGCATACATAGTTTTGTAAAAAGTCCTCTTAGGTACTGTGGACTGTTTTCTTTGTTCTCCTTGGGAAATTATTGTTGGGAACCAAGAATACATATTGTTTGGAGGCCTACTGATTGTTCCTTGAAGGCTGAATCAGGGTTTCTCCCCTTTGAAAGTGCTGCCACCGAACTTGGTTCTCACGGCTGTCAGTTCTGAATTGAGTTTGTGAGTTGTTTTGTTTGCTACTGTTTCAACTCAATCTGAGTTCTTTGAAATCAGATCACTTTTAAAGGCCTGCCGAAACCCTAATTGAAGTTGTTACATAATGGACTTCTCAGAAATTGAGAACAAGAGCACTGCTGAATGTGGACATAATTTGGGAACTACAACTGATTCCTTGTTGGCTGTAACTACAGTTAAATTGGATGGAACCAATTATTTGGCCTGGTCACAATCCGTAAAAATTCATATTTGCAGTAGAGGAAAGTGGGGGTTTATCTCTGGGAGCAAGAAAGCTCCCCCAGAGGAGGATCCCTCTTATGAGAAATGGGTGCAGGAGAATTACACAGTGATTGGGTGGCTTGTGAACTCAATGCAGCCACAGATTAGCCAACATTACTTGTGGATGAACTCGGCTAAAGAAATCTGGGATAGTGTTGCAGAAACTTACTCTCAGAAGTTGAATGTAGCCAGAGCTTACAAACTGAGAAGTGATGTGAAGATTCTAAGACAGGGGGAGAAGTCACTTGCAGCATACTTCTCAGCCCTAAAATCTATATGGCAAGAAATTGATTTGATAGAGGCCGTGACATGGGATACCCCTAAGGATGCTGAAACATATAGGAAATTGGTTGAAAGGAATAGGGTCTTTGAGTTCTTGACAGGGCTCAATTCTGAATATGACATTACAAAGTAAAACATCCTGTCCAAGGAAGATGTTTCATTGTCTCAAGCATATGCTTTGGTCAGTAGTGAGGAAAGTAGGAGGAAAGTGCAGGTTCAAGGGGTCAGTATCAATGATCATTTTGCAAATATGGGAATCAAACCCAAAGGAGTTACAGGAGCTCCCAGTGGCATAGGAAAGGAGGAGGTGGTGTGTGAATATTGCAAGAAGCCGAAACACACTAAGGACAAGTGCTGGAAATTGCATCCCAGTCTTGTTCCTATCCGATTCCAGAAGAAGAATGACAATAGAAAGACAGGAAGTGCACATACTGCCACAAGTACAGATATAGAGTTTGAGTCTGCAAGTGCACAATTGGCAGCCATGAAAGCTGAATATGAGAAGTTTGGAAGGATGATCAGCCAGCTTGAAGGTGTAACTTCATCATCCAACCCTTCTGGAAGTCCAGCCACCACTGCATTTGCTCACTCAGGTATAAGGGCTTCTACTAACCATGCATCTACCTCAGGTAATCCCAAGACCCCTTGGATCATTGACTCAGGTGCTTCTGATCACATGACCAACCTTTCCACTTTGTTTGTGTCATATGATTTGCTTCCTGGCCGTGACAAAATCACCTTAGCTGATGGTTCTCTTGCCCCCATTTCTGGCAAGGGAACTGTCAAGCCTACAGACTCTTTACTTTTATCTTCCACTCTTCATGTACCTAAGTTAAATACCAACTTGTTATCTGTAAGTAGCTTGACCAAGTCATTGGATTGTTGTGTAACCTTTTTCCCTTCTCACTGTGTGTTTCAGGACCTGAAGTCTCGGAAGGTGATTGGGAGTGGCCATGAAGCGAATGGAATATACTTGCTTGACACCCCTGGCCAATGCTTTGATCATCCCAAGAATGTTGCTTTTGGTTCTACTTCTTCAGAGTCTGTCAGTCAAATTATGTTGAGTCATTGTCGGTTGGGTCATTTACCTTTTTCTGCTTTAAGTCATTTGTTTCCCAAACTGTTTAAGGGAGTCAGTGTGTCCAGTCTCATTTGTGAGTCATGTCAGTTGTCAAAGCATTGTAGAAAAAATTACCCTGTGAGCAATAAAAGATCCTCTTTTCTTTTTCATATTGTACACTCTGATGTGTGGGGGCCTTACCACTTACCCTCTATGGGGGGCTACAAATACTTTATCCTGTTTATTGATGACTTTTCTAGATTCACTTGGATATACTTAATGAAATCCCGAGACTTGTGAGGCAATTTCATGAGCTCGTTTTAACTCAATTTGGTACCAGAATTAAGGTTTTCAGATCTGACAATGCAAAAGAGTATTTTGAGAAGAGCTTATCCTTGTATCTCTCTGACATGGGGGTTATTCACCAAAGCTCCTGTGTTAGAACCCCTGAACAAAATGGAGTTGCTGAGAGGAAAAATAGACATATTGTTGAGGTTGCAAGGAGCCTTTTATTTGCCTCACATGTTCCCACAAGATTTTGGGGTGATGCTGTACTTACTGCTACCTATCTAATAAACCGTATGCCATCCAGGGTTTTAGGGTTTAAATCCCCCTTCAGTCTTTTTCATCCAGATAAGGATCTCTTCCCAATTCCTCTTCGTGTGTTTGGTTGTACCTGTTATGTTCACATTCCAAGTGTGCAGAGACACAAGTTTGAACCAAAAGCCCACAAATGCATCTTCCTAGGTTACTCCCCCACACAAAAGGGTTATTGTTGTTTTGATCCAAAGACTGGCACCAGACATGTCTCTATGGATGTTACCTTTGATGAACTTTCTCCTTTTTATGGTTCCTCTCAGGAAGGACATTGTCAACAGGGGGAGAGTCTGTCACAAGTTTTTGCTCTTCCCCTTCCTCTCCCAGTTCAGTCTCTTGACAAATCTGTATCCTCCCAAAATGAATCAAAGGAGGATCAGCCACTTCATTCTTCTTGTCCTAGTGCTCCTATCTCTTTACCTCCTCGTCCTACCCATAATCCCAAAGTGTATCAAAGGCAGAGATCCAGGAATGAGCAAGTGGTTTCCCTTACAACAGATGAGGCTCATACCCTCCCAATCACAGATGAGATAACAGGTATTGCTTCAGCTCCCTTGGAATCCTCCTTCCCAGATCTTGATGTCCCCATTGCTGTTAGGAAAGGAAAGCGGAAGTGTACTGCACACTGCATTTCCAAACACCTTTCTTACGACCTACTTTCCCCTTCATATTGTGCCTACCTCTCTTCAGTTGCTTCTAACCCCATTTCTAGGTCTGTATCAGAAGCTCTTGGGATTCCAGAATGGAGAGATGCCATGCAGGCTGAAATGGATGCTCTACATGAAAATGGTACTTGGGAGGTGGTGGATTTGCTTGAAGGGAAGGATCTAGTTGGATGCAAGTGGGTTTTTACCATTAAATACAGGGCAGATGGGACTATTGAGAGGTACAAGGCCAGACTTGTTGCAAAGGGCTACACACAGACATATGGGATTGACTATTTGGAAACTTTTGCCCCTGTTGCTAAGATGACATCTGTGAGGGTTCTTTTGTCTCTGGCAGCTCACTTTGATTGGCCTCTCTATCAGTTAGATGTAAAGAATGCATTTCTGAATGGTGACTTACATGAGGAGGTCTACATGTGTCTTCCTCTAGGAATGTGTGGGAAAGATATGCAAGGAAAGGTATGTAAACTGAAGAAATCTCTTTATGGCCTCAAACAATCTCCTAGAGCCTGGTTTGAGAGATTTAGAGCTGCACTTGTTAAATTCGGCTATGTTCAAACACAGTCAGATCATACTCTTTTTGTGAAGAAAAGTGGGTCTCTAGCAGTGTATCTCATTGTGTATGTTGATGACATTATAGTGACTGGTGATGATGCCTCAGGCATTCTGGGCCTTAAGTCTTTCCTCCGTACAGAATTTGAGATTAAGGATCTGGGGGAGTTGAGATATTTCCTTGGCATAGAAGTTGCCAGATCCAGGGATGGGATTCTTATTTCCCAGAGGAAATATGTCCTTGATTTGTTGTCTGAAACTGGCAAATTGGGTGCAAGACCAGCTGCAACTCCTATTGATATGAGTCACAAACTTTCAGCTTCGGATGGAACTTTGTTGGAAGACAAAGGGGTCTTCCAGAGACTTCTTGTGAAGCTTTTGTACCTGTGCATGACTAGGCCAGATATTGCGTATGCTGTCAGTTGCATTAGCCAGTTCATGCATGCTCCTAGAGATACCCATATGGCAGCAGCAGAACGGATTTTGTGCTATCTGAAAGGCTCTCCAGGAAAAGGAATTCTATTTGCCAAACATGGTCATCTGAAACTTGAAGCCTATACTGATGCTGATTGGGCTGGAAATATTGATGATAGAAGATCTACTTTAGGGTATTGCAGTCTGGTGGTTGGTAATGTTGTCTCTTGGAGGAGTAAGAAACAAACAGTTGTGGCTCGATCCTCCGCAGAAGCAGAATATAGAGCCATGGCACATGGAGTCTCGGAATTGTTGTGGCTAAGGTCCATAATGGAAGAACTTGGGGTAGATCATGACAAACCCATGATGTTGTACTGTGATAATCAGGCTGCCATCAACATTGCTCACAACCCGGTACATGATAGAACCAAACATATTGAGGTTGATAGACACTTTATTCGTGAAAGAGTCTCCTCCGGTGAAGTGTGTCTTCCATTCATTATTTCTGAAGGACAATTGGCAGATTTTCTCACCAAGGGCATTTCCAAGGGAAGTTTCAACATGACACTGGCAAGCTGGGCATGATTAACATCTATGCTCAGCTTGAGGGGGAGTGTAGAGAAGATGGGCCGAATGGCCCATAGACTGTCATTTTATGTTATGTTATGTTTCTCTCTGTTGTGGGCCTTATTCTGGGCCCATACTCTGTAATAGTCTGTTTTTTGTATTTTCCTGCTCACTCAAGGGCCTCTCTGTAATTTGTAAAAGATTAACTTATTAATAAGATGTTTAGAGTGTTAGAGAGGGGTTATGTTCGAACCTCTTACTCTCTAACACTCATTGCCGCCAGCTCTCTCTTCTCTTCCTCTCTTGTTTGTTCATTTTCTGGTTTGCATCTAATATCAAACAGTTCCATACATCAAGTGGGCTGTTTTTCAACTATTTGAAAGCAAGAGGCAAATAAAACTTTTATGCAGATTTTAGAATTTGTAATTCTCTTTTATCTTATCTATAATCTTAAAATTATACCACTTGGAAGGGCTCTTGAACACACAGACACCTAAGATGTGGTGCAGTCCATAGTCATTTAGTGGGATAAGGCTTGGAAAACTTGAGAGGTGATAAAAAGATGGTACAAGAAAGGGAGTAGAAGAGGGATAAGTAAAACATTGAGCCTTCCAGCTTCAGCATTTAAAGATTTGGGGGTCTAAGGCTAGATTGTTTATTTTCTGAGGAATTGGACTTCAGTATTGTCATATTGTGGTTGTTTTTGGTGGGTAGGGTTGGGGCCTGGGAGTTGGGAAGTATTACAGATGACCTTGGTTAACTGCTGTTGGTGGATTGGATTGGAAGGTCCACTGGTCCAGGGGCTTTGGTCGGATGTTGTGGATCTTGGCTCATTTGTTTTTTATACTAGTTTTTAAGTATGAGGTTGGCAGACTGGCATTCTAGCTTTTTAAACTGCTGCAATTCATCTTTTTTGTTAAAGATATTTTAAATCTTTTCATTTCTTTTGTGCTTGGGTCATGATGCCTATGTACTTGTTATATACTTTACCTTTGTGTTAACCCAAAGTCAAGCCTTAAAGTGGGTCATAAACCTCCATAAATCTGTCACAAGGTAATGGAAAATGGAAATATGTCTTGTGTAACATGGGTAGTGACTTCATGCTTCATAGCATATTTTTCTCTCTTGCTTTCTGTAGCCCTCATTTTTCTCACCATATTTATCTCTCTTTTTTTGTTTGATTTCTGGTCTACTTTGGAGATTTCAAAGGGGGAATTTTGACATGTATTAGTTTTTGTTTTCTTGTTGGGTGATTCCTCATCATTCTTTGTTTTTGATCTCTGTACTCCTGACTATTAGTAATGAATTTTCTTTTTTTATTTATTATAAAAAAATGGTGTATATACCAGTGTCTGGTATACAATTCTTCTACTATACAATTCTTCTACTCTTTTGTATCTTGATGGTTTCCATCATTGTCAATTTGGATAAATCCTAATTCCTAAGCCAAGTCAATAGATATTTAAGTTGGTATGCTATGACTTATAGTATTATATTTCTTTTCCTTGATAGGGCACAAAAAGAGGAAATGGTTTTGGCAGACATGCATGTTAAACCTGGCCAAGCATGGGAATATTGTCCAAGAGAGGCACTGCGAAGGATTACAAAAATCTTGAAAGATGAATTTAATTTGGTATTAACTCTAATATCCCCAGTCCAACATATGAAGTCATGCACATTCTTTAATTCATTAATACATTATGTGCAGGAAATGAATGCTGGTTTTGAAAATGAATTTTATCTCCTAAGGAATGTTTTAAGGTTTGTCATGCTTTGTCCCTGTGTTGTATAGGTTTGTATTATTTTTTCCATTTTCACTATGACAAAAATACAATTAATTTCTCTAGAGGTGGGAGGGAGGAATGGGTACCATTTGACTCAACACCCTATTGCTCCACATCGGCATTTGATTCTGCATCCCCTTTGTTTCAAGAAGTTTACTTTGCTCTCCAGTCCTTGGATATCCCAGTGGAACAGGTATAAAAGTGCATCTGTAATGTTTTTGACATTTTTATATGAAAGTATGTTCTGTTTAAGGGTGTCAATGGACCGGATTTGGATTGGACCCCATCCAGTCTGTTGAAGATTAATTAGTTTTATGCTGTTTTTCTAAGTAGATGTTTTATGTTAGTTGTTAGATAGGAGGTGGGGACCACAGTAGTTATGTGAGTCCAAATTTTATTATGTTTCTGAGTGTTATATATGTTGTTTTATGTTTTGCCGCCCTATAAGGGCATAGTTGTCTTTGTACTTGTTATAATTCGGCCTACTTTTGAGTTCTGTTAGTTTGATAACAGCCAAGAAGAAAGAGGAAGAAAGAAAGAAGAAAGAGAGAGAGAGAGAAAGGAGGAGTAAAGGAGAGAAGAAAAGTCTAGTTCGAATTTGAGGAAAAGTTACTCTCCCATTCGTTCAGACATGTTTTTATATTATTAATATAATGGAAAAGACACATGTGCCTTATTTAAGTGAGGGACACTAGTTCTAATATAATATTACAGATCAACAACCTCAACATAAGTATAAAGACAGAAATACCCCTACACTAACACTCCCCCTCAAGCTGATGAGTATATATCATATAATCCCAGCTTGTTACATATGTAGTCCACTCTTCCATGACTCAACCCTTTTGTAAATAAGTCTGCCCACTGGTTTCCTGTATTAATGTATGTAGTGTCTATCACTCCATTCAGCACCTTCTCTCTAACAAAGTGACAGTCAACCTCTATGTGCTTGGTTCATTCATGAAACACCGGATTAGAAGAAATATGAACTGCAGCCTGATTGTCACAATAGAGCTTCATTGGAGTATTAATGTTGTATCCTACCTCCTGTAGAAGGTTCCTTAGCCACACTAATTCACAAGCAGTATGTGCCATAGCTTTATATTCTGCGTCTACACTGCTTCTTGCCATGACTGTCTGCTTCTTACTTTTCCATGTCACCAGATTACCCCCCAGAAAAGTGCAATAACCTGTGGTAGACCGCCTATCAGACATAGAGCCAGCCAATCAGCATCAGTATACCCTTCTATTTCAAGTGTTCCACCACTTTTGTATATCAAGCAGTATGTGCCATAGCTCTATATTCTACGTCTGCACTGCTTCTTGCCACGACTGTCTGCTTCTTACTTTTCCATGTCACCAGATTACCCCCTGGAAAAGTGCAATAACCGCCTATCAGACATAGAGCCAGCCCAGTCTCAGTATACCCTTCTATTTCAAGTTTTCCACCACTTTTGTATATCAAAACCACGACCAGGGGCCCCTTTTAAATACCTCACAATTCTTAGAACCGCATTCCAATGAGGAACCAGAGGTTTCTGCATGAACTGACTTACCACACTAACCGCAAATGAAATATCTGGCCGAGTAATGGTTAGGTAGTCCAGTTTACCTACAAGTCGTTAGTATCTGACAGGGTCTTCAAACACTTCACCCATATCACTGCCCAGACAAGTATTTGTTTCCATAGGTGTTTTAGTTGGTTTAGCACCTAACAAACCTGTTTCTTCCAGCAAATCAAGCACATATTTCCTCTGACACAAATTAATACCATACTTAGATCTTGCTACTTCTATCTCCAAGAAATATTTCAATTTACCAAGGTCCTTTGTATGAAAATGTTCCTGTAGAAAAGTCTTCAACCTGTCAATGCCCATTTTATCATTCCCGGTAATAACAATATCATCTACATACACCACTAATAGTATTTTTCCTACCAGAGAGTCATGACTGAAGACAGAATAATCAACTTGGCACTGTTTCATACCAAACTTCTTTACCACCTCACTGAACCTACCAAACCATACTCGAGGAGACTGTTTAAGCCCATATATAGCCTTCTTTAGTCTGCATACCTTACCATCCTCCACCTGAGCAACAAACCCTGGTGGTTGCTCCATGTAGACCTCCTCGAGCAAATCACCATGCAAAAAGGCATTCTTGATATCAAGCTGATATAGGGGCCAATCATACATAGATGCAAGAGAGATCACAAGATGAACCAACCCTATCTTAGCAACTGGGGAGAAGGTCTCTGTGTAATCAATACCATAGGTTTGGGAGTACCCTTTTGCAACCAATCGAGCTTTCAGGCGCTCAACACTACCATCAAGCAAATACTTAACAGTATAAACCCACTTACAACCGACAACCTGCTTCCCAGGAGGAAGAATGGTGAGGTCCCAAGTATGATTATGAAGTAGAGCTGAGAGCTCTTCTTCCATTGCACGGCACCACCCTGGAGAGGCAAGGGCTTCCTGGACATCCTTAGGGACAACAACTGAGGATAACAAAGAGATAAACTGGCGATGGGAGGCAGAAAGGTGAGTGAGTGAAACATGATTAGAAATAGGATGAAGGGCGCAAGTGCGTTTACCTTTCCGCAAGGCAATGGGAAGATCAAGATCAAATACTGTGTTCGGGGCTGGTGTGGAGACAACTGCCGGATCTGTCGACGGTGATGGAGCCGGAGGAGTAGTAGCCGGTACACGCGGGGATGTGTATACACTTGACGGATAGGTGGGCGTTCAACAGGTGGTGGCACTGGAGGCAAGAACTTGGTCACGGCTGGAACAAGGGGAACAGAATCGGAAACTAGAAGTGGAAGAGGGGAAGGTGATGAGGAGGAAGAAGCATCACCGGACCCCAAGAAAAACGGAGTAGACTCAAAGAAGGTAACATCAGCACACACAAAGGAACGTCGAGAACTAGGATGGTAACACTTATATCCTTTTTGGGTCCGAGAATAGCCAAGGAAGATGCACTTAAGGGATCGTGCATCTAACTTGTCGTTCCCGGGGCCCAGATTATGGACGAAGCAGACACACCCAAATTCCCGAGGAGAAAGAGGAAGCAGAGACAAGGTAGTAAATGGGGAATGACCATCAAGGATAGACGTGGGCATCCGATTAATCAAGAAGCAAGAAGTAAGCACCGCATCACTCCAAAAGGGTTTGGGAACATTCATGTGATGCATGAGGGATCATGCTGTTTCCAAGAGATGACGATTCTTTCTCTCAGCCACCCCATTTTGTTGTGGGGTGTAGTTACATGAGGTCTAATGTATAATGCCATGTTGGTCCAAGTATTCTTGAAATGATGAAGGTATTTATTCATGGCCATTATCAGAACGAAAAATTTTAATGTGAACACCAAATTGATTGCGAATCTTAGCATAAAATTTCTGGAAGATGGTAAACAATTCACTTCTTTCTTTCATTAAATAGAGCCACGTCATCCTTGAAAAATCATCAACAAAAATGACAAAATATCTATATCCATTGTATGACATTACTTTATAAGGACCCCAAACATCCGAGTGAATCAAAGAAAAATGACTCGACACACGGTTATCAACCCTAGAACTAAAGGGAACACGATGGTGTTTCCCAAACTGACACGACTCGCAATTTAAAACAGAAAGTTGACTCAACGAAGGAACCAAAGATTTCAAAACTTTCAGCAAAGGATGACCAAATCGACAGTGCCACTAGAGAGGAGAGAGAGATGACTGGAGAGCTGTTGATGTTCTTCCACCACCGTCAAGATATGAAGATAATACAATCCACCAGCTTCATGCCCTCCACCAATCTTCATCCCCGTCTTGAGATCCTGAAAAACACACATAGAAGGGTAAAAAGTAATGGAACAATTAAGTGACTTGGTCAGCTTACTAACAGACATAAGGTTAAACGAAAATTTAGGGACATACAAAACTGAGGATAGGGATACAGGGTCTAGGTCAACATTACCAACACCACAAATGGAGGATGTGGAACCATTAGCAAGGGTAACAGATTGTGATGTTGAGCAATGAGAGAGGGAAGAAAACACACCTGGAACTCCAGTCATGTGATCGGAGGCTCCAGAGTCAATAATCCAGGGATTGGGTGTGGATGCCAAACAAGCCATACCTGAGTGTGCGAAAATAGTCGTGTTCTGCTGAGATGTGGATTGAACAAACCTCTCATACTCATCACGGGGAACACTCACCATCTCCTTCCCGGGACCATCTGTGGATGTAGGAGGCATTTGATCAGCTGAGCAATTCTCTTATCTGAAACTGGAACTGGTGTCACTAGTCATGGCATGATTGGCCCAGGTTGAGGGTGGACCATGCAAGTCATAGCAATAATTAATGGTATGTCCATCCATACCACAATGAGTACACCTCCTCGGACTCGAGCCACGTCCTCTACCACGAGCTCCCCTTGAATCTCTACCTCCAGTACGACCACCACCACGGTTATATGTAGGTCCACCACCACCACTCCAGCCATATACCGGACCACTGCTACCACCACAGCCAGGCTGAGCTCCTCGAGCTCCACCTCTAACACCACGGCCCCTTGACACTGCAAAGGCTGATCTATCTGAGAAGGGAGAGCTGACCCTCCTAGTATCTAAGCCCGTACTGGTTCATACTCAGATTTCAGCCCCACCAAAAATCGAGTCACGTCAACTTCTCTCTGTTGTTGCTGAATTTTGACATCAGAAGTGAAGGGGTGATAAACATTCAACTCATTACGGATGTTTCTCATATTAGCATAGTACTCCTCGAGACTGATTGCCCTATTGCAGATTAAAGTATTGCTGATACAGCTGATATACTCTGGTTGTATTGTCTTGACCAGAATACAACTTCTTAGCATGGTCCCACACATCTTTGACAGTGTCAAGAAACATGAAATTTACACTAATATTGGGTTCCATACTATTCCATAACCACATGATAATCCGTGCATCCTCTTGTTCCCAGTCTTCATACTCATGAGAATCAGTGGAGGGTTTCTCCTCCCTTTGTGTTTCACCTTCTTCTTTGTCTTCAGAAAAACTTCTACAGATTTAGCCCAAGGTACATAATTCTCTCCATTCAGTTTAATGGAGGTCATTTGAACATTCAGGTAGTCAGTGGGTATCATCACATTAGATTTGCTATCACTGTTATCTCCCATTTTGAATTATGTTATCACTGAATTCGGCCCACTGCCCACTGCTTGATCACACTGGTTTCAGCAGTTGTTATTGCTGAAGGTTGCACTCTTTACACTACAAACCCTACCCTACGACTACCTGAAATCTCACCACTATATGAGCACCACTCCTCCTTCGAATCACACAATAAAACAGCATAAACCCTAGCACACTACAGTCTGAAATCCCATCATACGATCTGAAACATACTTCCTGTTTGATTCATAACAGAAAATATGCATAGAAATCTCTTACCTCATCACTTGAAAGACAAACCACACGAGAAGAAAATCAGTCCACACAAGACACCCACTGCACCACACGAATCAGCCCTCTTCTCTTCATCGATTAGGGGAGGGCTTCTTAGAAACCACAGCAACCGACCACACAAGACACAACTGGAGGCATAGAAACCTCCAAGGGAAGAGGGCGACCACTCCTTTTCAGCCCTTTCCCTTATCTCCAATCGATGGCAGAGAAATCAAGGGAAAACCCTAGATTGAGTGCGCAGAGAACAGAAATCTGGGCAGATCTGTGTTGCTTAGTTGTGCTCTGATACCATGTTATAATTCGACTTGCCTTTGAGTTCTGTTAGTCTGATAACAGCCAAGAAGAAAGAGGAAGAAAGAAGGAAGAAAGAGAGAGAGAGAGAGAGAAAGGAGGAGAAAAGGAGAGGAGAAAAGTTTGGTTCGAATTAGGGAAAAGTTACTCTCCCATTCGGCCAGACATGTTTTTATATTATTAATATAATGGAAAAGACACATGTGCCCTTATTTAAGTGAGGAACACTAGTTCTAATATAATATTACAGATCAGCAACCTCAATGTAAGTATAAAGACAGAAATACCCCTACACTAACAATATTGTTCTATTATTTTAGTATAAATAATAAGTATAAAGACAGATCATTGCTCTCTTTTCTTTTCAACTTCTCTTCTTCTCTTCTCCTTCTCTTTTCCTTCTCTCTTCAAGAAACTACTTTCTTTCATATTTTTTAATTTAGCAGATTCCTACTTGGTATCAGAGCATCGGCTAGGGTTTCTTGAAGTATTCTCATGCAGCCTTAGATCAACCGACTGCATGAAGTAGTAAAGGGCTGATCGATCTGTTATAGATTGCCCAGTTCTTGGAATTTTTTGTGGGATCTAGACATTAGGAAGGTGATCTACTATTCGACATCAAAATTAGGAAGAACTGGAGTACGGGGAAGAGTCCCAGAAAAGTTGGGCTCTTTGTTTTTGATCTGATCTTGGGCGCCCAAGTATTGTTAGTTTTCTTTTGTTTTTTTGCAGAGGGCGGTTTGGTTTCTGAAATTTTCTAGGCCTCCCGGAGTGATCGATTCACTTTTCTCTTTGTTGGGAAGCATGGGGAGGAGAGAGATTTCCCTCCAGCTAGGGTTTTCTTCTTCCGGAAGGGTTGGTTTCTATGTGTGTGGTACTAAATTAATTTTTGAAGGTCTCCAATCTATTTTTTTTTTCTTACTATTGAACTGTTTGAAGTAAAATGGAGAGTTGGAATACGAAGATGAAATCTACCGGTACTGTGGGACTGGGTGTTGGAGGTAGTAGTGATATTTTTGGGTCTGGGATCATTACTATAGTAAAATTTGATGGTACAAATTATTTGGAGTGGGCACAATTAGCTAAGATGGCTATTGGTGCCCGTGGAAAATTAGGGTATCTCACTGGGGAGGAGAAGAAACCTGATACAGACTCTTCCCGATGGGTGCAAGAGAATTACATGGTAATGCCCTGGCTGTGTAATTCTATTTTACCTCATATTGCAAAAAATTTTCTACGGGCTAATACTGGCAAGGAGATTTGGGATGGAGTGACTGAAACCTACTCTCAGAAGCAAAATGAAGCCAGGGCCTATCAGTTAAGAAATCAGGTGATAAGTATGAAATAGGGAGAAAAACCTCTTGTTATGTATTTCTCCATGCTGAAAACCCTATGGCAGGAAATAGATCACTTAGAAATTGTGGTATGGGAAAGTGTAAATGATGTAGCAACTTATCACAAACTGGTAGAGAGGAATAGGGTTTTTGAGTTCTTGGTAGGGCTGAACTCTGAATTTGACATTGCTAGGCAGCATATTCTTTCTAGGGAGGGTGTGACTCTCTCAGGCCTATGCTTTTGTCTCTGGAGAGGTGAGTAGGAGGAATGTAATGCTGAAACAGCTTGGGATTAACCAGTCGGCTATGGTTGGTACAACAAAACCTAAGCCGAATGGAGACAGGGGGAGTAGTGAGACTAGAAGGGAAGATAAGGACTTGGTGTGTGATTATTGCAAGAAGCCTAAGCATACCAGGGACACTTGTTGGAAGCTTCATCCAAATCTTATGCCTGCTCAGATAAGAAACAAGAAGGGAAATGCAAATGTAGCCACTACAAGAGACTCTTCAGCCCCTCTCTCCCAAACTGATTGGGAATCCATTGCAGTAGCAACAGTGAGAACAAAATTGGAGAGGTTTGGACAACTTATGAGTAAGAAAGATTCACCCAGTCTAGCCTTCCAGATAGACAGCAAAATGCAGGAGCGAACTGCACCACTTCCTTTGCACATACAGGTAGTTCATATGCAACTGCAAATCTTGCATCCACTTCAGGTAAGGAGGGACCTCCCTGGATTATAGACTCAGGAGCATTTGAGCATATGACTAATGCCCCTACCATTTTCAGTTCCTATCAGTTGTGCTCTGGTAGAGATAGAGTCTCTACAACAGATGGTTCACATATGCCCATTGCTAGGAAGGGGACAGTTAGAGTGACCAATGATATAACTCTGTCTTTTGTTTTACATATCCCTAGACTTCATACCAACCTACTGTCTGTTAGTTCTTTGACAAAAAAATTTGAATTGTTATGTGACCTTTCTTCTTGGTAATTGTGTTTTGCAGGATCTGGAATCAAAGAAGATTGGGAGTGGTTGTGAGGTGAATGGAGTCTACCTTCTGGATGAGATTTCGAGACATCGGGGCCATCATGTTAGCAGCAACAGTAGTAGTGGGTCAGAGTCAGTGAACCAGATTATGCTTTGGCACAATCGCTTGGGACATCTTTCTTTTAGTTCTTTGAAATGTCTTTTCGCAAAGTTGTTCGAGTCTTTTCAATTATCTACTTTGGAGTGTGAGAACTGTCAGTTAGGAAAGCATTGTAGACAGTCTTTTAAACTAAGTAACAAAAGAAGTACTTTTGCTTTTAATATCGTTTACATTGAAGTATGGGGGCCATATCAAATCCCTTCCATGTGAGGATTTCGTTATTTTCTCTTGTTTGTGGATGATTATACATGATATTCTTGGATATATTTGATGAGATCACGTGATGAGGTTCCTAACTTAGTACGACAATTCCACCAGATGGTTCTCACACAATTTGGAGTGAAAACTAAGGCTTTTAGATCAGGTAATGCCAGAGAGTACTTTGAGAAGGACCTAACCACGTATCTCTTAGAACATGGTGTAGTTCATTAGAGCAGTTGTGCATATACACCGCAACAGAATGGAGTTGCTGAGAGGAAAAACATACACATTGTGGAGGTGGCAAGGAGTTTTATGGTGTGTGCTTCTGTTCCTATGCATTTTTGGGGAGATGCAGTTCTTACAGCTGTACATGTGATTAACCGTGTTCCTTCACGGACTTTGGGGTTTAAGGTGCCATTTAGCCTTTTTTTTCCAGATGGAGAGATATTTCATGTACCTCTGAGGGTTTTTGGTTGTGTTTCTTTTGTTCACATTCTTGGCCCTTATCGCAAGAAATTGGATCCTAAGGCCAAGAAATGTGTTTTTCTTGGGTATGCTCAGAACCAAAAGGGGTATTGCTGTTATGACCCAGTTTCGATGAGCAGATTTGTCACTATGGATGTTACCTTTTTTGAATCCACATTCTTCTTCTCAAGTGGTTCTCCTCAGGGGGAGAGTTTTGGGGAGGAGAACTCACAATTTATTCCTCTGCCTGTTTCTGTGGTGCCTCCATCAGTTCAACCAACATCTACATCAGTTCAGCCACCACCTGCACCATCAGTTCAACCAGCACCATCAGTTCAACCAGCACCTGCACCTCCAGTTTCATTACCTGAGCCACTACGGGCAGCCTCACAGCAATATCAACGCCGGCAGTTGATGGTTGACTCCACATATCCTCGACCCACACCACTCTCTGTCAGTCCTTCTGAAACTCCAGATTCGGTAGATATAGTTCCAGGTATTCCTCTTGAGCCTGAGCCTGTTATGTTTTCTGATGATAATGTTTTTGTCCCTAACACCATTGTTGCAGCTGATCCCACTGACCTTGATCTTCCCATTGCATTTCGTAAGGGGAAGAGAAAGTGTACAGCCCACTTTATTTCACACCATCTTTCCTACAGTGCCTTGTCATCCTCCTACCGTGCTTTTCTTTCTTCCCTGGATTCTGTGTCTATACCCAGGAATGTTACTGAGGCTCTCTCCAAACCTGAGTGGAAAACAACCATGCAAGATGAGATGGATGCTTTGGTCAAAAACCAAACTTGGGAAATAGTTGATCTCCCCACAGACAAGGAGACAGTCGGATGTCGATGGGTATTCACGATGAAGTATAAGGCCGATGGTAAGATAGAGAGGTACAAGGCAAGGTTGGTAGCAAAAGGGTATACTCAGACCTATGGTGTTGATTATCTGGAAACCTTTGCACCAGTAGCTAAGATGAGTTCAGTTTGTATCCTTTTATCTCTAGCAGCCACCTATTCATGGCCCTTGTTCCAGCTTGATGTCAAAAATGCTTTCCTCAATGGTGACTTACAGGAGGAGGTATATATGGACATTTCAACAGGATTTTATGAAAATGTTTGTAAAGGAAAGGTGTGCGGACTCAGAAAATCACTGTATGGACTGAAACAGTCACCTAGGGCTTTGTTTGACAGGTTCAAAGGGGCACTCATCCGTTTTGGATACACACAGACACAGTCTGATCACACCCTCTTTGTGAAGAGGTGAGATGCTTTGGCATCAATTCTGATTGTGTATGTGGTTGATATAGTGGTGACAGGAAATGATCTGGAGGAGATTGATGATCTCAAAAAATCATTGCAACAAGAATTTGTGATCAAAGATCTTGGTGAGCTCAAATACTTCTTAGGGATTGAAGTTGCAAGATCCAAGCATGGGATCTTCATTTCACAGAGAAAGTATGTACTTGACCTACTGCAAGGGATTGGGAAGCTGGGGACCAAACCAACAAACACTCCTATTGATCCAAATCACAGAATTAATGGTGTGGATGGTGAATTGGTAAAGGATGTGAGGAGATATCAAAGAATGGTGGGCCGACTGCTGTATTTGTGTATGACACGATCATGTATTTCTTATGCTGTTAGTGTTGAGTCAGTACATGCATGCACCTCGGGTTCAACACTGGGAAGCTATTGAGAGAATACTTGCATATCTAAAAAAGCACCCTGACAGAGGCATTCTTTTCTCAAATCATGAGAATTTGAAGCTAGAATCCTATATAGATGCAGACTGGGCAGGATGCTTAGATGATAGGAGGTCTACATCAGGAGTGTGTACCTTTGTAGGTTGAAACTTGATCTCCTGGAAGAGCAAGAAGCAAGCGGTTATGGCAAGGTCAAGTGCAGAGGCTGAGTATAGATCCATGGCTCATGGTGTCTCAGAACTTCTTTGGGTTAGATCTCTTTTGAGTGAGATTGGGGTGAAAGCAGAGGAACTTATGATGTTATACTGTGACAATCAGGCTGCAGTCAATATTGCCCACAATCCAATTCAGCATGATAGGACAAAGCACAGTGAAGTTGATAGACACTTTATAAGAGAAAGGGTAACAACCGGAGAAGTTTGTTTGCCTTATGTCTCTTCAGAGTTGCAGCTGGCTGATGTTCTCACTAAAGGGGTGGCAAGGAACAAGCTTGAACATGATCTACGCAAGTTGGGAATGTGTGACATTTACTCCCAACTTGAGGGGGAGTGTTGAAGATTAATTAGTTTTATGTTGCTTTTTTGAGTAGATGTTTTCTGTTAGTTGTTAGATAGGAGGTGGGGACCACAGTAGTTATGTGAGTCCAAATTTTGTTATGTTTCTGAGTGTTATATATGTTGTTTTATGTTTTGCCGCCTTATAAGGGCATAGTTGTCTTTGTACTGTTCTATTATTTTAGTATAAATAATAAGTGAAAGGGGCGGCCAGATCATTGCTCTCTTTTCTTTTCAACTTCTCTTATTCTCTTCTCCTTCTCTCTTCCTTCTCTCTTCAAGAAACTACTTTCTTTCATATTTTTTAATTCAGCAGATTCCTACTCAATCCAAAATCAATCTGGACAGATTGGACCGACCAACAAGACATATTGGATTGGACCAATCGCCAATCCAAAATATTTATTAGATTGGATTGGACCTGGTCCGTCCATAACAAATTTATATTGGATTGGGTTGGATTAAGCCAATATCTGGTCCATTGATATAAGATAAGAATATTTGTGTAATGGACCGGGTTTGGGTTAAAACCCATCTAAATCAAAATGAATTTGAACAGATTGGACAGTCCATACATTGAATTGGACCGGTCCAAATTGGTCCAAAACATTCATTGGATTGGATTGGACCTGGTCCATTTATAATAGACTCACATTGGACTGTGTCAAATCTAGTCCAATTGACACCCCTGGCTCTTTTGAAGGTGTATGATGATGTCTAGCATCTATTCATTTTTAGTATATAGGATGCATTTTCTGTATATAGTATAAATCACTGATAATACAGGCTCTTTTTGCAGAATATGCTCTTGAATGTTGCTTTTTCCATTTTTTCAGATTCTCAAAAATTAAAATGCAGTGTCTATGTTAACAGCAGAATAGAGGAGAAGAAAGGGAGAAGAAGAGAAGGGAGAAGAGAAGAGAGTGTTTTGGAATCAACTTAACTGGTTGGCGGTGCCAACTTATATTAATATATATAGGGTGACCATAATTAAAAGGGAAAGGACCCTTATGCCTCTACTTAAGTTACAGTACATAAAACAAAGAAAAAAGCTACTTTAACTAGTCCAAACAGACCCTAACTTAGCAGAATACAAACATATGAGATAAATTGAACATTCCAACACTCCCCTTCAAGTTGGGACATGGATGTCAATCATGCCCAACTTGTCACACAAATTATTATGCCGCACATGATGAAGGCCCTTGGTGAAGATGTCTGCAAGTTGTTCCTCTGAACTGACATATGGAGTGCACACTTCTCCACTCACAAGTTTTTCTCTAATAAAATGCTTGTCCACTTCAATATGTTTTATTCTATCATGGAGGACTGGGTTAGCAACAATATTGATAGCAGCTTTGTTGTCACAGTAGAGTAGCATAGGTTTGTTAGCTGCAAAACCCAACTTTCCTAACAAGTTTTTTATCCACACGATTTCAGCAACTCCATGAGACGTAGCTCTGTATTCTGCTTCGGCATTGCATCTAGCCACCACACTTCGCTTCTTACTTCCCCAGGTGACTAGGTCTCCCCCCACAAAGGTACAATACCCACTGTTAGATTTTATCATCGGTTGCCCTTACCCAATCAGCATCTATATACACCTTCACTTTCAAATGCCCATGTTTTTGGAATAGCAAACTAGCTCCTGGGAACTTCTTGAGGTATCTAAGGATTCTTTCTACAGCTTCAAAGTGAGTTGTCTTGGGGTTAGGCATGAACTGACTAAGGACACCCACTAAATAGGCAATGTCAGGTCTAGTCATAGACAAATATAAGAGTCTCCCTACAAATCTCTGGAACTTCTTCACATCTTTCAAACACTCCCCCTGACTGTCTCCTAGTCGATGGTTGGGTTCAATGGGTGAATCAATTGGTTTCACTCCTAACTTTTCAGTATCCTCTAATAGATCTAGTACATATTTCCTTTGGGAAATAAAGATGCCCTTTTTAGAGCGGACAACTTAAATCCCAAGGAAATAACGTAAGGGGCCTAGATCTTTCACCTTAAATTGAGTGGCTAGGATTTTCTTTAGCTTCTGTATTTCAGTCTTCTAATCTCCGATGACTACTATGTCATCAACATACACAATTAAACCTGCAATTTTCCCTTCACCTTTCTTCACAAACAGAGTATGATCTGGCTGGCATTGTTTGAATCCCACCTGTTGTACAACTAAATGAAACCTACTAAACCAGGCTCGAGGTGATTGCTTCAACCCATATGATGATTTTTTTAACCTATACACCTTCTGTTCACTCCCTTTGGCACAGAAACCTGGAGGTTGAGTCATGTAAACCTCCTCCTCTAAGTCACCATTCAAGAATGCATTTTTAATATCCAACTGGTGAAGTTCCCAGTCGAGATTAGCTACTAGTGAAAGGAGGATTCTGATCGAATTCATCTTGGCTACTGGAGCAAAGGTCTTTGCATAGTCTACTCCATACACTTGCGTAAACCCTTTGGCCACCAATCTAGCTTTGTACCTTTCTACCAAACCATCAGCCCTATGCTTTATTGTGAATACCCACTTGCAACCCACTGGTTCTTTCCCTTCAAGAAGATCCACCAACTCCCAGGTGCCATTTTTGTGTAAGGCATTAATTTCTTCCTTCATTGCATCTGTCCATTCAGGTTTGGATAAAGCTTCCGCCACATTCTTAGGAACAGAGACACTGTCAATAAAGGAAAGTAATGCACGATATGAAGGTGAAATATGATCATAGGACACAAAGTGAGAGATAGGATGATTGGTAGTACAAGATCTAACACCCTTTCTCTTAGCAATAGGAACATCAAGATCATTAACAACAGGGGGATCAATATTAAGAAGTTCAGGAATATCAATGGGAACAAGTGTACCTGTTTGATGAGGAGGATCTACCTCTGGAGAGTCCGATGATATTGGTTGCATAGTTTCAGGTTCCACGACTCTTGAACTTTGTTGGTTCTTATGGCGGCGAAGAAAGACACGAAATGGAGAAGGATCATGATGAGGAGGTAGTTGAACCTAAGTGTGTTTCTTCTCAACCCTACTCTCCTCCTAAGGAGAAACCGAGAAAAAAGGTTGACTCTCAAAGAAGGATACTGTAGAGAAGATGGGCCGAATGGCCCATAGGTTGTTTATTCTTTCTTGTTTTTTATGTTTCTTTCCTGTAATGGGCCTTATTCTGGGCCCATCCTGTCAATATTAAGTTCTTTGTAAATTCATGCCCAACTAAGGGCCTCCTTGTAATTATTCAAATATATCTAAATAAAATAGTGTTAGGGTGCTGAGAGAGGGTAAGTTTGAAACTCTGTTCTCAGACCCTCATTATTGAACTCTCAGCTCTCCTCTCTTCAATTTTCTTCATGGTATCAGAGCATACCTGAACTTCAATATCCCAAGACTGGAAGCTTAACTCGTGTTGCCTGATTCTTGGAGGTCATTGGAAGTGCCCAAGACTCGAATCTCTTGGAGAAGTGGTTCGGTGGCCAGGAAGAATCAGAGAAAAGAAAAAAAGGGGAAGGGGAACAGCTCGGTTCTAGTTTGAAGCTCGAAACTGTAAGTTGTGCTCAGATTTCTGGGTTCAGTTTTCATCTGGTTGTTCTGTATTGCTTTTGGATGTGTTTGGACTGTTGAAGTGTCCGAAAACTCTGGTTGTTCTATACTACCTTCGGCTGCCATTGAATCTGGTTTAACCCAGAAATTTCTGGGTTGTTTTTCACTCCTTCTTGGACTGTTAAAACTGTCGAAACATCCTTGGAACAAGGCTGTGGATTGTTACTTATACTTGGCTGTTTTTGGGGGGCTGTACGAACTGTTCTTGAGGCCTGTTTTTTCTTTTTGACAGTGGGGTTGTCTCTATTGCTCACACTGTGTTTGTAAAAGGGGCTATTTCAGCAATACCAAGTGGTATTTACCTTGAAGTCCAGATTTGAAAAGGTACTTCGGCTGAGTGCCTAGAAGTTCCTGTTTACTTCTTGAAGGCTGAACTCAGTGTGTTGCCTTCTTGTGGTCGGCTGAACTCAGTGTGCTGCCTTCTTGTGGTCAGCTGAACTCTGTTATTGCTTGTCCTTATTCAGTATACTTGTAGAAGTCATCTGAAATCATATTTGGAGTGTTTACATGATGTACTCCTCAGAGTTTGAAAACAAAAGTGGTGCTGAATATGGACTGGTTCAAGGGACTCCAAGTGATTCCTTATTGACTGTGACCAGAGTTAAACTAGATGGAACTAATTATCTGGCATGGCCACAATCAGTAAAGATTCATGCATGTAGTAGAGGAAAGTGGGGGTTCATTTCCGGGAGTAAGAAGGCTCCCCCAGAAGATGATCCATCCTACGAGAAGTGGATGCAAGAAAATTACACTGTCATTGGGTGGCTTGTGAACTCAATGCAGCCACAAATCAGTCAACACTACCTATGGATGAATTCAGCAAAAGAAATTTGGGACAGTGTTGCAGAAACCTATTCCCAAAAACTCAATGTGGCCCGGGCATATAAATTGAGAAGTGATGTAAAGAATTTAAGGCAAGGGGAGAAACCTCTTGCTGTATATTTCTCAACCCTGAAGTCCCTATGGCAAGAGATTGACCTAATAGAAGCTGTAACTTGGGACACCACCAATGATGCAGAGACCTACAGAAAATTGGTTGAAAGGAACAGAGTATTTGAGTTCTTAACTAGACTAAACCCAGAATATGATATCACAAAACAAAATATTCTTTCCAAGGAGTGTGTCTCTTTGTCACAAGCTTATGCATTGGTGAGTAGTGAAGAGAGCAGAAGGGCTGTCCAGGTTCAAGGGGCTGATATTAATGATCACTTTGCCAATATGGGGATTAAACCTAAAGGGAATGCTGGAACTTCTGGTGACATAGGAAAGAAAGAAGTTATATGTGAGTACTGCAAGAAGCCGAAGCACACCAAAGACAAGTGCTGGAAATTACATCCTAATCTTGTTCCCATTCAGTTTCAAAAAAAACTTGATAGTAAAAGATCAGGAAGTGCAAATGTAGCTGCCGGGCCAGATAGTGAAGAGATGTCTGCTTCTGCACAGTTGGCAGCCATGAGAGCAGAATATGAAAAGTTTGGGAAGATGATCAGTTAGCTAGTGATGTGACCTCTCCTTCCAACCCTTCAGGAAATTCTACTGCTTCAGCATTTGTTCATTCAGGTATAAGGGCTTCTGCCAATCATGCTACCACTTCAGGTAATCTCAAGATCCCTTGGATTATTGACTCAGGTGCTTCTGACCATATGACCAATTTGTCTACCTTGTTTGTTTCATATGACTTACTTCCTAGACGTGATAAAATCACTTTAGCTGATGGTTCACTTGCCCCTATCTCTGGTAAGGGAACCATCAAGGCTACGGATTCCTTGTTCCTACCTTCTGCCCTCCATGTACCTAAACTAAATACAAATTTGTTGTCTGTGAGTAGTTTAACCAAGTCACTAAACTGTTGTGTAACCTTTTTTCCTTCCTACTGTGTTTTTCAGGATCTAGAGTCTCAGAAGGTGATTGGGAGTGGCCATGAGGCGAACGGAATATACCTGCTTGATACTCCGAGACAATGCACTGATCATCTTGGGAATGTTGCTCTCGGATCTGCCTCTTCAGAGTCTGTTAGTCGGATTATGTTGTGTCATTGTCGTTTTGATCATCTGTCTTTTTCTGCCTTGAGTCATTTATTCCCTGAACTGTTTAAGGGAATTAGTTTGTCCAGTCTTCATTGTGAGTCTTGTGAATTGTCAAAGCATTGTAGAAACAGTTATCCTTTGAGCAATAAAAGATCTTTTGTTCCTTTTAATATTGTGCATTCTGATGTGTGGGGACTTTACCACTTACCCTCCATGGGTGGCTACAAATATTTTATCCTGTTTATTGATGATTTTTCTCGGTTCACTTGGATATTCCTGATGAAATCCCGTGATGAAGTTCCAAGACTTGTAAAACAATTCCATGAATTTGTTCTAACCCAATTTGATACCAGGATTAAAATCTTCAAATCGGACAATGCAAAAGAATACTTTGAGAAAAAACTATCCTGCTATCTTTCTAACATGGGGGTTATTCACCAAAGCTCATGTGCTAGGACCCCAGAACAGAATGGGGTTGCTGAGAGGAAAAATAGGCATATTGTTGAAGTTGCAAGAAGTATCTTATTTGCCTCACATGTTCCTACCAAATTTTGGGGTGATGTTGTTCTTACTGCTACCTACCTTATAAACCGTATGCCATCCAGGGTTTTGGGGTTTAAGTCTCCCTTCACTCTTCTTCATCCAGACAAGGACCTTTTCCTGTTCCTATTCGTGTCTTTGGCTGCACCTGTTATTTTCATGTTCCAAGTGTCCAAAGGCATAAATTTGAACCCAAAGCTCAAAAGTGTATCTTCCTTGGTTATTCCCCCACACAAAAGGGTTATTGTTGTTTTGATCCAAAGTCCGGCAATCGGTATGTCTCAATGGATGTCACCTTTGATGAGCTTTCCCCCTTTTATGGTTCCTCTCCAGAAGGACATTGTCCACAGGGGGAGGATTTGTCACAGGTGTTTGCTCTTCCTCTTCCTGTCCCTGTTGAGTCTCTTGATGTGTCTGCCTCTCCTTTAAATGCATCAAGGGTGGATCAGTCGTTCCATTCTCCTTGTCCCACTACTCTACCTCCTCGTCCTATCCTTAATCCCAAGGTGTATCAAAGGCAAAGATCCAGAAATGTGCAGGTTGTTTCTCCTACAACACATGAGCCTCATACACTTCCAGTCACAGAAGAGACAACAGGTACTGTTTCAGCACCTTTGGATTCATCCTTCCTTGACCTTGATATTCCCATTGCTGTTAGAAAAGGAAAACGGAAGTGCACAACACACTGCATTTCCAAGCACCTTTCTTACAGTTTGCTTTCACCTTCATACTTTGTTTGTCTCTCTTCTGTTGCTTCTCACCCTATTCCCAGGTTTGTGTCAGAAGCTCTTAAGATTCCAAAATGGAGGGATGCTATGAGATCTGAAATCGATGCCCTACACAAGAATGATGCATGGGAAGTGGTGGATTTGCCTGAAGGGAAGGATCCGGTTGGTTGTAAGTGGGTCTTTACTATCAAATACCGAGCTGATGGCACCATTGAAAAGTACAAGGCCAGGCTGGTTGCAAAAGGTTATACACAGACATATGGGATTGATTATTTAGAGACCTTTGCACCTGTTGCCAAGATGACATCTGTGAGGGTTCTTCTATCTTTAGCTGCTCACTTTGACTGGCCCCTTTACCAATTGGATGTGAAGAATGCATTTCTGAATGGTGAATTACATGAAGAGGTTTACATGTCTCTTCCTCTAGGGATGTATGGAATTGATATGAAAGGGAAGGTATGCAGGCTGAAGAAATCTCTTTATGGATTAAAACAGTCCCTAGAGCATGGTTTGAGAGATTTAGAACAACACTTGTTAACTTTGGTTATGTGTAGACACAGTCCGATCATACCCTTTTAGTGAAGAGGAGTGGACCTCTAGCAGTATACCTCATTGTGTATGTAGATGATATTGTAGTGACTGGTAATGATGTTTCAGGAATTCATGATCTAAAATATTTTCTCCATACAGAGTTTGAGATTAAAGATTTGGGGGAATTGAGATACTTTCTTGGCATAGAAGTGGCTCGATCCAAGGATATCTCCCAAAGGAAGTATGTTCTTGACTTGCTCTCTGAAACTGGAAAGATGGGTGCTAAACCAGTTGCTACTCCTATTGATATGAGTCATAAACTCTCAGCCTCAGAAGGGACATTGTTAGAAGACAAAGGAATCTTTCAGAGACTTATTGGGAAACTTTTGTACCTATGCATGACTCGGCCAGATATTGCATATGCAGTCAGTTGCATTAGCCAATTCATGCATGCTCCCCGAGACACTCATATGGCAGCTGCGGAGAGAATCCTATGTTATTTGAAGGGCTCCCCAGGAAAGGGTATTCTGTTTGCCAAGCATGGTCATATGAAACTTGAAGCCTACACCGATGCTGACTGGGCCGGGAACATTGATGACAGAAGATCTACTTCTGGGTATGCAGCTTGGTAGCTGGTAATGTTGTTTCTTGGAGAAGCAAGAAACAATCGGTTGTTGCTCGGTCTTCTGCTGAAGCAGAATACAGGGCCATGGCACATGGAGTTTCTGAATTATTATAGCTCAAATCTTTGATGGAAGAACTTGGAGTTGAATATGACAAGCCAATGATGTTGTACTGTGAATATCAGGCTGCCATCAACATTGCTCACAACCCAGTGCAACATGATAGAACCAAGCATATTGAAGTTGATCGACACTTCATTAGGGAAAGGGTCTTTTCGGGTGAAGTGTGTCTTCCTTTCATCACATCCGAAGGACAGTTGGCAAATTTTCTCACCAAAGGCATTCCCAAGGCAAAACTTCAGCATGATACCAGCAAGCTTGGCATGATTGACATCTATGCTCAGCTTGAGGGGGAGTGTAGAGAAGATGGGCCGAATGGCCCATAGGTTGTTTATTCTTTCTTGTTTTTTATGTTTCTTTCCTATAATGGGCCTTATTCTAGGCCCATCCTGTCAATATTAAGTTCTTTGAAAATTCTTGCCCAACTAAGGGCCTCCTTGTAATTATTCAAATATATCTAAATAAAATAGTGTTAGGGTGCTGAGAGAGGGTAAGTTCGAAACTCTCTTCTCAGACCCTCATTGCCGAACTCTCAGCTCTCCTCTCTTCAGTTTTCTTCAGATACATCTATGGAGACATAGTACTTGCGTGAAGCAGGGTCGTAACAACGGTAACCCTTTTGAGATAACGGATAACCAAGAAGAGCGCAAGGAATGGCATGGGGATCGAGTTTACCACGAATAGGAGGCAAGTCATGAATGAAGCAACAACACCCAAAGACACACATTGGAATGGGGGACAGTGGAGCTGTAGGAAACAAAAGTTGATGTGGGGCCTTATACTATAGTAATCGAGATGGCATACGGTTGATGATATATGCAGCACACATAACAATATCCATCCAAAAGCATTTCAAAATATTCATATGAAGTAATAAACCACGAGCTACTTCAAGAATATACAATTTTTTCTTTTAGCAACACCGTTTTGTTGAGGTGTCCCGGCACAAGAGCTTCGATGAAGAGATCACACAAAGCAAAGAACTCTGCGAGATCACTGTGGAAGTACTTTTTTGCATTGTTTGATTGGAAAATGTGAATTTTGGTTTGGAATTGAGTGAAAACCATTCATTGAAAGTCTTTCACAATCTTTGGCACTTCATCTCTAGATTGCATAGGATAAACCCAAGTATATCTAGAGTAGTCATCAATCAAAGTAATGAAATACTTATGTCCAGTCTCAGCAAATAGATTAACAGGGCCCCAAACATTAGAATAGACAATATGGAAAAGAAATTCAGATCTTTTATTTATTAAAGGAAAAGAATTTCTATAATGTTTGCTCAATTGACACGTCCGACACTACAATTCACTAACTAACAAAGACTTAAATAACTCAAGAAACATAAGTTTTAAAGACTCAAACGAAAGGTGGCCAAGACGATTATGCCACAAATAGGCATGGCTCTCACTAGATGAACTTAAGGACTATATAGCCACAAGACCGGCTTTATTCTCCAACACGTAGAGACCATCCACCATGCTTCCTCTACCAATCGTCTCCCTCGAGGTCAAATCCTGAAACACACATGAAGGAAAGAAGGTCACTAAACAATTCAAGGAATGAGTAATACTGGTAATGGAAAGTAAATTGATAGGTAATTTAGGAACATGCAACACATTAGAGAGGGTAAGACCAAGAGGAAGGGAAATGGTTCCTTGGCCGGCTATGGTGGAAAAAGACCCATAAGCCAGTCTCACCTTATCTCTCCTAGAGAGGAGGTTATATATCTGAAATAAATTTGACTTACCAGTCATGTAGTTTGAGGCTCCCAAGTCAATCATCCAAGGGGAATTAGATGTATGAGATGACACTTGGAAAGTAGTGGCAGTGTTACTTGATGTCGACGCAAAGGAGGTAGGAGTAGGGCCAAAATCCATCTGGCCAAGTGTCCTACCTTATAATTCCAAATGGTCACGAAAGGAGTTGATGATCTCTTCTTTGGGGTAAAACCAGAGTGTCGCTCCTGGGGTACCATTGGGACTAGTCTCTTGCGATGCCACATTTACTGAGTTATATTTCTTCTAACTGGGTTGGCTTCTTACTCGAATCAGATTTCTTACTTAATTCCTGAGCCCATTTAGGCTTACCATGAAGATCCCAACATGTGTCTCTAGTGTGCCTGGACTTTTGACAGTGAGTGCACCAAAGTTTGTCTTTGTCATCCACTCTCTTCTGTGAATCACCCTTTTTAAAAGAACTTCTGACATTTGAACTTGTACCCCCTCGGACAGCTAGTGCAATCGGTTTCCTTTCTGTACAATCCATCACACTTCTTCT
Organism: Nelumbo nucifera; assembly: GCF_055504915.1. Lineage (NCBI taxonomy): Eukaryota > Viridiplantae > Streptophyta > Magnoliopsida > Proteales > Nelumbonaceae > Nelumbo > Nelumbo nucifera. The sequence continues at coordinate 8,353,356 of NC_142654.1, read as the reverse complement.
ACTTTCCTCAGACTGAACTAAGGCATAAACTTCTTGAATTGAAGGTAAGTTCTTACTTCCTAAGATTTGTACCTCATGGATTCAGGATTCAGCCCCAAAAGGAAAGCAAAAACCCATTGTTGGGAAACAAGTGATTTGTAGGCCTTTGCATCTTCATCACACTTCCAATTCAATTTTGATAATGATCCGGTTCCTTCCAAATTGATGTCAGATCTGAGTAGTACACCGAGAGACTCCTCTCCCCCTGCTTGCAAGTGGAGGATTCAACTTATAATTGATATATCTTTGCATAATGTCTCTGTTCTGAATAAGTAGATTTTGCTTGTTCCCATATTTCACAAGCTGTTTCAGCCCACATAAAAGTCTTCCTTACTTGTGGCAGCATGGAAACCAAGAGCCATGGCATCACCATACTATTTTCTTAGTCCCATCTCTCATGTTCAGTACTACCAGTCTTTGGTTCTTTTGCTTTGCCATTAATATACCCAATTTTCCCTCTAGCAATGTAAAGTTTAATTCCCCTAGACCATTCAAGATAGTTCAGTCCATCAAAGGGAATTACAGCCATGGGGAAACTCATATCCATCCCCCCACTCATTCCATTTTGACCTCCTGAAATTCCAGAAGTTGCAGAATTCTCAGAAGACACGATTCAAACACTTTTCAGATCCTACACACACCTTATGATCCCTCCTATGACCAAAAAACAGTCCTAGAAACACACCAAGGATGAAGCCCACATGCACACACTGCAATTTGGACACAATCTGACTACAAACCAGCTTAGATTGTCCAAAAAAGGCAAGATTTTAGGTTGATCTCAGTGCTGAACTGTCTTAACAGTCACATTCCACCAACTTCAGACCATCCAAACACATAGACTGCCAGGAGGGGTCATAAACCAGTACGGTCACACCACAAGGGCTAAAAAATTAGGTCATCCATGACCTACAGATCTGTATTTTCAGGTATGAGATTACACAATCCATAAAAAAAAGGAGGTTTGAACCTCACAACTTCTCAGAAAGCATTCAGCAATCTGGATTCATTTTTTTTCCTTGGTACACAACCAAGATAAAAGAAAAAAGGATATTAAAATGAATCTGTACCAGTCGTAGGTCTGCCCTTTTGATCACAGTTGAAGAAGACAAGAAGTTGTGGAAGAGGGAACTTGTTCGATCTGCTCTCAGGCCTAGCAGAACTGCTCTGATACCATATTAACAGCAGAATAGAGGAGAAGAAAGGGAGAAGAAGAGAAGGGAAAGAGAGGAGAGAAGGGAGAAGAGAAGAGAGTGTTTTGGAGTCAACTTAACTGGCTGGCGGCACCAGCTTATATAATATATTAGGGTGACCATAATTAAAAGGGAAAGGACCCTTATGCCCCTACTTAAGTTACAGTAGATAAAACAAAGAAAAATGCTACTTCAACTAGTCCAAACGGACCCTAACTCAGCAGAATACAAACATAAGAGATAAATTGAACATTCCAACAGTCTATGTTCTTTATATAATTGTTTATTGCCACATGGATGTGGAGATTCTAAGACTGATGTATAATTTTATAATAGAACCTTTTGTACAATATTATTGTAATATATAGTCTTTGTATTTGTTCTTTTTCTCTTTTAGCCCTTTATGGGTATTTCTGTAATTGTACATATCATTTAATCTAATAGAGGATATATGGGGTGGGGGTCGACTATTCTATTCGACACCCTGAAACTGTTTGTCTTCCTTCTTGTTTGAACTCTCTTGTTGTCATGGTATCAAAGCATCTGAGTTGATTCAAGACCTGGGACTCAAAAATGTGTTCAAAGGAATTGTTAAAAGACTGTCCTCGGTTCACTTTAGTGCCACAAGGGCACTTTTGTACTTTTCCTCTTATTTTTTTATCACCCTAATATAAATTACATTGTTGGTGCCGCCTGCAGAACTTTTTGCCTCTCAATCTTCTTCTCTTCTCTTATCTTCTGTTCTCCATTCTTTCTTCTCTTCTCTTGCTGGCTTCTACTATTATTTTTCAGGTTCATAAGGATTCAGGCCTCCATTTGAATACACTTTCAAGACATTTTGAGGGCTGTTTTGATCAGCCCAAGATAACTTGTTTTCTCTGAAAAAGATGCCCACCAGGTGATTTTTTTTGTGTGTGTGTTTCACCCTGACCTACTTTAGATGCTCTATTTATTGGTTTGAAGATTTACTTTGATTTAGAAGGGTTTTCATCCCTTCTCTAGTTTTGCAGGCCTACAACCTTCCATATTTGGACTGTCAGTCCTAAAACCTACTTGTTTGGATTATTATCTTCGAGAGTCACATTTTCTTTTGTTATTGGATATTTGTTCTAGTGTTTAAAAGACTTTCTAATCAGTTTTATCTGAAGAACTGCTTCTTTTTTCTCTTTTTCGGACTCAGACTCATTTCTATTATTGTTCTAGACTAGATACTGTTAACCTAGATGGCTGGTGATGCGGACGCCGACAGCAGCAGCAATAATATAGTGTTCTCAGCAGCAGCTATTTAGTGTTCTCATCCTATCTTATTTATTCAGTATTCTTGCCTTATCTGCTTTCAGTAGTAAGGATTAGTAGGAGTCTTTTCTATTCAATGTTCTTATCTTATCAGTTCAGTAGTATGGATTACTAGGGAGTCTTATCTTATCTTATCAGTTCAGTAGTATAGATTAAGGGAGTCTTATCTTATCTTATCAGTTCAGTCTTATCTTATCAGTTCAGTAGGATAGATTAGTAGGGAGTCTTCCTAATTAGCAAGGAGTCTTCCTAAAAGTAGAACTCTTATCTCTTGTAATCTCCTATTTAAGGAGCTGATTTTATTCAATAAAGGCATCGAAAATTTCAGTCAAGAAAGAGAGAGCAAGGAGAGTTAGGTGATCTCTTGGACAAATCACCATTAGGGCGCCAAGATAGGTTCATCAAGAGCAGGGAGGAACAAGGGAAAACAGGAGGTTTTCCCCGTGGACCCGTGACGAGATCCTATTCCCGGGCCCATAACAGCTGGTAAGGTTGATGTTATACCTGCAAAGTTCGATGGAACTAACTATAGTATGTGGAAGTTCCATTTTGATTTCTTTGTTGAGGGAAAGGGTCTGGAATGTTGTCTAAATGGTACAGTTACTAAGCCAGATGAAGCTGAAGCAAAAGGTTTTTTAGTAATGGAAACTTGACAATGGAAAGTTCCATTGAAACTCATATCGTTGTACCCATGAGAAGAATGAGAACGGCTTTTGACATGTATGCTTATCTAAGAAGGTTTATTACCAGTCTAATATGTCTAGGCAGTACCAAATTGAATAGGGAATCTTTGCATATTGTTAAGGAGCCAAAAATACAGGAATATTATGCCAAATTTTTGGATTTGTGGGATGAATATGAACTAGTACACATTGACCCTTCTGATCCTCCTAAATGTGTTAAGTATATTCAGAAGCACTTTGAGAAACGAAAGGTGAATCAGTTTCTCGTGAGGCTTAGACCTAAATATGATATAATCAAATCTAACATTCTGAGCCAGGGAACCCTTCTAGACTTTTGGTAATATTGCTTCTCATTGTAAAAAGAAAAATATGTACACTTACTGTAATTTTCCAAAATCCTAGGGAGATCAAATTTGGTCATATTTCTTATAGTTGGGAGATTAAATTTTCCAAATTTCTGGGTTCTATCAAATTATTTTCAGAATTTTTTTTATTGAGGGTTCAAATTTCTAGAAAATTTCCAAAATTTGAGGGGCTATTACATTTTAGTTTCAAATAGAAAAGTTTTGAAAAATTTTGGGGACTCAAATTTTCAGAAAATTTCCAAAATTCTGGGGGGTAATCAAAATTCAGTTTCAGGTGCAAATTTTGAAAAAAAATTTGGGGGCTTGAATTTTTCAGAAGTTTTCTAAAATTCTAGGGGCCATCAAATTTCAGTTTAAGAAAAAGAAATTTTAAGAATTTTGGGGGCTTAAATTTTCAGAAATTTTACAAAATTCTGGGGTTTATCAAATTTCAGTTTCATACAGAGAAACTTTGAAAAATCCAGGGATCAAAACTTTCAAAAAAGAATTAGAAATTCAATCACATGTGTAGTCAACACAGAATTTCTTACTATTTTGGGAAACAATGTCAACAAACTCATTGTTTTCCAAAATGGGGGCTATTACCCAAGTACACAGTAGCAAGACACTGACCCAATTCGGATGCTGCTCAACAGAACCATTTTATAAGTTGAGGATGTTGCAAATGTCATGCGTCATGGAGAAGTTGTGACTTATGACCATTTTACTAATAGGATATCTGTCTGTAATGAGAACTGAGTCCTTTTCTTGGTCCATCTATGAGTTGTTTTTAGTTTATTTAGTTTTAACAGGGGATTTACATTTTCTATACCTAAGGTCATGGAGGTGGTTAGGATAACTTAGTTACCTCATGATCCTCCACAGATAGTGATTAGCCATACTCTCAAGCTTAGCAAGAATAAGATTTTCCCTGGAAATGACAATCAATTGGAAGGATTTTTCAAATGCTTGGCCAAGAAGGTTTGTCTAGTTACTGGGATGAATGAAAGTAATTTTACAAAGTTTAAATTGGTGGGGAGGGTTTGTTAGAAGATAGGTTGGAGTCTGTTGGAGATTTGTCATGAATTTTCTAAGTTAGTGCCAAAGGTGGGAGAGGAAGTAGAGGTAGAGGTATGGACAGGTCTAGGTGGCAGTTAAACTTGAAAGGAAAGTTCTGTTTGGGCTGTTGGACAGGTTATTTTCTTGTTCTGATGTTTCTTTGGGTTATTTTCCTTTGTAGATGTTGGTGATCCTGTTTCTCCCAGCATCTTGGGGGACTCTAGCATCATTTGTAGGTGGCAGTTTAGGTTGATAATGAATTGGTCATTGGCTAAGTAAAAGATCCTTACTCCTTTTTGTTTATTTGTTGTGATATTTTTTTGATATTCGCAGGGTAAGTTGTGCCTTTTCTTTTCTTTGCATTCTTTGTACCCTTCCTCTTCACTGATCTTTAGTGAAATTCACCTTTTATTGTTGATCAAACAAAAATTCCTTGATATTTGGGACATGTACAAATTATTTGATTGCCTATAGATATCCACTACAAAATAAGAAAATAAATTAAAATTTGAAAGTTAGTGCCAGTGCTTTATTGGTTGATTCCTTTCTCTTTTTTTTTTTTGATTCCTTTATCACGATACCTTGTTTAGGAGTAATAAGTATTACATTTTTTAGCGGATTTGAGCTTGGTGCATCACAAAGTTCCATTCCAAGTGCCAAGTTGGTGTTGTGTCCAAGTTTTGGCATGGCTAAATTGAAGAATCATCCCGATATCACTAACAAAAATACAAAGATAAAACTGTGCTTGACACAAAATAGACCCATACATTCTACACACCTCTAAGAAGGCTTGCTTGACAGCTTGATCAAATTCTCAAGGGATTTATAGATTATGGGGTCAGCCGCATACCATTTCCTTGAAGCTGGTTTACTAGTTGTCTGTTCAGTTCACAAACTGATGAAGATGTTGATGTATGGTTTAGACTTTAGATTTGAAATGCAAAAAGGTTGGTTTGATTGCAGCACATGACATCATTGTCGACAACTCATTCTCTAACCAAAGAGGAGTGGGATCCAATAACACACAATCAGGTCAAACCAAATTTTGATATTAGCAACTTGGGTATCCACTGACACAATCAACTCTAATATGGGCCTGGGACTCTATTAGATCTGAAGTATTAGCAGTTTTACAAGGGGTGATATTGGGCAGAACCTGTGGCTTGAGGAAGGGGATTCTAAGGTGGTGGTGGATTGGCTAAGGAGTGGAAGTCAGGGATTGCGGCAATATTGAAACACCTCAAGGAAAATGAGGCACCTGTATAGGAAATTGGTAACTAATTATTCATTGATGCAATGATCTAAATGGATTGGCTGATACAATGTCAAAATAAGGGATGAACAGGATTCAACTTTTCTGGGCACAATTGTAAGATCTTGAGTTGAAATTAGGAAGGGTCAGTTAGCTGGAGCTAGCCTATATTTGGGAATTCTTGGTACTTGCTCTTGAATATAGAACATTCTTTTATTACAATAAATGAAGCCTAACTGTCAATAGAACATTCTTTTTTACCCTTGCTGGATTTTGTTTTTCTTTCATCTCCATTTTGTATCATTCTGAAATCAGATGTGATTTATTTATGGTTATTCTCCCTTCTTATTCCAGTTTACAATTTTAAAATGGCTTCTTTTGTATTACAGCTTCATGCAGAATCTGGAAAGGGTCAGTTTGAAATAGCTTTGGGGCATAGAGTTTGTACTGATGCTGCTGACAACCTAATTTTTGCACGTGAAGCTATTAGGGCCGTTGCAAGAAAACATGGGTTACTGGCAACTTTTGTGCCCAAGTAAGAAATTGAGTCCATTAGGTTATACAATATACATATGGCATTTGGTATGATTATAGCTATCTAGATTCGTTATTGGCTTAAAGTAATCTTGTTCTGGAGGGGAAAATAAAACTGATCGCACTGCTCCTAATCACAGATCTATCACTCTGATACCATGTTTTTTGGTAAAAACACAGTAAAGATTCAGAACAGTGAGAGGAGAGAAGAGAGCAGAGACAAAAAGATTTGAAGTCAAAATCTGTCTCTGGCGGCACCAGCCTTTTGGTATTTACATTAGGGCGACCCACTCTAATAATAAAAAGGAGAAAATTACATAGTGCTCCTGCAGCACTAAAATAAAGAAAAACTGACAGATTCAATAGTACTTAATTTCTTAATCTTTTTTATTGGATCATGAGAATATTGCAATAAGTATTATGAACTAAACTCAAAGTAATCTTATATTTTGATGCTTTCAAGGCTTATGTTCAATCTCTTGAGGTATAATCTTAATTTTTGAAACATTCTTGTTACACTGTTACATCTGAAAACATTGGTTTTCAATGCACTACATAATACCTTCTGATTTCCTCAGGTACTCATTAGATGATATTGGCTCCGGATCTCATGTGCACATAAGTCTTTGGGAAAATGGAAAAAATGTTTTTATGGGATCCAAACAATCATCACTACACGGAATGTCTGTGGTTGGAGAGGAGTTTATGGCAGGAGTTTTAAGCCACCTTCCTTCAATTTTAGCATTTACTGCGCCACTCCCAAATAGGTCAATATTTTCTCTTCCATTTTGCTTCTTTTTAATAAAATTGTTTAATATCTGGCATTCAGTCTGTATGAATTGGTGACTATTAAAAACTAAGCATTTTGATTGATTTTCTGAAATTAACGCCATAATTGAATGGAAAAACTGGTTAGCATTGCCAGGCCCTTGCTGAGATGGAGTGGCATCCCAAGGGACTCTAATATATAAAATACTTTTTACAGGAGCATTAACAAGGTTCTCGGTAAAATACACACGATATTAGCACAGCCATGTCATCTTGCAACTTCAATATGCTAATAAACCATTGATCTGTATGCTTAGAAATTTGGGCCCTCTGCATATGAAAGTGGGTACAATTAACAAAACAGTTTGGATGATGACTTTGAAAGTTTAGGAAGGGATGGGGAAACTCATCTTTATTTTGGAGAAGGGTTATTCATATAAAGTATGGAATTCTGGATATGGGGTTGCACTCCTGTGAGTTTTTAATCCAGGATTTTTAGACTTGGGAAAACAATCGGTCAGGATGGTAAAGATACATAGTTCATTTCTTGGTTTGTTTCGACTTTTCAAGAAGTCTACCCCCTGGAATCAAGACTTTTCATGTGGATAGCTATCTACACAGCTGAGAAAAAGTGTTAGGACTAGAGCAGGAATTCCTGAGTCTCAACAAAAATAATAAATATAAGATGAGAAGATCAAGGAAATTAAAGATGGCAGGGAGAATGAAGGAGATTCTGACATTAAAGGGGTTTCAGATGGATGAATTTTCAGAATAGACAAATGAATTATGTGCTGACATAGCATCCTTTTATTCTAGATGGGCTTTCATTTACCCAATTCTGAGTGAGACGGGTAAAGCTATTTTTGCGAGGGACTTTAATATGGTGATTTCTCTTGTGTTCTCTACTGTATTATTTTGTATATATTATGTTATCTGAACAATTTCTTCTCATTCTATAACTTTTTTCTGTTACCAAATTTTTTTGTTACTTTACAAAATGGAAAAGAATAGTGAATATGAGTCCTTAAATCTCTTGGTAAATAACAAGTACCAATTGGTTCAAAGTATGACATAGTGATCTTTTGTTTTTTTTTTTTTTCTCTTTCTTTGATAAGTGAGTAAAAAATTTCATTACTGAGGGAAAGATTTTCCTCAAAAAATTACAAAAAGTACAAAATGAGTGAGGACCGTAGCAAATCAAAACCCACTATGGAAAAGGAAGGATAAAAAGTTGGTGTTGCATAATCGTACCAGTGATGTTTCTGTAAACCAGTATGCATGGATAAAGATACAGGAGCCTGAATCCCAAATATGTCTAGGAATTGAATTGGAAAGATGAAAAAACATGGACCCAAGGGCATGACCAAAATTGATCTTTATCCATTTTTGCAATTTTCTATGGAATTTGAAAAGATGAGAATAGGAAAATTGTTCCTAATAAAATTAATACTTTTGAGAATTTTCAACAGAGAAGATCCTTCTGGTATCTATCACCCCTGTGCCCCTTTTATGCAAAGCAAATGGTGAAAACATTTTTTTACCTAATAATCTTTTTTTATCAATAACAAAAATTTCATTAATTAAATACGAAGGAGGGGAGATAAACTTTCTTAATTCCCCCAGCAGAGGTAAGAGCCCCCAAAGTGAGGAAAAAAAACCCAGAATTACAACTGAGACCAGAATAAAGATTCCCTAGTCACCCCTTGCTTGGCTAACCCATCTGCAAACGAGTTAGCAGATCTTTTCACCCAACTGTACTTTATTTCTATGTCCTTAGCCAACCCCTGATTTTTTTCCTTTCATTGGTGTAGTTCCATAACCCAGCCTTGTCTTCTCTCAGCCACCCTACTACCCACCTCCAGTCCCCTTCAATTACAAGCCTCCTAATATTCATTTCCTTGGACCTTTGAACACCTTCCAAAGCCGCAAAAATCTAAGCCCTGAGAGAGTCACTTGCCCCAATTGGGCCTGAGAACATGGCTGAAACAATCCCATTCTCATCCCTAAACACACCCCCAATGCCTGAATGCCCAGGGTTCTCTCTACTGCTGCCTTCAAAGCTCAACTTTATAAAGCCAATGGGGGAGGGGTCCAAGACACAAAAACCCGTTTTCACCTGGGCAGAGCTAGTAATCTCTTTCCACTTTCTCAGAAAATCGTCCACTGTAAGGTCTGTGAATAAATCCGAGGACTTCAACCACTGTACCACCCTGATGTGAATTAAACCTATCAAACTTTCGGAGTTTCTTTCTTTCTCACAGAATATTCTTGAATTCCTTTCTTTTCACAATGTCCAGCATACAGCAGCTCTTAGGCACGTCCACATGGTCCTACCCCTCTTCAAATGCCACCTGAAGAAAGAAGAAGAAAATATACTTTGCCACATTCAAAGGGGGATTCCACCTACACCCTGTGTCTACTATTTTTTACCTAATAATCTCCTGTAGCTGTGTCTACTATTTTGGAATTCTTCTCTCCATTTGGATGCAAGCAGTCTCCTCTAGGTGACTTGAGAAACTTACTATGCATTTTGTTAGAGTACACAAAACAGGGGTATTTTGGTCATTTGGGTTTATCTATTTGAGAGTGAAAGGTCTGTTTTATTTAAGTTTAAGTTATGTGTCTCATCACTTATGAGGGACAATATGGTCTTTCTTGCAACTATGTTATTGGAGATAAATACAAGTGGGTCGACTAGAGAGATGACTGATTTTCCTCTACTGGCCGAACCCTTCTTCTTCTTCTTCGTCTCCTTCTCTACTGTAACCTAGGACTAAATAAGGTTTTCACATGGTTTCAGAGTGCATGTAACAAGTTAAGATCTGCTCGTCTTGCTCTTTTATTCTGGTTTACCCAGTTTTTTTATCGCCCTCCTCTCTAGGGTTTTGCAGATTTCTCAAGAACCATTGGGAAATTAAGGGAAAGGTTGAAAAGGAGTGGTTGTTTTTCTCTGTAGGAGGCCTTCATGCCTCCGGTTTGTGGTGCAGTGGCTGTTTGTAGTGATTGGTAGGAAGCTCTCTATTCGATGGTATGAAGAGAGCAGGTTTGGGTGAACAGTGTTCAGCTGAGTACAAGTTGGTTCTGCAGAGTGCAGTGTAAGTGTTTGGTTTAATGGCTGAGTGATTTCAGCCCTTGTATTTGGTGTGTGAGTGGTTTTGCAGTGTGCAGTACAGGTGTTTGATTTAATGACTGAGTGATTTCAGCTTTTGTATTTGATGTGTAATGTGTATTTGAAGAAGTTGGTGGTGCTGAAAGTGAGATAAGTTTTGTGGAAGTGTGTGAGGTTGTGCTGAATACTCTACATATAGCAGTGATTTCTTTGTGAGGTAAGGTGAATTAGTTAAGATGGCATTGATTGGACATGGGAATGACAATAAAACAAGCGTTATGATTTCTCTAGATTACCTAAATGTTCAAATGACATCTATTTAGTCGAATGGTGAGAATTATGTGTCGTGGGCAAAATCTGTGGAGGTGTTTTTAAAACCCAAGAAAAAAGTAAAACATGTGAGAGAGGAGAAACCCTCCTCTGATTCTCTAGGGTTTAGTGACTGGGAACAGGAAGATGCAAAAATAATGGCATGGTTGTGGAATAGCATGGAACCAAAAATTAGCGTGAACTTTATGTTCCTAGATACAGCTAGAGAAATCTGGGATCATGCTAAGAAACTGTATTCCGGGCAAGACAATACAACTAGGGTGTATTAGTTGTACCAAGAGTACTTTAATCTGAAACAAGGCAGTCAAAGCTTGGAGGAATACCATGCAAGTCTGAGGAACAACAGCGTGAGCAACTTGATGTGACAAGGTTTCTGGTGGGTTTGAAGGCTGAATATGAGCCTGTCCGAGCACAAATACTGGGGGGGTCTGCTCTTCCCTCACTTGAAGAAGTTTTTGCCCGTCTTAGGAGGACATCTATTGAGTCTATAGAGCATTCTTCTCTCTCAGCCAGATTTGGTTTTGTGGTGACTAGAGGGGGAGGCCGTGGAAATAGAGGTGGTGGTGGTGGTGGTGGATTTCCAGGTAACCGTGGTGGTCCCATGTTTAACCATGCTGGTGACCGAAGTGGAGATCGGGACTCAGGGGGAGGTCGTGGTAAAGGAAGAAGTAATGCCCCTAGGAAGTGTACATACTGTGGATTAGAGGGGCACACGGTAAATTTCTGCTATGATTTACATGGTCCACCCAACACTTGGGCTAACCATGCTGTGACTAAGGGTAGTGGTACAGCTACTGAAAGTCAGCAAACTGACCCGATCCCCTCCACATCTACTGGTGTTTCTGGGAAGGAGATGGTGAGTGTACCCCGTGCAGTAAATGAGCAATTCCTTCAAACATCTTCTCAGCAGAACACAACTACCCTTGCCCATTCAGGTATGGCTTGCTGGGCTTCCAAGCCTTCACACTGGATCATTGAATCTGGAGCCTCGGACCATATGTCTGGGACTCCTAATGTATTTTCTTCTTTTTCTTGGTCCTCCACATCTCAAACAGTTACTCTTGCTAATGGTTCTACATCTCCCATCTGTGGTGTTGGTGATGTTGATCTCTCCTCCTTGTCTTTATCATCTGTTTTATATGTTCCCAAGTTCCCCTTTAACCTTATGTCTGTTAGTAAATTAACCAAGTCACTTAATTGTTCCATAACCTTTTATCCCTCTTCTTGTGTGTTTCAAGATCTAAAGACGGGGATGAAGATTGGTGGAGGGCATGAGGCAGGTGGATTGTATTACCTTGATGGTGGTGACCCTCCAGTAGCTTTTCAGTCGTCTCTTACTCCTCTTCAATGGCACTACAGACTTGGTCATCCTTCTCTCATGGCTCTGAAGTTGCTGGTTCCTTCATTGAGTCATCTTTCATCTTTGGATTGTGAGTCATGTCAGCTTGGGAAACATCATAGAGTCTCTTTTAGTCCAAGAGTTGATAGTCGTGTCTTGAGTCCTTTTTCTTTAGTTCATTATGATGTCTGGCGTCCGATCAAAGTGATGTCTATTAGTGTAAGGGGTATTTCTGTCTTTATACTTATATTAAGGTTGTTGATCTGTAATATTATGTTAGAACCAGTGCTCCTTACTTAAATAAGGGCACATATGTCTTTTCCCTTTATTTTAATAATAAAAGCACATGTCTAGCCGAATGGGAGTTGGGTTTTTTTTACTTCTAGTTCAAACCAAACTTTCTCCTTTTCTCTCTCTCTTTCTTCCACCTTTCTACCTCTCTCTACGTGACTGATCTCAGACAAATAGAACTCCAAGGCAGGCCGAATCATAACATGGTATCAAAGCAACTCGAGTCTGCCTAGATTTCTATTCTCTGCGCACCCAATCTAGGGTTTCTCTTGATTTTCCTGCATTCAACTGGAGATCAGGGAAAGTGCTGAAAAGGAGTGATCGCCCTCTTCCCTTGGAGGTTTCTATGCCTCCAGTCGTGTCTTGTGTGGTCGGTTGCTGTGGTTTCTAAGAAGCCCTCCCCTAATCGATGAAGAGAAGAGGGTCGATCTGTGTGGTGTAGTGGCTGTCTTATGTGGACTGATTTTCTGCTCGTGTGGTTGTTCCTTCAGTGATAAGGTAAGAGATTTCTATGCATGATTTCTGTTATGGATCAAATAGGAAGTATGTATCAGATCATATGTTGGGGTTTCAGACAATAGTGTGCTACGGTTTATGCTGTTTTTGTGTATTTCGAAGGAAGAGTTGTGATCATATAGTGGTGAGATTTCAGGTAATCGTAGGGGTAGGCTTTGTGGTGTAAAGAGTACAATTTTCAGCAACAACAAGTGCTGAAATCAGTGTGACAAGTGTGATCTAGTCGTGTGCAGTGTGCAGAATTCAGTGATAATAGAATTCAGCAAGTGTACAGAATCGGTGATAACAGAATGGGAGATAACAGTGATTGTAAATCTAATGTGATGGTGCCTACAGACTACCTGAATGTTCAGATGACCTCCATTAAACTAAATGGAGAGAATTATGTGCCTTGGGCTAAATCCGTCGAAGTCTTTCTGAAGGCAAAGAAGAAAGTAAAACACATAAGAGAGGAGAAACCCTCCACTGACTCTCACGAGTATGAAGACTGGGAGCAAGAGGATGCTCAAATCATCACATGGTTATGGAATAGTATGGAACCCAGGATTAGTGTAAATTTCATGTTTCTTGACACTACCAAAGATGTGTGGGACAATACGTAATGACAATACAACCAGAGTGTATCAGTTGTTTCAGGAGTACTTCAATATGCAACAGGGTAATCAGAGTCTTGAGGAGTACTATGCCAGTACGAGAAACATACGTAATGAGCTGAATGCCTACCACCCTCTCACTTCTGATGTCAAAATTCAGCAACAACAGAGAGAACAACTTGATGTGACTCGATTTTTGGTGGGACTAAAATCTGAATATGAACCAGTACGGGCTCAGATACTAGGAGGATCAGCTCTCCCTTCTTTAGAAGAGGTATTTGCTCGACTCCGGAGGACTAGGATTTACTGAGAACTCTAATATCTCAGATAGATCTGTCTTTGTTGTGTCGAGAAGCCGTGGTGCTAGAGGTGGAGCTCGGGGAGCTCAATCTGGCCGTGGTGGTAGTAGTGGTCCGGTGTATGGCCGAAGTGGCAATGGTGGGCCTACTTATAATCGTGGTGGTGGTCGTACTGGGGGCAGAGATTCAGGGGGAGCCCGTGGTAGAGGGCATGGCTCAGGCCCGAGGAGGTGCACTCATTGTGGTATGGATGGACATACCATTAACTATTGTTATGATCTACATGGTCCACCCTCAACCTAGGCCAATCATATTGTGACTAGTGACACCAGTTCCAGCTTTAGATAGGAGAGTCGTTCATCTGATCAGATACCTCCTACATTCACAGATGGTCCCGTGAAGGAGATGGTGAGTGTTCCCCGTGATGAATATGAGAGGTTTATCCAATCCACATCATAGCAGAACATGGCTACTTTTGCTCACTCAGGTATGGCTTGTTTGGCATCCACACCCAATCCCTGGATCATTGACTCTGGAGCCTCCGATCACATGACTGGAACTCTAGGTGTGTTTTCTTCCCTATCTCATTGCTCAACATCACAATCTGTCACCCTTTCTAATGGTTCCACATCCTCAATTTGTGGTGTTGGTAATGTTGACCTAGACCCTATATCCCTATCCTCAGTTTTGTATGTTCCTAAATTGCCTTTTAATCTTATGTCTGTTAGTAAGCTGACCAAATCACTTAATTGCTATATTACTTTTTATCCTTCTATGTGTGTTTTTCAGGATCTCAAGACAGGGATGAAGATTGGTGGAGGGCATGAAGCTGGTGGACTGTATTACCTTGACGGTGGTGGAAAAACTTCAATAGCTCTCCAGTCATCCCTTTCTCCTCTCCAGTGGCACTGTCGATTTGGTCATCTGTCGCTGAAAGTTTTGAAATCATTGGTTTCGTCTTTGAGTCAACTTTCTATTTTGGATTGTGAGTTGTGTCAGTTTGGGAAACACTATCGTGTTCCCTTTAGTTCTAGGGTTGATAACCTTGTGTCGAGTCCTTTTTCTTTGATTCACTCCGATGTTTGGGGTCCTTATAAAGTGATGTCATATAATGGGTATAGATATTTTGTCATTTTTGTAGATGATTTTTCAAGGATGACATGGCTCTATCTAATGAAAGAAAGAAGTGAATTGTTTACCATTTTTCAGAAATTTTATGCTGAGATTCGTAATCAGTTTGGTATTCACATTAAAGTTTTCTAGTCTAATAACGGCCATGAATATTTATCCTCATCATTTCAAGATTACCTGGACCAACATGGCATTATACATCAGACCTCATGTACCTACACCCCACAACAAAATGGGGTGGCTGAGAGAGAATCGCCATCTCTTGGAAATAGCATGATCCCTCATGCATCACATGAATGTTCCCAAACCCTTTTGGAGTGATGCGGTGCTTACCTCTTGCTTTCTGATTAATCGGATGCCCACGTCCATCCTTGATGGTCATTCTCCGTTTACGATCCTGTTTCCCACCTTGTCTCCGTTTCCTCTTACTCCTAGGGTATTTGGGTGTGTCTGCTTCGTCCATAATCTGGGTCTCGGGAATGATAAGTTCGATACCCGTTCTCTCAAGTGCATCTTCCTTGGCTATTCTTGGACCTAGAAAGGGTATAAGTGTTACCATCCTAGTTCTCGACGGTCCTTTGTGTGTGCTGATGTCACCTTCTTTGATTCTACTCCGTTCTTTTTGGGGTCCGGTGATACTTCTTCCTCCTCGTCACCTCCTCTTCCACTCCCCGATGCCGACCATCTTCCCCTTGTTCCAGCCATGACCAAATCCTTGCCTCCAGTGCCACCACTTGTTGAACGCCCACCTATCCGTCAAGTGTATACACATCGCCCACGCACACTAGCTACTACTCCTCCGGCTACATCACCGTTGACAGATCCAGCTCCAGACCCGAACCCAGCATCTGATCTTGATCTTCCCATTGCCTTGCGGAAAGGTAAACGCACTTGCACCCTTCCTCCTATTTCTAATTATGTTTCACTTGCTCACCTTTCCGCCTCCCATCGCCAGTTTGTCACCTTGTTATCATCAGTTGTTGTCCCTAAGGATGTCCAAGAAGCCCTTGCCTCTCCAGGGTGGTGTCGTGCGATGAAGAAGAACTTTCAACCCTTCATCATAATCATACTTGGGACCTCACCGTTCTTCCTCCTGGGAAGCAAGCTGTTGGTTGTAAATGGGTTTATACAGTTAAGTATCTGTCTGATGGTAGTATTGAACGCCTAAAAGCGCGATTGGTTGCAATAGGGTACTCGCAAACCTATGGTATTGACTACACAGAGACCTTCTCACCAGTTGCTAAGATAGGGTCAGTTCGTGTTGTGATCTCTCTTGTAGCTATGTATGATTGGCCGCTATATCAGCTTGATATCAAGAATGCCTTTTTGCATGGTGACTTACTCAAGGAGGTCTACATGGAGCAACCTCCAGGGTTTGTTGCTCAGGGGGAGGATGGTAAGGTGTGCAGACTTAGGAAGGCTATATATGGGCTTAAACAGTTTCCTCGAGCATGGTTTGATAGGTTCAGTGAGGTGGTAAAGAAGTTTGGTATGAAACAGTGCCAAGTTGATCATTTAGTATTTAGTCATGACTCTCCGGGAGGAAAAATATTGTTGGTGGTGTATGTAGATGATATTGTTATTACCGGGAATGATAACATGGGTATTGACAGGCTGAAGACTTATCTATAGGATCATTTTCAGACAAAGGATCTTGGTAAACTGAAATATTTCTTGGGGAGAGGTAGCGAGATCTAAGTATGGTATTAATCTGTGCCAGAGGAAATATGTGCTTGATTTGCTGGAAGAAACAGGCTTGTTGGGTGCTAAACCAACTGAAACACCTATGAACACAAATACCATGCTAAGCAGTGATATGGGTGAAGTGTTTGAAGACCCTGGCAGATACCGACGACTTGTAGGTAAACTGAACTACCTAACCATTAGTAGGCCAGACATCTCATTTGCGGTTAGTGTGGTAAGTTAGTTCATGCAGAAACCTCTGATTCCTCATTGGAATGCAGTTATGAGAATTGTGAGGTATTTAAAAGGGGCTCCGGGTCACAGTTTGATATACAAAAGTGGCGGAAACTTGAAATAGAAGGGTATTCTGATGCTGACTGGGCCGATTCTATGTCTGATAGGCGGTCTACCACAGGCTATTGCACTTTCCTAGGGGGTAACCTGGTGACATAGAAAAGTAAGAAGCAGACAGTAGTGGCAAGAAGTGCAGAAGCAAAATATAGGGAGCCTTCCTATGGCGCATACTGCTTGTGAATTAGTGTGGCTAAGGAGCCTTCTACAGGAAGTAGGGTACAACATCAATACTCCAATGAAACTCTATTGTGACAATCAGGTTGCAGTTCATATTTCTTCTAATCCGGTGTTTCATGAAAGAACCAAGCATATTGAGGTTGGCTGTCACTTTGTGAGGGAGAAGGTGCTGAATGGAGAGCTAGACACTGCATACGTTAATACAGGAAACCAGTGGGCAGACTTATTTACAAAAGGGTTGAGTCGGGGAAGAGTGGACTACATATGTAACAAGCTGGGATTATATGATATATACTCACCAGCTTTAGGGGGAGTGTTAGCGTAAGGGGTATTTTTGTCTTTATACTTATATTAAGGTTGTTGATCTATAATATTATGTTAGAACCAGTGCTCCTTACTTAAATAAGGGCACATATGTCTTTTCCATTTATTTTAATAAAAAAAGCACATGTCTGGCCGAATGGGAGTTAAGTTTTTTGACTTCTAGTTCGAACCAGACTTTCTCCTTTTCTCTCTCTCTCTTTCTTCCACCTTTCTACATTTCTCTACGTGACTGATCTCAGACAAATAGAACTCCAACGCAGACCGAATCATAACAATGTCATACAATGGCTATAAGTATTTTGTAATTTTTGTTGATGAATTTTCAAGGATGACATGGATTTATCTTATGAAATATCACAGTGAATTGTTCTCTATTTTTCAAAAATTTTATGCTGAAATACGTACCCAATTTGGTGTTCATATTAAAATTCTTCGCTTTGATAATGCCAAAGAGTACACCTCAATACCATTTCAGCAATACTTAGAGCACCATGGGATAATTCATCAAACTTCTTGTGCCTACACCCCACAATAGAACGGTGCAGCTGAACGGAAAAATCGACATCTCTTTGAAACTGCTCAGTCTTTGATGCTTAATATGAATGTCCCTAAGCATTTTTTGAGTGATGTTGTCCTCACATCCTGTTTTCTCATCAATCGGATGCCCATGTCCATCCTTGGAAGTCAACTCCCCTTCTCGGTGTTGTTTCCCACCTTGTCTCTGTTTCCTCTCACCCCAGGAGTCTTTGGATGTGTTTGTTTTGTTCAAAACATGGGACCTGGTTTAGACAAGTTAGATGCGCGCGCTACTAAGTGTATCTTCCTTGGCTACTCAAGGACTCGGAAAGGGTATAAGTGCTATAACCCTAACTCCCATAAGTCATTTGTGTGCTCCAATGTCACCTTCTTTGAATTAGTTCCTTTTTTCTCGGATACTGTGGTTTCTTTTCCTTCCCCCGTAGTTCCTCTTCCCATCCTTGTTGCGGATCCCCTTCCCGTGGTTCCCATTACAGTTGCAAATTCACCTCCCATGCCAGTTACTACTGAGAGGCCACCAATCAAATAAGTGTATACTCACAGAAAAGCACCGGCCCCTCCTCCAATTCAGCCCTCATCGACAGATCCTGTCATTGCTTCTTCTCCCTTAGACCTTGATCTTCCTATTGCCCTGTGGAAAGGTAAACGCACTTGTACTTCTCATCCTATTTCACACTATGTTTCAGCTGCTCACCTTTTTGCTTCTCATCGCAACTTTATATCATTGCTATCATCTGTTTCCATTCCCAAGACTGTCCAGGAAGCCCTTACCTCCCCAAGGTGGCGGCAAGTCATGGAAGAGGAACTCTCTGCTCTACAACACAATCACACGTGGGAACTCACTGTTCTTCCTCCTGGTAAGCATGTTGTTGGGTGTAAGTGGGTCTACACAGTGAAGTATCTTCCAGATGGCAGTGTGGAGCGATTGAAGGCCAGGTTAGTGGCCAAGGGCTATTCTCAGTTGTATGTTGTGGACTATATGGAGACATTTTCTCTTGTGGCTAAAATTGGTTTAGTTCGGGTGTTGATTTCATTAGCTGCTATGTATGATTGGCCTCTTGTGCAACTTGACATCAAAAATGCTTTCCTACATGGTGATCTCATTGAGGAAGTGTATATGGAGCAACCGCCAGGTTGCTCAGGGGGAGGATGGTAAAGTTTGTAGACTCAAAAAGGCAATTTATGGACTGAAACAATCTCCACGCGCATGGTTTGGCAAGTTCAGTGAAGTAGTGAAAGACTTTGGGATGAAATAGTGTCAAGTAGACCATTTTGTGTTCAGCCATGACTCAAAAGATGGGAAAATCTTGCTAGTGGTGTATGTGGATGATATTGTCATAACTGGGAGTGACAGTAACGGGATTGACAGGTTGAAGAAATTTCTACAGGACCACTTCAATACGTAAGATTTGGGTAAGCTAAAGTACTTCCCGGGAATAGAAGTTGCAAGGTCAAGGCATGGAATTAACTTATGTTAAAGGAAATATGTTCTTGACCTACTTGAAGAAACAGGACTGTTAGGTGCTAAACCAGCAGAGACTCCTATGGAACTTAATGTCAAGTTGAGTGTTGATGCAGGTGAAGAGTTTGATGATCCTGGAAGATACAAGAGGTTGGTGGGAAAGTTGAATTATCTGACTATTTGAAAGAATGGTAGGATCCATCTAATGGACGCCATAAAGGTTGCGGAAGGGTGGGCGAATTTCAAAAATTTCCTACCTTCTCCCAACTGGGAATCATATTCCCTAAATTTAGAATACAATATTCAAGGATCTACTTGAACCCTAATCAAACCAGATCTGTACCAAAAGATAAATGGGAGGATTATACCTGATCCGGAGAAGCAGTATCTCCCAAAGTTGGTGTTCACGCCCAAAGAATGCTCCAAGATCTGTCCCTGCTGAAGATGACACAGCTGTGGATGGAACAGAACCAGCAGGGTGCGTCCTACACACTAGATCCTTCACAAGAATCCCCTGGATGTACTAAACACTGAATTCTTCCAGTCTTTCTTGCAAGACTGATGTCAAGAACTGGTTTCTTGACTTTCTTTTCTGCAAAGATCGAATCTTGCAATATTGCAGATGGCGGCGGCAGGAGGAGATCTCCAGAAAACGAAAAAGGCTGAACTGTTTTTCTTTTCTGGAGAGTATGAGATCTAATCTCAAATCGCAGGAACTCTTCTTGCGATCTTGCTTGGTTCGAAATCTGATATTTCTTCCTCTTAGTTGGTTCGAAATCTCCTCCTTTCTTCTTGATTAAGAAATCTCCTCCTTAGGAGTTATCCCAATCCAAATCAGTATTTGGATAGGGGATGATCTTAATCCCTTTCCCAGATAGAGTTAGCTTACTCCTGATCTTATCAGGAGGTTACCAGATTCAAATCTGATTTGAATTTGGTCTCTAAGAGTGGATAGAGCTAAGAGCCCAATCCTTTTACTAACTTCAATCTAAAATTCGCCCCCAGGATGGGTGATCATATCAGCCCACCTCGAAATGGGCTTTTGGCCCATTAAGTGTTCAGTGTTTAATTAGCTTCCAATCTGCTGCCCAGTTGGGCTTCTTTGTATGGCGTGGGACCCAAGCATTGATCTACACACCAGCCACATGGGTTCGGCCTGGCCTTTAATACAAGGCCCAGCCGAATTCACTGAAAAACTCAATGAACCCCTTGAGTCCATCGTATGGACCCTATGGGCCCAACACTTACATTAAGTGGTCCCTGGGCCAAGCCATCTTATAAAAACCCAGGGACTGTGGGCAGGTGCAAGATTAGCCCATCAGATATTATCCTAAATGGTCTTACACTTAACCTCTCAGCCCTTAATGATCAAGCACTGCCCGACAAGAGAGGACCTCTCCCTCGGCTGCAAGGAACAGTGCCGCACTCTCCTCTCACATGGATCCCGGGAATTAAAACCATTTGCAAACATTTTGAAACCGTACATATATATGTAAATATATTAATTTTGCAAAACAAAATTCCAACGATTGAAATCAACTGCCGGCAGTTTGGTTTCCATCAGAGAGAGTGCATTCCCGATCATTACCCTTTGTCCGACAAAGTGGCTGATTTTGTCACTATGACCACCCACTCAGATGAATTCTCAAACTGCCCCAACATACCCAGGTTTTGATCCCCACTAAGGATCTCACTGATTGGCATATCAAAGGCAGCCTGATCCAGCACCTAGTGAAGTGTCATAATCGAGTCTAGGGGTCAGGTGTAACTTTCCAGTTTTGCCCATCTATCTCCAAGGTCCAGGGCAAGACTGGAAATCTGGTCTGGTTCAAGGATTCAAGTAATCCCATACTGCATGTGCCTCGGGTCTTACCCTGATGGCTGAGACAGACCATCCCAACACTTGGTGGCACACCAGCATCAGCCTTGGCAGGATAAATCTCCCCAGACTTATCCAACGGCTGTGAACATTTAAAACTAACATGAGTCTCTACAAATGTCCAGTTTTAGGGTTTTACACAGAATTAAACCAAACAACATGAATCAAACATGCACTTTATTTATTTCCACTAAATAACAAAAGTACATCAAATTAGATTGAAGCTAAGGGCATACATAAACTGTCTAACACTATTACCCGACCAGATATATCATTTGCTGTGAGTATGGTGAGTCAGTTTATGCAACATCCTCGGATTCCTCATTGGAAAGCAGTTCTAAGGATTGTTAGGTACCTGAAGGGTGCTCCAGGTTGTGGTTTGCTATACCAAAGTGGAGGGACTCTTGAAATAGTAGGGTACACAAATGCTGATTGGGCTGGTTTTATATCAAACAAGAGATCAACTACAGGGTATTGTACCTTCCTTGGTGGCAATCTTGTAACTTGGAAGAGCAAGAAACAAATAGTGGTGGCAAGGAGTAGTGCAGAAGCTGAGTACAGAGCTATGGCTCATACCATGTGAACTAGTATGGTTGAAGAACTTGCTACAAGAGATGGGGTTCTCGATTGACAAACCCATGAGACTATACTGTGATAACCAAGCTGCTGTTCACATCTCTTCCAACCCAGTCTTCCATGAGAGAACCAAGCATATTGAGGTCGATTGTCACTTTGTAAGAGAGAAAGTGATAAGTGGAGTGATAACCACATCTCATGTGAGCTCAGGAAATCAGTGGGCAGATCTCTTTACAATGGGATTGTCTCGGGGCAAAGTAGATTATATTTGTGACAAGCTGGGACTATATGACATATACTCTCCAGCTTGAGGGGGAGTGTTAGAATACACAAAAGGGGTATTTTGGTCATTTGGGTTTATCTATTTGAGAGTGAAAGGTCTGTTTTATTTAAGTTTAAGTTATGTGTCCCATCACTTATGAGGGACAATATGGTCTTTCTTGTAACTATGTTATTGGAGATAAATACAAGTAGGTCGACTAGAGAGGACTGATTTTCCTCTACTGGCCGAACCCTTCTTCTTCTCCTCTTCTTCTTCTTCTTCTTCTCCTTCTTCTCTATTGTAACCGAGGACTAAATAAGGTTTTCACACATTTCTTTCTTCTCCCCCTCAAGAAAGAGAAAACTTGCCTATTCCAACAATATAAAAAAAATAAAAAACTGTATAAATTAATGTAAACATGTTTGAAAAGTAGAGGAAGATAGGAAGAAGAGAAAAAGAGAAGAACAAAGGGAGTTGGAGAGAAAAATAGATTTGGGGGTTTATGGGTTCCTCACTCACGTTTATACTCAGGAACTCATAAAAGAGAAATTACAGCAAAGCCCCTAACCTGTAGTCATGTGACATCTTAAAAAAACAAGACAAAAGAATAGCCCAATTAGGTAAGCCCAATAAGAATACAAAAGATAAGTAAAAACAGGCCCACTATCTGTCAACACTCCCCCTCAAGTTGGGATTCTTGGGAATAGATGTCCATCAAGTTGGAAAAATGTTGACATTTCAAGGAAAATTTTCCAAATATCATCAGTATTAGGGAACATTCTCAAAACCTTTTTATCATTGTCTATCTGGTGTGGACAAATTACATGCAACACTTCCAAGTGTACAACAATAAGCACAAGAAATATCAAATTGAAAACAACAAACCAAGTCGGATTTTCAAGGATTTCAGACCTGAACCTGAAGTAGAACTCCTCCTGGAACAGTTCTGCTACAATAATAACGGCAACAAGCTGGCATCCCATGCAGACACGTAGTCAAGAGGGATTGGAAGGTGCCAAAATGGGTTGACTCCTCAAAACCCAAACTCTCAATACTTGAAAACCCTAGCTGGGGCTGAGCTACAACTCAAACGACAGATAGAGAGAGAGAGAGAGAACCAAAATGAGCCCTACAGAAACAACCCCCTTCTCTTTTATAAGACTCAATGGCTTGTTAGAGAAGCCAATTAAAATATTTACGAATGAGCCCCTAGAATGTTTCCCTTTCTCAAAACAACTCCTTGAGAACAAAGCTAACTTCAAACAAACCCCCAAAAGATAAATTTTGTTACAAAGACCTAGGAGACCAAAACTTAACAGATGTGCACCCAACTGCCCCTGACCAGAATCTGAATTATAAAATGACAAAACCCTTGGACCCAAACTGTCAACAAAGCTACCCAAAAACAACAATTTGGGGTCCTACTACAAAAAACATTCAAAACAGAATACATTCACTTTTTTTTTCTTTTTTTCTTTCTTTCTTTTTTTTTTTTTTGGCCTCATCATTGTCTTAATGCTTAGGTTGTGATTTAAAAGGTGCACCTCATCCCTTTCAAAAGGTGTGTGCCTTACGCCTCAGCCCAGGTGTGCGCCTTTTGAAAATTTGACGCTTTTTTGCTTTTTTCGTGTCTAGCGGCTGGGCCGGGGGCTCCGCCCCCAGACCCCCGTGCCACGCCCCTCAAGGCAAGCCCAAACAAGTCCACATTAGGTCTTAAATTCTTAGTTCTCACACAAAAATAACGATTTTATAGTTTTAATTGCTTTTTAAGAAGATATTTTATTAGGATGAATGAATGAACAACATTACCAAATAGGGGATTCTCAAAGCTTTGGTTTTCGCTCGCTCACCGAAGCTTCGAGAACCCCCTATTTGATAATTTTGTTCATTCATTTCTTGTAATTTCTTAAGTGAGAAGGTTTGGTTTCTATAACTTTCTGTGCCACATCAGCCAAGGTGGCCAGTTGTCAGCCACTTGTTGATTCTTACACTGTTCTTGTAATTTGTCTTGGTAACTTGGGTTGGTCATGGGACTGGGCTGACTCTGTTTTGATTCAAGATGGATTAAACTGGGTCTGTGGCAGTTGGCATTGTCTATGCTTTTACACATGAAATATAAATGTCTTAAGAGCGCTACAAGAACTAATAGAAGGCCTAAAGCAAAAGTGAAATGGGTACCACAACTGCTAATGTTCTAGCAGATGGATTGACAAAGCAAGGGGCATCAAGGGATCAACTGTTTCGTTCAATTAATTTGCATGTGGAATTTAATATTTTAAGACCTTCTAAGATGAGTTTAGTGAGATAGCAATGTGAGGATATAGAAAGAAAGACTATGGAGGTGCTCACTACTCACTCTTGTCTTTAATCTTTATGACTATTATCTTTTATCTTCCATGTGCAACTGATTTATTGTTCTGCAGCTACGATCGAATTCAACCAGATACTTGGAGTGGAGCATATCTTTGCTGGGGAAAAGAAAATAGGGAAGCTCCACTGAGGACTGCATGCCCACCCGGAGTATCAGATGGACTTGTAAGCAATTTTGAGATTAAATCCTTTGATGGGTGTGCAAATCCACACTTGGGCTTGGCTTCTATAGTTGCTGCTGGGATTGATGGCCTCCGTAGACATCTTCGCTTACCTGAACCTGTTGGTATGATTTTTGACAATATATTATTCAATTCCCCATTTATATTGATATAAGATGGCCATCTCAGCCTCCAAACAATTTTCAAAGTTCTCATGGTTAACTATAGACATTCACTTTGAAGTTGACTTAACAAGTTCATTCAACAACATTATTTTCTTCTTTACAAGTACTTGGTGAGCATACCTAGATAATCTAAGACTTATGTCCTTTTGGTACCTAGAAGTTATAAAACCTGGATACATGATAGTCATGTCATGTTTCTAAGACTCAGACCAGACCGGATAGTTGGACTGTGAAAACCAGGAACCAGCAACCATTCTGTTTTTTCTTTTTTTACCACCAACTGGAAAACAGAATTTTATTACAGAAAAAACATAGCAGTACAACAAAGAGGTTGCAGCTTTACGTTACAAATATATTGTGAACATAGCCCCTGCCATTTTGGTTTGTTTTAGAACACTAGTTTTTCAAATTTCTGAAAAACTGGCTGACTCATCAGAAACCCGTGAAAGCTGTTGAAACTGTCTAGGTTTCAACAACCCATCCAGTTTTCAATGACCCACCAGGGTCACTGATTTATCACAAGCCATAGAATAATGATAACAAGATTTGAGCATGTGATCTCTTCCCCATGTAAAATAATACACTGTTGATCCATCATGCTATTTACATTTGATTTTGTCTCCTTAATATCTATATTAATAAAACATATATATATATATATGAAAGACTTGAACCCTGGTCACTTGTATTGAACCAAGAAAAAAACTAACAACAAATTGTAATATGTTATAATATGCATAATAGTTTATACTTTATATATGATGTCATGAGTCATTGCATTGACTCAGCGGTTGGACTGTCTGACCTGTGATCTGGTAGCCTTTTTAGTTTTATACATTGGTATTTAGAAACTTTTATATGATTGAAGTGTATATTGAGATTATATTCATTTAACAAGCCAGGACAGAGATGACAAAAAACTCAAAAAGTTCCCTTTCCTGTGCATTCTTCATGTTGAATGAAGAAGTATGAACCAAAAACTATTATTTTATACAGTTCAAGATTCTAGTTATGATTCCCTGTTGAAGCTTTTTATGTACTGGGGAAAGCCATATATGAAGTCTTGCAAGTGATGCCAAACCATGTGGGCTCTCCATATAATCTTTATAGAGATTTTAATGGTTATTTTTCAGAATGGGTCATTGTTGCTTCATTCAACTTAACATGATCCTTTTACTACTAAGAGGATATTTAAGAAACCAATACTCAACCTGATACTTTGGCAATACTATTCTATTGGACAGAAACAAATCCTTCTAGTCTTTCTGAAAGTATTGAAAGACTGCCAAAAGAACTTTCTGAATCTGTAGAAGCTCTTGAGAAAGATGAGGTTATGAAGAATTTAATTGGTGAAAATCTTCTGAAAGCTGTAATTGGTGTCCGTAAGGTAAGTTATATTCCAGATGCTTTCTACATGTTTGTCAATGAATGAAGCAAAAAGTATTGATGCATTGAAGCAAAAACGTAACATCTTAGTTATGGCAAATTAATAAGAGAGCCTATTTATGAATTATGATACCCACTCAAGCTAATTGACCCATTTTAGTTGTGAGAGTAGCAAGATACATGACGTGATTTGATTTCTCTGAAGCCTGAGAACATCATGCAAACTCTTTATATTGATATAAAAACATGCTCAATGAACCCTAAGTTTCTTACAGGAGGCATGGGCATACCAATTTTTCTTTTTCTTTTGTCTTTGGTTGGTAACTTGATTGTATTGTAACTAGATAAAAAGCATACAAAAGATGGCAATGAAGCAATAAACAGTGATTGCATAAAAGAATTCACATGGACGTAGAACAACATAATCAAAGAACAAAATAGAATGCCATGAAATCAACCACTTCCCTCTCCACCCTTGGAAACAAAACACACTGCCCCCTCCCTACCAACCCAAAACATCACAAGAGGTTGACCCTTACACATCCCCGCTACTTCTTAAAATAGACTCAGCAATAAATCAATTCACTTCTATTATTTTACATAATACTTACATCAATCTTTCTCCCCTACCATCCTTAGAGGTTTTCCATCTAGTTGGTGGAGCTGCTCATTCCTTGTCAATTATTTTTTTTTGGAAAAGGTAAAGTAATATTTATTGAGAAGGAATTACTCACAGGAGGCTGAGATCAGACCCAGAACAGGCTGACTGATCTAATCAGCAATTACACAATCAATCAAGAGATAGAAAATAATACATCTGACACATTACAGTTTCTAAAATCTGCAGCCACAGACAACCAAGAAATCAGCTTGCCCACTGACTTCTGAATTAAATCTTCCAGACTTAGAAACTTGTTACTGAAAACCCGTCTATTCCTCTCAGTCCAGATGCACCAAATTACAGCAATTGGAATCATCTTCCAGATAGTCTTCTTTTTCTTGCTCAGACCCATAATCTGCCAGCAACACAACAGCTCTTTTACTGACCTCGGCATCACCTAACAAACCTTCAAAGAGTCGAGGAAATGGTTCCACAACTGAGCAGAAAACGGGCAGTGGATGCACAAATGATCAGTGGATTCAGCACTGCTCCCACATAAACTGCAAGTCAAGTCCGAAACCTGAATTCCCCTTCTCACAAGGTTCTCCTTAGAAAGACATTTATTAAGAGCCATAATCCAAACTATGAAGCTGGCTTTAGTCGGGCTGTTGGGATTCCACACTTGCCGAAGTGGGAAATCAGGAGCACCCCTCCTACCAAGAATAGCAGCCAAAGATTTAACAGAAAACATCCCATCGGAATTCCACTTCCAATGCCACTTATCCTCCGAACTATAATCCAACTCTTGGCTTTGAAGACAGGTCAAGAGATTCACAACCTCTGCCACCTCCCAATCAAAATGATTCCTAGAGTCCAAAGAACTGAACCACCAGAAATACTATAACACTCTGCAACTGAGGCCTCTTGATCTGAAGCACACTGGAAGAGGAGTGGGAAGGACTCAGCAAGAGGATCATCTGAGCACCAAGGGTCCTTCCAAAATTTGGTCCTGTTACCATTACCAACCCTAATTGAGACCCCGTAGCCAGAGCTGAAAATTCTTCATTATCCCTTTCCACAGAGAGCTACCCCAGATGGGGGGAGGGTCCCTAGTTCTCCAAATGCCCCAACTCACACCATATTTGCTGGCAATGAGAGATCTCCACCAAGCATCAGTTTCTACAGCAAATCTCCAAATCCATTTACAGAGGAGAGCAGAATTAAAAGAATTCAGCTTCCTAATACCTAACCCCCTTCAATTTTGGGAAGACAGACTTTCTCCCAACTCACCAAGTGCACTTTTATCTCCTCCTCCCAGCCTCTCCAATGAAAACTCCTTTGAAGCTTTCCAATCTGATTTGCAACCTTCTTAGGAATATGGAATATTTCACTATTGAAATTTGAACTGTTCTCATTCATATCCCATTTGAACAAGTTCGAAGCTTCCTCAGAGATGTTAGCACCTACTTCAACTATCTAATCCTTTCCGCCCTTTGGTTCCAGGCGATTTCCTCAGAGATATTCTCATTCATTGCTTCCTTTCTTCCAGCATTCTAAAATATTCAATTTCCCTTGCATCACCTTGTTGGTAATAGTGGACATGGGTAAAAATTAGTGGAATGGGTCTTATGCAAGGCTATATTTAATACCCCTGTCAGTAATAGTCTCCTCATTCTTCTAAATTGACACAGGACAGCCTCCCTGCCTACCACCCTTATTTTCCATTGGAGGCCTATAAAATGCTTTGTTCATTCATCTGCATTATTTTTTCCTTCATGGACTATACTTGATCTCTACTGATGAACTATGTGGCAAACTAATGCAACCAACTTTTATATCCATGTTCAATGCTCATGACTACAAAGAAACCAAAAATCACCACTTCCAAATTTTAACCCTTTTTTCCCGAGGATTATAATTTTGATGAAATTTTCAAAATTGTGAGGTTTTGTTCTTGTTTCAGGAGTGACCAGAACAAAATATATGAAAATAAAAGTTCCTACATTTTTGGTCTATAATGTACATAATATACACAGACATTTTGAGAAAGGAAAAGAAGTAAACTCATATGCTCTCCAAAGCACTTTGGATCACAGTGATCCTCACTCCAAATGAAAAAGTGCCTCTTCCACTCTGCAAGACTTCTATCTCTTTCAGTCACCAATCTTAGGATTGCTCAGAGAACTGTCTAATGCCCAGAGAAAACCAAGATATGAACAAGTAAAAGAACCCATAGAAAACCCCAAATGGTGATGAGAAAGGAAAAGAACCCACAAAACCCCTTGATCTTTGAGTGGTTAAAGAAATTTCATTTTTTTCTGACGAGAAATAGTGAACATTGACTTATAGGGAAAATCATCTTTTGAAGGAATCTCTCTTCTCACACAAGAAATTATTCAATGGTAAAATCATAAATTTAAAATATTAACTGAATAAAAATATATTGTCCAGCTTTTTCTATTATTTTACTGCCTACCATGATTTCTTGTGGGGGGTAAAATGGAATCATATTTCCGAATATGCATAAAAAGAAAGGAAATGAACATTTAGAAAATATGAGAATGTCATAACTCTATAGTAATTTGTGCCCTTTTTGTATATTCATTCACATTGATTAGTGAATTACAACCTTGACCACAATTTGAACAAGAGTAGATCACTGGTGAAGATCACATGATTCAATAAAACTATTTCCTAACCATTTTATGCACAAAATTTGTGTTAAGAAAACACAATGGTAACTATGCACTATTAAAATAAAATACAATTAGAAATTTAGTCAAAGAGGATTGAGGACTATGACATGCAAATGACACTGGATTCTGAATATGCTGAAAAGGCACCCCTGGATCATGAAATCATTACATCTTCATTGCATGATAAACAAAACTCTCCATGTCAGTAAAACCATCTAATAATTTATCATTGTGCAAGTGTGCAACAATTAAAATAAAAGGCAATATAATAGAGAACTTTTTATTTAAAAAACTAGGTCTTTTGACCAATCAAATGTGTGATATGATGCTTGACATGATGCTTTATTTTTTCAGGCAGAGATTGACTACTATTCCAAGAATAAGGATGCTTTCAAGCAACTTATACATCAATACTAGTGAGCTAAGATTATTCAAATGGGTTGGTAAGAACAAGTTTCCATAATTCAATATTTGCTATCTGCATTAGGGCCAAGTTCCTTTGGCTAAGCATGTATATGGGTAATGTTGCTACTGAATTCTTTGCTTAGGGAAGATGCTTTTGTTTTAAATTTCCAGAGAGAGAGAGAGAGGAGGGAGGGAGGGAGTTGTGGAGGAGGGCATTGGCCGCATCTTGATGATAGGGAAATCCAGGAAAGTGAAAGGGTAGGAGTACCAGAGGAGGATTTCTTGCACCAGTGCCCTGTTGGCATATTTGTGTTCACTAATCCAACTTTAGAGGACATTAGGGCTGTTCATAAGAAGACCCAACCCGACCAACCCGGACCGACCCAACCCGAGTCGGCCGGGTTTTCTTCAGCACCGGTCGGTTTCGGGTTGTAAAAAATCATAAACCAATGGTTCGGGTCGGTTTCGGTTTTCATGTGTGAAAACCGAAACCAACCCGAACCGAACCGACTTAGTAGTTAGTTCCTAGTTAGTAGTTACAACCTACTTAGTTCCTACTTAACTAAGTTGTCTCTATCCTACTTACAACCTAACTTAATTTCTAGTATTCTAGTTAGGAATGACATTAATGGTAAGTATTGTAAAACAACTAGACAAGGAATTTTTTTGGAAAAGTTTAAAGAAAATAATCAAACGATCCTAGTTTCTATGGTCTTTTACACCAAATAGGTAACCAATTACAATTAGAATTAGGTGTCCTTTTTTACTTAGATTAGAAGGTTTCTTAAAATATACAAATTTCAGTCTTCTTTCTCTAATACAGTTTGACTTTCTATTTTCTTGATAACTTCTATTCTAACTTGGTCCGCGCCCCCCTTAGCCCCTCAACTCAAGCACAATCTCTAATACAATTTGACTCTCAAGAATCAAAATTTTGAAATTTCAATTTATTACCATGGTTGAACTTAGAGCCGAAACCGACCCAACCCAACTCAAACCGACCAGGTTGGTTTTGCTTAACACAGGGTCGGTTTTGGTTTCAATTTCAGGTAACCCGACCAGGTTGGGTCGGTTGGAAAAATCTCAGTAAACCAACCCAACCCGACCCATGAACAGCCCTAGAGGACATGGATAGGGTTGGTAATCTCTCCTTGGTCATGGTGTGAAAATTTGGTGGTGGTCTCTTCCCTTTCAATTTTCACTCTAAGAAGGATGCTTTGCAATGCCTGCATAGATGTGAAAAGTCGTTTATTGGCTGACATCTTATACAAAATCTCTGGGTTCCTTGTCTTTTAGGAACCAGTTCATTTCTGCAAATTGGTGGACACAAGTTTTTGAAGTACCTCTCCATGTTTGGTGCAAAGCAACTTGATTGCAACAAATAATGCCTTGGCAGAGTTCATTGTGATGCATGGTCAAATATTGAACTGAAGCCATCTTGACTAGGTTCATTCTCTTGTTCATGGGGGATGAACAACTTTCTGAAGCTATTCCATATGGGGAAGATGAAGATGGAGATGTAATGTTTGCTATGATGCTTGATATATTTGAAAAAGCAAGTATATTGTATTTCAAAACTATGAACACCCCCATAGCAAGGTGCTATAGGGGAGCCAAAAATGACCATATAAGCCTTTACAGTGTTCAGTCCGATCTTAAAAAAACCTAATATTTAACCCTTTTAATATCTTTATGAACGCCCAGCCCCTAAGGTTCCCTTCACTCTTTTTAGTATGATCTCTAAATTTGCTTTTTTGTTTTCAAAAGCTCTGTAGTTTCTTTCAATCCAGAACTGCCACATAAAAGCTAAGGGGACCATCTCCCAAAGTCTGACATAAAATATGAGGGGAAACGGGAAACCTAATTAACCCCAAATAGGCCCAAGATAAATTCCCATACTTGTCTGCTGAAATTACATTGCACAAAAAAGACAATTGCAAGTTTCCACTTCTCTTTCACACATACACATGTGAAGTTTTGAATGTATCTTTGGTCAAGCACTTTTTCAACGGTTCATTGATAATCACGTTTTTCAATGGTACAGAAATTTTCAAATGGTTCGTTGTGAAACTCCATCGATGAGGTTTACACTGCAAACAAACACGGCCTTAGGTACTTTCTCTCTGTCACATACATGGAGTGCACTAGTATTGGGTGAATATAATCATCTTTTATCCATGTTAAACACTGATTATTGATTATTATTGCCTTGATCTGCTGGTGTTCCATCAGCATGTTAGTAGTAGTAGTAGGAGTACGTGAGACATATAAAAGCAATCCGTTGGTCGATAAATATAAAACTCCGTCTCTGATTCTCTGATTAGCATCAATAGAAATCATTTTTGTTGAGCAGATAGAGGTAATACAGAAGACAAGGAAACAGGAGACATCACTGCATATTGCTCTAAAATTTGCAAACTTTCATCCTTAAATAAATGATGAACAGTTACCTCATAAGGCCTGATATATTGGCTTGACAGTTGAAGCCTTTCTGTGTGAAAAAACAATTAGAGGCAATCTTGATTCATAAGTAGCAATGTTGTAAGGCTCAGACCAATAAATAGTTAAATACAAATGATGTTGTGGTTTAGTGGTAATATGTAGTTCTTCACTTCTTTGTAAATAGGAGTCTGTGAGTTGACATGGGTGGTTCCGGGTTGATAGCATGAAAGGTGGTTTTTGGGAAAAAACAAGAAATTAGGGTTTAAAAAAATCGGATCTTCCTTGCAATGTTTTTTGCTTCATTTCTTTTTCTATAGGCCATTTCTTGGGGTAAAATTTTGGTTGTTGGGAGCCAACAGCCTCTGATATTGAGAAACATTTTTGGGAATGACACATTGCCATAGAGTGGGATAAAATAGTAATTGCTCCCTATTTCTTTTTAACTAAACATAGACACGGGTGTGAATTAGTGAACATGTCCAGCCTAAACCACTCTCAATAGCATACACCGTTGCCCCCAACATCCATAGTTAACTCATTTCTTGACTCAATGGGTTTGAGTCTGAGTTCTGCCAAAGATTACGTTCATATCCAATCTACACCGTCCAAGGAGCCCGGATCTGTTTCCAACAAAACATGTTTTAATGCGCTTCCAATACGAGTTATAACCGCACATCTCAAAAATGTTCTGTACTCGTTGATGGGGTCATACAAAACGTGTTTGAGATGTTCGGCTATAAATCATGTTGGAAGCATGTGTGAACATATTTTGTTGGGAGCAGATCCCAACTCCCATTCAAAGGCCAAAGATAGCCAGAACGGTGCCTAGTCTCTTTTAGATTTTAATTAAATTTTACATTTCTTTTGCAACTTAATGCATTCTAGTTTCGGAAATGGCAAAATGATGGTTTTCAAACCTCCAAACACACACGGAGGAGGCTCCTTCAATGAACCAACTCCCGACTCAAGCTCCAGGAATGTTGCATCGAAATCTCATTAATAGAGCACGTTTCATCGTGGTATTCTCCTATGTCCTCATCGTTGTCGTGGAGTGCTCAAATCCTCAGGTTTAATTCAATTCAAAATCTCTAATCTTTCGTCTCTTTTGCGTAGCAGACAACTATAACTGTAAGCCCTTCTGATTGGATTTTGGGTTTCTTTCTAAAGTTTTGATTTCACCATTAGTGAAAGGTTTCGGTCATAGAATTTTAGCTGCTGGAATTCGATACGATAAGTTCTGTGGAGTGTGGAGTAGGGTGGACGGGTTGTCCTGGAGAAAAGCCATGCGATAATCTTGATGCGTGTTGTAAGACTCGCAATCATAGTTTTCAAAAACTGGACCGGACTGGGTGGTCGGACAGTTCAAACTGGGAACCGGTCATGTCTCTGGGTCACTTTGGATTGATAATTCTCAAAAAAAAAATATTGAAATGGTCAAAGAACCGCTGACCCATGTGATCAAACCACTAAACCGTTCAACCTGGGCAGCGGTTTTTATTTAACTTTTGTGAAGTGTAAATAAAGGAAATCTCAAATATGAGATAGAGATATCAGTTCCCAAATCTGAGATCACTGCAATGATAAGAGAGAGAGAGACAGATCTCATATCTGGGATCTGGTAGATCTGAGATGAGATCTGAGGCCGGATTTGCTGTCGCTAGCTCGCCGCTGCTATCTTGTACTGCCACGGTGCCACCACCACTGTTGTTGTCATCACGGTGAACCACCACCACCACCTCCTCCTTACTTTCTTCTTTCTTTTCTTTCCTTTATTTTCCCTTTCCTTCCTCTTTTTCCTTTACTTTCCCAGGTGACATACCTCTTCTCTGTTTATATTTCTTCCTAACCTGACCTAATATGCTAATTCAATGGTCAAGGTGCAAAAGTTACCTTAACCGTTTTGACCCATTTGACCTAAACAGTCGAAACTGTTGACCCAAAAACTGATGGCCAAAGTGATGTCCGGGTCAACCGTGTTCACAATGAATGTCGAGAAGAAAGGTAACAGAAAAACAAAGAGGAAATTAATTTCTATTTAATTCATTTTATGTTTTGTTCAAAGAGATCGACGCCTTATATGCTCATAAATATATCTAGATTCTGCTTTTGCATTTTGAATTTTTCATTTTGTACTTCTAGCTGCATTCTGTCTGATTCAGTTTCTCCTGCTTGCATGACCTCTTGGACATTGAACATTTGATTTCAATATAAAACTGGACAAATCTCGATGGCTACAGAATTTGTCTGAGTAAACAAATCAACAATATTAAGAAATGCGTACCCCAATATTGTACCAGGGGTGTATTCAAAGTATGCTATGCTGAATCACTCTCTACCACAGTACCAGTCATCTTGCACAACAATGTTGTTTCAATCATAATGTACATAATACCTTTCTTCTCTTTCTTGTTTCTTGTTGATGCAGAACCTTGTATTAGATGCTTTATCTTAGGGAGCTTGGGGCCCAACAAACCCATAAAACACACTAGGATAAATGGTAGTACTACACTAGATAAATAAATAAATAAAAGTGGCAATACCCAAGAAAGATAAGGAACCTAAGAGCTATTGCAGGGAAGAAGGAAGTCTTACAGTAAGGGGTTTAGGAGATCTAGCTGGTCCAAAAGTTGAAATTGTCACCACCACCTCTGAGCCATGTTATGACCTCAGTGATTATCTTTTCAATTCTGTTATTTTTCAATGACTGATCAGTCCAGGTCAGAATTTTGTAGCCCCACTGTACAGGGGTGAATCCTGACTGTGAATTGATGCCAAATTCACAGGCAATATGTGGTTTATAGGGAGTTACTAATAGACTATGGGGGGCTGTCATTCAGAATTCTGCATTGGTTGCAGATTACTTAATCCTAAGAAAAATGGTCTGAAATATTAGGCTTTGATTATACTGGAGAAAAGAAAAGGGTTTTATAAGATTTTGTGTATATTTTATCAAGCTCTTCTACTGAAGTTTCTCATGCATCCTTTTTGATAACTTCAATGGTTTGCTTTTTCATGATAAAAAAGTTGGTGTATGGTTATAAGCTAATCCTATGATTTGTACCTCTACAAGGTGGAGGCAAATGTATTTCTTTCTAAACCATGTTGTTTGAACTCTTTGCCGAGTTCTTCACCAAGTAAGCTATTTCTGGGTTAAAATTTGTTAAATTAGAAAAGTGTTGTAATAGTCAATGTTTTTAACCCGGTTGGTTGAATTGTTTGAACCATCACCCGGCCAAGATTCTGGGTCTGATTCATTTAAGACCCGCCAGACGGTCAAAAATGTTGATTTGGTTAAGAATCGTTCGACTCAGCCGGTTCAACTATTGACCCATTCGACTTGGTGACTAGGTTGCAGGTTGCACACTCAACGCATACAAAACTTTCAGAGGCCATAACTTTGCAATCTGATGTCTGATTATGGCGGTTTTTTTTATTTTGGGTAACTTTTCAAGATCTATGCATCCTAAGGAACCGAAGGTGCCTTGCCCCGTTATTTTTGCAAAAGAAAAAACCTTTTTATTCTCAAAATGCAATTTTTAATATTTTTTATAAATAAAACTGAATTAAAAAACATGAATTAAATATAAAATAATACATATAATATATGTATAATATATTTATACATTATTTATTGCTAAAATATATATTTATATATATACTTAATACATATATGCACTGACATGGCACAGTCTGAATTGTTCAACTCGGCTGGTCAAACTGGTGACTCATGACTTGGAGGCAAAAACGGTTTTACCTCCGAATCAGTTTTTAAAACATTGGTAATAGCTAATGTGGATATGATACAACATGGAGATTCTTTCTATGGATACGCAATTATGCATTAAAAAAAAAAAAACTATTGATATGCATGTAGAAAACATATTCCTTCATATATGGGTTTCTTAAAGGGAACCATATAAGCTAGCTAAATGCTCAAGCTGGACACCATCTAGAAGGAGTTTATTCACCTAGCTGTTATGGTTTTCCACTTAAGCAGAAGGGCTCGGTAGGAAGTTGTCATACCAAGATGGCCACACCTTTTCCCTTCAATTTAATTATATTAATCTAAGGTCCGTTTAGTTCATAGTTGGAATCGGAATCAGAATGGTTCATTCCCATAGTCTGTTTGGTTCAGATAGGAATAGGAATGGGAATTAAAATCAGAAGAAATGGGATTTCATTCCTGAGTGGCAGGGAATGGCCATTCCCTCAAATGGGGGAATGTCATTCCAGCAGGAATGGGAATGGGATTCTGATTCCACCCAACCAAACAGTTGGAATCGTAATAACCCATTCCGATTTCGATTCCAAACCCCTATTCCTTCAAACCAAACGGACTCTTAGTTGTGATTGCATATGTTACAAACCTAAAAAAAAAAAAAAGCAAAATAGATTGTCACCTTTTTCATGTAATTTCTTTTTTTTTTTTTAATTAAAACTAGAAGAGCTCGTATCAACAAAGTGGAAAGCTTCCTACTGTTAATTGAAATGAGAACACACTCCAAACCCTCAAGAAGATCCCAGAGAAATCCATCATATTCAGATGATCATGGCCTACACTTGAGAAATTAACCAAAGTGGAAAGCTTCTGGTAGAGTATAAGACCATCCAAGGTTTTATGAACTTTTCGAGGGTTTTCGGCATCAAAGGTGTCTATTCACTATTAAATTGAAACGATTATCTTAATCCTCAAAAACTGGGAAGCCATGTACAAGCTCATCTACTGTTTATCAAGGATGATCAATCGTACTTCCATTGAAGTTTCATCTGTTGCTCTCCATGTTTGAGCTAGTTCAGATAAAACATGCTAATTATCAACATCTACAAGCTTCTTAGATAAACTCTACCAGGGGGAAAGCAATGGAAAGTGATGAACCTTAGCATTGTGTTTGGTTTGAAGGAAAAAGTAGGAAAAGGAAAGGAACGTTGTATGGGTTTTCCTACCTTTCCCTACATTTTTCTTCAAACCAAACATAACCTAAAGGTTTGAAAATAGAAATCCTTACCTTGATTCTGGAGTGTTTCTCCCAGCGAATTAATTTTCCTTTCTTCAAATTTTCTGTTCTATCGACAAGTTGAGGATTCTTACCCAAATATTCCAAGTTTCAATAACCAGCCTATGCGGATCAACACCAGGTGACCATTTCTGAAGGAGTAAAGGGTAGTCCCAAATGAGTCAAGGACCTCTATTCAATAAAAGCTTTGACTTTGAGGTCAATTGAAAACTCGTGCAATAAGGCCAAGTTCGTATAACTTCCAAACCTTTGTGGAGACCCTCGAGTGTCCCATTGGAATGATCTATTTCTATAGTCTGTTTGGTTCAGACAGGAATGGGAATGAGAATTGGAATCAGTAGAAATGGAATTTCATTCCCAAAGAAAGGATAAGAAATGACCTTTCTCTCATATGGAGGAATACCATTCCAGTAGGAATGAAAATGAGATTCCAATTCTACTACCCAACCAAACAATTGGAATTAGAATAATCAATTTCAGACCCTCATTCCTGTGAACTAAGATGAGAAGAACGTGGGATAAGTCGCATGCAAGCAGGTGTCAAGCACACCGCATGGAAATCTCTTGGGGCATGGTCTCAGCTTTCTGGGCTTGAGAAAAGCTCCATACGTGTGGAATAAACAAGGATATTTCCACAACAAACAGCCTAATTTAAGTCTCTGTCAGCAGTCAGCACTCATTTGTTGGAATACGTGGAAGGAGAGAAATCAGCTAGAATTTTTCTTCAACAGGGAGGTCGCTCCAACGCAGGTGATGAACAGAATACTGATTAAGTCCAGGAAATGGATGTTCAGCCGAGGATCAACACGTTGTCCAGCTACTGGGTAAGGCACCCAGGTAGGTGTTTAACTGAACAACGATGCCGCTATGAACATCTCAGTAGGTAAATTAGGCTGGGGATGGTTATCAAAAGTTCAGGGGAAATTCAGGTTGAAGGTTCAAGATATTGGTGCTTAAAACGGCATGTTTTTATATTTGTTTTAGATTTTTTTTTTTTAATTTAATTTTTGGACTTATTTTTAACTATATTTTACATTAAACAGAGGTCAATTCTCGAAATACCTATAAATAGGTATATCGTAAAATGCCTGATACGAAATATATCATATCAAAATTTTAAAATCTCAGCAAACCAGGTTGTTACCATGTCCATTAGAGACCCCAAACTTGGCCAGCTTGTGAGTTGCCTGCTAATATTACATACTCGATGAACAAAAGACTGGATATCGTTCAGCGGAGCTTTGCATTCTGCAAAGAGAATTCTGACATGCTATTGGGGGCTTTGGATTCCCTGCACAAATAACTTTAGGGTCCATTTGGTTGATGGAAATAGGGGTCTAGAATTGAAATGACTTAATTCGATCGTTTGATTAAGTGGAATTGGAATTTGATTCTCATTCAAGTATTTTACTATTTGAGGATCGATTTTGATTGTCGTGTGAATCAAAACAAATCAAAGAGTAGACCATTCCAATTTCAATTCTAACTGTAAACCAAATGAATCCTTAATAATCTTATCTGCGTCTCCCTCTCCTTTGACAGTTCTTTTTTTTTTTCTTATTCTGCCAAATTAAAAGGAACCCAGACGGCCAGACCTGCTCCACGAGCACTCCACTCCCCATTTACATTGATTTCAATCCACTGATCCTCTGGCCTTTTCAAATAATCGTAAAGAAAAGATTGTGATGCCGGAAAAACATGTCCACCACCAGATTGGTTACCATTTTTTTATGATCTTGATCAATATTTGGTAGGTACGGTTGTCAAGTAGAAAATCTTCTATGATACACTGAACTACCCCGCAGCGAGCTACCTTACGCCGAACTGCTCTGCAGCGAGCTACCTTACACCGAGCTATTGGTGATACGTCGAGGTGCTTCTCCGAGGCGGGTCCCTAAGGTGTCCTTAGGCAGGAGCGAGCTTATGTTGGAGAACCGACGAGCTTAACCTGAGGTGTTTTTAGTTCGGGATTCTCCCTACTTGAAGAATCTTAGCCCGGGGTGCTTCTTACTCGGAGAGTCTTAACTCGGGGCAACGGAGTATCACCTTGTAGCAAGCTGCCGCTTTGGACAGGCTATCAGATTGGGTCAACGAGCTTCGTTACGCTGAATTGTCCTGAACTCATTAAGATGATCTGTCACTTATGTCGAGTCACGTACACGTATCTCTTGAGGTCGGGCCAAATCATCCTCATGATAAGTTATTAATTTTTGTAGGTACCGTACCTTTTCGATACTATAGTCAGCGTCTTTAATTCCACTCCACTTTCCACGTTCATAATCCGACAAATAATCATGGATCATGATTTCCTGCCACGTGTTCATCGAATGGCCTTATGCTATCATTTTAAAAATCCCTTTCTAGCAGCAGTCGCTCACGGCTCATCTGTGAGCCCTTCTCTCTCTCTCTCCCTCCCTCCAAATGAAATAACCACAACCTCTGTAACTCTTTTAGAACTTTCTCTCTCTTTGCACTCTTTCCTTCGAACTTTGTTATCATGGCTCTGACAGAACTCTCACCCTCATACACAACTCGTTTTCCGTCTTCTCAACTCGCACTAGTTTCAACTCGTCTGTATAGTCACCGTCGGCTAGCACTGCGGCCACCCTCTCGAGCACGGAATGCCAAAGTGTTGTGTTCCATTGCACCCAAGTAAGATTATGCCTTCTCCGTTTTCGTAGTTTTTCGTTTGTTCTTTTTTTCTTTATCCGTTGTTGTTTAATTTCTTCTTACAATGTATTTACGTTCTATCTCAGCGAAGTTAAGGCCCCGGTAACTCCGCAGGTTAACCAGACCGAAAACAAGACCGATTGCTTCGGAGTGTTTTGTCTAACTTATGATCTCAAAGCTGTGAGTTGTTCTCCTCTTTCTTACTTTCAATGAGTTGGTGTGGTCTTTGCATCATTGAATTCATCTGTTTTATTTCGGATGGTAATTTTGGTTTTTAAATTTATTCTTTATCGTCAATTCATAATTATCTTTTAATTTCTTTTTTTCTCTAGGATCAGCGGTATCGATATATGTGCATTGATGTTACTGGCCTCCTTTGTTGATATTTCTTATTTCCTGTTTGTGCTTTTATTGGTATTGGTAAAACGATCACCACATCCATTTCCTCCTAGATATAAGAAAGGAAGAAGAGTGTGGACGACATAATCAATTAATATATCCTATGATCCTATCTATTGAAAATTTGAATACCCAATTTGGGCTAAAAATCCATGAACAATCACCTTTTCTGTTTTGCTGCAAACTAAAACCAGAGCGTGGAATTCTTTCAATGTAAAGAACACTTCTAATTGGGTTCTTCCCTTTATTTGGTATTAAATGTTCAAACTTCAAAGAAATATACTGTAAGATGCACTTGTAATTAGCTAAGACGATTATACTTTGAAGGCTAGGACCCGGATCAACTACACCTTGTACTAAAAGCACAAAATTAAAAGCCAAAGCCAAGAAGACGATGGAAATGAGTCACTGTTGGCACATGGATTTTTTTTTTCGATGAATAACTTTTTTTGGCACATGGAATTATCACCCGTAGGACAATGAAATTTTGGTGAATAATTCCATGGAATTATCACTGACGGTGACTAGTTGCCAACTCGTCTCTACAGACTACAGTCACTTTCAGCACATGGAATATCACCAAAGCCAAGAAAGCTTGATTACTCTAGGACAATGGCAACTAGTCAAGCTTTCTTGGGCTCTAGTGATAATTCCATGTGCCTTTTTCTTTTTTTCTGTTGACAAGCTGAGACTAAAGATCAAGTTTGGTTAATTGATCCTTGATCCTTCTTTTATTTTTACAGGATGAGGAGACAAAATCATGGAAGAAATTAATAAAAATTGCAGTTTCAGGTGCTGCTGGAATGATATCTAATCATCTACTTTTCAAAGTACGGAACTCTTGCTACATTAGACATCTAAGCTCTACAGTATGACTATTGAATTCATTATCATTATCTGTAGAAGCAGCAGCTGCCTATTTTCCAACTATGTGGGATCTGTTACATGAATCTTTTGTCTTTGTTATTATATGATATATAAGTAAGATCCAATTTTGT
Source organism: Nelumbo nucifera (assembly GCF_055504915.1). Lineage (NCBI taxonomy): Eukaryota > Viridiplantae > Streptophyta > Magnoliopsida > Proteales > Nelumbonaceae > Nelumbo > Nelumbo nucifera. The sequence goes on along the minus strand of NC_142654.1, from coordinate 8,311,998 downwards.
ATCCAAACCTATGTCGTTCCAACCTTTTAGAACCTTAACTCACACGAAATAACACATTCAGTGGCACATCCTCAATCTTTGTTTCACATGACAATCATAAACCATCTAACATCCTTATCTTACCTAGTCATTTTATGGCCTTGCCATTTCTCAAAATATCTTTACTTAGTCTTCATCAAAGCACCAATTGAATCATAGTATTATAATATTTCTTTTTAGGTAAGATAAGCACCAAATGAATCATAATATTTCTATTTGGATGGAGTATTCTTGAACCCGTTAGAGTTGGATTGTAGGATTTGTTGTATTGATTCTTCTAGTTCCTTTTCTTGTTCTTCCTTCTTTTTGGCTTTGACCCAACCTCCTGATAATTCAGTGGTGGCCTTGCGGTGAAGGAGGTTTGGAACAAGCCTATTCCTCCTAGGGTAAGTGGTTTCTGTTGGGAAGTTTTCTTGGGTAGAACTAATACTTGTGATTTTCTTCAAAGAAAGAGAAAATTTGGTGCCTCTCCCCAAATTGGTGCATACTTTTCAAGGCTAATGGTGGAACCACCGCCAAATGTTCAAGGCTTGTTTGACTCTTCCTTTGTTAACTGGAGAAAGAGGAGGGGGAGAACCCTTGGAGGTGTACAAGAGCAGCAATATGCTGGACAATATGGGAAGAAAGGAATCAGAGAATTTTTTCAGACAAGGAAAGGAGCAGAGAAGCAACCATAGAAGCCATTACTGTCAAAGTAATCCATTGGGTTAAATCCTTGAGAAGCTTTGATGACATTCCCACAAATGACTTACTTAGAAAGTGGAAGGAGGTGGCTGATTCTTCTCTTCCAAGAGTTGTTGTAAGGCCTGTTTGGGTCCCACCTCCCAGCAGGTTTTTAAGCTGAATTTCGATGGTAGTAGTGAGGGGAATCTGGGCCCTTGAGGTATTGGAGGTGTTTTTCAGAACAAGGAGGGAGGAGTTATTGCCCTTTACTCATGACCAATAGGTGTGAGAGACTTCTTGAGGACAGAAATCTTGGCTGTGATGGAAGGGATCCAAAAAGCCAAGGAGCTGAATATAAGAAAATTGATCATAGAAAGGGATTCAAAGCTGGTTGTTAGCTGGCTGCAAAAAGATGAGACTGACTGGTGGAAATTTGTCAATGAGAGGACGAAGTTTAAGTTTTTAGCTCAGGATATAGAGATCAAGTTGCAGTGGGTTAAAAGGAGTGCAAATTCCTTTGCCAATGTTTTGGCAAAGCAAGGGGTGGGAGGGGATCAACTCTTTTGGGCTGTTCTGTAATTGCTGTACCTTTTTGTCATCTTGGAGAGAGTTAAGAGAGTTTATCTCTCTCCAGGATGTTCTCTTGTATAATCTTCATTAATTAATGAAATATTCTGGTTATTGATAAAAAAAAAAAAAAAACTTTTTTTATGTTCCCTTGAACTTATAAATGAAGCATGATTTCTATGGAAGTGGAAGGGATATACTCGCAGTTTACAGTAGATTAAAGCCTGCATGCTAACCTAGAATTTTCCACAGAATATAATACTCCACACCACCCTAATCAAGTCAATGGCTACCCAGTTTAGAAATTTGTCATTGCAGGGCCCCTGATATGCATTGCACCTAAAATAATCAGACTGCCCTCAAGTACAAAATGCTACAGAATTTCCATATAGCCTCTGAATACTTGATAACACTGTATTTGTCCCTGGATGAGTCCTTGCCTGCATGGTAATGTATAATATTTAGTATGAAACTTTTCTGCTTTATTTCTGAAAAGGAACTGTTACTGTCATTGATTCACAAACATCAATAACAATTACAAGTGTCCGTGATAAATATCCATTTTGTAAATTCATAAATTCATCCTAGTCATACTTATTTATATCAAGGGATAGTTTATTTATTATTTTGTTTGGCATTCATGTATGATAGGTAAATACTGACCATAATTCTATTAACTCTACCTGGCTTTTACCACTGTTCACCATTTCTTTAATTTCTGAAAGATGCAAAAAGATTTGGCTTGGACATCACTTGTTAATGGGAACTCATACAGTGGGGACTATAGGTGTAATTTGAAGTAATCCTTCTAATACATGCTACTAGACTTGCTGATTACAGTTTTATTGTTTGGTGATATGGATGGTACAAGGTTTTTTTTCTTTTTTCTTTTTTTTTTTATTTTTTTGCATGGAGACCAGGCCTGCCATTGCCAGAAAATGGAACAATAATTTCATAGTCGGAATCTAACTTGTCTTGCTATATCAGCTTGCATCTGGTGAGGTTTTTGGGCCAGATCAACCCATTTCTTTGAAATTGTTGGGATCTGAAAGGTCACTCCAAGCACTTGAAGGTAAGTTGAAATTTGGCATCTCGAGAAATGCTTAGCAACAAAATGGTAGTTCAACTCACAACTAATTGCAGATGGTATTTCATTTATAATTTAGTTACGGATGACTATTTACCTTCTAGTACATGTTTTTAGCCTTTAGCAACTATCCTAATCTATTGCTGCAAGAATATTGTTGTTCTCAACTCTTACTAAACATCAGGGAAATTTACTATTGAGAATAAAAGATATTCTTCTGAGAAGGGGTAACATGTATTTGGTGACGTAATAATAACTTAGGAACCTTACCTAGCAAATTTACAAACACATGCACAAATTCATACTACAAATATTCATGCAGGCATACACACACATAAATATGATACATAGACATCATAGTATGCTAATGTTTTACAAAAACACATCATCATCATCATCCTCTCTCCTCTCCATCTAATGTAAACATACTTATATGCATAAATCAGATTATATATGCCGTACATAATCTACAAGAATATACAATTATAAATGTAATACATTGGGTTCTGGTTGGCCCAACCCAAGTTGCATACTACTATATGGTGCTCGTTATTTCTTGTATGGATTGATATTCATATAATGTAAATTGCTTTTTATATCACTTGATTTTCACTTGCAGATGGTAGACATTTCTCTCCGCTGATATAATTCTTGAAAGACTTGAAATTTTGATTTGGACATAGATGGATGATGGGACCAAAACATGCAAATTGAATATATTGAAAACTATGTGCATCATTAAATAAGAATGAACATCTTAATATAATCTCATAGGAAAAATATAGAAAGAAAAACAATAGTATCCATTCCATAAAAATCCTGTAGTATCTATATAGGATTCTGTACCATATTCTTTTATTACCTAGTGAATACAGTAAAAAATTATTATCTATATGTATGCCATGAATGATTTCACTGTTAATCTTGTCTCTTAAGGAAACAATTAAATTGGGACACTTTTTTTTGCACAAAACTAGATGTAAGTTATTAATTCTAAATTCGAAAATGATCTTGATCAATATTTGGAACAGTAGAATAGTGATGGGAGTTGGTATTAGGGCTGAGTTGAGTTGAGAATAGTCATAGGCAAAACAGGATTCTAAATTCGAAAATGATCTGAATTAAATTTCAGATTTATATGATATGTAAATATAATAATAGTACTATTGTTTAAGTGCCAATAATTTAAGAATGGATATGGCTTTAAACAGAAAGGAATGGCAAAACAGGATTCATGTAGTTGACTCCATATAGTTGGGATAAGGATTGGATGATGATGTTGATGATTTGTTTTTGTTGTTCATCTCTAATACTGTTTATTCAGGTTAAAATTATGATCTTTTGGAATTTTAGTTGATATTTCCCAATGCTCCCTAAAATGTTAACCTTAAAATGTGCAGGAGTTGCTATGGAATTGGAGGACTCCTTATACCCCCTCCTGAGGGAGGTAAGTATTGGCATTGATCCTTATGAGGTGTTCCAGGATGTAGAATGGGCTCTTCTGATTGGAGCAAAGCCTCGAGGACCTGGAATGGAACGAGCAGACTTACTAGACATAAATGGGCAGATATTTGCTGAGCAGGTTCAATTCAGCCTTTAACATCAAATATAACTTTCCTAGAGACTGAATTGCCACACTAGGACATTTTCTTTCATATACCTTTTAATTATTTGGGTTTTAAATGTCATTCTAGGGAAAAGCACTGAATGCAGTTGCATCGCGTAGCGTTAAAGTGATAATTGTTGGCAACCCCTGCAATACAAAGTGAGGAAATATTGCTGTGAGGGGAAATTATGAATTTTATTTATTCCATAATGCTTATTGTTGCTAACCTGATTATATTTTGTGCAGTGCCCTTATTTGTTTGAAAAATGCACCAGACATACCTGCAAAGAACTTCCATGCTTTGACTAGGTTGGACGAGAATAGAGCCAAGTGTCAGGTAGACCTGTTGGCAACACAATTTAATTATGGTTATCACTATAAAAGGAGGACTAACTTATAATAAATGTTGATTCTGGTCCATGCAGCTTGCTCTTAAGGCTGGTGTCTTTTATGATAAAGTGTCAAATATGACTATCTGGGGGAACCACTCAACTACCCAGGTCATCCAATAGGTTTTCTAGAAAATGCTTTAGTTAGATATATGTGTTCTTTTGAGTCTGTCTTAATCTAAGAGTCTTTGCAAGTTGAGTAGGTTCCAGACTTTTTAAATGCTAGAATCAATGGCATACCTGTGACAGAGGTTATTAAGGACACTGATTGGTTAGAGAAAGAGTTCACTGAGAAGGTCCAGAAGGTAATAACCATAAAATAGAACTAAAACTGACTTACTTCGTTTCTAATCAATGTTGCACTAACATTCTATTACAAAGGATAAGAATTTATTCTGCAGAGAGGGGGTGTGCTGATTCAAAAATGGGGAAGATCTTCAGCTGCTTCCACTGCCGTTTCAATTGTTGATGCCATAAAATCCCTAATTACTCTCACTCCCAAGGGTGATTGGTTTTCTTCAGGGGTGAGTTCATACCAGGAGGAATACATTACTTCTCAATGTTGATAGTATGCTGGAGGAAAATGTTTTCTTTTCCCCTTTCTTCAGTCATTAATAAATTTCTCAGAGGTAGATCTCTGAGCTGGAGGAAAATTATTTTCTTTATTCTCTGAACTAGATCTCTACTTGTGCATTCTTTTTATCTCTATTTGTGTATTATGTTATATTTGTCCAATATCAGGAGCAAAACTGGACTCTGAAGAGACTATTTTGGAGGTTTAACTTGATCTTTTTAAGAAAGAACCTTTCCAGGTCAATGGCATGATATTAGATAAAAACCATGAACTACAAAATCTGCACACATGACATTAATTGGTCATTACCATTTAGAGTAGCTACCACAGATATTTTGTTTCTTTCCTGTTTGTATATCCATAAAGGTAACCGTGCATTTCTTGAAATTTCGATGTCTCCACTTCAGAAGACAAATTCCAGTAATGCATTATGATTCTCAAGAAATCTGAAACCCGATTCTGCATTTACCACCAGTCGCACTATTCATAAATAAATAAATAAATAATAAACTACCAGTCACACCATTCCCACTTTTGAATTGCTATAAAAAAATTGAATAGTTTTCTCCAATCTTACTGTTTACAGCACAATTCCAGGTTTACACCAATGGAAATCCTTATGGTATTGTCGAAGATATAGTCTTCAGCATGCCATGCAGATCAGATGTGAGTTTCGTATTCAATGAATTACCTTTAATGATGTTTGTTATGTCAAGTGCATGACCTGCCTCTCAAGGCTTATGTGTAATATTCAGGGAAATGGTGATTACGAGCTTGTCAAAGATGTGATCATTGATGATTTCCTGTGTGAGCGCATAAAAAAGGTTTGCTTCTTCATTAACCCATTTTCCAATGTACCATCGACATATGGCATTTATTTGATGGTAAAATATGACAAGATCACTGTGATGCAGACTGAAGCTGAGTTGCTTGCTGAGAAGAGATGTGTAGCTCACCTTACAGGGGAGGTAAATAATGTGTCTACTGACATGGTTAAAAAATATCAGTGACCACCTTTTATGGATTGGCTAACAATGCCTTAATCTGGTCCCTATTTTTTAGGGTAACGCCTACTGTGATCTTCCTGGAGACACAATGCTTCCTGGAGAGATGTAATCACCAAATAGGAGGATATTCTCTAGAAAGTTGTGAAGGCTTTTACCAGAACAGCAGAATAGCAGAGCAGATTTTGAATTGAGAATCTGATGTTTTTGCCCTTATATGCCATCCCATAATAAGTAATATTAGTAGGCCAAGTCAGTGAAGAGTGTTCTGGGAGGAAAAAAAAAATTCTAGCGGTTTTGATTCATCGACAAATTTTTGAGGTCCTCGCGTCTCATGAATAGCCTCAAGCTGTACCAATGCCATTTTTTAATGTATCATCCTACTTGTATATCTAACTGTATAATCCTTTCTCTGATTTCATGGATGGGTTTTGTGGCAATGTTCAATTATGTTGAATAGAAACATGTCCAAAAGATGGGTACATAGGACAGGGTCAGAATTCAGAAATGAAATCATTTGACGAAACCATGGTTTGATCACATGCATAGAAGACCATCTACAATACCTTTAAAGAAGTGGTCAAGTTGAAGCCTTGAAGGGGCTAGAAGGGCTAGGGATAAGACCAAGAAAAAACATAGTTTGAAGTAGCAAGGCACTTAATGGTTCTGTTATTAAATAGAACAGAATAGTAAAACAGGATTCATGTAGCTAAGTAGCCAACCCATATAGTTGGGACTTGGGATGAGGGTTAGATGGTGATGATGGTCAATGATATTGAATGTACCTCTCTGCTTACAAGTTATAATTACTGACATTCAAATGGTTAATAGACTGCAAACCATGAGCAGAAAAGATGGATGTCTCCTAGCATCAGAAATTCAACATGCACTGCCAATAAAGTAAAATTGGCTGATGATCAGATGACTAGACTACTGCTGTGCATAAAGATTCTGGTCATTTCTCAGTCCACACTCCACGGTAACTAGCTTGTGGGATCTCTCAAACGGTGGGTTCAATGTCTTAACAGTCCAGAATCTAAAGTCAAAATTGTGTTTGCATAAAAAGGCATCCTGCTTCCTCCGAGTTATGATATACCATTTCAGATACATACATGTGGGGCCCACGTGGCCTGCTGATGTAGCATTTCATGGTTAACCCTGTATTCTCCTGTTCCTGTGGAGGATTCTTACATACAGGTAGATATCATAACCAAGGTTCAAACTTCAAAGTATATATGGCCCAATACATAACGTATCGGTAGATATCATAACCAAGGTTCAAGCTTCCCGATACGTTCCTAAAGAGGGTGTATCGGGATTTTGACCGGGTTAGAAGTGGACAGATCTTAAACAGGACCCTCTGAACCAGATTTGAAAAAAAAAAAAATTATCGATTGCCTGGTATTGATAACATGGGATTTATTCTACCCATGCCAATAAGTACCGGCCGTATTGTATTATATCAATTATGTATCGTCGATTGATACAAAGTTACAAACCAATAAATGTGGATACGGTGCAATACAATATGCAAGATGAATGAATGAAAAGTTTTAACCAACGAAATATCTTTCAATAGATGTACACATTTCTTTTGGTATTTGGTGATACGCTCAACCACACTAATAATCCCATTAGACCTATTATGCTTTTGATTGTATTAGTAATTAAACATGTGTATTTGCATGTAAGAATTTTTTTATATTAATTACTTGAATTTTAGATATATTATATTTAAAATAAAAATTGAAAATTAACATAAGTAACAATATGATTAAAAATAAACTCAAATGCTTATAATAAATGTGCATGTGTATTGTATGTGGAAATTTTAAATTACAATAACAATTATTATTATTATTATTATTATTATTATTATTATTATTATTATTATTATTATTATTATTATTATTATTATTATTATTAAATTTGGTATTCCATTTTTGTCATATATAAAAATAATTTTTATTTTAACAATTATTTTTATTTATTATGATGAATATATAACATTATAAATGTTCTCAAATGCAACAAAATTCTATACATATTCATTGATTGTGTTCTATATTTTTTAAATATCTATTATTCAATTATGACATTGTGATTTTTTTTAAAAGTTAGATCATTGACCCACCATCTAGATAAGAAAATAGCTTTGCTTTCAGATTAGTTTTAAATTACATATCATCTACATTATATAAATAATTTTTACTTATCACACTTCATTTTTGTTTGATATAATTAATTATATATATATTTTTATATATTATTTTGATTACTTAATTTTTTTATTTTTTAAAGATTTATTATTTATCTATCATATCGTCAATAAATCTATTTTTGTTCAATATATTTCCATCATTGATAAAATTATTTCTTATGTATAATACTTATTTTTGTTCAATATAATGAATGTATAATATTAGAGATGTACTCAATATTAATTTTTATGAATATATAAAATTAGATATGTGCCCAATTTTTTTCTATTTTTTTAAATTTTATTATTTGACTATGACTTCATTTCAATTCTAGGTTGATTTTAAATTTGGCTTTTCATTTTCATCATTAATGAAATTACTTCTTACATTTCATATGTATTTTTATTTAGTATAATGAATATACAATGTTATGAGATTTAATGAGAGAGAACGGAAAAATAGTTTTATTTCTAATTGGTTTTAAATTTTACATTCAATTTCCATCATTAATAAAAGCATTTCTTATTTATCATACTTATTATTGTTGTCAAATATATGATGTTAAAAATGTTCCCATTTTTTAAATTTCTATATTTTTTTTTGCATTTGGTCTATTTTGAATTTTATTATTTAATTGTGGCAACATGGATTGACCCATTTGACCTAAAACAGTTTAATTTCTTACCACCACCTAGATGAAAACACTATTTTTTTCAAATAGATTTTAAAAGTATGTTTTTAGGGAAATTGTCTAAAACTCACAATGAGTTTTCAACATTTCTCTTGAAATCACCACAACTTTTCAAAATGTCTAAAACTCACCATGTCAATAAGGTTTTATTTTCCAAAAATCACCTTCAATTAGTGCACCGTTAATGCTTCTTAACACAGGTGTCCATGTCAGCATAAATAACAATTTTCATGACCAAACTACCCTTGAATGATGAGTTAGAGGAAAAATGGTATTTTTCAGTTTTCAATTTTCTTGTTTTTTTTTTTGCATTTTTAGTGTTTTGTTATAATTTCTATTTTTTTTACATTTTTCTATTTTCTACAATCTATAATTTTTTTGTGTTTTTTCTAAAATTTTTATTTTCTGATTTTTTTTTCAATTTCTATAGTTTCTATAATTCAAAAATATTTTTTATTTTGTTTGCAATTTCTATAATTTTATATTTTTGTAATTTCTATGTTTTATGTATTTTATATTTGAAAATACTTTTTTTGAACTTTTTCCTTTTTCATGCCTAAATATTAAAATGGTAATATATTAACACCCGTTAATTTATTTTGTATATATTTTATATTTTTCTATGAAGATTAAAATGGTAATATATTAACACCCATTAGTCAGTTTAATGTCAAGTTAGTGACATGGTGAGTTTTAGACATTTTGAAAAGTTGTTGTGAGTTTAAGAGAAATGTTAAAAACTCATGGTGAGTTTTAGACAATTTCCCATGTTTTCATGTTATTGGAATTATTAATTTAATTAATAGAATTTAATGATGAGAAGAAACAAAATGCCTTAAATATATGATTCAATGAGGGTGAATGCAAATTAATACATTAATTTTTGGATTTAATGAGAGGAAATTGAATGCATTGAATATCTTATAATTGTCTCTTCTCAACTCATTTAATATCAATAATTGATTACTATTTTGCCCTCATTTTTTATCAATAAATTTAAATGTGTAAGGGTAAATTTTGTCCTCAAAAAATCCAGAAATATTCCTAAGGCTATTCATGCTTTTTAAAGTAGTATAGATTAATAGATCTATGGATTTCATTTTCCAAACAAATCGGAGAATCTAAAAATTACAAAAAGAATAATTTTTTTTTTTGTTTTAAATGGTAGGGAAGAAGTTTAAGACAGATCTATGAATGATCTATTAAATCCATGAATTTAAAAAGTAAAAATCATAAAATATAATTTAAAATCAACAATTTATACCAAAAATAAATATTTTTAATTTTTTTATAATTTAAAAAGTAAAAATCATAAAATAAAAAATAATTATTTTAGTAATTGAAATTTAAAGGTGCATATAATTTGTGTCTTGCACTCTTAGATCTATGCATCTTCTACTTCTCATGGATCTAATATAATATATTTTTAAATTAATTATGTTTTTTATAATTAATTAATACTTTACCTTTAAAATAAATAATAACCTATTAATGGTTTAATACAGCCCATACGTGGGTATTATTTTGCACCCATTGCAGTAAGGGCAATATGGTAGTTATCTGCAAAAGAATGGGGTATTATTTAGAAAAGAGACGAACAAAAACAAATGTAAAGTGGGTTCCCTGGGATCGAACGTTAACGAGGCTCAACGATAACAGATAAGAGTGAAGAGAGACCCAAAGAGGAGACAGAGGACTAGCAATGGCATCAACAGCAGCGTTATCGTGGAGTTCCTCCTCCTGGTTTCAGAGCTTAGGTGGAAGGATAAACAGTGAGGTCTCAAAAATATCAGAGAAGGGGGTTGCAATGGCGGTTGTGGCTCAAAAGAAAGCCAAGAAGACCAGGAAGGTACTCGTCCATGAGATGAGATGTGGCCATGGCTACTTCGGTTTATCATTTTGCTCTTCTGGTAGCTAGGGTTTTTATTTTTCCTTGAAGACGGTGGTTTATCGGGTTTTCTATACTTTTTTGTTGAATTCTATTTGTGGGTCATTGCTGCTTTGTGCAGATAATTCTGAAGGATGATATACCAGAGCTGGGAAAGAAAGGGCAACTTCTCGACGTCAAGGCTGGATTTTACCGGAACTACCTCTTACCCATGGGAAAGGCCCAAATTGTCACTCCCGTTTTACTCAAGTAATTATAAAAGAAAACACCTTTCGCTCTTATATTCTTCTTGTACATGAATTGGAACTGGAAGAGTCGAAAGTAGCTCTTCTGACTAAAACATATTATGCACAAATCTTGTTAATTTTTGTATGACTGTAATCTAGTTCACTTAAAACACATTTAGAAGATGTAGAGAAAAAGGATCAAGAATTAATTGGGTACTCAAGAAACGCGGTGGGTAGAGTTGTTCTGGAAGATATATATTCATCCATATAATGTAGGTTAACAGAAGCAAGGAAATATGAGAGAAGACCTCTAAACAAGTTAGATACCTTAAAATCTTGTCTTCCCTTCTTTCATTGATCACTTTAACTAATTTCTCCTTTTCCTAAAGATTCAGACAGTAGGGCATGGACCTTCAAAGGCCTCAAGCAATATTACGGCTATCACAGGAATAACACTTCTACTCTATGGCTATTTAAGAAGTCCCCTTTCTCAAGCTCAAGGAATTTAGGTGGGAAGTTGCCCATAAGTGGATAACGTCAATCAATGCTACAAAACATGCTCAAATGGAAGATTTGTCTTTATGTCTACAGTTCATGTCTAGCCAATGGGGATGCAGTGAATCACTTGTTCATCCATTGCAAGTTTACAGGTAAGTAAGGGCCATTACCCAATGATGGCCCCAGCAATCCGGGGAATTGGGAGGGTAGACTGGATATGGACCTAACTTTTCGCTTCTTTTTTTTTTTTTTGCACAAAATCGTTTCTCTCAAACTCATGACTAGGGGTGTCAACAGTATTTGAAAATCCGATTTCAAATTCGAGATTCGACATAATCGAATCAAATTCAGATATCCTATTCATACATCATACTGAATAGCTAATCGGATTCAAATTCAGATATGACCTTATTCGATTCAATAAATATCCGAATTCGACCGGTTATTTAATTCTTATATATAATATATAACTTTTTTAAATGTTTTATATAATTTATATATATATAATAATTAAATTATATAAATAATTTATATATTTGTATACTTTATATAGATAAAATATTTATTTTATATATTTATTAATTACCTAAAATAATTAATTAGTCAAATTCAAATATTAATTTTCAATATCCGTTGGATATCGAATCAAATTCGGATATTGAATTTTTTAATTGGATTCGAATTCGGATATATATATATATATATATATATATATATATTATCAATAACAATGAAATTTTATTAATGATTGAGAGAATCAGAATTACAAGGGAAGGAGCTAAAGAATCTTTACTCCCAACAACTCAAAGTACATCCTGACCATGAGGCAATTACAAAACAGCCCAAAATATAGTGTTTCTGTTTACCTCTTGCCTAGCTAGACCATCTGCCGATGCATTTGCACTTCTCTTTATCCATGTACAATGAATTTCCATGTCCTTGGTGAGCCACTTGAACTTCCTCTTTTCATTGCTGTATTTCCAGAGCATAGAACTGTCCTCTTTTGGCCAATTCACCACAATTTCAGAATCTATAATCAACTTTTTAACATTCATTTCCTTGACCCTTTGTATCCCTTCAATAGCTCCTAGAATCTCAGCTTGCCATCATTTGATTTTACCATTGCACCAAGTCTACTGGTAAGTGTATGTGTATCATTTTGAAGCAGTATGAACAGCGAAATCCCTAAGAATTTGTTAGTTCTTCTTTGGAATTGGCTTTTGCTTGTTTGTGAAACATTGATGCTTGTTGCAGTTTTATTATGGTGTTTTGGAAAATCATTCCAATTAGGATGTTCTAAATTGGATCACCATTTTGGTTGCTAACTGGACATCTAATGATGGTAATTTCTTCAGAATATAGTAAGAGAACGGTTCCTCATAGTACAACTAGGCCTTTTCCTTCCTTGGAGTGTGACATACCCCCTGAGTCCTAATCTGGGATCCATAATACTGAATCTTGATGGCTACCCATTGGGAAATCGTTCAGCTTTTGGTGCCATGGTTACTGTTTCTTCTGGTAAGGTGGAGAAGGCAACTGTAACAAAACACAGATCCTTTTTGTGATACCAGGGATTTACACTTTCATATTCTTTCTGTTACAAAGAGAACCGCCATGGCCAGAAATTCTTGCACTTTGATAAGGACCATCAGAATATTTGCTTGAAAAAAAAATGATCTTAGCAGGCTCTGTTACCTTATTGGAGATGCTGGGTCCTTGGCTTCAGGTTTGAGTACCCCAATCAATTGGAGGCTTAAGTGGCCCTTGATAGAGTGCAATGGCAAACCAGGATTCACATAGCTCACTCCTACAGTTTAGATTTGTTGAGTTGAATTGAGTTGAGTGGTCAATGACTCTCATGTAGTTTTTCTCTTTTTCAGCTCTTATGCTTCTTGTTGTATTCTCTTATTTGGTCTTTCCAGCAAGTCTTTTTCCCTTGTTTCCTTCTTCCCATTTCCCTAACTTCACCTTATAAAATATCTTACTATAGATGAAAGAATGGACAAATAATGAAAAGGTTGGAGCTGACAACAAAGAAATTGCCATTAATGGAATATATAACAAATGAAAGGTTTCAGGTCACATGATGTGTATTACAAGGCATAAACATAAAAGTTTAGGAAAGCAATATTTTATTAACTTTTAGATAACCAGCATATGTATATGCAATATCTTGTAGAGAATATTATACTGTTTCGGATGTAAGGATGATGGTATTCTCCTGATTCTTTTGCCAGGGAAATTCGGATGGAAGAGGAGAGAATCGAAGCAGAGAAGAAGCGGGTAATTGACTAACAGACATTTATTTGTTATACTTATTTTTCCTTATATTGTAAACATAGTCAACTTTTCTTTTGATCTATCTGCTTATGCTAAAAAATATGACAATGGATTCTTCTATTTTTGGTGGGTATTAGTTGGTTTTCACTGTTTCCTTTTGTGTTCTTTTTCCATTTTTTCTTTTTATCATCCAATCTGGTCGTTGATCCATTTCTCATTTTAATGGCCCTTCCTGTAGTTATAACCTGGTATTTTCCCTGGAATTGGGGTGGCATGGAGATTCTACATAATCAGGAACTCCAAACAGAGCCATAGCATATGAGAACCTTGGCTCTGGTAATTTGAAGACCCGTTCCTGTCTTGTTGAGGACCTTGGGTTTGTTTTGTCTAATGTTGCAGCTAATTGAAGTGCATTTTCCAAACTATATTCACTTCGTGCCTTTTGGGCCTTACAAGTACCATGTTCTCACCCTTTCTGTTGTTTCCCTTCTGGTGGAATTGTAACCCTAGCAATCTATCCAATCATGGGTAAGTTGTGGTTTTCATGTTATACCCTTGTGTGCAGGTAAAAGAAGAAGCACAACAGCTTGCTACAATTTTTGAAACAGTTGGAGCTTTCAAGGTGAAAAGAAAAGGCGGAAAAGGGAAACAAATCTTTGGAACGTAAGTGGATCTGTAATGCAAGTCTACACAACTTACTTGAATCATCTTTTCAATGTTGTGTCTCATAGGCACTTTTTTCTTTCCAGTGTTACTGCCCAAGATCTTGTGGACATTATCAAAGCACAGCTTCAAAGGTACCATGTCTGTATCCTTGTGTAGATTCATAAAAATATACTGTCAGAGATTGCCCAGCACATTAATACAAGAAATGATGCTAGTAGATGTTATTGGATAATGGAACATGATATTAGAGGATAGACAGTTAAGTAGATATTTGGTGTTTGTTATGCAATGATGTTCTAGTAATGTTTAATATGCAAATATTGTTCCATAAATGCCTAAATTGTTGTGATATTAGGAACATGGGGGGACTCTGCCTTTGCACATCATAGTGTAGGGACTGTACCTACCAACTCATTTTCAGACAGTGATGGAGAGCATCTCAATGTTGGATCAACCAAATTTAGACCCTTTGCCTGCTTATTAATATTACTTTGAAATGTTTGAGACTTTGAGTTTTAGTCAATGAGGTAGTGTGTTATACTCCACCAAAGGGGCTACCCACCTATTCAACATTTCTGAATGAATGAGACTAAGGTTATATCTACTGTTTGATGTGTCTGGAGTATCATATACTTTCTCATAGTTAAAATTAAATGCACAGTGAATCATATAGATGGTTAATTAAAAAATTTTAATTAAATATTGATTTTTCTTGAATGCTTAATATATGTTTTCTCATTACCATGTATTAGTTCGTCTTCTTTATCTGTCAGGAGGTTAATATTATCTATATATAACAACACCCACCATCACCACAACTCTCATCATCATTTCCACCGCAACTGCCAATCTACAACTACAAATTGCTCCCACACCACCAATATACTATTTTTTTTCTAAATAGTTTTTTAGGGAAAAAAGATGAAAAATACAACCTAACAGTAACTTAAAAAATGATTGTTTAATAATGTCATGAGCTAAAAAAAAACTCTTCAAAAAAATAATGCCATGAGCTAACCATCACATATCTAGAAATGATTGTTTTCATAAATTTATTTTTATTAGTTTATTGGGAAAATTCCCTATTAGTACCCTGTACTTTGGGCCTGGTGTCACTTTGGTCCCCGAACTTTAAAACGCAACAATTTAGTACCCAAACTTTCAAAATATGTCAATCCAGTACCTACTGTTAATCAGTCTGTTAATCAACTGTTAAGTCGCATTTGAAAAGACACGAATGCCCTTCAAGTGTCATCTAATTCTCTTTATCAACCATCCAAACATTGATAAAAAGTGAACAGGCCCAAAGTACAGGGTACTAATTGGGAATTTTCCCTAATTTATTATTTGAACAGTCAATTTCCATGACATTTACCTCCACAGGCTACTGTATTACAGATAATGAAATAGAAAGTACTTCTGTGTCATCTTTGATTGTGTTGATATAATACCCTTACCTATCCACCTTTTTGCCTGTAGGGATGTAGACAAGCGGATTGTTTCTCTTCCAGAGATCCGGGAAACTGGAGAATATATTGCAGAACTGAAACTTCACCCAGAAGTTACTGCTCGAGTGAGATTGAATGTCTATGCCAACTAAGGACAAGCATTAAAGCCTCTTATCCAATAGAAAATATGTAAGCAACAACTTGCATCTATTAGACAAATGCATGGAATACAAATATACAATCTGTCAAACTTGAACTGTGATTGGAACCCCTCTCCCAAATGACAACATATTGGGGGCCCATCATTGTACAGTTAAACAATGATATAAAAGGAAAAAAAAAAGACAAATGGTATTCCCATCCATCAAAAAACGAAAAAGAACAAATGGTATTATACCCTTTATATACTCTATTTCAATCCTCTTTGGCCTTTGGTTTTTCTCATTTCATTTCTTTTTCTTTTATTTTTTACTTTCGTTTTATTTAATTTTTTTTGGGGTAGGGGGTTAGATTGGGTTTCAACAGAACCCTGTTTCCTATAAAATAAAGATAGATGATAGCATATTCAACAAAAGAGTCCGCTATGATACTGAAAAGTGAAAAGGTATCATATAACCAATTAACTGGTTATCATCCAATTCGTAACCAATCAACTGCTATTCATCCAGATTCAGATGGGCTTCCAATTGTTTAAAGTTTTTCAGGTATCATACCTTTCTGATATCATAAAAAATACCTGAAAAATATTTCATCCAGAATACAGAAAAAAAGTGCCAACTGTAGTTATCTTTCCATGTTTGTTTTATTTTATTTTTATTTGTGTCCTTTGGCATTCTGTGACCCCTGTAGAGCTGCATGAATCTTTCACTCTGCAGCTGCTTGTAGGGATGATCACTTTAAGCCTAGTACCAAATTTCTGGGCTTAGGCCTGAGTTTTGTGTGAGGCCCGGAAATTTGCAGGCTGGGTCTCATATATGTATTAAATAGAATGTATTTACCGGCATAGGCCCAAATCCTGGCTGCTCCATGATCACCATTAGCAGCTTCACCTTTTTCATTCTGTAATGAAAATCCCTTGTTCACCTAGAAAAAATCTTTACATCGAAATTATGATGAGTTGCTTGTTTACAACTGTTAACTTTTTCTATTGTAGGAGCAATGCTTAAAAAGGCGATATCAAATCTACAGCAATGCCTGCTAAAGGATGCCGTGCATGTAGATTTTGATGTGTTGATATTGAGTAACCTTCAGCTAAATCATTATTGTGTTTTTATTTGTTTCTTCTATTGTATGGTTCTCAAGAACTATGGACTAACTACGCTCTTTGTAACCTTTTTGGATAGTTTTCTGTATAACCAGGCATTCTACAGGCTAAAGGGAATTATTTAAGCCACCATGTTGTTTGATATTGGTAAATAGAGAGCATGGGACCTGACCTTTTTGGTTTGCAAATGGGTACAGAGCATTAACGTAGAGAGCCATGAAGAAAAAACCTCGTGGTGGAAGTGGAACCAATCAACCTTATCGGATAGTCTCAAGAATTTGATATTTGGATCCTCGATATCAAATCCACTCATGATGCTGTAGACCAGATGTTTGGCATCGATGATGGTTTCTTGAAAATCACTGCCATGTTAGAGCCACATCAACGTTAAAGGAATCGGTCTCTGTTGGTTGGCCAATTTTGGTGATTTTCAGAAATTTGGCCAAAATCAATTATTGAAATCAACCCTTTTCAGGGATCACCTTTTTTTATGATTTCCTGATTCCGATTTTTCGAGGATGATATGACATATAACATAACATTGAATAATAACTCTAATACAAAAATAAATCGGCCCTTAAAAATCAGTACCTAACAGACTCAAAGCAGATTTCTCAAAAATTGGTTTACATGGCATAAATGATACCAAACAACAATTTTTGGTGATTTTTCAAAAACCACTTTCTAGATAATCAGCAAGGAGGAATCATCATCAATGCCAAACATTACCTTAGTAGCTGAATCTTTGACATCAAATCTAATCGCATTATATTAGGCCCAAGGTTAAATAAAAGGAAGCCACAAATTTTATAAAATAATACTTTCTACAACTAAGGGGATGTTTGGAACCGTAGCCGTTTTTCAAAAAAACAGTGCCATGACGGATCCACATAGGTGTTTCAACAAATGCCCATGTATCTCATTGTTTGGTTCAGCCAATATTAAAAAATTGGGCATGCTTCGAAAATCGGGACCCAACCAATAAAATTTGGCGTTTCATGCATCAGTGAACCATTTCCCCCAACGGTTGACTGATGTGTCTCTTATGTGGTATTTACCTGTCAGCACATACATGAAAAACGGTGATGAAAATCACCTTACCAAATAGCGTAGTATTGCTCACTGCCTATGTGGCAGAAATATTTTTTTTTTGTGAAAAACAGGTCTTAAAAGCATGGGTGTTTTTTCTTGAAACTCGATCCCAAAAAGCGGCCGCGCTTCCAAACACCATGTAAATAAGTTGGCTATAAATAAGACGTCAGCACATTTTAATTGCCTGTGAATAATACATGGAATCGACTTCAGTGTTTTTAAACTGCAGCCAAACTGGATGGCCAGAATGGTCAATTTGTCATACCAATACGCCCATACCCTAATTGCTTGTTATAATCATATCCATTTGATTCGCTTCTTAGTGGATTTATCTCCATAAATACTAAAATTAATTATTTAATATATTTATAAATATTAATACAAATTGTATTGATTTTCTGAACATTTAGTTCTTTATTATGTATATAACTTATTTACTAAATGTTATTTATGTCAATACAATTTGTATTAATAACCATTAGGACAAACTGTATATAATAGAAGATATATATACTAATATAAAACATAATGGTTTATATTAATATCTCAAACCTCATATAAACCATAATGGTTATTTTTGTATATAACGTATTTACAGTCATAAAATTTATCTCTATTTTTATTAATATATTTTTTAAGGATTTAGTTTACTTTCCTAACATATTTCCATGTATATCCAAATCATATCACAGATTCACAATGTCTCCTAAAATTGCCTTTCCAAACCTTGACCACAGAATGACCAATTTGATGTAGATAATTAAATGGAACCGCCTTTCCATTTGGGTGGCAAACCCACTCTTTTAAATTAATATATTAAATAATATAATTTATAGTAAATTTAAAAAGATGCTTTAATTTTATATCACATAAATTTAAAAAGATAAGTTCAATAGCAAATTGTATTGGTAGTAACGCGATCTGTGGCTGAATCTTGCCTCTCGACCCCATTAACTCCATTTAATTGATTTTGTTAAATTTCTTTTGTAAAAATTATTAAAATATCTCTTATGTATTTACATCTTATTTATAATCATTTAGTCGTAGATTTAATCATTTAATGTTATTTGTGTAATTATAAAAAAAAATGTTTATGTGCTTTTTGCCTTTTGGGGAATTTTTTTTCTACCATGTCTGCCACTTTGGAAAGGCGTGTGCAATTCTATGCATAATTGCATATCCAAAGCACATGACATCCCAAATGCCTCTTAATTCTTAAAATTTTCCTTTCCCACTGTCATATATCCATCCATAGACCTAAAAGATGGTAAAATGGTGAGTGAGACAGTAGAATTATAGCCCAACTTCCCCCGGCTATCCGAATCTTGGATTGAGAGGGGTGCACTATATTGCACATTAACATTGAAAAAAATTAAAAAAAAAAAAGCAGAGAAAATCAAAGTATACTTGCTGTGCCAAAATGACAGATATCAACACTGGCCAGCCTGGCCAAAGCCCCCAAGGCAAGATAGGGCTCGGCCTGGACCAAACTATAGGTTCCCAATCGCACACGGCAGCACAGTATATGTAAAACAATCAAATATCACCAATATCATTATAGATAAACATCCCAAGTAGCCGAACAATTTACTAAGATTGGACTCACTTTTCTCAAGCACATATTAACCAAAATCATCGTCAAAATTTACATCAGACTTGCCAGTCTCCAAGATGAATGAAAACAAAAAATGAGGATGAATTTTCCTTCTTTTTTACTTTCTAGGGGTTAAAGGGTATTGAACTCCAGCCGCCAAAAATGCTTGTTACATCAAAACTGATAGACTGACTATTCATCACCTCTGGGCCCTAAACTGCAATTAAGAAAATCTCACCTTTTCTGTGATGTACCGTAACCGTAGATTATGTGACAAGCCTTAACCAACCAGCTCAGATCGAGATGTCAACCTTGATTTACAGCCTGGTTGACCATCGACATTTATCTCTAAATCCTTCGATGTGATAGAGCTCCTCTTATACTGCAAGCAAATCACCTCAGCTCTTCTGTTTCTTCTTTCTCCTCTTCTCTTCTCTTGGCTCCATTCTTGCTTCCAGACGTCTTGCTTGTCGTAAACGGATTTCTTCTACCTTTTTCTTGGCATCTCGGAATAGAGCATCAGATTTCAAAGACAAGTATTGCTGCAATACCAAACGAAAGTATGAAACTGGGACATTTTAAGTCTACTTGATACAATACAACATAATTGTCGGGACAAGCTAAATTTGCTCACCTTGAGATGGTCCATTGCTGCAAGATTAAAACCAATAATATCTTTACAATCCTGACACAAATGAAAACACATTAGACCATCAACTACTCAGTCCTTGCTTGTTAACATGATCGTATCCAGAGAAAAATGTCCATCACACGAAGAAAAGAATCAATTGTAAGGAGACCTTGCTTCTTTAAAAAAACAAATATTAAAATGAAAAATGCATAGAAGTATTCGGAAAAACAAGACTATTTACATAGGACATTAATTGACCCTTGACATAAGCATGTGAAATTAAAGACAGATAAAGTGCTTTCAAAATATTTATATTTTTTGTGATCATATCATATCAGTTGCAGAGAAATTATGGGGTCAGAAACTAAACTAAATTCTAATAATCAGTCAACGATGTAATATAAGACCACAAGAAAGTTTTAGGAACCCTAAATACATTAGGAGATAATATACAAATGATAGTCTAAACAAATTAAAAATAAGTATAATAAAAGTAAAATGATTAATAAGGCTTATAATGAAAACCCTAATCACCAATTTGTGGCTTCCCAGCACCAAGCAACAAGAATGAACAATTTATACATTAAGCAGTAATTGATTTTGATGAGAACATGGTATCAAGATTGAAAGCTTGGCTATAATACACAAGTTTGAAAGCAACAAGAATGAACTTACAAAAGCACAAGTTTTGAAAAGCTTGGCTATAATACCGAAAAAAAAAAAAGGCTTGGCTATCAAGTTTGAAGGAAAAACATAGAAATGTATGTACATGGTATATAAAAATGGCTGAAAACAAGGGGTATGAATAACATTTGTCCTAAACAAGTATCTAAGAAATGGATCCTGAATCAAGAAATTGAATTTTTTTTCTTTGGTTTTTGATGGATTGAATCAAGAGATCATTCAATGGTCCCAATGGCAACAACAGCCCATCAATAGCAATATAAACAATGTTGGTTCAGTAAAGACACATTAAAATGAGCTAGTAGGTTAGGGCAAAACATTTTTTATCTCATAAATGTTTGACCACATAATATGGGAGAGGTGGAGAAGGATGTCAACCATATAGTAGATAGAGCAGGCTCAAAATATTCATTCATATTGAATTGCTGTGTAACCCAGGCAATACCAAATTGCCAATTAAACCGAAGGAAAGCTTTGGTCAGAAAGACCATGCTTTCTAGAGACAAAGTTAGGACAACCACTAAACATGACACATCAATATAATGATTAATGAGCACAGCATAAATGAGATTTTTCAAGCAGATAAGTGGCACAAGTAAAATGTGAAATAGCAAACTAAATTCAGAGACCCATGCTTCAATAAAGATATGCAGCAAAACCACAAATTTGGGGAGAAGCCTCTCAAACTAACAAATTAGTGATATTGCACCAAATTTCATTAAAAAAATCATCCTCATAATGCTATAAATTGCTTTTGCAAATCTATTCTCAACAGACCTAAAATTGATCAATATTCTGCCTCTGTACAGATATGCAGAAGATTTAAGTCCCCATCTAATTTCGGTTACTATTATTTTCTACTAAGGAAGGAAATATTGATAACAAAAAGGGGCACACCTTGGTCAATGCATAAAACTAGATCAAAAGATTACCTTAATTCTTGCATAAAGAATGTCTTTAAGAACAGTCAAGACAGGCCTGGCAGCAGGAGTAGTAATCAATTGGTTATGATGTATTTGCAAGAGAACTGTACCAATCCTGCAAACAAGCTCGACCTGCATTCCAACAGAAAGTAAATTAGAAAGATGTGATACCTGGGCCACCCGCCACCAAGATCAACAAATAGGAAGAACCAAAAACTACATATTCCGGCACACTTAAAAAGGAAGAGCAAAATATCCCCATGAACAAACATTGTTTTCAAGAATTCCAATGAAGGCAGCAATGAAATGCCTTGCATTGCAAACTCGAATCAGGAAACAATGCAAAACTGATGGAAAAACCCAGCAATCAGATTATAGAACAAAGAAAAGGGAAACATAAAAACCATTTTAAATAACTTGATAATACATGGTAAACATATAACTGTGCAGTCAGGTGTACTACATATTTGTGCATTTAAACCCTTACCCTATCAGGATTGGAAGCCCAATCCTTCAAGTAAGACATAAGCTTCAAGGCATCTGAAAATGGTAAGGACTGCAAACAAAAAGCCTATGGTTAGTGTATCATCCACAAAGAAGTTGTTAACCAGAAGCTAAGAAAATCTCCAAGTATAACCAAGATGCAAAGGAGAAGAGAGAATATTCAAGATACTAGAAAAAGGTCATTTATTTTAAAAAGCATAAAAAAATACTAAATGCATTAAATGCTAGAAGGAAATATTGGTGCTACAGAATTTTACCAAGCATATAAGCAGTTTCACTATTGGTTACTTTACAGCAAATGCACCCAACACTACAGTGACTCCAAACAATATGAAAATCACAAATATCTGAAATGAAAGTCATAATGAAATAGAAATTACGACAAAAGCAGAAATTCATATAGAAACAACATGGATAATATGCAATCCAAATGCCTCATCCACAGTACCCAAGTTAAAATCCAAGAATGAGCAAGAGTGTATATAGTACCAACTGTATGCTCAAATCAGGACCACTCACAAACACACCACAGCAAGGCAGCCAGGTTATAGGTAAACACCACAGTCACAGGCTCCCCCAATGACCCATAAAATATATTAAAGAACATATATACAAGTAACAAATATTTCATTAACACC
This sequence comes from Nelumbo nucifera, assembly GCF_055504915.1. NCBI lineage: Eukaryota > Viridiplantae > Streptophyta > Magnoliopsida > Proteales > Nelumbonaceae > Nelumbo > Nelumbo nucifera. The sequence continues at coordinate 8,288,840 of NC_142654.1, read as the reverse complement.
ACCCAACAATGGAGCCTTGATACATCAAAAATTAAACATAAACAACTAAAGCCTGGTACATATTACATCCCAGCCCAGAATAACCCCAAAGTAGCTGCTCATCATCACCCCTGCGCTTGCCAAAGAACCCGCCATCATGTTTGCACTTCCATGGACCCAGTTGAATGAGATGTTCAAGAGGCACCTTGATAGTTTGCCTGACTCACCAGGTGTCTAAACTCCAGAGGGATTAATGCTCAAGCTTCCATCCAAGAAACTACAGTTTGGTAGTCACCCTCCACTTCCACATCTTTCACTTTTTTATCAATAACTGCATCTTTCATTAAGAATTTTAAAACAGAGTACAAATGTGAATACAAAGGAGGAGAGGTAAACCCTCTTAACTCTCCTCAAACTCTTAATCAATGTTACAATTTTGTTTCTTCCACCCCTTGTTTCTTCTGCATCTTTCATTTCCTGCACCTTCATCAGTTTCAGACCTTGAATTAAAGCCAATACTTCATCCCACAAAGAATTACCTTGTCCAATTGATACTGAGAAGCTGAGGATTATGTTGCCAGAATGGTCCCTAACAGCTCCTCGCACACCTGAGTCCCTGACAGCTCCTCGCACACCTGAGTCCCTGACAACCCTGGGTTTCGCAAATAACACCAGTCAAAATTAAATTTAAGCTTCACTACAACTGGGGCAATCCAATTTGCTATGCTTTGTTGCCTCCTGATCTGGAAATCATCCATGGCTACCAGCCTCTTAGAATGTCACTTGGGGTAATTCCTTTGAACTCATCATATTAAACCCAGTGAGCAATTCTTATCATGGTGATTTTTTTTGTTTATCAATGACAGAATTTCGTTGAGATTAATTAGGAAGTATTACAATAAAACAGAGGGAGGTAAACTGTCTTAACTCCCCCACAAGCAAAAAAGAACAGAATTAGAAAGAAGCCCTATACACCCCTTGCTTAGCTAACCTGTCAGAAAAAAAATTTGCAGTTCTTTTAACCCAGCTGTACATAATTTCAATATCCTTTGCCAGCCATTTATTTTTTTTCCTCTCATTGTTGTATTTCCACAAACCAGGCTTGTCTTCCTTTAACCAACTTGCTACTATCTCCGAATCTCCTTCAAGAATCAGTCTCCTAATATCCAGTTCTCTTGCTCTTTGCATCCCTTCCAAGGCTGCTGATATCTCAGCCCTGAGAGAGTCACCCTCTCCAATTGGGCCAGAGAAAAGGGCTATAGTATTCCCTTCCTCATTTCTGAAAACCCCTCCAATTCCTGATTGTCCTGGATTCCCAATGCTGCTGCCATCAAAGTTTAATTTTATATACCCAGCAGGAGGGGGGATCCAAGGACTGATGATCCTCTTGACCTGGACCAACTTTGCTATTTCTTTCTTCCCACAAAGACCAACATACAGCAGCCCTAATCTTTTTTTTTTTTATCAATAACACCAGCCCTAATCATGGTGAATTCTATTGCTTCCCCTCTACTTGCTTATACTGATCCATGAAAATTCTGGCATTCCTCTAACTCAACAACCCCCATAAAACTGCTCCTCTTGAACATTGCCACAATATGTCAATATCTTTTGCCTTTGGGTGTGGAGCAGCTCATTATGGAAGATCTAAAAAGGTGTGCAACTACAGATGGTGCCTCCCAATCTCTTCCAAATAAAGAGAGAAAGTGTTTTTTTTTTTGAGAAGTGTTAACCAAGATTCATGTAAGAGAAGGTGAACTGCTGAATTGCTGAAAACCACCCCATCACTTCTGTTGAAAAATCTGACAACCAGTGTTTCTAAAACCAAAAGAATTGCTGGATTGCAGTCCAAAAGTCTGTCTGTCCAGTTCACTCCAGGTCTGCTATAGAATCCACTCCATCTTTATGTTACTACACTAGAACTCCAATTTTCCCTATGACAAAAAAAGTGGCTAAGAAGCATTATTTTCAATTGGGATTTGGACCCTAATTAGGAAGTACAAACAAAGAAACCAATTAAATAAGTCATAGCTTCGGAAGTGCCAACTCATTTAACCCAATAATGCAAGTGTCAACTCAGATCACTTTATCTTTAAATTCAAATAAACAAAGTAGGAAAGGCATTAGAGAAAGTTTACACTATAAACACTACAACTTGATTCTAACTTAAATAAGCAAGAAAATATATTGGACGCTGACTTGATTTAAGATCTTAATTAGAACTAAAAAAATTCCCATACCAGCAGTGTCTGCTCCAGATCATTGGTGTGAACATTTGAAATTGCATGAAGAACATAATCAGATGGAGAGATACCAAGCATCATAACATTTGGAAGAAAATCAGTTGCCTTTCCACCCTCGTTCTCCTCCTGAAAATATATAGTGATGATAGTATCAATCACAATAAAGACAATTTGGACCTAATTGTAGACTTCATATTAGAGATCTGTGAAGAAAAGTTCTATCCATTTGAACAAATTAAAAAGGAGGTGAGGGTCTAATACTTTGCTCAATTTCTTAGGCCATGGATTAGGACTCAATCAAGTCAGTTTTCAACCAAATTTCAATTTCCATAAGTTATTTCATTGGGAAAATTAATAAAATAGATAAGAATTAAGATACCGTATGCTGAGCCATTCGTTTCAACTCTTCCTCTGCCATGTCTAATGCATCAATAATCAAATCAGTTGCAGTAAGGGTCTCCTTTGTTTTCTTCCCTGCTATGCCCACAGCTCCCTCTTCTGGGAGGTCTTCCTTTGGTGCATATCTACTCTCAAATGAGTTGTCAAGGTCAGACTCAAACATCTCTTCCAACCTTTTCTCTTTCTCTTCCTGCGTATCCAAAATGTCTATTAAGTGAAATTGGAAATGATCGCAAATTTCCACCATTAGGTTTCTCATCAAACCATTCAAAAGGAAAATGGTAATTAAGCTACCATTATTTCCAAACAAAATGATAATACGGCCTTACATGTATGCAACTATACCAGATGAAACAACGAAATAAAAGCATGTACCTCAATAAAGAAGGGTTCTTCAGTGCGGTCCCAACGACGTATAGATCTGTCATGGGATCCTGTTACAACAAAATCACCTCGGTTGCTGATTGAGAGACACCAAACTTCAGAATGGTGCCCTTCAAGAGTCAAAAGCAACTCAAATTTATCAGCATCCCAGTATTTAACAAGGCGATCTTTCCCCACACTAAACACATAATGGGTATTACGCACAAATTGCACTGACATAACACTGCCATGGAAACAGTTTATTAGAACTCCATGAGTTGTTTCATTTTGTATGCAAAATCCATCATACTTTAGTGATAAAACACAGTATAAAAAAGAAACCTGTCTGCATGAGCAAAAATAGATTTGTGACAATCCCCAAAATCTAGACCCCAAATCTTCAAATTTTTATCTGCAGAACCACTAACTAATAGATCTCCATCTGATGAAATATCCATGCAAAGCACAGGAAGTTTGTGACCATATAGAGAGAGGAAGTTTTTCAGTGAGTCCATAAATAATACCTGCAAAGGGTTGGTTCAGCATGGTTAGTAGAAGTTCTAGTATTAGGCGATTTTATGACAGTAATTAGCATCTAACAGGACCAAAAAAAGGCATCTAGAAGTTGGAATGAGTATATAGATTCAGATATCCCATAAGGGAATTCTTTATTGAAAAATCTCTTGTTGGCAGAAGAAAGAGGGGGTTGGGATGTGATAAAAATCAAAGTAACTATACCAAAACCAAAAAAAGGATCATCCACTTAAGTGTACCAGGTAAACCTTGTAATTAGGTAGTAGTAACCATTTGAAATGGCATTAAAGATTATTAAAAAGCATTATTCAGGAACTGATACCCGGGACATGGCAGCTATAGTCTTCCTTTTCTTTGCTACCATAGTGAATACTTCCTTATGGAAGAAGGCATATCCTACTCTTAGTATTTTTTCACATACGGCAACTTGTTCCATTTCTTAGGTGAAGGTACCCAGCCATCTGATCTTTTTGGCCTCTTGTAATAATTGCTGATGATTATAATCTGCCATTCTCTTGATTAATCAGAAAGAATGCAACTTACTGCATATAGACCCTTTAGTAATTATTTTTGCTTCTATTGCACAAGCTTGATTTTCATCATTCCCAAAAAGGAAGGAAAAGAATACTATTAAGTTAAAACCCAGTATGGAATTAGAGACAACGATACCAACACACCATAAATAAATATAGAGAAAGTAGCTATATGTCAGTGCAAGCAGTACAAAACATACAAGTGATATTGGAATGTTGGACAAAGAGAATATTCTCTAGAATAAATGAAAATATGAAAGTTTTCTTTGTCATCCAAAAAAAACTCTAACTTCAGAGTAAAAGAAGCTACACTGACCCTTATTGTGCAATCCAACAGGGCAACAGTAATGTATTTGGCATCAGGACTCACTGCAACAACAAGAACATCATCTTCCATTTTCAGAGTCCTTACATTTGCCACAGTGAGGTGCGTAGAATCCTGGAAAGATGAGCATGTTAAACACAAGAAATGAATCAACCAACTTAAAATCCCAAGCTAATGAGATGTTGTAAATGGATGCAAATGTTAGTATGTTACAACAACTTCCAGAGCTCAAACTTCAAAAACAATATTTTGGATGGAAAGAACAAAATGCATGCACATGGTATAGACAGCTGCTAATGACTCCACAAAATATATCCTATAAAAAGATATGAGTTTGTTCTTCAAATTGAGAGAGCATGCATACGCACACAAGAGAGAGAGAGAGAGAGAGAGAGAGTTCATCAAAACCCATTCATTCATTTAGAATTGTCAATTAACTGAGTCTGAGCTAAATTCTAATGGGTTGTATCTAAACCTGAGTTTCAACTAAAAGAGCAAGAACCATGTTAGTGTGGGTTCAGCTTGGTTTGGGATTTGTCCACTCAGATATCATAATAAAGTGATTTACTTATGAATATTAAGACAAGGTTAAATTGATTAATTAATTTGTTTTTTTTATCAGCTAGATCAATCAATTTGTTGTTTTTTTATAAGTGATCAATCAATTTGTTGTTAACCATTTCTTATCAAAAAGAAAAATTGCCGTTAACCATAAGCACTGTCTATTTACCTTGTGGGTAGCCTTTATAGGCTTAAAACCCTTGGTCCTTTAACGGAACTATGCTAAAACTAGACATAAAATGATTCAAACAAATCCTGCACCAAACAGAACTTTGGCAAACCAATCCTGAGAAAATCACCTTACACTTGTAGCAAGGCTAAGCTGGGCCTGTTTACAACCCAAAGTTCCCGATATTAAGACAAGCTGGGTAAACTGAGTTGGGCCTGACTACTACCCAAAGTTCCCGACATTAAGCAAAGCTGGGTAAAGGTCAGCTCAACTTGTTGTCTTGTTCACAACCTTGGTTGTTTACTCATCAATGCCTTAAAGAAAATCTGGAATGTGAAAGTAGCTGGAGCCAGCTAGGGCTATCAATGGTCGGGCAAACCCAATAGACCCAAACCAAACCAACCCAATTAAGTACCTCAAACCCAGACCTGACCCATTAACAGAACTAGAACCGGTAGAGATTTGTAAGTGACTCAAACACAGGTAATCGATGTAGCAGCTTACTTTGAAATCCAAAAAAAAAAATGAAGAATCCACTGATTTATTGCAAAAGCATGATGCTTAAGAGTTTCCAAAAAGAAAGTTCCAACTGAGCTCCCAAATTATCATTGCTATATAGATATCAGGAAACAACAGCACAAGAAAATTCTTTACTAGATGACCAATGTTTTACAAAACAACTGAAGGGTTATAATTATTGTTACTAATAATATCAGCCTTATTACATAAGGTTGTGTATTTCCCAGATTTTTCAGGAAATATGCAAAACAATATAAACCTAACAAGTTAAACTAAAGTGGAAATGAAAAGGATAGAGTATGAGAGACAAGAGAATGCACCTGACCAGGATTCTGCATAATCTGATACTCCCAAAATTTAACATCATGATCTGCACTTCCTGTGACAAAACCACTTCCATCTGGAGTTGTTGCAATTGACCGTATAGAGCCACCGTGAGCTTCTACAACTTCAGTACATGTGCCACTCCCAACATTAATGATTTCCAGTGTCCCACTTTTAGTACCAACAATTGCATACCGGTTACCAGGAACAAATGAACTACAAAGACCATATCCAGAGTCAATAGTACGAAGGCAAGAACCAGTACTTGGATTCCATATCTTTACAGCATTGTGACTAGTTGACAACAAGAGAGTATTATCTGAGCTGAGTGTAACACTTCTAACATCGGAACGGTGCCCTTGAAGCTCAATAGAAAGGATTTTTGTGGATGTGCTGCTTTCAACAGAATACACCTCCAGCAAATTATTGTTCAGAGACAACGCTAGTGTGGCAAGTGAGTTCTTTGAAGCAATCGGGGAGAAAGCAATGGAGCATATCTTCTTGCTAGCACGTAAAGTTTGAAGAAGCTTAAAAACATCAGAAACTACAACAGGGACATTTCCTTCTTCTCCAGCAACAGGATTTCTGTCCCCATTTTCGGTTACCTCCCGAGCCCCTTTTGCTGACTTCTTCTCTTTCCGGTGAATTCTCCTCTTAGCTTTACGCTTGGATTCAGCCTCATCCAAAACCCTGAATATATCTGTTGTCTTCCCAGCCACTTGACATGCAAGTAGACTTCCAGACTTATTAAATCTCAAAGTGGCAACCCTATCCTTGCTTTGCCGCTGGATTTCACCAAATGGCTTCAAGACGTCCCATTTGTTTCCAGCAGCATCATCCCCATTGTTTACAATTTCAGAACCATTTGAGTTCGCGGAAGTTTCTCTATCAACCAACTCATGCTTTATCGTGTAAAACCTAAGTTCGGGATCCGCCGACCCAGTAACCAAATATCTCTCCTCTGGGTCAACATCTATAGACCAAATTTCACTATGATGACCACTAATTATTTGCATACAATGTTGTGTTTCAAGATCCCACACTCTCAAGAACTTGTCCTTGGAAGAACTAACTAGCTTTTTACCGGATTCCAAGAAAACAACATCGGTCACCTACGCACAAACAAAGTTCAACCCAGTATTTCCACAGAACTTAGATTACAACTTGAAACAAAAACACACATTACAGAAGAAAACTGCACACCTGATCCCGGTGCCCACGAAGACGGAAAAGTCCGGCCTCGCCGACGACATCCCACACGATAACATCGTTATCCTTGCTTCCGGAAGCGAGCAGAGAACCAAGCTTATTGTAACGAAGAGCGGTAGTTGCACCTTTATGCCCATTCAGTGTGACCTCACAAGTTCCTTTAATACAATCCCAAATCCTTATACTCCCATCCGCATAACCACTTGCTATCTACAAACAACCCAGTCGTCTTAATTTCGCAACTATTACCAAAGATAGAAATACCATTAGCAATTTGAAAGAAACGAAGAAAAGGATAGATTTTATTACCGAAGAGGAGTCAGAGGAAGCGATGGCAGTGACGGCAAGTGAGGGGCCATGAGATACGGGAGAGGGGGAGAGGGCCTTAGAGCAGATGCCCTGTCTAACATTCCAAATGGCGAGGTTTTCAAGGGCAGGGGTGAGGAGGAATTTTCCGGAGCTGTCGAAGCTGATGTTGGATTCAATTGAAACTACCACCCCAAACACTGCGACCGGCTCGTATCTGAGGTAGGACTTAACCATCTTCGCCGCTGCTTCTGCGACGGGAGAGCAGCGGCTCGCGGTGTGGCAGAAACCTCGCTAGTTCGTCGGCGTCACTGCGGTGGTTGCTCGAAGCCGCTTGTTATGTGCTTGCTAGTTGCTATGTTCCAACTGCGAAGCCCTACTTCTGTGTTTCCCGCCGCCTTGGTGCTTCTTTTGACAGCAGGAGAAAGAAAGAGAACGTTGATGAGCTAATGTTGTTGGGTAAAAGTACGGCCCACCTTCCTTACGTTATTGGGCCCAGGATTGGCCCAAATAGTAGAAACACATAAAACCCCAAACGCATCTCCACTTCGGCCCAGAAATGTGTGCTTCAATTTTGTTCAGAGCCCAGACTGAGGCCCATTACTTGTGGGAGTCAAATTAGCAAGGAATAAGACCTGAACCAAGTAGAAAAAAAGAAAACAGTATGAATTGATTGAGAGTTGATACCCAGTTAGTTACCCATCACCGAACTGCTGCAAGTTCTTGTGCAATAAGGCACTGGCCAGATATTGCAATGGTAATTAGGGCTGTCAATGGGTTGGATTTATCTGACGGATCCGAATCAATCGAACTATTTATGATGGTTCTGGTTCTACAATTTTATCATGATTAATAATTGGATTGGTTCTAGTTCTTGTCAGTTTCAAACCGATTCAGACCCAGAACTAATTATTTTATTAAATATATATATAAGATTTTTTTTTCTATAATTTTTATCGTACTATATGTTTGAAATGATAAATTTAAAAAATATATATAAGATGATATTAGTTAAAAATGTTCAATTTATTAACATATAAATAATTTAGCATCTTTATCATTTTTATTAAGATTACATTATCAAAATTTAAATTTAAGTTATTATTTAAACAAACAAATATAGTTTTCAAGCCAGGCCGCTGTTTACATCCCCACCACGCCAGCCTGCAGTTAGTATGATGTTTTTGTAACCCTATGCCCAAGATAAAACCTTTAAGTTTCATGACAATAATTTTTTTCTGATTTCATTGGAGGGCTACACATCCCCCAACCCATAACCCCCCAACGACCCAGGTGTAGGCAAAACCGCAGGATTCGATACCAAGTTTTTGCTACGATCAGCAGGAGACCTTACCAACCAGCTGGTTGTAGGAGTGCAAATGGATCGGATTATGATCAAATCCGATCTTATTCAGTTGAATTCGGTTCATCCATTATCGGATCTTCAAATCATATCCTATGATCTAATCAGAAATCGGATTGGATTCGGATCCCCCCCCATCTGATCTGATGTGTTATATATTTATAAATATAAATATATATGTTATTTATTTATTTATAAATACATTATTTATATTACATTTTTATAAATTTATTATATTATTTATTTTTTATAAAAACATGTATATATGATGAAAAATTTTGAAAAATACTTACATTTTTTGTTTTTTTCTGTATTTAAATTGGTATATTTTATTTTTCCTTTTAACAATTATTACTTTTTAAAGCAAACAAGTTGAATCAAGTCAGATCCGAAGATCCAATAAGATCCAAATTCAGATCGAGTTCTATTAGATCCAATCGGATATTCAGATTGGATCAGATTTGAGTATACCCTGATTTGAATCCAATCCGATCCGCTTGCATCCCTAGCTTAGCTGGTTGGCACCTTGCTGACAATCAATCAGGTATTCTACCTTTTAGTCAGGACTGGGGTGGCTTGCCCTTTAAGAATTGAAGGGGTTAAATTAAAGAGCTAGTTACAATTCCAAAATGACTTTGGACTCCACTAATAAAAAATGATATAAGTGTAATTTAACAATGGATATAGCACTAAATAGATCTAAAAGGTAAAATACGATTCATGTAACCCAAGCCAACCCCATATAGATGGGAGAAGGCTTAGATGATGATAATTCAAAAGGACTAGGGTTTGCATGTTGATGTATATTATTGAAAGAGCTAGAAGGTCTGCCAACTATCCACATTCATTTAACAAATCATATTGCTTATATATTTTCAGTAAATTATAGATTACTATCCTGTACTTTAGGGGTAGTGGCAATTACATCCAAACTTTCATTTGCGACCAAGACCCTCCCCCCTCTGTTATGTTGAGTGACAGAAGAAGTTAATTTATCAAAATACCCACTAAGAAACTTTTATAAAATGAAAATTGCAACAAAAAATACAAGAAACTTTTATGAAAACTCAGAATTGCAACAAACACAACTTGCAATTGATATCAACCCTGTAACGAATGGAAATTAAAAAAAAACACTAAAAAATCATTACAAAAAGGGTAATTTGGGGATTTCAAAAAAAAAATTAAACAATCACATAGATATCTTTTGCGAATTAACCAACAAAACCCTAATAAAGAGGGTCTTTGTTGGAATCCGAAAGTTCAGGAGGTAATTGCCATTACCCCAAATTACAGGACAGTAGTTTATAATTTACCTTGCATTTTTTTAAACAAGGTGATATGAACACACGCAACTTTCAATTTAAATGTTGTGTTTAAGAGTGATAATAGCACAATTTGCTCATTAAAGTTGGGAAAACCTATGCTATGGGAAATACATAATACCGGAAGGGCTTTGACTAATCAAAACCCTCATGTGAATTTTTATAAATACCACCTGATTGGTTACCATTAAGCTGATCCCCCCCTCCCCCCCACCAAAAAAAAAAAAAAATCAATTTAGGTTGGGTTGGGTTGAAAGAGGGCTTAGCCTTGGGGATGAAATATACCAACCCCATTTGGCTAAGTTATATAGGGCTCCAAAGCATTGATGGAATCAACAGTGTGATGCCTCTTATTTAAAAGGAGAAAAAGTGAAGAAAGATGAACCAACCTAATCTCTATATTTATCGGATTAGGACTGAGATTTTACAGCTTGAATTGGGTTAAGGTTGGCTACAGCTTGAATTGGGTTAAGGTTGGCTACATCGGATCAAAAGGCCAAGTTCAGTTAGGATTAGAATTAGGTTCACTGTCTTTGGTAGGGCTAATCTCCACCTCAATCTGACCTAACCCAACACAAGTTATGCTTCTAACTAAAACTCATCTCAGTAAGTTGGTTAGGTTGGTTCAACTAGAGGTCTTTGATAATGGCTGAAGTTGTTGAATTAAAGGACTCATAGCTTCATCTTTTAGTGAATAAAGGCCATGTCCCAATGTTGGTCCCAGCCATTTATTTGTTTTGGGAGGGATACACTGGATTGTACTTTTGTGGTTTACCTAATGTCAGCATATGAAATAATTAAGTAATAAAATATTCAAGGGTATAATAATTTACAGAATTCCAGCTTCAGCCTTAAGTTGTATTTGGTACTATTGGTTTTTCTACCTGAAACGTTTTAGGTTAATTAATATAAATTGGCATACAAATGTATATGTGAGAGGCTGTTTCTAAAAACATCGAGTTGGTGTTTTATATTTTAGGGGGATGAAGTCTAGTCATTCTTACCAAAGTAATTCTCATATGTAACGTGATAACATATATCTCTCATCAATTTGTATTGATCAACAAACTTACAGCCTTCATAAAAAACTTGTTTACTGAAAAAAAGCAATAAAATTTCCATTTCAGCTCTTACTAGGGTGATCATAAGCCAGACTGGGATTTGCACCTCTGAAAAAAGGCTATAACCAATCTGGACCTGAAATACAAACCCAGCCCAGTCTGGGCTTTGGGCCTATGACATTGAATACAGGGCTAGGATTGAAGTATTGGACCCAGATGGGTTGAATTGGACCGGGGAACTAGTGTCTATCATTGTATTATAGTAGAAGTAGAACAATAGTAAAAGCTGTATAGAAACAGTAAAAAGGAAAAAAAGAAAGGAAGGAAGAAAGAAAGTATCCACAAGGTGATGTGAATATGGCATCAAAGCAATATAGGGTTTAGAAATTGGAATGCACAGTATACTGATATAGGGTTCCTTGAATAACAAATTCCTCCGAGCCAGCACATGAACGCATAAGCTACTAAAAACAACATTCAGTCTCAAGCTTCTACTAGACTAGTAGGTGTGTGCTTAAAATGTTCTCCATTGACTATGAGAGGCATCTGGATTAGTGGTTAGTATAGCTGTGATGCCCAATTACTTACTTTTTTTTATGCTCCTTTATGGGCACAGTAAGGGGGGTTTGACATTGATCAGATCTCCTGCAACCACAGGAAGCACCTATAGCCACCCTAGAGCATCTTTCTTTTTCTTAACTGCAGCGGAAAATGGTTCAGCATGGTGTTTAAAAACGAACCGGTCAGGGGTCCGGTTACCGGTTCAAATGGTCCGACTGTTTGATTCAAATGGCCGGTCTGTTCTGACAAAAAAATAAAAAGAAATTAAAAATTTTGAAAACGGTTAACCGGCCAGTTCAGCGGTTTGCTGATCAAATCAACGGTTTTGGAGGAGAACGGAACCGGTCACATGACCAGTTTCTGGTTTTTTCAGTCCGATCATCTGGTCCAGTCCGGTTATGAAAACAGTGTGGTTCAGTACGATTCATTAGAAAAAAAAATACATAAATAGATTGTATTTGTTAACCACAATATCAGCTCAAGTGAGTCGTTTTCTTACGCTTATAATGCCCAAAATTGATCTCCATGTTATTAATTACTTTGTGAGAATTGCCCAAACCCAAAGCCCAGTTCATATCTCTGATGAGATTGGGCTGAGCTTCAATGGGCTCTTATTGCGATTTTGTGTGTCAAGTGTTAGGCAAGTTGTGAAAACATCTATCATAATCGATTTTGCATTATCAGTTGATTAGAGTGAATCCATGAAATGTATGGGGTTGAATAGAAATTTGGTAAAGATTAGGAAAAATATTTTATATGAAAGCATCGAGGAACGAGGATTACAAAAGTTATCAAGAAAAAAGTCATGTCATCAATGTTCAAAATATAAGAAACACAAAGAATGTGGAAAAAGTGATTTCAAGAGATTTATTAGGATTCATTTTGGATATACATAGATCAGTTCGCATCTGCACGCCACAAATGCCCCACGACATATCCCAACTGTGTATTGAGAACATCTTCCACTGAGCATATAATGATATTATCCTCTAATTTCAGGCATAAACAAAAGTAATCTGGTAATAGTACACTGTTAAATGTATATGGACTCATCTAAGATGGTTCAACTTAATAGTACACATTGCAGCCATGTTGTCTATATTTCTGCTATATTTCTATTGCTTCCGGGCTGCTAAAGAATCACCATTTGAATAATGAGTTTGGGACCAAAATTGATTTTTTTTTTCTGAAATTAGGGTTGTGTTTGGAAACGATGCAAATATGTATAGTGTAAAACGGTTCATGTAAATTGTAAAATTGGGTTAGTTTTGCACTGGAAAATTTACCTTCTTACTAAACAAATTTTTAGCTGTAATGAATGCAAACATGAGTTCCAATAAAGATCATGCCTTTTTTTATCAAAAGGCCACTTGAATGCAAATTTACTTCTTTTTTTATTGATGTACTTTTACATCTTATTATCAATGTAAAAATGCATTAATCTGTCATTTGTCAATGCATAAATGAAATGTTGCCAAACACAGGCAAAAGTGAACCAGAGTGCAAATTTATCCTAAACCGGGATTTACATGAAGGGATGAGAGATCCATCATATGGATGGCCGAACCATGCAGGAAGGTTGGGCGAAATTTCAAAAAATTCTCTCTCTCTCATGTGAAAATCACATTCCCTATTTTAGAAAACTGCATTTTCAAGTATCAATCTTGAAGCCAAACCGAACCAGATATGAAACAAAAAGGGAATAGAGGGATATACCTGATACGGAGTAACAATAACTCCCAATGAAGGTGTTCACGCCCAAGGAGAAAACCAAAGACTGCTCCCACTAAAGATGACATAGTGTGAGGTGAAGCAGAACCAGTAGGATGGCTTTTCAGCAAGAATGTAATGGAGGGCAGGTGAGCACGACTTCATATTGCCTTTTCTACCAAAAGGCAATATCAAGAACTGTTCTTGATCGCTCCCACTAGTGGAAATTGAACTGATAGGGTGGCAAGAGCAAGAGAGAAGAAGACAGTGCAGTCAAATTGTGTTGTCTCTCTTTGGAATTCAGTAGTCTGTAAGATGATCTAGATGTTCGCCCTGCTCTTCTATTTATAGCCTTAAAGAGAAGTTATTCTAATCCCATTAGGAGTTTCCTAATTCAAATCTTTTATTTGGATCTGGACTCTCTTTAAAAGATAAGGATAATCACTTATCTTATCTGCAGATAAAGATCAACCTACTTAGTCTAATTAGGAGTTTCCTGATCCAAATCTTTATTTGGATCTGGACTCTTTGAGTGGATAGGGATAATCCCTTATCCTATTTACTAATCTAAATACCAGAACCGACCTCTTTTAATTAATCTTATTAAGCCAGTTCGAATTGGGCTTTAGGCCCATTAAGTCTATCTACTCACTAACCCCTCAATCTGTTGCTCAGTTGATTATCCTTGTATGGCGTAGGACCCAAACATTGATCTACACATCAGCCACATGGGTTCAACCCAGCCTCTGTTACAAGGCCTGGCCGAATTCACTATAGGAGACAGTGAACCCCTGAGTCCATCACCATGGGCTCTTAATGGGCCCAACATTTACACTAAATGGTCCTTGGGTCAAGCCATCTTATAAAAACCTAAAGACTGTGGGCAGATGCAATATTAGCCCATCGGGTATTACCCTCAATGGTCTTACACTTAACCTCTCAGTCCATAATGATCAAACACTGCCCGATAAGAGAGGACCTCTCCCTCGGCTGCAATGTACTGTGTTGCACTCTCTACTCACATGGATCCCGGGAATTAAAGCCTTTTGCAAACATTTTGAAACCATATATATATATATATATATAATATTTTGCAAAACAAATTTCAACGGTTGAAATCAACTGCCGCAGTTTAAGTTTCCATCAGAGAGAGTGCATCCCCGATCATTCACTTTGTCCGACAAAGGGGTTGATCATGTCACTATGATCACCCACTTAGATGAATTCTCGGACTGTCCCAACATACCTAGGTTTTGACCCCCTCTAAGGATCTCACTGATTGGCATATCAAAGATAGCCCAATCCGACACCTAGTGTAGTATCATAATTGAGTTTAGGGGTCAGGTGTAACATTCCAATTTTGCCCATCTATCTCCAAAGTCCTGGGCAATACTAGAATTCTGGTCTGGTTCAAGGTTTTAAGAAAACCCACACTGCATATACCTCAGGTCTCACTCTGGAAGCTGAGACAAGCCGCCCCAACCAACTTGGCGGTATATCAGTGTCAGCCTTGGCAAGATAAATCTCCCCAGATTTATCCAACGGCTGTGAAGATTTCTAAACTAACACGAGTCTCATATATGTCCAGTTTAAGGATATTACACAGAAACACACCATAATAACATGAATCAAATATGTACTTTATTCATTTACATTAAATGTCATAATGTACATCATTATGATTGAAACTAAGGGCATACACTGTCTAGCACTACACTCCATTTGTATCGTTTCCAAATGCAGCCTAGATGTTTTAGCTCCAACAATTCAATTCTTAGAATGAATTTTGAATTTTAAAAATATACTTAGTTTCGAAGATTTTCTTTCAATAAACCTTTATAACCTAAAAGCTTGAGCTTTTAGTGAGGTCCCTAAATAAATTTTTATTCTCTGTACATCCAAACTTAATAATGATCCTTAAAATCACAAATTTCCTTACAACTAAAATAAATTCTTTAGAAGCATACAAACACATCAGACTGGTCTCACAGTTAAACAATAATTCCATAGTCTTTTTAAAATTCTTAATTTTATCCTTTAATTAACTATCAAGTTCAAAATATCACAATGTATTAATATATATTGTATAATACGTATTGATTTTTGAATCCACCGAAATGTTAAATAGAGGGAGTTTGGGGATTCTCTAGCAAAGAAAATGAGAAGAAAAGAAGAAGAAAGAGTTTGGGCCCTTGGAATCGTGCGATAGAAAAATGCATATCGCGCATGTAAATATTTTATACCTTGTTCTCTGTACCCTATCTTGAGGAAGGCTTAACTAGCTTTTTATTAGTATGATAGGAATCAGATTTGGGAAGGCTTTAAGTTTTTATGTCTATCCCTTTGGAGAAAGTTGAGCTACTTTGTTCTTTTCCATACAAAATCTAAAAGACACTTTCAGATTTCTTTTACTTACTTTAGCATATTAAAACTATTGTAACTCTTTGTCTTTTGGCAAAATGAAGCAGGTTTTCAGTCTGGTTTCAAGGTGTGGGAGCTTTTATTAGAACTTTAGGCTGAATTTGGGAAGAGTATAAGTACAAATGGGCCCATGTGGTTTTAGCGTTGTCAAACTTCGACAGGACTGAATGGTTGAACCGATGATGTAAATCGACTCAAAAGTAGAACTATTTTTCCTTTTCCAGTGATGGATGAGTAGTTAAACCATTAATGCCAATTAAATAGGTCAAATTGTGATGTTATAAATCAAACAATAAAAATGTAATAAGAATAAATAATGGTAAAAATGGTTAAAAATAGAAAAAATATACATATATATATATATCTAATCCGTGACTCACTGACTGGAGATCAAATGGTTCGGCAGCCGGGTCTAACTTGTTGACTAAGAACAGTTCAGGGAAAAGAATGATCAATAAATATAGACAAATTAATGATCAACTGGCCTAATTGGCCAATCAACCATGGATTGAAAACACTTGACTGTGCTTTCAAGTCGCACATATATGAGAAAGGATTAGCTGAATTTGATAGTTGTTTTATCGTTTTTTTTTCAGTATTTAACATAACACACTTTTAACTCGTAAAGTAGATGAAAACAGGTAGCAGGATTCAAATCCACATCTTTGCTAGAACTATCCAGCTAGCATATCAACTAAGCCACCACTCCATATCATCTTCTTCTTTATTGGTCGTGGAACCAATCATTGTGATGGTGAGAAATTGAGTGACAGTGGGCCATATCCATTTTATAGCTGGTGTGGAGTAAAATTATTGATCCCACAACTAATCAAACAACTATCAAATTTAGTTGATACTTTCTCCACTTATTTGACAGTCAGTTTGTATAGGTTGAATGGAATCCAGATCTGCGCCCCACAAGGGGGTGCCCCATAGCACATTCCTGCTGTGTATTGGAAACATCTCTTGGTGATGACATTATTGATTCTAATACATCATCGAAAAATGTTCCTAATACACGGTAGAAATGTATTGTGGGACGTTATGGGGCACAGATGTGAACTCGGCTGAATGAACCTTTCAACTAGTTGCTGGTTGGTCCAATTACTCCGGCTCAGTTTGAAAGTAATACAAATACTAATATGTAAAGTCTAAAATATTGTTATTTATATACTATTTTGTATGTATTTATATTCTAAACCGAGCCTCCAGTACAATTCGAAGCTCCAAAGTCCAAACGAATAGCCTTTGATTTATAGCCGCCCATTTCTCTGTCTGTACGCTTGTGCTTGGTGACGTCTGAGTACTTTCGTTCTCATACTCTTCGGATTATTTGCTTATAAAACTGTACACAAACAGATGCACCAGCCAAAAAGTAAATAAAAATAAACGGCGGTGGAATAGTCGGT
Organism: Nelumbo nucifera; assembly: GCF_055504915.1. Taxonomy (NCBI): domain Eukaryota; kingdom Viridiplantae; phylum Streptophyta; class Magnoliopsida; order Proteales; family Nelumbonaceae; genus Nelumbo; species Nelumbo nucifera. The sequence goes on along the minus strand of NC_142654.1, from coordinate 8,271,526 downwards.
GGCTGCCGGTATGAAAAGGATGAGATAAGGTCGGAAACTTGAATAACAAAAGGTTTATTTGGGAAGTTGGAACATTCGAAGGTGACAAGATGCCCACCAAATTAATATTACTAAATCAATAAGAGGACTAGGGCTTTGATGGAGATGCCAGCCAGTGGGTCGGGTAGACCCGCACAGATCCAATCATATCGGGTTATCAGGTTTCGGTCGAGGTGAGCATTGAAATATTTGCATGCATGCCTCATTGAGTATATGTGTAGTATATGGAATGGATCGATCCGATATATATTATATAAATATATAATACATATATAATACATATATATATATTACTAATTTATTTATTTATAAATATATTATTTATATTGTATTTTTATAAATTTGTTATATTATTTATTTTTTTATAAAAATATGTATGTATATGATGAAAATAATTAAAAAATATTTATATTTTTTGTTTTTTCTTTATTTAAATTGGTATATTTTATTTTTTTAATAATTTATTAATTTTTAAAGAAAATAAGTCGGATCAGATCAGATTCGAAGATCCGACTTACCGATAGGATTCGAATTTAAATCGAGGGCTATCAGATCCGATCGAATATTCAAATCAGATCAGATCCAAGATGTACAGTGTTAAACCGGATTTGGATATACCCTGATTTGAATCCAATCCAATCTGTTTGCATCCCTAACTCAGATTTCCTACCCACAGAATATTACATGCGTGCATTGGGAATATCTCCTCTCCCATATCATTAATGGGGAGATGTTCCCAATATATGGTTATGATGGTAATGTCTTGGGTAGGAATTCAGAGTGGAATGGTTCGGATTCGAGTTGAGTCAAACCCATGTCGAACCTGACTTACCGGTGTTCCTAGGCTTTGAAAATAGCTCGGATCTCCTGTTCATAAGAATCCTACCCACATGACATTATAGTTGTACATTGGGAACAACTTCATATTTTCATGTTACGATTCATTGGAAAATGTTCTCAATGTACAGTTGTAGCTAGTTTCATGTATAGGTAGAGGTGGATAGGATTCTAGTGGGCAGGAGATCCAGAATCCTTTGAAAAGGGTTGTTAAACGAGGGATGGCCAACAAAACTAAGGCCTAGTTTGATTTGCGGGAATAGAGGTTTTGAATCGAATTCCGATTCCGATTCCAATTGTTTGGTTGGGTGGAATCAATATCTTATTCCCATTCCTACTGGAATGGCCATTCCCTAGCTCTCTCTTGAGAATGAAATCCTATTCCTACGATTCTAATTTCTATTTTCATTCCTATCTAAACCAAGCATACTATGAAAATGAATCATTCTGATTCTAGAAGATTTTGATTCGGATTCCGATTCCAATTTTGGCTACAAACCAAACGGACCCTAAAAAAGAAAAACCAACATCTACTACATATGGACTTGATGATAAGCGAGAATGAGAGAAGGAGCAAGTAGTTCATAAGGACCCAATCACCTATCCTTCCCATCCACAACACCGACCAAGCCCAAATACTTCACATGGTTGGTTGGTTAGTTCAGAAAGATATCAAAGTGTTAGACTAATGAATACAATAGTGGATGCCTCCAATTATGGGCTTATTATTGGACCTGGTATTCGATTGTGAAATGGGAGTGGAGCCCACCAAAAACTATGCCAACTACTTTACTTTTGGTCTTGGGTGGCTATTGGCTAAGATCAACTGAGTAGGTGAGCTTTCTTGCCTTCTTGGTATGTTTATGCTGATTTTAATATTGCAGACTGCAGAGGGTTGATAAAAGCTTGCAAACTTTTGGTTCTGGATAAGGTAATCTAATGATTCTGAACAAGAGACCAATGAGTGTCAAAGGTTTCTATTATTATTTTTTCCTTCTTGATTGATATTTCTTCTACTTTATGTTTGTTTTCCTTCTCATAATGTCTCAATTATATTAAGAAGAGAAAAAAAAGGTGTTTAACTCAATCACTTCAGTCTTCTTCCCATAGAGAATTGCAAATTCTCCCAGGTGACAAATAGAAAAGACAAACATAACCGAAATTTTCAGAAGAGAAATGGTGTTTAACAAATTATTTGGTTAGAGTTTTGATTAGGGTCGGGTTTCATCAATGACTTTAGGGCATGTGCGGAATGCATTTATATGGTATGTAATTGAATCCATTGGCGTGTTGGGTGTTATTCAAATGAAATGTTTATTGTTATTGGATTTGTCAAAACCTAGTTTCTTAAGTTTGATCTAGTCCTTCTCATTTATATTAGTTTTGTATTTTTGCAGGAAAAGAAAACTAGGCTTGGATACATGAAAACTAGCTAGCCATCTTATTTGACTGAAATTTTTGCAGTTATATTACAACTTTCTCATTTTTCTTCTTTTTTTTCATTCATTTGTGGGGGACCTTTTCATAAACCCATAATCCCCTATATATATATATATATATATACATATATAATGCGTCAATCCCCTTAAACCCCCCAACCCTGGTGAAGTGGTGGCAACAGGAATAGATTCCGTACCAACTGAACCACCAACCAGATGGAAAATTGGAACTATATGATTGTGTTTGGTTTGAAGGAAAATGTAAGGAAAGAAAAAAAAATAGAAAAATTCATACAAGATTTGTAAAGGTTTTTCTTCCTTTCCCTACTTTTTCCTTTAAACCAAACATAGTCTATAGGTATCAAACCAATCATCCAATTCTCTTGGCCATAAGCCCGCAGATCAGATAAGAACAAACTAAAGGAGTGACATTTAACAATTCCTGACCTTACAGTAGATATGAGCATAGGATCCAAATTAAAAAGGTGTGTAAAGATAAGGGTAGGCTTTGTCACTGGGCTTGTTTTCAACATATGTTGTATATTTAAGCAAATTTGCTAGAAGAATGCGTTAGTTTAATGTTTTTTTTTTTTTACTCCTGAAATCTAACATCTACAGTTTTTTATGAGATGGGATCTCTGTTGATGCAATAGCTAGAGATAAAGGCAGCATATATAGACATGGTCTCTGCTTCTTTTTAATTATAAACAGCCAATTATATGCTTTTTTTCTTTGAGTTGGTAGCGTCTCCATGTTTATTTGGACAGTTGCAAGAAAATGCTATGGCAATGGACCAATGGTTGCATGTAAACTCATCAAGGCTCCCCGAGGCCACCTTCGTGGAGATACCATTATGGGTGTCAACTGGACTGGATTTGGTCCAATCTGGTCCGGTCCAATGTGAATCCATTATAAATGGACCTGGTCTAATCCAGTCCAATGAATATTTTGGACCATTTTGGAGCGGTTCAAAGACTGTCCAATCTGTTCAAATTCCTATTAATTTAGATTGATTTCAACTCAAACCTGATCCATTGACACCTATGTTCTTATCTTCTATCAATGGACCAAATATTGACTCAATCCAATATAATTTCATTATGGGTGGACCAGGTCCAATCCAATATGTCATATTAGTTCAATCCATCCAAATGAATTTTGATTTGGAAGGAATCCAACCCAAAACCGGTCCATTAACACCCCTAGATACCATGATGTGATAAAGACATGACATTGAAAAAACTCATAACAGATCAATCAGCATCATAAAAGTAATAACCAATCAAGTGGGTTGTCATCATAATTCATGAAAGATTTTAATTGGTCAAAATTTTTCTTGTATCATGTCTTTCTGGCATCATATATTTTTCTCTTTTGATATATAAAAACTATTCGCATTTCATTTGGATCGCTTCATATTTGGAACAACAGCAAATGCAGCATATGTAAACTCCCCCAAAACACAAGGACTATATATATATATATATATATATATATATATATATTCTTAGGCCCGGCATAGATAAACTTCGGATTTTAAGTTTTTGACTGTGGAAAATAAAATTCTATACTATAGTAATTGACTCGGTTTTGATGTAATCCATTTAAGTTAAATTTGATTCTTTAGTTGCACAGGTACCCTCACACTAGTGAGCTAAAAAGTATTTTAAGCATTTGGTAACAGTTGCTTTAAAAATTAATACATCATAATTTAAAGTCTAAACACTTCTAAGCTTTAAAGTACAAAGGTTAAATTTTAGGCTTTGTGCTTTTTAGACCTTAAAAGCACGAATCCTGAAGCTTATTAGAATGTAGCCTTAAGTTTAGTATAGAATGTTTTGTTCCGTTATTGTCAGCTTTGAAACCTATCCCAATACCCTTCTTTTGGTTTTTTATTGGCTGGCATTTATAGAATGTCTATTTTATAATTAATATACAACCATCAAATATCAATTGAGATTTTTTGGGTGATGGTGTCTTACTGTTACTGTCAACTGCTCAGCTGGTAAGTCTCTGGCTGGTTGAGATGGAGATTCGAGATTAAATCCTGCTCCCACTAGGGTTGGTGGTTATGGATGGGAATAGGATGGATGCCTGAATCAGAAAAGGATAACCTTTTCAGCTTTATGGGGCTATGCAATCTGCAACCCGTCAGATACCTTATCAATTGAGCCAGGTGGCATGTTCAAATTTTTTGAATAAAATGTGATGGTGGAACCAATGATAATGCCCCACACCAGTTGTAAAGGCTAAGTGGAAGATTGAGAGGTTGTGGGCTATATGCATTTTATCACTAATGTAGGGTATTATCATTGATTCTATATCCTATTATACAATCATATAAAAATTTAACAGCTTTTATGGGGTTAATAAGTTAATTCTTGAGTGTCCATTTGTAAGATTATTTAATTCAAATCGAAGGCAGTCATAGATAGGGGTGTCAATTGGACTGGAAAGTTCAATCCAGTTTAAGGTCTGGACTGTACAATATATTTAAATTCGTTTTGATTTAGTTTGATTTCAACTCACACCCGGTCCATTAACACGTATATTCTTATTTTATATCAATGGATTAGATATTGACTTAATCCAACCAAATTCAATATAAATTTATTATGGGTGGATCAGGTTTAATCCAATCTAATAAATATTTTGGACTGGATTGGTCCAATCCAATATGTCTCATTCGTTTGTTCAATCCATTTAAATTGATTTTGGAATGGATGGGCTTAATCCAAAACTGTCCCATTGACATCCTTAGTCATAGATGCTAAACTTAGAATAGATATCAAAGAAGTTCTTTGTGAGGAGCAGATCTTGACTCAAAATAGACATGTTTAAGGAATCGAACTTTGCTACCATAGATTAGAGTTTCCCCTCACCAACTCCATAGCACATTGCAGCCATGCATTGGGAGCGCTCAATGGAGAGTAGTAGACGCTGATTCGTGATTTGGGTGAGTTGTAAAAAGTAGATGTGCCCAAATCACTTTCCCCATAGCTCAACTTGCAAAAGACCTTTTGGCCTTGTTCACTTTTTGGTAAATTACTTACCTAGGTAAATGCACTTACCTGGATAAGTGTTTCATGGGGGTAAGTGTATTCATCCATGTTCTTTTTATTTCTAAGGTAAATAAGACAATGACTATTTTAGCCATAAAAATCAATTATTAAATGGGGAATTTTGTCTCATTCAAGTATTGGCAACTTTACCCCAAGTGGGAAAGTCATTTACCCACCTAGGAGATAAATGATACCTAGGAAAATAAATTTTTCCTGATCTCTACATAAATCTAAAAAAAAAAAACATGGGTTTCTTGGTCAATGGGAGCTAAAATCCCATTGACCAACTTTCCCCCCTCTCAAAATCCAATAAATGAACGCTCCCTGCCTTTTTGGTTAAAACGTTAGTCATTACCTATATTGTCGAGTTTGGATTTTGTCCCAGCATGCAACTACAGCTGCACATTTAGGACCTGATCCGGACTTTTATCTTGCCATATTTCCTACAAATAATTTATGATTTAAAATACATTATCAAATACATCCCGAAAATGCATTTACAACCATAACGGATAACCAAATGGTTGAAATGGTCACTCAATATCGCTCCAACATGAAAATACACAATCAAATCTGAAAGCAAATGTCAGAGTGTCCATGTGGTGGATCCAAACAAGGAAGCTCCGATGGTCAAATTAGTACTGAAGTGTGAAAGCTAGAGAGAATTGAGAGTAGAGAAAAGAACTTATCAAAGCGTTAGAGGGAAAGAGGTTGCCCTTATATAGGACTTTGGGATCAGCTAGAACATCTCCGACATACTGAGAGGTAACGAGCCTCAACCACCAAAATCTGGGGAACGCTAGAGAACGGTCACTTAGTCGACCATTCACCATTTCCCCAAGAAACGGGGGAGACTCATGTAAATTGTCACTATGTGGACGACGTGCCCTGCAAAGTAAATGGTTTGAATGGATCAAGGCAGATAAATCACGTAGGTCGGCCTCTATGAGGTCGGGCAACTTGCCAATGTCTAGGTTGCATGAATGTTCCGAGGTGATGACCGATGTCCTAGGTCAATTTTGCCAACCTGTCTCCAGTCAAGCTTGGGTGCATTTGGTCGGCATGAGCCTCATCATTAATAGGCACTTTTCCGAAGTCTTGCCACGTTAGGTGCCAAGGCGATCCGAAGTGGCTTTGGATGTCCACGTGACAGCGAGTGACTGGTGTGCCACTTTTACACATCATCAACCCATAACTTACAGACTTTAGTGATAAGTTCTATAGATTTTAAGGGTCTAATTTGGACTCATGTTGGGATTTTGTAAAAATTTAAATGGAAAGTTATGCCCTGAAATCTAAGCCTATTGCGATGTAGAATTTTTAAATCAAGTATCAATTTTGCACTTGCTTTTGTTTATACCCTATTCTGTTCCATAATGTGTAATATAAAACCTGTAATCAATCAACGGTATCATAAAAAGTGGTAATCAATCAAGTGATATTCATCAAAATTTACAAGGCATTTCTATTGATGAAAACTTTTTATTTGAGACTCGTTTGCTCTCAACAAAAACGTCTCAACATGATCAGATATCTCCCAAGAGACCTACATCTATATATGTTAAATTCATGATGAGATATTCCCAATGTACAATTGGATTTCTATTCTTTTAATGTATACAAAGCTTTTGCTTGCAAATAATCCAATTGTCATGTTGAAAGAAAGGTTTTTAAAACTGAATTGGACAAGGAATCATTTTAGGGTTTGATTCTTGAGTCAAACGGTCCGACCATCCTGTTTGAATGGATGGCCCATTTAAACAAAAATAAAAATAAATAAAAAACACAAGAAATGACCTAAAACCATTCCCGGGTCAAATGATTTGACAGTTCAACTGCTAAAATCAATGATTTATTGACCAAATCAATGATTTTTGGCCAAAAAATGATTTTAAGGTTAAACGGAACCGATCAAATGACCGATTCCTGATTTTTCTGATCTGACCGTTTGGTCCAATCTAATTTTAAAAACATTGGTTGAAAATGAGATAAAATTCAATCTCCCATCATATTCACAGCCAATTGCAACTATGCATTAAGAATATATCCACATGAACAAAAATACACAAATATAAAAATATTACAAATGCATATGACGGTGTGAGATGCACATTCCAACTCCTTTCGATATCATGCCTTTTCGGCAGCATGGATTTCCCCAAAAAAAACATGCCCAAACAAAAGCTGGTATAAGCTTTTAAGATGTTGATATATGTGTTTCTCGGAGGTCACAGCTTCGGATCTAAACACTGTCCATTTTGAATCTATTCTATTCCTTTTTGTGTTTAAAAGTCATGAATGAATGATCACATCACATGGAATGTGGCCTATGGACCGCCACTACATTTGATGGGGATCGTTCACGGAGTTGCTGAAAGAAACCTCATTAGTAAAAAAAAAATGTCTGGTGCTCGTCTCGTCGTCGTCCGTTTTGTCCATTCAGAAATCAGAAATCATCGAGTAGTGGCGGAGAAAAAAAGCTGTGGTCATTTTCAATTTTCAATTTTCAACAATTTGACATTTCCAATTGTACGGCTAGATAAAGCATCTGGTCCACCACTTAACGTCGACGACCTGTTCAACGGTTTAGATCTATCATCCACTGGTCGCGATCTGAGCTACCGACCTACCGTTAACAATGGTTGTCAGGACCCGGGGGCCATTCAATATTCATGTCGGGCTGCTCTACTTAGGCCAGCACCTGGTTTTGCCATGTGATTTCTTATGCGGTTGCAGTTATGATTTTGCCTTCTACGGTATTTGGGATCGATGCTGTTTTTTGATTTCTGAAAGACGTTTTTACAGAAAATGGTGCTGTATAAATATGTTGTTTTTTAAAAAACATTTTCTCAATTGCTGCTACATAGGTATTTTTAAGAAAGTGTTACCGTAAAAAAACAGACCACACCTTTTCCAATTTTTTACAGCGTGGTCTGAGAAAACATTCTTAAAAAAACGACTTATCAAACAGCATGCATTTTATTGGAAAATGGATTTGTGACGTAGCGCTGACACCTAATTAGGAAGTCTGTATAATTCGGACCATTGTATTCGGATTCGTGTTTGCCCGTCAAAATTGGAAAGTTCAAACATAATTCTGAATCCATTTTCTTTAAAAAATATTAAAAAAAAAACCATGAACGTCCCAACAAGTCATTGTAGCCGTATATTAGAGGCATCTCGCCACAAATGATGTTTTTTCATATACGGTTGCGATGGCTTGTTGGGACTTGGGACGTTCTTCAGATCAGATCTTACACAATTGGGATTTATTCTCAAATACAAATAGTTTCTCACACGAGTTCCGCTTCAGTCACGGCAAAGTCCATTCAAGCGCTTTACTGATTTGTTACGATAAAAGCCGATCTCTTCTCATACCAATTTACGATTGTTGTAAGAGAACTCTGTTATGAATAGATTCTTAATTGTGCTCCAGTTGCACATCTAAGTGAGTCCGCGTTCTATGGGGTTCATGAGATGCGTTTTCCGTGAATCCGCCAATTAGAGGAGACCACGTCGGCTTTTTGCAGAATCACTAACTCTAACGGGTGTTCAGCCGTTAGCTGATTAAATCACCTGAAAACAAATAAAAACGCAAAAAAAAAAAAAAAGTGTGAATAGACGGCAAGAAATCTGAGCTCTCCCCTCCCCATCTCTTGTCCTCATCTCCTCCGAGACCTAACCCATCCTTGACTGTGCAACGGCGGCAAGAAATCTGGGCATTCCAGCAGGTATGGTATTTTTCCTTCTTCTTCTTCTTGGCATCTTTGGTCCATGAGTTCAAATTCGTCGGAAAGAGATGTACGCCACCGTTCTCTGCTTCAAGTAACTCACATTTGATCTATTGAAAAAAGAAAACCATAAAAAACATTAGGGAGGAATAAGAACAACCAGAAAATGTACCGTCGGATGAAAGCCCTCTCGCTGCACTGGTGGCTTTTGAGTTGACTAGCACCGGTGTGTTGGTGACGGGATCTGTTACTCACAAATGGGCGCCTCACATGCACATCCAATATGCATTGGGAACATCTCCCATGAATAATAACAAATAACTACGGAAGATGTTCCCGGTGCATGGTAGGATGTGCCTGTGAGGCGCCAGGTGTGAGGAGCAGATCTGGTCTCTGTGGGTTGAGTTTGCTGGTGCTTGTGGGATAGGGTTCGTGGAAGAGAAAATTGGGAGTAAGAGTTTGAATATGGTGGATTGTCATTTTGTATTTGATTGAATTGGCTACTTCAGGCTAATGGCCAAAGGCCCATTAACATTACCCTCAATGTTACCCAAACTACGTGATCTCCTATGATTGGCGGGTTCACGCATCCCATGAACCCCATAGATGCATAGAATGCGGACTCCATCTAAGCGTGTATTGGGAACATCTCCCCGATAAGCACAGAAGATATTCCCAATGCACGTTGGGATGTGCATCAGTGCATGTGGGGGCATGCCAGTGGTGCAAACGGATCAAATCATGATTCAATCCGATCCTATTTGATCGAATTCGGGTCACCCCTGTTTGGATCATTGAGTCGAATAATATGATATGGCCATAAATCGGGTCGGGTTAGAACCACCCCTTATCTAATCCGTGAAGATTCAATCCGATATATATTATATATTTATAAATATATATATAATACACATATATATGTTATCTATTTATTTATTTATAAATATATTTTTATATCATATTTTTATAAATTTGTTACATTATTTATTTTAATAAAAAACATGTATGTATATATGATGAAAATAATTAAAAAGTACCTATATTTTTTGTTTTTTACTTTATTTAAATTAGTATATCTTATTTTTCTTTTAATGATTTATTATTTTTTAAAGAAAATAAGCCAAACTGGATTGGATCCAAAGATCCGACTTATCGATAAAATTCAAATTCAAATCAAGTCCTATCAGATCCAACTAGATATTCAGATTGGATTGGATTTGGCATGAATAGTGTCGAATTGGATTCAAATATACATTGATTCGAAACTGATCAGATCCATTTGCATCCCTAGGGCATGTTTTGTGGGGAATGGGGAGTTAATCTGAATTTTAAGTTTTAGGACAAATCTCTTAAAGTACTAATTTTTAGGAAATTGACCAACTCCACTCCTGCTATTTAGATATTGTCTTAAATTACCTTTAGTTTTTTGGACAATTGATTCTATCATTAGCATTGTATCCATTCACATGTGACACTATGTGATATGTAAATTTTTTTTAAAACCCAATATTACCCTTTTGTAAATCGATTTTTCCTTTCATCAAATTTCAAATTATCAAAATAAAACTAAATATTCACCTTTTAAACAATAACACAACCTTCAACATTTACTTGGTTGAAGGTCAAGAACGCAAATGGACATGGGACTAACCAGAGTTAAAAGATGACATCCTCAAAAGCTAGTTTTTGAGTGGGAGATGATCCCTCCTACTCACCTACTTAGAGTACTTTGCAGCAACAGAGAGGGAAATGATCCCCCATTTAGTTATTGGGTTGGAAATAGTTTTATTGGACATCTTTATCCAGTAGAAAGCTTTACCAAATAGTCAAATACCAAGGGAGAAAGTTTGTCATGTGAAGAAGACTTATACGGTGTTATTCAAATCATGGTTTCCAAAATCGGATCGGACCAGAAAAACCAGAAAACCGGTCAGGTGACCGGTTCTGTTTTACCCAAAACCGTTATTTCTCCAAAACCGCTGATTTGGCCAGTAAACCGTTGACCCAGGTCAAACTGTTTGAACCATTTGAATCATTCAACAGTTTGGTCGGGTTTTTTTTTTTTTTTTTAATTTTATTATTTTTTGTCAAAATGGGCCGTTTGTTCAGTTTGAATGATCAGACTGTTTGACCCGAGAATCGGACCCCTGACCAGTTCGTTGTTTGGGTCGATTTTAAAAACCTCGATTCAAATGTTACATTTCAAAAATTTAAAAAAGAATGACATATTAAATAGTATTTTTTCATCTTTTTGTTAATAGACACCAATGACAGGGAAAGATTTAACATCCATTTGGTTCATAATTGGAATTGGAATCAAAATCTTTAAAAATTAGAATCAAAATGATTTATTTACATAACCTATTTGGTTCAGATAGGAATCGAGATAGGAATTTGAATAAATTGGAATAAAATTTAGTTCTCAAAGTTGGAATCAGAATGGCACATTCCAATTCCGCTTACAGCTATTCGCAAACCAAACGTAACCATAGTCAATTGGTTCTGCATAGGCTCCATATGTAGAGAACAGTCCGTACACGTTTTTTTCCCCTGCAATTAACCCAGACTCCATTCCGGCCGCAGATCGGGAACATCTCCCTTCATTGCCGATGTGTGGCTTGATTGTCTTGTTAACTTCTTAATCGTCATTAAGTGAATTACTGGACTACAGCCATTATAGGACCGCAGCTGTCCAGAGGAGATTCTACTGGACTACAGCCATTATAGGATCGTCATTAACTTCTTAATCGTCATTCAGGGGGGCCAGTTTAGGTCTCCTCCACCCCCTGAACTGGTCAGACCCCTGATATACCCACCATAGGGATGTATCAAGAGGTCCTGAAATAATATATATTGGCCGATATATGTTGATACTTTGAACCTTATTTATCAGTATTTGGATAGTTGAAAAAAAAATTATATGACACTCAAAAGATATTTATGTATTTTCAAATATCACTTTTAACGCTGATTAAGAGATTGGTTAACAACAGATACTTAGATTGGGCACGTTTTGGAAATTCCTATACTAAACTTTCACATTTTAAAGTTTGGGGAGACCAAAGTGGCAATACCCCATAATACAGGGTATTAATCTGAAAATTTCCCTATTATATAACAGTTCGCGGACAAGACATCCCTTTGATTCTCTCCTCTCCTTATCATCAACTCCTTTTTCATACGATCTTACGTCAAAGGGTAGCGATGAGTGGGACCCGCACTGTAAGAAAAGTAAGAGCATCATTTAATATCGTAGACTTTAAAGTAATATATCAGAGCTCAATGGGAGCATCAGCGGCTGGCAACGTCTCAATCAAGCCACACCATCCCGGGTCAAGGGTGAAGTTCTAAGATGCTGTTGTACGTGAGTAACTGGGGATCAGTAACCAACGAATATTTTGGTTAATATTTTAATCCCCGTTTGGAAGTTTTATATTGTATATAAGAGGAAAAGTAGAGGAATATCGAGACATTAATTGAATTCGCGTGGTTTGTATTGTGTGTCTGGTTCTTGGGCAGTACCTGGTTGGAGTCGATTCTCACTTGAAATCGCTCTGTTGTGTCCTCAGTCCTCCTGTGACCAAAACCAACCTGAAATGAAATTTAACTACAGCCACAACCACCGCCACCGCCACCGCCACCGCCACCGCCACCGCCACCGCCAGTAACAACCACCAACTACTACACTACAGTTTTCCAAGTGGAGCTGTTGGTTTTCTTCGTCTGATTTCCTCGTTCCTTGCTCATGGTATTGCCTTTCTGTTGTTAGGAAATTTGGTCTGCTTCTGCTTTTAGATCTTTGCATATGAATCCGATTTGCAAGAACCGCCAGACTTTGACTATGGAATTGTAACTGTTGAAGGGGTTTGAAGATTTTGTTTGATTGTGTGGAGTTTTTGGTATGTTTTTTTTTCGTTTGTGTTAGTGGTTTAGTCTTTTTATTATTCTTCGAAGTTCAGAGCTTGTAATTATCTGGAAATGAAGATTTTTAGATTCACAGGGATGAAATGGAGAGAAAGAAGAGAAAAGAGGTAGATTTTATAGTTACAGAATTCAGTCAACATATTCCATTCTTTGGTGGAGCTAACGAAACTCCTGAATTATCACTTAATACATTTCAATGACATGTGAAATCTAAAAATAAAAACAATTTATGTCCTTGTAGTCCTCCATGGTCATAGTTTCCGAAAGCTTTTCTCACAGTTGGTTGTTTTATCCTTGGAAAATACCCCTTAATTTTCTCTAATTTTTGTAATGTAGTTTTCTATTAGTTTGATTATTTTTGCACGTTGAAATCTTCAAGCGTTATAAGGTTCCATACCTTTGAGATTACTTATTTTAGTCCCCATTGTTTTCTTATTGGCGTCATGAACAATGAACATTGCCAATCTATTCAGTTTGTCGGTATGGGTTCTGTTGTTGTAACTAACTTTTTGATAGATGTTTCCCCATAAAAACATTGAATTAAATAAGAAAAAAAATCCTTTCACTCTATTATTTTAGTTTCAACACATTTGTGTGTGTTTACAATTGTACATCATGACCTGGTCTTTTTCATTTGTGTATTTTTTTCTCCTCTTTTTGTCTTTCTGTAGTAGGATGCATGATGATTGGATAGAGTTAAGAGGTTACCTCTAATCAATAGTAATTTTTGAAATTTGGAGGACATGAAATGGTTTTATGGCATTGGCAGAATGATAACTAGTAAATAGTAGCATAATGTAGACATGTTAGCACTTACTAGTAGTAAGTAGTAACTACTTGCATAATCTAGACCTGGATTTTCTGCGTTGTTTGGATAAAACCTTAATGGCATGGTGTTTATTTTTATTATATAGTTGAGAGGAGACAAACACATGCAGTGTGATTTTTTTTTTTTGATTGGTAAACATGCAGTGTCAATTTTCATGATCATATAGGTGAATGAGATAGAAATTCATAATGCAATTCTGGTGTAACCTGTTGTCTGATCTTATCAAGAAGAGCTGACATTCCAATTCATCTACATAGACTTGTAACCAAGAGAGCATGCAAGTGATGCCATTTAGTAAAACCTAAGGATGCAATGTTTTTACAATCACAACATTACATAAAGGGCTAAAGTTAAATGAATAGGGGTGACGGGGAAGATCCTGTTGGTTTCTCTGAAATCTAGATAATCTTTGGCAATGAAAACAACTTTCAAGCATTGTTGATGGACCCAACCTACTAGGGTCTTTGACACGTTGAAATTATATGAAAGTTAGTTACTCTCATGATCTTCTGGATCACATTATTAACAAAAGCCCGTGACCCCATGATTGTAGCATTTGGGTGATAGGTATAGACTTCAGCTAGGTACTTGCACACAAAAAAAGGGATCTTCACCGTTGTGATTTAGCGGGAACCCACCAAACTCCCCTTGAGTGTTATGGAGTTCCATTGTGTTTAGCATCAATCTTGGCTGTCATTGTACCACTACTGAAGAACATTGACATTGTGACACTGGATGATGTTGAGTTCCAAAAGTGAAAGATAAAGGACCCATCTATGGTTTTGGCTGCCCCATTATTGATAGTTCTGGATTTATATCAGAATACCTGGTAATTTATCTTAGAACAGAAAGTAGATACTGGCCTAAAATGACAATCTTTCAACATCTAAGAATTTTGGACCGCATTTTATCTGTGCAATCATAAGAAAAGAAGAGTTAAAATTATGTCCACGACTTTGTGGCACATGCAATTGGGAAAAAAAAAGAGGGAAAATAAAGAAGGCACATGTGGATACTTATTCCAGTCATAATGGGAATTTCTTGACTATGCATCACATTTGAAAAGTGAAATTATAATTGAGATACGATGGTTTACCATTTACCAACCAAGCTTAACCACTCAACTACATCTTTCTGGTGCCTAAACTATCCAGGTTGAAGCTTAAGACTAGAGATAGATTTCACCAAACAGTTCAATGACAACTTCATGTGTCCTAGTTCCTACTTCAGTGAGATGGCTCCATAGTTGAATATGTTAAAACGGATTGTCATTTACTCCAATAAACTTTGGGTTGATTTTGACCTTGTAACATAATCCAGGATCACATCTCAAATTATCATCTAATTGGTTATGCAAAAAAACCTTAGGGATGCTGTTGGTCATTCTTTTGTTTAGTAGATTAATGATTTTTGTTAACTGCACAAGTGTTGAAAAAAATGTATAATTCCATGACACAATGTGTATGATCCTTTTAATGGATTTATGCTGTGCATATAGGCTTTATTATTGCTTATCACCACTTATAATGCAATGTTTACTTTATCTAGCATAGCTGACTACTGTTAATCATCTCATGAGCATATGACCTACTTGATTCTACTTTGGTGCCACTTTTTGTTACAACTGATTCCTATAGTAGGATTGATGACCATTGGTGGCAAGATGTGGTTTCAGAAATTTGGGGTATCATGCGGCGGATGCTTTCTTTGAATTTGTTGGGATGATTAAGGGTTCAAAGGGAGGGGAGGGGGAGGAACAGAAGAAGTTGTAAGAATAACAGTAGTGATTTTATCGAGGCAAGCATAGAAATATTGGGGATTAAGGGTTCAAAGGGTTATCATTTGTTACTCTGCACATTGTGGTGCCATGCTTCATGGATCCTTTAACCTGCTCCCTTTTATGTGGTAAGAGTCAAGCTTTTCATTCTCTTATATGAGCTCCTTCCCGTTCTCCTTTATCAATACAAAACATTTTTTTTTCTTTAGCCATGATTAAAGTGACTTTGTTAATAATATATAACAGTGTAATAAGGGGGCCAAGTGGCTAACTGCACATTCTTAAGTGTAGAAGGCAGAATGCCATTAGGTTTCATTTATTTAAAGTAGGGGAATTTAAGGGGTAAATCAACAACTCATGCTTCATGATGAAGGTGATTACTCTGAATAGCTTTAGAAACCTTTCTCTGGATGTTGACTTTTCCTTTTTCTCATGTGGTTCAGATTCCACACATTCTACTCTCTCTAATTTTCTTTGTTCTTGCCCGTTGATAACTTCTCTGTTTTATTTATTTGACTAACATGAAACAGGGTTGTTTGTAATGGTTCTGCATCATAATTATTGTGCTTCATTATAAAGTCTAAAATGACTTATTTATTCCATGAAAGTAAATGTTTCTTTACCAAAGTAGTTCCATTGGAGATTTTGGATCTCAACCTTGTACAACTAAGATACAGGTGCCCTTGGTTTCCTTGTATGCTTAAGTTGCAAAATACCTTTCGATAGGTCTATCATAACCTTTTTCTTTATTAGTAACTATGAAGAATACAACACATAAAAGATAAGAAACTAAGAAGGATAGATGAAATTCTGGCTTACTGGTTTCTTATATTTTTGTGTGTCATAACATTGATATTTTGATGGGATCTTGAACCTTTTAGTCAAGAAATTGGAAAGCTTGGATGGTCATTGCTGTTCTGTCTGCAGGCCAAGACATTCTTACCCTTAATTGATTTCAATACTGTAAATCTTTTGACTTGCAATTTTCATTCAAATATTGTGGTTAGTGGCAGTTGGAATGGGAAGCAGCTTATTTTTAGTGGGCCTTGGAGCTTGTTTTTTGATTATTTGTTGCATGTCTTATGGGATTTTCATTTTTCTTTTCAATTTTTTTGCATTGGTATTTCCATTCATTTCATGTGGTTGATGGCATATTTTTGGTTTAAAAGCATATGTCATTAACTGTTCCTTACTGTGTTCTTGTTTTATTTTATCAGGTTGAAGAGTGAGAAGATTTTGTGAAGTCATTGCATTGTCCATATAAAGTGCTTTATGGTATCTAAAACTTGTCTTTCAGTATATGTGAATACCTAATTCTTATCATATAGTAAGTGGCACAAATCTTTTAGTCATTATGCATGTCTGGCCCTGTGGTACCTGTTGATAATGCTACAGGGGCACTTTCATGTGCAGAAAGAACTAGATCTCTTGATGCTATTTCAATAGGTGACAAAGACCATATTTCCAATGGGCAAGTTTCTCATGCATCTTTTGAAACCATTGGCTTTAGAGTTGGTGAGCTCTTACTTCCTAATGGAGAATCATATTCTGGGTCCTTGCTGGGTAACATGCCAGAAGGTTCGGGGAAGTATGTATGGGCAGATGGTTGTGTATATGAGGGTGAATGGAGAAGGGGGATGAGGAATGGAGTTGGGAATATCCAATGGCCTTCAGGAGCTGTTTATGATGGTGAATTTTCTGGTGGTTATATGCATGGTACAGGAACATATTCTGGACCTGATAACATTATCTATAAGGGACGTTGGCGGTTGAACCTTAAACATGGGTTAGGATGTCAGACTTATCCCAATGGAGATGTTTTTGAAGGGTCCTGGATCCAGGGAGTTATAGAAGGGCCCGGTAAGTATGTCTGGGCTAATGGAAATGTTTATCTGGGCAACATGAAAGGGGGTAAAATGTCTGGAAAAGGAACTCTTACTTGGACAAATGGGGATTCATTTGAAGGAAACTGGTTGGATGGTATGATGCATGGATTTGGCATATATGCATGGAGTGATGGTGGTTGCTATGTTGGAACTTGGACAAGGGGTTTGAAGGATGGAACTGGAGCTTTCTACCCAAAAGGTAATAGATTTCCAGCTGTACAAGAACTTTACCTCAATGCTCTCAGAAAAAGAGGGCTATTGCCAGATCTGAGAAAGCAAAATCATCACTCACACATCCGTCATGCTTCTTCTGTGGATATGGGGAATGTCAAAGTAAGCAGTAATCAGGGGTCACGTCGTGGTTCATATGATAAACTCTCCAAAGGAAACCTTATAAATTTTGAGCAATCTCGCTCCAGAAATTATTCCTTGGAAAGACGTTGGAGTCTTGAGGTATCTATTGAAAAAGTTATTGGACATGATTTGTCATTGAGTTCAGGAGAATCTACTTTAGAAGGTGATGAGAAAGATACCAAAATGAGTGCTCCAATCCTAGAGCGAGAATACATGCAGGGAGTTCTTATCAGTGAGGTTGTACTGAACAATTTTTCATCATCATCCAGAAGGGCAAGAAGGCGGCAGAAGAAACTTGCAAAAGAGGTCAAAAGGCCTGGTGAAACAATTATTAAAGGTCACAGGAGTTATGATCTGATGCTCAGCTTGCAGCTCGGGATTAGGTATTATCACTTTACTGATTTTTTTTTTCATTTTCAGCTGTTATGCATTTCCATCCTTCATGGATCCAGACTTCTAGTTCTTGGTGCATCATTAGTTCCTATCCTTGACAGATCTTATACATATTCTTCATCATTTCTTTATTGGTTTTAGTTTAATTCATCATTCAACTGATAAATTGTACTTGTCCTCATCTGACAGCTAACCTTTTGTCAAACTGCTCTTCTTGAAATAGATGAATGTCTTATGTTTTGTGGTGGTTTTACTGTTTTACTGTGAGTTATGTGTAGTTGAAAATTCAATATGCTTATGTTTTATAAAAAAAAAAAACTCATTAATATTGCATTTACCCATATCATTGAGAGCTTTAATGTTCAACTAAGACATTATCTCAGTGTCTAACCTCCCATTTTGTCATAATGCAGACCGCTAAACTGCATTGCCTTTATTTTACCATTAATATTACCCAAATTCAAGTATGAAATCCTTTACCTGTGGGGTCTCTGCAGGCTACATCAAGTAACTCTCAGTGTTCAGCTTGCCAGTAGTGAGTACTGAGATTTTACTTGGAACACGAAAACTTGTTCCTTAATTTTGAAATCTGGAACAACCAGAAAATACTTCCGCGAAATCTTCTGACAAAATTAAGCCATAACCAAGTCAAAAAACCCTATTGGAATAACCATAGATCTTTGTTACTATTTTTCTTGGAAAGGGAAAACCAAGCAATCCCAATGAAGGCTTCAGGTTAGGTGCCCCATCAAGGGTGCCTTGTTGCCTAGGCAGGCAAGGTTTTTAAAACCGGATCAGACAGGGAACCGTTTTGGGGTCTGGTTCCCAGGTTGAACGGTCTGATTGTCCGGTCCGAACAGAAGACCTGCTCTGAAAAAATAAAAAAATTAAAAACCCAAAAAACGACCAAAAACCGTTCCCGGGTCAAATGGTTCGACGGTTTGACCACCCGGGGTTTGTTGACCAAATCAACGGTTTTTGGCCAAATAGCGGTTTTGGGGTAAAACGGAACCAGTCACCTGACCGGTTCCTGGTTTTTCCGGTCCGGTCTGGTTTTGAAAACATTGTAGGCAGGCACCAAGGCAGATTCTTGACAACTATGTTTTGTTGCACTTTCATGACAATTAGGAATCTGGTTTCTGTACCAACAAAATTCTCACAAAACCAGTGGATCTCCCAAAGCCACAATCTGGAAATAGAAGTGTTCCTTTTGTGTTATCCAATACAAAAGAACACCCATCCTGTGTATATATTGGATGAATTAAGAATGTACTTGAAACCTTTTTTTTTGACAAGTAAAAATTCTTTAAAGATTCATTAAATCAGTACAGATAAACAACTGTTACAAGCTTCCCCAGTGGAGGCGCGAGGTGCAGCCTCACTCATAAAGAAAAAACAGCACCAGAATTACAACTGAGCCCAATACAACTGATCCCTATTTACCCTTTGCTTAGATAATGAATCAACCAGAGCATTAGCCTCCCTCCCCACCCATTGTATAATCAAACTCATCTGCTGTGTTAACCATCTGAACTTCTTCATTTCGTCTCGATAGCACCATACCACTGAATTCGGGTCTTTTATCCAGCCCACCACCACCTTGGACTCCCCTTCAATCACCAGGTTTTCCAAGTTCATCTCTTCTTCAATTTTCAATTTGAACACCTTGTAGGACCGCAAACAGTTCAGCCCTTATAGAGTCTCCATTCCCCATCGGTCCTGAAAAAAGTGCTACCAGATTCCCTTCCCTATCTCTTATGACCCCTCCAATTTCAGAAGGACCTGGGTTGCCTTGACTACTCCCATCAAAATTTAATTTCAAAAAATCTTCACTGGGAGGTGCTCACATCAGCCTTGTTTTAACCTTTTGTACTGAGCTAGAAGCTACTGACAACCAATTCTTCCAAATATCATCAAGGAGAACTGTCTAAACAGATTCAAAGTTAATAGCCAATGTTTAACTCTGGTCAATACACAATCCATAATTTCTTGTTTGCTTCTCTATTTCTCTTGGAAGATTCTAGCATTTCTTTCCTCCCATAAGGTCCAAATAATTGCTGCTCTAGTGCATGTCCACATTATTCTTCCCCTTCTCTTTGGCCACACAAAGGTAGATGGATCAAACAACATCTTAATCTCCATTGGCATGTTCCACCTGCATCCAGACAAAGAGAAAAACCAATCCCAAATATCTGCAGCAAAGGAACAAGAGATTAGTAAGTGGTAACAAGATTCACCATCAGATTTACATATTCGGGGAAATACACAAAAAAGGCCACTTCTTGAAACTTCCCATGTAAGGGATGCACTATCTTCCTTGAGGGTTAAGTAGTATTCTGTATGAAGATACTCTGAGCATTATTGTGTACATATTACATTTTGCATTCCTTTTTTGTTGACTATGGGGTGTTTTTTTATCCTTGTTGGTTTATCAAGGCCTGGCTTATTTGGCCCTTTTCTGTTATTATTAGAGATACAAAACACTATTTCAAACTTGCCAAATCAGTAGAAAAGCTACACTCATAGTTTTCAAGGCACCAAGGCGAGGCTAGGTGATAGGGGGGCGCCTTGTTGCCGCCTAGGCAATGCCTAGGCGAGAGATTTTTTTAAGTAAAACCATATATCTTAAGGTAGTTCCCTAGGTTCCATAACCATCTTTCCTTAATAATTATCCATAATTTTCATAAGAGAAGTATAAATTTCATGTTTAAGTCTAGAAAAATCAACATTTTATGAGAAGAAAAAGAAGGAAAGAAAATTCAAAAAATATAGGGACTGAACCCATACTTTTTTTATAGGAAAAGAAGAAAAGAAAATGTTGAAGAAGAAAATGTGTTGATTAGACAAAACTTTAAGTTCTTCCCTTGCTTATTGATTCAGGTTCTGAAATCATTGAGGATTCAATCAAAGATCAAAATTTTGATACGATACGCCCCGTATCGGGCATATTGTATTGTATCTTTGGGGTCCCGATACACCTGTTTATAGGTGTGTTCAGGAACACAATTTTTAAAATAATATATGGTTATATTTAAAAATGAAATTGAAAACCCAAAAAATAAAAGAAATAGAGGGAGTATCATTATAAGTACCGAACGCAGAGGTGTATCGATACTTTGAACCATAGGTTCAATAGAACAGTTAGCAATTTTTGTGTTGATTAAACCCTAACGAATAAGAAAATAATAAAAATAAGTTGGTATATAAACACATAAAATGGATATTCTAGTTTCATAATGTATATTTTATAATTATAATGTCAAAAAATTAAAAATATAAAAGTATTTTATAACACAGTACACAAAACTGTTTGGTGATTGGGTGAGGCGAGCCTCCAAGGGCGCCTTGTCGCCTAGGCATCTCCTTGACAACTATGGCTACACTATTCATGAATTACTATTAACTTCATTATTAAGATACACTATATAGGTAAGTAAGTTATCTTAAAAGTTTAGTATTAGAAATAAACCATATTTTCTACCACACTACTCGTCTATGCTTCTGATCTTTTTCAGTTGTTTGTTAGCTTTGATTGTGTTTGATTTGGATTTTATTTCTTACTTTATTCTTATTGTAAAGAAGTTGTATTTAACACACATATTCACTCATGTTAGCTGGAGAGAAAGTTTCTTATCTTCTTGATAAACATGAATTCATATCATTGGATTTTCCATACATAAATTTTGTTGAAAATATATTAGTATATGGTTAGGTACACTGTTGGGAAAATAACACCAATACAAAGGCGAGAAGTTCGCACATCAGACTTTGGTCCACGTGCAAGCTTTTGGATGAACTTTCCCAAGGAAGGATCTCAATTAACACCTCCTCACCAATCAGAGGATTTCAAGTGGAAAGACTATTGTCCAATGGTTTTCAGGTTAGTACTTATTTCCCTATTTTTGAAATTTTATAGTATTGTATGATAATAAAGGTACAAGAGAACAATTTATGCATATCTTAACTGTTTATAAAAAGATTATCAAAATCAGAAAAGTAAAAAGGACTATAATTTCTTCCCTTAAAGAATTTATGATTAGCCAGCCCACATCATTCATAATTATTTTGACCTCCTCTTCCATTTTGTCAAAATTGTGGAACAGTCTTCATTTTGTTTTAGTTATTTGGCCTTGTTGGACATTCCCAATTAATGTTCAAGCTTTTCTTTTATTTAACAATTTTGTTGGCAAGTTGGATTTTTCATCCATCTTTTTGAATTTATTGTACTGAGACACTTGTTTGCAGCATTGCTGAAGTTGCCTTTAATAATATTTCTAATGTTGAGTTCGTTTCCCACCTGTGCATAGAGGGAGTATTGCCTTTGATTGATTAAAGGCATTACCATAGTTCCTTTCCCACCTGTACATAGACTTCTGATGATATCTTTTGATATGCTATTTATCAGAAGAAACCATAGTGCTGCACCAATACTGTCCATCTCCAGTTAATTATAAAATTGAGGTTGTGAATAAATGGTTTGATTGTGGAAAAGATTATATGCTTCTATGACCAAAAGTTAGGGATTCAAACGGATCGAATTGGATTCGGATATACCCCTATCTGAATCTGATTTGATTCAATGATTCGACAGATCTTACAAAAAAGAATTCAAATTCGAATCCACTAAAGACGTCAGATCTGATCTGGTCCAATTCAATTACCCATAGGCTTGTAAAATTTATCAAATTAGTTATAGGAAAAAGAAGAAATAAAACAATCTATATGAAGAAAAACGAAAAGCACAAGGATTTCTTCAAATATTTTTTATTGTATTTTTACAAAACAACATAAATAATACAACAAATCAAATTAAAAAAAAATGCAATATATAGGATTGGATAGGGGGTGATTCAATTTTTAAATGGATCCTATTTCCCAATCCATTCCGATCCAAAAATCTGCAGGGGGAATATCCGAATCCAGAAAAATAGGATTATATTCGTATTCAAATCGGATCATGATCAATTCATTTGCACCCCTACCAAAAGTGATCAAAATCAAAGTTGGAGGCATGGGGAATTCCCTTAAGTTGTTGCTGCACTGACAGCCAGTATCTCAGGTATTCCATTTGTTCTAAAAAATGTGAGAATTCCTTTCACTCCAAGTTGACCATAAGACTATATAGAAGGGTGCCCTATCAGTGTTTTTTGCCTCTTCTACTAAGTTCTTTTAAATGCCAAATTGCCAACTCATTAATAGCTGCTCTGAGGTCTTGGGGGTGCACCATTTAAACCTGAAAATACCAATGAAGTAAGCTAAAGTGCTGCAGTAGTATGGTAATGAATAAAGAGATGACTAGGGTTTCTGTAGCACGGGAGCATATCATACAATGTGTATTGGTTAGATCCTTCTCCTTCCATTTGGATTGTTGACACCAGTTTATTACTTGGAAAGGATCCTAGACTGAGTTCAGTTTCCTAAGGAGCTTGCTGAGAAGGTCCTGGGTGAATCAGTGTTCTCAACCTGTCTTTGACCCAGATGGTTGAACCATTTGAACCATCACCTGGAAACAATTCTGGTTTGGATTAGCCCCAAATCTAGTAGTTGGTCAAAAATTGTTTTGGTCAGAGACTTATCGACCCAGATGGTTGAACTCCTAACCCACTTCTCCCAGATAATGGGTCATGGGTTATAATTTATAAAGTACATTATACTTTTTTATTTTCAGATTTAAATTAGTATTAATACCTATGTTTGTTCCCATAAAGAGTGGGCCTTGGCACAATGATTGGGTTTCTCCATTGCGACCTAGATCCATGCAAATGTATCTATGTGGGGTATCCATGAAATTATGTATTTATGAAAGTATTATTTTCTGCACATATAATTATATACATTTATAATTAGGGAAGATGTGCAAAAACTACTAGAGGCCATAACTTTGTGCTCAAGGTTTGGATTGTGGTGATTTTTTTCTTTTGATTTTGGGTAGTTTTTTTGAGATTCATGCAATGCAAGGAGCTGAAGGTGCCTTTGAAAGCCTCCTGTAGTGTCCTCTCCCCACACTATCAATCTGTCCAAATATCTGTCTCTATTTTTCTGTTAAAAGTTTTGTAGAAATGCATTTTTTCTGGAAATTTCTTTCATTTTTGAAATGCACTTATGGACCTTGAAATTGTTAATAAATTGAATATGAGAAAATGAATAATTGTGCATGTCTTATGTCGTTAACAATCAAAATATGCCTCTTGAGTTTCATTTACTCTTTTAACAGAAACTTGAGGGAGCTGTTCAAGATTGATGCTGCAGACTATATGATGTCCATTTGTGGAAATGATGCTCTTAGGGAGCTTTCTTCTCCTGGAAAAAGTGGTAGTGTCTTTTTCCTCTCTCAAGATGATCGATTTATGATCAAGACCCTCCGCAAATCTGAAGTAAAGGTGTGTGTGCATAATCTCTTTCAAACTTGACTTATTTCCATATCTCATGGGGTAGATAAAATTACAGTATTGTGAATGGAGCTGAACTTATGATACATTTTATTTCTTACAACAATTTACATTAGGTATAGCTTCTTTTCACATTTTCTTCATTTCTTCTTGCCAATTTTCTATAGTAGTGATTATCACTTGCTATATGTTTGGCAGTGAGTTTCAAACACCTTCCCAAAAAATAAAAAAAAGAAAAAAACATATAAAAGAAA
This sequence comes from Nelumbo nucifera, assembly GCF_055504915.1. Lineage (NCBI taxonomy): Eukaryota > Viridiplantae > Streptophyta > Magnoliopsida > Proteales > Nelumbonaceae > Nelumbo > Nelumbo nucifera. Next base: position 8,246,612 of record NC_142654.1, on the reverse strand, counting down.
ATCTAAAACAAAACAAGAAAGTTTTTACCCCTTTTCTCACATTTGTTGGATGTAAGAACTAAATAAGATGGCATTGAGGAATGGAATTCCTAGAATGCTCAGAATATGTTATTCATTATCATGCACACAAGACCTTAAGACATTAATAAGGTGGTCAGGGCATTATGGATCATGTGTCATAGGGAAAAAAGAATGCAACATGATATTATATGTGATTTCTGTTAATTCCATGTTTTGTCCAGATTTGGGACTTGGAAATGAAATTGAGGCTTCCCGCTTCCCCTCTCCATCCTCATACTCCATTTGGGACCTTGCTTCGTATCATGATCTAACCTCTTATTTTCCCTAAAACACCCATGTTAGACTTGACTAGACATGGTTTAAGTTTTGGGAAGTGTTTGATACTTCGATTCTCCAAACCTCTCCCCATTTTTCTGATGCTGAATTTCGATAGATTGGGTACATATCCATATATTTGAATATGCTGAAGATAATTATACCCTGATAATGTTAACAATGTACTGCAATTAGAAGTTGTAAGTTAAAAGTTTGCAGTTAGCGTCCAACCAGGAATTCTTCTTTAACCCCATTTGGCATAGATATTTAATAATTAATGCATTATTACATTTTGAGTTTTTAGTTGTCATGTGGCAAGTTTAGTCATTGCATTTTTTGCTTGTTAATTTGTCCTTTTTTAGATACCAATTACTGGGATAAATCTAGATTCATAAGCATTACTTATTTGATTGATTGTACTCATGTATGTATTCGTTCTGCACGTATCTTATTTATATATTTGTATTGATTGGTGGGACCATCTTACCTGCGCTTCTGCAACCAAGGATTTTGTTGTCAGAATGTGACATAAGGCAGCAATGTGGCATTAGTTTAGTATAATATCCATTTGCTTCTTAATTTTTTATTTACGAGTTTCTGTGCGTTTTGGTATGTTGTATGCACCAAATGAGAATATGTAGAAGTAGCAATATTTGAGAAAGCCATATTATTTAATGATAACGACACTATTTATCCCATTATTCACATATTTTATAGAGTATTTGAAACTCATTTGAAAGCTTTTTATCTACTTAAACTTTATGAAAACGAAATTAGATACAAATACTAACTAAAAATTGTGAATTTTATTGTATATCGCAAGGTCATTTCTGTTTCTTATATATTGTCAGAAAACTAAAAAAATAATGAATGCAATAGTACAGGGTAAATTACACAGACCCCCTTGTATTTTGGGGTCTGTGACAAAGACCCCCCTGCACTTTTTTTTTGTGACAAAGACCCCCTGAACTTTGATAGTTAGACAAAGGCCCCCTTGGCTGTTAAGTCAGATAACGGAAGGCGTTAAATTACCAAAATACCCCACTAAATTTTCTCTATTTTCTTTTTCTTGCCATTTTCTCTTAAAACCCAACTGACCCCAAAATACCTTTGATTGTCACTGGAAAGAAAATATCTGACTTCTTTGGTGAGAAATCTCCGGCAGTGAGAAATCGAACTTTCTCACCAGTGATCATTGCCGGAAAAGTAAAAAATCTCCAAGAAGAAGAGATGCGAATCATGCGATACAAAACCCCTTTTTGCAGATTTAACTTCGTGAAACACTAAGTGAAAGTTTCTGTTTCATTTTTCTTTGTCCTTGATATTGGAGGTGGGATTTAGATGTTGCATGCGAAGGCAATACTCAGTCTCATAGTTCCATCCATATATAGATTCAATCACCGAAAATTACTATCCATTTAGAACTCTCAAGTAGAGACTGAGAATCCCATGAAAGTTGTTGATTGTGAAGTTTTTCCTGTTTTTTTCCCTATTTAAGCAAAAGCAAAGCTCCCTATCCCTACTTCATTTCTTTGCACTCTGGAATTTTGAAGGTGCAGAGTCCTGTTCTATTTTTTGATAACGCTTTCTTGAGTTGAGACACAAGACAGAATTTTACATTCCCTACTTCTGAAGGATGCATTCTGGGAAATGCTGTTTTGCAATTTCCTGGAATTTTGTTGCTGTTTTGCAACAGCAACAGAACAAGATCTGAAGGATGCATTCTGGGAGCCAGTGAACTATTACATTCCCTACTTCTGTAACTCAATAAGTGGCATTGGAAGGACAACTGTCCACCACTAGAACACTTGAAGATACTTGGGAAATGCTGCTTATGAGAGCCCTGAAATGAACTTTCCAACTGTGCAGCTGAATTACAATGAGAAAACCAAAATTTCTGAAGTTAACTGTAAATCAAAACCCTTTTCTAATTTATTCTACCTTTTTCTTTAATTTACACTTTATACTGTTGAGTATGAACAGTAAGATCAAGTGTGGTGAGTTCGTTAAGATGCACCAGTGTTGCAGGTAGTGGGCCATTCAGCTGGTTCTCACTAGCATAGAACTCAACGGAATTATTCAACGATCCAAAAAGGATGAGATGCCCTCACAAAAACCTATACAATTAAGTACAATAAAGACGTACAAATAGCTTTACATACAAATACAACCCTTGGCAAAAGAGTGAAGAAACAAATGTCAATTCAATCAGTTGAAAATCAAACCTTCTAATCTTCTTCATAGTTTCTGGACTAATCTCTGCATTTGAACAGGTCCCATCCCCTTCTTTAAGAATTCATTTCCCCACTTCAATCTATCTACAGTAACATCACCGTACCATAAAATCCCCTTGATCAGCAGTCCTAAATTCCTAATCCAGGCAACCAACCACTGTAATCCTCGACATTTGGAGCTAATGTCGCCCATAAGCTGAGGATTTCTCATCTATTATCTCCTTGTTCTCCTCTGGCAACTCGGATGGAGAGGTCTTCTTCGCCACCGACCATCCAAGACCGCAGACTTCCCTTTGCCAGAAACCTTCTCGATGGAAAAGCTGTTGTGGTGCTCTAAAATCCCACCAACCCATCTCTTCTCTTCCCTCCGTCCGGTTTCCCAAATCTCAATTCTCACCAGTGATCGTTGCCAGAAAAGGGTAATTTGGTCATTCAGAAAACTTTGAACAGTTAAAGTAGAATCCTTTTCAAAGTTAACTGATGGAATACTAATGGAGGGGGGTCTTTATTGCAAAAAAAGCGCAGGGGGTCTTTGTCACAGACCCCATAGTATAAGGGGGGTCTGCGTAATTTACCTTTTTTTTTATGAATAACAGAACACTTTCATCAAGATAAAAATATTAAAGGACAAGGAATCAGCCATACCAGTGGTTGAGATGGTCTAACACAGAGCTGTTCTAATCAGATAAACAACACATCTAGTAGAAATCCCATCCCCCAGAATAGAATCTCTCTTTCAACCTCTTGTCTTGCCAACCCATCTGCCAAACCATTGGCAGCTCTGTAAACCCACTGAACAGCAACGACTCTGCCTCTTTTTAGCTCAATGATCTCTCTCATAAGGTGTCTATACTATCAAGGACACTATCCTTCATTATGTACCCACTCCACCACCACTTTTGAATCTCCTTCAATAATGATATTGGTGAAATTGAATCCCCTTCAATGCAATAGTATATCATGTCTGTAGAAAACAATGATGTGGACCCCACACTGTGGTCCCCATTGTGTTTGTATGGCAGCACAGCATGTATTCTTTGTTAGTTATGTCAGTGTTAGTTGGTAGTTATTTCAGTTTGTTGTTACAGCTTGTTATTTCAGCTTTATTATTAGTTTATTTGCCATGTAAGCAATAAGGGAAATTCAGCCTTTTTACAATTAGTAAACATATAAATATTAAGAGTGGGTCGGCAGAATATACAATTTCGACCCTCTCTCTCTCCTTTTCTAAAACCCTTCATGTGCTTTTGCTTTTCTCCCTCTTTTCTTCTTCTTTTCTCCTTCTGAAATCTTTTCTTTTACTTTCGGATTCAAGATTGATTGTAGTCTTGATTGACTACTTGGTATCAGAGCAAGGATTAGGGTTTCTCATGTGAGTCTGATCCAGCCAACCACATGAGAGTTGCCTAGGGCTGGGAGACTAAAAAGGAGGATCGGCTGATTCTTGGAGGCTACTAGTAGTGTGCGGCTACTACTAAGAAGATTGTAGAAGGCTGGGAGAGTTCCAGTAGTCAGGAAGAATTAGAAAAGGCTTCGGATCCCCAAGATTAGGGTTTCACATTAGACAGAAGGCGGCGGCTAGAGATCTTCTTTCACAAAGCAAGTTTTTGCTTGAGAACAACCTAGAAAGAACCATCTTGGTCTATTCTGAGAGGTGCGGCTGAAAATTTTTTTCTCTTTAGGGTTTTGAGAGAAAACCCTAAAATTCAGAACTGTTGATTGGTTTCAGATCAGATCTGAACTGGGTTCACCCTAAAAATTCAGAACTGTCGATTAGTTTCAGATCAGATCTGAACTGGGTTCATACAGAATTCTGGACTGGGTTCACCCTTGAAAGAACCACATGTTGGAAGCTGCACCCTCATCTAGTCCCAGCAAAACTGAGGAACAAAAGGGGTAATGCCCATATGGCTGTTAATACCGATTCTGCATCCTCATCGGGCACAAAAGGCACGCCTCTAGACACCTTAGCTGCTGTTCGGGCTGCCCTAAACAGTTGGAAAAGGAAGTTGGGAATTTAGCTCAATCATCTCAGTCATCATCAGCTCCTTCTACATCTGCCTTTGCTCATTCAGGTACTCGGGCCTCAGCTTACCATGCTTCAACTCCAGGTAACACTGAACATTGTTGGGTAATAGACTCAGGTGCATCTGACCATATGACTAGCTTGCCATCACTATTCGCTACCTATCATTTATCTTCTGGTAGAGATAAAGTGTCCATTGTTGATGGTTCCCTTGTTCCCATTTCTGGCAAGGGAGACATCAAGTTGTCTAATACCATTTCCTTATCCTCAGTTTTGCATGTTCCTAAGCTTGATACCAACTTGCTTTCAGTCAGTAATATTACAAAACATTAGAACTGTTCAGTAACCTTCTTCCCTGACCGATGTGTTTTTCAGGACTTGGAGACAAGGAAGGTGATTGGGACTGGCCGTGAGACGAATGTGATCTATCTGCTTGGAGAGAGTTCTCATTGGAAAGATCATGAAGATAAGAAGTCTTTTGTTTCTCAGTCTGTTAGTCCGGTTATGCTTTGGCATAATCAGTTAGGTCATTTATCCTTTTGGTCTTTGAAGAGTTTGTTTCCTAATTTGTTTGAGTCTATTCAGATGTCAAATTTGAGATGTGAGAGTTGTGAGCTTGCAAAGCATTGTAGAACATCTTATTCCTTGAGTAATAAAAGAAGTAGTAATTCTTTTGATGTTGTGCACACCGATGTTTGGGGCCCGTATCACATCCCTTCTATGGGGGGGGGTACAGATATTTCTTGTTGTTTGTTGATGACTATACCCGTTTTTCTTGGGTTTACCTTATGTGTTCTCGAGATGAGGTTCCTGTTCTAACCCAGACCTTTCATTAGATGATTTTAACCCAGTTTGGGGTCAAAATCAAAATCCTCAGATCTGATAACGTGAAAAAATACTTTACCAAGCCACTAGCCTCTTATCTACTTGATCATGGGATTATTCACCAGAGTACTTGTCCTTATACACCACAACAGAATGGGGTTGCTGAGAGGAAGAATAGGCACATATTGGAGGTGGCTAGAAACATTATGTTTACCTCCAATGTGCCTATCCGTTTCTGGGGCGATGCTATTCTTACAGCAGTGTATCTCATTAATCGAGTTCCTTCACGGGTTCTTGACATGAAGCCTCCGTTTACCCTTCTATATCCCGATGAAGAATTATTTACTGTTCCCCTTAAAACCTTTGGTTGCACTTGCTTTGTTTAGATTCTTGGACCTCATCGTTCCAAATTTGACCCTAAGTCCTCCAAATGCATTTTTCTCGGTTATGCGCAAAATCAAAAGGGTTATTGCTGCTATGAACCTACTTCCGGGAGGAGATTTGTCTCGATGGATGTTACTTTCTTTGAGAAGGTGCCCTATTACCCTAGGGTTTCTCCTCAAGGGGAGAGTAGTGAGAATGGGGTTTGTGAGAGTGGGGTTAACTCATCAGAAGTTCCTTTACCCATCCCATCGAGTGATGAGGGATGTAATGGGGAGGGTTGTCAGAGGTGTCAGGAGTTGAAAGTCTATCATAGGCGGTGGAGGCAGGTTGATTTCGATCATCAGCAGTCCAGGCCAGCCCCAGTTCCTTCTGCGGATCCAGATCCAGGTACTACAGTCCCTTTATCAGATCCAGGTCCCAATGAGATATCTTCCACTGTTGCTACTTCACCTTCTTTGGATGACCTTGACCTCCCTATTGCAGTTCGTAAAGGGAAACGGCGTTGCACCACATCCACAACTCACTGCATTTCCCAGTTTCTGTCCTATGATCGTCTGTCTCCCTCTTACAAGTCCTTTCTCACATCCATTGCTGATATTCCTATTCACAGAACAGTGCAGGAAGCCTTGTCAGTTCCTGAGTGGAAAGATGCAATGAAGGTTGAAATGGATGCCCTTCTAAGGAATAATACTTGGGAGATAGTTGACCAGCCCAAAGGAAAGAAACCAGTTGGATGTAGATGGGTATTTACCGTGAAACATAATGCTGATGGTTCCATTGAAAGGTATAAAGCCCGGTTAGTTGCAAAAGGATTTACTCAGACTTATGGTATAGACTACTTGGAGACTTTTGCTCCAGTGGCAAAGATGACCACTATTCGAGTTCTGTTAGCCCTTGTAGCCAGTTATTCTTGGCCCTTGTTCCAGATGGATGTTAAAAATGCCTTCCTAAATGGAGACTGTAGAGGAGATGGGCCGAATGGCCCATAGACTGTCATTTCAGGTTATGTTATGTTTCTCTTTGTTATGGGCCTTATTCTGGGCCCATACTCTGTAATGTTCTGTTTTTTGTATTTTTCTGCCCACTCAAGGGCCTCTCTGTAATTTATCAAAGATTAACACCTTAATAAAATGTTTAGAGTGTTAGAGTGAGGTTAAGTTCGAAACTCTCACTCTCTAACACTCATTGCCGCCAGCTCTCTCTCTCTTCTCTTCTTCTCTTGTTTGTTTAGTTTCTGTTTTGCTTCTAATCTCTAACAGTTCCATACATCAAGTGAATTGTTTTTCAACTTGGTATCAAAGCGGGTCATTGCTTGGCGTGTCCCTCATGTGGTTCTAGTTCAGCCAACTGCATGGGGAGGTTCTAGGGCTGAATGTTTACAGTCATTCGCCTGGTTCTTGGAGGTCATTGGAGGGTGCCCAAGTTTCTATACACTTGGAGAAGGGTTCGGTGACCAGGAAGAATCAGAGAGCAAGTTTTTCAGCCTGATTTGAAATCAGAGAAAAGGGATTTCGAAGCTAGCTCAGAGAGCAAAGTGTTCGGCCTGGTTTGAAGTTCAAACCAGAGATACTGTAAGTTGTTTTCTCAGTTCTTTGCTGAGTTATTTTGTTATTTGGGAGGACTGTTAAAGCATTCAAAGCACACCTCCATTTGGCCCACCGTTGCTGGACCGATTCTACTCAGAAATTTCTGGGTTATTCTGGAAGTGTGGTTTGGCTGTTATTGGACTTCCAAACTGCTGAAAACTGATCTAAACTAAGTGGTACAAGCCTCTACTTTAGTTCAGCTACTTCTTGGACCTAGACGGAGTGTTCTTGAAGTGATTTCTGCTGGTTAACAGTGAAGTGTTGACTGTTGCATACATAGTGTTTGTAAAAAGTCCTCTTAGGTACTGTGGACTGTATTTTTTTGTTCTCCTTGGGAAATTATTGTTGGGAACCAAGAATACATATTGTTTGGAGGCCTGTTGATTGTTCCTTGAAGGCTGAATCAGGGTTTCTTCTCCTTGAAAGTGCTGCCACCGAACTTGGTTCTCAAGGATGTCAGATTTGAACTGAGTTTGTGTGTTGCAGTGTTTGCTATTGTTTCAACTCAATCTGAGTTCTTTGAAATCAGGTCACTTTTGAAGGCTTGCCGAAACCCTAATTGAAGCTGTTACATAATGGACTTCTCAGAAATTGAGAACAAGAGCACTGCTGAATATGGACATAATTCGGGAACTACAACTGATTCCTTGTTGGCTATAACTACAGTTAAACTGGATGGAACCAATTATTTGGCCTGGTCACAATTCGTAAAAATTCATATTTGCAGTAGAGGAAAGTGGGGGTTTATCTCTGGGAGCAAGAAAGCTCCCCCAGAGGAGGATCCCTCTTATGAGAAATGGGTGCAGGAGAATTACACAGTGATTGGGTGGCTTGTGAACTCAATGCAGCCACAGATTAGCCAACATTATCTGTGGATAAACTCGGCTAAAGAAATCTGGGATAGTGTTGCAGAAACTTACTCCCAGAAGTTGAATGTTGCCAGAGCCTACAAACTGAGAAGTGATGTGAAGAATCTAAGGCAGGGGGAGAGGTCACTTGCAACATACTTCTCAACCCTGAAATCCCTATGGCAAGAGATTGATTTGATAGAGGCTATGACATGGGATACCCCCAAGGATGCTGAAACACACATGAAATTGGTTGAAAGGAATAGGGTCTTTGAGTTCTTGACAGGGCTGAACTCTGAATATGACATTACAAAGCAAAACATCTTGTCCAAGGAAGATGTTTCATTGTCACAAGCATATGCTTTGGTCAGCAGTGAAGAAAGTAGGAGGCAAGTTCAGGTTCAAGGAGTCAGTATCAATGATCATTTTGCAAATACGGGAATTAAACCCAAAGGGGTTACAGGAGCTCACAGTGGCACAAGAAAGAAGGAGGTGGTGTGTGAATATTGTAAGAAGCCGAAACACACAAAGGACAAGTGCTGGAAATTGCATCCCAATCTTGTTCCTATCAGATTCCAGAAGAAGAATGATAGTAGAAAGACAGGAAGTGCACATGCAGCCACAAGCACAGATATAGAGGTTGATTTTACCAGTACATAGTTGGCAGCCATGAAAGCTGAATATGAGAAGTTTGGAAAGATGATCAGCCAACTTGAAGGTGTAACTTCATCATCCAACCCTTTTGGAAGTCCAGCCACCACCGCATTTGCTCACTCAGGTATAAGGGCTTCTGCTAACCATGCATCCACCTCAGGTAATCTCAAAACCCCTTGGATCATAGACTCAGGTGCTTCTGATCACATGACCAACCTTTCCACTTTGTTTCATATGATTTACTTCCTGGTCGTGACAAAATCACCTTAGCTGATGGTTTTCTTGCCCCTATTTCTGGCAAGGGAACTGTCAAGGCTACAGACTCCTTACTCTTATTTTCCACTCTTCATGTACCTAAATTAAATACCAACTTATTATCTATAAGTAGTTTGACCAAGTCATTGAATTGTTGTGTAACCTTTTTCCCTTCTCACTGTGTGTTTCAGGACCTGAAGTCTCAGAAGGTAATTGGGAGTGGAGTGGCCATGAAGCGAATGGAATATACTTGCTCGACGCCCTTGGCCAATGCTTTGATCATCCCAAGAATGTTGCTTTTGGTTCTACTTTTCCAGAGTCTGTCAGTCAAATTATGTTGAGTCAGTGTCGGTTGGGTCATTTACCTTTTTCTGCTTTAAGTCATTTGTTTCCCAAACTGTTTAAGGGAGTCAGTGTGTCCAGTCTCAATTGTGAGTCCTATTAGTTGTCAAAGCATTGTAGAAAAAATTACCCTGTGAGCAATAAAAGATCCTCTTTTCCTTTTCATATTGTGCACTCTGATGTGTGGGGGCCTTACCACTTATCCTCTATGGGGGGTTACAGATATTTTATCCTGTTTATTGATGACTTTTCTAGATTCACTTGGATATACTTAATGAAATCCCGGGATGAAGTCCCAAGACTTGTGAGGCAATTTCATGAGCTTGTTTTAACTCAATTTGATACCAGAATTAAGGTTTTCAGATCTGACAATGCAAAAGAGTATTTTGAGAAAAGTTTATCCTTGTATCTCTCTGACATGGGGGTTATTCATCAAAGCTCCTGTGTTAGAACCCCTGAACAAAATGGAGTTGCCGAGAGGAAAAATAGACATATTGTTGAAGTTGCAAGGAGCCTTTTGTTTGCCTCACATGTTCCCACAAGATTTTGGGGTGATGCTGTACTTACTGCTACCTATTTCATAAACCGTATGCCATCTAGGGTTTTAGGGTTTAAATCCCCCTTCTGTCTTCTTCATCTAGACAAGGATTTCTTCCCAATTCCTCTTCGTGTGTTTGGCTGTACCTGCTATGTTCACATTCCAAGTGTGCAGAGAGATAAGTTTGAGCCGAAAGCCCACAAATGCATTTTCCTTGGTTACTCCCCCACACAAATGGGTTATTGTTGTTTTGATCCAAAGACTGGCACCTGACATGTCTCTATGGATGTTACCTTTGATGAACTTTCTCCTTTTTATGGTTCCTCTCAGGAAGGACATTGTCCACCGGGGGAGAGTCTGTCACAAGTTTTTGCTCTTCCTCTTCCTGTCCTAGTTGAGTCTCTTGACAAACCTGTATCCTCACCAAATGAATCAAAGGAGGATCAATCACTTCATACCTCTTGTCCTAGTGCCCCTATTTCTTTACCTCCTCGTCCTACCCATAATCCCAAAGTGTATCAAAGGCAGAGATCCAGGAATGAGCAAGTAGTTTCCCTTACAATAGATGATGCTCATACTTTCCCAGTCATAGATGAGATAACAGGTACTGTTTCAGCTCCTTTGGAATCATCCTTCCCAGACCTTGATGTCCCCATTGCTGTTAGGAAAGGGAAGCGGAAGTGTACTGCACACTGCATTTCCAAACACCTTTCTTATGACCTGCTTTCTCCTTCATACTTTGCCTACCTCTCTTCTGTTGCTTCTAACCCCATTCCTAGGTCTGTCTCAGAAGCTCTTGGGATTCCAGAATGGAGAGATGCCATGAAGACTGAAATGGATGCTCTACATGCAAATGGTACTTGGGAGGTAGTGGATTTGCCTGAAGGGAAGGATCCAATTGGGTGCTAGTGGGTTTTTACCATTAAATACAGGGCTGATGGAACTATTGAGAGGTACAAGGCCAGACTTGTTGCAAAAGGCTACACACAGACATATGGGATTGACTACCTGGAGACTTTTTCCTCTGTTGCCAAGATGACATCTGTGAGGGTTCTTTTATCTCTGGCAGTTCACTTTGATTGGCCTCTTTATCAGTTAGATGTAAAGAATGCATTTCTGAATGGTGACTTACATGAGGAGGTCTACATGCGTCTTCCTCCAGGAATGTATGGGAAAGATATGCAAGGAAAGGTATGTAAATTGAAGAAATCACTTTATGGTCTCAAACAATCTCCTAGGGCCTGGTTTGAGAGATTTAGAGCTGCACTTGTTAAATTCGGCTATGTTCAGACACAGTCAGATCATACTCTGTTTGTGAAGAAAAGTGGATCTCTAGCAGTGTATCTCATTGTGTATGTTGATGACATTATAGTGACTGGTGATGATGCCTCAGGCATTCTGGCCCTTAAGTCTTTCCTCCGTACAGAATTTGAGATTAAGGATCTGGGGGAGTTGAGATACTTCCTTGGCATAGAAGTTGCCAGATCCAAGGATGGGATTCTTATTTCCCGAAGGAAATATGTCATTGATTTGTAGTCTGAAACTGGAAAACTGGGTGCAAGACCAGCTGCAACTCCCATTGATATGAGTCACAAACTTTCAGCTTCGGATGGAACTTTGTTGGAAGACAAAGGGGTCTTTCAGAGACTTCTTGGGAAGCTTCTGTACCTGTGCATGACTAGGCCAGATATTGCGTATGCTGTCAGCTGCATTAGCCAGTTCATGCATGCTCCTAGAGATACTCATATGGCAGCAACAGAACGGATTTTGTGCTATTTGAAAGGCTCTCCAGGAAAAGGAATTCTATTTACCAAGCATGGTCATCTGAAACTTGAAGCCTATACTGATGCTGATTGGGCTGGAAATATTGATGATAGAAGATCTACTTCAGGGTATTGCAGTCTAGTGGCTGGTAATATTGTCTCTTGGAGGAGGGTGAGAGGGTGAAGCAAAGAGAAGGTTGCTGAGAGGGTGAGAGGGTGAGAGGGTGAAGCAAAGAGAAGGTTGCTGAGAGGGTGAGAGGGTGAGAGGGTGAGAGGGAGAGGAACTGTGTTTTCATCTGGTGCCATTGTCTGAGTTGGTGGGAGGGTGAGAGGGGGAGAGGGGGAGGAGCTGAGATGGGAGAATTCGTGGAGGTAGGCCGTTGGAAAAAAGTTTTGAAGATTGAATCTAAGGAACTCCTATTTGAGGAACAGAGAATAAATGGTCAGCTGAGCTTGAATGGGACAGTGGTAGATTTCTTTCCAGCCAGTAGGGGTATAAGACAAGGAGACCCCCTTTCTCCTTTCTTGTTCATTTTAATTGCGGAGGTTTTGGGGAAATTGATTCACAGAGCAGATTCTAGGGGGCTCATTAGAGGCTGGAGGGTTGGGAGGATGGAAACCCCCCTCACACATTTACAGTTTGCTGATGACACGATTATGTTTTGTGAAGGTGGTAATGTGAGGTTTATTAGGAATTTAAAGTCGGTAATACAACTGTTTGAGCAACTATCCAACTTGAAGGTTAACCTTGGGAAAAGCTGTGTAGTGGGGGTGAATTTGGAGGAGGGAGAGATCAGGGAGAATGCTGAAGTGCTGGGGTGTGAAGTCACGGGGTGGCCTCTGAACTATTTAGGGTTACCATTAGGTGATAATCCCAAGAGAGAGAGCTTCTGGAACCCGGTGATGGAAAGGTTTGAAAAAAGATTGGTATCCTGGAAAAAGAATTACCTCTCTCTTGGCGGGAGAATTACATTAATTAAGGCCACGCTTGCTAACTTACCCATTTTCTTCATGTCGGTGTTTAAAATCCCAGTGAAGATTGCTAACAGATTAGAGAAGTTAATGAGAGATTTCCTGTGGGAGCCGGGAGAAGAGAAGAGGGATCATAGAGTTAGCTGGGAAATAGTGTGTAGGAGTAAGTCGTGTGGTGGTTTGGGGCTTGGGAGTATTAGGAGAAGGAATATGACTCTGCTGGGGAAGTGGTTGTGGAGGTTTCCTTTGGAGAAGGAGAAGCTATGGGCTAGAATAGTGGCAAGTATTCATGGGCTGGAGCACAACGGATGGGACGCTGGAATCAGAGCTAGGATCACAAGCAATTCTCCTTGGAAAGCCATTCATGACCTGCTACCTTTTTTCATTCCTAATATCAGGTATGACTTGAATTCCGGTAATTCCATAAAATTTTGGGAACAAACCTAGGTGGGGAGCGCCCCTCTAAAGGATCAGTTTCCGTCTTTGTACGCTCTTTCTGATTTGAAAAATGAGCCGATCTCGTCTTTCACCACCCTGTCCTCTTCCACTTCTGGGATTGGGTGGAACTTGGGTCTAAGAAGGGATTTGAGGGATTCAGACTTCGAATGTATTTCGAGCCTTCTTGCAATTCTTGATAACGTTGTCTTAGACCCCACTAGGGCGGATTCTAGAATTTGGACACCTAACCCCAATGGCATTTTCTCTTGTGCTTCTTTCTTCAAAGTCTTAAGTCAGTCCACCAGTCCTAGCCTGTCCCCTTTTCCTGTTGGTGAGGTTTGGTGCAGAGCTATACCTCCTAGGGTTGTTAGTTTTTGTTGGGAAGCCTATCTGGAAAGAATCAACAATGGTGATCTACTCCAAAAGAAGAGACCCAATACTTGCTTGTCACCTCAGTGGTGTGTTCTGTGCAAAGCAGACGGGGAGACCGGTTTTCACCTAATGGTGTCGTGCCACTTCGCGAGGTCGTTGTGGGTTTGGGCTTTCTCCTTGTTTGGATGCAGCTGGAATCCCCCATTAGACATGCAGGGCCTTTTTGCCCCCTCCTTCTTCAGGTGGCGGTTAAAAAGGGGAAGGACAATGTGGAGAGGACTAAGGGCTGCAGTATGTTGGACACTGTGGGAAGAAAGGAACTCCAGGATATTCTCAGAAACTCAGAGAGGGACAGCAGATTTGAGGACTATCATACAGTTTTGGGCGGTACAGTGGCTGAAATCTCTGGAAATATTCACAGATTACACTGTGGATGACATGTTGAGGAAGTGGGGTGAAATTGCAAGTTGCACGCAGACCAAGTCAGTAATGAGTGTGGCTTGGACCCCCCCACCTAGTGGATTCTTGAAATTAAACTTTGATGGATGCAGTAGGGGAAACCCGGGACAATCAGGGATCGGGGGTGTTTTTAGAGATGAAAATGGGGTCATCTCTGCTTTGTTCTCAGGCCCAATTGGAGTGGGTGACTTCCTTAGAGTTGAGATATGTGCAGTTATGGAAGGAGCCCGGAAAGCTAAGGAATTGAACATCAAGAAACTTATAATTGAAGGGGATTCAGAGGTGGTGATAGGGTGGCTGACCAAAGAACAAAATGATCTTTGGAAGTATAACAATGAGAAGAGGAAATTCAAATGGCTGGTGCGGGAGATGGAAATTAAGACATGTTGGATTAAGAGATCAGCTAATTCCCTAGCTGACGGTTTAGCAAAACAAGGGGCAAAAAGGGATTCCTTGTTTTGGGCTAAGTTGTAATGTTAGTGTCCTTGTATCTTTGTATTTTCTTCTTTCCTTTCTTGAAGTTCTTTGTGACTCTTGGAAGATAAGTGTGTTTGTCTTCCACTTGTAAATTTTCTACTGATGAATTAATGAAAGTGTTATTGATAAAAAAAAAAATGTTCTCTTGGAGGAGTAAGAAACAATCTGTTGTGGCCCGATCCTCCGCAGAAGCAGAGTATAGAGCCATGGCACATGGAGTCTCGGAATTGTTGTGGCTAAGGTCCTTAATGGAAGAACTTGGGATTGATCATGACAAACCTATGATGTTGTACTGTGATAATCAGGCTGCCATTAACATTGCTCACAACCCGGTACAACATGATCGAACCAAACATATTGAGGTTGATCGACACTTTATTCGAGAAAGAGTCTTCTCCGGTGAAGTGTGTCTTCCATTCATTACTTCTGAAGGACAATTGGCAGATTTTCTCACCAAGGGCATTTCCAAGGCAAGACTTCAACATGACACTGGCAAGCTGGGCATGATTAACATCTATGCTCAGCTTGAGGGGGAGTGTAGAGGAGATGGGCCGAATGGCCCATAGACTGTCATTTCATGTTATGTTATGTTTCTCTTTGTTATGGGCCTTATTCTGGGCCCATACCCTGTATTGTTCTGTTTTTTGTATTTTTTTGCCCACTCAAGGGCCTCTCTGTAATTTATCAAAGATTAACACCTTAGTGAAATGTTTAGAGTGTTAGAGTGAGGTTAAGTTCGAAACTCTCACTCTCTAACACTCATTGCCGCCAGCTCTCTCTCTCTTCTCTTCTTCTCTTGTTTGTTTAGTTTCTGTTTTGCTTCTAATCTCTAACAGTTCCATACATCAAGTGAACTGTTTTTCAACTGAGACTTACAGGAAGAAGTCTACATGCAATTACCTCTTGGATTTTATGATGCAGAGACAGGTAAGAAGGTTTGCCAGCTGAATAAAGCCTTGTATGGACTAAAGCAGCCCCTCAGAGCTTGGTTTGATAGATTCAGACAAGCCGTTGAAAAATTCGGCTATGTATAGGCCCAATCAGACCATTCATTGTTCATTAAAAGAGTGGACTCTTCTTTGACCTTGCTTGCTGTATATGTGGATGATATTGTGGTGACAGGGAATGATAACAGTGAGATCGAGTCCCTTAAACAACTCCTTCATCAAGAGTTTGAGGTGAAAGATTTGGGTGAGATACGATACTTCTTGGGTATTGAGGTTGCTAGATCTAAACACGGGATCTTTATTTCTCAAAGGAAGTATGTTTTAGATCTATTAGCAAAAACTAGAAAGTTGGGTGTTAAGCCTGTAGATACACCCATTGAACAGAATCACAAGATCAGTGCAGAGGGTGGAGAGCCTCTTGAAGACAAAGCTATGTTTCAACGGTTGGTTGGAAAACTCCTCTATCTTTGTCTCACACGACCAGACATCAGTTATGCAGTCAGCGTTGTTAGTCAATACATGCATTATCCTAGAACTACTCACCTCCTTGCAGTTGAGAGAATATTAACATACTTGAAGAGATGTCCAGGTAGAGGTATATTATTCAAGGATAATGATCACATGAAGATAGAGGTCTATACAGATGCTGATTGGGCTGGGAGTGCTAATGACAAGAGGTCTACCTCTAGATATTGTGCCTTTGTAGGAGGTAACCTTGTCTCCTGGAGGAGTAAGAAACAAAGTGTTGTTTCTCGTTCTAGTGCTGAAGCTGAATATAGATCGATGGCTAATGGTGTGGCTGAAATCCTATGGCTGAAGTCATTACTTGAAGAGTTGGGTATTGATTATGAGAAGCCCTTAATGCTGTATTGTGATAATCAGACTGCTATTAATATAGCTCACAATCCGATACAACATGACAGAACTAAGCATATCGAAGTCGATCGACATTTTGTTAGAGAAAGGGTTTCATCTCAAGAAGTGTGTCTCCCGTATATCACCTCTAGTATGCAGCTCGCAGATCTTCTCACCAAGGCTGTTCTAAGGAAGAAGTTAGAGGCAGACCTATGCAAGTTGGGAATGACAAATATCTATTCCCAACTTGAGGGGGAGTGTAGAGAACACTGATGTGGACCCCACGGCTGTGGTCCCCACTGTGTTCGTATGGCAGCACAACATGTATTCTTTGTTAGTTATGTCAGTGTTAGTTGGTAGTTATTTCAGTTTGTTGTTGTAGCTTGTTATTTCAGCTTTATTATTAGTTTATTTGCCATGTAAGCAATAAGGGCAATTCAGCCTTTTTACAATTAGTAAACATATAAATATTAAGAGTGGGTCGGCAGAATATACAATTTCGACCCTCTCTCTCCTTTTCTAAAACCCTTCTTGTGCTTCTGCTTTTCTCCCTCTTTTCTTCTTCTTTTCTCCTTCTTAAATCTTTTCTTTTACTTTCGGATTCAAGACTGATTGTAGTCTTGATCGACTACTATGTCTAAGTAAAATATGAAAAAGTGTTAAGTAGAATGGTGGCAAAAGCTGATGCTCAAGGCCTCATCAGAGGGTGGAGGGTAGGTAGAAACCGAGTGATTGTTACCCATCTCCAATTTGCAGATGACACCATATTTTTTTGTGAAGGAAACAATGAGGAGTTGGTGGAAAATTTGAGGGTGCTGCTGAATAATTTTGTGGGAGTGACAGGACTGAGGATAAATTGGACCAAAAGTGGAATTGTAGGGGTCAATTTGGAGGAAGGGGAACTTACAAGATTTGCAGCAATTTTGGGGTGTGAGATTAAAAGCTGGCCTATTAGTTACCTAGGTTTACCCTTAGGAGGAAACCCCAAGTCAGTTGGTTTTTGGAAACCCGTGATAGAAAGGTTTGATAGGAAGTTAGCCCTTTGGAAGAGGAATTACATTTTGTTGGGTGGAAGAATAACCTTGAACCTCCCCACCTACTTCCTTTCAACTTTTAGAATCCCTTCTAAGGTAGCAAACTGCCCAGAAAAGTATATGAGAGATTTCCTATGGGACCCAGGAGAGGAAGTGAAGGATCACTTGATCAAGTGGGAGCAGGTTAGTAAAACCAAGGAACAAGGGGGTTTGGGAATTGGAAACATCCTTTTAAGGAACACAACTCTTACTAGGTAAGTGGCTTTGGAGGTTTCCATTTGAGGGTGACAAATTGTGGCACAAAGTGATTGAGAGCATTCATGGGGTGGCTGGAAATGGCTGGGATGCAAAAGTTTCCCCTCACAGGTCTTCGGCTGCTCCTTGGGAAGCAATTCCTGAAATCTACGCTACTTTCCTCGATTCCATACAGTATGATGTGGGACAAGGTAATAGAGTTCTGTTTTTGGAAGATCTATGGGTAGGGGAAACCCCACTAAAAGATAGATTTCCTGATCTCTTTGCATTAACTAACCTTATGGGGAAAGCTATATCCATGTTAGGATCTCTGTGTCCAACTGGTGTGAACTGGAATTTAGGCTTTAGAAGGGGACTAAGGGAGAATGAGTG
The DNA here is from genome assembly GCF_055504915.1 of Nelumbo nucifera. Classification (NCBI taxonomy): domain Eukaryota; kingdom Viridiplantae; phylum Streptophyta; class Magnoliopsida; order Proteales; family Nelumbonaceae; genus Nelumbo; species Nelumbo nucifera. The sequence goes on along the minus strand of NC_142654.1, from coordinate 8,228,640 downwards.
CGAATCCTTAACCTGTTTGCTGAACCTCTTAGGGCAAATCCACCTGGACCCTTCATTGGAAGATTCAAGAATCTGGGTAGGCTCTCCAGACGGCCTCTTTTCTTGCTCCTCTTTCTTCAAAGTACGTGCTTCCTCCAACCCTCTAGGTGGGACCTTCCCTGTGAAAGAAATCTGGTGCAAGCCTATTCCCCCGAAGATCCAAGCTTTCTGTTGGGAAGTATTCCTTGGTAAGGTAAACACTTGTGATGTGCTGCAGAAAAGAAGGCCATATATGTGCCTTTCTCGTCACGTGTGTTCACTGTGGAAGGAAAGTGGTGAAACCCTTTCTCATTTAATTATATCTTGTTCTTTTGTGCATCGAATTTGGGATTTCTTTTGTACTCTCTTTGGCTGCAGGTGGGCTCCCCCTCAAGATGTGGCGGGACTCTTCAATCATTATTTCTTGAGACAGAGAAAGAAAACAGGGATGGTAACGTGGAAAGCAACAAAGGCAGTAATCTGTTGGGTAATATGGGAAGAGAGAAACAACAGAATCTTCCTGGAAAAAAGTAGAACAGTAGAGGAAGTGATTGATAATATCAAAGTGAAAGTAGCCCATTGGGTAAAACTCTTGGACTGCTTTCAAGTCTTCTCAGTTGAAGATATTCTAAGAACATGGTCCGAAGTAGCACAATCTTCGAGAGTAAGAGATAAAATAAGGCCGGAGTGGAAACCACCTGAAGGCAATAAAGTAAAGCTGAATTTTGACGGGTGCTCATGGAAATATAGGCATCTCAAGAATAGGAGTATTAAGAAACCCTGACAGGAGGACATTGGGTATGTTCTTAGGGCCGATTGGCAACGGAAACTTGCTGAAGGCTGAGCTACTGGCATTATTACAAGGGTTAAAGCTAGCCAAACAACTAGGATGCAGACATGTTGAAGTGGAAGGGGATTCAAAAGTAGTAGTTTCATGGGCAACAAATAGCAGCCACACCCCATGGACGATTAAACATGTGATTAGGGAAGTGGAGAAGATTGCCAAGGAGGTTGAGGCGGAATTTAAATGGGTCCGTAGAAGTGCAAATGGGCTAGCTGATGGATTAGCAAAACAAGGGGCATTGAGACAACAATTATTTTGGGCTACATTGTAATGAGGGATAAATAGAGTGAGGAAAAGGGATCAACAGTCCCATCATCAAATTGTATAAAATGTTTACAATCTGAATCTGGATTTTAATAAAACACATATTTATTGATCAAAAAAAAAAATGAAAAAGTCATATATCAGCAAATATAGCAACAGACCCCTGGTCCCTTATGAGACCCGACTCTTGTCTTCTCTGAAGACCATCCCAAAAACCTTACACTTCCCCCACCTCCCTCTTGCTAAGGTATTGAAATTCCTCAATAATTTTACCCCTAATAATATATTTCATTCATGCAGAAAAATAATTTTACCCCTTTAACCAATACTTACCATATTTGTACTTAATGCAACAAATTTTACAACTTGCACACTAGAAGCTTAAGATGTTATATGCAAGTTTAACTTGAAGGTCAATTAATCCAGGTATAATGGCTCTTTAACTTACATATGATGTATGATGAACTGAATTATGTTTCAAGTTTCAACATAGGTCTTAAGTAAACAAAATAAGTATCAACTCTAGTAAGGGATTTAAAACAAGGGCCCCTTGAAAAAAGTTGTAAGAAACAAAGGAATGACAATTTTTTAGAAAATGAATTGATAAAACTAGGTCTCAATTGAATTGATAAAAATAGCATGAATTAATTAACCATAAGATTTAGAAGATGAGTTGCATTCAAACAATAATTGTAAGCTTTTTAGAAAACGAATCAGACAAAATTCAAATAGAAGCTCTTGGAATTCACAATTTGTATTGTGAATCATATGCTAAGATTTTGAGAACTATGGTTCAAATTGCAAAGCATATAAGCTTCCTGAAATTCAGACTTGTGCGGATTGTCAAGGGTGTACGTTACTTGCTTTTTTGTTTTTTGGGATGGAGGCAGGTAACATGTTTAGCATCATCTAACCCCTTCCATACATATAATATGTTTGCCGAACTGAACCTGTCAAGTGAGCAGAGAAGAAGAAGAGGAAGAAGAAGAGGAAGAGAAGAGGAGAAAGGAAGAAATGTTCGAATGGGCACAGTTCATCAGCCGACCCTGTTCACTTATATAATAACAGTACATAAAGTTACATAAAAGGACCATAATGCCCCTGATTAGTGATGGGACACCCAGTCAAATAAGACACTAAATAAAAATAGGCCCAATAACTAAGGCCCATTAACTAAAGACTTAATACCCAACCCAGACAATATCAGCCGAACCAACACTCCCCCTCAAGCTAAGCATGGATGTCAATCATGTTTAGCTTGCCAAGTAAGTCCAAGAATTTCACTGTGGTTAGCCCTTTAGTTAAGACATCTGCAATTTGCATCTCTGAGGGAGTGTAAGGAATGCAGAGTTCTCCTGAAACTATTTTTTCTCTAACAAAGTGACGGTCTATCTCAATATGTTTTGTTCTATCATGTTGCACTGGGTTATTTGCAATGTTGATGGCAGCCTTGTTGTCGTAGTACAACTTGAGAGGACACTCAATATTCACTCCCAGTTCACCAAGAAGAATCTTAAGCCACAATAGTTCTGTAACACCATGAGCCATAGCCCGATATTCAGCCTCTGCGCTAGATTTGGCAACCACATTCTGTTTTTTACTTCTCCATGTAACTAAATTTCCTCCAACAAAGGTGCAGTATCCTGAAGTCGACTTTCTGTCACCCACAAAACCAGCCCAATCTGCATCAGTATAACCTTCAACTTCAATTTTATTGTTTTTTCTAAACAGAATCCCTTTCCCAGGGCAAGACTTCAAATATCTGAGAATCCTTTCTACAACTTTCATGTGAGAAATTTTTGGATTGTGCATGAACTGATTGACAACATGAACAACATAAGCAATGTCAGGACAAGTGAGGGACAGGTAAATTAACTTCCCTACTAGCTTTTGGTACCTTTCCTTATCAAGGTAGTCCTCTCCTACCGACTCCTGTAGACCATGGTTTGGTTCTATTGGAGTATCTGCTGGCCTGCACCCCAACATGCTTGTCTCTTGTAGAAGGTCAAGGATGTATTTCCGTTGACATATATAGATGCCCTCTTTGGATCTAGCAACTTCAATCCCTAGAAAGTATCTCAGTTGACCCAGGTCTTTGATTTCAAATTCAGCAGCTAGGACCTCCTTCAGCCTTTTAATCTCTTCCTTATCATCCCTAGTAATTACCATATCATCTACATAGACAATAAGAGCTGTAAGTTTCCCATTTCTCTTCCTTATGAATAGGGTATGATCTGCCCCGCTTTGAGTATAACCACCTTTCTTCATGGCTCCACATAGCTTCTCAAACCAAGCTCGAGGGGACTGTTTAAGGCCATATAGTGCTTTTCTCAGTCTATACACTTTCCTGCCAAATTCATAACCTGGTGGAGGATCCATGAATACCTCCTCATGTAGATCACCATTTAAAAAGGCATTCTTCACATTCAGCTGATGAAGCTCCCACAAGAAATTTGCAGCTAATGGTAGTAGAACTCTGATAGTGTTGAGTTTTGCTACCAGAGCAAATGTTTCTTTGTAGTCAATTCCTTCCTTTTGAGTAAATCCCTTTGCTACGAGTCTATCCTTGTATCTTTCAATGGACCCATCCTTCCTATGCTTCACAGTGAACACCCACGTGCATCCAACAGTGCCTTTTCCTTCTGGTAGATCTACTAATTCACAAGTCCCTGCTTTCATTAAGGCCTTCATTTCTTCATTCATAGCCTCTTTCCACTTTGGGTCAAACACTGCCTCTGAGTACCTAGTAGGAACATGCACAAAAGAGAGAGCAAACACAAAAGAACAATAACGAGGGGACAAATGTGAGTAAGACACAAAATCAGCAATGAGGTGTCTGATAGTACAAGAACGGGTAGACTTACGAAGGGCAATCGGAAGATCCAAGTCAGAGGAATTGATAGGATTACCTTGAGTTATTGAGACAGGTTGATCCGAGTCCAATTGGTTGCTGTCATGAGTTGGACTCTTCTTCCTTCTATTGTAGGTGATTCTGATATCTTTCTGCTGCCTGCTGGAGTCTTTAGTAACATTTGCAACATCACTAATAGTAGCTGGGCCAATGGGAGCCTCACTAGATTCACCTGGGATACTACAACTAGGAGGATCAAGAGGAGAGGATGGAAGATCCGAGGCAGAGAGGGGCACAAAGGAGGAGGGAATAGAAGGATCAACAGGAGGGTCCTCTTCCATCCCACTAGTCTCCCCTTGAAGAGGATCCGGGGAAGATTGAAACTAGGATTGAGACTCAAAGAACACCATATCTTTTGTGACATTTTTTCTTGGTGACTGGATCGTAACACTTGTATCCCTTCTGAGTAGGAGAGTACCCCAAGAAAATTCCCTTCATAGCTTGAGGATCCAATTTGGTCTTCTTCGGATCCTTGACATGTATGAAACATACACACCCAAAGACCCTCGGTGAAAGAGAAAAAACAGGAAGGTGAGGGCAAAGAACAGAAAATGGAGTCTTCATCCCCAAGACCTTAGATGGCATTTGGTTTATCAGATATGATGCAATAAGGATTGCTTGAGACCAATAGGCTTTTGGAACCTTGTGCTGAAATAGTAAAGCTCGTGCATGAAGGGATGAGAGATCCATCGTATGGACGCCCAAATCTTGCGGAATAAAGGGGGCGAATTTCAAAAATTTTTCTCTCCCTTTCAACTGGGAATCGCATTCCCTATTTAGAAAATCATATTTTCAAGGATCAATCTTGAACCATATCTGAACCAAAAGGAGGAGAGGATTATACCTGATACGGAGAAATAATATCTCCCAACGAAGGTGTTCACGCCCAAGGAAGGACCCAAAGACTGCTCTAACTGAAGATGGCGCAGTGTAGGATGGAGCAGAATCAGCAGTGTTCTTCTACAAGAACTCTGTCCTTCGCAAGAAACAGCAGGATGGCACGTGAGCATAGCTTCCTATCAATTCTTTCTCAAAGAACTGATGTCAAGATTGAATCTTGACTTCTCCCACAACTGGAGATCAAACTGGATGTCTGGCGGCTGCAGGAAGGAGGCGGCAAGAAAGATCTTTGCAGGGATTGCAGAAATCTTTCTTCTGTAATTTCAGCTCTGAAGAGGATCTGATTATGTGTTTCTTATAAAGGTTGCCACCCCCTCCTTTTGTAAACCCAAAGGATCAGCTCCTAATCCAATCAGGAGTTGCTAACCCAAATCATATTTGGATCAGACATCCCCTTAGGTGATAAGGATAAACCCTTATCTTATCTGCAGATTAGATCAGCCTTCTCCTAATCTCATTAGGAGGTTTCTAGATCTGAATCATATTCAGATCTGGACTCTCTGAGTGGATAGGGTTAAGACCCTATCCTATCTGCTGATCCATCTCAGAATTCGCCCATATTTAACTTATTAAATAAGTCCAGTTCGAAATGGGCTTTAGGCCCATTAAGCTTATGTGCTCACTTAACCTTCCTAACTACTGCCTAGTTGGGCTTCCTTGTATGGCGTGGGACCCAAGCATTGATCTACACATCAGCCACATGGGTTCGGCCCAACCTTTGTTACAAGGCCTGGCCGAATACACTGCTATGGACAGTGCACCCCCTGAAACCCATCAAATGGGCTCTATGAGCCCAACACTTACCCTAAGTGGTCCCTGGGCCAAGCCACCTTGTAACACCCAGGGACTGTGGGCAGATGCAAGATTAGCCCATCAGGTATTATCCTCAATGGTCTTACACTTAACCTCTCAGCCCATAATGATCATACACTGCCCGACAAGAGAGGACCTCTCCCTCGGCTGCAAGGAACAGTGTTGCACTCTCTGCTTATATGGATCCCGGGAATTAAAACCTTCTTGCAAACATTTTAGAAACCATAATATATATACTTTTATATCTTATATAAAATATACTTTGCAAAACAAATCTCAACGATTGAAATCGACTGCCGGCAGTCTTGGTTTCCATCAGTGAGAGTGCATCCCCGATCAATACCTTTGTCCGACAAAGGGGCTGATCCTGTCACTATGATCACCCACTCAGATGAATTCTCAGACTGTCCCAGCATACCCAGGTTTTGACCCCCGCTAAGGATCTCACTGATTGGTACATCAATCTCCACCTAGTGCAGTATCATAATCGAGTCTAGGGGTCGGGAGTAACTTTCCAGTTTTGCCCATCAATCTCCAAGGTCCAGGGCAATACTGGAAATCTGGTCCAGTTCATAGATTCAATTAATCCTACACTGTATGTGCCTAGGGTCTCACCCTGGGAGCTGAGACAGGCCACCCCAACCGACTTGGTGGCACCACAGTGTCAGCCTTATCAGGATAGGTCTCCCCAGATCGTCCCACTGGCTGTGAACATTCTAAACTAACACAAGTCTCATCAAGTGTCTAGTTTAAGGGTATTACACAGAAACATACCAAGGGAACATGAATCAAATATGCACTTTTATTCATTTTCAATAAACTCATAAAGTACATCATTTTGATTGAAGCTAAGGGCATACAAAACTGTCTAACAGTGCAGTCTCCAATAAGTGTCTATTCTTGTGCTTAGAAACCCCATTCTGTTGGGGGGTACTAGCACAAGATGACTGATGGATCATTCCCGCATCCTCCATAAACAAGTTTAAGGACCTTTCGAAATATTCAACAGCATTATCTGACCTGAATTGCTTGATTTTCTTGCCAAATTGTCTTTCAATCATTTTGCAAAATGCTATGGTTACCCGCGGCACTTCATCTCGTGTCTTTAATAAGTAGATCCATGTGCATCGAGAATAGTGATCAATAAAACTGATAAAGTATCAATAGCCATCAATAGAAACAATGGGAGAAGGACCCCAAACATAAGAGTGGACTAAGTCAAAAGGTGCTTGAATTTCATTACTAGAAGTTGAATACATAGTTCTACACTGTTTTGATAATTGACCGACTTCATAGACTAACTTTTGACTTGAAACACCTTGGAACAATTCTGGAAACAACATTTCCAATGACGAAAACTGTAAATGACCTAGCCTAGCATGCCACAGGTGTAGCTTAGTTAATGACTCCACATTAGATTGACCACTAGTAGTAGATGTTTGTAGGGCCGAACTGATGTCTGCATCAAGGTAGTAGAGGCCTCCACGCTCATGACCGCTCCCAATCGTTCTCTTCATCAAACTGTCCTGAAAAACACAATGAATAGGAAAAAAGGTTATGCTAAGTTCAAGTTCTTGGTAAGTTTTGAAACAGATAAAAGGTTTGAAGAGAGATTGGGAACATGCAAGACAGATTTGAGTGAGAGGTCCTTGCTTAGGTCAACCACTCCTTTCCCAGATATGGTAGAGAGGGAACCATTAGCAACCTTCATCTTGTCTTGGACAGACATTAAATGATAGGAAGAAAATAAAGAAGACATGTGAGTCATGTGGTCAGTCGCATCAGAATCAATAATCCAGGAGGCTGGATCAATGGAACTAGTTGCACTAAAGGCGGAGACAATACCTGATCTGGCAAGGGAGGTGGAAGCAAGGGAATTTGTCCTTAGGCGGGCTAGTGCCCGACTAAGTACCTCTACCTCATCAGCTGTGAAATCCATAGACCCATGTCCTTGGGAACTAGTAGTCTGTCCCATGGAAGAGGAAGCAACTGTGGATGAGTGTTTGGAACCTTCATCACTGTGACTTGCTGCCAAGTTCTCACTTGTAGATTGGCCCTTCTGGTGCTTCTTATCTTTCCTCAATGCAGCTGGTTTCAGATGAGGATAGAGAACCCAACAGGTCTCTTTCACATGCTTTTCTCCCCCACAGTGAGTACACTTCAGGTGTCTCTTGTCAGAGAACTTGTTCCCCCTTTGATTTGTAGAAATTAGGGCTGAATGTTCTATAGACTGTTCAGCTAGTTTAGTCTGAGCATCAACTTGCATCTCTTTTCTTCTCACCTCTTCATTTCTCACAAGGTAGTAGACATGATGTAAGTCGGGCATCTCATCTCTTCCCAGAATTTGGGACCTTATGTTCTCATATATTGGATCTAGGCCAGCCAAAAATTTGAATGCTCTACCCTCTTCAACTTGTTTGTCATGTTTCTCCTTGTCTCTGGCATTCTCCCAGTCAATGATGAGGTGGTGATCCAGCTCTTCCCATAGTCCTTCTAATGTAGCAAAGTATGTTGCAACACTCATATCTCCTTGCCTCAGTGGCAGCAATATCTTGATTCAGTCTATAGATTCGGGCATTATTTTTTTTTCTGCCCATAGGTCTTAGACACCTTTTCCCATATCTTGGCAGCTGTGGAGAAGTGTTGAACGGTCCTAGCTACCCTTGGAGTCATTGAAGCAAGTAGGCAGGACATGACTGTAGCATTCTCTCTTCTCCAAATAGCATATTCAGCACTCCCTATTTCGGGTTCTTTCTTCTGCCCGTCCAAGTAGCCGGTAAGATCCCGGGATGTGATAAAGAGCATGGCTGAAACCGACCATTCCCTAAAGTTGTATTCGTCTAGCAACACATTTGTTATCTGTAGGCTGTGCAGATTTGGGTTTTCTAGATTAGGAGACCTCCCACTAGCCCTAACATCTCTAGAAGACACTTCCCCAGATATGGAAGACATCTTCTCCGACTTGCAAGAGTACCAAAAACTGTCACACAAGTTATATGAAACCACAGACTTACGGAGCTTGCAGCACTGTAAACTCAGACTGGAGGGTCCGTATCAAGGCTGAAATACCAAGTTCCACTCTGCTGTACTGCTCTAACTACTGCTGTTGCAAGCTGCCACCAAACTGCTGAAGCACCGAACTGAAACCCTTCTGCTGTGTTTAGCCACTGTTGCCGCAGCCTGGACCTTGCTGTTGTGGCTTCTACCACGCGCTAACCACTGCTATCGCAGGCTGAACCCTCACCCATGAACTGTTCTAGGACTGCTGAGATCAGTCCTCTCTTCCAGATCTGTTCTACACAGATCTCACTTAGCCGAATGGCTACAACTTGCTGTGTGTGTCTCTTAGGGCATCAGCTACTGGGACTAACTCCCCTTGGGCCCTACAACCAAGAGAAACCCTAGATATAGGTTCTGCTGGGTTCTACAACCAGAACTAGGGTTTCTTTGCAGTACCAAGATAGAGAGAAAGGTGAGAGAGAGAGAGAGGTGCGAGGCAGCTGCTGTAACCAGGCGAGTTTTAGTGCTCTGATATCATGTTTGCCGAACTGAACCTGTCAAGTGAGCAGAGAAGAAGAAGAGGAAGAGAAGAGGAGAAAGGAAGAAATGTTCGAATGGGCACAGTTCATCAGCCGGCCCTGTTCACTTATATAATAACAGTACATAAAGTTACATAAAAGGACCAGAATGCCCCTGATTAGTGATGGGACACCCAGTCAAATAAGACACTAAATAAAAATAGGCCCAGTAACTAAGGCCCATTAACTAAAGACTTAATACCCAACCCAGACAAGAGGATAACAAAATATCAGCCGAACCAACATAATACACAAAAAAGGTATTAACTAGTCTTCAAATACCGACTTCTGATACAATTGTTCTGATTCAGGTTCAAGTACAAACGTAAAATTGAGGATTTATATACCTCTTGCTTGTATAATTTCATCTTTCCTGTCATGCCTATGAAGTATTTTTACAGTAATTTTTTTGCTTTTTTTTTTTTTTATTTACCCTAGTATCTCATCTTCAATTAAGCATGCTTGTTTCTGACTGTAATCATCTGAACATGGAAGATTTTATGCACTGTACATTTATACACCATCTTTGAAGTCATGCTAACTACTCTCTCTCTCTCTCTCTCTGTGCCCCCTCCCTTATAGGTTCTCCTGAGGATGCTTCCAGATTATCATCATCATGTGCGCACATATGAGAATACACTCATAACTAAATTTTTTGGCCTTCACAGGATTAAACCATCAAGTGGACAAAAGGTAGTGCTATAGTGGATACCATTAAACACATTTTTAGCTCTTCATATCTGATGTCTATTTTGTAATGAAAATTTGGACATGATTATTCAATTTCCCTCTTCTTATACATAGATATGTCAGTGCTTTCAAACCATGGTTGAATTGGCTGGTCAGACTGGTTAACCTGTTAGCTGGCCATATTTCTGGTTCCATTTTACCCCTGAACTGCTCACTTGCAAAAAAAATGTTGATTCAGTCAATGGTCTACTGACACAGCTGGTTAAACCACTGAACTGTTTGATCCAATCAGTGGGTCATGGGTTAGACATTTATTATCTTTTTATCTTTTGTTTATTTTTAGCCATTTCCATAATAATAACAATAATTATCATTTATCACACTTATTTTTATTTAATATGATGAATATAAGAAATTAGAGACATGACTTTTTTTTTGTAAATTTACTGTAATTTTCTACATTTTCTGTTTTTTCTGTATTTTTTTATCTTTATGTTTAATTAATTTATCATGTCATGGGTTGACCTTTTGACCTGGATGGTTGAACTGCTGACCCACCACCAGACAGAAATTTTCATTTCCGGGTTGGTTTTAAAAACATTGAGATATGCTTCTATTAAATCCTACTTTTAGGAATATGCACCTTGATATATAAGAAGGTAATCTTTGTGAACCAATTCTGCTTTTGCAGTTTCGCTTTGTAGTAATGGGCAACATGTTCTGCACAGAGTTAAGGATTCATCGAAGATTTGATTTGAAAGGTTCCTCCTTGGGGCGGTCTTCAGAGAATATTGAAATTGATGAGAATACAACACTCAAAGATCTGGACTTAAACTTTTGTTTTTATTTGGAACCCTCCTGGCGAGAGTCTCTGTTACAGTAAGGATACTTTATTTGATTTGATTTTTTCTATTTTTACACACTTCTGGATGTCCATGAATTATTGGTCTAATTGTGAAACATCTGAAATATGGTTTTATGTCAATCATTTCTTTTATAATGGTGGACCCTGATGCATTTTTACCGGAAATCATCCTTCAAAGAAGCTGACCACTCACACTCAGTGAACCTTATGTTTGTGTCATAAGTTTTGTAAATTTGTTTCTTTTTGTTTGTTTTGATCTCTTTATTGGGTTTTGATTTTATTTGTTTATGCATTCCCCAGTCAGCATGCAGCTATAATTTCTTGCGCCTTGGGAATTGATAACTAAGTTCTGCTGCAATTGTTTCACTAAATAAAATTTATCATATAGCGTATTCATATTTAAGTTGGTATTCTTAGATATTTAGTCCTTCAGTTTTTCTAACTTTGGGCATGTGGTTCACTTAATTAGGCAATTCGAATTTCTTCAAGCACAAGTATACTATTGGCTTGTGGAGATGTTACCATTGGGCATCTGAGCGTATCAAAAGAGAAGCCTCAATCATGATCATTCTCAATATAATAGCTGCAATATCATCTGTCATTTTGGCTTTGATTGCCTCTAAAATGGCTATCCCCATGATCTCAAGTTTCTCAACTGCCTTTATTTCATTAACTACATTTCTAGCTAGAGAAATCATTGTGGGAAGAATTACTAAACAGATCAAAATAGTTCTTTATTGCATCAATCAGTTCCCCCAATATTTTGTAGACAGACCTATCTCATAATCCTAGATGATGCTTGCCAATAAAGGAAAAGCCACTCCTAGTTAACATGAAAAAAGGTAACCCTAAAAATAAAACTCACTGGTAAAAGGTACAACCTATTAGTGGTTTACTTACAATTCATTCTAATTGTGTTCTATTTCTGAGGTCTTGAACCCATCAGATACTTGATGGAATGCCCTTTTTATGAATGAAATTAGACAGTGCTTACAAACATGCTCCAGATTTTAAACTTGTTTTAAATGAAATTAGACAGTATTGGTTCAATAGCAGTCAAAATCATAGTCAAAGTTGAGGAATAGTCCTTTAATATGCCTGGAAAGATTTAATTATGCTTATGGTTGATTAAAAATTTCTCCAATCTCAACCATCCAACTGATGTGAAAAGCATTTGAGTGAAGCATCCGAGTACTTTAATATGTCTAAGGTTATATGGAGATCAAAAAGTGAGAAAAAACAGGATCTTTTGCTCCCACTGTTGAACTCCAATAAAATCCTCTGCTTTAGGTAAAAATACCATGAACTTTGAATATGATTTTGGTTGGTATTGAAACAATACTGTCTAGTTTCATTTAATTATGCATATAGTTGATTAAGAATATCTCCAAGTAACCTATCAAAAAAAAAAAAAAAAATCCAAGTAATGGCATATTCAAGGACTCTTGTTAGCAAATTGTATATCCTTTCCGATTATCAGAATAGATGAACTCTGAGTTTATAATCTCTATCAAGACCTTTTTGAATTTGATGTTAGCAATATGATTTGTTGATGCCTACATCTGTTCTTGGGGTTTGAAGATCCATATCCTGGTCTGCTCCATCACTAGGGTCACCACATGCTTAAACTGGCTCATATCTGGCAATGACCCCAATTCCAATTTACTTTTTAATCAAAATGGTTAACTTTTGTTATTACAAGAAAATAATGATTTCTGTTGCTGTGAGTAATGTTTTATAATTTATACACAGTATTATGTTGCTTGTCACATGAATATGGATGTCTATTTTCATTATCTCACCCTCTACATGTATTTTGGATATGAAAAGATTGTACTCTGTAGAATAAAATTCCCTTCATATGCTTGTGGTTACTGATAGTTATTAATTTCTATCTATAATCATTTTCTCCCTTAAAAACTGTTGCAGTTGTTGTTGTACTTTTTTCATAACTCTATTCTTATGCAGGCAGATAGAGATTGATAGTAGATTTCTAGAAACACAAAACATAATGGATTACAGCCTTTTGTTGGGTGTTCATTATCGAGCTCCCCAACATTTGCTATCCCTTGTATCTTACCAACGAAGTTTGTCAGCAGATGGATTGGGGATTGTTGCAGAAGAAGGTACATATCCAATCCAAGCCGTGGTTCTTAGTAATTAATGCAAAATAAATTACTTATGGTTTCCTTTAACCATATGGAAGCTGAAAATGAGAGTGATGGTAGGATTTGAAATGTTGGATGCTATTCAATGATTAGGGCCAATCTAATTTTGAGGAAATTTTGGAAAGGAAAAGAAAACAAAGGGAAAATAGAAATTTTAAAAATGCTCAAAGTAAATTCCACTTTCCATCTAAACTTCATGAATACACTTTTGCGGTTTTGCCCAGAATGATAGTTTAGCTTTGGAGCATTGTAACTCTATGGTAGGTCCGGGGTTACTGCTTTAAGTGGGTTTGGAGTTTGGTCTCCTGTCTATACATTTTTGACATGTGGTAGCAGAATTCACAACCTAAAGTGGTTTTATTCTGTGTTTTCCATTTCTTACCCGTGGCAAGTTTGAGCTCAATGGTCCTCTGCCACATAACAAAAGGCCATTTCCCTCAGCTTCATCTTTTAGAAAATAATTACAACTCATAGCATGTTACGAAGGCTGTTGTGCACAAGGAATTCTGCAAATGGCCAATCTAAATTGTCCCTTATAAAAAAGGGGGTCTGGATCTGCCAGGTTAGTTTCACAAAAGTCCTGTTGCTGCCAGATTCAGAATGTGTGTTTGTGTATGTATACAGGCAGATAGATAGATGTGTATATATGTTGAAGTCGTAAGAAATGATTTAAGTGCTCATAAACAATGGATATGGCACTGAACAGAACGGACCTCATAAGCAGTGTTAGTTCAAGCAGACCCAAGAGTTTATCAATGGAATTAAAAGAAGTAAGACAATTTCCTTTCAAACCTGTTTACAGTGTTTAGGTTATATCTAATTATAGGAAACTGAAACCCTAACACCAGTTTAAACCTAAGAATTCAATCTCATCCATTTATCTGAAATAAATAAAGAAAAATCCCAAAACAACCTATCCTATTTGTAAATTAGCTATTACTTGCTAAAGTCATGTGCAAATTCTCTTGACCTTGTTTGATATATAATTCAATAAGCTTTCTGAAAGTACAAAAATTGAGGCATTTGGACATGTTTTGACATAGAAAATTGAGGCTCAATGTGTTGTAACAGGATTGTGACTCGTAGAGCACTGATCTTGATTCTTTGCTTTATAGCCCATCATAGCCATATATTTTCTTTCTATTTTGTATCTTCATGCTTTTCATCTCTATCATCCCCACCAAAACAAGAAAGAGGGAAAAAGGGAGCAATCAGTGAAGTGCTTACTGTTTTGCCTCAGGGCCTTTTCTTATTGTCTCTCCTTGAAGGGTGTGACCTCATCTGGTTACTGGCAAGGTTCAAAGTATCGACATGTATTGGCCCGTATCGGTCGATACATGTGCTCCCGATACGCCCCTACAGAGGGTGTATCGGGTTTGACCGGTTCAGGGGTGGACGAACCTTAAACCGGCCCCCCTGAACCGGATTTGAAAAAAAGGAAAAAAAAGTACCAATACTGCTGGATATGCCTCTACCGGCGTATCGGGCATATTGATACTTAGAACCTTGGTTACTGGTCCTAAATATTGTAATTAAACTTGATATAAATATCCATTTAGACATGCATACTCTAGTGCTACTGATGTTGGTGATAATATCAATGCCAGATGTTCAAGAAGATGAAATTTCCAACTACCCTCAGAGCCTTGTTTTGATACCACGTGGAACTGATGATGGGAGTGTTGTTGTGGGCCCTCACATTAGGGGTAGCCGGTTAAGAGCATCAGCTGCTGGCTATGAGGAAGTGGATCTCCTACTTCCAGGCACAGCAAGGTATAAACTATCAATATTGAAATTGATTCAAGTAACACCCCTGTCAATGATACCTACGTTCACTGTAATTCACTGTAATCTGTAAAGCAAATATAACCAATGGTGTCTGGAAAGCTCTTCCTTTTTACATCTTGAAATCTGATTCTTCATTTGTAAGCAGGTTGCAGATTCAGCTTGGAGTGAACATGCCTGCTAGAGCAGAGCGTATTCCAACAGAAGGGAAACCAGATTTTGGTGAAGTATATGATGTTGTTCTTTATCTGGGCATTATTGATATATTGCAGGAGTACAACATGAGCAAGAAGATTGAGCACGCTTACAAATCCATCCAGTTTGATTCCTTGTCCATATCGGCTGTGGACCCTATATTCTATTCCCGGCGCTTCTTGGAATTCATTCAGAAAGTGTTCCCTTCAAATTCTTGATCCATGAATTTTTCTATCTAGTTATGTTGGTGCTCAGAATGCCCCAACTGCTGCATGTACCACTTTCTGTTCATGTGATTAATTTTAGCCATATAGACCTATGGCATGCGGAAAAAAGAAAGCAGTTTTTTTCCCCTAGAAATTTTAACGAAAACTACCACATTTAGTTTTTTCAGACAATGCCTGATATTTGGTCACGAGTTTTTCTGAAAAAACATTTTCTCGGACCATATCTTGGAAATCTAGAAAGGTGTAGTATGAGAGGATACCCTTAAAATGCCTGTGGGAGCAACTGCAATGGTCCCAAATAATAAAAAAAAAAAGAAAAAAAATAACATTTTGTGAGAGTAACATGTCAATGCAGGCACCATTTTCAAGGTCACTGATTTGCTAATTATTGTGATTTAGGGCATATGGCTATATTCAATAGTTAATACCTTCCTATTCAGGTTCAAAGCTAGACAGCTCGAACATTTTGCATCCGAGTCTGGATCTGTTATTTCACGGCACATCCCAGCTGCAAATTGGGAACATTTCCTGTACTTGTATGTTGTTAATTCCTGGGAGATGTTTCCAATGCATGATAGGATTTGCTGAGGTTGGTGTGAGGAGTGCTTTTTGATGTGTAAATTGGAATTCTTTGCATTCATGAGTATGGATCCTTTGAAACATGTGATATGCAATTTTTGCATATTGTACATTTTATACTTTGAGCCATGGTTTTTAAAACCGATCTGGAGACCGAAATGGTCAGGGGTCCGGTTACTTGGTCGGACGGTCTGACCGTTTGACTTGAATGGTCGGCCCGTTCTGACAAAAAAATTTTAAAAAATAAAAAATAGTTGAAACCGTTCGAATAGTTAACCGCCTGAGTCAGCGGTTTGCTGATCAAAATCAACAGTTTTTTGAGAAATCCCGGTTTTGGGGAAGAATGGAACCAGTCATCTGACCGATTTCTATTTTTTCCAGTCTGACTGTCCGGTCCGGTCCGGTTTTAATTTGGAGGGCATCTAATCTTTTGATGATCGGAGAGGACGTGCAATCTGCGGCATAGGATCGTTCATCGTTGCATGTAACATCAAATTTCTGTTTAAACAATGCACGATCTTCACACCCACGTTAGTTTTATCATTTCTCACCTTCGCTTCATGGCATTATTTCCTTTGACGTGGATTTCTTTTGTTCTAGTAATATCTAATAGATTAATTTATGGTTGATCTTTATAATCATAGTTTATGATAAATCTCGCCATACAAGCCATGATATATCAGGCCGTTGCAGAATTATGATGTTTCCAATGCATTTGTTTGATGACGTTAGCCCACAAAATTTTCTTTTGGACTTCATTGTCTACTCTTCCTTCGTTTTGAAACATCTAATATGATGATATTCCTTCGTTTTAAAAAAAAATAATAGCCGTTTCCTCGGAAAATCTTGCTATATCAGCATCATATTAGAAATCTGTCTTTTGGGGAAAATGCTGTTTGGAGAGCTGTTTTTCTGAAAAGCAATTTTCAAACCACACATTGAAAATAGGGACAGGTGTGATATGAGAAAATGCCCTTTTTGGTGTTTTTCTGTTTTTTTTTTTTGTTTCCACTGTTTCTAGTTGCTAATAACATTATGCTGGTATGGCATTGAAAAATGCTTATGTAGCAGTAATGGCAGTGGTACTAAATAGAAAATTTGCGACAACATTTTCTAAGAAAACATCATGCTTATGCAATTCCATTTTCTGAAAAAACACATCTCAAGAAATGGCATCATTTTCTGAGAAAACACCATTCAGAAATTGGCATTGGTTCCAAACCCCACCATATATTTTTATTTTCATGAACCCTACATTTGTCTCACTCTTCCCAAATGGAAGGTCTTAAAGTGGAAAACACCACAGAGAAACAGTGGACCTATGATGCTGAGAAGGTATAGGTATGATACAATTTTACATATTTGGAGAGACAGAATGGTTATCTCAGTTGCTGGATTATTAGGAAAAAGAGGCGGTGTTTGTTTGTTTGTTTGGGGTAACAAGTGAGAACAATATTGTGTGTGGCTCTGTTGGCCCCATTACATTGTAGACTCTGCAGAGCAACAGCTCACCAATCCGTATTTCGCTAGGGCTTCACAGTTCACAGGCTTGAATTTAGGCATATGCCAGTCACCCAGATTTCTAGGAAGGTGGTGTAAAGAAGCCAAATCAACTGCCAGAGTACAAACAAAAAGATAGCAGAAGACACCATGGGCGTGAATCGCTTGTGTCTGTATTTATGCTCTAACCAAAACCTACAGACCCCGGCAAAACAGAAATCGAAACAGAGATAAAAACAAAGAAAAAATCACTCAACACCTAAAAAAATAAAGGGTGAAAGACTTAAACCTCCCTCCCACGAGGATCTCGATGGCCGGAATTCAACTAACCGATTAATGGGAAAAGCGTGGAGTCCGGAGGAGCTGCAGCTGTTGGCTATGTTTCGGTCTGTTGTGACCAATAATAAGGACCCACGCTACCCATCAACTGAACCCATGCATTGCATGGGATTGAACATAAATTTGGTACAAGAGTTCTGAAAAAAGTATAATAACTCATAGTTCATTATTATTTTTTGCTACGAATCTTTATATTAATTAAGTATAAGAAAAAATCATAAAATATAGGTCAATATTGTTTTATAGTGTTTAAAAAATAAGGATTTCTAACAGATAATGCCAACTTTTTGCCCTGAACATCAAAAAAAGATAATATTTTTATAAAATAATAAAAATAAGATAATTTTTCTGAAAAATATCAACAATGGGCAAGACATTGTTCATTGTCTTCCTCTTCTTCTCCTTCGCCCTCTCTTTCTCTCTCTTCTCTCTCTTGCTCTTCAGATTGAAGCTCTGGTGTAACTGTGACGTCTGTCGTAGTTATCTCACCGGGAGCTGGTCGATTGAATTCGACAATCTCTGCGACTGGTATATCCATCACCTCAAGAAGTCTCCCAGCAGGACCATCCATGTCCATGTGTTCGGAAACACGATTACAGCCAATCCGGATAACGTCGAGTATATGCTGAAGATGAGGTTTGAAATTACCCAAAAGGGAAGCCTTTCTCCGTGACCCTGGGTGACCTCTTGGGTCATGGCATCTTCAATGTTGACGGAAATACATGGAAGTTTCAGCGGAAACTAGCGAGTCTGGAGCTGGGTAGCGTCTCGATAAGATCATTCGCCTTCGAGATAGTCACCACCGAGATCAAGCGTCGGCTTGTCCCGCTCTTATCATCGGCATGGCATCTTCAACGTTGACGGAGATACATGGAAGTTTCAGCGGAAACTAGCGAGTCTGGAGCTGGGTAGCGTCTCGATAAGATCATTCGCCATCGAGATAGTCACCACCGAGATCAAGCGTCGGCTTGTCCCGCTCTTATCATCGGCTGCTGGCGAAGGAAACGTGCCAGATTTACAAGACGTGTTTCGAAGATTCACATTCGATAACATTTGTCGATTCTCGTTCGGACTAGACCCCGGTTGCCTGGAGCTATCGCTTCCCATCTCGGATTTCGCAATGGCCTTTGATTTGGCGTCCAAATTATTAGCTCAGCGAGCGCTGTCGCTATCTCTGCTTATTTGGAAGATAAAGCGGCTGCTGAATTTGGGGTCAGAGAAAAAGCTGAAGAAGGGTATTTGATTAATCGACGTCCTCGCAAAAGAGGTTATAAGACAGGGTCGAATTCAATCGACCAGCTCGCGGTGAGATAACTACGACAGACGTCATAGTTACACCAGAGCTTCAGTCTCAGGAAGAAGAGCAAGAGAGAGAAGAGAGAGAAGGAGAGGAAGAGGAAGACGATAAACAGTATTATTGCCCATACTTGATATTTTTCAAAAAAAATTTACTTTATTTTAGTTATTTTACAAAAATATTATCTAAAGTTGCCCTTTTCTTATAAAAACCTTTTTTTTCGTAACTTAAGACAACTATGATATACACATTTACACTAATGTCGACACATGTTGTACATGTATGTAAAGACAAAAGGGTAAGCATACATAAGGTATTAACATCAAATGATTTGATGCCTTAATTTAATTTTTATGAGAGGTTAAGAGAATGTCAATGCTCAAATACCTCCTCTCATTTCTCAGCCATGTAATTATTTATTTTTAAATTGAATTATTAAAAATATGAGAATTCAAAATGAAAACTCTCTTTATAGTTCTTAATTGAGGAAACTCTATATGGGGGTTGAAAAGATTTTTCATCTTTGAAAAAATCCTCTGAATTTTGATAAATTCCACCTGATTGGTTACTACTTTTATGATACTGGTTCATTGGTTACAAGTTTTTTCAATATCTTAGCCTAACCTCTAATAAGATCATTCTTCTCTCTCTCACACACACACACTCTCTCTCTCCAATAAGATCAATACTATTTATATTTCTCTCCATAGACAACATATGTAATGTCTCCCCTCTTTCGTTAAGTCTCTTATTTCCTCTTAAATATATCAAACCCTTTTGGCTCTCTAATAAAGTAAAAAAACTCAAGACCAACCCTAAATATGGACCCTAACCTCTATTCAAAATGACAACAAAACCCATATTTGTTAATCCAACCTCACCAAATTTCTATTTAACCCTGTACATTTCAGGGGTTTAATTAATTACTTGCCAACATTCGAGAAAAGGATAAGAATGTGTTAACATGATAGTTCTTTAGGCCTAGTTTGAGAAGAGTATAAATACAAATATATTCGATGCAAAACCTCTCGTATATGGTATTTCTAAACCTTGTATTTGCACTCTTAGGCTCAGTTTGGGAAGAGTGCAAGTACAAATATGTATGGTGCAAAACCCTGTATTCAGTATTCCTAAACTTTGTATTTGCACTGTACTCCCTTTGGGAATGAGTGAAAATACAAATATGTTCAGTGCAAAATCTCATATGCGATGTTTTTATTGTACAAATTTGTTTTTATATTCTTCCCAAACTGAGCCTTATGCTGTATTTGATTGCAATGCAAATAAGTTTGCACTGATGCAAAACTATGACAGTGCAAATGATTCGAGTGTAAATTCAGACCTATTTTTATTTCAAAATTTAGCTTATTTTGTTTGATTGCAGTACATATGAAGGAAATTAAGAATTGAAGCAGAATAAATTAAGACTTAAAACAAAATTAAATGAGAATTTGCATTTTTTCATTTGCACTCCCCATGCATTTATACTAGTGCAAATAAAGTTTCACTGCAACCAAACACAGCATTATGTTCAAACACTTGTGCAAATAAACCATAATGTGAAAATTAAACGAGAATTTGCATTTTTTTTTCATTTGCACTCCCATTTATCAGATTGTATTTGTTAACTGATTAATTATGTAAAGTGTTGACAAATAATGATACAATAAAATGATGACACCTAAAGTGAGCCATTCAGCCTATATCAGTATCTATACTACTATGAAAAAGTGGCAATGGATTTTTCCTTAATTGAAACACCTCAATTTTGAATTTAGCCCCTCTTTAATGTTAGAAATTGATAATAGAAAATATAATTTAAATTATTATTTTTCTCTTATTCTCTTATTAATTCATATATTAAAAGTTCAAAATATAAACATGATATGTCCGGTGAATTGTAAAGGTATATCCAAACTAAGAGACACATGCAAGCAAGGCTGCTCATCTCCTCCAAAGAGGCAGAAGCAAACAAATTCCACCGGCCGTCTATTTCTTTTGGCTGAGGGAGGAAAGAAGACTGCCTTTGAACTCATTCTGCACTCTGCAGTTTCAAGTTAACCTCAATATCAAGGAAAACTAACTTGATCGTTCATGAAAGCAGCTCCAACAGCTCGTGGGGAAAGCTTTTCTTTCTGTTAGACCAACAATCTTCCCTTTTGAGTAGTTAATACTGCATTGATGATTTACTGGACTATCAGGTTTTGTATATATCTCCCATGACTATTCGTTGCTTTTTCTCTCTTTCTATAAAACTTTTATTACTAAAAAAAAAAGAAAAAAAAAGAAAGAGGGAAAATTCTCGATTAGTATTTTTTATTTTGTGTTTAGTGTAATTTTGGTTCTCAAACTTTAAAATGTGACAATTCAGTATCCGAACTTTCAAAACGTGACAATCCAGTACCTGTCATTAGGGCTGTAAGTCGTGCCGGGTTAGGTCGGGTTGAGGCCAACCCTAGCCCAACCCTAAGTTCTAAACCCCAACCCTAACCCTAACCCTAACCCAACCCAACCCGACCAATCCAACCTTAACCCTAACTAAATTCCTTCAACCCTAACCCCAACCCGAATGGGTCGGGTTCGGGTTGGGCCCAACCCAACTTTCTTCCCATCCCTTAAAACTTCATAGAATTTCTCGATTTTAGATTTTAACTCAACTCTCACTACATATATTAATCCTGTGTTTCATTAGTATTTGTTGACTTTTTTTTTTTATTCTTTTGGTACAAAATTCAGAAAAACAAGTGTCAGAAATGACTATAGATACTGATATCATGCATCTAAACAAATCAATGTATGTTATATATTACATATAACAAATATTTATATATGACATGTACTATAGAGTCGGTTCGGGTTGGCTAAGGGGTCAACCCTAACCCAACCTGAAGTAAAATCGGGTTCATGAATTTGAACCCTAACCCTAACCTGAACATCAACCCGACCTAACCCAACCCAACTTTTTCGGGTTAGGTTCGGGCCAACCCGGCCCACGTTGTAGCCTTACCTGTCATTAATCAGCAGTTAATCTGTCTTCAAGTGACATTTGAAAAGGAGACAAATGTCTTTCGAGTGTCAATTTTCTTTATCAACCATCTAAACGTTGACAAAATTAACAGCCCCAAATCCTTGCATTTTTCCATTCAAGAAAGTTGGGATTACATTTGAGTGGGTATTTTGGTGACCCTAACTTTCTTGAATGGAAGAGGCAAGGATTTGGGACTATTAATTTTTTTGTTAATATTTAAATAATTGAAAAAGAAAATTAGATGACACTTGAAGGACATTTGTATCTTTTTAAAGAATTTTCCCAAAGAAAAAAGCTAAGAGACACATGGCATGGATGGACTGAACCTGGACCACCTCGTGTCACCGTGTCAAACATTCTACTACATCTACATGTTCCTGCATGGTATCGAGAGCGCATCGGGTGGATCCTCCGGCCCACCACTTACATTGATGATTGACCCTTCAATCATGTTTGTCTCTTTTTGTTCATTTCAAAATTAACAGGAATTTAATGCGATTTTTGTTGTTTGTTGCCTTTCTCCCAAAAGTCTTCATGGTCCCCAACAACAAAAGCCCTTATCAATAGGGGTCCCCAAATATATTGGTGGGCGTCCTTTGCCCTCAATTAGAGGGGTAAAACGGGCTGTGCTGGGTCGGTATGGCCCGGTCTGCATGTGGCTTGCATAAAGTGTGGATTGGGCCGGATTGGTTTTCAGGTCGTGCCTCTCTTTTTTGGGATATTTTGGGGGTTGACTTGGCATAGTTCACGGCCTGAGACCGTACGGGCCCGTGCCGAACAGGCTGGATTGGTCCGTGGGCCGAGCATTAGGCCAAGCCAGGCCGTGCACTGGGCCAAAGTTATTTATTTTAAAAAGTTGAAAATAAATAAACTTAAAATTTTATATGAATTTTGATGTACACAACTGCTTATATATACAATAATTAAATAAAATAGTATAATAACATTGAAAAAATTGTTTATTTTATTAATATATTATATATTATATATAAATATTATATTTATATATATGGGTTGTGCCATGGGCCGACTTGAAACCCCAAGCCCGGCACAGCCCATCGAACCACACGATCATGCCGGGCTGCAGCATGGCCCATGGACCATCGGGCCAAGCCAGATTGGCACAAAATTGTAATGAGTTGTAGGCGGTACCACCCGATTTACACCTCTACCCCCAATAATCTTTCTGAACATTAATTAAACTTCCATTAACGAGCTACTTTGAACAACAAATTCATGGCGTTCGTATGTGTGGTAATGGGGTTTGAGATTCCTTCAATAATTTCAATCTTGGACGAGAGAATGACGATTCGATTGATATAGCTTGAATTGAATGGTCTGTGTCTGAGTTTCTGAGTCGTTGAAATCGAAATCCAGTGAAATAAAGCAGGAGAAGATGGCGGGTAGATGGTCAGGGGAAAGGAATTATATTGGTTGATTACATTCATGATTATGGTTACAATTTCTGCTAGCCAATTACTAGGCAAAAGAATGACATTATCTCTAGGTAAGACTTAAAACACTAAGGAGAAAAAGGTTGGTTTGATGCTTAAATTAAATAAAAGTGTCATATCATATCAAAGTTCAAACCTTACAATCGAGAAGGATTTCACCCTCAAACAGATATACTTGCCACCACAACACCCTATGAATCCTTCTTATACTCCTATGTATAAACGGGTTCTCAAATTCTGAGAGAGATAAAAGGGGAAGTATTGTCAAGGTTATTTTCTATCTAAATCAACTAGCTAGAGGTATAAATTAATTCTAGACTTTTAGATGACTGATGAGTCAATAAACTGAACAAGATAACAAATGACGAATTAGTGAGTAATTAAGCAGAACGAATCCATCCACGGCCAACTTTCAGTTAAAGAGGATGTGATGGCATATCCATCGGAACTCTACACGCACAGGCTTGTTAAATGGGCTTCCCTGCCCACCTGCAAAGCTTCTTCTCCAATTCATCTACGTCGTAATCCGGCTTCACTCTCACCTGATCATAATTTGCACCCATGACAGAAGTTAACGAAACAAATTTATAAAAAGGTTGATACAGACTGATTCACTAATGTGACATGGGGGAGAGGAGTCACTCACCAGAACGGTATGAGAAACTTTGGTTTCTGTTCTGTACTGATTCTCAGACACAATAGCGAGCTTCTCTTCTTCTAGAATGTGGAAGAGGACCGAGGTCAAAGCGATGTCTTTGAGCACTACAGTACTGATAAGAAGGGAACTGTCAAACCTTGTGAATTTGATAGAAGGAACAAAAGGTTGTAACTCCTGATCATCATCTTCCTCAGTACCCTTCTTATTATGATTTTCTTTCTGATTGTTTCCATGAGATTTGCCAGAGTCGTCTAAACCCATTTCTATACTGCAATTTTCCTCATCAGATGAATCGCCCAACTGGGTTTCGTGATGCTCCACCTCAACTCCATTTGCTCCTCCAAGCCCACCTTCAGTCCTTAGCTGTTGCATGAAGTTGAAGTTTCAGACTACTTTCAGAGAGAACACATACACACACAGAGAGAGAGAGAGAGAGAGAGAGAGAGAGTTCTAATGGGTTGTACATAATATACCTGAAGATTTGGGGGTATCAAAGATCTGAGCTTACAGTAGAGAAGGTATCGTCTGAGACGACGCAGGATTAGATCTTGGGGACTATTCCTACGAGTTATGAGAACAGCTCTAACCCCACAGAGGCTGTAGTATGAGCGCGCTGGAGTTGAACTACGAACGCCAATATTCTTGTTATTGTTCTTCACCATCTTTCCTTCTTTCTTACACAAAGTTTAAACTCAGGAGTAAAGGATGACAAGAGAGAGCTTTACGACTTAATTAAGAGATGATGGGGTTCAAACTTCAAACCATGAAAGGAATGATTTTGAGCTGGAGAGAGAGAGAGAGTCGATGGGAGTGCTTAAGAGTGTATATGTATATTTGTACTTGAGAGATGGGTGGCTCCTTCCCACGAGGATCTCGATGGTCGGAATTCAACCAACCGATTAATGGGAAAAGTGTGGAGTCCGGAGTAGCTGCAGCTGTTGGCTGTGTTTCGGTCCGTTGTGACCAATAATAAGGACCCACGCTACCCATCAACTGAACCCATGCAATGCATGGGATTGAACATAAATTTGGTACAAGAGTTCGGAAAAAAATATAATAACTTATAGTTCATTATTATTTTTTGCTACGAATCTTTATATTAATTAAGTATAAGAAAAAATCATAAAATATAGGTCAATATTGTTTTATAGTGTTTAAAAAATAAGGATTCCTAGCAGATAAGGGCAGCTTTTTGCCCTGAACATCAACAAAAGATAATGTTTTTATAAAATAACAAAAATAAGATAATTTTTCTGAAAAATATCAAGAAAGGGTCCAGGTTAGAGGGGTAGGGTTAGTAGTTTGTATTTTTCTTTGATTTAATCTGTTGCCTTTCTCCCAAAAGTCTTCGTGGTCACCGACAACAAAAGCCCTTATCAATAGGGATCGAGCCAAATATATTGGTGGGCGTCCTTCGCCCCCAATTAGAGGGATAAAACGGGCCGTGCTGGGTGGGTATGGCCCGGCCCGCATGCGGCTTGCGTAAAGTGTGGGTTGGGTCGGGCTGGTCTACGGGTCGTGTCTCTCTTTTTTGGGATATTTTAGGGGTTGACCCGGCATAATTCATGGCCTGAGTCCGTACGGGCCCATGCCGAACAGGCTGAGTTGGTTCGTGGGCCGAGCATTAGGCCAAGCCAGGCCGTGCACTGGGCCAAAGTTATTTATTTTAAAAAGTTGAAAACAAACTTAAAATTTTTAATTTTATATGAATTTTGATGTATACAACTGCTTATATATACAATAATTAAATAAAAAGTATAATAAAATTGAAAATTTTGTTTATTTTATTAATATATTATATTTATATATATGGGTCGTGCCATGGGCCGACTTGAAACTCCAAGCCTGGCACAACCCATCGGTCCATACGATCTTGCCGGGCTGCAGCATGGCCCATGGACCATCGGACCAAGCCAGGGTGACACAAAATTGTGATGAATCGTAAGTGGGTCCGTTCCCCCCCCCCACCCCACCCCACCACCCCACCACCAAACTTGAACTAAAAAGTAAAGGATCACTCTTTAACATACATACATACATACATACATACATACATACATACATACATACATACATACATACATATATATATGTATATAGTAATAAACCGAAACCTTCTCAAGCCATTTTCCCCAAACCCTATTTGTTCTACTCTCTATCTCATTTTCTTGTTTAACTTGGCCCCCAAAAGAAAACTCCTAGCTCTGCCATTGTTTATCGGTCACAAAATCCCAATAGTATATTTCAATTCTTGTACTCTTCCATTTCTGACATTAGAAAGGAATTCTCTCTTTGCAAGGAATAAGCTTCCCACATTGAATACTTCATCCCACCCTGCTTCTATATTTATAATCGATAAATGGGGTGTTCATGGGTCGGTTTGAGTCATTTTCTTCAATCGACCCGCCTAGTTAGTTTACTTATTGACTAAACCGAAACCAACCGAACCTGAAGCAAAACTGACTCAAACATGAAGGGTTGATTTATCGGTTTAGTCGCTTTATATAACAATTGTTTTAAACAGTCCAATGTAAACACCCTTGGTTGGTTCGGCTCCAAGACTCGAACAGGCAACATGCAAAGGTTGAAGACTCCAACTCCAAGTAAGTATCCAATAGTCATTTATAGTATTTATTTAACACCTCTTTCCAAAACTAAAAAAAAACAATGGTTGCTAAACCCAAAAACATAATAAATAAACTAATAAAGGTAATAAATAACTTAAATTTTAATTTAAGTTAACTGTAATAGGGAGTAGGGAAGGACTAAGGCCTACCGAGTAGGGACTAATTAGTAATTACCTAAACATACTGAGTTGCTGGTTTATTTTCTCACACAAATCGAAACCAACCAGTGGTTTTAAAAAACCGACAAACTCGGATTGGGTCAGGCCGGTTTGGTCAGTTTGACATTTAATGTGAACACCCCTAATGGATAGTTCGCAAAGCAAGAGTGTTTCTTCTGCTTCTAAGTCCCGGATGTCTTTGTTATCAGCCATAGGGGTCCGGAACCGGAATTGGAAGGCTATTCCAATTCCAACTGTTTGGTTGGGCGGAATTGGAATCCCATTCTTGTTCCTACTGGAATGACATTCCCCCATTTGAGGGAATGGCCATTCTTAGCCCCTCCCTTGGGAATAAAATCTCATTCCCATTCCTGTCTGAACTAAACAGACTATGGGAATAGACCATTCTAATTCCAATTCTGAAGGATTTGGATTCCGATTCTGACTGCAAACCAAAGAAAGAAGTGGGCATTGGTACCTCACCTCCACAACGAGCATGGTCATTGTCAAAAATGGAGTTAAGTCCCCTCCTCTTCTGTTAATTTTGAAGTGTAAAAACAAGAGAGAGAGAGAGAGAGAGAGAGAGGTGTGGAAAAACATTTTTGGAATGTCCATGTAAGTGTCTGTTTGGTTTGCAGTTGGAATTGGAGTCAAAATCGGAATGAAAATCTTTCGAAATCAGGATTGGAATGATCTATTCTCATATCTGTTTGGTTGAAACAGGAATGGAAATGATAATTGGAATAAGCAGAAATAGGATTTTATTCCTAAGAGAGGAGTAGGGAATGACCATTCCCTCAAATGGGGGATTGTCATTTCAAGAGAAATAAGAATGGAATTCTGATTCTGCCCAACCAAACAGTTGGAAAAGGAATAGCGCTAGCCCATTCCGATTCTGATTTCAAACCCCTATTCCCTCAAACCAAATGCGGCCTAAGTGGTGATGCACTCTCCATGGTATCCCATATATATCCTATTGATAGAATGTGATACCAAGTCTATAAGTTGGCAGATTCTCAGCCTTTTCAGTCCTTGACATATTTTACAGCTTTTGGTCTTGTCATCGTCTCCTACATTCAATATTATTGTCTCCTAAGCTCGCTGGAGATAGTCCCAAGAAAACTAAACTAGCAAAACCAAGAAGATTGATGTTCTTAGATTTCTGAAGTTGGATTCCGATGGAAACTTGATAATCTACGGCTATGTTAAGGGTTCTAGAACCTCTAGTTAAAGAAATAGTACAAATAAATGTTTTTTTTAGGAAAAAGACCGAATGAGTTTTGTTGAAATTAATTTACATGAAAGTGGCAGATAAAGAAAATTAAATAATACCTGATGGACATTTCTGTCATTTTACTTATCTACTAACGTAGATTAACAGATAGGGACCCATTAAACAGTTTTTGACTGATCAGTGATCAGGAATCCCCACCCACCCACCACCCCACACACACACAAAAAAAAAAAAAAGTTAAACAGTTAAGATGGTAAAGCCACAAAAGTCCAATACTCTGTCAAATTCGCATCAATGGACGTCATCTTGATTCCAGTAAACTATGTTGCCGTTTCATCTAAAAGTCAGATTTTCAGACTTCAAAAGAAGTGCAAAACGCGCAGATGAGGATATTCACCGAAAACAGAATTGCAAAACCCAGATCTAGCTTAAAAAAATTGTTATTTATAGTTACGTGGGCAGCAATAAGACCACTGATGTGAGCCGTGTCACAGAGTAAGAGCGCACCACTCTTGTAATCCTAATCTCTGGGATACACACTTCCACCGCTAATTATCAACTTGGATATTTCTTTTCATTTTTCTAAAGGTTTACCAGAAATGCCGATGTTTTAGCCTTCTGGTTGGAGAAGGGATGGAGACGTTTGACGTGGGTGGTGGCGGGCATGTTCTAAATCTTGACACTACTATCAAAGATGATATTTTGGGTGGTGATGGTGAGAAATTGGATAATCCAATTGGATAGAAAGTATACCAAACCATAGCCATAGCCGAGTTTAGAGGTGTAAAGTGGGCCGTTCGGCACGGCCGCAGGTGCCTCTTGCAAAGTGCGAGCTGTGCCATGCTGGCCCATATGCCATCACGCCCTTTTTGGAGAAAATTTTGGGGATCGGCCCAGCACGGCCCACGGCCCAGGCCCGTGTGGGCTCATGTCGTGCTGCGGGTTGGGCTGGCCCGTGGGCCAAGCTTTGGCCCAAGTTGGGTCATGGACCGGGCCAAAGCTATTTTTGCCTATTTATTTAAAAA
Organism: Nelumbo nucifera; assembly: GCF_055504915.1. NCBI lineage: Eukaryota > Viridiplantae > Streptophyta > Magnoliopsida > Proteales > Nelumbonaceae > Nelumbo > Nelumbo nucifera. The sequence continues at coordinate 8,199,483 of NC_142654.1, read as the reverse complement.
AATTGAAAAAAAAACTTGAAATTTTAATTTTATATGAATTTTGATGTATATAATTATTTATATATGCGATAATTAAATAAATTAGTATAAAAAAATTGAAAAAAAATGTTTATTTTATTAATATATTATATAATTATAATTTATATAATATATTATATTATATATATTATATAAATATTATGTATATATATAAATAAAATATATATAGATCGTGCTGGCACGTGGGCCACGGGCGACATCGCCCGCTTGATCGTATCATGTCGTGCCGGCCCATGGACTTCAACCCCAGGCCCAGCATGGCACGGACCATCGTGCCGGGCCTAACACGGCCCATGGGCCATCGTGCCATGCCATGCCGGGCCAGTCCAAAATCGTGCTTATTTACACCTCTAACCGAGTCGTTCCTCATAAGAAAATTACCTGTCTTCAAGTGTCGCCATTGTAACGTCGCGGTTGCCCATGTTAGACTTCCAAACTAATCATTACGCAAGCACACCCAATTGAAGAAATCAATAACCAATTTATAATCGTTCTTGATTTTCATGGGGATCCAGAAGGTGTGATTAGTCCTGAATTTGTAATCTTTACGCAAGCACACCCAATCGAAGAATACAATGAGTTTTTGTTGTTCACTTTGATCCACAGTTGCTAACATTGTTTTCAAAACCGGACCGGATTGGACGGTTGGATTGGAAAAACCAGGAACTAGTCATCTGATTGGTTCTGTTTTCCTCCAAAACCGTTGATTTTAGTCAGCAAATTGCTGAACTGGCCGGTTAATCGTTCGAACGGTTCGAATGGTTTTGACCTTTTCCAATTTTTAAATTTTTTTTGTCAGAACGGGCTGGCCGTTCGGGTCGAACGATCGGACCATTCAAACCGGTAACAGACCCCTGACTGGTTCGGTCACCAGTTCGTTTTTAAAAACCATGGTTGCTAACCCAGAAGATTTTTTACACAGGACTTAAGAGACTGGATTGGAACTCGTTGTGCGAAATTCAAAGGCCGCATGCGAGTTAACAACGTTGTCGTTGCCACCTGCTTTCCAGATAGGGAAGTCGGAGTAGGAATTTGTAGCAACAACTGGTTCAGTCTTAATGTAGAAAATAATGAACAGTGTCTTCTTTTGAAAAATAGTTTGACATTTTTAAAAGTTGTAAGTGGCACATGTCATCATGTGATACAGATAACTGATGGACTGTGAATGGCAGGGACTAATTTGATAATTTCTGGAAGTTCAAGTAGTATGGTACATTTTGAAGTTTGGGGACTGACTTAAGACAATCCCTAAAGTACAGGATACTAATCAGGAATTTTCTCCTTTTTTTTTATTTGATCATTCATGTTCAGTAAATCAATGCATTTGAATGCCTCAATTGCAAAAATATAGCGATTTGTTGTTAGATTTGCGATGTTTAAGGCTTTATTAGTAGATTTATGGATTTTCCCCAAAAATTAGAAAAAATAATTTATTTTATGTGTTAAATGATTTCTTTAATGAATTTAGCAAACCAAATTATCTAAATAACAATTTGTCTAAAGTCATATTTAAAAATGGGTAATTTACATAAACAAAAATGATAAAAAAATAATTATATTAGTATTTAGTGACTACTAATTGAAAATTCTGAATTACATATTATATGTATCTTAAAAATTATAATGGACATTATATACTTTTAAACTAAAATTTCATATTTTTGTAGGTTATTAACTATAATTTAATCCGCAAAAAGTAAATAAAACATATTTATCAGTTGAAGTAATAAAATCTATTAAAAGGGCAGCCCAATGAACGAGGCTCCAGCCAATGTGGGGTCTGGGGAGGGAAAGATGTATACAACCTTACCCGTGCACATAAAAAAGTGTTTCTAAAATTTGAACCCTAAATCACCCAAGTCACAATGGAGCAACCCAACTGTTGCGCCAAGGCCCAAAGTTATTTATAAAGTTGTGTGAGGTTTATAAATCCAAAATTCCTAGTATTGTTAATTGTAATACATTTTTCATGCAAGCTATTAAAATATGTATTTATCATGTATTTATACCATATTTATGGTCAATTCAACCTTAGATCTAGTATTGCTAATGTATTTATATGATTTATGAAAACTTCCTTGATATATCCAAATGTGTTCATACTATTCATATCTTTCCACCATATCCATGTGTATTCAAAGCAAATCATGTTTTATATCCATTTCGAAGCTTACGGTATTTTGAACCTTGCCTCACCTATATTTAATGCATTTTTGTTTTTTTTTTTTGCCATTAACTCTATATGCCATATTTTAAGTGTATAAAAATCACTTAAAAAATTAACCTAGGAATAAAATCATTTTTTCTGTCCAAGTGGTAGGTCAATAGTTCAATTGACTAGGGCCCCGTCTGGCGTGTCTTCCCACACGATCTTTTGGCTGTTTACAAGTCGGGCAGACCGTGCAACAGTCTTTTTTCGTTTGGTTCGTAATAGATCTAGCCGCCAAAAGTCAATGCGTCGAAAAGATGTGAAAAGCCCATTTTTGGTTGATTTTGGGAAGCTTCAAATGGAGTTTTTCACATCTTTCTCGCTTTATTCTCATGTAGAAAGACATGGAAAGATGCACGAAAAGATATGTGATAGCCAAACTAGCTACGGGCTGCTAAGATTTTTATGCAAAAGCTCAATGCATCTTTTGACTATCGGAGGCTCAGAGCTATCAGAAGATCTTCCCAAAAAGACTTGCCAAACGGCCCCTAGGTAAAATGGGTCAACTAACTCAACACACAAGATGTCAGAGTTGAACAATAAAAAGTTAAAAGAAAACAAATAGGAATACAAAAATTATATAAACTCTGTGAAAAAAATTAGACAAATCAATCTATATATTAAATAAAAATAAGTGTAATAAATAAAAATTATTTTTATAAACTATGCACATGTAATACAAAATTTAAATAAGCATATGAAAGTTAACTTGACTCTATTGACCGGGTCAAATGGTTCAGCGATTCAACCAACTAGATAGGCGAGTCATTAACTACACTATCAAATTTTTGCAAACAAGCAACTTGGTGATGGAATGGACCAAAAACCTCGGTTTGTGACAAGTTTATACCTAATAAGCCAATTTGACCATGTGTTAAAAACCATTGATAACAAAAAGGAAATAGACGAAGGGAAATTAGTAATTACATTTTTGACAAACGAGAAGAAGAAAAACCACAAGCATCAAATAAACAGACAAATGCCAACTCTGAATCGTTGGAGGAAGGGCTCGAAACTTTTCTTTGATGACCCAAGTAAGTTTGCCAGTTCAGCTGCGCTATTTACTTCTCTGAATACGTATCTATATTTTATACTAAGATTGTTGAGGTCTTGTATGTCATGGCATCCTTTGATGAAATAAGCGATCCATGCTTCAGCTTCATTGATCGAACAATCACCCATATCTCTACAACTGGTCCAAATGGATTGACCCAAATCATCCCTCATAATGGTACCTATGGCACATTTTCCATTCATCCTGCGAGAGGCATCGAAGTTTATTTTGAATTCTCCATTCTTCGAATTTGGCAGGTCCAATTTTTAATTAAGAGAATGACGATTCAACCCAGGGTTAAAATTTTTAGGCCTAAAGTACAATTAGGATAATGCAGCTCTGAATTGATACCTATTCACGGGCAGGCATTGGTGTATAAAATGAGAGTTTTTGACATTTTAAATGTTTATAGCTCTGCAGTAAAAATCAGAAATCTACATTAGGCCTGTCTGTACTTCTCCGTTTTTTATTTCACCTTCCTTACTGTTTCTTTATTAAGATTCGAACTCTTAAGAAATTCATCAAATTCGGATCTAAGTCATCATTGTCATAAATTAAATAACAAAAAAATATATATAAATATAAAAGGGCAATTCCCAGTTTTTCTATCATGCCTTTTTGGTCTCATAGTAAGGCTAATAAAAAATGTGTAATGGGTGAGAAATAAGAATAATGATGAAAAATGGCTAAAAATGCCAAAAAAAAAAAACAGAAAAGGAAATTGATGTGAAATGATGGAATCAAATGGGTCAATGGTTCAGAAATCTCAATAGGTGCCATGTCAATTGGCTAATTGCCCCAACTCCCATTGAGAAGATTTATTTAAAAGTTTAAAACAATAGTAAGAAGATTTAAAGCTAAATCTTTTACGTTGAAGCAACAAATCCACTACCATACAACGCACGTATGCATTTACTGGTATGACCAAAAACCGAAACATATTTGTACAGTCCATGAGTGCAATACGCATCTCTGTCTTTGCCAATATTATATGTGCAAGTGCAACCGCCATGCAGATCACAAAATGGAAAACGGTGCCACGGGTGCAGTATCGTATATTGTTGATTCATGAGGCTTACCGTATACAAGAAGAAAGTAAACAGACGATGTTTCAGAAGACAAGTTTATTAGTAATAATCAGAACAAAATTCAACATGGATAGATGCCTTAAACTGCTACACTACCGAAGTTCAAGTTGAGAATGGCAAAACCATCATCCTCTCTACCATGTAACAGAACAGAAACCACCATCCTCTCTAAGGCATGGGTGGCCTAGGAACCTGTTGTCCCATGTTTGGAGGTGGGGGGACAGACCGAGCTCCTTGGCCTGGAAGCTGTTGACCCGGAAAACCTTGTGGAGGCATCATCAATGGCCGACCAAGCTGAGCACCTGGGGTGAAGTTCGCCATTGTTCCACTACCAACTGGAGGAGGTGGTGGGACTGGTAGAGTTCCGCCAGGAGGCATGGGCCGTGGGCCATTTGCCGTTGGTGGGGGTGGCGGTGGCGCAGATCCAGGAGGTGGTGGACCTCTTGGAGGATTAGCTATAGAAGCACCAGGAGGAAGTCCTTGTGGCGGTGGTGGTGGCGGAGCTTGGGGTGGTGGAGGCAAGGGCCTTGGTGGGGCACCAGGAGCTGCAGTGCCATTAGAAGCAGGTACAGGTGCAGCTTGAGGCTTATTCGCCTCTGGTGGCTTGACCTTGAAATACAATTGCAACTGCGAAAGTCCCCCATGTTAAAGGTCCACAGGTTGAATGAACATGAAGTTATAAAAAGCATAACACAACGACTAAGTAAACAAAGAAGCTAAGACTAACCGTGAACATTTTTGAATCTGGATCCCAATGTGAAAAGAACTTGGGTGTGGATTTGTCAATCTCCGTACTGGGAACCTAAACAATAAAGCCACAACCAGTGGAGGTTAGTTACAGTACTTGGAACCAAAATTAATTTATAAACATGCATTTTGGCATATGATCCCCATACCTTAAAAGCAATGATTTCATACGGTTCAGCTGCAAACAGGAGATACTGATATCTTTTATCACAAGATTGAACCCTCTGCAAACCAAAAAAAATGAAAATACAAAATAAAAGAAAACTCTTATTATTGTTTAGCCTTCATAGAGATGGTGCAATTGCTGGCTTAGCAAAGGCAATCTGTAAAGACCCACATGGATCAATCAGATGAGTTAAACAAACACTTTAAAATGCAGTGGAGTGAGGTGAGGTGCTACGATCTTCTGATGCTGAGGCATATAGCTTAAGCACCATCAGATCACATTATTTCACAAGTGTTTACAAGGGGTGGCAAAATGGATGGGTTGGGTGCGGATTGAATACCAACACACCCGTTTGCCACCCATACTAGTTGCATCATGTTAATGGGTTGCAACTTGCAACCCACCCTAACCTACGTTGCAACCCACCCTAACCTACCCATGCTGACCCATTTGAATATTTAAAATCATGTAAATCAATCTTTATTGAGGAAAAAACCTTTGGATTTCTCTTATCCACATGTGCTTACCTAATTGGTTCAACTCAAATAGAATAGTTGCACTTCATTTTAGAGAGAGAAAAGAGAAAATGGAGAGAAGCCACACAACCAAGAGGAGAGAGGATGTAAAGAAAAGTAGAGAGATGAGAGAAACAAAATAAGAGAGGAGAAAGAAACATGAAAATCAGATTTCATTAGGAAAAAAAATAGAGAGAGAAATGACATAAAAGAAATAAACCTCATAATAAAGAGAAGGGAGAGTCTAAAGGAGTAGAGAGAAGAGAAACATAAAAATTGAACTTCATTAGGAAAAATTTAGAGAAAGAAGTCACAGAACCAAGAGGTGGGAGAATTTAAAGAAAAGAGTGGAGAGAAACATAAAAAATATAATTTACTAGAAAAATGTTAGAGAGAGAAAGGACGTGTGTTAGTGGTGTTAGTGAAGGGGTATTTCAGTCTTTGTACTTGTTGAGAATGCTGATGTGTACTGTTATGTTAGTTCGAGTGCCTCTTACTTAAAGAAGGGCACTCAAGTCTTTTTCAATAAGTCAATAATATAATAATAGGTCTGGCCGAATCAAGGGATTAACTTTTTTCCCTAATTCGAACCAGCCTTTCTCTCTTTTCTCTCTTCTCTCTTTTCTTCTTTCCTCTCCTACTTCTTGCTGTCTACTTTACTCTACAGTCAACGAACAAGACAGAATTCTATGGCAGGTCAAACTTCAACATGGTATCAGAGCTAGGTTCACCAAATCAGACTTGCTAGAATTCTGCCTTCTGCGCATTCGAATTAGGGTTTCACTTGGGGTTCTCAGTTGTGAGTTGGAGACTGGGAAAAGGGCTGAAAAGGAGTGATCGCCCTCTTCCCTAGGAGGTCTCTATGCCTCCGATTGTGTCGTTGGTGATTGGTTGCTGTGGTTTCTAAGCCCTAGTTAGGGCTGGTACGTGTGGTGCAGTGGTGTCTCAGCCCTTCGTATGGTTGGCCTTCAGGCGATGAGGTAAAGTTTTTTTTATATATTTTTTTTTGTTATGGAATACATGAGAGGTGTAGTACAGTTCGCATGATGGGTTCTCAGATTGCAGTATGCTAGGGTTTATGCTAGGGTTTATTCTGGTTTGTGTGTGATTCGAATGGCAATAGTGTCTACTTAATGGTGAAGCTTCCTATAGTTGTGGATTAATGTTGGTGGTGTTACAAGTGTGGTTTTCAGCTTTTGATATCGCTGAAATCAGTGTGTAGACCTCGGTGAGTAGGGGTTGTGGTGTTGTAGTTTTCAACATTTAATACTGCTGAAATCAGTGTACAGACTTCGGTGAGTAGGGTTTGTGGTGTTGCAGTTCTCAGCTGTTGAAATCAGTGTGCAGATTTCGATGAAGTGTCTGTGTGTAGTGTGCAGTGTGTAGTGCTCCTAATTCAGTGCTCAGAATTAAGGGAGTTCGGCAATGGCAGATAACAGTGATAGTAAACCTAGTGTCATGATATCTACTGACTACCTGAATGTCCAAATGACCTCCATTAAACTGAATGGAGAGAATTATGTCCCTTGGGCCAAGTCTGTAGAGGTGTTTCTGAAGGCGAAGAAGAAAGTGAAGCATATAAGAGAGGAGAAACCCCCCGCTAATTCTCAGGAGTATGAAGACTGGGAACAGGAAGATGCACAGATCATTACATGGTTGTGGAACAGTATGGAACCCAAAATCAGTGTGAACTTCATGTTTCTCGACACAGCCAAAGAGGTGTGGGATCATGCCAAGAAACTGTATTCAGGTCAGGATAATACCACTAGGGTATATCAACTGTATCAGGATTACTTCAATCTGCAACAGGGAAATCAGAGCCTTGAGGAGTACTATGCCAATGTGAGGAATATCCGTAATGAGTTAAATGTCTATCATCCTCTCACTTCAGATGTCAAAGTTCAACAGCAACAGCGAGAGCAGCTTGATGTAACACGGTTTCTGGTGGGGCTGAAGTCTGAGTATGAACCAGTACGAGCCCAGATACTAGGGGGATCTGCTCTTCCATCTTTAGAGGAGGTGTTTGCTCGTCTTCGGAGGGCTTCCATTGGATCTATGGACTCTAATGTCTCCGATAAATCAGCATTTGCAGTGTCAAGAGGCCGAGGTGGCAGAAGTGGGACTCGAGGAACCCAGCCTGGCAGGAGTGGTAGTGGTGGATCTACACACATCCGTGGTGGTGGTCGTACTGGAGGCAGAGATTCAGGGGGAGCTCGTGGTAGAGGACGTGGCTCGGGTCCACGGAAGTGTACTCACTGTGGTTTGGATGGACATACCATTAACTACTGCTATGACTTACATGGTCCTCCCTCGACGTGGGCCAACCATGCCATGACTAGTGACACCAGTTTCAGCCCTACACAGGAGAAACGGTCAGCTGACCCGATGCCTTCTACTCCCTCAGATGGTCCAGGCAAGGAGATGGTGAGTGTTCCTCGTGATGAGTATGAGAGGTTTGTTCAATCCAAGTCGCAGCAGAACACAGCTTCCTTTGCACACTCAGGTATGGCTTGTTTGGCATCCACACCCAACCCCTGGATTATTGACTCTGGAGCCTCCGATCACATGACGGGAACTCCAGGTGTGTTTTCATCTCTCACTCATTGCTCAACATCACAATCTGTTACCCTTGCTAATGGCTCCACGTCATCTATCTGTGGTGTTGGTAATGTTGACCTAGACCCTGTATCCCTATCCTCTGTTTTATATGTACCTAAGCTTCCATTTAATCTTATGTCTGTTAGTAAGCTGACCAAGTCACTTAAGTGCTCCATCACTTTTTACCCTTCTATGTGTGTTTTTTCAGGATCTCAAGACGGGGATGAAGATTGGTGGAGGGCATGAAGCCGGTGGACTGTATTATCTTGATGGTGGTGGACGAACGTCAACGGCTCTTCAGTCATCCATTTCTCCTCTCCAGTGGCACTGTAGATTTGGTCATCCTTCGCTGAAAGTGTTGCAGTCCTTAGTCCCTTCATTGAGTCAACTTTCTGTTTTAGATTGTGAGTCTTGTCAATTTGGGAAACACCATCGTGTTCCCTTTCGTTCTAGGGTCGATAACCGTGTGTCGAGTCTTTTTTCTTTAATTCATTCAGATGTTTGGGGTCCTTATAAAGTGATGTCATATAATGGATACCGATATTTTGTTATTTTTGTTGATGACTGTTCAAGAATGACATGGCTCTATTTAATGAAAGAAAGAAGTGAATTATTTTCCATCTTCCAGAAATTTTATGCTGAGATCCGCAATCAATTTGGTGTTCACATCAAAATTTTCCGTTCTGATAATGGTCGTGAATACTTGTCCTCATCTTTTCGAGAATACTTGGACCACCATGGGATTATACACCAAACTTCATGTACCTATACTCCGCAACAAAATGGGGTTGCTGAGAGAAAGAACCGCCATCTTGTAGAAACGGCACGCTCCCTCATGCACCACATGAATGTTCCCAAAACTTTTTGGAGCGATGCAATGCTCACCTCTTGTTTCTTAATTAATCGGATGCCCACGTCTATCCTTGATGGTCGTTCTCCTTTTAGTGTCTTATTCCCCAACATGTCTCCGTTTCCGCTTTCTCCTCGGGTATTTGGGTGTGTCTGCTTCGTTCATAATCTGAGTCCCGGGACTGACAAGTTAGATGCACGTTCCCTGAAGTGTATCTTCCTTGGTTATTCCCGAACTCAGAAAGGGTACAAGTGTTATCATCCTAGTTCTCGTCGTTCCTTGGTATGTGCTGATGTTACATTCTTTGAGTCTACTCCGTTCTTCGTGGGGTCCGGTGCTGCTGCTTCCCCCACATCACCACCTCCTCTTCCTCTTCCTGTGGCTGATCCACCTCCTTTGGTTCCAGTCATGCCTACGTCCTTGCCTCCGGTGCCACCATTGGTTGACCGTCCACCCATCCGTCACGTGTATACACATCGCCCACGTGTACCGGCTGCAGCTCCTCCAGCTTCATCACCGTCGACAGATCCAGCTCCAGCTTCGACACCAGCCTCCGACCTAGATCTTCCTATTGCCTTACGGAAAGGTAAGCGTACTTGCACCCTTCACCCTATTTCCAATTTTGTTTCACTTACCCACCTCTCCGCTTCCCATCGCCAGTTCATATCTTTGTTATCCTCCGTGGTTGTTCCTAAGGATGTCCAGGAAGCCCTTACCTCTCCAGAGTGGTGCCGTGCTATGGAAGAAGAGCTCTCTGCTTTGCATCATAATCACACTTGGGATCTCACCGCTCTTCCTCCTGGGAAGCAGGCTGTCGGTTGTAAGTGGGTGTATAGTGTTAAGTACTTGCCAGATGGTCGTGTTGAGCGCCTGAAGGCGCGGCTGGTTGCCAAAGGGTACTCCCAAACCTATGGCATTGACTACACGGAGACGTTCTCCCCGGTTGCTAAGATAGGATCAGTTCGTGTCGTCATCTCCCTTGCAGCTATGTCTGGTTGGCCTCTCCATCAGCTCGATATCAAAAATGCCTTTTTGCATGGGGATTTGCTCGAGGAGGTCTACATGGAGCAACCACCTGGGTTTGTTGCTCAGGGGGAGGATGGTAAGGTATGTAGACTTAAGAAGGCTATTTATGGACTTAAACAGTCCCCTCGAGCATGGTTTGGTAGGTTCAGTGAGGTGGTCAAGAAGTTTGGTCTGAAACAGTGCCAAGTTGATCACTCTGTCTTCAGTCTTGACTCTTCGGCAGGTAAAATAATATTGGTGGTGTATGTGGATGATATCGTTGTGACTGGGAATGATAAAATGGGCATTGACAGATTGAAGGCATTCCTACAGGAACACTTTCAGACAAAGGACCTTGGCAAGTTGAAATACTTTTTGGGCATAGAGGTAGCAAGATCTAAGCATGGCATTAATTTGTGCCAGAGGAAATATGTGCTTGATTTACTGGAAGAAACAGGATTGTTGGGTACTAAACCGGCTGAGACACCTATGGAAACAAATACGAGGCTGAGCAGTGATATAGGTGAAGTGTTTGAAGAGCCTGGCAGATACCGACGACTTGTAGGCAAACTAAACTATCTAACCATTACTCGGCCAGATATTTCATTTGCGGTTAGTGTGGTGAGTCAGTTCATGCAGAAACCTTTGGTCCCACATTGGAATGCAGTGCTAAGGATTGTGAGGTATCTGAAAGGAGCTCCTGGTCGTGGTTTGCTGTACAGAAGTGGTGGAAAACTGGTAGTAGAAGGATACACCGATGCTGATTGGGCAGGTTCTATGTCTGATAGACGATCTACCACAGGCTATTGCACCTTTCTGGGGGGTAACCTGGTAACATGGAAAAGTAAGAAGCAAACAGTTGTGGCAAGAAGCAGTGCAGAAGCGGAATATAGGGCCATGGCACATACTGCTTGTGAACTAGTGTGGCTGAGGAACCTTCTACAGGAGATAGGATATGACATCAGTACTCCAATGAAGCTCTACTGTGACAATCAGGCAGCGGTTCATATCTCTTCCAATCCAGTGTTTCATGAAAGAACCAAGCACATCGAAGTTGACTGTCATTTTGTGAGAGAGAAGGTGCTGAATGGGGTGATAGAAACTGCATATGTTAGTACGGGAAACCAGTGGGCAGACTTGTTTACAAAAGGCTTGAGTCGGGGGAGAGTGGACTACATATGTAACAAGCTGGGATTATATGATATATACTCACCAGCTTGAGGGGGAGTGTTAGTGGTGTTAGTGAAGGGGTATTTCAGTCTTTGTACTTGTTGAGAATGCTGATGTGTACTGTTATGTTAGTTCGAGTGCCTCTTACTTAAAGAAGGGCACTCAAGTCTTTTTCAATAAGTCAATAATATAATAATAGGTCTGGCCGAATCAAGGGATTAACTTTTTTCCCTAATTCGAACCAGCCTTTCTCTCTTTTCTCTCTTCTCTCTTTTCTTCTTTCCTCTCCTACTTCTTGCTGTCTACTTTACTCTACAGTCAACGAACAAGACAGAATTCTATGGCAGGTCAAACTTCAACAACGTGAAAGAGAGAAGCCACATAACCAAGAGGAGAGAGAAACAATATAAGAGACATGAGAGAAAATGAAATTTAAATTTCATTAAGAAAAAAAATAGAGAGAGAAAGGTCAAAAAAGAGAGAAGCCAGGTATCCAAGAGGAGATATAATCTAGAGGATAGAAAGAGTAGAGAGAAACATAGAGAAAGGAGATAATGGAGAGAGAAGCCACATAATCAATGAAGTCCAATTTTTATGTTTCTCTCTCCTAGATATGTGGCTTCTCTCTCTTTCATGTCCATTCTCTTTAACTATTTTCCAATGAAGTCCAAGCTTTGTGTTTCAATATCCTCACCCTTATCTTGTTCCTCCCTCCTCTCACTACTCTCTCTCCTCTTGGTTATGCGGGTTTTCTCTCTTATCTCTCATTTTTCTAACTTTTTTTCTAATGAAGTTCAATATTTATTTCTCTCTCCTCTCATTCTCTCCACTTGGTTGTATGGATTCTCTCTCTCTTTACGTCCTTTCTCTTTCTAATGTTTCATAATGGAATTCAATTTTATGTTTCTCTTGTCTTTTATGTTGTTTCTCTCTCCTCTCTTTCCTTTAAATTCTCTCTCTTGGTTACGTGGCTTCTCTCTCCTTTATCACCTTTCTCTCGCTACTTTTTACTTATGAAGTCCAATTTTTATGTTTCTCTCGCCACTTTTATCTTGTTTCTCTCTCCTCCCTCCTGGTTATGTGGATTCACTCTTTTGCCATTTCTCTCCAATATTTTGTACTGAAGTCCAATTTTTATATTTCTCCACCTCTTTCCTTTAAACTCGCTCTCCTCTTGGTTATGTGGCTTCTCCTCTTGTTTTTCTAACTTTTTTTCTAATGAAGTCCAAATCTTTATATTTCTCTCTCCTACTGTCTATATTTTAGATTCTCTCTCCTCTTGGTTGTGTGATTTCTCTCTCATTATTCCAATTTCTTTCTCCGCTTTTTTGCTAAAAAACCTCCCCTAAGTTTCTGACCATTGCTGAAACCTCCCCTGAAGTTTGATAATTGCATTCACCTCCCCTGAACTTTCCGACATAGTTGCAACTTGCAAGTAGATCCCTTGGTTAAAATCCTCTAACAAGAGGCCTGAAAATGTCCAAAACACCCATGCAGTTACTATTAAGGTGGTTTCTACAGAAACACAATACAAATTTTATGAACAAAAAAGGAGAGTTCAAAGTTGCAGCTTTACCTTTGAGCGATAGATATGACTGGAAATTTTTGGAAAATAAATCTATTTTGGAAAAGAGATTGGAAAGGTTTGGGGTAGCAATTGATATGAAGAGAAAATTTGGAAAATAAACATTTTGGTAAAAAGTAACTGCATGGGTATTTTGGACATTTTCATGCCTCTTGTTAGAGGATTCTAGTAGAGGGGGTCCACTTGCAACTGTGCTAGAAAGTTCAGAGGAGGTAATTGCAATTACCAAACTTCATGGGAGGTTTCAGCATTTTACCCTTTTTTTGTGTGCACTCCTCTTGGTTAAGGGAAAGGGAAACCCCTGACCCACCCTAACCCAACCATTTTTACTTGACCCATACTCAACCCAAATCTTAAATGGGTGGGTTGGGTCAGAAATTGCCCCACCCCCTAGTACCATGCAAAAATACTATCATTATATAGGAATAACATATAGATGAATAATTTATCAATATATAGGAATATCAAGTATTAAGAGCTTTCTTAAAAGTCCTAGAGAAAGCTCTTAATGCAAATCAAGAAGCTATAGACAGATCAAGACATGGTGGAATGCATTTTTTTTTTTTTTGAAAAAAATAAAGTTATTCACTATCATTTGGTCGTATGAAATGATTGAAAGTCAGTGTGCAGCCAGAAGCTATAGACAGATCAAGACATGATGCATGTCCACTATGCTTTTAGCATTGACCCTTAAGGTTGAGCCTGAGGGTCATTTTACTTGGCAGTTAAACTTCAGTTTGAAGTAAGCCCCAAAGCATAAGCATCACAAACCTTTTAAACAAACCTTATACCTGCTCAAAGGATGACATGAATCGGTGTCGTGGCTTTGCGTTGTCTTCAATTTCAGGATATTCAATCTGTAATGAAGTGCAATGTCACCATATAAGGTATAGCTAAGCTAACTATAAAGTATAATATAAACAGTGATATGCATATCCTCAACGCTAAACACATCTATGGTATTAAATTAAGAGCAATGCTAGATCAAAGCTCAAGGTAAACTGTAAATCACAAAAGAGTAAATACTAATGAGCTTCAAATCCCATGTGTTGACAAAAAATGCCCCTTTTTAGCATTAGCCCCATATATGATTGAGGGACTGGCATTGCTCTTAAGAAATATACAATTGAAACAACTAAAGACAGATGGGAACCTGGAAGAGAAGTGATCTCTGTTTTGTCTCTGGATCAAATTGCTTTGTTACTCTGTAACCAGGCCTACCAATTTTGACTGCAGAAGAGAATAGCAATAAACCTCATAAATACAAAGAAGGAATTAGGAACAATAATCCATTGTTAGTAACTATTTTCAAACCCTAGCACCAAAGACATCAATCCTACTCCCTAAGATAAACTTGAAAAAGCTTCTTTGGATGAACAAAGAAATTCCAAAAAGTTGGGGAGAGAAAGTACAGTATCAAGCGATTATTATGTAATCATGATTAAGGAACCTGTTTAAGGGCTTACAACTACACAAGAGACATAAATAGTATACCATATCAAGGTTATCTGTTCAATGGACTGCAAGAAGCACCTAGATTATTTTAGCTGCTTCTGAATAACTTTGCACAGAAAAACATGAATCATTTTTATTGATAAAAAAACATGAATCATTTACAAATTTAAGATGGGAATGACAAGACTGCTTAAAAGCCACAAACAATCTCCAAATATAACTTCCCCTTTCTACCATTGCAAATGTCTGTCCAACACTTCAGGCAATAAAATGAAAAGCATAGAGATTCAAATATCCTCAAACACAAAAAATCTAAGCAAATACATCTACTTCAACTCCTATCACTTGAAACCACTTTTAAGTGGTCATGGCACTTCCCCCTGGAGAATGACAAATTGTGGCATAAAGTGATTTCAAGTGTTCGTGGGCTCTATAGGAACGGATGGGATGCCAGTATTCTGCAAAGGGCTGATCAAGCTGCTTCGTGGAAAGCAATGCATGGTATTCTTCCTCAATTCCTTGAGCATATCAGGTATGATTTGGCTTCTGGTAAAAGGATTATATTCTGAGAAGATGTGGGTTGGGGATCTCCCCTTGAAAGATGTGTGTTTCCTTCTCTGTATGCTCTCTTAAGCCTTGGAGACCTGTGTATGATTTCCTTGGGTTTCCCTCCTCCTCTGGGGAGGGATGGAATTTGGGGTTTGTGAGAAACCTTAGAGAGTCTAAAATCTCATCAATGTCTAACCTATTGAATATTTTGGATGACCTGGTTTTGATGATTTAGTGGATGATAAGCAGGTTTGGTCTCTCAGTCCCTCTGGGTCGTTTACCTATAAATCTTTTTTCTCTTCCCTCATGGCCAATTCCTCTCCCATTTCCTATTAAATAAGTTTGGTGTACCCCTATCCCCCAAAAGTCAGTGCCTTCTATTGGGAATTTTATCACGGGAGCATCAACATGGGTGATTTGCTGCAAAAGAAAAGGCCAAATTGGTGCTTGTCTCCTAATTGGTGCATCTTGTGTAAGTTGAATGGTGAGAGTGCTTTCCACCTCTTAATCTCCTGTCCCTTTGTTTGTCGTGTTTGGGAATGATTTTGCTCTCTTTTTGGTTGCAGGTGGGTCCCTCCTGTTAGTTTGGAAAGGCTTTTCAGCCCAACCGTTCTGAGATGCACATAGAGAAGAGGTAGAATCTTGTGGAAGTGTGCAAGGGCAGTGGTTGTGTGGACAATATTTCTTTGAGGAAAGAGAAAGAAATAAGGAGGCAATCTTGGAGACTATTACAGTAAAAGTAGCACATTGGGTGAAGACTTCGAAACCATTTTTAGATTTCTCAGTGGAAGACTTTTTCAAAACTATGGTCGATTGCCCTTTCTTCCTCTAGGAAACAAAAGGTCCTGGAGGTTTGGTCTCACTCAAGTGGTGAGTGGATGAAACTTAACTTTGATGGAAGTAATTTTGTCAATTCGAGACCCTTTGGAATTGGAGGAGTGATTAGAGATGGGAGTGGGAACATTTGTTGATTGTTTTTGAGGGCCTATAGAACAGGGTGATTCAATGAGAGCTGAATTAATGGCTGCTATTGTTGGGGTGCAAAAAGCTAAGGAAATGGGATTCACAAGGCTGATTGTAAAAGGGGACTCAAAAATAATCATTGGTTGGTTGAAAAAAAGGAGAAGGGGCATTATGGAAATTTGGAAATGAATTCCGACCATTCAAGTTGTTGCCAAGACAAATGCAAATTCATGTAAGATGGGTTAGGAGGTCCCCCACTAATGGGTTGGCGGATGGATTAGCTAAGCAATGAGTAAATAGAAATCATATGTTTTGGGCTCGATGTTAAAAGGGTGTGATATGTCCCAGAAATTTGACACGCAGTTCACAGACTTACAGTAGTGTTCACACACTCGAACATCAACAAAAGAAACTAGTATTCATTCAGCAGAAAACATTAACAGTTGGTTGGTTCTTCAAGAGACCGCCGACTCTCCCAAACACTCACAATATTCTTTACTCAAAGAAAACATACCACCCCATCCCCCAAAAACTCTTCTTATTCATAACTGACATAGCTATAAATGCCCCAAGACTCTCCTTATTCCCTCCAGCTATAATTGCCCTCATGTGATTAATTGTTCAATTATTCCCCCCCTTAGCTGATTGTTGACCTTTCCTCTTCCTGGCATTAATTGGGGCCTATCATTACCCACCGCCCAAAGTCTAACCTTGTCCTCAAGGTTAAAATGAGGAAACTGGTCTCAAAGTAAGTCAAAAGGCTCCCAAGAATCTTCAAAATCAGGCAGGCCCAGCCAATGAATAAGAACTCCCAAACCAGTAGCTCCAGGCATAGTGGATGGGCGCACACTGCGTACTGATATGTCCCTGCACAGGCCAAGCAGCAGCATCGCCCAATGCACAGATGGTGTGTCTGCTTTGTCACCTCTTGAAGCATGTCTATTTCCTCCAGCTTCGTGTTTCCAACCTTCAGCCTCTCCATGATCATCCACAGCCATCCTGTCCCCTCCCTGCATAGTGTGCACTGCCCACAACTTTCATGCTTATAGAAATAAGAGAGCCTAGCAATTGCATCCACAATATCAGTTGACTTGTCCATCACAATTACAGCAGCTGTCCCTAAACTCGTTTGGACAGCCTTGAGTGCATCATAATCCATCAACACATCATCACATATGTGCTTTGGAATCAGTGGAACAGAAGAACCCCCTGGTATCACTGTAAGCAAATTATCCCATCCACCTCTAACTCCTCCACAGTGCCTCTCTATCAGCTCCTTCAATGGAATACTCATCTCCCCTTCAACTGTACAAGGCTTATTCACGTGGCCTGAGACACAGAATAGCTTTGTCCCAGAAATGTTCTTCCTGTCAAAACTAGCAAACCATTCAGGACCACGCCTTAAAATGGTGGGGGAAACAGCCACAGTTTCAACATTTGTAACAGTTGTTGGACATCCATATAGCCCTGCATTAGCTGGAAAAGGAGGCTTCAACCTTGGTTTTCCTTGTTTTCCTTCAAGGCTTTCCAACAATGTCGTCTCTTCTCCACAAATGTAAGCATCAACCCCATAGTGGATATGAACATCAAAATCATATCCAGGTGGAAAACCCATGTTATGTCCCTCATGTTGTAAGTTACGTATCATAGCATGCAAAGATACCTGAGAAGAACAGAGAGAAGGATCGCCCTGTAATTTCACTCGGACACCTCCCAAATTGAGCTTCATAGACATGTTGCCCCAATTCATCACTGAGTCCCCGAGGGATGCTAACCAAGGAAAACCAAGAATGACATCCGTAGAGCCCAACTTTAAAGGAAAGAAATCAGCAATGACATCCAATTCGGGTAAGTTGAGGCAAACCTGACGGCAGACTCCGGAAGTTCTCACCTCCTCACCATTTCCCATCTGAACTCCAAATTTGTGTGTAGGGGTGCGGGGTAATTTCAATTCTTCCACTAAAGTTTCGGAGATAAAGTTGTGGGATGCACCCGAGTCTACCAATATGACCACCTCACGTGACAAAATGTGTCCACGTACCTTAAGGGAATTTGCCGCACACAACCCAACAAGAGACGAAACACAAAGTGCAGCTGATTCTGGAGCCGGAGCAATTTCGGTGTCCCCGGAAGTGTAGTCCAAATTAGATGCATCAGAAGTAATTTCCTCCACATCATCTTGAACCCATAAAACCTGAAGTGATTTCTGAGCACAACAGTGTCCCGGGCTGTATTTCTCGTCGCAATGGAAGCATAGACCTTTCGCACGTTTCTGCTGCATCTCTTTATCGGTCATCTTTTTGAAAGCAGGGGGTGGGGCCTTAATAATAGGGGCTGATGAAGAAGGAGGGATTGCGGCACGTGCGGGTCAGGTGACAGCAGGAGTAGTCACTTGCGAAACCCGTGAGTTAAAGTGGGTTCCAGAGAGGGACGTTGTGGGCCCACGAGGAAATGAACCTGATTGATAAGCCCATAAGGCCTGATTCTTCTCAATTTTCTGGGCTGCAACCATTTTTCTGATCAGCCCAACGGGTTCCATCTGTCGGAGTTCGGCCTGGATATCTGGGCACAACCCATTAACAAAGGCTGCTTCAAGGACTGATTCTGGCAGGTCACGTAAGGGAGCGGAGAGCACCTCAAATTGGCAACGATATTCCTTAACAGTAGAAGGTTGATGTAATGAGAAGAGCTGCTCCTGTAAATTACCTTCCTGAGTCGATCAAAAACGTTCAAGGAGGAGTTCCTTGAATTCAGCCCAACTCCGAAAAGGTCGTCGACCATCCTCCCAATAATACCACGCCAGTGCATCACCCTCTAAACAGACCACTGCTGCCCTCAAACGTTCCGCTGGAAGCAAGCCATTAATCTCAAAATAGCGCTCCGCGCGAAAAAGCCAGCCGTTTGGATTTTCCCCATCAAAAATAGGCAGCTCCAACTTCCGAGGAAGTGAATCAGAAGTATGTTCCAGGACTGTCATTGAAGGGGACGTTGGGAAAGCTGCACCCTTCCCTTTGTCAGCCGCACGACTTGATGCGGCTACAGGAGGAACATTGTCAGTTGTAGACAAGAGAGATGACAAGGACTATTGCTGCAGCAACAGATCAAAACGCCTTACCAAGTCTTGAACACCTCCTTCCAGGGATGTGATCTTCGACAGTCCAATTGTTATCTCATCACATAAGCCATCCACTTCAGAATGCAAAGAAGTCAAGCGTTCTTCGAAACCCTCCACCTGCGATGCCACTTCCTTAGCTGTCACCATGGCCGAGGAAAGACGTGCTCTGATACCACTGATATGTCCCAGAAATTTGGCACGCAGTTCACAGACTTACAGCAACTAGACCTGTTCATGAGCCGGGCCGGGCTTTGACTCTTTATTAACAGAAAAATGTTAGGCCCGAGCCCGAGCCCGGCCTGACCAACAAGCCTACAACTTGGGCCCGAGCCCGAGCCCGAGCCCGAAGCCCAACCTAAGAAAAGAAATTCAAAATTTTCCCTATTCAAATGGACATTTTCTATTTTAATTTAGATGTTTTTTCCCCTATTTAAATGAACAATGGGCCTACAAGTGAATCAACAACATTCTCAAATCAAAAAATTTATTCAAATGGACATCACATAGGGTTTTTACTTAGGTTTAACTATAGGTCAGGCTGGGTTTACTTAGGTTTAACTATAGGTCGGGCCGGGCCGGGCTCGGGCCGCGCTATTTTGGCAAAGCCCGAGCCCGGCTCAAATCTTATGCGGGCCGGGCTTTTTGGCCCGAGGTTAAGCCCGCAGGCCAAAAAGCATGTTCAAGCCTGTCTGGGGGTCGAGCCGGGCCGAGCTGGCTCGTCGGGCCACCCGGCCCATGAACAGGTCTAACAGCAGCGTTCACACACTCGAACATCAACAAAAGAAACTAGTATTCATTCAGCAGAAAACATTAACAGTTGGTCGGTTCTTCGAGAGACCGTCGGCTCTCCCAAACACTCACAATATTCTTTACTCAAAGAAAACATACCACCCCCATCCCCCAAAGCCCCTTCTTATACTCTACTGATAGCATAACTGACTCCCTCTATAAATGCCCAGCTGGCCTAGTTATAAATGCCCAAAAACTCTTCTTATTCATAACTGACATAGCTATAAATGCCCCAAGACTCTCCTTATTCCCTCCAGCTATAATTGCCCTCATGTGATTAATTGTTCAATTATTTCCCCCCCTTAGCTGATTGTTGACCTTTCCTCTTCCTGGCATTAATTGGGGCCTATCAGGGTGGTGGAACTCTTTGTTGTAAAGGGTGCTATTCCTTACAACTTCTTGTTGTATATTCTCTTCATCTTTGAGTTTTAATAAAATTCCTTGAGTTTCTGATAAAAAAAAAAAAAACAGAGTGAAAAGCCTAAGTGGTAGGACCCTTAACTTTTATCAAGAATAGGTATGCAAGTCTTAATCTAAATCTTGGATGTTTTTAACACCACTAAAGTTTTACCCAATATCACCAAGAAACTCCCACCAAGGCACCAACTCACTGTTCCTCAAGGTGTAAGTATTTCCCACCAGCTATATTTAAAATCTCTTTGATTACCCGATTCTTTTTTTTTTTCTTTCTTATCAATAACTGGAGACTCTATTAATGATCTAAATGCAAACCTCCACTAACAGAGTACCAGGATACGCAACAGGAGGGAAGTAAAAAAACAGCCATGACTGACAAAACAAGACTAAACAATTAAGGGAATTGATTTAAGATTGTAATTCTGTCCCCGTTCCAGTGCCCCAAACGAGGTTTTGGGATTATCCAATACTACCAACCTCAAGCTAAATTTGACTTCTAACCAAGTTTTCACAACAGTTGTTCATTCAAATGAATCAAGCCTCCCTCACTTTTAGAATCATTATGAATAACCTAATTTTAATCTGATTTCTCTAATCACCCCCCAAAAAAATAAAAAACAAAAGAAGATGTACTGTACTCTGTTTTTTTCCTAGATTTACATCGAACAAGAATATATGAATAGACTTTGTTATCTAAACTAAAGAAAAATATCTTATGTATGAGATATATAAATATCTTATATATGAATAGATAAACAAAAGTGGCAACAAAAGAATCATATCTTATGTATGAGAAGTGAAAGGAAGATAAAAAGGTAATGACCTGACTTGCGCAGCGCAACCTTGCGCTTATGGGGCTGAGGCTGAACGGGGGCCTCCTTAGCCTCACGGGCAGCTCTCTTGGCCAAATTGGTCTGGTGGCGCTTCCCCTGTGTATGGGCCAAGTAATTCCCCTCGTTGTTGTGCAGCGTCAGACAAAGCTTACACTCGTAGCTACAAAATGCAAACCAAACCGACAAATAAAGACTCCACGCCACCAAATGAAGAATAAATTCATATACACTACGTGCATTAGGGTTTCGAGAAAGAAACTAAGCAATAAAGAAAGAAAAGATGTTAAGAACCGACCTGCCGAGATGGTTGCGCATGAAGTAGGGGTCCTTAGCGAGATCAATGGTCTCAAGAGCCAGTCTTCTCAACCGCTCCCTCCTGTCGATAGCTTCGTTCTGAGCGGAGGCCGCGCCTCCGCTCCCTGGCTTCGATCCCCAGTCTCTATCCATTCTCCTTCCTCTCCGGCTCTCCCCTTTTCTCTCCCTCGCCCTTTATTAAGGTATACAATCTAGCTAGAGGAGCTACCTATACTCCCATGCAGCGCAGGGCTCAAGTTCAGGTCTGAGGAAAGAGTTCTCAGATCGCTCCCTAGTCCCTACGCATGGGAATTTATATATCCTCAATAAATGGCCGTTTTGCGAACGACAAACCATTTCGTAAGTCGGTTCATTTTAAATATCGGTACGTATTTTTCCTATCGGCCGATACGTATCTGATCATGCTTCCATAGTTCCATTAGTTCCATATTTTCCGTTTCAATCAGCTTTCAGCTTTTGACAGATAGACAATAGTAGAGACAATATTTATATTACTTGGAAAAAATCAAGATATAGCTATTTTCCGATTGTAGCGTAGGTATCGATTCATATTAAACAGATACATCGCAATGTTTATCGTAAAATGGTCCGACGGTCTGTTCCTTTGACCCTCTCAAAGTAAAGTTTTACAAATTCCTTACATTGACTACGCAGCATGTTTATCCTAAAACATCTCTTGTACTTGTATAGAGATGTTCCCAATACATGGTGGGATGTGAATGTGAGGTCAGTGTGAGGAGTGTTTTATGGGAGAATATTCCAATTCAAATTTTACTATATGCAATCCAAATTATCCAATGCCTTTAGTTACATCTTCATCCACATGATCAAATATCAGAAGTATCAAAGTTCCATTTTGCTTCTTACGGAGTGTGCCTGTGCCAACCTCACAGCACTTTTTTTCTTTTTTATTTTTTGAGTAAGACATGTTGTTAGGTCGGTGTAAGGCACACTTTGTGAGGAGCAGAACTGAACTCCAAATGTCAACCTATTTATGCACAGATCGAGGTATGAACTTGTGGCACTCGATAGCCAGATTATTTCATTTAGGTCCTGTTCATTTTTATTTTGGCCATTCAGCCAGGGAAATACTTATCAGTAAGTGTATTTATTTCTCGTATAAGTGAGACAATGACTATTTTACCCTTAAAATACAGAATTAGAATTGTATTGACACTTTTTTTCCCGAAGTGGAAAAGTGACTTTTTTGTGAGTCCCACATGAATCAACGACAAAAAGAATGTGGAAAAATCAGTTAATGGATATCACAATCCCCCCCCCCTTCCCTTAAAAACAAACAGGGCCTTAATACAGTTGGTATGGGAAAGGACTCTTGATTGATTTAACCAGTTGGAGCCGTCCGTTCAACAGTAGCATCAGCATATACCATATAGTCAGATAACAGTTCCAAATTTTGGTCCTCAATATAATTTGTTGAAGATATTTGCACTTGAGACTCTGAAAAGAATATAAATATAAATATAAATACATGTAAGACTGTGCATTCTACATATTTGTATTTGTACTCTTCCAAACTGAGCCTGAGGCCCTATTTGACAAGAGTGCAAATACAAGTAAGGACCCTATTGGTATCAAACTTTGCCTGGTAGGGATCAACCAACTGATAGTGTAATTTTATGGTCAAATAGAATTGGAGCTAACTTCATCCTCGGAGGACTCTAGGAATCAAGATACAATCGATTATCTACCACTTCTATTTAGGGCGTTTAGGCTCTCTTTGTCGAATTCGGATTCAGTCCTCACAAAACCGTCCTCACACTGTGACTTGCAACTCTGCATTGGGAATATCTCCCCGTGAATGAAAAAACATACAAATACAGAGATGCTCCCGATACATGGCTGCAGAAGGCTATGAGCAGAGTGTGAGGACTGAATCCATACTCCTCTGTCTGCGGTGCAAGTATAAACCAAATACAAATGTTGCACCCTGTTCAAATTTGCATACATTTATTTACATACATTTGCATTTCCACCCAATACAAATTTTGCACTCATAAATTTGAAATTATTTAAAGTGCAAACTTCATATCAAAGTTCAAAAATCAGATGTATGAACAATTACAGAGCTACCTATGTTGGACGATGCAGGTACATCACATGCAAAGGTTTTGAGGATGGTAATAAATTAATATAAATGATGATAACTAACAAAAATCAGATGTACTTTTATGTCTCAACTGTTCTTATCCACCACTTTCTACCATAATGGTAATGCTGTAACACTATTCCCTGATTTTTAGTGTCAATAAATATCCATTGTAATAGTCTATCCCTCTCTTTTCTAATGATTATTTTTTAATATTTTTTGATAAGGTCTATGTTCTGTTTCTACTGATACAGAATCACCTGGTATAAATATAACTTCCTATTTTGAAGCTCACTGAAAGAATCAGAACCCAGAAGAATGTAAAGTAGAACCCGCATCTAATCATCAGTGACCCAGATTTGCCAGATAGTATGTTAGCCATCGGTTCCAGAGCAACAGAGTTGTTGATCAACTGTTCCGCAGCCATCACACCGTCCCTTGCCATGCCATAGGAAAGGAAGAGATCTGCATTACTCTTCCCCAACGAGTAACACTTTCTACCACCACTTACAGTCATGCCACTTATTTGTATCATCCCAGCAGTAACACGAACAGGATTAGAAGCTTCATTTGCTTTATTCTGCCCAATAGCTGCCTCTTTCAAGGGGAACTCTGCAGCAAATGAAGGGGGAGCAGGAATCGAACCCAGCATGCGGCTGACATGTTTGACAAGGTTATTGTCCCAACCATTGCCATGTTGGACATCTACACCATAAAAGGGCAGAAAACAAATATCCCTTATGAGGCAATACAGGCAGAAGAATGTGGCAAAAATAACAAACACTGGCTCATAGCACAAGTCAGAATCACAAATTTGGAACAAAGCCTTTCAAATATTTCTATATAAAATAAAAGGGGTTTTTATAGTTCAGTCCACCCCTGGGGTGGAGCTAAGATTTCTAGGGGTGGACTGAATCCTGCCCGTGGATTGATGCCAAATTCCCAGGCAGGATGCGGTTTATAGGAGGGGGGGGCTACTAGTAGACTAGGAGGGGGCTGCAATTTCAGATTTCTGAGGTGGATTGCAGTCCACTTATCCCAAAATAAAAAGCTCTACCATTTCATTTGACATTTCATGTGATAGTTCAGGGACAAAGACCCATGGTTACTTTTTCTAAAACAGTTTTTTTTTTATTTGAAAGATTATGTACCTGGTGAAAACTTTGTTGTGTCTGGTTTTTGCTTTGAAGAGGATGCACCCTCCTCACCATCTTGTAATATAAAGGGCTGAGGTCCTTCAGGAAGCACTTCTCCAATTTCTGTGTTCACCTGTATACCAGATCAACATTCAAGATGTTCAGTTGCCACACTAATTCAAAAGTGACAAGCACAAGGCTTTGAGAGATTACCTCCAGGTTGAGGATTGATTCACTGAAAGTAGGAGTCTTTAGGTCATCCTCAACAGCATCAAGATACATCAGATATTCATCGACCATTTCAAATTCTGATGGACCTGCCTCTACATGGTTCTGGAGATCATTAATTTCTAGGAATAACCCATCATTGATTAGTAGACTATCAGAAGAATCAAAGAACTTCAGCTCCTCATTAATATGGTCAATGCCATGGGAATCATCACCCATAGGATTCACAAGATCATTCAGTTCAACAAAATGGTCATCTTGGATTGCTGTTGGCTCCATCTGATACTGTTCTAATAAGTCAGCGAACCATCGGTCATCAGGCAGTTCTGGTAAGTTTTCACTTTTATCCATGCCAATTAGTAACTCCTGATCATCTTTAAGGTCCTGCCATTCTTCTGGACAGTTGAGATTCTCATCATCTTTGAGGAGGTCACCAGGTCCCTCTAAATGGTTGAAACGATTTCCAGAATTAAAGTTCAATGGAGCAGGAGTGCTTTGAGATGGATCAATGCCAAGATCCTGAAAAGATATAAAAATAAAGATTTTAGGGCTACAATTACAAGAACCCAAAAGGGGTCATCGTTGCTTGATGCAAGGATAAAATCTCAGCCTGACAAACATGAGAACAAGGGTTTGATTCCAAGAATAGGCACTTTGTGTGAAAGAATATCAAGGTTAGGTTAGTATCCAGTCCAACCCTCAATAGACCAAGATGGCCGGGGGAAAATTAGGTATTGGCCCTTAACTATGAGAATCCAGAAGAAATATAACACTAGTTAATGAATCCTGGAGAAGACAATCTAAGAAATACAACACAGAATGCATAACAGCAATGATCAGAACTATTTAAGTTTGCAGGAACTTAATGTAAAGTTATAAATAATGTTTATCAGTTGATTAATGCTATTGAGCTCTTAAGTTCATAGTCCTGACAAATGAGAGTTCAATAAGAAAAACAGAAAAAGGGAAAGGGTACTTTTATCCTTGTGGCCATTAAATGGCACACATCAACCATTAGTCAGTCATCATAAATAAGAGGAACACAACAAATTGAATTGAGTTTGTGGAGGCACAAACAATTTCATATTACTGATGCAAAAACAAATATATTAGTTGTTATTAATTTTTTCCCACATTATCTCGATAATATTAAAAAATTGCTTGACACAAAAAAAAGGCTCAAAAGGAAGTATATATTTCACCCACCAATTGTGGAATAACCAATCACTGCCTTGTCACAATCAGGTTGTCCTGCAACAAGAATCATGTCCTCCATTCCACTCTAAGGCAGTTATAATAATTAGCTAAGGATCCTTTTTTAGCACCTAATCCCAGTTAGTTTTAGCCACCCCTCTCCTTTTTCTATCAGTAACTCATCCAGCAATTTCATTAGTATGAAATAAATGACAGAACAAACAAAGTAGTACACAAGCACAGGACCAAAAAGAAAAAAAAAAAAGAAAAAAATGGGATAGATCCAATAGCTACTTTGCCCCATCATATATACCCCACACTCATATATAGTAATCCTTACCCCGTGGGTATTCCCCCAACCCTGCAAACGGATTGGATTGAATCAGATGTACCTAGACCCAAGTTTGATTCATTAATACTCAAATTCAAATCAAATCTTATCGATGGGATTTAGATCAAACTCAGATCAGATTTGGATATTGAATATCATTAATAGATTAAACTAAAACATATCTGGATATTATATGTTATTAATAAAATAAAGAGAAAACCTAATTTAATATTGTATGGCATAAATAAAACGACTTGAAAATAACTTTTGACTTAAATCTGACTCTTTAGTGAACATATATTCAACCACTTCACTAATAGATAGTTAGATTCATATTAATTTTATGATGATATAAGCATAAATGTTAATTTGTAAATGAATAGATTAGTACTGATCCGTTGATGATAAAAAAAGAGTCAGCCTGGGCAAGCCCCAGCCTAAACATCTAGGCCCAGCTCAACTGGTACATGGGCTGGTCTAGTGCAAAGTTGGCCACAAATAAGGTCCATGGCTCAGTGCAGACTGTTTGAATTCAGATGTCACCTAGCCCTCAAAGCAACATCTAAAGAAAAATAAAGTTTGACATCCATCAGGTAACAGGTAATGGGTGGCCACACTGCTATGGTAGGTGGGTAGGTGGGCTATTGGACTTAGACTTCAGGTTTAGGTAAAGAAGTAAATAAAAACATATTTTGCACATTTATATGATATATAATACATAGGATATGTATATATTACAGGCCAAGTTGGGCGGACTAGGCCTTGAGATTTGATGCCCAGGCACAACCCGTCCTATGTGTAGGTTTAGACTTTAGTGCAAGTCCAGGCTGAACTCAACTAGAAAAAATTCATACCAGGTTGGTCCAAGCCGATTTTAATCACTCCTATTGACAAAACTGCAGCACCAGAATTATGACCAAGAAACCAGGCCACTCTCTAACATTGATGGTTGTATTGAATTATAACTGGACTACAGTGGATGATGATTCACAGGTTGTCAGTCTAGATGCAACTTAGCACGAGAGTCCATTGACATTATAGCATTGAATTAAAAAAATTAGATCCCTATCATTTAGAAGATAATCAGCTAATTCTATGACTGGATAATATGTGGATAATTTGGTTTGGTAGGAAGGGATGGGGTTTGGTCATTCCTGTATGTATTTCCATTGTATGCATTTATGTTAGTAGTACACTCTTCCTTGTTTGTTGTTTTGCCTCCATTAAATCTTCTTTTCTTTAATCTTTTCCCATTGTTCAGGGCTTGAAAATTGTAATTTTTTTCTCACATTCAAATAAAGTTTTTTTTTTATTTTTCATCCAGATAAAAAAAAAAGGTTCATCAGAGAAAATATCACCTTTCAAACCCTACCTCCCTCCCTCCCTCTCAGGTGTTCATTAAAACAATATCACAGCCATCATATTGCCCAGAGAGCACCTAAGCAAACACAGAGTAGTACCAAATGTGTGTCCTTGTAACCATCGTTTTACCCATTAAGGCAATAGCAAATATGAATCCTATAAAGATGGAGAATCATATAAAATATGCAAGAAGAATAATGGAAACCACAGCAAGTCACCAAGTATACAAAACTTAATTTATCTCACGAAGGTGAAACAATGCCTTTGTGCAGATACTCAACCCTAGATCCATCTAGTTCACATCCAAACTACAAATTTGTTGGCCAACCTCAAAATGTTCAAGGACCATGTGACACCTTGATTTTTTTTCCTTTTTGTAGGAGGATAAGTTCCTCTTCAAAAAAAAATAATATATTAATTGGTAAGCCCTAGCAACATTCTCCCTCTGTGAATAGGTTTCTGCAACCCCATCTCATATTTCCTTAGTTGTATTTGCCCATAAAAAATTTTTACTTATATGGGGCAACATGGAATTAAACAACCAAGTCATCACCATATAATTCTCCTGTACCCACCGGGAGTTGCTAGTTTCGGGTTTCACTTCTTCACCAGTGATATACCCTAATTTTCCACGAGCACCAATGGCCATCTTTGCAGATTATGACCATTCTAAGTAATTTGCACCATCCAACCTAATTGTAGTAATGGTCCCAGTCTCGAAAAGGTCTCCAACACCTCCTCTCACTGGTCTCATTTCACTCCCAGGCTTATTTTCAACTCCGTGACCCTCCATGCTTCTCAAAAAGTGTAAAGGAAATAACTGAAATATGCAAGAAGATCAAATGAAACACTTCTGGAATCAACAACACCTTTCTAGTGTCCTATACTGTCTTTCCACAAAAGATTCCTTTTTTCTGTGGGACGGGAAAAAAGAGAGAAGAGGCAATTGCTCTCTCTAGAAGCCTCCAAATCAGGCAGGACTTGAACCGCCCCTGACAGAAAACTCCAAGGAACCCTAAAAAATTAGGGAACCACTTCCTAGGTCAAAATTGAAGAGTCCAACAGAAACACGACTCTTTCCCTTTCTCCAGTTTTTCCTGAGTTTGATAAGAAACCCTAGACCAGCTACAGGGCACACAGATCCACCAAAAAATCCAAAAACTGGGCTTACTTGAGATCTTCGATCAGCCTCTTAAATCACCATGCAGTCGACCGACCTAGGGCTGCATGAGAAAACAACTCAAGGAACCTTCGGCCTGCTCTGATACCAAGTAGAAATCACTGATTGCAGATTTAGTCGAATTTCTTGTGAAGGGAAAGAGGAGGAAGATGAAGATTTCAGCAGAAGAGAAGAAAAGAGAAGGAGAAAGAGTAGGAAGTCAACCAGGATTCTTAGATTTACCCTAGCTGCCAACTCCTCATTATATTTATACTTAATTTAAAGAATGAGATATTACTAGGATGCCCTTAGTAGGGCGGCTACTAATGTAGCTGAGCAATCACAACTTAAACATAAACTAATGGGCCTAAAGCCCAACAACTTCCTAACTAAATAACTTAAAATAAGAATAAAAACAACTAGGCCCATCTCAACAATTCTTAAAGGTAGATATAACAAAGAGTGCTGAAATTGGCCTTTTAAAGGAGAATTCCCAACCCAAACATGTTCCCAAAATTTAATGAGATTGTTTGAGTGCAAATCATACCTGGTCCAAGGAGAAAACAAAGGCAAAATAGCTTGGATGGCTTTCTAGGGAGATGCCCTTGTAGTCCTTGCTAGAATCCCAAAGTCCCATCCATTGTCTGCAAGCCCATGAATACTACGCACTATCTTGGAACACAATTTTTCATTTTACAATGAAAATTTCCATAGCCATTTACCCAATAAGGCCAAGTTTCTCTTCCTTATGTTCTCAATAACAAGGCCTCCATCCTTCTTACTCCTGCACACCACCTCCCACCCAACCCTATGATCTTTTTTATCCTCCCTTGGCTCCCAAAGGAAATTTCTCATTAATTTTTCCAACCTACTAGCCACCCCCACCAGATTCTTAAAAACTAACAAAAAGTAAACAAGCAAGTTACCTAAGGCAGACCTAATTAGAGTGATTCTCCCTCCAAGAGAAATTTCACAAAACTTTGGTTACACTATGATAACTAAAACAAAATCCTAAAAACTTTGCATGGAATTCTTTCAAGTAAGATTTTAGGAATCCTTCCTCAAATTTCAGGATTTCCTCATATATATTTGTAGACATTAAAATTTTCATGGGCTTCTAAATGGGCCCTACCCCCCCATAAACTCAAATTTGCTCATGGGCTTTACTATGGGTCCTTCTATATGGACCTTACCCCATACTCTCAAATATGTGCATGCCCTCACTTTGAAGTCAAACTTAAATTCAAATTTGAATTACAAATCTTAGTGGTTTATGGAAATAATCCAACTAAAGCCCATCTCAAGTCCTAATGATAGAAATCTGGTCAATGATCGGAGAAAGAATAGTTGATCAAGAATCATTCTCTCTATAAATGGAAAATTGCCGACACTTTTCTTTATAAAAGGTAACTAGAGATAATCAAATTTCTAATCAACCAAGGCACATCTTCCTGTGGACGGAAATTAGTCAATGATTCAAGAGAGAATAATGGATGATAAATTATTCCCTCCAAGAATGGTAGTAATTACAATCTTTTACTCTCTAAAAGGGTAAGAAGAACCAATCAAATCCTCAATCAAAGGGAGGAAGAGATTAAACCAAAAAATCTATAAATAGGGATTCCCATCAAGAGGGAGGGGACTTTTGGTCAAAAACTAAAAGGGCTCTTGGAGAAGGAAGAAGCACAAAGCCACAAACATCATATTCTTAAGAGAAAAGCCACAACACTCTTGGAGTTTGCAGAACCCTTCTTTTGATCAAGCTTTCAAAGCCCAATTTAAGGAAGCAATCACCATCATTTTCTGAAGCACAGGACCACGTCGTCCGACCCTTGGCTTCAACTCCAATACAAATCTTCAAGTTGCAAAAAATATTTCATCAAGAGAGATCCAGAGATGCTATCTTCTTTTGTAGGAGAGAATTCAAATACAAAGAGTTTCTATCCCATTTACTTTAAAGATAAGAAAATCAATTTATTTGAATTTGTCTTCAATTTTTCTTGTGTTTGGATTTATATACAAAATTTGTGTTAACAAATTTGTCTTGGAGACATACCGACTCTAATTACTTGATAAAATGGCATTTCTTGAACCCATGTCACCTATTTTAGTATTTGGACTGAAATAGGTGGCCTTTGAGGGGAAAAGATTTTGCCATAAACTTCTAGCATTTGCACATTTGGTGGAGAGGTAGTCCTTGAACCCTATCACCTATCTTGGCATTTGGATTGAAATAGGTCATCTTTGAGGGGGGGAAGATTTTGCCATAAACTTCTAGCATTTGCACATTTCGTGGAGAGGCAATTCTTGAACCTGTGTCACTTATCTTGACTTCTGTAGAGAAGATGGGCCGAATGGCCCATAGACTGTCATTTTATGTTATGTTATGTTTCTCTCTGTTGTGGGCCTTATTCTAGGCCCATACTCTATAATATTCTGTTTTTTGTATTTTCCTGCTCACTCAAGGGCCTCTCCGTAATTTGTCAAAGATTAACTTATTAATAAGATGTTTAGAGTGTTAGAGAGAGGTAATGTTCGAACCTCTTATTCTCTAACACTCATTGCAGCAGCTCTCTCTCTTCTCTTCCTCTCTTGTTTGCTGTTTTGCTGTTTTGCATCTAATCTCAAACAGTTCCATGCATCAAGTGAACTGTTTTTCAACTTGGTATCAGAGCGGGTCGTTGCTTGGCGTGTCCCTCATGTGGTTCTAGTTCAGCCAACTGCATGAGGAGGTTCTAGGGCTGAATGTTTACAGTCATTCGCCTGGTTCTTGGAGGTCATTGGAGGGTGCCCAAGTTTCTATACACTTGGAGAAGGGTTCGGTGACCAGGAGGAATCAGAGAGCAAGTTTTTTAGCCTGATTTGAAATCAGAGAAAAGGGATTTCGAAGCTAGCTCAGAGAGCAAAGTGTTCAGCCTGGTTTGAAGTTCAAACCAGAGATACTGTAAGTTGTTTTCTCAGTTCTTTGCTGAGTTATTTTTGTTATTTGGGAGGACTGTTAAAGCATTCAAAGCACACCTCCATTTGGCCCACTGTTGCTGGACTGATTTCTGGGTTATTCTAGAAGTGTGGTTCGGCTGCTATTGGGCTTCCAAACTGCTGAAAAACTGATCTAAATTAAGGGGTACAAGCCTCTACTTTAGTTCAGCTGCTTCTTGGACCTAGACAAAGTGTTCTTGAAGTGATTTCTGCTTGTTAACAGTGAAGTGTTGACTGTTGCATACATATTGTTTGTAAAAAGTCCTCTTAGGTACTGTGGACTGTTTTCTTTGTTCTCCTTGGAAAATTACTGTTGGGAACCAAGAATACATATTGTTTGGAGGCCTGCTGATTGTTCCTTGAAGGCTGAATCAGGGTTTCTTCTCTTTGAAAGTGCTGCCACCGAACTTGGTTCTCACGGCTGTCAGTTCTGAACTGAGTTTGTGTGCTGCTGTGTTTGCTACTGTTTCAACTCAATCTGAGTTCTTTGAAATCAAATCACTTTTAAAGGCCTGCCAAAACCCTAATTGAAGCTGTTACATAATGGACTTCTCAGAAATTGAGAACAAGAGCACTGCTGAATATGGACATAATTTGGGAACTACAACTGATTCCTTGTTGGCTGTAACTACAGTTAAATTGGATGGAACCAATTATTTGGCCTGGTCACAATCCGTAAAAATTCATATTTGCAGTAGAGGAAAGTGGGGGTTTATCTCTAGGAGCAAGAAAGCTCCCCCAGAGGAGGATCCCTCTTATGAGAAATGGGTGCAGGAGAATTACACAGTGATTGGGTGGCTTGTGAACTCAATGCAGCCACAGATTAGCCAACATTACTTGTGGATGAACTCGGCTAAAGAAATCTGGGATAGTGTTGCAGAAACTTACTCCCAGAAGTTGAATGTTGCCAGAGCTTACAAACTGAGAAGTGATGTGAAGATTCTAAGACAGGGAGAGAAGTCACTTGCAGCATACTTCTCAGCCCTAAAATCTATATGGCAAGAAATTGACTTGATAGAGGCCGTGACATGGGATACCCCTAAAGATGCTGAAACATATAGGAAATTGGTTGAAAGGAATAGGGTCTTTGAGTTCTTGACAGGGCTCAATTCTAAATATGACATTACAAAGCAAAACATCTTGTCCAAGGAAGATGTTTCATTGTCTCAAGCATATGCTTTGGTCAGCAGTGAGGAAAGTAGGAGGAAAGTGCAGGTTCAAGGGGTCAGTATCAATGATCGTTTTGCAAATATGGGAATCAAACCCAAAGGGGTTACAGGAGCTCCCAGTGGCACAGGAAAGAAGGAGGTGGTGTGTGAATATTGCAAGAAGCCGAAACACACTAAGGACAAGTGCTGGAAATTGCATCCCAGTCTTGTTCCTATCCGATTCCAGAAGAAGAATGACAATAGAAAGACAGGAAGTGCACATACTGCCACAAGTACAGATACAGAGTTTGAGTCTGCAAGTGCACAATTGGCAGCCATGAAAGCTGAATATGAGAAGTTTGGAAGGATGATCAGCCAGCTTGAAGGTGTAACTTCATCATCCAACCCTTCTGGAAGTCCAGCCACCACTGCATTTGCTCACTCAGGTATAAGGGCTTCTGCTAACCATGCATCTACCTCAGGTAATCCCAAGACCCCTTGGATCATTGACTCAGGTGCTTCTGATCACATGACCAACCTTTCCACTTTGTTTGTGTCATATAATTTGCTTCCTGGTCGTGACAAAATCACCTTAGCTGATGGTTCTCTTGCCCCCATTTCTGGCAAGGGAACTGTCAAGCCTACAGACTCTTTACTTTTATCCTCCACTCTTCATGTACCTAAGTTAAATACCAATTTGTTATCTGTAAGTAGCTTGACCAAGTCATTGGATTGTTGTGTAACCTTTTTCCCTTCTCACTGTGTGTTTCAGGACCTGAAGTCTCGGAAGGTGATTGGGAGTGGCCATGAAGCGAATGGAATATACTTGCTTGACACCCCTGGCCAATGCTTTGATCATCCCAAGAATGTTGCTTTTGGTTCTACTTCTTCAGAGTCTGTCAGTCAAATTATGTTGAGTCATTGTCGAATGGGTCATTTACCTTTTTCTGCTTTAAGTCATTTGTTTCCCAAACTGTTTAAGGGAGTCAGTGCGTCCAGTCTCAGTTGTGAGTCATGTCAGTTGTCAAAGCATTGTAGAAAAAATTACCCTGTGAGCAATAAAAGATCCTCTTTTCTTTTTCATATTGTACACTCTGATGTGTGGGGGCCTTACCACTTACCCTCTATGGGGGGCTACAAATACTTTATCCTGTTTATTGATGACTTTTCTAGATTCACTTGGATATACTTAATGAAATCCCGAGACTTGTTAGGCAATTTCATGAGCTTGTTTTAACTCAATTTGGTACCAGAATTAAGGTTTTCAGATCTGACAATGCAAAAGAGTATTTTGAGAAGAGCTTATCCTTGTATCTCTCTGACATGGGGGTTATTCACCAAAGCTCCTGTGTTAGAACCCCTGAACAAAATGGAGTTGCTGAGAGGAAAAATAGACATATTGTTGAGGTTGCAAGGAGCCTTTTATTTGCCTCACATGTTCCCATAAGATTTTGGGGTGATGCTGTACTTACTGCTACCTATCTAATAAACCGTATGCCATCCAGGGTTTTAGGGTTTAAATCCCCCTTCAGTCTTCTTCATCCAGATAAGGATCTCTTCCCAATTCCTCTTCGTGTGTTTGGTTGTACCTGTTATGTTCACATTCCAAGTGTGCAGAGACACAAGTTTGAACCAAAAGCCCACAAAGGCATCTTCCTTGGTTACTCCCCCACACAAAAGGGTTATTGTTGTTTTGATCCAAAGACTGGCACCAGACATGTCTCTATGGATGTTACATTTGATGAACTTTCTCCTTTTTATGGTTCCTCTCAGGAAGGACATTGTCAACAGGGGGAGAGTCTGTCACAAGTTTTTGCTCTTCCCCTTCCTGTCCCAGTTCAGTCTCTTGACAAATCTGTATCCTCACAAAATGAATCAAAGGAGGATCAGCCACTTCATTCTTCTTGTCCTAGTGCTCCTATCTCTTTACCTCCTCGTCCTACCCATAATCCCAAAGTGTATCAAAGGCAGAGACCCAGGAATGAGCAAGTGGTTTCCCTTACAACAGATAAGGCTCATACCCTCCCAATCACAGATGAGATAACAGGTATTGCTTCAGCTCCCTTGGAATCCTCCTTCCCAGATCTTGATGTCCCCATTGCTGTTAGGAAAGGAAAGCGGAAGTGTACTGCACACTGCATTTCCAAACACCTTTCTTACGACCTACTTTCCCCTTCATATTGTGCCTACCTCTCTTCAGTTGCTTATAACCCCATTCCTAGGTCTGTATCAGAAGCTCTTGGGATTCCAGAATGGAGAGATGCCATGCAGGCTGAAATGGATGCTCTACATGAAAATGGTACTTGGGAGGTGGTGGATTTGCCTGAAGGGAAGGATCCAGTTGGATGCAAGTGGGTTTTTTACCATTAAATACAGGGCAGATGGGACTATTGAGAGGTACAAGGCTAGACTTGTTGCAAAGGGCTACACACAGACATATGGGATTGACTATCTGGAAACTTTTGCCCCTGTTGCTAAGATGACATCTGTGAGGGTTCTTTTATCTCTGGCAGCTCACTTTGATTGGCCTCTCTATCAGTTAGATGTAAAGAATGCATTTCTGAATGGTGACTTACATGAGGAGGTCTACATGTGTCTTCCTCCAGGAATGTATGGGAAAGATATGCAAGGAAAGGTATGTAAACTGAAGAAATCTCTTTATGGCCTCAAACAATCTCCTAGAGCCTGGTTTGAGAGATTTAGATCTGCACTTGTTAAATTCGGCTATGTTCAGACACAGTCAGATCATACTCTTTTTGTGAAGAAAAGTGGGTCTCTAGCAGTGTATCTCATTGTGTATGTTGATGACATTATAGTGACTGGTGATGATGCCTCAGGCATTCTGGGCCTTAAGTCTTTCCTCCGTACAGAATTTGAGATTAAGGATCTGGGGGAGTTGAGATATTTCCTTGGCATAGAAGTTGCCAGATCCAGGGATGGGATTCTTATTTCCCAGAGGAAATATGTCCTTGATTTGTTGTCTGAAACTGGCAAATTGGGTGCAAGACCAGCTGCAACTCCTATTGATATGAGTCACAAACTTTCAGCTTCGGATGGAACTTTGTTAGAAGACAAAGGGGTCTTCCAGAGACTTCTTGGGCAACTTTTGTACCTGTGCATGACTAGGCCAGATATTGCGTATGCTGTCAGTTGCATTAGCCAGTTCATGCATGCTCCTAGAGATACCCATATGGCAGCAGCAGAACGGATTTTGTGCTATCTGAAAGGCTCTCCAGGAAAAGGACTTCTATTTGCCAAACATGGTCATCTGAAACTTGAAGCCTATACTGATGCTGATTGGGCTGGAAATATTGATGATAGAAGATCTACTTCAGGGTATTGCAGTCTGTTGGCTGGTAATGTTGTCTCTTGGAGGAGTAAGAAACAAACAGTTGTGGCTCGATCCTCCGCAGAAGCAGAATATAAAGCCATGGCACATGGAGTCTCGGAATTGTTGTGGCTAAGGTCCTTAATGGAAGAACTTGAGGTAGATCATGACAAACCCATGATGTTGTACTGTGATAATCAGGCTGCCATCAACATTGCTCACAACCCGGTACAACATGATAGAACCAAACATATTGAGGTTGATAGACACTTTATTCGTGAAAGAGTCTCCTCCGGTGAAGTGTGTCTTCCATTCATTACTTCTGAAGGACAATTGGCAGATTTTCTCACCAAGGCCATTTCCAAGGCAAGGCTTCAACATGACACTGGCAAGCTGGGCATGATTAACATCTATGCTCAGCTTGAGGGGGAGTGTAGAGAAGATGGGCCGAATGGCCCATAGACTGTCATTTTATGTTATGTTATGTTTCTCTCTGTTGTGGGCCTTATTCTGGGCCCATACTCTATAATATTCTGTTTTTTGTATTTTCCTGCTCACTCAAGGGCCTCTCTGTAATTTGTCAAAGATTAACTTATTAATAAGATGTTTAGAGTGTTAGAGAGAGGTAATGTTCGAATCTCTTATTCTCTAACACTCATTGCAGCAGCTCTCTCTCTTCTCTTCCTCTCTTGTTTGCTGTTTTGCTGTTTTGCATCTAATCTCAAACAGTTCCATACATCAAGTGAACTGTTTTTCAACTACTTCATATTGAAACAAGTGACTTTTGAGGGGGAGAGACTTTCCATTAGCTCCATTATTGGTAAGTGCAGTACCCTTTTCAGTTTTCTCTCTCTTTTCCTTTATTTCTTTAAAGAAATGCCCCCTATTTATGCTTGTTTATTACCAAGTAATAGAGCCAATATGTCTCCAAGACAAATTTGTCAACACAAATTTCATGTATAAATCCAAACACAAGAAAAATGAAGACAAATTCAAATAAATTGATTTTCTTATATTTAAAGTAAATGGGATACAAACTCTTTGTATTTGAATTCTCTACTAAAAAGACATTGCACCTCTTATTCTCTCTTGATGAAATATTTCTTGCAACTTGAATATTTGTATTGGATTTGAAGCCAAGGGTCAGATGACGTGCTCCCGTACTTCAGAAAGCGATGGAGATTGCTTCCTTCAATTGGACTTTAAAAACTTGATCAAAAGAAGGGTTCTTCAAACTCCAAGAACGTTGTGGCTTTGCTCTTAAGAATATGGTGTGTATGACTATGTGTGCTTCTTCCTTCTCCAAGATTCTTTTTTACTTCACTTAGTTTCTAACCAAAAAGTCCCCTCCCCCTTGATGGGAATCCCTATTTATAGATTTTCTTTTTGTTTAATCTCTTCTTCCCCTTGATTGAGGCTTTTATTGGTTCTTTTCACCCTTTCCAAAGAGCAAAAAATTGTAGTTACTTCCTTTCTTTAATAAAATAATTTATCATCCATTATTATTCTCTCTTCAATCATTGACCAATTTCCATCTATGGGAAGATGTGCTTTGGTTGACTAGAAATTTGGTTAGCTCTAGTTACCTTTTATAAATGGTTGGCAATTTGCCATTTATGGAGAAAATGATTCTCAATGAAATATTCTTTCTTCAATCATTGATTAGATTTCCATCATTAGGACTTGAGATGGGCTCTAGTTGGATTATTACCATAAACCACTAAGACTTGTAAATCAATTTTGAATTTGAATTTGAAATTTCAGTTTGACTTTAAAGTGGGTCTCGCACGGATCTTTCCATCATGCTAATGGATTTGCAACAGCAAAGCCCAAATGTTAAGGCACATGCACATATTTGAGAGTATGGGGCAGGGTCCAAATAGAAGGACCCATACTAAGGCCCATAAGCAAATTTGAGTTTATGGGGGTAGGGCCCATATAGAAAACCATGAGAATTTTAAATGTCTACAATATTCATCCAGAATTTCTGATTTTTGTGTAGAACCTATAAAATATCCAAATTTTCAAAATTAGATTTTGGTTCTGAAATATGCACAAAACTTCTGAACTTTAAAGCCTTGATACTAATAGTAAATCCATACTTCCTACAACAAGAACAGATAAAGGAATAAAGAAGTCCAAACTTATTGTGGGCTTTTTTGTAATCTATATATCTTTCGGGAGAGATAAGGAAATTTATCTCTCCTTCTGCATTCTGCTATGTACCATTCTATCTTGTTTAATGAATGGATATAATTTTGTTATCAATCAAAAAATATGATAAAAAAAATAAAGGGATATATATATATATGTGAAAGAATGGTAGGATCCATCGTATGGACGCAAAAATGGTTGCGGAATGGGTGGACGAATTTCAAAAATTTCCTACCTTTCTTCCAACTGGGAATCATATTCCCTAAATTTAGAATACAATATTCAAGGATCCTACTTGAACCATAACCGAACCAAATCTGAACCAAAAGACAAGGGAGGAATTATACCTGATCCAGAGAAGCAGTATCTCCCAAAGTTGGTGTTCACGCCCAAAGAAGACACCGAGATCCGCTCCTGTTGAAGATGACACAGCAACTGTGGAACGGAACCAGCAGAGTGTGTCCTACACACCGAATTCTTCAGAAGAATTCTCTGGAAACAATGAGCACCGAACTTGATCAGTTTCTTTTGGAAAACTGATATCAAGAACTGATTTCTTGATTTCTTCTCAAAGATCGAATCCTGCAGTGAATGGCGGCGGTTGGAGGAGAACTCCTGAGATGAAGATGGCGAATGCTGATTCTCTTCTCTCTGGAGTGTATGAGATCCTTATCTCAATTCGCAGGAGAATTTTCTGCTTAAACCCTAGGTTCGAATTCTGTTAATCATCTTAGGATTTCTCCTCTTTTCTTCTTGATTAAGAAATCTCCTAATCCTATTAGGAGTTATCCCAATCCAAATCAGCATCTGGATAGGGGATGATCTTAATCCTATCTGCAGATTAGGTTAGTTTACTCCTAATCTTATCAGGAGATTACCATATTCAAATCTTATTCGAATTTGGTCTCCTGGAGTGGATTAGGTTAAAGGCTCAATCCTTTTGCTAACCTTAATCTCATATCCGCCCCATTAGTGGATGATCACATCAGCCCAATTCGAAATGGGCTTTTGGCCCATTAAGTAATCAGTGCTCAATTAGTTTCCAATCTGCTGGCCAGTTGGGCTTCTTTGTATGGCGTGGGACCCAAGCATTGATCTACACACCAGCCATATGGGCTCGGCCCAGCCTTTATTGCAAGGCCTAGCCGAATTCACTAGGAAGCCCAGTGAACCCCTAAGCCCATCACATGGACCCTATGGGCCCAACACTTACACTAAATGGTCCCTGGGCCAAGCCATCTTATAAAAGCCCAGGGACTGTGGGCAGGTGCAAGATTAGCCCACCAGGTATTATCCTAAATGGCCTTACACTTAACCTCTCAGCCCATAATGATCAAGCACTGCCCGACAAGAGAGGACCTCTCCCTCGGCTGCAAGGAACAGTGTTGCACTCTCCACTCACATGGATCCCGGGAATTAAAACCATTTGCAAACAACTTGAAAACGAAAATACCTATATATCATATATATAAATTTTGCAAAACAAAATTCCAACGATTGAAATCAACTGCCGGCAGTTTGGTTTCCATCAGAGATAGTGCATTCCCGATCATTACCTTTGTTCGACAAAGGGGCTGATCCTGTCACTATGATCACCCACTTGGATGAATTCTCAGACTGCCCCAACATGCCCAGGTTTTGACCCCCGCTAAGGATCTCACTGAATGGCATATCAAAGACAACCCAATCCAACACCTAGTGAAGTATCATAATCGAGTCTAGGGGTCAGGTGTAACTTTCCAGTTTTGCCCATCTGTCTCTAAGATCCAGGGCAATACTGGAAATCTGGTCCGGTTCAAGGATTCGAGTAATCCCATACTGCATGTGCCTTAGGTCTTACCCTGGTGGTCGAGACAAGCCATCCCAACACTTGGCGGCACACCAGTATCAGCCTTGGCAGGATAAATCTCCCCAGACTTATCCAATGGCTGTGAACATTTAAAACTAACACGAGTCTCAATAAATGTCCAGTTTTAGGGTCTTACATAGAATCATACCAAAC
The DNA here is from genome assembly GCF_055504915.1 of Nelumbo nucifera. Taxonomy (NCBI): domain Eukaryota; kingdom Viridiplantae; phylum Streptophyta; class Magnoliopsida; order Proteales; family Nelumbonaceae; genus Nelumbo; species Nelumbo nucifera. The sequence continues at coordinate 8,158,893 of NC_142654.1, read as the reverse complement.
AACATGAATCAAACATGCACTTTATTTATTTACACTAAATGTCAAAAGTACATCAAATCAGATTGAAGCTAAGGGCATACAAAATTGTCTAACAATATGACCTTCCAAGTGTCACAAGATGAGGTTGACTGGGGTTGCAACCTCACACACAGTGAGTCTATGGCCCGAGTAACCAAACTGTAGAGAAAGAGCAACAGAAGTTGAAGTGAAATTGTGAAACTGTTAAACATAGAAACTCTGCTAGATATGGAAGTGCTCTAGATCATGCATGTATACAAGTGTAAGACTGTTTGATACAAAATATGTCTAAGATTTGGACTGCCTCTACAGTGTGCATATTTGTTTTGATAATTTTACTACACAAGGAGTGTAAATCTAAATTGACTTCTGTAGAAATCTCTAATATTTTACAAATATATAAAATATAATATGACTAAGCCTACTAAAATGTCATTTACTTGGAAGAAAATCTAACTACTGGAAATAAGATATTGCTTTGGAAGATTGGTGCTAGTAGGGAACTTAAGGCAATTGGAAACTTCAAGTTTTAAAACTGTTTAAGAGCCTAGGTGCTTTAATGGTGGACTTCTACAAATGGAAAGAAGACAATGTAGAGGAGAGGACAAAATATGAGAAACAAGAAGAGATAAGAGGTATATTGGGTAGAGTATCACTAACCAAAACCACCTTGGAAATAGAATCTAACCAAACCCAAAATGGAAAATGGAGCCTCACCATCAAGGAGAAGAGTCTTGCTTCTCAACTACAAGAAATGCTCAAACTTCAAAATTCACTCATTTATGAAAAGGAGAAATGAGGGTACAATGCATTCATTTTACAATCCAAGAAAAAATTACAAAAATAGCCTAATCTCATAATCTTCATCGAAGTATTTCCCTTCTATGTGTCTTCTGCTCTAGGCCTGCTGGAGTAGGCTTGGCATGGGCTTGCATAATGGCCACAGGCCAGTTATCCAAACAGACTTGTCGGCAAAAAGAATTGGGTTGTGAATCATGGGCCAAGAATATTGGACTTGTAAAGAAAGACAACCTAGTTTAGAAGGGTTAAGTAGTTGACTGTTACATGTAATCAAATAAAAGGAATCTTGGGGGGTTTAGTAGCTGGGATCCTAAACCAAACTGTTGGGTGTCTGGCACAATATGCTTTTGTACATGTCACCTATTCTTTTTATAAACTAATAAAGTATTACAATGTTAATGATCCTAAAAAGAAAATACCGTTACTAGAGCTATATGGCATTGGCCTAAGACCATCTTGGCAAGGCCCACTGGTACTGCATCATTACTAGATTTAAAGGGGTATGCATGTACCTATGTGCCTAAGAGAGAGATTACCAAGAAATGATTAGCATTAAAAGTAATCTTGTTATGGTAACTGTAGAGAACACTGATGTGGGCCCCACGGCTGTGGTTCCCACTGTGTTCGTATGATAGCACATGTAACCTTTGATTAGTTTGTCAATGTTAGTTGGTAGTTATCTTAGACAGCTTGTTATCTCAGTTATTTATTTGTTTTATTTGTCATGTAAGCATTAAGGGCAATTCTGTCCTTTCCTACATTTAGTGAATATAAACTATAAATATTGAGAGAGTGGCGGCGGCAGATTGATTCGATCTGTCCCTCCTTTCAAAAGCCTTGTGTACTTTTGCTTCTGCTCCTTTCTTCTCCCTCTTTCTTCTACTTTTCTCAACCCGAAATCTGTTGGAATTCAAGACTGATTGTAGTCTTGATCAACTACTTGGTATCAGAGCCTATCTAGGGTTTCTCATGTGAGTCTAGTCCAGCTGACCACATGAGAACTGTCTAGGGCTGGAAGCTTACAAAGGACTGTTTATTGGCTGATTCTTGGAGGTTACCAGAAAAGTTTAGCAGTTGTTCGAAGACTTGTCGAGGCTTGCAGAGTGTTTTGGTAATCAGGAAGAATCAAAGAAAGTTAGGGTTCAGGCCACGATTGAAGGTAGCAATCAGAGTTCTCTGGGTAAGTCTTTATTTTTCCCTTGAGATTGCTGTCAGTCAAGATAGGTTGGACCTATCTAGGAGGAGCGGCCGAACTCTCCTATTTTCTCTCAGAGGTGATCAGTTTTTTTTAGGGTTTGTCATTAACCCTACGGCTAGACTTGAATGTGAATTCTTTTGGAAAGTGCGGCTGAGCACTGTTTATATTCTCACAAAGATCTTCCTAACCCTACGATTAAAACCCTAATTCTGCTTCAGCACTATAGATTGCTTTCTAAGTGGGTTTCAGACCTGTTTTTGGCTTCCGAGCCTGTTTTGGGGGTGAGAACTGTTATCGGACTGCATATATTCTAGTTGCCGATTGGTTTCAGATCAGATCTGAACTGATTTCATACAGATTTCTGATTGTGATCGATTGTTTAAGTGCTGTTTTCTATTGTAGTAACCCTGATAGTTCTTAACTACTGATTCTTGACCAAGAATGGAGTTCAAAAATCAGGGAGAAGGTGTTTTTGGGAATAGCAGTTCTAGTAGTATGTCTGAGACTTTGTGAGATTTGACGGATCCAATTACTTGGAATGGGCCCAATGGCTATTGGGGGAAGGGGAAAACTTAGTTACCTATTGGGAGATGTGAAAGAACCTTCCAAGGAGGACCCAATGTATACCAAGTGGGTTCAGGAGAACTACTTGGTTATGACATGGCTGTGCAACTCTATGCAGCCACATATCAGCCGAAATTACTTGTGGGCAAAGACAGCCAAGGAGATATGGGATGTCATGAAAGAGACCTACTCCCAACCCCTTAATGTTGCTAGAGCCTATGAACTGAAGTGTGAGGTGAATAATCTTAAACAATGAGAGAAACCAGTCTCTGTTTATTTCTCTACCTTGAAATCCCTGTGGCATGAAATTGACCATCTGGAGACTCTTGAGTGGGAAAGTCCAAAAGATGCACAGACCCATAGAAAGCAAGTCGAGACCAATAGGGTGTTTGAATTTCTGGCTGGCCTGAATTCAGACTATGACATTGTGAGACAGCAGATACTGACAAGAGACAGTGTGACCCTAAGGCCTCCAAATGCATTTTTCTCGGTTATGCACAAACTCAAAAGGGTTATTGCTGCTATGATCCTGTTTCAGGGAGGAGATTTGTCTCAATGGATGTCACCTTCTTTGAGGAGGCACCCTATTATCATAGGGTTTCTCCTCAGGGGGAGAGTAGTGAGAATTTGGGTCTTCTTCCTCAGGGGGAGCGCAGTGAGAGTGGGGTTAACTCATCTGAGGTTGTTCCCTTACCCATTCCATTGAGTGATGAAGGCTGTAATGGTGAGGGTTGTCAGAGGGATCAGGAGTTGAAAGTCTATCACAAGCGATGCAGGCAGGTTGATCCCGATCATCGGCAGTCCAGGCCAGCTCCAGTCCCTTCTACGGATCCAGATCCAGGTACTACAATCCCAGGGCCCACTAAGATACCTTCCACTGTTGCTACTTCCCCTCCTTCAGATGACCTTGACCTCCCTATTGCGGTCCGTAAAGGGAAACGGCGTTGCACCACATCCACAGCTCACTGCATTTCCCAGTTTCTATCCTATGATCGCCTGTCTCCCTCTTACAGGTCCTATCTCACTTCCATTGCTGATATCCCTATCCCCAGAACAGTGCAAGAAGCCTTATGAGTTCCAGAGTGGAAAGATGCAATGAAAGTTGAGATGGATGCCCTTTTGAAAAATAATACTTGGGAGCTAGTTGACCTACCCAAAGGAAAGAAACCAGTTGGATGTAGATGGGTATTTACTGTGAAACATAATGTTGATGGCTCCATTGAAAGGTACAAAGCCCGGTTGGTTGCAAAAGGGTTTACTCAGACTTATGGTATAGACTACTTGGAGACTTTTGCTCCAGTAGCAAAGATGACCACTATTCGAGTTCTATTAGCCCTTGCAGCAAGTTACTCTTGGCCCTTGTTCCAGATGGACGTTAAAAATGCCTTTTTGAATGGAGACTTACAGGAAGAGGTCTACATGCAGTTGCCCCTGGATTCTTTGATACAGATACAGGTAAGAAGGTTTGCCGACTGAATAAGGCATTGTATGGATTAAAGCAATCCCCTAGAGCTTGGTTTGATAGATTCAGACTAGCCCTAGGAAAATTCGGCTATGTACAGGCCCAGTCAGATCATACACTGTTCGTTAAAAGAGTGAACTCTTCTTTGACCTTGCTTGCTGTATGTGGATGATATCGTAGTGACAGGGAATAATAATAGTGAGATTGAGTCCCTCAAGCAGCTCCTTCATCAAGAGTTTGAGGTGAAAGATCTTGGTGCACTGTGATATTTTTTGGGTATTGAGGTTGCTAGATCTAAACAGGGGATCTTTTTTTCTCAAATGAAGTATGTTCTAGATCTGTTGGAGGAAACTAGAAAGTTAGGTGTCAAGCCTGCCGATACACCCATTGAACAGAATCACAAGATCAGTGCAGAGGGTGGAGAGCCTCTCGAAGACAGAGTTATGTTCCAACGATTGGTTGGAAAGCTCCTATATCTCTGCCTCACACGGCCAGACATCAGTTATGCAGTCAGTGTTGTCAGCCAGTACATGCATTCCCCTAGAACTACACATCTTCTTGCAGCTGAGAGAATATTAGCATACTTGAAGAAATGCCCAGGTAGAGGTATACTGTTCAAGAACAATAATCACATGAAGGTGGAGGTCTATACAGATGCTGATTGGGCTGGGAGTGCTGATGATAGGAGGTCTACCTCTGGATATTGTGCCCTTCTAGGAGGTAACCTTGTCTCTTGGAGGAGTAAGAAACAAAGTACTATTTACCGCTCTAGTGCCGAAGCTGAATACAGGTCAATGGCTAACGGAGTGGCTGAAATCCTATGGTTGAAGTCACTACTTGAAGAGTTTGGGTATTGATTATGAGAAGCCCTTGATGTTGTATTGTGATAATCAGGCGGCTATTAATATAGCTCACAATCTGATGTAGCATGACAAAACTAAACATATCGAAGTTGATCGACACTTCGTCAGAGAAAGGGTTTCATCACAAGAAGTGTGTCTCCCGTATATTACCTCCAACATGCAGCTTGCAGATCTTTTCACCAAGGCCGTTCCAAGGAAGAAGTTAGAAGCAGACCTATTCAAGTTGGGAATGACAAATATATATTCCCAACTTGAGGGGGAGTGTAGAGAACACTGATGTGGGCCCCACGGCTGTGGTCCCCACTGTGTTCGTATGACAGCACATGTAACCTTTGATTAGTTTGTCAGTGTTAGTTGGTAGTTATCTTAGACAGCTTGTTATCTCAGTTATTTATTTGTTTTATTTGCCATGTGAGCATTAAGGGCAATTTTGTCCTTTCCTACATTTAGTGAATATAAACTATAAATATTGAGAGAGTGGCGGCGGCAGATTCATTCGATCTGTCCCTCCTTTCAAAACCCTTGTGTACTTCTGCTTCTTCTCCTTTCTTCTCCCTCTTTCTTCTACTTTTCTCAATCCAAAATCTGTTGGAATCCAAGACTGACTGTAGTCTTGATCGACTACTGTAACAAAAAGGTATGGTACCTAACAAATTCATAACCAATCAAAGGGTATGAATTCATGAGAGATTTTGATTAGTGAAAGTGTTTTAGGTACAGTATCTTTTCAGTACCACAGAAATTGCCTAAGAAAGACTAACAAAGAAATCAATGGGCAAGATGCCTAAAAAAGTAAAAAGTAGTAGAATGAGGACCATTTCCCCCAGTGACTTGACATCAAATGATGATTTTTCCAGTTGTTTCCTTGACAAGCATAATATCATACATCTTTTCATGCATTACATGGCAATTAGTGCTATATAGATCAATCAAGATCACTAGCCAGAAAAGTTATTCAGATGAGTCCAATCAATATGCAAGCAATTGAGTTGTATTGAGATCCCACAAAATTAAATTCCGCCTGTCATCCTATCTGTACAAAGTTCAACACCTCTTATCTAAGTTGGCCAGATTTTCACCTTCAAGTTGAATCCATTTTGAGTTATAAATTTCTCTATAGATTTATTCACTTCATCTAAATTATTACTAAAGGAAACCTTTAACAGTAAAACCAATAACTGAGTCTAGTGGCTGTTGCAATAATGCAAAACAACATAATATTGAACTATATTCTACTATAACCATCACCAATTGCGGGCAAAATAATTTCATTCGAGTGACATAATTCAGAAAGTTTCATGTGAACAAAATAAACTAATTAGTGAAGGCATATACCTGTTCAAAGTCATGAACACTGAAGTATATGTCATCCCCACCATTAAGCAATACATTGTCACCATCCTCACCCTGAGGAATCAGCACATTTTCGTTTTCATCCCACTCCTCCTCAATAAAAGGCGCTCCATACTGCTCACCATTCTTGGGCCCTGAACCACTCTTCTGAAAAATTCTACACAGCACATACGCATCCTACCCAGCAAAAACAATTAATAAATTTCCACAATATAAGAAAATCAAAAAAAGAAAAGAAAAAGGAATGAAAGTGCACATACAAGCATCCGATTGTCTGCAGTTTTTTGTTTTCTTCTGGACAATAATTCTCTATAGTTTGTAACAGACAAAAAGTTCACCAATAAACTAACCTGTAGAACACCCGCTAGCTCCAATTCTTCGTCGACGAGCCTGTATTCATGCATGACCCAATTGGCCCGCTCGCCACGTGGAGGCCGTCCAATATGGAATACAAGGGTCTTCTTCATCCCGACCGTCTTGTTGTTATGTCGGACCGGACGGTCTTTACCGGTGGTCTTCCAATACCCCTGGTCCGTAGCGCGATTCGTCCTTGACCCGTTACCGTATTTCTTATCTAGGGCACCGAAGAAGTACCACTGTAGGTCTCTGGTTTTCAGCTTTGACATACCTAAAAATTCGAAGAATTCATCAGAAATACATACAAAGAAAAAAAAAGGTAATGGAGTCATTAGAAATGAAACTAAAGATGATTTTGTAAAAAGAAATAGCTAACCCGGAAGATCCCATGGCTCTGTTTTGTAAAGATCGACTTCAGAGATGGCTTCGAAGCGAAAAGGCTTTCCCAATATCTTGCGCTTCAGGTAGTAGCTTACAAGTTCTTCGTCGGTCGGGTGGAATCGGAAACCAGGAGCAAGTGCTGCTTCACCCCCCATAGCATGCGATCTCTTGGAGATACAGACAGATGGCATTACAGAGAATTGGAAATTGGGGAATTGAGGATTCGATGAAGAATAACAAATAGAAAAGGAAAAAAAAAAAGAGGATTCAATCAATGTCTGATAATTTAAACAAGGTCCTTATCATCTCTACGACGTTGAAACTCAACATGTTCGGACTTCGGAGCATTCGAAGAAGGTATGAGAGAGAGAGAGAGAGAGAGAGAGAGAGAAGAAAAGCAAAGGAGTCTGATGTTTTTGTTTGATCGGCTTCCACTGTTCTTCTCTCCTTCCTTTGAGTTGCTGTTTGCTGACTATATTATTTAAGTGCTCTGTGGCAGGTAGAACCGTAGAAGAATGACGATTGCTTCCTCCATCATCCATGGTTGGTGCCATTATGGATTCAACGAGGGCTTCTACAACCGTTGGATGGGCATGAGAAAGAATGTATGATGGTTGATGAGTTGAGGCCTCGAAGGTCAAAAAAGTATGCGACGGGTTCTCCAACCTCACATTGTGAACACCTCCCTATTCATTTAAGAGATATTCCCGATGTGCGTCTAAATTCCGTGTACGTAGGTTTTTCTAAGGGTAAAATATAAAAACTTTCCTTGAAGTTTGTGACAATTATAAAAACCTCCTTTATAGTTTTATTTTAACAAATAGCTCCTCTAAACTTTTGAGAAACTTGACAAAAACCTCCCTTCCATCACTTCCCCATACTGAAAAACGTTAGATTGATGTAGTAGTTTCTTCTAAATACCCATTTTACACTTTCATAAATTATTTTATATACAAAATTACTGAAATAACCTTATTTTTTACTTGACAAAAATCTCCTTTTAATGATCATCTTCTAATGTTTTTGTTGAATTAAAACATGGTTATTCAATAATTTTGTATGTAAATTATTTTATAAAAGGGTAGATTGGGTATTTGAAAGAAATTGCCACATCAATCTAACATTTTCCGTCTAGGAAGGTGATGAAAGGGAGATTTTTGTCGAGTTTCTCAAAAGTTAAGGGGATGCATTTGTTAAAATGAAACTATAGGGGAGGTTTTTATGATTGTCATAAACTTTAGGTGAGGTTTTTGTATTTTACCCTTTTTTAAAGAGTGTGTGCAAAGTTTTTTGCTTGTAGGAAGATCAAAGTATCGATAACTAGATCCCTGTTCAGAGGCTGGGCTTTGGGTTGGACTCTACATTGTGTGTTGGGCTCGGGCTGCAAATCGGGCCCATTCAAATTTTGGCAAAAGCGAAGTCCAAGCTCAGCCCATACATAGTGTACTAGATTTTGCTTGTGGCTTGTGTGGAGGAGATGAAAGTATCGATAGGTTGATATAATAATTATGTATTGGTTTTAGGATGCAATCTCTACTCTACCTTATCCGGTTTTTTGTTGAATTATGGATTTTGATATTTTACAATCCATACAATATAAGTAGGGTATAGTATTAGGATAAATCCAATCCTCTCTGAGGAATGAGTATGAATTTTATGTATTAAGTATTGAATTTTATGCGAAGGATAATTGATAGTTTATGTGTTTTTTATATGTCTATCAAATAATTGGAAATCGTGTGATTTGCTTATGTTATTTTACTTATTTATTGCTTATATACAACAATAAATAATAGGGAATTAGATGTGGGTTTTAAGTTCAAAACCCACCCTACCTTTGAATAAGGAAGGTAGGGGTTAGGGAGGGTTTTGCATCTTCATTTATGGGGAGAGTTTGGATTCTTAAAATCCAACAACCTGCTACAAGTTTTGGGGTGGGTATAGGTTAAGAGGTTTAGGGAAATAAGTAGAGTGTAGAATTTACCAAACCCACCCTGAACTTGCCTCATTGTCATCCCTAACTGGATCATGACCCGACTCAAATTTGAATCCAATTCTATTTTGTCGGATTTTGATATTTCTTTACAAAATTTCAAATTATATATTATGGATTAGTTGACGAGGCCTTGTGCAATGCTCAAATGTGTGAAGCAAGCTTACAAAACAAAACAACATGCAATAAAAAGACAACAATAATGGTACACGAATTAGTAAAAATGCACTATGTATTGCACTAATGTGTTAAGTACATATACATAGTTTATGCATCAGAGGCCCTTGTGCTTAACCTTTACATTTTAGTTCCCTTATGACTTCCCCTAAAAGGGATATTAAGCTTTTATCTAATAGAATAATACATTAAAATGTTGAAAAAACATAATGATAATTACAATAACACCATTGACACTTATAATGTCCCACTAAAGACATACAAGATGACACTCGAATGGCATGTTGATGGCACAATTGAAAAAAATGGTTAGAAAAAAAATGCTTGTTTTTTTTTTTTGTTTTTCTCACTATATACTATTTTATTTCCTTTTTTTTTGTGCGTGTGCTAACAATTTGTTGAATTTTACATACATATGAGAATTCAAATTGGATTGAATCAAATTTAGATATATGACATTTTTAATGGATTCAAATTCAAATTGACTTTATTAGATTGATCCATTAGATCAATAGACCAGATCAGATATAGGATTTACATTATTGGATCAGATTTGATCCAATCCATTTGCATGTCTAACTATTTAGACCGAATGGGATTGCATGTGTGCATAGAGATTTTGCCTTTAAGATATCTAGGCTCATTTTTAAATTTGATCTTCATTGATGAGTATCAATTTTAGAATAGGCAATACATGGAATAATAAGAATTAAAGAGTATGGATAATTTGAACATTGATGATATGTAGTGGTTTTTAGAGTCGCCAATGCAATATATCTATATCTATATCTATATATATGTAGATAAATAGAGAGATAGAGATAGAGGGGGGTTAATTTTTGTGTGTGTTTTGTTTCTTGGACGTTTTGTGATAGGCAGTTATTAAAACACTGCCATCATTTTTATCATCATATTTATCTATACACATTGATATCCACAAAAGTGGGTTTTGATTTATATCCACAAAAGTGGGTTTTTATCAAAACAATGTCAATAAATGACTTATCAAGTACTTTTATTGGTTTTGAAGACAAATCAAGAAAAAAAAAGCTAAATCAAACACAGACATAATCATCATCATCATTATTATTACATTATTATTATTATTGTTGTTGTTGTTATTATAATTATTATTATTATTATTTACAAATTATTAGAACAAAAAAATTAAAAAATCTGAAGAAATGCTCAATCTCAATGCATTTAGCCTATGTTTTTTAAGAGTATGTTTGGTTCACAGTTGTGGTCGAAATTAGAATCAAAATAGAAATCACTTAAAATCAGAAATTAGAAAAAGATATATATATATATATATATATATATATATATATATATATATATATATATATATATATATTCCTCCCATATGCTTGGTTCAAACAGAAATTGGAATCAAAACTATAATTAGTTGGAATGGAACTTTGATCCCAAGGGAGGGGAGGAAATGGCCATTCCTAGGGGAATGCCATTCCACTAAAAGTGGGGATCAGATTTCAATTCCGCCCAAGCAAACGGTTGGAACCAGAATGAACTTATGAACCAAACCCCTATTCGCATGAATCAAATGGTCCCTAGGAATTTTCCAATAACTTTCATTGCCTCTTACATTCTGTCGAACCAAACACATCCTTATTCAGAATTAATGACTCAAACATTAGGCACAAATAGATGCAATAGAAATAAATTAAATTTTAGGGATTGACACCAATGTTTTAAGACATGGATTGGACTAAAAAACGGAATTGCCACCAGGTCCTAGTTTTATTGGTTAACCAGGTAGTTTGCCCGTTCAACCCATTAAAAACCACCAAAGCCATACTACCCATAAATTGTTCTCACATCCACTTGTCATATATTGGGAACATCTCCATACACAGCTATAATTACTCGTGGATAAAAATGTAAGAACAACTCGTGAGTAGCATTTCGAGCCCCCATCTGATTGTAAAATCCAGATTGAGTGAGTCTTAAAACACTGAATGGCACCTTGGTAGCTGTGTCCGGTTCATTGTTCATTTCGAGTTTCATCAAATTCAGAAACAGGAAACCGCATTTTAAAATCTCTCATTAGAGATGAGGAAAGAGTTTTCAATGATGCAAGCTTGACACTTGAAGTGACACAAAGCATTGGTTATATATTTTTCAAAAGTGAAACCTTGCAAGTCTTCTGGCTTTGAATGGTTCAAATGCACAATTATGATCGGGAAACATCCGAAGATGGCTTCCCGTGTTTTCAGAACCAGTTTACCACCAACCTGAGACATCTTAATTTAGGGTATATTTGGTTCTACATTTATCAGATAAATGTTTTATACGAATCTTTCCTTGAAAATTGAGATAAAACGTTTCTCTTTAGAAGATCGGGACAAATGGCAGTTCAGCATCATTAGGGGTTACTAGGCACCACTCGGCGTTATATCTTATATGTGCTGAATGGTAAATAAATCATGGTTTTCAAAATCGGATCAGATGGGACCAGAAAACCGGAAACCAGTTAGGTGATCGGTTTTGTTTTACCTCAGAATTGTTATTTTCCCCAAAACCGTTGGTTTGATCAGCAAATCATTGATTCAAGTGGTTGAACCGTTTGAATCATTCAATGATTTGGCTGGTTTTTATTTTATTTTTTATTTTTTTGCCATAATGGATCATCCATTCGGTTCGAACGGCCAGACCATTCACCCCCGGAACCGAACCCCTGACCAATTCATTGTCTGAATCGATTTAAAAAACCTTAAAATAAATGCTTGGGCATTGGAGAAACATCCCTCTAATGAAGGCTTTTTCATATTACCCGATTTTTTTCTCAGCAAACAAAAATAAATAAATAAATTAAGCTCCATTGGAATAAAACACCTACTTGACACTAAGTTGAAGCCATTTCTCTTATAAACGGTAATAGAACCAAACGCTATTTTAGAGATAGATTTAACTCGATAGTAAAATTGTTGTTTCTAGATAGAATGATGAAACAAAAGGATATGTAGATTTGCTAATTAGCATTCAAAGCCAGAAGATAGTGTTTGGTTGGATGACATGTTTCTAAAATTAGAGGCAAAATTTACTGAATATATAACTTGAAAAAGCCAAATTCCATAAAAAAAGTAATTAATAGCTTATTATGTGAATCCAAATTGTGTATTTCTTCCCCTTCCTACATGGGTCTGACTTCTGAGTCCTCGTCAATAATTTTTGGTTGGATGTAAAATTCTTCACAGCCTTGAGCCTTAAAAATTGTAGCTTAGGTTGCGTTTGGAAATGATGCAAATAAGTGTGAATGCAAATTTGTAGAGTGTAAAAGTTGGATAAGTTTTGTATTGATAAATTTACCTTCTTACCAAACAGACTTTTGGCTATAATGGATGCAAAAATGAATTCCAATAAAGCATATGCTTTTTTTTTTTATCAAAAACCCACTTGAATGCAAATTTACTTCTTTTTTATTGATGCACTTTTACATCTTATTATCAATGTAAATATGCATTGGTATGTTATTTGTCAATGCATAAATGTAATGTTGCCAAACACAGGCAAAAGTGAACCAGAGTGCAAATTTACCTTGAACCGAGATTTACACTCCATTTAGATCGTTTCCAAATGCAGCCTTAGGCTCAGTTTGAAAGGAGTACAAATGCAAATATGTACAATGCAAATACATACAAAAATAATACAAATATAAGGTTTTACACTCTACATATTTGCATTTGTACTCCTCCCAAACTGAGCTTGGAAAGAGTACGAATACATACAAAATATCAATTTGGAAGGAGTATGAATACAAATATGTACAGTGCAAATACATATAAAATAGTACAAAATACAAGGTTTTGCACTCTACATATTTGTATTTGTACTCCTTCCAAACTGAGCTAAAGAGTGCAAATGCAAATATGTACAGTACAAATACATACAAATAATATAGGGGTGGCAACGAGCCGAGCTTTTCACAAGCTGCTTAAGCTCGGCTCGTGAAAAGCTTGGCTCGACTCGATTTCAACCGAGCTCGAGCCCAATTCACTAGCTCGATTATGAAACGAGTCGAGCTCGCAAGCCAGCTCAAATATATATATATATATATATATATATTATAGAAAATAATATATATAATAAAAATACTATAATTATTAATTATTATCATTCTTATATTCTTAAATATCAAATAAAAAATATTTTCATATATAATTTTTTATTTTTATAAAATATTTTTTCTCAAAATCGAGCTCGAGCTTCTGAATTTTTGACTCGAGCCGAGCTTGAGCCTTGTAGAACAGTCTCGGGCTGAGCTTGAGCCTTATACTATTCAACTCGGCCGAGCTCAAGCCTTATACTATTTGACTCGGCTCAGCTCGAATCCACCCCTAAAATAATAGAAAATGTAAGGTTTTGCACTCTATGTATTTGTATTTGTACTTCTTCCAAGTTGAGCCTTAGATGCAAGTCTAAGCCTATCCAAATTAGGGGCTTCAAAGGGGTCATATTTTAATCAGATCCTTGCTTATCTTTTTGCTAAAGATAAGATCATTGGTTGTAAATACTCTTTTACCCCACCCCATAGCAACACGTCATGTGAAGGAAGCTCCCAAGTTCCATTGGAATGGGATATGCTCCTCACACATGGGTGCCTCACAGGCTCATCCACCGTGCACTGGGAACATCTCCCGTGAATAACAACTTATAAGTATGGGAGATGTTCCCAATGCATGGTAGGATGTGCGTGTGAGGTCGGTGTGAGGCGCCCATGTGAGGAGCATATTCGGTCTCAAGTCCCAACAGCCCAATGGCTGTTTTTCTCAAACAGCCAGAAATTCCCCCTTCAATTATCTAATTTGCTTAGGGTCAGTTTGGTCCGCAGTTGGAATTGGAATTGGAATCAGAATCAAAATCTTTCGGAATCAGAATTGGAATGGTTCAGTCCCATAGTCTGTTTGATTCACATAAGAATGGGAATGAAAAAATGGACTCAGCAAGAATGGGATTTCATTCCCAAGGGAGGGGTACGGAATGACCATTCCCTCAAATGGGGGAATGCCATTCCAGCAGGAATGAAAATGGGATTCTGATTCAACCCAACCAAACGGTTGGAATCAGAATAGCTCATTCCAATTCTGATTCCAAACCCTTATTCCCGCAAACCAAACAGGGCCTTAGTTCTTAGGAAACAAAAAAATAGATTATTTGTTTCTTGAGTAACTTGAAACTGCCTTTGTCATGAAAGCTTCATGAATATACAAACTTCACTGAACCTTGAAAATATTCCAGAAGGAAGCAACTTGAAGAGATGATTGGGTGGAGATCTTGAGCTTTAGAAAAAAGCCATCCAATGGAATAGAACCTGTGAAAATAAATTTAGACCTAAAATTTATTTATGGGAATTTCATGCAGTGGATTTAGACTCCAAGAGAAAGAGAAAAAAAGATTTATTTAGGAAATAAAAAAGTAGAGAAGTATGAACTCCATATTGTAATTTCTTATTTCTTTTTTTTTTTAATTTTTGGATTGAGAAGTTCATCTAGTTGATCAACCTGATCCCAAATGCAGAAAGGTGAGGAAGAAGAGTAACATAGAGAAGAAACAAATAGAACATAACCATTCAAGCTTTTAAATCTAAGTTTTACGATTATATATCCATCAACTAAACAATAAAAAAAATCTCAAGCTTCAAATCTAGACTTGCAGTGGCCGAAATACAATAGGTGCTCAAGGAGCTTCACTCGTCAGTGAAAATCCTTGTCGGAGAAGAAGAGGGTTTTTTCCTCCCTCGGCATCATTTCTCCTTTCTCAAAAAGCGGCGAAACTCTAGCGTCATCGAAGGCTGTATCATTGAAGAACACCTGTTCTTTCTGGTTTTGGTGAGACTCGCTCTTGACTTCATTAGCATCGACGATGAGTTATTTTTGACGTAGAGAAGGGCAATGCCATGGCACTAGACCTGCTCATGGGCCGAGTAGCCTAATGGCTCAACCCATTATTTTTTGGGCTTGGACAAAATTTCAGGCCCATGGGCTAGGGCTCGGGCTTTGTCAAATAAGCTTGGCCCGATACTATTACGTATAATACAAAATATTTATGTTATATATAATATATATTTGTTTATTAAATTATTAATAAATATTAATTTACTATAGGCAATACAAATTAGTTTATTAAATTATTACTAAATTAATATAATATTAGCTTATAAAAGTGCATTTAAAATAAGACATTTCGTGTATATGTCGGGCTTTGGGCTCGGGCTTGGGCCTGCACATTTTCTATTGATAAAGAGGCAAAGCCCGGCCCGAGCCTAACCCATGAACAAGTAAGTCTACATGGCACCCTTTTCCTCTCTGAATGGTTGCTTAGTCTTTCAAGAATCTACCATTAAGGTTGTGTTTGGTTTGAAGGAAAAAGTAGGGAAAGAAAGGGAAAGGTAAGGAAACCTTTAGAAATCTTGAATAGGTTCTCTTGTCTTTCCCTTCCTTTCTCTATCTTTTCCTTCAAACCAAACATATCCTAAAGATCTCACAGAGCTCAAGAAAAATTTCAAGAGAGAGTGGCGGTTCCAGAGGCAAGGGTTGCTGCGGCGTTTTTGATGGTAGTGTTGTATGGGCGATGGAAATTCAGGCACTATGGGGCAGTTCAGTGTTGTGTAGAGATGGTGGGAAGGGAGGAGAAGAGAGAGGGAATGAGAAAAGAGAAAGAAGCAAGAGGATTAATTGGATTTCATAAAATTTTGGAGTCCAGACTGCCGTTAGCTCTGGACTCCGTCAGTTTGAAAGCCAAGAGGGAGAGGGTGTCATGCTCGATTTTAATTGGATGGGATAGAAAATTTTATATCTCTTAGGGACAGCCGATGTAAACTCGAACAAAATACAACCTTAGGAGACCTCACGGAACTAATTTTGGATCTACCACTTTTTTTTCCTACATTTCATGTATGGCAAATTAGTAGGCGATAGGTGCCCACAATTAGTGTGAGACCCAGTTACTCTCACATGTACCGGCCAGTCTTTAATCACACACAGTGTTTTTAAACCACCATTAACCCAGATGGTCGAACTATTCAGCTTGGGAACTGTTCAAGTAAGCGGTTCCATTTCACCTTTAGGCCTCGACCCAGTTCTTGGCAAAAAATTGTTGATTTGATCAGTGACTTGTTGACCTGGGCGGTTGAACCGTTGATCTGTTCAATGGTTTTTTGTTGTTTTTCTATTTTAATAATCTTTTATTTTTTAGTTGGAATGGGTCGTCTGTTCGAACCGAACAGTTGAACTATCGACCCAGAAACCGATGGTTAGAACGATTTTGATTCCAGGTCAATTTTTAAAATTAACCTTGATCACACATACATAGGTGGAATGGATATGGATGCAACTTGGGCCAACTTGGATTCGACTTTTGTCAAAATTTGAATGGGCCCAACCCGAAATCCGAGCCCAAAACAGATTGTCTGTATACAAAAGTGTAGCAGAGCCGAACACCTAACAAATGAATCATTCCCTTCATCCCTTGTATATTGAGACTTGATGCATGGAGACTGGAGAGTGGATGGTGCAACTACCTAGCTAAATTTGGATTGGTAATGTAGCCTAAGTGTCTAACACCTTGTGTTGTCAATTTGGATTGGTGTTAACTAGTGGTGGCAATTGGGCGGCTTGGGTTGAGTTTCAACCCAACCTATTTAACCCGCCAACCCGTTAATGACCCAGTTATATAAAATTAAATGGGTTGGGTTCAACCCAAACCTGCTTTAACCCAATCCAACTCGCTCAAACCCATTAATCTTATATTTATGTACTTAAAACAAAAAACTAACTCCTTTTTGACAAATAAGTTAGTCATAGTTTGGTGATAATAGTAGTTGCTATTCACACAAGTGGTGAAGGTTCAAATCACATTACATGCATGTTATTTTTATACAAGCAGCAAAGCCATTTAATTATGTTAGGGTTTCGGATTTGACGAACCACATAGGTTCAAACCGGTCAAACCAACTTGAACTATCTAATTGGATTGTCTTCGAGGTAATCACATCAAGTTCAAGAGTGGTTGAACAGTTTAGATCTAAATCAGTCCAGTCGAACTAGACCCCGCCCGAACTGGTTCCGTCTAGTCGGACCAGATCGGTTCAGTTTGGTCAGGCTAGACCCCGACCAGGCCGGCTCAATTCGGTCGGACTAGACCGATCTGGTTTAATTCGGTCAAACCATACTAGATCGGTTCAGTCAATGGTGGATTGACTTGGGTCGACTCATATCAGGTTTGTGCACGGGTTTGGGGCCAAACTGATTGGCCCAAAGCGGGTCAAATGAAGTAAATCGGACCAGATCGGATTCGGGTCAGGTTGTACGAATATGAACCAAATTGGACGATCCAACTCGGGCAAAGCAAGCGGGGTGGTTTAGGGTTTGGACCCCACCTGATCCAACCCGTTTCAGATTCGGGTTGGCCCGAATAAGCTTGTGCCAGGTCGAGCCGACTGTGTGAATAATGGTTGGACCAGACGACCCTAACCGAGCAAAGCAAGCGGTACCGAGCCATCCCATCCGAGGTCTATTTCGGATTCGGGTCGACCCGGATCGGGTTAGACCACGTTGAACTGGTCCGGACTTGGGTCAAATTGATTTGGATTTATGTTGGGTGAAGTGTGTTGATTCAAGACAAAACTAAATTTAGTCAATAATTAATAGAAAATTAATGCATTAATTATAAATTATTTAATTCAAATGAAAAAATAAAAATAAAGGTTAAGGAATTAATACTAATGTCTGTAATGGTCAACCCAAGGGTTATCCACAACCCAACCCAACCCAACCCATTTAAATGGGCGGGTTGATCACACAACCCGCCAAGTAAATGGGCAGGTTGGGCGGATTAGATACTGGGTGGGTTTGGTGGATTCAGTGGGTTGGGTGAAAAATTGCCACCCCTAGTACTAACATACCCCGTTGTGTTAATATATTGTGAAGTGCTAGTGCAACATCCTTGATACAAAGAACAGATTTCATTCACTCTTTTTGCCACAAATTTTTAACTTTGGGTCTGCTATCCTTGAGAATGCCTAGACATTTCAGCTGTGTCTTGAGAACATCTGTTGTCATTCATGGAGAGATGTTTCTGATGTATTGCCGCAATGCCTTTGGGTAAGAGTGGATAGCATTGTCATGGGTAGAAGATCCGAGCATCAATTTGCATGTGTTTTCCTTTTGTGATTTGGGGAATCACAAATTTCATTCTTGTAAGGATAAGTATAGATGGGGGAGAAAGGGAACCACCGGGTAAAAATATAAAAGCTATGTTTTAAAAAACGACCTGGAAATGGAATCATTTTGACCATCGGTTTTCCGGTTGACGGTTCGACCATTTGGTTCGAATAGACGGCTCGTTCTAATAAACAAATTAAAAAAATAATTAAAAATAAAATGGTCAAAACTGTTGAACAGGTCAACGGTTCGACCGTCCGTGTCAACATGTTGTTGACTTTTTCAACATTTTTTTGGCCAAAAACCGGGTTTGGGATAAATCGAAACCAGTTTCCTAGATGGTTCCCGGGCTGAACGGTCCGACCATCCAGGTCAACGGTGGTTTGAAAACCTTGTAAAAAAGTGTCACTTTCTAGATTCTGTTGTTTGGCACATAAAATAAAAATGTAGCTGTATGAAATCCAAAGAATAATGACTTTTCACCCCACATTCTTTCCTTTTAGCAAGAAAATAACACCAAGTCCTTAGCCAATTAGACATTCTGAAACCCCCTAACTAGGTGTACAAATGGACCAGATTCAAGTTAGAGTTAACTTTGATTGTTGGGGGCCAACGGCTTATGCTGTTGAGTGCGTGTTTAGGCTAGACACGTTCACCAATTCATGCACATGTTTATGTTTATGGTTAAAAAGAAATAGGGAGCAATTACTATTTTACCCCACTATGGTGACGTGGCATTCCCAAAAATGTTCCCAACAGCAAAGGCTGTTGACCCCAACAACCAAAGAGTTAGATATACCCATTTTCAAGCTTATTTCATTAATATCGGATAGGATTGTATACACTAATGAAATAAAACCAGTTGATGAATACCATCTGATTGATCACCTCTTTTATGATACCAGTTGATTGTCCGTAAATATTTCTAGGCCATGCTTGGGAGTGCTTAAAAATAAGTGCTTATTTGGGCTATTAAACACTTATTGGTATTTGAGAAATAAGCTTGAAATAATTGCTTATTTTAAAAATAAGGGCTTATTTTTTAAGTGCTTATTTTTTTAGATAAGGGCTTATTTAAACACTTATCGGTACTTGGGAAATAAGCCCGAAACAAGTGCTTATTTTTTAAGCCCAAATTTTCAGTTTTTTTTAAGTTTTTTCTTCCAAAATTATCCCTAGTTGAATTTTAAAATACCACTTATAAAATAATCCTAGTTGAATTTTATAAAAGTACTTATATGAAAGCACTTATAAAATTATCCCTAGTTGAAAAAATTGGGTGCCAAATGCAAATAAATACTTATTCGAATAAGCACTTATTTTTAATTTAAACACTCCCAAACATGGCCCTAGTATCATATCTTTCTAGTATCATAGTTGAACTCTTTTTTATTCTTTTTGGAAGTCCCATACATTTTCAATTCCCAACAGTGATGAAGGCAGGAATTGATCCCAAGTCTTCCCCATGATCAGCAGGAATCTTTACCAATTAGCTGGTTGACAATTGGAGATGAAGTAACTTGAAATTTGAACTTATTACTCTTTCATAACAAACATACACCAAAAAATATATTTTGTCCCTGACTTAGGAAGCTTCAGAAGATTGAACATTGTTGCACGCTTTTGATTTTTCCAGCCATTTCCAGCTCATTCATTCTTACTTTCTTAGTGTGGCATCTCTAACTTAGAAGCTTGGAATAGGGATTTAACGTCTTAATTCTTTATTTTAGTTTGAAGGAATCAAAGAAGAAAAACAAGAGAGGTAATGTTGATAAGAGCTGTGGAATAGATACAGGTGCAACTTGGGTGAGGTAAGGTTGAGAAGTTTGTCTTTACTGCTCCGATTCAGTGTATTACCAAATTAGATGGAAGAGTGTAAATACAAACATGTACAATACAAAATCTTATATATAATAGTTCTAAACCTTATATTTGCACTCTTCCTATTAACAGTGCCCATGGTTCCATTTGGGACAAGTGCAAATACAAAATTATTCAGTGTAAATATAAATATATGCAAGGTTCAAGAAAATGATAATACTCGTATTTGCACCAAACGTACTTGTATTTACACTCTTCCCAAATGGGTGCAAATGTCACCTGTGCAAAGAGTTCTCTTAGTGGGTATCTATCAATCACATAAGACTCTGCACAATACCCTAGGCGGTATTGTCATGGGGAGATATTTCCAATATGGGGCTGCAGTGTCTCGTGCAAAAGATGTGATCAGCAGATCCGAGCTCTATTTTTCAACCATCTCATCTCATTACAAATTAAGGAATGGCGTTAGGTAGGTCCACAGACTACATGGGTGAATAAATGTCTTTTGTATGAACAAATAAATAGAGGAATTCTAATTAAATCATAATTCGAATTAGTTGAATGCAATGGCTGGCTCTGGAGCCAATGATAAGGTCCCATGCCAATTATAAATCACATGAGGCCCACGGTCATAAGTTAAATGATTGTGGATCCATGTATTTTATTATCAGCGTGGAATACTATAGTTGGTTCTATAGGCTGTTCAACAGCTATTGGGTTCAGCTGTGTCAATAGACCGGTTTTGGATTGGACCCCATTCAGTCCAAAATTAATTTGGACGGATTAGATAGAATGACAAGATATATTGGATTGGACTAATCCGGTCCAAAATATTTCTTAGATTGGACTGGACCTGGTCTGTTCATAACAAATTTATATTGGATTGGATTGGATTAAGCCAATATCTAATCTATTGATAAGATAAGAATATATGTGTCAATGGATCGGGTTTAGGTTGAAACCAATTTAAATCAAAATGAATTTGAACAGATTGGACGGTCCAGAGATTAAATTGGACCGTCTAAATTGATCCAAAACATTCATTGAATTGGATTGAACTGGACCTAGTCCATTTATAATAGACTCACAATAAACTGAATGAGATTGGACAAAATCCAGTCTAATTGACACCCCTACTGCTAAACCTTTCTCGGTACTTCATACAATTCAATGATGTAAAGTTGCAATTTATCATTATCTCCTATAAGATCCCACCTTTTACCCATAATGGATGATGGATGGAAAAAGGCTATTGGGGCAAGGCAAGTAGTGCTCTTTACAGCAAATCATCAAAGAGAAAAAGAAAGAGAAATGGATCCCGGATCCACTGAACTTGTTTGCTCCATTCAACTAAGTTTAGGAGCTATAAACTCCACGTAGGGTGTTTAGTATTTTAGGAAGGTAGTTCATTTTTTTTTCTTTCTTTAGACAAACATTAATTTCTTCTATTGAATACATTCCAGCCAATGGTAGCTCATTGTACACATCTTGTTTGTGGTAGATATGGAGTTTGATATGATGTCATTTCAACCTCTGGTCAGGAGGCGACATGTGGCCCTAGCAAGGGGCAGATTCAAGAAAGCATCGATAAGAAAAAGAACAGGAAAGAGGAAATCATGAAGAGGATGGTTCAATTGACATAGAACAGAGATGAGTAAAGAAACCATGTCAAATAAAGAAGACGAGCTGAAGAAACATAGTCCTCCTTGGGCCATGACTCCTTTACATAAATGCACTCACCCCAAGGTATTTACCACTTCACAACTCCTCTCTCCCTTCTGACTTAAACATCAGAATGCCTATTCAAGGAACAGTTATAGTTCAAAGTATTGATACATGCACCTCTATATATCAACAAAGGTGTATCAATACTAAAAAACATACATTTTTATGTTTTTTTTTTCAAAAATTGTTTTTTTATAATTTTTTATTAAAAAAAAGGTTCCTAAAACATCTATAAACAAGTGTTTCAAAACCCAAAATGATACAATACGATACACCTAATATAGGGTGTATTGCCTCAAAATTTTGATCCTTGAGAACACCTTTAGGGTCTCTAATGTCTTCTGTGCTTGCAGGTCACTGGAGCCCTAGGTCTTCTAACTTTCTCCTTATTAATTGCAAATATTGACAACAACAAAGTCTAATATTTTATTCTTGTAAAAGAATAAACAAGATAAAAGAAATCACTCATTTTTTTTTTTTTTGTATTACACATTATAGGAGGATAAGGGGGTGGGGACAAAGCAAGGTGCATATGAGATCCATTGACCTTACCATATAGAGTATGTAGTTATATGATGGTTTAATCCTGCGCTTCCATGTTTGAAGGAATACCAAGCAAGCATCTTAGTTACTTGTATTCAAAAAGAAATCGGTATTCAATAACATTAGTATGATAAAGTAAAAGGTAAAACATGCACAACAATATTGGTTGATCTTTTTCCTCTTAATGCCCATGATTTTGCTAATATAGAATGGTATTTTTCGAGATCCAATTTTGTTAAGTTTGACTATCATCGAAATTGCAAGGTGCCAATTGATTGGTTGGTAAAGTTTCCGGCTAGAGTCTGCATTTTGTGCACTGGACGCATGAACCCACCAATAAAGAGTTACCGAGTTAGCATTTTGAGTTTCGGCTTTAGTTAACGGGCATTTGTCATTAGTAACTGGAGTCTGGTTGAACCGGACACAAAAAGACAAAAAATACATTAAACAACTCAAGGATTTCATTTGAACTCCTGCCTTTCCTCCGCCGAGCCTTAACTCAGAAACATCCACATCCCATAAGTGATTTCACTGTACACCGGCGTTCATGGACGCAAAATCCACTAGCGGCGGTCCGGCGGTAAGTGGTCAGTATTCTTCTTCTTTTTCTTCCTCTCCTTATTCCTCTTCTTTCCAATCTTATTCTTCTTTCTCTTTTATGAGTTCATGCTTCCTGGAAGCGAACTCTTTTATGTAAGCTTAGTTCCAATGCTGCATGTCCTTCCAATTTTATCAATGTTATTATTAATCTCTCTCTCTCTCTAACAGCCTGATTAATGGCTGCATCTCTTTCTAGTAGCTTTATTAGGAAGAAAAATAACAAGAAGAGGATTTGTTTCCTCTGGTATCTGATTTTTCCCTTTTGATTTAATTGCTTTAAAAGTAATTAGTGATAAACCTTTTGATTTTTCCTTTGATCTCTAATTTCACAGCTTATGTCTTCATCATCTCGTATTGTCAAAAGCCTCTCTAAAAGCCTTTTCTGTGAAAGCCAAAAACTGGTCTGAGTCGTCTCATTGATTCTTAAAACAGTGTGCAGATGCCAACAACATGGAAGCTTGTTATACCTTTGCCGGTGGGATGTGGGATGTGAGATGTTTATGGGTTAGGGCTCGGTGGCAGAGAAGAAGAAGAAGACGACAGAAAGAAGATTCTCTGCTTACCGCTAGACTGTCGCTGGTGGATTTCACGTCCACGAATGCTGGTGTAAAGTGAGATCGCCAGTGGGATGTGGGATGTTTCTGGGTTAGGGCTCAACAAAGAGGAGGAAGCGGGAGTTTGAATGGATTTAATGTTTTTTTTTTGTCCTTTTGTATCCGGTTCGACCGTATTCCAGTTGCTACTAACTAAGACCAAAATTCAAAATGCTACGTGGTAGCTTCTTATTGGTGGGTGCATAGAACGTGGACTAAATATAGAACTGTTTTTAGAGATATTTGGTTTAGATGTAGGTTATAAATGTTAAATAAAATTATCATCAATGCCATGTAAAGTTTAAACCTCCCCTAAAATTTCACCTAAATAATGAAATATCCCCTCACTTTTCAAATTAGACTTGAACCTCCCCTATTAAATGACATCAGCAGACATAAATAGGAGTGTCGATTGGACTGGATGTGGTCCAATCCGATCCAGTCCAATGTGAGTCCATTACAAATGGACCATGTCCAATCCAATCTAATGAATAATTTGGACTATTTTGAATCGGTTCAATTCAATGTTTGGACCATTTAATTTGTTCAAATTCATTTTAATTTAGATTGGGTTTAACCCAAACCGAGTCCATTGACACCTATATTCTTATCTTATATCAATGGACAAAATATTGACTTAATCCACCTAAATTCAATATTAATCTATTATGTCTTTTTGGTTCGTCCAATCCATCCATCCAAAACTGGTCGATTGGGCCACTGTTTTCAAAACCGGACTAGACCGTACAGTCGGACCAGAAAAACCGGGAACCAATCACCTGATCGGTTCCGTTTTCCTCCAAAACCATTGATTTTGGTCAACAAACCGTTGAACCGACCAATTAACCGTTTGAACCGTTCTAACGATTTTGACCGTTTCTATTTTTTTTTTATTTTTTTGTCAAAACAAGCTGACTGTTCGAATCGAATAGTCAAACCATTTGAACCGATAACCGGACCCCTGAGCGATTTGGTCACCGGTTCGTTTTTAAAGACCATGGATTGGACACCTTTAGACACAAACTTCCCATCCTTTAAACTCTCCTTCCGTGTTTTTTAGCACATGATATCATGTGCTGTTGATTTTTTTAATTCCAATGATACCCTTTATTACCTCTTTGCCTTAATAGATTATCTTATGGGGATACAAACCTCTCTTCACCGATCAAAAGCAAACTTGAACAAAATACCTTATTTATAAAAATTAAATCTCTGTTTTAGTTTTTCTGAACAATTTTATCTTGTAAAATATACAAACAAATGTGAAGTGGTTTCTATGAAGTCAATAGAGGATCTCTTCAGCTATTATCTGTAAAGTGGCTTTAATCCCCACTTTAATCTGGGATATATTAGTCAATTTACTTTTTCTATTAAAGATAACAGTTTGTAAATCTAAGAGGGAGGTCTAAGTCCAATTTGAAAAATGAAGGGATGTTTCAATATTTGGATGAAATATTAGGGGAGGTTTGTCTTTTACCCTAAAAATTATATATACACACATTTACACATGTGCTTTTACTCTAATACCATCTATATCTTTACCCCTTAATTTTTACAAATAAGTACGCTGCAATTCATTGCAGAATTCTAAATTCTAATACAGACCTATAAAAATTTAAAATGTCAAATACCCCCATTTTGTACATCACATATAACTTAACATCAATTCCAAGTTGACACCTGTTGAGCCTAAAAATTCTGACACTGGGATAAACGTCATTCTCCCTAATTTTATTTGCACATAAATAGAATGATGTTAAATGGGTCAACATCATTGTTGTTATTCTTAAATAATTTCTGGTCATGTACAATTCTTTTATTATGAATATAAACAGTAACTTAACATTTCTGACAAGAGGTTCATTAAGGAAAATTTTAAATAATCCACCATATAGCTATTCGCCGGGTACCCATATAGGTCCCAGGTTGTAGACCACTTGGACCCAAAACTTGATAGATCTTCTCTTCATCAAACATATTTGAAGACCTGGGAAAAATCTGATTTGGGTAAAGGATGCTGACCTGGTCCATAAATAAATGTGCATAATCATTTCCAAACCAGATTCTGGTTTATGATTGGAATCATTGGGTCTGACCCGATAAGACTTATTTTATAATTGAGAACTGGGGTTCGACTGTGATACGGGAAAAACTTGTAATATATATCATGCCTTTCTGGCAGCAAAGATTTGACAATAAACCTACTTATATATTTGATAAATTGACACATTTAGACATCATAATATAATATTATTTTATGTCTTAAGTATATTATGATGAAAGAGAAAAACGGGTATTAGATTTTAGAGCTTTATAACATGCCAATATAAGTATACTTGATTATGCAATTATATATCTATGATGTTGAAAATACTTATCAAAAAAATATCTATGATGCTGAAAAGACATTATACAGCATATGGGAAAAGATTTAACCAACCACCACTTAATTAATTATCTCTTTTATGATGCCGGTTGATTGATTATAAATTTTTTTCGTATCGTGTTTTATCGATATCATAATCTAATCCCAGTTGGTTTAGGTCTTTATGGATTTGGAACAACTAAAACCAATCCTTATTTAAACATATAATGCAGATTGTAGACACAAAGCCCGTGTAATTGAGTTAATTGGTTTGGGTATGTCCGATCTACCTGATCTATTGACAGCTAGGGATGCAAATTGATCAAAT
Organism: Nelumbo nucifera; assembly: GCF_055504915.1. Taxonomy (NCBI): domain Eukaryota; kingdom Viridiplantae; phylum Streptophyta; class Magnoliopsida; order Proteales; family Nelumbonaceae; genus Nelumbo; species Nelumbo nucifera. The sequence goes on along the minus strand of NC_142654.1, from coordinate 8,132,569 downwards.
TCTGACTCGAATTCGAATTCGATCTTATTGTGTCGGATTCTAATATGTCCCCCTATTGGATTTTTGTATTAGAATAAATTGAATTTAGATCACCTCTATCTCATCTGATTATATATATATATATATATATATATTAGTTATTTATTCATTTATAAACATGTTTATATTTTAGTTTTGTATTTTTTATACAAAGAAATATTTACATATAATAAAAATAGTTGAAAAATACTTGTATTTTTTTTTTGTTTTTTCTTTATATAAACTATTATATTCTTTCTTTTAATATTTTATTAAATTTTAAAGAAATAAAATCAGATTGTGTCATATTTAAATATCCAATATCCTTAATAAATTCAAATTAATCGGATATAAGATTTATAATACCGGATTCAAATAAACCATGTTTTCAATCCAACCCAATCCGTTTGCATTCCTATTATCTATCGACAGCCCTACATATTATATTAGATCTGTGCTAGTACCAGTGATAGTGGAATTGTCGGATATCTCGGGTATGAGAGATCCATTGCCACCGGGTTGGGAAAGTACAGATTTAGTGAACGACGAGTGCCGACAAAGGCAGAAGAGTCCAACGAGAACTGGGAACGAAAAGCAAAATAACTTACAACTATCAGTCTATCACGTCGTTTCGTTTCATCCATTTTAAAACCTAAAACGGGGGTTAGCCTTTACGTGTCATACGCCTTGAGCTTGCATGCTCTCTTGTCTCTTTTCTAGGAAATATAATATATAAATGTTTTCGTATTAAATCTTTTTTTTTGGTAATAGAGTTTTCGACTTTCGTATTAGATCAGCTGTTTGGTCTGTGCTGCCTTGAATTCCAAACAAAGCAATAGCCCAAAAAAGAACCGAGTTCTATAAGATTGAAGAAAGGGACATTCAACAACAAACGCAAAGGCCCAAGCACGAACCAGACAAAGATGTCTCATCTCTCCTTTTCAAATACACTTCTATTAATTAATCTGTTACAAGTAGGTAGCCACTCCGGTCCGGCCATGATGGGTGAGATAGGCCAACCTGGTTTGAAGGTACCATTCGCACTGGATTCGGAATTTGGACTTAAGAGTTGTCATTGGTCAGGTGGTCTACCTGATGGAATCAGACTGGTTCTAGTTCTGTCCTGATTATAATTGGGCCGGAGCCAATTTTTGCTATTCTAGATTAGTTTTAGTTAAAAAACACTTGTTTTATCAACATATAAACAGTTTATTATTTAGAAAGATTTAAAAAAAACTGATCTATTTTGGGTCAAACGGGTTGATTGTTTGTTCTAAATGGTCGGTCCATGATGTTTTTAGAACTTAGAATAATTAAAACAAAAATAACATAAAACACTATCCAGGTTAGGTTAAACGGTTTAATGATTCAACCTCTAACTTGAGGTAAGGTAAAAAAAATGTAACAAGCTAAGGTGAAAAAAAATGTAATAAAGTGGGTCCTTGGCTCTCCGAAACTTGAACTAAAATGTAAATAATTCCCGTCTAATTAATCTGCCTCCAATGCCCAAAATTAAGAAAAAAAAATATTTATTTTTCTTTAAAAAATCTATACAAGATTCAAACCTTCTCAAGCCAAAAAAATGTAACTTCTCACCCCCCCCAATAAAAAAAGATTTAATGTCATTTTTATTAAGATTATATCATCAAAAATGAAATTTCATGTTATCATATTATATGAATATATGAATAACCCAGTAGACAAGATGGTCACATCACAACTCCTCCATTGTGAGATTAAATTGTGTATGCAGGTTCTTTGTGGTAGGCCTTACATGCACCCTACTCTGCCCCGTAAAAAAATTGTCAAAGTATAACAGAACAGGGTATATATAATTGGTTTCGTTCTGGTTCGTAATTTAATAATTTGGTTCCCGATTATAATTGGGTTGGGACCGGTTCCACCCTGTCCCGGGCCAGTCCGATTCATCGACGGTTCTATTTTGAACTCTACAGCGTGGTCCGGTTTACCTAATCCGGCCTGATTGGGGGATCGAAATCGGTCCACCGAAAGAAAAGGCCGAGTGCGTCGGGGGCCGGGGTCGATGTGAACGTGACCAGAAAAGAACGGGATATGTCCGCTCCGCTGTTTCGTGGGCGTGTGTTTTTGGAATCTCTCACTCACTAGTTTATCTCAATTCACAAATCACAACTTTAGTCTGTACATGAATTCTGGACATTTCGCTCGCACACGCACACACACACAAAGGTAGATGCCAATGTGCCACCTCCTTTTCTTTTTCTTTTTTTCTTTTCTTTTCTTTTCTTTTTCTTCTGCACTGCACAACTCCTACGACCAGCACTTGTTGCACCAGAAGCTGGAGTGGAACCCCACCATTGAGGCAATTTCGTTTTGTCGTCTCGTTTTTTTTTTATTCTGCTGCAGTTACTTCAAACTGACGACGAGAAGAGAGAGAAGGACGGTGGGTCGATTAGATAGGGAGAAGAGAGAGAGAGAAATATAGAGGAGGAAGAGGAGGAGGAGGAGAAAGAGATCTTTTTAGTTTTGATAAATGGGTTCGTCATCTGGGCTCGGGAACAGCTATGATTACTCCTTCAAGATCTTGTTGATCGGAGATTCGGGTGTCGGTAAGAGCAGTCTACTAGTTAGTTTCATCTCCAGCTCTGTTGATGATCTCGCCCCTACCATCGGTACGGATTCCTTCTTTTTTCAGAGAGAGAAGTTCTTTCTTTCTTTCTTTATTTTTTCTGCATTTCTGGGTGGGTTTCAATGGAAATCTAGTAATTCTGCATTGAACACTAGATGTGGTTTGTTTTTCTTTTTTTGTAAGCCCGGTGTTCTGTTGGGGATGATTCATGCATGGAATGGAGGCGTACTGTTTGGTTACTGCTGGCTCTGTTTCTGTTGTGTTCATGATCCTTAGGATAACTGTTCTTATGGTAATTATCATGAAAAAAAAAAGATAAAAGTTTATTACTGTAGCAGTTGCAGAAGGGGACAAATATTCATACAGAAACTTTCATGCAATTTGACAGGATAGACTAGCACTAGGTGTCTTTTGTCAAGTGGCAACATTTGATCCTGATTTCAGAAATTTCAGAGGGCTGAGATGCACATTGGCTTGGGTAGCATTGGGCAAGCTTTGGATTCTCTGGCCATTTCTAACTGCAATTTGATTTCTTAACCTGGCATCTTAACATTTCTAACTTATGGCATGTCTGGTTCAAGTGTAGGGGTTGGGGCTTGCGCCACTGGGTATTTTTTATTTTATTGCTGGCTGGTTGAGAAGTTGAAACCGCGGGGGGGAGGGGGAGTGGTTTTCTCAATGATTCAAACAGGGAATTTGTACAGATGTGCGATCAACACACTTTTTTATAGTGCTCTACATTCTTTTAATGTGATTCTTGATTTTCACTTGGCAACAGAAATAAGGAATCGCAAACTGATTAAAAAAATAGCTTCTTGATTCTCTGTGTAGTGAAGCGGCAATTTTCTTAAGTACCAAAGTTTATCTAAGCTGTGATATAGGGCATAGTTTGGAGTATATAGGATAGAAATAACAGAAGAATAAAAGATATTGTGGATGTCAGGAGGTGGGGTTTAATATCTGTTTTATTATTTAAGTGACTAAGAGCCAGTTACTAATTGAGCCTAGTAGGTTAATAAGTAGCCAAAACTAATAAAGTAAGTGTAAAGAATGACTGTACTGGTGATTTCTTATAGACCGATGCTTTGTTGAAATCATGGTTTAAAGTATTGATACACCTAATATGCACGAACAGGTGTATCGGGTATTTTGATGCTAATTACTTTTTTTAAGGTTTTTTTCTTTCAAAATTGCTTCAGGGGTCGGTATTATGCATATCTATCCCCTGAAACACCCCTTATTTGGGTATTGGAGACCTGCCGATACGATATGATATGCCCGATACAGGACATATCATGTTGATACTTTAAACCTTGGATGCAATGGCATATTTGATGAGGAGGATACTTGTAGGTTAATGAGCAGCCAAAAACCAAAAAAAGGAAGTATTCAATATATCTGCTGACTGCTCAGTTTTTGTTGTCAAAATCTTACAATTTACGATACGGTTCGCAATTTGAATCATAAATCCCAAGGGTTTCGATTTGAATCTTACGTCCAAATCCTTTTCTGCAAAAATCTTATGATTTTTGTTTGAATCCTACGATTTGATTCATAAATCTTATGATTTATACAATTCACTACGATTCAGATAAAATTTAATTAAGAATTAGTTCTCTACTTTGTTATGTTTTTGTTTATATTTAGTTTTGTCAAGGGAGTTTTGTTAAGCCCTTACTAGAAAATGATTTATTTACGTTATTAAGACTAGAAATTGAGTTTATTTTCCATCATATGTAGGTTAAAAAGCCATTATATGTGGATTTGTTTGACTTTTCAAGTCAAACTTGATTATATCATCTCAGGCTTCTATTGTATAAGTGGTAAATTCTATTATTTTAGGTACATATATGGTATATATAGATTAAAAGTAGGGTAAAGTCACTTTTCTATATATATTTAGTCTTTTAATATATATATATATTTAATTTTTTGACAAGTTTATAAAAAATAGAAATAATCTTATGATTTACGATACGATTCACGATTTGATTCGATTCAACTTTCTCTATGATTTACGATTATGATTTTCAAAACATTATTTGGCAATGAGATGTCTTTTAGGAAGCTTCTCTTAGGCCATAATGCTGAAGTTTTGTTATTGGATATGTGAATTTTAGTGTTTAAGAAGTTCATATTTTTTCTTTTGATAATACAGTGCTGATAGTACACAAGCACAGGTTTGCGTGTACTTGTTCATTTCTCTAATAAATTACCTTGCCTTTTTTCAAAAAATGAAAAAAGTACAGAAGCACAGATATGCTCTATGTTATCTCCTTTTTTTGGTTTATACTTTCTATTTTAAAACTTGTTATTAAGCAACCAAATCTTTTCTTTACAACTTCAGTTTTTCTTATCTGTCTATTTATATGGTGAACTTTTGATGTTGTTCAAACCATGTACAGGTGTGGATTTCAAGATCAAAATGCTCACAGTTGGTGGGAAGAGATTGAAGCTAACGATATGGGACACAGGTAATGGATGATGTGATTGTTTTCTCCACTTGTTTTCAGTTCAGTACTTTAGTACCTTCTTGGTTCTATTGGATTTTCTTGATAGTTGATATTGATTTGCTTGGTCTTTTTGTTTGTTGAATGTAAATGAAAGGTTCATGTATTATGAAAGAACTCTGTTTTTTTCCTCTTTCTTTTCTGAAATGTTCTTTAGTACTGAAAAGTCAAAAATGAAAATTCTTTCTGAATTCTTTTTCTTATAATCTAGAAAAATTATCAAGATGAGAAATATTAAAATATAAATCTAATGAGAAATATCAAATCGCTGTTCACTGAAAGGCGATTCCAGTTCTGCCACCCATAAGATGCTACCTCCACTGCTTCCAACATGATCTACAGCTGTGCATCTCAAACATATTTTATACTTGTATGTTGTCATTGATGGGAATATGAGATTGTTCTCTTGAGATGACAATCATGTTTGAGATGTGTGGCTATAGATCAGGTTGGAAGCTGTGTGGGTAGCAGATCCATACTTCTAAAAGGAATAATTTGTTTTATCTTATATAATTGATGCAAAACACTATGTTTTCTATTTATACAAGCAACAAGACACTAATGTTTTTCGTGCCAGCTACTTACATCTTTGATCTTGCACTTCTAGCTTCATTTATTATTTTCTGGGTATAGGCTTTAGGATTTTTCACATAGAGTTTTGGCAAATTTCAGATATTATTAATATTACCAATACAATCTTTTGGTACTGATCCGCATTGTATTGAAAAGGTAGCAAAAAGGACAGGACTTGATTTAGCAATAGGAAAATGCATCTGATTTCTCCTTGTGATGATAAATGCCATACAATGTGTTGGAACCTTGTAGCATTGAGATTGCCTTGTGAGCAAGGTTTAAAAAATCGTTACGTATCGGTCCGTATTGGCCGATACGTATCGTATCAGGAGCACCCCGATACGCCTCTACAGAGGGTGTATCGGGGTTTTGACTGGTTCAGGGGGTGGAGGAACCTTAAACCCCTGAACCGGATTTGAAAAAAAAGTTAAAAAAATAAAAAAAAACAGTACCGATACTCAAGGTTCAAAGTATTGATACGATACGAGTTTCGGTCGTATCGTATCGGTACTTAGAAACGGCTGATACATACTTTTTTTTTTAGTTTTTTTTTCAAAGTTTAGTTTTTTGGGAAGCTTATAAGATATTTTTTATTATTAAAAAAAATTGGGGGTCTGAAACACCTAGAAACAGGCATTTCGGACCGTATCTTTTTCAAAAGATACAATACGATACGCCCCGTATCGGGCGTATCGTATCGATACTTTGAACCATGCCGATACTGCACGATACGCCCATACTGGCGTATCGGGCGTATCAATATTTAGAACCTTGCTTGTGAGGTATTTTGCATTCTTGAACCTTTAATGGTACATGAAACTTGTTTTCCCATGCTACAAAAATGATAGAATGATATATGTTGGTGAGTTTCACATTCCCTCCCCTTTCTCTATGGATAATGGGGTGGGGCTGGGGTTATGTCGCTAGGTTGGTTCAATGGATCTCTGAGCCTGACCTGGATTTGGCTGGGAAAGGCCTAAGATTGAGGGAGTGTGGTGTATAAATGGTGGTTCACATTGGAAAGAATGGTATGCAATAGTATTTTGGGCATAACATAAATTCAAGAGATCATAAGAGATATCACTACAGTGAGGGTGGCCACTAGATACTCAGGGAGGAGTCTAGAAGATTTTCCACAGATGACACTGAAGAACTGGCATCTGGTAATCTCTTTATCAGTCTCAAAATCCATTCTTTTTTATCAGGAAAAAAGATTGATTCATTAATTAAAAATATACGGGATTAAGTACAATCTGATGACCTAATGTTGTCCCCAAGAACTACAGTCAGAATTAGAAAGGGGCCCAATATAGACACTGCCTTGCAACCCCTTGTTTGGCTAAAGTACCTGCTAACCCATTTTCACTCCTCCTGATCCACCTGAATACAGCATTTATATCCTTTTCTAATCTTTCCACTTCCCTGAAGATATGTTTAAGGGTCCATGGGATATGTCTGTTACATCTTGCCCAAGATATAACAACTTTTGAATCCCCTTCCACTTCCACCTGTCGAAAACCCAATTGCTTTGCCAACTGGAGCCCCTACAGTAAAGCCAGTACCCCTGCCTTTGTTGAATTTGTAATGCCAATTGACCCTAAATATAGAGCCAATATCTTACATTCCACATTCCTGATTGCTCCACCTATTCCTGCCAATCCCAGGTTGCCCACAGAGCTTCCATCAAAATTCAATTTTACTTTGCTAACCTCTAGCAGTTTCCACTTAAATCTTAGAATTTCCTTTTCTCTAGAGGACTGTGCTATTTCCTTCCATGCCCTTAGGATGTTAGTTACTGAGAAAAGTTGAAAACCGTCTAGGGTTTTTATCCACAATGCAAGCCTCACTTTTATGCTGTCAATTACCTCTTCCAAAGTTCTACTTTTTTTAGCAAAAAATCTGTTATTTCTTTCCTCCCACACTCCCCAAGCAACAACTGCCTTTTCAGATCTCAACATTATTCTCCCTCTCTTCTTTTGTTGCCTCAAGAAGTTAGGATTGAAAACGTCTGTCACCTCTTGGGGAGGGTCCCACCTGCAGCCAAAGAGAGAACAGAAAAATTCCCAAATACGAAACACCAAGGAGCAGGAGATCAATAAGTGGGAGAGGGACTCTCCAATATCTCTACAAAGAATACACATATAAGGAGAGGCAGGTGGAAAGCCTCCTTTTCTGTAGCAAATCACATGTATTTACCCTACCAAGGAAAAGAGTCCAATAGAAAGCTTGAATTTTTGGTGGGATAGGCTTTCTCCATATTTCTTTCACTAGGAGAACCACCTTTTCGGAGCCAATAAATGTAAGATGTCTGAAGAAAGAGGAGCAAGTGAAGAGCCCATTTGGGGAAATTACCCAAAACCTATAATCCTCCAAGTTTGGGTCTAAGAAAACTGTCTAGAAGGTTCCAGGAAAATTGTCAGGGAATTGATCTTTTAGTGGTGACTCCCCTACTACCCAGAGGTCTTCCCAGAAGCGGATTCTATCCCCTTTTCCCACACCATAATAGATGAAACTAATAAACATAGGGTAAACTTCGTGAATAATTTTCCAAGGAGAGGCTGAAGTTAAGTGATAAGCCAATTTAGCATCCCAACCATTACAATCTAGACCATGAATGCTTGCAATTACTTTGTGCCACAACCCATCTCTTTCAAAGGAAAATCTCCACAACCATTTACCCAACAAGGTAGTGTTCCTATGAGCAATGTTTCCTAACCCTAGACGCCCTTGCTCTTTTAGCTTACTAACTTGTTTCCACTTAACTAAATGTTCCTTTTTTTCCCTCCCTTGGTTCCCATAAGAAATCCCTCATGTACTACTCTAGTTGTCTTGCTATCCTTGCCAGGATGCGAAAGGTGGAAAGGAAGTAAATGGGTAGATTTGCTAGCGTGGCCCTAATCAAAGCGATTCTTCCCCCTAAGGATATATAATTTCTCTTTTAGGAGGCTAATTTCTTTGCAAATCTCTCAACCATTAGCTTCTAGAATCCCTCTGCCCTCTGCCCTCGGGTCCCCACCCCCCCTCCACAATGTTTCCTGAAACTGAATTTTGATGGGAGTAGTCAGGGCAACCCAGGGCCCTCTGGGTTGGGAGGAGTTCTGAGAAATGAGGTTGATTTCCAAGAAGATACTTGCTTTCCCTTAGTTGCATTGTTACAATCAGCTTCAACAAGGGAGATAAGTTCTTTTCTGCTTCACAAATCCCAATCCATGATGCAGCTAATCTTAGAGGCCACGACATATTCCCTTTCCAATTATCTTAAGACTTATTTAATACTGGGTTGCATCATATGGCTAAAAGAATACCCATCAAAATTCAGCAAAAAATAACTTTGGTAAGAAGTGGTTTACAATGAGAGGACCAAACCATCAATATCTCTCTCCAAAGGTCTTTAGGAGACAAAACCCTTTGATAAATCACAGAACTTTACAGCGAACTCTACCCTGCAACAAGGTCATTTTGATAAACAATAGGGCCCCAATGATTAAATAATGTTGAAACTTCAAGCCAAGGAACTCCTTGGCTTTCCGGTTTCCCACATAAAGCCTCTGGTGAGGACTTATTGTCTTCAAAAGTCTTTCAAACCAAGGAACATTTTGTTTTGTTAAGGATGCAATATTTTTAGTGCTTGTGTCATATGTAACATGTTTTTCTGTGTCACTTCATTATTAATTAAAAGGAAAAAGAAAAATAAAACGTAATATACAGGAAAAGAGCATCGGACTGCTACATGCATTATTTATGCCTATCATTCTTTTGATCTAACAGCAAATGCTTAATTTTGCTTATGCTCCCTAAAGCTAGCCTATAAAAGTAAAATGCCATTCTGAAAATTATATAAACATATAACAATAAATGACATTCATAGTTAGTCATTTAATATGGTTTATACCTTAATATTTAAATTCAATAGACTTATGCTTGCTGCAAGGACCAAGATTCTTAGTTAAAGCGAAACCAGTGGTTGCAGACCTGCACTTCTCTGTTTTTTGTCTAGAATGCCAAAACTAATGTGGTCCATTTTTTAATTTTCTGATTTTCTTCTTTCATATTGTAGATATTGCTCCCTAGTCATTTGCCAATAAAATAGGTCACATTTGTTTTTTCAAGTTTAGTGAGAATTAATGACTGATTTATGGTGTTGCCATGTTTTGTTAAAGCTGGACAGGAAAGATTCAGAACATTAACAAGCTCGTATTATAGAGGTGCACAAGGGATCATTCTTGGTATGCCATTTCTAACTTAAACCTATCAAGTTATTTTCTTTCCTTGTAATCATGCTCTAGGTAAATGTTATTTGTATTTAGCAATGATTAGTACTTACTACTACAGATTAGTCTTCTGTCAACCATTAATGTGTCTGAAATAGCAAATCTAGAAGCAATCTCTCTTGTTCTCATCTTAGATTGGATAATAGTCATGTTTTTAACAAAATTGGTAGCACTGGCATGTATAGAGCTGTCTTATATTAATTATTAAAATAAGAAAATCATGCTAGAATTGGAAATCCCATATTAAGCTAATGGGTTCACCAAAAACTGTTGAGATTTGGTGGAGCACATAGGTTCTTCAAACAATTGCAGATATCGTCTTTCATCAAAATTCGTTGCATGGTATCCTGTATAATGCTGGCCTGCTGCTCATCATTGCATTGTTAGGATTATGATGTGGACGCCGGCAGCAGCAGCAGTAATTTAGTGCAGCAGCAGCAGTAATTTAGTGTTCTCAGCAGCAGCAATTTAGTGTTCTCATCCTATCTTATCTATTCAGTATTCTTGCCTTATCTGCTTTCAGTAGGGATTAGTAGGAGTCTTATCTATTCAGTGTTCTGATCTTATTAGTTCAGTAGTATGGATTAGTAGGGAGTCTTATCTTATCTTATCAGTTCAGTAGGATAGATTAAGGGAGTCTTATCTTATCTTATTAGTTCAGTCTTATCTTATCTTATCAGTTCAGTAGAATAGATTAAGGGAGTCTTATCTTATCTTATCAGTTCAGTAGGATAGATTAGTAGGGAGTCTTCCTAAAAGTAGGACTCTTATCTCTTGTAATCTCCTATTTAAGGAGCTGATTTTATTCAATAAAGGTATCGAAAATTTCAGTCAAGAAAGAGAGCAAAGGAGAGTTGGTGATCTCTTGAACAAATCACCTTTAGGGTGGCAAGATAGGTTCTTCAAGAAAAGGGAGGAACAAGGGAAAACAGGAGGCTTTCCCCGTGGACCGACCCGTGACGAGATCCTATTCTCGGGCCCATAACAGATTACCTAGTTTAAATTTTAGTTCTCTGGACAACAGTGAATATTGTTATCCCTTTGATCTTCTAGGGGTCACCAGAAAGCATCATGCTCTGGGTTGTTTCTCATATCCATTCCCATAATTTTTTTTTCATTGATAGCATACGATCATATAAAAGATCAAAGAAGTATGTATGAAGTATCCAAGTGCATGTAAGGTTAAATAAATGTAAGATATTCTCTAAAAGAAAGCATAGATGTCCCGGACCCCTGGCACGTTTTGTTAGTTGGGGAATCCCATATGATAGACAGAATAGTTTTGGAATTGTCTTACTATTAGATAAAGATATGAATATACAGAGTTATTGTCTTGAACTTATATTTTTTTAATAAACTTTTCTGGAACTTATGATATGTCAGTGTTTTAAACTTTTAATGGGATTGCTTCAGGCACACTTAGGCCCACAGACAAGGCTCATCTTGTGGGGTGTGCCTCACTTGAAACTCGGTGCACCTCATTTAGCTTGTTGCTGTGTTTTGATGTATTAACTTTGAATCTGGTGTTGAATATGCATTTTACTATATTATAGGTTGTACTTATGATTTACAGTTTAAACAGTTTAGCCCGTGTAGGACCTGAATGTACAAGGCAATAACCGTTCTGTTAATAGTGACATGAGACTAACCATTTGAGCTAAAAGATTTTTTATATATTTTATTTCTTTCAGAATTTATATTTTCATATATTTTTATTATTAATTTTTTATTCTTTTCCCCCAAAAGTGGTGCCTCACTTTGGTCAGGCATGTACCTCACTTTGTGCCTTGCACCTCAGGCTATAGGAGCCCCTTGCATTTTAATTGTGCATCTTACTTTTATAACATTTGCATGCATATAGAGTAGATTTTTATTTTGATAAGTAACTGATAAATTTTATTAAAAATCAAACAGAGAATTCAAAAATACAGTACACACACGAGAACAAGAGGCTCCCATCCAACTGGAGCTCCAAATAAGAGAAAAACCAGAACAAGATAAATAAAACTGATACAGATTACAAACTAGAACCCAGCCCTGGGCATCCCCATTCCACATGGTCCTTTAAAACTCCTGCTTTTGCCAATGCATATAGAGTAGAATTTCCTGGGAGTGATCAGATTAAGTATATAGAGTAGAAGTTTGGTGTGCCGTACTTTCTTGGAGCATTCTTTATCTCTTTTTCTTGGATAGCTTACTGTGTTTCTTCCCTGTTGTTTGATGAACAGAAAATGACTGATTTTTAATTTACTTCTTATTTTAGTTTATGATGTGACACGGCGAGAAACCTTTACAAACTTGTCCGATGTATGGGAAAAGGAGATAGAGATGTACTCCACCAATCAGGATTGTATAAAGGTGCTTGTTGGGAATAAAGTTGACAGGGTAAACTCTATGCCATTTATTTGTTCTTTACCACCTTTAAGTTCCTTTTCTTGATGTTAGCTTGTGCTTAGTGAAATGACAAAGGGATTTCTTGTAAAACCATTTGAAGACTCTTTCCTGATGGACCTTACTGCTCACTGATGTGGGCTGAATCTTTGTATTTTTTTTTTTTTTTATCCTTAATGACATTACTGACACTCTAGCTAGGGAGGGAGTGCACCAAGCCTGGGACTTAAGCCACAGGGTTGAATGTACTTGTTACCTTGTTTTTCTTATGCTTGTTTGGACAGGTTAGTACTGTATTTTTGTGACCTGGATTTTCTGTCAAAGTATAGTTGTTTCCCATCTTTGACCTTTAATGAAATTCTTTGTTGTTATCGAGTTTTTTTAATAGATAACTGGAAAGTTTTATTGATTTGTGGATAAAGATAGTGGATATGTACAGAAGTGGTTATGCCAAAGCACCCCACAGTTACAATGGGAAGCTAAAGTTCCCTCCCCAGAATACCTTTTCCTTTAGTTATTAATAAAAAAGTGGCTTACAGTGTTACAATGGTGGTTTATTTTCTATTGTTCTTCTCCACTTACTCTTAAAACTTCTGAAAATCTGAAGATTTGCACTCTCTGGCTACCAAGCCAATTACTGTGGTAAAAATAAAAAATAAAAGGACATTACCCAATGTTTGTCCCAGCTATTTGGGATCTTGGGAGGGGTGTGCTGGATACAGACCTAAGCTTTGGCATTTTTCTTTGCACGATGTGCCTAATCTCAGACTCAAACTTGTGTTCTCATACTCAAAGTTCAAAGTATTGATATGATATTGTATCTATACTTTGTCTTTATTAACCTGTCAAATCAAAACAATAAGAAGAAATGAGAGAATTGTTAGTTCAAAACTTTTGATGTGTGGTTTTCACATATGGAAAGTATTGATACCTTGAACCATGCTTGTCAGCCCAAGATTTTATCATTACACCAAGCAATGGCCCCTTGTGGTAAAAATGATAGTAAAAGTGAAAATTTTGAGGTCAGTGGTTGTTTCAATTTGCATATATAAATTATATTCAATCTTATGGTTTGCAAGGCAGTAAGTTAGTGCTTTGCAGCCTAGTCATGATCTTTAACAAAGTAGACCTTGAATTTTCAGTACATGTTGCATGTTACATGGAACATGTCCTGCTTTCCTATTACTTTATATTGAAAAGGAAGAAAACGGAAATAATCATATATTTCATGTATAAATGAACATTAAATCATTGAGTCTGACTATGATACTGAAATGGCATGATGGCTAAAAAGCTGATAACTAATCGACCAGAATCATAGAAATAGTAACCAATCAACTGGTATTCATCAAAATTCAACAGGGAGAGGGGTTCTGATTGGTCAAACTTCTTCTGGTATCATACCCTTCTGGCATCATAGGAATTGCCTAAATCGTTCCTTAATGGTAACAACACATTGAATCATAAATTTCCATAAAGCATTGTCCATTAAATTGTGCATTTCCATATAACAAGATCAGTTGAAGTCTTGAATAGTGCATTTGCATGAAGCAAATCGTGAGTATTACAGAAAGAATCAAAGAAGCATGAAAACAACTGGGACATATCCCATTCTATCTTTTTTGATCAGTGCATTGCCCTTTTGTCTTACCAACGTAAACTGAGCCCCTGTGCTCGAAGACGAAGAAAGCTAATGCAAATTTATCTAGCTGGCTTGATCAGTTGCCAAGTGTAATGAACATCTTCCTATTCTTCTTCCTCTTCCTCCTGTTTTCTCTGAAACCTTGCTGTGGCTTTCTTCTTGTAATTGCAGAATCCTCTTTACACCTTAATCATTTTATGTGTAAAATGAAATGGTGTAGTTCACATCCAAGATTAATATTCTCTCTTTTAAAACCATCAGGGTAGGGTATCACCTTGCCTCCTGAAAGAATGCCTTGCCGTGGTATGTTGTTAACTATACTCTCCTCCAGCTCTATAGAGATCACATGCCTTCCCTAAACAAAATTCCATGTGTTCTGTTATGAGAAAGTTTTTTAGACCAAACATATGGGGAGAAGTACAATAAAGATTGGATGCAGTGATGCATCAGAAAGAAACAGTGAAATCCAAAAAAGCACTTTTGGGAAGACTATTCAGCAGTCACACCCCCCCCCCTAAAACTTACACCCATCGTCCCATACCCTACACAGGAAGACCAGGCTTCAGTACAACTCCTCTTACCTCTGGCTAGTGAACTCATTGGCTGATCTATGGATCCAGTGGAATGAGATGCTACCTGCAATATTAAAGATTATTATCCTCTTAAAGAAAATGTCTGACATCCAATGCCCTGTACCTCTTGATGGAAATGGCTGAGATCCCATGGCCCTGAGGATCCTTCTTCACTTGCATTCAAGTGAGCCTAATGCATCCCACGGTTTGGAGCTCATTGAGCAGGAATAAAATCTCCATTACAGCTACAATTTCTCTCTTCTTTCCTGGACCAGAAGGTCCTTTGTTTCCCATAGAACACCCATCAAAGGACTGCAGTTTGGGGGGAGGGGGGGGAGTAGTTCAAGTATTTGTCCCCTATTTGTCTATTTCTTTGTTGTTAGATTATCCAGTCATGTGATTCTTTAGCCAATGGAGGATCTTGTGGAGCTAAGTGTTTTTTAATGCTTCTGACGTTTGTACTGATAACAAAATCATTACCACCATCATCATTTTAAGCCTTATCCCGACTATATGGGATTGGCTACATGAATCCTGTTTCGCCATTCCATTCAGTTCAATGCCTATCCATTGGTACTGATAAAAAATGCTTCTGAAATTTGTGATACAGACACATGGGCATGCACAAGTATCTATTTATTTAATCTGTTACATTTGATTGCAGTTTACTAGTGGAGGTTTGATTTTTTCTTAGAAGTGGTACAATGTTTTCAGGAAAGTGAAAGGGCTGTAACTAGAGAGGAGGGAATTGCTCTTGCACAAGATTATGGATGTCTATTTCTTGAATGTAGTGCAAAAACTCGAGAAAATGTGGAAAAATGCTTTGAAGAACTTGCTTTAAAGGTAAATCTCTCAAAATACATTCTTTCTTTTCAACCAGCCAGAATGTTAGATTTAGTGTGATTTCGGGAGTCATGCCAATTAGTAACCCCCCCCCCCCCCCCCCATGTGGTTGGTGATGCTCAAGGTAATTAATCTAGTAAGAGTAGTTATTTTACTTTGATTCAGAAGATGTTCTTTTACTGTTTGTAGAGATATGGAATGATTATAGAATAACACATCCAAGTGACATAATTTTAGTTGTATTTGGGAGATGATGTGGTGATGTTGGACAAGGTAGTGGTCCTACAAATTTCAGTGGTTGGCTTTGCGAGTGAAGGAGGAGCTTTGGTGATTAAGGATCATGGATGGAGAAACAAGTAGAGAGCTTGCTGTCACAGTAAACAGCAAATAGATAGATCACTCAGAGGAAGAAATAATTGAGAGGGAAAAAAATCTGGCAACAACCAGGAGTCACTAAACCAAACTTATTTCATCAACCAACTCTATTTTTCTTTTCTTTTTCAATTACAATGACTCTATCAATAGACTCACCATAAGAACTTTGAGTCCTTTGACAGACTCCAACTTGGACTAGGAAACTGACCCAAGGTAACCCATAGGGGCACTCCATTAAGAACTCTAGTTCCTAAAAAAACACCAATTGTATAACACTTAACCAATTCTGCAAAAAACTAGCTTAATGATTGTAACTCATGATTTTACTATAAACAGTAACTATGAGAACTATTATAAATATAAGTCCAAAATTACCATAAATAGCCATTCCAAAATAACAGTAAATTTCTGGGAATCTTAAAACTCCATTCCTAAGTCACCTATAAGTAGAAAATAAATTTAAAAACTTAGAAATACAAAAATCCTTGTCAGCCAAAACTTCTGAAATTGGTATAAGTTAAAAATACTCTAAAAAATAACATGAGCATATAATAATAAATCGGATGTCAACTACTGATAAAAAAATCAACCAACCTGTCAGGATTGGTGTAATATGGCAGAGCATGCCATGGATTGGCCTTAATATGAATTGTCAATTGGTGCAGGTGGTTTATGGAAGCAGCTTGTGTTGGGTTTTTGGAGCATCTCCTTGAGGTGCTAGACTCGTGGCTGAACCCCTGTAAATCCTGGACTCAGTGATGTGCTTTAGGTTGACCGATCAATTTGGCTGATCAAACTTTGGTATAAGCAAAAGGGGAACACCCTAAACAGTGTGCTAAGTTGGGGGTTTTCTTTAGTCAAATGTGCAGGAAAGTGAATTTTGAAACTTAATGGTTTGGTTTGACTTTGGATATAGGTGTAGATTCCAAGCATTATGCTATCCATGTGCATCTGGATTTCATGGATTGTGCACATGCAGTTTACCTTGGAGTGAGGTGTACTTTGACCATCTGACCTGTATGTCAGGGGCCTCAGGGCATACTGCTGCATACTGAAGCCTGACAGTTGCTACTCGCTAATTGTGTATCTAAGAGGATTATGAAGAAAATGGTTTAAACAGTTAAAACCTTCAAAGATACTGATAGGGCTTCGAAAGTTCAGCTTTGATGAGAAACAATGTTTCTGTGTAATGACAGTTAAGTTATCATAATAAGCCGGGTTGTTATTTTAGTAGTTTTCACCAGGCAAAAGGGATAAAAGAAGTCCACAGATTTACGACAAAGTTATGAATACCTTAGTAGTTTATATATTATTTTCCTAAATGAAGTTTATTTCGTAAGTTTGTTGCCCTATGCGTTCTGACCATTTTGGATTCTTTTTGCAGATACTGGAGGTTCCTAGTCTATTGGAAGAAGGATCTACTGTAGTAAAGAGAAATATTTTGAAACAAAAACAGGAGAATCAATCACCTCCTAAGGGTGGTTGTTGCTCTTGAAATGTTGAATGGTGAGGCCAATATTAAAGGCTCTCCTAGAAATCAAATTGGAGGTGCTGTAGCAGCAGTTGTAACACTAATTGATGGCCAGAACTTGCAACAATCTTCATGGTGAAATGATGTAAATTGTGATTTCTTTTCTTAAATCTTGCTGTTATTGTTGGTGGTGCTATTGTTGTTTTAGATTTTAATGTCTTCCTGGGTGTTATTTGGGTAATAGAACGCCAATCAGATCATGTAAAGAGAAAGTGACAATTGATTATGTAACAAATGAGTGTAATTTGTTTATTCTGATATGAGATGTATAAAGCATGAACCATTCCCCAAGGGGTAGCCGTCTTTATTCTTTTAACATTATAGTTGACTGGTACTGGTAGAATGATCTCCTTGGTTGCATTAATCACCAGATGTGTAAAAGTGGAGTTGGATGTGAACCATGACCATGAAAGTGCAGCGCTGGACAGACATGTTTCCCTTTGGTTATGAAAGGTGCCTGAGGAACCTAGTCGAGTGAAGGATTCACAGGAATACGAATTTAGAGAGCATTGAAATACCTTGAATTTTGCTTCAAAATTCAAGAGCACTGTTTATCCGTGACCAGGGGTTTATCTGAAGGTAAGTCAGAAAGGTAATAATTTTCTCAGTTGATAAAAGGAATATATATGCTCTCCCGGAATGAGCATTGAGAAATAATGCTCTCCATTGAACAAGATGTTCTAAACCAAAGATCCAGCTCTGTTAAATCGATGGGCAACCTTTAGAGAGCATGGTTAGGATAGTCCACTGTGGATACAGCATACTCCCTAACATGGTTAGGATAGTCTAGTGGATGAATCCTCCTGTTAAGGCATTATCACAGATTCAATCAATAAACATGGTGAGAAAAGCATCAAACGTTGATTGTGAAGTCAGTCTACATGACAGTGATACAAATAAGTGGTTTCCACGCACATCGGAAACATCACCCATGAATGATAAATTGACAACAGATAAATAGTAGAGATAGAAATAGAACAGCAACCTGTCATGAGGGGAGGGTTTTGCTTCTAAAAGGGTGACATGAGACTTTTTATGGGCATTTTCGAAAAAAAAAAAAAATCTCAAATGGCTATTATATTACAAACATTCCTAAATGGAAAGTGCATTAAGTAAAGCGGTTGCAAAGTAGAGGGGGATGTCTTAGTGTAAGAGCATAGACACAACACTATCGCTAGACTTGAATGGGCATGTGACAGGCATTTCATACGGGATAGATGTGCGAAATGATAATCTCAAACTTCTTGTCTAGAGTCTGGATGCAAAAGCAAAACGGACTTTGCATCTGATAGAATGCATGGTTTTTAAAACCGACCCAGATACCGAACTGGTCGGGGTCCGGTTACCGGGTCAAAGGTCTGATCGTTCGAACCGAATGCTCGGCCCATTCTGACAAAAAAAAAAAAAAAACGGTCAATTGCCCGGTTCAGCGGTTCACTGACCAAAATCAATGGTTTTGGGGAAAACGAAATCAGTCACCTGACAGGTTCCCGGTTTTTCTGATCCCACTGTCCAGTCCAGTCTGGTTTTGAAAACCATGACCTTATAAAAAAGGATTTTCTGAATGTATGTAGCATTTTCCAAACATGGGTCATGGTTACAGGAGAGGAATTCTATGAAGGGAATATATGCTACTCTTGAAAATTTCGCCCCAGGAGAGGAAATCCAATACATAAAATAACTTACTAACAGTCACAGAAAAGGGGACAGATATCCCCGTTGCAAAGATTTACATAAACATATTAAAGCATCATTTGGTTGTGCATAAAACAAAATAAAACGAAAAGTGCCCAACTCACTTAATTCAGTTCTCATGATCTCATCTTCACCAGGGGTTTGGTGCCCGGGGGGGGGGGGGGGGGGGGGGGGTTGGTTCTGTCCTTGCGCAAAGTGAAGAACATTTCCTTTTAAGCAACTCCAAACTACCGTGGATAATTGCCGGTTGTAAATGGAAAAGAAAACAATCAGACGTCTAGAGTCTAGAAGACGTCCACTTGAGTAAAATTAGATGCTAGAGAGCATCAGTGACAAGTGACAACCCACAAAAAATAACAAAAAAAAAAAAAAATCCAGTAAAACGTCATTTAGAAAGGCATGTTAGTTTGCCATCTGCGGAGGCCTGGAAAACAAGTATACCAGGTTTTAGTTCTAAATACCGTACAATTTTAAAAGTCAAATCTATTAGCCTTGCAAGCAGAATGTCAATGTCCAAAATGAAGCATCCAGTAATGGATCAACGAGGGAAGCAACCTAGTTTTATCTTTCTAATATCAGTGGAGGATTAACAGACAAGTGAAGCAAACCACCACACCACCTGAACAAGGGATTTTTGGAAACAGTAAAAGATGGGTGGATTTTTGTTCATCTACGACTAAAATCGATCAGCATTCACAACCAAATATAAGCACATTACATATGAGACGATCTACTTAAGATTGTTGGAACTAGCAACTCCAAAGCCTATAAAAGCATTCAAAGGAAACTTTCTACAGATTGAGGGAGAAATTACAACACCCAGTAGCTTAATAAAGTAAACTTTAAGAGCAAAAGCTGCCACCAGAAACGCCTTGGAGAAACGGTAACTGATTCCCCACTCCCCAGGGTTATAATAAAACTAATACTGGACATGAGAAATCGAGAGCTACGTTTATACGACTTCAGGAACCACAGCAAGCTGATTTCTCCGGGGTAGTACTTGCACCCTTAGATTGGTCCGGTTTACTGATCTTAATCGTCTGGGGCTGCACAATGCAAGAGAACTCAAAATAAGGGCATTATTTCCAATTTAGATCCCATTCAAATTAATTCCAGAAGGCAAAAATTCACCTCTGCTTTGGAGTCGCTCTCTGCAAGTCTTTGCTTTATGTCTCTAGCAATAGAAAAGAAGACCTGCTCCACGTTGAAGTTTGTTTTTGCACTCTGCATAGAGGGATTTCGACAGGTTAGTAAATAAAGAGGGTGTTTGGCGCATCTTCTCCATGCATCTTTGGGTCCTGTCCCTGGGCTACATGTGATGTTCACTTACCGTCTCAAAGAACTTGATACCGTATTCATCAGCTAGCGCTTGGCCCCGCGATGTCGGCACAGCCTACCAAATAAATTAGTTTAAGTTTGTGATCACATACCAACGAGGAAGTACAATGGACCTGAGCTTAGTTATTACCCTCTTGCTCTCATCCATGTCAGCCTTGTTGCCAACCAATATCTTGTTAACATTATCAGATGCATGTTGTTCAATATTCCGGATCCAATTCCTAATGTCTACACAAGTCTTTTATCAAGGAATACAAATATGGAAAGATAAGCGCATTGCTACTTTTTTTTGTGAATCCTACCCATAAGCTCAAGAAAAGAAAAGGACTGAGCAAAGAAGAAAATAAGTGGATACTGTTAAAAGATGACTCGTCCGTAACATCATAGACCAACAATATGCCCATGGCTCCCCTGTAATAAGCTACACAACAAACAGTAAACTGAATAAAATATGTCAAAACGAAAGAAACTGATGTCTAGTAATTCAGGCACAATTTAGCAAGGTATCCTTGGGGTAGAACCCAAGGAGAGTCTACCAAATACCAATAGAAAATATGCAAATTGAGGAAAAGAATAATGCAAGTTTTGCAATGCAAAATCCACTGAAAACCAACAGGTGACCTAATTCAAAATCCAGCCTCAACGGATAAACTTGCACATTGGTCACTCTTCCTTTCTGGAGACTCCTCCAAGGAATGTGAGGACAAATGGTGATCATCCCACAATGTGGATTTTTATTTGTTTTTCTTTTCTAGTAGAAGTTCTAATTTTAATTTCTACATAAGGGACTGATGTGGTCCATTTTGAAACTTTCTTTTCCAACATACGTTTTATCAAAGACTTCAGAAAAACCATCTCGAAGCTTCAAGCCCATAGGCACCTGGTATCTCTACTTCTTGGAAATATCCCCATAACTTTGTGCACCTAAGATTTTTTTAATAGTTAATTAAGAACTTTATCAAAAGGAAAAAAAAGGAGATACAAGCACTATGCCAGCTCTATGACCTAAGCAAAAATCAACAGCCTGTGCCCCATAACACTTTTTGCACCTATGTATGAGCTATAGGAATAGGAAAGTGAGATGAAAGCTCTGGCAGATGGTCTAGCTAGACAAGGGGTGAACAGACATTCTATTTTCTGGGTTGTCTTGTAACTTTTGTTCTTTTGATGTTTAATGGTTGTTCTTGGGAGCTAAGATTGTTCAGCACCCTTGCCCTGCAATTTTCTCATATTTTTAATATTAATTCAATCCACAGTTATTGATAAAAAAAAAAAAAGTGAGATGAAAGCTCGCTAATGGATCACTATTTTCTAGACTTTAAGAAAAATCTTGTGTAATGGCTACCTGTTGTAATTGTTCGGAAACGCTCCTGACCAGCTGTATCCCATATTTGCAGTTTGATGCGCTTTCCATCAAGTTCAATGGTCCTAATCTTGAAGTCAATCCTAGCAAAGGCATTATTCCAACTTAAGCATGCTAAATGAAATTATGAAATGATTATAAACATTCCCCAAGGGCTTCAAGTAGACAAGTACACACCCTATTGTGGTAATAAAACTTGTAGTAAAAGAATCATCTGAGAAGCGCAATAGCAAACAACTCTTTCCAACCCCTGCAAAGATGGATTAAAGTGGTGCATAATATTAGGATCATAATTTATCAAAAAGGAAGATGCCCAAACAAATGGAAAAGCTATGAAACATACACATAGAGAAATACACATTTATGATGCCAACATCATAAGAAAAGAAATGGAGAACTCAAGTACTCAACACACTGAAGAGATGAGACTGAAGGTATAGCATAGGATCAAGGAACCACTTGTTTTGGAAAGTAAAAGCATCTAAACTAGTTCTAATCAATGAATGTTGTCAGAATTAATGATTGTTATGAGGCAAATTGATCCACATTACTGGAGCCATGGGCAAGGTGTTTGACACAATTTACACTAATAATTTATTGTTAAGCTTCACTAGGAAGATCAGAGCCACAAAGGATGATGTATTACTTTATCAATAAAAAAAATCAGTACATTAGAGATAAAGAGAGAGAAATGACGTGTTGGATCATGGATCACCAGTTTATCTCTTCAAACAGTATTGATCTTGTCTTTTACCTTAGTTACACGCTTTGTAGGCTGTTTCAACTCACTCATATTTGACAATGCATGTGTCAACATCGGAAATGGATGCAAGGTGTTTGTCAAAGTGACTGGAAAATTTAAGTGCTAACATGTTTATCAGAGTGCTACACTATTCAGAGATACAAGATTAGAAAGGTAACCTGCATGACCAGAACTTCAAAAGCTTTACTCACACCTTAATACACAGAGATATCCAAAATACAGTATGCTTAAGGAAAGATATAAGCTTAAAGTGCATTATTAGAGGGCAGGTGAATCATGGATTGCTTCCATAAATGAGCCATAGCCATGCAGAGTGCAGACTTATATCAAATTTGCATCAGTATCCTATGTGCTATATAGTCTTTTATATTAACATTTTTTTTATCAATGGTCTTTTATATTAACATTTCCACTGAAAACAAAAGCTAGGCAGGTAAAGAGCTGTTTCCATACATAAAGGCCTTCTATTATAGCTCTAGCTAACCCACCTGCACCAAATTGAGCTCTTTTAGAAATCATATAATAGTGGCCAAGATGGTATCATAGGATTCCCTTATTTCTTGAAGGAATTGGGCTAGGTGCCAAGGACTCCTAGAATCACAAATTTGGTTCTGATCTTCATGATTCAGAGTCACAAGGCATATGGGAAGTAAACAGATCATATGGAAGGCCATTCTGGTAAAAACAAAAATGTCCAAAGGGTTCAACATGTTCATAGCATTCAAGGTCGTAAGGAGGGACTAAATTAAATTTTGGAATCATGGTGGGGTGGACAAACTAGACAGAGAGGGGATGACTAGGAAAATCCCATTTACTGGGGTCACCCCAGCTCAGAGCCTCAGATCAAATCACTTCCATGCTACTCTTTGTACCGGAATTCAACATGTAGCCAGTTTATGTTTGTGTTTGTTCACCTTGGCACCTCTTACTTGAAGGGGGAAAAAGTTGTATGCTCTCCTTGTTCTTCATATTAATACATCTTATTGATCTTGTTAGTCATCCCAAAAGAAAAAGGTTCAGTCTGGTGGAAGACCCTTTTGGCCCTTGTTATTTAGCTTCCCCAGTACATGCATGTTTGTACTTAATGCAACAGGGTTTACTACTTATACACTAGAGGTGAATGATGATAAAATCATGTTTGACTTGAAAGTCAACAAAGTCGCATATACTCTAATCCACATATGATGGAATATAAACTCCATAACATCTCTAAATAAGTCTTAAATAATCTGAATAAATTTTCTACTTAGGATTTTAAAACAAAAGCCTCTTAAAAATTTAAAACAAGCCAATGAAAGATAAAATAGAAAAGCAGGTCTCAATAAATTGACTCAAATAACATAATTTATATAAATTGCAAGATCCATGAATTGGATCATAAAACTTAGACAACCATCATAGATTCTTTCTAGGAAAGGATACAGATATTTCTGATTGTGAATTATACTATAAATCAGAATATTTTTGAGAACTATGTTTACTAGTGGATGACCAACAATATGATCAGGTTCCATGGTTGAGGACTGTCAATGATCTGCTAAGTTGGCTTCCTTGTCCCTTCTTTATCCTTAAATTGGGCTTCCCCATCAAATTACAGGGAAGGTCAGAGGTGAAGACTGATCATAAAAGTTTCCCCGTGTGCGGTGTGTCATATTCTTGTGATGGAATCTTTTGCTCATATTTAAAGGAAAGATATGGTTCACTGCTAGGCTCCTCTGGAGTACTCAGATTCCAACAAATGACCCATCTTCATGTGGACCGAATTTTGTCAGTGTCCCAATTCAGGTAAGTTCTACATCTAGAAAGGAAGAGTGAAGAGCCAATTTCCCATCTAATTTTCTGTTGCTCTATTACTCTCAATATATGATCTCATTTTCTTGGGACATCTTGGGATAAATTGGCTCATTCCAAACAGGTCTGGACTTGAGCTTGAACTATTCATGCATGGTTATAGTTTGAGAGGTGGTATTTTTTGGAAGACTTTTGGCTTTGCACTTTGTTGCACTGGATAGAATCTACGAAGTAAAACTGGCTAAATTTTTAGAGTAAGAGGTCAAGAACTGCATAGTGGAAGCCGTTAAAGCCAAAATACTTGGTTTATTGTATTTATGGTCTTCTATTTTGGAACAGTTTAAAGGTTTTTTGGCCTTTTGGGACCTCAGAGTTAAATGAAATATCTTTTATCCATATACTCATTGGTCTTTTTTGTACAACTAAGTTCATATATGATATACTCACAAATCGCCCCTATATGACGTGAACACGAACTTGCTTTATATGGTAAATTAGATTAATTACTATCGCATTCGACCAATACATTCAACACTTCTTAAATGTTAATCCTAAAAACCTTTTAGAGCTTCGAATAGGTAGTAATATTAGACCATCTCAAGTCGTCAGAATAGTCCGAACATGCTGAGTGATAAACTAGAAAACTGAGCCCCTAGAATTACAAAAAAAAAAAAAACCGTATAAGAGTCGTAAAATTCAAGAATTCCCAAGCAAAACATCATGTGTTTGTGCTTTGTAGAATAGTAAATGATCCATGAAAGCCCTAAAAAGTTTCAACTATGCAAAACCAGAAAGCAAACAAGAAGAAGATATTCAATCTAGAACAACCATAAAGTCAAATCACGTAGGCGTAGGGATCATCATTAAATACGAAAAACTGAAGAAACAGAAAAACCCTAATTTTCCCTCATACGCCTTAGTAAGAGACGGAGGAAGAAACAAACCGCTGTCGCCGATGAGAAGAAGCTTTATGAGGTAATCATAATCGGCGCGAGCTCGTGCCGGAGCGGCTGCCATTTTTTCAGGTTTCGCTTTTCCCGGACTATCTTTTTTTTTTTTTTTTTTTTAAATTACCAGAATTCTTTGGCTTTCGATTTTATATTTCTTCAGATCAGAAGCGTTTGTTGTGTTGGGTGTAAAATGGCGCGCCACTCTCTCTCTCTCTCCGAGATCGAGGAGGGTGGCCAAAAACAAATGAGATTGAGCGAGAAGAATCAAGCAAAGCAACAAAAGATCTCTCTCTCTCTCAAGTCTCGCTCTTCTCTGACTCTGAGTTCTCTCTGCTCTAACTTTCTATTACTCTAACAACTAACCATAGTTAAGCGCCCCTCCGATTTAAGTGCTGAGTGCTTACTTTTCGAAGTGCTCACTGCGGCACTGCGCCCAGCATCAGCTGGCCAATGAAAGGGTGTCTATGCTGCTCTGGGCGGCAAGCGTCTCTACACCGTAGTTGACATTAGGGGGGGCCATAACTTGCCACGTATTTCACTGAATGATTAGGACCCACCGAATTGGGATCTGCTTACGAGAAATATTCTTAATGCACGGTGGGATGTGCCTCTGAGCGCCAGTGTGAGTAACAGATCCGGTCTAGGACCCACCACTCAAAGTCAGATGAGAATCATGAGATCACATCTGCGCCCCACAAAGAAAGTTAAAAGGGCCCTACTAGGCCACGGATGTCAGGATGTGGATCCTGTGTCACTGGCCGCAGAGCCCAAAATTAAGTTAGACAACAGAAAAAATAATAACATAATAGGGGCATTCCGAGAATTGAACTCGGGACCTCTCGCACCCTAAGCGAGAATCATACCACTAGACCAAATGCCCATTTGATGAAATCATTCATGAATAAAAATGAATCCTTCTTTCTAAATTTCAAAGGTGTACTTTTATTATTTATTCAAACGATTTTACTCTTTCATAACCCAATGATTCCTAAAAATAGTGATTCTTATATTGTTAAAATAGTTGATGTGGCATGCATGTACATAGGTTCTTCTTCTTCTTCACTAATATAATAAAAATACCTTCTTCGTTGATGATAGTGAAAAATGTGAATATTTTTTTGGTATCGCCAGAGATTCTTCTATATTCGGTGAAGATGTATTGGACAACTCTTCGTTAGTGAGATAGTGCGGTAGTGCCATAGTGGCAACAAGTTTTTTTGTCAAATGGTTCTCCAACGCTATATTTTAGGTTAGGTTTTAAGAGAAAATCAGTAAATGGACAAGAAATGAACAAAGGAGGGAATGATTTTGCCCCATTTTCATTATTTTGGAAGTTTCATTTTACGCCCCTTAATTACAAAAAGGGCATTTTTGATAATTTAACATTTTCCATCAACCGACTTATTTTGTGTTTGGTTCTGTGAACATTTATGGATAGGCCGTTTATTTGTATTTTTTCACTTTAAACATTTATTTATACTTTTTTATTTTAAACGTTTTATGTTTTTGTTGTTTGATTGGACTTCATTTTAAATGTTTTTTACTCTCCACCTTAGATTAATACCTATTAAAATGTGTCACATCAGCATTTAGTTTTAAGAAATACTAGAGCATTGGAGCATTGGGGGAAACAAGAATTTGACGTTTCTCCAAATGCTCCATGCATAAAAATCAAAACGTTTCATGGCACTGATGTGACAGTTTCTTTTAATAAAGGCCCACAGAACCAAATATAGCCTTAATGGTTAGGGGATCTTTATCACAACGTAGATGAGGCATTTGTCATTGACCATAGTACCAGAGGGGATCTTTGTAATTTACCCTAATTTTTATTAATAACAATATTACTTCTTTCATCCTATCAAAATTTTAATTTCAATGTCTTTTAGAAAACCATAAAAACATCTATAGAACCACACATGACTAACAAGCATCCATGTCTCTACATCAGAATGCTTGTACAGATTCTGAATGCAAGCATTAAGCAATGGGTATATGACATCATAACTGAACCTTTTTTTTGATTGATATCACATTTGAACTTAGTAAACACATCCTAGATGCTACAAAAGATGATGATATGTAATGACTAAACTATGGGCTGAATTCTGAAATTTCAAATTAAAAAAATCCCTTAAAGCAAGGGTGTGTTGCCCAAGGATTAAAGTATCAGTATCGAGTATCGTATCAGACCACTCAGATACGAATACGCTTTAGATACAAACGAAAAATGTATGGATACGCCAAAAAATGCATATAATTTTCATAAACATATTAATAACATTATTTTTAAGATCAAAATAGCCATAATTAATGTATAGATACATAGAAAATGTATATTCTAAAGGTATATGTGAAGAAATATACTGCAATTAATATAGTGGGATGCATACGCCAAAAATGCATATAAATTCTATAAACATATTAATAACATTATTTTTAAGATCAAAATAACCATAATTAATGTATAGATACATAGAAAATGTATATTCTAAAGGTATATGTGAAGAAATATACTACAATTGATATAGGGATGCATAGAAATCATAAAATTTTATTGATATTGTATCAATCAAGAGTCCTGGAACATATATATATATATATTAAAAATTAATACATGCACAAAACTATTATTATGTTATTTTCTATTGAATTTCAAGGCAAGGCACAAAACATATGCAACTATAATATGTGAATTATTATGTCAATTATTTTCTACTTTACTATTTTTAATTTTTAATACTAACTAAAAATTAATTCTCAAATGTTTAGTTAACAATGTTTTTATCTTTGTAAACAATAAAAACGTTATTATAAAATGTAACTAATATATAAATTAAAAATTTATAATAATATATAATATTAACTTAAAATATATCAAATATATTAAATTTTCTAATATACACATCATATGCATATTCATAATTTTTAACTGCTAAAATAATTATTCCATTATTAATATTTTTGTTTCCATAAATTTTGAGATAAAAAATCATTTTTTTATATAAATGTAGATTAATGGATTTGACAAATTCAAATTATATTATATTCTCGAGGTTTTTGTAAATAATATATATACTTTTATTTAGTTCACATTAAAATATTAATTAATAATTTATAAAATTTTAAGATACATGTCATGTTAAAATTTATAAATATTAAGTACCAAAATAATTATTCTATTATTAATATCTTTTTTGTATAAATTTCTTGAGGTTAAACAATTTTTTTATAAAAATGTGGTTTTAAGAAATTATTTATTCTATTAGTTTATAAAATATTAGTTTTGAATATTATTTTTTTATTTTTCTGGAATTGTTCATAAATGTAATTTTTTTGTATTACATTTGGACAATAGGATATAAAGAAGTTATTTTATTTTATTGGATTATACAAGATTAGAGGTGGCTTAATGGTTTACACGTGCATTTAAGGTTTGGCGTTAGGTGGTTTGTGTTCCAATCACATATCGTATCGATATTTAAATCCTTGGTGTTGCCATATTGGTTCAACATTCAGATTCAGTTCCTAATTCAGCCACAAACAAAAACTGCTTAAAGTCTCCTGAATCAAATGGTTATCTTATCAAAACTTTAAGCAAAAGAGGTCTCAAAATTTCAACATAAATGAAGTTTCAGAATTTGGGAGCTGCATGTACAAGTGCCATTTGGATCTTAAATAAGAAAAAACTACCAACATCAGACAATTTCTATCCTTGATACCCAATGGTCATTGGATGCAGATCTCTTTGGGTATATGAATTGCAACCAGTTTCAAATGGAAGCTATCACATACAGATTAAAAGAGAACAAAGGGAAGAACTTTGAAACAAGGTAAAGCATATTAAGAAGCTTAGGCAAAACAGACCTCTTTAGGTATGTGAATCTTAATGAAATCATTGAGATAGAAATTACTGATTCCATTCATGAAGAAATTGACGGTTCTTCAATAATTTCCTTATCTTTGCTCTAGAGTTTTGAAATATTATTTGCTCTAGACTCTAGAGCATATAAATTATTCCTCCTTTTTGGTAGGAGGGGCCAAGGGGTCAACAATAGTGACAGAAGCCACAACCTAAATAAAATAGGGAAAAGTACAGAAACACATGATGCAGAATTCTGAATTCCAGCTCCCCCCTACAACTAGCCCTCTCCTCCCTATAAACCACATCCTGCCCGTGAATTTGGCATCAATTCACGGTCAGGATGCATTCCCCCTGTACTTTGGGCCTAGTAAATTCTGATTTGGGCTGATTGGTACTTCTCCCAATAAAATATTCCCAGGCTAAGGTGACGTTTGACAAATCTGAAATATGAAAAGTTAAAAAGGTATTAAGTGTCTGAAATCTGAAAAGAGACATGGTTGTTTTACGACTTTTTAGAGTCTCTAAATAAAGAAGGTTGTTTATATTGGATTAAACTTTCAGCATCTGAAATTCATTGATTTTACTATTTTACCCCTAAAATAGACTATTTAGTATTTTTGAGTTCAATTTGCACTATTTCATAAAAAAATAATTTATTAAATTTAAAATAATAGTAAAAAATATGAGTAAATTGTAAAAAATAAAAAAAAAATTAATAAAATAAGGATAAAATTGAAAAATTCATATCAATTTATAAATTAAAAATAAACTATTAAGAGCTAAAATAATAATGAAAATAGTAATAAAGACCATGAAGCAATAACAAATTAATATTTTAAAACTATTAAACCATTTAGTGATTAATAAAATTAAAATAATTAATAATTAATACAAAAATAATTTATAAAAAACAAAAATAATTTATTAAAATAAGAAAAATGTTGGAAAGAACTGCCATTGCTACTGAGAATTGCAGTGGCGGTGGCTAGAAAACAGGGGAGAGAGAGAGAGAGGAATCGAAGACACGTTGTTGCTAAGAGTTGTGGCGGTGGTGGTGAGAAGGCAGAGGAGAGAGAGAGAGATGAATCGAAGACACGCCGTTGTTGAGAGTTGCAGCGACGGTGGCAGGAAAGAAGAAGATCTGAAATGTAGTATTGCTGGAAGCAACATCAACATTCTCTTTAGACGGATCCGCAGATTCGTAAAGTAGAGGATATAGAAAATGTCAAGGAAGAAGAAGAAGAAGAAGAAGAAGAAGAAGAAGGGGAGAGAGAGAAGGTGGAGGGAGAAGCTTGCACTGTGCTGTTGAGTGGAGAAGAAGAAGAAAGTATAACTTCCCAGCGGCAAATCTCCTTTCTTGAATAAGGGTAAGAGTCGAATGACCTAAATTTTTGGCTTATATGAAGGGCATTACGGATCATTCAAATTTCTATGGGGCGCTTTCGTCTTTCGCCCTCGTTTGAAATGGCTCTTAGCGCGTTAAACACATAAAGAGGCTCTTTTCTATTTAGATCTGAAATTGGGTTTCATATCTACTAATCAGACCCAACCCAAATGAAGGAGCCTAGGTGGCATCTGAAAAACAACATTTTCAAACTTCAAAGGTCTGAAAATTGCTATCAAACGCCACCTAAAGAATTTAGAGTAGCCTCCAGAATTCTTTTTGTTAGCAGAGCTCAACGACAAGCACATAACATCAACATGTTCACCTCTTGTCACATGACAAAGAGGCTACACATGTAACAACAAGCCCATAATCGTGTAGTTGTACAAGTCCTGTAAAGAAGTCTTTGAAATTCAGGATCACTCATACTGCCTCCTTCCACATTGATTGTGTCTAGCATTCTTTTACGGATTCTGAATGGTTAGATGTAGTGATCAGCAAATTTCTACAAATCCTGCAGACCATAATGGTATATACACAGTGCAGGTAACCATGGAGCCATGTCAAGTGGAAGTGGAATGTAGAATCCACATCGCATTGGCGCCCCACAGAGTGCACCCTACTACACATCTTAGTATGCATGTGGGGGCGCAGATGTGAATTCCTTCCACTGGTCCATCAATGCACCACTCAAATTATTCGCATTTACACAACAAAAGAGGAAAGAACCAGCCAAAAGAAGGTATATCCTTCTACACATCATTCTGTTAGATACCTCCCCCTTACACCATTTAAATATGTTATTTCCCCCTTCAAGGAGATACGCCAGCAAGCATAATACCAGGAAAAAACATCATATATCTTATAGTTAAATTAAACTACTTTTTTGTTTTCTTTTTGGATAAATTACAAGGACCCCCCTACAACGTCCCACAGTGCATCCCTGACTTGTATTGGGAACATCTCCTGATGATGACATCATCGGGTCTGGAATTATCATCGGGAGATGTTTCCAATACAGAGCGTGGATGTGCTGTGGGACATTGAATTTTCACTTAGCAACAAATACCCCTTCCGTTAAAGTTATGTTAGTTAACTTTGAAAAAGATTCTTATTTGGCTGTTTATTTTTTAAATCCCTAAAATGCCTTTTTCTTATTTATTTGAACAATTTATAATTCAATTAGTTTTCTAAATATAATATTATATTGGAGTATTCTTAGTTGCTTTAATAGATCTTTGTAGATTTTTGGTTGAATTCAATACTTAGATAAATGGTAGGGGTTTCTTTCTAATGGATATAAATTTAAGGTTTTGTTTGGTTTTTCTTGATTTGTTGGGGAAAATAGTGGATATTTTTTATATTTTAAGATGAAGAAAGACATTCATATAAGTGAAATGAAACATGAATTTAAAAAAACTTGTTTTTCCATGTTAGTGAGATGATTCTTGTTATTTTAGCTGGTTTTGTTTAGAAAAAATAGAGGTATTTTTGGGTTAATTAGAGTTTAAGAGAAGAGGGTGAAAAAAAGTTCAGGTGGATATTTTGATAATTTAATGCAAAGTAAAAGTTTAGGGGATTATTTATCACAGAGTGAAAGTTCAAGGGTAATTGTCATGACCCATAGTAGGGGGTCTTTGTAATTAAGCCTTTCTTTTTTGATAAACAACATCAATAATGGAATTTTAATAAAAAGAAAACAGAAACCCCTTCATTCCAAGGATTATAAACACCACTTATAGTAATACTAATAACTCATGAAGAAACAGGTTTACAAGTTTGGTCCCAGGCGATGACCCCCCAAGAGAATCTCAGATGTCCCAGACTGAAGTAAGGGATTTCTGTTCTTTAAATTTTGAATTTAAGCTTCATTCTTTCTGAGATGGTGTCGAATTCATTTAGAATTAGGGGTGTGAGTCGGGTGGATTGGGCCAGGTTTATAGTTAACCCAGGCCTAACCCTAAAATTTGGGCTTAAGGCTTAAGCTCAGACTAAGCCCAAGGTCAAAAAATATCTTCCCAACCCAAACCCAACATGCACTGTAATTTGATGTATTTGGGTTGGGTTCGGACTCCGGTTGGTCAATGAATCCACTTTAAAATTATACATATATATGTATTTATACAAATATGTATATATATATATATATATATGTAAATATGTATGCAAAATTTGTATATATATGTATGTATGTATGTATGTATAAATGTGTATAGTTGAACTGGATTCAGACTAAATTCAGGCTACCTAAGGACTAGATTTGGGCCCGACCTAAAAACAAAATGTTTGACTTCTTGGGCCCGAATTCAGCCCAAAGACCAAAAATCTAAGGCCAACTCATATAAAATTTCGGGGTGGGCCAATTTGAGCTTGGGTGGGCCTATTTAGAATCCATTTGCAACTTTGACTTACCTTCATTTCTTCTATTATCTCTTCATTTTTATTTGCTTAAGCCGTTAAGCGTATAGGCAGCACGATGATGTACAAAACCACTTTATATATTATCTGGTCCAGTTGCATAGACGGCAGCTTTCTAATTGCATAAATCCCAGTGCTGTTAAGTAATTCTCCAGTACAAAAGAGATTTCTGTTCCTTAATTACTCTTAATTTCTCTTGATTCTCGCTACTACGTACAACTCCCTTAAACCATTTGCTTCAGAGCAAGGCAATAAGACGTTTAGGGTAAGAGAAACTTCATTTAAGACGACACGATCCATACCATTAAGACCCAGAAAACGAAAAAAGTAGAGCTGGCAACAGAGATGCATAACAATGTCTAACACTCAAGAAAATGGATTCATTCTCAACTCTCAATTATAATAAGGATGAAATAGTAACATCAATACAATAATAGGTGCAAACCAGTATTCTAGCTAGAAGAAAATATATCGAATTGGAAGTTGGCTCATCTCAAGGAAGAAAACAATCTATTAATGACTACAATAGATTAACGACAAAACAAGGTCTCAGACTCGGAATTTTCTCCGTAGCAAAGGAAGAAAAACAAGCAAAGTACTCCAAATGAAGCTGAACAGGTAGGAGACCGAAAGAAGAACTGATAAGCAGTTGGAGTTTGCTAATGATTTCTTGCTCAGCAAGTTTGGTATAGCACAAATGAATTGAATCCAAACAAAGGAAATGAAAATAAACAAGGAATTCAAAAGCATTAATTAATAGGTGGAGTGTCTGTTTCGGGTTCCATAAACCTTCTTCGAAGAGACTTCTTCCTTTGTCATCGTCCTAATTTTTGACCCTAACGTTTCTTCAATGTTCAACCAAATTAAGAAGGGTTAAATTGCCAAAACATCCTCTGAAGTTTTTGATCGTTGTTGAAATCTTCTTTGAAGTTTAGTAATTATAATCATCTTTCTTGAATTTTCTGATAAAGTTGCATATAGGTATTTAAAATTGTATAGAGAATTTAAAATTGCATCTTTGCCTTTAAATGATTAATATGAAGGAAAAATTTAGAAAATAAATCAATTTCAAAAAGAGATTGGAAAGGTTTGGATTAGCGATTTATATGAAGAAAAATTAGAAAATAAAAATTTCGGTCAAAAGTAACCATATAGGTATTTTTTAACATTTTCATGCCTCTTTTTAGAAAATTCTAATAAAGGGGATCTACATGCAACTATGTCAAAATGTTTACGGGAGGTGATTGCAATTATCAAACTTCAGGGGAGGTTTTAGAAACAACCAAAATCTACAGGGCAGGTTTTAGTAATTTACCCAATAAGAAAAGAAATAACTGAAATATCAATTTGAAATAACAAAAAAATAAAAATAGTATACAGTAATAGGAAAACTAATAGAAAATAATAAATTAAAATAGAGAAATAAAATTAGAAATAAATAGAAAAATTCTCAATAAAAGGGTTATTAAGTAAGTGGTCGCAACTTGCAATTTGCAAAGTGGATGGCTGTTTTGATAACATGCAAACTTATAGGGTAGGTCACGTGAAACTATAGGGGGTGTCTTAGTAAATCTATAATTATATTTATATAATAATAATAATAATAATAATAATAATAATAATAATAATAATAATAATAATAATAATAATAATGAATCAGTTGTTATGTAGTTAAGTTGGGTCAGTACTCTTCAATCCTGATCCTATCTAAATTATCAAAAATAAGACAACTCAAATTTCAACAATACCCAATCCAAACCCATAAAAAGTTGGGTTGAGTTGGATTGAGGCTAACCTAGCTCAAGTTGCAGCCACAGGGTTTAGGGTTCTGGGGGAGGGGGTAGGGCTACCTCTGTTGTCTAGACCATTTGCCTACCAACAAAAGGGGTAAGGGTATCAATGGAACGGTTTTGGACTGAATCCCGTTTAGTCCAAAATTAATTTGAACAGATTGGACAGACCAAAAAGACATAATGGATTGGACCAATCCAGTCCAAAATATTTATTAGATTGGATTGGACCTGGTCCATCTATAATAAATTTATATTGGGTTTGGTTGGATTAAGCCAATATCTGGTCCATTGATTTAAAATAAGAATATAGGTGTCAATGGACCGGGTTTGGGTTGAAACCAATCTAAATTAAAATGAATTTGAACAAATTGGACGATTTGAACATTGAATTGAACCAGTCCAAAATAGTCCAAATTATTCATTGAATTGGATTGGACTTGATCCATTTGTAATGGACTCATATTGGACTGGATCGGATTGGACCAAATCCAGTCCAATCGACACCCCTAAAAAGGGGAAAAAAGTCCAAATGCTGTGTACACACCATGAATAAGAAACTGCAGCAACACATTCATAGCACTTATATGTGCTACCCATAAGAACACCAACCACAGCTATCTACAAGACACTTACAAGTCCACAACCGTACATTGAGAACATCACCCGTTCTTGTGGATAACAGATCCAAGCTCTATGATTCATGAGAAGATGTTCTTGATGTGCTGCTCTAGTGTCTTATGGGTAAGTGTGAGTAGCATCTTTATGAGAGGCAGATCCAGATGCACATTCATGGGGAGATATGCCATTGTGGCCATGCCTGGCTGTAGTGTCGTGTTCATAGCATGCATACAACTTTAGGCATCATTGCTTCTCTCTAATGCTTAGGGCTGTTCACGGGTCGGGTTGGGTTGGTTTACTGAGGTTTTTCCAACCGACCCGACCTGTTCGGGTTACTTGAATTTGAAACCGAAACCGACCCAGTGTTAAGCAAAACCAACCTGGTCGGTTTGAATCGGGTTGGGTCGGTTTCGGCTCTAAGTTCAACCATGTTTGACAGAAACTCAACTGCAATATGTATGTGGGGACTGTGGCACCACAGTATGTGAGGTAGTGAACGCAGGAAAAGCCTTGTTTTTGATAAACAAGATATACCTCTAGTCCACAGTTTGGACTTTGGAGAGGAGAAGAAGAGCAAAACCCATATATAATAACTACTAACTAGGAAGTAGGAACTAATTACTAACTACTAAGTCAGTTCGGTTTAGGTCGGTTTATGATGTTTTACAACCCGAAACCGATCGGTGCTGGAGATAACCCGGCCAACTCGGGTTGGGTCAGTCCGGGTTGGTCGGTTTGGTTGGGTTGGGCCTTCTTATGAACAACTCTACTAATGCTAGGTTAGCAGCTACTACGACAACAAATTGGGCCACATGGGCCTGTCTAATATCAATCCAAATGGGCAGGAACTGAGCCTAAGCCTGGTTTTAGGCCGACACTTTTTTTTTTAATGGGTTACTTGGAAAGTATTAAAATGCTCAACCTAACAGTTAAATTAAATTACCAGTTCACCACACTGTATTTGGTTGAAGCATGGTTTTTAAAAACGAACCGGTGACCGAACCGGTTAGGAGTCCGGTTATCAGTTCAAGCAGTCTGACCGTTTGACCCGAATGGCCAGCCCGTTTTGACAAAAAAATAAAAAAATTAAAAAAAATTGGAAAACGGTCAAAATCGTTCGAATGATTAACCAGCCGGTTCAGCGGTTTATTGGCCAAAATCAACGGTTTTGAGGAAAAAGACGGTTTTAGGGGAAAACGGAACCGGTCAGGTGACCGGTTCCCGGTTTTTCTGGTCCGACTATCTGGCCCGGTCCGATTTTGAAAACCATAGGTTGAAGAGTTCACATCTGCGCCCCATAGAGCACACCCTACATACCCATCTCAACGTGTATTGGGAACATCTCCCCTATTTGTCATTGAGAAATGTTCCCAATACACGATTGAGATGTGCTGTGAGGCGCAGATGTAAATTCTTTATTAAAATCTTCACATCTGCAAACTGAAATGAAATGATTCCATTGTTGTTATCATTTCTACTTAGTGGTGCAATTCGGGTCGGCCCAAGTTAATATTTTACACTGCCTCGAGTTTGGGCTTTTCGTTCAGGCCCATTGAAGTTTTGACAAACCCTAACCCGTCCAAGTTGCACCCCTATTTTCAGACTCATTTCTAGCAATGGTGATGCATTATATGGAGTCCTTCCGTGTTTTCTGTTTCTTAAGTTCGTTTCTTTTCTCATCTCATTAACACTAGCTGACTTGTTACATCAATTGGGGCCTTTGGAAAACTATGGCTCGTGGCTTAATACACTCACAAATGGATCCAACCTGCCAGACCCACAGCCAGCTTGCTTAAGTACTGTAAATCTTTACAGAGAGGCCTCGTATTGTCCTCTTCCCCGCCTACCACCTGCTCCATCATGGGCTGAAACATCAAACAACAAAGTTCGGATCTGCTACGCGTAAAATGGGTTACATAGCCAATCACGAGTGAATATGCCAGTATTCCATATATATGAACCACACAGGTTCGGATCTATAACAATCTTCCATATGAGTCACATACATATAAAACACTGGCGTGTTCATGTATGAATGGTTTAATGCTTAATAAATCATGATAGTATATTTGTAATTTTTCAAGTGTACATCCGAGGGCTAGAATCTAATAGATTTCATTTGTTCTTGTATAACCTCTCTCAATGTCATAAAAAAAATAAAATAAAACAAAACTTGTCTATCACACACTTATTTTTGTCCATCTGCAAGATAAACATATTGTGACAATGTCACCGTTTGGTTGGTTAAAGAGATAGTTAAATAGTGTAATGATGTGATCCAAATCCTTAGATGTAACTTGCAAATTAACTTGAATTGACAAAGCAAACCACTACATGGAATGAGTGGATAGTGACTAGATCGTCCACATTTTTTCCATCTCGACTAACCCTAGTAAAAGCCAATGTTCTCAACCTGTAGTTGAACCATTCACTCTCACCCCTGCTAGTCTTTTGGGTCAATTTAGTCTCAACGACCCAGTGACCTGTTGGATTAACTGTTGCCATTCGATCCGGGCCATGGGTTAGACAAAAAAAATACCCATTTAACACATTAATTTTTTGTTTAATGCAATGAATGCATAATATTAGAAACATAATATTTTCTACAAAATTTCTGTAATTTTATCTTTTTTTATATATTTTTATTATTTGATTTATGTCATAACAGTTGATCCGTTTAACTTAGATGGTTGAACAATCGACCCATCACCTGGAGGGAAAAGTTTTTTTTTTTTAATTTTTTAATTTTGGGTCATTTTTTAAAACATTGATAGAATCAAGAAATTACCATGACAAGTTTGGAATGCCGACAATTAGGTGATTGGTTCATGAGTTTAACCATGGTGCATGGAATTTGAAAACCACATGGAATCATGCTTTCATCGAAGCATTTGAACATATGTACAGATTTGTCATCATGAAAAGGGAAATAAACTCATCATGAATATATTTTTTTATAGATTTAATTTTCATTGAAATTATTGCAAAAATTAGTCTATTTGTATAACAGAATAATCCCCACCCTTTTCATTTATGTACTTCCCAGTTCCCATAGCAATCCATGAAGGACTCATTTCAAACGTGCTTATTAAAAAGCAAATTAAATCAAATTCTCATGGTTTCTACTTTTTACTTTCTACACACCCCTTAAAAAACCAACCAAGCTAGATAATTAATTGCTTCAACGTTCAAAGCTTGGGGCCTGTCTATATCAGAATTTTGACCCACTGACTGTTTTAACTAATACAAGCTAACTTCTTAAGATTTTTGATCAAAGCTTTAAGAGAGAGAGAGAGATGAATTGTAGGTAGGGTGACCACCATACATGGGCCAATGTCAATGGGCCATCTCCTTACTAGCTAGCTGCTGCTTTCATGTATTTCGATATTTCACGCAAAGTGGGGCACATGCGTGGCTTATCACCACCACCAAAACGTGCACATAACAAACACTAGAAGCCTTAGACAAACACCACTCTAGTCTTTATTGTGGCTTACTCACTAAGCCAGTAAGCCTCAATCTTTCACTACTCACTCGCATGAAGACACTTCACTCTCTCTTCAGACAGCTAAATATTGCTATAGCAAGCTCACCCAATTATATAATTAGGTGCAAGCAGCTTTCTCTTGATTTGTTAATCTTAACCTTATTGAGTGTTTGATATTTATCTCCCACAGTCCCTACTTTGTGACATTGACATCTTAATAGCCTGGAACACACAAGCCCATGTGAAAACCAGTCTTTTTTTTTTTTAGGTAATTAGACCACCCCGATTTTGAAAGCTCCGCCAAACCAAAAATACTTGGTGGGGTTTCACTTCACTGTTTCTGGGCGATCGCCGGCCGGCCGGCCGTGGAATTAAATCAACATATATGAGATGAGCATTTTGGTTGAGTAAGTAAAGGGGATGGGATGAAATGGGTTAATCGGTTAAGGCAAGTAACATGCAAGTGAAGTGGAGTGAGATGGATATTGGATAGGGTGATAGAGCTAGCCGGAGAGAAAATGATGAAGTGGACGGCCATATAATAAATATAAAGGCAAAAGAGAACAGAAAAGAAAACTTCCAAGTGTGTAGATATAGAAAAGAATACAGGTGTTTCCCATCGGTTTATTCTTGTCATCTAATGAAACAGACGAGGAGAGGGGGATTTAGCTTTCTTGTAAACCAAACAAGGGAACCTAATCCACGACTTTTGGTGGTGGAAAACCCAAGAAGCTATCTCTCTCTTGAGTGTCACACATGGATGAAAGAACAAAAAGAAATTAAAAGAAAAGATGCTCCGTCACTGGTTCACTTTTCGTGAATCAAAGGCAGGCCACCATGAACATGAACCACTACTTGCTTACTTACCCAAAGAATTCAGCTATATAGAAAAGTTGAAGCTGGAAGATTAAAATTTGACAAGAAGAAAAAATTTATATGAATATAAATAGAAAAGAATCCAAAGAATCGATAATATATGTTGAATAATTATGAATGGGTAATAAGAAGAACAAGAATAAGAATCCTGTTAATAATTCACATTGATGATCCGGTTTCCAGATCATGGGTCGAGGAACAAAGAGACTAGCTAGCTAGAGAGGGGGCTGTGGGATGCTTTTTCTTCCTTGCTTGCTAGAGCTAGCTAGTAATGGCAATCCACCAAGGCCGAGGCCGAGAATAACAGTGAAGGCTGTTGCTTCGACGAGAAGGGGAATTTGGGTTCCCGGTGATCGACGTCTTCTGTTGGCGCCGGGAGGTTGAGATCCAAATCCAATGACAATACATTCGTCGTCCTTGGCTTCTTGGCTTCTGGAGAGTCAGGACTCGTGGTGATTGTGGTGGCTGTTGTAGGAGCGCTTCTGTGTCGCCTCATGTGGCCTCCCAAAGCCTGGCCGGACGAGAATTCTGAGCCACAGATGGAACACTCATGGACCCTCGACTTGTTTCCATATACAGAAGCTTTGTTGCCAGCTATCTGGAGATGAAGGTGTGGGCTGCTGTTAACGTTGTTGAATTGGGCTTCATCTTCCTCCGGCGAGGACACCATTAACGCCTTCTTTTCTTCTGCAGCCATAGCCTTAGGCTTCTTGTGGCTTGCCCTGTGCCCACCTAGCGCTTGGAACGAAGGGAAGCAGCGGTTACATGTCTTGCACTCATAGACGTAGAAGCCTCCCTTGCCGCTGGTCGTCGTTGCCGCCTCGGCAAATCTTCGGCTACTAATCCTCATCTCCATCCCACCACCTTCCTCAATTCGCTTTGGACTGTCCCGGCTGTGTCCCTGAGCTAGGAGAATTAGACAATTGGCCATGTCCTCTTCTTCCTCGGTGCTCTCTGCGAATTCCGCCGAGGTGGTCGGTGAATGAAAGGCACCATCATCTCCACCACCTGCACCACCATCTCCTCCTCCTCCTCCACTCGAAGAGCTAGTAGCCATAGCAACGGCGGAGAACGGGGACGGTGGTCGCTGGCGCTTGGTACGCTTACCCTTGACAACGTGAGTACTGTGCTGATCATTAGACCCCACGACTTCCTCTGCAACTTCCATGTCCCTCTCCATCCAACACCACCACCACCACTGCTCAACCCCAAAATTTAATCAAAAGCTTACAGAAGAATGAAGCGAGGAGGCTGAGATGAGAAAAGAAGAGCAACCAACCAGTCAGAAGCTAAATAGAGAGAAAGAAATTAACAGAGAGGGAGGGAGGAAAGGGAAGAAAGGTGATGGAGGAAGCGAGGTGGGAGGGTGGGCGTCACTATTTATAGTGAATGTGAGAGTAGTCAAAGCCGCCCCGTGAACAGTAACCGTGAATTATCCCGTCGACCTTTCTTCCTTTGCGTTTCTAACCTTGGAACTTAATACATATATAGACTAAAGAGCCTGAGACTGTATGTGGGCGTCTGTTCTAAAAAACATTTGAGAGAGAGACAGAGAGACTAAAAATAGGTGGAGAAATTACAGAGGTGACTGGTGAGGAGTAACTCCTAACTAAAGCAAAGAGAGAGAGAGAGAGAGAAAGAGAGAGAGAGAGAGATGCAATAATACAACGTTGTAACTGAAAACAGGCAAATTTAGGGAATTCTGGAAACAGTTGTCTAAGGTTTGTTAACGTTTCCTGAGTCCGTTTCACACTCCCTTTCTCACACTTTGCCAAACGAAGTCATGTAATATAAACTATTGAATTGCACGATAAAAGCATGCTCTCTCATTCACTCATCTTCTCTCGCAGTAATATAATTAATATTGAGAGAGAGAGAGAGAGAGTATGCGAGGAAACGAGTGAGATTCGGTTGGCTTTCAAGCAAACCCATTCCTTTTTCTCAACGATTCTCTCAAGAGGATTGGATTGCAAGCCTGGAACCACGGAATTTGCGCTTCTCCCTTTCTTTTTAATTTTTCTTTTTTCTATTTCTATATATATATATATATATATATATATATTATACTTTTCTTGCTCATACAATTCTGTTACATTTTAACTACCCAAGTAGCCTGTCTTTGCTTCTTACAACATACAAACCTAATTGAATTAATTAATCAATTGATTAACTGTTAATTAATTAATTACCCACAAAGCACTTTTTTTTATATATTTGAATTGTGAATGAGAATCCAATCAATCAGTTCATGTGCTGTTGGATGAGGATGACCCAGATCAGACCCACTTCATGATTTTTTTAAGTACAAATCTCATAAAATTCA
Source organism: Nelumbo nucifera (assembly GCF_055504915.1). Lineage (NCBI taxonomy): Eukaryota > Viridiplantae > Streptophyta > Magnoliopsida > Proteales > Nelumbonaceae > Nelumbo > Nelumbo nucifera. The sequence goes on along the minus strand of NC_142654.1, from coordinate 8,090,571 downwards.
CCCATTTACATATTACCCGGCCACATGTAATTATAACCCAATCCAAGATTCAAGCTAACTAAGGAGCTTAATTAATATCTGGTTCATTGGGTGGTCTGATTGCTGACCCGCTTAACCACTTGTGGCTAGGCGCTCTTCTAACTTTTGGCCTTTTGGTCTTTGAGAGAGAGAGATCTTAAAAGGAAAAAAAAAAACAAAATAATCGTTGATAGTTGATACCCAAAAAATGAGGCAATTTATGAGCCAAACTGGTGTTATGGGTCAAAAAAAAAAACCATTTTTTTTTTATTTGGTTCTCGTGACACGATGGAAAATGCAGACAAAATGAGGGTACTAAGTAGTGGCTGCACTACAGTTTAGTTAGTATGGTTACTCCTTTCTTTGTCTTCTTCTTTATCTAATTATCGTGATATATTGAATTATTTATGTGGAAGTAAAATATATATCCCGAGATATTGAAAGAAAAAATAATGGACAAGTGATTGGAAATAATCTGATCATTTTGATGGGCCCTCACCCTTAAAAAGACAACCAATTGATGGAATACCAGCCATTGGATCCAATGGTAATTTGAGAAAAGTAAACTTGGTAGTGTTTACAACAAAAACAAATCTGGCTATGGACCATTTTGATGGGTCGACAGCCCATCATCCTATGGAGAGAGAGAGAGAGATATTAGGGAGGCAAGTCAAGGGATGAGAGGGTTAAGGAGGGCAGATTCTTGGCGTAACGAATTGTTTTGGTTGGTTGTGTGAAGCACGAAAACGTAATGGGCAACGCCAGCACTAGCAGTAGGTGGTGGGGAAGTAAAGCATCCTTGCTTGTATGGGTTGGTGGACAGAACAAACACAGAATGCCTCCTACTCCCTCCTTACTCTTCCTCTTCTCCTTCTCTCTAAATTACCACAAGCTTTACAACTATAATATCTTATTATTATATTACATTATATTTAGTGTGGATAGATCACTAAATTCACTATCTAGAAGTGATTGAGAACAAATATGAGAGAGAGAAAGAGAGATTCAGTAGCTTATGAGTCACTCATGAGAACATGTTTGTTGCAACCAGCAGCTCAAAAAAATACAAAACAATTCCACCTCATCATCAAAACAGAGTATTTGAGACAACCCATCCAGGGGTCCTCCATTTTTTGGTCAATGGTTTATCTTAAGTAATATAATGCAGCTTAAGCCAATGGTGTGAGAACCATAGATTAATTATTTGACAAATATGTGATGTGGGTCCCCATCCCATGTGGCATGTATCTACAAGGCAAAATGTTCATCACAACTCAATAATCCTAGCCATTGGATAGATCTAATATGGATGCATATATATCATCCCTCCAATCAATAAGGCCCACCCAGTACTGGGGCCGGCCCATGGAAGTAGACTTCCCCTTGGCTAAGGACGAAACCATCTTTCAGAGTTCCAATCATTTAGAAGCTTTCTTTCTTTCTTTCTTTTTCCTTATTATGCCTTCTCTAATAGAAAAATAAAATAAAATAAAAAACCAGTGAGAGAACAAATTGGGTGGCGTGGAGTAGGAGTCAATGCTCCAAAGTCCTTCAGTTTCTTCTTAAAAAAATTAAAAGAAGAAAGAAGAAGAAGAAGGCAGAAGTGTAGAAGCTAATGGGTTATGACCACTAACAGCCAGAGATAGAAATCAAACTATTCCTTCCGTCATGGACTGTGACTGGAATAATAATCCCACAAGCAAAATAATAAAATAAAGTATAACAAACACATAGAACTCTTGTGGGTAGGAGTTGTTTGTTACTGATTCCTTAGCTTTTATTTTATTTTCTATTGAGAGAGAGAGAGAGAGAGAGAGAGAGGAAATGGGTAACAAGTAGTGGTAGTAGTGATGTGTTTGAGTAGCACTTTGGAAGTTGTAAGTAACAAATGCAGATAGAGGAAAGGAAAAAATAAAAGTGGCGTCGAGAGCTCCTTTTGAAGACAATGACTTTATGCCTACTCCCACCCAAAATTAGGTTTGCACCTCCCTTTTAGATCTATGTACTTGTACCTCTCACAATTGCCTCGTGAATTAACTCTTCTATCCACCCTTTCTCTGCTGGCTTTGGTCACTTGCTGCTAGTGACTGTGTATGTGTGTGTGTCTCTACAGAAATGGAACCACGACAGATGGGCTGGGTCTGTTGTTAGGTTTTTCCATTCATTAATATGAAAAAAAGGGTACTTGGCTTCATGTGAGGCCACTTGGGCAATGTCGCGCCCCGTCGCAATTGACACGTTAGCATACACGGCGTTTAGGAACTTGTATCATTCGCTTAGGGGTCATTCGATAACAGCTGAAGTGGCTGAACCGAAAAAACCCTTTTGTTTTGTCTTTTAGTGAATAAGTTTTTTAAGGAGATTGTGGTATACCCTTGAATATTCTATCAATTGATTATGTTATTCATTAAAAAAAAAAAACGAAGTCGTTCAATACAGCAACTTCAGCTGCTACCAAACAGCTCCCCCTTGGTCATTAACTGCACAAGTGGAAGGTGAGGAGTGTCAAAAGAAAGCCTAGAATAGTACTGTTTGGTTCTTCACCTGTCGAATAACTAACACATCAACGGGCTAACTGCACTTCATGAAAGCACGAGGAGACAGGAAGAAAAGGAAAGGCCATCTATTGTCTCAGCAATAAAAGTTGTGTTTTCTGAGAATTAGATCACTGATAGACTGTTTACCTAATGAAATTGGCTGCAAATGTAAGTTAGTTACTTGCTAAAACAATCCGACAAGAATTAGGATCCTAACTCGCTCGTTGTCTACTAATAATAATGTGTGAAGTTTGTACACAAATTAAGCCTTACATCACCTATGTGTTCATACCAAGGTTTTAAATATTAATACAGGTCTGTATTGGTGCTTTTTTTTTATGTTTTATTTATTTTTTTTTAAAATCGATTTAAGTTTCGATTACCCTTTAAACCATAATCTAACCCGATACAACGCCTATAGGGTGTACCAGAAAGGGCCCCATACAATATATATCAGTCAATACAGGCTGATACGTAACGAAAATTTAAACTTTTTGAACCTTGATCCATACCATCAAGCGGCGAGTTTCTAACTTCTAACCCCATTAACTCATCAAGTTACCAAGGTAAGGTAATTAAGCAACTCTCTGGACTGACCAAAGTGCCGTGTACTGACCAGATATGAAATCCATTTAAGTAATATATCTTCAACTCTTCCCTTGCGAGGATTATATCGTCAGAAGCAGAACATAGACGCTAATTCCTATACTTGTGTGACTTCATTCATGTGGTCATGGCTTAACTTTTAAATGTAGCCAACCAACAGTGCTGAGACTAGTCTAAGTAGTGGTGATTAGATGAATCCAACATTTGGGAATTGACCCTTTCGTGTCCCATAGGATTTTCAACTTCTACTTCTACTCCTCTTTCAATGCTTTGGGGCAGCCAATTAATATCACTCCCGTCTACGTATTAACAAGGAGAGAGAGAGAGACGTGAGAACATGGGAACTCATAGTTGGTGGGGGTAAGAATCTAGAGTACGATTATGATCAGATTACAATCTGATTAGTGGTTACTGGGCACAAGTAATTAAGCACTGCAAATCCAAAGCAAGGAATGTGGGCAGCTCATTTTGTTGCTTGCTAATCAAGGAATGTGGACAAAATTATAGAACAGGTTTTTAATTAGTTAGGTTGAATTGTGGTTTAGAGGTTTAGTAATCAATAATCAAACATGTCATTCAGCCATTAGTTTGTCAATTAGGTTATGTTTGGTTTGAAGGAAAAAGTAGGGAAATTTTTAAAAATCTTGTATAGGTTTTCTTACCTTTTCCTTCCTTTCCCTACATTTTTCTTCAAATCAAACATAGCCTTAAGGAGGGACAGATTAGGCAAACTCCATGGTATGCCGGTGGAGTTCATGTAGGTGCCGCCCCAACGTACATCAAACTCATGTATTGGAAACATTTCCTAGTGATTAGTATGGAATCAGATGTTCCCAATGCATGCTGAGATGTGCATGTGGGACACAGCCTTGTGGGTCGCTGATGTGTATCTCATGCCTGTGAGCCTTGCACGCAGCCTACTTGCCTTGCTAGCATAGCACCTAACCTTGTGTGGAGTCTGGATCAATTCCCCACAATGTAAGAATTGGGATTTGCTCCTCATAGATAGCGCATCTCACACTGACCTCGGCTCAGAGCCCCATCACACTGTGGACTCGAAACATCTCTCCATGAATAACAACACAAAGTATTGGAACACGTTGTGAGGTTGGTTTGAAGAGCAGATCCGGATTTTCAGACAATACTCACACTCTATCCACAAGGTCTTGGAGGGTTAGAGCCGCACATCTGGAATCAGTCCCCATCAATGACAACATACAAGCACACAGCATATTCTAGGTGTGTGACTGTAGTGTCTGTGTGGGCCAAAACCACATAAAAAAGCAATGGGATTCCCTGCCTATGAATTTGGAGATATTATCAATGTATGACTGGATGCTATGTAAGCGTAGTTTTTGATTGTAGGAGATCTGGGTCCTATCAAAATACCCACCAAAAAAGAAAGTAATTAAGCCGTTGAGAAGCTCACAGCCTACTTAATCAGCTGTAACCGAACAGCCTCTTACTCTGATGAGTTGATTGACCCAAAAAAAAGCCATGGTTCATGTGCTACAACAGTGATATCCCCCACCAAAGGAACAACGGACGGCAGAACCAATCTGCCTTAGATCAGAAGAATGTTCCCAACCCAGGCTCCCCATGGCAGTCGGCCCACAGTTAGCTTACTAACCACGACCCACTTGCCTACCGGAAAGAAAAGCTAACCGCATCAACCCCAATTTTTTGATTTTTCTAATCATCAACAAACAAACAATGCTTCTTCTACTCCCATAGTCAATGCTGAGAATGTCAAAATCCACTCCACGGTCTCTTGCGTCAGAATCTAGGAAATGATATTCTTCAGAACTCAACTACTTCTCTTACGTTAGAGTTAGAGACATGGCAAATTGCATCTTTGGTGAGGTGTGTTTGTTGGTCCGACTAATGCCTAATGGTCATATCATATATCCACCCACCTGCGGCCTGCGTCTGGCCCAGTACATCATCATCATCATCATCATCCAGGCTATCCAATTGGTCACCCACGCCTCATCTGGGCATGGCGTAAAGTCGATCGAATCTTTGTTTTCTACTCGAGAAACTAAGTACTACAGTTAACAAGTACACCAATTGGAAGAGAAAGCTAACTTCACTCAACCTGTTTAGTGTTTTCCTTTACGGTCACGTTGCGAGCTCTTTTCCAGCTTTTGGCTGCTTTGCTTAAGCTACGTTATGAGCCTTGCTCGCTCCTTCATACATGAATCTGGCCCATTCCATTTTATATAGGCCGCTATGTATTTCCATTTTCCAAAGCCTCTGCCCACAGTGGCGCCGTGATATCCACCAGGCTGTGATCCATCCGTCCACGGCTGAGTTACCCTAGCAATGACACCACAAATGTTGTCTGTGGCGCCGGTCTATGTACCGCACTTGCAGGCACACCGAAGACAGGCCAGCCTATTCTTTTGGGTAGACAAATCTCTTGAAAAATGAGTTTGGATTTCGTAAAAAAATAAACTGAGTGGAGACATAACGCTTTAAAGACAGTATCATATATTTTAAAGTTTTCCTTCAAAATTTTCCGCAAAAGTTCAGGTACCAGGGGTTGAGGACAATCAGATCACAAGCAATTCAAACCCGTACTATCTCCTAGTAGAAGGAAGAATCACAAACCGGGAGCTCGTAAATCTGCTACACCACTAGAGTAAAATACTAAAATTAGATAGTTCAATGAACTAGCCATTGGAGAGGGGGTCTGCTTGTTATTTGGGTGTCGTATGTCTGAGCAGGCTATTCCTGTGCAAATCATCTTCTCAGCATACCTCTTCCTTCCACTCTAGGACTGTTGCTCCTAGTGGAAGCAATAATGGCAACATTTTCTTTAATATCTTAATCCTAGTCAGTAGTCACGCACTCACGCCTAATCGATCACCTCGACTGACTGTCTAAAGCTTCGCCATCCATTCGCATGCCATGCCACCATCATCCGAATTCCCAAGACTTGCCGGTTAACCCCCCCAGAACAAGTTGCATTGACCAAAATACCATGTAATTCAGTTGATAGGAAAATTGTCAGCTACACTACTCCTAATGATAACTATTTGGACAGGGGGAAAGTAGTGAGAAAGAGAGAGGAAGAATGACGAAGACCCAACAACATCATTTATACATTTCTCACAGAGTCGATTCAAAAACACCACCCAAGCTCAATAGTATCGCCGGATAGATCTTATCTTTATCCGTATTGAACTTCGATTGGTGGCAACAGCCATGAAAGCAGTAGTGGAAGCGGCAGGTGTCAAAAGTAGGTAAGAGGAAGGCCTGCGTGGAGGTTGGCCGGCCAAGGTGCCCAAGTAGCAGCACCACAATCCATTGGTGCCTGACTCGTGAATGACATGGAAGTAGAGTTTCTTGCTATTGAAAAAAAAAAAAGAAGACTGACCCAATTTTTTCACTTTAACAGAGGGCTCAACCCAGGTCCGCATCGTGGATTTACTCCTCACAGCACAGCGTAGCCGCATAGGAAACATCTTCCCACGGCTAAATGTATTGTGAAGTTGGTGTGAGGAGCGCTCCCTGATGCTCCAGTTTGGGAGAAGTACAAATGCAATCATGTAGAGTGCAAAACATTATATTTTGTTATTTTGTATGTATTTATACTGTATATATTTGTGTTTATACTCTTTCCGGATTCTCAAAATCTCAAGTATGCACCCCTGACCCCTAAAACCAAACAGCCGAAAAAGATGAGTACAGGTAATTTTCCCAAATTTCCCTCCCCCTTCTGCCAAACCAAACTTCACCAAAATGGCAATTGTTCTTCATAATGTAGATGGTTTCTTTCATAGGACTGAAGCTCCGGCTTCCAAAGAAATGAGGTTTATTAATCATAGCACACCACTTATCAGTGACGTACCGTTAAGGATCTAATCAAGGCAATGAATCCACAATCCAAAAAGTTAAAGGTCATCAACATTCATAAGGTACTTATCCACAAATTTATAGGGGAGTAAGAAACTACAAACATGTCCTTCCCAAATCCTAAGACCTTGTGGCTTTCTAAGAACATGTGGGGAAGGAAGTATAAGGCCAGAAGTCACATGTGCACATTAGTCTCGTTATACTGGAGTCAAGCCAACGACACCTGCATATGCACAGATGGAATTAGAAAAGAAGGCAATTTTCAAGTATCAAACAACATGTAGAGTTAAAGACAGAAAAGCCAGATGCACTGAGATGTCGCCAAATGATCATGGTAATCTGAAACCCAGCAAAGGGGAGGGGACCTCTACAAAGTATGCCAGATCATAAATGACAATTCAAACATAAATTTGCCATCACCAACTGCACAATCATCGGCACCCCATAGAGGCTATAATAATAGTGCTAGTTATTAGACAGGTTCAAACAAACATTTGTTACCCAGCAATTGCACAATGATGGGCACCCCATCGAGGCTATAATAATAGTGCTAGTTATTAAAGAATCTTACACTAAACGTACTATTCATCATTTATCATCTGAAATTAACTTCCTATTCCACCCTCAACCAATCCACCCCACACACAAGAATATTGGGAAAGAAAAAGAAAATGAACCAAAATATGAAAGAGGACAAAGAAAGTGACTCAAAAGTGCAACACTCCAGAGTAGAGGTAAACTGGATGGAAACAACAAACAAGTAACCCAATGCACAATTCCGAAAACAGTAATCTTACACTATACGTGTTTGACCATTCATCATTTATCATCACCGATTAACTTTCTATTCCACCCTCAACTGATCCACCCCACGCACAAGAATAGGAAAGAAAAGAAAAAAGAACCGAAATATGAAAGAGGACAAAGAAAAGTGGGTAACTCTTCCAAGTGCAAGTAAACTGGATAGTAACAAGCAAAGTGACCCAGTGTAGAATTCTGAAAACAGTGCAAACCAATTTAGAAGATTTATGTTTCAATTTGATCATTGTACTCAGTCTCCATCTGTATACACTGAAAGTATTAAGCAATTCGACTTTTATATCTTAAGATTTATCCCACTACCTATCCAACAAGTCATGTGAATTGAATGCACTTTGAGGCACATCAATATGTGAAGGAAATTACCTATTTGGTCCCACTTTTAAGTTGTTTAAATTATTTTTTGTTTTATATCCCTTAAATTTTTTCACATAGTGACTTTGACAAGAAAAGATGTTTGGTCCTTTTACAAGAACATAAATTAGTATATAAGGGTAACCATGTATTCTCAAGGGTTTTCTGTTTGACTATTGTTTCAGTATGTGCACCATCCATCAAATCACCTAAACCTTACCTTATTTCAATCCTGAAATACAGTGAGTGAACAAACTTTAAACCGGAAGGTCCTATATCAAGATATCATTCCCTAACTTTTACAAAAGCACCCAATGGACAATCTTATTTTTCTTGTACAGCTAAAGCACTCTGAAGAACCAAATATGAACGAACAAATAGAACGTAACTAGTATAACTCCAAGTGATAAAAGAGCAAAATATAAAGTATCCCTCCACCATTTGTTGGAGTATTCATAAAGAAAGTAATAGGGGAATTATAGAAGGTAATTTGAAGTCTATTCCCATTTGTCTGATGATGCTGATAATCTTCTTATGAACTGACTGGCTCTTGAAGACTTTAGGGGCTTCTCTAGGAGGGAATTTGTTTCCAATTGGCATGTTACCTTTGTAGTACACTGTAAAGAATCAATTATTTTGGCTTTGTGTAAATCTTTACATATATAAATAATTTTTTTGTACTGATTAAAAAAGAAGTGACCAGAACAACTAAGAACCTAACTTTGATATCTTAAGTAATGAAAGAGAAAATAATTTCCATGACAAACCCATGTATTATCTGTATTTCAGCATTTTAGCTCTGAAATTTCACATCCAAATTACATGACCTTGGCTCATGAGATAGAATAACTAAATAGCCTTTCTAACATTCCTTTTATTGTTAATAAAATCGAAACAATTAATCAAGATAAGAGAATCACAGTTACAAAAGACCTTCCATCTTTGGGTATAAGAGGAAGGACCATGTCAAAAGAAAATAAAGCCAAAGCCTGATCAAGTACCCCAGAAAAAGTTCTCTGGTGCATAGTCAGTAAAGCCCAAACCACCAATAAGAGGTATCTCTTTCAACCCTTTTCCTTAGAAAAGGCATTTGCTAATGCATCGATAGATCTCAATGTGGTGCCCAAGGGCCATCAACAAGCGATCTCATCCAGCATATGACCACTGTGAGTTCTTTTCCACCTCGACTCCTACATTCAGGGAATAGCCAGTTCTCAGACCTTGTAACAAACATAAAATCTCTGCCTCTGCTGCACTTGCCTCTCCATAGGGCAGGAGTAAGCAATCACCTTTCCCAAATGATTCCTGAAAGCTCAACAAATGTCCAACGGTCCAGGGCTCCTTAGAGAGCAGCCATATAAAATGAGCTTTATCTGTCCATGCTTTGGAGGAGTCCACTCCCTATGAACAGGATGCCTTCCCTGAACAAAAGTTACCATTTCATGCCACCACCTAAGAATAGAATCACAAGGGGCCCCTCATGAACTCCTCTATTGTGGAGATCCAATTAACCACTCTCGATGTGAACTACATCTATAATGCAATTTGGCTCCAAGTGTTTACCTTCAAAGGTACATGCATTTATTTCCTCCCATAAACTCCATAAGACTGCTGCTTTTGTATGTTTCCACATTATTTTTCCTTTGTGAATAATGGGATAAAAGAATAACCCAATGTTAAAGTTTAAGTAATCAATACCGTGGTTATCCAAAATTTGCAGTTTACAATATTGCATGTAAATTGCATGGGAGTTAATGAGTTATATAAGGGCTAGGTTTGGCTCAAGCTACCTGAGAGGTCTCAATTCCAAACCCTGTACCATGTAAAGTCATGGTTTGGGTCTGAATGAGTTTATGTTGGGCCCACCAAAGTTGCATCCCCTACTTAAAAGGCAAAGCCTTAAAAATAGACCACCTTAACTCCAACACCTTCAATCCACCAAATACAACCTTCTTCTACTGGACTGTCCTTTCCTGTTAAAGAGGTGTGGTGTCAACCTACCTCCAAAGGTTGGGAGTTTCTGTTGGGAAGCCTTTCTGGAAAGAGTTAATACAGGTGATTTACTTCAAAGAAAAAGACCTAATAGCTATTTGTCTCCTCATTGGTGTGTCCTCTATAAATCTGATGGTGAGTTTGGATACCATTTACTAATTTCCTGTCAGTTGGCTAAAGTCATTTGGGAATGGTTTATTTCTCTGTTTGGGTGCAGGTGGACTCCCCCTTTGAATGTGCAAAGCTTATTCACTTCCATGCATAACTGGTCAACAAAAAGGGCTAAGACTATGTGGTGATGTGTTAGGGCTGTAGTTTGTTGGACTGTTTGGGAGGAGAGAAATTCACGGATTTTTTCAGATAAGGAGAGAAGCTTCGAAGTAATTTTGGAGGTTACTCATATTAGGGTGACACATTGGTTGAAAACTTTGGACTTGTTCGCAGATTTCTCAATTGATGAGTTGCTAAGGAATTGGAAGGAGATTGCAAAATCAGCTTCAGCTAAAAAGACTTCAAGTTCCTGCTCGCCCTCCACCTCATGGTTTTACTAAACTGAAATTCGATGGCAGAAGTATGGGCAGTCCAGGGCCCTCCGGAATAGGGGGAGTGATAAGAGATGAAAAAGGGAATCTATTAGCTATGTATTCTGGTCCAATTGGGGTGGGAGATTCTTTGAGGGCTGAGATACTAGCAGCCCTTGAAGGGGTACAAAGGGTCAAGGACATGAATATTAATAAATTGATCACAGAAGGAGATTCTGAAATTGTGGTGAACTAGCTAAAAGAGGACAACTCTAGGCTCTGGAATTACAGCAATGAAAAGAGGAAATTTAAGTGGCTGACTAAGGACATTGAAATTCAATGTACATGGGTAAAGAGAAGAGCAAATTCATTGGCAGATGTCTAGCTAGGCAAGGGGTGAACAGAAACTCTATGTTTTGGGCTGTTCTGTAATTGCATTACATTTTGAGTGTACATTGGTTGTATTCAGGTTAGCTCCTTTGCTTTGTAATTTTCAATACTTTAATAAAATTCACTGTTTTTGATAAAAAAAAAAAAAACATCTTCAATCTAGGAAGTAACAATCTAAACCTCCATTCCACTCCATAAGAATTATCCTTCTAGCTTATCAACTTCACTGCCACTAAACAAGAAGGATAGAGAAGAGGAATGAATATTTGATGCAACCATGGTACAAAATTTCGTCACGTATCAGGGTGTATCAAGTGTATCAGGGGGCTGACCTTGCTAAGACCAGCCCCCTGTAAATTTTTGAAAAAAAAAAACTCAAAAAAATAGGAAGTGTGTGGGTCAAACCCTCGATATACATCTTTGCGCATGTCAGGGTGTATCAATATTTGAACCATGAATGCAGCAAGGCCTGCATACCTCAAGGTTCTGCCTGCAAACTTGACTTCATGGGCTCTCTATATTGAGCCCATATGTAGGCATATAGGGCCATTTTGGAGAGAGAGCACGGACATCAAGATGTTTTTTTTTTCAAAATTTCAAATTTTTTAATACAAGTTTCTTTCTAAATTTAACTTGCACATCAAACAAAAAGAAATAACATGCCCATTAAGAGAGGCCCATTAGCTAACAGGAAAATAGAAAAAATATTACAAGAGAAGATACTAGGACCCATTCGGCCCGGTCTCTTTACACTCCCCCTCAAGCTGAGCATAGATGTCAATCATGCCCAGCTTGCTTATATAGTGTGCCATTTTCCCTCTCGGAACTCCCTTGGTCAAGATATCAGCCAATTATTCGTCTGATGTGATGAATGGAAAGCAAACTTCTCCGGAGGAAACTCTTTCTCTTATAAAATGTTTATCAACCTCAATGTGCTTATTCTGTCATGTTAAACAGGATTATGTGCAATATTGATAGCTGCTTGGTTGTCACAGTAGAGCATCATTGGCTTCTCATAGTCAACCCCCAATTCTTCTAAAAGGGATCGTAGTCATAGTAATTCTGACACACCATGTGCCATTGCCTTGTATTCTGCTTCAGCTGAGGATCTAACAACTACAGACTGTTTCTTACTCCTCCATGGCACAATGTTCCCAGCGACCAGAGCACAATAACCTGAGGTGGATCTCCTATCATCAATACATCCTGCCCAATCAGCATCAATGAAAGCTTCCAGCTTCATGTGTCCATGTTTGGCAAATAGAATACCTTTCCCTGGAGTACCTTTTAAGTAACACAAAACCCTTTCTGCAGCAGCTAAATGAGTATCTCTGGGAGAATGCATAAATTGACTAATAACACTTACTGCATAGGAAATGTCCGGCCGAGTCATGCAAAGATATAACTTTCCAAGCAGTCTCTGAAACACCCCCTTATCAGATAAAAGGTCACCATCTATAGCAGAAAGCTTATGATTATGATCAATAGGAGTGGAGATTGGTTTAGCTCCAAGTTTACCAGTCTCAACAAGGAGGTCAAGGACATATTTACACTGAGAAATGAAGATGCCATCCTTAGATCTAGCAACTTCAATGCCCAAAAAATACCGAGGATCTCCCAAATTCTTGATCTCAAATTCAGAGTTAAGAAATCTTTTGCGTTTACTGACCTCTTGAGTGTTATTACCCGTGACCACAATATCATCAACATAAACTACCAAAAAGGTCACTAGAGAGCCATTTCTCTTCAAGAACAGGGTATGATCAGATTGAGTTTGTGTAACCAAAGGAGACAAGAGCAGCCCTGAACCCCTCAAACCAAGCCTGAGGAGACTGTTTGAGACCATAAATAGATTTCTGCAGTTTACACACCTTGCCTTGCATTTCCTTCCCATACACCCTTGGAGGCAAAGACATATAGACATTTTCATGTAGGTCTCCATTCAAGAAGGCATTTTTAACATCAAACTGGTGTAGGGGCCAATCAAAAGTAGCGGTTAGAGATAACAAAACCCGGACTAAGGTCATCTTAGCTACAGGAGCAAATGTCTCAAGATAGCCAATACCATACATCTGAGTGTAGCCTTTAACAACCAGCCTAGCCTTAAACCTCTCAATAGATCCATCAGAGTGATATTTAATGGTAAGCACCCATTTACAACCCACTGGTTCCTTCCCTTCAAGCAAGTCAACAATATCCCAGGTATGGTTCTTATGCAAAGCATCCAGTTTAGCCATCATAGCATCCCTCCATTCAGGTTTAGATAAAGCTTCCGGTACGGACCTGGGTATCACATGGGAAGAAACAGAAGCAAGAAAAGAGTAGTAGGAAGGAGAGAGGAGGTTGTAAGACAGGTGTTTGGAAATACAATGGGCTGTACACTTACGCCTACCCTTGCGGAGAGCAATAGGAAGGTCAAGGTCTGGAAAAGATGTAGATGGGTCAGAGGAAGGCTGACCTGTTACCTCAGTAATGATGGGAGGAGCAAGAGGCTCTTCTGTAGGAGTGGAAACAACTTGCCCATGTCTGAATCTGTGCCTTTGGTACCACCTTTGGAGAACAGGATGAGAAGGAATTATAGGAGAATGAGGTGGAGGAGGAGAAGGAACAGGAATATTGGAGGTAGGTCCAATGGGAGAAGTGGACACCTCATGAGAGGACTCAAGAGGAATGGGAAGAGGAACAACTGGAGACATAGCAAAGAGTTCTTCAGATTTCTCCCCCTCAGGAGAAATACTAAAGAAAGGAGTCAACTCAGCAAATGTGACATCCCGAGATACAAAGCGGGTGCCACTAACTGGATCAAAACAGCAATATCCCTTCTGTGTGGAGGCATATCCCAGAAAAACACATTTACGAGCCTTAGGTTCAAATTTGTGCCTTTGATGGCTGTGAACATGCACATAGCAAGTGCACCCAAAAACACAGAGAGGAAGAGAAAAAAGATCCTATCCGGGAACAGAAGGCTAAAGGGGGTTTTGAAGTTAAGGACCCGGGAGGGCATACGGTTGATCAAAAAGGTAGCAGTAAGAACAACATCTCCCCAAAATTTTATAGGAACATGGGATGCAAACAGGAGGGATTTGGCAACTTCAACCACATGTTGGTTCTTCCTTTCTGCTACTCCGCTCTGTTGTGGAGTGTAGGAACAAGAACTTTGATGAATAACCCCAAAAGTTTCAAGATAGGCGGAGAGGGTTTTCTCAAAATACTCCTTAGCATTATTACAACGGAATATTTTGATCCGAGTGTTAAATTGGGTGAGGATGAGTTCATGAAATTTTTGCACAATAGCTAGTACTTCATCCTTGGATTTTATGAGATAAATCCAAGTATAACGAGAGTAGTCATCAATAAAAAGGATAAAGTACTTGTAACCCCCCATTGTTGGCAAATGATATGGCCCCCACACATCAGAGTGAACAATATGAAAAGGAGAAAGAGATCTTTTATTGCTTACTGAATAAGAATGTCTACAATGCTTTGCCAGTTCACACGACTCACAATGAAGACTCGATAAAGACACTCCCTTAAACATATTGGGAAACAAATGACTCAAAGCAGAAAAAGACAAATGACCAAACCGAAAGTGACATAACAAGACTTTGTCAATAGACTCTGACAAGACTGACTCTAAGGCAACTCCATGAGGTGGTCCAAAATCTCTATCCGGTGTGTCCAACAAGTATATTCCATTCGCCTCATGGGCACTCCCAATCATTCTCTGAGATTGAAGGTCCTGAAAAACACAATGAGTGGGAAAAAAGGTTATGCTACAATTCATGGATCTAGTTAAGCTGCTAACAGATAAAAGGTTTGTATTAAGTTTAGGGACATGAAGGACAAAGGATAAATAAAGGGTGTTAGAGGTCTTTATATCCCCTTTACCAAAAATGGGAGCAAGAGACCCATCAGCAAGGGATATTTTCTCTTTACCAGAGAGAAGGTGGTATGAGCATAAGAGATTAGACAGGCTGGTCATATGGTCTGATGCACCGGAATCAATAATCCAAGGGATTTTATGATTACCTGAAACTGAAGCATGATTTGCAGAAGCACGAATACCTGAGTGAGCAAATGCAGATGATGATGATGTGTTGCTGGAAGAGTGAGATGAAGAAACAGTAGCTTCCAAGTGATTTAGCAGTCTCCCATACTTTTCAAAATCCGCCTTCATTGCTGCCAACTGCTCAATGGTCGATTTTTCTTCACTCTCCTTATTTCCTCCTTCAAATACTGTAGCAACATTAGTTGTCTTATGCTTTCTTGCTTGTTTGCCCTTCTTAGAACTGTTGTCATTCTTAAACCTGTCAGGAAGAAGCTTCCAGCAAGTGTCCCTTGTATGCCTTGGTTTCTTGCAATATTCACATATCTGCTCCTTTTTCTCAATAGGCCCCTTTGGCTTTATTCCAGCATGTGCAAAGTGTTTTGTAGGTGGACTCTGTAACTGAACCTGCTGCCTACTCTCCTCACTGCTTATCATAGCAAATGCCTGGGAAAGAGTAACCTCATCTTTGGCCAGGATATTTTGCCTAATGATGTCAAACTCAGGGTTGAGTCCAATAAGAAATTCAAACACCCTATTTCTCTCCACCAATTCCTATACATTTCAGCATCATTCTTACTCTCCCATACAACTGTCTCCATAGCACCAATTTCTTGCCATAGTGATTTCAGTATAGAATAGTAGATTGTTACATTCTTCTCCCGTTGTCTTAGGTTCTTCATGTCACTTTTCAACTTGTAGACTCTGGCTACATTCAACTTCTATGAATAGGTCTCAGTAACACTGTCCCATATCTCCTTAGCCGAAGACATCTAGAGATAATGCTGACTTATATGACGTTGCATAGAGTTGACCAACCATCAAATGACTGTATAGTTCTCTTGCATCCATTTCTCAAATGTAGGGTCTGTCTCTTCGGGTTTCACTTTACTACCTGCGAGATACTCGAGTTTTCCTCTACTACAGACATAAATTCTTATAGACTATGCCCAAGCAAGATAATTTGTCCCATCTAGCTTGATTGTGGTTACACCAGTCAAAACGGGATCTACCGAGCCGAGGCCAGAAACCGACACTTGCTTGAACTCACTTCCGTATGGCCCCATTAATCAAACAAAAAATCAAAGAACCAAAAATTTGGTCTATATAAACTTACTTGAAGTCCAACCAGAACCCAAATGCTTGAAAACTAGGGTTTTACTCCGTCCAACTGTTGGGGAGGAAGATGCAGCCGCTCCTACCAGAGCTTCCCAATCTCTTCCAAACCTGAACCGCCCTCCTTTAGGAGTCAAAAGACACCTCCCAAGCACAGAGCGCCACACCCAAAGCTTCACCTTTACATGTACCTTCGAAAATCTCTAGCCGGCTAGGGTTTTGGGCAGCAACAAAACAACACCACTTCTTGGCAATATCCAGCCAGATTTAAACTCTCCAAACCCTCTACCAACTAGACCAGAGATCCTCTGAGTTATAGAGAACCTATCTCTCCATACAGTCTCTTAATCGAAGGGTGTATGGGAAAAGTGGAAGAAGAAAAGAAGGAAGAAAGAAACCTACTCTGATACCAAGATGTAAACCAGTCCTCAAAAATAGGTGTAAACTTGAAAAATTAGAGAGAAAAAGAAGGAAGAAAAGTAAGAGCAGTAGTACAAGAGAAGAAGATGAAGAAAAGAGGAAGAAGAATAAAGGTCCGAATAATCCTTCCCTCTCTTCTCTAATCCTTTTTACTAAAAATTAATGTTAAAAATATTACAAGTATGCCCTTAAGTGGGCGGCCAGTTAGGCAGTAAAATAAAGAGATCAAACAAAAAGAAATAACAAGCCCATTAAGAGAGGCCATTAGCTAATAGGAAAATAGAAAAAATATTACAAGAGAAGATACTAGGACCCATTCGGCCCAGTCTCTTTACAATATACAAGCAGTGTACCTTTTGTATAAGCTGTATATTCCTATACGATCAGATCTTGTATCTTGTTTGGGAGATGCTCACCCTCCTTTTGAGCAATCATATAGCCTTGACCAATAATGTCACCCCCAGCAGGAATCCTAAATATGAGGTAAGAAGCCAATTTTGCAATCCGATCAACATGCTAATAATGCAATGTCTGCCATCTTTACCACTGTAAAGACTGTTATTTAAATTCATAGGGGAAACAAGTTGCAAGAAATTATTGCTTTTGAATATAATACGTTTTTAATATCCAGTTATGTCATAATAATCTTAATAATTTCCTAAAAGGCTAAAATATGGTTATGAAATGTTTTATTATTATTTTTTCGTAATGTTAGCATGGTTTCCAAAATTTGTCACAATCTATATGTATTGTTTCATTAAACTTCAACTACATGTGTCCACTTTTGATTAGCAAGTGATTCATAGTTATTCTAGCTGCAAGCCAGCAACAAAAACATAAAACAAACTATGGCCTTCCAACAAGAGAGGGGCACAGGAATCCCTATGAATTTTGAGTATTTCTTACCACATGCCAACCTTCCACCTGCATTGCCAGTTGTAAGGCTAAGTTCATGCCCACCTATAGATGCATGACAGATAGAAAGTCAGATTTTAAAGCAGCAATAAGCATATCGCAAGAAAGATAGAACTTACAAATAAACAAAAATGCACCATCAGAAAGAAAGAGCTAAATGAAGCCCAACTTAAATAATTACCCTTTCCAAGGTCATCCTCCAATTCATGAACCACAAATGCTCTTCCAACAACGGAATTAGGTCCAGTCAGTGGTATCTACATATTTCAGGCAAAAGTGAGGCAAAAGTCTCAGTAATAGAAGGGACTACCAAGCAGGTTTAAGAAACATGTGAGGCTTACACCTTGAGGCTCATCTCAAGGTATCGCTTAACCACTTAAGGAAAACTCCCCGAGGCTCAACCTGGAGGATCAGGAGTAAAAGAACATATGCCACACTTTCTGGTGCCTTATATCATCAACATGTAATTCCATACATTAATTGAAATAGATTTCTCATCACAGCAACCAGTTAAAGACTAATGGTAAGATTTCTGGGTGTCTATTGGGTTTTATTTACATTAAGAGCCATTAATTGTCTAGGAATTGTAAGAAACTTATTAATACTTTGTAGTCCATGTTTATATGATGATCAACTCATCCATACATTCTTCTCATAAAAAAAAAAAAGTCTTTTTTACACTTCTCATAGTAGTTCATGTTTTTTCTTGAAATAATGAGGTTTCATGAGGCATAGGCCTTACACCTCAGAAGATCCTACCACCTCGCCACAAACCTTTGCGTTTTAAAATAGTGATACTAAGAATTAGAATATAGCAAAGCAAATTCCATAAATCATGCAAGGCATGAAAACAAAAAAGAAAAAGAAAAGAAAAGAAAAGAAAAAATGTCATACCTGGCTATCCACAATTATTGCCTCTGCCACTCCTACATTTCCATACAATACCAAAAAATTTAGAACATACAGCACAGCAGGAAACAACCAGAGAAGTTCTCATAGGAATGGAAGTGGGTTACCATCAGCATTAGCAACTATGTTTCCCAGGTCACCCGCATGACGGACTTCATCCTCAGGAGCACCATGTGTCATGTTATTTGGGTTGAAATGTGCCCCTGATTAGGCCAACAGAAAAAAAAATATATTATATATATCCTAATTCAAATTTCAATCTATGATCAATTTAAACACTCTATTTAAGCATGTATTGCAAATGTTTCAAGCTAGAATATCCGTTAATTAAATAACAAACCCAGCAAAGACAACTGAATCCAACCTGTGGATATACACCCATTTGTCGTGTCGCCATACTCGTGCTGCGCAAAAGATTCAGAAATCAAAAATGAAAAAGGAAAATGAACCACAATTCATAAAAAAAAAGAGCTTCCTAGTGTTCTCTTCCAAAATTATAAAAGCTACAATCAAATGTCAACACTCACGAGGTGGAACCCATGAGGTCCAGGAGTAAGTCCGGTGACACGAACATTCACAGTCGTCGGACCTGTATCATTTAACAATTAAAGAGCTCAAATTGATTAAACTAATCGGATACAAGGAATTAAAAGGGGGGAGGAGAAAATTAACAAGTTCAAACAGCAAAAAATGGAACAAGTAGGAGCTAATTCGAGCTGAGTAGGGAATGGAAAACAGACCGTCGTCTTCTTGGGTCAATATGACGACGCCTTCGGCTTGGGAATTTCCTTTGAGGACTGCGACGGCCTTCTTCGTCGCGGCGACAATGGTGAGGGGCTTGGAAGCCACGGCGAGGTTTAAGGATTGGCGAGGGAACTTGACGGATAGCCCGACGAAGGAAGACTGGAATGGAGGGCTAGGGTTTGAGAAGGAAGGAAGGAGAGATTGAGAAGGAGAAGCTGCGAGAATGGTGTGGGCGGCCATGGCTGCCGATACCGCTCGCAGTCACTTGGTGGCTGAGACGAAGAGATGCAGAATTATGTAGATATATAGATAAGGTGGCAATTGTGATTATATATCATGAATTCTAGATGTAACGGGCTCCGACGATGGAGTGAATCAGGAGAGAGAGAGAGAGAGAGAGAGAGGCTGGTAACTCAATGGTCAGCAGTTTGTGATGTTCGTTTGTTGTTGAACATCCATGAGGCCAGTCCAAATCTCCAGACAAGTTACCAGGAAATACATTCCAACACCCTAACAATGATCTGACACCGCACATTTCATACGTGGCGGATCCCACTGATTCCATTTATATGGCTCTGTTTGATGATGAGATGTGCGGTGTCAGATTATATTGATAAGGTGTTGGAACGTGCAGAAAATTTTAACTCGAAAATTTTGAGCCAAATATTTGATTTTTTTTTTGTTTTTGACAAAACGAAGGATGAGAAACTAGTATCAGACGATAACAGATCATTCCAGAATCTTTTGACAAAGGCTGGAACGTGCCCTTCACTCACAAAAAGATGAAAGATTCCCAGACCTAGAGATTTTTTTATTGTAAAATAACTGATCTGAATCCATAAATTATGATTTGTTTGGTAGAAATCCGTAAACTATGATAAAAGCACAGATGATTAATTATTAATAAATATTAATAGCTTCCGAGGCAAAATGCAGCAGAAATGAGAATTCACATCTGCGCCCCATTACACATTTCAACCGTATGTTGAAAACATCTCCTGTGTTTGACATTGGGAGATGTTCCCAATATACGATTGAGATGTGCTGTGAGGCACTTGTGGGACACAGATATGACAGCAATGAGTGGGTAAGGCTTGAAGCTTTTGAATAACGGGTTGGGCCTTAAATGGAAAGTTGGGCCGCATCAAACCCCAGTTTTGGGCTTGTGTTGAGGTGGCATTTACATCAAACCCAACTGTCTATTATTTTACGTATTTATACTTTAGAATCAATTTGGAAAGAGTATGAATACAGATATGTATAAATATAAGGTTTATAATACAATATATAAGGTTTTGGACTATATATATTTGTATTCGTACTCTTTCCAAACTGAACCTAAAAGATGTACATATAAAACAATGTGATAGGAAGTAGGAACCAGATTGGATATAAAGCCAAGAAGCTCATCAGGTCACGGCTTTATCGGTTCAACCATAGGTTCAATCGTAAAATATAAAAAATAAATAAAGGACCTAGAAAATCTCAAAGTATCATCGAGTTACTGGTCCGGCTTGATACTTCATTACTTTGATCTTTCATTCGATCCAAATTTGGCGCTGTCAGCAATATATCTGAAGGTTGCGTCGGTTGGAGTGCAAATCTAAATTATTGCAAAATTGCCTTTGTTTAGTTAGGGCTCAAAAGTACACTGATTTTCGATGCAAAATGTTTACAGAAGCTTTGCATAAAAATAAGTGAAAATATTGCATTCTCAAAATCAAAATCAAAGAAAATTTTGCCACAATAGTCAGTCGAAGTAGATATAGCCATTGCATCATTTCGATTGTTTTCTCCAAAGTCCTCTTCGAGCGTTCGATAGAGAAGAGAACGGTTCTACAATATAGGTAACGATTTCTGCCTTCGATCTGTGGAAATGAGAGAGGCAATATATTCTCATTTCGATCATTAAAGTTGAACTCTTATTTTGATTTCAGGTCGCTTCCCTCATCAGAAGAGATATCCAAATCCATCAATCTGCCTTTATTTCCATAGAGGTATGTCTGATCATTATTCATTTTTAGTTCATTGAATCTTCATTTTCAGTTTATCTAACTCCTCTGACTGCAAAATGATCATAGGGTACCACTATTTCTAATCGTAAAAGATCTCACCTTCAAATATGGGACTAAGTTTCGAGGGTTTTGAGCTTCGCAATTTGCAAATTGAACACATTCACAGTTTTATATGTTAGACAGCTTTGTATGCCCTTAGCTTCAATCAGAATGATGTACTTTATGAGTTTATTGTAAATGAATAAAGATACATATTTGATTCATGTTCCCTTGGTATGTTTCTGTGTAATACCCTTAAACTGGACACTTAATGAGACTCGTGTTAGTTTAGAATGTTCACAGCCAGTGGGTCGGTCTGGGGAGGCCTATCCTGACAAGGCTGACACTGTAGTGCCACCAAGTCGGTTGGGGTGGCTTGTCTCAGCTGCCAGGGTGAGACCCTAAGCACATACAGTGTAGGATTAATTGAATCTTTGAACTGGACCAGATTTCCAGTATTGCCCTGGACCTTGGAGATTGATGGGCAAAATTGGAAAGTTACACCCAACCCCTAGACTCGATTATGATACTGCACTAGGTGTCGGATTGGGCTATCTTTGATGTACCAATCAGTGAGATCCTTAGCGGGGGTCAAAACCTAGGTATGTTGGGACAGTCCGAGAATTCATCTGAGTGGGTGATCATAGTGACAGGATCAGCCCCTTTGTCGGACAAAGGTAATGATCTGGGGTGCACTCTCACTGATGGAAACCAAGACTGTCGGCAGCCGATTTCAACCGTTGAGATTTGTTTTGCAAAATATATTTTATATAAGATATAAAAGTATATATATGATTTCTAAAATGTTTGCAAGAAGGTTTTAATTCCCGGGATCCATATAAGTGGAGAGTGCAACGCTGTTCCTTGCAGCCGAGGGAGAGGTCCTCTCTTGTCGGGCAGTGTATGATCATTATGGGCTGAGAGGTTAAGTGTAAGACCATTGAGGATAATGCCTGATGGGCTAATCTTGCATCTGCCCACAGTCCCTGGGTGTTACAAGGTGGCTTGGCCCATGGACCACTTAATGTAAGTGTTGGGCCCATAGAGCTCATTTGATGGGTTTCAGGGGGTACACTGTCTTCAGTAGTGCATTTGGCCAGGCCTTGTAACAAAGGCTGGGCTGAACCCATGTGGCTGATGTGTAGATCAATGCTTGGGTCCCATGCCATACAAGGAAGCCCAACTGGGCAGCAATTTGGAAGGTTTTTTTAGTACATAACCTAAATGGGCCTTAAGCCCATTTCGAACTGGGCTGATTTGATCAGTCATTTAAAGGGGGCGAATTCTGAAGTGGGTCAGCTAAAAGGATTGGGCTTAGACCCTATCCACTCAGAGAGTCCAAGATCTAAATAAGATTTAGATCTGGAAACCTCCTAATTAGATTAGGAGACAGCTGATCTGATCTGCAGATAAGATAAGGATTATCCCTTATCACTAAGGGACTTCTAACCCAAATATGATTTGGATTAATAACTCCTAATCTGATTAGGAGCTGATCCCTTTGAGATTATAAAAGGGGAAGGGGGCGGCAGCTTTTTAGATCATCAACATCATTCTTCTCTTAAAGAAAGAGAGATTGAGAGATTTCCTGCATACTGCGAATTCTCTCCTGCCGCCACCTTCATGCCATTGCCATTCCTTCAGTTCGATTTCCAGTTCTTGGGAGCAATCAAGATTTGATCTTGATCTCAATCTTTTGGGAAAAGATTGGTTGGAGCTGTACTCACAAGCCCTCCAGTTGATTCTTGCGAAGGGTCAAGTTCTTTTGAAGAACGTTGTTGATTCTGCTCCATCCTTCACTGCGCCATCTTCAGTGGGAGCAGATTTTGGATCCTTCCTTGGGCGTGAACACCTCCATTGGGAGATAGTATTTCTCCGTATCAGGTATAATCCTCTCCCACTCCTTTTGGTTCAGATCTGGTTCAGTTTATGGTTCAAGATTGATCATTGAAAATATGATTTTCTAAATAGGGAATACGATTCTCAGTTGAAGGGAGAGATAAATTTTTGAAATTCGCCCCTTATTCCGCAATCTTTGGGCGTCCATAGGATGGATCTCTCATCCCTTCATTATATTCAACTGGTTCACCCTTTATTTGATGCCAATGGGGCAAGTCTTTAGTACCTGTTGGGAAATTGGGTCATTGAAACTTAGAGGAAAAGCTTTGAGCTGCGTCTAATGTTTTTAGAACGTTATTTATCTCCATTCAGTTTTACTGAGCTTGTTAATTTCAAACTTTTCATTGTATTCTCTGTACTTTAGTTTCAAGTTCTGCAGCACTCTATGAAACTGTTGGTAGACTTTCTATTCTTGGTGATCTCCTTTGAAAGGATTCACGTAGAGAGATTTCGTTGTTGTTCTGCTCTTTTGGTTCCACTAATTCTTAATCTAAAACATTCGTTTGCCTATGAAACTATACTTCCATAATTTGATGGTAGCTTGCATTGGGCTTTGGTGGGGGGAGCTGATTTGACAGAACACATCTAAATCAGACTGCATCTAATTCATTGTCAATACCATCCCAGCTTTCTCCCGATTCCCAACTATTTAAGTTGCCTTTAATGTTTGGTTTGTTAGTGACTACATCCCCACTCACAAGCAGAAACATACTGTTCAAAGGTCAGCATCCTTTTAAATTCAAGGAAAACAAACGGGCCAATTTTGTGGTTTACAGTGGGAATGAGAGTCGGAATAATCTATTACCCCACCTATTTTAGTTTGGACTGGAATCCGAATTAAAATCAGCCATAATTCATTCTCATTTCCAATGGAGAGAAAATGATCATGCCCTTACAGGAAAATGCCATTCCATCAGAAATGAAAATCGATTCCAGAGTCCAGACCCTATTCCTGTAAATCAAATGGATCCTAAGAATTGGATTTCTTTCCCCTATGCCTATATGGGTTGGATCTAAACTAACAAAGATTGTGGCCCATTTCTATTAATTTGTGATTTGACAACCCTTAAATAGGGGTGCAACTTGTAACAGTCTCACGTTGGAATTTAATTGAAGTTTCAATGAATTTGGCCCGAAAGTCCAGACCTAATACAGTATAAAATCTTCAAATCTGATATCTGACTTGCACACCCTACCCCTGATCCAACCCATGTAGAATGTAGCCCATTAATCCGACCAGCCAGGGGGTGTTTGACAACATGGTTTGTGTTGTTTTTGAAAACAAAAATATGACTGCCAATATAAGCAAAATTCTATTGATTTTGCTGTAATTGTTTTTGTTTTCAAAAACAAAACCGTGCTCTCAAACACCCCCTTACTTAGCAGGTTGGGATCATATATTGGGTAGATTTAATTGGATTGGTTGGGTCGTTGGTACCCCTGGACCCGACTCCTATTAATTCATGTGGTGAGCGTTCAGCTTATTTCAGTTTTTCAACATCTCACTATCTCTTCTCCGTCTTTCTGTCCCTTGTGGTTGATGTAGTCAAATGGGGTAGAGGGTTTCAAATTTAAATGGGCTGGAACGGATGGATGGTTGGGCGCAGGTTGGACTGGAACCTATATATATACCGAGAAAATGGGGGATTAATGGATGGATTCTTCATGGACCTCACACCTAATCCGGCCAATTGCCACTGCTGGAACCTTGTGGATCAGGTTTTCGTGTAATCCAGCAAAATTGACATTTTACAGGCATAGGCAAATTTTAATGTATCGATATAATGAAATGTATCGGCAGGGGTGTATTGATACTTTAAATATAAAATAAATAATTTCTTAAAAATACCTTTAAACAGGTGTATTAAAACATTCATAATATCATAGAAGGCATAACGTATCAATAATTTGAACCTTAAACCTTGTCCTAGCTATATAGGATCAGCTATATGAATCCTGTTTTGCTATTTTACTATGTTTAATGATATATATTAAGGTTTTTAAAACTGATTTGGACAATAAATCGGTCAGGGGTCCAGTTTTCGGGTCGAATGGTCCAATTGTTCGAATTAAACGGATTGGTCATTCTGACAAAAAAAATTAAAAAATAAAAATCAGCCAAAACCATTGGACGGTTCGAACAGTTTGAACATTCAACTGCCCGAATCAACGATTTGCTGGCCAAATTAATAGTTTTTGGCAAAATAACGGTTTTGGAGTAAAACGGAACCAGTCATGGTTCCCGGTTTTTCCGATCCAACCATCCGGTCCGGTCTGATTTCAAAAACCATGCTATATATAATTAAATTATGTGTGCTTAATTAAACAATTTCTTTATTACTTCCCACCAAGCCTTTTCCATCCTGACTCAACTCTTCCAACCCCTTTTTAACTTATGAATCTATGGACAAAGAGCTAGGCATAAGGCTATGTTTGGTTTGAAGGAAAATGTAGGAAAAGGAAGGGAAAGACAAGAAAACCAATACAAGATTTGAAGATCTCCCTATTTTTCCTTTCCTTTCCTTATATTTTCCTTCAAACCAAACATAGCCTAAATTTTTATATGAATTATGCATTTTGGCATGCATCTAAGAATGAGCCACAAATAAAGAGAATGTTAGAATATGATAGAATAGAACACCGGTTTTGTAGCCTTGCGACAAAACAAAATAGAAAAGAAAAGAAGACAAAGAACACCAAGTTAGAGCTTTCAGCTTGATAAATGTTAAATAAATTGTGGTCCTAATCCAGGTGAGTAAAAATTACAGACTCAAATCTTTGGTAAGTCTGTGAGAGCGAAAGTCCTCAAATCTCAGTAAAATATGCTTACCCAAGTCCTGCTATACTCGGTGCATGCTCTTTCTGCTTTTATTAATCCTAAATTTCAGTTGGGAAGATATCTTTATCAGAGAGATAGCTTTGCTCTCCCATTAAGTTATTGGACCATAAAAATATGTATAATATATATGTACGTATAGCAAATGACATACAGCTTCCTCCATATAACATTGATAAAATAATTTGGACGAATTAATGTTCACATTTATTGGTATAATCTGTAGATTATATTACGTACCACTGATGAGTTCCCCTATTGAAGCTTCTCCAGAACATGTGGATAAATCGACTACAATTTAACTTGGACGGTTGGACCAGCTTATTCAGTTGGAATGAGATGGCCAACAGACCAAGGCCAAAACATTTGATTACAATTTAGGGGAATTTTCAGATACACCAATTTTCTGTTAATTTGTACAATAGGCATGGTAATGAGTGGGGGAATACAGCACAAAATGAAAGGATATTGCTGTATCGCAAGTGGGGGTTGTGAAAAATAAAATGATTTTTTCTCTCTTACTCGGTTGGTACCTGCCCCCAACAAGGCGGGTTTTTTCTTTGCTTCAAGGGTGGGTTTGGGGATTCTACAGCCTATGTGGATATAGGTAAGATACAGTATTAGGTTAAACTTATTCTTCCCAACCACCATACTTAATGTATTTAAATATTAAATTTAATAATATTTTGAGTTTTATGTGAATGATAATTGATAGTTTATATATTTTTATATGTCTTAAACAAATAATTGGAAGATTTATTGTTTGCTTGTGTTATTTTATTCATGGCATAGTACCGCAAACTTTACCTAGCAACATTACACTCTTCTCGAAGGTGGATTTAGAGCCGCTAGTAGTGGGGCTCGAAACCACATTGCGTCTGGGGCTTACCCAGTTACATGCCAACCGAACCACCACTCGATTGGTGTGTTATTTTACTTATTTATTGCTTATATATAAAAAGAAGTAATGAAAAATTAGATGTGGGTTCTAATCCCAACCCACCCTACCCTTGAATGCAAAGAATGTAAGGTCGGGGAGGGTTTGCATTTTTATGTGTGTAGAAGGTTTGGTTTCTTGAAATCTAACCCTTTACGGGTTTTGGGATGGATATGGGTTGAGAGGTTTAGGGAGGCGGGCAGGGTCTAAAATTTACAAAACCCTCCCAGTTGCCATTTCCAAGTATCTTCTTCATCCGTCTACAGTGAGTTTGGGATTTCCATTGAGATGGGTTTGGGCTTATCTAGATCCAAAATTGCACCTCACATCCCTATTAGGCCTGCTCATGGGCCAGTCTCAGGCTTGGCTTTTGCCAAAATTTGAATGGGCCTGACCTGAAGCCCGACCCCGACATAGTATAAGTCAGGCCCGAAGCCCGGCCCATGAACAGGTCTAATCCCTAGATGGAAGCATCAATTAGTCTTGACCTTAATTAAATACTGCTCAGGTAATATACACTATACAGTGTTTGATTGTCATAGAATGTATTTTTTGTCAAACTTAGGGGGTGTTCTTTTTTCGGATTTTGAGAGGGGGGAAAGTTGGTCAATGGGATTTTGGTTCCCATTGCCCAATAATCCCATGTTCTTTTTTTAGATTTATGTGGGGACTAGGGAGTGAGTGATACCCATCTCCTATGTGGGTAAATAACTTTCCCACCTAGGAGAAAAATTGCCAACAATTGAATGGAACAAAAATGCCCTTTTTTAATAATGGATTTTTATAGCTAAAATGGTCATTGCCTTATTTATATGAGAAATAAAAGAACATGGATAAATGCAGTTATCCCGGTAAGTGTCTCCTAAGAAAAACATACCCAAATAACTGCATTTTACTTGGGTAAGTAACTTACCGAAAAGCGAACGGGACCTTAGTAACTTATGTATCCATTAATTGGGGACTTGGAATTAGGGGTGCAGGTAACTTTAACCAACTAAGTTGTTATAAACCCCCAATTCGATTTTTTTGGGTTTGGATTTGGATTAGGCTTGGATTGAGTTTGGGTTGGTCCGATTTTTTCACCTCATTTTGTTAATCATCATCATCTAATCCATTCTATTTAAAGCCATATCCACATTTAAATTATTAGTGATTAAACTATTTCTTATTACTCCTACCCATGTCATTTTTTATCTATCCCTAACTTTTCTAACCCCTTCCACTTGTTACAAACCACTTCTTCTAATTGGAGTTGTTGGTGGTCTTATATACATGTGACTAAACCATTCTCTCTCTCTCTCTCTCTCTCTCTCATTTTATTACATATTGAAACTATTCTTAGGTTCCTACAGATGATGTCATTCCTGATCCTATATTTTCTAATTTTTCCATTTATCCATTTTAGCATCTTCATTTTTACCTAACTAGTTTTTTGGACATATTATTTCTTAACTATCCTACACTCTTGCTCCATATAACATAATTAACCTTACAATTATTTTTAGAATTTTCTTTTTAAAAAGTATTCCCTTATCACACAAAAGTCCAAATGCACCCCTCCATTTTGTTAATATTTTCTTATCTCTTAAACTTGAGACTAGAGGATCAAGATTTACTAATTTTAGCATTATTATATGTAGAAGGATAAAGCTATGGTGCTTTAGAAGTATCATACTCAATCATATATACTAAAGAGTTATTTTTACTTCATACTAAAAATTGATGATTCACATACATAAATACATGTGTTCATGGATGTATAATTTCATGCATACATCATGTTCAGGTTGGATTAAATTGATCCAAAGTTAAGTTAAATATATTTTTCCCAATCTTAATATGCTGACCCCAACTTCAACCCAACCCAACTCGAGTGTACACTTGAGTTAACTCCGACTCAAGTGTACACTAAGGGATGAGTCCCATTATCGTTAGTGATAGGAATGCAATCTGAACCAGGTTGGCTTAGGTTGAAGTCAACACTAACCTAACCCAACTTGTCAAAAGACTCAAAAAGTCAAAACCTCAACTCTGCCCCCAACCTAACCTAATTTTCAACCTAATGTTCTCAACCCTAACTCAATATCATCATGAAATCTGGTTGGTCAGGTCGAATTCGGGTTGGAATAATATACAAGAATATACACTTATATACAATCTTAGATGTGCTTGTATACATGTATCATATTATAGTATACAATAATAAAAAAAAGAAACATACACAACTAAGGCACTTTCTTAATCCATCTTCAATCCTATTTCTCGTTTGGGTTGGTTCGAGTTAATTTGATCCGAGTTGCAACCTTAATTAACAATGGACATTGTCTAACGGGGTGAGGGTATTGAGATTATTCGCTTTTGCCCCCCCTAATCTAGCAATTTTAACTCTTTTCAAAGGGTGATGAGAGTCGATAGTGGGACTCGAAACCGCATATTGTTTGGGACTATCCGGTTTACATGTCAATTAAGCCACTATTCAGTGAGATAAAATTTCTCTTTTTTAGGGGTACAAGGCTGTGCAACTTGAGTGGGCATGAATTAGGTTTATATCAAATTTTGAATAAATCAGGTCCAAACATAAAGTAATGTAAAATGCTAACTTTGACCAACCCATGTGTCTCTTTTCTTTTTCTTTTTTTTTTTCCATATCATAGTGTAGTCAATTGTCACTAGTCACTAAAGTGGAGAATGCAATTCTACAATGGGTTCACATCGATACCCCACAACACATCCCAACTGTGTATTAAAAATCTCTTTCAGTGATGTTTTATTAGATCTATTCATGGGCCGAGTAGTCCAATGGCCCAGCCTGGGCCGTTATAAGTTGGGTTAGGTCATAATTTTAGGCCCGTGATTTTGGGCTTGGACCTAAAGGTCTGGGCCCGACTTTTTTCTGCTTACTTGTGATTGTAAATGAAAGATGTTTCCAGTACTTGATTGGGATGTACAGTGCCGTTGAAAGAAGGTGAGTTGTAGCGGAAAGAGATTTTTGTTCTTCATTACTTTTTCTTAAATGTTCTTGGCGCCACTCTGGAGCTGGAAAAAGGCATTCGAGTACAAAACGATGTGGATGTTCCGGCTGATACGGAACAGGCCAGCTAAACATGCACGCGCAGAGGGTCAATACTCAATAAATGAGAGAGCTCTCAAGTCTGACCAGCAATGCTGGGCCCTGAGACTGAGAGCCAGTGGGCCTGCCTGCCTATTCAGCTGTTGAAGAAGCCAGAGCTTCAAGGCTTTTTGGTGTTGTGAACGAGGATGTGGCAGGTCTCTCCCCCTTTCATGGGCATTTCAGCCAACACCTTGTGGACCCTTTTGGCCTCGCCATGTCAGCAGCCATGTGAATAAAGGACCACAATTGCAAGTAGAGAATATAGAAGGATCTCCACTCTCTCTCCCTGGTAGTCCCTTGTAGTTTTCTGACTCATTGTGAATGCAACCATTGGGCCACCCATGAGAGTCATGTGCACTATCCACCATTATATGAAGATAATTGTGGTTGAGGAGACATTATTATTAGTATTCCCTCTGATATATGCTTGTAATCAGAATGTGTAGGCACCTGAACCACCTTCACAGCCTACATAACTTCACCTAATGGATAGAAGGGCACTATGGCCGATAAGTGATAAGAATGAGAGCTTGATTTGCTAACATTTTTCTTTCCATCATCTTTAACTTGTAGCCCATTCGTTTCTGCCTACTGCTGTTATGGTCATTATTGTTTCTCTTTTCATTTCTTATTTCTTTTTGTAACAGCAGAAAGATATACTCCACTAATGTGACAAAAATTACTTTGTCAATTCTAGAATTTCTACTTATTTTGGGGGGTTTCTTAATGTTATTGAGCAACCATTAAAAAGAAGAAGAAAAAAAAAAGCCTAGAAAAGGCAACCATTTTAAGGCAATTGGGAGCAAGAGGAGAGCCATGGAACATGAAAAGGAAAAGGTAAATTAGAGACACCCACCCTGTACTTTGGGCAAGGTGACGCTTTCTAAAACCCAAACTACCATATGCTATTTTATAAGACCATTTTGCCCTTTTAATTTAGTTTTCTAAATGTCCTAACTCTCTTTTATCTCAATTTTCTTTTCTTTCAATAGGGTTCACTTTTTTTTTTTTTTTCCTTTTTGCACACAAAAAAGCTTCACCAAATCAAGCTTTGAAAACAGTACTTTGGGCATCCATAAAGATCCGAACCCTATGCATCCCAAGAACATGTGCTTTATGTAGAGCAAGGTTTGACTGAACATGATAAAATACGCCACTAATAAAATGCATTAGGCTCGCACCTATCACAGTAGGGCCCATGAATTTATTACTGATGTGAAACTTCATCGTCGGTTCCACAGCGAGCATAGGGGAGAACTCACCATTCAGCCTGTACCGCTTGTTGAGCAATGCAAAGATCTCTTACTGCAACAATGAGAGAACTTGAAGGCAGAAATAGAGCATATCCTGTCGCCAATTCTTCCAAACAGCTCAGGCAAATGCATAGGTGACAAGTAAATGGTGTAAAGATTCATTAACTTAGTGGCATAGTTCATGCTCTTTTTCTCTCCTCGTATTCCTTCTTAATAATTCCTCCTTTGTCAGTAATCCTCAGTTACACAACTTCCACATGAACACTTGAATTCTTAAGCTTGTCCCCCATCCTGGAGTAATTGGTTTGATTCACCTTCGCCCAACTTAGTGGGCACAAATCATCGCTTGATTTGAATCACCTTCTCTCTTGAACTCCAATCCCTCATCCTCTTTGGATTTAGCAATTTTTTACCAAGCTATCATTTCTTTTTTTTTTACTTTCTTTTTCACTTTCCCCAATTTTTTATTAATAGCCCATGGCACTAAGGTGGTGTTCACCCGGTACAATGAAACAGATTGAGCCACTTAATTAATCGGTGTGGGTCTTCCTACTTGTTTTTGTTAGCCCATAGAATCTTGGATGGGCAATTTAGAGGGTGTTCAACAATACTATATGGTTGGTTTTGTTTTTGAAAACAAAACCAATTGCCACATTAGAAAAAGTTATTGCTGACATGGTAGTTGTTTTTGTTTTCAAAAACAAATTCAACCATATTGTCGAACACCCCCTTACTGGTTGTTTAATATGGTGGTGTTGTGATTCTATTTCAGTGACACATTAGTACCATATAAGCGATTATGCTTGAATCTCGTTTGGTAGACTGATCAGTACAAATATTTTGTACTTTTTCTTATTTAGGTTATGTTTCTACTCACTTTAAGTAGAAACATCATTTTGGTGGTTCAATTGTTGCGTTTCCGTTTTACCTCTATGGTTTCTAATGATGCCTGGTGGTGCTTATGCGTAATAAAACACAATAAACAATTGCGTAACCATAGGCAGCTCAGGGAATAAACTGCTGGAATATTCTAGAAGTTCGCGAGGGGCAGTGGTAAATGTTAACGTACAGGGTGACTATCTGTAATTTACCCAAAAGAAAAATGAAAGACAGTGTAATGTTAACGTACAGGTTTGATTATATGAAGAGTCAGTGACAACTGTAGAAAGGAAGTAGTGGAGGACCCTTTTAGCATAAACAAAGATATAGTAGTGAATAGTTTATAGATTTAGATTTAGATAAAACATATCAACACATGGTTTAGAGGTTTAAATACATTATCTAAAACAGTTGGAGATGTTCATAATCTCTGCAGAATATACAGGTAGAGAGTTCTATTTCATTTATTGTAGAATCATAAATTCATAATAATGTGCCTATTTGATAAGCAATCTACCTGGTTTACTGGGGCCAAAAGGATAAGCTCTTTCTGGCCTCATTACAAACTGATAAGTCGAGCTTGGTCATGGTGTTAAACAACCCTAATTGTTTTAATTATCTTTTTGCTTATATTTTTGTTTTTTCTCTTCCCAAAATACTGAATGCATGTGTTAGTAGAGTTGTTTTCACATGGAACTAATCAGGGGTCGTTTGAAAATAGGAACCATAAAAGCAGCAAGGTGCTCATGACCAATACAAAACTCTGAAAAACCAAAAAAGAAAAAGTTTAAGTTGAATCAAGACAATAGTAAAAATCCAAATATAACATTTGATTAATGGTTGGATTATTGAATAATTGCCAATGCTTTGAATCGTAGAGATCATTATTTAATTGGATATTAGTCAACAATTGTTTATTCCCATGTGGGTCTGTTTATGATCAGGAGTAGTTTAATTCATTATCCACCATTTGGCAGCATTTAGGCTATGTTTGGTTTGATAGAAAACGAGAGAGAAACAGAGAAACTTGAGGCAGACTTCTTAACAGAATTTGTGAAATTCCTTAACAAGTCTCCCTCTACTTTCTGCTCATCTCTTTCTAAATAATCCACCAAATAACATGGATCAAAGCCCAGATCCGACCCGGTCCATTCATGGCATACTTATCACTTAGATTAAAATCGAAATGTTTCCAGTTACAGAGGTTGGAGGGGTTTCCTTTTTATTCACATACCACCAATACAGTATAACAGGTAATATAATATTAGAGTAGGAGGCACAGCAGGATCAAGAGTAAGACAACCATGTCTACAACCTTCCCCTGTTCCCCTGAAAAAATATATCATATTTGATGTTGTGGATTAGGATCAGGAAAGCAAACGAGTCCCACTGAACACGTGATGGTCCCCATCTCACCCATGGTGGTCTCTTTGTAAAGCTGTCAAGTGAAGATTGGGCAAGTCCGGGTGTCCGACCCGTCTGAGTGCCAGCCTGGAAGGCTGGAATCATGGATCACGGGTCCTAATTCCACTCATGAAACCCGGAAATGGTAAAAAACCGGGCATACACTACTTATTTTAATCATGGGCCCACTGACCAACCCACAAACGGCCCAAATTTATCTAACAATTTCTTTTTTTTTTTCTCTGAAACCCTTTTCCACTTTGACTTTGTTTGGGAACTCTGTTCATACAGTGACGAATTCAAGGTTAAAAGAGTGTACACTCTCGGTTTAATTGAAGTTGATGGGTTAATTTGTCTGACACTCATAACTCCAATTTACATGAGCAATGGTGAATCAACGGCATCTCTGATTACAACCTCTAATTATAAAACATTTGAAAAAGCAAAGAAAGGAAATGTTTAGTAAGAGAAACTAATACATCAAAATGGGCCCACTTGTACAAGTATCACTCAAGTGGGCCTAATTGTAAGGGCTGTTTGGTCCTTACCTTGAACGAATTTGTACCATCAAACTAAATGAAGTGGAGGTGGTGGGAGGAGAAAGCATCATAACCCGAGACCCTTTATGAGGGTGGGTGGGTGGGTCTGGATCATGCCCTTTTGCTTTCATTGATTGGGATCAGGCCGGCCTACTACACCTTTGGTAATGTCAAGTTTTGGGGTATAAAGTAATGGTGGTACAGACTACAGAGATCCTCCTGCCAAATTACAGTAGTTCCAATCGGGTTGGGTCGGGTCGGGTTAGAAATGTAAGTTAGAACCCGACATGATGACCCGGGGAGAACTCACTAAGGGCCTTACAATATTATCTCTCTCTCAAAATCTCTTTGATTTAAATGCAGTGAGAAAATGTTTTCCCTATCTTATTCTTATTTCTAATGTTTATTTAGTCATTTCATTTGTTTTTTACAAGTACAGGAATTTGAATAAAGATCTCTCTGCTTGGAGTTATTACTTCTAAACTCATACTTCAAATCAATATTTCACTATTCTTGACTTATTGGCCCAATATGATGTACAAGGTTCCTATTTAGATGACCCTTGAAGTTCCATCAAACAAGCAACAATCTGAGGCAATTAGGACCAGATTGCAAAAGCCCAGTAAAGATCTTTCTGAAAGCAACTTCATTTAGGTGAAACTTGGCTTTGTTCAGATTTGAAAGGAATAAAATATGTACATAGAAAAACCTAGTTGATAGATTAAAATACACTTTTGCTTTTAGCCCTTTTTTACTCTCTGGCTTTTGATGTTATGATGTACCTAAACCAAGATAAAAGCTAATATTTCTTAGAAGTACACTGCTATCTTTCAAGTGTAGAGTCTACACTCTATAGGCAGCTGAGATTGTTAGAGCCAATTTGGTTCTAAGTGGCTAAAAGCCATGTAGTCGAAATCAAAAACTCAACTTTTTCCAAGTCGTTTTCACCTTTTCGAGATTTTGAATTTAGTGGCCTGCATTACACAGTGGAGAAGAGGGGAATATGAATCTTTCATGTACTTCTTTCAATCTTTTTCCAGGTTATATGTTTTTTACCCATAAAGCAATGCAATAGGTGAGCAAAGAGATCAAAGCTGTGTTTGCCTGTTGGGTTTTGTTGCAAGTAAAATAGATGGAAAATGGATGATGGTAAAGGAACCCAGAACTCAGTCTAGCTTTTACAAGGCAAAATAGAACAAATGGTTCATCATAAAAAAGTACACAGAAAAAAAGGGTAAAAATAAAGAAGACTGAATATTATCTCATCCTTTCTACCATTTTTCTCTTCTTAATTGATTTTTTTTTTCATTTATTAAACTTTAAATTTCACATAGAATTCTACTGCTTCACTAAAATATATTCTACTGAAGAGAAATTCTTGGGAAAATCCATAAACTATGTTCTCATGTTGGAAGTTGTGAGCTCATCAACTTGGAATTATTGAACAAATCATAGATAATGAACAGTTGTTGGTCAGTTGAATGATTATATTCGGCTAAGTTGAATGCAATTGTAGAGGGAATTATCTATCGCCCACAAGTCTCCACATGTCTCAACTCAAAGCTAGAGAATTGGGACCCACTAGTTATTAAATTAGTCTTGTCAAAGATTATTAGTAGCACTTAACCTGCACTAATGAATGATCAACAATGTCTGTTCACCTGCATTCATTTAGATTGTGCCAAGTAACTCCACTGTAGCTCATAGCATCTTGTGAACCAGTGTACTCATGAAGAAGACTGAAGAACTGTCTCAGACAGTAGTACTTATTGTCTGAGCATATGGCAAACAACAAGTAATATTGGGCCCTAGATCAATAGGGTGGTGTTGCCTGGTTTTGAGATGATCCGATTGTAAATGCCATTAAAATTCCATCAAATATCAAAATATAAGTTTTGGGTTTTTGTTTGGACAAAATTTAAATGCAATAATTTTTCTTTTTTTTTTATTTGTTTGTTATCCCATATTGTATATATTTCTATAATAAAAATGCATAATAAATGAAACAAAAAAAATATAATTTTATTTATTATTAATTCTTTATTTGACATATCATATTTTTCTTGAAATATGTAATGATATATCACAAGAAAATGAAATATATATTATTCAAATAAGCATAGCTATTGCTTGTCAAATTCAAATTTAAATCGTGTTTTTAAAAGCAAAATAAGTAAAATGTTTCAATAAAAAATTTGGGTTACATTTAAAACCATGCACTTAACCCGGGATGTTATGTCTTTTCAAGGCAAGGCATTCACCAAAATTTCAAAATTTGGGTTTCTGATCCAGTAGTCACTACTTATTTCTATACTGTTTGCTTAGGCTGCGTTTGGTTGCAGTGTAATTTTATTTGTATTAATACAAATGTATGAGAGTGCAAATAAAAGAAACAAGTAAATTCTCATTTAATTCTGTTTTGGATTTTACTTTATTCTGCTTCATGTCTTAATTTACTTCATTTGTATTGCAATCAAACAAAATAAGTTAAAAAATAAGTCAAATTTTACATTCAAATCATTTGCACTTCTATAATTTTACATCAGTGCAAATTTATTTGCATTGCATTGCAACCAAATACAGCAGTAGGAAAATCACCGAGGAGAACAGATGCAATCAAGGCAGCAGGATTAGGTGCAATTAGGCCCAAAAACTGTTGAAACAAACTTGGAAGAAAAACATTAAAACAAGGGGCCTCTTTGCTTGTTTAAATTCTGATTTGGGTCCATTTCTAGCTCAGTTTTGCATAGTTTCCAGCAAAGCCACATGATCAAATAAGCAAAGGATTAATGAGTCTGCAATTGAGAGGACAAAATCTAACACCTGATACAAAAAACAGTGGGTGAATGAACCCAAAAATGTGACGTGTACAAAGAAAGTAACAATTATGAACCCAACTCAATAATCAATATGCTTTATTTCTTCGAATAGAAAACAGACATAAAGAATCTCTAGAGATTAACAAACTAATCCAAACAGAGGCAAAACTAATCAAATTTGAGTGGTTCACTCTTTCACTCTCCTTCTCTTTATTGCTTAATTTACTCAATTTTTCTTGCTTATTATTTGATAATAACATTAATTTGTTTATTTAATTCATTAAAAGATTCCTGATTCCCCAATCGAGAAAATATGGACAAACCATCACGACGGAATTAAAAATTTAATCCATTAAATTCTGCTTCTCCTTTGTTAATTCAATTTTTTCTTTTAAAATAATCGTCCGATCCTTCCAGAGTGTCTAGCATTGTAGCAAAGTAGACAACGTCCACTCTCGGCTGTCACATCGCTGGAGAGCCGACATTACGTGGCTATTATCCAAGACACACACGTGTCTTCCTCTCACCGTTTTGGAGGTGAACGCTTAGCTGTATTTACAAGGACAAACGGCTATTCCCGCTTCCAAAGCCGAAAATTATTACGAAAAAAAAAAGGGTTTAGTGTTGATGACCGGGGAACCGGCTACAGACGGTTGCGGTGGACCTCGTTCTCCCAATATAAATGGAGAGTTGGAGACACCAGATTGGATGAGGAGATCAGTTCTTGTGAGACCCAGAGTGGAGAACAGGAGGAAACTCTCAGAGAGAGAGAGAGAGAGAGAGAGAGAGAGAGAGAGCTCTTTGGCTAGTTGAGAGACTTGAGACGTGTGATCTTTCCATTGTGACAAGATGCCGATCAACCGGATCGCTGTTGGTAGGCCCGAGGAGGCCACTCACCCCGACGCCTTGAGAGCCGCGTTGGCTGAGTTCATCTCTACACTCATCTTCGTCTTCGCCGGAGAGGGTTCCGGCATGGCCTTCAATAAGCTAACCAGCAATGGCTCCAGCACCCCTGCCGGCCTCGTCGCCGCAGCGTTGGCCCACGCTTTCGGTCTTTTCGTCGCCGTCTCCGTCGGCGCCAATATCTCCGGAGGCCACGTCAACCCTGCTGTCACCTTCGGTGCCTTCGTTGGCGGCAACATTACTCTCCTCCGCGGTATCCTCTACTGGATCGCTCAGCTCCTCGGCTCCACCGTCGCTTGCCTGCTTCTTAAGTTCGCCACTGGTGGCTTGGTAAGTAGCACCACCTAGCACCAACCACGTGGGGGGGATGGTAAAGTTTTAGTTATTTCCGTTGCTTTGACCGTTAAAGTGGGCTTGGGCCTTGTTTTCTGACTGGGTGATGTTCTGATGCTGTAGACTACCTCCGCCTTCTCTTTGTCTTCTGGGGTGAGCGTGTGGAACGCGTTCGTGCTGGAGATCGTGATGACCTTCGGTCTTGTTTACACTGTGTACGCGACCGCAGTTGATCCAAAGAAGGGCAGCTTGGGAACGATTGCACCGATTGCCATCGGTTTCATCGTGGGCGCCAACATCTTGGCCGGTGGAGCCTTTGACGGAGCTTCAATGAACCCGGCTGTATCATTCGGACCGGCTTTGGTGAGCTGGACCTGGGAAAACCACTGGGTCTACTGGGCCGGCCCTCTGATCGGAGGTGGGCTTGCTGGTCTCGTCTACGAGTTCTTCTTCATCAACCACTCTCACGAGCAGTTGCCCACCGCAGCAGACTACTGAAAAGCGAGCAAAGGAAAAGCACCGGAAGGAAGTGCGTCCGGTTGACGGACTGCCGGCCGGCCGGCTTCCCATTGTTGTATGTAGTTGTGTTGAGGGTCTTTTTTTGCCGTACTTCTTGTGTTGAATTCACCATCACCACCGTCGATCACAAGTTCACAACATGTCCATCTCCACCATCTGCTTTCCCTGAATGCTATCGTGTGTTTCGGGTGGGCAGGATTGAAATTGTGTAATTGTGTTTCAGTCCTCTGATTTCATTGCGATCATCCTCTGCTCCATTTTATTGATCTTCTGGTCTCTGGTGCGGCTGGATGATCTTGTGATTCATATACACACACGATGAACCACAAAATGATCCAACGATGTAGATCATAGCGTTTATCTTCTGGTGAGTAACGTATTACGCAACTCTGTTCTCTTCCTTTTCACTCGTGAAGAGGTGAAGCATGGAGTGTGGGGTGGGGGGGGACTCGTGGTGGCGGTAAGTCACGGACTTAACGGTAAGTCGTAACGTAGAAAGTCCCGCCGGGTGAACCGAGAAGTAAATGATAATTTGACCGGCTACCGGAACGACCGGGATGATAAGGGCTCTGATTACGTAGCGCTCTGACACCAACGGCAGCGATTGCCATCACGTGTTGAAATTGTTGTGGATAAAAAAATTAATCAAATCAAAGAACCAAACAGGGAGTTAAAAAATGGCAATATTAAGACGGGAATGATTACGAGACCGATTCGCATGTGAGACTGTCTAAGAAGTAAGAACTCGTCTGAAGGTAGCAGTAGAAATAGTATGAAGGTGGATGATATGGAGTTATCATGGACGGTGGTGGATGCATGTCAAGTCACTATCAGCAGACGTGGCAAGTAAGTAGTCCTTACTGGCAGATGGTGCAATGTAGATTCTCATTTCATGGATGACAGATCCGATCCGGCGGTGTTAAACCAAAGGATCCGTAGCTGTTCGTCCTGTCTGGCTTTTTTTTGTCATAAATCTCGATCAAGGACAAGGGGTAGTGCTTACCCATCCCGAGGCATCACGACCACACTCCTTATCCACACTCTTTGATAATTTTATAAAATATTGTTGGACTGGGCCGATCTCGTGGGTTGGATGGGCCAGGTTAATCCATCCATATCTCTTAAAGACTAAAAACACGGGAATTACGTGTAAGGAGTAATTAGTGAACAAAAGAATTAAATAAAGTAAACAAGGGAAGCGGATCCGAAGAGGAGGATACTTTTGATGCTACTGTTTGTCTGTAATTTAAGTAGCAATGATTGAACGGAAAACAAGCTGAAGTAGGTGTGTCCGTTTGTGCGTATGTAGTGGACCAAAATTTGCTGTCTAGCATTGACATCATGGACCGTAAACACGGTTCTCCTCTCGAGTGTCGATGGATCGGATCCGGCGATCCGCCAAGGGTGCAAATGGACTGGATCATCTGATTTGAAATCCGATCTTTTTGGCGATAACCTCTTGTTAGATTGTTTGACTGAATTGAATTGGATAATAGGGTACGATTGAATTTGAAAATTAGATTAAATTTTATTAATATATTATTTATATAATATATATTGTATTTTTTTTATAACTTTTTTATAAAAGGATACGTATATTTTAGTATATATGATGAAAATATATATTTTTGTTTTCCTTTATATAAATTATTATTTTTTTCTTTTAATGATTTATTAAAATTTTTAAAATTTGAATTGGATCTATCGGATATCTAATATCTTTAATGATTTAAATCCGAATCACTATTTTGTGAGATCTAATCGGGTCTAGGATATGTGTTATTGAATTGGATTTGGATATACCCTTATTCAAATCCAATCCGATCTCTTTGCATCCTTAGGATCTGCTTCAAAATAAGATGGCTATCCTTTCAAATATAAAAATACAATAAAATTAGGAACATTTGTATGCTAATGTTAACTATATATTTGATTTGAAAGGACAACATTTCCTAACCCAATTATTAATTGAAACACATATCACAATATCACATAAGCGGAATCAATATAATTGATTTGGTTGATTCGATTTAGTTAATTTAAAGGGTTCAACTATGATGTCATAAAGATGTGATACTAAAAAAACTTATAACCAATTAGTAGAAATGGCAATGGAGTGGGGTGGGGCCAGGTTTTGCATGCAAATACTTTGTTGTATGTGAATGTGGTTAAAAATCCCAACCCCATCTCTGTCCCAATTATGGGTGTCAATTAGATTGGATTTGGTTCAATCCGATCCAGTCCAGTGTCAATCTATTACAAATGGACTAGGTCCAATCCAATCCAATGAATAGTTTGATTATTTTGGATGGGTCCAATTCAATGTCTGGACCGTCCAATCTGTTCAAATTTGTTTTAATTTAGATTGGCTTTAAACCAAACCTAATCCATTGACACCTATATTCTTATCTTCCATCAATGGATTAGATGTTGGCTCAATCCAACCCAATCTAATATAAATTCATTATAGATGGACCAGGTCCAATCCAATCCAATAAATATTTTGGTCCATCCAATCCATCTAAATCGATTTTGGTTTGGACGGGGATCCAGTCCAAAAGCGGTCCGTTAATACCCTTAATCCCAATAGCGAACAGAAATCCTTAAATTTGTCCTACCCCACGTTAATTGGATAAATACCATCCCCATCTAATTATTAGTTTTTAATGTTTTGGGTTTTTCCAAAACCTGCCCTATCAAAAAAACCGCCTCAATTAAGGTGGGGTGGGACAAAACCCTACGGGAAACAGATCAAATTGCCATTTCTATTAATCAGGTGGGTTTTTAACAAAAAAATCATAGGGTTTTGATTGGCGAAAGTTATGCTGATATCATGTATATTCGGCATGATAGATTTTGCCAAATTTAACAAGACTTCTAAGTTGTAACAGTGTCAAATTAATGTGTAGCTCAATAAAGAACCCTGTTCACAGTCAAGGCTGTAGAATGTAGACAGCCAAAGTTTTTTTTTTTCGAGGTGATGCGAAATTTGAATTTTTATTAGTAGGATTGGAATGTTGGATGGATAGGCAGGAATCGTGGACGGTATGATTACTTCTGATTCTGATTTCGGTTCAGAAAAAGCTTGAAATGGTCAGAAACAAAACACAGAGACAGAGGAATGAGGATGTCTCTTTCTCTGGATAGTCAAAAACAGGTTTCGAACCACCCCATGTGGTTAACTGGGTCCCAACCCCCACCCAGGCTGCTGCTTTTGCTGTTTTAAGCTCTATCGCCCTTTCTCTTGCTACCGGACGGCCGGCAGCCTATTATACTGGAAAACGACTTCCCCCTAAATTTCACGTGGCTGAAACTTGGAAATCGGTGGGGTGTGCAGATGTGGTGGGAGCGATATCATTCTAAGAATCCCTGTAACCCCTTCGTGTCTATTATTCATTGGCTAGAAAATTCAGCTATAGTTGCAAATAGACTCTTTCTCGTAGAATTTTCTTAAAAAAGGCATAAAAATATCATGCAATTACTTTTAGTAAAAATATTTATTTTTCAAAATTTTTCGTTGTATAAATCATTATCCAAAATCTTTTTAATTTTTTTTTAAATTAATTTATTTTTTAAATTTGTCTTTCATATCAATCACTTAAAAGTAAAGCTGTAATAAATTCTCTTTATTTTTGTTTTTCGTAAAATTTGTATAATTCCTCTCCTAAAAACCAGCCTCAATAATAACATGTGTATTGTAGACATTTTCATGTCTTTTTTAAGAAAATCTTATCGGAGGAGGTCTACTTATAACTATATTAAAAACTTTAGGAAAGGTGATTGCAATTACTAAACTTGAGGGGGGAGGTTTCAGCAATTTACATTGCTCACTTTTCCAATATTGGATCTA
The DNA here is from genome assembly GCF_055504915.1 of Nelumbo nucifera. NCBI lineage: Eukaryota > Viridiplantae > Streptophyta > Magnoliopsida > Proteales > Nelumbonaceae > Nelumbo > Nelumbo nucifera. The sequence continues at coordinate 8,047,987 of NC_142654.1, read as the reverse complement.
TTGAGCTAATGCTTAAGTGGTTGAAGAGAAGGGATTTTGGCTGCAACGGGACATTTGAAGATAGAGTGGTGTTAGCTGGCTTCCATTTTTTTTTTTTTTATTTGTTTGAGATTGGCTCCACAGAATAGTCTGTGTGGTGTTAATCGAACCGGGAGGCCTTTTTCTTTCTTTTAAATCGAACCAATATTTCATATTTTCAGTTATACTCTCTACTTTTAAGGAGTTTTGGACCTTTTATAACCTGTGTAATAATTTGTTTGAAACTTGGACCTATGACAATTTAAGTAAAATATAAGTCAATTTTTAAATCAGATATAGCATAAATTTTTAGTAGGGAGAATATATATTTTAATTGAATCAAACTAAATTATTTCTAATCAGATAGGAGTGAATCTATGTTTGGTCCAATTATAAACGAATTGAACTCATATCATCCTTAATGAGATCGAATTTGAATTCAAGTTTGAATAATTGGATAGGATTTGCACCCCTAATTCATGAATTCTAAATTTCTAATTTATTTATTTTTTTAGCTATCAGAAAATAAAAACAAAAAAGAATCCTTAATGGTTTGGGTGTAATATTTTGTGTAATCAGGTGGCAAATTGCCATCGGAGCACCCTAAGCTCTTTTTTTTTTTAATTTTAATAAGACAAAAGAAATCATGCTTTAATAAAAATAATACATTTTCTACAATTTTATCCTTAATAAACAAAACAATGACATTAGCTGGTGGATGTATTAAATCAAAATTAGTTGAATGATTTCCATCAAAAGGCAATTTCTTTTGCGAAAAGTGTTTTAAGGCCGGCCAGCTTCAATGTTTATGATATTTGAAAAGCAAAATAATTCACATTTAAAAACAAATGCATATATCGGACACAACAACCTTAAAAAATAACATCTGAATTACTTCAGAAAATGTGAAAAATCTAAAAGATCCGGCTGTTCATTTCTCAATTAATTAAGAAGGAATTATTAGGAAAACGATTAAAAACTGGGCCTGAGTGTTACCGTGCCATCTTAACAAGGACCCATTTGGGAGGGCTTCAATCCTCCCAAATGGGCTCTAAAATTAAAAGCTTCAAAGAATCACAATTAGGGTTTGTGGGGATTGATGGACGATGAATTGCTTCTATGTATGTGGTTCCGATTACCCCAAAGAACTGAATTCACACCACCTAGTTTGTAATTTGATAGGGTGGTAGTCAGGGGCGGAGTCAGGATTCTTTATTGAGGGGGGCCAAAGTGTAATAAGCATGGATAGGGGGGGCCAAAAGATAAAAAACATGGATAAGAGGGGCAAAATATATGTGAAATTTAAACAATTATTATGAGGATTTTCAAGGCATAGTGGGGGCCATGGCTCCCCTCTGCCACCCCTGGCTCCGCCCCTGGTGGTAGTTGTCTGTGGAGGACCACATTGGTTGCAACGAGGAGTTGCTGAAATGGGCCGATGTCCATCTATGCTTTTATGGACAGAAATCTAATCTCCTTCCTTGTTTTCTTCCAAATCTTTCCAATTGAATTTGCTTTTGCTATTTTTCTATTATATATAACGTGAAGCTTCATGAACATGTCAAGAAGCTCAGAATACAAAGCACACAACCTCACCATCTCAATTCTCAACCCCACCTATAAAACAAAACTCGAAAGAAAATACATAAGGAAGCCTCTCGTAGTCTTCAAGCAACAGAATCATAAGCTTATATAGGGGATGTCTTGAGTTGAAATGTAGGTAAAGAAGAAGCACTTCTGATAAATGCTATTGTTGGCTAGAAAATTTGGCAGTTATCTGCTCTTATCTCTCTAAGTTTCTGAACTGAATAACTTATTGTTTTGTCTTAATAAAAAATATTCAAGGGTATAATAATAAACCCAACTTCAACTTCAACTACTAAAGAATCCACAACCTCCTTAAAATCCTTATTCAATAAAAATTTAAACCATAAGTTTTAAGTTCAGCCACCTCACTACATATAAGTGAAATTTTTGGCAATTACAAATGGAAGCATTACAATATTATACATGGTTTTCGAACTGTCATTGATCTGGATGGTTGGACTGTTTGGCCTGGAAATCGGCCATACAGCTAATTCCGTTTTACCCTTGAATGAACCATCTTTTTATCAAATAACCGCTGACATGGTCAGAGAATCACCAACCCAGATGGTTGAACCTCTAAACCATTTGACCTGCTGAACGGTTTTTTGGTCAATTTTATTTTGTAATTATTTATTTTTATTTATTTTATATTTAAATATGTTTCGAGGTGATCCATTACGGTCAAGCCGCTGATCCAAAAACTGGACACCAAAGCAGTTCGGTCTCTAGGTCGATTTTCAAAATCTTGATATTATTACACAAAAATCCCACTGCCACTTTAAACTGCACAATATTACAGTAGTTCAGTTTTCTTTTTTTCTTGTTGGGTGTAAACCCACAGTACTTCAGTTGGTCACTCATTTGTCATGCGTTTTAAATTAAATATATTTTGGTTGACCTACTCCAAACACTTGTAGCATTTTTGGATTTTGATATAAGAAATCCATAAATTAGTGGGCAGCATCCAATCACATTGAATGCTCCAAACAATTCCTTCCATATCAAGTAACAATAATATACAACTATTTAATATCATACTTATACTAGATTAATATCATGCTTTATTCGAAAGGCCAATTCATTTCTTTTCAGTGCTTAAACTAAAAACTTGTGGAGCTTGATGATTGCAGGTAAGCCCATTTCTATCCCCTTATTGGTTAAGTCATAGTACAGTTTATAGACTATATAGCAACTTCTATAGAGAGAAGTACTGATACACTATTTTGTAGAAATTAATCCATGTTGAGGGAAGAAAGAGTAAGTGATCAAGGAGACAAGACGTAGTTGTTGTATTCGAATCCCTGGTTGAGAAAAGCTCCAGCCACCCATATCTTCAGTGACGACAAGTTTATCATCTCTTCCCCACATTCTCCAACCTGTTTTATTTTATTAGCACAGTTATATATATATACACGATGAACTAAACAGGAACAAGATTATATTAAATTCATCGAGATCTATTGTACGTCAATTAAGTGATCGATCATATCATACTATGTTGATAGTAAATGTGAGGACGAATCTCTGATCAGAAACCGTGGCACAGTTGGAGCTCTGAAGGTGGAATCCCGTTAGGGACTCAAGTGCTTTGTAAAGAGCCACAGTCACCCCTTCTCCCTTGTTGCATTCTACCCTCACGTAAAACCCTCTTTCCTCTACTTGAAATATATCCATCTGTAAAAGAAACCATTTCATTATCTGCAGCTAGCCTGTTGTATTATATAATTAATTAAATACAGATAAGAATTATTAATATATTATATTCTAATCAATTGTGAACAAAACCTTGAGTATCTGCCTACAAACTGGATGATGCTTCTTCTGTGCAAACGCTTGCTTTGTCTTCGTTGGGCTGTCGACGATCAAACTCTGATATCTTTCTTCTCCTTTGAAGGATGACTCAAGCTCTGCTATTTCTGCTCGTAGCTTATTAGCTTGCGTTTGCAGCTCTTGCACATACAACACTGCATCTCCTACAATGGATGCCTTGTCCATCTGCATTATTAATCCCAGAAACCCAGCAGGTTGAAAACTATTCATTAGATGTATTAGAGGGAGAGAGAGAGGTAGACCTTAGTGATGTTAGGAACCAAGGAACGCAATGCGTAGAGCTTCTCCTTCATTCGACTTCTCCTCCTCCCCTCAGAAACCAGCGTTCTCGAACGGTCGCCTTTTGTCTTGTTTTCCGATTTAGTTGTAGTCGTTGCTGCAGTAGAATCATCGTCACCATCACCATCATTTTCATCATCCCTTCCCTCCACATCTCCACTGAAGGGTGGTAATGGCATGAAAATGGAGTTGGGCTCTGAATTACACGTGGAGTTGAAAGCAAACGTATCTCCCAAGGTGGTGGGACACGATTGACTTTCAACCAATAACCCATGATCGAAAACGAGCTCTGCATCATAATTAGAGTTGAAAGCAGTGATGGGATCTGCATTTTCTCCTCTAATGAGACTGATAAATTGCTCAAAGTTGTCATCGTCAATGAAATCATGAAATAAACCAGAGTCACCAAATTGGGCTTGAGGAGTCTGGAATGCTGGATTCTCCATTTCTAGGTGTTTTACTTCCTTTCTCTTTCATGCATACATGGATGCTAGGAGGTTTACATGTTAGTATTAGTAATAATAGAGGCTGGAGGGTAAACATCTCTCTCTCTCTGTGTGAACGGAATCAAATGGAGCTCCTGTCATTGTGACAGTTAATAATTAAATAGTAAGGGCTTGGAGCCTCATACAACTCCTTGATTGAAACAGAATACAAATTGAAACTATTTAATGTTATCATGTTTTTACTTACATACTTTAATATATATAATTTCAATTAAACAGTAGAATGGAGATCCAAGCCTTAGATTGAGGTTCTTAATTTAGTAAAGTTTGATTTTTAATTAATTAGCTTGTGTCAACGTTTTCTACTTCTGAAAATATTTTAATTAGGTGGTACTCTGATACTCTCTCAAACCATAGAGAGGGAAGAATATTGGGTGAACAGGCAGCGTGGAGCTTCTAACTCCAAGATGAAGGCCATTGAAAGAGAGAGACTATATCTACATCTAAATTCATAGGGTTTCTTTAATTTATATTATTGTTGAGCGTGGACTACACGCCCGTAAGTGTGGCATGGCTTCTGATGGGGTGATGCTGACACGTGTTTAAATGGGCCGATTCACTATTCTATAATGAAATTGTAACAAGGAAACGGCGTGGCCTCGTATGCCCACAAGAGATCCACATGTGCCTTCAGCCAAGCATGGGCATCCAACCCCAACTGTGAGATAATACATTTGTAATGTTCCTTTTGATCTTCTAATAAATAAATATATATATATATATATATATATATATATATATATATTTTTTTTTTTTCAGAAAAGTAGGGACAGGCCCGATGCAGATTTCTGAATTCTGAATTCCATTTCAGAGTTATAAACATTCAAAATATCAAAAGCCCCCACTCTATGCATCAATGCGCACCCATGAATTGGCATCAATTCCGAGCTGGCACCAACCCCAACTGTACTTTGGGCCTAAAAATTCTGACCCTGAGCTCCGTCATTCTCCCTTTTTTTTGGTATTGTACAAGGTTCAAAGTATTGATACGTATCAGCTGATACGTATCGTGCCAGTGGCTTCTTGATACATGCCTACAGGGGGTGTATCGGGGTTCTGACCAGTTTAGGGGGTGGAAAAGACTTAAGCCAATGTTTAAAGTATCGGCCCGTATCGATCGATACGTATCGTGATAGTGGACAAATTACAGAGTTTTAGTCTAACATTTGATTACCATTTTATTTTATAATTGCCATCTCCCTAAAAGGTTTGATAATATAAAATCAGAAAGGCTTAATTGGCCACATGATCATTGCAATTTGAGTTGTAAGGATTGTTTTTTATTTTTTTTCACTATCCAAATAATTAGATTAAATTTGTCAGTAATCTCTTAGGTTGGAGTGGGTCGTGATACATAAAGTATGTAAAGTTGAACCCTGCCATAGCTAAAAACTCGAATAAAAAGGTTGGGTATTGAACTGTTGAACGTAGCCTTTTCACCATATCACTACTAAGTCTACTCAATTGGGTTGGGTGGGTCGGGCTTAGGTTTGGGTTGGGTCAAGACACTTTGGGTTGATTTCGGGTTGGGTTGAATTTTGGATTGGGTTATCAAATGCTAGACCCTAACCCTAAATATTCGGGTTAGGGTTGAATTTAAAGGAATTAACCTTAAAATTCCAAATATAAAATAAAAAAAAACTTAAACATTTAACATTTTAAGAAATAAACAATAAAGAGTAAAGACTAAATAGAAAAAATTAAAGAGTGGAAACTTCTAACAATGCATAAATAGTCCCAATTAGATTTGACAATCGGATCAACGGGTTGACCCTTTACCCAACCCAGTTTTTTCCGGGTTGGGTTAGATTGGGTCATTCTCACATTCAGGTAGCTAAATGAGACCCTAACCCTGTTTTTTCGGGTTGGGTTGGGTTGGGTTCGCGGGTTGAATCAACTTTTTGCCAGGTCTAATAGGAAGAGTTGTCTTGGGCCTCTTAGCAAAGAGCCGCAAAACAGACTGTCCACTCGAATTATGAAAGTTTGTTTATTTACCAATTGTAAAACCGAAAGGCTACTGGGTCATGGGTGAAGACACGATCAGATTTGGATGCTCCCTGTGATGGACGGCTGTGGCTGGGGCAATCTAACCTGCAAGAAACAAAGTATCCGAGACAGAGCCTATTAGAGCAGTACGCAATAGAGCTACCCAATCCGAATTGGGCTGAAAACATTGGGAGGTTACTGCCCTTCTTGTTATCTCGTATATGAGATGCCATTTATTATATAATGGCTTAACGCAATATCTATTTCGTTGTTTATAAGGTGAAGAACATAACTGATTTGCACATTGGGCTCAATTTGGAAGGAGTACAAATACAAACATATAGAGTGCAAAACCTTGGAATTTGTATTTATTTGTACTGTACATATTTGCATTTGTACTCTTTCCAAACTGAACCTTGGGAACAAGACACTCAACAAACCAATTCAATCCCATCCGGATTGAAACAAGTGTCTCACTAACTAAAGATCTCATCACTTGATCACCTAGCCTAAATTGTATTTATTTGTACTGTACATATTTGCATTTGTACTCTTTCCAAACTGAACCTTGGGAACAAGACACTCAACAAACCAATTCAATCCCATCCGGATTGAAACAAGTGTCTCACTAACTAAAGATCTCATCACTTGATCACCTAGCCTAAACCAAGCTAAATAGCTTTCCATTTTAGTTGTGTGAAAATATAGCATAACCAATTTTCCACCAACATGTGGCTTATCACATGGCCACTGCATTTTCCAAACAAGGGCCTATGGCCACTCTTCCATTGTGAATGGTTTTGTTTTTTCAAAACTGCCATATATAAAGTTTCTGCCATGTGAATGGTTTTGTTTTTCAAAACTGCCATATATATACTTAAATAGGGGAAAGGTCTTTTTTGGTAAATACATTTGAGGAGAGGTCTTGAGTTAAAATCTTAAAACCCAGATAGTTTTCATAGGCTTAATAACGGGTTATCTAGGGTTTCAGAAATTTGAAAAACATTTCTCAAAAAACCAGAATAACAACCGGTCCCTAGTTTTGACAGTTCAACCATTTAGTCCAGTCCAAGTCTTGTGACAACATTTAACAGATTTGCTACCAGCAGGGTGGGCACTCCTTACATAGATTCATCCAAGGGTGTACTTGATCCCTGAAAAGCAACAAATGGCAAATTATAGTACCCAAGGATGCATGTTGTAGCCTTGATTGGAGAAATTCCATCTCCAGCGTTTTGCACATTTGCCCTGGATCCAAGGGTCTGAACCGTCCAATTTAGCAATGAAAGATATTGACAAAAAGAGTTTAACCTGGTGTCAAGAGGACGTTTCACAACAATGAAAAAAATCTAAAAAAAAGCACAAAATTGAATTTAGCATTTTTACGTTTGACATCCAATCAGTAAGAGACTAAGAGTGGTTTTCCTTTATTCCATTAGTTTTAGACATTTTAGTGCGATTTTGTTCCAAATAAAACACAAAATAAAGAATTTCTACTTTGGTACCTTAATTAATACAGTGGAAGCACTCTAGATAATGATGTATTTCTTGTGCTCCGCTCACCAGGAGTCTTTACAATTAGCTTTATTCTAGCAAGATGCGTGAACTGGTTCAGCAGCTTATTCCTCTTGAGCAATATGTACATTATTTTAGCTTCTTCCTTCTCTCACTCCAACCTCAGATAAGACTATTTCAACTTTCCTCTGTTCCACATCAGCATTGAAAATAATCTAATTGTCATACTGTTCTGGAATAAATCCATAAAGTATATAACTAACATCAGTGCATAAGACTAGAAACTGTACCTGATGAGAAACAGCTTCAAGGTCAAGATCCATTTTCAAGGTGAGGAATGAACTTGCCATTTTTAATGTTTAGCTAGCTGCTTGACCCTTGGGATCTAATACTGTTCTTTAGGTTCTGGTTCTGATTCTTGATAAACTGAATTCTATCACCAAATCAATCAAATGTCACGACTTTCCACAAAGACTGATGTTGTCCTTGGTGGCACAATGAAGCTCCCGGAGGAGGTTTCGTACTTTGAGTTTTTGACTATCTGGTCAGTGGACGTCAACTGCACCAGGACCAAAGAGAGAAAACATTAATTTCTCAAAGGACAGCACCTTTCCATTTATTTTATCCTTTGTTTTATAATTCCAGACATGCTTCCGATTAAAGGATGAAAAAGCACTTCAATGAAACAGACAATATCTTCCTAATAGAGAAACACTGTTACCTGTACGGGATGCAGTTTAAGAGTTCTTTTCTGCAGTGCAGGGCACCCAAATGAGACTTCTGTTGGGCATACATTAAAGATGATGACGATACAAGAGTAGCTGTTGGGAAAAGAAAAGCAATATAAAATATATTATCCATTAAGAGTTTGCAGGTTGCAGAACTGACGTAAGGAGAATGTGATACTAAGTTTATATTAACCCACATGGGATCTAGTTGAGCTAACCCTGGCATCCCTTCATATCCATCTTCAATGCTCATCACAATGACCCCAGGGACTGATGATGGACCAGTATTATGGAAACGTACTCTTCTCTGAACAGGAAAAGAATATCACATCTAGCCATTAGATCTTGGGAGAAAAGCCTAATTTGTACCAGTCTGTGTATGGACCGGGAAATGCAAACATTTTGATTGAAAGGCAAAAGGCAAATTGTTACAATGCTCAACACAAACAGTGTCTGTTTGATCTTGGGGGGGATTCTAAGATCATCAGGTGTGATGAAATGCAAAAATTTTGATCAAATTAGTGAAGCTTTACGAAGTTTGATATAAATAGGGGATTTCTGGTCTGACATCTTGTAGTTGATCAAATTTGTTCCTGGCCAATATAATGTGGTTTGAGTATAAATTTAAAACCATCCTTCTGTATATGTATATATAGATACATAATTATCAAATACGTTGAACATGTCAGATCATGTTTATCCATTATACATGTGTATGGATGTGGATCTTATTATTAAAACACAATTTGTCTGGCTGGGCCTAGCAGACCTATAATTGAATTGAATTTGAAGCACTCCCAACCATTTGCAATATTGTGGATCACCACTTAGCAAGTAGAGAGGCTAAAATGCAAACAAATGCATAGCTAATTTGAGGAAGCTTGGTTGAAAAAAAATAGATACTCCAATGTCCCAAAAGATATTTTATAACCTAACCAATTCTGATAAATTGGAAATTTAAGTATAAGAAATAGACATAAGTTGACATAAAAGTGTTCCATTAATAATGCCTCACCTGGATGGAATTTGCTGTCCTTAAACGGAAAAGTGGTGAAGAATACCTAATCCTTAACATGTTTGAGAAATTTTCTACAGCAGCAAGGATGTGTCTTTTCTGAGGCTTGAAGGATGGATCTGCCAACCGTGGTTTAATCCTGAAAACAGAAGCAGATCAGCATCTAGGAACCTTTAGTATAAATATAAGATAATGCCCCATGCTAGAAATAAGTGAAACATTATGAGTGGAAAGCAGTCAGCAAGAATTTTTTTTGTCACATCATTTGCCCTGAGAAATTGATCAGCCCAAAGTGATGAACCATCAATTAACATTAAAACATCAGAAACTGATGAAAAATAGAGAGGAACTAAATGAATATTAATAAACACTTACAATGGCCAGTTCTTTTCATTTTTTTCCTTGGGAGGAAGACCGACACCCCAATTGTTCGTGTTATAGCTAAAGTCTAGCCTGGAAAGGATGAAGACTAAGACTTTAGTATATGTTAGCAGTAGGAATAAGGTCATCTCATCCAATGATGGTAGGACTAGAAAATGACTACTATGACAATCTGCAAGTCCATGATCAAAATGTGGCTGCAGTATTACCAAAGAGAATGGGAGTTTTATTTTAATCAAGTCAATAGTAACAGTACCCTGACCATCCAAGAAACACATATAATGAGCCTCATACTAATGTGGCGGGCATTTTAGAATAACAAACCTGTTGAACCAATCGCCTGAGTTATATGAGTCACGATCAAGTGATTTAGAGCGTAATAGCTCATCACCAGAATGGAAAAAAGGTATTCCCTGGAAAAGGAAACCTTAGTTAATGGTAGAACATAAATACAATAGATGGGGCAAAAAAGGTAAACAAATGACAGAAGATAATGTGTAATTGGTATCTAGACATCCCTAACAGTGAAGAAAAAGAACTCAGATGTTATATAATATCTTTAACTAAAGAAACAAATAAAAAATACATACTATAAGTTAATGTAGAGGTGGCTAGAAGTATGAGGGAATACCATGTGAAAATAATGAATTCATGGCTACCCAAGACCCTCAGTTGAGTTTCTATGAAATATAGCACATAACCCCTAAGACTATAACAAAACCATGCCAAGAAAACTAAATAAGTAAATAAAAAGCCACTCCTTAATATCACTCTCTTGCCAAGATGTCTGAAATCAAACTAGCTTATCTAAGAACCAAGTGGAGTTAGTAGTTTCACTTTGGCTATCAAAGATTTCACCTCTCTGATATGGTGAGAGTCTCCAAGGGCCTCTATCCAAACTATCACTCACAATCTGGGAACCTTGATTGCAAGACTCTACAAGCCCATAGTTACCAGTAAATACAGCATTATAGTCTGGAAGGTACAAAACCCAATGAAAGTACTCCTTGATACCACCATTCAGTGGCAGAGCTCCTGATCTGGCAGAATGAGTTTTATGTATGAAAAAGGCATTAGACAACTAAACATTCTGCCTTAAAAAGAATATCTTGCTTAGATTATGACAATAAAATCTTTTTTTGAAGATAAATAAAAGAAATTTTATTAAAACAAAAAACAATTACAAAGAAGGTGGTGATAAGCAATCACCCGAGGAGACAAACCCAGAAAACCAAGCAAAAAAACCCCAAGCTCCAAAAAGAAAACCAGCTCAACAACTGAATAATACTTGCAAACCAGCAAAAACAAGAACCAATCTGCAACACTAATGCAAAACCCAGACCCTACAAACCAAAATCAACACCCGCAGGAATGGCACACCTAATACCCAATCCCACCAGGACTCCCACTCAAAAACTCTTATCAGCTTTATGAGAATGTTCTTCTAGCCTCCTTCGTACACCAGAGAGAAAAAAAAGAAAGGATTACAAAGGAAGAGCACTATCACTAAATAAGCAATCTCTATGAGCACCAGATTTAGCTAATCCATCTGCTACAGTGTTCAGTTCCCTAGGAATCCAGTTCAATTTAGCCTGCATTGAGTTCAAAATATCTCTAGCTTCTGCCAAAAGATGAGCCAAATTCCAAGGTCCATTGTCTTTTTCTATTAGCCATCTTATTGTATTGGTTGAATTACCTTCAATAACTAGGGAGTAAATTCCAAGCATTTTGGGACAATAAAGACCCGTGAAGGCTGCTACTATTTCTGCCTTTGTAGAGTTAGCAGAACCATTCGGGCCACTAAAAGTCCAACATATGTTCCCATCCCTATACTGAATTATACATCCAACCCCTGCCTTTTGAGCTCTGAACCTTCAAACTGTATTAAATGTTTTCACTGCTTCTTCCAGACTCCCTCCGGTTTTCAGCTCTGAATCTTCTTACTGCTTCTTGAATACATCCCCACCATCTCCAACAATCATTTCCTTTTCTTGAGTTAAAGAATTGTCCAAATTTCCATCAAGCACCGGAGCGGCACCACTCTCTTTTTCCTGAGGAACATATATCTGATTTTACTAATGAAGACTGGGAAAATTCACACTCTAGCTGCAAATCCACTATATGGCATTAAACAGAACAGAATGGTGAAGCAGGGTTTACATAGCTGACCCCATATGGTCAGGATAAGGCTTTGATGATGATGATGATGATGAGAATCTTGTGACCTAGAAAAGTAAAAAACAGAGCATGGGTGCTAAATCAAGTGCTGAAACAGAATATCAAGCTATGAATCATAAGACATGGGATTTAATGTGTCTGAAGAATCTTTTTCAAGAAAAAAAGGTTTTTTCCACTTTCATTCTCTGCGATAATCAAGCTACCACACACCTATAAATCCTGTGTTTCATGAGAGAGGAAAAAACATCGAGGTTGATTACCATTTTGTTTGTAAGGTCCATAGTAAAGATATCACCACTCACACCAAATCAGAAAATCAACTTGCAGATCTGTTTACTAAAGCTTTCAGTCAACTTAGAGTGGATTTTATCATATCCATATTATTGGGACAGGGGCACTCTTGTCATTGCAGTTTTCTCACTAAATGGGGGTCTTTCTATAATTGAATTTTTTATGAGTTTTTCCTTCCACAGATTTGATTTTTCTTGTTTAGATGGCTTCAAAGCTCTGCCTACTTTTATCTAGGAAAAATTTGATAGGAAAAGTTCGAAGTATCAATATGCACAAATAGGTATATTGTGCGTTTTTGGTGACCATTATACTATTTTTATCTATTATTTTTTGTTTCAGATTTTTACAGGGGTATTATAAAACATGTATTTAACGTTTGAAAACATCAAATCTTATAACTCTTAATATTAAGCATTTCAGTGGCCTATTAATACAATTACGCCTGATATGGCGCATATCATATCTTTGAACCTTGTTGATAGGGAAGCTCCCTATATCAGGGGCCTCCACTATGGCCCTAGATTATAGGCGAATGTGATAAGGTGATAATTTGTTTCTGGGATATCTATCTATTAGGTTTTAGCAAATTGTATCAGTCAGCAAGTTTTATGATTTCTTGTATTGCTCTTTGCTCCTTTTCCAACAATAAAATGTTATGGACCCGGGAATAGGATCTCGTCACGGGTCGGTCCACGGGAAAACCCTCTTGTTTTCCCTTGTCCCTTCCTTTTCTTGAGGTACCTATCTTGGCGCCTAGGGGGTGATTTGTTCAAGAGATCACCAACTCTCCTTACTCTCTTCTTGACTGAATATTCGATGCCTTCATTCAATAATAGTGGCTCCTTAAATAGGAGATTACAAGAGTCCTGCTCTTAGGGAGACTCCTTGCTGAATAGGGAGACCTCCAGCTCTATCTTGATAAGATAAGACTGATAAGATAAGATAAGATAAGTCTCTCTTAATCCTAATCTAATAAGATAAGATAATCTAATCTACTAACTTAATAAGATAAGATAAGAATAACAAGATAGTCTAATCTAATATGCCGAATGGATAAGACTGTTGTTGCCGAATTGGATAGGATGAGAACACCGGATCATTGCTGCTGCTGCTCCCAATACGCGTCCACATCATTACTCCCCTCCTGAACTACGAGCTTGTCCTCAAGCTCGAATTCAGGATGGGTGTCTTGAAACACAGTCAAAGGAATCCCGGATAGGTGGAATGACTTTGCCCTCCTGGATCGGGTTCCAATGAAGAGGGTTCATCCTCATCTTCCTTTTGTTCCACCAGGAGGCAAAAAAGTCTCTTGCACTTGTGCCCTGCTGAGTAGAGTTCATCACAATTAAAACATTGTCCCCTCACCCTGCGTTCCGCCATCTCAGCCCTAGACAAGTGCTTAATAGGGGGTCAACGACGCTGCTCCCCACACTGGATGCTGATCTGGAATTGTTGCTCATCTGTGGCTTCCGTTCTTGGCTGGCTGCTGAATATGGAGCCATTCCGAGTGGTTTCGGAGATGCCCATGCTGATGGAGGCCGCCCCATACTGAAAGTTCCGCGGCTGAGTTGTAGCTTGCGTTCGAAGGTGCGAGCTATATTCATGGCTGTGACTAGGTTGGGGGGGTGTTGCATCTCCACATCCACCCTCAAGGGTTCTGCTAACCTTGCGGTGAACATGTCTACCTGCTGGTCCGGTCGTACCGAAACTGCTCTGGCAAGGAGGGTTTGGAATTGGCGCTGGTATTCAGCCACTGTTTCCGTCTGTTTGAGGTTGATCAGTTCACCTAAGGGGTTGCTTGTCAGTGGGGGCCCAAACCTAAGAAGGCAGTAGGATTTGAACTGGGTCCAACTGAGCCCGGGTTCTTCCTGTTCCAATCGATAGAACCAGAGTTGTGCTTCCTCCGTTAGGTGAAAGGCGGCTAGGCTTACATTGTCTCGGTCGTCTGTCCGTTGATTGCGAAAAAACTGCTCGCACCGATACAACCAACCCAAGGGATCTCCGTTGTCGTTGTACGACGGAAATTCCAACCTGCTGTACTTGGGAATGACCGTGGCCCCCTGGTTGACGATTTGCTGCTCGCCGGAAGACTCCGACAGATCCGGTCGGCGGATGCTAGTGGCTGCCGCCCCTTCTGTGTTCCTCTCCTTGCTAGAAAGGAATAACTCCATCAGAGTCGTAGCTCCCTGACTTCGTCCTTCATTTCCCGTACTTCCGAGCTGGTCTCCACGAGCCGGTGCTCGAGTTTGTGGACCCTGGACGACAGCTGCTCCAGATCACCCATGACGCCTTGCTCTGATACCAAGTTGTTATGGGCCCGGGAATAGGATCTCGTCACGGGTCGGTCCACAGGAAAACCCTATTGTTTTCCCTTGTCCCTTCCTTTTCTTGAGGTACCTATCTTGGCGCCTAGGGGGTGATTTGTTCAAGAGATCACCAACTCTCCTTACTCTCTTCTTGACTGAATATTCGATGCCTTCATTCAATAATAGTGGCTCCTTAAATAGGAGATTACAAGAGTCCTGCTCTTAGGGAGACTCCTTGCTGAATAGGGAGACCTCCAGCTCTATCTTGATAAGATAAGACTGATAAGATAAGATAAGATAAGTCTCTCTTAATCCTAATCTAATAAGATAAGATAATCTAATCTACTAACTTAATAAGATAAGATAAGAATAACAAGATAGTCTAATCTAATCTGCCGAATGGATAAGACTGTTGCTGCCGAATTGGATAGGATGAGAACACTGGATCATTGCTGCTGCTGCTCCCAATACGCGTCCACATCATAAAATCTCCTTGATCTGTTACTAACAAAAAAAAGAGCTCTATTCAACCATATCAATCTTCCCTACATGTTCTGTTTTATTATTTAACCCTATCAAGGGCCATAGCCTCTACTAAAATGCCAATCCTCAGAACCAGATAATTCCATGTCCCTTTTGGCCTTCTCCTGGCTCTTTTAGAACCATCAAGTTGCATTAAGTAAACCCTTATTTCTACAGTAGTAGGTCTTCTATGCAAGGTTCAGGCTATTACAATATTCCAAAATATCAATGATATGTCCAGAAATATCATCATTTTGCTAATACCATAATTTTTGTGGGAACTTTCCCATGATGGACATGGCCCATGACAGTGTAATGATAAAACAGGATTCAAGTAGCCAACCACATATTTAGGATAAGGCTTTGTTGAGACGAGATAAACTTTTTCCCAAGATAAAACCCAACTTAGATCCTTCTATTTCTGTTTCTTTCTCATTATTGCTATATTCTTCATTTGATATTCTAGACCATGAAACAACTCCACTTTGATCTATTGCGTTATATAAAATAGTCTTTCAGTTTTTTGTAATGATTAAAGTGGGATATTTCTGTACTTCAATTTGCCTAACAATAAATGGTAAGTTTGTAGACTTAAGAAAACACTATGCTAAAGCAATCAGCAAGACTTGGTTAGACACTTCTAGGCTTCTAGCAACATGGACTAGTTGTACATAGATTGATCATATGGTGTTCATTAAATATGACAAGGTGTTAATCATAGGAAATTAATAAGATTATAGAAAGGGAAATAGGAAAAGGATAAATCATGAAATAACATAGACTTGATTTTTTATTTAATGATAAGTATTACAGATCTGATATGCACTGGTTTCAGTCCTAGAATGATAAAGAAAAAGAACAGAGAGAGAGAGAGAGAGAGAGAGAGAGAGAAGAGAAGAGGAGAGATGGGAGAGAAAAACCTTGGTTCAAACTACAGAAAAATCACCCTCTCTAGTCGGCCAAGTAGTATTTATATGTTTCTAATGAGTGTTACAAAGACAGTTACACCCCTAATTAAGTATGAGACATAACACTTAAAGTAAACTATAAAAGATATTACACCACACACTTAATGTAAGACAAAATGACCAAACTACCCCTTAATAGCCGACTCTAACAATAGGACATAGCATCATGCTGCGCATGGCTGATAAAGCAATGCACCGATTGTTTCTATTAGCACAATTTTTCTTCTCATTCTTCTTTAAATATTACTGTTCAATTCTTTTATTGCTTATTTTGATTAATAGGGCTGCTTGAAGAACACAAAAAAAATTACATCAGTTTTAAGAAAATCAAAGCACACACTATCTTGGTGCTTTTTTCCAGATAATCATCATCTTTAGAAACAAAAGATTCCACAAAGATAGAAAGAACCTGTGAAAGTGCTACTATACTTGTTGCCAAATGATTTATCCTGCATCTCTCATCAACAGAAATTTCCACTGGGGTCTATACAAATACAATAGCTTATGAGTTAAGACTTCCATAAAAGGGAATATAAAAACTCCAACTTCTACTATGTTTAAGACAAAAAACTTTAATCGTTTTAAGTGAAATGTACCTTCATGCTCACTATGTCAAACAGGGTCTCATTGTCATGAGCAGAGACATAATTAATCTGGTTTATGAATAGAAATGGAAAATCAGCGGGATAGAATCACAAGCTCTAGCTCACTAAGATTGTTTAGACAGGAAAATCTTATAACAATACTTACAGTTTCGATGGGGCACAAAGCATATGCAACAGGCAATTGGTCATGAGTTAGAACTTCAGATCCTTTCACCTGGGAAGGAACATCTTAATTTTGTAATATAATAAACTGAAAATGATAGCAAATTTACCAATTATTACAGCTACAGCAGAAGAATGCTAAAGAGGCTTCATGAAAATAGAAAGTGATTCTGACCCCAAAGGCATGATACCTAGAAAACTGATAACCAATAATCAATATCATAAAAGCGGTAACCAATCAGCTGGCATTCATCAAAATTCACCAGGGGGGTCTGGTTAGTCAAAGTTGTTCCAATATCATAACCCTTCCAACATAATAGAAATTGCCCCATATCCAATTTCTTGTCTGCCGGTAGAACAACTTTATGAGAAGGAGAGGGGAATCCAAAGATAGTTTCTTGAATTAAGCTTCTTTAACCACTTTTTCTTTTTCCTTCAATAATCTTCTATTTCTTTCTCCTCAAATTCCTCATCAGATTAGAAGGGAAAGCACTCAAAAGGATCTTTGTCTACATACTTCAAGAAAAGTTAGGGCAAAATGAGGAATATCTTATGACAATCAAAACATAAACTGGCCATCCAAAAGCCTATACTCAACAAATGATCAATAACTGGTCTTCTTAGCAAAAAACCAAAATGATCACTAACCAAGGTACCATCCACGGAGAGTAACCACCAAAGACAATGCTTTAACCTTTGGGGGGACTGGGTAGTGCAGTTGAGTTGAGTATAAATAATGCAGATATGAAGTAGGAAAGAATCCATGGAGAACAAATCAATTTTCTTCCAATTTCTATACCAATTTCATATTTTTTTTGTGATTGAGATATTCATTTTTTTAATCAGTAACTAGTAAAATTTTTATCAAGTATCAGAAATGTACAGTGTAAGGTACAAGTGTAAAGACTCTTTACACAAAAGTACAGATCTATTGAGGTAGCCCACAACTGCTCTCCCACTGCCCTGATGGGCTCCTTTTACATGAAAACTTCTCCTTTATCAAAGTGGGTATTCACCTCACATCATAAACTGTCTACTAACTCCTTCAAGAGATATGGAATCGGCAAAGGAGTTACTTTTTTTTTTTTTTTGAGTTTTCTCTTTCTAAATTCATTTTCTAGTTTATTAATGCCATAGAGCTAAGGTTAGTTATCTTAAAGGGTCAAAATAGTTTAATAAGTCTTATTAGATATTTTTTTTTTATTTTGAAAATTTGGAAGTTTGGATAATGCCACTTTTATTTTAGCCTATTTCTCAAGGACCAGAGATTTTCTGTTTTGCATAATTTTGGCATCATTATCTAACCAATGAAACTGGTACTATGTAAATCTGTATGTTTTGAGAGAGATATAGCTGTTCTGTTGATAGGTTGTTCATCAATGATGGGATTTCGGTTTTATTTCTTGGCTACTCTTGGAGCTGTTTTTGGTTTTCTTAGTTTTTGTAAGAGTAGTAATGAGTTATTAGAGTTGTTTAAGTATCCCTATGGGTTACCTAAGAATATCCCTCTCTCTCTCTCTCTCTCTCTCTCTCTCTCTCCAATTTGCACCCCTGAGAGTTCTTCTCTTTCTTTCTAATATCCTGCTCATTCTCTGATGGATAGTAAGCTGTCTATTTACTTCTCCATATCTGTTCTTCATCATAAATCACCCAAATTGTCTTCACCCTACAAGCTCACCATCAGATCTGAAAATTGTAAGACTCCGAAGTGCTAACTTGTCCTACATCAGTGGATTACAGTATCTATGATCGCAAACCTAAGACATACCACCTCTCTTGAGATAAAGGGTGACCAGAAAAGTAACATGCTAGCTTTCTCATTCATATAACATCGCATTGGAACTGCATTGTGAATTAAGGGTTCCATTCCACATAATGTGTTCCTCATAGAAAGTACGGGCATATAAGAAATGCATCATAGTGTCTCCAATACAGCTCTATTCCTTACCTCTACCCCTTCATGATTAGTTAAAACAAAGTCCCTCAAGTTTGCAGCCATGCCAACCTGAAGTAGAAATAAATGGAACAAAATTACAACCATAAGCATAGTTAAATACAGAAAGGTAAAAAACAGAAAAACTAAAAAAGAGAATTATAAAAAAAATTGGAGAAATATAATGATGCAAGTAAAGGAGAACACAGAATCAAGATAGCTGCTGGGCCGAATTCTTCAAAGCCAATTTCTTTTCTAGATGGCATTTGCAGGGAGACTATAAGGGATCCTTAACCTGGGTAGTTACTATTGGTATGCTTGATCATCTTTTTGATTGCACCACTTAGCATATTTGTTCTGGCAATATTTCTTTCTGGATAGAAAATTGGTGGGGCAATGAGCCTCTATTCAGATATGCTCTACACCCTAACATAATTGATCCCAGGCTGAAAATAAATGATATCCAGGACAGAAATGGTGTGTGGCAGTGGGACTGAATTGAAAACAACCTACTGCCACACATTTTGACTTCTCTTTCATCCCTTCCGAAAGATGGTTTGGACATTCAGTTATGGAAACTCTATCTAAGTGGTAATTTCTCATGTAAATCAGCTTGGTATTCTCTCCATCAGAGAGATATTATTAACCCCTGGCATTCCTTGGTTTGGAACAAAAGAATACCCCCCAAAATCTCTTTTTCTTTTTGCTTGGAAACTGTTGAAAGGGGATATTCCTACAGATGACAGCATTTGACACCTTGGCATTCCTTTGGTTTCAGCATGTGTATATCATGCTAATCGGAGAGTAGAGTCCACAGGTCATCTCCTTATTTTTGGCAGATTAGCCTCTAAAGTTTGGACCACCTTCAGAAACTTGGCATTCCTCACATTCAAACCCAATTGGCTAGAGACAGAATACTTTTCTGGCTACAACAGGGAAGAGGGTGCCACTCACAGGTGAAAGAAATTATTGTTTCTATCTTCTTTTTTTTTTTTTTGATCAATAACACTTTCATTAAATCATCAATAGAAGATTTACAAGGGGAAGACAAACACACTTATCTTCCAAGAGCAACAAAGAACCTCAAGAAAAGGAAAAAAAAAAGGAAAAAACACTAAAGTTACAGCTTAGCCCAAAACAGTGAATCCCTTTCTGCCCCTTGTTTAGCTAAACCGTCAGCTAGGGAATTAGCCAATCTTTTAACCCAACATATCTTAACTTCCATCTCCCGCACCAGCCACTTGAATTTCCTCCTCTCATTGTTGTACTTCCATAAGCCATTGTTATCTTTAATCAGCCACCCTATCACCACCTCTGAATCCCGTTCAATTATGAGTTTCCTGATGTTCAACTCCTTAGCTTTCCGGATTCCTTCCATAACTGCAAAGATCTCAGCTCTAAGGGAGTCACCCACTCCAATTGGGCCTGAGAACATGGCAGAAATGACCCCATTCTCATCCCTAAAAACATCCCCAATCCCCGATTGTCCCGGATTTCCCCTACTACACCCATCACAATTTAATTTCAAGAATCCACCAGGTGGAGGGGTCCAAGCCACACTCATTACTGACTTGGTCTGTGTGCAATTTGCAATTTCACCCCACTTCCTCAACATGTCATCCACAGTGTAATCTGTGAATAGCTCCAAAGATTTCAGCCACTATACAGCCTTAATATGTATGATAGACCTCAAATCTGCTACTCCTCTCTCAGCTTCTGAGAATATCCTGGAGTTTCTTTCTTCCCAAAGTGTCCAACATACTACAGCCCATAGTCCTTCCCCTTTTTATCCGCCACCTGAAAAAAGAAGGGGAAAAAAGGCCCTGCAGGTCTGATGGAGGATTCCAGCTACATCCAAATAGGGAGAAAGCCCAATCCCAAATTGACCTCACAAAATGGCAAGATACCAATAGGTGAAAACCAATCTCCCCATCCGCTTTACAAAGAACACACCAATGAGGTGACAAGCAAGTATTGGGTCTCTTCTTTTGGAGTAGATCACCAATGTTGATTCTTTCCAGATAGGCTTCCCAACAAAAACTACCAACCCTAGGAGGTATTTCTCTGCACCAAACCTCATCAACAGGGAAAGGGGAGAAAGTAGGACTGGTGGACTGACTTAAGACTTTGAAGAAAGAAGCACAAGAAAAGATGTCATTGGGGGTAGGTGTCCAAATTCCAGAATCTGCCCTAGTGGGGTCTAAGACAACGTTATCAAGAAGTGCAATAAGGCTCGAAATACTGTCGAAGTCTGAGTCCCTCAAATCCCTTCTTAGACCCAAGTTCCACCCAATCCCAAAAGTGGAAGAGGACGGGATGGTGAAAGACGAGATTGGCTCATTTTTCAAATCAGAAAGAGCATACAAAGAAGGAAACTGATCCTTTAGAGGGGCACTCCTCACCCGGGTTTGTTCCCAAAATTTTATGGAGTTACCGAAATTCAAATCATACCTGATATTAGGGGAGAAAACTGGTAGCAGGTCATGAATGGCTTTCCAAGGAGAATTGCTTGTGATCCTAGCTCTGATTCCAACGTCCCATCCATTGTGCTCCAACCCATGTATACTTACCACTATTCTAGCCCATAGCTTCTCCTTCTCCATAGGGAACCTCCACAACCACTTTCCTAAAAGAGTCATATTCCTTCTCCTAATACTCTCAAGCCCCAAACCACCACAAGTCTTACTCCTACACACTATCTCCCAACTAACTCTATGATCCCTCTTCTCCTCTCCCGGCTCCCACAGGAAATCTCTCATTAGCTTCTCCAATCTGTTAGCAACCTTCATTGGGATTTTAAACACCGACAGGAAAAAGATGGGTAAGTTAGCAAGCGTGGCCTTAATTAGTGTAATTCTCCCACCAAGAGAGAGGTAGTTCTTTTTCCAAGATACCAGTCTTTTTTCAAACCTTTCCACCACCGGGTTCCAAAAGCTCTCTCTCATAGGATTATCACCTAATGGCAACCCTAAGTAGTTCAAAGGCCACCCCGAGACTTCACACCCCAGCACTTCAGCACTCTCCCTGATTTCTCCCTCCTCCAAATTCACCCCCACTACACAGCTTTTCCCAAGGTTAACCTTCAAGTTGGACATTTTCTCAAACAGTTGTATCACCGACTTCAAGTTCCTGATAAAGCTCACATTACCGCCTTCACAAAACAGAATCATGTCATCACCAAACTGTAAGTGAGTGAGGGGGGTTTCCACCCTCCCAACTCTCCAGCCTCTAATGAGCCTCCTAGAATCTGCTCTGTGAATCAGTTTCCCCAATACCTCCGCAATTAGAATGAACAAGAAAGGAGACGGGGGTCTCCTTGTCTTATACCCCTACTGGCTGGAAAGAAATCTACCACTGTCCCATTCACTAGCACTGAATAATGACAATTCCGGACACAACCCATGATCCACTTACACCATCTAGCCCCAAACCCAAATTTAGTCAAAACTTTCCTCAAGAAATCCCAGTCCACCAAGTCATAAGTCTTTTCCAAGTCCAACTTACAGACCACTCCCTTCTTCTTATCCCTCTTAAAGTTCTCCACACTCTCATTAGCAATTAAAATCTAATCAGTAATTTGTCTTCCACTCACAAAAGCTCGCAATGAAATCTAGCAATACCTCCTTCAGCCTCAAAGACAACACTTTTGCAATGATCTTATACAAGCTATTAACCAAGCTAATTGGCCTAAAATCCTTCGAGTGGGATGCATCTTTCTTTTTTGGAATTAAGGCTATAAATGTAGAGTTCACACATTGACAATTCCTCTCCTGAAAAACTCCTCAAACACCCGCAAAAGATCATCTTTCAAAATATCCCAACAGTCCTGATAAAAAGCCATTGTGAACCCATCCGGCCCTGGAGCTTTTGTTCTATCCATAGAAAACACAGCCTCCTTGATCTCTTCTAAATTAAAGCTTCTTTCCAACCTTCTCCTGTTCTCCACCCCTACATCTGGCCAATCCAATCCTTCTACCCACACCCTTCTACTCACAAGCCTTCTTAGAATAGATTTGAAGTGCTCCACACAGGCCCCGACTATCTCCTCTTGTTGTATTAACTCAACTCCATCTACTACCAATTTGGAGATAAAGTTCTTCCTTCTCCTGCCATTTGCAAAAGAGTGGAAATGCCTAGTGTTTCCGTCTCCCTCTTGCAACCATTTACACCGAGATTTTTGCCTCCCGGCTAATTTCCTCCTTGTGCAGGCAGTCCTCTAACTGTCTTCTCAAATCTCTCCTGAGTTCATTGTCTTCCTCTCCAAATTCTCCCCTTTCTCCTTTAGAGTCAAGGCTTTCAATCTTATCCATCAGATCTCCCTTTCTTTCTTCTATTCTCCCAAACTCCACCAAATTCCACTCC
Organism: Nelumbo nucifera; assembly: GCF_055504915.1. Lineage (NCBI taxonomy): Eukaryota > Viridiplantae > Streptophyta > Magnoliopsida > Proteales > Nelumbonaceae > Nelumbo > Nelumbo nucifera. The sequence goes on along the minus strand of NC_142654.1, from coordinate 8,024,815 downwards.
TTGATTTTTGCTTTCAAGAATTGTAGTTTCTTATGGAATGTCATCCCTTCCCATTCCACCAATGGGTTACACTCATACCACCACACCCTCACTTTGTTAGAAAACCCTGGATGAAGTAACCACATATTTTCAAATCTAAAGGGGGTAGGACCTCCACACCTTCTTTCCTCCTTACATAACACTATGGGCCAATGATCCGAGGTCACCCTTGGGAGAGCTCTAGAAGCCAAGCTTCCCCAATGTTCTTCCCAATCCAAAAAGAAAAGGAATCTATCCAGCTTAGAGCAAATGGGTCTAGATTGGAGATTTGACCATGTAAATGTCTTATGGGCTAGGGGAATCTCTTTAAGCTCAAAGGCATCCACAAAACTGTTAAACTTCCTCATGGTTTTTGTCACCCTCTGATCAACCTTATTGGATTCCTCCGAGAATCTGATCACATTGAAATCCCCGCCCATGCACCAGGGCCCATCCCACAACCCTCTAACATCAACCAATTCCTCCCACAACTCCTTTCTCTCTCTGTAGTCATTCGGTCCGTATACATTTGTGAACACCCACATATAATCATCCTCTCGCTGCTTAAACTTCATGGAAACCGAGTACTTTCCGATCAACTCCTCCAAACCTTCAACCACATCCCTCTTCCACATTGTTACAATCCCCCCGGAAGCACCCCACGAGGGAGTAGCCACCCAACTAATCCCCTTGGCTTTCCATACACTCCTTGCCCATTTGTTATTAAACTCCATTCTCTTAAACTCTTGCAACAGCACAATGTCTGGGTCATACCGCCTTATTACCTCTTTTATTGTCGCTCTCTTCCTTGCACTCCCAATTCCCCTCACATTCCAACTAAGAATCTTCATTCCGCTTCTTTTTTAAACCTCTTGCCACCTACCCACTACTTTCCCCCTTTCCTTCTATCTCCTTTTTACCCCGAGCTTCTTGTCTCCTTCTACATCTCTCTTCAGTCTCTCTACTTCACTCAATCTCCTCTTCTTTGTTCTGATCTCCTTCTTCCCCTCACATTTCCCACACTTTTTCACTCCTATACTTTCCTTCCTGCACCTTCCCACTTTCCTTCCTTCCCCTCTCCCCCTCCTCGGAGAGCCCGCCTACTAGCTTGGTTGCATATTCATGGGCTACAGGACATGGAACAAAAACAAAATCTGGAACCAAAGACACAAAAGACACATTAGTAGCACAAACCGAAATCACTTGGTTACCTGGGACTGATGGACAGGCTAGAAAAGGGCTGCTCCCGGCCTCCCTCTCTTGTTCCAAAGGTTGGTAAACATCTATCTCCTTGAGTTGGTTGGGAAGTACTTATGTCCTTTGGTCATCCTGGTGATCTTTCCACTCTACCCCTGGTTCACCCCTAGATGGTGTGTTCCTGCTCTGCTTCCGGTTCTCTCGGTTTGCCCCTTCTGATATTCCTTGCACACTCTGTAGTCTTGGGAATGAGTTAAACCGATTGCAATCTTCACCCTGAAACAAGCTTGCAATATTCCCCCCATCCATGTCACCTCCAGCACAACTACCTTCATCGTTTACACTGCCCACGCTAGTACCATCAACAGAAAAGTCCTCCGATTCTTCATCTCCTTCACTGCACTGCACCCAGCCTTCATCCTTCTCTTCTCTCTCTTCAGTTCTTTCCCTAGCGTATTTTGGATTCGGCCTCTCTGAGGAGCGTCACATGGGGCTAAGCTCCTCCAGACTTCGTCGGGAAACCCACTGCAAATCCAACTTCTCCATTTTTCGCCGCTGCGCGCATTCCCCCCCCCCCCCCCTTTCTCGTGACTTGGAACGATGATAGACCATTAACATCGTCTATCAGCGGCTCAAGAAGAGTCCCCATACCCCGACCCACGTGACATTTTAAGTTATCATGTGGGTCCTTCAAGTGGAGCCTCCTTTCGGTGTTACACCCACCCGACCCGCCCGCGTGACCTTTTAAGTTGTCACGTGAGCCCTTCCAATGCTGTCCCGGCTCAAACTTCGCCCCGTCTGACCCACCCGCCACCTTCAACGGCTCGGACCAAACCTTTCGGCTCCCCAACCCATCCTGCCTCTTCGCCACATCAGCATAAGAAGAGCCCGCCATTAATTTGTTTAGTTCAAACCCATTTGAATTAGTTTCCTTAATTAGGTTGCTTGTCGTTTTGTTTTCCCTAACCAGCTCAGTAACCCTAAAAATAACTTTCATCTGCTCCACCTTTCCATCTCCCAACCTCTGCCCTCCACGTGTCCACCACCCAGCCAGCTCATCATCTTCTACCTTAGGAGCACCTTCCCACCACGACCGTTCAACTTCGGAAGCCACCCACACCTTGTACCAGGCTTCATCCAAGCAGATTTTAAAGAATCTCGGCAGGTTCTCATGCCTTACACCAGCTACCTGTAACTCCACGGCACCCAGATTTCGTTTATCAGCTTTCACCAAGATGCCTCCCAGACTTTGCACGATGTGCTCAAGAACAGAGTCTCGCCAGAGGTGAAATGGAAGGCCTACAAGCTTCAGCCGGACACACCCATCTTGGACTATGACTTCATTGCAGATTGGGCTCCAGTTCTGAACCTGTATCAGACCTCCATCCACCACAACTGCTTTAAAACTTAGTTCCTGGTCGCCTAGACATGGCTGTGTAATTCTATGCAGCCTCATATTAGCCGGAATTATTTGTGGGCAAAGACAACTAAGGAGATATGGGATGTTATGAAAGAAACTTACTCCCAACCCCTTAATGTTGCCAGAGCATATGAATTGAAATGTGAAGTGAACACCCTTAAACAAGGAGAGAAACCGGTATCGGTCTACTTCTCTACCTTGAAGTCCATGTGGCATGAGATTGATCACTTAGAGACTCTTGAGTGGGAGAGTCCCAAAGATGCTCAAACCCATAGAAAGCACATCGAGACAAACAGAGTGTTTGAGTTCCTGGCGGGACTAAACTCAGAATATGATATTGTGAGGCAGCAGATTTTGACTAGAGACAGTGTGACTCTCTCTTAGGCTTACTCATTTGTACACAGTGAAGAAACCAGAAGGAAGGTTATGATGCAACCCATATCAGCCTTTGTAGCGGCTACACCCAAATCAAGGGGTGATTCAGAGAAGGACAGGAGGAAGGAAGACAAGAAGGATGTAGTATGTGAACATTGTAAGAAACCCAAACATACAAAAGAGACATGTTGGAAACTGCATCCCCACTTGGTTCCTACGAAGTTAAGAAACAAGAAGGGCACTGCTCATGTAGCCATGAACACTGATTCAGCATCCTCATCTGGCACAAAAGGAACATCTTTGGAGACCTTAGCTGCAGTTCGGGCTGCCCTAATACAACTAGAAAAGGAGGTTGGAAATTCAGCTCAGCCACCGCAGCCTCCATCAGCCCCCGTCACATCTGCCTTCGCCCATTCAGGTACTCGAGCTTCAGCCTATCATGCCTCAGCTCCAGGTACTACTGAACCTTGTTGGGTAATAGACTCAGGTGCATCTGATCACATGACTAGCTTGCCTTCACTGTTTACTACTTACCATTTGTCTTCTGGTAGGAATAAGGTATCTATTGTTGATGGCTCCCTGGTTCCTATTCTGGGAAGGGTGACATCAAGCTTTCAGATATTATCTCCCTATCATCTGTTTTGCATGTGCCTAAGCTTGATACTAACCTTCTTTCAGTCAGTAGTATTACCAAGCATATGAACTGCTCAGTAACCTTCTTCCCTGACCGATGTGTTTTTCAGGATTTGGAGACGCAGAAGGTGATTGGGACTGGCCGTGAGACGAATGGGATCTATCTGCTCGGGGAGCGGTTCCATCAGGGAGAGTCAATAGAGAAGTTGTCTTTTGTTTCTAAGAGTGTGAGTCCGGTTATGCTTTGGCATAACCGATTAGGTCATTTGTCTTTCGATCTTTACAGAGTCTGTTTCCTACTTTATTTGAGTCTATTGAGTTGTCTCAGCTACAGTGTGAAAGTTGTGAGTTTGCTAAGCATTGTAGAAAGCCTTATTTATTGAGTAATCAAAGGAGTGATAATTCTTTTGATATTGTGCATACTGACGTTTGGGGGCCTTATCATATCCCTTCCATGGGTGGGTACAGATATTTTTTGTTATTTGTTGATGACCATACCCGCTTTTCTTGGGTTTATCTTATGCATTCACGAGATGAGGTACCTTCCCTGACCCAAAATTTTCACCAAATGATCCTAACCCAGTTTGATGCCAAGATCAAAGTTCTCCGATCTGATAACGCAAAGGAATACTTTGCTAAATCATTGACATCTTATCTTCTTCATCATGGGGTTATCCACCAGAGCTCTTGCCCTCATACACCTCAGCAGAATGGAGTTGCCGAGAGGAAGAATAGGCACATTTTGGAAGTGGCTAGAAGCCTCATGTTTACTTCCAATGTCCCTATTCGCTTCTAGGGGGACGCTATCCTCACAGCGGTATACCTTATTAATCAGGTCCCTTCCAGGGTCCTTGATATGCGATCTCCTTTTTTGCTTCTACACCCACGTGAGGACTTGCTTTCTATTCCCCTTAAGACATTTGGTTGCACTTGCTTTGTTCAGCTTCTCGGACCCCATCCCTCCAAGTTCGAACCCAAAGCCTCCAAATGCATCTTCCTTGGTTATGCACAAACTCAAAAGGGTTATTGCTGTTATGATCCTGTCTCCGGGAGGAAGTTTGTCTCCATGGATGTCACTTTCTTTGAGGGGACACCCTATTATCCTCGGGTTGCCCCTCAGGGGGAGAGTAGTGAGAGTGGGGGTTTGAATTCTTGTCTTCAGGGGGAGAGCAGTGAGAGTGGGGCAGTTCCTTTACCTATTCCATTGGGTGATGGGAACTGCAATGGTGAGGGTGGTCAGAGGGATCAGGAGTTGAGGGTTTATCACAGGCGGTGCAGGCAGGTTGATCCTGATCATCAGCAGTCCAGACCAGCTCTAATCTCATCTGCAGCTCCAGGTCCAGATACTTCAGTCCCAGAGCCCACAGAGACTTCCCCTACAAATGATCTTGACCTTCCAATTGCAGTCCGTAAAGGGAAACAACATTGTAGCACATCCACAGCCCACTGTATTTCCCATTTTTTATCCTATGATCGCCTATCTCCTACCTACAGGTCCTACCTTAGCTCCATTTCCAATGTCCCTATTCCAAGAACAGTGCAAGAAGCCCTATCCGTCCCTGAATGCAAAGATGCAATGCAAGTTGAGATGGATGCCCTGTTGAAAAACAACACCTGGGAGGTAGTTGATTTGCCAAAAGGAAAGAAACCAGTTGGATGCAGATGGGTATTTACGGTGAAGCATAATGCAGATGGATCTATTGAGAGGTATAAAGCTCGGTTAGTTGCAAGAGGGTTTACATAGACTTATGGCATAGATTACTTGGAGACATTTGCACCGGTAGCCAAGATGACTACTATTCGAGTTCTATTGTCCCTTGCAGCAAGTCACACTTGGCCTTTATACCAAATGGACGTGAAAAATGCCTTTCTGAATGGAGATCTACAGGAAGAAGTTAACATGCGTTTGCCTCCTGGATTCTATGATGCAGAAATAGGTAAGAAGGTCTGCCGGCTCAACAAGGCTTTGTATGGTTTGAAACAGTCACCTAGGGCTTGGTTCGATAGATTCAGTCTAGCACTTGTGAAGTTTGGATATGTACAGGCCCAGTCAGATCATACCCTATTCATCAAGAGGGTGGAGTCCTCTTTGACACTACTGGCCGTATATGTTGATGATATTGTGGTCACAGGGAATGATAGCCATGAGATTGAGTCTCTTAAACAACTTCTTCACCAAGAATTTGAGGTGAAGGACCTTGGTGTACTCCGGTATTTTTTGGGTATTGAGGTTGCTAGATCCAAATAGGGGATCTTTATATCTCAGAGGAAATATGTCCTAGACTTGTTGGCAGAAACTGGAAAGTTAGGTGTCAAGCTTGCAGATACACCAATTGAACAGAATCACAGGATTAGTGCCGAGAGTAGGGAGCTTCTTGAAGACAAAGTTATGTTCCAGCAACTGGTAGGAAAGCTCCTATATCTCTACCTCACTCGGCCAGATATTACTTATGCTGTTAGTGTTGTCAGCCAGTACATGCATTCTCCTAGAACCACACATCTTCTTGCGGCAGAAAGAATCTTAGCCTACTTGAAGAGATGCCCAGGTAAGGGTATACTTTTCAAGAACAACAATGGCATGAAGGTGGAGGTCTATACTGATGCAGATTGGGCTGGGAGTGTTGATGACAGAAGGTCTACCTCAGGATATTGTGCCCTTGTGGGAGGAAACCTTGTTTCCTGGAGAAGTAAGAAACAAAGTGTTGCCTCCCAGTCAAGTGCTGAAGCAGAATACAGGTCCATGGCCAATGGAGTGGCTGAAATCCTATGGCTAAGATCTCTACTTGAGGAGTTGGGTATTGAGTATGAGAAGCCCCTGATGCTGTACTGTGATAATCAAGCCGCCATTAATATAGCACATAATCCAGTACAGCATGACAGAACCAAACACATTGAAGTTGACCGCCATTTTGTGCGAGAGAGGGTCTCATCTCAAGAAGTATGCCTCCCTTACATCACATCCAGTATGCAACTAGCAGACATCCTCACTAAAGCCGTATCAAGAAAGAAGCTAGAGGCGGATCTATCCAAGTTGGGAATGATGAACATATACTCCCAACTTGAGGGGGAGTGTAGAGAACATTGATGTGGGCCCCACAGCTGTGGTCCCACTCTGTCCGTAGGGTAGAATGTATTTAGTCACAGCTGTGGTTATTTTGCTATTCTGTTATTTCTAGTTTCAGTTTTATATTGTTTGTTATTTGTTAGCAGTTACGATATAAACACCAAGGGCAGATATGTCCTTTCATGTAACTAGCATAACCTATATATATTAACTTAAAGTGGCGGCGGCAGAATATTGACATTCTGTTCTTCTCCTCAAAATCTGTGTTCTACTGCTCTTTCACCACTCTTTCTTCTACTTCTTCTTCACTTTCTCTTCTCATCGAACCTGAAATCTCTTAGTGGTCAAGACTGAATAGCAGTCTTGAAAACCTACACCTTCGAATTGGTTTCAGTAGAGAGTATTGAAATGGGAAAGAACGAGATATTAAGCTGGTTTGTTTTCCCAAATTTTCCCCCACCTATGACCCCTGAGTTAAGTTCTTTACTTCTATCTTGCTGTTCGTTGTCCAGTAACTCCCATTTTCCCTGGTTGAATTCCTCAAGTGCTCCAGCAATCACCCTCCACCCCTGTTTAGCTTGTCCCTCTGGTATACATATTGTTTGTTTTCTCCCCTTCCCAAAGAACTCTGTTAAAACTAAGAATCCTCCATTTCTATTTCTTTTGTTTGCTACTGTGAACCTCTTTCCTTTATAAGTCATTTCATTTTCCCAACCTTGTGTTTTTTCTGCATAAAGTAGACCATCTACGAAGCCTTTAAGCCAGTCCACCACTTTCTGCTCAGCAGCTGTCTTGCTCCTACCTGAGATTTGTCACCAGAGATAACAGTCTCCGGTGTCACAATGAACTGTGCCTTGAACCCTCATTCTCTTTAGAGTTAGACATCTTTTGCTGACATGTATGATTGGTATTTTCTGTTGGATTTGTTGAGAAACTATGGGTTTAGAGAGAGGCAGTGTGGTTGGATTGAAGGGTGTTTGAAAACTTGTCATTGTTAGGTTATAGTTAATTGAGTGATTAGAGAATTCTTTCTAGCCACCAAAGGATTGAGGCAAGGGGACCCCCTCTCTCCTTTCTTATTTACCTTGGTAGTTGAGGTGTTCAGTAGATTTATACTGAGATCTGATAGTTTGGATTTCTTTAGAGGTTAGAGGGTAGGGAGGGAGAGTATAGTTCTAACACACTTGCAGTTTGCTAATGATACAATTGTTTAAACTTATCTCTAAATTGAAGATTAATTTTGAGGAAAACAAGTTGCATGGTGGGGTTGAATTTGGGGGAGGAGGAGCTGGTCGGGGTAGCGGAGGTCTTAGGGTATCCTATTGCTAGTTGGTCGTTGAAGTATCTAGGTATGCCCTTAGGAGATAACCCACAGGAAGGAAGCTTTTGGAGTCCAATTATTGAAAATTGTGCTAAGAAATTGTCAGCTTGGAAGAGAAATTATGTCTCTTGGGAGTCAAATTACTCTGATAAAGCCTACCTTAGCAAATCTTCTGGTTTAATTTCTCCATCTTTAAGATGCAATAAAGGGAGGTGTGAAAATAGAGAAGATAATGGGGGATTTCTAATAGGACTATGGGAGCCTGGTGAAGGAAGAATGGACCACTTGGTGAGATGGGAGTAAGAGTGTAGAAGTATGGAGCAAGGGGGTTTGGGCTTAAGCAATTTAGGGAAGAAGAATGTAGCTTTATTGGGTAAATGGCTATGGAGATGGCCCTTAGGAAGGGCCTGAGAGTATGGGGGATTTCTAACACACTTTCACATAATGTAGTAGGAAATATTCACCGGTGTGCAGGTAATGGTCGGGATACTGGTATTTCTGGGTAGGCCACTTTAAACTCTCAGAAGAAGGCTATTAATGGTACTCTTCCCTAATTCCTAATCCTTATCAGGCAATGTTGTCAAAATCTTACGATTCATGATTTGAATCAAGAATCCCAAGGGTTTCAATTCAAATCTTATGTCTGAATCCTTTTCTGCAAAAATCTTACGATTTTTTTTTTAAATCCTATGATTCGATTCATAAATCTTACAATTTTTATGATTCACTATGGTTCATATAAATTCAATTAAGAACTAGTTCTCTACTTTGTTTTGTTTTTTTTTTTTTTTTTTTTTATGTTTTGTTTTGCCATGGGAGACTTTTTTAGCCCTTACTAGAAAACGACTTATTTACATTATTCAAGACTAGAAATTGAGTTTATTTTCTATCATATGTAAGTTAAAGGGACATTGTATGTATATTTGTTTGATTTTCAAGTCAAACTTGATTATATCATCTTAGACTTCTATTGTATAAGTGGTAAATTCTATTGTTTTAAGTACATATATGGTAGATATAGATCAAAAATAGGGTAAAATCACTTTCCTATATATATATGTATCAATATTTAATTTTTTGACAAGTTTGTATAAAATAGAAATAATCATACAACTTACGATACGATTCACAATTCAATTTGATTCAACTTTCTCTATGATTTACAATACGATTACGATTTTCAAAACATTGTTATCAGGTATGATGTGTGTACAGGAGATAGGGTTCTGTTTTGGGAGGACGTTTGCAGTGGTATTTCCACTCTCAAGGACCTTTTTCCCATCCTATATTCCCTGTCCCTCGTTAAAAATGAACCCATTCAGAGGTTTGTTTCACTTTCCCATTCTTCTGGTTTCAGTTGGAATATAGTTTTAGAAGAGATTTGAATATTTTAAATCTTGACCTGGTTGCTTCATTTCTCAAAACTCTTGACCCTGTTTATTTGGATCACTCTAAACCCGATGCCCATCTATGCACTCCTAACCCTCTGGGGTCTGTTTTCCTAAGCTTCTTTTTTCTCTTAGTTGTGCTCTATCCCTAATCCTCAACCTTTCTTTTGCAAGGAAATTTGGTTCAAACCTATTTCCCCTAAAGTGGGAGCCCTTTGCTAGGCTCTCTTGGAAAATTAAACACATTGAATAACCTGCAAGAGAGAAGACCTAATCTTAGTATCTCACCAAACTAGTTTTTCCTTGGCAAAGCTAATGAAGAAAGTTGTTACCACCTACTAATCTCCTGCTCTTTTTGGACTTTGGGAAAAGATTTTTGGTCTTTTTGGATGGAAGTGGACAGTGCCTCTGCAAATTGGTGGACCCTTCAACCCGACTACCTTCAGGTGGCCTAAAAGAATAGGGAGAGTTTTGTGGAGATGTGCTAGGGATGCTTTGGTATGGAAGGTTCAAGAGGGAAGAAATGCTAGGATTTTAATGATAAAGAAAGGGACTACTGTTTAGGTTTGCATTTTGAAGAAGGTTATCAATTGGGCTAAATCTTTGGATCTTTTCTCACAATTCTCCTTTGTTGACCTTTGGAGAAACTAGGAATTGGTTGCAAAATCTTCTTTCTTTGAGGACAAGCCCATAGTAGCTTGCAAACCCCCTGAATAAGGCTTTATCAAGCTAAACTTTGATGGCAGCAGCCTCAGTAATCCTGGGCCTTCCGGTATTAGAGGAGTTTTTAGAAATGCAGAGGATCAAATTGTTGCCTTATTTTCTGGTCCAATTGGAGTGGGGGATGTGGTTAGGCCAGAGGTTTAAGTAGCTCTATAGGGAGCACAGATTGATAAAGAGCTAAACTTTGGGAGTATGCTAATTGAAGGTGATTCTTATTTACCAAAAAAGATTGAAGGTGATCCCAAACTAGTAGTTGGTGGTTGAACCGTTGAAGGAGCTGAACTGTAGCTTTGTCCTTTAGGGGACAATGAAAAGATTCAAATGGCTGGTTCCAACATAATAGTGAGAGTTCAGTGGGAGAGGAGATTGGCTAATGGGCTGGCAGATCTTCTAGCTAAGTAAGGGGTGAATAGGGATCATTTATTTTGGGCTCAATCGTAATCTTGATTTGTTTTTGAGGTTGCATCTTGCACCTCTATGGATTTTTTGTGCTGTATCCTTTGATAGTTCTTATTTGATCTTTAATAAAATGCTTCTTATTACTTATCAAAAAAATTAAGGTTGTGAATTTTTTTTTTCAATTTAGATGCATGCTTATTGGTATATAAAACTAGAAAACTAACCTAGAATTTATTTTTTTCTATTTTATAAAATTCTATTGCCTAGGCAACTAGGTGCTCCACTGTAGCATAGACTTGCTTATGCACCTTAACAATTATAGATATCATATCATCAGATCTTGTAACAACCTTTCTATTTAAATGATTTATATATACATATAATATTTACTTTTTCACCTAGGCCTCAACTTGCCTTGCCAGGCAGGAACACCTAAGCAATGCTTAGCCACCTCAACTACACTGTTGCTAACCACCAGATAGCTTTGGTTAAAGTTCACATCTATTATAGTATTATGCAAAATGTGCAGGCTATGCACAACATCTGTGTAATAAAAAGACGCACCTGGATGTAGTCCTGTGACACTGCAAGCATGTGGTCCATGGAAGTTTTATCACCATGGTCGTGTGAGTTAGGCTGTGAGAGAAGAAGTTAGTAACCAACAACCAAATACTCTACTTCCAATCATCATGTGGAACAAGCATAAAAACCACAAACATGGGCAATTAAGTTTCAGGAATATTTGAAACTCAAGAATTGAAAATGTTATGCCTCTTCTTGCAAATTTTGTTTTAAAGAGAATCCCATTCAAAATGGTTTTCATGATTATAGTAGCAAGTAAAGCCATGATCTGGTCTTACCATCACTACCTAATCTATTTTTCCTTTTCTCATCACCATTCAGCAATGTAGAAAATTCTATTATAGAGGATTAGAAGAAGTGCAGGAGGTTGGGAGATTCACCTGAGGCAAATTCCCCACCAACAGCACCATGCAGAATAACAAATAATTACATTTTATACAAATAAAAAGATATTCATTCTAGAAGCTAGAACCCTCTTGGAGGACCCTTTAAGTCTCTGACGTTCTTTTGAATGCACATCTTATCATGACTCTCCAGCAATTTTCTGGCATAGTGGCATAGTAGTCTAAGACTCTAAGGTATGAAGCATCCTTACTAAATAAAGCTTATACTTTCTGTTGGAAAACGTGGGGTTACTAGTTCAGATCTGAAAATAGAACTGTATATATTCCTAAGATTGTGGAATGATTGATTTAGAAAGTTTTCTTTCTATTTCTTTCTTTCTGTTTTTGTACTTTCTATTTTCTCTTCTTTCTATTTCTTCTTCTTTCTATTTTCTTTTCTTTCTATTTTTCTTTCTTTCTATTTATTGCAGCAGCTTATTGTATAAATATGCCCATTGGCAATAGAATGAAACATATCAGTATTCTACCATTCCAAAACATGGTATCAGAGCTCTAGGTTTGTCAACCTTGAGATTTTTTCGGCCTTCATTGCCAGTTTTTTGTGTTTTTCTCTTCTGGCCTTCAGTGTTGATCTGTAACCAGAAGTGTTCCTTTATTCTCCTTTCCTGCTGGCCTTATTTTTCCTCCATTAACAATGTCCGACATGACTGCAACAAGTGCTCCCGTCCAAACCGATGAAGGAGCAACAAATTCTCATCCTCACATTGGTGATTTGCAGAATATTCAGGCAACATATAGACTGAATGGCCAAAATTACTTGAAGTGGTCACAACTAGTGCGTACCTATTTGAAGGGAAAAGGAAAAATTAGTCATCACCTTGGAACAGGACCAAGGTTGGGCAAGCCAAATTTTGATGCTTGGGACGAAGAGGACTCCATGATTATGTCATGGTTGTGGAGTTCAATGACACCCGAGATCAGTGATACTTGTATGTTTCTTCCCTCTGCAAAGGCTATTTGGGATGCTGTCCAACAAACCTATTCTAAAGCCCATGACGCTGCTCGTGTCTATGAGGTCAAAGTGAAGACTGTGGCGGCCAAACAAGGGAGCAGGAGTGTTACAGAGTATGCAAATCTGCTGCAAAATTTATGGCATGAGCTTGATCATTATCGGGTTCTTGAGACAAAGTGCGCAGATGATGCTGTGATCTTGAAGAATTTTATTGAAAGAGATAGGGTGTATGATTTTTTGGTCGGACTGAATGCTGAATTTGATCAGGTCCGAATACAAATTCTTGGCAAAGAAGAAGTGCCTCCTTTGAATGAAGTCATAGCCCTTGTCAGAGTTGAGGAAAGCCACCGTGGAATCATGCTTGAGCCTAAAGATCCCGAAGGCTCAGCCATGGTGGCAAGGGGAGGAAGTTACAGTGGTTCAAAGGGTGAGAACAATCACAACTTGGCTCGTGACACAACCACCCATGACTCTAACGATAACCTCTGGTGCACCTATTGCAAGAAGCCCAGACACACGAAAGATCGATGCTGGAAACTTCATGGGAAACCTCCCACATCCAGCAAGGAATGGGGAAATCGAGGAGTTTCAAAAGGAGTTCAACAGGCCCATAATGTCTCCACAACCCCGCAGCAAGAACACTCAAGTCAGGGACCATTTAATGATGAAGAAATTGAAAGGCTAAGGTGCTTCCTGAAATCCTTGAAACCAGGAAGTGGTTCTACCTCTCTTGCTCTCTCAGGTGAGTCTTTATCTCTAGGATTACATGCCTCGGCTAGTGTTTTTCCATGGATTCTTGATTCTGGAGCTACTGACCACATGACACCCTCTTCACTACATTTTCTCACCTATACACCCTGTCCTAGTAATAGAAAAATTTCTGTTGCTGATGGTTCTTTCACCACAGTGGTAGGGATTGGGAATATTCAAATTACTCCATCCCTATTACTTAAAAATGTGCTTCATGTTCCTAAGTTATCCACTAGTCTTATCTCTATACATAAACTCACCCAAGATGTGAACTACAATGTTGTGTTCTTCCCTTCTTACTGTGTATTTCAGGACCAGGTTTTGAGGAAGAAGATTGGACTTGCTAAGGAAAGAGATGGACTCTACTACCTTGAACCAACCAGCAAATCATCTCACACTGTTATGCATGTCACACACGAGTCATTCTTATCTACCTCCAATAAAGATTTAATTTGGCGTCATCATTTCCGTTTTGGTCATCCTTCATTTCCTATTTTAAAAACAATGCTTCCTTCCTTGTTTAAAGGAATTGATGTTGAAACCTTTCATTGTGATGTTTGTGAACTTGCTAAGCACAAAAGGGTTTCTTTCCCAATCAGCAATAAAAGATCTTCAACTCCTTTTTATTTGATTCATTCGGATATATGGGGCCTTTCTCAAATTCCCAACATTACTGGTTCCAGATGGTTCGTCACCTTTATTGATGATTGCACTAGGGTCACATGGATTTTTCTTCTTAAGTCTAAATCTGATGTGGGTACGATCCTTCCCAACTTTCATAACATGGTCCAAACTCAATTTGGTGTGAGAATTAAAAGGTTTCGATCTGATAATGCTACAGATTATTTTAATCAGAATTTGTCCCCATTTTTCCAGAAAGAAGGCATTGTGCATGAATCCTCCTGTGTTAACACTCCCCAACAGAATGGGGTAGCTGAGAGAAAAAATGGCCATCTTTTGCAAACCACCCGAGCCTTTCTCTTTCAAAATCAGGTGCCAAAACAATATTGGGGGGAAGCTATCCTTACTGCTGCCTACACCATAAATAGACTACCATCTAAAGTTCTTGACAACCGAAGCCCAATACAAGTCATTTCTCAATTTTACCCTGATATTCGAGCCTCAAATAATCTCACACCAAGAATTTTTTGCTGCACTGCCTTTGTTCATGTCCATAATAAGGGAAAATTAAACCCACGAGCAATCAGGTGTGTCTTCTTGGGATATTCCCCAACTTAGAAAGGTTATAAATGTTATCATCCAGCCACCAGAAAATTCTACACCTCCATCGATGTCACATTTGAGGAAGGAAAATCTTTCTTTACTCAACCTTATCTTCAGGGGGAGCCCTCATTAATGGAAGATAAGGCCTCGGATCTACTCTCCCTAGATGTTTTACCCTCCTCACAGACATTCAATCGTCAAGAATCACATCCCTCTGAGTCACATTCCTCTGAGCCCCACATTCCCGAGTCTCAACAAGAGTCAAACAACCCGACCATTGAACCAAATTCAGACACTGTTAACCCCACGAATGATGTGCATGATAATGTTAGATATATGCAGGTTTACTCTAGGAGGAAAAATCCAGATCCTCAACCTGTGCAAGTCCAAGATTCAACTCCTAATCCTAGAACTACCTATTGCACTGAGAAAAGAAACCAGAGAATGTACCAAACGCCCATTGTACCCTTTAGCCAAATATGTATCATTCCAAAGATTCTCTAAATCCCATAAAAGTTTTCTAGCCAGCCTTAACACCATTCCAATTCCTAATACTTTAGCCGAGGCACTTTCTAATAAGGAGTGGAGAAAAGCCATGAGAGTGGAAATGGAGGGATTAGAAAAAAACAACACATGGGAAGTTGTGGATCTACCAAGAAACAAGAAGACGGTAGATTGTAAATGGGTGTTCACATTTAAGTACAAATCTGATGGGTCATTAGAAAGGTACAAAGCACGCCTGGTAGCCAAGGGATATACACTGACTTATGGGGTAGATTATCAGGAGACTTTTGCCCCAATAGCTAAAATGAATACAGTAAGGGTGTTACTGTCGTTGGCTGCTAACTATAATTGGGATTTGCAACAGTTTGATGTAAAAAATGTGTTTCTCCATGGTGATCTAGAAGAGGAGATATACATGGACATTCCACTGGGTTTTGGAGAAGGCATTAAAGGGAACAAAGTTTGTCGGTTGAAGAAAGCACTATACGGTCTCAAACAATCTCCGAGAGCATGGTTTGGAAGGTTTACGAAGGTAATGCTAAGTACAGGTTACAAGCAAAGTCAAGGTGACCACACATTGTTTATCAAACACACAGCCTCGGGGCGAGTTACTGCACTATTAGTCTATGTGGATGATATAATCGTTACTAGGAATGATAAAAAGGAGAAGGAAGCATTGAAAAACTGCCTTGCCAAAGAATTTGAGATAAAAGACTTGGGGAGACTAAAGTATTTTCTTGGAATTGAAGTTGCACATTCTAAACAAGGCATCTTTATCTCTCAAGAAAAGTATGTTGTTGATCTTTTGAGAGAAACAGGAAATATGGCATGTAAACCAGCTTCCACACCTATAGATCCCAATCATAAACTTGGAGAAGCCCACGAGAATGCAAGTGTAGACAAGGAGATGTTCCAAAGACTAGTTGGAAAACTCATTTATCTTGCACATACACGACCGGATATTGCATATGCTGTAAGTGTAATAAGTCAGTTTATGCATAATCCTAAAGAAGTTCATCTGCAGGCTACTCATCGAATTCTGCACTATTTGAAAGCCAATCCAGGAAAAGGAATTTTATTCAGAAGAAATGGAGGACTAACTCTTGAAGCAAATACAAATGCCGATTATGCAGGATCTCCAGTAGATAGACGGTCCACTTCTGGTTACTGTACCTTCTTAGGAGGAAACTTAGTCACTTGGAGGAGTAAGAAGCAAAATGTAGTGGCTCGGTCAAGTGCAAAGACAGAATTCAGGGCTATGGCACAAGGAATGTGTGAATTACTCTGGTTGAAGATAATTTTAGAAGACCTGAAGATTCCACGAGAAGAGCCTATGAAACTATATTGTGACAACAAGTCAACCATCGATATTGCTCACAATCCTGTTCAACATGACAGGACGAAGCACATCGAAATTGACCGACACTTTATAAAAGAGAAACTGGACAGAAAGTTGATTTGCACTCCCTATGTGTCTACAAAAGGACAACTGGCTGATGTACTTACTAAAGGGCTCAATAGTACAGACTTTCGGAGAATTATAGCCAAGCTAGGAATGGAGGATCTCTATTCACCAGCTTGAGGGGGAGTGTTGGAAAACGTGGGGTTACTGGTTCAGATCTGAAAATAGAATTGTATATATTCCTAGGATTGTGGAAGGATTGATTTAGAAAGTTTTCTTTCTATTTCTTTCTTTCTGTTTTTGTACTTTCTATTTTCTCTTCTTTCTATTTCTTCTTCTTTCTATTTTCTTTTCTTTCTATTTATTGCAGCAGATTATTGTATAAATATGCCCATTGGCAATAGAATGAAACAATATCAGTATTCTACCATTCCAAAACACTTTCTGGCCTCAAGTCAATACAACCATCTAAAAACACTAGGCTTACAACACCTATAAAAATGAATAAAAGTACTCTTAGGATGCACTTTATGACTTATGCATCAATATGAACATAAAGCTTCAAGGGCAAAACTGAATCATGTAATTACTATTAAAATTTCACATTAACAAAAATGTGAACAGTGGTGTAGATTGTGGAATTTTATTAAAGTAATATTATGGAGCATATAATAAAAATGAGGCTATTTAAAAATTCCTAATCCTTCCATTACTTCCATTGGGTCATAATTGGGATTTTAATTTTCATAGATGATTGAGGAATAAAGAGCTTGTTTCAGTGACAAAGCTTTTGCATCTTCTGACTAGAGTTTGTCTTGAGCCCCATTCCTCACCCAAATGTCGTTTTTCTTGTGCCTCCTTTTTTAAGTCCCTTTCTCAGCCTTCCAACCTTCAGGTCTTTCCCTTCAAGGAAGTTTGGTGCACTGCAGGCCGATCCCTCCTAAAATTAAGGCCTTTTGCTGGGAAGTGTTCTATGGGAAAATAAACACCTTGGATTGTTTGCAAAAGAAAAAAAAAAAAAACTTTCTTTGTATGTCCCCAAACTAGTGCATCATGTGTGAATCAAATTGTTAAAATTGCTACCACTTACTAATCTCCTGTCCATTTGCTACAAATATTTTGGATTGGTTTTCCTCTTTGTTTGGGTGCAAGTGAAACTTGACAACAGAAGTTTGCTATTTGATCCATCTACATTTACCTGGTCAATGAGAAGGGAAAGAATAATGTGGAGGTGTACAAAAGCAGCAGTGATTAGACCATTTAGCAAAAAAACACAAGAGTCTTCCAAGAAAAGGATATAAGTGGACAAGAGGTCAAGAAAAGTGTGATGGCAGGGTAATACACTGGTTAAGAATTATGGAGTTCTTTTGCCAAATCTCCTTTGATGATTGTTATATGGTGGCAAGAAGTTCTTCAAAGAAGACTAGGGTAAACTTGGTGTGGACACCTCCTTTGGAAGGATACATGAAGCTGAATTTAGATGGGAGTAGTCAAAGTAATCCAGGGCCATCTAGAGTTGGAGTTATAAGAGACAAGGATGTAAAAACTTTGTTCCCGGAACCAATGGGTACAAGAGACTCTATAAGGGTTGAATTGCTAGGTGCTACACAAGGAGTTCAGACTGCAAACAGGCTGAGCATGGAGAACTTAATTATTGAAGGTGACTCTAAAGTGGTAGTGGGGTGGCTGGAGGAACTTGTGTCAGTAATATGCTGATATAGGGATAATATGAACTCAAGAAATGCTACCTTTAGACCCATTAGCCTGATTGGTAGTATGTATAAGGTCATCTCTAAGGTCTTAGCCTTAAGTATCAAAAAAGTACTACTATCCCTAATTTCTCCAAACCAAGGAGCTTTTGTGTCTAGGAGAAAGTTACCGATCAGATCCTTGTTGCCAATGAACGTGTGGATTATAGAAAAGACAAGGAGAAAAGGGGCTGATTTTCAAACTTGACTTGGAAAAGGCTTATGATTTGGTGGACGGGGGCATTTTGCTTGAAGTTTTGAGAAATAGAGGGTTTGGAGAAAGATGGTGTAGCTGGATCAAGGATTGTTTATCTACTTGCCACTACTCCATTTTGGTAAATGGTGTAGCCAAGTATATATGGAATGGAAGCTAAAGGATGGAATGTTGGTCTCGACCCTAGAGCTTCTCATTCCTTCCCGTGGAAAGACACCGTTGGTGTCCTACCCACTTTTTTTCCTTTCATCAAGTATGATGCTTGCTTGGGTAATAAGGTTCTCTTTTGGGAGGACACTTGGATTGGGGACCATACTCTTAAGGATAGACTTAAGATCCTCTATTCTCTTTC
Source organism: Nelumbo nucifera (assembly GCF_055504915.1). Lineage (NCBI taxonomy): Eukaryota > Viridiplantae > Streptophyta > Magnoliopsida > Proteales > Nelumbonaceae > Nelumbo > Nelumbo nucifera. The sequence goes on along the minus strand of NC_142654.1, from coordinate 8,006,145 downwards.
TTTAAACAAATTTAAAGTCATATCCTGTTTTCGTGTCTCTGCGGATTCATGGGATCTAGATTTAAGGAGAAGTTTAAGGGATTTAGAAGTAGGTTTCATAGATGAATTTTTTTCTCTTCAAAACCCAATGTTTCTTGATCAGTCTTGTCTTGATAGTAGAATTTGGTCAGAGTTCTCCTCAAGTTGTTTCTCTTACTCTTCATTTTTCAATGCTTTGTTGCAATCTTCTAACTTGGTTACCTCTTTTCTTGTCAAAGAAATGTGGTGTGCTCCTATACCTCCAAAAGTGAGGGCCTTTTGTTGGGAAGTGGTTCTCCAAAAAATTAACACCTTGGATGTGCTTCAAAGAAAAAGACCAAGCCAATGTTTATCCCCACATGTTTGTAGCCTTTGCTTGAAGAGTGGTGAGATGGTAAATCATCTATTAATCTCTTGTCCTTTTGTTACTCAAATTTGGGATTGGTTCTCTCTCTTTGGTTGCAAGTGGAATCCTCCCACAAGTGTGGCATATCTTTTTGATCTAGTTTTTTTTTTTTTCCGACAACCAAAGAAAAGGGGAAGGGCAATGTGGAGAACAACGAGGGCAGCAATTATTTAGGCAATATGGGAAGAGAGAAATAACAGGATTTCTGAAGGGCAAGAAAGAACTGTACATGAACTCATAGAAGAGATCACCATCAAGGTTTTATTGGCTGAAAACTTTGGATCTTTTCAAGGACTTCTAAGTAGCTGATTTGATTAGAGATTGGAGCACAAATAGCGGGTTCTTCCTGTTCATCTATTACCACTCAAGGATTGGCCACCTCCTTTACAATATAGTGTGAAATTGAAATTTGATGGGAACTTTGTAGGTAATCCTGCCTCCTCTGAAATTGGGGATGTTTGTAGAGATGTGGAAGGAAGAGTTCTAGCCTTTTTTCTCTAGCCCAATAGGGTTGGGTGACTCACTTAGAGCAGAAGTATTGGGCACTTGGTTCCTTAGATAGACTGTAACGGATATAATGAACCTAGCAAGGGAGCTTAAAGCACATTTTAAATAGACTAGGAGGGCACTTGGTCCCTTATTCTGGGCTTGTTTGTAAGTTGTTTTTTATTTTGAAGGGTCACCTCGCCCCTGAAGGTGACAGCTGTATTAATTTTCCTTTTAAGTTTAATGAAAGTTACCATTTCACATAAAAGAAAGAATAAAAATAGATGGGGGAAGAGGCCAATGTAATGGTTGATTGTTTAGCTAAGCAAGGGGTCAACAGGGTTCAATTCTATTGGGCTTAGTTGTAATATGTATTCTATAATGCTTTGACTATTTTTATTCAGAGAGGTTGCATCTAGCACCTCTCCAAGAGAAGCTTGTAATGATTTTGAAAATAAACGAAGACATCACATGATTTTGGAAGGTAAAAACTTGTCCTTCATTGATATTCTCCTTGATATTGAAAATATTTTCAAATTCTTTATTCTTATTCCATATAGGTATGGATTACAGAAAAGTGAAAACTAACACAAAATGGAATCATATGCACTTGTCGCAGATAAAAACTAAGGCAATTTATTTTTAAGATCATAATACAGAAATATTAATTACCTGCAAAGATAAGCCAGTCACAAAACCCTGTTGAAGTGGATGACCAAATGGAGATCCCCCAAGTACTGCATCTCGTATCCGGTCATTGAAGCTGTAAAGGATTTAAGAAGGAACTCATAAACAAAGAGAAAAGAACAGCACCATTGGAAACATGTAGAATAGTCAAAACTCTGACAGAGTTCTATAGTTGGAAAAATAATACTATAAAGTTGCTTCAAAGCCTAAAACAAGTAACCAAAGTTCTAAGATAAAGTGGAAATAATGATTGGACAAGCACAGTTGCAGAATCTATAAATAATCCTTGCTTGGTCAACTTGTATCAGATAAAGATAAAAGATTGGTACATTATGATGTGTTGGGAAAGTCCATTCCCAGCAATGCACCTGAGAATGGAGAAAAAGCAGTTTGGTCACCACCTACGAGGTGTCAATCCATGCTACCTGAAAGCAGTCAATGGAACTCAAGAAGGGACCAATGTAAATACATACAGAAGCGTACTTCTAATTCTCAAATCCAAGTAAACTAGGAAGAAGAAAATTTCTTTATCAACCATTTACATGTTGATAAAAATGAACAGTCTCAAATCCTTGCCTCTTCTATTCAAGAAAGTTGGGGTTATGTCTCAGTGGGCATTCTGGTGACCCCAACTTTTTTTAACAGAAGAGGCAAGGATTTGGGACTGTTCATTTTTTGTCAAAGTTTGGATAGTTGATAAAGAGAATTAGATGACACTCGAAGGGTATTTTTGTCTTTTCAAATGGCACTTAACGGCTGGTTAACGGGCTGGTTAATGGCAGGTACTAGATTGGCACATTTTGAAAGCTCGGGTACTAAATTGTCGCATTTTAAAGTTTGAGTACCTAAGTGGCACTAGACCCAAAGTACAGGGTACTAATCTGGAATTTTTCCTTTAAATAATTGACTTCTGAAACCTTACCTTTAAACGAAGACTCCTTTGTTGTGGCTTCAGCACCACCCATAGTCAATAACAAATCTCTGCTAATCACGTGGGCCCCACTTCTGCTTAGCTCCAAATTCATACTTGAAAAGGAGCAAAAAGCTTTTGCGTGACCAGCCTCTGTTTTAAATCCTCTTCCTGCCAGGTGTCCCTTCTCAACACGTGGGCCCCACTTCTGCTTAGCTCCAAATTCATACTTGAAAAGGAGCAAAAAGCTTTTGCGTGACCAGCCTCTGTTTTAAATCCTCTTCCTGCCAGGTTGTGACGGTTCAGCCACCATCAGCGCCATCAGCACGCCATCAGCACGCCATCTAAGCATCTTGGGTTGGGTCCTTGTACTCTTTTTGTAAGGGGGGTATGCCAATGGCAATTATGTAAATAGTAGTACGAATGTACAGTATTTTGATGTATCCTTTTATCACTTCCCCAAAAGCTTAACGTACTCTTTGAGGGGAGGTAGGTAGTCGAGTGAGCTCATAAGCGTGTAAAGGTTAAGCACGAGATCCCCTCGACACTGTACTGTGTGCTTGTGCTTACCACTGATTAATGCAATACAAGTTGCCTTTTGTCTAATTTGTGTGCACTCTTGTTTCCTTTTGTGTGTTGTTGCTTGCATTTGTAGGCTTTCTCGACCCCAATCGAGCGCCGCACGGGGCCCCGTCGATCAGCCCCGTGACAGTTGGTATCAGAGCCAGGTTGACACTAGTGGTTGTCAAGTGCAACGAGTCCCTTTCGTGCCCCGCAACAACACCAGCCAGATGAAGAATCGTGACACGCGAGAGGAGATCCAGGTAGGGATCTCACGGGTGTATGATGAGGACGAGCCTAGAGGTAGCTCTCCCAAGGACAAAGGCGTCAGCTCAAAGCATAGCAAGCGTGACAAGTCAGTTGACAAGCTTGCGACCATGGACAAGCGCATCATGCGCTGTGAAGCAGTGGTTGGCGAAACTCGTGACCGTGTGGACGAGCTTCAAATCAACCTTGAGACCGTAGCATCAGTCGTGGAAAGATTGGAGGACCAGTCCGGTGGCAGCTCCAACAGGCCAGATAACCCACTAGAAGACCTGGTGAAGTGCCTGCAGATCCAGCTTGAAGACTTGAAGGGCGAAGTAACCCTTCTGAAGAGGCTGATGGCCAGTACAGCCAGTGCACCTGCTGCTCCAGCCCCTCCAAAGATCAAAGTCCGCGAGCCTACCTCATATGCAGGGACCCGCGATGCCCGGGAGCTTGACAATTTCCTGTGGCAAATGGAACAATATTTCACCGCCGCCGAACTCGTCGAGGAGGCGGCCAAGGTGCGTACTGTTGTTATGTATCTTACTGATGTTGCTATGTTATGGTGGCGCAGGAGATGTGCCGATGCGGAGCGAGGATTATGCTCCATTAATACTTGGTCCGTGTTCAAGAGCGAGATAAAGCGCCAGTTCTATCCAGAGAACGTGGAGTATCAAGCCCGTCGGAAGCTCAAGAACCTAAAACACGCGGGCTCATTGCATGAGTACGTGAAGGAGTTCTCCGCACTATCGCTCGAGATCACGGACATGTCAGACAAAGACCTTCTCTTCAACTTTATGGACGGCCTACAACAATGGACCGAGCTCGAACTCCAGAGACGAGGTGTGAAGGACCTCGCCACAGCCATGGCCGTTGCGGAACAACTGGTAGACAACAGGCGACCAAGCAAAGACGGCCCCAAACCCAACTCATATCAGGGCGTAGGCAAGATAGGAGGCGACAGGAGACCTTACTACGCGCCCAAGGGAGACTCTGGGCCAAGTAAACCCAACACTTTTAAGTTCTACAGGAGACCCGAAGGAGACACTGGATACAGAGGTGGCCAGTTTGTGAAGAGGACACCTCCGGCACCATGCTTCATCTGTGAGGGAAAGCATTGGACTAAGGATTGTCCTAGTCGGGGGAAGCTCAATGCCTTGCTTGCAAAGCTTAGTGATGATGAGCATAGCGAGGAGGAGAAGGAACCAGGGGAGACAAGAATGGGGGCTCTACGAAGACTCAATGCAATGAAGAAGAAGGCGAGCCCGCAAGGAGCATCGAAGTTCAAGCCGAAGGGACTGATGTATGTAGACATCCGCTTGAATGGTAAACCCACAAGAGCCATGGTGGATACTGGCGCTACTCACAACTTTATCTCTATGGAAGAGGCATCCCGAGTAGAACTTGCACCTACCAAGGAAGTCGGATGGTTGAAGGCTGTGAACTCTAATGCCAAACCCATACAAGGTGTAGCTCATGGGGTGGTCTTGCAACTTGGTGACTGGGAAGGGATGATAGACCTCTCAGTCGTGCCCATGGATGATTTTCAGGTTGTTCTTGGCATGGACTTCTTAACTCAAGTAAAGGCGGTGCCCATGCCCTTCCTCAACAAAGTGTGCATTTTTGAAGATCAGGCTCCTTGCATGGTTCCAGTTGTGCCAGATACCACGTCCACCCCCAAGATGCTCTCAGCATTGCAACTCAAGGATGGAGTGAGGAAAGGAGAGACCACTTACTTAGCCACATTGGTGGACTCCGACCTGCCTGATCCACTAACCGAGCATATCCCACCAGTGATTACAATGGCACTAGAAGAATTCCAGGACGTCATGCCTCCCACATTGCCGAAGAAGCTTCCCCCAAGGAGAGAAGTTGACCACAAGATTGAGTTGGAGCCTGGAACCAAACCACCAGCACGCCCGCCATACAGAATGTCTCCTCCTGAGCTGGCCGAGCTACGCAGACAGTTGAATGAGTTGTTGGATGCTGGATTGATTCAGCCTTCTAAGGCCCCTTTTGGAGCACCAGTCCTATTTCAGAAGAAGCATGATGGATCTCTTCGGCTCTGTATTGACTACCGAGCTCTCAACAAGCTCACCATCAAGAACAAATATCCCATACCATTGGTGGCCGACCTCTTTGACCAGCTCAGCAGGGCCAAGTACTTCACCAAGCTAGACCTGAGGTCAGGGTACTATCAAGTGCGTATAGCCGAAGGAGATGAACACAAAACAGCTTGTGTTACACGCTATGGGTCCTTTGAATTTCGTGTCATGCCCTTTGGGCTTACCAATGCTCCAGCCACCTTTTGTACATTGATGAACAGAATATTTCATCCCTACCTAGACCAATTTGTTGTTGTGTATATTGATGATATTGTAATCTATAGTAGAACCTTGGAGGAACATGTTGACCACCTCCGCACTGTTTTACAGGTCTTGCGGGACAACAATCTATTTGTTAAGAAGGAGAAATGTTCTTTCGCCACAGAAGAGGTGGCCTTCCTCGGTCATATAATCCGAGCAGGCACAATCAGTATGGATCCAGCTAAAGTCAAGGCCATTCAAGATTGGGCACCGCCCACCAGGGTCACCGAACTTCGCTCCTTCCTTGGCCTCGTGAACTACTATCGAAGATTCATCTCTGGATTCTCAGCACGAGCCACTGCCCTCACCAACTTACTGAAGAAGACTAGTATGTGGACCTGGAGTGAATGTTGCCAAACAGCTTTTGATGATTTGAAGAGAGCTGTCTCAGCAGAACCTGTCCTCGACTTGCCTGATCCAAGCAAGCCGTATGAGCTACACACAGATGCTTCTGATTTTGCTATTGGCGGGGTCTTGATGCAAGAAGGACACCCCATCGCCTTTGAAAGCCGTAAATTGAATGATACAGAGAGGAGGTACACTGTACAAGAGAAGGAGATGACAGCCATCGTCCACTGCCTCCGCACATGGCGACACTACCTGCTTGGCTCCAAGTTCGTGGTCAAGACTGACAACATAGCTACTAGTTACTTTCAGTCTCAGAAGAAGCTGAGCCCTAAGCAAGCTCGATGGCAAGATTTCTTAGCGGAGTTTGACATGACTCTAGAGTACAAGCCAGGGCCGATGAACAGGGTTGCTGATGCACTTAGCAGGAAGGCCGAGCTTGCAGCACTATCCACAGGTGAAGGTCCCTCTCAAAGCCAGATCAGACTAGACCTCATCAAGCTCATCAAGGAAGGACTCCAGAAGGACCCCGTTGCTCAGAGCCTATTGACAGCGGCTCGTGAAGGGAAGACTAGGCGGTTTTGGGTTGAAGAAAACCTTCTTTTGACAAAGGGAAGGCGGATATTTGTGCCGAGAGTTGAAGATTTGAGGAAGACTCTCCTACGTGAATGTCATGACAGCTTATGGGCAGGACATCCTGGGTGGCAGCGTACCTTGGCACTTCTACAACATGCCTACTATTGGCCTCATATGGAGCAAGATGTTCGAGAATACACAAGGACATGCCTGATTTGCCAGCAAGACAAGCCCGAACGTGCCAAGCCTCTTGGACTCCTACAACCTCTTCCAACTCCCTCACAACCTTGGGAGAGTGTTTCTATGGACTTCATCAGCGGTCTTCCTAAAGTGGGAGACTATACATCCATCATTGTTGTTGTTGATAGATTTTCCAAGTATGCCACTTTCACCCCAGCACCAAAGCACCTTTCAGCTGAAGACACGGCATACCTTTTCTTCAAGCACGTAGTGAAGTATTGGGGAGTCCCACAGAACATTGTTAGTGATCGGGATCCCCGATTCACTAGTGCTTTCTGGACAGAGCTATTCAAGCTTCTTGGCTCGAACTTGAACTTCTCCAGCAGCAGCCATCCAGAGTCAGATGGGCAGACAGAGAGAATGAACTCCCTCCTTGAAGAGTACCTCCGCCATTTTGTATCAGCTACACAGAAGAATTGGGTTCGATTGCTGGACATTGCGCAGTTCTCCGTCAACACACAGAAGAGCTCCTCCACCAATCAAAGTCCTTTTGAAGTCATCACCGGCCAACTACCAAGATGTCCGCACAGCATCGTCAACGACCATCAAGGAAGAAGCCCTCGCGCCTTCACTTTCACCAGGGAATGGAAAGAATGCCTTGACATCACTCGAGCCTCCCTAGAAAAAGCCTCTAGAAGAATGAAGAAATGGGCCGATTTGGGTAGACGACCCGAGAACTTCCAAGTAGGTGACCTGGCCTTAGTAAAACTCCATACCCATTGCCTTAGGTTCTTTCGAAGAGTTCATCCCGGGCTTGTGAGAAAATATGAGGGACCCTGTGAAATCCTAGCCAAAGTAGGATCTTCAGCCTACAGACTCAAACTACCTCCATGGCTAAAAGTACACCCTGTCTTTCATGTAAGCCAACTTAAACACTACCATGCCGACAACCAAGACACCTCCCGAAACCAAAGTCAACGTCCACACCCATCCTACCAACCACCCAAGAACCGATCCCTTGACTCCATCCTCAACCATAGGTTGTCCCAATCCTCCCAAACATCAGAATGGGAGTACCTGGTGAAGTGGAAGAGACCTACAGGAGAAGATACTTGGGAGATTGCAGAAGACCTCCTTCCGTTCGCAGTGAAGCTGGACGAGTACCTGAGGAAGAATCTTCGAGGACGAAGATTGAATTGAGTGGGGGAGACTGTGACGGTTCAGCCACCATCAGCGCCATCAGCACGCCATCAGCACGCCATCTAAGCATCTTGGGTTGGGTCCTTGTACTCTTTTTGTAAGGGGGGTATGCCAATGGCAATTATGTAAATAGTAGTACGAATGTACAGTATTTTGATGTATCCTTTTATCACTTCCCCAAAAGCTTAACGTACTCTTTGAGGGGAGGTAGGTAGTCGAGTGAGCTCATAAGCGTGTAAAGGTTAAGCACGAGATCCCCTCGACACTGTACTGTGTGCTTGTGCTTACCACTGATTAATGCAATACAAGTTGCCTTTTGTCTAATTTGTGTGCACTCTTGTTTCCTTTTGTGTGTTGTTGCTTGCATTTGTAGGCTTTCTCGACCCCAATCGAGCGCCGCACGGGGCCCCGTTGATCAGCCCCGTGACAAGGTGTCCCTTCTCAACTAATGCCCCTTCATCTCCTTCGCCCAAAATTCCTTTTTAACCTCCCACCTCTCTAGAATCTCCCCTTTCTCCTCTATGCGGCTCTCCAACTCCCCATCTCTTAGTCTCCCAACCCAACATCTTCTTCCTCTGGACTCCTAAAGACCTGCAGCTGCAGCTCCCCCTTATCCTCTTCACGGAAAATATGGTCCTGACATCGATTCGGTATTACCACTGTATCCTCCTCAAGCCATCGAAGTGGTATGCAGCCTTTGACCATCACTCTCAGGTCATACCATTCCCCAGCGAAATTTAGCACCAGACTCAACGGAACCAAGTGAATGTCCTCAACTTCGACCAGGATTCTCGCAGCAACCAGATTCTTCATCTTGTATGTGTAGGCATCAATTCTTCTGAACAACCACAGGTGTTTCCCACAGCGCAGACCGTACCAAGCTCCAATGCCCCACTTCTCGTATTGCCCCTACTAGAGGGTTCCATACTTCCATTTAACCAGCCTGAGTTCAGGCATTCTGAAACTACTTGAAACTCGATCCAGAACTTCATCTGCCTCCTCCTTACTGCTGAGAATGAAAAGAAAAAAAAATTGCATTTAGTTTCCTCACCTGGATTTCTTTCGAGCTCCACTCTGACCTAACCCAGCTTTGAACCTCTAACTCATTAGGTTCGGAGTTAACAAAACGTCCCACCAGACATATCTCTAACCATTTCACCCTTTCTAGAGCTCCTTCACTTGAATCCATGAAGAACTCTCTAACCATCTCGAAACCACGGAGTTAACAAGCTTTCATGGTGAAAGCCTGCTTCCAATGGGAAGTGCCATAGCCACTCACTTAGAAGAGCCTAATTTTTCTTGCTTATATTTCCTAGTCCCAATTCACCCCCCCTCTTTTATTTTAGTTACCTCCCCCCATCTCACCAAATGATCTTTTTTCCTAGCACCTGACTCCCATAGAAAATCCTTTATCAGCATTAATTACAAGAATAGGAGGGTAAACTTTCCCCATGTTTTGCTAGTACATCAGAAAACCCATTTGCAGTTCTTTCAATCCAACTAAATTTCACATCCATATTTCATGTCAGCCACTTGAACCTCTTCTTTTCATTAGTAAAAACCCAGAAATCCTTTTCTTCCTTTTGCAGCCACTCCACTACCATCTTTGAATCACCTTCTATAATCAGCTTTCTTAAAGTTATGCCCTTTGCCTTTTGCAATCCCTCCATAACAGCCACAACCTGAGCCCTTAAGGAGTCACCTACTCCAATTGGGCCTGAGAATAAACCAACAAATCTGCCTTCACTATTTCTAAACACCCCTCCAATACCAGAGGGACCTGGGTTACCTGCGCTAGTTAGCTGAACATTTTTCTTAGTCAAGTAAAATGAAAAATGTGGGATCTGGTTTATATTTTTGCATTCAGTTATCAGATCACATTATGGATCACATTAACTTTTAAATATGTAACGAATACACATTCCTATTAATTTGTTTTTCAAAATGTCAGATTGGTTGTAGAGGCACAAAGCATCATCTAGCATTTACAGAAATCCATTTTTCCTTGCAAGTCAAATCCTTTGGTGAGAAATTATTTAATGGGAATGTGGATATGAGTTGGAGTGGTGAGAAATGATTTGAGGGCCCATAGCTTAACAATGGATATGGCACTGAACAGAATAGAATGGTGGAACAGGATTCGTGTAGCTGACCCCATGGGACAAGGTTTGCGTGAGTCGAGTTGAGTCAAATCATGTATTCAGGCCAAAATTCAAAGCCTGATCCTCCTTAACCAGAGGTCCGCTAGCATGTTGCACCCATCCAAAGAGTCAATTTGTGCTATTATTTAAATTCAATTGATATTTAGTGTTTCTTCGAAAAAAAAAAACAAAATGATATTTAGTGATCAAAAATGGGCCCAGATATTTTGGATTTCTTTTTAGGATTTGAACATTAGGCCTATGAGTCAGGATGTGCTGCACTTTTTCCTGCATTTCCATTCACTCTGACAGGTGTCCCGTTACATGTGTGTAAATACCCATACACATGAGACTCAGACGTGTGAATGAGACACCTATTACAGAATGAATGGAACTGCAGGAAAAAAGTGCAGCAGATCAAGACTCCCACAAGAGTATATGTTATCTAAGATGAAGTATGAATTTGCGTGTAGGGCAATAAATATATATACTTTTAGTATGTTTCGAGTTGTTTAGGTCTTTTCTATAATTTATGGAAAGAATTATTCTTAATTATGGATATTGAAAGTTTTATTTTCTAAGGGAAATCCCTAGCAGGCTTTCTACTTTTTTCTGAATGGTAGCCAAAGAGATATATGAAAATGTATAAATTTATTGTTAACTAACCTATCCAAAAAAAGTACTGTTAACAGCTCCTAAGAGGAGTTAAAAGTGTACCACCTTCTACACTAAAAATAGCTGGCCAGTAATACAGAAAATCCCTCCTTTTAAAACGTGGGAAATCCTTAAGATTCAAGTCCCAGTTTATTACAAAACTAATTGCATGCACAATCACATTAAAAGCCTTTGTGCACAATGCACCAGGAAAGCATGGCTATTTGGCATGAGAGAGTTGCAAAAGTTTAGACTCATTCCTGTTTATATTATAAATTAAATTTATAATATAAATTTATATTATAAATTAAATTTGTTTTATACCACTATTGGATTACTTCAATTAAATTTCATCAAATGATAGCCTCTTAGGAACTGTTTATATTATAAGATCACAAATATTTCTTGACAATTGTGAATGGTGATCAATCTTAGGATTAGACTGAACCCTAAGCAGTACCAAACCCAGCCAAGTAACATAAACTGAAATTCGGGATGTTGCACATCCTGAGAGTAGGTTTTGTTTTATAATAAACAAAGTACGTTTCTCTAAAAGGAAGTCTCTCTCCATTTTTTGGAACCTTTTTCTTAGGGAACTAAGATTTCATGAATAAAATTTTATTTCTTTTTTGATAACTAAAAGAAACTTATTACGCCAAAGCAAAAGGAAAAATTTTATTAAAATGAATAATGCGCATTTAACATTAAAGGGAAGTAGAGGCAAATATTGGAGTAGATAAACAATAACTAATTAAATTTCAGAAACAGTCACAGTATAGAAAAGCCTTCAAACATGGAACTTATCAATGTGTAGAAGATGCAGAATCGTATTGAAAACCATAATACCTCCCAATGCCAATCCCACAAAGATTAAATTGTGATGCATTGATTCCACGGCCATTTTTAGCAACTTCACCAAAATCCCATCCTTCACCATATCTTAAAAACCAGGAACTTTATCAGTTAAAATTTTAAGTAAAAAAATATAACTAAAGGAGACAACCAGAAAGACTAATAAGATGCATAAATGGCTAACCCTTTTATAACATGACAATGACACAATTGCATGTAGGGAATGCCAATCAAGGTAGGAAGAACCCTTGCTTTAGTTTCAAGTCTAGAGTAGGGATGTAATCAGTTTGAATTCAGATCAGATCCAGCCACATCTGAGTACAATTCGATTAAAATCCATATTTGATCCATCCAATAACAATCACATTTAGGGGGCAGATTGGATTCAGATCCTATTGGATTTTTGGATTAATTGAAAAAAAAATTATTAATTAAACAAGAATTTTAGATAAATAGGATTGAGCTAGACACCGTAAGGTTAATTACAACCACATCAACTTTCAGTCCCAAAAGCATTATGTTCCCCTGTCCACCCCAAGTACATGCATGCCCTATGTTCCCTTCTTTGGCTAGAGCATCAGCCATGCTGTTTGCCTCCCTCTTTATCCATTGAAACTCCACCCTTAATTTTGGATACAACTTCCTTATTTCTCTGAACACATGTCTATATTGCTACAGTCCTGGTCTATTCTTCAGTAAACAGCTTAGTACAACACTATTGTCACCTTCCACAATTCTTAGCTAATTTCAAACCCTGATGAACTGCCATCAGTTCATCCTTCAATGAATCCGCTTGACCTAAGGGTACTACTGTATACGAAACCAAAACATTCCAATTTCCATTTCTGAATACACCCCATGCCAAACAGTCCTGGTTACCCAAGTTGCTCTCATCAAAATTAAGCTTAATAAAATTACTACCAGGGGCTGACCTGCAAGGGGTACAATGCTGTCCTTGCAGATGAGCTGTTTGCTATATTGTACCAACCTCTAACAATCTCATTCCCGGATAATGGCCATTTTAACCCAATGAGCCACCTTCACTAAGATATTCTCCTTTTTTTTTTTTTTTTTTTTTTGGGGGGGGGGGGGAAGGAAATTCATTCAAACAAAATGAGGGAATATACATGAAATGATATACGAAAAGGAGGGCTTAAAATAAAAAATCAAAGCCCAATCAAGAAGCAGGTAAAATATTTGCACTAAAGATCCCTTACCAACCCTGATTTAGCCAAAAGATCAGCCACTTGATTAATTCTGTCCCATTCATATTAACCCGGACAATAACATCTTTGGATCACCTTCTAATAACATAGATTCTGCTTGTAGAGATTTGGCTATCTGGAGGCCTTTAAGAAGAGCTTTAACCTCAGGTTCTGAACCATCTGATGCAGTGGTTGGGCCACTTAAGACCCACTGCAGGCTACCTTCAGGATTTAAAATTACTCCCCAATTCCAGAATCCAAGGGATTCTCTTGGTCTCTTCTTATCCCCCGTTTGATAGTGCTTATTCTTTTGGCTTATTTTTAAGCATTTTTTCAACAAGTGCTTACATTTCTGGCCGAACTTGGCCCACCACATAATTTTCATAATACCTATACTATCCCCATTTGAAAGAAGTGCTTTTTCACCAAACACTCATAAGCACTTATTTATCTAATAAACACTCCCAAATGGGGGCTTAGACTGGTATCGTGATGCAGTACAGAAGCATTTCTGGGCCTAAGAGAGAGCTGGACTGATTTATGGAACAAAAGGAGATGAGTGCAGAATTTCCAAAAGATTTTCTATCAAGATCACCATAGCTGATACCTGTGAAGGTCTTGTTAACGATCATCCAGGAGTTTATTGACCAGGTTGCATTCATGATGTTTGTGTAGAGGGTTTATGACTCAGGCCCTCTCTTTTGAGAGTAAGCTTGAATTTATGTAATTTTTACCTCTTCGTTTTCATTAATGCATGCATGATCTTGTTACCAAAAAAATGACAAAAGATTAGACTTTGGATTTAGAAGAAAAAGGAGCCACCTGGTGGCTTTATCCTTACATGTAGATCGTAGAACCATCAACTCCATTCTTTTCTTTGGATAGGCTTTGGAGAGCATTCTTTGCCTTTACCTGTGTTCAAGATAAAAGTAAATGTTTAAATCTGTCTTGCAGTCACATCTTTATTGGGTATTACAAACTAAAGAATATTAAATTGGTGGGATCACCCTCTCAATGCACCCAGTAAGAGGTGGAGAGCTTTACTGCATGCACAGTTGTGGAGTACTTGAAAGGAGAGGAATGCAAAAGCATTCTAGAATTAGGTGAAACATTGTTAAACATTGATTGAGATGATTATTGTTAGGTTCATTCATTAGGTTACAACCATGGAGATTTGCAAAGATTTATCAATAAAATAATATCATCAGGAGAGTGGAGTAGCATAACAAGATGTCAAGATATGCTCCCATAAAGGATTTTTTTATTCTGATTACAAAATATAAAATTCATTTAGCATGAAAAATCAAGATAATCTAATTCTGGTCTTCTCTTTCATACCCCCCCCCCTTTTTTTGTTTGGTTTTGTTTTTTTTTTCTTTTTTTGGGAAGAAGAAGAAGAAGATAGCATATAAATTGTATTTCAGTATGTCCATGGATGGTGGTGTTCCTGAGACAAGCTTGCAACACACTATCAATGCTGTATCCACGTATGGTAATGTTTGCATAATAGTTGCAATTGTTCCTTTTCAATTTTATCCCTCACAATTTGAAGTCAATAAACAAAATAGTCAGAGAAATGCCTACCATGGTACTTTTCATTATATGTCCCATTAAGTCAAACCGGAAACCATCAACCTGGAAAATGGCACATAATGAAATGTCATTGAAATTAAAGTTTATAACAAGAACCTCACATAATGAACAACAACATTCCAAAGAACAAGGTGCATCTCTCATGCTTGAATTGATTGACTAATCCCATTGTAAGACTTCTTTTTTTGGTAGAAATCCTATTCTAAGACTTCAATGTCGCAATATGTTGTATGAACAAAAGGAACAACATCAATTCTATTTGACTACCATGTGAAAGTGGCAAACCCGTTAGAGAAAATTATGGACTTCCTTTGGGAACCAGGAGACTCTAAGAAGGATCACCTAGTGAAGGACGCCTAGGAATAGGAAATGTTAGGATGAGAAACACAGCATTATTGGGGAAATGGTTATGGAGGTCGCCGTTGGAACAGGATAGACTACGGCATAGGGTGCTTGGCAGCATATGTGGTTGGCAGATAATGGTTGGGATGCAGGAGTTGACCCTAGGGCTTCTCGATGTTCTCCCTGGAAAGCTATTCATGGTATATTGCCTTTCATCCTTCCTTACTTTAAACTTGATGCCTATGCAGGAAACAAAGTGTTGTTTTGGGAAGATGTTTGAGCTGGAGAGATTCCCCTTAGTGATAGGTTTCCAGGGACTTGGGATTGAGGGGAAGACTAAGGGAGTCGGAAATGGCAATGGTGAATGAACTAGTTACTCTTGTTTCAAGGCACCAAGGTTAAGCTAGGCAAAAAAATCTATCTATCTATCTATCTATTTTGTATATATATATCTTAGGGTAGATCCCTAGGTTTCATAGTAATAAGTAGTGTGATCTTTAACTAATAATCGCCATAATTCTCATGAAATAAGTATAAACCCCATATCAATATATAGAAAGTGAACATATTTATGAGTAGAAAAATAAGGAAATAAACATACAAAAAATAAGGGTTGAGCCCTTGTTTTGATCTTAGGAAGAAGAAGAAGAAGAAGAAGAAGTCCTATTGATCAGAATCAGCGGCAACTTAATGATTGGGAGATTTTTTATCTGGTAAGCCTTCTCCAATTCATTCAGGCACATTTACCTGATACGAATCGGCAGGAGGGAAGATTGTGGAGATGGTCCAAAGATGGAAACTTCTCTGTCAAATCCTTCTCTGAGGAATTGGTTCACTCACCCCCCTTAGATTTTCCTTGGAAGGAGATTTGGGTCTCTCATATGATCATATCCCTTCTAAGATAAATTTCATGTGGACAGCTGTAAATGGAAAGTGCCTATCAAAGGTAGGTATGCCTTTGAACTCTTTGGCTTGCGTGATGTGCAGTCAAGAAACAGAATCCACCGACCATCTTCTCTTGCACTGTCAAGTAGCAAGTTTCCTTTTTAATCATGTTTGTGGGCTGCTAAATGTAAGGTGGAGCCAACCAAGGTGCTTATTTGATCTCCTGAAGTCCTGGAAACTGCTGAGTTTAAATCAAAAAGGGAAGATTTTGTGGAGCACAATCCCCCATGCCATTTGTTGGGGACTGCGGAAGGAGAGAAAGAGAAGAATTTTTGACAAAGAAAGCTGGGCTCTGGACAAGGTGCATCAGATTGTGGCTTCAATCCATTCCTGGCTTTCAGCCGCAGATCTCTTTAGAATAATTTCTCACGATCAGTATTTTGAAAACAGCATCCTTTTGGCTAATCAGATAAGCAGATAAGTTTTTTTAATCTTGCTTCTGATGTTCTTTGTTAAAACTTTTTGGGATCTTTTTGTGAATTCCGATGTATAGTTCCTGGTTGTACATGGTTGATCTGTCAACACTTGTTATTTGTGTTTACAGCTTACTTTTAATACAAATCTTTACTTTACCTTCTCTCAAAAAAAAAAAGTCATATTGATTGTTCTTGTGTGTCAATTGGATAAAATCTTCCAGTTTTCACTTATCAAGTCAGGTTTAAAAGTCCTAAAGGGTTCAAGACCATGTCACTAACTTGTGTCTCGATTAAACCCAAACAAATAAGAAAATAACAAAAGGAAACTAGTATAACAATAACAATATTAATACTATAAACCCACAATATGAACAATTTAGTCTAATAATATCTATTGTACTACTATTAATAACATTACATAAAAATATAAAATATTGTGTGGTGTCTTACATATAAATATGTATGTGTTTGGGCAAGGCGACCCTCCAAGAATGCCATATTTATACCCTCTGCTTGGATTCTGGTGAGACGATCACACACCTATTAATATCTTGTCCTTTTGTGCACTTTATATGGTCCTAGTTCTCTTCTCTCTTCGGTTGCAGGTGGACACCTGCCCCGAATGTGGGAAGCCTTTTGACCCAAGATTTTTCAAGCAACCGAAGGTGTGGTAGAACCATGTGGAGAGCCACAAGAACAACTATACTCTAGTCAGTCTGGGAAGAAAGAAATAACAAGATCTTTAAAGGAGTGGAGAAATCCAAGGAGGAAACTGTAGAAAGAATAACCATTATGACTATTCATTGGTTGAAAACTCTAGATTTGTTTAAAGATTTCTCAACCGAGGACATATTTAGGAATTGGGGAGTGCTGGCAGCTACAACATCCACAAAACCTATTGTGCAGGAATTATGGTCCCCACCAACACAACAAAGAATAAAGTTGAACTTCGACGGGAGCTCTAGAGGTAACCCAGGTCCTTCAAGTATAGGGGGAGCATTCAAAGATGGAGATGGGAGAATTGTTGCTATCTTTTCTGAGCCAATAGGGGTGGGAGACTCATTGAGAGCGGAAGTGATGGCTCTGCTTCAAGGTGTAAGATATGCCAAACAATTGGGGTTACACCAAGTGTTGATAGAAGGAGACTCTAAATTGTTAATGTTGGCTGCAATTAGGCAAGTTAGGAGCATGGATGTATCGACAGCCCATACGGGAAATTCTCAATATAACAAGGGAGATGGGTGCACGCTTCAAGTGGAGAAGAAGATCAGCTAATGGTCTGGCGAATACCTTAACCAAACAAGGGACTGTGAGGAAAAGTTTGTTTTGGGCAGTTTTGTAATTCAGATTACTTGGGCTCAACACCTTTATTAGGGGTTGACAATTGTATCTTAATTATGTAGTAATGAAGTTACCATTTCCAATCAAAAAAAAGATAGACAATTGAAGGGAATTGGAATTTAGATGGAAATATTAATTATTTTTGTCTTGAAATGGAAAAAAATATTTTAAAAAAAAGTAACAAGGATGTCTTAGGAGAATATAAAGGCAAGTGGCAAGGTACTAAAGTGTTGAAGATTAATCAGTTTTATGATGTTTTTCTGAGTAGATGTTTTATGTTAGTTGTTAGATAGGAGGTGGGGACCACAGTAGTTATGTGAGTCCAAATTTTATTATGTTTTTGAGTGTTATATATGCTGTTTTATGTTTTGCAACCCTATAAGGGCATAGTTGTCTTTGTATTGCTCTATTATTTTTAGTCTAAATAATAAGTGAAAGGGGGCAGCCAGATTATTGCTCTCTTTTCTTTTCAACTTCTCTTCTCTTCTTCTCCTTCTCTCTTCAAGAAACTACTTTTCTTTAGTAGAAGATCAAGACTGCAATCAGCCTTGAACCCTAATAGATTTTAGGTTAAGAAAAGTGAGAGGAAGGAGAAAAGAGAGAAGAGGAACAGGAGAACACAAAGGTTTGAAAGAAGGGACAGATTCTAACACATCTGCCGCCGCCACTCTCTTAGTATTTATAGGTTATGTTCAGTACATAGAGAAAAGGACAAATCTGCCCTTAGTACTTACATGACAAATAAAGTAAATAAAAACTGAAATAACAAACTAACCCCAACTGACACTACCATGACTGAAACAAATAATTACACATACTGTCCTACGAACACAGTGGGGACCACTGCTGTGGGGCCCACATCAGTGTTCTCTACACTCCCCCTCAAGTTGGGAGTAGATATTTATCATTCCCAACTTGGATAGGTCTGCCTCTAACTTCTTCCTTGGTACAGCCTTGGTGAGGATATCCGCGAGCTGCATATTAGATGTGATATACGGGAGACACACTTCTTGTGATGAGACCCTCTCTCGCACAAAATGTCGATCAACTTCAATATGTTTAGTTCAGTCATACTGCACTGGGTTGTGGGCTATATTAATAGCTGCCTGATTATCACAATACAACATCAAGGGCTTCTCATAGTCAATACCCAACTCTTCAAGTAGTGATCTCAGCCATAGGATTTCAGCCACTCCGTTAGCCATTGACCTGTATTCCGCTTCAGCACTAGAGCGGGAAACAACACTCTGTTTCTTACTCCTCCAAGAGACAAGGTTACCTCCCACAAGGGCACAATATTCAGAGGTAGACCTCCTGTCATCAGCACTCCCAGCCCAATCGGCATCTGTATAGACCTCCACCTTCATGTGATTATTGTTCTGAAGCAGTATACCTCTACCTGGGCATCTCTTCAAGTATGCTAATATTCTCTCTGCTGCAAGGAGATGAGAAGTTCTAGGGGAATGCATGTACTGGCTGACAACACTAACTGCTTAACTGATATCTGGCCAAGTGAGGCAGAGATATAGGAGCTTTCCAACCAACCGTTGGAACATAACTTTGTCTTCAAGAGGCTCCCCACCCTCTACACTAATCTTGTGATCCTATTCAATAGGTGTATCAGCAGGCTTAACACCTAACTTTCCAGTTTCCGCCAACAGATCTAGAACTTCTCTAAGAGATAAAGATCCCCTGTTTAGATCTAGCAACCTCAATATCCAAAAAATACCGTAGTGTACCAAGATCTTTCACCTCAAACTCTTGATGAAGGAGCTGTTTGAGGGACTCAATCTCACCACTATCATTTCCTGTCACTACAATATCATCCAC
This sequence comes from Nelumbo nucifera, assembly GCF_055504915.1. Classification (NCBI taxonomy): domain Eukaryota; kingdom Viridiplantae; phylum Streptophyta; class Magnoliopsida; order Proteales; family Nelumbonaceae; genus Nelumbo; species Nelumbo nucifera. The sequence continues at coordinate 7,986,845 of NC_142654.1, read as the reverse complement.
ATATACAGCAAGCAGGGTCAGAGAGGAGTCCATCCTCTTAATGAACAGTGTATGATCTGACTGGGCCTGTACATAACCGAACTTTCCAAGGGCTAATCTGAAACTACCAAACCAGGCTCTAGGTGACTGCTTCAAACCATACAATGCCTTGTTCAGTCGGCAAACCTTCTTACCTGTCTCTGTATCATAGAATCCAGGAGGCAACTGCATGTAGACCTCTTCCTGTAAGTCTCCATTCATAAAAGCATTTTTAACATCCATCTGGAACAAGGGCCAAGAATGATTTTCTGCAAGGGATAACAGAACTCGGATGATGGTCATCTTGGCTACTGGGGCAAAGGTCTCCAAGTAGTCTATACCATAAGTCTGGGTGAACCCCTTTGCAACCAGCCGGGCTTTGTACCTTTCAATGGAGCCATCAGCATTATGCTTCACAATGAATACCCATCTATATCCAACCGGATTCTTTCCTTTGGGTAGGTCAACCAGTGTCCAAGTATTATTTTTCAACAGGGCATCCATTTCGACTTGCATTGCATCTTTCCACTCTAGAACTGAGAAGGCTTCTTGCACTGTTCTTGGAATAGGGACATTGGCAATGGAAGTGAGATAGGACCGGTAAGAGGGAGATAGGCGATCATAGGATAAAAACTGTGAAATGTAGTGAGCTGTAGATGTGGTGCAATGTCATTTCCCTTTGCGGACGGCAATAGGGAGATCAAGGTCATCCACAGGAGGGGAAGTAGCAACAGTGGAAGGTGTCTCAGTGGGCTCTGGACTGTAATACCTGGATCTGGAGCCGCAGAAGGAACTGGAGCTGGCCTGGACTGCCGATGACTAGGATCAACCTGCCTGCATCGCCTGTGATAGACTCTCAACTCCTGATCCCTCTGACCACCCTCACCACTACAGCCTTCATCACCCAGTGGAATAGGTAAAGGAACAGCCCCACTCCCACTGTGCTCCTCCTGAGGAAAGAGACTCAAAATCACACTCTCACTGCGCTCCCCCTGAGGAAAGAGACTCAAAATCCCACTCTCACTACTCTCCCCCTGAGGAGAAACCCTAGGATAATAGGGTGTCTCTTCAAAGAAGGTGACATCCATGGAGACAAACCTTTTCCCTGAAATAGGACCATAGCAGCAATAACCCTTTTGAGTTTGTGCATAACCGAGGAAATGCATTTGGAGGCCTTAGGTTCAAACTTGGAATGATGGGGCCCGAGAAGCTGAACGAAACAAGTACAACCAAAGGTTTTAAGGGGAACGGTGAACAACTCCTCGTCTGGGTATAGAAGGGAAAAAGGGGTTTTCATATCAAGAACCCGGAAAGGAACCCGATTAATGAGATATACTGTCATGAGGATAGCATCACCCCAAAAGCGAATAGGTACATTGGAGGTAAACATAATGCTTCTAGCCACCTCCAAGATGTGCCTATTCTTCCTTTCGGCAACCCCGTTCTGCTGCGGTGTATCAGGGCAAGTGCTCTGGTGAATAACTCCATGGCTAAGGAGGTAGGAGGTCAATGACTTAGCAAAGTATTCCTTTGCATTATCAGATCTAAGAACTTTGATTTTGGCCCCAAACTGAGTGAGAATCATCTAATGGAAGTTTTGGGTCAGAGCAGGAACCTCATCCCGAGAACGCATAAGATAGACCCAAGAAAACCGGGTATGGTCATCAACAAACAACAGAAAATATCTGTACCCACCCATAGAAGAGATGTGATATGGCTCCCAAACATCAGTATGCACAATATCAAAAGAATAATTACTCCTTTTATTACTCAAAGAATAAGAAGTTCTACAATGTTTGGCAAACTCACAACTCTCACAGTTCAACTTTGACAATTCAACAGACTCAAATAAAGCAGGAAACAGACTCTTCAAGGACCGGAAAGACAAATGACCTAATCGATTATGCCAAAGCATAACCGGACTCACAAACTGAGAAACAAATGACTTCTTATCCACTGGTCTTCCCGACGAGAACTCTCTCCAAGCAGATAGATCCCATTCGCCTCACGGCCAATCTCAATCACCTTCCTCGTCTCCAGGTCCTGAAAAACACATCGGTCAGGGAAAAAGGTTACTGAACAGTTCATATGTTTGGTAATACTACTGACTGAAAGCAGGTTAGTATCAAGCTTAGGAACATGCAAGACAGAAGATAAAGAGATAGTATCCGATAACTTGATGTCACCCTTGCCCGAAATGGGAACAAGAGAGCCATCAGCAATGGATACTCTATCTCTACCGGAGGACAAGTGATAAGTAGTGAACAATGATGGCAAGCTAGTCATATGGTCGGATGCACCTGAATCTATTACCCAACAGTGTTCAGTATTACCTGGAGCTGAAGCATGGTAAGCTGAGGCTCGAGTACCTGAATGTGCAAATGCAGATGTGGCAGGAGCTGATGGTGACTGAGATGGCTGAGCTGAACTCCCAACTTCCTTTTCCAACTGTATGAGGGCAGCCCGAACCGCAGCTAAGGCCTCTAGGGATGTGCCTTTGGTGCCCAATGAGGATGTTGAATCAGTGTTCACAGCCACATGAGCATTACCCTTCTTATTTCTTAGTTTTGTTGGGACCAAATGAGGATGTAGCTTCCAAAAAGTATCTTTTGTGTGCTTGGGTTTCTTGCAATGTTCACATACCAGGTCCCGTTTATCTTCCTTCTTCCTGTCCCTTTCTGGATCACCCCCTGACTTAGGTTTAACAGCTGTCAAGGCTGGGGAAGGGGGTTGAGGTTGCATCATGACTTTCCTCCTGGTCTCTTCACTATGCACCAGGGAGTATGCTTGAGAGAGGGTCACACTATCTCTAGTCAGTATCTGTTGCCACACAATGTCATATTCTGAATTCAGGCTAGCCAGAAACTCAAACACCCTATTTCTCTCGACTTGCTTTCTGTGAGTCTGTGCATCTTTGGGACTCTCCTTAGCTGTCTTTTCCCACAAGTAATTTCGGCTGATATGTGGCTGCATAGAATTACACAGCCATGCCATAACCAAATAGTTCTCTTAAACCCACTTGGTGTACATTGGGTCCTCCTTGGAAGGTTCTTTCACATCTCCCAAGAGGTAACCCAGTTTTCCCCTTCCCCCAATAGCCATCATGGCTGATTGGGCCCATTCCAAGTAATTTGACCCATCAAATCTCACAGTTGTAATCTGAAACCCAGTTTCAGATACACTACCATAACTTTTGTTCCCAAAACTATTTTCTCCCTGATTTTTAAACTCCATCTTTGGTCAAGAATCAGTAGCTACAAACTGCTAGAGTCACTACACCAGAAAACAGCACTTGGACAGTCAATCACAATCAGAAAACAGTATAGAATTAATGCAGGTCTGATCTGAAGCCAATCTGTAATCACGGTATATGCATGACGTAGTTGCAGGTTTGATCTGAAACCAATCGACAATCACAGTATATGCATGAAACCAGTACAAATCTGATCTGAAATCAATCGGCAATCACAGTACCAAGCAGTCCGTAGAAGTTTTTATCCCCTAGGAGAGCTCGAAGCCAAAAATAGGTCTGAAACCAGCTTAGAGAGCAATCTGAGATGCTGGAGCAGAGTTAGGGTTTTAATCGTAGGTCTGAAATACGTGCTCAGCCGCACTTTCCAAGCAGTCCGTACAGTTAGGACCTGTCGTAGGGTCAATGTGAAACCCTAAAACTGATCACCTCTGAGAGAAAACCCTAAAACAATCACTTTCCAAGAAGATAAAGAGGGTTCGGTCCAACAGTCAAACCCTAGATTAGAGAGAAAAACCCCTAAAGCAGTTCGGCCTCTCCTTCTAGATTAGAGAGAAAAATCCTAAAGCAGTTCGGCCTCTCCTTCTAGATAGGTCCAACCTATCTCGACTGATAGCAGTCTCTGGAAACTAAATAAAACTTACTCAAAGAATGTTGTTCGCTGCCTTCCAGGGTTGCCTGAACCCTAGCCTTCGTTGCTTCTTCCTGATTACCAACACTCTGCAAGCCGTGGCAAGTCCTCAACAGCTGCGAAACTCTCCTAATAATCTCCAAGAATTAGCCGACGAATACTGGTTCATAAGCTTCCAGCCCTAGCTGGTTCTCATGTGGCCGGCTGGACTAGACACACATGAGAAGCCCTAGATAGGCTCTGATACCAATTAGAAGATCAAGACTGCAATCAGCCTTGAACCCTAATAGATTTTAGGTTAAGTAGAAGAAAAGTGAGAGGAAGGAGAAAAGAGAGAAGAGGAACAGGAGAACACAAAGGTTTGAAAGAAGGGACAAATTCTAACACATCTGCCGCCGCCACTCTCTTAGTATTTATAGGTTATGTTCAGTACATAGAGAAAAGGACAGATCTGCCCTTAGTACTTACATGACAAATAAAGTAAATAAAAATTGAAATAACAAACTGACCCCAACTGACACTACCATGACTGAAACAAATAATTACACATACTGTCCTACAAACACAATGGGGACCACTGCTGTGGGGCCCACATCAGTGTTCTCTACACTCCCCCTCAAGTAGTGAGACTAGAAGGGAAGATAAGAAGGACTTGGTGTGTGATTATTGCAAGAAGCCTAAGCATACCAGAGACACTTGTTGGAAGCTTCATCCAAATCTTATGCCTTCCTGGATAAGGAACAAGAAGGGAAATGCAAATGTAGCCACTATAGGAGACTTTTCGGCCCCTCTTTCCCAAACTGATTGGGAATCCATTGCAGGAGCAGCAGTGAGAACAGAATTGGAGAGGTTTGGACAGCTTATGAGTAAGAAAGATTCACCTAGCTCTAGCCTTCCAGATGGATAATAGAATGCAGGAGCCAACTACACCACTTCCTTTGCACATATTGGTAGTTCATATGCAATTGCAAATCTTGCATCCACTTCAGGTAAGGAGGGATCTCCCTGGATTATAGACTCAGGAGTATCTGAGCTCATGACTAATGCCCCTACCCTTTTCAGCTCTTATCAGTTGTGCTCTGGTAGAGACAGAGTCTCTACAGCAGATGGTTCACATATTCCCATTGTTGGGAAGGGGACAGTTAGAGTGACCAATGATATAACTCTATATTTTGTTTTACATGTCCCTACACTTCATACCAACCTACTGTTTATTAGTTCTTTGACAAAAAATTTGAATTGTTCCGTGACCTTTCTTCCTAGTAATTGTGTTTTGTAGGATCTGGAGTCAAAGAAGATGATTGGGAGTGGACGTAAGGTGAATGGAGTCTACCTTCTGGATGAGATTTCGAGACATCAGGGCCATCATGTTAGCAACGGCAATAGTAGTGGGTCAAAGTCAGTGAACCAGATTATGCTTTGGCACAATCGCTTGGGACATCTTTCTTTTAGTTCTTTGAAATGTCTTTTCCCAAAGTTGTTTGAGTCTGTTCAGTTATCTACTTTGAAGTGTGAGAGTTGTCAATTAGGAAAGCATTGTAGACAGTCTTTTAAACCAAGTAATAAAAGAAGTACTTTTGCTTTTAATATTGTTCACACTGATGTATGGGGGCCATATCATATCCCGACCATGGGAGGATTCCGTTAGTTTCTCTTGTTTGTGGATGATTATACACAATATTCTTGGATATATTTGATGAGATCACGTGATGAGGTTCCTAACTTGGTACTACAGTTCCACCAGATGGTTCTTACGAAATTTGGAGTGAGAACTAAGGCTTTTAGATCAGATAATGCCAGAGAGTACTTTGAGAAGGACCTGACCACGTATCTCTTAGAACATGGTGTAATTCATCAGAGTAGTTGTGCATATACACCACAACAAAATGGAGTTGCTGAGAGGAAAAACAGACACATTGTGGAGGTGGCAAGGAGTCTTATGGTGTGTTCTTTAGTTCCTGTGCAGTTCTTACAGCCGTGCATTTGATTAACCGTGTTCATTCACGGACTTTGGGGCTTAAGGTGCCATTTAGTCTTCTTTTTCCAAATCGGGAGATATTTCATATACCTCTGAGGGGTTTTGTTTGTGTTTCCTTTGTTCACATTCTTGGCCCTCATCGCAAGAAATTGGATCCTAAGGCCAAGAAATGTGTTTTCCTTGGGTATGCTCAGAACCAAAAGGGGTATTGCTGTTATGACCCAGTGTCGAGGAGCAGATTTGTCACTGTGGATGTTACCTTCTTCGAATCCACCTTCTTCTCGAGTGGCTCTCCTCAGGGGGAGAGTTTTAGGAGGATAACTCACAATATGTTCCTCTTCCTGTTTATTTGGTGCCTGCATCAGTTCAGCCAGCACCTGCACCTCCAGTTTCATTACCTGAGCCACTACGGGCAGCCTCACAGAAATATCAACGCCAATAGATAATGGTTGACTCCACACCACTCTCTATCAATCCTTCTGAAACTCCAGATTCGGCAGATACAGTTCCAGGTATTCCTCTTGAGCCTGAGCCTGTTATGTTTTCTAATAATAATGTTCCTATCCCTAACACCATTGTTGCAGCTGATCCCACTGACATTGATCTTCCCATTGCACTTCGTAAGGGGAAGAGAAAGTGTACAGCCCATTGCATTTCACACCATCTTTCCTACAGTGCCTTATCACCCTCCTACCGTGCTTTTCTTTCTTCCCTGAATTATGTGCCTATACCCAAGAATGTTACTGATGCTCTCTCCAAACCTGAGTGGAAAACAACCATGCAAGATGAGATTGATACTTTGGTCAAAAACCAAACTTGGGAAATAATTGATCTCCCCCCAGACAAGGAGACAGTCGGATGTAGATGGGTATTCACAGTGAAGTATAAGGTCGATGGCAAGATAGAGAGGTACAAGGCAAGGTTGGTAGCAAAAGGGTATACTCAGACCTATGGTGTTGATTATCTGGAAACCTTTGCACCAGTAGCTAAGATGAGTTCAGTTTGTATCCTTTTATCTCTAGCAGCCACCTATTCTGGCCCTTGTTCCAGCTTGATGTCAAAAACGCCTTCCTTAATGGTGATTTACAAGAGGAGGTATATATGGACATTCCAATAGGCTTTTATGAAAATGTTGGTAAAGGAAAGGTGTGCAAACTCAGAAAATCTTTGTATGGACTGAAACAATCACCTAGGGCTTGGTTTGACAGGTTTAGAGGGGAACTCGTTCGTTTTGGATACACACAGGCACAGTCTGATCACACCCTCTTTGTGAATAGGAGAGATGATCTGGTGTCAATTCTGATTGTGTATCTGGATGATATAGTGGTGACAGGAAATGATCTAGAGGAGATTGATGATCTCAAAAAATCATTGCAGCAAGAATTTGAGATCAAAGATCTTGGTGAGCTCAAATACTCCTTGGGGATTGAAGTTGAAAGATCCAAGCATGGGATCTTCATTTCACAGAGAAAGTATGTACTTGACCTATTGCGGGAGACTGGGAAGCTCGGGACCAAACCAGCAAACGCTCCTATTAATCCAAATCACAGAATTAATGGTGTGGATGGTGAGTTGGTAAAGGATGTGGGGAGATATCAAAGAATGGTGGGCCGACTATTGTATTTGTGTATGACACGACCAGATATTTCTTATGCTGTCAATGTTGTGAGTCAGTACATGCATGCACCTCGGGTTCAGCACTAGGAAGCTATTGAGAGAAATACTTGCATATCTGAAAAAGCACCCTGGCAAAGGCATTCTTTTCTCAAATCATGAGAATCTGAAGCTAGAATCCTATACAGATGCAAACTAGGCAGGATGCTTAGATGACAGAAGGTTTACATCAGGAGTGTGTACCTTTGTAGGTGGAAACTTGACCTCCTGGAAGAATAAGAAGCAAGCGGTTGTGGCAAGGTCAAGTGCAGAGGCTGAGTATAGATCCATGGCTCATGGTGTCTCAGAACTTCTTTGGGTTAGATCTCTTTTGAATGAGATTGGGGTGAAAGCAAAGGAACCTATGATGTTATACTGTGACAATCAGGCTGCAATCAATATTGCCCACAATCCAATTCAGCATGATAGGATAAAACACATTGAAGTTGATAGACACTTTATAAGAGAAAGGGTAACAACTGGAGAAGTTTGTTTGCCTTATGTCTCTTCAAAGTTGCAGCTGGCTGATGTTCTCACTAAAGGGGGTGGCAAAGAACAAGCTTGAACATGATCTACACAAGTATGGAATGTGTGACATTAATTCCCAACTTGAGGGGGAGTGTTGAAGATTAATCAATTTTATGATGTTTTTCTAAGTAGATGTTTTATAATAGTTGTTAGATAGGAGGTGGGGGACCACAGTAGTTATGTGAGTCCAAATTTTATTATGTTTTTGAGTGTTATATATGTTGTTTTATGTTTTGCCACCCTATAAGGGCATAGTTGTCTTTGCACTGCTCTATTGATTTTAGTATAAATAATAAGTGAAGGAGGCGGCCAGATTATTGCTCTTCTTTTCAACTTCTCTTCTTCTCTTCTTCTCCTTCTCTCTTCCTTCTCTCTTCAAGAAACTACTTTTCTTTCATATTTTTTAATTCAGCAGATTTCTACTTAAAGAAACCTAGTAATGGAATGAAGAGGTTCAAAATATAAATAGGTTAAAGCGAGCATGCTACAAAGAATGGCAAAAAGCTAGAAATGTAGAAAATTGAGAAAAATATAAAACCATAAGAAAGGAAGTTAAAAAGAAAGTAAATTTAGTTAAATGTAAGGCTTATGATGAGCTTTACCATAAATTAGGCACTAAAGAGGGAGAAAAAGGAATGTATAAACTAGAAAAGCTGAGAGAAAGGAAAGGCAAAGATTTAAACCATGTTAGGTGTATTAAAGATGAAAATCAAACGGCCTTGGTAAAAGATGAGGAAATCAAACAAAGATGGAAAACTATTTTGAAAAAAAATATTAAATGAACAGCAGGAAGAGGATTCTAATGGCGGAGAATCTAGCAATACTAGTAGTGTTAAATCATTCTATAATGCTTTGGCAAGGAACCAAGTGGGGAAATCTAATGCCATCAGGATTTAGGGAAATATGGTTCCCCTAGAGTGGAAGCTTTTGCGTGGTTACTGACCTTAGACAGCATTCTTACACAAGATCATTTTAAAGGAAGAGGAATTCAACTGGCAGGGAGAAGTTACCTTTGCCTAGCAAAAGGGTAGAGTGTGATGCATTTGTTTATTGATTGTTGTTTTTCCAAGTATGCTTGGGGGCATTACTTCAGCCTTTTTCAGCTTTTGTGGAAGTAAAAAGGTGAAGATAGTTTGAAGCCACATCCCCTTTCGCTGCTATCTATTGGGATATTTGGAAGGAACGAAGCAAAAGAATATTTGATGACCAATCAAAGCACTGAGACCAAATTGTTTTCTTATGTGGATAGAGGTTCAGGGATTGGCCATTGTTCCTTCCAGAATATGAGGGAATCACAAATGAAGACTTTAATTGTAATTTTTCCTCTGTTTTAGATCTTGATCTTGGGAGATAAGTCTCGTACTATGTCTTTTCTTTTTGTTTTGGGGTGATGCCTCATCACCAACTTTAAGTGCATTTTTTATTAATAAAATTTTCTTTTTATTTATTACCATAAAAAAACCATTGGCCACAATTAAAAAAACAATCTTTAGGTAGTTTCCCTTTTACAGAAGGTTTTCTTCAAATAGAGTGTAAGTTGGGTTGCATTTATTTGTTTGAGGGCTCCTAGGGTATTTTGTGCTTCTAGTTAATACTCCTTTCGTAAGGGTCAATACTTTGCTGCATAAGTATGTTTCTTTTTCTTTTCCTTTTTTATGGGGAAGCAGAGGGGTGGATGAGGTGTTGTAGTTGGCTTGGATTCATTGGGTTTCAGCTTGGAGCTTCTTTCAGTCTTCTTTTCATTTGCATTTTGTGCACTTTTCTCTTTCTCATAAATATATCTCACTTACTGACTAAAAAAGTAGTAGGATCTTCTAAAGTAGATAAAATAAAATGTAAACAGTAGCAGTTCAATAAAATTTTCAAGTGATTCACCAAAAAAAATGTAAACACTAGAGTTGTTTTAGCAACACCATCACAGAGGTTTCAAGGACCACCTTATAATCAACCGCCCAGCAGAGAAGATCATCAAGAATCAAACGTTCTACCATAAAATGTTCACTAGCAGTATTATTTATGCATGTGCTGTTCTCAATACATCCATCAGAATTCCTTCTTAAATAGTAACCTGGAACAACCTACAAACAAAATCAGAGTCATAAGAATAGAAACTAAACTAATAAAAAAGACACAAATAAGATAGTAAAGCAGTAAAATAGGCACTACAGGTTGCCAACTTGCCACGCTTTGGGGATTAACAGGGAAACTATAGATGGATATGAACATAGAAATCAAATCATGACCTTGTCAAGTACAGAGTAATCATCAAGTGGGCCACTTCCATGCAAATGATTATAGACGACATCCAATATAACACGAAGACCAATTCGGTTAAGTGCCTGAAATTGAGATAATCAATAAAGCTATGAACAAGTAAGCACAAACCAACCAGAACTCAAGTGTATGCAAATAAATGATATATCTATGATTTATATATGGATAATATCAGATGTAGAAGTACCTGTACCATCTTCCGAAACTCAACTGTACGACATGAACCATTTGGATTGCTTGCATAGCTTCCTTTGGGGACTCCCCAAAGAACAGGATTGTATCTTTGTAAAAAAATGATGCAGGTTAATAAGAATGGGCATAAGCACCAAACTACAATTAATCAATTCACTCAATAGAATCCAGATTCATAAAATCTTACCCCCAATTATATCCATCATCGTCTTGAATTTCTGTAACTCGAGCTTGTTGCTGATCCGAATCTGGTGGTAATGTGGCCAGCATATCGGTGTCTGTAGAAGTTGTCATGTTAAATAGAGAGAAAATGCCAACCATGCATGACAATTCCAGATGATCTTAAACCATTGCAGATAAAACCCATAAAAGCAAGCATGAGTTAATATTATTCCCATCACAATTAAAGGAAATCTAGTTAAATATCCAACAATAATATAAAGATAAGATTATATAACTCCTGATTAGGTAGCAGAAATAGGGATGATGAGAAGTATTAGGGTGGAGTTGGACGTTTTTGATGTACAAGAGGTTTAGTTTGATGTACAACAGTTTTAAGGGAAATTTAAGGTGGAGATGAATGAAATAATTCATCTTGGTTTCCTAATGACTTTTCTGTTAGGGATCTTTTATTGTTGTGCTCAAGATTTAGTGAAGTTTAGTTTGTAGAGTCTTCATATGTAGTCTGGATGGTCTTGGAAGTGGTGCAATGTTTGGATGAGGGTTGTTGCTTATTTTCTTTTTGTCAGTGATTTCTTAGCACCTATACCTGCTTCTTGTTATTTTTAGTAAATTCTCACTTTTTAATCAAAATCTAAAGCTAACATATCATCTGCAACAAGGTTCAAGTCTAAATGTATACTTCCAGTGCTACATCTAGAAATTTTTTTGATAAGTAATAATAAGCATTTTATCAAGATTAATCAAGATGAACTATCAATACAGCATAAAGTTTCCCACGAAGAGGCACAAGATGCAACCTGGAAGCACTTGCATCTTCTCATCAGTCATCACCCCCCCCCCAAAGGACCAAGCTACAGTATCCGGCTCCATCAGCCACCCAATACCAGTTTAGAATCACCTTCAATGAGCAATCTCCCATAGTTCAGCACTCTAGCAATCTGTACTCCCTGTAGAACTACTTGGACTTCTGCACTAACTGCATCACCCACTCCAATTGGACCAGAGAATAAGGCAACAATCTGAGTATCTGACCCTCTGCATTTCTGAAATCTCCTCCAAGACTAAAAGACCCAGGATTACTGAGGCTGCTACCATCAAGGGTTAGCTTGATTTAGCCTTTTTCAGGGGGCTTCCAAGCTACAATAGGTTTGTTCTTAACCAAAGAAGATTTTGCAACCAATTCCCAGATTCTCCAAATGTCAACAAAAGAGAATTGTGAGAAAAGATGCAATGCTTTAGCCCAATTGATAGCCCTGTTCAATATGCAATCCCAAACAGTAGCCTCATCCCTCTCTTTATATCCTAGACTTCCCCATTGACTACATAACTATTAAGGTTATACCATTGGTTTTTTTTTATCAACAAGGAAAGTTAACTTTATTAATAAGACGAGAAAAAAAAAACAGGATTACAATATATCACAATCAAGCCCAAAAAACAGGCTACAATAAGGCCCAAAACAATTGCTGCCTATAGACCCTCTACTTGGCTAATGTGTCATCCATCCCATTTGCAAACCTTCTGATTCAAGAAAAAGTGACATTGAGTTCCCTAGTCAGGCTTTTACTTCCCTCAGGGTATGTCTATAAATCCAAGGAACATTATTCCTTGTGGTAGTCCAAGAGATAACCAGTTTAGAGTCCCCTTCGACCTCTAAGTTTTGTAGATTTGCTTGCTTAGCAAGTTTTAGACCTTGTAGCAACACTAACAGCTCAGCCTTTAGCAAATCTCCTACCCCTAAAGGGCTTGAATACATTGCCAACACTTTACTTGAGGAATCTCTAAACACACCACCAGTACCTACTAGTCCTGAGATTCATAAAGAGAACGCATCAAAGTTCAGCTTGATTTTATTGCTAGCTAGGGGGTTCCATTCCATCACATTTTTTTCTTTTACATTAGAAGAGTGTGCCACTTCATTCCATGCTCTTATCATGTCAGACGCTGAACAACTTTGGAATAGCTCTAATGTTTTTATCCATTCTGCAACTTTTATCTTTATAGTTTCCATAATTTCTTCCTTTGGCTTGTGCTTCTTATTGAAGACCCATGTGTTTCTTTCCTCCCAAACAGTCCACACCACCGCAACCCTAATTGTTTTCCACATCACTCTTCCTCTTTTCGTTGGCTGCCTTAGGAAATTTGGGCTGAAGAGACTCACTACATTCTGAGGAGTGATCCACCTGCACCCAGAGAGAGAGCAAAAAGACTCCAAACAAATAGCACAACAGGACAATAAAGCAGTAAATGGGGTAGGGATTCACATTCACCATTTTCAAAACAAATGTTAGTGTCGAGTATATAGGGGCAGATTAGTCATTTTGTTTATGTTTAGTATGAGGTGTAATGTTAAGTGATGCGTCCCATACTTAAGTAGGGGCACAAGAGTCAATTTGTTTTTTGATATAGAAAACTATAAATATGACCTGGCCGACCAGAGAGAGTAGATTTTTCTCTCTAGTTCGAACCAGCCTTTCTTTCTTCTCTTCACTCTTCTCCTCTCTTCCTCTCTCTCTTCTTTATCTTTTCTTCTCTATTATTCTGAAATTAACAGATATACAGATCTGAACGTTATCATGGTATCAGAGCGAGGTTAGATCAGTTCAGATCTGTATAGTCTCCTGTGCACCCTAGTTGAGTATTTTGTAGATGTCTCTTAGGTTTCTTGGAGTTTGACAAAAAGGCTGAAAAGGAGTGGTCGTTTTTTTCTTCTGGAGGTTTTAATGCCTCCAATTGATTGTGGTGTGGTGGCTTCAGGTGGCTGGTAGGAAACCCTCCGATGGACCGAAAAGGGTTGCTACAGTAGTTCCGTGGTCTATGTTCAGATGTGTGGTTCAGATAGGTGGTCAAAGATCTAGTACCAGATGTGTGGAGTGTTGGTGTGATGTCTTTGTGTGTGATGGTTTTTGTGTGGTGCCAAAAGTGGAGAATAGTGGTGATTACCATTGCTGAAACCTGTGATAGTGAATGTTTCAGCAATGGTCAGACGTAAGAGTGAAACAGTGGTGATCGTTCAGCTATAGGAGTGCAGTGTGGTGATTATTGGTGAGGTAGAGTAACATATTAGTGTGAGGAAGGAAAAAAAAAATTGGCATCTATGGGAGACAGTAGTGAACACAAGTCTATTATGATTCCCCCTGATTACTTGAATGTGCAAATGACCTCCATCAAATTGAATGGAGAGAATTACGTGCCTTGGGCCAAATCTGTTGAAGTGTTTCTCAAAGCTAAGAAGAAAGTAAAGCATGTGAGAGAAGACAAACCCCTAGTTGACTCTCAGGAGTACAATGATTGGGAACAAGAAGATGCACAGATTATGACTTTTATGGAATAGCATGGAACCTAAGATTAGTGTGAACTTCATGTTCTTAGACACAGCCTAGGAGATTTGGGATCATGCAAAGAAATGTTACTCAGGGCAGGACAATACCACTAGAGTATACCAGCTCTACCAAGAGTATTTTAATTTGCAGCAGGATAATCAAAATCTTGAGTACTATGCTAGTCTGAGGAATCTAAGGAATGAGTTGAATGCGTATCATCCCCTTACATCTGATGTCAAAATTCAGCAACAACAGAGAGAGCAGTTTGATGTAACCAGATTTTTTGTGGGATTGAAGTTTGAATACGAACCAGCGGGAGCACAAATACTAGGTGGGTCTACCCTCCCTTCCCTTGTAGAGGTGTTTGCCCGTATCCGGAGGACTTCCATTGGACATCCGGAGAACCCCACCATATCAGATAGGTCTGCTTTTGCACTGACAAGAAGGGGAGGTTGTGGTGGTAGAGGAGTAACTCATTAGGGTCAGCCAGGCTGTGGTGGTAGTGGTGGACACATGTACAGTCATGGTGGAGGTGGACACATGTACAGTCGTGGTGGTGGGCGTGTTGGAAGTCAAGATTCAGGGGAGCTCGTGGTAAAGGACATAGTAATGGTCCGAGAAGGTGTTCACATTGTGGTATGGATGAACATATTGTTAATTTTTGCTATGATCTACATGGCCCACCTTCAACCTAGGCAAATCATGCAGTGCCTAGTGGTGGTATGGGAGAAGAGAGTCAACAGGCCGGTCAGACACCTCCATCTACAGATGCCTCCAGACAAGAGATGATGAGTACTTCACGTAATGAATATGAGCGATTGATCCATGCTACTTCTCAGCCGAGTACAGTTACACTTGCCCACTCAAGTATGGCTTGTCTGGCATCCAAACCCTCCCATTGGATCATTGATTCTAGAGGTTCCGATCATATGATTGGGACTCCAGGTGTGTTCTCTTCTCTTTCTTCATCCTCTACAACCCACACTGTCACCCTTGCTAATGGTTTCTTCTTCTTCTCTTCTGCTTCCAGTCCCTGTTGCAAACCCCATTTCACTTGTTCCAGTTGCAACTAAGCCTTTGCCTCCGATGCCACTCCCCGCTGCACAGCCACCTATCCAGCAAGTGTATACGCATCAACATGCACCGGCACCTCCAACTACTTCATCGTCAACGGATCCGGCAGTGGTTTCCGCAATACCATCACACCCCGTTTCTGACCTTGACCTTCCCATTGCCCTGCGGAAAGGTAAGCGTAGTTGTACTCTTCATCCTATCTCTAATTATGTTTCTGTTTCTCACCTTTCTCCTTCCCATCGATAGTTTGTTTCGTTGTTATCTTTTGTTTCTATTCTTAAGGATGTCCAGGAAGCCCTTATCTCTCCAGGGTGGCGTCAAGCGATGGAAGAACTCTCCGCTCTAGCTCATAATCATATGTGGGATCTCACCACTCTTCCTCCAGGTAAGCATGTTGTCGAATGTAAGTGGGTATACACTATCAAGTATTTACCTGATGGTAGTGTTCAGCGGTTGAAAGCTCGGTTGGTTGCCAAGGGTGATTCACAGTTATATGGCATTGACTACACAGAGACTTTCTCTCCTATTGCCAAGATTAGTTCAGTTCGTGTTTTGATCTCTCTAGCTGCTATGTATGATTGGCCTTTGTTTCGGCTTGATATTAAGAATGCTTTTTTGCTTGGTTATCTTCTTGAGGTGTACATGGAGCAACCACCCGGGTTTGTTGCTCAAGGGGAGAATGGTAAAGTGTGTAAGCTCAAGAAAGCTATTTATGGACTTAAACAGTCCCCTCGTGCATGGTTTGGAAGATTCAGTGAAATAGTGAAGAAATTTGGCATGAAACAGTGTCAAGTCGATCATTTAGTATTCAGCTATGAGTCTGGTGCTAGGAAGATTTTGTTGGTGGTGTACATAGATGATATTGTTATTACCAGCAGTGACAAGTTCGAGATTGATAGGTTGAAAACTTTTTTGCATGACACTTCCAAACAAAGGACCTTGGTAAACTAAGATATTTCTTAGGGATAGAGGTAGCGAGGTCCAAGTATGGTATCAACTTGTGCCGGAGGAAATATGTCCTTGACCTACTAGAGGAGACAAGGTTGTTGGGTGCCAAACAAAATGAAACACCCATGAAATTGAATGTCAAGTTGAATAGTGATACAAGTGAGGAGTTTGAAGATCTAGGAAGGTACAAAAGGTTGGTGGGTAAGCTAAACAACCTAACATTATTCGGACAAATATTTCATTTGTGGTTAGTGTGGTGAGTCAATTTATGCAGAACCCCTGGGTTCCACATTGGGATGCAGTTCTAAGGATTGTAAAGTATTTGAAGGAGCTCCTGGTCGTGGCTTGCTATACAAGAGTGGAGGAAAACTTGAAACAGAAGGATACACTGATGCTGATTGGGCTGGTTCTGTATCTGACAGAAGGTCCACTACAAGTTATTGTACCTTTCTTGGGGGTAACTTGGTGACATGGAAGAGTAAGAAACAGATAGTGGTGGTAAGAAGCAGTGCAGAAGCTAAATACAGAGCTATGGCACATACAACTTGTGAATTAGTGTGGTTGAGAAACCTTCTACAGGATATGGGGTACTCAATTGACACTCCAATGAAGCTTTATTGTGACAACCAAGCTGCAGTCCACATCTCCTCTAATCCAATTTTTTCATGAGAGAACAAAACACATAGAAGTTGATTGTCACTTTGCGAGAGAGAAGGTTCTTAGTGGAGTAATAAGTACAACATATGTTAACACAGGAAGCCAATGGGCAGATCTGTTCACCAAAGGGTTGAGTCAGGCGAGAGTGGACTACATATGCAACAAGTTGGGATTATATGATATATACTCACCAGCTTGAGGGGGAGTGTTAGTGCAAAGTATATAGGGGCAGATTAGTCTTTTTGTTTATGTTTAGTATGAGGTGTAATGTTAAGTGATGTGTCCCATACTTAAGTAGGGGAACAAGAGTCAATTTGTTTTTTGATATAGAAAACTATAAATATGACCTGGCCGACTAGAGAGTAGATTTTTCTCTCTAGTTCGAACCAGCCTTTCTTTCTTCTCTCCTTCTCTTCACTCTCTCCTCTCTTCCTCTTTCTTCTTTATCTTTTCTTCTCTATTATTCTGAAATTAACAGATATACAGATCTGAACTTTATCAACAAAGAAAACACACATTAGGGGAGAGGCATTTGTTTGGCCTCCTTTTCTGAAGCATGTCACAAGTGTTCACCTTATCAAGGAAAACCTCCCAACACAGTGCTTGAACTTTGGGTGGAATGACTTACTCCATATCTCTTTTACCGAGAAGCTTTCCCCCCCCCCCCCCCGTAGGAGGTTGCACAAGAGTGTTGAAGAAAGAAGCACAAGTGACTATACCATCAAAAGTGGTAGACCAAACTCCGGTATCCTCCACATATTGAACCAAAAAAGTTGATTGAAGTTTGTCTACCAGTTGAATAAGGGCCTCACACTCATTATACCTCAACCCCCTCTTAAACCCAAAATCCTAGCTTAAACCTAATGAAGAAAAGGTAACAAAATATGGCATAGGATCATACATTGGTTGACATCGATCGAGCTATTTAAAGACTACTCGATTGAGGACATCTCTAGAGGATGATCTATAGTGGAAAATTCTACAAGTACAAAGAATGTGATCTAGGAACAATGGATCCCTTTAGTGCAATAGAGGGTTTAGTTGAATTTTGATCAAAGCTCCTTAGGTAACCCGGGTCCCTCTAGAATTGGGGGAGTGTTCAGAGATGGGGAGGATAGACTGATAACTGATTGCACTATATTCTGGACCAGTAGGCGTGGGTGATTCACTAAGAGCTGAGATTTTGGCACTACTCCAAGGCTTGAGACTGGCTAAGCAATGGGGACTTCACAATCTTGAGATTGAAGGAGACTCTAGAATACTAGTAGGCTGGCTGCAAATAAAGAGTTTGGGAGTTTGGACATTCAAACAACAAATGAGGGAAATTTCTTGCTTAGCAAGGGAAGCTGAGGCAACCTTCAAATGGACCAGGAGGTCAGTTAATGGTTTAGCTGACACCTTGGCAAAGCAAGGAACCCTTAGAAACAATTTATTTTGGGCTATGTTGTAATCTTTGAGAAAACTAGGGGTCAACACTTGTTGAGGGTGGTTGACAGTTGTACGCCTTAAACTTTTGTATTAATGAAAGTTACCATTTCCAGTATATATATATATATATATATATTTCCTCATTACTTGAGTGGAAGCTTTTTCTGAAATCTTCTATGCCATGTCAGCCAAGGTGGCCAGCTATCAGGCACTAGTTTATTCTTACACTGCTCCTATAATTTGTTCTGAATTACTGCTTGGTAACCGGGGTTAGTCATTGGACCCAGCTGACTCAGTTTCAATCAGGATGAATTAAACCAGGTCTGTGTTGGTTCACATGCCTATGCCCTTACACCTGAAGAAGTATTTAGGAACAAAGGCTGGGTTGAAACTTGAAACAGAACTCCTACCTACGTGCTTCCACTTCTTCTCATCATCAACACCAGCAAATTGGAAGGTTGGCAGCAGATGCACATGTGTGAGACCCGCATAAGCTAACTTCTTTAGATGGAGCACACCAGCAGAATCCTGCAAGCAGAATGTGCATTGCCAAGAAATAAATCTGTCAACAAAATAACTACCTAAAATGAAGGTTTCTAGTTGCAAACTTGCAACTAGAATATGTTTGTGTGTGTGTGTGTATTTCAGATGAGTATTGGCAACTCTTACTTAAGAAATGCACCATACATAATTTGATTACACATAATATACACTACAAGAGGCATAGAATAATTAAGCATAAGCATATAAAAAAGACTTACCACTATTTTAGTCATCTAATTTAAGACAACAATGCATCGGAATATAAATAATACCTATCTAAGTATAAACAAATGATGATGTGTAAAAGAAAATTATTATCTAGTAGAATACATAGATTTTTAGAGTTGCAAATGATGAAGGATGATTTGACCCGACCTATGAAACGGCGACACCTGGACACTGACTCAATGTAAGCGACAACTCAACATTGTGTTCCGGTACGGCTAAGTGATAGGCTCATAAAGCAGCCCGCTACGCGGTGGCAAGGTAAAGGAGAGGCTCGCTACAACGCGAGCTCCAGGTTCCCCGAGCTACCAATAAGGGAATACTCCAAGAATATTTCAGCTCGCGAGCTAGGGAAACCAGCTCGCTCTAGCACCTGGGCAGAAGACTGCCCCAAAGACCAACCTTGATGAGGGTCACCTCGAAGTACCCCAAAGAGCTTGCTACAAAGTAGCTCGCGCCAAGGATAGCTCGCTACGAGGTAACTTGCGACTGAGTGATGCGACGCTCTCAGGAAGCTTCCATCTGACAAGACCATACCGAACAGACTGCGCTACGTCTCTCGACTGGCGGCGCAGTCCTTGTTCTTTCGACAGTCTGTACCCACGTCTCTCGACAGATGGAGGCGTGCCTGCCCCTTTGGGACGTGTCACTCAACCAAGCGGATAGTACACTGTAACGATCACCTGCGCAGACCTGGCAGGTAACGGCTGTGGCAGGAGCCCAGTGGCGGTTATGCCTGATCTCGCAAGAACGCTCCTATAAAAGCCCCCAGGGCAGAGGAGAAACTCTCTCTTGAGACCTCCAACCTCTCAAGTATAGTGATAAGCGCGACCTCCACTCTTAGCTTTCATTTGCCCTCTTTACTTCCATACACAGTACTAACTTAAGCATCGGAGTATTCCCACCGGGCAAACCCCCGGAAATCCTTCCTTTCATCTTCTCAGGTGCCGCTCGTTGCCAGCAAGGAGCCTGTCAGCCGCCAGCTAGGAGTGCCCGGATCGCGCCACATCATTTGGCGTCGTCTATGGGAATCGCTTCAAAAAGCCTTTCCCTCCAAACTCTATCAATTCCTTCTTCTTCCTTGAAACAATCCAACGCAAATGGCTTCTTCTAGCAACGTCGGACGAAGCGCGGAAATGGATAACTCCAGGGAACAGCCCCAGTCTCCTACTATCTGTATCGGACAGTTCACCGTCCCCCTCTCAGCGGACGGAATCCCCAGCTTGAACGTGCCTCTCACAATGGCACCTGTCGTCGCCCCACTCCCTGCTACAGTCGGAACGATGTTCACTAAACCCTCGGTCGTGCCCCCAGCGGCCAGCCCGAACCAGCTGGAGGATCTGATGCAGTGCATGAAGGCCATGTAGGCCCAAATGCAACAGTTCCAACAACTTCAGCTCTATCAACAGCACATGCTGCACCAGGTCTCCCAGCACCAGTATCAGCAGCAGTTCCCTCAGCTGCCCCCACCCCAACTTCAACAGCCTCGACTCCAGCCTCAGCACCTGGCCTCGCAGCAAGCCAAATCTCGCCGCCAGAGCGAGCACTCCAGCCGAGGAGAGGCCCCCCAAAATCTCCCAAAAAATCAGGCCTCCCCCCATGGCAGACGGGAGAGACCGGCTACCCCGATCTCGCCGCGGGCGGACAGGTCGGGAGGACCCCGGCTCGGCAGGTCTACGTCGCCTCGACAGTCTAAGTTCGGAACCCCGATCCTTGAAAACCGGTTCAAGATCCTGGCAACAAACTCCAAGCAGGTCCCCTCTGTCCATAGCCATCACCAACAGACCGGGCTACTCCCGGCCCAAACCATTCTAGACAGCGCGGAGGTGAGCAGCACGAACGCCGAGCCCACCAAGAAGCAGAGACACCGCTGCCGAGCTCGCCGATCTGTCACCCGCGATTTGCCCGAGCCCATGGGCAAAGAAGAGGTAGGCTCGGCCGAAGCTAAGGCTCCCCTCCTCTCAGTCCCGTCCCCCCTGTCTTCCGAACTCTTGGTAGTCCCGATGCCCAAGGATTTCAAGCTTCCCCCTCTTGACAAGTATGACGGGTCGTTCGACCCGAATGATCATGTAGATGCCTTTCAGTCACAGATGCACCTGGCGCGAGCCAATGAGTCGTGCATGTGCGTGGCCTTCTCCACTACTTTCAGGGGAGCAGCCCGCACGTGGTACCAGAACTTGGCACCCGGGTCAATAAGAAGTTGGGCGCAGTTCGCGCAAGCCTTCACGGCCCACTTTGTCACCAGCAAACGGTGCCTGCGAACCGAAGAAACCATCTTCAACGTGGCACAAAGAGAAGGAGAGTCCATCCGGAGCTATATCAAGCGGTTCAACGACGCTTGTATGCAGATACCGCGCCTGGACCCCGTCGTACGCCTAGCAGCGGCCAAGAAGGGCGTAAAGCACAAAGAGTTCAAGTGGCACATGGTCGTCAACCAACCCGTGACCATAACCGAGTTTCTAAAGCTCGCGGATAAGTTCATAGCCACTGAAGAGGAGATCAACCAGAAGGGTGAGGGCGCACCCGAAAAAAGAAAGAGAGAAGGGGAACCTTCCAGTCAAGAGAACACCCGAAGAAAAAAGGAGATAGTTCGGGGAGCAAAGCCGGGTCAGTTGTTCCGAGCTCCCGCACCAGACCGAGCTGACAACACCCCACTAAACGCAAAGCGGGCCGAAATCCTGATGGCAATCAAGGACGCCCCGTACGTGAAGTGGCCGCCCCGTCTGAGGGGGAATCCCAGTGAAAGAAATAAGAGTCTGTATTGCAGTTTTCATAAAGACCACAGGCACAGCACCGAGAGTTGTAAAAACCTCCGCGACGAGATAGAAGAGCTCATCCGTCGCGGATATTTGAGAAACTTTGTACAAAATAATAATAATAATAGCAATAGTAATAGAACAGGTCGGCAAGGGGAGCACAACAAAGATGCTCCCGAGTCCAGCAGCAGGCTGGCCGAACAACCGCAGAGGCAGCCTCCAGAGGAGAGGCCAGTTCCCAGAACCATCCACATGATAGTGGGAGGTTCCATCGTTGCAGGGTGCACCTCAGCGGCAGCTCGGACGTCGGTTCGCGAGGTCGCCCGGGAGGAGCAGAACCCCCCAAAGCGGCCAAGAACAGAAGAGCCAATTTTCTTCACAGAAGACGATGCGCGAGGGGTCCATTACCCCCACGACGACGCGCTCATAATAAAGCTGAGAATCAACGACTTCGAGGTTAGGCGCATACACGTCGACTCGGGCAGCTCGGCCGACATACTCTTCAAAGCCGCGTTTGACCAGCTCCAGTTGCAGAAAAGTGACCTGAAGCCCGCAGACACTCCTTTGGTAGGCTTCAGCGGAGAGGAGGTCCGGCCCCTTGGGAAAATAACAGTACCTGTAGAGATCGGCACATGGCCTTGTGTGGTCAGATTCGAACACAACTTCCTGGTAGTAGCGACACCCTCTCCCTACAATGCCATAATAGGTCGACCGATCACCCATGTCCTACGGGCAGTGGTCTCCACTTACCACTTGGCTATGAAGTTCCCAACAGACTTCGGTGTGGGAGTAGCGCGGGGCGACCAGCTCGAGTCCCCCAAGTGCTACGTTGCCGCCCTAAAAGGGAAAACCAAGGTGGTCGATGACCTCGAACTGGAACGACCCACGGAGCAAGGCGAAGAGCGAGCCGCGCCCACGGAAGAAACAATCGCGGTCCCGACCTCAACAGCAGACCTAGCTCGGACGCTTCAAATCGGCGCTTCCGTCCAGGGGCCCCTACGATTCGAACTGGTAAGTTTTTTACTTCAAAATTTAGATATTTTTGCATGGTCCGCGGCAGAAATGCCCGGTATAGACCCCGAACTCATAACTCACAAGCTGAACACTGACCCTGTAGTTAGGCCCGTCAGACAGAAGAAACGCAACCTAGCCCCGGAACGGTGGAAAGCGGTCGACGATGAAGTCGAGAAGCTCCTCGCAGCGGACTTCATAAGAGAAGTCCAATACTCGAGCTGGGTAGCCAACCCCGTCCTGGTAAAGAAGGCCAACGGCAAGTGGCGCATGTGCGTCGACTACACCGACCTGAACCGCGCTTGCCCAAAAGACTGCTTCCCGCTCCCCAAAATCGACCGTTTGGTGGACGCGACCTCAGGGCATGAGTTGCTAAGTTTCTTGGACGCCTACTCAGGCTATAACCAGATCAAGATGGACCCGACGGACGAAGAAAAGACTGCCTTCATCACTGAATTCGGTCTGTACTGTTACAAGGTTATGCCCTTTGGGTTGAAAAACGTAGGGGCAACCTTTCAAAGGCTTGTAAATAAATTGTTTGCACCGTTAATCGGCAAAAAAGTAGAATGCTATGTAGATGATATGGTCGTCAAAACCCAATTCTCACATGAATTAATACAAGACTTGCATTCTGTTTTTGGAATTTTGCGTAAATTCAATATGAAATTGAATCCAAACAAGTGTGTATTCGGTGTAACCTCGGGTAAGTTCCTAGGATATATCGTTAACCGGCAAGGCATTGAAGCCAACCCAGATAAGGTTAAGGCCATCTTAGACATGAAACCGCCCCGGAAGCCGAAGGAGGTTCAGAGGTTGAATGGCTGCATAGCCGCCCTAAGCCGTTTCATGTCTAAGTCGGCAGACCGCTGTTTGTCGTTCTTTAAGGCAATAAAGAGCAAAGGGTTCGAATGGACCCAAGATTGCCAGCTCGCGTTCGACGAGCTCAAGGAATACCTTACTAGCGTGCCGACCCTAACCGGCCCGATGAGGGCGATGTTTTAGAACTCTACCTCTCGGCAAGCGATGAGGTGGTCAGTTCGGTACTAATAAAGGAAATAGATCGGGTCCAACGACCCATCTATTATGTTAGTAAAGTATTGCAGGGAGCAGAAACGAGATACCCAAAGATGGAAAAGCTGGCATACGCACTGATAATTGCAGCTCGGAAGCTCCACCTGTACTTCCAAGCTCATACTGTTATCGTTCTTACCGACAAACCTCTGAGGCAAGTATTGCTTAAGCCTGAGGTCTCCGGTCGGTTGACGAAGTGGGCCATTGAGCTCAGCGAGTACGACCTCCAGTACAAGCCGCGAACTGCCATTAAGGCCCAAGCCTTAGCAGATTTCATAGCCAAATGCACATTCAGCTCCAAAGTTCCCAGGCCGGTTGAGCGCGAGGCTCCCAGGTCGGTCGAGTCCGAACCCCGTGAAGTAGTAGCCAGTGTGGCACCTCTCCTAGCTCGGCCAATCGCGAGCTGGGATGAGGAACCCTAGATCCTTCACGTAGATGGCTCCTCGAACCAACAGGGCAGTGGTGCCGGAATAGTTCTGCACGGCCCGAGCGGCAAGAAACTGGAATACTCGCTACGCTTTGAGTTCAAGGCGTCTAACAATGAAGCAGAATACGAGGCGTTGATAGCCGGACTAGCCTTAGCCAGAGAAGTAAAAGCCAAGCACATCGTTATCTGCAGCGACTCCCAGCTCGTGGTCAACCAGGTCACGGGCGAGTATGAAGCTCGCGAGCCGACCATGGTCGCCTATTTAGCCAAAGTCAGAGAGGCCCTGCTCAACTTCCAGTCACACTTCATCAGACAAATCCCTAGGTCGGAGAACGCCGAGGCCGATGCCTTGTCCAAGATAGCCAGCACTAGCGACATCACCATGAGAACCGTGTACATAGAGGACCTGTCTCGGCCTAGCATTCTCAGGGGGACAGAGGAGGTCGCTCCTGTCGTTCAAGCAGAGCCGAGCTGGATTGACCCACTCATGAGCTTCTTGTTACGGGACCCTCCCTACAGAGCGCAACGCAGCCAGAAGGGTGCAACGTCAAGCAGCTAAATACATCATGATAGACGAGCGGCTATACAGGAGATCCTACACACTCCCCTACCTGTGTTGCTTGCGACCTTCCGAAGCCGAACTTGTACTCCGCGACACCCATGAGGGCCTGTGTGGCGGACACTTGGGGGGCAGGGCCCTCGCCCAGAAAGCGCTTTGACAAGGGTACTATTGGCCAACGATGAAGGCAGATGCCATCGAACTCGTTAGAAAATGTGATAAATGCCAGAGACATGCCAATATTCACCACCAACCCGTTGCCGACCTCAAATACCTCACCAGTCCGTGGCCCTTTGCACAGTGGGGCATTGATCTACTCGGACCATTCCCACCAGCAATGGGTGGAAGGAAGTTCTTAGTGGTAGCAGTGGACTATTTTACCAAATGGGTAGAAGCCGAACCCCTCGTAACAATAACAGCCCGAAATGTCCAAAACTTCTTTTGGAAGAACATCGTATGCCGCTTCGGATTACCTCGAGTATTGATCTCCGACAACGGCAAACAGTTCGAGGACATCAAATTTCAAGACTGGTGCCGAGACATGGGGATCCAACAGAACTTTACTTCAGTCACGCACCCTCAGACAAATGGCCAGGCAGAAGTCACGAACAGAGCCATCCTCCGCGGACTAAAGGCACGGCTGGATCGAGCTAAAGGATTGTGGGCAGATGAACTACCCAATATCCTATGGGCCTACCGGACCACGGAGAAAATTGCCACGGGAGAAACACCCTTCAATCTCACCTACGGCACCGAAGCAGTGATCCCCGCAGAGATCGAAGTACCTACGTTGCGCCTAGAAGCATACAGTGATCAAACAAATGAGGATGAGCTACGCACCAACCTCGACCTACTCGACGAAGTAAGGGATCTCGCGTACATTAGGACCGCAGCCTACCAGCAGAGTAGCTCGGTACTACAACGCCAGGGTCAAGAAGCGGAACCTCCACGTTGGCGACCTGGCCCTTCGTAAAGTTATGGTACCTGAACCTGGCACTGGCAAACTCGGGTCCAATTGGGAAGGTCCTTACCGAGTGAAACGAGTGCTCGGGGAAGGAACATACGAGCTCGAGACCCTCGAAGGGAAACAAGTACCTCGAGCATGGAATATTGTCAATTTGAGGCAATATTATCTGTAAGAAGCGAGTAGGCCATGAGCTACTCCCAAAGCCTAAGGGCCAAAATACCGAGCTAACATGACCTCGGCGCAAGAAGACCCCAATCGCCACTTCAGCTTGGGAGAATCCAAGAGCGGACTACGGGTCACTCCCGGAGCCTAAGGGCCAGAATACCGGGCTAATATGACCTCGGCACAACAGGACCCAGCCGCCTCTATGGCATGGGCAAACTCCGTGAGTGGGCCACGAGCCACTCCTTCAGCCCAAGGGCCAAAACACCAAGCTAACAAAGACCTCGGCGTGAAGAAAGACACTTCAATGGCGAAGGCAAGGTACGAAATATCAAAAGCGTAAGCAGCTCGGGTTTAAACCCTGCGAAGCATAGCTCGTCCCGATACGTTGGTCGAACTAAGGAATAGCTAACCAATGCTTAGCTCGGAAATACGTTGTAATCACTCCGCGGTATACCACAGGGGCCTTAAACGTGACAAATCAGGATAATGCCTACTGAAGAGCCCTACTTCGAGTATGTAACTTTAACAGCTCAAATGATGAGATTGCTTTAGTAAAAATAAAGGGAGTTCATCATACTCAGAAGAAGGAAGAAACTTTCATTGTCAGAAAAAAAAAAAAAAAAAAAAAAAAAAAAAAAAAAAACAGTAAAGAAAATAACAAGTGCAGTAACCGAGCTAAACAGCTCGGGAAAGGTTTGATCATCATAGGGCACAACCGCCCAACCAAAAAAACTGGTGAAAGACCGGGTTTACGGCACCCGGAAGCCACAAAAGCCCAGAGAAACGCCACCTCAAGGATCCGCCTCCTCATCCTCCGGAGAGTCAGGCTCCTCTTCATCCGCTTGGTCTTCTGTCTCGGGGGACAGGCCCTTCATAGTAATGCCGTCGAGGTTAAGCCCGGAGAACTTCTTCCAAACCAGCCACTGGCACAGCTTAAACCCTTAGCGGTACGAACCCGAGCCATACTCCGCCTAGAGGTCATGAAATTCCTGGGAGTCCTTAAAATCCCAGACTGCTCTCTCTCGCTCAGCCTCCACCATCTGGTCAAAGTTTCGGGTCCGGTTTAGAAGAGTGGACTCCAGGTCCCACACCTGTTGCCTGAGGAGCTCCCTCTCCCCCACCATCCTCGACGATTCCTCCCTATAGCGTGCGCTCTCTTCAGTAAGCCGAGCGATTTGAGCCTCCTGCGTGGACGAGCAGCTCCTGAGACTCGCTCCCCTTGCAGGTGTGATGGAGCTCGCCCCGGATCCGGTCGAGCTCGACCTGGAGCTTCTGGTTGGCAGCACGCTGGTTGAGGGCGTCGACGCGATGGATGCGCGTCTGGAGAGCCATGGCATGGATGGCAGAATTTACCTATCGGCGAAAAAGAAAGATCAGAAGACAGCGAAAAAGGGCAAAACAAGAGAGGAAGAGGGAAAAAGGTCACTCACCACCATGCAGTGGGCAGAAGCGAACGCAGAGAGATCCCCGGGCTCCATGTTTACCCACTGAGCTATCTCGTCATTACTGATCGCCTTCCGACTCCTCTGGCGAGCTACTAGATAATCGTTTACCCCATCCCAGTTTCCCACCGGGAACCGGGGGTAAGGACGGGGCTGAAGGGGGTTAAAGGGGGCCTCCCCCAGCAGAGAGGGCTCGCTTCCCCCAGGGTTGACCCCGCTAGTCCCCTCAGGAGGGGGTATCGGAACCTCAGGCGGAGGAGGGGGCATCGGAACCTCAGGCGGAGGAGGGGGCATCGGAACCTCGAGCGGAGGAGAGGGCAGGACCGACTCAACAGACCCGAACTCAGTGCTTCCCGAAGGAGGGGTCCGGTCGGGGCGCGTCCTCTTCACTTGGCGCCTCTGGCTACCCGAGAGAAGGCGGCGCGAATCGGCACTAGACATGATGGCTGCCAAAAGACCACAAGATATCAGTCCAACAGGAAGCAAAATGCATGTGTACACAAGTCACAAGACACTACGCGACCTAAAAGGCCAACCTACCCAGGCTCAAACCTGCCTGCACGAGCTTCTCCTCGGCCAAATAGTCCGAGCAAAGGAAGCCTACCGACACCCAGGACAACATCGTTTTCCGAGTCTCAGGGTCCAGCTCGGCTCCGGGGTCCTGGATGGTGCCCCTCCAAGCGGTGGGAAAGGCCCACCCCTCAGGGTTACGGACCACAAAGTAGTCCCGCTTCCAGGCGGGGATCCTATTCGGCAGCTCGTACAAGAGCTTGTAGCCGCGACGGGGAGAGAGGTAGTAAAAGCGCCTCTCCGGAGGAACCCCAGGAGCAGCATTCTTTATACAAAGGATAGAAGCAAAAATGTCAAGGTCTAGAGGGAGGCAGTACTCGTGACATAAGGATATAGTCCCAACCATGTTTCGAACAGCGTTGGGGTGAAGCTGGTCTATAGTAACGTTGAAGTGGTTCAGCACCTCCACTATCAAGGGGTGTAGGGGAAGACGCAGGCCAGCCTCAAGCTGTTCCTGAAAGATCACTATGTCATTGGGACCATGCTCCCAAGGGAAGTTGCCAGTAGGGAGGCTGTAAACCAGGTCCACAGGAAGGCGAAAGTAGCGGATCAGAGACCTGAGCCTCTCCGCTGTCATCAAGGAAGGGCCAAAGGTATCAGGCTCTCTCCCCCTAGAAGTGGATGCCATGTCGCCAGAGGCCTCCCGAGCCTCCGGGATATGCTCCCAGGCTCCCCCCGAGCTCGAGGGAGCATCATCATCATCCTGACCATCGCCCCTGTGGTAGGTATGGCGTGGGTACCCAGACATGGCTGACGGCGATCGGGACTCACTAGAGTAGACGGAACGGGGCGGACTGAGAAACTCAAGTAGACCAGGCGAAGTACGCAATCGCAGAATCCAGAGCAAGATGGCGTGGACAGAGGTAGGGCCGAGGGGGGCTCCCCATTTATAGCCCTCGCCCTCTCAAACCGACGGCCCGGATCGAAACAGATCCAGCGGCCCGCGGGCGCCCTGACCGCACGCCTTCTGAAAACCAAAGGCGATTGGCGGCACATCTTCCACGATTAAGGTAGTCGCAGCCGCACGACATTCGAAATTAAAGGCCACCTCAGCACGTTTTCGAAATCCGAGAAGTCGAAGAAGTCAAAAGATCTATTGATTCCCGCCAATGCATTTATTACGGTCAATCAAGTTTGAATTTCGGTCAAATCAGTCCATCGCGCTTCATAAACTCCCCGCGCTAAGGCGGCACTCTTAGCTCGAGGAGTGGGGGGCAATTGATGAAGGATGATTTGACCCGACCTATGAAACGGTGACACGTGGACACTGACTCAGCGTAAGCGACAGCTCAACATTGTCTTCCGGTACAGCTAAGTGATAGGCTCATAAAGCAGCCCGCTACGCGGTGGCAAGGTAAAGGAGAGGCTCGCTACAACGTGAGCTCCAGGTTCCCCGAGCTACCAATAAGGGAATACTCCAAGAATATTTCAGCTCGCGAGCTAGGGAAACCAGCTCGCTCTAGCACCTGGGCAGAAGACTGCCCCAAAGACCAACCTTGATGAGGGTCACCTCGAAGTACCCCAAAGAGCTTGCTACAAAGTAGCTCGCACCAAGGATAGCTCGCTATGAGGTAACTTGCGACTGAGTGATACGACGCTCTTAGGAAGCTTCCATCTGACAAGACCGTACCGAACAGACTGTGCTATGTCTCTCGACAGATGGAGGCGTGCCTGCCCCTTTGGGACGTGTCACTCATCCAAGTGAATAGTACACTGTAACGATCACCTGCGCAGACCTGGCAGGTAACGGCTGCGGCAGGAGCCCAGTGGCGGTTATGCCTGATCTCGCAAGAACGCTCCTATAAAAGCCCCCAGGGCAGAGGAGAAACTCTCTCTTGAGACCTCCAACCTCTCAAGTATAGTGATAAGCGCGACCTCCACTCTTAGCTTTCATTTGCCCTCTTTACTTCCATACACAGTACTAACTTAAGCATCAGAGTATTCCCATCGGGCAAACCCCCGGGAATCCTTCCTTTCATCTTCTCAGGTGCCGCTCGTTGCCAGCAAGGAGCCTGTCAACCGCCAGCTAGGAGTGCCCGGATCGCGCCACATCAGCAAACATTAATGAACAGCACTCCATATTAACTCATAAAACCTTTTTTTAATTACCATAGTTCTCAGAAATAAAAGACAAATTTAAGAATGTTTTTTGAACAGTATACTAGGTCTATGTGCATGTTAATTGCTGTTAGAAATTCAACATATAATCTCAAAGAAAACTTAGGAATATTTAATAACCATCAGGATGTTTTTATTGGTAGCCTGAAAAGGGTAACTGCTATAGAACCAAGTCTCATAGCAGGGAACATGCAAAAGCATAAATAAAGTAAATATGATAGATAAAAAGAGAGAGAATGAGAGACAGAGAAAGAAGAGAGAATATCTGAGAAAATTATTTAGAAGTCAAAAATGTTGGTTAACAAGGTTAAACACTACCTGTAAGGTGAAAGCAAGATAACCACCATGGAAATCAGGATGCACTGTTTGGTCACTGGCACTGGAATGAAAAGCAAATATTAACAGGAATAGAAAAATATAAATGTGAACACAGTTAATTTGAATTTTGAACTAGGTCTCAGGATGTGCCTAAATCAAGTATTCTCGGTGAGTGTTTAGGTTAACATTTAACATGCAGAAACCAAGAAATTCCCACACAAGGCTCAACCCTTCTTTGGAGAGGGAGGAATCATTATTTTCACAAAATTCTAAAATCTAAATCACAAAATGATTTGAGGTTGAGAGAAGAGTGAGAGTTAATGCATGGGGAATTTTGTCAAGCCAAAGAGTTGTAGTTATTAAAGACAGTGTCAATTTCTACCTCTTACCAAGCATACATTTCAACTCCAAGATTTACACATAATATTAATTCAGAATATAGAACAAGTCATCCTTCAGTCCCATGCTGGAGAATATTAGTATTAAACATACGAGAAAAGATGCTAAAAGGAAAAAACAGATTACTGACCTGAAATCTCTTATATGCAACTCATAAATACTGATGTCAGAGAAAGAAGAAAGCTTGGGTTTCTCATCTGCCAAAGCATCCCATCCATCTGGTTTTAATGCATCACAATCAAGATTGACCAACAATGTCCGTTTGCCATCTGATGAGAGCCTGTGCAACAAGATGAAACTATGAAAACGTACGCACAAAAATGCATACTACATATGGAGGCACTACCTATCCAAACAAAATGAAAGGTGAACATAATATGTAAATCTGCATATGCAAGCAGAGTTTTCATACACACCTAGAGCCTTACTAAAAGATTACATTAGCCACTTTAGTGTTATAAACTGACAAGCCAGCATACCCTCTAGCATATGGATCGTTCGCCATGCATGTTTCAATTCGCAAGGTACTAGGATGGTAGACAGAGACCTCATACACATAATAACAGCCTTCCCAATTTCTTGGTCCATGAGCACTCCAAACACCATCAACCTCCTCAAGCTGGACACTCTCTAAGGGAACACCGCCTGATGAATCACCATAGATAATAGCCGATACTGCCTGCTTGCAGAAATAAAAGAGGCACAGAACTTTAAGTTACCAGCCTAGTGGGAGGGGAGGGAGGGATATTGAGAGAGAGAGAGATCATTTTAAGGTCACAGGAAATATGTCATACTTGAGCAGTAGGTGCCCAAAGGTAAAGTGATACAGCTTCTTTTGTAAACACAGCACCAAGTGGGCCACCATATGCAAATAAGTCATCTATAACACCAGGTAACTGTAAACCAGTGGCATTACTGCATTGCCCATCAGCTACATAGGAGAAAAGATAGACAAGTCAAATTTGCATCAATTCTAAATCAAGGATAATGAAAAAGAAACACTTGTAGTCTTCACTAAGGAAGAAAAAGCCAAAATGAATAAAATTATTAATGTGTACGAGGAAAGCATGAACATAATGCAAGAAATCCACATAAAATAGCCCTTTGCATGTGCATCAGAAGTCACCATAATTGATGGTAGAATTGACTGGATACAAAAGAAAGAAAAAGATTTACCACTCAATTAGCTCTGATACAATGATAGAGACGAAACTTTAAGTTTGGGAAGTCTGTCTCCGGAAAGCAACAATGATTTACTTGAAATAGAAAGTTTGCATACAGAGCTGTTGTTTTTAGAGGAAGAGATTGAAGAGGCAGGTGGCAGGAAGACTAGAAATGGCGAAGAAAATGGTCCTAAAGCTGTGAAAACTCCTCTTCCCTTCATCGAGGGACAAGAATCGGCCGTGAGGATGGATGTGGGTATTCCAGTGTCGGAAACACAGAGAAAGGATTTCCATGTGGGTAGGTCGTCAGGAAGTGATTCTTTCACTATGTCTACTTCACAACTTTGTCCAAAAAGGGAAAAGGCCTTAAAACCATTTGTCGTCTGCCAGCAACTCAATTCCAGTGATTCTAGTCCTACGCCCGTCCTACCAGGCATGGGTGTCAATTCTTTTTTAGGTACTGACTTGTCTGCTATGCCTGTAACAGATATTCCAGCTTCCCATCCAGGAGGTTCTGATGCAAGAAAGAGGGTGATAGCGGAAGGAGGAGAGAGGGTGATGGAAGGAAGTAGTAAGGGGGAGGCGGACAGAATTTGGGAGTTGATCTGTACAATGATGGAGGAACTAAAAAAAAGGAAGGATTCTTAGAGACATGTTGTAGCCAAAATAAGTGTGAGCAGGGTAAAATTCTTCCTCAAACATTGGCTGGAAAGGATGGAGAAAAGAAAGAGGATGATTGTTGTATTAGGAAGGGGGGAAAAAGGAACAAAGAAGAAAAAAAGATCTGAAGTGGAAAGGCTAATCTCAGACATTGAGGGAGAGATTTAGAATTTAGTGGTAGAGGGGATAGGAGGAAGGGCCTAAAATGAGGAGATTATGGCCTTTTCATGGGTTTTTTGCTATTTTGTCTCAATGAAAATTATTAGCTGGAATGTAAGAGGGTTAGGGAGTGCAAGAAAGAGAAGGGTGATCAAAGACCTACTCCGAAGGGAAAAACCCGATGTTGTGTTGTTACAAGAATCCAAAATGATGGAATTAGATGGGAGATGGGTGAGGAGTTTTTGGAGGTCTAGAGGTTTAGGTTGCAGCTCATCTCCTTCTTGGGGAGCCTCGGGAGGGATCGTGACACTGTGGAGGGAGGATGTGGTGGAAGAATTGATAGGCAAATTCTCAGTTTCCATTAAGTGTAAGAATGTAGAGGATGGGTGTGTATGGGTCTTAACCAATGTTTATGGCCCTAATTCCTATAGAGAGAGGAATGAAATGTGGGAGGAACTATATGCAATCAAGGGGCTACGGGATGGCCCTTGGTGCCTGGGCAGGGATTTTAATGTCATTAGATTCTCTGATGAAACCAGTAATCCCCAACAGGTAATTACAACAAGCATGAGGAAATTTAATGGTTTTATTGAAGAATGTGAACTGAAGGAAATACCTCTGTTGCAAGCCAGTTACACTTGGTCCAACCTTCAGGAAACCCCTTTGTGTTCGAAGTTGGACAAGTTCTTATTTAACCTTGCCTGGGAGAATAGTTTGGAAAACTTGGTTGCTAGAGCGTTACCCAGGGTCACCTCCGATCACTGTCCTATCCAGATAGGTACTGAGTTTTTTCCTATAGGACCCAAACCTTTTAGATTCGAAAATAAGTGGCTTACCCATCCAGATTTTGTGAAAAAAAAATGAAGGAATGGTGGGGTGAGGAGGAGAGGGGGTAAGATGGAAGGGGATCAAGTTTCATAAGAAATTAAAAAGGTTGAGAGCCAAAATAAAAGAGTGGAATAGAGATCTTTTTGGTAGAATTGAGGAGCAAAAATTGTGCCTAATCTCTCGAATAGAAAACTTGGATGTAAAGGAATCTCCAAACGGGTTGATCGAGGAGGACAGAGTGTTAAGGAGACAATTGAAAAAGGATTTGGAAGAGGTGTTACTAAGGGAAGAAATCAGTTGGAGACAAAAATCTAGACACAAGTGGATTAAGGAAGGCGATGGGAACACTAGATTTTTCCATGATTTGGCAAATGGGGGACGAAGAAAGAATCTTGTGACCAAGCTAGAAATAGGAGAGGAGGTGATTACCAACCAGGATGACAAAGCCAGAAAATTTGTGGACCACTTCAGATCAATTTATAAAAGACCTTTGAGTGAGAGAGAAGTCATGGAAGGGGTGGAATGGCCAAGAATTGATGACGGAGTGGCAAGGTGGCTGGAAAGGGATTTCGAGGAAGAAGAGATTAAGAAAGTTGTCTTTCTAACGGATAGATCCAAGGCTCTAGGTTCATATGGCTTTACAATGGGTTTTTATCAAGACTGTTGGGAGGTGTTGAAAGAGGATTTAGTTGAAGTCTTTAAGGAATTTGCAGACAATCACATTATAAGCCCTGGAATTAATGCCACCTTTTTGGCCTTGATACCTAAGAAGAATGATGCCAACCACCCAAAAGATTATAGGCCTATTAGTCTGGTGACAAGCATCTATAAAATTCTAGCTAAAGTGCTCTCGTTGAGGATCAAAACAGTCCTCCCTTCTATCATTAGTGAAACCCAGGGGGCTTTCATTCAAGGGCGACAAATAACAGATCAGATCTTAATTGCGAATGAGCGTGTGGAGGAAATGAAAAGGTCTAGGAAGAGAGGTTTCATTTGTAAATTGGATCTTGAAAAGGCCTATGATTTGGTGGACTGGGAGTTTCTATTAGAGGTTATGCGAAACTGTAGATTTGAGGACAAGTGGTGTAGTTGGATTTTTGGGTGTATGATATGGTGAAGGACTTTTTTCCAGCTTGCAGGGGTGTCGAGCAAGGGGATCCACTCTCACCCTTCCTTTTTACCTTAGTAGCTAATGTGATTAGTAGGATCATTACTAAGGCTGATAGTGAAGATGCCATCAAGGGTTGGAGAATAGGGAGACACCAAGTCCCCGTCACCCACCTTCAGTTTGCAGATGACCTAATGATCTTTTGTGAATGAGGTTTTAGTGAAAAGGTAGCAAACCTAAAGGAGCTAATCAAAGGATTTGAAAGTATTCCTAATTTGAGAATAAATTTGGAAAAGAGCTGCATAGCGGGTATAAATTTGGAGGTAGGGGAGGTCGAGGCTATTGCGGAGTGTCTTGAGTGTTCCACCTCTACTTGACCTATGTCATATTTAGGGCTTCCTTTAGGGGCAAATCCTAGGGAGAGTAGATTTTGGACCCCAGTGATAGAAAAGTTTTAGAGAGATTAGCCTCATGGAAGAGGAATTATGTCTCTTTAGGAGGGAGAATTACCCTAATAAGAGCTACCTTGGCTAACTTACCTACCTATTTTTTGTCTGTTTTTAGGATACCGGTTAGGGAAGCTAGGAAATTGGAGAAGTTGATGAGAGATTTCTTATGGGAGCCGGGACAAGAAAAAAAAGATCACTTGGTTAATTGGGAAATTGTGTGCAGAAGTAAAGAAAAGGGGGGTTTGGGACTTGAGAGGGTAACTAGAAAAAATCAAGCTCTGTTAGGGAAATGGTTGTGGCGATGGCCATTGGAAAGAGAGAGATTGTGGCATGAGGTGGTAGGAAGCATTCATGGGAGGTCAGAGAATGGATGGGACGCTGGTGTATCAAGGCAAGCTAACCTAGCAGCACCTTGGAAGGCCATTCACAACACCCTTCCTCAATTCCTCAATTTTATCAGGTATGAAGTTTGTTCTGGCAACACTTTTCATTTTTGGGAGGATATTTGGGTAGGAGACACACCTTTAAAGGATTTGTTCCCTTCGCTATTTTCTGTTTCTTTGTACAAAAAAGAGGTGGTCTCAAAATTTGTCTCACCTTTGGGAACACCCTTAGATCCTACTTGGGATTTTGGGTTTCGTAGAGGACTTAGGGATGATGAAATTGAATCTCTTTCTATCTTGCTTGGTTGTCTTAATCAGGTTTGTTTGGATCCCTCCAAGCCAGATAAGAGGGTATGGACTCCTAGACCCAATGTAACCTTCACTTATGCTTCTTTCTTCAAGTCCATCTCTCAGCTTTCTACTCACAAACCCTTTCCATCAAAATAAATTTGGTGCAGGCCAGTTCCCCAAAAAATTATGGCATTTTGTTGGGAAGTATTCCATGGGAAAGTAAACACTCTAGATAACCTACAAAAGAGAAGACCTTTCCTCTATATTTCTCCTAATTGGTGTATCCTCTGTAGAGCTCATGGTGAGGATTGTTACCACCTATTAATATCTTGTCCCTTTTCTACAAACATTTGGGCTTGGCTACTTTCGTTGTTTGGGAGTGGTTGGAGTCTACCAGTAGAAGTTCACATGCTCTTCAACCATTCTACCATTTATTGGCCTACAACAATAGGGAGAATTATGTGGAGATGTGCTCGCGTTGCCTTGATTTGGACTCAAGAAAAGGAAATGAGCAATCGGGAATTGAAAGACTGTGTGTTAAATAGGGCAATACCTTGGCAGAAGACCTTGGAAATCTTTCATCAATTCTCCTTTAATGACCTTTGGAGAAATTGGTCAGCAGTAGCGAGGTGTTCATCTCTAAAGGACAAATCAATTACAAGATGGTCTCCTCCATCCGAAGGCTCACTGAAGTTGAACTTTGATGGAAGTAGCATGGGTAATCCAGGATTATCCGGAATGGGGGGTGCTTTGAGAAATGAGAAGGGAGAGATTTTGTTGCTCTACTCAGGTCCCTTGGGAATTGGGGACTCCATAAGGCAGAACTTTTAGCTACTGTACAAGGGGTGTAATTTGCAAACCAGCTGAGGGTACAACACCTAACAATCAAGGGGGATTCCAAAGTGGTGGTGGGTTGGTTGAAAAATCCTGAAGAGGCTATGTGGCGTTACAAGAATGAAATGAAGAAATTTTGTTGGTTGACAAGGAATATGTTGGTCACTGTACAGTGGCTGGGGAGATCAGCAAATACTTTGTCAGATGTGTTAGCTAAGCAAGGGGTAAATAGGGAAGAATTGTTTTGGGCTCAGTTGTGATTCTTGCTTTTCTTTCCTAGTTTACTTGTAAGATTCAAGGAGGGGCTGCAGCTCGCGCCTCTCCCTGGGATGTTGTATGAACTCACTCTAAATCTGCTTCTGAATTAATAAATTTATTATCATTCATAAAAAAAAAATAGCTCTGATACAAAGTTGTAATCTGTATTAATAAGAAAAACAAGGAGAAAAGAGTTAGGAAGACAGGAAAGTGCTAACCAAGCACCATTACATCCTTCTATTGTGTAGCTCATATGTATGGATGCCACATGAGTAGTAGACACGTTAGACAATAAAAAGAGATTTATCTGTAACATGCAAGATTGTTTTCATCCCAATTATGGAAGAAAAAAGGAAAGCCAACAAGGTTGATATATTGACACATCTGAAGATACATCAATCTAAACATGGTGTTTTGGAGCAGTAGAAAACCTTATGTGCTGATTTCGGCCAAGCTTCTTGTGAAAGAAAGAGTAGAAAGTTGGGGATTTCAGCAAGAGACAAAGGAAAGGGGAGAAAAGAGAAGAAGGTCGAATAGGATAGATTGACTTAACCCTAGCCGCCAGCCCCTCATTCTATTTATAATTAACTTAAGTATGAGATATTACAAAGATGCCCTAAGTAGGGCAGCAACTCAACCTAAGTAATTACAACTCTTTAAAAAATAAAGACTAATGGGCCCAAGGCCCAACAACATCTTAACTTAAAAGGAAATAAACTAAACACAAGTCGGCCCACTCAACACTCCCCCTCAAGTTGGGAGTAGATGTCATGCATCCCCAACTAGCGTAGATCATGCTCCAGCTTATTCTTTGCAACGCCTTTTGTGAGGACATCAGCAAGCTGCAGATCAGAAGAAATGTATGGAAGACACACTTCTCCAGAAGTTGCCCTTTCTCTGATAAAATGTCTATCTACTTCAATGTGCTTAGTTCGGTCATGCTGGACTGAATTATGAGCAATATTAATTGTTGCCCGGTTATCGCAGTATAGCATCATAGGTTCTTCTGCCTGAACACCGATT
The DNA here is from genome assembly GCF_055504915.1 of Nelumbo nucifera. Taxonomy (NCBI): domain Eukaryota; kingdom Viridiplantae; phylum Streptophyta; class Magnoliopsida; order Proteales; family Nelumbonaceae; genus Nelumbo; species Nelumbo nucifera. The sequence goes on along the minus strand of NC_142654.1, from coordinate 7,948,981 downwards.
TCTTCCAATAGAGAACGGATCCAGAGAAGTTCTGAAACTCCATGTGCCATGGCCCTATATTCGGCTTCTGCACTTGATCTTGCCACAGCTGTTTGTTTTTTACTCTTCCAGGAGACTAGGTTGCCCCCAACTAGGGTGCACACTCCTGAAGTTGATCTTCTGTCATCGAGGCATCCTGCCCAGTCCGCATCTGTATAGGTCTCTAGCTTGAGCTGTCCATGATCAGTAAACAATATGCCTCTGCCTGTATGTCCCTTCAGATAAGCAAGGATCCTGTCAACTGCCTTCCAGTGCTGGTCTCGTGGAGCATGCATGTATTGGCTCACTACACTTACTGCATAAGAGATGTTCGGTCTTGTCATGCACAAGTATAGTAGCCGACCCACAAGTCTTTGGTACCTCCCAAGGTCCTTTACTGGTTCACCTTCTGATGCACTGATTCTATGGTTCTGATCAATGGGGGTGCTAGCTGCCTTTGTTCCAAGTTTCCCTGTTTCTTGGAGAAGGTCCAAGACATACTTCCTTTGAGAGATAAAAATTCCATGTTTCGATCTTGCAACTTCAATGCCTAAGAAGTATCTCAGTTCTCCAAGGTCCTTAATCTCATATTCCTTATGCAGGTTCCTCTTCAGACTATCAATCTCACTCAGATCATTCCCAGTGACAACAATATCATCCACATAAACAATTAGGATTGACACCAAGGATCCCCTGCGCTTCACAAACAAGGTGTGATCAGTTTGAGTTTGAGTGTAGCCAAAAACAATCAGGGCCTTTCTGAATCTGTCGAACCATGCTCTAGGGGATTGTTTCAAACAATATAGTGATTTCTTCAGCTTGCATACCTTTCCCTCTTTAGCATTATCATAAAAACCAGCTGGAAGATCCATATACACCTCTTCTTGCAAATCCCCATTTAGGAAAGCATTCTTCACATCCAGTTGAAACAAGGGCCAAGAGTATGAGGCAGCAAGAGAAAGGAGTATCCGAACAGAGGTCATCTTTGCAACTGGTGCAAAAGTCTCTAGATAATCAATGCCATAGGTCTGTGTGTATCCTTTTGCAACAAGTCTTGCCTTGTACCTCTCTATGCTTCCATCTGCCTTATACTTTACTGTGTAAACCCATCTGCATCCAACTGTCTCCTTGCCTTCTGGTAGGTCCACAATCTCCCATGTCTGATTCTTAATCAAAGCCTCCATCTCTTCTTGCATAGCTGCCTTCCACTCAGGTATGGAGAGAGCCTCACTAACACCCTTGGGTATAGACACGGAATCAAGAGAAGAGAGAAAAGCACGGTAGGAAGGAGAAAGTCCACTGTAGGATAAGTATTGTGATATGCAATGAGCAGTGCACTTCCTCTTCCCTTTTCTAAGAGCAATAGGGAGATCAAGGTTATCTATAACAGTGTTAGTGGGACCAATGGGAACTGAAATAGTAGAGGGATCAAGAGGAATACCTGGATCTGTATCAGCCGAATCTGGAGTCTCCAAGGGATCGACAAGAAGTGGTGTGAGTTCTGCTGTAGTGGAATCAACCTCCTTATGAAGTCTCTGCCGTGAGTAATACTGTGAGACGGAACGCAAAGGGGGGGGCAAGGTAGGTGGCATCGAATGGTTGTCAAGCATAGTAGTAGGCACAGGAACTGGAACTGGGAGAGGGATAGACTGCTGACTTACTTCCCCAAAACACTCCCCCTGAGAAGGATTCCTTGAGAAGAAGTATGTAGATTCGAAAAAAGTGATGTCCATAGTAACAAACCGGTTCCCAGAGATTGGATCATAGCAGCGGTAGCCTTTCTGATTCTCTGCATATCCAAGGAAGACACATTTCTTTGCCTTGGGATCAAGCTTCGAACGGTAAGGACCAAGAATATGCACAAAGCAGACACACCCAAACACCCTTAGAGGAATATGAAACATCTCCCCCTGAGGAAAAAGAAGGCTGAATGGAGTGCTGAATCCAAATATACGAGAAGGCATCCTGTTAATCAGATATACTGCCGTGAGAACAGCATCACCCCAAAAACGAATCGGAACTGTCGCTGTGATCATCATGCTTCTTGCCGTCTCAACAATGTGTCTGTTCTTTCTCTCTACAACACCATTCTGCTATGCACTGTAAGAATAGCTACTCTGATGGACAACACCATACTCCAACAGATATGAGGCAAGATGTCTCTCAAAATATTCCCTAGCATTGTCAAATCTGAACATCTTGATTCTAGTTCCAAACTATGTTAATACCATCTGATGGAATTGTCTCACCAAGGATGGTACCTCATCACGTGATTTCGTCAAGTAAATCCAGGAATATCGAGAGAAATCATCCACAAACAGGAGAAAATAGCGATAGCCGCCCATAGAGAGAACATGATAAGGGCCCCACACATCCGAATGAATAACATCAAAAAGAAAAGAGCATCTTTTATTACTCGGTTTAAAAGAGTGTCTACAATGCTTTCCAAGTTCACAACCTTCACACTTCAACCTTGACAGACTCACAGACTCAAACAGTTTTGGAAACAAAGATCTTAAAGAAGAAAAAGACAAATGGCCCAGATGATTATGCCAAAGTATAATCTGATCCACAAGTTTTGACTCACTGCCCTTGCAAACATGATGACTTTGGTGAATTGGAAGAGTATCCAGGTGGTAGATTCCATTCACTTCACGACCACTCCCAATCGTCCTCTTTGAATCCAGATCCTGCAAAGTACAATGTCCAGGAGAAAAAATTATTGAGCAGAGATTCTTAGTCAAACTACTAACAGATAACAAGTTGGTGCTCAATCTAGGAACATGGAGGACAGAGGGTAAACAAATGGAATCATTAATCTTGACAGATCCCTTCCCAGCAATAGGAACATGGGATCCATCAGCTATAGAGACCCTATCTCTGCCAGAACTGAGCTAGTAAGAGGAGAAAATGGTGGAGCAATGGGTCATGTGCTCTGAGGCTCCATAGTCTATAATCCAAGGAGATCTCTCCTTACCTGAAGCAGAAACATAGTTTGCAGTGACATGTGGACTACCTGTGTGGGCAAGGGAGGTAGAGTGAGTTCCACCTGTGCTACTTGTACCTTGTTGTCCGGTTGCGGCTGAATTGGAACTAGTTGTATCCCTCTGATTCAGAAGTAACCCAAACCTCTCAAGCTCGGCCCTTACTGCAGCAGCTGCAACAGACTCCAAGGCAACTGTAGTAGGGGGGGCCGGAGTGTCACCAGTAACTGCCATATGTGCATTTCCTTTCTTATTCTTCAATCTGGTTGGCACAAGATGTGGGTGAAGCTTCCAGCAAGTATCTCTTGTATGCTTCGGTTTCTTACAGTAGTCACAGACTAAGTCCCTTTTGTCTTCCTTCTTGTTCTCATTGCCATTCTGTTTAGGTTTCACAGCACTTACCATAGCAGACTGATCAGTCATGAAATTCTTCATCATTACATCCCTCCTGCACTCCTCCCATGACACGAATGCATATGCTTGGGAGAGAGTGACACTGTCCCTAGAAAGAAGATGTTGTCGTGCAATGTCATACTCAGGGTTAAGGCCAGCAAGGAATTCGAACACCCTATACTTCTCTAAGTGTCTTTCATAGGTAGTTGCATCCTTGGTGGTTTCCCAAGCAAAGGTCTCTAGATGATCAATCTCCTACCACAGGGTCTTAAGGACTGAAAAATAAGCTGCAACAGATCTATCTCCCTGCCTAGTAGCAATAATCTGATTTCTTAGTTGATAAGCCCTAGCAACATTCTCCTTCTGTGAATAGGTCTCTGCCACCCCATCCCAATCTCCTTGGCAGTGTTTGCCCATAAAAAGTTTTTACTTATATGTGGCAATATAGAATTACACAACCATGTCATTACCATATAATCTTCTTGCACCCACCGGGAGTTGCCAGTTTCGGGTTTTACCTCTTCACCAGTAATATACCCCAATTTTCCACGAGCCCCAATGGCCATCTTTGCAGATTGGGACCATTCCAAGTAATTTGTACCATCCAACCTAACTGTAGTAATGGTTTCGGCTCCGAAGGGGTCTCCAGCACCTCCTCCCACTGGTCTCATTTTATTCCTGGGCTTATATTCAACTCTGTGTCCCTCCATGTGTCTCAAAGAGGTACAGAAAACAGCTAAAAAATGCAACAAGAATAAACAGAATACCTTCTGGAACCAACGACACTCCTTTGGTGTCCTGGACTTTCTTCCCACAAAAGATTCCTTTTCGGTGGGATGGGGAGAAGAGAGAGAAGAAGCAACCGCCCTCTCTAGAGGCGCCTCCAAACCACATGGAACTTGAATCGCCCCTTACAAAAAACCCAGAGGAACCCTAAAAAAAAAAGGGCGCCACTACCTAGGTCAAAATTGAAGAGTCCAACAAAATCAGGACTCTTCCCCTTTCTCCAGTTTTTCCTGATTCTGATGAGAAACCCTAGACCAGCTATAGGGCATACAGATCCACCAAGAAAATCCAAAAACTGGGCTTACCTGAAAGCTTCGATCAGCCTCTTAAATCTCCATGCAGTCGGCCGATCTAGGGCTGCAGGAACAAATCTCTTCAAGAACCTTCAACCTGCTCTGATACCAAGTAGAAAACCTTATGTGCTAATTTCGGCCAAGCTTCTTGTGAAAGGAAGAGTAGAAAGTTGGGGATTTCAGCAAGAGACAAAGGAAAGGGTAGAAAAGAGAAGAAGGTCGACTAGGATAGATTGACTTAACCCTAGCCGCCAGCCCTTCATTCTATTTATAATTAACTTTAAGTATGAGATATTACAAAAATGCCCTCAGTAGGGCGGCAACTCAACCTAAGTAATTACAACTCTTTAAGAAATAAAGACTAATGGGCCCAACAACATCTTAATTTAAAAGGAAATAAACTAAACACAAGTCGGCCCACTCAACAGGAGCATTTAGAATTTAGAAACAAATAAACGTTAAATGCTAGAATTTCATAACAAGAAGAGATCCCTCTAAGGCAATGAGTGAACTAGTTAATATCAAAATAATCGATTGGATAGAAAAGATTAGGATATAATGACCAAATTCTCATCTCACATGGTGCAATGATTCAACAACGGAAGCCCCTATTGACAACAACATTAAGCATTTAATTTAATTTGATGATTATTTCTTATGTAACAAATGGCCCTTGGGGATGCAGAGGCAAAGAGGAAATAGTTATAGTAATGATCATTTTAGTTGGATCAGGATCTGTAAGCACAGGGGATCCCATGAAGGGTGAAATTCTAACATTAGCATAGGGTCGTCAGATTGTATGCATCAAGGGAGATCTTAATGCTATAATTTGATGGATGAGGGGGGGCAGGGATAAATCTGCTGATAAAAAAAAGGCTCAGGAATAAACCTAGAGGCATTTAAAGATAGTTATCACTTATCAGATTAGATATGCCAGAATTTTCACATCCAAATTGAAGTGAGTTATTTAATGTACATCATTACTTAACTGAATGATATTTTTTAACATTATTGTGTAGGAACCCTATAAGGGCATACTGGCATCTCTAGATTGGTTTCTTATACATAGTACACAGTCTTGGGGCAATTTACTTATTTTGGTTTGTAATACCATTTATGTTTAAAAAATTGAGAAGTTTTGAAGGCCAGGGTCTCACTTATTTTTCCCTCTATTAGATGTATTTTATAAGTTTGTTCTCCTTATTCTGCCTATTAATAGTTGAATTGCAATTTATTCACAACCTATTGACTAATTATTATGCTGTAATGGAAAACTAAACTGAAAAATATAGACTAAGAAATCACACTTAGCATCATGCCAATGATTTTATTTGGAGCTCAATGTTTGATGCATAAGTTCAAAGCAATTAACATGGATGCAATCCCAAAGTAAACTATTGATGTTCCAATTGGATGTGATTTAATGTGACCATTTAGAGCCAGCATTTTATACAATCATCATACTTCAATCTACAAGAAGGGGCCAAGACTGAATTGAGACAAAGAGAGTCACTAATTCTTACAATGAAAAGAAGCAACTGCTAACTGGCATTTGACAAGGCTCTTGACATCCACAGAAGTTGGGACTCTAAAAACTCTATTATGTCGAATGTGAGGAAACTTCTCAACGACCTGAAATAAGATGTTAACTGTAAGAAGGAAACCAATCAGATACCAAATTGAGGGTCCGTTTGGTTTGCAGTTGGAATCGGAAATTCGGAGTCGGAATCGAAGTCCTTCAGAATTGGAATCGGAATGGTCTACTCCCATAGTCTGTTTGGTTCAGATAGGAATGGGAATGGGAATTGGAATCAGCAAGAATGGAATTTCATTCCCAGGGAGGGGCAGGGAATGGCCATTCCCTCAAATGGGGGAATGCCATTCCAACAGGATGGGGAATGGAATTCCGATTCCGCCCAACCAAACGGTAGGAATAGGAATAGCCCATTCGATTCCGATTCCAGACCCCTATTCCCACGAGCCAAACTGGGCCTGAGTCATCAAAATTTACTAGGGTGTTTCTTATGTGAAACAACCAACAGAGCTCATGTTCAACCAAAAAACAAAGTGCCACCAAATAAAACCATAGATCACAGGGAAAATTAACGATTGTCGTATGTAATCATGTAATGTTTAAACAAACCAACAGCTCACATTGGAAGGTAACCCGCTGTTTTCTACTTCAAGCTTAATTTTCACCTCGTGACCTGTTAGCATGGGAATTAAGTGTAACATTAGAATGAATATCCAGTAAGGCATTGCAAATTTAGGGAGCATTTACAGTGCAAAGTGGACCGTCTTAGATTCAAACGTAGAAAACGTTGACAGGATTCTGCTAGGATGAGTTAAGATGGGTTCTGCCTCCTCCATCAGAACTAAATAAGTTAACTTCATTAAGCAAAACATCAAACAAAAAGCAATCCAATTTCCAAACCTTGAATACCGTCCTCCGTAACAACTAAGCCAGCAGTTCTACTTGCGTAGAGATAGCAAGAACCATCTGCGATATCGATGTTCCATGCAATTAGAGATCTCGTAACCCAGTATGCTCTCGAATATAACAAGCTACACTGCAACTGCAAGACATTGCAAATAAAGACTGTCCATCATTAAATTATATTGCAGTTATAAATGGGTCTGTTAGAACTTCATTCGATTCAAGAGTGTTCAATTCTGTATAAGGGGATGAAGATGAGTGATGGGGAAGGAGAAGCAACAAACCTGTGGAGAGGAAATCTGCTCTAGTGGCATGGAGGAGCAACAGACGGTGCCTCTCTTGCCTCTTTGACGGGATAAGGAAGAAAGGTGGAGAGAGGTGGAAGGTATGGTAATGCAGCTAGAGCGGAATCGACTGATGGGAGGTGAAAAGAAATAGCCCGAGCTGGGCAGTTTACGGGACGTGGAAGAGATGGGGCAGATAGAAAGGGGGGATGTAATTGACATAATAATATTATGGTAGGTCCACGACCAGAAAGATTAAAGCAGAGCAACGGAAATGGCTGCTGGATGCTTCCCTCTGCTCTCTCTCTCTCTCTCTCCGATTTTGATGCTTCAGCTTTCAGGTTTCCTTGCAGGAATCACTCACTTTCGAGTTTGGCCTTTAGCCCTTTACTTCTTTACAATGAATGAGTTGGGTTGTTGATTGTGTAAAGGCCTTTAGCCCTTTACCTTTCCATGTGTAACCCAACGTGGACAAGTGTCATGGATATTGTACATCGGATCCGATGCGTTTTAACTTGAAGGGATTTTTTTTTCGAGTCTACTAAAATTTTGACACGTCTTTTACTTTTCACTTGGCCAACACCTGCAGGCTACAACAGGCTGAAGCTTTAATGTTAATTTGCATTGTTAGTCCAAACACAACCCAAATCCCGTTCCCCCAACTATTAATGGGAAAACAAAGCCTTCGCCAAGTAAAACAAGGTGACTTGCTGTTAACGGGTTGGGTTGGGTCGTGATAAGGGCGGATTTGGCCCTCCAATAATATTGTGATACATGGCACCTCGGAACAAGTAGGTGACATCCATAACCACTTAAGCAACAACTTGCCTTAGCTAAGTTGACGGTGTCCCACCTAACGGCCTGGCCCAAGTGCGAACTAGCGGCCTGGCCAGGCACGACCTGGCACAGGCGCCGACCTGGCAGGTCGTGATGAAGGCGGATTTGGCCCTTCAATAATATTGTGATAAATGGTACCTCGGAACAAGTAGGAGACACTCAGAACCACTTAAGCAACAACTTGCCTTAGCCAAGTTGATGGTGTCCCACCTGGCGGCCTGGCCCAAGTGCGAACTGGCGGCTTGGCCCAGGCGCCGACCTGGCGGCTTGGCACGGGCACGACCTGGCACAGGCGCCGACCTAGCGGCCTAGCACAGGTGCCGACTTGGTGACCTGCAAGACGTGCTCGCTGACCCACGTGTCGAACGATCTGAGGTACTCGCTTCTTACAGATAATATTCCATGCTCTTGCAGGAATCACTCACTCGCTTCTTACAGATGCCATCGAACTCGTTAGAAAATGTGATAAATGCCAGAGACATGCCAATATTCACCACCAACCCGTTGCCGACCTCAAATACCTCACCAGTCCGTGGCCCTTTGCACAGTGGGGCATTGATCTACTCGGACCATTCCCACCAGCAATGGGTGGAAGGAAGTTCTTAGTGGTAGCAGTGGACTATTTTACCAAATGGGTAGAAGCCGAACCCCTCGTAACAATAACAGCCCGAAATGTCCAAAACTTCTTTTGGAAGAACATCGTATGCCGCTTCGGATTACCTCGAGTATTGATCTCCGACAACGGCAAACAGTTCGAGGACATCAAATTTCAAGACTGGTGCCGAGACATGGGGATCCAACAGAACTTTACTTCAGTCACGCACCCTCAGACAAATGGCCAGGCAGAAGTCACGAACAGAGCCATCCTCCGCGGACTAAAGGCACGGCTGGATCGAGCTAAAGGATTGTGGGCAGATGAACTATCCAATATCCTATGGGCCTACCGGACCACGGAGAAAACTGCCACGGGAGAAACACCCTTCAATCTCACCTACGGCACCGAAGCAGTGATCCCCGCAGAGATCGAAGTACCTACGTTGCGCCTAGAAGCATACAGTGATCAAACAAATGAGGATGAGCTACGCACCAACCTCGACCTACTCGACGAAGTAAGGGATCTCGCGTACATTAGGACCGCAGCCTACCAGCAGAGTAGCTCGGTACTACAACGCCAGGGTCAAGAAGCGGAACCTCCACGTTGGCGACCTGGCCCTTCGTAAAGTTATGGTACCTGAACCTGGCACTGGCAAACTCGGGTCCAATTGGGAAGGTCCTTACCGAGTGAAACGAGTGCTCGGGGAAGGAACATACGAGCTCGAGACCCTCGAAGGGAAACAAGTACCTCGAGCATGGAATATTGTCAATTTGAGGCAATATTATCTGTAAGAAGCGAGTAGGTGGGTCAGCGAGCACGTCAATTTGAGGCAATTTCAGTGACCTCTAGTTTGAGGTCAACCCTAAACTAACCCAACCCAATTTGCACCCCTACATGATTTGCAAATCAACATTACATGGTTACCTCTATATCATGGCCCCTATTTTTGAGGGTTGCATTAGAAGGCCTGTAGCTTCTCTTTAGTTGCCCTAAGTTTGGCACCACCTCCACCCTTTGATGCAACAAATCGATTGGGGACTGCATATGTCCTTTCTTGCAGGCCGCCCATTCTTCACGGAGCTCTCCCCAGTGATCAGGCCCCTTCTTGCTCCCTTCCACATAATCAAATGATTTCTCATCCTCTGCAAGCACGATTTACATATACATGAAGTTAGTTTCTTTGACACACCTCAAACTAGAGAATTGAAGAAAAAAGAAAGACTAATCTGCATTGGCCATTACCACTTTCCTGAGAGGTGGTTGATCTTGAATTCAAGATGAGAAGTAGACAAAGAAGGCCAAGTGCAGAGAAGGGTGTGCCTAGATTCTTCATGTTTCACAGCCAAAGACTTGCAAAAGTATCTATCTGTTGTGGAAATGATGGATAACATTGTTGCTTTATATAATATCAAGATGAAGACCTAAAGTGGGGGCCATTTAATATCCTTAAAGAAAGTAAAATCCTGAGGATCGGATAAAGGGAGATGGGATCTGTTCCTCAGACGGGCATCTCACAGGCACATTCACGTGTATTGGGAACATCTTCCGTTAATAATAACTTACAAGTACGGAAGATATTTCCAATGCATAGTAAGATGTGAGTGTGAGATCGGTGTGAAGCGCCCCTTGTGAGGAATAAATTTGATCTAGAATAAAAGCAACAATCAAATTCTGTATTTTGGATTGATCAATACAAATTTAACATTTTATATAGAAGTAGCAAATTATATCGATAAACTCAAAACATTTTCAAAGCATTTCAGATGAAAAATTCCCTCTTACAAATCAACTTAATTAAAACACAACTACAACACCACTATACCAAACACGCCAGGTTGTTGGGGTGTGGGGTTGCTTCACTATTCATTCAGTCATTTATTGAATCTAACTAGACTAAAGCTGGAAAGAATAGCCAAATCGAATGGATCCACCAGCTTTTCTCTATCCTTCCTTTAATTTAGGGTGCCACGTAGGGATTCATTGCAGGGCAAAACTACTGCCTCTCAATTCGAATTGAATCACACCTGAATCTTGTCTGTAGTTGTACACTCCAACTTTAATGGCATTTCGTCCACAAGACCAAAACCATAATCGTCATCATATTAACAATGGCAAATGACAAACTTGGGGCCTATACTACAAATTCATCAAAACAAATGATTCAATGTCTCATCCACATTCAAAGTATTAGCAATACATTGAGGAGCGCTGGATTCATTATTTAGTACGCCTTTAGTATTGGATACAGATATTTTCCTCAGTAAAGTTTAGGCTACACACTTCATCCAGGGAAAGGCAGAAAAAAGAAAGGAAAGGAAAAAAAAATTATATCCAGTCTTTTGATCCCATCAAGGGATGGAACATCTTGCCACCCGTAAGAAGACACAGACATGTTGATATGCATTTTAATGTTTATTATTTTTTAAATAAAGCATTCAAAAAAAAAACACGATTAGAATCAAGGTTTTAAAAACTGATCTGGAACTGGAACCATTCAGGCCAATGGTTTTCATGTCAATGATTTGGCGTGACCTAGCGAGAAGGGGACACATGGACACAATCTGACTAAGAGATGATAGCTCAGCCCGATAAGTCTAGTTCGCAATAATTGAAATTGAGTATTCAATCACCTCGGCATAGGGTCACCTTGGCAGAGGGTCACTTCGGCGTAAAGTTACCTCGGCATCAAGGCACCTTGGCATTCAATCCAATTCGGAACTAAAAGATCAAAATATTAGCTCGGGGCTACCGACCCAGACCGCTACGTAACGATCCCGGAAGTCCCTCCAACAGACTCCGAACCTCACGGGATCACGCCACGTAATGGCAGGCCTAATCCTCTCCCGCCCAGATTGGGCGGAATTGATAATCTTTATTAGTTGATAACGTTACTCCCCAATTAAAGCGGAAACGGATCCCATTAGGACGAAAATCCCGGAACCGATCCACAAAACCCGCGAGGACTCAACTATATAAAGGCACAAACCCCAATGATACAAGGTACACGTGATTTTTCTACTCTCTAGCTCTCTAGCTCTCAAAGCTTTTCAGCTCGCAACATAGTTTACTGACTTAAGCATCGGAGCGACCTTGCCGGGTTAGCCACCCCAGGTTCTCTGATTCGCTGTCTTGCTGATTCACCTATCTCGCTGCCCGATTGGAAGCCAGATCATCCTCCAGCAAGGAGTAGTCAGATCGCGCTACATTAGAGTGCATGATGCATGCATGCAGCCAGAGCTTTTAATTAAAGAATTTGGTAGCAACAAATTAAAAGTGAAGAAGATAAATGCGACTTTATACACTTTTTAATTGATACATATCCACGGTTCAGATCCATGTAATTTTCAACAGTCTCTTCGAACTGTTGCCAAATGTATTATAATTTACACTTTCCTCGGATGGATTTTATTAGACTCCATTTGAAGTCAAGGTGGCATTTGATAACACTTTTCAGACTTCTGAGGTCTGAAAAGGTTGTTTTCCAAACGCTATCTTTGTTTGGTATTCTCTCTTATTACTAGATATAAAATCCATATTCATATCTTAATTAATAAGAGGTGGACGGGGTCCTTAAGTGGTCAGATGTATTTTAGAGGTATGTGAAAGACAAAAATGTCTCCAAAGAAATTTAAATATGACATGTTTTGTCCTTCATATTAGTTAAAAAATTAGATCACTCGAACCCTCACTGCAACTTGAACGAAACTCCACTGCCGTCAAGCTCTCTCACACAGGTATGGTTTTGATATGCATATAGATATCTCTCTCTCTCTCTCTCCCCCATCTTCCCGCCACCGCGACCACCGTTGCAAGTTCAACGAGTAACAACAACAACAATAATAATAATAATAATAATAATAATAATAATAATAATAATAATAATAATAATAATAATAATAATAATAATAATATATTATTATTATTATTATTAATTAAAATTATTTTTACTAATTACTAATTATTTTTATAATCATTAATTTTTTTATTTTAATCATTTCATTTATTAATTAGTAATTTTTTATTTTTTATTTGTATTGTTTCAATATTATTTTGAGGTTAAAAATTATTTTTTATGAGATAATGCAAATTGAACTCATTTCCAAATAATATGTTATAGGGGTAAAATAGTAAAATCAATGAATTTTAGATGGTAAAGGGTTGATCCAACACAAACAAACTTATGGATTCATAGCCTCTAAAAAGTATAAAAGCACCTATGCTTCTTTTTAGATTTTAGACAATATCTTTTTAACTTTTCAGATTTGAAATTTCAAATTTATCAAACACCACTTAAGTTTCGGTGGATTGAAGGGTGCTTGTAGCCTTGCAAATAAACTTTAAATCCTTGACAATAAGCTTAATAGGAAATGGAAGTATGAAGGTGTGCTTTGTTTAAGCTTCAATAATAAACTAAGGGGGTGTTCTGCAATATGGTTGAAATTGTTTATGAAAATAAAAACTGTCACAACTAGCAAAAATAGGGTTTGACTATGATATGGAAAAGATATGATGTCTGAAAAACTTCTGACCAGTCAATTGTAGAGGTGTGCTGGCACAACCCATATATACTATATATGTATAAATAATATCATATAAATTATAATTATACAATAATATATAGTATATAATATATTAACAAATTCAACAATTACTTTCAATTTTATTATACTAATTTATTTAATTATTGTATATATAAGCAATTGTATACATCAAAATTCATATAAAATTAAAATTTTAAGTTTTTTTTTTCATTTTTTAAATAAATAGGCAAAAATAGCTCTAGCCTGATCCATGGCCTGGCTTGGAGCCAAGGCTTGGCCTACAGGCTAGCCTGGCCTGCGGTACGACATGGGCCTGCATGGGCTTGGGCCGTGGACCATGTCCGACCGATCCCCAAACTTTTCATTGAGGGGGGTGGCACGGCCTGGCATGACACACTTTACACCTCTAGTGAACTGGAATCATAAACATGGTAGCCAATCAGGTGTTATTTATCAAAATTCATGAGTGGGTTTTGATTGGTCAAAACTCTTCCCATACCAATGATACCGTATCTTTTTCGCATCATAGACTTTCCCGCAAAAATAATATAATCTTGCTGATATATGTGGCAATTGTTCTTTGTTTTCAAAACAAATCCAACTATGTTATTGATGGTTTTGAAAAGTGGATCAGACCAGACGACCGGTCTTATTGGTTGACCTAGGAATTGGTCATGGTTCTAGGTCTAATTTTGGATTCTAAACCCATCCAACCGAGGTTTGGATTGGACAGTTGGACCATTTGACTTAGCAATTAGTTGTCAAAGCGGTTCAGTTTTCAGATTGGCTTTTAAAACTATGATGTTGTCTAACACTCGTTAAAAGACTAAAGAGAAGCTTTAATTTCTTTCTTTGCTTTTTTAAGGGAAGAACCACCCCTCAGTTGAAATTATAATTATGATAGATATTGAAATTATAACTATATTCTTATTTTGATTGTACACAGTCTTGTATTCTCTTCAGCTTGCCCAAGTATGGAGTTTTTGCTTGTAGGAGAGGTTTAAGTTGAATCCAAATTTGGCCTTTGTTGTTCACTTGATGAAGTGAAGAACAAACTTTTGGGGGGTGTTCTTTTTTTGGATTTTGAGAGGGGGGAAAATTGATCAATGGGATTTTGATTTCTATTGACTAAGAATCCCATGTTCATTTTTCAGATTAATGTGGGGACTAGGGAAAGTTTATTTTCCTGGGTATTAGTTACCCAAGTAAGTGATACCCATCTCCTAGGTGGGTAAATAACTTTCCCACTTATGAAGAAAGTTGCTAACACTTGAATGGGACAAAAATGCCCCATTTAATAATAGATTTTTATAACTAAAATGGTCATTACTTTATTTACCTGAAAAAAATAAAAGAACATGGGTAAATGCACTTACCCATGTAAGTGTTTCCTAGGAAAAACTTACCTAGGTAATTGCATTTACTCGGATAAGTAATTTACCTAAAAGCGAACGGGGCCTTGAAGGTAACTTATTAAATCTTTATTCTAATAAAGTTTTTCATGGACAAAAACGAGATTCTAAAAACTTTAAAGCATTATTTGAAATACAAAGGAGGCTTTTGCAGGGTCAAAACACAAGGGAGGTTTAAGTATTTTTTTTTACCTCGCAATTTCTTTTTTAGATGGTGTTTGGAAGCGTGGACGCTTTTTGGAACCGATTTTCAAGAAAAAACGCTAAGCGGCTCGGCACGACACGAAGGCTCACGGGCCATGCTAGGCCTGACACAGAGGTACGTGCCGTGCTGGGCCGAGGGTTCAAGGCCAATGGGCTGTCGTGCCGTGCCACCCATGACCCGCGGGCCAGCACGACACAGCCCGCGGGGCCTATAGCGGGCCATGCTCAGTCCGCCCGGAGTATAGCCGTTGCCCCACCCAAAGGGGTCCAACGGCTAGTTTTAGCTTTTTTTTGGGGGGGGGTTACAGAAATACCCCCCAACAGCTATAAACAACCATATTAAGGGGGTATTTGTGTATTTTGCATTTTTGCTTATGGGGGTTAAGAAAATGACATAAATGCCCCTCAACAACTATAAAATAACTAGTTTAGGGGGGCTTTTTGGGTAAAGTTATAAATAACTTTACAATGGCCAAAATACCCCTCCCAACAACTAAATAATAACTACTTTTTTGGGCAATTGAATTATGTTCAATTCCTATAAATAGCCCTATCCTCCACCATTCTCATCACACTAATTCAATAATTCTCCTATTAAGTTATTCTCTTAATCTCTTCACTCTTTCCTCTCTCAGTCACTCAGACTCTCAGTCTCTTTTAGTCTCTCATACATTCTCTACAATTTGAGTGAACTCTGATAATCTCATAGTCTGATTGGCTGATTGTCTGATTCTCCAAGTTAGCAATTTGGGAGGTTTGGATCCTTGGACGTTGTCACGTTGAAAGGCTTTAACTGTTGAAATCAAGTTGGGATTCTGAACCGACAATCTGGGATTCCGGGGTAAGTCCAATTAAATTAATTTTATTTTTTTAGAATTTGAAAAAAATGGCCAACTCTTCCCAAAACCCCAAGTTTAGTAGCCCGATTTGGAGAATATTTAAAATAGAAGATGTTGAAGGGAAGGGAAAAGAGCAGTTTGGCAAAAATGTAGAAAATACTTTAGCTATTGTAGCAAGGGTGGTACTAGCCATTTGACCAGACATTTTCTCACACATGAGAAGGAAGAAGAAATAACCCACAATTTAAATGAATTTTTGAAATAATGGAAAATAAATTTTAAAAATATTGGGAGAAGTCGGAGTCTCAAAGAACATTTCTTGCTACCAATCCCACCATGGCATGTGATCCGTGATCTACTAACATCTCCGGTGTCTACAGGCTACAGTTCCATCGGAGTCTTGTTTAGCTGTTTTAGTACAGAACCTGCATGTACCACACTACAACACTACCACTATACCAGGGTTGGCTAAATGCAATCATGAATCATGATGCTGAATATAGATTACATCTTTACAATTACAAGACAAAGGAGGGCATGATACTACATACTACTACAATACTACATACACCAGATATTTCATTTTTCACCTAAAGCAGATGATGAAAGTGTGTGTGAATGCTTTCATCATAATGTATAAGTAAATTTTGTTTAAATTGTAAATTTTAACAAATAACCCACAATTTTTTTTACTGTCAAATTATTGTAAATTTTGTATTTTCAATTTGTAACTATATAGTCTATAATTCTATATTTTATTAATTTATTCCATTTTCATATTTCATTCTTCCAACTATACAAGTATGAAGTTTACGAAGTATCCAACCATTGTATATTTCATAATTTTAATATCTGTATAGTTGTATGCTTTGTAATTTGTATCATTATTCATTCAAATTTAAATGAAAATAAAATTCTTAAATTCCTATTTGAATTGTTTTATACTTTTATTTATTTATTCTTTGGACAATTGTAAATTCTTTATTACTTTATTATTTGTATCCGATCCTGAATCCTGATCCTGATATGACCATAATTCATTCAGTGAGTCTAGCCCGGTTTGGCCCAGGCCCAAGGCTCGCCCTATGGCCCACCCCAGCATGGCCCAAGCCCACGACACGACCTACAACCCGACCCACAGCACGACACGATCCTGGGCTTGGGCCGTGGGCCGTGCCAGGCCGACCTCCAAAATTTCCACACGGGAGGGCAGCACGACCCGTGACGGCCCGTGGGCCAGCACAGCACGGCCCACCTTTAGCGCGGGCCGCCCATGGGCTGTGTCGTGCTGGCTTGGCACAGCCCACTTTACACCTCTACTTCCAAGACCTGTTTTTCACAAAAAAAAAAGCGCTTTTTCCACGTAGGCAATGAACAACGCTATGCTGTTTGGTAAGATGATTTTCATCACCATTTTTCATGTATGCGTTGACAGGTAAACACCGCATAGGATACACATTAGTCAACCGTTGGGAGAAACGGTATTTGATGTTTCATGCATCAGTGAGGTCCCAATTTACGAGGCATACCTGATTTTTCAATAAACGCCTGAACCAAACATTCATACATATGGGCGTTTGTTGAAACACCTATGTGGATCCAATGTGACACTGTTTTTTTGAAAAACAGCCACGATTCCAAACATCCCCTTAATTTTTGACAAATTACCAAAAATGTGTACTATTGACATGTTTCAGATCTGATCATATCATTTTTTATTGGTACTATGGTACGCGTAATTATCTTCGAAGAACGCATCCTTTGTAATACTCTATTCACATAAATGTTAACTTGAATAGAAAACCCAAACCTACTGCCAAACCTTTTTTGAGTCCTATTAGCCTGTGAAAATAACACTTTTGCATTGGATAAATAAGAAACCTAGTATTTCATACATTTTTTTTGGTACTATGGGGGCGTTCTTTTTTTTTTTTTTTTTGAGAGAGGGAAAGTTGGTAAATGGGTTTTTGATTTCCATTGACCAAGAAACCTATGTTCTTTTTTTAGATTTATATGGGGATTAGGGAAAGTTTATTTGGAAAGGTACATTGCACCCCACTATAGAGTTCTGAATTTCACTGTAGACTTACAATAATTCAAAATGTCAAATACCCACCTTAAACACCAATACCCACCCGTGTATTGGCATCAATTCCGAGTTGGCACCTACCCCAACTGTACGGTAGAGCTAAGAATTCTGACGGTGGGTGAACAATCATTCTCACAAGTTTATTTTCCTGGGTATCATTTACCCAAGTAAGTGATACCCATCTCCTAAGTAGGTAAATAACTTTTCCACCTAGAGAGAAAGTTGCCAACACAATGAGACAAAAATGCCCCTTTTAATAATGGACTTTTATGACTAAAATGGTCATTGCCTTATTTATAAGAAAAATAACAAAATATGGGTAAAATGCATTTACCCGGGTAAGTCTTTCTTGGGAAACATATACCTAGGTAACTACATTTACTTGGATAAATAACTTACCAAAAAGCGAAAATGGCCTATATGTTACACATTGTAGGGAATTAAGGGGTGGCAATAAGGGAAGGGTGCACGTGAGGTCCATTAACCTTATCATGGAAAACCTGCAATTATGAACGTATTTGGTACTGTGGGCCTTTCCTCAAAAAACGGTGCCACGTTTGCACCAGCTGGGAATAAACGTTTATTTGAAAACATAAAGGCCTTGAATTTAGGGAAAAGTGCCTCGAATTATATGCACATAGCCGTTTGGGGAAGCTTCAAATTCTCGCTTCAACAGTTCGACGTTTCACAAAATGCCAACCTTACCTGACGCTGATGTGTTGGCTGAGTTGGCATGACCTGGTGTATCACGGGCCATTCAAAATGCAAGAAAAAAGTTAAACCCTAACAATAAAAAGACTTGTAGCACCGAGGCAACCATTCACACAGAGCAATAGTCGGAGCTGTTGTCTTCTCTACAGGAGGCATCCCGATTAGAAAAACAGTAGTCGTTTGATAAGCCCATTCATTTATTATCTTTTTTTGGAGGAAAAAGGGCTAATAACTCCATTTTTTTTGCAGGTATAACCCTAGATCGATTGTCATTTGACGCCAGTAAGCCAGTTCGACCGCTTAGTTCTTACTTTTCATCGGTAAGTCTTAGGTTTTCTCCAATAGATTTATTTATTTTTTTTTTGTTTTCCTCTTTCCGCCGGTAAGCTTCAAGTATGGATTTTTATTAGGGTTGCTATTGGAACTGTTCATGGGTCGGGTAGCTCGACGGCCTGGCCCGGCCCAGCCCCTAGATGGGCTTGAACACAGATTTGAGCCTGCAGGCTTGACCTCGGGCCTAAAAGCTCAAGCTCGACTATTTTACGGGCTGGGCTTGGGATTTATTAAAAAAGACCGGCCTGGCTCGACCCGACTTTTAGGTTAAACCAAAAACCCTAAATATCCTAACCCCTCTCTTCTCATTCATCTCTTTCTAGCCGAACCTTAGTTCTCTCTTCTCGGTAGTCGAACACTCACCGGTGCAACCTCACACTCTCAGGCAGTCAGAACCAGTGAACACTCACCAGCACAACCAGTGAATTCCGGCAGACCAGCGGTGAGTCCTCTCTCTCTCTCTCTCTCTCTCTCTCTCTCTCTCTCTCTCTCTCTCTCGTTCCTCTTCTCACTTCTTTTCTCTCAGAATCTCAGACGTGAACTCAGGCACCAGCAAGGCGGCGAACACAAGCACCGGTGGCGGCGGTGAGTCCTCTCTCTCTCTCTCTCTCTCTCTCTCGTGTTCCCCTTCTCACTTCTTCTCTCTCAGAATCTTAGATGCGAACTTAGGCTCGGCTCGGCGATGAACACAGGCACCGGCGGCGGCAGTGAGTCATCTCTCTCTCTCTCTCTCTCTCTCTCTCTCTCACACACAAACGCGAATTCAGCATTGGCGAACATAGTCACCAACGATGAGTCTTTTCTCTTTGCCATCTTTCTGTTAGGTTAGGCTTCCGACTTTTATTAGAGCCGGGCTCGAGTTCGGGCCTAATAAAATCCTGTTTATGAAGAGTAAAAGCTCGGCCCATCCTATGAAGAGCTCTAGTTATTATCCATCTAAATTGACTAGAACTACAATAAGAGATCTCTTATGTTTTTCTAAATGAAGGCGGTTTGCTAGGCTGCATTTCAACTACCTTCTTGAATATTTTTAAAATACTTTTATCTCCTTTGTTTGGTTCATGATATATATAAGATATCATAAGTCAAAAATTTTCTAAACCTAAAGTGAAAAAGTTTAGACAACAGACGCCAACCTGCAAATGATTGTTTGATTGCATTGATCAACTTCTTAATTCCTCTGTTATATGGGTTCATCTGTAACAACAATTGATTCACAATTTGTTACATTCTCCATTTTGTGGGGCTGATATATATATATAGAGAGAGAGAGCTTCATGTTTATTAGGAGCAATGGTTTGGTGAGGAAGGCAAGCTACAATTAAACTTGGCCTCCTGTACACCAGCTATTGCCAAACTGAACAGAGGGGTCTTAAAGGGATGGCAGTTGGTGGACTTCAAGTAGTTGGGACCAAGGGTGAGATGGTTAGAAGAAAAAAAGGATAATTTGTATATAATATACGTCATTATATATTAATTTCACACTTTGAGGCAATGTTCTAAATATCGATATGCTTGATATGCCGGTAGGGGTGTATCAGGCAGTATCAGTACTTTTTTTTTTTTCAAATCCGATTCGGGGGGCCGGTTTAAGGTTCCTCTACCCCCTGAACCGGTCAGGACCCCGATACACCCTCTGTAGGGGCGTATCGGGGTGCTCCCGGTACAGGCCAATATATGTCAATTTTTTGAACCTTGCTTTGAGAACCTGTACCATACATTTTAACCATTGGGTGTGGTTTACATTCAAGATCCACCATTGGATCTCAAAATCGACCATTATATGCAGGACTGGGTAATTTGGACCATTTGATTGACTCAATGGATCCTAAATTTCAAGTAGAAGTGACACCAAATCACTAATATGGCTGTTTCTTAAAACGCCCGGCCACCAAATAGCCATCGATGAAGAAATGTTTATTTTTGCTGAATTGTAAAGTGACTTTATGGGCTGTTTATTGAAACGTAAAATTAGTGTTATATCATATACACGTTTATTAGATCATTTATGGAGTGTCTTTATTAAAACTAATGTTTCTATTTTCTGCTATGCCACCAGTGTTGTAAATTCTCAAAAAAGAGAGCTGAAAAATGGGGGAAAAATTAGTAAACTAAGGGGTGCTCAACAATATTGGAGTATCAATCTAAGCACTAGGGTGAAACCTGTCCATTGATGATATAGTGACATAGAATCCGGATTTCATACCCACAAAATTGGTTCTCACGTCATTCTCACAATACTTCAGCTGTGCAATGGGATCATCTTCCTATGAATGAAAACATACGAGTAGGGAGATATTGCACAACTATAAGGACAAATTTTGTAAGGGCTAAATCCGATATCAGTGACACGTTATCATGAGATGTGACCTCTCAATCTTGCTAACATGAGTCATGGGCCTCCTGGCCCATTTCACTCTATTATTATTATTATTATTATTATTATTATTATTATTATTATTATTATTATTATTATTATTTGTATATGCTTTTTATCAGGTTGATCTTGTAATTTTTTAACTACTTGTGGCAAAATTGCTAATGCATAAGGGGATATTTGAAACTTGTGAAAATTTTTACTGCTTGTAGATGAATAGCTCTAAAGTATTAACAACACTCGGTATAGCATTGATGTTTATTGCATATGAAATCACTGTTTGGTTTCACCATTTATCAAATAAATACTAGAAAACTGAAATGTTTTGATTTATGTGCATAAGGCATTAGGGAAAACATCAAATTCATGTTTCCCCCAATTCTTAGGCATTTCTTAAAATGAAATGCTGATGTGGTGCACTTTATCTGAGGTGGAGAGCAACTTTATGGGGTATTACTTGAAATACCCATAAAACGTCCAATCAAATTAAAAAAAAAAAAAACCGTTTAAAATAGTATTTTTCAGATAGTTGTTTATCTAAAAAAACATCTGTCAGAATACTCTCGCGGAACCAAATATATGCTTAGAAAAATGAATCCACATGCACCAAGGAGGATTCATGTAACTAAACCCATATAGTACCAAAAAATGCAACGTTTATTGGCGTCAAAAAGATGTGCAACTTTGACCTCCTTGGATGGAAATTTGCATTGTCACAAAACTTTGGTGTGCATAGCGTTATTTGTTATCAACGGATTCAGCAGGTTATTAACAACTGCTTGAGTCGTGTGGTTTTGCCACCATTCGCCTTCAATTTTGATTCAGTAAATTTATTTGCACTTGGCAGTGTAAATGAAATTAGCGCTAGTATAAATATAGAAGAATGCAAATAGGCTGAGTGTAAAATGGTGCTAATTTGCATCAGGTAAGAATACAAATCATAGTAACAAACAAATGGATGTGAAATTGAAACAAGTAAAAAATTTGTATTTGATTCAAATTTATATTGCAAACAACCAGAACCTTGCGTTTTGGGAGGTTCCAAATATTACTAGTACATTTACAGTAGGGCGTGAATGGGCAAGGATTAAAATATTAATACTCTCAATACCCTCAAGTGGATATTGTAGGTATTGATATAACTGATACTACTTGATTTTTAGTTTTCTTTTTTTATTTATTTATTTTTTTAATTTTATAGGTATTAAATGGCCCCACCATTTATTATTTTAAAGTTTCAAAGTTTCCAAAAAAGTCTTGCATAGGTGTATGCAAGTGAATCTGGGTAAACCAATACGGTTTATACACTTCAACTCGGAAAAAAATAATATTATGTCAAAGCCTTTGATAGCTAACCCTGTACTTGGTTTGGTAAAAAATGAGAGAAACAAAAAGCTGGGGAAAATTCTTTAGAAATTTCACAAATTTTATTCAGGATTTATGAGGTGATTGAGCTAGGTTGACTGAGCTGCTTTTGAAAAGTTGTCTACCATAGCTTTATGAGAAAGCTGATCTTTGAGCTCATGCAAGCCTATTTTCAGCTTTCCAGATTTTCTATCAAAAGGGGCGTTACAATTTTCCGGGTTTCATGGTTCATGCAATGCCAGCGGCCATTATCTGAAAGCTCTCCCAAATAGACACTTTGTTAGACTTCAAGTTTCTGTTTCTCTCTTATGTTGTATCAAACCAAACATGGGTTATAGGTATGATTCCCGTTGATAATGGGGGATGAAGAAATTCCCCTCGATGCTTGAATCCAATTGGCAATTACAATCCAATCCGATCAGAAATTGAAAAATCAAATGGCAATGGCTAATTAATCTCATCTCATGTCAAAGAATGCGATACATATAATTAAATTGATAAGTAATTAAACAAAAATTAACTCAATCGTTTCCAAAATATCAACAAGTATCTATCAGTTAACCAAGTCTCGTGTCAAAGACTGGGGCCGATAGAGTTGGATGTTGCGATTGTTGAGAAGTTGCAGGGGTCTTGAGTTCTCTTCAGCATACTGCAACAATTTCAGAAACAAAAACCCAGAATTAGAGCCCTAAAATCAAATATAAAGAGAGGTGGGCGGCTTCAGTAACCAGCCCACTAGCTAGACCTGGGTCATCCTTGGGACTAAACTGTCTCGGACGGGAATAGGCCCATCCCATTAATAAATCCAGGATCAAATATTAATTAACGTTCAAGCTGCTGTTCAGACTCAAATCTCAAATTCTCAACCAGAGGGAATATCAACTTACATCGTGAACTGCCACCCTCAGAGCCTTCACTTGTCCTCTGGTAACAGTCCTCACCTGAAATCAATAATTTGGAGTTATACATGGAATTTAATCTCTTGCTGCTGAAATGAAGCAAGAGAGATCATTGAATTAGGTGATCAAAGAGTGTGAAGGAGGAATTACAGTATACCTTTTTGTTGATAGTCCAAATAACGCCTTGAGTGCATGGAGGAACAGTGAGGGAACCCATGTATCTGTAATACTTCCTGCTGCCTATCTTTATGTGTCTTGGGTCTACCACTCCCACATTCACCTCTCCTTTGCTATCAGCAATAGACCATATACCCTTCATCAACTGTACAAATTTAACAAACATCCACCATCATTTTTATTAGTACCAGAGTTTTGTCTCTCTGTGTGTAATTGTGTACTTGTGTTGTGTGTTTGATTTTTTACCTCAGAGAGGAAATCATCAGGCCGGCCGATCTTGTAAAGAATTCCAATCACAGCTATTTTGTTGACCGCTTTAGTGTCCGAGGTTACATGAACCATGTGCAGCTCTAGGTCAAACCTGAGAAGAAGAAAACTTTTATTTCTTCATTTCATTCTAATTGTAGGTTTTAATGTTGTTGAATTGAACTACATGCAGCTGTACGTGGAACTGTGAACCATGGATAGATTTTAGATTATACAGAGCCCCTAAAATAATAACAAATAATTTATCAAGAATATTGAGAAAAAAGTAGGCAGAGAAATTAATCACCTCCTGCCATTAATAGTGTGCTCAGATGGTGAGTGCCAGTGGCTTTGCTGGAGCACATAGTCAGTGCCATTGATGTTAATAGATCCACCACCACCTACCCATTGAAGCTGCAACCATGACCAATTACAGTCGGATACTCAAAAGAAGAAATGCATTGTTGGTGCTGCAGATAGCTATCTGAGTCTGAATTCAAGACCTCCTCTAGATAAGGGCTATACCCCTTTTTATCTTTGGAGAACAGAATCCAGGGAGGGGCTGTATATGGTTCAGCTACCGTTATCGAGATCCAGATCGAGGGAAAACCATCAAATATAAACGTTTTAAAAGAAAACATGATCCATCAAAGTAACAAGTCTTCCCTGAGAGAAGAGATCAAAGCAAAGTTATATACATTGAATAATGGAACATCACAAATGCTTACCGCAATGTCATGGCCCCTATTCTTGAGAGTTGCAATAGAAGGTTTGTAGCTTCTCTTCATTCTCCCTAAAGCTGGAATCACCTGCACTCGTTTGTTCAACAAATCGATTGGAGACTGCATATCTCCATTCTTACAGGCCGCCCATTCTTCATGAAGCTCTCCCCAATGATCGGGCCCCTTCCCGCTGCCTTCCAAGTAATCAAACTCTCTCTCATCCTCTGCATGATATATATAAAACACAGAAATTAATTAAAACACTTGGGTCGTCAGTCAGTCCCTGCAACCCATGTCACTAATCGGAAAACACACACTGAAATTTGCATCTGCCATTACCAACTTCCTGAGAGGCAGCTGATCTTGCATTCAGGATGACAAGTAACAGACAAAGAAGGCCAAATGTGGAGATGGGTTTGCCTAGATTCTTCATGTTTCACAGCCAATGAGTCGTAAGACAGAGAAACAAACACAGGTAGATCTCAAATTTGTAGGATGGAGTTGGAATGCGGGAGAGCCAGAGAACTCTCTCTGCTTTATATATAATGAAGGTGAAGAAGATAGAAATAGAAACCGTGGGGGAAAAGGGTCTTTGGACAGAAACAATGAGAATTTCTTACATGTTTCTTGGATTCAACCACTGCGTCTGCGTGTGAACAAAAGAAAAGAAAAAGAAGAGAGTCCAATTTGTTCGGGCCTTGTCCCAGAAAAATCAGAGTGCAGAAAACGAGTAAGCCTCAGTAAGGTAACCATGTACCGGTTACAGGCTTACAGCACACCAATCCACCACGAGTCATGTGGTTCAATTCAAAGGTTCTCTAGACAAAATCAAAATAATGTTGCGTTACATCGGGACCAACTTTATACTCATATCGGCCAAAACCAGTGGACCCTGCCCGGGACCGGCCCCTAATGAGAGATGGGTTCAGCTTCAATGTATCCTGGCGAAATCCATTCTTTCTTCCTAATCCTAGAAGTCTCGACATGGGTTTTGGCCATCGTCCAAGTAGGTGGTACTTCCAAAATAATTTCTTTCTAAAGCTGAATAGACTACAAGGACTGGCTTCTGTGCGAACATTCTCGAATCGGGCGGTTTAGTCATATAATGCAATTAGGCAATCAAAGAAGAAAGAACCAGTTGACACTGGCTCAATTTTGAAACATCGTGTACCGAATATCTCAAAGAGAGTCCGGATCACTTGCCAACAAAATACGTTTCAACCCTCTACCAATATAATCTTATAAGATGAGATGTGTGGTGTTAGATCAAATTGATAAAATTTTAGAACGTGTTTTATTGACAGAAATCTCAATTATGTCATGGGTGGGGTTAAGTGGTACACCCTCTTTCAGCCTTAATCGGGTTTTGGGTTAGGGTCAGGTCAAGTGGGCCTAACGTATAATGGGTTCAGGATTTTAGGTTAAAGAACATCCATAGTAAATTAAAACATTGATATCACAAAGGCTGCATTTGGTAAGAGTACAAATGTTGAACCATTATATTTGTATTTTATTATTCTTCCCAAATTGAGCCAAAACAAATTAATTTGCATTTTGGTTCAGTTTTTCTTTTGCAAATGTTTGATAATGTATTTTTTATATAAAAAAATGAAGGTAGACTTATTTTGTATGGCACTTTTGGTTAGGATTAGGAGAAGGCTTGAAATTATGTTTTAATTGTTTTTTTTTTTAAGGCTGGTTTGATAGAAATAGAAAATCAAACAAAAAGTTCTTAACAAAATTTGTGCATTTCCTTAAGAACTTGACAACATTCCCTAACATTTTGTTTAGGCTGTGTTTGGAAACGCTGTAAATGGAGTGTAAATCTCAGTTCAGGGTAAATTTAGATTCTGGTTCACTTTTGCTTTTGTTTTGCAATATTACATTTTTTCATTGACAAATGACAGATTAATACATACTTCATTGATAATAAGATGTAAAAGTACATCAACAAAAAAGAAGTAAATTTGCAATCAAGTGGGATTTTCATAAAAAAAACATGTTTTATCGGAAATCGTGTTTGCATCCATTACAACTAAAAGTCTATTTGGTAAGAAGGTAAATTTGTCAATGCAAAATTAATCAAACTTTACAATTTATATGAACCATTTTACACTATATATTTGCATTCACACATATTTGCATCGTTTCCAAATGCAGCTTTAGGGATACAAACGGATTGGATTGAATTTGAATTAAGGTATACTTGAATTCGATCTAATACTATTTATCGAATCTGATACGATTCGATTTGAATTCGAATCCTATTGGTATATTGATTCTTCGGATCTAATCCGATTTTGACTTATTATTATTTTTTAAAAATTAATAAATTATTAAAAGAAAAAATAAAAAATAAAAAAAAATAATAAACTAGTATCTAATAATTGGCCACCGATATTGACATGGCATAATTGCCTAGAAGGTTCCAGTTATTAAAACAAAGGGAGAAATATATAAATCATCTCCGAATTGAGGGACCCTGGCTCAAACTCCCATCTTCCACCACCATTATTCTCTCTCCTCCATCAACCACTTCTCAGGGCTCAGACGTTCGGATAACCGATCATCTTCTAGCTCCGCCAAGCAATGAAAATTAAATACATTCACCCAGTGAGATGATTAGTTAAGTTCAAAACTCGTTAGGGCTGCAAATAAATCGGATCATATTAGATTCGAATTCGATACTGATCCGTTAAAGAGGTAGATTCGGATATTCCTCTTTATCTTAATAAATCGGATAGGATTGGAAAAACCAATCTGTTAATTTAATAGATTGAATTTGGATATTGGCTGATCGGATCTGTTGTAACTCAATCTGATTCGTTAATTATAAAATATTATATATTATTTATATAATATATATATTATATTATTTATATAATTATATATTATATTTTATAAATAATATAATATATTATTTATATTACATAATATAAGTATAATTCTAATTGCATCGGATATCTGATAATACATTTAAATTCAAATTCAAATCATGTTTGTAAAAATCCGACGAATCCTTATTGGATTCAAATTAATCGGATTTTCTTAACGGATCAGATCTGATATGTTCTTACCGAAATCCGATCTATTTGCAGCCTTAGTCCTCGTATAGATATTTAAATTCTTTTATTTTTTTAAATAAATAAGATAATAATGATTTTAGTCATAAGAAACTATTATCAAAAGGGATAGTTTCCTTTTATTCAAGTATTGTTGGAAAAATTATTTATTCACCTGTGTCATTTATTCATTTTAGGTCAATAAAAACACGGGTTGGATTATGATACAGAAAAAATAACTGACCAATAAATTGAAATCACAAACATAATAGCAAATAACGTGTTATTTATCAAAATTCATGAATGGATTTTGATTAATCGAAACTCTTTCCATATCATATCTTTTCTGCATCATAGATTTTCCCTAAACGAAAATCTCATTAATCATCTTTTCCTCAAAATAAAAAAAAAAAACAATAAAAAGAATTGCTGAAAATAACATTAAAAGATGACTCTGGAACGATGATATTGACAGAAAACCTTATATCCATATTTAATCCGATGGGTTGTAGACTCTAGCGCCGAGATCAACATAACTGGTCAAGTTGCTGTTTTTGGACGATCGAAATGTGGCATCAGTACAGAGAAGCCTTCAGCCTTGGCCGTTGAGGAGCATTGCGCTAACCAAACATGGCCGCCACGTATTACTTCTTTTGGAATCGGACGAGTTGTGTTCACATCTGTTGCCACCGCTTCCTTGCAACTCCCTCCCCCATTGACGTCAAAACCAAGCCTCTGATGACAGAAATGAGATATCTGGACTTTCTCCGCGGTCGATAGAGCATGTGGACGAACAAAAGACAAACCTACTTTTTCACCACCTTCACACACAAAGAAAAGAAAAACAAATTAGCAATGAATAAAATGTGAAAGCCATGAGATAAAACGAGAACCGGTTGTTGTAACACAAGCGTGAAACTTGTTACCCGCGTGAATTAATGGTATTTTTTAAAGTAAACTATTCTTATGATTTAATTAATTGACTAAACATACTCTTACTGTTGAAACTTGATTAATCCTATCTTTACTGTTTTCAATAATTGACTAACATATGTGACTTTACGTGACCTATAGTTTTTTTCAAAACCTAATATTACCCTCGTCCCAGCCCCTACTCTCTCTCCTTCTCTCTCTTCCTATCTTTCTCTCATTGTATACTCTCGCTACTAGTTTGGCGTTCATCAGATCCACAAACATACTGATGGACTCAGATTAATACTAATTCAAAATACCTCATTTTCATTTCCTATGGTTTTGTTTTAACATTTGAATGTTCATTTTGCTTTGCTTATAGTTAGTCTTTGGTTATTTGTCGTGTTCAGATCTGCAGTGGTGGCGGAGAGGATACGGAGGAGAGAAGAAGGAGAAGAAAAAAAAAAGAAGAGAAAGTGTGAGAGAATAAGAGAGATTAGAGAGAAAATTGTCGTTGCCACTTCTGGTTGAAGCAGAGGTCGATGATGAAAGGTACTATAATAGTCGATTTCGGTTGATTTATTGGGATCTTGAAGAAGAAGAGGAAAAAGAGGAATGGACAGAGGGGTCACTACCACTCCTATGTTTTCGTTCGAAGAGGGGTCATCACCACGCTGCTGCAACTCATTGCAACAGCGGATCTGAACACGGCAAATTGCCTTCTCTCTCTCTCTTCCCCTCTCTCCCTCATCCTCCCGATCTTTTTTCCCACCCCTTCCCTAATTTATTTTTGCATTTTGGGTCATTGTTCACCATTGTCTTCAAACTCCCAAACTTGAGCTAGGTGTCATAGTGGCGACAAACTGTAGATTCTCCGGCAAGCAGAACTCGAGTCCAAAAATTAACTTCCTATCACTAAACTCTCTGTTATAAATCCGGTCGTCATTGCCGCTTGAAGCTAGTAGTCAGTGATTGGAACTGATCGAAATCTCTCCCCTGATCCTCTATCATCCTCCGTTCCCTTGTTGGCAATAATTCTCCGTCTTAGGCTACACAAGGCAAGTTTACTCTCGTTACTAGCTTGGCGTTTATCAGACCCACACCCGTGGTTCATAGTGTTCAGCTCTCGCAAGGCCTCTCCTTTGCTTTATCCGCCATCAAATCCGTACAGACAAAGAGGTTTTCATTGTTGTCGTTTCATCCCTTTGCTTTCTCCACCATCAACTCGACAGTGCTCATTGTTGTCGATGTCATCGAAGGGGTTTTTAAGTGCAAAAATGATAGGGATGTAAGTACTGAGATCACCTAAGAGTCATTGAGTTCAGTGTTTATTTCTCCTTTTTTTTATTTTATTTTTAAAATTTGAAGAAAAATAAATAGTAAAATAGTCTTTTTGTCTTTTTGTTAACGAATATGCTAATAATAAGAAAAGTCAAAAACAGCATTAATCAATTTTCAAACAGTAAGAATACATTTAATCAATTAACTGAATCATATGAATAATTAAAAAATTTACTTTTTTTTTATTATTCAATTGAATTTTTATTATTTGCACTAATGAAAAATCATGGTATCGCAAATGATTGATTCATTACCCAATATAAAATTGGTTAAGTTGTGCAAAATGCCCCAGCACTTGCATGTGATGATGTCAAGTAATTTGGTGCAAGGTGTAAGTAAGTTTGAAGCCCACATGGTTACCGAGATCATCATGCCTATCAGCCAGCTTTAACGGTGATAATTGATGATGAAAATAAGAGATGTGATGGCTGATCGATGAATTGGTGAAAGCCCATCGACAAGGCGGAGACGATGATGAGACAGTCAGACTTTCAAAGGTTTGAGGATTTGAGGGATGGCGATGGTTTGGTCAAAGGGAAGAATGGAGAGTGGAAGGGAATGTTGGTTGCAGGAAGAGAGAGAGATCGCCTCCCCCTAGGGGTGTCCATTAAAAATCGAAAATCAATCAAATCGGAAAATGCAGTTAATTAAATCGATTGATTTGCTTTTTGGTTTGATATTTTTTAAAAAAATTGAAAGATTGGTTCGATTTTCGATTACTCTACAAAAGACCAACGGTTAATTGAACTAATTGGCATATATATTTATATGTACATTTTTTAATATATGTTTCATATTTTTTATATTATATATTATATATTTTTATAATATATTATATATCATCCATTATTTATAATATAATATTATACATATCAAAGAATTAAACCAGTCAAAAACTGAAACCGATAGATTAATTAACCGGTGGTATCAATAGAGTTTTCAGTTTCAGTTTAAAGAAATAGAAAAGTCGGTTGTATCAATTCGATTTATAAAAATTGCTTATGATTCGGTTAATCAAACTGTGGACACCCCTACCCCCTCCCCTAATGTCCCCCATTGATCTTAATTTCTGGAACTGGAACGTAGTTAGTTTAACACCTCAGCATAAGTAGCCAGGTGTTAGTTAGGGATATTGGCCTTCGATCTGTTGGGGTGATTTCGGACTCTCGGCTGGTAGTCTCTGCTATAAATGAATTTATTTTACTCTTATTTTTCTTGGTCATG
The DNA here is from genome assembly GCF_055504915.1 of Nelumbo nucifera. Lineage (NCBI taxonomy): Eukaryota > Viridiplantae > Streptophyta > Magnoliopsida > Proteales > Nelumbonaceae > Nelumbo > Nelumbo nucifera. The sequence goes on along the minus strand of NC_142654.1, from coordinate 7,917,900 downwards.
TTTATGTTTGGTGGATGATATTTTATTTAGTTGCAGGGACTTCAGCTTCTTTTTTATTTTATAATATAGACATGATAATGTTGCAGCCCATTGGTTGGTTTGTTAGGCTAAACACCAACTTTGAGGAAATGCTCTCGTGTCTACCTTATTACTGTTGATGAGGCCACCCTTACTACTACTGGTACTAGGGGTGGCAAGAGAAAGACCTATGCTTGGAATATGTTTAATATAAAAATTAATGAGAAAATGGGAAAATAGTTGTTTGCATAAAATATATGAGTGATTTTAATTATAGTAGTAAATGTGAATTAGGGATTTACAATCAGCCTTATACTGCAATGGAAGTAGCTGCACCAATGAATATAGTGAAGCAAGAGCAGCTTGTGAAACCCATGTATCCTGATCAGTTCTAAAGGCTCTATTTGGAAGGAGTACAAGTATAAATATGTAGAGTGCAAAATATTATATTTTGTATTATGAATTTGTGCTGTATATATTTATATTTCTACTCCTTCCAAATTAAGCCGAAGGTATGGAATCACCCAAGTATCAATAGATTCTGGTCAGTTTACTCAGTTCAATGAGAGTGGATGCAATCATTATGATGATGTGCAGAATTTTTCATTAGAATAACTGTTTGGTATGGAGAATGAGAGTGGATGCAATCATATCGATTGATACCTATCGTTTCAGGACCCCTCCAATATGCCCTATAGTGGGTGTATCAGAGGTCTGACCGGTTCAGGGGATAGGGGAGACCTAAACTGATTGCAAAAAAAAAAATAAAAAAAAAGATTTAAAAATATGTATCGATTTACCCGATACGCCCCTATAGGCGTATCAAGCATATTGATATTCTGAACCTTGCTCCTAGGCCAGGACTGAAGGATGAGTACGATCAAATAGGTAGCTCTGATCAATTGCAGTGTGGTAGTGAGTCAGATTTATTGCAGCAGCTGCAGAATCCCATTGAACTAGAAGGAGATTACGGGTATGGGCTATATGAGTATAACGAGCAAGGATTGCTTCAATTGGGTTTTCCTGATTTATGGTTTTAACTAGTTTTTTGGAGGACCGAACTGATTCAAAGGGTGTAAGGGGGAATTTGAGACACTTTGCTTCTGCTTTTGATCTACACCGAGTCCGGGTGTATATATTTTCTTTTTGGGTCTTCCGCCAACTGTTGGAGCTGATGGATGTAAGTTGATTCTCTATTGGATTTTTAGGTTAGAGAATTCGACTGATATTTTTGTTTTCCATCTAGGAGGTGGACTGAATTCGGTTGATTTGAGATGGATCTGATATTAGGAACCACAAAGACGGGAATAAAGAGTGTCTCGATGATAGTTGGTGTACTTTGGTGTGTTGGATTTAAGGGTTAGGGATTAACCGTGTCTAGTATATTTAAGGGAATGTATGTGTTAGATTTTATTTTGTGGAGTTAGGGTTTTGCAAGGATCAGGGTCATTGGGAAGGAAATTGTATGATGAACGTGATTGTGGGGTTTACTCGTCTGATTTTGTTTTCAAGTTTTGGGGGTCTCAAAAGTGGGTATAAAGAAATAGGGCAAAAGAGCTCAGAAAAAATTGGGTGTTGACGCCCATTGATATTAAATGCTCCTTTATTTATTTATTGCACATGTTTAACTAATCTTATAGAAGAACATTGTCACCTTAATAATGATATGAACTAATAGAATATTCCATGACTATAACACATTTTTATTAACATTCTAGCACATCCAACACTTAGTGGGCATTCTTTTTTCGGATTTTGAGAGGGGGAATGTTGGTTAATGGGATTTTGTTTATTTTCCTAGGTATCGCTTACTCAGATAATCCATCTCCTAGGTGATGGGTTAAATAACTTTCTTACCTTGGAGGAAAGTTGTCAATACTTGAATGGGACAAAAATACCCCTTGTAATAATAGATCTTTATTGCTAAAATGGTCATTGTCTTGTTTGCATGGGAAATAAAAGAACATGGATAAATGCGCTTACCTGGTTAAATCTTTCCTAAAAAACACTTACCTAGATAAATGTATTTACCCGGATAAATAACTTACCAAAAAGCAAACGGGGCCTTCAACTATTAATTATTGGTATGAAAAGAGACCTGTCTAACCCAAGTTCAACCTAAGTCAACCAGGTCTACATATTTATGCAATGCCATCCTCTTACAATAATTAAGAACAAAATATAACTTAATAATTACTACACTTGGACTTGCAAAAAAGACACATATTGTAACTTTTATTTTTGCACTTCATGATGGCTTTCATTAAGGAAACACTTCAAACATGGGATCTTGGACTGAATTTTGCCACAAAAGAATGTTGTTTTCTTTTAAGTAACCATCTTGATTTTAATCTCTACAACTCCATTGATATTGAAGTCACACATATCCAACTTATCCAATTTCAATTTCATCTATGGGATGTGAATTAGTACATCAAGGGAGATTTGTGGTGAGTTGATTTTCTTGTCCTACATCTTACTTGCTTTATTTAATAACCTAGCTAATCTTCTGTTCTCATCATCCACATGAGGCTTTGCTATACCTCTCTTATCCTCTCTCATTTCAACCTGAAAACAACATGATCAAACAACAAGAAAGATATAGAAAACAACTATTAATGCTTTGTGAGCTTTATAAGAATACAATTCATTTAGTTTTTTTTTTTAATTCAATAAACACAAGATTTATATATAGTACTGTTATTTGTTAATATCATGCTTGAATGCTTGCAAAATAAAATCAATCTCATTTTAGCTTTACTTGTATTTGAACCTACATAAGCGACCACCACAAACTTCCCCTCTTTCACCTCCTTTGCATTCTCTTGTGAGCTATGAAACAGTAAGAAAAAAATCCTAATTGAGGATTTTGGCAACCTATCTAGTAGACCCAAGTACTTTGAATAACCTATAAGTTAATGCGGTTACAAGAATGGGCATGGCCATCCACTCAGTTCTTCTAAACCAAATGGTTAATTATTAACTATCAACTGTATTTTTTATGCTTATGGTTATATCCCTAATTCTAGATTTTAGGAGTTATATGTAAAAGGATAATAATCCTATATGTTGCTTCTTAGTTCCACTAAAGAGTTTGCTTAGGAGGAATGGAGCTTTAGAGTATTTCCTATTCCATTTGATATTCTATTTGTTTATGATTGTAGTAGAAATACTTTGCCTATAAGATTCATTTGGAATGTTTGATCTTAATGGGGTCATTAGAGAGACATGGTGCAATGTTATTGGTTGTGTTATATCTTATTAGCACACAAATCCATGAAGCAAATTCTATTGATATTTTGGAATATCAATGCTTCGTTATTATAGAAAGTAATAGTTATTAGCATGTTTTTCAAACCGACATTGACCCAAATGGTTAGACCGTTCGGGCAATCAGTTCTATTTTACCCCAAACCTGGTCTCTGACTATAAAAACTGTTGAATTGGTCAACAAACCATTGACCCGAGAGGTCAAACCGGCAACCCATTCAATAGTTTTTGGTCATTTCTAAAATTTAATTAATTATTTTTATTTTTTAATTTATTTTGTCATAACGGATTGTCCGTTCAGACCAGACAATGGAAACATTGACCCGGATATCAGTGGCCAAAATGATTCCGGTTCCAGGTCATTTTTTAAAACATTGGTTATTAGATAAGTATCTTAGATTACAAGAACACATTTTTAATTTTAATAAGTCAAGTTTCAGATATAAGGTATGGAAGTTATATGATTCTATCCTTGATTGCAAAAATAGCATGGACATATTAGATTATTATACAAAGTAATAGTTATTAGATAAGTATCTTAGATTACAAGAACAAATTTGAATTTTAATAAGTCAAGTTTTAGATATAAGGTATGGAAGTTTTATGATTCCTACCGTCCAGGTCAACTGGAAGTTCTTGTTGTGAAACAAAGAACAATTATGAAATAGAACTCAGAACTATCACTGTATGATCGTGTTCTTTTATATGAAATGCTATGCTAAAACAATATTTAAAAAATGAGTACATGATGATTTCTTTTAAGTCTTTATATGAATTTAAAGACTTGAATACTTATAATTGCAGATTTTTTATTAAGAAGTAGCAAATAGCAATGTTACAATTCCAATCCAACCCCTACAAAGCAAGGGCCCCTCCTCCGCTAGTCTTAGATTACAAGAATAAATTTTGAATTTTAATAAGTCAAGTTTCAGATATAAGGTTTGGAAGTTATATGACTCCTCTATCCTTAAGATCTTAATAAGCCTTTGTACAGGGGTTTGTCTCAAAGGGGTGATAGTAGTTTTCTTTGATCCAGGATTTGGTGCTCATTGATCCCTCTAAAAGTCTGCTTTCTTACTTTTCCTACTTAATCCAAACTTGCTTTCTCTATTTGCACTTCTTACAATCTACTTGTGTTGGTCAAGATCATATCTCTTTACCAAAACATTAAGCTTTAGGTTGATTTCATAGACCCTGGCCGGCATCAATACATTTATACATTTATGTTGTCCTTGTTTCTTGAATACCGGGACACTTTCATGGTTATTACAAAGCACTTCATGTCAATATACAAGAAAAATACAACCGATAAAAGGGATAAAGATAGAAATCGATGCCCTAAATGAGTTGTAACTCTACTTGAAAAAAAAAAGAAAAAAACTGTTGAAAATAAGTGATAAATCAATAAGAATGGAAAGAATATAACATGGAACTAGCTAGTTGAAGATCAACGAATACCCCAAGAACTTACAAACCCAAAATAATGGATCAGGAACACTTTCATTTACAAACCTTTTTCAAAATCTAGCATTTTAGTTTTTGGTCAGAGTCTAGATGTCATGCTCTGGCTGAAATAGGGCTATTGGCCACCATTCACCGTATGAAACCCAACATTCAACCATGCTTGATTCCTATGTATTTTGAGCCGCTATTCACCATTGGGATTGGAGGGCTTCAATATACTTTGCCTTTGTTTAGAGTTAAAAAGAATGAAGCAAGTTGTTTGTTGGTTACCATGGTCGTTGAAAAAATGGTGAGGATGGCTAAATTCATCTCTCTCCATTTGTTGCTTGCAAGTAAAGCTCAGTTTGCAAGAAAGAGGAATAAGAAAAAACAAGATAGAAAGTATGGGAGAGAAAGGAAGGAGTTGTAAAGAGTGAAATCCAATAATCCCATTTGAACCAAACAAGCGGGAGAATAGACAATTCTAACTTTGATCCCAAGGAATTTCGGTTCTAATTCCAACAATGAACCAAATGTATCCTTATAAATGTCAAGTATATAATTGGACCAGACCTAATTAACCTGATTAATATATAATTGATTTAGTTTTTATTTAGAGTTTTGTGTCCCAATTATAATTGGGTCGGGGCCAGTTCCACCCTATCACGATTATCAAAACTTGACAGGACAAGTAAAGTTTAATTTTGTTCTTTAGTGGGTAACTCAAAGCTTGAGCTTGATAAATAGGTTTTTTTATAGCCCCTCCCCCCCAAACTTTACTCTAAGTTTTATTAAATAAATGGCTGAAACATGAAAAGAAAAGCACGGGAGGACATATCCCGCCAGGATGTAGATAATGCCTTAATGGTATTCGATAAAACGCCGATATGGAACCAAAGAAGTTGGAAGATTCAAGAAAAGCCCCAAGGAGATTGTAGTATATGAGAGGATACTCCGGTTTAGAAAAGAAACAAAGATGTAGGAGGTATCAACAAAGTGCAGTGACACAGCGATGATATGGTGATTGGCAATAGTGAGCCTCTTCAAAGATTCATCAATAGTACAATGACTACTAAGGTGGGACGATAATATCATCCTAACCAAGGTTTTTAAAATCAAATTGGACAATGAATCGGTTTTAGGAGTTCGGTTTCTGGGTCAAATGGTCCGGTCATTCAAACTGAACGACGGCCCATGACAAAAAATAAATAAAATAAATAAAAACTATCAAAACCATCGGAGATGGTTCGAACGATTCAATCATTCAGATCAGCGGTTTGCTGACTAAATCAACAGTTTTTGATAAAATAATAGTTCTAAGATAAAACGGAACCGATCACCTGACAGATTCCTAATTTTTCCAGTTTAACTGTCCGGTCTGGTCCAATTTTGAAAACCATGACCCCAGCATTTGCCAAATCGTCACACTATCACGGTAGAACTTGCCAAATGACACTCATAAGTCCAAGGCGAAGGCTGCATCATAGTTCGCTATCAATGTTTTAAGTTATAACTTGGTTAAAGTGCTGAACAACAAATACAAATTTATGCAAAAACTATAAAGATTTAATACCTTGGGAGTCATGCAATGTATAACACAATTTATACAATAAAGAAAATACATATAATAGGAATAAAGAAAGACTATAAGAGAGAACACCAAAATTAATATCATTCGGCCAAATCACTTACATCCACAAGCAATACCTTGAAGCTTTTTTTTCTTTGGGCTGTATTTAGAAACGGTGCAAATATGTAGAGTATAAAACGGTTCATATAAATTGTAAAATTGAGTTAGTTTTGCATTGAAAAATTTACCTTTTTTATCAAACAGACTTTTAGCTGTAATGGATGCAAATACGAATTCCAATAAAACATATTTTTTTTTTTATCAAAAATCCACTTGAACGCAAATTTACTTCTTTCTTATTGATGTACTTTTACATATTATTATCAATGTAAATATGCATTGGTCTGTCATTTGTCAATGCAAAAATATAATATTGTCAAATACAAGCAAAAATGAACTAGAGTACAAATTTACCCTGAACCGGGATTTACTCTCCATTTGCATCGTTCCCAAACACAGTCTTAACCTCACTTTGGAAGGAGTACAAATATAACTATGTAGGAATAAAGAAATACATATAATAGGAATAAAGAAAGACAATAAGAGACAACGCCAAATTTAAATTACTTACATCCAAAGGCAACACCTTGAAGCTTTTTTTAAGCTCACTTTAGAAGGACTACAAATATAAATATGTAGAGTGTGAAACCTTATATTTTGTATTATGATTTGTATGTATTTGTATTTGTATTCCTTCCAAACTGGGCCTTAATATAAAACAAACAAAAATACATCAAGATAACTTCATAAAAATTTCACTAGGGGTGCAAATGGATTGGCTCATGATCTGATCCATCTATATTGTCAAATTTGGATTTCCTCATATCAGATCAAGTTCGGATCACCCTTATCCTATCGGAGAATATCGTATCCAAAACATATGTTATTTATTTATTTATTTATAAATATATTATTTATAGTACATTTTTGTAAATTTATTAATTATTTATTTTATATATATATATATATAAGACATCGATTTTCTTTGGCAGTTAGACAAAGATCCCCTATACCACCTCACAGTTTAATGTTCACCAGACAACGTGCGACTGTCCGCCCCACCGCCTGTTGCCCTACAAATGCCCCAGACAACGTGCGACTGTCACATGTCCAGTCGCACACGGTGGGGCGTTCCCGCGTGCGAACGCCAGGTTTTCTTCCGTCGCTGATGTTTCGTGTAACGAGAAAGCTTCTCTTAATAGGTGTCACTTGCTTAATAGATGGGCACTGTGCCGATAACAGTTGTTTCTCTCTCATTGGAAGAAATCGTGGCATATGAAAGAGCACATTCGTCGTCCCTTCCTCTTCCCATTTTCCAACTTCTTTCTTTCTTCACCTCCAGCAGCAAGCACCCTCCGGTGTTATCTACTCTCTATCCCTACTTCGTCCTCACTTCGTTCCTTTCATTGCCGATGTCATTACCTTCTCCGGCCACGGTCACCGGACGCAACTCCTCCCATTCTTTCCTCCTGCTGCTACCTCTCCTATTATCTCTCTCTATTTCCCTATTCTCTCTCTGCTGTCTTTCGCTCACAGTCACTCCACGCCTTCATTTTTTCTACTCCGTTCATCTCCACCGACCAAACTGGTCCACCATTCTCCATCCCTCCGGTTGCTATTCTCTGCCTCAACTACTTTCCATATCACCGACACCGTCGCAGCTACACGTTCTTCTCCCCTACCGTCCACCATTCGCCGCCTTCAGTGCCAATCCAAGCTAGCCATAAATAGCAAAACCCCAACTAAACCTCTTTCCAGCCTAGGAAAAAAGAGAGAACACCAGGTCAATCTCTCTCAATGTGTTAAAAGATGTGGGACTGCTCCATTTTCGATCACCACTTATCCTTACTATAACCCACCATTTTTTCAATCTACAACCATGAAAATACAGAGCCATCGTCCCTTGCAACTTCTTCATTTCCACCCTCTGCAAGTCCAGTCCATCGCCGCTTCAACCTCCTTTCGCACACCGAACCGCTATCTTCGTAAAACCATCTTCACCTCACCATCCATCACTGCCATCAACTGATCTCTCTCTCCGACTCTTCTTGGTTACCGTACTTGTCAACCTCTCTCCCACCGCGCGGTGTTATCTCTCACTGCAACCACTACCGCAGCTATTCACCACTGCAGTTACACTAGAACATCACTGAACCACCGTTGACCCACCACTCTGCTCACCGAACCTTAATGATGGAGTCACCTTCCACCAATCAATCAACGACAATGGAGAAGCCGAAAGTGATGAATTGAAGTGTTATCCAATTGTCATCTCTCACTGCAATCATCATTTCAACAACTCTTCTGTTCACCGGTCTCTCAAGTAAGGGACTAAGGGATCACTTTTTAAAACGTTGATTTAAGATTGAGGGAGCGGGTATATGAGAAAAGGGGGTTTGGAATCGTTTTGGGGATAACGGAACGAACAAACGACCATTTTATTGACCCTACACGCGAGAAAGCCACATCGCGTGCGACTGGACATGTGACAGTCGCATGTTGTGTGGGGCGTTTGTGGGGCGAAGATGCGAACTCGAATTCAGAAACCCACCTTTTATTTTTTCGTTTTAAGTAGGACAAAAAATCTGACTCAATCGTTCTCCTCAACGGTTAAGCTTGGTTGCGTCCCACAGTGACAATTGGTCGCCTTCATAGAGTTCTTCTTATCTGCCTCCCACAGACTTACCCCCCAAAAACGTCCCACGAAACCTAGGCGTGACGCCTGTCATAACGCACGCGCACTAGGCATGATGCGTGCGGATTCCATTTCACGCCATTTTAAATATGTCCGTTAATTCCTTCCCGCCCAAAAGAGTTTCTTCTCCCAGTTTACTGTTGAATCTGAAACCCTTGGCACCCCCTTTTGTAGCCCATCCACCGGAGATTAACTCTTTTGAGTTCCGCCGGCCATACCGACAGGCAAGGTTTTTAAAAACGAACCGAAAACAGAATTGGTCAGAGGACCGGTTTTTGGTTAAGCGGTTCAACCGTTTGAGTCGAACGGTTTGACCCGTGATGTTATAAATAAATTAAAATAAAAAATGCAAGAAAATACAAAAAATATAAAATTATCTAAATACAAAAATAACAAACTATATAACGAATAGAAAATAAAAAAGTATAGAATTGTCCTCTGTGTTCTCCCTTCTTCTTCACTGCGATAAAGAGTAGAGCCAATAGTCTCCCCCCATTGTTCGTGGTGTTGCAATGAATCCAGTGGATCATCCTCATGGAGGAGGTGAGGGGCGCACGAAAGGAGGTAGACCTTCGGTGTCACCTTGGGGGAAGCCCACCAAAGCCAGATATTTTTTTGAGAGAGTTTGGACGGAAAAAAAAAAATCATTATATCAGTTGTTAACTGACACACAGGAAACCAAATCAATCTCATCGTCTTTCGAAACCCCGATCCTCCTCTCGTACTCCTCTGCAAGTGGAACGGCAATTTCTATCATTTTCTTTTTTCTTCCTTTTCTTCCTCAGCAAGACCGAAAACCAAGAAAAAGACACCCCACAAACCTCTGAAGTTGGAGCCAATTCTGTCGATGAACACGTTTGCACACTAAAACTGGATTTCGGGCAGAGGTGGGGAAACACAGAAATTATTCTAAAGATGGAGAAAATTAAAAAACAATAAAATTAATAAAATAATAAAATAAAAGCAAGAGTACGAGGGAGAATGAGAATGAGAATAAGAATAAGGAGAAATAAGCGGAGAGATGGAAAGGGGAGGAGGAGCAGCGACACTGTTCTTGATGCTCGCGAAGCAGAGTAGATGTGTTATTTCGAAAACAAAAGGATAGTTTTGAGAGAACTTATGTAAAATCATTGGCCGCCACTGTCCTTGTTGCTCCTTGTTGCTGATGATGACAAAATGAAGGAAATTCGCCACTGCTCCTTGTTGCCCACTGCCGTAAATGTAGCTTTTTGAGGAAGGAAATCTGAACGACAGCCGCCAGTCATCGTGATTCACCCGTTGGTCGACGTCGGTCGTGGCTACCACAGGTCATCGGTTGCACCGTTGGAGTATGAGAAGGAAGGCCGGAACTGGAAGGGTTAGAAGTTAGAACGAAAATAACCCTAACTCGTAAGGGAGAATCGTGAGATATGAATGGAATTAAAAAAAAAAAAAAATCGAACGAAAATAAATTTTGCCTACTGCGAACCGCTGCCTGGGTCGAACGGTTTAACGATTCGACCGCTCAGGTCAGCGGTTTTTTTACTTTTTCAACGGTTATTTTTAAATAACGGTTTAGTGTATAACCGGACCCGGGGGATGAACGGTTACCAGTTTTTCCAGTTTAACCGTCTGGTCCGGTCCGGTTTTGGAAACCATGCCGGCAGGAGATAAATATTCTGTAAGTTTTTCTCATTTCTTATCTTTTTTTTTTTTGTTTATTCTCATTCGTTTTCTAACATTCTCAGACCTGAAACCCGCCGGAGTGGAAAGCCCCCTGACGCCGTTTTAAACCCTTGACACTCTTTTCGGTAACCCACCAGAGATTAACTCTTTCGAGTTCCGCCGGTCGACGCCGAATAACGACACCTGTAGACATAATTGAGGCATTCTTTAATTTCTGATTGGAAATATCGAGAAATGCCGAGGCGTTCCAACCGATCAACAGCCCAAATATGTTCAAACAATTCGACAGGATAGACATTAGGTACTGAGAAAAAACAATTTCAATAAGAGAAGGGAAAGCATGAAAGCAGAAAGCCGAGGCGTTCCGCTTGGTATATATCTCTTGCATGAAAGCAGAATCATCTGGAACTTGCAAATCCAGATTCTTAGCAATTTCAATAAGAGAAGGGAAAGCAATTTCAAAGCCTATCGGCATGTTCTCTGCATTTTCAGTCTCGAGCATGCACATGTTCTCCCGAATGAATAACATTCCTAGTAAGCCAAAGCAAAACCCATCTTAATTAATTAGCCTATATAATCATCACATTCAATTGATGAACTGATAATACGTACAACTGATGATGAACCAGTATTTAGTTAATTTTGTCATACCTTGCTCCCATCTCTCTGGGTATACGTTCCATGATTTCAATGCAACCACAAAAGCCAAAGTGTTTAGTATCCGATCGTGAGCAGAGAGCATCCCACGGTCACCCCAAGAACCATCTGGGAGCTGATTTTCGACGATCCACCGATGGCTAGAAGGGAACTGAGGAACACCACTTCCATGAATATCTTCGACTAGAGCCACCCATGCAGTGTCGTAGGCCGAGATACTAATTCGATCACTCTGTAACAGTTAGAGCAAAGCTAACAGGAAACTTAGACGAGGTTATGCAGTGTTCACCATATCTCTTGATTAATTCCCCAGCTAAAAACATGAATCTCAATAATTCACCAGAAAAATAAGCTCGCCTTTTTTTTTGTCTTAGAAGTTAGAACTGTAATCCAAAAGGATATAGATTCTAGAGAAAAACGATCAATATATCTTGACGTTCGTTTCGGTTGAACCGGTGAATATTCGTAGGTAGTAGAATTCCATTGCTTTTACCTTTACCAACTGGATCAGTTATAAAAAGCAGTTAACTTCCGTAGAGATTATCTGATTTTGTTCCCAGAAATCTGAACTTGTAGCAAGTGATGATGGTTCATAAGATATATAGCGTACAACGGAAACCTAATGGAAAGTGGAAACTCGCCAGAGGAAACCGCCGGCGTATCTGACGAAGGAGAAGCTCGTGCAACTGGAAGATGTGGAAACTGGCGGAGGAGAGTTGCCGTAGAAAACATTTTGTTTTAAAAGTTAAAAAAGTGGCAGAGAGAAGAGAGGGAAGGGGCACTAGAAGTAGAATGGGAGAAGAAATCTTTTTGGGCGGGAAGGAATTAACAGACGTGTTTGAAACGGCGTGAAATGGAGTCCGCACGCGTCGCGCTTAGGTTTCGTGGGACGTTTTTGGGGGGCGAGTCTATGGGGGGGCAGATAAATTAGGTTTCGTCCTTCTTTGTTCTAAAGGACGATGATGTCGATGCGAGCCCCCACCCTTCAAAAAGCATCAAAGTAAAGATAAATTAACCCCAAATATTCTTCACCTTCCACGGGCAAGATTGTCGGAGATGACTTCGATGGTAATTGATGATGTACAATCCGGCCGATCTTAACTGTCAACGATCTTGTCTCTGAACTGGGTGGCAGGGACCTGAAACGGAGGGAGAAGAGAAGCTCCAGGGAGAACCCGGCGTAAGGGCTCTGAAGCTCAAGTTAGAGTCTTTCAAAGGCAAGATAGATCAGATAGCGCAAAAATTAGCATACCTCGTTCCTGGGGGGAGGAGCCTTTTATAACCACCTCGCGCACTCACTTCCAGGCTTCCGTCAAATCGGGCATGATTACTTCTGAACTCCTGCCAGTTCGGATGTCATTTCCTCTAGCCGGACAGAACCGCCACTACTCCTTTTGTCGGAGCCGTCTCTACGGCTAGTAACGACGGTGGCAAGTGGCGGTAGCAGGAGGCCGTTTGAAGTGCGGCTGTCAGGCGTCAGATCCCAAATCAGTCAGGTCAGCCTGGTGTTTCGGAAGCGAAGTGTTGGAGTGGCGAGCGAGATGTCTTGAGTTCGGTATGGGGAGTGTTCCGAGCTGCCATGGGCCAGCTCGGGTCACAGCTTTGTGAGGCTTGGGGCCCAATATAGTTCGTGCTCCTTGCAGGGAGCTCGGGTTCCCAGTAGGGAGCTCGGGTTCTTAATAGGGAGCTCGGACTCCCCGTAGGGAGCTCGGGCTCCTTTTAGAGCGGTCTAGTGGAGTTTGGGCTCAGTAGTGAGCTTGGACTTGCTTTCGGTGCTCGCTTCGGGCGCTCTATTGTCCCGAGTAGCTTGTTTTTGCCACGTGTCGGGTGATTGCGAGGTCGGGCCAAATTCCCCTTCATCAATTGCCCCCCACTCCCTGCAACAAGGGTCCTGTCTTGGCACAGGGAGTTCGTAAGGTAGCAGGAGGGTTTTGGTCCGTGCTGAGGGCGCTCGCTTTAATTTGATTTTCAAAAAAGGGCGCGCGTTTGGGAGACGTGACGGTAGTCGTTCGAGAGTTGTGCTGCAGACGCTTTTATTGCGAGGAGACGTGCGCTGACACCCCGTCAGTTTCGAGAAGGTGCGTGCTGACACCCGTCCTCTAACAGGACGTGCACGATGCCTCGTCAGTTTCGGAAAGACGTGCGCTGATTGGCTTCGGAAGACGTGCGGTTTAGCGTGGCTGTGGGCCGTTGGATTGGCTTCGATTTGGGCCGTCGCTTTCCGGCCGCTGTGGATATAAATAGCGCGCGGGGGGGCCCCCATCCTTGTTATTGTTGTACCTCTTGAGCTCGCGCCTAAGTTTCAGTTCGCGTCCAGGCTCTTCAGCTCGCGTCCCAGGTTCCTTGCTTGTTCGAGCTTTCGTGGTCTACTTCAGTCTTCTTCCCGGGTGAGTGCTTTTGGAATCCCTTCCCATTCTCTGATGTCTAGTTCGGAGGGTTCAGACTGTTCAAGCGGGTCTGATGTAGGTTCTACGAACCAATTTGCATCCCCCGGTAGTTCAAGTGAGCCCGATGTAGGTCCTGAGGAAGGGGTTGAACCTATAGGCCGAGGTGCTTCGGGTAGATCGGCATCCACCTCCCGTCGTGGCTGGGTCTTAGATCAGTTCGGCCCTTCGACTATGACGCCTGAGGGACTTCAATCCCTCATAGACTACTACGACTTGCCCGAGGAGCACGCCTTCTTCATCCCTACGGGTAGCTTCCCTTGGGAACACGATCCTGATGAGATCGTGATTTTCCGGGAACAGCTTGTTGCGGGGCTGCGACTGCCTTTTCATCCTCTTCTCGTCGAGGTTCTAAACCACTTCGGTGTGACGGTCGGCCAGCATCACCCGAACTCCATTAGGAATTTAGTGGGGGCGATCTCCTTATTTTGTGACGAGAACTTTCCTTTGGATCTGGAGATTTTCTCCTCTATTTTAATGCTGAAAAAGCAAGCGGGTCCCCTTCCTGGGCGTAGGCGGGCATACTACCTGTCTCCTCGCCCAGGCTTCAAGCTCTTACACGGACTCCCTAATAAGGTCCTGGCGTGGAAGCAGGACTATTTCGGGGTGCGAAGTGCGCTGGGGTGGCTGTTTCAGACCGGCTGGGGGATGGCCGCTCCCGACTCCGGCGTCACACTTGATAAGGAGACGGCGAAGGGCCTCCGGCAATGGGCGTGGCTTGGGCTGGAGTGTCAACGGTATCAGACGGAAGCCAAGCTTATTGCTGTGGGCCTGAGTTCGGGTAGGTTCTTTCCCTAGCGATCCTGTCTTGCTCTTCTTTTACGTGTCTTACGGATGTCGAACTCCTTTTCGCAGGTACGATGGACTCTCGAGGGACCCGAGGTGGGCACTTGTTCCAGGGCATGAAGAGGAGAAAACGGGTGGCTAAGCGAGCTCGCGCCGAATCACCCCAGGGTGCGGAGCCCGAGGTGCCGGACTATCCGGCGGAGGATCAGTCTATGGAGCCCGAGATGGTTCCTCCTATGCAGGAGCCGGCGGGGGCTCCTTATGCCGAAACCACACACATAGGGGCTCCCGCTTACTCCGAGTCTGCCCATACGCGAGCTGGGCCGTCGGGCTCGGAGGCCCCGGGGGACTTCAGGAGTGTGCTGTCGCCTGTTCATGCTCTTCAAAGGAGTAAGGAGGCGATGTTTCCCGAGGAAGTTGCGGCGTGGACCGAGCTCCCTCTGCACCAAGTGGCCTGCCGTGCCGTTACTCATGCTATGGTGGTAAGTGCTCCCTTCTTTAGAGTTCTTCGGCCTTTATTCTTCTATTCGTTCCTTTGATCCCATTTCCCTTTGATAGGTGAACTCTTCTATTCACGCCTTAGCGAACCAGGTGGAGAGATGCTCGAGGCAGGCGCGAGCTACCAAGGAGGCTGCTCGAACTGCCGAGGAGGCTGCTCGTGCTGCTGAGGCTGCTGCTCGCCTCGCGCGGTCTAGGCAGCCGAGGTCTCAGAGAGATGCCGAGGCCATGGGAGTGGTGGTGAAGCATATGGCGGAATTGAAGCTGGACCTGCAGCACCAGGTCGAGTATCCTCAGGAGGATATTAGGGAGAGGACTCGGATCTTCTCTCAAGCCATCGAAGACGCGAAGAAGAAAGCTGTCAGTGATTATATTGCTTCGCCGGATTTCGATGATCTGATGGTGAACTCCTACAGGAGGGGTTTCAAGCTAAGCCGGTGGATGATCCGGAATACGTACCCCGAGCTCAATACCAGCGCCATATCCACTTCGCGCATTACTCAAGAGATGGCTAATGCTGCGGATGCCGAACCGGAATCCGAGGGGGAGGCAGGTCCTTCGGGTGTTGTCGAAGTGGCTTCTGATAATGATGAAGTAGCCCCTGGCTTGTAAAATGGCTTTTTGTTTTTTTTTTGAATGTACACCTCTATCTGAAATGAAATGGCTTTTTGTTCAAGTGCTGGTTGTCTGGTCTTCGAGCTGCGTTTTTTGCCGAACTGACCATTTCGGTCCTTCAGTTCGTTTTCTACCTAGGCTTCGGGGTACTTGCCTTGGTGGTTTATAGGTAGTATCTTCTTAAGTTGACGACGTTCCATGCTCGGGGTACTTGTTTTCCTTCTAGGGTTCCGAGCTCGTATGCTCCCCCACCGAGTGCTTTCTTTACTCTGTAGGGTCCTTCCCAGTTTGTTCCAAGTTTCCCTACGCCGGGTTCGGGCACCATGACCTTACAGAGAACCAGGTCGCCGACGCGGAAGTTCCTCTTCTTTACTCGCGCGTTATAATACCGAGCTACCTTTTGTTGGTAGGCCGCAGTTCGGATGTGCACGAGGTCTCTCACTTCGTCCAGTAGGTCGAGGTTGGTGCATAACTCGCCCTCGTTTGTCTATTCGTTGTACGCTTCTAGTCGCAACGTAGGCACTTCGATTTCCGCCGGGATCACTGCCTCGGTGCCGTAGGTGAGGTTGAAGGGGGTCTCTCCTGTGGCGGTTTTTTCCGTGGTTCGGTGAGCCCATAGAACACTTGGTAGTTCGTCTGCCCACAAACTTTTGGCTCGGTCTAATCGTGCTTTCAGTCCGCGGAGGATGGCTCTGTTCATTACTTCTGTTTGGCCATTTGCCTGCGGGTGTGCGACCAACGTGAAGTTCCGTCTAATTCCCATACTTTGGCACCATTCTTGGAACTTGATATCTTCGAACTGTTTGCCGTTGTCGGAGATCAGTACCCGAGGTAGCCCGAAGCGACATACAATGTTCTTCCAAAAGAAGTTCTGTATGTTTCGAGCTGTAACTATTGCTAGGGGTTCAGTTTCTATCCACTTTGTGAAGTAATCTACTGCCACCACTAGGAATTTTCTCCCGTTTGTCGCTGGTGGGAATCGCCCCAGGAGGTCGATGCCCCATTGGGCGAAGGGCCATGGGTTAGTGAGGTATTTGAGGTCGGCAGCGGGCTGATGGTACATGCTGGTATGCTTCTGACAGTTGTCGCATTTTCTGACGAGCTCGATTGCCTCTATCTTCATCGTTGGCCTGTAGTATCCTTGTCGAAGTGCTTTTTGGGCGAGCGCTCTGCCCCCAGGTGTCCGTCGCACAAGCCTTCATGGGTGTCGCAGAGTACCAACTCGGCTTCGGCTGGGCGCAAGCATCGCAGGTAGGGGAGCGTGTAGGATCGTCGGTACAACCGTTCGTCTATCATGACGTATTTGGCTACCTGGCGCTGCACCCTCTTGGCTGCATTGCAGTCCGCGGGGAGGGTTCCGTCTAGCAGGAAGCTCGCGAGTGGGTCGATCCAGCTCAGCTCTGCTTCAGTGACGGGAGCGACCTCTTCTGCCCCACCGAGAATGCTGGGCCGAGGTAAGTCCTCTACGTACACGATTCTCCTGGCGTTGTGGCTCGTGCTAGCTAGTCGGGACAGGGCGTCAGCCTCAGCGTTCTCTGACCTCGGGATTTGCTTGATGAAGTGTGATTGGAAGTTGAGCAGAGCCTCCTTTACTTTTGCCAAATATGCAATCATTGTGAGCTCGCGCGCTTCGTATTCGCCTGTAACTTGGTTGACCACGAGCTGGGAATCACTGCAGATAACCATGTGCTTTGCTCCAACCTTGTGCGCTAGGTTTAGCCCGGCTATCAGTGCCTCGTACTCCGCCTCGTTGTTGGATGGCGCGAACTCAAAGTGTTGTGCGTATTCTAGTTTTGTTCCGCTCGGGCCGCGTAGCACTATTCCAGCCCCGCTACCTTGTTGGTTCGAGGAGCCATCTACGTGAAGGATCCAGGGCTCCTCATCCCAGTTCGTGCTTGGTCTAACCAGGAGGGATGCCACACTAGCTGCTACTTCACGGGGTTCGGACTCGTTTGGCTTGGGAGCTCCGAGTTTGCCCGAACTAGGGATCTCGGGCTCGACCGGCTCAGGGGCTTTGAGGCTAAACGTGCATTCTGCGATAAAATCTGCCAAGGCTTGGGCCTTAATGGCAGTTCTTGGCTTGTACTGGAGATCGTACTCGCTGAGTTCGATGGCCCACTTCGTCAGTCGGCCGGAAACCTCGGGTTTGAGTAAAACTTGTCTCAGAGGTTTGTCGGTCAGGACGATGACGGTGTGAGCTTGGAAGTACGGGCGGAGTTTCCGTGCTGCTACCACCAGTGCATACGCTAGCTTTTCTATCTGCAGGTACCTTGTCTCTGCTCCCTGCAAGATTTTACTAACATAATATATGGGTCGTTGGACCCGGTCTGCTTCCTTTACTAGTACCGAACTAACCACCTCATCGCTAGCCGAGAGGTACCGTTCTAAGACTTCGCCTTCCTCGGGCCGAGCTAAGGTTGGCACATTGGCGAGGTAACCTTTTAGCTCGTCAAACGCGAGCTGGCAGTCTTGGGTCCACTCGAACCCTTTGCCTTTGATTGCTTTGAAGAAGGGTAGGCAGCGATCTGTCAACTTGGACATGAAGCGGCTTAGAGCGGCTATGCGGCCGTTTAGCCTCTGAACTTCTTTTATTTTCCGAGGTGGTCTGATATCTAGGATGGCTTTTATCTTGTCCGGGTTGGCCTCGATACCGCGCCGATTGACAACGTAGCCTAGGAATTTGCCCGAGGTGACGCCAAAGACGCATTTGTTGGGGTTCAACTTCATGCTAAACTGACGCAGGATTTGGAAGACAGAGTCCAAGTCTTTTATTAGTTCTTGTGAAAACCGTGTCTTGACGACCATGTCGTCTACATAACACTCTATCTTTGTGCCAATCAGGGGCCGAAACAGCCTATTTACAAGTCTTTGGAAGGTTGCCCCGGCATTTTTTAACCCGAAGGGCATGACCTTGTAACAGTACAGACCGAACTCGGTTATGAAGCTGGTTTTTTCCTCGTCGGACTGGTCCATCCGGATTTGGTTGTAGCCTGAGTAGGCATCCAGGAAGCTTAGCAACTCATGTCCCGAGGTCGCGTCCACTAGGCAATCGATCCTAGGGAGGGGGAAGCAGTCTTTCGGGCAAGCTCGGTTCAGGTCGGTGTAGTCGACACACATGCGCCACTTGCCGTTCGGCATTTTCACCAGCACAGGGTTGGCCACCCAGCTCGGGTAATGGACTTCCCTTATGAAGTCTGCCTCGAGGAGCTTCTCGACTTCCTCGTCGACCGCCTTCCTGCGCTCTGGGGCTAAGTTCCGTTTCTTCTGTCTAACGGGTCTGACTAAAGGGTCAGTGTTAAGTTTGTGAGTTATAAGGCCAGGGTCAATACCGGGCATATCGGCCGCGGACCATGCAAAAATATCTAAATTTTGAAGTAAAAAACTTACCAGTTCGGTCTGTAGGGGTTATTCAACGGAAGCACTGTTCTGGAGTGTGCGAGCTGGGTCCGTAGGCGAGGTTGGGATCGCGGCTGTTTCCTCTGTGCGCGAGGCTCGTTCTTCGCCTTGTTCCGCGGACCGCTCCAGATCGAGGTCGCCGGCTGCCTTGGTCATTCCCTTTAGGGCGGCAACGTAGCACTTGCGGGACTCAAGCTGGTCGCCCCGTGCTTCCCCTACACTGAAGACCGTAGGGAACTTCATGGCCAAATAGTAGGTGGAGACCACCGCCCGCAGGATATGCGTGATTGGCCGCCCTATTATGGCATTGTATGGGGAGGGGGTCGCGACCACTGGGAAGTCGTGGTTGAGTCTGACCGTGCAAGGCCACGTGCCGACTTCCACAGGTACTGTTATTTTTCCGAGGGGCTTGACTTCCTCTCTGCTGAAGCCTACCAGGGGAGTATTCGCGGGCTTTAGTTCGCTCCTCGGCAGCTGTAGCCGATCAAACGCCGACTTGAAGAGGATGTACGCCGAGCTGCCCGAATCTACGAGTACGCGTCTAACCTCGAAGTCGCTGATCCTTAGTTTAATGACAAGCGCGTCATCGTGAGGGTAGCGAACTCTTCGCGCGTCGTCTTCCGTGAAGAGGATTGGCTCTTCGGTCTTTGGCCTTTTTGGAGGGTTCCGCTCCTCGAGGACCGCTTCGCGAACTGAAGTCCGGGCTGCCGCCGATGTACACCCCGCTACCACCGAACCTCCCACAATTACATGGATGGTTCCCCGAATTGGCCTCTCTACCGGAGGCTATCGCTGCAACGGTTCAGTAGGCCTGCTGCTAGTTTCGGGGGTGTCCTTTTCGTGCTCGCCTGGTCGATCCGCTTTATTGCTATTATTGTTGTGCTGTACAAAGTTTCTTAAGTATCCACGACGGATGAGCCCCTCTATTTCGTCTTGGAGGTTATTGCACTGCTTGGTACTGTGACCATGGTCCCTATGGAAACTACAATACAAATTCTTATTTCTTTCGTTCGGATTTCCCTTTATGCGAGGTGGCCATTTCACGTACGGGGCGTCCTTGATCGTCACTAAGATCTCAGTCCGCCTCGTGTTCAGTGGCGTGTAATCCGTCCGAACTGGCAGGGGAGCTCGGAACGACTTGTTCGGTTTTGGGTCCCGGATCGGGTTTTTTCGATCGGCTGAGTTAGAGGGCTCGCCATCCCTCTTTCTTTTCTCGTTTCCGCCCTCAGTTCGTTGGTTGATTTCCTCCTCCGCCCTCAAGAACTTGTCCGTGAGCTTGAGGAACTCGGGACGAGGTTCCCGACCCGCCTGCGAGCTGCGAGGCGGGGATGACTTTTCTTTCTCTCCGGCCTGGGGACGAGGCCTGGCTGTTTGGGGGGTTCTGGGGCCTGGAGGCCTTTCCTTGGTGGAGACGCCCATCATGCGAAGAGGCCTTGACCGGCTTCGGAGCAGGGTGGCGAGGTGGAAGTAGTGGTTGGTTCGGTGGCAGTTGGGGGAACTGCTGTTGATAGTGATACTGGGAGAGGTTGTGCAACACTTGGTGCTGGTGAAGCTGGTGTTGCTGGAATTGTTGCATCTGGGCTAGCATTGCCCGCATGCACTGCATCTGGTCGTCCAACCGATTTTGGCTAGCTACCAAGGGGACGGCGGTTGGTTCAGTGAAGGTAGTCTCGATGTGGAGAGGAAAGGGGATGTTTGTGGCAGGTAGGTTTACAGGCGCCACTACTTGTGGCGTATTTAGATTGGGAATTCAGTCCACCGAGAGGGGGATGGTAAACTGCCCAACACACACCACGGGAACTTGAGGCTGTTCCCCGGTGGTGTTTGTCTCTGTGCCGCGTCCGGCGTTGCTGGAAGAGGCCATGAGTATTGAGTTTTTCAAAGAAGAAAGGGGTATGAGAGTTTTGGAGGGAGGCCTTTTGAAGCGTTCCCACAGACAGCACCAATTGATGATGCACAATCCAGCCGATCTTAGCTGTCAACGATCTTGCCTCTGAACTGGGTGGCAGGGACCTGAAACGAAGGGAGAAGAGAAGCTCCGGGGAGAACCCGGCGTGAGGGCTCCGAAGCTCAAGTTAGAGTCTTTCAAAGGCAAGATAGACCAGATAGCGCAAAAGTTAGCATACCTCGTTCCTAGGGGTAGGAGCCTTTTATAACCACCTCGCGCACTCACTTCCTGGCTTCCGTCAGATCGGGCATGATTACTTCTGAACTCCTGCTAGTTCGGATGTCATTTCCTCTGGCCGGACAGAACCGCCACTGCTCCTTTTGTCGGAGCCGTCTCTACGGCTAGTAACGACGGTGGCAAGTGGCGGTAGCAGGAGGCCGTTTGAAGTGCGGCTGTCAGGCGTCAGATCCCAAATCAGTCAGGTGCGTCGCCCTTGGATACGGACGTCCTTGGTGTCAGGTACGTTTGGTCAGCCTGGTGTTTCGGAAGCGAAGTGTCGGAGTGGCGAGCGAGATGTCTTGAGTTCGGTATGGGGTGTGTTCCGAGCTACCATGGGCCAGCTCGGGTCACAGCTTTGTGAGGCTTGGGGCCCAATATAGTTCGTGCTCCTTGCAGGGAGCTCGGGTTCTTAATAGGGAGCTCGGACTCCCCGTAGTGAGCTCGGGCTCCTTTTAGAGCGGTCTGGTGGAGTTCGGGCTCAGTAGTGAGCTTGGACTTGCTTTTGGTGCTCGCTTCGGGCGCTCTACTGTCTTGAGTTGCTTGTTTTTGCCACGTGTCGAGTGATTGCGAGGTCGGGCCAAATCCCCTTCATCAGTAATATTCCGTGATATCTTGTGACCTGCACAATAATGAAAGTCTTCAACTGGTTTAATGGCTTTGATGACCAGAATGCGACTCAGGACGACATGTAACAGAAGAATGCTGGAAGTGTCAAGGCCAAATGTTAGTCGACCATTGTACTAATAATACTCATAAACTTCTCAAAGGGTGTGTGCATCAGCCATGGTTGGAAAATGAGTAGCTACATGCAATTCCCTGAGAACACGAGGTGGGTTTCTTAGATTTTCCATGAAAAACAAAAGCTGAAGTGTCTCCCCCACGCTTCAATGGTGAAAAACAACACAATATGGAATTACTTAGTGTCCATGTGAGGGAATGCACAGGGAAATTTGGAATTTACAACAATGAAAAGGCAAAGAGACACATGAAAATACTGAGGATCTGAGTTCTAACAATACTATGAAAAGAGGAGAATTAACAGGCGAGACAAATGTATCGCATTGCAGGTGGATGAATGCAGGAATGATCTTATGATTAGCAGAATAAACCGAGAAAGCAGTTGGGGCAGTAGTTATATGCTTTACAAACCCATTGATGAAGGAAGATTTGGTCCGGCCTCGCAATCACGCCACGTGGCAAAAAACAAGTAGCTCGGCACTTGAAACAGCGTACCCAGGGTGCAAACACCAAAGGGAAGAAACCAGCAGTCCAAACTCCCCTCGAGGAGACCGAACTCCCTTCGAGGAGCCCGAACTCCCTACGAGGAGCCCAAACTCCCTAAGAGGAGCCCGAAGTCCCTACAAGGAGCCCGAACTCCCTAAGAGGAACCCGACCTCCCTAGTAAGAGCTCGAACTCCCTACATGGTACCCGAACTCTCCCTTTGGCCCCGGGCCACACAAAGCAGTGACCCGAACTGGTCCGTCTCATGGCAATTCAGGACACTCCCCTATCCGAACTCAAGACTTCACCTCGCACACCGCTCCAAGCACTTCGCCTCCAGAGCATCGAACTGGATAAACCACACCGTACCTGACACCGAAGGAGTCCATATCCAGGAGCGGTGCACCTGACTGACTTGGGATCTGACGCTTGATGGTCGCACTTCAACGGTCACCTGCCACCGTCACCTGCCACCGCCATCTCCAGTTACAGAGACGGCTTCGACAAAAAGAGCAGTGGCGGTTCTGCCCCAGCAGAGGTGATGACACCCGAACTGGCAGAAGCACGGAAGTAATCATACCCGACCTTATAGAAGTCTAGGAGTGAATGCGCGAGTGGTTATAAAAGGCTCTCCACCCCCCAAAGAAGAGGTTTGCAAACTTTGCGCTATCTGGTTTTATCTCGCCTTTGAAGGATTCTAACTTAAGCTTCGGAGCCTTTACACCGGATTCCTCCCAGAGCTTCCTCATCCTCTCCGTTTCAGGTTCCCTGCTGCTCAGTTCAGAGGCAAGGTCATTGATAGCTAAGACCAGCCGGATTGCGCACCATCAATTGGCGTCGTCTGTGGGAACGCTTAAAAAAGCCTCCCTCCAAACTCTCATAACCTCTTTCCTTCAAAAACAAAAACCCAACACTCATGGCTTCTTCCAGCAACGTCGGACGTGGCACGGAGATAAACACCACCGGGGAACAACTTCAAGTCCCCGTGGCGTGCGTTGGACAGTTCACCATCCCCCTCTCGGTGGATGGGATCCCCAGCTTGAATGCGCCACAAGCAGTGGCACCCGCAAACCTTCCTACCATGAGCATCCCCTTTCCTCCCCCGATTGAGACAACCTTCACTGAACCAACTGCCGTCCCCCTGGCAGCCAGCCAAAACCAGTTGGACGACCTGATGCAGTGCATGCGGGCAATGCAAGCCCAAATGCAACAGTTCCAGCAACACCAGCTTCATCAGCACCAAGTACTGCACAACATCTCCCAGTATCACTATCAACAGCAGTTCCCCCAATTGCCGCTGAACCAACCACCACTTCCACCTCGGCACCCTGCTCCGAGGCCGGTTAAGGCCTCCCCACAGGATGGATGCCCCCACCAGGGAAAGGCCTCCCGGCCCCAGAACCCCCCTAACAGCCAGGCCTCGTCCCTAGGCCGAAGAGAGGGAAAAATCATCCCCGTCTCACAGCTTGCAAGCGGGTCAGGAACTTCGCCCACAAGATCGACACCTCAGCGCTCCAAGCCCGAGTTACCGCTCATGGAAAACCGATTCGACGTCCTGGCAGCAGACCATCAGCAATCCGGGCCCATCGAGCTCGGCAACACAGAGGCCAGCAGCGCTAGTACCAGGCTTTCTCAACGAAGGCGCCGACGAAGTTGCCGAACTGCCATCCGTGTCTTGTCAGAGCTCAGAGGCAAGGAAGAGACGAGCTCGGACGAGGTAGGAGCTGCCCCGATTCTCTCAGTTTCTTCCCCCCTTGCATCAGAACTCCTGGCGGTCCCCTTGCCCAGGGATTTCAAGCTCCCACCTTTGGACAAGTATGATGGATCCTTCGACCCCAACGACCACGTTGACGCTTTCCACCCCCAAATGCACCTCGCCAGGGCCAGTGAATCGTGCATGTGCGTGGCCTTCACCACCACCTTCAGGGGGGTAGACCGCACTTGGTACAGGAACCTGGCCCCCGGGTCGATAAAATGCTGGGCCCAGTTCGTGCAGGTTTTCACCGCACACTTTGTCACCAGCAAACGGTACCCCAGAACAATGGAAAGCATCTTCGGAGTAACGCATGCTTATAGATACCGCGGTTAGACCCCGCGGTGCAGCTCGCGGCGGCAGAGGAGTAACGCACAAAGAGTTCAAATGGCACATGGTAGCTAACCAGCTCGCAACCGTGGTCGAATTCCTCAAGCTCGCGGACAAGTTCATGAGAACAGAGGAAGAAATCAACCAACGAACCGAGAGCGGGAATGAGAAAAGAAAGAGGGAAGGCGAGCCCTCCAACCCAGTCGACAGAAAAAACCCGGCCCGAGAGCCAAAGCCGACCCAATCATTCCGGGCTCCCCTAGCAGTTCGGACGGATTACACGCCATTAAACGCGAGGCGGACTGAGATCTTAATGACAATCAAGGACGCCCCATACGTTAAGTGGCCACCTCGCCTAAAGGGAAATCCGAACGAGAGAAATAAGAATTTGTATTGTAGTTTCCATAGAGACCATGGTCATACTACCGAACAGTGTAATAATCTCCGGGACGAGATAGAGGGGCTCATCCGTCGTGGATACTTAAGGAATTTTATACAGCATAACAACAATAACAATAAGGCAGGTCGGCAAGGGGAGCATGAAAAGGATGCCCCCGAGTCTAGCAGCAGACCTGCCGAACCGTTGCAGCGACAGCCTCCGGAATAGAGGCCAGTTCGGGGAACCATCCATGTAATTGTGGGAGGTTCGGTGGTAGCAGGGTGCACCTCAGCAGCAGCCCGGACTTCTTCACGGAAGACCAAAGACCGAAGAACCAATCTTCTTCACGGAAGACGACGCGCGAGGGGTCCACTACCCCAACGATGACGCGCTCGTCATTAAACTAAGGATCAACGACTTCGAGGTCAGACGCGTACTCGTAGATTCGGGTAACTCAACAGACATCCTCTTCAAATCAGCATTTGACCAGCTACAGTTACAGAGGAGCAAGCTGAAGCCCATGAACACTCCTCTAGTGGGTTTCAACGGAGAGGAGGTCAGGCCCCTCGGAAAAATAACAGTACCTATGGAAGTTGGCACATGGCCTTGTGCGGTCAGACTCAACCATGATTTCCTGGTGGTCGCGACCCCCTCCCCATACAACGCCATAATTGGGCGGCCAATCACGCATATCCTGCGGGCGGTGGTCTCCACCTACTATTTGGCCATGAAGTTCCCTACAGACTTCGGTGTGGGGGGAGCGCGGGGCGACCAGCTCGAGTCCCGCAAGTGTTATGTTGCCGCCCTAAAGGGAAAAACCAAGGTGAGCGACGACCTCGAACTGGAGCGGCCTGCGGAACAAGGCGAGGAACGAGCTTCGCCCACAGAGGAAACGGTCGCAGTCCCAACTTCGGCTACAGGCCCAGCTCGCACACTTCAGATCGGTGCTTCCGTCGAGGAACCCCTACGAACCGAACTGGTGAGTTTTTTACATCAAAATTTAGATATTTTTGCCTGGTCCGCAGCCGACATGCCCGGTATTAGCCCCGGCCAGATAACTCACAAACTTAATTCTGACAATGTAGCCAGACCCGTTAGACAGAAGAAACGCAACTTAGCCCCAGAGCGCTGGAGGATAGTCGATGAGGAGGTCGAGAAGCTCCTCGCAGCAGACTTCATAAGGGAAGTCCATTACCCGAGCTGGGTAGCCAAACCAGTGCTGGTGAAAAAGGCAAACGGCAAGTGGCGCATGTGCGTCGACTACACCGACCTGAACCGAGCTTGTCGAAAGATTGCTTCCCCCTCCCTAGGATTGACCGCCTAGTGGACGCGACCTCGGGACATGAGTTGCTAAGCTTCCTAGACGCCTACTCAGGCTACAATCAAATCAGGATGGACCAGTCCGATGAGGAAAAATCCAGCTTCATAACCAAGTTTGGCCTGTACTACTACAAGGTCATGCCCTTCGGATTAAAAAATGCCGGGGCAACCTTCGAAAGACTTGTAAATAGGATGTTTCGGCCCTTAATTGGCATGAACATAGAATGTTATGTAGACGACATGGTTGTCAAGACACAGTTTTCACAAGAATAAATACAAGACTTAGATTTTGTCTTCCAAATCATGCGTCAATTTAGTATGAAGCAGAACCCTAACAAATGCTTCTTCGGTGTCACCTCGGGCAAATTCCTAGGGTACATTGTCAACCGGTGCGGTATTGAGGCCAACCCGGACAAGATAAAAGCCATCCTAGATATGAGACCACCCCGGAAAGTAAAAGAAGTTCAGAGGCTAAATGGCTGTATAGCCGCCCTAAGCCGCTTCATGTCCAAATCAGCAGACCGCTGCTTACCCTTCTTCAAAGCAATCGAAGGCAAAGGGTTCAAATGGACCCAAGACTGCCAGCTTGCGTTTGACGAGTTAAAAAGTTACCTCGCTAGTGTGCCAACCTTAGCCCGGCCCGAGGAGGGCGAAGTCTTAGAACTGTACCTCTCGGCAAGCGACGAGGTGGTCAGTTCGGTACTAATAAAAGAAGCAGACCGGGTCCAGCGACCCATCTATTATGTTAGTAAAATTTTCCAAGGAGTAGAGACAAGGTACTCGTAGATAGAAAAGCTAGCATACGCACTGGCGGTAGCAGCTCGGAAACTCCGCCCGTACTTCCAGGATCACACCGTCATCGTCCTGACTGACAAACCTCGGAAGCAAGTTTTACTCAAACCCGAGGTTTCCGGTCGACTGACGAAATGGGCCATCGAACTCAGCAAGTATGACCTCCAGTACAAGCCAAGTACTGCTATTAAGGCCCAAGCCTTGGCAGATTTTATCGTTTAGCCTCGAAGCCCCTGAGCTAGTCGAGCCCGAGATCCCTAGTTCGGGCGAGCTCGGAGCTCCCAAGCCAATAGAGTTTGAACCCCGTGAAGTAGTAGCCAGTATAGCATCTCTCCTAGTTAGGCCAAACATGAACTGGGATGAGGAGCCCTGGATCCTTCACGTAGATGGCTCCTCGAACCAGCAGGGCAGCGGGGCTGGAATAGTGCTACACGGCCCGAGCGGAACAAAATTGGAATACACACTACGCTTTGAGTTCGCAACATCCAACAACGAGGCGGAGTACAAAGCACTGATAGCCGGGCTGAACCTAGCACACAAGGTCGGAGCAAAGCACGTATTTATCTGCAGTGATTCCCAGCTCATGGTTAACCAAGTTACTGGCGAGTACGAAGCACGCGAGCTCACTATGATTGCATACTTGACAAAAGTAAAGGAAGCTCTGCTCAACTTCCAATCACACTTCATCAGGCAAATCCCGAGGTCAGAGAACACTGAGGCCGACGCCCTGTCCCGGCTAGCCAGCACGAGTCACAACGCCATGAGAACTGTGTACATAGAGCACTTACCTCGGCCCAGCATTATCGATGGGGCAGAAGAGGTCGCTCCCGTTCTTGAAGCAGAGCCGAGTTGGATCGACGCACTCGTGAGCTTCCTGCTAGATGGAACCCTCCCTGCAGACCGCAATGCAGCCAAGAGGGTGCAGCGCTAGGCAGCTAAATACGTCATAATAGACGAACGGTTGTACCGACGATCCTACACGCTCCCCTACATGCGTTGCTTGCGACCTGCCGAAGCCAAGCTCGTACTCCGCGACACTCGTGAAGGCTTGTGCGGCGGACACTTAGGGGGCAGAGCCCTCGCTCAAACGGCACTTCGACAAGGATACTACTGGCCAACGATGAAGGCAGAGGCCGTCTAGCTCGTCAGAAAATGCGACAAGTGTCAGAAGCATGCCAATATCCACCATCAGCCTGCTGTCGACCTCAAGTACCTCACCAGTCCATGGCCTTTTGCACAATGGGGCATCGACCTTCTGGGGTCATTCCCGCCAGCAACAGGTGGGAGAAAGTTCCTAGTGGTGGCAGTAGACTATTTCACAAAGTGGATAGAAGTTGAACCCTTGGCAACAGTTACAACCCGAAACATACAGAACTTCTTTTGGAAGAACATAGTATGTCGCTTCGGGCTACCTCAGGTACTGATCTCCGACAACGGCAAACAGTTCGAGGATATCAAGTTCCAAGAATGGTGCCAAAGTATGGGAATTCGTCAGAACTTCACGTCGATCGCACACCCGCAGGCAAACGGTCAAACAGAAGTAATGAACAGAGCCATCCTCCGCGGACTGAAAGCACGATTAGACCGAACTAAAGGGTTGTGGGAGGACGAGCTACCAAGTGTCTTGTGGGCTCACCGAACCACAGAAAAAACCGCTACGAGAGAGACCCCCTTTAACCTCACCTACGGCACCGAAGCGGTAATTCCGATGAAAATCGAATTACCTACACTACGACTAGAAGCATACGACGAGCAAACAAACGGAAACGAGTTACGCACCAACCTTGACCTACTGGATGTGGTAAGAGACCTCGTGCACATTCGAACTACGGCCTACCAGCAAAAGGTAGCTCGGTACTATAACGCCAGAGTAAAGAAGAGGAGCTTCCGTGTCGGTGACCTGGTTCTCCGTAAGATCATGGTACCCGAACCTGGCGTGGGAAAACTCGGACCAAATTGGGAAGGACCCTACAGAGTAAAGAAAGCACTCAGGGGGGCATATGAGCTCGAAACCTTAGAGAGTAAGCAGGTACCCCGAGCATGGAACATCGTCAACTTAAGGCGATACTACCTATAGACCGCCAAGCAAAGTGGATAAAATCACCACCAAAACAGGCCGCACAAGTGCGGTAGCCCGGACAAAAAACAGATCGGACGTATGATTAGTTCGGCAAAATATGCTCAGTTCGGGGGAAAAAACAACCAACACTTAACCAAAAGTCATTCCATTTCAAAAGTAAGGTAGTACATATAAAAAAAAAAAAAATTACAAGCCCGGAGCTATTTCTTCATTATCAGAAGGCACTTCGACAATACCCGAAGGCCTCGCCTCGCCCTCGGAGTCTGGCTCACCGTCAGCAGCATTGGTCATCTCCTGAGTTATGCGCGAAGTGGATATGGCGCTAATGTCGAGCTCGGGGTACGTATTCCGGATCATCCACCGGCTTAGTTTAAAACCCCTCCTGTATGAATCCACCATCAGATCATCAAAGCCCGGCGAAGCAATGTACTCATCGACAACCTTCTTCTTGGCATCTTCAATTCCTTGAGAAAAGATCTGCGTCCTCTCCCTGATGTCCTCCTGAAGGTACTCGACCTGATGCTGCAGATCCTGCCTCAAGTCCGCCATGTGTTTCATCACCACTCCCATGGCCTCAGCATCTCTCTAAGACCTCGCCTGCCTGATCCGGGAAACACGAGTAGCCTCCTCGGCAGTGCGACGAGCCTCTTCGGCAGCTCGCGCATGCCTCGAGCTCCTCTCCACCTGAGCTGCCAAGGTGTGAATAGAAGAATTCACCTACCAAAAGGAACCGAGTTATCAAAAAACCAACAAAATGAAAGCCAAAGAGCACTAAAAAAGGGAGAACACTTACCACCATGGCATGGGTAACGGCATGACAGGCCACTTGATGCAGAGGGAGATCAGCCCACGCCGCAACCACCTCGGGGAAAATAGCCTCCTTACTCTTTTGAAGAGCATGGGTCGGCGACAGCACACTCCTGAAATCCCCCGGGGCCCCCGAGCCCGAAGGCCCAGCTCGCGTATGAGCAGACCCGGAGTATGTAGGAGCCCCTGCGTAAGTAGTCTTAGCATAAGGGCTCCCTGCCGGCTCCTGCATTGGAGGAACCATCTCGGGCTCCCTAGGTAGATCTTCTGGCGGATAGTCCGGCACCTCAGGCTCTGCATCTCAGGGCATCTCGACGCGAGTTCACTTGGCAACCCGCTTTCTCCTCTTCATGCCTTGAAACAAGTGCCCACCCCGGGTCCCTCGAGAATCCATCACACCTGCGAAAAGAAGTTCGCCATCAGTAAAAAGCAAGAAAAACAGCAAGACAAAATCTCTAAGTGAAGAACCTACCCGAGCTCAGGCCGGCTGCAATGAGCTTGGCCTCCGTCAGATACTGTTGACACTTCAGCCCAAGCCGCGCCCATTGCTGGAGGTCCTTCGCCATCTCTTTGTCAAGCGTGACCCCGGAGTCAGGAGTGGCCATCCCCCACCCGGTATGAAACGGCCACCCCAGCACACTTTGCACCCCGAAATAGTCCCGCTTCCATGCTGGGACCTTGTTGGAGAGTTCATGTAAAAGCTTAAAGCCCGGGCGAGGAGACAGGTAGTATGCCCGCCTACGCCCAGGGAGGGGACCTGCTTGCTTCTTAAGCATCAAGATCAAAGAAAAAGTCTCCAAGTCCAAAGGAAAGCTCTCTTCGCAAAATAAAGAGATTGTCCCCACCAAATTTCGAATGGAGTTCAGGTGCAGCTGGCCGACCGTCACGCCGAAGTGGTTCAAGACTTCGACAAAGAGGGGATGAAAAGGTAATCGCAGCACCGCGGCGAGCTACTCCCGGAATATCACGATCTCATCAGGACCGTGTTCCCAAGGAAAGCTACCCGAAGGTATGAAATAGGCGTACTCCCCGGGCAAGTTATAGTAGGTAATGAGGGATTGGAGCCCCTCGGGCGTCATGGTCGAAGGACCAAACTTGTCTAACATCCGACCCCGACGAGAGGTGGACGTCAAACTGCTCGAAGCGCCTCGGCCTACGAGTTCAAACTCTTCCTCGAGCTCTACCTCTGGCTCGCTAGGGCTATCAGGAGATGCAACTCGGTTCGTAGAACCTGCATCAGACCCGCTGGAAGGACTATCTGAGCTAGACATCGGGGAGTGAGATGGGATCCAGGAAAGTACTCACCCGGAAAAAGGCCATAGACCATAGGAGCTCGGACGAGCAGAAGACCTTGAACGCGAACTGAAGAAACCTGGACGCGAACTGAATGTGAGCTGAAACTCGGACGCGAGCTCGAAAGAAATACAGAAGTGACAGCGACTAGGGTCCCCCCCGGTATTTATACTCACAGTGACCGAAAAGCGACGGATTAGATCAAAGCCAATCCGATGGCCCACAGCCGCACTGACTGCATGTCCCCTAAGACCGAGACGTGATTGGCGCACGTCTTTCTGAAACTGACAGAGCGCCAGCGCACGTCTTTTCGAAACTAACGGAACGCCAACGCACGTCTCCTCAATAAAAGCGGCAGCGGCACGTCTTTTCAAATTTGAAAAGACGCCCGCTATCGCGCCTCCCAAGTGGCGCGCTTTTTTGAAATTTTGAAATAAAGCGTGCGCCGCCACATCTATCAGCGTTTAGGCAGGTCGACGCGCTTCCCGCCTTTTGGATGCTCGAAGAAACCCAAGGAACCCTGACAACGCACCTCCCGCCGTCAGAACCAAGATTCAAAGTGCAGGGCAAATCTACCTGACACCTTGTGAACTCCCCGCGCCAGGGCAAGACCCTTAGCACGAGGAGTGGGGGCAATTGATGAAGGAAGATTTGGCCCGGCCTCACAATCACGCCACGTGGCAAAAAACAAGTAGCTCAACACTTGAAGCAGCGTACCCAGGGTGCAAACACTAAAGGGAAGAAACCAGCAGTCTGAACTCCCCTCGAGGAGACCGAACTCCCTTCGAGGAGCCCGAACTCCCTACGAGGAGCCCGAACTCCCTAAGAGGAACCCGACCTCCCTACTAAGAGCTCGAACTCCCTACGAGGAGCCCGAACTCTCCCTTTGACCCCGAGCCACACAAAGCAGTGACCCGAACTGGCCCGTCTCATGGCTGTTCGGGACACTCCCCTATCCGAACTAAAGACTTCGCCTCACACACCGCTCCAAGCACTTCGCCTCCAGAGCATCGAACTGGACAAACCACACCGTACTTGACACCGAAGGAGTCCGTATCTAGGGGCGGCGCACCTGACTGACTTGGGATCTAACGCTTGACGACCGCACTTCAACGGCCACCTGCCACCGCCATCTCCAGTTATAGAGACGGCTCCGACAAAAAGAGCAGTGACGGTTCTGCCCCAGTAGAGGTCATGACACCCGAACTGGCAGAAGCACAGAAGTAATCATACCCGACCTGACAGAAGTCTAGGAGTGAGTGCGCGAGGTGGTTATAAAAGGCTTTCCACCCCCCAAAGAAGAGGTATGCAAACTTTGCGCTATCTGGTTTTATCTCGCCTTTGAAGGATTCTAACTTGAGCTTCGGAGCCTTTACACCGGGTTCCTCCCGGAGCTTCCTCATCCTCTCCGTTTCAGGTTCCCTGCTGCTCAGTTCAGAGGCAAGGTCGTTGATAGCTAAGACCGGCCGGATTGCGCACCATCACCCATAGTTCCAAAGGCGTCGCTCCCACCGTCGAAAGTAGCATGGGCATTCTACCATGGCCCTCCACTGTAAACACCATGGATCCTGGCGTCGACAAGCATCAAACACGAGATAACCAAAACACTAGGAATCACGTCAAAAGCACCAAATATTCTGAACCTCAGGCTAGACCCGTTGTCCAAGCATGATCTTTGTTTTATCTTGCCCTGATGTTTCAATGAGACGAATTCCCAAATATGCACCACAATTCAATGGATCCTTCAAGACAAAAAAAGGAATGAATGGGTGAATTTGACTGCAGGGAATTTCACAGCCTCTTTTAAGAGAAAAGAGCAATTAAAAGAAAATACAAAATGTTGTTTTGATAGGTATTTTGGTAATTTAATGCATTATATTGAGTGTGTTTGGTTCCGTTTACATTTATATGTTTATTGATGGTGCCACATAGGCACCATCTCAGCATTTTCTCTCTCTCTTGCTTTTCTACATACATCGAAAATGTAAAAAGTGAATTTTGGTTTATGTGCATGCCAGCCATTTGTAGAAGTTATTTTTTGAAGCTTCTTCAAACAGCTGTTATGCTGAAATGATTCCTAGTGGCGCCTAGTTGTCATAAACGGCTGCAATTATTGTATTTCTCAGTTTTACCATTAAATAAAGTACAAACGTTTATTCAATAAACATAAATGGAGCCAAACACATACATTATTTGGCTTAACAACTAAGGGGGTCTTTGTCTAACAGCCAAAGTTTAGGGTGGTCTTTGTAATTTACCCCAAAAATTTATTATTTAAAATCTATAATATATATAAATCACATAATTACATTAATGACAAAAGCCTAGAGATGTACATATGTTTAAAGGATATAAGCTAGATGCACAAGACAAACTATAAAATTATGGAAGACATGACACTGGCTCACCAGATGAAGATTATGAAGATCAAGATTAAGGAGATGGAGAAGTTGGACCTTGAAGTTGACAAAAATATTTAAGTCATTATTATTTTTTGTATATTCAATAATCGTACAATAATTCTAAATTTTTTGTAAATTTTGTATTTCAGTTTTATTTAAAATTTATTTATGATTTTTTAATTTCAATGTAATTTTTATTTTCAGTTTTATTATATTATTTTACTTCAATTCTATTGTACTTTTTTTCAATTTAATTTTATCACTTCATTCGTATATGATCAATTGTATTTATTACATTTTAATGAAATATTTTTTTTGGATTTTTTTTTTCAATTTATTACTTTTTTTTCTATTTTTATGTCTTTTATTAAAATTTTTATTTTTTAAATATTAGTCATTTTTTACTAAAAAAAAAAGAAAATAGTTAGCAACGGCATGGACCTGCCTGGGCTCGTGCTACGAGCCATGCAGGGCTTCCCCTCAGAGGGGTTCCGACTCCGAGCCAGGCAGGCACGGCCCGCATTACACCTCTTCAACTGAACTCTGGACTCTGTATGTTGTGTTATATTGTTATGTATCTCCCCGGACACTTACGCACGCACTCTAATTTCTAATTCCTACCGTCTTGGTCTTCGGGATTCGGTGGATATCGTATCAAGACCGTACACTCAAGATTGTAAATTCTCTCGGCTTATTTAAGGGATTCCAATTCAACGTGTCACAATCGAAAATACAGAAATATAGGCGCAATTTGTTATGTATATCGTCAATCCCTAAACTGAGATGTTCCAATCCTACAGTTTTAGCCTTACAACGAAAACGTCTTTTGTCCTCCCAAGGAGGACTCGCCATGGCTCGTCTGTTTTTGGGCAACCAAAACCCATGCGGTCTGACGTTTATTTGTCGGATACTCCTCCGAGGACGACGACCCACGAGTCTCATATCTCGGGGTTTCTTCGTTCTTCCACTCTCCTTCGCTGGCTGTTCTGGCCGGTCGTCAGTACTGAAAGTTCTTCGGTTCTTCCCATCATAGGAGTGATCCCCGGCGTAGCGTAGTTGTTTATGTAAATTTCTCCACTTACAGGTCCTTCCTTTTCCTATTTATGTTTGCTGTTTCATTTGTTTTGCCTTGGAACTAAAATGACTCAGCGTCTATTTAATTTCCACATATTTTATGCTCTACTCCACTCTGAATTGTTATTTTGTTCCCTCCTTTTCGAAATGGTATCCGGTTCAATCGACTTTGTTGATGAATGCTCTCTGTTTCGTAATGGGGTTTCTGTTTTTCAGTTTTATTTTATTAATGCTGGCGTTGTTTCAAGGAAAGACTGTCTTTTAAAATGTTTCCATTTCATGGGCATCCTTCATTTCCTTTATTTTGGTGAACTGCATTTTTTTTTATTTGGTCATGATTAACAACTGTTGTTGATTTAATTAAGCTATTCCTGTTTTCATGAACTACAAAATGGTCGCCTTGGTGGGTAAGCTACTAAACTGGGTTGTATGGAAACCCACCTGGCCTTATAGAAAATAGGAATGCTTGCAAGACAAACTTGAAAGATAGTCTAAGGTCAGAGCAGCAATTACTAAACGAAAAATGGGAGTGGGCTGCCTTGTATATTTCTGAGTATGAAGCTAGTTGATATAGACATTGGGAAATGGAGTTGCTCTTATCAGTAATGCTGAAGTAGCCAGTCGGTCCGGGTTCTTTGGTCTACCTTGTTCACCAACTTCATTGAGGAGAGTTTATAGAGGAGCATCCCTGTTATATTTTCCTTCTAGAATTCTACTGACTTGATGCTTCTTATTCCTTAAAAGTCAGAGCTAGATGGTTTCTGTAACTTAAAGCGTAATAGTTTGCATTGTTTGGATGACTCGTTCACTTAAACTATGACTCAAACGCCCAAATCTCTACCAAGAAGAGGATGCTATCTTCTTACTTGGTGTACACATGATTGATTGCATTCTGGGATGGTATATTCAGAAGTCCATAGTTTCCAAACACCATTCTAATCATCTTCTCAAAATGTAATTGTCATTGTGAGAGCACTGGACATCTCCATGTGCATGTATATGAGAAGCTGAAGAAAACCTTCCAGACTCTGCATGCTGGAAAAAGATTGGTTGGATTACTGATATTCCTGCTGCAAGGAGGTGCTCAAAGTCTTACCATGCGGAGCTGCTGCTTTTATAATTTATAAATGCTTTAATCATCAGGTCCCTTCTAGATGCAACAAACATGGTGATCACCTTGGAGGGGAGATGAAATCACTAAAAGACAGAGATTGTGAACATGAAGAAAGAGATTGAGAAGATAAAAAAAAAATCCGAGGTTTTTTTTTTCAAATGATAATGATTAATGACTAGAGAGGAATAGTAGGGTTTTGGTTTAGATGGATTGGTAGCAAGAACCAATTTCAAATTTACCTTGAATTAAACGTAGAATCATTCAATCTGGAAAGAATCAAAGGATCAGCCCTCAACTCACTATGTCAGTTCAGTTGACTTATCAGTTTACTGGGTCAATCATCTTGAGTTTTAGATTTAAAAACAAAGTCTTATCAAAATGTAACTATTATCTCCTTGAAAAGAAGAAAAAAAATGCATGCATTTGACAAGAACTTACACACATGGGCTGGATAGTTCCCTAGAAGTCCAACTGCAGTTGAAAATTAAAAAAACTGCCAAGTGTTCTCTACCACATTCCAGATACCACTGAGAGCTATATCAATTACTTTTGAGTTTCTAAGCCCAGATGACATTTTTTGTCATACTCATCCTTTTTTGAATTTACTTGGTGAAATTTCTTTTGTTCATCTTACTCCAACAAAAGAAGTTTCTATGGGCCCTTTCTGTTTTTCTTCAATTGACACAAAAAATTCTCAGAATGGCATAAAATTAATGGAAAGACTTGCCAAGATGTTCTTCATTGAATTATTATTGTCATCATCTAAGCCTTATCCCAACTATATGGGGTCGGCTACATGAATCCTGTTTCATCATTCCGTTCTGTTTAGTGCCATATCCATTGTTAAGAAACTATTAGGAACACTATGAGATTATTATGAAACATCATATCAAGTATTGGAAACTAAACAACCAATACAGGAAATATAAAAATAAAGGCCCTCAATTTACTAAATAAACATAGAGAGCAAACTAGAAAAGAGCCGAAATTTGTATTTTAGAGCTAGTACAATCTACCCTCCCATCAGTGTTACTACTTACTAGTATGCCTAAAACTAACTGATCCTATTGTGCCAACACCTCTTCTAGAATCTTAATAATGCTACAAGTTGAAATGAGCAAAAAACCCATAGTTTATCAGTTCCTGACTCCTGAGTTAACTCCACCCCAAAACACAAGGAGCCAATATTCAAATCTTAGTGCTGGCTCCAAATGCACATGACTTTGAACAAGTGGTTGAACCTAATGATTCATTTAGCCTTTTCTTACCTATGCAGTGTTCTTAGGCAGCCACACTATTGGGGCTTCTTTTGGGATATTATACTTATTCATGCTCCATTTTGGATACTTTGGTTCAATAATTCATAACAAGGAGTGATTGAGGATGTACCCAAAGAATTGGAGCAAGATGGGCAAAATGGAGGGGTGCATCTGGACTTTTATGTGATAGGCAGATACCACTTAAACTAAAAGGAAGATTCTATAAAACAGTAAGGCCAGTTATGTTGCATGCAAGAGTGTGTTGGGCAGTCAAGAAATAACATGTCCAGAAAATGAGTGTGGCAGAAATGTGAATGCTAAGATGGATGAGTGGAAAAAACTAGAAAGGATAGGATTAGGAATGAAGTCATCTGTAGGAACCTAGGAGTAGCTCCAATAGGTAATAAAATGAGAGAGAGTACAATAAGATGGTTTGGTCACTTGCATAGAAGGCCACCAACAGCTCCAGTTAGAAGAAGTGATTTGTTACAAGTTGAAGGGGCTAGAAGAGCTAGGGGTAGACCAAAAGGACATGGGTAGTAGTAAGAAATAATTTAGATACTAATAATTCAACAATGGATATGGCTTTAAATAAAACAGATTGATGAAACAGTATTGGTGGCAGTAGCCGACCCCTTTTTTTTTAGCAAAGGTAACTTTTATTAAATTAAAACAGGAACAAGTACATGAGAAAATGTACTACAAGCTAAATCAACTGATGCAGAATTATAGAGGTAAGCAGAAGTCACTATACAAACTTTCCTTAGAAACCCCTGATTTTGCAAGGCTGTCTGCAACAGTGTTTTGCTCCCTAGGAATCCAGACCAGATTTACATTCAATGACTGTAAGATATCTCGAGCTTCAGCTAGCAGATGAGCAAGTCTCCAAGGCCCTCCCTTCTCCCTTAGCCAGGCTATCATATTTGCAGAGTCCCCTTTTATAGTTAAGGAGCAAAAGTCCAGCTGTTTAGCAAGCCGAATTCCTGTAAGTGCTGACAAGACCTCTGCTTTTGTAGCATCAGCTCTCCCAATCGGACCACTATAAGCCCAGCTGATCCCCCTCTCCCCACAGAAGACACCACCAATTCCTGCTTGGTTGGTAGATCCTTGGGCACTATCATCAAAGTGTAGGATCACCTCACCTTATTCCACAATAAGGCTTCTCATGGTCAATTCAGATCTAGGAGAGGACTGCAGGATGGCTGGAAGGTTACTTTGGAAGTCTTTTAGAGGCAGACCTTTGAAAGCTTCAGAATTAACCACCCAAAGGTTACAGGGGAAAGTTATGTAAGAGATTAGGTCTTCCACATTTCTGAATTTGTTTTCAAAGGTTCTGTTGTTCCTTTCTTCCCAAATACCCCAAAGGACTGCATGTGTCACTGTACTCCAATATACCCTTCCTCTTTTTCCTAGACCTTTGCCTTTCCACTGCCACAGGAGGTCCACTACCTTCTCAAGGAAAACCCAGCTGTAACCAACTAAGTTTAGGAAGAAACACCAAACCTTCCGAGTGACAGGGCAGTGGAGAAGAATGCGGTTGGTTGTTTCACCATCACCAAGGCAGAGAGGACAGACATGAGGGAGATACATAACCTTCCTCTAAGCTTTTTCTTTATTAAATCACAAGTATTTATTTTCTTTAAGCAGGCTTCCCAGACAAAGAAAGAAACTCTAGGGGGAACATGTGGTCTCCAAACGTTCTTAACCGGGAAGGGGGTGATTTGATCTTCTGAAACTAGAGCCTTAAAAAAGGAGTTAGTTGAGAACTTGCCGGCAGGATTAAGTTTCCAGATCCTTCGGTCAGGGGAGGCCAGGGAGATGTAAACCTCACTTAGAGAGTTTAGCAAGTTTGCTATTTCAGCAAGCTCTATCTCTCTTAAAGGCCTTCTAAGGTTCAGATTCCAACTGATTCCTGAGGGAGAGCGACTGAGGCTATAGGCTACAGTGGCTTCTTTGGAACAGGACAGGTTAAAAATTCTAGGGTAGGAGTTTGCAAGGGTGTCCTCTCCCCACCATAAATCAGTCCAGAATTTGGTACTATACCCATTTCCCACCCGGTATCTTACAAAATCAATAAAGAGGTCATAAACAGAAGAAATACCTTTCCAAGGGGTTAGAGGCTTTAACTTGGTTTGGGTGGACCTTGCTATCCCAACCATTGGCATGTCTTCCGTACTTTCTCTTGATGATTTTTGTCCACAACGCTTCCGTCTCCAAGGGGAACCTCCACGACTGCTTTCCAAGAAGAGCTAGGTTCCTTTCTTTGATATGTCCTAGCCCCAAACCACCAAGGTTCTTGGGCTTACACACCTGATTCTATGAAACTAGATACCCTTCTTTTTGCCACCACCATCCCATAGGAAATCCCACTGAAGCTTCTCAATCTTACTTTTTACTTTGCCCGGGATACTGAAAACCGACAAGTAAGTGTGAGCCTACCCCCTTTTGACAGGTAGCTTTTCTTCCATGTAGCCAGTCTTCTCTCGCATTTTTTTACCAGATCCCAAAAACTTTGACTCCTTGGATTCCCACCAAAAGTCATTCCCAGATAGGTGATAGGAAGTTTCTCTAATTTACAACCTAACAGCTCCTTGAACCTTTCCAGCAGAGAACCATTTACATTTATGCCTACAATACTGCTTTTGTTTAAGTTAATTCTAAGCCCAGTAACCAGCTCAAAAATATTTAATACCCTTTTTAGGTTGGAGATGTTTTCCCAATCCGCCTCCAAGAACAAGATAATGTCATCTACAAACATCAAGTGAGATATCTGAATTTCTTCCCTACCTACCTCAAACCCTTTCAGCAGGCTTCTCTCCCTTGCTTTTTGAAGTAAATAACTGAGGATATCAGCTACCAAAGTAAAGAGTAGGGGGGAGAGAGGTCACCCTCATCTCAGGCCCCTGTCTGCATTAAAATAGCCAGTCGGCTCTCCATTTGTTAGGATTGAAAACCAAGCAGAACTTATACACCCTCTAATCCACCTCACCCATCTCCTTCCAAAGCCTCTTAGGTTTTGAATCTCCAACAAGCAGTCCCAATCCACTTTATCGTAGGTCTTTTCTAGATCCAGCTTGATTACTACCCCTGCCTTGTCACTTTGTCTTCTTTCTTCTACACATTCATTTGCCACAAGTATGCTGTCAATAAATTATCTCCCTTTCACAAAGGCAATTTGGTTGCTTGAAATTAAATCTTTCAGCACCTCCTTTAGTCTAGTCGCAAGAACTTTAGCCGCAATTTTTTTATAAGCTCCCCACCAAACTGATAGGTCTGAAGTCTTTAACTTCCAAGGTCCCCTCTTTCTTTGGAACTAGAGTGATAAAGGTCGAGTTGTTGCCTTTATTCATGATGCCCGAAATGTAGAAATCTGAAAACACCTCCAACAGATCAGACTTAATTGTATCCCAACACAACTGAAAGAAAAGGATAGGGAATCCATCCGGACCAGGAGCTCTATCACCATCCATCTTAAACACTGCTTCCTTAATTTCTTGCTCTTCAAAGCTTCTTTCTAGCCACAACTTTTTGTCCTCCGACAACTTAGGTCCCTCCCAGTTATTCAAAGGAATCCTACAGGACCCGTCTTTTGAGTACAAACCTTTGAAAAACTACTCTATGGCTTCTGAAATTTCTCGTTTGTCCTCTGTCTCTCTCTGCCCCACTCTCAGCTTTGAGGCATAGTCTTTCCTTCTCCCTGATGCATAACTATGAAAGAACTTTGAATTATTATCTCCTTCCTTCAACCATCTCACTCGAGACCTTTGCCTCCAAAAGATTTCTTCCCTTCTTATAAGCTTCTCCCAATCCTTTTTAAGAGTTTCTCTTCTGCTTCTACCCTCCTCATCCAAAGTGCCCAGTTGCTCTCTTTGGTCTAGATCATCTTGCTCTTGAGTTGGTTTATTTTTGTCTTCCACAAACTTTTTAAATTCCTCTTTACCCCACACTTTTAGCTTCCCTTTTAAGTGTACATTTAGACTGCAAGAAAGAGCTCATTAGATTTTTGATTATTTAAATATTAAATTATTGATTTTGCATGTTCTTTTGTGTTAATTTTAAATAAAATTTATAAAAGAACATATTTCTCTTATTGTCATATAAATATTGGAATAATGTCTGACTTGAACTTGGTGGCCTAGAGAAAATTATGGTATCAATTCCATTGCTTTTTCATGCACATATATGAAAGAGGTTTCTATATTTCATTGTAGTGCTTGTTAGCCTATTCTGTACTTGTTGACATTTTAGATCAATTGCCTTGGGATTGCAGAGATTTGTTTTAAGTTATTTCTCAGTCTTTGACATTTCGAACTCTATTTTATTTTGACATAAATGTATCATAGGCATAAGACAACATCAAATGCAAAGGACAAGCACATCTGACTCAATTGATGCCAGTGATAGAATATTTGAAGTCATTCCTGAATTTGGAGATAAAGTGACAAATCTTGAGACTCATGCAGTGCAGGAATATTCTTCACCGAGCAGATTACCTGCACTTGATGAAGTTGCATGTTACAAGCCATATGTTGGAATGGAGTTTGATTCTCTTGATAGGGCATTCCTTTTTTACAATGAATATGCTAGGATTGTGGGTTTTAGTGTAAGGAAGGGTAAAACTCGTAAATCAAATCTTGATGGATCATTTCTTTTTCGTCGATTTTGCTGTTCAAAGGAAGGCCATCGCCGAAATAAACGTGGAAACGATACCAATGAAACCAGGCAAATGAAGTGTGGTGCTTTAATGAAGGTGGGGGTACACAATCAACCGGTAACAAGGGTAGGTTGCAATGCAAAGTTAGATGTGAAAAGAAAGAATGGTGGTAGATGGGTTGTACAAAAATTCGATGAGGAACATAACCATGAATGTGCTCATCAAGGAGAAACACACTTATTGAGGTCTCACAAACGGAAGCAGTCCACTCAGGGGCCAGTTAATGGTACAAGGGCATTCTCTAAACCATCTGTAGGGATGGAGTTTGACTCTCTTGACAAGGCATTTCTTTTTTACAATGAATATGCAAGGATTGTAGGTTTTAGTGTCCGAAAAGCTAAAATTCGTAAATCAAATATTGATGGATCGATTCTTTTCCGTAGACTTTGCTGTTCGAAGGAAGGTCATAGTCGAAAAAGTCTTGAAAGTGATAATGATGAAACAAATCAAGTTAAAGATGGAGTAGCAGCGAAGGTGAGCAAACGAAATCATCTAGTTTCAAGGGTTGGTTGTAATGCAAAGTTAGACTTGAAGAAGGCGAACAGTGGTAAGTGGGTTGTGCAAAAATTTTGTGAGGAACATAACCATGAATGTGCTCAGCAAGGAGAAATACATTTGATGAGGTCCCACAGATGCAATCAATCTACTTATGGAGAACTAAATGATATGA
The DNA here is from genome assembly GCF_055504915.1 of Nelumbo nucifera. Lineage (NCBI taxonomy): Eukaryota > Viridiplantae > Streptophyta > Magnoliopsida > Proteales > Nelumbonaceae > Nelumbo > Nelumbo nucifera. The sequence continues at coordinate 7,875,407 of NC_142654.1, read as the reverse complement.
CACCTGATGCAGGGATGAAACCAATGGAAGCAGTACCTGACTTGATACGAGAAGCTGATGGAAATGAGAATCCTGAACAAGATTTAGAATATCATTCAAGTGAAAAGCTGGGAAAGCATGTAAAAATGGGAGATGCACAGGTTATCCTCAGCTACCTTAGGCATATGCAAGAAGCAAACCCATCCTTCTTTTATGCAATACAAGGAAATGAAAGGGATAAGAGGATGAATTTCTTCTGGGCTGATGCAAGGTCAAGGATGGATTATAGTTACTTTGGAGATGTGATTTACTTGGATACAAGTTATGGGACTAACAAGTATGGGAGACCTTTTGCTCCAATTGTAGGTGTTAATCATCACCAACAGACAGTCTTACTTGGTTATGCAATACTTTCCAGCAAAACTGAGGAATCATTTGTTTGGTTACTGGAGACATTTTTGAAAGTGATGTCTGATCATCATCCAGTTTCAATAATTACTAATCCAAATGCAGTAATGGCAAAAGCAATTGAGCGAGTCTTACCAAGGACCCATCACCGCTTATGTTTATGGCACATCTTCCAGAATGCAGTTAAACATTTGAGCCATCTTTACAAAATTGAGGACGGTTTCATTACAGATTTCAAGAAATGCATCTATGAGTCTCAGTGGTGTGATGAGTTTGAATCTAGATGGTCATCATTACTTAACAAGTATGAACTCCGTGATGATGAGTGGCTTGACAATATGTATAAGAAACGGCACAAATGGGTTCCAGCCTACTCAAGGTACATCTTCCATGCTGACATGACAACAAGTCAACGAATTGAAAATATTAACTCCTTTTTTAATGGATACCTGAACAAGTCTCTTCCTCTTAGTGATTTTATCAAACAATGCGAGAAGGCACTTGTTAGTAGACGTGAAAAGGAAACTTACGAAGACTTTATATCCCACCAAACAAGGCCGGTACTGAAGTTGGACCTTCCAATGGAACAACAAGCAGCTGATGTTTATACAAGATCAGTGTTTAAAGAGTTCCATAATGAGTTCTGTGATAGTTTCAAGCACATTGCTAAAGAAACTGGAAGGGCAGGGGCAAACTCTACTTACATGGTGTCAAGATGGGGGCACAACAGGAACTTTCTTGTTAATTTCAACTCTTATAATAAAGATATTCAGATTACATGTAGTTGTCAGAAATTTGAATTTTCAGGCATACTCTGCAGGCACATCTTGAAAGTCTTCATGGTGAAAAATGTTATGCTGATTCCTGAGACGTACATTAGAAAGAGGTGGACCAAAAAGGTAAAGTCTAATGTTGTTCTGGAGGAAAATGCCAGGGAAATGCATCAAAACTCTCAGAAGTCATCAGCATTGCATCATAAGGACTCTTGCTGCCAACATTCTGACCTTTATGCAAAAGGTGAGACTTCCACAAATGCTTATCAAACAGAAAAGCATGAAATCGAGATGGCATTAAAAGAACCAGGAAACTTTGCTCATGAAGAAACAAGTATTGTTCAGCCAAACATCGAGGACCCTAAAGGTTTGGATTTTACAGTCGAAGTTAAGAATATTGTAGACTCAGACTTCCATTTGAATGGAGGGAATTCTGAGAACAAACTATTATGTAATCCAGCACATGAGAAAGCAGAAGGGAAACCGCCTAAAAGAACCATTTCTTCATTGGGGGAAGACAAAGGAAAAACGAAAGCTAGAACAGGGCTTAAATCAGACAAGCATGGTGATATTTTGCTCTCACCAGAGCCGGGATCAAGTGAACATAACGAGACAACATTACTTTCAGCAGGGCCCACTTCAATTGAACATGATGGGCCACCTTCCTGTTCCAGCAAGGAGGGAGTTGGTATGTATCAGAATACCAAATTTCTGATTAATGGTATTAACTACAGTTGTTAGTACACTTTTTTCTTGTTGATGTCATTTATCTCGATGTTTTGATTACTAATTTTATTTTACTTGTTTTCTTCTCTGTCCCAGATGATTCATGCCATGTTGGAGAGAAAGATGAACAAGAATCCCAAAATTGCAGTGGGCTGTCGTAAGTATACCCGATACTCTTGATTTATTATAAATTAAGCTCCTATTTTGTAACAATAAAATATATGTTTATGATAGGTATGTGTGGCCAAATGTCTGTGTATATGCATGTGCTCCTGCTGGCTCCTTGGGTGATCTGAATGGCCAATGTCACTCTTCTAATGCTACCAATTTTGGGGTTAGCAATTTCAAACACTCATTTTTTTTTCTTATTATGACCTATAGACAATTTTACAGAAAATTTTATTGCATAATTTTTATAGGAATCATTAGCTGGGCTTTCATGCATCCAGACCTCTGAACCAAATATTTTTGACCTTAATCAGGTGAAGCTGCGGAAAATCATGCTCTGTTAGTTATAAATCATTAGAATAGCTATTTTTTTTTCTAGATTTTTTTAGTTATGTTTTATTTCTTTTGCTTAAAACATTGTAGGAACTGTCAGTTGGCTCTTCTAGCATTCCAACTTCTCCAATGAGCCATTTTGCTATTAATCAGGTGAGTCTGACAATTGTTGATAACTTCCCTATTGGGCAATAGACAATATTATTTTTTTATCAATAAATAGACAATATTATTATTACCTTGCCATATAATTATCTTTCAATCACCACGTGAGACGTGACAAACTATCTCCTGATCATAGGAACAAACCAAATTGCCTTCAAATTGAAATGGTAAAATGTCAGAGCAATGACAATGTACCTACTCAATAAAATCCAACTTGCTAGTTGTTGGTAATCTAAAATGAAAATCTTGATCATGCTATTAGAATATTTCAGGACACTTTCTAGATTTATGATGTAGGGAATCTGCTGATGGCTTAACATTTAGAAGGTACAATTGGCGGTGTCCAGGCAACTGCATCAAAGTTTCAACTTTCAATGGAAGTTCTAAACTTTTGAAATGTACATGCTACATTCAAGTTACCTAATGCTCCTCATCTCCCCATCTAAAATTTCTGGCTGTTGCAGAGACCTTAAATTATAATCTGAGATTGAATATCTTTACCATATAATGCCACTACTTGCCTTGGCTTTATATTCAGACCATAAAGGTTAAATCAGAACATTTTGATAGTATCATATAATATCAATACCTGCAAAAGGTTGCCCAAATATTTTAATCTTTAAATTTAATCACTAAATTAAGGGATTTAAAATTTTCAAAATCCAGATTTTTTTATCCTTTTAGCCTTGTATCTTTACTTGAACACGTGCCTTTTTTTGAGAGATTCTCTCGAACTAATTACAAAAGGAAACTGTCCAGACTCCGCAGGCCAGAACAGCTATACACAAAGTATACTGACTTAATAAAATGTATTTAGTATTCACTCATTTACATAATTAAAAAAAAAAAAAAAAAGATCTCCCGTTGATTTGTGAGTTGCTCCTTTTTCATGCCTTCTGACTTCATAACACTGGTCCATTCAATCATGCACCTATCAATCTTTCAATCTCTGAACATGATTGAATGAAGACTCCGTTATTGCGCTTGAGCCAAATGTCCCAACACAAGGCACCAGGCACCAAACACCTTAGAGGGCCAAGATGCAATCAGAGAAACCAGATCCCTCATCATCACCATAACAATAAATGGGCCCAAAACAATAGATGATATGCATCTTCAACCTCTGATTGGCATTGACCAAACCCCAATTGATTAGGTGGTCTTTGTGGGAATTCTATTGAGGAATGATGTTCATTGTGAAGGGCTTTATCTATGGTGAATGGTGGTGATTTCCCATTGGGAAGGCCACCATGGAGATAATCTTGCACTACATGCCAGAATGAAATTCTTAGAGCTTCAAACTGTTAAATAGATTCTAAGGGAACTGAATCATACAACTGAAACTCTATCCAAATCTGGGGTGTAAAGGGTTTTTTTGTACAATGCAAATACTTTGCCTATGTAATTCCCTGGGTGGGTTCCAGGTTCTTTTGCCTTTTGTCCTGCTTGTACATTTTCTCATGTAGATCCTCCCTCTCCACTTTTTGAAACAAACGCCACCTTTCGACCAGGAAAAAAAGGTTAGATTTTAACATTTCAATCTTTTAAATTAGTTACCTCTGAAAGCAGTTTGTTAATCTCCATAAAATATGCTAGATTTGCATTATGGATTTCTTTTACCTACAAAAACCTTGTTGACACTGCTGTTATTCCTTGTGCTAGCAAACTTGGCTCGTGCCAAGAACTGGAGGTTGGTGATGATACAGGAAAGCCACAATTCAGGAATAGCCAGCAAACAATCTAACTGGAGAAAGAAGCAATCAGCCCAAAATCAGACATTGCATATCATCATAAGGCAATGTGGTAATGAAGAGGGATTACAAACCCAAAAACAATACAAGCCCGTGGACAAGGCCCGGTGGAAGTTCCAAACTGCATTTGGGTAAATATTTTTTTGTTGGCAAATCGCTTGGCAGCTGTTTTGCATGTGTATATAAGAACGCTTGTGGAAATAGTTATCTTTTATCAGAGTGTACTAGAGCTTGTGAACTATTTTTCTTTTTTCTCTTTTAGTTTTAAGCGTCTAGTTTACGTTTTCTTGACGCCATATTGTGAAAATGAAATCTTTTTCCCCTTTTTTATAAAAAGAAAAAGAAATTCTTTCAAACCTTCAAGGGCCTGTTTGGGTTGCAGGAATGGGTCTGGAATTCGGTCCGCTCCAATTCCAATCGTTTGGTTGGGCGGAATCAGAATTCTATTTCCATTCTAGGTAGAATGGCATTCCTCCATTTGAACCAATGGCCATTCCCTCCCCTCCCTTGGTAATAAGAATCCATTCTAGATTATTCCGATTTCCGTTTGAACTAAACTGCTAGGAGGAATAGACTCAAGGTTTTAAAAACCAATCCGGACATTGAACCGCTTTGGCCACCGGTTTCTGGGTCAGCAGTTCGACAGTCCAGGTTGAAACGGTCAAGGTAATTTTTGCATCTTGACCATTGATTTAGCATATTAGGTCAGGTTAGGAAGAATTATAGAGTTATGTCGGCTGGGAAAGAAAATAAAAAAGAGAAAGGAAAGGGAAGGGAAGAAAGAAAAGAAAGAAGAAAGGAAGAAGAAGGAGGTGGTGTTGGTTCACCCGCGATGATGGTATTGGACAGCAGCAGTGAGCCGGTGGCAGCAGTTTGACTGATTTTTATCTCAGATCTGAGATCTTCTCTATTTACACTCATTAAAGGCAAATGGTTTAGCAGTTTAACTGCCCGGATCAGCGGTGTTTTGACTATTTCAATGGTTTTTTGAGAATTAATGATTTAAAGCAAAACCCGATCCAAAGACATGACCATTCCCGGTTCAAAAGAGAACTTTTAAGGATATTTTTGGAATAAAAAAATCTTAGATCCATGCCCTTTCATATTTTCCACTTGGTTTAAGAGAGGTCAAGTGACTATTCCCAAATGGAAATACAAAAGTTTCATGAGGGAGGTTGAATAAATAATCGCAAATTATAGGGTGGTTTAGTATATATAAAATTACAAGGGGTGTTTAAGTAAATAACCCTTGATTTTATTAGCGATACACAACATAAGAATCCGTAATATGAAGTTATGAACCCGATTGTATGACTCCATTCAATCGAATGGAGAGCCACGCAAAAGACTCGTCCATTTCGAGGCATGAGATGATGAGAACGTCTGCACAAATAATGTTAAAAGTCTTTAATCTTTAGTGAGCTGCCAAAGCAGAAGGGAAGGACAAAGCCACTGGGGCTGCCCGATGCGCCAACTTCGTAAAGCAGAAAAGGACACCGCCAATGTGGGGCATCCAGCTCCGAAAAAGTGAAAGAGACAGCACAGGTGGTAAGTTTTGTTGTCTTCTACACTCTTGATTCTTGGGTGGTGTTTGTTGGTAACAGACAAAAACAGATAATTGTAATCTCTCACTCTTGATTTGTCTTCAGTTTCTGTTCTTGGGTCGTGTTAATGACAGACAAAATGGAAATTAAAATTTGAACTCATGTAAATAGCCACACGTGACCCTCCCCTCCATCCAGGCTCCAGCCTTCACGAGTTCAACTGCTCAAGCTCAAGCCTCAAAACTCCGGCCTCTTACGAAGCTCGGAACCCGATTTCTGGGAAGCACAAAGAGACCACAACACAAACAGGCAACTCTGAGTTTGACTTCTTTGCTTTGATCAATTGAGCTTATGCCTCTGTTACAAGAGTCGAAACAAACAAAAAGGAGGGGAAGAAGTAATGGTGAAGCAACTTTAAATTAAATAAATAAAAAGTGGACAAGCCCAGCTCTGTCTAATCTGCAACTCCACTCCACTTCCTTTGTCATAATCTTATTTCTACAAGATTACTGCACCACCCTTTCACTACCTCCATTTCGCAGGTGGGCATTGGTGCTGTTGACATAAGAAGCAGAAACAGGAAGAATGGCAGATGAGACATGGGAAAGTACATACTCTCATTGAACAAAGTTGACAACAAAACTTAACCACCACAAGAAGTTGGTCCACAACCAATGCAGTCTGCATCCCAACCACCACTCTCTCTCTCTCTCTCTCTCTCTCTTCAAAGAAACTTGTTTTGTTTTGATCCTTTTTTGAATTTTACAGAAGTACCACCAGGCACCAACCCGCCAAAAATACTCATTGGTCCTTCCTCAAAATTCAAACAAACAAGGTCCCTCCACTTGAAATACAACAAAATCAACACGTTTGTTACAAGATTATACAAATCTCCCATAAACATTTCTCTTCCCCCTTTGTTTCAAGTATGTAGTAAAGAGACTCACCAACCCAACCCACTTTATTTTCTCTAGTAGATTACTCCACTATCATCATAAGGAGGCTTCGAGTGGATTATAACCCGAGCTCCTGAAGCAAGCCTGTGGAAAGAAATTATATGCATTCTCGATCAACAGAAACAACAAAATAATAATAATAACACAATAGTAATCCATAATAACAGTTTGAGAAAAAAACATGAAGGAGTCGATACTCAACTTTCTTCAATTTTGATCACATCCTCTTCTCTAAAAGAGTCTGGCCTCTTTGATGGTTTCTTTGCTGATGAAAACTCCATGATTCTTTTGCTGATACCATTGGATACAGACAGAGGCATGGATTGTACACTATCTGATCCAACCAAAGATTTCCTTGCCCCCTCTGAAACAGGAGATCTCATTGTTTCACTCCTTAGCTGCTTACCTAAAGATGCTTTGATTGATCTTGGGATGCATTTTGAATGAGTCGACTCTGTCTCCTCTTTGACATCTGCTGAATCCGCTGCTTTAGAAGTCCTGCAATTTACAATTATATATATTGTTATTTTGTAAATCTAATCAGAAAAGCCCACATAGATCCTCCAATGAAAGATGTAATATCTTCAAAAGAGTGTAAATTAACATAGCATATATAAAGATGCTGAATTCAAAGTAGTGCAAATCAAGCACAGCCCCCTTTCTTCTCCAGAAAAGATTTGGAATTGTCTCAACATCCGACTATTATTCAATTCAGGCAAATCTTCAGCTGAATTTAGTCAATTCTAGAAAATTTTGATAAATTAGGTACTCTCAAACAAGTTGACCAAGTCAATTCTGAAATATCTGAAACCTACGCTACTAAAGCTACCAAGAATTTCTACATGAAGTTGGAATCAGAATTACCTGTCAGCATTAAAAGAAGAAGAGCGTTTGAGGGCAGGACATCCATCCTCCTCTTCCTTCAGAGTTTTAGTTTCGATCAAGCTCCCACTGAAGTAGTCTTTATCTTCCAATCTCAGGCTCATCAGCCTTGGGTTATCTGAGAAGCAGTCAACCTCTCCAAGCATCACTGAAGTAGAGAATAATGGTGAGGGGAATTTTGAATGAGAAAACCTTGGTCTGTAGGTTGGTATGAGCCCAAAACTGTGATCCTTCACTGAGATGGAACCACAAGAGATCAATTGCATCAACACATTTGCTGGTTTGAATTTAGTATTTGAAGAGATGCGAATTTCTTCCTCTTCAAGTATCCGGAAACTATTGATTTTACTAGCATCTGCTCTGATTAGAGATTCTAAAGTCTCTGTCTTCCCACAAGAAGATGATGTGCTTGAAGAAGATGGAGGTGGGGAAATCTCTTCCCTACAAAGTTCAGAGTTCTCTTTCACTTGCAGAACCTGGTTTTTATGATCCTCAAGCTCCAGTGAGACATCATCTGTAGAAACACCTCTGATACGGGTTTCTTGGCCATTAGTTCTCTTTATACTTTCCTCGGTCTGTGTTGAAGCATCAGTTGCTCCATCACCTTTAGAAACCTTGTACTCTGTCAAGCTCAAAGATCCACCCCAAGGGGGATTCTTTCCAACTCTATAATCTGGGGACATACCGGAAGGACTCAGTCGTTGAAGTGGAGGGGAGAATTCCTCTTCTTGACGCCTCATATCTTTCCCAGCCTTGCTCGAAGAAGATGAAGATGCCTCTTGGCTGCGGATAGATGCAGGGTCTTGCAATTGCTTCGGGGCCTGCAATTTTGTGCTACCATTTGGATTGAAACGATCTGGGGAAAAAAATCCAAACTTGAGGACCTTGATTTTCCTTATTTCTGGCATGATATAAGCAATTCATCATTGGAATGAAATAATCCATCTGTTTTGCGGTTACCTGAATGGAATGATTCTTCAAAGAGCTCGGAACCTTTAAGAACGTATTCATTCCCATGTGCAGGAAGAATCAAGTCATCCTCAGAAAGATCATGCCAAACAAAACCATTTTTGTAGCTCCTGCACCAATCCCATAGGGGAGATGAAAACTTATAAGCATGAATCCTAAAAGGAGTTCTAAAGTGAGAAAGGAGAAACTGCGAATGTCACTACTCTTGAGCATTCACCTCTTACAAGACCATGAGTACATGAAAGGCATGCCTCTTCCTCTCAGAACATTAAGCCTGTCAATCACATCTGCAAAACACACAAAAGTCAGAAACGTCCAATTTCAAGAATAAAGAAGACGACGGGGGGAGTTAACAAGAAAAATTCTGGTTTTACCTCTCAGGTAGAGGCCTTCGGGTGACGAGAGGGGAACTTCGATGAAGTGAGGATGTTCTAGATGGCGGCTTCTGCATAAATAGTAAACCACTGGAACTTTTCTATTCTGGTGCTTCGGCGACGGCTCCGTCCAAACTCTAGCCCTCTCCGGGCTCGTTTGCCTGTATTTCTTCATCCGCCCCTCCATTTCCCCTCATCAAATCACCTCAACCTGAAACGGATCTAAAACGGGAGTTTCACCGATCAAAATCTTGTCCAAGGAAAGCCAATCCAGTTTAACAAACCACATCCAAGAGCAAATTTTGCAGCAGCTAATTCGAAAGAGGATTTCAGCGTCAGAAGAAGTTCCTTTACCCAATGGCAAAAACTAAGTTGGATATCTTACTGTTTGAGCCTCTCAATACATCAATTCAACCCTAGAGGTTCTGACTTCTGAGGCGACACTACAAAATCTCACGGGTCGAATGTGATGGAATCCATTAAAACCCAGAAAACACCGACCTACAAATTCCCAAAACGGAAGGGTTTAAGGGATTTGAAGGGTACGATTTCTCGGAAAAAGTAGAACAAAACGTCATGAGCGACGAAACTTCATGAATTATAGACAAAATGTTAAGAATCCTCTTTGCTACTGCAGACTGCAGTGATTAAATTCAACTTTAAACACTTTTTAGAACGTTAGAGTTACTACAAAAATGACTGTTGGAGATTCGACACTGACCAAAAGTGCAGACGAAAAAGGGAAAGATAGAAGAAAAAAGCAAGCAATTGAGTATATTGAACTGGAATGAAAAAAGAAAAATGTACCTGAAAACGAAGGTGGAGACTGGAGAGGAGAGACCGCTTATTTCATTGAATAACGAAGAACGCCCGCATTTAAAGCTAAAGCAACGGGAGAATGAAAACCGCTGGAAGCTGTTGGCGCCATGAAAAAACATAGCCAAACGAGCGCAGAGCTTCCGAGTATTGAAAACCGAGAGATAGAATCATAGAGAGAGACAGAATGGACTTTTCCGTTTTTCTGGTTTTTGTTTGCTGGATGGAATCTTTCTTTAGTTATTTATTTACCTCGTGTCCTCTTTTTATATACTAGCTTTACCCTCAATTGAAATGACCAGAATGTCCTTTACCGATCTTAAAACATGGTCCGGGCTAACTCGGCTGCTTTCATCCGGGTTAGTGCCGGTTATATGATAGCCACCTTGTGCTTTTTTTTTTTTTTTGGTTCTATCCGGGTTAAAATGAAGCATTGCGGCTCTCGGGGTTGAGCTTTGGGAAGATCTTACGATAGCTCTGCAAAAGATGTATTGAGTTTTTGTATGAAGATTTGAGCAGATTAAGCATGTTTAATAGATATGTGTCTTTCTACGTCTTTCCACACGAAATTAAAATGTAAAAGATGCGAGAAACTTTATTTGGAGATTCTCAAAATCAATCTGAAATAGGCTTTTAATGTCTTTTCGGTGTTTCATCTTTTGGTGGCTAAATCTTTTATGTACCAAACGAAAATAGATCAAAAATTAATTTTCACGACTTGTAAACAATCCAAAGATCACACAGAAAGACATGTCAAACGGGCCCGAACTTTCAACGGTTTTGAATTGGGTCGGATTAGCCACTCTTCGAGCCAATTAGAATCTAACCCGACCCATTAGACCATGGGTCGGGTCACACCATGAGAAAGTCAAGGGTCAACTCTATGATGAACATCTTCTAGCTACTTACTAGCATGCGTGGCGACATAAAGAGTGGTGGAGCCCACAGCGCATTGTGGCCACATGTTTGCATTGATGATGATGAGAACGTTAAGGCGGCGAGTTTAATGGTGATAATAGCTTGCAACTGGAGTTGTTGGAATCATCATGTACATGCAGCGGGATTATGACACGTTGTTAAACTGGTCCCCAAGCCTGGGGGCCCACGACAGTGGGACATAAAGAGACAAGTTAAACGTATAATTAGTAATAATCCAAGTTTAAGGCCTTTTGTGTGGGGAGCCCTCGTTAGATCTGCCTTGTCCGCATCGAGGGAATGAAGATTCGGTATTGGAAGGTTGTGATTTAAAAAATAAATCATTCGAGGCTTCCGCTAATTAATAAATCTGGTGCATTAATGGCGGATTTAACTCAGATAACTAATGCTTAAAATATAGCCACACCTCTTCTTCTTCTTAAAGCAGAAAGCATTCTTTAACGACGATGCTGGATAATTTGAAGCTCCAGAGCATTGAATGTACTAGTTTATTCCATGACAAGTTTGCTTGAAGGTGGTAGTGTGACACTTCCATTATTTCCACGTGGCAAGTTTGAGGTGGTTGTCGTATCTACCGCTATATATATATTTTATAACCTGTAATACTTTATATATATATATATATATATATATATATATATATTTACATAACATCACAACAAAAAAAAATTACAAATAAATTTCTATTAAGGTAAATACCGTAAAACTTTAACCAATGAAAATTAAGGGCCTTGGTTCCCGGGAATAGAGATCTGAAATCGGAATCAGCTAACCGTTTGGTTGAGTGGAATACAGATCCCACATTTTTGGTGAATTTATTTGAAGGAATGACAATTTCCTCCTTTTTTTCTAAAGTGAAATCCTATTAAAACTTATTCTAATTTTTATTCTTATTCCTATCTCAACCAAACAGAGAATAGATTATTCCAATTCCGATTGTAAATTAAACAGACCTTATAGATCATGTGATGTTTTGATGTAATTGATTGAAAATTTAATTTAACATGCATCAAGTATTCGAAATGCACCATAGTTGAACTTGAAAGTTAATTACAAAAGCATAAATACATTTCACTATGAACTCCATGGACACAACTGGAAAATTGTCTTATTACCGGTACAACTCAAGATGGCATGAGTTATTAGCATTTTACACTGCTCCGAATTCAAGCATTTGAGCCGAGTTCATTCAAATTTTGACAAAAATCCAATCAAAGCCCACTTAAATTGTATCTATAGTTGCATTAAACCAGGCTAAAAGGGGGGTTGAACTTTTGGGGTAGTGTCAAGTTAGTACTTGATCAACCGTGTCATTGTAGTACTTAATTTTTAAAAAGTACTAAGTTGGTCCCTACCGTAAACCGATCGTTAGTTATTAGTTGAAAATGTTAAAATTACCTTTCAAAAGAAGACATTGTTCATTGTCTTCTATCTTGAGATTGAACTAGTTGAGGTGTTTGAGATTCTAGACTAATAAAGTCATTGCCTTTTACCTTTTGATATGAAACCCATTCTTGTTTAGTTATTTATTTGCTTTCAATTATTGTTTCACTCTATCATATTTCATGTTTTTTCTTTTTTTCTTTGCAGATATCCGATTCAATCTCAATGTAGAAGACAATGAGTAGTGTCTTCTTTTGAATGGTAGTTTTGACATTTTCAATAGATAATTGATGGTCGGTAAACAAGGACCAACTTGACACTTTTTGAAATTTTAGGTACTGTAGTGTCAAGTTTGAAAGTTTTGGTATTAACTTGACACTATCCCCAAAGTTCAAGATACTAAAGTGAAATTTTCCCTAAAAAATGTAGAGTATTGATCTCAAATCTCCTAGGCCATGTCTATTGTCAATTTGTCACTCCTTACATATGTATTAAACCTGAAAAGAATACACAAATGTCATTTTAAGACTATTTAGGGGTGAGCAAAATAACCAAAAAATTGAACCGACCAAAAAAACAGATCAAAACTGAAACGATCGATTCGGTTTCAGTTAACCAATATAGAAAACTAACAGTTAACTGAACCGGTCAACCGATTAATCGATTGGCTTCGGTTCAGTTTTTCAAAAACTGGTAGTACTAATTCGGTTAACCAAACCATGAGCACCCATAAGACTACTGAATGGTATTGTCTTTTTTCATCACTAAAAGGGCCTTGAGCCTGTTGCCCACAAATTGTTCTCACATCCCTACTCACTTAACATTACAACTATCTCAATACATGGCAGTGGTGTTCAGTGGGGACTCGAGATCCACTACCCACAAGTTGTACCCACATATATACCCCCACATACATACCCCTATAAGACTATAGTTTCATAGAAGGTTTATTTAGAGATTCTTTAATTTTGCTGGTTGTAAATTATTGCCAAAGACTCTGTTGTATCCTGGGAACGAATTTACTTGTAATCCAATAACAAACTTAATGAAGTTGAGTTGGGACATATAACGTTCTAAAAATGGTATCTTCAAACACACTTCAAAACTTCTCCGAATTTCAATAACCCCATTTCCCAATAGTTGGTGTTAAAGGTCTCCCTCCTACAACATTAACTACACCAAACTCTCTTAGTTACCTGAACTTACTATAATAATTTCTATCATTTCAAGGGTAGTGGTAGGAACTTGGATCATTGCTGGGCAACTTGAATTCGAGGAGGACATCTCTATAATAGGACTTACTATAATTTAAAGGCATATATACTAGCAAATATATTATATATGGGAATGAACGGACAAGAGTGCATGTAAACAAGAAAGATGGGATGGTGACAAAAAAACAGGCACCAAGTAAGATCAAGTGAAGGGAAACAAACAATATGGGTGATGTGACCATTGATTCGACGGTACAATTTTCCCTAAACCAAAAGATGTGCATATAGTAAGCTACAATAGCTTAATAGGTTTTAAACAACTATTCAGCATTTCGGCCTAAGAATAAATACATTTTGAAACAGTGAGGGTTCATTTGGTTTGCGAGTTGGAATCCAAAACTTTTGAAATTGGAATCGGAATAATCTATTTTTACAGTCTGTTTGATTCAGATAAGAATAAAAATGAGAATTAGAATTAGAATTAGTAAAAATGAGATTTTATTCCCTAAAAAGAGGCAGGGAATGCCATTCTAACAGAAATGAGAATAAAATTCTGATTACACTCAACCCAACAATTGAAATTGAAATTATCCATTCCAATTCTGGTTCTAAACGCCTAACCAAATGGGGCCTGAGTTGCAATGGATTGAGACATTAGGTTACAAACTTAGATATATGTGCTTGAGAACAATGATTTAGTCGAAGGTTCGAGTTATAGAGTTTGAGATAAAGGGAAGTGCCTATGTTTATATGCACATCAACCAAACTTTAAGAAAAGTGGATCAAATCAAACATTTTTTGATAGGTGATCAAATCAAACTCAAACAGATAAAGATGGATTTACCTATGATTTCTTTACACTTAATTAAATTATTTCAGGGCCCACTTTGTTCGCAGGAATAGGATTCTGGAATCGGAATCAGCATGGGTCATTCTGATTCTAACTGTTTGGTTAGGCAGAATTGAAATCCCATTCTCATTTGAGGGAATGGCCATTCCCTCCCCCTTTTTTGGGAATGAAATCCCATTTTAGCTTATTCCAAGTTTCATTTTGATTCCTATATGAATCCAACAAACTATGGGAATAGATCATTCCAATTATGAACCAAACGGACCCTTAACATATTAATATCACTCTAGAATTTTCCAATCCCAAGATTAAGGATCTGTTTGGTTCGTAGTTGGAATCAGAATCATAATTAAAATAGTCTATTCGCATAGTCTGTTTGGTTCAAACATTAATGGAATTGAGAATTGGAATCAACAGGAATGAGATTTTGTTTCCAAGAGAGGGATAGGGAATGACCACTTCCTCAAATGGGAAAATACCATTCTAATAAAATTGGAGATGAAATTCCAATTCTTTTCAACCAAATGATTGGATTTTGAATAGCCAATTCCAAACCAATGTTCCTAAAACCAAACGGAGCCTAAATTGCAAAAACCAATTGATAGGTTATGGGTATGGGTGTATGGGAGATGGTTATTGTTATTTGCCACTAAGGGAATCATATATAGCGGTGGATATATTTACTGTCATTAGAAAATCCATCTCTATAGTCTTACTTTGTTGTAAACAGTTTTAATTATTAAATAATAAAATGTTGGCGAGTATAGTTTGTCTAGGATTTAATATGCATAATCTTATAAATAAAGAAAACTATTGCAAATAATTTCCCACATTTCAAAAAAAAAAAAAAAGAAAAGAAAAATACTTAAGTGCCCTCAATCCAGTTATATGCATGAGTCCCGGGTTTTGTTGCATCTGTGTTTGTCTATAGACACGTATATTGGAAAACACGTTCAGTACAAATATAAATATGTGTGGTTAATGAGAAATGAAAACATATGTATTAGGCTATTTGTAGATTTCATGCGTCAGATGGCCTGACATGCTGCCCCAACTCAATCCGTTTTTTATCAGGTTTGGACGGGTTAATTTTGGTTGTTGACAGTTTTTGGGCTGGGCACGTTCTGGGCAGTTCATCTATTCACGTTCATGCTTTGATTTTTTAATAAAAATAAATTAATATATAATTATTATTTTACCTATTTTCATGATAATGTGACATTTTTCAAATAAGCTGTTGGCCCCTAACAGCTAAAGCTTTTTCTTAGATGGGCTCAGACTCTAAGCATAACGTGGTCCACGTCCAATTATTTTTTTAGATTAAGCTTGAGATTTTTCAAATAAGCCTAATTCCATAATATTATATAATAAAATATTTATTGTACATATAATATTTATGTTTAAGTTCCAAATATGATTTAGGTTTGAACTTATACATTTTCCGTTAATAAAAAGGTAAAACCTAGCCCAAATCTAACCCAACCTGGGGCAACCCATAAACAAGTCTATATGCACACTAAATGCATTTGTGTTTCCATTCTTCCCGAACTGAGTCAAGAACAATACTTTTTTTGATTGAAGAGCCAAGAAAAATTTTGCAAATGGGACAATAATTTTACAGTTGCTGCAATGTTTTAAGTACAAAATATAATAATCATTTGCCACATGTGCTCATGCATAGAGTAGACTTCATAACAGTATTGATGCCAGAAATTTCTATGGGTTCGACTATGATACCGAAAAGATATCATATCCTAAAAAATTTGTAATCAATCAAAGGTATATGAACATGTTAATCAATCAAGTGGTATTTATCAAAATTTATATGTAAATTTTGATTGGTCAAAACTCTTATGATATCATGTGTTTGGAGAGAAAAATAATTAACTTTAAAAGAAAATCTATTAAAAGACAAGATACAAAATCCCTTTCTAGTGGGTTCTCTTTGGAATTGGAGTTTTCTCTTGATATATTTTTTTCGGTAAAAAGTCTTCTCTTGATTTGACATAAAACATCGCTTAGAAATCAGATTTCTTATTTCACTTTCTTTACCAGTGCCTTATCCATAGTACACTGCAGCCTCACATCTTATGATGTGGCTGCAATTCAAGGCAGGTAGAGCGTGGGTAGAGAGCAAGGTTCAAAGTATCCTTATGTATCGGCCCGAATCGGCCGGTACATATCATTCAGGGACCCTTTTGATACGTCTCTATAGTCGGTGTATTGAGGGTCTGACTGGTTCAGGGGATGGAGGGGTCCTAGACCGCTTTCCTTAAATCAGTTTTGAAAAAAATAAAAGTAAAAAAACAAGTATCGAAACGTCCAATACGCCCCTACCGGTGTATTGGGCGTATCAATATTTTGAATCTTGGTAGAGAGTAGTGGGCAGAAAATCCGGTTTGCATTACCTATTAGACAATAACATATTTTAGACGGTGCATCTCAATCTCTCTTTGTGGGGTTGGACCCTAGTCCCCATGGTTTGATTGATAATAGCCTAATAGGATCAGTTGTAGGCGTCTTTTTTTATCGGTTTTGGTTAGGCTTACCTAGACTCTGCCACATCAAACCTAATTCATTGACAACCCTAACCCTAAAATTTTCATTTACCGGGCTAGGCTGCTGCTGGAATACCTTGTCTTAGGCTGTGATATTAAGACTTTTTTTTTGGTATTTAACACAACACACTAACTTTACAAAGTAGGTGAAAATAGCGGACTCGAATCTGCATCTCTGCTGTTAGGGGTGTCAATGTACCTGTTTTGGGTTGGACTCCATCCAACACCATCCAAATCAAAATCAATTTGGATGGACCAATAAGATATATTGAATTGGACCGGTCCATACTTAATGGTCCAAAGTATTTATTGGATTGGATCAGACTTAATCCATCCATAATGAATTTATATTTGAATTAGAATCAATCTAATTTAAAATGAATTTGAATAGAACATTGAATTCAACCGATCCAAAATATTCATTAGACTGGATTGGACCAGATCCATTTATAATGGACTCACATTAGACTAAATCCAATTCTATTAACACCCTATGTGATGGGACAATCCAGCTAATATGCCAACCGAACCACCACTCATTGAGACCGTGATATTGAGACTTTAGAGATCAGAGCACTCCCTTGTGAGTTGTGGCCAATTAAACACGAAAAGATATGTGATAAATTCAAAGCATTACTTTGGCTTATTTTCAAATTCTGTATGTTTCATTGGGGTTGCAATGGAGTACTGATGTGATCGTGGGCCACAACAGATATTTAAACAGCTTTTTATTTGGTTGGCTGATTTCTGCAGAAAACTTGTTAGGAGAAGCATGTTTTTTATACATGACGCTTATATGTCATGAAACGGAAATAAACAGAAATAAATAATAGAATTTGAGAATTTATATCAGATTCAGCTTTTCACCCAGTTTTCTAGGCAAGATAAATGCCTCCATCAACAGCTTCAGTACCAAACGTCACCCTGAGCTCCATGATATTCATGGATGTTCATAACTTTGAATGGAGGCCCATCGGGAGTCTTTGGGAGGGGGGGGCGGCATCCTCAGGCATGTCACGTCAAGATTTTGCTAATGCATCAAATACTACCCCTCCACAAGAAAAGAACAACTGAAAGGGAAAACCCCCTCCACCCCTCCACGAGAAAAGAGCAATTTGTAGTCAAGGGGACACATGGGGTGGGTCACAACTCACAAATGCATGAATGCATGAAGAAAACCAATAAAGATGTGAGAATTGAGTAAGAATTATGGTGATTGATGCCCTGAACTGGGTCCTGGGTCCAATTAAGGACGTTTTATATTTATGGACAATAAAATGAAGTACCATGATTGGCATAAATTATGGTGTAGGGGAGGAGATCGGCTTCTATAAGGGCAAATCTGTGCCCACACCATTCTAACAGTCTTTTGCAATTTTGTATTGGGAAATATTCTCAATACAAGACAGTAAAAATTGCCTGAATGGAATTTGCCCTGACTGAAGCCAAATTTGTAAGGGAACGACTGCCGTAACAGCCATGACAAACTCTGGTCTTTGGTTGGTACATAGACCTTCTGTCGGCCAGCCAAACGCCATTCCTCTCCCTCCCTCCCATAAACTGCCTTTACCCAAGCGCCAAAGTACAGCCATCGGCCCCGCAGGCACACACATAAGAATAAGAGACCTTAAATTGAGTATTTGAGTACGTATTCCAGTTCATCTGCCTGCTTTGGCCCAATGCCAGTAAATTAATGACACTGCCAACTTTACTTTGTACTCCGTCTCTTCCTGTCCCATGAATATTCAAGTGCCATCCAGGCTTCACCCTCCCAGCTACTTTATACTCATGGTAACTCTTTTTATTTCACTTTAAAAATATCCTATCATACATGTATGTTAAATGAATTCGGATTTCCTCCTCACACTCACCTTCTTATAGCAAGCACATTGCAGTCACAACATCAGAAACATTTTTCATATTTGTATTACAGGAAATGTTTACTTATAATGTACCGTTGTAACTTGCAAGTGACATGAAGTGTGGCTAGATGCATGTGCTTTCTCACTGTTTACAGACTTCTTGCTTTTTGGGGGGGGAGTTAGTCTTAGCATTGGGTTAAAACTGTAAATCACGACCTTTAGATGGTGTTTGGTATGGTTTTTATTTATTTGAAAAACGGTGTTATCTCATCACCATATAGGCATTTATCTCAAAATGCTATTTGGTAAGATTGTTTATTAAATAAACGCTTGTCTTGATTTATGTGATTCAACCGTTGAAAGAAGCTTAATTTAAATGTTTCCCCAGCATCAATGATTTTTACTAATAGTTCTGCTTATGCGGTGTTTAATAACGTTTAATGGCGCCCAACTATCAAACAATACTAAAAAACGTTTATCAACCATTTTTTTTTGTCAGATGTAAAAATAAATCAAGTACAAATGTTTTTTCATGTAAACGGAAGCCGAACCAAACATCCCGTTAATGTATTAGTGTTGCGCCACCTTTTAAGGATAGTTCATTTCAAATTCAAGGTGGGGCTACAGCAATACAACAAATACAGTGATGATTTCACGGTTTTAGCAAGGAGTAAGTCACGGTCCTAGGCTCCTAGCAGAAGTGGATTACATGACTTGGTGATGGGACTCCCCATCTCCGGGCTGATATGCCTGAGCTCGCCAGCTGGCCATAAATGAAAGAGGTTAGGTCTTGGCACCGTTGGCATAGTTCATTGATGGTCTATTTTTACTTGGTCAGAGGTGCGGTGTCATTGAACTTATTAGGCCCAACAGTAATGTGGTTAATTAATAATGACCACTGGGCTTTTGCAGGTTCAACAATTGTGTTGAATCCAGAATCATCCATTGAACTGATGAAACTGAGGGCCCAGCCCCAGTGAGCTTTCTAACTTTATTTCTGAACTGATATTAATAAACACTGTGTAGGAGCTGGGATCTCTCCCCACATCCTTAGCATTGAGATTCTGGGTTCAACACAATGTACGGCTGTGGTGTCCTGTGGATTTGGATGTGAGAAGAGTTTGTGGGTAGGAGATGCAGAGTGACTGAAAAATAAGAATAAATGTTGCTCATTTTTGTGTTGGATTTATGGGTTTTATTTCAGTGATGTCTTTGTGCAGTAAATAACAAAACAAAGTAAAACTTATAGGGGTAAGAAGGATTTACACTCCATCGATCCCTGGCTTAAGGGCCGGGTACATTGAAATTTTAACAATTCTCAACATCAGCTCACCCAAGTTAAATTGCACACTAAAACTCTTAACAAAATTAAACTAAAATTTCGAGTCAACTCATTTACACTCGTATATATATATATATATATATACTGTTGCACCAGTACAAATGAAATTATACCGCATGGCTTCTTCAGAAAGAGATGTTCAGAAGAAAAACCATGCTATTATTTCAACCAAAACTCTACTTTCTATCTTCCTTGATGAAAACAAATTTGCAATATTCAACAGATATTTTGAAACGATCAACTTTTTGGAGCTTTGCAGCACGCAAATTTTTACCATATAATGAATGCCGTGTGTTACTGACTTGCTTTAGGCGAGCAGTCCTCGTCACCTTTGCCGTTTTGTGTTTTGCTCTACCACTGTCTTTGTCGCTAGCATTTGTCAAGTGAATACAAAAATAATTGTTCTACTACTTATTGCTGATCCATTTTTATTGGCCTTCTTACAAAATTTAGGCTTCAATAGGCCCAATATCAAAAGTTTAGCTCCGGTTAACACCTTGGGCTTCTAACAACTCACAAATCTACAAGAGCTAAAGCCCACCTATAGCATGCAAGGTCCAAGGATGAATTGGACCGGGCTTTGCTTGGTTATGTTTTACCTGGATTCATTTCCATTTCCTATGGATGATGGGTTTTGATGGGTTGCATTCATCTCTGTATTTTTTTGTCTTTTTTTTCGGGTACTGTTTCACAGTCTAATTGGTTGTCGACCGTGAATCTTAATATGGTAATGGACAGGATTCATTTATCAAACCTTTTTTGTTTTTCGCCAATGATATTCATTTATCAACGTTGGTTAATATTATAGTTAAATCTTGATGAACATGCAAATGCTCCTCAGCATGCAAATAGACAAATGTTTGAATGAATTACTTGTTAGAAAGTGTATATGCTTTTTTTTTTTCCTTTCTGATATTACATATTATATATTCATTGTTTGGGAATAGAGGCCGGCATCATCTCATTTGAGGGAATGGCTATTTCTTTCTCCTTCCTTGAAAGTGAAATCCCATTCCAACTTATTCTAATTCTTATTTTGATTCCTATCTGAACAAACGAATAATGCAGAGAGAGAGAGAGGGAGACTTTCACATAAATTGATCATTTTCTACATCTATGTGCACGTGCGGCTGAGATGGGGTTCAGACCAACTAGAGAAGTAGCGATTCCAATTACCCCTTTTTTACCAATGCTCCATTTTTTTTCCCAGAAAGCAAATTTATTTGGAAACAAATCTCCTCGACATTCTCTTGAGTTTTCTCCAATTATGTAAACCTCCCATCTGTTTTGATAATAGCAAAAACCTCTATTGTGATTTAAAAAGAATGTATAATTACTTCCCTCTCTTTACACCTGTAATGTGGGCACGACATGGCACAGATTGAAGGCGGCTTGGATGCCATCTGTGCCGTGCCGGGCTTCGGGCCTTGGTGAACCGTTCTTGGGCAGCCCAGTTCCCTTCCCAAGATATGCCAACACAGCCCATGGCCCAATTCCCAACTGCACGGGACCGGGCCATGTTAGGCCTATGGAGTCGGGCCATGGCGGGCTGGGCCCATTTTCTCTTTTTCAATTGTTCTAGAATATAAACTAAGAAAAATTTGAAAAGATAAAAAATAGCATATAAGGAGACACTGTTTTACCATGGAAATGGAGTTATAAGGAGAAGGTTACCGCTGCAAATCATGGTGAAAATTTTACACAATTAACTAAGAATGCTTTAACTACTGTTTTTTTGGCGTAATCCTAAGAGCTGAAGCACTGTTTGTCTCGTCACAAATAGCAGTTGTTTTAACAAATATTATATGCAAAAAATTACCCTATTATTTAAAAAATTACTTAAAATACCCTTGGCTCATCAGTCCTGCTGCCTAGCTACCGTTCTGGAGAAGTGCATTTCCAACATATAGATGACTGGATATCCTCTTGGTTCCAAATGAATTTCGATCCTCACGATAGGCTGAGCAAGTGAGCTGGCTCGCCATGATAGCCTTAACGTTTTGGGAATTCTGGAAGGGCCAGTCTTCAATGGATCATCTTCAAGCCCGGAACCGGAAGCCATAGCTCTCTCAGTTTCCAAGCTCCTCAAGGAATGCTGCCTCTTCCCAGACGATAGTAGCTATGCTCCTCAGTCTCCTCCGTTGGTATCAGAAGGCTGGATTCCTCCCCCTGAAAACTGCGTAATTAATTGTGATGCAGCCTTTTGTGCTGAGGTCGGGCACAGCTGCTCTTGCGAGGGAAGAGCCATCGGTGGCAGAGTGCAGAAAGCTAGATGCTCTTCAGCCTTGGACGCGGAATTCAGAGCTATCAGGTTCGGAGTGTTAGAAGTTAAGGCTCAGTTTAGAAGCAATATAAATGCAAATATGTACAACCTATAAGGTTTTACACTCTACATATTTGTATTTATACTTTTTTCAAACTCAGCCTAAGGATTTTGCTCAGGTAGAAGCGGTCGTCGAATCACACTCCAAACTGGCGATAGAGCTAATTAACAGCCCTAAGGCAACAAAGTTCCATCGTCTTTTTAACACAATAGCAGATGTCCTGGGTTTCTTTCCTGAAAATCAGACTCTCAATTTCTCCTACATCCCACGTCGTGCCAAACAACTTGGCCCACAGTGTAGCCCAGTGGGCGAAATCCCACCTCGTTTTATCTCTGGATCCACCCGTTGATGTACTCTGACTACGATTGCTACCTTTCCCCCTTGCCCCTTGGTGGGGTGCTTTTAGTTTTTCAATAAATTCTCTCATTTCCACAAAAAAAAAAAAAAGAGATATTTTAACGCCATCATCCTCAAGGGGAGTTCAAATCTGCGTCCCACCGGCTCTCGCCCCACAAACGCCCCACACGCCGAGTGTCCGCCATCTATCCCTTCGCACGCAATTAGCTTGTCCCGCGTGCGGGGCTAACGGGATGGCCGTTAGCTCGTCCTATTAGCCCCAAAACTAGCCCAAAACCGAGTCAAACATTCTCGCGTGCTTGAGCTGCCGGTACCCTGAACTCTGCTCTTCCCCCCTCACTCGAGTTCTCCTTCTTCGGCACCGGCGGCCGCTCCGGTCAGTTCACCTTGACCGGGTATTCTCCAACATTATTCTTATGTGTATGATATTTGGCTACACTTCATTCAGTTACCCAACGTAATACCAGCCGTCGAGGCACCAGGCTACACTTCATTCAGTCGGGCGAGCTGCTATTACTTCATTCAGTTACCAGAGCAGAACAACATGAACACGCAAGCGTAATGCGAAGCTTCCAATTCTGCATAGAGAGTAGGAAGGAATGGATGGTCCAGCATCTTCAGAATCCTCTTCTCCGTCTCCGCCCTCTCTACCTTTTTCTTCAACGTAAGCGCTTCTTTATCCACAACCTTCATGGCGTAATAGCGTAATAGCAGCTATCATCACCAGCACTGGAGGTCCTGAGACGGCACAGCCGCACAGGTAGACGCTCCCAATGTCGCCGCTCCAATTTGGCGAACGAGCTTGAAATCCCTGAAAGTCAACCCGCTCTTGCAGCGGGAAATGGCAGAACGTATAGCTTCCCACGCGAAGTCCGACAACCGGTGGGGCTTGAAGGTAAAGCTCTCAGGCGAGTAAAAGACGAAGTCTTGGCGGAGGTTTCGAGATCATCAAATGAAAGACGACTGATGCTACTGCAGCTATCGCTGCTCATCGAACTCTGGCTAGAATTTAGTGTCTCTGCTAAACCGATTTCACCTTCTAAATCCCGCAAAAACTCGTACATTTTAGGATCAGAGACTCCACTTCACCTCTTCAAAGCTCTTCTACGTACGTACGCTTGAAAGGTTCCTACTTCCTACACAACACTACATTGAGTTTGTAAGTTTCTTCTGAAAACGCTTTCGGCAATATATAAAGCATCACCTTCTTTTCCCCAGCGACTCAGAACGTAGCAAGCAGAAATGCAACAAGCAACTACCAGTCAAGGAAGTAAAGAACAAAAGAACCTAATCTTTTCTCCACCAAGAATCTAAGCTCTCAAAAGAGAAAGAAAATTGAAAAAAGAAAGCTTCCAGAAAGCAAAGAAGGAAGAACGAATAACCGAGGATTTTACTAGTATTTCTTTTGTAGGATCTCCGCTGGTTCTCGAATCAGATTCGAAGATGATCGTAGAAATCCGAGGATTATGACGCGGGAACAGGCTTCGATTCTTTGAGAGCTTGGAATCGTTGCTCCCCAAGTCCAAGTTCCCGTCTCTGAACAATTAAAAAAACAGTCCAGATTCGATTTTCCTCAACGAACCGTCAAAGCAGCTTCTCCTTCGCGCATGAAAACACCTTGGAAGTTCTATTCACAGCTCCTTCCTTCTCCACCGAGATATCCCGTTAACCCCGCACACGGGACAAGCTAATTGCGTGTAAAGGGACCAATTGTTACGGTCTGACACAGGACATCACCGTCATTTTTGCCTGTAAGATTTTTGGGAGAATTGATGTTATTTTCGGACACACCACCAAAAGCTTAACGTACTCTTTAGGAGGGGTGGTCGACCTCCTTGGATGCCTAACCTTGGCACTCTTAGACATTCGTCCCTTGCAGGGCGGCCCTGGTTAATGGTTAGCATGGCTACCAGGGTTCCTCATGGGCGCACACATGCTCATGGGGACAGTGTTGGACCGGCATTGCGCTGCCGACACTCAAGGGAGGCTTGGCATGCGAGCTGGCTCAAGCATGACCCTTCACCACGCCAACCCCTTGAGCTAAGTGAGCTACCCTGTTGCCTCTAGTGCATGGGTGTGTTCCGGCCCAAGCGGTTGCTTATCATTAGGGCACACAGGTGCCTGTCATCATCGGAATACAGGAAACCCTTCACATCGGTGCCAAGTCACCTCATCAGCGCACAGTTGCCTTGCATTATGGTCGTCTCCCTTTAGCACGTAAGCGGCGTCTCTCATGGACCGGTCTGAGCCAGCCGAGTGCCCCGGCTATTGAACTTGAGGTCATGATCCAGTGCTACTGATTTTGGTGGAGCCATCCCATCAGACAATTCCTAACCTCTAAGCGCACAAAGACTTGTCCTGGACGCTGCACAGGTTTCTTCCGCTATAAACTACCCCATGACAAGATGGCGGATGCTCGGCGTGTAGGGCGTTTGTGGGGCGAGAGCCGATGGGGCGCAGATATGAACTCCCTCAAGGGTACTTTTAATTATTTAATCCATTATTTTTTATATATCAAACATCAGATTGCATATATCGATAAATTAGTGTGGTGGGTTCGAGTCGCTAGTATGCTCCTTAGAATTCAATTCGAATACATTAACAAATCAAAATTGGATCTTGGTCCACCCGATTATATCCGATCCGTTTGCAGCCGTGTACGTAACTAAGGGGTTGGGTTTTCCCATCCGGATAGTTCGGATCGAAGTCCACCGTCCCAAATCCGACCATTGCCAGCCAGTAGTGGCAAGGGCAAGACATTTCCCGCCATTTTGACTGATGCTTGGGACTTGGGAGTTGGGAGAAGATCAGACAGTATGAGAGTGCTCTTTAGTTGCCCTAAACGTAAAAAAAATGATGCGTGATATACTAATTTACGAGCATTGATGTCCACAGTGAGCTCATGTTGGTTAGCTCAGGCTCGATTCCTTCCTCTTCTCTACTCGTCTTCACCCCTTTCCCGCGTATCGTTTTCTATTAGCCCTTCTTCCCTGAGATTCTTCTCCTCCAAAAACCCTAAACGACCCATGGCCGAAAAGCGCACCATTGCCGATGTCCTCATGGCCAACGCTCGAGCGGCCGCCGCTCGGAAGAAAGTCACCCGTCCTTCACCCAAGAAACGAAAAGCGCTAGAAGATAATGGAACTCCGACGACAGAGTCGGAGCTTAAACAAACTGAAGAACCTAAAGAACCCAATTTGAAGAAGGTGGCAGTGGCGAAAAAGGGAGAAGGGCCCATCAGTGTCGAAGAAAGGATTGGGAAATTGAAGAAGAAGGCAGCAGATTTTGACCCGAAGTCCGCTGCTTTCTGGAAAGATGGGGAGCCAGTGCCATTTCTGTTTGTTGCTCGTGCTTTTGATATGATCGCCAATGAAACGGGGAGGATTGTTATTACGGAACTTCTCTGTAATGTTTTCAGGACTATAATTGCTTCTACGCCTGGAGATTTAATTCCCGTCATTTATCTCTCGGCTAATAAGATTGCCCCAGCTCATGAGGGTGTGGAACTGGGAATTGGAGATGCTGCTCTCATTAAGGCGCTTGCTGAGGCTTATGGAAGGAAAGAAGAAATGATCAAGAAACAACTCAAAGTAATCCTTTTCCTCTATTCTTTTATTCTTTCCTCTTTTTTTTTTTCATGTTATTTAAACTATTTTATGAGTCAATTCACAGTTGGATTTGTTATTACTACCGGTTATGGTTTATGAGCAATGGGCGTTTTCCCTGGGGAGGAATTCATTGGAACATTTTAATAGTTGACCTCTACATTTTATATCTCTTTGTGACGACTATGATGCAAAGAGTGTAACTTTTATCAAGCTACGAGAATTGGGCATAATAAAGGACAGAAGAAATTACGTTTCCTGTCTCTTAACCCTTTTAATGTTACAGTGCTATCAGACAATTTTAAACATAACTAACAAAGAAGGCCATATGCACCAGGGCTTCTTGAATTCTGTGATAAACTAATATTTATCCTAAAAATGTAAGAAAAAACTGCAAAATAAGAGGGACTCTGTGAAATTATGGAGTAAGCAACTTATTTGTATTGATCTAAGTTATCAGTTTTGGTTTTTAGGAGATTAGTCATTAATGTTTATCCAAAAATTAAAAAAAGAAAATGTAGTGTTTTTTTCTTGGAAATGGAAATACTGTTTTGCCGAAGAAATGTAGGTCGGCATTTGTTTTGGTTTTACTATCAGACACTAAACTTATTCCTTGTTTGTTAGGAATTGGGAGACTTAGGCCTTGTTGCAAAAGAAAGCCGCTCATCTCAAAGTGTGATGTTCAAGCCTCCTCCTTTAACTGTTGCCAAAGTTTTTGATACATTTCGTGTAATTGCCAAGGTGGGTTACTTGTCATTGTTTATTGACTAAACATGAATTTTTGAGATACTTTACTGGCCAAGGAGTCTTAGCTTAGTTATATGTCAGATTATGCCACAATCCACTCTCTCTCTCTCTAACTATGTGTGTGTGTGTATAATGAGGTTGCTTTTAGTAAGAATAGATACGTGGCTATTAAATTGAGTAATAATAGTTAGTACTACATTATGCCATGCATTTAGGATGGCATCATATTTTGTTCAAGCATGCGTACTTAAATTAGAAGCTATTGCTGAAAAATATTGATGATTGATTATGGGTACCTTACTCCAATTTCATATTATTTGATTGAGCATGTGACTTGTGTGGTGCTATGCCAAGCTGATTGATGTAAGCAAGAATGGTTGCATGGTTGCACTGACATTCTGATGAGAAAGTAAAGTTGCAGTTATGTACTTAATATGATAAGCTACTTTCACATATTGGTCAAGAATGTTGATGGAAATCAGGCTAGTATAGCAAGTCTCAAAGATTAGACTGCAGGCAGCATCCCTCTTAGAATTTGGTATTGGTATTTTGGACTGACCATGAACAAAGAGA
Source organism: Nelumbo nucifera (assembly GCF_055504915.1). NCBI lineage: Eukaryota > Viridiplantae > Streptophyta > Magnoliopsida > Proteales > Nelumbonaceae > Nelumbo > Nelumbo nucifera. The sequence goes on along the minus strand of NC_142654.1, from coordinate 7,847,812 downwards.
GAGAGTTTTATTAATTGAGATGTGATTGTTAATGAAGAATATTTATTATTAAGAAAAGAGTGAAAACAGAAAATAACATTAGAATCATAATATATGGATATGGACACTAGTGTCATGTTTTGACACATATAATCAGACACATCAATCCCATGACATCCAGGAATGTGGCCATGGCTATACAAATAGATGCATATATGCATACACAATCATAAGAACATATGCATATTTATAATGCATACATTTGTGTATGCATGAGCATCTCGTGACATAAGACATGCTACAAATAATAAAAGAACAAAGGCAGTGTATAACAAAACATAAACAACACACAACATTTATGCAAATCTTAGGATTTAATTCATAGATATGGTCATAACTGTCCAATGTTGTGTCTAAAATGTGTCAATATGTTCTTGACATAAGACATGCTACAATTCAGTTCCTTTTTATGTCCCATTAATTGTCTTTTTTCTTCTGAGAGTTTTTAACAGGAATCTGGAAAAGATAGTCAAGACAAGAAAAGGAAACATATCAAAGGGCTACTTGTTGCAGCTACTGATTGTGAACCTTTATATTTGGTTCGTCTATTGCAGGTATGGACTTGAACACTATTAGCTAGTGGTTTTGTGATTTTGTGTAATTGTGCTTCACCCATACCATCTCTGAACTGTTGTTGCTGCAGTCAAAGTTGAGAATTGGTTTGGCAGAACAGACTCTCCTGGTAGCTCTAGGACAAGCTGCTGTATATTCTGGAAAACATTCAAACCCATCTTCACAAATTCAGTCTCCGCTTGAAGAGGTTAGTTGATGTATCTTTTTACCAGGATATTTATGAATGAATATCTCTTATTAAGGGTAGATGTTGCAAATAATTTTACTTCATGCCAAAAGCATTTTTGTTTTTAGTTTTCTCATTTCATGCTGGTATGAAATGCATGGAATTTTCTCATGCTGTATGCTTCTTATTTTTGCTAACTTTAATGTCTAGGTGCCATGGTGTTACGGTTCAGCACAGGCTTAGCCTTGCCTACGCTTGGCAGGCTTACGTTAGGGACATGCCCGTCATTTTCGCCTGTAAGATTTTTGGGAGAACTGATGTCATCTTCAGGCAGACCACCAGAAGCTTAACGTACTCTTTGAGGAGGGGTGGTCGACCTCCTTGGGTGCCTAACCTTGGCACTCCTAGACCTTCATCCCCTTGCGGGGCGGCCCTGGTTAACGGCTAGCATGGCTACCAGGGTTCCTCATGGGCGCACACTTGCTCATGGGGACAGTGTTGGACCGGCACTGCGCTACTGATACTCAAGGGAGGCTTGGCATGCGGGCCCGGCTCAAGCACGTCCCTTTACCTCGCCAGCCCCTTGCCCAAGCTGATTGAGCTATCCCGTTGCCCTTAGCGCACGGGTGTGTTCCGGCCCAAGCGGTTGCCTATCATCATGGCACACAGGTGCCTGTCATCATCGGCATACAGGAGACCCTTCACATCGGTGCCAAGTCACCTAATCGGCGCATGGTCGCCTTCCCTGATGGTTGTCCCCCTTTAGCACGTAAGCGGCGCCTCCCATGGACCGGTCTGAGCCAGGAGAGTGCCCCGGCCATTGGACTTGAGGTCATGATCCAGTGCTACTGACGTTGGTGGAGCCATCCCATCGGGCAACTCCTAGCCTCTAAGCGCAGAAAGGCTTGTCCTGGCCTGCCTCGGCCAGGACGCCGCACGGGTTTCTTCCGCTGTAGAACTACCCCCGTGACAGTTGGTATCAGAGCAAGTTGGCTAATTGCAACAGCAGTTGGTTTTCAGCAGATTAGCCCAGAGCCAGTTGAAGCGGTCATTTCGACAAGCAGCATTTTGTGGGGTGCGGTCCCTAGTCACCTCCACCCAGGATCGAGCAGAATTCAAATCAGGCCTGGCAAGTGGCCATTTCATAGTTCGTGTCCCCATTCCAATGACACTAAAACAGCTTCCCTTGCGGTTGCAGACGCTTTGGTTGTTGTCCTCATGCGGTGGCAGACGCGTGAGCCTTGATAGGAATGTGGGTACACTACCTGAGCAGAATTCAGATCAGGCCTATCAAGAGGCCATTCAATGTTCGCGTTCCCATTCCAATGACCCTAAAACAGCTTCCCTTGCGGGTGCAGACGCATTGGTTGTTGTCCTCATGCGGGGGCAGACGCGTGGGCCTTATTAGGAATGCGGTTACGCTAGCCGTTGGAGCATGGCGGCCCTACACCGGCAAAGTTTTAGGTGGACATGCTCAGTTTTCAGGTTGAACACTTGCAGCAGCAGAAGCTCATCATAAGGCGAGTGCATGTTCGGCAACTCATGGGTAAAAGTTGCCACACTCGCGTCCGAAGCGGTCAGGTCTCCTTGAGGCAGCAGCAGTGGGGCCCCCTCGGAGTGAAGATGTAGCCCGAGTCGGCGAGGCGAAGCGTAGTTTCGAGGGCCCAGAGAGCATAAGCCATGGCTAGGTTTGAGTAACCCGCGCAGGGCGAGGTGAAGTCGGCAGGCCAGCATGGTGAAAGGGTACCCGTGTCATCGCCAACATGAGGAGTAGACCTATCAACGTGTTCGGTAGCATCACAGAAAAGCTACCATGAAGACGGTTGAGCCTTGAGGTAAGATGATACATGGGGCGGACCTCCGCGAAGCACCACACACATTTCTTCGAGGGCCCTTCTTTCACAGTCAACGGCATAGCCATTGCGCGGTTTGAGTAACCTCGACACTGGGGGTGAAGTCCAGGCAGGCCGGCATGGTGAAATGGTTCCGTCCCCATAAATGGACACCAATATAGGCAAGACCCGGGTTAGCCAGGCGAGCCCCGAACTGGCAGAAGAGTGGATGGCGCGGGACTCAAACGCCCATTCACGGAAGGAGTCATTGTCGAGGACGACAATGAATTGAGTGGGGGAGCCTGTTACGGTTCAGCACAGGCTTAGCCTTGCCTACGCTTGGCAGGCTTACGTTAGGGACATGCCCGTCATTTTCGCCTGTAAGATTTTTGGGAGAACTGATGTCATCTTCAGGCAGACCACCAGAAGCTTAACGTACTCTTTGAGGAGGGGTGGTCGACCTCCTTGGGTGCCTAACCTTGGCACTCCTAGACCTTCATCCCCTTGCGGGGCGGCCCTGGTTAACGGCTAGCATGGCTACCAGGGTTCCTCATGGGCGCACACTTGCTCATGGGGACAGTGTTGGACCGGCACTGCGCTACCGATACTCAAGGGAGGTTTGGCATGCGGGCCCGGCTCAAGCACGTCCCTTTACCTCGCCAGCCCCTTGCCCAAGCTGATTGAGCTATCCCGTTGCCCTTAGCGCACGGGTGTGTTCCGGCCCAAGCGGTTGCCTATCATCATGGCACACAGGTGCCTGTCATCATCGGCATACAGGAGACCCTTCACATCGGTGCCAAGTCACCTAATCGGCGCATGGTCGCCTTCCCTGATGGTTGTCCCCCTTTAGCACGTAAGCGGCGCCTCCCATGGACCGGTCTGAGCCAGGAGAGTGCCCCGGCCATTGGACTTGAGGTCATGATCCAGTGCTACTGACGTTGGTGGAGCCATCCCATCGGGCAACTCCTAGCCTCTAAGCGCAGAAAGGCTTGTCCTGGCCTGCCTCGGCCAGGACGCCGCACGGGTTTCTTCCGCTGTAGAACTACCCCCGTGACAATGGAGCATTAGATGTAAGAATGCCCTTCTGTATTTCTACTTCTATAGCAATCAAATTTTTTGCCTCAATGCTATTTGATTCTTCACCTAAATCTTAATTCCTCTTTGTGCATTAAGTAGATGAAGCCCGCTATTGCATCTTCCGAATGGACATGAAATTCTTATTGATATCCTAGTCCTTTGCACAATAATAGAAAGTTCCAGAACACATGAAGTGTAAATTGACAATATTATGAGACTATTTTCCTTTTGTACTTCCCCATGTAAAAATTTCCATGAGATGTTTTGTTATTTTTTCTAATTCAGGGCATTCAGTGTTTCCAATGATTCTTTTGGGTACTGGTTTCTTCTTTTATCCATTGATTGGGGATCCTTGGTGGAAATTTGATCTAGATGTTTTCTCCCTGTTGTTTTAGTACAATTTCTACTTACAAAAAAGTCTGTGAGCATGGGATTAGTAATCTGCAAGAAAGGGTTTAGTTTTCCTTACGTGTAATTAGATACCTGACTATTTCCTGATATTATGCATTTTTTCTCAGTCATGGCTTTTATTTTATTCTATTTTTCAGGCTGCAAAAATTGTCAAACAAGTTTACTCTGTACTTCCTATCTATGATAAAATTGTTCCTGCTCTTCTTAGTGGCGGTGTGTGGAAGCTCCAAGAGACATGCAACTTTACTTTAGGTGTACCGGTTGGACCTATGTTGGCAAAACCAACCAAAGGTGTATCTGAAATTTTGGATAAATTTCAGGACACAGAATTCACCTGTGAATACAAGTATGATGGAGAACGTGCTCAGGTGATTGTAAATTTCCAGTTTATTACTACCTTTCCTTCATATCTGTTTCATGTTCTATATGCGATTTGTCATTCAATTCAGATACATTATATGGAAGATGGTTCAGTTGAAATATATAGTCGAAATGCTGAACGAAATACTGGAAAATTTCCTGATGTTGTGCACTCTGTTAAAAGGTACGTCTTTTATTGGTAGAATTGTTTGTTTTGTGTTGGATGAAGTCCTTTTCTTATTTATAAATCAACATAGAGTTTAGAATATGCTTGCATGCATGTATGTATATATGTATGCTGCAATGTTTTTGCATAGACTTTTGTTGCAAGAGCACTTTCACAAGCACAAAGGCTCTGGACCGTCATCTGTTGACAGTGGGTGAATGGGAGAGATCTAATGAGAGAGCACGATACAATATGACTGCACCAGGATCAAACCATGTTTAGTGTAAAATATAGTCTTGTTGCAAGTTGAAGGTTTTTTTTTGGTGAGTGGTTTGCAATTTGCATATACTGTTGTGGCAAAGAGCACTCACACACTAAGACTCTTGACCATGGTCTGTCAATAGTGGGTGCAAAGGATCCAGGATCAAGCCATATTGGATGTCCATGATTAACTCCAGACTACATTTTTCTTTTTCCAACCCTAATCACACCCATGCTCACTCTCTGGTATTTTTCAGTGTGGTCCAGGTCCACCTAATACCAAGCTCCAATCTCAAGTCTCAAGCAGATCAGACAGTTGAGATGTGCAGAAGATTTTGTTTGCGCGATTGCTCTTAGCAACATTTTCCTTTTAAGTATTATAAGTCTGGAGTTCGATCTAAAGATAATAATGGATAAGTTGATCTGGTCAAGATGGTTGGCTTTGCTCAGTCGTTTTCACATTTTGTTCTTGCTCTTATCTTCCTTACCCGCAAGAGTAGTGTCTAGGAAACATGAAAAAAAAAACAGCTCTTCATGCTCATATTATTTCCACTCTATTTGGACACCATTCTATTGAAAAATATTTGTGCTTTTGACTGGCTATGACCAGTTTATCATATATTTTTTAATGGCTGTTCCAACTTGGCTGGAAGTGATCCCAATCAAGACAGCGCCAGCTGCAGAACATGAATACTTTCTAGGTATGTTGATTTTAACTGATTGTGTCAATAAGTTGTTTAGAGTTGTTAACATGTTGCAGCAACACGTGTCCAAGAGAATACTTCAAACTAACATTTATGAGCAAAGAAATTAAGTTAAAACAGGATAGAAGTGATCAATCAATTTATGCAGTAAAATCCCTAAATAATCTCAATTAAATTTCAATCTTGAAATCTATAACTAATCCATTGGCTATACTTGTAGAAATTCATGCAATGGCCAACATACATTACTCTTTCCTCTAATAAGATTACAAGTGAAGAAAAAGAAGTAGTTTACCTTTTTCTGTGTAAAGCAGGTTACTTTATGGGCTTTCTCCTTTAAACTCCTCATAAAACCCAATTGTTAAAAAAGAAAATTTTAAAGAAAATGAAACCCAATAACAACTAACAAATAGATTGACTCTAGAGCTATCTTAACCAAGTCCTATTGATGCTAGAATCTTAGCTAAAACAGATAGTAACAATTGGTCTTTCATTCCTAAATGTGTACTCTCCAAATCATATCTTAGCGGGTGGCAATATACAGGAAGAAAAGACCTTAATACCCTTTAAACATGAATAAAAGTCCTTAATACCCTTTAAATGTGAATATCGTTGATTGGGGGAAGCTTCTCTCTGATATTTCTCTTGTGTGGCTTCTAATAATCTGCTGTATTATTGACTGGTCACAGGTATGGTTGGAAGGCCGGTCTGGATGGCCATGCCAGTTGGGTTTTAGAACATGGGTTGGTAATTTTATGATTTTAGTGCTACTGCATACCATTCTTGAAGTTAAATATTGTACAAAGAGAGCTACTGAATAGGTACATTTATTAATTCCATGCTTGGTGCTAGATAATCTGTGGGATTTCTACAGCTAGTTAGATTTGTATACATCTGTGCTGGTCATCTCTATGATATATATAGATTGCTTTGTCATCTGTAGCCTTAGTTTTATGATAATTGGGTAGATTCTTTAATAGCTGTTGCACACTGGTATTGAGGTTCTTTATCTTAAGTCGTTTATATGATGGATTAGAGTATTTCTTGTGTAGGTTCAATTTCAAAAAGTTGTCTATTGGTCCTTATGATCTCTAACCTCTATTGGTAGTGCAGAGTGAAGAAGTCCTCTGTTAAATCATTTGTTCTTGACTGTGAAGTGGTTGCTTATGATCGTGATAAACAGAAGATTCTGCCATTCCAGGTAGTATGACTAACCACACTAAATCTTAGTCTTGGATCTTTTGTTTTTGTTTATTTTGGGTTTATCCAATGATGTTATTAAAATCGATAGCATGGGTGCATGTTGATTGTTTAAAAATGCTCATTTTTCTTTCTAAAAAATGTAATTCTGCCAATTCTTTTACAATCTGAATGTTTTTTAATGGTTAATAGTATAACTTAATTTATTCAGAAAAAGAATGCTATATGCAATTGTTGGACTCATTGTCACTACCTAACCACTTCATTCATTTCAAATTTGTTTTTCCATACAATTCTCAATTGTTACTCCTAAAACAAAAGTTCCCTGCTCATCCCCTGTCTTGCATGTGAATTGGCTAGGGTCTTAACTGATCTTGAGACCCACTTAGCTGTTAAAACTCTATTTTCACGATGTTCATTTCTCTTAAGGCATGCCTGCAATGCCATGAACCTTTGACTGTTTTTCCTTAATCATCCAATCCTACTTCTGGAATCTCCTTCCACTACTATGTACCTTGACTGTTTTTTTTTTTATTTTTTATTTTTTTTTTGAGCAGAAGGTAAAGTATTATATTTATCCAACTATTGAAAGCATGAACAAGTATCGCCATGTACAGTGAGCCACTATGCAAAAGTATATATAATGCTCCATTAATCCTGCAAGTAGCAGGTTCAAAATAATTGTGATGAGATATATTACTGAAGTGATATGTTGCAGCAAGCCAAGAGTGAATGGTTCCTATAATTTTCTTGGTAAGTTCATCAACTGAGCAACTTTGGTTCTGGAATACTGTCTGATTTTTCTCCTTCCAAATGCTCCCAGAAATTGCTGCAGAATAGCGCTTCATAACTTCCTTCTTTTCCCACTTACTCTCCTCACTTTCCAGAGGGATACAAGTGATCTATCACCCTTTCTGGAAAGCAACGTGAAAGATTGAGCAGGTTGCAGAAGTGAGTTTATATCCATATCACTACTGCACACTACGAAAACAAAGTAGATTCTGTCTCTCCCACAGATTATGCAAGTTTCTGATTGTATTCTGACACCTCTTCTAAGCAGTCTCTAGTGAGACATCTGTCCAGGACCACAGATCACATCAGAAATGCAACTTTGGAAGGGATGTGGATCAGTCATACTTGTAAGGGAAAGCTGTATTAGGGTTACTAGCTAGTTGCTTGTAAAATGATTTGACAAAGAGCTTATCCAAAAAAAAAATAAAATAATAATAATAAAAGTGAGAGAGGTTCCCCAACTTCTCCCACCTCCAACTTGTTGTATCTTCTTGTTTTGGATTCGGGCAGGCGGAAGGCCCTATTGAGTAGCCTGAACGGTGATGCCAACTCCTCTATTTCCCAACCAGTCAAGTTCCTTTTCAATGTTGGGCACCAAGACACTACCCTAGCTTGATAATCATACGAGTCAAGCACAGTAGCATCTCTGTTTTTACAATAATGTAGGAGGGAAACATGCCTATCAGGGATCTGCCTTTGTACCAAGTATCTCTATATACAGAAATTGATTTTGTCCTCCTTACCCATTTTCAATTCAATTCCTTGGAGGAATTTATTGTGGAATTTCCAATTCCTCTCCATAAAGAGCAACCATGAGGTATCTTGACGATACCTGGATCCCAGTTCACATTTCTAACCCCAAACTTCTGAAATGTTTCGTCTCCAAAGGAGATGTGGCTGGACAAATTGAATCCCCATAACCATTTTGCAATCAAAGCAGTGTTCATTTCCTTCATTTTCTTGGTTCTTAGCCCCTCCTTTTGATTATGGAACGCATACTTGGTCCCAACTCACTAGATGTATTTTGTCTCTTTGCTGCCATCCTCTCCGTAGGAAGTCCCTTTGGATTTTCCCCAACTTTTCTGCAATTCTGTTGAGATAAAGAAGAATGGTAGAAAGTAAGTTGGCAATCGAGATAGGGTGCTTTTTGTTGAGTGGGCCGACTTGTGTTTAGTTTATTTCCTTTTAAATTAAGATGTTGTTGGGCCTTGGGCCCATTAGTCTTTATTTTTTAAAGAGTTGTAATTACTTAGGTTGAGTTGCCGCCCTACTAAGGGCATCTTTGTAATATCTCATACTTAAGTTAATTATAAATAGAATGAGGGGCTGGCGGCTAGGGTTAAGTCAATCTATCCTAGTCGACCTTCTTCTCTTTTCTTCCCTTTCCTCTGTCTCTTGCTGAAATCCCCAACTTTCTACTCTTCCTTTCACAAGAAGCTTGGCCGAAATCAGCACATAAGGTTTTCTACTTGGTATTAGAGCGGGTTGAAGGTTCTTGAAGAGATTCGTTCCTGCAGCCCTAGATTGGCCGACTGCATGGAGATTTAAGAGGCTGATCGATTTCAGGTAAGCCCAGTTTTTGGATTTTCTTGGTGGATCTGTATGCCCTATAGCTGGTCTAGGGTTTCTCATCAGAATCAGGAAAAACTGGAGAAAGGGGAAGAGTTCTGATTTTGTTGGACTCTTCAATTTTGACCTAGGTAGTGGCGCCCTATTTTTTTTTAGGGTTCCTCTGGGTTTTTTGTAAGGGGCGATTCAAGTTCCATGTGGTTTGGAGGCCTCTAGAGAGGGCGGTTGCTTCTTCTCTCTCTTCTCCCCATCCCACCGAAAAGGAATCTTTCGTGGGAAGAAAGTCCAGGACACCAAAGGAGTGTCGTTGGTTCCAGAAGGTATTCTGTTTATTCTTGTTGCATTTTTTAGCTGTTTTCTGTACCTCTTTGAGACACATGGAGGGACACAGAGTTGAATATAAGCCCGGGAATGAAATGGGACCAGTGGGAGGAGGTGCTGGAGACCCCTTCGGAGCCGGAACCATTACTACAGTTAGGTTGGATGGTACAAATTACTTGGAATGGTCCCAATCTGCAAAGATGGCCATTGGGGCTTGTGGAAAATTGGGGTATATTATTGGTGAAGAGGTAAAACCCGAAACTGGCAACTCCCGGTGGGTGCAAGAAGATTATATGGTAATGACATGGTTGTGTAATTCTATGTTGCCACATATAAGTAAAAACTTTTTATGGGCAAACACTGCCAAGGAGATATGGGATGGGGTGGCAGAGACCTATTCACAGAAGGAGAATGTTGCTAGGGCTTATCAACTAAGAAATCAGATTATTGCTACTAGGCAGGGAGATAGATCTGTTGTAGCTTATTTTTCAGTCCTTAAGACCCTGTGGCAGGAGATTGATCATCTAGAGACCTTTGCTTGGGAAACCACCAAGGATGCAGCTACCTATGAAAGACACTTAGAGAAGTATAGGGTGTTCGAATTCCTTGCTGGCCTTAACCCTGAGTATGACATTGCACGACAGCATCTTCTTTCCAGGGACAGTGTCACTCTCTCCCAAGCATATGCATTCGTGTCAGGGGAGGAGTGCAGGAGGGATGTAATGATGAAGAATCTCATGACTGATCAGTCTGCTATGGTAAGTGCTGTGAAACCTAAACAGAATGGCAATGAGAACAAGAAGGAAGACAAAAGGGACTTAGTCTGTGACTACTGTAAGAAACCGAAGCATACAAGAGATACTTGCTGGAAGCTTCACCCACATCTTGTGCCAACCAGATTGAAGAATAAGAAAGGAAATGCACATATGGCAGTTACTGGTGACACTCCGGCCCCCCTACTACAGCTGCCTTGGAGTCTGTTGCAGCTGCTGCAGTAAGGGCCGAGCTTGAGAGGTTTGGGTTACTTCTGAATCAGAGGGATACAACTAGTTCCAATTCAGCCGCAACTGGACAACAAGGTACAAGTAGCACAGGTGGAACTCACTCTACCTCCCTTGCCCACACAGGTAGTCCACATGTCACTGCAAACTATGTTTCTGCTTCAGGTAAGGAGAGATCTCCTTGGATTATAGAGTATGGAGCCTCAGAGCACATGACCCATTGCTCCACCATTTTCTCTTCTTCCTGCTCAGTTCTGGCAGAGATAGGGTCTCTACAGCTAATGGATCCCATGTTCCTATTGCTGGGAAGGGATCTGTCAAGATTAATGATTCCATTTGTTTACCCTCTGTCCTCCATGTTCCTAGATTGAGCACCAACTTGTTATCTGTTAGTAGTTTGACTAAGAATCTCTGCTCAGTAATTTTTTCTCCTGGACATTGTATTTTGCAGGATCTGGATTCAAAGAGGACGATTGGGAGTGGTCGTGAAGTGAATGGAATCTACCTCCTGGATACTCTTCCAATTCACCAAAGTCATCATGTTTGCAAGGGCAGTGAGTCAAAACTTGTGGATCAGATTATACTTTGGCATAATCGTCTGGGCAATTTGTCTTTTTCTTCTTTAAGATCTTTGTTTCCAAAACTGTTTGAGTCTGTGAGTCTGTCAAGGTTGAAGTGTGAAGGTTGTGAACTTGGAAAGCATTGTAGACACTCTTTTAAACCGAGTAATAAAAGATGTTCTTCTTTTTTTGATGTTATTCATTCGGATGTGTGGGGCCCTTATCATGTTCCCTCTATGGGCGGCTATCGCTATTTTCTCCTATTTGTGGATGATTTCTCTCGATATTCCTGGATTTACTTGATGAAATCACGTGATGAGGTACCATCCTTGGTGAGACAATTCCATCAGATGGTATTAACACAGTTTGGAACTAGAATCAAGATGTTCAGATCTGACAATGCTAGGGAATATTTTGAGAGACATCTTGCCTCATATCTGTTGGAGTATGGTGTTGTCCATCAGAGTAGCTGTTCCTACAGTCCACAGCAGAATGGTGTTGCAGAGAGAAAGAACAGACACATTGTTGAGACGGCAAGAAGCATGATGATCACAGCGACAGTTCCGGTTCGTTTTTGGGGTGATGCTGTTCTCACGGCAGTATATCTGATTAACAAGATGCCTTCTCGTATACTTGGATTCAGCACTCCATTTAGCATTCTTTTTCCTCAGGGGGAGATGTTTCATATTCCTCTAAGGGTGTTTGGGTGTGTCTGCTTTGCGCATATTCTTGGTCCTTACCGTTCGAAGCTTGATCCCAAGGCAAAGAAATGTGTTTTCCTTGGATATGCAGAGAATCAGAAAGGGTACCGCCATTCAGCATTCTTTTTCCTCAGGGGGAGATGTTTCATATTCCTCTAAGGGTGTTTGGGTGTGTCTGCTTTGCGCATATTCTTGGTCCTTACCGTTCGAAGCTTGATCCCAAGGCAAAGAAATGTGTTTTCCTTGGATATGCAGAGAATCAGAAAGGGTACCGCCATTCAGCATTCTTTTTCCTCAAGGGGAGATGTTTCATATTCCTCTAAGGGTGTTTGGGTGTGTCTGCTTTGCGCATATTCTTGGTCCTTACTGTTCGAAGCTTGATCCCAAGGCAAAGAAATGTGTTTTCCTTGGATATGCAGAGAATCAGAAAGGGTACCGCTGCTATGATCCAGTCTCTGGGAACCGGTTTGTTACTATGGACATCACTTTTTTCGAATCTACATACTTCTTCTCAAGGAATCCTTCTCAGGGGGAGTGTTTTGGGGAAGTAAGTCAGCAGTCTATTCCTCTCCCAGTTCCAGTTCCTGTGCCTACTACTATGCTTGACAACCATTTGATGTCACCTACCTTGCCCCCCCCTTTGCGTTCCGTCTTACAGTATTACTCACGACAGAGACTTCATAAGGAGGTTGATTCCACTACAGCAGAACTCACACCACTTCCTGTCGATCCCTTGGAGACTCCAGATTCGGTTGATACAGATCTAGGTATTCCTCTTGATCCCTCTACTATTTCAGTTCCCATTGGTCCCACTAACACTATTATAGATAACCTTGATCTCCCTATTGCTCTTAGAAAAGGGAAGAGGAAGTGCACTGCTCATTGCATATCACAATACTTATCCTACAGTGGACTTTCTCCTTCCTACCGTGCTTTTCTCTCTTCTCTTGATTCCGTGTCTATACCCAAGGGTGTTAGTGAGGCTCTTTCCAAACCTGAGTGGAAGGCAGCTATGCAAGAAGAAATGGAGGCTTTAATTAAGAATCAGACATGGGAGATTGTGAACCTACCAGAAGGCAAGGAGACAGTTGTATGCAGATGGGTTTACACAATAAAGTATAAGGCAGATGGAAGCATAGAGAGGTACAAGGCAAGACTTGTTGCAAAAGGATACACACAGACCTATGACATTGATTATCTAGAGACTTTTGCACCAGTTGCAAAGATGACCTCTGTTCGGATACTCCTTTCTCTTGTTGCCTCATACTCTTGGCCCTTGTTTCAACTGGATGTGAAGAATGCTTTCCTAAATGGGGATCTGCAAGAAGAGGTGTATATGGATCTTCCAACTGGTTTTTATGATAATGCTAAAGAGGGAAAGGTATGCAAGCTGAAGAAGTCACTATATGGCTTGAAACAATCCCCTAGAGCATGGTTCGACAGATTCAGAAAGGCCCTGATTGTTTTTGGCTACACTCAAACTCAATCTGATCACACCTTGTTTGTGAAGCGCAGGGGATCCTTGGTGTCAATCCTAATTGTTTATGTGGATGATATTGTTGTCACTGGGAATGATCTAAGTGAGATTGATAGTCTGAAGAGGAACCTGCATAAGGAATTTGAGATTAAGGACCTTGGAGAACTAAGATACTTCTTAGGCATTGAAGTTGCAAGATCGAAACATGGAATTTTTATCTCTCAAAGGAAGTATGTCTTGGACCTTCTCCAAGAAACAGGGAAACTTGGAACAAAGGCAGCTAGCACCCCCATTGATCAGAACCATAGAACCAGTGCATCAGAAGGTGAACCAGTAAAGGACCTTGGGAGGTACCAAAGACTTGTGGGTCGGCTACTATACTTGTGCATGACAAGACCGGACATCTCCTATGTAGTAAGTGTAGTGAGCCAATACATGCATGCTCCATGAGACCAGCACTGGAAGGCAGTTGACAGGATCCTTGCTTATCTGAAGGGACATCCAAGCAGAGGCATATTGTTTACTGATCATGGACAGCTCAAGCTAGAGACCTATACAGACGCGGACTGGGCAGGATGCCTCGATGACAGAAGATCAACTTCAGGAGTGTGCACTCTAGTTGGGGGCAACCTAGTCTCATGGAAGAGTAAAAAACAAACAGTTGTGGCAAGATCAAGTGCAGAAGCCGAATATAGGGCCATGGCACATGGAGTTTCAGAACTTCTCTGGATCCGTTCTCTATTGGAAGAAATCGGTGTTCAGGCAGAAGAACCTATGATGCTATACTGCGATAACCAGGCAGCAATTAATATTGCTCATAATCCAGTCCAACATGACCGAACTAAGCACATTGAAGTAGATAGACATTTTATCAGAGAAAGGGCAACTTCTGGAGAAGTTTGTCTTCCATACATTTCTTCTGATCTGCAGCTTGTTGATGTCCTCACAAAAGGCGTTGCAAAGAATAAGCTGGAGCATGATCTACGCAAGTTGGGGATGTATGACATCTACTCCCAACTTGAGGGGGAGTGTTGAGTGGGCCGACTTGTGTTTAGTTTATTTCCTTTTAAATTAAGATGTTGTTGGGCCTTGGGCCCATTAGTCTTTATTTTTTAAAGAGTTGTAATTACTTAGGTTGAGTTGCCGCCCTACTAAGGGCATCTTTGTAATATCTCATACTTAAGTTAATTATAAATAGAATGAGGGGCTGGCAGCTAGGGTTAAGTCAATCTATCCTAGTCGACCTTCTTCTCTTTTCTTCCCTTTCCTTTGTCTCTTGCTGAAATCCCCAACTTTCTACTCTTCCTTTCACAAGAAGCTTGGCCGAAATCAGCACATAAGGTTTTCTACTCTTTTCAATAACCAGCCTGATTCATATTGTGCACTCCAAAAATCCCAATTCCATAATAGCATCTGGTTTCCCTTTTTGTTGTTTACATTCTTAAAAGGTTCTTTTTATGAACAGAAGGAAGATATTTTGATTAAAGAGTACGGTTATATGAAGACTAATTTCCTACAAATCTCTGAATATTATAAAATACAATAATAAACTCCATACTCATATTGGTCTATAATCATATCAATGTTTCTGTTTTGCTCTCATTGGTCCTTATTGTATCTCACTAAGTTCCTCTTTTGAAAGGTTGTATTTCATTTAGATCTTCGGATTTAGTCCTATCATCATTACTGTTGTAAATCATCATTTACCATTATTTCCCTTCATCATATTGGAGTTTCCATTATTCCATTCTGCTAAAGACCATATCTTAAGGATGTGATGGGAGACTTACAACTCAGATACTCTATGATATAGGACTGCTTGCTTTGATGCCAAATGTAGGACTGGATTGACATTGACCCGAGGGTGCATCTAGGAGGGTAATGATAGGGTAGGAAGTGTTTAACTTTTAAGAATGGCTTTAGGACTAAGGAAAATGGTTAAGATGGGTTAAAGGCTTTGGTCAAATTGTTGAGGATTATAAACTCTCTGAGGGAAGATGAAAAATAAAAAATTTAAAAACTAAGTGTAATGATTGAAATTGTTATTGAAAAGTTGAGAGTAGGTTTGGAATGTAGAGCTGTAGGAGGCAACCAAGTTTGGAATACATTTTGCACATAAGGATGAAAAATATGCTTTTGAAGAAATCTCCGAAATTCTGAAACCTAGGAATCTACGTGGAGTTATGATATGAGATTTGTAGGACGGAAGGTTCTAAAGATCTACGAGAGGTATCAAAATATGGAGGCAATTGGAGATATTCTCGCACAAAAGGGCGAACTGTTATATTAACTCCTTGGATGGAGAATTTGTAATTTGTTAATGGCTACATGTATAAAATGACTTAAAGTTTGACTCTCTGACTCCAGTATCAGGATGCTCACTGTTAAAACTGCTATTATCAT
The DNA here is from genome assembly GCF_055504915.1 of Nelumbo nucifera. NCBI lineage: Eukaryota > Viridiplantae > Streptophyta > Magnoliopsida > Proteales > Nelumbonaceae > Nelumbo > Nelumbo nucifera. The sequence continues at coordinate 7,832,199 of NC_142654.1, read as the reverse complement.
TATTGTATTAACTAATCCTGATTTTTTAATAATGTAACGGTCATTGGAATATTTTGCTGGCAGATCCTCAGTACTCGTGCTCGTAAAGGTGTGTCCATGAGTGACATAAAAATTGATGTTTGCATATTTGCCTTTGATATGCTGTACGTTAATGGGCAACCACTTCTCCAGGAGCAACTGAACATTCGTAGAGAGGTAATGCTTGGATTACATGAATTCATGTTGGTTGAAGTGCTAGGAAGTAGGAACAAATCTGGTGTTCTCTTGTTTACTCTACCAGTTTTGCAGAATAAAGGAATCTTTTATATGTCCAGTTTTATGTGTCTGTTCATGTTATATTTTTATATGATTTAATTCAATTCAAGCCTTATCTGAATCATCTAATATAGGGTTGTGATACTCTTTTTTTGCTGTTCCATTTTATTACACTTCCTAATTACAGATTGTATTTTCCTATGTATTTAACCAAATCTAATATTGACACTAATAGTACCGGAAAAATGCTTTTCAGAATATCCCCAATTATGCTATATCAAATCATTAATATGGTTTGTTTTGATTCAACAACAATAACCTCCTGCTAGTCTATATGCAATGGCAATGCTTTAGTCAGTCTAGCATATTTTCAAGCTTCCAAGATCCAATTGAGTGCTCAACTGCTCATTTGCCTAAAAGGTGACAGTGACACCTATGCATTCCCTTCTACCTCTAGTGGATTATATGATAGATTAAAGCACTGAACCTTTCTAGATGAGATGTTTCATGAATTAATCTCATAAAACTATCATTGATGATTTAATAAATTAAATCATTAAATATTTGCAGATATAAGTATATAACCAGCAAATCTGGATTTTAGTTGGCAAATCTATAAATATTCAGCTTAACATGGCTAAATCTGGTTAACAAATTAGATTCTAACATATTGGCAAATATAACCAGATAATAACCTGGCTTTAGATCCATGAATATTCAGCTCAACATGGCCTCAGGGTCAGGGAGGGGAAACTTGAAACAATATTTTTTTTTTTGATAAATATTGAGTAATAAGTCGACATGTCTTTAGACGCTGGACATATCCAATGAGAATTGAAGTTAAGATGACTCTCCTTATGGTACCTATAAGACTATAGCTACAAGTAGCCAAAGTTTGTCCTCCCTGGTCAGGGAGGGAAAACTTGAAACAATATATATATATATATATATATATAAATATGGAGTAACAAGTCAACATGTCTTTAGACGCTGGACATATCCGATGAGAATTGAAGTTAAGATGATTCTCCTTACGGTACCTATAAGACTATAGCTACAAGCAGCTAAAGTTTGTCCTCCCTCCGTGTTACCATCTGTGTAGGATAGTGATTGGTTGACCTTGATGACATTGTCTTGATTTTCATGCGTTAGTCGACAAACGTAATTATGAAGAGGTCATGGGACAGAATTGGTTACGTCTAGCTTATGAAATCTCATATAGTTGTTGCCTTGGAGGGAACATGCAGATGAGCTGCAAAGTGAACATGATGGTCAAAGGGAAAATAGAGAGGCAGTTGGAATTTTTGTTATCAACTTTTAAGAATTTTCAGGCGGTTCAAGCTTGAGCATTTTGTTAGACATTGGGAGCAAATGATTTTGTTTCTTTTTTTGTTTTATCACACATACATGGTTCTATCTCGTTAGTCATGTAAAGCCATGCATCAATTGTCGGTTTTGACATAATTCAATTCTTATATCTTAATTATAAAAAATGCTGATGATATTACATCTGGAAAATTTTTTGATATTAAATGGTGATATAGAACTTTGAGACATGAGGTCTGGTTTATCACTTAAATATTCAATTATTCCTCTACAAGAATTAGGGATATGTAATGTTTATATGACCTCATTTAATATTTTGATCATTTTATCGAAAATAATTTCTTTTACGTGCTTGAGTTGGAAAGGTAATATATATATTTCTGGTTTAGTGCAGCATCTTTATAATTCATTTGAGGAAGAACCAGGAGTATTTCAATTTGCAACAACAATTACTTCGAATGACCTTGAGGAAATACAAAAGTTTCTTGAAAATGCTGTTAATTCCAGGTATTTTGACATGCATTTTGTGTGTTGTCTGGGTGAAAATGAAATATGATATATGAACTTCATTCCAAGTAACTGCTTGCATTTTGTGTTTAGCTGCATCTCATTGTGTTAGATAACAAGGCAGTGGAAAGTTATTCTAATATTGATTTTTGATATTTCTTTTGTTCTTTTAGAATAGATAGCTCACTCATGAACTCTGATTCATCAATTCATTTGATTGGCTTGAATATCTGCCTTTTTACTTCTTAATCTGTTTCTTAACGCACAAAATGCCCTTTTGTTTTGTATCAGGCCTTCATATAATGTTATCTTACAGACTAAAAATTTAACAAAATATAAACATCAAAGAAAAAACTAGGTTTGAATGGGTTTAGAGCCATCTCATATCTCATTGATTCAGATCTTTAGGTAGATCCATTTAATTTTAGATAGTCTAGTTGTTCAATATTCATGATGTGGTTACTTGGATGACTAAGCATCGAACGGGTAGAGTAGTCCACCTGGTCAACAACAAATTTATTTTACATATATATTTTTTCTTGTTTGTGTTTATCTCTAAGTTTAATTAATATAATATATGCTTTTATTTTTGTTGCATGCATGTTGTTGCTTTAGGTATTTGCTCTCTTTCTTTAAAACCAAAGGTTGTAACTCCCTATCCTAGTCAATCCAGCCTTTTTTATGTTTTGCAAAATTGACTGTAAATGTGTTCTTATCATTCTTTTATTGCATATTAGCAACCTAGATCAACTTATTTATGATATCACCATCAATATTTACAGTTTATAACATAATTTTCTTTTGGTCGACTTATCAACACCTATGCACCAACTAGTCATCACATTATCTAGAGAGGCCAAGAGGACTATCACTACATTGTGTTGATAACATTGCCCAACCATATTGCTGAACTACATATTGTAAAAAATGGTGCTGCTGTTGTAGTCAGAGAAAGATGTGCTTGCACTACTTTATGTTGGCAGCAGTGGGATATTATGCTTTTTAAACAAGAGGCACCATGAGAAACAATGAAGTATTATTTATTAAAAGTGCTTCATGTATCAACTTCATATGATATTGAGCTTTTACAGTGTAGAATGACACAACGAAAATAATCATGGAATCTATCTAGTAACAAGGTTTTCCTTTTTATTTATTAGCATCTCAGCTTAATTGTCATTTTTGTAGTGGGCAATCATGCCTTTTAAGCCATTAATTTGTCTTTGCAGTTGTGAAGGACTGATTGTCAAAACTCTAAGTAGAGATGCCACATATGAGCCTTCAAAACGGTCGCATAATTGGCTGAAATTGAAGAAAGATTATATGGACAGGTAAAAAAGTTCAGTCTCACTTTCTTATCTAAATGCTTTCATGATTCCACATGTCATTTTCTTTCTTTATGCTGTGCTTTTCCTCAAAACATTTTTGTAACACCAACTCCGTTCTACAGTGTTGGCGACTCATTAGATTTAGTACCAATTGCAGCATTTCATGGTCGTGGAAAACGTACAGGTAATCACCACAAAAAAGCATCCTCTGGGTATACAATATGTAAATTTGGGTCACTCTTCGGTTCTTTATGCACCTACTCTATTTCTCCCATGTGGAGAGATCATGAGACAATCTAACCATCTATCAGATAGGGCAAAAGTGGCCATTCTTTGATTCCCCAGGTTGACATATGCTCTATATCCACCATTTATTAGATCTTCCTCCAATTAATGTTAGGTGCCCAGAAGGCATAGTTTGAACAGTTTTCGAGGGCTTCTGGCTGAAACTTTCCCTGTGAATATAAGGTGGGATGAGGGCAAATGAGGCCCTTTATGCTCCAACTCTGCCTTCATTTATAAGACTTGCTTAGTGTGTTTTCCCTCTTCTGAACCACTTTGTTAGCAAATCCTTGGCTCCTTGCTAGATTATACTGGATAATCTGCATCTTCCAGCCATATGGATGAATGGTGCGGGAAACGGTTTTTAGAAAACCGGGCCAGACCGGACCGGTTGAACCGTGACCCAGGACCTTGGCCGCTTTGGTCATACCCCAATAACTGCACTTGATAAGAAACGATGAAAACTGGCTGACCGATCGGTTTAAGTGGAAAATCGGTAATTGGTCATGGTTTTGTGAATCCGCCTGGGTCCTTAACAAGTGAAATTTTAAAATGTGTTTAGTAAGACTTGAACCCATGATCTCTAATTTCCATATATTGCTTGATTACCATTAGTCCACTTCTTTACTTGTGTTAATTAATGACTCCTTATTGTACATATTAATTAATTTATTATACACGTATTTTAAAGAAAATGTGAATTAAGAGACTTGAACCCTAGTCATTTGGTTTAAAAACTAAGGAACTTGCCATCTATCTACCATATTTAAATATATTAAAAGTTATAAAATATATTATATATAAATAGTATTTATATGACCTGTAGTATATATATGTATATGCCACGTCATTACAGTTCGACCTTCGGTTGGTCCCTGGTTGAACTTCTGACCCGTGAACCTCTCCCTTCTCCGGTTCTGTGCCCAGTCCGGTTTTCTGAACATTGGTGGGAAACTTGGAATTCGCACTGTCCATCAGTAGGGGATCCTCTATATTTTTGATTTGTGAACATGTTCCTTATGTCCACCCAATTTCTGTTCTGTATCCCATTTTGTGGTGGATTCTCTCTTCCTGAGTAACAGAAACTCTTGAAAGTTCTTGAACTTTTACACCAGAAAAGTGGCTCTTCTGCCAAAGGGCAGTGGCTAGTGGTCTGAAAGATAAAACATTAACAGATAAGGATCTATTTACATGTGTAAGGTCCTGTGTGGTATAGAGCTCTTTTCTACATAAATGATCTTGTAGATTTGTTTCCTATATATCAAGGCTCGTTTTATAGCCATAGCATAACTGAATTTCCATTGGATATTGGTTTCTCATCTAGCAGCTTAGATGGTTGAATGAAAGGGTTCATGTGTTAAGCCACCTTACCCGTTTCACTTGCCAGGCTGCAGTGATCAATGCAGCCTGTAATTCACAGTTAAAATATCTAAGATATGTAGCTGGTGTAGACCAGAAAACTGTTCATGTGATCAATGCAGGGATTCTCATATCAGATGGATGGTTTCATTGGTTATGCTTTTTTTTTATTGCCCACAATGGTTCTCTCCATGGGAGAAAAATCCCTGTAAGATGAAAGGGCTGTTTCTCCCAGCAGAATAGCTTTTACCTTTTTCAAGCTTAACAGGCCCAGTTCCGTTATTTAGCTATGCTTTGACACGGAACTTGGTTGATTGAATTTGGTATTTCACTTAATTGATTACAGTATAAAATGTTGTACAATCTCACCTCTTTTTTTGTGAAACAGAATTAGCTTACTAATCTTTCGTTTCGTGAATACATTATTTTGGTGATTTAACATTATTTATTGTGCAGGTGTTTATGGTGCCTTCCTCCTTGCTTGTTATGATGACTCAAAAGAAGAATTTCAAAGTATTTGCAAAATAGGTAAACAATTTAACTTTTCCTGCAGTTTGTTTCATGGTTGAGTTTCTAAATCCAATATTAGCACATCCATAGCTGTTCTGGCAAATTGATTTCTGCTTGGAGTTTGTTTATTGCTCTGTAGGCACTGGATTTTCTGAGGCAACACTTGAAGAGTGTTCTCGCAGACTTCTTCCAAAAGTGATCCCAAAACCAAAGGTTATTAGCTTTTTTTCTTTGAAGGGAAATAACTAGGAAATAATACATATTTGGAGTTTCCATATGGTTTTAGAAGCTAATCCTCTTTCTATTTTATTTCCAGCCATATTATCGGCATACAGATACAGTTAATCCAGATGTATGGTTTGAACCATCTGAGGTGCTTACCATCTCCTTATCTTTACATGGATAGTTACTTTCCATGTCATTCTGTCCTGGTGGTTTTATTTTTCATTTCCATATGCACTTTCTTAGTCAGTTGATCATATATGCTCTTCTTTGTTTCTACTGGTGGAGCTCAAGTTCTAAATGTATGAATATTGTACAAGTTAAATAAAATAGGAAAAGGCCTGAACCGACATGAAAGAGACAAATTAGAGTAAAATATTTAAACAAGCCTGGTACTTAGCATGGTCCATGCAACTCATAGAGTAACTTAGTTGTTTGAAATTCTGTGTAACTGTATATATATTTTTTCTCTAATTTTTTGGCTTGATATTTGCACCAAGTTGTAGCTTTTGCTCTTATTATAGGCTGCTTCTACTTCCTTCCATTCCGATGATTATTAAGCAATTTGCTAAATTTAAATTGAGGAAAGAGAATTCCATGCGCGGAATTTAGTTTTCCAAAATACAGACAAGTTCTCTTGCCAGCAAAGCCTTTCTTGGCCTTACTTATTAAGAGGCAGGTGAAGTAGGTCTCCTGGCCCAACTGACCTCTATTGTGGCAGTTTTGGTATGCCCTAATTAGGTTAGGTTGGGATGGGTTGGGAGAATTAAACATCTGTATATAGTTTAGGCTATAAGCCTATGACAATGTGTGTGTGGGGTGGGGATTGTATACCTCCTACCTTGGTGAGACTTTTGCCCTGATCTACCGAAGGGCAGTGTGGTTTAGTTTTTTCCATGTATTCAAAATTCAACTGATCTGTACTTGAAATCCATTGCTATAGTTTGGCCACCAGGCTAGTCTGTAGGATTTTCTCTTAATTGTCTGTCTGCAGGGTTATTTTGGGGGAAAAGGTTTGAATCCAAGAAAACTTTTTGATGGTAAAAAGAAAAATGCCTCTTATAAAAGTTTTGTCATTTGAACAACTAAGAATAATTTCTCAGGATTAGAATTTTCATATACATACATGGATGTATTGGTCTGTTGCTTTATAGTCTTAGAAACCACTGCATGCAGAAACTGTATTTCCAACTAAGCTATAGTCTTTTCTACAAAGCATTACTCTGACCTTTGTTGAATATTTGGATTCTGTGAACATGAAACAGGCTGGTGTAGTGCTACTTGCTTTGTATAGAACCATCGGATGTAAAAAATTCGTTCTTTATATTGATCATATGTTTAAGAAAGAGTCACTGTGCTTCTTTCACATATATCATGTATTCACTTGCAGTTTTCATTTTCTTTTTGCACTCAGGTTTGGGAGGTGAAAGCGGCAGATTTGACTATTAGTCCTGTTTATTGTGCTGCAACTGGTGTGGTAGATCCTAACAAGGTTAGGTGTTTGATATTTATGGGGATATTTGTATTTCTGTTCTTCAGTTCAAGTGTTAGAAAAATGTTCACTACACATTTTTCCTGTATTTAATTTCATTCTATTGCAACAGGGCATCTCTCTCCGTTTTCCACGTCTGATTCGAATCCGAGAAGACAAGAACCCAGAACAGGCCACATCCTCTGATCAGGTGAGACAGATGCCCTTTTTGTTTGATAAATGTATGTTTGCTACAGATGGATCTTATCATATTTTTGGGTGTTTGGGTTTTAATAGGTAGCTGAGATGTATAATGCTCAAAAGAGCAACCACTCTAATAATCACGATGAAGATGAAGATTATTGAATATAAAGAGAATTGAAGTATCTTAGAATTGGCAGTTATTATCTGAGCCCAGGACTGCAACTCTTATGATCTGTATGGGTAATGATGATGCAATTTTCTTTGGGTTATATTGTATATATACAAATTTTAACACAACTGCCAGGCTAATCAACGGGATTTTGCTTCGGAGTATTGGATGGGCATTCTCGCAGTGACAGTCCTTGGATTGAATGGCCAATCTCAATTAAACGTTAGCAAGCCAAGCCCTTTGATATTGGAGGAAATATTTGTAAAGCATGGCTATACCTACTAATATAGCCAATTCACAGCCTAAATTCCAATGAATTTATCTGGTCTCTGATTCTTCGTACTGATTTTATTTGCCATCCCCGTCTTGCTCAAGTAGTTTAGTTACATTTATTTATTTTTTCTATGTTTTAACTGTTTGGGTTGGTTTTGACACTCTTGACATCTTCAAGCCACATTGTGTAGGGCGTCGTAGAGTTATTGTCGCAAGTGTCAATTCTCTTTTTAAAATTTTAGAAGAGGCAGTTACAGAGAGATCGAGGCGAGCACCTAGATTTCTTACTGAAGTGAGGCAAGAGTAGGGTGGTTGTTTGCGTGTCCTTGGAAGTGAGAACTACACGCGAGACAGCCAAATACGCAAAATGTACCTTGGTGTTCCTGTACTTGTGGCTTGTAAAGTTGCTCTCTCTCTCTCTCTCAACAGGTGTTGAACCATATATAAGAGTTTGGAACTATTTCTTTCCCAACCTACAAGTCCACGTCGATATGGACCATATCCGAAAGGGCGACGGTAATAATAAGGTTTTAAAAGCTGACACCGGAAATGGAACAACTTTCGCCACTGGCTTCTGGGTCAGGGGTTCAACCGTCCGGGTTGAACGGTTCAAACCGTTGAGTTTAAATGTATAATAATGTATTTTATATTTTAGCTAAATTAGAATATTACACTGTGTTTGGTTTGAAGGAAAATGTAGGGAAAGGTAAAGAAATCTTTACAAATGCTCTATTTACATTGTTCCGTTTATAAACCTGGCTCAGTTTGGAAGGAGTACAAATGTAAATATGTAGAGTGCAAAACCTTTATATTTTGTATGTATTTGCACAGTACCTATTTGCATTTGTACTCTTTCCAAACCCAGCCATATGTGGTAGCTCCTAAAGTAGACGGCCTTCTACTCCTAGTCGTAGTTAAATGCTTAAATGTGCAAACTATTAAGGTTGGAATCCTCTGATTGATTGATCTACATTTAGCTCCAATTTGGCTATTAATGCCGATTCCCGTAATGTTCTGAACGGTCAGTATTATAGTATGGGCATGGAAAAAAGGTTATTCAATCTTGTCATAATGTGCCCCGACTTCCCCTGAGATGCAATGGCCAATGGAGGTTGGAGGGTTCTATTGCCCGTGTTCCGCGTGAGATTCGTCGTTGATGGGGGTAACTGGGGGCCATTGAGAGACTGAAATATATTCTAGTCTCCACTCTCCTCCAGCATGTGCACCGTATTAAAATTTTACAACAGTCAACAGAGTAAGAGAGCTGTGAATGTTTCTATGATGTTTCTCTATTTGACTTGATCGAGCCCTGTGCTGTGACTACTACTACGATACCTCATCTATCTTGTCATGGTGGGGTATCATCCATGTCTCTATATTTATATATGAAGTAGTGGGACTTGAGAGCCCATCGACAAGAATTAGCAGTTGATCGGCATGCCCACTGCATCATCATGTAGGTGGATGCATGTGGGCGGAAATCCACATTTGAGTATTGGTTCGGCGCCTAATCTTCCAAATCAAAAGTAGACCAAAATTGCCATCTTAAATGCTTTAAGTTAACCCCCTTCAAGGCTTTAACCCAATTCTGTAAATATAATTTCTTTGATTTCCTCTTTCTTCATTGTTTAGGTAGGTTATAGTGGAGAATGTGTTGGAGGAGGTTCTATGCTTGTATTTTCATCTTTATCTTCATAGTTATCGCTCTACTTTTGAATACATAAAAATATAACAAAATTTAACACCAGTGGGATTATATAGAGATTAAAGTTGATAGAATACTACAAATTACTGCTAACTGTTTACCATGGTGATGGTGATCTTGATTTGGAGTTTTGGACTTGATTTGAACGCCAAGGGGCCCATTCCTACCCGACAGGGGCTACTGGTTGTTGGCTGCCCTTGCTCCCAACTTCCATTCTCAACCACTCTGCCCATCATCTACATATATACTACAAATTAATCAAGATGGATTGTGGAGAATTCGAACCCCAATCACATCAGAAAAAAATGCCAATTTGACAAAAGAAGAGAGACAAAAATCTCCATCAACACACAGGCAGAAATCTAGGAACTCTCTCTCTCTCTCTCTCTCTTTCAGTCTGGAAGCATAGCTTCTTCTCCACTCTCCAGACAAATTACTCCCTACTGTACATATATCGCTCAATTCCTCCAAATTAAAGTTTGATACTGATAAATAAAAGTTGCTAAAAGTAGATAACGATGAAAGTGTCAATACAGAACCCTCTGGTATTTGGTGGAAGAATCAGAGCCTTCACTGTTCACTATACCTCTTTTCCTTCTGTTAACAATACTACCACAACTGTTGTCACCGATGCCGTTGATAAAAGAATCCTGGTGCAGGAGAGCAGGTGGTGGTGAAGGAATGGTCACCGGTGGGATCTCAAGGGCGTCAAGCGGAGGAGGGGGATGTCGCCACTGAGGGAGAGGTCCGGCCAGGAGAAGCGTTTGAAGTAGAGGCCCAGCTTTCATCACCGCCTGTAAAAGCTTCCCCTTCTCCGGCAATGGTCTATCTGGTTCTAATTGTATTGTCGTTACCGTTGTTGTCGCTGTTGTTGGTGGTGGTGGCGGCAATGGTGGAGGTGGGATGGAGTCCATCACCGGTGATGATACGATGCTTTCTTCGCAGTCTGAAGAGGATATGCCGGTATTGGAGTCTACCCCTCTTCTGGCCTCATCTTCAATGCTAGAGACTCCAGAGAGAGGAGTTGTTTGTTGGGGTTGGTGGTAATGTTGCTGTTGCTGCTGTTGGAGGATCAAGAGCTTCTCCACAACTAGTCTCTGATATTTGTCTCGGGCATCGTCTCTCTCCCTGATGGCTCTGCATAGAAGACCTTTGAGATGGATCACTTGATCTTCTCTCTTCCTTATCTCCTCCTGAGCTGTTAGTCTTGTTGTTTCTAGCTCAAGAGTGGTGTATAAGAGAGAATGCTTCAGCTCCTCCATGGTCTGTATAATTACAACAACAACAAAAAAGAACACAGTTCATCAAGAATAAGCTAACTAATTAAGCCATGTAACCTCCAAAAAGAAACACTGGACAGGACCCCATAAAAGGAACCGGTCAAGAAACTCTGTTAGATCCTACACAAAGAAAACCCATTAATCCCCCTAAACAAGAAGACAGAATGCAAGAGACAGTAATAGACCCAGATGAGATTTTTACCTTTCCTTGTAGGAAATAACTCCAGCTAAGGCCAAGAGGAGCGCTACGTTGGCTGTCCATGAGCTTGTTATGAACTGAAACCAACAATCACTGTAACAGGAAACAAGAGTGAGGTGGGGAAGGAGCAGCGTCGTTTGGCCTGGTTCTCCGCCTCTTATAACAACAACTGACTAGCTTCTATCCTCTTTTTTTATTTTTTTTTACTCTTTCTTTGTTTGCTACATTGCTTTGATTTTCTTTATTTTTGAATTTTATGAGAACGACAAATCATAAAAGGCCAAATGACAACAGCAACAGCATCCACTTGTCTTTCTCTCTCTCTCTCACTCACTCACTCACTCTAAGCCAACACCAACAGACACATAGGAACTGTGACTCTGTATCTCTGAAGCGGGAATGAGAGACCGGCGACAAAAGCGGGAGCTAAACCACCCCTCTTATCTTAATATTATACACGAGTCGTTCTCTTTCCCTGTTTCTTTTGATTCTTTTATAACTATACTGCGTAGCTACTTTATAGTAAGCATGAAGAATACGGGTAATGTCTACTTGCTGCTTTGAGAGTTGAAATTTGCAGGCGTTTTTGTTGTTTCTGGTTAAGATGGTGTTTCTTACTGCAGTAAGTATTCGTGATTCTCTGTATCTATGCTACACGAAGAGACCCATGTGAGATCTTTCTTGATTTGAAGGGCCAAAACCATTCTGATCCATACATTTTTCACTGATTACAGTTTGTGCTAGGTTTTGTTTAATTTGGAAGATTCGAAACCAGGTAGCTAGATCGTATCAAATGGTTGGTCACAAAATCTTGCAGGCGCCTAACATTCTGATCATAGGATATATAGCTTATCCAAATTCTCTCTCTCTCTCTGAGACATATACACAAACAGACAAGCGCCTAACATGGAGATGTATAGTCAATAAGCTCTACTTTATTTTGTGTTTTTAATTAGTCAGAGAAGGGAGCTGGTAGGGAACCGAAATTTTGTAAAGAAGTGAGTGGTAGGGTCATCATGGACCCCCTTTTTAACAATAAAGTATTGCAGAGTAGAAAGAAGAATGCTTACATTTGACCAATTCATGACTCACGACATTTCTTACATCTTAATAAAAAACGAGTTTATAATTTGTATTAATAAAATAGTTTTTTTTTTTTTTTTTCTCTTTTGTTTTGTTTTATGTATCAAGTTGTAGGTCTTAGCTAGTTGGATCGTATCTTGCCTTCACTTAGGTAGTTTGCTCTTTATTTTATAAACCTTGAAGAATATTTTAGGCCAAAAGCCACTTATACAATCCATATTTATTCTGAAATTTCTCTTTTTCACTGTGTGTTTTTCATATTTTATTTGCGTTTAATTAGAAAAAGGAATATCTTGCTTTGTTTCTTTCTTATGTCATTCTCTCTTTTCCTCTTTTCCTTTTAGGAAGGTATCTATTATTTTCTTTGGTTCATCAAACCAATAAACAGTCGGTGCAACTCATGCCAAACCTTGTATAATAAAGAGGTAGCCAATGGTGTGGTTTAGAAAACAAGTTAATAAGGTAGTTTTTTTTCATTAACATGTACCGACTTCTTTTTATAAAACTTAATTTTCAATTTTCTAATCAGGTGGATGGTGAAGATGTTCCTGGTATGATCTTCGTAGAAGATCTTTTAGATGGGACTTGTCCAACAGCTTTAATTGCTATGTTGCAGACATACAATGTAGCGAGCTATACGGCCTCCTAATCCAAGTTGTTCCCATGATGAACACTTTTCTCAGTGAATGAGATTAAAACACGGGGTCTTTTGGTTTACGGTCGGAACTGGAATCGAAATTCTCTGAAATCGGAATCGAATCAAAATGATCCATTTCCATTGTCTATTTGATTCAGATAGGAATGGGAATGAGAGTTGAAATCAGCAGGAATGAGATTTCATTCCCAAGAGAGAGACAGAAAATGAGGAAATGGCATTCCAACAGAAATGAAATTGGGATTCCGAATCCATCCAACCAAATATTCAAACCCCTATTTCCACAAACCAAATGGAGTCTAAATTGGTATTATATAATTTTTATGACCCGCACCAAAACCAAGACGAATATCCAATTTAAATTTTTATATATAATAATTTGAAACACCCCATCACTTTTTGGACTATCGATAAAATTTAATTCCAGTGTTTTTAAGATTAGAATGACATCCCTCCATTCAGGTCCATTCTTTGAACCAGAATTCTAAAAATAGGCCCATCCGTTCACTCAAATGGAGTTGTTGGCGGAGCAACTGTTAGTGGATTGTGAGATAAGTGAACATGAAATATGAAATAGGGGAGGGGAATTAATAAACAAAGGGTATTTTTATCATATGGGTATTATTTAGTAGAGTAGATTACTTGGTCAAGGTTAGTTTTATCAAAAATAACACATGTTGACTATTTCTGTTATGATCATTGACGTTGACTTGATGGAGGGTATGTATATAAAATTATTATAAATAAAAGTTTGTGAGGGCTAGGTGTACAATGTCATAAAAGTGAAGGGTGTTTTTCCTTATTATTATTGTTGTTTAATTTGTTTGGTTGATTAACTATTAAACAAGTATTAATTAGATGCAGCAGACAAAATCCCCACTGTCAGCTGGTTGGTTGGATTCTTAAAGATTCTTTTGGGATTGTGATCCAAGTTGCGAGTATAGAACAAATTCCATTGTAGTATAACATGTGAGTTTATATGCTTGATTGCACATGGGAAATAGCTTATTATTGTTGTTTATTTGTTTGGTTGATTGGTTGTAATTGAAATTTGGGCAGAGTTTGATAAGAGTGTAAAAAGTAAATGCACCAAGAATTGTTAGGGTGAATGACGGTTCAGTTCAGTGTCAGAATTCTTAGGCCGAATGTACAGTTGGAGTAGGTGTCAATTCGGAGTTGATGCTAATTTACGGACTGGCATCGATATATAAAATTGGGGTATTTGACATTTTAATTTTTTATAGGTCTGTAATGAAATTCAAAATTCTGCATTGAGCTACAAACGTACTTCTCCATTTAAATTATGAATAGAAATCAGTTGAAAAGATACTCACATTTTCAGTACAAAAACTGCTTTTATAAGCGAAGCCTTCCTTGGGTGTATTTGTTATTGTTTTCTCATCAATAAATAATGGAGTATGTATTCATATTAGCATTTCCACAGGAATGTTTTCATTGTGAAAGATGTGATCGATTTGTGAGCTTAAGCTCTTGGGAGTTACGTACCCATTAACAGAAACGGACTAGATTTTAATTTCCTGGGCAAAGATTGGATAAGAGAGGGTATTTAAGTTCTGGTAATTGCCTATTCACACTCAAAAGCTCAATGAATTGAAAATGGGCAATGCATGATAGGTGAGTTATATTTAAATGAAGAGTTCGACTATGATATGGAAAAGATATGATATCCGAAAAATAAAATCATAAACGTGGAAGCAAATCAGGTGGTATTTATCAAAATTCATGAAAGAATTTTGATTGGTCAAAACTCTTTTCATATCATACATCTTTTCCGCATCATAGATTTTCTCTTAAATGATATCATGACAATTAACTCGCATTATTCAACATTTCAACAAAATATTTTGGCTTGACCAGGAGTTGTATCCTATAGAAGAATTTTCCTTGGTTTTCATCAAAAGAGCCTAAGACTTATGGTGTAATGGCTCATAGGCTTCATCAATGTGCTCAAGCAACTTCTGAATTGGTTAAGAATATTATATCAAATGGTGAAGCTGACTCTGGGATAAAATGATCTCTGTAAGAAAACTTAGTATAAGGATCAAATTAGAAAAAAACTTTTGGTCCTTTTAAATTGTAGGTATAATCTCTTTTAAGGGTGGATGTTGAATCCAGGCCGCCTTGTTTTTATCTAAATTTTTGAATGCTTGATGTGGTGGTTTTAAATCCATTGTGAAAAGGTGATTGTACCTGGCCAAAGTTCTCTCAAACCATTATATATGATGTTCCATTTAATAGGATTTTCAGATCAGTTAACACTAGATGCAAGATTAAATACATTGAATTCAACAGATTCACAAAACCTGACCATATTAAGTGAGTCCAACAATCACATTAATGATATCATATGGTATATTTAATTTTCATTGGTTCATGTTTTATTATATATATATATTCACAAGGTATACTTGTCAATGAAAACTTTAACATTAAAGACTCCAAGGATAGATTGTATTTCTATAAATTGAAATATTTCACTAGAAAAAAAATTGTTTTTTTGCCCCCTTTGATTTATTTTGATGTGAATTAATTTAAAAAGGAAACAAAGCTTAAATTCATCATAAAAGGGGAAGATATAGTTCAAATATTTAATTATGTACATAAAATCTAGGTCCAAAGCTGGCTAAAAGACATGTGGCATTCTAGAGAAATATTTCAAAGAAAAGGGGAATCTACTTTATATAGTATCCATTAGACACCTCTTAGAAGAGACCCCGGAAATACCTGATATATGTTGAATAGGTGGAGTGGGTTTTGAGTTTCATGGGGTTTAGATTAATGTTTATCACATAACCAGATTTGTTGTTTTATCATGTTTCATATAAAATAGTTAACCTCATTTAATATTTGAATTTTTCACCAAAATGTTTTTATTTTCTCCTTTTAACTTCTTTTAGTCCCACATGGAAAAAGATTGTGCATAATAGAGAATAAATTACTATTTGAAATGCAACTTAACATATAATTAACATTTTTACAATTGATTAAGCCACTGTTACAGCTGAGACACCTTAAGTGCTTGTTTAGGAGGGTTTATGTTTGGTGAAAAACCTGAAATGCCCAAAACATTTTCATTGAATCAAGAAAGTGACTTTTCCGAGAAATTATTTTTAGTAACTTCTTTCAATGTGGTTCAATGAAAATAATTCATCAAAACTGAAGCCCTCCCAAACAGGTTATAAGTTGTTGGTTGTAATAAGATTACATTTTACCTTTCTTGGTAGGGATGTGCCAGTTTCGATTCAGAACAAGATTGTCTCAACCCGAATCCAATCCAACCTCCTGTCCCATTTCATGATAGTATACCTACACTCGACAAATCTTATAATTAAGGTTTTCGAACTGTTGTTGATCCGAACGATCAGACTGTTTATCTGGGGAATCGTTTATGCAATCGATTTCGTTTTATCAAAAATTCGGTTTTGATTAAAAATTATTGAAAAATTAATAACCCTTGACCATTGATCCATCGACCCGTTTAATGGTTTTGATCATTTTTATTTTTTTTTTTTATTTTATTCTTCATAACAGACCATTCATTCAAACCGGATGGTCAGACCATTAACTCAGAAACCAATGGCCAGAATGATTCCATTTCTGAATTATTTTTTAAAACATTGTTTATAATAATTCGATGCTGTAATGTCAACCGGTTAGGTTTGAATTGTACGCTCCAACCTAACCTGACCCGAAACCCAATTAAAAATCAGATAACAACATGATAGGATCGGGTCAGTGTGGGTTTTCCAAATAACCCGATCCACTGACATCCCTACTTCTTGCCTTCTCAGTTCTCACTTTTAAGTCAGCAATCCAGCCACGGACGCATGCAGCGTTATCAAAGAGGTGTTTCTGCTCGAATCCAAATTCTCTGTGATTCACCATGGACCACGGTATGTAAGTGGAACTACTAACACAATAATGAACTACATCCACGTGATATAGTAATATACAACTGATATATTGTGTATCACGAGTAGAACAGTAGAGGATTCAGCGTTGCTGTACCACTACGCATTATTCATTATTACATGATCATTCTGCCACATGGAAAAATAGTTGCATGTTGAGTTACCCAAGGATCCCAATAACCTGAAGAGACTACCAGTACTCCAGTAGTAGATGAGGAATGAGAATGCTCTCATCTACGATCTACCAGATGGAAAGATTGAAAGTAGAGCCAGAGGATGAGGATCCCATATCTAATTTAATTTGTTTGAAATGACTCCTTTTGCCAAGTGGCAAAGATGATCAATGATTCGGGCTTTACAAATGTCAGCTCAGTTACCACGTGTCAACCCCCTGTGAGAACCGGACGCTTAACCCAGTTTTATATGTACAAAATCTAGAAGACAAATAATCAATCCAAAGTCCAAAAATTCAAACGAAAGGTGCACGCCGCGCTTTAAGTTTTTCACAAAAGCCCTATCACATACACACACACACAAGAACTCACAGCCGAATACCTTTTCCTTTTTCCTTTTGTTTTCTTCTCCTTCCCCTCTCAACTGCTCTCCGGGCCCTCCGCTACCAACTTGCTCTCTACACTGCCCAAGGAAACGGTAAAGTCCAACCCAACTACCCTATTACACGGAATTCATCACCCTCAACGATTCCGGATCTCTTACCCACAAAACACTACCTCTGTGTGTAGTGTGTATGTAGTTATGTACTGAAAACATTTCCTTATGCATAATAATATAAAAGGATAAGATATTCTGCATGTATGATTGTGATGTTATGTAGGTAGAATTCACGTCGATAGAAAATTCGGACTCACCCTCAACACACACACCTCTCTTTTTCTCCTTTTCTGCTCTTATTTGGTTCATGTCTTCTAGAAATTGGAAGTAGAGTCCACACAACTTTTGCTTAATCTCCTTAATAATGTGGAAGGAGAGATGAGAATTGAGTGAGATGCCTTTCTTATTATTTAAACAAAAATCGTACAAAAGGAACAACAAAAATCATATATAAGATCCCTTTTCCCAACACCTTTCTCTGTTATAGCCAGCCATACGTGGTTCATTCCATAATTAATTAATGAATAGTATTACCAACGTGTATGATTCGCCATCGAAATCAACTCCAACAGTATCCATTGGACCCCCATGACCCGGATTTCTGCTTGGCTCCACCACTTCACTATTTATTAGTAGACCATGTGTAGTGACTAGTGAGTACTGAAATTACCCAAATGTAAAGACAAAACAGTTTTAATGCAGCCGCCACTTCTTTGTTTTCCAATCCATATGTATTTACAAAGACCAAAGACCTCTTCTTAGTCTAACTTCGACTTGTTGCCATTGACCCGACCCGAATTAAAATCTACAGGCCTGGCGGGCTAACCCGACCCGACCCATATGCTCCACCAATTCCAGTTTTCTTCACGTTCCACTTCCTGCTTAATAAAGGATGGGTTGGTTTGCATTTGGCAATAGCTGACCCGAACCGCCCGCTGACACCTCTATTCACACCAGTACCCGAGTTTGTTGATGTTGAGAACTGACCCGGAGATGTGGTCATGACTAGACCTGTTCATGGGGCGGGGCGGGGCGGGGCGGGGCGGGTTTGGGCCGGGTTTTGTCTCTACATTATGAGAAAATGTTCGGGCTCGAGCCCGAGCCCGACCCCGGTCCGACTATAAAGCCTAAAGCCTGAGCCCGATTAGAAATTTAGAAAAAAAAAAGATTTTTCATTTTTAATTCAATTAAAAGTTATTTTATTTATACTAAAAGACTTCAAAACCTAAAAAAATAATGAAAGTTCTCATTATTACTTGCAAAAAGAGAAGAAAATATATTATATATATGCTTTTTTATTATATAAAATATATTTTTATTAATATAATACATTATTAAGTCGAGTTTGGGCTCGGGTTGGGCTTTTTTGAGAAAGCCCAAGCCCAACCCGATATTTTAGACCCGAACACGAGTCCACGGGCCTAAAATCTTGTCAAAGTCCGACTTAGATCAGGCTGGGCCAAGCCGGACCCGTCGGGCTACCCAGCCATGAACAGGTCTAGTCATGACCAAAAAAGCTGGAGATGTAATAGATAGGGATTAAAGAATTTAGCAAGAAGGCGAGGGCAATTTGGGAATTGTGTGATAATGATGCTAACCGCTATACCTGCCAAAAGAAAAGAGTAGGAACACTGAGGAGTGAGGACACCCGCGATGCATGCGCGTGGGCCCATGAAAACAAGAAGGGAATCCTTTGTTGGGCCTTGGAATCCGAAGCTGAGAGTCCAGAAAAAGTTAAACCTGCAATCAAAGGTTGGACTGTTAACTTTTAAGGAGTGGTTTTCTAGACGGGAGTTGCAGTTGCTACTTGCCAAGGAAGAAAGAATTTCCTGAACGGACGACGGGCCACCTAACCTAACACTTATCGCTGGACGGATTGACGCGGTTTTGAGTTGTGACTTGTGAAGTTGGGGAGTGAGAAATGAATCAATGATGATGTTTTGGTGTAATTTTGTCGTGTGTAGCATGTGAGGGTGATGAGTGGATGTATTATGAGGAATGGTACACCTTAAACACTTGTCAACATCGTATATGCCTTTTGGGTTTCGACCAGAAAGTATGCGTCTGTTTGTGTATCGGGAGCCACACTAATCTTGGACTGATCAGAGAAGCTCAGTAATTCACTGTTACGAGCTGGGGCTGGGACTGGGATGCCTAATACACTACTGCTTCAGCCTTCAGTGCTTTGCTTCATTGATCTCCCGTCTTTTTTCTTTGAGACTTTTTCTCAAACAGTTCCAGATCAATGTCTACGAGGGTAATAGCAAGTAGAGGGGCTTTTGTGACTCATGCAAATAGAGGTCCACCCGGACCAGCCCCGTATGAAATACGATTACACTAGAGAATAGACTAGAGATCAAATAGGAAAAGCTGACTGGGTGTAGTAGGACTGCAGACCAATGAAAATGGGTGGGGGGGGGGGGGGGGGGGGGTTCTAGACCTCCAAACTCACATGCAACGTGTCCCTTGTTTAGAGGACCGCTGCTCAGACTTGAACAAATTGACGAATGGTTCCCGTGCATTATGGTTTGGGGACCAACTAATTAACCCAACTAAACAAAGAAAAATTAGCACGAAACATGATTTGTGTGCTGGTTAATTGTGTGGATTTGGAGCCGTAAATGGGGTTCTAAATGTCATTTGAATACGTTGAGTTGATTAATGCTAATGCATCATGTTTCAAAGAATATCTCTCTCTCTCACTCAAAGTCAAGTAGATATTAACTATTAAGTGGGTTTCATCATCTATCTAATCATAGGGCCTATTCCTATAATAGCAACTTGATGTTCTCGGTTTCTCACTCCGGCAGCTGCTTTCAAATTTATCGGCGCAACCACAGCTTACACAAGATGATGACAGCTAGCTTTCACATCGCCAAATAACAAGGCATAGAGCTTTCAGAGTTCAGCTTCTTGCCTTTAATTCCTTACGTGGGGATCGTTTGATAGCAGAAAGTTGCTGAATAAGCCCATGTTGGTCTTCAATTGCTAAAAGAGCACTATGATGAGAAAGGAATTAAACAATTAAAAATAAGCTCAAAATCTGGACTTTTTGAATAAATATTTATTTTCAGGAACAAACACTTATTCTGACTTATTCGTAATTACAAACAAGTGTTTATTGGTGTGATCCTGACTCAAAATAAGTGCTTATTTGATTTCAAACTTATTGATTTATCTTTTAGTTGATGAAATGATTTAAATAAATGTTTTCAAACCGTCATTAACCCGGATGGTCAGGCCATACGGACAAAGAATCATCAAGGCAACCAGTTTCATTTTACCCCAAACCCGGTCCTTGGCTAAAATCGTCGAATTTGTCAATGACCGTTGACCCGGGTGGTCAAACCGTCAACCCACTCAATGGTTTTGGCCAATTTTTATTTTAATTGTTTTGTCAGAATGGGCCATCCAGTCGAATTGGACAATCAAACCGTTGATCTAAAAATAAGTGGCTAGAATGGTTCTAATTTCAAGTCGACTTTTAAAACATTTAAATAATAAATTATTCCAGATTATATTAGGAGAGTTCACATCTACGCCCCACATGCACATCTCAACATGCATTGGGGCGAATTCACATTAGCGCCCCACAATGCTCCACGGCACATCCCGACCTTGTATTGAGAACATCTCCCGATGATATGAACTCCATTGGGACATCTCCCGTACTTATCATTGGGAGATGTTCCCAATACAAGATTGGGGGGATGTGGTGTGGGGAAGCCGAGCAGGGCACGCTCTATTTCTCATATTAGGCTATCCAGCTTCCGCTCTATCGATGCCAACGTGTTATTAGGCTATTCAACTTCCATTAAGGCTCATTTTGGAAAAAAAGTATAAATACAAATATGTATAATAAAAATACATATAAAATAATGAAAAATACAAGATTTTGCAGTAATATGTACTTTTTTTCAAACTTAGCCTACGGAGCTCCAACTTATTAATATTATATTCACTAAAAGACAAAGCTTTTCGGTTCGGCCATTTTATCAATTATCAGACGCGTTAGGAATTTGGTACGCCATTAAAAATTTAAAATGATATAGATATTTGGACGGTGGATGTTTTGGAAAATCCAAAACGTTTTGTGTTACTAACTAATGAGAATTCATTGAAATTCATGGGGAGAGTGGTTTTGATCGGTGGAATTCTTAAAAATGAGTCTAATTGCTGAGGGGGTGGTTTTGTTGGTAGGTTAGTTGGATTGTTTTAATAGAGATGCGGATTCGAATTGCTATTGAATATTTGAATTAATAGTGTGTAGCTGACTAGCTGTGTTGTTCTAAGAAAAAAACGACCCTATAGGGGATTCGGACGTAAGACTAAATACGAAAGAAAACTCTCAAAATTGAGAGTACGTGGTTATGTATGATATTAGAAGATATCACATCTATAACAGGATCTTAGCATGTTTGGTGTAATGATCAAATCAGGTGCAGGTGTTGGATGGTGGCACATAAATTAGACAGTTGAAAGTAAAAGTTGAATTTGGTACATAACAACTTCATTTGGTGAGATTGAATATTGGGTACAGGGATCAGTACTCCCCATCATCTAGGGTTCCCTGTGGATATAAGATTTTGCTTTTTAGCTTTGGGTCAAAATGTTTCAAAAGCACAAAAGATGCTTTTGAGGTTCAGATGCTGAAAACAGGGCATGCACATGTTTGAATGGCTAAGATTCAAAGGGGTTGGCCAAAAAAAAAAAACTGTTGGAATAATATAAATACTTGTTTGAGTGTGTAACAAATTTTGTAGTACAAAAAAAAAAAAAAAATGCATTAGAAACTAGGCCTATTACAATTTCTTTGGTGCACGTGTTCAACATAGGCCTTGTTCGTTTTTCAGTAGGTGGGGGTGGTGAATAAGTTGGTCTATGTGAGTGTTATACTAATTATACGAGTAAGTATTACCCTCCACCCACTTGGATAAATAACTTTTTAGTCCTTGAAAAAATTGCAAATACATGATGGAACAACATCATCCTTACAATAATGATGCTTTTATAGATAAAACAGTCATTATTTAACTTTACTTGTAAAACAAAAACACATTGATAAGTGCACTTATCTTCCACACAATATATAAATATTATTAAAGAAGAAGTTTTAAGCTGTTAGCATCATAGGAAACTATAAAAGCATAATTGTGTCAGACCTGATTGTCCTCAATAATAATTGATTTGGTTTTAGATTTGTCTTACGGAACCAATCAATAATTAGTTTAGGACTGATCCACTCCCGAACCAGATCCAACCCTTAAGCAGATCTAATACCAACCTTAATTATAGATGTCAAATATAATCAGGTGAGATCCGATTATCCCAAACCCAGTTAATAATGGTTCGGTTCTGGATCTATCTTATAGAATTGATCAATAATTGGTTAGGAATCGGTCCATCCCATCCTGAACCAGACCTGACCCATTTCAGCTCTAATAACAACCTCCCCTATCAAAACAAGTTAAAAATTTAACATGTAGAAGGAATTTAAATTCTAAGCAATAAAAAAACAATCCTTGCAAACCGTTGCAAGTGAGGACAGGAACAAGGTTCAAAAAATTGTTATGTATCAGCCCCTATCGACCGATATGTATTGTATCAGAGACCCTTCCCGATACACCTCTATAAGGGTTGTTTCGGGTCAGGGCCTGGTTCAGAGGGTAATCGGGACTTAAATCGGCCCCTTTGAACCAAAATAAAAAAAAAAAAAAGGTAAAAGTTAAAAAAAAATGGTAAAATACAAAAACCTCCCCTATAGTTTCATTTTAACAAATACCTCCCCTGAACTTTTGAGAAACTCAATAAAAAACTCCCTTCCATCACTGTCCTATACGGAAAACGTTAGATTGATGCACCGTTTTTTTCCAAATATCCATTTTACCCTTTTATGAATTATTTTACATACAAAATTACTGAAATAATCTCATTTTAACTCTACAAGAAAACATATTTCAGTAATTTTGTATGTAAAATTACTGAAATGATCGTTAAAAGAGGTTTTTGTTGAGTTAAAATGGGGTTATTCCAATAATTTTGTATGTAAAATAATTTATAAAAGGATAGAATGGGTATTAGAAAAAACGGGTGCATCAATTTAACATTTTCCGTCCGAGACAGTGGCGGAAGAGAAGTTTTTGTTGAATTTCTCAAAAATTCAAGGAAAGTATTTATTAAAATGAAACCATAGAATAGGTTTTTATGATTGTCAGATACTTCAGGGGAGGGTAAAAAAAAAGGACCGACGGTGTATCAGCCGGTATTGATCACGTTGGACAGGAATAGCAGAACAATTTAACCGAATAGATTAGAAAAGAAAAAAAAAATGGAAAAAACATACGGCCCCACGAGGACAACAGAGTAAGGAGGCCCATGTTACATTGATTGGAAGTCAAATCCCCCTTCACTATATATGAGAAATGCTTTTGAAATGTTGAGAGAAACGTCAACATTGGCCACAGCCCACAAGTACTGTCTATGGTCTACCTCAACAGGGAAAAAGCTATTTACTATCACAAGCCACAAGCCACAATTTTTGTGGTATTTTATTAACCATTTACTTGGGCCAAATTTAAATACCAAACTCTAATGTCTAACTATCAAATCATGGGTATAAATAGTCCTTAATACTCAGTATATATAACTCATTATTAGCTTAAAGCCTTTTTTTTTTCTTTTCTTTTTTCAAGTATTTAGATATGATGGATGAAAGAGACAATTTAGTTTTATTTTTACAACAACTGTCATTCTTTGACATTTAGCAAAATGCATGGTCCATGAACACGTGATGAAGCAAAATATTGTTAAAATTGATGAAATAATGAAAATTATACAACGTATGTGACATCTTTAACTTGATTGATTTAACATGTTGCAAATATTCTGTTAGTGCAGTGCACTGTAGTTAGTTGGAAAAAGAAAAACTCTATTTTCTTTCAAACAAAACCCGAGCAATTTCAACGGTTTTGATAGATGAATGATGGGTGATGGGTCATAACTCATAAGATTGACGTGGACCGGAGGAATGAACACGTAATATAGTTGATTCCTTTTCAAGGATCATCAAGGGAGCAGTGAAGATGATCAATCAAAGCAACATCATGGGCCACTGATGATGCCCCTTCTAGTCTTCTACTATTGAGCGAGTCAAGTCAAGTTAGTTGAGTTCCTGATTAACTCGGTCGCGGTTCGGATTACCAAGTGAAAAAGTTAATTAAAGTGGGTTACAGTTACAGAGCCAATATGAATGCATCCAGGAGGCTAGACTTTTACCCAGTTCATCAAATTATTCTCATTTCTTGATTCAAATTGAGTTTTCAAACTCAAACAACAGTGCTCCTAGCCTTCTAGCCTTCTAGCCTTCAGTTTCACCAACTGACAGTGACTCTGCCTAGGTTAGTCTTTTTAGGGTTAGGAGAACCTATAAATCAACCAAAATCCAGTGTGTTGGAGTTTGGCTTCCGTCAGGGCGTTTTTGAGCAGCCTTTACATCTTTGCATTGGGAATATCTCCCTACTCTACTCATGGAGAGATATTCCCGAGAGGCTGTTGGGCTTACCCTGACCAAAGCCGATCTCAGTGTGATTCTGGTGTTCAGGTTCAGATGGGCTATCCACAAAGCGTGCCCAACATGAACATCTCAGCGTGGAGGTGTTTTCAGTGTACGGTTGGGATGTGATGTAGAGCGCATGTGATTCTAACATTCTTCACACATCACACTGGTGCAACCGGTTTGTGCCATTAAAAAGAAAGATGGTTCTGGGAAACAGACGTGCTATAACTATTTATATATTAGCCAAAAAGAAGATATATCTTTATAGTGGTTCATAGGGCTGAATAGAAAATGTTGTTTTATGTTCAATGGTAGATCACTGCCCTCCATATGGAATCATTAGAAAAGATACTTCTTCGGTGTTCTGTTTTGATATAGACGCTAGGGTTGTCAGGAGACTGACACCGGATGAGGAATCAGGATTTGTTCCTCAAAGAACACACCTTACACCGATCTCATAGCACATCCCTCCGTGTATTGGGAATATCTCCCCATGAATATCAACGCACAAGTATGGAAAATGTTCCTGATGTACGATTGGAACGAATTATGAGGTTGACGTGAGGAATGCTCTGTGAGGAACAGATCTGGACTCCTGGATGAGGGAACGCCAATTCAGTAGATGGCTATTTCATACAATCAAATCATGATCTAGCAAACAATATGACTAGTCTACCAGCAGTAGTTTGAATGAGGTCTTGCTCCAGCCCAACCCAGTTTTGGCATTGCCTCCATCTAATAAACCCAACCCAGTATCCAATGAAACTCTAGTCCAGTAGGTTTGCTGAACTTTGTCTGGGTTGAGCCCTTACAAGTTTCATCCTCACTCCAATTACTTGGGGGCAAGACCGAAAAATCCCACTTAGATGCAAATGCACCGCATAATTGTATTTCTAGGTTTATCAGTTTCACAACCAACTTTGAATTATGGGACTTTACTGGATCTGGATGCTTTTTTGTTTTGCATATTTCTGGGATTTGCTCCTTTATTGAGTTACAGATTGATTTGGCAAGGGAAGGGTCAGATTTTCTATTTCCAAAAGTTAAAAAAAAAAAGAAAAAAGAAAAGAAAAGATGATGCTTTCTACTCTGTCCAGTTTTACTCCCCAAAAGAAGGATTAGGTTGGTCCAAACTCTAAATCAGCCCAATTTGTAGCCTTACATTTGCTAGCCCAGCAAGTCCTGCCCACAAATTTCCTAGCCTGGGCTTTTGGCTTTTCTTTAAAGCCTGGCACAACCAAGACCTGTACTAGGCCTGCACACAAGATGTGTAGTGCGACACCTCAAACTTATGGGCGTAGCCCTTCCTGAAATAATCATGTTTTTAGTCTAGAAAGGTCAGGGCCTAGCCCCTATAAGCTAGACCTCGGCCAATATTCCAGGCCCAGTGTACTGGCTGGGTCCAGCCTCAGAGGTCCTTGTACCATGTACTAGGCCTGGACCGGGCTCATTGC
This sequence comes from Nelumbo nucifera, assembly GCF_055504915.1. Classification (NCBI taxonomy): domain Eukaryota; kingdom Viridiplantae; phylum Streptophyta; class Magnoliopsida; order Proteales; family Nelumbonaceae; genus Nelumbo; species Nelumbo nucifera. Next base: position 7,805,818 of record NC_142654.1, on the reverse strand, counting down.
ATCCAAGCCATGATCACCTCTACTTACATACATTGCATTGGCCTTGGAAAAAATATGTTTACTTGTTAGACAGTGTTAACCCCCGCAATTCATGGTAAAGGAACAAAAGTTTTCTGTCCTGAGGTGGTTGCATTAGACATTGCTGACAGAGTATTATTCTGTTTTTTTTTTTCGCTTCATGGGGCTACACAACGAGTTTTCGTGGGCAGGAGATCCGGACTCCTACACAACAGGGGGTAGGACAGCAAGTTGGGCCGGGTTGAGGCCAACCCCAGCTCAACCCTAAGTTCTAAACCCCAAGCCTAACCCTAACCCAACCCTACACAACAAAAAGTAACATTTTTTGAAAATGATGCAATATTCCCAGCACTGATGCCAAACACCTACGGAAATGAGGTCGTTCATGATTTCAAGAAATGAGTTTTTGGCTTCATTTTCCCTTTTCTTATGCCCAGCACCGTTTTTCTCAGAAACGGTGCAATATACCCAGCACCGATGCCAAACACCTACAGAAATGAGGTCAGTTCATGATTTCAAGAAATGAACTTTTGGCTTCATTTTCCCTTTTTCATTCATAATGAGTGATAAGATATAAGGTTGAGAGAAAGTTATCATGGCATTTCACAAAATTGGTTAACAACTTTCCTGTTCACTCACAAAATTTGTTAAGATTTGTTCCTGACCCAATTTCTATCTCCCAAACACCCTAGTATGATATCTAGCGAGCACACTCTGTGAGGGGATTTCACTTCAAAGTTGCTTATCCTTCAATATTCATCTCATAAATGTAATATAAAATACTTTCAGTTCTTCAAGTTCTATATTCCCTAGAAATCATCCTTCCAACATCAAATGGTTGGAGATAAAGCTTCTCTCAACATCAAATGGTTGACTATGTTCAGCTTAAGGAGAAATACCAAGAAAAATTGAGAGAAAGCCTAAGATTAAGAAAAACAGCTGCCTTCAGAAATTTACCTGTTTACGGAAGACTATTCAAATGGGGAAATTTTGGTCAATTATTTGTCTGGCGTTTCTTGATCACCCACAGATGATAAAGAAAGGAAAGACCAGATTTGAATTAGCTGGAATTTCACACTTCCACAAAGAAAACACATTACTTTTACAGAAAAAATAATATCACAGGGAATTATGCAGACACCGGTGGTGCTCACACCCCTCTTTTGCAAATTGCAATACAAACAAGTTAGTTTGCAGTTACTCAGATCTTCGCAATTTTATCTTAACTGGTCTTTCCTTGTAAGACTGAACCTTTTCAACAGCCCTGCGCAAGGGCCTTCCAACTGATGATCTTCGTAATTCTTCCTTTGGAGCACTCTTTCTTTCTGCCTCCTCTTTTGTGGTTGGTGAATTTGATGAAATAGGAATATCGTCATGTATTTGATCATCAAGCAGTGGATGGACTGGGAATTTAACATCTTCAATCTCAAACAAATCTTCAGTAGGTTCAAGTTGTCTAAACCTAGTGGATTGCCTTCTCAGACAAAGTCTGCTAAAGAATGGAACAAGTATATTTAACCAAACTTATTTGGAACAAGGAAAATATTTGGTTCAACTATAGGCTCAAAATGTTATAATACATAGGGACACAAACCTTTTGTTGTCATCCTTCTCTTTTGAAGCTACTTGTGTCCCAGCAGGACCTGCAGCTGCAAGTCATAATTGAGAGCTTTAGAATTTTACACAAGAACAAATAAAACCATAAATGTTGAAGTTAGTAATAGATTTAGGTTCGAGTGACTACATTGAATCCTTGATTGGCGCCTCCTAGTAGGATTACTAGTCTTATTATCATCTTTATCTTGTAAGCTTTCTTCTGCTGCTTCCGCACGCTTAACTGTACTCTCCTGGATTGTAAGAGGTTGAGGGTACAAGAAAGCTCGGAAACAAGACCAAATCTAGAAAAAGTAGTAAACAAATCATCAAGGGGTTTTCCTGTAATACCTCGTTGCTAGTCTTTTGACATGTCTTGTACTGTAAGAACAAGAAGAATTTATTTGTGAAACTGTCTTGTACTCGTAGCATTACTCATAGGAAAGTAAAAGAACAAAGACATCGAGGAACAAACCTCCAACTCCGAATTCTTTGCTTTAAGCAGGGCTTCCTTACATCCAAGCTCATGCTGCATGGCTTTAAGCTGCAAATGAATAATTACAAATTAGCAGACACAATAAAACTTGAAGACTTTGATGAAGCTTTCGAAAGACCATGGATTATAATTTTGCAGAACATGGCTGTCGTTAAGAATCTTACCCTGTCTCTGCCCAAGTTAAGTTCCTGCAGAATAAGGAGGGTTTAATTAATAACTTATGTAAAAGAGAGAACCCAATTATTTTTAAACATAATGATTTTTGAGAGTGGTTATATGGAGCCAACTGACTGCTAACATCTGGCTGTTTGCTTGAGCAAGTTGCCAATTTTGTTGTTGCAATTTCCGCAAGTTCATTCGCAGTTTCTGCAACTCAAATCCACTCAATTCGATGATTTTGCTATAAATCAGAATTAAGAAAAACCCACAAAAGAAGACAAAATGAGTCTTATTGCAACAACGAATAGATTAAAGATGAGAGTTTGCTTCCAATTAAGATGAAGCAAGACAGGTCGAAACAAATTATTCATGGAAAAGGATACTTTCGGTCTTGTAGAAGCCGCATCAGTACAGCGTTCTCCTGGGATGATGAATTTGAGAAGAAGAAAACCCTGTAAACTAGAGTATACCGACAACCGAGAGAAGGAAGAAGAGTCTAGAAAATCATTACAGGAAATACCTTGCGGAGCTTGTCGATGTAGTCCTTGGTCACAGAAGAAATGGGAATAGGCTTGTCATCTTGGCCCGGAGAACTGACTCGATTCTGGAAGTTGGTTATATCAGAGAGCCTCTTCTTTACAACGCTTCCCAAAGATTTCTTGACCATGTTCACTCCTTTCGTATTCTCTGATACTCAGACCAATTAAAGAACCCAGTCACTCCTAACAAACCCTGGCCCTAAATTGGTAATTGATTGATGAGGTTCCAAAATGAACCCTAGAAAGATGAGGAAGGAACAAAAAAAAAGACAATACCTAGAAGATAATCAATAATGTAGCCTTACAGAATCCAGATATAGTTAAGAATCACGTAAACGTTTAATTACGAAAAATGAGAACATGAAAAGAAATCATAGGAAATAAACTGTTTTTTTTCAAGGTTTATTAAGAAAACAAATTTGGAGGAAAGCGTAGAACCCATGTCGAATCAAGAAGAAGATGTAATTATGAATAAATAGAATGAGAAGTACCTGTAAGTTCACAGTTTTCGGAATCAAGAGAGAAAAAGTCTTCCATGGAGAGGGATCAAGAAAGCGGTAATCTTTTTTTTTTTCTCTCTCTCTCTCCTCTCTCTATCTTTTCCTTTCTTTTTCTCTTTCTCTTTTTGAGTATTGTAATCTCGCCTCCTGTGTCTGTGATGAACGACGGGGAGCATGGATTTTCACATGGTACAGTGAGAGAAATGGAAAAGAAGAGAGTTTGAATCGAAGAGGGAAAAGAGCAAAAGAAGAGAACAACGCGAAAAGAAAAGAAAAATGGCGGAGATAGAGAGATTCGGTAGTCCTAACGGCTTCCCGAAGCAAGGGTCAGAGTCTCGTCCGAACCTATTTTAAATCTGAAAATGATCCGAACCTGGAAGCTGGAAGTATCTGAATCTGACCGACCGACCGAGGGAGAAAGACGGTTCAACCCAGGGTCAGATATTTTAGGCCCAAATTACAGTTGAAATAGGTGCCAGATCGGAACTATGCCAATTCACGGACAGGCGAGTGGGGGGTAGTGCCAGATTGGAACTATGCTAATTCACGGACAGACATTAGTGTATAGAGTGGGGATTTTGACATTGAATGTTTATAGATATACAGTGGAATTCAGAAATCTGCATTAGGTCTGTCTGTATTGGGATAAAATGACCAACATCAGGTCCGTATTCAATATAGGGGTACAAATGGACCGCATCGTGATCCAATTTGGTCCGAAATCCAATCCGATCAAATTTGGTCACATTCGGATTACCCCTGGTCAGATCTTCGGATCGGATTCAAATCACCCCTATCCAATTCGAGAATATCTGATCCGATGTATTATATATTTATTTATAAATATATATAATACATATATATATGTTATTTATTTATTTATAAATATATTATTTATATTGTATTTTTATAAATTTGTTATATTATTTATTTTTTATAAAAACATGTATATATATGAGGAAAATAATTAAAAAATACTTGTATTTTTGTTTTTTTCTTTATTTAATTTAGAGTATTTTATTTTTCTTTTAATAATTTATTAATTTTTAAAGAAAACAAGTTAGATCAAATCAGATCGGAAGATCCAATAGGATTCAAATTCAGATAAAGTCCTATTAGATTTGATCGGATCTTTGGATCTGATCAAATAAGATCCGACATGAATAGTGTCAAATCGGATTCGAATATACCCTTATTTGAATCCAATCCGGTCTATTTGCAACCCTAATTCAATACACTTGGCCCAAGTCCATATAGCTAAAAGGGGTGAGCATGGACCAGTTCAATTTGGTTCCATGGCATAGGGATCAGTTCTAGGTTTTTGGAACCGGAACCTACTTTGTGAAGGTTAGTTCTGGCCTTGATGGTTTCAAAGTCGATTCCAGGGTTTACCCACAAAACCTGTACTTTCTTTACTCTCCTCCTTCACAAAGAAAAAGCATATTATTTGAAAACTTAATTTTTAATAAATATATTATACATTTTAAAACTTATATTATCTTTATTGATTAAATTGAATAACTTAATATGTTTTTTTTTTGACATTGATTATTTGCCTTTGCCCCCATGGGGGCCGTAATTCAATTTCCATGGCATAGTACCACACTTTTTATTTAGTAATATTAAACTCTTCTCAAAGGTGGATTTGCAACCATTAATAGTAGGGCTCGAAACCACATCTCGTATGGGGCTTACCGAGGTACGTGCCAACTGAGCCACCACTCGGTTATTGCATGGTTAAGAACTTATAAATTAAATTTAAATTTTGTAAATATTACTTATTGTATATATTATGGGATTCAAATCTTCATTGTACACATTCAAAAAATATTACCTTTATAACCGTGACTGCTTAAGCTCAAATTTCTCATCTCAAAAAATATTACCTGTTTGGAAGTGATTATTTAGAATCACTTATTTTATTCTGGAACAAACACTTATTTGTGTTTGAAAAAAAGTCGAATAGGTGTTTATTCAAGAAAATAAGTTCCTTTTAAATAAGCCAAAAGTTTCAACTTATTTTTAAAAGCTTTGTCAAGAAGTATTTATTATGTTCCTGTTCCATCATGTAGTTTTCAAAATACATGATGGGATTAGCTGTGCAGCGGGCTCTGAAACCAATGTTAAGACTCCACAGTGTCTACACAAGTCTTAAAATATATGAAACCCACAACCATTCAACCTCGCAGTATGAGCCTATGTCACAGGACGGTGGGATCTGATCCCAAGGATGTATAAATTAGAGGGACAATCCCAATTGTCTTTGTTTGTTTACCAAATTACTCTCAGAGATATCCATCAAAAAGAAAAAAAAAAAAAAATCAGAGATACTACTTAACAAAGGACAACCATTCCAAATAAGGTTGAAATTTGGGCTGATCAATCTGATCCAACCCAAACTGCTGTATATGTTGGGCTTAAGTTTTCAATAAAGGCTGGCCTGAGCTAAACAGCCTCCCAACTGAACCCAGGCCTGACCCAACCTGAGCCCGCTTGTGCATATGTGCATTTTATTTATATGAAATTATCTTTTTTTTTTCTAACTACACAGTATACACAAAGATTGGATTATGAAATGAAGCCTACTTTTAAATTAGACTATGAAGCCGAATAGATGATGATTATGCAAAATATGGGATAATAGCATATAAGGGCAATTTTTGGGTCCTAATATCAGTAAAAGTAATATTTTAAAAAAATTTTCAAAAATAGAGTAACATTTAAAAAATAATATCAATAAAGGGCACAATCATTGTTCATCTTCTTCCTCTTGTAGTCTATTCACCGGTGCCGCCGCCTGTCTCCGCCCACCTCCACTTCCGCCTCTGACAACGTTGCCGGAGGTGGGCGGAGGCAGAGACGGCAACAGTGGCACTGGTGGTTATTTCTTTGTCCAATGCCACCACTTCCACCCACCTCCGGCAACGTTGCTGGTGGGTGGAGGAGGCGGCGCTCCTGGGTGGAGACAGAGGTAGCGGCGGCGCTGGTGGGTGGAGGTGGTGGGGTTGGGCAAAGAAATAACCACCAGCGCTGCCGCCGCTGCCTCTGCCTCCGCCCACCTCCAGCAACGTTGCCAAAAGCGGAGGTGGAGGTGGGCGGAGACAGGCAGAGGCATTGCCGGAGGTGGTGGCAGGCGACAGTGGCGATCGGCGGTGCTGGTGAATAGACTGCAAGAGAAAGAAGATGAGCAGTGATTCTGCCTTTTATTGATATTATTTTTCAAGTTACCCTATTTTTAATTTTTTTTTTTAAATATTACTTTTACTGATAGTAGGCCCAAAAGTTGCCCATATAAGCTATTATCCCAAAGTGAAACTACAAACATAAATTCTTTTAAACCCAATCAATCCACTCGAGCTTGACTAAACCTGGCCTGAGACCTTTAACCCAACCCAACCCGCCTTAGTTGCATGCACCCCCTAATTATGGCTCAAACAAGCTTCTCGATGACAATTATCAGTATGACCGCCATTAATCATGTATAATCTTTTCTTTTCTTTTCCAGGATAGAGGAAAAGAAAATTCCAGTAATTATCCTGTATTAGTTAAGACTACCCCGAACCATATGGGCGCTGGAAGATTCCTGGGTTTGTTGGTGCTCTATAAAAAAACATGATCAACAGACCCATCCTCATTTTAATATTAATGCATGGTTCATTGAACTCAACCTGATTCTTTGATTTGGTTTATATAAACTATTCCTTCCTTCTAAGGTTTGGGAGAATCAGCACTTACTGAAATATTTTTTCAGAAGTAGAGTAAATGAAATGACACAAGGACATTAGAATTGTCTACATAACTGATGAAGTTTTCTACTTAATCTATAAGAATATATACTAAATTAAGAAGCTCAATCTAACGTTTGGGACCTTTTATTTATTTATTTATTTATTTTTTGAAGCCAAGTGGCTAAGTTCATGAACGTTAATTTGGGACCATTGGGTTTCCATCCTACAGTTCAAATGACATAATACTCAGGTAGATAATGGACATGATAACATTAAATAGTTTCGATTTGTATTTTATTTCAATGGAGTTGAATGAGGTTGCAAACCCTTTACTATTTAATATATATTAACTGTCACAGCCACAGAAAGCCCATTTGATTCCGTTCACACAGAGAGACATGAATGTATACCCTCCTAATAATAACATGTAAATTAAATCTCCTGACATCCATATATAACAGGAAAGGAAGAATAAAAAAGTTAAAAGCCCAGAAATGGAGAGTCAAGCATTTCAAATTCCTCAAGCCCAATTTGGTGACTCTGGCTTCCATGATTTCATTGACGATGGAAACTTTGAGCAGTTTATCAGTCTCATCAAAGGAGAAAATGCAGATCCCATCACTGGTTTCAACTCTAATTATGATGCAGAGCTCCTATTCGATGATGGGTTCGTAGACAGCCGGCAATTCGACCACACCACCTTGGGAGACATGTTTGCTTTCAACTCCATAAGTAATTCAGATCCAAACTCCATTTTCTTGCCATTACCACCTTTCAGTGGAGATGTGGAGAGAAGTGATGGTGATGGTGATGATGATTCCACTGCAGCAACCACAACAACTAAACCGAAGAAGACTAAAGGCGTAGGCGACCGTTCGAGATCGTTGATTTCTGAGCGGAGGAGGAGAAGTCGAATGAAGGAGAAGCTCTACGCATTGCGCTCCTTGGTTCCTAACATCACTAAGGTCGGTCCGTCGGTCTGGCTCTCTGTCTAACACATCTCACATATACATTTTCTGTTTTCCTCGCAAAATCTAACATATATATAACCTGAGTACTCATGAGCTGAGTCATGAGTAGTAACAAACCAACAATGGTTCTTGACCAGTTTTCAACTAATGCAGATGGACAAGGCATCCATTGTAGGAGATGCAGTGTTGTATGTGCAAGAGCTGCAAACGCAAGCTAATAAGCTACGAGCAGAAATAGCAGAGCTTGAGTCATCCTTCAAAGGAGAAGAAAGATATCAGAGTTTGGTCGTCGACAGCCCAAAGAAGACAAAGCAAGCGTTTGCACAGAAGAAGCATCATCCAGTTTGTAGGCAGATACTCAAGGTTTTGTTCACAATTAATTAGAATATAATATATTAATAATTCTTATCTGTATTTAATTAATTATATAATACAACAGGCTAGCTGCAGATAATGAAATGGTTTCTTTTACAGATGGATATATTTCAAGTAGAGGAAAGAGGGTTTTACGTGAGGGTAGAATGCAACAAGGGAGAAGGGGTGACTGTGGCTCTTTACAAAGCACTTGAGTCCCTAACGGGATTCCACCTTCAGAGCTCCAACTGTGCCACGGTTTCTGATCAGAGATTCGTCCTCACATTTACTATCAACGTAATATGATCTCGAAGAATTTAATATAATCTTGTTCCTGTTTAGTTTATCATGTATTTTGATTATTGATGCATATGTCTTATCTAACTGTGTTAATGAAATTAAACAGCAGGTTAGAGAAAGTGGGGAGGAGATGATGAACTTGTCGACACTGAAGCTCTGGGTGGCTGGAGCTTTTCTCAATCAGGGATTTGAATACAACAACTACGTCTTGTCTCCTTGATCACTTACTGGATCATTCTTCCGTCTGGATGCACCATTTAATTACTTCATTAATCAAATTATTGTTCTATGGATCAATTATATTTCTACCCTACTGTACACAAGTTTGTATGTTGTCTACATATAGCAAGATTATATATAAATGGGTTTACTAATTGCAATCATGCATCAAGATCCAGAAATTAATTTTTAGTTTAAGCACTGAAAATTGAAAAGGATGGATTGGCCTCTGGAATTAATAAAACATAATCTAGTACTGTTGATAATTAGGATGATAATAAATACTTTTTAATGTTATATATTTAAAATGGAAAGAATCTAATTAAACTCGTTTGGACTTTGGAGCATTCAATATAATTGGATGGTTATATTAGCCATTAGGTTTCCAATTAAGTTACGCTCTATGTATATAGGCTTCACTCTAGGTCAACCAAAATGTATTAAAATGCAACCTAACTGAGTCCAAGACCTACAAGGCTTAGTTTAACAAGGGAAGGGAGATCCAATCCCACCAAAGTTGCTTTAATTTAATCAATATAACAGAGATTAGTTAATGATTTGGACTTAAGTAAGCATGCGAGAGGCTCTCATTCTCCCCTCACCTCCTGAGTTTTGTGGAAAAACGTCTCAATCCGTCCAGCTTGTTAGGATATGTAGCATACTACCTGTATGCTATCTGGACTAATTATTTTATCAAATACTCACCACCCTATAGTGAACCCTAGGCATATATTATATACGTGGGCCTCCTCTTAGGCCTGTGGCCCTAGTAACACCTATATATATGCTGGATTCCCCAATATAAATAGAAAAAAGATAAATGTATGTCATAACAATGGACTAATTAATTGTGATTAATTTTCTAATGCAAGTTTGGTGGGATCAGAGCCTTACAAAAGGAATACAAATAACCTTAGTGGGATCAGGCTCAGGGTTGCTGTTGGGGAAGACTGAAGAGTAATAATGTGTAAAATTTGGGGAAACTTTAACTATAATGTTGGTTTAAATATTATAATTTCGTTATGCTGAGTTTGAAAGGAATACAAATAACCTTGAATTTTGTATTGTTTTGTATGTATTTACACTGTACATATTTGTATTTTGTACTCTGTCCAAACTAAGCCTCAAAGGCTCACAACAAGTTTAAATTGCATCGAAGTTGTTTTTAATCAAAAAAACTTATAACCAATGAACTGGTATCATAAAAGTGGTAACTAATCAGTTGGTATTTATCAAAATTTACAAGGGGATTTGATTGATCAAAGACCTTCTCTTATCATGTCTTTCCGGTAGCATAAATTATCCTTCCTATAATGCATAGGGTTGAAATTGAATAAGAATGGTAAGGCTTGGGTTGGAAAAATTAGGTTTTGTCATTAGCATAGGCCTAGGCCAAGGCTAATATTTAGGGTTGGTCCTTAAGCCAACCCAACCAATCTAATTTATAATCGTGTTTTATTAGGAAGAGTTAGGGCTAGCAATCTTGACCCCAACCCATTTGATCCACCCAACCCACTCATTCTATCGGCGAGTCAATATAGGTCGAGTAGCCCATTAGGGTCAATGGAAAAGGGTCAGGGTGGGTTGGGTCGAGCAATGGGTCAGCGGAAAAGGGTTAGGGTGGGTTGGGTCGAGGGTACCCATTAGGGTCAATGGAAAAGGGTCAAGGTGGGTTGGGTCAAGGGTACCTATTTGGGTCAAATGGAAAAGGGTCAAGGTGGGTTGGGTCAAGGGTACCCCATTCGGGTCAGTGGAAAAGGGTCAAGGTGGGTTGGGTCAAGGGTACTCATTCGGGTCAGTGGAAAAGGGTCAAAGTGGGTTGGATCAAGGGTACCCATTTGAGTCAGTGGAAAAGGGCCAGGGTGGGTTGGGTCAAAGTTAAGATCTATCCATACTCACCAAATCTCAAAAAAATAGCAAATAAAGTGACTCAAACTCAAGCCTCGTAGCACATTCACATTTCATTACAAATCCAAACCACCATGACACATTTCATTTTGTAACTAAAGGTGAAATAAATTTGATTTTATTAACTTTTGTGTTCACATGCAATTTTATACAAAAGCATTTTTATAAAATAACTTTATGAAAAGTACTTTTACAAAAGCAGTTTTGCAAAAGTACTTTTGCACGAAAGCACTTTTACAAAAATACTTTTATAAAAGCACTTTTACGAAAGTAGTTTTACAAAAGTACTTTTACACAAAAGCACTTTTATAAAAGTAATTTTATGAAAGCATAAAAGCACTTTTATAAAAGTACTTTTAAGGAAGTACTTTTATGAAAGCACTTCTATAAAAGTTATGCATTTTTTGCATTTTCTGCTATTTTTTACATTTTTTACAAATTTTTGGTGTTTTTTTGCAATATTTCTGCATTTTTCTGATGTTTTCATTCTATTCCTGCAATTTTCTTGTATTTTTTTGCATTTTTTATGATTTTTTGCAAAAGTTATGCATTTTTTGTAATTTTCTTTTTTTTTGTATTTTTGTAAATTTCTAGTGTTTTTTTTGCATTTTTGGTAGTTTCTACAATTTTTCTTCTATTTTTTGCATTTATCTACAATTTTTGCATTTTTGGTATACGGGTTTACTTGACTCGTTTTTATTACGTGGCAGTCTTGAGAGAGATGATTCTTTCAAAAATATTTTTTTTTACAGATATATGGATTAACCCGACCCATTTCTGTCACGTGGCAGTTTTAAGAGATGATTTGTCAAAAATGTTTTTATTTTTTTGGGGTATACGGGTCAACCCAGCCCGGTTCTTCCACATGACATCATTGAGGGAGATTATTCTCCAAAAAATTGTTATTTTCGGGTATAAGGGTTGCCCCAACCCATTTTTGTATTTATAAGTAAGGATAAGTGGGTCAATATGGGTGAGGGTGATTAAGGGTCAATATGGATGGGTCAAATGGGTCAAGGTGTGTTATGACCCTTTAACAAGAATTGACGATGGGTCATGGTGGATTGGTGGATCAATATGGGTGGATTGGTATTCAACCCTTACCCAACCCAACCTAACCCATCCATTTGCCTCCTCCCGTAACTTAATCCATCCATTTGCCACCCGTAGAATCAAGAGGGATTCCAATAAATTTAAAAGAAAATGGAGATTTTAATGGGGCGAGGAGATGTTACAAATATTATCTATTGAAATAGAGATTAGAGAGAAAGTGATTAAGACCTTAAGAGATATGTTCATTGACTTCTTATTTAATAATTTATTGGCAATAGACTTGTTGTTGGAATAGGCCATCTGTTGCCATTAATAATCAATTGGTGAGTATTCGGTAGAATCTAGGACCAAAAGATGCTGAAAATTATTTCAGGAACAACTATCCATTGGATACTGGACAAAGCAATAAGGTTATGTTTGGTTTGAAGGAAAATGTAGTGAAAGGAAGGAAAAGGTAAGAAAACCAATACAAGATTTCTTTACCTTTTCCTTCAAACCAAACATAGCCTACATGATGGGGACTTGATATTAAATATGAGAGAGAGAGAGACCCTGGATATTTGGGTCTTAAGTGAATTGGGCTCCTATAAAGGTATGGGGCCCCTATTTATAATACTTTCCCTTCATTAACTATTATTTTAGAATTTCCTTATTTTATTATTGATGATCCTTCTAAAATTTTAAGTGTTAGTATATGTGACCAATCGGTGAAGGTTTAACCTGTTATTTTGAGTTAGTATGGGCCAGTTCAATTTGGCTCAAGTTAGATCAACTGGATATTTTGCCTTTTATAAATCCATTATCTTATATTTGGTACTCACAAACTTAGACTGGATCTGTTTGAATAAACTTTTATTTTTGATAGTTGCAGAAAAAAAATTGAACCAACTGTTTGGTAAGAGTTGCACTTGAAAACATTACAGTCCGAAGGTAAAACACTTTTAAGCCTCAGAGCACAAAACTTCAATTGGGGCTTTGTGCTTTTGAGCTTTGAATGCACAAATCCTAAACTTGATCCAAACACAACCTTAATTTAGAAACTAATGCTTTTGTCTACAAACTTCAAGCTAGAAATCATGGGCAGAGATGAGTTGTTCTGCCTTTTACAAATCAATAGGTCCTGGGAATTAGAAAATCAACTAACTTCAGACAATATTGATGGGCCAATTAATTAACCCCAGAACCAGAAGCCCACACCAATTATCCAACACAAGTCCCCTCATTTTTGGAAGCTTTGGGTTTATAAATTCAACACTTTGCATGGACAATATCATTTGCAGAGAACTTCAACTCTAGAATGGAAGACTAATTTATTTGTCTAAGCCACCTGTCTCTCCACTATTGGTTTGATGAAAACCACTGCCACCTAACTCAGCGAAAAAACAAGGATCAAATTAAATAGCTAAACCTAACTTAAAGTAAAATGATTTCATTCTCTGCAGTTTTCAAATAATCCATGTTTTTAGTGTATTGTTTTTATTAATATATATATTTTTTTAATTTAATGTGAAGGTCATTTCGGGAATCAGCTCAAATTTTCAAGTATGGTAGTTGAGACGTTGCTATTAGTGTTGTTGCTTAGCAAATTATTAAAATTCTCAATCTCTGTTTGGTTGCTAATGGACCACATTTTCTTTTGTTTTCATTTTTTTCAATAAATTGTTTTATTTTTCTTTCTTGTATATTTCCTTTTCCTAGACAGACGGGCCACCTGAAATGACTTGGAGCTCCATATGATTGGACCAAAGATAAACTCTGACAAAGGGTATTCTAATAATATTATTGATGTTATCTAATTCGAGGTATTTCGAACTGAGGATGTAATCAGATAAATCTGGTCAAATGGATGAGGTCGAGGTGGAATGACGAAGACGTACGCCAAGGTAATCTACAATTACAAAGAGGATCATATCCCCGAGGAGATATTCTTTGGGTAGGTATTCTGGCGCTCAAGTCAATAAGGGAAATGGGTGATCGTCTAAGACGACCTGAAGAGAACAAACTAATCTGAACTGTAGTGAATACAATAGATGTAGAAATATGTTGAGAGCCAAAAGTCCTTTACCTTGAGTGGGAGATGCCTTTATATAACCAAACATTTATGTTGTAGTCGAATGAGATCCACAGAGTCGTGAGGATGAGTTTACCCGCTAAGGTTCTTAGGAAGTCCCCTTTCTTTACTTATTCGGTGTGCTTTTTTCATGACGCTAATACAATGAGATGTCCTGACATGATACAGAGACATTGGCCACAGAAACTAACACGTGGCACCTTTTGTCAATTGAGGGACCACTGGAACAACTACAATGACGGGATGAAGTATCACCATCCTAACTCCTAAGTTTAGCTTGGGACTCGAGCCTTGTACATAGGGTTGTCAATGTGTCAGGTCTACTTGTAGAACTGAAGGACCACACTAATTATATTGATTTTGGATTTGGGTTTTTTTTGGGGGGATAATAACTGATCAGGTTATAGGCTCAAAGTACTGTTAGGGTAGGTGTCAGTTCGGAATTGATACCCATTCACAGCAGGTATTGATGCATAGAATGTGGATTTGTTGATCTTTTGAATGTTTATAACTCTGCAGTGGAAATCAGAAATCTACATCGGACATCTCCGGTTTATTTGGGCTGACACCGGTTTTACTGTTCCAAATCCATTTTGTAATTATTAATATATAAAGATCTCTTAATTTTTTATATAATCTTTATTATATTTTGTATCTAAAAGGGCGAATGCATAGTTAAAAACACTTGTTTTACCAAACATATAAACAGTTTACCATTTACTGTATTTTTTAATTTTTATTATAGTTATATTAAATGAAGTTTCAAGCTATGAGTAATTATATCAGTATAATGGGATCTAATCGGGGCTAGACCCGATTCTTAAATCCATTTTATAGAACCAATTAATAATTGATTTGGAAATGCTGAACCCTTCCGTAAACCAAATTAACCCGGTGTGGCCATATCCATCTTCTGAACAACTGACCTATTAGCCTTCTTACGTTGTTAAAGCCAATCACGATGTAAGTAAATCCTAATGTCATTCAGGCCAATTTTTCTATGGTAGATTCATCAGCAACACAAGCAATACTAAATTAATTTATTTGAATAACAAAAATGAAAAAGTTATTTTATGGAGGCGTTTGCCATCGTTACCAATTTTTCAGAAATCAGCGCCATCGCTGATGAATTTACTGTGGTTGGTCGATTTCTAAGAAATAGGCAAATCATTCAGAAAACATAAAAATAAAAAATGACTGCTAATAATTAATATCAAAACAAATTCATTATCAATTTCTCAAAAATCAACTAACATGGTATCAATAATACCAAATAAACAATTGAGAAATAAAAAATGTCAGAAATTGGTGATTTATGAAAAATCTCATAGTCATAGGAGGATGATACCAAACATCACTGAATACTCAAAGTGTTGTGTAAAACGAAAAATACAATTCCTTGCTGCGCTTCAAAGGAAACTTTGAATCTTCAATTCTATTCTATGCTCCCTGCGCCTCAAAGGATTTCAAAGTGAAATCCATAGTCTAAGCCAAGTGGTACTGTAGTAGCGACCAGCGTCACCCGATGTCTAGTGGTTCTTCCTGTAATCCTGTCTGTGACTGGCGTCCCCTTACAGGTGTAGATACTACTCAAACCCAATAACAGCCACTTGTAACCCTAGTAATGCTCAGAACCTGCTTTATTCCTCCCCAATCCCAACAGCCATGTCACTTTTGAACCCTTTCTAATCTTTGGTTGCTCCAATTAAGGCTGCATTTGCCGTATTCTTTATTTTTAAGTACTTGGTCTCCTTTTTCAATTGAATACTCAGTAAGTGTTTATACAGAGGTATTTTATTTTTTAACTAAAAAAAGGAGATAAGTCTTTAAGATAAAAGAATGCCAAATGCAAATGCAGCCTAAATCAATATCTTTCTAAAAATATCAGCTTAATTCCACAGTTAAACAAGCCCTCATGCCCCAAAATAAACTAGTAAAATTGGCCCTGAATTTTCTTAAGTGGGTCCCTGTCTTCTCTACACAAGTCCATATCAGAGAGCTGGCAAGTTGTAGGGCCCACGGAGCCATATGCTAGTTTTCCGTCCCAACACAACATCTAAAAGATTTGGCCTTTGGCCTTTGGCCTTTGTGATGGGCTATTGCCGTCTTCTTAAATTGACCTATTGGGCTTGGGCCCACTCCAACTACTATTGATCTTCAATCACTTAAAATCATCATTTTTTTTATTTTATGTTGAGCAAGTTCAAGTATCGACACGGCTTGTATCGGTACTTTAAATTTTATTTATTTTTTAAACCAATTCAGATAGGTTGGTTTAAGGCCCGACTACCCTCTTAACCATGGTCTCATCTGGTATAATTTCTAGAAGGGCATATTGGGAAGTTATCGATATGATACGTATCCATACTTTGAACCTTAATTTTGAGAATAAATTTTCTTCAGCTGTTTTTAGAAGTCTGGATGCAGTGGGCCCCTTTAAAACAGAGTCCTTATCTGTTCCACACATACCGCTCCTCACACCAACCTCTCGGGATATCTTATTATTCATAAAAAATGTTTTTCAATATACAGTGAGATGTGGCTGTAAGGAGAAAATCCCAGTTCTTTAGAATATGTCAAGCATATTCCGGCAATATTAAACAGTTCTCACTTTTCATCATAGTTTTTAAAAACGAACCGGTCAGGGGCCCAGTTACCGGTTCGAATGGTCCGATTATTTAACCCAAACGATTGGCTCGTTTTGACAAAAAAATAAAAAATTGGAAAACGGTCAAAACCGTTTGAACAGTTCGAACGGTTAGCCGACCAGTTCACCGGTTTGCTGACCAAAATCAACGATTTTGGAGAAAAACGGAACCGGTCAAGTGACCAA
The DNA here is from genome assembly GCF_055504915.1 of Nelumbo nucifera. Classification (NCBI taxonomy): domain Eukaryota; kingdom Viridiplantae; phylum Streptophyta; class Magnoliopsida; order Proteales; family Nelumbonaceae; genus Nelumbo; species Nelumbo nucifera. The sequence goes on along the minus strand of NC_142654.1, from coordinate 7,789,076 downwards.
TTCTCAGTTTTTCCGGTCCGACCGTCCGGTCCGATCTGATTTTAAAAACAGTACTTTTCATCAATCACGAGTAGGCCTGTTCAAGGGCTGGGTAGCCGTAACCTCGCCAGTTTGGGCTCTAATTAAATATCAGGTCAAATTATTTTTCATCCCATCTTTGAGCCCAATCTAATAAAATTATATAACAAAATATATAGTGATAGATGATAATAATATCTAATAAAAATATAATAATATATAGTATTAATAATAATTTATTATTATATAAATAATATAATGAAATTTGCTTATTCATATGCAGACGGGCTTTGAGCTTTATATAAGAGTCGGGCTTCATCTGCTAGTTTCTCATTCAAGTCAGTGAGGCATCTTTTATCATAGTTATCAATTATGGTAGGAATATACAGTTAAAAACAATTGCATCAAAAAACAGTTAAAAATTTATAAAATATAAAGTAAACTAAAATAAAAATTTGAAATGAAAAAATTGCATTTTAGAAATTGAAGGTACTTTCATCATTTCAATACATATACTTTGTTCATATCATAATTATCTAATTTATCTTAAATTTCAATGTTCAAGTAAATAGCTATTTTCTTCATAATACCCCTTGTAATTTGGTAGTTAGAAGGGAGTATGAGTTATTTAATTGAAATCCCATAAGAGGTATAAATAATTTAATACAAAAAAACAAAAAATATAAGGGGAAAAAAACATCCTAGCCTCCTAGGCTTCAAGACAACCTAGATTCCCTATTCTAGGATGTCAACATGTTGGGTTTAGCCCAAATCCAATACAAAACAACCCCAATATGGTTAAGGTTCAGAATATCAACACAATATTCTTGATATGAAGGGGTATTAAATTAATATCTAAAAAGCCATGGGCATGTGACATAGGTGAAACAGTACAGAGTTCATGACTACCACTCAAAGTTAAAAGGAGCAGTATGAATAAAACAGAAAAAATTAAAAGGAGCAGTCATAAGTGCTACTAAATGTGTCCAAGTTTGTTATATTTATAGATCTTCCAAAAATTGAAAAGAATACAAGAATTACTAAAAATTATAGGTTTTAAGTGATTTTGATTGTGAGAGAGGACTATAGTATGGATCTATCAATCAATGATATATTAAACTCAATGACCTAATAATATTTTGTGTTAAAGATGATTTTTTTTTTAAATTTTTAGGAAAATCCAAATATTAGATAAATACTTTATTTATAATTTTCTAAGACAGATTTGTCAATGATCTATCAAACTCATTGACCTATATTCGAGCAAAACTGGGGACGACGTGGCGATGCTGTCAGCACTCCCTATTCTGTGCCGATTAAAGTAGTTCCCATCTTAGGTTTCGTCTTCAACTTATTCTGTATCGATGCTCCCGTTGAATGCAATGTAATACCATCTTTAATTATTGTGTCGACTATAATAAACCCCATCTCATTGAATTTACACCTTAACAACTAAACATTATCAGTATAAATTTTCAAAATCTATGGATTTCAATTTTCATCATGTAAAACTAAATTTACACCTAAAACAAATGCAGCTTTTACTATTTTTGTTGCCACTCTTACTACAAATCAGTTTATCTGATGAGACGATAAGACTCCATAGTAATGGATCTTCATTCTCCAACTATAGAATTATTCATAATCATCATCTTGTGTGGCACTTGCACATTCATGCTCGTTAGAAGGAGAATAGAAAAAATCATAACCTTCTTTCGTCCATTACCTTTATTAATTAGAGAATGAATAGAAGAAAACCCAAATAACCAAATCATATTAACTATAGTGATTTGTCAATGAAATTTGAAATGTCTTCAACATTTCTGCCAGACCACGAAGAGAACAGATGCCAGGAATGGAATTTACCTGGCTGGGTCTCAGAGCTTCACCCTTCAATTCGAGCAGAGGCCTTTTTTATTTGGGTCATAGACTCACGCTCTGATAAATAATTAACCAAAGTCGTTAACTTTTAACTCTGTCATTAACTTAATTATATTTCATCGCCGGTATACCCGAGCCCCGAGGGAATTAAAGGTTAAAGGTTAAGTGTTGCAGGGAGTAAATTGACCAAACTGTCCTCAACTCCCTCTAAACCCTTCACTGACAGTCGGTCTGTCACTGGTGCTGAACAATCAGAGTGCTTTTAGCAGTAGTACCGTCTTTTGGATTTTGTGCGGCAAGCATCAGTCGTCGATTTTCTTCATGTTCTCTCATCTCTCTTGCAGACACACGCACACATTTCCATCGAGGCATCGAGCCATCCCTCGCCGCTCGCCAAACGAAACGGAGACTGACTTTTGTCGAGAATCGAGATTCATTTGAGGGCTTCTGGGCTTGTTACTGGAACAAGAACAACACAGATACATATGACATATTGACATGGCCCCCCATCATGCATAAAATAATGGGATTACAGAAAAAAAGTGTCTAGTACTCTATTCTAGTTTAATATTACCATGATATGAGCTTTCTTATCTAATCTCTCTGTGCAGTTTATCACGCTCCCTTTTTTTTTCCACTTTGTTCCCCTGTTTTCTTTTGTTTTTCCTTTTTTTTTTCCCTGTTCTCAACTTTTTGGAATGATTTTTTGCCCATTTTTTGATTAAAAAAAAAAAAAAACTTAAAGAATCATTAACCAGGAGTGTGAGCGAGCGAGCGAGAACCTATCACTTAGACAGGAGGGACCTGGGGAGAGGTGGTTCTGTTCTCCGCTCTCCATCTCTGGATGTCTGCATCACCTTCCTTCCCCGCCCTCTCCTCTCTTCCCTTCTTTCTCTTCCGATAACCAAAAACCGAAAACCCCATCCTACCTAGAAAAATAATACATTACTGTCAGCACCATTTCATGGTTTACATGTATTAGCACAACCCCATTTTCCCAAAATCTCCACTTCATTTAACAAGGAAGCGTTGGTTTTGTATCACACATTCTCCTCATATCATCATCCAATATGCCGCTTAATACCTGCATTCTCCTAATTTGCTTATTAAGCGCCTTTCCACCCCTTATCAGAGCTACCCTCAATCTCACCCTTCCCCATCAACATCCCGATCCCGAAGCGGTTGTTCAAGATGTACAACGGTAAGCCCAAAACAAATCTGCATCTGGGCTCTTCTTCTTCTTCTTCTTCTTCTTCTTCTTCTTAATAGGGTTTCTTTTCTGTCCTGCTTCTTCTCTATCATTTCAATCTGGGTTACTCTGTTTTCCCTACTTTTGCAGGAGAGTCAATGTGTCCGTGTCGAGGCGGCAAATGCTGGGGGTTTGGGAGAAAGGCCAGTCGTCTTGTCTCACTGGAAACCCTATCGACGACTGCTGGAGGTGCGACCCGAACTGGCAGGCGAACCGCCAACGGTTAGCCGATTGCGGGATCGGGTTCGGCCGAGACGCACTGGGCGGGAAGGGCGGTCAGATCTATGTGGTCACGGATTCGTCCGACCGTGACCCAGTCAACCCTACGCCGGGAACGCTACGATACGCAGTGATCCAAAACGAACCCCTCTGGATTGTGTTCTCGGGCAACATGATGATAAGGCTGAAGCAGGAGCTCATCGTGAACAGCTTCAAGACCATCGACGGCCGCGGCGCCAACGTCCACATCGTGGGCGGCGGATGCATCACCATCCAGTACGTTAGCAACATCATCATCCACAACATCCACATTCACCACTGCGTCCCCTCCGGTGAGGCTAACGTGCGCTCTAGCCCGACACATTACGGCTGGCGCACGAAATCGGACGGCGACGGTATCTCCATCTTCGGGTCGAGGAAGATATGGATCGATCATTGCTCGCTGTCCTACTGCACGGATGGTCTGATTGATGCCATAATGGGGTCCACCGGGATTACCATATCCAACAACTATTTTTCCCATCACAATGATGTAATGCTGCTTGGACACAACGACGAGTATCCGCTGGATATCGGGATGCAAGTGACCATTGCGTTCAATCACTTCGGTGAGGGGCTCGTACAGAGGATGCCCAGGTGTAGGCGTGGCTACATCCACATCGTTAACAACGATTTCACTCAGTGGCAGATGTACGCAATCGGCGGTAGTGCCAATCCCACCATCAACAGTCAGGGCAACCGCTACATTGCGCCGTCGAACCCGGATGCCAAGGAGGTACAGTAGTAACAGTACTACAGTGAGACTCCAATATTAGGGGTTTATCGATACCATGCGCTCCTGTTGCCGTGTTTTTGCTAACGTGCACTTTGTGGTGTGGGTCCGGATCGGAGCAGGTGACAAAGCGGGTGGATACGGGAGAGGGCGAGTGGACGAGTTGGAACTGGAGGACGGAGGGCGACATAATGGTAAATGGAGCGTTCTTCGTGCCATCCGGGGAGGGTCTAGGGGTGAAGTACGCCAAGGCGTCGAGTGTGGAGCCCAAATCGGCTGGGCTCATTGACCAGTTAACCATGAATGCCGGTGCCTTTGGGGGAAGCAGGTATGCCTTTTTCTCTCTTCTTGGGTTATTCACTTTCCGGTATCTCATATCCAATTCTCTATCCACAACTAAGTTAACTACCGGTTTAACTGTCATAGACGAAGGGCATTTTCGTCAATTAAACTTTATTATATTGTTCACGACGCCACCTCCATGACATACCCCCATTTGGGGTGTTAGAGTCTGCAGCTTTTCGATGTCCTAGATGGAAGAATTCAATCCAAATTCCAACAGAATCAAAACTACTCTACCAACTAGCCCGGTTTGGAGTTGAACGTTGGGTCATATTTACCATGGAAGCCCGAGCCATTGATAAAAGGAAAATATATATATATATATATATATATATATATATATATATATATATATATATATATATATATATATATATATTCCTTCTTTTTTTGACATGTCTCGATCGCTAAACGCAACTAGGCGTGATTTCAGAGTGAGAGAGCGAGAGAGAGACAGCTCCAGTGTACTACAGTACCCTTCAATTTCACTAGTAAAAGAGCTAAAAGCTGCTCGGTCGGGTTGTGTGCTTACAATTAGAAGTTGCGCAAATATGAAATGAAAGAAAATGTGGATAATTAGCGGGGGGGGGGGGGGGGGGGGTATTAACATGAAGTTTTTTGTGGAGTGGGGTGGGGTGGGGTTCATAATTCATTCGTATTAAAAAGGATTGCTGACGTGGGGGTGATCGTTTTGGATTTGACAGGGACGACACCGGCGGTATGACGTACCCGGGTTTCAACGGTGGTGGGTCCGGCAGCGGCAGCGGCGTGGCTGTGGGATCGGGTTCTGCCGGTGGTGGTGATGCAGACATATTCGGGATGATCTTCGGGGGTGGGCGGAGCGGGAGCGGGAGCGGCGCGCCACCGCCACCATCCATATTGTTATTGTGTTATCTTTCTTCTTTGCTATTATTTCTGTATCTGATTTCCGCCACCACCTCATTATAAGGACAAAGTTATAGGGTAGTAGTAAATTATTAGTGGAAGGCCTTCAAAAAAAATTATTAGTGAAAGAAAAAAAATTACATATCCCCTCTCCTGTCTTGACTCTTGAGTGTTGAAGCTTTGATCAGTTAGTTTAGTTATCCATTTCATTCTCATCCGCAGTGGAGGGAGTTTTTGATGCGGGGTCCACATGGATCTGACGGACTTATGATCGTGCGGCCAAGCTGGCGCTGATTGTTTTTTCTTTGGATACCCTCCCCACTCTGCCAGCCAGTTTCATTCATGCGCTTTTCGCTTTCGAGACTACTAGTATGTGGTCGGAATCCCCTGTGTGACGATGGACAGCGTGTATTGTCCTCCTTTAGGATTAAAGCTCTTCGATCGGTACTTTTGAGTTTGTGTTTTGACCGATATGTTGGGAATGGGGGACCCACTATTATCAATGTTGGGTTTAACTTAACTTGTACTACTGTTTTATGGTAGAGTCCGTTCTGGAACGTGTGTGGGGGGCCCTACGATATACGTGGGCTGTTTTTTACCATTTTTTAGCCCCGACTTTTGTTCCAATTCGAATGATATAATGATAAAATCTGTGTCCTGTGATTGGCTTTCAGGCAGAGCAATGCCAATCATGAATCGTGTTGTTTAATAATTCATTACATATATTTTGTGTGAAGGAAAAAATAAAAAAAAATTTCATCTTTACCGTTGGTGGTGGGCTCAACCATGTAGTTTGGGTTTGAGGCCCAAGCCCAGAAGCCGCTCCAACTCCACTGATATTGCAACAGCTGGGGAGTGTGGGTGCTACTAAGATGTAAGATTGATGTTTTTTATTTATGCCAACTATGGTTTGTCTGTGCCAGCAGTTTTGCTCCGCCATTATTGACTTTTTGGTAGGAATTTTGATCTGTGCATCATGTGCCCATGCTCCCCCCACCCCCCACTTTGTCCTTTTCTTAATTCTGTATCTGGGGTCTCTTATCTTTAGGTACACCTTTTATTACTAGATCTGCTTTCTCACCACATAATCACTTCTTTATGATCGGTTCCGTTTCACCCCAAAATGGGTTGTCTGTTCAAACCAGACGGTTGGACTGTTTATTTAAACATTTGTTCTAGTAGAGAACTTGCTTAATTGTTTATACAGTAGTTGAAATTTCAAAATACCAATATCTCTTTAGATTTAATAAATAAAAGTTTGGAAAGACTCTAACAATAAAACTCTCTACATTAAACCTGATGGAGTGAAGTGGGGAGGAGTCCTAGACACCTTATCTCTGTAAAGAAGCTATTACAATAAATAGAAACTAGCAACCATGTACAAACATGTACCTTAAAGGGTAAAGCCATGATGGGTTGCTGGTTGATTCTCAAACCCAGGAAAAGAAAAAGAAAAAGAAAAAAAGAATGCTCAACCCTCAACCCTATTCATTATTTATGTATATTTTTTATTTAATTAAAATTATGATCGACATTTAGTCTAAAAAATGTTGCTAAGAAAGAGAGATCTGAACGTCAGAGAAAACGATCGCGATCGGGGTCATATGTATAGATATGTCATGAGTGTTTTATAACGTCAGCTTATAAAAATTTGTGTTGCGTATTTGGGCAATGGAATCTATCATTACAGCTTGTACTTCAAACCGTTTCCAATTTCTTCATATAACTCTTCAATGGAAAACTGCAAATTCATTGAACTGCAGTTTCTATAGATTGATTGATGCTCCTTTTTTATCCAAATATCTTTACTTTAATATTTTTTCCTTATTTCTGTCTTGTCTTGTTTTTTTTCCTTTTTTTTTATTTTTTATTTTTCACATGATGCGTGGGAAGGCAGAGGTTAGCAAAAACTTGACTTCTGCCTTCTGTATATTTTTTCTTTTTTATTATTATATATATATATATATTTTTTTTTTTTGGGGGGGGGGGGGGAGCATTTGTTCTAATGTAAATGGGGCAGAAGAAAAAAAGATCAAAAGAGACAACATTCAAGCAATTAGACTCCGTTTGTTTTTATTGCATTGGCAGAGATGTACAAGGTTGCAAATGAGAAGGCTGCAAATTCTAGTTCAACTTTGCTTCAATTATACTTCTCATTTACACTGCAAACATGCAAAACAAGGTAAACCATAACTTGTGCACCACTGCAAATGAAATTGGACTGCAAACAAATAAAGCAGTTTCAGAATTGAAGCCTCTCCAGTGGTAATCTCGACTTTCTAGCCCAGTGGTTGCAAGTTGTAACGGGGCAAAATGAATTGGAAATAACTTCCACAAAATTTGAACTTACAAACCTTTAGGCTGTGTTTCGTTTGAAAGAAAAAGTTAGGGAAATCTATACAAAGTTTGTACGGGTTTCTCTACCTTTCCCTACCTTTTCTTTCAAACAAAACCCAGCATTATTGAAAATATAATATTTAAACCAACTTATTTGTTTTTGTTTTTTTTTTTTTTGATATTTTCATTAATGCTGTGTTTGATTTGAAAGAAACGGTAGGGAAAGGTAGAGAAACCTGTACAAACTTGTTTGTTTGGTTGCTTGTTATTGATATCTATGGTATTTGACAGAAAGAAAAAGCTTTTCTTATTATACGTTTTTAGAAGTGGGAATGGAGAAACAAATCTCTCCACTCCATCAACTCAATTTGAAACTCATTTACAGTCAATATTCTTTTATGACAGTTTCAAGCAAATTACCAGTATGGGATAGTGAAGAACATAAAAAAGTGAGGGAAATCTTACAAATAATACTAGGAAGCAATGCTTACTATGAATCCCTTAATCCAGATACAAGAGACTATACCATTGGTATTTCGTACTGAAGTCTGAAGGCTAAATTGACTATTTATGTTGTTTCAGCTAATGAGGAAGCTGATTGCCTTGCAAAAGGAATTCATATAAGAGGTTGAAATTGTTACTTTTACCTCCAAACTAAAAGCTAAAAGATATTTTTTCCTATTATTACTATTTTTGAATAAAATCTCTTGCATGTTGTCATTAAAGGACGGGATGTGTATATTCCTTGTTTTTCTTCAAGGATGTGGCCAAATCACTCCCCTAGGAAGAAAAGAACATGAAATCTTCATTAAAGGCATGCAAAATTTACAAAACCAATTTATTCAGCTTATCAAATATACCAGTCTCAGTGTAGACATTAAAATTTGAGTCACATGATCAAGAATAGTAAACCAAGTATATCTTCTTAACTATATACTTGGTAGAAATGGAGATGTTAAGAACCACATGATGGAGCTACATGAAAAATTTGCAGGTCATTCTACAAAATCATTTGACATGCAAACCGAGCCTGTAGCCCTTGCCTATTTGATCAGAGACCAAGGCCTTAACGATCTGTAAACGAGGCATTCATAAGGTTGAAAGCTGAATCCATAAACTGTAGAAAGAAGAGTCATATCAACCCTTGAACTTGATCAAACTTCTTACATAAACCCATGAAGATGATATGAAACTAGTGTCTCAATAGTGTTTTTTTTTTTCTTTATAACAGAAGAGGTCAATGTATTCAGATGCAGCTTCCCCTAAAACTAGAATCAGATTCAAACATACATTGAAAAACTGAAATTATGAATTACAGATGAAGCAAAATAGATGTTTTCTTAACCATTCTATCCCTGCTACGTTGCTTGTTTGTTCAGTGAATTTCCACAACGTTTTAGAGGAAAAAGTAGTAAAACAAATACTTTTAATGGATATATAATAAATAACAAGGGAAGAATCCTATAAATTAGAAAGAACCCCACTTTCCAAGTACTTCCATATCAGTAAGAGCTAAAAACAAATATAACCATGTAAATCATCCTTGAAGCAAGTTCCAATGTACAATGATGATGTGCTGATTAAAATGAAGATCTCAATAAAGTACAGAATAAATGCACCGTCAGTACAAGGATTGTAAGGTGATTGTCTCATATACAGTGCACACAGATTTTAATAATTAAACAGATCTATCCAATCATCCAACTAACAACCCAAGCTACTCTGTTTGAATATGTTTCAAGAAAATTATCATCAAATTTACAGAGGAAAGCCAATAATGAGATTTCTATTTTTGAGTTTTAAACTGTTTGTCACAAAATATGGTTTGCAAAGTTTTTGTTTAACTGACATTAAACTTCAATTTCAAGGATTGAAATAAGTCAGTCTTATACTAGGCATGAGTTACTAAGGGATGTTATTAAACAGTGTGAGCTTGTCTTACACTGTCGATCCCAAGCCCGGATAAAGGAGGAGTGTAATAATAAGAGTGTAAATCAGGGTACACTTAATATTGGAGACTAAGAGATAACTCAATGTGACCATTTCCAGTACCTTGGTTCAATAATTCATAACAAGGGAGAGATTGAAGAGGACATCACCCGAAGAATTAGAGCAAGTTGGGCAAAATGGAGGGGTACATCTGGATTTTTGTGTGATAGGTGATTACCGCTTTGATTAAAAGGAAAATTCCATAAGACAGTAAGGCCAGCTATGTTGTATGGAGAAGAGTGTTGGGCAGTCAAGAAACATGTCCAAAAAGTGTGTGGCGAAAATGTGAAAGCTAAGATGGATGAGTGGAAAGCTAGAAAGAATAGGGTCAGGAATGAAGTCATCCGTAGGAATCTGGGAGTAGCTCCAATAGGTGATAAAATGAGAGAGAGTAGACTGAGATGGTTTGGTCACGTGCATGGAAGATCACTAATATCTCCAGTTAGAAGAAGTGATTTGTGACAGGTGGAAGGGGCTAGAACAGCTAGGGGTAGATAAAAAAAAAAAAAAAAAAAAAAAAAACATGTAGGAGTAGTAAGAAATTATTGAAGCTCTAATCATTTAACAGTGGATAATTGGAAAAACAGGATTTATGTAGTCAACCCCATATAATTGGGATAAGGCATGGATGATGATGATGGTACACTCCTGACATTGTCTTGTATTCCTATAGAAAAGCATATGATGATATGAGAGACAGAAGTTCTTGAAGTTGTTTTGCTAGTCTTCCTCATCCAGAACACAGTTTCTTAAAGATTGCATCTAATGTGCACATATGAAGTGTAATGCTTATTGTATTTGCTTTATCCATGCTGATTCATGTACTGTCATTACAGAACACAAACCTCAAAACACAAACAATAAACTCAGGATATTACCTTTCCAATAGTCCTAAGTTCCCGTTCAACAGGTTCCATAAATTTCATGTTGACATTAATAGGCCAGACCTGTGAAGGAAAAAAGGAAAATGTGAGATTCTTCATAGAGAGAAGATTGGGCTTAATAATAATAATAATTCTAGAAATAACTATGATAAACATGATGCACTCTAGAAAAGGATGGCCAAATAAGACAAGGTCTTCACTTGTATAGTTATGTATATCCTACAGTCGCATTCCTGTATTTCTGAATTCTAATAAATAATGCAGCATAACCTCAAATCATTGGAGTGTCAGGTTTATCTTTCTTCTTGTCAAACTATCATAAAATAGTTTTCTCTTACTTTTCAATCGAATGCTGAAGTGTAGTTATCAAGGTGAGACTATGTGATAATGTGTCTTTTCAGGATAGCCTTGTGCCTCACCTTATTGTTTTTTATATGAGAAATCTACAAATTTTGGGTGTAGCACAGCTGAACCATATTATATTGTAAGTATGGGTAGTGTAAAAGGTATAATAAAAGATCAGTTTTCAGTTTAGAGAGCCATAACGTGGGCTTACAGTGTAAACATATCAGTGAGAAAGTAAATATGTTCATTGAGTAGAGCTTCAACTGGTAGCTGTCATCATGTATTCTTTGTAAGGGCCTCTTCTTCTATTTCTCTCTCAATATCCATGAGCAAAACAAGGCATCATCTCCACCTATGGTAAATTCTTCATTTGTTCTTTTCTTTAAAAAAGTCTCTGTATTCACTCTTATTTGTCTTTCTAACTGTGATTGGAACAAGGGTTTGTTGGGCCATTCATTTTCCTTTTCTTTGCAATTAACACAAGCACGCCCATCCTCTCTCTCCTTTATATCTCTGTCACACTCAACATAACAAAGACTCCTTCCATTCATGTGTTTGTGTTTCCTATCTTTGGTTTAACAGATAAGACATACATTCTCTCTATATCTTGCTATTGCATTAACAGAAATATGAACCCATTCCCTTTCTAATATGCCATATAATGTAGTTTCAATTCTACTTTTAATGTTTTCTAATTGCTACAATACCAACTAGGCAAACAAGTTAGTTCAAGAAAAATAAGGAAAAAGGTAAACTTAACCATAATTTTTATATAGAAAAATAGAAAGCATTGCCTAGGTAACACGGTGAACTCCTTTCACTGGTCTCTACTTAGCATCATTATCTTTATTCATCCTTAATTGATTACATTTATTGTTTTAACGACCACAAAAGTCCAAAAGATTGCTTGCATAATGGAAATCCTTCTTCAATACAAACCGTTTAATCCAGAGCCAAAAGGAATTTGTTTATCAATTTGAGCTTAAGTTGGATACTAATAACTTAAGTTCTACAAAAGAAAAATAACAACTGCAATAATAGGTGAACCAAACAAGTATTCGTAGGTTGTGTAAGAGAGAGAATCAGAGAACCTTCAGACTCAGTAAGCGAATGGGCGTAATCTGACCGGGGACAATGCATTCAGGTCCAGCCGCTTCCATTTTGGCTTCCAATGCGAATCCTCCTCCTATTGGATCAGGGTGCTGCACTCAAAATTTTTAATCCCCACAAAGAGAAAAACAGAGAACATGATTAAAACCCAAAAACAAAGTTGGGAAAACGTTAGATAAGAGAAACGCAAACCAGGGCACATGCATAGTGGAAACAGAGGAAGGTGGAATGTAAGACAGAAACCTTCATGACAGCAAGGGCGTAATTGGAGGTGGAGTTTTGGGGTAGACGTAGAATGGGAGAGTGGTGTATCTTGGGGACTGGCTTCCCAGTTGGGGACGCCCTCCACGGAACGTCCTTCTGCAGTGCCGCTGCTGCCATTTTTCCGCCGACGCTGCTGCTGGTCATTCTTCTTTTCTGCTCCTTCTTCCTTGCCTTTTGATTCCTCTCTTTCTCCAATTGCCTAACAACCAACGAGAAATATAAGTAAAGCAATGATCAAATTATTTGCCTTATCTTTTCAAATGCAACAATTACTTCAATACACAAAACAGAATAGTATTCACGACGATTCTTTCACTATGATAATAGGCATAGCTAAAAGGGTGAGAATTGAGAAAGCGAGAAATGTATGGTAAGAACCAAGAACGCTTGTTAGTGCCCGTAGACTGCAAATAAGCAGCTGAGATAGAAACAGCATATTCAATTATCCATTTTCCACGGAGAAAGAGACAAGGCACAGAATCTCGCGGGTTCGATGAGTAATCACGAAATCCATTACCTGAGCCGGATTGGCTCCCCACCCGCGCTCAGCATGCATTGACATCGTATGGAGTGCGGCTTCAGTCAGAGAAAAGCCCGTTCCAACGGCCTTCACATCCTTTAATGGGAGATATCCCCAATGCAAGATTGCAAGGGGCGTTTATTGACAGGCCGTTTATTTTTACTTTATTTATTTTTTTCAAACATTTATTTAAACGTTTCTGTTTTTGTTGTTTGGTTGGGGTTCACTTTAAATGTTTTTTTATTTTTTACTTCAGGTTAATACCCATTAAGGTGTGTCATATCAGTATTTGGTCTCAAGAAACGTTGGGGCATTAGGGGAAACAAGAATTTGACATTTCTCTAAATGTCTCATACACAAAAATTTAAGTGTTAAAGTGTTTTACTGTTTATTTGATAAACGATGAAATCAAACAGTTGTTTCATTTTGCTTCATCTACAATAAACGCCAATGCCTATTAGGCGTTAATATGACGACATCTTTTCAAATAAATGCCTACATAATGTGGGATGCACTCAGTGGGGAGCCCATGTGATCACCCAATATCTCGTTCCATGGCTCCATGCTATCGTATAACATCAGACGTCGGAGGGCTCCCATAGGTCATAGGGCGGAAATCGGATGAGCCTAAGACAAATTCATGCACAATGAACTGGGCTACTTATGACAATTGAACACACAAGGATTCAATCCTCACAAAATTGTGCTCACACCATTTCCAATGCACTGCACCATTGAAAAAGACTGAAAAGGCGTGAGTACAATTTTGTAAGCACCAAATCTAATCCCTTAAGGCTGCGTTTGGTTGCAATGCAAACGCAAACATGTATACAATAGACTACATATTTATCTTCTTTTCAGTTCATGAATGCAAATACAGTTCAGATTTTAAACCATTTTTGCACTTATATTGTTTGTTTGAAATTAGTGCTAAGTGTGGGTCCCATCATTAAATTCTCCAACTACCTTGTTCTTCAATGCCTTAACTTTGGTTAAAAAGTTGATTATCAAAGGAATACAAAGTTGTATAAAAAAATAGGTACATTAATGCTCTCTTTTTAGAATACAAAAATGTCAGAAAATACATTTTTGATCTAATAATCATTGCTTTTTTATATGTCAAACAAATGCTCACGAACGCAAAACACAGTACATAAATACTCCAGTTCGACATTTGTATTTCAAACAAATAGAATCTAACATATCAGTATTCATTGTGGATCCTATATGCTAAATAGTGAATACTGATAACCCAACCTGGTGTGTGCATGATTTTATCTCCAACCAATATGCTCCCCGCAAGACATGCTCCACAAGGAGCACAACACATCCTTTGTGCATTGTGAAGTACTTGTCACAGGGAGATATTTCCAATGAACGAAGAGGCCAGGGAGATGTTCTGTGGGGTGTCCCTCCGAATTCCCCTACCTGCAGCAGAAAAGGTTGGATTTCTAGAATCCAAACCTTCTTGACATATAAAAATGGAAAACCCTCCCCGCATTTTAGGATAAAAAGAATTTATTAGATTCAGAATCCATAAGTTATTCACTATTATATATAACCAATAAATAAGAATATACATTAAAATTTCGAATTATTTGATTAAAAAGATGTAGAAAATAAATAAGTTATCAATTATCTTTCACATAACGGTACTGATAATTTAAATATATCCCAAGGCTCTATTTGTCTCTAATGCAAATTTCATTTATACTAGTGTAAGTGCATGAAATATAAACCGAGTAATGTAAATTCTGATTCAGTTTCACGCTTCACTTGGCTTATATGGTTGGGGATTGATGAGTTGAGAGTAGTCTGAGGAAAGTAGTGCCACAGAGAACTAAAAAGAATATAATTTTGATACTTCCATTTGGAGAAAAATTTAGTGGAAATCTTCACAAGCATTCATAATCCTCCAGCACATTATCCACATATTTTGATACAATTTTAAATTACACTAACTCCCACTTTCTTGATATTCCAAAGCGAGACCCCCAAAAAGAGAATAAAAATTAAAAACCCGACTAGAATGGAATGAGGTGAACATTATCCGTCCATCAATCACCTACTAGATGGATGGGGATTCAGTTCACCCTACTAAAGTTAATCAGCTAACCAAAACCATATCCTCTCCCCCAGACTTTGCTGCAACAGCTTCTAGTCTCTTCCATAACAATTCTCGCTGCTCTTCCAAGCCTTTGGCATTTGCCGATTTCTCAATGTACTGCCTCTCGCATTGTTCAAACAGCTCGTTGTCCATCTCCAGAAACATCTTCTTCACGTTTGCTGTAAGCCCATGGACTGCCGGGTTCCAATGGCTCTCCATGTTCTTCTCTAGCGCCTCAAAGATAATTGGGAATATCGCACTCCGGTTCTGGGCAATCAAGCTCACAATGTGCTCATTGTTCCACAAGAAGAGGGCTCTTTCTGCCACCTGTTGTGCGAACTTTTATTTTATCAAACACTCTTAAAGCATAGTTGGTACTGGTATGTACACATAAGTACGAGGAATACCCTAAGAAATAAGGAAAAGGAACAAAAAGAAACTCGCAGACTGACATTTAAGTTTTCTGCAAATTTGCAACCATTACATCTGATAATCAGTAAAACAATATGAGATGGGAAACTGAACTCGTAGAAAAATGTTGTGCCACAAGCTTTCAACACTAAATGATCAAAAAGGATTAGAGGAACTTCAAGTTAATGTCCAAAAAAAGAGGAATACCAGAAGGCAACCATTGCAGCAATGGCCTACCAAATTCTTGCTTAGTCTACTTTGTACATTCAGTCAATTGCAATGACAAAAAAAAAGGAACAGAAGTGGCTTTTGTCTATACTGGAGACATAGTTTTAACCGTTTCTTGGCCAAATAATACAAGCACTAAAACAAAAGAAACCTCATTTTCCTCAAACACTCACTGTTCATAGTTTATTAATATAAAGTCCGTAATTAAATGGTAAACATTTACCACACACTGGTGCTGGTTTTGAATCTTCGGTTGGTGTTAATTTTATTCTACCAGTAAAATGTAATAACCACAAAAAACAAGGAACAGAACAGACATAAAAGTAACACTCAAAAGTCAGTACCTAGTTAACAAAACAGACGGACACAACAGTAATAATCAAACTCAGTACCTAGTTAACAAAAACTGCAAATGGATAACCAATAACATCGACAAAAACTCATGAATTCCCTTTTTTTTGGTGAAGACAAAACTCATACCCATTCATCTTAACTACATGTCTAGGGGGTAGGGGCAAACATCCTTGTCACATATTGGGGGCGGCTTCCAGGTTCCTACATATATGTATTTAGTTCTAACCTTCCAATTCCTGGTGTTACCACTAGTTTCTCAGGCTGTCATCGATTAGGAATGCAACACCAACTATTTGAAACAAGGCTTTGGAGTATGACAGCCTCAAAATCTACTCATCCATCTCAATATACACATCCTGGCCGTGATCATTCCATGGATTTTTCTTCAAATTTAACCATTTGCTCAATCTATGCATGTATAGTATTTTAATTGCAGAACATCCTGTTTGACAATACATTCTGATCTTATAGCCATTTATAAAAATTTTCCAACAGTTTTTCTGCCACTTCAACACTCCAAAAGTACATCTTCATTATATACACCCACCCTGTACAAGAAATATTTATTTCAATTTCCCACTCATTATGGATGATTTTAACAAATGGGGGCTTTCTCTTCTCTATCAATCTTGAATTTTGCCTTGTTTTTTTTTGATAAATGATTTTTTTTGCCTTGTTTTCATACAGATTTTTTTTGAAAAGCAAAGATTGGATCCCCTTCACAGAGGATGGTTTGCCTATTTATAGAAGCGAGGGAAAGGGTTACATTGCATGAAGCAAGAATTCTGGAATATTCTCCAGCTCAAGCAATGTCTGGAAACAAATCCTATCTATTAATCCCCATAGGACGTGTGTTCTTGAGGATCACAAGGTCATTAGAGCCTTAGAGCACAATCTCAGGCTTTCTCTAAGGGTGACATGTGTCAGTACAACACTCAGGTACAACTAGTCGTGGTTTCCCTAGGGCACTAATCATGTGTCTCACACCCTCAGAACTACCTTTGCACTTTGTACTCCTGATATAGTCTCACGAGTTTTGATCAGGCTTGCCTCATGAGGCTTGGTTTGCAAGGTCGGATTAGTCTTGCCTCATGAGGTCAAATTAATCTTGCCTTGTGAGGTTCCTCATGGGACTTGACTCGCAAGGTTAAATTAATTTAGCCACACAAGGTTTGATTACTATTGCGAGTTCCCATGAATCTCTCTTTGGCCTCACAAGGGCGTATCGCTCTACTTAATGTGCCGTGAGGCATCAGTTTTGCCACTTATCATAAGTCTCATTGTACATATTAGTGGGGTTTTACCTCTTTGCCCTTGAATATATATCCACTATCCCACACTTGTCAAGTAAAAAATAAAGACTCAGAGTGTCATTATTAATAGAGGAGAAATGTCTAAACTATCCTGCCACCTATAACCATGTAACTAGCATAATTTTTACATGTCTCTCAACACTCCCCCTCAAGCTAGTGTATATATGTCATATAGACCCAGAGCTAATAATGAAATTAATATGGAGTCAATGTAATGCCTTAACAAACAAATCTACCAGCTAATCATCCATCTTCACAAGTAGTGTATTTATATCATAGTTTTGAATATTTTCTCAAACAAAAATTAATCAACTTTGATGTGTTTTGTTCTCTCAAGAAACATAGGATTTGATGCAATATGCATAGAGGCCTAATTGTCACTATAATATATATATATATATATATATATATATGTCGAGGTTATAAATATCGATATATTGGTGCTTTTTTTATGTTTTATTTATTTTTCTTTTTAAAACTGGTTCAGAGGGGTCGATTTAAGTCCCGGCTACCCTCTGAACCATGGCCTGACCCAATACACCCCCTAGGGGCGTATCAGGAAAGCTCTGATACGGGCCAATACGTAACGATATTTTGAACCTTGATATCTATATATATATAGATAGATAGATAGATAGATAGATAGATAGATAGATAGATAGATAGATCAGTAACAACAAATTTTATTAAGCCTATGAAACTTTAATTACAAGAGAGGGGGGAAGGTAAACTGTCTTAACTCCCCCACCAGCAAAATACCAAGGATACAAGATTAGAAATGAGCCCAAAATAAAGAACCCCTATTCACCCCTTGCTTGGCTAATCCATCAGCGAGTGAGTTAGCAGTTCTCTTTACTCAACTGTGTTTCACTTTCACATCAATGTCCCTAGTCACCGACTTAATTTTTTTCCTTTCATTGCTGTAATTCAATATACCATTGTTGTCTTCCTTTAGCCATCTCACCACCACCTTTGAGTCACCTTCAATAACCAAACTTCTGATGTTCAACTCCCTTGCTCTTTGGGCACCTTCCAGAGCTGCAAGGATCTCAGCCCTAAGAGAGCCTCCTTCCCCAATAGGGCCAGAACATGGCTAGAATAAGCCCTTTCTCATTCCTGAACACTCCCCCTATACCAGATAGTCCTAGGTTCCTTAAGCGGAGAGGTCCAAGAGGGACTAGGAACCCTTTTAACCTAGGTATAGTTAGCTATTTCTTTCCAATTTCTCATCAACTCATCCATGGAGAAATCTGTGAATAGGTTCAGGGATTTAAGCCAATGGTTCTCTTTTCATTGGCCAGCTAAAATAAGAAGGAGAAGGGGAGAATAGACTTTGCATATTGGGGGGGGGGGGGTCCAAGTACACCCAAAAAGGGAAAATACCCATTCCCAAATAGTTCTAGCAAACAAGCAAGAAACCAATAGGTGTCTTGATAGTATGGCCGGCCAGAAATAAGAGGAAGAGAAGAGGAGAAGAAGAGAAGAGAAGAGAGGGAAGAAAGAAGGGTTTTGCAATGTAACAGTGCTGGCGGCGCCAGCCTTTATTTTAATATATATAGGGCGGCAGAAATAACAAGGGAAAAGACCCTTGTGCCCCTGAGTACAATAACAGACATAACAGAAAGAAAAAACGAAATAAAAAAACACTTTAATTATCCAAACAGGCCCTAACATCAGCAACTAAATTATTTTAACATTATTTTAACACTCCCCCTCAAGTTGGAGCATAGATTTCAATCATGCCCAATTTGTCACACAAATCTTTGTGCCGCACATGATGGAGACCTTTGGTGAAGATATCTGCAAGTTGTTCTTCTGAGTTGACATATGGTGTACACACTTATCCACTTTCAAGTTTCTCTCTAATAAAATGCTTGTCCACTTCAATGTGTTTCGTCCTGTCATGCAGAACTGGATTAGCAGCAATATTGATGGCAGCTTTATTGTCACAATAGAGTGACATAGGATTGCTTACTGCGAAACCCAGTTCACCTAACAGATTTCTTATCCACATGATTTCCGCAACCCCATGAGCCATCGCTCTATACTCTGCTTCAGCACTGGATCTAGCCACCACACTTTGTTTTTTGCTTCTCCAAGTGACAAGGTTTCCTCCTACAAAGGCACAATACCCACTGGTAGACTTTCGGTCATTGACTGCTCCAGTCCAATCTGCATCAGTATATGCTTCCACTTTTAAGTGACTGTGTTTCTGGAACAACAAACCAGCTCCAGGAAACTTCTTGAGATATCTCAAGATCCTCTTTGCAGCCTCAAAGTGAGTTGTCCTAGGGTTGTGCATGAATTGACTAAGGACACCCACTGCATAGGCAATATCAGGCCTGGTCATAGACAAATACAAAAGTCTCCCCACGAGTCTTTGGAACATCTTTACATCTTTCAAAAACTCTCCCTGATTGTCTCCCAGATGGTGATTAGGTTCAATAGGTGAATCAAATGGTTTTACCCCCAACTTGCCTGTATCTTCTAGTAGATCTAATACATACTTCCGTTGGGAAATAAAGATGCCCTTGTGAGAGCAGGCAACTTCAATTCCAAGAAGTATCGTAAGGAGCCTAGATCCTTCACCTCAAATTTAGTGGCTAAGAATTTTTTCAGTCTTTGGATTTCAACCTCCCAATCTCCTGTGATCACTATGTCATCCACATACACAATAAGAGCTACAATTTTACCTTCACCTCTTTTCACAAACAGAGTATGATATGACTGGCATTGTTTGAATCCCATCTGTTGAACTGCTAAATGGAACTTACTAAACCAAGCCCGAGGTGATTGTTTCAACCCATATAGGGATTTTTTTAACCTGCACACCTTTTGTTCATTGCCTTTGGCACAGAACCCTGGGGATTGGGTCATGTACACTTCCTCTTCCAAACCACCATTCAAGAAGGCATTTTTGATGTCCAATTGGTGAAGATCCCAGTCAATATTTGCTGCCAAGGAAAGAAGAATCCTGATAGAGTTCATCTTGGCTACTGGAGCAAAAATCTCTACATAATCCACTCCATATACATGTGTGAAGCCTCTTGCTACCAGTCTAGCCTTGTACCTTTCAACAGTTCCATCAGCCTTGTGTTTCACTGTGAACACCCACTTGCACCCCACTGGTTCCTTCCCTTCAAGAAGGTCTACCAACTCCCAAGTGCCATTTTTGTGCAAGGCATCAATTTCTTCCTGCATTGCATCTGTCCATTCAGGTTTTGACAAAGCTTCTGCCACAGTCTTAGGAACGGGGACACTATCCACAGAAGAGAGAAAGGCACGGTACGAAGACGAAACAAGCTCATAGGACACAAAATTAGAGATAGGATGATTAGTGGTACAAGATCTAACACCCTTTCTCTTAGCAATAGGAATATTAAGATCAGTGGTGACAGGTGAATCAACATTTAAAGGAGCAAATATATCAATGGGAGCAAGTGTACCTGACTGATGAGACGGATCTGCCTCGGGTGAATCCAATGATGTTGCTTGCATAGTGTCAGGCTCCACGACTCTTGAACTTTGCTGGCTCTTATGGCGACGATGAAAAACTCGGAATGGAGGAGGATCGAGTAAAGGAGGTAGTTGAATTTGAGTCGTCGCCTGTTTCTCCTCAACCCTACTCTCCCCCTGAGGAGAAACCGAGAAAAAATGTTGATTCTCAAAGAATGAGACATCAATGGAAACATAGTACTTGTGAGCAATGGGATCATAGCAACGATACCCCTTTTGAGATAAAGGGTAACCAAGAAAAACACAAGGAATAGCTCGAGGATCAAGCTTACCACGAGTAGGGGACAGGTTATGGACAAAACAACGACACCCAAAAACACGCATCAGAATGGTGGATAGCGGGGCTATAGGGAACAAGAGCTGATGTGGGGCCTTATACTCTAGTAGCCGAGAGGGCATGCAATTGATGATATATGTCGCACACAAGACTGCATCCATCTAGAATTGTTTTGGCACATTCATATGAATCAACAAGCCACAAGCAACTTCGAGAAGGTGACGGTTCTTCCGTTCAGCCACGCCATTTTGTTGGGGTGTCCTGGCACAAGAGCTTCGCTGAAGTGACCCACTCGAAGCAAAAAACTTCGTGAGATCACTATGAAAATATTCCTTTGCATTGTCCGACTGGAAGGGATTTCCTTTTGGAACTGAGTGAACACCATGCGTTGAAAATCTTTCACAATTTGTGGCACTTCATCTCAAGATCGCATAGGGTAAACCAAAGTGTATCTAGAATAATCATCAATCAAAGTAATAAAGTACTTATAGCCAGCTGCAGTAGGTAGAGTAACAGGGCCCCAAACATCAGAATAAACAATATAAAATGGAAATTCATATCTTTTATTTCATAAAGGTAAAGAACTTCTACAATGCTTACTCAACTGACAAGTTTGACACTGTAACTGACTCACTGACAAGGACTCAAACAACTTTGGGAACATAACTTTTAACGACTCAAAAGAAAGATGACCTAAACGACTATGCCATAAATAGACTTGACTCTCACTTAACGAACTCGTGGACTCTGTTGCCACTAGACCAGCATTATTCTCCAACACGTAGAGACCATCCACCGTGCTTCCTCTACCAATTGTCTTCCCCGAGGTCAAATCCTAAAACACACATGAAGACGGAAAAAAAGTGATTGAGAAGTTCAAGGAGTGAGTCAGACTACTAATAGACAGCAAATTAATAGGTAATTTCGGAACGTGCAGTACATTAGGAAGAGTAAGGCCAAGTGGGATAGTATGGTGCCTCGACCAGCTATGGTAGAAAAAGAACCATCAACCAGTCTTACCTTATCTCTCCCAAAGAGAAGGTTATATGTCTGAAACAAAGTAGACTTATCGGTCATGTGATTTGAGGCTCCGGAGTCAATAATCCAAGGAGAATCAGTAGTATGAGATGACACATGGAAGGTTGTAGCATTACCTGATGTAGACGCAAACAAGATAGGAGTAGGCCCAGAATCCATCTGGCGGAGAGTCCTACCATACAATTCCAAATGTTCATGGAAGGAGTTGATAATATCTTCCTTAGGGTCAGAACTGGGATGTCTCTCCTGAGTTATTGAAGGACTAGTCTCTGTCGATGCCATATTAGCTGAGTTATACCTTTTTTTATTCTGCTGGCCTGGTTTCTTGCCCTGATCAGGTGCTGACTTCTTACCCAAATCCTGTGCCCATGGAGGACCCAACATGTATCTTTTGTGTGTCGTGTCTTCTGGCAGTGAGTGCACCAAAGCTTGCTCTTATCATCTGATTTTTTCTGAGTGTCATCCTTTTTAAAACCACCTCCGACATTTGTATCTGAATTTCCCCGGACAGCTAGGGCAACTGACTTCCCTTCTACACCATTCATCACACTTCTTCTGCTTTCTTCTGACTGCACCAAGGCATACACCTCCTGAACTGATGGCAAGTCTTTACTACCCAAGATCTGCACCCTGATGGACTCATATGACTGATTCAGCCCTAGGAGGAAGGCAAACACTCGTTGCTGAGATACAAGTGACTTATAGGCCTTTGCATCTTCATCACACTTCCAATTCACATTCTGATAGTAATCAAGTTCTTTCCATATTGATGTCAAATCAGAATAGTACATCGAGAGACTCCTCTCCCCCTGCTTGCAAGTAGAAGATTCAGCTTGTAGTCGATATATTTTGGCATAGTGTCTCTGCTCTGAATAGGTGAACTTCGCTTGTTCCCATATCTCACAAGCAGTTTCAGCCCACATAAAAGTCTTCCTTACTTGTGGCAGTATTGAAACCAAGAGCCAAGACATCACCATACTATTCTCTTGGTTCCACCTATCATGCTCAACACTTCCATACTTCGGTTCCTTCACTCTCCCATTGATGTATCATATTTTCCCCCTAGCAATGATGTAGAGTTTTATTCCCCTAGACCACTCAAGGTATTTCAGACCATCAAAGGGAATAACAGCCATGGGAAAGCTCATATCCATTCCCCCACTCACTCCATTGTGGCTCCCTGAAATCTCTAAAGTAGCAGAATTCTCAGTCGACGTGGTCAAACAGTAAATCAGTCCCAAACACCGGACTTAGGACCCCTCCTTACTCCACAAAACAATGCTCCACTCAGTTCACACCCACACACTTGGGTTTAACAACCAGGTTGAGCACAAACAGTACCAAATTCCGGACAAAACAGAGGTACTATTCGGTAGATTTTAGACCTGTATAGTTTTAACAGTCCCAACCTACCAGAATTCCAGAATGTCTAACAGCCACTAATCAGCAGGAGAGATCCTTCTTACTTATAGTCAAATCAAACCATTGAGAAGATAGGTCATCCTTGACCTATAGTTGTCTTAACACATGAACAGGATCACACGATCCAAAAAAATAGGGGGTACACTGATTCGACAGCATTCAACCGCCCAGACTCATAGGGTTTCCACTCGACACATGACCAAGGAGGGTAAAGAAGAGAAAAACAGGGAGAATTGTACCAGTTGTAGCTGTTTTTTCAATCCCAAATCAGATTTCTGATCCGCCCAGGTTCTGCTAGTCTGTTCGATCTATTCTCTTAGTACAGTTGTTCGATCTGCTCTCTTTAATCAGTATTCCCGCTCTGATACCATCTTGACAGTATGACCGGCCAGAAATAAGAGGAAGAGAAGAGGAGAAGAAGAGAAGAGAAGAGAGGAGGGAAGAAAGAAGGGTTTTGCAATGTAACAGTGCTGGTGGCGCCAACCTTTATTTTAATATATATAGGGCGGCAGAAATAACAAGGGAAAAGACCCTTGTGCCCCTGAGTACAAAAGCAGACATAACAGAAAGAAAAAACGAAATAAAAAAACACTTTAATTATCCAAACAAGCCCTAACATCAGCAACTAAATTATTTTAACATTATTTTAACAAGGTGCTAACCAGTTTCCCCATCAACTTTGTAGAGAGTACACCTATGCGGGGATAAATAAGAATTGGGTCTCTTTCTTTGAAGAATGTCACCTGTATTAATTCTTTCTAGGAATGTCTCCCAACAAAAAAATACCAACCCGAGGAGGAATGGACTTGCTCCAAACCTCTTTAATAGGGAAGGACATACCACTAGAGACAAGAGGTTGAGATAAGGTTTCAAAGAATGCATTTTCAAGAATGGTTAACAAGTTCAAAGTACATCCGAGTTCTGTGTCCTTAACAGCCCTTCTCAAGCCCAAGTTTCACCCAAACCCGAAAGATGAATATGAAGGCACAAGGAAAGAAGAGATGGGTAAGGGTGATCATTCTTGGCTCAGCCCGGCCTAGCCCGCAAATTTCCAAGCCTGGGCCCAAGTTTTTGTGTGCAAGCCCAACTCAGCTCGAGACTGCATCGAGCCCAAAAAATTTTGGGCCGAGATTGGGCCCAACACTTTAAGCCCAGCCCAGCCCACAATATAATATAATATAATATATTTTTAAATATTTATTATAACATTATATTATATATGTTATATATATATACAAGTAAATTTTAATTTGTACTACATATTTATTATTTTGTATAAGATATAAAAGTTTTAAGTTTTAACATATAAATAAATATTAATTAGTTGACAAGGCCTTCATTCTCATTGCCTAAGCAATGTGGGACTTGGAAAAACACTCAATGGTAGCACTCATAATTTAGTGTTGTTCCAAGTCCCACATTGCTTAAGAACGGGAATGGAGGCCTTGCCTTCATCTATAAAAGGATAGATAAGCCAAGCCAAACCAACTCTAATAATTAAATGAGGCCTATGCCTTTTTTGTGCATAGGCCCAAAGCTTAGCCAAGCCCAATTTACCTTGGGCTTGTGCCATATTTTTTACATATATTACATTTAATTTAATTTAATTTAAATTTTTAAATAATTAAATTTTTATTATTGGATATCGTAGGCCCAAAAAGCTCGTAAGCCCGGCCCGGGCCCATGCAGGGCCAGGATTGGGCTTGAAACTAGGCCTGGGGTGCAAGCTGGGCCGGGCCCAAACCTAGGTTAAAGCACTTAACATAGGTGCTAAACCTGGCCCGGGCCCGACCCATGATCACCCCTAGATATGGGTTCATTCTTCAGATCAGACAGGGCATACAAGGAGGGAAACTGGTCCGTCAAGGCCTAATTGCCACTATGAAGATGCATAGGAATTTTCACTGTGATCTCTATCTCTTCAAATAGACTCTTAAGCCATAAGAGCTTCCCTATAATATGACTCGTAGCCCTATACTTTGTTTCAGCACTAAATTTGGCCACTACATTCTGCTCCTTGCTCTCCCAAGAGATTAGATCCCTACCTAGGAATGTGCAATATTCTGCCATAGACTGATGATCTACAAGTGAGCCATCCTAGTTTGCATCCATGAAAAACAACACAATTAAGCGTCCACAAACCATGATTTCTATAAATAACTTCCAGACTTGGTGACCTTTTCAAATATCATAAAAAAATATGTTAAGACGAGTAATAGTTAGCTAATTGAGCCTTCCAACAGGTATCCTATATTGGCCCAGATCATATACTCATTCCCCCTGATTTGATGCAAGCTTAGAATTTGGATCGATAGGCATAGCTACTAGTTTACACCAATCATATTTATCTCCCCAAGCAAATCCAGCATGTATTTGCATTGTGACATAGATACCTCTATAACTAGCCTCATGATTTCCATCCCCAAGAAATATTGTAGCTTGCCCAAATCTTTAGTAAGGAATTTCTCTTGTAAGGACAGCTTCGAATCATTAATGCTTTGAATCACTCCTTATCACAATATCATCCACATAAACAACTAGAAAGATATTGCCCGCATTAGAGATTTTAATTGCATCATTAAAATGAATAATCTGAATGAAACCTATGTAGGCCAAACTCAATTTTTTTTTTTTGATAAATAACACCAAACTTAGTAATTGCATCATTAAGATTCCCAAACTAGGTTTGTGGTGACTACTTAAGCTTATAGAATACTTTATTCAAGCTACAAACCATTATTCAATTTCCCCTGAGCAACGAACCTAGTTGGTTGGTCCATATATACTTCCTTTGTGAAGTCACCATGAAGAAATGCTTTTTTAACCTCTAAATGATGCAACGGCCAATGCTAAGTAGCAGCTAAAGAGATAACAATCCAAAACAAAGTGATCTTAGAAATTGGAGAATAGGTTTCGCCAAAGTCTATGCCATTGGTTTATCTGAAACCTTTAGCAACAAGTCTTGCTTTAAGACCTTCCACAATACCAACAGGTTTGAATTTCACAATTTACACCTAACAACATCCCACTAATTTCTTGCTAGAAGAGAAACTGAATTTTTTTTTTATCAATAACAAGAAACTTTATTAAAGATATGAAACTATGTGAGGCTTAGATACAAAGGGGAGGAAAAAAGACTTAACTCCCCACCAAAGAATACAAGGAAAATTCAAAAATTAGCCCAAAAAGTCGAAACCCTATCCACCCCTTGCTTTGCTAACCCATCAGCAAAAGAATTAGCAGTCCTTTTCACCCAGTTGTAATGAACCACAATATCCCTACTCAGCCAGTTAAATTTATTCTTCTCATTGTTATAACTCCATAATCCGCTGCCTCCCCCCTTTAGCCACCTAATTACCACCTCCGAGTCACCTTCAAGAACCAAACATCTGATGTTCAACTCCCTTGCTCTTTGGATACCTTCTAGGGCTGCGAGAATCTCAGCCCTAAGAGAAACCAAATTCCTTTCCTCATTTTGGTACAAAGCCAACATTTCTTCTTCCATGGCCATCCTCCACCTAATCAAATATGGCTTCCTATAAAAACTTTGGAAGAGAAATGGTTGGCAAGAATGAGATAAAAGTATAAGGGGTTTGACTATGACACCAGAGAGACATCATACTAGAAAAACTTACAGCCAATCAACCGGTATCATTAAAGAGGTGATCAATCAGGTGGTATATATTAAATTCACAGGGGTGCTTTGATTGATCAAATCTTTTCCGATACCATGTCTTTCTGGTATCATAGATTTTCCCAAGCATACGTAGGAGATAATGATCCATGGGATACAAAGTAGCTAATAGGATGGTCAGTGCAAGATCTCTTACCCTTATGATGAGCAATGGGAATGCCAACGTCTAAATTCAAGGCAGAAGGATGGTTTGGACTTTCAAGCATCAAAACAAATGATTGTGGAAATTTCTTGGTGTAAATTTCTGTAATGGGTGGCTTCAAACTTCAAAGGTAGGAAAAGACACACATCCAAATATGTTGTTTCTAACTTTGTTGCTCAGGGATTCCCCTTTGAAACACCAATTTCCCTCACTTTATGCCCTTTCTAACTTCAAGAATCAGCCTGTTTCATCTTTTTGTATATATTCCAACTAAATATTCAGGTTAGGGTGATGGTTCAACCACCCATGTCAGTTGGTTTTTTACCAACTCAATGTTTTTTTACCAAAAATACGGGTTTAGACATCTGGTTCAAATGGTTGAATGGTTTGACCATCCAGGTCAATGCCAGTTTGAAAATAGGTGACTGTGACCTCGAGTTGGGTCATTTTGCCTTCTAGCTTGAGTAAATAGATAGGAGACCTAATCCGCTTTTTTTGGGTTGGGCCTGGTTGGGTTTGCAGGTTGGATCTAGGGGTGCAACTTGGGTGGGCCCAGCTTGAGCCTGAACTGGCCCAACCTGAAATTTTACACCGATTGGGCTTGGATTTTCAATCCTCGGGCTGGGCTCGGGCCCAAGAAGTCGGGCTTTTTATTTTTCGAGCCGGGCTTGGGCCTAGCCCTTAGGTAGCTCGAGCCCAGGCCAACTATATATATTTATACATACATATGAGTATATATGCAAATGTTGCATACATATTTACATATATACATAAATATATGTATATATTTGCATAAATACATTTATATATGTATAATTTTAGAGTGGATTCATTGACCAATCCCAATTAAACCTCTGACCTATGAACTTCTCCCTTTTCCAGTTCTATGCCTGGTCTGGTTCTCTAAACATTGTCTCTATGTCCATGCTCCAAAACTACCCAACTGCAACCATCCATTACCAACTTCGAATCCCCTTCTATTTCGATTTGTTGTAGTCCCAACTGCTTAGCGTATCTTACACCTTGTAGTAATGGCTATGACACAATTTTTGCTCTCAAAGAGTCTCTCCTATTGGGCCCAAGAATAATGCTAAAATTTTGCCTTCTCCATCTTTGAAAACACCCCCTATACCCAAGGGTCCTAGGTTGTGTATAGAACTATCATCAAAGCTCAACTTCACCCTATTTTGTATTGGTGGGGACCAAAGTTCTTGTGTCACATGTTTAAGAGAATTTGTATTTGCCACAACACCCTAGTTCCTATATATATCTTCAACTAAGAAGTCTTTAAACACATCCATTGTTTTCAACCAGTGAATAACCTTTATAGTGAAAAACCAAGGAGATCACTTTTCTTTTGTTTTCTGAGATAGAGTAAATGGAAGGGAACCTATCTCTAAGGCTGTGTTTGGTTTGAAGGAAAAAGTAGGGAAAGGAAAGGAAAGGTAGGGAAACCTTTACAGATCTTGTATGGGTTTCCCTACCTTTCCCTTCCTTTCCCTACCTTTTCCTTCAAACCAAACATAGCCTAAGAGAACTCTCTCTGACCCAAGCATCTTCCTAGAACAACACTTTGTTATCACCTTATCAACACATGCATCATATTTGATAAAAGGAAGCATAGTGGGCAATATACCATGAATAGCTTTCAAGGAGAGCAATGAGAAGCCCTAGGGTCGGGACCTGCATCCCAACCATTGTCTGCCAACAATCACTCTATACCGTAGTCTATCTTGTTCCAATGGCAGCCTCCACAACCATTTCCCCAACAAGGTTGTATTTCTCAATCTGATATTACCTATACTAACCTAGGCCTCCATCATCTCTAGTCTTGGAAACTATCTCCCACTTCACTAGATGATCCTTCTTGGTGTCCCCCAGTTGGTTTGCTACTTTTACTAGTATTTTGGAGGTAGATAGGAAATAAACTGGTAAATTGGCCAACGTAAATTTGATCAGAGTTATCCTACCCCCCAAAAAAATATAGTTTCTTTTCCAATTTGCCAGCCTCTTAGTAAATCTTTCAATCACTAGGTACCAGAAGCTATTTGCATTAGTATTTCCTCCCAATGGTAGTCCCAAATATTGCAATGGCCATTCCCCTACTCCACATCCCAAAACTCTTCCTAGCCTATCCACCTCTCCCCTCCCTAAATTCACTCCTTCCACACAACTCTTGCCCCAGTTTACTTTTAAGGCTGGATATTCTTTTAGAGTGGTGCACTAATCTCTTAAGATTCATGAGCTCTTGAGGTAAGAGAGTCCTCCCCCACCTTTGTATTGAAACCTTTTTCTTAATTAATGAAAGTTTTTTGTTACTGACCAAAAAAAAAGATAGCTTTCATCTTCCCCTTCACAAAACAATATAATATCATCTGCAAACTGAAGATGTGTCATGTGTGACCACTTCCTCCCTCCCATCTCTCCAACCTCTAATCAGATTATCAGCATCCACCCTTGAGATCAGATCACCCAGAACACCAACTACTAGAGTAAGAGTAAGGGTGAGAAAGGATCTCTTTGTCTTAGGCCCCTTTTAGCAGGAAAAGCTACTTCATTCACCAAAATGGGAAAGTAACACAAGAAGATACAACCCTTTACCCATCTACACCACCTTTCTCCAAAGCACCTACAATTGAGAATTTCTAGAAGAAAGTCCCAATCCACCATGTCATAAGCTTTTTCCAAGTCCAATTTACAAACCAACCCCTTTTCCTTTTGCCTCCTATACTTGACACATTCATTGGCAATGAGAATTTGATCCTTGTTTGTCTCCCAAGAACAATCCCTTAACCTAATTTTTCCCAACTCTAGTAGGTAGTGGCTAGAGAATTGACATTCGCAACTGAGATACAGTTTAGATATAATTATTCCCATACTTGCACAATTATGTTCAATCAAAAAAACACTTTCATGGATAAATAAAGTACAAAAATCAGCATCATCATGATAATAATAGCAGCAGAAAACACAAAAAAAATGGTAAAGTAGTTTTTGACAAATACAGTTGGGAATTTGGTAGGGTGATCATTCCTAGCCCAGACCAGCCCACAAATGTTGGACTTGGTCAGTTGGTTTGGTCCTAGGTGTTCTGTCCAGGCCCAGAATTATATATGTATATATAATTAGTATATATTATCATATATATAGTATAACATTTATATTACATAAATATATAGTATAATATAAATATAATATATATTATGTATATCACATTGTAATATATTATTATATAGTTAACATATATATCAAATATTTAAAATTGTAGGCCCATAAGCCCAGCTTGGCCCATGATCACCCCTGAAATTTAGAGATAAAAAAAATCCATGCATAAGTACGCCCTATCTGTGTTGTGATCGTTAACTACAGGTTGTAAAGTTAATGACTTTTGTTTTAGATAAGGCACTGAATACATATATACATATCCGTTTTGGAAACAAAAACACCAAACCATGCCCATTATGTAGATGATCATTTGAAAACTTGACCAGGGAATTCAACACCTTATTCGAACCTAACCAGCATTTTATACCTAATTGATCCAGTTGTAATATATCTGACTAGCAAGTGGCATATACCAATAACTTAAATCTGTTTGAATGTCCCAATACACCAATAGGAAAAAGGAGACATTTTGTTTTCATTTTTCTTTTTCAGTTAATCTTAATCCATCAATCTTTAGATTGGAAATTTCTGAAAACCAAGTCATACCAGAACAAACACAGAGAAGTATCCATATGAACTTATCTGCACAATAGAAACAATCCAAGGAAGCACCATGTACACCATATTCAAACAAAGGTGTCACATTTACCAATTGTGAGGTCATGAACAGGAGGGGTGAAAAAACTACTGCAAAAACCTATATCTAGATGTTGCCAACTAACACATATAATTGTAGTAGATATTTTATAAAGTAGTTAAATTTATGATTCAACTTATACTACCAATTACCAACAGAGCTGCATAACTCTATGGCAAAGCCCATCAATATATCATACCATCTCATACATGTGAAAACAAAGTTAAAGTATTTCAAGGTTCAATTGCTTTAAAGGGAAGAGCTAAATGTTCTTCCTTAGCAGTATATATCCTTGCTAATAAAAATAACTTGACATTGGAATAAAAAGCACGCAATATAATAACAGAAAAGGGAAATGAAAATCAGCACGGTAAGGGCATAAATAAATGAAATATGGAAGAGAGCACATAAATCATGATGAAGATAACCCAAGTCATTTGGAGGTAGAAAACAAAAGGCATAAAATCATCTTTTGAATGTTCATAATGATTGTTTAACCAAAGAATTTGGTACCTCAGGCTCCACAGCAACTGCTAAACCAAGCAATTTAATATAGTACATCCATATCAAGGTATTACCTTGTTAGTAACAAACTAATCCTGATTTTCTAGGCATCTCATCTAAACAACCAGAATCTTTTCTTGTGTTACCAAATGATGAACTCTAGTAATCTACTATTTCAATGAATTGTAAACCATGGGATTTGATAAATAAAATAAAAATATATGCAACTCAAACCTGGAAATGAGAGCTATTGAGGCAGCGTCCAATCTGTCTAAAAAGAGGAACCATGCAACGCTGGAACTCTGCAAGTTGTGTAAACTCCAACACCTCTTCTAGTTCTCCAAGAAAGAGGACCTCCTTTTGGCAGTTGGTGACCGGCCAGTACTTCAGCAGACCCCTTATAACGGTATCTGCTAGTTTGTAATCCTTTTCAACAAACTGTGTAATGCAGTATGACAGCTGCTGGTGATACAAGGAAACTTGTTTAGGCTTGTGGAGTGGGATAAGGGCCCGAACAAGGAACAGCTTATGTTCCTCCTTCATTGGCAGGGCAAATCCATTTATTATGCTTCCAAGAATCTCCAATAGCTCGCCAATTCCACTATGTCTCTCTGTCTCGAAAATAAAGCGGTAAAAGATATTGTTTATTGCTTTCCTTATAAATGGGCGGTGCACCATGAACTTCCCATAAATTCGATGAAGAATGGTTTTCAAGTACTCCCGCTCACGGGGATCCTCAGAATCAAACAGATCCAAGAGTTTCAAAACAAAGGAATGATCTATGTATCGCTTTGCAATCTTAGTATCAGTTTCGGACGACACAACATACCTAAGAAGCAGCTCGTACACAATCTGCAAGTGAGGCCACGAAGGCTCGAGATAAGGTTCCTCTTCTTCTGGATCTTGATTTTCAGCTCCGGTGTTCTCATATGCAGCTGGAGGTAGGCAACGAAAAATATTGACGGAAACCATCCTAATCAATTCTTCCTGAACCGCCTCAGTAATCTTGCCAGAACCTGATTGCATGAATTCTACAAGCTCAATTAGTGTCTGACGCTTCATCTCCTTCTCCCGAACTGATTTTAAAGTATCAGAGAAATCAAAGAGGATGCAACAAATCTTCAGCTTGCGTATAAACAAATTCTGGCGTTCAGATACGGGAACATCTTTGAAGACCGGAAGTATCTCCATGACTGCGGCGTGGAGATTGCTCCGCTCTGGCCCGGCACCAGTATTTGCAGCACCTCCTGCCGGTTGCTGAGAATTGGCAACAGAAGACGCAACGGTAGTTCGAGAAGCATGATTTACGGTAATGTTCGATCCAGACTTCCGACCAAATACCTCATTGGTATCAGACTTGGGGACCTTTCGATGGCCACGCTTTATGATTTTGTTAAACATTTCTCCTCTCTATTATTACAAACCCTAATCCTAGATCTTCTTCTGATAAATAACGTCCAATTGGTTCAACAAGAAAACAAAACCTTAGATGATCGAAATTGGAACGAAGATCGCTAATAATTGAAAAGCATTGGCAAGAAAACAACCCTACGGTCTGCAAAATATGTTGTTTTCATTCTCCTTCTAAGGTCTGAACAAGATTTTATAGAAATCAAAAACACGCGCACTTAAGAACATAAACTGGGGGAAGAAAGCAAGAGGTACCGTATTTAAATCAAAACGACGAGAAATCCGACCACCGAGAAACGGAAACACCGACACCATCTGTAGCAGATTGCCGGAAATGCAACCCAACCGAACAATCGAGGAGGGAATCCGACACTCAATTCATGAATTCGTAACGAACGACCGATCGATCGATCAATCGAGCAGAGTGACCGAGCGAGAGAACCAACGAGAGAAAGGAGGAAGACAAAGCAGAGAGAAGACCGCGGAGTGTTAAAAATGAGAAAATTCTAATTTCTAAACAAAGTAAGAAAAAAAAACCCAAAATCCAAAATAGCTTTCAATTATGAAGGTATATCATAATCATAATTCATATCATCAGATCAGATAATATTTTCCAGTTTCTTAATTCTTATTTTGTATTTTTTTGGGTGAAAATTGAAAAATAAAATAAATATAGCCCCTGTGTTCGCGGGTTACGAGTTCCTTGGAACATCAGAAAAACAGAGAAGTCTGTACATCTCTGTATTTATATTGACATTATTTATTTTTAATGACGAATTGGCCCTCGAATTTATCCATGAACACAGAGAGGATGAGGGCCCCACTTCATAATCAACAATGGATATGGGTAATGTGGTAATTTGGTCATAGTAGTGAAGACGAAGACATGGTCAAGAGAGACTGAAATTTTGAAGCACTCAACCACCCACCACGTCATGACTCATGGATGGAATCATGATTGGAGTTGAGAAAATTTTGATTAATTTGGCGGTAAGCTTGGTCAAGGTTTTTTTCTTGATTTTTAACCCAAATGGCCAAATCCTCTGTTTAGTTTACAGTCCGGCCCCTGAAATGAAAAAATAAAACAAAGTGGGGTACTCTGTGGGGTCCATTTGGAAGAAAAAAAAATGATGGATATTGTTTTGACATTTTGTGAGAGGAAGATAAAGACTTGGAATTTACTGTTTCGTCTCCTTCAATATGGCTAGCTGGTGTCTTGAACAAAGTCATGGTAATGGTGGAAAATGACACAAGCATCACAAAAAGAAGTAAAATGGAAATTTGGTCCAAAGTCCAAACATTCTTCAATGGAAATGAACCGGGGTAATGGGTCTGGCCCAAGGCTGCAACTTGGGCTGGGTTGGCCCGAACCCAACCCTAAAAAATTGGGTTGGGTTGATATTCGGGTTAGGGTTAGAGTTGAAATTCATGAACTCAACTTTACTTCTGGTTGGGTTAGGGTTGACCCCTTAGTCAATCCGAACCTGACTCTATAGTACATGTCATATATTAATATATATTTTATGCAATATATAACATACATTGATTTGTTTAGATGCAAATATTTGCACAACCCCCAACCACGTAGTATCATGTATTTCTTTTAAGATAATCACTTCACTTAATCCTAATCAGAAAGACTAAAACCTTAATAACATTATTTTATGTTTTTTTGAAAATTTTATTCTTTATCTCCTCTATGTTGTTTGACGCCCAAGAAAGATTTATCGTAAGCCATAGATCATAAATCATAATAAAGTATAGTCATTTCTAACACTTGTTTTTCTGAACTTTGTACTAAAAGAACAAAAAAAAAAACATCAACAAACAAATACTAATGAAACATAGTATTAATATATGTAGTGAAAGTTGAGTTAAGATCTAAAATCGATAAATTCTATGAGGTTTTAAGGGATAGAAAGAAGGTTGGGTTGGGACCAACCCGAGCCCAACCCAACCCGAAATTGACTTCAGGTTGGGTTGGGTTGGGTTAGGGTTGAAGGAATTTAGTTAGGATTAGGGTTAGGGTTAGGTTGGTCGGGTTGGGTTAGGGTTAGGATTGGGGTTTAGAATTTAGGGTTGGCCTCAACCCAACCTAACCTGGCCTGACTTGTAGCCCTAGTCTAACCATATTCATCCGGGTCAATTGAGTCATTTTCCATTTCAAGGTCTCTTGAAGAAGAATCCATTATCACCTTTTCATTATTTGATTAAGAAATACGAAAATAGATTAAAAAACAATAAATGGATTTTTTTCTCCTTTTTTCCCTATTTTGTTCAATATTCACCATTGATTTTGGTAAATTGCTCATTTGGTTCAAGGGAATAAGAGTCTAGGATTGGAATCGAAACAGCTCATTCCAATTCCAATTCTTTGGTTGGGTACAATTGGAATCCCACTCAATACAATGTGGAGTATCTATCCAAGTATGCACATTCCTTCTAATTGCACCAATTTTGGCTAGAGGACAGCAACAAACCGAACAGTGCTCGAGGAAACCCATACCAGTCCTTTGTATTGACTTTTTCTATTTAATGGTCGACCCACTCACCCATGACCTAGAGACAAAAATTATTCAACTTTATATATATATATGTATATAAGAGATTGAGAGAGAGACTAGTGTAAGAGCACATGTTAAGCACCTGTGTAAATAAGTATTAATTATATATGAAATATGATAGTTAGATTTAACTTTGAACTTTCATACAACTACAACTTTCAAAAAAAAAAGAACTTTCATACAACTAAGTGCAATGTTATAGCCTCGGGAAGTTTTTAATAAATTGTGAGCACCATTATAATCCGTTGGCATGTGATGTCATGTGAGTTATATAGTTGTTCTTAATTTCAAAACTACCCTTTTACAGTCAATTTTGTCTTTTCATTGTTCTTTAAATTTTCATTACAAAACCCAACTGGTGCTTATCTTTGAAGACCCCGTAAGAATTATGACGAATGGGATGGCCTTCTCTGTTGTAAGCATGCATCTAAGCCACCACGCCTTCTAGCTCCTTAAATCCCAAATCCTCATCACAAATGTTCTCTCCACCGAAGTCTTTTCTCTAGGCTAAGCATTTCTCCAACATGGTGAGGGCATCAGAAATCCTGAAATCCCTGTCTTGGAGAAACTTTAACAGAATTACATTAGCCTTCTCGTCTCCACCCAAAAGGGGAATATTCCACATGGATTCAGCCCTTGAGAGGTCAACAACTTCTCTTTGAGTTTCTGCAGAGCCTTCCTTCACTTTGAGATAAGAGACTAAGAGATAAAGTAAGGCCCTATTTGGCATCACTCCAAAAAATCGTTTCTAGCGATTTTTGCGATTTTGAAAATGAGAATCGCGTTAGGGATGAAATCCCTGGCCCCCGTTTCTCTTTCGAAACGGGATGAAAAACTCCCTCGGCCAGCCCCATTCATTGTTGTAAAAAAATCTCTCTGGATTCAGAGAATGAGAATTCTCGGTTGAAGTCATTCTCGCATCGTCATTGTTTAAAAAACGAACACATGTGACAAGAGTCACACGTGAAAATAAGGGTACTACGGTAGTTATAAACATCTTGACCTAAATCCTCATTCTCGTTCTCATTTTGTCTCGTATCTTCTTACAAGTTGCAACGGCTCTCTACCACTCCTCTCCAGTGCCGTCGACATGGTAAATATTTCAAACCAGGTTTGTTTTCTCCACATTTGAAAATTGAAACCAAGTTTCAATTGTTTTTTTTTCTTTTGCTTTTCAGTCTGGGAATCGTTTCAATCGTTCTTTCTCCACCAATCCTCTCTAGCACTGTCGTCACTCTCCCAACTCACTGTATGGAACTCTTGATTCCAATAAATTTTATTGTTGCAAGTTGAAGGTGCATGGGCTGTTACAGATGTCATTTTTCTCTCGATTTCGTTCTACTCCCTATTTTCTCCTTGTTTCGTTCCCTCTTGATCCCAATAAAGTGACTGTTGCTCATGAAGAGACCTTAGAATCATCATCAGAACCATGATACCAAATCCTCTAGAATGATACCCAACAATTAATCCCTGTTTCAAAATTTCTAGCATGTTTTAGGGTAGAAAAAAGATAAACTTGATAGAGTTTTCAATTAATTCACCTGCAACAATATCAAAAACCTTCAAATAATACATACTCAAAATCAAGAATAACTTCCAAATACAAAACCTCAAAAGCAAAGCAAAAAAAAAAATCGGGACAGATTTATTGGGAAATAAATCTAGTGAGATATGCCACCCTATTGTCAACCCAACTAAGTTGGCATTCACTTTTGTAGACTTTGTACAAGTTGTCCATATGCTTTCATAGGCTATGCCAAGTTTTCCACTCACCATGTTCTTAATCGCATTATATAAGATAAAGGGTATCTTTGGCACAACAATCTTGTCCACCACCATCTCAATGCTGTATCCAAATAATGGGCAAACCTTACTGTGGGTGCTAGAGTTTCCCAATTAAATTCGTAGGGAGGGTTTTGACAAACAGCTGCAATGACTATTTTATCTGATCCAGAGTTGAAGAAAGAAGGTAATTCACCTGTTACTCACAATGACTTTTCAGACATTTGGATATATTCTGTTAAAACAAATGCAATTCATCTCACAGTGGAGGTTTTGGGATTAGGTCAACATAGGGGAGGTCATAGTAATTCTCAGAAAAGTGAGGAGACATCCTAAGTGTTTATCCAAAGAAATAAAGAACTCTCTTAAGTGTTAGCACTCAACTTTTCCTGGTTTGGTTCTTACTGTTCCAAATAAATTCCAAATCTTTTTTTTTATATGTATTTGATAATGTTTTAAACGAATTAGAGTGCAATGTAATTTTATTTCAACTTATATTTATTAGAATAGAAATGGTTTTATCTATCAATAGGTTAAAGAATTGATTTCAAGAAATTTGTTGTTGCCAAACGTAATTCTATTTTTGAGAAATAGGAATCAAATGACTGTGCCAAATAAAACTGGTGATTCTCAGGATGAAAATTCTCATAATCCATTCTTTTCTGAAAGGATTCTAAGAATGAGAATCCTCAGAATTGATGCTAAACGGGCCTAAGTGTCTTCTTTGAAGGAAGTAAAGCAAAGTGAAGTGTCCTCCATTAACGAACTAACAAAGCCTTTTTTTTTTTCAATGAGGAGAAGCTTGCGAATTCTCTTGTGGGGTTTGTGGGACTAAGAGAGGTGATGAAGCTTCCATTTACAGTTTTGTGATAAACCAGATAGGAAATCTGTAGGAGCAAATGTCTCTCTTTTATTTCTCCATAGCTGAGAAGCTCTGGTTTTGGTTCTCTGAGGTCTAAATTACAGAGGTTTCTTGAGGTGCACTAAGAAGA
The DNA here is from genome assembly GCF_055504915.1 of Nelumbo nucifera. Taxonomy (NCBI): domain Eukaryota; kingdom Viridiplantae; phylum Streptophyta; class Magnoliopsida; order Proteales; family Nelumbonaceae; genus Nelumbo; species Nelumbo nucifera. Next base: position 7,750,705 of record NC_142654.1, on the reverse strand, counting down.
TAAACAAAATAGGGGTCAGAGAATGGGAGTGGGGTGGAGGTGAGAAGCCTCCAAAGATGGTGTGTTGGCCAATACAGGTTGAGTGGAGGGGAGAAACCTTCAAAGATGGCGTGGGAGTGAATTGATCCAAAATAAGTTGGGTTAAGGCTACATAATTTGGAGAAGCTTTTCAAAGATGGCATTACATTTTGAAAAATCAAGGGTAAAATTGTCTTTTCAAATTTTCCGTTATTCGTTCCTAACGGTTGTCCATTGTAAAAAGTTATAAGGATAGTTTAAGTGATTATGCAAACATAAGATTTTGTCTATTTGCTAAACTTTAGGGGTAGTTTAAGTATTTAACCCTTAATTTATTTTAATAAAGAAGCCCATAATTTTTTCGGAAAAATACATTGCAGCCCAATGCAAAATTCTGAAATTACAACCCCCATAATCTACTAATAACCCCCCTAGGAACTGCATCCTGCGCATAGATTTGGCATCAATCCATGCTCAGGATTCATCCCCTGTATGATGGGATTAAAAATTCTGAACTGAGCTGATCAGTCATTCTCCCTTTTTTTTGGGTCATATTGCAAAGAAAGATTACCTAAAAAGGAATATGTTGGATATGCATCTCGGTTTGGTTATTCTAATTAGGGCCATTAATGATTAAACAAGTCAAGAAATAACCAAGCTTCGCCAATATTGAGATTGTGCTCAGAAAATTTGGATTAGATGCACGGACCCAAATTTTTAATGAGCCTAGGCGGTTAGCTTAGTTCTGACTCGCATTCAACTTGGCTTGTTTCACTGACATTCGTTGTCAGATGTTGGACTCATTCAGGCCCGAATCTTGCAAGCTTATAAAGGGCCCAGAACCCAAAATTAGCTGAGTTCGTTTAAGCTTGGACCACGAGCTGCAAAATTGAAGCTAGGCTTTGATTATGACAGGACTGATCTCAGGAACAAGCCGACCATAGTTGAAGCTGTGACAAACATCTGAATAATGATCCAAGTAGAACGTGGCAAAGAGGGCTGATGGGTCATGTGGAAATTGGAGTACATGACCCAAGTTAGACAACCCTTCTGGGTTCTGGCTTGACCATGTAGTCGTCTTGTTGAGAGAAGCTATCTTACTTGAGTGGAGTCGTATGGAGGCATGACATAACCAATCCAGACAACTCAAGCCAGGGACCATCTGGACCGAATCGACTGGCCATGTGTTTACATCACAGTCCAGTTCAATCTTTTTCGTTTGTGGGTGGTTTTGTCCATTTCATTTCAACTTTCCCAAAGGGCACAGACCGTTGAAGTTTCAAAGTTCACAAGTGTCATGAATAAAAAGTGTTTGGTTTTGCCTATATGGTAGGCTGAAAGCTGCACAGTGAATGAAAAAGTCTGAGTTGGGGAACATGTGAAATCCTGTGTAATGTGATAGTAAAAGCTGCCACATTGAAGATTGCCTTGTCATGTAAACCTCTCAAATTTAAGACTCTCCCGGGGGTGTTTGGTTGGAGGAATTGATTTGTTGATTCCAATTTATAAAATTGTCACATCAACCAATTCCTTAAAAAGGTATGAAAAATCCCACTTCATAAGACTGGTTCCTCAAAAAAATCAGTGGAGGAATGGGTTAGTCCTAATTAATTTCCATGAGATGTCAATTATGTACAGCCCATTAATGTGGTGGCAGTTAACATTTTTCTTAAATCACGTCATTAACAGTATTTGTACCAAACAATTTTATTGAAGTAATCACTAATCAGTGATTCCCCCCAAACCCTCAAAATTATATATTTTGTTTTGTAAATGATCTTGACAAATCAATTCCCCCCAATCAAACCACCATTCAGACTCTAGCTAACCCCCAAATTAATATGGGCCTTTTTAAGTAGGCTAGAGTAGGAGTGATAATGGGCTGGCCCATGCTTAGCACCTATTGTAAGGACTATAGCCAAATCGATTTCTCGGTCTATAAATATAAAATATAAAATATATAAATTATATTTATAATATAAAATCCCACCTTCACTCTCCCAAGGCAAGTTTTGTAGGGATGCAACTTGGGAAGAACTGGGTTGGGATTTTGTTAAAATTTGAATGGGCTCAGCTCGAAAGAGTGGGCCCATGGATGTAAATTCTTCAAATCAAATATCCGACTGTTTTAGTTGTGGTTAGTCTTTCTTCTAGTTTGCTTGATGGGTTATGTTGTCTAAAGTGGTATGTTTTCTATCTCTTTGCAGTTGTGAGTCTGGTTGTGCGTAGTTCTCCTTGTTGCTGTGCGGCAGTGGGTTGTTTAAGAGTAGTCCTTAGTTGTATATAGGGGTGTTAATGACCAGGTTTGGGCGGGATCCGTCCAAACCAAATCAAGTTGAACAGGTTGAACGATCCAATAAGACATATTGAATTGGACCAGTCCAGACTTAATGGTCCAAAGTACTTAAAAGATTAGATTAGACCTAGTCCATCTGTAATGGATTTATATTGGACTAGGTTGGGTTGAACCAACATCCGATCCATTGGCAAAAGATAAGAGTAGGAGTGTCAATGGGTCATGTTTTAGATTGGATGTAACCTGAGTTAAAAACCAATTTGAACAAGTTGGATGGTATAATAAGACATTGATTTAGAGCAGTCCAATCCAAGATATTTATCAAATTGGATTAGACCTGATCCATCTATAATGAATCCATATTGGACCAGATCGAGTTGGATCAATATCAGTCCCTTTACCCTCAAAAGATTTGTACCTCTAATCCCATGGAGTATTTTGGAGTATAAGGGTGCACCATGTACCTATCTATACTATATCCTAAATGCAGTTGCCCGCATACTGCTAGTGTTGTTTTCCAATCCTTTTAAAATTTTGTTTTTTTTTTTAATTTTAAAAATAAAAAAATAAATAAATTTGGGTCTATTTAATCTCACCCACAACCAATTTAATTAAAAAACTGAATATAATATGGGCATTTTAACACCAGCCCGTATATCACACGGGTCCCTTTCAGTAAAGTACATAACTTGCTGATTTGGTCCGCTCAAGATTGAGAGTGGAGTTCACAGGGATTTGCGATATTACATTTATTTTCATAACACGTTTTATCTCTTCTCACAATCACAATTCATAATTTCTAACTTTGGATGCCTTGGGCAGTTGGGCTCACGCAAGACAACGTAATACCACTCAATTAGTATAATTGAGACCACAAGTAATACCTCCCTATCTGATGACCAGCCATAGATTCCTCCATGTAAAAAAAAGAAAAAATAGATATAGGTTCTTCCACGCAGCTTTCACAAAATGTCTTGTTACCAAAATAACAATGCAACATTGTAATACATCAGACAGCGCATGGCGCATAAATCAACAATAATAGGCAATGAAAAATTGAAAACTAAACTCGGAGTCTAAGTAGGTGTTTGGCATGGTACTGTGTTCTCAGCACCGTTTTATCATAAAAATGGTACTGGCTACTGGGTATGTTGACGTTTGGTGTGGCTAAGGAATTCAACAGCCACAATAACTATTGTCTTTTGGTATGACTGCTGTGACTCAACAGTCACATTACTCCACCAAAACTGCTGCATTTATTTTGACTCTTCCACTTCTGCCTCTCCATTTTTTTGCCAGAATTTTAGGGACCATGTTCCTATTTTCTTCTATAAAAGGAGTGCCTCCTGGGGGGTAGTAGGTGCATGGAGAGAGAGCATTAGAAAACTAAAGAGATTGAGAGAACTCCATCGCCATTTTCTAGCAAGATCTGCTCCTATTCTGTTTGGGATCGGTATTTTTTCTTCTTTTTCACTGTTGCCATTAAGGGTTTTTTCACACCAGATCAAAGCAGTCATCTATGTTTTTGAGTGCTTCAAGGCTTTGTTAAAGGCATTTCGGCCCTAGTAAGGTGGTCTGTTTGTAGTTCTCTTATCAAAGACATGAATAAACAAGTTTTATTTCTTCTCCCGTGGATGTAGGTCTCTTTGACCGAACCACGTAAATCTGGTGCCATCTTTACCTTTCTTTTGCTCTTATTATTTGCTTTATAATTCACATATTACTCAATTATTTTCTTGTTTGCCATACTAACTAATCGATAATTCAGAGTTTAAGTCCTAACAGGGTCTGTTTGAGTTGTAAGTGTTTATTTTTTGTTTAGAAATAATGCTGTCACATATGGTGTCTTTTGGGAAAACAGCACTGGATTTATTTGATGCCAGTATTGTAAAAAAGTTTTCAGCATTGGTCATATTATCCAAGATGATACCACAATGATACGGGCTGTTTTCTGAAAAAATATTGAATTTGACGTTTGTTCAGACCATACTTCCCAATTTTCAAAATGTGGTTTGAAGCAAGATTTTTTTTTTTTTTTTTTTTTTTTTCTGGCAAAATGGTACCAAATAAGATGCTGTTTTCTGAAATTTTCTGATGTAATGCTTATGTGACCTCGTTTTCTCAGAAAACAGCATCAATGCCAAACACTGCCTAAATGACTTTGATTTTGAGCCAAATGAGTCACAGAGTCTATTACTTGATTCAAAGGTCTGGTTTTCAAGCACCTTCTGTGTCTTCTCTTAATATAGTGCAACTTAAGATTGTATGCTGCATATATTATATAATATATACAGCAATATTCATTTTAATTGTCGTGGGAAATATCTATAATATCTCTGGGAAATGACAATGGTTATGAAATATCATCAGATCGATCTGCAACCAAATTTGTTAAGCAAAAGATAGGAATGAACTAGGACCGATTAATTCATTTGGAAGGTTACACAGGCAATCGCCTCAAACACCCTTAACTCGAGGAATCTTATCCACCTGGTCGCAATTCAACTAAAGGGGAAGGAAAAGTTAGAAGATGAGGGAAAGAAAAAAAAAGGTAGAAGTGCACCCTGAAATAAGAACCTCTAGACTTGCACTGCAGAGTGCTTGAAAATAGAAACCTCACACAAAGCTTGGAAATCAGAACCCCAGAAACAGAAATTTATTTTAAATTTATAATTTTTTTTTTTAATTTTCGATGTAATTTGAACACGAGAAATTCTTGCAACCTGCAACACAAATAGCTCAAAAAAAAAACAGTGTAATAACGATTGCAAATAGCAAGAACTCATACAACCTGCAAGCATAATCACCTTGGACTAGAAGAGCTTCATAATCTTAGAGGAACTCATCTTGAAATCCTTTGATTTTGAATTTATGTGAGATCTCTGTTCTCCAAAGATCAAATATCCGTTTCGAGTGGGTCCATTCACTACCTATCTGCTACAAGTTGGTGAATAGTGGGCATGCCATCTCTCTGTTGTCTTACTTGAGTGTGTATCTCTCTCAAACTATGCTGTGTTCCACTATTTGAAAATTTGATGAACTAATAAGGCTAAAAGAGACTTTCCGATAGTTCTCTTAAACTTTAGTCTGACCGAGGAGGTCTTAGTCTAATTTGAAAATAGAGGAGAGGCTTTTGTATTAATGAAAAACCTCAAAGGGATGTTTAAGCCTTTTACCAAAAATTTGTACACAGTGCAGAAACAAACTAAAAAGAAATTTAACTCTAGCTCTAGTTTCAAACGAGGAAGGCGTATGCCAAGGTGGCATTTCTACCTATGAAGGCATGGTTGCAATTGGGGTTCCAGTCCCACATGGCTGGGATTAGACCTGTTCATGGGTCAGGCTCGGGCTTGGCTTTTGTCAAAATTGGAATGGGACTGGGCCCAAAGCTCAAACTCGGCCCGTGAACAGGTCTAGCTGGGAGCAGATACTTCCTGCTATTCACACATCCACTGATCTTTGTCCACCAAAATCTGCCCTGGGTAGCCCATAGGGATAAGCATGGGTCGGTTTGGTTTGATTCGATTTCAAGGTAGAACCTGGAACCCACCTTGTAGTTAGGGGTTGGTGGAATTAGAACCTACACAATGAATATTAGTTCCATGGTTGGTTCTAGCCTTGGTAGTTTTGAATTCGGTTCCAGGATCTACCCTTGGAACCTGTTCTTAAATACAATGAATTGATGCATCCTTTGCTTGGCTTGGACATGATATTGGGTCCGTAGGCTTGGGTTTGGGCTTTCTCAAGAAAGCTCGACCAGAGCCCAACCTAATAATACTTAATATTTTAAATAATAAAAATATATTTTATATAATAAACAAATATATAATATATTTTTCTTTGTTTCTATTCTCTTTACGTCCACATTTTTGGGTTTTGGGGTCATTTAATATAAACAAATCAATTTTATTATCTACTATCCCAACCTAATAATATTTAATATTTAAATAATAAAAACATATTTTATATAATAAACAAATATATAATTTATTTTTTCTTTGTTCCTATTCTCTTTGTAAAAACCATAGTGAGATCTTCCACATTTTTGGATTTTGAGGTCATTTATGAGTAAAAAATACAAAAAATCTTCTTATCCAATTTCTAAATTGTGTTTCAGACTATATAAATCTAGGCTCATAATCTAGGCCCGATGATTGGACCGGGCTTGGGCTCAAGCCTGAGGTGAAGAGCTCCACTCCATTGTGATATTTGAGAATCAGAGATTGCTGTCGAGCAAGAGCTAACATTCTCGAAGTGGCTGAAAAAGGGATGACGAAGTTGGAGAGAAGTAGAGAAAATAAAAGGAATTGTCATATTAGTCACTACAATATGGAGTACTTAGGGTCTACACTACGGAATTTTGTTACTTAAAAGTTAGTAGTAACAGTAGGAAGTGCATTGTAATTAATTTGATTCGAGAACTCTTCTTAGATATATAATTTGATTGATTGTTAAATCAAAATTTTTACCATTTTATGCATGTGTTGTGTGAAATTGATATATATGAACTATAACTCTTACTCATCTTTATAATTGGGTAAAGATGCAATATTGCTTATCTCCTTGTGTCAACTTGACATAATGGTTTGATGGTCGATTGTTCAAAATCCCATAAAACAAGGAAAGAATCGAAAAGACTGATTCATTTTTAAGTTGACTTTTGTGGCGCTATTCCCCTTCCCCCACATCACCCTCTTTTGGGGTCTGGATGTAGTAGGCACCTTAGGTAAGCACAATGAGTAAGTACATAATAGCTGTGTGATATATGTTTAGTTAGTGTGTCTTTCATTCAAATGTTTTTGTTTCGTTAGATAAAAATTATTCATTATTTTATTATTTTTGTCAAAATAATTAAAAATAAAAAATAATAAAAAAAGAAAATGTAAATGAATCCCAACTCTCAACATGTTTAGTTTTTTTCTTTTCATTATTTTTATTTTTAATTATTTTGACAAAAATAATAAAATAATAGATAATTTCTATCTAACACAAACAAAAATATTTGGATGAAAGACACTAACTAGAACATGTATCACACCGCTGTTACGTTCTCACTCATTGTGCTTACCCGGACCCATGTGATGTGTTTAAAGCTGGTGCCTTTTGTCTTTCTATTAAAACTTTTAAATTTTAGCAGTTCCACTCGCTACATCATTCTTCTACGTGTCGGTGTTGCACCATGAGAAATATTTCGATTTGAATCCAACACATTTAGGCTGTCTTCGGTTTGATAGAAAATAATAGTGGAACAGAAAAATTGGGGCGAGAGTTCTCAAACCAAACATGGCCTTACAACAACTCATTTTCTGGAACAAAGAAACAGAGAATAGTTACGATCTTTGTTTGGTTCATGGGGCTACACAACGGGGGTAGCCCATCATCCCCCATTCCCCCGGTCCCGGATTTGATCCCAAGTCTCTGCTATACAATCTAAAAATATCCCAGCAAAACCAGTGAATAAAAGATCGGTTCTGATTTATAACAGACATGGCACTTAGAAAATCTGCTTCAATAATTACTTTCTTCCATCATCATTTGTGAGGCAAGCAGAAGTTCTTTATGGATCCCTTTAAATTCATCTTCCAAAATTCCACTTCTGGAATAAAAGAAAAAAAGCCACCTACTGCAGCCAGCAAAAATTCACCCAGAAACTAAAGGAAAAAACTTTCATTTTTAATGGCACCTGCATCAGTGTTTATCTTGATATATCGAGTTAACCAAGCATGAACTGGAAGTACCTGCATACAAAATCTGACTAGATCCCAAGATGAACTATTTAAATTGTGTTTGGATAAGCTTCAAAGTTTGTGCTTTTAAAGCCCAAAATCATAAAGCACTAATTTTAAGCTTTGGGGGTTTAAAAGTATCTTCCTTGACTTCGGGTTATAGTGTTTACAAAAGTAACACTTACCAAAACACAAGCTGTTTGGCTCAATTTTGTTTTCTACAGCTCAAAGCTCAAAAGCAAAAGAATATCAAAACAGAGCCTTAGTTTATTTGAATATGAATTATTTGAAATTTTAAATATAGCATTAATTTATCTACCAGGATCCATTAATTAAAAATTGCCTCTTTATATGTGCTACCGGACAAGTTGGATAATAATACTACCAAATACAAATGAAGAAGGAAAGCATCGATTTGCTTTCTAAGCAAGAGATCTCTGAGTTCATCTTCTCCTTCCCAGTATCAAGTTTCTGTCTTACTTGGTGGCTTTGCTTGGATGAATTGACTCTCTTCTCCAATCCAATCAGAAAAGGAGTCATTCTCACAGTCCATGCTCCATCCCATGTGAAGATTATTTTAGTAGTTAAAATGATAATTGATATATGATCCTTGGTGTGTGCCACCAAAAAAACTCAGAAACAGTCAAAAACATCTGTCAGTCCAACCATACAACCCGTGAGGCCTTGACTGAATTCCAAACAAGAGAAAAAAAAAAGTTGTTTTCCTTTGCAAATTGGGGCCAACTACAAATTATAATTTCCATCACTTTCTTCTCAATAGAAAAATAAGTCAAAAAGCTAAAAGAAACCAAAATAGTTTTGTTTTTTGTTTTTTGTTTTTTTTTTCTCCTCTGTAACTGCAACTCCATGTGCCCACTTCCCTCTTCTCCTCCAAACTCATGTCTACCTGTCTACAGCTTTCTCCTTTAAGCCTTGTTCTCCGTTCACAGAGGAAACAGCCATCTGTGTCTCCGCCGATTTGGCCTCCTCCCTGTACTTCTTATAGATGTCTCCTTTGTAGAACTCCCGTGTTCTCAATACCAAAATAAATGAAATAAGAGCTCCGACCAGTGATGCCCCTGTTAGTACAAGAAATGTAGACCTGTAGCATTGGTTCCCAATGCAAGTCAGTTCCTTCACTGATGATCTGGTGAGGCCCTTAGCTGCAAGCTGCTTCAATGCCTCCCTGTCATACAAGAGTCCGGCCACCTTTACGTTCAGTATGTAAGACCCAAGGGGGCTAGCCAATTGGCCACAGTTGAACAATGTTGAGTAGTATTTCAGGCCAAAGAGCTCGGATATGATGGCAAACAGGAGCGTCAGTTGTGCACCGAAACAGAAGCCGATGATCACCGACGCGATGTAGACGGAGCCGGGGAAAGGGAGGGCGATGATGAGGTAACCAACAGCAGATAAGAGAAGGACGAGCGTCAACATAAGTGTTCGAGGAAATCTCAGCCTAATCAAGTATTCGGAGAGGAAACCTGCAAACACTCTGCCACTGTAATTCCAAATGCTCACCAGTGACACAAAGGAGCTTATAACACGGGTGGGGTAGCCCAGTGACTCTCCTATCTGACCCAGGTTGTCCACTGCCGTCAGACTGCAACCGAGCCCACACAGCGTCGCCATGAACAGAATCAACATATCAATGCTCAGGAGCGCTTGCAAGATGGTGTAATCTTCACCTCTTTCTGGCCTCTTGAAAATGCTTGAGAGGAAAGAACCCTTGGGCTTTTCTTCTAACTGGGTGGAAGAATTTGACGGCAATGCCGCCGGCTTTGATTCCTCCACGACCGGAGGTTTCTCGACGGTGACCTCTGTTGGAGGTTGATTCTTTAGCTTCCTTAGGGCGAACTCTTCTCTAGCTGCAATGGCAAGGGGCACAAAAAGCAGTACACAAACAATAGTAGCACTCACACAGTACAAGGCGTGGGAGAAAACAAATTGTTTCTGAAGGATCGTCATGACCATGAGAAACAAAGCCAGTGCGATCGATACATAGAGGAAGTGGTAGAAGACCTTAACCTCATTGGGCTGTCTGACAACCTTAATCACCCGGATCGAGTAAACGAAGATGAATGATATCAGGGCCGGCAGCCACCCAATGAGGAGGATAAGAGATTTGGAGTCGTTCCCGTAAATGGCAAGGTAAAGCTGCGTCATGACGGCTCCGCTGAGGCCGACGAACCCCTTCATCAGACCTAACATGATGCCTCGGCTCTCAGGGAAGTTCTTGACACAGGTAACAAGCGAACCAGTGTTTGCGAAATTCTGTGAATTGGCACCGATGCAGATGTACAGGCACATCTGCCACACTTGCGGCTTGGCGATCCTGCCGGTGACAGCGAGCCATATCATGAAGTAGCCAGCAAAATTCATGGCTGAACCGACTAATAGCACGAACCATGTGGGCGTCACCTCCGCAATCAAGCCAGAGAGGACGCCAACATTAGCGCCAAGGTCCTTGCAGAAGCCCAGCAAATTAAGGGTGGACTGGTCGTACCCAAGAGATGCTTTAATATCTTTGGAGTAGATACCGAAGAGGTAAGTAGCTCCAGCACCGGCCATGATCCAGAAGGAGGCGAACACCATGAACCATCGGCCCCGGATCAAATGTAGCAGAAAACCACCACCTTGGCCTCTAACAGTGATCATCTCTGCCGATGCCATTTCTTTTCTTTCTCTCCGAAGAATCGCAAGGAATTGAAGGGGTTTTCAGTAGACGGTGGGGTCGTTATAAGATTAGAACCCTTACAGGAACAGCTATGGGGTTTGTTCTTTTTCTGTTAGAGTTGAGGGTGGGAAAGCTATTTATAGCACAAAAGAGAAGATAAAACTTTGAAGAAAGGGAAATATCGGAGAGTAGAGAGTAGAGAGTAGAGACTCCTCTTAATGAGATGGGTTAGACTTTTTTTTTTTTTTTTGTAAAGAGGAAGTTCATTAAACACACAATTGTAAATGGATTAATCGGATAAGTAGTGTACTTCAGTTCTTTGTGTTTGGATAACGACTTTGGTGAATTCCTTACGGTCTGAAACTCAATTTGACTACTGAGTATTCAGTTCCACCAATTAATTTAATTGGCCCATAATGGATTGCAATCAGATGATCATGATGGGCAGCATTTTACCGGTGAAGGGAGCATATGAATAAGATACCAATCTCAAGGCTGAAAAGTGCCAACCCATGTGGCAAAATATAGTGATCAGTGAATAGGATTTAAAGGAGAGGTACGCACTTCCAGGAGTAGGCCCTGCCACTAAAGACTGAGGGGAGCACTTCAACAGTGGATTAGGTTTTCAAATGTGAAAAAATGACATCCTCTTGGATTCCGATCTGAAGGCAGAAAAAATATACACCTGGCAATCCATGTAAAGAAACAAAAGTGGATTAGATTTTCAAACATTCGTCTTTCTTTCGGATAGAATCATGGAAAGGTTACGAGGAGAACATGTCAGTGGAAGAGGGTGGGTGGGGTGGGGTGGGGGGGGGGGGGGGGTTCAGTTTCTAATAATCCGGCTGGATAAGAGGAGGATGTGATCAAGTCAAAAACAGGGCATCCTCTTGCTATATCAGTACCCTTTTTTATGCACAATTGTGAAAACATGGACCAAGGTAATCACCAATGACCTACATCCACGTCTATCCTCAACACACTACCCCCGTTCCCTGACTTTCCCTAGTTTGGGCCGGGCCAGTGGGCCTGGGGGAGGCGGAGGCTTCACCAATGACCTACATCCAAATTAAGGTGCTGTTTGATAAATCTTTTTTAGAAGATTTTTTGGTGGATTAAACAGTTAAAAGATGATCACTCCTAACACCTCAGTAATTAAGGAATTTAATAGATTAAATATTTCATTTGACAAATAATAATACTATTCCTGAAAGCATAAACCAAACAATGGATCCTGAAACAGAAAGGGTTTTTATTTCTTTTTCATGGGTCCCACTTACTTGTGTTTGCATTGATCGTTATTTGTTAGCCTTGCTCTTGGAAGTGGTTTGATAACAGCTGAAGTGGCTAAACAATGCTTTGTCTTCTTATCTACTAGTGTAGGAGCACATATGTGTAAGTATTAACTATAGTATTTGAATTTAATTTTTATTTTATGATTTCTGTGGAATCTAGGACTAATATTCATTTTATATAGTACTAACATACTTAAACAATAAAGATAAAAGTTAATATTATATTATTAAATTTAATTTTTATGACCTCTACTAAAAAAAGTATCTGCACAGATAAATAGGTGATATTATAAACTATTAAAAGAATTAAATAAATAAAATATTCAGAACTATAATAATCAACTCAATTTCAAATTCAACCATTAAAGAATCTCTATACCTCCTTAAAAATTAAACTCATTAATATAGGTCTGCATCAGCCAAGCCATCAGGAGTTATGAAGCGGCCCCTGGTTCATTGAGAAGCTCTGCATCAACAGAAGAATGGTCCATGATAAAAGGGAGAGACAGTCTTGTGAATGCAAGAAGAATGCTTGGTAAGAAGTTCAAGATGAATGAACAAATTCATTAATTTTGTTATAGTCTCAATGTCTCATAGACCCTATCACAACTTCAATAGACTGGAGCTGGCCCCAGTAACAATTTTATAAAAAATGATTAATATGATTATGTGATTGTAAGACTATATATTGAACTAGCGGGAACCCGTGTGATGTATGGGAAATTTTGGATGACTGAATAATTTTATATACTGTTGATTAATTGATAAATTAATAATCAAAATTTGTTGTTAATTAATTAAAAGTATCCAGGTTATTGTTAATATTTAACATTTTAATAATTACATTTTCATTTTAAATTAAAAATAATTATTTTTAATTTAATATGAATAAATATTTTTAATAAATTTAATTTTATTAATCATTTGTAGTATGACTGTTATTATTTTCATTATTTTTAAATGAAATTTTGATTGACTTTAAAAAAATAAAAATAATTACAAAAGCTAACATTTTTATTTATTTCAATAATAATTAACAATTATATAGGAATGACAATGGGGTGGGGCACCCCATCCTTGTCCCCACTCCATAGTCAATACACTCTACCCCATCTTGTCCTCATCCCACGGGGTCAAGCGGGTTTAGGGAAAGGCACCCACTCCCCGTTAGGGGTGGGGAATCCTCGATTTTTCCCGCCTTGTCCTCAGTGTCGGACAAGTTCAGGGCAAGGCACCCACTCTTCATCAAGGATAGGGAATCCTTGAATTTTCCCCACCCCATCTCTAGTGTTAGGCCAGTTCAAGGCAAGGCACCCAAGCCCCATCAGTCCAATATTAAATTTGATGACAAAATTGATCAAAATGATATACACATGGTAAATTTCTAAAAGTACATTAAATCATCTTTGATTTTCCAAAATGTAATTTTATGAAAATTTTAGAAATTTTATTACATTTGTGTAATTTTGAAAATTTATTCAAAAAATGCAATTTAATAGCATATCCAAGTTTAGAATACGAAGTTTTTTTTTTCCTTCAAAAAGAGTGCAAATACAAATATGTACAATACAAATACAAGGTTTAGAAAGATTTTGCAGTGAATATATATCTATTTGCACAATTTCCAAAAGAGCCTAAATCCTTGTACTTTATATTATTTTGTATGTATTGTATGTAATGCACATACTTGTATTTGTACTCTTTCCAAACTAATCCTTAGGCTGTGTTTGGTTGCAGTGCTATTTCATTTGCACTAGTACAAATGCATGGGAGTGCATGCCTTAATTTTGGTTTGACTTTCTTTTACTTTATTTTGCTTCATGTCTTAATTTACTTCATTTGTATAAGCTTAAATTTAAAACAAAAATGAGCCAGATTTTTCACTCAAATCATTTGCACTGTCTAAGGCTGCAACTTGGGTCGGGTTGGCCCAAACCCAACCCGAAAAAGTCGGGTTGGGCTAGGTCGAGTTGATGCTCAGGTTAGGGTTGAAATTCATGAATCCAACTTTATTTCGGGTTGGTTAGGGGTCAATCCAACCCAACCCAAATCCGTCTCTATAGTATATGTCATATATAAATATATGTTATATATATTATATATCATTTGATTTGTTTAGATGTATGATAGTTGTATAGCCCTCACTATATACTATCATGTCTTTCATTTAAGATAATCACTTCACTTAATCCCAAATGAAAAGACTGAAACCTTAAAAACATATTTTATGTTTTTTGAATATGTTATTCTTTATCTCCTCTCTAATATTTATAGGCCATAAAAAATCTATCATAAGTCATAACTCATAATAAACTATAGTCTTAACTCAATATATATGAGATTTGATATCAAATAGTTTATGAGATTTTAAGGGATGCCAATAAGGTTGGGTTGGGTTGGGTTAGGGTTGAGGAATTTAGATAGGGTTAGGCTTAGGGTTGGTGGTTTATAACTTAGGGTTGAGCTAGGGTTGGCCTCAATCTGACCTAACCCGGCTTGACTTGCAGCCAGTCATAATTTTGCATAAGCATAAATTAATTTCAAACTAGCCATTGGCCTTGAACTTTGGGTCCTGGTTTGCTTTGGGTTATGCCTAAGGGTAGCCCAAGCCAAGCCAAACCCAATCTAGGGTGGCAATTAGGCAGGTTTGGGTTGAGTTTCAACTCAATCCGTCTAACCCACCAACCTGTTAATAACCCGTTTAGAGAAAATTAAATGAGTTGAGTTCAACTCATATCTGCCTTGACCTAACCCAACCTACCCAATACATTACATAAGTTAAATAAAAATATAACTTAAATTATAGAAAATTCAAAACGTAAAAAAATTATAGGAAGATATAAAAACTATAAAAACATAAAAAAATTTAAAAACAAAAATTATAAAAAAATATAACAAAGATTATAAGCAAACATAGAAAACAAAAAATAACAAAAATTATGAGAAAATATTACAAACATTGTAAACATACATACGAAATGAAAAACATAATAATAATTGCATAACCATAAAATGACAAGTCGAAGAAGTGCATGAGCAAGATGAATCTACTGGGCTTGAGGTTTCCGGTAATCAAAAAGAAAGCTACTCTGTCCTCTTGATGAAGAGGCTGCCATTGATCACTCTTCCATCGGAAGTCAAGCAAAAAGGAATAGAAATAGAAGAAAAAGGAAGAGTGAAAATTCTGTCCTAGAGGGCAAATAGAAAGCAAGCTCTAGATAAGGAGCTGATGGTAGGAGCTCGGACTGCATGTTCAAATTCTGAGACAGATTAGGGCTTTGAATCAGAGAGAGAAAAAGGAAGACAGAGGAAAGTAGAAAACTTTAAATAGCAAAAGTTAATATTTAATAGGTTTCTGGTTGGATAACCGTGATCTGGCTCACCCAACCCATTAAATACCTATTTATTGGGTTCATCATCCTGCTAATAACCCAGTATTAAATGGATTCAATCCAACCAATTAATTAATGGGTGGGTTGGATTGAAAATTTGCCACCCTAGCCCAATCCAATCGAGCTCCAACTTAAAATAATGCGCACTACCTTTAACGTATAATGATGATGTGCGATCTGGTAGTTAGCACTTAGAAGTCGAGTTAGAGAATTCCTTGCTGTAAGGTGATTTGGTTGCTGAGTTAGAAGGTAACTCAGATGTCCAGCTAAATTAACGGCGAACTGTATAGTTTTTTTAGGAAACTTGCAGGGAAACAATATTAGAGTGCTTATGTTGTTTTACTCGGGGTGGGCAATCCAATGTTTAAATCAGCGAGTTGGAAGTTTTAGAGAGAATTAGAATGCTAGAAGATTAGAGTATGCGAGAGTTGAATTGTGCGTACCTTCCCTAAAAAAAGTGATGCCTTTATATAGGTGTAAGGGCCTGGAGGCCCTTTATAACAGATTCGAGATTCCCAGGGAGCAGTTCCCGCTAAGTTCAGAGAGAATATCTTTGTCAAATACGTGATCCGTGCAAAGGGTTAATGTCTGTTTGATCAACTCTGATGCAGATGATGCATGTAGGCGGGCTTAACGGTTGAGCATTGTTACCCTGGAGAATCCAGTCTTGATAATGGGTTTAAGGAATACGTCGGAGAGCACGTCTCGTAGGTCGCTACTTATACCTCAGTTAGCTTGACAGGTCCTCGAAGGAGGTCACTCCTCACATTGAGGTCCTTTAGGCCGGCAGGGCCGAGGTACTATAGGTCAGTCCTGGATGAGATACGTGCTACTAGTCGCTCTGTCGAGGTGATCTACTTACTCGGTGTTGAGATGTCATCTAGTTATTTAGGGATGCCACGTGTTGTGATGTCACCTCTCATCATATACTATACAATATTGTTGCATATTTGCATCTCATGGTATAATTAAAGTATAATTAGTGTATTGTATGCATTTTGAAAAAAAAAATCCTGAATTTTTGCATATTTAAAAATATATAAAATATGCAATAATTTAAAAGCATATTGTATAATTTTTCTTGAGAGCAAGGTTTTTATGTCCTCCCTCTTAGGTTTGTTGTGATTGATATAAATAAAATTTTCAGTGACCACCCCTCCACCAAGAGTAATGTTTGGTGTTAAAAAATGCGAATAATTTACAAAAATATGGAACGAAAAATTTGAGACTTTTTAATTATATATCAAAGTTTTAAAATATATTTATATTTTTATACAGGAATAAATTTAATATTATCATACACATATTTATATATAAAATATACTGAATTTTCACTTTACAAATAAAATAATAAAAACATAACATTATGCTTCTTTGTTTTTTTTGACAAATCAGAACATTAGAGTTTTATTCATATTAATAGAAATTTACGCATTACATGGGCACATTTCAACATGTCTAGAGATATATGTTCATCTTGAATTGCAAGCAAAAAAAGAACAACTTATGGACATTTACATTTAAGCTTTGATGAGGGGTAATTTGGCCCAACATGCTAAGATGCGAACATGTGGAAGTGGTCTGCTGGCTGGATGACAATTCAACATTCCCTGCCACCTTAGCAAGTCAGGTCAGCTCGGGTACCTCAGGTACCTCGGCCAACACCGAGGTCCGAGCAGCTTGTGGTGGCCCGACCTGCCGAGGTGACACGTAGTCAACTTCTAAAAGATAGCCAGTTGTTTTCGACCCCTCCGGGATCATACTGCACATCTGTTAGCCTTATCCTTATCCCACCTGGATCGGACGGACTTGATAAGCCTTATCAGCTCCCACGAAGTCCACCTCCGAGTGTAGAACAGATTCCTAGCAGCATGGACCGAGGATCTCGGAGGTGTTTCGTAAGACTTATGACAACTCACCTATATAAGGGCACCAACCCCAATGTTACAAGGTACGCACAATTATTTGCTCACTAGCCTTTTAGCATACAAGCTTTCAGCTCGCATACAAGTTACTAACTTAAGCATCGGAGCACCCACATCGGGTCCTCTGAGTGTTCTTCTCTTGCAGTTCGACCGGTCAACAAAGCGGACCATCATCCGAACTGCCCTCCAGCTAGGAGCATTCAGATCGTGCACCATCAAGCTTCTTGATATATAGATGAAATTCAAACTTTGGAAGTGGGCAACTAGTTAAGCTACTTGTTCCCAATGCCGATCCATCAGTTAATGCTCTCTAAGCGAGAAAGCATATGATGATGTGCAATCTGGTCGGTCCTAGTTGTCGGTTACCTCGCCTCTGACTAAGTTGAAGGTGCCTGAAACATGAAAGAAGTTGGAGATTTCCGGGGAGGAACCCGGTTGGAACACTCCGAAGCTCAAGTTAGTGCTCTAGAGAAGGCAAGGGAAATAAGGGACTTCAAGACCAGAAAGCACGAAAATCACATATCTCATTCTTTGGGGGAAGGGGGCCTTTTATAATCACCCTAGTACACTCACTCCCATACCTCTACCAGATCGGGCATCATCACCTCCGCCAGATCGGGTGTCATTATCTCTGCCAGACGCCAGTTCAGGTGTCATAACCTCTGCCAGTTGCCAGTTCGGGTGTCATAATCTCAGATAGTTGCCAGTTCGGGTGTCATAACCGCCACTGTCTCAAGACCCTTATTACTGCAAGGATTTAGGCATCGTAGCTTCCAATTTCTGGAGTACATAAACGATAAACCTCCTTCTGCAATATGCGGTTAGAACTAGTTTGAAGATAAACCTGAGATCGGCCTTTGGATCAAATGAGCCATCTGAGTATAAACATATATTTTCATCTGCAACAGTTGCATTCATACGAAGGGTTGAGAAGTATAGTTTAAATATAGTAAGATCTGAAGCTTGGAGAAGAAAGACAACGCTCTTCCTTATTGTGGAGAGAGAGTTTACTGAACTGAGCCATTTTGTAATGACTTGTTGGATATGCTTACCTTGAATGATATCAACATTTACTACATCTGGGCTTGATACAATGATACATACTGTTCTTGCAAATAGACAATTAAGGCTCAGTTTGGAAGGAGTACAAATACAATGTAGATTGCAAAACCTTATATTTTGTATTATTTTGTATGTATTTGTATTATATATATTTGTATTTGTACTCCTTCTAAACTGAGCCTAAAGAACAGATGGTAAAAGGTTTTCATGTCTTGACCTCTTAAATAACTGTTTAACCTAAAAGCCCATTGGACTTGAAAGTGTGGACAAGCAAAGACCCTCTTATACCTTGAGCTGAAATTTAATTAATTATAGGATAAATTTCTTAAACTATCATTCTGGTTTAGGTAATTGACTAAGTGTATCCTTACTGTTTGAAAATTGACTAACACTACCTCTACTGTTTCTAACAATTGACTAGTACTTTCCTTACCGTTCGCGTTAGTTAACAGAAAGACGAAAAAGACAGAAAAAGGGGGAAAAAAGTGTTGGTTCGTCAAAACCCTAACCTTTCGAACCCAGAAGCTCCATCTGTGGTGAATCGAAAAGGATTACTATTTAATGGCTCAAGAATCCCTACCTTATCTCGGTGTTCAGAAAACCAAAGTCCCTCTCTACTCATCAAAGCCTCAAAGATGATACTTTCTTCATCAATTTATTGAAAGACGAGAGACATTTTTGTAACTACAGGCCTATTTATTTTCCACTCACAGGGAGCACGCACTCCCTTCGATTTGAATCTTTGGTCTTTAAATATGATTAATAAGTCATTTCGGATCCGCCATTCTTGTTTCAAACTCGGAGGCAGAGCTCTGAGGGCACACACTCCCTCTGTGTTTTCCATTATATTTAGTCTTTTAATATTTAAGCCGAAGTTTGTTGAGCATAATTAAAGCTTCTTGCATTTTGTATATATCGCTAAAGAGATTTCGTGCCGTTACAAGCGTGAGTTTATTTGTTGGAACCGAGGTTGACAATGAGCTTTAATTTAAGGACTATTTTTCTTAAGGTTTAGGTTGCAATCTTGTTCGATAATGGAGTCTTGTGCTTAAAGAGCTTCATGCTTCAGAAACCAGGAACTTTACTCGTCTTCATCACTTACTGAAAAAGCTTTTGTATAATCAGTTGCTGGCAACTTCATCGACCGAGAATAGGAGGTTTCAGAGGGCAACTTCATCGACCGAGAATAAGAGGTTTCAGAGGGAGAGAGAAGGAAAAATAATAGGAAATACGAAATTGTATTTTGTGGAAGCTTGTTTGAGATTTTTTGTTGGTAGTTATAATAAGGGTAAATTGGGTAATTTTAGAAGTTATAACAGTCATGTGATACATATTTGAATGGTTTATGACGGGAAGTATTAGTCAATTGTCAGAAATAGTAGGGATAGTGTTAATCAATTTTAAAACAGTAAAGGTACACTTAGTCAATTAACTAAACCATACAGATAGTTTAAAAAATTTACCCTTAATTATAATTGAGATGGTGAGGATCCAAAACCAGACCACTTGATCAAATAGGCTCCGATACCATCTCAAAAAACCACTCAACCTAAAAACTCAAGCGGTTAAATGAGGTCTCTGAATAGATTTTCATTTTTTAACATGACTGCATATGATACATTTCTAGAGCACTTCTCCATGGTTTAAATTTGCCTTGCATAGACAATACTACCCTACAAAGCTTTCTAAGTAAAAACTTGATATCTGTAGGGTATTTTGGTATTCCATATGACCATCCATTTGAGAGTCTTTTTTCACCATAAAGAATCACTCTTCTTGGGTTTATAAATGAAAGGACTAGATATGGGAAAATATTTGTCTTGTAGGACTGGCCAAAAGAGAAGTTGGTTGAGGTAGAAACCTCTAGATTTGTTTAGCAAACATTACTTTGTTTATCAAATGACTATCACTAAAACCCAGTCCACCCTTAGCTTTTGGCATGCAAAACTTGGCCCAAGCTATAGTATGTAATGACTTTGTAGAGATAGCAATTTCATCCGTCCCCGTGGGGTTTTTTGACCACCAATCGGGGTTTGGGATGGTATTTATTCATTATATAAAATATAAGTAAGAATGGTCAGGGTGGGGTGGGGCAAAGTTGGGGATGGGGTTAGGATTTTTAGCCCTGTCAGGGTTCGAAGCAGGGATGGGGCAGGGAATTTGAATTTAGGGTTGGGTACGGGGCAGGCAAAACCCGGCCCCACCCTGCCCCGTTGCTATTCTTTTGGCTTTGGGTCATTGCTTTCATGTCACGAAGGTTGTGTTTGGTTGCAATGCAAATAAATTTGCACTGATGCAAAACCATGACAGTGCAAATGATTTGAGTGTAAATTCTGACCTATTTTTGTTTCAAATTTTAGCTTATTTTGTTTGATTACAGTACAAATAAAATAAATTAAAACATGAAACATAATAAAATAAAACCCAAAATAAAATTAAACAAAAATTTGCATTTTTTACATTTGCACTCCCATGCATTTGTACTAATGCAAATAAATTTGCACAGCAACGAAACACAGTCTAAAAGTTCTTATTCATTCTATCAAACTTCAGGAACAGGTTATTTGGGAAACAATTTTGTTGACATAGAGTATAAATGAATAGCTTGATCAACTGCATAATTATAATTAGGGTTGCTTTACCAGCTTAGAAAGTAATCGTGATTTCCATGATTCCAATTTGGGTTGATAACCAATCTTCCATCTCTTTGCCTTAAGTTGTAAAGTTAAGGCCTAACCATAATTTAGGGTCCGTTTCATTTACAGGAATAGGGGATTTGGAATTGAAATTAGAATGCATCATTTGATTCCAACTGTTTGGTTGGTCAGAATCAAAATCCCATTCTCATTTCTGGTGGAATGACATTTCCCCATTTAAGAGAATGGTCATTCGCTTCCCAACTCCCCTCCCCTAGGAATGAAATCCCATTCCAGCTAATTCTAATTCCAATTCCTATTCCATTCCTGTCTGAACCAAACAGACTCTAACAATAATCCATTCCCATTCCAATTTTGAGGGATTTTGATTCTTATTCTAATTCCATTACAAACATGTCCTTAATTTCCAAATAAGGGCCAATATCTTTTGTGTATTGAACACCCAAGGTTTTAAAGAAAAATTTCTGATGGTGCTTGTGTACATTCTGGCTCGGGAGAGAGTCAAAATTCTGATATTACCTATTTTAGCCGAGCTACTTGATTACCCAACACACGTATATTATTTTCATTCATTACAAACACATTCTGTGATGCTTATCACTTTTACTAATGCTTTATCCTGTACTCATGTGACGAATTCAGATTTTTTAATTTTCAAATAATCAAATTATCCAAAATGTTCTCCTTAATTTCCATACCATCTCACCTTAGCTAACCAAAGAAAGAGAAAAAAAAACTGTTTTTCACCATGACCAAGAATGCAATACCCCCTAATTCTGCAATATTTCTGCAGAAGTATGTTTTGTTGAGATATATCTGACTAGTGTTTCAATAGAGAGGGAATTGCAGCTATTGATTTGTATTCAGCTTCTGTTGATAAAAAATTCAAGCCACGCCAGGTTGCATTCCCATTTCATCACAAACGGACATTACCAAATAGATTTTATTATTGTTTCTTAAATGCTGATGTGGCAAGTTCGTCCTACACCATGGTCACAAAACCCAGAATATCAAGAACCTTACCCATCAAGGAATTCCAATAAACAACTCTGTATTACCTCCAAGATATCATGGGACCCATAAAAACACAAAATACTAAAAACATAAGTTTGTTGGGAAGTCCACAACTATTGATAAGAACTTTATTCATGTAAATTGATAAATTTAAGTGTTTTATAGTATATAGACAATGGCTATTCTTACCAAAGATTAATTCTTTTATGCTAACCAAACTCCACTTAAATTAAAAAAAATAAAAAGTAGAAGATATCAAATATTGTAAGTTTGCACTTTTTTCTTTTCCTTTTTTATTGTGATTAGTATCCGTCAAGCAAGTAGTAAAATTTTTTTGTTGCTTGCAACCGGCAACCCTTTTATGCCATATTTGGTATAATACCAAAAAGACATTATATACCCAAAAAACTTATAGCCAATCACTATCATAAGAGAGGTGGGCAATCAGAATCAGGTGGTATTCATCAAACGTTTGAGAGGGGTATTTTGATTGATCAAAGCTTTTTAATACCATGTTTTTTGGGGGTATCATAGATTTTCTTTTTTTTTTCCCGAAAGAATTAGAAAAAATTAAAAAATTGAAGGAAAGCTCTTACATTTTATGAAACCAAACACAACCCTATGTCAGGGATGAGTTGAGAGGATCTTGAGGTGGGGTATTGGGAGTTGAATCTGGGACCGATAGCGATAAGCATTCACCTGTTGCATAGGCTCAGACCTAGCAACGGGAATAGACCAATCTCCAGATGTAAAGAGTAACAGACTCACCTGCCATCATGTTTCAAATGTTTTATGGCAATGGACCCCTGCTACTGTTACTTTGTTATAGAATAAATAAATGAAGGGAAAATTCCACTGAATTTTTGGGGTAGTGTCATGTTAATACAAACTTTCAAATGTGATTGCATTTTCTAAGGTATCGTTTGGTGTATTTTTTTGTGCAGTCTTTCGGTTGTTTTTTAGTCTAAGAAGATCGAAAATTGGTCTATTTCCGTTTAGCATGCGAAAGGTTTAGCCGTCAAAAGATGTGGCGCCGAAAGGACACATAAAGCCCATTTTTGGGCTGATTTCCGGAAGCTTCTAGAGGTAGAAGAGAATGACTTCGTTGGTCTAAAATCTTAAACACCTCAATTGTTCAGTCTTAAAGTAGAAAACAACAAATAATGTCTTCTTTTAAATGATAATTTTGATATTTTTAATAGAGAACTGACGATTAATTAACGGCAGCGAAAAACTTCATACTTTTTTAAAATTTAGATTCTAAAATGACACGTTTGAAAATTCAAATACCAACTTTACACTACCCAAAAGTTCAAATACTATAGCGGAATTTTCCCATAAATGAAATTAAAATAGGATTGTTCTGCGATATGATCATAGCATATGCTGTGGATCACTGGATCTTATTAGTATCTCACATCAAAGCTCAAAATCAACTTTTTAGCAGGAGCTCATCACCTTTTTGCATCCGACAGCCATGGTGGTTCAACCTCCATGTACAAATGTACATGCTTTATACGCGTAAATTATTTCTTTTTTCTTTTTCCTTACGTAAAGAAGCATATGGGTTTTGGACCTTCTGGTTAACAGAGCCCCATCTTGGTTGTTTATTTATTAACGTGAATAAAATACCGCTGCAAGCGACCATAGTTTTCTGAAATTTTGACATTTATTACTAAGTACGAAAAAAATGTCGGAAGGTGATGTCAAGGTCTTCCCCTCCCTCCCTTTTAATTCTCTGCTTTCGGTACTCTCATCTCACTGGAAACTAGCCGTGTGCTTACCTAGACCCCAAAGAATGGCGAATTCGTCGAAGCATCAGGGATTTTGTTTTGCTTGAGTTTCTGGGTATGTTCCAACTTCTCCTTTTCCTGATTTTCCTTTTCTTTTTCTGTATTTCTCTGATCTTGGTTTATATTTATCACCATTTGAGAGCTACTGGATATGCTGCAAGTTTCTCTTCTTGTTGTTATTTTGTTTTTGGGTAATTATTTGATTTAGATGGTGCCAGTATGCAATATTAGTTTATGCCTTCTTTCTCTGAAAACTCATACTGAAGTCTTATCAAGTTTTGAGCTTTCGGAGTTCTGGGTGTGCTCATTTTTGGTTTGAGATCGTCGATTGCTTTTTCTCACTCTCTTTTACCTGTCATACTAGTAATGCTGTTCTCCCTTGCTATGAATTTTTTTTTCTTGTTTAGTGGTATATGCTAAGTCAAACCAGAGATGAATCATAAATCTGCATAGTTTGGGATCCTCCCTTCGCTCTCGAACTTGAACTGAAAATCATTCTATCTTTTGATTTCTTGCCTTGGTTTTTGATAATGCCTCGAATTCTGAGCGTTTTCCTTCTTGGGTTTGTCTTGCTTGGTATTTAGCATTTCCGAAATTGTGCTTTCAAAGTTGTTGGTGGTAGATCTCTTTAAATGATCCTCTATGACGAAGTGATGCCGCGTTAGGACCTTATTTTAGTTTAGTTTGGTAAAGTTTTGAGCAATGCCATATCAATCTAATGTGCTCTTCACTTGTAATGTTTGTTAAGTTTGTGCACTTGACAGTTCGACAGGTACTTGAGATTTGAATTATTTCTTTGATGGCGATCCATTTCTTTAGTTCTGTTGATGATGAGCAGTGAAAAAATGGCTGGCTTTTCCATCAACAGTTATGACTACAACGATGGAGATTATCTTCCTGCTCTTTCAGGACTGATTATCCAAGAAATGTCCTTGTTGTTACAAACTCATACTTTTTTCCTGCTTCCCATTTGAGGAGGATGTTGATTCTTCCTATTTGACCACTTGAATGTGGCCAATATGAAATTTGACAGGGCCTGTATTAGGGAAATGGATCATCCTTGGCAGTGCTGCCATTTCCTTCATTTGCAATGTTTCTAGGGATTCAAACAGCATCTGTTTGTCCAAATTCAAATCCGAAATTCAATCTGGTTAAGGGTGACCCAAATTAGACCCATTTATTATTGGATCAAATACGGATCTACCCTTCTTTGTTCTGATATGATCTGATTCGATTCAATTTTGATATATATGCTTATGTACTTAATATATATGTTGCATCTATTAGGCTGCGTTTGGAACCGATGTAAAACGTTATTGGTGTAAATATTTATGCCGGTTCGATTTTGTCGTAAATCGATGTCGAAGTTCATTAAAGCAGAGTTTTACATCGATTATTGATGCAAATATTACATTGATAAAATCGATGTAAAACACTTCTTTTCTCATGCACACTTTTCGAAATTCAAATGGTTACTTTTTAATGGTTCAATGTAAAACGCCATCTGTGTACTTTTACACCGATGATGTTTTACATCAGTTCCAAATGCAGCCTTAGTAAAGTTGGTTTGGATGCTGTCTTTTTACCATATGGTTATAGGTTAGAGTTTAATACAAGTTATTTTCAGTTCATTTTGTTTATGATATAGAATGTCAAAAAGTCATCTTTAGTTCATTTTGTTAATAACATATAATAGTTTGATCATTTTAAGTTAAATGTATTTATGCTATTCACAATCCAACTTTAAGCCAAATTTGGTTAGAATCTGATATAAATTTGATGGAGAAGATTTGATTCAAACCCAATTATAAATTCAATTCAATCTGTTTACAACCCAAAATGTTTCAGCTCCAATATCTTTGGTAGCAAGTAACTAAAATTGCAACTAAGTATATTTTAGGGGACTAAAAAGACTAGATCTGCACTGAACCTCATCCTGCTAGACACTTGACTTGTGCATCTTTTATAGCCTTATTATGAAGGCATTTATGTAGAACCTTGATCAAAGAAATTGATGTGTTTCCCGTTATTCCCGTTTTCTACTGGCAGGACAACCATGTTTCTTTTTACTGGAAAATCCTATAAATTGGAAACCGTATCTAGGGTTCAATAGCTAGGTGGAAGGCTAGGTAGTTGTAAGAAATAGATAAAACAAGGATTGAAGTAGAGTGAATTTGGTTGATCAGTTGATTGTAAGAACAGAAAGCTTTCTAGAAATTGAGAAAGAAGTAGATGAGAAGGCCTCTTGTGAGGAATACATGACGAATGCTACTACTTAAATCCTTTATTGCAGTGAAGTGTCAGCACATTGATTTTCCATCACTGCCATGGTTTTTCCTAGACCCATTTTGGTGCTTTCTAAATTGAAATTTGATATTTTACGATGTTTTTACATCATTTTACCCTTATTTATACCATGTGATATGGTTTAGCTGCATAAACCTAAAATTGGTACACTTCCCATATAAAACACCAAAGTGAGTTACTAGTTGACCATGAAAAAAATGCCTCATCACCTAAGAACCACATTAAAAACTATGGGATGGTGGGGGTTAAGAAAAAGACCAACATGAAGCTCTTCTACAGTTTGTACAGTCATATAATTTAAACAACATAAATTAGGGGTGCAAGTCAGGTACCCAATTTTAAGATTTTACACTGCATCAGGCCCGAGTTTTCAGGCTGGACCCATTCAAATTTTGACAAAGCCCCAAACCTGAGCCTGCCCAAGTTGCAACCTTAACATAAATTAGTTTACTGAAAATTTGAAACCACAACCATTAAATATGTGCAAGGCTGGAATGTTCTGCTAACTGCTATTCTCATGAAAAGAGCAGTATATATTCTTTGAGGATTATGTGATCCATGTTCCTAGTTATAACTAATATGGATGTTCCACCCATTACATGACTTTTTTTTTTTTCTAGTTATATGCTTAGGCATAGAGTTCTTGCATCCATTTCTTTTATTCACCAGCTACATGAAATACAATTTCCTTCTTCACCTGCTTTTTGATAAATAAGGAATTTTATTAGAATAGAAAGGCTAATGCAGTGAAACAAAGCTGCAAGCCTGCAAGGCAGCAAAATACAAACTTTCTCCATTTATTTCACTTTTTTATCCCTTGTTTTGTTAAATATCACATTTTTTTTTATGAAACAGGATATATGGTCTAAAAAAATATGGAATTATTTCTAACAAGTATTGATTATATAAGAATTTTTTCAATATTAAATAAATTAACAGTGTATATTCAAATCAAACAATAGGATCATATTGTGAAGACACAAGCTAGTTTGGTGTACTGTGTTACTGTAGGTTGTGTAATGTAAAATACTTTCTTTGTATATATTGGTAATATACCTGTCACATAGGGACAATTATCTGCAACCAATCCCTCATATTCAATTTTATGTTTTGGCTTGGTTCTCCTAGTTTTCAGCATACACATTTGCAAAATCTGTTAGATAAGTGACTATATTTTAGTTCTTAATATTTAATACAAATAATACCCATCTCACCTCAATTTCAACAGAGGATTATTCCTATTTTTAGCTAAAATGAAGGAATAATGGGGTAGAGGGCTAAGTAACTGCCTTGGACATTCTATTTGCTTGTTTCAGTGAAGATTTAAGGAACTTCAAGATTTGTGATGCACAATATTGGCTATTCAAGTAGATTAACTTAATGTTTTGAGTTGGGCCTCCTGGAAGGGAATGAATTTCCCTTAGATTGTCCAAACTTCTTGGTGCAATTTGACTATAGATTTCTCTTGGGTGCTTCCTTCTATTCCCTAGGTAATTTTCTTATTCTAGAGTGTTTTATTCACTAGGGCAAATACTACTTTCTGTATGATGCTCCATTGTCCTTTCTCTTTTTTTCTGATTTTCCTTTTTGAGATAATGTCTTGTTGATACTTTCAAGAAAACTTTCTTATTTCTAGGAGTAAAATGTGGAAGATTTCACTCACTACATAACGTAACATATGCATTTGAGAAAAAAATCAATCTAGAAAGTGAAGCTTAATTTTTTTTTTCTTTTGATAAGTAAAATAAAACAACCACTAGAACAAAGAGTATACAACTAGGAAGCTTGCTCCACCAAACATATCAACAGAAAGTGAAGCTTAATTTGATTTAGTAAAGTAGTACATGTGGTTGTTCATTGACATTTCCTTATCTGTTATGGCTTTTTGGGGATTTTCTGTTTTTTGTTGTACATTGCTATGCTTTTACCATTAATATTTTCTATTACTCATCAAAGAATCAGAGATATCTCAATGTGACATTTTCTGTTATATTGGGTTGACAATCTATAACAAGGGAGAGACTGAAGAGGATGTCATGCATAGAATTAGAGCAGGATGGACAAAATAGAAGGGTTCATCTGGAGTATTACATGAGAGGAGAATACCACTTAAGCTAGAGACAATTTTATAAAACAGTTGTAAGGCTAACACTGTTGTATGGGGCAGAGCGTTGGGCAGTCAAGAAACAACATGTACAAATAATGAGTGGAAGAAAGGTGAATGTTGAGATGGATGAGTGGAAAAACTAGAAAGGATATGACCATAAACAAACTTATTTGGAAGAACCTAGGAGTAGCTCTAATAGGTGATAAAATCAGGGAAAGTAGACTAAGATGATTTATTCATGCGTAGATAAGATCATCTACAGCACCAATAAGAAGTGATCTATTACAAGTTGAGGGGCCTGAAAAAGCCAGGGACAGACTAAAAAGGACATGGGTTGAAATAATGGGAAATGATTTAAGGGCTCATAATTTAACAATGGATATGGCATTGAATGGCTGAACAGGGTTTATGTAGTCAACCTCATATGGTGGAACAGGCTTGAAGGATCATGAGTCCATGTCACGTAAAAAGGGTTGGTAGCATGAGTTACATCCTTCAGTTTTCCACATAAACAGTTAGAGAGCTAATTTAAGGAAATGAAATTATGTTTCTGTATCTTTTTTGAAAATAGATTTTTTGGGGGTCCTTAATGGTTGTGTATAATGTACAGAAACTCTTTGTACAAGGATCATATATACTTTTTTTATTTAATACACTTACTTTAGTTTCAGAAGAATTATGTTTCTGCATTTCCATTTGATTTTAATATTGATACAACTTTAATACGGTGGAATTTACATTTTAGCTTATAGTCTTTTGTGTTAATATCTTGTGTCTCTAATTGAAGACCTGCGGAGGTCCTTTTTCTACTTATGCAATAAAATTGTATTCCATGCTTGAGTATACTGATCCTCTTGCATCTGATTGATTTTTAACTAAAATATCTTTCTGATGTCTCATTATGCACAGTGTTGATCTGGCACATGCGTAGCCACTGAATTTATTGAATTTGTCCAGAGGATCTCTCTTCCCCCTATCTGAATCATTTATTTCCAAGCAGTGGCAGTATGGTGTCATCACCGTGGTCTATGTTGTTAAAGTTACGTTGTGTAACCATTGATGTAACTGGCACACTTATAGCTTACAAAGGAGAACTTGGTGACTACTACTGTATGGCAGCCAAAGCTGTTGGATTGCCTTGTCCAGACTACAAGCGCATGCATGAGGGATTCAAAGATGCATATACCAACATGGCAAAGCAATATCCATGTTTCGGCTATGCAGAAAAAATGCCAAACATTGTCTGGTGGAAATCATGCGTCAAAGACTCCTTTATCAGGGTAGGATATAATATCACATACTTGGGTCATTCCATCAGTCTTTTCTTGTCAATGTATTTCCCAATGCTGCTATGAAATAGTATCTTCTTTTGTTGGCAGGCAGGCTATGAATATGACGATGAAACATTTGAGAAGGTTTTCAAACGCATATATTCTGTATTTGGTTCCTCTGCTCCTTATACCATCTTTCCAGATTCCCAACCATTCCTAAGATGGGTGCGTGAAAAAGGAATCACTGTTGGGATTGTGAGCAATGCCGAATACCGGTATCAGGATGTCATCCTTCCTGCCTTGGGCTTGGAACAGGTAAAACACATTGGTTTTATTCATGGATTCCTTCTGAAAATCAACTTATTTAACATTTGGTCTGATTTGTTCCTATTTATACTTCACCCAGTACTTGACTAAAGGTTTGGTAGAACTTGCATTGGTAAAGTTGATCATCTTGATTCAAGTGGTTTCTTTACCGAAAAAAAAAAAAAAAAAATTCAAGTGGCTAGATGAAGTTTCTTTTAGAGAAATTTGGTTCATCTTCTTGGCTACCCCCAATTGTTAGTGTTTTTTCTCTTAAAAGACTTGAAGGGTTAAAAAGACCCCTTTTTTTGCTCAAACGAAACCATTCCATGATTGCTTAGTTTGAATGTTGTACTTTGGTTTCTAGTGTGCTTCTGAAATTATCCTTCTAGTTCTCCAAAGATTTTCCACTATAGATGAAGACACAGCTACTAGAATTTTTTCCCAGTGTAACTCTGTGGTGCATTGTTTAACCTTTTCTTCGTCAATATCAATAACCAGGTGTCTTGGTTATTTGAAAAATGATAAAAATTTTGCGTATGATTGATTATATGTGTGTCTTCCATGCACTTGCAAATCTCATATCTGTGATTCTTTCTTTTTTTGCAATTCAGGGATTCGAATGGGATTTTGGTGTGTTCTCTGGTCTTGAAGGCGTGGAAAAGCCAGACCCTAGAATCTATGAGATTGCGCTGCAGAAGGCTGGAAATATTGCACCGGAAGAAGCTTTGCATATTGGAGATAGCTTTCGGAAGGATTACATGCCGGCAAAGAGCATAGGAATGCATGCATTGCTGTTGGATAGATTCAAGTCACCTGATGCTGAGAATTGGAGGAAAGCAGGTGCACTTGTGCTTCCTGATCTAGTGGCTACACAAGCTTGGCTTACTGCAGAGAACTCATCTTCCCAGGAAGCTGCTTCCTATACCTGAGATGGGGTTTTTTCTGTTATATTTCTTTCTTTATTTGGTACAATTACCTGAGATGATGCTGGTTGCTGGATTAGTGTTCCTAATGTTGGATAGGATGTTACCTTGGCTAGGTACTATCTTCATGCCCAGATACCCTCAAATTGAATTGTAGGGTTGGGTAGAAAGTGTATAGCCCTGGAATGACAGAATCCAATGCGTCGGTGACTGGATTCACATAACCGAGTCGTTGAAATTATTTAACTGACTGATATATGCATGCATCATGCATGTGAATCCATATTTCATTGTGTCAAATCCTTGAGTTGTCTTGTTCGTATTTTTATGGAACAAATTCTCAGGGATTCTGGATACAGCAATACCTCAATCTTTCATTTCACACTATTTAACATGTTCAGCTGTGCCAATGTCAATGGATTAAGAATAAAAGAAGAAACTGCAGAGCAAGAGGACGAGATAAAAGATTTTGCTATCAAATGTTGTAGGCAATAAAAATCATCATTTTTGTCAATCCCACCATGTAATTTCCAGCTGAATTGGTTTTCCCCATGTTTAAATCTTTCGTCTCATACTCTAATGGCAAGAAGGGGAACATGTTAAGTAGTGTGAAATGAAGGAGCAAACTAACAATAGGTGGGTAGCTTTCCTGCATTGCAATAGAGGCCTAGAAGCCCAGACTGAGTCCTACTTCAAGTTCACAAGGAATTTGGAGCCACAAAGGAGTGACGTTTTACAGAATAAAAAAAAAAAAGCAAAGTATTTCCTTCATTTTATTACTTTGAGTAAACATGGAATTTTGAAGAATTTGGAGAAGTTATTTCGTTCATCATCATAAGTTCTTCAGTTCAGACATCAGAAGTAAAGAAACTATTTTTTGGGGTAATGCAATATCTTCAGAAAAAAAAAATTCCAATAAGAAAAAATAAGATGTGAGCAACCCGAGTTATGCATGATGTAGTTGAGTTCACTGGGCTCCATTGTGGTGTGATTGAAACCACACCAGACCCATCAAATGTTTCATACTGTATTTAATGTGTTTTGAACTACATATCATCCAATTAATCCACGATTGCGTGGAGGAAACTTGGATATTTTATCATGAATAAAAAAAAAGGGTAAATTACAAAGACCCTTCCTATATTATGGAGTCTGTGACAAACACCCCCCTCTATTTGTTTTGCGATAAAGACCCGCTTTCCGATAGCTTTTCGTTGAAATCTGCCGTTGCAATATTTTTTAATCTCTATACTATCCTTGTAAAAAAAGTACTGTTCATCCTCTCCGACCTCGTGACACAGGAACAGCAGCGGCCGTAATTCCTTCTACCTCATATTCTTTCACATTTCTCTCTCTTCCTCCGATCTCTCTTATTCCCCTTCCCCTTTCTCTCCTCCCCTTTCTTTTTCAATGGCTACAGTCTATAGGACAACAATTATTTTCCCCTTTCTTTCTATTTTTCATGCCTCTCTCTCTCTACCGACAAGATGTCGACGAATCCCTCCAGGCGCACACATACTAGTATTTTCTTTTCCTACACAGGGACACATGCTACTGCTTCTGGATGTCACCCACCAGTTGGCCATTCGTAGCTTAACCTTACCATACTCGTCACACCCAACAACCTCCCATTTCTACATCCTCTTCTTTTCAAACACCCTTCCATCCAAATCGTCGTCTTCCCTTTCCCCCATCACCCATCTCTTCCCCCGGCGTCGAGAACGTCAAGGACATCGGGAACCGTGGCAATACTTCCATCATACGCGCCCTTTCTGCACTTTCCGATCCCATCACCCATGTCACACCTAGTCGATGTCGTCGACGTGAGCCGATTGAAATGGAAAACCAGGTAAAGGAAATGAAGAAAAAGTTAAAAATTAAACAACCAATAAATAAAGGCAAAAGAGAGGGGAGGCTAGAGCTCGCTCGCTCTTCTCTCTCAGAGCCAAACACAGCCCTGAAATAGACGAAGGCAGGGATGAGAAGTTGTTTAATATTCACAACTTCACCGACCTCCTCTGAACTCTCTCTCTCTCTCCATTTAAGACTGAACATTGTTGTCTTTCTTCTCCTGTGCTCAGAAACCATCTCTTGTTCCCTGTGTTTAGTTGAAAAACCCCCCAGAAGAGGATAGCTGGGGAAAAAACTATCTGGGTTTTGTATAATTTCTCCTCTTTTTCAGCTATTTGGTTACTGAATCCATCAGCTTTCTTTCATTTCCCATTGTGTATTTTCTCTTGAGTGCAAGGGATGAGTAAAGAAGAGTTCTTGAAGATCCAGGTACGCCATTTCCTCTTCTTTCTTTATTCTTTTTACTGGGCTTTGCTTGTTTTAAGCTCAAGATCCAGGTGTCCTTTTCCTTGTGTTGTTTCTTCCACTGTTTTCAAATCAGATCGGATCGGACGGTCGAACCGGAAAAGCCGGGAACCGGCTATCTGATCAGTTCCGTTTTTCTCTAAAACCGTTTTTTCCTTCAAAGTCAACAAATCGCTGAACCGGCCGGTTAACCGTTCGAACGGTTTCCACTGTTTTCTAATTTTTTATATTTTTTTATCAGAAAGGGCTAGCTGTTCGAATTAAACGATCGGACCGTTTGAACCGGTAACCGAACCATGACCGATTCGTTTTTAAAAACCACGGTTTCTTCTTTCTTTCATCTCTCTCCGGTTTATCTTCTTCCATTTGCAAATCGAAATTTATCCCTGATATTGTTTTTGTTCTGATGGATGTAAGCGGAAGGTGAAGAAACTGTTGCATCATCTCCAGAAACTTTTTTTTTCTTTTAGAAAAAAAAAATACTGGTTTTTGTGCAGAAACATTTTATTTTCCCAGAATTATAATTTCTCAAGTGGGTTAGCTGGAATTTATTGGTATTTTTAGCCATTTGTGTTGATTTTCACTTCAATCGGCTCAGGTCGAAGACATCAACTAGGGGGAGAGAGAGAGGGAGAGAGAAATGTAAAGAAATCTGAGGTATAAGGGATTACCGCCCCTGCTGTTCTTGACTTCTTGTATCGTGAGGTTGGGAAGATGAATAACGTTTTTTTACAAAATAGTATGAGGATTAAAAAATATTACAATGGCAAATTTCAACGAAAAACTATCGGAAGGAGGTCTTTATCTCATAATCATAATACAAGAGGGGTCTTTATCGCAAAACAAAGTAATGGGAGTCTTTGTCACCCCATATTACAGGGGAGTCTTTATAATTTACCCAAAAAAATTTGGCAGCATTTCATGGATCGAAACCATCTTAAATTCTTAACACAACTAAGGCCAGCTTTTCTGTAACATTTATCTCCAACTCTTGATAGATGACATGATATTGGATTCATATTAACTCTACTTCTGGACTAAGACAAAAGGCAACCAAGTTGAGAGATGGAAATAACAAAACAAAGCCATCTGGCTGTCAACTTGCTATCTCCATCCTAACTGTCCTTATCCAATATACTCTCGAAGCCCTCAAGTTGTGCTTGGCTTGAAAGATCAAGACGGAGTTTTTTCTTATATCTTGTAAACAATGCCACAAGGCCCACAACTGTACACATTCAGAGAAGACGGATTTTTATTCTTCAAGCCTTTAAAACTGACCATTTAACACCTTTGTGACAGTAACCACATTCACATTCACACAGGGCAATTAAGGAGCAATGAATGGGTAGAGTCCAGGTGTCCCAGTTTTATTGGGCCACATAATGAATTGGAGGAAAGCATGGTCCTACATATAAAGTACCCATTTGGAGAGGGCTGAAGCGCAACATCTAGTTTTCTAAAGTGGGCCTTACACGAACAGCCTAGTCTTTCCGCGCGAGCTTCAGGCTCTTTAGAAGCTCGGAAGCCTGAATTCTAAACTTTTTCCGTTTGGTAATTTAGATATCTATTGAGAAAAAGCTCCAACCATAAAAGACGCGAATAACCCGAATTTGGGCTTTTTTAAGAAGCTTCAAATAAAACTTTTACAATCTTTTAGCGCCCCGCGTTTTATTCGAACATGTGTCATGACACACACAGTTGGGAGAAAATGAGTTATCTTTCAACAATATATATATATATTGTTATATGAATGTATAAGTGGGACCCACCAATGGAATGTAGGTCTCACGTTATGTATTATGTGGGGATCACCTATGGAAAATGCATGTGGGCCCCACATACATGTCCACCAATGGTATGTGGGGCCCACATTACATATTATGCATACGTTGAAATGTACGTGGGGCCCACCTTAAAAAATATTTGTAGACTCCATAGTGAAGGATATACATAGGTGGATTTACATATGGGGCCATTAATGGTGATTGCACGTGGGGCCCACAACTATGAAATGCACATTGACATATACGTGGGTCCCACATGTGTTGAATGAAAGGTTTGGTGGCCCACGTACAAGACATTCATATATACATAACACATATATTTTCATCACATTACCAAACAATCTTCCAACTTTTATGGTCTTTCTAGAGATCTATGAAAAATATTTCAACCAAACAGTCTTTGGTCTTACGAGCTCTATTTGCAAAAGTTCATCGTGTCTTTTTAAGTGTCAGATCTTGCAATTGATCTTTTAGAAAAGACTTGCCAAACAGACACCAAATTGGCTGTCAAAGGACAGTATTCTTCATCCTCTTTGACCGAAAGAGCTCCAAAGCAGCTAAGCCATCCAACTGAATCTTCAACACCGCCCTCTTAAAGATAAAGGAGACTGAATTGGGTGGAAAAAAAATCATGCACACCGGGCTGGATCACCTATCAAGAGTGAACACACCAATGTTCCATATATGATGCGGTTCCAAGATGAAGTTGTGCTTTTATCTATCTATCACTATAAAAAGCCAATACTTGTCTTGGACTCGTGCATGTCATAAAAGTTAAAATCCAAATACTATATAATTTAATACTTAAATGTATACATGCATAGTACATGTTCTTCAACTAGTACTATATAAAATAATACTTTCTTTTGATTTTAGTGCACGAGAGAGAAGATAAATCCAAATTTTATATATGTTAATATTTATTTGCACATGATCAAGACTTGTAACCAGCTTCTAAAATCCACTCTTCAATTCAGGGCCGTAGCACCGGTAGCCAATAGCAAACTGGATGATACATTGCATGAGGCACTATAATCCATAATCCTTGGTCCGGATTTGTAGCTGATGTAAATATGGATCATTGGGATGGATATAGCAGAGGGCAGAGGCCATATGTCGCCCAATCAAATTTATGTACGTCTTTCTCCTCATTAATGCAAATTTAGGAATGGCACCAA
The DNA here is from genome assembly GCF_055504915.1 of Nelumbo nucifera. Taxonomy (NCBI): domain Eukaryota; kingdom Viridiplantae; phylum Streptophyta; class Magnoliopsida; order Proteales; family Nelumbonaceae; genus Nelumbo; species Nelumbo nucifera. The sequence goes on along the minus strand of NC_142654.1, from coordinate 7,714,658 downwards.
GATAGATAACCTTCTCTGACATAAGATAAGCGCATTCCCTCAGTAAGTGCCTCTAATATGCTTAATTATATTATATCATTGAGGTGAATGAGATCAATTCAAAACACACACACACAGCGTCATCAGCCTAGCTAGCTATCCACGTTCACTTTCGGGCTCTAAAATCCAAATTGAATTCAATCTCCTGTTTATTACAACTAATAACGAGTTGATGGGGTCGTTTTCTTGGGGATCTCCTTGGCTGTCTGTTAGTAGTATCCAGTCCTCCTTTCCACAAGTAAGCTCTGGAGTCCAGAGGATTCAATCAATCCGACCGACTTCTTATGAAATTAGAGTGAACGGTGGTGAATACTAAAAACTAGCCCAGCAGTTAGCAACCCAAATTAATAATGACCTAGTAATTAAGTACCGGCCTGAGATGGTGGCTCGGCCTCCATGGAGGTGGCAAGGCATCGGATCAGAATCATCATTCATGTAAGTGCAGCAGGTTCTTTAATCTTTATGGTAAGATTATATATGGAGGTGGCAAGGCACACGGCTTCCCATTTACATGGAGGTGGCAAGGCATCGGATCCCACACGTTGCCCCAATTTCTCTGCTTTGAGTTTCTGGGAAGCCGTGTGCCCATGCTCATGGCCTATATAGTAGTGCAGGGCCTTCTCTGTACTTCGCAATATGGGGGCCCATACTCCTTTATGCTCAGTTTGGAAGGAGTAGATTTTATATTATTGAAAACAAGAATTAGTCAAGCTTCTCTAAGTTGACTGAAACTTTAATTCCGTAAATAAAATTTGTTAACAAACAGGGATATTTCCGTCGTCCCAACCATACAACAGTAAAGAATTGCAAAAACTAAAAACAGATACAGAACAACAGCAACCTCACCAGATTTTGTTCAACTCTGCATTCCTATGTATCATGACAAAGTCATGGTAACTATGTGATGTATTTCACTATTTCAAGCTTGGGTTCTGTAAAACCCTCGAAGAATCTGTGCTAGTAATCATACCCCGGCCATTAATTTGTCTATGTAATTACGTACGTCTCGCTATTGACCTGTCCGAGTGGCGGTTGCCGTTGTAGTTACAGATACAGATACAGATGATGGTTTCTCCTCCTGTAGTCTCTCTCTTGGTAGTTGGACACCATTGTCAGCCAAGGCCATCTCTGCCTCTGCGGCCATGGCTTCCTCTCTGAATTTCTTGTAAATATCACTTCTATAGAAGTCCCTTGTTCTATGAACAAGAACATAGGACACAACAGCCCCGAACAATGTCACTGCCGTAATTATGATGAACGACAGTTTATAGCAGTCCACGCCGGTGCAACTCAAGTCCGTGCCGGGTGCCCTGGTGCGACCAAAGGCTGCCATTTGTTTGTTTGCTTCTTTGTCGTAGAGATGCCCTGCTACTCTCACGTTGAGGATGTATAATCCGATTGGGCTCGCCACTGCACCAAAGTTGTACAGAGTAGAATAGTATTTGAGGCCAAAGATTTCAGAAATGATGGCGAAGAGCAGAGGCCATTGTGCACCGAAGCAGAAGCCGATGATCACTGATGCGACATAGAGAGAGCCCGGGACGCCGAAGGCGATAAGAAGGTGGCCGACGCACGAGAGGAGGAGAGTCATGGTAAGCATCAAGGGGCGGGGGAATTTGTATTTCTTCAAGAAGATTTCAGAGGCGAAGCCTGAAACCACTCGTCCGAGATAGTTCCATATGCTCACAAGTGATACAAAGGTGCTGATGCTACGAGAAGGGTAGCCCAGGGATAAGCCTATCTGGCCCAGGTTGTCGATCGCCGTTAATGTCCCACCGACACCGCAGATGGTTGCGAAGAACAGAATCAGCATGTCAACGCTCACCAGAGCCTGTAGTATAGTATAATCTTCACCTCTGTCCGGCGGCCTGAACATAGTGCTCATACAAGAAGCCGACTTTTGTGAAACAGGCGATGAACTTGGCGCTGCGGCAGCTGGTGCTTGCGGTGGCAAAGCCTCTGCCTTTGGTGGTTCTGCTGCTTCAGCGGTTGTCGTTGGTGCTGGCGCTGATGGCTTCTCAACAGTAACCATCAACTGGGAAGAGCAAGACCTGTTTAAGGCTTGCCTCTGCCTCTTGCTCTTCCACATAGCAATTTCTTCTCTGATAACAACGGCAAGTGGGAGAAAGAGTAAGATGAGAACAGCGGCAGCGCTGCCACCATACTCATACTGATTGAAGTCGAACCTTTTCTGTACAATGATCAAGATCATGAGAAACCCGGCCAGGCCGAGAGAGATATAGAGGAAATGGTAGAAAACCTTCAGCTCGTTCGGTTGTCGAACGACCCTCATGATCCTTATAGTGCGCACAAAGCCGAAAGATATCGCGGCCGGAAGCCAACCTATGAGCAGAATAAGAGCCTTGGAGTTGTTTCCATATAAAGCATGGTAGATCTGAGTGATAATGGCGCCACTGAGACCTACAAAACCCTTTAAGAGACCCAGCACGACGCCTCGGCTTTCCGGGAAGTTCTTGACACAGGTGACGAGTGCGCCAGTGTTGGCGAACGACTGTGAGTTAGCACCGAGACAGATGTAGATACACATATGCCATACATGGGGTCGGGCAATTCGACCACTGACGGCAAGCCATATCATGAAGTAGCCACTGAAGTTCATGACAGCGCCGATGACTAGCACCACCCACGGTGGCGTCACCTCGTTGATTAGCCCTGAGAGGATGCCGACGTTGGAACCCAGATCCTTGAAGAAACTTAACAAGTTGAGTGTGGTTTGGTCGTACCCCAGTGAGGTCTTAATGTCATTAGAGTAGAGACCGAACATATATGTTGCACCCGCAGCAGACATGATGAGGAAAGATGCAAACACCATGAACCACCGGCCCAAGACGATCTGGGCGGTGACGCCTCTTACATCTCTCCACCCAGCCCCGCCACCGCTCATCTTGGCCACTACCATCTCTGATCTTGTGCTCCCTTACTCCCCACCTCGTCACAACTGCAAGTGTGGGTCTGTTGCTAGTTGGTTTGATAAATGATGAATCAGAGGACTACTATATATATACACTAGCTACATGTATAGCATATGGACTCAATTAAGTTAGATGATCTAGGAGGGGTTTTATCTAAAGATAAGGAATTGATTTGATGAGCTTCAAGGAAGCTGATAAGAGAATGATGGGGCTGGGTACATTTTGATTCTTTATTATGAGGTTTGACTGGATACGATTTGAAACTTTGAAATTTCCTCTCCTCCTCTATTTATTTTTTCCCTTCTTTAAATATCAAACTGTTAATTTTTCATTGGGTGATTATATGGAGATGATCATTGGATATTGTCAACTTCCTCTCCGAGGATTTCAATTTAAAAAGAAACAAGTTGCTCATCAGAATCTGTTCTGCACTGTTATGAACATTGGGTTTTGAGTTTCACATGGACATACTGTTAAACATTAACTATACCCATAGGCCTCCTTACTTACTGGTCATTTCAAGGTTTTTAAAACCGAATCAGACAACGAATAGGTCAGGGGTCCGTTTCGGGGTCGAACAATTCGACCGTTCAAATGGAATGGATAATCTATTTTGACAAAAAATTAAAAAGGTTGGACAGTTCAAATGGTTCGATTGCCTGGATCAGTGGTTTACTTATCAAACCAACGTTTTTTTTTGGCAAAATAACGGTTCTAGGGTAAAATGAAACCGATCACCTGACTGTTTCCCGTTTTTCGGTCCGACAGCCTGACCCGGTCCAATTTTGAAAACCATGGGTCAGTTAGAGTCAAATTTGGCTAAATTATGAACTCAAGTCATTTAAGTATTTTGACCATTCATATTAATAGAATAAATTAAAGGTCCTTTTGGTTTGCAGTTAGAATCAGAATGAGAATCCTTTGAAATTGGAATCAAAATTGTTTATTCCTATAATTCAGATAATCTGTTTAGTTCAGACAGAAATGACAATGAAAATTTGAATAAACAAAAATGGGATTTCATTCCCAAAAGTGAGATAGAGAATAACCATTCCCTCAAATGAAGAAATACCATTCCAATAAGAATAAGAATATGAATGGGATTTCGATTTAGCCCAACCAATTGGAATCGGAATAACCCATTCCGATTCCGATTCCAGACCCTTATTCCCGCGAGCCAAATGGGGCCTAAACTCCTATGATATTGATCTATGTTGCTTGCGTGCAATATTTCACATGGTGTATGGTAATAGTTTATGATCCCAAAATCTTCTTTATAGGTTCTATCAATCAGATCTTTCTTTTCAAATCTCAACATGTATAATATAGACTTCATGTACTTCTCTAAATATTTAAAAAATGCGAGATGCTTCTGAAAAATTGGTTTCTATATCTAATATTATAGAATTATTATCAATCAACAATTGACTTGGCTGTTCAAAGGCTTATATCAGAGTCAAGTAGATAGTAGGAACACGTTTTATTTTATTATATATAAATTAGGTAAATTAACAATCAAACTCCCTATGCTTATGCTTCTGGGAATTTTCAATGACCTCCCTTATTTTTGAAAAGTGTTTTGATTCCCCCCTTATTTTGCACCTTCTCACCAACAGAAAATGTAAAAATGACATTAATGTCTTGAAGCCAAAAAACAAAGAGGGCGATCTGTTTGGTGTGTATTTAAAAAATCTGCTGATCTCACCTGATTGAAATAACCGATTAGTATTTTAATGAATCATAGCAAAGGATCGACAAATATGAAGGATGAGTAGTAAAGTGTACAACCGTCCACAGCCAAAATTGATTGAAGTAGAGAAAAAAAATGCAATTGATTGACCCAAGGAGAGCTGAAGGAAGTATTTTAGTGAGTAATGGAAGGCTGAGGTTCCTCTATTCTATACTAGCTAATATGGTTGTTGTTGACTTGTTTACACTTGTAAATTAATTACTTTAGGTTGTGTTTGGCAACGTTGGTTTGTCTTTCAATCTAAAGCATTTAGGATTGAAAAGCACTTTCATCATAAAAACACAAATGAATATCACAACATATACTTAAATCATGTTAATTGGTGGGAAATATGCACTGTTGCATTAGTTACATCAATGTCATGTTTATGCCACCTCAACCAGGCCATTGAGACTCTGCCCCCAAGATCAAGATATGTTAAATTGACATCTCTTCAATGCAAAAGCATTTAACTGATGGTGATTCAGTTGATAGGATCTATTAAATCCCTTGCCATCAGGGTGGGGGTAGGGGTAATGGCAATGGGTGATGAATTACCCCCATTGTGTAGCCCCGTGAAATAATGATAATAATAATCATCATCTTGTGAGAGGTTATGAAGATCATGCTGGAATCAACTTGGCATCAATACCCCTCCATCAAGTCTCTAACCACCCATTAAAATAATGAAATGCACAAATATGGTTAACTAGCCACGTCACCATCACTTCCATTGTGGCAAATTAATCCTTGCAATATTGTTAATATGATCAACAAACGTTAACCAATTAAGTGGAATGTGGAATTATTGAACTATGAAGGTCCCCATGTTCTCAACTACTCTTCAACAACTACAATACTAAGATGAATGGGATACAATAATACAATATGGGAACTGGTCTTACGTGGACAGGGGTATTATTCACATGTAACTAATGTGCAAGGGTCTTATTATTAACAAAAAACAAGATTTTGCATTTTACATATTTACATTTATGCTCCTTCCAAAAATAGCCTTAATTTAATAATATCTCACCTTATCAATGAAATTAGGTAGACCCACCATAATACAAGGGTATGGCCCACCATTTTGCCTCCTGAAATCTCTTTGATGGGCCCATCTCTCCATGCATGCAACATAAAAACTAATGACATTATTCCAAGCTCTCACGAAAGTCAGTTCTGATTCTTCTGAATGAGTTGAATGAATTCCACAAGTCCCCTGTAGATTGGGACACTGCACCAGGAAATGACTGATTGTATACAAATTGCATTAAAAACCCTGGTGGTCTTCCAAATGTTACGGCAATTGATAGAGTCCAGATGTTGTTCATCTTTGACCATACAAGCATCTACAATAATCTGGACACAACTTGTCATCACCAACTGAAAATGAAGTACAGGAAAATAGTTAATTTGGGGGATCCTTTTTCATGTTAATGAGATATTAATTTTTCTTGATTTAAGCTTGATTTTCGAAGGAGTGGCTTCTTGTACTGATCTGATTATATAATTGAAGAAACTGATGAGATTTTGAAAGAACATCATTGTTCAACACATGTTATATATAAGTGGTGGAACGTTCGTATGAAAATGAAACTCCACAGTCTTAGAATTAACCATATGATTCTTAATTTCAACCTGTAATATTGTTACAATGAGAAAGCAAAGCACCTTATTTTAATTTGACTGATAATTCAAAGGGTCCGTTTATAAGTCTTTGTTTGGCAAGCGCTTGTATCATCTGTCATATGTAAGCATTCACAATGGGTTGCCATTTGGCACCTTTTGAATTAATCAAAGACTTTCTCTGCAGATGATTTGGATATTTTCAGAGCTGCAAAGTTTTGTTTCTTTGCCTGATTTATGTAGATTGGGGTATTGACTTGAAGTGATAAGGCAATGGTGGATAGCCATTTATTTATTATTGAAAGAAAAAAAAATATATGTCCTTGGAAAATAGTTATGATCTATTCTTCTTCTTCTCCTGTGTGGTTCTAATTCAGATGGGAATCAACAAATTAGAATCAAAATTAACTGGATTGGATTCTCGTGCATTCCCAAAAGGAAGATGAGGGAATGGCCACCCCCTCAAATGAGAGAATGTCATTCCACCAAAAACAGAAGAGGGATTTCATTTCTGCCCGTTCAACCAAATAGTTGAAATCAGAATGGACCAAACAAACCTTTAATGTTCATTACTTAAAACTGCTATTCCGGTGAATCAAGTGAACCCTTGATATATTTATTCACTACTTTTTATTTTTCTACGTACCCTGCAGTTTCTTCTCTATTTGTTAATTAATTAATTTATAATATGCAAATTTCCATGTATTACAACAATTTAAAAAAAAAAAAAGTCATTTTTCATTTAAGTCTTGACAGCTATGAAAGAAAAAAGAATGTTAGCTTCCAATATTTCAGCTCCATCAGCTAAATAATAGACCGAGGTTATTAATTTATATGTTGTTTCCTTGAGAGGCATCTCTGATTTCACTTGTAAAAAAGTGATTTAATTTTAAAAAACAAAATCCATAAAGATGGCGTCAAGACCAAAGTTACGTGTAAACTATACATTCTTCTCTTTCTCTACTCCTCTAATAAATTCAATCCCAAATATAAAGAACTGGGAAATAAGGAAATTGATTAGTTCCATGATTCACCAATTCAATGTCTTAATTAAACTATGAATTAATCCGTGGTCCAGCATCATTGGAGCGAGAGACGTACGTATTAATTAACTAAGACTTAATCTGTGGTCCAGTATTTTTACTGGTGTGATGAGAGCTCAGTTTCATACGCAAAGCAATCTGCTTCCACCACTTCACTGCAATTGCCATTCTCAAATTAGCCAGCTCCTCAGTCCTCACTACGATCTTTGAAGTTTGAAACACTCGTCAGACAGTCAGACCCACTGATTACTTTGTCCTGCTCTGCTCAGCTGGCAATTCTTGAATATCATCAGCCCACACAAGTGGACTAATTTTGTCCTGCTCAGCTGGAACAGTACTGGCGGACTCGTTGCTGACTCACCCATCTCCGGTCCACCTGTCTGCCCAATCGGCCCTCTGTTAGCGTTGCGTGTGCTACTGTCAAGATGACGTGGGCTGACACTAGCGTTTAGCTTTTCCTTGATGGGGCCCACCCGGATTAAGGTTTAAGTAAGACTAATTTATTGAACAGAAAGAAACACATAAATACTTGCCACTATGCCACATGGGAGAAGGCCAAGAAACAGAAGAGGAATGACGGCATTGACCGGTATATATAAAATAGTGAGTGAGGAGCTTAATTTGCTTGTCCAAGTAAAAGAAGTGGGTCGTCGTCATTTGTCTCTTAAACCACTTCAATGAATCCATTACTAATTAACAGCTGTGGCCGATCTTTTGTGTATTGTTTAATTTACATCATCAAATCAATGAATCCATTACTAACAACTGTATCAAGTTCTTGAAGATTTTTAGAAGCTAAGTATATATACTTGAAGATCATAAGCAACTTGGAGTTGGAGGGAGGGAATCTCTAGAGAAAGAGGATAGGGTTTGATCCACGTGGGGTTGATTCAAATTCAATGGCTAATTTATCAACGTCAATGCCTCAACTTTTAGGAAACAAAATAGTATATTTCTCTCTTTCTGAATCATCCGCTTTCACAGAGGGCCACAGACATACTTACTTGCGTGGAGGAAGCAGCCAGTAGGGAAAATTCTCTGAGCTGACGTGTCAAACTATTTGGCTTCCAGCTGGGTTGGAATGGGTGTTCACATTGTTAGTGACAATGGATTGATAAGTGAATCACGTTTGCTTCTTGGATAATTGGATTCACAATCAACTTGATCAATCCCTGTATTTTTCTATATGAAAACCCAGTTGACCCACTTGGTACTTTCTTAGTTTGGTTTCGCTTTTTCAGTCCAACAAGTAAAAGGTTTTGGTATTATTATTGCCCATCTCTCTTGTCTCTTCTCTCTCGCTCTTTCTCTCAAACACAAACACATACACACGGCTGAATATATATTGAAGTATAATCTTCATCATCACAACTCTTATCCCAATTGTGAGAAACGGAGATTCTTTTGTTAAAGATTAAGAAAATGAGTCCTCTCTGACCATCTTACTTATTTTGCATCCGTTAAACATTCAACACATATCATTATCAGGTCTACCTGTACGAGCTCGCTATTTACTTGTACAATTCTTCTGTTTTATTCCACCTCAAGTTTCATTAAATATTGCATTCATTTCGAATTATATATATATATATATATATATATATATATATCCCTTTCAGACCATCTATCTCAGTTTTTTAATCTGGATATATTATGACCAATTTATGCATGTTTACATATTCTGGGCACTGGTTTCATGAGATTTTGTGATAATTAAACCAACTGGGTAATGAAATGATAGCTAAAATTCCTGAGAAATCATGGTGTTTGATATTGTCAAATTCTTCCAGAATATATGTATATGTCATGCCCCTTAATTCTGATCCAGAAGAGGCTGAATGCAAGAGAACAGGAGGAACTTGATTCCTTGCTTAAATGACATTCCTAGAATACTAGTTGTAGCTGTTTATCCTGGGTGAAAAAGATATTAACCTACTTTTTGAACATTCAAATTAATTTGTAACCTCATTATCACTGAACAAAAAAAAAAAAAAAGAAAAACTAATTACAAATAAATTTCAACCCTCTTTTATCCTCAAAAGTTAAGTTTGGCAACTCCCAATTGTAATTTCTCTGAAGTTTCTAATGACCTTTCAGACGCTATTAGCTACATATATGAACCAATAGTACTTGGTCTGTGGGTGTGTGGGACATCCATACCATACTACTGTTGCAATGACCACATAACGCACTGTGGAGAAGACTTTGTTAACTTTTCTTCTTTCTGTCCATATGGCTAGTTATTTATGGATCAGACTAGACCCCTGTTAAAGCAGATGGGAAGAAAAGAGGAGGAAGCAAGTCTTGGCCCCAAGTCAACCTTTTCTACAAGTAAAAGGAGGAAGCTATCACTTCACATATTTAAGTCTTGTTACAAATATGGAAGATAAATTCTGACCATTTCTCCTTCCTCTGCCATAAAGAGTGGAATTTTTTAATTTCTTTTTTCTTACATTCTTTTTATGAAGTCTTTAAATTACAATTGTAGATTAAATTTTGCTTTATTCATATATATGAAGTGAATAAGTCTATATTTTTTTCTTCTGAAAAAAAAAGGGAAAATTCCAAATTAATACCATATACTTTGGGTCTAATACCACTTTGGTCCCTAAACTTTAAAATGCGATAATTTTACAGTATCCAAACTTTTAAAGTGTGCCAATTCAATACCTACCGTTAACCAACTGTCAGTTATGTGTTTCATGTAATGACATGTGCGATTTAAAATTTTTGAAAATGTCAAAACTAACCTTTGGAACACTGTTCATCATCTTCTTCTTGAGGAATTAAAATCGAATCAAAACAATGGTGAACAACCCCAAACCCTCCGAGGTTTCAACACTTGTCACATTCATTAGTTAGGGATTTCAGGGGAGTCATTTGGTTTTTGTAGGAGCTGGATCATTACCATTCCCTTGCAAAATTGTACAAAAAACGTATACCTCTGTTTCACCTTCTTGAGGAAGAAGATGATGAATAGTGTTTTAGTTTTGAGAAGGGCATTTGGATGGTTGATAAAAAATTAGATGACACTCGAAGGGCATTTATGTCTTTTTACATGCCATTTAACAACAGGAATTGGATTGGCACATTTTGAAAGTTTGGGTACTGAATTGTTGTGTTTTAAAGTTTGAAGACCAAAATGACAGTAGGCCTAAAGTATAGGGTATTAATCAGGAATTTTCCCCAAAAAAATGAAAAAAGAACTTACCATAGTTTCTTATTCTCTCAAATGCGTTCATTTCAATACCATCTGTTGGTATTCATCCATCTCAACATATCAAATACAGAGTATATCTCCATTTTTTTTTCCTAGAATGTGAACCCCACTCAATATGGTTAGAGGTGGACATGAATCAAGCTTTGAGTTATTTGAGCTTGGCACATGAAAAGTTTGATTCGGCTCGGTCTAAATTGAGCATTGAGATGAACTCGAGCTCAATATATAGGCTAGCTTATTTTCTAATTGAGACAAGCGTGAGCACAATGAAACTCAACTCATAAAACTTGTGAGCCTAATCGAGCTTTCATTATATATAATATTTTTAATTTTTATATATAAAATAGTAAATATTTTTATATGTACATTTTTTTTAATTTTATATGTATTATAAGAAACAATTTTTATATGAAGTCTCCCGTTCTAAAATATGCTAGAACAATAAGGACACGTCACATACTACTCTCTTGCTTAATTACATGGCTTTCCTGGAATATAGGAAGTTGAATGCTATAGTTTTAGCACTAAATAAAATGAAAATCTAGTTTACTTGTTGTAATGGTAAAATCTTGGGCCACCAAACCTGAGAACACATATTCAAGTTACTTATTAGAAAAAAAAAAGGGAAAATTCTTGATCAGTATCTTATACTTTGGCTCAAGTGACAATTTGGTCCTCAAACTTCAAAATGCGACAATTCAGTACCTAAACTTTCAAAATGTGACAATCCAATACCCGAACTTTAAAAATGTGACAATCCAATACCCGAACTTTCAAAATGTGGCAATCCAGTACCTACCGTTAATTAGTCCATTAACCAGCCGTTAAGTGATATTTGAAAAGTCAAAAATTCCCTAAATATGTCATCTAATTCTCTTTATCAGCCATCCAAACATTAGCAATAAAATGAACAGTCCCGAATTGTAGATTCTTCTAAACAGTCACTAACTTTTTTGAATAGAAGAGGCTAGTTAGGATTTGGGACTGTTTAGTTTTTTGTCAACGTTTGGATGGTTGATAAAGAGAATTAGATGACATTCAAAGGGCACTTTTGACTTTTCAAATGTAACTTAATGGTTGATTAATGGACTGGTTAACAGCAAGTACCGGATATTGTCATGTTTTAAAAGTTTGGATACTGGGTTATTGCATTTTAAAGTTCGATTACCAAATTGTCAATCGAGCCAAAGTACAGGATACTGATCGGGAATTTTCCAAAAAAAAAAAATCCAAAAGTTTTAGGACTTAGGACCATACCCAGTCTATCTCTCCTAAGACCCCATATAACCGAGACCAAACATTGGCCGATGGCCTTTTTTTCTAGTTTAATTGATTAAGAATATCATCACAATCAAGCAAACCAAACCTATCCAATCTCATCAAAAAAAGAAAAGCAAACCTACGTCAATCACTAAAGTTTAGCCCTCCGTTGAATTAACAGTATAGTATTCACACCTTACTGCGTTCAAGAATCAAAGACTTCAATGTCTAGGCCTCAACTCTTCCCACTTGGTCTGGTGGGTCACAGAAACCACCATCTTAAAACTTTGAAAACTTCTCCACTTTTCTTCTTTTTCTTTTGAAGCTACTGTTCCCTGGTTATCACCCGGCCAGTGTGGTATGAATTGCAGATCAAAGAGATGGACCAGCTGCAGGCCATTTGATATATACCGTATTTCCAATCTGCATATCCGACTTCAGAAACACTTGGCTTGGATTTTCTTCTTGTTCTTTTTTGTTAAAGCTACTATTATAATATTCCTAAAAGCTTTCACTCTTATCACACGATATCGTCTGCATCACAAAAGGTAGTGGCTGTTTATGGTTCACATCAGACCCTTGTTTCTTAAAGCAAAATGGGAATTGGGAAGGAAGAAAAAAAGCAAGTCATCACCCCTAACCCAAAGTCAATTCTATTTATCCATCTAAATGTCCAAAAAGAGGATTCTCACGCCTTTTTCTAGATAAAGGAAGTAGAAAACTAGAACTATCACATTTATGTTATGGATTGGATCATCATCTTCATCACCCTTAAAGACTTATTCCATTTGAAGGAGATAAGTTCTGGTTGTTATTTTATTTTATTGGGTAGTAACTTTGTTGTGCCATAATTCTTGTTATAGTCAGTTTTTGGATCATTTTCTTATTACCCCAACCTAATTCCTTTATGAAATTTTAAATAACATTTGGAACCGTTGCTGCTTCTTCATGAAACGTCATTTTGAAATTTCAACTATAAGTGTCAAAGATCAATCCCACGCATATGTGTTTTTAGTGGAAGTAGCTATCTTATGTGATGTAATAAGACAATTTCTCAAAAAATTTGTATTGATAAACCCCAAACGTATCAAGTATAAACGGCAATAGTACCAAACACAACCTAAGGTTATTAATTAAGGATCTCAATTCTCATCACTATATCACTAAACTTTAACATTCTCTTTGCTCAAGGAAATAGTTCAACTACCATAGGGTTCCAGGTTCCTATCCAGAACAGCTAGACCACAGTTAAACCCAAATAAAATAAAACTCTAGCTAATTTGTTGCAAGTTAATTCAAATTAATTAACAACCTCATCGCTATCAAGTGAACCAAAACCTGCCTAACTTAAATTTAACAATCTTGAGGCTTAATGATTACATTTCAGAAAATCCCACTTGCTGTGGTTGGTTGTTGACATCATCACCTTTCATCACTTTGTGGAAAACACTTCTTTGATTTTTCTTTCATTTTGTTCAATCTTACTCTGGTATTAGAAAAGATCCATGTCCTTATCAAATAAAAAGGCCATTACTCAATGTTGGTTAGAGCTATCTGCGGTCTTCGGAGGGGGTAGACTGGTGATCCTAACCTTCGGTGTTTTTCTTTTTTTTTTTTTTTTTTTTGCACATAGTGGCCGCCCTTAGACTAGAGCCTACATGTTCAGTCTTTCCAGCCCAATATTTTACCATTATACCAAGGCAGATAAGAAAAGAAAAGAGTCACCTTTGGCCATCCTTTCCAGAATAATTATTACGGAGATTAGAAGACAATATTGTAATGGAAGGTTGGTGTGAGGAGAGTAAATCCAGATTTATTTATAGATACTCAGCTAGAAAGTCTCATTCTGTCCTACCATTCCTTGAGATAAAAAGGCTCCAATTCAAAAGGTTTTAGCTCAAAAAAGTTCGTGGATTTTGCTGCTCTGGAACAGAAGAGTTCATCTAGATGCCTTCTTTCTTTTGGACAAGACCGCCAAAAAAAATCTTCAATAAAAAAGTTGAACTGGAGCCTGGAGGGATATGGATCATCCACTGTAGGGCTGTAATCAAGTCGTCGGATTCGAATCAAATTCACTCGCATCAAAATTTATTTCCATAAATGCACATACACGTCTAAATCTGATCCAAAGTCTGATCGGATCCGATGGGGATATATCAATACAAGAGGGGTAATATAGCATAGGTGGAGGATTGAAAAAATAAAACCAATAAAAATTTATGGGGATCAAACCATAAATTTCCAAAAAAAATTAATCAGACTCCGATCTTAATTGAATCGGATGGGGGGGGGGGGGTGTTTAAATCCACATCCGATCTATACCTCCCCGAGTATATGCTTTAATCATAATTTCTCCTCCACTGTGAACTGCTTATAGTCTGTTGTAAATTCCAATAATCAAAGAATGCTGCATCAGGAAGAAAACATCCATCATCAGCTGATCTACAGCTGTTAGTCTGGACGTAACATTTAGATTTTCCGTGGCACTGTATTCAGATTTCAGACTAATTTCGCACTTAGATTTTTGCTTTTGGTACTTGTTACTTTGTTAGATGACAAACCCAAAGATCTTGCTTTCAATGTTATACTACCTTCTTGCGAAATTACAAACTAACCCATTTTCCGATCTCGCCCTGGTAGAAAGTGATGACGAGTCACGAGTTGACGACGTTTTCAAAAGCAAGTCTTAACAAATATTTCCCCCCTCGTGTAAGAAGCCATTTGAAAACCTGGAACATTCCATTTCCAGTTACCTCTCTGAAGCATGTCTCAGAATTCATGCCCATATGCACTAACTAGCTTTCAGCAATTCAGCATGGTGCAGATGGTACTGCCAGCATGTTATGCAATCAACAGAGGGTGTATGCATCACATCCCGCTTACAAAGATCCAATGTTGTGAGAACTGAGAACAGTAAAATAAGAACATTTTGGTGACCTTGGTGTCCATTGTAGACAAGGGAAATCATTACAGCAAGAACCAAGAACATTCAGGTGATTTGATATTTTCCTTTACAGAGAGCCCCATTAATCATCAACAAACTAGACAAGCAAAGCGTACTTCCACAGTATTCATCAATCTATCTAGAGGAAATATGTTATGCATCCGTAAACTGCATTCATCTGAAACAAGTGTTAGAAACTGAGTAACCTATGTAAATACAAATACCTAAAACTGTCTTCAAAACAACCACCCCTTAATATCGTTCATAGGAAGATGGACGCCCTCCCCTGCTGGGACGATCATAAGGGCCTGGCCTGTCCCTGTAACTTCCTCCTTCATAACGAGCTGGACCACCACTTCCATACCGGTCACCACCACCACCTCTTGGGCCACCATCCCTATCATAGTTTCTGTCCTTTCCATAACCATTCTGCGGATACCTGTCTGAACCCCCATATCGATCACCTACAAAGCGATCCCCACTGGGGGGATAGCGGTCATTGGCATAACGATCACGGCCCCCATATCTCGTGTCTCTGCTGTCAACACGGTCCCTGTCACCATAGCGTCTGCCATCATAACGATCATCCATGTGGCGATCATTGTAACGGTCTCCTCCAAAGCGATCCCCTCGGCCACCACCACCACTGAACCTAGAATGTGAAGAGAACCGTCCACCATCACCACCACCTGCTGAAGGGCATTCCCGAGCCCAATGTCCTGGCCGCCCACACTTAAAACAGTCAGATCGTCCTGCAGACCTATCTCCTCCTCCATAGCTGCCTCTTCCACCTGATGAGTAACCTCCACCATAACCATACCCTGGTTCATCTCCCCCCATCTTGGGCTGAGCCTTGTTCACCGAGATAACTCTGCCAGCTAGTTCCCGGCCATGCATCTCTCTAATAGCGTCTTCCATTCCCCGTCGATCTGCAAATGTCACAAAACCAAATCCACGAGGGCGGCCTGTATCTCTATCCAACATGATCTACACAACACAACAAACTAAGGAACTGATACCAAGTGACAGTATAAACGCAATTAACAATAATGATATTTGTTTATTGATGTTAACTTCAATGATAATTTTCATAAATTTCAAACTAACAAACAAGCAACTCATTCAATTCAAGAGATCCCAAATTAAATTTCATGTGCAATCATCTGGCTTTTCCATTGAGAAGATCCCAAATTTTACACAAGAACATGCATAATATTGTCCAATGCTGTTACAATGGCACTACCAATAATAATACTAAAATAAATGAATGGACATTTTAATTTGTAACCAAAAAACATGAAGTTTGTATCTAAAACACATACAGCATTGGCATCCACTTGAGGTTCAAATCAATTGCACCAAAATATCTGATTTCTTATTATAATAAATGGATGACTGTAGTAGCAGGTCAGTCAAAGTTCTCAACAAAATTAAGCTGAGCAAAATGGTAGCTATTCCATGAAAGGCACGAATGATGCTACCATCCTCCTATAAAGAGAAATACCATTAACGAGTATTGAAATCTGTGTGAAATAAATGGATTGGTAACTAAAAGAGAACATGTCAAAACCAAAGAGTTCAGGTTTGAATTTGAAAGAAAGAACAAAGAGAAGAAAAGAAAAGGGAAACAAATAAACCCTCAACATGACAGACATGCATTTACAGGAAAAGTAAATCATATTTCCTTGTTTTCTTCTGTGGCAAATAGGCCTATTAGATTACAGGTTAAGGCATCCCTCAAGGGAACGTAATATAGCCTACAAATCACACAAGTCTATGACTAATTGACCATAATCGCCTTTTTTCCTATTCATCATCTATCAATTGCAGTAAATTAATTTCCAGATGCAACCTTTTATTTTTCTCATAGAGAATGTAGATTTAACATATAAAAATACAAAATATCAGCCAAGGCTGTAAAGGGCAGATAGTAATACTAAAACATATGATGGGTATGTTATAATTATAACCAAAAAATAAAGCATATAATTTACATGTAAAACATGCAATACTGGCACTTACCAATTCAATCACATCAAAGCTAACTGAATTCCCACTTTCATAATATAGATGGTTGTGGTACCAGGCCAACCAAAGCCCACAACAAAATTTAGTTGTGCAAAACCTTAGCCTTTCAATTTAAGGGAGCAAGGATGTTACAATCCTTGTAAATTCATAAATCAGAACCAAATAATTATATAAAATAAAACCTAATGCAAGAAACTACACAAGTCAATCATTAACAAAAATAGAGATCATGTATTGTGGGAATCTGGCAGAAATGGTTATAAGCTTATGAATTACAGGTTAAGCCACCCTCAAGGGGATGTAACCTACAATACTAATAAATCAACTCTCTTTCAGGTCATATCCTATATAATGTTAAATTGCTAATAAGAGTATGGTCACCTTTTTCTAATTTATCATCAATTGATTGCAGGGACTTTCAATTTTAATATACTCCGAACAAGAAGGAAAAAAGCTTAAAGAAATGCTGAATCACTAGAATGGAGGGGGCAAAGTGTTATCAATGAAGATCATTTTGGTCTCTCTAGTTGATGTGATAAACTAGTCAGTGCATGGTCAATAAAAAAAAGATAAATCTATATTTAACATACTGATGGCATCTCAAAAATATGCTAATATAGAATTATAGACTATAAGAATGCAATATAAAAATGATATGAGCATCTATTTTGTTGTCTTTGTTTTACAAACATAAAAGTTATGATGCATGGTCTACGATAGGGAATTACAGCTCCAAAGGACTGCAATCTCAACCACATATTGTGCCTTCCTTGTGGCAGCTTCATACCAGCATACCACTTATTGGAAGAAAATTTACAAAAACTCCTCTATGTTTTCTTTAATTTCATGGCTTTTTTCTATTATACCATCAGCCAATCATGTTCCATTCTGAATATTTAAAGAAACATTATTAATACAACAAATTATTAACATATTCTATATCATTTCAATAAGTTAGAGATACAAACAAACAAATAAAGCTTTAAATAACTTTGTGGTTGACAATTGAATAGTCAACTTAGTCAATGCTTAGTCATCCTAGATGACCATATCATGAGTGTTGACTGACTAATTAGTGATGCAGTTGGTCTGGACCTCAATTGACTAAAAGAAAGGATTTTACACTGTTTATAGCATAGATATCAAATTACAATGGCAGTCATGGGATAACAGTAGTTATTCCTAGTTGTCACTTATCAGGATGGCCTGTTGGTTAAGGGTGTCAATGGATCAGTTTTGGATTGGACCCCGTGACCTGTCCAGTCCAAAATCAATTTGGACGGATTGGATGGACCAACAAGACATATTGGATTGGACCTGATCCATCTAATAAATTTATATTGGATTGGGTTGGATTAAGGCAATATCTGGTCCATTGATATAAGATAAGAATACAGGTGTCAATGGACCAGGTTTGGGTTGAAACCAATTTAAATCAAAACGAATTTAAACAGATTGGACGGTCCAGACATTGAATTGAACCGGTCCAAAATGGTCCAAAATATTCATTGGATTGGATTGGACTTGGTCCATTTATAATGGACTAACATTGGACTGGATCGGATTGGATCAAGTCCAGTCCAATTGACACCCCTACTGTTGGTGGCACCTTGCCAAAAGAGATTGTACTGGATGGATGCCTCACCAAGCCCATGTTAGGATAGGCATCTGGGCATTGAGTCTAAACTTGATTGCCTTTTAATGTTGCTTAGCAACGTGGAAAATTTTACAAGCAGCAGAAAAGATAATTACAGCTCATAAAGAGAAAAAGTAGTTTCACCCAAGATGAACAGAGGAAAGGGATAAAAGAATGATCCACTAAAACCATTATAGCAACTCCCATGTATTGATGATCAGGTTGTTAAATATTTGAAGCCTTAGTTGTCCCTTGGCTGAGACACTATAGCTTGATGAAAAGGTTTTACAACTTCCTTATAGGAATCTTGACACGTGACTATTAGATACGTGAATTCCTGCAAAGAATTTCATAATCTAATTGTAAGTGATGGACCACAACCTTTAGAAAAAATATAATCGCACATCTAACATTTGGTCAAATTGATGCCCAGGTAATTTTCCCAATACCACAGCCCAAAAATCTGGAGAAAACTCAGACTACCAAAAGGGAAATAGCCAAGATGCTTTTGAATGGGGCGTTCATCATTCAATTCTTCAGGCATGATAGAGAAAAGTAGACAACAAGACACCCTCCTGCCTATATTTACAAAGATAAAAAAATGGACAGACTGTTGAACACAGAATTACTCAGAAAATTGAGAATGTCAAGCAATTCTGAACTTAAGTGTCCATGCAACACAACCTCTACTCTACCTGCTTTCCTTTTTCTTTTCCATCCCTCTTGGTCTTCATATGACAGTTGAAGACAAAGTAGAGAAGAATCTTAAGAGGCAGAGCTACTGAACCATGACTCAAGCACTAAGATTTTACGGTCCATGCAGCACTGGAAAGATATGGCATCTGTTTAGCACAAGAACAGGTTTGATAATGGTTATAGGGTATTTGGAAACATCAATCACCAAAACATCAGGCATAGAATGACATATGGTATGGAGAATATAAAATCAGAAGGAAGATTTCTTAATGAAACTAGATGATGTCAAATGTGGGAGGTTCCCCCCAAAAAAAATCGAGGTTTGGTTTCCAAGAGAATGCACCCACCAAGATAATATTAAGTAGAAGACAAACAAGAATTAGGCCTGTAAAGAGAAGCTAATACCAAAGATTATGGGCCCGTTTGGCGTGTCTTTTCACACAGTCTTTCGGTTGTTTACAAGCCACGAAGATCGATTTCCGGTCTATTTCTGTTTGGCACGTGGAAGATCTAGCCACCAAAAGACAGAACGCAGAAAAGACACAAGAAGCCCATTTTGGGCTGATTTCAGGAAGCTCCAAAATGAAGCTTCTCGCGTGGAAAGACGCGCGTCTGCCAAACGTGCTCCGGGCTACTCAGATCTTCATGCAAAAGCTCAATGCATCTTTTGCATGTCGGAGCTACCACAAGGTCTTCCCAAAAGGACATGCCAAATGGGCCCTATATTGATTAAAACAAATGAAATAACAACTTCTGTTATTGATCAAAAAATTAATTAAATAATAAGTTACCATTTAGTATATGCACAGCAAAAGAAAAAGTTAGTCATTTATGCCTAATTAAACAAAAAGAACCAATACTAAAGACAGACATGCATAAAATAACTATAGCTTTTAATGAAGTAAAGTCAAAAGTTCTTCGAAAGGGAATAATGGGTAAAACTAAATGCACAAGAACCTGTTCAACATTGACAAGAGTTTTCTTACTGAAAAGTGAAAACAGAAAAATGCACAAACTGCACTTCTCTTCCATCTGACTTGAGACATGAACACTGATCTCAAATTCCACTGTATCCAAACGTACGGAGTCCAATACACTACAAATAATCAGATAGCACCAAAGCTTCAAAAACAACTGATCTCTCCAACATATCTCAAAAATAAAGCCACTTGATCTAATCTCAAAACAAAAATCAACGGGATGTAGTTATGTTTCTAGAAGTAAAGCAGGAGGTAACATGGACACTAGTTTTTACAATAATTTACACCTAACTGATACATCATCCAAGATAACTGGCTTCAACAATTTTTATAATCAGATGCTTTTTCAGTCTGGATTACTTGCTGAATCAACATGCCCGCAAGCCAGTGTTGCCTTCTCCTGTTTCCATTTGTTTTCCATGAGAATCAGCTAGAAGTGCCGTAAATGATTACCAACACTCAACATAGTTTCTGACAAGTACAATACTGGTGGATAATCAAAGTGCCATCTTCCTCTTGATAATCACAACCACTCTACACCGCAAATATGTATCCACTAAGATGAATTGAAGCATAAACAAACTCCACTTAAAATTTCAATCCCAACTTACAGTAAATAAATCATCAAGCAGTGCCACTACCCACTAGCAAACCATCCAAATTGGATGTCAGGGATACTTTGGAGAATTCTTCTGTGTCTTGAAGGCAGGTGATTGAAGAATCCAACAACAGAAAACACTCACATGGTACACAAATAAACAGATTAACTATCTGAAATGGAGATCGGAAAATGCACTTCCTCAGTTCCTCTACAAAGTTCTGATTTTTAGGTCTTGTCTAACCTGTGAAGCATCCGCCAGATGAATATTTCACAACACCTAAGCAACAAGTGCAAAATCTGTCATCTGCCACTTGCTATAAAAGCTCTATGGGATAATTACCTTGATTGATAAAATCTCTACTACAATCCCAATTTATATTACGAAAAGGTTACTTGATGCAGTATCTTCCATCAAACTCAGAACTAGGTAAACTCAAGGGATAGAACTCACACTCTGAACTGAAATTGTTGACAATTGAAACTGGAAATTTTCCAATAATGTGATGCAACACTAAATAAACTGTACCAAAAAATCAAAAGTCTCATATAAATGGTCCAAAATTACTGTATCACGCTCATATAGCTAAGGAAAAACAAAAAGAGCTCAAATTGTTGTAACCACAAAATAATTCTGGCAGAAAAAAGAAATCACTTCCGGATCAAATTAACCAGAAACATTCAGCAACACAATCCTCAAGTTGAATCAACTCCCTAGAGAAGTTCGAACTAGTAGAAAACAAGTATCAAACCAAACTTCTTGTGTGGGAACTGAAGAGCACTGACTGATGGGTCTATCACGGGGATCAATTAGCAGATGGAGTTTCTAAAGGTGCCTAATTGCAGAAAGGTATTGCATAACATTTGTTGCAACTGAGAATCTGAAAAAATGAGCACTCTCTTGCAAGTACTTGCATCCTGGTGCATGATGTATCTGAAGTTGTGAAGTCGATCAACACCAGCTGATATCTCATACACAAAAAACATCAGCAGGAACTTTCACACTCATGCTCCCTTAGCAGGCTAACAAGGAATCAGGCACATGACCTCTTCTGCATTTCAATGTAAAAATCAACGAGTCATAATGAAGTAACAGTCTTTTGGAAGATTCCACACATAGTGAAAGATGGCATGCCATTTCAGATGCACTGCAACGGACCTCCTCAAGTTCCATGAGAAAAGAAGAATACAATTGTTCATTGTTTGACATGCACTGATGCGCATGCACAGAATGACAACATAGGCTGAATCATCCAAATCCAATTGAAGAATTTTGTTCATTTCAAATTAAGCAAACCTCTCACTTTCATGGTCCAGATCAACCTAGCAGCTTGCATAAAACAAAATGTGAGATTTGTTTTAACAGGCTGAAATGAGCAAACTTCTTCAAACAAATGGCTTTTATGCCATGGACATGAATGAAACAGTGCCAACCAGTTACATTTCATTTCCTTCTTTGTGGAGTCCAGAGGGTCCATCCATTTTCACAGTAAAAAGAATCTTCCCAATGTTTGTTACATTATTATGACCAGATGACTAGTCAATACTGATCTGTAGCATTGAATCGCACATCAAGAGCCTGCTATAGGGTTTCTTCATGATTGCAGACCAATGTTCCTTGCACAAATAAGACTCCTTTCCAACAAATTGCAACTGTAGCAGATGACTGGGAATCCAACCAGAGTTATATCAGTGAACTCAATGCAAAATAATAGATATCTAGATGCCTCTCTTTATGCAGATACTTCCCAGCTTGATAATCTCAAAACAGAAACATCTGAATAAAATGTAATCAAACAAAGGCCATCAAGCATCCCAACCCAATGCAATCCAATTGACCAGCAATCTCTCATAGGACCCATCTAAGGCGTTTCAAGAGATCAAACCACCATTCCATAAAGACAACAAAACACAAGAAAGACAATTAATACATTGGGGGATGAAAGCAAAATAGGAAAGGTACATAAGAACTTAAGAGCTAAAAAAACAAACTTATGTAATGTAAGACAGATGGAAGAGCAAAACAATGAATCAGATACTTGACATTAATATTATGTAAAGGCTTTAGGATAGTCAAATGAAGCAATTACAATCTTAACATTAATAGATACTTGAAATGTGCTTGGAGTAGGAACAAAGAATAATCGAATTTGAAAAGCCACATAGAATGGAAAAATTCCAGATTTAGCCTCCTTAAAATGAACCATAGATTTCGAAAACTTTGGTGTTCAGGTCTTAATTCTTGACCGAAGCGTTCAGAGTATTACACAATAGAAAACAATTGCAACAAAAAAAAATGTGGTAGTACTATGTACTAAATACCAATGACGAAATCCTTACCTGAGACTCGACAATCTTCCCGTAACGGCTGAATGCATCTTCGAGTTGCCGCTCTGTAGTGTCCCATGATAGACCTCCAACAAAAATACGCATCTCTTCCTTTCCAGCCATCTTCCGGAACCCTGGAAACAATCAAAGAACGAAACAAAACCCTAAAACCCGTTTAATCCATCGAGTTTCGATTTAATGACATTAATTTCAAAGAAAACAAAAAGAAAAAACATATTTTGCGATCCAAATGTTCGCAGAAACTAACTAAGAAAGAGAAGGAGAAGAGGAGAGGAAAGGAGAGACTGCTTACAGTTTCACCCCTTTTCTCTGATGTAATGTAACAAGAGTGCTTGCTTCGAGTGGTTCGTCCTCTTTGCTTCACCGTGACTCAAATTGATGTAGAAGCGAAACCCTAGAAAATGGGTGACGCGCTCGTTCTCGCCTTTTTTTGCTTTTTTCTTTTATCTAATTGACTAATTATATTTAACTATTTTCTTGCACCACGCTTAACAATTGCTAAAACCTCCTTTATCGTTAATGCTCCGTCGTAAACCGTTCGCATGTAACGTTGCGTAACTGTTATATTTATCAAAAATTCCTAATTTACATCTAAAATACCACTAGGTTTTTAGTAAAGAAATGAGAGAATTATAAGGATAGTTTAAGAAATTTAATCCAAAAATAAAAAGGAAACGAGGACTAGGAGGGAAGGTGAGGGGCAGAGGATATAAAAGAACAAAGAAGCGAGGTGATTTGTAAATAACTAAATACCCACTGAATTTCCAACAATAACACATTAGCACCCGATACTAAATTTCCAACAATAACACATCAGCACCCCACATTTCTAAACTCACACTGGCTAAGTTTGGAATAAGTGCAAGCACAGTATAAATACATACAAAATAATAGAAAATGTAAGGTTTTGCACTCTACGTATTTGCATTTGTACTTCTTTCAAATCAAGTCTTTGGCTATGTTTGAAAGCGATGCAAATCAAGATCGATGTAAATATTTATGTTGGTCCAGTTTTATTGGCATTTGAAGGAGTATAAATCAAAATTGGCGTAAAACTTCACTCTAGTTTAGATTTGTCAGTGTTTGGATAGAGCGGAGTTTTACGTCGTAAATCAATGTAAAACCTCATCATATGTAAAGTTTTACATCAATAAAATCAATTTAAAACTCTACGCTTTTTGAATTCACGTTTTTTAAAATTAACGATCATTTTTTTCTGTTCGATGTAAAACCTCATCGATGTACTTTTACACCGATGAGGTTTTACATCGCTTCCAAACAAAGCCTTCTGTGCAAATACAATATTTGCACTGAACACATTTGTATTTGCACTCTTCCCAATTTGAGAAAGGGGAATTCCTTTTTGTTCATGTTGTTCCTTTTGATCCAAGACTTGCTGAAATGGCTGAGGCTATAGCTTTCTTAGAGGGTTTAAAAATGGGAGCACACTTAGAATCGGGACTTGCTGAAATGGCTGAGGCTATATTTTTGAACACTTTGATGGATCTCGCCAGTGATTGTAGAATGTAGGAGGCCTATTTCCTCATGCAACAATTGTGTGATTTGTTATACACCAAGTAGTTGCAACTTAGGCCATGTTTGGTTCAATTCTCATTCTTTCTCATTTTTATCCAAGATAAAATTTAAAAATGGACAATAATGAGTAAAATGAGAAAAATATTGCTATGAATTAAACACTTTTTTCTTAAAAAATGAACTATTTTCGAACTAGCAAGTAGGGGTGGATTCGAGCCAAGCCGAGCTGAATAGTACTAGGCTCGAGCTCGAGCTCGGTTTGAGCCAGAACCTTGAGCTCGAGCTCGATTTTGAGAAAAAATATTTTATAAAAATAAAAAATTATATATAAAAATAGTTTTTATTTTATATTTAAAAAATTAAGAATTATAATAATTAATATTATAATATTTATATTATATATATATATATTAAATAATAAATATATATAATAATCGAGTCGAACTCTAGTAGGCTCGAGCTCGAGCTCAGTTAAAATCAAGTTGAGCTTGAGCAACTCGTGAAAAGCTCGGCTCGTTGCCACCTGATGGTGCGCAATCCGGCTGGTCCTAGCTGTCAACGACCTTGCCTCTGAACGAAGCTACAGGGAGCCTGAAACAGAGAAGATGGGGAAGCTCCGGGGAGAACCCGGTATGAATGCTCCGAAGCTCAAGTTAGAATTCTTAGGCAAGATAAAACTAGATGGCGCAAAGTTCACGTACCTTGTTCTTGGGGGTAGGGAGCCTTTTATAGCCACCTCGTGCACTCACTCCTAAGCTTCTATTAGGTCGGGTACGATTATCTCTGGTCTCCTGCCAGTTCGGGTGTCATCCCCTCTACTGGACAGAACCGCCACTGCTCCCTTTTGTCGGAGCCGTCTCTGCGACTGGCGATGACGGTGGCAGGTGGCAGTGGTAGGTGACCGTTGAAGTGCGGCTGTCAAGCGTCAGATCCCAAGTCAGTCAGGTGCGCCACCCTTGGATACGGACCTCCTCGGTGTCATGTATGAGACATTTGTTCAGTTCGGCGTCTCGGAGGCGAAGTGCTGGAGTGGCGAACGAGGTGAAGTCTTGAGTTTGGATAGGGGAGTGTCTCGAACTGCCATGAGGCGGGCCAGTTCGGGTCACTGCCTTGTGTGGCTCGGGGCCTAAGGGAGAGTTCGGGCTCCTTGCAGGGAGGTCGGGCTCCTCGTAGGGAGTTCGAGCTCTTAGTAGGGAGGTCGGGCTCTTAGTAGGGAGTTCGAGCTCTTAGTAGGGAGGTCGGGCTCTTAGTAGGGAGGTCGGGCTCCTCGTAGGGAGGTCGGGCTCCTCGTAGGGAGGTCGGGCTCCTCGTAGGGAGTTCAGGCTCCTAGTAGGGAGTTCGGACTGCTGGTTTCTTCCCTTTGGTGCTTGCGCCCTGGGTGCGCTGTTGTCTCGAGCTATTTGCCTTTGCCACGTGTTGAGAGATTACGAGGTCGGGCCAAATCTTCCTTCATCAATTGCCCCCCACTCCTCGTGCTAAGGGTCTTGCCTTGGCGTGGGGAGTTCGCAAGGTGGCAGGTGGATTTGTCCCGTACTTTGAATCTCGGTTGACTGATAGCGCGAGGTGTGTTGTTAGGGTTAGTTTCTTCGAGCGCCCAGAAGACGGAAGATGTGCCGACCTGCTTATAAATGCTGCCAGACGTGATAGCGCGCGCTTTATTTTAAAATCAAAAAGAGGCGCCGCTGGGAGACGTGACAGCAGGCGTCCTTTCAAATTTTGAAAACATGCCGCTGCCGCTTTTAATGTGAGGAGACGTGCGCTATCGTTCTGTCAGTTTCAGAAAGACGTGCGCCGGCGCTCTGTCAGTTTCAGAAAGACGTGCGCCGGCGTTCTGTCAGTTTCAAAAAGACATGCGCCAATCACGTCTCGGTCTCAGGGGACGTGCGGTCAGCGCGACTACGGGCCGTTGGATTGGCTTTGATCTGTGCCGCTGCTTCTTGGTCACTATGGGTATAAATAGTGGGGGACCCCAGTCGCTTTCACTTCTGTGCTGCCTCTTGAGCTCGCGTCCAAGTTTCAGCTCGAGGAAGAGTTCGAACCTGTAGGTCGAGTCGCCTCGAATAGTTTGGCGTCCACCTCTCGTCGGGGTCGGACATTAGACAAGTTTGGCCCCTCAACCATGACGCCTGAGGGACTCCAATCCCTTATTACCTATTACAATTTGCCTGGGGAGTACGCTTATTTTATACCTTCGGGTAGCTTTCCTTGGGAACACGGTCCTGATGAGATCGTGATATTCCGTGAGCAGTTCGCTGCAGGGCTGCGATTGCCTTTCCACCCCCTCTTTGTCGAGGTTTTGAATCACTTCGGCGTTACGGTCGGCCAACTTCACCCGAACTCCATTCGTAATTTGGTGGGGACAATCTCCCTATTTAGCGAACATGGCTTTCCTTTAGACTTGGAGATCTTCTCTTCCATCTTAATGCTTAAGAAGCAAGCGGGTCTCCTCCCCGGGCGTAGGCGGGCATATTACCTGTCTCCTCGCCCGGGTTTCAAGCTTTTACACGATCTTCCTAACAAAGTCCCAGCGTGGAAGCGGAACTACTCTGGGGTGCGAAGTGTGCTAGGGTGGCCGTTTCAGACCGGGTGGGGGTGGCCGCCCCTGACTCCGGTGTTACGCTTGACAAAGAGACGGTGAAGGGCCTCCGGCAATGGGCACGGCTTGGGCTAAAGTGCCAACAGTATCTAACGGAGGCCAAGCTCATTGCGGCTAGCCTGAGTTCGGGTAGGTTCCTTACTTGGAGGTCCTATTTTGCTCTGTCTGGCTTTTTCCTGATGCCGAACTCTTTTTTTGCAGGTGTGATGGACTCAGGAGGGACTCGTGGTGGGCGCTTGTTTCAAGGCATGAAAAGGAGGAAGCAAGTTGCCAAGCGAACTCGCGCCGAGCTGCCCTAGGATGCGGAGCCCGAGATGGCTCCTCCAATGCAAGAAGCGACAGGGGGCCCGTATGTTGAGACTACTTACACGGGGGCTCCCACCTACTTTGGTGCTCCTGCTTACTCTGGGTCTGCTCATACGCGAGTTGGGCCCTCGGGCTCGGGGGCCCCGGGGGAATTCAGGAGTGTGCTGTTGCCGACCTACGCTCTTCAGAAGAGTAAGGAGGCCATCTTCCCCGAGGAGGTCGCGGCGTGGACTGATCTCCCTCTGCACCAGGTGGCCTGCCGTGCCGTTACTCATGCCATGGTGGTAAGTCAGACTTTTTATCGAGCTCTTTTGCTTTTATCCTTCTTGTCGTGCTGTTACTCACTCGTTCTTTTTTGGTAGGTGAACTCTTCTATTCACGCCTTGGTGGCCCAGGTGGAAAGGAGCTCGAGGCAGGCGCGAGCTGCTGAAGAGGCTCTTCGTGCTGTTGAGACGACTTCCCAAGCTGCTGAGGCGGCTTCCCGAGCTGCTGAGGCGGCTACTCGGGCTGCAGAGGCCAGGCAGGCGAGGTCTCAGAGAGATGCCGAGGCCATGGGAGTCTCAGAGAGATGCCGGACCTGAGGCTGGATTTGCAACATCAGGTCGGATACCTTCAGGAGGACATTAGGGAGAGGACGCAGATCTTTTTGCAAGGTATTGAAGATGCCAAGAAAATGGCTGTCGATGAGTACATCGCCTCGCCGAGCCTTGACGACCTAATGGTGGATTCGTACCGAAGGGGTTTCAAGCTAAGCCGGTGGATGATCCGGAATACATACCCCGAGCTCGATATTAGTGCCATATCTACTTCGCGCATAACTCAGGAGATGGCCAATGCTGCTGATGGTGAGCCAGACTCCGAGGGCAAGGCAGGGCCTTCGAGTAGCGTTGAAGTGCTTTCTGATAATGAAGAAGTAGCTCCAGGCTTGTAAATTTTTTTTTGAAATGTACTACCTTACTTTGAAATGGAATGACTTTTCTTTTGGTTAAGTGTTGGTTGTTCTTTCTCCCGAACTGAACGTATTTTCCGAACTGACCATACGTCCGATCTGTTTCCTGCCCGGGTTACCGCACTCGCGCAGCCTGTTTTGGTGGTGATTTTATCCACTTCGCTTGGTGGTCTATAGGTAGTATCGCCTTAGGTTGACGATGTTCCATGCTTGGGGTACTTGCTTACCCTCTAAGGTTTCAAGCTCGAATGCCCCTCCGAGTGCTTTCTTTACTCTGTAGGGTCCTTCCCAATTTGGTCCGAGTTTGCCCACGCCGGGTTCGGGTACCATGACCTTACGGAGAACCAGGTCACTGACGCAGAAGCTCCTCTTCTTTACTCTGGCGTTATAGTACCGAGCTACTTTTTGCTGCTGGCCGCTGTTCGGATGTGCGCGAGGTCTCTTACCTCATCCAGTAGGTCGAGGTTGGTGCGTAACTCGTCTCCGTTTGTCTGGTCGTCATATGCTTCTAGTCGCAGTGTAGGTATTTCGATTTCCGTCGGGATTACCGCTTTGGTGCCATAGGTGAGGTTAAAGGGGGTCTCCCCCGTGGCGGTTTTTTCCGTAGTTCGGTGATCCCACAGGACACTTGGTAGCTCGTCCGCCCACAACCCTTTAGCTCGGTCTAGTCATGCTTTCAGTCCACGGAGGATGGCTCTATTCATTACTTCCGTCTGACCGTTTGCCTACGGGTGTGCGACCGCCGTGAAGTTCTGACAAATTCCCATATTTTGGCACCATTCTTGGAACTTGATATCCTCGAACTGTTTGCCGTTGTCGGAGATCAATACTCGAGGTAGCCCGAAGTGACATACTATGTTCTTCCAAAAGAAGTTCTGTATGTTTCGGGCTGTAACTGTTGCCAGAGGTTCAACTTCTCTCCACTTTGTGAAATAATCTACTGCCACCACTAGGAACTTTCTCCCACCCGATTATGGCGGGAATGGCCCCAGAAGGTCGATGCCCCATTGTGCAAAGGGCCATGGACTGGTGAGGTACTTGAGGTCGGCAGCAGGCTGATGGTGGATATTGGCATGCTTTTGACACTTGTCGCATTTTCTGACGAGCTCGACGGCTTCTGCCTTCATCGTTGGTCAGTAGATTCCTTGTTGAAGTGCCTTTTGGGCGAGGGCTCTGCCCCCCAGGTGTCCGCCGCACAGACCTTCATGAGTGTCGCGGAGTACGAGCTTGGCTTCGGTAGGTCGCAAGCAATGCGATAGGGGAGCGTGTAGGATTGTCGGTACAACCGTTCGTCTATTATGACGTATTTGGCTGCCTGGCGCTGCACCCTCTTGGCTGCATTGCGGTCCGCAGGGAGGGTTCCATCTAGCAGGAAGCTCGCGAGTGGGTCGATCCAGCTCGGCTCTGCTTCAAGAACGGGAGCGCTGGGTGCGCTGTTGTGCCGAGCTGTTTGCTTTTGCCACGTGTTGAGTGATTACGAGGTCGGGCCAAATCTTCCTTCATCACCACCCCTACTGACAAATGCCTTATGTTGCTCATTTCCATTCTTAAAAAAATGTGTTACTAGTCGTAAACCGCTGGCCTAGGTCTTCAAAATTGTCAACATAGATGTTTACTGGTAGATGGCCAGCAGTTTATGACCATTGGCATAAAGTTTTTTTAAATAATAAAAGTAAGCAAGATGGGACATGATTATTTTCATGCTACAAGCTACCCTAACTTTTATGCTATGTGCTGATTTTTCATTCTCAAAAGAATGAGACCCATAGCAAGAATTTTGTAATCAAACATTCTAATTTTATTCATTCTTGCCCATTATTGTCTAAAATGAGCAAGAATTGAAAAAAAAAAGCATAAAGCAATAAACCAAATATGGCCTTAATGGCACATACTTAAGCTAAATTTTCTGCTTCTTGTACTAAATGCATGTCTTAGTCCTTCCCCGTCCTTTCCTTTCAATTCATTTGGGGAGAGATGTATAACGTTTGCTTTTTTTCTTTTTTTTTTTTTTGAGTTGAATGGATTGAGCCTATGGGAGCATTTGATCTCAAGTTTAGATAAGCTGATACCATTTATAACCCCATGTGAATTCCTCTGTCTATTTAGCTTGTTGATGGTTCAATGGTGTATATTTCTTTACCGTTATTCTTTTTATAGTAAGCTTACTGCTTTTCTTTCAAACAAATGTTAAAGCAAAATGTATCAAAATATTCTCAACATTATCAAATATCCCCAATGTATAATGTACAATGCACCAAATCCATATTATCAATTTTGACAAAAAGAATCCGAATTAATAAAGCTTTATGAATTTGCAAATTCGGATATTCTTCAAAATATATTACGAAAACAGTGAGCGGGACAAGAAAGTCATTTTCTTTGACAAAATTATCCCATTTATAAAACTGCGAGGAGGGAGAAATTACTGTTCATCATCTTCCTCCTCCTCCGACACTCGGATACAGAACTCGGTAGATAAATCTTCCTTCGATCTCTTCTCCTACTCCCTCTTTTTCTCACTCTCTATCTGACTTCTCTCTTCCCCTCTCCCTCCGTTTTCCCTCTCTCTCTCCTCCACCTTCCCCTATCTCCGCCCGCTGCTATAACTCGAGCCAACATTAGTGGTTCGGTCTATTACTATTGCTGCAACGAATTGCAGCGGAAAGTCCGAACTTAGCCACCACCGATCTCTATTCTCTCTCTTTATCTCTCTCCTTGCATCATCCGAACTGATCCCCTCATCGCCCTACTCTATCTCTCGGTCACCGTTGCAATTCGAATCAACGACGACGCTAGTTCTCCTCTCTAACCCGGTGATTTTTCTTTAATCCCCACTGATGAAGGAAGATTTGGCCCGACCACTTGACCACTCAACACGTGGCAGAGGCAACAGCTCGGCACGATAGTACATTCAAGGCAGAGCTCCGAGAGGAGGAACCAGCGGTCTGAGCTCCCCAAAAGAAGCCCGAACTCTCCCTTTGACCCCGAGCCTTACGAGGAGCGCAAAGGGCAACAACCCAAACTGACCCACCCCAGGGCAGTTCGGGCCACACCTCTATCCGAACTCAAGACTTCACCTCGCACACCAGTCCAGCACTTCGTCTCCAGGACGCCGAACTGAACAACCGTACCTGACCTGACACCAAAGGAGTCCGTATCCTGAGGCGGCGCACCTGACTGACTTAGGATCTGACACTTGACAGCCGCACTTCAACGGCCACCCACCACCTCCAGTCACAGAGATGGCTCCGACAAAGAGAGCAGTGGCGGTTGTCTGCCCCAGTAGAGGTGATGACACCCGAACTGGCAGAAGTACAGAGGTAATGATACCCGACCTGACAGGAGCTTGGGAGTGAGTGCGCGAAATGGTTATAAAAGGCTCTCTTCCCCCCCCCCAAAGAAGGACTATGTGATAATTTTGTGCCATCTGGTTTTTTATCTTGCCTTTGAGGAAATACTAACTTGAGCTTCGGAGCACTCTCACCGGGTTCCTCCCCAGAGATTACTCGCTTTCTTCTCCGTTTCAGGCACCCTTTGCTCCAGCTAGAGGCAAGATCGTTGACAGCTAGGACCGGTCGGATTGCGCTCCATTAATTGGCGCCGTTGTGGGAAACGCTTCTAAAAGCCTCCCTCTAAAACTCTCATAACCCCTTTTTTCCAAGAAACCCCAACGCTCATGGCTTCTTCCAGCAATGCCGGACGTAGCACGGAGATGAACGCGACCGCGGTGCAGCTCGCGGCAGCCAAGAGAGGAGTGATACACAAGGAGTTCAAGTGGCACATGGTAGTTAGCCAGCCCGCGACCGTAGCTGAATTCCTCAAGATCGTAGATAAATTAATGAGAACAGAGGAGGAGATCAACCAAAGGACCGAAAGCGGGATCGAGAAAAGGAAGAGGGAAGGTGAGCCCTCCAACCCATATGACAGAAGAAGGAAAGATCCAGCCCAAGAGATGAAGCCGAGCCAGCCGTTCCGAGCTCCCTTAGCAACTTAGACGGATTACACACCCTTAAACGCGAAGCGGGCTGAGATCTTGATGACGATCAAAGACGCCCCGTACGTAAAATGGCCACCTCACCTAAAAGGGAACCCAAACGAGAGGAACAAAAACTTGTACTGCAGTTTCCATAGAGACCACGGTCATAGTACCAAAAATTGTAATAATCTCCGAGACGAGATAGAGGGACTCATCCATCGCGGGTACTTGAGAAATTTTGTACAGCATAATAATAATAATAATAATAATAATAATAATAATAATAATAATAATAATAATAATAATAATAATAATAATAATAATAATAATGATAATAATAATAATAATAATAATAATAATAAGACAGGTCGGCAAGGGGAGCACGGGAAGGATACCCCCGAGTCCAGCAGCAGGCCGACCGAACCGTCGCAAAGACAACCTCCGAAAGAGAGGCCAGTTCGGGGAACCATCCACGTGATAGTGGGAGGTTCGGTGGTAGCGGGTTGTACTTCGGCAGCGGCCCGGGCGTCAGTTCGCGAAGCTGCCCGAGAAGAACAGAACCCTCCGAAGAGGTCGAAGACGGAGGAACCGATTTTCTTCACGGAAGACGATGCGCGAGGGGTCCACTACCCCCACGATGATGCGCTTGTCATAAAACTAAAGGTCAGCGACTTCGAAGTCAGGCGCGTACTTGTTGATTCAGGCAGCTCGGCAGACATTCACTTCAAGTCGGCGTTTGACCAACTTTAGTTGCAGAGAAGCGAGTTGAAGCCCGCAAACACTCCTCTGGTGGGCTTCAGCGGAGAGGAAGTCAGGCCCCTCGGGAAAATAACAGTACCTGTGGAAGTCGGCACAAGGCCCTGTGCGGTCAGACTCAACCACCATTTCCTGGTGGTCGCGACCCCCTCCCCATACAATGCCATAATAGGGCGACCAATCACTCATGTCCTACGGGCAGTGGTCTCCACCTTCTACTTGGCAATGAAGTTTCCTACAGACTTCGGTGTGGGGGTAGCGCGGGGCGACCAGCTTGAGTCCTGCAAGTGCTATGTTGCCGCCCTGAAGGGAAAAACCAAGGTGGTCGACGACCTCGGACTGGAGCGGCCTACGGAGAAAGGAAAAGAACGAGCTTCACCCACAGAGGAAACGGTCGCAATCCCTACTTCAGCTGCGGACCCGGCTCGAACACTACAGATCGGTGCTTCTGTCCAGGAACCTCTACGAACCGAACTGGTGAGTTTTTTACTTCAAAATTTAGATATTTTTGCATGGTCCGCGGCCGATATGCCCGGTATTGACCCCAGCCTT
The DNA here is from genome assembly GCF_055504915.1 of Nelumbo nucifera. Classification (NCBI taxonomy): domain Eukaryota; kingdom Viridiplantae; phylum Streptophyta; class Magnoliopsida; order Proteales; family Nelumbonaceae; genus Nelumbo; species Nelumbo nucifera. The sequence continues at coordinate 7,680,903 of NC_142654.1, read as the reverse complement.
ATAACTCACAAACTTAATACTGACCCTGTAGTTAGACCCATTAGACAGAAGAAACGCAACTTAGCCCCAGAGCGCTAGAGGGCGGTCGAGGAGGAGGTCGAAAAGCTCCTCGCAACAGACTTCATAAGGGAAGTTCATTACCCGAGCTGGGTAGCCAACCTAGTGCTGGTAAAAAAGGCAAACGGCAAGTGGCGCATGTGTGTTGACTACACCGACCGGAACCGAGCTTGCCCGAAAGATTGCTTCCCCCTCCCCAGAATTGACCGCTTAGTGGATGCGACCTCGAGACATGAGTTGCTAAGCTTCTTGGACGCCTACTCGGGCTACAACCAAATCAGGATGGACCAGTCCGATGTGGAAAAAACCACCTTCATAACCGAGTTCGGCCTATACTGCTACAAGGTTATGCCCTTCGGACTATAGAATGATGAGGCAACCTTCCAAAGACTTGTGAATAAGCTATTTCAGCCCTTAATTGGCACGAAGATAGAATGTTATGTAGACGACATGGTCGTCAAGACACATTTTTCGCATGAATTAATAGTAGACTTAGATTTTGTTTTCCAAATCCTGCGTCAATTTAGCAAGAAACTGAACCTAAACAAGTGTGTCTTCGGAGTCACCTCGGGTAAGTTCCTAGGGTACATCGTCAACCGGCGCGGTATTGACGCTAACCCGGACAAGATAAAGGCCATCCTAGATATGAGACCACCCCGAAAAGTAAAAGAGGTTCAGAAGCTAAATGGCCGCATATCCGCTCTGAGCCGCTTCATGTCCAAGTCGGCAGACCGCTGCCTACCTTTCTTTAAAGAAATTAAAGGCAAAGGGTTTGAATGGACCCGAGACTGCCAGCTCACGTTCGACGAGCTAAAGAACTACCTCGCTAGTGTGCCGATCTTAACCAGGCCCGAGGAGGGCGAGGTCGTAGAACTGTACCTCTCGGCAAGCGACGAGGTGGTCAGTTCGGTACTAATAAAAGAAGTAGATCGGGTCCAACGACCCATCTATTATGTTAGTAAAATTCTGCAGGGAGCAGAGGCGAGATACCCGCAAATAGAAAAGCTGGCATACGCACTGATAATTGCAGCTCGGAAACTCTGCCCATATTTCCAGGCTCACACTGTCATCGTCTTGACTAACAAACCTCTGAGGCAAGTCTTACTCAAGCCAGAGGTTTCCGGTCGGCTGACAAAGTGGGCCATCGAGCTCAGCGAGTACGACCTCCACTATAAGACACGAACTGCTATTAAGGCCCAAGCCTTAATAGATTTTATCGCCGAGTGCACATTCAGCCTCGAAGTCCCTAGGCCGGTTGAGCCCGAGATCCCCAGTTCGGGTGAGCCCGGAGCTCCCAGGCCAATAGAGTCCGAACCCCATGAGGTAGCAGCCATGGTGGCATCTCTCATAGTTAGGCCAAACGCGAACTGGGATGAGGAGCCCTGGATCCTTCACGTAGATGGCTCCTCGAACCAACAAGGCAGTGGGGCTGGAATAGTCCTGCGCGGCCCGGGTGGCACGAAATTGGAATACGCGCTACGCTTTGAGTTTGCGGCATCCAACAACAAGGCGGAGTATGAGGCATTGATAGCCGGGCTGGCCCTAGCGCAAAAGGTAAAAGCGAAACACATAGTTTTCTGCAGCGATTCCCAGCTTGTGGTCAACCAGGTTACGGGCGAATACGAAGCACGCGAGTTAACTATGATCGCCTACTTGGTAAAGGTAAAGGAGGCTCTGCTCAACTTCCAGTCACATTTCATCAAACAAATCCCGAGGTCAGAGAACACTGAGGCCGACGCCCTGTCCCGGTTAGCCAGCATCAGTCACAATGCCATGAGAACCGTATACATAGAGGACTTACCTCGGCATAGCATTCTCGGTGGGGCAGAGGAGGTTGCTCCCGTCCTTAAAGTAGAGCCGAGCTGGATCGACCCACTCGCGAGCTTCTTGCTAGATGGGACCCTCCTTGCGGACCACAATGCAGCCAGAAGAGTGCAGCGCCAGGCAGCAAAATATGTCATAATAGACGAACGGTTGTACTAACGGTCCTACACGCTCCCCTACCTGCATTACTTGCGACCTGCCGAAGCCGAGCTCGTACTCCGCGATACTCATGAAGGTCTGTGCGGCGGACACTTGGGGGGCTGGGCCCTCACCCAGAAGGCACTTCGATAAGGGTACTACTGTCCAACGGTGAAGGCAGAGGCCGTCGAGCTCGTCAGAAAATGCGACAAGTGTCAGAAGCATGCCAATATCCACCATCAGCCTGCCGCCGACCTCAAGTATCTCACCAGTCCATGGCCATTTGTGCAATGGGGCATCGACCTCCTGGGGCCATTCCCGCCAGCAACAGGTGGGAGGAAGTTCCTAGTGGTGGCGGTAGATTACTTCACAAAGTGGGCAGAAGCTGAACCTCTCGCAACAATTACAGCTCGAAACGTACAAAACTTCTTTTGGAAGAACATAGTATGTCGCTTCAGGTTACCTCGGGTACTGATCTCCGACAATGGCAAGCAGTTCGAGGACATCAAGTTTCAGGAATGGTGCCAAGATATGGGGATTCGGCAGAACTTCACATCGGTCGCGCGCCCGCAGACAAACGGTCAAACAAAAGTGATGAACAGAGCTATCCTCCGCGGACTGAAAGCGCGACTAGACCGAGCTAAAGGGTTGTAGGCAGACGAGCTACCAAGTGTTCTATGGGCTCACTGAACTACGGAAAAAACCGCCACGGGAGAGACCCCCTTTAACCTCACCTACGGCACTGAAGCGGTAATCCCGGCGGAGATCGAAGTACTACACTGCGACTAGAAGCATATGACGATCAGACAAACGGAGACGATCTACGTACCAACCTCGCATACATCCGGACCGCAGCTTAACAGCAAAGAGTAGCTCGGTACTATAATGCCAGAGTAAAAAAATGGAACTTCCGCGTTGGCGACCTGGTTTTTCGTAAGATCATGGCACCCGAGCTCGGCGTGGGCAAACTTGGACCGAATTGGGAAGGGCCCTACCGAGTAAAGAGAGCGCTCGAGGGAGCATACGAGCTCGAAACATTGGAGGGCAAACAAGTACCCCAAGCGTGGAACGTCGTTAACTTAAGATGATACTACCTATAAATTACCAAGCGAAGTGGACTAGGAGTCGCCATCAGAGCCTGAGGGTTAGAATGATGAGCTAACGAGGACCTCGGCACCATAAGACTTAGTCACCCCTACGGCATGGGCACGCAAAAGCAAAATGCTAACACTAAGCTGACAGGCAAAGAGAAAACAGGAAACTGATAAGGACCTTGGCATCTCATCATCAGAGGCATATGGTCAGTTCGGCAATATAGTCAGTTCGGAAAAAAGAGGGTGACAACAACTTAATCAAAAGAACGTTTCATTACAAAATACTCTGTTTACATTCCAAACAAAAAACAAAAAAATTTCCAGCAGTCCGACAAATCTCAGTCCTCACCCTCGGAAGGTACGTTGACGATACCCGAGGGTCCTGCCTCAGCCTCAGAATCTGGTTCACCATCAGCCGCGTTGGCCATCTCCTGAGTAATGCGCGAAGTAGTTATGGCGCTGATGTCGAGCTCGGGGTATGTATTCCTGATCATCCACCGGCTCAGTTTAAAACCCCTTCTGTACGAGCCCACCATCAGGTCGTCAAAGCGTGGCAAGGCGATATAGTCTTCAACGGCCTTCTTCTTGGCATCCTCGATGCCCTGACAAAAGATCTCTGTCCTCTCCCTAATATCCTCTTGAAGGTATTCGACCTGATGCTACAAGTCCAGCCTCAGGTCTGCCATGTGCTTCACCACCACTCCCAGGGCCTCGGTGTCTCTCTGAGACCTTGCCAGCCTGGCCTGTGCAGCGCGAGAAGCCGCTTCGGCAGCGCGGGAAGCCTCTTCGGCAGCTTGTGCCCGCCTCGAGCTCCTTTCTGATTGGGCCGCTAAGGCATGGATGGAGGAGTTCACCTACCAAAAGGAAAAATAACGAGAATGTTCAAAGAGCAATAGCAAGAAAGGTAATGACAAGAAGTCGTTGACTTACTACCATGGCACAAGAGGCAAGACGCCCGGCTACATGGTTCAAAGGAAGCTCGGTCCACGCCGCGACCTCCTCAGGGTAAACGACCTCCCTACTTTTTTGAAGAGCATGGTTCGGCGGCAACACGCTCCTGAACTTGCCTTGGCCTCCCGAGCCTGAAGGCCCAGCTCGTGTATAAGCAGTCTCAGTGTAAGGAGGAGCCCCCGTATAAGCAGCCTCGGCGTAAGGGGCCCCTGCCACTTCTTGTACTGGAGGGGCCATCTCGGGCTCCCTAGGCGGATCCACTGGCGGGTAGCCCGGTACCTCGGGCTCCGCATCTCGGGGCAGTTCGGCACGAGTCCGTTTGACAACTCGCTTCCTCCTCTTCATGGGATGAAACAGGTTCCCACCGCGAGTCTTTTCTGCGTCCATCACACCTACAAAAAGAGCTCGGCATCAGGAAAACGAAAGAACGGAAAACAAAATAAAAGGCAAGCCTCTGAGCAAGGAACCTACCCGAACTCAGGCCGGCCTGGATGAGCTTGGCCTCCGTCAGATAGTGGTGGCATTTTAGCCCAAGCCGGGCCCATTCCCTGAGGCCCTTCGCCGTCTCCCTATCAAGTGTAACACCGGCATCGGGGGCAGCCATCCCCCACCCGGTTTGGAACGGCCACCCCATTGCACTTTGCACCTCGAAATAGTCCTGTTTCAATGCCGGCACCTTGTTGGGAAGATCGTGTAAAAGCTTGAACCCCGGGCGATGTGACAGGTAGTACGCCCGCCTATGCCCGGGAAGGGGACCCGCTTGCTTCTTAAGCATCAGAATGGAAGAAAAGATCTCAAAGTCTAAAGGCAAAATCTGTTTGCAAAAGAGGGAGATAGTCCCCACCAAATTACGGATAGAATTCGGGTGGAGCTGGCCGATGGTGACGCCGAAGTGGTTCATAACCTCGACGATGAGGGGTAGGAAAGGTAGGCGCAACCCAGCGACGAACTGCTCCCAGAATATCACGATCTCATTGGGACCGTGTTCCCAAGGGAAGTCGCCCGAAGGTATAAAGTAAGTGTACTCCCTAGGCAGGTTGAACTGGGTGATAAGGGAGTAAAGCCCCTCAGGCGTCATGGTTGAGGGCCCAAACTTGTCTAACGTCCGACCTCGACAAGAGGAGGACGCCAAACTACCTGAGGCGACTCGGCCTACGGGTTTGAACTCTTCCTCGAGCTCCTCCTCGAGCTCTACCTCGGGTTCACTAAGGCTGTCGGGGGATGCAGCTCGGTTCGTAGAACCTGCATCTGACCCCCTCGAAGAACTGTCTAAGCTAGACATCGGGAGGAAAAGAATACCAAGAAGAAAGTACTGACTCACCCGGAAAAAGCAAACGGACTACGAATGGTTGACGCGAGCTAAAACGTGGACGCGAGCTCAAGAAGCAAATGCAGGAGAATGGCAATGAAAAGCGACTGGGGTCCCCCACTATTTATACCCACAGTGACAAAAAACCGACGGTTCTGATCGAGGCAAATCCAACGGCCCACGATCAAGCTAACCGCATGCCTCCTAAGATCGAGACGTGACTAGCCGCACGTCTTTTGAAACTGAAGCAGCGCCGGCGCACGTCTCCCCGCATTAAAGGCAGCAGCAACGCGTTTTTCAAATTTGAAATAACGCCCGCTGTCACGTCTCCCAGTGGCGCGTTTTTTAAATTTTGAAATAAACACGCGTTGTCACGTCTCCCAGCATTTAAAGACAGATTGGCGCGTTTCCTGACTTTTTGGCACTCGAGAATCCCGGAAATCTCCTAACGAACGCGCACTTCGCGCTATCAGTCAAACCAGTTCGAAGTACGGGTCAAATCCACCCGCCACCTCGCGAACTCCCCGCGCCAGGGCAAGCCCCTTAGCGCGAGGAGTGGGGGGCAATTGATGAAGGAAGATTTGGCCCGACCTCTTGACCACTCAACACGTGGCAGAGGCAACAACTCGGCACGGCAGTACGCTCAAGGCGCGAGCTCCGAGAGGAGGAACCAGTGGTCCGAACTCCCCAAAAGGAGCCCGAACTCTCTCTTTGACCCCGAGCCTTACGAGGAGCGCAAAGGGCAACAACCCGAACTGGCCCGCCCCAGTGCAATTCGGGCCACACCTCTATCCGAACTCAAGACTTCACCTCGCACACCACTCCAGCACTTCGTCTCCAGGACACCGAGCTGAACAACCGTACCTGACCTGACACCAAAGGAGTCTGTATCCTGAGGCGAAGCACCTGACTGACTTAGGATCTGACACTTGACAGCCGCATTTCAACGGCCACCTACCACCGCCACCTCCAGTCACAGAGACAGCTCCGACAAAGAGAGCAGTGGCGGTTGTCTGCCCCAGCAGAGGTGATGACACCCGAACTGGTAGAAGTGCAGAGGTAATGATACCCGACTTGACAGGAGCTTGAGAGTGAGTGCTCGAAGTGGTTATAAAAGGCTCTCTCCCCCCTTCCCCTAAGAAGGAGGTATGGGATAACTTTGCGCCATCAGATTTTTTATCTTGCCTTTGAGGAAATACTAACTTGAGCTTTAGAGCACCCTTTGCTCGCTTTCTTCTCCGTTTAAGGCACCCTTTGCTCCAGCTAGAGACAAGATCGTTGACAGTTAGGACTGGCCGGATTGCGCTCCATCACCCACCTTTTCCTCTATCCCTGCAATAGCACATTCGCCCATTCATCATCAACACCTCCCTGTTCTCCACCTTTCTCATTTCCGCCTGCTGCTGCAACCCAGATTCGTAGCATCGATAGAATTTTTTTTTTCTCTTCCCCGTAACTTGTTCACTCCCGTCGCATCCTACTGCCATTCTCCCTTTTGACCTCGTTAGAACCACCGCTGTCGTCAGAACCAATGTCCATTCCATAGTCGAGGGTTAAACAATCCCAACAGAAACCAGCATGAGAAACGCTAAGGCAACCCAAACCAATGCCCATTCCATGGTCACTCTGACTCTCTTTAGGCATCCGAGAGAGCTCAACCGAATACTTTGAGGTTAACGACAAATACCAAAGGGAAACATGGATAAACAACTTCAAACGGAGAAAGATAATACTTGAAAGAAATGAAAGGAAGAAGGAATTCGTATCCTTCCTTCGTAGCACCATTCTCAAATGGTTCAGACTTTTCAACCTCTATGCGGAGATGGTGGATGGCATTTGGGGAGCGTTTCTTTTATTCTTTTTTTTTTTTGTGATTTTGAAAGGGGAAAATCGGTCAATGTGAGTTTGGTTCTTCCTATTGATCAATAAATCAGAATGGTCATACCTATTTACCGAGTGGGGACTAGGGATAAGTGATACTCATTTTGGGTAGGTAAAAAATTCAAAATTGTAAATACTTAGAATGGGATAAAAATACCCCTTTTAATAATAAATTTTTATAGCTAAAATAATTAGTCTAATTTACATAAAAAATAAAATAACATAAATGAATACACTTACCTGTTTTTAAGAAATACTTATCCAGTTAAGTGCACTTACCTGAATAAACAACTTAATGAAAAACGAAGGGAGATGAACAAAGCCCCCATGTCGCTGCTATTGCAGCTGCAAGGTGATGAACGGTAACTTAAAATAGATGAAAAGAAGGGTCAAATTGGTAAAAAAAAAATATTGTTTTATGACCCGCTCACTGTTTTGTCAATATGTTTCAAAATGTATCTGATTTTGCAAATTCATTAAACTATATTATTATTATTTTTTTTTATATTTTTTTTTTGTAAAATGCCCTTACTTATATCTCCCTAGGATTTTGGTTAGACCTTCCCTCAGGTTTGATCTATTAACTTGCTCACTCCTCGTGGTTTAAGGTTTAGTCACTCATTACACCCCTTTACTAACATGCCATCAATTATGGTGATTGAAAAAATACTCGGATATCATTTAAAATTTCCAAAAAGCCACTTTACCCTTGTATATTAACAAACCATATAAAATCTTCGTAGTACCATTACCATATAAAATCGACCTTCTCCCTTACATTACAAAGGAACACCCATCAACGTATTTTTGGCCCAAGTAGTTCTGCACCACCAAGCCAGTTGGGTCGTAGTCGTAGGTATTACCCAGTTGTTATTGGATGATGTTGAAGTTGTGACCGTTGGGCTAATCGTACCAGAGATCGATAATATGGAGAACTCCAACTGTAGTTCATGAAGAGGATGGCGGAATTGGTGAGGCCATGGCGTTGGTGTTGGAACTGGTTCTGTTGAGTAGATAACAGAAGAGCAAAGACAGTAAAATTAAAGAGCTAGTAGATAAGGTGTGTTGTGATGATGGGTTTGGCTGCCATTATCGTTATCTACTTCTTATCCTTCCCGTTTTACAGGAGATGATCAGAGAGAGAGGAGGTAAGACTAAAGTGGCACTTAAGAATTGAATTTAGATTGCATTGATGCTTTACAAGTTTACATGATATGATCAACAATTTACATTTTTTTTTGGTATTCAATAATTTATGACTGTACATGAAATGATACATGTATCAACCAATGTACATTGCACTGGATGCTACAGCTTGACTATTCGGGCAGAAGGGGTAATCGAGAAACAGTAGTACCTCCACCACCACCACTTATGGATCCACATCCTGGTTCCCTCTGGCCAGATCTATAGTGTTTAGCAGAAGTAGTTTTCTTGATTAGCCTCTGTGGGAGAATCTGCAACCTGGGGTTCAACTCTGTACCTGACTGCTCAGCAGTTAGCTGATAGCTCTCCACAAGCTCTAGCTGTCGAGCTATTATGTCAGATCGTCTTGGGAGAAGTTCAACAGGTTCTCCACCGGGAATCACAATGTACTCAATTGCAAGTCGAACCTCCTGCTAGGATGAGATAAACATGAGAAGCTCATACAGTTTGTGTTTTAGCAGCTGAAATGGATATAATAGTACTGCTTAAAAGAGAAAACCAATTCCTTGAAAGATCAGAGCAAGAAGATCTAAAATGAAGAATAAAAGTTGCATACACTGCATATTCTGATATGCAGAATGCAAAATCAAAGTTTAATAAAAGATGGGAGATATGGACAATAAAAGGCTTTGCATCAATGCAGCTGGATAATGCAAAAAAGTAGATAAATAAATCATTTATGATGATTTGGAAAATCAGTATGCATAACAATCGTATATACCATATTACTTGACCATTTACTTTGTCACTTTTACGAAAAGAATGCAATTAGAAAATGACAAACTTCAAGAACACTCCAAAGAAAACTCTTTCAATGACATTCTTAACATATGAAATTATGTTACTACTTCAGAACAACTTTGTAACAATCACCATTCTTAAGGAAAGTTTTGTGGACCTTAACCACCATTCAAGTAGCAGTATAGATAATCAATATCTAGGTGAAAAATTGATAAGGGATGTATTGTATTCCTGTCACTAGAAAGCTCTCTAGCTACCCTTCTTTTAATTGCTTCATTGTCATTGCATTGGATTACTGCCCTACTTATGGATGAAAGGACATCATACTAATTTCATGAGGATACCTTTCTTTTTATTTTCTTCATTGTCATTGCATTGGATCACTGTCCTACTTATGGATGAAGGGGCCTCATACCAATTTCATGAGGCTTTGATCAAACTCAATGACCAGCTAGGACACAAATATAGGCTGTCAAGTTCTAAAAATTGATAAACCCAATTATTGAAAGCATGGCTCGCTTATTCACCCTACTTTGTGCTGCTAACAGAAACTCTAAGGCTCAGTTTGGAAGGAGTACAAATGCAAATATGTACAATGCAAACACATACAAAATAATATAAAATATAAGGTTTTGCACTCTACATATTTGTATTTGTATCCCTTCCAAACTGGGCCTAAAAGTTAAATATCAAAATAGAAGCAAAATGTAATCCATTACCGCAAATATGACACCTTGAAATTACATCTACCTGACCTACTTCCTCGTTAGAAAACAGATCAAGCAATTATAATGCGTAATGACTGCCTCAGAATCTTTATAAGTTCTAGTAAGATACATTATGTATCTTTGAACCGGGAAGGCAACTCAATACCATGCTCCCCCCTACACAGGCAGCATTCATGACTTGGTACTTCATGCAATTATAAATCTATTGATCCCTTATTCCATGGAAACAGAAGAATGAGAGTAGAAGTTTGCCCAAAGCTTGAATTAATAATACACTCACACTTTTGTCATGCATAAAGGTAAATCATTTAAAAGCTGCAAGCCTGCAAGGAAACATTTAAAATATTTGATGTAGATCCGTCTTTTTACCTTCTTTTATTTTCACATTAAACTTGGTATCACATCCTTGTTTTTTCACCTGGGATAGGTTGACTACTACATAATACATATAATCTCTTGCAACTGCCTATAACTTGGTTAGTTTACTTATAATATCTTGAATCTTGGATTTTTATCCACAAAATGAGTGTAGAGGAGATCAAGAAATGGATGGATGAGTTTCCAGATAGGATAGGAAGACCTTTTTTTTTTGTTTGGGGACTTAGACAGACCTTGGTTCACCTTTTACCTTCTTTCATCTCTCTCAATGAAATTTAACAAGTAACAGAAAAAGCATACTGCACCCATAGGAAACTGAGTAACCACTAACTACACCAGTGAGAAGTGATCTGACACAAGTTGAGGGCTCTAATTCAAAAGAGCTGAGCAAGAAGAAAGACCTACAGGTTCAAAATTGATAGGGGATATGGCCTTTGATATGGTGGAACCCATACCATACATATGGGATAAGGTCTTGTGGACTGAGTTGAGTTATCACAGATCCTGGGATTCTTCTCAAATTTGAATATAAATTGGCAAATATTGATTACTAAACTTGAAAAAATAACAAACTCAGTTACTAGATGCATAACACCCTTGAAAAATTTCAGATCTACAAATTATCATGAGTAAAATAACTATGCATTTTCTTTCATCTGCATTTGGAAACCTATTTATTTAGTTCTTCAAGTTATTTTTTTTCATTCAATACAATTTAACCACTTTTTTCCGGTAATTCACTAATCATTAACCAGCTGCAGAACATATTTTATAATATAGAATGGAATTTTTGAGAACAATCATAACAATGAGCCATTCATCTGCCTATGTACACTAATTTCCCTCGAAGTCTAAATTATCTAAAGCTAATATTCTTTTAGGCTTAAAATGTAAAAGTTCACATCAGAAGATAAATAATTAGAAAAAGATGCACTGTACCAAGTTTTATACCTCCAAGGCATCAATCTCCTCCAACGAGGGCTTTCTTTTTGGTGCATCATCTTCAATTTCAATGTCTATTGAAGAATTTTTGTGTGCCCGATTCAGTACAGGACCAAACGATTCCATTCCCAAAATCATGCGAACTGCCTTTACCATTTGAGCCATGGTATGGGACTGCACTTTCAAACATAGAAGCAATGGCTCAAATTCATATATTTATGAGTCCTACCATGGTACCTAACAAATTAATAACCAATCAACTGGTATTTTATTCATTCACCTAGGGGTTCTGATTGGTTAAACTTTCTTAGGTATTGTATCTTTCAGTACCATAGAAATTGACTATACCATATAGCTAGTTGAAAAAAAGTGGGAGATTACCTTGATAACAAATATGGGTAACTTATGGAATTTAGCTACACCACGGATCCATGGGTTCTGCTTAATTTCAGAACTTGATGCCAATATTGCATCTGCAGTTCCAATATCATCAGTTACATCCAGTTCGTCCTCCAGCCCCATTACTTTCGCTACTTGCAGTAGATCGGCTTCCAGGATCTGAAATACAATCATTTCATTATTGTATTATTGAATTATTTTCTGGCTTGAGGGAAAAACAAATCAAGAATAAAATCTTTATACTCATGAAATGGATTTATCACAAAGAAAAGTCATCATCAAAGAATAGACAAACAAGTCTATTTTAACTGAAAAGTTGCTAACCTTGTAAGTGTAAACACACACTGGTGAACTCTTCTTTTTCATGGATCCATTACTACTCCATTTCTTGGTATTTCTATCAGGATAATCAGTAACATCTTTGATATGTTCTATTTCAGCAGTTTTTTCTTCAGTGTTAGTGATGTTGGATCCTTCTATAAGCTGCTTTTGAAATTCCAGGGTAGGTTCCACAGAACTCTCTGCCTTGGCATCCATGTGGCGGGCCTCATAAAGGGGAGATTTTCCTATTGGATAATAAAGTTCTAATCAAAATCAATTATTGATCAAAACTTTCTGGTTTAGAGAAGATTATTACAGAAGAATATTACATGACAGAAAAGAAAAAAGAATGAACATCAACTAAGCATTCAAAAGCAGGAGCCCAGATTACCTGCCAGAATAGCATCTACTGTTGCATCTAATCTATGATGGACACGGCATTCAGTCCTCGATATCATCTCAACAGCACAGGTAAATGCTGGAGGCCCTTTCCTCTCTAATATTGTCTTCTGAACTTTCCTTTTCCTTGCTTCATCATCACCAAGTGTAACACTCTGCATACATATATCATTCAGAAGGTGCAAACAATTTATTCTTAAGTAACCAACCTTCACATTTTTCATCTGGTAAGTCTGGTACACTACTGAACTCAATTGTTTAAACATGGATTTTAATTTGTAATAGCATCCCATAAAGCACTTTTTTTCATATACCATTTTTTAAATTCAAAATTTCCTCGTTGATTTTTCTGATTAGCTTTGAATATCACAAGGAAATACAAAAAAAAAAAAAAAAGATAGGAAAAAATATTTTGCAGATGCAAATGAGAAACCTTCATGTCACATCCAATCACTATTAGAGATGTAAAGGTATTGCTTGGAAAGTTATATTCTTTGCCTTTTAATGACATTTCAGACAAGGTTACATGACATTAAGAAATATGGAAGTCCACACCAATCATATAGATTGAAGAAACTGTCAATTTATATCCAAGATGTAATCTCTATTAACTGTCAAAAAGCAATATGTACGCTTCCTATGGAAAATGAATCAGATTTAGTGAGTCACCATTCAACAATATAAATCTGCTTTTTCTATGACATTTGTTAGAATATCCAACTCTCAGTTAAGGAAATTCCAAAAGAAAATATAGTCAATAAGATGCATTTAACAGCGCTCAGAAAATGAGTCATTACTACTTTTCCAGAGATCTTAGTTTTGGACAGAATGGACATAAGCCTTTTAAGTAACATGCATACCCTAAACTATTGGTTGGCCTTAAAAATCCATTCATTGAATGAGTAGACTGGTGTGCAACCATAGGATTGATAAGTATCATTTCATGTTAAGTCCTTTAGGGTATGGAATTTGTGTATCAATTTTGTCAAGCAATCAGTGAAATAATAGACATTTCTACACATAATATTGTTTAACACCACAAATGATATTGTCTAACACCAATTTCTCTGAGCCCAGGTTATATAAGTTAATAAAATTGAGCCTTGTGCACTGGGTTGTCCTTGAAATTGGTAAATTCTGTACTCCTATCAATTGTCATATTCTATTCCTGCTGCCAGTGGGCTTGACCACCCAACACAATACAAAGAGATCAGAAAGTAAGGATGTCGCTATGCACCTCTATGCCACCAACAAGGATTTGCAGAGACGGATTCTTTATTATGTTTTCGATAGTCATCCCATGTGCTGTTCCAACCAGTTGAACACCCCTTTGAGCAATTGTGCTGGCAGCTAATGCCTCAAGCTCTGTTCCAATTTCATCAATTATAATTGTTTCAGGCATATGGTTTTCAACTGCTTCAATCATAACCTGCATGGCCATTGAATAGACAATTAGGTACAAGTAGCAGCAATTAGGTAAAAAATAACACAAGTGAAAGCAGTTGATGTTTGGAACTTGCATTATGAGCAATTTCAGAAAATACAGGCAGAGGTATCAAGTTCAAGTCTCACATTGTGTTGCATGTTAACGTTTGGAACTTGCATCCTCCTTGCGCAGCCAATTCCTGAATGGGGGACATCTCCATCACCTCCAATCTCATTTGATGTATCAACAATGATAACTCGTTTCATGTGTTCATCTGCCAACATTCTAGCTATTTCTCTGCAGTAAAATTTTCTCAATTTTATTATTATAAAATAGTAAGATTTATACCCCATTTTAGTTCACAATGAAGTTTAAACAAATTTGAATGTCTATGTTGCCCCTATTCAGATTCTTCCATTTATTATTTTTCCACTTGGCAAGAACAAACTGAAATATTCCTGCAAATTAAGTGGCTGAGATGAAAGTGAACTCCAATTTGAAAACGCAAGGGACCTCAGATGTACAGGCAGTCTGGCATTCTAGAAATATCAAAGTGAAAGTCTTTTTTCACTTCCAGACTCCAGTATTGTACTGTTGAATTAAAACAGTACTTCCCATGTGGATGACATTGTGGGAATGATCAGCAACAACAAGCAAAAAAAAAGGGGAAGAAGGAAGTTGTATTAAAACAGTACTGTTGTATTAACGTTCTTACATTGTTGTGCCTACTAGATCCGGTCCCCAAAACAACATAGTGGAATAACAGAATGTATTTACTTGCAGGATATAAAGCTCTGAATCAAAGACACTTCAGTGGATATACATTCTATCCTAAATAAAAAAAAAGATTAAAAAAGAACATCAGAAACTTAAATACCTGATCAAAGTTGTTTTGCCAACTCCAGGAGGTCCTATGACCAAGATGGAACCTCCCCCTTCAATCAAGTCACGTATCATCTCTGCACTTCCAGATATAGCCCGACCCACCCGACATGTGAGGCCAATTATTTGCATCTTGCGATTCCGGATGGCACTGATACGGTGTAGAGAACGATCAATACCTGAACGGTTGTCATCAGAAAAGTCGCCAACCTGGAGAGATAAGGAAACTTTACATAAAAATCCATCCAGTCCTTATCTCGCTCTACAGCATCAAAACAATATAAAATGCTGCAGTCATTCTCATTCAACGGCTTAATTTGATTTCTAACTTATCTTGGCAAATATATAATCTATCAGTCCATGTACTTTTCCATTAAAAAGAAATTGTTTACTTTATCTTTCTAGAGCTCTTCGAAACAATAGAAAATTGTTTCTTACCAGTCTAAAAATTTCGTAGATCCTTCATACGAAACATCCCAATTTGAATTTCAATTCTTCAGGTGAAATAAATTATGTTTAATATAGGCAGTAAGATATAAATAGAATTGGGTCTCTATCTTCCTATAGAACTCCCAAGTCCTACCCAATCAATGTAAAATTCCTTATTTCCCACCACAACAAAAGCCGGGATTACAAAGAGGAGTATATAAAACCAAACTATATTACCTTCGAAATCGCATGCCTGAGATCTTCAAGCCTTACCGGCTCTTCCGATATCACCCAATCGCCCGAAGGAAACCGAGCAATAGGTTTCCGTCCCAAATCCATGACTAACTCAATCAAATCCCCAAGCTCCGTATGCCGAAACAGATCCTTCCGCATTCTCACAGGAACCAACTCCAGGAACGACACTAATTCTGAATCACCGTCCGACCTCGAAGTGGATGGCAAAGACGGAGGCAAAGACGTTGACAGGATCCCATTTCCCGCAGCAAACCGTTCAGAGGGCCTGCGAATTTCGGGAGATCGAATCGAGGAGGGTGGCGATCCAGAAGAAGCAATTCTATTGCGCGATCGACGAGTTCGACGAAATGACGAAGAGACGGTGCAAACGAGGCTAGAGCATTGCAGGTAAGCATAGGCTGATGCTGGAATTCGGTTCGCAGAGTGCCATGAGCTGTTGATGTCGAGTAGCACGAAACGTGAATTCAAAGCTCTCATCTTCGTCGATTGAAATTGCAGAAGAGAGAGAGAGAGAGGCTTGAGAGTTTATTTGTTGCTGAGCTGCGTTGCGTTCTGATAACCCGGGAAATCTGAAGAAGGAGAAGGAGAAAGGGGATGAGGAAGAAGATTCCATGGGATCTGCTTTGATTTGTCGTCCGGTGGGCCCACAAAGAGCAACAGAACAAACTGTCGAGGACCGTTGAATCTCGGTGCTGGTACCACGTGGGCTGCGGACCACACGTAGGGGAGAGAGGTAGGTTGCGTGCCACTCCTAAAGAATCTTCTACTGTTTGACACGCATTCATCTTCCTCGCCTCGGGCACGGAGCTTGGATACGGGCACTCAGGATCCATAGCCGGTCTGGGCGGTGGGACCCATAATTTGACATACGACGGTTAGCCTGAAGATTATTATGTGGGGTGGGGCCAAAAATCAACTTAAAATTTTAAGGGTAAAATACAAAAACCTCCCCTCTCAAGTTTCTGATAATAATAAAAATCTCCTCTCTACTTTACCTTTAGCAAAATTCTCCTTTCTACTTTCAAAAAAAGCGACAAAAACCTCCCGTCCTTTAATGAATCTGACGGAAACCAAGGAAAACTATATTTTTATCCTCATACCGCACCTAAGCAATTTGTGAAATATCAATTTTACCCTTATTCGAAAAACTCACTATCCACTCTTGAGAAAACCAGTCGAACCCTAACCTTAACTGTTGTAAGCAGACAGTGCTCAGAATATTCCACTTCCTAGAATCTTCCGGTGACGATTCTTCACCAAACGATGACCGGTTTCATCTTGGTGGCCGATTTCTTCACCAGAGTTCGTTTTCTTCTTCATCGGACATCTGTGGCTTTCCAAACATTTTGGCAACTATTCTTCACCAGACGATATCTGTGTTTTCCATAACAGGTTCATTTTTTGAATCTATGCAGCAGCATGTGTCTATTCAGGTGTTCCATAAATAAGTTCATTTTTTGAATCTGTGCAGCATGTGTTTGCTCAGGTGTTCCATAATAGGTTCTGTACATGGATTTCCATTGTTCTTGCAAATAATAGGGTCAGGTCCAACTGCTTTACCAGATGATGTAAATGAGATATGTCGGGTGTTGAGTGATTTCCGTTGCATTCATCATGACCTTGAATCTGCACTTGAACGTTTCTCAGGCAAGATTTCTACTAATTTGGTTGAACAGGTGTTGAAAAGGTGTAAAAATCTAGGGATTTCTGCTCACAGATTCTTTCTTTGGGCCCGAAAGTTGCCGGGTTTCAGTCATAGCAGGGAAAGCTATCATATTCTAGTAGATATCCTTGGCTGCAGCAAGCAATTCCCTCTGATATGGGATTTTCTTTCTGAGATGAAAGATAGTGGGGATTATGAAATCGGGCATTCTGGTCAACAAAAATTAATTCTATGGCCAACAAAGCACAATCTTTGCTTAGTATTCGAAATCAGCTAGAATGGATTTTCATTCCCAAGGAGGAAATGGGAATGGCCCATTCCAATTCTAAACCCCATTTTTATGAACCAAACGAATCTTTAATTCTTAACTTTCAATTACATTTGGATTGAAGACCTCATTGCTGATATGAATTCTTAGGATCCAAAAATGGAGTTAATTGAGTAGCTGACCTATTTTTTAATAAATAAAAATAATTTATTAAAGAGAAAAAGAGAACTATTACAGTAGAGTCCCAGAGGGAGGGACCTGGAACAGAAGCTACATAATGCAACTCAAAATAAGGACTGAAATCAACAAATAAACGTGAGACGAGCTTATTAGAACAACCCAAAAACAAAGACGTTGAAAAAACTGAGCAACAACGATAACAATTCTGTTTCCCTAAGCGATCTAGCTCCCAAACACAAAGCCCTTGCATTTGGGCACACCAAACTCAGGAGGAACAACCTTTGTCCATGTGTGAAGCTATCTTGATACCCAACCTCTCCCTCCCCTACCTCTGCCTCTTGTTTCCTTTGCCTTTCTCAAATCTGCCCTCATTGAGACGTCTACGTAAAAATCTACCAATATCCTCAATTTTCTGCTTCTTCAAGAGAAAAATTGCTCTCTAACTCCTCTTCTCGAAGACTGTTCTCTCTCTCTGAGGATTGAGCCAATTAAGAAACCAAGAATAGAGATATGGAAGATAGGATTGTGTGACCGAACCAAGAGTAGAGATGAAACGGTTTTACATTTTTTTCCCATGCGACGCTATAAGAAGTTAAGCGACCCTGACCTAAATCCGACAAAAAATTTTGGCTTTGTAGTTCCCTGGTTTTGCTGCTGACCGAGAAATCCTTCTTCTAGGTTCACAATTCTTCTTCTTGGTTCGTTCTCCAGTTGCCCTCTTCCTTTGTTCCTTCCTCACCCATTCTTCAGGATAATAAGAAAATACAAAGGGTATTTTAATAAACAGATGTACATAAAAACTCGTATAGGATTAAAATGGGTATTTAAAAAAAAATTAGCATCCATTTAACGGTTTCTGTTAAATTCATTAATGGAATGGAGGTTTTTATCGCTTTTTTTCAAAGTAGAAGAGAGGATTTTGTTAAAGGTAAACTAAAGGAGAGATTTTTATTATTGTTAGAAACTTGAGGGAAGGTTTTTATATTTTACCCAAAATTTAATCCAAATTTAAGTTTCTTCACAAAGCGCGCCCAAGACCGACATCACAGCACGTTTCAGCTGTGCATACGAAATATCTCCCACGAATTAAAAATTTACAAATACGAGATATTCCAAATGCACGGTTGATACGTTGTGTCACGGCTGATACGTTGTGCGAGGTCGGTGTGAAGCGCGCTCTGTCAGGACAAGATCCGAAAGAAGTTCGTACCTTAATCTTTTAGCGTACGATTATTCTTTAGTGGGAACATCTGTCACGTGGTAAGTTAAGGAGCCTCGGACGGCAACTGGCAATAATAATAATAGTGACTGACCACTATTATGCCATGCTGCGAATATATTGTCAATTTGAGAGGCCTTATTTTTGCTTTTGGGAATGCTTATTGGACAAATGTGTATCTATAGGATAAATATTTGTGTTTATCAATGTTTTAAAAGCCTATGTATACATATATGAACATGTACGTGCATTTTCACATAGCAATATCTTCAAGGTAAAACTATTTATAATTAATGGACAGTTATAAGTAGATAGTTTCTAAAATGAGAGTAAAGGATATATATGTCATCTTTATGCTGATTGTACATTTAAACAAGGGAGGTAGAAAATGTTCAATGAAAATTCTATAAAGAAGGGGTATTCACTCTTTTATAGATGGTATAGATATGTATATATGTATATGTGTATAAATATATATTTTATCAATAAATAATGTATAAAATATGTTTTAGATACGTTATATGTATTTTTATATTTCTTAACTTGGTTTTTAATTTTATTATTTATAAAAAAAATAAAAAATTACAATTTGAGGCCAAAATAAAAAAGTTACCCAAAATTAAAAAAAATCACCCCAATCGAACATCGGAGTGCAAAGTTATGGCCTCCGAGAGTTTGCATACATTGAGTGTGCAACCCACAACTCGATGACTAGGTCGAACCGGGCGGACTATGTCAACGATTTTTGGTCATCTAACGAGTCTTGATTGAACTGAACCTGGAATCTTGGCCAGATGATGGTTCGAACTGTTTGACCAATCAAGTCAATGACGGGTTGAAAACACTGGTGTTTTGCATATTTTATGAAAAATTATTTATTTTAAAAGGGGGTAATATAGGTACTATGAAAATTATGTGACGGGTAAACAAGACAGGCCAAACATTTTTGAAAAAAGTGCTTAATAATAAGCCAAAATTTTTGGCTTCTTCAAAACAATCTTATTTTTAAAATAAGCATTTATTTGGATTTTTTTTTCTAAATACGAATAAGTACATATTGGTGTGGTCCCATCTAAAATAAATGCTCATTTCAATGAGTGCTTAAAGGTGACTTCTTCTCTCAAGCTCCTACTGACCATAAACCATTGTCAAAATGGAGGCCAAGAATCCAAGATACTGAAAAGAAGTAAATTCAAATTGGGTTGGGAGAACCAAATTTTTAAATGTTGTTAAATGACCCATCAAAGGAAAGGGTAGAAAGCTGACTAGGTTTCAACTCAATAATGAAATTTATGTTATTATTTATTTATTTTATTGACCATGTATATTGATTGTTACAGAAGAAGTAGTAGTAGCCACTTGTATGTAATGCGTGCACTCCTACACGTTAAGTCACTTGTTTTTTGGACCTAGCTAAGTAGCTAGTTTGAGAGAATTGAATTTCAACTTGAGTACCGGACTAACAAAATCGCAACTTATGGCTGCAAAAGATTCCAACACTAGAATTAGCTGTCGTGCTCTACTGTTATTCATTTATGATATTGAACAAAAATAAGCATTAAAAATGAAAAATGATGATCATTGTTATTAATTATGAAATGGATAAAAATATAAAAAGAAAAAAAAAAGAGAATTTATATTTAACAAATGATTCATTAACCTGGTTAAATGGTTTAATGGTTCAATTGGTCGGATTCACTTCAGTCAACATTTTTTTTTTGGAAGTAAACACCTTCGGTGGGGTATAATCAATCTGAGTCGAGTTGAGTTTTGGGTGGCTTTACCTTGAGCTTCACTCAAAAACTCAGAGCTTGACATTTAATTTGGGCTCGATTTGGTTCAAGCTAATTATAAATAAATTGCTATTAAAAATTATAAATAAATTAATATTTGAAATATTATAAATAAAAATATATTAGAAAACTTGATTATATACTATAATTATAAAAAACAATATTGTGAAATATTATAAATAAAAATATATTAAAAATAGTATTTTATTAGAAGTTCAATTAGACTCACAAGCTACTCAAGTTGAGTATTACAAAACTCGAATTTGGCTCAATTACCTACTCAACTCAAGTCAAACTCGATTTAAATTGATAATCTTCAAGCCAAATGCGAGTATTAGCAAGCTGAGCCCAAATAGCTCACAAGTTGGCTCGGCTCACTTACACCCCTAAGCTTGAGAGCTAACATACCTGAAAATTTTGGTCAGGTGTTGGATTAACCCATTTCAATTGTGGGTTGATAACATTGCTATAACCTAAAATTTTTCCTCATTTGCATGAATTGATCACATGCATTGAACTGAACATAAACCAAATTTTATCATTGGGTCATTGATAAAGTGGTCCAACCATCCAATTAAATTGTTCAGCTCACTCAATTAAAAATCCAAAAAAAGAAAAAAAAAATTAAAAATAACAAATGAACTTTGGATTATCTCTTAAAACTTTTCTTCTATTAATATAAACTTGTTAAAACAATAAATATTGTAGACTGTAACTTAGACTTAAACATGTATTTGAGTAGGTTTAATGAAGTTAACAATAACATTTTGAAGAACTGGGTAACCTAATGGTTAGACCCTCTAGTCTGCTAAGTTGAATCAGTTCAACAATTATTTTACTTTAATGTTTGCTTAGTAATAAACCATGGCAGCTTATTATTATTAATTGCATGGGATTTTTTCGTAAAAAATAATAAATTTGGCTGATTTAATGGAGTCAATGGAATTTATAAAATAACACTTAAATCCGTGAATAGGAAAATAAATCAAGTTTTTTTCCCAGACAAAATAGTTCCTCAAAACTGTCATTAGAGATAGTGAAGTCGTTAACTCTGTCTCTGTCTCTTTTTAACTGTCCTTTTAACTTATGTATTTCCTTTTGAAATGACTATTGACCAGTAATGGTGGTGAACCAGCATGAAAGAAGGATGACTTTCAGCTACATTTGGTGAAAGAGGAGCAATTGGGAATTGAGTATTGAATCACCAGCCCTCCTCGTTATTGGTGTGCTTAGTCTCCCACACTAATATCTTATTAATTGCTATTTTATCATTTTTTTCGTTGCTCGTACCTGGAGTTCATTATCATCGGGATTAAAATGGGTATGTTAAAAGAAAAACGGAGATGGGACATCTCTTAAATGGCACAATGGCACTTTATTAAAGTAATATAAGGCCTACGCACTTGCCATGAATACAGAAAGCCATCATACATTTGCGATGAGCATGAAATGTCATTAAAGACCTGCAATGAACATAAAACATCTCCCCAGACCTGCGATAACAAATCAGTATCACCTGAGACTTGTGATGGGCATAAAATGATATTGCAAGAGCCCAATGCACTATTAGCACCTTGCGATGAACATGAAATGACAACTCCTACTGTAATGAACAAAGGATAGACCTTGAGGCCGGTGACACCCGCCTACGGGAGATTGGCATTGCTTTTGGTCACAACTAGCTGTGACAAGGTGCCTTAGAGGCGATCGAGCAGAACACCCGAGCACACTAGTCAGATCCAAGTCTTACCCTTGACACGTGTCTACAGGGAAACTTATAAGGGGATGTAGCCTACATACGCAACCCGAGAATCCTTAGGAGAAGGGAAACTCTATCCTTAAAGGATCTCGTTGAACATGTGCAAAAATCCCAATGGTGTTCCCTTAATAGCCGATATAAAGATAAAGATACCATTTCCTAATAGAAAATGTATCCTTTTAGATTTCTCCTTATAGCCTTAGGGACCCTCTCTATAAAATGGGGGAATAACTCTTCCCCACATCAGAGAGAACCATATAACTTTGATCCTAGAGTCTGTTAGGGAACCTTTCTCTTTCTTATCATCCATTCTCTGCTCTTCTCCCATTGTCCTCTACAACCAGTATTCCTCTCCATGTTCTCTCTCTTTATTGTCATCCTCTCTAGACCTTTGAAGACTTGACCAACCTCCGTCACCTTACCACACCACTTACACCTTCATATAATAATACGCCATGACTCCTCTTTCATGTCTTGCTTTTTTATTCCATCTTCCTGTAATAATAATAAAAAAAAGAATGGGATTACTAATGGTTAATTTTGTGTAATCAATTTTGTCAAAAAAAAAGAAATTTTTCCCCTGCTCATTAACGTGTACATTATTTAATATCATCCATTTTGTCGCTTTGCAAGCATTGTTTTTTGTTTTATTTTTTTGCAAAAAAAAATATTATTTTTTGAGCCATGAAAGAGTGCTTTAACTCATCATAAGAAATATGAATAAAAAATAGCTATGGTAATGTTTGGCATCATTGCAGCTTTTTAAACAATGACCGCAAAAGTAACTCCATGTTGTGTGCATATTTTATATCCTTATTAATATTTGCTAATGGCTAAGTGCCATGAAGTATGCATAGACAAAAAGGTGAATATGTTGTTTCAATTGTAATAAACATTAAAATGACATTTTCGTCAAAAGTTGCTCTCATAGAATTTAAGGTATTTAGGCCACCTGAGACTTGGTGAATCCCATAGAAAAGAAGTAAACTTGCATTTGTGTTTTAGTATTAGTGGATTATACGGAAAAGAATGATTTCAAAGTATTTTATTAACCTAGACAAATAATATCGTCCTGAGACTTGGGTAAATCATTTACCCATTTGAGTGGAAATTTGTTAAAATGTGATGGGACAATATTGTCCCTTCAATAATATCACTTTTATGGATAAACCAATCATTATACAATTTTACTTAGGGAATAAAAGAGTATTAGTAGGTGCACTTATCCAGGTAAGTATTTCCTCTCCAGCAAGTGCATTTACCCAGGTAAATGACTTATTGGAACACAAACAAGGTCTCAGTGTATGGCTCAAAAAAAAAAAAAGTAAAGGAAATAACAAAACACCTACATGGCATTGACATAATATAACTACCTTGAAAAGAAGGAAATAACTTCAATACCAAACACGGCATATGAGAAAATGTTCCATCCAATTGTTATGTCTCCCATGTAGAACTGAGCTACTATCAAATGGATCTCACCTACAAGATCATCTATCTAAAAATAAAGAAATTGATGGATAACTTTAGCCATAATTATTTATGAATTATTTTTAGGTTTTTAAATAAAACTTTATGGGCCTGTTGATTTTTTAGATTTTGAGAGGGGGAATGTTTCCCATTGACCAAGATACCCATATTATTTTCTCAGATTTATGTGGGGTTCGTGAAAAATTTATTTTTCCAAGGTATTACTTACCCGGGTAAGTGATACCCATCTCCCAAGTGGGTAATATCTTTTCCACATGGGAGTAAAGTTGCCAACACTTGGATGGGACAAAATTACCCCTTTTAATAATGATTTTTATGGATAAAAATGGACATTGTCTTAATTACTTGGGAAATAAAAAAACATGGGTAAATGCATTTATCTGGGTAAATAACTTCCCAAAAAGCGAACGGGACCTATAAGTCATTTAATTGTGCAACTTGTTAGTAGGATCCATTTAACAGTAGATTCGACCCTCTTGCTGCTTATAACAAGGGCACCCTTCTTTGTTGAACAAAAAAAAAAAAGTGGGGGACAAATGGGAGCCCAAATCTCCTACACTTTTCTCCTCTGACAAGTGTCTCTTTAGTGGCTCTTTAATTTAAAATGAGTGGAGTAAAGAAATTACTAGCAAGGCATGCTGTTTGCTTGGCTATACAATAATCATGAACAAACATACTAGTATTCCCTACCCATAGGGCCCCCATGATAACATATGGAATACTTGCGTATTCACTTGTGATTGGTTACATAGCAAGCGATACATAAGAATAATATTCTAAATGAACACCAAGGCAATAATAAAGATAGGACATATATTGGATGGTTTAACCCTAAACCTGGTAGCACTAAGATCAATTTTGATGCCTCTTATAGAATAAATGGCCAATGCGCTATTGGCTGTACTGCTAGGTGCAATCCTTAAAATTAAAGCTTATAATATTGGTTTTGCGACGATAAATCTAACTGAAGCTTGGGCAGCATGAGAAGCCATCAACATTTCTACTAATTTCCGGGATTACCCAATCATCATTGAAGGAGAACCAAAGCTCATCATTGCCTACTTCAAAGGAAAGGTGAAGCTAGCCCCCTAGAGACATTCTCTCATTCACGTTCAACTTAAACATCCACTTCAGGTACACTTATCATGAGGCTAAACAAGCTGCAAATTGGTTGGCTTGAAAAACTTTTTATGGTCCTTGGTCACTTCAGGTTGTATCCCACTTGATCTTAAGTTTATTTGTTTCGTTGATTAGTGGGGAAGAGCTACCCCACTCATTTGGTCAATTCTGGCTAAGGATGGCAATTTTCTCAATTTCACCGATCCCTGTGGGAATCTGCCCCAAATGAGGCAGGGATGGGAATGATTTTTCCCTACGAGGATGGAGATGGAGAAATTTTCATCCCCATTGGCGGGGATGGTGCATGGACAGGGATAGCACTCCTTGCCCACGTGGACCCCGGTCCCCGCTGATATATATGTATATGTGTGTGTGTGTGTGTATTTATATATGTATATATGTATACATACGTCTATATGTTAATATTTTTAAAAATATAGTTAAATATGTTTGAATCTTTTCTAATAGGATTATAAATTTTAATTATTTTATTTTTATTTTTTAAATAAAAAACAAAAACATAATGATTGACATTATAAAGAATCACGATGAGTGGAGATCCCTGTGGAGATGGGGATGGGGATAACTTTGTCCCCGCTAGTGGGGATGGGAACGGGAATGTGGATGGAGATTTTCGTGGTGACGGGGATGGGGAGAGGTTCCTCGTCCCCGCTCTGTCCCGTTGCCATTCCAAATTCTGGCCCTTTAGTCATTCGTGTAGTTCCTCAGTGTTTTCAATAAAAAAAAAACAAAGCATGTGTTACATTACCATGCGAGCTGCTCATAGCAATTAATTTCTTCACCCACTAAATGCTAAACCACAACTGAATGAATTGGCATGATATTGTATGTGTTTGGTTTTGTTTACATTTTTTCATTCAATATTTGTATTTTATTTGCTTGCAAAATCGAGAAAGGTAATAATTACAACCGTCTATGACAATTAGGCGCCACTAGGCTCTATATCAGTGTAATAGTGAAAAAACGCCTAACCATTTGTGGAAGATTTAAAAAATAACTTCCACGAACAATAGGCATGCACAAAAACCAAAGTCAACTTTTGCCGTTTTTCGATGCATACAAAGCAAAAAGGAGGAAATGCTGAAGTAGTACCTATGTAAAAACGTTTATTCAATAAATGCCCACAAACCAAACACCCTGATCATTTGCCGACAGGGGATCCTCTCCTCATTGCCCTGTAAAGGATTCAGAGCGTTCATTGCATGCATGTTTATTCTCATGTATAGAGGCATTTACACAAGTGTAACGAGGCCACAAGGGAACTTTGAACCTCCTAACACTATTTTTTCATTCACTTCCGTTTACCATGTGACAAGGGTAAATGGTTTACCTATATACGTGAAACGAGAGGTGCAATGCAAAATACACCTTGATATAGAAGTAAGTGTAGGAGATCTAAATCCTAATGGGAGACATGTCCAGAATGAATGCAAGTGTAGGAGATCCCGACCCCCATTATAGGATGCCTCTTTTTTATATTTTACATAAAGAATTCAATTGGCTGGTTTCGAACATCCAATATCATCTGATCCAATTACTTTGGATTTGGATGTTAAAACCTAGTAATCAGATTGCATACAGAATCTGATAAAAATCTGAATCCGATAATAAATTAATGCCTACATATAAATATTATGTATTACACTATATTCTTTTATAAAATTTGATATAAGTTAAAAATAAGTAACTGTTTAGTCGAGTTCGATTAAATATGAATCTGTCTGAAATCCAAAACAGCAGGCTAGAATGAGATTGGATTTGGTTTTTCCTTTAAAAACCTGGACTCAACCCGATCCTAACCCAATCTGATGTAACCAGATTTGGTTTAGTACGAGGGTTCAACAATTGGATTGGGTTAGGATGAACCTCCACCTGACCTAATATGGCCCAACTTGAATTTCTACACTCTACTTTTTATTTATGAAATCCTGATGTTAAATTCTTCTGCTATCAAATTCAAAATTCTGAGATGCAAGTAGTTGATGAAATTGGTGAATGATACCCAAAATCGATATATGGGCTGTGGCCCTACTCCAGGCAAAGCCCATATCCAACGATGCAATATGGGTCGAGGACCTTGATTTAAAGTTCTCAAATCCATAAACATATAGTAGTGGGTAAGTAGGGTGGTGCAACGCTCACATGGCCCAGGAACGGTTCCCAGCTCCTCATTCAAAATTCAATCTTTCAGAGACAGAGAATTTCGAAGGTCAAGGACGCCATTAAGATGATCCTTTTAAGAACTCTCTTCTGGTCTCTGGGGCCTTTGTTTTAACTGAACCAAAAGTTTCAAAGAAAGTGTTTTATGTATAATTTATATTCTTAATTGTAAACACTTACCATATTGATTAATGATGTAATCGTCATTACTTTGCTTGCTTTGTCTGTGTGGTGCATGAACATAATACACTGAATGTGGACTCTCATGCCCCTGATGAATCCGTTGGTGTGGTATCCTCCAGGTCTCTCTGGTTACTCCCCACCCAATCTATACAAAAATACATGTTTAGTTTTCTTCATGGGTCTGTATCAGACCAACTAGACTTAATGACCATATTCCTTAAACAGAAATTCATCAATTCTTGTTTTAACAGAGAATAGCTTTGGTATACTTGGTTGTGGCTCTAACAGAGACCATGGCCACAAAGAGCAGTGGTAAGTGAAGTTTCAAACCCCCAACCAGGGAGTCAAGAGAAGAGCTTCAATTAAGCTTATTTCATCTGGGTAATTTGGGTTAATTCCCAGGATTGGAGGGTTCGTTGCATTTCTCATTTATATGGTCACAACATACGCACTCTATGTTCCTGACTGGAGTTTTGTTCATGGAGGGAAAAGATTTACACTATGTGTCTAATGGCAATGGCCTCACAAATGAATTACGCTTTTTAGTTTCAATTTCTTTCAGATAAAGATGAAGATTGCCAGTAATGAAACTGAGATCACAGAAAATTACAGGTGAAATGTGGATGAGCCGCATGTAGTGCAGTGTGTTCAATGCCAAATGCAGCCTTGATCTTACTGTGTATTGCTAGTTCTATTTCGGCCATCCTTTCTGGTACCATCGAAGCTCATTATGGGCATGTTCTGATTCACTTGAAGGTATGTAATTCAATGGTTCTCTGCTCAGTCCTATTAACCATTTGTTTTTTGGTCGCAGTGAGCTGTGGTAGAATTCCTAATGCATCTGAAAACCATATTTAATACTTTTCTCAGTCCAATTAACCTTACTTCCTCTATCCGAATTTCTATGTACTTCTACAATTGAACTTTGCTTTTTCAAAGGGTGAATCCGAGAGGCTGAAGCAATGGGTGTCTATAGGGCTTATTTTACTTGGCATAGTCACTATTCTTCATCTTACAGATGGTGAGGGACTGAGGTCCCTTGTTTTTAAGTATCATTTCTGAAATGGCTGCATTTTGATACACCTGGTCTAGGGTCTTCCTTTTCTTTTAATGTCTGCATTCATGCTTGTAGCTAGCTATATATTCCTCTCAACAAAAAGCTGTACAGCTTTAGCTACGTTTGTTTCACAGCAGGTGCAGCTGGAATTGTATTTTCTGGGCTCTACATCCTGGTACAACACTTTTCACTTTTTACTGTTCTGTGGTTTTCAATCCACAAACCAACTTTGGATCTTCCCTAACCTTGCTCATTTTGATGAACACAACAGTCAACAGATTGATGTTTGGGGTCTTCGAACTCCATTTCTAGTCCTCGAATGGATTGGAATGAATGCAATGCTAGTGTCTGTGAAGGCGCGCAGCACAAGGTATCTTTGCAGCATTCGTAAATGGATGGTAATTATGAATACCCCTAATAACTCTCTTGTAAGTAGTACAATCTTTTATTACATTTCAAAGAAAAAAAGAAGAAGAAAATGAAAATATTCAATGTCAGGTCCATTGGATCCAAAAGCATGTGTTCATTAATGTTTGGCAGACTGGCACTTTGAGAAGGAAGACTGCTGTATGTGATACGTGATATTTGCAGAGATCACCTTCTGGGGAGTTATTGCAGGCATATTGCACAAATTGGGCATCTACCGGAAGTTATGAGAAGTGGGAATTCATATCAAGCTGACCAACATATTGATTGGTTGGTGGCGCAGTGGGTTCATTGAAGAAGAATCAGTGTATTTGTAGAAGAAACATAGGTTTCATTTTCCTTAACCACTAAGTAATTAATTGTACGTTGCACTTCTCTGTAATATGTATGCCAGTTGAATTATTCACTCTTCAGCTACTATTTAAGGTAGAAGCAGGTGTTTGATTGAGCTTCTGTTACAAGATGTATCTCTTCTTTGATTTATTGTTTACATTTAAATTCTTATTAAGAAAAGGAATAAATGGAAAATTGATAGCTGTTCTAACATATGTTCGACTTAGCTCTCCAATCCTCAAACACTGTAGCAATTGAAAAATAAGGCCATCACCCAATGTTGGTCACTTGGTCTCAGCAATCTGGGGTCTTGAGAGGGGTAGACTGGATATGGTCCTAACCTTTGGCATTTTTTGCACAAAGTGGCCACTCCCAGACTCGAACCTGCGTCTTCATGGTTGCCAGCTTGAGATTTTACCATTACACCAAGTCATGTGTCTCTCTGCTCTCTGAGCAGGGCCTCTGAACAAGGGGCCAAACTTCTTAACCAAACTGCCAATGCAACAGAAATTCTGTTTTTTTCCCTCAGGTTCAGTAGTCCAGATCCCAGGTCGTCATAAGTTTACAGCAACCACTCCCTTGAAACATGGCTGACCTGCAAAGTTCCAGCCAAATGGTGCTTCGTTCAAGAAGTTGTCTTAGTTAATTGTTTTGTATTGGACAAAGCCAACTTCCTCCATTTAGTTGGCAGAATCATTTTTCTGATAGGCAAAATTATACATGAGGTCCTCGACAATATAGTTGGTTTTGGTTTTGAAAATAAAAACAACTGCAACATCAACAAAAACAATATAATTTTTCTGATGTGGCAGCTGTTTTTGTCTTCAAAAACAAAACCAACCAGGTTGTTGAACACGCCCTTAGGGTGTGTTCTATAACATCAATTGTTTTTCTTGTTGCTGCTTCCAAAAATAAATCAAAATTGAAAATATATTGTTTCTTAAAACAACATGAATTGTTTTTTTTTTCTTCAGTATGTGATTTTTGTTTTCAAAACTGAAATAAAAAACATGTTCTTGAATCTGGTTTCAAAAACATGTTTTCATTTGATTATTCAACATCATGTTCCATAAATCATATAATTTCTATACTAAAAAATGTGTTTTTGTTTTAAAAATCAATATTTGTGTTGGTTCTAAAGACATGTATTGTTTTTTGAAACATAACCAACTTATTTTTCCCTTTGAAAACAAAAACGGAGTTCAAGTACGACTTTTTATTTTTATTTTTTTGCTGATGTGGTGATTCTAAAAACAAATGAAAACAATAAACGTTAGTGGGGGGATTCTGGGACATTGATCATTCACCAAATTCTTTCTTTCAGCCATTAAGGGAAGATTATTGTGATAATCAATAGCCTTGTGACACAACATATCCAATTAGATGATGGACCCTCACAGCCCAAACTGCAAATTAAATAGACTAGTTAATAGTCTAAATTGTACTAAAATGAATCTCTAGGGACAGGCATCCTCAAGGCCCACTGGCCAGTGGCCCACTGCTCTCCTCTAGTCAGGGACAGTACAGGGAGAAGCCAACACAAGCTCTACAGTAATGGGCCTCAATGACCTTTGGGGACAGTCTCCATCAAGGACCACTGCCCACCTTAAGCCACAGGCAGTACAGGGCCTACGGGAGAAAACAAGCCCACTCATTTGCACCAACACATACAAACACATGAAGACATGGGCAACTGTTCTTAATTCGTTCCCTCCCACATCCGCAAGAAAATTGATAATTTGTCTTTTAAGTTGTCATCCAACAATTTCTTTTCATTGAAAATTTGTAAAAACAGACAGACTTATCAAGTTGTTGATGGCATGCCAACTTAACCGCTCCACAGATCATCTCTCTCTCTCATACCAGCACTAATCACTAGATTAGGGGTGTAATCAAGCCGTATTGAGCCCAAAAAAGAATATATTTTTATAATATATGTATAAATAAATACATCGAGAAAGGATCACGAGATTTTGATCCCAACTTCTTATTGATTGAGCTAGAGTTTGAATAACTAATCTAACTTATCCTAAGATTCAAATTCAAGCCTGAACTATTTGATTAGAGGTTCGATTCAATTGCATCCATACACCATATTTAAACATGGGTGAGAGTAGTAATAGGATGGGTGACATCTAACATCTTGGAAAACAGCCCTTGTATTGCATATCAATACTAATGCATTGAAGTCCATCAAAACCCTGAAGTTAAACGTATTTGAGCGAGAATATAACATGAATGACCTCCTTAGAAATCCTTATGTTACACCCCTACTTGTATACACATACACACACTCTCTCTAAAAAACATTTCTGGTCAGAATAGAGGGGCTACGCTCTTTACTTTCACCCCTTTGAACTTTCAAAGAATTTGATAAAGAATGAATTGTGATTAGTCTAGTTGGTCCAAATAAATGAGGCACATGGACCCGCATGTTCTTGTTCACCTCCTCTCCTTTTGCATAACTAAATGGCTTCATTTATTAAGCCCAAATTTTTTATATCTACTCTTGCAGAACTTTTTATCACATATATGGTATTATTCAATGTACTATTTTCCTAGAAAGAAAAAAGATAAGAGGAGAAAATAATTATACTACGAGAATGGGTAGCAACAGTAGTTGTCCTTGAAAAATCAGGATAACTCACTGCCGCTTATTGCTTTTTGTATGAAGTAATTATTACAAGCTAAGAGATATGCATGATAGCGTGTACTTCAATACTTATATTATTACAAGCTAAGATCCCACCATATTCCACCTCAGTCATCCAAATGAGGTCTCCATTCTCCACTATATATGTGCTGCATTTTTTAGTTAGGCTGTGTTTGGTTGTAGTGTAAAGTTATTTTATTATTTGCACTAGTATAAATGGATGAATGTGTAAAGGTAAAAAATGCAAATTCTTGTTTAATTTAATTTCATTTTGTTTCATGTCTTAATTTATTTCATTTGTACTGTAATCAAACAAAATCAGTTAAAATTTGAAACAAAAATATGCCAGAACTTACATTCAAATAATTTGCACTGCAACCAAACACTGCCTTAATGATCATCTGTCATTGCCTTCTCTGTTCCAAATAAATAGAGGTGAGGAAAATTACTACCTTTTATCTTCTCTCTCTCTTGAAGTGGTGGTTATGTAAGAACTGAGTTTACTTTTGCTCTTTCGTGGACATGAATGAAAGTAGGAAGCGGAAGAGACTGCCATGGAATTCAGGTTGTCATGTGAAGTTTATGATTCTTTCAAGGACTTGGCTAGCATGATGGTCACCACTGTATTACTCATATTATGGTCCTGTAGTATTTTCAGCATCAGCATCAAGAGGAGAAGCGATTTCCTGAAAGCAAAAACTTTGGACATATTCTGAAAATACAGGCGTTTAATTGTACATCGGAAACATCTCTTCATGAATTTAAGATATAGTATAAGAGATATTTCAAATATATGGCTGGGTGACATGTGTGTAGAGCTTTTGCTTAATTTTCATATCTGACTCCACCCAGAGTAGACTCTCCTAGCTGAAAAGGATATTTAATTTAAACACCTATGATTCTGTCATTCTGTGTATTTTGTTCAGACCGTCTCATGGCATTCACCATCATGTTTGATTTTTTGGTCCATGGGTGGTGTGGCTTTGTTGTCTACCCTCAAATGCATTTTTTTTGTTTTCTTGGTTGGAAATCTAAAATCTTTTCACAAAGGATTAGGATCTTCTCTAATTGGTGATTCATCATCATCATCAATGCCTATACACATTAAACCTGTTATGCTGATTCATTTTATTTAAAGCCATATCCATTGTTAAACTATTAGTGATTAGATAATTTCTTACTATACTTTTATTCATTTCAGAATAAAAACCTATTTAAGAACCTCACCTAACAACTTAAATGGAATATCACCGAACCTGAAATCAATATGGAGGGTGACGTTGAGGTAATGTTTAACTATTAGTCCATGAACAGCATTTGAAGAGCTGTTGTAACACATCTACATATATAAGACAAATTATAATTTGATCTATGTAACTGGGTGGGCTTAAGCCGAGTTCGGACCAATTCAACCCAGAATTTTATATGGATTGGACTTGAATTTTTAGCCCTTGGGCCTAAAGCTTCAGATTTTTTTTTTTTTTTTAATTTTTTGGGCTGAGCCTGGTCATAACCTTTAGATAGTCAGAATTATACCCAATTATATACATATATACACATACATATATATTTGCATAAATGCATACATGCATGTACAAATATCCAACCCAAATGTATCAAATTACAGTACAGGTTGAGCTTAGATTGAAAAAATTGGACTTGCCTTCAACCTTAATTCAAATCTTAGTGTTGGACATGAATTGATCATAAACCCGGCCCAACCCATCCAAATTGGACCCCTATGACCTATATCCATCGTTAAATTAATCACTTTTAATTCCATCCCAATTGAATGATATTTAAGCCCAGAAAGCGCCATTATGAGCGATTCGTATTCCCATAAACTGCTTATAAAATTGCGGCACTATCTTTTGTCAAACTTTTCATTTGTTGCCTCTAGCTCTAGGTGGGTGCGCAGGTGTTTTGGGATGATCCCATTAGTTAAATTTGAACTTGGATATCGTAATTCTTAGGCTGTGTTTGGAAATAATGCAAATAAGTGTGAATGTAAATATGTAGAGTGTAAAACGATTCACATAAATTGTAAAATTGGGTTAATTTTGCACTGACAAATTTACCTTCATATCAAATAGACTTTTAGCTATAATGGATGTAAACATTAATTTCAATAAAATATATGCTTTTTTTTATCAAAAGCCCACTTGAATACAAATTTACTTATTTTTTTATTGATGTACTTTTACATCTAATTATCAATGTATATATACATTATTCTGTCATTTGTCAATGCATAAATGTAATATTGTTCAACATAGGCAAAAGTGAACCAGAGTGCAAATTTACCCTGAACCGTGATTTACACTCCATTTGCATCGTTGTTTGGTTGCAGTGCAATTTTATTTGCACTAGTACAAATGTATGGGAGTACAAATATAAAAAATGCAAATTCTTGTTTAATTTTATTTTGGATTTTATTTTATTCTGTTTCATGTCTTAATTTATTTTATTTATATTACAATCAAACAAAATACACAAAAATTTAAAACAAAAATAAGTCAGAATTTACACTCAAATCATTTGCACTGTCGTGGTTTTGCATCAATGCAAAATTATTTGCATTGCAACCAGAGACAACCTTAGAAAAATGATGTAGAGATAAAATGTTAGAGCCCCACTTTGACAAATAACCATATTTAAAATAATAGAAGCTTTTTTTTTTTTTTTTTGTAGAATCTGATCACGATAGATCCAGGTTCTCCATTTGATCATAAACTAATATTCTAGCATTTGATGAGCCTTTCCTGGAATGTTAGAGCTGGACTAAAGTAGCTGGACCACCTTTAGCTCTTCAAGTTGAACCATTAAGAATTCATCAATGAATCATCAATTGGAGACTTCACTGTGGCTTCTCTTTTTACTTTCTGCGTGCCGTTTATTGTATTTTACTCCAACTAATCTGGTGGCATCCAATAAGGCAATAACCGTTGTCTACCCTAGTCAAGATGATTGGGTCCTCTTCTCGAGTAAGTTGGGCCCATGTGGGCCTTGTGGGACCCATAGATTGGTAAGAAGGTGATGGGTCAGGAGATATAACAGTAACACCCGTGGCCCCAAATACTTCCTTCCTCTGAAGTGGACAAAGACAGAGGCGGCTACTAATACAATCACTATCCATGATGTTAACCCATGATAACAAGTGAGAACCACTTATATTTAGAGTTTAGACTCAATTCCTGCAATGTTAAGCAAGCATTTTAGATTTCTGGTGGGCTCTATATTTTGTACCTTATCTGTTACGCCCCCATAAGAAAAGTTGAAAACCCTAGCCCACCCATTACAACTCGAGTCCATTTCCACACAGATATCCACTCTTCTTAATTCTTTTTATGTGTGGACCATGACTAACGTAGAGAGAACGCAATTACGTGAATCCTCTTTTATTGTGACTTAGCATAATTTAATCCAAATCCACATCATTTTTGGGATTATTAAACGGAAGCCCATTCTTTTGCCTGGTCAAAACTCAAACGATATGAGAAGAGAACCGGTCCATTCTTGGCCGGGAGATGCAACTACTTCCCGTGCACGGCAGCACGGTCAATCCAGCCTTTCTTTCATTTCACAAACGTGGAACGCCGGAACCGGTTAGGAATGGCAACGGGGCTGGCGGGGCCAGGTTTTGCATATCCCATTCCCGACCCTGAACTCAAAGATTCCGCCTCTTGAGGCTAGAAATTCCAATCCCATTCCCATCCTCACAGTGAATGGGGATTCCTGAATTTGTGCCACCTTGACTCGGCCACTCTTATTCGTAAATTTATTTTTTGAAATTAGGATGAACAATTACCATCCCTGCCCCTTCTCCGGTCCTTAAAGTTTTGGATTTCCTGAAACCCGCTCCAAACCCCAATCAATAGTTAGAAAACCTGCTAGTCCCACAAGAACGGGTCTAGTTGCCATCTTTAAAACCGGTTTTATTCTGAACCAAATAAAGTTTGTTGTTCGGTAAATTAGTGGAAAATCCAGGTCAAATTAAGAGAGTAATTATTAGGATTTAAACAGATGTATTTGTTTCTTTTGAGATCCTTTAACCAAAAGCATCCCACTTTCACAACAATCGCGACCTTGTTATTCCCTCCCTCCCCACTCCCCAGACTTTGCCTTTGCGTTTGTCTCCCTCCTTTTCATTCAGCTTTCCCATCTTCACCACATTATTTAGGCCCATTATTTCTTGTATCATTCCATGGGCCCATCTTACAT
This sequence comes from Nelumbo nucifera, assembly GCF_055504915.1. Classification (NCBI taxonomy): domain Eukaryota; kingdom Viridiplantae; phylum Streptophyta; class Magnoliopsida; order Proteales; family Nelumbonaceae; genus Nelumbo; species Nelumbo nucifera. The sequence continues at coordinate 7,644,997 of NC_142654.1, read as the reverse complement.
TTTGTTCCATGGGGCCGGCCCTAATGTCTCATGAATCAGTGCCGTTGAATTAATATCTACCCATCAGAGAGCAGTGTAGGTCTAGCTGGACTCACGCTAAGTTCAGTCTGCTTTTATTTGATTGGCCATACATGTGCACCATGTGGTTTGTGTGTCTTCATTACCTTTGTATTGTCAACGAATGCAAAATTAATTCGCAGATTGACTACTGTCAGGGAATCATTCATGTCTTGGGAGTTCCGAAACTCTAAGAGACACGATACGATCAAGTGATTAACGATATAAATTCGTTGTCCCAACTCCCAACCCGAGACGTTGCACGTTACAAACTCCCGAATTGGTTCCGAAACCTGAATATCCATCTCTATTTTCAAAATTTGTAGGATACTTTTGTCATTTCGTCCGCCCATTTCTAAACAACAAAAGAGGCCGAGAACCGAACCCCTCCTCGGACTGTCGCCGCTGTGCGTCATGTGACTTCTCTGCAACCTGCAAACAATGAAACAACCGTCCTAATTCCACCTCTGACCTCTCTCTCTTTCTCTCTCCTCTGTTTTTTTTTTTTCGCAAAAAGAGCAGTGCCAGGAAAAAAAATTGAAAAACAGGGAAAGACAACAAAAACACCGAAACCCAACCGAACCCACCAACGAAACCAAAAGAAAATAAAAAGAACGATTTCGTCTGTTAAAAAAATGATGTAAAAACGAACCACCACCAACACATCCCTTCCATGTCTGTCTTCATCCTCACTTCATCTCCAACTAAAAATGAAAGCCCCATCTCAACAACTGAATTCATCTCGGACTCTTGTTTTTTTAAGCATACAATGAGATGGTGGAGCTCAAAAGAACCACCAAGATGAGGCTCTTGAACAAGCACGGAAAACACGATAAGAGCTTCTGCTACAGATATTTCAGATGGGTTCTCTGGGTTTCTTTGTCCCTTTATTTCTTCAGCTCTTACCTCATCAGTAGCTCCAGCAAGACCACCTCGCTTCCTAAAACCACCGTCTCTGTTTCAAAAGGCAGCTTTCTCTCTCGAGCCTTGTTTGAGAGCAATACGACTGTTTCGCAACAACCCAGAACGAATGGGATACACCTATCTCGAGGTTGGACCATTTTGTTCTGTTTCTCTTCTGTTTCTTTGCCTTGGTTACTTAAGCTCATATAGTCATATTTATTTTCTTTGATTATTTTATGTAGGGTTATTCAACGATTTGAAGGTTTATATCTATGAGCTCCCTTCAAGATACAACACGGATTGGCTATCGAACGAGAGATGCAGCAACCATCTCTTTGCAGCGGAGGTCGCGATACACAAAGCATTGATGGGCAGTGATGTACGGACACTCAAACCATGGGAAGCCGATTTCTTTTTCGTTCCGGTTTACGTGTCTTGTAACTTCAGTACCGTTAATGGATTCCCGTCGATCGGTCATGCGCGGCCTCTTCTATCTTCAGCGATGCAGCTCATCTCTTCTGAAATGCCGTTCTGGAATCGAAGCGGTGGGTCCGATCACGTCTTTGTCGCTTCACACGATTACGGAGCTTGTTTTCACGCCATGGTGAGTCAAAGGTTCTTTATTTTTTTCCTATTATTTTTCTGCAAAGGTTTTATGATTTAATCTTTCGTCTTGTCTGGATATTCTTTAGGAGGACGTAGCAATCGCAGACGCGATTCCAGCGTTCTTGAAGCAATCGATTATATTGCAGACTTTTGGTGTTAGTTCCCGCCATCCGTGTCAAGACGTCGAAAATGTGTTGATACCACCTTATATTTCGCCGGAAAGCGTGCGGTCGACACTGGAAACGGCGCCGGTGAACGGTGAGAGGGACATCTGGGCATTTTTCAGAGGCAAGATGGAAGTTCATCCCAAGAACATCAGCGGGCGATTTTACAGCAAGTAATTACTTTCTCTAATCCAAAAACATGAAACTGGCAGTCAGACACCCCGCAACTTTACCTCAAATTACGGAAATACCCTTCTTTTCTTGTCAGAAGCGCATCTAGTCGCTTGATTTGCTTGCAGAGAAAGATCTCGCTTGCCAATTCAAAGACAAAAACAAACCGAGGGTTTTTACTTTGACGGGAATACCCTCCAACGTCCGTTCGCGAAACAATTAGGCTCCGCCGAAAAAACAGTCAATGAGGAGGCATTTGTGTCAATATAAAATGTGACAGTAAAAAGTACAAAGTCGGCGGGATTTTCTAGGCTTTTTACTGCAAAAAGTAAAAAATTACAAAAAAAGTGAACGACATGATGTATAAAATTTAGCTTTCTGAAATACAGAAATAATTCTCTTCTCTTTTTCAGGCGAGTACGGACGGTAATTTGGGAGAAATACAACCGGCACCGGAAGTTTTACTTAAGGCGGCATAGGTTTCCCGGTTACCAGTCAGAGATCGTACGGTCCGTGTTCTGCCTCTGTCCACTGGGCTGGGCCCCATGGAGTCCGAGACTGGTCGAGTCGGTTGCTCTCGGCTGTGTCCCCGTCATCATCGCCGACGGCATCCGTTTACCATTCTCAGACGTCGTCCGGTGGCCGGAGATATCCCTCACCGTTGCAGAAAAAGACGCGGGGAACCTAGGAAAGATCCTCGAGCACGTAGCGTCGACGAACTTGTCCATCATTCAGAGGAACCTGTGGGACCCAGTCAACAGACGGGCCCTGCTGTTCAATCGTCAAATCGAAGAAGGGGATGCCACGTGGCAAGTGTTGCGTGAGTTATCACTGAAGATGGAGCGGTCGTATAGGAGACGGTCATCTCAAATCCACTCGATACCAGACAGTTGACTGATTCAAAGATGGTTTCGAGGTGGTGCCAGTTAAGTCGTGTGGCTTTTCCGCACGTGGATGCTGATGCAGGCAGATAGTGGAAAGACAGCTAGCATATCTTTTGTTTTGGATTGCTCTTCGCCAAGCGAGAGTAGCAAGAGGTTCATGCGGCCCCGCATCTCCCTGGCGGACGATGATGCCACGTGTATTTCCATCCAGATGGTAATGCTTGATTTGCTGGATTAATCGGTAGTGCAGGAAGTACTATGCGCTCAGCCCGACAGAGGAATGTATATAATATAGCAAATAAAATTGTATACAAATTGATTTTAAGTAATTTTTCTGGAGGAATATATATTTTTTGAATTAATTTTTAGTTGTAGATGTTGCAGTAATTAAAAAAAGAATTTTTTAAAATGCAACCTTTTAAAAAGAATTAAATATTCCAGTTTTAATGGGAAGGAAATGGGGAGTGCTAGCTCAGATGTCAGAGCTCTGGATTTGAATAGTGTTTTGGGCTTTTTTTTTCGGTGGTGATCAGGGAATCATCACTTCATCGGGACCGTACAATTGACAGCATTTTTCGGAATGTGGATTTTGTCCGTTAAGTTTATCTTGGTAAATAAATTCGTTGGGTGGTCTCGGTCTACCACTACCCCTTAGGGATGTCAATGGATCGGGTCGGATTAAATGATAAATCCGGTTTGGGTCAATATGTTTGATTTTAAGGTTAGGATCGGGTTAGAGTTTTGATTCTTCCATTCGAATTAGGTTTCGTTTTTTACTGATCCATCCGTATTTTATAACTTTTTGACTTTTACCTCTGTAGCTTTAAAGTTTATTTATATATTAGTTTTGATTTTTTTTTAAATAGAAAAAGTGATATTTTAGATTTTATAAAATAAATTTTAATTTAAATTAATGGATTTTAGGTCTTCGAATGTATTAGAAAAAGATAATAGAAATGCTACGGATCAAGGTTAGACCCGATAGAGTTAAATTGAATTTGGAAACTAAGCATTTTTTAAGGCGGATTGGGTTGGGTTCTGGTCGAGACTTTAGGGTTGAGGTAAACCGACCCGTTGACATCACCCCTAGATCCACTATCAGGGCGGTGGCGGTGCGCCAGTGCCGGGTGAGTTCAAATACTTGGGAACCCAGAAGCAGCCCAAGATGGAGAAGAAACCGACCTCAGTCTATGCAAAGTGGCAGAGCCCAGAAGCAACTTGGGTGGAATACAAAAGCCAAAAGACTACCTTAATTATTCAACGTCAATAAAAAAGTTCAAAAGCCAAGCCAAAAGAAAGGCATCATCACTTCATTAGTATATCAACCTAATATAATAATGAGAGAATCGTAATTCATATATAAATTAGACGATTTGAGTTCCAACTTCCAACAACCCACGGGCGCTAGTTCGATAATCTGAATTAACGACCCAAGCCCATGAATGAGATGGTACTGTAGTTGTGGGCCTGAACGGACCTGACATATTCCTTTTGTCTCTCTACTCATGGGGCAAGTTCTAGTACGAGGGGCCTCTCGACCTCTGTAGTTTGGCATGTAGTTCCCATCTTCTAAGCCTTTCTGCCTTTTTCTTCTTTGGAATTAAAAGTTTTAAACGTTAACGATCATGCCACGATCTTTACAGTAAGCCATCTGTAAAGATGGGAACTTTTAATTCCCATCTGTATTTAGCACTACAAATTGGGCCAGCCTTCTGAGTTCTGAATCGAGCCCAGCAGAGCACTGTTTGAATGGAGAGTACCCCCAATTTCTGGTGGACTGTAAGTGAACATTTCACCAAATCCAGAGGGTCCAACTGTAAAGGCTTCTTTTGGATTCAAGCTGAAATGTGTTTCGTAAAAAATGAAGGTAAATGAGCTACATGCATGTAGCCCTTTTCCAGCTCAAATTATGTTGACACGTGGAAGATTGCTGATGTGTACATACTTGGAGTTGGAGGACTTCGTGTATGGAACATATGCCGTTTTCAAAAAAAAAAAGCAATACATCAGGGGACCGGATCTAGTACGCACACTATAATAAGTACCTTTAATGAATACTTGATAAATATTCTAACAACTGTCAAAAGTGGTTTTTAAGGGCAGGTTTGAAAGTATTTTAAGAGACGGGTGTCAAAAATTTTTCAAATACTCATTAAACGTGATTACAACATTGTGCCTACCTGATCCAGACTCAGCGCCACCTACAACAATTAGTCATGTGGCAATGAAAGACACTTAAGTGGCAGATATGGAATCAAACAAATGACATTGTCATTTTCTCAAAAAAGAAAAAAAATGGCAAACCACAGCATCACCGTTCTTATAAAACAGCAATCGGAGAAACAACACCGGTTCCTCACCAGTTGTTGCTAATATTAGCCAAGATAATTTGGTACCACACAGTAACAGGATAACTTTAGTTGTTTAGGGCCAATAGCCTACGCAGTTGAGAGAGTTTTTAGGCTGGGCACGTCCACCTATTCATGCCTATGTTTTTGTTTTTGGTTAAAATAAATTAGATAGCAATTACTAATTTACCTACTCTCAAAGTAATATAGTATTCCCAAGAACGCCCCCAACAGCCAAAGTTTTTTTCGCAATAACACACACATAGGTATAGAACCTCGGATGAGAATTAAGAAATTAACTCATTAAGGACATTGGGCAGGCCTCCAATTTGTAATCGGCCTAACTACCAGGCCCATATCATTGTTGGGTCTTGGGCCTACATTTTACTAATCCAAGATTAGTCTGCCCAATTGATGTTTAGGCAATGAGTTCTTCATTTAGGCCAGTCAATGATGAGGCCGCCTGGGGATCCCTATTAATACCACAGGATGGATTAGACCACACCTCTGGAACTAGAGTTCACTTTTGCTACCACGCTGGCCTAAATCTGTGAATGAATGGCTTTCCACGACTATCCAATTCAAGGTGGTGGACAACATGACAATACATTAAGTCCATCACCATCATCATCATCAACAGTGCATCGTAGCAAACACCGTTCTCCTAAACTATGTACTGGATGGTGGATGGCCCATCATGTTTGGCATTCCCACATCAGCAAAAAATTGTTCTTGAATTCTGCTTTTGTTCTTATTGCAGTACAAATTTATTTGCATTAGTATAAATGTATGGGAGTGTAAATGTAAAAAATGTAAATTCTTGTTTAATTTTACTTTATTCTGCTTTATGTCTTAATTTACTTCATCATTTGTATTACAATCAAACAAAATAAGCTAAAATTTGAAACCAAAATAGGTCATAATTTACCCTCAAATCATTTGCACTGCTATAATTTTGCATCAGTGCAAATTTATTTGCATTGCAACCAAACACGGCCTAAAGGTGAAAATGGGCTGTTTTGTTTAAAAGAAAAAACATTACATGTGTTGGAACCATCAAAATAATGTTTTTTTAAAACATAAATAAATTTTGTAGTGTAGAAATTATATGATTGTTGGAATATAAATAACTAGTTGAGGGCAAGTTTTTAGAAATTAGAAACACAAATTCAAGAACTTGTTTTTGGTTTCAATTTTGAAAGAAGAAAACACTTACAGAACCAAGAACATTTTTTGTGCTTTTATTTTGAGAAACATTATGTTTTCAAACCAGATGGTTTTGATTTATTTTTGAAACCACCAACAAAAAAAATCACGTTATAAAAACACACTATAAATAAGTTGCATGGGACCATGACCATGTGGCTCATAGCATAATCCAAGAGAATTTTACCAGGATCCGTTGAGAAAGCCTAAAGGATGCCATCAAGGTTTTTAAAACTGAACCGGATAGGGAACCGTTCTGGGTCAGGTTCCCAGGTCGAATGGTCCGATTGTCTGAACTGAATGGATTCTGACAAAAATATTATAAAGGCCAAAAAACATTATCTAGGTTGATGGGTCAACCTAATTCAAATATTTGTTTACTATAATTATATGTATTTTTAATTTTAAGTAAATTTTCACTTTTCTTAATGAGTGACAAGTTTTTATTAATAAATGCTAGAATTAATTATTAAAATTTATAAACTAATAAATATTAAGATTAATTAAATTGGTTTTTGAAAATTGACATTCACATTTTAATTTTTTTCTTATTTTTTTACATTTTAGTTATTCTCTCATTTTTCAACAGATACTAATTGTGTCCCAATATGTTACACTTTATATAAACCATTAAATTATGATTTTTTACATTTAAATAACTTATTTACAATTATATAAAATATGTAAATATAATTAATAATATTTTTTAAGATTTATTTAAATTTTTTACCATATTTATACGTATATTAATTTTTTGTTCGTATCAAAAACATGTCCCGATACTTTGAACCTTGGGTGGAACTATTGAAAGCAAACAGAAGACTACCATTAAAAAGAATCATCTCTAGCAGTGGCTAGTCGTCCCCCACAACCATAAGGGCGATAGAGGATCATTGACTGGGTCTGCATCTCTAATATGAAATCTGGGGAAGAGACTGCAACCAAGAAATGGAATCATGTCTTTTTGTGGTCTGGTGGGTCCCGAACTAAATCCTACACAGCCGTTAGCAAAAGGTTTTCAACATTTCACCAAATGTAGTGATAAGCTACCAGATCTGAGCCATCCATGTATAATGTCCTTTCCCATACCTATACCAACCAGAGAAATGGGAAATCAGAGCCACCCACCTGGAGTTTATTTTATTATTAGCAATTTTCTTTTATATCAACATGGTTGGATTCTACTGGTTAAGCATATTCGAGTAGCCAGCCACTTGCCACCGGTGCAGGCACATGTTGAACAAACACATACATGGAAGCAGGAAAGAACACCTCACCTAACCTAACCCATTCCATGCAAACAAACTGTGATGAAAGGCCCTTCAAAAAATATCAAAAGAATAGTTCATCTTTCCATAAATAAAGTAGTATGATCATTGAAAGTTTGAAACTCAGGTCTCAGGCACTCCAATTGGATAAAATTATATCCATATCCACATTACTCTTTCCCACTCCTTTGCCTGTCTTAACTCCACCACCCTATGCTATGTCATGAAATTCTGTGTCACTGCAGTATAAGACCATTTGGCCTGAAACTCACACCTTTGCTGAAATTGTTACTCCTTTTGAAGGTCCACCAACAATCACAGTGGAAAATTTTACAACGAGAACAAAGTAGTTATATTTGGGACGCTTCCTGGGTTCTTCAGAAACTGAATTTCATTCAAAAGAAAAAGGTCTAGGTTCAACCTCAAAATCTCTACCCAGGTGCAGCTAATAGCTCTCTCTTTCGTTACAACATAGTCTAGCTATCTCTTTTGCTTCCATACAGAGTGAGGTCAATAGAAACAGGTATGAACAGGTTGTTTATCCATCTCCCTTCCTGTAACGAGTATGCACATTACCAAGGGAGCCTTATGCTTCCTTTTCTATGTACTCATCTGTACAAACCTAGTTAGTGGCAACAAAGTCTTAGGCTAAGGCGTAGACTCCCCAACTGATAAAACAGCTCACCTTTTCACAAGATATATCTCATAGTTTTCACTTTGTAACTAACTACAAGCAGAGAAGTAGACTGGACAACGCTATACTGTACACTAGCGGTCTGGCAGAGGAGCTTCCAGTCATCCAATTTGAACAGTCTTCTCAGTCATGAATCATGATCAGTTCCAACCCATCAACATTTTCCTAACGCCCTCCTCAATCATGTTCCTTGAAACAGAAGAGTCATCCCCTTCATCGAGAAGAATTCTATAAACTTCCCACTCTCGATCCCCAATCAGGTGCCTTCCAATTTCAGCCTGGACAACAGGGAAAAATCAGCATATATCATTCTATTCAACATGGCAAATAATTATTAATATTTAAATGCAGAGATCAAAACACTTATGAATTTTATGTGATAGGGTATAAAGGTAAGTACCGAGAAAATGCACTTATTCAGCATCTGGAGAGCATGAGTAATGTCATAGAAAACAAGAGGCCGCCCCTCTCCAGATAACTCTACAGGGTTTGCCACCAGCAGCTCTGTGTCTGGACCCCTGCTTACTACAGCTACTCTAAGAGGACGAAAGAGTTCCATCCGTAGGCGAGAGGACAAAGCATTTTGCTTGTTTGGGTCAACTATCTTCTTCCCATCTGCTTGCATTACAAACAATTCCACTTCACAGCTTCCCCTTTGGTTTGTAGTGAACCTTCCATACGAAACCTGAGATAAAATTTTAAACGTCAAAGAGTAAATTCAACAGATGTTTCTAATGTTGAACAAAATTTATCAACAAAAGCTTCTAACAGAAAGAGATAGATGAGATAAATCCTAGTCAATCGTTGGTGGAATTGGTCATGACCGGGTAAAAAACTGACTAAATTATGTTAACTAACCAAATTTGGCAAACTAATACTCCATTATGATGTTCTCAAGAGACGGCAAATTCTGGGGTAATCTAGAAAGAATATAGGTAATAATACACTGAGAAACATATTTTCAGTACAAAAAGTTAATCCACAGAATACAGACAAAGGATTATAAATTCATGACCTATATTTAGTTAACAAAAAGTTGTTCTGATGTGATTATTTTCACATTAGTTGTTGATAAATATTCACCTGGATGTTGTAATCCTTCAGTGTTCTCATGATATCATAGACTAGGCCTTTGTGATCTTGGCATATGATTTGGAAAAGTGTGTGAGAAGGGCTGAGTTTGTTGTCCATTGTAACAGATACACTGCTTCGTGCAGAAGACCTACTTGGGTGTTCATCATGCATTTCCAAGCTGAACATTTCTTCTCTGATTGCAGATGGGAGAAATGATGAACCATGTAAACATGACACCATCTCGGAGCCAGCCAATTCTATGTCACAACTTATCATGGCATCACCAAGAACAGCTCTCAAATGATCATCTGTTTCCTCCTGTCTCTTCTTTGTATGTAGGAGTTCCCTGTCAAAAGTCCCAACAGAAATATTCCACGAAATATACTGCTTTAGAAAAATTAAGAAAAAATTATACATGAAAAATACTGCCTACATAGAAGAATGTAGAAGCAGATAGAAAATCTAACCACATTAAGAAAAATTTGGATGCAAAGTTTATTGAAATTTGAAAGAAGAATTAGTGTGAAATAAAAAGCAACACTAGTTTGAATATTAAACATGAGAGGGATAAGGAACAGCATGTTTTCTGCTTGGAGTGTACCCAGAAAATATATCATTTTTTGTTTGTATCACATCAAGTTAATGGAATCAGCAAATGCACTACATTTGAGTGTTAAGAAAAATAGTAGTGTTGCCAAAAAAAAAGGCTCAAGCTAAAATTGGACCCTGCTTAAGCTTCTGGCTATGGCTACAAGACAAAACAAAGATCAGGATCTACTAATTAATAAGTATCTACTAGACCCTGAAAATACTCTAAAGATCATATGGTCAAAATTTATCAAATCACACTTACTTTTGGCACAAACAAATCTCATGGGAGGAGGTCATCAAATGGCAGGTGCTCTGTCATATTTAGTGATCAAATCACACTGTCTTACCTCTGTTTTTTCAGAACATTATCAAGCTATGTTTGGTTTGATAGAAAATATGAGAGAAACACAAAGTTAAGGGAAAGTTCTTAAGGAATTTCGACCAAACACAACTTTAATGAATCTAAGGATCATTGCTTGGTGCAATGATGAAATCAGGTTCACAAGCAAGAGAACAAGTGTTCATGTTTGAGTCAGAACAGCCACTTTGGGGCGGGGATTGTCGGTAGTTAGGTCCATATCCAGTCCACCCCTCTCAAATTGGGAACAGCATTAGGTAAAGGACTTTTTATTACCTTTAAAAAGTGGAAATCAGGGTCATTTTAGGATTCCAAGAAATAAATTCAGCTTTTTTTCTTAATATTACAGTTATTGGTCCATGATAAATTTATGGATGCACTCCATCGTCTGCATGGATGGTCATATATGCGCTTTTACAGTACTATTTTCATGGGTTATCATTGACAGAGAAAATGTGGTCTACTTTCCAATGTGATAAATGAAATTTGAGGAATAATAGTAAAAAAACAAGTTTAGTAGCACTTGTATAACTGTCATATTTTGTTTGTTTGTCAAGTCTTGCTATTTTTTTTTTTGTAAAATTTGACACATTACATTGATTCAACTGTCAAAATAAAGACCATCTAATCTTACAGAGTTACTGGTTAAGAAAGCGTTTGTTCTTTTGCCTGATTAACATATATCTTGACACATATTACTTGTTTTTCATGGAGTTTTCTATTATAATTATTGGAAACCAGAATCGTCTACTTGAATTATCCAAGTCCCAAAGTAATCAACTTATTTCATTTAAATTTATTATAGACAATAATAAATAAAATGAATTTAAACAATAGCAGTCAAGAAACTGAAAGCAAGGAACAAAAATATAAGAAAACATAGCAAAAACAAGAATGAGATCATATTTTGAAGAAAGATAAAAACCGGAAAAAAAGGAAAAGAAATGCATATGAAACCTGGTGTCTTTGATGAAGAATAGGTCCATCACTTTCCCGTCTGGTGTGGTGGATACCTTCACTCTCCTTATTATAAGCTCAAGCTCGCAGAGAACCTCGGTCACATCTGCCAATCCCCCAAAACTAAATTAATGCAGTGCAAGATGAAATGCAAGTTTCGAATCATGAAAAGGAATAAAACCTAGGAAAATTAATACACCCGAAAGTCTCAAAAGAAATAGTAGAACAGAAATCAAAAGCTTTAGTCTAGCAAATGATTCCTACAAACAAATAACAGAAAAAAAAAAGCGGTGATGTTCAAAAATAATAAGCAAAGATCCAACTCCAAATTCTAAAAGCCTTTAGAAAAAGAAAGAAGGAGAGAGAGAGAGAGAGAGAGAGACCGTGCAAGAGCCCTTCTCGATCATGACAGCATAACTTTAAGAGGAAAACATCTGGGGGCTTCGGCTGCTGCAACTCTGGCCTGTAATAGTAAATTCCTGAAGCAGAAGGGCAAGCTTCTGCCAGTCTTTTCTTCAACAGACTCCACCTTGTCGACGACCTTCCGACGACCCAGAACACTATGTAACACCATTTACCATCCGTCGAAATATCTGCACCATAAATGAAAGAGAAGCAAAATCTAAAATTACAAACCAAAAATCAAAAAACAATTAAGGAAAAAGAGCACCTACACTTGGTTTCTCTTCATTCTAAGGATCTCTCTCTTACCTCCTCTCACAATGCTAAGCCCAAAGAACAAAATTATTCGGCAAAGATCGCATCCCAAGCCGGTCTTATCTGGGCAGTTCACAGTAATCACACTCGGGCCACCTTGTTTTTCTGGTTCCCTGATGAGAACCACGTCGTCGGACGGAATACCCATATCTTCTTGCTCTGCAATCTTCGAGAAAAGCAGAGCCTTTATGGCTTCTCCTTCTCCTCCTCCTCTTTTATTCTTTTGATTGGGTAGTAAAGCGGTAAAAGAAGCAAAACCCAACTCAGGCACATTCAGTAGCAAAAACAAATGGGTCTGGTTTCTTCTTATCCAATCCACCGAAGATCATATAACGAAACAAACACGAAGGTAGAGATAGGTCTCTTCGCTTCTCACTTATTGTTCTCCTGGTTCTGGCTTCATTTCCTCTGTTCTTTTTCTTCTCTTACATGGCAATATGGGGTGAGAGTGCGAGACGGCGAAGATATTATAGTTGTTGATGAAGGAAGATTTGGCCCGACCTCTTCACCACTCAACACGTGGCTGAGGCAACAGCTCGGTAGGCAGTACGCTCAAGGCATGAGCTCCGAGAGGAGGAATCAGCGGTCCGAGCTCCCCAAAAAGAGTTTGAATTCTCCCTTTGGCCCCGAGCCTTACGAGGAGCGCAAAGGGCAACAATCCGAACGGGCCCGCCCCAGGGCAGTTCGGGCCACACCTCTATCTGAACTCAAGACTTCACCTCGCACACCACTCCAGCACTTCGTCTCCAGGACGCCGAACAGAACAACCGTACCTAACCTGACACCAAAGGCGTCCGTATCCTAAGGCGGCGCACCTGATAGACTTAGGATCTGACACTTGACAGCCGCACTTCAACGGCCACCTGCCACCGCCACCTCCAGTCACAGAGACAGCTCCGACAAAGAGAGCGGTGGCGGTTGTCTGCCCCAACAGAGGTGATGACACCCGAACTGGCAGAAGTGCAGAGGTAATGAGACCCGACCTGACAGGAGCTTGGGAGTGAGTGCGCAAAGTGGTTATAAAAGGCTCTCTTCCCCCCCAAGAAGGAGGTATGTAATAACTTTGTGCCATCTGGTTTTTTATCTTGCCTTTGAGGAAATACTAACTTGAGCTTCGGAGCACTCTCACTGAGTTCCTCCCCGGAGATTACTCGCTTTCTTCTCCGTTCCAGGCACCTTTTGCTCCAGCCAGAGGCAAGATCGTTGACAGCTAGGACCGGCCGGATTGCCCTCCATCGATTGGTGCCGTCTATGGGAAAACGCTTCTAAAAGCCTCCCTCTAAAACTCTCATAACCCCTTTTTTTCAAGAAACCCCAACACTCATTGCTTCTTCCATCAATGCCGGACGTAGCACGGAGATGAACGCCACCGGGGAACAACTTCAAGTCCCCGTGGTGTGCATCGGACAGTTCACCATCCCCCTTCCGGTGGATGGGATTCCTAGCCTGAATGCGCCACGAACAGTGGCGCCCGTGAATCTTCCCTCCATGAACGTCCCCCTTCCTCTCCCTGTCGAGACAACCTTTACCGAGCCAACTGTTGTCCCCCTGGCGACTGGCCAAAACCATTTTGATGACTTAATGCAGTGCATGCGGGCAATGCAAGCCCCAAATGCAGCAGTTCCAGCAGCATCAGCTCCAACAGCACCAAGTACTTCACTACATCTCTCAGTATCTCTATCAACAGCAGTTCCCCCAATTGCCTCTGAACCAACCACAGCTTCCACCTCGGCACCCCGCTCCGAAGCCGGTTAAGCCCTCCTCTCAAGGTAGACGCCTTCACCGAGGAGAAGCCTCCCAACTTCAGAACCCCTCCAAGAGATAGGCCTCATCCCTGGGCCGGAGGGAAAGAAAAATCCCCCCCACCTCGCAGCTCGCCGGTGGGTCAGGAACCTCGCCCGCCAAGTCAGCACCTCGGAACTCCAATTCTGAGCTCCCGCCCATAGAGAACCGATTCAGTGGCCTAGCGGCGGGCAACCAACAGTCCAGGCCCATCAAGCTCGGCAACACCGAGGCCAGCAGCGCCAGTACTAGGCCCACTCAGCAACGAAGACGTCGGCGAAGTCGCTGAACTACCACCCTCGTCCTGCCCGAACTCAGAGGTAAAGAAGAGACAAACTCGGACGAGGTAAAAGCTACACCTATTCTCTCAGTCCCTTCCCCCCTCTCATCAAAACTCCTTGCAGTCCCCATGCCCAGAGATTTCAAACTCCCCCCTTTAGACAAGTATGATGGGTCCTTCGACCCCAACGACCACGTCGATGCCTTCCAGTCCCAAATGCACCTAGCAAGCGCCAGTGAATCATGCATGTGGGTGGCCTTCACTACCACCTTCATGGGGGTGGCCCGCACCTGGTACAGGAACCTGGCCCCCGGGTCAATAAGAAGCTGGACCCAATTCGTGCAGATCTTCACCGCGCACTTCGTTACCAGCAAGCGGTGCCCCAGAACCGAGGAGAGCATCTTCGGAGTAGTCCAGAGGGAAGGAGAGTCCATCCGGGGCTACATCAAGCGGTTCAATGATGCGTGCTTGCAGATACACCCCGTGGTGCAGCTTGCAGCAGCCAAGAGAGGAGTGACACACAAGGAGTTCAAGTGGCACATGGTAGTTAGCCAGCCCGCGACCGTAGCTGAATTCCTCGAGCTCACGGATAAATTCATGAGAACAGAGGAGGAGATCAACCAATGGACCGAAAGCGGGATCGAGAAAATGAAGAGGGAAGGCGAGCCCTCCAACCCAGATGACAGAAGAAGGAAAGATCCAGCCCGGGAGACAATGCCGAGCCAGCCGTTTCGAGCTCCCTTAGCAGCTCGGACGGACTACACACCCTTAAACGCGAAGCGGGCTGAGATCTTGATGACGATCAAAGACACCCCGCACATAAAATAGCCACCTCGCCTAAAGGGGAACCCAAACGAGAGGAACAAAAACTTGTACTGCAGTTTCCATAGAGACCACGGTCATAGTACCGAACATTGTAATAATCTCTGGGACGAGATAGAGGGACTCATCCGTCGCGGGTACTTGAGAAATTTTGTACAACATAATAATAATAATAATAATAATAATAATAATAATAATAATAATAATAATAATAATAATAATAATAATAATAATAATAATAATAATAATAATAATAATAATAATAATAATAATAAGACAGGTCGGCAAGGGGAGCACGGTAAGGATACCCCTGAGTCCAGCAGCAGGTCGGCCGAACCGTTGCAAAGACAGCCCCCGGAAGAGAGGCCAGTTCGAGGAACCATCCACGTGATAGTGGGAGGTTCGGTGGTAGCGGGTTGTACTTCGGCAGCGGCCCGGGCGTCAGTTCGCGAAACTGCCCAAGAAGAACAGAACCCTCCGAAGAGGTTGAAGACGAAGGAACCGATTTTCTTCACGGAAGATGATGCGCGAGGGGTCCACTACCCCCACGATGATGCACTTGTCATAAAACTAAGGATCAGCGACTTCGAAGTCAGGCGCGTACTTGTTGATTCAGGCAGCTCGACGAACATTTTCTTCAAGTCGGCGTTTGACCAGCTTCAGTTGTAGAGAAGCGAGTTGAAGCCTGCAAACACTCCTCTGGTGGGCTTCAGCGAAGAGGAAGTCAGGCCCCTCGGGAAAATAACAGTACCTGTGGAAGTCGGCACATGGCCTTGTGCGGTCAAACTCAACCACGATTTCTTGGTGGTCGCGACCCCCACCCCATACAATGCCATAATAGGGCGGCCAATCACTCATGTCCTACGGGCAATGGTCGCCACCTACTACTTGGCAATGGAGTTTCCTACAGACTTCGGTGTGGGGGTAGCACGAGGCGACCAGCTTGAGTCTCGCAAGTGCTATGTTTCCGCCCTGAAGGGAAAAACCAAGGTGGCCGACGACCTCGAACTGGAGCAGCCTACGGAGCAAGGCGAAGAACGAGCTTCGCCCACAGAAGAAACGGTCGCAATCCCAACTTCAACTGCGGACCCGGCTCGGACACTACAGATCGGTGCTTCCGTCCAGGAACCTCTACGAACCAAACTGGTGAGTTTGTTACTTCAAAATTTAGATATTTTTGCATGGTCTGCGGCCGATATGCCCGGTATTGACCCCAGCCTTATAACTCACAGACTTAATACTGACCCTGTAGTCAGACCCATAAGACAGAAGAAACGCAACTTAGACCCAGAGCGCTAGAGGGCGGTCGACAAGGAGGTCGAAAAGCTCCTCGTAGCAGATTTCATAAGGGAAGTTCATTACCCGAACTGGGTAGCCAACCCAGTGCTGGTAAAAAAGGCAAACGACAAGTGGCGCATGTGCGTCGACTACACCGACCTGAACCAAGCTTGCCCGAAAGATTGCTTCCCCCTCCCCAGAATTGACCGCCTAGTGAACGCGACCACGAGACATGAGTTGCTAAGCTTCTTGGACGCCTACTCGGGCTACAACCAACTCAGGATGGATTAGTCCGATGAGGAGAAAACCACCTTCATAACCGAGTTCGGCCTGTACTGCTACAAGGTCATGCCCTTCGGACTAAAGATGCTGGGGCGACCTTCCAAAGACTTGTGAATAAGCTGTTTCAGCCCTTAATTGGCACAAAAATAGAATGTTATGTAGACGACATGGTCGTCAAGACACAGTTTTCGCATGATTTAATACAAGACTTAGATTCTGTCTTTCAAATTCTGCGTCAATTTAGCATGAAACTGAACCCAAACAAGTGTGTCTTCGGAGTCACCTCGTGTAAGTTCCTAGGGTAAATCGTCAACCGGCGCAGTATTGAGGCCAACCCGGACAAGATAAAGGCCATCCTAGATATGAGACCACCCCGAAAAATAAAAGAGGTTCAGAGGCTAAATGGCCACATAGCCGCTCTGAGCCGCTTCATGTCCAAGTCGGTAGACCGCTGCCTGCCTTTCTTTAAAGCAATTAAAGGCAAAGCGTTCGAATGGACCCGAGACTGCCAGCTCGCATTCGACGAGCTAAAGAACTACCTCGCTAGTGTGCCGGTCTTAACCAGGCCCGAGGAGGGTGAGGTCTTAGAACTGTACCTCTCGGCAAGCGACGAGGTGGTCAGTTCGATACTAATAAAAGAAGTAGATCGGGTCCAACAACCATCTATTATGTTAGTAAAATTCTGCAGGGAGCAGAGACGAGATACCCGCAAATAAAAAAGCTGGCATATGCACTGATAATTGCAGCTCGAAAACTCCGCCCATATTTCTAGGCCCACACTGTCATCGTCTTGACTGAGAAACCTCTGAGGCAAGTGTTACTCAAGCCCGAGGTTTCCGGTCGGCTGACGAAGTGGGCCATCGAGCTCAGCGAGTACGACCTCCAGTATAAGCCACGAACTGCTGTGAAGACCCAAGCCTTAGCAGATTTTATCGTCAAGTGCACGTTTAGCCTCGAAGTCCCTAGGCCGGTTGTGCCCAAGATCCCCAGTTCGGGTGAGCACAGAGCTCCCAGGCCAATAGAGTCCGAACCCCGTGAGGTAGCAGCCAGGGTGGCATCTCTCCTAGTTAGGCTAAACGCGAATTGGGATGAGGAGCCCTGGATCCTTCACGTAGATGGCTCCTCGAACCAACAGGGCAACGGGGCTAGTATAGTCCTGCATGGCCCGGGTGGCACGAAATTGGAATACGCGCTATGCTTTGAGTTCGCGGCGTCCAACAACGAGGCGGAGTATGAAGCATTGATAGCCGAGCTGGCCCTAGCGCAAAAGGTAAGAGCGAAACACATAGTTTTCTGCAGCGATTCCCAGCTTGTGGTCGACCAGGTTACGGGCGAATAGGAAGCACGCGAGCTAACTTTGATCGCCTACTTGGAAAAGGTAAAGGAGGCTCTGCTCAACTTCCAGTCACATTTCATCAAGCAAATCCTGAAGTCAGAGAACACTGAGGCCGACGCCTTGTCCCGGTTAGCCAACATCAGTCACAACGCCATGAGAACCATGTACATAGAGGACTTACCTCGGCCCTAGCATTCTCGGTGGGGCAGAGGAGGTCGCTCCCATCCTTGAAGCAGAGCCGAGTTGGATCGACCCACTCGTGAGTTTCTTGCTAGATGGGACCCTCCCTCCGGACCGCAATGTAGCCAGAAGGGTGCAGCGCCAGGCAGCCAAATATGTCATGATAGACGAACGGCTGTACCGACGGTCCTACACGCTCCCCTACCTGTGTTGCTTGCGACCTGCCGAAGCTGAGCTCGTACTTTGCGACACTCATGAAGGTCTGTGCGGCGGACACTTGGGGGGCAGGGCCCTCGCCCAGAAGGCACTTCGACAAGGGTACTACTGGCCAACGATGAAAGCAAAGGCTGTCGATCTCGTCAGAAAATGCGACAAGTGTCAGAAGCATGCCAATATCCAC
This sequence comes from Nelumbo nucifera, assembly GCF_055504915.1. Taxonomy (NCBI): domain Eukaryota; kingdom Viridiplantae; phylum Streptophyta; class Magnoliopsida; order Proteales; family Nelumbonaceae; genus Nelumbo; species Nelumbo nucifera. The sequence goes on along the minus strand of NC_142654.1, from coordinate 7,626,639 downwards.
CATCAGCTTGCCGCCGACCTCAAGTATCTCACCATTCCATGGCCCTTTGTGCAATGGAGCATCGACCTCTTGGGGCCATTCCCGCCAGCAACAAGTGGGAGGAAGTTCCTAGTGGTGGCACGTCGGAAGTTCCTAGTGGGAGGAAGTTCCTACTGCCCTCAAGTACTCTATGTACATTCCAAAAAAAAAATTCCAACGGTCCGACAAATCTCAGTCCGCATCCTCGGAAGGCACATCGACGATACCCGAGGGTCCTGCCTCATCCTCAGAATCCAGTTCACCATCAGCCGCGTTGGCCATCTCCTGAGTAATGCGCGAAGTAGTTATGGCGCTGATGTCGAGCTCGGGGTATGTATTCCCGATCATCCACCGGCTCAGTTTAAAACCCCTTCTATACGAGCCCACCATCAGGTCGTCAAAGCGCGACGAGGAGATATAGTCTTCAATGACCTTCTTCTTGGCATCCTCGATGCCCTGAGAAAAGATCTTTGTCCTCTCCCTAATATCCTCTTGAAGGTATTTGACCTGATGCTGCAAGTCCAGCCTCAGGTTTGCCATGTGCTTCCCCACCACTCCCATGGCCTCGGTGTCTATCTGAGACCTTGCCAGCCTGGCCTGTGCAGCGCGAGAAGCCGCTTCGGCAGCGCGGGAAGCCTCTTCGGCAGCTCGTGCCCGCCTCGAGCTCCTTTCTGCTTGGGCCGCTAAGGCATGGATGGAGGAGTTCACCTACCAAAAGGAAAATTAACGAGAATGTTCAATGAACAATAGTAAGAAAGGTAATGACAAGGAGCCCGACAAGAAGTCGCCGACTTACCATCATGGCATAAGAGGCAACATGCCCGGCTACATGGCTCAAAGGAAGCTCGGTCTACGCCGCGACCTCCTCAGGGTAAACGTCCTCCCTACTTTTTTGAAGAGCGTGGTTCGGCGACAACACGCTCCTGAACTCGCCTTGGCCTCCCGAGCCTGACGGCCTAGCTCGCGTATAAGCAGACTCGGTGTAAGGAGGAGCCCCCGTATAAGCAGCCTCGGCGTAAGGGGCCCCTGCCGCTTCTTGTACTGGAGGGTCCATCTCGGGCTCCCTGGGCGGATCCACTGCAGGTAGCCTGGTACCTCGGGCTCCGCATCTCGGGGCAGTTCGGCACGAGTCCGTTTGGCAACTCGCTTCCTCCTCTTCATGACATGAAACAGGTTCCCGCTACGAGTCTTTTCTGCATCCATCACACTTGCAAAAAGAGCTCGGCATCAGGAAAACGAAAGAACGGAAAACAAAACAAAAGGCAAGGTTCTGAGCAAGGAACCTACCCGAACTCAGGCCGGCCTGGATGAGCTTGGCCTCCGTCAGATAATGGTGGCATTTTAGCCCAAGCCGTGCCCATTCCCGGAGGCCCTTCGCTGTCTCCCTATCAAGCGTAACACCGGCATCGGGGGTAGCCATCCCCCACCCGGTTTGGAACGGCCACCCTGTTGCACTTCGCACCCCAAAGTAGTCCCATTTTCACGTCGGGACCTTGTTGGGAAGATCGTGTAAAAGCTTGAAACCCGGGCGAGGAGACAGGTAGTACGCCCGCCTACACCCGGGAAGGGGACCCGCTTGCTTCTTAAGCATTAGAATGGAAGAAAAGATCTCCAAGTCTAAAGGCAAAATCTGTTCTTAAAAGAGGGAGATAGTGCCCACCAAATTACGGATAGAATTCGGGTGGAGCTGGCCGACGGTAACGCCGAAGTGATTTATAACCTCGACGATGAGGAGGTGGAAAGGTAGGCGCAACCCAGCGACGAGCTGCTCCCGGAATATCACGATCTCGTCGGGACTGTGTTCCCAAGGGAAGTCGCCCGAGGGTATAAAGTAAGTGTACTCCCTAGGCAGGTTGAACTAGGTGATAAGGGAGTAAAGCCCCTCAGGCGTCATGGTTGAGGGCCTAAACTTGTCTAACGTCCGACCTCGACGGGAGGAGGATGCCAAACTACCCGAGGCGGCTCGGCCTACGGGTTCGAACTCTTCCTCGAGCTCTACCTCGGGTTCACTAAGGCTGTCGAGGGGTGCAGCTCGGTTCGTAGAACCTGCATCTGACCCCCTCGAAGAACTGTCTAAGCTATCCGAGCTAGACATTGGGAGGAAAAGAATACAAGGAAGAAAGTACTGACTCACCCGGAAAAAGCAAACAGACTACGGAAGGTTGACGGGAGCTAAAAACTTGGACGCGAGCTCAAGAAGCAAACGTAGGAGAATGGCAAAGAAAAGCGACTGGGGTCCCCCACTATTTATACCCACGGTGACCGAAAACCGACGGTTCTGATCGAGGCAAATCCAATGGCCCACGATCAAGCTGACCGCACGCTTCCTAAGACTGAGACGCGACTAGCCGCACGTCTTTTGAAACTGAAGCAGCGTCGGCGCACGTCTCCCCACATTAAAGGCGGCAGCGACGCGTTTTTCAAATTTGAAATAACGCCCGCTGTCACGTCTCCCAGTGGCGCATTTTTTAAATTTTGAAATAAACGTGCGTTGTCACGTCTCCCAGCATTTAAAGACAGATTGGCGCGTTTCCTGACTTTTTGGCACTCGAGAAACCCAGAAATCTCCTGACGAACGCGCACTTCGCGCTATCAGTCAAACCAGTTTGAAGTACGGGTCAAAGCCACCTGCCACCTCGCGAACTCCCCGCGCTAGGGCAAGCCCCTTAGCGTGAGGAGTGGGGGGCAATTGATGAAGGAAGATTTGGCCCGACCTCTTGACCACTCAACACGTGGCACAGGCAACAGCTCAGCACGACAGTACGCTCAAGGCATGAGCTCCGAGAGGAGGAACCAGCGGTCCGAGCTCCCCTAAAGGAGCCCAAACTCTCCCTTTGGCCCCGAGCCTTACGAGGAGCGCAAAGGGCAACAACCCGAACTGGCCCGCCCTAGGGTAGTTCGGACCACACCTCTATCCGAACTCAAGACTTCACTTCGCACACCACTCCAGCACTTTGTCTCCAGGATGCCGAACTGAACAACCGTACCTGACCTGACACCAAAGGAGTCCGTACCCTAAGGCGGCGCACCTGACTGACTTAGGATCTGACACTTGACAGCCGCACTTCAACGGCCACCTGCCCCCGCCACCTCCAGTCACAGAGACGGCTCCAACAATGAGAGCGGTGGCGGTTGTCTACCCCAACAGAGGTGATGACACCCGAACTAGCAGAAGTGCAGAGGTAATAATACCCGACCTGACAGGAGCTTGGGAGTGAGTGCGCGAAGTGGTTATAAAAGGCTCTCTTCCCCCCCAAGAAGGAGGTATGTGATAATTTTGTGCCATCTGGTTTTTTATCTTGCCTTTGAGGAAATACTAACTTGAGTTTCGGAGCACTCTCACTGGGTTCCTCCCAGAGATTACTCGCTTTTTTCTCCGTTTCAGGCACCTTTTGCTCCAGCCAGAGACAAGATCGTCGACAGCTAGGACCGGTCGGATTGCGCTCCATCACTTCTCATCAATCAAAAAGATCTTGAGACGAGATATCAGCAACAGTTGATTCGAATTCGAGCGATTAACTCAGCTTAATTACACACATACCTGGTTCGACGGTTCAACCCAAGATGTTAAATGGGGTTTGATGATTGCTGAGATAGGTCACAAAATAAAATTTGTTAAAATAGTAAAACCAGTGTCCAAGGTGGTTTGTGTTGTTCATAGGAAAGGAAATTTAAGTTGTTTTGAATTTGTGCTGTACTATCAAAATTTCAAACCAAGTAATACACCATAAGAGCTTTGAGTGGATAGAGGACCATCTCCACCACAAAAAACAAGAAACCATGTGTCAATGGTGAACCCTTTTCCACCGATTAGTTTATCATATATTTTATAAAATTGAAAAAAGAAAAAGAAAGATGACAATTAGGTTCCCTTGTCAACCTTGTGCCATTCATCCCATCCAGCCATCTTCCCTCTTTCTGGTCATCTTTGCTCCTTTCTATATTTGCATGTGATACTCATACATGGCATGTAGCTATGCATTTATTCATGTTCTTTTAGAAAATAGTTGTTTTAGTTATAAAAATTATTATTAAAAGGGTAATTTTATCTCTTTAATTGGCAATTTTTTCTTCGAATAAAAAAGTTATTTGTCTACTTGAGAGATATGTATCATTTAATAACGTAAAAAAAAATAAATTTTTTCGTAAATCCCACATAAATATAAAAAAAAGTATGGATATCTTTATCGATGAAAACTAAAAGTCCATTGACCAACTTTTCCTTCTCTAAAAATCCAAAAAAAAAAACCGGCCCTAGCTTCTTGCTTTCTGCATGTTAGAAGATAAAATTCTATTGACGGACCTCACATTTTAAGCTTTTAAATTAAATGGTTTCAGTATCAAAGTTTGTTTGGCTAAATGGTCTAACATTTGATCCTTATGGCCTTCATTAATTAAGCCTATTCATGATTTAGCTTGATTGATTTTTACTAAGGACCGAAGGCTGTGTTTGAGAATAAAAATATTTTTATGTATTTTGAAATTCTGTTATTGTATTTTTGTAATACCTGCAAAATGAGTTAACGGTGCAAGAGTAAAATAAATGTCACCCACCCTCTACATAAGGCAAGAAGAGTAGTTTGATCGATGATGGATCTATTTTGTTTTTTAATGGCAGAAAACAATCAGTTCCAAAATCCAAGCCATATTTTAATTTCCATAACGTCACTGAAACTTGAAAGCTTTCTTCTACATTCGTCTTCATCCACTGATGACTGAACTAAGCAGAGAAGAGCTGAAGAAAAGGGAAAAAAGAAATATTTAATAAGCAATAATTTAATGCCTCCATGTCAAACTCTCAAATTCCCAGAAGCAAACATTCATGATTCACCACTGGAATTATCAGAATTTCGTGAAATCTCGCTATTTATAAGCTGAGCAGCCAGAAGGATTTGTCTTGGGAGATATTGGTCGAGCCGGTATTACGTGTCATGGTTGCCTCCTTTGTAGTTTGTTTTCTTTGTCCCAAAATCCGAACTTTTACCTCAACCCTTCGTTTTCACTTCTCCAACTAATTAAAAATCTGCAGAGCTCCTGTTTTGTTTTGGACTTTTCTTTTACTTTTCTCAATCCATTTTCTACTTCTCCAAGTGTTTTTCTGAGTGCAAAGTGCAAATCTCAGAAAAAGAAAAAATAAAAACGGTGGGAATGGATTTTGGGATTGTATAATCCATATGGGTGGATATGGGTAGAAAATGGTATCAGGCTAAACTTAACTTTTTTGAATTTTTATGTATCAAATAATTAGAAATTTTGTTGTATATTTGTATTATTTTACTTTTTTATTATTTATATATGACAAGAAATAATAAAAAATTAGATGTGGCATGCGGGTTCTAAACCCAACCTGCCCCTACCCTACTCTTGTATGTGAGGATGGTAGGGTTGGAGAGGGTTTTTGCATTTTTATGTGTAAGGAGAATTTGGATTCTCTAAATTTAACCCACTACGAGTTTTGGGTGGATACGGGCTGGGAGGTTTAGGAAGACAAATAAGGTTTAGAATTTACAAAACCCTCATTGAACTCACCCCATTGCCATCGCTAACTGTGGTATCACAGTTTATATTAATCCCGTCAAAAGGTGATCCAACCCGACCCGAAAAAGGTGGGATAGGGTCCCTATATAGTAGCTCAAACCACAAGTCAACATGATCCGATCCAACCCATTGATCCGGATGGTTTAACTGTTTGAACCATTTAACTGGACGATTTAACACGTGCTTGGTATACAAACTGTTGGCCTGGCCAAAGATGAATCGAACTGAGTGGTTGAATCATTTGACCCGTTTGACCCATGAATCAAGCCTAACCTGAGTTTTGGAGCTACATTCCGCATTTGCCAACTCAATCCAAAAACTTCGCCGGGCCAAAATGACCTGAGATTACATTGACCCGACCCGAACCTCATCTATCCAACCTGACTGCCAGGTCTACTTTATATGCATCAACCTTTTTTTTTTTTTTTTAATTTTTGTTTTTGAACCATCTGGTCGTCTCAGAGAACCCCTTCTTGTCAACTCAACAAATTATAAAGCAAAAGCCACCAATCAGATGATTGTGAATGAACTAGGCCAATATTCAACCCAATGAACATCAGTTTTGGTGTTGAGCAGCTTTCATATTCCCCCTTGTTCCACACATTGTTTGGGGGAGTAATTGTTGCCAACCCATGAGAAATGGGCTTAGCCCAGCCCATGAAGATGGGGATGGACGACCAAGATGGCCCTGCGTTTAGCTACATCCTTGAAGGGTGAAAGGGTAGCCTCATTGGACAAGACACTACTATAATTATCAAAATCACAAATCAACGGAAGTCTTGCTTCCACGTATGGGCTTATGGACAAAGTGAGTGTCTCCATCACTAAAAAGAGATTCTGAGCTCTCTGGGCCGGTGGGCCCTCCCTCCCTTAGTCCCTTCCCTTCATTATGAGTTGCTTTTCCACTCCCTAAATTTAAAATGTGGGTATGGACCATGTGCTCATGATGTTGCTTGATGACCCGGATGTGACGGCAGATTATGACTTCCGGACCACCTCATCTCTTCTTCACTTCTGTGGTACCGTATAATCCCACCTTAATTTTTTTTTTTTTTTTTTAATTTAAGCCATCATGCTTCAGGTTTGTCTACTCGAACCCGAATAAAATCAGAGAATTTTACACGCGGCATTACAGTGAGAGTCCACGTGTTCCTCTTTTACCCTCTTTTCAAGGATTCTCTTATCTAATAAAGTTTTTGTTAAATTAAAGAAGACGAACGAAATCTATCACCATTCACTGATTCACCAACTAACGACATGTCAACATTAATGGTTTCGACAAATAAATTAGGTGTAGCCTTGTAGGGTAGGCCCTGACTGTAAGCAAACACGTGGGTGATTTTAGAGGGTATTAATGGACGGTCTATAAAGCCTTTTCCTAATTCCTATCTATTCCTTCCTAATTCCTGTAGGTGTTGTTTGGCAGATCTATCCGAGTGGATCTTTGACAAATTGACAACAATGCGTGCTGACTGCTGAGTGCGGGTGGATTTGAGCCAAGCTTAATTGGCAGAAAAATACGAGGCTTGAGTTTGGGTTCGAGTTTGATTTGAATCAGGAACATTAAACTTGAATTTGGCTCGACTTGATTTGATCCAAATTTGGTTCAAAGCTTAGTTAAATTAAAAGTCTCTCTACCCCATGAAAAAACCCAAAAACTTCATTTGAAATTACCCAAAATTCGGTAACGGACCCATCTTAGCCTCCAGAGTTTAGAGTCTCACCGCCATCCATACAGACACATAATAAAGAAAAACGGTAGGAATTGGGCTATCGAATTTGTCTGGGCTTCTTGGATCCGTTAAATGCGCTTTTCAAATCACTAATCGACCCAAACTGAGCGGCGAAGTGCGAAGTATGTACATCTAGACTCTAGACAAGGAATTAGAATACCCAACTACTTGACCCGTCTGAATCATCCGGGTTATAAACAGCAATTGCCGCATTTCTAACTTCTAAGCAGAATAATGCGTTCGGGAACCATACTGACCTGACCCGCTTGTATCATAAACCCACTTAACCTACCCACATTGGTCGGCGCCGTCCGATGGTGGTAGAGGAGTTTTGTCCGTAGAAAAAAAAAGCAAATTTGGTAGAATGTCAAATTGGTCCCCATTTTCCCTGGCTGGTTGCTTTGTCGGGTGTCATGGGTGGCCCCCAACATCACTGTTGGCACCGATGTGGACGGCTTCGCTGCTTTGGGCCTTATTCAAATTTTGATCCCAACCGGCCATCCATAGACCATAGTCCTCCATACTTTCACGTTTTCATCAAAGGCCCAAACACTATCATCTATCGCTAATGTCACTTCATAGTCTTCATTTAATAATTTGTCTACTAAGTCCGCTATTGCATCATTATAATAGCGGCTTTCAGGTGACTTCTGAACCGACCCGATGCTCTACCCGGAATAGGAACGGCCCGGACCATTCGACACAAACCCGGCCCTGAACCTGATCATTGATTCAAAGTCTAGTCCCCCAATAGAAATATAGAATCCTGTCTCTGAGCAATAATTTGTTTTATTATGCATATATTTGGGGGGTGTCCTGCTGAGGTGGTTAATGGGTCAGGGCTGATTTCTAATATTCCGGTTCAACCTGGCGGTCTGGTTTATGAAGCTAGATTCCCAATGTGAACGTACTTAGATTTGAGTAGGTAAACAAGGATTCCGAACAAAGATCCATGAAATCTTCTACTTCTTTTTTTAGTCTTTGCTTGTAAGCATGGGGTAAATAAGATATTGGTATTTGTATGGCCCAGAGGAGATAAAGAGAGAGGTCGTTAGCAGAACATTGATAAAAAGGTTTGATGTGGAGAGGTGGTTTGGAATTTTGGATCCCCTACCTTTCACTTTTCTTAAATAAACAATAAAGTGAAAGGTAGCAGAATTTCATTTGCATGTTTTCTTCTTCCAGGCCGAAATTGCTAATGTTCAGTTGGTTTATCATACAAATTTCATTTGCATCAGGGTAAATGCATGAAAATGCAAAAAGGTGAATCTGGATCTACTGATCACAACACATTGCTGGTCATATTCATTCAGTTGCACATTAGGAATATCAGCGATGTAAAATACAATAATTGATATTTTAAATGTACAGCAGGGTGAAAAGTGACCAGCAATGTATTGTAATTAGCAGATCCAAATTCCAAAAAAAAAAAAAAAACAAAAACAAAGCTAAATAGGAACTAAAATGAAGTGACCTCCACTTCAAATGAAAGAAAATGAAGTTAGGAAGAGAGTTATTTATTTAGGAGTGAAATAGGATGTAGGAGGATGATGGTGTAAATTTTGTTTAATGAATGCAATAGAGACAAAATGAACAAATTTGATATCAGGTAGCAATGCAAATTACAGTTATAAACAAATTAATGCAAAACTGAGCAAGATGCAAAATTTGTATTTAGTTCAGATTTGCACTTCAAATAAACAAAGCCTAAAAATCAATGATCGTGCAAATATTGTTTTTCCTATGCAAAGATAAAGCTTTGAATAGACCATAATGGAGTCCACGACACGTTTACACTCGAAAAGTCATTATCCCATAATATCACGTGTTCCATGCAGGAGATATGGCAAGAAAGAAATTCTAAAAAGAGAAGGAAAGTGAAAGGTAAGGGAGAAAATAAAAACATCTCAAAAGGTATGAATTTGGATGATAGATCAAATAAGGCTGTAAATGGTTTGTGATGCTGCACGATCTGGGCATTTCTAACTGGCTGTGATTTGACTCCTGGCTGGAATGGTCGGCATTTGAGAGGAAGGAGAAGGTGAAGGGTTCTCGGGGAGTTCTCCCGGTGGAAACACTCTGATGGTTAAGTTAGAACTGGAGAAATCTCAAAGAAAGAACAGAGATTAAGAGTGCTGAAACTGCTTAAGCTTCAATACCTTTGCTTCGTGAGGATTCGGGTACTTTTATGTCGGAGCTCGGTCACACCTGGCATAACCGCCACTGCCCTAGCCATTATTGCCAGGGCAGGTGTGGTAGGTGCAGGTTGCGGTTACAGAGTGCTATTGCCAGGTACGAACTCGACAGACGCGTCACGCTTTTTAGAGACGGCAAGCAGAACGCCGCCTGGCAAGGGATCAGAGCCCTGCCACCGGATCCGACAGGTACGGATGTCAGGTAGGTTTCCTTGCAACCTGCTGAGCTATTGTACGCCGGACCACCTAGGGCAGGTTTGTCTCGGCATCGAGGTGCCTGCACTAGAGGCGGTGCTGCCCCGAGGTGCTGCTCCCTCGGGACACTTAGCCAAAAACCGAGGTGCTCCCTTCTTAGGAAGGGAGAGCTCGGAGCCCCTTAGGAGGAGCTCGGGTCTCAAGGGGAGCTCGGGCCCTGGGAGGCATCGAGGTGTCGAGGTGCCTGAATTGGAGGCGGTGCTGCCCCGAGGTGCTTCTCCCTCGGGACACTTAGCCAAAAACCGGGGTGCTCCCTTCTTAGGAAGGGAGAGCTCGGAGCCCCTTAGGAGGAGCTCGGGTCTCAAGGGGAGCTCAGGCCCTGGGAGGAGCTCGGGATCTCCCACACTTGGTGGGAGTCAAGGTTGGCCAGGTGTTAGTCCCTGGCGAGTCGCTTAACCCGCCGAGTGGCCAATGTTGGACTCGATGTGTCTCTCCCGTCTAGTCGTGGTTGTGCTGTCAGGCTGAGCTGTTCGTTGAGCCAGGTCACACACACGTGTCCCTGTGCTATGAGGTCAGGCCAAATCACCCTCCATCAATTGCCCCCCACTCCCCGTGCTGAGGGTGGTGACCCAGCGTAGGGAGTTCACAGTGCGCCGAGTGGATTTGGCGCGGTACTTATGCCGCCATGTCGGGCAACTTGTTGGCCAGACCGGTCTGGTGTTCGGTTCACTTGGAAGGAAAAACCTGGGTTGCGTACAACTTACGCGCGAACGTCACGCGATCTGGACATCGCGAATGCCAAAAAATGCGCTAAACTGATTTCGCCTTGAGAGTCTCGCAGCCGGTTTTCTTGAAGACCGTCAGATTGCTTCGATCTTGATCGTTGGTGCCCGGGCCCAACGGCTATAAATAATGGGGGACCCTGGTCATTTTCTTTTGCCACTAAGTATCTTTCGTCTAGCTTGAGCTCGCATTTGGAGTCTTCAACTCGGGTCTTCTAGTTCGTTCAGTTCTAGTTCGGTTGCATTTTTTCCCAGTGAGTCCTCGAGCTTCCCTTTCTCCTTTTTCAGTTCATTTCATTCTATGTCTAGCGGGGACAGTCTTTTAGACGAACCCGATGTGGGTACCTTGGGTCAAGGTGACCCTGCTGTCGCCCGACCTTCTCACGAGGCACGGGTGACCTCGGGTAGGTTGGCGTCCACCTCCCGCCGAAGTTGGGTGCCAGATCAGTTCGGTCCATCTACTATGACGCTGGAGAGGCTTCAACATCTCATCCAGCACTTCAACCTGCCTCAGGGGTACTCGTATAGTCTTCCTACCGGCAACTTCCCTTGGGAGCACGATCCGAATGAGATCGTGATCTTTAGGGAGCAACTCATTGGCGGGCTTCATCTCCCTCTTCACCGCCTTATTCCCGAGGTGTTGAGACGCTTCAATATCACGCTGGACCAGCTCCACCCAAACTCTATTTGAAACGTGGTCGGGACTATCTCCCTTTGTTCCGCACATAACTTTCCCTTAGACGTAGACATCCTTTGTTCCATTCTGTTAATAAAGAAGAGCACCTCGGGCATTCCCTCCGAGCACGGGCGGACCTACTATCTGTCCCCTCGTCCGGGGTTCAAAGTGTTACATAAATTCCCAAGCAAGGTCCCAACCTGGAAGCGGGACTACTTTGTAGTTCGAAGCAGCACGGGGTGGCCCTTCCTTACTAGCTGGAGGGTGGCTAATCAAGCCCCCAACATTACTCTCGACCGGAAGACAAGGGAAACATTCCACTCATGGGCTCAGGTCGGGTTCGATCACAGGGATTACATTGCCGAAGAGAAGCTCATTCAGGCCGGTTTGGGCCCGAGTAGGTCTATTTCTACTTTAGTGTCTTGCTTAATCAGCCAAGTGTTTTCAAGCTTACTGACGCTGAGCTCTATTGCAGGTCCCATGGAGGAAGAAAGGATTACCGGCCCGAGGCTCCTTCACCAAATGAAGAAGAGGAAAAAGCAAGCCGCCAAGAAGGGGCGCGTAGAGCCCCCAAGTACCCCCGCCCCTAAACCCGACCACCCGCAGGTCCCTTCTTCGGGGCCCGATTTCCCATAGGCTCCCGTCTAGGGACTTGAGCTTCCTAGTGCCCCTCCAGTTATAGATTTGGAGGGGGACTTGCCATCTCTGGAGCCTGAAATGGTGGCAGTGCCAGTTGCTGAGCCAGCTAGAGTTACCGCCGAAGTTCCTAATCCTGCCGAGGTTGCTGCAGAGGCTTTCGAAGGATCAACTCATCATCCTGCAGAGACGGCGGCGTCCAACTCGGGGAGCCAGGAGGAGAAGGAGAGCATCCTGAACCCCTAGGTCAGCCTTGAAAGAAGTAGAGGGGGTGTCATCTCTGTAGAGGTTATAGACTGGGCTGAACTCCCCCCTGGTCAGCTCGGGGCCCGCGCTGCAACCCACGCTATGGTGGTGAGTTCGCACTCTAAGGGTCACCACTTTCCCATTCTTTCGTTCTTTCCTCTCTGGTACTGATCGACTTCCTTTTGCCAGGTGAACACTGCTGTGCACGCGTTGGCCTTTCAGTCTGACAAATACCTGAGGCGTGCTTTGGCTGCTGAGGAGTCATCTCACACAGCTCATACTTATCTGAGGGAAGCTCGGTGCAAGATTCATCAGTTGGAAAGTGACGCTGCAACTCAGAAGGGATTTATTGAAGTTCTGCTGTCAGAGAAGGAGGAGCTAGCCCACGAGAGGGATAGGCTGAAAGCTGAGGTGAACGGACTTAGAGAAGGCCAGGAGGCCTTAAAGCTCGAGGTGGAGAGCCTCAAGGCGGGTCAGAAGGCTTCATAGCTCGAGGCGTAGGCGCTTAAGGAAGCCAAGGGGGCCCTGGAGCACGAGGTGGAGTACCTCAAGGCTGACATTAAGGAGAAGACCGAGATCTTCGATCAAGCTCTCGAAGAGACGAAGGTCCAGGCCGTCATCAACTACGTCAAATCATCTAAGTTTGACGATGTGATGTCGCAGGTCTACCATAGGGGGTTTAAGCTCAGCAGGTGGTTGATAAGGCATACATACCCCGACCTCGACATACGTGCCATCACCACCTGGAGGATCACATACGACATGGCAGCGATGAGGAGGCTGGTGCTACCGACCTGGCTGACACCCCCGAAGAGGCTCTGAGTGAGGTCGACAAGCCCTCGAAGTAGTTGTGTGTTCCTTGTACCCTGGCCTGCGAGCTCAGTTTTACTTTCTCCTCCTGTTGATCCCCTGTACTGAGGTTTTTGCAATGGAAACGCATGTTGTGTAATGAGAGTGCATATTTTGTTAAGTGTTTGTGCAATTCTCTTCTACCGAAGTGTTTGTCTTATCCCGGGCTATCGAGCTAGCGAGTTTAGTTCTCGAGGTGGGCGTCCTTTTACTGTTGTCACCCCAAACTGTTTTCGTGTACTTGGTAGGGGTGACCATAAGATTTTACAACATACCTTGAGGGGGACATACTAAGGCGCGTGCCTAACATGGCTACTTAGGTCGGTGTTTACCCCTGTCAGCGTATATCGATTTAGGCTAAGTGTTAGGGAGTTTGTACCCGAGACTCCTTTTGTCCTTGTCATACTGAGCCTATGCTGGCAAGACGGTTAAGTCATGCATAGTGCTGAGGTCCTCAGTTAGCTCAATGTGTTGGCCCTGCCGAGGTAGTGATTGGGTCTCGTGTTGCCGGGGTTGTCGCTAGCTTGGCGAATTGGCCCTTTGGCTCTAGGAGCGACCCATGTCTACTAAATTCAGTAATTTATGGGTAATGTTGCCGTAGTAAGACACAATAAGGCAAAGTAAGGCATAGTAGTGCATGTGCCCAAACTGTCTTCTGGTTGTATGCCGAGTTGAGTTAAGCGTCGCGGGATCCACTGGTCTGCTTGTGCCCTCGATACGTCATGTACAGTGGTAGCCCCTTAAAATTTATCCGCGTCACAGAGGTGGTCCGCTCTCGGAGTTTTATTGCGCCAAGGTCTTTGTTAGCTCGGCATTTAGGCCCTTTAGCCCTGAGAGTGACTCGTGGTCCATTTTCCTAAAGTCTGCTCCTACTGAGGGGGTGACTGGATCTCGTGTTGCCGAGGTCGATGCTAGCTCGGCGAATTGGCCCTTAGGCTCTAGGAGCGACTCACGGTCTACCCAATTCGGTGATTTATGGGTAATATTGTCTTAGGTTGACAATATTCCATGCCTGAGGTACTTGCTTCCCTTTTAGAGTTTCGAGTTCGTATGTTCCTTCCCCGATTACTCGCTTTACTCGGTAGGGTCCTTCCCAGTTCGGACCGAGCTTGCCAACGCCGAGCTCAGGCACCATAACCTTGCGAAGAACCAGATCGCCAACGCGGAGAGTCCACTTTTTTACCTTGGCGTTATAGTACCGAGCTATCCTTTGCTGGTAGGCTGCGGTCCTGATGTATGCGAGGTCTCGTACTTCGTTTAGCAGGTCGAGGTTGGTACGTAGCTCGTCTTCATTTGCTCTGTCTTCATATGCTTCTAATCTCAGCGAGGGGGCTTCAATCTCGGCTGGGATGACTACTTCGATGCCGTATGTAAGGTTAAAGGGTGTTTCTTCTGTGGTAGTCTTTTTCGTGGTACGGTAGGCCCATATTACACTAGGCAGCTCGTCCGTCCACAGTCCCTTAGCTCGGTCCAGACGCACTTTTAGTCCTCGAAGGATAGCCCTGTTCGTAACTTCCGTTTGGCCATTTGCTTGAGGGTGCACCACCGAGGTGAAGTTCTGCTGAATTTCCATGTCTCGGCACCAGTTTTGGAACTTGATGTCTTCAAATTGCTTACCATTGTCAGAGATCAGTACCCGAGGTAATCCGAAATGACACACTCTGTTATTCCAAAAGAAGTTCTGCATGTTCCGAGCCGTGATTGTTGTGAGAGGTTCAACTTCGACCCACTTTGTGAAATGGTCCACTGCCACCACTAGGAACCTCCTTTGTTCTGTTGCTGGCAGGAATGGCTTGAGTAGGTCAATCCCCCATTGTGCAAATGGCCATGGGCTAGTTAGGTATTTTAGGTCGACAGCAGGCCGGTGGTGGATGTTGGCGTGCTTCTGGCACTTGTCGCATTTTTTGACAAGCTCGGCCGCATCTACTTTCATGGTTGGCCAGTTGTACCCCTGTCGTAGTGCTTTCTAAGCGAGGGCCCTGCCCCCCAAGTGTCCATCGCACAGGCCCTCATGAGTATCGCGGAGGACGAGCTCGGCTTCCGAGGGTCGCAGGCAGCGCAGGTAGGGGAGCGTGTAGGATCTTCAGTACAACCTTCCGTCTATCATGACGTATTTGGCTGTCTATCGCTCTACCCTCCTGGCAGCATTACGATCTGCGGGGAGGGCCCCGTGTAGCAGAAAGCTTGTGAGCGGATCAATCCAGCTCGGCTCTACTTGAACGACAGGAGCGACCTCCTCTGCCCCCCTGAGAATGCTAGGCCGAGGCAAGCTTTCTATATACACAGTCCTCATGGTGTTATCTCTCGTGCTGGCCAACCGCAATAGGGCATCGACCTCAGCGTTCTCTGATCTCGGGATTTGCTGGATGAAGTGTGACCGAAAGTTGAGTAGAGTCCCTCTTACTTTGGCTAAGTATGCTACCATGGTTGGTTTGCGAGCTTCGTACTCACCCAGAACCTGGTTGTCCACGAGCTAGGAGTCACTGCAGACGACGATGTGCTTGGCTTTCACTTCCTTTGTAAGATCTAGCCCGGCTAGCTGTGCCTCGTACTCTGCTTCGTTGTTGGATGCCGCAAACTCAAAGCGTAGTGCGTACTCCAGTTTCACACCGCTTGGCCCGTACAGAACGATCCCTGCTCCACTGCCCTGCCAATTTGACGAGCCATCTACGTGAAGGATCCAGGGTTCTTCATCTCAGTTCGGGCTTGGCCTAACTAGGAGAGATGTCGCGTTGGTTGCTACTTCACGGCGCTCGAGTTCAACCAGCCCGGGAACTCTGAGCTCTCCTGTACTAGGGGCCTCGTGTTCCACCGACCTGGGGACTTTGGAGCTAAAGGTGCATTCTGCGATGAAATCTGCCAAGGCTTGGGCCTTGATAGCAGTTCACGGTTTATACTAGAGTTCGTACTCGCTGAGTTCGATGGCCCACTTTGTCAACCTTCCCGAGACCTCGGGCTTGAGCAAAACTTTCCTCAGAGGTTTATTGGTAAGGACAATGATGGTGTGAGCTTGAAAGTATGGGCGGAGTTTTCGGGCTGCTATAACCAGTGCATAGGCTAACTTTTCTATCTTCGGGTACCTCGTCTCTACTCCCTGCAACACTTTACTAACATAATAGACGAGTTGTTGGACTCGATCTGCTTCTCTTATTAGTACCGAGCTGACCACCTCGTCACTTGCTGAGAGGTATAGCTCTAAAACATCACCCACTTCGGGTCGGGTTAAGACTGAGATGCTGGTGAGGTTCCTTTTGAGCTCGTCGCACGCGAGCTGGCACTCTTTGGTCCATTCAAAGCCTTTTCTTTTTATGGCCTTAAAGAAAGACAGATAGCGATCTGCTGACTTGGACAAAAAGTGACTTAAGACGGCCAACTGGCCGTTCAGCTTCTGAACCTCCTTTAACTTTCGAGGTGGTCTCATTTGTAGGATGGCTTTGATTTTGTCCGGGTTGGCCTCAATGCCTGGTCGGTTAACGATGAACCCTAGAAATTTACTTGAGGTGACACCGAAGATACACTTATTTGGATTTAACTTCATATTAAATCTACGCAAGATTCCAAAGATGGAGTGTAAATCTTGTATTAATTCATATGAAAATTGGGTTTTGACGACCATGTCGTCTACATAACACTACTTTTTTGCCAACAAGTGGCTCGAACAACTTATTTACAAGTCTTTGAAAAGTAGCCCTAGCGTTCTTCAGCCCAAAGGGCATGACCTTGTAGCAGTACAGGCCGAACTCGGTTATGAAGGCGGTTTTCTCCTAATCAGCTGGGTCCATTTTGATTTGGTTATAGCCCAAATAGGCATCCAAGAAGCTCATCAACTCGTGCCCCAAGGTCACGTCTACTAGACGGTCAATCCTGGGAAGTGGGAAACAGTCCTTTGGGCAAGCTCGGTTCAGGTCGGTGTAGTTGACGCACATGCGCCACTTACCATTAGCCTTTTTCAACAAAACGGGGTTGGCCACCCAGCTCGGTTAATGGACTTCCCTGATAAAATCGGCTGCAAGGAGTTTCCCAACCTCCTCGTCGGCTGCCCTCTATTGCTCCGGGGCTAGGTTGCGTTTCTTCTGTCTAACGGGCCTAACTACGGGATCAATATCAAGTCTGTGAGTGATAATGTTGGGGTCTATGCCGGACATTTTTCCGCTGACCATGCAAAAACGTCTAAGTTTTCGAGTAAGAAGCTTACCAGTTGAGACCACAGGGGCTCCTCGATAGAAGCGTCGATCTGAAGTACCCGACCTGGATCATCTATCGAAGCCGGGATGGGGATGGTCTCCTTGGTAGGTGTAGCTCGCTCCGCGAACTGCTCTGCAGGTCATCCTAGCTCGAGGTCATCAGCTACCTTGGCCTTTCCTTTGAGGGCGGCAACGTAGCATTTGCGGGACTCGAGCTGATCGCCTCGTGCCACTCTGACTCCAAAGTCTGTAGGGAACTTCATCACTAGGTGGTAGGTGGAGGCTACCACTCGCAAGATGTGGGTGATGGACCGTCCTACTATCGCATTGTATGGAGAGGGGGTTGTGACCACCAGGAACTCGTGATTGAGCTTTACCACATTGGGCCAGGTACCGACCTCCACCGGCCCAATGACTTTCCCCAAAGGCCTGACCTCCTTGCCGCTGAATCCCACCAGTGGAGTGCTTGCGGGCTTCAGGTCGCTTTCTGGGAGTTGAAGCTGATCGAAGGCTACCTTGAAGAGGATATCCGCCGAACTGCCTGAAGTCGTTGATCCTAATCTTGATGATGAGCGCGTCATCGTGGGGGTAGTGGACCCCTCGCGCATCGTCTTCAGTGAAGAAGATCGGCTCCTCCACCCTTGGCCGCTTTGGGGGGTTTAGTTCTTCTCTGGCAGCTTCGCGGATTGATGACCGAGCTGCTGCCGAAGTGCAGCCTGCGACAATCGATCCTCCGACGATTACGTGGATGGTTCCCCGGACTGGCCTCTCATCTGGAGGCTGCCTCTGCGGTTGCTCTGCCTGTTTGTTGGACTCGGGGGCTTCTTTATTCTGCTCCCCGTGCCGACCTGCCTTATTATTATTATTGCTATGCTGTACAAAATCCTCAAATATCCGCGACGGATGAATTCTTTTATCTCATTGCGGAGCTTGTTACAACTTTCGGTACTATGACCGTGATCTCTATGGAAACTACAATACAAGTTTTTGTTCCTAACATTAGGATCGACCTTGAGCCGAGGTGGCCACTTTACATACAAGGCATCCTTGATCGCCATGAGGATCTCGACCCGTTTTGTGTTGAGGGGCGTAAACACCCTTTCTGCTGCTGGAGCTCGGAAAGGCTGGACTGGCTTTGCCCCCCGAGCTTGGTCATTCTTCTCCTTGTAGTCACTTGGAGTCGGGGGTTCCGGTTCCCTTTTTCTTTTCTCGAGGGCGTGCTCGCCCTTCTGGTTGATCTCCTCCTCTGTCCCTATGAACTGATTTGCGAGCTCGAGGAACTCAATCACGATCTTGGGTTGGTTGATGATCACGTGCCATTTAAACTCTTTGTGGGTGATGCCCCGTTTGGCCGCGGTGAGCCGAACTGTAGGGTCCAGGTCGGGTATCTGCAGTCAAGCGTCATTAAATCGCTTGATGTAGTTCCAGATGGAATCCCCCTCCCTCTAAACTATGCTGAGGAGGCTTTCTTGAGTCCTCGGGCATCTCTTACTAGTGACGAAGTGGGAGGTGAAGACCTGCACGAACTGCACCCAACTCCTTGTTGAGCCCAGCGAGAGGTTTCGGTACCAGGTGCGGGCTACTCCTTTGAATGTAGTGGAGAAGGCCATGCACATGCAAGACTCACTCGCCCTAACTAGATGCATCTGGGACTGGAAGGTGTCGACGTGTTTGTTGGGGTCGAAGGACCCGTCGTACTTGTCCAACGGTGGGAGCTTGAAGTCCCTGGGCATGGGGACTGCGAGGAGCTCCGGAGATAGAGGAGAGGGGACTGAGAGAAGTGGCGTAGCTCTTACCTCTCCCGAACTTATTTCTATTTTGCCCTTGAGCTCGGGCAGGTTGTGGGTGGTGGCAGTTCGGCGAGCCTGGCAGCGTCTTCACTACTTCTTGGCCGGCTCGGCGTTGGTGCTACTGGCCTCAGTGTTGCTGAGCTCAATAGGTCCAAGGGGAGGCAGGGATGGCTGTCGGTAGCTGTGGACAGAAGGACCTTGTTCCAAGTCGTCGGCTAGCACTTCAAACCTGTTCTCCGCAAGTAGAGGCTCGAACTGCGTGTGCTGAGGCGATGCCAGCCTAACCGGCTGGGAAGCCCCCGACCTGACTGTGGGCCGTGTGGTGGGGGTAGGGAGTCTTCCCTTCCTTCCATGAGATGATGCCGAAGTCTCTCCCCGACGGGAGGGGAGTTCACTACGGCGATGAGGCTTAGTTGGCTGTGCAACCGGATGCTGGGGAGGGAGTGACGGGAATTGTTGCTAGTACTGATACTGGGATACTTGGTGCAACACTTGCTACTGGTGGAACTGAAGTTGTTGAAACTGCTGCATCTGGGCCTGCATGGCCCGCATGCACTCCATCAGGTCTTCAAGTTGACCTTGGCTGGCCACCGGAAGGGGGATGGTAGGTTCGGCGAAGGTCGTTCCGACTGCAGGGGCAACGTAACAGTCACGGGTGCCACTGCTGTAGGCACGTTCAGGCAAGGAACTCCGTTCGTAGAGAGGGAGATGGTGAACTGCTCGATGCAGACGAAGGGCAGTTGGAGTTGCTCCTCTGGGGTGTTGTTCCGGCGTCCGGAGTTGCTGGAAGAAGCCATGGGTGTCGGTGTTGATGAGTTAAAGAGAGGGAAGTTTCACAGAAGTTAGAGGGAGGCTTTATGAAGCGTTTCCCACAGACGACGCCAAATGATGCTGAACGATTTGGGCACTCCTAGCTGGCTGTGATTTGGCTCCTGGCTGGAACGGACGACACCTGAGAGGAAGGAGACGGTGAAGGGTTCCCGAGGAGTTCTCCCGGTGGGAACACTCCGATGGCTAAGTTAGAACTGGAGAAATCTCAAAGAAAGAACAGAGAGTAAGAGTGTTGAAAGTGCTTAAGCTTCAATACCTTTGCTTCGTGAGGATTGGGGTTCTTTTATGTCGGAGCTCGGTCACACCTGGCATAACCGCCACTGCCCTAGCCGTTATTGCCAGGGCAGGTGTGGCAGGTGCAGGTTGCGGCTACAGACTGCTATTGCCAGGTACGGACTTGACAGACGTGTCACACTTTTTAGAGACGACAAACAGAATGCCACCTGGCAAGTAGAACGCCGCCTGGCAAGGGATCAGAGCCCTGCCATCAGATCCGGCAGGTACGGATGTCAGGCAGGTTTCCTTGCAGCCTGCCGAGCTATTGTACGCCGGATCACCTGGGGCAGGTTTGTCTCGGCTCCGAGTTGCCGAGGTGCCTACATTGGAGGCGGTGCTGCCCCGAGGTGCTTCTCCCTCGGGACACTTAACCAAAAACCAGGGTGCTCCCTTCTTAGGAAGGGAGAGCTCGGAGCCCCTTAGGAGGAGCTCGGGTCTCAAGGGGAGCTCGGGCTCTGGGAGGAGATCGGGATCTCCCACACTTGGTGGGAGTCAAGGTTGGCCAGGTGTTAGTCCCTGTCGAGTCGCTTAACCCGCCGTGTGGCCAGTGTTGGACTCGGCGTGTCTCTCCCGTCGAGTTGCGGTTGTGCTGTCAGGCTGAGCTGTTCATTGAGCCAAGTCACACACACGTGTCCCTTTGCTACAAGGTCGGGCCAAATCACCCTCCATCTGTTCGCATTTTGTCTAAATTTGAATTCATAACTCATATGATCTAGGCTATTCCAATTTGATCGGTTCATAATACATTGAATATAGATATATGCCAATCTAATCTAATCCAATGGATAAGGTTTTGTTGATTCAAATGTCTTATTCTGCTTTGTGGTTAGAAAAGATGTAGCTTTCAGCTCATCTCAAAACACACTATACTACTATGGTTGGTACCAATACCATTGATCGGACATCAACAAATATATTTTCAATGTGTATGTTATACATGAATCACATGTTATTAATCACAATAAATTTTAAAATTAATTTACGCAAATAAAGCATCATAAAATAATTATATAATAATAATAATAATATAAGTAAATATGATAAAAATAATTATTAAACAATTATTAAAAGTGATAAAAACAATTTAAATCTAATAAAATCAATTAAACATATCGATTAAACATGATAAAAATAATAATTAATTATAAATAATTTAAGGGTCTATTCGTTTTCTCTTGACTCTTATTTCTTAAGAGGAATCTTTTAACTTTAAGAGAAAATTGGGTGTTTGTTTCCTTTTATCTCTTATTTCTTAAAGTGCAATAAACTCTCATATATCTATATCTATATTACTATAAAAAGTACGAATAGCCTGTAAAATTTTTAGAAATTTTCTTGATTAAAATATCCCCTTTTTAAATATGGTTCCTTTACCGTAAGGGTAGAGAATGTAATTTGAAAACTATTATTCAATGCATTCAATTCCTTTCATTAAATCCCACATTTAAGGTATTAACTCCCATTCATCCTCATTGAATCATATATTTAAAGCATTTTTATTTATTATTGTCACTAATTTCATTAATTAAATCCATACATAATAAATTAATAATTCTAATGCCATAAAAACTTATATTTTTTAAATCTACATGAAAAAAATAGTGTTTTCATCTAGGTGGCAATAAGAAATTAAACCGTTTTGGGTTAAATGGACTAACTCATGTCATCATAATTGAACAATAAAAATTCAAAAATAGATAAAATGCAAAAAAATACAAATAAAAATTGAAGAAACTTTTGAGATCTTTTTTAACATCATATATTCAACATATTAAACAATATTAAGGGTGTGAAACTTTCTTTTTGACTAAACTACCTTTGTTTTTTTAATTTAAGTCCCTCTTTAATTCTGAGGGCCAATAATGTAATATCATTTATAATTTTTTCATCTCATTTAATTCCTTCTCATTAAGTCTGATATTTAAGATATTAACTCATATTCTCTCACATTAAATCTTATATTTAAGTTATTTTTATTTAATAAATTATAACAATTAGATCTTTAGCAAATACTTTTTAACAATATGAAATCCATGTTTTTTCAAGGGTAAAATGCTAAAACCTCCTCTGAAATTTTTGACCATTGTTGAATCCCCTGAGCTTGGTAATTACAATCACTTCCCTTGAACTTTCTAATACAGTTGCAAGTAGACCCCATCTCTTATATCATCTAATAAGAGGCATGAAAATGTCCAAAATAACCATGTAGTTACTTTAACTAAAATTTTTATTTTCCAAATTTTCCCTTCATATCAATCACTACTCAGACTGTTTCAATGTCTTTTCCGAAATTGATTTGTTTTATAAATTTTTCCTTCATATGAATCCCTCAAAGGTAAAGTTGCAATTTTAAACCTTTTTTTTTGTTGTTCAAAAAGTTTGTATTGTTTGTTATGTAAAAACAGACTCAATAGTAACTACATGGGTATTTTGGACATTTGTATGCCTCTTGTTATAGGATTCTAAGAGAGGGGGTATACTTGCAACTATATTAGAAAGTTCAAGGGAGGCAATTACAATTACCAAACTTCATGGGAGATATTGTGAACAATCAAAAACTTCAGGGGATGTTTTATCAATTTATCATTTTTTAAAATTAACAAAAACAAAATGAAACCATTCTTCCATCCAAGTTGTGGGTAAGCTAATTCAACCATCTTGGTCAATTGGGTTAATCCATGATGTCATAGTTAAATAATAAAATTTTATAAAATAGAAACAAATCACAAAATAAAAAAATATATAGAAAATGGGCCATTACTTTAATATTTTATATTAATCATATTAAAGAAAAATAAATGTCATAAATAAGAATTGTTTTATTGATAATGGAAATGAAATAAAAATTTTAAAACCAACCAAAAAATGAAATTGATTTCCTATTTAGTCCGATTGAATAGTTCAACTTTTAAGTCAAATGTGTCAATATTTGATGTCATAATTAAATATAAAAATAAAATAAATAAAAAATGTAAGTTTTGCAAAAAAAATTGAGTGCATCTCTAATATTGTATATTCATCATATTAAATGAAAACAAGTGCCATAAATAAAAATTTTTATACACATGAAAATATAAAAATGTAATTTGAATTTATTCCCTTTTTAATTGTAAAGGAAAAGAATGTAATTTGAACTATTATTTTTCACCTCATTCAAATCCCTAAAGTCATATATGAGTTACTAATATCCATTCTCTCTCATTAAATGATATATTTATGATATTTTCTCACCTATAAATTCTGTTATTAGATCTATTTCCAATAATTTTAACAATATAAATCTTTTTTTTTTCAAAATTGAACCAAAAAATGAAACCATCCTTCTATCTAGGTGGTGGGTAAGCAATTCAACCATCTAGATCAAATGGGTCAAGTCATTATGTCATAATTAAATAATAAAAATTAAAGAAAGACAAAAATACAAAAAAATTACATAATGTTTATAAAAAAAGACATTTGGGACATCTCTAATATAGAATTGTTTTATAAACATAGAAATATATACAAAATTTAAAATAATTTGGATGTGTATTACTATCTTCATTGTCTAAAATTGCCACATGCAAAGCACATGCAAATTTACTAGTATGGTAAAAAAGGATATTTTATAATTTTTAGAATTCAAAATTCAGAACAACATTCTATGCATTCAGAGTTAAGATGAATGAAAAATTCACAATACCAATATACCTCTTAATGTAATTATTGCACTTTCGGATGTTAGACTTCAGAGCAAATGAGCAGTCCCTAAGTAACAAAAGTTTACAAAGGCCAATGAAAAGTAGTACAAATAATAGGCATGAGAATCAAGGAATCATAGATAACATAGAGGAGGGATGTGGCACGTTTGAGAACACAAGATATTAGTGTGGCTGGCCTAGCACGAAATTTTGTGTTCTATGACATTGCACAACTTGTTCTGAAACAAACTACAACCATTAAATGAATGCATGTTGTGGTGAGTGGTGACTCATTTCAAAATGGGATGAAAATACAAGAAAAACATGCTACTAAACGCCACCTTAGCAAATCACACTTTAATTGAGCCTGTGAGTTGTCATTGACCCATCTAGAACCATATAAACTTATATATAAAATATAATTTAGGGTTCAACATGCCGAAAAGACAATCACAAAAATGATAACCAATTCAATGGGTTTTCATTAAAATTCATGGGGGTTTTAATTGGTCAAACCCTTTACGGTATCATATCTTTCTACCATCATAAATTTTTTTATATATAATTTATTAACATATAGTTTTAAGCTTTGTGCTTTGGGCTTAAAAAGTGTTTTTGCCCCACTCATAACATATTATGTTTTTCAAAAGCAACTCCTGTCAACTGCTCGTTGCTCAAAACACTCTTTGGCTGATTCTTTTTTTCCACAGCCTAAGGCTCAAAAGTAAAACCATATTCAAACAAAGCCTTAGTTATATAACTTATAAGCATAACAAACTATAGATAAACCATATAAATGTACTATTATGTACTTTTAATGAGATATCACGAATGACCCGGCGGTTAGACCGTAGACCCATGACCCAAAACTATTTACGGGTTTCTGAATGATCCCAGTCTGAAAGCATTCAACGTTGGATGGCCCTCGAAGGAAGAACTAAGAAGCAACAAATACAGATAAAGACACACCAAACACTTCCTTTCATTTTCACCAAAGAGGAGAGGTAAGATTGTGCTTTTACCTCCTGTTTAGTATTTGATAGACGGTGACGATATCATCATCTCGATTCTCGAGGTGACTTCGGTGACGAGGAATTTAAAGCAACGGGGCGGAGTTGCAGCTGAGACTTGAGAGCCAATTTTGTTGAGCACCCACGGGTCACGGCTTTTCAATGGATTAGGTTGGATTGGATTAGACTCAAAACCTATCTGGAGGGATCTTTGAAGTTTGAATAAATGGGGCCCGCCTCATCCAGGTTGAAGTTGGGCATTAAATGAATCGGATCCTGATGGGTCCCAAACCGGATCTCATCTTGCAAAATGCAAATGGCAAAACAATCCACGTCTCTCTACACGTATCAAATTCAACATCCCCGTCGGTCCCATTTTGGTCCTATCTAGAGTATTATCCCAGGAACCAACCCATAAGTTAAAACTTTTGATGAACCGGGGGGAACCGCTAGAGTATTCCCTATCTTTCTCCTCACATTGGCCTATTTCATTGCAGCGGCAGTGACCGGGGTGGAACTGTAGAAAAACCGATTCCTAGGTTTCTAACAACATTTTATTCATTTTTTTCTATTTCCAACATATGGTTATGTTGAGTAAAGACTAAAATTGTCATTTTCATTGAATAAGCGCTTATGAGATAATCAACTCCTAACCATTCAACACAAAAATATACCTATTTAAAAATAAACAGTTGGAAAAACACCTCCCAAACACTAAATAAGTGATTATCAAATGAATACTCGTTCAAATAAACACTTATTTTTCAAACAAGGCGTAACTCTGATCAATCCAAAAGTAGTGCTATTTTAGAGTGTTGAGAGGATGAGGCGCCATTTCCGATCCAGACTATGTGGTGCTGCCGTGCTGAGAAGATCAAGACATAGTTGTATTCCTGTTGTAAGAACATAGAAATGTTGTATTGATTGAAACTTTACTGAACACCCAACTAGAGAGAGTGGAGACCACCTTTGATTCAACATAGATAGGAAACCATGGCCACGTCATCCACGTTATCATGACAAGTTTAAAATTATCTGAAACGTGGGCAACGTGGCTTGGTTATCCACCACAAGGGAGGAGCCTTAAAAAGCTTTTTCACCAAACCCACTATATTTCAAAGCCCATGGCTCCAAGCCTCCAACCATAAGATAGATGCTTGTTCAATACTGGAATTTTGGCTGTTTGGTTCAACCGTTCATCTTGCTCAAATCAAAGTCAGAAAATATTACATAAAAACTAGTAAATACTTTTCATATTATATTTTGATCATATTTTACATCAAAATGAGCTTTGCCGTTCAATCATCATCTGTGCAAAACTCAGACACCCAACATGTTCCATATATTTGGTTGTTAATGAAAGGAGGAAATATTGCATTAATTCTTCAAAGTACCATTTTTTGAAAAAAAAAAAGGATTTTTGGACTGCAATTCCCCTCAGAAATCTGAATTGCAGCCCCTTCTAATCTACTAGTAGCCCCCCCCCCCCCCCCTCCTTATAAGCCGCATCCTGTCCATGGATTTGGCATCAATCCACGGTCAGGATTCAGTCCACCCCTAGAGTGGAGCTGGCCACCCCCCCACACACACACCAAAAAAAAAAAAAAACAGAAAAATGGCAAAAGGTTAGTTCTATTCCACTCCACCCCCAAATACCCCAGAGAGGTGAGACTAACATTAGGTAATGGTTTTATTTAAAGAAGAATCGTGCCCCTATGAAACTTGATGCTTAGAATCTATCAGAAGGACCACATATGAAAATTTTCTATGTTTTTGGTGAATGTGTTACATGTATAAATTGATTATCCAAACTTGAGTTTGTTTTGTGACACTTCCTCAATAATTAATTTGAAGTACATTGGGCCAAGAAAGAAATAAGTTAGTGTTTTGGGACCCATTTGACCTCAATGCCCAAATTGCTAACATGCCCATCCCACTCTTGGGCTGAGTTTTCTTTGAGGCATTTGGTATTTTAACTACCAACTCTTCATAGAGCACAATCATTGATAGTGTTAGTCATGTAACCATTAACACTTCACCAGTTCATCCTCTCATAAATAAAGAACTAAAAACAGTAAACATTGATTCCAGAACGAGTGTCAGTAGTTTTTAATAAGTTGGAATCTATCCACTTTGAATTAAGATACCTTAACTTGGGAAAATGTAGAGTCCACTAAGCATAAAACAAAAGTTGAGGATTAATTAGGTTAAGTTGGCACCGTAAGATGATGATGGTGTTATATAGTAGTTTACAGAAATAGCAGGACCACCATAGTTTATACTACCCCATGTTCTTCTTGACAAGATTCCCCAATGCAGCATGCTCATACAAAATTCAGGAGAAACGTGACAGAAAGGGATCAAATTGACCCAAGGCATCATTCATTCTGATCTCTGAGGTATTTACTATGGTCCGGACTCGGGGCTCTATCAATTTCTTTATTTTCTGCGGAAGTACTTTGCCAAGTCTGTCTTGTTAAGCAAATGCGATTCAAGTAGGCACATACTTTTTACATATTCCTCGGTGGTCGGTACAATTTAATCATTATTATCTTTGTTATTAGTGGTACTGGTACTAGTAGCAGAAGAATCCACACAACGGAAATCAAATCAAACAATTTGAATGGGCTTGGGTTGAAAGGCCCAAGCCCTATAAACTCCAAAATACAAAGTTTTTGTATTCTATATCCTTGTATTGGTGTACATGTACTCCTTCCAAATTTTAGAGGAAGGGCCGTTTGAAGAGTACAGCACCACACGTATAATCACCCCTTCCCCAAAATTTAGTGAACCAGCTAACATACCAACTGACATATTTAAACATCTGATTAATCTTTAGAAAGAAAATATTAAAATGTTACAAGAAAGTAATCTGTAATTAGTAACTTAAATCCACCTAATTATTAATTTAAATAAAAACTACTTAGAAGTCAGGACATTTTTCTTTGAGTTGAAATCAGACCCCCCCATACACACATAAGATAGTTTCCCATATTTTTAGTATTATCATCGGGAGATATTCCTAATACACGGCGGAGATGTACTGTGGGATGTTGTGGGAAACTTTATTGTAGGGGCTGATTTGAATTCTTTTTCTTGGTATAGCTTTTCAATTTTCATCCTAGTGAACTTTACAACGAAGGAGGAATATTAATGCTACATCCATGCATCCCAAACCATTATTCAAATCAATTACAACAATCAATAATATCCATGCTATTTGGCGTGGCCCACGTGGATTGGTGGCAATGTTACAGATCAACGGTTTGAGGTGCATGGATGGGTTTACGTGTATCAACCCCCTTCCAAGGGAATATCTGAAATCAAAGCAGGCTGAAATGCAATATTTAACCAACGGTCAGACATGAATCCTTCTGAATATCAGCGTTGGAGTAGTGGTCAAATGGATTCTAATTTATGGATGTAGTGCAAGAAAACACAGAAAAAAATTCAGCAAATCCACTAAACCACAGACCTTTGTTTTGAAAAACAGGAAAATATCCCCCAACCTTTGGAATTTGGAAAGGAAAGAACAGTTAAAGAATGCAAATTAAGCTGCAATTAACAATTCAGTGAGTTTAGTCATGCTTGTCATTATCTAAAACCGTTGCTGGTGTGACGGGGTGGGATACTGTAGCTTGCTCCTCCACCTGCATAGAACAATGGACACCCTTTTACAATCTGTATGTTGCACAAACGTGTAGAGAGCAACAGGACACCAGTGTGAGTTCAAAGATCATATTCATGCACTTTCTGTGTAAACAGAAAGGATTATGTAGCGAAGGTCATCATACATGTAGAGATGGCATGACAAGAAACTTTTTGATGAACAGGTTATCATTGATAAAAACTTCTTACATGAAAAATATCTGCCTCAGAATATATGAGAAGCATCACGTAAAACCCTAACTGTCAAATAGGCCTAGTACGTGATCAAAATGTGAACAGAAGGCATAGGATGGCAATGGTTTCTGGATGAGATAACATACATTAAGAGAAGGGCGAGCTAGGAATTTTCTATTGGGGGGGGGGGGTAGCCGGGGAGGGGGCAGCAAATACACTCTTTTAGAAAGAAACATGCATAAAAAGCTAATATAGAAACAAGTGTTTCTGCCGGTCCATGAAAGTTCCACCAAGTCACTGAACTTCTAAAGTCATCATGATATATTAATTTTATCAAATTTTATCTTCAAGATAGACTCAATCAAACAACCTCGAGGTACAAGTTGGAGATGATTGCAAAATAGAAAAGAAAAAGGAAAGACAATTAACTAAAAATCATAATTCAATTTCTAAATGACAAATATCAATACAATGGTAAACAAACTTTACAAAAAAGGCTTTATGAGAGAAATTAAGGGCATGCAAGTAAAACTGTTAAAAGATAGATCATTAGAATTAGATTTTTTTTACTGCAAATCAGAAACGAATATGTTGAACTAGGTAAAGATGATATTGCATACCTCTATGATGGAGGATTGAAGGTAGGACTAGCTGTGAATGTGATTGAGCTGCTAAAAGAAATATCATCTAGGTTGAGTTGAGTGATTCCTCTCGAGTCTCAATGGGTTGAGTGAGTCCCCCCACCTAGCCACCCTTGGGTTGAGTGATTCCCTAAGCTCTCTCTTCCTTTTGTCATTGCTTTCCTTTTTTACCATTGTAACTTCTGAATTATCATCAATAAAATTCTATCTTTGCTCCCCCTTTGCTTGCCTTTGTTCTATTTAATTATTAAACCCTTTAAAAGGAAGAGGCCTATTCCCTAAGATGCTAACAAACTATGTACTAATTTCCGAAAAAAAAATCCAAATCACCCAAAAATTATAAAATTGCCATTTCTTTGTGTGAATGAGCAAAAAATTGATTTCTTTTTCCATAGTTTCTTTCCCTTTTTCCATTTCTGCATTAATTCACCATCAAATACCCTTGTCCATCCCTAAGGCAATCAAATTTCTCTCCACATGGTAGCTTCATTCACACGTCTTTAGCTTTATTTTCAAGAAACTTGATCATTATCAACTAATTTACTTGAGAGATATTTCTTACTTAAAATCATACTTTTTAAGGCAATGCCTAGGTGCCTCATGGAAGGTTGCCTCAGTTACACCTAGATTTTTTTCTACACTTATGGGTATATACACTAGTTTCTTTTTATTATTTTCTTATGTTTAGGGTTCAACCCTTGAAGACTTCAAAACCTGAACCAATAATCAAGGAAGAATTTAAAAATTTATCCAGTCAATACATTCTTCTTCTTCCACCCTCTTTTTTCTTCCTCTCCTTTTTTGAGAGAAAAGTTAACTGATTGTTTTAAAATCTAAAAAAAGTACATGAGATGATGTACAAGGAACAACTCAGAGATTACAAAGGTAGAGCTCTATCACTAAATAATGCATCCCTAAGAGCACCAGACTTGGCTAGGTTGTCGGCTGTAGAGTTCAGCTCCCTAGGAATCCAGAGCAGTTTAACAGTTGAAGAATCCATAAGATCTACTAAAAAAAAAAAGAATCCATAAGATTTCTAGCCTCGGTCAGATAGTGAGCCAGTCTCCAAGGTCCACTGTCCCTTTCCCCAAGCCACTTTATAGTGTTAACAGAATCCCCTTTAATGACTAGAGCAGTCAACCCTTCTCTCATGCTTTTTGGACCCCTGTAAGCACAGCTAGGACCTCAGCCTTAGTGGAGCCAGCAATTCCAATAGGACCACTGAAAGCCCACCAAATGTTACCTTTCCTTTCTCCAAACACACCACCAATGCCAGCTATCCCAGGATTTCACAGAGTACTTCCATCAAAGTTTAAGGTCATCTTTTCCTCTTCCCTTTCAACACTGAAGTTGGGAATTTTTTAGTGACTAGGGGAGGAAGACAAGATTGCCACCAAATTCAGCTGAAGCTCATTCAAAGAGACTCCTATAAACTCCAAAGAATTCAGCACCCAAAGATTGCAAATAAAAGTTATGTGAGAGATCAAATCACCAAGAGAACTAGATTTGTTTTCAGAAATTCAATTGTTTCTTTCCTAGGACAAAAACAAGGGATCGGCGACTATATTTTCTGATTTTTCTTTTCTTTCTTCTTTTTTCTTCTCATGGATATGTTAACTTTCTATATTTTGACATGAAATTTATACTAATTTGATGAAATTATTGGTAATAACTAGTGAAAAATGACTGCCGGTTGCTACAGAACCTAGTGAATGAACCTAGAATTTAGGGTTTTATTTTAAAAAAATTGCCTAGATGACAGGGTGACTCCCTGTTGCCTAGCCTCGCCTTGGCACCTTGAAAGCTGTGCTTTGAGAGAAGATAACTGAATTCATTAAATATTCAAGGGGGGGGGGGAGATGTACATGAGAGGATGTACAAGCCTTTTAAGCACAACAAAAGCAAAGAGACAGCCCTCTAGGAAGGCAGTGTATTGGAGCTATACAAAAATCCCTTCCCAGCCCAGATTTAGCTAAATTATCAGCCACTTGATTTAATTCTCTAGGAATCCATCTAAAACTGCAGTGTAAATATGAGGCAAGCTCCCTGATTTCTAACAACAGATGGGATAGCTTCCATGGGTCTAGAATCTGTCCTGAAGCCCAGTTAATAACATTTCTCGAATCACCTTCCGCAGCAATGCAGCTGAACTGCTGTGATTTGGCAATTCTGAGGCCTTCCAAGAGGGCCCTTGCCTCTGTGCATCAGAAGCATCTTCTGCCTTGTCTGGACCACTATAGGCCATAGGCCCAAATCAAATCTCCATTTTCTCTTTGAACAGACCTCCAATTCCAGCCTTTGATCTTCCCTCAGTGGCTCTCCTAGAACTGCCATTGAAGTTTAGAATAAACTCACAGTCTTGTCTTGTCCTCACCTTGAAAGCTGTGCTTGAAACCTCATAATTTATCTCTCTTAAGACTCTATTTTATGCTTTCTGTAAGCCCATATAAAGTAATTTGAATATCCTTTTCATTAATTGCCCAAGTAGAAAAAGTAAACTCAATGATTGATCTCCCTGGTGCAATGCTCAACTGACTTTCTGATATTCTTGTCACTTGTTCCAGTCTTTGCTCAAACACACTAGCCAATCAAGTTTGGATTAAACAAGCTTAATCCAACAGGTTATTTTAACCACTGAATAACACATGTTAGTTTTTTTTTTTATTTATTATTTATTTATTTTTTTACTTTGGCAGCAATTTATGTAATATATCATATAATATATAAAACGTTATATATATTTTAAGTTAAATGCCTGGCACACGAGTACCCCTATTTTCAACATCAATGGCCTATTTGTAAATAGAGATACTTGACAGGGCTGCTACCTTTTGTACAGTACCTTAGTGCTGATGTAATTTACCTTTGATATATAATATTAGTAATATAATACCATACTTTATCATTTCAGAAAAAGACAAGAAATGGAGGTAAACAGTAGAGAGGGAAGAAAATAATGGATGAAATGGCTGTAAGGGAACTTGCATCACGGTCTCGCCTCTAGCTTCAGTCTCTCACCATGAAAGAACATTTCACCATTCAAAACAAGAAAGGTCCATAAAATCTTCAAGAAGTGAGCAGCAGTTTATGGGGTTGAGAAAGCCAAAGAATTGGGAATTGGTAGTTTGATCATTGAAGGTGATCCAAAGATAGTAATGGGATGGCCGAAAAAAGGTGAAGAGGGTGATTTGGCAGCTTAGAAATGAGTTAAAGTACTTCAGATGTCTTTCAAAAGATATGAATGTTCAAATAAGATGGGTAAGAAGATCTGTTGACAGTTTGGCAGGCAGTTTAGCTAAGCAAGGGGTTCAAAGACAACATATGTACCGGGCACAATTGTAATATAGTTGGGGGGGGGGGGCTAATCCTGTAATGGGTTTGCTATTTTTTCACAACTTGGTGTACTCTGTAGTCTGTTCTTTTTAATTTTTAATGAAATTCTGATTTCGTGTTGCTGATAAAAAAATCTTCTCCAAGAAATGGTTAGTTGCATATTCTTCTTACTGAAATCTTCATTGCAATTTTACACAAATAAGTTTCGAGGGAACTCCTATTCATGTATCAACCACATTTGTGGCAATAAATTAACAAAGCTTTTGGCACAGAAGGTTTTTATAAGTAATTCTTTATGTATGAATAAATTTTTCCTAATCCTCTTCTATCTTTTTTGGATCAGTTACTAAGAAACATTATTAATAAGAGAAGCAAATCATAAGTACAATAGTCAAGCCTACTTTAGACCAAAAAAAGAAAGTTAAAGCTTTAAAAAATAGATGGAAACAAGGTACAACAGCCAAAACAACTATGTTTAAGAATTCAAAAGAACAGTGCAGAATAGGAGATATCCAGGAAAAGAATATCACCAAATAAATTATTTAAAAAATATTTATTATGTTTTTTCTTACATTGATACTAGGTTTTATAAAGTTGCGTTTGGGTTTTGAGAATTAAGAAATGAAACTAATAGGTAAGCTTGTTAAGCTAGTTACAATGAATATAGTAAACAAGGGATTAGGGAAAGCTATGAAGGATGATATAGGTGAGATGAAATAGTACTGTTTTAAGAATTCTATGGAAATTGAAAAGGAAGGAAATTGGGTTTTCAAAAGGAAACCACCCGAACAGTAAAATATATCAATTTAGGTTCTCAATAGCATCGATCCAAGGTTGTAAACAGCTAGGCATATCACTCAACAGTTCACAAGAGCATCAGCCGAGTAATTCTTGGATTCCTCTTAACAATTGTATGGCTGTAGAACAGCTGGATCCTATGTTTGAGAGCTCATGAAAACAGCCAAGAACCTAAATTCCTAATCAAATTGATATAGTTAAGTTCTTAAGTCTCTTTTAACAATATTTCACAACATACCAGAACAAAAGAAAGCAACTAGGGAAAAGCCACAATTACTAGAACTAATAGGGGCCTAATAAAAACCAAGGAAATTCTCAAGAAGCATATGCATGACAAGGAAAAGAAGAAATATATAAATAATGAAAAATTTCCCAAAACTTTTCACAACTTATTAGAAATAAAAAGGGATTTACCACATATTTATGTATTTTATCGTTCGTACACAGTTTGTGGATCATTCAGACAAGTAGGCAAGTTGAAAAAAGAAGAAATAAGTATAACTTCTTTTATCTTCAAAAAGAAGAGTCTAGGGATTAGACTTACTTTTGCATCCTTCTTCGTCACCGGCTTATATGGACAAGAAGGTGGAACCCTTTCTGGTTTCCTGTATTCCCAACCAAAAAGCCGATAGATTTTTGCCTGCAAAAAAAGGGAAGATATAGAAATAAGATGAGAAGATCAACACAGATAGAAAAAATAGGAGAAGAAAACAGAGAAGGGAAAAAAAAAGCATACATCAATTCGGAAAAGGAAGAAAAAACCAGATGCAAAATGGGCATAAAACGTGTAAAAGGTATCTCACCATGATAAAATCAAAGAGCAATGGCAAGATATTGACAATTGGGACGAGGAAGAGCGGCAACAAACAAGCCAAGCAAACCTGAACAAACAAACAAAGATCAAAATCAGGAAATAGAAAAAACGCTTAAACCATCATCGAGACGGAAGAAAGGAATTACAGAAAAACAAAATAAAATATCCAAGACTCACCATCTTCAGAGCGTTTTTGGGCTCTCTTCTTAGTTCGGTAGTTCCTCCTCTCACTCTATTCTTCTGCAGGCGTAAAATTCTACGAGTACAAAAGAAGGTCGACGGACGACAAGATACAACCATCTTGGTTTTTACGCCAATGCGCGTAATTTGCTAAAATGCACCGTATGCGTAAAAGAAATTTAATGGATTGTTTTGTGGGTCCCATCATGTCTGTAGGGCGAGACTTGTACATAAGTTGGTTGTCGAGATTTTTAATTGGTTCTTCTCGGCTCAGCACCACTGCAGCACTGCTTCCTTCCGCACATCCAGGAGAGAAGGGAGAAATGGCGGCAAGAAGCGTCTCCTACATCACCAGTTCGGAGCTTCTCTCCATTAAACGTCGTCCAAACGTAGCCATCGTCGATGTCAGGTTAGCTTCTCTCTCTCTCTCTGAATTTGCTTAGTTGTTCGATTTCATGTTTTTTTTTAATGTAAATTCATAAGAAATTGATGAGTTTGTTTTGATCGATTTGAAAGGGATGACGAGAGAAGCTACGATGCACATATAGCTGGTTCTCTCCACTGTGCAAGCGATACCTTCTATGAGAAGATCCCTAAGCTCATACAAGACGTGAAAGGGAAAGATACCCTTGTATTCCATTGTGCCCTCAGCCAGGTTTCTTTCTTCTTGATCTAATTTTCTGTTTTCGTAGATTATTTGAATCGGATTTTTTTTTTGGTTTTGCTGCTCGGTTCAAAATGAAATGGGTCATCCAAAATTTTCTCTTTCTTTTCGAATTGTTCTGAATGCATTGACATTGGTTATTGATTCTTTTTAATTATTTGGATTGGATTGGGAGTGATTTACCCTTGCACATTTAGCTGAACTGTCCTAAACTGACTAATGATTCATAAGCTTTTTTTCCATTTTAAGTGGATTTTATTATCTCTGTAGTAGTCCTTAAAGATTTTACCTCGGTATTACGTCTTTCGTTTGTCCGACTTTGTTGCAAGTGTTTTATGAATGATCCCCTAGTACCTTGCTTTCCAATTAAACTCCCATGTATATCTTTGCTATACTCTTTATCTTTGTTTTTACTTTGTGAGTATTAAGGGATGAGCATAATCACATGTGACTTACATGCATTAATTCCGCATTGTTCTAGCATTTCTCTTCAAGATATCATCATCAGTTTTTTAATACGCTAAGGCCTTTCATGTTGCAAATTAGAACAACAATGGAAGTGTTAGTCCTTCTACCCATCCAACTGTAGTATGGGTACACGGATGTCATATTTTTTTTTTTTTATTCTTTTTAGGTGCTCTACTATATATCCGCTACCTTCTTCATGCCTATGCTTAAAATTTCAGCTAAGCTGAAAATCCCCACCTTGTCACATTCGTACATGTCAAAATGGTCTACTGAATTGTTGATTGAAGGAAGAAAATGAATGGTTTTGCTACTCTTCGTTATCAAATTATTGAGGCTTAATTTCTTTAACCCCATATCTCACAGTAGTTTATGCAAATGCCTTGCTTTTAGTCATGATGTATTGAACTTCTCTATAAGTAATTCCAGGTGTAATTTGTGATCCTTGAAAGTTGAAATTAGTATATTGTCTCAATCATTGTAGAGTGTGCATCATCTATCCTATGATGCCTGGACACCGACACCAAAACAAACATCGATACCAGAAAATCCATTTCCTAAAATCCTAGACACAAATACAGGCATAGATATCCCATATAATATATTTATATCATGCTTTTGTATCTAAATTTTGAAGGTAAGTTGCCTATATTTTTTCTTTCCAAAGCTAAGTGGTATTTCTCAAGACATATGTCTTGCCAATTTTAATTAAATTTCTAACATATACGGATCTTTTTGTAGTATGATTTGTTAAGACATACCATTTTACATATTACTATATGAAGTGCCCATATATGATATCCATATAACTGTACAAGGTTGTCGTGTTGTGTTGGATGCTAAAATTTTTAGTGTAAATTTCATATTCAATACCATATCTAGCCATGTCCTTGTCATATCCAGGTAAAAATAGAGGTCCATGCAGTATCTGGTGATGTGTTGGGTACATATCATGTCTAACACCAATATGCTAGGCAAGCATTATTGTTTTGAAAAATGGCAAGGTAAAATTTTATTCAATCATCAAGGATAAGATGGTAAAATGAGAGGCACGGGCCCAAAGGCCCCAAACCACAACCACAACACACACTACATTACAACTAGAGTCCAATACAAATTGCCAAGGGGACAATGAGTCACAACCCTTAATAGTAGAGACCCAACTTTACCAACCAAGAGATTGATAATCTCCTCTGGAGACCTATATTTGTTGAGAAAGATCTTTCTATTTCTCTAGGCCCAGATAGACCACAAATGACTGCAGGCACCATAGTCCACACAATGCTAGACAAGTGTTATCAATGTTTTTGGATTTTATGGTCATTGCAATGATTAGTTGGTGTGTTGAGGGCCCGGGAATAGGATCTCGTCACGGGTCGGTCCACGGGGAAAACCTCCTGTTTTCCCTTGTTCCTTCCTGCTCTTGATGAACCTATCTTGGCGCCTCTGGTGATTTGTTCAAGAGATCACCAACTCTCCTAACTCACTTCTTCAACTGAATATTCGATATCTCATTCAATAATGGGGTCTCCTTAAATAGGAGATTACAAGAGTCCTAATCAAAGGGAGTCTCCTTGCTGAATAGGGAGACTTCCAGTTCTATCTTGCTAAGGATAAGATAAGCTAATCCTAATCTGATAAGCTACTAACAAGATAAGATAAGAGATAAGAACAATAAGATAAGAACAAGCAAAATGAGCTAATCTAATCTAGATAAGGCTGCTGTTGCCGAACTGGGTAGGATGAGCATCACTGAATCACTGCTGCTGCTGGCGGTGGGTCAGGTGCCTGTTGTTGCCGACGGCGATGGTACGTCTTCCCGAGGAAGGCGTCAATAACATTACTCCCCTCCTGGACTACGAGCTTGTCCTCAAGCTCGAACTCTGGGTATGTGGCTTGGAACTCTGCCAATGGGATCCATGTGGTTTCTGTTGATGGTAAATTACACCATTCCACCAAGACTTCAAGGATTCCACGATTGAAACGAGAGCGGGTGACAACTTTAGGTTGGGGGACCAGCTTGCCATCTTTCAAGGGTGGCAGGGAGGGAACTTGGTCCAGGGGAACACCTGTAAATGGCTTCAGCAAGGAGATGTGGAAGACATCATGAATCCGGCTGGTCTCAGGCAATTCCAGCTGGTAGGCTACATTGCCAATCCGCCGTAGAACCTTGTAGGGCCCATAGAACTTAGGGGCCAGCTTCGGGGCAGCCTTGTGGCGCAAGGAGCATTGCCGGTAGGGCTGGAGTTTCAACCAAACAAATTGTCCTGGATCGAATGACAGTTCCCGGTGGTGCTTGTCATAGTGGGGCTTCATGCGGAGCTGGGCCTGCTGTAAGCGAAGGCGGACGTTGGCTAGGAGGGCGCCGCGTTCTTGTAAGGAGTGATCAATTGCTTCCAAACGAGTAGAACCCGTCTCGTAGGACAGCAAGCGGGGAGGATCCCTGCCATAAACGACGCGAAAGGGAGTCATGCTGAGGGAAGAATGGTAGGCTGTGTTGTAGCAGTACTCGGCCCAAGGGAGCCAATCCACCCACCGTCGTGGTTGATCGCCTACGAAATAGCGGAGATACATCTCGATTGTGCGGTTAACCACTTCCGTCTGACCATCGGTTTGTGGCCGGTAAGCTGATGAGTAGGCCAGGGTGGTGCCTTGTAGCTGGAATAACTCTTTCCAGAAGGCACTAGTGAAAACCGGGTCTCTATCGCTGACTATGGATTCTGGTAACCCATGTAAGCGAAAGACATGTGTAAAGAAGGCGAGGGCAACCGAAGTGGCACTGTATGGGTGTGATAGAGGAATGAAGTGGGCGTATTTAGAGAAGCGGTCGACTACCACGAAGAGAACTGATTTGCCACCTACCTTGCGTAGTCCCTCAATGAAGTCCATGGAGATGTCGGCCCAGATCTGTGTCGGGATGGAAAGGGGCTGAAGGAGGCCTGCCGGGTGTAGGTTTTCCCATTTGTGCTGTTGGCATGTGGAGCAATTCTGGACAAAATCTCGAATAGAAGTCTTCATACCTCGCCAATGGAAATCAGTCCGGACGCGGTGTAGTGTTTTTTGAATGCCCTCGTGGGTGGAGTTATGGATGCTGGTGATGATGGTGGGGATCAACGGGCAGTTTGGTGGAAGATGGACTCGTCCCTTATACAGTACCAACCCGTCTTGAAGTGACCAATTGGGGTCGGCGGTGCTGGACTGGATCTTCTGTAGCAAGAGCAACCATTCCGGGGACTGTGGTGCTGCCTTCTTAATGTCGTCGAACAGAGAGATCCGAGGTTGGGAAATGCTACACAGAACCATCGCGTCTTCATCTCGCCTAGACAAGGCATCAACTACGCGATTTGAGGATCTCGCCTTATATTCCACCCGGAAGTCAAACCCGAGTAGTTTGCTAACCCAATGCTGCTGAGGGGAAGTGGTGAGACGCTGCTCTAACAGGTATTTGAGACTGTAATGATCAGTTTTGACGATGAACGACCGCCCCCACAAATATGGCCTCCAGTGTTGGACGGCTCGGGCTAGGCCAATTAGTTCACGCTCATAGGCTGGAAGCTTCAGGTGCCGGTCGGCCAGTCTGCGGCTGAAGAAAGCAATCGGGTGCCCTTGCTGCTGTAGTACGGCCCCGATACCCACTCCGGAAGCATCACACTCGACTGTAAATTCGAGGGCGAAATTAGGTAATTGCAAGACAGGGGTGGAAGACAGGGCATTTCTCAGTGTTAGGAAAGCTTCATCAGCTGCGTCGTCCCACCGGAAGGAATTTCTCTTCAACAGGTTGGTTAATGGGGCTGCCAACACTCCATAGTTCTGTACAAATTTGCGGTAGTAACCCGTTAAACCGAGGAACCCGCATAAGGCCTTGGCTGATTGAGGTTTGGGCCATTCTTTTATAGTCTGAATCTTGGAACTATCAACTGTCACACCCTGACATGGCCGAGATAAAGAACCTATCGCTCCCCGAAGGAGCACTTGGACCGTTTCAGGAATAATTTGTGTTGGCGTAGGAGCTCGAAAACGGTCCTCAGATGGTGGACATGCTCTACCCATGAATTGCTGTAAACGAGGATATCATCAAAGAAAACTAAAACAAATTTGTGCAGATGGGGCTGGAATACCTCGTTCATTAGTGACTGAAATGTAGATGGGGCGTTGGAGAGTCCGAATGGCTTGACTAAAAATTTGAAGTGGCCATGGTGGGTGCGAAAAGCAGTCTTCTTCACGTCACCGGGAGCCATGCGAACTTGGAACTATCCGGACCTGAGGTCCAACTTAGAGAAATACTGGGCACCATGCAACTCGTCCAGCAGTTCGTCCACAACGGGAATAGGGAACTTATCTTTGATCGTCCGGTCATCGAGTTCTCTATAGTCAACACAGAACCTCCACGTTCTATCCTGCTTCGCCACCAACAGAACCGGTGAAGAGAAGGGGGAGTGACTTTTGCGTATGATTCCTTGGTTCAGCATCTCTATACATTATTTCTCTATCTCATCCTTCTGTAAGTGAGGGTAGCGATAAGGCCGGACAACGACTGGTGCTGAACCCGCCACCAAAGGAATACGATGGTCGCAAGCTCGGGGAGGGGGGAGGCCCTTGGGTTCCTGGAACAGATCTGAAAACTCGGCGAGAAGTTTTTCCATGGCTGTTGGTTCTGTCTGAAATGCATGGACCTGTGGTGTCCTTTCTTTAACCCTGCAACCGTGCCATGAAACTTGCTTTCCATTTAGGTGGAAGGTCATGGTGAGTGCGCTGAAGTCCCACAAAATTGGGCCTAGGGTAATTAACCACTTGACCCCTAGAACAATATCGAACCCATCCAATGAAAGTACAAATAAATCAGCAAGAAACAGTTCAGAATTGACCTGTACCGGCACGTCCTTACAAATTCTTGGACTGTGAACTCTCTCACCACTTGCGACGGCTACCTGTAGTCGTAGTCGAAGCTCCATTGGCAGTTTTTACTGAAGGGCGGCATGTTCACTTATGAAGTTGTGTGTACTCCCTGAATCGACGAGAATGCGCACCGGTTGACCTGCTATCTGTGCCTGTAACTGCATGGTCTGAGAAGTTTTAATGCCGGTGATCGCATGGAGGAGATCTCTGGCTCGAATATGACTGGTTCTTCTTCCTCCTCCTCTTGTTCATCGATGAGGAGGCAAAAAAGCCTCTTGCATCTATGTCCTGCCGAGTAGAGGTCATCACAGTTGAAACATTGGCCTCTTGCTCGGCGTTCTGCCATTTCTGCCCTGGTCAGACGCTTAATGGGTGGAGCGGCCATGTTGCTACCTGTACTTGTCATTGGTCTAGAGGTGGTGGTGGTGGGAGATTTCAGTTCTCGGCTGGTAGCAGAAGAGGGGGTCGTTGCTGCTGATCTTGGGGGTACCAATGAGTTTGGTGGCCGACCCACATTAAAAATTCCGCAGCTGAGCTGCAGTTTGTGCTCGAACGCGCGGGCTAAGTTCATGGCTGTGACCAAATTTGGGGGATTCTGCATCTCGACATCCACCCGCAGGGGTTCTGATAGCCCTGCCGTGAACATATCCACTTGCTGGTCGAGTCGCACGGAGGATGCCCTCACGAGGAGGGTTTGGAACTGTCGCTGATATTCAGCCACTGTGCTGGTCTGTTTAAGGTTAATCAGCTCACCCAGTGAGTTGTTGGTCAGTGGGGTCCGAACCTAAGAAGGCAATAGGACTTAAACTGGGGCCAACTGAGCCCGAGTTCTTCTTGCTCTAACCGATAAAACCAAAGTTGTGCTTCCTCTGTTAAGTGAAAGGCGGCTAGACTTACCTTATCCCGGTCATTTGTCCGTTGGTTCCGAAAAAATTGCTCGCAGCGATACAGCCAGCCTAAGGGGTCTCCGTTGCCGTTGTATGACGGGAATTCCAGCCTACTGTACTTGGGGACGACTGCGGTTCTTTGGCTAACGGACTGCTGCTCGCCGGAAGACTCTGGCAGATCTGGTCGGCGGCCATTGGCAGCTGTCCCTCCTTCAGAGTTCCCTTCCCTGCTAGAAAGGAATAGCTCCATCAGGCGTCGTAGCTCCCTCACTTCGTCTTTGATCTCATGGACTTCGGAGCTGGTCTCCACGAGTTGATGCTCGAGGTCGTGGACCCTGGATGGTAGCTACTCCAGATCACCCATGATGCCTTGCTCTGATACCAAGTTGTTGAGGGCCCGGGAATAGGATCTCGTCACGGGTCGGGTCGGTCCACGGAGAAAACCTCCTGTTTTCCCTTGTTCCTTCCTGCTCTTGATGAACCTATCTTGGCGCCTCTGGTGATTTGTTCAAGAGATCACCAACTCTCCTAACTCACTTCTTCAACTGAATATTCGATATCTCATTCAATAATGGGGTCTCCTTAAATAGGAGATTACAAGAGTCCTAATCAAAGGGAGTCTCCTTGCTGAATAGGGAGACTTCCAGTTCTATCTTGCTAAGGATAAGATAAGCTAATCCTAATCTGATAAGCTACTAACAAGATAAGATAAGAGATAAGAACAATAAGATAAGAACAAGCAAAATGAGCTAATCTAATCTAGATAAGGCTGCTGTTGCCGAACTGGGTAGGATGAGCATCACTGAATCACTGCTGCTGCTGGCGGTGGGTCAGTTGCCTGTTGCTGCCGGCGGCGATGGTACGTCTTCCCGAGGAAGGCGTCCATAACACGGTGCCTAGGCGCCAACCAGCCACCAACTAGCCAACCAGAAAAAGACGTTTTCTAAATTCTTAGATATCAATTTCATATATAAGTTAAACAGATTGCAAATACACAATAAAAGAATTATTCATAACAATTAGTTTACAATCTCTAATTTGTAAACATAAAAAGGAAAGCTGGATGATAGGAAGTTACGGCCTTTTTTCAATGAAAAGTGTGACCTTTGACTATTTGATACGCTCCTTTTTCGTGGCAACTCTGTACCTACACTACTGGTTGAAAAAAACTTAGAAGAACTCCTCCAGTCTTCTTTTATCTTATACCAAATTTCTATTTATGCATCATTAGCCATGAGGCAACTGGCAACCATATGCCATTACAAATACTTCAAGCAACAAAATGCATATAACCAAGAAAAACTATATTATTTTAAATAATTAGAGATAAACAAAAAGTGTGGTAGACATGTACACAAGTGTTGTTCAAATTTGGTATTTTATCTTATACCAAATTTCTATTTATGCATCATTAGCCATGAGGCAACTGGCAACCATATGCCATTACAAATACTTCAAGCAACAAAATGCATATAACCAAGAAAAACTATTATTATTTTAAATAATAAGAAGATAAACACAAGTGTTGATCTGAATTATGAAGGCCAAAAGTGTGGTAGACATGTACATGAAAACCCCTGTACAGTGAGGATCCTTACAAAAGGCTGAATTGCACAAAAGTTACATGCTAATATGAACCGAAAAGAAGATAAAAATTAAAGTAAGAGGCAAGGGAGACTTCCCTGAAATCCTACTGCACCAGCAACCAAGATCTAAGGGATTTCATAGCTTTCATCAGGACTGTCTTTTTTTCCCCAAAAACAAAGTTCTTTTTGCACCATAGCATCCATAAGATCATAGATGGAGATGTTGTTACCCCCTTTTATTAAGACATTTTAAATTTCAACCCAGAATAAGATTATCTAAAGTACCACTGAGGCCTGGAAACTCCAAAGATGAGCCCAAAGAGCTGCAGTGGAATGGCAATGGAAAAGGATGATAGGACGTGTCCAGCAAGCAAGAATTTAGCAGCCTATTGTTTCAAGTGGTAATTGATTGTATGAGAAAGGTGGTACTTTGCTAATTTACTGTTTCAAGGGGTTTAAAGCACACTTACCTCCATTACTTTGTACATAAAATATTCTTTCAACCACTTAATAAAAGTATTGCAATTATCAATAAAAAAAAAGAAAGAATTTAGCACACAGCCCATGTCAGACAGACCTATTCACCTCTTTAAGACATTTACCTGGCATTGCTGACCAAACCATAAAGTCCACCTTGAAGAAGTACATGAGGAAACTGGATTTTATTACTTGGAATGATCACATCCCAGCCTGCTGGAACTCAGCTTACTGAAAGAAGAATGTACTCGGAAAATTTCAGATGCATCTTACATCCAAATTCTATTATTCCTTTGATTTGGGGCAGTTGCTAATCTTGTAGTATGGCTAGAACCATTGACACCCCCCCCCCGGTTATTCAGATTTCTTCTTATTCATGGGTTCAAAACAAAAACCATCTTAGAACTCTCAAAACTCCAGCTACTATAGCACCCAACAAATTCTACTAGCCGGACCACATTTTTTATTGTATTTGTTCTTTTATCATTTTTTATCAGTAAAACAAAAAGAGATTTTATTGACTTTGCTTTTTAAGATTACAACAGAAAAAAACAGAAATAAACTTTTGACAGCCCAAAAAGACTATTCTCTGCTTACCCCTTTTGTCAATTGCATATCTTTTGACAGCCCTCTAAACTTTTGACAGCCTTGGAGTCCAAAGAAACCATAGAAAAGAGTGTTAGCTGACCTTGGAGTCCAAAGAACTATTAATTTCATATCTTTTGACAGCCTTCTAAACTTTTTTTATCTCGTTTCTGAAGCACCATGGACTCTTTTCCTCTTTTCTCAACCAGCTTAGGATTACTTTAGAATCATCCTCAATTATCAGCTTCTGACTGCCCAACTCCACAGCTTTCTGTTAACCGTACATGACTGCCTTCAGCTCAGCTCTTGTGGAATCCCCTTCCCAATTGGTCCCGAGAACATCCTCAGGATTTCTTCCCTATCATTTGTTCTTTTATCATTAAGAACCAAAGTTAGAAAAAAAAAGGGTAGCCCAGTGCACAAGGCACCAGCCAATGCAGGGTCTGGGGAGGGAAAGATGTATGCAGCCTTACCCCTGCAGATACACAGCGAGGCCATTTCCAAGACTTGAACCCTGGTCACCCAAGTCACAATGGAGCATAAGCCACTCATAGCCCCATGTAAACCCCAATAACTTTAACCAGAAAGGCCTGACCCCAATACAAATAAGCTTGGTTTACCCCTGCTCTTGCCAAGGAATCTGCTATACCATTTGCCAATTTTTGCTTCCATCTGCATGAAATATTTATCCTTGGGCTCAAGATCTTGCCTCACTAAGTGGCAGTATGACCAACAACCTTCACATTTATCCTGCATCCACCCAATCAGCACTTGAGAATTGACCCTTTGGTCCAGATAGGGATGGCCTATTGGTACTTAATAAACCATCAAGACATCTTCAGTATGATTACTGAATGCTCCACCTGCCCCCTATCTTCTGAACACAACCATCTAAGTTGACTTTGATGGCATTCTGCAGAGGAGGAAGTAAGGTGGATAGAGCCCCTTTTTTTGTGGTAGAGATACAGCCCCTATTTTCAGGGAGGACGAAACCACAATGTACCATCTCTCAGTGGTGAACATTCTAACCATATTCAAACATAACGTAGTCTGAATGCACTGATCATCTGCCTTGATGTTCATATTAGTTAATTGCAGAATTGCCCATTGACATCAGTTCTTCTTCGATGTT
Organism: Nelumbo nucifera; assembly: GCF_055504915.1. Taxonomy (NCBI): domain Eukaryota; kingdom Viridiplantae; phylum Streptophyta; class Magnoliopsida; order Proteales; family Nelumbonaceae; genus Nelumbo; species Nelumbo nucifera. The sequence continues at coordinate 7,581,699 of NC_142654.1, read as the reverse complement.
CCCATAGTTGAGCTTTGCCCTTTAATTATCAGAAATGAAATTAAATTTGATAAACTATTAGGCACCTCTGTAAATCATAATAACAATCATATGGTGGGTGTTTTTGCAGGTGCGTGGCCCATCTTGTGCTCGCAAGCTTCTGAATTATCTTGTGGAAACAAAGGAAGATGCGGGCATAAAAAATATTTTCGTTTTAGAACGTGGGTTCAATGGATGGGAAGCTTCTGGTAGACCCGTTTGTCACTGCACTGACAACCCTTGCAAAAATGACAAGGCATAAAGAATTTTTGAATGAAGAAAGGTGAAAGGATATCATGGCCCTCTATAAGCAATACATGCTCCAGACTCGATACACATTTGAGCAATTATGTACCTGAAATGCTTATAAATTTACACGACTTGTTACAACACAATATCAACTACTTGTATTGGTCCATGGCTGAACCATGGTCATACTTCAATGTTACAATTCTCTCCCAACTGGAACTCTGGAAGGTTTTCAAGGAAGTTATATCGCATAGTATTTTTCCTTTTCTTTTTTGGGTAAGGATTTTGCATAGTTCTTCAACAGCTAATGATTTACAAAATTTTAACTGTTACTGTTTTAGTTTTCTTCCTTCTCAGTCAAGGCGAGAATGAATCAATGAATAGGACATACCAAAAAAAAAAAGATCAGAGGACTAGGAGGGTAAGAGCATTCTGCTATTTTACGATGTCCCATCTGCTATTCTGGTGCAGTGTTTTTATTATTCTCTATAAGCTAAGCACCTTTTTTTTAATATTGATATAACATGCCAATTCATTGGAAGTCATAGCATTGACAGATTCCTTGTGGTATGACATTTTAGAGTGTATCATATATGTCTACATGCTTCAATAAAAATCAGTTTGAGTCCATTCCCCCAAAAAATTCTTGCTTTTCAGGGACTACTTTGCCTATCATGTTGGAAATCAGATTTTGTCTTCTCATAACACTTGCAGGTTGCAGCCGTGCGTTGAAAACATATCCATACTTGTATGTTTTCATTCAAGGGAATATGGCTGAAGCGTCTTGAAGACAAAATCCAGATTCACCATGTTGAGAGTTTCGTATTTCATTAAGCATTCCCTTCTTAAATAAATCTGGTACTCTAGTCGTACATTAAATACCATTATCAAGCTATTTAGAGAACTCCAAGTTAATTAACACATAACAACCCCAAAGATTCTTTAAACCAAGGACAAGTTACTCCATTCTCTCTTTTCTATGGTTTCTTTAATCGATATTTGCTCCAGAGATGCAGTGCAGACTGATGATGCTTATGAATGAAATACATGCTTCAACATTCCTATGTTGTCGCCTGTAGCTAATTCTCCGGTTTACTGGAGGGGTTTTCCACTTGAACGTAGTCACCTGTAGCTAGGGGTGCAAGTCGGGCGGGCTGGGCCGGGTTTTAGCTCAACCCAGGCGCAACCTTAAGAATTGGACCTAAAGCCCAAGCTCGAGGTCAAGCCCGAATTATTCAACTGAAGTCCAGCCCGCACTAAAATTTTAGGCACTTGGGTTGGGCCCAGGCCCATGCCAAGCTTGAATTGGTTAATCAGCCCAAAGGCCAAAGCCCGAGATTAAAATTTAATCAGCCTAATGAGTTTTTACTCGTTTTGGGTTTCCTTAATGTTGCCAACTTGCCATAACAAGTTTTCACTCGCTTTGGACTCTTGGGCTTTTGGCGGTTTGGCCTTTGGGTTTCGTTAATTAATATTGCCAACTTGCCATAATGGCATTCGAATTAAAGGAATTTGAAACGTTAAAGTCTCATAGACACACAAAGAGTGAAAGAGGGAAATCGTATTTAGAAAAAGAAACTTAAGAAACTAATTAATGACTTTGAGTAATGGCATTGACAATTGACACATGGCACCTAATATTAAATTAGTAATTTACTAATTAAATAACTACCATTAAACTAACATAATAAGCATACGATTCATTGATTCAACTATATACTACATGTACAATACATCGGGCCTGGCTCGGATTACCCAAGACCTCAACCCGAGACCAATCCGAAAAAAATAAAAACCCGCATTTTCAAGCCCAGGCCTAACCCGAGGCCCAGAAAATCTAACCCAACCTGTGAAAAAAATCGGGTTGGGCCGGGCCGGGCTCGGGTTAAGCCCGCCCAAGTTGCATCCCTACCTGTAGCATTCGAGGTTTCTGTTTACTATCTCGTCTCATACCAGAAGTAGCAAAAATGACATTGACCCACTTCACTTCATTTTATCTAATTTTGACATGACAAAAATAGTAAAATACTCCAAGAAAGAAAAGAAAAATTCTTCTAAATATTGAACCAAATGGAGATGACATTGTTTGGTCTATTTTGTTGATCAGTTTATTCAAATTCATGCACTATAATACAATAAAGCAGAGACGGATGGTGATCTGGAGATACATCGATATGTCAAAGTCTAAATACTGAACTAAATAGTTTGTAGTTTGGAATGACTTAATTTGATCAAGATTGTCAGTTTAATGACCCAAGACCTAATATTGGATCATACTCATACATATTGTAATCTCAAATAGGTCCCTCAATCCGGTGGAATTTCAGTCCGGATTTTCTACTAATTCAATTCTACAATCCTCTCCACTAATCCAATAAAATAGTGCCACCTATAGCTAAATGTTTTTGAGTCTTTAACTTTGCAAATAACAAGGACGGTGTAAATATCCCTCCATTAGACATGTACTCTTTCAAAAATATGCATGATTCTACCTCTCTCTTCTCTGCTCGATATTATCTTCGGCCCATGGTATGATTACTGGGATAAAACTGAAGTGAATATGGGTGTTCTTGACCTAATTGTGAGTTCAATGGAATATTGGAATCACAATGGCATTCCAAGATCTGCTCAATGGAAAGGCAAATCACCATCAAAGATTGATTAAGGGATGTTGTGGTCTAAAAGTTAGTAGAACGAGTCTCATAATAGAACTGTTATGGTTTGGATTCCAGGCTTGGAATCAGTTGTCTACTAACCTCCATATACAGTGGTAGATTTCCATTCAAAGGAGTGAAGTTTAGGATTGAACTAGTTTTCCTTGTTTCAATTGCAAAAAACAGAGCAGTAATGTCTATACTTGCTTGAGTTGAGTATGAAAGCAGAAGTAAAAGCAAGAAAAATAAGGGGGTGCCTACCTTTTCTAACCTGTTCAAAACAAGTTATTAACAAGATTGATGCATATTCAACATGAATTGGATATAGGATTTTCATACATCGTGAATAAGAGATTGACTTATATTTGAAGGGTTTTGAGAGGTTCAGAGGGCATCTGAGATGGGATCATCCTAATCAGCATATATATAATGAGATGATTGCAGTGGGAAAATTTATGACGTTAGGTGACAAAAATTTGTTGTCCAGTGAGTATAGCAAATTCTGGCAAGACCAGAAAGAAGGTGAGAGGAATTTCAAAGAAATCGTGCACAAAAAAAAAAAAACTTTTTAGGAAAAAATATCTAAGGGAAAGGCAATAACAGTTGTTAACTATCTGCATAAGTTAAAAATATAAAACATGTTTAAAGACAGGTGGCATTGTTTTATTGGATTAGTAGAGATGATTGTAGAATTGAATTAGTAGGAAAACCGAACTGAATAGATAATATAATGAACAGAATGGTAGTAATTTTGCATTTTCCTATACTCATTTCACACACTATTAATAAAGTCAATGGATTCCCTTCAGCTATTTTGAAAATAACGTTTCTACTTAAAACATTTTGGTTTGATCAATATAAATTGTTATTAAAATTCAATTTAACGTCATCAGTGATTATCACTCCCATTCATTTTTCTATTGAAGTGACTTTCGGATGTGATGTGACAACATCGAAAACTCCATTCAATGTTGTCAATGATCATATGTATGTAAGATGTGATAACACATGTTTCTTATTAATTTCTATTGATCAACCCAAAACAAAAACAATTCAAAGCAGAAAAATATCTATCATCAATTTGTGTTGATCAACCAAACACATCTATAACAAACACAACCTAAATGTTTTGGACTAATTGTCAAAAGAAGCTCAAAGCCGAAATTTTACTCACCTTTTGTCATCTTCTTCAACTGTTTAACAAAAAGCATGCAATGACCATCTTTTAATACATAATAAACTAATGGAGTTCAATACCATGAACTAATAATCCTATGTTTGATTAGAAATATTTTGGATTGATCAATACAATATTGGTATACAAGGTTGTTTATACTTTGTAGTTGAAAGAGACATACCTCACGAACTTATGTGGTATGCTGTTTTAGAAACATCAAATTGATGTTCATGAAAAATCATTGTAAGTGAAATGACTCTTATGCACATGTGACGTGACAACACATATTTCTTGTCAATTTGTATTATCAACCTAAAAGATTTCAGGTGAAAATATCATTTACCAAAATACAAGCTAAACAAACCAACCGAGGACTAGCTCGTTGATGTGTTAATTGGTTTGTTTCAGCTTTGATGTAAAATCGAATTGAATCCTGCAACCAGCACTCAGGAGAAGTTATTAATGATGCCATGAATACCCAAAACACAAGCTAAACAAAGCACTATATTGAAGAGCGCCCTCATATATTGCGTGTTCCTGAATCATCAACTACATTGATTGAAGGTTGAAGTAAGTGGTATGTGGTTCTCACTCTCCTGTTCACAAGTTTGTCAGGGTTGTAAAGAAAGTTGACAAGGCTGAAATGGTCAGATTTTCGAAGGCAAAGGAAACGATAAGAACTGATAAGGATTTGATGAAAGTAGCCATATCCCCAAAGGGAACGCACTACATACCCTCTACTGAGGAATCAGATTGTCATAGTTCCTACAGTGATGGCAAAAAAGGGAAGGAGAGAATTTAGTAAATAGGATCCAAGAGAGAGAGAGAGAAAAGAGTTAGGCCCCCTTACACCTATCTCACATCCCTTATAGGGTAACATTTCCATACATGAATGTCTATGTTTATGGGGAGATGTTTCTAATGCACGATTGTAAAAGGTGAGATGAGTATGAGGATCAATTTTGTGAGGAGAAAACCTGAATGCGAACTATTTATATTATTCTTAGTAAAAGGTTTTTGAAATCTTCTAATAGTTTTGCCAACTCCTTATGAGTGACCAACTGTCCCTTGTTCTTATGAGTGACCAACTGTCCCTTGCCAACTCCGGAGAATTGGGATCTGTTCCTCACAAAGAACACCTAATATTGACCTCACAAGCATATCTCACTATGTATTGAGATCATCTCCCCTAAATAATAACATATAAGTATGGGAAATGTACCTATGAGGTCGGTGTGAGGAGCGCTATATAAACAACAGATCTGGATTGAACCGGGTTTGTAGTGATTTACAAATCTATGCTCGTACACAGGATGACAGATAAAAATGGTAAATAGACAAAATAGAAATTTTTTAAGCTCTTTGCTTAACGAGGCTGCCTTTCAAGAAAATAAACTGGACAAAATAAATAAAAAAAATCCGACCTGCCGGATTCGAACCAGCGACCTAAGGCTGCCTTTCAAGAAAATAAACTGGACAAAATAAATAAAAAAAATCCGACCTGCCGGATTCGAACCAGCGACCTAAGGATGTCTGTTAAGCAACTACAGTCCTCCGCTCTACCAACTGAGCTAAGGTCGGTTTGTGCTTTATAGTGCACTTAACTTTATTAATAAGTTACTTTTTCAGATACCAGACTACAGCGGCCTGTTTTTTCCAGTCACAACTCCTCTAGTCCTTTTACAACATGTGGATCGTGTGGAGGCCCATCTCACTCTCAAAGAAATTGACGGGCTCTCCTTCAAATTCAGTCCTGGAACCATAATGGGCTCATATGATTAATCCCAAAGACCACCTTCCCACAATTATTATGTTGCTTTCTCTGTTTCTCATAATTATTCTTTGCTGTAATTTGTCTCTCTCCATAACGAAATAAAACACACACACACATGGCATCATCCCCCCACCCTTGTTAAACAGTGGCGTATCCTATGTTCCTATCACACGTCAACCTTGAAAGCGTCCAAATCGTCGGGACATGGTGAGTCAGGGAGCATCATCAACCTTTCAGGCTTTGGTTGGTAAGAGTTATCCTTTCAACTGTTCCATCCATACATTACATGACCAAACCCCCATAAGATGCCAGAATGAGAATTCGAAAAAGAAAAAAAAAAAAAAGAAAGGGAGAGAGAAGACGACATGAGTTAAATGTATCTATTTGTTTGTGGGTACATTCCACTTCCACCTAGGCTTCACCTTTTTACAATTGATAAGAGGTTTAGAGGTGCTGAAGCATTTCTCAGCACTTAATTAGCATTGCATTATTGAGTGCTGAAGCATTTCTCACCACTTCAACAACCAAAATTATAGAGGTCAGAGGTCTTGTTGATTGGGAGAAAGAAGACAATATCCTCTATTAATGGTCGGTATCCTCTCAAGACTCAAGACTCAAGAGCAAATAAACTCGGAGTGTGTTTTCTAAGTTTCAGCTCAGTATGACCAGGCATAAATCAATCCAATACGAATCTTAATTGGGTTTTCAGTTCAATCATAATTAGAGGTTTGGATGGAACTAATAGGGTACAAACCCTTTTTGGTAGGGATGGTAATGGGGCGAATTCGAGGAAGGTTTTGTTAATTCTAGACCCTTATTATATCTCTGAACCTCTCAACCCGTATCCTCTTCAAAATCTACAATGGGTTCGATTTCAAAATCCAAACCCTCCCCAAATTTGAGGATGTGGTAAATTGCACATAAAACCCAGATCTAATTTCTTGTTATATACAAATAAAAATAGCATGAATAAACATCAAAATTTCCAATTATTTAATTGAAATATGTAAAAAATACATAAACCATCAATTATCCATCACACAAGATTCAAAGTGTCATTAATTTCAACACTTGATACATAAGTTTGAACATGTGCCTTACAACAATACAGTCTTAGCATCATGGGTATTTTAATAAATTCAATATATAGGTCAGAGAAGGTCAGATTTAGCCTAATACTGTACCCTATTCATAAGGGTGTCGATGGACCGGTCCAGTCCAAAATCAATTTGGATGGATTGGATGGACCAAAAAGACATAGTGGATTGGACCAATCCGGTCCAAAATATTTATTAAGTTGGACTGGACCTGGTCCATCCGTAATATATTTATATTGGATTTGGTTGGATTAAGCCAATATCCGATCCATTGATATAAGATAAGAATATAGGTGTAAATGGGCCAAATTTGGGTTAAAACCAAACTAAATTAAAATGAATTTGAACAAATTGGACAGTCCAAACATTAAATTGGACTGGTCCAAATTATTCATTGGATTGGACCTGATCCATTTGTAATGGACTCACATTGGACTAGATCGGATTGGACCAAATCTAGTCCAATCGACACCCCTACCTATTCATATCTAGATAGGTTATAAAATCCTAAAACCCATCCCATCAAAAATCTATTTTTCAAAAAAAAAAAACTATCCCTTCAAGGCAAGTAGGGGCAAGTACCCACCGGGTTTGGTGGAAATTGCCATCTCCACTTAATTAATATTGCTCATGGGGCGGTGCAGGTTCAGAGCCAGGCATGGAGAAGTTCGGGTCAGGTCAGGTTAAGCCCAGCTTTTGAAATTGGAATATAGACAAATCACCTTGGAAAAGACTGAAACTATAGAAAAAGTATGATAAAACGACATTAATTTCTATTATTGACAATCAGAGCGCATATACTGGGGTCTCAACCATTAATCAATCGTTTCCGGTGAAAATTGCATAAATCGAATCTCATATAACTACAATAATCATTTGTTTTATATTAAAGAGATATAGTACACCTCATAATATACCAATTGAATGGTGAGGCTCATAAGATTGTCCTTAATTTACCAATTAAAGGATATAGTACTAAAAGGACAATGGTTCTCCCAAAACCTTCATGGGGTCAATTACATATGTCTTATTTCATTATTCCTTTATATTTAGTTCTCCTCGCATAAATCCAAATTGGTTCTATGATATACATAAAAAAAAAAGATGATTAGATAAGACTCAGATTTAATTAGTTTGATGTTGTTGATCAAATAATAATTTCTTTTTATTAAATGACTTAAACCACCCTGAGGTAGTCTTGGATGGGCTCACATTTGTTTATCCATTGTTGTCCATGCAATCTATATCTTATAATTAATGACTACATATATAATCATTTATTGCATAATTTATTGCTACATTTCTTGTTTTTCTAAGGGGAATTATTGCTACATTTCTTTATTCGAAGTTGTACATACTAAATATATTTTATGATTAATGGCTGCATATTTAATCATTTATTGCATAATTTATTGCTGCATTTCTTGTTTTTCTAAGGGGAATTATTGTTACATTTCTTTATTCGAAGTTGTACATACTAAATATATTTTATGATTAATGGCTGCATATTTAATCATTTATTGCTGCATGTCTTTATTTATTACTAGTAGTGGTTGACCTCGGAGTTCAGACTTGTGATAATGGGCTTTTAAGTACTTAAAAATTGTAGGCCAAAATGGGCCCAATATATAATTACTGGGCCAAGCCAAACATTTTGAAATAAATCTTGTCAACCATATCAGTTGAAGTTGATCTATTGATCCAATTATACTGAGGAGTAACGGCCCTGATATGGTAGAGTTCTTAAAAATTAAAATTCAAACCATTGAGTATGTGGAGAAGTTTGAGGATACTTTTATGGATATTTAGAGGCTTAGATTTGACCATCAAAAATTCAGAGAGAGAGAGAGAGAGATTGAACAATTCAATGTCAACTCCATACCCTATCTACCGCGGTTCTTTGTGCATCCCTTTAGAATTGCAATTAGTACTGGCACGCATGTTGTGTTTCTATTTCTTTTATTTTACCAGAAAATAATAAATAAATATGGTTAGGTTTGATCTTTGATAGAAGAAATAGGTGGGTAGGACAAGGAAATAAATGGTACACACATAACCTTAACAGGGTCATTTGTACAAATAGGGAAGTCTGACCTACAGAAGATTGAAAACCATTGAATTGTTCTTCAAACCAGAGAGTGTGTGGTGAGAAATTCCTCAGAAACTGATCTTATGTCCATGCTTAATACCTTACAAAGGTCAAACCATGATCTGCTGAACTGTTCTGTATCTTTTATGGCATCAAATACAGATATTAAATAGTAAAACATTTGAGCTTTATTTTTATTTAGAAATCACAAGTGAATACACCCTTCAATTCAATCTCTTTGGTTGCATTGCATCACCCCATCTCCCTTCTCCTTTCTTATTTCTCTCTCTCTCACACACAAACACACTTTCTCTCTCTCCACAGTAACACACTGTAATGAATTCTAACTAATGTACAACAACATAAAATCAAGTAAACAATTATATAACAAACTTTCACATCCTGGAGCCTTGGACGCGCAGCTACCCTTATATCCAAAGTTGGCAAGCGGGATCCATCTCAAGATGCCCCAAGAGCTTATAATAAGAGAAGTAATAAAAATTAAAGGTGACTTCGATCCGTATATATATGTGTGTGTATATATGAATGAGCTGAATTAAGCAAAGCACTCAGGTGTTTGTGAATGGTCTCTCCTTGGATCCTTGCAGTAGTCGTAAACCAAGTAGTTACTCTGGACCCATCTCATGGCTGAGTATTGTTGGCCGCTCAGGCCTCCTGAGGGATTCGGGGAGGCCGAGACCGGGCGACACCAGGCTGGTGAGGAGCTGGAGCATCCACTTATTTTGAAATTGGTGTACCTACCGATGAAGGGCTGATAGTGATAATCTGCCTTGTATTTTCCGTCTTCTGTGGCCCACGATGAAGCGTCCCATATGGACCCATACACCCACATTGGCCTTGTGGGGAAGGTAGCCTCGCTCTTCCTGGGGTACCTCCTTATGGGCACATCATCCACAAAGAATCTGAGCTCATCACATCATAAACCACATACCCATTCATTAGTTAGGCCTTCTCTCCACTCTCCACCATTACTTGATTATTATTTTTTATTAACTCTCTAGATATTAGATAAAGTTGTATATTATATAAACAAGCTTTGAAATTAAGAAAAGTGGTTTTGGACCTTTTGGTGAAAAAAATATATATCTTTTTTTTTGTCATTTTCAGAAACAGTTAAACATGACCATACATTGGGCTTCCATTGAAGAAAATAATGAACTTGGAGAAATTTAGAGTTATACCCAAATGCAGAAATCTAGAGAAAATAAGAGTTCTTGATAGAGAGGTTTATATTTTAGTTAGTATCTTAGTGAAAGCACCATTATCGTGGGGATTAGCAACTATTTTCTTTTTACAGCTTATATATTAATCAAGCGTTTAGTAATCAATATTGCCTTTTCTATATATGCAAATTATTTTTATCAGTAATCAATATAAACTGTTCATGGATGCAGATGCAGATATAAACTGGAAAAGATTACTTACATAATGTCATTGGGGCTCCATAGTATGGCATAATGGTGAAAATCTTGTGTTGGATCAAACCACAGATGGAACCTCATCTCTCTTCCTATAATCCTCCCGTCTCCACTTCCTTTGATATATACGTTAGTCTGCAATATATAAGGCTTCCCGAACGTCGTTCCTAGGAACTCGATGTCGATTTCATCGTGGTAGCCAGGATAGTCTTGATTGTTCGATAGCTGCATGCCATTCCCCGATCGAAGAATTCATTCACAGTTAGCTAGAAATTCAAGACTAACTCAGGAATCAGGATAGACTAGCTAATACTAATATGCATACATATTTAGTCGTGTTTTTGGAAAGAAACAGAATTGAAAGAAAGTAATTAAAGTTAATTAATAAACAGTAGAGTAGAATAATGATCACAAACAACAGATGAATGCCCAGTCGACTGGGTTAGTTCTCACATAGAAAGAAGTTATCACTCCTGCAGTATAACCAGGTTGGAGCTTGATGGAAGCACCGAAGTAACCAGAACGAAATGGGCGAAGTGACTTGAACCCACTTCCTGTTTTCAGACATCAAACAGGAAAAGGAAGAAATTTCAGATACCCAGTAACAAAATCAAGATCAGACAACTATGAGACACACTAGAGGCCACCTGAGCTACTGTCAAGCCAAATTGTCAATGCGTTCTGGTCTACTCTCATGTGCTGAGGACCCCAGAGGTTCCGAAAGCCATCATAGAAGCCCATCGAACTGAACTTTGAACTGGGGTAGTAGCCAGGTGAAGGTGGCGACTGGGCATTATTGGTTGGAGAGAACATGAGGATGAGAAGAAGAGAGAGAAGCGGAGCCATGAATAAGAAAGGAAGAGGGGGAGAGAGAAACCGTGGAGAAGTAGAATTCTTTTAAGCTTAAATGAAAGGAGTGGAAGAGGGAGTTGCAGGAAAGGTGTGCATGAAAAGCATGGCAGTACAATCGGTATAAATAAGGAGATCAGAGGACCCACCGTAGATGGAGGTGAGAAGGAGGTCGCCGGGGTTTTTGCATGAAGACAAAACCAAATAGGCAGGAAAGAAATGGAGTGAGAAGGAAACCAAGTGATTATTCCATGACAAATTGATTGAAGTAGAAAGTTCTTGGACTGGTTTACTTCATTAGCTAAGCTACCATTTTTGATACTCTAGGGGGGTAGATTTTGATGAGGTGACATTCTCACCATTTCTTCAATTTACACGTGTCCATGTAAGGTTGTACAGTTATCAAACCATTAGCTCTTTTAATGTCCTCAAACCATTAGCTAAGCTACCTTTTTAATACTCTAGGGGGGTAGATTTTGATGAGGTGGCATTCTCACCATTTCTTCAATTTACACGTGTCCATGTAAGGTTGTACAGTTATCAAACTACCCCCACGTGAAAAGACAGAGATGCCCTTGGCATTGGTGATAATGATATTAGCATCCCCCCTCTACTCTTTTCCCTTCTATGATTAGAACTTGATAGCCATGGTTGCAGGAGGGAGGGAGTAAAAGATGATGATGATGATGAGACAAGAGAAGTAAATGAGCGTCTCCTTAGTGTGTTGTGTATGAATTTCTGTGGCTCTACAGTAAGTTGGAGTTGTGCTCAGATGGGCCTCATGGGGAGAACCATTGAAGCATGGACACAAAGTGGTGGATGTGTCTTTGATGTGTGTATGTCTCTGTGGGTGTACAGGAAACTAGACAGATTTCTACTGTTGAAATAGGCCTTATGAGTGCACCTTGCCTTTCTGTCTGAAGCCACTAATGCCACGGTACTAGATTATTCATTCATGGTATTGCCATATGCCATCTTCATCTCTGGTTTGGTGTGTCTGATTCCGATGACCATTACCATAGTCAAACTGAATTCATCATCAGCAATATTGTATGAATGGTGCTTGAAACTTCAGCTATATCAGTAAAATAGTCCTGATTATATGATTTTGCTTTTGGAAACAAGGGTGAGTCAGCCCTTGGTTAATTGATATTGATCTACTATATATCCAATAGTCAAAATCATTTTCCTTACTTTTAACAGCAGAAAGTCACTTTTCTGACTGGTGGAAATGGGGTCAACTAGGTTTTATTTATATGCATTAAAAATGTGATAACCCCATAATTAGTAAAGCACTTTTAGATATCCTATTATACTATTTCTTGGAAGTTAAGAATGCATCTGTCAGTACTTGTTAATATGCATTACAACATAGTATATCAACATTAATTAATTCATGAGGTAAATTATTTAAACCTCCTCTGTGTTTTCTGATAAATGTTTCTTTGACCTCTCCAAATATCTCCCTCAACATTTTAGGAGAAAATATATAAGAACCCTACCAAAAATAATGATGTCATGCTTTTAAATACTTCAAAATTTTTAAGTTGCCCATGGATGCAAATATTGGAGTGCCTATGACCAGAATACCCCACAGTGCTTATATCAGAAAAGAGTTTCAAGGGATATTTCAGTAAATAGACACTCTAATATCATCATCCATGGGAAAATTAAGGGTTTTCAAGTGTTTAAAGCATCACATCATTATTTTCAGTTGGGTTCTTAATGTCAAACTAGTGTGAGGGTTCTGTTTATATAATTTCTCAGAAATATCGAGGGAGGAATTTGGAGAGGTCAAAGTATGAGGTGGTTAAACTATCTGTCTGAAAGCACAATAGAGGTTTAAGTAATTCATATTTAATTAATGCATTAATATAACTAATAATTTCCAAACCACTTTTCTAGACAATTAACCTAATCCCCACTCCCACCCCCCAAAAACGCAGTACACATTTAATGCTTGACAAGGATTTCACTTATTAATTTACCTCTTTCTCTTTACATTAAAAAAAAATGGTTTTCCCCTTGGTTTTTATAATTCTAACATCTCTATTAATTCATAATTTGCATCAACTATACCCAACAAAAACCAAAAAGGGTTAGAGTCATATATGTCTAATGATTTGTTAGATTAACTATGAAAGTGGAAACATGATGTCCAAAATTGTAAAAAAAAAGGGACCCTTTCGGTGGGATCAAGTCTAAGACACATAGAATATGGGATAAATGATCAATTATGATAAAATCCCATTTTGGTGGGGTTTTTGGATAGTAGCCGGTCCTAAGAATCAACAAAACGGGACCCTTGTTCACATTTATAGAAGACCCCCTGTAAGGCTGTTATCTTGATTGCTTAATCAAAACCATCTGATCTGCATCTTGTCTCTTGTTTTCTCTTTTTGTGTTTCTCAGGGGCTCCAAGCATGACCCATATGGTCCAGTTCTTGAGCATTGGGTCTTTCTTAACATGGAGTCAAATGATTTGTCCCTCTACCAGGGGGACAACACAAAGGTACACAAAAAACCCTAACTTTTGTAGCAAGAATATGTAATCAACTTAGGACTTCTTTGAATGAGAAAACTCATTGAAAACCTTACTCTAAAATAAGGCTTTTACCAGGTCTCCTTTTCCCACTAAGATACAAGAGGTTTCACTCTGTTTTGGTCTTAATAGGTTATCTTACACCGCCCAATGTGTCTAACAAAACCACTGAAAAATATTGATTGGTGGGCCATGACTTGCAAATCAATTTCATTGGTTCTCTCTCTCTCTCTTTCTTCTTCCAACATCCATTTCCATTAGAGTCCTTGTTGAACAAGGAAGTCCTGATATGCAGCCTATTTTGAAAGTGCTGCAGATCTTTGAAAAGGGAATTCATGTCTAGACATCTCAGAAATCGCATTCCAATCGGATGGTTCAGAAGGGATAGCTGCATATGCTGACACTTTGGCAGATAAGAGCCTCTTTTGTAGACCAAATTTGGACAAAAGAGCGAACAGTATTGTTCCGTCGGCTATAGGCCACATGGAGCTGATAGTTAATATGAATGGACCGTCTGGGCCGACAAAGTTTAGAAGCTCAGAGGACATCTACGTAAGTAAAAAAAAATTCAAAAGTCTATCCAAAGATGGGGATGGCCATGTGGGTAACCACCTTATTTATGGCGCGGAATTCCCATGATCTGAACCCTATTCCAACAACACTAGAAATTAAAAATTAATAACTTATCATCTCTAACAATCTTTATAAAATAAAGAATGAAACTTAAACTAATGACCAATCCTTAGCTCATTGAATTTTCTCTTTGTTTTCTAATTTATTTTTTCATGACAAGAAGGGTGTCAGAAAATAGAGACAAGATACGGGATTGACTCAGAGTGATCCTCCAAATCGGAGAAAATCGTCCTTAGGTAGTGCCAACAAACTTTAATATCTTAATGGGTTTGTTTATTTTGGGGATAACTGATGAGATTTTAATTAGTAATTTGTGTGGGCTGCAAGAAAGCCAAAGCAATTACACTTTGTTAATGGATGTGATAACACAAGGCTTGGGAGAAGGCTTTCAAAGCAAATCTTGCTTCTGAATCTGGCGAAAGGACTGTGATCATCAGCAGTGTGGCATGCGTGAGGACATTGTCTATGAAATATGCATCCACATAATTCCAAAGTTAATAGTAGGGGGAAGCTTATTTGATTAGGAGGAGAGACAGATATGTTGCTTGTGGACCATAAAAGCAACCCCAAAACGGGAATCACAGATACCTGCCAAAAAGCCCACACAATCAGAGAGAAACAAGCATTGATTTAGGGAATTAATTAAGACAAAGAGAGTCTGCGGCAGAAAAGATGAGCATCTGGAGTGGTGTTAAGGTAGTTTGGGGAGAGTTGTTTTTTTGAGTATGTTGGAAGACATGCATTTTCCACACTATTGTATTCGATTATGGCCTAACTTGATTATTTAAGATTAAGGCTGCATTTGGCAAGGACTAATTTCATTTTTGCAGTTAAAATGCCCCTTATAAATAATGAATTCTTAACAGCAAAAAAGAGAAAAGTCCTTACATTAAGGAATGCCAAATGCTGCCTAAGACCCAAATTGGAACGAATTGACCGCTCATGCGGGTTTGATGATCATAGTCTTAAACCAGAAAAAAAAAAAAAAAAATCCAAGACGTAGATATGTTTTCGATACCCATATTAAAAAGGATCAATCTTTCTAATTTAATTTCTTAATTCAAATTAAAGATTTAACATAAGAGCTTTCAATTCATGAATTGATGCAAGTCTCATTCTTTTAAATAAATCATGTCACCAATTACAAATTAAACCTGATTTAATTTAATCTTCTAAATCAAAATAGGAAATTTAACGCAATTATTTTGATCCCAAACAAAATAATTGGTGTGATTGCTCTCTACTTAGTACGGGGTGGTCATTATCTAATAGTGTCTCCTGATACATAAACAGTTTTTACGTAATCATCAAATTTTGAGTCGCCTTCAGCAAACTTTTAGTTCAATAATGCTCTATCCACGCACAAATGAGAAGCAAAAGAAATAGACACTTTGCTTCCACTTCTAATCAAAAGAAACCGTTATTTTTTGTACTAGTTTTAACAGAACTGAGATACCCTTCTATGCCCACAAGTTACGTTTTGGCATGCGTCACTGTACAGAAATTTAAGGCGTGTAATGAGAATACTATGTTATAAACAATTTTAGACCTCCATTAACGCTTCTTGTTGCCAAGAGAAAAGCTAGCAGCTCAGCTGTTGGCCGTACACATATACGTAAGCAATCTAGAAGCAAGAATTATTTATTTTGATTTGACCAGTAGAATGAGTGGGACAGCAGCTGCAAGCATCCTTGCAATCAGGTAATGCCAACTAGCTTTTGCTTCTTTTTCTAAATGCAAGAGAGAGCTAAGACCAGCCGTTTGTCTGGGAAAGCCGGTCCACAAGAACGGATCTTCAGCTATAATAGAAGCTGAAAACTGCAGATGGTTTCCTCCCCTTGTGGCTTGACTAGAGAGAGAGAGAGAGGTCTGTTTGATGATAAATGAAACCAAATGTCAGTTTGAATATGGCAGCCAAAGAAAAAAGAGTACTGAAGGAAGCTCAGAAGAGAGAAGTTAACTGATTGAAGGAACCTTGTCGGTTCTTTTATTTTGTTTTGAATAGTCATTGGAGGCTCCTAACGTGGCCTTGATGTGCCAATGCTTTGAATTGATTGAATGAGAGATATTAGACATAAACCCATTCAAAAGCAGGCAAAGAGACCAAGCGTGAGGAGAGAGAGAGCAGCACCAACTGCCCACCTACAGAAGAAGCAGCTCAGCTCTAATTAGTTAACTACTATTTTATATTATATATAATATCATCAATGGACACCCACACCCAATTTCTTTGTCAAACAACAGAGCTACCCTACCGACACTTACCCTGTCCCCTATAAACATAGACTCAAGCCTCAGAATTTGAAGGACCCAACTCCACTAGATTTCTTAAAACATCACATCTTCTTCCTGTTTATAAGAAAACCCAGAGAAGGAATTAACACCAGGAATTTCACTTGATGTTCAAGCATGAGGACTACTGGACAATTATAGATGGCTAGGTTGAGAAGACTTCTATCCCCCCCCCCCCCCATGTTTTCTTTTTCTTGGCTGCAACTTCTATCACCATGTTATAGACTTAATTAGTTTGTTCATCAATCCACACCATTTTAATTGATAGGCCACCTAAAGGATATGCATAATTTTTGGTTTATTATATTAACTCCATGGTTGTAGGATTTTTATTGATCTCAAAATGTTAAAAATCATTATTCGGTAGCCATCAAGATCTTGGCAGTTAGTAATGCAGTAGATGATGAGCAGCCTAATAAGTGGGTATGCTTTTCATCATACAGTTGATGGGCGGTTTTCCTAACTAAAATATACCCGTCCACTAATCCATCATTAATCCATTTTATAGGTTATAGGTAGATGTAGACTTAAGTATTGAAGAGAAATGCTAAGTCTACGAGTTGATTATACTCTTAGCCAACCAATCCATTGTGACCTGTATGCTTTATCCTTTTGTAGTGATGCTTCCAAAATACCGTTGTGTTAAAAAGAAAGACAATACAAGAATTAGTGGGATTAAAGAAGGCATATGAGGAGGGTTGTAAATGGATGTGATTTTAATCCTATTCTATTAAGTTGGATTCATATATCCATTTAATCATAACTGGATTGAATTGAATCTGAGTATGATCCATATATTAAGCAGATTAAATTTGGATATTATTTAATGGATTACAAAATATAATTCTTTTAGTATTAAAATTCTTTAAAATCAAGTGAGATTTAGGTTTAGATAAATTTATTTTTTATATCTTAACATGTTTTTATTTTATATTTATTTTTAGGGAAATGTCTAAAACTCATCATAAGTTTTCAACATTTCTCTTAAACTCACCACAACTTTTCGAAACGTCTAAAACTCACCATGTTAGTAAGTTTTTATTTTCAAAACTCACTTTCTGTTAATGCATCGTTAATGTTTCTTAACGGAGGTATCCATGTCAGCAAAAATAACAATTTGTATGACCAAATCACCCTTGAATGACGTGTTAGAGGAAAAGGGTGAAGGGTCTTTTTCTTTTTTTTTTTCTACATTTTAGTGTTTTGTTACAATTCTTAATTTTTTTATAATTTATGTTTTTTACATTTTTCTATTTTTTACAATCTATAAAATTTCCTGTATTTTTTTATTTATTTGCAATTTTTGGTGTTTTTTCTACAATTTTTATTTTCTGATTTTGTTTTTCAATTTCTATAAATTTTTATATTGTTTGCAATTTCTATGTTTTTATGTATTTTATATTTGAAAATATTTTTTGAACTTTTTTCCTTTTTTCATATCTAAATATATATATATATATATATTATGTATATATTTATATTTTTCTATGAAGGTTAAAATGGTAATATATTAATAGTTGTTAGTCTCTTTAACATCAAGTTAGTGACATGGTGAGTTTTAGACATTTTGAAAAGTTCTGGTGAGTTTAAGAGAAATGCTAAAAACTCATGATGAGTTTTTGACAATTTCCCTTAATTTTATGAATTTATGTAGCCAACCTTGACGTGCCGACCCCATATAGTTGAGATAAGGCTTTGATGATGATTATGTTATAGGATGAGAATGACAATATCCGATCAGATATGATCCATTTGCATTCCTACTAATAATTAGAGGTGTAAAGTGGGTTGTGTCGTGCCGTGCTGGCTCACGGGCCGTCATGGGTCGTGCTGCCCTCTCTAGTGAAAAGTTTGGGGGTCAGCCCAGCACAGTCCACAGCCCAAGCCCGTGCGGGCCTGTGCTGTGTCGTGCCGTAGGCCAAGCCTTGGCCCATGTCGGGCCATGGATTGGGCTAAAGCTATTTTTGCCTATTTATTTAAAAAATTGAAAAAAAATCCTTAAAATTTGAATTGTATATGAATTTTGATGTATACAATTGCTTATATATATATATATATAATAATTAAATAAATTAGTATAATAAAATTGAAAACAATTGTTTATTTTATTAATGTATCATATATAATTATAATTTATATAATATATAATATATTATATATAAACATAATATATAGTATATAGTATATGGGTCGAGTCGTACTTGCACATGGGCCGCGGGTGGCACGGCCCACTTGGTCATGCCATGCCAGCCCGGCCTGCGAACCTAAAACCCTAGGCCCAACACGACACGGACCATCGTGTCGGGCTTGGCACGACCCATGTGCCATCGTGCCAGGCCGTGTCGGGCTGGTTTGCGGGTTTGGATGTGCCAAGCCGTGGGTGGCACGACCCGATTTACACCTCTACTGATAATAGGTGATGTGGTAAATACGTGAAACTGTTTTTTGCTGCCACCTGGCAAGTGACAACAATATATTAGACCTGTTCACCATGAACATTTTACACTGCTTGAGCCGGGCCCAATCAAATTTTGACAAAAGCTAAGCCCACACTCGGCCCATGAACAGGACTAATGTAGATTGAGCCCGTCCGGAAGATTGTTGCGCCAATTTAAGCCCGTAGTTTGGGCCTCGACCTAGTTTCCAAGTCCAAGTTTATATGGGCTCAGTTAAAGCGTGTCTAGCCCAATGTCTATGTCCAAGTTTATATGGGCTCAGTTAAAGTGTGTCTAGCCCAATGTCTATTAAAGTTCAAGTTCAAAAGGCCTATCCTAGCCCACATAAATGGTTGTAGCATTTCCCAATCTAGTTAAACACCATTATCAGTGCAATTGTTCCTTTACTATGAAATTTTTTCTCTTTACACCCTGAATTAGATAGATAGAGAGAGATCCCTGATTAACCTCCTTAATACAGAATAAGTTTTCTTTATCAATAAAAAACACAAGTATCGCACACAGAACAAAGGTATCACCTGTAAAATCAGAAACCCACCAACATATGAAGATTAAGGTGAAAACTCGTAACACAAATTATCCACTTATACAAATATAAACATTACAAATAATATTTTCCCTTCATTGTATGTTAGGATTACCATTTAGCATATTTGCTTCAATGTTGCATCTTTACTCTTTATTTATTTATTTATTTTGGTAAATTATAAAGATCCCAATACTATGGGTTAGTGACAACTGCCCTCCTTAACTTTCGTTTGGGACAAAGACCCCTCTAAACCTTCACTTTTGGGATAAATACCCCCTGGTTGTTAAGTCTAAATGATGGAATGCATTAAATTACCAAAATATTCACATGAACTTTTCTTATATTTTTTTCCTTGTCCTTTTCTCTTAAATTGTAATTGATCCAAAAATATTTTTATTTTCTCCAAATAACACCGGTTAAAATAACACAAATCATTTTGCTGACATAGAAAAACTGTGGCATGAGTGTCTCTCTTCATCTTAAAATGTAAAAATTATCCACTCCTTTCTCCAATAAATAAAAAAGAAAAATCCAAGCGAAACCTTAAATTATATGCAAGGATCTATTAGAGCAACCTAGAGAACTTTGATATTATATTAGAAAACTAATTGAATCATAAATCATTCAAATAAATAAGAAAATGGAAGTTTTGGATATTTAAAAGTTTTAAACAGATGAATGAGAATCTTTTTCACTGCTAATTAATGGAACTCTAACAGAGGGGGTATTTGTTGCAAAAGTGAAAGTTTAGGGGACCTTTGTCACAGATGAAAGTTCAAGGGGGGTAAGGCTGTATCTGGTTTGAAGGAAAAGTAGGAAAAGGTAGGAAAAGGTAGGAAAACCTTTACAAACCAAACATGGCCTAATTGTCACTAACCCCATAGTAGAGGAGGGGTCTTTGTTGCAAATGAAAATTCAAGGGATAATTTTGTCACTGTCCCCCATTGTACAGGGGGTCTTTGTAATTTACCCTTTTTTATGAAAGACATTATTTTTGGTGTTAAGCATCAAGAATATTAACTACCTAAAGTTACAATGGTAAAATGGTAGGGTAAAGAGGGGGTGTGAAGCATTGAATAACTTTTCTTAACCATATACTACTATTGTGTGGATTAGTCCACACTACAGCTGAAACGAATGGACAAAACCATATGGTATCCATCCATGTGGCCTCTCCTTCCTCCCTTACCCCAATCTAGGCTCCTATTAATTCTCTCAAGGCTGGCCTCTCCCCCTTTCTCACCTTTAGTCACTCATTTCCAATCTCAATATAATAGAACTTTGCCAAAACAACTCCCACAACTAATCTGCTTACCAAATTGATTGTTATGCTTATCCTACCTCTCTCTTCCCTATTTAATTTTTTTTAGATCGTCTCTTTTAAACTTAAAACTCAATCAATAATTGTGGGTTTAAAACTCAAGGCTGGCCTCTCCCGCTTCCTTTTATCAAAGGTATCGCCAATTTCAATTTTCAAGTACACCCAATCTCTATATTGTGATAGGTCTTTCAATTTTTTTTTCCAGTTTTATGTCTGTTTTTTGCCTGAAAATTGGATTGAGTTTGGATGGCAACTGGATGAAAGAACAAAAGATAGAAAGGTCACTATCCTGATGCATTGATGAGAGCTTCTGGGTGGTAAGCTCTTACCAATTTCTTATCCAATGTCAGCCTTTGCGAAATCTGACGCTTAGAAAAAATTTTGGATGGCCAAGGAAAATGTGTATTTATTTTTTAGGTAAATTATAAAGACCCTCCTGTACTTTGTTTTGTGACAAATACCCCTGTACTATTATCATGAGACAGAAACCCCTTTCCTTTAATTTTTCTTGAAATCTGCTGTTGCAATTCCTATACTATCCTTATAGACAATTGGGAGAAGATACTATTCATTTTCCCCATTCACCGTACAGGAACAGCAGATCCACATTTCTCTCTCTCCCATCTCTCTTCTTCCTTGTAGGGAATGCTCCAAAATCCAAATGCAGCAGATTCTACAGTCATGTTCTATTGTCCGCTGGACTGATGGAAGAATGGGCGAAGATGATGGAGACGACTGGGCTGGGTGGAGAAAGGTAAACAGACCAGTGCTCTCGACGGAACTGATTCAACGTGATGACAATGCTTCCCATGTTGCGCCCTGCAGTAATGTAAACAGTCCAGTTGCGCCCTGCAGACCCATGTTGCGCCCTGGGTGGAGAAATGGAGACGAACTGGGCTGGGTGGAGAAATGTAAATTTGAACATTCGTTTTCTTTTTCGATGACAATGCTTCCCATGGTTTTGTCCGACATTTCTGCTACTTCCCACAGACCAGTGCTCTCGTCGTGTTCTGCAGAATGTCAACAATCTCCTTGCTTCGTCCACAGCTACGCAGCTGAGGAGTTGCAGATTGAGAGAAAGAATCCCTATTCTTGGTTCTTCGGCTTAGGTAAAAAAAATGAAAGCAGAGCCTGCGAAAGAATCCAGAGACCAGTGCTCTCCTCGTGTTCTACAGAGTGTCAACAATCTCCTTGCTTCGTCCACAGCAACGCAGCTGAGGAGTTGCAGATTGAGAGAAAGAATCCCTATTCTTGGTTCTTCGACTTAGGTAAAGAAATGAAAGCAGAGCCTGCGAAAGAATCCGGAGACCAGTGCTCTCGTCGTGTTCTGCAGAATGTCAGCAATCTTGGAAGCTTGGTTATCGACATGGATACAGAAGGGCCGGTTCCAACAAAGGTTGATTCTACGAGTCTTGAAGTTATAAACGGAGCGAGGAATCGCCGGAGAATGTGATGTCCCTCAAACCGGTGGCAAATTGGAAATGTATCATTCATCATCAAGTGCTGAAGATCAGAGAAGAAGATTCACACCTCGGTGAGGACATCGCTAAAGGTCTCAAGGAAAAGCTCGCTATTCAAAATCTGACTTCTCAAATGGACAGATTTATGATAGCGAGGCCCACCCTGCCTTGTTCGCCACTTAGCGGCAAGACGGCCGTTCTTCATTAATTCAAGGTTTGAAAGCGATCTGATGCTGAGGACGAAGTTGGGTTCCCACTCCTGGAAACATGTCAAGGACAAAACCGGATCTGATGCAGAGGAAAAACACAGACGCGGTGAACGAGGAAAAACACAGCAGCGGCGGTAATCCCCAATCTCCCTTTCTCTCCCCTTATCTCGGCTGCTGTTCGTATATTGTGAGTATGGGGATTAAAAAATATTATAACGATGGATTTGAACAGAAAGCTAATGGAAGGGTGTTTTTGTCCTATGAGAATAATATAAGGGGTTTTTTGTCGCAAAAAAAAGTACAGGGGCGTCTTTGTCATAGACCCTATAGTACAGGGGGTCTTTATCACAGACCCTATAGTACAGGGGGATCTTTGTAATTTACCCTTATCTTTTTTAAGAGCCAACAAAGGTCCGTTTGGCACAGCTTTCCATGTGGCTTTTCAACTGTTTACAAGCCAGGCAGACCAATTTTCGGTCTATTCCCATTTGGTTCATGGAAGATCTAGCCGTCAAAGGCCGGAGCACCGAAAAGATGTGAAAAGCCCATTTTGGGCTGATTTCGAGAAGCTCCAAACAAAGCTTTTCGCGTCTTTCACGTTTTATTCTCATGCAAAAAAATATGGAAAGACATGCGAAAAAACGTGTATCTGTTAAACCAACTTCGAGCTGCTCAGATCTTCATGCAAAAGCTCAACGCATCTTTTAACTGTCAGAACTATCAAAAGATCTTTCCAAAAATACTTGCCAAACAGGCCTTATGTCTTTTACATGGAAAAAATGAGAAAAGTTGAAGACCCATGTTGCATTATGGGTTTCACAAAACCCTCCTTATGGTAAAAGATGAGGATCTAGTAAGGTATTAGTTAACCCGATTTCGTAAGACCCTTGTTGCATTTTGTTTCATAATTACATTAGTTTTATTATTACATGAATTCATTATTTAACATTTTAACTAATTAAATATTTTAAAATAATTAATTAGTTAATTGCAATCAATTAATAATATATTAGGGTTTATTTAGGTGGTGTTTGGCACATCTTTTTTGGTGCATTTTTTAGTTTGTGAAAAACTTAAAAGACCAAAAAATGGTTTTTTTTTTCTATTTGGTATCATGTAGATTGAAAGACTCAAAGATGAGCGCATGGAAAAACTGGAAAAGCCAAAAATTGAGAAATTTCAAATGAAACTTTTGGTATTTCCACACTAAAAATAGCCTTCTTAGTTGTTTTTAACAACCCGATAGACCATAATGTGAACCAAACAGTCTTTAGTCTTTAAAGACAAATCCCCACTCCCAAAAAGCTTACCACGTCTTCTTTTTTGATCTCAATAAAAGCAAAAATATTCAACTTAAAAGCCCAATAAAAGTTTATAAGATATAATTAAATAATTAAATTTTGCCTCAATAATAGAAATCCATTCTAGATATCATTATAAAAAAATTGAGGACTTTTTCTTTTTCCTTCCTTGATGTTAGAGGTTGGCTTTGTAAGTAAGAACAAAGTTGCCATTGGATGGTAGAGATGGCAATTTGACCCGTCCCCGTGGGGCCCCACTTTGCCCTACCTCGATCAGGGTGGGTTTTTTTACCATTAGTCGGGGTTTGGAAAGCCCCGAAACTCTAGGGTCGGGGATGGGGCAGGGACAGTAATTGTCTACCCCGCCCCGACTATATTATATAACATAATACATATAAATTTGTTAATATATGCTAATGTATATTATATCATATTATATTATACTATATTATATTACTTAATATAAAATAGTTCTAGGTAGGTTTCAAAAAAATAAAATAAAATAAATTTATAAGTATACAAGTAAGAATGGCTGGGGCGGGGTAGAGCAAAGTCGGAGATCCCCGTTCCCCGTGGGGATGAGGATGGGGTTAAGATTTTTAGCCCCACGCGAAGAATTTCAATTCAGGGTTGGGTACAGGCCAGACAAAACCCCGCCCCACCCCGTTGCCATTACTATTG
Organism: Nelumbo nucifera; assembly: GCF_055504915.1. Classification (NCBI taxonomy): domain Eukaryota; kingdom Viridiplantae; phylum Streptophyta; class Magnoliopsida; order Proteales; family Nelumbonaceae; genus Nelumbo; species Nelumbo nucifera. The sequence goes on along the minus strand of NC_142654.1, from coordinate 7,556,929 downwards.
GATAGTCAATTTGGTTTGGGTGAATTTCTTAAAGTACCCCTAAGTTATAGGAAATTGACTAACCTTATCACTATTGTTTAGAAATTACCTTAAAGCTCAATTTGGAAGGAGTACAAATACAAATATGTAGAGTGTAAAACCGTGTGTTTTGTATATATTTGCACTCTACATATTTGTATTTATACCATTTCCAAACTAAGCCTAAAGTATTCCTAAGTTTTTTGACAATTAACCCCTATTGTTAGTGTCCTATCACAATCGGTTCACACTCAACATCCACCTTCTAGACAAAAAAACAACCTTCAACCTTTACTTAGTTGAAGATCAAGAACATATAACACAATTTCTCCATCATTTCATGTGATATTGAAGAAGATGGATATGGAACTTGTAAGAGCTAAGATGGCATCCTCAAAATCTAGCTTTTGGGTGGGAGATGATTCCTCCTATTCACTTGTATCAAAGGTCTTTGCAACAACAGAAAAGTAAGATGATCCCATTTAGTTTTTGCATTGTAGATGGGTTCGGTGGGCATCTCTATCCATTGAAAAACATTGCCAACGAAGAAAGTTTGTCATGAGGAGAAGACCAATAAGGTGTTATTGTCAAATCAACACCAATAAGGTGTTATTGCAGGTTTATTCAAATGTCCAGTTTTAAAAATTTTAAAAAGAATGGTGGGTAAAATGATCTTTTTCATCCTTCCGTTAATGAATGCTAATTGTAGGAGGATTTAGTCAGTTGTCAAAAAATTAGGGAATAATTTAAGATAATTTTCAAACAATAGGGATGAATAAGTCAATTTTCTAAAATTTGGAAGATACTTTAAGAGATTTTCCCATTTGATTTTAGGAGGGATCTATATGACTAAGGATCACGGCAAAAATACATCAAAGCAGTATGTGTCTACCAAGAGACCACTAGCCATTTTATGATCAGCTGGGCCAATGCTTTAATGGCGGGAAGCATTCAGATTGCATATAATTCGTTTGTACATTTGGGCAAAAAAGATGAAGTGGGTACTTTTTTTACTCATTTTACATTTTACGATCCATCTAAAGCATTGTATTTAGTATAATACTAGATTGATAACCTATAATTAGGCTAAGTTTAGGGTGTTTATTTTTAATTGCTTATTCAAATAAACACTTATTTGGGCCAAGATCATACCAATGAGCACTTAAGTAATAAAAGTAATATCAATAATAAAAATTAAAATCCACTTAAATTAATTAAAATTTAACAAAAACATTAGAAAATATTAATTTTTATTAATAATGTTTGGTTGCACTTCAACCAACTTGACCCAATTAGAAGTGTTATAAGGCTTTCCATACTTCAATTTTGTGTAACAAAAACTGTGCAATGCACGAGTTTTGACTAGTTTTTTTTTCTTTTTTTTTTTAACTGAACCGAGTTGGTTGTTTCTTAATAATTTGAACCGAAACCGAACCAATGCAACCGGTTAACCGGTGGACCGGTTAATTGCGATTCGTTGTTTTTGTTTTTTTTTTTTTGTGTAGTAACCTTTTACTCAAAATTAAAAAAAGGAAAAAAAAAACTTCCCTCCATCAAAAACAATTTACATATTAAAATAAATTGATTTAAATTTATACACTTTTATTTTATTGAATGTTCCAATAGGTTATAGACTTATAATTTATGTAATTTGTTCAATTCTTCTAATATAAAAAGTGAAGATTATAAGTTGTATGTACAAAGGACATTCATCCATGATTCTTATTCTTGTACAACTCTCACTAGATGTTTGTCATAAAATTGAATGATCTCATTTTGTAATCATCTCATAAAACATGAATAAAAAAATAAAAAATACCTAAAATAAGCTGAAATGAAAATACTACAAACTAAACTATTAATCAACATTCATTCAATAAAACAAACTAAACTATTAATCAACATTCATTCACTCATTTAGTAACAATTCAAAACAAATACACTATAAATGAACAAGCAGAAGCTTGAAAGGCATGTGTATTTATGCAAAAAATAAAATAGATACACTATAAATAATATTTATGCAAAAAAATAAAAAGAATACCTTAAACAAGTTGAAGGCCCGAAGTCGAACTGGACAATGAACACTGAAGTGGTGGCCGATTTGCCGGTGTCGGACTGGTTGCTATCGCTTGAACTTGAAGTGAGAGGTGGCGGAGATGATAGGTGTTACTAGAGAGGGAGTAGCTGGCGCCTGGCTTTGGTGGCTTGGTGCTTGTCGACAACTGGCATTGCCGCTTGGTGGTTAGTGAGGAGTGGCAGAGGAGATGATAGGAGAGAGAGAGAAAGAGAGAGAGAGAGAGAGAGAGTTCTCAGTTCTAGGCCTTCTGACGTGGTTGTAACAGAGAAGGGAGGGGGAGAGGCCGTCAGAGGATAACTATCAACTGATGCCGATGTCGAATGACAGAAGATGACAATTGGCGCTAGAGGAAAACAAGGGGAACTAGGGAGGAAGACGAACAAGAGGAAAGCAAGGGTTTTTAGTTTTGGTATTAGCCTTTAAGTCTCGAATAAGGGGAAGGGGGAAAACTCAAAAAGTCAAATGGCGGTGGGTTTATTTTGATTTAAAAAAATAAAAAAAAAATATAATATAATATATAATACATAATATATATATATATATCCCAATCGGTTCGATTAATTACCGATTTTTTTAAAAGGTTAATCGAAACTGAACCAAAACTTACAGTTTTTTAAGAATAGCAAACTGAAACCGAACCAATTGGTTCTATTAATTAGATTTTCTGTTTGATTTCGATCGATTTTTCAGTTCGATTCAGTTTTTCGGGCTTTCTTGCTCACCCCAACCGGCTGAGTGATAACCTACCCCCTAAATCCATGACCCCCAGTTCAGATGCAAGTGGGATTCGATCTATAACCCAAAAGGGATCCAAATTCCAAGCCGTATGGAGCAGATTCAGATATAAGGAATGTAGGAAACAGCCAAAATAAATGGCATACACTTTCTTTTGTTTTTTTTCCTCCATGGGGCTAGACAAGTCGGGGGTAACCCAGATCAACCAGTCAGTTGTCACCTTGGTCAGTATATGATATTTTTAAACTTTCTATTTACACTGTACGTATTTGTATTTATTATCTTCCCGAATTTAACCTTAATCTGAAGTCTAAAGACTCTAAATAAGAACATTTTAATAAAGAAGTGAACAGATCGGGTTGGTTGGGTTAAGGTTGGAAATTGGGATTGGGGGCTTGACAACCCTGGTTGGGTTGGGAACTTGGGAAATACCTCCACCCGACCCGACTTACATCCCCAATTTGCCTTGGCAATTTTGCGTAGGAAACAAAAAGAAAAATCTCAAAAAGTTAGTTGGGGAGGGCAAACCGAAAGATTAAAGAAAGAAAAGGAAAAGCTCTCGCTGTGGAAGAACAAAAACATTAAAGAAGCTTTGATCCTAAGCGATCTCATTCGTTTACTTCTCCTTCGACTTCTTCTCCATCATCAACCTTTTCTGGTTGGAAGAGAGATGGATAAGGTGAAGAGTCTGTTGAAACCCAAGCCAAACCCACAGCAGCAATTGAGGGATTGGCAGAGACGACTCAGGCAAGAGTGCCGCAACATCGAACGCCAAATTCGAGGCTAGTTCTCTATTAAAACCAACAACCTAAATCGTTCCCATGCCTACTTTTTATTTGTTTATATGTTTATTTATTACAGAATGGATGTAATTGGAGTCTTTCCTTTCATGAGTTGAAATTCGATTAATGGGATCTTAAGACGATGTTTATTGTAGTAATTTTCACAAACATTTGTCGTGGGTTGTTTTTAATTATTGCAGATGTGCAGAGAGAGGAGAAAAGTGTACAGAAAGCGATTAGAGAAGCTGCAAAAAGAAACGACATGGTCTCAGCGAAGGTATAGGAGCCTATTTGTGAATTCTCCTTGCTGAAATTGATGTAAATTTTACTGAAATAAAATTGTGCTTATATTTATTAAATATAATTTTCAGTTTAAGTGCTTACTGGTTGATTGAAGCGAAAAGATAATTTTAAATATTACCGGTGAGAGAGAAATTATCGTATTGGAATTTTGGAGACGCAAATGATCTTAATTTGTTATCTAGCCCCTAATTTCATGAAATTTCGAGGTTTTTTCCTTCCTTGAAGTGAAACCTAAGTTCATATGATATGTGCCAGGAAAGTAAGTAAGAAAAGGGCCATTGTTGGTCCCATCTATCGAGGTATTGGGAGGGGTGGACGGAATTGAGACCCAGCATTTGGCATTTTTTTTTTGGACAAAGTGGTCAACCCAAATTCCCACGCATGCCAGCCTGAGATTTTACTATAAGATATTTAGATCAATCACTGATGTAGTGATAAGATAGTAAACTGCTAAATAATGTTTCCTAATATCCCCTTGGTGCCAATCTGATATACCGTCTGAAGTCTATTTTATTGGTATGACTACAAATGCCTGTATCAGTTATCATATCTTTTTTCAAAATGGGCATACTTGTATTCATGATTAATTACACTTCCCTTCACCATTCCAGCACTGAATGTTCACCAACCTTTAATTTTGATTAAGATCTCTAAACATATTGTAAGAACAACCAGAACCATTTTTCCCAAAGAGATCATTGTTGGTCTGGTTACTGATAGGCTGTATTTGGATTGGACCAGAAATGGAAAAGCACAGTGGAATGGTATTTTGAATCCATTACTTTCCATTTTCACTGCTCAGCTACCTAGATAGTGCTGAGGTAAAACTGGGGGGGGGGGAGGGGGGGAGTAATCATTCTGGAGCAATGATTTAGATAGTAGAGGCATAAGGCTATGTGCTAGGATCTTTCAATGTGTAAGCCATAAACTCAGTGCTTACTTAATTGCTTGGGCCTTCTTTATGTCTTTTAAGGCCTTTCGTACATTCCTTATATACATCCTTCCCTTTTTTGAATACAAGTTACCTTTTCTCAGAAAACATGTTCTTGACATAAGCGATCTTAATAATATGTAATCATTTCCTTTACACCTCTAAGTGTGAACCTCAAGGTTGATCTTTGGGGCATTTTCCTTAATGCCTGCCTTAAGGCATAAGTTTCACATGTCTTTAGATAGGACTGCAACTTGGGCAGGCTCAGGTTGAGCATTTGCTAAAATTAAATTGGCCCAGCTGAGGGCCTGGGCCCGATGCTGTGTAAATTCTTCAAGTAGGGTACCTGATTTGCACCACTACCTTAAAAACACTATTCTGGAGCCCATCACTTCATTTCCATCATGGTTTTCCACTTCTGCCTCCAAATTCAAAGTTCCAAACCCAGCCTCAAAGTCGACATTAGATACTAATTTTAGAGTTATCATTATGGATTTAATGATTTTAGGGTGGTAGGCTGACGCAGGAGACAGTTTGGGTGGGTTTTTTAGGGTGAAGGAAGACAGTTTGGGCGGTTAAATGATGAAGAATATAGATAGAGAAGCAAGTGGAAAGTTCGCTGCCCACCAAAGAATGAGCAGGAAAATAGATTTAGTAAGGAAGCACAACAGATACAAGAAGACTGAGAACTCTTACTGTCAGAGGAGACAACAAAGAGATAGGTCACTTAGAAGAATAAATAAGTTAGAGTGAAATAGAGAGTGGTGCTTGGTACAATCTTTACATATCCTATCTTTTTGCTGTCTCTTTGAGGTGGAGGGGAATTCCTAGGTTGTGATTTGATTGATGTTTGAGACTCTGGCTGTGAAATTCTAGGCATTTGACTAGAGATGCTAGAACCTCAGTTTCCAAAGTGAACATCCCATACAATAGATTCCAAGTTTCCAACATCTGCCAACTCAAAAGTATATAGCCTAATTGGAGAGGGGAGTGATTTCTATTGGGGTCTTCTATCTTGGGATGGATTTTGTATATTATGGCACTTGTTTTTGTGAAATTGGCCTCAAGGAGGTTCTTCTGCTCCTTCCACTTGACTTAGGGAAGTAAAGCTTGGATGACATCCTTTCTCTTTGATATTAATAAAAATTAAGAATATGATACATGAGATCCATAGCTGGATTATTTTTAAATGGTTACCACCTCTTCACAAGTATATTTAGATTTGACATGAGGATGAGGAACCTTAGCATTTTGTTTAGGGGCACCTTTTTATGGCTTTTCCTTTTCTAATTTTCCTCTTAACCTTTCTGGTCAAAATTTCTCTTTTTCACATGTTTCTGACATTATAAAGGTCTTTATCTTATTTTATCTTCTGATACATAATATGCTTTTAGGCACTTGCTAAGGAAATTGTGAGATCAAGAAAAGCTGTGAACCGTCTTCATGAGAATAAGGCACAACTGAATTCAATTGCAATGCATCTGGGAGAAAGTGTTGGTATGATGCTTTACAGATAGGAACTTTTAGATTTTTCTTTACATATGCCATCTCTTTCAGAAAATAAATATTATATGTGAATCAATTATTATGTGAAATTGTTATTCTATAGTTATGATATGCATCATTTTGGTTTCTACCTTTCAAGAAAAAAGAATAGAATTTTATGAAGAAAATTAAAGAGTCCACTACTTTTTGTTTTCTAGGATAAGTAAAAACTAAAAAGTAATTTTTTATATTAAATTTACTTAAAAGCTCAGAGCACTTCACATGGGCACACATATTACTAAGAAGGAATTGTTCTTGTCCCTAGACATTGAAGGTAATTCAAATAATGCAATTAGATGGTGTTAAAGTGTGGGAAGAGGTCCATTGGCACTTGGCACATCTCCAGAATGAGACTAAGGAGATTTTTTTGGCATGCTGGATTGATGGTACTGTAGAGAAGATGGGCCGAATGGCCCATAGGTTGTTTATTCTTTCTTGTTATTTATGTTTCTTTTCTGTAATGGGCCTTATTCTGGGCCCATCCTGTCTATATTAAGTTCTTTGTAAATTCTTGCCCACCTAAGGGCCTCCTTGTAATTATTCAAATATATCTTAATAAAAGAATGTTAGGGTGCTGAGAGGGAGTAGGTTCGAAACTCTCATTCTCAGACCCTCATTGCTGAACTCTCAAGCTCTCCTCTCTTCAGTTTTCTTCATGGTATCAGAGCATATCTGAACCTGAATATCATAGGGCTGGAAGCTTAGTCACATACTGCCTGATTCTTGGAGGTCAGTGGACGAGCCCAAGACTAGAATCTCTTAGGGAAGGGGTTCGGTGGCCAGGAAGAATTAGAGAAAAAAAAAAGGGGGAGGAGAAGGGGAACAACTCAGTTCTGTTTTTGAAGCTCGACTGTGTTTGCACTGTTGAAGCTTGAACTGTAAGTTGTGCTCAGTTTTCTGGTTGTTCTGTATCATCTTCGACTGTGTTTGGACTGTTGAAGTGTCCGAAAACCCTAGCTGTTCTGTACTACCTTCGACTGCATTAAATCTGGTTTAACCCAGAAATTTCTGGGCTGTTTTTTCTCTTCTTCTTGGACTGTTAAAACCTGCCGAAACATCCTTGTAACAAGGCTGTGTATTGTTACTCATTTTTGGCTGTTTTAAGGGGCTGTACGAACTGTTTTTTGGGGTCTTTTCTCTTCCTTGACAGTTGGGCTGTCTCTATTGCCCACACTATGTTTGTGAAAAGGCCTATTCAGCAATACCGATTGGTATTTACTCTTCTTGGCTGAGTGCACAACTTTGAAAAGGTACTTCAGCTGAGTGTACAGTGCCTAGGAGTTTCCGATTACTTCTTGAAGGCTGAACTCAGTATATTGTCTTCTTGTGGTCGGCTGAACTCTGTTTAGAGTGTTTACATGATGTACTCCTCAGAGTTTGAAAACAAAAGTGGTGCTGAATATGGACTGGTTCAGGGGACTCCAAATGATTCCTTATTGATTGTGACCATAGTTAAATTAGATGGAACTAATTATCTGGCATGGTCACAATCAGTAAAGATTCATGTTTGTAGTAGAGGAAAGTGGGGATTCATTTCCGGGAGTAAGAAGGCTCCCCCAGAAGATGATCCATCCTACGAGAAGTGGATGCAAGAAAATTACACTGTCATTGGGTGGCTTGTGAACTCAATGCAGCCACAAATCAGCCAACACTACCTATGGATGAATTCAGCAAAAGAAATTTGGGACAGTGTTGCGGAAACCTATTCAGAAAAACTCAATGTGGCTCGGGCATATAAATTGAGAAGTGATGTAAAGAATTTAAGACAAGGGGAGAAACCTCTTGCTGTATATTTCTCAACCCTGAAGTCCCTATGGCAAGAGATTGACCTAATAGAAGCTGTACCTTGGGACACCACCAATGATGCAGAGACCTACAAAAAATTGGTTGAAAGGAACAAGGTATTTGAGTTCTTAACTGGACTAAACCTAGAATATGATATCACAAAACAGAATATTCTTTCCAAGGAGTGTGTCTCTTTGTCACAAGCTTATGCATTGGTGAGTAGTGAAGAGAGCAGAAGGGCTGTTCAGGTTCAAGGGGCTCATATGAATGATCACTTTGCCAATATGGGGATTAAACCCAAAGGGAATGTTGGAACTTCTGGTGGCATAGGAAAGAAAGAAGTTATATGTGAGTACTGCAAGAAGTCAAAACACACCAAAGATAAGTGTTGGAAACTACATCCTAATCTTGTTCCCAGTCGGTTTCAGAAAAAGTATGATAGTAAAAGATCAGGAAGTGCAAATGTAGCTGTCGGGCCAGATAGTGAAGAAATGTCTGCTTCTGCATAGTTGGCAGCCATGAGAGTAGAATATGAAAAGTTTGGGAAGATGATCAGTCAGCTGAGTGATGTGACCTCTTCTTCCAACCCTTCAGGCAATTCTTCTGCTGCTTCAGCATTTGCTCATTCAGGTATAAGGGTTTCTGCCAATCATGCTACTACTTCTGTGAGGGTTCTTCTATCTTTAGTTGCTCACTTTGACTGGCCCCTTTATCAATTGGATGTGAAGAATGCATTTCTGAATGGTGAATTACATGAGGAGGTTTATATGTCTCTTCCTCCAGGGATGTATGGAATTGATATGAAAGGGAAGGTATGCAGGCTGAAGAAATCTCTTTATGGACTAAAACAGTCCCCTAGAGCATGGTTTGAGAGATTTAGAACAACACTTGTTAACTTTGGTTATGTGCAGACACAGTCCGATCATACTCTTTTTGTGAAGAGGAGTGGACCTCTGGCAGTATACCTCATTGTGTATGTAGATGATATTGTAGTGACTGGTAATGATGTTTCAGAAGTTCATGATCTAAAATCTTTTCTCCATACAGAGTTTGAGATTAAATATTTGGGGGACTTGAGATACTTTCTTGGTATGGAAGTGGCTCGATCCAAGGATGGGATTCTTATATCCCAAAGGAAGTATGTTCTTGACTTGCTCTCCGAGACTGGAAAAATGGGTGCTAGACCAGTTGCTACTCCTATTGATATGAGTCATAAACTCTCAGCCTCAGAAGGGACATTGTTAGAAGACAAAGGAATCTTTCAGAGACTTCTTGGGAAACTTTTGTATCTATGCATGACTCGGCCAGATATTGCATATGCAGTTAGTTGCATTAGCCAATTCATGCATGCTCCCCGAGACACTCATATGGCAGCAGCAGAGAGAATCCTATGTTATTTGAAGGGCTCCCCAGGAAAAGGTATTCTGTTTGCCAAGCATGGTCATATGAAACTTGAAGCCTACACCGATGCTGACTGGGCCGGAAACATTGATGACAGAAGATCTACTTCTGGGTATTGCAGCTTGGTGGCTGATAATGTTGTTTCTCGGAGAAGCAAGAAACAATCGGTTGTTGCTCGGTCCTCTGTTGAAGCAGAATACAGGGCCATGGCACATGGAGTTTCTGAATTATTATGGCTAAAATCATTGATGGAAGAACTTGGAGTTGAATATGACAAGCCAATGATGTTGTACTGTGATAATCAGGCTGCCATCAACATTGCTCACAACCCAGTGCAACATGATAGAACCAAGCATATTGAAGTTGATCGACACTTCATTAGGGAAAGGATCTCTTCGGGTGAAGTGTGTCTTCCTTTCATCACATCTGAAGGACAGTTGGCAGATTTTCTCACCAAAGGCATTCCCAAGGCAAAACTTCAGCATGATACCAGCAAGCTTGGCATGATTGACATCTATGCTCAGCTTGAGGGGGAGTGTAGAGAAGATGGGCCGAATGGCCCATAGGTTGTTTATTCTTTCTTGTTATTTATGTTTCTTTTCTGTTAGGGCTGTTCACGGGTCGGGTTGGGTTGGTTTACAGGGGTTTTCCCAACCGACCCGACCTGGTCGGGTTACATGAGGTGGAAACCAAAACCGACCCACTGATAAGCAAAACAACCTGGTCGGTTTGAGTCGGGTTGGGTCGGTTTCGGTTTTGCTCCTGTACAAAAATGATAGAGAAGCCTAGAACTAGAAGGACACCTAATTCTAATTGTAATTGCCTAATGGGTTGCCTATTTGGTGTAAAAGACTATAAAAATTAGGATAGATACAATTTAGTTAAGTAGGAACTAGAAGATAGGGTTGTTCTAGTTCTAGTAGAAGACTAGTTAAGTAGGAAACTAGGAACTACCGAACTAGAAAACTAATTGGTTCGGTTTGGTTCGGGTAGGTTTCGGTTTTCACATAAGAAAACCGAAACCGACCCGATATATCGGTTTATGATTTTGCCCAACCCGAAACCGACCGGTGCTGATGAAAACCCGGCCGACTCGAGTTGGGTCGGTTCGGGTTGGTCGGTTTGGTCGGGTTGGGCCTTCTTATGAACAACCCTATTTTCTGTAATGGGCCTTATTCTGGGCCCATTCTGTCTATATTAAGTTCTTTGTAAATTCTTGCCCACCTAAGGGCCTCCTTGTAATTATTCAAATATATCTTAATAAAAGAATGCTAGGGTGCTGAGAGAGAGTAGGTTCGAAACTCTCATTCTCAGACCCTCATTGCTGAACTCTCAAGCTCTCCTCTCTTCAGTTTTCTTCACAATAATTGGAAATGTTAGAAAGTTTAGATAAATTCATATCCTTAGAAATCACATAACAAATACTAAGAAGCCTTGTATGTTAAACAATACCTCAAATGGCTTTAACTCATGAGCCTCAAGGTGGCCTTGAGGTGTTTTCCTTGGGCCTTGTCTCTATTCAAGCTTCAAGGAATAAGCCTCATATGCCTTTAAACATTGAGCACAAGCAATCAATATGGTTTTATCACGTATCATCTAATAATATAAATCATTAAACTCAACTCAACAAAATGTTATCCCAATTATATGGGATCCACCTCTCAGCTACATGAATCCTGTTTCACAATTCCTGGCTACAAGGACATATCATCCATTAAATAAGGAGTCATCCTATCTTTTCCTCATTCGTCAGTTGCTGTCCTTTTCAGCCTTCTCCTAGCTAGCTCATTTAGAACCATCAAATTGAATCAAATCACCTCTTACAGATGCAATAGGTGGTTTTTAACATGTCCAAGCCAGCTGTATCAAGTTTTGATGATTTTATTGTACATTGGGGCTAGTCCTAGATACCCCATGAATCCATCAATCTCAACATCCTTACCTCTGATACACTCATTTATAATGTTTAGTGTTTTCATCGCTTAACACTTCGCACATATCATTGTTAGTGTTATATTAAAATATTTACCTTTTGATCTCAATATGCACCAATCAACAATAATAGCTTAACGCCTTCACCATTTAGTTCCCCATTTCTCCATATCAAAAAAAAATAGAGAAAAGGTTGACTTAGATCTTTCTGTTGGGAACTGTATTTTAGGAGTTAGGACCATCAACTCATATATTCTACTGTTCAGAAAATGCTATGCTGGCATTGGCATTAACAGTCTATAGCATTTTGAATTGTATGGCAAAAATCAGAGAGTATATGAGAGGGCATACAATGATGCACAAAATATGATAGTCAACTGCTCTCCTACCTCTCCTAAAACTAAGGGGAGAAGGGAGCTGTCACCACACAAAAATCCCTCCCAGTTGCAGATCTAGCAAGTTAATCAGCTTTTCAGTTGAGCTCCCTAGGACTTCATTTCACTATCTTATATGTACCTGAAGAAAACTGAAGAGAGGAGAGCTTGAGAGTTCAGCAATGAGAGTCTGAGAATGAGAGTTTCGAACCTACTCTCTCTCAGCACCCTAACATTCTTTTATTAAGATATATTTGAATAATTACAAGGAGGCCCTTAGGTGGGCAAGAATTTACAAAGAACTTAATATAGACAGGATGGGCCCAGAATAAGGCCCATTACAGAAAAGAAACATAAATAACAAGAAAGAATAAACAACCTATGGGCCATTTGGCCCATCTTCTCTACATATTGTTTATGTGATTATTTATTAATTTATACTAGTTGGGACTCGTGCAGTGGACAAGCCTTGTCAAACAAAATTGAAGTAGAAGGAACCCTTTAACATTCTTGACTAAGTCGAGTTAGTCCAAGTCCAACTCAAGCATTACTTTCAAATTATATCGTTAGTCTTAATATAAATTTTATTGCAGTAAATCTTAAATCTTTTATATTATATTATTATATAATTTTTACTTGTTTATTCATTTTAAATAAATATTAAATGGAACTTCAATTTTTACTAAAAACTTTAAAATTTTTATAAGTGGAGCTCAAATGGATTTTAAGTTACAATCAAGTGGGATTTTAAATTATAATATTGTTATATCACTTTGTTTTAGAAATGCAACTTGGGTGGGCTAGCAGAAGTAAGCATGCTTTTTGACTCATCTACCTATGCTTGGCGCCACCGAAGAGGAGGATAATGTGGAGGTGTGCATGAGCAGAATTGCTATGGACAATGTGGGAAGAAAGGAATGTCGAGATATTCCAAGAGAAGGAGAAAAGCCAACAAGAACTGAAGGAGTGTATCTTGTAGAGGGCTATCTCGTGGCTAGAATCTTTGGACTTATTTCATTAGTTTTCTTTTAATGATCTTTGGAGGCATTGAGCATCCGTGGCAAGCAGCTCCTTTCTGAAGAACAAGGTATACATAAGTTGGACACCCCCTCCTGAAGGCTTTTACAAAACTAAATTTTGGTGGCAGCAGTCAGGGTAACCCAGGTCCCTCTGAGATGGGAGGGGTTCTAAGGCATGAAAGTGATAATGTGGCTCTCTTATACTCAGGTCCTTTAGGTGTGGGGGACTTCACTAGGGCGGAATTACTAGCTGCCCTTTAAGGGGTACAGTTTGCAGTACAGTTAGGAGTGGAACGGGTGAACGGCTAGTAATAGAAGGTGATTCCAATTTAGTTGTGGAGTGGCTACAAAACCCAGAGACTGGTTTGGTGTTTTAAGAATGAACTTAAAAATTTAAGTGGCTAACAAGAAATCTGTGTCAAAATACAATGGGTGGGGAGATTAGCTAATGCTATGGCTGATAGTTTAGCCAAGCAAGGGGCAAGTAGGGAACAATTGTATTGGGCACAGTTGTAATCTATTTTAGTATCTAATCACCTGGAGAGGTTGCAGCTTGTGCTTCTCCATGGGTATCTTGTATCTGTCATTCTCCATTCTCTAATAAAAATTTTCTCATTTATAAAAAAAAGCAACTTGGGCAGGCTCAACTCAAATCCAGGTGACCTAGCACATGATTTTACAGGGGTTGGTCTTGGATTTTCAGTCCTCAACCTAGGCCCAAGCCCAACCTCAGCCTAATTTGAGCCTAGCCCGACTACATACAAAATATATAAATTTCCTATTTGAAGGTTTAAATTATTCATTCTAAATAAGTTCATGCAACTTTTTAATACATTGGAACTAATAAGCCCACCTAAGCCCAAATGACCAACCCGAGCTTAACCCAAACCCAAACCCCACCCAAGTATGTCAATTTTCAGTTTCAGGTTAGACTCAGGTTGGACAAGTTGGGCTTGACCTCGAGCTCTAGCCTTAAGCACAATGCTTAGGGTTGGGCCTTGGTTGACCTTAAATTGAACTGACCTACTTGACTTGCTTCCCTGTTTTATTGTGGTAAGTCAGCCCTATTTTTATATTATTATTAATTTTTAGCTATTTATTTATTTTAATGGAATTTAAATGAATTTTAAATCTTAATTAGAATGGAATTTGAGTATTGTGGCTTCATGCTTACTAAATGTTTGTTAACAACTGAAATGGTTGATGGCTATTATTTTTAACTTTTAATGATTGAGTTATTAAGGAAGTTGTGAGCTTCTTAATGGTTGAAGCTAAAATTGAGTGGATTACTATAAATCTTGAATATTGTATTATTTAATTATCGTATCCATAAAATACAAATCAATCATCCATTAATTCAAAAACTTCATTTTTTATCAAACTGTCCCTAATTATGAATAACATAATTTCAGAAACTCAAATAAGTTGAACACAATTTTCATAAATTTGAAGGTGTTCTATGTAATTTACTCTATTTACTTTGAAGGTGCTCTATACTCTCTCTCTCTCTCTAGTTTCTAATAAGTGTTCTTGAAAGTAATGCTTTTCTGTATTTATTAGCCAAAAGTAAAAAAAATGTAATGACTACATATTTATTCTCTATTTTATTTGACAAAAATACCCATGCTTTTATGAATTAAAGTAATGGGTATTTTGATCTCAGAAGACAAACACAAAGTAGAGGTGATTGTCCCAAGGACCTTTACTTTTTGGAAAACAAAACTCTCTATCTCTCTTTCTCATTTCTTTATCCTCTCTCTTCACAAAAGTGTTTCCATTGGTTGTTTCAGAAAATGGCATGGAATAAAAAATCAAAAAGGAGAAAAAGGAGAAAAAAACACACCTGGTTTTGTTTTAGTGTGTATGTGTGTGTGAGTTTTCTGCATAATATACCCCTCTTATGCATGTTTCTATACTTTTCTTCATTTTATTTTAATGTATTTCTTAAAAAAAATGTTAATCATGAGGCTTAAGAATCACTTTTTGAGGCTTACACTTCATGCATACAGAAGTCCTAGCGCCTCACGGCCCTCACCTCACTTCATGCTTCTTATGTAATATTGCTTAGACTTTCTTTTAAGGGATTTTTATGGTTTGATACCCTCATAATTTTTTATTGGTTTTCTGAATGTATTGTCCCAAACCCCCACCTATGCTACAGTACCCCCTTGAATCGTGATAGGTTCCCTGCCTGTCACTGTTCCAACTGTACAAACCAATAAAAATTTATGAGGTGGAGGAATCTATATCTTTTAATTGAAATTAACTATTTACACTTTTCATTTTGACTTAAATAGTTTTATCCCCATGTTTCAAGAATAATCCATTGGCCATCTGAAATGATTTAGGCAAATAAGCTTGGAGTTCTTTTACTGTCAATAGCTTGTATCATTTTCCCCACAATGTTGTTCATGGTTCAATTCCACAAACAGATTGGTAGTTCATATTAGGTAAAAATCTCAATGCAGTGACTCATTTTCCTGGTTGGTTTTGCAGCTATTGCTCGAACAGTGGGTCATTTATCAAAGAGTGCAGAGGTCATGAAACTTGTCAATAACCTAATGAAGGCTCCTGAAGTTGCTTCTACAATGCAAGAATTTAGTAAAGAAATGACCAAGGTATTTAAGTTTTTTTTTTTTTGAAGAGTAAAGATAAAACGTTCCATTAATTGAAATAAAAAAAGGAACCTTAGCTATAGAGCCTTGGTATTTTCTACTAATGCTACTCTTTTATTTGTTGAAGTCTGTCATCCTTCTATCCAAATTTAGAAAGATTGTGTTGACCATGGTTGATGTACACTAGAAGTGATACTATATCAACAATCCTGCCTTTTTGTCAAAATACTTGTTATCTGCCCATTGGCAGACTTATTCTTATTTATTTACTCTTTTTAGAAAGTAGAGTATTTATGAGGCCATCAGACTTACCATTGGAACAAATTTATAATGCATGTTTATGTGATGTCAACAAATATTGCCGGGGACAAATTAGGAAGCTGTTTGGTGACTTTTCTTGCTCTCTGCAGTATTTTCCAATGTTTTAAAACCTGGCCTGGAGGCTGCACTACTTTTCTCTCCAAGTGGACAGGTGATCAGTTCCACTATCCAGGTTAATGGGTCAAACCCTTAACATCATGCCAATAAAAAATTTCCAAAATGAAATAATATAAAACCTGGCGACCTGGTTAACAGATAAAAAAGGTTAATGGTTCAACCACCCTGGTCAATGGGTCACTGACCAAATCAATTTTTTGTAAAGTGAAGGGTTACATGTTGATTGAAACTGGAATCATGATCCAGTTGGCTGGGTCAAGAATGAGTTAAAAACATTGATATTTTCATTTCAAGATTCCTTGCATTTACACCTGCATTTTGAGATATGTTGGATGACTGAAGATCAACCCAGGCCCAATTCTATGACTTGGCTGTAAGGCTCAAGCTTGGATTGAGCCCAAGGTCAAGTCCAATCTATCCAAACCCAGGCCTAGCCTGAACTAAAAATTTGACACACTTAGGTTGAGCTTGAGTCTAGGCCAGGCTCAGGTTGGTGGTCGGGCTCAGAAAAGCCTATTGAATCGATTATATTAAAAAAAATGGCCCCAAACCTATCTAATATAAACAATTTTAACTGTTAGATAGGAATATTAAAAGATGGCCCAATGGATGGATGGATAGGGATAGGATCAGGGTAAGCTTGGGCTACCCAAGGATGGATGGAGTATCACAGTAGAAATAAACTTTCATTAGTAATTATCAATAATCATTTTTTGATAAATGGTAATTATCAATAATCTTCCTAAGAAAGTATAAACTTTATACTAAAACATAGAAAATCAACATGTTCATGAGAAAGAAAAAGTTGTCCTAGGAAAAGAAAAAAAAAAAGAATGTATTGATTGGACAAAATTCTAAGTTCTTCCTTGCCCATTGTTTCAGGTTTTGAAGTCTCCAAGGGTTCAAGACAGCATGCACCAATATGTGTGTTGATTGAACCCTATCAAATAAGAAAATATTAAAAAGGAACTAGTATATAAATCCACAAAATGAATAATTCATTGTAATAATGTCTATTTTATTATTATTATCTCAAAAAATAAAGAATATAAAAATATTTTATAGTGCCATGTAAGAAATAACTAGGCTCTTAAGCAAGGAAACCTTCCATAGGCCCCTTGTTGCCTAGGTATCACCTAGGTGCCCACCTGGATATTGCCTTGACAACTATTTTTCTAACTTGTCTTTCTTAAAGGTTCTAGCAGAAGCGGTGGATCAAATTAAAATCCTCCAAAGAGACAATTGTGGGCTCCACCTTTTGGGTAGTTGGTCAAGTTAAATTTTGATGGCTTCTTTTTCTCAAAAAAAAATGATGGTTTCTCACTTTGGAGAATGGGGAGGTTATTGGAAATTTGACTCAGCAAAAAAAAAAAAACATGTTTTATTTGTTTCTTACATTATACAATATACACGGATAGAAAAGGTTTGAAAGCTCATTTTTTTGTAGCTTGATAACATTTTGTAGTAAAATGGTATTCATTGTGTACATTTTCTGTTCATTTATGTCAAATAACTAAGGAGAGAGGGAAAATGTTAAGTAGAAGTATCCCTCAAGAAACCATGAGTGTTGGAATATGATGTGTCCAACACAGACACTTCATCCATTTAGGAGAGCCTAAGCAACACTGCTCTAAGATAGCAATAGAAAAGATGGAGGGTGGTGATTATACCATGGTTCCATTGAGGGTGCTATCTTATCAGAGAGATGATTCTTAGGCATCCACAATGAATCTCTCCATTGGGATTGTAGATCTTTTCTTTTCTTTTTTTTTCTTTTTTTTTTCTTTTTTTTTTGGTCAATAACTGCAGAATTTTATCACTTCAAATGAAAGAATGTGGTATGTACAGTATGTCAAGCATCTCCATCCTATTGTCTCTATTGTACTCTAATATTACACTTGAGCCCAAAATGATTTTGCCCTGATTACCCCTTGTTTGGATAAAGCGCCAGCCAAACCATTTGCCTACCAATGGATCCATTGAAAGCTTGAAACCACTCACTATCCAATTGCTAATTTACCTCATGGTGTGTCAGTACTTCCAGATCCTTCATTGGTGTTCTTCAGTCACCCCACTGTTATATTCTCCAGGTTGAGTGCCTTTGCCACCCTCATCCCTTGTGGAAATGTTCTCAATCTGGCTCTTAGCAAGTCACCTTGATGTGTAATCTTCTAATCTGACTGTTGATAGTTTTGCTAGAAGGTGTCATAGAGTGACTTTTATTTGATGTCCTTCGTTGAACTAGGGACTATTCATTGTGTACTTGAGCTCATTCTTTGAATTTGGAATTGGACTTTTTTCTTTTCTATCATGAGTAACTTTTTTCCCCCGAATCCTGGGAAGTTGTATTTAAAACTCTTGTACATCAATTACATTTTTCTTTTGTTACTGATGATGAAGAAATTTGCTTTTCCTAAAATCGTTCACTGTTTGCCTGTGTTTTGTAGGCAGGGGTGATTGAAGAGATTGTGAATGATGCTGTTGACACTGCATTGGATTCAGAAGATATAGAAGAGGAGACAGAAGAAGAAGTTGACAAGGTTTTGACTGAACTTGCTGGTGAGACTGCTGCACAGCTCCCAGAAGCTGTCAGGAGAGAGAGGGTAAAGCAACCTGCACAGGCAGCAAGAGCTGCGCAGGAGGTATGTGCATCATAACTGCACTCTAAGTTCCTAAATCTATTTGCACTTTATGGTCTAACAAGACATTAAGGCTGTGTTTGGTTGCCATGGAAATATATTTGCACTGATGCAAAACCATGGCAGTGCAAATGATTTGAGTTTAAATTCTGACCTATTTTTGTTTCAAATTTTAGCTTATTTTGTTTGATTGCAGTATAAATGAAGTAAATTAAGACATGAGGCAGAATAAAGTAAAACCCAAGACAAAGTTAAATGAGAATTTGCATTTTTTTCATTTGCACTCCCATGCATTTGCACTAGTGCAAATAAAATTGCACTTCAACCAAACGCAGCCTAAGGAACAAATGATTTCTGTATTGCAGGAAGAACCTATAGCTGAGGGGGTTGATGATGAAGAAGAACTTGAAGAGATAAGGGAAAGGCTCGCCAGAGTGAGGTCATAACTGGCTATATCCACATTGAGTTTGTATTTTATTAACTTAGGTCAAGCTGTTGTTCAGTTGGAAGGCAATGCCTTCCCCAGTTGTTGGAACAAGTAGGCAATCCCAGCTTACCAAACTATTAGAGAAAATATTAAATGTAAAATCTGTATGATAACTTTGTCTATGTTTATGCTATAATTTAGCTAAATCTTTTTCCCTTTTTATTTTTACTCACTCTCCCTCCACCGATGACCTAGGATGTTCTTTAGTAAGGCATAAGTTCCATCTCCAAAACCCATAAACCTGCAGTGGGATAACACTAATCATTCATTACTCAAATTGATCATGGTCATGGATATCCTAGGTAAAACTAGACCCAGCTTGATGATATTAGTTCCCTAATTTGTTTCATTTCGTTCATTGAAACCTTCTGGTCAAACATGAAAAAAGGGTTCAGGTTACAGGAAAAGTCCTATTGCAAAATGAGCTTTCAAATACACCATTTCTCTACCTTGCTACTTTGGAAACTCCAGGTTCAATTTCTTCATAAACATGTAATCGCAACCTTTCTTCTACCTGATTTTCTACTTAGTAAATCCATATGTTGCTACCGATTGGATAATCCTGTTCTCTATACAGGTTCGGTGGCTCAAGAGAGCTTACTCATACTTCTTATTATCTTTAATGTTTTTTATTAGTAGCCTTCGTTTTATTTTAATGTTACTCCTGATTGGATTGGATATTCGGATTCAAATCTGGTTTGTTTATATTCGGTTTCAAATCAAATATAATCCATTGGAATTTTATATGGATTCTTACAAATTTGGATTGCAATCAGATATTGAACAGCATTAATAAATTAAAGAAAATTTTAAAATCTTTTTTTTTTTCCTTTTCTTGTGGTTCTTTTTAAGCTTGAATATGGAACTACACTTGCTTGCAAGAGTCCAGCATTCTTCATAACAAAATTCTAAGTGAATACTGATATTGGTTTATAGAACCCATTACTTAGATCAATAATTAAGGAGAAATTTAATTTAATTAGTATGGTAATCAATACTGGAAAAGAAGAGAATTGAATATACTATGGATTTGAATAGAAAAAAAGAATGAGTTTAGCTTAGAGAAAAGAAGATTAGGGCCCATTTGGGAAGGCTGAGCTGAAGATTCAGCTAAGCTGGCTCACTGCTCACTTGCCTTGAAGCGCTTTGCATAAGCTCTCTGTTCAAAGGGGTTAGAGGATGGCCCTTCAAATAACAAACTGACAGCCCACTTCCACTTGTGCTATCAGGATTTTTCACCAAACGTAGGGCCCACCTCAGAAAGAAAGAAGCTGCTGCACTTCAGCCTTCCAAAACGGGAGGGCTTTGGGGACACGGCTTTTGGCGTTCTGAGCTGGGCCTCAAACAGGAATGTCAGAAGCTGTGTTTGGTAAAAATTTGAAAGGCAAATATGGACTTTCTGGATGCCCAAACCAGCTACTGTGAGTAGCTTCTCCAGAACACGTGTGCTCAACCACCGCAGTTCAATTAACACAATACACCCTAAACACAGAAGCCCTCCCAAATAGGCTCTGAATAAAAAGAGCTACCGATACTTAATCTCTCCAAACCCACAGATGAACCATTGATTGGGGTGGCAAGTGGGGCCTAGAAGAGGTAGGGCTGGCATGTTTTTATGCCATGGCTTTGATGATCCACTGGCCCCTATATTCCTTTTTCCTTACCTATTCTTGGCCACCGTATTTCCTCTCGTTAAGCTCAGTTTGGAAGGAGTACAAATACAAATATGTACAGTGCAAATACATACAGAATATAAGGTTTTGCACTGTACATATTTGTATTTGTATTCTTTCAAAGAATACATATTCAAATATGTATAGTGCAAGTACTTACAAAATACAAGATTTTGAACTCTGTATATTAGTATTTGTATTCCTTCCAAACTAAGCCTTAAAATTGTTTTTGGCTTGTCATTAACATGTAAAAGCACGCACCACATTTAACAATTTCTGATTTCCTTTGTTTTTGGCTTGTCATGTTATTTACCAAGACTGTGTTTGGTTTGAAGGAAAAAATAGGGAAAGGAAAGGAAAGATAGGAAAATCTTTACAAACCTTGTATAGGTACATTTTCCTTCAAACCAAACATAACCTAAGAGGTAGGGATGTAATGGAGTCAATTCGAGTATGAGAATTGGACTATTCGAATTCACTTTGAATTGAAAGTTTAGAGCTCAAAACTTGACTTGAACTCAACTAATTGGAGTTGACGATTATAAATAAATTAATATTACATACTCGATTAGGCTCATCTTATGAGCCATGTTGGACCTAGATATTACGAAGCTCAAATTCAACTTCCAATATTTATCAAGTCAAGCTCAAGTAATTCAGATTAATACTCATTAAAGTGTGACACATCAGCATTTAGTTTCGAGAAGCACAAGGACATTGGGGGAAACAAGAATTTGACGTTTCTCTAAATGCCCCATGCACAAAAATCAAAGTGTTTCAGCTTTCTACCATTTATTTGATAAATGGTGAAACCAAACAGTTGTTTCATTTTACTTCATATGCAATAAACGCCAATACCTATGTGGCATTGATGTGGTGGCATTTTTTCAATAAACGCCCACAAAACAGGCATTTTATGGTTTCATCCAAGCCCAGCCCATTCCCGCTTCATCATCACCGAAGGCTTTTATAATAGGGTAAAATATAAAAACCTCCCCTGAGGTTTCTAACAATGATGAAAACCTCCCCTTAAGTTTCATTTTAACAAAAATCTCCCCTATAATTTTGAAAAGTCCTGTAGTTACCTCCTTTCTATCATTGTCTCATTCATTATTAAGAAAAAAAATATATTATTGTTTCTATAATAGAGACTTTGAAGTTACAATATTGCCTTTATTAGTTAAGAAATCTTTCAATATAATCAAAATGTCGGATTTGCCTTTTTAGACTTCACTCAATCATAATGAGTTTACAAAATTAAATTACTTTACTCTTTAGGGTATTTTTTTAGTTAAAAATTAAAAATTATTTTTTGGAGTATTTTAATAAATTTCCATCCTAATTGATAGATATAATAGTAAAATGGGAGACAACTTCAAGAATTTTCAAAACTATAGGGGAGGTTTTTGTTAAAGTGAAACTTTCAGAAACTTGAGGGGAGGGTTTTATATTTTATCCTATTATAATATACTACCACACTTTGAATGCATTCGGTACATAAATGTATTTTTTTTATTTTACCAAACACCAGTAAAAACCGGCATTTGCACACTCTTCCCAAACGGAGCAGAACCATTAGTTACTAAAATCTAAAATAGTTATAATTTACCACGTGTCATAAAGTGCATCCCACTGGAGTTTCGCAAGTAAGATCTTCTGTTCTCTGCTCCGCTTGTTGTCCAAGTCCTACTTTCCGAGTTCCGGGTTCCGCCTAGAAGTAAGAACTGAGAAGTAGAAGCGAACAACGTTAGTTGCTGACTGCAAGAAGAGTCTCCCTGTCTCGCTCTCTCGCTTGCACGTTTCGTTTCTCCCAGCAACTGTTCTATTCTTTTTTTTATTTGAATCACATTTCCCGGTCCACAATCCGTTCGTCCCGCTTTATCAGTTATGTCAGGTGCTTGGTTCCCTTCGTAGTTTTTTAAGTCCCCCATTCCCACTGAATACTGATCCAGTGATCTTTCCCTCTCGTTCTCACTCTACCCAATAACCGAGAAGAAATTAATTAATGGAGAAGAATCTCTGTTTTATGTTTCTTTCTCTTTTTCTTCTTCTTCTTCCATCTTGTCTCTCTTCTGCAACAATTCCTAATAATGACATTCGCCTTCCTTCTTCAAGGGCAAAATTTCCAAAAGCACAAGCAGAAAAGCTAATCCGGGAGCTCAATCTGCTCCCTAAAGACGCCGTTGAAGTGGTTGATGACTCTTCGGTTGCAGTTGCTCCGAAGCTCATCGAGAAAAGGTTTAAATTCCCAAATCTTGCCGACCCTGAACCTGAAGTTACCGCTGAAGATCTCGGTCACTATGCTGGATACTATCGCCTTCAGCACTCCCACGCCGCCAGGTAGTTAGTTGTTCATCCCTCATCCATTATCCATTCCATCCAACTGGTTCATACTTTCTTCATTCATCCAACCACCATTAACAGAAACAGAAGTAATTTCTTTCAGTTCTGCTTCATAAATAAATTTTAGGCCTGATGGGGGCCAGACCCAGGCCCAGGCCCAGTCCTGGTGTGAGGACTGGACCAGGTTGAAAATGATCAGCCCAACTTCTTAAGTCTCAAACTCTCAATTGGGATTTAAGCAAAAGCAATTGGTGGTTTATTTTCATGACATGAATTACTTGGAAAGTTTCAGGCTTGCCGCTTGGCATTATTTTAGGGGTGCTTAACCAAACCGAACCGTGGGCACATATTTGAAACCGAATTGGTTCCTTCGATTTTCAAGAAGTGTCAAATCGAAATTAAACCGAACCAGCAGGTTAATTCGGTTCAATTTTTTGGTTTTTATATTTATAAAATATATATTATATAGTATAAATAGATAATTATATATATATATGGTTAAAATAAATAACTTATTGCCTGCACAGAATAATTAAACAATAAAATATTTGAGAATATAATCAACCCAACTTCAGTCTTCAGCTTCATCCTAAGGTGCTCACAAACTCCTTAGTAACTTTATTTACTAAAACACTATTATACAAAGCAAGGCAATTCAAATAAACTAATTCAACATCTACTTGTAAGGTCTGAATTGAAAACCCAGGACAATCATGATTTGATTACATAGTTGTTCTTAATACTGTGATGATCCCCTTTCTAGGATGTTCTACTTTTTCTTCCAATCGAGGAACAGCAAGAGGGATCCTGTTGTCATATGGTTGACTGGAGGGCCAGGATGTAGCAGTGAAATAGCTCTTTTCTATGAAAATGGGCCTTTCACCATTGCAAATAATCTATCCCTTGTCTGGAACGAATATGGATGGGACATGGTATGTACAGTTATTTCCACTCACTTCCTTCTTTGATCAATCTGAGTTAGAGTTAGATATATCTTCGGTGTAATAAGATATTTGCCATAATATCATACTCTTTATCTTCATTGATGTCATTTAGTTTTTTCCTTTAGGCTATGTTTGGTTTGAAGGAAAAAGTAGGGAAAGGGAGCCTTTTAATATTGGCTAAGAGATGTGAACTTTGTTGGCTCCTGCATATATGTTTGTCTGTGTCAAAGCTTTGTAAATACAAACTTACTGGTTATGTTGGAGCTTTAGGTTAATTTCCATTCTTTCTGCAGGCATCGAATCTTCTGTATGTTGACCAGCCTACTGGAACTGGGTTTAGTTACAGTTCTGATAAGCGTGATCTCCGTCACAATGAAGAGGGTGTTAGCAATGATCTATATGATTTCTTGCAGGTCTATTTTATTACTCCCGATGTTTTACTGTTCTAAACATTATAGAAGTGGGTGTACTTTAAGGTCATTTCCTTCCAAGTTCCAACCACTGGTGCCTCATCTGAAAAGAACAGAAAGTTCCTTTGGTCTAACTATTGATGTGTTCAGCTTGGAACTCCCCCCTCCCCTGAGAAAAAGAGAATAAGGAAAAGAAAAACACTGACAAAAGGGAAAAATTTTACTCATGGATGCTTACAGTTTGTTTGGTTGACAAATAATAACCTGAACTTGACATTGGATTTTTGTTCTTGATGCTAGGCGTTTTTTTCTAAGCATCCTCGGTTTGTGAATAATGACTTCTACATTACTGGGGAGTCATATGCTGGGCACTACGTCCCTGCTTTTGCCGCTCGTGTTCACCAAGGAAACAAAGCTAAAGAAGGGATCCACATCAACCTGAAGGTACAACTGCAATTATAAAAGATTGAGTCATATTTCACTGGTTCAGCTTTCTTTCTTGACTTGTATAAACTGGAAATGTTCGAACAGGGATTTGCCATTGGCAATGGGCTTACCCATCCAGCAATCCAGTACCGAGCATACACAGATTATGCATTGAACATGGGAATAATTAAAGAATCTGACTACCAAAGTATTAACAAGTTGCTACCAGCTTGTGAAATGTCAATAAAGCTTTGTGGTAATTCTTCTCTACTGAGACTTCATCTGCTCATTTTTCTCTCATTGGTAGTTACAGTCCTTAAAGTTATTTTGACATACAAGTCCATATTGGCCGTTCATTTAAAGCAATAACTAATAAACATCAGGAGCAGCCAAGTACTTTTGGTAGGATAATGCTGCCAAGAGGCATTTTATTTGATCTAATGATGGAAGCGTTATTTCAGGCACTGATGGTAAAGTATCATGTGCGGCATCATATCTTATTTGCAACACCATATTCAACAGGATCATGAGCCTTATTGGTGATACGA
Source organism: Nelumbo nucifera (assembly GCF_055504915.1). Classification (NCBI taxonomy): domain Eukaryota; kingdom Viridiplantae; phylum Streptophyta; class Magnoliopsida; order Proteales; family Nelumbonaceae; genus Nelumbo; species Nelumbo nucifera. The sequence goes on along the minus strand of NC_142654.1, from coordinate 7,531,501 downwards.
ATGTAAGGAAGCACATATATATCTATCTTATCTCTTTTACGTTTGCAACACCATATTCATGTCTTTGGCTAACATTGTCTTGTCTTCAATCTGCAGTACTATGATATCAGAAAGAAATGTGAGGAGAGGCTATGTTATGATTTCTCAAATATGGAAGAATTCCTGAACCAGAAGTCTGTAAGGGAAGCTCTTGGAGTTGGGGACATTGAATTTGTATCATGTAGCCCTACTGTCTATCAGGCCATGATGATGGACTGGATGAGGAATCTGGAAGTTGGTATCCCTGCTCTTCTAGAAGATGGAATCAAGTTACTAGTGTATGCTGGAGAATATGATCTCATATGCAACTGGATTGGTAAGTTCCTTGGTTTGAGATAACAAGCCATCCTTTTCATTATTTGATAGCACGCTTATTGTTCATTAAGAATGTCAGTTAAAAGCGGTTTATGTATATTGTGCAGGGAACTCTAGGTGGGTCCATGCCATGGAATGGTCTGGTCAGCAAGAATTTATAGCATCTCATATTACTCCATTTATAGTCGATGGTGAAGAAGCAGGACTGTTGAAAAGCTATGGGCCTCTTAGTTTCCTCAAGGTTCAGCCACAACTCTTCCACCCAGATAACTGTTAGAAATATCTATTTGTAAGTGGAGAATGTGTCTCAACTGTGTAAATTGATTTATATTATGGTTGTCTGGTGGAACAGGTTCATGATGCCGGTCACATGGTCCCTATGGATCAGCCTAGGGCTGCACTGGAGATGCTGAGGAGGTGGACCCAGGCACCAGAAAATGAGGTTGCTGATATGTGATGACCCCAACCATGCAAGCCACAGTTGCCTCCTTTATTGATGGCACCTCTTGTTTGCCGCCTTAAAGATGACTGGGGTTTTGATGCAACCATGATATGGTTTTTCTCCCCCCACTGAGCTGAGCTCTCTCAAGTCTCAAGACTTGTGAATATTTGCCCAAATTCATTGTTGTTTTCAGTCTTGAGCGAGGAAGTTGACTATTAAAGGACTTCATGCTTAGGAAGAGTGTGATGGACTAATAAAGTAATTCTTGAATTCGACCTTTGAAAATTATTTCCTACTCAAATGAATAAAAGAAGCAAAAATTACTACATTTATGGTTCTGGAACTAGTTATTATCAAGCAATAGTTTCCTTTATATTTTAAAGTTGCTTTCTTCTGTGCTAAAGTTTTAATAACTACAAAAAAGTAATTGAGGTCGATTGCCTTTTCGGAGAATTACAACAAAATTCTGAGTTAATGAGGAAAAGTGCTATATGATAACTTCAATGGTGAAACTTACCCCTAAACCTGCACCGCTTAGGAGTTCTATCTTTTTTAATGTTTGACTTCGATAATTTGGTGTCATACTTGATTTTTTGTTCTCTAGAAATAATCTGATTTATACTTGTTTTTCTTTTCTGACATCTATTCATCTTAGACATAAGTGATTCCAAAAATTGAGTGCAAGCCATAATGAAATGATCTCCACAATTGAAGCTGTGATCAACACTAAAAGAGGAGAAACAGATGGTGGTTGGGGAATGGGTGAGAGAGAGAGAGAGAGAGTTTCCTGCCTGGCTGCCTCAACTGAGTCCATTGTATTCTTGTACAACATACTAAAAATCTTGTTTTTACAAGTTACATTCTCCTTTTTCTTTCCATCGTTGGCTTGCCAAGAGCACCTAATTTCAACTGTTTTTTTTTTTTTGTGTGTGTGTTTAATCCCAAGAAAACCATTAGGAAAATCCAGGTAGAGCAAAAAATAAATCAATAGTTCTTTAGAATTGGAGTTTTAAAGAAATATTGATCCTAGAAACATTTAAGGACATATCCACAGTCTCTAGTGGGAAAAATAGACCAGGAATTGAATTGAATTGATTCAATTGTCAGTTCACCACATCCATAGTATGTAATACCAAGGTAAAAAGTTCACCACAACCACTGATAACTTACAGAAGAATCGGCGTCGAGAAATGTGTACCAGATCTCGGAAATATTAACAGAGCACATTAGAATGAACTAATACCAGCTCCAACTCCATATAAACTCTTCAAGGTCTCAATAGCTGGACGGAAGTTTGAGCGTAAAGGAACAACAGAAGTGACACGCAGGTGCCGTGCGTTGCCGTTCCTTGGTTTGGACAGCGTCATTCGGAACATCTCTCCCTCCAGCACTTTACCAGCAGTCACACCTGAAAATGGTCGCACTCAATTTTGTCTTTTTTTTTTACTTTTATTTATATTTTTCCAAGTTTTCAAGCCAAGGGAATGAGTACCTGCAAATGGGTTAAGCTTGGCGAAGTCGAAAAATTCATCTGCAGAGCAACCAAAGAGAACCCTAGCAGCCCTATCGAAGCATATCACTACGAAAACTTTCTCATCCGTCGCAACGGAACACTGCAAAACAGGCAAAGGCCCAGTTGTTTACTGCCACCCATCCAGGAAGCAATGCCCCAAGAGTCTGGACTAAAACAACGGAATATATGGAAAGCAGCAGCAGAAATAGAATACTTAACGAGAACACGGTAGAGACGTTTCGAACTAGAGGAGCCTGGATTGAAGACATTGAAGTCACAGGATTTGCAGAGAGCAGGGGTACTGTTCTCCGGAAGTGTCCTCTCGCAGACAGAGCATACTCTGTAGCAGAAGCTCGTGTGATCCATGGCTACCACTGTGCAGATGACTGTTGAAGGCTTTTCATCTTCCATATCTTTTCCGGGGTTTCGGTGTACGCCTGCTTTAACCGGAAGTCCCAAAACGTCACCGTCCTGTTGCTCAAGTTCGGGGCTTGTTAGGGTTTTTCTTCTATTTCTGTAGTTCTTCCAATTCCCATCTTCAACTTTTTCCCGCCAACCCAACCAAATCTACGTGGCGGGGCCAGGCCATCACATTTTGATGGCCAGATAAAACCCTTTTCGTTCGTCGATGTAAATAGTAAAGTTCAATTTTTGGGGCTAGCTGATGCTTCCCGGGAAAAAATTAAATCTTGAAAACCCATCACTTATTTCTCTCCTAGAATCATGCAAATCCATCAAACAAGCACTGCAAATCCACGCTCAACTCATCCTCAAAGGCCTCAACCACAACATTTTCTCTTTGAGCAGACTGATCTCCTTCTTTGCTCTCTCCAGTTCACGGGATGCTCTTGATCATGCTCGACTTCTTCTCTCGCAAATTGATCGACCCAACTTGTTCATCTGGAACACCGTGATCAGAGGTTACTCTCGCAGCGAATCCCCTCGTGAGGCCATCGTTCTGTACAAGTCGATGGTTGCTGAAGGCGTCGTCTCTCCGAACAACTTCACATACCCCTTTTTATTGAATTCTTGTGCAAGGTTGTCCAGTGTTGAGTCAGGGCGAGGGATTCATTGTCACATAATAAAGAACGGGTTCGAGTCAGATGTCTTTGTTAACAACTCTCTCATCCATTTGTATTCAAGTTTCGGGTACCTGGATTGTGCTCGTCTTCTATTCAGCAAAAGTTGTCAGAGAGATCGTGTTTCTTACAATACATTGATCGGTGGCTATGCTCGAGGGGGTCAGCCTGCTGATGCATTGGATCTCTTTGGACAAATGCGGATTTCGGGTATTGATCCTGATGAATTCACTATCGTTGCTTTATTGTCTGTTTGTTCCACGTTGAACGATCCGAAGACTGGGAAAATTATCCATCTCTTGGTTGTCAAGAGTCTGGATATATACGAGAACAACGTTTTATTAACAAATGCTCTTATTGATATGTACGCGAAGTGTGGAATGATGGATATGGCAAATACAGTGTTCAATACAATGGGGAGTAGGAAAAGCACTCCGGCGTGGAGTTCAATGGTGTCTGGTTATGCTAGGTGTGGAGAAATTCTCACTGCTCGCCAACTTTTCGACCAGATGGGTGACAGGGACTTGATTTCTTGGACAGTCATGATTAGTGGTTATTCTCAATTAGGGTGGTATAATGAGGCATTGGAACTTTTCGCAGAAATGGAGGGTGTGGGCTTGAAACCAGATGAAGTCACTTTGGTTGCTGTTCTTTCAGCCTGTGCCCAATTAGGTGCTCTTGAGATTGGCAGAAGGCTTCATTATCAATACATAGAAGATAGGATGCTTGAAAAAAATGCAATTCTTAGTACAGCCATTGTAGACATGTATGCAAAATGTGGAAGCATAGAGCTTGCCCTTGAGATTTTTCAAGGAACTCCTGCAAAATCAAGGACCATCTCTCTGTTCAACTCCATGGTCAGTGGTCTTGCTCAGCATGGACTTGGTAGGACTGCTATGACAATCTTTGGAGAAATTGAGTCAGCTCATTTAAGACCAGATGTAGTTACCTTTGTCGGAGTTTTATGTGCTTGCAGTCACGGGGGTCTAATTGAAGAGGGTAATAAAATATTTGAATCCATGTTAAAGGATTATGGAATTAAGCCACAAATTGAGCATTATGGTTGCATGGTTGATCTTCTGGGGCGAGGTGGACATTTGAAGGAGGCCCATGACTTTATCCAGGGAATGCCATTTGAAGCAAACTCAGTAATATGGAGAGCTCTCTTGGGTGCTTGCAGAATTCATCAAAATGTTGAAATGAGTGAAATTGCAGGTAAGAAACTCCTTGAGTTGGATCCTGATCATGGGGCTCGTTATGTTTTGTTGTCTAACATGTTTGCTGATGTAAACCAATGGGAAGAAGCTAGAAGAGTGAGGAAACAGATGGAAGATAAGGGCATCCAAAAACCATCAGGTTGGAGCTATATAGAGTTTAATGGCAGTATACACCAGTTTTTGGCAAGTGACAGATCACACCCTCAAGCCAAAGAGATCAAGTTAATGCTTGAGGATATGACCAGACGACTGAAGGCTGCTGGATATGTCCCTGATACAACCCACGTGCCATTTGATATAGATGAGGAAGAGAAGGAAACTATTGTTTCTTATCACAGTGAGAAGTTAGCCTTAGCATTTGGCTTGATCAACTTTAGTCCTAATATGACTATACGTATAGTTAAGAACCTTCGAATCTGTGGAGATTGCCACTCAGCCTTTAAACTCCTTTCTGAAATTTTCATTAGAGAAATAGTCGTGAGGGATACAATCAGGTTCCACCATTTTAAGAATGGATCTTGTTCTTGTATGGATTATTGGTGATTGGTCATGAACAATGATGGTACAAAATGGATCTAAATAGAACATACTTCAGTCATGTAACCTACCTTTTTAGTTTTAGCCAGACCTATTGTTCTGGGTCATTCATTAGCTTGGTTAGCAATCTTTATAATTTGCATACAAGACATCTTCCAAACTTGATGAATATTTACTATTTCCCAGAAAACGGGATAAATGTAAATAGCATTTATTCTCTATGATGTAAACACTGTTGAATCATGCACATCATCTAATGGAATGATCTTTTTGATGATCTGAATGTGCATTTTGAAACCATGGAATTGAAATTATCCGGATTTATGGTTCTTGGTATTTGAATAACGAACAGAGAGGTGAATGAGGCTCTGAGCTACTTGGGTAAGTTGCAACAGGAGAATGTTAAACCAGATTCTTTCACTACGGAGAGGGTCTGCTAGATTGGCGTGGGGGAGTGGAATTGAGTTTTGTTTTCTCTTATGTGGTTCATAGACAATGCCTTGCCTTAGGTTGAGGTAAGTGAAGTATCAACTATCAAGGAGTGGAATTGAGATTTATTTTAATCCTGAATTTAGTAAGCTACATAACCTTGCATTGGTTAAATTATTCCAACTTGAATGACCATTAAAAGCCAGGAATTCTAATAAAATGTGGTGATCAAATGATAAAGATCATCTGGTTCTACTTTTGGATGGCGATCAATAAGGAATGTTGAGATGGCTAAGTGAAAGGAGTAGAAGACATATAATTTATAATTGAGTCCACTAGAGGAGCTGACCTTGAGTCATTCCAATGTTTGATAGAAAAGGACGGTAAAATAGTTCATGGTGAAACAAGTAGAGAAAGAAAAGCAGAAATACTTCACCAAAAAGAAAGCTGGAAATAGTATCTATTATCTATATCTATATCTATACTACTATAAAAAGTGAGAACAACTCCCATGGCTTCTGTACTTTTTCTTGACCAGAATACCTCTCTTTTTGAAATTGATTCATTTCTATTGGGAGGGAAAAACTTGTTACTTGAATACTATTATTCAGTTCATTCTATTGCTTCTTTAAGTCTCATATTTAAGGCATTAATTCCCATTCTCTCTCTTTAAATCCCATATTTTAGGTACCTATGTTTCTCAATATTAAACTTCACTAATTAAATTCATGAACAATAATTCAAAAGTATAAAAAAAAAATCAATTAACCTAAAAACAAAACCAGTTTTTTTCAGGTGGTGGGTAAGCAGTTCAGCCTTTTAGATCAAATAGGTGACCAAAAATTCCATCATTAAACACTTTAAAGTAGATAAAACATAGGAAAAAAGAAAAGATAATTTATATAAAATTTTGGACACATCTCTAATACTATATATTCATCATATTAAACAAAAATAAGTGTGAAAAATAAGTATATTTTTACTAATGATAGAAGTGGATTCAAAATTTGAAATTGACCCAAAAGCAAAATGATTTTCAATTCATGTGGTGGGTCAATAGTTCAACCATCTAAGTCAAATGGGTTAACCTATGATGTCATAATTAAATAATAAAAATTTTAAAATAGATAAAAATATTATAAGTTGTAAGAAATCATGGAAATTTTTTAGGAAAAATATGGCACATCTCTAATATTATATGTTCATCATGCTAAAAAATAAATATGATAAATAAAAATTATTTTTATTATTGATAGAATCAAAAGAAAAATATAAATAATGTATAATCCATGACCTCACTACTGGGTCAAGTAGTTCATTGGTTTAATTAGTAGTCATTAGGGTTGTTCACGGGTCGGGTTGGGTCGGTTTACTGAGGTTTTTCCAATCGACCCGACCTGGTCGGGTTACCTGAGATGGAAACCGAAACCGACCCAGTGTTAAGCAAAACCAACCTGGTTGATTTGAGTCGGGTTGGGTCAGTTTGGGTCGGTTTCGACTAAGGGGGGCGGACCAAGTTAGAATTAGAATAGAAGACAGAAGTTATCAAGAAAATAGAATGTGAAACTGTATTAGAGAAAGAAGACTGAAATTTGTATATTTCAAGAAACTTTCTAAGTTCTAATGTAAGTAAAAAAGGACACCTAATTCTAATTGTAATTGCCTAATTGGTTGCCTATTTGGTGTAAAAGACTATAGAAACTAGGATCCTTTGATTCTTTTCTTTAAACTTTTCCAAAAAAATTCCTTGTCTAGTTGTCTTACAATATTTGCCATTAATGTTATTCCTAACTAGAAAACTAGGTTAGGTTGTAATTAGGAATTAGGATAGAGACAACTTAGTTAAGTAGGAACTAAGTCGGTTTGGTTCGGGTCGGGTCGGATTCAGTTTTCACACAAGAAAATCGAAACCGACCCGAACCATCAGTTTATGAATTTGTACAACCGGAAACCGACCGATGCTGATGAAAACCTAGCCGACTCGGGTTGGGTCGGTCTGGGTTGATTGATTTGGTCAGGTTGGGCCTTCTTATGAACAGCCCTATTGGTCATAGTGTTATTGACCAAGTCAATGGATTTTTTTTAGGCAAGCAACTTATAGTAAATGGACTTCAAATCCCAGTCGAGTGATAGGTCAACCAATTTGACCAATTGATTTGACTTTAGGATAAAAAGCATTGATAAAAACCAATATTTTAAAAAGTGATTGGGATCGCATTTCCCTCTAGTTAGATAATTCAATTTATGATATCGTGGATTAAATAATAAAATAAAATATAGAAAATATTATAAAACTTATAAAAAAAATTAGCATGTCTTTAATATTATATTTTCATCATATTAAACAAAAAATGTGCACAAAATGAGAATTATTATTATTATTATTATTATTATTATTATTATTGTTGTTGTTGTTGTTGATGGAAATGGCTAAAATACCCAAAAAAAAAGGAAAAAAAAACTAATGTCCTATACATAACATGTTAACCTGATCAAATAGGTCAGTGGTTTAACCAGTAAGGTCATTTGGTTGTTGACCAAGACAACAAAATTATTTTAGTTGAAACATTTTGTCTAGGTAACATGTCAGAACCAATTTGAGTGTCCAATTCAATTACAAGGTAAAAACATTGATATATTGATATAAACTACAAGTCATAGGATTTGAAACCAGGTCTTTAGGTTGAAAGAGAAATAAATGATTTAATTTAGCATCATTTACTAAAACATCCCCTATAGTTTTATAATTTTACTAAAACATCCCCTATAATTTGCAATCAATTTACTTGATCAACCTTTAAATGAAAGTGGAAAGTGATAGTTTTTGCATTAGCATTCATTCAAATAAATTTAATCAAAGAAACTAAAAACAAAAATGCCATTTTCATTCCTACTAAAACATAGATAACCACTCTATTTTTATCTATTTGGTCAATTTTATTTTCTACACAAAAAAAAAGTGTTAAGGGTACTTTTGGAGTAAACAACCATGGATCCATACCCTTAAACATTTTGCACTCAATTTAGGGGTACTTTTGGAATAAACAACTATAGGTTCATGCCCTTAAACATTTTCCACTTAGTTTAGGTGATCACGTTACTATTTTCATATGGCAAAACAAATAGTTCATAATGAAAGGTCGATTAAGTAATTAGGTTACAAAATATAAGGGGTATTTTAGTAAAATGAAAACTATATGGTGGATTTAAGTAATCTATGAAACTATAGAGGGTGTTTTAGTAAATGATGGATTTTTTAACAACACTTAAAGGGTGTTTTAGTAAAATGAAAATTATAGGATATGTTTAAGTAAATTTGTAAAACTATAGGGGTGTTTTAATAAATGACGGATTTTTTAACAACACTTAAATTATTATCATAATCATTTGAAATTGACACATGCATACTTTTATTAGTATTTTCAAAATAAATCACATTAAATACCACGTCAACATAATTTTACCATTAGAACATTACAGTACAATGAACACTTGTGATCAAGGTTTTTAAGTAAATCTTGGGTCGAATGGTCCAATCATTTGAATAGAACGGATGGCCCATTCTAACAAAAAAAATAGCCAAAACCGTTGGAGGGTTTGAACGACCAAGTCAGTAGTTTATTGATCAAATCAATGATTTTTAGCGAAATAACGGTTTTAAGGTAAAACGGAACCAGTCATCATTTTCTGGTCCAACCGTCTGGTCCAGTATGGCTTTGAAAGCCATGCTTGTGATTTTGTCTCACTTATTAGTGGAAGACAACAATATAAAAATAATGTTAACATCCTAACCAAACACCACTTAAGTGACCAGAGAAAATGCATGGTGAAATAAGTAGAGAAAGGAAATCTGGGAATAGTATTGATTAAAAATGACAAGAAAACTCGTGATTGCTAATAAGAAAGAAGACTATCGAGGTGAAGTATATTATTCTACCCTCTTTAAAGGGGAAAAACTTTGGCTGTTGAGGGCCAACAGCTTTTCTTTTTTTTTTTTTTTTTTTTCTGCGTCATGGGGCTACACAACAAGGGGTAGCCCATCCCTTTTCCCTTAACCACCCCAACCCCTGGTGGCAGCGGGATTTGATCCTAGGCCTCTATTCCGATGAATCAGAGAACCTACCAACTGAGCCGCCGGGCCAATAGCTTTTCTTGTTGAGATAGTTTTTGGGCTGGGCATATTACCATGAGAGTGGGCAAATTAGTAATTGCCTTCTAATTTATTTTGAGTAAAAACAAAAGCGTGTCCTTAAATTGGTGAACTGCCGTGAATATGTCCAACCCAGAAACTCTCTCAACAGGAAAGGCTATTGGCCCCCAACAGCCAAAGTAAACCCGTCTAAAAGCTCCTGCCACGAGGGATGTTAGTAATAATTACTAATTAGTAATTCTGCCTTGACCCCACCCAATCAGCTTGGGCTTTGATCCTAAAACAGATTTTGGTTAAAATTGATCCATGCAGAATCGTTAACATTAAGTCTGCATTTGGTTTCAGTGCAATTTTATTTGAATTAGTATAAATGCAAGGGAGTACAAATGAAAAGAATGCAAATTCTAGTTTAAGTTTGTATTGGGTTTTATTCTATTTTGCTTAAGGTCTTATTTTATTTTCTTTTTACTATAATCAAATAAAACAAGGTAAATTTTGAAATAAAAATAAATCAGAATTTGCACTGCCATAGGTTTGCATTGCAACCAAACACATCCTAAGGATTCGTTTGATTCATAGGAATAGGGGTTTAAAACCAGAATTGGAATGTTCCATGTGAATTCCAACTATTTGTCTGAGCAAAATCAGAATCTGATTCTTTTTTTTTTCTCTTGTGGAATGACCATTCCCTTTGCCTCCCTTGAGAATGAGAATCTCATTCTAGTTAATTACGATCTCAATTATAATTCTCACCTGAACCAAACAGATGGGGATAAACCATTTCAATTCCAATTCCAAGGGATTTCAATTTCAATTTCAACTATGAACCAAACAAATAAAAATCATTCTAAAATTAATAACATAGATATTGTTAATGGTACGAGTTTAAGTCAGGTTCAATGATCCCATTTCACTTAGTTAGATTGAGTTGAGACAAACCACACCAAATATGATCCATTCTTACAAGCTGCTCATTCGTATGATTCAATCTAAATGTGTATGATTATACATAAATACATATATACATATATGTATGTATATAAATTTATATAAAATTGTTCTTAATGTTTTTTTTTTCTAAAATATATAGGAAGAACAGTTGAGTTGTGAGCGCATCGCCGAAAAGAAAAAGAATCTATGAGAATTGTATGTATGTATGCATGTATATCTATATAAATATATTAAGTTGAAATGTATAAATAAGAAGGTATGAGGATGAGGTAAATGGAATATAACAGTATTTTTTGCCCCTTTTTTTCATTGAAATTACAAGAATGCCACTCTCTATCAACTCTCTCTCTTTTTCTTTTTTTTTTCTTTCAAAATACAAGAATGCCACTCTCTCTCTCTCTCTCCTTATAAATATAAGAATGCCACTCTCTCTCCAATTGAGGGAGACCTCTAGCTCAACATCTTGGCTGCTAGGGGACCTGCAATCAAAGGTAGTCGAGTTCAAGCCGAACCGAGCTTGAACTTCTGAGCTGAATCTCAAGTCTCTAATTTGAATCAAGCTTAAGCTAGACGACACCTCGGCCATTGAGGGAGACCTTGGCTTGACACCTCAGTCATTGAGGGAGACCTCGGCTCGGCACCTTGACAACTAAGGGAAACTTCAACTCAACACCTTGTCAACTAAGGGAGATCTTAGCTCGACACCTCGTCTGCTAGAAAAACCTCAGCTCAATACTTCAACAACTGAGGAAGACCTTGATTTGGCACCTCGGCAATTGAGGGAGACCTCGGCTTGGCACCTTGACTGCTTGAGAGACCTACAATTAAAGGTAACTAAGCTCAAACTTCCAAGCTTTTGACTCGAGCCGAGCTCAAGCCTCTAATTCGAATCAAGCTCAAGCTTGATAGTTTATGAGCGAGCCCCTACAACACAGGGCCCCCTTCGCTAGTATATATTTAATTGAAAAATCAAAAGCAAGACTGTTTCAAGAATATCTAGATCAGCCCTGAACCAAATGAGATGAAAGGCTGGTGGAGACAAAGACGGTCTTGGTTCATGGAAATCCTAACTCCTAAGGCTTAGTTTGGAAGGAATACAATTAGAAATATGTACAATATAAATACAAGGTTTTACACTCTACGTATGTGTATTTGTGCACCTTCTAAAACTGAGCTTAACGAATTTGTTACTATTCATAATTTGCATTTTTTTATTTTGTTAATGGTGTGATTTTATTATTGGTTAATGGTGTGGAGCCAAGTGTATGTCTTTGAAAGTTCAGGGTTATTGATAGTTGCACTTGACAGGCTCCAAAGTTGTAGTTTTCCCAATTTTATATTTGGAGAAGTATGGATTTGTCCAATGCAAATTTCTAATTTATACTGCAGAGCTATAAATATTCAAAAGGACCACAACCCACATTTTATGCACCAACACCCCCAATGAATTGGCATCAATTTTGAGCCTGCACCTACCCCAACAGTACTTTGAACCTACAAATTCTGACCCTGGGCTGATCGGTCATTCTCCCTTTCATATTCGCTTGCAATCTGGATTTCGAACCGAATACAAATCCGATAAGATCCAATTCGAATCCGAATATATAAACGAATCAAATTTGGATCCATCTTATATCCGATTCGATTCGACCCGTTAGAAATTTTAAGTAAAATTCTGTTTGAGGAAAGGGTTTTCTGGTAAATTTATCAGTCGTTAATCAAATTTGGATCCATCTTATATCCAATTCGATTCGATCCGTTAGCAATTTAAGTAAATTCTGTTTGAGGAAAGGTTTTTCTGGTAAATTTGTCAGTCGTTTTGATTTGGAGTATTTGCTGGGAAAGCTTGTTCTAGTCGCACTCTCAGAGATAAACAATCTGTGGCGTCTAAAGAAAAATCTCTCTCACGTACAATAAGAATCTTGAATTCTTTTATTCTGACTTGAAAAGAAGCACGAAGAACGAAGGAATACAAGGAAGACGGAGAAAGGAAAATTCCCACATTTCCAACCTTCGGAGGCTTCTGTTCGAAGCACAGAAAGAGCAGAGCCATCAAAAGGTGCAAATTTTCAAATGTTGAATCTCCTATAATTCTTCTTGTAACCCATATGATTTGATCCAATTTGATATTCATTTTAATCTGTTTGGCGTTCTTTACTCATTCGATTTTCTTTTGCAGGGAGGAAATACATATGGAGATCGACAAGGCAATTAGAGAAAGTAACGATACAAGGTTGAAGACCAAGTACAACAACGCAGTCTACGTTATACAGAGAGCTTTCGCTTTATACTCGTAAGCTCTTATCCCCTCCTTCCAATGTTGTCACGTGTTTTCTGAGTTCGATTTTTTGAATTCAGATTTTTCAGCAAGACAACAACCTTTTTTTTTTTTTTTCTAATTCAAGAATAGACTTGGTTATTCTTGTCCGTTTTCTTCTTTTTCGTTATAAAGTTGGGTGTGTTGATTGAATCTTACGAGTTTCTGTAACGGGTTTTCTTTTTTACTCTTCATTATGTCTGGTTTATGAGTTTATAACTAGATCAATGCGTAGACGAATGAAGAGATTTGTATGGTTAAATAGTTGGGATATGTCTTTTTTGATTATGATATTGATTGTTTGTGACAAGTATCATTTTACTTTAGTTGTTTTATTTATGGAAGAAGTGGTTGGCAACTATAAGGAAATTCTAAAAGACATTTTACTCTGATGAACTAAGGCTGTTGTGAGAGAATATAGTGATTAAAATTCCAGAATGACTAACCCAGAGGAAACTTTGAAGAATTTGCTTTGATGATACAATTGAAAATTTGAAATGAACATTCTATCAAATTGTTCTAAGAACATGCTACACCCTAACAAGATGTACTGATAAGTGGGAAACACCAACCAAACAACAAGACATAAAAGGCTTCTGTTGCATGGAGAGAGTTAAAGGAAACTGTGGTTTTCCAGAAAATGTTGGACCAGTACCTCCTCATTTTACTTTTGTCTTCTTTTTCTCCTTTCTTTTTCAGAAGAGATCAACAGGTAGGTTAATCTAAACCTCTGCCTATTCTCAATCAAGTCAAGATTGAGATGCTTTTTAGTTGGTGTCGTCCAGAAGTTAATCATTATCATGGCATACAGAAATCATACACTGATTGGGATATGGTGTCACCTGACACAATTGAGAATTTCTTCCTTGGTATGGAGCTGCAATATGGTATTTTTTCATATTCTTTAGAACTATGATAATTAACATTGAGAGGAAAGCAGAGAAAAGTAGGGGTTTACATAGACAAAGTCAAGGGCAAGAAGTGCAACTGCATCCACAAAAGGGTAAAACATCCCAAACTTATACCAGAGAAATCTAAGTTGTCTTGAAGGGTTTGCTGGCAATATGACAACACAATTATGTATCCTCACATTTGGACCATGTAAAGAGCAGGGGTTTTGACATGGCTAATTATGTGTGGTTGTCAAGGAGAAAATGTGTTGCATCTCTTAAGTAGTTGCTTTGCTGCAAATTTTGTTCGGAGATTGTTAGTGTTCAACCGAACTGAGAAGAGAGAGAAAGGAGAAAAGTGTCTAACTGAGAAGACAAAGAGTCTAACCCAGTCGACCATATATTTAGACTTGGTAAATAAGTGTACAAGGACAAAAATACCCCTGTCTAGACAGAAGGCATATAACTCATACATTACTGATATGGAAAAGACTGAAACCCTATTTAGTCAACTCTAACACTCCCCCTCAAGCTGGAGAATATATATCATATAATCCTAGCTTGTTACATATGTAGCTCATTCTTCTTGAATTCAACCCTTTTGTGAACAGATTTGCCCATTGATCACTTGTTCTCACATGCTCTGTCCTATCACACCATTGATGACCTTTTCCCTTACAAAGTGACAATCTACCTCTTGAAAGCTGAAATGTTGCAGTCGAAGTAGTAGAAGAGAGAAGGAGACCAAGAGGTGCTGAGAATGTCGAACTGAATAACCCAGTCGACAGTACTATTATTTATATTATATTATAGTACAATGTTACAGGAAATGTCTGGAATGCCCTCGATTAGTGATGGGACACCCAGACTACTTAAAACAACAAATAAACTTAGGCCCATTAACATAGGCCCAGTACATAACAACTTAAACACAAATACAGACTAATAAGAACACTTATCAGCCGAACCATCAATACATAAAACCCCTCAACCTAACACTCCCCCTCAAGCTAAGTGATGAAGGAAGATTTGGCCCGACCTCGTAACCACTCAACACGTGGCAAAGGCAACAGCTCGGCACAACAGCACGCCCAAGGCGCGAGCTCCGAAGGGAGGAACCAGCGGTCCGAACTCCCTACAAGGAGCCCGAACTCCCTACAGGGAGCCCGGGCTCTCCCTTAGGCCCCAAGCCTTACGAAACAACCCGAACTGGCCCGGCCCATGGCAATTCGGGCCACACCCCTATCCGAACTCAAGACTTAACCTCGCACACCACTCCAGCACTTCGCCTCCAGGACGCCAAACTAAACAAACCGCACCGTACCTGACACCGAAGGAGTCCGTATCCAGGGGCGGCGCACTTGACTGACTTGGGATCTGACGCTTGACAGCCGCACTTCAAACGGCCACCTGCCACCACCACCTGCCACCGCCATCTCTAGTTACAGAGACGGCTCCGACAAAGAGAGCAGTGGCGGTTCTGCCCCAGCAAAGGTGATGACACCCGAACTGGCAAAAGCACAGAAGTAATCATACCTGACCTGACAGAAGCTTAGGAGTGAGTGCACGAAGTGGTTATAAAAGGCTCTCTACCCCCCAAGAACAAGGTATGTGAACTTTGCGCCATCTGGTTTTATCTTGCTTTTGAGGAAATACTAACTTGAGCTTCGGAGCATACTCACCGGGTTCTTCCCCGGAGGTTACTCTCTTTCCCTTCGTTTTAGGCACCTTCTGCTCTAGCCCGAGGCAAGATCTTTGACAGCTAGGACCCGCCGGATTGCGCACCATCACTAAGCATGGATGTCAATCATGTTTAGCTTGCCAAGAAAGTCCACGAATTTTGCTGCCACCAACCCTTTAGTCAGTACATCTGCAATTTGCATCTCAGATGGAGTATAAGGAATGCAGAGTTCTCCCGAGACTATTCTCTCTCTAACAAAATGTCGATCAATCTCAATATGTTTTGTCCTGTCATATTGCACAGGGTTATTTGCAATGTTGATGGCCGCCTTGTTGTCACAATACAGTTTGAGAGGACCCTCAACTTTAATGCCAAGCTCATTTAGAAGAGTCCTGAGCCATAGGAGTTCAGCAACCCCGTGAGCCATAGCTCGATATTCAGCTTCCGCACTTGATCTAGCAACAACATTCTGCTTCTTACTGCGCCATGTAACCAGGTTCCCTTCCACAAATGTACAATAACCTGAAGTTGATTTTCTGTCCCCAACAGAACGACCCAATCTCCATCAGTATAAGCTTCAATTTCAATTTTATTGTTTTTTTTCTGAATAGAATTCCCTTTCCTGGGCAAGCCTTCAAGTACCTGAGAATCCTTTCAACTGCTTTCATATAAGGGATCTTTGGAGAGTGCATGAATTGACTGACAACATGCACCGCATAAGCAATATCTGGTCGAGTGAGAGATAAATATATCAGCTTCCCTACCAATTTTTGGTATTGTTAGTAAACCCTAGCAGATTCTAGGTTGAAGTAGAGAAGAAGAAAGAAAAGAGAAAGAAGAAGAAGAAGAAGAAGAAGAAGAAGAAGAAGATGGGACCCACTTGTATTTATTCAAAAACATAGAGTTACAGGAAAGACTATTTTGTCCCTCATAGAAGATGGGACACATAACTTAAGCTCAGATACAATAAACCTTTCACTCTCAAGCAAATAATCCAGAATGACCAAAATACCCCTGACTCGAGCATTCTAACACTCCCCCTCAAGCTGGAGAGTATATATCATATAGTCCCAGCTTGTTACAAATGTAATCTATTCTTCCCCGAGACAATCCCTTTGTGAGGAGATCTGCCCACTGATTTCCTGAGCTCACATGAGATGTGGTTATCACCCCACTTATCACTCTCTCTTACAAAGTGACAATCAACCTCAATATGCTTAGTTCTCTTATGAAAGACGGGATTGGAAGAGATGTGAACAGCAGCTTGGTTATCACAGTATAGTTTCATGGGTTTGTCAATTGAGAATCCCATCTCTTGAAGCAAGTTCTTCAGCCATACTAGCTCACATGTGGTATGGGCCATAGCCCTGTACTCTGCTTCTGCACTACTTCTTGCCACCACTGTTTGTTTATTGCTCTTCCAAGTTACAAGATTGCCACCGAGGAAGGTACAATACCCTGTAGTTGATCTCCTGTCTGATATAGAACCAGCCCAGTCAACATCTGTGTACCCTACTATCTCAAGAGTTCCTCCACTTTGGTATAACAAACCACGATCTGGAGCACCTTTTAGGTACCTAACAATTCTCAGAACAACTTTCCAGTGAGGAACCCGAGGATGTTGCATAAACTGGCTCACCACACTCACAACAAATGATATATCTGGTCGGGTAATGGTCAGGTAGTTTAATTTGCCCACCAACCTTCTGTATCTTCCAGGATCATCAAACTCTTCACCCGCATCAACACTCAGCTTGGCATTGAGTTCCATAGGAGTCTCTGTTGGTTTAGCACCTAACAACCCTGTTTCTTCAAGTAGATCAAGAACATATTTTCTCTGACATAGGTTGATCCCATTTGACCTCGCAACCTCTATTCCTAGGAAATATTTCAGCTTCCCTAGATCTTTCGTACTGAAGTGATCCTGTAAGAATTTCTTCAACTTGTTGATTCCATTGCTATCGCTTCCAGTTATGACAATATCATCCACGTACACGACTAGCAAGATTTTCCCATCCTTTGAGTTATAGCTAAACACAGAATGATCAACCTGACATTGTTTCATCCCAAAGGCTTTCATCACTTCACTGAACCTGCCAAACCAAGCACGTGGAGATTGTTTCAGTCCATAAATTGCCTTTTTGAGCCTACACACTTTGCCAGACTCCCCCTGAGCAACAAACCCTGGTGGTTGCTCCATATACACCTCCTCAACTAGATCACCATGCAGGAAGGCATTTTTGATATCAAGTTGTACAAGAGGCCAATCATACATAGCAGCTAATGAAATCAGCACCCGAACTGAACCAATCTTAGCCATAGGAGAAAATGTCTCCATATAGTCCACATCATACATTTGAGAATAACCCTTGGCCACCAACCTCGCTTTCAATCGCTCCACACTGCCATCAGGAAGATACTTCACTGTGTAGACCCATTTACACCCAACTGTGTGCTTACCGGAAGGAAGAGCGGTGAGTTCCCATGTGTGATTATGTTGTAGAGCAGAGAGTTATTCTTCCATGGCTTGCCGCCACCTTGGGGAGGCAAGAACTTCCTGGACAGTCTTGGGAATGGGAACATATGAGAGTAATGATATAAATTTGCAATGAGAAGCAAAAAGGTGAGCAGTAGAAATATAGTGTGAAATGGGGTGAGAAGTACAAGTACGTTTACCTTTTCGCAGAGCAATAGGAAGATCAGGATCTGAAGGAGGAGTAGTAGCAGGATCTGTCGACAGGGGCTGAAGTGGAGGAGGGCCCGATGCACTTCTGCGGGTATACACTTGAGTGATTGGCGGCTTCTCAGTAGTAACAGGCATAGGATGTGCATCTGCAGTAGAAACAGGAGCTACTGGAAGGATGTCCACAACAGGTACAGGAAGGGGAACCACAGAGGGAGAGGAAGAGACCCCAGCATCTGAGAAGAACGGAACTGACTCAAAGAAGGTGACATCAGAGCACACAAACGATTTATGGGATTTTGGGTTATAACACTTATACCCTTTCTGAGTCCTTAAGTAGCCAAGAAAGATACACTTAGTAGCTCGAGCATCTAGCTTGTCTAACCCAGGCCCCAAGTGTTGAACAAAACAAACACAGCCAAAGATTCTTGGGGTAAGAGGAAATGGAGATAAAGTGGGAAACAACACGGAGAAAGGGGATTGACTTCCAAGGATTGACATGGGCATCCGATTGATCAGAAAACAGGATGTGAGAACAACATCACTCCAAAAATGTTTTGGGACATTCATATTAATCATCAAGGATCGAGCAGTTTCAAGAAGATGTCGATTTTTTCGTTCAGCTACACCGTTCTGTTATGGGGTGTAGGCACAAGAAGTTTGATGAATGATCCCATGATGTTCTAGGTATTGCTGAAATGGTGAGGAGTTGTATTCTTTGGCATTATCGGAGCGAAGAATTTTAATATGAACACCAAATTGAGTGCGTATTTCAGCATAAAATTTTTGAAAAATACGGAACAACTCACTACGATCTTTCATAAGATAAATCCATGTCATCCTTGAAAAGTCATCAACAAAGATTACAAAATACTTATACCCATTGTATGACACCACTTTAATTGGACCCCATACATCGGAATGAACTAAAGAGAAAGGACTTGAGACACGACTATCAACTCTTGGACTAAATGAGACTCTATGATGTTTACCCAATTGACATGACTCACAATCTAATGATGAAAGATGACTCAAGGAAGGAACCAGTAACTTCAAGGCCTTGAGAGAAGGATGACCAAATCTGCAGTGCCATTGAAGAGGAGTAAGAAATGACTAAAAAGCTACTGGAGGACCACCACCATCAAGGTAATATAATCCACCTGCTTCATGCCCTCCACCAATCTTCCTCCCCGTCTTGAGATCCTGAAACACACAAGAAGAAGGGTAGAAGGTTACAGAACAATTAAGAGATTTGGTTAATCTGCTGACAGACATAAGGTTAAAAGGAAACTTAGGAACATATAAAATAGATGATAAAGGCAAGGAGGAGAGATTAACATCACCAACACCACAGATATGAGATTTAGAACCATTAGCAAGTGTAACTGTTTGAGGTGTGGAGGAGTGGGAAAGGGAAGAAAATACATCATGAGTCCCAGACATATGGTTCGAGGCCCCGGAGTCAATGATCCAGTGTGAGTCTTTGGAAGCTAAGCAAGCCATACCTGAATGGGCAAGTGAGTGGTGTTATGCTAAGATGTTTGAATGAACTGCTCATATACTGCACGCGGTACACTCACCATTTCCTTCTCAGAAGCACAAGTAGATGTGGAGGGGATTGGATCAGTTTGCTGACTTTCAGTAATTGTGTCACTACCCTTAGTCCTAGCATGGTTAGCCCAAGTGTTGGGTGCACCACGCAAATCATAGCAGAAATTAACTGTGTGCCCCTCTAAACCACAATGTGTACACTTTCTCTGAGTATTACTCCTTCCTCTTCCCCGACCTCCCCCTGAGTCTCGACCTCTAGTCTGACCACTAGCCCTGCTAAACATGTGACCACCACGGTTGCTTGGGAGTCCACTCCTGACACCACCACTTCTATTTCCACGACCACCCCCTTTAGTCACTACCAAACCAGATCTGTCAGAGAGAGAAGAATGTTCTACCGACTCAATGGATTTCCTCTTAAGACGAGCAAAAACTTCTTCAAGTGAGGGAAGAAAAGATCCTCCCAATATTTGTGCTCTGATAGGCTCATACTCAGCCTTCAACCCCACAAGAAACCTTGTCACATCAAGCTGCTCACGTTGCTGTTGTTGAATCTGAACATCTGATGTTAGAGGATGATACACATTGAGCTCATTACGAATGTTCCTCAAACTTGCATAGTACTCTTCTAAGCTTTGACTCCCTTGCTTCAAATTGAAATACTCTTGGTACAACTGATACACCCTAGTTGTATTGTCTTGTCCAGAGTACAACTTCTTAGCATGGTCCCAGATTTCCTTAGCTGTATCTAGGAACATGAAGTTCACACTAATCTTTGGTTCCATGCTGTTCCAGAGCCATGTCATTATCTATGCATCTACTTGTTCCCAGTCACTGAACCCAGGGGAATCAGAGGGAGGTTTCTCCTCTCTTACATGTTTTACCTTCCTCTTGGCCTTCAAGAACACCTCCACAGATTTTTCCCATGGTACATAATTCTCACCATTCAACTTGATGGATGTCATTTGAACACTTAGATAGTCTGGAGAAAGCATGACACCTGTTTTGTTATCATTCCCATTTTCAAATGAAGCCATCTTAATTATTTCACCTTCAAATATACAACACAACCTCACACTCTTTCACAAGACTTATCTCACTTATAACACCACCAATTCCAGCTTCTTTAAATACACATTACACACCACACACTAAGGCTGAAATCACTCAATCTTCACATCAAACACCTGGGCTGCACACTGCAGAACCATTCACCATCAATACACTGAGACTGAAATCACTCAGTCCTCACATCAAACACTTGGGCTGCACACTGCAGAACTGATTACACACAAGGTATAGGAGATCGCTTTTAAATATTTTGAAACATAGATACACCAATCACCACGACACAACCACCACCAATCTACTGCTGTTGTGAACTTTAGCAGTCGACAACTCTTCTTTCAACATACATACGAAGAGAAATGCAGAGGAACACGACTGAGATGCATATCAGTCACACTGAGCACCACTACAACCAACTTTTGAAACAAAAAGAAACATTCACAGTCCCTTACTTGGACAAACAATAGTAGTGTTCATACCTGTCCACATTCAGCCCTCTTCGATACTGAATAGAGGGTTTAGTATACCACTCCAACGACCACCACAGCAACGACCGGAGGCTTCCTCACCTCCAGGCCCACAAAACGACAATTCCTTTTCAGCCCCTTATCGAACCTCTACTCAGGTCACTCGAAAAGGAAGATGATGACTGTGAAAGTTGGCGGCGAACCCAGAAAGAGAACAACAACAAGAAAGAAATGAGGATACGACCTTACAGCTCTGATACCATGTTAGTAAACCCTAGCAGATTCTAGGTTGAAGTAGAGAAGAAGAAAGAAAAGAAGAAGAAGAAGAAGAAGAAGAAGAAGAAGAAGAAGAAGAAGAAGAAGAAGAAGAAGAAGAAGAAAGAAAGGTTCGGCCAGACTAGAAGAGAGTCAAAATCTCCCTCCCCCAGCTGACCCACTTGTATTTATTCAAAAACATAGAGTTACAGGAAAAACCATTTTGTCCCTCATAGAAGATGGGACACATAACTTAAACTCAGATACAATAGACCTTTCACTCTCAAGCAGATAGTCTAGAATGACCAAAATACCCCTGACTCGAGCATTCTAACAGGTATCTCTCTCTATCACAGTAGTCCTCCCCTACTGATTCCTGTAGGCCATGATTCTGTTCTATTGGAGTATCTGTTGGTTTACACCCTATCATGCCTGTCTCCTCTAGGAGGTCAAGAACATACTTCCGCTGACATATGTAGATCCCCTCTCTTGACCTAGCAACTTCAATCCCGAGAAAATATCTCAAATGGCCCAAGTCTTTGATCTCAAATTCAAAGGCTAAAAACTTTTTCAGTCTTTTGATCTCTTCCAAGTCATTCCCAGTAATCACCATATCATCCACATAAACAATGAGTGCTGTAAGTTTGCTATGCTGCTTCCTTATGAATAAGGTATGGTCTGCACCACTCTGAGTGTACCCAACTTTCTTCATGGCCCCATAAAGCCTCTCAAACCATGCACGAGGAGACTGCTTTAAACCATATAATGCTTTCCTCAGTTTACACATCTTTCTATCAAAGTCATAGCCTGGTGGAGGTTCCATAAATACCTCTTCATGAAGGTCACCATTTAGGAAGGCATTCTTCACATCCAGCTGATGAAGTTCCCATGAAAAAATTGCTGCTAATGACAATAGAACCCAAATTGTGTTGAGCTTTGCTACTGGGGCAAAGGTTTCTTTTTAGTCAATCCCTTCTTTCTGAGTAAACCCCTTTGCCACAAGCTTGGCCTTGTACCTTTCAATGGACCCGTCCTCCCTATGCTTTACAGTAAACACCCACTTGCACCCAACAGTGCTCTTCCCCTCTGGCAGATCCACTAATTCCTAAGTTCTTGCTTTCATTAGGGCTTTCATTTCTTCATTCATAGCTTCTTTCCACCTTGGATCAGACACGGCTTCTGAGTACCTAGAAGGAACATGAACAGAGGAAAGAGTAGATACAAAGGAGTGATAGGCTGGAGATAAATGTGAGTAAGAAACAAAATCAGCAATGGGATGCAGAGTGGTACAAGAACGGATAGGCTTACGGAGAGCAATAGGAAGATCCAAATCAGAAGTATGAGTGTTGGAATTACCTTGGATTGTAGAGATAGATTGATCTGAGTCTAACTGGTTGCTATCATGAGTTTGAGGGCCCTTTTTCCTTCTGTTGTAGGTGATTCGTATCTCTTTCTGTTGCCTACTGGAGCCCTTAGGGACATCTACAGTATCAGGAGAGGTAACCGGCATAGTGGGAGCCTCACTAGGTTGACCCGGGATGCCACAACTAGGAGTAGAAGAAGAGGATGGAAGGCCCGAGGCAGATAGGGGAACAAAAAAGGAGGGAGAATGAGAATCCTCTTCTATCCCACTAGTCTCCCCCTGAAGAGGATTCTGAGAAGACTGAAAATAGGGTTGAGACTCAAAAAAGACCACATCTCTGGTGACATACTTTCTCTTGGAGACAGGATCATAACACTTGTAACCCTTTTGCGTAGGAGAATACCCCAAAAATATTCCTTTCGTAGCCCGAGGATCCAGCTTGGTCTTCTTTGGATCCTTCACATGTATGGAACATATACAGCCAAAGACTCGTGGAGGAAGAGGAAAGTCTGGAAGAGTAGGACACAGAACAGAGAAAGGGGTTTTCATACCCAACACCTTAGATGGCATCCGATTTATCAGATATGATGCAGTAAGTACAGCTTGCGACCAGTATTGCTTGGGAACCTTGCGCTGGAATAGTAAGGCTCGAGCTGTCTCCAATAGATGTCTATTCTTGTGCTCAACAACCCCGTTCTGCTGAGGGGTATAAGCACAGGATGATTGATGTAACATGCCAGCATCTTCTATGAATAAGTTCAAGGATTTTTCAAAATATTCAATAGCATTATTTGACCGGAATTGCTTAATCTTCTTATCAAATTGTGTTTCAATCATTTTGCAAAATGCCATAGTTATCCGTGGCACTTCATCTCATTTTTTTAACAGGTAGATCCATGTGCATCGAGAGTAGTGGTCAATAAAACTGATAAAGTAACGAAAGCCATCAATAAAAACAATAGGTGAAGGGCCCCAAACATCAGAATGAACAAAATCAAAAGGAGCTCGAATTTCATTACTGGAAATTGGATAAATAGTTCTACATTGTTTTGACTTTTGACATACTTCATAGACTAAACTCTGACTTGAAATGCCATTAAACAATTCGGGAAACAACATTTCTAATGAAGAGAAAGGTAAATGACCTAGCCTAGCATGCCACAGATGCAACCTAGCTATTGACTCCACACTCTCCGGACTACTAGCAGCAAATGCTTGTAAGGCTGAACGAATGTCTGCATCAAAATAGTAGAGGCCTCCATACTCATGACCACTCCCAATCGTTCTCGTCAATCTGTCTTGAAAGACACAATGAGTAGGAAAAAAGGTTATACTACAGTTCAAATTTTTGGTAAGTTTTGAAACAGACAAAAGATTTGAGGTGAGACTGGGAACATGTAGGACTGATTTAAGAGAGAGGTCCTTGCTTAGGTCAACCATCCCTTTTCCAGAGATGGTGGAGAAAGACTCGTTAGCAACTCTCATCTTATCCTGACCAGACAACAATTGATATGAAGAGAATAAGGAGGACATATGTGCCATGTGGTCAGTTGCACCGGAATCAATAACCCAAGAAGTAGAGTCAATAGAACTAGTTGCACTAAAGGCAGAGACTATACCTGATCTGGCAAGAGAAGAGGAAGCAAAAGAATTACTCCTTAGACGGGCTAAAGCCCGGCTAAGGACCTCTACCTCACTAGCAGTGAAGCCCAAGGCACCGGCTCCAGAGGAATCAACAACCTGCCCCATGGGAGAAGAAGTCACTGTTGGTCTACTCTGTGAGTTGTCACCATTGTTACTAGTGACAAGGTTCCCACTTGCTGCATGACCCTTCTGTTGCTTCTTGTCCTTTCTCAATGCAGCTGGCTTCGGGTGTGGATACAAGACCCAACACTTTTCTTTCACATGTCTCTCACCCCCACAATGAGTGCACTTAAGATGCTTCTTTTCTGGATGTCTGTTTCCCTTAGTAGAAATCAGGGCTGAATGATCTCCAAGTTGTTCAACTAGTTGAATCTGAGAGTCAATTTGCATCTCCTTTCTCCTCACTTCTTCATTCCTTACCAGATAATAAACATGGTGTAACTCGGGCAGTTCATCTCTTCCTAGAATTTGTGACCTTATGCCCTCATACACTGGGTCCAGGCCAGCCAAGAACTTAAAGGCTCTACTCTCTTCAACCTGTTTATCATGTCTCTCCTTGTCCCTGGCATTTTCCCAGTCCAAAATCAAGTGATGGTCAAGTTCTTCCCAAAGTGCTTCCAGAGTTGCAAAGTATGTTGCAACAGTCATATCCCCTTGCCTTAAGGTAGCAATGTCTTGATTCAATCTGTAGATTCTAGCATTATTTTTCCTCTGTCCATAGGTTTTAGACACTTTTTCCCAAATCTTGGCTGCTGTGGGAAAGTGTTGAACAGTCCTGGCAACTCGTGGAGTCATAGAGGCAAGCAACCAGGACATAACTGTGGCATTCTCCTTGCGCCACACTGCATACTCCGTACTGCCAACTTCAGGTTCCTTCTTATTCCCATCTAAGTAGCCTGTGAGATCACGGGAAGTAATAAAAAGCATTGCAGAAACTGACCACTCCCTGAAGTTGTATTCATCCAGCAGCACACTTGTAATCTGCAAGCTGTGCAGATTCGGGTTTTCCAGGTTTGAAGACCTCCCACCAGGTCTGTTATCTCTAGAAGAGACCTCTCCTAATACTGAAGACATCTTGGCTGCAGACTCTGTGTAGACAACACTGTTGAGACTAGCCGAAGTGATAACAGTGCTGAAAAGAGACTAGTTGCAGTATTGAAGAAGGTTCTGATAGCCCAAAACACTGTTTCAGACTTGCCGAGACTGACACAGCTCTGAAGTAGTTCAGTAACAGCAGCAAATTGGGTGTACTGTGAGCTGGAAACCGACCTGAAACTGAGAGCTCACACCACTGCACTATGCAGACTTCTCTTGGGCTTCGATTACTGCAACTGTAGAGAGTGTTCCTCCCCCTACGGCCAATACTAGGACTGCAGAAATCAGTCCTCAAACTAGGTCTGTCCTATACAGACCTCTCTTAGCAGCCGAATAGCTACTAACTACTAGAAACAGTCTAGTAGGACATCAACTTCTAGGTCTTCTTCCCTTGCGCCCTACAACCAAGGGAAACCCTAGGTTCAAACCTTGTAGTGTTCTCTTGCAACCCTAGGGTTTCACCACAGCAACCAAGATAAAACAAAGAAAGAAAGACAACAAGAGAGAAGAGATGGTGTCGGCTGCAACCAGGAAAGTGCTCAATGCTCTGATACCATGAAAGCTGAAATGTTGCAGTCGAAGTAGTAGAAGAGAGAAGGAGACCAAGAGGTGCTGAGAATGTCGAACTGAATAACCCAGTCGACAGTACTATTATTTATATTAGATTATAGTACAATGTTACAGGAAATGTCTGGAATGCCCCCGATTAGTGATGGGACACTCAGATTACTTAAAATAGCAAATAAACCTAGGCCCATTAACACAGGCCCAGTACATAACAACTTAAACACAAATACAGACTAATAAGAACACTTATCAGCCGAACCATCAATACATAAAACCCCTCAACCTAACATCTATGTGTTTAGTTCTCTCATGGAAAACTGGGTTGGATGAGATGTTGATTGCAGCCTGATTGTCACAGTATAGCTTCATGGGTTTGCTTATTGAGAACCCGATTTCCTGCAATAGATTCTTCAACCACACTAGTTCACATGCAGTGTGTGCCACAACCCTGTATTCTACTTCTACACTGCTCCTTGCTACCACAATCTGCTTCTTGCTCTTCCAAGTCACAAGATTTCCTCCAAGAAAGGTGCAATAACCTGTAGTGGATCTTCTGTTTGATACAGATCCAGCCCAGTCTGCGTCGGTGTATTCAACTATTTCAAGATCACCTCCTGGCTTGTACAGTAACCCACGACCTGGAGCCCCCTTCAAATACCGCACAATCCTAAGAACTGCATCCCAGTAAGGTACCTGAGGACTCTACATAAACTGGCTTACCACGCTGATAGCAAATGAGATATTAGGCCTAGTGATAGTTGGATAATTCAGTTTTCCCACTAGCCTTCTATACCTTCCAGGGTTATCAAACAATTCACCTGTGTCACTTCCCAACTTCACATTCAGTTCAATGGGAGTTTTTGCTGGTTTAGCACCTAGCAACCCTGTTTCTTCCAACAGGTTGAGTACATATTTCCGCTAACAGAGGTTTATGCCTTGCTTTGATCTAGCAACTTCTATACCCAGGAAATACTTCAACTTCCCAAGATATTTTGTCTGAAAGTGATCTTGTAGGAAAGTCTTCAATCTATCAATCCCAACTCTATCACTGCCAATTATGACTATGTCATCCACATAAACTACCAACAAGATCTTCCCGACCATAGAGTCATAGCTAAATACTGAATGATCAACTTGACATTGTCTCATTCCAAACTCCTTCACCACCTCACTAAATTTTCCAAACCAAGCACGGGGAGACTGTTTGAGCCCATAAATCACCTTCTTGAGTTTACACACCTTACCATCCTCCCCCTGAGCAACAAACCCTGGTGGTTGCTCCATGTACACCTCCTCTAGAAGATCCCCATGGAGAAAGGCATTTTTAATATCAAGCTGAGATAGAGGCCAATCATGCATGACAGCTAAGGAAATCAACACACATACGGAGCCAATCTTTACAATTGGAGAAAAGGTTTCGACATAGACACATATGGAGCCAATCTAGACATGAACCAGCAGCCCCAAGAGAGTTTTTTTTTTTTTTTCTTTTTCAAAGTGATCTTCTTTCATGGTAATAGGGAATCAAAATTTTTCTGGAGCACAATTTCTTTTGTGATTTGTTGGGGAATCTGGAGAAAAAGAAATAGAAGATGTTTTGAATACAAAGGCAGAGATACACGAAGGCATGTTGCAAAGGGATGTTTGGGGCCTAATTTAGTTCAAACTTGTGGTCATTACTTGAAGTAAATTTGACTAGTTCTATATAACATTGTGAGATAAGTTGTTATTTATGTAATGTAATGATATCATATATAATGGTGCTCAGATAGGTCTTAGCTGAAATTGATATAATTACTTTTTATATCAATAAAAATTTCCTTGTGTCTTCGTTATAAAAGACAATTATGTCAAAATGGGAAAACGTTTAGCAAATAAGCAGGTCTATCTTGCCAAGAAGGTTTGGTCTTGCAGGTTATTTTGCTCAAAGAGCTTGGTTGGGATGCTGGTTTGCCAAGACTTTGGTATGCTTAATTGCGGTTTGCGGCTGATGGTTGGGATGCTGGTGTGCTGGATAGGGTTACAAGAGCTTCTCCTTGGAAGTCTATCCATGCTATCTTGCCTTTGTTCCTCAACCATATCGGGTATAACCCTTGCTCCGGTAATTCTATCAAATTCTGGGAGCATGTTTGGTTGGGTAACACCTCCCTTAAAAGGTTATTCCCTTCCGTTTATGCAATCTCTAATCGAAGGGATGGACCTGTTGCTTCCTTTATATTTCCTTTCAGTTCCACCTTCGGTTTTGTGTGGGACCTTGGCCTTAGAAGAGGTCTCTGTGATTGTGAGGTTGACAGGGCATTGGAGTTGATTCAAAACCTTGATGGTGTTTATTTAGATCTCTCTCACAATGATTGTTGGGTTGGACTCTTTCCCCATTGGGCACCTTCACTTGCTCTTCTTTCTTTCTATTGTTATTAAGTTCAATTGATAATGGGGACCAGCCTTTTTCAGTGAGAGAGGTCTGGGGTGAGCTTGCTCCACATAAGATTGGGGGTTTCTACTAGGAATTATTTTGGGATAGAATTAGTACATGTGATCTTCTACAAGGAAAAGACCTAATCGCTGCTTGTCCCCTCACTGGTGTATCCTTTGTAAGGCTAATGGAGAGTCTAATCATTACTTATTAATATCCTGTTACCTTACACTTTCAATTTGGGAATGGTCTTTTTCCTTGTTTGAGTCGAGGTGTGTCTCCCTACCAAATGTTCAAAGGCTGTTTGACCCTACCTTTGTTAGTTGGCAAAAGAAGAGGGGAAAAACCTTATGGAGATGTTTAAGGGCTGCAGTTTGGGAAGAGAGAAATCAAAGGCTATTTGAAGGCAAAGAAAGAAGTATGGATGTCCTAATTGAAGTCATTACAGTTAGGGTGATCCATTGGGTGAAAACTTTAAAACTTTTTGATGGAATTCCTGCAATAGATTTGAGGAGGAAGTGGCTGATTCTGAGCAATTGAAAGAGTTAGTTGTGCCTACTTGGTCTCCCCCTACTAATGGGTTCATCAAGCTGAATTTTGATGGTAGCAGTGAAGGAAATCCCAAACCTTCAGGTATTGGAGGTGTTTTTAGGGATGAGGATGGAAAAATTGTGGCTCTTTTCTTTGCTCCCGTTGGCGTTGGGGATTCATTAAGAGAGGAAATCTTTGTTGTGGTGGAAGGAGCTAAGAGAGCCAGAGAGCTTAACCTTACTAAGGTGTTAATTGAAGGAGATTCTAAGATGGTTATTGGCTGGCTTCAAAAGGAAGAGAGGGGATGGTGGGCTTACATGAACGAGAAAAGGAAATTTAGACACTTGGCACAAGGAATGGATGTCAAGATTCCTCTTCAACCTTGGCCCCAAAACCATTCCATCTGTTCAAAATAGTCTGTCTTTTATGGACAATTTCATATTAACAGTACAAAGTGTGGATTGCTATTATTAATTGGACAAAAATCCAAGACAAAGTTGGGTATGAGACTGGTATGAACTTCTGGAATGAATATGTGATTAATTCACAGGGTTATCTATATGATGGATGGTCCAGATCATCCACAGGATCCTTCTACGTGGTGGAAAACCTAATAAGGAAATCCTTTTCATGTGCATTTACATGTTTTCCACAAATCCTATTCTGCCATTGTACTCTATTTAGAGTTCCGATAGTGATGCTAAATCAACACATTGTTAGTGTTCTTCATTAATGCATAAGAAGCTAATGATGAGCAACCTATTTGTTTTTGCTTTTGACTCGAGGCCCTTTTTTATACAAGTAGAATTGCATTACTCAAAGGAGGGAGAGATTCCCCCAAAAGAGAGTTATTTAGCCTCATGCATTAAAGACTATTTTGTTTTTTGCTTGCAAGCACTGAAATATTTTTATTGACAGGTTTGAGGAGGTTGCTTTCAGCTTCAATGGAGGGAAAGACTCAACTGTAATAATTTATACATGTTTTCTAACTTCACATTTTCAGTAGAAAGAAAGTCTGCTGCATAAATATTTATGTGTACACTGCCTCTGCAGGTTTTGCTCCATCTGCTTAGGGCTGGCTATTTCTTGCACAGACAGAAGCTCAGTTCTTCTCATGGGAGCCCAACAGACTGTGAAATGAAGTGTCCTATACGAACTATCTATTTTGAGAGCCCTTCTGCTTTCCCTGAAATAAACTCTTTCACTTATGAAACAGCCACTATGCAAGTGCAGCTTTTAATTTGGTTTACAACATATTTCTTGAATCTGTAAACTGTTCCTTTGTCAATAGAGATTAATTTTTGGATTTTTACCTTTGGAGCAGATATGAGTTGCAAATGGAAATTATTAGACTTGATTTCAAGTCTGGTTTGGAGGCTCTGCTGAGAGAAAAGCCAATCAGAGCAATTTTTCTTGGTACCAGAATTGGTGATCCTAATGCGGTATGCTAGTACATTTGTAATGCTTGTCACAGGGTACCACTTCCCTTGTGTCAGATAAAATGCTTTTTTTTTTGCTTCTCTATTATCCTGTGGAAGTCTTCTTAAATCATAACTACCATTAGAAGTGTAATGGTACACATTGTCACAATTTATATTTGTTTACTTTCTATTGCAGGTTGGCCAAGAACAATTCTCTCCTAGCTCTCCTGGATGGCCTCCTTTCATGAGAGTGAACCCTATACTGGATTGGTCATACAGGTCTATAACAAATTATAAGTTATAAGTTGTATACGTGCATACACATCAACAAACACTGATACACAGTAATATGCATGTACATTTATGGTAGTTGAGTATAGTAAGTGGATGTGTTTCTACTTTCTGTATGCAACTGAAAGTTCTGACTTAATTATGTCTGACACAGGGATGTATGGGCCTTTCTTCTAACCTGCAAGGTCCAGTACTGCAGTCTGTATGATCAAGGGTAAAATTTCCCCTTTCTGATTGACTGAAGAGTATCTTAGGTCCTCTGAACTTTCAAGGGCAAGGAAGTGCAAAATACATCATATTAAGTTTTCTCTTTGATGCAGTTTAAAATTCCCTTCTTGAACCATTGGTTTGCTGATAACATCTTCAATATTTTCTTTTTTGAATCTAATGTTCTGGTTTTTTACAGTTATACTTCCATTGGGAGCATACATGACACACGTCCGAATGCATTGTTGTCAATTAGTGATTCCTCTGGTGGCAATGAGAACTTCAGACCGGCATACCTACTTTCAGATGGAAGATTAGAAAGAGCTGGTCGGGCAAAAAAAAGTACTCCTATGGTTTATGGAAATTTACCTGTCATAAGCAATGGTGTGAAGAGTGAAGACTCACACCTAAGCAGCACCCTCACAGCCTCGGTCATTGCTGTAGGTGATGAGATTTTGTAAGTACCTCATTTTTATTCTATAGGTTTTGTTGGGATGGTTTAATGTTTATTGTTCTCTGTTTTTCTTGTAATTGCTTAATCTTTTTGTCTTCACTACTTTGCAGTATACCAATAACAAATGTATAACCATCCAGGACTTTCATTTATGCTTATATATAGGAACTAGTGATGTATGTTTCTGTAGGTTTTGATTGGTGCTTGATGTATGTTTCTGTAGTTTTGTTTGGTTGTTTTCTTGAGGTTTCTTAGGGGGTTGGGGCTGATGTTGGTAATGAAGCTTCTGTCTTTTTCTCTCAGGTGATTTCTGGTCACCTTCCTTTATATTCTCTTTTTCTTTTATTATATAAAAAAGGCATTTGTGCGAGCTTAATTTAAGTTATCTACCAACTGAAAAGGATGCTTATTGTGGATTGGAAGAAGTCATTGACTATAGGGGAGAATGATGGAGAAAGGATTTGTGGAGAAAACAAAATGGAACATAGCTTAGCCTGAAGATAAGGGAACAGAAGATGGCTACGGTGCTTGTTGAAGGAACTAAGATGATTGACTGGCTGAAAGAGTTCCTCTCTGATGCAGAAACTAAAGGGAAGCAGAGTAGATGGAAAGAAAATTTTCTCAGAGATGGGTATAAGGTATGTAATGGAAAGCAAGAGGAATGTAAAGAGATCCTTCATATCTCTTTCTGAATTTTTTGCTAAAGGAAGGAAGCAAATGGTCTGTTTTCCTGAAGGAAAAAACAGTCAAGGGTGGAAAGGAGTGGCTAATATTTGATCAAACTTCCTAGACAGAAAGATAATGGAAAAAACATAGATGATGGAAAAGGGGAGTGGCCAGAGTTTGTATACTAGCATTCGTAACCTGCCTGTGGAAGAGGAACCAAAAAAGGAGTTCCTTGCATTGGCACATAGCAGTAGTAATCCCTCCCTGGTAGCAGATAGGACAGGGCATTGGGACAACATGCTAGTCTTAGAAGCTGAGAAGAGGGTACTAGACTGGAGGAAAGTTGCAGAACTCCTGAAGGTTAAGCTGTGCTTAGAGAAGACCTTTATTTTAACTCCATTTGATCATGAGAAGGCAATGCTGGACCCTCTTGAAAATCAGGTAAATGTTGAAGCTTTATGTATTCAGGACATTCTGGGAACCTTTTCAATCTTTAAATGGTCTCCATTCTCCAACTCCAAGTTCTTTTCAATTGAAGATAATGTGATTTTTTGGTTAGTTGGGTTGCCATTCCATCTGTGGAATCAGGAGATTGCAAACTCAATTGCTCTGCTGTGTGGTGCTCGCCTAGATGGTGTTTTCTGGGGAGATCTACGTAGCGCCGCTCTTCTTCTGAGTGGAGTAAAACCAGAAGAAATACCGAGGAAGGTGATCATTGGAGTGGGAGGATTATTACTACCGGTGTGGTTAGCAACCTCCATTGAAGCTGCCTTGTGGAGGGAGGAGACAGGAGGAAGACGAAAGGGTTGAAGGTATGGTGCTACGTGTCTGTCTGGGGATGGACAAACAAAAGCAGATGGAAACTTTCACCAAAATGGAAAGACAGCTTTTAAGCAGCCCGAAGGTTCTAGGTCGGGAGAGAGACCGGATCTGCTCCTCACACCCGACACCTCACAGGCGCCTCACACGCACATCCTATCATGCATTGGGAACATCTCCTGTACTTATTAGTTATTATTCACGGGAGATGTTCCCAATGCACGGTGGATGTGCCTGTGAGGCGCCCATTTGTGAGGAGCAGATCCTGCTTCGTTAGGAGAATGGTATAAGACGTGAGCAACAACGCAAGGGTGTGACATCCAATAGAACATTCATTCAGTCATTAGCTTCTGGCACCAAACTGAACAATTTGAACGGATTAAATAAGTCAAACATTGTAAGGAAAGGTCTGGTTTTAAATGCATTTGAACCACAAATAGGTAGCTGCTGAAGATCACATGTCAGCTGTATCCAAGAATGATGGGCCTTTAAAGTTGAAGTCGGCCTTGGGGCTTGACAGGCCCAACACTGTTTTAAATGGGCCAGAACCAATTGTTCCAAGTCTTAAGTCGGCACGTGGTGACTTAAAAAGGCACGTGATTGAGGGAACCTCTCAGGTAGACGGGAAACAAGGTCTACCATCTTCTACCTCGAGCTCCTCCAGTCGGTCGAATGACCCTGTTCAAGTGAACAGTTTGTTACAATGGCTTCCTTCAAAGAAACTGGTTCAGCTATCACCAGATCATTGTAATCCGAGATGTGTTAAGTGCAGCGAGATAGATAACCTGGAACTGGAAATACTAACTGATGATGAAGAGTGCTCTGATTCGGATGTTGAAGAAACTCTCAGTCTGGGAAGTATAGATCTACAAAACCTGAAAGATATCTTTGAGGAGGAAAGTTTGAACACTGAGTTGTTGTTTCCAGAAGAGGTGCTGGATCAATGTGGCCTCGGCATCAAGGAACAGGTGTTTAAGGTAAATCCCAACAGTGGTGAAGAAAATTTCTCCCCTTTAGAACTTGTGTTGCATAAAGTTAAGATGAATTTAGAAGCTCTTGCTAAGGTCCGGCAGAACTCACCTCATCTAATAAAAGAGCCCACTCCACTAAACCGGCCTATGCAGGTTATCAGGCCAGAGGAATGTGAATAAACTTTGACACCTAACACAGGGATAACTTCTGCTGCAGGGGGTGAAAAAGTTTTGGTTGAAACTAGTCCACTTCCACAATGGAATTAGGAACAAGGAAAGGTCTTGGACTCGACACTTGCAGATGACATCCCACTTCGAACCCCACTTCACTCACTTCCATTAGGTTCAGGTAAGCCTGTCGGTCCTGTCCATTTGTTTTCAGTTACTAATCTGGGTTCTCTGCCTGTAACAGATGTCCCGACATCACAACCAGAACAAGCGGGTGGTAGAAGGAGAGTGTTGGGGTAGAAGTTGGGGAGGGGGTTTCTTTAGAAAAAAAGAGACAGGAGGAGGAATTGGAAAGGATTTGGGATCAGATTTGTACTTTGTTGGAGGAATACAAACAGAAAGAGGAACTGAAGGAGGTAACCTCAAAAATTTCAAACCGGATGCAAGTATCAATAAAATGGAGCAGAAGACAGGAAATAAAGAGCTTTCTAGGAAGTCTGTGGACAATAAGGGTAGGAAAAAGACGAAAAGATCTCAAGTAAAGAGACTAATTTTAGTCATCAAAGGGAATATTGAGTTCAGTGGTAGAGGGGAGAGGAAGAAAGCCCCTAATTGATGGGAATTTAGTGTCCTTAAGGGCTTAAAGGGTAGGAAAAAGAAGAAAGATCTGAAGTAGAGAGACTAATTTCAGTCATCGAAGGGAATATTGAGTTCAGCAGTAGAGGGGAGAGCACGAAAGCCCCTAATTGATGGGAAGTTAGTGTCCTTAAGGGCTTAAAGTGATATGGTTCTATGAAGCTCATCAGTTGGAATGTAAGAGGGTTTGTAAGTGCTAGAAAAAGGAGATTAATTAAGGAGTTGCTTAGAAGAGAAAGACCTGATATTGTGATGCTACAGGAGACCAAACTAGCAGAACTAGATAGAAGGTGGATTAGAGGGTTTTGGAGAGCAAGAGGAGTGAATTGGTGTTCAGCTCCTTCATGGGGAGCATCAGGGGGAATATTAACTCTATGGAGGGAGGATGTTGTAGAGCCAATAGAGGAACTGATAGGTAATTTTTCCATATCCCTAAAATTCAGGATGGTGGAAGATGGTTTCACATGGGTGCTAACAAATGTGTACAGACCAAATAATCATAGAGAGAGGAATGAGTTATGGGAGGAGCTTTATGGCATCCAAGGCCTATGGGAAGGCCCCTGATGTCTAGGGGGGACTTTAATGTAATAAGATTTACAACAGAGTCAAATAATCCTAGACAGGCCATTACCAATGTTTTAAAACGCGGAGGCGTGATGCGAGGCGTTCCACTACCTAGAGGCGTGAGGCATAATTCAGAATGCAAGAGGTGTAAGCCTTCTTAAGAGGAGGGGGGTTAGGGGGAGGATGAAGAGGAAGGGGGGATCTCATTTTTTCTTTATTTTTAATAAAAATCTTTTATATTAAGAAGAATAAAGATGCATAATAGTAGTTCAAAGGGGGGTCTTGTCGAAGCGAAGGCAAGCGAGCGAAGCGAGGGCAAGGGGCAAACCATTTTCTTTCCCCTTATCTTTTCTTCCCTTCCCTTTCCTTTTCTTTTCTCTTTTTTTCTTCTCTTTCCTTTCTTTTTCTTTTTCTTTTTCTTTTCCTTTCTTTTCTTTTCCTTTCCTTTCCTTTCCTTTCCTTTCCTTTCCTTTCCTTTCCTTTCCTTTCCTTTCCTTTCCTTTCCTTTCCTTTCCTTTCCCTTCCTTTCCTTTCCCTTTCTTTTCCTTTCCTTTCCTTTCCTTTTCTTTCCCTTTCTTTTCTTTTCCTTTCCTTTCCTTTCCTTTTTTTCTTTTTTCTTTTTTTTTTCAAGTATTTTCATATCAGGTGTGCATGAGGCGCAAGAGGCGTACGCCTCTAGCACACCTCATGAAAAAAGCGCAAGAGGCGTACGCCTCAGAGGTATCAACGTCTCTGGCATACGCCTCAGGGCGTTTTGGGAGCGCCTCGCCTGGAGGTGCGTCCCACGCCTTTTAAAACACTGGCCATTACAACTAGTATGAGGAAGTTTAATGATTTCATCAATTCCTGTGCATTATCGGAACTTCCCTTACTACAAGCAATCTTCACTTGGTCCAACTTTCAGGAAAACCCAACTTGTTCAAAGCTAGATAGATTTCTTTTCAATGAAGGTTGGGAGAATCATTGGAGAGGTTTGGTGGCCAAGGCTTTACCTAGGGTTACTTCCGACCATTGTCCTATAGAAGTAGGACAAGAACCATTTGGAACCGGACCAAGATCCTTTAGATTTGAGAATATGTGGTTAACACATTCGGATTTTGTGAATAAGGTGAAGGATTAGTGGAGTGAAGAGATGGGGGGGGGGGTGAAATGGAAAGGGGTCAGATTTCATAAAAAGTTAAAAAGATTGAGATCCAAAATAAAAGAGTGGAATGGGGACCAAAGATTGATGAGTGGGCAAGATCGAGAAGTGAGATGGAAACTGAAAAAGGAATTAGAAGAGGTCCTGTTGAGGGAGGATATATTATGGAGACAAAAGTCTAGGCATAAGTGGATCTTGAGGTCGATGGAGTTGATATAACTTCACAAGAGGAGATTGCTAGTTGCTTTGTGGTTTACTTCAAATCAATTTTTCAAAGACCTTTGGAGAATCGGGTGAGAGTGGAGGATGAGGATTAACCAATCTTGAATGAGATGGACAGGGGATGGCTAGTAAGAACTATTGAGGAAAAGGAGATTAGACAACCTGTCTTCTCTATGGATAGAGGTAAGGCTCCAGGACTAGATGGATTTACAATGGTACTCTATCAAGATTGTTGGGGTATACTCAAAGAAGATTTGATAGGGGTCATAAGAAAATTTGAGGAAAAACATGTGGTGAGTCCTGGAGTAAATGCTCCATTCCTAGCTCTTGTTCCCAAAAAGGCTAGTGCTAAACATTCCAAAGATTTAGGCCGATTAGCCTGGTGATTAGTATCTATAAGATATTAGCAAAAGTGCTCTCAAGGAGGATCAAGGCAGTTCTAGCTACTCTCATTAGTCAAGCACAAGGAGCTTTTGTACAAGATAGACAAATAATAGATCAGATCCTCATAGCAAATGAAAGTGTGGAGGAAATGAGGAAATTAGGCGGTTAAGGTTTTGTGTGCAAATTAGACTTAGAAAAGGCTTATGGTTTAGCGGATTGGAGTTTTTTATTGGAGGTGTTAAGAAGGTGAGGCTTTGGGGACAAATGGTGTAATTGGATAAGTGGTTGCCTAACTTCCCGTCATGACTCAGTCCTAGTGAATGGAGTAGTTAAGGACTTCTTCCCAACTAGTAGAGGCATAAGTCAAGGTGACCCGCTCTCACCCTTCATTTTCAAACTTGTTGCTGATGTGTTTAGTAGATTGATCTCAAAAGCAGATGGGCAAGAGCTAATAAAGGGTTGGAGACTAGGTAGAAGAAGCATTCCGGTGACCCACCTTTAGTTTGTTGATGATATTATCATTTTTTTTGTGAGGGGAGTGACTCACCCTTCATTTTCACACTTGTTGCTGATGTGTTTAGTAGATTGATCTCAAAAGCAGATGGGCAAGAACTAATAAAGGGTTGGAGACTAGGTAGAAGAAGCATTCCGGTGACCCACCTTCAGTTTGTTGATGATATTATCATTTTTTGTGAGGGGAGTGACTTATGGAAGGTGGATAATCTTAAGAATCTAATAAGGGATTTTGAGAATGCATCCAATTTGAGATAAACCTTGATAAAAGTTGTGTAGTAGGAATAAACTTGGAGGATGGGGAGGTAGAGTCCATTGCAGTGTGCTTAGGTTGTGCCACCACTTCTTGGCCTTTGACCTACCTAGGGCTTCCCTTGGGTGCAAACCCGAAAGAGAGTAGTTTCTGGTCCCCTATTGTGGAGAAATTTGGGAAATGTTTGGCGGATTGGTAAAAGAATTACATCTCTATAGGGGGTAGGGTAACCTTGTTTAGGGATTTCCTGTGGGAACTAGGAGAGGCGAAGAAGGATCATCTAATTAGATGGGAGATAATCAATAGAAGCAAAGAAGAAGGGGGCTTGGGGATAGGGAACATAGTTCAGAAGAATGAAGCTCTTTTAGGGAAGTGGCTATGGAGAGAGAGAGAGATTATGGCATGAGGTGGTGTCAAGCAAACAAGGCTGCTCAGAGAATGCTTGGGATGTCGGGATATCTCGTCGAATGATTCTGAAAACACCTTGGAAGGCTATACATGGTATTCTCCCTCGCTTACTCAGGTTTATCAGGTACGAAGCTTGCTCTGGCATTTCTATTTGTTTTTGTGAGGATGTTTGGGCGGGTAACCAACCTCTCAAGGATCTTTTACCCTCGCTCTTCTCTCTCTCTCTCTCTCCCCCTTTACAAAAATGAGCCAATTTCCAAGTTTCTCCCTAGTCCAATACTCCATTTGTCTTTAAGTTGGGACTTTGGCTTTCGTAGGGGATTAAGGGATGATGGACGGTTTGTGTTTCTGAGTTGCTTCTTTTACTCGAATTGGTTTTGTTTGGACCCCACTAAATCTGATCAAAGAGTTTGTCCCCTCCCCCCGCCCCCCCCCCCCCCCCCAACCTCCAAAAGGAACTATTCCTCATGGCCAATCCTAACCCTTGGGTGTTCCCTATTAAAGAAGTTTGGATAAGATCTATTCCCCCCAAAATTGTTGTTTTCTGTTGGGAAGTTTTCTATGGGAAAATCAGTACTTTGGAAAACCTGCAAAAGAAGAGACCTTATCTATGCCTTTCCCTTAATTGGTGCTTCCTGTGCAAGGCCCAAAATGAGAACTGTTTCCATCTACTGATTTCTTGCTCCTTTGCTACAGCCTTATGGAGTTGGAGCTTTAGTTTATTTGGGTGTAGGTGGAACCCGCCATCTGATGTAAGTATGTTGTTTAATCCATCTACTTTTAGGTGGCACACGAGAAGAGGTAAAATCATGTGGAAGTGTATCAGGGCAGCTATACTATGGACTGTTTGGGAGGAAAGGAATGCTAGAACCTTCCTAGAGAAGGAAAGAAGCTTGTCTGAAGTGAAGGACTGTATCTTAACTAGAGTAATCCATTGGTTGAAGACCTTGTACCTGTTTGCCAAATTCTCTTTCGATGATCTTTGGAGAAATTGGCTAGAAGTGGCTAACACTTCCACTAGAAAGAATAGAAGCATGGTAGAGTGGGAACCTCCCCCAGAAGGTGTCATTAAATTGAACTTTGATGGGAGCAGCCAAGGTAATCTTGGGCCTTTGGGTGTAAGGGGGTGGGTGTGCTAAAGAATAAGGACAGCAACATTATCACATTATTCTCAAGACAGGTGGGAGTGGGAGACTCTACGAGAGCTGAGTTACTAGCCAAGGGATTCAGGTTGCTAACCAGCTTGGGGTGGAACATCTTCTAATTGAAGGAGATTCTCAAGTAGTAGTAGAGTGGCTGTTAAATCCGTACACTGCCATATGGGGATATAGAGACCTGACTAGAACTATGAGAGTGGATGTTAAATGGTTAAGTAGGGAAAGCTGTATCTGAATATTCTGGAGAGGTCGCATCTCATGCCTCTCCTTGGGATGCCTGTACTTCTTATCTTTGGTATCTAATAAAATTTATTCAATTATCAAAAAAAAAACCCCGAAAAGGATGCCTAGGAAAATGAAAAATAGGCCTGCTCAGGAAGAGAGTCTAATTTTCTGGTTCTTAATGATTGAAACCTTTTAATTGGAACTGTGGAAAGATCTTTCCCAAAACTCACCTTCTCTGCATATTTCTTTTAAAGAGATGAGGGTGTATCATAATATAGCGTGTCATGATATACCACGGTTTCTTTTAAAGACAGATATAAAAAATCTGACACAATTTTCAAATCTGGAATAAATCCAAGGCTGATCAAAACAACATTTAAACAAAGTTGAAAATTCCCCAGTTCATTAAACATCAAATAGTATGTTCACTGAATTTTTAAATCAAAATAACCTTTAGACTTTAAACCAACTGACCCACAATCTGTATTTTCTTGATATGACACTGTATTATGATGCACCACCCAATCTGAATGTTTTCTTGATATGAATCATATGACACTGCATTACAATACACCCTGATCTGTTTTTACAATTTCATCCTGTCTCTTTAATTATGCTCACTATAACTGAGTGAATCAATCACCATGGTCCCCAACAAGGAACCCCAGTACTCCATGGAGGATGTAGACAAGGGAGTAGGACCAATCTCAATTCCCTTAACTACACATAAACCCTCTTAAACTCTATGCACAACCTGTTAGAGTCTTTTGTGGGACAAGCTTCTTCCTTGTACTCTTGGGACAATTTTATTCTCTCTACATAAGTTGGGAATGTTGAAATTGACTAGTAACAAGTTCATAAGGATAAAAGCAGAAAGGAGGTATTGAAGGAAACTTGGGGGGTAAGCTCATGGACAATTAAATAGTGAACCAGTTGGGATTTCTTGGAAAATAGAGTCATGATGGCATGGTGAGAATTATCTTGGTACAAACAGTTGGGATTTCAAGTGGTTGCATTTATGTTAATTTCTGTGTCAACATTTATAAATTTTCTTGTTACTTGTTAAATTATGTTTCTGATATATGCTTTTCTATCTGTTTCCATAGCTCAGGTTTGGCATTGCTGAGGACCAACTGGGACCATCATTATGTAGAAAGCTTCATTCTATAGGTTGGGCAGTATCACATGCTGCTGTGGTTCGGAATGATGTAATTTTCTTTTAACGTTAATTACAAAAATGAACTTTTGTTTTTTTTGATGGACAACTTGAAAATTTATTAATTTATGGAAAAAGAATAGTAGATATTGTATATATTTTGTGTATTGCTGATTGTATATGTTCTATGCATATTGATACAGACACTCTTTTTGTATCAGGGTGAGGGCTTCTCGCTCTCCTCTTTCTTTCCTTTCATTATAGTAATACACACTCTATTAATTCTTTAAAAAAAAAGTAGATATTATATTACAAGATAGACTGTGCCAAGTACTCCAAAGTTACACAAGGGAGCTAAATTCACTTCCAAGCATTACCCATCTTTTTTTTTTTAATTTTTTATTAGAGTACAAAGTTCTCTTGTTCCCTTTCAGAGGCAATCCATTTAACATTTATAGAAACTATTTCAATTGGTTCATGTCTTAACAAAAACAGTTTGGAAGTTCAATATCTACAGTTCTTGGTAAGCTGGGCATGCTGGATATCTATGCTCCAACTTGAGAGGGAGTGCTATTAGAAATACTGTTATGTAGGTATTGTCCCCATTAAAGGGCACTATTGTATTTTTTGTATTTTCCTTTTCATTAGTAATAGAAATGAAGAGGGATTAGAGGGAGGGAATGCAACTCTCACTTCACTCTCCCTAATGTCTTCTATCTCTTGGTTTTCTCTTGGTTTTCTCTGTTCTCCTATAACCTTAACTGGTCGCTAACATTATTTGTTCATCCTGGATGCTCTTCTGCTCTGTGCAGTTGGGAATTTTGTAACTATGGTCAGATTTTGAAACATTTCCTGGTCATGTTGGATTGGAGTTCATGAATGCAGCAGAAATTTATTTTCTATTGCTATGTCTTAAAGAAATTCGAAATTTCCCTTTTTAAGAATTATGGAAATATTATAAACCCACAAAATGAATAATCTAGTCTATTAATTCTTGGAATTTGGGATTGAAGAGAGGGTTAAGGGAGTCGGAAATGGAGATGGTGGATGAACTTGTTGCTCTCTTAGGGCCGGTTTATTTGGATCAGTCTTGTTTGGATAGCAGAATTTGGAAACCCTCCCCCTCTGGTGTCTTCACTTGTGCTTCTTTTTATAATGTCCTTCTCCAGTCCTCTAACCTTGTAGGGAATTTTCCAATAAAGGAGGTTTCATGTAGTCCTGTTCCTCCAAAAATTCGGGCTTTTTGTTGGGAGGTTGCATTCCAAAAAATCATTACTTTGGAGTTGTTGCAAAGAAAAAGGCCAAACCTTTGCCTTTCACCCCATGTTTGTAGCCTCTGCTTGGGTTCTGGTGAGACAATCACACACCTCTTAATATCTTGTCCTTTTGTGTCTTTTATTTGGTCTTGCTTCTCTTCTCTCTTTGGTTGTAGGTGGACCCCTCCCCCGGATGTGGTAAGCCTTTTTGACCCAAAATTTTACAAGCAACCGAAAAAGCGGGGTAGAATAATGTGGAGAGCTACAAGAGCAGCTGTTCTTTGGTCAATTTGGGAAGAAAGAAATAATAGGATCTTTAAGAATACTAAAAGATCCAAGGAGGAAATTATAGAAGGAATAACCATTAAGGTTAATAACTGGTTGAAAACAAGTGAGCTGTTTAAGGACTTTTCAGCTGATGACATTTACAGAAGATGGGGTGAGGTGGCAAGTACTACATCCCTAAAGCCTGTGGTGCAGGAAATGTGGGCCTCGCCAACTTCCCAAAGCACAAAGTTGAACTTTGATGGCAGCTCTATAGGTAATCCAGGCCCGTCAGGTATAGGGGGAGTATTTAGAGATGGGGAAGGCAGAATTATTGCCATGTATTTGGGGCCAATAGGAGAAGGAGATTCGTTAAGAGCAGAGGTGATGGCTTTACTTCAAGGCATAAGATATGCCAAACATTTGGGACTACATCAAATGGAGATTGAAGGGGACTCTAAGCTGTTAATGGGGTGGGTGCAGTCAGGTTGTTTGGGAGCATGGAAATATAGACAAATTATAAGGGAAATAATGAATATAATGAGGAAGATTAGTGTGTGCTTTAAGTGGACAAGAAGGTCAGATAATGGGCTAGCGGATACCTTAGCAAAACAAGGGAGTGTAAGGGAGAACATGTTTTGGGCAGTGCTGTAATGAATATGTAACTTGGGTCAACTTCTTCTTAGGAGTTGACAGATATACCTTATCATAGTTCTAATTTTAATGAAGTTATCGTTTCCAATAAAAAAAAATGTCTATTGTAATATTCCTAATATCATAAAACAGAAAATACAAAAACATTATATGGCACCTTGTACAAAAGTAACTAGGTGCTTGGGCAAGGTGACCCTATTGGCGTCTTGTTGGCCGTTGCCTAGGCATCGCCTTGACAACTATTTTATCATTCATATTAGGAAGCGGATGATTGGTCACTGGCAGGAGAAAATTTGATATATTTGAATTGAATCAGTGAAGATAGACAACTTCCATATGAGAACTCTAATACAACTAGTAGTCTGTGTTTCTCTTTCAATCTAACTTCCTTACCATACAAAAAAAGGCTGCAGAAAGAATGACAATATTGATTTTTATATTGATATTTTTTGCACAAAATAGAAAAAAAAGGCTTTTCATTTTTAGGAGGGTATATTGGATAT
Source organism: Nelumbo nucifera (assembly GCF_055504915.1). Classification (NCBI taxonomy): domain Eukaryota; kingdom Viridiplantae; phylum Streptophyta; class Magnoliopsida; order Proteales; family Nelumbonaceae; genus Nelumbo; species Nelumbo nucifera. Next base: position 7,487,971 of record NC_142654.1, on the reverse strand, counting down.
TTCTTTCTGTTTGTTCAGAATATTATCTCCTGTAGGAGAAGGGTGTTTGAGTAATGGATTGTATCATCTAGTCTTCATATTGGCAATATGAACATTTGGTAGCTTTTTCATTCTTTACTCATGAGTAGAGCCACTTTGAGGTTATGGATTTCATTATTTATCTATAGCAGGTTCCCCACCTACCCACTCCCCAAAAGAAAGAAAGAAAAAAAAAATACCATGTAAATATTGGAAAGAAAAATCCATTGTCCCTTCAACCAAGTTCAAGATCCTTCTGTTTCAATCAATTGTAATCTTATCAGGCACATTGAAAAATGACAGAATAATTTACATACAAGCTACCCCGAAGCCCCATATAAGGCTGGTATATGCCACCTATCCCAATATTTCCAGATTGTATTTCATTTAGCATCATCCAAAGAATTAACTAATCTATGAATCAAAGTGTATTCAATTTTCACGTCTCTTATTAAAACTTTTATCCCCTTGAAAGAATTCCTGTACCATTCCTTCAACCAACACACTATTACCCTTGAGTCTCCTTCCACCAACAAGGATCTGATGTTGAGAGATCTTGTCAGCCATAGCCCTTGAACCACCACCATCAGCTATGCCCTTGCGGTGCTTCCGATGGGTCTGGGTTGCCCATGCTACAGCTGCCAAAGTTTAGTTTAATTTGATTTAGACTAGGCAGAATCCATTGCCAAACAGCCAGCAATTTATCCGAAAAAGAAGAGGCCATTGATTGCTATTTTTTTTTAGGATGTCATCTAGATAGAAAGGCTCAAAATCCTCATCATTTTGATCTAATGCACCACCTATATATATTTATATATTTATTTATTTATGAAGATTCTTACATTCCTTTCTTCCCATATAGCCAAAGGATCACTGTCCTTGTACATCACAATATTTTCCCCCTTCTTCTAGGCAAGCGGAGAAAGAAGCTTTAAAATGATCCATCACATCAGGAGGGGCCTACTTTGCAACCAAAGAGAGTAGAGAACCACCCCCAAATACTAGCAACAAATGAACGGGAGATTAATAGGTAAACAATTGATTCTCCACTTGCCTTACAAAGAACACCTGTGTAGAGATAAACACCATGAAGGTCTTCTCCTTTGTAAAGAGTACTAAACCTCCCAAATAAGGGCCCTGATTTTAGGTGATCTCAGATCTCCTACCCACACCTACCCACAGGACACTACAGCTGTACATTGGGAACATCTTCCGTATTTACATGTTACCATTCATGGGAGATGTTCCCAATGTACAGCTGTAGTGTGCTGTGGGTAGGAGATCCAGATTGATTTTAGGTGGAAACAGGTATGATCCAAATCTCTTTCATCAAGAAAGATTGTTGTGCAATAAACAAGGGGGAAAGAATTAAAAGTAAAAGGATTTATCAAGAAAAATTAAAAATAAAAGGAGCAGAAGAAAAGATCCAAAGGTAGAAATGTGCCAAATTCTACAGGATTAGAAGGATCTAGGTTCACACTTTCTAGGGATTCAACCAAAAGGAGAGCCTCGAGGAATTGAGATTTATAAGAGGATAAGGAAAACAGAATAGGGAAGGCATCTTTAAAAGGTCAGAGCAAAGTGGGAGATTGGTTTAGATTTATAAGAGGATAAGGAAAACAGAATAGGGAAGGCATCTTTAGAAGGTTAGAGCAAAGTGGGAGATAGGTTTAGATTTATTAGAGGATAAGGAAAACAGAATAGGGAAGGCATCTTTAAAAGGTCTATCTCACCACCAAAAGTCTTCCTAGAACAAGATTGTTATCTTTTCATTTCCACAAGTCAATTTGTTCCCCTAAACATTCATTTCGTATTCAGTTGCATGATTCTCATTTTCATACATAGAAATTCGTCATTTTCTTATTGTAGAGAAGATGGGCCGAATGGCCCATAGGTTGTTTATTCTTTCTTGTTATTTATGTTTCTTTTCTGTAATGGGCCTTATTCTGGGCCCATCCTGTCTATATTAAGTTCTTTGTAAATTCTTGCCCACCTAAGGGCCTCCTTGTAATTATTCAAATATATCTTAATAAAAGAATGTTAGGGTGCTGAGAGAGAGTAGGTTCGAAACTCTCATTCTCAGACCCTCATTGCTGAACTCTCAAGCTCTCCTCTCTTCAGTTTTCTTCATGGTATCAGAGCATATCTGAACCTGAATATCATAGGGCTGGAAGCTTAGTCACATACTGCCTGATTCTTGGAGGTCAGTGGACGAGCCCAAGACTAGAATCTCTTGGGGAAGGGGTTTGGTGGCCAGGAAGAATCAGAGAAAAAAAAAAGGGGGGAAGGAGAAGGGGAATAGCTCGGTTCTGTTTTTGAAGCTCGACTGTGTTTGGACTATTGAAGCTCGAACTGTAAGTTGTGCTCAGTTTTCTGCTCTGAAGTTCGACTGTGTTTGGACTATTGAAGCTCGACTGTGTTTGGACTGGTTGTTCTGTTTTTGAAGCTTGACTGTGTTTGGACTGTTGAAGCTCGAACTGTAAGTTGTGCTCAGTTTCTGGTTGTTTTGTATTATCTTCGACTGTGTTTGGACTGTTGAAGTGTCCGAAAACCCTAGCTGTTCTGTACTACCTTCGACTGCATTAAATCTGATTTAACCCAGAAATTTCTGGGCTGTTTTTTCTCTTCTTCTTGGACTGTTAAAACCTGCCGAAACATCCTTGTAACAAGGCTGTGTATTGTTACTCATATTTTGGCTGTTTTAAGGGGCTGTACGAACTGTTTTTTGGGGTCTTTTCTCTTCCTTGACAGTGGGGCTGTCTCTATTGCCCACACTGTTTTTGTGAAAAGGCCTGTTCAGCAATACCGATTGGTATTTACTCTTCTTGGCTGAGTGCACAACTTTGAAAAGGTACTTCGGCTGATTGCACAGTGCCTAGGAGTTTCTGATTACTTCTTGAAGGCTGAACTCAGTATATTGTCTTCTTGTGGTCGGCTGAACTCTGTTTAGAGTGTTTACATGATGTACTCCTCAGAGTTTGAAAACAAAAGTGGTGCCGAATATGAACTAGTTCAGGGAACTCCAAATGATTCCTTATTGACTGTGACCACAGTTAAACTAGATGGAACTAATTATCTGGCATGGTCACAATTAGTAAAGATTCATGTTTGTAGTAGAGGAAAGTGGAGATTCATTTCCGGGAGTAAGAAGGCTCCCCCAGAAGGTGATCCATCCTACGAGAAGTGGATGCAAGAAAATTACACTGTCATTGGGTGGCTTGTGAACTCAATGCAGCCGCAAATCAGCCAACACTACCTTTGGATGAATTCAACAAAAGAAATTTGGGACAGTGTTGCGGAAACCTATTCACAAAAACTCAATGTGGCCCGGGCATATAAATTGAGAAGTGATATAAAGAATTTAAGACAAGGGGAGAAACCTCTTGCTGTATATTTCTCAACTCTGAAGTTTTTATGGCAAGAGATTGACCTAATAGAAGCTGTACCTTGGGACACCACCAATGATGCAGAGACCTACAGAAAATTGGTTGAAAGGAATAGGGTATTTGAGTTCTTAACTGGACTAAACCCAGAATATGATATCACAAAACAGAATATTCTTTCCAATGAGTGTGTCTCTTTGTCACAAGCTTATGCATTGGTGAGTAGTGAAAAGAGCAGAAGGGCTGTTCAGGTTCAAGGGGCTGATATGAATGATCACTTTGCCAATATGGGGATTAAACCCAAAGGGAATGCTGGAACTTCTGGTGGCATAGGAAAGAAAGAAGTTATATGTGAGTACTGCAAGAAGTCAAAGCACACCAAAGATAAGTGCTGGAAATTACATCCTAATCTTGTTCCCAGTCGGTTTCAGAAAAAGTATGATAGTAAAAGATCAGGAAGTGCAAATGTAGCTGCCGGGCCAGATAGTGAAGAAATGTCTGCTTCTGCACAGTTGGCAGCCATGAGAGCAGAATATGAAAAGTTTGGGAAGATGATCAGTCAGTTGAGTGATGTGACCTCTTCTTCCAACCCTTCAGGCAATTCTTCTGCTGCTTCAGTATTTGCTCATTCAGGTATAAGGGCTTCTGCCAATCATGCTACCACTTCAGGTAATCTCAAGATCCCTTGGATTATTGACTCAGGTGCTTCTGACCATATGACTAATCTTTCTACCCTATTTGTTTCATATGACTTGCTCCCTAGACGTGATAAAATCACTTTAGCTGATGGTTCACTTACCCCTATCTCTGGTAAGGGAACCATCAAGGCTACGGATTCCTTGTTCCTACCTTCTGCCCTTCATGTACCTAAACTAAATACAAATTTGTTGTATGTAAGCAGTTTAACCAAATCACTAAACTGTTGTGTAACCTTCTTTCCTTCCTACTGTGTTTTTCAGGATCTGGAGTCTCAGAAGGTGATTGGGAGTGGCCATGAGGCGAACGGAATATACCTGCTTGATACCTCGGAACAATGCACTGATCATCTTGGGAATGCTGCTCTTGGATCTGTTTCTTCAGAGTCTGTTAGTCGGATTATGTTGTGTCATCGTCGTTTCGGTCATCTGTCTTTTTCTGCCTTGAGTCATCTTTTCCCTGAACTGTTTAAGGGAATTAGTTTGTCTAGTCTTCATTGTGAGTCTTGTGAATTGTCAAAGCATTGTAGAAACAATTATCCTTTGGGTAATAAAAGATCTTATTTTCCTTTTAATATTGTGCACTCTGATGTGTGGGGGCCTTACCACTTACCTTCCATGGGTGGCTATAAATATTTTATCTTGTTTATTGATGATTTTTCTTGGTTCACTTGGATATTCCTGATGAAATCCCGTGATGAAGTTCCAAGACTTGTAAGACAATTCCATGAATTTGTTTTAACCCAATTTGATACCAGGATTAAAATCTTCAGATCTGACAATGCAAAAGAATACTTTGAGAAAAACCTATCTTGCTATCTCTCTGACATGGGGGTTATTCATCAAAGCTCATGTGCTAGGACCCCAGAATAGAATGGGGTTGCTGAGAGGAAAAATAGGCATATTGTTGAAGTTGCAAGAAGTATCTTATTTGCCTCACATGTTCCTACCAGGTTTTGGAGTGATGCTGTTCTTACTGCTACCTATCTTATAAACCGTATGCCATCCAGGGTTTTGGGGTTTAAGTCTCCCTTCAATCTTCTTCATCCAGACAAGGACCTTTTTCCTGTTCCTATTCGTGTCTTTGGCTGCACCTGTTATGTACATGTTCCAAGTGTCCAAAGGCATAAATTTGAACCCAAAGCTCAAAAGTGTATCTTCCTTGGTTATTCCCCCACACAGAAGGGTTATTGTTGTTTTGATCCAAAGTCTGGCAATCGGTATGTCTCAATGGATGTCACCTTTGATGAGCTTTCCCCCTTTTATGGTTCCTCTCCAAAAGGACATTGTCCATAGGGGGAGGATTTGTCACAGGTGTTTGCTCTTCCTCTTCCTATCCCTGTTGAGTCTCTTGATGTGTCTGCTTCTCCTTCAAATGCATCAAGGGTGGATCAGTCATTCCTTTCCCCTTGTCCCAGTACTCTACCTCCTCGTCTTATCCTAAATCCCAAGGTGTATCAAAGGCAAAGATCTAGAAATGTGTAGGTTGTTTCTCCTACAACACATGGGCCTCATACACTTCCAGTTACAGAAGAGACAACAGGTACCGTTTCAGCATCTTTGGATTCATCCTTCCCTGACCTTGATATTCCCATTGCTGTTAGGAAAGGAAAACAGAAGTGCACTGCACACTGCATTTCCAAGCACCTTTCTTACGGTTTGCTTTCACCTCCATACTTTGCCTATCTCTTTTCTGTTGCTTCTCATCCTATTCCCAGGTCTGTGTCAGAAGCTCTTAAGATTCCAGAGTGGAGGGATGCTATGAGATCTGAAATCGATGCCCTATACAAGAATGTCACATGGGAAGTGGTGGATTTGCCTGAAGGGAAGGATCCAGTCAGTTGCAAGTGGGTCTTTACTATCAAATACCAAGTTGATGGCACTATTGAAAGGTACAAGGCCAGGCTGGTTGCAAAAGGCTATACACAGACATATGGGATTGATTATTTAGAGACCTTTGCACCTGTTGCCAAGATGACATCTGTGAGGGTTCTTCTATCTTTAGCTGCTCACTTTGACCGGCCCCTTTATCAATTGGATGTGAAGAATGCATTTCTGAATGGTGAATTACATGAGGAGGTTTATATGTCTCTTCCTCCAGGGATGTATGGAACTGATATGAAAGGGAAGGTATGCAGGCTGAAGAAATCTCTTTATGGACTAAAACAGTTCCCTAGAGCATGGTTTGAGAGATTTAGAACAACACTTGTTAACTTTGGTTATGGGCAGACACAGTCCGATCATACTCTTTTTGTGAAGAGGAGTGGACCTCTGGTAGTATACCTCATTGTGTATGTAGATGATATTGTAGTGACTGGTAATGATATTTCAGGAATTCATGATCTAAAATCTTTTCTCCATACACAGTTTGAGATTAAAGATTTGGGGGACTTGAGATACTTTGTTGGTATAGAAGTGGCTCGATCCAAGGATGGGATTCTTATATCCCAAAGGAAGTATGTTCTTGACTTGCTCTCCGAGACTGGAAAGATGGGTGCTAGACCAGTTGCTACTCCTATTGATATGAGTCATAAACTCTCAGCCTCAGAAGGGACATTGTTAGAAGACAAAGGAATCTTTCAGAGACTTCTTGGGAAACTTTTGTATCTATGCATGACTCGGCCAGATATTGCATATGCAGTCAGTTGCATTAGCCAATTCATGCATGCTCCCCGAGACACTCATATGGCAGCAGCAAAGAGAATCCTATGTTATTTGAAGGGCTCCCCAAGAAAAGGTATTCTGTTTGCCAAGAATGGTCATATGAAACTTGAAGCCTACACCGATGCTGACTGGGCCGGAAACATTGATGACAGAAGATCTACTTCTGGGTATTGCAGCTTGGTGGCTGGTAATGTTGTTTCTTGGAGAAACAAGAAACAATCGGTTGTTGCTCGGTCCTCTGCTGAAGCAGAATACAGGGCCATGGCACATGGAGTTTCTGAATTATTATGGCTAAAATCATTGATGGAAGAACTTGGAGTTGAATATGACAAGCCAATGATGTTGTACTGTGATAATCAGGCTGCCATCAGCATTGCTCACAACCCAGTGCAACATGATAGAACCAAGCATATTGAAGTTGATCGACACTTCATTAGGGAAAGGATCTCTTCGGGTGAAGTGTGTCTTCCTTTCATCACATCTGAAGGACAGTTGGCAAATTTTCTCACCAAAGGCATTCCCAAGGCAAAACTTCAGCATGATACCAGCAAGCTTGGCATGATTGACATCTATGCTCAGCTTGAGGGGGAGTGTAGAGAAGATGGGCCGAATGGCCCATAGGTTGTTTATTCTTTTTTGTTATTTATGTTTCTTTTCTATAATGGGCCTTATTCTGGGCCCATCCTGTCTATATTAAGTTCTTTGTAAATTCTTGCCCACCTAAGGGCCTCCTTGTAATTATTCAAATATATCTTAATAAAAGAATGTTAGGGTGCTGAGAGAGAGTAGGTTCAAAACTCTCATTCTCAGACCCTCATTGCTGAATTCTCAAGCTCTCCTCTCTTCAGTTTTCTTCACTTATTAAACATTTAAACCAGCTGAAGCCAATGTTTTCAATTTATTTTCTCAAAATTTGATAATCTCACTTTCTTTTGGAGTAATGGATATGGGCTACTTCAGAACTTAAAGATATGCATTCATTTACTTTCCATTTTCCAAGTCTGTTTCATGTCAATTAATAAATGGTTTCAGGTTTTAACTATATGCAACAGGCACCTAATATAGTTGTTTTAATGGTTTCTCTCCAAATATAGATTGATTCAGTGGCTGAGGAAGTTGAACGGAGGAACTCAACTGACGATATGGTATGCTTGTACAAGATGCTCAAGTTTTTCCCTTTGTCCAATCCCCCACCCCTGAAAAGAAGGTGATGGAGATGATCATCCCAAGCTTTGTTTCTTTACATGGACCTAAATTGTGCTCATCTTTACAGGTATTTATATATGGAGGTGTAGGCCCTTTGCATTCAGATGTTTCTGTAGCGGGTGTTGCAAAAGCTTTTGGAGTTCGTTTGGTGCGCTGCATTACTTCACAAAAGCATTTGATATGCCAAATCATTTTTTTATTTTTTGCAAAATTGTTACAGAACTACAATGCAGAACCTGCAGTGCTAACCAACACAACCTTCATTGCAGAATTACAACTCCCCTTCCCCCCCTCTTGGGGGACTAATCCCCAAAACAGTTGGTTCCTCATTGCCCCTTACCTTGCAAGTGAATCTTCCAAAGCATTTGTAGACCTAGGAACCCAACCTACTCTAGCTTGGAGTGCACCCAACATATCCTTTACTCCCTATTGGGTGGCATTGCTTTGATTTGGAATTTTTTTTCTGTTTCCTTTTCTTAAAAAATTATCCTTTGCTCAAAAAAAAATGTTACGTTTATTATAGACCTTACATGAGAACAAGTCTTTGTTACAGACACCATTATGTGAAACCATAACAAGTATGAAGAAGAGGGCTCTCAATTGAATTCAGTAAAACATACTCTAGCATATTCACTATCAAGAGATGAAAGCTTGCATTTAGAAAATGGTTCTAGTTAGCCTTGTTGTTTTGGGACACCTAAGAAACCAAATTTCAACCAAGCCAGAAGATGACATTGTTTGCAAGTGGAGATCAGTTTCACCCAAGATGTGAAAGAGAATAAAATTATGAATGTTTGTTTGGAAACAGAACCCTCCAACCTAAGGTCCTTCCAGAATCATCCAGGCCTGTATTAAACCTAATGAACTGCTGAAACCTAGGGAATGTGTGGCTACAATAGCTTTTCCAGGACAGGAAGGGTGATAAGTGACAACCATTAACATGAAAATCTTACATATTGGGAAACAAATCATTACTTATAATAACCAAATGCCAGACCTTGAGGTTACCTAGAAAAATTTGGTAACCAATTTCTGGGAATGCAATGTCTCTCCCTCACTCTTCTTGAACGCAACCTGTCTCCACCTTAGTTTTGCACCCTCGTATCCTAATTAATGAGATGATCTTACTTTGGTTCCCCTGTTATTGGAAGGAAGTTTCTCTGGATGGGATCAACTCTCTTCATCACTTAACTAATGCTTTAATGGAAAGAAGAATTCTTCTTTCCCTTAAATCTTTCAATATCCATGTTCTCCATTTGGTGTTCAAGAAATGGTGCAAAACTATATCTTATTCCATAGGTTTGCTTTTCTCAAATTGCAGGCTCCTGATGAAGAGTTTGAAGAGTATCTTAGACATCTGATAAGTAATCAATGTAATGGTGATAGAAATGAGGTAATTTAATCTCAAGATACTAGAATGTTCATTATTTTTTATTAATAGTTTTGAATTTATGTGGCACACTTTAAAACATGTGTTTTGTGTCCAATTTCAGTCACTTCAGTTGTTAAGGTAAATTCCATGTTCGGTACCGTGGCCTGTCTATGTTTTGTAGGTTTTGATTCTATATGCATTTTATATTTTGAATGTGTATGTGTTCTATCAGTACTAAACAAGGAAAAAAATTAGGGGCTTTCTATTTTAAGAAAATTTCAGGTATTAACATGTGCTTATGTGCAACAGTAGTATTCAGTGCTTCTCTAGCATTATCGTCCTTTCAGCATTAGGAGGTAATACTATAATTTTTAATGGTAGATAGATGCCTCTTAGCTACATAGAAACGCCAATATCGAAATGTTCATTATTGGTCAATACAGGCTGAATCTCTAGCCCTACTTCAAGGTCTAAAGATGGCTGAGAAGATAGGAACAACAGACTTAGAAATAGAAGGAGACTCACTATTGGTCATCTCTTGGGCCAAAAACATCACATCAGTACCTTGGAAGCTCAAATTTATCTTCAGAGAAATTGACACACTTGCAAGGAAGTTCAACTCTCAGTTTGGTTGGGTCAAACGGGATGGTGGATACCCTAGCAAAACAAGGGGCAAATAGATCTTCATTGTACTGGGCAGAATTGTAACTAATTGCTGGAGATTGCAGTTTGTCCCTCTGCAATCTTTATCTATTGTAACTTAATTTCTCTGTTATTAATGAAAGCTTTTTGCTGATAAAAAAAATATCAAAATGTTCATTATGCACTTAATGGGCACAAAAATATCTTCCTTACTTTAGTGAAGCCTGAATTGCTGTCTTTACTGTAAGGACCGAGACTGGCAGCCTGAATTGGCACAACAGTTGGGTTGCTCAATTACGACATGGGTTACCAGGGTTCAAATCTTGGGAACAGCCTCTCTGTGTATCTGCAGGGGTAAGGCTGTGTACATCTATTCCTCTCCAGACCCTGTATTGAGGGAGCCTTGCCTACTGGGATGCCCTTTTTACTGAGACTGGCAGCTTCATTAAGCTTCGCAAAATTTGAAATTGTAGGGACTTTGAAGTGGTTATCAGATAGATGAGGGAGGAGATATGCTGTCCTTGGATGTATCTCCATTCCAGTGGGGAGGCAAAGTCTGTTCCTTCTAGATTATATCTCTATATTTATGTGGACCCTGGCTGAGTTCTCCTAATTCACCTGTGAATTCATTATCCAGGGAAGGGATCAAAAAAAATTCATTGTATTGGGGTTTTACCCAGAGGGGGTAGGATTTATTTGAGTTTCATTCTCAAGTTGGGGCCAATTTGCTTGTTGGAAGCTGCTGGCTTTCTCAGCCAGCTTATTCTTTGTTCTGATTTTTCTGATATTACCAACATCAGCTTTGATTTGTTTCTGCTAAAAAATAATATGACATAGTTATTTATTTATGAATTTATTTATTTGTCTTTTCAGTTGGCTCTATTGCCTGAGGGTATAACTGAGTTACTGCACCACGAAATGCTACCAGTGCCTTTGGTATGTTGTAGTAGACACCATTTTTAATTATGTAATATGATGTATAATTTTTTTAGAACTTATTGTAAAGAGACTGGGCCGAATGGGCCCTAACAGCTGCTTGTGTGATATCTTTTATTTTTATCTTTTATTTTATGTTGATGAGCCTCACTTAATGGGCCTGTTATTTGTTCTTGTTTTATTTTCTTTATGTAATTGCCAAGCTGGCCGCCCACTTAAGGGCATACTTGTCATCATTAATTTTTTGGAGACTAATAAAATAGGGTTAGAGGAGAAGGGTGATTCATTCGACTTCTTCTTCTCTTACCTCTTCTCTTCGACATACAAAGCTCTTGCACTATTATTCAGATCTGATTTGCACTGTTAATTACTGATTTTAAACCTGATATTAGAAGACTGATTCACATCTTGGTATCAGAGCGGGTACAGTTCTTCTTTCTTCCTTTTTCTTCGTTCCGGTACACTCTAAAATCAAGAGTGTATGGAGAGATAGGTTCTCTATAGTATAGAGAATCACTTGCCCAGTTGGTAGAAGGGTTTGGAGATTTAAGTTCTGGCCGAATTTTGCCAAGAAGTGATGCTGTTTTGCTGCTGCCCGAATACCCTACCCAACTAGAGATTTTCGAGGTTACCAGGAAAGGTGAAGCTTGGGTGTGGTACTCTGTGCTTGGAAGGTGTCTTGTGACTGCTAAAGGAGGCGGTTCAGGTTAGGAAGAGTTTGGGTCAGTCTGGTTGGTGCGGCACCATCTTCTCTCTTCCTCTCATCTGTTGGACGGAGCAAAACCCTAGTTTTTCAAGCACCCTATTTCTGGTTTGATTTCAAGTAAGTTTGCATAGTTAAAATTTCAGTTCTTTGATTTCCGTTTGATTAATGAAGACATACGGAAGTGAGTTCAAGCAGGTGCCGGTTTCTGGACCTGCTCCAGTAGATTCCGTTTTGACTGGTGTTACCACGATTAAGCTAGATGGGACGAACTATCTTGCCTGGGCACAGTCTATAAAAATTTATGTTTGTAGTAGAGGAAAACTTGGGTATCTCACAGGCAGTAAGGTGAAACCCGAAGAGACAGATCCTGAATTTGAGAGATGGATGCAAGATAACTATACCATTATAGGATGGTTAGTTAACTCTATGCAACCTCATGTAAGCCAGCACTATCTCTGAATGTCTTCTGCTAAGGAGATATGAGACAGTGTAACTGAGACTTGTTCACAGAAACTGAATGTAGCCCGAGCGTACAAATTGAAAAGTGATGTGAAGAACCTAAGACAGGGGGAGAAGAGTGTAGGAATCTACTACTCTATACTAAAATCCCTATGGTAGGAAATTGATGTTATGGAAACTGTGGTATGGGAGAGTAAAAAGGATGCTGAAATGTACAGAAAGCTGGTGGAGAGAAATAGGGTGTTCGAGTTTCTCACTGGACTCAACCCTGAGTTTAATATTATCAGACAAAATATTTTGGCCAGAGATGAGGTTACTCTATCACAGGGCATATGCCATGATAAGTAGTGAGGAAAGTAGACGACAAGTTCAGTTGCAGAGTCCACCTACAGAACACTTTGCACATGCAGGAATGAAATCTAAGGGGCCTACTGAAAAGGGGGAGCAGGTGTGTGAATATTGCAAGAAATCACGACATACCAAGGACACCTGCTGGAAACTTCACCCTGGACTACTCCCTGAGAGGTTTAGGAACAATCCTAAGAAGGGCAGTCAAGCGGGAAAACTCAAGATTGCTAATGCTGCTACAGTACCTGAAGGGGGAAGTGAGGAGAGTGAGAAAACATCAACCATTGAGCAGTTGGCTGCAATGAAGTTAGACTTTGAGAAGTATGGGAGGCTCCTAAATCACCTGGAAGCTACAGTTTCTTCAGCCCACCCTTCCAACAGTACATCCTCTTCATCGGCTTTTGCTCACTCAGGTACATATGCCTCAGCAAATCATGCTTCAGTTTCAGGTAGTCATAAACTCCCTTGGATTATAGATTCCGGTGCATCATACCATATGACCAGCCTATCTAACCTTTTTTGTTCATACCATCTTCTCTCTGGGAAAGAGAAAATATCCCTTGCCGATGGGTCACTTGCCCCCATCTCTAGTAAAGGAGATATAAAGACCTTTGACACCTTGTTCTTATCTTCTGTTCTCCATGTTCCTAAGCTTAACACAAACCTTTTATCTGTTAGTAGCTTAACAAAGTCCATGAACTGTAGCATAACCTTCTTTCCCACTCATTGTGTTTTTCAGGACCTGCAGTCTCAGAGGACAATTGGGAGTGGCCATGAGGCGAACGGAATATACCTGCTAGACACACCAGATCAAGCCTTGGGACCACCTCATGGAGTTGCTTTAGAGTCAGTTGTGTCAGAGTTTGTTAACAAAATTTTGTTATGTCATTTTCGGTTTGGTCATTTGTCTTTTTCTGCTTTAAGTCATCTGTTCCCAGATATGTTTAAAGGAGTGTCTTTATCTAGTCTTCATTGTGAGTCATGTGAGCTAGCAAAGCATTGTAGACATTCATATTCAATCAGTAATAAAAGATCTTTTTCTCCTTTCCATATTGTTCACTCTGATGTGTGGGGGCCATATCACATGCCAATCATGGGGGGCTACAGGTATTTTATCCTTTTTATTGATGATTATTCTCGTTATACTTGGATTTATCTCATGAAATCCCGGGATGAAGTACCGATTATTGTGAAAAATTTTCATGAACTCATCCACACCCAATTTAATACCCGTATCAAAATATTCCGCTCTGACAATGCTAAGGAGTATTTTGAGAAAACTTTCTCCACCTATCTTGAAACCTTTGGGGTTATTCATCAAAGTTCTTGTTCCTACACTCCACAACAAAACAGGGTGGCGGAAAGAAAGAACAAACATGTGGTTGAGGTTGTCAGATCCCTTTTATTTGCATCCCATGTTCCTGTAAGGTTTTGGGGAGATGTTGTTCATACTGCTACCTACCTAATCAACCGTATGCCCTCCAGGGTCCTTGGCTTTAAAACCCCCTTTAGTCTTCTCTTCCCGAATGAGGATCTCTTTTCTCTCCCTCTCCGTGTATTTGGGAGTACTTGTTATGTGCATATTCATAGTCACCAAAGGCATAAATTTGAGCCTAAGGCTCATAAGTGTGTGTTTCTGGGATATGCCTCTACACAAAAGGGTTGTTGTTGTTTTGATCCAGTTCGTGGCACCTGCTTTGTATCTCGGGATGTCACCTTTGCAGAGTTGACTCCTTTCTTTAGTATTCCTCATGAGGGGGAGACATCTGATGAACCCTTTGCTATGTCTCCAGCTATTCCTCTTCCCATCCCTTGTGAGTCTGATCATGGGGTGTCCACCTCTTCCACTAGACCCACCCCTGATTCTCCTCTTACTTCTGCTCCTACTCTCCAAAGGTATTACCAAAGGCGGAGATTCAGACATATGCAGGTTGTTTCCACTCTTTCGGAAGAGCATCTTGCCACTCCCACAGTTCTTGAGGAAACAGGTCAGCCCTCTATCGACCCACCTTCAACCGTCCCTGACCTTGACCTTCCTATTGCTCTTCGCAAGGGCAAGCAGAAGTGTACAGCCCATTGCATCTCCAAACATTTATCTTACAGCCTTCTCTCTCCTTCCTACTACTACTTTCTTGCTTCTGTTTCTTCAATGTGATACCCAGGTCTGTACCGGAAGCATTATCTCAACCTGAATGGAGGGATGCTATGATGGCTGAACTTGAAGCATTATATAAGAACCATACCTGGGATGTTGTGGACTTGCCGGAAGGGAAGGAACCAGTGGGGTGTAAATGGGTGTTTACCATTAAATATCACTCTGATGGCTCGGTTGAGAGGTATAAGGCTAGGTTGGTTGCCAAGGGTTATACCCAAATGTATGGCATCGACTATCTTGAGACCTTTGCTTCTGTAGCTAAGATGACTTCAGTCAGGGTCTTGCTTTCTCTAGCAGCTACCTTTGACTGGCCCCTACACCAGTTTGATGTTAAAAATGCTTTCTTGAATGGAGATCTGCATGAAGAAGTCTATATGTCTCTACCTCCAGGGGTGTATGGGAAAGAAATGAAAGGCAAGGTGTGTAAACTACACAAATCCATTTATGGTCTCAAACAATCTCCTCAGGCTTGGTTTGAGAGATTTCGGGCTGCTCTTGTCTCCTTTGGCTACATTCAAACACAATCTGATCATACATTATTCTTGAAGAGAAATAACACTCTGGTGACCTTCTTGATTGTTTATGTTGATGATATTGTGGTCACGGGTAATGACATTGAAGAGGCCAGGAAACTAAAAAGATTTCTCAATTCTGAATTTGAAATCAAAGACTTGGGAGACCTTCAGTATTTCTTGGGCATTGAAGTTGCTCGGTCTAAGGACGGTGTTTTCATATCTCAGCGCAAATATGTTCTTGATCTTCTTGTTGAAACTGGTAAATTTGGAGCTAAACCCATCTCCACTCCCATTGATCCTAATCATAAACTTTCTGCCACAGATGGTGAACCTTTGTTTGATAAGGGAGTGTTTCAGAGACTGCTTGGGAAGTTGTTGTATATTTGCATGACTCGGCCAGATATTTCCTATGCAGTAAGTGTTATTAGTCAATTTATGCATTCGCTTAGAGATACTCATCTAGCTACTGTGGAAAGGGTTCTGTGCTACTTGAAAGGTACTCCAGGGAAAGGTATTCTATTTGCTAAGCATGGTCACATGAAGTTGGAGGCCTTTACTGATGCAGATTGGGCAGGATGTATGGATGACAGAAGATCCACCTTTGGTTATTGTGCTCTGGTTGCTGGGAATATTGTGTCTTGGAGAAGTAAGAAACAATCAGTAGTTGCTAGATCCTCAGCTGAAGCAGAATATAGGGCAATGGCTCATGGTGTGTCAGAACTACTATGGCTACGATCCCTTCTAGAGGAATTGGGGGTAGACTACAAGAAACCAATGATGCTCTATTGTGACAACCAAGCTGCTATCAACATTGCACATAATCCTATTCAACATGACAGAACTAAGCACATTGAGGTTGATAGGCATTTCATAAGGGAAAGAGTCTCTTCAGGAGAAGTTTGTTTGCCATTTATCACATCAGAAGAGCAACCGGCTGATATCTTGACCAAGGGAAATTGACACACTATATAAGCAAGCTGGGCATGATTGACATCTATGCTCAGCTTGAGGGGGAGTGTAAAGAGACTGGGCCGAATGGGCCCTAACAGCTGCTTGTGTGATATCTTTTATTTTTATCTTTTATTTTATGTTGATGGGCCTCACTTAATGGGCCTGTTATTTGTTCTTGTTTTATTTTCTTTATGTAATTGCCAAGCTGGCCGCCCACTTAAGGGCATACTTGTCATCATTAATTTTTTGGAGATTAATAAAATAGGGTTAGAGGAGAAGGGTGATTCATTCGACTTCTTCTTCTCTTACCTCTTCTCTTCGACATACACAGCTCTTGCACTATTATTCAGATCTGATTTGCACTGTTAATTACTGATTTTAAACCTGATATTAGAAGACTGATTCACATCTCTTATATTTCTATATGTTCCACCAAAATTTTTTAATCATTTTTCATATCACAAATTTCGTGGGCTTTTCATGTGGCAACCATGTATGTGCACTTAAATGCATTAAATAACAATATTCTGTTTCCTGTCTTGGGAAAGAACTTCTATATTCTTTTTTATATTATTTAATTAAAAGGAAAAATGAAACATAAGAAACATAAAGTTACACACATATGCATGTATTATGTATGTATTTATGTATTACATTTTAGTCACCCTATTTTATTACACTTTTAAACTGGAAATTCAAAGTTCTTGTTATTTTTTTTTTCAGATACTTGCATTATGAATAACCCTAAATTTGACCCTTGAAGTTGATTAATTTTCAGATGTAATTGTTGTTTCTTGTTTCCTTTAATGTCTTATTAATCTAAAGTTATTTTGATAAAAGAAAATCTTATTTCAGTCACTTCTTTTTCATGTATAACATGATTAGCATAAATGGAGACTCTTAATACCAAAAACCTTGTAGAATTACCGATGGACCAGGAATGCTTCTGCTTCTCAGTTGCACCTGTACATTCAATTCTGAATACTTGAATATGCTGTTCCAAGAAGTAGATAACTTCTAGAACTGCCGAAACCTTGGTAGCAACTATTAGAGCCAAAATAGTACACTGTAACTCTTATTTATCTTGATAATACATAGTGTCTCTTATCTGATCATAGTTGTAGAGGCACCAAGGCAAAACTGGGCAAAAGGGGAGTGCCTAGCCACCTAGGCAACTAGGTGATATTTTTTTTGAACCTGAGTTCTAGGTTGATTCCCTTGTTTTCATAGTAACCAGATATCATCTTTTACTAAGAATTGGTGGTAATCTTCATCAATTATAAACTTCATATCAATACATAGAAAATCAACATGTTCATGAGAAGTACAAAGTAGAAGAGTAACAAATATATACATCTCAGTCCTATCAGTAGCTCTTGTGTGTTGATTAATAAAAGCCTTCAAGTTCTTTGCATATGGCTTAAGGTTTTCAAGTCTTCAATCCCCATGGGCACTCAGTCACCTAATCATTGTCTATGTGGGTGGCATCACCTTGACAACTGTGCATCTAATCTTGATATAACATGAAAAGTCTTGTAAAGTATCATTTTAGCTTCTTATTCTTCAGAAATTTGATTTATACGCCCATATATGTTTCATTAACCAAGCAATGGGTGCTTCTTGTAGATAAAATGTCGTAATGTGATCATTCTTACTGCAACAAATATTACTGAGCTGGACAAGCAGTGGGACTGTCTGATTGAACTAACCAGTTCTAGTGGCCCTCTGATTTTGATGAAACCATTTGTATCTAAGCAGTTGTCTACAACTCTTACTGATGTATGTGTTAACCTTCTTAATTCATTCCACAGTTAATGTATTTGCTTATTTCTTCATTTTTTAGTTACATATTACTGGGAAGGCTTTATTTCATAAACTATTCTCTGGATATACGGATTTATAACTTAGGAAAGTTCATTATCATATCTAGGACCGGTAAAACATCATATCCTTTTGAGTGGCTATATGGCTAGAGATAAGAGATATGAAGATGTCATACACAAAAATATATGTGCCTTTACATGGATGGACATTGATTTTCATGTAGGTTGCAACTTGGATAGGTATGATTGGATTTAGGACCATTGAACACTTTGATTGTTACTACAAGGGCAATAACCATGTTGTCTTAAAGACAACTTGATTCTCTAACAACTAAACTCAGGTGAAATTGTTGGGATTATTAGACACAATTTCTTACAAACTTGTCTTTTACTGTTTGTAAGCTAAGATTAATAGGTCTTTCCAGGCCCCAATCCAGGCACGACTGTATGTTAAAAAGAATCATTACAGCACAGTCAAAATTTAGGTTTTGTCAGGGCAGATTGAGTTTGGTCCAACCAAAGCTGAACCACTAAGTACATAGTACAGGTCGTAGAGATGCTATGTAATGTACTTGGAAAAAGTTGACCTATATGAAATACAACCTACATCAACTTAAAGTAGCAAGTATATATGGTGCACAACTGTAAATAATTGGTACTTCCCCAGTATACAAATGGAAAAAGCATGTGCTGGAATAAGCTAATTTTTTATGAGACATACATGGGACTTGAACAAGTGCTCAAAACCTGGGTGGTACAGTTAGAAAAAAGATGTCTAAATAAAAAGGTGGGTAAGGGAGAATGAAGCTACTCCTGGATGTATCACTGTGGTTTGCACAGTTACAAATACGTAATGCCTTACAGTTTGTGTTGATATCTAATCAATTTTCATGCCCCATGTTATGCCAGGTAGAAACTGCTCAGACTCTATCTAAACTATGTCTTGAATTCCCAGATCTTTACATCGGTAAGAATATTTTGAATCTCAGGTCTGCATTTTCCAAGATGAGTCCTCAACCCATCATCCAAATTTTCTCTTAAATATATGCTGTATTTTTTTAATGATTATTTGTTTGCATTATTCAGGTGCTTTTCGCAAATCCAGAGTTGGGCCCCTTATCATTAGTTTCGTGGGGAAGGTATATAAATTCATAAGGCTATCAAGCAATTTAAGTCATTTTACATCTTAGAGCAATCTGCTCAGTTCAGGGTCAATTATTTGTTGTAGGACCAAGCTAGAACAGAGATGGCTGTGCAAGCATTATGCCAGAAATTTCATCCAGGAGCATTTTCTGAAGTCAACTGCTGGTGATTTTCCTCTTGTTTTATGGCACTACCTGTCAACTTCTGGACATCTATTGGGGAAGCCTATTTTGACAGAAAAAAATGCTCACTTTACCTCCAATCTTTTATGGAGGTAGGACATGATATGGTTCTACATTGAATTGAGTGAGAGAAAGAAGATTTGCCAGGCTTGTGATTGGATGAAGGAAAACAGAAGGCTGAATGAAAACTATTCTCCCACATCCTAGGCAATGCCCTTATAATTTAAGAAAGGAAATATTGATATAGCTATCAGGAGGAACAGGCCAATAAAAGGGTCCTAGAAGTAGTTCTTGGAGAAAGGAATTTAGTTCACCACTGGATTTATTAATTCTGGTTTGAACTTTGAAGTATACCCATTATGACTAATTTCCGAGGAACCGTCATTTTTTTTCACTTGCAGTTTCATTTCACTAACTTGTGCAAGCTGTTTTCAGTTCTGTTTAGTTTTAACTAGACCAATTAAGGTGAATCCAACATCTGTATCAAAAAAAAAATGCGAATCCAACTGAGATGATGTAAAGCCCTAAATAATGTGAAAAAGAACTGTTTTCAGTTCTGCTTGGTTTTGACTTGGATGATTATGACATGAATGATAATGATTTCAACTTGGTAGACTGATGCCAGTTTGCCATGAATTTCTAGCAGTCTGGGCAATGGGTGTAGCGGAAGACTTCAATCCTCTTCTGACTTGTGAGGTCCTTTAGCTGACACTAGAGAATAAAAGCCAAGGGGGGGGTAGTTGGGTGAAGTTCCCTGATGAATCTTCACCATTCCTGCTAGTGTTCCCTGATGAACCTTCATGGATCTTGAATACATATTAGTATTCATACACTTCTTATTCTGCCCTTGTTTCTGATATTATTGATTGTTTTTCTTTTCCCTTTTCTTACCTTTTTTATTTGGCATCAATAAGGTCAGTGTCCATATCAGATTGCAAATCTTCACCAGCCTTTACACCTTTTATCCTTGAATTGCTAAGCTTCTGGTGCAGTTCAAAATTACTTCCCAATATCCCAACAATGTTAGCAGGTCCTTTTTTTTCACAGTTTTTTGGTGGGTAATTCTTTTCATTTTTTGGAGTTAAAAAAAGTTCCTAAAAAGAAAGTGATAGTAATAAATAACACAAGCAGAAAATTAAAAGAAAGAATACCTCTCTAGCAAAGCTGTGTGGTCGCTTCTACAGAGAACTCCTAAAAGCATTTGCTCTGGTAGCCATAAAATGCGCTGGTGGTGCTGCTGCCCTTGTTAAGCTACCATTAGTAATAAGGTTATATTCCATAAACAGCAGGTGTTGTTACCCCAAATGCCTAAAAATAGCGACTTCAGATTTTACAAACACCATAAGCGATTATATTCAGTTCCTAGGAATTTATCCCAAAAATTGAATTGAGGAAGCAACCCAAGAAAAGTCTTGCAGCGAAAAAAAAACACGCCAATAAAAGTCTCATCTAAAGCAAATAGGTCAGTTCAACAACTCCCCCTCTGAAAGCCTTTTCTCCGCATGATAATGGCGAATTCTCCTGTCTGTGGTCTGTGCTGCATTGTCACGGTCTGACACAGTTAGCCTTGCCTTACGCTTGGCGGGTTAGAACTACCCCCGTGACAGCATGGCAATCCTAAATTACATTGTAAATTCATTTAATTTAATTTTGATTTTCCTTTTTCTGAAAATAAAAGAAAAGCACCTCGACTAATATAATTTTAACGGAAACATAATCAGATAATATAATTAAAAAAAAAAAGAACTACAAGTCCGGGTATTACATTCCTATTTCATCTATATCTGGCAATGGGAAGCGCAAAATTGCACCGATTCACGAAAATATGTGAACCTTCGCTCCCGATATCTCAACTGAGTTTACCAAGTTCTCATATTTTTTCCTCGTCTCCACGTTACGACTTCTGAAAAGCTCATCTGTGATTAGTAAGGTCTGGATAGCCATCAGCTCATGTGCAATCTCAACGTGCTTGGTCCCGTAACAAATCTTACCTGAATCATCGTTTGAAAGCAATTCCATGAAATTCTTGAGGGCCAAAACGTCCTTGGCTGCCTAGGCATCTCTTACCAGAGACATGATGGTTGAATCACTTAACACTTCCTTCAAACTGTGTTTGTCTCCTGACGTGGTGTTAACAACAAATATATGCGATTTGATATCGATGATTTGTCTAAGCCGCATCCTCTCTGCTTCAGAGAGGAGGTATCGTCGAAATTAATCCTTGATAGAACCTGGGCTTCCGATCGCCACGCAACGAACACTGCTGAAATCAACATGCTTCAGAAAACTTGCTCGAAGAAGTCCTTCGAATCCATCTTACCTCCATTGGCACCACTCCTTCCTCCACCCTTGCGTGAATCCATTGGATTCGGATTTTGACCCCCAGCTTCAATCCGAGCACAAAGCGTATTTGAAGCCTTTCCTACCAAGAAAACATGAGCAATCCCTTCTTGCATCAGAACCACTGCTAATTCAGCACCAACACCACGACTGCATTTCTCTGCCAATGCATCTAAAGCTTCCTTATCCCAAGCTTTCTTCGTTATCTCTAGAGGCTTATTTAGCTCAATTTGCAACGTGTGAAACACGCCAGTCAAGACGAACTCATTCTTGGTCGTGGTCTTACCACGCACTCGCAACACTGAGCCCTGTTGATCGTATTCGAGCCTTCGAGGCTAACAACTTTGACGTCGAACCTCATCTTCACCCTTGTTGCCGAACCCATCTGAACCTTCCGAGTGTCCTCAGATGAAATCGTATCACCTTTGGATGCCAAATTGTATGTGAACCAGACAGAGGTCGTCTGGTTCCTCGGGGATTATCGCCACTGTACCAGACCCATTTCCATCCAGAGATTTTTTAACGAGCTTCATTGCAGTAGAGAAGCATAGCCTTGAGCAGTATGATTCTTCTTCAACAGAAAAGAAAGACGACTGTGAGATGTGAGCGAGAGAATAATTTCTTAGGATGGTATGTTGTTGAAGGACTCCGAGTTGAATTCTAATTTGAGCTTTTTTTTATCTTAAGTTGAAACTGTTGAATTCTAATCCGAGTTGAACTCTAATGGAATGGTCCCACTTAAGTTGTATTTCTGGGCTGGGCATACTCAGAGGACAAGAAGGAAACACGCTATTGTATTAGACTATTAGTATTGCCGTTCTTGAGAGATGGTTATTGGTTTAGTATAGAAAGTTGAGGAAATCCGGTCTCTGGTCAGTCTCCACCCCTCTTATAGGAAAGAGTCCCGATTTGATTTTTTATTTTTTTTTGGTAATAGAGATTTAGTCCCGATTTGATGAGTAAATACTAATTTCATCCATTCAACAAGTACTACCCCTATAGTATCCTCAGATGAAATCGTATCACCTTTGGATGCCAAATTGTATGTGAACCAGACAGAGGTCGTCTGGTTCCTCGGGGATTATCGCCACTGTACCAGACCCATTTCCATCCAGAGATTTTTTAACGAGCTTCATTGCAGTAGAGAAGCATAGCCTTGAGCAGTATGATTCTTCTTCAACAGAAAAGAAAGACGACTGTGAGATGTGAGCGAGAGAATAATTTCTTAGGATGGTATGTTGTTGAAGGACTCCGAGTTGAATTCTAATTTGAGCTTTTTTTTATCTTAAGTTGAAACTGTTGAATTCTAATCCGAGTTGAACTCTAATGGAATGGTCCCACTTAAGTTGTATTTCTGGGCTGGGCATACTCAGAGGACAAGAAGGAAACACGCTATTGTATTAGACTATTAGTATTGCCGTTCTTGAGAGATGGTTATTGGTTTAGTATAGAAAGTTGAGGAAATCCGGTCTCTGGTCAGTCTCCACCCCTCTTATAGGAAAGAGTCCCGATTTGATTTTTTATTTTTTTTTGGTAATAGAGATTTAGTCCCGATTTGATGAGTAAATACTAATTTCATCCATTCAACAAGTACTACCCCTATAGTTCAAAGTTAAAAATTCGTAGTCCTTCGGAAGTACTTATTTTTAATCACTTATTTTAGACCATAACTACAATAATAAGCACTTGTATGTATTTGGAGAAGAAAAAGTAGAATAAGTGATTATTCCAAAAAAATAAGTCTATTTTGAGGAAGCCAAAATTTTTGACTTATTTTTAACGGATTTTTCAACAAGTGTTTATTTGAGTTTCTGGTGGTCTTGGCCTGCCAGCTGCCACAAAAATTTCAAAATATCTATATTACCCCATACTCATGAACACTTTGGATAACGACTTATTTATCCAATAACACTCCCAAACGGGGGCTTATTAGTTTCTTACTAATGTTCTTATTTACTTAAGATGATGGATGATGGGTTTCTGGTTTCTCCTCCCAACGTATCAATTGCTATGGAGTCAGTTTCTTGTAGATTGTATTTTCTGATTATGGTGGGGAAATGCAAACTTCCCAAGCTATCAAAGTGCTGACACTGTAAGTTCTGCAGTAATCAGAGCTCTCATACCACCATTCTTTTTTCCTTATTATCCAATCTCTAACGATAATTTCACGATTGAAGACCTTAGGCTGCGTTGTGGTGTAAATACCGGACCGGTGTAATTTACCATTGGCTTGGTACCCTTCATGATCTCTACTCTAGATTGGGATTTCTTAGAGATTCTGATTTCTCCATTAGGGCTTCAACTCCTTCCCTTCATACTCGCCTCTGTCCTGTGAGACTGAGCAATGCCTCCATCAGGTTGTCAGTTTGTCGAAACAGGTCCTACTTCGACCAGATTTCGTATGGAGGTGGGTCTTACACCGTCAGCGACTTTGTTATAGAAATCATAACGTTCAGCAACTCAAGGGCATTAACAACATCACTCTTGTCCTAATATTTAAAAGAGTACGCTCACGTAGTGAGCTATTCCCTCAATCGGCGGGGCCTCACAACAAGCCACCTTAGTCCGTTCCGCTCTGGGGCACCCTGCGCTTCACTCCCCGGAAAAAGGTTAGCATGAGGGGAATGTGTATTTATTGGGAAATAATTCAGAATGAAGCATGTAAACATAAACAGAAATGGCTTCTTGATGAATAAGGCTCCAAGCATAGCCTCTGATCATGGTATTGAGCATGAACTTATTGGGTAATCTAATTGATTGGAAACTAAACAAGCATAGGGCAGATCTCCAACAGTGGGATTGTGAACAAGGATAGAAGAGTGCCAAGGATTATGGTTTCATTGGCAAGGCCATATGTGATAGATTTGGCGGTGAAACTTCATCAGATCTTTCATGTCTGAGCAATACTCCATCAAAGTCAGATGGCTTAGTTTGGGACTTTAAGTAGCTTTATGATTGTGGCCAGTGATTCTTCTAGCTGGTTCCCCAAGTATATTCTCTGGATGTTCTTTGGCATTGCAGGAAGATGAACTTCATTATACAAAACTTTGACTCCACATCTTTTTATACAAGGGGGAGTAGGGAAATTGCATTTGGGAATCAAAATTGAGCCATGTTCAGAACATATACTGTACAACTAATGAAAAATCTCATACGCAGATATTCTTCATGTCTCTACCCAAATATTCCTATGGCGACTGTGATTGTCTTGCAGACTGCATGGAAATTAAAATTGTTCAGCAAGGCAGTACAAAGTTCACCAAAAGAATAGTTGGGTAACAGACACTTACCAGCATTTCATGGTCCCCCATAATCTCTTCAATCACCTCTTGTAGAAGTTTATTTGCACTATTAGGAACAAGGGCTGCAAATACAGCTGGTTCCAGCCCTGTGTAGAACCAGAATTAAAAAGACATCATCCCAAACCTCATGATACATCTCTCTCAAAGTTGGATCTACATCAATAAGCAATGAAGAAAAGACTACAATGTGCTCCATCTTTCTTACTGAACTTTGATACCCCCACAAGACATGTGGCCCATCCTACAATGATGGACCTAGTTTCATGTTTCTAAGTGGATCTTACCAGTTAGCCAGTTACCACCCATATAATACATGTGGCCTGCAACATTATACATATGATTGCTCAACTTGGAAAGCGAAAAACCATATCCCATGCTTTCCTTCCCCTACTCCAACAAACTATGATATAATTCATTTTTGTGTGTGTGTGTGTGTGACAATAACACTACAAGTGTTATCTTGTCAAACAATGGTTGTCCCAAGCTCAGATGAAGGAGAAGGGTTGTGTCAGGTTGACAGCTGCAATAATCCAATATGAATGAGTCCTGAATTGTTTTACATGGCTCTTGATAGAGCATGATGTAACACAGGATTCATGTAACTGGATCCAAATAGTTGGAATTGAGGCTGTGTTGAGTAAGCATTTCTCTGTGTGTTTGCATGCAAATGTGCATGTGTGTATGTGAATGCATATGGTGTGTATGCACCATCCACAAACCTCTCAACAGAATGGGGCTATGAGGGTATTCCTTTTGTGCAATAACAGCTGCAATAGATGACATAAATTTTATATATTGCCTTCATAGTAATTAGTTTGCCAAAGAGATGTAAGTGTTAACTACCAGTTTCTGGAAATGCATCAATGAACATCATCATCTCCTCGCCGCTAAGACCAGACAAGAAGCAAATCCTTGGCAGTGATTTTGCAATCTGAACAGAAAAGAGGATAATAAATTACATTACAACTGAAGAGAGTTATTGATATCTTATAAATAGTTTAGCAGCTTATGGGTTGCCCAAAACCATAAACAAAAACACTTAAAAGGACTTGGATTAAGATGCTTCAGAACACTAAATGTTAACAAGTGTTATTGTGACCTTCGATTTATTTGACGTGGTGCTTTAAAAGGAATGTAGTATTTAAACCTTGAGACTCACCTCAAAGAAAGAAAAAGCTCAAGGAAAACATTTTGAAGATCACACCTTAAAGGATAAGTGCATGCATAACAGCTTCAGGAGATTCCTAAAGTATGTGTTTCTTATACACTAGCCAAAATGGAATTAAGAGTTTCTTTCTTTACTAATATTCCATTTAGGACATTCTATAACAGGCACTGAAATATTTGTGGTTACTTATTACAATAAAGCTTTCCTATGATTTTGCAGCTATTGATTAGAATCAAAATTTGCAATCACCTTCTGACATAAATTGATGAAATTCTATACATAAATAAATAAATATCTTCCATATATTACTGATAAGAAAATGTTTTTTTTTTATAAGTGATCAGAAAATGTATTTCCCAATAGAGAAAATTTTCTACCTCAACATTTTGATATTTCTCCATATTCAAAAGAGAAGACCCTATTGGTATTTGTCCGGCCATATGTGCTTCTTCTGCAAAGCAAGTTGTGAGACTACATACTGCTTAATAATTTCTTGTTCATCTGTTTCTATAATTTGGGATCTTCTCACTTTTTGGGTGTGGGTGGACTCCTCTAGGGGATGTGACTAGTCTTTTCTCAGATTCTTTCATATTCCTTCTTAAAAATAGGGAGAAACTTTTGAGCTAGCCCCTGCTAGCTCAAAAGTGTGCCATCTTTTCTCAGATTCTTTCATATAAAAATAGGCTATGGGGTGCTTGGCAGTTGGCACACTTGTACTATATTCCATTCTATTTCACTGATTAATAAAGGTTACGGTTACCAATCATAGAGATCATTTATATATTTTCATCTGAAAAGGTAGTCAGTCCTCATTTACTTCGTTGTTTATTAAGAAAGAATCAGGACTGAAGACCTATGATACTAAAGTACCTGTACATGCCTAGCATACCAACTTTGAGCATTCTACATACCTGATACAAGTATACAACAATAGATATGCATGGACATTTGTACAGAATACTTGTAGCATTAACACTTTAAAAAGACTAGCACAAAGGCACATGCCATGCACATTGCAACTAAAGATAAAAGGGGTGAAAAGCTCAAAAGGCATTTAGATTTTGAAATTTTGTTTACTGTACTTCTTTAAATGTCTTAATTCAATTATTGATTTAAAGATTATATTTGGATAATCATTGTTCACAGGTATTGTCATTTTATGATAATATTACAATATTTTATTCAACTTTTATGGCTTGGGCGGGAAGTCAACACAAGTATTAGCATTATATAGTAAAACATAAAAGGGTAGGTTTTAATAATCATACTATAGAATTTTTTACAAGTTTAATTAAATTTGACAAGATGTAAGTACTGAGAAATAACACTTAACTTCAAGAACTAGATATACAAGCATGACATGAGCAAACAGGCATTCAATCCTGAGAGAGGCCACTTTGAGCAAAAAAAATGCTAAAGGATCAGACCGTATCCAGTCTACCCCTCCCAAGACCACAGACAGCTTGGACCAATATTGGGCAGTGACCCTTTTAACTGTGTCCAAGATCTTATGAAAAGGAGAGTTGTATTTTATCCCTGTTTCCCATATCCCTTTCCATGTGAGTATACACATCTGGGTATCATAGCTCAATTAAGCCTTTACATCTAGAAGAACTAGCACTGTCTTTATATGAATTTTAATCCACGTGCATGGTGGGAGAAATATATACTCCATTATTACTTTGTTTGAATTTTACTATACTTCAAATTTTTATTTCAGTTTTCTTACTGAGGATTGTGAGGGTTAAACCACAAACATCTGGAGGTCTACAGGTTCTTGTGCTTACTCTGATGCTTTCACATTTTAAAGCACTAGTTTTAAACCTTTTAAAAAAAGGCTTTGACTTAAACCTGGACTAGCTGGAAAAGGAAAAATCTTAATTGAATATAGGAAAGTTTTGTCACTTGTATATCCCTTCTCCAAGACAGAAAAATGTGGATAAGATACAAAAGAGATGGAAAACCAGATAATTGAAACCAATAAACAGGTAAAAAATTGGACCTTCACAGTCTCCAAATTGGATTGTTCAGTATGTATTGCTTGCCAAAGTGAGTGAGCAATCATGTCTTCAGTGCAATAAATAACCTATGATAAAATGAAAAGTTAGATTCAAATTCCGTTTAATAATCCAATTAATGAAGTGGAGCCATAAAGAGGGGTTATATAACAAATATTTTCCATTTCAAAAACTTTTGGTACTAAGAACGAGAGAAAAGAAAGGCAAACTAAAACATTAAAGAAGAACAAAATAATACTTGCTACAGGTTACCTTGAGAAACTCACCATCCAACTCTTTTAGAAGTTGTTGTATCTGCAAAAACATATACATGAATGCAGTTAAAAACTGATTAGATAAAGAGAGTATCCAAGAACTAGATTAATAATTTAGTAGTACAGTTTCTCCACACTATACAAAGAAGTTCCAGGCCAATAAAAATAGATTTAGCTTTCTTGTACATATAAATAGAACATTAGCATTAAGAATAAATAGAATTAGCATTTACCTTCACTGCTTCCTCCAATTCAAAACCCAACAACAACAAGGCCTGTAAAAGAAACAGTAAACACTTGAGGTTCATTTAGATTTTCTAAATAGAGAATGCAGAAATGTTCACAACAAAACAACAATAAGTGTGGAAATAATGAACTTACAGGTGGACCATATCTAGGATCATCAGCATTCAGAGGAACAAATTTTGAGTCTTCAATTAACTCACTTGGAACTCCTGAATCATAACACAACATGGAAAGTCGTTATGTATACAAATAAAAGCAATAAAGAGTATCCTTGTAATTAACATTACTTTGCTAATCACAAAGCATTTTACAGTACATGGGAAGAATGACACATCTAGGGGTGCAACTTGGGTGGGCCCAACCTGAGCCTGAAATGGCCCGGCCTGAAATTTAACACAGGCTTGGATTTTTGGTCCTTAGGCTAGGCTTGGGCCCAAGAAATTGGGATTTTTTTTTATTTTTCGGGCCGGGCCTAGCCTTAGGTAGCCCAAACCTGGCCCAACTATATACATATGTATATATATATGTTAGTTTTGCATACATATATACATAAATATATGTATACATATTTGCATAAATACATATATGTATAATTTTAGAGTAGATTCATTGCCAACCTGAGCTCGACGGCCTCAGCCCAGGCCTGAGCCTAACCCAAGTGCATCAAATTACAGTGCGGGCTGGGCTCAGGTTGGGAAAATCAGGCTTGATCTCGGGCTTGGTCCGGGCTCGGGCCTTAAGGCCAAATTTTAGGGTCAGGCCCAAGTTGACCATAAACCCAACCCAACCAGCCTGACTTGCACCCCTAGACACATCCCCCTAAAAAATGCCCTGGTGTCAAAATATTCTATTTTTCTCCAAGACATCTGCCCCTAGTCTTGAGAGAGCATATGGAAAATAAGTTATCAATGTGACCTAAGATATTAAATTAAAAAAAAAAAGAAAAAAAAAACTAAGCTCATCTAAATCTTCTGTTTGTTGTATTTGATCTAATACAAGTCCGTAACTATAACCCTTGCAAATCAAGTGAGGGCAAGATGTTGTCCGTAACTATAACCCTTGCAAATCAATTCATATCATGAATTGTCTTTAATATAGAAGATATGCATGCAAAATTTGTAGTCTTGTGAACTGGAAGAATGTTAAAGAGCATAGATCGCCAAATCCAAATAACAGTAGACTGCCAAAGTTTTGTTGTTTCACAAGTTTATAGGGAACTCTAAACATATTGAATTGGCTAAAGGTTTTTTATGTTGGCTGCAAACCATAGTTTTTAAGGCGCCAAGGCGAGGCTAGGCGACAGGGGGTGCCTAGGCGATGGATTTTTTTTTTTAAGTAAAACCATATATCCTAGGGTAGTTCCCTAGGTTCCATAACCATCTTTCCTTAATAATTATCCATAATTTTCATAAGAGAAGTATAAATTTCATGTTTTAAGTTTAGAAAATCAACATTTTATGAGAAAAAAAGGAACAAAGGAAAGAAAATTCAAAAAATAAAAGAGCTGAACCCCTACTTTTGTTATAGGAAAAGAAGAAAAGAAAAGGTGGAAGAAGAAGATCTGTAAGAAGAAAATGTGCTGATTAGACAAAATTTTAAGTTCTTCCCTTGCTTATTGGTTCAGGTTGTGAACTCTTTGAGGATTCAATCAAGGATCAAAACTTCGATACAATATGCCCCGTATCGGGTGTATTGGATTGTATCTTTGGCACCCCAATACACATGTTTACAAGTGTTTTTGGGAACCCATTTTTTTAAATTATATATATATATATATATATATATTTAAAAATGAAACTGAAAACCAAAGAAATAAAAAAATAGGGGGAGTATCATTATAAGTACTGATACACCTCTGCCGATACACAGAGGTGTATCGATACTCTGAACCATGGGTTCAATACAACAGTTAGCAATGTTTGTGTTGATTAAACCCTAACAAATAAGAAAATAATAAAAAGAAATTAGTACATAAACACATAAAATGAGTATTCTAGTTTAATAATGCCTATTTTATAATTATAATGTCAAAAAATTAAAAATATAAAAGTATTTTACAACATAGTGCACAAAACTACTTGGTGACTGGGCGAGGCGAGCCTCCAAGGGCGCCTTGTCGCCTAGGCATCGCCTAGGCGCCCGCCTAGGCGTCGCCTTAACAACTATGCTGCCAACCCGATACAACCCTCCCCCTTTATCTAGGCTTAGGACAGATAGTGTAAGGCAAATTAACATTGGTGGAGTTATATGGACAAGAAGATATGCCTTTTAAAAATGCAAACTAGAAAGAAAAGAATGATAAGCCAAGAAGGCATTTCAATAATTAAATGTGTTGATCATGATTAGATTGCAAAAGGTTCCCTTCAAAAAAGGCATATATATTGGATTTTACCAAAAAGTTCCATAGTGTTATCAACTTCTTATTTATAGATCAAAACCTACTCATGACTTGAAAAAGATAACTGCTAGTTGTGATGCATTTATTTTACTAAAGACACCATCAAGATTCTCTTCAAGGAACAACATAAAGTTTTTTCCTTTTTATTTTTTGAATAAACATCCCAATAGAGTGGTTACTAGGGGTGGCCACAAGCTGAGCTCTTCACGAGCTATCCAAGCTCGGCTCGTGAAAAGCTTGGCTCGACTCGGTTTCAACCGAGCTTCGAGCCAAGCTCGAGCCTAATAAAGCTCGGCTCGTGAGGCTCGCGAGCCGAGCTCGAATAGCTACATAGATAATAATAATAATAATAATGATAATAATATTATTATTATTATTATTATTATTATTATTATTTTATATATATAATATTTTTATTTTTATATATAATATTTTTATTTTTATATATAATAATAACTAATTATTATAATTCTTAATTTTTAAATATCAAATAAAAATATTATATATATATTTTTTTATTTTTATAAAACATTTTTCTCAAGTTGAGCTTGAGCCGAGCCGAGCTCGAGCTTACGAGCTTTTGACTCGAGCTGAGCTCAAGTTCAAGGTTCTAGCTCAAACCGAGCTCAAGCTCGAGCTCGAGCCTTGTACTACCTTGACGAGTCAAGCTCAAATAGCTAGCTATTCGGCTCGGCTCGGCTCGAATCCACCCCTAGTGGTTGCAAAATGCAATGCCTATTAGTTATTAATAATAAAAATCCCAACACACACTCCATGAAGAGGGAGTTATTGATCTAAAAATGTACTTATTTTGTATCTAAAACAAAAGGCAAAAACCATCAAATAAGTCCTTACATAATCTTGAACACAAAGGCGAGAAACTTAAACCTCAAGAAAATCTTAATACAATTGACATTGATATAGGCCTAAATATATACATGTTTTAGAATTTCTACAGTACATAAGCCGATACAATCAGCATTTAGCAAGGTTCATATTTGCATGCTGGTTAGACTATGTATCACTTGATTCCTGAACTATAGGAGGAAACCATATGACAGAAGATCATTGGAGTATTCTGAAAATCTTATAAATTGAGTCAAGCCCCATATGCCTAGTACCAAAGAAGATAAAACATCTCTTAATCACCCCCCCCCCCTCTTCCATGGTTGTGTCAATCCCTTCGCACTATGCTAGCCTAAGTTTAAGCCCATATACCTGCAATCTCAGTGTTGCCATTACATTATCTTCTAATTTAGTTATAGACTCGACTCTAATATGTTTACTTTCAATGGTTTCTTATAAAAGAGTGTTCAAGTTCACATAGCCGGATTTCCATTACTTCTCATTCATAAATTGTTGCATGGATCCTTTACTTGTCCCTGAACCTAGCAAAAATATCTTTGATCAGCTTCATTTTGATAGAATTCTCCGAATTTTCATTGTTCGTTTTCCTTTTACTCTGTATTGCAACAATTTATTAAATATAAAAATATAAAAACCCTCTATAATAAGTAACATCTTTCCAGGAAAAATCTTCCCCCAGGAAATGATTTTTTTACTTGAATACGAGCCAGCTTATCTAACTTTATCGTCAACATTAATTCACCAACATAAAACAAACAGAAATGGAAGAATTTAAAAGGAAACAAAGCTCAAATAAGCTATTTCATACAGACAAAGTAAAAAAAGTATAATGAATTTAATAAACGAAAATCAGGGAAGACTGGAGAAATAAAAACATACCATCAGTAGCTGCTCTGCACACACTATTGAGCTTTAAGTTATGGGCTAATGTGGACCTTCGCGAGATTAGAGGATGGCTTCTGGGATTTGAAGGTGCCTGACGCTGAAAATAGTTTA
This sequence comes from Nelumbo nucifera, assembly GCF_055504915.1. Classification (NCBI taxonomy): domain Eukaryota; kingdom Viridiplantae; phylum Streptophyta; class Magnoliopsida; order Proteales; family Nelumbonaceae; genus Nelumbo; species Nelumbo nucifera. The sequence continues at coordinate 7,455,184 of NC_142654.1, read as the reverse complement.
AATAACGATTAGCAGAGAAGCCAAGGCAAAAGCTTTGCAACGTCAGGAGATTAGAAGCCATGACTCTCTCTCTCTCTCTCTCCCCTTGAGACTCTCCGTGGGTTTATCAGATTAGAACCGCGCCCCAATCTGAAAAATCGATCATGAATTTACGAAAACACCCTTTCTCCTCACTCTTGAATCTTGATCATGGTTTCATGGCTAAGAAATATCTGAAATCAGGGGCCCACCAATGATCATTGATCACAGCCATCTATTAACTCCTCTGTTAGTTTGTTCCATTGTCTTTCCAACGAAACTATCAAGGCTCAAACCCTAGTGATTCAAACCCACCACTGCCTTTCAACTGCAAGCTGCTTATCCCACCGGCACTGAAGTGTTCTGCCATTCGTCACCAACATTTGAGGCAAGTCTATCGCCAATGACGACGTTGCAAGTTGTAGCAGGTGGGAATGGTGGTCGTCACTAATTCCTCTGACATCGTGTGCAAGCAAGTTGATGAATGATTTACTTCAGTCTCCACGTAAGTAAATTTGATTGCAGGATTCTTTGCAACCCCTTTAAGCAGATGCTGCTCAGAAACCACTCTAGCTTCGTACCATTTCCTTTTTTTTCCTTATTTAATGTTTTATTGCTTTTGCTCTGTAATATTTTGTCTTGAGATGCCATTAATGCACAAACAAACTTCTCTTCCAAACCATACTCCGTGGGCCTGGGGCGTTCAACAGTAGAAAAACCACACCAGTTGAGAATAGTTGATTTAAAGGCAATTTCCAAATTACGATAAAGGAATTGAGTTTTGAGCATTCAGAGAAGATCGGTGTAAAAGTTTTTACAAGCTAAAACGCAGTTCCGCTCGAATGTATAACCAGAAGCAACAATTTCTGGATCCGCCATTAACAAACCAAAAACGAAAAACACACATTCCTTGGGAAGTTGCTTCATTTCGGTTTTCGAGGTGCCATGCGAAGACTGGAAGGGGGTCAGTCGAATCACTTGTCCTCCCACTCTCCATTTCTACAATTATTTTTCTAACATATTCTCTCTCCTTCCAGACTATCTGGTTAAATTTTTGAGTGTCTCATCTCAGAATTCATCTGAGTTAACGCCTCTCTCTATTAGTTTTGCACAAGCTCTAATTAGTATAGTACACGTACTAAGGACAGATGGCATGAAATAATGTTGTTGCCGCAATATTACTTGCATTTTATTACTAGCAGATCCGGAGTCGCTAAACTTTACCATCTGCGGTCTACTCGAATCTCAAAAGTCGAAAGCTTTCTGTGGTTTGTTGGGTTTTAGGGAGAAACAATGGAGGGTAGAGCTGGTCCGGGTGGCAGTGAAGAGGAACAAAAGGGGGGTCTTGAGGGAACAGGCTTGAATCTGCCAGCCAACCTACATGGAAACCTGAAAAGCGCTTCAAGCGATGAAAATCTGAAAGAGATTCTGCAAAATATCAAGTCTTCCAAAACTCCTGTAAGTGATTGTTACATTGTTTCAGTTTCTTGTTTATGTTTGAGAACTGGGTTTTTTCCTTGCTACGTAATTGGTTCTGAGCTCGGTATCCATTTGTTGGTCTGCAATCTTCTCTTTCTTTATATTTTCTTTTTTCTTTTAAGAAATGGATTTATTAATGGTTCTGTTAATCTGTTTGCAGGCAGTTATCAACTATGGTGCATCTTGGTATGTTGTTCTTCCCCCACGCTATCCTCTACTTTTCTTATGGAAGCATATATTATTAGGTAATGTTGAAAAATCTATAAATAATTTAGATGATGGAAAGGCATTTTAAACTTACAAGAATTCCAGAGCCTTTAGAATGTCTAAGAGGGAGGGATGCAGATTCCTAGATGGTGATTGATTTCATTCAGAAAACAGAAAGAGACAAAACATAAATAAAATGTTTAAAAGGGAAAAAATCTTGTTGCATAATGCAGGAGAACTAAGGATTTTTATTAGAAATGCAGAGAAGATTTTTATTGTTAGAATTGGAAGAAATTTGATATTAAGAGTTGTCATGTGACAACTAATTGGGACTCTGATAAACCTGCCTCATGAAACAAAATAAACGCCCTCATTCACTAATCCATCATGCAGCTGCAACTACAGAACCAATTTCCATATTTGTCATTTTCAAAAAAAAAAATCCATATTTGTCCTCTTTAAAGAAAATTTGGAATACCTCCACATAAGAATGTAAATATGAATAACCAAATCACTTTGTGAGAACTCATCATGAAAGGTTTATTGTTGAAGGGTCTTCAGTGGGATAAGGAACAACAACTGTTTAGTTCTGTTTAACTAATTTGGGTTGAGGAGGACCTCTTCAAGTAATCCCATACAAGCTTTATAGGCTAATTTGTGAGGTCCAAAGTCTTCGTCAGCAAGTTCTTCTGACCTCTATGTCTTTTCAGGATCCCAGAGGCACAAGCCACAAGCGCCCTTTAAGAAAAAGACGAGGGTCTGTGTATCTGCTTCAGTAATGGTTGGTTTGATTGCCAGTAACATATTCTTTCACGGATTTAGGAGGTTAATCCAGCAAAATTCTAAGTGCTACAATGTTTTTTGGGGTGTAGTTAGTGCTTCACAAATTGAACCCACTATTGTTGCAGATGGGACGAGCAAACCCACATAATTAGGAAATTTAGCACTTCAATACCAATTCTCTGGGGATTTTCATCCCTGACATCTTCTGTGACACATAGCAAGGCTGGTTGTCAGACATGTACAGCCCACCAAGAACAAACACCAACAGAGGTTGATTCATGAGAGACGGGAAGAAGGATATGCACATAGAGGGGCGGGTGCAAAGGCTTTTGCAGATGGGACAAACAAACCCACTGAATTAGGAAAATTAGCCCTTGAATACCAATTGTCTAGGGATTTTCATCCCTGACGTCTTCTGTGACACAATATCAAGGTCGGTCGTCAGACATCTACAGCCCACCAAGAACAAGTACCAACAAAGGTTGATTCATGAGAGACAGGAAGAAGGATATGTATAGAATGGTGGGCGCAATAGACTTAAAAATTTATTACAGATTGGGCAGGAAAACCCACTGAATTAGGAAAATTAGTACTTCAATACCAAGTGTCTAGGGATTTTCATCCCTGACATCTTCTGTGTCACAATGTCACGGCTGGTTGTCAGAGATGTACAGCCAACCAAGAAGAAGCACCGACAGAGGTTGACTTATGAGAGAGGGGAAGAAGGGTATGCACATAGAGTGAACGAGTGATGGGGTACAAAGACTTAAAAATATATTTTGCCAGAAGACATGATACCGGAAGGGCTTTGACCAACCCCCCCCCCCCCCCCCACTCCCTAGTGAATTTGATAAATAACCACCTGTTTGGTTACCGTTTTTATGATACCAGTTGATTGGGAGCCTGACAGTTAATCCATCTGCATGAATTTCAGCTTATTACATGGATATGTTGCTTCGTCGTTCATGTTGGCAGTTGGTCATGAAAGGGTTGCTGCATGTAAAGCAAGCCAACTTTAAGTCATGCTTGCTGCCTGCATGTGAATTGACAATTCACAGAGAATTGTGTTTTTCTGCCTGCATTTATAAAAGGAGTATGCTCTTTGTCAATCCTTTAGAAGTATCATAAATGTCCCTTGATACTGGACAATCACCAAAAATATCCCTTGATACTGGACAATTTTGATAATGGTAGGAGAGTAAAAATTGTGCAACCACTTAAAAAATTGCATTCAATGTTTGATGATGCTTCAGGAACTGAGTTGCATTGCATAGCCATGAAACATGCTACAAATGGGAGGGTCATTGTTCTTTCTTTATTTGCTAAGACCTAGGAATCATTAGCATACTTCTTAAATGCAATAATATGGACTGTTATTGGGCATCAGATAACATCAAACTTGCAATCCATTATGTATGAACCTTGCCAACCTGAGAAAGAATCGATTTTGGTTATCTTATTTTTGATGTGCACAAGAGAACATGAGTTGAAGTACTTAAATTAGTCCATCCATTTTTTTCAGGTGTTATATCTGTAGCCAGATCCTCCCCACATTTTGCAAGTTGAGCAATGATTTTCCCAAGCTTTCATTTGTATATGCAGATATTGATGAATGCCTAGAAACAACTCAGCACATTCGCTACACCCCTACCTTCCATTTCTTCCGAGATGGTGAAAGGGTTGATGAGATGTATGGTGCAGGAGAGGAGAGGCTGCACGACAGACTCTGGTTGCACTCCTAAGAAGCTCATGCCTGCACCATTTACCATCTACAGGTAGCTCAAGATACCGTTTAGCTGGAAAAAAAAAAAACATTCCAGTGCATGTACTAATGAATGTTATGCTACTTGTGATTGACTAGTTTTAAGAAATGGTTGACAAATTGATTATTAGAACTTGCTTCTTCAAGGCGTGAGAGATATCACGATTGCCATTAAAAAATGCAGCGAGGAAGAAAAGGACACATCCTTACAAGTTCAAAGTAGCGACATGTATCGGTCAATACACGTATCGGGAGCACCCCGATATGCCCTTACAGAGGGTGTATCAGGGTTCCGACTGGTTCAGGGGGTGGAGGAGCCTTAAACCAGCCCCCCTGAACTGGTTTTGAAATATATATAGAAAAAGTAAAAAAATAAAATAAAATAAAAACTGATACTGCCCGATACGCCTCTACCGACATATCAGGTGTATCAATATTTAAAACCTTGCATCCTTATAATATTCATACAAGCAAAACGCCATTCGGTTGCTGGTTTCAAGAAAAGCCACCTCGTCACAGAAATAAAATAAAAGAAAAAAAAATCAGAAATTAGGTCCGATGGGATAGCCTTAATACCAGAGACCCTTAAGTTGGATTGAAGAAGCCACAGATCTTGACCATGACACCGGTCGGAAAAGAGGGCACTATCTATAATCTTCAAAACGGAAATGGCATATTAAACTGGATCTTTTGATAGAAGATGATATTTCTTAGGTGGATTCATTAATGGGAAAGAATATCCGATCAGGTCCGAATTACTCCTTCGGTTTTATATTTATACTATATATTCTAAATAAATAAATATACACTAGTTGATTCAGTTAACATACAAGTACGGAAAGATATTCTGGGCTGCATTGTGCAACGAGGTTGGCGCGAGTAGCTCTCTTCTCTCATTCTCTGTAAGGAGCAAAATTGGTCTCTATGGCAAAGGCTAGGCTCACATATGGGGAACATCTTATTTTCTTACATAGTATTATTGCGGCAGGAGATCCGGAGTCGCTTTGCCAAACATTGAATGGCATATGAAAAGTGAAAATTTGAATTTAAAACTATATAAAAAGAAAACAATGCGGATAACTTCATGCTTCAATAGCTTCCCATGAGGAAGACAATGATGCATGCAATTTTTTTCTATTGAAAATTGATCAATTATAAGAGAGAGAGCTCCCAAAAGCCCCAACGACCCTAAATGTTTTGGCGGAAAAAAAGAAAAAAAAAATTTACTTCCCAAAGCAAGGACAAAGACAGAAGACAGATGCAGTGAATTCTATAGGTCCTCTAAATCAACTACTACTGAGCTGCAGTTCCTCGTGCACTAACTGCTCTAGAGTGTAGAGTCTGGATCCTTGAAAATTAACTCCATACTAAATGTATGCATAGATGCTCCAATCTTGTTCCCTCAGAGAAGAGGGGTAGTTGAACCACAATCATGGCAACTCAAGCTTTTTCGTACTTGAGAAGCTTGACAGTCTCCCAAGTGAAATCTGGGTCATCACGACCAAAATGCCCATAGGCTGCAGTCTTCTGGTACCTGAAGTTGCCTCCTCTTTTAAGGTCTAGGTTAATTGCAATCATTCCTGGCCTAAAGTCAAAGTTCTCCTTGATCAAAGCCAATATATCTTTGTCTGGAATCTTCCCGGTCTTGTATGTGTCCACGAACACAGATAATGGCTCAGGCACACCAATTGCATAAGAAACCTGCACAATGCAGCGACGAGCAAGCCCTGATGCCACCACACTCTTGGCAGCCTGCCTAACAATGTAAGCACCACTGCGGTCCACCTTTGTTGGATCCTTCCCTGAGAAAGCACCTCCACCATGAGCACCCCATCCACCATAGGTGTCAATGATGATCTTCCGGCCAGTGAGCCCAGCATCACCATGGGGTCCACCAATGACAAAGCGACCTGATGGGTTAAGGTGGAAAATGGTCTTGTCATCAAGATACTGGGAAGGGATAACTGGCTTGATTACATGCTCCTTCAGATCCTTTGCAATCTGATCGTTAGTCACAGTCTCGTCATGTTGAGTAGAGATGAGCACAGTATGGACCCTAAGAGGAATCATGGCACCACCTTCATTTCTATACTCCACGGTTACCTGGGTCTTGCCATCAGGCCTCAGCCATGGGCAAGTTCCATTCTTCCGCACTTCAGTGAGCTTAGCACCAAGCTTGGTGGCAAGGACATGGGTGAGTGGCATCAACTCAGGAGTCTCGTCTGTTGCATAGCCGAACATGTGACCTTGGTCACCAGCTCCTATTTCCTCAGGCTTCTTTGTGAGGTGACCGTGGACACCCTGGGCAATGTCAGGGCTCTGCTGCTCGATGTTAACAAGAACTTTGCACTTGTCAGCATCAAGACCTACATCGGCCGACACAAACCCAATGCCTCTGCAAGTGTCACGGACAATCTTCTCATAGTTGACCTTGGCCTTGGTGGTGATCTCACCGAACACCATGACCATGTTGGTCTTGGTGCAGGTCTCACAGGCAACCTTGCTGTCGGGGTCTTGTTCTAGACAGGCATCAAGGATGGCATCAGAGACTTGGTCACAAAGCTTGTCAGGGTGACCCTCATTGACAGATTCAGATGTGAAGAGGAAGGTATCCATTTCTGCATCAGGACAGAGTATTTGCAGATAAACCAACTAGGTTAGAAAAAAAAAACAAACAAAATAACTACTACCATTAGAAGAAGAAAAAAGCAAGTAGAACACGTGATGGGGCATTTGAAGATAACACATTTTCTACATTAGGAAGGCTTGCAATCCAAACAAAGCATGTCAATCAAACAACATAAGTAACATAAATGAAGAAATTGATAAAATATTCCCGTTTCATTATTGTAGTTTGATAGAATAAGCAAATGCGTCTGGATTTGAATTTTTTATTTGAATGAAACGCATCTCTTTTTTTTTATTTCAGATGTCAATTTAATTATGGTCAAACCAAAGATTCTCCTGAGCTTAAAACAATGCTTCGCACAACTTGCAGCGAAAAAAAAAAGAATAAAAAAAACAATGCTTTGCACAATTATTTCATTCTATGATTATCTCCTTCACAAAATTTAATTCAGATCCCTATCCCTAGTTCTGAAAGGCCAATAAAACACGTAGTCAGGCACAAGAAAAATATCAAGCAAATCTTTGTCTAAAAGAAAATATTGCTCTAGAGAGAGCAGTGTGGAAGAACAGGATTAATATAATTAACCCATGTATGAAGGATAAAACAGGCCGCGATGATGAATTTATGACAATTAGAAGATCCCTACTTAAACTCCATGGTTTTGATCATAAAAAATGTTACTTGACTGGTTCAAAATTCTCCCACCTCGCTTGGAAAATATTTATGTTCTGGTATAAGAGAGATTTCACAATCACGAAAATACCGTATGTTATCATCCTGTACTTTGAGAAACATATTGAAAGCTTCCTGTCCACCAAGCTTCTAAAATCAGAAGGTTGTTTTTTATTTCCAAATGAATTGAGCGATTCTGTACGTTGCTTGATTGCACAAGGAAGAAAACTTAAAATAATCGTATTATCTGAAGTATGAAACTATCAAACATTGAAAATGTACAGATCAGTAGATCTAGCAACGGAAATCATCCTAAACAAGGAAAACCATGGTTGTGAGTATAAATCATTTGAAGCAGTCAAAACATAGCAGTGGAGAAATGCCAGACTTCAGATATACCGAAATTAAGCAGAAAAATACAGTTCAGAGGAAATTAAAATGACATAAAAATAAGCATGTGCTCTTATTAAATTGAATCTCGAACAAAGATCACTTAGGATGAAAGAAAGCAATACAGTTAGCCAGTTACTAATAAAAATAAAACAACAACAAAAATAAACCAATAAAACCGAAGCACCAACAAATGCAGTGACAATTGAGTGGTTTTCAAATGAAAATTTAACAAAAATGGCAAGATCTAATATTCTATAAAAGAAACCAAGAATCAATCGATCGGATCGAGAAACAGATCCAACAGCGCGTACCTTTCTCTCTTTCTCTTGAACGAGGAACGCGAAGAAGAAAGGGAAACAACGAAGAGAGAAAGAAAGATAAAAAAAAGATCCAAATGGAACGAGTATATAGTCGAAAGGAGGGGAGGAGTATTTATAGGAATCCGAAGACGAAGGTGGTGGTAGGACGCAGTCTCAGTCTGACTCGCTCCCCTCAACTTCCGTCCTTTGTGAATTCTGATACAAGCTTGTTCTGTTCCCCTTGTGTCTCCTCCATTTTACTTCTGCCTGCCACGTCATCCACGTGGTCCCCACCTTTCTAGTTGGATGTTGTTGGCAATTTGGCATATGCTTTGTACTTAACCTTTTTTGGTTGGTGAGTATGATTTTTTTACTCATTTTTTCATCCAAAATAAAGATTCTTTACTTCACATTAAAAATAAGATTTATTTGCATTCCGGCTCAACTGTACAGTGTTTCAATTTATTAGGCCCCACTGTGGTATGGTTGAAATCACACCAAGCTCAACGATATTTTGCACTGGCATAGACAGTGGATGATGAATCCGGATCACCTCACCTGCCAACAAAATGCGTTTCAATACTCTTCCAGCAGATCTGACACCACGTATCTGGACCTGTTAATGGGTTAGGTAATCCGATGGGCTGGCCCGGCCTGATCCATCTTAAATCGAGTTTAGACAAAATTTTAAGTTCATGGGCTTGGATTTTCCTAAATAAGTTTGGTTCAAGGCGGGCCCAGTAATATTAAATATATAATGGAAATATGATATATGTCTTAATAATATATAATAGTAAAATTAATAGCAAAAAAGTATTATATATATTAAATGTATAAAATATTATATAATATAATTAATATATTATAAAATATATGTCAAAGTCGGGCTCGGGCCTGAGCTTCGAGTTTTATATAGGGCTGGGCTCAGGCCCTAGTGATTTTCTATTTATAAAGAGGCATAGCCTGGCTCAACCCATGAACAAGTCTACACATACATGACGGGTCTCACTTTTATGGTGGGTCCCAGTCTCATAGTGAGATACGCGGTATCAAATCTTGTTGGTAGGGTATTGGTACGTATTTTGTTGGCAGGTAATACCAACTTGTTGATGATTTTGTTAAATATTTTTTTTTACAAAATCTGGTGGGAATTTGTTGCAAGAATTTAAGGCCCGTTTGCTTTTCAGTAAGTTACTTGTGTTCTTTTATTTCCTATATATAAAAATCTATTATTAAAATGGGCATTTTTGTCCTATCAAAGTGGTGGTAACTCTCCCAGGTGGGAAAGCTATTTACACACTTGGGAGATGGGTATCACTTACCTGATACCTAAGAAAATAAATTTTCCCTTGGTCAATGGGAACTAATATCTCATTGACCAACTTCCCCTTCTCAAAATCCAAAAAACAAGTGCCCCCTAAGGATTGGTTTTGTTCACAAGAATGTGAAATGACATTTCATCATTTGAGGGTATGGCCATTCCCTCCCCTTCCCTTGGAAATGAAAATCCATTGATTCCACTCTAATTGATTTTAATTCCGGTTCTATTTCACATCTGAATCAAACAAATAAGAGGAATAAACCATTTTGATTTTAATTTCATTGAATTTTGATTCCGACTACGAACAAATGGACTCTAAATAAATAATTGCGTCTACAATAGCATGGATTGATCCACAAAAATTAAACATGTACAACAAATTGTGATATGGCCAAGTTCAATCCATACTATGTACCATGAATTGAACTGAGCTACGTCTCAAATAAACACTTATTTTCTAGGGTGTGGATCGGAATAAGCTGAACCATAATGTTTTCAAATGAACCACACTACCAAACAAATCCTTAATAAGTTTAGCTGTGATTTTGTTAGGATTTAATTATGATACCAAAAAAAATTGATAATAAATCAGGTGGTATTTATCAAATTTGGTCAAAGCTCTTTCTATATCATGCCTTTCCGAGATCATATGATCTCATGCCTTTCCGGGATCATATGATCTTGTTGATATGGCACTTTCTTATCTTCATAGGTCAGTCCCCTTTATAAGTTGCAATACTTTGTATAATTTTCAGATACCCAGTTTATTTTTCGAGTTAGATGAAACAGCAAAAAAAAAGTTAATATAATTTGTTTTCTTATTGAATTCATCTAATCATCTTTTTTAATAAAACCATTTATTTTCCTTAATTTTATGGCAAGCGGATTGGATCGAATATGTTTTTTTTTTTGGCCCACTATATTCAATTTCTATTAGACCTGACAAAAAGTTGACCCAACTTGTGAACCTGACCCAACCCAACCCGAAAAAATAGGGTTAGGGTCTCATATTTAACTATCTGAATGTGAAAATGACCCAATCCGACCCAATAAAAAAGTGGGTTAGGTCATGGGTCAACCCACAGACCCAATTGTCAAGTCTAATTGGGATTATTTATGCATTGTTAGAAGTTTTCACTCTTTAATTTTTTTTATTTGGTCTTTACTTTTTTACTCTTTAAATTGTTAAATGTTCAAGTTTTTATTTTATATTTAGAATTTTAAGGTTAATTCTTTTAATTTTGACATTTTTCATGTAAATTTTCTTTATTTTTTTAAATGTCAATTATTTTTTTAGATGACCCGAATTGACCCATGGGTTAACCCTAACCCGAACATTTAGGGTTAGAGCTAACATTTGACAACCCAACCTGAAATTCAACCCGATCCGAAATCAACACGAAATACCTTGACCCAACCCGAACCCAACCCAATTGCCAGGTCTAAATCCTATCTAATAAGAATCCGGGAGGGATATCCCACTTTAGATTCAAATTCAATTCATTCGTATATCCAAATATCCAATTCGAATCTGATCCGTTTAAAACAACTTTAAAAGCCGATTTAATTCAACAATATTTGAATCTGTTTAATTAAATTGAATATTAGCAGATCAGGTCAAATAATATATTAATTCAGTACAATTAATATATCATTTGAATCCAATTTAAACAACCATTACAAAATTAATGGAGATTTATATTTATACAGGTCAGGTGGCAAACCCACACTGGCTTAATCAGGTTCGGGCTAGGTGAATCTCACAAAATCCGACCCGTTGACATTGCAGCTAAATAGTGTCAATTGAGTATATACACACACTATAAATGAGGCGGGGCGAGGTAGGTTCAACAATCTCAATATCCCCTCGGCCCTCACCATTCAGTGGGGTTGAGTTTGTTTCGGGCTGGACAAAACCCGTAAGGCCGTACTTACGGGACCCACAATGTATTACAGTATGCCAGATCCCATATACGCTTTTGGAAAGTGTCGGTGGTATAGTGAGGAATCCCTTTTCTTCCTCTTTCAACCCTGACCGGATTTAGTCCCTCGTTTTACATGCAAACAGGGGGAAGACTTTAAAAGTGCCAGCCTGCACCTTCAGATTTATTGCATTGCTTTAGCCACTCAAAATGAGTAGTAATTCAATGAGAGCGCTCTCACGAGAAAGAGAGAAAGAGAGAAAAAGAGCAAATAGCGATGAGATCACAAATAGGACAACGTGATCAATTTGATTGCAGATCTTTGATGATACATCAATTATATTTTTCAAGATTTTATTGTATGTTTTGTTTCAATTTTTTTTTTTGAACCGGTCAGGGTACCGGTTCTGTTTTAGCCCGAATCATTATTTTTCAAAAAAACATTGAATTAATTAATGATCCATCAGGTGATTGGACCATCAACCTGTTTGATCTGAATACTGGTTTTAAACCAATTTTTATTTGGGTAAAATGTCACGGACTATTCGGATTGGACGGCTGAACCAAAGCGGCTCTGGCTCTGGCTCCGGATCAGCTTTTAAAACATTGTCTTCCACAGTTCCACCCACCGCCAACAAACAAGTTATTGTTGGCTCAATCAACCTGTAATCTCTAAGACGGGGGCCCATCTGGTGATAATACGAGTCCACTGTCTTCCGGTCTATGTACCTAGTTTAATATTGTCATATTGATTCTCATGGCCAACGTTTTTAAACCGCCGTTGATTTGGACAGTCAGACTGTTCGGCCTAAGAACCGTTCAAACAATTGGTTTCGTTTTACCCAAAATACAGAATCTGGTCAAAACTATTAAAAATTTTAATAAATCGTTGACCCGTGCAGTCGAATCATCGATTCATTCAACGGTTTTAATCATTTTTTTATTTTTTTTATTTTGCTGTCAGAATAAACTATCTATTCAAACCAGACAGTCAGACCGTTGACCCAAAAACCAATGCCTATAACTGTTTCGTTTCCGAATCGTGTTTTAAAACGTTGCTCATGCCCCACATTGCAGCTTTTGCCCTTGGATCATGGTTAATTATTGGGCTAGGGATTCTTCGAGACGGGCCCCTGATAATGATGTAAAGTTGAGTGATAATACATTGTGGGTCCCGCAAGGTTGCTATCTTCTGTCGTTAAAATGGAATCTAATATATATGGCCATACGGCCCATACCCAAACTTGTATTTGCTTGGCATAAATCCACAGGATATACCACCACCAACACACCGAATTTCATCCTTTCTGGCTGAAACGAACCATAACATGTTGAGTGGATGGATAGCGTTAGAAGTTAGAACCATTGACGCCCTGAATTTCATTGATTGCTGCTCTGCTCTGCTACTGCCCCCGTATCACAATGACAAGAAGCCAATCAACGTTAATTGGTTTGAGATAAGAGCACAGAAATCATGTCTAGATTTAAAAGCTCAATTTTCCCTAACTTGCGTTTGGAATCGGTGTACACTTAACCAGAAAGTGATTATTGTTTTCTTGAGAATAATGATGAGTGGAAGAGTGTAAAATTTTATATCGATAAAATTGATTTGGTTTTTACATCGATTATCAATGTAAAACTTTAGAAATGATGAGGTTTTACATCTATTATCGATGTAAAACTATACTCCATTCAAACGCATGCAAAACTGAACCGGAGTGTAGTTTTACGTCGATAATAATTACACCCTCTTTCCAAATGCATACAAAACCGAACTGATGTAAAATTTACATCAGTTCTTGATTTACATTGCATCCAAATGCAGTCTAAATAAATACTTATTTAGGACCTCATCTAATAGCTTAATCGTTTAGGTTGATCAATTGATTCATATATTACCAATGCCAGTTTGGTAAAGTGATCTAATGTTCAATCTTGTTGCTAGGAATGTAAACGAATCGGATCGGATTCAAATCAGGGTATATTCGAATATGATTATGTCGGATCTGATTCGATTAGATATGATAGGACTCGATTTGAATTCGATTCCTATTGGTAAGTCAGATCTTTGGATCTAATCCAATCTGACTTGCTTTCTTTAAAAATTAATAAATTATTAAAAGAAAAATAAAATATATTAATTTAAATAAAATAAAAACAAAACATATAAGTTTTTTAATTATTTTTATCATATATACATATATTTATAAAAAAAATTAAATAGTATAATAAATTTATAAAAATATAATATAAAAAATATATTTATAAATAAATAAACAACATATATATGTATTATATATTTAAAATTTGTATTTATAAATATATAATATATATCAGATCGGATAGGGGTGATTCAAATACAATCTGATTTTTTATCAAATCCTAATATCCGATTCAAAGATCCCAAACAGGAGTGATCTGAATTCGATCAAATAAGACCGGATCTTAGATCATATCGGATCATGATCCGATCCATTTACACTCCTATTTATCACCTCATTATAATTAATTAAATTCCATGCTTCAAACCTGTATACTTTTGCATAAAGGAATATGTCAACCTGTATACTTTTGCATAAAGGAATATGTCGGAGAATAAATATGTCAGAGAATAAATACTTCTCTAAGGACCTCAGCTTAAGATTTTAGGTTGAAAATTGCTTAATAACATTTGAAACCACATGCTTGTTTTTGACAAAATGAAAGCAACCATGCAGTCCTCCAGTCACCTTCATGGGGCCAAAAGCCGAAAAAGTCAAGAAAGAAGATCGAATGACCAGTTTTTCCAAAGACTTTCACTTTTCAATAAAGAGGGTGGATACAAATGTGAAAAATGACTGATTGTAAATGAAATCGATCAAATTGTCTTGTGGTTTAAGTATGTTATAGTACTTGTCGTCCTTCAATGAATGTAGCTGGTTGGTAGATTCTGCAGTTACAAGGAAAATAGGACAAACACTGCACATGACATCCTGCCATGGGTTAGTTACCCATGTACATGTGCTTTGCATGTAGAGAGATACCACTTGACTGTTTGTAAGTTCATTGACAAAGGCAATCAAGCAGCAGCAGATGGGATGATTGCCAATAGAATCAGGAATAAAGAGGACTTGGAAGGCATTGGCCATGAAACGATCCGTTGCAAGTTAAAAGGGGCTATAATAGCAAGGGATAGATCGAAGATGATGTGGGTTGTAATTAGAAATAATCCAAGTAATAATGAGATATATACACTCTTTATTTTTTCTTCTTTTTTTAAAGTAATAATGAGATATTTCATTTTTTTTTAGATTTTGAGGTCTTTTAATATAAATAAAATAATTGTAATTGAATAAAAAAGAAAAAAATATTTTTTTCTAAATTTCTGGCTTAGCTTGGGTTCGGGCCTGAGTTTCGGGTTTTATATGAGGGCCAAGCTCGGGCCTGAACATATTCTGTTAATGTAAAGGCAAAGCCCAACAGTGAAACCCTTATAGATGTTCTAGTTATACATGTGCTCTGCATAAGTTCAAAGGTATGAACTCAATAATGAGACCCTTATACATTGGGGTTCAAATGAGTGCACAACAACTGTACAAGAAAACTTTTACAAAACTTGTATAAGTTTTCCTACCTTTCCTTCAAATCAAACATAACCTTAGTTCAGAAGGGGGAACAATATTCTTCGCTATTGTCCAAGTGTTCTTTGATTCTACACAATGTAAGAAGTGGTTGGAGTACTCTAAACCACAATGAGGGCATTCAACATTTGATATGACCCCCAGTTTCTCAGTCTCTTCTGGGTTAGAGTTCTCCCCGCAAGGACTACATGAATGAAAAGAATAATTTTTGGAGGGCATGCCATTTTCCACATATTCTTCGTTCTTCTTTTTGTGCTTGAACTACCCATATCCTCTTTATCTTTGGGATCTGGTTTCCATACTATCTTGTCACTTCTATCTATGATTGTAATCGGGATAGTTCTTTTCCATCTAGCAAGCTTCTTTATGGCATTCTCTTCCACCTTCTTAAACGTCTTTTTTGAGACTCTTCCCTCAATTATAGGGCTCCAAGATAATTACCTTCTTTCTTTTTTGTAGGAATTTTAAGAATTCTTAAAAGAACTTTTTGAAGCCTTGTATGAAAATTTTTGGAGAAAAATAGCGTGGACTAGCTAAAATTCGGCTTCTAACCTGAAGCTCTAGCATATTTTTCTATAATATTTTTAATTCTTAAAACATTATCAATGTTAGCTTTAGCAAAAATTAAACAATCATCTGCAAATTGTAAAAGAGAGATGGTGGGTCCACCCCTGGTAGCTTTGAAGCCCAATATCTCCTTACCTCATTGATTTATTTTACAAATCATCCTAAAAATGACATCTCAGTTGTTAGACAGTTGTATGCCCTTAGCTTCAATCAAAATTATGTACATTATGAATTTATTGTAAATGAATAAAGTACACATTTGATTCATGTTCCTATGGTGTGTTTCTGTGTAATACCCTTAAACTGGACAGTTAATGAGACTTGTGTTAGTTTAGAATGTTCACAGCTATTGGGTAAGTCTGGGGAGATTTATCTTGCCAAGACTGACACTAGTGTGCAGCCAACTGTTGGGGTGGCTTGTCTCAGCTACCAGGGTGAGACCCGAAGCACATGCAATGTAGGATTAATAGAACCTTTGAACCGGACCAGATTTCCAGTATTGCCCTGGACCTTGGAGATAGATGGGCAAAACTGGAAAGTTACACCTAACCCCTAGACTCGATTATGATACTACACTAGGTGTCGGATTGGGCTGTCTTTGATGTACCAATCAGTGAGATCCTTAGTGGGGGTCAAAACCTGGGTATGTTGGGACAGTCCGAGAATTCATCTGAGTGGGTGATCATAGTGACAGGATCAACCCCTTTGTCGGACAAAGGTAATGATCGGGGATGCACTCTCTTTGATGGAACCGATTTCAATTGTTGAGATTTTGTTTTGCAAAATATATTTATATAAAGATATATATATATATATATATATATATATATATATATATATATGTTATGGTTTCGAAATGATTTGCAAAAGGTTTTAATTCCCGGGATCCATGTAAGCAAAGAGTGCAACACTGTTCCTTGCAGTCGAGGGAGAGGTCCTCCCTTGTCAGGCAGTGTTTGATCATTATGGGCTGAGAGGTTAAGAGTAAGACCATTGAGGATAATACTTGATGGGCTAATCTTGCATCTGCCCATAGTCCCTAGGTGTTACAAGGTGGCTTGGCCCAGGGACCACTTAGGGTAAGTGTTGGGCCCATAGAGCCCATAAGAAGGGTTTCAGGGGGTGCACTATTCATAACAGTGTATTCGGCCAGGCCTTGTAACAAAGGCTGGGCTGAACCCATGTGGCTGATGTGTAGATCAATGTTTAGGTCCCACGCCATACAAGGAAGCCCAACTGGGCAGCAGTTTGAAAGGCTAAGTGAGTACATAACCTTAAATGGGCCTTAAGCCCATTTCGAACTGGGCTGATTTGATCAGTCAATTAAAAGGGGCGAATTCTAATATAGATCAGCTGATAGGATTGGGCCTAGACCCTATCCACTTAGAGAGTCCAAGATCTAAATGAGATTTAGATCTGGAAGCCTCCTAATTAGATTAGGAGATGGCTGATATGATCTGCAGATAAGATAAGGGTTATCCCTTATCATTTAAAGGGACTTCTAATCCAAATATGATTTGGATTAGCAACTCCTAATGGGATTAGGAGCTAATCCCTTTAAGATTATGAAAGGAGAAAGGGGCGGCAACTGTTAGGGATTGATGTTCAATTCTCTTCAGAGCTGAAAATCACAAGAAGAGAGATTTCTGCACCCTGCGAATTCTCTCTTGCCGCCTCCTTCCTGCCGCCGCCATTACCTTCAGTTCGATCTCTAGTTCTTGGGAGAAATCAAGATCTGATCTTGATTCCAATCTTTTGGGAAAAGATTGGTTGGAGCTGTACTCACAAGCCATCCAGTTGATTCTTGCGAAGGGTCAAGTTCTTTTGGAAGAACATTGTTGATTCTGCTCCATCCTACACTGCGTCATCTTCAGTGGGAGCAGATTTTGGATCCTTCCTTGGGCGTGAACACCTCCATTGGGAGATACTGTTTCTCCGTATCAGGTACATCCTCCCTCTTATTCCTTTTGGTTCAAATCTGATTTGGTTCATGATTCAAGATTGATCATTGAAAATATGTTTTCTAAAATAGGGAATTTGATTCCCTGCAAAAATGGGAGAAATTTTTTTTTGAAATTCGCCCAGTCCATTCCGCAAGACTTGGACGTCCATGTGATGGATATCTCATCCCTTCAGTGGTATCAGAGCCAGGTTCAAATTTTGAATCAATTTAATTCAGATCTGAACCTGCGCAAATGGGTAGAAGGTGTTCTACCCGATTTGTGCAGATATGGGTTTTGGGAAAATTTTTCCCAAAATTAATGGGCGAATAATCTGAAATTAATTTTATATAAATCTTATTATTGTTTAGAATAATTCTTTATGATTTTCTTGATTTATGAGTTGTTTGTACAAGAGGAGATCGAATTCTTGATTTATAGGTTGTTCGTAAAAGGGGCATTTTTGTACCGTTCAAGTGTTGGCAATTTTCCCCCTATGTGGCAAAGTTATTTACTCACCTAGGGGATGTGTATCACTTTCCTATGTAAGTAATACCCAGGAAAATAAACTATTCCTGATCCCCACATAAAACTGAAAAAAGAACATGGGATTCTTGATCAATGGAAACCAAAATACCATTGACCAACTTTCCCCCCACTCCAAATCCAAAAATAAAATGCCCCCATAGTATAAAGGGGTCTTTATAATTTACCTTTTTTGTTATAAACAAATACATAAATAATGTAATTACATTTGAATATGATAAAAAAATTATTTCCTCTTATGTACGCAAGTTAATAATAATTCAAAAGAAAATAAATTTGGCCTAAGTTGTTGGTGGATTATACTGCATAAACTCCTCTACAGTTGGTGGGAACTCAAAACACTCCAAAACCACTATCTTCTTCACTAGTACAAGTTGCTTTACTCAAAAGCAAATGAACCAAGCTTAAGGTTCCTTCCTTTCTCCATTTGCCACCACTTAAAGGTGTACTTAGCCAACCTTTCCATTTCCTTCACATACTTGGTCCCCTCACCTTAGCAATCTTTGAGTAAATCCCTCCATGACAAAAACAAAAGCAAAATTCATCACTAGCTTTTCAGCTTATCCTTCATCTTCATTTTCTACTGTGCAATTCCACAAACCTAAGGAGTTCAATTAACCACTTGTTATGAACTGAGAGAGGTTGTTAAACCGAGGGGCTGGCACAAGTGTACGTGCATGGACACCACATACAACCATTGTGTTAGGGTTATGGGCTACTCTTGTATATAAATTCATTGCACCTCTCATCCTTTTCAAGGTGGGATTCTTCTATCGTCAATCCCAACACTCAATATGGTCCTTATACGGTAAGCCTCACCGGCGACCTGGCCTTGTTTTTTCATGTGGGTGTTCATGGGTTACTGAAGTGGGAAATCAAAGAGAATGGGATAGAAACTCTGGAGGTTCTCTGTCATGGAGGGCAGGATTACATTTGGCATTCCTTATTTTAAGGACTTATCTATGCCCACATTTGGCATTCCATATTTTAAGGACTTATCTATGCTCTATGAACACCAAGGCTGAGTTTGGAAGTAGTATAAATGCAAATATGTAGAATGCAAAACCTTATATTTTGTATTATTTTATATGTATACATATTAATACATATTTGTATTTGTACTCTTTACAAACTGAGCCTAAATTTATAATTTCAAAAAAGAGATAAATCTTTAAAATAAGGAATGTCAAGTACAGCCCGGGTCGGTTGAATTGCTCCTTGTTCCTATTCCAGTTATTCGTTGAGAACCATAACTTCAAAAGAAAGAAGAATGTTGTGAAAGTTGATATCCAATTGTTGTGTTTGTAGCTTTCTTAAGTAAAGAAACTGGAAAAGGGGACGAGTAATGCGAGTCTTAATCTCAAGCCACTATTGCAGATAAAAATGGCCTATCTCATGCGTGTTTTTCACCAACTACAGTCTAGAGTATAGAAATCCACATCGTAAAACATATCCAACGTTTCCTTAGTTCCTTCATGCTCTATAATTGAAACGCCAAAGCATAAGCTTGTGTCTTAGTTCCACTTTGCTTTGTTTTCTTGGATTCATTTAAGAAGAATAGCCATTAATATTTAAGAGTGAAGCAAGAAAATGTAATATTTGTTTAAAAAGGTAAAACAGAGCATGATGAAACTGGTCATAGAAGGAAGGAGGGAAGGGAACTGGAACTACCCGATTTACTTGCTGTTCTTCGTCTCCGATAATGGTTAGGAATGCCATCACCGCCGGTAATTGTTGATACTTTGTCTGTTCCATCGGAACAATTTAAAAACAAAGCAGTCTAACTTGACGGTCGCCGGTTGCTCTGGTCACTAGCCGGTTGAAGGGTAGAATCCTAACCCTGGACGCGAAACCGTGCAAGTTCAAGGAACTGCCGTTAGGAGGCGAGTTCCGTCGAGTTCCGTTAGGCTGGACATTAAACGACGTGGCGAGTGCTCATTGGAGAGTCCGTTGGTAAACGTGGTCATTAGATAAAAAGGGAAAGTTTAGGATTAATATACTGTACTTTGGATCCAGTGCTTGGTTTCTAAACTTTAAAAGGCGATAATTTAAAATATATCAATTAGTATTTACTATTAACTAATTTGTTAATCAAGTGTTAAATGGTATTTAAAAAGATATAAATATTCTTCGAGTATCATCTAATTTTTTTTATCTGATAAAAATGAAGTCTTAAATTATTCTCTTTTATTCAAAAAATTAATTCATCAAAATGCTCGTTAAATATAATCCGGACTTTCTTAAATAAAAAAACAGGATTTGGGTCTATTCGTTTTTTATGATTATTTAGATGATTGATAGAAAGAATTAAATAACATTTGAGAAATATTTATGTCTTTTCAAATGTCACTTAAGGGCTCGTCAAAAAGACGAATTGGATTAACACATTTTGAAAATTCGAAAACTAAATTATCCCGATTTAAAATTTGAGAGAAAAAGTAACACCAGCCCAAAGTACAGGGTAATAATCGAAAGTTTTCCCTACGTATAAATTGTTCCTTTCTTAAAAAGAAGAATCAAATGGTGAAAACTCCTGTGATCTCACATGTTCTATCCAGTCTTCTGAACCTTCGAGCCGGAGGAGGGGTCAATCGGTTTTGGTGCACCATCTATCACACAATGTTTCAACCTTTTGCTGCTTTAGGAAGTACTCTGCAAATTGCAGGAACGGTCTCTCCTCCTTTCTGTTGAAACCAAAAACCGTGGAAGAGTGAACCAAACAGTCGAGCTTTTAGATAGATATTCTCTCTGCTTTCTACAACCAAAGTCTTAATGGATGCTGACAGGTATTGTAATAGTTAACTTTCTGTATCGCTCTGATAGTGATTATGTTATGTTCTTTAATTACTAATCAAGGGGAACAAAAGAGAAAAGAGAAAAACCCTTTTCACTCTTAATTTTGGGCATTCTTTAAAAATTAAAACATCTGATTTCGCTGCATTTTACATTAATTGATGGTGAAGAAGTTGCTTATTCTTGTCCAGTGACCAGCTTCTTCGCCAGTTAAAGATAAGCTTGAATGCTAGGGTTCTACCTTTTTTTCTTTGCGTCTACGGGATTCCCGTTTTGTTTGATGTTCCTTTTTTCTTTATTACCTTTGCTGAGTCTTGTTTATTCTGTATGCCATACTTTAATTGATAGTTCCAAAATGGGGAGATGAATGTATTGAGTCTGCTCTATCAGGCAGCAGGCTTCGTGCATTAGAATATGTCAGCGTTAAAGAGATATTAAAATAAAGTATCAGAGATTTTTTTTCTCAAAAAAAGATGTATCAAATCTCATGCATTAGAGCATATTAATGAATGTAATTTGTAATATAGATGTTGTTGATTGTTTCATAAGCGCTGATTTCTGGGTTTTGCCTAAATCCACGGAATACATAGTTCGTAGGCGTTACTGCTACACTCTTGTTCCAATGTCTATAATGAACATGGGCAAAAGTCAATTGTAATAGCACTGACCATGTGTTCCATCCAGCTCCAGCAACATTTAAACTGTATCAAATGAACTTCTGATTTAATTAACTTATTCACTTTCAATTTAATGTTTTATGATGTAAAACCAATCTATGTGAATTTATGCCTTCATATATTGTATCTTGTTTCATAAATTGAAGATTGATATTTTCTGTTGCAGTTCCCTTTTTGTAACTAAATTTGTGTTTCTTTTTTCTCTTTTGGGTGGGGGATTGGGATGATATTCTAAATATAAGGTAAGATTATTAATACAGAGGGTGATATACCTGCAAATTTGATTGATATATCTGACTTATTTCATGGTTCTTTTTTATTTTTCTTAGAAGGAAATTATAAAATTATACTAAAGAGATATGTAGATGATAGGATAATGATCCTATACAAGAACTTGCAATGTGGCCAACTAGACAGGCACAGAATTGTCACTGGCTCACTATACAAAAAATCCCTACGGACATTTGATCTAACTGGTATGTCTACCATTGCATTTAGCTCTCTAGGGAACCACTGTATCTGGACATGCAAATTAGTAAGTTTTTTTAATACTTATTTCATTAAGGTAGCTTACAAGTTTCCATAGTCCTTGCCCAATCCTCATGCTTCAAATAATGGCATTTTATAAGTCTCCTTCAATAAACAACAGGAAAAGACACAAATTCAAAAGCAATCTCTGAACTTGTAAGAATAACTACTACCTCTGCCTTAGTGGAATCTGTATCTCCAATGGATTGCTATGTGCCTATGTCTGTCTTGGTTGAACTTGTGATTCCTTTTTCTTTTGGAATTGGTGTTTTAAGAGGCATGCAAGGCTTATGCCTCAAAGTGAGGCTTAAGGAAAATGCCCCAAGGCTCAACCTTGATGCACGTGCCTAAAAGTGTAGGGAATATGTTTACATGTTGGGTTGCCTTGTGTCAAAATCATGTGTTCCGTATATTTGTTGAAGTATTAGACTGACTGAGTTGAAGACAATCTAAGTTTTTCATGTTTATATTTATATGATCCATTTAAAAACTCAAGAATTTTATACTCATTAATAAAAGAAAGGGCAGCCCAGTGCATGAGGCTCCTGCCAGTGTGGGGTCTGGGGAGGGACAGATGTATGCAACCTTACCCCTGCACATACAGAGAGGCTATTTCCAAAGAGAGGTTGTAAAATTCAGATCTCTTAATCACGAAGACCCTATTGCAGAGAATTGAGTTCTGCAAGACGGGGTTGAGAAGAAGAATTTTTCACTGGTTCTTCAAGGGAAGGAATCAAAAGAGAATGGTGTTTCAGAGGGGATGATTAGAAGGGACGGAAGTGAAGTTAAAGAGGCCAATGCTGAGGTTCTGCTGGAGGGGAAGGAGACAAAGAAGAGAAGCTTGGATTTGAGACAATTAGTTGATAGAGAGGTATGAATTGGTAAGTCTTTGGGCTTGTTTTTCTTGGGAGGTGAGAGCTTTGCTAGAAGAGATTTTGAAGAATTTGAGAGGAAAAGGGAGGAAAAAAAACTGAGGAAAGCATCTGAAGAGTTAGGGGGAGAACTTTGGAATGAGGAAGGAGGACAGGAAGAGTTTGGTGAGGTGGATTGACATGAATTTCGTTTGGAGGAGCTTTTGGAGGTTGCTGTTTTGGTGTTGTGTAAGAATGGTTTCTGTTATTTGATTCTTGCATTGTATGTTGTTTAAGTTTGGTTGGTAGGATTGTTTTTGTTGTGCTTGTGGGGTGCTACCTTAACACCTGCTATCTTGTTGCACCCAGTGTTTTCTTTTAGTGTAATTTTCCTCTTTACATTTCAAAAAAAAAGGCTTTGCCTTACATTAAGTGCTTTCTAATTTAAGGTATTATTTTTTACACCCATTTAAGCCACATATATCAAAAGATTCTAGTGCCTAGCCTCATCCCTCTGCCTCTTAAAACATTGATCGGAACTTGCCACGTTATAAGTATATATGCTATTGTCCATGAATGAGGATACTTAAAGCATGTTTTGGTTGTTGCACTCCAACATCATGTTCTCTTGTATTGTTGCATGTCTTATACAATGAACAAGGATATAGTCGTGATGTATTTCTTTTACTTCTATTTAGAATTTTATCTTATGTTGTCCAAATATCTTCCAGGCTGAATTCTCCTAATACTTCTGCAATTACTCTTGAAGTCCTCGGCCATCAACTACAATTTTCTCAGGTATAGGTTTATTTATTTTGTTGAAGATAATAGTAAGTACATTCAGTGTTTTCCCAAGAATATGATTAATTTGGCTTACTCCTAAGCCAACAATTCAGGGTCATATACACAAATTTTAGCTTGCCATTTCATTTTTTCAAGGGTTATGTCCTCTATTATTCGTTAGCAACATTTGAATTAGTTTGGACAAAACTTTTGATTCATACACAAGCTTCTCTAATGTTTGGGGATATGTCTAAATTACTTCATATTATCAAAAAAAGATATACAAATGTTCCTCCAATCAAACTACAGCTTGGAATCTTAGTTTTTAGCATACTCAGCCATCTCATGAGCAGGTACACTAAGAGATCTATTAACAAAAAGAAAAGCAACATGCCCAATTTCAGTACACAAGAGCTTTACTTGCATGAAGCCATGAAATGTGAAACTCTTAAACAGTGAAGAATCTTATTGTACAAACATGGAATTCTAAAGGAAGGCATATTTATGATAAGATTTTCCATTATGAGATGACTTGCATCGTATATTTTCTTTTCATTTTTAAAACTTTCAACTAATAATATAAAATCCCCATCTTCAGATAATAGGTGCTTGTATGGAAATGACAGTGATAAGTATTTACTACAAGTTATTTCACTATATTTAGAAGGCTAACCTCTACTATCTCCCTTGTATCTTTATATATGAATGTTATATAATGTGTAGTCTTTTCACATTACATTTTCTCTTTGATCCTTTATTACCTCAACAGAGCAAATTGATGATAGAATGAAAACAGAAGTCTTCTTTTTCTGTATCTTTTCCCTGATGGCTTCCATTGCTGTTGTTGGATGAAATTTGATGTCATTATGGCAGGATCCCAACTCCAAGCATCTGGGCACCACAGTTTGGGATGCATCAATGGTGTTGGTCAAATTTCTGGTAACATCTATAGTTCATTTGAAATCCTTGTTTATTAAGATTTAAATTGTATTGGTGCCATCTATATGGGGTGGGTCTTGGGATTAGTTAAGGTTATACATCACCTGAGCCAGCTTATTATGTTTTGTTTCAATTATTCAGGAAAAGAATTGTAGAAAGGGTAAGTTTTGCCCATCTAAACTGAAAGGAAAACGTGTTATAGAACTTGGAGCTGGTTGTGGAGTAGCTGGATTTGGTTAGCTTCTTCTCTCTTACGTTTATTGTCATTGTCATACCGGAGCATGCATTTCTGTGCTAAATTTGACTTCCAATAGATTAAGTTGCAATGCTACATTCAGTCATCACTTTGCTTGGCTGTGATGTAGAGTGCTTCTTTCAGGCATGGCATTGCTAGGATGTGACGTAGTTTCGACAGACCAAATAGAGGTTTTGCCATTATTAATGAGGAATGTTGAAAGGAATACTTCAAGAATTATGCAGACAAATGCTGATTCAGGTATGCTGCAAACTTAGCCAATTTTGTTCATTTTTAGCTTCAAGGTTTTCTTGTTATGGAATTATATTTCTACCTCCATTTAATCTAAAAAAAATTTGTCAATTTCTTTATGCTCTAACCACATATAACCTTATTATGCATCATGTTGTATTAGATTCAGCATTCTTTTATTTTCTGGTATTTGATGATTTTGAAGTTACCCTTGGATCAATTTATTATTTGGAGTATGAATTTTTATATTTTGATTGAATCATGTAATGTTAAGTATTAGGTGTGCATCTTGCAATCAAGAAAACTTTATGGTATTATTGCTGTTCTTTTACATAGAAATTCTCTGCCTTGTAGCATCATTTGGTTCTATCCAAGTTGCTGAGTTGGATTGGGGAAATCAGGGCCATATAAAGGCTGTTGATCCTCCGTTTGATTACATCATTGGCACTGATGTTGTAAGTTCCTGAGAAAAGTTAACTCATCAATAAGTTGTCCTTTTTATTTATATTTGTGGTAGAAAATAAGTAAGCCATTTTAGTCTGGATCATAGGTTTGTCTTTTGTGCATATGCTTCTGAAGTTCTGTAAGTTTTGAGATGTGGATATACTGGCTAAAACTTTAACAATTTTCAGGTACATGATGAGATTATATTGTTCAATTAACCATGACTAAACAATGTTTGAATTAGATTGGATGTTCTGTTCTACATAATGGAAATAGGAAAGCAAACTGAAAACTAAATATAAATAGCTAATTGGTATTAACTATTTAACTGTTTCAGTATGAATTTCTGCCAAGAAAAATTGAAAGAAGCTCATATTTTGGTATCTTGAGTTTCAGTCTCCAACAAACATATCTTTCCAGTTTTGAGTTTTAATCATAATCTCATATGATTTATTATTTATCTATCCACTGCAAAACAAGGCAAATTTAGTGAGTTGGTACATGCTTTGGAATTTCACTAAGAATAATTTTCATGGGTTTCCTTTTTTCTTTTAGATGTTGAGGATAATATCTAAACTTCACTTGCACTTTTAATTAATTAGATAAGTACATGCTATATCATGCTGGTTGCTTTTTGTTTCAGACAAATAATTTCAAAACTTTTTTGGATGTAAGGTTTATGCAGAGCATCTCTTGGAACCACTCTTGCAGACGATACTTGCATTATCTGGACCTAAAACTACAGTCCTGGTAACCTATTGCTGCCACTATGTGGTTCTAATTTCTTAAGATCTGATTAACATATGAATTATTTGTTGCTAAAATCTTTGTTTAGTTAGGGTATGAGATCCGGTCTTCAACTGTCCATGAAAAAATGCTTCAGATGTGGAAGAGCAATTTTGAAGTGAAAACTGTTCCAAGAGCAAAGGTCTATGACAGCAACCTACCATACTAATGCTTTGATTTACACCAATTAAATTCTACATCTCCTAAAACAGGACCAAATAACTTTTTGCCATGCAGATGGATAGTAAGTATCAACATGCCAGTATCCAACTATTCATAATGGGTTTAAAGCCTCAAGCTGGACGTGTAGATAACATGACCCAGGGGCACAATCAGCAAAGCAGCAAAGTTAAAGCAATAGAAGCTGGGCATGGAGAAGAAGAGGATCATGAAACTTGTTGCAAGGTGAAGGAATTTAAATATCATGA
The DNA here is from genome assembly GCF_055504915.1 of Nelumbo nucifera. Lineage (NCBI taxonomy): Eukaryota > Viridiplantae > Streptophyta > Magnoliopsida > Proteales > Nelumbonaceae > Nelumbo > Nelumbo nucifera. The sequence goes on along the minus strand of NC_142654.1, from coordinate 7,428,310 downwards.
TACAGAAGCTAACGAAGACAGCGGATTGGTCATGGATCTTAAGGATAGGAAACAACTTAGTGACTGGGAAGCAAGGAGATACGGTTCTATGGCAGCAAGGCTTCTCCGCGATGTCAAGATAACTTAAAAAAGTTTCCAATGCAGATGGATGGAAGCTACCAAGATGCTATGGTTATGGTGGGTCAAAGGTTGAACTGGATCCACAGAAGATATGGTCTGAGGACATGATTGAGAAAGTAGCAATGTGAAATCAGAAACTGGGAAGAGAAAACATGAGAAAAGGAGACGTTGAGTTGGAGGATTTTAGTATAAACTATAAAGACGATGGAGTAATAGAAGCTTTTGAATTGAAAGCACAGTACCTAACAAGCAAGGGAGAAATGGCTTTATGGCTTCGCCGCTTCTCCTAGACGTGTCAAGTTAGCATAAAAAGTTGTGGATTTTATCTGAATTTGTCCCTTGCAGCCCTGTATTTAGTATTTACTACATTACTTTACTAATTTTGGCGGACATTTATGGGCACCGAGAATCTGGATTTCGCCCTCACTGTCCTCACAATTTCTTCTATGAATGAAAACATAGAAGTATGGAGATGTTTGCAATGCACGGCTGCAAATGTTGAGGAAAATTTTGTGAGTATGAAATCCGTTTTCACTTGCGCAATGATCACATCTTGGAATATCAGACAACTCCGAAAGCATGCTCAATTCATAATAAAATCAGTGTTCATGAGAATGGAAACAGAACTTGTAATATTCCTTGTCCACCAAAGTTAAGCACGGAAATTAGTATTACTCGTCGGTACTTGGTACCGCGGTTCCCCGTTGCTCCCTGGTAAATCTGTGACAGTCTACAAGATAAAACATCCCATAACCTCCTTATCTGCACATACACACAAAAAAAAAAAACTGTTTATTATTTATGGTCTCCACCCTCCATAATAGATGGAAAGGGCTCCTGCTGCTAGCATTGCTCTCATAATTGTTATTTGTGGAGATTCTGATCTGGGGACTCTTTCAGAAGAAATGCATTGATTTTCCTTACCCAAGATATTGCCTAGCACAAGGGTCAGAACTCACAACGCCGCCCAGATTTAACATGGTTGAGATTTAGAAGCCATCCAAACCCGCATCTGACGATCTTGACTATCGCCTCAATAGACAGCTGCACAAGTAATATTTCCTCTTCATTTGCTCATTGGCTAATGGAACCAATGGCAAAATAGATACAAAGAATGAAAACAATAGTTGCATTTGTATCATGGTGTCATAGTTACAGACGAGATTTACTAACAAAGTAGCCAATATACATTTTTGTATCCAGGTCCAATCCGGAGCTTTTCTCTTTCACCCATGGGAAACTTCAAATCTTCTTCATGATTCAATGCCCCCAATTAACTCTCCTTAGCAGTGAGAATAAGAACAAGAAGTGCACAAATAATGTAGACAACCATCTGGAACCACGATTTTGAGGATGAGGCACATAATGTTCCAACTAGAATCATTTAGGAATTGACTTGGCAGCTATCCACTTTAGCCTTCCTGCAAACATACTCTAAAGAATGATTAACAAAATGTTTTCTCAATGCAAATAAGGCAATTAAGATGTGCCTAGAACAACTGTAGTTAACTAGTTACATACCTGATGAATTTGTGGTATAAAAGCCTATAAGGTGCTTGGTTTACACACTGATGTTCCTGTCTGAAAGACTGTTCACCTCAACTGGGAAAAGATGTTGAGTCATTGCTGCTAGCCATTGCTTTTGGATCATTGATATTGGCTACTGGTTTAGAGCCATTGCTGTTGGTTGCTGCTTTTGACTCATTGCTGTTGGCTGCAGCTTTAGAGTCATTGCTATTGGCCACTACTTTAGAACCATTGGTATTGCTGTTTGCTGCTGCTTTAGAGTCGTAACTGTTTTCCACAGGTTTGGAGCCACTGATATTGATGCTTGCCACTGCTTTACAGTCATTGATGTTACCTGCTGGTTTAGAGCCATTGCTGTTGGTTCCTGTTTTAGAGTCACTGATGTTAGCTGCTGGTTTAGGGCCATTGCTGTTGGTTGCTGCTTTTGAGCTATTGCTGCTGGCCACTGCTTTAGCCCTTCTGAGAGAGTAAAGTTCCAAATTAACTAATATTAGAAGAATTCGTGATAAATAAAGCAATACAGCTAAATGGAAGATATTTAACTCATACCTGACCAATGGATGCTTTGAAGTGCCTGGCTTATGCTTTGATGTTCCTTTAACAAGACCAGGCAAAGAATATTATTCCCTGTCTCCAATCCAGATTGCATACATTGACAACAAATACTATTTAGTCCAACTCAAATAATTTTACCTGATTTAAGAGCTAAAGAAGTTGAGGTGGATTTGCGGTTGCCCCTCTCAGATTTGATAGAAGCAATAACAGAATCAGCAGCAGACCCCAAGCCTCTCCTTCCCACCAACTTCACACCAAGCTTGTCTGATAAAAAACTCAACCTCATCTCATCGCCTCCTCTGACTTCTCTGAGCTCAAGTGCCTGTTGCCTTGATAACAAGGTGTAGACATGAAGCTGTTGCTGCTGATTAAAATGTGACTGAAGTTGCTGAAATAATAATTTGTTTGAGTGCTGTTGATCTGGTTTTGATCCCTCACTTGTTTTCTTCCGAGGTCCACTAAAGGTGACCCTTAAAATTGCCATCGACTTGGGATCAGAATAATTAGGGCTAAAAATAACAGAAAAGCTCCCAAATTCTAGATCTGGCTCCCTGAATAAATCAGCAAGCAGGACAGCACAAGACTGTGCATCCTTGGATGGACTCCTCTCAACTTTGATGTGCAAGGCTCGGGCATTAGCATGATGAGCCATATTTGCAGCTTCTCGCACACCACTCAAGAAGGCCCCATGCATAGTTGCTGGGTATCGTCTAATTGTGGCCTCCCCAGCAAAAAAAAGCCTCCCATCTCCAACATTTTCTGCCAAGATATCATAATCATCCCCAGATGCCCCAACTGCAACATTAGAATAAGAACCTAAGCTGAAAGGATCACTACCCCACCTAGTACAGACAGTTTGGATGGGCTCAGGGACATCAATTCCCTGTGGTTCATAAATACCTGCATACATTAACTTGGGTTATTCAAATTAGTCATTTAGCAGGCGGAGCTCTTAAAATCTCCTAGAACAAAGGGCAGTGCTAGTAATTTAATAACTTCAAATTTCAAAATAAAACCGGAAAAGAGAAATACCTTTGAGAATCTGAAGAACTCGAGTCACAGCATCAGTGGGGGGCATAGTCTCAAACTTATGTGCAGCCTCTCCAGCTACCAAAGCCATCAAGAGAGGACCACCAGCCACGGTGGCATAACTGTAAAACAGGAAAAACTCCCCACGACGACTAGGATCATCAGAAAGATGCCCAAAGGTATCAAGCTCTGTTCCCCAAAATGCGTGTGGAAACAGCATAGCAACCTTGTTTAACAACCCAAACCCCAATCTCTTTATCCCATCAAGCTTCCTCTGAGGCAACTCTGGAATAAACTTGATAGAACCACTTTTCAGGACACCAAGTGGAACAGTGCACAGTGCCATATCACCCTCAAAAACCTGGCTTCCTGCAATAACCTGAACCCCATTGCTACCATACCGGATGGTGTGAACAGTTTTCTCGTAGTGAATGGGCACGTTTTCTGCCAATGCCTGGACCAGCCTCCCATTTCCTCCAGGAAGAAAACAATGGTCTCCACCCATATCATATGGATCATCCTGGTCCCAGAAAGCAAGTGAGAGTTTGGAGAGCAAACCTGCATTAGCATACTCCAGGTTTGCGAGATGCCAATTGAACAAGTTCATTTCTTCCGCATTGACTGCATCACCAAACACCTGTCGAAAGGTCTCCAATGCTGCCCCCAGGGAGACGTCCACTGATACTTCCCCCATTAACTGCCGGAGCCGGCTTGCTTTATCCAAAAGCCGGTTGAATGCAGTTTCCACCTTGTAATCCAAATCCGGGTCAACTGGTTTCCCATCTGATCTGTAAAGTGGGCACTTATCTCTGACCTTATGAAGAGGGTAAGACAATTGCCTGGCTAAAATACCAAGTGGGTTCCCAAGAGTACCTGTCAAGACACTACCCCCTAAATCAGCAGCTGCAGTCTTATTCAAACCCTCCATTTTCTTGGTGTAAACCCGCCCACCAGCCCGTTTTCTACCTTCCAAAACAACCACTTTAAACCCAAAGGCCATCAACTGCTTGGCAGCGGCCAAACCTGCCAATCCAGCTCCGATCACTATCACATTTGCCTTCGTCGACTCTGCCGGAATCTTGTCTTTAATGGCCGGTGCAACCCCAAAATTAATATACCCATGAGAAACTAAGAAATTATAAGCCGAATTCAAAAGGGTACTGCAGTGAGACGGTATCGAATCAACAAACGCCTCTTTCGTCAACCAATTTGACACATTCTCTCTCCACTTAGAGAGGATGTGGTTTCTGATAAGAATATAGTTAACCTGTTCGATCCCTCCAATAACAGAAACAACCCCAGCATCGATTTCCTCTTCAGTGAGGGAATCAGCAGGGAACCCGGCAGAGAGAGCTATCAGAGCTTCTGCGGTAGCTTCCTTGTTAATTACGATAATCTCTTCAGAGATATCAGAAGTAGTAGCAGGTAAGGAATTCGAGTTCTCTGAATTAATGGTTTTGATGGAAGGCGACGAGGAAGTAACAAGTTCGTTATTACCGTTAACATTGCCGTTGGAAAGAGAGAAAGGAGGAAATACCTGGTTGTGGAGCGGGAGGGACGAAGGCCTGCGAGTTCTTCCGCGCTTTCGCTTCCTGGGGATGGAAAGTGACGACATTGGATCCATATCCGAGTTCAAATTAGGGTTAAGATTAACGACTAAACTAGGGTTAGGGTTTGGTTGTTGGAGAAACGAGTTGGTTTGGGGGGAGTTCTGCATCGTGTTGGGGTTTGACGGAGCTTGTTCAGAGATTGGATTGAATGGGTTCATCTTTCTTTTAATTATTTATTTATTTATTTTTTCTTTTTGTTGGGTTCCTCTTTTCTGCTCTTCTCCTTCAAACCAGTCGGAGATCGTTCGTTGGGTAGAGAAATTGGCTTGGAAACGAAAGATCAGTTGCAGATGAATATGGAAGTATGTGGGAAGTACCTCGCGCACAAGGAGGGCGCAGTTAACTAGCAAAATCAGTGAGCCCTGGCTCGCTGAATCGTGTTTAGCTCAGCTAGCCTTGCAGCCAATACTTCTGGGTCAGAATGTTGGGCTAAAAGACTTGGATATCGGGTTCGGGTTAGGGCAGAAAATATGAAGCGAGACTGCGAGAGGCCGAGCCGAGAGCGACCACCAGGGGTGTAAATAATGGCCGACCCTATTTTCTCGGACGTGGATATCCCGCTTTCGGACCGGATCGGATAGTAGATCCGATAAAAATAGGATCAAATCCGGTTTATTTATTTATAAATGTGTTTATATTGCATTTTTATAATTTTTTATAAATATATATATATATATATATGATGAAAATAATTGAAGAAATAATTATATTTTTTGTTTTTTCTTTATATAAACTGTTATATTTCCTTTTTCTTTTAATAATTTATTAATTTTTTAAATTAAATTAGATCAGATCATATTCAGATATTTGGCATCCACTGATTCAGATTCGAATCAATGTTTGTAGGATACGACCAAATCTTGGGATTGAATCGAATCTATGATTCATAGTATTGGATCAGATTCAGAGAACTCTCCCACGTTTATCGCAGCCACACATAGAGAACATCTCATCCTCTGCATAGTATTATGCAGGGGGAGATGTTCCTAAGTCACGAGGGGGTAGTGTATTGTGGGTAGGCATGGGCAGGAGATCCGGAGTCCGATCAACCACCTATCTTTGGATTGGGTTAGGATTGTGGCCTCACGTCCATGCCACTGTTACTTTTTTCCGTGTATTGTGGGCAAGCATGAAGAGTGCTTGATTTGCGGGCAAGATGTGCAACCTCTCACGGCATTACTATAAAGAAGTCGGTCAACTCTTTGGTGTAAGTTTCTTAATTCCCCACTTCATTCCGTGTTCTCTTTTGGGTGTATGGGTTACTAATTTGCTCGGGTTATATGTGTAGTTTTTGATTGTTCGAGGCATTGCTAATTTTGAGGCAGGCTTGATGACTCTTAATCCTTACTATTGTTTCCGGTTTTCGATAACAATGTAAGTATAGGACACATCCTTTGCTTAATTGACTTTCATTTTCTTTTAATTCCTTTGGATAAGTGATTGACTATTTCTCATCAAGCTTTGAGTGGTGCCACAACTGGAAATTGGCCACCATTCAAGATAGGGCTATCAACGAGTGGGATCCGGGTCTGGTCTAGGTAGAAGCACTCCCGAACCGATCATTAATCAGGACAAAATCATTAACCCAAAACTGTCCATTTTAACTTAAAATTTAGGTTGAAACAATAACATAGGTTAAAAACTGAACCAATTAAACTAAAAAAACCACTTTTCTTATTTAAATTGCAAACTAAAATTTAAGCTTTAATCATATATCGTTAATAAAATTGATAGAAAAATACTAAATTATTTATATGTTAAAACGTTAAACACCTTTATTTATCTATCTATCAGATTCGACACTTTAAACCTATGATAAGAGAAAAACTATAATAAAATGAAGGAAATAATATATATGGCTAACAAAATAATCGGTTTTGGGCATGAATCGAATCAAGAGGGGTGAGAACCGGAACCGACCCAATTATTTATTTCAACATAATCAAGGAACCAAATCCTTTTTAAAAGGTTGGATCTATTTGGTCTAGTCGGGTCGATCTTAATGTAAGTATACTAAACATCTCTAGCTTAATTGACTTCTTTTATCTTTTAATTCCGTAGGATAAGTGACTGCATGTTTCTTGTGGGTGTGAGGGTTACTAATTGCTCTGTTCCGGTAGTTATGCATGTAACATTTCTTAATTTTTTAACATCTTAAAAAATTATTGTATTCCACATTAATTGAAAAGCATGGAAATGTCTTGCTTATCAAAGTCGTTCCAATAAGTAAAGATTGTTTAACATAAAAAAATTAGGACCTTATAGTTAGTAGTTCATCAAGTCAATTTTGGGTATTTGTTGTTTGGATTCAATAAAGGTTTTAGTATTAAATATGTTTGGCTTAATTTTCTTGACCTTGTTGTTGTAGATCTTTGGTGTTTAAGGTGTTGGAGAGAGAGAAAATTCAAGTGGTGGTGTTCATTATAAGTAACTACTTGTGGCTTCAATTGTATTCCTTTGTCTTTAAAACTGTTATGTGAAAAAGTAAAGAAGAGAAGCTTTGGTTTTCCACTTCCAAATCATTTTGTCTATCACACCTAAGGTTGGGCAACAGCTTCGGAGGTTGGATAAGAGAGCTACTATCTTCTTTAATTCCTAGTTTTGTAACTTCAACCTTTCAACTCTTAGTCTGAGGTTGGGCAACAGCCTTAGAAACCTGTAGAAGAAATCACAGCCCTGCTTGTTGAATATGTCAAAACATGATGAAAGCTTTTCATTGGTCCAACTGTGTTGGTGTTGAGTTGTGTATGGAGATAACTACTAATTGTCATTATGTATATTATGAGCATCAAAGGACCCCTTGGACATGGTTGTAGAGGCCTCAACCTTCAAAGGGCCCCTTGGACATGAACATGTGACTTATCTCCTTTTTTATATGTATTTGATGACAATGTAGCTTCAATCATCTAGAGAATTGATTCCAAAAAATTGGTTGCTATCGAACATGATTCTATTTTCGAGAAATAGGAAACCAATGACTACACCAAACATATTTGGCGATTCTCATTGACATGAACCTTTTTGGATCAATTGAATTTGAATTTGTACAAAGGGTAGCTAGTTTTGTAGTTGATTTGTTATTGTACAGTCTTGTGGGGGATTAGGGTGTAGAAGGAAGATCCGCTAGTGATATAGTTGATTTCTTGCATAGAGGTGTAAATCAGGTTGTGTAGGGTCAGCACGACACGACTTTGCCCTCGCCTGTGCTTGGTGGGTCGTACCGTGTTGGCCTGTGGGCCATACTTTAGAGGTCAGGCATGGCATGGCCCATGTTGTGAAGCTTGGCGGGCCCGGGCCAGCCAAGCCATGAGAGGCAACATCTTTTTTAACAAAAATTGAAAAAATAATGAAAATTTTATAATAAATTAAGAAATAGGCAAAAATTTAAAAAACTCTTAAAATTTTATTTTATATGAAATTTTATGTATTCAATATGTAATAATAAAATGAAATTAAAAAAATTACAATATAATTGGAATAAAATAGTATAATAAAATTATAAATAAAAATGTATATATATTATATATTATATATATATACATAAACATACATATATATATATATATATATGTGTGTATATATAAAAACATGCATGATATTTATGTGAAATATCATTTTATAGTTTTTTGCTATTTTAATGTTTTTAGGGTCATTATCTGTGTGATAACAAAGAAACAACATGTCGAAAGAGGAAAGGAGGAGAAAGCGAAAACAAAGAGAGTGAAAACAAAGAGTATGCTCATTTATACAAATATGGACAAGAGATTTTGAAGAAGATGGCTCTTGAAGAAGTCAAGATTTTCTTGTATGCAACTAAAAGTCGAGATTACTTATTCCTGATGGTATAAAACTTTGGTGTTTCAGCTAGTTGTAAGGGCCATTCTTGATCTAGACAAAGCAGAAACCTTTTTATGGCTGTTCTTTTGGAAATTCGGGTTCATCTGGGGTGTAGGACATGTGTTTTAAGAGAGTCTTGTGACTTATTCTGGTCCTAGTTGGTCTTACAAATCAGGAAGCTTTTCCCTTCCTACTATGGCTTAGATTGTTTTAGTTGCACAAATGAAAAAAAGGCAGGTTGAATTTAACTCCTTGGTGCTCTAAAATTGTGTGAAGGGAATCAAAGTGGGAATATGGAATTTGTCTCCTGATGTAATGGCTGCAAGCTATTGCTCTCTATTTGTCTCTGTTTCAGTGTTTCAGTGCAAGTTATCACCATTGATGCACACCTTGTATTATTATTTAATCCAGGAAGCCGATATATATCTTACAATACAGTATGACACATATTTGATGCTTTTAACCTTGATTGGAGAGTTGACATGGCAATGTTGGACATGTTTTTTCATGGGCCCCACCATATCTCTGGGGTGAAACTTGCTTATCAACATTTCTCTTATTAGAATATATATCTTTTGGTGTTTCCACATGAACAAACTTTTGACTGTGTAAGCTATTCATTTGCAGGTTTAATTTCTCCTGCTATATCCATGAAGCCTAAACAAGCAGAGGTTTAGTGTCCTTGAACAGATTCTGCAAGTTTTTAGTCTTTCATTCAATATTTTGTACTTTTATATTTCTAAGTTCCACGCTAAGTAATATGCTGTTTTTTTTTTTTTGTTGCAGATTATGTTGAAGAGTCCTGCTAGCTACTGGAATTGTGCAGCCGGAGCAATTTGAGCAAGTCGAGTTTAGACTAAAGCCAGGTGATGATATCAGTGTTGGATCTCCTAGGTTCCTCTGAATATCAGTTATTGTTCATAATCTTGTACAGTCACAGTTGTAATTGATCTCTACTTCTAACCATTATAAATTGATACCTAGGATCAGTCGAAATTCACTGAATCCTAGAGTTTCTTCTTCAGTTATTATTTGTTCTTTCTCCTCTTCCTTTTGTTTTTACTCTCAGCAAGGAGAGCTTGCAATCAGGTTTTATATTCTACGTTTCTACTCTTGAACTTACGGTATTTATTGCTCAAAAGTAAACCAAACTATTTGTTCCCTTCAGTGTATTTATCATTCATTTCTAACTTTATTAGCTGAGATGTTCTAAGTCTTGTAGATGGTTTGGGACCCTGATACACCATGCGTCCCATAGTTTCATAGGAGACTGCATATATTATAATCAACCTATGCATTTCCAGGTTTCCTTTAAGTTGCAGTAGAGCTCTTTCCCACCAGACAAATGAACCCAATAATATGTATATAGTTATATAGTTACAGGTTGGCAATCATTGGTTTGGCTTATTATTAGCCCATCCAATCTCTCAAGTTGGTCCCATTCAATATGTGTGCACATCTGCTAGACTGCTACAAACATCTCAAATTGTTGAACTGCCTAGATTGTATTATGGATCATTTAACAACCCCCACCCAAATCTGAAATATTGCTTATTAATTCTGTTCTGGTATCTTGATCTGCAGTTGCCTAGGTGAATTTTTTTTTAAGTAAAAATTATCCTAGGGTAGCTCACTAGGTTCCATCAACTAGCAACTGTATTTCCGTGATAATTGTCCATGATTTTCACAAGTGTAAACTTAAAGTATAGAAACCCTGCAACGAAGAATAATTTTATTACATTGAGTAGAGATAAAGTAAACAAAGATTGAAAAGATGGTCAGCCTCAACTAACCTTCAAATTCAGGTTCATTGTTAAGTACAAATCCCCCTTGTTGCATTCCCCAAAACATAGAACTCGTCACCCCCTGTTTTGCCAGCAGTTCAACTAAACCATGGCCCCAGAATGATTTATTTATATGCTTAGCAAATATTCATGGCCAGATTGAACAATCTCTGGTCTGTGGGCAGAAACTACTGTCTATTCTCACATAAATATGCAGGCAGTCTGAATGTCTGACCATTCAATATCCATTCTTATTCTTAAGAAATCCTATACAGAATTAGCAGTTGGATATGTTAATGACGGTGATTTGATGGTTATTTTATTTTTCTTGCATTAAAATATAGAATGGAATCTGTGATTCATAATCTGTGGTCAAGGATATGTTGATGATATCTAACCTTCTGTTTGAACTCAACCTGACAGGATTGATGAGAACATGGATGACACACTGGCAAATGAGAGCATGGATTGATGAGAACTCAACCTCAACAGTATCTCATCCAACCGGTGGTTGATGATTAAGATAATCGTTGTATTGATTGTATTCCTCATGATTTTCCTATTTTTGGGGGCATAACATTATATCAAGAATAACTAAAAAGAAATAGAAAGAAAGTGCCTTTTCAAAGAACACGGGCCTTACATCGTCAAGTGATCAAGTCTCATCCAACATTTCAAAAATTATATTTGCAGTTTTGCACTGCCTTGTTGTACATAACATCATAAGCTTTTTGTGTGTATATACAATGAGAAGTCTACCATTATTCTTCCCTTATATTTTCTCGGGTAAGTTGCTGCTAGGATGACATGTCTTCATAGCTTCTTCTTCAGTTGTTTCCCATTTGCATTTCATCAGTGTGTTTGTGTGTTTGAAAGTCGAAACAGAGAACAGAATTAGTATAAATTCATTGAGTGGTCGTGCTTATTCTCGGTTGACGTCTGTGAATGAACAAAAGTACTAACTATAATGATTATGCATTTGGTTTGGCGAGTTTAAAACGTATCAATTATCAATTTGAGTGTGAGACTGATGAACTCCAGCAAATTGTTAAAATATTGGTGGACGCTGATATTGCATTTTCTTGGCACTCTCTCATTGTAGTTTCATTTGAGTGCAATCTGGTCTATTTCTTTCTTTACTTTGCTTCATCTTTTATTTTTCTTGATCCATACTGCAAACAAACTAACCCATGCTGAAACTCAAAACTAAAATAAACCAGAATTTGCACTTAATAGTCAATTTGTTTACAAACATGGGGATCGCATAGCAAACTAACAAGTAACAAGAGGGGACTGGGGATCCTCTTAAGAAGTAAGAGTTAAGAGGAAACAAACAGGCCCACACTTTAGCCTAGATCAACTCCTAGGTAGAAGTCACATATCCTAGATTCGCCCTTGACACATGAATATAATTCTCAAAAGATTTGACCCATGACCCGACAAGGATTTTGATTTTGTATCAGGTTTGAGTCTGAAAAAACTCATCCAAACATTACCAACTAAGATATTTACCACTGTTAATTACTCAATTTTCATGTTTAAAAGAACTGATATTTAGCCATCACCGTGTCTAGAAAACATAGGCTTCGGTTCCGCCAAATGGGCTTAAATTATAACCAAGTTTTAGGAATTGGACTTATATGTTATACACCCGACTGTTTGCCAAATTTTTTAAAATGCCTTTACATTCTAACAATTGACTAATTGTATCAATACTGTCACGTTCCATTGGCACGTGATTGTTGTAACTTTTTAAAACCCAATTTTCTCCTTAACACCGTTCACATTCCATTATTGTTAGATTTGACAAGGGTCACCAATTTTCAAGAACCTACACCCAGCTATTTGTTATAACTTCACGTGGACCAAACTAGATTAGATTTTAAACTTTTTATTGATTTTCAAGGGAAAATTTTCCAAGAGAGGAGGGTGATGTAAGCCATGGGGCTGCATGGTGTAGTAACAAAACTAGGGGTGCAAATGGATTGGATCGTGATCCGATTCGATCCTATTTGATTGAATTTGGTTCACCTCTGTTCAGATCTTTACATCGGATAATACGATCCTATTTGATTAGGCTTCTCATTAAATGTACAAGGACTAAACTGCCCCTACTTAATTATGGGACAGAGAACCTCTAATAAGACTGCCACATAAGCTCATAACGTAACCAAGGTGAGTTGACTAATCTACCCTTATTCAGCTAACTCTAACACTCCCCCTCAAGCTGGAGAATATATGTCATATAATCCCAGCTTGTTACATATATAGTTCACTCTCCTTGAGCTTAAGGCTTTTGTAAACAAATCTGCCCACTGATCACCTGAGCTTACATGTTCTGTGCTTATCTCTCTAGTAAGAACCTTCTCCTTCACAATGTGGCAATCAATCTCTATGTGCTTTGTTCTCTCATGAAAAACAGGGTTGGATGAGATATGGAGCGTAGCTTGATTGTCACAGTACAACTTCATAGTTTTATCCATGTGGAACCCGATTTCTTGTAGGAGATTCCTCAACCACACTAATTCACATGTAGTGTGTGCCATGGCTCTGTACTCGGCTTCAGCACTGCTTCTAGCCACAACCGTCTGCTTTTTACTCTTCCACGTCACAAGATTTCCTTCAAGAAATGTGCAGTAACCTGTAGTAGATCTTCTATCAGACACAGAGCCTGCCCAATCTGCATCCGTGTATCCAACTACTTCAAGTTTTCCTCCTGGTTTATACAATAGCCCACGGCCCGGAGCTCCCTTCAAATATCTTACAATTCTAAGAACCGCCCAGTGAGATATACGAGGGTTCTGCATAAATTGGCTCACCACACTGACTGCAATGGAGATGTCTGGTCTCGTGATAGTCAAATAGTTCAGCTTTCCCACTAGTCGTCTATACCTTCTAGGATCATCAAATATTTCCCCTGTATCACTGCTCAACTTAACATTTGGTTCCATAGGAGTCTCAGCCGGTTTTGCACCTAACAGTCCTGTTTCGTCCAATAGATCGAGAACATATTTTCTTTGGCACAGGTTTACACCTTGTCTTGATCTAGCAACTTCTATACCCAAGAAATACTTCAATGTCCCAAGGTCTTTTGTTTGAAAATGATTTTGCAGAAAGACCTTGAGTTTGTCGATCCCCAATTTGTCACTGCCAGTTATGACAATATCATCCACATAGACCACCAATAAAATCTTTCCAGCTTCTGAGTCATAGCTGAACACTGAGTGATCAACCTGGCATTGTTTCATTCCAAAATTCTTCACCACTTCACTAAACTTCCCGAACCAAGCACGAGGCGATTGTTTCAACCCATAAATTGCCTTTTTCAGTCTGCACACCTTACCAGCCTCCCCCTAAGCAACAAACCCAGGTGGTTGCTCCATATATACCTCCTCTATAAGGTCACCATGAAGGAAGGCATTTTTTATGTCAAGTTGAAATAAGGGCCAATCATACATAACTGCCAGGGAAATTAACACACGGACAGAGCTAATCTTAGCCACTGGAGAGAAGGTCTCCATATAGTCCACTCCATACAACTATGAATACCCTTTAGCAACAAGTCTGGCTTCCAGACGCTCCACACTACCATCTGGCAAGTATTTACAGTCTAGGGAAATTAACACACGGACAAAGCTAATCTTAGCCACTGGAGAGAAGGTCTTCATATAGTCCTCTCCATACAACTGTGAATACCCTTTAGCAACAAGTCTGGCTTTCAGACACTCCACACTACCATCTGGCAAGTATTTAACAGTATACACCCATTTACAACCCACAACATGCTTACCAGGAAGAAGAGTAGTGAGCTCCCACGTGTGAGTATGCTGAAGAGTAGAGAGTTCCTCCTCCATTGCCTGCCTCCACCCAGGTGAACTAAGAGCCTCTTGGACATTGTTAGGTATGGAAATAGATGACAATAGTGAAACAAACTGGCGATGTGAGGCGGAAAGGCGAGATACTGAAACAAAATTGGAAATGGGATGGAGAGTAGAACTACGTTTACCTTTCCATAAGGCAATGGGTAGGTCAAGTCCTGAAGGTTCAGCAACAGGAGCAACGATAGGATCCGCGAACAAGGTAGAAGCTGGAGGAGGGGCCGGTGTCGTTCGATGTGTATACACTTGCCGAATTGGTAGTCGTTCAGTAGGGATCTGCACTGGATGAGGTGACAAGTCAACTCCAACAGGAACACCCAGAACGGGATCACTGACCGGAAGAGGAAGAGGAAGTAAAGGTGAAGACGAAGATGCTTCAGTTCCTGAGAAGAAGGGAACAGACTCAAAAAAGGTGACATCAGGACAAACATAGCACTTCCGAGTAATGGGATTGTAACATTTGTACCCTTTTTGAGTCCGAGAGTAGCCAAGAAAGACACACTTAATGGAGCGTGCATCCAACTTGTCTATTCCAGGACTCAGATTGTGAACAAAGCACACACAGCCAAAGATACGAGGTGTTAATGGAAAGGGAGACAAGGTGGGGAACAAGATAGAGAAGGGAGACCGACCATGAAGAATAAAGGAGGGCATCCGATTAATGAGGAAACACGCAGTAAGTACAGCATCACTCCAAAACCGTTTAGGAACACTCATATGATGAAGAATAGACCGAGCTGTTTCAAGGAGATGACGGTTCTTCCGTTCAGCCACCCCATTTTGTTTAGGAGTGGATGCACAAGAAGTTTGATGAATGATGCCATGCTGTTCTAAATACTGTTGAAAGGAAGTTAGAAAATATTCACGACCATTATCTGAACGAAGAACTTTGATTGGAACACCAAATTGTGTACGTATTTCAGCATGGAATTTTTGAAAAATGGAAAATAATTCACTCATTTCTTTCATTAAATAAATCTATGTCATTCTTGAACAATCATCAATAAAAGTGACAAAATACTCGTAACCATTATAAGACTCTACTTTGATCGGGCCTCAAACATCTGAATGAACCAAAGCAAAAGGACTCAACATACGACTTTCAACTCTAGGACTGAAGGAAACACGACGATGTTTTCCAAACTGACACGACTCACACTGTAACACTGACAAATGACTCAAAGACGGAACTAGTATCTTGAGTGCCTTGAGAGAAGGATGTCCCAGTCGACAATGCCACTGTAGAGGAGTGAGTGAGGTCTGAAGTGCAACTGACGATCCACCACCGTCAAGGTAATACAATCCACCAGCTTCATGCCCCCACCAATTTTCTTCCCCGTCCTGAGATCCTAAAAAACACAAGAGGAAGGGAAAAAAGTAACAGAGCAGTTAAGAGTCTTGGTTAATTTACTAACAGACATAAGATTGAATGGAAAATTAGGGACATATAGAATAGATGATAAAGAAAGAGAAGCCATGTCAACATTGCCAACACCACAAATGGGAGAGGAGGAACCATTGGCAAGGGTAACAATTTGAGATGTGGAAGTTTTAGAAAGAGAAGAGAACACACCTGGAGTCCCGGTCATGTGATCAGAGGCTCCAGAGTCAATAATCCAAGGAGAGGTTTTAGATGACAGGCAAGCTATACCTGAGTGGGCAAGAGTAGCAGTAGTGTGCTGTGAAGTGGACTGAAGGAACCGCTCATACTCATCACACGGTACACTCACCATCTCCCTTCCGGAAACAGATGTAGATGTGGAAGGAGTTAGGTCTGCCTGTTGATTATCACTGACATCAACCCCACCAGCAACAGCATGATTGGCCCATTTAGAGGGAGGGCGGCCATGAAGATCATAACAGAAATTTACGGAATGTCCTTCCCTGCCACAGTGGATACACTTCCTTGTAGAGCTGCCTTTTTCTTTGCCACGGCCTCCCCCTGAGTCACGACCACCACCACGACCAAATATGGAACCACCACGACCTCCTCGGGAGGCATGTCCTCCCCCTTTCGTACCACGTCCACCTCCTTTGGCTGTCACAAAAGCTGATCTATTAGACTGTGTGGGATTCTCTGTCTGTCCCAAAGAAATCCTGCGAAGGCGAGCAAACACTTCCTCAAGTGTAGGAAGGGTAGAGCCCCCCAATATTTGGGCCCTAACTGGTTCATACTCTGATTTCAACCCCACTAAGAACCTTGTGACATCTAGTTGTTCCCTTTGTTGTTGCTGAACCTTAACATCTGGAGTGAGAGGATGATAGACATTGAGTTCATTTCTGAGGTTCTTCATACTGGCATAGTACTCTTCTAGGGTTTTATTTCCTTGTTGCAGACCAAAGTACTCCTGATAGAGCTGATATACCCTTGTAGTATTATCTTGCCCAGAATACAGCTTCTTGGCATGTTCCCATATGTCCTTAGCTGTATCTAAGAACATGAAGTTGGCACTTATTTTGGGTTCCATACTGTTCCATAGCCATATCATGATTTGAGCATCCTCCTGTTCCCAATCATCAAACCCTGGAGAGTCAGCCGGTGGTTTATCTTCTTTCACATGCTTCACTTTTCTCTTTGCCTTGAGAAAAACTTCCACCGACTTGGCCCATGGAACATAGTTCTCTCCATTCAGTTTAATTGAGGTCATCTGTACACCTAGATAGTCAGAGGAAACCACCACACTAGGTTTCTGATCACTACAGCCATCTCCCATTGCTGCCATGATACTCTTTCAATGCTGCCTCTAATCTGAATTCCCAATCACCAACTAAGTGCTGCTGTCAAGAGTTTGATGTTCCAGAACCTACAGCAGTCCCTAAACACAATGATAGATACACACGCCTTTGTTCTTATCCACACCACTACTGATTTCACAAAAAAAAAACACAGACTACACCGACATTAATTCAGCACTTACTAACCACATGCAAGCTCTTTTACAACTACTCAACAGAGTTTGTGCATCACAAGCACCACCACACAGCCATAGCTGTCACACACAATACAGACCTGCTTTAACGCTTTTAAGAGGGCACCACAAGACCAACAAAAACTCAACTAGTACCATTGCATTACACCTTGCACCATTCGGCCACCTACAGTAGCAGCCCTTACACCATTTGGTCACTGTAAACACAGCCTGTTCTTGGAATTTTTCCAAGAACCAGGGCAACAACCAACCTAGTTCTTTAGGTTCTGATCAGTCCTCTCAAGTTCTTGAAGATTTTCAACCCAGAAATACCAACAGCACACAGAGGAGAGATAACCAACCTTCGTTTGAGAGCTTCAGCCAACCATTCACTGCTGAAGTTGTTTTCTTAGGAAAGGAGGTTCTGTGCACCAGAAAAAAAGAAGAGCTGTGATGTTTCAGGTCTGGGACGAACCACTTTTCTCCATTGACAGCCCAGAGAAGAAAAGGAGAGAACTGAAACAGGTCACAAACTGAAGTTGTCACGCTCTGATACCATGTTTCTACTGTAGCTACGGTGACAACTCTCCCTCCGGCAACAGTCATGGCTGCGGTGGGTTTGGCTCGCCTGCAAGAAGAGAAAATAGACAATATGCGCAGAGCCAGCAAGTTGTCCTTCCCAAATGTGAGGGTTACCCAACAAGTCGAACAACAACCCATGAAACAAGTTGGGGATTCTCAGAAGCCCATTTTGCCCAGGCCCACTATGCCCTTCAAATGCCTCTCATGGGCTGAAATGCAGGCCCGATGCGAGAAGGGCCTTTGTTACAACTGTGATGACAAGTTTGGGCCGGGCCATAAGTGCCGGGTCCAGCGAGTGTTTCTCCTTCAGACAGAGGAAGAACCGGAGGGGACAGAACCAGAGCACATGGAAGACTGTGAACTGATATCAGGCGAACCAGAACCTGTCGGAGCCGAGATCTCCTTACACACTCTCATGGGTCTCAACCCTCTTCAGTCCATGCGAGTAGAAGGAAGATTGGTTGGCCGGTCTGTGATGATTTTGATTGACAGTGGCTCTACTCTGAATTTCATCACTTGCCGTTTGGCAAAGCAACTAGGTATGACTATACAACCCACTCCTCTCTTTTCGATCCATGTGGCTAATGGGAATCAGATGTTATGTGATGGTGTATGTAAGAAGGAAAAGATCCTCATACAGGGCCATAATTTCGTGGTAGATCTCCACCCATTGGATTTCTCGGGGGCTGATATTATTTTGGGAATCCATTGGTTACGTGGCCTAGGTCCTGCACTGTGTGATTGGGCCAAAATGACAACGGATTTTTACCAAGATGGACAGACTTGCCATTTACAAGGGGTGCGGCCCCCTAGTCCCCGAGGTGATACTTTAGCTTCCATGATACGGGCCTCCAAGGATGCTGGACAGCCCTTGTTTATGCACTTAGGCATTTGGCCCACAGTTCCAATTTTAAATAATCAGGGCTGTGACCAACCCACGGAAGCCCAACACAAGGCCCTATGATCGATAATCGATCAGTTTGGTGACATATTCAAGGAACCGAACCAATTACCTCCACCCCGGGCCCATGACCATCAGATACCCCTCTTACCAGATTCCAAACCAGCCAATGTGAGGCCATATAGATACCCTTATTTCCAAAAGCTGGAAATTGAGAAGGCAGTAAGAGAGCTATTGGACAAGGGGCATATACAGACCAACACTAGCCCGTTTTCATCCCCCGTACTCCTAGTGAAGAAGAAGGATGGTAGTTGGCGTTTTTGCGTAGATTACCGGGCCCTGAATCAGATTACAGTGAAGGACAAGTTCCCAATACCCCTCATTGATGAACTGCTGGACGAGTTAGGGGAAGCACAAGTGTTCTCCAAACTAGACCTGCGGTCCGGGTATCATCAGATCCGGGTTCACCAGGCTGATATCCACAAGACATCCTTTAGGACCCACGATGGCCATTATGAGTTTCTGGTTATGCCGTTTGGACTCACCAACGCCCCCTCCACCTTTCAGGCCCTCATGAATGACATCTTCAGGCCATTCCTAAGGCAATTTATTCTGGTGTTTTTCGATGACATTCTGGTTTACAGCAGGGATTGGGACACCCATATGAAACATCTGAAACTTACCCTCACAACTCTAAGGGAGCACCAGTTACATGCCAAAATGACAAAGTGTTCCTTTGGACAAAGACAAATTCAGTTACTTAGGCCATGTGGTTGCTGCAGGGCGGGTCATGGCAGACCCAGAAAAGATAGATTCCATCCAAAAATGGCCCAAGCCCACTGCAGTAAAGGCTCTCAGGGGTTTTCTTGGGCTTACCGGTTATTATAGGCGCTTCATTAAGGGGTATGGGCTTATGGCTGCCCCTCTAACGTGCCTGTTAAAGAAGGATTCTTTCGATTGAGCTGATGATGCCCAAGGCCTTTGAAGACTTGAAGATAATAGTTTCTAGCCCTCTAGTCCTCACTCTTCCGGACTTCTCTCAGCCCTTTGAGATAGAGTGTGATGCATCGGCTGTAGGGGTGGGGGCCGTCCTGATGCAGAAGGGGCAACCCATTTCTTATTTCAGCAAGGCTCTCTCAGCAGCTCACCAAAATCAGTCCACTTATGTCAAGGAAATGATGGTTGTGGTAATGGCAGTACAGAAATGGCGTACATACCTATTGGGACGCCAATTTATCATAAGGACAGACCAACGAAGTTTGAAGTACATAGCAGAACAAAGGGTGCACACCCCGGAGCAGCAAAAATGGCTTAGTAAGCTGATGGGATTTGATTACCACATAGAGTAACTTGGGCCCGCCAACAAAGTAGCTGATGCCTTATCACGGGTAGAAGAGCTGGCCCAACTGACCTGCTCTCAGCCCAGTTTTCCCTTGTTTGAAGCTATATGGCAAGAAGCCAGATCTGATCCGCAGCTACAGGACATCAGGGAAAAGTGGAAACGTGACCCTTCCCAGGTTGCGGGTTACCAAATTGTAGGACCTGATCTTTTCTTTAAGGGCAGGTTTGTGGTTGCTCCAAATTCCACCCACAAAACTGAACTGCTAAGGTTGTTTCATGATTCCGCGTTGGGGGGACATTCAGGGGTGCTACGGACCCTAAAGAGACTTAGCAGCCACTACCATTGGGTAGGAATGCGCAAGGATGTGTTGCACTATGTATCCGAATGCCATACTTGCCAACTGCAGAAATACTCCTACAGTCTCCCGCGGGCCTTCTACAACCCCTCAAGATTCCAGAGCAAGTGTGGGAAGACCTCTCCATGGACTTCATTACGGGACTTCCTCGTTCTGCAGGGAAGGAGGTTATCATGGTAGTGGTTGACTGTCTCACCAAGTATAGCCGTTTCTCTGCATTGCCTCACCCTTACACTGCAGCAATGGTGGCTGACATCTTCATACGGGATGTGGCAAAACTGCATGGAACACCAAGATCCATTGTCTCGGACCGTGACCCTGCCTTCCTGAGTTCATTCTTGAAGGAATACTTCCGATTGCAAGGAACCCAACTGCACCCATCCACAAGCTATCACCCGCAGACTGATGGACAGATTGAAGTCCTTAATCGATGCTTAGAAGCCTACCTTAGATGCTTCATAGGGGAGAAGCCTAGACAGTGGGCCCACTGGCTTCTGTGGGCAGAATACTGGTACAACTCGGCTTATCAGTCAGCTGCAGGAATGACACCCTTTAAGGCCCTATACGGCAGAGAACCCCCTCCCATATTACCCTATGAATATGGGTCGTCTAAGGTGGCAGAAGTAGAGACCCGCCTACTGGAAAGAGACGAGATCCTTAGACTGCTCAAGACCAATTTGACAAAGGCCCAGCAACGAATGAAGGTCTGCTATGACTCTCACCACCACCCATTAGAGTTTCAGGTGGGTGATTTTGTCTACCTTAAGCTCCAACCTTACCGCCAGGTCTCAGTGGTAAGACGGGCTTGGCACAAGCTAGCTCCCAGGTATTATGGGCCCTATAAGGTGCTGGAGAGAGTGGGCCTTGTTGCTTACAGATTGGACCTCCCTGCTACCTCGAAGCTTCATCCGGTTCACATCTCTCTTCTCAAGAAAGCTGTGGGAAATCATACTCCTATCTCATCCAACTTACCCCAATTCACTGAAGAAGGGGGACATTTACACGGAGCCTATCGGAATTGTGGATTTCCGTTGGGTTCGACGAGGTGGGCAGGTTGTACCAGAAGCCAAGGTAGAATGGGCCGGGTTGCCTCCAGAAGATGCCACTTGGGAACCTTATCTAAGGCTGAATGAGAGGTCCCCGAACCTAGACCTTGAGGGCAAGGTCAATGCTAAGGAGGGAGGAATTGTTGGGACCCAAATACTCCCCCCGAACCCAACAATGGGAGTGGAGCAGACCACCACCCATCAGCAGTTCACAAGGAGGCAGAAAGGACATGCGACAGAGCCCCAGAATTAGTTACACTCAGAGTTGGTTACTCTGCCGCCAGAGGATATTCCCTCCATGATATTTTCCAGAGTTAGTTATCCTGCAAATCAGAGGATATTCCCTCTATGATTACACCTGTAGGCTGATAGGCCCCAATTAATGCCAGGAAGAGGAAAGGTCAACAATCAGCTAAGGGGGGGAAATAATTGAACAATTAATCACATGAGGGCAATTATAGCTGGAGGGAATAAGGAGAGTCTTGGGGCATTTATAGCTATGTCAGTTATGAATAAGAAGAGTTTCTGGGCATTTATAGAGGGAGTCAGTTATGCTATCAGTAGAGTATAAGAAGGGGCTTTGGGGGATGGGGGTGGTATGTTTTTTTTTGAGTAAAGAATATTGTGAGTGTTTGGGAGAGCCGGCGGTCTCCCGAAGAACCGACCAACTGTTAATGTTTTCTGCTGAACGAATACTAGTTTCTTTTGTTGATGTTTGAGTGTGTGAACGCTGCTGTGGGTCTGAGAACTGTGTGTGAGTTTCTGGGACATAACAGTGGTAGTGGTATCAGAGCACGTCTTTCCTCGGCCATGGTGACAGCTAAGGAAGTGGCATCGCAGGTGGAGGGTTTCGAAGAATGCTTGACTTCTCTGCATTCTGAAGTGGATGGCTTGCGTGATGAGATAACAGCTAGACTGTCGAAGATCACATCCCTGGAAGGAGGCGTTCAAGACTTGGTAAGGCGTTTTGATCTATTGCTGCAGCAACAGTCCTTGTCAGCTCCCTTGTCTACAACTGACAATGTTCCTCCTGTAGCCGCATCAAGTCGTGCGGCTGACAAAGGGAAGGGTGCAGCTTTCCCGACATCCCCTTCAATGACAGTCCCGGAACATACTTCTGATTCACTTCCTCAGAAGTTGGAGCTGCCTATTTTTTATGGGGAAAATCCAGACGGCTGGCTTTTTCGTGCGGAGCGCTATTTTGAGATTAATGGCTTGCTTCTGGCGGAACGTCTGTGGGCAGCAGTGGTCTGTTTATAGGGTGATGCACTGGCGTGGTATTGTTGGGAGGATGGTCGGCGACCCTTTTGTAGCTGGGCAGAATTCAAGGAACTCCTCCTTGAACGTTTCCGATCAACTCAGGAGGGAAACTTGCAGGAGCAGCTTCTATCATTACGTCAATCCACTACTGTCAAGGAATATCGTCGCCATTTCGAGGTGCTTTCTGCCCCCACCCTCGAAGGGGCTTCCGAGGTGAGCGGTATCTCACCATTATTGCTCTCTATTTGTCTCTGTTTCAGTGTTTCAGTGCAAGTGATCACCATTGATGCACACCTTGTATTATTATTTAATCCAGGAAGCCAATATATATCTTACAATACAGTATGACACATATTTGATGCTTTTAATCTTGATTGGAGAGTTGACATGGCAATGTTGGACATGTTTTTTCATGGGCCCCACCTTATCTCTGGGGTGAAACTTGCTTACCAACATTTCTCTTATTAGAATGTATATCTTTTGGTATTTCCACATGAGCAAACTTTTGACTGTGTAAGCTATTCATTTGCAGGTTTAATTTCTCCTGCTATATCCATGAAGCCTAAACAAGCAGAGTTTTAGTGTCCTTGAACAGATTCTGCAAGTTTTTAGTCTTTCATTCAATATTTTGTACTTTTATATTTCTAAGTTCCATGCTAAGTAATATGCTGTTTTTTTTTTGTTGCAGATTATGTTGAAGAGTCCTGATAGCTACTGGAATTGTGCAGCCGGAGCAATTTGAGCAAGTCGAGTTTAGACTAAAGCCAAGTGATGATATCAGTGTTGGATCTCCTAGGTTCCTCTGAATATCAGTTATTGTTCATAATCTTGTACAGTCACAGTTGTAATTGATCTCTACTTCTAACCATTATAAATTGATACCTAGGATCAGTTGAAATTCACTGAATCCTAGAGTTTCTTCTTCAGTTATTATTTGTTCTTTCTCCTCTTCCTTTTGTTTTTACTCTCAACAAGGAGAGCTTGCAATCAGGTTTTATATTCTACGTTTCTACTCATGAACTTACGGTATTTATTGCTCAAAAGTAAACCAAACTATTTGTTCCCTTCAGTGTATTTATCATTCATTTCTAACTTTATCAGCTGAGATGTTCTAAGTCTTGTAGATGGTTTGGGACCCTGATACACCATGCGTCCCATAGTGTATATAGTTATAGTTACAGACAAATGAACCCAATAATATGTATATAGTTATATAGTTACAGGTTGGCAATCATTGGTTTTGGCTTATTATTAGCCCATCCAATCTCTCAAGTTGGTCCCATTCAATATGTGTGCACATCTGCTAGACTGCTACTAACATCTCAAATTGTTGAACTGCCTAGATTGTATTATGGATCATTTAACAACCCCCACCCAAATCTGAAATATTGCTTATTAATTCTGTTCTGGTATCTTGATCTGCAGTTGCCTAGGTGATTTTTTTTTAAGTAAAAATTATCCTAGGGTAGCTCACTAGGTTCCATAGCAACTAGCAACTGTATTTCCGTGATAATTGTCCATGATTTTCATAAGTGTAAACTTAAAGTATAGAAACTCTGCAACGAAGAATAATTTTATTACATTGAGTAGAGATAAAGTAAACAAAGATTGAAAGGATGGTCAGCCTCAACTAACCTTCAAATTCAGGTTCATTGTTAAGTACAAATCCCCCTTGTTGCATTCCCCAAAACATAGAACTTGTCACCCCCTGTTTTGCCAGCAATTCAACTAAACCATGGCCCCGGAATGATTTGTTTATATGCTTAGCAAATATTCATGGCCAGATTGAACAATCTCTAGTCTGTGGGCAGAAATTACTGTCTATTCTCACATAAATATGCAGGCAGTATGAATGTCTGACTATTCAATATCCATTCTTATTCTTAAGAAATCCTATACAGAATTAGCAGTTGGATATATTAATGACGGTGATTTGATGGTTATTTTATTTTTCTTGCATTAAAATATAGAATGGAATCTGTGATTCATAATCTGTGGTCAAGGATATGTTGATGATATCTAACCTTCTTTTTGAACTCAACCTGACAGGATTGATGAGAACATGGATGACACACTGGCAAATGAGAACATGGATTGATGAGAACTCAACCTCAACAGTATCTCATCCAACCGGTGGCTGATGATTAAGATAATCGTTGTATTGATTGTATTCCTCATGATTTTCCTATTTTTTTGGGGCATAACATTATATCAAGAATAACTAAAAAGAAATAGAAAGAAAGTGCCTTTTCAAAGGCCACTGGCCTTACACCGTCAAGTGATCAAGTCTCATCCAACATTTCAAAAATTATATTTGCAGTTTTGCACTGCCTTGTTGTACATAACATCATAAGCTTTTTGTGTGTATATACAATGAGAAGTCTACCATTATTCTTCCCTTATATTTTCTCGGGTAAGTTGCTGCTAGGATGACATGTCTTCATAGCTTCTTCTTCAGTTGTTTCCCATTTGCATTTCATCAGTGTGTTTGTGTGTTTGAAAGTTGAAACAGAGAGCAGAATTAGTATAAATTCATTGAGTGGTCGTGCTTATTCTCAGTTGACGTCTGTGAATGAACAAAAGTACTAACTACTACCTATAAAGATTATGCATTTGGTTTGGCGAGTTTAAGAGGTATCAATTATCGATTTGAGTGTGAGACTGATGAACTCCAGCAAATTGTTAAAATATTGGTGGACGCTGATATTGCATTTTCTTGGCACTCTCTCATTGTAGTTTCATTTGAGTGCAATCTGGTCTACTTCTTTCTTTACTTTGCTTCATCCTTTCTTTTCCTTGATCCATACTGCAAACAATCTAACCCATGCTGAAACTCAAAACTAAAATAAACCAGAATTTGCACTCAATAGTCAATTTGTTTACAAACATGGAAATGGGATCGCATAGCAAACTAACAAGTAACAAGAGGGGACTGGGATCCTCTTAAGAAGTAAGAGTTAAGAGGAAACAAACAGGCCCACACTTTAGCCTAGATCAACTCCTAGGTAGAAGTCACATATCCTAGATTTGCCCTTGACACATGAATATCATTCTCAAAAGATTTGACCCATGACCCGACAAGGATTTTGGTTTTGTATCAGGTTCGAGTTTGAATAAAACTGATCCAAACATTACCAACTAAGATATTTACCACTGTTAATTACTCAATTTTTATGTTTAAAAGAACTGATACTTAACCATCACCGTGTCTAGAAAACACAGGCTTCGGTTCCACCAAATGGGCTTAAATTATAACCAAGTTTTAGGAATTGGACTTATATGTTATACACCCGACTGTTTGCCAAATCCTTTAAAATGCCTTTACATTCTAACAATTGACTAATTGTATCAATACTGTCACATTCCATTGGCACGTGATTGTTGTAACTTTTTAAAACCCAATTTTCTCCTTAACACTGTTCACATTCCATTGTTGTTAGATTTGACAAGGGTCACCAATTTTCAAGAACCTACATAACATAATTAGGGGTGCAAATGGATCAGATCATGATCCGATTCGATCCTATTTGATTGAATTTGGTTCACCTCTGTTCAGATCTTTACATCGGATAATACAATCCGACCAGAAAGTGGATCAAATTAGGATCAACCCAATTACAAAGGGTTAGCAAATGGAGAAGATATGAGAAGATGATGAGGATGAAAACAGACCTTCGTAGAAGATGAGGATGAGAACTCCAATTTCCACAGACGAACCTGTGCTCCTTGTCTGCTAAGCACCTAAAACACATGGAAGGAAAAACGTTCTTGATAAAAAAAAATGCAAAAATAAAACATGGATGATGTGTGAAATGGAATCCTGTCTCCTTGTCGTCTGAGAAGACGAAGACAAGGTTACCTTCGCTAGAGAAGACAAAGACAATATCCTATCTCCTTGTCGTCTGAGATCTAAGATCAAAGTTGATGGAGGAAGAGAAGGGTATTTTTGGTATAACAAAACACCAAATAGCATGAAAGCCTGAAAGGGGATGTGAGTATTTACCAGAGGCCGTAAACCTCACTGGAGATGAAAGATAAAGTGGTTGGAGTTCGGACCGTTGCAGAGGTGGGAGATGAGAACAGTCCACCCTCAACAAAATTTTCTCACTCGTCATGCAACTTTTGTGTCTCACTGGGGTTGCACCTATTTGGTGAGACCCCACGTCCCTTATTTTGAAAATACTAATCCCATCTCATCGCATCATATCTCTCGAAACGAACATGAAAAAATAGAAATATTCGGCAAATATTCCTATTTTCTTATCCATATTGTGCGAACTAAACGGACAACAAGGGAAATGATCTATATTTTTCCTTTTATATGTTCTAACCTCACCTCTAATCTTGCCTCCTTCACCCTCGCTTTCCCCCTCCTTCAATCCCTAATTCTTTCTCCCCTCCATTCTCCTCTGTTGAACCTCTATCCCCTTTTCCTCCTATGCTCCCCAACAGCTCTTCTACATCCCTCGTTTCCTTTGCCCCTTCAACCCCGTCCATCTCATGTCCTTGTCTGCTCTCCCCCTTTTCTGTGACTCTACTTTCAATACTTCTCGACAAAGGCAAAATAATCTCCCCACTCTATTTGTTATTACTACCATATGTTTTAAGGGTTCAGTTTAATACATGTGTTGGACATAATTGGTAACCTAATTTCACATGTTCATATTTGTAGGTTTATATGGAGTGAACCCATCTATAAATCCTTATCCACGAGTACAAAATGTTCATATTGCCTGGAGTGGAACCATCTATAATTTCACATGTTCATATTGCCTGGAATTTGTAATAGCTTGGAAGCTGCTTTACACTGTGTACATAATCAAATCAATGGTTGTGCATTTTGGTTGGTCCATCATCATTTGGTAAAATTTCAATTGTTAGGTTACTTCCAGCTAACTGGAAATGTGCTTAATGAATTAAATCTTTCATCTGCAACTGATATTTCTGAATTGCTTGGGTGTTTTGAGCAACACAACGCTTTTCGCAATTTCCGTTGTGTTATTGCACAAATCGAGCAATACATTGGTGAATACTGCAATGTTTATTTTGGAATCATCAAAGGAGGCATTTATAATTGAGCATGAAGATTTAATATCCAAGTGGCTAGATTTATCGTCCAACTTTCAGAATAAATGGGTATCTTTCTTCAAGTTCCACTTCTGCGTATGCAGATGTTTCTAATGGTTCCTCATTTTTCTGGATTCGTCGATCCACTTCATTGAACAGCTGAAGCTGGATTTGGAAAAATATCAGGTACCCGTATATTGGACACACAAGGACCTGAGTAAGACTATGAAGAATATCCTAAACCTGCAAGAGTGTTGCAATAAACAGCCATTTCTACTCAAAATGAACTTATCTTTTCTCTCTCCCATTAACTCTTTTAATAATATCTGTTCATTAATTATGCCATTAACTCTCTCCTTCCATAACTCATGTCACTACTTCTCTCTCATCTCAGTTACTCTATTAAATTGCATAAAATACGTTAACTTTATTTATATATCCATCTCACTTTCACTATATTTTTATATATATTAGATATATTTGCATGGAACTATAATTATTATTAAAGATCAATTATATTGAAATTGGGATATTCCATGATATATAATTGCACTAAATAATCTACTTCCATTTAAAATTATAATCCATTTATATTCCATTTGAAAAAAAAATAAAAATTAATTAACCATAATAAAAATATTACGGTAAGTTACTTAAATAAAACAAAAATAATTAATTGTATTGATAAAAATATTTTTATTAATATAATAAAAAGAATTTAATTAATAAAAGGAATAAGATAAATTTAAAACTAAGATGTTATTATCAAACAATTATTAGTTTTATAATTAAATTCAATTTAGAACCAACTTAAGTTCTACTGAAAAATAAAAAATTATATAGTTAATTAAATTTCCTAAGGAATTTAAATTTAACAAAAACTTAATATACTTAAATAAATTCAATTTTTACTAATTTAAAGAATTAATTTTAAATATAGTTTGGTTATTTTAAAATCAATTTAAATTCAATTAAAAAAAGGAAAATTATTAAAAAAAAAACTCATTGGGTTTTCTAAAAAACTTATGAAACTCCCCACTTTTTTGACCTCAACAAAAACCTTCACTATTGTTTTGAAGAAAAGGTGCAAATATCTTCCTTTTGTCAGCATTCCAAATAAAAAAAAATTTGATGTAATGCATGAATTTTACTTCACATCAGCCTTTTTACCTTTGTCCAAGAAGAGTAAGGAGAATTATTCCTTGAAAGTTGTCTAGTAAAATAAACTAGTGGAAGGTAAAGTTGAAACTCTAATTATGTATGATAATGCACTAACAAGGATAATAGTATTTTGATAACTTCAATGCCTTTGTTGCCGAAAAGCCTAGGGAAATGAGGTATTTGCACTTTTTTCTCAAAACTATAGAGGAGGTTTTTGTTAGGATTAAAACACAAAGGTGGTTTATAAAATTATTATAAGAGGATATTTTTTTTTATAATTTTACCTAATAATAGTATAAAAATAATAACAAACCAATAAAATTAGCATTAAGATATAAAAAAATACAAAATTATCTAGAGAATAGGAAATTGTCACTCTCATTAAAACGGAACTTATAATGTGATTGGATAAACCAAGCAGAACCCCCAAAAATAATACTTTAATTGAACTTAGATAGATACTACTTAATTAAAAATGTGATAGAGCTTCATCTTCAACTTTTCAATAAAGTCCATGCGTCGTATGTGTCCTAACTAGTCTTCACTTTATTTTTTGTAGCCGTAACTGCAATTTTCTCTCCCAAAGAGAAAAAGAGGGGAAATGAAAAAAGTGAGGAGAGAGAAAAGGAAATATATTTCTAATAAACAGTAAAGTTTTTGGAGGAGATTTTCGGTACACGTGTTCCATAGTAGTAAAATAATGGGACAACCATCGGTCCGTCCGTTATCTGACCCATTGGCGCTCCTATTTCATGCCAATTGCCAAGTTCACTGCATTGGATGTAACCTACTGGTGCTCTTATTTCATGTCAGCTGCCAAGTTCGCTTTATTGGATGTCGAATGATCCTAATAGTAGCTAAAAGTTTTATGTTAAACTCTGCATAATACATCGGAACCGTGTAATGGGAACATCGTACGGGAGATGTTCCCATAGATGTGCAATGTAGGACTGATGTGATCACCCATAGCTAAAAATTTGAGGACTGATGAGGGTTGGGTTAGGATTGTTGGGCCTGCGTTGAAGCCAATAATAATAACAAAGCAGAAGAGGAGGTGATCAATCAGAATTCCAAATGGAATGTGGAATGGAGGCCAGGACGACAGCTAGCTTAGTGCAAAAAACTATGAAGCCTCCATCTTTGACACTATTGTCATTGCAATTAGCAAGGCATGTTGGATATGTGACGGACCATTCAGAACCAAATGGTGCAATCTCGTTTTGAGTTTCTTTTTACAAATGTTCAGGAAAGGATCAAAGGACTAGGCGACTAGCCTTCTACTTAATCTTATTAAAAATTGGCATTGCTATATAGTCGGAGTTAGTAGTTGGTGCACATGAACGAAGAGGGAGATTCGTGCTTAAACGGGAGGCCGGGAGGGGCGCGGGGGAAATAAGAGAAAAATGGAAGAAACGCAAAGCCTAACTGGACATTTTATAATTTATTGTATGGTGAGGTGAGCTCTGAGCTGCCCAAAAAAAAAAACTTTATTATTTTATTATTATTATTATTTCTACACAGAGACACAGAGTAGACTCTAATTCTTCATACATACATCGTGTGATCCTGCATTGCTCATGATGCTTTCGATATTCATCTTTCTTTAAGCCTGTTCTGCAGAAAATAATGAAAATGGTACGGAAGAGAGATGAGAACAAAAGATTAAGAACAGATGGTGCAGTGCAGATTTATCTAGCAAAAGGATTATAATAGTAAATTCCTGATTGGATTAAAAGTTTGTGCATATTACACACAATTAGCAGTTTTAGCAACAGGAATTACCTCTGCTGCTGCTAGAAAAATCCGGCCAAGTGTACTCTGCCATATCCATTTCACCTGTCAACTCTGAGGATGTTATTTTGTATGTGTCCTCTAGTAACCGATTCTCTCTTGGGGTCAATCCTCCAATGCCCATCAACGATGAATTTTATCTGCTAGTGACTAAAATTCAGTGGTCATGCATAGAGGGGCTTAACCCTGGTCTATATGCACATTTTTCATTAAAAAAAAATGAAACCTCCCATCGGGTCTACCCATTACTCGCCTTTTTTGCAGTTTGGGGTCAAGTTATTCCACCCTTCAGATAACATGCCCGTCAGTTTTTATGACTAAAAGTATTAACTTGACATTCTAAACTTATTACAAGTCTATTCTACGCTTTACTAGCACCCTTTTTTTTTTATCAGCAACAGGAAAATAACTAGCACCTTCTTGTATGTTTTATATATACAAAGCAAAACTGATGTTTTATTTTATTGTTAAGGACATTTTGGTAAAATAACTATTCTGTTTTAACTCTTTCCTCCAACAAGCCCCTTGTAGTTTCATGGTCAAGTTACTAGGTAGACTTGATGACGAGTGGTAACAAGTATTTTGACAGAAACCCTAAGAAAGGTATACAACTGTACATAATTACCCTAAAAATTTTGCCACAACAGTAATATGCTGATATTACTGCTGAAGGTGGGATTTGATCCCAAGTCTCCGCTACAACCAGCCGGAGCCTTACCAGCAAGCTAGGCACCTTCAGCGACTTTTTTGAATTTTGAGGTGGCAGAAATACACCTTAATAATAAGACAGGAAGTGGTTCATCAAATATGAAGTGGTACAAATAACTATGCCAAGATGTAAGTATTATAAAACTCCCCTCAATAAAGAAAAAGAAAAAAAGATAATTACAAAATAAACAGAAAAGAAAACTATAGACAGCAAATTTCCTACAACTCGTTTACTCAAAGTATGTGATTTAGTAATTATTTTCACTCAGATATGAATTTAATCAATTACCAAAGCATATCGGCTATGTAAATGTTCATACCTCATAAAGCCCAGGATAAAGCCATAACACTGTTGACCATAGTCTGGTATTCCTGAAAGTGTTGTGTTATCAGAAGGAATCCACAATTTTTGAATAGTGGAAAAAGGGAAAAAAAAAGCTGTTGAAACTATTTTCTTTTTGAGGCAAGGAGCAAAGGACTTGGGAGGAACAATCAGTTCATTTCATTCAAGGCATGAAAAGAGGTTTTAGGAGGAACATCATCATCTAAGCCTTGTCCCAAGTCCCAACTATATGGGTTGGCTACAGGAATCCGGTTTCTCCATTCCTTTCTGTTTAGTGTCATACCCATTTGTAAATTAGAAGCACTTGGAAGTATTTATTCTTTGCAGCATTTATTCTCCATTCAGCTTGTATTCTTCATACGTCATGGGAAGAGATAAGTGAGGGATGATGCTCAACTCAATTCAACAAAGCATCCCAACTTTCAAACCATATGGTAACAATTACATTAATCTGTTTCACCATTATGGGTGAAGTATGACGTAAGGCTTTGTTTTATGAGTAAGGATGATATAAGGCATGTAACTGCAGCTTTTCTCCTAGTGTTCTATGGAAGTGTAGCAGAGAGATGAGAAGCATTGGCCCGATGATGATAAGTCTTCATAGGTAAATTTTGACTTCAGAAAGCTAAAAAGAAATTTCTGGACCCAAATACCATCCCATTACCAGGGAGACTCCTGATGTTAACCAGAAGGCTTATTGCCTTAACTATTTGCTGCAATTAGAGAGAAAAAAATCCCAATGACATGGTGACTCTACAAGGGCTAAACTACTAGAAGTTTTGTAGGAGTCGGGGGAAACCCTAAGCTACACATGTTATGGTGGAAGGGGACCCAATTGTAGCGGTGAGCTACTTCAAAGACACTACACTTTATTGGAGATCTAAATGCATAATGAAGGAGATCAAATCTTCAACTGGATTCAAAGATCAGCCAACAATATGGCTGGTGCATGGCAAGATCGGGGGAGTACAAATCAATTATTTTATGGATTGCCTCCTAGGGGGAGATAATTGTAATACAAATGGGGTTTGGTAGCAAGGGCTAGCCTATCCAAAAAGAAAATCTTAAAAAAACAAAAAGAAAAATCACAGGATTTGAGATAAAAGATCTTTTGATGCCTAGAAGTGCAAATGAAAACAATTCTTTTTTAACACATTTGCAGAAGGTTTGGAAGGCACCAAAGTCTATTAAATTTTGGTTGCAGGGGTTACAGTTTCAATTTTCTGTGACTGTCACAAGTTCCTTTTTGTGTACTACTGTAGGGCTTCATCTCTCAAGACCATTATAAACAGTAAGCTGTATAATAGGCTTTTCTGATAAAGGATGCAAAACAGCTAATACCCAATATCAAGGGCTGGACAATTGGACCTCAAACCAACCCAGCAATGAAAATGGTTTCAAGGACAAGTTATTTTTGATATCAAGACATGCCTCAACAATGATTGATTTTCTTTGAATCACCATTGAAACAGGCTTTAGCACAAGGTATGAGAGGTCTAATTTTCTAACTGATAGAAAAAAACTAAGCATGATAGTTCAATTACAGATATTACAGAGGAAATTTTGGTCAAGAACAAAGATAAAAGATTAACTTTTGAATACCTTGATCCTGTGGGGTTTCTGGTAAGAGGATGTGGTTCCATTTTAATTTGATGATGCCACCCGTTGAAGCTACCTGCTACCTCAACATTTTCCCCACTCACCAAATACTCAATTTGAACCTAGTGCAAGTCAAAGAACTTAAATCTCACGAAATGCTTTGCATGTGCAGGCACACATGTTTGTAATTCTGTGCATATGCATATACATCTATGTGTGTGTGTGTGTGTGTGTGTGTATCAGTGTGCATATACAGAGAAGAGAAGAGAAGAGAGTAGGTACCTCCTTCAGTCCAGACAGGCTTTCTTCAGCAGCTTGTAATTCTGCATCTTTTTCAGAAATAAGTTTTTGAGCTTTGTTGATCTCTGATTCTGCCTCGGTTTGCAAAATGGACAAGGCATGCTGAAATCCAGGAATGAGAAAGAAATCAAAGGCAAATGGAAAGTTGTTTTCTATGCACTACACGCACCATACATCAGCCTCCACTTCTCCTACATCATCTCAGTCCAATATGTGGTGATTTTTCTTCTCTAAAACTCACATCCCTACCTTTAGTTCAACCTTCTTCCCCTAGAATCTACAACCTTTGGATTTTCTTGACAATTACAACAATGACAAAATCAAGAAAGAATAAATCTGAAGCTTTCAATTGAACTAATTTTGTAAATAAGACCACCAAGCCAACTTCTTATCATTTTTGCCACTAAAAAATAATTTAAATCAAAATGTATATTCATTTGAAATTATAGAATCACTTGCTAAAGAAATTATTTTTACAGCCATTCCTAATGATGCTTTATTTGTAAAATCTCTTTTGGTTCAATTTAATAAAATTTATTTAGATGCTTGTCAATATTTCCAAATCATCCAAGTGAAAAATAAGAACAAATACAGGAAAAGAATGAAAAAAAACAAAAAAAAACTTTATTTTTCTTTATCCAAAGGGATAATGAAATCGGGACAAGTTGTATGAAAAGAATATCATGTATCACCAAACATTTTGGTCTACATACACTGATGTAACTGATTTCTTTAGTAATGATTAAATTTGCAATCCAGCATGCTCATGGAAACAAGTTACGGTTGCTATCAAATGCTGTCAAAATCTTACAATTCATGATTTGAGTCATGAATCCCAAGGGTTTCGACTTGAATCTTATGTCTGAATCCTTTTCTGCAAAAATCTAATGATTTTTGTTTGAATCTTAAAATTTAGCTCATAGATCTTATGATTTATATGATTTATGCGATTGGCTATGATTCAAATAAAGTCAATTAAGAATTAGTTCTCTACTTTGTCATTCCTTTTTTGCTTATACTTAGTTTTGTCACGGGAGACTTGTTTTAAATCCCTTATTAGAAAATGATTTATTTACATTATTTAGAACCAAACATTAAGTTTATTTTCCATAATATGTGGCTTCTATTTTACAAGAGATAAATTCGTATATATACTTAGGTACATATATTGTAGATACAGATCAGAAAAAGGGTAAAATTAATTTCCTATATATATTTAGCTTTTTAGTATATCTATATTTAATTTTGACTAGTTTGTAAAGAAATAGAAATAATATTATTTGCGATGCAATTTACAATTCGATTGATTCGAATTCAACTTTCTCTATGATTTACGATACGATTACAATTAAAAAAAAACACTGCCAATTAAAGAGTGGAAGGATAAACGATTCTACATCCTCATTAAGAACTGCAAATACTTTTTGAAAATATCCATATATCTAAATTTCAAGAAAGAGAATTTAAACAAGAAATGATATGCCTCATGAGTGCATTGTGCATGGTGAACCCTCCTTTGCTATTGACACAACACCTTACACAATCCCTTGATAGATACTAAATGCACACTGATGTTGATATGGGAAAACAAAGGCAGCATATATTGGAGAGAGTAGGTTAGCATGTTTTAAAGTGTGGATTTATGGAGACAAAAGTAATCCTATAATAAAACGTTCCGCAATAACAATAGCTCAGATACCTTTTCCTTCTCAATTTGCTCCCTCAATTGAGATAATTCCAACTCCTTCTGGTGCTAAGAACATAAAATTATAAAACCAGAAGTTTAACATGGTTAGTACAAATGGCATGTCTGCACATAGGGTCAGTAATACTTGAATATTTCATACCAGTAATACTTTTAGACGGTTAATTTCAACTTGGTTCTCCATTTCACTGGCCTATAGTTCAGAATAACACAACGTTTAGATGCATGAATGTCAAAGTTAACAGCCATCAGCAACATGCTTGCTATTCTATCTATTTATAGTAATAGTTATAACCTCAAAGTCCTCAGCATCCATATCCTCATTAAAAGCAGCAACTTGTACTCCTTGAGCTTGTGAAAAGTCATTCCTACAACCAAAATCATGTATTCTTAGGTAAAATGATAAATCCAACCCAATATGCATAATTCAATAACACAACACATGTCAAGAAGCAAACTAAAACATATATGGAGTACAAAACAAATGAGACGATAAAAAGGGGAAAAAGAAAAAGAA
This sequence comes from Nelumbo nucifera, assembly GCF_055504915.1. Taxonomy (NCBI): domain Eukaryota; kingdom Viridiplantae; phylum Streptophyta; class Magnoliopsida; order Proteales; family Nelumbonaceae; genus Nelumbo; species Nelumbo nucifera. The sequence continues at coordinate 7,392,384 of NC_142654.1, read as the reverse complement.
GTGTAATTTTTTTTTTTTGAGGGGCTACACAACTGGGGGGCGGGGGGGGGGTAGCTCATCCCCCATATACTTAACCCCCCAACTCTGGTGGCAGCACGGTTTGATCCCGAGTCTCCACTACCTTGATTATGAACAATTTAATATGTGGATGTATCATGCATAGCATTTAATACTAGTATTTTATGCTCAAGAAAAGCAGAAAATGACAAACCAATTGTTTCTTCATAGTAACATTTTTGTTGTGGTTGATGAGCCCAAAAAAAAAAAAGAATAAAGAGAAAAAATTATGTAAATATGCTTTGGTTTGATTTTGTAGTAGGATCCCAAATAGTTGTCTTGGGTAGCTTGGGTGCACCACTATTGGTTTTGGTCCCTTGGGTGTTTTTATAACTAAAGTTATCTTTTTGGGGGAGTTGTTTGAAGTTATTTTTGTTCTTAAGGGGCTGTTTGTGAAAGGTGAACATTCTAGGGGTGGCACGGCCCGATTTACACCTCTATCACCATTATACAGGCTGCATGGGAAATAAGGTATTTACGTCATTAGGACTTCAAGCCAAAAAGAAATAAAGAGCTATTGCAATGTTTTCTCTTGGCTTTATCCTTTTGATTCTAAGATTGAATATTGAGCCATTTTATGGCTCTTATCTTTATAGTAAAAAAAAAAATCATTGAGGAAAAATGGGAGCCATAGAAAAGTTTGCAGATGACCTAATGATCTTTTGTGAAGGAGGTTTTAGCGAAAAGGTAGCAAACCTAAAGGATCTAATCAAAGGATTTGAAAGTATTTCTAATTTGAGAATAAATTTGGAAAAGAGCTGCATAGCGGGTATAAATTTGGAGGTAGGGGAGGTCAAGGCTATTGCGGAGTGTCTCGAGTGTTCCACCTCTGCTTGGCCTATGTCATACTTAGGGCTTCCTTTAGGGGCAAATCCTAGGGAGAGTAGATTTTGGACCCCAGTGATAGAAAAGTTTGAGAAGATATTAGCCTCATGGAAGAGGAATTATGTCTCTTTAGGAGGGAGAATTACCCTAACAAGAGCTACCTTGGCTAACTTACCTACCTATTTTTTGTCTGTTTTTAGGATACCAATTAGGGAAGCTAGGAAACTGGAGAAGTTGATGAGAGATTTCTTATGGGAGCCGGGACAAGAAAAAAAGGATCACTTGGTTAATTGGGAAATTGTGTGCAGAAGTAAAGAAGATGGGGGTTTGGGACTTGGGAGGGTAACTAGAAAAAATCAAGCTCTGTTAGAGAAATGGTGGTGGGAAGCATTCATGGGAGGTCAGAGAATGGATGGGATGCTGGTGTATCAAGGCAAGCTAACCTAGCAACACCTTGGAAGGCCATTCACAACACCCTTCCTCAATTCCTCAATTTTATCAGGTATGAAGTTTGTTCTGGCAACACTGTTCATTTTTGGGAGGATATTTGGGTAGGAGACACACCTTTAAAGGATCTGTTCCCTTCGCTATTTTCTGTTTCTTTGTACAAAAAAGAGGTGGTCTCAAAATTTGTCTCACCTTTGGGAACACCCTTAGGTCCTACTTGGGATTTTGGGTTTCGTAGAGGACTTAGGGATGATGAAATTGAATCTCTTTCTATCTTGCTTGGTTGTCTTAATCAGGTTTGTTTGGATCCCTCCAAGCCAGATAAGAGGGTATGGACTCCTAGACCCAATGGAACCTTCACTTGTGCTTCTTTCTTCAAGTCCATCTCTCAACTTTCTACTCACCAACCCTTTCCGTCAAAATAAATTTGGTGCAGGCCAGTTCCCCAAAAAATTATGGCGTTTTGTTGGGAAGTATTCCATGGGAAAGTGAACACTCTAGATAACCTACAAAAGAGAAGACCTTTCCTTTGTATTTCTCCTAATTGGTGTATCCTCTGTAGAGCTCACGGTGAGGATTGTTACCACCTATTAATATCTTGTCCCTTTTCTGCAGACCTTTGGGCTTGGCTACTTTCATTGTTTGGGAGTAGTTGGAGTCTACTAGCAGAAGTTCACATGCTCTTCAACCATTCTACCTTTTATTGGCCTACAAAAATAGGGAGAATTATGTGGAGATGTGCTCGTGCTGCCTTGGTTTGGACTCTTTGGGAAGAAAGGAATGTTAGAATTTTTCAAGAAAAAGGAAAGGAGTAGTCAGGAATTGAAAGACTGTGTGTTAAATAGGGCAATACCTTGGCTGAAGACCTTGGAAATCTTTCATCAATTCTCCTTTAATGACCTTTGGAGAAATTGGTCAGCAGTAGCGAGGTGTTCATCCCTAAAGGACAAATCAATCACAAGCTGGTCTCCTCCATCCGAAGGCTCATTGAAGTTGAATTTTGATGGAAGTAGCATGGGTAATCCAGGATTATCCGGAATGGGGGTGCTTTGAGAAATGAGAAGGGAGAGATTTTGTTGCTCTACTCAGGTCCCTTGGGAATTAGGGTCTCCATCAGGGCAGAACTTTTAGCTGTTGTACAAGGGGTGCAATTTGCAAACCAGCTGGGGGTACAACACCTAACAATCGAGGGGGATCCCAAAGTGGTGGTGGGTTGGTTGAAAAATCCTGAAGAGGCTATGTGGCGTTACAAGAATGAAATGAAGAAATTTAGTTGGTTGACAAGGAATATGTTGGTCACTGTACAATGGGTGGGGAGATCAGCAAATACTTTGTCAGATGTGTTAGCTAAGCAAAGGGTAAATAGGAAAGAATTGTTTTGGGCTCAGTTGTGATTCTTGCTTTTCTTTCCTAGTTTACTTGTAAGATTCAAGGAGGGGCTGCAGCTCGCACCTCTCCGTGGGATGTTGTATGAACTCACTCTAAATCTGCTTCTGAATTAATAAATTTATTATCATTCATCAAAAAAAAAAATGGGAGCCATAGTATGGCTCTTGGTTGACTTGCAATATCTAGGGTTTTATTGAGAAAGAAAACAAGAAGAGAAGAGAAAAAAGAAAGGGAGTTATGAATGCAATATCATTCACTCTCTCAAACTTGAGATTTTATATTTTTGGGAGAAATTGTGGGTGCCCAAATACAAAAGAGCAAAAAATGACAAAAATACCCTTGCCTCCAAACAATCTCAACACTCCACCTCAAGTTGAGCATATATGTCAATTGTGCCCAACTTGTCTAAGCTCTTGGCAAACTTTGGATGATGAAGGCCTTTAGTGAGATAATCGTTGGTCTTCCGACCTTAAAAAGGGAAGACAAATATCTCCACTAGCTATCCTTTCTTTGACAAAATGTCTATCCGCTTTGATATGTTTTTGTACAGTCATGTTGCACAAGATTGTGGGTAATGTTTATGGCTGCTTGATTGTCGCAATAGAGTCTCATTAGAATATTAGCTTGGATGCCCATCTCGGTCAATAAGGTCTTCAACCCGAGTAGTTTTGACACTCCATGGTCTATTGCCTTGTATTCTACCTCAGCACTAAATTGAGTGGCAACTGATTATTTCTTACTTCTCCATGAAACCACATTTCCTCCAAGGCATAGTAACTAGATGTAAATCTTCTATCATCAACAGACCTTGCCCAATCTGCATTTCTGTAGGCCTCAACCTTTATATGGCCTTCAAATAGGTTAGAATTCTATTAACAAATTGCAAGTGGAAGGTTCTAAGCTCATGCAAATATTGAAGCTAGCAAAACAGGCAAGAGAAAGAGGAAGGCAAAGAAGCCTCAGAAGAAAGCCACTAAGGGTAAGAAGCAGAAGAAAGACAAAGCATCGGATGCCTGTCACTTCTGCAAGAAGACCGGCCACTGGAAAAGGAACTGTCCTGCCTACCCGGAATCCAAGAAAGGTAATTTCGAATCTTGTGTTATAGAAACCAATTTATTGGTAGCTTCTGCGTCCTGGTGTATTGACTCCGGGGCTTCAACTCATGCGTGTAACTCACTACAGGGGTTCAAGGTAAGCAGAAGGCTGAGTGAAGGAGAAGTTACGCTCTACTTGGGGACTTCTGCAAGTGTTGCAGCCGCGGCCATAGGAACCGTGGAGTTAATTTTTAGAGAATGAACTATTGTACTGAAAGATTGTCTTTATGTACAAAATTTAAGAAGGAATTTGATTTCTGTCTCAAAACTGTGTGCGGATGGTTATTCTGTCTTCTTTAGTAATACGATTACTATTAAAAGAAACAACAGATTCATCGCATATGGGGAACAAGAGAACGGTCTCTATGTTCTACATCCTTCTCTGGAAACTAACATAACCGAAACTACGTCGGCTGAAATCCCCAAGAAAAGAGTCTGTGATACAGTTAACCCCACGTGCCTGTGGCATTACCGACTTGGCCATATCGGTGTTGACCAAATCACAAGGCTGGTAAAGGATGGTCCTTTGGATTTTCTAACTGTAGAAGATCTTCCCACTTGTGAGCCTTGCCTACAAAGTAAGATGACGAAACGGCCATTTAACAGTAAGCCTGAAAGATGTACAGGCACACTTGACCTTATACATACTGATGTATGTGTCCCCTGAGTATTAGGACATGGAATCAACACGTGTATTTCATCACCTTTACAGATGATTTCTCACGATATGGTTACGTGCACCTAATGAGACACAAGTCTTAATCCTTTGAAAAGTTCAAAGAGTTCAGACAAGAGGTCGAGAAACAGTTAGGGAGAGAAATTAAAGCCCTTCAATCAGATCAAGGTGACGAGTATCTCTCTGACGAATTCAATGACTACTTGAAGGACAATGGGATAGTATTACAATTGGCTCCTCCTGCTACACCACAACTTAACGATGTTTCTGAGAGGAGGAATAGGACCTTATTGGATATGGTCCGGTCGCTTCTCATACACTCAGAGTTACCCACATCCTTTTGGGGTTACGCATTAGAGATTGCGATTTACATGCTGAATCGAGTTCCAACCAAATCGGTTCCGAATACTCCATATGAACCTTGGACCGGAAAGAAACCAAGTGTCAGACACTTGAAGATTTGGGGTTGTCCAGCACACGTTAAAAGAACGAGTTAAGACAAGTTGGAATCCAAGACCAGCAGTTGCCTATTTGTAGGCTACCCAAAAGGCTCTATGGGTTACCTATTCTATGACCCAAGTGAACAGAAGGTGTTCTGCAGCCGAAATGCACAATTCTTGGAAACCAATTACATCCTGAACATCCATCGTTAGGAAATAGTTCTTGATGAGGAGAGCTCAGGAGCAGTGGGAGATGTCCCACAAGTTCCAGGTAGTGACCAACCTAGAAGATCCACTCAGGTATCCAGGCCACCAGTCCGTTATGGTTATGACCAGGATAGTTACCTGGTGGAAACCTTGACTAGTGAAGAGGATCCCGTGACTTATGCGGAAGCTATGTTGGACATAGATTCCCAGAAGTGGGTGGAGGCCATGAGAGTTGAGATGGACTCAATGGAGATCAATGCAGTTTGGACTCTAGTAGATCCGCCCTCCGGGGTAAAAGCAATTGGTTGCAAATGGATTTACAAGGTGGGCCGAATTAATCCCTGTAATTGAACATCAGATTTGGAACAAAAGGTGTGAGACAATTGGACTGAAAACAGCCCCTTTCGAACCCCAGATTCGGTCCAAACAGTTTTGGTCCAATCTAGTCCGAAATGGTCCAAAACTGATTTTCAATTCAAGAATTAATTATTGAAAGATCTGAAATTAATAGTTTTGATTTCAAACAAACACAAAACAATTATGGACTGTTCGCACCACCTGCAAAACAAAGGTTAATCACAAGGGTTGCAGTTTCACAAACTGCAAATCGCAGAAAGCGATTTCTCCAACTGCAAATCTCCTGCCGCCGCCTTCTTTCTTCTTTCTTTTCTCAAGGAAAAATAAAACAGAAAACCTATTTCTATTAATTACATCCTTGATCAAATCCTATACATTCAGTCTAAAATAAAAAAGAATTATTTACAGACCGAATTAAATGAAATAAATAAAAAGAAAAGAAAAAGGGTGCGCAGACCATCTGCGCTAAATCTGCACTGCGATCTCCAAGTTCGAACAGTCCATTAAATCAAAAAATATAAAGAACAATTCTAAATAAACTTTGGATTTAATAAAAATTAATTTCAGATCAATCGCCCTAAACAAGAAACAGTTTCTTGAAAAAGAAAACAATCTGCGCAAATCTTGAAAGAACACCTTCTATCCATCTGCGCAGGGTCAGATCTGATTTTCTTTTGGTTCAAGATTCGAACCTGGCTCTGATACCACTGAAGGAATGGTAGGATCCATCTAATGGACGCCATAAAGGTTGCGGAATGGGTGGGCGAATTTCAAAAATTTCCTACCTTCTCCCAACTGGGAATCATATTCCCTAATCAAACCAGATCTGTACCAAAAGATAAATGGGAGGATTATACCTGATCCGGAGAAGCAGTATCTCCCAAAGTTGGTGTTCACGCCCAAAGAATGCTCCAAGATCTGTCCCTGTTGAAGATGACACAGCTGTGGATGGAACAGAACCAGCAGGGTGCGTCCTACACACTAGATCCTTCACAAGAATCCCCTGGATGTACTAAACACTGAATTCTTTCAGTCTTTCTTGCAAGACTGATGTCAAGAACTGGTTTCTTGACTTTCTTTTCTGCAAAGATCGAATCTTGCAATATTGCAGATGGCGGCGACAGGAGGAGATCTCCAGAAAACGAAAAAGGCTGAACTGTTTTTCTTTTCTGGAGAGTATGAGATCTAATCTCAAATCGTAGGAACCCTTCTTGCGATCTTGCTTGGTTCGAAATCTGATATTTCTTCCTCTTAGTTGGTTCGAAATCTCCTCCTTTCTTCTTGATTAAGAAATCTCCTCCTTAGGAGTTATCCCAATCCAAATCAGTATTTGGATAGGGGATGATCTTAATCCCTTTCCCAGATAGAGTTAGCTTACTCCTGATCTTATCAAGAGGTTACCAGATTCAAATCTGATTTGAATTTGGTCTCTAAGAGTGGATAGAGCTAAGAGCCCAATCCTTTTACTAACTTCAATCTAAAATTCGCCCCCTGGATGGGTGATCATATCAGCCCACCTCGAAATGGGCTTTTGGCCCATTAAGTGTTCAGTGTTTAATTAGCTTCCAATCTGCTGCCCAGTTGGGCTTCTTTGTATGGCGTGGGACCCAAGCATTGATCTACACACCAGCTACATGGGTTCGGCCTGGCCTTTAATACAAGGCCCAGCCGAATTCACTGAAAAACTCAATGAACCCCTTGAGTCCATCGTATGGATCCTATGGGCCCAACACTTACATTAAGTGGTCCCTGGGCCAAGCCATCTTATAAAAACCCAGGGACTGTGGGCAGGTGCAAGATTAGCCCATCAGATATTATCCTAAATGGTCTTACACTTAACCTCTCAGCCCTTAATGATCAAGCACTGCCCGACAAGAGAGGACCTCTCCCTCGGCTGCAAGGAACAGTGTCGCACTCTCCTCTCACATGGATCCCGGGAATTAAAACCATTTGCAAACATTTTGAAACCGTACATATATATGTAAATATATTAATTTTGCAAAACAAAATTCCAACGATTGAAATCAACTGCCGGCAGTTTGGTTTCCATCAGAGAGAGTGCATTCCCGATCATTACCCTTTGTCCGACAAAGTGGCTGATTCTGTCACTATGACCACCCACTCAGATGAATTCTCAAACTGCCCCAACATACCCAGGTTTTGATCCCCACTAAGGATCTCACTGATTGGCATATCAAAGGCAGTCTGATCCAGCACCTAGTGAAGTGTCATAATCGAGTCTAGGGGTCAGGTGTAACTTTCCAGTTTTGCCCATCTATCTCCAAGGTCCAGGGCAAGACTGGAAATCTGGTCCGGTTCAAGGATTCAAGTAATCCCATACTGCATGTGCCTCGGGTCTTACCCTGATGGCTGAGACAGGCCATCCCAACACTTGGTGGCACACCAGCATCAGCCTTGGCAGGATAAATCTCCCCAGACTTATCCAACGGCTGTGAACATTTAAAACTAACATGAGTCTCTACAAATGTCCAGTTTTAGGGTTTTACACAGAATTAAACCAAACAACATGAATCAAACATGCAATTTATTTATTTCCACTAAATAACAAAAGTACATCAAATTAGATTGAAGCTAAGGGCATACATAAACTGTCTAACAAAATTTATGCCTTGGGACACTTGGAACATGTGCATAACAGGTGCAGCCAAAGACACGAATAGGAACAGGAAAAAGGTCCTCGTTTGGATGAAGAATATTGAAGGGAGACTTAGACCCCAAAACCCTGGATGGCATACGGTTTATAAGATAGGTAGCAGTAAGAACAACATCACCCCAAAACCTGGTAGGAACATGTGAGGCAAATAAGATACTTCTTGCAACTTCAACAATATGCCTATTTTTCCTCTCAGCAACCCCATTCTGTTCTGGGGTCCTAGCACATGAGCTTTGATGAATAACCCCCATGTCAGAGAGATAGCAGGATAGGTTTTTCTCAAAGTATTCTTTTGCATTGTCAGATCTTAAGATTTTAATCCTGGTATCAAATTAGGTTAAAACAAATTCATGGAATTGTCTTACAAGTCTAGGAACTTCATCACGGGATTTCATCAGGAATATCCAAGTGAACCGAGAAAAATCATCAATAAACAGGATAAAATATTTATAGCCACCCATGAAAGGTAAGTGGTAAGGCCCCCACACATCAGAGTGCACAATATTAAAAGGAAAAGATCTTTTATTACTCAAAGGATAATTGTTTCTACAATGCTTTGACAATTCACAAGACTCACAATGAAGACTAGACAAACTAATTCCCTTAAACAGTTCAGGGAAAATATGACTCAAGGCAGAAAAAGACAGATGACCAAAACGACGATGACACAACATAATCCGACTAACAGACTCTGAAGAAACAGATCCAAGAGCAGCATTCCCAAGATGATCAGTGCATTGTTCCGGGGTATCAAGCAAGTATATTCCATTCGCCTCATGGCCACTCCCAATCACCTTCTGAGACTCCAGATCCTGAAAAACACAGTAGGAAGGAAAGAAGGTTACACAACAGTTTAGTGACTTGGTTAAACTGCTTACAGACAACACATTTGTATTTAGTTTAGGTACATGAAGGGCAGAAGGTAGGAACAAGGAATCCGTAGCCTTGATGGTTCCCTTACCAGAGATAGGGGCAAGTGAACCATCAGCTAAAGTGATTTTATCACGTCCAAGGAGCAAGTCATATGAAACAAATAGGGTAGAAAGATTGGTCATATGGTCAGAAGCACCTGAGTCAATAATCCAAGGGATCTTGAGATTACCTGAAGTGGTAGCATGATTGGCAGAAGCCCTTATACCTGAATGAGCAAATGCTGAAGCAGCAGAAGAATTGCCTGAAGGGTTGGAAGAAGAGGTCACATCACTCAGTTGACTGATCATCTTCCCAAACTTATCATATTCTGCTCTCATGGCTGCCAACTGTGCAGAAGCAAACATTTCTTCACCATCTTTGGTGTGCTTTGACTTTTTGCAGTACTCACATATAACTTCTTTCTTTCCTATGCCACCAGAAGTTCCAGCATTCCCTTTGGGTTTAATTCCCATATTGGCAAAGTGATCATTCATATCAGCCCCTTGAACCTGAACAGCCCTTCTGCTCTCTTCACTACTCACCAATGCATAAGCTTGTGACAAAGAGACACTCCTTGGAAAGAATATTCTATTTTGTGATATCATATTCTGAGTTTAGTCCAGTTAAGAACTCAAATACCCTGTTCCTTTCAACCAATTTTCTGTAGGTCTCTGCATCATTGGTGGTGTCCCAAGGTACAACTTCTATTAGGTCAATCTCTTGTCATAAGGACTTCAGGGTTGAGAAATATACAGCAAGAGGTTTCTCCCCTTGTCTTAAATTCTTTACATCACTTCTCAATTTATATGCCCGGGCCACATTGAGTTTTTGTGAATAGGTTTCCGCAACACTGTCCTAAATTTCTTTTGCTGAATTCATCCATAGGTAGTGTTGGCTGATTTGCGGCTGCATTGAGTTCACAAGCCACCCAATGATAGTGTAATTTTCTTGCATCCACTTCTCGTAGGATAGATCATCTTCTGGGGGAGCCTTCTTACTCCCGAAAATGAATCCCCACTTTCCTCTACTACAAACATGAATCTTTACTGATTGTGACCATGCCAGATAATTAATTCCATCTAGTTTAACTGTGGTCACAGTCAATAAGGAATCATTTGGAGTTCCTTGAACCAGTCCATATTCAGCACCACTTTTGTTTTCAAACTCTGAGGAGTACATCATGTAAACACTCTAAACAGAGTTCAGCCAACCACAAGAAGACAATATACTGAGTTCAGCCTTCAAGAAGTAATCAGAAACTCCTAGGCAATCAGCCGAAGTACCTTTTCAAAGCTGTGCACTCAGCCAAGAAGAGTAAATACCAATCGGTATTGCTGAACAGGCCTTTTCACAAACACAGTGTGGGCAATAGAGACAGCCCCACTGTCAAGGAAGAGAAAAGACCCCAAAAAACAGTTTGTACAGCCCCTTAAAACAGCCAAAATATGAGTAACAATACACAGCCTTGTTACAAGGATGTTTCGGCAGGTTTTAACAGTCCAAGAAGAAGAGAAAAACAGCCCAGAAATTTCTGGGTTAAACCAGATTTAATGCAGTCGAAGGTAGTACAGAACAGCTAGGGTTTTTGGACACTTCAACAGTCCAAACACAGTCGAAGATAATACAGAACAACCAGAAACTAAGCACAACTTACAGTTCGAGCTTCAACAGTCCAAACACAGTCGAGCTTCAAAAACAGAACAACCAGTCCAAACACAGTCGAACTTCAGAGCAGAAAACTGAGCACAACTTACAGTTCGAGCTTCAACAGTCCAAACACAGTCGAGCTTCAAAAACAGAACCGAGCTGTTCCCCTTCTCCTTCCCCCTTTTTTTTTTCTCTGATTCTTCCTGGGCTCGTCCACTGACCTCCAAGAATCAGGCAGTATGTGACTAAGCTTCTAGCCCTATGATATTCAGGTTCAGATTTGCTCTGATACCATAAAGAAAACTAAAGAGAGGAGAGCTTGAGAGTTCAGCAATGAGGGTCTGAGAATGAGAGTTTCGAACCTTCACTCTCTCAGCACCCTAACATTCTTTTATTAAGATATATTTGAATAATTACAAGGAGGCCCTTAGGTGGGCAAGAATTTACAAAGAACTTAATATAGACAGGATGGGCCCAGAATAAGGCCCATTACAGAAAAGAAACATAAATAACAAGAAAGAATAAACAACCTATGGGCCATTCGGCCCATCTTTTCTACAGGTACTTGGTAAGAGAACTAGCAAATAATAAGTTTTGATGCAACTTAGGAACATGAAGAATATATCCAAGGGAAAGGTTATGGGTAAGTTTGACTTATCCTTGACCCGAGAGAGGGACTTGAGATCCATCTGCAACAATAATCTTGCCCTTCCCAGGGGTTAACTTATATGAAGTAAAATGTGAAGGCATACCAGTCATATGGGCACTAGCCCTATAGTCAACAATCAATGGGCTAGAGGAGGTGAAACAAGCAAGTGCAGTACCTGTGTTAGCATATGCACTAGATGGATTACTAGAACTAGATGAGGAGGATGCCCCATTCTTTACCAAGTGTAATAGAAGACTCCAAAGTTTATCCATCACGCCAAAGGAGTCATGAGAGGGAATTGTCACATCAGAAGATTGACCCTTGTTACCAATTGTGACCAAATGAGCATTTTCTTTCTTTCCAATTTTAAACTTATCCGGTTTCAAGTGAGGATTGAGTTTACAACATCTTTCCTTAGTATGTCTTGGCTTCTTACAATATCTATAGATGACATCATCAAAGTGCTCAATCACTGCGGGTTGTATCATGGCTACTCTTCTATTTTCTTTCCCTTGCACAAGAGAGTAAGCAGTAGCTAGAGAGACAATACCTACACTCATAATATGTTACCTAGTGAAATCAAACTCTAGATTCAAGCCAACCAAAAAGTCCAAGACCCTATTTTCCTCAATGTACTTCCTATATTGCTCAACATCTATATGATCCTTCCATTCAAAAGTTTTCAAATGGTCCATTTCTTCCCAAAGAGATTGTAGAGAGGAAAAATACATTGCTACTGTTCTCTCCCCCTGACACATATACTACAAGCTTCCCTCCTAAGCAATATAATTTAAGAGTATTGTTAACCTGTGAGTAAATGGCGACAACCCTATCCTGTGAGGTTGCATTGAACAGACCAACCAAGACATTAATAGTGAGTTATCTTGTTCCCACTTTACAAGTTGAGGGTCTTCAATTTTTGTCTTCATATCCTTGCATGTAACAAATTCCAACTTACCTCTCCTTGTGATGATAAGTTTAGCCGATTGGTCCCATCAAGTTTTACAATGGTCCCATCAAGTTGGTCCCACCAAAAAGTTGGTCCCATCAAGTTTTACAATGGTTATCATACAGCTAGAAACATCAATGTTTCTAGGAAACACACTGAAACCCATTTGTACATCCTTTGGCGATTCCATACCTCACAAACAACTTTTTTAACAACTAAGGAACACCTGAACACCCAACCAGAATACAAACAAACCCAAAAGAAAGGGTCATACTCGATTGAAGGCTAGAAAAGGGACCAAAAAGTTGGCTAGCAATAAAATAGAGGGAGAAGAAAACTCCCAAAAATTTTTTAGGGTTCAAAAAATACAAGATCAGTTCTAGAGGTGTAAATCGGGTCGTGCTGCCTGCAGCCCAGCACGGTGGTCCGTAGGCCTGCCAGGCCTGACACGATCATGTGGGCCATGTTGGGCCTGGGGTTTTAAGTCCATGGGCCGGACCGGGCCAGCCGGCACGACACAACCAAGCGGGCCAAGCCGCCCGTGGCCCGCGGGCCGGTACAACCCAATCTACATCCTGGCCTACGACACAGCACAACACAACCCATATATATTATTTATATATTTTATATAATATTATATAAATTATAATTATATAATAATATATAGTATACAATATATTAATAAAATAAATAATTTTTTTTAATTTTATTATACTAATTTATTTAATTATTGTATATTGTATACACAAAATTCATATAAAATTAAAATTTCAAGTTTTTTGTCAAGTTTTAAATAAATAGCTTTGGCCCGATGCACAGCCTGACTTGGCCCACGACATGGAACGGGCCCGCAGGGGTTGGGCCGTGGGCCATGCCGGCCCGACCCCAAAATTTTTCACCGGGGAGGGCAGCACGGCCAACACTTTGTGCGGGCTGCCTACGGGCCGTGCCGTGCCGGCCCGACACGGCCCACTTTACACCTCTAATCACTTCCCATCATTCCCAAAATATAAAACGAACTAGAAGAACCAAGTTTTGCATAATATAAACCCATCAAACAAGAGAAGCAAGCCTCTAAATCAAATTTGAAATTTTTGTGATTTTCCACTTGAAAAATCCACAATAAATCATAGACGCATCAAACAACAATGAGAGATATACCAAAATTCATCAAAAACCAGGGTGAACCAAACCATATAATTTTTAGAGATTGTTGCCGCCACTCGTACAGACTGGTGACATCATCCGACGGTGGTCTGGCGTCAACATCTTACCTTCCAAGCAAAAACTAGTAGAGAAAGACTCTCCCAAGACCTTCCAGTGGCTCTGATACCAACTTGCAATATCTAGGGTTTTATTAAGAAAGAAAACAAGAAAAAGAAGAGAAGAGAAGAGAGAAAGGGAGTTACGAATGGAGAAAAGAATTATTGTTCACTCTCTCAAACTTGAGATTTTATATTTTTAGAGAAATTACAAGTAAGCCCTCATATGGGTGTCCAAATACAAAAGAGCAGAAATGACAAAAATACCCTTGCCCCAAACAATCTCAGCAGGTTGTACAAGAGTGATACTTGTCCATGAAGTAATCATCTTTGGAAAGTCAATACAGTCATACTTCATCTTGTTTGACAAAAAAAAAAAGTATGAGAAAATAGAAGAATTGAGAGGAGCCAAGCATAAGTGAACCAAGTTTGTACTTTGTAGGATCAGCATCATAAGAGCAGGATGGTGAATACACAAGCAAGAAAAACAAGAACTACTTAAGAAGGAATGGAATCAAAATTATCCTTGAAATTTGATATATAGCCAAAAATAAATTTTATTTCCATGAATTTCTGCTACTTTTCTTTACAATTATAACCAAGATGACAATAGCTAATGTCTCAATCTAAAGACTTCTAAAAATCCCAAAACCATCAGCTACATATAGAAAGGCTTTGATAACACATAAAAACTAGTAGCATATATTTTAAGATACATTTATTTTTCCCAATACAATTTTCAAACAAATCCTTGAAGAAATAATCACTATAAATTTAATAAAACCAAAAGAAACCTTAAAAACTAAGACGACTTTAATTTAAAGGCTTAGAGAACCAAAACCATACCATATTTTGGCCATATTAGGAATGTTTAAAGATCTCTAAAGTTTGTGATTCTAGAAGGTAAAGAATCAATGGAGCTCCAAAATAACTAATGCGAGTAAGAATCTAAGACAATGGTTTCAATAAAAGCAAGCGATTTACCAAGGGAAGAATCATGATTAGCTCATGGTTTTTCACCAAAATACCAACCTGTGGTAGTGGTTCTCTGTTGCAGGTAGAACAACATGTCTGGATGCCAAGGCACTTCCATTTAATAATGAAGTGACACGAGTTCTAGTAGTGATGTATTTTGAACTTTCCTCACTAGGTTCCCTTGATTCAGCTTCTATGTTATTTTCCAGGTTATTGAATCTTCTTCCTTCATTGATATCAAGCTCATCAACTTCAAAAACAAGGAAAACAATACATCCCAACATAGTCAATTCAAAACATCCAAAAAAATAGAAAATAGATGTAATTTCCTAGATGTAAATAAATACCAAATAAAAACTAACTAGATAGAATTTCTTAAAATTTCTAAATCAAGCACTTCCTTCTAGAAAGGGTAAGTTGTTGTTTATGAAAAATATAATAAATCAAATGTAGAGAAGCACAAACATTGGCAATAGCCAAGACTAAATTATGCCTATAACTATCAAACAATGTTTTAACAACATCAAAGCCAGGCTATCCATATTTTTTTAATAAATCCCAATGTAATAAAATGTTGTTTCTTTTTTGTTATAGTGTATAAACATATACGAGAAAATATCTAAAAACATAATACCCATACAAATAAATATGAATTATATATGGACATATAATTGTATACTGAATATTTTCTTCTGGAAAAGGAAAATGTTGCTTATTATGACTAATATCTAAACTACTGTAAAAAGTGTGAATGGACCTTGAGTGTTTCTGGACTTTTCTGGTGAACAAAATCCCCATATTCGTTAATTTTCCCCCATTTACTGCGAGGGAAAAATCATAAAAAGACATTTGGTTTAATCATGCATTTAATATGCATATTAACTATTAGTAATAATTAATATGAAAAAGTGCCATTAATGTTTCTTGTTGTTTGTGACCGAACTATCTCTATTTAGTATCTTGTCCTATTTTTTTGATAGATTATCTTGTCCTATTGTATAGCAAGGGAAAAAATTTAATTGTTTTATGTTACATTGAAGGGAGCTAACCTGTCTTTCTTAATGATCCCCAGTGGTTTAATTATAATTTTGACTCAAAAAGACTAAATTTTCAGTGGCCTTTAAAAATTCTATCTACAATTATTTAAGTGGTATTATACCACTGAAATTCAAGGTTAGAGGAAAATATTTCTAGGTCCACCCATTAAGTAGTTGAGAATGATTAGATGTGAGCCTTCTGAATAGCTCAGATTTTTTGGCTTTTAGAAAAGCCACGGTACAAATGCACTTAGGTTAATCTATTTTTCAATGAACAAAGTCCCTTACCCAATGTTGGTCCCAGCCATCTGTGGCCTCGGGAGGGGTTGACTGGATACAACCCTAACCTTTTTTGCATTTTTTTTTTTTTGCACAAAGTGGCCGCTCTCAGACTTGAACCCGTTTTCTCACGCTTGGAAAATTACACCAAGTAATGGCCCTTTTAAACTAGAATGCATAGTATCTGAAGTTAGTTAAATATATGTTCTAAATTGATTGGTTCCTTTATAGAGGTACTTTTATAACTTAAAATTCTGAAAGTCATGGTGACACCTCTTTATCATGTCCATATGAATATTTACATTTTCTAAATTCTATAAATAAATAATGGTTAACAGACAGATTATCTTTTACTGTCATATGATTTTTTTTTCAATAAGTAATAGAATTTTATTAATTAATAAAGATCAATAAGGAATTACACAGATATTGCTTCCCTCAAGGAGGCACGAGATGCTGCCTCAAGATAACCCAAACAGTTACAATTTAGCCCCAAAAAGCTGATTCCTATGCACCCCTTGCTTAGCTAGGCAATCTTCCATCCCATTTGCCAATTTTCTTTCCCATTGAAAGCTGACAGAGATGTTTGTGGTTAGCAATTTAGATATGCACTAATTTTACAAAGATTCTTTTTCCATCAGTAGCACATTACATAAAACCTGCATACGAAATGAAAGGGCAACAGTAACACATAATGAACTAAATTGAAAACATTGTCCACTACAAACCTACCTTCTATAATATCCAACTCCCCATTTTGGATGAACTTTGCCGCTTTTTCCTGTAATGATAAACTTGTTGAAGATCCTGCGGACATGCAACTTCCTACCCCAGAATTGAGAATTTGAATACCATTTGCGCTAGAAAATTCGTTTTCAATAATGGAATTATCATTTGGTAATGACACTTCTTCAGAAAACCCAATCACATTTTCATCTTGGCCTGTTAAATATGTAGGAAACTATAAGAGATGTCAAGTTCATTGTAAAATAAGATCAAATGTAAGCAATTCCAAGAAAAATGCAAACCTTTTGACTCATTTTTGTAACTGTCAGTTCCATTTTCATTTTCAGCTGAGCTTGCCTCTAGGTTGGTTTCTTCTTTTGTTGAGTTACTCAAAAGATCTGTAATTAGCTTATATCCTCTCCGTCTAACAATTTTTGCAAGGTCTTCCCTGTTTGAATTTTAGAAGAGAAGACCTGAATCAATCCTTGAAGAAGTTAATACAAAATAAATTATTATATGGTAAGTGGTTTATCCATCATGAAGAAGAGAGAAATCAATCCACAAATTTTGTTCATTTTTTGGTGGGTAATTTTTTTTTTTACAGTAAATCACTTAATTTAAAAATAAAACAAAAAAGAGACAAAAATACAAGGAAAAGAAGAAAATCAACACTCCCCACCCAAGCTTGGACCCACTTTATGAGTGTAGATTATGTGTAGAGAACACTGATGTGGGCCCCACAGCTATGGTTCCACTGTGTTCGTAGGGTGGAAGGTGTTCTAGTCTTCCTAGGGTTAGCTATTGGTCATTTAGTTGTTTCAGTTGTTATTTATTTCAGTCTTATTTTTGCTCTATTTGTTATGTAAAGACTAAGGGCAGATCTGTCCTTTCCATGTAATGAGCATAACCTATAAATATTAATTAAAGTGGCGGCGGCAGAACATTAAGCTTCTGCTCCTCCTTTTCAACTCTTGTGTTCTACTGCTTCTCCTCCCTCTTCCTCCTCTTTTCTCTTTACCTTTCTTCTTATTTTCGAACCTGAAATCAATTAGGGTTCAAGACTGATAACAGTCCTGAACTTCTTGGTATCAGAGCCAGGTTTCTCATGTGAGTCTAGTCCAGCCGACCACATGAGAACCATCTAAGGCTGGAAGCTGAGAAAGTAGGGTTCGTTGACTGGTTCTTGGAGATCTCCAGAGGATTAGCAGCTGTTTGAAGAATTGCCACAGTTGCAGAGAGTTGGTGATTAGGAAGAATCAGAGAAGGCTAGGGTTCGGGTAACCTTGGAAGGCAGCGAACAACATCCTATTTAGCCCTAATTTTGAGACTTCTGGTTCTTGACCGAAATGGAGTTTAAGAATCAGGCAGAAGGCAGTATTGGGAACAGAAGTTATGTGGTATGTGGGCATTGTAAGAAACCCAAACACACAAAAGAAACATGTTGGAAGCTACATCTTTATTTGGTCCCGGCAAAGTTAAGAAGCAAGAAGGGTAACGTTCATGTGGCAGTGCATACTAATTCAGCATCCTCGTCTGGCACGAGAGGCACATTCTTAGAGACCTTAGCCGCAATTCGGGCTGCTCTTATACAGTTGGAAGGGGAAGTTGGGAACTCAGCTCAGTCACCACAGTCACCATTAGCCCCCGCCACATTTGCTTCCGCAAATTCAGGTACTCGAGCCTCAGCCTGCCATGCCTCAGCTCCAGGTACCACTGAACCCTGTTGGTAATAGATTCAGGTGCATCCGACCATATGACTAGCTTGCCTTCATTGTTTACCACTTATCATTTATCTTCTGGTAGGGATAAAGTATCTATTGCCGATGGCTCTCTTGTCCCCATTTCTGGCAAGGGTGACATCAAGCTATCGGATACCATCTCCTTGTCTTCTGTCTTACATGTCCCTAAGCTTGATACTAACCTCCTTTCAGTCAGTAATATTACCAAACACATGAACTGCTCAGTAACCTTCTTCCCTGACCGGTGTGTTTTTCAGGACCTAAAGACGAAGAAGGTGATTGGGACTGGCCGTGAGACGAATGGGATCTATCTGCTCGGGGAGAGTTCTCGTCGGAAAGAGCAAGGGGATAAGAAGTCACTTGTTTCCCAGAGTGTGAGTTCGGTTATGCTTTGGCACAACCGATTGGGTCATTTGTCTTTTCGGTCCTTAAGGAGTCTGTTTCCTAATTTGTTTGAGTCTGTTGAGTTGTCCCAGTTGCAATGTGAAAGCTGTGAGTTTGCTAAACATTGTAGACACTCTTATTCATTGAGCAATAAAAGGAGCAATCGTCCTTTTGATCTTGTGCATACGGATGTTTGGGGGCCATATCACATTCCTTCCATGGGTGGGTACAGATATTTTCTGTTATTTGTTGATGACCATACCCGGTTTTCTTGGGTTTATCTTATGCGTTCACGATATGAGGTTCCCACCCTGACCCAAAACTTTCACCAAATGATCCTAACCCAATTTGATGCCAAGATCAAAGTTCTTAGATCTGATAATGCAAAGGAATACTTTGCTAAGCCATTGGCATCTTACCTTCTTACCCATGGGGTTATTCACCAGAGCACTTGCCCTTATACACCTCAACAGAATGGGGTTGCAGAAAGGAAGAATAGGCACATCTTGGAGGTGGCTAGAAGCATTATGTTTACCTCCAATGTCCCTATTCGCTTATGGGGTGATGCTATCCTCACGGCGGTATATCTTATTAATCGGGTTCCTTCCAGGGTTCTTGATATGTCATCTCCTTTTTCCCTTCTATACCCAGATGAGGAGTTGTTCACTGTTCCCCTCAAAACATTTGGTTGTACCTGTTTTGTTCAGCTTCTCGGTCCCCATCACTCCAAGTTCGAACCCAAGGCCTCCAAATGCATCTTTCTTGGTTATGCACAAACTCAAAAGGGTTATTGCTGCTATGATCCTGTCTCAGGGAAGAGGTTTGTATCCATGGATGTCACTTTCTTTGAAGAGACACCCTACTATTATCGGGTCTCTCCTCAGGGGGAGAGTAGTGAGCGTGGAGATTTCGGTCCTTTTCTTCAGGGGGAGTGCAGTGAGGGCAGGGTTAATACTTTTGGGGCTGTTCCCTTACCTATTCCAGTGGGTGATGAGGGCTGCAGTAGCGAAGGTGGTCAGGGGGATCGGGAGTTGGGAGTCTATCACAAGCGATGCAGGCAGGTTGATCCCGGTCATCAGCAGTCCCGGCCAGCTCCAACCTCTTCTGCGGCTCCAAGTCCAAATATTACAGTCCCAGGGCCCACAGAGACTCCTTCCATTGTTGCTACCTCACCCCCTGCAGATGACCTTGACCTTCCCATTGCCATCCGTAAAGGAAAACGGCATTGCACCACATCTACAGCCCACTGCATCTCCCAGTTTTTGTCCTATGATCGCCTATCTCCCTCCTACAAGTCCTATCTCACTTCCGTTGCTAATGTCCCTATTCCAAGAACAGTGCAAGAAGCCCTATCAGTCCCGGAGTGGAGAGGTGCAATGCAAGTTGAAATGGATGCCCTGTTGAAAAATAATACCTGGGAGCTAGTTGACCTGCCCAAAGGAAAGAAACCAGTTGGATGCAAATGGGTATTTACTGTGAAGCACAATGCGGATGGTTCCATTGAGAGGTACAAAGCTCGGCTAGTTGCAAAAGGGTTCACTCTGACTTATGGTATAGATTACTTGGAGACATTTGCCTCGGTAGCCAAGATGACCACCATTCGGGTTCTATTATCTCTTGCAGCAAGCTACACTTGGCCTTTGTACCAAATGGATGTTAAAAATGCCTTCCTGAATGGGGACTTGCAGGAAGAGGTTTACATGCAGTTGCCTCCTGGATTCTATGATACAGAGGCAGGTAAGAAGGTCTGTCGGCTCAATAAGGCATTGTATGGTTTGAAGCAGTCACCTAGAGCTTGGTTTGACAGATTCAGACTAGCTCTTGGGAAGTTCGGTTATGTACAGACCCAGTCAGATCATACACTGTTCATCAAGAGGGTGGAGTCCTCACTGGCACTACTTGTAGTATATGTTGATGATATTGTGGTGACAGGAAATGATAGCTGCGAGATTGAGTCCCTCAAACAGCTCCTTCATCAAGAGTTTGAGGTGAAAGATCTGGGTACACTACGGTACTTTTTGGGTATTGAGGTTGATAGATCTACCTAGGGGATCTTTGTCTCTCAGAGGAAATATGTTCTAGATCTGTTGGCTGAAACTGGAAAGCTGGGTGTCAAACCTGCAGATACACCCATTGAACAGAACCACAGGATTAGTGCAAAGAGTGGGGAGTTGCTTGAAGACAAAGTTATGTTCCAGCGGTTAGTGGGAAAGCTCCTATATCTATGCCTCACTTAGCCAGATATCAGCTATGCAGTTAGTGTTGTCAGTCAGTACATGCATTCTCCTAGAACCACGCACCTTCTAGCAGCAGAAAGAATACTAGCATACTTGAAGAGATGCCCGGGTAGGGGTATATTGTTCAAGAACAATGACCACATGAAGGTGGAAGTCTATACGGATGCCGATTGGGCTGGGAGTGTTGATGATAGAAGGTCTACCTCTGGATATTGTGCTCTTGTGGGAGGTAACCTGGTCTCTTGGAGGAGTAAGAAACAGAGTGTTGTCTCCCGATCTAGTGCTGAAGCTGAGTACAGGTCAATGGCTAACGGAGTGGCTGAAATTCTTTGGCTGAGATCACTACTTGAGAAGTTGGGTATTGAGTATGAGAAGCCCCTGATGCTGTATTGTGATAATCAAGCGGCTATTAATATAGCACACAACCCGGTGCAGCATGACAAAACTAAACATATTGAAGTTGATCGACACTTTGTAAGTGAGAGGGTCTCATCACAAGAAGTGTGTCTCCCATACATCACCTCCAACATGCAGTTGGCAGATATCCTCACCAAAGTTGTACCACGGAAGAAGCTAGAGGCGGATCTATCCAAGTTGGGAATGATAAACATTTATTCCCAACTTGAGGGGGAGTGTAGAGAACACTGATGTGGGCCCCACAACTATGGTCCCACTGTGTTCATAGGGTGGAAGGTGTTCTAGTCTTCCTAGGGTTAGCTATTGGTCATTTAGTTGTTTCAGTTGTTATTTATTTCAGTCTTATTTTTGCTCTATTTGTTATGTAAAGACTAAGGGCAGATCTGTCCTTTCCATGTAATGAGCATAACCTATAAATATTAATTAAAGTGGCGGCGACAGAACATTAAGCTTCTGCTCCTCCTTTTCAACTCTTGTGTTCTACTGCTTCTCTTCCCTCTTCCTCCTCTTTTCTCTTTACCTTTCTTCTTATTTTCGAACCTGAAATCAATTAGGGTTCAAGACTGATAACAGTCCTGAACTTCTAC
The DNA here is from genome assembly GCF_055504915.1 of Nelumbo nucifera. Classification (NCBI taxonomy): domain Eukaryota; kingdom Viridiplantae; phylum Streptophyta; class Magnoliopsida; order Proteales; family Nelumbonaceae; genus Nelumbo; species Nelumbo nucifera. Next base: position 7,370,418 of record NC_142654.1, on the reverse strand, counting down.
TATATGCATCAAGGAGAACATGTTAATTCACAGTAGTTAATAAGGGCATTAATTCATCTGTTAGTGCACAGTAATTTGCAATGTTCAGAGAACCGGACCGGGCATGGAACCAGAGAAGGGAGAAGTTCATGGGCCAGAGGTTCAACTGGGGATTGAACCATGATGGCATGGCAGATATATATATATACACATATTTATTACAGGTCATATAAAAATTATATAATATATTTTACAATTTTTAATATACTTAAATATGGTGTATGGGTGGTAAGTTAATTTTTAAAACAAATAATTAGGGTTCAAGTCTCTTGATTTACATTTTCTTTAAAATACATGCGTAATAAAGTAATATGTACAATAAAGAGTCATTAATTAAAACAAGGAAAGGTCTAAAGGGCTATTAATTGAAGTAATTACACTTGGAAAATATTAAATAAGAAAATAGTTGTTTTCTGATTCAATTCAGTAGAAAAGTGAAGAGAGAAAGATCGTGAATAGAAGAAGAAAGAGAAGAGGAGAAGAGAAGAAGAAAGACAAAAGAAAGGGTTCGGCAGAATTAATTCTCTAGCCGCCCACTAAATTTTATTTATATTGTGATCTTTACAATGACTATATTTACCTTAATACCCTTACTTAAAAAAATAAAAGAAAACAAACAAGGCCCAACTGGCCCAACAACCATAACTGAAAAATAAATATATTAACAGGTAATAGCAAATATAAAGTGTGGGGCTGGAACCCCACACACACTACTAGCCTATCAGCTATCTCTACAATTACCACAAGGGTGTTGCAATGGGTGAAGTCTTTGAAGCTATTTGAAGATGTTTCCACAACAGCTTTGCTGAAAAACTAGAAGGAAGTGGCCCGGTCAGCTCCCAACAAGAGTGTTCTTCATCCATTATGGACCGTTCCAGCTCCGGGTTCATAAAGCTAAATTCTGATGGCAGTAGTGAAGGAAACCCAGACCCTTCAGGCATTGAAGAGGTGTTTAGGAATGAGGTGGGTGAGATTATTGCTATGTTCTCAGGTCCAATTGGGGAAGGAGACTCTCTCCGAGCTGAAGTCCTAGCTGTTTTGGAAGGTGTCAAAAAGGCTAAGGAGCTCAACTTAAGGAGGTTAGCCATTGAGGGAGACTCGATATTGGTAATAGACTGATTGCAAAAAGAGGAGAGCAGCATGTGGAGTTACCTAAATGAAAAAGAAATCTTCAAATGGTTGATCCGAGACACAACAGTGAGGTTACAATGGGTAAAGAGGTGCGCTAATTCCTTTGCAGATGCACTAGCCAAACAAGGGGTGGGAAGGAATCAATTGTGCTGGGCTTACATGTAATGTTTAATTTTCAGGGGAGTTAAGAGAGCTTATCTCCCCTGTCTTTGTACCATAACTCTTTTTTCATTATGAATTGATTTTGTTACTGATAAAAAAAAAAGTCATTAATTAAAACAAATTAAGAGTGGACTAATGGTAATTAAGCAATATGTGAAAATAAGAGGTCAAGGGTTCAAATATTGTCAAACACATTTTAAAATTTCAATTAGTTAAAGACCCGGGCAGTTTCATGAAACTAGGACTGGTCAGACAGTTTTCATCGATTTTTCAGCAAAAGTGGTTATTGGGGTAAGACCAAACCGGCCAAGGTCCCAAGTCATGGTTCAACTGGTCCAACCGGTCGGTCCGGTCCAGTTCAGTTTTCTATATGCTTGTAATTTATGATTGTTCTTTTATACTTGATAAGAGTAAATTAGTGCACAGTTAAATAACAGATGGAAAACATGTCATAATTTTAAAAAGAAAATAATTCTATATTTACAGGACCCATTATCAATCTCACAAAGTTTATTTAATTACCTCTTAATGCACAACTTGGGCCAATTGTGAAACCCACCCAACAGTTTCCATCAAATCAATCTCCTTCCAAAGGGATTTTAGCATTAAGAAATATACAGCTAAGGGCTTCTCCCCATATCTTAGATTATTCACATCATTCTTTAGTTTGTAGGCCCTAGCAACATTCAATTTCTAGGAATAGGCCTCTGTAACACTATCGCACACCTCCTTTGTAATATCCTACAGGTAGTGTTGACTGATATAAGGTTGCATGGATTTTTTTTATCAATAACAGAATTTCATTAAAATGAAAATAGAACAATTATAATATCCTTCCTTCTGCAGCCACTCCACTACCAGCTTGGAATCGCCTTCTATGATCATCTTTCTAAAAAATAAACCAAAAGAAAAGAAAAGAAAAGAAGATGGAAGAAGAAAGAGTTCAGAAGAAGAAAAAGAGAAGAGAAGAAAAGGAGATTGAACCCCTCTTCAATCCCCTAATTACTTTTATTAATCTACTAATTGTAAAAACCAGTACAATGATCAGAGTGTCCTCAATAAGGCGGCTACTAAATAAACAAAAAAAAAGAAAAAAAAACTAGCTCAATAAACTAAGGCCCACTAATTGAAAACATAGCATACCAATAACTGCACCCATAAAATAAAAGGACTAAGGCCCATTCAGCCCATCAACTCTACAGGAAACAAGACTCTCAAAGAAGAAAAAGACAAATGGCCCAAACAATGATGCCAAAGTAAAATCTAGGCTTTATTACAAGGACTCTCAAATTCACTCACAAAACTTGCATTACTCGACTCCAAAGCAACAGCGCATCCAAGATGTAGAGACCACCAACCACACATCCCTTACCAATCGTTCTCCCATAAATCAAATCCTAGAAAACACATAAATCAGGAAAAGAAAAGGTTAACTACAATTTAAGGATTTGGTAATACAACTAATGGATAAAAGATTGGTAGGAAATTTGGGAACATAATAGACTGAATGCAGGTGAACCCCATTTTGTAAGGACACAGTACCTTGGCCAGCAATAGTAGTGTGAGAACCATCTGCTAGCTTTACTTTGTCTCTACCAGAAAGTAAATGGTATGCTGAAAACAAATTTAGCTTACCAGTCAAGTGGTTGGTTAACCCAAAATCAATGACCAAGGGTTGGAGGATGAAGTAGACACATGGTATGCAGAGGCCTAGTTACCTAATGTGGACACATGTGAGGTAAAAGGAGTCATAGAGGTCTCTTCAAGATGACAGAGAGCCCTCCCATGAGTTCCCATCAGCGCCCCACAGCACATACCAACTGTGTATGAGAGATGTTCCCAATGCACGCTGAGATGTGCATGTGGATCACTGATGTGATCTCCCCTACCATACTCTTCCGATTAATCATGTAAGATATTCAACATTCCCTCCTTAGATCTAGAACCTATGGAGATATACTCTCCTGAGATGAGCCACCAGAAACTGCATTAGCTGAATAAGAATTCTTCTCAGACTATTGTGGTTGCTTCTTCTGGAGGGATTGAAAGTTCTTCAGCTTGCCAACAAGGTCTCAACATGTCTCTTTGGTATGTTGGGGTCTACCACAATGAGAATATTTTAACTTATCTTTGTCAAATTCTTCAATCTTCAGCCCTACACCACCTTTTTTATTTCCACCACTTCCCTTGGTTAAGAGATCAATTTGTTGCTCCCCTTCTAGAGGAGCCATGGCTATCCTCCTACTCTGCTCGGACTAAACCAGAGAGTACACTTCTTCAAGTGATAGGAGCTCCTTACTCACTAAAATTTTAACATGAATGGGCTCATGATTAGGGTTAAGACCAGCCAAGAAGGCAAACACTCGATGTTGATTCACAAGTCTTTTATACTCTTTTGCATCTAACTCATTCTTCTAGTCAACAGTTTGATAATAATCAAGCTCCTTCCACATCAAGGCAAGAAAAGAATAGTAGGATGATAGACTTTTCTTCCCCTATTTACAAGTGGACGACTCAACCTGAAGCTGATATATACGAGCATAGTGTCTCTGATCAGAAAAAGTATCCTTAGCTTGATCCCAAATCTCCTTTGTTGTATCAGCCCACAAAAAGTTCTTCCTCGAGCTAGGGTGAACAGAGGTCACAAGCCAATACATAATCAAATAATTGTCTTGATCCCACTTATCACAGATGAACCAGCCTCCTTGGGTTCAGGAACATCACCAGATAAATATCCTAGCTTTCCTCTTGATCCCACATAATTTAACACTTTTCGACCACTCCAAATAATTCAGTCCATCAAGGACAGTAATAGCCACAGGGAAACCCCAACTTTCAGCACCTGGACTGACCAAATTCTGACTTCCAGTGACTTCTGATATGGCTGAATCATCAATAGACATTGCCCAAACACAACAAAGGTAGCAACCACACTTAAAACTTATACCAGGAAAGAAAAACAACACCAACAAGAGAAAAAAAGGTTTGTTTTGTCTGCTAACTGCACACTTCTATCAGCTGGAAGACATAAAACTCCTTCCACAAAGGTGAAACCAGCAGTAGAAACAACTTCAAACACCACTGATCCAAAAAAGGAAAGAAAAAAAAAACACCTCCAGCCAATTCTCATAGCTTATATACTTCCAAAAAAATCAATTTTCAAGGGGAAAAATGGGCACCTCAAGCATCAAATACACCACTACACAGATTGCCTAGGTTGAAACTTGGTGTGAGATCCATAAAACAAGACACACCACACAACAGAATGAATCTCAGACCACAAAACCAGCAAAAACTGAGAGCTACCTCTCAACAAACTCAAAGCCTCATCACAGGATAAGAGAGAAACACCCAAACAATCACCCTTTAGGTCCTACGACCAAAAAGAAAAAAACAAAGAATAGCAAAACACTCCTTTCCCGATCAGATCCTTTTCAGATTTGGAAAGTTTCAGTCTTTTCCAGAGAGAATAAAGAAGAAGAGGAAGAAAGACCCACTCCAGCCTCAAACTTCTGTCCAACCTGCTTTGATACCATCTAGAATGGACGAGAAAGAAGAGGAGAGAAACAACAGAGAAAAAAGAGGAGAATATTTGCCAAAAAGCATCAATGGTGGTGCCCTCACTGACTTATGTATTAAGGTGTTTAAAATAAGAGGGAATATTACAAGAGTACCCCTGATTACAACTTAACAGAGAAAAGACACTATTAACAGTCCTAACAACAGTGTTCATTGTAGATGACAATCATCTTGTCTCCCTGATGTGATTTTGTAAGGGACCAAAGCCTATCATTACCATCAACTATCCATCCAGTAACAACCTGAGAATATCTAAGGGAATGATGTGAGCATAACGAATTTTTTGATAGAAGGAGCAGGCCCCTGATAATTAGTCAGAGAGTAATGGTTTCTATCCTTATAAACACCAGTACTCTGTGTCTCTTCATCTGGTTTTACCAAAAAACACGATATGCTCAAACCACACTCAATATCCATATTATTACCCACAAAATATGCATCATTAACTCTTAATAAGTTAAGCCATCAAAGCCCAACTGAACCTGAAGGTGAAGTTTGGTCAGTTAGCAATCTAGGCCAAATACCATGACACATAAACTGATAGTACAAAATCTATCTTTTCATCATTTTCTTCCTATGCAATAAATCCATATTGATTGTGGATGAGTTAGAATTTTAGTTTTCAAACAATAGTAATCATGTGTTGCCAATAATGTAATCAAGGAAGCTTGGTGATGTCTGTGCATTTTGGCTTCCCCAGGCTAGGCATACATGATTTCAGTATATTCAGATGCTAACACAATATTGTGTATCCATGTGGGGAGGGCTATGATTTCAGTATATTTTGTGTATCCATGCGAACACGATACCGGATACTGCATGGATACTTCAAAATATACTCTGGCAATGAGACTTTTAAAATATGTATTATGTAAAGTGGTATATCTTAACAAATTATGCTATAAAATAAAGGCCATTACCCAATGTTGGTCCCAGCTATCTGGGGTCTTGGGAGGGGAGAACTGGATATGGTCCTAACCTTCAGCAATTTTTTTTTTTTTTTTTGCATAAAGTGGCCGCTCTCAGACTCAAACCCATGTTCTCATGCTTGAAAACCAGATACAATTGGGTATCTGGATGAGATATGTAAATATATCACTAGGCAATCTTCTTTGTCATTGGCATCTACTGACTGGTGCTGCACAATCAACTTGGATGTATCAACTGCCTTGGGAATACCTAGGTTGAAGTTGTCTAGAATTGCCTAGTCATTGCCTTAATTACTACAATACCAATACAATATTTGTTGCATGTGTTATCTAACCGAAAAGATATTGGTTCAAAAGTCCTATATCTTTTACTTTTATTTTATTTTTCATTTTCTCATATATGTAAAAAGATGATATTGATATCTAAATTATGAGGTAATATTCCCTGAACAAAGTTAACAGATTAATAATATAACATTTTCATTACATTATCCTATCATCCTTGTTGTAGTTCCATATGATGTTATTTAAAAACAACAAAAAAGGCAATTACCCAATGTTGGTCCCAGCTATCTGGGGTCTTGGGAGGGTTATATTGGGTAGGGTCCTAACCTTGTTTTTTTTTGGCACAAAATGGCTGCCCTCAGACTCAAGCATGCCAGCCCAAGATTTTATCATTACACCAAGTAATGGTCCCTCCATATGATGTTATTGTATAGATAAATAGGTAAATGCATTTATTGTGTGAAATCATGGAAATATAGTTTTCTATTGAATAAAATTCTTTGCCATTAACCAAATACAACCCACTCTAAACCGGCCCCAAAAGGAACATCGATTGACAACATGATGAGATTCAGTTCCCTTTCAGAGTCTCTGTTGTAACAATTACCAGTGTAAAAACCTAGTATTTCCAATAAAAAAAAGGTGGAAGGATCACTTTAAGAATGTTATTTGTGTATGTTTTGTGCTTCAGAAGTTAGTAGAACCTTAAGATTTGCTATAAAAAATGACAATAACCTTCATTTGCATGAAGGGCCGTAGCTTATCATTGTCAGGTGGTTCAAGATTTTTCATCGGTACCAATCATCTTGTGGATTGCTATTATGGTTCATCCCTTATTTAAGGAAAACCATTTACTTCTTTCCATATATTCCCTCTCTGTAGATAGAAAACATTATTTATATTCAAATTTTTTAAGAAGAAAGAAATGGCAGATGGAATCCCATCCCAATAATTGCTATATTGACGCAACCATCACCACCACTGCAGTCATGCTATCGCAGCTTATTAGGTTACGCATTGTTTTAGCAGGATTCAATCAACATTGAACGCAAAAAACTTTGTTAAACATCGTTCAGATTAAAGCTTCTGAACATCCAAATTCGCAATAATTGCAGGTGCACATAATTACATACAATTTCCGACATAAATCATCTCTACAACCAAGAAACGAAATTCCGGAAAAGAAAGGAAAACTTAAAAGAAAACTATAGAAGCAAATACAGAGTAATCAGGCAGACCTTCCATGATGAGAAAGCTCCTTCAACGACGGCACATGGCCCTCCGGAAGTCCAGCAGCTGATACGAACTCCCGGAGTTCATTACAGAGATCCACGTTGCTCTTCACTTTCTTTCCAACCCTGCATTACCGAATAACTCGCATGCAGTAGAGAAATTAACAAAAAAGATAAACAATTAAAGAGAGAATCAAGAAACAAAACCTGGGTTTCTTGCTGGAAGAAGCAGATATCGTTATCAGAACTCTGCGGGGTGGGTTGCAATGGGTTCCCCATCTGAGCTGCCGCTGACGCTGTTCTTGGCCTATCACGAAGGATGATCGATGAAATGTGCAGAGCTCATGCGAAGTGCATGGGAAGAAGCTTGAGAGATGACAAAGAAATGCCATTAGAGCAGTGAGAAAGATTTTGCAGCATTGAGAGCTGAAATTCTTGAAGATTCTTGGTTCGTAATTTGGGGATTCAGTGAAATGAGTCCGGAGACAGAATGGTGGGAAATGCGGAACCGTGGATAGGCAGTTGGTCTTTTGTTCTGTGTGTTACTGGGTGGGCATGATTGATGCTGTCTGCTGCAGAGGAGTGACATAGGACCTAAAAGTTCGCTTTCGAGGACTTACGGAGATGCGTAGTGGAATCTCAGCCACACATTTGGCGCAGATGGGTCCACTTCTTCTGCCATTTACCCTGCAGACTGCACCAGGCCACCAGTAAAAAATGCACCATCGACCATCGTCTGTGGGCTGTGGCAAATCACGCCGACTCCGGTTTTGGATCGACTCGGATAGACCGGGAGTGATCGGGGTATGGACCGCGAGTCCGGATTGACCGGAGAGTGGAGTGGAGTGGAGGACAAAATCATCCACACCGGTTTGGGTAACCTGGAACGACTGGACGAGTGAACACACCAGGGTTCTTGACCCATAACCATCAGCTGGTTCCATCATTCCATGTGGGCCCTATATGTACGCAATACTGGCGAGATTGGGCTTCGAACTTTCGACGTTTCGTCCTTACAGTCTTACAGATTTGGTCTTGAGACCACCCGGTTCGAAAGACCGCATCCGCATGGTTCAAATATTGTTGATTCCATTTATGGACCAACAGATTGGGACCAAATGGATTGGAGACAAATCCATAGAGGCATAGACACGGGCTGGGGAAACCTATCTCGACTCTCGAGTGAATACACCATTGCTCCGTACACATGGGGCCACAATGCATACTATACTCCCATGTACTAGGTTTTATACTTTAGTTTGCATGATTTTGTCTTTAATTAATCCGTACTCATGTTATTCAATAAAAATAAAAGAACATATTCTTAAAACTGTATTTTTGTTTTAAAAAAACAAAAATAATTTGATTTTGTTTCAAAACATAATGTATATTTTTTAAACAATCAAAATTAGGGGTTGATGCTAATCGAGTTTTTCATAAATTATTTTAAGGTTAACTTGTGAAAAGATCAATTTGTCTTAATTTAAACCAAGTTTCGAGTTAAATTCAAGCCCAACCAATATGTTCAATTGCTTGATGCTCATGCCCATTGAAGTTTGGCTCATGAAGCTAGTAAGCATAATAAGAAATAATTATTTATGTGTATATATTTGTTCGAGCTCAAGCCAATTCAAGTTCAAATATATAAGCTTTTGAGTTGAGCTGAATTCAAGCTCATGTTTCTAGTTTGAATTGAACTCAAACCTCATATTTTTCTATTGAGTCAAGCTTGAATAGATAAATATTAGGTTCAGGATGACTAAAATTCACCCCTAATCAAAATGATGGTGTTTTCTAGAACGAAAAACAAACATTGTCGTATAAAATTTATGATGGGACGTATTAATTATAGGTTTGGAAGAAAAAAAAATACATACATAATCAATAACGTTTTTTCCGTTATTTTTGTTTTAAGAATCAATTTATCTTCAAAGGAGTTGGTGGTTTTGTTTTGACAAATCATAATCAAGAATACACCCCCCCAAAAAAAAAAAAAAATATATATATATATATATATATATATATATATATATATATATATATATATTCTGCTCCATTCAAAAGCTCATATGTTTGAGCAGCTCAACTCAAAATACGATGGTAAGCCAAACCTACTCAAGTTCATATTTGAACATAAACTCAGTACTTGTCCTACTTGTTTAATATTTAAAACCCACAAAAAACACAGAAAAATTGTCTGGTCTCATCAAACTAAGAAGAATAATTTGCTTATTTACCATTTAAAATCACAAAAAAAAAGAAATTGTTCAACTGTTCAACTAAAAAACTTGTAAGTTATAGTTCAACACATGTATTTCAATTCAAATTCAATACAAAAATCACAAACTAGTTGAAGGTTTAAGTTCAATAGTTTGATACACTAATCAGCCAGTAGCTCATACCTCAATACACAAACTGCGAGTTTCATACTATTCGCGCCAATATATTAGATTTGAACTTGGGTTAAGTCTAGATTTAGACCGAGTTAAATCAACCTTGAATGCCTTGCTCCCATTCCTTTTGGGTGGAATCAACTCAAGAATGTCACGCCATATTTGATCATAGGTCCTGGAGCCTTGACTCTTTGTTCTAAGGGCCGTTTGGCAAGTATTTTTTAAAAATCTTTTGGAAGCTCTGATGGTTAAAAGACGTAGTGAATATTTGCATTAAGATCTTGACAGTTTGAAGACCATTTGGTTAAGACGTGTATTTTGGTGCAAAAACAAATTGAAAAAATAAACCAAAATGTTCTATTTAGAGCTTCTTGAAAATAACCTAAAACGAGCTTTGCACATTTTTTCGACGCAATGTCTTTTGGCGGTTAGATCTCTTATGAACCAAATGGAAAAAAACCACAATGCGGTCTGCCAGACTTCTAAATATCCGACAGACCATACGGAAAGATACACCAAACGGGGCCCTAATTTCTAGACCTTTATTTCTGGATACACTTGGCCCAACGTCAGGCAGTCCAAGTTAAACTGTGTCAGGCCAAATCATCAACTGTTTGGATTAGATCCAGGGTCCATTTGGGAGAATTGGAGCTTTGACTGAGCTACTTCCAGATATATTGATGAATGCTAGTTATTTATTTAGCAAAATCTTAATATGTAGTGACTTCATTTTGAAATATATGAAATCTCCAATCTCTTGGGATTTCATTTTACCAAGTCTGTTGCATATATATTCAACAAACATGGGATGGGGTTTGCCAAGGAGTAGGAGGCCAAGCTGCCCCAAGAAGAAGCAAAGCTATCTAGGCCCAACTTGGCCATGGCTTCAGCTGAAGCTTTCAACAAGTGGGTAGTTTTCAGGCTTAATTTCGAGGCCCATTTATTTCATAGTCCCAATCAATCCAAGTTCTCCCTTTTTCTTTTTCGTTTTGCACGAAATGTTACTTGGTTTTATTTCTTATGTCAATCTATGAAATTATGCTATATTTTACTCCATGGGCCTCTGGTTCAACTGTAACAATATGAAATCCCAGTACTCAAAACTTTAAAAGAAAGAATATTTATCAGTTCCTTCTTCTTGACAGCCTCTACTGCTTCTCGGTTCACCTGAACCCGACCCGAGCCATTAATATCCCTACCTATTTGCTTATGCTATACAGTAATTAAAGTAAGGTGGTTATTTTATTGCTTTTCTTGCCTAGGCAGATTTGCTTGGGGGAATTTGGATTCACGGGTCGAAAGTCAACCTTCGGATCCAAACCATTAGATACCATTTGGGTAATGAATGAAGGGACTGGTGTATGCTACAGAATCCATGAATCATTATTTTAAAGAGGTACCCAGTTGGCTAAAAACAAAGAAAACCAAGCATGGTTTTGTAATTTATATTGAGATTATTGATTTATATGGAATACAAGAGGTGGTGGACCTTGTTTTGTCGAGTTCCCACCGACTTTGGTGCCGACCAGGTCCAATGGGTTCCCAGCTTATCAATTATGTATAAATATACTTTTACTTTTTGCTATTTTCACTGTACTGGGTTGCACAGACACAGAACACAGCTGCTGGCCGGAGAGCTTTGAAATTTGAATTGCTTCTTAATTAGAGCCATTCTACACATGATATCGGCTTTCCAGTCGCTTCCTTTAACTGGTTTTTGGGATCCCTCCAGATCCAATATATAATTAGGATCAAAAGAAAGTAAGTCAGCCCTCCATTGTTTATTTAAAAAATGATCGCAATAGCGCTGATTACTATGTCTTGCCGACTTCTCATTCTGTAGCACCACCTGCGCATAGTTTCAAAGCAATGTCCTCTTCTTCGGCTGCTGTTCATCTTGGTAATCGGACTAACTCAGTCCCCTCCCTCGGAAAGTTAAGACCTTTCTGTTAATTGTAAACCTTCCTATATTATGGTATATAAAATTAATCTCCGCTGGATACAATGTTAGCTAGATTCAGATGGTTTTAGCTCGAGGATAGCGATGTCAATACTCAATAGGTCGGTTGATGAAGGGAAATTTGGCCCGACCTCGCGATCGCCCGACACGTGGCAAAGGTAAGCAGCTCGGGACAGTGGAGCACCCAAAGCGAACATCGGAAGCAAGTCCAAACTCACTACCGAGCCCGAACTCCAGACCGCTGTACTTAGTCCGAGCTCCTTGTTAAGAGCGAGCTCCCCGTCAAAGGTCCGAGCTCCCTAAAACCCGAGCTCCCTAAGTCCGAGCTCGGTACTAGGAGCCCGAGCTCCCTGATTAAGAGCGAGCTCCCTATCAAAAGTCCGAGCTCCCTAAAACCCGAGCTCCCCAAGTAAGAACCCGAGCTCCCTAAAAAGCCGAGCTCCCTATTAACTCCCTACTGGGAGTCCGAGCTCGCTATTAAGAGCAAGCTCCCTACTGAGAACCCGAGCTCCCTACAAGGAGCACGAACTATACTGGGCCCCAAGCCTCACAAAGCTGACCCGAGCTGACCCGTGGCAGCTCGGAACACTCCAAACCGAACTCAAGGCACCTCGCTCGCCACTCCAACACTTCACTTCCAAAGTACCAGGCCAGCCAAACGTACCCGACACCAAGGACGTCTTTATCCAAGGGCGACGTACCTGACTGATTTGGGATCTGACGCCTGACAGCCGCATTTCAAATAGCTTCCTGCCACCGCCACCTGCAACCGTCGTCACTAGCCGCAGAGACGGCTCCGACAAAAGGAACAGTGGCGGTTCTGTCCGACCAGAGGAAATGACACCCGAACTGGCAGGAGTTCAGAAGTAATCATGCCCGACCTGACGGAGGCCTGGAAGTGAGTGCGCAAGGTGGTTATAAAAGGCTTCTACCCCCCTAGGGAGGAGGTATGCTAACTTTCGCGCTATCTGGTTATTCTTGCCTTTGAAGGACTCTAACTTGAGCTTCGGAGCCCTTACGCCGGGTTCTCCCCGGAGCTTCTCTTCTCCTCACGTTTCAGGTCCCTGTTACTCAGTTCAGAGGCAAGATCATCGACAGCTAAGACCGGCCAGATTGTGCTTCATCAGGTCGGGTCTGTAATAATAAATCCTGAACCAACCCAGGAACTATATAGATCAACATCTGACCCAATAAGACTGGATTATAATCGACCCAGGAACTATATAGGCTCAGTTTGGAAGGAGAATACAAAACCTTGTATCTTGTATTATCTTATATATATTTGCACTGTACATATTTTCAATTGTTTTGAGGCTTTTTAAATTGCAATTGAACTTTTGAATATCCAAATGCAAGCTGCAAAAGCAAACACTTGTATCCACATCTTAAGTTGACTTTAGGCCTAGTTAACTTCAAAGCAATATTCGATCAATGGTTGTTCCTGATCTATAAAGATGAACACAGAACAAATTTTGGGCTAAAGACCCAAGCTTTTGGGTACTTTGTTTAGCAAATTTAATACTTACTAAATGTTTCAATCAAAAGCCAGCTTGAGGCAAGTACCTGTGTCTGTAATTCAGTATTAATTCTTAAGAGCTTTTTTGGCCTTCCTCATTTCACAGTTTTGTATTTGATAATTTTGACCTACCAAATGACTTTAGTACTCCAACTTTCTACTAGTGTGTGTTTGGTTTGAAAGAAAATAAGAAACAGTTTCTTAGTAATCAAACAAGGCCTTAATGGATAATTCTGATTTAGAAGATGGGTTTTCAACAAATAGTTTACAATGTTAAAAATAAATTATGAGGTTGTCCAAATGCAAGTTGGAGCGCTTCACTAGTAATCAAAAGGAGAATGGGAATTAGTTGTTTCTATTTGAGTATAAATTCCATTGCCACCTCATCAATCGTATTTAGGCCCCATTTGGTTCGCAGGATTAGAGGTCTGGAATATGGAATTGGAATGGTCTGGAATCGGAATCCCATTCTCATTCCTGTTGGAATGGCATTCCCCCATTTGAGGGAATGGTCATTCCCTGCCTCTCCCTTGGGAATGAAATCCCATTCCTGCTGATCCTAATTCTCATTCTGATTTTTGTATGAACCAAACAGACTATGAGAATGGAATATTCCAATTAGGATTTTGAAGGATTTTGATTCCAATTCCAATTCTAACTGCAAATTAAACGGAACCCCATTATTATATTTTTTGTGAAAATTTATATATTAATCAGAGTCAAGGATCAAAAATATCAATACTATATGTCATATTCATATTGATTGATGATCATGGAGACGCATGGACACATCGATATAGAAGGACTTGGGGTTTTTCTAAATTTTGGGATGATAGAAGGCTTCCCTCTTATACTGTTAAAATGAAAAAAAAAAAGCATTTATATTGGTCTGTATCAGGGGACACCGATATACCCTATTTGTATCCATATATAATATGTGAAGCAAAAGAGTGATGTTTCATCAGAATGTGAAGAAGTAAAAGATGGTAAATTCAAGATACGTTAAAATTAATTATAGCATTGAATGTGCTACTATTTACTTCAAAAGCAAAATACCAACCCAAATTTATTGTGAGAAGAAATTACCATACTCATAAAAATAAAACAGTGGCTTTTATATTATTTACAGGTTAAGCACTTCACGTGGGCAACTGGATGGCCACATAAATATTTTATTTTAAAAATTTTATGCATTAATTCATAGTTAATTGCTATAAAAGGTGTAGCAAAAAAGGAGGGTTTTAAAGGTGAAAAAACTTTTCACATAATAACATTTAATGCTTTTTTTTTCACTTCACTTTCAGGTCAAACTTGTAGCACAGATTTATTAAAAACAATCAATAATTATTATATTAGTAAATAAGGTGATATTTAATGCAACCAATAAGCTTAAGCTGCTTTTTTTTTTCTCATCTCTTCAGTTATGTTTTGCTTCTGCATTCATTAGATTATGACTTTTAATTTACTCAAAAATTTCAAGAAAACAGGTAGCCATGGATGTGAAGGTCCTAATGGAGTCTATGGCTCTAAATATACAATAAATGCTAATTTACTCCCATGTGTGGAATTAGATATATACCCATTAGTAGAGTTTTGATTTTTGAGAGGTCATGATCTTTTCTTTTTCTTTAATTGGGTAGGGACTAGGGAGAAATGCTTTTTTTTTCTATTTATTGTTTTTGTTTTTTGAAAATATCCTTCACCACTCATTGGGAAGATTCGTACCCTTATGCATGCATGATGATTGATGACATCCTAAGTGTGACCAAACTTAACAATTCTCATACGTCAGGAAGCGTTGAAGAAAAGAGCAAGGAACACTTAGAGTTAATCATAATTTAGGTTGCATTTGGCATTTCTTATTTTAAACATCTATTTCTTTTTTGTAATTAAAAACTCAGTATTCATAAGGGCGTTTTAACTACAAAAAAGAGATAAATCCTTAAAATAAGAAATGTCAAATGTAGCCTTAGTGCTCATAAACATATAAATTAATTCTATCTATATGCCTCATGAGGAATATTGTGTCAGTACAATAAATTTTACCTTATACTAAATATATGCCTCAGCCCTCATGTGCTAATGCTGGTACCATAGTTTTAAAAAAACAACTCATGGCTCCTGCAGTTTTTACTCATACCATTCAATTCATGTGTCTCAAATGAAGGTTCAAAATATTGCAATATATTAATGTATATAGTATGATGGTTCAATTATCAATTTTTGAGAAGCATTGACATATTCAATATTTAGAGTTGATTTATTAGATTTAAATTAGGCTTCTATTATGATATCGTAAAAACATTATATTAGAAAAAATTGTGACCAATCAGATGGTATTTATCAAAATTCTTAGGTGGATTTTGATTGGCCAAAGTTTTGCTAGTACAATATCTTTACTAAAACACCCGATATCCAATATGAGAAATTCGGGAACGATTGTAGTTTTATCCCACTACCTTAGTGTTATTTTATCGTTTATTTATTTATTTTTTTGGGAAAGCATGTAGACAATTTAATAGGGTACGATCTCCTCATAGTTCCCTAAATAAGCATTCTAATTGCTTGGCCCTTCTTTGAGTAAATGCAATATAATTGATTGTAAATCATGGTTTGTTAATATAATTTCAGAGGAAGTTCATTTATGCTCATCTCGTTTTTCATAAATGAGAGGTAGCAGGTGGAAAGGCAAACCTAGCTCGTTTTTCTTCTGTAGTAATAAAGGTTTTGCCAGACTCAGATCGGATGGATTTGCATGGTTCGACCATTCGAGCCAGTGACCAAAAAGCTCCAAATTAAATATTTTCTTGGATGCCATTGCCATGCATTCTTATAAATGTATACTTGGTGACATCCTAAATATATGTCCTCGTAGAGATGTCATAGTTTTCAGTATTTTATTGTTTATGAACTGAAAGAGCCTTAAAGACAATCTGGAACCATTTGCTATCTTTTCTCTAATTTTCTTTTGAGCAAGCTGAGCAGTCAAACCAGTGAACAGACCATTTGACCCAAAAACCTAAGCAAACAAGTGAAAGAAAACTGTCTGTGGCATTTTATATATAAAACGCTACACCAATAAATAAATACTATGCAATATTCAAGGATGTCCACTATTCATTCTGTGAAGCAAATTAACCTCTTAAATGAGTACCAGTCCCAGATTATTACATTAAAAAAATGATCCCAATGCATCTCATAAATTGCAATGACAAAGCCAGATTTTAATTACAAAATTTGTATTAGTAAGCTAAGTAAGTTAATACTACTGGTTCAAACTTCATTTCATGTGGTGTTCCATCCAAATTTGAACCATCAAATAGGGTTCAACGCATCAAATACCCAAACTAATGATGACACCAGAAACATGATTGCCCATTATGGGTTCTGGAAGATAAGATTTACACGCAATGGTCTAATGCAAAATTTCCAAACACAGTATTCAAGGTCCAGTAATTGGATGTTCATCAACATCTATAAATTAATAAGTTTTTATTTTCTACTCTCTACCCATTTGGGCCTCTTACTTTTGTAGCAACTTATCTAATTAAAGAAAACACAGAAACAAATTATGCCTCTGTCTCTCTCTCTCTCTCTCCATCCAAACCTCCAAAGCTGCACCTGTTGATGATCTCTTCTTTATATTTTGAGTCTTTTGACAATCTGCATCAAACCCAGAGAAGCAGCCAAGAGAAATAGCCAATTATTTCAGGTCACAGTAGGTGCTCTACCTTTTGACCTTATTATTAATCTTCTCACTAGAAAAGACATTCCTAGAAACAACTCTCCCCTTCACTTTACAGTTTACACAGCTTTTTGTTTAATTATTTCAAGATTTGTTTTATATCTTATTTTATAATTAAAATAGCTGGCAAACCCAAATTAATAATTTAATCTTAGTGTTAATCCATAGTATTGTCATAGGAAATGAAGATAAAATTGATGACGACTGACGAGGTCAATGGATAGGGGATAGTGGATGCATCTGCTGATATTGTTTTTTCTAATCCTAGAAAGAGTTGTCTCCACAACCCAACAAAACCCATCAACCAATCATCTTCTAAAGGGCATCAAATCCTGTGATCATACATTTTTGGAGTCTTACACTGCTTCCCAAGAAGGATTCTCTTTGTGACTGCATTAAAAGATGACCCCATTCACCCATTTTTTTAATTTGTATGTTCCCTTAGTGGGATTAGTTTACTCATTACTTAATTTTCAAACCAATCTCCACCCTTGATCTTTCATCCCCAAACAAGTCCAAATCAAGGGCTGCTAGCCTGCTATTGTGGGGGACCATGCATTGGTAGCATATCAACCGTTAAAATTAATCAAAAGATCAAAACAATGTTATATCTCTGCGTTCCTTCTGCATGTTACAATCTGAGTTTTAAAATCAAGACAAAAAATTGCTTGTCTGGGAAGACTGAGATCGTGATTAACAAACAATCAAGTCATTGTTTAGGATTAAATTCCCACGAAATCCAAAATCCCCACAATGGCTAGACCCCAAATTAATTAAAATTTAAAAAGAAAAATAAGATAAAATAATATAAGAAAGTGGAATAACAATAGAAACAGTTCATGCTTGGGTTTTTGATTCTTGAATGATGATGATGATTTCTCTAGTTTCCATGACATTTATTTCTGAATGGTGTGCAGTAAAGCTGTACGAAGACATACATCATTTCCCAAAAAGAAATGCACAAAGGCAACTTTACCATGTACTGTCAAAAGTATTTCATCTCTCAAACATAATCCTTCCTCACAAACACGAGTCTGAATGTCTGATCTGAATCTGCATCCACCTTACCCCTTAAATCTTCTGATTTTACTTACAGTCACTGTCAATAGTACATCCCCCTCCCTTGTGTCTTGTTTTCATCAAACCACAAGTTACTACACCCATTACTGCTAACTAGTTGCTTAATCTCCTCGAGACCATAATCTAATGGAGGTTCTACCAGCATCTGATCGTTCGGCTTCTGGCTCGGGGTCCATCCATCAAGCCCACATCCACCGTAGACGTTACCTCCGATCATGAATTTCTGGTTGTCGAAAACATCAGTGTAGGAAAAGCTCTCCAAACCCATTTGTTCACCATTGCCAACACCGCCACCGCCACCGCCGCTGCCACCGTATTCATACTCCATCTCTTTGCCGTAACTGATCTGATTACAACTCCCGTCCGAGGAGCTGCAACTGGGTTCACCTCCGAACATGAGGAGACCCTCTTTCACTTGATAATTGTGCATGGGGCTCATGAAACCGTCTTGGGCTTGAAGAAGAGTACTAGTTGTTGCTGTTGCCGTTGATGTGGTTGTGTAGGTGTTGCAGTTACTCAAAAGATTTGATGGGATTGAAATGGGTTCAAGGCCTACGACAGATTCACTTGGGTTGTAATAAGAACGACTCCCTTGATACGATGACGATGACGACGACAGAGATTGTGAGGGTGATGATACTGCCATTGGAAGATGAGTTGGAAGGGATGGTTGATGATGAGGTGCCTTTCTCTGAGAAGGAGCCATTCCCATGATTTTCTTCTTCAGCTTTGTGTTCCAGTAGTTTTTGATATCGTTATCGGTCCTCCCTGGCAACCGAGAAGCTATTATCGACCACCTGCACTTGGTTGAAATGAGCTCTCCATTAGAAGAAGAAATATCTGAGATTCCCATTAAAATCTCTACCAGAGTATTCATTAAAGATCTAAACTTGTCGTGCATGCAAAAGAGTTGTATACGAATAGCGGATTTTCTGAACTATATATATATATATATATATATATGATTTTTTTTTCTTTTTTTTTCCCGAAAAAAACCATTTAATGCTTCTTTGTTCTTTTCCTCATCTTTTCCCTTCTGTGAAATATATAAATGAATCTCGTTTAACCTTCACATAGGAAGAGAAGGGGAACAGAAAACGGATGATCAGATTAATTTTTGGTAATCGAATTATTAGAAGTGAAAAAAGAAAAAAAAAAACTCTAGCAGAAATGCATTTATATACTGAAACATGAAAATATATTTATGCTACCTGCTTCCAATGCTTGCATAGAGACTCCAGATTATTCTATCTTCCTCATCAGAAAATTCTCCATGTTTTATATTGGGCCTTAAATAGTTCAGCCATCTAAGCCTGCAACTCTTCCCGCACCTCTTCAGGCCTGACAGACAGAAAGAAACCATTCGAGATTACAAACATGGAAGACAGAGAGAGAGAGAGGGAGGGAGCAAATCAAAACCTTTTTATTTGATCAAGAGGATCCTTCTCATACTAACCAGCTTTTTGTGGGAGAGAAATCCAATTCCCACCAGTCCCATATTTCTCTATGAACTCCTTGAGCTTGGCATCTTCCTCAGGTGACCATGGTCCCTTCTTCACGTTTGCCTTGTCGCAGCAAGGAGCCCTCCCCATTTCTCCCCTGAAGCTTTTCTTCTCTGATGGATTTGTCTCTCCTTTCAGACCCTTTTGAGGAATAAATCTAAAATCTTCCTCCCCAAATGGTGCCGGTGGTTGAGTGCCTTTCTTCAGAAGACCTTCTGCGGTGCTGGACAGGAGGATATATATACATATATATATATATATTGAGAGATGCAAGAAGTCAAAAAGGATTGGCTTTTCAATGATTTTAAATATATATGTCTCGCTGATGGCTAATAGAACTTTCTCATCATACTTCATAATTCATATTCATAAATAACCCGTCCCCATATACATTGGAATGGAACCTTACATATCCAGACCCTTACTGGGTCTTTTGATCCCTAGTTCCCTTCTCTTCTCTGACTTTCTCCCTCTCTTCTAAAGAATTCAAAGACTTGTTTGGTGGTGAGACTGAGGCACAACAAGCCTTTTATGAGGCCAAGTCATAGGCAGACCATTGTTGTTTAACTCCCATTCCCACGTATACAGCAAGAAACTCTCTCTCTCTCTCTCTACATAGTCAAAGCTCCATTTTAGTTTAATGGGTCTGTCCTTACGGGCCCACCCACTTCTTTAATATTTTAATGTGGCAGAATAGTCATGGATGCTGATTTAGGCCAGGCCAATAGGGAATAGTCATGGGTCCAACAACCGGGTCGGGTCAAGATCATAGCACGCCTAAAAAAGCAAAGTAAACCAATCATGTTGCCGAACACCCATTGAACCATTGTGCCTAAGACTGGGGGTGATCAGATACATCGACTGTCTGATCCCACCCACGGACGCCTACTTCCGGGGCTGTCCATAACGTCAGAGCTACACTGTCAAATCAATCATCAATTTAACACATATGGACAGTAGGAAACCATTATACCCTACACGGTTGTTGCACATTGGATCATTTTATTTATGTTTCTATAGTGGGCCCTTTTCGTAGAAAGATGGTATATCAGAAGAGGAAAGGCCCAAAAGGACAAATTGTAAAGGACCTCTGCTCTGGGAGATCTTGTTTGCCAAATCATTCAGAGCCCATGGTCCTATCCATCCAACAAGTTGACTTTCATCTGTGGATCTTTTCTTTTTGGGTCATCTCTTCTTTTAATATATATATGTTGCTCTGCATTTTCATGTACAGAGCTCAAGTATTTCAATCTTTTATTGGGCATTAGAGAAACTCCTCAATTTGTATCAAGATAAGAACAAAATAGATAATGCATTAATTCTTTGCAGTTTTACCAATGTCTCTGATTTTTGTTTTACATGGTCAAAAATCAAAATGTAGTGGGTCCTGCCCAATTCAGCTTCAGCCCGATACAACCATCGGACCAGTCCAACTTTCGTGAAACATTGGGTTGAAGTAACTGCTGATTAACTAGGTAGAATAGACACTGTTTTATTGATGCATCACAGGCCCAAGAATATTCGAAAGTTGTCATCTAAGGGTAAGGGGCAAAGCAATGGTTGTGTGGGCCAAGCCACTGGCCAGCCTCACGCCGTCGACTCCGGCCCATCTTTCATCTGGCCATACCTGTAGCTAGCTGATAGGGTGCATGGCTTAGAAAAAGAAAGAAAGGCAATCACCAGCAGTCAGCTTGGAGCCTTGGACGACCCATAAAGCCACAGGAGTGTAGGAAAACTAGTCTAATCGTACTAGCTAGGGTTGACAGTACAGAACAGACATACCCTACACTCTATGACTGATTTAAAAGGTGTTGATGCAAGTAAAATCCAACCACCCTAAATGATCACTATATATCCATACCAACCCATTCAAGGGGTGGCCCACCAATGAATAAAAGGTGGGCCATGCAATTGTATGGAAATGTAGCATAGCCCATTTACAGTTTTACTTACACGCATCCTGATCCTTGCTTTTATATATATTCATCATATGTAATAAAAACAACCTCATATGATCATATCACATTATTTTCGGTAGTCTTGTTAAGGTCTAAAAGGAAGCTGCCCCACACGGTCACAATTTGGTGTATTAAAAATGTCCAAAAATAAATTGAGGCTTTGATTAGTTGATTGATACACTAATGAATTGTATTTTGTTCCGATTAAAATATGTAACCGAAGCTTCTAGGGAGTAAAACTGGGTCCCATCTATTTTAATCTTGATCTACTCGTTGGTTTCCTGGTTCTATATATATTGGAAATTTGCGGCGTCTAACACACAATTCAACCATGACGTTTTAATACGTGTTACATTATTCCTAAAGGTGGCATAAATTCATGGTGTTCCATTCCATTTTCCAATGTATCTCAACTCAAGTACGCTAGCTATGTTTGTAATTGTAACATGCCAAATGGGACCAAACAAAGATAAGAAAAGCTTAGATGTTCACAGTATCAGAACCCTCCATTGAATGGGTATGAGTCTCATTTAGAAGGTCAACTGGGTCCAAAACCGACTTTTTGTTTTTTTTTTTTGTTTCAAAATGAAGAGATCTTCGTTAACTGGTCGTAAAAAATAGAAATAATTACATGAGAAGATCGTCTAGAGTGGAGTTGTTGTTTTTAACGTTTTTTTGTTCATACACATATATACATTTAAAAGGTAGACAAGCTTTTCATCTGATGTTGCTTTATTTGTTGTTGCTTTATTGGGGGACCTCATCCTTTAGAGCTTTATTGTGGGTCCAAAACATGACAACTTATAAGAGCTTTATTATAGACCTCAACGTACAATATCCAACATAGTGATTTCTTTTATTTTTCAAATGAGCTGTGTTGTGTTTATTAGGCTCATATGATGATGACACACGAAGAAGACTTGGTATACATGACTTGATTAATGGGACCCAAACGGTAATGCCACACATCCGTCATATATAAAATGCATGTGGTCTATATAACCAACCACTCAATCTCTGATCACACATTTATGGCCGGCACCAATATCGGAAAAGTACGGACTGGTTCAATGTAGATTAATGAATTCTAGTGCAGATCTATAAACATTCAAAATATCAAAAATTCCTATTTTATACATCAATGCCCATTCTTAAATTGGTATCAATTTCCAACTGGCACTTACTTCAACTCTTCAACTATACTTTGGGTATAAAAATTCTGACCCTGAACTGAACCTTCATTGTCCCTATTTTCATTAGTCTCACAGCCTACTATTCAATCATTGCTAATCTGAATTCCATCAAACAATGACTCCCTTGATTTATGTTCTCGAATGCTAAGTCATTGTTCTATTACATATGCTGGACGTGCTAATTGGCTTCTCCCACTTGAGGGGTGATATGCTTTGCTTCTGATGATGATTATTAATGAAGTACATCTGTTCATAGGCGGGGTAGCCCAATTATCTGGACCGACTATGGTTGGATCTGAACATATTATTAGGCCCGTTGACCCAGACTCGGGCCCTATTATCTAAGCCCAACTTAATTTTGGGCCGGGTCAGGATTTTACCTTAGGGATATATTAGGCTGACCTAATTTTAGTTCACACCAACCTAAATTTTACCTTGGGGTGAGGGTTCAAGTTGAGCCCTTGGAGGTGTTCTTTTTTTTTTTTTTAATTTACTTTTTGAATTTTGAGAGGGGGGAAAATTGGTCAATGGAATTTTGATTCCCATTGATCAAGAAACTAATGTTTTTTTTTAGATTTATGTGGGGATTAGGGAAGTTTATTTTCTTGGTGGGTAAATAACTTTCCCCCTAATAACACTTGAATGGGACAAAAATGCCCCTTTTAATAATAATTTATTATGGCTAAAATGGCTATTGCCTTATTTACCTTAGAAATAAAAGAACATGGGTAAATGCACTTATCCGGATAACTCTTTTCAATGAAACGCTTACCTGGACAAATAACTTACCAAAAAGTGAATGCGGCCCTTGTGTATCATGTTTATGTTATTTACTGGGAGAAAAAAATAATCATCAAAAATAATATGTAAAGACTGTAATTAACAGGGTGATTGTGAATTTGTGATCATGGAGGTTAATTTGAGTCTCCATAGGTCTAGGATGAGAAGAAGTGACTGTAAAATTAAGCTCTTCAAGTTCCATTTGTTTGCAGCACAAATCTGAAATGGATACAAATTTTGCATTTGGTTCAGCTTTGCATCTATTTGTTAGTCATTATGATTTGCAGTCCTACATAATGCAAAGTTTATATCTTTTCTCTCTTCTGCACTCATTGGCAATACAAATTCGGCATCCTAAAAACTGATGCAAATTTTGCACCACCTTCTTCCCACCTCAGTTCTCCCTCCTATATATAAACTGGGGGACCACATCATCTTGCTTCATATTCACTGCAAAACGGAAAAAAAAAACCCTTCTATCTCTATTCACTTTCATAAAAAGATAGGCCCATATAATTTAGATTTGTATTTTACTTCTACAAAATCAAATCTGAATCAAAATAAAGCAAAATTTATATTCAGCCTATTTGCACTTCCATACATTTACACCGGTGCAAACAAAGTTCGCCCTGTGACACCAAACTGAGCCTCAGGGCATGATTTCTAAACCTATGCCATCCTACTTCTAATCTAAAAATATATATTTCTGGGACTACTTGTGAACATAATTAAGTGAATCATGTCCTTTTTATTATTGACTATTGTATGCTTATTTTTATATTAGGTTGTATTTTAATAGGCATCTCACAAAAAAAATGGTATCAAAGCATCCTAATAGCCAAGCAGGGTTGGGGCCCAGAGAAAATCTGAGTTATACAATGCATGGTTAGATAATTGAGATGTCAGTCATACAAATAATTTGATTTTCAGAAGTATGCCAACAGTTGTATGCTGTTGATGGTCCTGACTTGTCATACTAGGGTTTTTCCATGTGGCAATTAATTGAGGAGAGGAATATTCTGGGCTTAAGCTTTACAAATTATCTTATCAAGTATAAAAAAGCAAAGCATGGATGCTTTGTAAAGATTCCCAGATTCAAATTTATATACAATTCTTAAAAAAGAAGTCTGTTACCTGTCAACACATGCATTCTCATTCACACATTATATTTTTCTCACATTACAATGGATTCTTCCTACTAAAGTTGCAACCCTTTTCATCAACTTTTCCTACTACCATAAAGCCTTTAATTACAACAAGACAAAAAGTCTTAAACCATGGTCCACGTGTCACCCCAACAACCCGTTTCAGACCTCTTAATTTGGGTTTAATTAGGTTCAGGGGATTAAACCTGAAACCCAATTCTTCAATTTGCTTTTGGGAAAGGATAACTTAGAAAAAGCGAGTATATATTGAACTTTGTTATATGATGATTGAGTGAGTTGGGCTCTCAATCACTGCTTTGTTTCTTCTTCTCTTCTGGGCTTAGAGAATCTTCAAATTAATGAAAAGAAAATCTTCAACAAAAAATTAATCGTTTGAGGCTCACAAAAAAGACAAATGTCAATCGTCACTTGTATGGACTCTGCATGGCGAGGAAGAGATGTTGGTTTATTTTTTTTTTCTCAATAGTTGGCAAACCAACCGAAAGAGAATTGAAAGGCTGTATTGTATTGATGATGATTATTAAAAAAATAAATAAGATAATTAAGCTAGAGTGGCACTAATAAATTATGACCCAATTCCAAATTACAAATGCTCTGGACCTCTTCATGTGTAGTGTAGAGTCGGTATCATACATGAAATCATCAATCCATGCACATCAATCTCTATCATATACCTACATCCAAGTTTGATGAATTGACATTACTCTAAGATCTTGCACCAATCGGAAGATACGGGTCATTGAATATTGGTCGGTTTAGACATGAAGAAAACTCTACGTTATCGAATTTAATGCCTTACAATATGGGTATCAGAAGCGACCCGGTTAGAAGCCGGGTCGGTCCAATCCGATGAACCATTTTAAACTTCTTTATTTTATTTTTTTTCTATAGTGATTGGTAGCCTTTGAAGTTTGCTTGGAAATCAAGAAAGATGGCAATATATATTGGTAGAAAAAAGAAATTACAGAGAGTCCATGGATGCTTGTTGTAAGGAAGATGTTGATGTGTGTTGGTCCCGACTCCCAAATTTAAGTTGGGCCCTAGTGGGCTCTACTATTTGTGTCGTTTTGTTGAGGAGGATGGATTCCAAAGATGCAAATACTTTGTGCTGTTATTCTTATTTTCTCTTTCAATACAGCTGGTAGGGGTGTTTTCATCTCATTTAAAAATTAAAACAGGGAAGGAAAAAAGAAACAAGGATGTGATGGTTCAATCTGGCCCTATTCGATCCTTAATTTTTTTTTTCTTTTTTAAATGTCAAAGCAAACCGTTAAGGACTTTCGGATCAAGCATTCGGGTGAGAAAGTTAGAGTTGGATGCCCGGTTGACCCGAGCGAGTGATAGGGAGAATCCATCCAGTCATGATCGATCGGTGTTACAGGTGAACCGTGAACGACTTCGAAATCCCAATATGTAAATGGACAAGTGGTGAGTGGCGTGGCACGGTGGCAGTATTGTTATTTCTACAAAGGGAGAGGGTGATCCTTCAAGGTTTAATTGAAGTCAGTAGGAAGATTACTACACTGTACTTTGGTTCGAGTGACAATTTCATCTCCAATTTTTAAAATAGTATTTAAATTTTCAAAATGTGATAATCAGTACCTAAATATTAAAAGTATAACAATTCAGTATCTATTGTTAATCAGTCATTAAGTAATATTTGAAAAATTAAAAATGTGCTAAAAAACCATCTAATTCTCTTTATTAATTATATTGACAAAAAACTGAATAGTCTCAAATTGTAGATTCTTTTAAACAGTCATTAATTTTTTTTTAATATAAGAAATTAGGATTTGGAGTTGTTCTATTTTTTATCAATATTTAGATGATTGATAAAGAGAATTAGATAATATTGAAAAGACATTTTTGATTTTTCAAATATTATTTAATGATTAATTAATGATAGGTACTAAATTGTTATATTTTAAAAATTTAAATACTAAATTATCACATTTTTAAAATTTGGGGACGAATTTATAACTCGAGCCAAAATAAAGGATACAGATAGGGAATTTTCTCTTAGGATTAGTAGAACTGTTGACGATTTGAACTTTAGTCAAGTAAACCAAACTGATAATAACTGAGATTCGAGCGAGAGAGAGGGGTGGGACCGGCTGATGGGTGATGGCGCCACATGTGGCGTGCCGGTTTATGAGTGGTGGGGAGTGTCAAGTGTGTGATTTGGAATCCGAGCCGATTGAAAGGGTAGAAACGTGGCAGAAGTGGGGAGTCGCCCAAAATTAATCTCTGTGAATGATTTGTGGGTCCCATCTTTGTTTTTTAAGGTGTTTAGTTCTCAACGTGAGGTGGGTGCGACAGTGAGAGTGTGGCTTATTGTTGGATTTTGTGGTGGTTTCTGGGTTCTCATCAGTCATCTCAATGTACGGTCTCTCATCGTGTTGGCATAATGGCAAGCCTCCTCTCCCTCTATTTCTACGTGATGAAAGGGGCCCACGTATGCGTCAATCATGGCCTTCTAAATGGGTGGACCGGCGTCCCGGGCCGTCCCCTGTTGACTCGGACAACCCTAACCCTTATCTCAACTATATGGAGTCGGTTAAAATCAAATCTAGTTTTTTCTTTTTTTTTTTTGTGTATTGACGAGAATTTGGAACCGACAAGCTCATATTGATTGAGTTTCTGTATCTTCTATGGAAAATATATACAAAAAAAGTGAAGTTAAAGTAAGGAAAAAGGAACAGAGGTTGAGAGGCTCAGAACCCAGAGAAAGAAATCTAAATTCTGCGGATAAAACGACCAGAGGCTCAGAAGTCAGAACCCAGAGAAAGAAATCTAAATTCTGTGTTGTACGTTGAGAACTTCTTTGTCAGAGCAGCTTTTCCTTGAGAGTTACAATCCTTTTTTGTCTTTTTTTCCTTTGTTTTTTTTTTTCATAGGGAACATGACTCATTTGGTGGTGAAGTAAAACTCTGCAATTATTATTCCTGCTTAGCAGACTAATCTTCCTAAGTCATACTAGTATTCAGTTTTATTTTCCAGGTCTCAAATTCAAGCGACGATGATGATGAGTTGATCTCGAAGTCATCGAAGTCATTTAAGAATTGCAGCTTTGATGTTTTTGTTTGCAGAAATTATTTGGAAAAAAAAAAAAACAGAACTAGTCTTTAATAAGACTTCTTCCAAGAATATGATGACTCTTTAGATGAATTTTCCTCCTTTTTTTTATAGCTCAGATGGCTCTTCATTGGAGACACAGAGAGAGCAAGACTGAAGTAGATGGTGCCGGGGTTCTCTTCAATCCCAAGCTAGCTAACGTAACTTGTTGAGCTCAGAGGCATAAAAGTTCATTTTGTCAATACATTCAGACTACAGCAATATTCCAAGGTCCAAACAACACAGAAAAGTCTTGGATTTAAAAATAGGTTAGACTATTTACTAGGTCTGGATTAATATCATCACAATGAGGTGGTTACAATGTCCAAGTTCACACAAAAACAATTTATAAAAAAAAAAAAAACATATGATCGTATATAATTTTTAGTTTGGTTTTTAATAATTAATGACAACCCCATCTTAAGTCAATGAAGATACCTAATCTAATCGACCCAGATTATGCAATTCAGTGCTGTTGAATAAATAGTAATGTTTTGCATGATATAATATATATAAAATGTATATTATAATTTGATATTTATGAGCTAACTAACTAAACTTTTATTATTAATTGTTTCAGTTCAATCGGTTTGCATTGTCATCTATGGTCGTGCTCATATGGTCGTGCTCATCACTTCTGTAATCAACCCATGCATGTATGTGTCAATCATGGCCTTCTCTTGGGTGGACCAGATGATTAGATGTATATTGAGCTCTAGAATTTTGTTTAGGTTTCCCTTGTTCTAGAAGGAAATGGAAATAATTTTTTTTTTCTATTTCTATTTCTTAACAAAGTTTGTTGGCACACTCAATTACACCTAAGAAGGTGCCAACTGGTTGGTTGGTAGGGTTTTGTCTGATTGTTGCAGAGACTTGGGATTTAATCCTACCTGCATTATGGTTGGAAAGGTTTTGGGCGTAGGGATGGGCTTACCTCCTGTTGTGTAGTCCCATGGAGCAAAACTTGATATCACAAGATGCTGGCGGGTTAATTGGTGAGGTCTCCAGTTGATTAATTCTTCCAGAGAGACTTGAGACGGAATGCCTGGGGTTGAATTCAAACCTACGCCCCACAAACACCCCACAGCATATCCCAATCATGTATTGAGAACATCTCCCACTGACAATTTTGGGAGATGTTTCCAATTTACACTGAGATGTGCATGTGGAGCGCCCTCTTGAGCACCAGAGAGAAAAATTTGCACGTTTGTTGCCCATTTTCTCATATTTTCTCTGGTTTCTACCAACAAAAGACAGACCTCAGTTAAGTGATGACAAATAGGAAATGGTGTCCATAATGTATGTGGGTTTGATTCATTAACGTGCATTTTCTTGGAGAAAATAGAAGGAAAATGCTTTGGCGTACCAAAAAAAAAAAAAAGGTTCAGTTTTGGTTCCTTCAAAGATAAAACAACAGAGTGGGTGAAATCTGTCATATTAAATATAGCTCCTGGTCATGGGCCATGGAAGGTGAAGACAGGATTCAATCCTAATAACAATCTCCACAAACTTTGCCACCATTTTTAAATTGGAAGTAGGTTTTAACCTCAACGGATTTACATAGCACGTTCCAATTTGGATTTCTTCTGGAAATTCCTTAGCTTAAGACATGAAATTTCAATACTTGTGTCATATAATTCAGCTGGGACTCAAAACTAAGTCAAAATGCTGGTTTATGCATAGGGATGAATATCATATTATTGGTGTGGCTAGAAAGTCTAAGATACCATTTTTCTTCCACCATAACAAACTATAGTTAATGACGATGACCATCCATTGTTGCATTGATGAGCAAGGCTCATATATAGTGTGAATACCCTAAATATGCGGGTTTTGTGTACTGAGAGTTCTGAACTATGTAACTCTTGTTTATTTCTACTTATGATTTACTTTTTTGTTTAGACAGATTAATAACGGATGGGGTATGGGCTCTGTCAACGATTGAAACTTTTTAGAAAGTTAAAATTCTTAATAAAGCATGCATCAATGACCTTGACAATTGATACATATGTATATTTTGAATCTTATTCAAAGAGTATACATTTTATCAAAATGATTATAAATATGTAGGCCCTTTAATGATGTTGTAGGGAGGTCATCTCCCTTGGGTCAATCCTCCTACTGTTTATTCTATACCATAAAAAAGGACCTCCAGAGAGGGAAGACACAAAGACCACCCTGCCCTCCCCAAGGGAATGGTCTTAGTTTTGGGGCTGCATTTAGTCATCTAGATCAAGTCAGAAAAGAAAGGATAAGGCTGCATTTGGTTGGTGAGAAAAAGTCAGAAAGGAAGAAAATGAAAGGGATAACTTATGAGACTTCTTTTGGTAATTTGGTTGTCAAGAAAAAGTCAAATTAATTCAAATGTTTTTTAACTATTATATATGGGGCCCCAACAATGACTTCCAACTGAACACACTGAAAACAGACAGTGTTGAAAGTCCCACCAATTTGTTGCCATAAATTCGTAGGATGATTTTTTTTTTTTAAAAAAAAAAAGCGTGGGTCATGCACTCATTCTTTCTTTAATTTGACCCAAAATAAAACAATGCTTTTTGATAGAACAATTGGCAGGATAGAATTCATAGCCGACTCCAAATACTTAGGATTCTTTAATGGGGCTAACTTGAATTGAGCTACTTTCTTTGAGTTTTTCTGTGATTTTCTCTATAATGAATACTAGTTAATGACCATCCTATTACATATTTTGTTTAGAGCCCACTATTCACAGGGTGAATTTTGGTTGGGATTTTTGTTTGAATCAGATCATGGTCTCTTTCTGCAAAAAAAAAGGGTTAAAACTGTATCTAGTCCATCCTCCCAAGACGTAGATAGCTGGGACCAGCATTGGTAATGGCCTTTATTTTTATCTTAGGAGATTAGATCAGGTTTAAGTTACTTAACCATCCATTTCATCTAAAAAATGAGACTCATGTCAATATAAGATATTGAAAGCATTGGGTAAAGGTTTTATTTACCCCTTTTTTTTTCGGCTAGCTACTTGTTTGAAGTTGGGAGAAGACTTTCAAATCTCATAAATTTTGGTGGAAGTAAGAGTTTTAGGGGATGTTTGGAACCATGGTCGTTTTTCAGAAAAATGGTGCCACATCGGATCCACATAGGCGTTTCAATAAATGTCCATGTATCTCATTGTTTAGTTCAGCCGATTATTAAAAAACCGGGCATGCCTTAAAAATTGAGACCCCACCGATTCAACAAACGCCAAATTTGGCGTTTCATGCATCGATGAACCGTTTCCCCCAATGGTTGACTGATGTGTATCCTATGTGGTGCTTACCTATTAGCACATACATGAAAAAGGTGATGAAAATCATCTTACCAAACAGCATAGTGTTGCTCACTGCCTACGTGGTAGAAGCGTTTTTTATTTTTTTTTTGTAAAAAACGGGTCTTGGAAGCATGGGCATTTTTTCTTGAAAATCGGTCCCAAAAAGTGCCCACACTTCCAAACACTATGTTAATGGAACTCCTACATTTTTTCGAGACCAATCAAGAAAGAGAAAGGAAATATAAATTGATTATATTATTTCAACCAAAAATGTATCATACCTGAAAAACTCCTAAGGCTCATTTTGGAAAGAGCACAAATGCATATATGTACACTATTAATAAATATATACAAAATAATACAAATTAAATACAAGGTTTACACTGTGCATACTTGTATTTGTACTCCATCTAAACTGAGCCTAATGCTGTGTTTGGAAACAATGTAAATAAGGGTGAATGCAAATATGTAGAATGTAAAACGGTTCATATAAATTGTAAAATTGGGTTAGTTTTAAATTGACAATTTTACCTTCTTATCAAACAGATTTTTAGCTGTAATGGATGCAAACATGAATTCCAATAAAGCATATGCTTTTTATCAAAAGCCCACTTGAGTGCAAATTTACATCTTTTTTATTAATGTACTTTCACATATTATCAATGTAAATATGCATTGGTCTGTCATTTGCCAATACATAAATGTAATGTTGCCAAACACAGGCAAAAGTGAACCAAAGAACAAATTTACCCTGAACCGGGATTTACACTCCATTTGCATTTGCATCGTTTCCAAACGCAGCCTAAAGATGGAATTAATTAGAAGGAAAATTAATTGTCCCAGAATGCAAAACAAGTGGCCGGAGGATGCTAATCATATTTTTATATCCCATCAAATGGCAAGCCAAGTGAATTGGGTCTCTTGCTGACACCCTACCAAGATGATCTAATACTGCACATCTCATACATGTTGGGTCCCAGTCTCATGGTGAAATCTGTGATGTGTTGGAATGTGTTTTGTTGGCAAGACCACAAGAGATCTGGAGTTTGGTCATCCTTCATAGAGTTCAAATCAGCCCCCCCCACAAGACTGCCCCCCACAACGTCCCACAGCACATCCCTGCCGTGTATTGGGAACATCTCGTGATAATATCAAGAATAATAATGTCATCATTGGGAGATGTTCCCAATACACGGCAGGGATGTGCTGTGGGACGTTGTGGGGGGTTGATTCGGTCTCCATAGAGATGGGGCAGATTCAAGGAAAACCCGAAACTCTGGGGGGTCGGGGATGGTATGTCCACCCCGACCCGACTATTTTATATAACATAACATATATAAAATTGTTAATATATACTAATGCATATACTAATACATATTATATTATATTATATAAAATAGTTCTAGGTACGTTTCAAAAAAAATAAAAAAATAAATTTATAAATATACAAGTAAGAATGATCCGAGCGAGGCGGGACAAAGTCAGAGATCCCCGTTCCCCACATGGACGGGGATGGGGTTAAGATTTTTAGCCCCGCCGGGATTCAGGGCGGAAAGAGGGCGGGTAATTTCAATTCAGGGTCGGGTACGGGGCATGTAAAACCCAGTCCGAAATATGAAACAAACCAGTTAATTATTCTAGACTAGTGGATAGAATTTGATTAACACAAAAAAGATAAGTATATGATTACCATTGGGAAAAAACTAGCTATGGTATTAATGGAAAATAGGAATGAAAAAATATTCAATAACAAAATGCATAGGCCCCTGGAGAAAATAAAGAAAGCCCAATAAAATATATTATGGAAAATAGATTATATTGAAGCCCAATAAAATATTATGGGACAAATAAAATAAAAAGGAAGAAAAATCATATGGGTCAAATGGACCCCACCCGGCCTGATTGGTGTCTTCGAAGTTCGATCATGGTTGTGGAGATGTGTGCCAGCTTGGAAGCTCACAAAATGGAAGAAGAACTAGGTTATCCTCACTGTCATAATTGAAGTTGAAGGTGATTCCAATAAAACTATTTAAGTGCTTAACGGTTCGAGCTAAACTGCAATGGAGATGTCACGTCATAAAGGAGTGTGTGAAGATTGGAGAAGATGTGAACGTCAGAATAAATTATCAACATGGGAAGGCAATCAAACTGTGGATTGGCTTGCCAACTAAGGTCACCAAAGATCAGTTTACACATTATTTGTTTGAGATCATGGGGGTTAACCATATTCTCCACATAGATTGGAAAATGATAATGAGGTTCTTATTCAAATCATCAAAGGAGCAGTCCCTTGTTTTGTCACTCCAATCTGTAAGGCAAGTTTATCCTAGAAAAACAAACAAATAAATCAAGGCATCATCATCGTCATCATCTAAGCCTTATTGGGTTGTCTATATGAATCATGTTTTGAGATTCTGTTCTGTTTAGTGTCATATCCAAGGTTCTTTTTTCTAAGAAAAATGTTACTTGGCAATATTTTTTCACATTTTTGTCCCAATTGTTGTACCAAAGAATATCTTGTCATCTTCAGATATTTAGCAACCAAAAATAGGATAGCTTATCAGTTTTTGCATGGCATGGCATTATTACCATTACATCATCCACCCCCTCTCTAAAAACAAAGGGATGGGGTCCCCCATCTCAAATAACAAAATACAAATACTATAAACAGGAAACTTACACACGTGGGGCAGCCGAACACATCATTCAATGAATCCATCTAATGATCATCTGCAATATAATAAGAAGACAATAACATGATGTGGATACAGATGTTCCTTCAACAAAATGATGTGAAGATGTGCAGTGACCAACCCGTATTTGCAGTGTACTAAAGTCCATCTCTATCATCGTATAGCTCCTGTCTAACTCGTCCCACCCAAAGACTTGAGGTCTCCTTGTTTTAACTCAACATACTTGCCAAGCCTAAAGTAATCATGACAATCTTAGAGCAATAAGCAACGGAACTATAGGAAATACATAGCATGCACAAAGATCAAGGAAACAGATGAATTCATGCATAAGTTTCAGCCTATAGCAATTTGATTCAGAAGTCAATCAGATAATTTAGGTAAATGGATCCTGATCAGCCCCATGATTGAGGCAATTGGCATAAAATGAAAACATCCAACTAGCAAATTGATGCTATTATCCCTTCCTCAAATATCACAGGATATAGTGCACTCAAGTGTGGTTACATTGTATGTAGTGGTCCTATTTTACGTCTTGTATGTCTCAAAATGCACTCATTTGCACCTTTGTAAGCAATTCCAGCTTCCCGCAATTTGACATGTCAGAAATCAGTCTATCATCATGTCAATGATGGCATTGATGGTACCTTTAACTCACTCAAGCATATCTTAGTCTGCCATACACTTTATTTTTACCTTTCTTCTAAATATGCATTTACATGATTTCCATTTACGAGTATATAAATAAATTTCTGTAATTGTGTACATTAACATTTCTACCAAAAAAATAGTAATTGTGTACAAACAAAATTAATTAATATCACAGGTATGAGCTTTAAGGCACAAATTTGTCTATAACTATGGTACCAAAGAAGTCCCATGGTAAGGTTACACAAATTCATGTTCAATAAGTTTATATAAAACTAAGCAGAATGCAAGCAAGAGAAGCCAAATCCCCTAAAGAAAACTAGGGCCACACTCCATAGTTGACAAAACTCTATAAAATTGCAAGGGAAAAGAAAGCCCCATTTTGCAGTGTGATTCCTGCTCCTGACTACATACAAGTTTGATCAAGTCATCAAGATGAATCTTCTTCTGATTCATCAAAATCCCAACTAATTCCAATAAACCCATCAAATTTCACAGTTGCTCTACATTTCTGCACATTTTTCCTGTCTATATAAAACTCTAAAATTGCAGAGGGATTAATTCCTTTCTAAACCCACATTGAGGTACTTCATAGATGTGACAAAATGATACTAAAATTAGATTATGTATGCAATAGAATAATGGTATGTATGTGTAGAGATTCTTGGAGCGAGAAAAGAACATAATTTTTTATGGAATTATGTTCATTCAAATAGTTGTGCTCCAAAGTAGTATAGTGTCATTTCAAATCCTTAAGTAGGTTTTATAAGTCTCATCAAAAACTGAAAACCTAGCAGTCCTTCAATATATTATAATCGCGTGCTCCAAGTAAAACTTGTCACGAAGGCAAGGAGGAATTTTCAACATTGTGACAATATCTCCTTCAAAATCCAAAATAAAGAGTTCAGTGGTGAAATTACCCCAGATCTGATGGAAGCTTGAAACCACCTATTCGTACCCGTTTAAGAGAATGGAGCTGAAAGATTAAGAAAAGGAATCAACTAATATGAAAAATGCAATGTTCAATGTGGGAAAAGAATAAGTGGCACATGATGAATGATATCAGCACCACAAAACTCTTTCTCATAATCTCATGCAAAGGTTTATTGGCTTTGTCAATACACAAATTTGCCCATTCATGAACAGGCTTAGGGATGTTTTCTAACATGAATTTTCTTGTTTTGCTTCCAAAAGCAAAGTTCCCACACCTGGTTTGAAAAAAAAAAGATTCTTAAACAAAAAGCAGAAAACATGTTCTTGATTGTTCAGTGCTTTTCTTGTTTCTTTCTTTTTTTTTTTTTTTTTTGAGAAAAAGTTAATCAGATATCATTAAATAAGACAAGGAGTACATGAGCAGATGTACTAAATAAAGGAAAGAGAACTTAAACAGCAGAAACTCAAAATTACAAGGGGGAAGCCTGTTGCTGTATAAATTTTCTAGGTTGGCTCCAATTTTAGCTAATCCACCTGCAATATGATTCATCTCCCTCGGTATCCACATCAGATTAACATTTAAATTTTCCAAGGAGTCTCTTGCCTCTGACAGATAATGACTCAACCTCCACGGACCCCCCTCCTTGTTTACAAAACTAAAAACAGAAATATGTACTTCAATTGGTTTCAAAAATATGTTTTCCCATGGGGGTTCAACATTATGTTTCGAAAAGCATACAATACTCAAAAAGATTCTGATATTGGCTATGATGGTTCAACATTTGCTCATCTTTCATGTTTTTATTTTTATTTATACTTTGGACTCAAATCAATCTAAATGTCGGTTGGTATGATGCAGAGAAGTGTTAAAGTAGAACTTATAAAAGAGTTTATTTTGTTGTGTGTGCCACAAACCAAATAATAGCCCCATAACAGTCTCATGGAAGTGAAAATACGTCTTTTGTTTTTTCAAAGCCTTTTTTATTGTTTCAGAAACAATGTTATTTTTCTGAATCAAACTTAAAATATTTTCACTTTGTTTTCAAAATCAAACATCCAAGAATGCATCTATGTTGCTGATAAAAAAAAAAAAAGAATGCATCTATGTTTCTTTTGCAGATATGGCATATTTTAGAAACAAGAAAAACAAAAAATTCATGTTGAGGAACACCACTTAATAAAAAGAAAAGTTTCGTAATAATGGAAATCCATTATAATTGTTTTTAAACCTTAGGTGGCGTTTGATAAATCTTAAATCTGAAATCTGAAAAGTTAAAAAGATATTAAAAGTGTCTGAAATCTGAAAAGAGACATAGACGCTTTTTGACTTTTTAGAGGCTCTGAACAGAGAAGGTTGTTTGTGTTGGATCAAACCTTCAGCATCTAAAATTCCTTAATTTTAGTATTTTACCAATTTACCCCTAGAACAGACTATTTTGTAATTTTGAGTTCAATTTGTACTATTTCATAAAATATAATTTATTAAATTCAAAATAATATTGAAAAATATGAACAAATTATGATAAATTATAAAAAAATTATTAAAATAAGAATAAAACTGAAAATACATATAAATTTATAAACTAACAATAAATTATTAAAAGTTAAAATAATAATGAAAATGGTAATAAAGTCCATTAAGCAATGAAAAATTTTAATAATTATCAAATTATTAAATTAAACTATCAAAATATTTAATAATTAATACAAATAAAATTTTAAAATCGAATGCTGCTGCTGAGACAGGGCCACTGTTGTGAGAGAGAGAGAGGAAGAGGGAAATTGAACGCTGCTGCAACTCAGTTGTAGCAGCGGTGGCAGAAAGACAGGGGAGAGAGAGAGAGAGAGAGAGGGAGAGGGAAATCAAATGCTGCTGCTGAGACAGGG
Source organism: Nelumbo nucifera (assembly GCF_055504915.1). Taxonomy (NCBI): domain Eukaryota; kingdom Viridiplantae; phylum Streptophyta; class Magnoliopsida; order Proteales; family Nelumbonaceae; genus Nelumbo; species Nelumbo nucifera. Next base: position 7,333,207 of record NC_142654.1, on the reverse strand, counting down.
AGGGAGGGAAGGAGGGAGAGAGAGAGCAGAACAGACAAAAAGATCAAGATGTCAAGGAAATAGTTCAAAACGGGAAGGTGAATATTAATAAACTGGTGGAGAGGGAGGTGGATGTGGAAAAGTCTCTCGGGCTAGTTTTTTGAGGAAGGGAAGGCTTTGCAAAGATAGCATTGAGAAGTTCGAAAAAAAAAAAAAAAAAAAAGAAAAGAGAAGAGAAAAAGAAGAGGGAAGAATATCTAGAAAAAATAAAGGGGTGGGACGAGGAAGGAGGAGAAGAGGAGGGGTTGGACAAGATTGAGTGAATTGGAAGGAGGGGGAAGACAAGGAAAAGAGGAGGAAGTTGAGGATTCTCAGTTGGAATGTTAGGGAAATGAAGGATGGAAGAGGGAGATAGTGACGATTATGTTTCGAAGTATGGAAGAGAGAGAGAGAGAGAGGGAAATTGAATGCCACTGCTAGGACAGGACCACTGCTGAACAGTGGCGGTGGCGGGAAGACAGGGGGAGAGAGAGAATGGCGGAGGGAGAAGCTTGCGTCGGTGGGTCACCGTCAAGCGGGGGAGAATGAGGGGCATAACGAGAATGGGCATTTTTGTCTTTTAATAGTCTGAAAAACGTTTGAGCGCATTAAGTCATTGGCCCATCTCTTACAAATTCAGATCTGAAAATGCATTTCAGATCCTTTTTTCAAACTCAACCCAAACATAGGTGGCGTCTGAAAAGCAACATTTTCAGACTTCAAAGGTCTCAAAAGTGTTATCAAACGCCACCTTAGTAGTGTGGTAGATCAGAAACAACTAAACCTTTTCATATAGAGAAATAAAGATTTGGTTTTAGGCACAACTACTAGTCACTGTCTGAATAAACATCATTATTAATTGAAAAACAAATAAATACTCAATATGAAACCCAGACATAACGATAAAACAGAAACAGGAATTCTTAGGCAGGAAGAAGGATAGTATCACAAAAGGAAAGCTGACCGTCAGTCCAGCATTTTTGACAAGTTCCCGAACTTCATGATTTCTCCCTTCATGAACCTGTTAAAATTCAGTTAAAGTTCAATTCTGACTTACAAAAGTGATAACAGACAAAAGAGAAGAAAAAAAAACATCAACTACCAAGGTGTGAATGGAAAAATAATATGCAAAACATGGTCATAAATGTTTTACCCTTGATTGACAAAAAATTCAGTGTCATGAGGACAAGAAACCAAAAATGATGCTTAGAACCGATGGATATTATAGAATATGTCAGCAGCTTTAGATCAAAGTATTAGGCAAATCAATTGATGAGGTAGTTGGTATAACCAAGAATAATGATACTATTATGGCCAATTAACTATCCAATGGAAGGAGAAAGTGCAAACTTTTGAAGTGGCTCAAGGTGCAATTAATCTTTTCACATTAATAATAATAATAATAATAATAATAATAATAATAATAATAATAATAATAATAATAATAATAGTAGTAGTAGTAGTAGTAGTAGTAGTACAGGATGAGAACATGTATTCACATTCCATTCAGAAGTAGACTGGGTGGAGGAAATAGCTTTCTACCCCCAGGATATCCCATTACCTACAGTTTATTTATGGCTAAACAGAATGGAGGTGAAAGGAAGGTCATAGTCTCATCAGGTAAATGCTCCTTTCCTGGAAGGGACCCTAGAAAGATCTTTCAGAAGCTAGGGGCTAAGACATTGGTATCCATGACTTTTTGATCAGTAACAAGATCTAGAAAACATTATTACTTAGAAATTTAGAATAAAGAGAACAAAAGTACAAAACATAGAGGAAAGAAGAAAAGACAGATATCCCTAGGTTGTCCCACACAACCTCCCAATACACCTTTTGTACCACAAACAACACTCTTTACTTGGGTAATACTGAATCCCAATACAATTGGCCCCTTGTCCAGTGGAGTGATTGGCGCAATGGTTGGGTTGCTCCATTGCGACCTGGGTGACCAGGGTTCAAATCTTGGAAACAGCCTTTCCAGAATATTACAATTGAGCCCAAAACATTTGATTTTTCTGAACCCCTTGTCTTTCCAAAGAATCAGCCATACTGTTGGCCATTTTCTGGACCCATTGAATTCTTATATCCATACCCTGAATTAGCCACTTAATTTTCTTTAATTTATTTTTATACGTCCATAAGATATTCCCTTTTTTGCAGCCAGTTGAGAGTCCTCTTCTATAATCAGATCATCCACCTACATCTCCTTTGCTTTGATTACCCCTTCTATAACTGCCACCACTTCTGCCCTCAATGAGTCCCCAATGTCAATTGGACCTGAGTAAATTGCCACACCTTACCTAACTCATTCCTGAATAACCTCCCATCCAAGAAGGGTCTGGATTCCCCCTACTACCACCATGAAAGATCAATTTTATGTACCCCTCAGATGGTGGAGTATAATACATGCTAACCCCCTACTTCCAGCCACTTCCTTACTATAGAAGTCATCCACCAAGAATCTGAAAAAAGCTCTAGAGACTTCAGCCAATGGACAGCTCTATGTTGTTGCATTCCTTGTATCTCCACATGACTCTACCTCTCTTCTTTGGGCAGACAAAGGTAAAAAATGAGCAAAGAAGTTGAAAATATTAGGAGCATAGTTGTCAAGGCAACGCCTAGGCGACAAGGCACCCTTGGAGGCTCGCCAAGCAATTTTGCATACTGTGTAATAAAATACTTCTATATTGTTATTTTTTTTTGAGATTATAATTATAAAATAGACATTATTAAGGAAAAATATTCATTTTTTGTGTTTATAAACTTATTTCTTTTTTTTTATTTTCTTATTTGTTAGGGTTTAATCAACACAAGCATTGCTAACTGCTGTATTGAACCCTCAATGACTTCAAAATATGAACCAATAAGGGAAGAACTTAAAATTTTGTCTAATCAACACATTTCTTTTCTTCTTTTCCTATAACAAAAATAGGGGTTCAGCCCTATGTTTTTTGAATTTTCTTTCCTTTCTTCTTTTTCTTCTCATAAATATGTTGCTTTTCTAGACTTAAACATGAAGTTTATAATTTTCTTATGAAAATTATGGATAGTTATTAAAGAAAGTTGGTTATGGAACCTAGGGAACTACCCTAGGATATGTGATTTTTACTTAAAAAAATCCATCACCAGGTGACTAGGTGACCCCCCCTGTCACCTAGCCTCGCATTGGCGCCTTGAAAACTATGATTAGAAGGTGCCCACCTGCAACCAAACAAAGCAAGAAAGCAATCCAGATACCAGTAGCCAAAGGGCAGGAGATTAGCAGGTGAAAGCAGGATTCACCATTTGCCTTACAAAGAACACAACAGAGATAACCAAGATTGAGGTCTCCTTTTTGTAATTAATCATAGGTGGACTGAGATATATCCCCCCTGGCCACTATCTAGCTTCTTGAATCCGATGGTTATAGACTATAGCACTGAAAACCCACCATTCTGGATCCATCCCACCATCATGTGATCTTCTTCAGCATCAACTCTCGTGTAGATTAAAATATTGGTATCTAGGGAGAAAATTTCATTTCATTGGCTTATATGCCAATTTTCTAGACGATCCATTGGCTAATTTTTGTGTGCATAAGATTGCTTTGGACTTCTGAGGATCCAATGACCATTAGAATCTTTTGTAGTTGTGCATGCTATGCTGTTTCACATAAGGTAGGGCTTCCATATTTTGCATTATGCTTTCTATATTTCCTTATTTTAATTTAAAAAATGTGTCTATCATTCTATCCATCTATGAAGGACCATGCATTTGGCTACATAGACACACACACACACACACACACATAGAATGTGTGTAAATGGAGAGTAGGAACCACTTACACATCTGTAGTTTGCAAATGACACAATCTTGTTTTGTGAATGTGGAGACATAAATTGGATCCGGAATTTAAAATTGGCAATACAACTCTTTGAGCAGAAGTCTAACCTCAAGGTGAACTTGGATAAGAGCAGTGGTGGGTGTGAATTTGAAGGAGAGGGAGCTAAGTGAGTATGCAGGTGTGTTAGGTTGTGCAACCTCGGATTGGCCTATGATTTACTTAAGCCTCTCCTTAGGGGATAATCCTAAGAAGGAAAGCTTTTGGAACCCAGTATTGGAGAGATTTGAAAAAAAGGCTTGTTTCTTGGAGGAAAAATTACCTTTCCTTAGGGGGGAGTCACTTTGATTAGGTCTACCCTAGCTAACATGCCTGTTTACTTCTTGTCAGTGTTTAAGATCCCCACAAAGGTTTCTAACATTTTGGAAAAATTAATGAGGAATTTCTTGTGGAAGCCAGGAGAGGAAAAGAGGGACCATAGGGTGAGTTGGGAGGTGGTAACTAGATGTAAAAAGCTAGGATGTCTTGGGATTGGGAATGTCAAGAAAAGGAACATGGCATTGTTGGGGAAATGGTTATGGAGGTTTCCATTGGAAAGAGACAAATTGTGGACAAAGATTGTGGCTAGCATATGGTTGGGAACCTGGAATTTTGGCAAGGGCTACAGCTGCCTCTCCGTGGAAAGCCATTCATGATTTGCTTCCAGTTTTCTCTCCCCTTGGATCAGGTATGGTCTTAACTCCGGTAACTGAATGAGTTTCCTTTTTTTTTTTTTTGAGAGAAAAAGGTGAAGTATTGTATTAATCAAAATAGCAAAAGACTACAACCCCCTACACAACAAGGTATTGTGTTGGGCCTATGTCCTTTCTATACATTTCCTATCTTATATGCATAGGCATTCTAAGGATTGAATGATAGATTATGTAAAGAATGGCTCAAGATGTTTCAACAAAAGATTACTTTATTCCTTTGAGGCTCAAGATTTTTGTACTTCCTATGTCACCATTTTTTCTTAATATGACATGTCAAACTGGATTTGATCCAAAAATCCAAAAGATCCAATTGGGTTCAAATTTGACCAGACACTCCTTAAAACCATCAGTTTTTTAAACAAATTTGGATGAGGCATTTGTGTAATCGAATCAAATTCAAATGAAGGTAGATCCAATTCAACTACAGCCCTAACAAGAAAACCAACTCAATTTCAAAGAAAAAGTGGTCACCAAATTCAATGTCATAAATGAATCAAGAGGATGAAATCATATATGAAAAATGAATCTAGTAATCATAATTGAGGGGAGGTGACAATGACTGATCTAGATACCCAATCAAATAAAATGGCCGATCTACATATTCCTAATGGTGATAACAGAATACCACAATGCGAAGACGGGGCCTTGGAATGTCTGGCTGTTGTGGCAATAGCTCAACAGAATCTGGAGTGCAATGGATGCCTTCAATCATTGTGCCCTCACTGATGGCTATTAAGTGTCGCTTGTTGACAGTTCCAACTATGGTAGCAATATATCTACAAAGGAAAATAAATTTTCACTAAAAAGCTAAACCCTTTTTAAAGAAATCAAATTGAAAATTACCATCTAGCATAGATCAAAATAAAGATGTGCAGTAAGGATTAATAAAAAATCATGTGAGAAGGAGAAACGTTTGCTCTTCCATTTTTAGAATCTCAAGCATGAAAGATTTGATGAAACAAGCCAGAAAATCAGAGATGAAACTTACTCTTTTGTTAATTTAGATGAAGGATGTGAAAGTCTTTGAGCAAAATCTCCTGATAAGAGATAGTTTTATAATTGGCATCAGAAGCCTGCATTTTATTTCTGATCTAAAATCTATGAAAACCATGATAGCAGTCAATTTGTTGTTGGCATCTCCATTTAAAACATAGTAATGAAACTTACCATCATTTGTTACAATAATCAATCCAGTTGTGGCAACATCAAGACGACCAACAGTAAATAGTCTTGGTTTTGGTAATCCTGGATTTCTCTTATCCTGAGAATGCAACATGCTATATTAAAACCTTGGTAGCACAACAAATATTTTTCAGAAAAAAGGACTATGATTAAAGGCAGAAAAGAGTGTCCTTGATACTCTTTAAATTAATTACTTGTGATCTTTTGAGGAACAAGAAAGCTAAAAAGAATAATAGCAGGTCTAAAGATATAGCTAAGGCATACCCAACTCTTCAGATAATCATCAAACAAGGACATAACTGATTTAGACTCTTTCTCCCCACATGAGCATATGTACCTGCAACAATTTAATGCAATTAACTAGTCCATTTACACAAAATATATTAAGCTCAAAACAAAAATAAACCCTTGGATGGCAAAGTTAAGTATCAAAGAGAAACCCAACATCTCACTTGTAGAATGAAAACCAACCCTTTTGGCTTGTTCAGGGCAAAATACACCTTGGGAGGCAGCTTCTTAGAGAGTCGATTGCCATTAACATAGATAACATCCCTTGCTGGGTCAACTCGAGTCTACACAGCACCACCAGCAAATTTTCAATTGCAATATAAGAAGTCCGATTTCCCATGTTACCCAAAATACTATTTAATGGAAGCAATTCTAACTACGCTATACACATGAAAACCATCAGCATGCATGAATGCCTTCTCAATTCTCACAACCATTATAAAGATTAAAAAAAAAACATTATAAAGATTATAGAGTCCGACTGATATAACAGTAAAAGAGAAACAGATAAATAAAGAATGGAAATACCTGAGGAGTATTACATACAGAACCATTAACAGTCACTCGACCTGCAAAGATAAGTTCTTCGCTGCTTCGTCTTGATGCCACTTAAAGACAATAACCACAGAATCCAACAATCAAAAAACAAGTTACAAGGAAGAAGCACTTCAAAACATTTTGTAGGTCCAATTCCACACTGTCCAGTCGGTATTTTGGCAATTGATGAAAAGAAATTTTGAAATACCAATTGTCAAGCGTCAATTACCATAAAGAAAATATTCCAATCGCCAATTTTAGAATTTTTACCTCCGGCGGCAGCAAGAACCTTACTGAGTCGCTGAGGGGGATCTCTGAAGTTTTGGTTGTAAAACCTACGAGAGGCCTTTGAATACTTCGGCTCTGGCGTCAAGGCAAGCGCTTTCGCGGACTTCTTTTTCTTCTTGGTTGCCGTTGACGTGGTCTTGGCGTTGTCCATGGCGTGAAGAAACCGAGCTGGAGGGGTCATTTGGAGCTTGATATTGCCGTTCTCGTCTCGAACAATCCATGGAATTAAGAGCGGAGTGTCTGGAGCTTGTTGGAGATCCGGCTCTTGTCTCGGTAACTCGTCTTCTGAGAAAGGTTTGGGTTTTAGGGTTTCTTTGGAACCAGAACCGAACGAGATATTAAACTCGGTGGAGGAAGAGGAAATCGAAGACCTTATAAGAGGGATTCTTCTGAAATTTCTGCAACAGAGACTGGGCTTGGCGAGGAAGGAGGAAGATATCTGAATTGAAGAAAATGCAGCGGATACTGCAGCCACGGCTGTTGCTGCCGCTGCCGCTGCCGACGCCATTGGAGCGTTCTTCAGCGATGCTGCTTCCTTTACTCCAGTGGTCCACTAAAAGAAGTGAAGTGATAGAAACGAAGGCGTGCAGTACGCAGAATTGCAGATTAGATATTACATCATTTACCAGTCTTCTACCTTTTGCCACATTTCAACAGTTCAACTTATTGTAGAATCCGACCCGGTGGGTGGCCGAAGCCCGAATTCATCAACACAATCCTATATTCGGAACATTCGGATTTCGGACTAACCAAACCACTAACATTGGTAACCGATAGGTGTAGCCCGAAAATTCCCATGATATATATATGATATTTTTTTTTGTATAAATATATATTTATCTATCTACAAATACTTAAAGCAGAAGGGAGAAACGATGGACCGACACGTGGCTGCCTCCCCTTCTCCCACGCCTCCCTCTCTCTCACACCCTTGGGCAGTAGTTGGGCCTTGGCACGGAGTCGAATTCACATATGCTCCTCATAGAGCGCTCCCAGCCGCAGATTGGGAGATGTTCCCAATACACGGTGGGATATTGCTGTGAGGTTGGTGTAAGGAGCAAAACCCAATTTGTTGGAACGGGCGTATCTGAAAGTGCAAACCGAAGATTCCATGAAAACCACCAAATCTCCCACAGAAGTGCGAGGCAGGGAATCATTTGGGACTTGGGAGTAAAAAAGGGGTTTAATCACATTTTCATGGGCAAAACAGTCAAATTAATAAATGAACCAAATGGTTAATGAGATATGCACATTGCCTTGTCAAAGAAAAATATGGACGTGAACGATAAGTCTATATATATAGTAACTACTACTACTACACGGCACCATTCCAGTGCCAGTTTGGTTAAGCACCAATACGGAATACCATAAACAATTTCCGTTATTATACAATAACAAGTCAACAAATTATGTACAGAATACACATTGATGGAAGGAGGTTGGGGAAGACATGGATTATTTTACAAGAAGTCCCACTGCCAATATATCTTCTCAACGATCCCTCCACCACTCCGGACAGCAAGGTGCAGTGTCTCTGATGCAGGAGGAACTCCCCATAGAAGTGGCACAGCAACTGTCATGGTTAGCTTTTCATGCAGGCCTCCCTTGCTTGCCTTCTCTGCCGCTACAACCTGACAAAGGATTTATATAAATCAATTCTGAGAAGTGAACTTCCATTTAGGATTAGTTATCAACAAACAATAATGGCCTAATTGGGTGTTCAGAACTTAACTGGAATGAAATTATTTCCTTTTGGAATTCCATTGCATTCAGTATTGAAATGTAGCAATTTACCATTGTCACCCGTTCACTCGGAATTTAGATATCTTTTTTTTTTATTTTTCTTAACAATTGGAAATGAAACCATCTTAGAAGATTTCATTGTAGGTTCAAAGGCCATGAAACACTGATTTCATGTCACATGGCATACAATCGTTATGGTAGGGAGAATCAGATTTCACTGCCGAATCAAGGATTATGGTACATTGGATTCTAATATCTCAACACCATAAAAAGAGAATGCAATCTTCTTGGAGGAAAATATGATGGTCTCACTCATATCACAAAATGGATTTGCCAGTAATTTCCGAGAAATATTTCTGGACCAAAATACTTGTTTCACAGGTGCTCTATTGATGTGTGCGGCAATTATTAGAATGTTATGAAGCAAACAAATTTTATTACATGATATCAATATAATCCAATCAATACCAAATTCTTGGATTGACAAACCTTGGAGACCTCCAAGCTCTTACTGTGCTATCTAGTTAACAATCAAATAAAATGCCATTACCAAACGTTGGTCCCGGTTATCTGGGGTCTTGGGAGGGTTAGACTGGATACGGTCCTAATCTTTGTCATTTTTTACACAAAGTGACCACTCTCAGACTTGAACCTGCATTCTCACACTTGCTAGCCTGAGATTTTACCATCACACCAAGTAATGGCCCCTATCTAGTTAACCATGAAACGCTTGTCAAAATTGTCATCAGATGCCTCAGTATTTTCTTCTTGATGTCTAACTACAGATCCAAGCAAGCATTCCACTTTATTGTACAGTTCTAATTAATAATCAAATTAATTTTGGGTAAACCGTGCTTATTAATTACTAAATAAATAAAGATTTAAGCTAACATGAAAAGTTAAAGTAGTTCCACAGCTCATTGGCAGAAAGACCATACCTCTCCACCATGCTCCAAAACAGTGTCTTCAACAACATCACTTAGCATCTCAATTGAACGGCAAAATCCAAAGATACAGAGTCTTCTGCCCATATCAAGTCCCTGAAATAGAAGAATAAGATACAAATAAAAATAAATAAATAAAAGATCTCATAACAGATAATTAGAAATAAACTTGTTACATACATTTGTTGCCGCAATATCAAAGAGTGCACCAAGACATAGCCCTTGATTTGGATCCATGTAATCACTCTCTTGAAATCGCTGAAATCTTTGAGAAGCCTTTGATCTCCCTTGTTTCTTCTGCACAATAAAGATGCAGGTATCTTTGAGAAGAAATTTAGGGAAATTGAAATAATAACAAAGGAAGATGCAAAACAAAGGAGGACCGAAATAGCCAAACAAAAAAAGGGAAAGAAAAAGAAGGTAAGAACTGAAACTGAGAAATGAGATAGGATATGACTTTAAATTAAAAAAAAATGATATTTCAGGAGAACTTTGGAAGGCAAAATATGATACTATCATGTGCATAGGGAACTTGAATGTACGTCAACCATTGATGAAGCAAATAGGGGGAAGAAACTTATGATCCATTGAAACAGGAAAATCTTGCTAACAAGTAATGAAATAGAAATTAATGGCAATATGTATCATAGATTCTTTGAGTCCAGTTACATTTTGCAAGCGCCATCCCATTTGCCAAAGCCTTAAAACTTTTTCTTATAGAAAAAGGAAGAAATGATGCTCACTAGTATCTCACAAGTGGAAGTAAAGATGAACATACATCTGAAGAAGAGATACGGCGAGGAACCATGGAACCCCCTATTTGAATCAATCCATCAGCGGTAAAAAGTGTAATTCTGTCCTCAGGCACCCATTCAATAGCTGTAGACCCCAGCACAATTGCCACCAGTTATACAGATTAGCAAAAAAAAGTTATCAAAAAAAGAAATAGAAGGCATTGGTAATATCTAGAAGACCATCTTTTCATGTTATTAGAATACCCACCCAGACAAAATTCAGATTATGTACCTGGACACCAGAAAATGGCTGTATGGAGTCCAGGACTCCAATTTTAAGCGTAGATAGTATATCCATTATAGCAGAGAAATACATTTAGGGTAGTGCTGCAACTTGGGTTGGGCCACCCTGAACCCAACCTGAAAATACGGGGTTGGGTTGGGTTGAAGATTGGGTTAAAAGTTGGAAAATGTGAACCTGATATTGAGTTGGATTACTTGGGCAGGGTTTGACCATAATACCAGAAACACACGATACTGGGAAAACTTGTAACCAATGAACCGGTATCAAAGAAAATGGTAATCAATCAGGTGGTACTTATCAAAATTCACAGGGGGTTTTGATTGCTCAAAGCCCTTCCACTACCATGTCTTTCTGGCAGCATAGATTTTCCCACTTGGTCAACCCAACCAATGAACCCAATGTATTCCGGTTGTGTTATGACTTCCCAAGGATAATTTTGCTCATCCAATTTAGTAGCACAATTACTGATTCTCCTAAATATCTTTGCCCATCAGGAAAATCATCATCGTCATCATCCACACATTATCCCGACTATATGGGGTTGGCTACATGAATCCTGTTTCACCAACCTATTCTATTTAAATCCATATCCACTGTTAAACAATTAGTGCTTAAATCATTTCGTACTACTTCCAACCATGTCCTTTTTGGTCTACCCTTAGCCCTTCTAGCCCCTTCAACTTGTAGCAAATCACTTATTCTAACCGGTGCTGTTGATGGTCTTCTATGCACATGAGCAAACCATCATAGTCTACTTTCTCTCATCTTATCACCTATTGGGGCTACTCCTAAGTTCCTATAGATGACTTCATTCCTGATCCTATCCTTTTTGTTTTACTAAATATTTATTAGTAAAACAGTTGGCCTTTATGGTGTATAACTGTGATTTAACATATAAATTTTCAACAATTTCAGCAAACAAGAAAAGAATGTGAAGACCTCCACGTACATGGACATTGAGGGGCTTAACTAGTCTCTAAATACAGTTTAGTGCAATAGATGAATTCAGGTATTTAGAATCAATACAACACTAAGTTTGTTTTATTTCAATATTCTTTAACTTTAAGGTCAGGTTATAACATTCAAATATTTTTTTCCCAAGAACCGTTAATGAAATGAAATAACCAAAATGATCATAAAAACTGGTTTAACCAAGATAAAGTATGGATGCATTCTTGGAATTTGTACGAAGATTATAAATGGAATCTAGGATGAAATAATGAAAAAGCAATATTTTAGTCAACTAAAATACTACATAAACAGAAGGGAAAAAACAATAACCTTCTGCTTAAGAACCCAAATGCATCCGTGCAGGGCATGGTGATTGCAATCCAGGTTTCATTGGTTAAATTCAAAAGGGAAAAAACAATACGCCGTATCCGAGTATTTCACAATGCTATTTTCTTGGAACTGCTATGTTTCTGTTAAAAAAAAAAATCTGCTTTCCCCAGCTTCTTTTGTTTCAATCGTTCGAGAACTTCTTTTCTTCTCTTTCATAACAGAACAGAAGAAATTGAATAACTCAATAACATCAATGAAATGGCAACAAATAAGAGAAGAGTATCTCATAGGGCATTCACGCATTAAGTAATAAATACCAAATTCTAATGTTTCGGAAAAACAAGAAACTGCAACAATGCAAAAGGAAACTGCTAACTTCTAAAAGAATTCCTACAAATCATGACAAAAATTGAAATTGAATGCGGATATTCTGAGGGCGGTGCATTTAGATTAAAAAAAAAAAATCGGTAAAGGAACTCCCCACTGCGCATAATCATATTTAAAAAAAAAAGAAAAAGTCTCCGACCCTCATCTTGAATCATAATAAGGACACTCAAAACTTCTCTCTTTCCTTGCTTACACTTCTGCGATCAGTGTCTCATAATTTCCTCTTATTCCCAAAGCACGGCTCAGCAACATCTAAAATAAAGGATATGCTCAACGATAAAAAAAAGGCAATATAGAGAAATAAAACACATAAGGCTTATATCCGGCTTCAATAATAAAATCAAAACCATTAAAACTTCAAATTTTATCATTCGCCGCTCGAATTCAAGCGATCGAGTCAAAAAGAATTCAAAATCACGAAAACGAAATGGGAAGGACCGAAGGAGAAAGAGAAAAGCGATGCAACCGACGACTCACCGCCATTTCCATCGCGATTTGGAGAGTCCCAGGGGTATAAACCGAAGGAATCGTCACCCAGGAAATCGCCGGCATTGAGATCTTTGGCACCGACTCGGACTAGACGAGAAGATTGCCGATGAACCAAGGAGAATTTGGCGAGAGAAGAGAAAGACAAGTTCACGGGCGCGGGTGTTTCTCTGGAGCCAGAGAAGATCGAAAAAGAAGGGAAGGTGGAAAAACAAAGAGCAGAGGACTCCGCCATGAGAAAAGTAGAGGAATCCCAATACACTTTCAGGAAGCAGGAAGGAAGAAAGGAGGAAAACTCAGAAAAGTAAAAAAACAGAAATCCCGCGCCACATGTTAGGTTAAGATCCCAACGTGGAAGCCGGACCCACAAAATTAATTTTTAGCAATTATTCCAAGAAAACGGTCTCTTAACCACTAGATTGGAATCTTGGGTCCATCGATGCTTGGGTAATGTATCCATTGCTTTCTGTAGATTCTGATCAGATGACCACAACCAAGTTGTATTTTTTATTGAAAAAAAGAGCGGCCGAGGATTGAAGATTTGAAGCAACCGAACAAAACTGCCACTCAAAACAAACGCAGTTGTGGTCCGGCGTCCCTAACCAGTCGTGGTCAACGATCTGATAACCACAAACTCAAACCTTGGGGCTTGGACGGACTGTTGGGACCTGGTTCGTTGGTCGTCGCGGCAGGCCGTTGGATAACAGCTGAAGTGGCTGAACTGAATTATTTATAAGTCTTCTAGTGAGTAGTAATCTATCTAACATGTAACATCCACTAAAACAAAAAGTAAATAAGCAATTCAGTTCAGCTGTTCTGTTATCAAATGGCTCTTAATGCAATGCATCTTTAGAAAATTTCGACCATCTAACGCAAAGATAATCGATAAGGCTCGATTTGGAAGGAGTACAAATGCAAATTTATAACGTACAAAACCGTGTATTTGTATTATTTTGTATGTATTTACAATTTACATTTGTACTCCTTCCAAACTGAGCCTAACTAAATACAACATAAATCTTGCTCCTATTTTAAAAGAAAAAATAAATGAAAAAAACTTTTATTTTCTATACAAAAACGCATTCATACCAAAAACCCACAAAACCAATCTGAAATGTAAATTCACTTTCATTCTACATTTACACCTTTCTTGATAAATCTAATGCTCAATTTGGAAGGAGTACAAATACAAATATATACTGTGCAAATACATACAAAATAATACAAAATACAAGGTTTTGCACACTACATATTTGTATTTGTACTCCTTTCAAACTAAGCCTAATGGTTTGTTAGTTTCTTGGATTTTGACATAAAGGAAAGTTGATTAATGGGATTTTGGTTTCTATTGACCAAGAAACCCATGTTCTTTTTCTATATTTATGTGAGATCTACTGAAAATTTATTTTCCTAAATCACTTACTCCTAGGTGGGTAAGTAACTTTGCCACCTTAGAGGAAAGTTGTTTTACACTCGGATGAAACAAAATTATCCCTTTTAATAATGTTTTTTAAAGCTAAAATAGTCATTATCTTATTTAGATGGGAAATAAAATTATGTTTGATTACGTGGGTGTTTATTGGAAAAACACCACCATTAAGCATTGGAAATTATTGTGCACAGAACCATTGTTTGGTTTCAATGTTTAACAAATAAACATTAAAAAACATAAACGCTAGGATTTATTTGCATATAACATTGGGAAAACCTCAAATTCTGGTTTCTCCTAATGCCCCAACATTTATTGAAACAAAATGCTTACCTAGAGCATTGTAAGCTAAGGTGGAAGATAGTTTTATGGGGTACTTAAAACACTCATAAAACAATCAACCAAACAACAAAAACAATGAACACTTACGTTTTTTCAATTAAATATTTATTTAAGAAACACTCCATCTATAAACATCAATGCAATCAAACACATATTTAAAAAAAATGAATAGCTGCACTTACCTAATAAATAGAAAATGATAAATAACTTTATCCAAGGTTTAAAATATTGTATCAGCTCGGCCAATACAATCTAAAATGGTTTCCCTTGTTCAATTAATCTATATTTAATACCGAATCTCTCTCATTAATGTATTTTATTACTTATCTATTTAAGCCTAACTTCTTCATTAATTAGTTAATTACTCTTATATTTAAGGCAAATTTAAATTTAAATTTTAGCACTCTCTCTCTCATTAATTTCGTTTTGTTAGTGTAAAAACTACAAATATTAACAATAGCAAGACTTCAACCTTGGTCACCAAATTTTAATACACATAATTTCACCACTAAACAAATCCAATTTGTTTGGTGTAATTACATGCATTTTTAGTTTTAAGTCAATTGTTTTTCTTTTCTTAGTGGTGTTTATTAATAAATGCTGAAATTAATTATTAACATTTATATATTAATAAATATTAAGATAATTATATCGGTTATTTGAAAATTGATGTATATACATTCACATTTTAGTTTTTTTTTTGTTTTTTTTCACATTCTAGTTATTCCATCATTTTTCAACGGCTACTAATTATGTATCAATATGTCACATTTTATATAAAAGTTAAATTATGATTTTTTACATTTAAATGATTTATTTACAATCATATAAAACTTGTAAGCATTGTTAATAATATATTTTTTATGATTTTTTTGAATTTCTTAACATATTTATGCGTATCTTGATTTTTCGTCTGTATCCATGCATATCCAAAACATATCCCGATACATCTCTTAAAATTATCTTTCCGATACACCTTGCGTTTCTGATACTTTAAACCTTGACTTTATCATTGTATAATTTCCAGCAATTAGTACCATTGTAAGAGAATGCTATAATAGCTTGAAAGAATGTTGCAGACCTTCGATGCACAATTGCACATGAGAGACTTGGTACCCATTGGTGAGCCTCGGTCCCTAAGTTGAGCGAAGTTACCCACAATGCACAAAGTACACTCTCGTGAAGCCACAACAAATTATTTACTTGGGCTATGTTTGGTTTGAAGGAAAAGATAGGGAAAGGAAGGGAAATGTAGGGAAACCTTTACAAACCTTGTATAGGTTCCATACCTTTCCCTACATTTTCCTTCAAACCAAACACAACCTTACCTTTTATGAGTTCGACTATAGACTGTGATACCAGAAAATATATGATGTTAAAAATAGGTCTTTAAGATCTCCTAATCTCGCTACTGGTGTGGGCTTATACCTGGTTGGATGGGACTTTCTAATTGAGTTGATTCTATGGGAAAAAAGAGTTGCCTTAAATTAAAGCTCTTGATTTGCCTGCCCTTATTATCCTCATTCGCCCGTGAAGGTGGGTATTGATCGTCATAGATCATAAACTTGTAGACACGGGCTACATGTTCCTTGTGCAATATCTAGCACATGTCCTTGAATCATCCTAGGGATTTGAACCTTAATCACCTTAGGAATATTTTAAAATCTTTCATTTGGTTCTCAATAGGGATTCCTCCCCTTGAGGAAGGAATTCAAGCATTCTGATCGTCTCAGCCTTTGCCTCTTAGACCACTCTTAGGGCCTGTTCATTTGCTCTGAAGTTTGACATTTGAAAGTGCAATAATTACATTAAGAGGTATATTGGTATTAGTGAACTTTTCTTTCATTTGAACTCTGAATGCAAAGAATGTTGTTCTGAATTTTGAAAATTATCAAAGATTCATTCTGATCCCATGTATGAGAGTTTTGTTTGTCTTTTTGGAGGTATTATTGGAAAACAAAAAGTTGTATGATTACACTTCAAGAAATAAGAGATAAGAGGAAACGAATAACCATTTTTCTCTTAAAGTTAAAAGATTCCTCTTAAGAGATAAAAGTTGAGAGGAAACGAACATGCCCTTACCACCACCTTCCATTTACCATTGTATTTCCATCCATATATTTAAGGCAGTGCACCATACCCTTAATATATAGCTTCTAATTTCTTTGGAGTAATATATGATATTAGTACTTTATTAGTAATTAGGGGTGCAACTTGGGCGGGCCCAGCTAGAGGTGTCAATTGGACTAGATTTGGTCCAATCCGGTCCAGCCCAATGTGAGTCCATTACAAATGGACCTGGTCCAATCCAGTCCAATGAATATTTTGGACCAGTCCAGAGACTGTCCAATCTGTTCAAATTTCTGTTAATTTAGACTGATTTCAACTAAAACCTGGTCCATTGACACCTATGTTCTTATCTTCAATGTACCAAATATTGGCTCAATCCAATATAAATTCATTATGGATGGACCTGGTCCAATCCAATATGTCATATTGGTCCATCCAATCCGTCCAAATTCAATATATCTTATTGATCCGTCCAATCCATCCAAATGAATTTTGATTTGGACAAAATCCAACCCAAAACCGGTCCATTGACACCCCTAGGCCTAGCCTAAGACCGAACCGGCCCAACCCAAAATTTTACAAGAACTGGGCTTAGATTTTCAATCCTTGGGCTGGGCTCAGGCCCAAGAAGTCGAGTTTTTTTTATTTTTTAGGCCAAGCTCGGGCCTAACCCTTAGGTATCCCAAACCGACCCGAGCCCGGCCCAATTATATACATTTATACATATATGTGTATATATATATATATATATATATATATATATATATATAAATGTTGCATCCATATTTGCATATATATACATACATATTTGTATATATAACACTTGTATAAATATTTTGCATACAGATTTACATACATATGTATATATATTTACATAAATACATTTATATATCTATACTTTTAGAGTGGGTTCATTGACCAACCCGAGCCCAACCCGATTGCATCAAATTACAAGGCAGACTGGGCTCGGGTTGAGAAAATCGGGCTTCACCTCAAGCTCAGGCCGGGCTCGGGCCTTAAGCCCAAACTTTAGAGCCGGGCCTGGGTTGACCATAAACCCGGCCCAACCCGCCCGACTTGCACCCCTATTAGTAAAAGACTATGATAATAAAATAGAAACTGTATAATTAAAGCATGTCAAAAATAGCACCTAAACGTTCATCCTTTTCCCAAAATTTCAAGTTTCCAACATCTTGGAAGTTAATGTGACTTGACCAAACTCTGATGTCTGAATTGGGCCGACCAATTTTAGACCCTCCTGATCCTGGTTAACCATGACTCTACCCAGTGATTACCCAGGTTGAGACATGGTTTTCAAACCATGGTTCAATTCATAAGAGTACGATTAGCATTCTTCACCTGCATATTATTACTTTCTTTCTTTTTCTAGAAAACGCCAAAAAAAAGAAAGAAATTATCAATATCCTATGAGAAACTCATGAATGCAAGGCTCCATATGTTCCTCCGTTATCCAACTGCTATTAGTCTGTTTGGTACTACAGTCAAATGATCTTCGAAGCTAGGCCTGCTTGGTTGTGTTTGTGCCTATCTCTGGCCTGTCTGGCCCGACGAGCACTTCTATAAAACATTAGTGCGAGCAAGCTGTTTGGACAAATTTTTCCAGCAAACAGCAGGAGTGGACAATGGCACAAGGTCCCTAGTGATCAACCGGAAACCAGACCATAGATCTCTGGCTTTGGTTGCATAAATAATCGCCGAATTTTGAACATGTGGCTCTTTATATTTTGTCCCTTTGCAACCCCAAGGGGTTCTGTAACAATATGGGTTGATCTAGACAGAAACCGAAAGAAAATTTGCACAAAACGGTTATAGCAGTTTCATCACAATCCTGATAAAAAGGACCACAATTCTACAGCAAATGAGAAAAAGTGAGGGGTGAGGAGAAAGAAAACGAAAGAACTTCATCCATGAAAGCAACAGACAGTGACATCCAGCAGATGGTAAAGAACTCCACTCCTCATTTCCTGCAGTGATGAGACCAGCATATTTCAATTCTGAGAAGACCTTTTTTTTAAGATAAAAATGAAGAAAATTTGCTAAGAAAAAAAGAGGATTCGATTCTGAGATACAGTTATGGCCTTCAAGTACCTTTTAGCTTTCCCACAGCCTAGGTCAAAGTTAAGACCATGGTTTTAGATTGTGCAAGGTCAGTCTTGCATTGGTTCATCACTCCCAATTCCCAAAGAATTTCAACACCCACTGAACAGTCTGAATAAATGACTACAGGGGTGTTCATCAATATGTGATTTTGTTTATCAATTTCAAAAGAAGACTACTGTCTTCATCAGAAAAATAGCATTATCTTTTCTGATGTTTGCAGTTTTTTTTATGTTTTGAAAAAATAAAATCATACATATTGGTGAAAACTAGCCAAATCATCCTGCTTAAGAAGCCTCTGACAGCCTCCACGGGAAACACTACCTTTGGGTCAATCCAGCGTGTAGTCACCATGTACATACCAGACATGTTGAACACCTAGGAGCTTGTCAAGGGAAAAATTTGTATCTTGGCTGTGCGTTTGGTTGCAGTGCAAATTTCATTGTATTGATGCAAAACTATGGTAATGCAAATGATTTGGGTGCAAATTCTGATTTTGTTTCAAATTTTACCTTATTTTGTTTTATTACAGTATGAACGATGCAAAAAAAGACCTAATAAGTAAAACCCAAAACAAAATTAAACCAGAGACAGCGTTTGCATTCTTCTCATTTGCACTCCTATGCATTATATAGTGCAAATAAAATTGCACTGCAACCAAAGGCAGCATTATAAGCTACCATATTAAAATACCAATGTGATTATGTGATGCTATGCCATCTAAGTTTTTTTTTTCTGATAAATTTATGCCATCTAGGTTTTACTACACAAGCTTTTAGTACTAGCTTTTAATCCACAAGATTGGACCTCATTCTGAACTTGTAACTGATATTTTCAGGTTTAACATAAAAGAGAAACCAAATTCCAAGAAAAAAAAAAAGGAAAGAAGCTATGAATGTCTACCTTGGTGATCATGGTATTTTCTCAAGCAGCAGTAGAAGTTACAGTCCCAATGGTTTTGAGGTCAAAGATTTCAATCCAATAGCCATCAGGATCCTTGATGAATGCAATTCCTTTCATCTTTCCTGCAACCACCTCAGCAATTTTAGGTCATGCAAATCCATCTGAAGAGCAAGTAATAGCAATTTGTGTGGCACACAGGGGAGAGAGAAAGAGAGAGAGAGAGAGAGAGAGAGTACAAAAGAATTCATTGTACCTGTAAAGCAGGTACAAAGAAAGAGGATGAATCACATTAACACAGCTTCCAAGGACCTAACTTTTGCATTCTATGCAGTGTTGCATAAAACCCAGGGAAGGGGGATCCAAAGTAACCATGCAGGATAGATGGATGAGCCAATCAAAAAGAAACAATACCATGATATCGTTTCTCTTTGTATTCCATAAGAAAATTTAACCAGGAGAATTGCAAAACATTGAGAACAGCAAATGTTGTTCAGATTTAACTACAAGAACTGACTTAGGGATTTAACATATCTTCAGAAGTCTGAAAACAAAAATGAAATTAAGGTAAAAGAAGGAATTTGAGAACACTCTCTTTATACGTGAACAAAAAGAAGCTAAAATGAAACTTAAGGAAATTATGGCAAAAGAACATAATAAGGAATAGGAAGAGCATTCAGAAATCAGGATGAAAAACTTCAACTGATTTACTTGGACCTTATAGGAGCTGAGCTCCTATCACTCCAAGGAATGCAGTTCAGATTCTCACCCAAATACTCATTTAGTTTTAGGGATACTACCAAGGGGTGATAGAGTGGATGCACATTTTTCTTTGGAGGCAGGGGTCCATGGATTAAAGTCATTTTGAATAGAGGCAAAGTGCTTAGCCTGTTGAAGATTCTTTGGGAAGAGATGGAGCAAATAGGGCTTGAATTGGCTTCATTATATCAGGATGCCTTCTCTTTGAAGGGCACTAGTGAGCTATGTTACATGGACATGGAAAAGACATAGCTTGGGCAGGGTGTTTGACACAGAATTTACACTAAAAATTGAAGTGTCCAACACAAACATGGTACCCATTTTTTAAGCATCCATACAATACAAATAGACAGTTACAAAAGTTTCTGGTTGGCTGTTGTACTTATTATTCTTTTCTCCTAGCAGTAAAGATACTATATCGCCCCATGGCCAGTCAATAGAGCAGCCCCACATTTCGCCCACCAATACATTCTAAAACCTACAACTTCCCCATAGCAGAAAGTCCACTATTTTTTTATTCATTATCAACCCCTTTCATAGTAATGCATCTGCCACGGATATGGAGATCCACGAACTCACCTGAAAATACAGTTCAGCCTTGACACCACCCATCTAGCCTCTCTAATATGATGTCATAGGATCAAACATCCATCTGCTTCCTTCATTAAACCAATTGCCACTTGGGAGTGCCCTTCCATTTCCAATAACCAGCAACACAGAGATAAAGCCGATCAGCCTGATCTCAGTCCAGACAGTAAGGATCTCAGCCATCACTAATATCCTCCATTCCTATAGGCACAAGGCAAACCAAAAATAGTATCCCATTCATGGTTTTCAATAGCACCTCCTACTCCAATCCAGATGGCCCTGGATTGCCTAGAGTGCAACCATCAATTTTTTTTTTTCAAACAGGGATGATATGGCGGTTGGCATAGCTGAACTGGCCTTACACCAAATGCAGTAGATGACACAATAGTTCCCCAATAGAAGTTTTTAAATATGTCGCTCATAAACAAAAAGGAAAAAAAAAAAAAGAAAAATTATGAAAAAAGGAGGTATTGCATGTAGAATATCCTTCTCAAACTACTGAATCATCATATGGACCCAAGTCTATGCATATCAGATTCCCTAATCCCAAATCAGACCTTTGTCATAATTCAAGAACTCTTAAACAATGTGTAGGTATATGTTGCTCACCATGACTGCAATGACAATGAAGGCACTAAACCAATACTGCAAAGACACCCGCGATGAGTTCACAACTCCTCACGAACTTGCGATGAGCTCAAAGCCGTCACAGATTTGCAATGAGCTCAAAGCCATCGCAGACCTGCGATGAGCTCAAAGCCACCACAGACCTGCAATGAGCTCAACGCTACAGCATACCAACAACAGATTCAAGGTTACCACAGACTTGCGATGAGCTCAAAGCCATTGCAGGTTGGCGACGAATGAAAGAATAACGGTTAGCCAAAAAACGCTCGCGGCAGAACATCTAACAGGATTAAGTTGGACATGTTAAGACCGGTCTTGACATCATCCGTGCCATGTCAGCCCAGGAGACCCGCAAAAAGAAGTAGCACACGTATTATGAGAATCCTCAGACAAAAGGAAACTTCATTCTGGAGAGATCTCGTAAGACACGTGGCAAACCCCTAGCAGTGTCCCCCTGACAACTGACAATGAATCAAAGACTCCCTTTCCAAATGGGAATCAAACTCTTTTGGCTCCTTCCTTTTGGGACCTCGGGATCTCTCCCTATAAAAGGAGGCGTGAATCATAACGAACACAAGACTCTGTCGATAGAAACCCTTAGCCTACCCTTGTTCCCAGCCTTCCTTCGTCCTCCAAGGAGACCACCACTCCTAGCCTTACCACAGCACTCACACAGTGAATATTAGAGAACTGCACAACACAACATGAAACCAATCATCCTTATTTGTAATATGTTGGTGCAGTAGAAGATCAAGACTGTAATCAGTCTTGAATCCTAATAGGTTTTAGGTTTGCAAAACAGAAAAAAAGTGAGAGAAAGGAGAGAGAATAGAAGAGAAACAAGAGAACACAAGTTGTTGAAAGGAGGGACAGATTCTAAACTGATTTGCTGCCGCCACTCTCTTAATATTTATAGGTTATGTTTAGTACATAATGGAAAAGACACATCTGCCCTTAGTACTTACATAATAAATAAAGTAAATAAAAGCTGAAATAAATAACAACTGAATTAACAAACTGACTCAAACTGACACTACTATAACTGAAACAAATAACTACACTGTTGTCCTACGAACACAGTGGGGACCACTGCAGTGGGGCCCACATCAGTGTTCTCTACACTCCCCCTCAAGTTGGGAATAGATATCTATCATTCCCAACTTGGACAGGTCTGTCTCTAACTTCTTCCTTGGTACAGCCTTGGTGAGGGTATCCACGAGCTGCATATTAGATGTGATGTACGGAAGACACACTTCTTGTGATGTGACCCTTTCTCGCACAAAATGTCGATCAACTTCGATATGTTTAGTTCTGTCATGCTGCACTGGGTTGTGGGCTATATTAATAGCTGCTTGATTATCACAATACAACATTAAGGGCTTTTCATAGTCAATACCCAACTCTTCAAGTAGTGACATCAGCCATAAGATTTCAGCCACTCCATTAGCCATTGACCTGTATTCCGCTTCAGCACTGGAGCGGGAAACAACACTCTGATTCTTACTCCTCCAAGAGACAAGGTTACCTCCCACCAAGGCACAATATACAGAGGTAGACCTTCTGTCATCAACACTTCCAGCCCAATCGGCATCTGTATAGACTTCCACCCTCATGTGATTATTGTTCTTGAGCAATATACCTCTACCCGGGCATCTCTTCAAGTATGCTAATATTCTCTCTGCCGCAAGAAGATGAGAAGTTCTAGGGGAGTGCATGTACTGGCTAACAACACTAACTGCATAGCTGATATCTGGCCGAGTGAGGCAAAGATATAGAAGCTTTCCAACCAACCGTTGGAACAAAACTTTGTCTTCAAGAGGCTCCCCACCCTTTGCACTAATCTTGTGATTTTGTTCGATGGGTGTATCAGCCGGATTAACACCCAACTTTCCAGTTTCCGCCAACAGATCTAGAACATATTTTCTCTGAAAGATAAAAATCCCCAGCTTGGATCTAGCAACTTCAATACCCAAAAAGTACCGTAGTGCACCAAGATCTTTCACCTCAAACTCTTGATGAACGAGTTGTTTGAGGGACTCAATCTCATGACTGCCATTTCCTGTCACCACAATATCATCAACATATACTGCTAGTAGTGTCAGAGAGGACTCCACCCTCTTGATGAATAGTATATGATCTGACTGGGCCTGTACATAACCAAAATTTCCAAGGGCTAATCTGAACCTATCAAACCAGGCTCTAGGTGACTGTTTCAAACCATACAATGCCTTGTTCAGTCGGCAAATCTTCTTACCTGTCTCTGTATCATAGAATCCAGGAGGCAACTGCATGTAAACCTCTTCTTGTAAGTCTCCATTCAGAAAAGCATTTTTAACATCCATCTAAAACAGGGGCCAAGAATGATTTGCTGCAAGGGATAACAGAACTCGAATGGTGGTCATCTTGACTACTGGGGCAAAGGTCTCCAAGTAGTCTATACCATAAGTCTGAGTGAACCCCTTTGCAACCAGTCGGGCTTTGTACCTTTCAATAGAGCCATCAGCATTATGCTTCACAGTGAACACCCATCTGCATCCCACCGGTTTCTTTCCTTTTGGTGGGTCAACCAGTGCCCAAGTATTATTCTTCAACAGGGCATCCATTTCAACTTGCATTGCATTTTTCCATTCTGGAACTGATAAGGCTTCTTGCACTGTTCTTGGAATAGGGACATCGGCAATGGAAGTGAGATAGGACCGGTAAGATGGTGACAGACGATCATAGGATAAGAACTATGAGATGCTGTGAGCTGTAGAAGTGATGCAATGTCGTTTCCCTTTGCGAATGGCAATAGGGAGATCAAGGTCATCCACAGGAGGGGAAGTGGCAACAGTGAGAGGTATCTCAGTAGGCTCTGGATCTGGAGCCGCAGAAGGAACTGGAGCTGGCCGGGACTGCCGAGGACTAGGATCAACCTGCCTGCATCGCCTGTGATAGACTCTCAACTCCGGCTCCCTCTGACCACCCTCACCACTACAACCTTCATTACCCAGTGGAATAGGTAAAGGAACAGCCCCACTTCCACTCTCACTGCTCAGCCCCACTCTCACTGCTCTCCCCCTGAGGAGAAACCCTAGGATAATAGGGTGTCTCCTCAAAGAAGGTGACATCCATGGAGACAAAACGTTTCCCTGAAACCGGATCATAACAGCAATAACCCTTTTGAGTTTGTGCATAACCAAGGAAAATGCATTTGGAGGCCTTAGGTTCAAACTTGGAATGATGAGGCCCGAGAAGCTGAACGAAACAGGTACAACCAAAGGTTTTAAGGGGAACAATGAACAACTCCTCATCTGGGTATAGAAGGGAAAAGGGGGTTCTCATATCAAGGACCCGGAAAGGAACTCGATTAATGAGATAAACTGCCGTGAGGATAGCATCACCCCAGAAGCGAATAGGTACATTGGAGGTAAACATAATGCTTCTAGCCACCTCCAAGATATGCCTATTCTTCCTTTCGGCAACGTCGTTTTGCTGTGGTGTATAAGGGCAAGTGCTCTAGTGAATAACTCCATGGCTAAGAAGGTGGGAGGTCAATGGCTGAGCAAAGTATTCATTTGCATTATCAGATCTAAGGACTTTGATTTTGGTCCCAAACTGAGTGAGAACCATCTGATGGAAGTTTTGGGTTAGAGCAGGAACCTCATCCCGAGAACGCATAAGATAGACCCAAGAAAAACGGGTATGGTCATCAACAAACAGTAGAAAATATCTGTACCCACCCATAGAAGAGATATGATATGGCCCCCAAACATCAGTATGCACAATATCAAAAGAGGAATTACTCCTTTTATTACTTAAAGAATAAGAGGTTCTACAATGTTTGGCAAACTCACAACTCTCACACCTCAACTTTGATAAGTCAACAGACTCAAATAAAGCAGGAAACAGACTCTTCAAAGACTTAAAAGACAAATGACCTAATTGGTTATGCCAAAGCATAACCGAACTCACAGACTGGGAAACAAAAGACTTCTTATCCACTGACTCCTCCCGACGAGAACTCTCTCCAAGCAGATAGATCCCGTTCGTCTCACGGCCAGTCCCAATCACCTTCCTCGTCTCCAAATCCTAAAAAACACATCGGTCAGGGAAAAAGGTTACTGAACAGTTCATGTGTTTGGTAATACTACTAACTGAAAGCCGGTTAGTATCAAGCTTAGGAACATGCAAGACAGAAGATAAAGAGATAGTATCCGATAGCTTGATGTCCCCCTTGCCCGAAATGGGAACAAGAGAGCCATCAGCAATGGATACTCTATCTCGGCCAGAGGACAAGTGATAAGAAGTGAACAAAGATGGCAAGCTAGTCATATGGTCAGATGCACCTGAATCTATTACCCAGCAGTGATTAGTATTACCTGGAGCTGAAGCATGGTAAGCTGAGGCTCGAGTACCTGAATGTGCAAATGCAGATGTGGCAGGAGCTGATGGTGACTGAGATGGCTGAGCTGAACTCCCAACTTCCTTTTCCAACTGTATGAGGGCAGCCCGAACAGCAGCTAAAGTCTCTAGGGATGTGCCTGATGAGGATGTTGAATCAGTGTTCACTGCCATATGAGCATTACCCTTCTAATTTCTTAGTTTTGCTGGGACCAAGTGAGGATGTAGCTTCCAACAAGTATCTTTTGTGTGTTTGGGTTTCTTGCAATGTTCACATACCAGATCCCGTTTATTTTCCTTCTTCCGGTCCCTTTCTGAGTCACCCCCTGGCTTAGGTTTAATAGCTGTCAAGGCTGGGAAAGAGGGTTGAGGCTGCATCATGACTTTCCTCCTGGTCTCTTCACTATGCACCAAGGAGTATGCTTGAAAAAGGGTCACACTATCTCTTGTCAATATCTATTGTCGCACAATGTCATATTCTGAATTCAAACCAGCCAGAAACTCAAATACCCTATTCGTCTCGACTTGCTTTCTGTGAGTCTGTGCATCTTTGGAACTCTCCCACTCAAGGGTCTCTAGATGGTCAATCTCATGCCACAAGGATTTCAAGGTAGAGAAGTAGACAGAAATTGGCTTCTCTCCTTGTTTAAGGCTGTTCACCTCACACTTCAGTTCATAGGCTCTGGCAACATTAAGGGGTTGGGAATAGGTTTCTTTCACAACATCCCACATCTCTTTGGTTGTCTTTGCCCACAAGTAATTTCGGCTGATATGTGGCTACATAGAATTACACAACCATGCCATAACCAAATAGTTCTCTTGAACTCACTTGGTGTATGTTGGGTCCTCCTTGGAAGGTTCTTTCACATCTCCCAAGAGGTAACCCAGTTTTCCCCTTCCTCCAATAGCCATCATGGCTGATTGAGCCCACTCCAAATAATTTGACCCATCAAATCTCATAGTTGTAATCTGAAACCCGGTTTCAGATACACTACCATAACTGTGGTTTCCAAAACTACTTTCTCCCTGACCCTTAAACTCCATCTTTGATCAAGATTCAGTGGCTACAAACTATTAGAGCCACTATACCAGAAAACAGAGTCAAACAAGCAAGTCTGGAATCTGATCCGAAACCAACCCAAATCTGATCTGAAATCAATCGCCTATCACAGTATATGCAAGAAATCAACTCAAATCTGATCTGAAATCAATCGGCATGCACAGTACCAGGCAGCCTATCAATCTGAGATGCTATTTTCTGAAATCACTACTGTGGGGCCCACTGCTGCGAGAGCAAAATTAGGGTTTCAACTGTAGGTCTGAAGTGCTCAGTTACACTCTCCAAGCAGTCCGCACAAGTGGGACTTGTCGTAGGGCAATATGAAACCCTAAAATCTAATCACCTTTAAAGAGGGGGGTTCGGCCCAACAGTCAAACCCTAGAAACAAACTTAAACACAGTTCGGCAAGCCAAACCCTAGAAACAAACTTGAACACAGCTCGGCCCCTCTTTCTAGATAGGTCCAACCTATCTCGACTGATTGCAGTCTCTGAAACTCAGTAAAAAAAAACTTATGTACTTCGGTTTACTGTCGTCTAGGGTTACCTGAACCCTAACCTTCGCTGCCTCTTCCTGGTTACCAACTCTCTGCAAGCCGCGGCAAGTCTTCAACTGCTGCTAACCTCTTCTGGTAATCTCCAAGATTCAGCCACCGAAAAATTCTTCAAAGCTTCCAGCCCTAGCTAGTCCTCATGTGGTCGGCTGGACTAGACACACATGAGAAGCCCTAGATAGGCTCTGATACCAAGTAGAAGATCAAGACTGTAATCAGTCTTGAATCCTAATAGGTTTTAGGTTTGCAAAACAGAAGAAAAGTGAGAGAAAGGAGAGAGAATAGAAGAGAAACAAGAGAACACAAGTTGTTGAAAGGAGGGACAGATTCTAAACTGATCTGCCGCCGCCACTCTCTTAATATTTATAGGTTATGTTTAGTACATAATGGAAAGGACACATCTGCCCTTAGTACTTACATAATAAATAAAGTAAATAAAAGCTTAAATAAATAACAACTGAATTAACAAACTGACACTACTATAACTGAAACAAATAACTACACTGCTGTCCTACGAACACAGTGGGGACCACTGCAGTGGGGCCCACATCAGTGTTCTCTACAGGTGCCATTCAAGATTTGTGCACCATTGCTGCAGGATTAAGTTTCTTACATCATCTCTCCTTTCTACATTAGGGTCAAGGGTTGTACGCTTTCTCTTATCCAAAAAGTTGTACTTTGTTTTCTTTCTACATAATTTTGAGTTTAAGAGATGATTGACAAATTCAGAACCTGAAAGTTTTACTGATTCACTTGATCTTCTTGGCAGCATATTCCTTGACCGTAATGATAATCACGGTAGATAGAACTTGGTCCATCAAATATATTGATTCTTTCTACTGTGTTCTTTCTTCAAAGCCTTAACATCTACTATTCCTCAAGTTTTGTTTCCAATTAAAGATATTTGACTGAGTTCAACTCCATTGAAAATGCAGGCTTTTTGCTAGGAAGCTTTTCATTTGAAAACTAATGCCTATGAGGTCATCCAAAGCAGGAGACCACTTTTGCATTGTTACCCGTTGCTGTCATCTCTAGAAGAATAATTATGAAACCACCTTTCACTTTCTAATCTCCTGAAAGTTTGTTTCTAGTATTTGGAAGTATTTTCTCAGTCTATTTGGTGCAAGGAGGGAGCAGCCAGCAGGGGTGAAACACAATTTTCTCCCCAAACACTTAGAGGGCAAAGAACATGTGGATAAGTAAAAGAGCTGCTACTCTATGAACCATTTGGGAGGAGAGGGATACTTGAATTTTTCAATAACAAAAAGAGAATGCACAGGAGCTTTAATAGATCGTATCCTTTAAGATTAGCTTATTAGATAAAAACAAGAAAAGAATTTGTTCCTTCTTCTATAGACGACATCACCAGAGAATGCACAGGAGCTTTCTCTCATCCTTCAAGAAGAGGACAACCCAAATGGACTATCTATCACTGAAGAGATGAAATAAATTTTTCTGGCTGCTACCTTGGCAATCCAGGAAATTCAGGAACTAGGAGTGCTAAAAAGGATCAACATAGAGAAGTCATCATCGTGTATTCAGACCCAGCAAGTTTAGGTAACTCAATTAGGTCAAAATTCTTTTCAGTACTTGAAGCCCTTAAGATCCGTTCATTATTAAACGTGTCAAGGCTGGAAGTGGAGAGTGACTTAAAGGTTGTGATCTGATGGATGAATGGAGTGGGAGGGATACCTTGGTGTTTCATGCATGCTGTCACAGGAAAGGTTTATGGCTAGAAACATGAATATCTTGTTTAGGTGGACAAAAAGACCAGCAAAGGTTCTGGCTGATACCCTAGAAAAAGGAAAGTGACAAGCAGATATTCCTGATTGTACTAATTGTTTTGGAGGAAGAAAAGGGACTTCTGTGGGGGGATGGGGAGTTTACAGATTTTCCTCCTTGATTCTCTACTGTATACTGCTATTACTATTGCTATTAATACTTTTTTTATGATATGTTAAAGATAAAAAAGAAGGTTCTTTCAACATGTTTATCTTTTTCTTGATGGAAGTCTTATACCATATCCTTACCAAACATTTAAATACATACAACAAGGACATGAAGAAGGCATTTGGACAGAATTTACACTAAAACTAAAGTGTATGACATGGATACCGCATACATTTTAATATGTCCAAGTGGCATACATCCTAACTTGGTCAACTGATTTCATATAATATCAAAAGCACCTTACTTCATCACATGCTTGGCTATATGGCTTTAAAGTAGTTAGTGGACATTGTTCTAATACTATGAAAAGAAGAAACAAATTTATATATTTTTGGTATTAAGTGAAGAAACCAATTTATGTTACATCACACAAATAGGGAAAGATATATGATATAGTATCTAACTAGTAAAATATGGTATGGAATAAGATGCATAACAAGAAAATTATAATGCCATTATACGTACCATATAATATGGAAAGAAACAAATTGAAGGACTCTTCAAAACATTTTATATCATAATATCGGTATTAGATTTGTAGGGATAACCAATACTTAAAAATCCTTAGAAGAGACATACACAAAAAGGCATCTGGAGTATGGACACACTGATGCATAATTGCATATACAATTATTATATGATTGTATTTCTTATATTAACATATTATTTTTGTGAGCATTCTTGAATCGATATTTTTTGTTCGCCAAGCCAGGCTCTTGGACACACATGGACTTTTAACTCCCATATCCATATTTGAGTAACACTGATAAGAAGTTAATTTCAGATCATGATGTACAATCATTCTTAATTTTCTTCCATTCTTAAAAAGGAATTACCATCATCAGGTTTTTTCACAAACTCAACTCCTAGACGTTCAAATCTCTCACATGCCTTGTATGTATCATCAACAGTAATGCCTATATGACCTGAAACAAAAAAATGACATTTTATCAAACTCCATTAAAACGAATACTATTAAGTTAGTTACTTATGAGGTACAATAATTTAAGAACAGAAGATTAAGAACAATAGCCTACAAATAGAACGTTCACAATTCAAATATACAAGTTGAAAATCAGAAGTGTGAAGTGTCATTCAACTAGTAACCACCTTGGAATTATAACTTAGAAGTCAACAAAAAGATATCGGCAACCATCTAATAAATCACATTCAATACAGGTTCTATGTTCCTTCACTTATGATAAAATTCCAAAGAGAGTTATAAACTTCCAATTATGATGACTTTCTGAGAAATACAGGTTCTATGTTCCTTCACTTTTGACAAATAAAAGACAAATAAACCATGCATAAACAATTTTCATGCCTTGGGCCATCAAGTCATAGAGGATATTGTCATTTTAATAGACGAAGACAAAACAAATGTTTTTTGATAATTAAAGATATCTATACTACTATTAAATGTATGAACGAGCTTGTGAAGCTTTCTTTTCTACTAAAATACCCCTACTATTGAATTTGGCCCTCTCTAATTGTGAGGACAAAAAATGTGATTTTGATTTTAATTACTACTTTACACCTCATTCAATTCCTCTCATTAACTCTTATATTTAAGGTATTAACTCCCATTCTCTCTCATTAAATCCTATGTTTAAGATATCTTTTCTCACCAATAGATTCTACTAACTAGATCCATATCAAATATAAAACCCATATTTTTTAAAACCAACCCAAAAACAAAACCATTCTTTTGTCCAAGTGACAGGTAAGCAATTCAACCATATGGGTCAAATGGGTCGGCCCATGATTTCAAAGTTAAATAATAAAATTTTTAAAATAGAAATAAATACAAACAATTATAAAAAATAAAAAACTGAAGAAAATTTTGTGCACAACACTAATATCTTATGTTAATCATATTAAAGAAAAATAGGTGTGATAAACAAGAATTGTTTTTATTGATGATACAAACGAAATGCAAAATCTAAACCAACCCAAAAATGAAATTGTTTTCCTGTTTGTTGGCAGGTCAACAGTTCGACCTTTAGGGTCAAATGTGTCAACCCTTGATGTCGTATTTAAATGATAAAATATACATATATATAACACAATAAAATTATGAAAAAACACATTTTGTAGAAAAGATTTGAGTACACCTCTAATATTATATATTCATCATATTAAACAAAAATAGTTTTGATAAATAAGCATTATTTTTATCAACATAGAAAATAGTTTTTCAAGGCGCCAGGGCGAGGCTTGGTGACAAGGAGACGCCTTGTTGCCAAAGTCACCTAGGCAATGGATTTTTTTAAATAAAAGCCATATATCCTAGGGTAATTCCCTAGGTTCCATAGCAACTAGCAATCGTATTCCTTAATAACTAGCAGAAAGGCCTGTGCTAAATAAAGAGAAAATTAAACAAAAAACATGGACACCACCTTCTTCATGTAAGTGAAAGTTCAATACTCAGCACAAGACAACAAAGAAACAAAGACTATTAACCCAAATAAACATTTTTAACTAATATTATCTTATTTATTATCTATCAAATAAACACACACACGCGCGCGCGCGGGTTCGAATTAGTTTTGGATAGACGAGAACCAAAATAAACCCAACCATTAATAGAGACAAAATCATAGAACTGGAACTGTTATAATTGGTTCAGTCAGTTTGGATCCATTAGGTAAACCTAGACCTGTTCATGGGCCAGGTCGGGCTTTGTATATGTAACAGAATACACTCAGGCCCAAGCCCCAGCCCAAGCCCGACCCTCATATAAAGCCCGAAGCTTGGAACCGAGCCCAAGCTCGACTAGAAAGCTTTTTCTTTTTTTATTCAATAAAAAGTGTTATTTATATTAAAAACCTTCGAAACTCAAAAATAATAAACATCTCACTATTACTTGAAAAAAAAAGAGAACAAAGAAAAAATATTATATATATTTATTAAATAAAATATATTTTTATAAGCTCAAGCTTGGGCCGGGCTTTTTTGAGAAAGCCCGAACCTGGCCCGAAAAAAAGTCAGGCCCGGTGCTTTAGGACTGAGCCCGAGCCCATGGGCCTAAAATTATGACCAAGCTCAACTTAATAACAGGCCGGGCTGGGCCAACCTGTTGGGCTACCTGGCCGATGAACAGGTCTAGGTAGACCCAACCCATTGATAACCCTAATCTAGTTACCTTTTTGCTAGTAATTGTAGTTTGTTAGTAAATTATTCCTTCCTAACTAAATAAATAATTTAAAAATAAAATAAAAAAGCGGAGAAGTACAGACAGGCCCAATGCAGATTTCTGATTTCCACTGTAGAGCTATAAACATTCAAAATGTCAAAAACCCACACTCTATACACCAATGTCAGCCTGTGAATTGGCATCAATTCCGAGCTAGCACCCACCCCAACTATACTTTGGGCCTAAAAATTCTGACCCTGGGCTGAACCGTCATTCTCCCAATCAAAAAGTAATAAATAAAAATAAATAATAAATTTTAATTTTATTAAATAAATAAATGTTTAGATAATATTTTATTAAATTGAATAAAAAAAATAAAGAAAAAGTTTATTGTACTATCGAAGGAATATTGTTTTCCTATGAAGGCCGACTTTGCTCTTCAACTTGGACGTTTGCATTAAAAAATGCTTAAATTATTGGGATTTTTACAAAAAATCAGATACATTTAGAAATATATTACAAAACAGTGGTAACAACAATTATTTTTGGGACCAAATTACCCTTTCTAAAATTTTGCACACCAACCCAAATTTCAATGGCACTATTTATCGCCCCCGTCCTTGGAACGCCACAACAAGGACTGTAGAGCAATCTCTCTCTCTCTCTCTCTCTCTCCCTCTCTCTCTCTCTCTCTCTCTCTCTCTCTCTCTCTCTCTCCATGGACTACCATTTTGAATTACTTTGTTGGAATCGCCGGATTAGGATCCAATGGTTGTATCTTCCTCGGCGTCAACCTTGAGTTCCCTGGCCTCCCCCTCCACCACTCCGTCCATGTCGAGCAATTCATGACCATCAACGCCACCGTCAACGGTGAGACCCAACTCCATTACATGGCCGAATCCTCCGCGCCCTGCGGTCATTGCCACCAACTCATGCAAGAGATGCGCAATGCCCCTAGTATTAAGATTTTGATCACATCCACCGATAACCCAAGTGACAACTGAGACTCAGAAGCTGCATTTCGGCCATTATCTGAATTCCTGCCCCAGCGTTTCAGTCCGGAGGAACTCCTCCACAAGGACTTGCTATTGCTTTGCTTTTAGAGCCTCATCATAATGGCTTGACTTTCAACGAAGACACCCACCACGGCACCGTCAACGATGATGGCCAACAAGTTAAAGTGGGCAGTACTTGAGTCCGGCTTCTATCTGGGCAAGAGTTCATGCACGCACAATTCGCGCAGGAACATGCCACGCATCCTTGAAGCATGTGTGTGCTTGAAACATGCGAGGTGGATCAAACGTTATTAGCTCCGCATTTCTTCCATTCTACTTCCCGCTCCTCTCTCTTGCCACATGCCCACACTGACCCAAACCCTTTTCAATCTCTCTCCCTCTCCAACCGGTGGAAACCAACAGTTACCACCGGCGACTGTTTTAGCTTCTTAAATTTGCAAAGCTTGGATTTTATTAAAGAAAAAAAAAAGACAGAGTAACACAGTAGCAAATAGAAAAGGTCTCTAGCTAAATTAAATCCTACTCAAACTCAAGAGAACAAATTCAATAACCAGAACAAAAATAAATCCAAATCAAATGTCCAATAAGAAACTACCAATTTTCAGAATTCGCAATACATGAATGTGATTCTTCCTCTCATTTATCTTATTTCCAAAAACAATTGCATAGAGACCATTAAAGAGATCCGCCAACAACTGGAAGCTAGCATAGAGACCCGACACCTTGCCCAACATCTCATTGCTTCTCTCCAAACCCTTGTTCCCAACCATGTAAGTTCCCTCGACCTCTCCCTCAAGGTTGTCTCCGCCTTCAATGGCCACCAGTATACTCCATCCCCACTCCCTAATCCTTTCATCCCCCCCCCCGCTAAGCCCCTCCCTAAAACCCTTATGGGCAACTGCCAACCTCGTCGTCGATCCATCGAGCCCAAACTCCCTACGGTCTTGAGGAATCATCAGAACCATAAGGTGTCGCTCTGATAGCGATAAGGGGATGTCAATCGATGGCAATGGGAGCCCGTTGTCCGTTGTTCGATGGCACTGCAATGGGCTCTCCAGAACTTGCTCCGCTATGGTGAAAAAATAAAGAGTTCTCCGATTGAGAGGAATCTCTCCTTCAGGCGGTGTTGGTGGCGTATGTGGCGATCGGCACAATGGAGGCGGGTACGAATGCGGGGGCGTTGGTGGAGAAGAAAGCCACTCCGAGGTGGAGGTTTCAAAGAGGGTAAAGAAGTCATTCCGAAGGAGGACACGTGTTGGACGAAAGGGGGTTACCGTACACCCCCCAAATGCTTTAAGTATATATAGATTATCCATAATTTTCATAAGAAAAGCATAAGCTTCATGATAAAGTATAGAAAATCAACCCTTTTTTTTGAAAAAGATAAGGTAAAATTTTATTCAAAAGCCAAAAGTGGCAGATTACAACCTTGGCCCCTAAGACAGAACCAAAAAACTCACTTTAACACCTACAATACATCATAACTCAAGAAATATCCTAGATCTCAGCTGAGAACAAAGGACAGAAGCCTGAATGTCCTTCGCCACCGCCACCCAGGAAACTATCTTTCCAAATGCAAAGGCAATCAAGCAATCTATGCTAGCGGCCTTATTTTAAAAGATCCTTTTGTTTCTTTCCGTCTAGACTGTGCAAAAGACGACTACAAGCATGACACTCCAAATGCACATCGCCAATTTTGAACCACCCTTCAACTCCCAACTCCATATCATGTCAAGAACTGAATTAGGCATGCACCATTGCAGCCCTACCCCCGATAAAAAGTGATTCCATATTGCAGCTGTAACCGAATCATGAATGAATAGGTGCCTGCCATCCTCCTCCATATCTCCACAAAGAACACACAGCTGGTCCTGAATCTGAACACCCCTTCTAACCAAGGAGTCTTCATAAGGCATCTGTCGAGAGACGCAACCCAAACCAAAGCATTCACTTTAGAAGAGATGTAAATCAGTCCTCTAAATCCGATGTAAACTTGGGAAAAATTAGAGAGAAAGGTGGAAGAAAAGAAGAGAATAGCAGTGCAAGAGAAGGAAGATGGAGAAAAGAGGAGGAAGAAGAAGAGTTTGAATATCTCTTCTCTCCCTTCTCTAATCCTTTTACTAAACTTCAATCTGAACATAATTACAAGTATACCCTTAAGTGGGCGGCCAGCTAGGCAGTAACATAAAGAGAACTAGCAAAAGAAATAGCAGGCTCATTAAGATGGGCCCATTAGCTTACAAATAAATAAAACATACTACAAGAAATGATACTAGGGCCCATTCAGCCCAGTCTCTTTACACTCCCCCTCAAGCTGAGCATAAATGTCAATCATGCCCAGCTTGCTTATATAGTGTGTCAGCTTCCCTCTCTGAACTCCCTTGGTCAAAATATCAGCCAACTGCTCTTCGGAGGTGATGAATGGCAAACAAACTTCTCCTAAGGAAACTCTTTCCCGTATAAAATGTCTATCAACCTCAATGTGCTTGGTTCTATCATGTTGAACAGGATTATGTGCAATATTGATAGCTGCTTGGTTGTCACAGTAAAGCATCATTGGCTTCTCATAGTCAACTCTCAATTCTTCTAAAAGGGATCGTACCCACAATAATTCTGACACACCATGTGCCATAGCCCTATATTCAGCTTCAGCAGAGGATCTGGCAACTACAAACTATTTCTTACTCCTCCATGAAACAATATTCCCTACCACCAAAGCACAATAACCTGAGGTGGATCTCCTATCATCAATACATCCTGCCCAATCAGCATCAGTGTATGCTTACAGCTTCATGTGTCCATATTTGGCAAATAGAATACTTTTCCCTAGAGTACCTTTCAAGTAACACAGAACTCTTTCTATAGCAACTAAATGAGTATCTCTAGGAGAATGCACAAATTGACTAATAACACTCACTGCATAGGAAATGTCCAGTCGAGTCATGCAAACATATAACAACTTCCCAAGCAATCTCTGAAACACACTTATCAAATAAAAGTTCACCATCTGTAGCAGAAAGCTTGTGATTGGGATCAATGGGAGTGGAGGCTGGTTTAACACCAAGTTTGCCAGTCTCAGCAAGGAGGGTCAAGGACGTATTTGCGTTGAGAAATGAAGGTACCGTCTTTAGATCTAGCAACTTCAATGCCCAAAAAATATTAGAGATCTCTTAAATCCTTGATATCAAATTCTGAGTTAAGAAATCTTTTGAGTTTACTGACCTCTTGGGTGTCATTACCTGTAACCACAATATCATCAACATAGACTATCAAAAAGGTCACCAGAGAGCCACTTCTTTTCAAGAACAAGGTATGTGTGTAACCAAATGAGACAAGAGCAGCCCTAAACCTCTCAAATTGAGACCGTAAAGAGATTTCTGCAGTTTACACCTTCCCCTGCATTTCATTTCTATACACCCCCAGAGGCAAAGACATATAGACCTCTTCATGTAAATCGTCATTCAAGAAGGCATTTTTAACATCAAACTGGTGGAGAGGCCAATCAAAAGTAGTAGCCAAAGATAACAAAACCCGAACTGAGGTCATCTTAGCCACAGGAGCAAATGTTTCAAGATAGTCAATAACATACATCTGAGTGTAGCCTTTAGCAACCAACCTGGCCTTAAACCTCTCAACAGAGCCATCAGAGTGATATTTAATGGCAAATACCCATTTACAACCCACTGGTTCCTTCCCTTCAGGCAAGTCAACAATATCCCAGGTATGGTTCTTATGCAAAGCATCCAGTTCAGCCATCATAGCATCCCTCCATTCAGGTTTAGATAAGGCTTCTGGTACAGACCTAGGTATCGCATGGGAAGAAACAAAAGCAAGAAAAGAGTAATAGGTAGGAGATAGAAGGCTATAAGATAGGTGTTTGGAGATACAATGGGTTGTACACTTCTGCTTGCCCTTGCGGAGAGCAATAGGAAGATCAAGGTCTGGGAAAGATGTAGATGGGTCAGAGGAAGGCTGACCTGTTACCTCAGTAATGATGGAAGGAGCAAGAGGCTCTTCTGTAAGAGTGGAAACAACTTTCCCCTGTCTGAGTCTGTGCCTTTGGTACCACCTTTGAAGAACAGGATGAGGAGGAATTACAAGAGGATGAGGTGGAGGAGGAGGAGGAACAGGAATATTGGAAGTAGGCCCAGTGGGAGAAGTGGACACCTCATGAGATGACTCAAAAGGAACAGGAAGAGGAATTGTTGGAGACATAGCAAAGGGTTCCTTAGATCTCTCCCCTTTGGGAGGAATACTAAAAGGAGTAAACTCAACAAATGTTACACCACGAGATACAAAACAAGTGCCATTAACTGAATCAAAACAGCAATATCCCTTCTGTGTGGGGGCATATCCCAAAAAAACACATTTACGAGCCTTAGGTTCAAATTTGTGCCTTTGATGGCTATGAACATGCACATAGCAAGTGCACCCAAAAACACGGAGAGGAAGAGAGAAGAGATCCTCATCCGGAAAGAAAAGGCTAAAGGGGGTTTTGAAGCCAAGAACCCGGGAAGGCATACGGTTAATAAAAAATATAGCAGTAAGGACAACATCTCACCAAAACTTTATAGGAACATGGGATGCAAAAAGGAGGGATCTAGCAACTTCAACCACATGTCGGTTCTTCCTTTCTGCCACTCCATTCTATTGTGGAGTGTAGGAACAAGAACTTTGATGAATAACCCCAAAAGTTTTAAGATAGGCTGAGAGGGTTTTCTCAAAATACTCCTTAGCATTATTAGAACGGAATATTTTGATCCGACTGTTACACTGGGTAAGAATGAGTTCATGAAATTTTGCACAATAGTTGGTACTTCATCCCTAGATTTCATGAGATAGATCCAAGTGTAACGAGAGTAATCATCAATAAAAAGGATAAAGTACCTGTAACCCCCCATAGTAGGCAAATGATATGGCCCCCACACATCAGAGTGAACAATATGGAAAGGAGAAATAGATCTTTTATTGCTTACAGAATAAGATTGTCTACAATGCTTTGCCAGTTCACACGACTCACAACGAAGACTTGATAAAGACACTCCCTTAAACATATATGGAAATAAATGACTCAAAGTAGAAAAAGACAAATGACCAAACCGAAAGTGACATAACATGACTTTGTCAACAGACTCTAACAAAACTGACTCCAAGGCAACTCCATGATGTGGTCCAAGAGCACAATCAGGTGTGTCCAGCAAGTATATTCCATCCACCTCATGGCCAGTCCCAATCATCCTCTGAGACTATAGGTCCTGAAAAACACAATGAGTGGGAAAGAAGGTTATGCTACAATTCATGGATTTAGTCAAGCTATTAACAGATAAAAGATTTGTATTAAGTTTAGGGACATGAAGGACAAAGGATAAATAAAGGGTGTCAGAGGTTTTTATATCTCCTTTGCCAAAAATGGGAGCAAGGGATATTTTCTCTTTACTAGAGAGAAGGTGGTATGAACAGAAAATGTTACACAAGCTAGTCATATGGTCTGATGCACCAGAATCAATGATCCAAGGGATTTTATGATTACTTGAAACTAAAGCATGGTTTGCAAAAGCACGAATACCTGAGTGAGCAAATGTTGATGATGATGATGTGTTGCCTGAAGAGTGAGATGTAGAAACAATAGCCTCCAAGTGACTTAACAGCCTACCATACTTTTCAAAATCTGCCTTCATTGCTGCCAACTATTCAATGGTGGACTTCTCTTCACTCTCCTTACTTCCTCCTTCCAATACTGTGGCAACATTAGCTGTCTTCGGCTTTCCTGTCTGACTGCCCTTCTTAAAATTGTTGTTATTCTTAAACCGGTCAAGAAGAAGATCAGGATGAAGCTTCCAGCAAGTGTTTTTTGTATGCCTTGGTTTCTTGCAATATTCACATACCTACTCCTTCTCACTTGGACCCTTCGGCTTTATTCCCGCATGTGCAAAGTGTTCTGTAGGTGGACTCTGTAACTGAACCTGCCGCCTACTCTCCTCACTGCTCACCATAGCATATGCCTGGGCAAGAGTAACATCATCTTTGGCCAGAACATTCTGCCTAATGATGTCAAACTCAGGGTTGAGTCCAGTAAGAAATTCAAACACCCTGCTTCTTTCCACCAACTTCCTAAACATTTTTGAATCATTCTTAGTCTCCCATGCAACCGTCTCCATAACATCAATTTCCTGCCATAAGGATTTCAGTATAGAATAGTAGATTGCCACACTCTTCTCCCCCTGTCTTAGGTT
This sequence comes from Nelumbo nucifera, assembly GCF_055504915.1. Classification (NCBI taxonomy): domain Eukaryota; kingdom Viridiplantae; phylum Streptophyta; class Magnoliopsida; order Proteales; family Nelumbonaceae; genus Nelumbo; species Nelumbo nucifera. The sequence continues at coordinate 7,293,280 of NC_142654.1, read as the reverse complement.
CTTCACATCACTTTTCAGCTTGTAGACTGTAGCCACATTCAACTTCTGTGAATAAGTTTCAATAACACTGCCCCAGATCTCCTTGGCAGAGGACATCCAGAGATAGTACTGACTTATATGAGGCTGCATAGGGTTGACTAACCATCCTATGACAGTATAGTTCGCCTGCATCCATTTCTTATATTCAGGGTCTGTCTCTTCAGGTTTCACTTTACTGCCTATGAGGTACCCTAATTTTCCTCTACTGCAGACATAAATCCTTATAGATTGTGCCCAAGCAAAATAATTTGTCCCATCTAGCTTGATCGTGGTCACACCAGTCAAAACGGAATCTATCGAGCCAAGCCCAAAAACCGGCACATGCTTGAACTCACTTCCGTATTGCTCCATTAATCAAATGAAAATCAAAAAACCAGAAATTCGGTCCTTATAAACTTACTTGAAGTCAAACCAGTACCCAGATGCTTGAAAACTAGGGTTTCACTACGTCCGGCTGTTGGGGAGAAAGAGAGAAGATGTAGCCGCTCCTACCAGAGCTTCCCAATCTCTTCCAAACCTGAACCGCCCTCTTTTAGAAGTCAAAAGACACCTCCCAAGCACAGAGTGCCACACCCAAAGCTTCACTTTTACTTGTAACTTCGAAAATCTCTAATTGGATAGGGTTTTGGGCAGAAACAATACAGCACCACTTCTTGGCAATATCCGACCAGATTTACACTCTCCAAACCCTCTACCAACTAGACCAAAGATCCTCTGAACTATAGAGAACCTATCTCTCCATACACTCTTAATCAAAGGATGTATGGGAAAAGAGAAAGAAGAAAAGAAGGAAGAAAGAAACCTGCTCTGATACCAAGATGTAAATCAATCCTCTAAATCTGATGTAAACTTGGGAAAAAGTAGAGAGAAAAAAGGAAGAAAAGAAGAGAATAGCAGTGCAAGAGAAGGAAGATGGAGAAAAGAGGAGGAAGAAGAAGAGTTTGAATTTCTTCCCTCCCTTCTCTAATCCTTTTACTAAACTTCAATCTGAACATAATTACAAGTATACCCTTAAGTGGGCAGCCAGCTAGGCAGTAACATAAAGAGAACTAGCAAAAGAAATAGCAGGCCCATTAGCTAACAAATAAAAAAAACATACTACAAGAAAAGATACTAGGGCCCATTCAGCCCAGTCTCTTTACAAGAAGGCACAGAAGGGTTCCAAATTTTCACCACTGGAATTTTAGGATGCACAGCTTCATTTAGAACCTCTGCAAAAGAGCTAACCGAGCAACTACCATCCACACTAAACTTCCAGATCCAAGAGTCCTCAGACGACAAGTCAATGGACTGCCTGTGAAGCAACCCCAAGAGATCTGCAACTTTCCCAATTTCCCAGTCCTGAAATGACCTTCTAAAAGAAGGGCTCCAAATAATAGTGCCCCCACTCACTTGAAATCGACTAGCCACCGATCCATTTTGATTTTCCGCAATCTGAAACAGCTGAGGGAATACTTCAGCCAGGGGTGTACTTTCACACCAAGTATCCCTCCAGAAACGCAACCTATTCCCATTCCCCACTTTTGAAGTTAGATTACTACTCATCCAAGGTAGAACTTCCATGACTTTTTTCCACAGTGAGCAACCTAAAGACTTCAATTGATTAGTGGTTACCCACTTCCCACTGTCAGTCTCATATTTTGCTGAAATTAATTTCCTCCACCATCTGTCTTTTTCTTTCTCAAATCTCCAAATCCATTTTCCCAAGAGAGCTTTATTAAACAACTTAAGCTTCCTGATCCCCAGCCCCCCTTTCTCCTTAGGGCAACATACCTGGTCCCAATTAACCAAATGACATTTCTTTTCCTCCTCCTAGCCCCTCCAAAGAAAATCTCTTTGGATTTTCTCAATTCTTTGGGAAACTTTGACTGGAATTGGGAAAAGAGATAGAAAGTAGGCCGAAAGATTAGAAAGCGAGCTTTTTAGTAATGTGCTTCTGCCCCCCAGCAACAGGTACTTGGATTAACAAGACATAAACTTCCTCTCCACTCTTTCAACCACCAGATCCCACACCACTGCAGAGGTGCATTTAGCTCCAAGAGGAAAGCCAAGATAGGAGATAGGCAAGTATCCAATCTGACCAGGTAAATTCTCCGTGAGCTCTTCGAGATTCTCCACTTTACCCACCGGAATCAATCTACTTTTGGTCCAATTTACTCTCAATCCCAAAACCACTTCAAACCAACTAAGCACCCCCAAGAGAATCTTCAGCTGATCAACATCTGCATCGATGAAACATAGAGTATCATCGGCAAACTGTAGCATCTAAACACTTTCCCCACCCGGAGAGACCTCAAAACCCTTCCATAGACCTTCAACCCCCACCTTCTGCACAAATAGAGTTAGAACTTCCATTATGCATATAAACAAAAGAGGGGAGAGGAGATCCCCTTGTCTTAATCCTCTTGAACTTTTAAAGAATCCCATGGAGTGCCCATTAAGCAAAACTGAGAATTTTGGAGAGGAAATACATACCTTAAATCCAATTTCTCCACTTTTGTCCGAACTTCATTTTCTCTAGCACCAAATCCAAACACTTCCAGTTTACATGATCATATGCCTTTTCCAAATCCAGCTTACAAATCAGCCCTGGTTTACCTTCTCTTATTCTTGAGTCAATCAACTCATTTGCCATCAACACACTATCCAACAGCTGCCTACCCAGTACAAACGCAAATTGATTCTCCTCAATAATCACACTAAGAGCCTTCTTCAATCTTTCTGCAAGGACTTTGGATAGAATTTTATAAAAACTGTTTAGGAGACTAATTGGCCTGAAATCTTTAATGTTTGTTGCACCTTCCACCTTAGGAATAAGGGAGATGAAAGTGCTGTTCAGACTTCTAACCAATGATCCATTTTGGTGATAGTCATGAACACCTTCAATAGATCCCCTTTCACCCCCTCCCAGCACCGTTTATAGAAAATATTTGTCAAGCCATCTGGCCCTTTCACCCCCTCCCCATATTTTTAATTACCTGCCATATCTCATTTTCTGTGAAGGGCGCTTCTAACTCCCTCTGCTGATCCACTGATAGACTTTTGAAAGTGAGCTCTTCTGGAAAGGGCCTTCTTGCTCAGTTTTCTTTAAACAACTCCGAGAAAAAACCCGTGACAATGTTCTTCATTTCTGTCCAGTTTTCACCCACTTGCTCTCCCCGTTCAAGTTTCTCAATTTGATTTGTTCTTTTCCTTGCTTTTACCATTTTGTGAAAAAAACTGGAGTTTTTATCTCCCACTTTAAGCCATTTAACTTTGGCTCTTTAATTCCTCCTTGTAGGCTAATGAATCTAGAGTCACTTTGGCTAGCAGTCTCTTCCTTCTATCTTCCTCTCTAAGGGGACCCACTTCTTCAGCTGAATCCAGTTCTTTAATTACCTCTAGGCACTTTCTTTTTTCCTTGATGATTCACTTTCCAAGATTTCAGCACCTCTTTGATCCCTTTAATCTTATTTGCCAAGATGTAAGAGCTGGTACCCTCCACCTTAAAATCCGCCCATTTTGATATAAGCAAAGGAACCAACTCCTTTTCTTCAAACCAAGCATTTTCCATCTTGAAAGATAGATTACTTCTCACCTGATTCTCCACCTTTCCACATAGTAACTGAATTGGAGAGTGATCCAATAAAGGTCTAGGAAGAGCAACTTGTTTAATTTGCTGGAATGCCTCTTCCCAACTCGAGGAGATTAAAAATCTGTCAAGTTTAACCAGAATCAGGGATTCTTGGTTATTTGTCCAGGTGTTTTGAGCCCCCATCAATGGCAGATCTAAAAGCCCGGCCTGATTAACAAAATCAGCAAATTTTCTTCTGTCCCTCGAGCTCCCATTACCATTGTTTTTTCCCTCAGAAAATCTCACTATATTGAAATCTCCTCCAGCCACCCAAGGCAGGTTTGAGCTATCTCTAGCTACTAACAGCTCCTCCCACAACTTCTCCTTCTCCCCACTATCCGTCGGACCATATACATTAGTGAACATACCTTGAATCCCCCCCCCACTTCCAACACAACTGAGACTGTAAATTCACCAACATGAGAAGAAATTAACTTGCATTTAGATCTGTCCCACAAGGTCAACAAACCTCCTGCACTGCCCCTAGCTGCCTTGCTAACCCACCGCACCTGACCTTGACCCCAAATGCTTCTTACCAAACCTGCATCCATTACTTCCAACTTTGTTTCTCTTTGAAGAATACCACCTCTGGTTTCCACTTATTCAGTAAATTACAAACCACCATTCTCCTACACCCAGAGCCTAAGCCCCGAACATTCCAAGACAAAATAGACAGATCCATTAAACACTCACGACCCTAAAACCCTCTCCCCTCGCTGCTCACTCCCCCTTTCCTGCTGAATCATTCAACCCCCACGCCAATCTCAACATCTCCCTGTTCTGCTTCAACATAGTCATGAGAAGAAAGGAAGAAAGAAAAGAAAATTTAGAAAATATAGGGGATGAACCCCTATTGTTGTTAAAGGAAAACGAAGAAAAGAAAAGGTGGAAGAAGAAGAAGAAGGCAAAAATGATAAACTCATTACACATCATAAATGATACACTCCCACCCATTACAAAAACTGGAAAAACACAGCCTCTAAGAGTCTTCAATGATTGGCACCAAAGAGATGAACTCTTTCAATGCCTCTGATTAGATCTGTCTACCCCTTTTCTTTCCTTCAAAAATTCTAGATTTCCTTTCTCTTAAATGGCCCAACAAATAATGAATGGGGAAAGGTTCCACAAAGGCATTCCCCTTTTTGCTAAAACCCCTACATGGGCAGGACTAAATCAAGTGCTTGGTCAGATAAATAAATATAAAGCACATAGTGAGCAGCTTATTTATAAATCCTAAAATACTGAAAGCTTCACCAATCCAGAGAGTATAGTGTAGGGTCAACTGCATACCAAAACCACGAGGTTCAGAATTCCCATTGTGGTAACCTTTGAAGTCAGGATCACTTTCTGTTCCCCAATTACTGTTTGAAATATTGATGTGTTAAAGGATACGAGTGAAAAACAAGAAACAAGAGAATGAACGATTGTCAAAGAAAAAAAAGGTCAAGAAGAAAGAAAAATAATGGTCATTGCAAGTATCTGATACTTACTGTGTAAGTTCAATTGTAGCCTTTTGGCCAAAGGTCCAAACTGTTCGATCAGTTGGATTTACTGGAGCTTCTGCTGGATTCTACACCAGAAAAATAAGTAAATAATAATAAATGATTGTCTGTAACGAGATGAAAAATACTACTGATAAAAAATAGATCTTACCTCATACCCCATAAAGTACAAGCTGAACTTCATTTCTGGAAAATCCAACCTCTTAAGCAACCTGCAGTATCAAAAAAATAAATAAATAAAGAGAAAGAAAGTACACATAAGGAGGAAGTAATTATCAGATTTCATTTTAATAAGTTAATGCCATAAAAAAAATGTTAACCCATACAGTAAAAGTAAGTTTAATTAAATCCAACCTTCTAAGAGTGAAATTCTAATGAAGAACCAAACAAGTAAATGGTTTTTCAAGCTTCAGTAATATTCTAGAACAAAAACAATAGGGGTTTTTCAAGCCACAGTGATATACAATATACAAATTCATTTGGGTCAGCTCTTCCAGCGTCATTAATGTTGTTGGGCAATATTATTTATGGCTGTATTAAATTTTGCTTTCCCTCACTTGAAGCTTGTTGGTTTAGTCTTGCCTCTGTTTAGTTGCTGGAGGGTTGGACTTTCTGTGTATCATTATCTTTATAAATTCTTTTTGTGTGGCATCATTATATAATAAAATAAATTCCCAGTTAAGTTAATATGAAAAGAATATACATTTCAACTTTGAAATTTCAATATTAAAAGATGGACACCTCAACAGGGGGTAAATAGGGACCATTAGTTGGAGTTCTCCAACTATGTACCAAAATATCAAAAGATGGATACCTCAACAGGCTCAGTTACCTATGCTTTCACATGCTGGAGTCAAATTTTATATAGTTGCCTATTGTAAAGGACATGATTGGAGTACTAGTTCTCACTGGAAAAAAAAAAGATTGGAGTACTAGTAGTGCATCCAATGTCATAGGTTCAATTATTCTCTTTGTTACAGGTCCTGGGCAACAAGATCCTCATTTCTACCTAAAACAGCTTTTTCTTCCCTCTCTCTGGACAACATCCACACAACTCTTATTTTTAAGGCCAACATGTTAATTCTCTAAATTCTAAAACTAGAAGAGCAAGTGAGCAATGCCACTCTTCACTTCAAATCACCAAGGTTGTATGGAAGAGTCCAGATCTGCTAGAAACTAGATGTGTAACAGGCTAGTACACCAAACCAGAAGTAAACATGTCAGTTGTCTGTATGTTCAGATCACTGACTTGGCTTAATTGTGCAATGTTACATATCTTATTCCTAGCATATTCGGGCTCCATATGGAATGGCAATGGCTCCCTTCTTTAAAAGCTCAGGCAATATCTTGAGTTGTTTATTAATAACCTTTTCTTATGAGCAGCATAGAAAAGATTTATCAATGAATACGGAAAAAAAAAAATGAGACTACAAGAACCAAGAAATAGCATGGGAAGCAACCCCACTAAATGAAATAAAGCTACAGACTTTCAGAAGCCTATGCCTCTTATTAGCAATGGAATCTCCTAAAGCATTCACCAAATCGTTGGACTCAAGAGAATGAGGTGTTCACATATCAGGTGATAAATTGGAACCAATAAGCTAATATCTAGGGGATATCGCCTTCTTTAGAAAGCCAAGTAACCAAAGCATGTAGGTATGCATAACTTCTCTAATCTCACTTGTTCAACTACACTACCACATGAACACTATGTATCTAGATATGAGTGCACAGCATGCAACGGAATAGCAACATAAGAAAAACTTCACAATCCAGAGCCAGATGCATTGAACAATCATTATCGGACACAAGAAATTTTCTGGAGAGCAACTTACGACATTCCCAGAACGCGAGAATAGAAATCGAGGCTAACTTTAGGGTCTTTAATTCGAAACATCTACAGAAAAATTGGATCGTCAGTTCCCAGTGCAGATATGGATCTTAGAACTCAGTCAAGAAAAAGAATTAGCCACCAAAAACCAGTTTTAGAATGGAAAGGAAGTCCATAGCTTTAGACATACAGTTTGTTGCATGAAGTATCCTTTAGTGGCTTCATCTGGACTTGTATGGAGACCTTGATTGTTTGAAGGAGATTCCTTCGGCTCTGACGCCATCGAAAACAATCGAAATCGATTCAAATCCTGCAGGACCCATTTTAAGAAAAATGGAGATAAGAAGAATGACGAATTAAACTAAAAATTCTTGACTATACTTGAGAAGAAAACAAATGAACCTTTCTTTTGCTAGTAAGAAAAACAGGGATTGAAAATGAGGGGACATGAGAGTGGAATCTAAAGAAAGAATGACGGGAGATTGAAAAGAAGATCGAAGAGCAAGCCATGGCCTATCGTTTGCCACAATTGTTGAGAGAGAGAGAGAGAGGTACTCGCCTGTGTCCCTTCGATTTTGAGATGATTCTTCGTAGCATGATAGCATCAATGGTTCCTCTCGTGGGATAAATTGGATAATCGGAAGGGGAGCATTTTGGGCCCGGGATTCCGTGGACATAGGTGAGGGTGATCATTCCGAGCCGGCAAATTTCCGGGCTTGAATTAGGTTTGATGCTCGGGCCGTATTGGGCCCGAGTTCAGGCCGAGTTTTCTTGGGCACCGGTTGGTTTCGGTTTGTAAAAAATCATAAATCGATGGTTTGGGTCGGTTTTAGTTTTCGCACATGAAAATCGAAATCGACCCAAACTGAACCGATTTAGTAGTTAGTTTCTAGTTAGTAGTTACAACCTAATTAGTTCCTACTTAACTAAGTTGTCTCTATCCTAGTTACAACCTATCTTAATTTCTAGTCTTCTAGTTAGGAATGACATTAATGGCAAGTATTATAAGACAACTAGACAAGGATTTTTTTTTGAAAATTTTAAAGAAAATAATCAAAGGATCCTAGTTTCTATGGTCTTTTACACCAAATAGGCAACCAATTACAATTAGAATTAGGTGTCCTTTTTTACTTAGATTATAAGGTTTCTTGAAATATACAAATTTCATTATTCTTTTTCTAATACAGTTTGACTTTTTATTTTCTTGATAACTTCTATTCTAACTTGGTCCGCCCCCCTTAGCCCCTCAACTCAAGCACAACCTTTAATACAATTTGACTCTCAAGAATCAAAATTTTGAAATTTCTATTTATTACCATGGTTGAACTTAGAACCAAAACCGACCCAACTTGACTCAAATCGACCAGGTCGGTTTTGCTTAATATAGGTCTATTTCGGTTTCAATTTCAGGTAACCCAACCAGGTCGGATCGGTTGAAAAAATCTCAGTAAACTGACCCAATCCTATCCATGAATAGCCCTAGATACTTTAAGCCCATATATAGAATTAAATACAACATATTATATAAATAGATTAAGTGTATTATACTCAAAGCTTTTAGGCACAGGCCCATGCAGGGTTAAACATTCAATTGATTAGGCCAAAACTTAAAAATGAGCATAATCAAATGACTATAAGCAAATTAACATCAATTGCTCTATGTCCCAGAAATCTTGCCCTAGCTTCACATAGTCTTCCTCTGTGATCTCAATCTAGTACTATGATTATTTTTACTCCATTAACTCATACTAAGGTATCACCATAATTGATCTTGATTTCTAGATGTAATTTAGTTTTGCCTTACAAATTTTAGTTTCATTTATTTATTAGGCACCCGTTTGGGAGGGTTGAAGTTTCTGGGGTGGGCCTTACTTGGATTTCCTATGAAAAATCTGGAGAGCCCACATCGGTTGCCAATCAATCGTTTAAGGGTGGTCTGCTTCAGTATCTTTGAACAGTTCTTCTGAAATGTTTCAAAACAGCCGATCTTCAGCTCAGCCATCGCAAACATGCACTTAATTTGTTCATACCACCTTGTTGGTTTGGGAATTTTCTTTCGAACACTATTTCCAAAAGGTAACCTTTTCTTTATCCATGATTTAATTGATAAAATTTCCCATTATCGGGTGAAGGCATATTTCCTCAGTTTTAGCATCTAAAGAGATGGCAAGTTTGGTCACCATCATCCCCAGCAATCTAAAAAAAAGGATTTGACCTGGCAATCGGGTTGGGTGGGTCGGGTTTGGGTTTGGATTGGGTCAAGACATTTCAGGTTGGGTTATCAAATGCTAGACCCTAACTTTAAATGTTCGGGTTCAGGTTGACCCATGAGATCAATTCGGATCATCCTAAAAAATAAGTGAAATTTAAAAAATAAAGGAAAACTACATAAAAAAATGCCAAAATTAAAAGAACTAACCTTAAAATTCCAAATATAAATAAAAAAACTTGAACATTTAACAATTGAAAGAGTAAACAATAAAGAGTAAAGACTAAATAGAAAAAAAAATTAAAGAGTGGAAACTTCAAACGATGATGCATAAATAGTCCCAATTAGACTTGACAATAGGGTCAACAGGTTGACCCATGACCCAACCCAACCCAACCCAGTTTTTTCCGGGTCGGTCGGGGCGGGTCATCCTCGCATTCAGGTAGCTAAATATGAGACCCTGGCCCTATTTTTCGGGTTGGGTTGGGTCGGGTTCGCAAGTTGGGTCAACTTTTTGCCGGGTCTAGTTGTTGGGAGTTTGGTTTAAAATTAACATGATGATACACTCAATGTTCAAAACTTCAATGGGTATTTCGGGATTTCAATTAGTTCAGGGGGTGGATGGACCTTAAACTAACCCCTTTGAACCGGATTAAAAACTAAAAAAAATAAAGAAAAGCTATCGATACTGCCCAATACGCCTCTACCGGCGTATCAGGCATATTTGAACCTTAGATACACCCAATAGAAATGACACAAGTTGAATGGTACAAACCTCTAGTTTCATTCTATCTACACTTATGGCAATACATGTTCAATTTTGAAACATTTGATTTTTTGCCACCTTTTTGGTCGATCAAATTTTGTTCTCACAAAATTCATCTTCATACCCTTTTGACCTTTTCTCGCAACATTTGGAAACGTGTATTGGAAATATCCCCACACTTGTATGTTTTTATTCATGAGAAGATATTCCCAATGCATGACTAAGGGCTGTGAGGAAAGTACGAGGGATGAAATCCAAAGCACAAGTAGTTTGAGGGAGATGCTCAGCAGGTAATCTCCTTTGGCTTTCGCTGCCTATCAATTGCAGGCCTGATTGCACACTCTTGCACCCTTCTGTATCAAATTCCTTCGATCAAACCATCATTTGCTCGTAACAAAATTGTTCATTGTGCTGTAGCTAATGCTTGTACTATGACTTGGTTTTCTACTTTGGCTGTGTTTGGAAACACTGCAAATGGAGTATAAATTTCGGTTCAGGGTAAATTTGCATTCTGGTTCACTTTTTCCTGCATTTAGCAACATTACATTTATGCATTGACAAATGACATAAAACACGTTTTTCAATACATATTTACATTGATAATAAGATGTAAAAGTACATGAAGTAAATTTGCATTCAAGTGGGCTTTTGATAAAAAAAGGCATATGCTTTATTGGAATTTGTATTTGCATCTATTACAACCAAAAGTCTGTTTGGTAAGAAGATAAATTTGTCAATGCAAAACTAACCCAACTTTACAATTTATATGGACCATTTTACACTCTACTTATTTGCATTCACACTTATTTGTATTGTTTCCTAATGCAACCTTTGGAATTCCTCATACATGAGGTCTGTTGGTCTTACCAGTTACCCCAGAGAACATGCAGTTACAATTAGTGAGTTTGGTCCCATACCTCCATGGATGCCCACTATTCTACTAAACATTGAACTACTAAGTCATCGTATATTTTCTGCTACAATTTGAACCAACCCTCCTCACTCTATGGCCTTGTTTGTTTTGTGGATTTTGGAAGGGGGGAAAGTCGACCAATGGGATTTTGATTCTCATTGACCAATTCTCCCATGTTCTTTTTCAAAATTTAGGTGGGACCCACAGTAAATGCCTTTTCCCTTGGGTATCACTTACCCGAGAGAGTGCTACCCTTCTCCCACTTTGGAAAATTAAATGCTCAAAATATAATATGTCAAAAATGCCATTAAAAAAATATAATTCAAAAAGCATGGACCTGGACCCAAGAGTACTAATGACAAAACATAGAAAAACAAGCCACTTACCTGGGAAAGTGTGTGAGGCAAAAGAACATGCGGAAGTTGAAAGGTCTCATTTACCTGAGTAAATTTAACAAAAAAGAACATGGGTAAGTATATTTACCCAAGTAAATGGCCTCTTTCTAAACGAATGAGGCCTATATTTTAGGCTAGGGGTGTTAGCGGGTCGAGTTAAGTTATAAACCTACACTGATCCAATTGATTTGATTTTAGAATGGGTTCAAGTTGTGATGGGCTCGTCTTGAATTTGATCCGTTAACATTGCAGAATTGAAGATTTTACATATATAAAATTAGTTGAGTATAGGGGTGCAAGTTGGGCCAAGTTAGGTTAGATTCAGGGCAATTCCAATCTAACCCTAAGTTCTGAATTCTAAACCCTAACCCAATCCAATTTAGTAAATCTTGATTAGGAATGGTTTTGGATTGAGTTGGGCCAAATATTTGGTTATGTGAACTTGGCCTGATAGAAAAACATTAGGCTTGATATACAATATAAACTTCATATATTGAAGTTCACTGTGAGCCAAATTTTATATAAAAAAATTAAGAAATGTATACGTATAAAAAATTAAAAGTATGTATATAAAATTATTTTTATTATATGTATAAACAATTAAAAATATTATATATACAATATAAACTCAATTAGGCTTACAAACTTCACACGTTGAGTTTTATTGGGCTCATGCTCGAATCAAAGTTCAATTTAGACCAAGCGCCAAGCTTTTAACAAGCTGAGCTCAAATTTGGGGTGCAACTTGGGTAGGCTCAACTTGAGCCAAATCTGTATCCCCCTTTTCATTTAGATGGATGAAATTGGTTAGAATTACTTTGGATTGGGTTCAGGTTGAGCCAAAGTTGATTCATTGACCTCCCCAATTAAGACATTTTGTCACTTCAAATAATGCGCCATTGCACCTATTCACTCTATGGGTAGGGGTGCAACTTTGGTGGGCTCAGGTTAGATTAGCGTAAGTTAGTATTTTATAGGGAGAATGACGGTTCAGCCTAGGGTCAGAATTTGTAGGCCCAAAGTAGTGTTAGGGTAGGTGTTAGCTCAGAATTGATGCCAATTCATGGGCTGGCGTTGGTGTATAAAGTGTGGGTTATTGACAACTTGAATATTTATAACTCTACAGTGAAAATCAGAAATATGCATCAAGTCTATCGATACTTTTCCGTATTTTATACTTACATTAGATTCAGGTCTTCAGACTGTCCCATTCAAAATTTGACAAAATCCCAACCCGAGTCCGCCCAAATTGAACTACCTATAAGATATGCAGCCGCTAAACATTTAATCCCAAATCTCTTGCATAACAAGCAGAATGCTTTATCATAAATGAATAAGTTAAAGTATAAATACAAAAAACATACACTTACATTTTTTTGAAAAAAAATATATCACGATAATCAAATGGTATCATAAAATGTTACATCAAATATGAAATAAATTACATAAATTGCTTACTGTGAAGAAAGACTCAATTGGCAAAGTCGTAAAGACCCTAGACACGTATTGATAAAATGGCTAGTGGAGCATAAAGATGTAGGGGTGCTGGGTATGATTTTGTTTTCAAAATAAAAACAACTATCCCTTAGTTCTGCTTTTGTAAGTACATGTTTTCAAAATAAAAACAACCATCCCTTAATTATGCTTTTGCAAGTACAAACAGCATGATCTTTTAAGATCCAAGCTTTCTGGCAAAATAGGGCATCCATGTGGTTAGGGGTGTTAATGGACTGGTTTTGGGTTGGACCCTGTCCAAATCTAAATCAATTTAGATGGATTGGATGGACCAATAATACATATTGAATTAGACCAATTCAGATTTAATGGTTCAAAGTATTTATTGGATTGGATTGGACCTGATCCATTCATTATGGATTCATATTAGGTTGAGCCAGATTAAACAAATATCCAGTCCGGTGATAAAAGATAAGAATACATGTGTCAACGGACTAGGTTTGAATTAGAATTAATCTAAATTAAAACCAATTTAAACAGATTGGATGGTTTTTGACCAGTCTAATTTGGTCCAAAGTATTCATTGGATTAGGTTGGACCTGATCCATATGTAATGGTCTTGGATCGGACCAAATCGGATCCAAATGACACCCCTACATGTGGTTTGAGACAAGGTCTAACATAATGAACAAAATTTGTAGATCAAGCAGCCAAAGAAGCAAACTTATCAACGACTTTTCCTCTAATATGTTGTTGAAAATTCCAATTCATCATCGTTATCAACTAAGTCCTGTTCCGTGATTCCGTTCTGTGTAGTGTTTGTTGAAAGTTCACAGAGAAAAATGGGACCTCCATGTGAACAAATCAACAAAGTCTATCGTAAAGGACAAAATTTTAAAACCAGACAAAACTTAAAGACAGAATATGAGCCCAACATCCTTTCGTTGAATCTATTCATCCTTCATATAAACCGCTTTAGGTGCCGTTTGACGACAGTTGAAGAGGCTTAACTGAATGATGCTTTATTTCGCCTTTTAATAAGTCATTAAAAAGGTTGACCCCAAGAATCAAAAAAGCAAATTAACAGGATCCAATCAATTTTGAGGGAGCAACCAGACAGAGCATTATGCACAAGCAATTCGTAGCTTAATTTGCTTCTCAATAAGCATATCGAAATTCGAAAGGTGATGCTAAAGTTTAATAGGGGGAGGAGACTGAGACATTCTTCAATGATAATCTCCAATCTCTATGAGGACTTCACTGATCTTTTGAGGCAGTCAATTATAAACTTTGAGTCACCTTCCGTAATGAGGAATCGTTGAAATTTGTAGAATATTAATTGCTTCTCAAACAGTCTAAGCTTCAACAAAATTGATTGATGTGATACCAATGCAGTAAGCTTTGAGGTCCAGAACCAAATCCAAACGATGCCCGCAATACAATCTACAGAGCACCATCCATCAGCTCTAGATAAGCATCGAAAAGCAAACTTTTATTATTATTTTTTTCTTTTTTGATAGTATAAACAAAATAGACTAAAATGCATAAGTTTGGAAAGACAATGATTTCTTGTAAGAACAGTATTACTTTTTACGTCATTACATGTGTGGCATTGAGGTTGACTTCTAATTTCTCAGCCGATGTGAACATTTATCCATGGTTTTCAAAACCGGATCGGAAAAAATCGGGAGGTGACTGGTTCCGTTTTTTCTCAAAATCGGATTTTTTCAAAAACCCGTTGATTTGGTCAGTAAACCACTGATCCGTGTGGTTTAACCATTCGAACCATTCAATGATTTTGACTGTTTTTTATTTTTTTTTAATTTTTATTTTTTTTTTTAATTTTTAATTTTTTTTTGTCATAACGGGTCGATTGTTTGGTTCGAATGGTCAGACCGTTCGACTTGGGAACCAGACCCCTAACCGATTCGGTCTCTGAGTCGGTTTTAAAAACCTTGCATCTATCTACCTCTTGTATTGTATGGTGCACTTTCCCCACCCATCACCATCTTTTATCTAGTTTTCTCGCTTATGGGAGTTGGAGTTCACATTTGCTCCGATCAAGCTTGTGAGCCCCCCACCCAAATGAATGCGGGGAGACAGTGATGGAATTAGGATTAGAAAAGGGGAAATTCCTGATAGGTACCTTGTTCTTTTGGCCGAGTGTCAATTTAGCATCCGAACTTTAAAATGCGACAATATAGTATTCGAACTTTCATTTTGCGACAATCTAGTAACTGACGTTAACTCACTGTTAGGTGTGATGGGAAAAAGAAACAAATGCCCCTTAAGTTTCGTTTAATTTTTTACTGTTCATCGTCTTTTCCTTGAACACCCCACTGTTCCCCGCCATACAAGAGAAAACCAAAGAAAGAAAACCATTGTTCATAGAGTTAGAACTAAACAAAAGTTCACCACCACTATTACAGTCCGAACCATGATTTGATCTTTGTTCTGCGATTCTTCCGATGGAAACTTTTTTCTTTGAAAAACTATGAATGAATAAAAATGAACATAATGCTCACCAATGAGAAATATAACCCTTTTATGCACACCGTAAATAAGCACGTTATATATATCAAACTTAATTAAAGAAAAATCCTCACGATTCACCAACTAGTTGCAGAAAAACTGCAAACGGCCCCGTGGGTGGTATGATATCGGGAGGCATCGACGGTGGTGGATCGATACTCGGAGGCCTAGGCGGTATTTGATTCGACGGTTGAGGTGGCACTACATCCGGCGGCTTTGGTATCGGAATGTTAGGAATGCTCGGAGACGGAATTGGGGGTCCTGGAAATTCCGGCCTAGGGTTAGGCCTTGGTGGTATCTAAGATGGAGGAGCAGTAGGAGGATTGGGGATCCCTACTTCAGGTGGCAGCGCGGTTTCGATATCCGGAGCTGTACAAGTTACAGGCACCTCCGGTGGAAAAGAGGATGGCTCCGAAGTTGGCCTTGACAGTAGCTCCGGAGGGCTTGCCACAGGTGGATCAGATGAACCGAGGGCAGCTAACACATGATGAAGTGAAAGGCGGATGTGGGTTGGGTTGGTTTGCAGCAAGTGGCTTACACCGTATCTTAAGGAAACTACTTTACAAGAATATGTGAGAGAGGAGATGGAGTGGTGGGGTTTCATTGCAATCGATGAATTCGACATGTAGAGAGAGAAAGAATGAGTGTATTTACTAAGGGTAATTTTGATATTTCAAATTTTTTAAATCGCACATGAGGTCACGTGATATATATAACTAACGGTCCGTTAACGTTAGG
This sequence comes from Nelumbo nucifera, assembly GCF_055504915.1. Lineage (NCBI taxonomy): Eukaryota > Viridiplantae > Streptophyta > Magnoliopsida > Proteales > Nelumbonaceae > Nelumbo > Nelumbo nucifera. The sequence goes on along the minus strand of NC_142654.1, from coordinate 7,277,287 downwards.
TACTAGATTGTCGCAAAATGAAAGTTCGGACATTAGATTGTCGCATTTTAAAGTTCGAGTACTGAATTGACACTTGGCCTAAAGTACATGATACCTATCGGGAATTTTCCCATTGAAAAATTATCACATGATTTTGATTTCTCACAAAGAGTAATCATAGGCTCTTTTAGGGGGCAAGGAGGTGTTTAGTAATATGTTTGATTCTGTTTTATTATCAACCGTTTCAAGAGCTGCTGATCTTTCTTTCTAATTCATTGTCATTTACCAATTACCATTGTTACTCAATTTTTAAGGCTTAATGTGCAGATGAAGTGTAAAATACGTATGATTATGAATTGGCTGTGTGTAAATTCTGATTTATTTTAGCCTTACATTTGGCTTTTCTTTTTTATTTGTTTGTGGTGAATAAATTAGGAAGTGAAATGAAGTAATCCCCCCTTTATATGAAAGATAATGGAGGTAGGAAGAGGGTTATTTGTTTGGGAGTGATACATAAAAAGAATGATGCAGTCTTCACTTTATAATAAAGAGAATCAAGGTAGGTGGATGGTGGTCTTCATTTTGCATTGGATTTTGAGATGCAAAATGTGCACTGCCAATAAATGCAAATGAGTACAAATTTTGTATTAGGTGGGAGTATAAATCACATAGACTCCGTTTGGAAAGAGTGCAGATACAAGGTTTAGAAATGCTGTATATAAGGTTTTGTACTCTACATATAAACTGAGCCATAGCTACAAATAAATAAATATAAAACTGAATCCGGTGTAAAATTTGTATCTGGTTCAAATTTGCATCGCAAACAAGCAGACCTTGGAAGGAAAAATAATTGTCACTCTACAGGATCCCTAATCGTCCTTCTTTTCTATAACCATCAATCATCAACTTTATCTTGGAAGAGAGGGGTCATTGGTTGTCATTCTCTTAAGCTCTAAGGTTTTTGATTGTAGAGAAGACTTTTCCACAGAGTATTATAACTACTAAAACTGAATTTTGATGAATACCACTTGATTGTCATTTTTATGACACCGGTTGATTGGAATTAAGTTTTTCAGGTATCATAGTCAATCCAATTGGATTGGATTTAAATGTATATATTCATATATATACTTATATTTTATATATTAGTGGAGTGGTTTGAATGTTATGTTTTTACTATTTTTACAAAATTTCATCTCAATATATTTTATTCATGATATAAAATACTAGTCAATTTTTAGTTCATTTTATTAACAATATATGATATTTTGATCATTTTTAGTTTATTTTATTAATGCTATTAAATATTAATTATACAATTACAAGTCAAAATTCAAATCTGAATACTAACAATTCAAATTTTGATATACCTTATATGTGATTAGATCCGATCTATTTACAGTTCTTTTTCTATTCCGTTTAAATGGGTTTGGGGTAGGGGTTTTACATTTTCAAGGGTCATTTACAGAGATACCTTCTATAATTTCATGTAAATAGTAAGACCTACAATATAGCTTGTGAACTAATAAGACACCTCTTATACTTTTTAACTGCCTTATTAATGCATCATCTTCTGTTAGGAATGCTTGTATATCTGTTTGGGAATGGTTTTTTGTTTTGAAAATACTCAGAAAGTAATAAAAAACATAAAAATAAGAAGTCAAAGAAAAAATAAAAGGAAGATAACATAAACAAAAATAAAAATAAAATAGACAATAATAAAAAAAAGCAATTCGCATCGGAGAGCACCCCCTAAATTAAATTTTTATTTTGAAAAATGATATGAGCACATTTCATCTTGATCAGTTGAACAAATTCTTAGTGAAAACACAAATAAACCTCTTCTTCATAGTGGTAAAAATTAAAACATGGGGTGTTTCTTTATTTTAGGCTCCAAGCATGGGGCGTTTCTTTATTTTAGGCTCCAAATATGCACTTTTTTTAAGCCCAAATCTCTATCCATATTTCAGAACAGTCATGGTCTACCTCACAAAATGCGATTCCATGTCTGAATTTCATTTTGTTTCTCGATGCAACACGTGAAATTGAATTTGACTCAACACAATTGGGTTGTTGTATTGACTTCGTTGGCTAATGATCACACTTCTCGCTTGCAGTCAGTATTATATCATCTGATCTGAAGTATACCATTTCCATACTACCTCGTTCCTGCAACTTCAATGGAGAAATCTGGATATGGAAGGGATGGGGTCTATCGATCCCTGCGACCTCCTGTGGTTTTTCCTAAGGACCCAAACCTTTCTATGGTCTCTTTTCTATTCAGGAACTCTTCTTCTTACTCTGACAAACTTGCTCTCGTGGACGCCGATTCCGGCGATGCCTTGAACTTCAGCCAGTTGAAATCCACGATTGCTAAGGTTGCTCATGGTTTGGTTCGCTTGGGCATAAAGAAAGGCGATGTTGTTCTCATATTAGCCCCTAATTCGGTTCAATTCCCCATTTGTTTCTTGGGGGTTGTTGCTATTGGAGCTATTGCTACCACTGTGAATCCTCTTTACACCACCGCAGAGATCGCCAAGCAGGTGAACGACTCTGGCCCGAAGCTCGTAATCACTGTTCCTCCATTATGGGACAAGGTGAAGGATTTCGGGTTACCAGCTGTCTTTTTGGGGCCTCCGAGTGCTTCATCGATAGCCTCCCGTGCCAGAACTACTTCCTTCTTTGACCTGGTTAACATGGCGGGAGGGTCAGTATCCGATTTTCCTGTAGCTTCTGTTAAACAGAGCGATACTGCAGCTCTTCTGTATTCATCTGGTACGACAGGTACGAGTAAGGGTGTGATTCTGACTCATCGGAATTTCATCTCGGCCGCTATCATGGCAACTGCCGACCAGGACGTCGACAGAGAGACGCACAATGTTTTCCTCTGTTTTCTTCCTTTGTTTCACATATTCGGGCTTTCAATTATTACGTATGCGCAGTTGCAGAGGGGCAATATGGTTGTTACTATGGGGAAGTTCGATATTGAGATGGTTCTGAAATCGATTGACAAGTACAGAGTGACTTATTTGTTTGTTGTGCCACCAGTCATGATTGCTCTTGCGAAGCAGAGTGTGGTCAAGAAATACAACGTGTCTTCTTTGAGGAAGCTTGGTTCGGGTGCTGCGCCTCTGGGGAAGGAGATAATGGAGGAATGTGCAAAGAATTTTCCTCAGGCTGTGGTCGTTCAGGTACTTCAGCTAGAAACATTTTCCCCTTTCTCTGTAAGAAGTGGTGAAATATAATAGCAGATCTACAAAAATATTAGTGTTACAGAGGTAACCCTTTTTAATGATTGCTTCGATTTTCTCATGTCTTTACTTGAATGTTGTATGTCTACTAAGAAGTCATAAGTTCAAGTCTCGTAGAAAGTATATCTGCTGTTATTTTTTTATAACAGCTTAAGTTGCTGAATTGAAAGACTTATTGCTTTGTCTTTTAGTAGATAAAATGATTAGATAATGAAATATCCAAAAGCATATATATATATATATATATATATATATATATTGGAAAAAGGTAAAGTAAATTATTCATCACATAAAAAGATTAGTACATCAAAACCCAGACCACTAAGAATACCTGGGCACAAATCAAATTACAAACTCATCCATGACTGAGAACAAAACAAACGAGACATATTCTGATGTTTGAACTCCTCAGTCACCAACACCCAAGAGATTAACTTGCCCACAGCTCTCTGCACTACTTCATCCGAGCTTTTAAATTTATCACAAAAAATTCTGTTGTTTCTTTCAGTCCAAATGGACCATAACACAGCTGCTGGAATGGTACTCTAAACAAGCTTTCCTTTCTTGCTGAGGCCCTCAATTCTCCAACAGTTCTGCAGCTCCTTCACTGGTCTTGGCATAACCCAACTAATCTCCAAAGCCTTTAGGAAATGCCCCCAGATCATAGAAGAAACTGGGCTGTGGATACACAAATGCTCTGTAGTTTCTGCAAGAGATCCACACAAACCACAAGAAAGATCCAGAATCTGAATGCCACGTCTCTCCAGATTAACTTTAGTCAGACATTTATCAAGAGCCATTGTCCAAATCAGAAAATTAATCTTGGAGGGGTTAGTTGGATTCCAAATCTGACTGGCAGGGAAATCCACCTGACCTGACCTGTACAGCTTAAGAACCAGGGATTTAACAGAGAAGCAACCGTCTGCATTCTATTTCCATCTCCATTCATCCTCCAGACTCAAATCTATCATTTGACTTTGAAGCAGCCCCAACAGCGCTACATACTCTTCCACCTCCCAATCAAACAAACTTCTCCTACAAGGAGGAGTCCAAATAATGGAACCACCAGAAACATTAAAATTCTTAGCTACTGAAGAATCTTGATTCACAGAGATTTGGAAAATGAGGGGGAAAGCATCTGCCAAGGAGCCCTTTAAACACCAGGGATCCTTCCAAAACTTAACTCTATCCCCTTTACCCACCTTAAAATCTGATCCCATCCAAGTGGATAGGAGGATTCCTCAATATGCCTGCCTAGAGAGATCTGCCCCCACTTGGATGAGGATTCTTAGATCTCCAATCACCCCACTCCACCCCATACTTTCCCACAATAAGGTTTCTCCACCATGCATTCCTATCAGTAGCAAATCTCCATAGCCATTTATTGAGAAGGGCATAATTAAATTTCTTTAGATTTCTTATTCCCAGCCCATCAACTTCCATAGGGAGACACACTTGCTCCCACTTTACAATGTGAATCTTCTTTTAATCTTCACATCCCCTCCATAAGAAGTTCCTTTGGATTTGCTCCAGCCTATTTGCTATTTTGCTTGGGATGGGGAAAAGAGAGAGGAAATAAGTAGAGAGGTTAAAAGTGTACTCTTAATCAATGTTACTCTACCCCCAAATGACAGATATTTTGCCTTCCAAGAAGCCAATTTTTTCTCCATTCTCTCAATAATTGAAACCCAGGTCGAGGAGGAAGAGTATTTATCCCCGAGAGGCAAGCCCAAATACTTTACCGGGAGAAGATCAATTTGACAAGTCATCACTTCTGCACATTCTTCTAAATTTGAGACATGGCCCACTGGGATGATCTGACTTTTACTCAGGTGAGCTTTGAGACCAGACACCACTTCAAACCAGCTCAGAATCCTAAGCACCGATTCCAACTGAATCAGAGATGCATCAACAAAACATAGGGTATCATCTGCAAATTGAAGGATATCGACTTTTTCCTTTCCAGGGGAAATTGCAAATCCATCCCAATAACCAGAATTTGTAGCTTTCTTGCTAAAAAGAGCGAGAATTTCCATGACAAAGATGAACAACAAAGGGGAAAGAGGATCTCCCTGGCTCAAGCCTCTAGAGCTGCCAAAAAACCCCGTAGATTGGCCATTAATTAGGATTGAAAATTTAGGAGTCTTAATACAAACTCCGATCCAATTTCTCCATTGCTGCCCAAAATTCATTCTTTCCAACACAAGACCCAAGCAATTCCAGTTGACATAGTCATGTGCTTTGCTCAATATCAAGTTTACAAATCACACCTGGGGTTCCCTCTCTTCTTCTGGAATCTATCAACTTATCAACAATGAGAATTGAGTCTACCATCTGCCTCCTTGGAACAAATGCACTTTGGTTATTAGAAATTACACTACCTAACACCCCTTTCATTCTTTCTGCCAGAACTTTAGCCAGGATTTTATAGAAACTGTGTAGGAGGCTGATTGGCCTGAAATCCTTAATGTTCACAGCCCTTTCAATCTTTGGAATGAGAGTAATAATGTGGCATTCAAGCTTATTTGCAGAGAGGCATTTGAATGAAAAGCCTGGAACACATTCAACAAGTCTTTTTTCACAAAATCTCAGCATTTCAGGTAGGAAAGGTTTGTAAGACCATCCGACCCAGGCGATTTATCTCCTTCTAACTTCTTAATTGCTGCTCTAATTTCCTCCTCTGTGAAGGGTCTCTCAAGCCAAAGTTTCTATCTTCATTCAGCTGCTTGAAGGGAAGGTCAGTAGGTCCAATTTTCCCTATAGAGATTTTTATAAAAGGTGGTTGCTACTGACTTAATCTCTTTACATGATTCCCACTCCTATCTTCCCACACCAGCTTGTTGATTGAGGAAGCTCTAACTCGGGCGTTTGCCATTTTGTGAAAGAAGTGCGTGTTTTTGTCACCCTCCTTTAACCAAGTGGTTTTACAGCCAACTCATCAAAATTGCTTTTTGCTTGGGATATTTTCAGCCTCAACTCTTCAGATAAGTGACCCACCTCTTAAGCTCTGTCAATCTCTTCAATGGTACTTAGTAAAGCTTTCTTTTCAGTACCCGAATTTAATCTATTCTCCAAATTCCAAAATTTTAATTTTCCTTTGATAGCTCCCAGTTTTTTTGCCAAGATAAAAGAGCTTGAACCCTCCACCTGAAGATCATTCCACACAGATTTTATCAAAGGAATAAGTTTGTCCTCCTCAAACCAGGCATTTTCAAATTTAAAAGGAGTTCTAATTCTCTCACGATGACCACTGATTAGTTGAACAGGACAGTGATTAGAAACAGGTCTAGGGAGGGTAACCTGCCTAAAATCAGGGAAGATAACATCCGAATTCGAAGATACCAAAAACCTATCCAGCCTCACAAGGGTGGGATTTTCTTGATTATTGGTCCAGGCGAATCTGTTGCCCTGAATAGGGATATCCATAAGTTCCATATTATTAATAAAATCAGCAAACAACCTCATCGACCCTGTTCTTCCACCCCTTGTATTTTTCTCTTCCACCGATAGAGTTACATTAAAATCACCACCAATGACTCAAGGATGGGTCAGAGAGCCTCTCATATCTGATAATTCCTCCCAGAAACCGCCCTGAGATTTGAAACTGTTGGCCCATAAACATTTGTGACTTGGATAACATTGCCATCACGAAGCTTCAGAACTAAAGAATTGAGAAATTTCCAATTCTACTAGAAATTAGGCTACAAAAAGAGGGATACCAAAGACTCAGAAGGATCCCAAATATTCGAAAGTATAGTAATTTATCCAACTTCAGTTTCAGACATTAAGGAACCTAGAACCCCTTTGAAAACTTATCCACTAAAAGACAAAGCAATAAGCTTTTCAGTTCAGACATTTCAGTTGTTATTAAATGGTCCCCAAGTCATTTTATTCATGATCTGCAATGCCAAGGTTATTTCTAGTTAACTTTTAATGCATATTATTTTGATTTTTTTTTAGTTCAGTTTATTAATGGTGTATATTATCCACATCCAATCTTGATCTAAATCCATTGGACAAGGTTTGATTTGAATCCGTGTATTAACAGATCAAATTTGAATGTGGGTGGTGTACCTGATCCATAAAAATGCATGAACAATATCTCACAGTTTGGCCATTACCTTACCACAGAAAGAATAAAACACTATTATGATTTACAAGTGTTACAGTAATACAACAAGAACACGAGGTCTGTCCAAACCTTAAGTAAAGCCAAGCAAGTTATTTCCAATTTTGACTTGTCTTCTTTTGTTGCTTGAGAAGTATAACAAGTATACATCTTAGTTTTGATTGACAATTTAGTCTATTGGTAAATTAGCATAATACAAGAAGGAAGAAAGAAATTCATAAGCATAAATAATGAAGCATTCCAGCATTTCTACCTTCTCTGTTAATGGAGGAACTTGAGTTTTCAATATCTTTTTTAATGATCCTTTCCTAGAAAAACAGAAAAGAAAATCCTAGTTCTTTATAGGGCTGATTGTTGCTATTTTTTTTCTTCTTAAAGAAGTTGAATTTTAGTATCATATTCTGGTAAAAATCAAATCATATATTAGAAATGGATAATTCAATTACTGTTGTGGGAATCAAAGTGTTGGATTTTGATGGGTTTCCTTTGGTTCCTATATAAGTTGCCTTGTATGGTTTCTGCAAAGATGTTTGCTAGCGAAGTCTGGTTTCTGGAAATAGCTTAAATCCTGATTTGGATAATTGTACTCCTTGCATCCTTGGCAGGGCTATGGTTTGACAGAGACTTGTGGAATAGTCTCACTAGATAATCCAAGGGGTGGAGCTCGCCATACTGGTTCAACTGGAACCCTTGTTCCGGGGATTGAAGCACAAATAGTTAGTGTAGACACATTGAAGCTTCTTCCTCCTAATCAATTAGGGGAAATATGGGTTCGAGGACCCAATATGATGCAAGGTGTAGCTTTAGTCTCTTTTTCAGTTTTTAATCTTAAGCTATATATTTTGCACTTCTGGATATATGTTATCTTTTCTCTGCTAGTTTTTATTGTGTTTCTCATGATGTGGATATTGTATCTTGAATCCTATAAAGAGTAAAATATCAGCTTGAACAATGAACCACAACCAGATTTTTTTTTTTTTTAATTTAAATCCTCATGTTCTTCTCTATCTATGCTCTTAAAACCTGCTTATTCAAATTTCTAGCTTATATTCTCCCAAGTATGGCATCTCATAACTCATCAATGACATCACTTTGATGAAAACACTAAAAAATTATGTTTTTGATTCTTGCCTTGTAATGAAAGTGGATAGGCAATGGCTAGGCGTTTTTGCTTGGCAAGGTGAGTCAATAGGTGGAAACTAGGCATCTCCTTGGCAACAAAAATAACTAGATGCATACACATTTTATAATGTATGCATATATACATAAGTAATATGGAGTTTCATGTTAATAATAAACTATTACACCACAAATTAAATCATAAATGATGAAATAACAACTTACACTTGGTTTCAGAAATTATGACAATATTTTTAAGTAATATGGAGTTCCAGCTCTGTATACATCTGTATTAATCAAAAGTGGATTGCAGACTAAATTCAATAAATAATGGGGCATAATTGTCATTTACGCATAGTAAGATGAATATATACATACTGCCTGCCTAGCTGGTAATTTAGGTCATTTCCCTTCAAAACACCTAGGTGATTGCCTAGTTGATGCTTTAACTACACCCTAATCTCTTGAAGTCTGTTAAATTAGAATAACATGCATCCTATGATTTTAATCATTGTCATTTACCTTTTGTTGTTGCTTAACTCTTTCCACCATGTGTTGTGTCTAAACCTAAATGCTACTTAGTTTTACCAATCTTAAAAATGTCTACAGGTTATTTTAACAATCCACAGGCTACCAAGTCCACTATAGATAAACAAGGTTGGGTACATACAGGAGATCTTGGGTATTTTGATGATGAAGGACGATTATTTGTTGTTGACCGAATAAAAGAGCTCATCAAGTACAAAGGCTTTCAGGTAATATAGTATCTTGCAGGTGCTGTTACTTATGTTGGCTAATGTTTTGAGAGTTGGATCCAACCATCTGGTTGAACTGGTTTCTACTGAAACTGGTTGTATTTCCAAGTCATTGAAAACCATGAAAAACTGAATTTTTTCAGGTTACCACAGTTGAACTGTGAAGACTGGGAAACGAGGCCTTTCCATTTTGATGCTTGGCCTGATTTTAAATACATTAATGTTAGCATCCTTGTATTGCTCCTTCCCATGCTTACTAACTTCAAATTGCCCTTCATAGATATAACTTGAATATGTATGGCTTGTTTTAAACATACAAATATGTGCATTGACCTACTGTTAGAACTTCACTTTCATGCAATATATGCACGTGAGGTGTGTAACATGCTATTTGAACATGTCATTCTGCATTGAAAACTGATTTATCTAATGGGAAAGAACAGTAGGGGTTCTATGACATTTTTCTCCTCCGTTATATGGTGCAAGGGCAATATAATTCTTTTACTCATGGTTATAAATCAGGGTTATACATGTAATTTACACATTGATTATAAAAGTTAAAGTAAGAAGCATGCTTCTTTGTCACACAAATTAGTCTTCACCTTCTACAAGTAATGAAAAGTTAGGGGGTCATAAAGCCCCACATACAAATGATTTTTTTTTTTTTTTGGAATAGGTAAAATATTGTGTAGCATAAAGACATCTGGGAAGAAAAACCATGCACACAAAGGATCTATACAATGGGAATTTACAAATGATCTGCTATGCTGTCCCACTGAATTGTTGAAAAGGCCATTGCCCAATGTTTGGCCCCAGCCCTCAGGGAGGGGTGAAGTGGATAAAGAGCTAACCTTGGCATTTTTTTCTTGGCACAAAGTGGCCAATCTCAAACTTGAATCCGCATTCTCATACTTGTCACCTGAAGTTTTACCATTTCACCAAGAATGGCCTGTCATATTGAATTATTGTTAGCAAATAAACATTAAAATTCAAACAAAAAAAGTGGAACAAGAGACTGTACAGTGATTTTACATGGTTAATGAGAAGAAGTGTAAAAATATACATGAAAAGGCTTTTACCATTCAAATGAAGAGCTGTTTTTTTTTTCTTTTTGGTAGTGAAGAAACAAAATTTAATAGGGAGCTCTGACCTATTGATTTACTGAAGAAAATGCACAGAATTTAAGCAACTAAAATTAAAAAAATACCCCTATTAATTTACTGAAGTGTAACCAATGTGGTCAACTGTCTGATTAAATGAATCATGAGGTTTTATACACGAATACGATCTGATTAGTTTCCTTAACTAAGCTTCCTCAAGATCTATATAGGGTAGCTACAAGGAACCTATTCCTGGGTGCACTCATCCGGGGACATATCTTTGATCAAATTATAAATTCTAGTCTTTCTGGCTACTTCAACTCACATCATGCACATGATAAACCATCTTTTTATGAAACCAACATTGCCACATGCCAGCAAGCTATTGACCTTAAAAGTGCCAGAGGTAGAGGCTGGGAGGCAGAAACATTGAGATCTTTCTAACCTTCACTAGGTTGTTATATGCAAAATGTAGGGCATAAACCCCATGTCATTTGCACAAATTGTCTAATAAAGTTGAAAGAAAGAAACTAAAAACTGGATATGTTTGGCCTGGCATATACAACATCAGAGCCCCTTAATGAAGGATATGACTTCTTGCCAATGGTTTTCAATAATGAGGTAAAAAATGTTTTCAAGCAACGGGTGCAAATGACATGGGATTTATGCATTGTATTGACCCCCTTAATCCATCTTAGACGCTCTCCTAGATGCCAAGACAAGCAATCTCAATGATTTGTCTAGCCCAAATGCCAAGATATTTGGATCCTTGGTTGGTTTAACAGAATTATTTACCTATAATATATTGGAAGTCAAAATGGAGAAAACTAAGTAGAGATGGCTCATCACTTGCCTGCAGTGTTGCATAAACAAAAGTTGGAATCTGATGCACGTCAAAGAGTCTGACTTGGAAAGACAAGAAAACATGGACTCATAACATGTTTGTAGAAAGTATAACTATTAAAATAGTTCTTATTTTTGAATTCTAAGCATGGTATGCTTACAAAAAATGGGTCTAAAACGTTGCCTTTGTTACTAAGTAACATTTATGTAGAGAACACTGATGTGGGCCCCACAGCAGTGGTCCCCACTGTGTTCGTAGGACAGCATGTGTAATTATTTGTTTCAGTCATAGTAGTGTCAGTTGGGGTCAGTTTGTTATTTCAGTTGTTATTTATTTCAGTTTTTATTTACTTTATTTGTCATGTAAGTACTAAGGGCAAATCTGTCCTTTTCTCTATGTACTGAACATAACCTATAAATACTAAGAGAGTGGCGGCGGCAGATGTGTTAGAATCTGTCCCTCCTTTCAAACCCTTGTGTTCTCCTGTTTCTCTTCTCTTCCTTCTCCTTCCTCTCACTTTTCTTCTGCTTTTCTTAACCTAAAATCTATTAGGGTTCAAGACTGATTGCCGTCTTGATCTTCTACTTGGTATCAGAGCCTATCTAGGGCTTCTCATGTGTGTCTAGTCCACAGCTGTTGAGGACTTGCCGCGGCTTGCAGAGAGTTGGTAATCAGGAAGAAGCAGCGAAGGCTAGGGTTCAGGTAACCCTGGAAGGCAGTGAACAGCATTCTTTGAGTAAGTTTTATTTAGTTTCCAGAGACTGCTATCAGTCGAGATAGGTTGGACCTATCTAGAAGGAGAGGCCGAACTGCTTTAAGGTTTTTCTCTCTAATCTAGGGTTTGACTATTGGGCCAAACCCTCTTTATCTTCTCTCAGAGGTGATCAGTTTTAGGGTTTCATATTGACCCTACGACAGGTCCTAACTGTACGGATTGCTTGGAAAGTGCAGCTGAGCACTTATTTCAGACCTACGATTGAAACCCTAATTCTGCTCCAACATCTCAGATTGCTCTCTAAGCTGGTTTTGGCTTCGAGCTCTTCTAGGGGATAAAAAAACTTGACAGATTGTTTGGTACTGTGATTGCCGATTGATTTCAGATCAGATTTGTATTGGTTTCATGCATATACTGTGATTGCCGATTGGATTCAGATCAGGCCTGCACTAGTTCATGCATATACCGTGATTACAAAGTGGTTTCAAATCAGACCTGCATTGATTTCATACTGTTTTCTGGTTGTGATCGATTGTCCAAGTGCTATTTTCTGGTGTAGTGGCTCTAACAGTTTGTAGCTACTGATTCTTGACCAAAGATGGAGTTTAAAAATCAGGGAGAAAGTAGTTTTGGGAGCAACAATTATGGTAGTGTATCTGAAACCGGGTTTCATATTACAACTGTGATATTTGATGGGTCAAATTACTTGGAATGGGCTCAATCAGCCATGATGACTATTGGAGGAAGGGGAAAACTAGGTTACCTCTTGGGAGATGTGAAAGAACCTTCTAAGGAGGACCTAACGTACACCAAGTGGGTTCAAGAGAACTATTTGGTTATGGCATGGCTGTGTAATTCTATGTAGCCACATATCAGCCGAAATTACTTGTGGGCAAAGACAACCAAAGAGATATGGGATGTTGTGAAAGAAACCTATTCCCAACCCCTTAATGTTGCCAGAGCCCATGAACTAAAGTGTGAGGGGAACAGTCTTAAATAAGGAGAAAAGCCAGTTTCTGTCTACTTCTCTACCTTGAAATCCTTGTGGCATGAGATTGATCATCTAGAGACTCTTGAGTGGGAGAGTCCCAAAGATGCACAGACTCACAGAAAGCAAGTCGAGACAAATAGGGTGTTTGAGTTTCTGGCTGGCTTGAATTCAGAATATGACATTGTGCGGCAACAGATACTGACCAGAGATAGTGTGACCCTCTCTCAAGCATACTCCCTGGTGCATAGTGAAGAGACCAGGAGGAAAGTCATGATGCAGCCTCAGCCCCCTTCCCCATTCCTGACAGCTGTTAAACCTAAGTCAAGGGGTGATCCAGAAAGGGACCGGAAGAAGGAAGATAAACGGGACCTGGTATGTGAACATTGCAAGAAACCCAAGCACACAAAAGATACTTGTTGGAAGCTACATCCTCATTTGGTCGTAGCAAAACTAAGAAATAAGAAAGGTAATGCTCATGTGGCTGTGAACACTGATTCAACATCCTCATCAGGCACATCCCTAGAGACCTTAGCCGCGGTTCGGGCTGCCTTTATATAGTTGGAAAAGGAAGTTGGGAGTTCAGCTCAGCCATCTCAGTCACCATCAGCTTCTGCCACATTTGCGTTTGCACATTCAGGTACTCGAGCCTCAGCTTACCATGCTTCAGCTCCAGGTAATACAGACCACTGTTGGGTAATAGATTCAGGTACATCCGACCATATGACTAGCTTGCCATCATTGTTCACTTCTTATCACTTGTCCTCTGGCCGAGATAGAGTATGCATTGCTGATGGCTCTCTTGTTCCCATTTCGGGCAAGGGTGACATCAAGTTATCGGATACTATCTCTTTATCTTCTGTCTTGCATGTTCCTAAGCTTGATACTAACATGCTTTCAGTCAATAGTATTACCAAACATATGAACTGTTCAGTAACCTTTTTCCCTGACCGATGTGTTTTTTAGGACTTGGAGACGAGGAAGGTGATTGTGACTGGCCGTGAGACGAATGAGATCTATCTGCTTGGAGAGAGTTCTCGTTGGGAGGAGTCGGTGGATAACAAGTCTTTTGTTTCTCAGTCTGTGAGTCCGGTTATGCTTTGGCATAATTGATTAGGTCATTTGTCTTTCAGGTCCTTGAAGAGTCCGTTTCCTGCTTTATTTGAGTCTGTTGAGTTATCAAAATTGAGGTGTGAGAGTTGTGAGTTTGCCAAACATTGTAGAACTTCTTATTCTTTGAGTATAAAATGAGTAATTCTTCTTTTGATATTGTGCATACTGATGTTTGGGGGCCATATCACATCTCTTCTATGGGTGGGTACAGATACTTTCTACTGTTTGTTGATGACCATACCCGTTTTTCTTGGGTCTATATTATGCGTTCTCGGGATGAGATTCCTGCTATGACCCAAAACTTCCATTAGATGATTCTCACTCAGTTTGGGGCCAAAATCAAAGTCCTTAGATCTGATAATGCAAATGAATACTTTGCTAAGCCATTGACCTCCTACCTTCTCAGCCATGGAGTTATTCACCAGAGCACTTGCCCTCATACACCGCAGCAGAACGGAGTTGCCGAAAGGAAGAATAGGCACATCTTGGAGGTGGCTAGAAGTATTATGTTTACCTCCAATGTACCTACTTGCTTCTGGGGTGATGCTATCCTCACGGCAGTATATCTCATTAATCGGGTTCCTTCCCGGGTTCTTGATATAAAAACCCCTTTTTCCCTTTTATACCCAGACGAGGAGTTGTTCATCGTTCCCCTTAAAACCTTTGGTTGTACCTGTTTCGTTCAGCTTCTCGGGTCTCATCATTCCAAGTTTGAACCTAAGGCCTCCAAATGCATTTTCCTCGGTTATGCACAAACTCAAAAGGGTTATTGCTGCTATGATCCGGTTTCAGGGAAAAGGTTTGTCTCCATGGATGTCACCTTCTTTGAGGGGACACCCTATTATCCTAGGGTTTCTCCTCAGGGGGAGAGCAGAGAGTGGGATTTTGAGTCGCTTTCCTTAGGGGGAGCGCAATGGGAGTGGGGCTGTTCCTTTACCTATTCCACTGGGTGATGAAGGCTGTAGTGGTGAGGGTGGTCAGAGGGATCAGGAGTTGAGAGTCTATCACAGGCGATGCAGGCAGGTTGATCCTAGTCATCGGCAGTCCCGGCCAGCTCTAGTTCCTTCTGCGGCTCCAGATCCAGAGCCTACTGAGACACCTTTCACTGTTGCCACTTCCCCTCCTATGGATGACCTTGATCTCCCTATTGCCGTCCGCAAAGGGAAATGGCATTGCCCCACATCTACAACTCACAGCATCTCACAGTTCTTATCCTATGATCGCCTATCTCCCTCTTACCGGTCCTATCTCACTTCCATTGCCAATGTCCCTATTCCAAGAACAGTGCAAGAAGCCTTATCAGTTCCAGAATGGAAAGATGCAATTCAAGTCGAAATGGATGCCCTGCTGAAGAATAATACTTGGGCACTGGTTGACCTACCCAAAGGAAAGAAACCGGTTGGATGTAGATGGGTTTTCACTATGAAGCATAATGCTGATGGCTCTATTGAAAGGTACAAAGCCCGGCTGGTCGCAAAGGGGTTCACCCAGACTTATGGTATAGACTACTTGGAGACCTTTGCCCCAGTAGCCAAGATGACCACCATCCGAGTTCTGTTATCCCTTGCAACAAATCATTCTTGGCCCTTGTTCCAGATGGATGTTAAAAATGCCTTTCTGAATGGAGACTTACAGGAAGAGGTCTACATGCAGTTGCCTCCTGGATTCTATGATACAGAGACAGGTAAGAAGGTTTGCCGACTGAACAAGGCATTGTATGGTTTGAGCAGTCACCTAGAGCCTGGTTTGATAGGTTCAGATTAGCCCTTGGAAAGTTCGGTTATGTACAGGCCCAGTCAAATCATACACTGTTCATCAAGAGGGTGGAGTCCTCTCTGACACTACTAGCAGTATATGTTGATGATATTGTGGTGACAGGAAATGATAGCCATGAGATTGAGGCCCTTAAACAGCTCTTCATCAAGAGTTTGAGGTGAAAGATCTTGGTGCACTACGGTATTTTTTGGGTATTGAGGTTGCTAGATCTAAACAGGGGATTTTTATCTCTCAGAGAAAATATGTTCTAGATCTGTTGGCGGAAACTGGAAAGTTAGGTGTTAAGTTTGCTGATACACCCATTTAACAGAATCACAAGATTAGTGCAGAGGGTGGGGAGCCTCTTGAAGACAAAGTTATGTTCCAACGGTTGATTGGAAAGCTTCTATATCTCTGCCTCACTCGGCCAGATATCAGTTATGCAGTTAGTGTTGTCAGCCAGTACATGCATTCCCCTAGAATTTCTCATCTCCTTGCGGCAGAGAGAATATTAACATACTTGAAGAGATGCCCGGGTAGAGGTATATTGCTCAAGAACAATAATCACATGAAGGTGGAGGTCTATACAGATGCCGATTGGGCTGGGAGTGTTGATGACAGGAGGTCTACCTCTGGATATTGTGCCCTTGTGGGAGGTAACCTTGTCTCTTGGAGGAGTAAGAAGTAGGGTGTTGTTTCCCGCTCTAGTGCTGAAGCGGAATACAGGTCAATGGCTAACGGAGTGGCTGAAATCTTATGGCTGAGATCACTACTTGAAGAGTTGGGTATTGACTATGAAAAGCCCTTGATGCTGTATTGTGATAATCAGGCAGCTATTAATATAGCCCACAACCCAGTGCAGCATGACTAAACTAAACATATCGAAGTTGATCGACATTTTGTGCGAGAGAGGGTCACATCACAAGAAGTGTGTCTCCCGTATATCACATCTAACATGCAGCTTGCGGATATCCTCACCAGGGCTGTACCAAGGAAGAAGTTAGAGGCAGACCTATCCAAGTTGGGAATGATAAATATCTACTCCCAATTTGAGGGGGAGTGTAGAGAACACTGATGTGGGCCCCACAGCAGTGGTCCCCACTGTGTTCGTAGGACAACATGTGTAATTATTTGTTTCAGTCATAGTAGTGTCAGTTGGGGTCAGTTTGTTATTTCGGTTGTTATTTATTTCAGTTTTTATTTACTTTATTTGTCATGTAAGTACTATGGGCAGATCTGTCCTTTTCTCTATGTATTGAACATAACCTATAAATACTAAGAGAGTGGCGGCGGCAGATGTGTTAGAATCTGTCCCTCCTTTCAAACCCTTGTGTTCTCCTGTTTCTCTTCTCTTCCTTCTCCTTCCTCTCACTTTTCTTCTGCTTTTCTTAACCTAAAATCTATTAGGGTTCAAGACTGATTGCAGTCTTGATCTTCTACTATTTAATATGAAAAATGTCATTCATGTTGTACATTATCTGTTCAATGTTGTGCAGAAGTGAAAGTTATCGTTTCCTATAAAAAAAATGTTGTGCAGAAGTGTCCCTCAAGAATCTATGGAGTGTCGTAATTTGATGTGTGTCTGATGCAAAAAAGCCATACATTTAGAAGAGTCCATGCAACACTGCCTACATTTGATCTTTGTCTGCAGATCTAGAATATGAGAGAGAATCAATAACCATAATATGCCCTTTCTCCTGCTGATTTGCTGTGGCCTTTGGATGGTTTAGATGATGCGGAGAGTGGACGCACTACTGGGTTTGAGTAGTGCTAGAAACTTGTTTCTGATTCTAATCTTATATGTATCTTCTACGTATAATAAAAATTGTGCTACAAAAAGTGTTTACTTATCTCCTTGGTCCTTTGTTAGGTTGCACCGGCAGAGCTTGAAGGACTTCTTCTTTCTCATCCTGAAATATTAGATGCTGTTGTCATCCCGTAAGTTTGGATATATTGATTTGTGCAATCTATCTCTCATTATAATTAGCAGAATACTCTAGAAGGAATATGTATATTATTACTCATATTGTTAGTTGTGCTTATTTTATTTCATTTTTAGACTTCCTGATGCTGAAGCTGGTGAGGTCCCAATTGCTTATGTTGTCCGCACTCCCAACAGTTCACTGACCGAAGAAGATGTTCAAAAATTTATTGCCAAGCAGGTAAGGAAATACTTATCTTTGACTCCTATGTTTCTGTCGATGCATTTATAGAACTGTAATATTCAACTGATACACCTCTGTATCTGTACTTTAACCAATACACGTTTTTTTTTTTAGTTTTTTTTTTGTTTTCAAATAAAGGGTTTTGTAAAAACACCTGTAAACAGGTGTATTGGGGCTCAAAGATACAATACAATATGCCCCGTGTCAGGCATATCGTGTCGATACTTTGAACCTTGGCTAGGGATGAATGAATGGTTTGAATTGTTAAGTTGGTGCAATATGGAAAAACCTACGTTTCTTTGGGCAATGGCTTTTCATTAGATGAGTTCATTTCTGCTATTTGATGGCATTATATTTATATGAAAATACATAATTTTTTCCCCTTCTGATAGATGTGGAGTGTTTTCCTCCATTTTTTGTTTGGTTCTATATCGGACTTGAAGACATAATATCATTCTTCAGTTTGGAACATGACAGACCAACTAAATTATGGGTTCAAGTCCTTATCGGGGTTTGATATGCAACCTATTGATTAAATAAGCAAGGATGTTTTTACCTTTTATATAGTTCCTTTCAGATATACTCTTCTGGAAGCAGATGGAAAGTTCTGTCTAGGAAGGATTAGAATGTCATTGCTCAACTTTAGATCCACGCTCTAATTATTTGGTATTTTAGGCTGCGTTTGGTAAAGTTTTACAAATATGTCTCTCTGCTTTTCTGTTCATAGGGACTGGAAAACCAACTGTTTTGTGCTTCCTGGGAACAGGAAACAGAGGGAATGCTTCTCTGAGACATTGTTTTAATATGTAATTGCTATCATGATGGTTGCTTTAGAAAACACTAAATACATCTACTCTTCTAGTCAAGAAGAATGAGCTTTTGCTTCGCATAACTGTTTCCCACTTTTCCCTTCTCATGTTGGATGGAAGCTTTTAACCTTTGAGGATTGTGTCTATATGCCTCCCCACTTTCTTCCGAAGTTGTGTGCAAAATGGCGCACCGCAGGATGCTTATTCTGATAAACTAGGATGTAGGTACTTGTTGGCATGAATGCTTATTCAAATATTTCTTCCGCTACAGGTTGCACCCTTCAAAAGATTGAGGAGGGTAACATTCACAAATAGTGTTCCAAAATCAGCTTCAGGGAAGATTCTTCGGAGAGAGCTTATACAGAAAGTTCGGTCCAAGCTGTAAGAATAAGATGTTACCACATTTCTTTTGTTAGCTGCTCAGCTACTGCATACACATAGGTTGTTATTTTCAAGGTATATGTCTATGTATCAATAAGCTGAAATAATTGATGTGAGGACCAACTTCATAAATGATTTGGAACAGGAAAAAAAAGCATGTATGTGAATTTGCCACGGAAACAATTGAATCAACTCTTCTAGGTGTGCAAATGTGCATACACATTCAAGGGCTAAAGAATTGAATTAGTGTTTTCTCCGACGAACCTCTAGAGCCCTCTAAACAGCAGGCAGAGATGAAAGGGAGACGTAATTATCACAGTTTTAGGCGATTCCCAGGGGTACAGACTACAGAGTTCTTAATTAAAGAAAACTTGTGTGAAAAATTTCTTGCGCACTTCTCTTTTGGCAGTCTGAATTTAAATCGTAGCGTAGCCTATTAGTAACTCTCTATTCACTGCCTGAGCCAGAAAGACAGTTGAGGCATGTCTCGGAAGCTCTTTCTCCATATGCGCTCAAATGGCATTCCATGCTGATTTAGAGCCTGTTTGGGAGTAGGTCCTTAATCATATAAACCACCCGTCGTTTAAGAATTGGGAGTGACGGTCTGCCCCCCAACCAAGTTGTCTTTATGTAATGTAAACCACTTACAAAGTGGGAGTATACTTTCAGTTTTTAGATTTTCTTTTTAACTAAAATACCCTTACCCTTATCATCTTGAAATTTACCTCTTTATTGTGAGAAATATGTTTTTCTGCTTGTCTGTTCCTAGTAACCAGAATAACCAACTATTTTATGCTTCCTCGGAACAAGAAAACAGAGGGAATATTTCTTCTCTGAGACATTGTTTGTCTTTAATCTCAATAATTGCTTTTAAAACTAAATACATCTACTCTTCTAGTCAAGAAAGAATGAGCTGCGCTGAAACAACGAAATCAAGGACTTCGATGTATTGCTACGGCCCCACCTTGAATTAGATGAACCCAAACAAATACAATACGTCAAAGGCTTTGATTCTAGGTTTTAGCCCAAACGCTACGTAGCACAAGTGAACTCCTACTAGTTACAATAAAATAGACTTGTATCCTTGGGCCGTTGGGCGTTGCTTTTTTAACAGCCACACACATTGATCAATGGACTGCTGGAGGCTGATGGGCTGAAAGAGGGAACCAAGCCCAACTAGAAAATTTTACTTTTCTTTGGCCTAGCGCTAGCGTTAGCGTGGAACCAAACTAAAAAAAAAGCTTATTTTCAGTTCAGCCTCCCACTCCCAGGCCGAAGGGCCGGTCCGTCACGGTTTGATGAGCAACAAGTCAACAACCCTCGTGCGAGGTGTTAAGCTTTTCAGTTTTCAGAGTTGAGTGGAGGATCCATGGCAGTGCAGGACGGAATATTGGAGTTCAGTGGATTTCACCGAGAAAGGGTGAAGATCTGATATACATTCCACGCTCCATTCATACAAAGGTGGGCCGTGGGGGTGGTGTTGAGGGGATTCCAGTCTGACAAAACAAAATCATTGCTCCTCTCCCACTCCATACTCCGGCCCTCAGTCTCTCTCAGTGTCCCTCGAATCAAATCAAAATTCAAAAGAGCAATAAAGAAGGAAATTAAGGTGTTGATGATGGGAATGCCAATGACAGACAGCAGGGACTAATCCTTCAATTCTCATCTCTCTTCCTACTGTGAAGTCTTCAGAGTTCACACATGCACGGTGTTGGCCAACAAACCCAGCTTTCATGAATCGGTGCTCCTCCTTTTGCGAGCAGAGCAGACCCACTTACTCATATCAAACCTTGAGTCTCAACTCTCAAGCAGCAGCAGAAGCTTCATTCATGCTTGTTGGCCATTGAAAAGCGCCCATTCGTCGTGCCCATGGATGATTTCCTTTACTTTTAACGTGTCTATTACCTACAGTTAATTGCTTTATTCGTGCTAGCTACTTCAACAACAAATAGTGTAGAACACACGTTTGAAGTCTGTGCAGTACCAGCTTTATATAACCTCAGAACGTTTCTTCAGGGAAGATGGATGGTGCATGATGTTAAGTATATTGGATTTAACTTTATTCTTATTGCAACGCTTGCAAATGTATCTGGTAAATTGCCTGAGAGAGTGTGATCAGTAGATGGGTCCAGCTGAACTACTAACACAATATTGTATCGCTATAAGCATTGCCTATATATGGAAGTTGGAGATGAAATTCGCTACCCCTGATGGCGTAGCCTTGGGCTAAAGCCTGAAATCATGGCTTTTGGACAGGCCCACCTTCAGGTCACTCCATCCAATTTTAAGATGGGCCATATCAAGGGCTGTGATTCACTGGCTTTAATTATATTAGTTCAGGCTTTTGGTATGGAAGTTGGGCTGTGAGTTGTGATTCATCATTCATGGCCTTTGGATGAAATGACGTCTTGCCGAGAGTGAGACTTTATTAGTCCCCCTAAGATCCATAATATTTGCTTTTGGTTGGAGCCATGCATCCGTACGTGGCGTTGTGTTGACTGTTGACGGGTCGGATCAAAGAATTGCGCTGCCTCACAACTCATTCTTGTTGTGCTTCTTTACATTTTTTCGTGTCTCCTCTTTCACGTTGATAGTTACACTCTTGAATCTTGATGTAGCGTGTAATCTTCTTTGACATACGGAATTCATGATTTTTGTTTCTCATGCGAAAGGAAAAGTGGTGAAGTACACTGCACTCCATAGAAATCTGAAATTACAGCCCTATAGTCCGATCTACTAGTGGTCCCCTCTTATAAACCGTAATCTTGTCCGTGAATTTGGCATCGATCTTTCGACGAGATTCATCTTACCTGTACAGTAGTGGGATGAACAGTCATTCTCCCAAGGAAAAGATTGAAACACAATCAACCATAACATATTAAGACATGGAGTCATGTCATGGATAAAGGGGTCTGTCTCCCTTTGCCTTTGGCCTAGTTATCTATCTCTGTGGCATTTTTGTTCCATTTGTTGAGCTCTTTTTTTTTCTTCTTCTACTTTATTATGCATGGTCTATATATGCTTTGTGACTTGAGACCACATTGTGTCAACACTTTGTTGTCTCATGGGTTTGATTTTTGGATGCGTGCTCCTATAACAACAGAAATTAAGGCTAAGTTTTGAAAGGAATACAGTACAGTATAAATACGTATAAAATAATTAAAAAATATATATATTTTTGCACTCTCCATATTTGTATTTATATTCCAGGCTCAGTTTGGAAGGAATACAAATATAAATATATAGAATGCAAAACTTTATATTTTATATTATCTTATATACATCTATACCGTACATATTTGTATTTATACTCATTCCAAACAAAGCTTAAATGTTCTAAAATTGCTGGATAATTGCACCGATGGCTGGGTCCAATGCAGTGATATTATTCTTGAGTGATCATCAATGTAAATCATAAAACTTGCCAATTACTAGTGCCACTGTGAAAGTTAACAGCTACAGAGACGTACTGCAGAGTAGAATCACTCACATCATACAGTGATGGGATATCAGATATGGATACATTCGTATACTGGGCATAGAATATTTGTTGAAATTTTCAATTATTACAGCCGATCAAGATAATGGTCACATCTTGCCAAAAAGGAGTAAAAGTAGAAAGCAAAGCAAGCATTAATCTGTCTACTTGCGTGTCTGCCACTGTCACTACTGCTATGAGAAAAACATATGCTGCGACCGTGGTCGCATGCGATCCTAATGAATTGCACTTCTAATGGTTCAATGTAGTGTTTTTGAAATAAAAAAAAGGGTAAGATACAAAATCCTTTCTGACAATCATAAAAACTTTTCTTATAATTTCATTTTAGTAAAAACCTTTCCGCTATTTCTAAAAAATTTGACAAAAACCTCCTTTCCGTTAATGATCATGCCAGAAAACGTGTATAATTACGAAATTACCCCTAAACATCATCTAATCACTCTGTAAAGTACCATATTTGCCCTCAATAACCTCCCCGCTCTTCTCTTCTGTCTCCCCACCGTCCTTACACAACACCGAACCGCCCCCACATAGACGGAACCTCCACCGCCCCTACACGAATCGGACCATATCAGTAACTGTCCTTGCAGTTCTTTGATATAAGTGGGATAAACTAAAGCAAGGGAAAAGAAGCAAAAAACCCATTATTCTGGGACAATCAATAATCAAGAGCCATGTTGATTATTCAATTGTCATAATAACACAGTGGTAAAGAAACAAATTTAGATTTCGATAAAAAATGGCTATTTTGGTCACAGAAACAGAGGACCACTTTAGCTTTCAAAAACCGAGTGAAAGGGAGAAGGGCATGTAAGCACTGGAACTCCAATAATTCCTAGCATCTGCGTGACCTTCCTCATCGTCAGTCTTAGTGATGGCTCTTCTTGAATGCGCTAAAATGCAACCCTTAAAAATCTCTCCAGTAGATATCTAACCTGCTTTGACAGCAGCAGTTATAAGCCAAATCTGTAAGAATTTCTCCGTTGTCATTTTCGTCAGTTTCTGTTGGAATGTTCTTCCTAGAATAGATGGTCTCTGGCAACAAGACCTCAAAGCAATATATATCAACCTTCGTAGTGATTGCCATACTCCTTTTTTTTTGAGAGTAAGGTAATTGAATTCATTAAGAAAAGAGAAGGGTACATAAGAAGGTGTACACATATAAAGAAAAGAAAAACAAAAACAGGGATCAAATTTGTAGGAATTATACAGGAGGAAACACTTCAGAGTATAAATCTTCTAACAGAGCACCTAATTTTTCTAGTCCATCTACAAGAGCATTAAATTCCCTTGGAATCCAAATCAGGTTTGCATTAGAAGCTGTTAGTAAATCCCTTGCCTTCGTTAGAAAGTGTCCAAGTCTCCACGGTCTGGTCTCTTGTTTTCCTAACCATTTTATAGTGTTTGCTGAATCGCCTTCAATGGAGAGGTTCTGAATACCTAATCTGTTAATTATTCTGATCCTTGTAAGTGCAGTCAACACTTCTGCCTTGGTAGAATCTGCTATGCATACAACCAACACTTCTACCTAATTTGTTAGTCTCCTGAACCACTTGGGTGCAACATACCTTTTGGTTTCCCTAATAACTGTATGAGTTCGACTCTAGTTATTCATCAGAAGCTTTGCCAATCCAAAGTCGGAAATCTTGGTGTAAAACAATCATCAAAAGTATATTTTCACAATGGATGATTTGGGTTCTACACTCTTCATGCAAATACAGGAGCCCTCTTGCAGTTCCAAACACAATATAGGTGTATTGGTTCCAATTGGGCTTTGGAGTTCTGAAAAGGAAGCTTGTTAAAGCACCATTGCTCATGAACTCATACACAAGAAGTCGATGTTGTCCTCATTGCAATACCCAATCAATCAGACTAGATTCTTGTGGTGGGTCTGTCCAATAACACTTATTTCTGTTCTGAACTCTTGCTCGCACTCTTGAATTACTCTTAACTCTTTATTGCAACATCAACCCCTTTATAAACAGTTCCAAAAGAATCCCCTTCCAGCTCTTCGCTGAAATCACTTATAGCTTCTTGGAGGTCTTGCTAAGTAAAAGAGAATGGAACTTCTACAATATTTCTTTTTGGTTAAATCGATTTTGGTTTGTTGCAGTAAGCTAAGAAAACAAACAAGGTAGTTACAACTATCAGTACCAAGTTAACAAAGACAGATCAAGCTACTCGAAAACAACGAGATGATGATGATCATTATCCTTCTCTTATCTTTCTTTACATGGAGATTGTCCACTCTTACTTTGAGGAGAGCCTTTCCATTAATGTTTTTGTTTATCCTTCCATTTGAAAGTGGTAGAGTCTTCTTCCAACAAGTTTGACCTGTGAGAACTACAACACACCAGTGAGTGTGATCGTCAACGAGAAAAACGGAGGAGTGGCAAATAGGATAACGAGAGAGAGAGAGAGAGAGAGAGAGAGAGAGAGAGAGAGAGAGAGAGAGAGAGAGCGGGCGGGTTGGGCAGCGATCCCAACGACTTAGTTGCTTCTCTGTCTCCGACGACAGTATAGCGGGATGTGTCGGTGAGGGTGAAGGAGCTTGGTAGGGATGAAAGAGATAGCGGGATGTTGGAAGGAGGGTAAAATAGGTATTTGGAAAGATTTGATCATTTGTTTAACGTTTTCCGTCATGATCATTGATGGAAGGGAGGTTTTTGTCAATTTTTTTTTTAAATAACAAGGAAGTTTTTGCTAAAGTAAAACTATAGGAGAGGTTTCTATGATTACCAGAAAGTTCAGGGGAGGCTTTTGTATTTTACCAAAAAAAAAAGTAGATTTATGGGTTACTTATTTCATTTTCGAACGCTAGTGTGTACATTTGCTTGGGCGTTGCATTGTTGCATGCAACCATGGTTGCAGCGGATTTCTTCAATACACTACCAGTCTACCACCTACACATATATACATCCTTTATCTTAAACGGAGGGCTGAGATCGACGAAGACAAGCTTCGGTTCAACTCTGTATAAATGTATGTCAAGAGTCACATAATCTTGTTGTTGACAAAGGCACTCTCGGTAAGAAAAGTGGCCTAGATAAGAAATAAGCGGATGGTACTTCAATGGCAGATCGACGGTCAATTTGCCTCTCAGGATTTTTCTCTCCAACCATAACTTATAGCTGTCCGTCTAAATCCTAGCATGGATAGCCAAAAGCCTATGTGTTTAGGGCCCGTTTGGGAAGGATGAACTGAACTTTAAGCAAAATTGGTTCAGCTGCTTTGAGACACTCTGGATAAACTATCTAAATAGCTAGGCTGAGCTGAAGATATAAGCTGGTTGGATCACCACCACCACCTAATCCTTCATCTTAGTAATTGTTTGGGAGGGTTGAGCTGAAGATAAGCTAGTTGGACCACACAACTACCACCACCACCACCATCTAATCCTTCATCTTAGGACTTATTTGGGAGAGCTGAGCTAAAGATAAGCTTTGGTTTAGCTGGATAAATAATACAAGGGTCCGTTTGGTTCTCAGTCAGAATTAGAATGATCTATTCCCATAGTCTGTTTGATTCAAACATGAATGAGAATAAAAATTGGAATCAGTAAGAATGATGATAGAATTCATTCAAATGGGCTGTGAATGACTATTCCTTCAAATGGGGAAATGTCATTCCAGCAAGAATGATGATAGAATTCCGATTCTTCCCAACCAAACAGTTAGAATCGGAATAGTCCATTCTGATTCCAATTCCACACCCCTATTCCTACAAACCAGACGGAGCCTAAGTTATGTTTGTTGGCAACTTGCTTAGCTACATAAAAAAATTAGAGAAGTTAATTAAAAAAAGGCTCAAGTGGGAAACCCTTCAAATGGTTGATTAACAACCAATTTCATTCTTCCGAATTTTCACCAAATATAGCTTATAGGCTGTAGGCCCCGCATATTGATTGGAACCAATGTTTTAACGAAAAAGCACGGACATACCCATTGAAGATTTCTGAATTCTAGTGTAGACCTATAAAAATTCAAAATGTCAAATACCGAGCTGGCACCTACCCCAACTGTGCTTTGTGCCTAAAAATTTTGACATTGGGCTGAACAGTCATTCTCCCATGTTTTAAAACCCGATTAGGAGATTGAACCACTTTTCCCTCTGGGCGGGCAGGTTATTAATAGTTCAACCACTATTCCCCCCCCTTTTTTTTTGTAAATTAGAACCATGATTATGTCACTGATCCAACCGGACGGGTCACAATGGGTTGGAAAACATTGATTAGAATTAGCTTTTTTTGGTAAATAGATTAGAATTAGCTTCATGCATGTGAAACTTGGATGAAAGAAAGAGAAAAAGAAAGGCTATACTATTTGTTTTTCTTTCTTTTTTTGGTAAATAAAGCAAGAAGTGTATTAGAACAAAGAACTAAGAGAAAGGAAACCAATCACTAATGTCTAATTAAGTCTTGATTGGCCACATTTTGGATCCACCGAGGTGAATCATGGACAAACAGACTAGACTTTTTTAGACCTTTTTTTGCAACACATAGGCTACATTGTTACAAGACCTATTAACATGTACAAAAGAGATTGACAAGTCTTCAGTAAGCAAACTAATATCCATGCACGGGAAATTTGTGTCCAAAGCTAGATCAAATTTTATTGAGTTTAAAGCCCGCACTAGAGCTGAGCAATCAGATTCCACTATTAGAACTTCATCCTTAAACATGCTCAAAACTTCCAAACTATTCTGAATTGGCAATGCTTCCACTTGGATAGGGGATGAGGCTGAGGATTTACCAAAAACTGTCGTTAACACTGTCCCATCAGAGTCCCTTAGCACAGCTACGAAACCTGAGCGTCCCGGACACAAAAAACTCCCATCTACATTCAATTTTAAACGGCCTGGATCTGAGGCTTCCCAAAAAAGAGGGTGCAATTGACTAAGGCTTCGATGTTGAAGAGAAGAATTTCACAATTTTGCTTGAAAAATCATCACTCTCTCTCTCCACATCCTATATATATCACAGTAAAAATAACCCGTGGATTTGGATCAAAATTTTCAAACACCTTTAGATTTTTAAGCTTCCAGATATTCCACAACAACAAAAAGGAGAAAGAAATTAAATCTTCTTTTCTATCACAGTCATTCATGCAAATACCTAGCCAAACAAAATTTGTTTTTCTTTCGGATGAAACATGGGTGACGACAAATAGGGCATGGATCAAGTTGAAAACTATCTACTTCGAAACTGTTCCTATTTTAATTGGTTGGCCCAGCCCAACCAAGCTGGTTGGGTTGGTGGGTCGGCCCCATATGATATGGGCCACGTGGCATAGAATGACAACTGCATGGTCATTTGTTAGTGTGTACATAAAGTAATTTTTTTTCTAATTTATTCCACGCGAAAAATGATTTAAATGCCAGCCACTTAAACCCATTAATGTTTTTTTTTTGCTTGTTTCAGAAGAGATGCCTAAACCATGTGAAGGACATTTTGGCTGAAACTGGAAACCACTACTGTTCTCCTTGAATAAAAGAAAAAGTATTTTATAGGTGTAGGCTTGTTACCGTTAAGGATATCAAAAGAATTTTGGTTTCCCACCATTCCTCCAACTAGGGAATTTTATTATATAATTTTGTTCATATATAATACTAATTAATTCAGACAAAGTAAACCCTAATAGGAGGCTAGCATTCCTTTTTCAACAAAATAAGGACATAGGAACCGAATTTTTTGGATGCTTTTAGATTTTACATCTCGAATGATCTGGATGGCAATGGATTAGGTTCCCTTCAAAGTTCAAGCCCACCGGAGGATTTGTGGGTTTGGGAAAATTAAAATTAGGCAAATTCTCAGCAAGCAAATATCAACTAGAACTCGATCTTTCCATTGTCATTCAGTTGGAATTATGAAAGGAGTTAGATTGGGGGGTTGAGTAAAAAAATGATGCCAAAGTTAAGTGAGACTCAGGCTGCAATCGGGTTGGATTATGATGGGATCCAGCTACATTCGAGTCGAATCAGATTTAAGAAAAAAAATCAAATTTAAATCTGAATGGATTTAGGGGTCTTAGATTCAGATTCAGATCCTATTGGGTTCTCTATTTAATCCAAGATTCCAATTCCATGTTAGTATGTTTAGAATGAAAAAGAATTAAAGTCCCGTTTGCTTTTTGATAAGTTACTTATTCAGGTAAATGCATTTACCGATGTTCTTTTATTTCCTAGGTAAATAAACATAATGACCGTTTTAGCCTTAAAAATTCTATTATCAAAAGGGGTATTTTTGATCCATCCAAGTGTTGACAACTTTTCCCTAAATGGGAAAGTTAATTTACCCACCTAGGGGATAAGTATCACTTAAGTGATAACCAGGAAAATAAACTTTCCCCCTCTCAAAACCCCAAAAACGAACACCCCTTAAGGCTTTATTTGCTTTTTTTACAAATGAGAGGAATTGGTCAGTGGGAAAGTTATTTTCATTGACCAACAATTTTGTGTTCGTTTGTTGTTATTGGTGAGTCTCACGGATAAGCATGTTTTTCATGGGTGCCACTTTACCCAGAGTAAGTGATTCCCATCTCTTATTTGGGCAAATTAAATGAACTTTCTCAGGTGGAGACCAATAATTGTAAAATTTTTGGATTGAAAATTTCCCTACTAAATGAACTTAGGTAAATCTTATGTAAAATAACATGTATAAACTTGCTTACCCAAGTAAGTGTTACCTAGAAAACACTTAGGCCATGTTCCCTTTTTGGTAAGTTATTTACCTGAGTAAGTGCATTTACCCATGTTCTATTTCCCAGGTAAATAAGGCAATGGTCATTTTAGCCATAAAAATCTATTATTAAAAGGGTCATTTTTGTTCCATTCAAGTTTTAGTGGCTTCTCCCCCTTGTGAGAAAGTTATTTACCCACATAAGAGATGTGTATCACTTACTTAGGAAAATAAACTTTCCCTAATCCCCACATAAATCTAAAAAAAGAACATGAGTTTCTTGGTCAATGGGAATCAGAATCCCATTGACCAACTTCCCCCATCTCAAAACCCAAAAATAGAATGCCCCCTTAAAGGCAAATGAACACATTTACCTAGGTAAGTGAGATACCAACAAACTAACAGGGATTAAAAGATTGTAAATAAATAATCACTTTTTAACTTATATATATTGAATACATTTATAAGGATATGGATTAATTGATTATTAATCAATCTTTTAACTCATACATGCACAAGCCAACTATAACAGTAGATGAAGATCTAACTAAAACAAGATATTTATATTTGAATTCTTTTATCCCTTTAGGCTGCGTTTGGAAACGATGCAAATGGAGTATAAATCCCAGTTCAAGGTAAATTTGCACTTTGGTTCACTTTTGCTTGTGTTTGACAATATTACATTTATGCATTGACAAATGACATAAAACACATTTTCCAATGCATATTTACATTGATAATAAGATGTAAAAGTACATCAATAAAAAAGAAGTCAATTTGCATTCAAGTGGAGTTTTGATAAAAAAAAAGGCATATGCTTTATTGGAATTCATGTTTGCATCCATAATAACTAAAAGCATGTTTATAAAAAGGTAAATTTGTCAATGCAAAACTCACCCAACTTTACAATTTATATAAACCATTTTACACTATACATATTTGTATTCACACTTATTTGCATCGTTTCCAAACATAGCCTTAGATACCTATTATTGGTACCTCTAAAATTATATACTTCTTTAGTTTGTATTTTCAAGAGTAGATTGTAGGTTAGTGGAATGCTATTTTATGTGCTAAAGTCTTAGAACAAACAACCAGTACAATAGTCTGTCCATACTCTATAGTCTATATGAATAGTATTGGGACATGTCATTTCTTGAGATGGTATTGAGAACAATCATTTTGAATGCCATAAGGTGCTCCAGCTTGGCAATCTCTCTCTCTCTCGGAGCTGAAATTTGATGCCCTGTGACCTACCTAGTTGCTATAGCCTATGTTTATACTTGGGTGGTAAATTTTTTATTTCTATATCCTGTTGGTTCTGTTATTTATTTTTTACAAGGGACACAAACATGCCACAGTTTGTAAGAAAAGGTGTATCTAAAGAAGTGGGCTACCACCCAAGCCTTGAATCTCAATTCAAATCAAACCATCTCAAGTGGTTCTCGTAGTACATTACAATGACAACATGCCACAGTTGAATTTTCAGAGAAAAAACCTAGAGTTCAGGTTGGATTTCAATTCATCCTGTTGTCAAAAGAAATTGGATTGAGGTGATGCGTAGATGTTCTTGTCCACTTGTAGAGAGTGGTGTTGGACACCTGGACCCCATGATACAGCCACCATTTCCTGAAGTTGAAGTTGAATTGGGACACATAAGATAACAATATTTTATACTGGTTAAGAATAATACACAATAGGAAAAAAAACACCCACAGGGTAAAGACAATGGAGTGGGATAATGAGGGTCACATGTAAGCATTTTAGTGTTTACTATTTGATTTTAGTCCCCATTAGTATCAGAAGAGAGAGAGAGAGAAGTTTTCTCTTTTTGACATGTTCTAGGTCACTTTCTTTTCCCCAAATTTAGCAGTTTATCTACCAATCAGGAGAAGAATTATTGTTGGTTAATAGTTAAGCTTATTACTTATATAACTAAAAAGATTTTTTAGTGTTTCATAGAGTTAGGAAAGTCCCACTCCACAAATCACTACATTTTTTTCTTCCTTTTCTTTTGATTCTTAATTCACAAGTTTTTATTGCAAGTCTTGACCCTAACCCATTGTAAATTGACCATAATAACCTTTTTATTCAATACATTATTAGGTACGTATTAGCAGTGTTGCCCAGAGTCTGAACCGTTTTTTTTTTTTTATTTGGTTAATGAGTCAGCGGTTTACCCAACTGGATCAATGGGTCAACCCATGACATCATTAATATAAACAAATTTAAAAAAATAAAAATCCAAATAATCCGCTGAATGGGTATGACAGATCAATAATCAATCATTAGGGTTGAAAGGCCATTGACTGAATCAACCGGTTTTTGTAACTTACTAGAGGTTGACCCAAACCGGGATTGTGATCAGGTCATTCGTTTCATCAATTGGGTCAACAATGGATTGAAAACACTGATTAATACCTTGAAACTAATTTAATTTTATTTACCAAAAAAATCCAATTATGAATAATATCCTAAAGAGGAAAAAAATTTGGCATATTTTTACATGTAAATATATTTATAATCTATTAATGTATTGATATTTTATATTACAAAATGAATTAAAGATAATAAATTAAGATGTTCAAATATTGTAAATACTTTGCTCTGGACCCAATTCAAAATAAAAAAAAAAAATAAAAAGATCCACATCCTCTTACTAGACAACGAATTTGTGCTACGCCTATATAATAGACAGAAACTCAACCCTTTGTACAGGTGTGCGTACAATTGTACCCCTCACTCGAGACAAAGAATCAATCCTGGAACTGGAAGAAAGAGAATAGAACAAGAAAAGCGAAAAGAGAGAGGGCATAGGTGTCACTTTCCAGTATCTCAACTTGCAGTGGCAATTGCGTAAATATATGACAATAGACGTTAATTAATTTGTGGAATTCCCTTGTTTTTATTGGAGAAAAACCCAACACCTCTGAGGAATTGCAGAAGAGAAGAGTAGGATAAGCCCACACTGTTTAAACGGAAATGGTTATGATCTTTCTTTGAGCTCCAACGGTAGATAAAGCGGGAGTCTAGCTTCATTTGTTAACTTATTATTTTCTTTGCAATTTCATCAATAGTTTTGATTATTCGATGGAGTAACTAACCAATTAATCTCTGCAACTCCGGAGAATTTGCAGTACAAGTTGTTGAAGATCCCTGTTTTTTTACTATTGTTCTTGTTGCTTCCCTGAATTTTTAATCCGAATTGGAGCGAGGGCAAGCTGGATTTGAAGCTTTTCAAATTCCAGAGGCGTGATTAAAGTGGCCTCCACTAATTAGAGTTTCAGATCTCTAATTAATGTGAAGCTTTTCCGGGTTTCCTGTTAGAATCTGACAGTACTGTCTTCTGACTCTCTCGTCACTCTCTTTTTAACTGCCTAAACATGGACCAGATTGTTTTCCAACTTTAATTAAAAGCTAAAACCGACAAATTCGCTGTCATTTGTGTATTAATGGCGAAACTGAAGTAGGGTAAGGATTGATGACTTTGGAACGTAGAGTGAAAAAAAAATGTGGTGGAAGTATGAATTTCTTTTGACATAATAGTGTAATTCTGACCTGAGTCTTTTATTGGGCGCCGATAATTACCAACAAAAATCGTGGGAAATTTGTTCTGACAAAATTAAGTTGAATTCCAGTGTTTCATACGAGCATCAATTAACCAATTATGGCTGGATAGATGGGTGCTGTTTTCTCTGACAGGGTTGATGAATTTCTTTACTACAGATCGTAGGAGAAAATAGTCTTTGGTAAAAAATGATGGGGAAATGTGCAATTTTAGCGGAGCCGCTAAATCCAAGGGTTCATCTCTTCTAAGTAAAATACTAGCGGAATTCTATCCTTGATTTCTCGCTACATAAATTTCTCGTTCTTCTACGTCCGCAACTGGTAATTTGGACAAGTGTGAAAATAGTAAAAATGTCCCAGGGAATTCATCATCTCTCAGTCGATTGCCTCCGTAAATTATCTGTCAGAAAGTTAAATGAATCGATCCATGAGAAAGTAGCTTCTTCTTATTCTATCTGGATTGATAGAAAGAAGCCATTGAAAAGCTTAGAGAAAGAGAACATTTTTCAGGAAGTGCGGACCGTTTTGGTTCATTGTGTGTTGGTATCTTTAAGCTTTTGTTGTACGAAAGACGCGGATTTACAGGAAACGGAAAGTAGGAGACAGACCGTGAGGTGTGGTTGGGTTGAATTTTCTCGTGATCGTTTACTGTTTCTACTTGCAGAGGAAGCCAATTCTTTTTTTTTTCTTTCTTTTTTTCCCCATAATTCTGATCTCTCTCTCTCATCTGTTTTGGTCAAAACTTCATTATCAAGTTTTCAGTTTTCACACTCGAATATTTTTTGTCGGGGAAAAGTTTCTCCGCTTCTCTTATAAAACTCCTCTCTTCTTACCATCTGTCGTTTTATCTGATTCACAGAAGAAAAACTGAATGAGACGAAAGTATCAACTGTAGAAACCCTTCTCACTCACTCGACGCGGAGATACGTGCAAATACGAAGAAGAGAGAATAAAAACAGGGAAAAAAAAGAAAAGGTGATAAAAAAGTTGCAAAAGAAACAGAACTCAAGAGAGAAAAACAGAGAAGAGTGAAGAGAGAGTATCGAGAGGAGAGAGAAAATAAAGAGGGGGTCTGCTTTTAAAGCAGGAATTTTGTAATGTCAAAAGATTCTGAGGAGATAAAGACGGTTGAGCAGTGGACATGGCCGGAAATGCAGGGTCTGGAGCTCGTGTCTGCTGAGACAAGTGAATTTAAAGGAGAAGTAGAACCGACGCAGATAAAACCCAAGGTAGCCCAGGAGGTAGAGACTAGAGTAGTCCAGGATAGTGAGGATAGAGGACAGAAGGGGAAAATGGAGCCTTCTGAGGGGAAGAAGGATACTGAGGAAAAGTCTGGTCGAACTCCTCCTTCGGTGGGTTTTCGAGAGCTCCTTAGATTTGCAGATGGGTTGGATTGTGTTTTAATGGCCATTGGTTCGACTGGAGCAATCATTCATGGCTGCTCCTTGCCATTGTTTCTTCGTTTCTTTGCCGATCTTGTGAATTCTTTCGGGTCGAATGCTAACGATCAGGATAAGATGGTGCAAGAAGTTGTGAAGGTAAGGATGACCGAAGACTCGGTATTTACGAAACAAAGCGTTTTCATTGGTTTTGTGAAGAGACAAAAATGAAAACCCATTTAAATTTAAATTTTCGCTGCTTGAACTTGCAGTATGCATTCTACTTTCTTGTGGTAGGAGCAGCAATTTGGACATCTTCGTGGGCAGGTGAGCACTCTCTGTGACTGAATACGTTCTTTGTTATTATCTTATTCTGTTTTGATGCTCTTCGGCTTTAACTTCAGCTGCTGTTTTAGCTTCGGTTGTAATTGGATGGAGTCGAAATGCTTGCAGAGATATCATGTTGGATGTGGACGGGAGAGAGGCAATCGACCAAGATGAGGATCAAGTACCTTGAAGCTGCTTTGAACCAGGATGTACAGTTCTTCGATACACAGGTTCGAACTTCTGATGTCGTTTTCGCCATCAATACAGACGCCGTGCTGGTCCAAGATGCCATTAGCGAGAAGGTAAGGGAAATCCACGTTTAAATATACATTGCTTCTTCCCTTAAATTGAGCTCCGACTGAGCTGAGTTTCCTTCCTTGTGCAGTTGGGTAACTTCTTGCATTACCTTGCGACATTTGTGTCTGGATTTGTGGTAGGTTTCACTGCAGTGTGGCAGCTAGCCCTTGTCACACTTGCTATCGTTCCTATCATCGCTTTAATTGGAGCCATCCACACTACCACATTGGCCAAGCTCTCTTCAAAGAGCCAGGAAGCTCTTTCCCAAGCAGGAAATATAGCAGAACAGGTAAAGGAATACAGAAGTTTTTTTTTTTTTTGAGGTTTCAATATTTAGCATTTGAATACTGGAAGAAAACAGAGCACATCAATTAGTTACGAACTGTTGAATATTTGCATCTGGGTATTACTGATTTCAAGCGAAACCACAGACTATAGTTCAAATACGGACGGTTCTTTCCTTTGTTGGTGAATCGAGAGCATTAGAAGCTTACTCATCAGCGTTACGGGTGGCTCAGAAGCTTGGTTACAAGAGCGGATTCGCAAAAGGAATAGGACTTGGGGCCACATATTTCACCGTTTTCTGCTGTTATGCCCTTCTTCTGTGGTATGGGGGTTATCTGGTTAGACATCATTTTACCAATGGAGGACTTGCCATAGCCACCATGTTCTCGGTTATGATAGGTGGACTGTAAGTGTTCAATCAGATTTCCTCTTTAAGCACATACCATTGCATTAAGTATTGTTTTTCAAAACAGTATTTGATTGACAGGGCTCTGGGACAGTCCGCTCCGAGCATGACTGCATTCACTAAGGCAAAAGTTGCGGCTGCAAAGATCTTTCACATTATTGATCATAAACCAGGAATCGATCGGAACACAGAATCTGGTTTAGAGTTGGAATCAGTCTCAGGCCAGGTGGAGCTTAAGAATGTTGATTTCTCATATCCATCCAGGCCAGATGTTTGTATCCTTTCCAATTTCTCCCTGAATGTTCCGGCAGGGAAGACCATAGCATTGGTGGGAAGCAGTGGCTCTGGCAAGAGCACTGTTGTCTCCCTCATTGAGAGATTCTATGATCCTACTTCAGGTAAGTAGTCCAAAATTTTATCTGTAGTTCAGTAAAGTGTAAATTAAAAAGGCTTCGTTGAATCAAATATAACTAGACTGTCAAAGAAGACATTTCTGTTCAGTGTTCACGAGTCTCTGTGTGTTGAAAGGCTCTGTTATTGGATCTGCACAGGGCAAGTTTTGCTAGATGGGCGTGACATAAAGACACTCAAGTTGAGATGGCTGAGGCAACAGATAGGGCTTGTGAGCCAAGAGCCCGCTTTGTTTGCAACCACAATTAAAGAAAACATGCTCTTGGGTAGGCCTGATGCGACCCAAGTTGAGATGGAAGAGGCTGCCAGAGTTGCTAATGCCCATTCATTTATAGTCAAGCTTCCTGAAGGCTATGACACTCTGGTAAGTGTAACCTTGTCAATAGCCTAGGTTAACGTTGATAACATTTGAATTTAAATATCTCACCCCTACAGCCTACAAGCACAGTATTCAGGATAACAAGGAACAGAATGGAATGGAGACCCTAATCAAATTGCTCCATGTTTCCTCCTAAAAGGGATCGCCATTCACCAATCAAGGCGAAAAATAAAAGCACTCTGAATGAACCGTCAGAACACATTGGTTTGGCTTTGACCTTCGGATGAGTTTGGTACTTGGTAGGTCCACATCCTCCCCTGATGTGGTCCAACCCAATTCTGTGTTCATATATGGTCGTCTTAATAATCAGAGATGTTCAAATGCATATACTATAAATTTATAATACGCATGTTCTTTGTGCAGTTTCAGGGGTAGACTTGTCATTTTCTTGGAAGTTTTTCTTTGTTAAATGATCCGTCCAGTCAACCAGAGACTTTAACTCTCTTTTATTAAGTCAGTGATTTCAGACTGTCTGGTCTCTGGCTTAAAACAAGGTCACATGGTTTCAGTTAACAATACATGTGGAGAAATCAAACAGGGTTTATTTATTCCTGTTGGCAATGAATGTTCAGACAACAGTAGAAAATGAAGAACATTTAACTTAGTTGGTCGCAATTTTATATATATTACATTATTACTTGATTAATAATGAAAATAACAAACACGAGAATTAGTGTTAGAAGCAGTAGAATATCATTAATATTGTGGCAAATAAAGAATGGAATTAAACAAATATTTTGAGAATGGCAGGTGGGGGAGAGAGGGTTGCAACTCTCAGGAGGCCAGAAGCAGAGGATAGCCATAGCAAGGGCAATGCTGAAGAACCCAGCAATCCTACTCTTGGATGAGGCAACAAGCGCCCTGGATTCAGAGTCAGAGAAGCTGGTGCAGGAAGCCCTTGACCGGTTCATGATAGGGAGGACAACTCTGGTCATTGCCCACCGGTTATCTACCATCCGCAAGGCTGACCTCGTTGCTGTCCTCCAGCAAGGCAGTGCCTCTGAAATTGGGACTCACGATGAGCTCATTGCCAAGGGCGAAAATGGTGTCTATGCTAAACTCATCCGAATGCAAGAAATGGCTCATGAAACTGCTCTTAACAATGCCAGAAAAAGTAGTGCAAGGTAGTTTCTACACATTTCATTTCTGAAACGATTTTGCTTTTGATAAATTTGTGCTGCTGATTATGAGCTTTTTTCACTGCAAGTGCAAGTGCATTTTTTTAGTGGAACTTTTCAGTAAAACATAGTTCTTCTTTGTCAGACCTTCTAGTGCCAGAAACTCTGTAAGCTCGCCCATAATTGCCAGAAATTCATCATATAGTCGATCTCCATACTCACGCCGACTCTCTGACTTCTCCACCTCTGACTTTAGTTTCTCAGTTGATGCCTCCCATCCCAATTACCGGATGGAGAAGCTTGCCTTCAAAGAACAAGCCAGCTCCTTCTGGCGCCTTGCCAAGATGAATTCTCCTGAATGGGCCTATGCTTTGGTTGGCTCTGTTGGTTCGGTCGTCTGTGGATCGATAAGTGCTCTCTTTGCTTACGTCCTCAGTGCCGTCCTTAGCGTCTACTACAACCCAGATCATGCTTACATGAGTCGAGAGATTGGGAAGTATTGCTATCTTCTGATTGGAGTCTCATCGGCAGTTCTTCTCTTCAACACACTACAACATTTCTTTTGGGATGTTGTGGGAGAGAATCTCACGAAACGGGTGCGGGAGAAGATGCTGAAGGCTGTACTGAAGAACGAAATTGCATGGTTTGACCGTGAGGAGAACGAGAGTGCGAGGATTGCAGCAAGGCTGGCTCTTGATGCCAACAATGTCCGATCAGCAATTGGAGACAGGATTTCAGTTATCATGCAAAATTCAGCCCTCATGCTCGTTGCTTGCACAGCTGGGTTCATTCTGCAGTGGCGACTTTCCCTCGTCCTCATTGCTGTATTCCCCGTTGTTGTTGCTGCCACCGTTTTGCAGGTAATGGACAATTCAAATAAATAGATTTCCTCGACGCGTTCTGCTGCAAATTATATTGTATTAATACAAAAGATGCAATGAACTATTCCATCTGTTTATTTATGGCCGCAGAAAATGTTCATGAAAGGCTTCTCGGGTGACTTGGAAGCTGCTCATGCCAAGGCAACGCAGTTAGCAGGCGAGGCTGTGGCAAATGTCAGAACTGTTGCCGCATTCAATTCAGAGGCAAACATAGTCGGCCTCTTCTCCTCCAGCCTCGACTCACCCCTGAGACGCTGTTTTTGGAAGGGACAGATTGCTGGAAGTTGCTACGGAGTAGCACAGTTCTTACTCTATGCCTCGTATGCTCTTGGATTATGGTATGCGTCCTGGCTGGTGAAGCACGGTATCTCTGATTTCTCAAAAACAATCAGAGTGTTCATGGTCCTCATGGTGTCTGCCAATGGCGCGGCTGAGACGCTCACTCTCGCTCCTGACTTCATCAAGGGTGGTCGTGCCATGCGCTCAGTCTTCGACCTCCTTGATCGTAAGACAGAAATTGAACCAGATGACCCTGATTTTACACCTGCACCAGACAGCCTAAAAGGTGAAGTCGAATTCAAGCATGTCGATTTTGCCTACCCATCCCGCCCTGACGTGCAAGTCTTCCAAGACCTCAGCCTACGTGCCCGAGCGGGCAAAACACTCGCCCTTGTTGGTCCAAGTGGGTGTGGCAAGAGCTCTGTTATTGCGCTTGTGCAACGATTCTATGACCCATCATCAGGTAGGGTGCTGATCGATGGAAAGGACGTAAGGAAATACAATCTCAAGTCCTTAAGAAGGCATATGGCGCTGGTCCCTCAAGAGCCTTGCCTCTTCGCTGCCACCATACATGACAACATTGCCTATGGGCGCGATTCCGTAACTGAGGCTGAGGTAATCGAGGCTGCAACCCTGGCAAATGCTCACAAGTTCATCTCGTCTCTGCCAGACGGTTACGGCACCTGGGTTGGCGAGCGGGGGGTTCAATTGTCGGGAGGCCAGAGGCAAAGGATAGCCATAGCCCGGGCTTTCATTCGGAAAGCAGAGGTTATGCTGCTTGACGAGGCCACGAGCGCACTAGATACCGAGTCGGAGAAATGCATCCAGGAGGCCCTCGAACGTGCTTGTTCGGGGAGGACAACAATCGTGGTTGCACATCGGCTGTCAACGATAAGGAATGCCCATGTGATCGCTGTGATCGACGATGGGAAGGTGGCGGAACAAGGGTCTCACTCGCATCTCCTGAACCATTACCCTGATGGGTGTTACGCCCGCATGATTCAATTGCAAAGGTTTTCACACTGACAGGTTATAGCAATGGCGCCAGGCTCAACTTCTTCAGCACGCGCCAAGATGATCAGCAGAGAAGCCTTTTGAAGGGGAAAGAAAACACGAATTTCAGGCGTAACCTTTTTCCCGGGGGGCTTTTGCCTTTTAGTGAAGTATCTGATTGATATAATGCAAACCGTATTTCTCTTCCTCTTCTTTCCTACAAAAGTTTTGTTTTCTTCGATGTTCATTGTTAAAAGGAAAATAACAAAACGTTAATGGAAGAATTAATCTCAGAAAAAGGCACGTCCCCTCATCGGCTCGTGTTCGACTAAAATCCTTGTCGAAACCCCCTATCACCAATTCACTTCACTTTACAATGGAATCCAGCAGTCTCCAATTTCATGTTCTTAGCATGAAAATGTAAAAGACAGGATTAATTCAGTGATCAGTTCATCAGCATGACCGACCTTATTTGGAGATTGCAGGCTCAATGACAAATAACACAAAGTTGATTTACACGCACGCATATATTCTTCAAGAACCTAAAGAAAACCTATTTCAGTTCTGGGTCAAAAGACAGATTTACATGAGAAGACATAGAAACGAAGGGAATTTATTACGTACACGTTGTCACTGTTGTTTTACATTGGAAAAGGACCACAACTAGCCCAGTGGCAGACGTGGTAATGGCACAATGCGCAGAGTAAAAAATCAAGGTTAGAACAAACCACGGAGCCCTGTATTAGCTAGGATTTTGGTTAAGCTACTGGAACTGGTTAAGCAAACCACGGAGCCCTGCCTCAAGAAAGAAAGAAAGGAGGCAGCTTCGGCTGTGATGGTTAAGCTACTGGAACTGGCACATGTTGAAACACCCGATCCCGATTCCCGAATGAAAAGCTTGGATCAAATAAAGGGAGCGTCCGAGTAAGAACAGAACTCCCTAGTCCCTAGTGATGGTGCTCGTGGTGAGTAGGTGTGAAAGAGAGACCCAATGGGGGATGGGAAAAGAGTATACGATTACATTTGTAGCTTAGGAGACAACAGCTTTGGAGGATGTGTACCTTGCGGGAGCACTCTTTTACGTCATTCAACGATTACGAAGGGTATGGTTGGTCATGAGTCATTCGACAATTGCTACCGGAGGTTGATGAACCACCCACAGATTTCCACATACATTACCGTATTTTGAATAGATCATCTGAAAACCGACGTCCACTTTCCAACAAGCATCAATGAGACACTTGTCGAATGGATGCTGCATCACGATTCACGAGACAATTGCAGAGGGAATTCTAGCTTACAGAATTTATGAAAATTGTAATTGATAATTGGTTTTCTTGCATTAGTAAATGTAAAACAAATAAGGCAAGGAAGGTGCAGGTCAATCCCAAGTTCCCAACCTCAATACAGCATCATTACGTGTTTAACATTGTTATATGGTGGTGCACATGTAAGAAACAGCCGATTTCTGGGGCATTTCACCATGAAAATTATTTCAAAAAGCAAACCAAGAGCCCTAGCTACCACCTACCAAGATCCAAATAAATTGTCTTCACATTTTGTCATAGTGGTCCTATGTGGTAAATCATCAAATGTTTCATCCCTTCAGCTTTTAGTTGTGTTAATGCACCTGGCATCGTTTGATAATAAATGTAGAGATTTTGATATCATTTGGTAATTAATGTACAGGTTACCAAATAAGGGAAGACTTCACAAGGTGAACAACAATGAGATAAATGATTGCACTCCGCTTTGCAAAATGAGGACCTAATATGTATCAACTTTTAAGAAAATTTGGGCGAGTAGAGCCAGTTACTGAATGGACAAAAATCTATCAGCTAGAGAGGCTGATTTCTTTAACTGCAATAAAAGTTAGGTGGCTCACATGGACATTAGCTTTGGACCATTGTCAGGCATCCCCATCCCCGCAGCTAGGTCAGCATCCAGTTGAGTATGTGGTGCAGGTCCCATCATTTGCTTCACACTGCATAATCACCAAACCAATTTATCAGTCAAATATAAACCCATTACTGCTGATAACATGCAATACATGAGAGATGCATCAATTGAGTCCCAGATAAGACTATCAATAACTATTTCCCCCATAAATAAAGGAATCCGAGGGGCTTACCATCCCATCTCAAGGGAGACGTGTCAAAACCCAAGAGCAGAAAAGTTTATAATTAAAACCCAATCAGGAGTAATAACATGGACAGATCAACCGGAAACTTCATGGATCAGGGAGGTCATAACATAGGCTGAGCAGTTTGAGATACAGAAAAACTTTATTTGTAGCACACTGGTATCCCTAATACCACTTCACTGAGGCCCATTCGCTTTTCGGTAAGTTACTTACCCGGGTAAATGCACTTACTCAGATAAGTGTTTCCCAAGGAAAGACTTACCTGAGTAAGTGCATTTACCCATGTTCTTTTATTTCGCATGTAAATAAGGCATGACCATTTTAGCTATAAAATTTCATTATTAAAAAGGGGATTTTTGCCCCATTCAAGTGTTGGCAAGTTTCCCCCCAGGTGGGAAAGTTATTTACCCACCTAGGAAGCTAGGAGATGGATATCACTTACCTGGGTAAGTGATACCAGGAAAATAAACTTTCCCTGGTTCCCACATAAATCTGAAAAGAGAACATAGGTTTCTTGGTCAATGGGAATTTCCCATTGACCAACTTTCCCCCTCTCAAAATCCAAAAAAAGAACGCCCCCTGAATTGCATGTGAATGGTGACTAAAAGTAACCTGCTAAAAGAGGAAATGATTGACACTGATTGACCCATCTAGGGGTGTCCATAAGAAACCGAAAAACCGGTCCGAACCAAAGAAACCGATCCGAAAAATCCGGTTAACCAAACTGGCCAGTTTGGTTTCGGATTTAAAAAAAAAAAAAAAACAAAGGATCGGTTCAGTTTTCAGTCAACCTATAAAAAAACTGACGGTTAACCAAACTGACCGATATATATATATTATTATATTTTTATTTTATTTTAATATGTTTCCACCCCAACGGCCCAGCCCCCAACACCCCTCTCTCTCGGCCCAAGCCCAAAAAAAATGAAAAACAAATATTTCTATCAAACATTTGAACCCAGGCCAAAACCAAAACCCTCTGGCCTCTTATTCTTGTTTGAACAGCAGAAGCCAGAAACCCTAGCAATTGTCACCACTCCTCTCCCATCGTTGTCGCTGTCGTCCATCGGCCAATTCTTTTTCTCCTCTGCCGCTGTCGCCATCGTCTGGTCCGGTTATCTACTTATCTTTTTTCTTGTTTCTGAAGGAAGACAAGAACAGATCAACAGACAGAAACCGAACCATTTCTCCTCTCCCGTCACCGCCGTCGTCGTCGTCCAGTTCTCTTTCTCCCCCATTCTTCTCATTCTCCTTCTCCGAGTCTCTGCTCTGGGCTCTGGTTTTCTTCTCCCTTACAGTTATTTTTGTTATTTTCTCCGAATCTGAATATGAATCCTTGTTATTTTGGTTATTTTAAATAGGAAACATTTTTTAATAAAAATGAAAAAAAAAACAGAAACCGAAGACTGGTTAACCGCTTGTTTCAGTTCGGTTTTGGTTCGGACTGATACAAAAACCGGTGGTACAGGTTCGGTTTGCAAAATATGCCCATGGTTCGGTTAACCCCCAACCCTGGTGGTGGCAGGATTTGATCCCAGGCCTCTGCTACAAACAAGTCAGAGATCCTACCAACTGAACCACCATAGGTTGGTGATGAACTGCACAATTTGGTACTCATACCAAGTCTGACAATTTTGACGAAGCTTAAAAAAAATAAAATACAACATGAAACAGAACTCCAAATTTTGCAAATGTAACATTCAGTGGCATGTACCCTATATTCAAAATTCAATATTTAATGATAGAATATGGTAGAAATGCAAGGGAAATTTGGTGTCAATATCCAAACACAGATACAATGTGCCCAATATGGAAATCCATAAAACCTTAGACAAATCCGATTATCATAGTCAACTAAAGACCAAGAATTAGACAACCTACCAAACCTGATTCAATTAGAAGAGCTACTAAAAACTAAGCAAAATCTAAAATGTTACAACAATGACACAATTACTACCAAACAGGGTTCTAATTTTTTGGCTGCATATTTCCAGCTCCTCATCTCTATCAAATGCAAGGCTCTGCAGTATGTCTCTTTTTTTTATTATTAACCTTAAATAAGTAATATATGTGTGCAAGATCAAAACAGCACAAGAATTTCATCAATGATTTGATTTGCTTGTAAAGAGCAGAAGCAAATGGTACAACAACACAAACACTTAGGTTTGCAAGATCAAAACAGCACAAGAATCTAATCAATGATTTGATTTGCTTGTAAAGAGCAGAAGCAAACGGTACAACAACACAAACACTTAGGTGGCTCTCTTTCTTCCCCTGATTCTGTATCAACAAGTCCTTCAGACCCTCTCTCTAATTGGATCAGCCTTTTGCAAAGGCCAATATCCAACTCTTAGTCTCTTACAAGCTGTAACTGAGCTATTTTAA
The DNA here is from genome assembly GCF_055504915.1 of Nelumbo nucifera. Classification (NCBI taxonomy): domain Eukaryota; kingdom Viridiplantae; phylum Streptophyta; class Magnoliopsida; order Proteales; family Nelumbonaceae; genus Nelumbo; species Nelumbo nucifera. Next base: position 7,233,159 of record NC_142654.1, on the reverse strand, counting down.
CCCAGGTGGTACATATTATGGGGCAGTAAACAGAGTAGAAAATAAAAATACCATTTCCAACACAACGAATAGAAGATGAAAGCAAATGCTAATGTTGCCAATATTGATTAAAAAAATGCTAATGTTGCCACCATACAGTCAATAAACACCCGGAGATTGGAGTTGGGATGAATAAAGTAATCACTAGCTTAGAGACTCAGACCAATCGAAACAAAAGTAGAAATTACCATTATTTACCCAGAGTGAAGCACCTCTATAACCAAAATGTCAACGTATCACAACTCCAGTTGTAATATTAACACAATTGCCTAAAATATGTACACACCTTATTCATTCATTTAAGGGATACATAATTGGCTGAACGAAAAAGTCTATACGTGATTTATCATCTCCCTAGTCCCCAAATGAGATGAGTTGAATGAAAAGACATAATAAGATGCTCCCTGAAAGATAAATACACGTAACATCCTATGGTCCTGGCCTGCCTAACAGACAATAGCGTAAGAATAGCAAAAAATCGAGCGTCATTTGCTTACCGCTTCTTGTGGCGTTTCGTTCTGAAATGCTCATCCCTCACAGTCACGTTCGCAAAGTACCGGCTGAAGAGAGAAAGAGAGAGAGAACATTAGGAAACCAAAACCCAATAAAGGAAGCCCATATGGAAAGTCGGTGAATGGGTAAATCCGTCTTACTCGCAGTGTAAACAGTAGTACTGCCCCATCCCTGGAAGATCTTCATCCTGGGGCAGGGGCTTCCTCTCCTCATCTGGCTTCCGAAGCTGTTCGTATACAGCATCATCGCGTGATCGAAACTAGTTAAGGAAATTTTTAAATCTAGAAAACGAAAGTTCCATAGCAAACGGTGAAATACGGAGCAACTGAAGAACGGAAGAAATAACAGAAAATAGAAAAGGATATCTTTGAGAAGGAACTTCGCTCGGCGAGATGACTTGTGAGAAAACCTTCTCTTCTTCACTTTCCGGTGAGGACATTTGCCACCCATTATCGAATCTTAATTTTCTCGACGACTCTCAATCTGTAAGAGAATAAACGAGTGCCTGTGTTTCTGGTATCAAGCTCGGGCTACGCCGGATTCATTGAAACCCTAGGCGAACGTTTATACGATCTTAGGCGGCGGGTGGGGACAAAGGACCTGTAATTTGTAAGAAGTTGTTAAAATAGCTACCAATAGTTAATGGGCTCCAAAAGAAGGGCCTCATCACCATACTTGTGGGCCGTGGGCCAAAATTAAAATCTAAAATGGAAATTAGATCCTGCTCCAGACAAACGGGCCTTCCACCAAAGTCACCACTGACGTGCATGCGAACAATTCCCATGAGGCTCAGTTTGGAAAGAGTATAAATACAAAAATATGTGCGGTATAAATACATACAAAATACTAAGGGTGTCAATTGGACTGGATTTGGTCCAATGCGGTCCAGTCCAATGTGAGTTCATTACAAATTGATCAGGTTCAAACCAATCCAATAAATTTTTTGGACCGGTCTAATTCAATGTCTGGACCATCTAATCTATTCAAATTTGTATTAATTTAAATTAATTCTAATCCAAATCTGGTCCATTGATACCTATATTCTTATCTTCTATCAATGGACTAGATATTGGCTCAATCCAACCCAATCCAATATAAATTCATTATGGATGAACCAGGCCCAATCCAATCCAATAAATAGACCATTAAGTCTGGATTGGTCCAATTCAATGTCTTGCTAGTCCATTCATTGAGGTTGGTGTGCATTGAGAACATCTTCCTATGAATAAAATCTTACAATTACGGAGATGTTCCAAATGCACAGCTGAAACGTGTTGTTAGGTTGGTGTGAGGCACGTTCTGTGAGGATAGGATCTGAACTTCACACCCCCAACCCCTATATGTAATGTAATAAATGATTGAAATGTCTTAAAATAAAATCCATCTAGAGTCTCACCATATAGCAAAATACGTGATTGGTTGAACGTGAAGATAAATATACTTATGAGATCTGGATTTAACATGAAGCCAAATTTTGCTAACAATACATCAATGCCACAATGTAGAACATCTGATAGAGGTGTAGAGTTTCAAACACACCACACTTTGACACCCCCTTTGGGATGCCCTTCATTTTGGATATGTTGTGTCCTCATTCCTCAATGCTTTAGCTATAGCTCGAACTTGATAGCCCAGATAAAGCATTTAGAGCTGAATCGGGACTAGTACCAGGAAGGGAAAAAAATTAGAAAGAATCCCATTATCTAAGCACCAGGCTGAAGCAGTTGAATCTTGGCTTAGGTCAAGTGTTTATAAAGCTGGATCAAACTGAGACCGGATCTGCTTCTCACAGAGGGCGCCTCAAACTCGCCTCACACACACATGCATTGGGAACATCTCCCGTACTCTTAAGTTATTCTTCACGAGAGATGTTTCCAATGCACGGTGAATGTGCATATGAGGCGCTCAAGTATGAGGAGCAGACCCCGTCTCAACTCCAGACTGGGACAAATATTTTATGAAATAGGTAGTCAGAGTTGTGAAGAGCGGCTTGAAAACAAGCTATCTTTGGCATCGATCAAATCCGAGCCCGGCTCTCCTGCCAACGAGAACCCTGCCCACGTTTATCACAGCCACACATGGAGAACATCTCATCTTATGCAGAGAGAGATGTTCCCAATTCACAGGGGGTGGTGTATTGTGTGCAGGCGTGGCCAGGAGATCCGGAATCATCAAATCCTTATAAAAAAGCAGCCCAATGCACAAAGCTCCCGCCAATGCAGGATCTGGAGAGAAGCAGATGTATGCTGCTTTACCCCTGTGCACAACAGAGAGGTTGTTTTCGAGCCCTGATCACCCAAGTTGCAACGGAGGGAAACTTATGGTCGTGTCTTAAACTAAGAAACATGTTAGATTAGATAGCAACAGCCACAACATATTTAAAACATCAATGTGGAAGAAAATGAAAAATATATAGACTTGGAATATATGAGGATGCAGTTGTTTACCCATTGTGCCATTGCAACCTTTTTTTTTTTTTTGATAGGCCATTTGCAACATCAAAATATAACCACCCAGCCAAAATTAGCCACAAAATAAAAGGAAAAAATGAGAATCAGTGGCACATAAAGATATTAATTACACAAGACACTGAAGCCCACAGACGGGGGAAATAACTTAAAACATGGTATAGAATTTACAAATTCAAAAGAATCAAAAGCCTCTTCAGAGATGGGAAAATTGTGAAAATATGTGAAGTGCAGTGGTGGTGCCAAACCACTGAATCAAGTTTGATTAACATGGTAAATAAAAACAAACTATAACTTCCTCGCAAGAAGAGTTTGGGAGATTTCTCTTACAACCACTTGTGCAAGGAAATCGATCATGGAGATCCAAAACTAAGCCTTCTAGAAACACATTATTTTCCAAAATCATAACCCTAACCCTGCCAAATTCAGTGACAACAAACCTGTGAGATTATAGAAATTGGGAAAAGAACTATTCAAACTAATATGAAAAGCATAACTATTACATACCTGTATGCTTACCATCGAGGAAGTGAGCATTTTTAGATGACTTAAAAGTTTCCAAGAAAACTTCTGCTTTATGTAACTCTTCCTTCTGCCTTGATTCGTTCCATTTGTGTTCAGTGGCCAGTATTTGAATTATGCGTGGCAATGCTCTACCTGCTGCATCAGTGTCCAGAAATGCAAGCCTAGATCTCCTAGAAACAAAATCAACAGCAGACTCACAGTACTCATGCCGGGCACAGTATGCAACCTCGGCTTCCAAAAAAGGATATCCATGGGCAAGCCGCTTCCCAAGATTTTCATTCTAGAAAGTCAAATGAGAAAATTGGATTTACAAATCTAGGCCATGGAATTATTATATTTCTAAATTGCTCTATTTATTAAGATTTATGAGACCATAATCCATCATTAGTAAGTGTTAGATCCAGGAAAATCTGTAGATGAAACACCCATTGTTTAACCCATTAGAAAAAAAATCAATCTTTTAGCGTAGGTGAATCGTTATCTTGGAGATAGATAACTTAATAATATCATACAATAATTACCTGCTTTAATTTCTTCCTTTGTTTTTGTTATTTGAAGTTCCCAGACTATTTTGCATTGAATGACCTGCCTAGGGCTGGATTTGACTGACCAGAACTTTTAAATTATAATCATCAATGTTTTAAAAACCGACCCGGAACCAGAACCACTTTAGCCACCGGATTCCGGGTCAGTGGTTCATTGTCCGGATCAGCAGGTTACTGACCAGCCAACGGCTTTTGGCAAAGGAACGGTTCAGGGGTGAAACAGAACCAGTTGCCTGGATGGTTTCCAGGCTGAAGGTCTGACTATCTGGGTGAATGATGGTTGGAAAACCATGATAATGATAGTTTAAAATATTTACTCACTTTATCAAAACCCATGATATACAATGGAAGTCATGATAACAGAATCAATCACTTTTTGCCCAAATAAGTCACAAAGGAAATCTGTAAAATTTTGTTCTGCAACTAACAATAAAAAGAACAAAGCTTAGAGAAAAATCAAACCTGAGCTATGGCAGCCACTCGTTCAGCTAAAGTTCCATAAGCATGAGATAAATGTTTGGCTGCAGCACTGTCCATTACCCCTGGAACAACCTCACCATTATTTGCTTTCTTCATTCGAACATATTGTTGAGCAAGCACTGTAAATGAAGCAGGATCCCAACCATCTCCCCCAACAATTCGCAGGTGGTTAGTCAAACAGCCATTGGTTGGGCTCAATTTGCCAGATTTTATAGCTGCATTGACCGCATCTTCTGCCATGCTGGAATTGGTTTTAGTAAGTACAATACCAAAAGGATTGAAAAAGGTACATACATGTGCTGAGTTAATGGACCTAAATACTGACTTGAACTGAAGGAAGAAAGAAAAATGCAAATTCAATCTAATGATTTACTTTTATTAACTTACAGAAATACTTTCCATTTTCAAGCAATACAATCTCTGGTGATATTTCTAGTGTTGAACAGTAATTCCGGTTAAACACAATGGGCCAAGCCTCAAGCAAAAAAGTCTCCCCATGTTGTGGAAATTTGCTCAAAATGAAAGACATCCACCCAGAATTCTAGGGAAAAATAAACATTCTATCCAAATGAAAATTACCTTCTGTATGTAGTCCATTTTCCACCTGTAATTGTGATTAATCCAGGGTAATCTTCACACACAACATGATCCCTAGAAATGCTCTCAGTGTTCTTTGCTGAAGGGTCCATCGCTAATGGTCGAATACCACTCCAAGCAGAGAGAACATCTGTGCGGCGTACCTGAATATAGATAATAGGAGAAAATCATGTTAGAATAATTTTTTTCATGAGTGGGGGACAAATGGACAAAATTGGAAGCTACAATGATCGAGTTACTAATCAAGCATTTTCTAATGTAAATACATTTCACATTTTCAATAACATTGCTAAGCCTGGGATTGCATGGTTTACAAGTATCAACATGTATCGAACAATTCAACATTGCAGTCACAAGGGATAGTCAGAGATTGATACAACAACAGATAGGCAAGGAATTGCTACAAGGAAAACTAGAAAGAAAAGATAAGTTCCTGGCAGAGGAAGGTTTCAAGATAAGGATTGTTATACCTTGGCTGAGGTACACATGGGTAATGGAAACTAGATGGATGCCTTTTAGAAGACAAAATAGATAGATGCTTTAAAACAGTTTCCTGCCAGACAACTATGCTCTAGGATGGGAAAGAAAGCAGCAATACTAAGAGCTCCAGGAAGAAGCTTGCAACAGAATAAATTAAACTAAATATTAATAAATTCAATAAAAGCTTGAAGTTTTATTACCAAAACCAAAATTAGAGTGCAAAAATAACAATAGTGCCATATTTAAAGGAATGGTTATGGTCATCCATCATACTGGATAGAATAACAGAAAAGGGTGCACCATGATCTGTCCTAGCTATGGAGGAATGCAAATTTCTGTTTTATGACATAAAATACTCTTATAGGCAAAAGGATATAGCTAGCATGAGACTCAAACCTTAACATTAAGGTAATCACAGATGGCATCCAGTATGAATTGTATCTCACTTTCACGTGGTTCTGGAAGCATTGTAATTGTAGTGCTAGAATCTGTTGTTCCTGCAATTGTTCTTCCCAACCATGGCAGCATGAAAACAACACGGCCATCCTTGGTTTTTGGAACAATTAAGCCCATTCCTTCTGGAGAATAATAATCAGGAAGAACAATGTGAACCCCACTGCTAGGACAGATCATGGACTGTGCACCCTTGTCTGCGAGCTTCCTCACAGAGTCACAAAATGGCCCAGCGGCATTAACAACAACTTTTGCATATGTATCAAACTCCTTGCCTGATGAACTTGGACAGATCGTAAGAAACATAACAAGTAAAACAAAGCATTTTAGTGATCTAGCTACACACAGACTTGCTATATAGGAAGGAAAATTGCAAGTTGCAACGTAGTATTACTTGAGTTTGCAATGTACAGAGCAGGTCAGACCTCAGTTTCATTTGCTGAAATCCATAATTTACCAGAGATTTAAATAATTGAAAAGAATGTGTATTCCTATCCTGTAATATGCAAAAACTTACTGATATCCCATGCAGACTCCATTCCATATGATCTTAAAAAGGTAGATCAACTTGGAACCTCTGGACATGGTGACTTCAAACTCTATCTGGAGCAGCCAGAATGCTCCAAATACAACATATTTCATGCACCATTATTTTGGTTTCAAGAAGGGGGGGGGATGAGTAAGGGGTTGGAGGAACATCATGGATGAAAATAAAGCAAACAGTGGCCAAGAGAATTGAAAAAATAACAAAAGCAAAGATCATAAATCATAATATCAGTATCCCCAAGATAGGTATATTACTGTACCATTGTACCATTGTGAGCAATATATTTTTCATTGTTTTTTTTCCTGATAGATAAAAAGAGGATATTATTAATATCAAGAAAAACAAGTATCACAAGCAGCCCTTGGAGAGGTGTGAACTGCGACCTCTCCTAACCAGGAAACTAAACTAACTGGAAAAACATAGCACAGCTGGAAAAAAAAACAAATCACAATTGAGCCCATTACAATTGATCCCTGTTTGCCCCTTGCTTGGCTAAGTAATCAGACATAGTATTATCTGATCTCCCCACCCATTGTAATCTCAAATTCATATTTCTTGCTAACCACTTGAATTTCTCGATTTCATCCCTGTAGCACCAAGAAATAAACACCAGATCCTTCAACCAACCCACCACCACTGACCACCTTAGAATCACCTTCAATCACCAAATTCTCCACACTTAATTCATTTGCAATCTGGGTTCCTTGTAAGGCAGCGAATAATTCAGCCCTTATTGAGTCTCCTACTCCCACAGGACCCGACAATAAGGCCATAACATCACCATCCTTATCTCTAAGAAGCCCTCCAGTGCCAAAGGAACTTGGGTTGCCCTAATTACTCCCATCAGACTTCAGCTTCAAGTATCCTTTAGGAGGAGTCCAGATCAAATTTATCGTGTCCTTGGAAGAGATGTTTGTCACCACCGACCAATTCCTTCAAATATCATCAAAGGAGAATTGGTGAAAATTGTCCAAAGTCTTTAGCCAATGTATTACCCTAGTCATCACACAGTCCCAAACTTGTTCTCTACTCTCCACTTGGAAGGTTCTTGCATTTCTTTCTTTCAAAATGGTCCATTCACCTATGCTCTAGTACACCACCACATTACCCTTCCCCTTTTATTGGGCAAAAAAAAAGGTTGATGTTACTTCTGTTGGCAAATTCCACCTGCACCCAAACAAAGAAAAGAACCAATCCCAAATAGTTGCAGCAAAAGGACAAAAGATTAGTAAGTGTTTACTTTCAAGGTGCTTTATACATTTTCCAAAGTGTTTACTTTCCCATAGAATGCTTCCTAGCAGTAAGTATTGATTTTAGGGGGGACAGGCCTGCACACCTCCTTGGCAGGGAAAAACAGAGGATTTAGAGACTAACATAGGGACTTAAAAAAGAAAACACAAGAAAAGGAGCCCTTAGGGTGTGGGAACCAAATACACCAGTCTTGTTTAGGGGATTCCAAACAAACATTACCAAGAGAAGACAAAAGCCCAATCACTGAAGCAGACTCCCCATCCCTCAACCCTCTACAAAAACCAAAATCTCAACTCAAAACTATGGGAGAAACAAAGAGGTGTAAGGAATGAGGAAACAACCTTTTTTATACAAAGAAATAGAGTACACAGAAGGGTAAAGATCCTTAGGCTCGATTTGGAAAGAGTACGAATACAAATATGTACAGTGCAAATACATACAAAATAACACAAAATACAAGGTTTTGTACTCTACATATTTGTATTTGTACTCCTTCCAAATTGAGCCTTAAGAACAACATTACCAACCCAAATAATCTCCCAAAAACAAACAAAAAAAATTCCTTGAATGCACATCATACTTGATAAATTGGAGAAATTGAGAAAGAATACTATGATAACCTTCCAAGGTGCTTCCAACGGAACCCAACATGATACACCACCACATGCCACAATCTCTTCCTCTCCAAAAAGGCCCCTTGAAATTGACTAATTATAGATGGGAGTATTGACTTAATTCTCAAAGACAATAATACCTTATCTAGAATTTCATAAATGTTGGTCACCAAACTAATTTGTCTATAATCCTTTGGGTGCTTAGCATCAATCAGTCTTCTTCAGAATGAGAGCTAAAAAGTGGCATTTACTCTACGACTAATTATGTGCTTCTCTACAAATTCCGTAAAAACCTTAATAAAGATCCTTTTTCAACACTTCCTGGTAATCCTAATCAAGGTTCAAAGTATCGATACAAGCTGATAAGCCGGTAAGGCGTATCGGCCTCTATTGGTTTTTTTTGTGTTTTTTTATTTTTTTTTTCGAATTTGGTTCAGAGGGGTCAGTTTAAGGCCCGACTACCCTTTGAACCATGGTCTAACCCGAAACACCCCCTGTAGGGGCATATCAGGAAGGCCACAATACGATACGTATCAGCCGATACTGGCCGATACGTAACGATATTTTGAACCTTGATCCTGATAAAAAGCCATTGTAAAACCAAATGGACCTAGGGCTTTAGATCTATTCTTAGAAAATGTTGCTTGCCTAATATCCTCTTCTTCAAAGTTCAAATTCTCTCCCCAACCACCTTGACGCATTGACATTTAACCTTTACCAATCTAAACCTTCATTGTTATTAATGTGGTGAGGCATGGGTAGTCAATTAGACTTCCCTAGTCAATGCAATGAATAATTGGCACTTGGATAATAAAACTAGTAACTCTGCCAATGTGAACTCGTCTTACATTGCTGATCCCAAGCTTGGATAAAGGAGGGTTCCATTAGGTTGGCAACCGGCACTAAATGCTAGGGTTTCTCCAGAAACGGCATGGTGCACTCTAACCCGAGTGCAGTGTTAAGCGGGAAAGGGTTTGTTAGAATGGTCCTCAGCAACGCCTGATTGTGGTGTCAAATAGGCAAGGATTCCCACATCATTCTGGACAAGAGTGGGTAAAGAAGCTAGTCTAAGAAACATGACTTCATTTAACCACTTGGAATATAGGAACATTAACAAGAAAAACTATGGAATTAGTAGACACTATGAAGAGGAGAAGGGTTAATACTGCATACCTACAAAAAAACTAAATGAAAGGGTAAAAATGCTAAAGAAATTGATAGCTACAAATTATGGTATACGGAAGAAGTGAATGGTAGAAAACTGTGTAGCAATAGTAGTAGATAAGGATTTAAAAATGAAATTGTAAATGTTAAAAGAATTGGGGATAGAATAATTTTAATTAGACTTGTTTTAGGTTAATAAAATTAGTCAACCATAGGAAAAGATATGTTCTAAATCCAAGGCATGGATGCAATCTCATATAGGAGTAAATATAGATTGCAAATATGTAATAAAAGATCAAAATAAAACATTTATTTACAATCTTTGTTTAACAAATATAAAATAGGAAGATTGGCTGGTCTAAAATAGAGAGGTCCAGCCTTTTTGTTCAAAAAAAGAATGCACCCTTGACTATTCCATGTGCTGCCTTATTTGTGGCAAGTCCTTACCAGCACACTACGTATTGGAAGAAAACTTAAGAACTCACAGTCTTCCTTTATTATGTGCCTTATTTCAATTTATATACCATAAGAAATGTTTAAAGCAACTAGCAAACATATAACAAAATAAAAGCACATATGATAGCATTTTAAATAATTAGAGTTCAACCTAAAGAGATAAAGCTTTGAGAAAACTTTATAGTTAACAAATTATAGATTAGTCAATGGTTAATCACCCCAAGTGACTACATAATGAGTAACGACCACCTAAATGAAGCAGTCAGCGTGGTCCTCAAATAATTAGCTGGTCAACTAGTTGATACTCAGAAAACAATGATATTTTTCCTATAAAAAGTTCATAGGTGACAAATATAACATCCTTTAACTCCTTGTGCACATTATATGGTGCATTCATAAAAATAAAAGAAGAAAATTTGAATTGATTACATAAATAAGTTCAGTTGATTTATCATTTAATTTACAAGCTTAAAATACGGAGTAGTTATTGCAACATGTAAAGTAATAAACTACAGTAGCTCATAATAGTGTTTGTAAAAATATGACCATGATACCTGTCAGTTTGTTTCGGATATGAACACCAACTATCCGTTCCGTAACATCATCCTTAAGAAAATCTATCACTTCTGCATGGTTAAGAACTGCTGCACCCGCCAATGCAGCAGTGCATGCCAGTCCAACATTAAGTCGGGAGTCATTCATCTGTCCATCATAGTACACAACTGTACCCTTCAAGCTTTTGTCATTACCCTTCCTGGCAAGAGTTGGAAAGAGTTCAATTGATTCTTGTGCAGAGTAATATCGAGAAAGATGTAGAAGGTGTCTTGCTGCAACCAGATCATATAGTTTCAACCCCATCCAATAGTACACTACTTCATACCAGTCAAAACATGGTGTCATGCATGGCAAGGCTTGACACAAGTGGGGAGCATTTTCAATAACTTGTTTACGTTCCTTGAGTGCATGGAAAACCAACCTCAGTTGCCCATAGTCAAAGTTAAAAACAGCTTTCTCCAAATAGCGAACCCCTATAAAAATTCAACAAACTATATGTACTGAATAAAAAAATCAAATCCCATTCCAAAGAACTACACCAACAAGCTAAATATATGATTTGGATAATGTAAATTCCTAGGATTTTTGGTCATCGTATTGCTACTTTCACTGTCGTGAAGCATTATCAGCCACCCAATCCAATCTTACTTAACATTCTGAAACTAGCTATGCCAGAAAAAAAGTAAATCTATATCAGCAAAAACACATACTGATAAACCAAAAATACAAAACGGAGTTGTACAACATCAAAAGAAATTATATAGAAAAATAGTCACAGAATGATGTCTATACGTAAAACTTAAGCTTCAATCAGGTGGAATTCCAGAATGCCCTGAATGTCTTTAACATCATAAAGCAAGAGTCCACATGCTTTTGGTGTAAACCTAGTCCAGGAACTTATGATTACTACTATTCAATTAGAAAGTATGTTGACACTACAATTTCTGCAAATAGACCCAATGAACATGCTTGTATCTAATGCTCCAACGCTACTAAATGCTGACCCTGTTTTGTAAGGCAACTGAATTTCGACTTGCCTCTTAAATTATAACACTTCTCTTTTTCTTATTTTATTAATAAATAGGATAACATATTAACATTAGTTTAATAAAAAGAGCCCTTCCTTTTCCAGAAGCAATCATGAAAGCATGCATTACTCATATGATTATTATCATTTTTTGAGGATCTAGAGACACCATTTTAGTGGTCAAACCTTCCAAGCCAAATTGATCTCCTATAACACATGAGATCCATTTCATATGTGCAACCCAAGATTACTAGCATAAAAAGGAGTAAGAATAAATCTCCTATGTGGTCCAACAATCCAAAACAAGTGGTGCATCCATCTAGTTGCATAAACAGCCTACAGCCCCTACACTAGATCTGAATACACAATAAATAGTTCAATCACATAAGGACCAGCCAAAGGGACATCTGCATGGAAAATTGGAACCACTGGCTTGAAAAATCACGGCCCAATATATATTTTCACCCTTGATTTTCAGGAAGGAAAAAAAAAAGAAACTACCTTATTAGCCACTTGTTGCTCAGTAACTTATGTCCATTGAGTTTTGCAAAAAGAAAAGAATTTTTGGATGATATGCAAGCCTCCAATTAGGCCCAAATTTCAAATACCATAATTCCATATTGTCATTTCTGATCTACCATGAAGCCATGCACCCATGAAGGGCTCACCCACGGATGACCCAATCAGTGCTCAAGGTCCATCAATATGACACTTTGGATGAAAGGAATGCATTAGTTTCATACAAGTTTCAATGCTTACCAATTTCCATTTAGTTTGCTACTTTACTACAACTTCTAGTCTACAACCTGTTTGCTAGGAATATTGCCAATTGTAAATTGTAATTTAATTATTTAAGTTGCCATGGTTATATAGTTTATAAATTTTAATAAAAATTCTAAAAGTATAATATTATGTATTTGGGGTGTGTCTAAGAACCCATTTTTTGGGCTTACCAATTCAAACTCCAGAAAATGCTTCAGATTTCAATTCCTGCATCTGAGTCCAGGCAACACTGCAGTTCTGCTTTTATTTATTATTTTTAGGTATCATTTTCCAATACTTGTATCATAACAAATTCCATGAGATGAAATATTCATGAAGTACCTTATAGTAAAATTCACTATAAGGAATCTTCCACGTGATGAGATAAGCTATTGATGTTCTGATTTAGTGAAGAAAGCTAAAATACAAGGAATCTTCCACGTGAAAACTTGTTTGGGCTCAAAATGGGCCCAGACATTCCTCTTGCTACCATCTATTAATAGGACAAATTCGAGCTCAAAAACCTTTGCTATGTGGCTAAAATAAGTCCATTTTTTGGGCAATTTAATATTAGAATATTAAAATTTCAAACAGCCAATTTGACTTGGGAAAGTACTGATAAAATATGATGTACAGTGGTGGTGTTGGCTGGAGGATTGAACAGGTGGCCAATCCAAATGGCCCCATATTTGTTGGATGGTTCACAATAGCCAATTCATCCCTTCATAAGGAAGAAATATGGTAGGCTGTGCAAATCTTGGATGCCAAAGCCTTTGTTTTCCCTTATCAGGTATCTAAGGAGCCAAGGACCTTCTGTCCTCGAAGATAGCCAATCATTACTACCTGCCAGTCTCCTTCAACAATCAGGTCAGTCCAGCCTATAAACCCTGGAGGAGGGTGAGTAATTCAGCACTTCAGCTCTCAAGGGATTTCCCTCAGCCACTGGCCCTGAACAACTAAGCATGATACTTCTTGCCTGACCTCTAAAATGCCACCAACCCACTGAAGGAGGGAATCAAATCAACTTGAAGCTGGATATGCAGTTGTCTTTTATTTATTTATAAAGTACTTGCTTTTTCAGAATTTCTTAAAAGTTTCCATGAGATATAAATGATGTTTTCTGCACGGTGGAAGAAAGGCATGCGTGAGTAGTGGATGCCCTAGAAGACAATAAAAGGTTTGGATTAGTGGATATTACAGCTATATATATAAAATGTATGTTACCAGCTAAGAAGTTTACGCTTCAGATTGAGAACCCCAAACAGGCCCAACCTCATGTATAACAACTTAGAAAGCGGATTTTTGAACTTCAATTCTGGTGCCCTACTGCATTTCCCAGCATACAGGAGATGTTAGAGATGAAAAGCACAAAATCTTTAAGGCCTTCTAAGGCCTAACATGTGAAGCAGACTCTAGACTCTAAAGAGATGGAAGTGAGGACAATGTTGATGTAAATTGATCTTTTCATATCAATGCATGAGCATAAATTGTGGTACCTATAAAAAGAAGAACATAAATTGTGGAAAAGATATCATTTTAAAGAAAGATATGGTCTGAGAAAGATATGAAGTGAATGAAATTTTTTATCCATCCCAAAGTATTTAGGATAGGGCTGGTTGAGTTGAGTCAAAATTGATTTATGCGAATCAAACTCTTAGAGTTCACACTATCGTACAGAGCAGGTAGATCATTTTTCTGATGACGTAGATCCTAAGGCAAAAAAGGGGCACTTTTTGACCTTAAACTGTACATAATAATGTTTTGTTCATAGAGAATTGGGTTCCCTTCCCTGATGTTGGCATGTTGCATCTATTTTTTTACAAGTTCCTTTGGAAATTTTCAAAAAGATATGGAATGACCAAATTTTGCACTACAGTTGCAGCAACTTTAATGGATATTTAACAATAGAAGAAAAATGGAAGGACAAAAGTGAAAGATAAAGAAAACACAAGGATAGGCCCTAGGAAAGGAGTCCTATTCAGTCATCAGTATCTTGAACACTGGACCAGACAAACAGATAGCTGAACTATTTTAACCATCACTGATTACGAAATTAAGGTCAGCTTCTGAACCATTGCCCTTGATTTGGTTTATATATAACAGTTTGGAAATGTTCAAGAGATAAATGTTTGTGTTAGGTCTATAAATTTACTTTTGTTATTTTTATCTCTCTGCTAGTTTTTTTTTTCTTTCCTGGTTTTTGTTTTCAAAGTTTAAACAATTAGAATCAGACAGTTGAACAAGCTGCAAACTGCCAATGCAATGGTCTGATATTTGGTGCAAGTTTAACATTGGTCCTACCAACCGATAGAGAACAGAGTCTGACCATTGTAATGAAGAGTCTCACTTCTTGAGAAATTGCAAAACAGGTTGTAGAGAGCTTCTGAAATATGAATATGAAACAAATAAATGTCTTGCATAAATATTTTGCACTAGGACCAAAAGCATCCAAGAACCAACAACTTGAATTGTAAGACCCAATGAACTCCAAAGTCCAGACAAATAAAGAAAATGGGACTACAAACTTTACAGAGAAATTTTAAATGATTAGGAGGGATTAACTATTTCTGCATTTTGCAAAGAAAGGGACATAATAGTAAGATGATATCATCAAGGTCTTCATAATGTCATTCAATAACAAACCCAATGAGTACAATGAATAGCCATAGTATCCCACCCCTTGTGTCCTAGATTCATGAATCTAAGTTTAAAAAGGTTATATTTTCCAAAGAAAACAAATGATTCTGCGCCAATAAGACCAAGACATTTAATTCTGAATCAGCAAACTGATCAAATCATTGCTAAACAATTTCCTATGCTTTGTTTTTTGCTATTAATTCTTATGCTCTTCAGTCACTAATATCTATAGTTATAAACAGGACTAAAAAAATTGCTACAAAATATACTCGTAGAATTAAAGACGACTAGTTTTCTTTTTTCTCTAACAAAAATGCATTAGACCAGTTACAGTATCTAAATAATAAAAAAAAAGGAAGGGAAGTATACAAAAGAGGTAAAAAAAAAAAGAACTTTTTTCGCATTTTAGCAGATTCTGTCTTCCACCTTTTCATATCTGCGCATAAACTAAACCAGAAGAAGAACAATTTTACAAAAAAAAAAAAAAAGTAAAGTAAAAGCAACCAATGCATATTGTCTTATTGAAAAGAATAAAACCAAAGTTTGTTTTTTCTTACCCTTAAAATCAAATTCAAAATCGCAGACTAACAAACATCAGAACTTGCTAAATAATAAAAAGACAAGACGAAGAAGGTGATGAAGAAAATTAATTCAAATAATAATGCCAACGGCACTGTAGAATAGAAATTCATATATTAAACTATTATCCATGATCTTGACATCCTTCCTTTTCAGAATCAAAAACTTAGATGAGCGACCAGTAAGAATAACAAACACATTAAAAGAAGACTAGATATTTAATTAGAAAAGAAACAATACAACCAGAAGACTATCAAAAAGAAGCGACCAAGAGCCTTCACATACCACCATGAATTAGCTTGGTGGACCTGGAGGAAGTCCCCGACGAAAAATCTTCTCTCTCGACAAGCCCAACGTGGAGCCCCCTCGACGCGGCATCTAGCGCGACTCCACACCCGGTGGCGCCACCTCCGACAACAAGAACATCGAGAGGATTGACCGAACTGGCGGCCATCAAAACAGATTCTTGGACTTCCCTCGACGGGACAACAGCGTTAACGTCGTTGATCTTGCTACGAATACTGTAGATATTCCCTCGATCATTCTCGGACAGGACTGGATCCCTGAAACCCAATGCACCATAAGCTCCGGCAACCGCAACAATGGCAGCGCCGAAGCCCTTCAATCGAGTAGCGGTGGTCATGGAGGAAATTCTTGGGATTGCAAGACTCCGACTCGACTCTGTTTTTTTGCCGGGAACGGAAGCACTGCCACATTTCACGTTTTGTTTTTCCAAAGATTGCGTATACTATATTCAATGAATAGTAATGCCTTGTCAATTTACCAAAATGCCACGGCTCGTTCATGGATCTTGTTCTTTCCATTTATTATACCCGAACCATAACAACCTTTATTATTTTCCATTATTCATTTGTATTTTTTCTATAAACCATTGTGTATTTTCATAAATCCACCATAACCATTGCGAACAATTTTTTTTCTCGGTAAATTTTTTAATACCTCGATTTTCCGATTTATGAAAAATTAGTAAAATCGGTTAAAACCCGACATGCAATGAAACCACTAAAAAACGGTCGAATTTTCACAATCCACCTGGGTCATTAAATTACTATAAATTTTAAAATGATAATAGAAATATTTTCAACATTTTATTCCTTTGGACTTAGTGTGACTTTGCTCCTCAAATTTTAAAATGCGATAATTCATTATTTGAATTTTTACAATATATTAATTCATTATCTATCATTAACCAATTGTTAACCAATTGCTAAATGCCCTTGAAAAAGACATAAATACCTTTTAAGTATTATCTATTTTTTTTATCAACCATCCAAACATAAATAAAAAATTAACAGTTTTTACCTCTTTTATTTAAGAAAGTTGGGGTTTATAATGCCCATGAGATGTGTTCCCTTCTTAAATAAAAGAAGCAAGAATTTGGGATTATTAACTTTTTGTCAATATTTGTGTCTTTTTCAAACATTGACTGATTAATAACTGGTTAACAGCCTATTAACAATAAGTAATGAATTGACATGTTTTAAAAGTTTGAATACTGAATTATTGTATTTTAAAGTTCAAAGACCAAGTTAACAGTAATTACAAAGTACATGATACTAATCGGAAGTTTTTCCTAAGGCTATGTTTGGTTTAAAGGAAAAGGTAAGAAAAGGAAGAGAAAAGTAAAGAAACCCGTATAAGGCTTGTAAAAGTTTCCCTACTTTTTCCTTCAATCCAAACACAACCTAATTATATATATATATATATATATATATATGACTCGTGGTCAAACCTTTAAGCATTATATAACTTAATGAGGGAAATTTAGGCAATTCAATATTTCTGATCGTTTTATGTTTGTCCATATCCATTGCCGAATGGAGAGACTATCCGACAACAGGAACCAGGAAAACTTCGGTAATTACGTGCATTACGTGAATTGTTTGGCGCATGTAAAAGTACTTACGTGGATTGCCTCTAGGTTTTATGTTATTTGCTGGTTGCAAATAACGCTCCCTCTCTCTCTGCATGGCTCATGTGACAACGTGACGACAGAGGGGGCTGGGCTCTTTGGTCATTGGACATTGGAGCAACAGTCAAATTCGAAAGCGACGAACAAGATTGACCGGCCCTTTTTCATCTTATGTCATTTTGAGTTAGGAAACCTTAGAGCAAGTGTTTTTTTAGGGATTTTTAGACCTCAGAATTCAGATTTGAACTGCAAACTTACAATAATTCAAATTTATGAATATCTTTACGTATAACACTCATATCCCCCATGAATTAACATCAATTCCGAGTTAGCACTTAAGATGATAGAACGAAAATTTTAAAAGTGGACTGAACGGTCAAAACCCCCCCTTTTTTATTGCCCACTGGCACACAGGTAGTTTGGTTTGGTAGTAATCTTTTTTTCTTTTTTTCTTTTTTTTTTTTTGATAGATGGTTTGGTAGAGATTCACTTGTGCAGTCATGCTTATAGAGGTTTTTAATCGTTCTTTTCAAGATTGGCCTATTTGTATCTTTTGAAGGGCTATACAACGGGGGGCAGCCCATCCCCCAACCCAAGTGCAGGTGGGATTCAATCCCAAGTCTCACTATAACCAATAAGAGACTTTATCAATCAGCTAGTTGGCACTTTAAAAACTTGTTTGATTGATAGTAAAAAAAGCAAAAAAAAAAATGTAGGTAAATTGTATAAAAACACAAAAATTGCAGGAAAATAACAAAAACAACAGAAAATAAGAAAAAAATGTATAAAATTGCAAAAAAAACTACAAAACCCATGGGAAATTTGCAAAAAAAAAAAAACTAGAGAAAATTGCAGAACATAGCAAAAAATCATGGCATATTGCAGAAATTTTTCTGCATCCGCTAGCGAGAACACCACGTCATGTATGGACTTTAAGACTAACAGTGTCTAGACCTATTCATGGGCCGATCTAGCCCAGCCCATTCTAAGTCGGGCTTGGACATTATTTCAGGCCTGCAGGCTCGAGCTTTCTCAAAAAAGCCCAACCCGAGCTCAAACCCAACTTAATAATATATATTATATAATAAAAAAACATATTTTATTTAATAAAAAATATACATGCAATATTTTTTCTTTGTTTCTCTTTTTTTTAAGTGATAGTGAGATCTTTTATTATTTTTGAGTTTTGAGGGCTTTTAATATAAATAAAATATTTTTTACTGAATAAAAAAATATATGTTTTCAAATTTTTAGTCGGGCTTAGGCTTGGGCTCAGGTGTCAAGCTTTGTATGAGGGTGGGCTCGGGCTCAAAACCTAAGCTCGATGGTCGGGCCGGGCTCAGGCCTAAATGTACGCTGTTGATATATAGGCAAAGACCGGCCAAGTCCATGAAGAAGTCTAATGCTGTGCAAACTTAACGGGTGTCTGGGCTCCAAAGTTTTTTAGATCTTGTTAAAATGTAAAACCCGCCCAACCGCCATTCCCCTATCCTTTTCTCGCTCTCTCTCTCTACCTCTACTCTATCTCTCTCTCGATCTCGACTTGTCAATGGTTGCGCCACCGCTGCAACTTCCAACACCTGTTAAGTCCAAACTTTGGAAGCCTTTTAATCCTTGAGTCTTGTAGGGTTTATTTATTTAGGACCTCTTCTTCTCTCGAGTATCATTCTGTTATGGGCCCGCGAATAGGATCTCGTCACGGGTCGGTCTACGGGGGAAACTCTCTGTTTTCCCTTATTCCCCCCTGCTCTTGATGGACCTATCTAGGTGCCCTAATGGTGATTTGTTCAAGAGATCACCTAACTCTCCTTTACTTTCTTTCTTGACTGAATATTCGATATCCTTATTCAATAATGGTGTCTCCTTAAATAGGAGATTACAAGAGTCCTAATCTTAGGGAGTCTCCTTGCTGAATAGGGAGACTTCCAATTCTATCTTGCTAAGGATAAGATAAGCTAATCCTAATCTAATAATAAGACAAACTAATCCTAATCTGATAACAAGATAAACTAATCCTAATCTGATAACAAGATAAACTAATCCTAATCTGATAACTTACTAACAAGATAAGATAAGAGCAATAGAATAAGATAAGAACAAGCAAGATGATCTAATCTAATTTGGCGATGGATCAAGTTCATGTTGCTGCCGATGGCGATGGTACGTCTTTCCGAGGAATGCATCCATAACACATTCTTCATGGTTTTTTCCTAACCACCCACTGTTTTATTTAACAACCCTTAATTACTGATGGAGTTAACTATTAAGGTCTTTTAGGTGGGATTTGGTGGTTGTCTCAAATCTTCATTAATACCCATCTTATCAGCCTTTGTCTTCCTTGTAAAATTATCAAGAAATTTCTAATTTGATATGCAAGTATTCAAACTGAGTTTTGACTCATCATTAATCGACCATTGATGGTTTTAATTATCCTTAAGGGTTCAATCTCAGTTTTGAGATGCAAGCCCACCTCTTTTTGCATGCTTAATCACTCCCAATTATCCATGCATTGTTTTCTCTCATTCTTACTACTATGTTTATGTCGTGGGTCACCACTATGAATTATTCCTCCATTTCTTTTTCTTTTTGCTTTTCACAGGGTTTATCCTTTGGTTTTCTAGGGCAATTTTTTGCCCCTAATACGAATATCAATAAAAATAATATTTTTTATATAATGATCAGAATATGATAGCTTTTTTGAAAAAATATCAAATAAGGGCTCTGGGCACGTTGCTTATATTCCTCCTGTGCCTATGTATTCATGCCGAATGGAACTTTCACAAAAAACCCAAAGAGATTTCACAAGCAGACTCATAAGAAACTCATGATCAATCTGTAAATCATACAATCCAACGGTTTGATTTGAGGGGAAAAAAAAATCTTTTTGTTTAACACAAAAAGAAGTTTGCCTTATGCCTATATACAAATGCTCGATCAGTTGTTAATCGCTTAGTGTCTATATATACTGTTCGCCACTAAAGTGAATGTTTCCCGAGGAAACCCGATGAAGGGATAGATAATCAAACGTATAAAGCGATTGCCTCTCGAGTTCCATCTGAAGAGCTCATATTTGAAATTACTTTTGCAATAGTAGTGACACTCACCTAACTACCATTAGAGATCATAAATGGAAACTTTATTCCCACAATGTTCTTTAAGGGGCAATTGTTGATCTTTCACGCCTTTATCTTAGCCCTCAACTTCACCTTCTTTGGTGCTGTTAGAACAATCTCCATCCGTGAAAGATACACTAAACTCGCATCGTATTTCCAGCAACTCTCAGTCATTTGTATTGCAACAGCTGCTGGAATCTTGCTATGGGTCACAGTGGTTCCGGTTGAGTTTAGACTAATTTCATAGATGGAAACTTTATTCCCACAGTGTTCTTCAAGGGCCAATCGTCGATCTTTCACCCCTTTGTCTTAGCCCTCAACTTCCCATTCTTTGGTGCTGTTGGAACCATCTCCATCCATGAAAGATGCTCTAAACTTGCATCGTATATCCAGTAGCTCGCTGTCGTTTGTATTGCAACGACTGCCAGAATACTGCTATGGGTTACCGTGGTTCTAGCTGGGTTTAGGCTGATTTCATCTCTTGGTAGTAGTAGTAATATTGTCTTACTATACACCTATTTGATGTCTCTCATCTAGATTTGTATGCCTTCATAAGATATTTAAATATAAATTCGCTTTCAACAGCTACTATCCAGCTGTTCTTGCACCCTGTTTATTGCTACCTGTGTGATGCCATTCCTTTGTCTTCTAGGCGATGAAATCCCTTTTAAAAACTAATCAACACGTTTTCCCTTCCGAGGGCAAGCACCAAATAGTGCCCATTGCCCTTAATTTGATTTTTTTTTTTAAGTTTTCCATTTTGGTTATTATATGAAAAATATTATCTTTAATGATATTGGGGGCAAAAAATTGCCCTTATCGGCTGTAAGCCCTTTCTAGACTTGGAAAGCATTCTATGAATTTCCAGTAATTGATATTGCTGTTAAACAAGGTTTTCCTTCCTCTAACTTGTTTGGGAGGGCTAGCTTGTTCCCTTTGGGAAGTTAAACCTTACTTTATCCCCATTTTTTTTTTCTACAAACTCCTGTAACGAAAGTTTACTTGTTGATCCCTCCGAAAATGCTGTAGTGAGGGATCGCTAGTTTGATCAATTGCCCATAGCAGCTTCCTCTGCTCTTTGAGGACAAGTTTCTTCTTGTTACCTTTAATTAGTGCCCCTTTGGATGGGTTGAACTCAGTAACATAGTGCCTCTACCAACAACTGGACTCTCAGAATCGCCTTTACTAAAGAACTTTTAACAGCAAAAACAACTGAAAATAGAGCCAGAAGGACGAGTAACGTAGGAAAAGTAAACTGGACTCAACAAGCTACACTAACACCTACTAAATTAACAAAACAAGGATCTACCTCTACAACCCAAAACTAAAAATACAAGGCGAGTTTAGTTTAGAATCTACATCGAATTATCAAGATACAAAGACTATATACTTCTGTCAAACGAAAGATTGCTGTAAGCTGGAACGCTGTGTCGAAACTAACCAAAACCTCCTCTTCGTACCATTCTCTTTCGCTCTCTCTCTCTTTGAGAGTTTTCAAACCAAGCACATCTTTTAATACTCAGATCTGCTGCAAACCCTTGCAGAGGAGGTGGCAGAAACGATGGGCTTCGATCGCCGGTTGTAGGGGCGTCGGAGGTTGCAGGGTGGCACAACCGGTGATAGGTCGAGAGAGAGAGCTAGCGGAGGCAAGGAGGGAGCGAGAAGAGAATAGGGGGAACAGGGATGAGTTCAAATCACCATTGGGCGCCCCACAAACGCCCCACACAATCAAACCGAGACACCTGTCCTCCCACACGAGCTCCATCTTCAACTAGTACGGAGATAACGGGACGGATGTTAGCTCCATCTTCAATTCTCGACCCTCTCTCTCCGCTTCCATCTTAGATCAGAATCCCCCCGCATTAAACGTGGGCAGAGTTCTCGTGGGCAGGAGATCCAGACTCCTCTCCAGCATTGGCATTCGTTCCGGTGATCACACCGCTCGAAGGTAATCAGCTCCCTATTGAAGTAGTTGAAGCAGAGCTCTCTAGTGGCGTTGTCCCAAGCAGCGCAATCAGTGAGGGTGCTTGTTGTGTTTGTTTTGTTCTAGACAGTTGGCCTCTCGGCCCTCTCTACCGGAAATTGCATCATGCTGTTGGAGGCTTGCAGCATCACGACTGCAATCACAACAAGCAACGGCTGCATCAGATTTTGAAGTAACGGCGGATATCAATTTTTTAACTAGAAAACTTATAAATCAAAACTGTGCTCCGTCACTCGAAAACGGAGAACAACATTCTGATTTCTGGCAAAGTGAAATATAGAAAATTGAACTTTTAATCTAAATGGGATCTCAGGAAAGATTGAGATACCAAAATTGAAATAGCAAGAAAAATAACAAAACCAACATTTTACAAACCCAATGTTGAACAATCAGTCAAAAAAAATCCATGTTTCAATAGTAGTTTTCTAATAAATCCAGAGTGAAAATTCAATCATACAGTCGTGGTGATAGATAGTAGATACCCAAACCAACTATGAATTATACTAAGAATTGAAGGAAATTTTCTCTAATGCCTGTTTCAATGAATAATGCTATCAAACAGGAAGAAAAAAAAGTAGAAAATCCAAAAATGGGAGGGGATTTACCAAAATGTTTCAAGATCAAAATCCCCAAAGTTGATAAAGAAAAAGGAAGAAAACAAAGCAGATATAGATAAAAACGGATTCTGCTTCTTTGAGAAATTATGGCTAATACTCAGAAAACGAAACATCAAAACCAAAATCTGAAAAAAAAAAGTACCCACATTCAGATTAGTATAGAAAGAATAAATAAAACAATACTAACAAGGGTATGATGTTACACACTTGAATCAATGACAAGTGCAAAGCATAAAACTGTTCAACTGTGTCGGTGGCATCCCACTATTGCAAACATGGCTATCCATCAAGCAACTCTTTATTTTTTTTTCTAGTTTTTGTTGTTGTTAACCCTCTTCTGCAACCGATCTGAATAGTTCCCCAATTTATAATCCTTATACCCTTTACCCGACAAAACCTTTCCCGCACCCTTGTTAATCACCACGAAAGCGAAGATCGTGAAGCATAAAAGAAGAATAATGAAGAGGAACATCACGCAAAGGTAAATACAGAGAAGCCATAAGACCCTGCAGCATGCGCAATGAATCTAACGAGAGACACCAACATGACAAATACCCCAAGAGCTGTAGAAACCCAACAAACAAGTGGGCCCACATAGGAAAAGCAAAGAGAAGCAAATGTATATAACTGGGAATAGCTATGCATATTACTAATGCAAAGCATACAAAATACAAGGATAGGCAGACAATGTATCACACACGTGCACTATTGTAACTTAAAATTACATTTACTAACATTAGTTGGAAGGTACTCACCAAAAGACTACACTGCACCCTTACTAACTTGGACTTGCTATAGAGTGCTACTGCTCTCTAAACTCGGATTTTACACACATGCACTTATACAACCATAGGGGGTGATCCCCTATTTATATTTGAGCATGCCGCCTTACATGAGGCGGTTTATCAAAAGAATTGGTTTCCAAATGGTCCACGTGGGACCCTTTATAGCCAAAAGGTTGAGTCGGTTCAAGAACCGACTTAAAGAACTCAGTTGTTGACTTCTCATTTCTCCCCTTCAGCAATGACTTCTCTTTAGTTGTCATCCAAAGTCTTCATTTTGCTTTAGGCCTTGAATCTCTTTTCTTGCCTTTTGCCATCTTTCACCTTGACATGCATTTTCATGACCGATTGGTTCTAAGTTGCTGACTTCTTCCGCGAGTGTGACGTCTATATACTTAGGGTTAGGGCGTCTAATCCTAGTTGACCTTCGTAATTCTTGTCTTGGTTGTTCTTCTAGCTCCACCATTTGACTTGGTTTAATATCTTCAGCTGTCTTTTGCTCATGAACATCAGTGCTCTATGGTCTTGGAGATTTTTGAGTATCATATGAGTTAGGTTGGGGTTTTAAATCTTCTTTCTCATTTATCTTCTCTTGTAAATTCTCTTCCATAATTTCAAAATTAGATAGTATAATTCTCTCAGATGACCACCAAGACATAGCTTCATCGAATACCACATCTCGAGATGTATAACAACGATTGGTATTCGGATCATAGCACCTCCAACCTTTTCTTTCGCTATCATAGCTGAGGAATATACACTGAATAGCCTTTTTGTCAAATTTGCTGTGTAGATGGTTTGGCACAAATACATAACATATGCAACCAAATACGCAAAAGTAACTTACAGTGGGTCGACGATTCCTAGTGAGAGAAAGCCAAGTGATGCTTGTGGTAGTCGATTGATAACATGTGTTGTAGTCTTCATGACTTCTGCCCAAAATCGTCCTGACACACTTTTACTATGCAACATGTTTCTGCATATACTTCAACTAAATGACGATTCTTTCTCTCAGCTACTCAATTCTGTTGCGGAGTATTTGGACATGTCAATTGTCGTCGTATCCCATATTTCCTAAGATAATATGAGAATTCTTCTGATGTGTATTCTCCTCCATTATCAGTGCGAAGGCATTTAATTTTATTTCCAACTTCTTTTTCAACCTTCTCTTTGAATTCTATAAACTTTGAAAATGCTTCAGAGTTTTCTTTTAAGAAGTACACCCATACGTACCTTGAGAAATTATCAATAAATGTTATCATATACCGCATCCGAGTGTTTGATTCTTGCTTACTTTGAGCCTGTTATATCCAATATGGCCAAGTCTTGTATGCCAAAGATCAGCAGTTTCATTACCTCGACTCTTTTCTACATAAGCTGATTTAGCAGACATTACGTAGATAGACTCTATTTTTCATCCTTCCAAAAGTGGTGCCTCCAGTGTATGTATTCTCCGATATACTTTAACATCGTTTGGACCAAACACTACATAATTACCAAATGTAGTTTCTTTTTCCTACCTGGCACATGGTAGACATTTTGGAGTTGTGCTTCTTCCTTGTTGAATCGCAGGATGCATAATGCTTGACTAATATGGGTGATTGGAAGTCTTGCATTGTTAGCTGTAATAACAACTCGCTTGCCTTTATATTCTGACATAGATTGAAATTTCTGTTTATCTCCTGTCATATGATTTTGAGCATTTAGAATCAATGATCCAGTCTCGGCTATAGTCAACTACTCCATGATTTGGTGCCAATACCGTTGAATAATCTTCAACAGAGCAACCATGCTCATCTGGCTCTATAATACAATAGGAGGCTTCGGCTTCCCATTCTTCTTCACTTCCTTTATCTCCTTGCTGACCGGCTGATGTTGTTGTATATCCTTTAGCTGGCTTTCTTTTGTTGTACTAGCATTCGCGTGCATAATGGCCCTTCTTGGAGCAATTGTAACATATTACATTGCGTCGATTATTCTTGTACTTCTAAGAAGCTCCCCTTTGTTGATAACTTTTCTTCTGTTGATGAAACTTAGCAGGCTTCTGCTGCTTAGGCCTTCTGCTTGGCCCCTTCTTCTGAGTGAGAAGTGCTTCTTCTGTTTCTTTGATTGAGACACTAGCCATCTGCTTATTTAGTGTCTCTTGGCTGGTCAACTTATTTTCTAATTCAACAAGGGATGGTTGTGTTGATCAGCCTCTAATAGCTATCAGAAACCCAGTATACTCAGGTCTCAACCCTCGTATAATTATTCGTCTCACTCGGGTTTCACTGATTGCAGACTCTTTATCTAATAGAGAGATTTCATCATAGAGGCTCTTTACCTTTGTAAAATACTAGTTGATTGTCATCAATCCTTGACTGATCGATGCAAGCTCATTCTCCAACATCTGAAGTCGTGCTTCATTTGTTTTGGAAAATAATTTAGATAAAATATCTCAGGCTTCACTTGGAGTCTGGGCCTTTTTTATATGCTCTAAAATTCTTTCTCAATAGTAATTTTAATAGGGAGCAATAGTTTCACCTCTGGTTGTTACTTCCAATAAATCTTCGCCTTGTAAATATGACTCCATGCACATGCGCCAACTATCATAGTTATAGTGGTTTAGCTTCTCTATTCCTGTAAGTATGCTAGCTAAACCCGCCATTATGATTGGTGAAATCCTTCTCTACTGCCTTTCACCAAGAAGCTTAGTCCCATACTAATTGGCTTCACAGCGTCACGCTGCTCACAATGAATGGTTCTAATCTGGCAGAGTAACAGCTAGATCTTCGTTACTCAAACGTCAACCCGACAGAATGACAACTTTGGTCAACCTGACTTTAACTTTTTAGATTTCAAATTTAAGATTTATCAAACACCACCTTAGTCTTAAAGCCCATATGTGGCGTGGTATTCTACCATTGGCGGATGCAGACGATGTGAACTCCAAAGTTACAATTATGATTGAATACCTTAATATAATTTCATTCTTTTCTTGTTTAGATGATTCATAACAAACGAGGAATTTGAGGAAGATATCCCATACAATATTATTATAGCATGGGCAAAATGGTGGGGTGAACCTCGGATTTTGCTCCCAAAGAACATGCCTAACACCAATCTCACATCCCATCCCAACCATATGTTAGGATCATCTCTCCATAAATGACAAAATCAATTATAAAACGGAGAAGTACGGACAGGCCCAATGCAGATTTTTTATTTCCATTGCAGAGCTATAAACATTTAAAAGGTCAAAAACCCCCGCTCTACACACCAATGCCCGCCCGTGAATTGGCATCAATTCCGAGCTGACACCCATCCCAACTGTACTTTGGGCAACGGTCATTCTCTCATTATAAAAATGTCCATCCCACTCGCGCACCCTAAAGCACAACGTGTATTGGGAACATCTCCGGTATTTGTCATGGGGACCCAATGCACGGTTGGGATGTGCTTTGAGGCGCCTGTGGGTCGCGCTCTACGGGTGAATGCTGATGCGAATTCCTGATAATCTGTTTAAAGGTAAGGGTAAAATACAAAAACCTCCCTTGAAGTTTCTATCATAAAACCCCCCCTATAGTTTTACTTTAGCAAAAACCTTCCCTCTATAAAATTCCTCCCTCCTATCAATGACCAAGATGAAAAACGTTAAAGAGATGATCAATTTTTACAATTTATCCTTTTATGAATTAATGTGCATCTATTTTTATTAAAATAACCCTGTCTCAGCAATTCCATAATACGTTCGAATACTGTTCATCTTTTTCCTCACAACGCAAAGCAGTAGAATGGCGGTGCACTCCTCCCTCCAACCTTCCCTCTTCTTTATTGGGTGGGCAACCATGGCGACAGATGGATGCAATGTCAGGCGTCCAACAATGGTACTGGGAATTTTGTTTAGCAACGGGAACGGTACTTTGTTTTCTCGTTGGCAACCATGCTTCCTCTAGGGTGGGCAACCCTATAATGGGAATTTCGTTCATTACAGGGTTAGCACCAAAGTTGATAGCCCTTGTTGGCTCAGATCCAAATAAACCGGTCACCAAACTGGCTAGGCACTGATTGGAAACTTGAAATGTTATCCCAGGAGAAATATTTATGTTTGAAATTCCCAAAATTGACTTATTGTTTGAAGCATCTATTGCTTGCTTCTTGTTGGGAAACAATTCCGGTTCCGTACTACCTTTAGATAGAAAGTTTGGAGGAATAGATCACACTCGTTATGTCCCTCTATAATTCTATCTGTATAGAATAAGATAAGGAGGTATCCCGCTTTTAATACAGTCAAACTCATTCTAACACTCTGTACCCATCTTTCGGCATTCATAGGCTCTGGCAGTGAATCCTCTTCTTGCTTGACTCTTCAAAACTAATCTACTTCTGACTTGGGAACTATTGCACATCACCAATTGCTTTTGCACAATAGCTAAAGACTCTTCAGAACCCAGTGGCTGGACCCATTCTATAGGTTATTTGTAGGATCACACTCAAACAACTTAATAAAGCACGATTGGAACTCCAAACGACACGATCAAATCAAGTTATGAACCCGGAGCTTTCCTTCGCCAGTCTACGACAAGGATAAGCAGATAAGTAAACACAAGCCCTCGGGTTAACACAGTCACACTCCAGGACGACCGATGGAAACTCGAAAAATGAATTCGTTTAAGCTTTGAAGTTTTGTTGTGGTATGGGTTGCGTTTCGATAGTGTAAGTGCGGCCTGATAACCGCTACAACCTCTACTAGAAATCACTTGGACATCAGGATCGAAGCTTATTCTCGTCGAGATCACTGTTGAGCTTAGAGAATTGATCGAACTAGTGCCCGATCTTCCTTACTATCTACCATTCACATGCAAAAGCTAATCCATGCATGCAAATTCCCCATTCCATTTTCAACTCGAACCAACTCGTTCATTACAGGAGGAAGCATGGTTGGGCCTGTAATGAACGAGAAAACAGAGTACCGTTTCCGTTGCTGAACGAAATTCCCAGTACCATGTTGGATGTTTGACATTGTCATCTATTTCATTTTCGTTGAAACAAAGACTGATTGTTATTGAGGAATTCTCAGATGTGTTTCCCTCGCT
This sequence comes from Nelumbo nucifera, assembly GCF_055504915.1. Taxonomy (NCBI): domain Eukaryota; kingdom Viridiplantae; phylum Streptophyta; class Magnoliopsida; order Proteales; family Nelumbonaceae; genus Nelumbo; species Nelumbo nucifera. Next base: position 7,203,963 of record NC_142654.1, on the reverse strand, counting down.
AACAACTAGTCCGCCATTGATTGTTATTGAGGAATTCTCAGATGTGTTTCTCTCACTAACAACTAGTCCGCCATCCCAGTATCATCGTTGGATGACTGACAGTTCGGATGGCCGGAGAAGGAGATCGGATTCAACCGCCATTGTTGTGTGTTTTAGTCGAGGAGAGGGGAATGATAAATAGTTCTATTCCGTGTTTGTGGGGAGAGAGAAATTAAAGAAGGGGGAAGGTTGGAGGGGGGAGTGCATCACCATTCTACCACTGTGCTCCGTGAGAAAGAAGATGAACAATATTCGACTGATCATAGATTATGGAGTTGCTGAGATAGGGTTATTTTAGTAAAAATAGATGCATATTAACTTTTTCCATTTTGGACATTCACGGAAGGGAGACATTTATTGAATTTTTTAAAAATAGAGGAGAGATTTCTGCTAAAATGAAACTATAGAAAACTTAGGGAAGGTTTTTATATTTTACCCTAAAGTTCACGAGCCTTTATACCTCGAAGAAAAATAAAACCTCCTAAAAATCCTTTTCTTCAGCACTGTTTCTTCAGACAGTTCTCTACTACTCTACTGGTTAAATCATGGCATCTCGATGTCGATCTATCTCAAAACCTGCCCTCAGCTTTCTAAAATCGGCCGTTAACAAATCTACGGGCAAACCCATTTCTTCGATGCGCATTCCTCGCACACATGCCTTTTCGAGGCAATTCGTTCACTCTTCTCAAATTCCATTTTGAGTTTTCTTCCAATATATGCAAATTAAACGATTTTTATTATTTTCTTTCTTCCAGGTTACCTTCTGAGGTGGGTTGCATTCAATCTCTTCTTCCCCTTCATAGTGCTATTTCTTCGGCGCGTCTGACGTCTTGTCTCGGCATTGACTCGAGAAGTTCGAGGTCGCTGTCTCAGGGTATGCTCTGCTGTGCAAACCCAGGAGTTTGATCTCCATCTTTATATTTGTATGTGTAAGACGCTTTTTTCTCTAATTATTGCTTGCTATCTTACATTTTTTTTTTCTCTTTTTTGTCCACACTCTTGTATTTCCCAACCAATGACTTTGCCTCCGCTGGTATCTTAATGTGTGTTCTCATTATTCCTAGTTTTTTACTTATTTATTTGTATTTTTGTTCATAATATTATTTCACTGATCATCTTATTTGGTTTGAAAAGTTTGGGTTCCGTTTATGGATTGGTTTATACTCTTTATTGAACTATACTTGGGGCTGATTTTGGGGGATTTGAGGTTGAATATGACTGTTAATATTCCTTAACAGGTTATTATCATGAATTAGAGTGGCCTTGTCTTTTAATTGGCCCGATAGTGATATGACCTTAATCTGCCTATCGTCTTAATCTTACAGCCTTGATTATCTTTTCTTGTCCGGGACTTAAACCGAATGAATACAAAATGCTCAGGTGTCTGAATATATCCTTTGTAACATATTTATGACGGCGGGGTTCTTGATTTTCATAAAATCCCACAATACAGCTCCAAGGCCTTGTTAGTTTAATGATCAATTTATACACATTGACATCAATCCTTTCTTCACGTATGGTTTGTGCTAATTACATTTTGATCCAGTTGAGTTTTTGGCTATTTTGGCAATTTTCTTTTATGTTTATTAAAAATGATGTTATAAAAAACTCTTGGTTAGTCAGTCTTACTCCATGGGTCGAGGCTCTACCTTGTAAGTTCCTTGTCTCAAAGCAAAAGGTGCATTCCATGCACACCAAGGTGCCTAACGTTAAGGATGATAATATACAGTAGTTGGAATATCAAGATAATTTTTATATCTTAGTATTCATCACATGATTGGTAGTTTCTAAAGTTTTTTCCTGTATAAGTCTATAAGATAAAATTTATTTACTGTTCTTAAGATCTTTATGTTTCCTAAGTCCTTTAAAGCTTAAAGGTCATTAAAGTCTTTTGGAGGTATTGATTTCAATTGTTGACTTACTCCTAGAGCTGCGTGAGCTAATTTCTTTACTTGAAACCCTTAAAGCTGTGAGTTTGTTACCCTCGGAAGGGGATGAGAGAGTTTGGGCACCTGCTGTTAATGGTCTGTTCTCTTGTTCTTCCTTTTTCCCACCTTCTGATAATAGCCCTCTCTCTGCCAAAGAAATTTGGAGTGGTCCCATTCCCCCTAAAGTTAAGGTTTTCTGTTGGGAAGCAGCTATTCAGGTAATCAATACCCATAAAAGACTCCAAAGAAAGCAGAAGAATTGGTTCATCTCACCTCATGCTTGTATCTTTTGCTTGAAGAGTAGGGAGAGTACCAACCACCTTTTTGCTTCCTTTGTGTGGCAGCATTTGTTGTCCTTGGAAGGTAGAACTTGGGAGGCCCCAGCTGAGGTTGCAGACCTTTTCAACCCAAGCTGGATGAGGTATACTACTGGAAGGCAAAATATTTTATAGCAGTGTGTAAGAGGAGTTATTCTTTAGGGATTGTCTACTGAGAGGAATGCTGGAGTTTTTGAAGATAAGTACAAGACAGTGGAGGTGTGTGAACTTCTATTGATAAGGGTGGCTAATTGGGTTTCAGTTTGTGGTGAATTCAGTGTTGTTTCAGTGAATGACTTGCAAAGAGTTTGGCAGGCTGGTGCTAGTTCTTATTTACCTTGAGACCACCAAGACTGGCTGAGTAGTTTCCACCAACAGTTGGAAGGCTGAAATTGAACTTCGATGGGTGCTGTTTGGGAAATCCAGGAGAGTCAAGAGTTGTGGGTGTTGTGAGAGATGAAAGTGGTAATATTCTTCCTAGTCTCAGGTCCAGCTGGACATGGGATCTCTCTCAGGGCTGAAATGTTGGCAGTAATTCAAGGGTTGGAATTGATAAAGCTAAAGGGGTGGAAAGAAGTGGGCATTGAAGGAGATTTCTAAACAGTTATTTTCTGGCTAAAGAACAGAGAAAAAATTCCTTGGAGGATGGGGCCTTAAGGCCTTTGGTTAAGACAAGCACTATCCCTGGGGGGTCCCCTGAATACCTCATTCACTTGGATCCCCAGAAGTGCCAATTCTTTGACTGACATGTTAGCTAGAGTGGGAGTGTCTAAGGATCGTCTTGAGTGGGGTTGCCCAGGACTGGATTGTAATGTGTAAATCGTTAGCCTTAGTTTTAGTAGGAATCTACTGAATTAAAAAATATGGAAGAAAGTAGTTTGTTGAAGAGAGAAGGAAGAGAAAAGGAGAAGAAGAGAAGAAGAGAAGTTGAAAAGAAAAGAGAGCAATAATCTGGCCGCCCCCTTCACTTATTAGTTATACTAAAATAATAGAACAGTACAAAGACAACTATACCCTTATAGAGCGGCAAAACATAAAACAACATATATAACATTTAAAAACATAATAGAATTTGGACTCACATAACTACTGTGGTCCCCACCTCCTATCTAACAACTAACATAAAACATCTACTCAGAAAAACATCATAAAACTAATTAATCTTCAACACTCCCCCTCAAGTTGGGAGTAAATGTCACACATTCCCAACTTGCGTAGATCATGTTCAAGCTTGTTCTTTGCTAATCCTTTAGTAAGAACATCAGCCAACTACAACTCTGAAGAGACATAAGGCAAACAAACTTCTCCGATTGTTACCCTTTCTCTTATAAAGTGTCTATCAACTTCAATGTGTTTTGTCCTATCATGCTGAATTGGATTGTAGGCAATATTGATTGTAGCCTGATTGTCACAGTATAACATCATAGGTTCCTCTGCTTTCACCCCAATCTCACTCAAAAGAGATCTAACCCAAAGAAGTTCTGAGACACCATGAGCCATGGATCTATACTCAGCCTTTCCCCTTGACCTTGCCATAACCACTTGCTTCTTACTCTTCCAGGAGATCAAGTTTCCACCTACAAAGGTACACACTCCTGATGTAGACCTCCTGTCATCTAAGCATCCTGCCCAGTCTGCATTTGTATAGGATTCTAGCTTCAGATTCTCATGATTTGAGAAAAGAATGCCTTTGCCAGGGTGCTTTTTCAGATATGCAAGTATTCTCTCAATAGCTTCCCAGTGCTAAACCCGAGGTGCATGCATGTATTGACTCACAACATTGACAACATAAGAAATATCTGGTCGTGTCATACACAAATACAGTAGTCGGCCCACCATTCTTTGATATCTCCCCACATTCTTTACCAATTCACCATCCACACCATTAATTCTGTGATTTGGATCAATAAGAATGTCTGCTGGTTTGGTCCCCAGCTTCCCAGTCTCTCGCAGTAGGTCAAGTACATACTTTCTCTATGAAATGAAGATCCCATGCTTGGATCTTGCAACTTCAATCCCTAAGAAGTATTTGAGCTCACCAAGATCTTTGATATCAAATTCTTGCTGCAATGATTTTTTGAGATCATCAATCTCCTCCAGATCATTTCCTGTCACCATTATATCATCCACATACACAATCAGAATTGACACCAGAGCATCTCTCCTCTTCACAAAGAGGGTGTGATCAGATTGTGTCTGTGTGTATCCAAAGCAGATGAGTGCCCCTCTGAACCTGTCAAACCAAGCCCTAGGTGACTGTTTCAGTCCATACAGAGATTTTCTGAGTCTGTACACCTTTCCTTTACCAACATTTTCATAAAAGCCTACTGGAATGTCCATATATACCTCTTTCTGTAAGTCACCATTGAAGAAAGCATTTTTGACATCAAGCTGGAACAAGGGCCATGAATAGGTGGTTGCTAGAGATAAAAGGATATGAACTGAATTCATCTTATCTATTGGTGCTAAGGTTTCCAGATAATCAACACCATAGGTTTGAGTATACCCTTTTGATACCAACCTTGCCTTGTACCTCTCTATCTTGCCATCGGCCTTATACTTCACTGTGAATACCCATCGACATCCGACTGTCTCCTTGTTTGGGGGGAGATCAACTATTTCCCAAGTTTGGTTTTTGACCAAAGCATTCATCTCATCTTGCATGGCTGTTTTCCACTCAGGTTTGGAGAGAGCCTTAGTAACATTCCTAGGTATAGACACAAAATCCAAGGAAGAAAGAAAAATACGGTAGGAGGGTGATAAGGCATTGTAGGAAAGATGGTGTGAAATGTAGTGGGTTGTACACTTTTTCTTCCCCTTACGAAGTGCAATGGGAAGATCAAGGTCAGTAGCAATGGTGTTAGAGACAAAAACATTATCATCAGAAAATATAACAGGCTCAGGCCCAAGAGGAATACTTGGAACTGTATCTGCCGAATCTGGAGTTTCAGAAGGACAGACAGACAGTGGTGTGGAGTCAACCATCATATGTCGGCGTTGATATTGCTATGAGGCTGCCCGTAGTGGCTCAGGCAATGAAACCGGAGGTGCAGGTGTTGGCTGAACTGATAGAGGCACCACGGAAACAAGAAGATGAACAAATTGTGAGTTCTTCTCCCCAAAACTCGCCCCCTGAGGAGAACCACTCGAAAAGAAGAATGTGGATTCAAAAAATGTAACATCCATAGTGACAAATCTGCTCCTCGACACTAGGTCATAACAGCAATACCTCTTTTGGTTCTGAGCATACCCAAGAAAAACACATTTCTTGGCCTTAGGATCCAATTTCTTGCGATGAGGGCCAAGAATGTGAACAAAAGAAACACAACCAAAAACCCTCAGAGGTATATGAAATATCTCTCCATCTGGAAAAAGAAGGCTAAATGGCACCTTAAACCCCAAAGTCCGTGAAGGAACACGGTTAATCAAATGCACGGCTGTAAGAACTGCATCTCCTCAAAACTGCACAGGAACTGAAGCACACACCATAAGACTCCTTGCCACCTCCACAATGTGTCTGTTTTTCCTCTCAGCAACTCCATTTTGTTGCGGTGTATATGCACAACTGCTCTAATGAATTAGACCATGTTCTAAGAGATACGTGGTTAGGTCCTTCTCAAAGTACTCTCTGGCATTATCTGATCTAAAGCCTTAGTTCTCACTCCAAATTGTGTGAGAACCATTTGGTGGAATTGTCGTACTAAGTTAGGAACCTCATCACGTGATCTCATCAAATATATCCAAGAATATCGTGTATAATCATCCACAAACAAGATAAAGTAACGGAATCCTCCCATGGAAGGGATTTGATATGGCCCCCATACATCAGTGTGAACAATATTAAAAGCAGAAGTACTTCTTTTATTACTTGGTTTAAAAGACTGTCTACAATGCTTTCCTAACTGACAACTCTCACACTCCAAAGTAGATAATTGAACAGACTCAAACAACTTTGGGAAAAGACATTTCAAAGAACTAAAAGAAAGATGTCCCAAGCGATTATGCCAAAGCATAATCTGGTTCACCGACTCTGACCCACTACTACTGCTGCTGCTAACATGATGGCCCTAATGTCTCAGAATCTCATCTAGAAGGTAGACTCCATTCACCTCACGACCACTCCCAATAATCTTCTTTGACTCCAAATCCTGCAAAACACAATTACCAGGAAGAAAGATCACAGAATAGTTTAAATTTTTTGTCAAAGAACTAACAGACAGTAGGTTGGTATGAAGTCTAGGGACATGTAAAACAGAAGGTAGAGTTATATCATTGATCACTCTAACTCTCCCCTTCCCAACAATGGGCATATGTGAATCATCTGTTGTAGAGACTATGTCTCTACTAGAGCACAACTGATAGGAACTGAAAATGGTAGGGGCATTAGTCATATGCTCAGATGCTCCTGAGTCTATACTCAAGGGAGGCCCCTCCTTACCTGAAATGGATGCAAGATTTGCAGTTGCATATGAACTACCTGTTTGTGCAAAGGAAGTGGTGTAGTTGGCTCTTGCATTTTGCTGTCCATCTGGAAGGTTAGAGCTGGGTGAATCTTTCTTACTCTGTTCTCACTAATGCTACTGCAATGGATTCCCAATCAGTTTGGGAGAGAGGGGCTGAAGAGTCTCCTATAGTGGTTTCATTTGCATTTCCCTTCTTGTTTCTTATTCGAGCAGGCATAAGATTTGGATGAAGCTTCCAACAAGTGTCTTTGGTATGCTTAGGTTTCTTGCAATAATCACACATCAAGTCCTTATCTTCCCTTCTAGTCTCACTACTCCCCGTCTCCATTCGGCTTAGGTTTTATTGTACCAACCATAGCCGACTGGTCAATCCTAGGCTGTCTTAGCATTACATTCCTCCTACTCTCCTCTCCAGAGACAAAAGCATAGGCCTGAGAAAGTGTCACACCTTCCCTAGAAAAAACATGTTGCCTAGCAATGTCAAATTCAGGGTTCAACCCTACCAAGAACTCAAAAACCCTATTCCTCTCTACCAGTCTGTGATAAGTTGCTGCATCATTTACACTTTCTCATACCACAATTTCTAAGTGATCTATTTCCTGGCATAGGGTTTTCAGTATGGAGAAATACACAGCAAGAGGTTTTTCTTTCTGTTTCATACTTATCACCTGATTTCTCAACTGATAGGCTCTGGCTTCATTTTGCTTCTGAGAGTAGGTTTCAGTCACTCCATCCCAAATCTCCTTAGCAGTATTAGCCCATAGGAAATTTTTTTGCAATATGAGGTAACATAGAATTACACAACCAGGACATTACCATGTAATTCTCTTCCACCCATCGGGAAGAGTCTGTATCAGGTTTCTTCTCCTCCCTAGTGAGATACCCTAATTTTCCACGGGCACTAATAGCCATCTTAGCCGATTTTTCCCACTCCAAATAATTTGTACCATCACGTTTTACTGTAGTAATAATCCCAGACCCAAAAATATCACTACTACCTCCAACACACAGTCCCAAAGTACCGATAGATTTCATCGCAGTATTCCAACTCTCCATTTTACTTCAAACAGTTCAATAGTAAGAAAAAAATAGATTGGAGACCTTCAAAAAATAATTTAATATCACACACAGAAACCAACCCTTCCGGAAGAAGAAAACCCTAGCTGGAGGGAAATCTCTCTCCTCCCCACGGCTCCCAATAGAGAGAAAAGTGAATCGATCACTCCGGGAGGCTTAGAAAATTCCAGAAACCAAACCGCCCTCTTTAGAAAATCAAAAGAAAACTAACAATATCTGGGCGCCCAAGATCAGATAAAAAACAAAAAGTCCAACTTTTCTGGGACTCTTCCCCATACTCCAATTCTTCCTGATTTTGATGCCGAACAGTAGATCACCTTCCTGATGTCTAGATCTTACCAAAAACTCCAAGAGCTGGGCAATCTATAGCAGATCGATCAGCCCTTTACTACTTCATGTAGTTGGCTGATCTAGGGCTGCATGAGAATGCTTCAAGAAACCCTAGCCGATGCTCTGATACCAAGTAGGAATCTGCTGAATTAAAAAATATGAAAGAAAGTAGTTTGTTGAAGAGAGAAGGAAGAGAGAAGAGAAGTTGAAAAGAAAAGAGAGCAATAATTTGGCCGCCCCCTTCACTTATTATTTATACTAAAATAATAGAACAGTACAAAGACAACTATGCTCTTATAGAGCGGCAAAACATAAAACAGCATATATAACACTCAAAAACATAATAGAATTTAGACTCGCATGACTACTGTGGTCCCCACCTCCTATCTAACAACTAACATAAAACATCTACTCAGAAAAACATCATAAAACTAATTAATGTTCAACAGTTTTTCTTTTTCTTTTTCTCTTTCTAAGCTTCAGCTTTGTTCTTGGGACATCCTTTTGAGGCTGGTCAGATGTATTATGTATTTTCAGCTTCTTATTTAATGAATTTCACCTGTTACTTCTAAAAAAAGTTAATCTAATGGGCACCAACAAGTTTGTACTATGTAGCCATTGGGATGCATTGTGGTTTGCCTATGAATTTCCGTGTGATCACTTTTGAAGGGATTGAAACCGATTACTTTTATCACTTTTCATAGTAATTTAGGATTGGATGCCTTTGAGAGAGGCAGTTTTTAGATGAACCTTTCTTTGAGAGTGTTTATATTATCAATTGCAGTTATAATATATCCCAACGAACAAGGTAGACTCACCCTGCTTTGGAGCCTTAGTATTTTGAGGATTGAACAAGACAGACTCACTCAAGGAGCGGCACTCTTCCCTTATTTGTTTGCAATGATCATGGATGAATTGACTAAACATATTCAAGAGAAGGTCCTGTTGTGTGTGTTGTTTGCTGATGGCATATTGTTAATTGATGAAACTAGTGGGCTTAAATGTGAAATTGGATCTTCAGAGACATGCTCTAGAAACAAGAGGTTTTAAGATAAGTTGGACTAAAACAGAATATGTAATCATCATAAATTTAACCTTGATAATGATAATAGGGGTGGAAACAAGTGTACAATAATGGTTGAATACCTCAAAGTAACTTCTTTGATTTCCTTGCTTAGGTGATTCATAACAAATGAGAGATTTGAGGAAGATGTCCTATAGAATATTAGAGTAGCATGGGCAAAGTGGAAGGGTGAAACTGGAGTGCTACGTAGATAGGAGAATATCACTTAAACTGAAAATGCAAGTTTTGTAAAATGGATGACGGTGTTGGGCACTCGATACTCAAGAAACATGTTCAAAAAATAAGAGTAACAAAGATGTGAATGCTGAGACGGATGAGTGGGAAACGTAGAAAAGATGGGATTAGAAACAAGCATATTTGTGGAAATCTAGAGTAGTCCTGATAGCCAATAAAATGGGGTAAAGTAACTGTGATGATTTGGTCATGTATATAGAAGAACATCTACAACACCAGCAGGAAGTGCCCAATTGCAAGTTGAAGGGTCTGGGAATGCTAGTGGAAGGCCAAAAAATACATGGGCTGAATTAGTTTGTGACGGGAATCAACTTAAGGTGTATCAAAAGAGAACCAAAGCTGCTCCTATGCTTATTTGTCATCATTACAATGATATCCCACATTGGAGCTGGGTTAGCAGTGGAACAACATGGGAAGATCCTGGAGTTTTCTATCCACTTTAAGATGCTCTTTGTGTGGTTAAATTTGCTGCTGAACAGGACTTATTTGACTTGCATTTCTGGACAGCAAGGGCATTTTTTTTGTAATTTTGCATGTTTTGGAGGTTATGTTTGGGGACAGGTTTTAGCTTAGTAATTTCCCTTTGTTTGGCTTTATGTTTGTAATTGTTTGGGGGCATGTTTAGTCTAATTTAGCTTCTTTTTGTAAGTGGTTCATTTGAAGAGCAGTTTTGGCTAATGAACAAAGAAAGTTTCTCTACAGAATTTGGTGCGATTGCCAAGTTGGGGGTGTGATTGCCTAGGGTTTTCATCTTAGTTCCATTTCTTCTCTTCTCTTTTTTCTTTTGTTAGCTCTTTGTTTCTGTGCAACACACCTAGACCTAAGTTTAGTTGCAAGGATAATGCTGAATCACAAAGATCTTGCATCAGTTAGCAATGATTTAAGGCCCTATTGTTCAACAGTAGACATTGCACTGAATAGAGTGGAACGGCAGAGCAGGATCTATGCAGCCAAAACCATATAGTTTGGACAGGGTTTTTGTTGGGTTGAATATATTGAGTTGACCTCAAACTCCTTTGGCTGAAACTGGTCTGTGCACTTAAAATGCCATTGTACTTTGCAAGATGTTTTTTTAGGCTAAAAAATGGTCAGCTAAAATCTGAGAACGAAAAAATGTTTGACTTGAGTTATAGGGCATTGCTGTTGCTACCGATTGGAGAGAAGATTACTCTCCTATCATTTTCTTCAGAGAAAAGGTCACATATTACAGAGGACAAGGATGTTTGCTGAACCTTTTTCTTTCTTTCTTTCTTTTTTTTTTTTTTTTTTTGATAACTAAAAGATAAATTAAAGTAACTTATATCAAAGTAGCAAAAGGTTACAACAGCTGATAGAAAATCCGGTGGGACAGACTGCCACAATTTTGTTCCTGTAAAACACTTTGCTGTTTTGGGCCAACTTGGGAGCAGCTTGATTACATCCTTTCAACATGCCTAAACCTAACGAAAGAAAGGTTAGCAGACACCGACTTTATCTCATCCACAACTTCACGGGAGGTTAGATTGTTAGATTCAGATTCTGACAAAGTTTTTACTGCCACAAGAGTCAGATTCAAACGCCATGTAATTCCACCTTTGTTCCACAGCAAACGACGCTGCCTTCAGTATAGCTTGGAGCTCACCCTCCAGAACACCATCACTTCAATTTACCCACCTGTAGCTACAAGAAAATCTTGGTTAGTAAAATCTACAATTCCAAAATTGCCTTCCCTATTGTCCGCACTTCCAAGGCCCGCATCACATTCAATTATGAAAAAATGTGAAAGGCTATTATGATTGATTCCATCCCTTCTCATAGAATTTCAGAGTCATAGGCCTTGTTTGCATCTGGATAAGTCATTTACCTAGGTAATACACTTACCTGGGGGAAACACTTGCCTGGATAAGTGCACTTACCAGTGTTCTTTTATTCCCCAGGTAAAGTTGTACAATGACTGTTTTATCCAAAAAGTGACTTTATTGAAGGGACAATATTGTCCCATCACGTATTAGTAATTTTTGGTGCAGATGGGTAAGTGATTTACCCAAGTCTCAGGAGGGTATTACTTGCCTAGGTAAATGAACCGCTCAGGAATCATTCTTTTCCACAGTACCCACTATTTACTGAAATAAGAACACAGGTTTATTTCTTTTCCGTGGGACCCGCCAACTTATCTGCCCCCACTTCCTGGAAAACGAACGAGGCCTTAGTCCCAAACATACCTACATTATTCTTATCCCTATCACCTAAACATCTGAGAAAATTTAAAACCCTATATAAAACCTAATGCACAGGCCTTGTAATATTCTGAAAAATATGGTCATTTCTCGCTTACCATATACCCAAGCCAAGAAATCTTTTTTCTCAGAGAGACTATCCAAAGAAGAAAGGACTAACCATATGAAAAAACACCATCAGCTTGAAAATTTTGGAGCCTGACTCCCTACCTACTAGAAAATACGATGGCCCTAGAAACCATAATCCAAAGAAGACTCAGTTTCTTCATCACAAAAGACACACGTGTCATCTTCAATACATACCGATTTGTGAAAGATCTCTTTATTTTGGAGAAGGTAAAGTAATTTTATTAATAAAACCATAATTATGCCAGGTGTGGGGGTTCAATCATCTGAACCCCAACCCCACAGAGAACTTTTAATCACAGAAGCACTTCTAATTCTGATACCTAACAAAAATAGCTTGAATCATGGAGGGACTTCTAATTTCCAAATCATTTTAATACATAAATACAATTCCACTGACAAGCTCCTACTGCTAGTCTTCTGAAAGTTAAAACAGAAATCTTTAACCTTGAACTTGCCTGAAACAGGAGTCCAAATAATAGTTTTATAAGGTTTTCTTTTGAAGAAATGAGTTATTCATTATGTTTTGGTGCTTATTTCTTTTTCTTTTTCATTTCCTGTTTAATATTTGCTCGAAATTAACTTTATAGTGTTTACTTTTTCAATAGTTTCTTTTTGTTAGTGAGACAAAGTAAAATTCTGTAGAACAATATTTGTTTCCTAGTGGGAGCAGAAGATTTTGGCAGAAGGCTGCCCACCCTTCAGGTTCATTTTTACCAATGAAAACAGAGAAAAAAAATGCTAAAAGGCCATTATCCAATATGGGTCCAATCTGTCTGGGGTCCTGGAAGTGGACTGGACATGGACCTAACCCAGCCCAAGATTTTATCATTACACCAAGTAATATCCCCTAAAAAAAGTAAAAAGAGAAGATTCTGTTGAACAAATATGATAAAATCTAGCAAACTGGTCGTCCTCATTACTCTTGGTTTATCTGTGTTCAGTATGATATTTATCTGGACCTCCAAGGCTATAGCAAGTCAGAACCATATCTTAGACTGATGTCCACCTATATTGTTGTTCCACTTTGGGGAATTTTGGCCCTGATGTTATATAACTGCGCCCATTAGAATGACATGACTAAGAAGTAAGAGTTGTGCATTACATAAAATTGGTATTTGAAGGAATCATATTGAGTGGGGATGATTCATATGTAAGTATGTAACTGGTATAAATGGTTTCTGGTGTATGTTAGAAGTTCATGTGAATGTCCGCAACAAAATTGGCGCTTGTAGAGAATGTTTGGTAGTATAATGCCAATCGTTTTGTGTTGACCCTTTCCACTTCCATACATAGTTCCACGTTGAAGATCAGTTCAGTACCTTTTCCAAGTGGAGATTACCATATTTCAAGTAGAAGGAATGATTTCTATTTGACTAAAAGAGAAGTGTAGAACTTTTTTTTAGATAAGTAGAAGCAGAAAAATAGAAATACTTGTGCATAGTCTATGGAAGCTTTGCCAATGTAATCTTCATTTTGACCTTTTGCAAGGTAGATTAGTCATTGAATCTGCAGTATGAGTAACAACTAACAAGGGGACTTGACTTCGTATTTTCTGTGTGCCTAAGGAGTCAGATGCAGGTTGTGTTTGATGTTCAGTGATTTCCCTAGTGCTAGTGGGTTTTGTGAGACCATGTGCCTAGTTAGCTCAGGTGGAGCAGTTCAAGCACACATGACATGATCATGACATCCTGTGCTTGCAAGTGGTTTTGCTAATAAAATATTGCTCACTAAATCATGTCGTATAAATCAGTTCATGGTCAAAGCATTGTTTGTTAGTAGCTAATCTGCCTTTGTTAAATACTTAAATGTGGGATATTTATAATGATGCTACCTATTTCCAAGCAAACGGAATCAAATATCCGTGGCTGTGTTCTAACCTTGTCCAGTGCTTCTTTGCTTTTTACGTTTCATTTTATTTCTGGGATTAGTTTTTTTTTTCTTATTTTTTTTATTTGCACAGGCGAGTTAATACTGATATTTTCTCCCTTGTCCATTCTTCCCCTCTGAGTGCTTGTTAAGAACTAGGTCTGAGCGTGCCCCGATAAAGAATCAAAGGATGGAACACGCCAAAGGTTGGAGATGGAAACAATCTATCTATTGGACAGAGGGAGTGAGAGACTTGGGGCCCTGGCATCATGTTGGCCTTGCTATTGAGTTCTTTGACAATTGTGTAACATGGAAATTGTTGTCGTAGCAGTAGCATATCAAGTTACTGATTTTTTTGGGGTTCAATAATATGCTTTTGACATCACCAATACTCTTCTTTAATTATTCAGAGTTTTCTGTTCTTTTCTTGAAATGGATTTTCCTGTGGGCCTGTGGCAAATGTGGTACTTTGGCCTAGTTGGTTTTTCACTTGTAGAAGGCTTTCTCCTGGTTTGCATCGTCTCCATTAACATTGAGCATACATGCCCATGCATGAACAAATGGAGGATAGTCGTGTGATAGCATAAATGACATGTGTGGTGGACCTGCTCTTGCTAGTGCTAGCAACACCAAAGCAAAACCCCAATCCTTTTGGGTTAATAAAAAATCTGGTCGGCCACGTGAAATGCACATGCAAGGTGGGTTGGGTTGGAGGAGGTGATTGTGGTTGTGGGAGTGTAGTTAGATCCCCATGGCTGTTGGCCCTACTTGTACTGTTCTACTATCTAAACAAAACCCCTTTTTAAGGGAGACCTCAGCCATTGGCCCATTGCGTTTGCGTGCGTCCATGTTCTCCCCTACTACTTAATTACCTATTTCTTTTAATATATGCATGTATTTGAATAATACAAGAGAGTGCATGTGGGGAGGTGTCAATGACATCTCACAGCTTGTACTTGGCATCTTTTTTCTTCTTTTACATTTTATGCGTCACTTACAAAAGAGTTGTTGTTGTTGTTACTTGAATACTTGTTGCTTGTTGGGTTGGATTGGATGGGACTCAGACCGAGAGAGTGGGACTTTGCCGCAAAGTAATGGCGTACCAGGATTCATGTTCATGTGGACGGACACTCACTCTAATCCGACGGCCAGCCCCTATGGTATGGATTCGCCACGTTATCTATCCACGTGGCTAATATTTTATGGATTGGATTTGAGGATACGGAAAACTTAACGGACGGACGTCCTTTTTGGTGCTTATTCCTCACTCTTTACTTGATAGGTACGTGATGTCCTGTTGTTTACGTAAAGTAAATAATACAGATAAGATCAAGGGTGAGAGTTGCAGCGAAAGCCATGTATACATGTAGCAGAGATCATTGTTGATGGAAAAGCAATTATATCACCTGGCTGGCTGGAGCACCCAGTTCATGGAAAGTAACCATGAACCATCCCACCTCCCACCTGATACCAACCGATGGGACCCGCCGCTAGGCGCTAGCTGCTTGGGAATAAGTTGTAAGTTGTAACGCTTCAAAATGACGAGATTCCCTAAAATGTTGACTCGACTGAACGGTGTTTCCAAATCCAAAGAGTGATTAACAGTGGAGGTTCAAGGTTGAGGTAGGAGGTGGTGCATCCCTGATCGTGATCGGTGGCTGATCCCCCTCCAATCTCTCCAGAAACATGATGGAAGTGAATATTTTAGTTTTCCTTTTTTCTACCAATAATGCAAAACAGTGCGCAGCGAAAGGCAAACTCTTCATGCAAGTCACGTGATGCACTCGTACATGTTTTAACCGTTATTAAACGTGTCACCATCATGAATTGAATTCATGATCATAGGCGTCCCCTTGATACTTCTATGCACACATGGATGGAGGTCTGGGTCTGTGATCATCGGGAGCAAAGCCTAGAGTGCGGTCAGGGATGGCCATGTGATTCACCGCAGTATTCGCTCTCGTCTGACGAAGTGACGAAGCGATATTATATACAAAATAAACAAATAAATACATGGATGGAGGCCTGAAGGGTAGAGGAGAGGTAGTTGCAGTGAAGAGTGAAGAATGAAGAGGATGACTACTACTACTACTACAGAGAATTGGGTGGGGAAGGGCCCTGTGGATTAGCAATTGTCTAGGATCGAGCGGACAGTCGTATCTCTCTAAAATATTATCCATCGTATCGTACCTCTTATAAGCCATGTGCCCAGCTTACGAGCTAAAGGCATCACCTGGCCCACTCCTTCCCCATTCCGTGCAAAAAAAGATACTACTAACATAGTAGCGCTTACCGGATTCCAATAAATGCAACCATGAACCTCCCCCCTCTCTCAGTTTCTGTTTATGGAAATTATCACCGGACACACTGACACAGTACGTCGTCGACTCGTCGCTCTAGCTCAGCCTCGACTCGAGGCTCTCCCTAATTCCTATATCCTTCGCGGGATTGCTTGTTGCTTTCTCCTTCTTTATTATTTCCTGAACAATGTGCCAAAGGGTACGGCTTCTTTAAGTTATCACCATTATAATAATAATAATAATAATCTAACTGTAACGGCTAGATCCCGTCCCGTCTAACCCAGCACATGCTTCTTGTTTATCAGATTGGCTCCGATGACAAGAGAACTGAAATTCTAATGGTCCAACCAATCAAACCTGGTTTCGAGTAGCTAAACCTGAGATTTCAGTAGAGAGTGGACGTTCTTCTGGGGGGCTTTATCAGTCATCACAATAGAACTAGCACTAGAGAGTGCAAACTGCACAACATATTTGCTTCTCTAGGAAGCTTTAAGCGTTAAAATGAGAGTGCAAACAAAACAAACATTTCTCCAAAATGGGAATATTTGCTTCCAGAATTTGCCCAATTCGGCCGAAATGGAAAGCAAAAAAAATTGACAAGAAAAAAAAAGGAACAGAAACATTAGAGTTCAGTACCATTTCCACCTTTTCCTTCTTCCTCCATTTTCTTTTGCTTGGTAATTCTGCGGCAGAGAATTTAAAACCTACGAAGTTTCAGAGTTAGGACCAAAATCAGATCTCTTACAACAAGAAAATCAGAAAATTACGGAAATTCTCCGGAGAATTATGTCTGCTAAAACTGTCGAGCTGAATTGAGTTCTGCACGAGTGAATCCGCTAAACCTTTCTGATCAATCAGATTAGCTGCCTGAAATCGGGCCCGGCGTGGTGGTGGATTAAATAATCCTCACCGCTAGATACATCGAAAATTGGGTTAGCGTGAAGGAACTGTTGCTGCTGAGCCCTCTGCAACTCCTTCTGTCGTCGAAGCTCCAGTACTTTTCTATGCGAATTGGAGTGTTTCGTGAGAACAAATGTCGGGCTCGCTGCCGGCCGGTACTCTGGGACCAATCTCCCTGACTTGTACCGGACACCGCATGCGTTGCAAAGCGTCTTCGGACCCATGGGCCCGGTCCGCCACTGCGGTGTCTTGTCGGTAGCACAATGCAGGCATTTCCGCCCCTCGCCATTGCCACTTGCACCGTCTGAACTTTCTCTCTTCTTCGGTGTCCCTTTCGTGCTTTTCTTACCGGAACTCGTCGCAACATCGGATTCCGACGACGATGTTGTCGGCGACAGTACGAGCAGTCTTGAAGACCAGTTGCCCGGAGCCGCGCGGGAACGCTTGCTTCTCGCTTTGGCGGGAACTGACATCTCTGGGCGAAATATCGAGTTATTCTTGTTGTTCTCTGGTTGGAATTCTCGAGTGTCGGAGACATCATCCGTGCGCGCTTTCATCCCAGAAATCAGTTGCAGCTTCTGCAAGTCCTCGCTTGAGAACGATTCCTCCACGAAATTCGAGAGCCATTCAAGCTCAGCTAAGTCGTCGTACTGTCAAAAATATAAAATATAAATATATTAAAACTAGACTCAGAAAATTGTTTCTTCTTCTTTTCAGAACATTCGAATGCAAATGCGTTTTAAAAAATTTTGCACCATCTATCAGTTTCTCTTACGAGAAGCTGAATTGTAAGCCATGAAAACATAGCGACAATTTACAAAACTTATCGAAACAATTGCTGACCGAATTCTTCGATAACTTTCATACATATAGGTCTCAAATGAAAACCAGCATTTAGAAAAGAGGATTCAAAACCACGCCAAATTAGACACGGTTCAGTAATTTTCCGAAATTTTCGCCCTACTAGAAAATGACAATCGACACAATGCATTCTCGAAAAAGAAAAAATAAAAACAGATAAGCTAGAGCATATTATTTCTCATTAGAAATTACTGGCACACAGAGGTCTCCGGAGAATTGAGCATCAGGAAAATTCCTGCAACCGAGGTCGCCGGAAATTTGCGTATCGGATCCTGAAAATGAGGAATTGCAGCTGTCAAGGACGGTGACCGTCGACGAGTCTGTCGAATTCCCCGTTATTGTGTCGAAGGTCCCCTCCGTGATCACAGCATCTTCATTGGAGAAGTCGAGGAGGTCATCGATAATGAAATGGTCGCCGGACTTAGAATCGGCAAGGCGTTTTTCCGGCGTGAATTGAGGATTTCCTGCGCGGCAGTAGCCGCCGTGGAAGAATTCCGGTGCTTCCATTTATGTGTCCTTGGGCAAACTTAGGGCTTGCTTCCGGTAAGAGAAAGAGTGAGCGTTTCTGTTCTGGGGAGAGAGGAGAGAGGGAGGGAGAGAGGGAGAGGAGAGAAAGAGTAGGGTTTATTTCTGTTTGAAGGTGACAACCGGACAGCTAAAATGGAGGATTTGGACGAGTAAAAAGAAGCAACCCCCCAGAAAAAAAAGTTAAAATAAATAATAAAGCATCTTTACCTGCCATGAAAATTAAATAAATTCGGTGCTAAACTTTAAAAAACAATCCTTACTTCTCTCATTTGCCTGAAGGCGTCAAAATAAAAAACAAGAAAATAACCTTACTTCTCTCACAATTACGTAAATACCCTCCTTTTTGCTGGCATACGTAATACGTTACTTGACTATGAAATGAAATTCAAATTCTAGTCGTTACTTCGAGCTCAGTATGTCTGTTTTTCCACTACCACCCTCCATAACTGTCCAAAATTAGCACGTTGACAAGTGAAGACGATGGACTTTTAGTCATTTTGGGACGTAATGGCAAGATGGAGTTTTCTGTCTATGCATGATATTCGGGGGTATATAAGTCATTTCATAAAAAGGAGATTTATTTATTTAATTAGTTAAAAATTGTGATAAAATTAAGTGTTCAATTCAACTCCTTAGGAACCGATCTAGCTGGTTTGTCGCTGTGACTCGTGCATTAGCGTCCAAGTTTACAGCCGGATTCCTCTGCTTTATTTTTTCTCCTCGAGAGTTGCGTTAGTTTTTTCTTTTCTTCGCCTCACTGAATTCTCGTTTTTTTAATAATAATTTTCTGTCCTATTTTGCCCTTTATTAAATTCTTAACTCACGTTTAAGCACGACGATTACAGCTCAACTGGATATTACATCGACGTCTCTTAGCGCACCACGTGTCATCCTGCCAGTTCTTTTTCGCTTTTAATCTTCTATTGCCACGTAGGAGTAAGAGCGGGTCTATGGTTTGCATTCGACGTGGCAACTTGGAGACTGCGTCAGGTGGGCCCGAGTCAGACGACACCAATCCCCAGGTGAATCCACGTCGGGGAACTCAATAAGGTAAAGATAATGTTGGCTATTAACATGACACGGTTTATCCGTAGTGAATAGAGAAAAGAAGCCAAGCCGTGGGGGTGTTTTCGTCTTTTAACACAGGTAATTTTGATTTTTTACTTTTTATGCTTGAATAAAGGAAGGAGTCGGAACGACTGAAAAAAGAGAGGGTACCGGGGTCGTTGCTTCGGCTGGAGGTTTATTTTTCTCAGAGATTTTTTTTTTTTTTTTTATCTTCTTTTTAGAGCTAATTAGACGATGATGATATTCTATTAATTAATTTATTCTGGTTCTTGTGGGACCCGAGTAGCACGTGATAGAGCTGGAGGTGGTGTCAGTAACCATGTGAGTGCTTGGCTCGTGTCAAAAGCCAATACTGACGGTGGTCAATGCCATATTGCGAGTATAAGTAGAGAGAGTATCACCGTTTTCTTTGATGCTTCCCGCACGTGGTGTTCAAACCTTTAATATTTTCACGTTAACGTGATAACACGTGCCACGTGTCACGTGCAATGCTCGTGCTAGAAGTTACGTGCCTTAGCCATAGGCTTTTTGCTTTCTTGGTGGTTAGGTTAGGTAACTCGGGGATGTTTGAGTGGATCATTGTAGAACCAGTAAGGTCTAAGAACTCAAATAGCCAGTGACCTAAGCCCTTCTGGGAATCCAATACAGAGAACGGTTCAACCCTAGCCCAGTTTAATCTGCTTAAGCCTAAGCCCAAGACTGTGTTTGGGTTAAGGTCAGATTTAACGTGAGGCCTTCGTAAATGGGTCTCTTAACCTAAAAACCGGGCCGAACGGCACAGTAATAAAACGGGAAAGTGGGATCCTCAACAAGTGTCTCTCTGCACGCTCAATGTTTGGTATGTCAATTTTGTGGGATTTTTTGTGGCATCGAAATATTTTAGATTTTAATAGGATCCGTTTGCCAAAATCATATAGGGTTTTAGGACTTTAGATTAAAACTATGGTTTGACTATGATATGAAAAAGATATGACATCTGAAAAGCATTTGACCAATAAATTGGAATTATAAAGGTGATAGCGAAATAGGTGTTATTTATCAAAATTCATGGGTGGGCTTTGATTGGTCAAAGCTCTTTCCATACCATATCTTTTCTGCATCATAGATTTTCCCTTAAAACTATATAGGGTTTTAGGATTTTAGATTAAAACTATATAGGGTTTTTGACTATAACTCTATAGGATTTTGGATGGGCTTGGGTTTTGTTTTTTGGATACTTAGATATTCGAACCCAATTATATTTAACATAGGTACCTGATGAGGGCAGATTTGGCCCTCAACTGACATCATGACATATGGCATCTCAGGACAGCTGGATGACATCCCAACATCTCCTAAGTGATGACTTGCCTTAGCCAAAATGATGGAATCCCAGCTGGTGGCCTACCTCTGTCGCCGACTTGGCAACCTGCCTCCGCTGTCGATCTGGTGGAAGTCTAATTGGAAACCCTCGTCCACAACTCAGGGCTGCTAATAACACCTTGTCCAGGGCTAACCTGTGGTACCTCATCAGTACCGGCCGAAGTGACCTCGATGTGAGGAGCGACCTCCCTCGAAGGCTTGCCAACCTGATTGAGGCTCAGGTGGCGATATGCGAGACATGCTCGCCGACTTATTTTGCACACATCCCAATTACTCTCGGGTCTCTCGGAAGTTAGCTCTCACACCGAATGTTCCGAAGGAAACCGAATAAAACACAAAGACTGACCTACGTACACGACTACCTCTGAGGACTTCGGACCAGTTATGTATGTTTTCCTAGAGATCTCAGAAGGCCTTACCTCTAACCTCAAAAGGTACATGCGCAATTTAGTTCTTGCAACTCTCCACTCTTTCACATTTAGCTATCATAAAAATCTCTAATTCGTTGACTTAAGCATCGGAATGACCACGTCGGATTCTCTGAGCTTTCCTTCTTTGCTATTGAACTAATCAGCTAAGCAACCAACGTCTGAACTACCAACCAACTAGGGCAAACAGATCACACATCATCAGTACCCATTCTCATTATCTGATTTTTTAAACCTGTGTATATACTATTAAGCATGGGAAAATCTATGATATTAAAAGAGATGGTATTAGAAGAGCTTTAACCAATCAATACCTTCTATAAATTTTAATGAAAAAACATTTGATTCGTTACCACATTTATAATATCAACTATACATGTTTTATCATTAGCCTATCAATAGTGTTTTTTTTTTATACTTAAAAGAAAGAATGAAGGATTTGGGATTTGAGAAATTGAAAGGATAAAAAATACTTAAGCCTGTTTAAAAATGAGAAATAACAAGTTTTGTGAACACCTCTTACCCGATGCTACTCAATGCCAATAGAATGGAGTTATTCACGGGGGATAGTGCATCGTTATAGAGAGGGTGGTTCCAACTTCCAAATCATTACAGTAGAGGTGTAATTGCATTTGCATGTTCAACTCAAGCGTGCGTGCGTGTGACGTGAGACAATAAGTCAATAATGCACGTAATGATTGTTGGATGGCTAGCCGTTCATCCTTATCACCGTTGAATAATAAGATGCTGGATTGGGTTTGAGTTGGAAATGGGATCAGTATTCACTAGCATTAGACCTGTTCATGGGCCGGGTGGCCCGACGGGCCGGCCCGGCTCCCAGATGGGCTTGAACAGGCTTTTTTGCCTGCGGGTTTAACCTCAGGCCAAAAGGCCTGGCCCGCATAAAATTCGAGCTGGGCTCGGGCTTTGCCAAAATAGTCCGGCCTGAGCCTGACCCAGCCCGACCTATAGTTAAACCTACGTAAAAATCCTATGTGATGTCTATTTGAATAATTTTTTTGATTTAAAAAGATTGTTGATTCACTTGTAGGCCCATTGTTCATTTAAATAGGGGAAAAAACATCTGAATTAAAATAGATAATATCCATTTGAATATGGAAAATTCAAATTTCTTTTATTAGGTCGGGCTCGAGCTTCGGGCTTTTTATCAGGGCCGGATTCAGGCCTAAGTTGTAGGTCCGTTGGTCAAGCCGGGCTCGGGATCGGGCCTAACATTTTTCTGTTAATAAAGAATAAAAGCTCGGCCCGAACCTGATTTGGCCCGGCCCATGAACAGGTCTAAGTAACATGGACCAGTCCACGGTTTATAATCGTGGGCGATATTTTATCTTGTATCTTGTGGTGTGTACCATTCCACGTTATATTGTGATTCGGTCAACACCACGGTGCAACCGAATACTGAGAGAAAGCATGATGTGTTTTAATCTGCAATATATTATGGCTGAGCCACAGTTTCGAATATCATCTAAATCTCCGGGCTCACCCTGAGCTGTTGGCTTTTCTATATACACCAGGGACATTTTTGATAAATACAAAAAAAAAAAAAAACTTATTGGAAGGTGAGACCCATGCTCTGGCCATTCAAGATTAGATGACTTGGTGAACTACAGTTTATTAAGTAGGGTGTTTGGCATCGATGCCATATTTTCATATGTTTTCTGAGAAAAAGGTGTTGTATGCATGAAGGTTTATTGTACCGTTTTTTTTATAAAATGGTTCTTTTTTTTTTTGTTTGGCATTGGTGCTGTCATATAGACTGTTTTTTGGGAAAATAACATTGATTTTATTTGATATCAGTGTTGTATTACTGTTTTCACTTTTCGGCATTGATATACATGATTCAATGCCCAAGATGATACCATATCATTGCACCATTGGCAGCAATGGGATGTTTTCTGAGAAAACATTGAATTTGACATTTCTTAAGACTATACTTTCCCAATTTTTAATGTATGGTTTGAAGCAACATTTTTTTTCCTGGAAAAATAATGCCAAATAAGAGGTTGTTTTTTAAAGCACCGCCTTTTCTGATGTGACACCAATACGGCACCGTTTTTTGAAAAATGGCATCAATGCCAAACACCACCCAAGATTATTGCCTCCAAGGAATAGTAATTTTATACTTTTCTTTGCCTTTAAATTTGTGCCTCTGGTCACCAACCGAAGATGGAGAGAGAAAGATATATATATATATATATCCTAGGTCCTGCCAAGCTACCACCTTTATTATTATCTTAGTTAATTGCCAATCATGTTGAAGATCGGACCCAAGTATAAACTCGTAAGTAGTAATCAATGCTTGTTATTTAAAATGTTAGCCCGTTTTGAGAGGGTTGAAGTTCTGATTCAACTAACTTCTTTGGAGTTAATTATGAACTTAGTTATGAACCTTTCAAATGTGAAGTTTTATTTTGTAAATCGAACTTATAATGTTCCTGCTCCCAAATGGCTAAATCGCATTCTCACCCTTTTTTTTTGTTATGTATGACTATTCCTATTGGGAGCTCTCTAACCTTTAATCTTTCAAAAAAAAAAAAAAAAACAAAACAAAAACTAACTTCTTTGGAGATGCCATTAAGCCCGTTTTGGAGGAGAGTTCTCACGCAGTGGTTTCTGGCTTAGCAAGGTGAGCTTCATACAGAGCCTAAAATTTATGTTTGATGAAGACCCAGGAAGCTTGAATTTGCTTTAACAAAGGTAAGAAATAAACTTTTCAATGAAGCTAAGTTTAAAAGCTTCTTCATCACAGTTCAAGTCTGAGGCCCTCCCAAACAGGCTCTAAAGGAACTTTCAACACGAAGCCCCTATTTTTGGTTGAAACTTGAAAGACAGTTATTTTGGGCTTTCCAGGGGTTACACCAAACATTGGTTATGGGCTACCCATATGGGCCTACCTCATCATAAAATCAGAATCTGCTGACAAAAGCTTGGCTGTTAGGAAAAAAACAGCTTGAGCTGTTTTGACTTTTGAAGCTTCTTCCACATGATACATTATCCCACTTGGTTCTTTATTTGTCTCTTTTAATTAAAAGAATATTGATTATAATTACTCTTTTACCCTACACGTTCAAGCACATGAAGGTTCTAGACAGGCAGGCTTTTTCCAAATCCACTACCTGAAAGCCCCCCAAATAGGCACTTAGGGTTTTCTGTAATGGGTTTAAGCAAATATTTGGTAATAACCCCAAAAAAGCCCAAAATAATTTTCTTACAACTAAAAGTTCAGTGAAAACAATTCAATCAAAATTTCAAACCTCTCAGAAGGACCCAAAGTAGTTCAGTGAGGGATGAATATTCATATTCCCCCTCCTCCTAAGTCATAGAAAGTGCATGGCCTTAAAACCGATATGGACAACAAATCGGTCAGGGGTTTGGTTTCTGGGTCGAATGGTTCGATTGTTCGAATCGAATAGATGGCCTATTCTGACAAAAAATAAAAAGTTAAAAAAACATTCAAATGGTTCAATCGCCCGAATCAATGGTTTGCTGATCAAATCAACATTTTTTAACAAAAATCCGATTTTGAGGAAAACCGGACCAATTCCTATTTTTCCGATCCGATTTTGAAAACCATAATAGAACAACAGCTCACCAACACAGAACCAAAAACAGTCAAGACGGGGTTGGATTCGATAGAAACCCCCCGGAATCCAGACTATCAAAATTAACTCCAATGTTCAAATAGCAGCAGGCTGCTTTGCAAGTGAGCAATCTGTCTCTGAGTCTGTGACGACTACTAATAAATTCAATTGATAAGAAATGAATTATAGAGGAACGATGTCAGATTTGATGATTTCTTTCTTTAAATCGTCTCTTCAAGCTAGCTATTGTGGTTACATCATACATGGCTCATCTATCCATTCTCTACACCATTCAACCAAACATTAAGTGCCTCCCCATGCATGGATTGAGCGTTACAATTGACCAGACGAACTTGCTTTTCAATTTTTCAGAATGCAGATTTTCTCCTCTTTTCATAATGCGATACCAAACTTGTCAACTAAGTATGGATAAAGAAGGTTGTCAACTCTACCTTTCTAAGATTTTTGAACAAGTCATTACAACAGGTACATAGCACGTGCAATTCACGTGATCAAAAAACCCCCAAAAAGGTGGTTAATAACATTTTGCAGCATTTGCTGATTAGAGAAACTTACGTGAGAGAAAGCATTTGTAGTGTGTGAAGTCGTTGCTTTCTTTTTGCTAGGAATTTCGGTAACGAATTGCATGGATTAGAAAGACCATAATCCAACCATTTGCCTATCTCACCGCTTTTACAACAGAATGGGCAGCTCTATTGCCATTACTTCCTGACTGCTACAACTTTAGATTCTCTCTCTGTACCTACAATTAAGAAGCTTAATATCCTGAAGGACAGAGAATTATTAGGGGAAGTAATCGTTTAGACTTCATTCACACAGGCTGCATTTGATTATATATGGTTTTGCCATCCATTCTAATATTACTCGATAGGGGTGCAAATGGATCGGATCATGATTTTATTTGGTCCAATTTACATTATTTTTATTTGTATCTTTGATTTGGATATGATTCAATCAGAAATCGGATGGGATTTCGATCACCCTTATTTGATGATATATATTATATATTTATAAATATATATAAAATATATATTATTTATTTATAAATATATTTTTATAAAATTGCTATATTATTTATTGTTTTTATAAAAAACATGTATATTTATGATGAAAATAATTAAAAAATACTTGTATTTTTTTGTTTTTACTTTATTTAAATTATTATATTATATTTTTCTTTTAATAATTTATTAATTTTTAAAGAAAACAAGTCAGATCGGATCAAATCAAAAGATCTGACTTACTGATAGGATTCGAATTCAAATCAAATCCTGTCAGATCCGGCATGAACAGTGTTGGATCGGATTCGGATATACTTATTCAAATTCGATCCATTTACATCTCTAATTACTCCCAAGCGAAGAAAAGCCAGAGCTTCAGGCCCCATTTGGAAGAGATTCTGCATTGCCTTAGCCACTTTGCAGTAGGTAGTTGCCTAACATTTTGATATATATATATATATATATATATATGAAACATGGCTTCATGATGTTCCAGGTTTTTCACCTCATGTGATACCAGAAGCTACTGCGTGAAATCCCTCCCAAACGGGCATTCAGTCATTTCAATGAATGGTAATTATTTTTGTAGCCTCCTTATAGAAATTAAATCTCTTGTGAAGATTCCTGCAATGCATTAAAATGAAGGATGTCTGCTCTTAGGCTGTGTTTGAAAACGATGCAAATAGAGTGTAAATTTTGGTTCCGGGTAAATTTGCACTCTGGTTTACTTTTGCCTGTGTTTGGCAATATTACATATATGCATTGACAAATGATAGATCAATGCATATTTATATTGATAATAAGATGTAAAAATACATCAATAAAAAAAGAAGTAAATTTGCATTCAAGTGGGCTTTTGATAAAAAAAAACATATGCTTTATTGGATTTCATGTTTGCATCCATTACAGCTAAAAGTCTGTTTGATAAGAAGATAAATTTATCGGTGCAAAACTAACTCAATTTTACAATTTATATGAACCGTTTTACACTCTACATTCTGCATTGTTTCCAAACGCAACCTTAAGGAAAATGAGGATATTACACCAGTAAATGAGGTTATGCAAGAGACCTCATCCTAAACGGTATATGCAATACTAGCTTTCTCTTAGGGTTTTGACGATTGATTGGAAATAGTGGAATTTCATTTTTATGTAGATATGCCGAATCATGTAGATTTGTGTGTGCTCTTTTCCTCTTCTTAATATTGTTTTCTTTTCTCTTCTTATTTATGTTAACAATACAAAGCTTGACAAATAATAATAACCATACACACACAAAATGTTTACCAAGGAAAAAGCTAAAATGCTAAACTATAAAATTTAGCTAGTTTAATCAATGCTTAAGTTTTCTGTTTTCATTGACTTGTTTTAAACTATAGATTCAGTTAATAAAATTACTTGGCAATCGAAAAGAGTCGTCTAAATTAATTAATTGGAAAGGAAATGACTATAGAGGAATTTAATTTGTATTGGGTAAGGTGAAGAGAGTCGTCTAAATTAGGGAGTTCATACGTGTACATAGGACTTGACACTATATCTAACCCAAAAGCCTAATCCATTAAGTAAACTTAATCCATTAATTTGTGAGTCAATCCTTATATATAAATTTCTTGACATTTTATATATTTTTCGAACAGTGATACAACCACTCACATATGCGTCCCAACATTTGGAGGCAAATAGAATGTGAGGATGAATTTGGTTCCCTTAGAATAGGTTACTAGACAGGGGCGGAGCCAGGGGGTGGCGGAGGGGAGGGGAGACATGGCCCCTCCTATGCCTTTAAAATTCCCACAAAACCCATTTAAATCTCACTTATATTTTAACCCCCTTATTCATGTATCTTAGTTTCTGGTCCCCCCCCCCTATCTATATTTTCTAGGTTTTGGCCCCCCTCAAGAAAAAATTCTAGCTCCGCCCCTGTTATTAGAATTGGAATTGGAATGGCCTAACCCAATTCCAACTATTTGTTTGGTTGGAATGAGATTTTGATTCCCTTTTTTTTCTGTGGAATGGGTTTCTCCTATATGGAGGAATGGCCACTCATGGTTCCCCCTTGCTATGGGATTCCCATTCCAAAGTCTATCAAGAAATGAAAAATTTTTGACAAAAAAAGGCCAAACCCTAATACTAATAAAATATTATTAAAATAACTATAAGATTATTATAATAAAATAATAATAATGCATTAATAGTATAATATAATTAAGTTAATACTAAAATATGGATAGACCTTTCACAAAGATAAAAGTGAAACATTATACTATAATAAAATATTAATGACAAAGTACTAAATTGCAAAGTACTACAAAAATAATAAAGTAATAATAAAAATATTAATAAATTAATACTAAAATGCAAATTTTTTAGTGATTCTGGTTCCGGTATCAGAATTAAAAATGAGTTCATTTTTAGAAATTCTAAGTTTTATTTCTATTTCTTATCAAGATTTGAGTGACTCCATGAATGAAATCTTAAATATGATGTGTGAACTTAAATGTTCAATTTCCTTAAAAAAAGTTAAAATGGAATGATTTCGTCCAGGCTCTGAACTTTGGCTATCAGCTTCGTTATATACTCGAGGATTCCTCGGCCCTAACAGGAGGATAGAGTTTAGAGACATGCAACCCACCGAATTGGGATTAACATGGCAAGGAGAAGGATGAGTCAAGCTCAACTGATGGTGCTGATTAATGAAATCCAGAGGGAAGCTCTAGTAAGCGTGCAGTCAGAATTTCATGTGATCAGCTGAATAAATGAAGAAACTCACATTGGCCGAACAGACGATTCACAATCGCTCCCCATGTTGCGTGCCCCACACCACATTCCAACTATGCATTGGAAACATATCCTCATATGACAAGTACTAAAAATTAAAAAATCTATTATTTTCCTGATTTGATATTTATGTCTTATTTGTTTTATGGTAGATTATTTATTCAGGTAAATGTATTTATTAATATTTTTATTTTTATTTTTTAGGTAAATAAGATAATGATCGTTTTAATAAAAAAAAAAACATTATTAGAAAGGGTATTTTTATCCCATCTAAGTGTTGACAATTTTTTCTCATGTGAAAAAGTTATTTATCCACTTAGGAGATGGATATCACTTTTCTAGGCAAGTGATATCCAAGAAAAATAAATTTTCCCTGATCTCCGTATAAATCTGAAAGAAGAACATGAGTTTCTTGATCCATGAAAATCAAAATCCCATTGACTAAATTTCCCTCCCCTCAATTCCAAAAAGAAACACCACCTTAATATTAATGAAAATTTGAACTTTGATTCTAGGGGGTTCTAAGTTTGTATAGAGACAACAGTCTGCAGACTCTGCACTGATTCCTTGACAAATCTTGGAGAGTGTTTGGCACTTTCATTGCATTTAAATAATTAGTCGTATCAGTTTTTCAGCATAAGCATGCAAACAAATGTATTTTTTATATGTATGTTCAAGAGAAAATGTCAATGCAATAACATAGTCTAGAACAATTTCTTGCATTGCTGTTGTGGAAACATCAAGTAGGTGCTGCGCATGTCTGGTTGTAAGCATCGTTTTCTTAGAAAAATGCCAAAATGGTGCTTTTTTTTTTTTGGTTTGGAAGCAATGATGCAATAGATTATATTCTGAGAAAACAGTACTGATTTTATTTGGTATCATTGCTTTAGAACCGTTTTCAGCATTGATCATATTATCCAACGTTCAAGATGATGCCACATCATTACACCACAACAGGCTATTTT
The DNA here is from genome assembly GCF_055504915.1 of Nelumbo nucifera. Taxonomy (NCBI): domain Eukaryota; kingdom Viridiplantae; phylum Streptophyta; class Magnoliopsida; order Proteales; family Nelumbonaceae; genus Nelumbo; species Nelumbo nucifera. Next base: position 7,174,466 of record NC_142654.1, on the reverse strand, counting down.
TTGAAAAAACATCAAATTTGACATTGCTTCAGACCACACTTTCCCAATTTATAAAGCGTAATTTAAAACAACGTGTTTTATAAAAAAACGATACCAAATAATAGGCCATTTTCTGAAACATCGCTTTTTCTGATATAATGCCTACATGGTATCGTTTTTTCAGCAAACGGCATGGATGCCAAACACCACCCAAATTGACATTTCCGAGATATATGGTGTTGCTAAAACACCACTATGAAATGAAAAAGTGAACCACTTTTTTGACTTGTCCAACTCCTAATTATTGCAAATTTTAAGGAAAATTTGAACGCTTTAAATGCCTGTTCAGCATGCATCTCTATCAAGCACTTCTATGGCAGAAATGTTTATGCTAAAATTCAAGGGTAAATATACCACCTTGATGCCAAACACCATTTAGATTTGTTAGATAATAGAAGATAGTTTTGGTTTTAATCCATTTAAGCAGTTTGATGATGCTATTCGGGGCATTTAATTGTTTGGTTCCATTGCTGTTTATTAGATAATTGACACCACTTTACTGTCAAATAGGCATTTCCCCAATAGAGTCTAAAATTTTGTTTGATTAATATGTTTGTCAAGAAAATGTTTCCCCGGATTGTGAAATAAGACGTTTTTCACTGTTTGACATATGTTGCACCTAGACAAGCACTAATAAATGTTTTTCAAAATTTTTTTTCATTTGCTTTTTAAAAACATTTATTATTTACTTATTTTTTGGTTCATGAATGTAAATACTATTCACATTTTAAACTGATTTTGTATTCTGTCTTGTTTGTTTGAAATCCGTGCAAAAGTGTGGGCCCATCATTAAATGCTCCAAATTTCATATGCTTTAATACCTTAATTTTGGTCAAAAAGTTAATTATCAAGAAAACACAAAATTGTATCCAAAAAATAGATACAATAATGCTTTCTTTTCAGAGTACAAAAGTGTCAAAAAATACATTTTTACTCTGATAATCATTACTTTTTTAACACATCAAATAAATACTTGCAAACGCAAACTGAAATATATAAATACCCCGATTCGATATTTGTATCACAAACAAACAGAGCTTAAATTTGCAACTACGAACCCAACTTAATCCAAACCCAGGTTTTGCTGCATACGTTGAGCTTGGGTTATGAGATGAATTTGAGATTGAAAAGTTGGGCTTGACCTCAATTCTTGGACCAAGCCCACCCACACCTATCTATGAACGCATCATGAGAGAGAGAGAAATGCCGGTGTTTGAAAAATTGAATTCATTCAGCCATTCAGCAAGCTTATTTTAAACCTATTATCTTGTGGGACCAATACCATTATACCAATCTACTAGTGTCATGGATCCCATTCCGAGTCTCCTGAGCCTTGACTCCTAAGCGCTAAGCAGCTTGGTCAGATAATCTGATAATGTGCTTTCAAGTCCTACTAACCAAATCCTGCGTATTTGAATCCACCACAATACCACATGACTTCATTCCATCTACTCTTACTTGGTCTTCGTAGAGCCAAAATACCCAAAAGCCGTGTCATTTCTAGCCATTCCTGTCACATTCAAGGCCAAACTAATGTTCAATCTCCCAAGAACACCACATCGCCGGATTCCGATCAGGATCCGGCCAAAATTATCATTACCCAACTGTCGAACTGCACATGCTTACAAGAACTTTGTCAACTACATGCCCGAATCATTCGAACCCAAATGTTAGATTTCTATCCCTCTCCATTTTATTGGAACGGCATTATAAGGTCCTACGTCAGGCTCGATGTCCCATCCATGGCACTTCACGCTTATATTGCCATGTCACTAGCTGGGGTGTCACCAGATTCCTACACAATCCCTATTGTCCTAAAGGCCGTGTGTCAGGTTTATGCAATTGACGCCGGGCGCCAACTTCATTCTGTTGCTATTGTGCGAGGCCTTGAGTTGAACGAGTTCTGCGAGAGCGGGCTCATTAGCTTCTATTGCAAAGTGGGAGAATTCAATAACGCACGTAAGCTGTTCGAACAAAACCATGAGAGGAAGTTGGGTTCTTGGAATGCCATCATAGGAGGCCTTTCCCAAGGAGGATTCGCCAAGGAAGCCATAAATATTTTCATACAGCTAAGACAATGTGGTTTCTATCCGGATGATGTGACCATGGTTGGTGTAACTTCTGCTTGTGGAAATTTGGGGGACTTGAACTTAGCTCTCCAGTTACACAAATGTGTATTCCAAGCTAAAACTTTAGAGAAACCAGAAATTTTGATGTTGAATTCTCTTATAGACATGTACGGGAAGTGTGGCCGAATGGACCTGGCTCACAGGGTCTTCACAGGAATGGTGGAACGTAATGTGTCTACATGGACATCGATGATCATGGGTCATGCCTTGCACGGATGTGCATATGATGCTCTTGAATGCTTTCGTTCCATGAGACAAGCAGGAGTCAGGCCTAACCATGTCACGTTTGTAGGGGTCCTGAGTGCATGTGTGCATGGTGGAATGGTGGGAGATGGGAGACATTACTTCCAAATGATGAAGAGGACATATGGAATCACGCCCATGATGCAACACTATGGCTGCATGGTGGATCTACTCGGACGTGCTGGATTGCTTGAAGAAGCCAAAGAATTGGTGGAGAGGATGCCGATGAGGGAAAATTCTATTATTTGGGGGACTCTCATGGGTGCCTGTGAGAAGCATGGGAATGTGGAGGTTGCAGAGTGGGTAGCTAGGCAACTCCAAGAGCTAGAACCTTGGAATGATGGGGTTTATGTTGTGTTATCCAACATATATGCTAGTGCTTGTATGTGGGAAGATGTTGAGAGGATAAGAAGGGTGATGAAGGACAGAAAGGTTGCCAAGACTCCTGGTTATAGCTTGGCAACAATTTTAGTTTGACCAAATATGCTGTTTCTTTCATTTTTGTTTTATCATTCATTGTTATATATTTCCTTTAATCTAATTAATTCTGGATGATGGATCTTCTGTTCCATCCGGTTACGATTACATGGTTAAGGTTCTTCTTGTATTAGCAAATTGATTGAATAACAGTGAATCTTTTCCCATGTTATTTCTACTTATGCTCCTGTGCTAAGCTTTGCTTTGATAAGAATTTGTTCTTGGAACAGAACAGAAAATAGTTGCATCTGGTTACACACATGATCATGGTAAATTGACAACCCAACCCATATAGTTGGGACAAGCTTAGCTTATAATGATGAATGGGGCCTTTGAATGATTATAATTATTTTGTTTACCTTCTAATTAGTTGCTGAGGCCTCATACAAAACCAGCGTAGAAACTAAAAATGGATGTACTTATAATAACCCATCTAGCCCAAAGTGACATTTCATATTAACTTATTGTGATTCTCCCCTTCCTATAACTATCATAGAACTTATGTGGTTCAGATGGTCAGTGGAGTGTCCGGTCATCATGGTCATGTTGTGCTGGGGTTTGATTGTATTCATAATAGTTTTGGGAGGATTGATGTAATGGCTTTTTTTTTCTTATTGGTGTCATTTCTTTGACTAATATTTGTGTCAACTCAATAACCAGCTTATCAAGGATTGTTCATGGATTGAATTTTGGGTATGGTTACTTATTTATCTAGTTTTCATTTTATATTTTGAGAAATTGCTATACAGTGGCACCTCATCTAGTTATGATTTCTATGCACCATAACCTAGATTTTGGTGAATAAATTTGTGACACCACTTGCTTTTCAGGAGGTTTCAATGGGTTTAAAAGGAAATGGGGAAATGAATCAAGACCTGAATTATAGTGAAGGCCTGTTTTTTGTTTGATAAACAGTTGCAGACTTACAGCTCCATGTATCGTTAGTTCCCCAATTCTTTTCTTATAACCATGCTTTATGTTTAGCTCAGGTCTGACATTTTACTTCTTAAATCGCTAATGACCTAATGTTTATTCTACACCACATATTGTCAAAACTTCATTTTGATCATGGTTGAGCATGTTAGAATGGCTTAGCCTCAAAGCCAAGCTTTCTCATTAGCCCCCCAAATCAAGAAATATTTGCAAATCCTACTCAAAAACATTTGGCCTCTCAAAACTCAATCTCCTCGGTTTCCCTATCACTATATAATCACTTGCCATTCCACCATTGACATAAACAATACTTTATGGAGAGATTTTTCTTCTGGAAGTGTTGCGAACTTTTAAGAGGCTAGCAAATGTCCCTGTAGGACAATTACTTTTGTTTGTTCGTTTCATCAGAAAATTATTTTTTTATTTATACAAAATCATTTTTTCATAATGTCCCTATAGGATAATTAAGAGGGTGTTTGATTCCGTTTACGTTTATTCGGTAAACATTTACTGACGATGCCACATAGGCACCATCTCAGCATTTTCTCTCGCTTAAACTTCTGCATGCATCGGAAATGTAAAAAGTGAATTTTGGTTTTTGTGCATGCCAGCCATTTGTGGAATTTATTTTTTAAAACTTCCACAAACAGCCAGGCGTTTATTCATTGTTATGCTGATGTGGTGCCTAGTGCCATGTTGTCATAAACGATTGCAATTATTACATTTTTCGGTTTTACCAGCAAATAAAATACAAATGTTTATTCAGTAAACATACTAAGAGGCTAGCAAATACGTATCACTTAACCATTTCTCTTAAGAAAATAAAAATTATGAAATCTAATTAAACAATGTAGTTTTCGACAATGAAAGATGATTTTGGTTTCTAGGACAGACTTTTGCACGACTCCATTAATCATGTATCTTGTGATCTTGAATTCTTGATTTCTTTGGTTGAATTCATTGGCATTCTTCAGCCCAATCACAAGTCACAGGTTTGACCACAGTATACCAACTTGAAGAAAATAAGTTGAATTTTATCACAACTGCATGTTTTCTGCTACTCAATCACACATATTTCCCTTGGGTAATGTTAGTGTTGACAGAAACTAGGAGAGAAACAGAAAATTCAGGGAAGGTTGTTAAAAATTTTGTGAAACTACTTGAGAATTTACCCTCAACTTTCTTTTCTCTCTTATTTCTATCAAACCAAACACAGCCTTAATGTCGTGTTCTTCTCTCTCTGGTAACTTTAAAAGAAAAATGGTGTGCCAGCTGGGAGATAATGCATTACTTGAGCATTAAAGCAAGGGATTGCATGTAAAATATAAGAGTGCTGGGATAACGACATCCTACTAAATCAAAATTCGCATTCCCAAGTCAGCTCAAACCATCAGCAGATTTCACGTTGTATACTAAAAGTTAAACCTCGTCAGTGGATGTTACAAATTGCATGTCATCTGCTACTGATGGATCACTAACATTCCCTTCCAGTCTTCTACCATGCTTGTGAGAACATTCAGTTTCTACTTGTCCCTTGTACTTATTGCTTCTATGGCAATTCAACATAAAAAAACTCTAAAGATTACAGCAACTTAATATGTATGATCCAAGTGGATTGGCATCTTTAGTATACCCAGATGCAATAGAGTTGTAAAACAGAATCATGTAAAAGCATGCACAACCAAGTTGAAGAGATGAAACGAAGAACTAGTATAGCCACACACATCAGGAAGACGATTTCACAAATCCAATAAAAAGGGTTTGTGACCTCAACCGTCATTTCTTTCACTCCTAAAGTAGGTAGAAGCAACTATAAAAACAACACAATTACATAGAAGTATTTGGCTCACTACACTCAAGAAAGTGAGAATGAAAGAAAACGGAAAAAAGAAAAAAGGAGAAAGCTCTTGCCAACAGAGTGGAAGAGGAAACCTAAAGCATGGTATAGTAATGCAAGAGAAAAACTGAAAAAGCTGAATTCTATGGTTCAACTGTTGTCACCTGTTGCCATTCTCCATCAACTGCCTCTTTCCACAATGTTACATTGTTATTCCCATCAGACACGGCCAATATGTTTCCAGTCAATGACCAGGAGACTCTCCAAACTGGGGTCTTAAAATCTTTCAAAACCTTACCCTCCCATTTTTCCCCTTCTCTCGCCACAGTCCATATGACTACAGTCCCATCCTGTGAAGCACTGGCAATGGTAGACTTCGGAAGCCCCAAGTTGGGTGCCCAAGCCACATCCCGCACCCAATCAGTGTGCATCTGAAGGGCAGGGAAGCAATCCATCTTCCAACTTCCGTTCTGCAGCTTCCAAATCTTCACAGTATTATCACAGCCACCGGAGACAAGCTTCTGAACAGGCTCGAGAATGCCAGGTCCAACAAGACCTCCAGGAGCTGTTGATGGAGCCCATGAAACTGAAGTGACACCAACGAGATGAGCTTGGTCAATCCTTGTAGTGTCCCAACCACCATCAGCCCTGGCAGTGAAGACCGATATGTTTCCATCAGATGATCCACAGGCCAAACAGAGACCAAGTTCATGAGGAGCCCATGCAATGGAATTGACGGAGGCTTTGTGATCATCAAAGACATGGGCTTGAGTCCACTCATTCTGGTTGCCCTCTTTCCAAATTATTACTCGCCCATCATAGGAACAAGAAGCAAGGATGGAGCCGAACTTGGGGTGAGCCCATGCAACCTGCCACACAGGGCCTTGATGACCACTCAGAGTGGCAAGATGCTGTGATGCTGAGGTGCTCACACCAATGATCTTGATGGTAGTATCAGAAGACGCCGTAGCGAGACGCTTGCCGTAGTAATCCATGACCACATCATGAACGGTGTCTTGATGACCCGTCTCAATCTTCTGTGATGGCATTGCTCCTTCCAACTAAACACTAAGTGTAGATTGTGTTTCTCTGTCTGTCAACCGATAAATCGACTCAGGTTAAACTTTCTAACAGAATTATGTCTCCCCTACACTAAAGGTCAAACCTACAGAGAAAATCTAGTAACTCATCAGTGAGGGTTGCACAACTGCATACTTTCGTAGACGAGTTTGCAAATAAACGCAAACCACTAAAATTTCTCTTCTGGATCCAATAAACTTTGATCTTTAGTGGAGGGAAGGGGTAAAGAAACACATATTTTCTAGTATGAAGAAACTCGAGATTCATAAGCAAAATAATAGTATAAAAGAAAATTCTCCGAATACACAAATTCACTGCAATTTGAGCAAAACCTAAGCAATAATATGCTTGAATACAAACATTACTTCAAGATCTTATATTATATCAATCGAGAACAATATCAGAGAGGAAGATATAAACTTCGTAACCTAAGGCTTCAGAATAACTGCGATAATTGAAAAATCCGAAAACTAAATATAACCTTAGATCAAGTTGCTAAAGAAGACCAGTTGGAACATACAATCCCAATTTAGTTTTTTTTTTTTTGTGAAACCCCAATTTAGGTATTTGAACACTCCGATTCGAGATCAGATTTACAGATTTCGCATAAAATTCGGTTACCAATAATAAGTAAATAAAATTCACGATCTGCTCGAAGAAATATCTACAGAACGAGAAAAGACTTCTTACCAGAAACTATGGAGATTGGAGTCGAATCCGGCGGAAGAAGGGGCTCGCCTCGGCGGGTTCCGATCTGTTTTGGGGACAAATGAACCATATCAAGCATTTCGGTGATTTCACGTAGCAAAGCTTTACAGGAATACCGTACTCCCTAGTCCCCTTCAATCCGAGGACCAATTGGTTGACCAACCTTTAATCTGGACCGTCGAAACTGTTATTAACACATCGCAGCTTTTTTGGATTACTTACTAAAAGACCCGTTATAGTTTCATGCATTTATTAAAACTCACCTTATAGTTTGCGATTTGCCTAAACAACACCTGTTTCCGTTTATAATCGGTTTATAAATAGGGCAAATTTATATTAAATTTACTATTGATCAAAAAATATATATATATTAAATTTGCTCTTTACCATTCTTTAAAATTTTAAAATAAAACCCAACTGATAAATTTTTTAAGAAAATAAAACGAATCTTGGAGAATAGGTTCTCAAACTGTAGGTGTAGAAATAGTGGGAGATGGTTAAGTTGCAATAGTTAATAGTAACCCCATTTGAAAGAGCAGGGTTTGGCTGAACATGAACATGATAGCTGTTCAGCAAACTGTTGAACCAATGATGATGTTCTACTCCAATAATAAATTCATGGACTGAACCCAAATTCTAAATCCTAACACAAAATTCCAACCAAACCCTATATTTATGGTTGGATAGGATAGGTCTGGGCTGAGCCCAATCCAAATAGAACTTGTAATTGTGATTGTGGATTATGGTTAGGGGCGATAATTTTTAGCTCAGCCCAACCCAAATAGAACTTGTTAGTCTGATATATGAGCCCAACATACAAAAAGCTGACATTGTGTATCGTAGTTGCCCCAACATACAAAAATATTTGAGCCCTACCGAAATGGATGATACCAGAAAGAAGCGAAGACGAGGAGGGTGTTATTCTTCAAAAGACGATTTATATAACCAATGGTTATATGAAGCTGGAAATTGTGAAAGACATCTGCACAATCCCGCATTTGGATGAACTTCTGAAGCATCTCATGTTTGTGGCAATAAATCTAACATTGGGTTGTCCGTTGGAATTTATTCCCTTCATTCACCTATCAGACTTCCTTTGGCAATTTCATTCATGATCAACAATACATACGGATGCTCTTGTTAATAAAACCTGATGAATCAATTTTTGGTCATGTATTAATTTTTTGTGTTAAGTATACCTCGTCATTTGATCTGCTTCCAAGTGGTCGATAATTCAGAAACCGAAGTGAACTTTTGTTGGATGAGGACCTGGATGTCGAGCTGATCAGGCTGAGCTGGGGGCAGATTAGGTGACGAGTTGACTGGGCCGAGCTAGGCAAGTTAGGTGACGAGCTCACCAGAGTGTCGAGCTCACCAGAGGGCCGAGCTGCCTATTAGGTGTCGAGCTGACCAAAGGGCCGAGCTGCCTATTAGTTGCCGAGCTACCTATTAGTTGCCGAGCTGACCAAAGGGCCAAGCTGCCTGGTGGCGAGCTGGATTGATTGTTGAACTTCGTAGTTCTTTAGAGACCTGCAAGGAATCAATGTCAGAGGACCCGGGGTGGCTAACCCGACGAGGTTACTCCGATGCTTAAGTCAGTACTCTCATAGTAGACTGCGAGTTAAAAATCACAAAGTATGAAAGCTAGAATATGCTTACTTGCCCCCCCCCCCTATGCCATTGGTGTTGGTGCCTTTATATAGGCATTGTTTGGCGTGGGCTTCACGCACCGCATTCGAGATTTCCAAGAAATCGTCTAAATGGTCTGAGATTCCCTAAGGCAACCGCCATGCACGTTGACCACCCTCCGGATCGTTCGACACGTGGGCCAACTTCCAAGGATCGTAGGAGTGTTTGGATATGCATGCCGAATTTGTCGGCGAACACATCTCACAGGTTGCCAGGTTGGCGCCTGTGTCAGGCCGCCAGGTCGCGCCAGGGTCAGGCCGCCAGCTCGCGCCTGGGCCAGGTCGCCAGGTGGGACACCATCAATTTGGCTAAGGCAAGTTATTGCCTAAATGGTTTCGGGTGTCACCTAATTGTTTCGAAGTGCCATGTGTCACAATATCATTAGAGGGCTAAATTCGCCCTCATCAGAACCGTAATGTTTGAACCAATGCTCATCATTTTACAAAAGATAATGAACTAGAAATTTTGGCTAGTGTGTTTGTGAAAGAGAAAACCTTGCAATACGAGTACATACAACTGATTTAATTTTCAGCCGGCGGCACCATTTATTTTAGTATATGGTATAGATAATTCTGTTAAAGTACTTAATTACAATTGTTAGTTGGCACCAATCGTAGGCTGAGAGACATCACTCATGTACCAAAGGAGTTATCGTCTTCACTCTTGGTGACCAACAAGAGAATTCATTCTTCTTTGATTCTTCCCGTCTCTCCTCCTTCGACTCCATCATTTGCTTTACTTTCTTCTTTTTTTTCTCCTAATTCACGGGTAGATCTGTTCACGGGCCAAGCTTTGGGCCCAACTTTACACTTTCTCAGGCTCAGGCTTTGGGCCGGGCCTATTAGAATTTTAACAAAAGGTAAGCCCAAACCCAGCCCATGAATAGTACTATTCACAGGTCATGAACAATCAAGATTATAACACATGAAATGGGCAATCAACGACTTATGGAATATCAAAGTCATAAGAAGGGATTGGAGTAAACTTGCAACGGTATTTGTCTAAATTGACTCAACAAGTATGTCTCCTTCTTGTTTGCTTCTATTTTTTGTTTCTTTTTTTTTAATTTATCAATAAAATTTTACTCTAAATTATATGTGTTATCTTATTCATTTGTTTTGTGTTCTTAGGTATCGTAGAAATCATAAGTTTTTCCCCTTCGATTCTCGATAATTAGCTTTAATTTTATAGTTGAAAGCTAATCCAAGAAAATGGAGGTAGAAGGAATTAAAATGCAGAAACTTTCTGACACAGAAGGAGATGAATTTCAAACCCTAGTAGGAGACACCCGTGATTTGCTTAGTGGTTTATAAGACGATCTACTTCACCATATCATGTATTTCATGTCAGTAGAAGAGATCATTCAAACTAACTTCTTGTCAGGAGAGTGGAGATATTTGTGGAGATATTATTCCCAACATGGAGACATATAGGAGATTGCAAAGTTGCCTTTATTGAAACTTCACTTTTCCGTCATAAGGGTTCTAAGGTTAAAAGGTTGTGCATTAAGGTAGATACTCACTACACTAAAAACTCCCAAATTGACTCATGGATTGATTACGCATTAGAGGATGATGTGGAGAAACTCGATCTAGATTTTGATGATGATGTTCCAATTAGTTATTGCTTTGGAGATGAATTATGTGGCTTACCTCCTGCCATTTTTAGATGTGGAACATTAAGAAACTTATAATTATGTTGTTGTGATATTAGTCTTTCTACATTCATACATTTAAGATCACTCAAAACGTTGTTTCTTGTAGCTTTTTATTTACCTAATAATGCAATTAGTGATCTAACTTGTAATCGTCCAATACTCGCAGAGTTGTCTTTTAAGTAGTGTAATATGTTTCGTAACTTTAACATCTTGCACATTGTCGAGAACATGGTTTTCAAAATCGGACCGGATCAGACCCGACGGTCAGACCAAAAAACCCGGGAACTGGTCAGGAAATTGGTTCCATTTTCCCCAAAACTGGGATTTCTCAAAAAAAACCGTTGATTTTGGTCAGCAAACCGCTGACTCGGGCGGTTAACCATTTGAACAGTTTTGATCATTTTTTATTTTTTTATTTTTTTTGTCAAAACGGACCAACCGTTTGACCTGGTAACTGGACCCCTAACCGGTTTGGTCTTCGGGTCAGTTTTAAAAACCATGGTCGAGAATGTTAATGAATTTGATGACACTAAAATGGTGATTGATGCTCCTAATCTACAACCTCTAAATTGGCGAGAATAACTCTCAAGAGGCAAATATAATATTAAGGGACTGTCACTTCTCATGAAAGTTAACTTTGATCTTGGAGGTGCTTTACCTATTTGCCTAATCAACTAGAATTATTTCTATACAGTGTTGATCATGTTCAAGATCTTATAATTGACTCTAAATTTATTCTCAAGTATACAATAGGTTGTCTTATGTTTTGTGTTGTCTAGTATATTAATTACATAGTTTGTGTTAGACAATTTTTAAGTCATTAAGAATAAAAATTTTTATTAGTAATGACAATAAATAATTATCAAACATTGTTTCTCCTTATTTTTTTGTATAGATATTGTGTTTATTGAAGGTGCAAAATAAAGAATCCATCAGTCATAGGGTCAAATGCCCTAAACTAAGCACAAGATTAACAAAATGGGAGCTCTCTAAATTTTGTATTTGTTAGGAGTTCTTCTCAGCTAAAGACTCTCGTTATAAACATTACCTTGCCTCCAAAATTTAATATATGCTTGTTAACATTTTTTCTTTTTTTCTTTTTTCATAACTTTATTTTCACGAAATTGTTGTCCAAAATTTCAGGTTGATGATAAAATAGAGTAGCAATATAATTTCAGTAGAAGAGAATACTAGAGATCTCAAGAATATGGTTTTCTTCTGTCATGGAGAATGTCAAAGCTATTAAGATATACAACTTTTTCATAGGATGACACATAAACCAAGAGGAGGAAGATGATTGTAGTGCGGTTAAAGAACTACGTAAGAGCCATGAGCATGAAACTGAACTCAGTAAGGTCTACTAAATAATTCTGGAGAACTTGAGAGAATGATTATCAATAGATAATGAAATTGAAATGTTGATTGATGCTCCTAATATTTTGTCTCTGAAATGCAAACATGACTCTTAAGAGGTAAATATCATATTAAGGGATCATGAATATGTGTACGTAGTATAATAAAATAATAATTGGATGATAAACATTTTATGTAGGGTGACTCCATTTGAAGCAAGTTCCACCACTGTTGATTACCTATTTTAGCTATGATAGGAGTCTTGAGCAATGCATGCAATTGTTTTGATTATATCAGTTATTAGTTTATCAACATATATATCCATGCAAAGCCTATTATGCAATGGTAATACTATATATTCAAAGAAACAAGTGATTATCAACATATATATCTCAGTAATGAGACGTTTTAATTTGATTGGGACTTGGAAAGAATCCCTAGTGAAGACGAGATTTTTCCTGTGAGATCTTGAGTTTTTCCCTTTCAATTCTCGACAATTAGTATTAATTCTATAGTTGAAAGCTAATCTAAGAAAATGGAGGAGGTAGAAGGAAGTAAGATGCAAGAACTTTCTGATACAGAAGGAAATGGATCTCAAACCCTAGTAGGAGACTCTATGATTTGCTTAATGGTTTACAAGACGATCTACTTCATCATATCATGCCTTTCATGTCAATGGAAGAGATCATTTGGACTAGCTTCTTGTCAAGACGGTTGAGACATTTGTTGAGATATATTCCCAACACGGACACATATAGTAAAGCGCAAAGTTGCCTTTATTGAAAATTCACTTTTCCGTCACAAGGGTTCTAAGGTTAAAAATTGTGCATTAAGGTAGATACTCACTACACTAAGAATTCCAAGTTGACTCATAGATAGATTACGTATTAGAGGATGATGTGGAGGAACTCTAAATAGATTTTGATGATGATGCTCCAATTAGTTATTGCTATGGAGATGAATTATATGATTCACCTCCTACCATTTTTAGATGTGGATCATTAAGAAGCTTACAATTATATTGTTGTGATCTCAGTCTTCCTGCTTTTATACATTTAAGATCACTCTAAACCTTGTTTCTTGTGGCTCTCTATTTACTTAAAAATGCAATTAGTGATCTAACTTGTAATTGTTCAACACTTGCAGAATTGTCATTAAGGCACTGTAATATGTTTTGTAACCTCAACATCTTGTACATTGTTGAGTATGTTAATGAATTTGATGAGTACAATTATGTTGTTGTGATCTCAGCCTTCCTGCTTTCATACATTTAAGGTCACTCAAAACCTTGTTTCTTGTGGCTCTTTATTTACTTAAGAATGCAATTAGTGATCTAACTTGTAATTGTCCAACACTTGCAGAATTGTCATTGAAGCACTGTAATATGTTTTGTAACCTCAACATCTTGCACTTTGTCAAGGATGTTAATGAATTTGATGACATTGAAATGGTGATTTATGCTCCTAATATGCAATCTCTGGAATGGTGAGAATAGATCTCAAGAGGCAAATATAATATTAAGGGATTGTCATCTCTCATGAACGCTAACTTTGATCTTGGAGGTGTTTTACCTATTTGCCTAATCATCTAGAATTGTTTCTATATAGTGTTGATCATGTTCAAGATCTTATAATTGGCTTTGCAGTTATTCAAGCACACAATGGGTTGTCTTATGTTTTGTGTTGTCTAGTATATTAATTGGATAATAGCAAATAAGGCCAATTTTGTACCCTTAATATCAATAAAAAATACTATTTTTATATAATAACCAAAACAGGGTATTTCTTGGGGAAAATATCAAACAAGGGCAGTGTTGATTGTCTTCCCCTACCTCTGTGTAAGTCCTCCGACAATGGCCTGCAAAGGAAGATGATCGTAAACTACAGGTTCACGGCCTCACGGTGATGGCCTACACTTTACAGATCTGTGCTTCAGATGCAGACAATCGAGGTACGCCGGTACTTGTTGCTGCGGGAATTGCAGTTAATCCAACATCGGGAAGACAGTGTACGAGTACTTATCACTGTAGGAATTGCAGCGAATCCAACATCAAGAAGATGGTGTATGCTAGTACTTATCACTACAAGAATTGCAGCGATTCCAACGTCGGGAAGACGGTATATGCTGGTACTTCCTCCAATGTCGGTACTTCCGCGTTGGAGGAAGTACCAGCGTACCACATCGGGAAGATGGTGATGGATTCGCTGCTGAAGCAATTCGAGTTTAAACCGGTTAAATTGGAGGAGCCTGCTTTTGTTCCGCTATTGATGGCACACATGGAGGAGGAGTTTGTCACATTCCCGATGTTTAGGCAAACGTTTGCCATCCCATGGTTTTGTTCCACAATTTGAGTTCAAACCTGTGTACTACGTTGGGAAGACGACAAAGGTTAACAGAGGAGGAAGATGAATGCCCTTATTTGATATTTCTCAAAAAAAAAGATATCTCATTTCGGTTATTATATAAAAAATATTATTTTTATTGATATTAAGGGCAAAAAGTTGCGCTTAACGGATAGAAACCCTATACTAATTGCATTGTTCGTGTTAGGCAATTTTTAAGTAAATTCTTATCAGTAATGACAAGACATAATTAGCAAACATTATTTCTCCTTATTTTGTAGCATAGATATTGTGTTTATTGAAGATGCAAAATAAAGAAGCCCTCGTTAAATGTCCCAAATTAAGCACAGGATTAACAAAATGGGAGCTCTCTAGGTTCTATATTTGTTTAGAGTTTTTCTCAACTAAAAACTCTTGTTATAAATATTACCTTACCTCCAAAATTTAATATACGGTCGTTAATGTTTTTCTTTTTTTTTCATTTTCATAACTTTATTTTCACAAAATTGTTACCCAAAATTTCAGGTTGGTGATAAAATGGAGCAACAATATGATTTCAATGAAAGAGAATACTAGGGATCTCAAGAACATGGTTTTTCTTCTATCACGGAGATTGTCAAAACTATTTAGATATACAACTTTTCATAGGATGACACATAAACCAAGAGGAGGAAGATGATTGTAGTGTGGTTAAAGAGCTACATAAGAGCCATGAGCATGAAACTAAACTCATTAGGATTTTCTAAATAATTCTGGAGAACTTGAGAGAATAATTATCGGTATAGAATGAAACTGACATGTTGATTGATGCACCTAAAATTGTGCATCTGAAATGCAAAGATGACTCTCAAGAGGAAATATCATATTAAGGGATCATGACCATATGTACGTAGTATAATAAACTAATAATTGGATGAGAAACATTTTATATAGGGTCACTACAACTTAATCAAGTACCTGCACTGTGTTGATTACCTCTTTTGGCTCTTATAGGACTCTTGGCCAATGCATGCAATTGTTTTGATTTTATCAGTTATTAGTTTATCAACATATATATCCATACAAAACCTATTATGCAATGGTAATACTATATATTCAAAGAAACAAGTGATTATCAACATATATATCTCAATACTTAGACGTTTTAATTTGGTTGGGACTTGGAAAGAATCCTTAGTGAAAACAAGATTTTTCCTGTGAGATCTTGAGTTTTTCCCTTTCAATTCTCGATAATTAGTATTAATTATGTAGTTGAAAGCTAATCTAAGAACATGGAGGTAGAAGGAAGTAAGATGCAAAACTTTCTAATACAGAAGGAGATGGATCTCAAACCCTAGTAGGAGACTTTGTGATTTGCTTAATGGTTTACAAGACGATCTGCTTCACCATATCATGCCTTTCATGTCAATGGAAGAGATCATTCAGACTAGCTTCTTGTGAAGAGGGTTGAGACATTTGTTGAGATATATTCCCAACACGAGAACATATAGTAAAGCGCAAAGTTGCCTTTATTGAAAATTCACTTTTCCATCACATAGGGTTCTAAGGTTAAAAGATTGTGCATTAAGGTAGATACTCACTACACTAAAAATCCCAAATTGACTCATAGATCGATTACATATTAGGGGATGATGTGGAGGAACTCTAAATAGATTTTGATGATGATGCTCCAATTAGTTATTGCTATGGAGATGAATTATATGATTCACATCCTATCATTTTTAGATGTGAATCATTAAAAAACTTATAATTATATTGTTGTTATCTCAACCTTCCTTCTTCCATACATTTAATATCACTCAAAACCTTTTTTTCTTATGGCTCTTTATTTACTTAAGAATACAATTAGTGATCTAACTTGTAATTGTCCAACACTTTCAAAGTTGTCACTGAAACATTGTAATATGTTTTGTAACCTCAACATCTTGTGCATTGTTGAGGATGTTAATGAATTTGATGAAACTGAAATGGTGATTGATGCTCCTAATCTGCAATCTATGGATTGATGAGAATAGCTCTCAAGAGGCAAATATAATATTAAGGGACGGTCATCTCTCATGAACGCTAACTTTGATCTTGGAGGTGCTTTACCTATTTACCTAATCAATTCGAATTGTTTCTACACAGTGTTGATCATGTTCAAGATCTTATAATTGACTCTACAGTTATTTGAGTACACAATAGGTTGTCTTATGTTTTGCATTGTCTAGTATATTAATTTCATGGTTGTGTTAGACAATTTTTAAGTCATGAATAATAAAAATCCCTCGGTCTTAAGATTAAATGTCTCAAACTGAGCATAGGATTAACAAAATGGGAGCTCTCTAAATTATGTATTTGTTTCTACACAATGTTCATCATGTTCAAGATCTTATAATTGACTTTGCAGTTATTCAGGTGCACAAGGGATTGTCTTATGTTTTGTGTTGTCTAATATTTTAATTTAGATTGGAAAAAAATGTTACTTTTCGCTGAAATGCATGGTTGGTGTTAGACAAACTTTAAGTCATTGAGAATAACAAATCTTATCAGTAATGATAAGAAATAATTAACAAACATTTTTCCCTTGGAGGTGCAAAATAAAAAAGCCCTTGGTCTTAGGGTAAAATTTCCCAAACTGAGCACAGAATTAACAGAATGAGAGCTCTCTAGAATTCTGTATTTGTTAAGGGGTTCTTCTTAGTTAAAGACTCTTGTTATAAATATTACCTTGCCTCCAAAATTTAATATACGGTTGTTAACTTATTTTCATTTTTTTTTATTTTTTATAACTTTATTTTCACGAAATTGTTGCCCAAAATTTCAGGTTGGTGATAAAATGGAGTAGTAGTATGATTTCAGTGAAAGAGAATATTGGAGATCTCAAAAACATGGTTTTTCTTCTGTCATAGAGAATGTCAAGACTATTAAAATATACAACTTTTTCATAGGATGACACATAAACCAAGAGGAGGAAGATGATTGTAGTGTGGTTAAAGAGCTATTTAAGAGCCATAAACATGAAACTGAACTCATTAGGGTTTTACTAAAAAATTCTGGAGGCCTTGAGAGACTGATTATCAGTAGAGAATGAAACTGAAATAGTGAATGATGCTCCTAATTTGTTGTCTCTGGAATGACAACGATGACTATAGGCAAATATCATATTAAGGGACTATCATCTCTCATGAAAGCTAGCTTTGATCTTAGAGGTGCTTTACCTAATTGCCTAATAAACTGGAATTGTTTCTTCATAGTGTTCATCATGTTCAAGATTTTATAATTTACTTTCCAGCTATTCAAGTACACAAGGGGTTGTCTTCTGTTTTGTGTTGTCTAGTATTTTAATTCAGACTGGAAAAAAATGTTACTTTTCATTGAAATGCATGGTTTGTGTTAGACAAATTTTAATCATTTTGAACAAAAATTCTTATCAATAATGATGAGAAATAATTAACGAATATTGTTTCCCTTTATTTTTTTGCATAGATATTGTGTTCATTAGAGGTGCAAAATAAAAAAGCCCTTGGTCTTAGGGCCAAATGTCTCGAACTGAACACAAGATTAACAAAATGAGCTCTCTGGAATTGTGTATTTGTTAAGGAGTTTTTCTCAACTAAGGATTTGTTATAAATATTACCTTGCCTCCAAAATTTAATGTACGCTTGTTAATTTTTTTCTCTTTTTTTTTTTTGCATTTTTCATAACTTTATTTTAACGAAATTGCTACCCAAGATTTCAAGTTAGTGATAAAATGGAGCATCAATATGATTTCAGTGAAAGAGAGTATTGGAGATCTCAAGAACATGGTTTTTCTTCTATCATGAAGAATGTCAAGACTACTAAAATATACAATTTTTTCATAGGATGACACATAAACCCAGAGGAAGATGATTGTAGTTTGGTTAAAGAGCTACTTAAGAGCCATGAACATGAAACTGAACTCATTAGGGTTTTTGCTAAAAAATTGTGGAGGCCTTTAGAGAATGATTATCAACAAAGATTGTAATGGTTGTGCTGGTGTGAACAGATCACTTGTACCTTTTATTATTACTCAGAAGGTTATGAATTTCCCTAAAACCTCTCCAAATGCTGAAGTTATTTTCTTAAACTGTTAGACTCCTTGGCTATGGTTATGTATGGCTACTTTTTTCACATATGGAAATCGATATTTTTACCGTCCATTTGTGCCACCACTGTAGGACTCTTGAGCAATGCATGCAATTGTTTTGATTATATCAGTTGTGCTACTAGTTGCTTTTGTTGGTTGTTTTCTCATTAATAAAACAACTTACGTACACTGGACTGGGTATTTGGAAGTTATTGATTGAGCCACTTTTCTTTTGCTTCAAAAGATGGCATGGTGGATTCTGCTCATTAATGGTCCATCAAGTAACTTGCTTGAGACGAGTCACCCTATACATAAAATGTTTCTCATCCAGTTATTAATTTATTATACTAGTTACACATGGTGATGGAAACAAAATAGTTGGATTCTTCTAAGTTTGGAGTTTGGAGAGAGTCACCCTACATAAAATAATTTTTTGTGGTTTGGTACCTTTTTGGTCGGTTCCTTACTTCCTTTCTATTTATGACCATCTGAACCTTCCTTTGATTAAGACTAAGAGGGTTAGCTATCTATGCGACTACTGATGCTGAAGTGACATGGCTAGAATTTATTTTGTTTAGAAAAATTAAGAATTTCTCTAATCTAGTTAGGGGTGACCAATGGGCTTCTACAATAAATTCTGAGAAGTTATATACTGATGGAAATATCATGGAAGTAGTGGAAAGAATCCATACAAAGTCTATTATGGTAATACTATATATTCAAAGAAGTGAGTGATTATCAACTTATATATCTCGGTTCTGAGACGTTTTAATTTGGTTTGGACTTCCATGTAGCTTGATGATACTATGTTTGTGAAGGCAAGTGACATTAGGCACTTCTTTTTTGTTAATGAATGCTTTGGTTCTTAGAATGAGGCGTGGCGTCACAAAGATATACTATGCATGATTGACAGGAAAAAGTCTGGCCATGTTAATTAGTATTGCATTGATTGAATACATCATAAACCGGAATTGGATCCCTTTGTGAGGGTTGAAGCTTTGGTTGATGAATTGCTTTGCAGAAATCATTAAAAAAGCTTTAATAAAAAGCCATATATTTTGCTCTGAGTTTGAAATAGCTATTATGGGCTTTCCTTATAAGCTGTTTAGATGGGGTCCATTTAATAAAGTCAGAAGCTACTATGTAAAAACCCTCCCAAATGGACATTAGTGAGGGATGGAGGTTTTTGGACGTTGGAGTATGAGCTCAGTTGAAGGCGCCAACTGGATCTTGGTTGTAGCGAAGACTGTAACAGAAAAGTTTGAGCTTTCAGGTTGGCTTGGAAAACCCTAGTATGCATAAACTATTAATCCACTGGTTTTCTTTTAGGCTATGTTTGGTTTGAAGGAAAAGATAGGGAAAGGTAGGAAAACCTATACAAGATTTGTAAAGGTATCCCTACCTTTCCTACTTTTTCCTTCAAACCAAACACAGCCTTGAAAAAAAGGTGATCTCCTTTCAACTCTCACCTCTTCCATTCGCTCTAACTTTATTAAAACAGAGTCCATTAGTTCTTTATCTCTGGTGGAGTCCAGAGGGAATTATAACACCATGGATATGGATTTTCGGCTTACACAATTGACATGAAACAGGGCTGACGAGTTTGGTCTGCAAAATCTCTCACCGTGCTGTGTGTAAAAGCCCATATACCCAATCACGAACAATACCCCAATATTAAATATATATTAGGGAACACAGATGTGTCCATTCTTGATAAGTTACACACCAAACCACTTTTAATGTCGTAGCGCAGATAGAAAGAACAAAATCAAAGCCCTTGATTTATTGCTATAAGCCTACAATCCTACCTTGAATTACTTGAAATGGTTAAAAAAAACCCACTTTTCAATTTTCACTTCTTTGCAAACCATATTTCATCCTTCGGAATCTTTGCTCACCATTACTTAAAACCGATTCAGAGATTGAATCGGTCAGAGGTCCGGTTATTGGGTCGAATGGTCAGCCCGTTCTGATAAAAAAAATTAAAAAAATGGTCAAAATCATTTCGCGTTTGCTGATCAAAATCAATGGTTTTGAAAAAAACCAAAATCGGTCACCTGACCAGTTCCCAGTTTTCCGGTCTGACCATCTAGTTCGGTCCAGTTTTGAAAACCATGATTTTCACTTCTTTCCAAACTAAAATTTATCCTCTAGAATTCATGCTCGCCATCCGTCGTCTTTCTGGTCTCCAGTGAAAAAACCAGTAAGTGGTTTTATCTTTGTTGTTGTTGTATTTTTTTTTTATTTATTTTTACCAAAAACTAGAAAATAGCTCCAAATCTTAAACTTCTCAATCCCCATTGAATATACCGTAAATGGCTTTTATCTTTGAATTCCATTTGCATCCCTTCAATTCTGTAAATGTTTTATTATTTTCTTCAACTCTGCAAGTCAGTAGAAAATACTTCAATTTGGAGAGTAAGATTGCTTTTAGGGTTTTATTTAGAAATAGAAAGAAAAAAGAGAAACAACTTAATGGCATTCATAAGTTACATCCATTTTAGAAGCATTATATCTGTCTTCTTACTATCTGACATGACAATAAAATCGATGTAGGCCAATATGAAACGGTTTTAGGATGAAATTAATCGCCATTCCTCAATACACAATTGGTATATGCTGTAACTAAAAGAACTTCCCGAATTTGTCTTTCAAAAATAGGACATTACCTGTATCAACTATCATGCATATTTTGTTAGCTCAAGTCTCCGCTCTTTAGACTTATTAGATGCCAGCACATTATAAACGAAAAGTCAACCTAAAATTAAAATAGGCTCGGTGACCAATTTTCTTCAAGAAACGACCATCCTTGTGTTTGACTACTTTATTTGAAAATTACGACATAAGTATATCCTTCAAAGTTTTTATATAATAATAGACACGTAAATTAAACGTTAATTTGAGAAAAAAAAAATTCAAGTATTTAATAATACTATGCTGCTGGTTACATGTCCATCCAAAGCATGTAATGTAACCTCGAATCTCCCTTCACTTTTCATCCCGAATTCGAATGTTATTTCAGTAGCAGCAGCATACAGAGCTCAAAATATATAAATTAATAATTCATGCCACTTCTAATAACGTGCGTCTCCATCACAATTGCAAGTCATCGGTCCCGTCGTATACGCTCTATCTTCTTCTATGCCAATCCCATTCCCATTTCTGATGACGATACTATACTTCTGTCTTGATTCTTGAGCATCCCACCTTAAATGCTGTCGGTCAGTTTTAGATGGCGTTCTGTTTTTTAGCTTTTGAAAGGAGGGAATATTGGTTAATAGGAATTAAATTTTCATTTTTATTTTTATTGATCAAGAAATTCATTTTTTTTTTCAAATTTATGTGGGGATTAAGGAAAGTTTACTTTTCTGAGTACCATTTACCCGAATAAATGATACCCATCTCGTAGGTGGATAAATAAGGCCATGTTTGACTCATTGCTCTAGGCCTTATTCTCTTAATTCGTGCTCATTTTATGTAAGAATGAATAGCATTAGAGTGTTTGGTTACAAAATTCTTACCCAATGCCACATTCTTTTTAGAATGAAAAATCAACCCCATAGCACAAAAATTGACTAGCCTACGGTATAAAAAATAATCATGCCCCGTCTTGCTCATTTCATTTTTTAAGAAAGTTCTACCTATAAAACTATTGCCGTAGATGTTTATTTTTGCGAAAACACTTTTACAAAAGTATTTTTACATGAAAAAACTTTTATGGAAGCACTTTTATTAAAGCACTTTTACAAACATCTATGCCAATTGGTAAACATTGACTATTAGAAACCTAGGCTAACAGTTTATGAATACCGGCACAATTTTAGGACACTTGTTGGTCCAAAAAGAATTCATTTTTAGGAAAAAAGTGTTTGTTTCATAGTAATATTTTCTCATTCTACCTATTTTTGTCCATTATTTTCCATTTTAGAATTTTATATTGGATAAGAATGAGAAATAATGAGAGTTGAATCAAACATGGCCTAACTTTCCCACATGGGAGAAAGTTGCCAACACTTGAATGGGACAAAAATGCCTCTTTTTATAATTGAATTCTACACCTAAAATGATCATTGCCTTATTTACATGGGAAATAAAAGAATATGGGTAAATGCACTTACCTGGATAAGTCTTTCTTAGGAAACGCTTACCTGGATAAGTGTATTTACCTGGATAAATAACTTACCGAAAAACGAACGGAGCCTTACGAATAGCATGGTGAATGAAAGAGGACTGTGCAGGGGTGTCAATTGAACCAGATTTGATTCAATCCGATCTAATTTAATATGAATCTATTAGAGATGGATGAGATCTAATTCAATTCAATAAATACTTTAAACCATTTTGGATTTATTCAATTCAATGTCTAGAGTATCCAATCCATTTAATTTGATTTTAATTTGGATTGGTTTCAATCCAAACCTGATCCATCAGCACCCTTATTCTTATCTTTTGTCAATGTAACCACATATTGGTTCAATCTGACTCAATCTAATATAAGTCCATTACAGATGGATCAGGCTCAATCCAATAAAAACTTTGAACCCTTCTGAACTGATCTATTTCAATGCATGAGCCATCCAATCTGTTCAAATTGGTTTTAATTTAGATTAGGTCCAACCCAAAAACCGATCCAGTACTCTTATCTTCTGTCAATGGATCAGATACTGGTTTAATCTGTCCCAGCCCAATATAAATCCAACCCAGTAATACTTTGGTCCAATCTATCCAGTTCAATATGTCATTATGTCTTATTGGTCTATCCAACGGTTTCAACCCATTCAAATTGATTTTGATTCGGAGAGATCCTATCCGTACCTGCTTCATTTACACTCTTAATTAAGGTACAGTGGTAATTTAGGCTTCCTCTGTTTGTGTGTTTGCTTTTTTTTTTGGGGGGGGGGGGTAAAAGGATGCACTGTTGTTTGGTTTTTATTTCACTTCAGCTACCACATAGGCACAAACAAACACGCCTTTATTCCATAACCATTCTATGTCCGTGCTGCCACGTGTTGTTATCACACCGAATGGTTGCCTGGCTGGGTCTGGTCCACAGTGGACTGATTATATATATCCTCCATGGCTCCACGTGTTATTATCCAATTGATAGGGCAGAACCCAATGGGTTCCACTAAACTCTGCCACAAAAGAACCCCGAAATTTTGCTTGTATTGAAAAAGCCGTTTGGATAGCACAGAGAGAGAGAGAGAGTTCTCATCAGATCAGATGGTTCATGGGTCATGGCTAAACCCCTCCTCGGCTCCTCCCATGTGGACCCCATCAAATGGTGGGCCTGGCCCTCCAATACCGCAAATACGCGCTTCCTTTGTGGCCTGCCAAAGCCCAGACCCAACCCAATACGGTCCCATCACAAAGAAACATTCAAGTCGGCGGGCCAAAAACAAAACGAAATCATCGTGCACGTTAAAGCCGTGCCGCCGCCGAATATTCCGCCGTTTGAATTGTAAAGAGAAAAAAAAAAATTAATGAATGCTCTGCCACGTTATCGTCCAGCTCAGCGAGACTTCTATTTTACGCCGCGTTGGATGGGTCCCACCTCCCGTTTGTCGTCTCACGCTCTCTGCCCAGTGCCCACTTTCTTTCCCAGCTTTGTTATCATATCATGATGGGATGGGATGGGATGGGAATTGGAATATTTGAATCATTGTATGTATGTCTATGTCATTCCATGGATGGATGATGATGATGATGATGCATCATGCATGTGTACAGAGCTTGCTTGCAGTTGCAGTATCCGATATGTGTGTGACATGACCGAACTTATAAGACATTAGGGCAGAGGCATCGTACATGACGTGAGAGTTCGTGTCATCCAACCACGCATGCCCGGGGTTGATATCTCTTTGGGATGACAGACAAACAACGAAAATTACTGTAGAAGGATGGGGGGTGTGGGGTCCACTCAGCAACCTTGGTATCTCTATCTTCTCTAATGCCACACAATTGGGACCGTTCGATGATGGCGCTTATGTTTGATAATGGTCGCCAGGTTTCAGGCTTTCTGACCATCCATCTGAAAAGCGACGCTGGTGGATGGTCAGCATCATCAATGATCCAACTCATCAAAGGGCTCCATCTTCACTACAACTAGAGAATTATCGTCCTAGGTTGGGACCTGGGACGGAGACGGCCCCATGGAAGTTTCGGTCATTTCCGATACTTGGCCTGTGATGAAGTAAGTCGCCGAAATTTCGGATGATTTCTAAAATTTTTGTCGACATTTATTAGCGTACCTTGTGCAATTGAGTTAGCAGGACACGCATCTATTGCTCCTGCAATTTGATTGTCAGTGTAAAGTCCAGTGCAATGAATGTGTCCACGCTTTACTTTAGCTCTCTAAAATCTCTGGGTTGTAACTTGTAATGTAGCGATCCATCCTCAATTTTCGTCTCCTTATTTCCTTCTAAGGTGTTACAGAGAGACCTGGCTTTATTTACACGATCCAAATCGAAGGTGTTTTAATTTCCTACTGGGAATCCATTACTGCATCCCACTCATAGGTAATCAGGAGATTTCCAAGGTTGGGTAGGGTAGGTTTCTTTGTAATGCTTAAAACTGGAAGACATGATATCAGATAAACTTGTAACCATTCAACCGACATCATAGAAGTGTTAGCTAATTTCATATTCAACTATGACGTCGGAAATACATATAATTAATCGATGACTATCATAAAAGGGTAATCAATCAGGTGGTATTCATCAAATTTCATTGAGCTATTAATTGATTAAATGTTTTTATGGATTTATCAATTGAATTAATTATAAATAAAAAAGGACTTTGCATAAAAATTAACAAGGTTATAATTATTGACAAAATTAGATACGTTTTAAAAAAAAAAACTTATTATTTTTTACCAAATTGCCCTTTTTTAAAATCCCATCCATCATTCATTATAATTTTACTTTCGTTCTTTCATTGTCACCGTCTTTTGTGTTTATCTCTTTTTCTCTGTTTTCTTGTATGTTGAAATGAAATTGAAGGCTTCCATCTTTGTAGAAAATATGGATCGAAATCTTTATAATGGGGAGATGGGATTTGTGTAGTCGACTATAAACATTTGGAATTGTGATTGGCTTGAGTCTAAAGTTGGTTTATTTTGAAGAAGAAAAAATGAGCTTGATGTTCGCTAGATTTGTCAATTGTTTAAGAGTAGGATCTCCAACGAAAATGCCCTCTACACTTCTTAGAGTGTAAAAACCCTAGAAGTTCACCGGTGCTTCACAACTCTATGTGTTGTTGTAGTCATGGAGACTGCTAGAACAATGAAGGATGTTTCACCTCATAAGTTCGTGAAGGCGTACGCTGCTCATCTCAAACGATCAAGGAACATAGAGCTTCCTCGCTCATTGAACTAATATTGTGAAACACCATCTGGCTTGTGTAATGTCGGATGGTTTGTAAATTTGTAAAACACAATCCGTTTTTCACTATACCGGATGGTCCATACACTTATGACAGACACATGTGGTTTATTGGGTTCTAGGTGCATTTGATAATGTAACTACAACCCAGATCATTTGGGGTAGATGTTTGTAACTATAAATGATATTCCAAAATTGCAAGCAATCATCCAATCTTTTCAATGTTGGATGGTTTTTAAGCCTATAGTACACTATCCGGTCTTCTCCATACCAGATGGTTTGTGCTTCTATGAGAATCATATACAACCATGTGGTTTGTTTGGTTTTAAAGGAATTTGAGTGTGTTAGATCACCCGTGTAATTAATTATTGTAACTATAATTGATGATTCAAAATTGTAAGCAGCCATCCGGCCTGTGTAATGCTAGATGGTTTCTAAGTCTATAAAACACCATCTAATCTCTACTATACTGGATGGTGGATAGTCTTTGTAGTTGTGAGAATCATATAAAACCTTGTGACCTATTGGGTTTTAGATGAATTTGAAAGTCTAAATAATATTTTGTCACCTGAGTGATAGATATTTACAACCACAGTTGATTATTCAAAAATGCAAGGAACTATCTAATATGTAATACCGAATGGTTGCCAAGCATGTAAAACATCATTAGGTTTGTTTGTTGTCGGATGATGCCTAAATTTGTTGAAGACCATCTGATCTATTATATATCGGATGGTCTAGGCACCTATGCGAATCATATACAATTTTGTCCCTCTCATAATTTACTTCCATGGCAAAGGTTTCATCATCTTTAACACTACAACCCTATTGTCAACACTCAAAAATGAACACCTCACCCCCTTAAACTGTAAATCACCCATATAGACACCTAATTTGATCAGTCAGACATTACCAAAAGGCTCTTTGTACCCTAAAACCCTTGCCTATCATGTTTCACCTCGAAATACCTCTGTTTGCCCCTTGATCGAGTCAAAATTCTTTTTTAGCACACCTTATTGACTGGGACCTTGATCTCATAAATCCCCTAGATGCATGCCTCTAGACCCATTTGTCTCTACCAACAAGTCTGAGTCCCTCAAAAACCCCATCCTACCAAATTTCACCTAAAAAATCCACCCTTAGCCTTCAAATGAAGCAAGGTTCTATTTCACAAGCTATCATTTGCTTGCATAGCTTTCTTGTGATATAACACCAACACAGTAGCCTTTCTTGAGTAAATCTTGGCCACCCAAAAGTTGTTAACCCTTGGATCAGAATATTCTCTTATTTGAACACCCCCAAAAACCTCAAAATATCTAGAACAGCCCCTCACCCTTCTTCCTTCCTAGAATACCCTCAGATTCACACCATTTAGACTATTTTGCCCCTAAAACCCTCAAAATTCCCAAAAATGCCCCTCACCTTTCTTCTTACCCAGAATGCCCCTAAGTTACTTCACTTGGACTATGTCACCCCTAAGAACCATTAAAATACCCAAAATACCCTTAAAAAAGCCATTGTAATATGCCACACCGTAAGAAAAGGTGTGGCGGATGTGCATTGTAATATGCCTAGGTGGAAGTAATGGTCCCAAACAAAAAAATAGCCATTTTTTGAGAAAACAACATATTAATGTAGCATTAGAGAAACGACACCAAACATTCAAACATTAAGGGAGTGTTTTAAGAGAAAATTTGAGGCTGAATTTAAAAGTAATAATTTAGAGAGAGATTTTAGGATTGCTTTTAGGTAAATTTACATATGGCACATATTACATTATTTTTCATAGAACTAAATTCAAAAAAAAAAGGAAAACTGAGAAGTGAGAATGGAACAATGAGAGGCTATGTTATGTGGCTCGATTTGTTTTAGTATATAGTATTATAGTAAGACTAGTAAGGGACCATGCAATGCATGGGAAAGAGCACCCCTCCTTGTCCCTCACCTCCGTAAGTCAAGACACTCTACTCCATCCTTGCTCCGACCCCAATGGCGGGGTGGGCTCGAGGTGAGGCACCCATTTCCCGTTGGGGATGGGGATTCCCCAAAATTTCCCCGTCCTTAGGCAACTACCTAAAAATCTAATTTATGGATATTTTACAAATAGGATTATGAAAAATTTGGGGTATTTTAGGAATTTGATTATGACAATTTGGGGGTATTTTATAAATGAAATTATGGAATCCTAGGATTATAAATATATGAGAAAAACTTAGAGATATTTTAAAAATCAATGTTAAATCTATGGATATTTTACTAATTTACCATTAGATTCGTGGAATTATATGCACACCCCATCCCTATTTTTCCTATCCCTACCCCGTCTGTGCCCCGTCCCCGTTTAAGATTTGAGAAAAGTTGCCCCATTTAGGGTGGGTAGGGTAGGGACCTAGTTTTATAGGAAAAAATTCCATCGCTACAATTCTAATAATTTTCTATAACTAATTAACTAGCATTAAATTAAATAACAATAAATTACAATATTTTATGATAATTTCCAAAAAAATTATTAAAATTTCTATTTATTATAGTAATGTATAGTAAATTAATTATTTATAATATCAATAAGTTGGTGTAAATTATTTACTTTTTAAGCCTAAATTATTTACTATTAACCAAGGTAAATGTAATAATAGTAAATTAATGTATTTATGGTAAATTACATTATTTCCAATTAAAAGTAAACCATTTGTTGTTAATTAATGTAAAACCAGGTATGGTCGAAGTTAACCCAAGTGGTCTAGATCGGTGTGGATAGAGTTAATAATTTCCCTAAATTATTTAATAATTATTTATTGAAATAATAATAATGGATTGTTATTTAAATAATTATGAAACAATTTCTAATAGATTAATTTCCTAATTTTTAATAATTATTTAGTTGAATAATAATAAGATATTATTATTTAAATAGTTTTGGAGAATATTTTTTTCATAGATTAATTTCTTAATTTTTTAATTACTTATTTAAAAAATAATTATGGACTATTAGTTGAAGAGTTTCCCTAAATTATTTTATAACTGTTAAATATAATTATTGTTTCAAGATTAACACTAGTCAATGCCATCCCAATCTTTTTTGTAACCTATGAACCTCCTCAAGAGTCCATTGACCCATCCAATGGGGATTTTGATGTTTTCAATAAGGTTTTTAATTCATATGACTGGTTGTATGTGAAGCTAAATGGCAATTGTTGATCTATAAGCTTACCAACATAGGCTGATAAATCCATGGTAAATGGCATTGCTGACTTTGGTTGACTTGCATAAGAAATAAGCATGGTCCGCTTTCCCTCTAAAGCAACCGTTAAACCTTTAAACCACAATGTAAGTAAAAACAAAATATAAAAATGGAGAAAAGTGGTTGAAAAATTGACACGAAGCGCCAATTGCCTGTGGAAAATCTAGAACTAAAGGCCCATGGCCATGGCCGACAAAAATATATTTTCACTTTCTTTTGCATGTCTGTGGCCGAATGTTTTCATTAAATTTGGTGTTTGACTATTCCAAATTTGGTTTCTTTTGTCTAAATTTATTTAGTTGAAGCTTATAACCATATGAACGAAAAAAAATTGATTCTCTGGTTCTCCCTATCTTTTAAATTCTAGACATTAAGTGTGTGGAAATTCTAGCTTGACTTACTCAACAGGTCCCTAAATGTAACTGGAGGGATTCCTACTCCTATCACTCCAACTTAAGTCCAATTCCAACATGGATTCTTATCTACTGTAATCCATACCTACTTTCATGTTCAAATGTCTTTTTTCCCTGCTTCATTTGCATCAAATTCCTAATTCATGAATGGTATGGTTATGAATGCTTCCTAGCTGCCTAAGGCTAAGTCATAGTCAAAAATAATCACAAATGATTATTATTCCATTTTTTTTTAGAAAAGTAATGCATCTCATTAACTACCAATTTTTTTTTTTCTATCTTCCTGTGCATCACACGGGTTTTTTTATAAATGTTATTATGTGAAAACAAATATTCCCGATATTATTCCACTTTTTAGAACCGAATACATTTTAGAATTTCGTCCATGAGCACATGGCAAGTTCCTCTGGGCATATATATATATATATATATTGCCCGTACCCCAAATGCATAGCTCCCTTTATGCAAAAGCTCATTGGACTTGAAGCATATACAAGTACATGTCTGCCCATAACTTCTGCCAAACTTTATTTAATATCACTTGGTCAAACAAGCTAGAATATCATCTGAAAGAGGTGTTTAAGCTTAAAAACTTATGGGATTAACATTGATCCCAAGTCTCCTCTACAAACAATAAAAAAAACAAGTTGAGCCACCGTCAAGTTCACCATTACATTGTGTTTGGTTATATGGCTCATTGTCATTTATTTGATAAATGGTGCCAGTTCATCGTAGAGGCATTTATATCAAAAGGATATTTAGTAAGATTATTTATTAAATAAATATTTTATAAATTTCTACAAGAGTCAATCATTTGGGGAAATACCGTTTTTAATATTTGCCCCAACATTCACCCCTTTAGTGGTAAGAATCTTAAATGGTAAGATTATTTATGTATTGCATAATGGAGTTGAAGGGTCCCTTTGGCTTATAGTTAGAATTGAAATCGGAATGGAATGGTTCATTCTTATAGTTTGTTTGGTTTGGACAGAAATGAGAATTAAAATCACTAAAAATGAGATTTCATTCCCAAGAGATGGGCAGGGAATGACCATTCTCTCGAATGGAGAAATGTCATTACAACAAGAATGGAAATAAAATTCTGATTCCACCCAATCAAATAGTTGGAATCAAAATAGCCTAATTCCAATTCCATTCAAAACCTTTGTTCCTTCAAACCAAAAGGACACTAAATATTAAATATCATCAAATAAACATTTATTAATAACTTTCTTATTTTTCAAAATAAATTCAATACAAAATTTTTATTAAATAAACGGCTACGATACCAAACAACCTCTTAGGCGTTGGTAGGGATGTTCGCCGTACACCCTTGGCAACGAAATGAAATTGCAAGCAAAATGGTTAAACGATGTCAAATAATCGTAGCTACTATTTATCCCGATAGCTGACATATGATGGGACTGGACCAGTTTAATTTGCCAGTTGCGACAAAGCTCAACAAAATCGAAAAACCATTAGAGGACTGGAGAGTAAAATTAGAGTACGACCACGACCACAGGCACACTGCACACATGGAGATGGAGATAATGTCATTTCTATGGCAAAAGACATCACTAAACACTGGGCTGGAATCTCCTATCTGCCGTATGAACTATTCTGGACAGAACACAGAACAAATTCAGGCAAGCGTCCACATTTCAGGTCAATTGTTCTTGCCGAAAAATAGGGTCAATGCGGAAAATGTTAAAAGGGAAAGATTACAATCCTGATTCCAGGCTGAATACATGAGTGATTCTTTCTGCCCCATCACATCGCATTTGGAAAACTGAATTCCGGATAATTTGTTGGGTTACAGAGGTGCAGACAGGGATTAAAAGTCCGAATTGATTTGCGTGTCTCACGTTTTGAGCTTCTTACCACTAAAACATTTAAACCAAGTTAATTAAATGGATGGTTGAGAAGTTGAGATTGTTTTAATGGCGGATGTGCAAAGCGCAATCTCAACTCAAGCCACAGAAGCGGCAAGGCAACGAAGCAAGATAGATTCTGTCACAGTCAGAGCTCAGAGCTTTAAGCATCAGATGCAGGGATGGTGTTGCCAAATATAAAAGGTTGGAGTCTTTTCAGAGGGCGTGATGATTAGGGGTGCAAGGACGGATATGCCATTATTAGAAGGATTGCAGGACAGATATGTCTTTCTGACCTCCCTTCCTAACTAGTACTCGCTACTCAGTACTCAAGTCCCTCGTCCCTCGTCCCTCGTCCCTCCCCACCTTCACCCTTGGCTCAACTCGATCGACTCAATGGCTAAATCAGTAAATCCCAAACTGACCTGTTCATGGGCCGGGCTCGGGGCCAAATAGCTAACGGCTTTGGCCCCCCTTTTCTCTCTTTCCTTTACTCCCAACCCAAGAGTCCAAATCGAAAGCAACACCAACACAGTGGCCATGTCGTGTCACAGCAAAGGGGGACGATAGACATAGACCCTGGCTCTCTCTCGTTTGCGATTGCGTTGACGACGGGATCACGACTGCCCAGGAGAATGTCTTTTAGGCCCGAACTCTGACACGCCGAAAGCGACGCGTGGCTATTTTTATGGTGGTCCCCAATCTTTCTCTCTATCTCCCCCTCTTTTTTCTCTACTATCTGCCCTTTTTTTGGCGCAATTTTTTATTTGTTATAAAATTATTAAAAAAAAAAAAGAAAAGGGTGGGGGTGGGGAATGCGGAATGCCGGACTGGGGACAGGAGGAGACTGGGGAGTGGGGAATGGTGAGGCGCATGTTCAAAAGACCTCTGGGGAGTTTTCACGCGTATGGGGCCACACGAGTGGTCCCACTTCTGTGGACCATAACATGTGAAGGCTCCCGTCCCACGGAAGCCAAAGTCTTATTGGACACGTGTTCAGCAACGGTTGATCCAAGGAATAACAAAATTTTCTTTATAGAAGCGCGAATGCCGGAGCTTGTGTTGTGTTGTGCCACCTCTCTTTTTCTCTTTTTCTCTTTACCCTTTTTTGTGTTATCTATCTCTCCTCTGATCCTCTCCTCCGGTGGCCACCCACTATCGCCGTCGTTGACACGAACCCTAATAATTGAAGCATCGGCTGATTTTTGGCTTCAGGACCTTTGTCTTCTCCGTTCCACCTAAAGTTGACAAAGCAATATCTGCATATGGTGCAGGAAACGCGTTTTCCACAGATAAAATCCTGAATTCAGAAATCATTGTTGCCAAAAAAGAAAGAAATGTTACCGGAGAAGGCAACAACTCATCAAAAGTTCCTCCATTTGAAGAACAAAAATTGTTGGTTGATTGATTGTTTCTTTTAGGTTGGTTGCAATCCAACTCCTCCTGAGTCCTGAGTCCTGAGTCCTGATCCCCCCCTGGGTTAATTCGATTAAAGGAAGTAAAGTTGTTTTCAGAACCCGTCCCCCAAGCATAGAAAGAAAAGCAAAATGCGCCTGTGCTGTGCAAATCCCAGTCGCTTTTGTAACGGATCAACCACTGTCTGCCATTCCAACCAAATCCCAGTGCAAATTCTAGACATTGCTTTCTAGGGCTACGACGTGTGAACCGAAACTTGGGGTTACTGACTACAAAATGGTTGCATTATTGGTAGGTGAAGAAGGATTTAATTGGAAGAGCCAAACCAAAGCTGTTTGCTGGAACGTACCATCATCTAAATGTCTATCCCCATTGTAAACGCAGCGACCCTCCCGAGTCCTGCTCGCTCAATGCGCATTACCCATGAGTCCTCGATTCGAATCATGGACAATTTGTTTAATTGTTGTTGTTTACCCAAATCCAAATTGGACGAATCTACCACCACTCACTTTGGTCTGCCATTGCCCACTTTGACTGACGGTGCTGGCTGGCATCCGAGCGACCTGGTTGGTGGTGGTGTACAGTGTACTGTTCCAGGCACAAACCCCAATCGAGCCACTCCCCCCTCACCCCAGCCCCCAGCCCCCCCCCCCCCCCCCCCCCCCTTTTCTCTTTTTTGCTCTGGACGATGCGAGCCCAATCGCAACCTGACGCACCAACTCCTCACTCCTCAAGACTATTCTTGTCAATTGAAGAATATATATATATATTTTTTTTGTAAGCAACGAGTCTATGCAACTCCAAATTGACGAAAAGACCCTTACTCTATTATAGTAGTTGATTTGTTTAGAGTAAAAACAAATAAAAAGTGCAAGCGATAAGCCCCTATCCTGTCCCTCCACCTAAAACTAAAAAAGAAAGCCAGGGCACAAAGATGAAAGACAACCGCTCACACTTCACCATCTCTTTCTCTCTCATCGGTCCTACCCCCTACTCACTCACTTTCCCATCATCATCATCATCTCATCTCATGTATGCATGTAATACATGCAGCATGCATGATGTTTATGTATATGCATGTATGATGATGATGGTATACGGAGATGCGATCATGACGAAGCCGCTGATGTTATAAAGCTTCTGTCTAGAAATAAGGAGAAACCGAGGCGCATGCAAAACCCTCATAATTCTGTCCTCTCTGACCCACGCAACCTATCCCATGCCTGGTGTTTTTTTAAGTTTCGGATTCCAACATTACGCATGAACCCTCTCCCTTCCCCCATGCCTTTACTTTTCTTTTAATTTACCACCTCCGCCATCGCCTTGTCTGGCATTCTGATTGTCTGGTTGATTGGGTATTTTGGGGATGATATTACGAGTAGGCAATTCGGCGATTCGGCTCCACTCGAACTCGATGCATTTAATGCAATTACCTTGATTTCCCGGGGGCAGTTTATTAACGACGAAGGTCATTTTCGTCCAATAATACCGTTTATAAGGTCTGCTCCATTTTTTTTTCTTGCACAGCGGAGAGAGCTAAGCCGAAGTTGTCGAACCACTGTAAGCAAACAGCAAGAGATGAAGGTGAGGGTTTCTGTCTAATATCTTTGGTTCTGTCCATGCTTTTCCTGCTGAAATTCCGAAGGAAAAGGAGAGATAGAGCTTTAGGGAATCGCCATGGCTGAAATCTTTTATTAAGTCATGAATTTTCAGTTCGTTTCAGCAGGGAGGTCCAACACATAAAATCGGTCTTCCTAGTATTTATTCCTTGGCTGTTGTATTATTGTGCAGGGAAAGCCTTCCTTTTCGTATTTTTAGGTCCTAGGAATTTAGGATGTTTCAAAGATTAGGAACCATATACTGAAGTCGACGGAGGAACCCCTCGAAAAGATGAAGATCGCTTCTGCGGGTTCCCTCTCTTAGAAGAGTGTGAACAAGATCGTGAAACCGCTCGTACGAGCAAGGTTCCGTCGTTGATGCTGCTTTCGTGTCTGTTCTTTCTGTTTGCCTGAAGGAACAACGAAAGGAAGCTCGGATCTTGAGAAATCTCTGGTTCCAATTCTTATTTGAAGTTTTAAATGTCAAGAAAGTAGCGTTTCTGAACGCATTCTGCGGGGACAACCAAGTTCAGCTCGGTTCTGGGGTCACGAAGGGAATCGGAGCATCGACGCATTCGAATTGTGTCGACCCGTCGGAAAAGAACTAACTTCGATCTCGAGGAATATCTGGTGTGAAAGTTCCTCCACTTCCCTCTTCCCTCTTGTTTATTTTGATTTTCTCGTTAGCTTCGGAAGACGGGAAGGAAAAAAAAGATATTAGACGGAATGCTTTTTTCGACTTTGTTCTAACGAGGTTTAAAAGAGGAAGAGGATAGCGTATTATACAGTTTCGGGCTTGAGCGGTTGAGCCTGCGAGTCTCAACTTCTTCGGTGGATATAAAAGCCTCAGAGCCTAACACGGTTGTGAGAGGCTGGAGAGGAGTTCGTTTGAGGTGGTTTACCGCTCCGATCTCGAAAGATCTATGTTTTCTTGTGTTCACCGCTGCCTCATAGTGAAGAAAGAAGGACAACGACGTTTTAGTTTGGGGAACACCAACTGTATTTCTTATTTATTTTTGTTTCCCTTCGCCCGAGCGCTTCGAGATTGTTAGAGAAGAAGACTTGGAAGTTAGAGACTCTTTGAAGCATTTCCTTCTTCAATGTTTCCTTTGACTTCTGGAGGAGAGGTAAGTATTAAGCCGAGTGAGAACTTTGTATCAATGCCAGAGGAGCTTAAACTGCCAACCCCACCTCTTGCTTGCTGATTATTTGAATCTTGAGAGCGGTCGAGAATTGCTTCTTGTGATCTCAGAGTCTCAATTCTTGCTAGTCGAGCACCTCAAACTAGTGGTTTGCTTCTGCTATTTTATCATCTTTAATTGTGAAGTTATGATGGCTGTTACGGCGTCCTGCAAGGATGGTAAAGGTGGAATGGAAAATGGAAAGTATGTCCGTTACACACCTGAGCAGGTCGAAGCGCTTGAAAGGCTCTATCATGAATGTCCAAAACCTAGTTCCATTCGTCGGCAACAGCTGATCCGAGAGTGCCCGATTCTCTCCAACATTGAGCCTAAGCAGATAAAAGTCTGGTTCCAGAATCGAAGGTATTATGAATTCTGCTTCTGAATTTTATGTCCATTACCAATTTATTAGTTTACATATAATACAAACTGTTTTTCTTCTTCAGATGTAGAGAGAAGCAAAGAAAGGAGGCTTCGCGCCTCCAAGCTGTAAATAGGAAGCTGACGGCTATGAACAAGCTCTTAATGGAGGAGAACGACAGGTTGCAGAAGCAGGTTTCGCAGCTGGTGTATGAGAATGGTTACTTCCGCCAACAGACTCAGAGTGTAAGGAGTTGTATTGTTATACTTTCTTCTTTGTTTTTTGGTACTTGTTGTTCTTCATTCTATTTTAACGTTTATTAATTTGTAGCTTGTGAGCATGTTAAATTCATCCTTGTTTCCTGAAGTTGGGTTTTGAGTTTGATTTTTTGTCTTGCAGACGGCCCTTGCCACCACGGATACGAGTTGTGAATCAGTGGTGACCAGCGGCCAACACCATTTAACGCCTCAGCATCCGCCAAGGGACGCTAGTCCTGCAGGGTTAGTGAAATACTGTAAATTTTGATAGGTCCTCTATTCTCGTGCTTTGTGACGACCTTGTTGTTGTGTGGCTTCTAAGGTTTTGTTTGTATTTTCCCTAGACTTTTGTCCATTGCGGAGGAGACATTAACAGAGTTTCTTTCGAAGGCCACTGGAACTGCCGTGGAGTGGGTCCAAATGCCTGGGATGAAGGTTGCCTCTCTCTCTCTCTCTCTCTCTCTCTCTCTCTCTTTCTTGTCTATTTGTCAATGTGCCAATACTCAATTCTCCCTATTGGATAACAAACATAGTTTTAAAATGAACGTAGCTTCCCTATGCTTTTTGGTGTTTTACATAATACGTCTTCAAATTTTTGAAAAATCTAGGTGCTCTTAACTTCTTCTGGCATACACGATCACTTAAATATCTTGTTCCTTGCTAATTGTTTTTGTTTTTCTGTGCAGCCTGGTCCGGATTCCATTGGAATCGTTGCTATTTCTCATGGTTGCACTGGTGTGGCAGCACGAGCCTGTGGCCTGGTGGGCCTTGAGCCTACCAGGGTGAGTTCTTTTTTCAACATTGTATTTTTTCATTTATTCCTCAATTGTTGCAATTCTCCTTAATTGTCAGTGGTTTTACTAATGAGAACGGTTTAATTCAATATGCTCCTTCAGGTTGCAGAAATCCTCAAAGATCGGCCTTCATGGTTCCGTGATTGCCGAGCTGTGGATGTCCTCAATGTGCTGCCCACTGGAAATGGTGGAACCATTGAGCTGCTCTATATGCAGGTAGGTGTTAATTGTTGGTGTAATACTCAAACACATGCATATGTTTCTTAGTTATGGTCCGTATCATAAACTTATGTTAACTTATTTGTTTTTCATTTGGTTTAGCTGTATGCACCAACAACTTTGGCTCCTGCTCGTGACTTCTGGTTGTTGCGCTACACTTCTGTTTTGGAGGATGGTAGTCTTGTGGTATGTAGCTCCTGGATGGCCTTCATTGGGATTGCAAAAAAAACCTGCAACCTTATAGCAGCATGTCTTCACTTTCTGTTTTCTCTTTCTGATTCTTTTTTTTTTGGAGCTATTCTGATGATTACATATGTACTATGAAATGGTCAGGTCTGTGAAAGATCACTTAGCAACACTCAGGGTGGTCCAAGCATGCCTACAGTGCAAAATTTTGTGAGGGGAGAAATGCTACCAAGTGGGTATTTGATAAGACCATGTGAAGGGGGTGGATCAATAATACATATTGTTGATCATATGGATTTAGAGGTACATGAATTATCTGCTGTATTTTTGCTACAAGTTTTGTGATTGTGTTTTTCCCTTTTTGGGTTAAGAGATATGTATGTTCTACGAGTTAGCTGTTCATTACTTAGAATTTCATTTTGCGAACCAGCCATGGAGTGTACCTGAAGTGTTGCGCCCACTTTATGAATCATCAACTGTGCTTGCTCAAAAGACAACAATGGCGGTATGCCTATCACTTCCATTGTTTTTTTTTAATCTTTATATAGGTTCAGTAACTGGACTGAAAAAACCAATTACTGGACATGTTGATTTGAAAAATCAAATTTGACCGTCCATTGTAACTTTTTTTTTCTCCTAAAAGGAACAAGTCACATCCTAATAGAGCAAATTTTTTCCGTTATCCAAAATTGCTAGGCAATGTTTGGTTAAGATGGTAGGTAGAGGTGGTAACGACTCAATATTAATATTTTATGTTTCTATTATTTTTTGCTGTTTCTATTAGGCTTTACGCCACCTGAGGCAAATTGCTCAAGAAGTTTCTCAGTCAACTGTCACTGGTTGGGGTAGAAGGCCAGCAGCTCTACGAGCGCTTAGCCAGAGACTTAGCAGGTCTGTATACTTAAATTAACTTTAAGATCAGCTAATTGTACTGGTTTGCAAATGTTTCAATATTATAAACTTGATAAAATTTGTTTTGCAGGGGTTTCAACGAAGCTCTTAATGGTTTTACTGATGAGGGATGGTCCATGATGGGAAATGATGGCATGGATGATGTAACCATCCTTGTAAACTCCTCGCCTAGCAAAGTAATGGGTGTCAACCTTACCTTTGGTAGTGGATTTCCAGCTATGAACAATTCTGTCCTATGTGCAAAGGCATCCATGCTCTTACAGGTCAGAATTGTGGCTATTTACACTTTTGCTGTATTTGTTTGTGAACTTTTTTTGGGGTGATAATAACATTGGGTGGTTTGCATGCATATTTTTGGCAATTCTGCTGGATTAAACATAAATTTTTATTAATTATTAAATTTTGTTTATATGGTATCGACCTAGGAAGTTTGTTATTCTTTATTGGGTGTTAATTCTTGATAGATATTTCTGCTTTTTTCCCCTGGCTTATGGTTTCGTTTTTATTAAAAATACACAACTTAAATTGTATTTCATGATGTTTTAATATTTTACATTTGATTTAAATAAATGCTTAAGTGTACTCTTTATTGTTTTCCTATTTCAATTATATTTACTTTTGGTAGATATTCAATGCATAGTTTGAATCTCTTCCACTTTCAAGATTTTCTTCCCATTGTTACCATTGTTTAAGTGGGTCCCACCTTTGTAAGTAAATCCTGAGCATTCTACTTGAAATGCAGCTACTATTGGATGGAAAACCTTTAGTGAAAAGTTGAATGAAGAAACTTTAGGCTCAGTTTGGGAAGAGTGCAAATACAAGGTTTAAAAATACTGGATACAAGGTTATGCACTCAACATTTTTGTTTTTGCAGTCTGCCCAAATGGAGCCTTTGGTACTGATAAAGCAATTGGAAAACCTCTTCTCCCATTTTTTCTGCTTGAAACCAAAACTGGGTTTGCAATTTTAATATTTAAAGCATAAGCATAACCCATTGGAATATTTGAAAAATACAAGGACAATCCTGGGGAGTTGATATTCCAATGGAAAATGCATAACCCATTGGAATATTTGAAAAATACAAGGACAATCCTGGGGAGTTGATATTCCAATGGAAAATTCATTTGATTTGTTAAGCAATTGGAAAACCTCTTCTCCCATTTTTTCTGCTTGAACCAAAACTGGGTTTGCAATTTTAATATTTAAAGCATAAGCATAACCCATTGGAATATTTGAAAAATATAAGGACAATCCTGGGAAGTTGATATTCCAATGGAAAATTCACTTGATTTGTTCTGCTTGTCCTTCATTGTTTCATTGCAGAATGTGCCTCCCGCGATACTTCTCAGATTCCTGCGAGAGCACCGATCAGAATGGGCTGACAGTAATATTGATGCTTATTCAGCTGCTTCACTGAAAGCTGGCCCTTGTAGCTTACCAGGATCTCGTCTTGGAAGTTTTGGTGGCCAGGTTATTCTTCCATTGGCTCACACAATTGAGCATGAAGAGGCAAGTAATTTGCTTTGTCAGGATACTGTACACTAACACCTGTTTTTTTAATGATTTTGATGTTACCTTGTATTAAATGTTGTTTTCCCAATGCAGTCTCCTGATTATTGTCAGGATTCTGTACACTAACAGCCATTTTCTTTGTCAGGATACTGTACATTAACACCTGTTTTTACTGATTTTGATGTTACCTTGTATTCAATATTGTTTTCCCAATGCAGTCTCTTGATTGTTGTGCATCTGACGTTATTGTTCTTGTTGTGTGCAGTTCTTGGAGGTAATTAAATTGGAAAGTATTGGACATTGTCAGGAGGATCCAATGATGCCGAGAGACATGTTTCTTTTGCAAGTAAGCATTCTTTACTCTCCTTTTAATTCATGTGAATCTCTCATCTAAGAACCACTGGAGAAAAGCAACCAAAAATACTTCGGAAGAAACTGCTCATAGTTTTGCAACCATAAAATATAAAGGAATGTGAAGAACTATGAAACCACAATGTAAAGAAAATCTGAGTTTTATGTGTGTGTTTGAGGGAGAGAAAGCTTCTTTGTTATTTGGCTAATTGCATTAAAGTAACTTTTTTCTTGTTATCAGTTTAAAACTGATTCTTTCATTTTTGCATTATTACTGCTGCAGCTATGCAGTGGTGTTGATGAGAATGCTGTTGGCACTTGCGCTGAACTCATTTTTGCTCCCATTGATGCCTCTTTTGCTGATGATGCGCCCCTTCTACCTTCTGGTTTCCGGATTATTCCTCTTGACACAGGGGTGGTATGTCTTTAAGTAACTGGCTTATGACAGCCTTTTTTTCCCATTTAACTTCTTCAAGCATATATGCAATCAGAACATTTTGATCATTAAAATTAGATGAGTTGTCTCTTGTATGCTTTTATTATGGAATTAGAGACATTATGTCATCTTTCTATGACTGTCCCTTTTTTGAGTTTGAATTGCATTTGTCAACACCATGCAGGATGCTTCAAGTCCAAATCGCACACTAGACCTTGCTTCTGCTCTTGAGGTTGGGACTGCTGGTAATCGAATATCTGGTGATTATTCTGGCAACACTGGAAACATGAGATCTGTGATGACAATAGCATTTCAATTTGCATTTGAGAGTCACTTGCAAGAAAATGTAGCATCCATGGCTCGACAATATGTTCGCAGCATTATATCTTCTGTTCAGAGAGTGGCTCTGGCACTTTCACCTTCTCGTCTAAGTTCTCATTCTGGGCTTCGGCCTCCACCAGGCACTCCTGAAGCACACACCCTTGCTCGTTGGATCTGCCATAGCTATAGGTCTGTTACATGAACTCATCATCATCAAAACATCCATAGTTGCAGTTGTTGGCATGTCTGCATTATGCTCAAATCGGAAATTGCTTTCATTTCTTGTTGTATTCAGTCATGTAAATCGATTGTCTACACTGTTGACAGGAACTTTTTGGGTGTGGAACTACTAAAACCCAGCAGTGAAGGAAGTGAATCCATTCTTAAAACTCTTTGGCATCACCAGGATGCTATCATGTGTTGCTCTTTGAAGGTGAGTGCTTGAATCTCTATTTCTCCACTTCAACATAGTTGTCTAAGAATAATTTCATTTGTTCTGTGACTACAGTAATTTCTTTCTTGTACATCATTGTTTTTGACTATTCAATTTTCATACAAGTTTGGTTGCCTTATAGACATGATCTTGCGTGTATTGAGATTTATTGTCTGCTCTGATTTGAGAGATGGATCTCTTTGCACTCGGTAACAATGATGTGCTTTATTGCATTTCAAAAGACAAGTTTTCACCCTGTCTCCCCCCACCCTGAGAAAAGGTTTTGTGGATGCATTTTGGACTGAAGGTGTAGCATAAAGATTAATGTCATAAGGATGATATAACTACTGATGAGCTTGAAAGATTAGATATATATAGAAAAGATGACCAAATTGAAGATATAAACATGAGCATAGTTTTCAAGGTGCCAAGGTGAGGGTAGGCAACAGGGGGTGCCTTGTCGCCTAGGCGATGAATTTTTTCAAGTAAAACTCATGTATCCTACAGTAGTTTCCTAGGTTCCATAACAAAAGGAATTAGTATATAAACATGAAAAATGGATATTTTAGTTTAGTAATGTCTGTTTTATAATTATAATCTCAAAAAATTAAGAATATAAAAGCATTTTATAACACAATTTACAAAACTACTTAGCGATTAATTTGGCACAGGTTGTCTTATGGCTCAACTCCACTGGAATATGCTACTTAGAATTCTCACACAAATTTTGAAATATGATTGTGGCATTTATAAATATTATAACAAGATGTTACAAATTATAGGACTGCAATTCTCAAACGAAGTCTTCAAATAGAAGAAATTAAATAGGTTCCTAACTGCCAAGTAAAAGGACATTTACAAGCTAGCAGTTTTACTAAATTAGGGCCTTAACATAGAGCACCCCAAATCACTGTTGCATGGACACAGGAATCAGAATCTAATTTGTGATGACTCGAGTCAGCAAGATGAAAAAACAAGGAGTCATAAACATGTCTAGAGACAAGTACAAACTATTGAACACCATATTTTCTTGACTTTTAACATTATAAACCTATAGAATTTTTAAAAGGTTGTCTTTGTCACTTAATACCCTTTCATAGGGAAAATGGCAATCAATTTGTGCAATTACTTTTCATTTATGTCAAATAAGCAAGGGAGAAAAAAAAATCACATAAAAGTGTCACTCAAGAATCTCGGGAAGGTTAGAGTCTAATGTGTTTCTTACGCAGACACTTCATCCATTTGTGACGAGTGATCTATGTTTTCTAACTCTTGTACCCTTTTTAATTTCTACAATCTCATATTACAAATATAGAATTGCAGTATATCAAGCAATCTATTTTAGGAGGAATATGTAATATGTGTAGGAAATATCACACAGCTGGTATCTAATTATTTAGAAGAAATGAAGAATGCATCATGGAAGCAGACTAAAAAATATGGTGTCTCAAGTAGAACATGAAAGAAAATGTGCAATGTGAATTGAGGTGTGACACCTGATATGCGTTCTAGAATGTAAGGTTTACTTGAAAAGTGCCTGGGAGATAGTCAACACGGTAAGGATGTATTGCCACTGTGCTGAGTTGCTGTTGTTAAGTTGTACTGTGGGAAATGTTGGACAAAGGATCAGACACCATAATGCAATAAAGAAATAAAAGCATGAAAACATGGTTTTTGTGGCTCAGCTGTGTGCCTATGTCCATTACTAAATTCTTCAAAATTACAGTTAGGTGTGCGATGTAGATGATCTAGTTCGTAATCCTAAATGTTTGATGAAACTTTTCTCTTACCCTAGGAAATACCTAAAATGAGGTTTCCACTTGAACTGGAAGCCATATGAGATGGCTTTTGAAGTTCTATGTTCAGGAGTCCATGATAGAATTTGATGCACAAGCACGATAAATCAAACATTGTAAACTTACAAAAGTGACAAATGTGCATGCGATTTTCAGCATCTGTCCTCATGAAATCTTCTGGAGCATAAAATGGCTAGACAAAGTCTGGGAAGCTCTGAGATTCCATAATATTGCTTTTGCCAGTAAGGAATTCCACAAATCTGCAATATTAGCATGGATTTAAATGACTATATATGGGAATCGGAAATTTATCAAATATATAAGGGTATATATTGGTAAATAGGAAATCAAGAGTAATGCAAAACATGGATGATCTTGGTCCTCTTTTATTCCATTGCTTCTGCTCTCGAATGTAAAGACAGTATTTTGGTTAGCCATTGTTAGAATGTAAAGATGCATCACTAGATGTTTCAGAGTTTCAAATCTGCCATTGTTTATAACTGTGCTCTTTTTTTCTCTATTACCTTGACATTAAAGTTTATTTTATGATGTAATTTTTGCATTTTTTGTAGGCACTGCCAGTTTTTACCTTTGCAAATCAGGTAGGTCTGGACATGCTCGAGACAACCTTAGTTGCATTGCAAGACATTACTCTGGAGAAGATATTTGATGATCATGGACGAAAGACGCTCTGCTCAGAGTTCCCACAGATAATGCAGCAGGTTTTGTACTGCCCTTTGAACACTAAGCTTATTATTTTTTCTGTTGTTGTTCTTGAAGGGATTGTTTTAGAATTACATGTAGTTAGATGTTTCATTTTTCTTTGGACTTGGTTTGGTAAGAGTACAAATACACATATCTACAGTGCAAATACATACAAAATCGTACAAAATACAAGGTTTTGCAGTCTACATATTTGTATTTATACTCTTTCCAAACTGAGCCTTAATATAGTTTAACAGCATAAGTTCATCATATAAAGGATTCATTGCTGGGATTTTATTAAGAAGCTAAAAAAGACTTTCTTCTTGAAATCCTTAGTCAATCTCACTTTGTTCTTGAGGACCCTATTTTAGAGAAGTGCGTCCAGATGCTGCTGAAAACCAGTATGAAGTGACTTTGAATTCCCTTTACTACCAAGAGGGGATATATTTCATCATCACCAACTTGAACCAAATGGCTTGGTTTTTCTGATGCATTATTTGGTGTTCTTTAATGTTGTGGAATCTTCTTATTTCACTTTATTATCTTTTTTTTTTTTCATCTTCACCAACTTGAACCAAATGCCTTCTTTTTTCTGATGCATTTTTGGCGTTCTTTAATGTTGTGGAATCTTCTTGTTTCACTTTATTATTATTATTATTTTTGCAAACTAGACCTTCCCAATTTCCTACTTTTTTTTCTTACAAAATAGGATATTTCTAATTTTTTAACTTGTCTTTTGTTATTTCCTCGATTGCTCAACATCCTATGCTTCTTCATAGGATGTTTTATTACTTCTTTTGGAAATTCGTCAATAATGTTCATGGTATTGGTTGGTAATTTGAGTCTTACAAGGCACATTTCTCCTTGCATCTCCAATTCTGTGTACCTCCACTTCAATCTCTTTTTGTGGTTATCTCAGATCAACAAGCCATAACAACCAACCATTTGGGGTTTACACATCCTGCCCCACGTGTCATCAGTGCACAAAATCCCAGAGCAATATCTTCTGTCAAATTG
The DNA here is from genome assembly GCF_055504915.1 of Nelumbo nucifera. NCBI lineage: Eukaryota > Viridiplantae > Streptophyta > Magnoliopsida > Proteales > Nelumbonaceae > Nelumbo > Nelumbo nucifera. Next base: position 7,129,487 of record NC_142654.1, on the reverse strand, counting down.
TCGCCTTTAGATAATTCTTCAGTCCTTGCTACTTCCATACTGTTCTGTTTGGACTATGGCCCACCAACTGGATAACTTGGGTCAAATATATTATTGCATTTTTCTGTAGTGGTTGACCTTATGTGTGGTAGAGAATAATATATAGAATTCAAGTAAATGTGGGCAATCTATTTTCTCAGCATAGTTGTTCACTGTTCTATTCTATTTCGATTCATTGCAGGGGTTTGCATGCCTCCAAGGTGGTATTTGCCTATCAAGCATGGGCAGGCCAGTCTCCTACGAAAGAGCCGTAGCCTGGAAGGTGTTGAATGAAGAGGAAAACGCTCACTGCATATGCTTTTTGTTTGTTAACTGGTCTTTTGTCTGAGGTTCAACGTCCCAATCAGAGCATCGGACAGGAAGAACGAGTAAAAGAAAACAGAACTTCTTTTACTTTTCCTTTTGTTATCATCTCTCCCGCTTTTCCTTTCTGGAATGGAGACACTGGAATGCCTCGGTAATGTTTAGTGAACCTCGGAGGTTAATTCTGGGCCCTACTTTTGTTATCATAGATTTTGAGATTGTGCTTGAATCTATTGGGTCATGTGCCTCTCTGCTTCGCTGCCTGTTCTGTGACTCGAGGTTCATCTGGGTGAAACCCGGATGGTTAGACATACGTATATGCTCACTCGTTGGCCAAATTCTGTGATGTGGCAATCTCTCTCCTGCTTTGAGTGCGCTATAGTGTTTGCTGATTCCCGGGCCAAACCTCTCCCATATTCCTGTCATCTTTTGTAGCCCAACATTTCATTTGCGAGGTCATATATCTGAGCAGCTACATTAAAAGTTCAATCTGGTTGGATGAATGGAGCTTACGTGAAATGGAGGGATTGGAACAACAATGGGAGATTCCTAGAGGTTGGCTTACTCCAGCAACCCAACGGATTGAACATTCATATTGTACCTTTCTGGTACTTGGGCTGTGCTTTGTTATCTGGGTTGCATAGCCGTAGGGTTCCCGTATACAAGTTGTCCATGCACGATTGTCACAAGTTCTTTGATCAATCCAAACTTGGGTCGATGCTTTTACATTTCAGACGTAATTCCATATTTTCATTTTCAACCGACGTTTACTGGACTAGGAAATATCTAGTGTATTTATAACGTTGAAGATATAGTTTTCAGTTCTCACAAGATTGTGTTAGACACTTGACACCGTTCTTAAATCTTTTCACTTTTTTTCCAACCTTTGAGGCACGGGATCACTTATTTCCCTTAACATTTTGGATATAAATATAATTCCAAGGTTTAATATCACTTGATTTCATCATTAATAAAGTTTCTCCTTTCGCCATAAAAACGTCGCCGACCTCCCCGAGTCTTGAAGAATGTTTTTGACCTCTAGTCCTCTACCATCTTGGTCTGAGGTGAAATCCGTTACGCCTGATGGTATTTGGCTTTTGGGTTAAAACCCAAACCAGGCAGGCCCTTTGCCATGTATTTAGGTTTCCACCTTAACGTTTTTTCGTCCAGTTGAAGGTGGTGTCGCATCGATACATCTAGGGCTGGTGTTTAGCTTTCATTCCATTGTGCAGTGATAAAGCATGAATAACTCGAGGTCGTGGTTCGTTCCAGGCTTCGGATTCCTTGGCTGGAGCCTGGATCCATGGCGCATGATGGGGTCCCTTTCAGTCGAGTGAGAGGTGATCCAAGCCTCACGGGTGCAAAGCTAAAACTTCGTTGAGTATTGCCAAATGCTAACCCCAATCACAGAACGCTTGGCAGGATAGTTATTTTGTCATATTGGGGCAAGGGCCTGGCCAGGCAGGGCCCTGATGGGAACTAAACCAGAGTTGAGATCATTACGTTGCAGAATTCAAAGTTCAGATGGCAGAACAGACCGACACTGTGGAATCTACCCGCTCCAGACCTTGCATTCCGCGCTGGCACGGACGTTAATTGATGGGCATAGTCTTGTAATAGCACCTCCTGGCTCCGGCAGCGTGCTTGGCAGCTGGTGTTTTGTGTTCTAGCTCAGGTGTTCTTTGTTGAGATGCGTGGTAACCAGTGGCAATGGCATTGATGCTTGCCGAGCTGGTTCCCTCGTTTAATCTTAAACAGGAAAAGGAAAATTGCCAATCCCATGGAAGAGAAATTAGGGTTATATAGCAGTCTCTTCTCTCTTGTGTGGTTGTTAATTTTTGCCAAGAGGATCTTGTAACATTCATTTGTAACACTCTGGAATAATATATATCTCAAGTGAAAAGTAGGGGTCAGGATCAGGTTCAGACCAACCAAGAACTAACCGTGCATCGTAATCATCTCATTTTAATGTAAGCGATAAATCTAATTATAGTTCTTAAAAGGGTGTTAACTTGGTAGAATCTCAAACTAGCAACAACAAAGAAAAGTGGGTAGTTGATTTCAGTAATGGCTTAGCATCATTTCTAGTCCTGTGGTAGTATAGAGTTTTGAATGGTTGTTCCGTGGACAGTCTGTCCTAAGCTAGGACTCCTTAGTCCTTACCATGATGCATTTGCATTATAGACCAGTCCCAGAAAGGATACATCCATTGAATGATTCATCAGAGAATTTAATTCCATCACCATTACTCTATATGACTCAAGGCATATTGTACCAGTGCCTTCATATACAGCTCAAAAGCCCATAACACAGTCAGAACGTTTACTTAATTAACATGATTTCTTAGACCTTTAATTAATCTAAGTTCTTCATTGCCCAGATACTCAAAGATACCTGGGGAAATTTAGTTTCAGTGGTGCAAAAGGCAAATGCAAGATACCCGTGAGGTTAGGTGAGGGAAGGGATCTTGAAAGCCGACACCACAAAACCTATAATATATTATTGTGAAAGAGAAAAATCATAGTTCTACTTCTACCAAATTCATGAATAATAGGGAAAAATGTTAAGTTTGACTCTCAGAAGTTGTAGTTATTAACATGCCCGTAGAAAAGAAATGCTTTTGCAGTAATACTCGCATGTTTTATAATTGTCCCTCTATTTCTGTTAGCCTTGTCTTTGTACCATAATTACTTCACTTTGTACCCTTTGCATGAAAATTCAAATTTACGGTCCTTGATTAAGCATTGGAAATATATGGGTAAAATCTTCTCAATTAATTGCTACATCTAGAGTTCCAATTAGTATAATAGTACTGCCTTTTGTTTCCTTCTGTTACAGCAGAAGTTATTGGATCAATCACCCTCTATCAATTTCAATTTAAGCTTGTCCATCCCGATCAGGGAATGTATGTGTAGTCAAATTCAAATATAACTCTATGTGGTTATAGCAATTCAAACATTCACTTTGACCCCCAGCATATGTTGACACTTAAGTCACTTCATGAAGAATAACCAGTAATCCCAAGCTAATATGTTCTTTGTTTTCACTTCAGTGGTAGACACAGCTCACAAGTTGGTGTCTTTGGCAGCCTACCATTGGATAGAATGTTTCTAAATTTGGACCGGAATTTTGTAACTGGCTAACAAATGAACAAAATATATAAAAGTTGTTTAGGCTGAACTAGGAACAGTGCCAAATAGTGAAAGTCACAATAGTAGGTAGTGAGATAATGAACTGGATCGGTGATGAACCAACTGTCCCTAGTATATTTATATTAACGGCGTTGTGTATGTACAAGGAGTTTTCTCCTATCATGGAAACTTCAGGGATAAGAAGATAAGAATTACATGAGAGAGCTACATGATAAGAATTACATGAGAGAGCTATATGATAAAAGCTCCATGTGCATATCGATCAAGCACATGGAGCTTGTTATGTAGAGCTGTAAATTGTTCGCCACCAAGGGGCTTGGTGAGAATGTCAACAATCTGATCGTCGGAGGAGATGAACTGGACCCGAAGACGTCGAGTAAGCATCAAATCACGAAGAAAGTGGAAGTCAAGTTCGACATGGCGAGTATGTGCCTGAAATGCAGGATTGGCCGCGAGATAAGTGGCTTCGATTTTATCACACCAAATGGTGGGGGGTTCAGGGAGGATGATACCGAGATCCCAGAGAAGAGATGCTAGCCAAAGTACTTCGATGGCCACCATGGCACATGCTCAAAACTTAGACTCCGTGTTGGAGAATGTGACAGTGGCCTATTTACGAGAACTCCACGCAACCAAATTGTTCCCCAAGTAGATAGCAAAACCATCGGTGGAACAACGATCATCGGGACAGCCAAGCCATTCAGCATCTGATTACACTTGAAGTGCAGAGACAAAGCCTTGGAATAAACACAAGCCATGAGAGATGGTATGTTTGAGATAGCAGAGTATCCATTTAACTGCAACCCAATGCACCTGTGGGAGATTGTAAGAACTAAGAGACCTCACTGATGGCAAAAGAGATGCCAGGACGGGTGATAGCAACATAATGCAGGGCCCAACAATACTTCTGTATTTAGTAGGGTTAGAGAGAGGTTGGCTGTCAAATTTGGACAGCTTAGTGCTAGAAGCCATTGGAGAAGAAACCGACTTAGAAGTATCCATGTGAGTTCGGTGTAACAGATCACATATGTACCATTGTTGGCTTAGGGTGAGTCCATTAGAATGCCGGAGAAGTTCAATACCTAAAAAATAATTAATAGGACCAAGGTCCTTGAGAGAGAAATGACGTGATAAGTGCATGATGCACTCACAAATAGCCGCATTAGAGGATCCGACCATCAAGACATCATCAACGTAGACCAATAGATAGAGAGTCACGGAGCCAGAGGAATAAACAAAGAGAGTAGTGTCTATATTTGAAGTTCGCAAGCCCATTTTTAAAAGTTGATCCGTAAGGCTTGAATACCAAGCATGGGGAGCTTGTCGATATAAGGCTTTGTGGAGCTTGCATACATGGTTAGGCTTGGAGGGTCCTTGATGCCTTTTGGTTGTCAAACAAAAATATCTTCATGAAGCACACCATTCAGGAAGAGTAGAGTGTGGATCGTGACGGGTTTGACTACCGTGTTGAAGGTGGTGGTGAAGTCAACTCCAGGAACTTGCGTGAAGCCTTGAGCAACAAGGCAAGCCTTGTAACGGTCGATGGTAACATTAGGCCTGCGTTTGATTTATAAATCCATTTGGTGTCGACAACATTCATATCAGCAAAATGAGGTACAAGAGTCCAAGTGCCTTGTGAAATGAGTGCATTGTACCCTTTTGTCTATGGTGTCATGCCAATGAGCAGAGCGAGACGCTTCAGAATAGCAAGTAGGTCCGGTATTGTCATCATTTAATTGAGCAAGCAAGCTCTATGGCAATGGATACTTGGTTATGAGATGCAAGCGGGGGTCTGGGGGCAGTGCTGCATCCATAGAACGGGTCACCGTGGAATGATGTCGAGCAGGATGTTGTACAATTGGTGTGGCATCAAGAATATCTTTGAGATTCCTGGACAAATAATAAATTCTTGGATAGGTTTGGCACATGAAAAATATCATTTAGAGTAAAGTGATGAGAGGCAAAATTATTAGCAGATGAACCAACATGTCTAATCACCAAACCTGAGCCGTTATCAACTTTCACTTGATCGGACCCTCCATATTAAGATCGATTTTGGAGATTCTCAACGTCGGGTGCTATGTGATGAGTGGATCCGTGTACCAAGTTGGGTCAAATGAGGAAGTAGAACCACTGTTGTAGGCTATTGGTTCTGCTTCTTCATCCTTGAAGTTTAAATCATATCGACGGCAACGCTTGACTGTACCATGTTCTGGTTTGTTGCACAACTGATAAACCATTGGATTGTCGTGCCCCCTGCCTCTGTTATTGGTGCGTCTATCAGAGGGATCACACCCCTTGCCTCAGCCACGGTTGTTATTGGGAGTACTATACTGCTGATTATTACTGGAACCTTTCCCTTTGAGATTGGCGTCATTCACTGAGGGAGAATTGGAATCCACTACAGTGGTGTTTTGTTCCAACCAGCTTTCATGACCAAGAAGAATTCCTAACACATCATCAACATCAAGGTTCTCTAGATCGAACCTATTAGTAATAGCGGTAACAACGAATTCATATTCAGATCCAAGACTGGCGAGAATATAGAGAATCAAATCATTGGCATTGATAGGTCCAGCTACTGCAACAAGCTATCAACAATTGACCTAGCTTTTCTAACATACTCAGAAACAATCATACCTCCTTTCTTTAAACTCTGCAACTGTCTCCTATATCAGAGTAGCTTTGAATGAGAATAGTTTGCAAAAGACTTTGTGAGAGCATTCCACACTTTACAAGAGGAGCGATACCCAACAACTTGTGCAAAGGCACCCTCGGTTAGTGACGCAATAATCCATGAGAGCACAGGTTGGTCTTTCTCGAACCAGTCTGAGCATGCCAGATTCAGAATTCTAACCTCGTTCCCATTTGAGTCTGATATTTCTTTTGGAGGAGGGGAAATTGAGCCATCAACATAACCCATCGGCCGATTCTGTAAAGAACTGGGAGTAGCTGAGCTTTACAGAGCAGGTAGTTGTCATTGCTTAGCTTAATCGGGAGATAGTGTGCACCACTGATGTGGGAGGTGTTCGAACCCGAAGTGTGATCAGAGGTTGCCATTAGGGAGGTCATTGCTTTAATACCAATACCAACTGAAGGTCACAACAATAGGTAATGAGATAATGAACTGGATCAGTGATGAACCCACCGTCCCTAGTATATTTACATTAACATAATTGTATGTACAAGTTCTTGTATCATGAGAAATTGAGGGATAAAAAGATAAGAAGAGTTACATGATAAGATTTATATGAGAGAGTAGAGTTCTGGTGGGAAATTAATGTAACTAAGAGACAGGTGGAAGCTACTCTAATAAAAACAATGGTCTGAGCAGCTGAGTTAGGATCTCCAAACCCACTTCCTGTTGGGAATTGGAACAATGGAATCCGTTTATGATTATATACTCCCCTTATAACTGGCTCGTCAATAACAAGTTGTTGGCACGTCTCCATCCATCCTCATCCATGGGTTGCACTTGACGAAATACCCAACGAGACGTCCACCATAAGATGTACCAGAACATCACCATATCCTGAATCTATCATGTCCTACAGCTGCAAGGTCATATTTGATTAAGTTTCACTACAGAATTGAATCACTAACTTCAAGTCTCTTTCAGTCCGAGTCCTGCCAAAAGCTAAACTCTTTATCAAGCTTTGTTTGTTGGACATACAATAGAATTTGAGAGAGATGTTTTAACTGAACTCTCTCCCTATCCGTCAAATCTTCTCTGAACCCCACACTCCAGTTGGTGATGTAGAACCTCCATAGTCCATCCTATTTAAGTGTAAAGTTCAACTTGATCATTCCCACCTATTCCACTGGTGATCCATCTTTCAATTTCAATCAAAGCCCAGGTCGCGCTGTCGTTCATGGTATGAAATCTCATGTCATTCCTGTCCATGAGGTCAGTTTGGAAACAGTACAAATACACACTAAATAATATAAAATACAAGACTTTGCACTACTAAGCCTAAGTGTATAGTACATGCATACAAAAAATGACACTTAGAGTTTTATCTCTCTGCTTGCCTTACAGATGTTTACACATACAAAATGTCTTCATAGGAAAATAGGAATTTTCTTTATCTATCTTCATCTAATCTGATCGTCTTATCGAAGCTATATGGGGTTGGTTACCGCCATTCTGTTTAAGTGTTATATTCATCTTTAAATTGTAGATGCTTAAATCATTTCTAATTACTTCTCTCCAAGTCCTTTTTGGTCTGTTCCTAGCTCTTTTCACCCTTTCAACTATCTAGAACAGATCACTTCTTCCATCATTTTACCACGTTCCGTTCCTATCTTTTATAGTTTTACCACTCATATCCATGTATGCATAGGTATTTCCGCCGCATTCATTTTTTGGACATGTTTAAAAAAATTTAAAATATAAAAAAGTAAAGGAAATTATAATTTTAGGCCACTTATGTTGAAACAGGACTAAATGATGAATTAAGATTTATGTTGCCAAGGTTTTTAAAACTAAACCAGACAATGAATCGGTCAGGGGTCTGATTTTTAGGTCGAATGGTTCGATCATTTGAACTGAATGAACGGTCTGCTCTGACAAAAAAATAAAAAAGGCCAAAAACTGTTGAACGGTTCAAACAGTTTAAATGACTGGATCAGCGATTTACTGACCAAATCAATGTTAACGGTTTTGGGATAAAATGGAACCAATCACCTAACCAATTCCCAGTTTTTCCAATCCAACCATCCGATCCGATCCAGTTTTGAAAACCTTGTATGTTGCCAATCCATATAATTTGATATAAGGGTTAGATGATGATTATGATACAGAGGAATTATTTTGTTGATATATTTATTCATCAAAAGAAAATTATTTTGTTATCACCTGTGTGGCATATGCATTTTAAGTGGATTGAGGCATCTAAGAGACAAATATCAATATAGTGATTATGTACTCAGGGTGCTCAGAGAATGTGCCTACCAGACCCATCTCTGTACTGTACAAGTACACTGAGTAAGCATATATATATATATATATATATAAAATTGTTTTGCTTGTTGACACCTGTCATGAAAAATGTAAGAAAAATCTTTATATAATGCATGTAAACAAGGTTGAGAGGATTTTATGGGACAGGTACCACATTACATATAATGTACTTATTGTTCAGTGTGTGCTCTCCGAGACTGCCTACTAGATTCAAACATTCAGTCTCTCCTACAGAGACAGAGTACATGGGTTCCTCTCAGAGGCCCACTTACAACAAAAAGGCCCTTTGACAATTTGGAAAATTGTCTCAACCAAACTTCCCAACCAGATCCAGAATGCCTTTCTCTTCAATACTTCCCTCTGTTTAATTTTTCTAATGAACAATACCATGAAATTATCGAAGGGATGGATGCACGTGTATCATATCCCAGTCTGAAACAGGCCAAGTGTCCCAAAGTAGAGAAACATACAAGCAAAATGTTTGTTATTAGGTCTACACAGTGGCGTGGAGATGTGTATCTGTTAAGAGCTTTTTACCTGTCAAGTCTTGATCAAAATCTTCTTTCAAAGTGAAGAAAAATGAGCTATAGAATAGAAGAAGGAAGCCAAAGCGCTTTTGCATGGTCTACTATAGTATAATCAATCTCTTTGAAGCTTTAAAGAAGAAAACACCATCAATCAAGTCTCTCTGCCGGCCAAATTGCTTACCTGGGTTTTGCTTCTAACAATGTCAAACTGTTCATATATTCACTTATTTTACAGTAAAGGTATGTATATACTCACTTTAGTCTCCCCTTTGCCAAAGGAATCTTCTATCAACGTACGCTCAAACAGTTCTCAGTGTGCAAAAGAGAAAAGAGTTCTTCTCACTGCCATCATTGCTTAGAAGAAATGGACGAAAAGGAACTAAACATCATCATTAGAACAGAGCAGAGGTGGATCACGAGTTGGGACTTGGGAGGAACCCCATCTCCAAATTCTTCTCCTTTTGCCTTCAGTGGACTGCAATTTCAGCCCTAACCATATAGCCCAATCAAGATAAATGCAAAGACTTGCATGAATTAATTAAACCTTCTTCAAACTCTTCCCCCCTTTTGATTTGGTTTATTAACTTATGCTTTTTTTTTCCTAGAAATTTAATCAAAGAAAAGAAATGCAACCCAAATCCTCCATTAAAGGTTTACTGTCTAACTGGTTATGTGAGAAACCCAGAAAATTCAGCACTATGATTAACAAGTAGTTCTCCACCAGGGAGCTCACCACCGGGCAGTTCGCCATCAAGTAGCTTATCACCAAGGCACGTCACCACCGGGTCAAACAATGAGGTACTTAGCCAAAAAATTTATACATCACAAAAAATGGTACGTGACCAGAAACGGTTACATCAATTGGCACCGTCTGTGGGAACATGCTACAAAAAGCTAAATTCTCATCCTACAAAAGCTAAGTTCTCATCTTACCAAAGCTAAGTCCTCACTTTTTAGAAATTGAAGCTATCGCTTTATAGTTTACATTTTTTATGAACTCAAAGACTATGCAAGGAGCTAACAGACTAAGTAGCTCTACCAACCTTACTTTCAATTCAGATAATGCCTCATCAGTCCTCTCCGCAAGGTCCCCCCTACAAAGATGAGCTCTTCGTGGCTTCCGCGGGAGTTGACGGCCAACAGACTACATAGTCGCCCTTACCGGTCGAGCCTTCCAAGGCTCCCGTGTGAGTTGGCGACCTAAAGTTAGTAGTGCTGCCCCCGAAGGTCAAGCTCCTAGTAGCTTCTTGTAGGAGTGGGCGACCGGCATTACGAAGCTGATGCAGCACAATCAAAAAAGAGTAGACTATGAGTCACTCCCAAAGCCTACGGGCCACATTATTGCTTAAGACCCGGTCGCCTCTCCGGCACGGGCAAAGTCAAAAAAAGAGTAGACTACGAGTCACTCCCAAAGCCTATGGGCCACATTACCGCTTAAGACCCGGTCGCCTCTCCGGCACGGGCAAAATCAAAAAAAGAGTAGACTACAAGTCACTCCCAAATCCTATGGGCCACATTATTGCTCAAGACCCGGTCGCCTCTCCGACACGGGCAAAGTCAAAAAAGAGTAGACTACGAGTCACTCCCAAAGCCTACGGGCCACATTATTGCTCAAGACCCGGTCGCCTCTTCGACATGGGCAAAGTAAAAAAAGAGTAGACTACAAGTCACTCCCAAAGCCTACGGGCCACATTATTGCTCAAGACCCGGTCGTCTCTCCGGCGCAGGCAAAGTCAAAAAAGAGTAGACTATGAGTCACTCCCAAAGCCTACGGGCCACACTATTGCTAAATATCCAGTCGCTTCCTCAGCAGGACCAAAATCAGCAAAAGTGAACTATAAGTTGCCCTAGAGCCTAAGGGTTACACTACTGAACTGGCAGAGACCCCCTCGCCTTAGTGGCAGCTCGCCACATACAGGCAGCTCCCGAAGCCTAAGGAATTGGATCAGCACCTACTAGCTCGTCGACTTACGGGCCAAAAGAAATCTACTCCCTTCGCTGAGTTACTCTCAGCTCGGGAGTGGGGGGCAATTGATGAGGGCAGATTTGGCCCTCCAGTGAAATTTCGACACGTGGCACCTCGTGACAACTAGGCAAACACCCAGGCAAACAACTTACCAAGTTGGTGTCCCACCCGGGCACCGGTCTAGCTGGCCTGGCGCGACCTGCACGCGGCCTACGGGCGGCCTGCGTGCAACCTGGCGCAGCCTGCGCGACCTGGCCGGATCAGCCTGGCACATGATCCGACCTGGTCGACCTAGCAACCTATAGGACGCCCATTGAGAACCATTAACGGCATACCCCGTGAGCTCGGTAGCTCGCCAAGGAGTTCGGTAGCTCACCAAAGAGCTCACCAAGGAGCTAGGCAGCTCTCCAAGGAGCTCGCCACCAAGGAGCCAGGCAGCTCGGCATAGCTCCCCCGGGCTTCTCGCCACTTGTAGGGTAGCTCGGCACATAAGAGTAGTTTGGCGTATCGTAGGAAGATCTCCTGCCTGACAACCTGGCCCAGACACCGACCCACCGACTGACACAGGCGCCGACCTGGCAACCTGACCCGGACACAGACCCGCCGACTAACACAGGCGCCGACCTGACAACCTGGCCCAGACACCGATCCACCGACTCACACAGGCGCCGACCTAACAACCTGGCCCAGGCGCCGACCTGGCCGCCTGACACAAGCGCCAGCCTGACAACCTCGAGGAGTTCATCACCGTACCCCGGTTCTGACGGGATATGACGAGTCTTACCATTTGAAGGCTTTTCACCCACCTAACCCACAAGGACACCACTATATAAGGACTCCGACCCCCAAAGCCAAAGGAGAGGAAAAAGGATGGTAACCCCTGCTCTCTAGCTCTCTCATTTCTCTCCAAGCTCTCTGTAATCAGAATGCTAACTTAGAAATCGGAGAGTCCCTGCCGGGAAAATACCCCCGGGTCCTCTGATTCAGTTCTCGTAGGTCCCTCAGCTCCCGCCGCCTACAAAGGAGAGGAAATCACCTCACGCGGAGGGTAGTCGGGTTGCGCTGCACCAGGGAGCTCCACCATCATCTGAGTTGCAGGCCGCCTAGGAGTAAGTCAAGTGACGAGTCCACCAGGCAGTTCGCCACCAGGGAGTCGCCACCAGGCAGTTCGCCACCAGGCAGTTCGCCACCAGGCAGTTTGCCACCAGGCAGTTCGCCACCAGGGAGTTTACCACCAGGCAGTTCGCCACCAAGCAGCTCGCCACCAGGCAATTCACCACCAGGCAGTTTGTCACCAAGTAGCTCTCCACCAGGGAGCTCGCCATCGGGCAATTTGCCACCAAGTAGCTCATCACCAAGGCACATCACCACCAGGTCAAACAACGAGGTACTTAACCAAAAAATTTATACATCACAAAAAATGGTACGTGACCAGAAACGATTACATCAGGTGTCACATAAGAAAACAAGTAACAAAAATACTCATTTTGCGATGTAAGTACACTCTTGACAATCTTGTAGATTCTAATCCTGTTCCTATTTAATTTTCTTTTTTTTTTTTCTGGAAATATCCAAGTCTCCTTTGAGTGATCACTAAGCTTTTTCTGAGAAAGGCTGCAATAGATGATAACTCTTCAATTTCAAGTTGCATGTAAAAGGCCATTCATTGGCTGTCTAATCTCTCCTTCCAACTTTCGATTTAAGCAGTGGATTTTATCATTCGCAATAAGCAAACAAATATCATTGGACCATCACATCCATGAATAGTACATTAAATGTATCATGTAGAGAGCACTACTGACCCAGCCATCGATCACAACTCTCCTTAGTGGGTAGGCTAACACTGTACACATTGTAAATTCTTTGATCAATGTTAGCTCTCTAAAGAAGATCAGAGGACCTTGTTTGAAATCGATGCCTTCTTTTGTCTAATAGGATGGCAGAAATATAGCTGAAACATTTTTTTTTTCACATTCATTCCTTTCTGTTTATGCATGTTAGACAACTGGTGAAAAAACTTTTGATCATCAACATGGGCTGTTTACTTTGTTGTGATTTAACTTCTAAAAATTGGACCTAATAATTGGTTTAGAAAAACATTTATATTCGAAAAAAAAACTATGGAAGTGTTTTCATGCTACTCAAAAATGAAAACAGAAACATGTTTTTGAACTTCAAGTTTTCAGGAGCATATTTTCCTTTGGTGGTTTGATATTATGATAGAATATACAATATTTAGATAGAGATTCTGACTGAATAATAGGCATTTGTTCATTAGAAGATTGAGACCCTGAATATGGTTCACATCTTTGATTACCCATCTGTGGTTGTGATGCCAAATTCTCTACCTTAATCAACTTAAGATCTCTATATATGCAAAAGAGATCCTCCTCCGTGGGTAACATGTTAAGAAGTACTTTTATCAAAATCCAACTGAGAGCATGAAATATGATTATTCAACAATCTTTATGGTGAACGGTGATGGTAAATTGCTATAATTGGTTCAAAGTGACAATATATAGCAATTTGTCTTGTTGTTGATGAATCAATGTCCAGGTTTCTTGAAATGCCATAACAAGGCTGGCCTACCCCCACTCCCTTATGAAAAATTAATGGAGCGGGCGATATGGCTTTAGTGGCATGCTACAAAGAAGGGGCCTCATCATAATAGCAATGAGATGCCCTCTTAAGTAGCCACGTGTTCAGATTAAGAAGATGGGGAGCCACGATTGGGTGGGTCATAGATATATAGGTCCCATTGTAAACAATAGTTAGACCAAAATTCAGTATATCTAATGATTCCAAGAGTCCTGCTATATATGGTACCTTTGCCTAAAAAATTGATACCCAATTAAATCTGTATCTTCATTCAAATTCACTTGAGAATTTGAGGTTTTGATTGGTCAAAGTGTTCTGGTGAAGGCAGCCTCATTGCAACCTGTCTCAGCTCTGCCTACCAATACTGAGTATATGGGGCAACCATACATGATGTATTTTGTTTGAGACCCACCATCCATGTGGTGAATTCAGGTTGGGTCTTTTATTTGATTCAAGAGGCCAGGTTCGATAATCCAATTGATCCAAATGAATGGGACCCATGCCAACTTAATGTATGCATGCCTTTGTGCTGGCTTTCTTATTTGAGTTAGGATACCAAATCAGATTGATTTGTTACTTGTTAGTAATAGAGATTTATATATATGAGTTAAGTCTGAGCTAAAGAGGAAATAAATGGAGGAGAGAGAGGAAATTAAACATATCTGGTTGTCCGGACGAGAAGCCAAGTATACCGGCTTTATATAGTAATATAATTAAGGATAAGATATTTTCCATTTTTTTCTCTTGGTTTCAATTTGCAGCCATTCCTAGCTTTTGATATGAAAAATAAATTCTAATGTAGATATTTGATTAGGTGAGTTTCAAAGTGAGGCAATTGTATCAGTCTTTTCTCTGCTATTACAAGTTTACAACTTTCAAATAAATGCTCTTAACCTCAATTCAATATTCAGTCATTCAGTGTATGTCAATATCTAATGCAGAGGAATCATCTAGTCCTTCCCAACAATCTCTATCCCACCCCCATATTCTACAATCCAGGAATATAATGGAGTTCACAGTCTTACTAAAGTTGGTTGTAGTCTTTGTAGAGTACATACTTGGTCTTTTAGCCCTTGTTTCATTGAATCTACCATCCATATGAAGATGTAATCATTTTTCTCATTGATGACTGAAATTTTCTTAGGGCGTCAAAAGGGGGTAAGAAGTCTAAAAGAACTTGGAGAAGACTACAAATAGAGATAGATCGAAACAATTAACATAGATGAAATTTGAACCATCAACATTTAAATTCAAGTTGAGTGTTTTCCATTAGATTTATATCATATTTGTATATTGAATACCATTATTAAAATCAAACAAAAAAAAAAAAATCCGCACAACACCTAGATCCCCCCAACATATGGATGAAGGTGGCACTTAATCCCAGGTCTCCACTTCAACCACATAGAAACTTTACCAGCAGGTTAACTGCGAACTGGCACCGTCAGTTTTGATCTTTTCATGCGTATGCATTTAACTCGTTGGTCCCTGGATTCATCTATTGCTCCAGGAGGATTATGATGATTTGTATCCCCACATGATCTTTAATTAATTCCTCATGTTTTTTTTTTTCAAAAGAAAAACTATATGGGATCAGTTATATCAATCCTGTTTCCTCACTCACATTCTGATATATGTCATATCCATTGCATTTAAATAATTTCTTTTTACTTCCACCCAGTTATTTTTAGTTGTCCCAAGCCCCTTCAATTTGTAACAGGTCACTATTTTCTAGCAGGTGGTGGGTGGTCTTTTATCCACATGATCAAACCATATCTAATAACTCTTATGAACAAACAAGTTATGAACCAATTATTAATCGGTTCTGTAAAATAGACCTAGAACCAAACCAATTATTAGTCAGGATAATCAAGTCTAATACAACTATATCACATCTACAATTATTAAATACCAATGATAATAAGAACTTGGAACGCTATTTTTGACTGTTTATATGTTGATATAACAAGTGTTTAACAAAAATTTATATCCTATACACAGTTTATGAAGTTTAGCTTTTAAACATAAAATATGGAAAAAAAAAATAGTACAAGAAAACCAGGTGACCATTATATCAACAAACTGTGCTGTAGAGTTAATTGTTAAGTTTGGGGCTGCATTCCTCTTCCTTGAGGATGTGAAATACCTTGAAAATTTTCCCTTGACTTTATATCTCTCATGGACCAAAGCTTAAAAGGCTTAGTCCAAGATGGAAATGAGCCACACAGAACATCTCCATGCGCGCATCAAAAGAGAAAATCTAATGATAAAAAACGACTCCTGATTAATCAGATCTGCAACCTTTCCCCACTGGTATGGAATAGAATCATATCAATGAAATCATCGAAATGAATATTTTTCCTTTTTGGGATCTGAATATCCCAACAGACTTCGACCTTTTTTTTCCCCTCTCTCTCTCTGTAAGCCAGCCTCCTGCTTCTCTTTTAGAGTTAATTTTCAGAACTTATGGTCATGATAATAAACACAAAGACAGCATTGAGCAACACTCATTTAACATCTTTATATTTATAAAGCACAAGTAAAACCGTAAAAGAACATGAAATTATATGTATCCAAGATTATCACATAGTGGCAGAAAATTTGGGCACTGAAACACAGGAACAGGCTCTGATGGCAGATTCTAGCATTTTCAATCCGTGGCTGGTGCTTGGTCTCGCTAAGGGGTCCCTCGCGGTGCACCGCAGAGCTACGTACATTGTTTCCACGATCTCGTTCCGATGATTCGATGCGTACTCCTTGATTGCAGGATCGACCCACGTGTCCAGATGGCATTCTGAGTAGCAGTAACGGGCCCACTCCACGGTGCCCTCTTGCAGATGCAGACCCACCTCCGCGTCGATCGAGCTCGAGCTCTTTCCTGTCAGGAATTCGATCAAGAGGACTCCAAAGCTGTATACGTCGCTCTTCTCGTTGATATCCATCTTCTCCCGTGTTTCTGCAACAGAGAGTACGTTAATACGTATGGCACACAGGTGCATGGCAATCAACATGAATATCGTAGATACTCTTGTAATTTCCTACAATAAAACTTGTATCGATAAACAGACTAAAATTAGACGGATATTATTAATCTTCGTTCTTTCGCGTGGCAAAGGGAGTATTTTCTAATATTAAATACTTTTTTAATAAAGCACTTTTTGAATTACAGTTGGGTCCCGCCATTTGAAATGAGCACTCGTTAGCACGTGAGTTCGTTTGGACACGTACCTGGTGCTACGTAGCCTGAAGTGAGGAAACCTTTGAGATTGTCACCCACGAGGACGAACCCTGGAAGACTTAGACGGAGACGAGGCTCCTCTTTTCCGTCGATGATCACTTCCTCTGGCGACAGATTTCCTACCAGAACACTCGGAGAGCATCGGTAATGTAGAAACTGAAGAGTCTTCATTATCCGAATGACTATTTTCCGGCGACATTCCCAACTTAAACCACTTAAAATATCTCTCAAGGTTTTCCCTTCAATGAACTCAAAAATGATAAATCCAATTCCACCCTTTTCCGACCTACATATCCCGATCATTTTAATCACGTTTGGATGTCGGAGTCTTCCTAATTCCACATTTTGCATCCATAAATTCGACGAAGGGGAGTGATCGCCATCCATCTCTTTTACGACAAACTGCACATCGTCTGCAGCAGATTTCCCGATATACAGTGTGCCGGTACTCCCCCTCGATATGACGTTCTCTTCTTTTGTCGACGACAAGACATCGTCTATGGTGACTGACCTCGAAGCTCTAGAATCAAATATCTGCAAATCCCAGATACCATTACTGTATTCGCCGTCGACCTTTTCGAGCTGTAGATTTTCATTTCGACGTCGAAGCAAGACCACGACGGACAGCAAAAGAACCAAAACAACTAGGACGACCAGAAGAGTAGTGACGAGGAACCACCAAACATGCCATTTTATGGTTTCGCATGGCGGCAAACCACTTACAATATCACCACCACAAAGATTATTGCCGAGGACGGCGCTCGAGTTGATAGCGAGGAATGCTCCTGTCGAAGGTAAACTACCGTACAAATGGTTGTGAGAGACGTTTACTTGAACAAGTGATTCCACATTTCCCAAATTCTCCGGTATTTTGCCATATAGCTGGTTTTCCGACAAGTTGAGTTCAGCGAGAACCGGCATTTCCGCGAGACTAGCCGGAATACGACCGGTTAGTTGATTTTGGCTGAGGTCCAAATACACCAACTTTTTGCATGCAGACAACTCGTCTGGGATGGAACCGGTAATCTGGTTTTCACTTAGCTTCAACTGCATTAGGTCCGATAGGTTTCCGTAGCTCGGCGGTATTGTACCTAAAAAGCGGTTTTTAGACAGGTCAAGGTTCTCAAGCTTCTCACTACCAAAGGACTGCGGCAAGTTTCCGTCAAATCTGTTTCTCGCTAAATTCAGCATCTGAAGTGAAGGCATATCCCACCTCCTCCCATCGATCCTGCCAGAAAGATTGTTGCCTGATACATCGAGATAGTAAACAAGTGGCAATTTCGTAAACTCTGGCGGCAATTCACCGGAGAATCGGTTGTTCTGCAGACGAACTCGCTGTAAGCTTCTGCAGTAGCTTAAGCTCTTTGGTATTCCGCCTTCAAGGAAGTTGGAGAAGAGGATGAGCTTAAAGAGTCGTCCAGAATTGCATAAACTGTCTGGAATTTTCCCTGTGAGTTTATTCGTCGAAAGATCTACGATAGTCAGATTGTTTTGTTTTCCGAGGTTTTGGGGAATCTTTCCTGATAACCCGTTGGACCAGAGCTGAAGAACTTGGAGACGAGGCAGAGAAGCAATGGCCTCTGGAATTGTTCCAGTAAAATTATTGGCGAAGAGATGAAGAATTTCCAAGTTTTGTAGCTGAATTACAAGTTCAGGAATGGGTCCAGTGAGAGAATTGTCGCTTAAATCGAGAGAAACAAGCTTTCTGAGATTAAATATAGATGGAGGAATCGAGCCGGTAAGATTGTTTTGATAAAGGAAAAGGTACCGAAGATCACTGAGATTCCCTAGTGAAGACGGGATTTTTCCTGTGAGATTATTGTAGACAAGATCAAGATGATTCAAAGAAGTTAAGTCACCAATTTCTTTCGGTATCTCACCCGAAAGATTGTTGTATCCCAAGTAAATCCACTTCAAACTCCTCATTTGGCCCAGTTCCCTCGGAGCTTCACCAACTAACCTGTTTGATGCTAATGTCAAGTACTCTAACTTTTGGAGGTTTGAAATCGAAGTTGGAATTTTTCCTGTTAAGACATTCCCTCCGATATCAACAACTTTAAGGCCGGTAAATAATCCGATGTCAACCGAAATTTCACCAGAGATAATGTTGTTAGATAAATCCAAAGTCTCAAGGCCGGAGGTTGAACCACGAGGCATTGAACCAGTGAAGTTATTGCTGCTGAGATTAAGATAGCGAAGGGACAAACAGGAAAATGTTTCATTAGGAAGTTCTCCGAAGAACTCATTGTTGGAGAGATTGATACTTTCGATAAACGGTAGACGGAAAAGATAGGGAGAGAGTTCGCCGGAGATGTTCTTTCCGGAGAGTTCAATTCCGGAAACGTGAGAGGAGTTTAAGCAGGTAATCCCGTACCAGTCGCATAAAGCAACAGAGGAGTTCCATCTAGAGAGAAACCTAAACGGATCGTTGATACAGCTTTTGAATGATAAAAGGAGTTCAACTTCATCTCCATTTGCTGCTCCTGTAAAGCCGATAAACAATAAGAAAATAACCGAAACACATGCTTCGGCCTCTCCTTTCCCCATCTTTTTTTCTTTGCAAGAGCGTTGTTCTGCACTTGGAGACCTATATGTAATCTATGATTGAATCTCACAAATTTGAGCAGATTACTTTAACTGGGAAAGAAATTGGAAATGCCTGATCCGATTGTTCTGCAGTCCTACCATACAAACCTGAAATCAAAGAAAGAATGCGATTGAGTAGAAGAATCAAATTAAACGTCTATCTTCTACAAAAGTTCAGAAACTTACCGCACTTCAGTAAACAAGAAACACGATAACAGAAAGATAAATTTTTGGCCTGAGAAGATCTTACTTGTCCGCTTATCTTTTTATAGAGAAAATTAAAGAAAAAGAAGAAATTTGGTAAATGATCTGATTACGTACCTAAATCGCATCATTTCTCTCCCAAGAATCGAAAACATTTTAAATTATGTTTACAGAGAATCTTGATGGAAAGAGTGGCTTTAATCAAGCAGGAGTTAGGACGAGAAGAAAAGGCAATAAACTATCACTATGAAAAGAATACAAGGAGAGTTGCAGGGAAGAGGGAGGTGAAGTGTGAGTGAGAAAAGAGTATAAGAGAGGAGATATAAATAGGGAAGAACAGAAAGCTGGAGAAAATGGTCGTGATTTTGAGTGCAATTACGAAAATGCACCTTGACTTTCTTTTGAAGAGTTTGAACGGAAACGATTGAAACTTGAAGAGGAGTAATCGGGATCAGATGTCGCAAAAGCCTCTGATTCTGTCGGTTTTATACGAAATTCTCTTTGACTGAGACGATGGCGACAATTTTTCTTCAAAGAACTGATTTCTTTCGGAAAAGAAAAGGTAATACGATTGCACCAGGGCGGGCCTTGCTGCCTAAATAGCAATGTTTTCAACCCGCCGTTGATCTGGCCGGTCGAACCGTTTGAACTTATCATTCAGTTTGGATTTGGAATCCAGTTCAGTCAAGCAGACAGTAAGAAAGCATTGGAAAGTAGAAATCAAATGCATGCAAACTTTCAGAGCTAGTGTGCAAACCGTTAAAAAGTAGAAACCAAATGTGTTTATTTTTTTTCCTTTCATTGCGTTTTCTTAAAACACGGCATTGTATCTTTTTGCGATTTTTTAGGAGATGTTTATACACGGTGCATTTTAGTTCTATTGTAAAAATAGCGTCACGTAAGAATCACGTCGGTCATCATAGCAGAAAACGCTTTGATTTCAAAGGAAAAAAAAAAAAGGTCAAAATCAAAACGGTATTTATCTGAAATTAGCCATTTTTTTTAAAACGGCTAACCAAACCAGCATATGCTGATGTATTTTCCGTTTTTAGTTTTCTCAAAATCTGATGCAATTCCGATGCGGCGCCGTCTATGAAATCAAACACCACCAAAAACATTGATTAATGTTAGTTCAGTTTCAATTTTTATTTTACAAAATTTTGGTTTTTTTTTTTATTTGGTTTCGTTAAACCTATAAAAAATCAATCGATAATCAGAGCGACATATATGTTAATCGACTTATTCGGTTCAACTTCGATTTAGAAAATTGATAGAATCGGTTTGGTTTCCAAAATGTGCTCAAATATGAAGAGGGATAATAAAATTAAAATTTAAAAAGTACAGAAATTTGGGTGGAGTTTGGAAGGCAGTGTTGCATTTTATTGTATTTGTTTTAATTTTAGTTAGGTATGATGTTGGAGTTTTGACTTAATTTTTCAAAAATCCTAGTTGGTATAATGTTTCTTTTGGTAATATTTGGAATTTTGACTTATTTGCATACAGTTGTTGGAGGAAGCTTCAAAAAGTTTAGTTGGATAGAATTAAATGCAAACATCTCTGGACGTAATGTGCATAGAGGGGTTGAAGGATGTTGTTGTTTTTTTCAATGGAGGTTGTTCCCATTGCAGATATCATTTAAGGCACATACAGTCCTGCAATAAACCTGTAATAAATGTAATTTGGGTAGGCTCAGATTAATTTGAATAGGCTGAACCCGATACCCAATCCAATGTAAAATTTTCAAGGCCTATTTAGAGTTTAAATCGGGTACCTGACTTACACGGTTACGCCCCCTGCCAAATTAACATCTCACTTTTTGAAAATTCAATTCAAAACATTAAGTACGAGCTGAGTAGTGAGACTTAAAACATCATGCATGATTTCAAACACTATAATGATTATTAATTGAAAACCAGAAATTGATTCATGAAATTTGCCACACCAGCTAAGGAAAGTCTAATTTGCAAATTATAAGAAGAATATTGATTCATAGAACTATTTCAATAACTAAACAAACTGATTTGTGATAGTTCACAGTTTTTACACCAAGGCTTCGTTCATTTTTTTTTTGTAAGTTATTTATCTGGGTAAATACATTTATTTAAGTAAGTATTCTACAAAAAAGACTTATTGGATAAGTGCATTATTCATGTTTTTTTATTTTTCATGTAAATAATGCAATAACTATTTAGCCATAAAAACCCAATATTAAAAGGGCCTTTTTGTCCCATTCAAGTATTAACAACTCCCCCACACCCACCCCCCACGTGGAAAATTTATTTACCCACTTAGGAGTGTAAGTGATATTCCAGGAAAATAAATTTTTTCTGGTCCCCACATAAATCTGAAGAAAGAACATGGGATTCTTGGTCAATGGGAATCAAAATCCCATTGACCAATTTTCCCCACTCTCAAAATCCATAAAAAGGATGCCCTCTAAATATGGCATGAATATGATCTCAAGACGCCTCTAGTTGGACTTGAACAACGAGAAATTCAATATGTAATAGGTTTGGATTACGATGCCAAAAAGATATAATACCGAGAAAGTTAACAGCCAATCAAAAGGTATCATTCAAAAGGTGATTAACCAAGTGGTATTCATCAAAATTCACGGGGTGCTTTGATTGGCCTAAATTCCTCTAATACCATGTCTTTCTGGTATCATAGATTTTCCCGCATAACATGGGAAAGGTATATGATTTCAATGCCTTCGCAGCCGATACAAGTAATCTTGCATCTGTTTTGTGTTTGTGCTCCATTTGGCAAAAAAGTTTCCCGGTCCATAAATGATATGCAATTGCATTAATTAATAATGGTTTCAAATATGTGATATTTTAGTTAATTTCATATAATATTGGTTCCAAATATATGTTGTGAAACCAAAGCCTTAGAGGGTTTTTTGCCAATATGTATGATTTTGTTTTCTGACTTGTTTTTGTTTTATAAAACAAAGTCATACATATTGAAGAACGCCCGTGTATTTCTAATGTTTTCTACTACATATTAAATCAAAATTTTAAACAATAACATTAAATACATTGCATGGTTTATTTACTTTCCATTGATTAACAACTAAGGTGTACTTATCATTAATGATTTTAATAATGTTAAAGATTCAATTATAATGTATCACTTGATCATTGGGGTAAGTTTTTGGGAGAATGACCGATCAACCCAGGGTCAGAATTTATAGGCTTAAAGTACTGTTGGGGTAGGTGTCAGCTCGGAATTGATGTCAATTCAAGGGTGGGCGTTGGTGCATAGAGTGTGAATTGTTGATCTTTTGAATATTTATAGCTCTATAATAAAAATCAGAAGTATGCACTGGGCAAATCCATACTTCTCCATAAGTTTTTTGCTTCACCATGCATTTCGTCCACTATAGCTTTTGCCAAGTTAAAAAAGAAAACAAGATTTAGTTATGGGTATTTTATTTTTTCAGTTTTTCTAATACTACAAATTATAAATAAAATTGCTAGGGATATAGAGCTATATAAGGAGCAAACTAGCATTGTAATGATTTGAGTCACATGATAATTGATGGGGGTTTTGATTTGTGGGAATTAATATGAGCATTGTTCATTTGATGATTTTATTTTGAAAAAATATATTAAATCATTCATATTGTAAAACACCCCTAACTGATTAAATGTTCCAATTTGATAGCCATTGGCAATGACGTATAAATTCACCTTTAAACAAAAATGATATTTACAAAACATGCAGTAGTGTAATGAATGGATGAAGTTTTGGAATTAGTGCCATTAATTAATGCTGATCTGAAGCTTGATGTCATATGGGTACATTCTTCAAATAATCACTTCACAGAGATATACACTACCATAATTCTTATCATATTATTATTATGTTGTATCCATGGATATAGACACACCATCTAATATTTATCACTCAAACTGGTCACGGTTCACCTCTTTGTATTTGGACCATAAACCCTAATTTCATCAAAATGCTGATCAGCTTAAGGCCATGTCAATGGCCATGACAGGTTCAGGTGTATTGGCCACTTTAAATCATGAAATGACTAAGAATGATGGAACAAAAAAAAAAAATCAAAGTTAGGAAGAAGGGAGGGGCTTATTGGGAAAGAGACGAGACGGGATGAAACAAGTCTGTTGCATGTAAAAGGAAAAGGCGATGTTCTTGGGGCCTTTTGCTTGCTTGGAGCTTTTAATGATGATCTTTCGGTCACACGGTGGTTGACAGGTGCGGCAAAGAAGAATGAGAAGACAGTGTGGGACTATTCCTGTTAACCAACAAAGAAAAGAAAAAAAGCCGGATGTCTTTACGTTACTGCTCGTGCACCCCTTTACGGAACCCACCCATCTCTTTGTCCAAGGAATATACAGAGTGTGGTCCTTGTCGCATCCAGGGGCCAGGGCTCCCCCAAAGCATTTCCTACGGCCTATTCCTATATATTAACCATACCAAGCAACAACATGTTCTCAGCTGCTGCGTGATTATTCTTCCATTCCATTACATATTCCTCTTGATTTTTATATGAAGAAATCCTAAATTTAAATCCCTTAAATCTGTAAAAAAAAAAAAAAAAAGCATTGAATCAGAGGCATAATGTAGGTTATGCTTCTTCTTAGGTTAGGTGGTCATTGAGAGGCTTGGTCAAAATAGGCACATAAATTAAAACTCTGCTTTTGCACAATTATTACAGGTGGTAGCGGATTTAGCAAGCTTGCTTCTCCATCATGACCTCTAAATGTATGGTCCTATGTCATCTATGCAATTTAGATTTGCCAATTTTAAGACTCCAATGTGTACACATATTTGAGCTTTTATCAGCTGCTATGACGATCATAGTCGTCATCATCACTTAAGACTTGTCCCAATTATATGTGGTTGACTGTATCGATCCTGGTTTTGCCATTCTGTTCTGTTTAGTGCCACTGCCACATCAATTGTGATGATCATCACAGTGAATTCTTGCAAACCACCTTCATTGGGTGTCGGAGGGGTGGGGGGTTTGGGGGAGCCCTACTACGTCCCTTATTCAATTCAATTCTGGAGTAGTTATGTCCTTAGGCAACTGTCCAAAAAGATGGGGCCTACTTTTATCCTTAAACAAAAATTAGATAAGGTATTCTACTAATTAAGCAACTCTACCTGTGTGGTTTTTCTTTTTTATGAAATTGATAAATTCTTCATTTAGGATTTTGTTTTCTTATAAACTGATTTCGCCAAAGCCTACTAAACAAGTCTACAAAATATTGGGTGGAATTCCACATTGCTTTTTGAGATTTTTTTATTTTTTATTTTTTTGTAGATTTAAGAGATCTCCTAATTGGACTGAGATGATGACCAGGGAAAAGGGCTACGCAATGAGAGCAAGCCCAAACCCCATAACCGTAAAACCCAGCCCAAGTAAAGGTGGGATTTGATAAGACGTGGCCGGTAAGCTAGCTAGCATCTTCAGATTTTTGTTTTGGTAAGAAACACCTACAGTCTACAGATCAAAGTTCATCAAAAATCAAATTGCATGACTGAATGATAGCAAGGTTTTGGGGCTGAACTCAAACGATGAATTGAGTTAAGGAATTTTGTAGGAAAATATCCCTTTTTGGATCCCCAATCATACTGCCACTATGGAAGATTGCCATGTCCTTTATACTGCAGACAACCCTTTTCAAGCATCCAGAATAAACCATTTTATATACCCGTACTCTTTAAATTAAAAAAAGAACCCTTTGTTCACTTAATTCTTTTTAGGAATCAAACGCAGCATCACGGAAAGCTACAACAACATAAGGCGGGTTTGAGGTCTAAGGTGAACTACGGGATTGAACAAATCACCTCTTTACATCCCTAACGAATGAAATTTGGTTATCCATCAAGCGATGAAGCCTAATTGTTTAATTAGGCTACTTGTTTTGTTTCATACAAATAACTTCGATTATACAAATTATGTATTTTAATTGATAGACAACCCCAGTTATTTCTGTTCGTTCCTTCCTTGGTTTATCCCATCTTGATTCAGTCCAGCTTAGATTATATAACCAGAAGAGTCTATTACAGATGGATCACGTCCAATCCAATGCGGTGAATATTTTGAACCAGTCCAATTCAATGCCTGAATCATCTAATCTGTTCGAATTGATTTCAACCCAAACTTAATCCATTCACATCTGTATTTTTATCTTCTATCAATGGACTGGATATTGATTCAATTGGATCCAATCCAATATAAATTCATTATGAATGAACTAGGTCCAATCCAATCTAAAAGTATACTTTCGATCATTAAGTCTGGATTAATCCAATTTAATGTCTTATTGATTCGTCTAATCTGTCCAAATTAATTTTCATTTAGATGAATTCATTGGCATTCCCTAGGTATAATAATTGATGGCTGAATGACATTATAATTCATGAAAACAGCCCTTAACACGGTCATAAAGTGCAGATGATCGGACTCCAAATAAGGACCCACACCTTACACCCCCCGAAGTTAAATGAGGAAAAGTTGAATGGGCCAATATTCACTGCAACTAAACGGTTGGGGATTGCCCAGCACTCGCAGCTGGGTGAAACAGGTTGGCTGATCAATGAATGGTACATCAAACTTGAGGGTCCCGGGATTGAAGGAAAATGTTTCACAACAGGCATTATAACGAGGGGCGGGGCGGTCAATCCTCCTTTAGACTCCAGTCTCCATCTGCCTCGTTGCAATCCGAAACTGTACCACATCTGAAGGAAGGCTCGGTTTGGTCGGTCGCAAAGGAATTGGGAGTTGGGACCATTTAACACTCAGTGGACAAGGGAAGGGCCCTTCAGTAGACCGAGAGGGCCACCACCAACTGATGACCAACAGCAACAGGTTGTAGGGTTGTAGCCAAGTCATTCGGTAGAGCAGACAGTCTGGCATTAGCCCAGCCGGCCTATCACCTATGTCCAAGTATGCTAGTAACATGCTGCTCCATGCCCAATCTAACCAGAATTTTCAGCATCACCAGACTTTTTTACTGTGTTTGGTTTGCACAAATGAATCAATTTTATTTCTTTGAAGAATGACGTATAATAGGACAACTAATTATTTATGACCAACCCCTGTTCAAAAAGTTGACTATAGAAGGAACCGTCATTTTCTACAATTATTATTTACTCTTCAGAAAATTCATTTTCCACGTTATGACCAACCTTTGTTTTCTTGCCGTGAGTTCATGAAGCAAAATAATAAAATTAGCTAGTTGGTTTGAAAATAATTTGGTTATATATGTTTGTTTTCAAAACCGAAACCAAACCATGTTTTTGAATTCTTAATTTAAAGAATATATCTTCATCTGATTATTTAATATCATGCTCCATAAATTATATGATTTCTAAACTACAAAATTCATGGGTTAAGTTTTTAATTGTTTATTTGAAGCAAAATCAACTTCCTTTGGGAAACCAAATAAAAAGTTCAACAAGATTTTTTTTTTTTTTTGGCTGATGTAGACTCTAATCAATTGCTCTATTTTGAAACCATGACCATATGCCAGAGTGAAATTGCTCAAGCTTTTGGGGTCGGACAAGTTGGTCATTAAACCTATGGAATGACTGAATGGGCCAAAGCCTCTACTGTTCAATCCTTAGTTCCATCATAACAAATGTTTATATATATATATATATATATATATATATATATATATATATATATTTTTTTTTTTATAGTAAAGAAAAAAATAATAAAATAAAAGGAAAATTCCATCAACTTGAATATTAATTACGGCCCAACAACGTACAGGCATCACGAGAAAACTCGATCTACACCTGACCAAGCCCAATAACAATACCATCATGAGAAAGCTCGATCCACACCTGAGACATCCAGCCCACCCAAAGCCTCAACCAAATAACAATGGAGAACCTAAACATGATTTACAAAACATCCCACCACAAAGTCGACATTTACAACCGGCCGGCCAAAAATAAAATAGTGTGGAAACAAGATTGATAGATTTTTAACGTGTAAATCATAATAAGGTGGTGGTTTTTGGGGTGTTCGGTTTAGTGGCATTGTGTTGATATTGAGTTTTGGTTTGATTGATAGAAATTTGTGAGAAATATGTATTGTCAAATCGTATACGAGTGTTAGCTAAATTAGAAAAATGTCTGTATGTGAGAAATAATAAATTTGAGTTTAAGGCTGCATTTGGAATCGGTATAAATCAAGATCTATGTAATAAGTTTATAACGGTTTGGTTTTGTTGGCATTTGGATGGAGTGGATCAATGTAAAACTCATCTCAAGTATAAAGTTTTATATCGATTTACACTTTTTTATCACGGTTTTCAAAATATAGCGTCACCTATTATATGGTTCAGTGTAAAATATTTACACCGGATCCAAACGAAGCCTTAGGCTCAGTTTGGAGAAAATACAAATACAAATATGTATAGTACAAATACATATAAAATAATACAAAATATAAGATTCTACACTCTACATATCTATATTTATACTCCTTCCAAACTGAGCCTTAGGTAGAAATGGAAATTTGTATTAATAAACTCAAAATGTTTTCAAAACATTTCAAGTGAAAGTTTTTCTCTCTCACAAATCTGTATTAATCAACCTAAACCGCAACCCCACTATAACAAGCAACTCACTTATTGTTAAGGACAAAAGTATCACGGTCTCTAGCTAGCTAGATAGCTAGCTAGCTGGTACAATTAACTTAATCGGGACGGCCATACATGTGTATTAGCTTTTTGTTCAGATCAGGTGGAGTCAAAGATTTAGATGTTTTCGGTTATGCAGAGTTAGGGGTGAAGGTGATTTTTTTTCTCAAGGCCATTAATGGATTGTTTCTGGTGTTAGTAAACAAGTGGAAATAACACTAACAACAATCTTCAAGGTGGTCTAAAAACAAGTCAAGTGGAAATTGTTGTGTTTTATATTGCTTTATAACCTATAATCGCTTACTAGAAAGTAGAAACCATTCATTATACATAAAAGAAGTATTGGTCACCTGTTTCACAAAAAAGGAAATGAAAGAAACTTTTCTATTTAGGTTGGTATTGACTTCAATAGGGTCCACTTTTTTTGTTATAAAGAGAGGTGCCAAACCAACAAAAATGTATGGTTTATAGATTTTTTTTTTCATTTTTTTTGAAGGAAGAAAAGGAGAACAGGATTGAGGATATATGAGAGTAATGTCTTGGTTTTTTTCAATGTTTTCAAAATTGGAATGGATGGTAGGACTAGAAAAATTGGGAACTGATCACTTGACTGGTTCCGTTCCATCCTAGGGCAATCGAACTGTCAACCTCTTTTTGGCCATTTTTTACCTTTTTTTTTTTTTTTTTGTCATAACAGACCATCTGTTCGGCTCAAACGGTTCCCTGTCCAGATTGATTTTAAAAACCTTGTTCATACTTACAAAGATTAATATATAGTTTCTGGTTTATGTGTAAATTTGAAATATCTTAACTTCTTAATCCTTTTCATAGTGAAGAACAATGTTTCTCTCTTCTTTGGACATAGCCTATAGATCAAACCATGTAGATGTTTGTATTCTCTTGTAAAATTCCTTTTTCTTTTTTTTTTTCTTTCATTTTTGTGTGTATTTTCTTTGCAAGGATAACTTTGAAACTAATGTTGTATTTGGTTGCAATGTAAATAAATTTACACTAATGCAAAATTATGGCAATGCAAATGATTTAAGTGTAAATTCTGACCTATTTTTGTTGTAAATTTTAGCTTATTGTGTTTGATTGCAATACAAATGAAGTAAATTAAGACATAAAGCAGATTAAAGTAAAACCCAGAACAAAATTAAACGAGAATATGCATTTTTTAAATTTGCACTCTTATGCATTTGTACTATTGCAAATAGAATTGTACTACAACCAAGCACAGCCTAAAGGCATTTCTAACGTGATCACACTCAACAAATGATTGAAATATATATAGACAAATTAAAATCCATGGTGCATTCTATAGACATAACTCAAAATGTGAAATAACATGGTTAAAAATTTTTGAAATGTGAATCGATGAAAAATGAATAGACGATTGAAAATTTAATTTAGCATGGTTAAAAAATTTTCCAAATGGGTCATGATTGGACTTTGAAATGTAACCTCTTATATAAAAACCATTGCATAAATTGAGGTTCTTCTCTCACTTCTGCCATTGATCCCTTTTTCTGCTACATATTAGGGAAAGAAACACAGACCACAAGGGCAGAAAATGTGATCCACAAAGTTGCAGTTCAAGCTGGGTTCAGCCCCAAATAAAGTAATTTAAGTAAAACGGGCTGACCCAAATTTCATCTAGAACATTAACAGGATCGAGTTTAGCTATCAGATCATTCATCCCCACTGGGTTTCTTCTATATCACAATTCACTATAATAGCAGATCCCGTTTTAGACTAGAAATTTACAAAGGAAAAAAAACAAAAAACAAAAAGCAAACTAACAACTTAATCAAGAAAAGTACTATGTCTTGCTTCATGTATGTAATTGTTTGAAGAAGCTCCAGCTGCAAAGCTTGAAATATGAAGGGGTTGTCATAAATCACTAATTAATTCAAGGTGGTGCGCGCGTTCCTACTACAGACGAATCCTATGATCGCAGCTGTTGGTTCTGGCAATCTTTTGTTTTGAGAACATATTGGAACCCCTCCGTAGAGAGCTTCTCTTTGCTATATCCCTCATGGCCCATGCCAAAGAGAGCTTTGGGTTGGGTATTGTCGTACTGCTGAATTTCTGGCAGAAATCCCTGTGACAACTTACAGCTTCCTCCATTGCCGTTCCCGGAGCTCGCTTTAATCGTTCTTTCACAGCTTCTGAACACAGTCCACAAACCCATTTACCGCAATATAAATTCCTAATACGTCCCATATAATCAGGAGTGCAATCCTCGATGAGCCCACAACATTCGCATTTGACACTCTCGACTTCATTGCTTTCCTTGTGATATTTGTACATTTCAGCAGAAACATCAGAGAAAACCCTTCTGAGCGCCTGGTCACCCTGTTGAGGATCCCATACAATAGAGGGAAGGGAGGCGGAGTGGAATAAATAATAAGAAAAAGGTAGAGAAAATTAAAGAACTGATCTGATGAATTAACTGCAAGCAATCAAATTTATATAAGAAGCAAGAAAACATTATTAATTACCTGCATAGGAGAAAGGACTTTGTGTTCTTCATTAGTTAATGGTGGCTTTTGACTCATTGAAGCAAGAAGCTTTTCCTGTATGAAATTAACTAAATCTTCATTAGTTTTTCTGCGACAAAAGGAACAAGGCATGCATCGATGGACAAGTGAGGACAACTATTTATAGGGGTAGAAATTAAGTAGAATAGTTCCTAATAAACGACATAATTAATAATCCAACCCTTAATTTCATGCATGGGGTCAGTAAATCAGCCCCTTTTGGTTTTAAGGGTTAGGTCGGGAAAGGATGGATATTTTGAACTGGACTAGATTCATTGCCAGAAGTGGGGGTTTTATATATTGAAGAGATTCGATCAACAAAAGAGAGATAAGGTAGGTGTATGGTTTAGGGAAATAGATGTGTTGCCTTACTTTGCCATTAATGAACATCAACAGACTGCACAACTTGAAAGATGTGGAAGACATGTGCCAATGTTTTCCTATAAATCCAAGGCACTAATTAAAATGAACTATGTGTTACACACAAGGAATAGAATGTCACAATTGTGTGCTTGTGGTAGCACGTGACGACTCACGGGTTGCAATATCATGAAATCATCAACGTCGTCTGGTAAAAACCCATTAGATTAGAGTAGCCATGCTACCTGCAGTTATAGCTACTGGGTCATAAATTAATGGGTGTGTGTGCATGCATGCATTCTGATAGAGCCGAATATGTTATCAAACATTAATTGTTTTAGGCTGCATTTGGCATTCTAAGGACTTTCTTTTATGCAAAACTCAGCCTTAAATGCTTATGGACTGGCCCAAGTGATGGTTATCCAATGTGGCAGAATTTTGTAGTAGCCTAGCAATGGAGTTTAATTATATATATATATATATAT
This sequence comes from Nelumbo nucifera, assembly GCF_055504915.1. Taxonomy (NCBI): domain Eukaryota; kingdom Viridiplantae; phylum Streptophyta; class Magnoliopsida; order Proteales; family Nelumbonaceae; genus Nelumbo; species Nelumbo nucifera. Next base: position 7,097,887 of record NC_142654.1, on the reverse strand, counting down.
ATATATATATATGTCATCTAATCAAAGCCTTTTCAAGTAGTGAACCAGAATAGTGGTTTTGGCAGAGGTATTGAGGAGTTCGGTCCGGCGCACATAGTTTTGTGAAGTACAGAGTATCACTATCACAACACTGGTCACGGGTTCTACCTTCCTTCCCAATCAACCAACCCGCCTATTTTGGTAGTGATATCTGAGGGTGAAGTGGTGGAGAGAGAGAGAGATTTTAAGTGGTGCCACGAACACATACACTCCCAAAAATGTTAAACCATGGACAGATATAGATTGAAAAGCTTGAGGGTGGAGTAGTACTAGATGGCTTTGATTTATTTTCCGGTAACTTGATATATGGAACCATGAAACCTGTGTAATAACAATTGACAACACTACTGCAATATTATAGGATTTACCGTTTACGTGTCATCTGATCCCGGTGTGAAGCCAGGTTATCCGTGGGAAGACTTAAGAGAAGAGTTGGCTCAGCCACTATAAGCTGATGAAAGGTGACCAGTACTCCCAAATTAACAAGGCAACAACCAGACCCACCGTTCATTTTAATTAATAGCCCTCTCGTCTTTTTCGTACGGGACAATGATCAAAGCTCAAACCCTTCTAAGCAGTAACTTCCAAAGTTTAAAGGCAGCCGCCTCTCGTGAATACTATTGAGGAAGAGTAATTAAAAAAAGAAGAAAGTATTGTGGGATTAGCGCAGCAGAAGATTTGTCCAGTTTGCATGTAATGAAGAAGTTACCAAACAAATCATATAATGTCACTGTAGTTGCTTATGGCACCGTAGGCTTGGCTCGGTTTTGTTTACAGTACATATTTCATTTCCTTTGCACCGGTGTAAATGCATTGAATTATTGCAAACAAACTGACTTGTAAATTCTGGTTTACTTTTTTGCCTTAGGCTTAACGGTATAACTCCTTTGTAAGACTTAAATTAGGAAGGCTCCATTTGAAAAGAGTACAAATATGTAGAGCACAAAATCTTCTATTTTGTATTATTTTGTGCGGATTTATATTGTACATATTTATATTCGTACTCCCTTCAAACTGAGCCAAAGTAAAATTATATTGTGCCTTTTCACTTTTGCTACATAAGAGTCATCTCACAGGGCTAAGACCCAAAACCCAGGCCTTTGATTTATTGCTGTGGCTGCACCAAGACATTAGTTCATCTAATTCAAGGTGGGGTCGCATCAATATATCAAAGGCTTTACGACAATGTGGTAGCCAAATGGTTTACCTTGTAGCAAAAGGAATGGAGGTAGGAGGAGTTTCATTTGTTTGGGAGTAAAGTAGCAAGATGCTGTCGTCCTACTTTTTTTATATGAAAAAGAATTGGAGGAGGAAGAATTTTTCATCAGAAAATTTGTATTGCTAGCAAGTGTAAATGAGACAAAAAGTACAAGTTTTGCATCAGATAAGAGCACAAACCATAATTAATTATAAACAAACAGATGCAAGACTGAACCAGGTGCAAAATTTGTGTCCCGTTCAGGTTTATACTGCAAACAAACATAGCCTGGATAGTTTTGAGAAGGCACATGAAACGATCAAGGTAAATTCAATACATGGCGGGTTGCAATCAAATAACTGTGTTAAAAGCATATATAGTAATTTCTTAACTCCAGCCAACTGCACGCATACTTGCAATGATTTGCTCAAACAATTTGGTTGGAGATTTCCAATCCTACTGGACCTTCCTGCCCACATAACACCTTAAGGCTATGCTACATTCTCCAACCTAAGAGGCTTTGTATACTTCGCAGGATTTGGGTAATGGGCCAGGCCCGTAATTAGTGTTAGTGCCCTAAAATCTATATCTATATCTATACTACTTATAAAAGAGTGAATGTCTCTTCATTCTGGAATTTTCATTGGATATTTTTTATCCCTTTTGTCTAAACATACAATGGGCATAAAGAGAGTATATATGTCATTTACTCTCATTTTAGAAACTACCCACTTATGTTTAGAAACTATCCACTTATAACTAACTGTTCATGAATGATGAATGTAGATGATTCAAGTGCAAAACTCTTTTCCGGTGAGCTTGTGTGTGTGGAATTGGAATCTATCACCCCCAAAGAAACGAAGAATTGGGACAGGAGATATAGTTCATAGAAAAAACTAAAATCATGGCGGATCCTGAATGAGGTCAAGGTGGAAAAAAGGGCAACGTATGCCTAATCATCCAGACTCCAGAGAGCACCCATTTGATCGATTGTCTGGATTTTCCATGTTTAAATGTGATAAAAAAAAAAAAGTACTTTCTTTAGGTACTCTATAGGCCAAAAACTGAACAGAAGATCTTCCACACACCAAAGAATTTCTATATAGCACTGATCAACATTCAACAATAGCATGGCCAAGCCCATTTGCTTAAATTTAAAAGAAACATCATTTAAATAATTCAGAATCTGTCCTCTGTTGCAAGTAGGTCCAATTATCCATTAAAACACAGGAAAAGGCCTTCTCCAAGCACAGAAACTAGAGCCAAGCCGATGCAAGGCCTGTTAAAGATATGAGAAAATTGTTGCGTTAGTTCCATTATATTGAAGCCTTTTTATTTACATGCATGGATAAGGGAAATAAAATCGAAAAAAACACATGAACCATGAGATTAATTTCCTTACAGTACTTTCACTAAAGGCATAGATCGATGGATTTCCTTGGAGTCATTAACTCAAGATACATATATGCGCATGCAGTGGGAGGTGAAAGGATCATAAACTATTGCCATAAATACATAGTTAAGTTAGTACATCGAATTGATCATATATATCAAGGGAAAACAACCCCGTGGGAAGCCTTGTTATAGTAATTAATTACCAAATATACAAAATTGTTGTCGTATTGATAACTAGAGCTGGCTGCAGCTGGTATGTTCTTTCATTTGTTTCCCTTCTTGGTGAGGAGGATTGCAAATCTAGGATCGATCAGAGAAGTTGGACCAACCCAGGAAAAATCCCGAAGGGAAACTGAAAGGCTGATAAAAAAAAAAAAAAGAGAGAAAATAGAGTATCTCAAAGTACAGGAGCTTGGAGTAGTCAAAGAGAAACGATAAAGAAAACCTAGAAATATTTAAAGGATTAGGGTCGTCCATGGTCATTTGGACCGCTTCCCAGAGCAACATGGACAGTTTTGCCTTCCCATAACTCAGTTGACTGTTATTGTCTGCTCATTCACCCATCTCCTTTGTAATTGCAGGAATGCAACTGGAGCTTCTAAGGATTCCACTCCTCTTCTTACTAGCTTTGTCTCTAGAACTGATAGAGTTGGCCCTAACTCCTCTGCCTTCCAACATCGTGCTCTTTCTGAAGATCTCTCTCATGGCGTCAGCTTGGTATAGAACTGGGTAGCTCCTTCCAATTCTATTAAACCTCACACAAGCCTTCATATGGGCATCCAAGGCCTCTTCTCCTTTTCCTCCATTCTTCTGGACTTCTTCCTTCACTGCCTCGGAGCACAGCCCACATATCCATTTCCCGCAGAACTTATCACGTACCCGCTGAATGTACTGAGGCGTGCACTCTTCCGACATTCCGCAGCACGCACACTTGGCGTCTTCGATTTCAGAAATGGGTGGGAGCTTTACATCAATGGCCGCTTTGCTCAATTCGAAGGAGAGGTCAGAAACTGTCCTTTGAAGGCTTTCGTTTGAGAGCCTGCTGGTGCTGGGTGGCTTGCAGAAGTTGTTGCTCCTTGAGTAGGAACCAACGAACGTTTCTCCGTGGGGTGCCATGACGAGCAATTCTTAATTATGACAACTGAAGCAATTCCCACTTCGGAATGAGTTTGAGCGCTGAAGCAGATCGAACTGAAGCTTGAACGTCGCTTGGAAGTAGTTCTTAGTTCTTAGTGATTGAAAACCAGAAGCCAAGTGAACAGTTTGAAGGTTATCTCATGCGAAAATAAGGTAAACCCTTTGCACTAATTTATAGCTGTTGAGTTCTCTCGAGTTCCAAAGAGTTAATGCGTATGGACAATGGAAACTCTCGTGCCTGTAATTAATGCAAAAAAAACTGAATACTCTCGACTTTTCATGAAGATGAATAGAAGAAGGTGGCTTTAATTTGCTTCTTTTTCATCCTTTTTAAATATCACAAAAAATTATGTACAATTGAGAAAACAGGAGTTACAGGACTAGTAACAACTTATCTTTAACATCACAAATAGAAAAAAAAAAAAACAGGAAAAATAAATATAAAGGAAAGAGAAAAACAGGGATATAAAGAAATCAACTGGGCACGTTCACATGGGACTTAAAATGTTACTAGATGGCTTAAAAAAATGATACTAGATCATTGGGATATCCTTTGTAATTGAATACCCAATCCAATCTAATCTGATATCTGATAATATTTAAACATTTACATTTATGCTTATATCTATTAGTACAGTAGGTTTGTGTTAGAGAATAAAAGCCTATTCAAGGATCTCATTTAATAACTTTAGTTTTTAGGTTTGTGTTAGAGAATGAAAGCCTATTTAAGGACCTCATCTAATAGCTTTAGTTTTTGAGCCTCTACTTGTCCATGTTTCAAGTCTGATGGACTTCCTGGGGGAGAATAAAAAACATATTCATACATTTATGTCTCATGAAAATTATTTTCAAGGAATTATAATATCAAGTTCATTTTTAGTTTAATTTATTAATGACTTTCAATATTTGAATAATTAGAGTTTAATCTGAATCTAATGGATAAGATCCAATGCCAATTCAAATATTGCCCTATATAGATTTCCATAAAACATCAATATGTTAGAGCCAAATTATGCAACCATGAACAGCATTCATGGGGCGTTCCTTTTTGGGATTTTGAGAGGGGGGACAATCCCAGTGACCAAGAAATCTACCTTCTTTTTTCAGATTTATGTAGGGATCAAGGATAATTTATTTTCCTATGTATCTCAAAGATGGGGTAAATAACTTTTCCACATGTAGGAAAGCTATCAACACTTGAATGAGACAAAAATACTCCGACTTTTATGACTAAATGTAACTAAATGAAAAAATAATAATAATTTAATTAGGTCCCTGAAAATGCAAGAATAATATAGAACCTATTTTCTTTTTCCTTGGATGGAAGTAACACAAGTTCTGCATTCACGTTTTGGCCTCCTCCAACCATATATATCCATATATGTGTAGCTTTCTTTATTACTTCTTTTGTAGGGATAACACGGTATGAAAAGATTGGTCCCAGTGGAGAAAGAGGGATCACGAGAAAATGGGGAAAAAAAACTTAATATACATTTTGTTAATTCACAGATATCTTGGTGTTTTGTGATTATTTACATTTTTTTTTTCTGGTGGAGAAAGAGGACAACAAGGAGGTGTGACTTGCTTTCATGGTGCCCTTTAGATTTCATTCCGTATATGGAGTTGGTGAGCTAGCAACCGAACCCTATCTGCCTTTCAAATGGCAATGGCATTTTATGGCTTCGTGCAGGTTAATTAGGGCTCTAATCGAGTTAGAATTCGGATTTGGATCTGGCTAATCCAAATTCAATCTGATTATCGAAATGTTAGGTCCAAATCTAATCCAAAGCCCAATATGTTATATTCGAATGGGGTTTGGATTTAATACTAGTCTAGGCTTATTATTCTTAAATTGAATAAATAAAAAAATTTAAAAAAAAAACTTACTTTTAACTTGTACACATATAATAAATTCATGTAAATATAAAATATTAATTTTATTACTCTTAAATTGTATATAATGTTATATATGGATGCATTATATGCACACATAAAATTTGATTGGACTCAGATTTTAATCAAATCAGATGGGTTAAATCTGCATTCAATCTGATTACAATTTGGATGCCAGTTCTAACATCCAAAACCTAGATTAAAAGATTGGGTATATGTCGAATTAGATTTCAGAGTTTTGGACTCCATTAACAGCCCTAGTGCAGGCGAAACTTAGTCTCTACCAGATTGGGTTGGATCATGATTGGATTAGAATGATTTTAGGTAGGTTCATGATTGAGCCAAATTCATACAAAATCTAATCTGTTGACATCCCTACACACCGGCTACCTTGATTATACATAAAATGCAATAAGAAGGAATGGTATCGTTTGAAAAATGGCATTGGACAAAAGAACTAAATAAATTGTACTCTCTAACTTTTCTTGAATCTAGGAATCACAATGGGGCAGGGACCATATTCCCCATCCTGACCCTAACTTCGAAACAAATCCCTCACACCAATTTGGAAACAAATTCCCAATGGAGATGGGTTCCTTGTCAGGACCCAAATCCTCTAAATTTTTAAATTAAAAGTTTTTAGAAAATAGATTGCTTAAAATAAGGGATTTTTTTAATATATATATATATATATAATCAAAGTCGAGACAGGTGAGGAATTCACTCCGTATTCTTGTCCTCATCCCTAATAAGGTATCACTATCAATCCCCATCCCTGACCTGATAGGGTTGGGGAAGCTGAGTACCTGGTGGGGATGGGGAACCTTGAGTTCCTAGTGGGGATGGGGAACCTACATCCTGTACTTGTATTTCATTTAACTTAAAAAAAAAGTTGAATAATTAATAATCATAAGTGTACAATATGAATCAAGAGGGTTTTCTTATTCAAAAAGGCCCTACAAGAATTATTGCATCATTTTTCTCCTGCATTTGGTAGAGGTGTAAATTCAAATTTTACACCATGGAAAAATGTGAAACCAGTTTAGTGATGGATGGAAATTGGGACTGGTTGATTTTGAAAATTTACACTGATCATGTTTGGTTTTCTATGATGTAAATTTTCAAACTGGGTCTTGACAGAAGTTAGGTCTCGACAGAAAAAGGTGAACAAGCAATGCTTACGCTGATAGGCATGAGCGAGCAATGACCATAGATATCGATGAGCTATGTTCTCACATCTCCGCACCCCCACAACATCATCTTCCCTTTTCTTACCTTCAACTTCAAGACCCGACGACGATTGCCACCAATCTTCCATTGCTTTAAATGCAGCTGTAGTAATGAAGAATCAAAATCTTATTCAACTCATTTCCTTCCTCCCAAATTTTCTTATTCTCGTCTCCCACCTCTCCCATTCCTTCACGCTCTCTCTTCTAATCCGAGTATGGGTTCTCTTACCGCTGCGCCAGTAGGATTTTGCACTAATAAACTGCTCTTATTGAGCCCAGATCTTGAAGGAGTAATCATAGCTTGAAGGATTTGCACTGATAGGCTGGAGTTTCATCTCCAGCCTAGATCTTGAAGGATTTACACCGGTTTAGTGATGGTGCTTCAATGCGTACACTGGCAAGATTTGTGCTGATACGCCGTTCGCCACTACCGGAATTCTGATACGCCAGAACTGGGTCTCGACGGAACTCTGATACGCCGGAGCTGGAGAAGATTGCAGGATTTGCGTTATCACCGCTGGGAGTTCTGTGTTCTTTAGAGAACACAATGAACAAGGCAGGTCGTAGGTAGGAGAAGAAGGAATAGAAGAAGAAGGGGAAGAAAGGAGAGAGGGAGATAGAGAGAGAGAGAAAGAGGCCGGAGAGGGAGCGGAAAAGGGATTCGGCCAGAGGTGGGGGAAGCCGTTGTTGCCCTGATTCACTCTCTTCTTCGATCGAACAAAGACATGCAGCGGGAGGCGCGAGGTAACTGTTGGATAGAGGAAGAGGAATGTAAAGTTTTACATTGATTTTATCGATGTAAACTTTCTACTGATTTTCAGTGAATATACTGACAATAATGGACTTTTACACCGATTGATGAGGTATATTAACACATCTACCAAATGCCTGCAAAATCAAACTAGGTGTAAAGTTTACCCCAGTTCAATTTTACACCTCTACCAAACGCAGCCTAAGTGAAAGGGTGATTATCTTAAATTTATTAATTGGCCATAATTAAAAGGAGGAAAAATACAAGGGAAAACATAACCCACCTTGCCCCAAAACCCAAATACACAAACTCACCTTCTCTACCTAACCATAAAGAAAAATAAAAGAACAATACATTAAAAAAATTACTATATCATTTTCTAATTCAAAGACCATTTTTGCATGAAATCAAATTGATGAAAAATATACCATTTTTGTATCACTAGCAAATGATCAGTTACGAATCTCTCGTTTTGAGTTGGAAGGAGAGGCAAAATTGATTGTGAAGCGGCTTTTGGTGAATCCACCATGAAAAATTCGGACTATTGGCAGAGATTACAAACAGCTTATGCAATCTTTTGAGCTTATTAGAGCATGTCGCAGCAAGACATGGTATAGTAATCTCAATCATATGTATATGAAGTATATTCCTCCTGACTTCGTTACAAAAAGAATTAGAATAAGGTTTGTAACTGAATTTTATATGTGATGAGATGGAAGTTGCCTATTTGGCTTAAAATTAAAGAAAAATACTTTATAGAAAAAGAAAACATTTTTTTATTTTGGTCTTGTTCGTTTTTCGGTAAATTACTTATCCAGGTAACCCAGATAAGTGCATTTACCCATGTTCTTTTATTTTTCATGTAAATAAGACAATGATCATTTTATCCATAAAATTTCATTATTAAAAGGGGCATTTTTGTGTCATTCAAGTGTTAGCAACTTTCCCTCTAGGTGAAAAAATTATTTACCCATCTAGGAGATGGGTCTCACTTACTCCGGTAAGTGATACTCAAGAAAATAAATCCCATTGACCAACTTTCCCCCTCTCAAAATCCAAAAACAGAACGCCCCCTTTATGTGCAAAAAAAATGGAATCACATAAATCATCTCAAAATAATTTACCCATGACATTGATAGTTGATACTTGATAGATAATAGGGTATCCACAGCCTTAACCAAGGCGGTGCTTAGTTTGATAAAATTAAATAAATAATTGAGAAACGGAGAAAGTTGTAGGAACATAGTCTAATGCAGATGATAGATTACTGGCGCTCTCCACTTGTAGGGCTGTCAATGAACCCTAAAAGTCTAATACCTAATTCGACTCTTAATTTGATTAATCTATCGTCAGACCTGATTATTGTTAATAGAGGTGTCAATTGGACGGATTTGGTCCAACCTGATCCAATCTAATGTGAGTTCATTTATGAATGGATTGGACCGAATCCAATCCAAATCCAATCCAATCCATTAAAATGTAAATGGATTGGATTGGATCCAATCCAAACTGAATGAAATATCAAAAATTATATAAAAGCACTTTTGTAAAAGTACTTTGATAAAAATATTTTCATAAAGTGCTTTTACAAAAGCACTTTATTGAAAGTACTTTAGAAAGGTGCTTCCATAGACTTTTATAAAAGTGCTTTTGTGGAAGTGCTTTTGTAAAAGTACTTTTGTGGAAGTGCTTTTGTAAAAGTACTTTTATAGAAGTGCTTTTATAAAAGTGCTTTCATAAAAGTGCTTTTATAAAAGTGCTTTCGTAAAGTGCTTTCATAAAAGTACTTTCATAGAAGTGTTTTTATATAAGTGCTTTCATAAAAGTACCTTTGTAAAAATGCTTTCATAAAAGTGATTTTCTAAAAGTGCTTCCATAAAAGTGATTTCGTAAAAGTGTTTTTATAAAAGTGCTTTTGCAAAAGTACTTTCATAAAAGTTTTTTGTAAAAATGCTTTCAGTTTTGGTTTAGGTCTAATTCAAACCAATAAGAATATGGACCAATTTATTTTGAATCAACCCAATCCAATAATTATAATAGACTGTCCAAATCCGATTTAATATGGTTTGAATCGGATTAAATCTAAACCAAAACCAGTCAATTAACACCCCTAATTGTTAGTAATAATGCAAATAGTGATATGTGATTGCAATTCAAGGTGAGTAAAATGTAGGTAGAGAGTAGTGGTCAGGAAATCCCGTTATGAGCTTAATTGCAGCTTGGGCCTGAACTCTCAAATATTAATTTAGTTCAGGCCCGGGTTGAGCAGATTACACTTGGACTTGATTTTGTTCATGATGATGTATTTGCCATGTGCATTTAAACATTCCATAATCTAAAAATATACCCTTTACATTAATTTTTAGACCATCTTTTTCGTCATTGACAACAATTATGTTGCATGTTCTTCACCAACGACAAGTGTTTGCAACTAACTACCCCTTTTTTGAACAATATAAAAATAGAAAAAAAATATTCTTCAATGATAAGATGATACTATTGCTTTTTCAGTAGTGACAATCTTTGAGTGTTTTTTTTTTTTTTACCACCGGTTGAAACCACCTATGTTTTTTTCTGAGACCTCCACTCTTGGAAATTGGGTATTAGTGAGTCTCATGAAAAGGAACGATTTCCAAGTGACTCATTTACTGGGTGAGTAATACCCTCATAAAACTTGGATATATATATATATATATATATATATATATATATATATCACTTATCCATGCACACAAAAACTTATAATATGTGATAGATTTATATTGTCCCTTTAATATATTTTTTGATAAAACAATCATTTTACAACTTTACATAGAGAATGAAAGGATATTGGAAAATGCACTTATCCAACTTTACATGGGAAAACACTTTTATGGATAAATGCATTATCCAAATAAATGACTTATCGAGATATGAACAAGGCTTTCAAGTTTTTTGAGCCTAGGAATGCATAGTAACAATGCTCATTTTCGTCATTTTATTATCTCACCTCTTCAAATTCAGATCATCCAGATTCTTATACTATTAATTTAAAAATACCCCCATATCCAATTTCGATAAGATCCATTTACAACCCTATCTAAAATTGAAAGAAATAAAAGAATCGCCCCAATTTCAATCAGATGGCACCTGCTACCTTGTTTTTGAATGGATCATTTACTAAAACACCCCATATAATTTCATGAATTTATTAAAACCTATCCTATTTGCATTTTAGGGGGCATTTTTTGTTTGGATTTTGAGGAGGGGGGGGGGGGAGTTGGTTCCCATCTCCTACGTGGATAAATAACCTGAGAAATAAAAAAATATGGGTAAATACACTTACACGGATAAGTATTTTCCAAGAAAAACTTACTCAGGTAATTGCATTTATTCGGATAAATAACTTATCAAATGAATCTTAATAAAACATTCCATAGGTTTGCAATTAATCGACCTTTAAGATTTTGAAAGTGATAAAGATAATTTTGGAATAAATAATCATGGGCCAATGCCTTTAGGATTCTCCATTCAGTCATGTTACTATTTTTAAGAAGCCGCAGAACAAACACTTCTGAGTCAAAGTCGATTAATAGGTTGCAAATTATACGAATGTTTTTAGTAAAATAAGAACCACAGGATAAGTTAAGTAAAATGAAACTGTAGAAGACACATCTGCGCCCCACAAACGCTTCATATGCACATCTCAGCGTGCATTAGGAATATCCCCGAAATTGTCAGGAGATGTTCTCAATACACGTTTGTGGTGCCCCCTCCGTGAAGTGCATATCTGAATTCACAATAGGGTGTCAGTAAATGACCCTAATACCCTTTTCGAATTAAATGCCCGAATCGAGAGCCCACATGTCGACTGTTTTGAACTTTGAAGCTCTCCCTCCCTCCCTCCGTCTTCTCTGAAGCCATGGAGACCCTACTTATCGACTGTGTACAGAGCAGTCTTCGACATTTCATGCTTCGGAACGCTATTTTCCTCTGTGAGCGCCTCTGTGCAGATTTTCCATCGGAGGTCAGTACATTAATCTTTTTCCCCCTTAGTTATGCTATTCTTCGTCAAGATCGCTAGATACTTTACTTGCCAACTTTTGTTTGGATGATATTGTTATGGTTTTCAATAGCTTTCGAAGGTTTTTGGTTGTCAATCATTTTTTTTTTGTGAGCTTAGTTTTGCTGATAACTTGTTTTCATCAAACAATCGCTTGTTTATCTGCAAATTATACTATGTTATTCTTACTCTTTCAATTTCCTGATCGCAAAAAGAGATAATAATATTCGGGATAACAGTTCTATCGGAAACTTGACAGATAATGTGGTTTTAGTAAGACCTGTTTTACGTGTATAGAGAGAAATTTATTTTTTTTACTTCCTTTTTTAAAAAGTAGTTCGAAATTTGAGTTTGCATTTGTTAATTAATACTATATATATTATTTATTTTTATTTTTTTGCATTCTTTTGGAAAATTTTGAAAAATTTAAACATTTTCTTCCTTGCTTCTTGGGCACAAAAAGCCCCTTGCGCTTTTAAAACACTGCCTTGGATTCAAAAGATAATGACTCGACTCACTTTCTATGCTTGATAACGATTGCAAATTTACACATCTCTCTGTAATTTGAGTATGTTATTTTTCCATGCTTTCTAATTACTTCCTTTGCTGATTCTCTTCATTTTTACTTTCTCTAGATCTCTTACTTTGTTTTAACTTGACTGCAAATTGAATGCAGTTGAATTCACAACTATTGGCTATTTGTTACTTGCACAACAATCAAGCTTACTGTGCGTACCACATTTTGAAAGGTATTTACTACAAATACCACATATTTATTTTGCATGTTTCTATCTAGTCTGTTATATCATATTTTTCAACTTTTTCCCTTTTCAGCACTGTTCTATATTCAAAAGTTTATGGCCATTTATAACTCTCATCTTGTTTGGCCTCAAAATATGAAGGGACACAAATGGCTCAATCCCGCTACTTGTTTGCAATTTCATGCGTTCAGATGGATCTTCTTACTGAAGCTGAAGCAGCATTATGCCCTACTGAGCCTAATGCAGAGGTATGCAACTTCTTGTAAGTTATCAGTTTCAAATATTACTAGAATGATCTGAAGCAGCATTATCCCACACTAAGGAGCTTACTGCTGATGTTTCCCACGTACTGTAAATTATCAGTTTCAGATAATATTAAAAGGGATCTCGTAGGGGTGTCTTTGCTGGTTTACAATATGCTTCATCTTATACATAATAGAATTTATTGTTCAACACTCATTTGAAATGCACATGACAATGGAGTGAATGGACAGCTGAATGACATTCAGTTTTTCTGGGTTAAACAGTTTTGGTTCATGCCTTTAGTATTGGCTGAAGATTTTCTTTTGGTCTCGCTTCATCTGAGTTTGGGTCTTGACCACTTATATTTGTTGAGGAAATCACAAACTCTAACAACTATTCTGAATTGTCTGTTCAAATGGATTCCTATATCATCAAATAATAGGCTTGATGGTTTGAAATGGGTGATGCGAAACAGAGAAAATCTGGTTTAGGGAGAAATTGATTTGAGACTAACTTATTATCAGAATTTGTCTTTTTTTCTTTCTTTTTTTCTTTTTTTCCCTTTCTATTTGACAGCTTTTGCACTGCTTGTAGGCTCTTCTGTTGTATCACCCCATCTCAGAATTCTTGAAATGGTGGGCCCATCTCTCTCTTTATTTTTCTCTTAATAAAGTTGATTTCCTTTTGCCATATGGTCTATTTGAGGTGGCTCCATGCAGAGGCTTACTATATGATTTTCGAGTATGAATAATTGGGTATGTTTTAATATAAATGAGAAAATGAAGTATAGTGTGTCTCATTTGATGCTAAATTAAGAGGGGGAAACGAAATTATGAGATATTGGTACTTGGTTCCCCTCCTGTCTTCATGGTTCATCATATTTAGTGCCCACTATTTTTTCCTTCTTTTTTTATTTGGTGGGGGGTGGGGGGTGGGGGGGAGGGAGGGCATTAGTAAGCGAAATTTGATAGGTATTCCTTAATTGGTACTTTAGTCGGCAAACTGTGATTGTACTGGATTGGTGGCTTATTTAAGCACTTTGTGGGAAGGATCATAAAATCTTCTTTGGTATTACATGTGTGAAGATCTAAGAAGTCTGAGATATTGGCTTTCCTTTAAATGCTTAAAGGGTCTATTATATTGGGCACAAGGAAACTAGAAGTTGGGGACTCTTGGAATTTAATTGATTGGGCCTTTAGAGAAAAGGAGACCACTGGAGACTCTATAGGTGTGTGCAGCTCCAAGAAGGATTAGATATTGGCCTTCCTTTAAGGGCTTATGGGCTTTATGAAGTTGTCCACAAGGAACCTAGAAGTTGGAGACTCTTGCAGTTGAATTGACTCGAGTCTTCAGAGAAAAGAAAGCCAGTGGAGATTCACTCATTATTGAGGGAATTAGGGGCATCAGTTTCATCATGACTGTCTTTCTCTCTTCCATTGAGGTTGGTTAGTGATTTACCTTTTCCGTTGAGCATAGTTCTGGATTTTAGTTGCATTCTGATGTTATATGGCTGTGTAGTTTTGGTTAATTCCCTCTTTCCCACTTTATGTTCTTCATATCTTCTCTTTCTTCTCCTAATAAGGCATTAAGGTTACTTCTTCTAAAAATTGAGAAAGCAAAAGAAAATAATGGTGGCACATTTATTGCCTTTTCCTGTGCAGGTTCCAAATGGTGCAGCTGGTCATTACCTTCTTGGGCTTATATATAGGTAGTTCACTTTGTCTTTGTTCTAAAACTCAAGTTACCTATTTCCTGTTTTTTCCCGAACCCTGTATCTATCTGTTTATAAAGTAAGGTTTCCTTATGCTCCATGTAGAGGCAGAATTAGCTAGGTTATGCCAATTCTGGACAATATCATCTCTGGAGTTAAAGACAATGTTGGACTAATGACCAATGACCTGGTCAGAAACTCAGAATTCTTGTTCCTCTCAACCTTTAACCTGCCATACTACACAAATTGTTGACTTGGTTAATTACCCATCTACCCAAATGGTTGAATCAGTGAGCTATTAGGCATGTTCATCTGGGTGACCAGGTTTTTGTACTATTTTATTATTTTGTTTTTTCTTGTCAACGATGTCATGGGTTGACCTGTGGACTGGGTGGTTGTTGAACTGGTAACCCTTCCACCTGGAGGGAAAGCTGGTTCAGCCTTTGGGCCAGGTTTCAAGACATTGGTCAAAGATAGGTAATGCTTTTGCCCAATGAGCTTCCTTATCATAACATTTTCTGTCATTGTCTCCTTAGGATCGGGTTCTTCTTTGAAAGTTATACAGTTTGTCTCCTCCCAAACTGTCCAAAAGACTTCTGCCCTAGCACATTTTAATATGAGGTGCATATGCCTTCAAACAGGAGCATGTAACAAGCTGGGCTCTCAGGTTCAACAACATGGACATGTGGACTGGGTGTCCAGCCTCACTAACAAGCTTTCTTGGGCATGGGTGGGTGAGCTCCTTTTTATAATACTAGAATCATGATTGAGTTCCTATGAGCATGACAGCCAGGCTTGTGCTTAGTTAAAGCTAGTGAATTGGGGCCTTTATATCATGGGGATTGATAGAGCAGATTGACTATACACAACTGGGAATGGAACTCCTCACAAAAACCAGTCAGTTGAACCTTTATCTTGTTGCACGGATGCTACTATTGTGGCTGGGTATCCTATGAGGTTTTAACCTAATGATAAATTTGGCTGTCCTTTTTGGGTGAACTTCATCAAACTTGTACTGTTGTCCTTGTAGGTTTTCAAGACTGCTATTCAGTCTTGATCACTAAGAGATTTCAGGTTCGATGAGAAGAGAAGGTGAAGAAGATGTAGAAGGAAGAGTGATGGAAGAGCAATAGAACACAGATTTTGAGGAGAAGAACAGAATGTCAATATTCTGCCGCCGCCACTTTAAGTTAATATATATAGGTTATGCTAGTTACATGAAAGGACATATCTGCCCTTGGTGTTTACATCATAACTGCTAACAAATAACAACCAATATAAAACTGAAACTAGAAATAACAGAACAGCAAAATAACCACAACTGTGACTAGATACATTCTACCCTACGGACAAAGTGGGACCACAGCTGTGGGGCCCACATCAATGTTCTCTACACTCCCCCTCAAGTTGGGAGTATATGTTCATCATTCCCAACTTGGATAGATCCGCCTCTAGCTTCTTTCTTGATACAGCTTTAGTAAGAATGTCGGCTAGTTGCATACTGGATGTGATGTAAGGGAGGCATACTTCTTGAGATGAGACCCTCTCTCGCACAAAATGGCGGTCAACTTCAATGTGTTTGGTTCTGTCATGCTGTACTGGATTATGTGCTATATTAATGGCGGCTTGATTATAACAGTACAACATCAGGGGCTTCTCATACTCAATACCCAACTCCTCAAGTAGAGATCTTAGCCATAGGATTTCAGCCACTCCATTGGCCATGGACCTGTATTCTGCTTCAGCACTTGACCAGGAGATCACACTTTGTTTCTTACTTCTCCAGGAGACAAGGTTTCCTCCCACAAGGGCACAATATCCCGAGGTAGACCTTCTGTCATCAACACTCCCAGCCCAATCTGCATCAGTATAAACCTCCACCTTCATGTGATTGTTGTTCTTGAAAAGTATACCCCTACCTAGGCATCTCTTTAAGTAGGCTAAGATTCTTTCTGCCGCAAGAAGATGTGTGGTTCTAGGAGAATGCATGTACTGGCTGACAACACTAATAGCATAAGTAATATCTGGCCGAGTGAGGCAGAGATATAGGAGCTTTCCTACCAATTGCTGGAACATAACTTTGTCTTCAAGAAGCTCCTCACTCTCGGCACTAATCCTGTGATTCTGTTCAATTGGTGTATCTGCAGGCTTGACACCTAACTTTCCAGTTTCTGCCAACAGGTCTAGGACATATTTCCTCTGAGATATAAAGATCCCCTGTTTGGATCTAGCAACCTCAATACCCAAAAAATACCGGAGTACACCAAGGTCCTTCACCTCAAATTCTTGGTGAAGAAGCTGTTTAAGAGACTCAATCTCATGGCTATCATTCCCTGTGACCACAATATCATCAACATATACTGCCAACAGTGTCAAAGAGGACTCCACCCTCTTGATGAATAGGGTATGATCTGACTTGGCCTGTACATATCCAAACTTCACAAGTGCTAGTTTGAATCTATCGAACCAAGCCCTAGGTGACTATTTCAAACCATACAAAGCCTTGTTGAGCCGGCAGACCTTCTTACTTACTTCTGCATCATAGAATCCAGGAGGCAAACGCATGTAAACTTCTTCCTACAGATCTCCATTCAAAAAGGCATTTTTCACGTCCATTTGGTATAAAGGCCAAGTGTGACTTGCTGCAAGGGACAAGAGAACTCGAATAGTAGTCATCTTGGCTACCGGTGCAAATGTCTCCAAGTAATATCTGCCATAAGTTTGTGTAAACCCTCTTGTAACTAACCGAGCTTTATACCTCTCAATAGATCCATCTGCATTATGCTTCACCGTAAATACCCATCTGCATCCAACTGGTTTCTTTTCTTTTGGCAAATCAACTACCTCCCAGGTGTTGTTCTTCAACAGAGCATCCATCTCAACTTGCATTGCATCTTTCCATTTAGGGACAGATAGGGCTTCTTGCACTGTTCTTGGAATAGGGACATTGGAAATGAAGCTAAGGTAGGACCTGTAGGTAGGAGATAGGCGATCATAGGATAAAAAATGGGAAATACAGTGGACTGTGGATGTGGTACAATGTCGTTTCCCTTTACGGACTGCAATTGGAAGGTCAAGATCATCTGTAGGGGAAGTCTCTGTGGGCTCTAGGACTGAAGTATCTGGACCTGGAGCTGCAGATGAGATTGGAGCTGGTCTGGACTGCTGATGATCAGGATCAACCTGCCTGCACCGCTTGTGATAAACCCTCAACTCCTGATCCCTCTGACCACCCTCACCATTGCAGTTCCCATCACCTAATGGAATAGGTAAAGGAACTGCCCCACTCTCACTACTCTCCCCTGAAGACAAGAACTCAAGCACCCACTCTCACTACTCTCCCCTTGAGGGGCAACCCGAGGATAATAGGGTGTCCCCTCAAAGAAAGTGACATCCATGGAGACAAACTTCCTCCCGGAGACAGGATCATAACAGCAATAACCCTTTTGAGTTTGTGCATAACCAAGGAATATGCATTTGGAGGCTTTGGGTTCGAACTTGGAGGGATGGGGTCCGAGAAGCTGAACAAAGCAAGTGCAACCGAATGTCTAAAGGGGAATAGAAAACAAGTCCTCACGTGGGTGTAGAAGCAAAAAAGGAGATCGCATATCAAGGACCTTGGAAGGGACCCGATTAATAAGGTATACCGCCGTGAGGATAGCGTCCCCCCAGAAGCAAATAAGGACATTGGAAGTAAACATGAGGCTTCTAGCCACTTCCAAAATGTGCCTATTCTTCCTCTCGGCAACTCCATTCTGCTGAGGTGTATGAGGGCAAGAGCTCTGGTGGATAACCCCATGATGAAGAAGATAAGATGTCAATGATTTAGCAAAGTATTCCTTTGCGTTATCAAATCGAAGAACTTTGATCTTGGCATCAAACTGGGTTAGGATCATTTGGTGAAAATTTTGGGTCAGGGAAGGTACCTCATCTCGTGAATGCATGAGATAAACCCAAGAAAAGCGAGTCTGGTCATCAACAAATAACAAAAAATATCTGTACCCACCCATGGAAGGGATATGATAAGGCCCCCAAACGTCAGTATGCACAATATCAAAAGAATTATCACTCCTTTTATTACTCAATAAATAAGGCTTTCTACAATGCTTAGCAAACTCACAACTTTCACACTGTAGCTGAGACAACTCAATAGACTCAAATAAAGTAGGAAACAGACTCTGTAAAGATCGAAAAGACAAATGATCTAATCGGTTATGCCAAAGCATAACTGGACTCACATTCTTAGAAACAAAAGACAACTTCTCTACTGACTCTCCCTGACGGAACCGCTCCCCGAGCAGATAGATCCCATTCGTCTCACGGCCAGTCCCAATCACCTTCTGCGTCTCTAAGTCCTAAAAAACACATCGGTCAGGGAAGAAGGTTACTGAGCAGTTCATATGCTTGGTAATACTACTGACTGAAAGAAGGTTAGTATCAAGCTTAGGCACATGCAAAACAGATGATAGGGAGATAGTATCTGAAAGCTTCATGTCACCCTTCCCAGAAATAGGAACCAGGGAGCCATCAGCAATAGATACCTTATCCCTACCAGAAGACAAATGGTAAGTAGTAAACAGTGAAGGCAAGCTAGTCATGTGATCAGATGCACCTGAGTCTATTACCCAACAAGGTTCAATAGTACTTGGAGCTGAGGCATGATAGGCTGAAGCTCGAGTACCTGAATGGGCGAAGGCAGATGTGACAGGGGCTGATGGAGGCTGCGGTGGCTGAGCTGAATTTCCAACCTCCTTTTCTAGCTGTATTAGGGCAGCTCGAACTGCAGCTAAGTTCTCCAAAGATGTTCCTTTTGTGCCAGATGAGGATGCTGAATCAGTGTTCATGGCTACATGAGCAGTGCCCTTCTTGTTTCTTAACTTCGCAGGAACCAAGTGGGGATGCAGTTTCCAACATGTCTCTTTTGTATGTTTGGGTTTCTTACAATGTTCACATACTACATCCTTCTTGTCTTCCTTCCTCCTGTCCTTCTCTGAATCACCCCCTGATTTGGGTGTAGCCACTACCAAGGCTGATATGGGTTGCATCATAACCTTCCTTCTGGTTTCTTCACTGTGTACAAATGAGTAAGCCTGAGAGAGAGTCACACTGTCTCTAGTCAAAATCTGCTGCCTCACAATATCATATTCTGAGTTCAGTCCCGCCAGGAACTCAAACACTCTGTTTGTCTCGATGTGCTTTCTATGGGTCTGAGCATCTTTGGGACTCTCCCACTCAAGAGTCTCTAAGTGATCAATCTCATGCCACATGGACTTCAAGGTAGAGAAGTAGACCGATACCGGTTTCTCTCCTTGTTTAAGGGTGTTCACTTCACATTTCAATTCATATGCTCTGGCAACATTAAGAGGTTGGGAGTAAGTTTCTTTCATAACATCCCATATCTCCTTAGCTGTCTTTGCCCACAAATAATTCCGGCTAATATGAGGCTGCATAGAATTACACAGCCATGTCATAACCAAGTAGTTTTCTTGCATCCACTTGGTATATGTCCGGTCTCCCTTGGAAGGTTCTTTCATATCTCCCAGGAGGTACCCTAATTTACCTCTTCCACCAATAGCCATCATGGCTGATTGGGCCCATTCCAAATAGTTTGATCCATCAAACTTTACGGTCGTAATCTGACCACCCATCTCAGAAATACCACCATAACTGATGTTCCCAAGACTGCCTTCTGCCTGAATTTTAGACTCCATTTCTGTCAAGTCTCAAAACAGTACTTGAATCACCAATCACAATCAAAACAGTATAGGCCTGATCTGTATTCTCAGTGTATGTGCACAAAACCGAAGTAATTCTGATCTGAAACCAACTAGCCAACACAGCAGTAGCTGTCCGTAGATCTCTAACCCCCTTAGAACTCTGAGAACAGCTTTAAAACAAAACTGATATGCTAGGGAAAGTTAGGGTTTTAATCAGTCCTGAAAGGAAGCAATTCAGTCGCACAGTCCAAACTATATAGATGAGCTTTCAGTAGGGTTTTAATCAGTCCTGAAAGGAAGCAATTCAGTCGCACAGTCCAAACTGTATAGATGAGCTTGCAGTAGGGTTAATAAGAAATCCTAGAATCTGATCGAACCTACCAATCAACTTAAGAGTAGCTCTAGGTAGATCACAGGGTTCAGTCAACCACTAGGGCTTGCCGCAGATCACTTTCAAACCCTAGAGTAGAGAGAAACACAGTTCGGTCCAGGGTTTGATGTAAAACCCTAGGAAATCGAAGAGAGAAAGAGCTAGAATGGTTCAGCCTTCCCCTCCAGATAGGTCCAACCTATCTTCTCTGATAGAACTTCTAGTAAAAAGTAACAACTTAAAAGGAAAAAATAGTTCGCTGCCTTCTAGGGTTACCTGAACCCTAGTCTTCTCTGATCCTTCCTGACCACCAACACTCTGCAACCCTAGCAAGTTTCCAACAGCTGCTAGTACCTCTGGCGATCTTCAAGAATCAGTCTGCGAACTCCTCCTTTTTAGCTTTCATTCCTAGGAGATTCTCATGTGGTCGGCTGGTATTGGACTCACATGAAAAACCCTAACTTGGCTCTGATACCATGTAGGTTTTCAAGACTGCTATTCAGTCTTGATCACTAAGAGATTTCAGGTTCGATGAGAAGAGAAGGTGAAAAAGATGTAGAAGGAAGAGTAATGGAAGAGCAATAGGACACAGATTTTGAGGAGAACAGAATGTCAATATTCTGCCGCCGCCACTTTAAGTTAATATATATAGGTTATGCTAGTTACATGAAAGGACATATCATAACTGCTAACAAATAACAACCAATATAAAACTGAAACTAGAAATAACAGAACAGCAAAATAACCACAGCTGTGACTAGATACATTCTACCCTACGGACAGAGTGGGACCACAGCTGTGGGGCCCACACCAATGTTCTCTACAGTCCTTTTCTCTTTCTTTTTTCTTTTTGATTCATGATGATATTAAAAAAATATCCTTTCACAACAATGGAATCATCATCTTTTCATACTTTACTTTTTTTGGTTGTTCTATTCTCAGTTTCTCTTTCTCACAACTATATGTGATTTGGAAGGAGGTAGCACAGATTTACTCTTTGGGTATAAAAGTGAGGTTCCTCTTTGGGTAAAGGCGTAAAGACTTTGGATTGCTTCCAGAATTACTCAGTCACTGACATTACAAGGACATGGAAGGGGGTAGCACAATCCTCTAGGGCAAAAGAAAAAGTAAGATTGGTGTGTAGAGATAGTTGTTAGTTGTTAGTGTGTGTGTGGTCCCACTAATATCTTTATTTTTATTTCATGGTAGTTATGGTAATTAGGCTAGACATATTTGTGTTATATTTAGTTCTCTTTCAGCAGGGGTATTTGTGTAACTCCACTAATGTTAAGTTACAAGCATATAAATACCTGATGGGCGGCAAGTTAAGTCAACCGCACCATTTTTATTCTTTTCTTCTTCTTTTTCTGTTCGTGATCTTCTTTTCTCTTCTTTTTCTACTAAACTTATATTAGAGAAACAAACAGTTTCTGGTTTCTTTTATCCAAGTTGGTACCAGATCTCATGTGAGCCTAATCCAGTCGGCTGCATGAGAACTTTCTAGGACTGGAAGCTGTGCATCATCACCTGATTCTTGGAGGTTGCTGGAGTCTTGAGTTGCTGCCCAAGTGGGTTGCATGACCCTTGGAGAGTGCCTGGTGACCAGGAAGGATCAGAAAAAATAGGTAAGTCCAAGTTTAGGGTTTAAACTGGAGATTGAAGGTGGTGGTGATCAGTTTCTTTTTGAGAAAGAACTTCATTTTATTGAGACCGACCTTGAATAAGAGCGGTTTAAACCACTATGGAAGCAGTGGTTGACATATTTATGTCCTCCCTGTTCGTTTCTCTAGGGTTTATGACAGATGTCTATTTTCCCTGTTCTATATTCTCTAGAGTTTTCCAAACCCTACGTTCAGTTCTTTGCTCCCAGACTTGTTTTTTGACTGTGGATGATTTCTGGGTGATTATAGTGAACTGTGATTGGTTTCTAGGTGATGATTCTTGGCTGTGAAGTGATTTCTTGGTGGTGATTCTTGACTGTGAATGATTTCTGGATGATAATTCTTCATTGTGAGTGATTTCTGGGTGGCTGATTTCAATCAGCTAAGGTTTTCTGCTTAACGAAAGGGCAGTTCAGGGGTTTACTTCTTGAAATAGTGACCTGTTAATATCTCATATATAATGGAGAAGGCTGGAAGTGAATTAAAGACTCAAGGGGAAGGTTTTTAGGTTCTGGAAGCATGACTGAAAGTTCTTTTCAGATTACTACTGTTAGGTTTGATGGAACCAATTACTTGGAATGGGCCCAATCAGCTATGATGGCCATTAGAGGTAGAGGCAAACTAGGCTGTGATTGGGGATATAAGGAAGCCAGCCAAGGAAGACACATCACATGCCAAATGGATTCAAGGGAACTATTTGGTGATGACATGGCTATGCAATTCAATGCAACCTCACATTAGCCGAAATTATTTATGGGCAAAAACAACCAAGGAGATTTGGGATAATATGAAAGAGACATACAACCCCAACCCCTTAATGTTGCTAGGGCTTATGAGCTGAAGTGTGAAGTGAATAATCTCAAGTAAGGGGAGAAACCAGTCTCCGTTTACCTTGTTACTTTGAAATCTCTGTGGCATGAAATTGACCACTTGGAAACAATTGAATGTGAAAGTTAGAGAGATGCAACAACTTATAGCAAGCTGATTGAAACAAACAGAGTGTTTGAGTTCCTAGTCGGTCTAAATTCAGAATTTGACATTGTAAGACAACAACTACTTATCAGGGAGAGTGTGACATTGTCTCAGGCCTATTCACTAGTGCACAGTGAAGAAAGTAGGAGAAATGTGATGTTACAGTTTCAGCCTATGGAATCAGCCTTAGCAGCAACAAAACCAAAATTTGGGGGAGATAAGGAAAGGGAAATGAAGAAGGAATATAAAAGGGAGATATTTTGTGATCATTGTAAGAAGCCGAAACATACTAGGGACACTTGTTGGAAGTTGTATCCTCATCTTATTCCAGTTAGACTCAGAAATAAGAAGGGAAATGCTAATGTGGCAGTTACTACTGATAATGCATCGTCTTCCAGCACAAGGACCACATCCCTAGATGCCCTAGCTGTTGTTCAAGTTGTCTTGACACAGTTGAAGAGTGAATATGGTACTTTTGGACTTTCATCTCAGTCACTAGCTACTATATCTGCTACTCCCACTTCAGCCTTTGCTCACTCAAGTACAAGAGATACAACATATCATGCACCAGTTCTAGGTTACACTAGACCTTTTTGGGTAATAGATTTCAGTGCTTTTGATCATATGACTAGTTTGTCTACCTTGTTTACTACCTACTGTCTATCCTCTGGTAGAGACAAAGTATCTATTGCCGATGGCTCTATTGTGCCTATCTCAGGCAAGGGAGACATTAGATTGTTTGATGCCATCTCCTTGTCCTCAGTTCTACATGTTCCTAAGCTTAGTCCTAACCTGCTTTTAGTTAATAGTATTACTAAGAATTAAAATTGTTCAATGACCTTTTTCCTTGATTGGCCGTGAGACGAATGGAGCCTATCTGCTTGAGCATCCACAGGGGAAGAATATTGAAGTCGGGAAGTTATTTGTTTCTTAGTCAGTGAATCGGATTATGATTTGGCATAATAGGTTGGGTCATTTGTCTTTTGGGTCTTTGAAATTTGTTTGAGTTAGTCCAAGTTTCTAGTTTGAGGTGTGAAAGTTGTGAACTTGCAAAACATTGTAGATCAACTTATTCTTTGGGCAATAAAAGAAGCAATGTTCCTTTTGAAATTGTGCATACAGATGTTTGCGGACCATACTACTACTATGGGGGGGGGGGTACAAATACTTCTTGTTGTTTGTTGATGATTGTACTCGTTTCTCGTGGATTTACTTTATGCACTCTCGAGATGAGGTCCCTACTCTAACTTAGGCTTTCCATCAGATGGTATTGACCCAATTTGAAGTCAGGATCAAAATCCTCAGATTTGATAATGCTAAGGAGTATTTTGCAAAATCCTTGGCTTCATATCTCCTTGATTATGGGGTCATCTATCAGAGCACTTGTTCTCGTACACCTCAACAAAATGGGGTTGTTGAGAGAAAAAAATGACATATTTTGGAGGTAGCCAGAAGCATCATGATGGACTCTAATGCTCCCATACGGTTTTGGGGGGTGCTATCCGTACAACTGTATACTTCATTAACAGAATTCCTTTACAGGTTTTAGACATGAGAACACCATTTAACCTCTTGTATCCAAACAAGGATTTGTTTACTATCCCTCTTAAAACCTTTGGATGTACTTGTCTTGTTCAAATTCTTGGACCTCATTGCCCCAAATTTGATTCCAAAGCTGCCAAATGTATCTTCCTTACAAAATCAAAAGGGGTATTGTTATTATGAGCCTGCTTCTGGTAGATGGTTTGTATCTATGGATGTGACATACTTTGAGGATGTGCCCTATTATCATAGGGTTTTTCCTTAGGAGGAGAGTAGTGAGGTGGGTAATTCAGCCCCAAAAGTTCCGTTACCTATTCTAGTCACTGAAGGGGAGAGTGGTGAAGAGGGTTGTCAAAAGTGCAGGGAATTGAGGATGTTTCACAAATGGTGGAGGCAGGTTGATTTTGGTTCTCAACAGTCCATGCCGATCCTGGTTCCTTCTACAACTCCAGATCCAGGTACTACCTTCACTACTAAGCCCACTGAGCCCACTGTTACAAATGATATACCTAACCCTGTTGAGCCTCAACCTCTTCCTTCATATGACCTTAGTCTCCCAATTGTAGTTCGTAAAGGGAAGCACCATTGTACTTCATCCATTTCTCATTGTATCTCCTAGTTTCTCCCTTATGATGGACTTTCACAATCCTATAGATCTTTCCTGGCCTCTATTGCTGCTATTCCTATTCCTAGAACAATGCAGAAAGCTTTATTGGTACTTGAGTGGAAAGATGCAATGAAAATAGAAATGGATGTTCTTATTAAAAACAATATATGGGAGTTGATTGACCAGCCTAAGGGGAAGAAACCTGTTGGGTGCAGATGGGTGTTTATAGTGAAATATAATACTGATGGCTCCATAGAAAGATATAAGGTCAGATTGGTTGCAAAGGGATTCACACAAACATATGGCATAGATTATTTGGAGAAGTTTTCACCAATAGCCAAGATGAATACTATTAGAATCTTATTATCTATTGCTGCAAATTCTCATGGCTATTGGTTCAGATGGATGCTTAGAATGCATTCCTCAATGGAGATCTACAAGAGGAGGTGTACATGGAATTGCCCCTTGGTTTTTATAGTGCAGAGGTAGGAAAGAAGGTTTGCCGACTGAGGAAGGCTTTATATGAATTCAAGCAGTCCCTAAGAGCTTGTTTTGATAGATTTAGACCGACTTTAGAAAAATTTGGCTATGTTCAAGCTCAATCAGATCACATTCTCTTCTTTAAGAAAATAGACTCCTCTTTGACTTGCTGTCTATGTTGATGATATTGTAGTAACAGGAAGTAAAATTGGTGAGATTGACTACCTTAAGCAACTTCTTCACCAAGAGTTTGAAGTAAAAGATTTGGGAGAACTACGTTATTTCTTGGGTATTGAGGTAGCTATATCTAAGCATGGCATCTTTGTCTCCCAAAGAAAGCATATTTTTGATTTGTTGGAAGAAATTAGGAAGTTAGGAGTTAAACCAGCCGACACACCCATTGAGCTAAACCATAAGATAAGTGCAGAAAGTGGAGAGCCTCTTGAAGATAGAGTTATGTATCAGCGGTTGGTTGGGAAACTTTTTTATCTTTGCCTAACATGACTAGACATTTCTTATGTTGTCAGTGTTGTTAGCAATGACATGCGTTCTTCCAAAACCACCCACCTTCTTGTAGTGGAAAGGATACTTGCTTTTTTGAAGAGATGCCTAGGGAGAGGTATACTCTTCAAGAATAATGGTCACATGAAAATAGAAGCATACATAGATGCTGATTGGGCTGGTTGCATTGATGACAGGAGATCTACATCTACCTCCGGGTATTGTGCTTTTGTAGGGGGGAATCTTGTTTCCTAGAGGAGTAAGAAACAGAATATTGTTGCTCGCTCCAGTGCTGAAGCTGAATACATATCTATGGCTAATGGAGTGGCAGAAGTGTTATGGCTGCAATCTTTACTTGATGAGCTGGGTGTTGAATATGAGAAGCCTTTGATGTTGATTGCGATAATCAGACTGCAATTAATATTGTTCACAATCCGATATAACATGACAAAACTAAACACATTGAAGTGGACCGCCACTTTATCCGAGAGAGTTGCATGTTGCATCTCAAGAAGTGATCCATTTTCCAAGTTAGGGTCGAATGAGCATAGCTTGGGAATCGAAGAATTAAAAGAAATAATCAAGCAGTGCTTAGTGGAGATGCACGTGGCACCCATGGCGGAAAGTTCGTTGAAAAGTCATAGGGAAAACCGACAATCCCCAGGTCTTGAGTAGTGTAGGAGCCAGGAAGATTTAATAAGGGCTCAGAAGCCAATCTGGACCATCCAACCCCGGATAGGGGTAACTCACAGGTGTTAGGTAGTGGGTGTGGGCCCAGAGCAAATAGTGAACCCAGGACCCTCCTCCGAAGGGACGATCTAAGTCTTCCAAACCAAAGTAAACCCGGTTGGTTCAGTTAGCCTCCAAAGAGAATCAGAAACAATTGGGACAAAAATGTTTGTATGCAGGCTCCTTCATTGGTGGCATCGAATGGTGGTGCCGGTGTATGAATCGTCCATCTTCAACCTTCTAGCCCTCAGCATGTGCCTGCTTCAACTCTCACGGAGGAAAAGTCGTTTGGAAGTGCATCACCTTGCGTTGGCGAGGTTGAAGAAACATTAGTTGAAGCTGCTCCAATTGCGATGGTGGATTCCAACGATCAATTTGAAGAAAGGGGGGAGGATTCTCATCTTCTTAATTCACAGGAGGGGGGGGGGAGTGAATTCGAATTGAGAGAAGTCGGTGACAGTCCAATGCAGTTGAGTAATAACAAAGGGAAGATACCTGATTCACTGTTTTAGGGAGGTAAGTCATCAAACTTATCTGTTTTCTCTTCTTGGGTTTCGTCGAAACTCTTGGGATTGGATAAATTTTTGGGAGTTTCAATGGAGGGGATGGAGGATGAAACAATTAAATACTTGGAGGGGATTGAACAATGAATTCTTTTGGAGAGAGGGAAAATGACGGCAAAGTAAGGAAGTAAGAACTCAAAGAGGAGTAGAGAGATGATGAGGCTGACTTGGGGATGAAATGATAAGGCTGGTGGCAATGAGGGGACGGTGAGGGGGGGAAGAAAGCTTAAGTTTAAGGGTGTTTTTGTTCTGATCTGTTTTTTCTCATGGACCTAAAAATATTATCGTGGAATATAAGAGGTTTGAGGTCGGGAAGGAGAAGAATTGCGTGTGTGCTTCTTTGAAGAGGTCAGGTTCGAAGATTATCCTGCTTCAAGAAACTAAATTGGACTGTTTAGATGCTGCAACTGTAAGAAGTATCTCGGGGGAGGGAGAGGTCAGATGGAAAGCAAAGTTGGCAGTGGGTAGTGTAGGAGGGTTGTTAAGTCTTTGGGATCCTTTTGTCTGCAGTTTAATCTCTTCTCATGTTAGGAATTTCTTAGTTTCTTTAATTCTGAAACTTGTTGATGGAAATATCTGCCAAGTCACAAATGTTTATGGCCCTACAGATGGAAATCTCCGGGAGGATTTTTGGGAAGAATTGGTTGAAGTGAGGGGTAATCTGTCTTATCCATGGGTTATTGGTGGTGATTTTAATGTTAATCTGGCTGCTGCAAAAAAAAAACTGGGGTAGGAGGTCAAGAGCAATGCTCCAATTTGCTGATTACATCAACAGATTTGAGCTGATGGACTTCCCTCTTCAGGGTAATAGATTTACTTGGACTAATAATCAAGATAATCCCATCCTTGTGAGATTGGACAGGTTCTTGGTATCCTCAAACTGGGATGAGCTTTTTCCTGATTTTAGGCAGATTGCCCTCCCTAGACCAATTTCAGACCATTGTCCAATTCAATTGGTCTGTGGCTTTAGAGGGAAGATCAGTGCACCCTTCAAACTAGAGAATGCCTGGTTTGAAGATGATAAGCTTATCCCCTTGTTGAAGACTGTTTGGAACGATTTGCAGGTGGTGGGTACTAGTTCTTTCATTTTGGCAAAAAACTTGGTGCCATTAAAAAGTGGTTAAAAATTTGGAAAGTGGAGAATAATCTGAATTCTGAAACTGAAAAGAGAGCTTTGTTGAGTCTCATTAAGGAGATTGATTCAGCAGAAGAGGTAGGTCCTTTATCTGAGGAAAGCAAATTGAAGAGATCTCATGCAAAAATCAAGTATGATAAATTGGCAGTGAAAGAAGAAATCAAGTGGAGGCAAAGAGCTAAAGTGGTCTGGCTAAAAGAGGGGGATAAAAACACTAATTTTTTTTCATAAAATGGCAAATTCCAAAGCAAGAGTTTCTTCAATCAGTAAGCTGGAATGAGAACGTAGGTTGGGGGAATCTGATGCAGATATGAAGGTAGTGGCAACTAATTTTTATAAAAACCTTTATAAAGAGATATGGCCCTTCAGACCCTTTCCTAGAGACCTTCCTTTTAAGTAGTTGAGTGATGATCGGATTTCTTTCATTGAGAGACCCTTTACGGAGGAGGAAATTAAAGCTGCCATTACTATGTTGGCGGCTGATAAGTTGCCAGGGCCGGATGGTCTTACTAACCTCTTTTATGTCAAATGTTGGGATTTTGTGAACCAAGATATTTTGAATGTATTTCAGGCGTTTTATGATAATGCTACCCTTCAAAGAAGTTTAAATACTACCTTTATCACCCTCATTCCAAAAATTGAAGGGGTGGTTAATGTTAAAGATTTCAGGCCAATCAGTCTCTTGCACAATTTTTATAAGATCTTAGCTAAAGTATTAGCCGAGAGAATGAAAGGGGTGTTAGGGAATGTAATTTCATACAATAAAAGTGCTTTTGTCCTGGGGGAGGCAAATGCTTGATTCTGTTCTTATTGCTAATGAGCTGATTCACTCAAGAAGAGAGGGTACCCTTGGTTTGAATTGCAAACTGGACATTGAGAAAGCCTATGACCATGTTAATTGGAGGTGTATTGATTTGGTGTTGCAGCATATGAAGTTTGGGCAGAAATGGAGAAACTGGATAAAAGTTTGTATATCCACTCCCAAATTCTCAGTTTTGATTAATGGTCTGTCAGCAGGGTTTTTTGACAGCTCTAGAGGTCTAAGACAAGGTGATCCCTTATCCCCCTTGCTCTTTATTTGTGTTATGGAAATTCTCACTTTGTTTTGTGAAAAGGCTGCTGAATCTGGTGATTGGGAAGGCTTTGCATTCTCTCCTGAGGGGGAAAAGATCAATATTCTCCAATTTGCAGATGATACCTTATGCTTTGTGGATGCTTCTCCCTCCCAGTTAGATATTGTCCTTGGGATATTATCCTGGTTTGAAGTGATCTCTGGGCTGAAAGTCAACTGGAACAAAAACCAAATCATTCCAGTGGGCCATGTATTCAACATAGTTGATTGTGCGGAGGTTCTGGCTTGTCAGATTGAATTCCTCCAAGTGAAATACCTGGGGCTGCCCTTGGGGGCAAATCGTCTTGCCTTCTCGATTTGGGATCTAGTTATTGAAAGAATGGAAAGGAAATTGGCTTCCTAGAAGGCAAGATATCTCTCTTTTGGGGGTAGGATTATTCTGATAAAGAGCACACTTTCCAATTTACCTACTTACTTCCTTTCTCTCTTCCCCATCCCTAACAAAGTGGCTAAAAGATTGGAGCATATTCAGAGATGTTTTCTTTGGAGGGGTTGGGATGAGGATAAAAAGGTTCACCTTGTAAGTTGGGACCAAGTATGTCTTCCTAGGTCCAAAGGTGGTTTAGGCATTAGGAAGTTGAGTTTTAATTCTGCCCTCCTTAGGAGCAAGTGGATTTGGAGGTTCTCGGTTGAAAGAAAGGCCTGGTGGAGATCCCTCATAGCTGATAAATATGGGGTGGAGTGGGGAAACTAGAGATCTAGGGATCCTCCCCCAAGTTGGGGTAGTTCCCCTTGGAAAGCTATCATGAAAAATTTATCTATTTTCTTGGAAGGGATTTCAATCAAGATTGGTAAAGGGGATAGAACAAAATTTTGGAAGGATCCTTGGTGTTTGGATGGGACTCTAGCTGAGTCTTTCCCTCTACTTTTTCAGTGTGCTTCTAACCAAGAAGCCTCCGTGGCTGACTACTGCTGTTCGACTGGTGGTTCTCTTACTTGGACTCCCATCATTAGGAGGAATTTTTTTTTTTTTGGAAAAAGGTAAGGTAATTTATTCAGAATAAAGAGAAAATTACAACAAGGCCCAGACCACTAATTCTGCCTAGGCCCAAAACAGATTACAAGTTCATCCATGATTTAGTGCAAAACAAAAGAGATACATTCTGGTTTTTAAGTTCTTCATTCACCGACACCTAGGAACAAATCTTGCCCACCGCTCTTTGCACTACTTATTTTGGGCTTTTGAGCTGACCACAGAAGATTTTGTTATTTCTTTCAGTCCAAATTGGCCAAAGCACAACTTGCGGAATGGTATTCCAAACAAGTTTTCCTTTCTTACTGAGACCCTCAATTCTCCAACACATTAGCAGCTCCTTCACAGATTTTGGCATAGACTAGCTAATCTCCAAAACCTTGAAAAAATGTCCCCAAATTGAAGAGGAAACCGGACAATGGATACACAAGTTTTCTGTAGATTCTGCAAGGTTTCCATACAGAACACAGGAGGGATCCAGAATCTGAATACCACGTCTTTCCAAGTTAATCTTAGTTAAACATTTATCAAGAGCCATTGTCCAGACCAGGAAATTGATCTTGGAGGAACTAGTTGGATTCCAAATCTGCTTGGCAGGGAATTACTCCTGACCTGAACTGCATAACTTAAGAAATAGGGATTTAACTGAGAAGCTACCATCTGCATTCCACTTCCAAGACCATTCATCTTCTAAACTCAAATCAATCCTCTGATTTTGAAGGAGCCCCAACAGCACCGCATACTCTTCCACTTCCCAATCCAACAAACTTCTCCTACACAGAGGAGTTCAAATGGTGGAATCACCAGAGATGCTTATGTTATTAGCAACTGAAGAGTCTTGATTCATTGCAATTTGGAACAAACGGGGAAAGGCTTCAGCCAACGAACCCTCTAAACACCAGGGATCCTTCCAAAACTTGATTTTGTCCCCCTTGCCAACCATAAGTCTGATCCCATTCAGGAAGAGAGGGATGTACTTTGAGATGCCTGCCCAAAGAGATTTTTCCCCAATTGGATAAGGTTCCTTAGTTCTCCAATCACCCCATACCACGTCATACTTTGCCTCAATAAGACTTCTCCACCATGCATTCCTCTCAGAAGCAAATCTCCATAACCATTTACTGAGAAGAGCATAATTAAGTTCTTTCAATTTCCTAATTCCCAACCCACCAACTTCCTTAGGAAGGCACACTTGCTCCCACTTTACAATGTGAATCTTCTTTTCATCCTCCCAACCCCTCCATAAGAAGTTCCTTTGGAGCTTTTCCAACCTATTTACAATTTTGTTTGGGATGGGAAAAAGAGATAGGAAATAAGTGGGGAGGTTGGAGAGGGTGCTCTTAATCAATGTAACCCTACCACCAAAAGATAGGTATTTTTCCTTCCAAAAGGCTAGCTTCTTCTCCATTCTCTCAATGATTGAGCACCAGATTGAGGAGGAAGAGTATTCGGCCCCGACAGGTAGACCCAAGTACTTTACCGGGAGGAAATCAATTTGGCAAGCCATCACTTTTGCACAATCTTCTAAATTTGAAACATGGCCCACTGGGATGATCTTACTTTTACTCAAGTTGACTTTGAGACTAGACACCACTTCAAACCAGCTCAGAATCCCAAGCATTGAATCCAATTGAGTCAAAGAAGCATCCACAAAACATAGGGTATCATCTGCAAATTAAAGGATATTGACTTTCTCCTTTCCAGGGGAGATTGCAAACCCATTCCATAAGCCAGAATCTGCAGCCTTCTTGCTAAAAAGTGTGAGGATTTCCATAACACAAATGAACAACAAAGGGGACAGAGGATCTCCCTGCCTCAGACCCCTAGAGCTACCAAAAAACCCCGTGGATTGCTCATTAATTAGGATTGAAAATTCTGGGTTCTTAATACATACTCTGATCCAGTTTCTCCACTTCTGTCCAAAATTCATGCTATCCAACACATGATCCAGACAATTCTAGTTGATGAAGTCATATGCTTTCTCAATATCAAGTTTACAAATTACACCCGGGGTGCCCTCTCTTCTTCTAGAATCAATTAACTCGTTGGCAATTAAAATTGAGTCTACCATCTGCCTCCCAAGCACAAAAGCACTCTGATTATTTGAGATTATACTGCCTAACACCCCTTTCATTCTTTCTGCTAAGACTTTAGCCAAAATTTTGTAAAAACTGTGCAGTAAGGTAATTGGCCTAAAGTCCTTAATGTTCACAACCCCCTCAATTTTTGGAATGAGGCTTATAAATGTGACATTCAAACTTCTTTGCAAAGAGGCATTAGCATGAAACTCCTAGAACACCTTCATCAAATCCTCTTTCACAAAATTCCAGCATTTCAGATAGAAAAGGTTGGTGAGACCATCCGGCCCAGGCGGTTTATTTCCTAATTTATTAATTGCTGCACTGGTTTCCTATTCTGTAAAAGATCTTTCAAGCCATAATTTCTGATTTTCATTCAGCTGCCTGAAAGGAAGATTAGAAGGGAAGGGTCTTTACATCCAGTTTTCCTTGTAGAGCTTTTTATAAAAGGAGGTTGCAACTGATTTGATCTCTGAATCTGAATCCCCGCTCCTATCTTCCCATACCAACTTATTAATAGATGAAACTCTAGCTCGGGCATTTGCCATTTTGTGAAAGAAATGTGTATTTTTATCACCCTCCTTTAACCAAGTGGTCTTAGCTCTTTGTCTCCACTTTATTTCCTCTTTCACAACCAATTTGTCAATGCTGTTTTTTGCTTGAGATCTTTTCAGCCTCAACTCTTCAGAAATTGGACCCATTTCTTCAGCTCTGTCAATCTCTTCAATGATACCCAATAAAGCTAGGAGGTCTGCCAGCCCATTTGTTGATCTTCTTTCCCATAACTGTGACTGAAATATTTGAAGTCAGCCACTTAAATCTTCTCAAAGTTCCCCTGTACGGCCAGGCTGCCGTCTATGGTCAGGAGTGCAAATGGGCTTGCTGACGCCCTAGTAAAATAAGGGGTCACAAGGCGTCCATTTTACTCGGCTTCTTTGTAATCTATTTTTGTGTATTTGGGGATGACATTTTTGCAATCAAATTGTACTAAATTCTTTTATAATCAGTTTAATAAAGCAACTTTTTGCTGATAAAAAATGTGATTTGGATAGATGCTTCCTGAATTTTAGTACTTTGTGAAACAAGATATCAGTTGTTATTACTTATTATGCACTTGTATGTTATTTTGATTACATTATAAATGCTTCAGCTTTGTGTCCATTGTTATTTGTCTGTTTAGGTACACAGATAGAAGGAAAAGTGCAGTTGATCACTTTAAGCGGGCATTGTCAATGGACCCCTTACTATGGGCTGCATATGAGGAACTTTGTGTATTAGGTCAGTGCAAAGCATGCCCAAAATTCTATAGTTTTTTTCTCTGTCAGTTACTGAGATTGTTAGTAGGCTATGTATCCAAATGCTGTACTGTTCATTTTTAAGGATAAGCTGTCTGTCTGAAATTCTGATAGCTTTCTTCTTGTTTCATTTGTTAAATTTCAATGATGGGAAAACCTCAATTTAATTGGAGCCATTCTGTTCAGAATTGGAATGAGGGGTTAAAACTTTTCCTTTTCTTCCTTTGGTAAGTCACAGATCAAGGTCAAGGCCAATCTTGTCATTTGTTTCTTTGGGTTTTGGTTTTCGAGAGGTCTTAGGGATTGTGTCCTTAGAGGTTGTTTAACTCATTGATACTAATGTAGGGTGTCTTTCTTGACCCTAATAAGATAGTCTGCAGAATATGGGTCTTTGTTCACCTTGGACAGTTCTCTTGTGCCTCTTTGTTGAAGGCTCTTGTTAAATCCCATAAACCCTCACAGAGTTTTCGATTAAAAGCAACTTGATGAGGATGCACATCCTGAAAAATAATGGCTTTCTCTTAGGAGGTGTATCATCAGAAAATTGATAGTTGTATGGTATTTTTTTATTTTTTAGTTTTTATGAGCAACCAAATAAGATATTTTATTAATATGTCAAAGAATGTATGATAGTGATACGACATACAATATACAGAAATACTTAGGCTAGGCCCCAGACTACTGCCTACCTATCTCACTGCATTTTCCTTCCCTTAG
Organism: Nelumbo nucifera; assembly: GCF_055504915.1. Lineage (NCBI taxonomy): Eukaryota > Viridiplantae > Streptophyta > Magnoliopsida > Proteales > Nelumbonaceae > Nelumbo > Nelumbo nucifera. Next base: position 7,063,016 of record NC_142654.1, on the reverse strand, counting down.
CCAATAAACCCCCTAAACAACTGATTTTTGTGCATTCCTTGCCTAGTTAAAGTATCTGCCAGACCATTTTCTGATCTCTCAACCGATTGGATATTAGCTACCATTTCCTCACATAAGCTCCATTCCTTCCTCATATGATTTCTAAGCTCCCATGGACCTTCTCACTTGTTTCTAATCCAACCCACAACCACCTTCGAATCATCTTCCAAGACTAGGTTGCTATAGTTATGGTTCATTGCTATCTTTAGGCATTGGAGTTCCGCCAACAATTCTTCTCTTGTGGAGTTCCCCATGCCAATAGGCGCCAAGAAGAAGCTAGTGACATCTCCATTATCATCCCTGAACACATCCCCTATACCAGAATTTCCAGAGTTGCTGAGTCTGCAACCATCAAAATTTAGTTTAATTTGACCAGTCATAGATAGAATCCATATCATGGAAACAAAGCCTTCAATGAAGAAGAGTTTTTAACCAGTTGCCACTAAGAATATCATCAAGAGAGAAATGCCTAAAGACATCCAATGATTTCATCCAGTGAGCAACTTTTATTGATACTTGTTATGTCCTTCAGAGGAGAAGCATACTTGGACTCTATCACCCCATATGTGCTATTTATATAGAGCAAATTGTGAATTCACTTATAATTTACTAATCCTCTGTTGATTTGTTGCTAGTTTTGGGGACATCTCATTTATCATTTTGGCACCAGGTGGACTCTCCCACAAGACATAGCCACTCTATTTTGGTCATTACTCTTCTCCTTTGGACGTCTACAAGAGCAGCTATTTTATGGACTGTTTGTGAGGAAGAAAATGCTAAATTTCTTTATTTTTTATGGTAAATGGTAATCATTAGAAGCTGGGATTGGAAGTATTTCTGCAAGGGTTATTCATTGGGTTAAATCAATGGAGGATATCTCAATGTTCACCATAGATGATATGCTTTATGAATGGAATGCGGTGGCAAATAGTACCAAATTTTTATGGCTCTATTTTTGGAATAACAGGTGCTTTAGGTATTGGTGGCTCCTTCAAAGGTCATAGGGATGATACACTAGCAGTTTTGTCAGGCCCAATTGGTACTGGAAACTCAGTTACTGAGATCTTGGCTCTACTTGAAGGATTGGAACTGGCAACTCACCAGAATAAAGAAATTTGGCTGTTGAAGGAGATTAAAATACAGCCATTATTAGGATGGTCGATGGAAGTTCTGGTCCTTGTCATATTCATTAGTGTGCTTGCCCAATTCCATCAGTGCAGCCTTTTCCTAGGTCGTATGGTCTGCTAAATCTCTGGCAGATTCACTTGCTAAGGAAGGTGTTAATGGACAAAATCTACTTTGTAGAGCATACCATTAGAGTGGTTTGCTCTATTGGGCAGGAGTAGCCCACTGATCCAGGGGTGGGGGAGGGAGAAGGAAAGGGTTAGCTCAATTCTTGATGAAAAAACTAAATATGTTATTTGCATTCAGGCATCTGCACTTCTGTTCTTTTCCTTTTGAATAAATTCCAAGAGTTGCTGATAAAAAGGTATTTGTATATAGAATTCAGTGTAATAGTTGTGTTAGTTATCCTCTCTTTATATGATCTGATAATTGTCTTTCTAGAGCTTAAGGAATCTGTTTTCCATTTTCGGTGTCCTTTTATGCTTATTTTTCATGTATTCTTTTCATGCTGTAGTCAAGGCATTGCTATTTACATTTCAGGTGCTGCAGAAGAAGCAAATGGAGTGTTTAGTGAAGCAGCAGCTCTTTGCATTTGGCAGCAACTTTTGAACCCTGGATCAAATACCCCAAACTTGCAAATTACCAATGAGGATCATGTTGTAGTTTTGAATAAGACCTTGGGATCAGAAGAAATGAGCCCTAGGCAATTGAAAAGCATGCAAGGGAACATCTTTAGAGATACACCTGGAAATCATGTAGCAGTTTTTTCTGGTGGACCTTCTAGTCAACCTTCAAGTGGTGGTTCTTCTAACATATCTCTTTATGGTACTCCTTCACCAATGCCAGCACAGGTTGAATAGTCATATTTCACTCTCATTTTCTACTCTGTTATTTCATAACATATTTATAGAAGATGGTTTTTCTTTTCAAATTGATCCATCTATTTCCTGCCAACCAGTAGTTATATATGACAATTTATACATGAAACATTGTTCATAGCACCATCTCGTTGTTGTTATGGTTTACAACCATCAATTTTGTAAACTTTATCTATGCACTCTTTTAGAACGTACTGGGGATCTACTCAATTCAACTTTGGTTCTTCACTATCTTAAAGCTGTCCATTTAGAGTGACTGTCTATGACTGCTTATGTCAAATTTATTTTGGCAAGTAAAAGATATAGTTAATTGGCTTCTTGTACAGTACTGTACTACTGTTTTTCTGAAGCAGCTGAACACCAGGAAAACCCTAGAAAAAAAGGTGTGGCAACAATAGTAAAGTAATAGTAGAAGAGATAGAGATGGAAAGGAAGGGGAAACAAAAGGAAACTCGATGCTCTGGTTATACTAATTTTATTGTGTTCTTGTCACCATTAACATTGCCACATAAAAGTAATTAATAAACTTAACCCTTTTCTTTTGCTACTACCCAAGCTATTATTAGGTGCAAGACTAATACAATTGAAGTATTATATTTAAAAATAGCCAGTGTGACCTTCTTTGGACCTATTATAAAATTAAAAGGAAGAAAAATATTACCATACCAAGAAAAGCAAAGTAGAACCAAATCCCCCTAAAACTTCTCTGAAATTCATGAATTTCAAAATAAAACCCTTGGCAAAAATTTGAACTTTTGACTTTTGACCAGAAATATGCTGCCCTGGCATGTGAAACCTGACTTCCTTTGATCTGATTTGATCATTATGCAACTTTAGGGATAATCTTTTTATTGTGTCATGAATAAGGTGAGAAAGAGAAGAGATAACAAGGAGATAGAAGAGAAAAGAAAATATTGGGGCTACAATACCACATCCACATGCCTATGTCGCTATCTTCTGAGAGAGACTTTTATGTTAATATTAGAACTACTTAAAATTATAAAAAAGACTCCAATGAGGCTGATATTACTTTATGTTTTCCCAAATAAAAGAGGCTGATTTTACATTAGAATCTTTGAATATAAATTTTTCCTAAAATAACCCCATTCCTCGTGAAAATTACAAACTTTTTGGTAAATATGAACATTACAATATCAATACTCCAACACTCCCCCTTAAGTTAGCACTAGTTAGCTTGCTTGGAAACAAATGGTCTAACCTTAGTAGCAGTATGACCAACTGATCTTTCAGAGGTTCCCTCTCAAACAAGGCAACTCGAAGATTCCAGCATGGCAGCACGTCAGCAACTAAATATTACACTACATCAACAGGGATCTGATCAACTTGATTGCACTCAAGGAGACACATTTGGCTCTCATTCACAGCAAAATAAATCTTTAATTGATTAGATTATATTCATGGTATGGTTCTTACCTAAGACATGACTAATCCTCAAATCCACCTCTTGGCATATTCCTAGTCACAAAAATATACTACCAACTTAATAGAGGTCAACCCACAACAATGAAAATATGAAGAACACTCTACTAGGGAATGGCACAAAAACAACTAAATGTAAATTGCCCTTAGACAAGAAAAAAGACTCCTTTTGACAAAAAAAGAACTGTAGTCTTTAAAGTATTTCATCAAATATGTATGTCACACAGTGAACTTTAATACTGGAAACATGGATGATTCAGTGAACATATATAATGCAACATGTTTTGCGTAGGACCCTCAACAAAAGCAATATTTTCATAACCAAAGAACAATTTCTTCCTATCCTTTAGGATTCAGATATGAAGTTTCACCTTCTTTCCTTATGAACTGGAACTACTTCAAGTGGATATTCTTAGATTTGTTTTAAAATCCATTTGTGGTATACATCTTCCAGGCAAAAAATTGGTAGAACTTCCTGGTTTGCATGCGTCAAGTCTGTCCAGTGGTTCATGGAGGGAGCTTTTGATCTGGAGTATGAAAAAGGTCCTCTTTAGTGAGATGGGCTTATTTTACATTTCAAATACAGGGTATGCCCTTCATGTTGTAGCCATGTACCATAAAAAAAGAGAGTAATGAACTCATTTCTTTATTTATATCAGAAATTTTGCTAAAGCATAAAGTTAGGAAAATAGATACTGAGATTCTGAGAACGTATTGATAAGAAAATAATACAAAGAACTTTGAGGGCTCAAATACAAGGTAAAACAAAATGTGATTAAAGATGATTTCCGATATACAATCTTCCCAATTGGCTAATATAGGGATCCATGGAAACATATTGTTCATCCTGCAAATGAACCCTTTACAAGTGGAAACTACTAGAATTATACAAGTATAACTTTGAGGGGCCAATGAGAACTGGTAACCCACTGTTCATTCATTCTTGATATGCAGAGTCCTTTGAGGACTTGTCTGATGGCTTCAGAAAAGGGTCAAATCACTATGGCTCTTTTTTGGTTAGGAAGAACAGAACAAAAGAGAAACACAACCATTAACTCAATTGCCACATGGAAATGTAGCAACCTGAGGAGTATGTGGACTTTATTTTGGGCTGCCAACTCACCTCCAACATGTCAAAAAAATGTACAATAAGGGTTATAAATAAGCTATATCAAAGGCTTGGAGCAACAACTATGATCCATCTCCTCCTACTAACATTTGTATCTTATGTATTATATTTGTTCCTATCACATTCTGGTACTTTTAAATGCTACCATGTCTGTATAAATGCACTTTTTTATTTTATGCATAAATTGTTTCTCAGATCTTCTTTTAATGGCACTATCGTTCTAAATATATCATGCTTCTTTTTTAAGTTATGCACCTATTTATTAGAAGGCACTACATCTCATGGAATGATCAAGTATCCAAATTTTTTTTTCTGATGGAAGATGATCTCTAACTCCCTTGCTCCCTTGCTTCCTTGCAGTTATATGGTGTGGCTCCACCACCTTTGTGCAGAAATGTTCAGCCAAACCTGAATATATTGGGCGGTGAAAGCTCTCCAAAGTCAAAAATAAATACCACTTTGCAAGGCTCTCGAAGAAAGCTTCTTGATGAAGGGAAACTACGGAAGGTTGTAGACTTCTTTTTGTTTCTCTTTCTTATCTTTGCAATCTTATTTAATTTGTATTGCAACTGTTATAATTGTTTGAAGGCTGAGTATGATATTTTGCTAATATAAGGTCATAGGATCAATCCCAAGCCTCACTTCTTGTGTCAATGGGCAAATTTGCACCTGAGTACTTTTAGTTAATCAAGAACCCTTATTACCTAGCTTTGTCATCAAATACAACTATCATGTTCTACTATTGTTATCAAGGCCCATATATTCTGTTAAATTGGAAGTGATCTGTTCCAAGTTGAAGGGTCTAGAAGGGCTAGGGGCAGACTAAAAAGAACATGGGTTGAAGTAGTAAGTGTTGTAAGGCTTATTTATTAGCTACAGTTACAGTTTCAGTTACTTGTTTTTTTCTTCTTCTTTCAATTTTTCTTATTATTTTATTTCTAGGATATGCTGCCAGGGGCACACTTGTAAATTCAGACTCTTTTATGAAGTTAATATAAATAGAAAACTAGTGGCTGCCAGTAGTGACTTTTTTCCTCTCAATCGTACCTCTCTCTCCCTCTCTCTCTCTCTCCCAATCCCCATGAATCACCACATGGTATCAGAGCAGGTTCTCTGGGTTGAAAAAGACCTACGATCCCTCCTGCCCTGTTCTTAAAAGTGTTTGGACGTGGCTGTTTCTGCAGAAACCCTAGCAGGTTTCTTGCGGCTGGTTCTGCAGAAACTCTAGCAGTTTCTGGCGGCTGGTTCTGCAGAAACCCTAGCAGTGTCTGGCGGCAGTTTTTTTTGGGAAACCCTAGTAGTTTCTGGCGGCAGCTTTGTGATTCCTTCTTCCTGGCTGTAACAGCAAGAAAACCCTAGTCGGAGAAGGTGATGCTGGTGCAAACTCCTCTGTTCGATGCTGTGAAGTCAAGTTCATATTAGCACCTTCGTACAAGTGCTGAACAGGTGTGTTTTTTTGTTTCACTGTGTTTCAGCCTTCTTTGGCCAATGGTGCATAGGGTTCATGCCTTGATTATAGAGCTATTTGTTTGGATGTTGGATGGTTAGAGTGTGTGAACTACAGCCAGACTGATTGTAATGTCTGTATTGGTTGTGCTGAACCGATTACCGGACTGGTTTATTGTTCTGTTTGGACGTTGTGTTGACTGAACCCCTTGTTCTCAGCAGTATTCCCTGTGTTCTCAACAATATTTAGTGTTCTTTTGCTCACTTTCTAGGAGTAAAACCTGAGTTGTTCACATTCTGATTGTGGCGGTTGTGTTGTTGGATGATATTTGGACTGTTTTTCAGTAGTATTCAATGGCAAGTCATGAATTAACCTCATCAGGGGCTACACAACCCGTAGCATAGCGGGGTTGGGAGGTGAAAACATGGTTTTTCCCATGCCAATTACCCCTTTAAACGGGCTGAACTACCTGGAGTGGGCTAAGAGTGTAAAACTCTATGTAACGGCAAAGGGTAAAGCTGGTTACATCAATGGAAGGGTGAAGGAACCCAAGGGTGAGACGGCTGAACATGATAGGTGGGACCAAGAAAACAGTATGGTGATGTCTTGGCTCCTCGCAGCCATGGAACCTGATGTGAAAAAGAATTTCATGTGGACAGACACCGCCAGTGAGATCTGGGAACAGGCCAAAACTACCTATTCTGAGTAAAGGCATTACGCCAAGGTTTGCCAGTTGCAAGCTGAATTCTCAACCTGTAAACAGGGAAACCGTAGCTTGTCTTCATACTATTCAGCCCTTACCTCCATATGGAAGGAGTTGGACCATTATCAGGCCATAGAGTGGAAGCACGGTGATGATGCTAAGGCCTACAGGAAGCTGGTCTCTCAGCAATGGGTGTTTGTTTTTTTGTTGGGACTGAACCCTGCATATGAACCGTTGAGGGTGCAGATCCTAGGAAGCAAAGAGTTGCCAACGGTTCACGAGGTATACTCCCTTGTCCAATCTGAAGAAAGCAGGCGGAATGTGATGGTTACAGTTGAGGGGGAGCAACAAGTTGCCTTGGCTGCAATGAATAATAGCTCAACAGGAAAGAAAAGTGACCCTAAGAAGGCAGATGATATAGATAAGCTATTATGTACCCATTGTAGGCGTTCTCGACATACTCGTGACACTTGTTGGGACATCCACGGGAAACCCAAGTGGGCAGCAAAGAATCAAGAACAGGGTAAAGGTCATTTGAAGAAAATGAGCACAACACATGTGGCAACCCAAGACACTCAAGCTGCCGGTAGCACCCAGGACCACCCTAATAAGTCTGACCCCAAGGAGGATATAATGAATTCATTCAGAGAGCACTTGGAATCTTATGGTAGGGCCTTGCGACAAATGGACAGCTCAGTCACTGGTACTCCCTCTACTTCATTTGCATCTACTTCAGGTAATATGGCTTCTGCATTCCATGTCACTCCCACGGATTCCCCTTGGATCATTGACTCAGGGGCTTCCAACCACATGACCGGTAAGCCTAACTTATTCCAGTCTTATAGCCTTTTGTCAGGAAGGGATAGAGTGAGACTTGCAGATAGTTCTTTTTCTTCCATTGCAGGCCAAGGATCCATATCCCTTCCCATGGCCTTAACCTGAATTGTGTATTGCATGTCCCTCAGCTTCCCATAAACTTGCTTTCAATTAGTAGCATTACAAGCTCCTTGAATTGTAGTGTGACCTTTTTTGCTGACTCATGTGTTTTTCAGGATCTAACTTCTGGGAGGACGATTGGTAGAGGAAGCCTAGTGGATGGTCTCTACATTCTCGACAACAAAGCTGGTCTCTTGGTTTCATCCTCAGAGTCGCATAGTCAGTCAAATAAGAGTCAAATCTTCTTGTGGCATAGTCGTTTAGGTCATGTTTCTTTCAACATAATAAAATGTTTGTTTCCAATTTTATTTAAGTCATGTTCAGTGTCAGAGTTCATGTGTCAAACGTGTTAGTTGAGCAAACAATGTAGAACAACTTTTCACTCAAGCAATAAAAGATCAATTGTTCATTTTCATGTTGTGTATTCTGATGTATGGGGGCCTACCAATGTAATCTCTGAGGGCGGATATAAGTACTTTATTACATTGATCGATGATTACTCTCGCTATACATGGGTGATTCCTATGCGTAGCAGAGACGAGGTTCCGAAGATAGTGAAAGACTTCCAGAGGATGGTGTTTACACAGTTCCATGTTGAAATACAGATCTTCCAATCTGATAATGCGAAGGAGTACTTCCATAAGGAGCTCAATGAGTTCTTCGCCTCCCACGGATCTATTCATAGGAGCTCAAGCGCCAGAACACCACAACAAAATGGTGTTGCAGAAAGGAAAAACAGACATCTTCTTGAGGTAGCTTGCGGGATGATGTTACACATGAATGTCCCAAAGAGGTTTTGGGTGGATGCTATACTTGCAGTTGCGTATGTCTTCAACCGCATGCCCTCCAGAGTACTGAACTACATGGCCCCTCATCAGTTGTTATACCCTCAGTCTCCTTTATTTTCCATCCCCATGAGAGTCTTTGGTTGTCGGGCCTTTGTCCATGATTTGTCTCCATCCCGAGATAAGTTAGACCCTCGGTCCATTCCTTGTGTTTTTCTGGGGTACCCCTCCTCTCAAAAAGGGTATCGGTGCTTTGACCCAGTTAGTCGTAAAGGGTATCGGTGCTTTGAATCCGAGCCATTCTTCCCTCCTCCTCAGAGGGAGAGTCGTAGTGTGGAAGAGGAGAAGCAGGTTCAAGTATCTCTTCTTTCTATTTCGGACCTTACTCCCTTCCGTGTCTTCCAACGTACACGTCGGAGAGATCAGCGGGGTGATAGAAATGTGGAGCAGCCAAACACTGAGCAACCGACATCATCAGACTCCCAGGAGGTAAGTCCATCCCCTCACCCTACTCCTACTGTGGATGACCTTGACATCCCTATTGCCCAACGAAAGGGAGTCAGGTCCTACACTACCAAACACCCCATTACCCACTTTGTCTCCTATGACCACATTTCTCCCTCGTACCAAGCCTTCTTATCGGTAGTTGATTGCATCCCTACTCCCAAAAATGTTACAGAAGCCTTAAAATGCCCTGAATGGGTAGATGCCATGAAGGAGGAGATTAATGCCCTCCACAAAAATTAGACTTGGGAATTGGTGGATCCTCCAGAGGGGAAAGACCCCGTGGGGTACAGATGGGTGTACACAGTTAAGCACAAGGCAGATGGAACAGTTGAAAGGTACAAAGCAAGACTAGTACCCAAAGGGTACACACAAGTACATGGGGTTGACTATGATGAGACTTTTGCCCCGGTGGCTAAGATGAACTCGATTAGGGTTCTCCTGTCCTTAGCTGCTAATTTTGACTGGGAACTGCATCAACTGGACATAAAGAATGCTTTCCTGAATGGTGACTTAGAAGAAGAGGTATACATGGTTCAGCCTCCTGGATTCTGTGCCAAGGGGAGTGAAAATAAGGTGTGCAAGCTACGGAAGTCTCTCTATGGCTTAAAACAGTCTCCCAGAGCCTGGTTCAGTAAGTTTCACATGGCAGTTCAAGAGATGGGGTTCAAACAATGTCAGTCAAATCATACACTCTTTGTGAAGAGATGTCAGGAGCAGGTTGCTGTATTGATAGTGTATGTAGAGGATGTCATCATTATAGGAAGTTGGAGCTTAGAGATACAGAACTTGAAACAATTCCTTGCATCAAAATTTGAAGTGAAAGATCTAGGACTCCTGAAGTATTTCCTTGGGATCGAAGTTGCTCGCTCAGAAAAGGGTATCTTTGTCTTCCAAAGGAAATACACCCTTGATCTATTACGGGATACAGGTAAATTAGGTGTAAGGCCGGCAAATACTCCTATGGATGTGGACCACAAGCTAGGTGACTGTGTTGGTGAACCTCTGAAAGATGTGAAGCAGTTCCAAAAGTTAGTGGTAAAGCTGATTTATCTGTCCATGACCCGTCCAGACATTGCCTACTCCGTTGGAGTCCTGAGCCAGTTTATGCACTCTCCTAAGAAGCCACACATGGAGGCAGCAAAGAGAGTTCTTAGATACTTGAAGAAATATCCAGGAACATGCCTACTATTCAGTAAACACAATCACCTAAAGGTGGAAGTCTTTACAGATGCTGATTGGGCAGGAGCTGTGGATGATAGAAAGTCCACTGGTGGGTATTGCACATTTGTAGGAGGAAATCTGGTGACCTGGAAGAGCAAGAAGCAAAGTGTGGTAGCAAGGTCAAGTGCTGAAGCTGAATATAGTATGGCACATAGGGTGGCTGAAGTCCTTTGGCTAAAGAACCTTCTAGGGGAGCTTGGAGTTGTTGTTCACAGCCCTATGTCCCTTTACTGTGACAACAAGGATGCAATAAACATCGCTAGCAATCCAGTCCTACATGAGAGGACCAAGCATATTGAGGTGGACAAACACTTCATAAGGGAGAAACTGGAAAAAAGGGAAATTTGCATCCCTTATATCAACTCCAAGGAACAACTTGCTGATGTCCTTACAAAGGGGCTTCCGTGCTCGCAGCACAATGAGTTATGTGACAAGCTGGGCATGATAGACATCTTCAGCCCAACTTGAGGGGGAGTGTTGTAAGGCTTATTTAATAGCTACAGTTACAGTTACAGTTACTTGTTTTTTTCTTCTTCTTTCCTTTTTTCTTATTATTTTATTTCTAGGATATGCCGCCAGGGGCATACTTGTAATTTCAGACTCTTTTATGAAGTAAATATAAATAGAAAACTGGCGACTGCCAGTAGTGACTTTTTTCCTCTCAATCGCACCTCTCTCTCCCTCTCTCCCTCTCTCTCTCATTCTTTCTCTCTCCCAATCCCCACGAATCACCACAGTAAGAAATGGTTTAAGCGCTCATAATTTAACAATGGATATGACACGAAACAGAACAGAATAGCGAAACAGGATTCATGTAGCTAACCACATATAATTGGGATAAGGCTTAGATGAAGACAATGAGTCTTGAGATCCACCTATTCTGTTCCACCCTCAACTACTTTAGTCTATTGTGCGTACACCTAACTTTCTTCCCATGTTTTTATTTTTAGTTCTGTTTTTGGTAGTTTTTTATGTGTTCATTTTCACTGAGATATGTGAAGAGTCAACCTTATCATTATATATCTGCCTGTACTTGATCATGTAAGAGCAGCATTGTAGTTACCCATGTTTTCTTCTTTATTCACTTGATAACACTAGTTGAGTGAGGCATGGGCTCATCTTTCTCCTCTAAAGCTCTTCCCTCTCCCTTATGGTATCAGAACCTTATCTGGTCAAAAGACCTCAGCTTTCTGCCTTGTTCTCTTCCAACTGATTGAAGAATATGTGTCGACGCCACCATGTTATAGCAGTGATTTTAGTGTAAGATCAATAGTCCATGAGAAGAGGGAGGTTCCACCATGTGGTAGAAGGCCTTTTACAGGAGTTCACTAATATATATAACATTAACTACTTTTCTGTGAAACAGATTACATTTTATAAGAGCTTTTTGGTAAAAAATTCCATGTGTTTTCAAGGCTATAGTGTTTCAAGGGATGAACCATGAAGGGCAAGTATCATAACATTTTTCATAGTGTATTTTGGGGGGTATAGGAAGTCGTTTCACTGTAATAGGAGCAGATTTGAAGTTTGCACATTTTTTCTACGTATACATTTATCGCCTAGCATAGATACTGCTAGAATGCAGGATGAAACCGTGATAGCGGCAGTAGAGATGTTTACTGGTAACTATCGAATTTATATTTTCTGATGGTATCCCAGAAAGGTATGCTATAACTGGTTACCATTTTCGAAGTGTTGTAGTGATCCTGGTATCAACCCCAGACGTGGCACAAGTGTTTCTACAATTGGTTGGGGTGAGAGGTAGTTTTTGGCAGTATATTGATCATTAGTGGAGTTTGACACTGTAAGATTTTACATGGTTAACGAGCTAAATATCATCTAGAAGAAATAAGTGTTTAGTCCATACAAATGCACTTTTCTTTTTCATATTTTTCTTTGTTTTTTGTTTTTATTTATAGACTTAGGGCATATTAAATTTTACTGGCCAGACACAAATACTTGGAATTATTTTTACTTAAAATTGTATGAAAATGAAATAAATCCACATAATTTGATAAGTATGTGGTCTACAGCCAATCCATTTCCATATTTTTGCATGAAAGGGAACTAGTTATTCATATCTATTTTTCTGAAGGTTTTGATGTCTAAGATGGTTTAAGCAGTACTTCAGTAACTTTCTTGGCTTCTTTGCTACTTAATTGTACATGTTTTGTACGGTTGTTTGGTGAGTTATATGCATTTTTGTCTTTTATTGTTTTGTAAAAAAAATGAAATAATGTCTCTTCTGGTTCCATATCATTCCTTAGTTTCCAGTATTTCATAAGATTTCACGACATGTTCCACTCTTGAAAGGACTGAAGTTCAAGTTGAGATTAAAGCTTGGAAAACATACTACGGATCAGTGACTTTCTTCCTCATTCTTTTAAGTTCCCACCAGTTCTTTGGTGGTTTTCATTTTCCTCATAGAGTGCCTGGCTTCTCTATCCTTGCTTTTCCATAAGCATAAAATTTTGTATGCCCTGAAGTTACTACTCTTTGTTCTTTTACCTAGCAGTCAGTTTAGTAGCTTGTTTGCATCCTTGTCTTATTATCTGTTGGTTCGACCCTGATGCAGAAATTCTGTCTATCTTCCGCTTATTTTGGTTTATCTCAGGTGCATGTTCGTCTCTTGTGATTTCCAGAGAATTTATTTACCTGTTTCCACTTACTAGGCTTATTGGTCATTCCTGTGATCTTTAATCATATTAAATTTGTTAATATTTTTATATATTACTGGGAGCACATGGCATACTAGTGCATAAGTTTGTTGAAACTGAAACCATTTATCTTGATGTTTTCTTGCAGGTTTCAGGGAGGTTATTTTCTGATTCTGAGCCTAGACGAAGTACAAGACTTGCTGGAGAAGCGGCAAACACAAACTCAAATTCCTTACAAGTTGGAACTAATGGGTCTGGTCATTCTTCTACCAGATATTTTGGAGGGCTTTCTTCATCATCTAAGTTGATTTCAGCAGCTATTCGTTCAGGCACATTTTGTAAGGGACAGCCCAGTGCCAGTGAAAGTTTTGATGAAGGTGTTAAACTTGGCTATGATTTTCTCACCACGAGAAAGCTCTATTTTTTATTCTAGATTATATTAATTTATCAATTATGTGAATGTTTACATCCAACCAACACCTTTGCGCCACTTTGCTGGCCTACTTGCATCAATTATCAGTGCACAGTGCTAACACCCCTAACTTTATGTACATATTTAGCATTTTCTCATTTGAGGACCTTATAGGGTTGTGAACATTGTCCATGGTGGTACTAGCATTGCTTTTCTGAATTTGTTTTTGTTGATTATTATTTCATCGATGGGTGCTAATAAGTATTATCAAGCAGCCCTAAAGGATGCACGAAAAGAAATAAATGTGCAAATTTATTCTTCCAGTCATTCATGCATACTTCAATTACCTTACTTGAATAAATTAAACCAGCAAATAGTTGTTTTCTGATTTAAAAAGGTAGAAAAGAAGGAGAAAGAAAGGTCACGAATAGAAGGGGAAGGGAGAGAGGAAGAGAAGTAGGAAAGAAAGGGTTCGGCTGAATTATGTTTCTAGCCGCCCACTAAGATGTATTTATATTGTAATCTATCACAATGACTAATTACCATAATACCCTTACTTAAAACAAATGAAAGAAAGACAAACAAGGCCCAACCGACCTAATTATTCTAAATAAAAAATAAAATAAACAGCAGGTATAAAATGTGGGGTTGGAACCCCACAAACACTAACAACTTATCAACTCCCCCTCAAGTTGGGAGTAGATATTTGTCATACCCAACTTGCGTAAATTTGTCTCCAACCTGAATTTTGTGATTGCTTTAGTAAAGAGATCAGCTAGCTGCATGTCAGAGGTAACATAGGGAAGACACACTTCTTGAGATGCAACACGCTCTCGGATAAAATGTCTGTCCACCTCGATATGTTTAGTCCTATCATGCTGTATTGGGTTATGGGCAATGTTAATTGCTGCTTGATTATCACAATACAACATCAAAGGTTTATCATAGTCAATTCCAAGTTCATCCAGCAAAGATTTCAGCCATAACACTTCTACAACACCATTGGCCATGGACCTGTATTCAGCTTCAACATTGGAGCAAGCAACAACATTTTGTTTCTTGCTTCTCCAAGAAACAAGGTTCCCCCCTACAAATGCACAATACCCCGAGGTAGATCTTCTGTCATCAATTTATCCAGCCCAATCAGCATTTGTATACACTTCTATCTTCATGTGTCCATTGTTCTTGAAAAGTATGGCTCTCCCTGGGCATCTCTTCAAGTAAGCAAGTATCCTTTCCACCGCAAGAGGGTGAGTAGTCCTAGGAGAATGCATGTATTGATTGACATCACTGACAGCATATGAAATGTCTGGTTGTGTTAGGTAGAGATAAAGAAGTTTCCCAACCAACTTTTGATACATAGCCCTGTCCTCAAAGGTTCTCCACCTTCTGCACTTATTTATGGTTCAACTCAATGGGTGTGTCAGCAGGCTTTACTCCTAACTTTCCAGTTTCATCCAATAAGTCAAGGACATACTTTCTTTGAGAGATGAAGATGCCATGCTTAGATCGAGCCACCTCAATTCGTAGGAAATAATGCAGTTCTCCCAAGTCTTTTACTTCAAATTCTTTGTGAAGATTCTACTTAAGAGCATCTATCTCATTAATATCATTTTTAGTCACCACAATATCATCCACATAGACAGCAAGTATGGTAAAAGAAAAGTCTGTCTTCTTAAAGAAGAGAGTGTGATCTGATTGAGCCTACATGTAGCCGAACTTTTCTAATGCCAATCTAAACCTGTCAAACCAAGCTCTTGGAGACTGTTTCAGCCTATACAAAGCATTCTTGACGTCCATCTGAAAAAGTGGCCAAGAGAAGTTCACAACCTTAGATAGTAGGACTCTAATTGTGTTCATCTTTGCAACTGGTGCAAAGATCTCCATATAGTCTATGCCATAAATTTGTGTGAAGCCCTTTGCAACCAATCTGGCCTTGTATCTCTCTACAGAGCCATCAACATTATATTTTACTGTAAACACCCATTTGCATCCAACAAGTTTCTTCCTCTCAGACTGGTCAACTAGTTCTCAAGTATTGTTCTTAATAAGTGCATCCATCTCTATTTGCATTGCTTCCTTCCATTCAGGTATCAGAAGAGCCTCTTGCACTGTTCTGGGTATAGGAATGGTAGCAATAGATGCCATAAATGATCTGTAGGATTATGAGAGACGACCATAAGAGAGAAACTGGGAGATACAATGAGCAGTGGATGAAGTACAATGACGCTTCCCTTTACAAATTACAATTGGGAGATCAAGGTCATCCGAAGGAAGGGACTAAGGCTCAACAGTGTTAGGTGAAGTATCTGCAATAGTGGGCTCAACAATGGGTGTAATGCTTGGATCTGAAGCTGTAGGAGGTGTTGGGATCTGCCTGGACTGTTGTGAACGCGAACCAACCTGCCTCCACTGTCTGTGATACACTCTCAACTCCCTGCACTTTTGACAACCCTCTTCACGGCACTCCCCCTCAACAACTAGTATAGGTAATGGAACTTCTAGGGCTGAAATTCCTTCCTCACGACTCTCCCCCTGAGGAGAGGCCCTATGATAGTAGGGCATTTCCTCAAAAAAGGTGACATCCATGGACACATAACGCCTTCCCGAAACAGGATCATAACAGCAATACCCCTTTTGATTTTGTGCATACCCAAGGAAAATACATTTTTCAGCTTTGGGATCAAATTTGGAGCGATGAGGTCCCAGGTTTTGAACAAAGCAAGTACACCCAAAGGTTTTAAGGGGAATAGTGAACAAGTCCTTGTTTGGATACAAAAGGTTGAATGGTGTTTTCATGTCCAAAACCCGTGAGGGAATTCAGTTAATAAGGTAAATAGCAGTACGGATTACATCCCCCCAGAAGCGTATGGGAACATTAGAGTTGGGCATAATGCTTCTAGCTACTTCCAAAATATGTATATTTTTTCTCTCAGCAACCCCATTCTGCTGAGGTGTACGAGGACAAGTGCTCTGATGAATAACTCCATGGTCTAGAAGATTTGATGCCAGGGGTTTTGCAAAATACTCCTTGGCATTATCAGATCTGAGAATTTTGATCTTGATCTCAAATTGGGTCAATACCATCTGATGGAAAGCTTGGGTCAGTGATGGAAACTCATCTTGAGAGTGCATGAGGTATATCCACAAGAAACGGGTATAATCATCAACAAATAACAAGTATCTGTACCCCCCCATGGTAGGAGTATGATATGGCCCCCAAACATCAATATGCATAATTTCAAATGGAATATTGTTTCTTTTATTGCTCAAAGAATAAGTTGACCTACAATGTTTTGCAAGTTCGCAGCTTTCACACTTCAAACTAGACATTTGGACTGACTCAAACAAACTTGGAAACAGACTCTTCAAAGACCCAAAGGACAAATGACCTAATTTGTTATGCCAAAGCATAACCTGACCCAAAGACTGAGAAACAAACAATCTCCCAACTTCACTTTCCTTCCCCTGTGGATGCTCAAGCAGGTAGACTCCATTCGTCTCACGGCCAATCCCAATCACCTTCCTCGTTTCCAGATTTTGAAAGACACAACGATTGGGAAAAAAAGTCATTGAACAGTTTTGATTCTTAGTAATACTACTAACTGAAAGCAAGTTAGCACTAAGCTTAGGGACATGCAAATTTGAGGACAAGGAGTTGGCATCCGAAAACCTGATGTCTCCCTTGCCAGAAATAGGAACAAGAGAGCCATCAACAATAGACACTTTGTCTTTGCCTGAGGATAAACAGTAGGTGGTAAACAAGGTGGATAAACTAGTCATATGGTCAGAAGCACCTGAATCTATTACCCAGAAGGGTCTAGTATTACCTGGGGCTGAAGTGTGATATGCTTGGGCTTCTTGCAATGATCACAAAACATCTCCCTTTTATCTTCCTTCTTTATTTCCTTTTCTTGATCTTTCCCAAATTTCTGTTTTGTTGCTGCTAGGGCTGATTCCATGGGTTGAACTTGTAACATCACTTTTCTTCTACTCTCTTCACTGTGCACTAGTGAATAAGCCTGAGACAAGGTCACACTATCCCTAGTAAGAAGTTGCTGTCTTACTATGTCAAATTCTGAATTCAGACCTGCTAGGAATTCAAAAACTCTGTTTGTTTCAACCAGCTTGCTATAGGTAGTCGCATCTCTCTCTCTCCCATTCAATGGTTTCCAAATGGTCAATTTCATGCCACAAAGATTTCAAAGTAGCAAAGTAAACGGAGACTGGCTTCTCCCCCTGCTTGAGATTTTTCACTTCACACTTCAATTCATAAGCCCTAGCAACATTAAGAGGTTGGGAGTAGGTCTCTTTCATATTATCCCAGATTTCCTTAGCCGTTTTGGCCCATAAATAATTTCGGCTAATGTGGGGCTGCATTGAATTACACAGCCATGTCATCACCAAATAGTTCTCTTGAACCCATTTGGCAAGTGATGTGTCGTCGTTTGCTGGTTTCTTTATATCCCCCATTACATAGCCTAATTTACCTCTACCCCCAATTGCCATCATGGCTGATTGTGCCCACTCCAAGTAATTTGTTCCATCGAACCTAACAGTTGTAATTTGAAAAGAACTTTCAGTCATACTTCCAGCCCCTAAAAAACTTTTCCCTGGAGTATTGAATTCACTTCCAACTTTCTCCATTTTAAAGAGGATGTTAACAGTCACTACCAGAAATCAATTTCAGATTATTGGTAACTCCCAAGAAACACTCCTCAGTCAACAAGAACACCCAGGAGCCAAAAAACCAGATTACTGTAGCTACTCAAGAACCAGTCAGTCACAGAAAAATGGGAGCAATGGTTGACCGTGGGATTTCACAAAAAAAACTCAGAGAAACTAGCAGATATATCAGAAAACTGCTGAATTAAGGTTGATCTCTCTCAGAAAACTAACAGCAATAATTGACTTAAATCAGAACTGTCAAAAAAAAACTCCTTTCAAGGTCGATCTCTTTCAAGAAACCCTAAAGAATGGAAAAGGAGACAGAATTCTATTAACCACTGCTTCCAGAAGGTTAAAAACTGTTCCCTTTAAGGTTGATCTCAATAAAGATGAGTTCTTTCTCAGAAAGAATTTGATCGCCACCTTTAACCTTCAGATTAAACCCTAATCTTTGGCTTACCTGACTTCTCTGACTCTTCCTGGTCACCGGGCACTCTCCAAAGGTCTTGTAACCCCTTGGGCACAATTCGAATCTCCAATGATCCTCCAAGAATCAGGCGAAGATGCAATACTTCAGATTCAATAACTTCTCATGCTGCCGACTGGATTAGGCTCACATGAGAGCCCTAAACTTCTCTAGTTTTGGCTCTAATACCAACTTGAATAAATTAAACCAGCAAATAGTTGTTTTCTGATTTAAAAAGGTAGGAAAGAAAGAGAAAGAAGGCTCACGAATAGAAGAGGAAGGGAGAGAGGAAGTGAAGAAGTAGGAAAGAAAGGGTTTGGCTGAGTTATGTTTCTAGCCGCCCACTAAGATGTATTTATATTGTAATCTATTACAATGACTAATTACCGTAATACCCTTACTTAAAACAAATGAAAGAAAGACAAACAAGGCCCAGCCGACCTAATTATTCTAAATAAAAAATAAAATAAACAGCAGGTATAAAATGTGGGGTTGGAACCCCACAAGCACTAACAGCTTATCAGCTATCTCTACAACCTTCAGAAGAAAGTGTGAATGGACAAACATGTTGCATATATTATGTGCACACACACACACACATTCAACTCAACTCAAGTCCGTCATAATCCCAACTATTTGGGGTCAGCCACATGAATCCCATCCCTCCACTGTGATCTATTAAGAACCATGTTTTCTGTCAAATTGTAAGTCCTTAATCATTTTTTGCCACTTTAATCCACATTTTCTTTGGTCTTCCCAGGCTCTTTTAGAGCCTTCTACTTGCATCAATTCACATCTCAAGTGCAGTCATTGGTTGTCTATACATGTAACTAAACCATCTCAGTCAACCATAGTTGTCAAGGTGATGCCTAGGCAACTCAGAACCTGTTGATAGGGCTGTTAGTGGATCAGGCAGACCTGAACTGAATTGACTCAATTATTGGATCTGAGTCTGTATTATATGTCCTGATGTATAAAGACCTGAACTGATGTATAAACATATTACAAAGATACCCCCATTTTAATACCTTTTTTCTCATGATATGCTTGTAATATTATCAGATTATGATGTCAAAATGTGCCAATTTAACAAATAAGTAGGTTTATTGTCAATTTACAGGTTAAATGTATAGCTTCCAATTATAATTGGATCTTGTTGGGTCAAACCCAACAGTCCTGATTACAGATCCGAACTGGTTCTGCACATTTCCTTATCAGATTGGGTCCAGATCTACCCTGATGCACACTAGACCTGACCCTTTGACAGCACTTTTTTTGGGAGGTTGCCTTGCCCAAGCACCATTTTGTTTTTGTAGAAGGTGCTTTATTATATTTTATATTTTTACTTTGTTAGTTTTTAATATTATAATAGTCATTCTTGCATTAAATTATTCATTTTGTGGGTTTATAATATTTTGATATACTAGTTTCTTTTAGTGCATTTGTGGACCTGTATTCCTAAGTGCACACATACATACATACATACATACATACATACATACATACATACATACATACATACATACATGGTAGACTGGATACAGATCTAGGCTTTGTGGCACTTTTTTAGCACAAAGTGGCCACTTGAAACCCATGTTCTCACTCTTGTCAGCCCAAGATTTTACCATTAAACCAAATAATGGGGGGTGTGTGTGTAAAATTATTGGATGACACGCTTGTATATTATAAACAAGCTTTAAATCTCAAAGTTTTGAATTCCTTCGAGACAAGGTCCAGTTCTCATAGCTCCTCTTATAATAGGATGCTGAAAAGGGAACATGGTTTCAGCATCTTAAGTAGTAAGATTTAAGCTAGTTCCATTCTACCCATTGTGGAGGCCTTGGTCTTGCTTGAGAAGACTTTACCAGTGGATAAGTAGAAAGAAATAGGAATTGAGATACCAAATCATTGTAACATGACCTAATTACTTGCATCTTTTCATACCTCATTAGGATGGAGACAGAATAGTTCTTGGAGGCTCTTGATCTCCTAGAGGCCTAATTGTTGTGACATCTTTGATATCGTGGCCACACTATAATTTGCCATTATTGGGTCTATGGAAGGAGAAGAAGAGGAGAATCTTCAATGTTTCAAGATTGGTCAAGAATTTACATGGAAGTTGGGTTTCTTCTCATGGATTTGGCATTAGTAATAATAGTCTTGAATGGACAAAATAACAGTTGATTCTGTAAGAAATTTAGGGTCCATTTGGTTCATGGGAATAAGGGTCTGGAATTGGACATTCCGATTCCAACCTTTTGGTTGGGCGGAATTGGAATCTGATGGCATTCCCCCATTTGAGGGAATGGACATTCCCTCCCCCTTCCTTGGGAATGAGAATCCATTCTAGCCAATTCTGATTCCGATTCCAATTCCAGCCTGAACTAAACAGGCCCTTAGAGATTCCAATTCCGGAGTATTTTGATTTCGATTTCGATTCTGGTTCCAATTCCAACTGTGAACCCAACAGGCCCTTAGAGATTGCAAGAGACAAATCCAAGTTTTGTTGAGTGGGTCTAAAATCATATACGAAGAGCACAGTTAGGTTTTATGTCATTTGTCAGTCTTGGTTCTATGTTTGACCTTTCCTTTCAATTAGGATCCATATCATATATTTAATCTGAAATCCCAAGATTTATGTCATCAAATTTTAGTTTCAGGGCATTTTAAAAAATGGCAATGCTTTATGCATTACCCTGACTTGTGCATCTACCTTCCAAAAAGATGTGCCCAAATCAATTCATGAGAATGACACATGCAGGCTGATTTTGGGTGTAGCTAAACTTTCAAGTGAAGGTCGCGATTCTTGAAGTATTGTATGCGTGGCACGTTTTGGGAATCCAATTACCCCAGATTTTGCCTTTTGAGTTTATACAAAATTTGTCTTAGTATGACTTTATGTGGTTTTGGGGCTTTTGATGATTCCAACTACTATATGGCTGTTCTTGCCACACTTTATCCTGTTTGAACACAGATTACAGTTTTGATTGTTTCTTTTGTCATATTTCAAAGTAGTGTGATTATTTAAACTTGTAGTAGTATTATCTGTTCTCAAAATTATATTCTTGGTCTCTTTTCTGCTTATATGCAGCTGATGGATCATGTGGAACAATTATGGAGCTTCCACTTTAACTTATTGTAGGTAGACGATCTGAGTCCTTTGATGACAGTCGATTAGATAATACAGCAACAACTTCTTCTAGTGCATCTTTGTTCGCTGATGATGGATCTCTTGAACGAGAGAGAACAGGTCAACAGATGGGTGGGGTTCTTGCACATGGTTCAAGAGTTTCAAGTGGTATCTTGGAGCTGCTTGATCTTTTGAGAACTCTTGGAGAAGGCTACAGGCTTTCCTGTATGTACAGGTGCCAGGTATTAATGGTGATTGATAGAAATTAAGTAAACCGTAAGTACATAATCACTGCCCCTTCTTGATGATACAGATTTGAACAATTATGTAATGCTTTGATGTGGAGCAGGATGCATTGGACATTTATATGAAACTTTCACACAAGCAGTATAATACAGGATGGGTTCTTTCCCAGGTAATTTTTCTTCACTAATTGTATATCTGTATTTCTTTACCTATTCATGCTGTGTTGTGTCAATTCCCGCAGCTGTTCTATCGTCAATTTGGTTTAAAAGAAACAATAGATTTTTTCTGTAACAAAATGAAAAGTTGAGATGAATTAGTGCAGTGTGCAGTTAGTAAGCTGGTTTCTTGGGTGTCTGTAAATTTTGAGTTTAAGCACCTGAGTGTGCCTCAGTTGTTTAGCTCCCAGTCCCTATGTAGTCTGTAATCTCAGTTGATTCCTGGCTAATCCTTCTCTGGCTAGGAAACTGTTGTATCTTTTTCTCCCTTTATTAATAAATTTTTACCTTACCTTTCAAAAAAAAAGTTATGACTGAGTAATTCTTGATATGATTCAGATTACAAGAAATGATTATGATTTATGATCTCATTTCCTCATTAATATTATCTAGTGTAATGCATTAGGCTGTGTTTGGGTTGGTGGAGCAGCATAGGGGATATATTTTTCTCTGCAGCTCTAGAAGCTTTGCAGATCTTGCACTTTGGCTTCAAAAAAGTTGCTATATCCAGAAATTTGTAGATCTTGGACCATATTTTCCACCATTTTTGTAGATTTTAAAAGCTTCATGGGGTTGACTGAGGGGTTGTCATTTTGAACCCACTAATTGGGGAAGGGTGGAGTGTAGTTACATTTCTTCCTTCGAATTCAAACACATTGTTTAGAGTTTCTTAGTGAAGAAAGTTGATGAAAAGTTGCATAGTCAAGGTTTTGTTTTGTTTAAATAAATAAAATATTTACATGGAAATATGGCAAATCTTAAACAGTTCACTGGACATGATCAGATATTCCTATAATAGGGCCTAAAAATTGTATTCTTTACTTTGAAAAGCAGCATAGTTTCCTTCATGTAGAATTAATAGTTCAAAGTTGTGTTTCCAAACATTTGGAATTAATAGTCCGTTGAATAAATTCTTGGATCTTTTGATTTGTTTCCTTTCTCTATAGTGCAATGAAAAGGATTCTTATGTCACACTCTTGCTCTTGAATATTTATCCAGTCTTATAAGCATGCCAAGTGTACTATATACTTCTGACTATTTGGCACAACAACAATTGTGCACTATATGCAGGTTGGCAAAGCATATTTTGAGATGGTAGATTATTTAGAAGCTGATCAAGCCTTCACTCTTGCACGCCAAGCATCACCATATAGTTTTGAAGGAATGGATATATACTCTACAGTTCTTTTTGTGAGTTTTTTACTGTTGTAATTTTTTCAATGTAGTTACATTTGCTCTTGTATTATACCTAAATGCTCATAGAACACCCATGTTAATCTACTGCGCTCAATTTTGGTACTTGATAATGCATAAATATTTATTCAACAAATTTGTTTCCTTGTTTTGATCAGTAACAAAAAGTGTATTAATACTACAAAGGGCCCATACATTCCAGAGGTGGAATGTAGGACAATTTCATATACAACAGGATCAATGTTGACAAATTAGGTTATAAGCATTTAGGTGTGATTTTGATACCAGTCCCTCCCAGGACCAGCCAAAACGCAGTCCAACAAATTTTTAATTACTTCCTCCCTGGCTAGCATAGTTTATGGCTGTTTACTGATCTGGGAATCCATTTGAGCAAGTGGTTTATCGTGAACACTAGTAAGTAGTAACTTGGCTTCTCTTATCATATGTCTTGGGTTCCATGAACCTTGATCTTCTAATGCGATCTATCCATTCACAACCTGGCAGCACCTTCTATTGATAATTTGGTCAAGCCCATTGAACTGCTCAGTTTAAAACTTTGGTGAGGTGCTCACATTTCAGCCTTCAAAGAATTCCCTTCTCCAGCTTGTCCACAATAACTGAGTAGGAGTTCCCCTACATGATTTTTGACAGTTCCTCCAGTCCAGATCAGCCTGGATTGCCTATGCAGCAACCTTCAGAATTGAGTTTCAGTTTACCAATTTCTGGTCTTTTTCATTGCATCAGGATGGGTTGTCTTCTTGGCATGTGGCTTGCCTCCCAACCTTTGAGAATGGTGTTTATTGATATTCATTTTAATTCTTCTCTTGCCACTTGTGTTATCTATTATAGATAAGATTTCTACAAGGATGTGTAGTTCCTGGTTGCTCTGAGGCAAATAATTTGACCAAATAATTAGTTTTCCCCTTTTTATGTGTGATAGTGGTTGCTGAGAGGCAAATAATTTGACCAAATAATTGGATAAAAATGGGTTCAAACTGTCAACTGTTAATAATGAATTTCTGGAATGTGATGATGGTAGGAAACCTTTATTTGATCTAAGTACTCCTTTTTGTTTCACTGAATGGTGTCTTTCTTTTTGGGCAGCATTTGAAGGAAGAGATGAAATTGAGCTACCTTGCTCAGGAACTGATCTCAACTGATCGCCTAGCTCCACAATCTTGGTATCTCCTTCAAACATCTGTTGCTGTGAGCTCACATTCACAGATTTTCCCCATAGACATTTTACATGCAACATGTATATTTTCAATCCTAATAGTATCCTTTTCCAACCATAGGCATTGTGCTTACTTATTTCTTGAAGTAGACATCTGGGGCTACTAATAGTCCAAGTTAACCTATGTACGCACACTTCTTGATGTTTAATATATGTACGCCTCTCATGGTTTACCTATAATAATTTCATATAAGATGTCTAAAATTGTCATTTTACAGGGGATATATTTTGAGGAGAGAGCAAGAGAATTAGCAGCTAAAGTCCAGTCAGTTGTAGTCAGGTCTTAATCGGTTCAGACCCAATAAGCTTGATAATAATTGGCTGGTTCTGGGTCTATTAGTTAGAGCCTATAGGGCCTGGATCAGAACTGTATCTACCTTCACACAAGATGACAGCCCTACTGCTATCTTCAGTTGTTATTTTCACCCACATTGCCTTACTATTCCACCCAGGCCCTCATATTCAGACCTTTGATGCATGTAGTCCCAGAAATATATTCACTTTGAGCGAACTGTTGGAAACTTGGAATCATGTGATTCTTGGACTGTATTTCTTTCTGTTGTCCTTGTCTCATCTGCCTTATCCCATCCTGGTGAGGACTGCTCATTCTCTATATTACTAACAGTACCACTGCCTGCCTATTGATGCTGGGGGCATACAGTAGGGATATTTTCTCAGCACATTTGTCAGATGTAGTTGCATCTATCAGGGGTCTAGGTGGATTTCTCTTATAAAGTACTTGGGATTTTTGGTTGTTTCTTTCTGTGAACATTAATCAGCTAATTGTTAATGAGTATTATGTTGCACATTGTCTCCTACTGCACGACAACAGGGGAAAACTAGCTCTTTTAGATGTTCTTTGTGATAAAGGAGTCACTGAAGAAATCTGATGACTATGGCATCTGCCTCTTGTAGCTTCCAATGGGAAGATTTTGATAGAAAAATTCCAGCAACTAAAAATTTTCCTTAAGAATTTTAAGCTTTTAGGTTTGCACTTTCTATGTCCAGATTGTTTTCCTTATGTTTTTATTTATTTGAAATGATTAAAGAGCTCATAATTTAACAATGGAAATGGCATTAAACAGAAGTGGAATGGTGAGACAGGATTCATGTATCAGACCCCATATAATTGGGGATAAGGCTTAGATGATGATGATGATCTTTTTATTTATTTACTTATTTGATTGTTATCCTTATCTTGTTGTTGTTTTTTTGTTCTTAATGGAATGGCATACAGGTGTGCCATGGGAAACTGCTATAGCTTGCAGAAAGATCATGAAACTGCTCTGAAAAATTTCCAGCGTGCTGTTCAATTGAATTCAAAATTTGCATATGCCCACACCCTATGTGGCCATGAGTAAGAGGCCCTCCTTTTTATTTCAAACTCATAATTTAGAGTTTGAATTTCATAGATCATGATTGCTTTTCCTGATTAACTCTCTTCCAAACTATTTTCGTTTATATATTTGTAATTGATAACTGTACCCTTACCATAAATATTTCCTTTGTGAACAGGCATGTAGCTTTAGAGGACTTTGAGAATGGAATAAAGAGCTATCAGAGTGCTCTTAGAATAAATCCAAGGCACTATAACTCTTGGTATGGTCTTGGTATGATATATCTTCGCCAAGAGAAGTTTGAGTTTGCTGAGCATCATTTTCGAAGGGCTTTCCAGATCAATCCATGCTCATCTGTTATCATGTGTTATCTTGGAACAGCTTTACATGCTTTAAAGGTTGACAAAATCCTTTTAAGTTGCATGCTTTTGATTGCACAATTGGATGGCATAAAGGGAAATTCTAATTTGCTAATTAAAAATTCATTTTTACTTAAATATTATGTTCTGATGTTCAACTGAACTTCTGTGCTTCTATTATCTGGCAGAAAAGTGAGGAAGCTTTGAATATGATGGACAAGGCCATCATAGCAGATAAGAAGAATCCATTGCCCATGTATCAGAAGGCTAACATACTAGTGAGTCTTGAGAAATTTGATGAAGCTCTGAAAGTTCTAGAAGCGCTTAAAGAGTATGCACCTCAGGAAAGCAGTGTATATGCACTGATGGGTAAGATCTATAAGCAATGGAATATTTATGAGAAAGCAATGCTTCATTTTGGACTTGCGCTGGATTTAAAACCATCTGCAACTGATGTTGCTACCATTAAGGTATGCCAATCATGGTTGTCCTTTTTGTTAGTGCAATGGATATTAGTTATAGGATTATAGGAAGCACCTGTTTGTTCTCAAAATTATATACTGTGTCTGAAATATGGAAGTTGATTGATTTAAATTACTATTGTCTTTCAGATAGGGTGATTTTCTTATATTTTTTAGAGGAAATTAATGTTATTAGTAAAGAGCATCACTATTTTTTAAATTTTTAAACATGCTGATTGGTATGTAAAATTAAGGATCTAACCTGAAATTTAGTTTTTTCATTGTGAAATTCCATTACCTAGGCAACTAGGTGTTCCACTGTTGCATAGAGTCGCTTCGAAGCCTTGAGAACTATGATTAATATTGGAAAATAGATTTATGGAGCTTTTTTTTCCATTCATATGCTTAGGATTTAGGACTTTGTTTTCTTGAAACGTAGAAATAAAATTACTGGATATCAAATTCTTTACCTTTTGTTTTGGTTTTAATTAAAATACTTAAGCCAAGTGAATAATTCCCCTTCTGAGATATTGGCATTGATTATATTTGTGAATATTCTTTATTAATTCTTGGAGTTCTGAAGGGCTTCATGAAATAAACAGACTTTCTACTTTTATGACATTTCTTTACAGGCAGGATAAGATTTGGCATTCAAATAAATACAACACTGTCAATATTGAAATTGCATTATTTGATTCTGTATTTACTTTTTTGCTGTTATTTCACATACTGATACAATGCTTGCTTACTAGTCAAGTTGTTTAGAGAGCTCTAAATGATCCAGAAATTTTACACGTGACAATAGTTGGAACCAACATGATATTCATAAATTTATGGGATAAACTTCAGCTCAAAAGCTCTAGCATGTGTCTATACAAGGCTATTGGTATGCCATTTTTCAAATTTAAACATTAGAACCTTGAAGAGTCAATGTTACTCAACCTTGCTTAGTAAGTGTTCCATCCAATGCATTTGCAGTTCTTGGTAAGCCATTGAATTCCTATCAGCATATTCCTTGCCAATCATTTAATCTTTCAAGCACCTCCCTATAGGCCAAAACTACCTTCTTCTTGTTCTTTAGCCAGCTAACCACCACCTAAGAGTCGCCTTCAATAATTATCATGTCCACTTTTATTTCTTTTGCTTTCTGCACTCCAGTCAGCACAGCATGGAGTTCAGATCCTTATCCCTAACTTAAATACCCCTCCTATCCTCCTACACCTTAAGGACCTGGGTTACCCATTAGGAAGCCTTTTATGTGTACATATACACATACATGTGGGTGCAAATTTGTGAGCTTGCCTAAATGACCTAGGAATCTTCCTAATTTGGAGCTTCCAAGGAATTTCAATGTTCCTTCAACTTTCTATTCATGGAGAAAAAAATTGGCTCAAAAGATTTTGGCACATGTTCAAAATAGACCCTCTTTCACGGCCAGATTTATAGTGAAAAATTAAAAATGTGGAGAGCTACTATCAATTTGGCAAAACTCCAATAAAGGGGTAGGTATACTGTTGATTGGCTGTGGGATTGAACATATGTTCAATCCAGTAGGTCCCCTATGTGATAGACAATCTGGATTGGCCACAGGATCTCGAGTTTGGCAGAAATTGGAGTGGTCTTGCAGGGAAAATCCCTACTTGATGTGAGTAGATAACCTTTTTCTATACATATACATCTATATATTGAAATTCTGAAAATGTTTCACCATCCATTCCAAGTAATCAGCCTTGATGGATCTCTTTCTTTCCTCTGAATGAAGGGTTCATCTTCCCACTTTCTCACAGATTTGAAGAAAGAAAACCTCTCTTGATCAGTATGTTGGAGACGAAGTTTTACCCAACTAAATACTGAAAAGGGGTTTGGGTGCAAACAATTCAGCCCAAGGGTATTTATGGCTCATCTGTCCATGTCATTGACCACAGTTCATCTTGTTTCAAATTGGTACCCATTTGTACCCAGTCTTCTTCCATCATTTTATTAGTTACTACATTTGTTGGTAGATGATCTTTTGCCTTCTCTTCCCTTGTTTCAATGTCTCCCCTTCCTATGGTGGAGGATTAAAACAATATATTTAGCTGGTGGAAAGAGTATATCCTGGCCAGTCAACCTCTCTCAAGACCCCAGATAGCTGGGACCAACATTGGGTAATGGCCTTTAATAAGTATATCCTGGAGTATTGCAGTGCACATCCAACCATGTAGCATCATTAGTATGGCCTGAGTGAATTCTTCGACTGATATTGTTGTCTTTTCGTGTAATTCATTCTTACCTCATTTTTGTATATGGATTTTATTTTACCCTTTTCTCTCTCATTCAGACTGTTTGATTGTTGGAACTGTCAAATGACTCAAAACTTCTGAACTTAGTTCATTCTTGGGCATCAATTGAGGGTGTTGAAAGTCTTGATGACAATCAATGCAAGTGTTTGCTATAAATTATAATACAAAAAAAATGGTACTCAAATATGGAAAAATATGACATCAGAATCGTGGAAAATGAAAAAGCAATGTGCAGTTTGGTTTTGTTGAACTTGTTGGCATGGCTAAAATACATGAAGCTCAGAGTGCCTTTTTCTGTATAGAAGCTCATACAGTATTTGTGTTTTTGACAGTTAGCAATTGAGAAGTTGCATGTACCAGATGAGATGGTGGACAACTTGTAGCATACTTTATAGAAAAGTGCACAGAGCAAGGGGATCTTGTAACAATATCCCTACAGTTTTATAGGTGGGTATGAAGAAACGATTTCTGACATGTTGCCAGACAGGCTTGTATCATTGGTTTGAACTTTATAACAACTGCAATTTTGGTGGTCCATTTCTCCAAAAGTCGCAACATATGCTTTTCAAAATAGTGGCGTAGAGCATAACATTTCGCTTAAACCTACCTTATAGGAATTGTGCCATATTTCCTGCCACCATTGGTGTATGCCTAGGGTTTACAGTGCTCTTGTTTGCACATCATCATTTCCGGCCACCATTGGTGTATCGGGTATTTCTGTTTTCTCTAACATTTTTTTTTTTTTTGCTCTTTTTTTTCAAAATTGGTCAGGGAGTTGGTCTTAGGCCTGCTTACCAGCTGAAGCTGGTCAAAACCCCAAAAGACCCTTAAAAGTATCAGTGATCTGCCAATAAATCTGTGATCGGATTCAGTGCTTACAAAACCGTGTTCACATCATTCTCACAGCCTTTTGCAGCCGTGCATTGAGAATATATCGGTACTTATATGCTTTTTTCATGAGGAGATATTTCCATTGCAAGGTTGCAAGAGCACGGTCTTGTAAAGGCCAAATCGGATTTCAATAAATCTTGTTAGTGCTGTTCAGAAAACTGGACTGGTGAGAGATTGCTATCAGATCGATCACATGAGATTCACTTCAGCCTCCCATACATGCCTTTTTTAAGGAATGCTTCTTTCAACCCAAAATCTAAATTGTTCCAAAAATGTTTTAAGGGAGAAACAGCAATTGTACATACATTTGTACTGTTGTACTAAGCACAACCAAAAACAACAGAAACCTTGGTATTAAACATTACCAGATACCAAATGTCAAATGCTGGCAGTTGATGCCTTCGTATATTTTCAATCTCTGAAATATCAAATACTCTTGATGAATACCATTCCTCTTTATGGTAGCATCTTTCTTTATCAAAAAGCTTAAATAAGGAATTCTCGTGACGGGGGTTATAAATATTATTATTAGATACTTTTTCCTTTTTGTTTCTCAGAAGTATTTATAGTTTTATTCGATACATTTGAACGGTAACAAAAATTCTATTAGAATTGTTTGGTGGGATCCCTTCAATTGTGGGTCCTGATCCTTTAAGCATTTAACAGGTGGCAATTTATGATTCTCTTCCAACCTCAGTATATAGAAATACAAGTACAACGAAAAAAACAACTGACAAGGAACATAAATTTTATAGAATTTACATAGTTGACGATGATGAAAACATCAAACAAGAAAAATATGAATTAACACAGAAGATATTGAAAATCATAGCTTTTGGAAGAAACGAAGAAAAGAAAGAAATATAAAACAACACCAAAACAAAAAACAAAACTTGTATAGAATTACAAACAATACCGATAAAGCAGGCTTTTAGCCAAGAATTTATTAGAAAACATAGATTATTAAAAATAAGATAAATCATGTATGATGTATGGTAGGTGACTGAGGCTCTCTATAGCTTTGTTCCTCCCTTTATAATGGTTAATTGATAAAATTTAAGGTAACCGTCCCGTCACTTAAATGTCCAAGAAAAAAGGTGATTGTGAATTATGATGTTGTAATGGTAGGAAAAAGAAAAACCTTAGTTGTTCATGTTTGATAGCCTGGGCAGTCAATAGCACTCTTCTTGCATGATACATTATATCAGTTCACCCCTTGCAATGATCCATTAACTGAACTTGATAGCATTTTTAATTGTTGCAGATCAATCATTATATCCCATGCCAGCCACAACCATAACCACTCAATCACACACCCCCTATCCATCCATTCACTGTAGCAACTTAACCAATATTGCAAGGATCCTCTCTTTGACCATATTTGAAAGCCACTTCTGTCATTTTTCAATCTGGGTTACGTTAGAGATAAGTCATTAGAGGAAGAAGAAATTTCATGATAATCTGATAAACTACGTGTTCTAGTTGTTTATCTTTAATTAATGCTTTCTTTTTATGAAGAACTGGTTAAATGACCATTGTGTACCAAGCAGGGGACAACCATCATTTTTTTTTGGGACCCACTACGCATGTGATGAATTTAGTTTGCATTTTTTTTTATTTAACACAAGTAATCAAATTGCCCACCAGAAAAAGACATTAAATTAGGTTGGATTTGTAATTAGCTTTTCAATTTTGTTGGGTTTTATATGGAGTTAGTAAACTAAGTTGATTTTGGTTTTCTATTAAAAAATGTGAGGTAATACTTTAATCTAGGTTAAAATTTATTCATCCTTTTTTTTTTCTGAGTAGGAGCCCTCCTGATTGACATCAATCATGAACTCCAAAAGCTATTGATTAATTTGATGAAGCTATTAAAACTACTTTCTTTGGAAAGTATATTGGGGGCAATGTTTTGAAAAATGAAAATCGAACTGGACTAGTTGATCTGGTAATTATTTTCATTTCACCCTAAAATCTCTTTTTAGTCAAAAACTGCTGATTTGGTCAATGACCCATTAGTTCGAATGGTTGAATCATCAACTTGGACAACAGTTTTTATTGTTTTATTTTATTTATTTTTTAAATCAAAATGGGCCATCCATTCAAGCTGGGAAATTGGACCATTCGACCTGTAAACCGGTCCCCAGAACAGTTCTATATCTGCTCCGATTTCATAGCTTCCAGACTTTCTGTATAGAGCCCACCTTACAAACCAGAAGGCGTGAAAATCCTCCCAAATGGGCATTCAGTAAAGATAAGACATGCTTTTAACGCCGAAGAGATAGGATTACATACCCTTTACAATGAAGTTAAATATTGACCTCATTGTTGCACAAATCTAATCAAATTGAATTTTAATTTGCTCAAGAGGTCTCACACTTACATGCAATCTACTACTGCTTTTATATTATATATTGAACTGAAACAATTACTTCTAATTTAAGTCGCCTCTGGTCTAGTAAACGAGGATTACATGTTTCAATTATGGTGTTTGGACAGGGCCCGAGTCAGGAAGTAGCAGCCCAGTAACTTGCAATGTGGAAATTATAGTGTTATACATGAATAAGTTTGAATTTAATTAAATGAAGAAGCAAACGTGAATGACGATAGAGAGAAATTATAATTGTATCCTAATTAAATAGAAGATTAATTTGCACAACATGAATGTTTGTTGTTTTCATTGCTTTTTAAAATTGCCACATCAGTGAAAAAACATAAACGTGTTCTTTCACTGTACTTTTATTTTGAAAAAAAAAAAATTCAAATCAGATTATTTTAATTTATTTTTAGAACTCCCAAAACAAAACAGAGGAGAATATCTTTTAAAATATTAATTTTCAGCCAATCACCTCAAGTACGGAAATCATTAGATCAATTGTTTAAATATTAAGATGTTTATATTAGTACTTCTGAATGCTTCATTGATGGGACAAACAATCGTGCAGCTGGGGTCGGAAATTACTTAAATAGAAACAGATCGATAGTCTTGGGGGCAAAGGATCTGGTTTGGGTTCCCATAATTTTCGCTAAATAGGTCCCAGCTGGTAGGTCATTTGACCAAACTAAGCTCCAATAGAAGACCATAGCCATTTGGATTAGATTTTGATACATAAAATTAAATTACACACGATTGGGAACAGAAAAAGTCTCAGGAAGGAGGAGCTCTCTGAATAATACAGAAATGGTAAAAACAATGTGATTAGGCTGACTTTTGGTAGTGCTGTTGCTTAGTTGTGATCCAATCAATGGTGGTTTATAATAGTTGAAATACTTGACAGGTGGAAAGTTATGGCGTCCCCGAAGTCATGCTCCATAGAAAAAGGCCAAGAGCGAAAGGTTGTAGTCTTGTAGAGTTGGGGGATTTCTTTTGGACGTCCATTTTCAACATCGATCGGTGACGAGGATGACGATAGTGATCGATCGGTGAAAGAAAGAGCGACTATTGGATTGGTTGGTATTAAGATTTTAAGAGTTGAGACGGTGGTCACCTATCGAAAATTGTGGTTTGGCAAAGGCAATTGATTACTAGTAAGCCAATTTATTTACAGAAGAAACAACCATCAGAGTGAGAGTAGTCAATTTTAGAGACAACGATTAGAGATTAGTCAATGTTAGAGACCACGCTACGGCATTGCTGTTGTGAGAAAGAGAGAGAGAGAGAGCGCGAGGGTATCCCCTCAACCAAAAAAAAGAAAAAAGAAAAAGCTAAAGCTAATTCCCCTGCCCATGGTTTTCAAATAACCGTTGATTTGGATGGTCGGACCATTCAGTCTGGGAATCATCCAGGCAACCGATTTTGTTTTACCTCAAAATCAGTCTCTGGTCAAAAATCGTTAAATCAGTTAATGATTATTGGTCATTTTTATTTTTAATTTTTTTTTATTAAAACGAACCATCTATTCAAACTGAACGATCAAACCATCAACCCAGAAACAATTAGCCATATTAATTCGATTTCCGGATCATTTTTTAAAACCATACCCTACCCCATTAACATTTTCACACGCGTGCAGTTGAAACTTCAACAAACAGAACGCGTTATGAGTATCTTTCCTTAATACCAAAAATTGTTTATTTTTGCTTGGAGGTGTCAATAATAATAATCTTATTATTAACATTTTCTGTTTGGATGAAAAAATAAAAAAAATAAAAACTAAAACATTTTAATCCTACCGGTTTGACTATAATACCGAGAAGACAGGATATCGGAACAACTTACAGCCCATAAACAGGTATTATGATACCATGTCTTTTCATTATCATAGATTTTTCCAATCCCTAAAGATGTTTTTGGCATTTTTTGAATCTAAATACTTTATTTTTTATTTTGATGCTTAATTTAAATAGAATGGAGTAATGAGATAGGACTCATTTATCCCATATTATTGGGATAAGGCGGGAATAATGAACCGTACATTAGACTCTCATTGTTTTTACTTTTTAGCATGCCAGCCCGTTCGGGAGGGCTGAAGCTCAGCGAGTCAGCTTTTGGCTTTTCGAGTGGGCTCCTCAGTGAAGTTATATTTGCTGAAAAGTTTAGAGAGCTCAAATCTGCTTACTCATTGGAAGATGCGCACATTGAATTGGATTAGAATCCTCTTCTCACAAATTCTTCCCACATCCTTACCCATAGAAATATATTAATTGAGAATATCTCCTTTTACCACTTTAGTCTTTCGAGACTTTGATTAGCTTAGCTTCAAAGCAGCTGAATCAGCTTATTTGGATCACAATTCATCCGTCCAAAATATTTTTTTTTCTATGCATACATATATATATATATGGTCCAAATTGGTTGAGGACAAAATCATGAACACCCATCCAGGTAACCTAATATGAGTGAAGACAATAGTGTTTCATATACATAAGCCTTATGTGTTTACTCTAATAGGTTACCTAGATGGGTGTGTATGATTTGTCTCCTATCCATCCAGTTTCCTCCCAAATTTGCCCTTAATTCAAAGTTTGATAAGATGAAAATTATTTTTATGGAAAATTCCAGATTAGTATCCTGTATTTTGAGTCTAGTGTCATTTTGGTTCTTAAACTTTAAAATGCATTAATTTAGTATCTGAATTTTCGAAACGTGATAATCTAGTACCTACTGTTAATTAGCTGCTAATCAATCGTTAAGTGACAATTTAAAAAGACACAAATGTCCTTCGAGTGTCATCTAATTTCTTTATCAACTATCCAAACATTGACAAAAAAATATTAATAATCCCAAATCCTTGCCTCTTCCATTCAAGAAAGTTGGGATCACTAGAATGCCCACCTAAACGTAACTTCAAATTTCTTAAATGACAATCGAAGGGCATTTGCGTACATTTCAAATGTCACTCAACGATCGATAGGTACTGGATTATCATGTTTTGAAAGTTGAGGTGCTGAATTTTTGCATTTTAAAATTTAAAGACCAAAGTGACACTGGGCACAAAGTAGAGAGTATTAATGGGGAATTTTCCCTTACTTTTTATATTCGAATGTACTTTTTACAGAAAAATAATAAAGTTGATTGAATTTGCAAAATCGGATACATTTTGAAACATATTACGAAAACAAAAAATAAATCGTTTTTAACAAAATTACCCCTTGTTAAAATAAAATAGGCAAGTGAAATGGTCTTCCTCCTCCCGGACACCGAACTGGAGCATCTCTCTCCTTTTCCATGTTCTGTTCATCGTCTACCAACGAGTAGTGGGACTTAGCATGGAATGTAGCATCAGGTTCTTTCCGGAATTTACAGTTTTATTTCAAATTAAAAGAAGATTGACTTTTGTCCTTGTTTCTTTATGCTCTCTTTCGTCCTCAAATTTGACTTTTAAGAATGGAGATGGACTTAAAAGTTTCGGTTCCATGAAAATACAGGGCTCCTAGGTTCAGTTGCCCTGTAAAATTCGTTCCTACGAGACGTACCGCAGCCTATTTCTATCAACAGAGAAGGGAAGTAGGTAAAACGATCAAATGAGCTAGAGATGCTGGGTAACCCACTTGAGCTCCCCCAAGGGACTCGGGACTCCAAATTCAAATGAAGCAGCTATTATGTGTCATGATTTTGTGCTTTGCGTAGATCAGAACGGAGCATTTTAACAACTGGGAAGAGGCTTTGGATGAGAATAACAGATTACAGAGGGTTGGCACTCGCACACAGGCTTACCACTTGAGAGTTGAGTGCTCATCCATCAGTTGTCTGCACTAGCTTTGATCGTTGCTTTAGGTACGCTTCGTTTTAATCCTTCAATCCCTTATTTTAGAGTTTAATCAGTTTTTAATGATTAAATAAAGTTTTAATGGGTTCAATGGGATGAAACGGAAGGAAGGATTAGATACATATTTGATCCATCCTAGAGGCCTTGCGACGTCTACTGTCGATGCTCTCTGGAGAGAACGATGTTACGGAGATTTGGGTCAAGAAGGTGACCATATCTGGGCCATCGGGTCGGGTTTGTATATAATATTCGGCTTTTAATTCATTTTCCAGTATTTTCTCAATCAATTTTATTAATTTTTTAGTAATTAAACAACAATTTCTCAATAATGGATTTCTTTGATATATTCATTAAACAATAATTTCACTAATTTTTAAAAATTAAGTTCAAATTCAGTAAATTTGGAAAATTAATTGTTGTCAATTATTTTTCAGTAATTATAACAATTTCAGTAATTTGTGAAAATAATTGGTTATTGATATTTTCAATCATTTTAGAAAATTAAATTGAAAAATTATTTTGATATTATTTTCAAAATACTTAATTAAAATTTTAAATTAATGACAAATTAATAATTACTAATATTTACTGAAATTTTTCAATAATTACTTAAAATAATTAGTTAGCCAATTAACTATCAATATTTACTAAAACATTATTTATTGACATTTTCAGATATTTAATGAAAATTTTTAGTAATTGTTTAGTGGAAATTAATTTTGATAAATATCAATTTATATTTGACATTTTCACTAATTTAGGAAAACTAAATCGAAGAAAGTATAATTTTATTTTAATATTAGTTTCAATAAATATCAAATTATTTTGATATCTTTAGTAATTTTATGTAATTTTGGAAAATTAAATTGAAATTTATCATTTTGTTTGGATATTTGTTTCAAT
The DNA here is from genome assembly GCF_055504915.1 of Nelumbo nucifera. Classification (NCBI taxonomy): domain Eukaryota; kingdom Viridiplantae; phylum Streptophyta; class Magnoliopsida; order Proteales; family Nelumbonaceae; genus Nelumbo; species Nelumbo nucifera. Next base: position 7,026,142 of record NC_142654.1, on the reverse strand, counting down.
AAATATAAATTTATTCCGATATTTTCATAATTTTGTTATTGATATTTCATCAAAAATACCAATGAGAATTTGATGTTTTCAATAATAATTAGTTATTGATATTTTTTGTAATTTTGGAAAATTAAATGCAATTTCATTAATTTTGGAAGAATATTTTCAATAAATATCAATTTTTAGTTAATTTCAACACTTAAACATTAATTTTCAATTTTTTTTCAATAAATCTATTGATATCTGTAATTACTTAGTGTACCAATAATTAATGAAAAGATTGATAATTACTGATACTTATTGAAAACCTTCATTAATTACTAAAAAATAATGACTTAGGTAGTTAGTTATTGATATTTATCGGAGAAGAATTACGAATAAATAATTACTGAAATTAATTATTAAAAATATAATTCTAATAGGATGTTCAAAACATTCTATTAAAAAATCAAAAACAAAGATGATTAACTAATATTTCTATGTTTATATTTTTTTTTCCGTTAGATTGGAATCTGGTGAGGGGCCCTCTTATTGACCCTGAGTTGTTGTGTTTTTTTCATTGTAGTGCCTAATCGGGTCAAGAAGAAAACATTTGTCGGTCTTATTTTCATGTTATCCAAATCTCTCTTACCCGCCGTTTTAGTTATTATTGATCATTAATAATGACATTTTGAATTTAATATTTTATTTAAATGCTTTTTTGTATTTTTTGAAAACTTTCTTGATTAATTGTTCAATTGTTTATAATTATTGAATGAATATTACAAAAATATTAACATTAATTTCTGAAATTTACAAACATTTCCTGAAAATTATTTATTACAATATTAGATAATTATTGAATAACTTTTTTTTTGGAAAATAAAACACAAATTAGTATAATTTTGGAAAATTTATTGATTAATTATTGAAAATTGGTTAATTATTAAAATTGCTAAAATACTAAAACTATTGAAAATTTATTTAAAACACAACAAATTATTGGAAAATCAACGGTGAAACAGAAATGGTTGCCTCAATGGTTTAGAGGCTAAATAGTCCGATCAACTGGTTCAAACAGATGGCCCATTCCAATTTAAAATTTTTAAAAAATAAAAGATAGTTAAAATAAAATTGGTCAAAACCATTCTTCAAATCAAACGAGTCAACGACTCAACCGTCTAGGTCAATAGGGTTGTTGACCAAGTCAACAATTTTTTGCCAAGATATAGGTTTAACGGTGAAACAGAAGTGGTTGCCTTGATGGTTAGTTCAACCATCCAATTCGAACGGATGACCCATTCCAATTTAAAAAACAAATAAATTAAAAAAAAAAAACGGCCAAAACCATTGTTCAGGTCGAATGGGTAGACAATTTGATCGCAACGGTTTTTTGGCCAAGATACGGGTTAAGGGTGAAGGGAAACCGGTTGCCTTGACAATTTTTAGGCAGAAAGGTCTAACCGTTTGGGTTAATAACGGTTCAAAAACCATAATATTCATCATAATTATAATAAAAATTTCAAATTATAAAAAATAGTTATCAATTTGTAAATGGATGTCCACTTCAAATAGTTCAATGATTATACAGTTTGGATCAAAGGTCCATAGATCAAAACCAAGTATATGTTATAAGATAATGGACCAAGTAATAATTAAACAAAAAATGTGACCAGTTTATGATCTTTAGTAGGGGAGGAGCAAATTTTTTTTTTCTAGAGGGGCTAGAACCAAATTAAATGGAGGGGGACGGGAAAATAAACATGGATGGAACTTTGGAGTTTGGAGGGCTAATTATTAGGTGGGGGTGGGGGGAGAGGGGAAATTTACATGGAGATTTTGCCTATAATTTTTCTATTATTTGACGATGCACGGGTCCCAACTAGTTAATATCTATGTTTAATAAATTTCTATAATTAACTTGTATTCACTTTCTCCCCTCATAAATAGGCCATTAAATTTTCCCAAGCCTCTTTATTCTTTACTATTTTCAATTTGTGTTAAAAAGACAACAATGCACAACCACTCCACACTTCAATTACAAGGCTCTTTAGTTCCATTGTAGTTACTAGAATTTATCAATTTATAAATATTAACAATAACTATATTGATTTACTATGAATAAGAATGATTATGCAAATCTTCAATTCCCTCTACACAGCTTAGGGTTTTTTTTTTTGGTCGGTTCTTCTTTTGGTAACCAAACAGAATAGATTCTGGGTTGTCTGTGACGATTATAAATAAATTAATAAATAATCCGATGTTTTAGTCAGGTCAATTGATATCAACCAAACACGTCTTCAAGAAAATAAGTACACACACGATTTAAATTTAAACGATTCCAATCCAAGAGTTTTATTTCCATCAAAAACATCAGAAACACGATTTACATTTTAGTATTATTATAGTATAGATGGACTTGGACCACCACCAGGTCCACCACCTAAGCCGAGCTGTTTAAGTAAATGGCTGCACTTCTCGGTCTCTCTGGGCCTGGGCCCCTCTTTCTATTGAAGTCCAAACTAACCATGGTTAATTTCTAACCCATTTCGTAGTCGCTAACTAAAACGTTACGTTCGCATCTGCATTCCATCATTTCCGACTTTTCCCACTCTTCCAGTCTTCCTTCTCCGTTGTCCCTTGCCTTCTTTCTATTATATATGTCTGCTATGTATAGCATAAAAGTATAAGCAAAACACCACACGAAAGCTAGCGGGCTGAGGAGTGAGTGAGGACCTTCCTCTCTCGCTCGCTCGCTCGCTCGCTCGCTCTCTCGTATCGATTGCCATGGAAGGGGTTCAGATGGAGGAGCTGACCTCTGGGGCCAGCGGGCGCTTAATACCTGTCTTCAGGGATCTTCGAAGAATTGTGCTTTCGTGGCGCTCCCTCAGGCGTTTCTTCATCTTCATTCAGTCTTTCTTTCTCTGGTTTCTTTTGCTTTTGCCTCGGAATCGCTTTTCTTCGTCGTCCTCGCCTTCTTCTTCTTCTTCTCCCTCCAAGTCGTCGAGGCGGGTATTGGTTTTCAGGAGAGATGTAGAGGACGCTTTGAGGCGGAGAGCGTTGGCTGAAGGACTGGAAATGTTTTCTGAGGCCGAAGATGAAAATGTTTGCCGTTGGAGTACTTCTATGTTCTTTGGAGCGAGCAGGAACGCTTTGTTCTCGAGGTCGTGGTTTCCTGTCTCCGGGGAAGTGAAGTAAGGTTTCGAAGTTCCATTCAACTGATTTTCCATTTCTCTTCATTTTCCGTTTTTTTGCTTTCCATTCAACAGGTTGGTTAATTGCGTTTTTCTGTTAAATACTGTTAAGTAATTTGCTCCGATTTCGATCATGGTTTGAATGAATTCTTTAATTTAGACTGATGGCTGTTGCATTTTTAAGCATTCTACGTTTACTTTGTTTTCTGTTGGGCTTGTTTCTTTGCATCGTTAGAACGATCTAAGGCCTTCTTTTAGAGGGGGATGGAGGATGTTAGTTATAGTTTTGGTTGATTTGTCGAGTTTGTCATTTTCTGGTTGCTGAACTGATTTACTCTTCTTTTGGCACGCCATGGCATGGGCGTCCTTTGGCTCTGTTGTTCTCTATCTTGTTGAATTAGTATCTCACTACCACTTCTGATCCATTCTCGTCTTGTTTATGGATGGAATTGTTTCTCAATTCTTTATTGCTTCAAAGTGGAGAAGTATCGATTTTTAAGAGTTTGTTGTGGATTTTTGTATAGAGCTGAAATAGTTTTTTTTTTCCTCAGCTGTTTTAGCAGCCTGTATATGCCTTTTGGGGTACCTCGCCCCTTTTCAGTAATACAAATCTCATACCATTTATCAAAAAATAAATAAAGTAGACCCTGCAATTTTGCTGCTTTAAGACGCAGTTATGACCTTAAATGCTCATTAAGTTTTGAGATAAAAATTTAGGGCAATTTGGACGTTGCTACTTTAAGAGGCAGTCATGACCTGAAATGCTTATTAAGTTCTGATATAAAAATTCAGGACAAGTCGATATTTTAGTCTGCACCAGCCTTGCTTTACAATTTTCTAATAATATTAGATGCTCATTCGCATCTCTTCTTCATGCTAATCTTTTGTGCGTGTGTGTGTGTGTGTGTTTTTGTCATGTTTATATTTTCCTTGAAAAATTATCCTGCGTTGCCATGCCATCCATGACAAGGATTCTCCAACAACATACATATCAATGCGGATGGATCTATTTCTTTCCCAAATCACAATACAAGTACCTAGAAAGTATCTGAGTGCAGTAGCATCTATACAAGTTTATTTTCTTTGAACTCCTTGCAGATATTATCTAGCGTTAACCATCTCAAATACTAACAATAAATACGTGGGAGATGGGAAGGTGGTTCTCCTAGCTCTTCGTTGTAATTTTTTAGTTCTATATAACCATTTGGTGCTGTTTCTGTAAATGGATTCAAAGTGATTCATTGTCTTCAATCTCTCTTTTTTCTGTATATATCAAATTGTTCCTGTCTTGATTATTTCAGTTCTTTTCCCCAAATACTAGATAATTTTTTCATTAACTTGTGCTCCATCTTAGTACACCCTCTACTTTCCAAATGCTATTGTAGTGGAGCAGGATTTACATCAGGAATAAAGGGCTTCGATCACCGCTTGGTTCTACAATATGATCATCTAATACTTTGTTAGTGTGGTTAACTTTGAATATGAGCTTTTGCATTCATTTTTTTATTCTCCATGGCATGTTGTTAAGTACGTTCCTCTGTATTTTCAGGGGTATTATGATCATTATACATGGTCTCAATGAGCACGGGTTAGTACTATAACTATATTTCTAATTGTCATTGCCACTGTTGATTTCTCTTATTCATTTTCTACTGTCTATGCTTTTGAACATACAAATTTGACTTTTCTAGGATGGATAGGTCAACAGATTTTTATTTTACATGTTGCAAACAGCATTTTGATTTACTTTTAGTGGTTATACACAGTGGAAGATATGCTCATTTTGCAAAGCAACTTACTTCATGCAACTTTGGGGTCTATGCAATGGATTGGATAGGTGAGTGCTGAATTTTGTTTCAGCACTTCTATTATTATTTGTATGGAGTCACAAGATAGAAAACCAATTTATTTGGTTGCCTTATTCCATCTTGTAACTCTTGTAAATACTATTTAATGCTATAGCATAGTATCTTATTCATATATGAGTAACCAGAATGGAAAAAGCACATTCGTATATTATCATAATTATGCATGCTTGACATTGATGATTCTTTTTCATTGCTTTACTTCTTACTGGCCATTTGAGTTTGCAAGGTTGCATTATGAAATGATCACTTGTTTTCCTTTTTGTAATTTTCTTTAGGCCATGGTGGAAGCGATGGGTTGCATGGATATGTACCTTCACTTGATCATGTTGTTGCAGATACTGTAAGTGCTAAAATGTTTCTTCCTTTATGGTGTTAGCATAAATAGTGTCAAAGAGACCACTAAGTTTTGTTGAGGCGAATCTCATATCTATATGCAACTTGCAACCACATTGATATTTACTTGAGAAGGGCTAGATTTTTTCTTGTCAGACTCTTTCTTGGTGAGAAGGTGTTATTGCCTGGTGCAATGGTAAAATCTCAGGATAACAAGTGTGAGAAAATGTATTTAAGTCTGAGAACAGACACCTTGTGCCAAAAAGAATGCCAAAGGTTAGGGGCATATCCAATCTATCCTTCCCAGGACTCTGGATGGTTGGGACTGTTATTTGGTAATGCCTTAATGGCCTTTTCTTTCTTCGCTTCTGAAGAAACATGTACATCTCATTTGATAGGGTGCTTTTTTGGAGAAAATTAGATTGGACAATCCTGGAATACCATGCTTTCTTTTTGGCCATTCAACTGGTGGAGCTGTTGTTTTGAAGGTAAATTCAGAAGCCTGACATAGTGGTCCAATTTTAGTGGGATTCAGGAAATAAACTTTCTAATTGTTGCACATCACATGTTATAGGCGGCTTCATATCCTCGCATTGAGAGCATGCTAGAGGGAATTGTACTGACTTCACCAGCATTACGCGTTAAGCCAGCACATCCAATTGTTGGAGTAATTCTCTTTTTATCACATTGATGACATAACGAATGATAGTTATGGTTGTGTTGAAAGGTTATATATATATATATATATATATATATATATCTCAAAGTTGGACTGCTTTTTCCAACTTCAACACAACATTCTTTTGGTGGGTGCTGGGAAGGAACAAACAATTGTATGGTGATTAATTGGAGGCATCTTCCATGAGAAAACCTTCGCTGTTGGCTGTCCATATTTGACAAGCTCTGCTGTCTACAAGGCCTTCTCTACGTGAAATGTTAGTCTATACAGTCATGCTTTCATCATTGTTATTGTTACATGAAGTTCATATAGTTTAACTTGTCAGGCAGGGATACTTCTGTAGACAGCAGATGCTGTTGACAACAGAGCCAAATTTTTTTCCATCTTCCATAACATCGCTGGCATTAAGTTTATTTTCTGTTCATGACCGATTTGTTATGTCCTTATGTAGGTCGTTGCTCCTTTACTTTCTCTTGTGGCTCCCAAGTTACAATTCAAAGGTGCCAACAAGAGAGGCATTCCAGTTTCAAGGGACCCTGCTGCTATGGTAGCAAAGTACACAGATCCACTAGTCTATACTGGACCCATTAGAGTACGAACAGGGCATGAAATCCTACGCATCTCCTCTTACCTGTTGCGAAATATGAAGTCCATCACTGTTCCATTCCTGGTTCTCCATGGAACTGCTGATAGGGTAACTGATCCTCTTGCCTCACAGGACCTGTATAACAATGCAGCATCAGAGTTCAAGGACATAAAGCTCTATGATGGTTTCCTACATGACCTTCTCTTTGAGCCAGAGCGTGAAGAGATTGCAGGAGACATCATCAACTGGATGGAAAAGAGGTTACAGGCACAACCAAATCTGAGAAAGGATAATTTCTGGTGAATAGAAAGCATCACAAGATGGCATCATTGTTTTCTCATTGCTTGGGGTGATCATTGTACTGAAAGTCGAGTCAAATTCGTCTGACCTTTAGCGGCCAACATATTGGATGGGGATGTAGGGATTGAGTCTTGTATACTAAATAATATATTTGGAATAGAAATTGAAGTAGAGTAAGGGTCCATTTGGTTTGCGGGAATAGGGGTTTCCAATCAGAATCAGAATGGTTCAATTGTTTGGTTGGGCAGAATTAGAACTCCATTACCATTCCTGGTGGAATGGCACTCTCCTATTTGAGGGAATGGTCATTCCCTCCCCTTCTCCTGAGAATGAGAATCCATTCCAACCAAACAGATGAGGGGAATAGACCGTTCCGATTCTGATTCGAACTGTAAATTAAATGGACCCTTAAAGACTTTCCAACTATTATGTTATTGTTCCTTGTTGTCCATGAGGAAGTTTTAGTCAAGTGCTCATTATAGTAGAGAGCTAGAATATGAGAAAAGATCAACAATTTTTCTTCCTTCTCGTTGCATGAAAAATTACTGTTCGGTGAAAAAGAAAATCACGTGAGGCAAAATTACTATCAAGCACATGCTTTGGCCAAAATGGTTTTCCCTTGGTTTTTAGACCTGGTTGTTCTGAAAAAGATGTCGCCGTTTAGTACACGGCCATCATGTGACAACCGCCTTAGGAAATATGCTGGACTAAGCATTTGTATCTTTTTGTTTTGCTGTTAAAAGTTAAAACACTGCTTTCAGCCCACCATCACTTTTATGGGATTTGTCAATTTAGTGGTGGACATCATGGCATTCCCAACAAATATCAACCATAGTAGTAGTTATTCAAAGCTCATCTGAGGTTCATACCCACTGAGCACTGAGTACTAACCACTAATTTAACGAGAGAGAGAGAGATTGTTCTGGTACGTCTTTACCAGATAGTTCAAACAAATTTGGATTTTGGAGCTACCCAGTGACTGCCAAGACCATTGGGTCATGGCAAATGCTTCAGACAAAATTATGCCTCCTAGCAATGTAGGTTGTTAGAATAAGCTAGTAAGCTAGTCCATGAAGTTAGGGGCGCATGTAAATCAAACGATTGAATTGTTTGAAGGTATCACTACCACCAGCTATAACAGCTTGTGTAGGTGTTCAGATTGAATCCGGGATTTGATTTCGTCCTCACAAAAATGTACGGACCATCCTAACACTACTTCACACACCAAGTACACACCCTAACAAAAAAGATAAGGTATGACAAGACAAGCTACCTTATGGGCAGCCATATTAGCCGTTTTAGTAAATATAATATGAACTGAAACAGAATTGAGATGATTCTTCAATTCTGCCAACAGTAGTTTGCTAATATTCAATAGTGCATCACCTTCTATAATCAGAACGTAAACAGAGAGCTCCAAAGCGAATTGGATACCATCGAAGAAGGCCCAGGATTCTGTTTTAGTTTGTGAGCATTTCTGAAGGAGTACTACCGCTCTTGAGAAGAGGTGGGTTATCATTCTCCCCATCTTGCTCCAAGTTCTACATGATAAACTCAAGAAATGCTTCTGCACGGGACGATACTAATTGGACATCACTAAAATCTCATCTCAATGCTATGAAAATCAAAATTAACATGAAAAATAGATTGTTTCAAGTAAAATAGATCATGCTACAAATGCAAATGGTAATCTCTAGATGGATTCTTTGTAGAGAAAATATTAAAAGCAAATATACCATACTTTACACTTGATTAAAGGATAGAAGACAAAATGCGCCATTATTTCCAACTGCATGACTTTATTTTCAGGTTGCTCAAGTATCTTTAGAGAGAGCGGTGACATCAATCCTCTGAAACTACACCAGCATCTTGTGTATTGTTTGAAGGTCCTCTCACATCCAATGTGCTAAATTCATGTTCAAATAGTACATTATGATTTTCTCCTTCAGCAGTGGGGTGACTTTCTCTGCCTTCTGCAGTGCTATTACTTAGAGTTTCCATCTCATCATTTTTGCTGGTTGTTTGAGATCTAAATGCCTCTCTTTCCACAACCATATTTTCTGTTGGCATCTCTATGTTATTTTCTTCATTGCCAAACCCCTCAGCTATTGGACTTGGGCTTTCATTGGCATTTCGGAGCTCATGGCCATTTTCTGGAACCCCATTTTCATCATGAAATCCATTGATCCCATGTGGTGCAACTTCCTCTGCACTCTCTTTAGAGTCCCCATCTTCATCATTTTCCTTGCCTGAACCCACTCCTTCATCTCCATCTCTTACTTGAGTATCACTTACATTATCTTCAATGTCCTGTGGATCCTTATATTGTGCTTCTGGGTTCTCTTGATCGCCTTTCTTGTCATGATTAGTGATGCTTTCTTGTGAACCTTCATTTCTTTTGTGGGGAGACTCTTCTTCATCGTTCTCATCCAACTCATCATCTCCACCCCCACCATCTTTCTTTTCATCTTCTCCAGTGGGATTTCCATCACCAGAATCTATCTGAACTCCATCACTACTAGGCCCAGAATTCCCTTTACTCCCCAAAATTATCCTTTTATGATCACTGCTGAGGTTCTCTTTTACACTTCCATCATACTCTTCCCTCTTGTCTTGCGAGTATATTATCTGATAGAACAACCAAATGCAAACTGCCAAAACCAGGGCAACCTGAAAAGCCTGATTGACCTTGAGCCCTCTGGGTCTTTGGTTCCGGCCACTGTATTGGTAAAACATGACAATTTGTTTCCACTTTCCACTTCTTATCCAACCATTAGAGACAGCATAATTAAAATCGACATATAAAAAAAAAACAGAAAAAAAGAAAAGCAAAAGGAAGCCAAAGAAAAGGCCAAGTCAATCTAGATTAGAGAAAATTCAGTGTTATTGACACAGAACCATAATCTAGCACAACAATTAAATATAAGAAATGCCAGAGAAATATCAAATAAGTTGATCAATTCTTGATTTAAGGTTTCCTTTGAGAGGCTTAAACATGTATATCACAACAGAATTTACAAACTGCCTAAATTAGGAAATGTAAGTACAACCACTCTGAGTCAAGATCAGCGAGATATATATAGTCTATAAGCCGATCAACAAGATTAAACGATTAAGAAATATGAAATAGACAGAATAAGAAATCGACTACCTTTTCTAATGGCTGCAAAGGGAGAGAGATCAGTGAGCCAAGTTTATCAGGACAGGAGAAACTGAGAAAGGAATAACGAGTTCGATGCGGGTACAGAGATATCTCACGAAGAGAAAAGAATATCAGTCGTCGCCTGCATTAATTGTTCGATGAATTACAAACTACGAACCTTGTGAAACCAGTCATCGCCTTTCTTTTTTGTCGTCGTCTCGACGAAGAGCCATGGGAACGGTTTTGAAGTGGATGTATGCTGAGAAAAACAAAACCACCAAAGCAACGGTTAATTTTACTGTTTCATTCCAAAGATACCCCTACATTAATTGCTCGATAAAATGCTTTCCGTACTTTAACCGTCCACTTTGGTTAGGGACATTTTGGGAATCACAACTATTTTATAATACCTATCAGTCTTCTCCATGGATCGTCTCTATATGCCTAACTGTTTTTGACTTTTTTCTTGGTTGAGTCTGAGCTCCTCAAAACGCGAGCGACAATTTCCAGGAATGTGCGATTGTGCGTCGTCACTGAGTCTGAGCTGAGTGGGAGATGTACGACACCGATCTTGGATTCAATTTTACATCTGCGAGCGAATGGTAACTGGTAAAAGATGAACAAGTGATAAACACGCCTCGGACACTGTGTTCGTGGAATGGAACGAGCTCTCTTCAATTTCTTTCAGATTTCAATCTCTATTAATTAATTGCCGAATGAACTATTGAACTGTCTACGATTGGCGTGGACAAAAACATTTTCTCTATTTTATGATCGTAAAGCTTGCTGAAATTGAAATTTTATGTTCATGTGCTCTGGGAGTGGGAGCAACTTGGAAATAAAATAAGATCTCACCAAAGTCAAAACTTGTGAGGATCGAGAACCAACGAGAGCTAAGGAGTGAAGTACATTAACATATCTGGAATTTGATCCTCTCCTCGATGATTCAGACTCAAATTTGCTAAAAAACCACCACTCCCCTTATCAACTGATAGTGTCTGGAATTGATTCAAATCAGATACAAGATTCAAATACCCAGAAACTAAGACCTTTCACCACTCCATCTAGCTATAATTAAGGTGGGTACTTGAGCTAAGCTAAGTTTGATGCCTATCCAAGCGGTAAGGGGCGTGCATTCACATCTAGATTATTAACCCGTTGCAGATTGCTCTCCAGAATTCAACACAACAGCCCAGTGTACTAAGGCCCATGATCTATACAACAGCCCAGTGTCCAATCCCCAGTCGAGGCCCACTACAAGGTAAAACGACTTAGCAAACGGAAAGACGGGGGAAACGGGCTAGGCCCTTAGTAGTAGTGAACTCGTATCTTTTGTGAACTTGGATGAGCCTCAGTAGGTTTAGGTTTGACCCATTTTTAATAGGATAAAATACTAAATTAAAGAACCGGCCCACATCGTCGTTACCCAGATTTTGCACGAGAAGGACGTCTAATTTCAACTGCCCGTTTGGGAGGAGTCTGGGACCCGGCATCTGACATTCCGAGCGGAAACCTCTAAAACTGTGTTTTGTGAAAATCCAGAAAATCAATATGAGCATTCCAAACACCAGAATTGTGACTATAACATGAAATTACTCTGAACAATTTATCCGAAACATGTGTGCTCATGTTGCTGCATAAAATGAACAGTCTGATAATTTTACCGTAACATTGGTTAATGGTGCAGTGTTGATTTTTGAAGGTTCGTCAATAGCCCCAAAATATTTGTAATTTTCCCAAAAATAAAACAACAACTTCCATGGAACTAGTACCGTTTACTCACAGTAAATGCTACATGTTCGTTTAATGGAGAACCAATTTTCTGATGGTAAACAACCTTGTTTTTGTTGAATGGGTCTAAGATGTTGGTATTCGCAGATCCTATGTTTGATTTAACAGAAAAGAAGAGAGACAGAAAATTCAGGCTTATTATTTTCTATATCAAATTACTTGTGAGTTGTGACCTCTTCCAACCTCAAAGATAACCACTCAAAGAAAACGTATGTCAAGAATGAGGAATAAAGTAAGATTTGATTTAGGTCATTGACACAAACCATGCATATACATCCAACCTCTTGAAAAGCAATTCAAGCTTTTAGATGAATTCGGATCTGCTCAAACACACCAAATTCACAGTATATCCTGACTGCATATTGAGAATATCTTCCACATTTATATTTATTATTTATAAAGAGATATTTTCATGACTTACTAAGGTCAGAAGCATTTTGTAAGAAACTGATCTCATCACCACGACCCCATTTCAGAAACGCCACCTAATCATAAATTCATAATATAGGTGGATTCAATTGACAGGACAAATCTCGTGGACACACATTGATGCCAGATGGCACTCAGGCAGGCTGACAGCTAAGAATTTTGCATGCTAAGGTAAGGGATAGTTTGAGGTGGATGAAAGAAACCTAGAGATATTAATCCAAATTTTACGTAGTGTAGTTAGGTTAAAGGTTTAGGTGGTTAACTAAGTTTTGTTTGGACACATGGAAAGAGAAATTGACATGAAAACAACACTACATACAGGTTGCTTGGAGTACGTATGTGTAGGCCTGTTCATGGACCAGGCCAGGCCGGGCTTTTACTCTTTATGATGGAAATTTGTTAAGCCCGAGCCCAAGCCCGGCCCGACCAACGGGCCTACAACTTGGGCCCGAGCCCAATCTTGATAAAAAGCCCGAAGCCCAAGCCCGAGCTCGAAGCCCGAGTTCGCGGTGACTGTAAGCTGCAATTTCAACAGTGATCAGTTCGCGTCTGAGAAAGAGAGAGAATTCATTGCCGCCGCCGGTGCCTATATTCACCGCCTCGCTGGTGACTATAAGCTGAGTTTGCGGTGTCTGAGATTTGCAAGTTGCGATTTCAACAGTGATCAGTTCACGTCTGGGAAAGAGAGAGAGAGAGAGAGAGAAAGTGAGAAGAGGAACGGTGAATGTTCGCCGCCTCGCCGGTTGTGTGGCTGCCTGAGAGTGAGGATTGAGGACTGAGGAGGATGTGAAGACTGAAGAGAATAGAGGTTCGGCTAGAAAGAAGTGAAAGAGGTGAAAGAGAAGAGGGGTTCGACTAGGGTTTTTTAACTTTAATCTATAGGTTGGGTCAGGTCGGATCAGGCTATCCTGAGCCGGACTCGAATTTATTGTGGGTCAGATTTTTTGGTCCGGGGTTAAGCCCACGGGCTCTTTTACGTGTTCAAGCCCGTCCGGGGGCCGGGCCCATCAGGCCACCCGGCCTATGAACAAGTCTACGTATGTGCATGGCCGACCACCAATAATTTCAAAGAGTTGGGATTCAAATATCTAAATCCTCTGCAAATAATTGAGCTCGTAGAGTCAAGAAGGCAAACACGGAGTAAATGTCTCTTTCATTCTCTTAGAGGGTCAATCAACAAGCTTGTATTAATTGCAATTTTTTCTTGCGATGATATAAACTGCTGCACACCAACTTGTATCAATTAATACTTGTGTCACCTCCTTTCTTGTGTTGCCCCTTTCCTTCAACTAGGGTTCAGTTAGTGTGTTTATTATCACCTCCCCCGTTTTTTCCCGATCGAACTACATCTTTTTGTTACAGTTAGTTAGCTGGCATAAGTAGTTAGAGATGTGCATCTTTTAGAGTTTAACACATGTATCTATATATAATGGAAGATTGATTAAATTTATTATAAATTATAAGTGGTGTTTTAATAAAATATTAACTATAGGGTAAATTTTAGTAAATTCATGAAATCATAAGGGGTATTTTAATAAATGACCATTTCTATTATTTCGCTTTCGCTTAATAAATCCCGTGCATCACATGGGTCTCCACTAGTTTATATATATTACAAGCTTTGATACCATAACAGAGTGGACCGGGAAAAGAATGGATTGCATTTCATTCATGAAATGTGTAATATATATAGATACATGTCTTGAACTCTAGAAGGCTTACACTTAAGGCTGCATTTGGAAACGGTGCAAATGTGTAGAGTGTAAAACGGTTCATATAAATTGTAAAGTTGGGATAGTTTTGCATTGACAAATTTACCTTCTTACCAAACAGACTTTTAGTCGTAATGGATGCAAACACGAATTCCAATAAAGCATATGTTTTTTCATCAAAAGCCCACTTGAATGCAAATTTACTTCTTTTTTATTGATGTACTTTTACATCTTATTATCAATGTAAATATGCATTGATTTGTCATTTGTCAATGCAAAAATGTAATATTGCCAAGCACAGGCAAAAGTGAACCAGAGTACAAATTTATCCTGAACCAGGATTTACACTCCATTTGCATCATTTCCAAACGCAGTCTAAGTTAATCTCTAACTAATTGTGCAGCTAGCTAACCAATTCCAACATCTTTTAGCCTTCTTCTTTTTCCTTCCTACATCCCAACTTTTCTAATAAAAAAAAAGAAAAAAGAAAAACTGGAATTTCAGAAATTATATAGAAAACCCCATGTAGAATTAATTCGGACTTGCTCCTCATAGAGCGTGCCTCACAGTGTATTGCAGTCATGCATTCAAAATATCTCTTATACTTGATGGTATCATTCATAAGAAGATATTCCCAATACATGGCTGTAATGCACTGTGAGGTTGGTGTGACAAGGTGCACTCTGTGAGGATCAAATCCAATCTCCCCCTTGTATCTATTGGAATTCTGTTGCCCTTTAAGGTTCAATTTTTTTTTACTGTTTATAAGGGTTAAACCATTAAATAACTGGTTAAACCAATCTACTGAGTTGTCCAATTTTACATGTGATTTGGGTTTGAATTTAATGAATTCATTGTACCTTTTTTTAAGTGCAAAAATTGGATGCTACACGAGGACTTTCCACTAAGTCATTCATCCTAGTACTCTCATCTAAGAGATGATCTGCCAACAAAACACGCTCAACACCCGGGTGTTGGAATGTATTTTTTTAGCTGGTAATCTAACTCCTTGCCCAAAGTATGCTTAATTTCAGAGTAAGGTTTTCAAAACTGAACTAGAAAGGAAACTGTTACGGGGACTAGTTCCCAGGTCGAATGAATGGCCCGTTCTGATTTTAAAAAATTTAAAAAAAAAAGACCAAAAACCGTTATTCAGTTCAACGGTTCAACCACCCGGATCAGCAGGTCGCTAACCAAATCAACAATTTTTAGTCAGAAAAAAAAATATATTTAAAAGGTAAAATGGAACCGATTATTTGACTGGCTTCTAGGTTTTCCAGTCCCACCGTCTAGTCCTGCCTGGTTTTGAAAACCATGCTTCAAAGTCCTAATTGAATCCAAATCCAGTGCATTAAGGTTGGTATAACGACACCCATAAATTCTTTATTGCACTACTGCAGATTGTTAAGTGATTTTTTGTTGAATCAATAAATAATATGTTCATAGCCTTTAATTCATATGATATGGGCCCTCCTTGAATCAACAAACCTTTTCCTATATATGCGTTATCTAAAACAGTTTAAACTTTAATTTGAATTATGCGTCCCAATCATGAACTTGGATCGTTCATACGAGAAGCCAAAAGCTTAATTATCAATGGGCCACGGAGGAATTAATTCATCATGAAATGCTACTAGGTACGTACTCTCTTGAATTTGAATAGTACTGGATCTTGATCACCTAACTTGACCCCATTAACAAGTTGTGAGGTCCCATGCATGGCATGAACTAAAGCAAAAGTGATGAATTATGGAAGAGAGAAGTATTTCTTTGTCCATGCACCTACTTTATCTCTTCTTCTCTTTTTTTATTACATGTGTATAATGGGTAGTACTGTTTCCAAAAGCTCTGGGACTTAGAGCCGTAGGCCGTAGATTCACACTTCCATAGAGGACAATTCAATAGGTCCCACTTAAAGAGATTATCCAGACCAAAATTCGACCTGATTGGGTGATTGTGGATAAGTATTATTCTAACATAACTGTTTTTGGAGGGTGGAAAATTCATCTATTCTATTTCCACCTCTAAAGCTATACACTGTATATCAGATATGGTAATGCTGAATTTTTTTTTTTTTTTACCATTAATGCAGAGTTTTGAATCCATCATTGACCCGGCCGACTGAATCATTCGAACTGTCATCCGGCGAAGATTCTGGATTCAGTTTTAGTAAAATTTGAAGAATAGTAAAAAAATATTGATTTGGTCAAAATTGTTCAACCCGAACAGTTGGACCATTAATCAATTATACCCGATGACCAGGTCATGGGTTGCAAACTAAATGTAAAACTTCAGATACCATAACCCTGTCCTGCTATTTGGCCTCAATCAAATCACAATTTTTAATATCTTTTATAAATAAAAAATAATAAATTATAAAGATAGGATAGGAGTCCTCTTGCCTCTTGGATCACAAAATTAAGCAATATCGATCTCCCATAAGAACTTATTATACCCCCAAGCCCCAACAACCCAATTCAACTTAAGTTTCAATTGAAAAAGGAAAAAGGAAAAAAAAAAAAAAAAAAAACTAAATTCTAATTACTTACTTTAAGACTGTCTTGTTTCATGTAAATGAAGGACATACAATATATACAATTACATTACATGGGTTTCACTCTGTGCTGTTACCGACAACCCGTCATTCTCCATTTGTTATGTGAAGAAAAAACCCATTCGCAATTACAAATGTGTTGATGATGTTAAAGGGGTAAACAAAACAATGCATATAAATCTCTTGTTGTGTAATCAATCAATCAATTCCAAGACCTCTCCCTAAATGCATGTTTTGACTTGGGTTGCTGCTCAAATGTCGGAGGGAGACGTGTGATTCTGGATCCAATAACCTGTGTGGCTACAGACAAACATTGAGTTAATTCTAACCAGATGGATGGAGACTCGTTGCTTTCCTTCATTTCATTCAATAAGATAGCTACGTGGCTAATTAAAAAGGAAAGGGATCAGTCACTGGGTGTGGGTCACTGACTTAGCCATCGCGTGGCCAAATATCCCAGCAGCAACTGAGCTCTGAGAAAGAGCATTACCGGATTATTCACCATCCGAACAAGGAAATCGGCATCATCAGATGACAGACATGGTTTTTAACCATATGCTGCCCACGTTATTTTCAGAGCCTTATTTTTTTCTTTGGACTTGAGTACAAATTTTCTCCCATGCAGTTCGTAGACAAAATTTCTTTATTAAGGTATTGGCTTGCTTGATCAGGTGCTTGTTATGGGCTTGGGGTCCATGTATTACCATCACGCCCTATGCATTTGGTTTGTTTTGTAATTTTGGTGAATTAAACCAATAGACAGTTAATTTATACAAGGATTTAACACTAAATCATTTGATCATTTGATACCATCTTATGAAACTAATTAACTTAATCCGTTAAGTTGAAATCTTTGAATGGGTTTTTATTCTCTAACACAATTTAACTGAGATTTAGGAATGATGTGTTTTCAACATATCGTTGACCCAGATGGTCGAACCAATGAGTGTATTATGAATACTGGTGTATCCATGCGTATCTGGATGCACAGATACGGGACATATGTATTGTATCAATATTTTAATTCTTGCATCTATTTTTTCAAACTTTAAATTCTCCCTTGCAAAGAATTGGACCCAAATAATAGATTTTGAAATACTTGTTCAATTGTTCTTTTCCTCCCTCACCCCCCAAAAAGTGAGGAAATAAATTAACCCCAATTCTTAGATTTTTCTTTGGTTTTTTTTTATATATGGAGCTTTTTCTTTGGATGGGTAATCCAATTCCTAGCTAAAAAGAAGAACAATTCCTCCCTCTCTCTCTCTCTCGTGACCCTCACGGCAAAATGACACCATCTTTCTAGAAGTTTTAAAGCAGTAAGGAAAGCAAGAAATGGATTCAAGAAGTGGAGATGAGTTCCTCCTTTACTTTAGCGTTTAGAATAAGTTTCGTACCAAACCCAATTAGAGAGGGTTCAATCAAGAAGAGAGTTTGTTGATAGTAAAAGCAAAGACCAGAAGTGAGCCTTCCACATGCGTTATTTAAAACATGTAACCATCAAAGTACTCGCTTGATGTTGATCCATAAGGACTTATAATAACAAAAAAGTATTCGAACCCCACTCCAGTGGAGACTAAAGCAAGTTATCTTATTCTCTCAATTCATTGGTTATTGGGTCCTTCTCGTTCACTTATTGAACAAGGCTGAAAGTTCTAGCAGCAGGTGGATCACTGCCCTTCCCCCTTCCCGATCGTACACTGAAGCTCTGTTCGTTTCATTTGCAGTACTAGTACAGGTGTAATATAATGGGAATGCAAATAAAAAGAGTGTGAATTCTGGTGTACTTGTGCTTCAATTTTTACTTTGCTTCAAGCTTTACTTCATCTACATTGCAAACAAACGAAACAAAGTAAACCTGATAATAGAAAAAAAAAAAATGTAAACCACGGGATTAGCTCTCAACTCATTTGCACTCCCATACTTCTGCCCCAGTGTAGTGTGTGGATATACAAAGAAGGAAAGGAGCAAAACTAATTACAACTATATTTTCTTCTTTCTTTTCTTTTCTTTTAGTGATTGTGGTAGTGGTGGTGGTGCAGGGTACATAAAGCTAAATTTCAAATTTCTTATGGGACCCAATAAGAGAAACTAAGCAATAATAAGACATCCACAGTTCTAGGCTGCAATGCATAGATGGCACAGACCTAACACCAAAGTCCAAACCATAGTTGGGAAGAAAGAGAAACTCAACCCACAACCGCTGCTCGAATGAAGTGCCTCGTCCACTAAAAAAAGGCACTTGAAGTTTGAATTTAATTTTATTCCCAAATACAAACTTTTCCTACCAAAGAAAGAAAATGAACCAGTATGACTAATAAGACCCTTAGATCCAAAGCAATAAAGTAGTGATTTACTACCACACTTTCCATCCTCCTCACTACAGTAATTAGCTTGGAGCTTGTTTCTTCATAAAACAAGCGGCTAGGTCTAGCGCCAGGTTCCTCAGTTTTTCGGTAGCATGCGAGGTTGACAATCAAAAGAAGAAATTTCTTTCTTTACCATAAACTAAAGATGAAAGAAAAAGATTTCGCCCTTTTGTTTGTATACTATTCTTTTCAAGTTACAACCACAGGATCTTGCGTTAATGCACCCTACGTAAGATTCCTTGGAAGTTCAGTGCTCCATAAAGCCTAAGACTCGGATCACACAAAACACCGGAATGTTCCATTGATCATGGTTTTGTGGTTAACCGGGCAGGTAGCATTGTTGGGAGCTTCATGACTGAACATCTCCTCTATAATTATACTGAAAATAAACGGTGGAAATTTTACATTGATTCGCATTTTCACCAAAAATAAGTGCAGTATTATTGGAAATTGATGCTGCTCAATCCGAGTGGTGTACGAATCGAGGAGGGCAATCAGATAGTCCTTGCCATTAGGCGGGGCCGAGCTACAAGGACGAGGCCGTGCTTCAAGACCTGTGATCAAAGAAACAGAAGTCAAAGGCCCGAGGAGTTATCCCCGAGTAAGAACTCCGAAGCTCAAATCAGTAAGAGGTGATAGGATGGTCGGGCCGAGCTATAAGGATGCCGATCCGAGCTAAGTAGCGGTGTAAGTCTCAGAAGTTGGATGCCTTACCTCGAGCATGGAGTACCTTTTTTATAGCCGAAGGTTCATGTCTTGGTCGGACTGGGCTTCCCAGGTTGTCGGGATGAGGTTAACCGCCGAGGTATTCAGGATAGAGTCCCATTCCCCAGTGGAGTCGTCTTCCTTACTCCTCTTTACTCGTAGTTGTGCTCATTCATATGACGTGTAGTTGACATGGCTGGAAGGATAAGATGGGGTTCCACAGTAATATCGTAGTTTGGTCGAGCTAGCCCGATGTTGTCGGGCTATGCCGATCCGGTCGGGTTAGGATGACATGGCAAGGCGATAGTTAGGCGGCCACGTGTCTTGCAGGGCCAGCTTAGCCATGACCCGAACACCACTCCCCCAGTTTTGAAGTCGATGAATGAAGTTTTCTAGGTTTGTTGCCCGGCTGAGGAACTTCCGAGTATGCGTATCGTCCGTGTAGTGTTGGTCATTGTCGAGGAGTCCTCCGGTCGTCGGCTGCAGAACTTAAATAAGAACCGAAATTTTGATTCCCGAACCACTCCCCCAGTTCTACTGTCGAGGAGGGAGAATGCTCAGCGAGACTATTGCGCGGCCTTGTGGCCGTAAGCCACCTAGTCCGAGGATTTGAGTGGCCTAGCTGAGGATTTGCATCGGAGGCTAGACCGGTACGGCAGGTCTCTGCGTCAAAGTTTGGGCCGGTACAGTAGCTGAACTAGCGCAATTAATGGGCGCAACCGCTGCCTGCCGAGGGTGCCACTTCGGTTTCCAAGGCTTCCTGTCATACGTTATTGGTCGCGTCAGTTGGCCTTTCGAGGCATTGTCAGTGGTGCTTCATCTACACCGTTGATCTCTCCTCGGTCTGTGCCCCTGATAGTTATAAAAGGGAGAAGGGGTCCCCCCTTCCCTATCCTCAGTATCTCTTGCAAGAGTTTGGCATCCACTGCTCGGCAGATTCGTCAGTCACATAGTTCGACAGATAGCTCAGTAGACAGCTCAGCGGATAGCTCGGTAGATAGCTCGGTGGGTAGCTCGGCAAATAGCTTGGTAACTTTCGTTTTTCAGCTTCACAAATTGCTCGATATGTCCTCTTCATCTCATCGGTCCTCTTCCTCATCCAGGTCCTCCAATAGTTTTGGTTCCAGCTCTTCTCGCGGCTCGATCTACGAGCTTGAGCTGAGAGACTTCGTGGCTGCCGAAATTGAGGAAGCCGAGACTAGTCCCTCCGGGATGGAGACGAAGCTTCCTCTTCGGGCAGGTCACCGGTTCGGTACCACACCCGGGGATATGGCTCGGATCCGAGCTACATATGCCATTCCCACGAAATACCAGATAAGGTGTCCGCTACCCGGGGAGATGGCCACTGATGCTCAACCCGGTGAGTTGTGTGTTTATGAACATAGCTTGGAGGCTGGGGTGATGTTCCCATTGAGCGAGGGGTTCGCCGAGGCACTAAACTGGTACAGGGTGTTGCCGGTGCAGCTGATGTCGAACTCCTTTAGGTTTTTGCTCAGCCTTATGTCCTATTGTGCCGTTTGTGATATTGAACTGACCCTAGGGATGGTGAGATTTATGCTCCAACTGAAACACCACCAAAAGGGGTACTATTACTTCTCCACTCGGCGGAACATTTGGTCATTGGTCGGAGCCCCTTCTTCTGTGAAGCACTAGAAGGAATCGTTCTTCTTTGTGCGAATCCATGGGGATGTTGATGCTCGTCAGGCTGATGGAAAGGGTGGCCAGTCTGTTTCCTTTTATTTTTGTTTGTCGAACTGACTTTATCTTGCCTGTTTTGCAGGTGTGAGCATGGCCTGCAAGGAAGAAATTGTTCGCCGGATGAAGGTGCTCTGACAAAGGCAGCAACTAGCCGGTGTGCAACCGGAGCCTCATCCCAAGGCAGATGAGCAGCCACGATCCGAAGACAGGACGGCTCAAGGTCGAGGAGGACGATGTTGTCGTGGTTGACCCCGAAGGGGTCCGTCGTCCCGCTGGTACGCCGGTGACTGAGGCAGGAAGCAGCTCGGGTCTACACGTACTGAGGTGGTCGGTTCACATGGACGATAATTTGGAGACACCCGGGGTTCCCAAGTAGTTGCTGTGGGGAATCATGACCATGTCCATAGCTCGGGAATCAGTCAGGGTTGGTAGCGGAGCCTTGGAGTGTGCTCTACTTCAGTCTGCTACCCAGGTAAATCCTCGTCTCTTTATTCCTTGTGTTTTGCTCTCCTTTTTGGTGTATTTATCAGATTTGTCTGCAGAATGCTTGAACGGCGGTCGCGCTGGTTGATCATCTCCGGGACGTTCGGTCATCGTACGAGCGGGAACACTCTGAGTATTTGCGGCAGAAGACCTAGGAGCTGAAGTGAGAGATTGCTGAGCTAAAGGCACAACTGGCTAAGCAGGCTGGTCTTGTCCGGGAGCTGAAGTGAGAGATTGCTGAGCTCAAGGCTGAGCGGGATAGGTTGAGGCAGGAGGCGACCGAGGAAGCCATCAAAAAGTACAAGGCATCGCAGGAGATGCAACTACACATGGACGAGTATGTCGAGGCCTCCTTTGCAGTTAGGTTCAACCTTTTCCGACGATTGGTTTACAAAGGGTGGCTCCTTGGTGATATGCACAGGCTGGTTTACGACGGGAATTGCACTCTTATGGGTGGAAGTGCGCTCTAACTCTTCCAGACGTTGTCGGAGCTCTTTAATTTCGACATCTCTATTGTTTGGGACTGTAGTGTATATGACCTCCCTTTTGGGTCGTGTGGGGTGATCCTTGACCAAGCTTGACTCGGTGACTACGAAGGGCAACATCCTTTTGTCGAGCCTTTCTTTGTCGGGGGTGCGCGCTGACTGGTATGTCTGGTTATGGTAGTCCCGTCCTCGGGAACGGGCAGTGGCGGCGGGCCTTCGGGTCGTGTCTTGCCTCATATGCTCGGACCCCTCTCCCCTTATGTCTGACCGGCACGCTTTGGGGTCCTCGGTCCGAGGATCATCCTTCGTGCGCGCCGGGGCGTGAGGGGGGACCGCCCGGTTGGGTGGTGCGGCAGACCTAGTGTTTGCATGAATTCAAAGATTTTGTCAACTTTTTCCTGGATGGCTCGGAGCTGCGCTAGATCTACTGTGGCCAAAGGTTGTGGGACTTCTTGATTCTCCTGAGACGGGGAATGGCCAGTTGCTCGTTCAAACTGGTTTTTAGGCATCTTAATTGCTTCCTTGATTGCGCGACGAGAAATGAGATTTTCGGGAAAAGCTTTCTGTACCATTCCCATAGACTGCGCCAATCTGATGTTGCTCAATCCGAAGTGGTGCACGAATCGAGGAGGGCAATCAAATAGTCCTTGTTGGCAGGGTAGGGCCGAGCTACAAGGACGAAGCCGCGCTTCAAGACCTGTGATCAATGAAACAGAAGTCAAAGGCCCGAGGAGTTATCCCTGGGTAAGAACTCCGATGCTCAAGTCAATAGGAGGTGATAGGATGGTTGGGTCGAGATATAAGGATGCCGGTCTTAGCGAAGTAGAAGTGTAGGTCTCAGAAGTTGGATGCCTTACCTCGAGCATGGAGTACCTTTTTATAGCCGAAGGTCCATGTCCTGGTCGGACTGGCCTTCCCGGGTTGTCGAGATGAGGTTAACCACCGAGGTATTTGGGATAGAGTCCCATTCCCCAGTGGAGTCATCTTCTTTATTCCTCTTTACCCGTAGTTGTGCTCATCCATATGACGTGTAGTTGACATCGCTGAAAGGATAAGATGGGGTTCCACAGTAATAGCGGAGCTTGGTCAAGTTAGTCCGACGTGGCCGGGCTAAGCCGATGTGGCCGAACTATACCGATCCAGCCGAATTAGGATGACGTGGGAGGGCGATAATTGAGCGGCCATGTGTCTTACAGGGCCAGCTCAGCCATGACTCAAACAAAAATCTATTGGATCTATATACACCTTTCTAAAATTTTTCGGATCCGTCTAGAGCCAGTCACATACGCTCAACTACTGTTGCTAATTAAGTGAATGATAAAGACCTTCAAGTGTGTGGATCACACATGCTGTACCCAATGTCGACCACATGCCGTCCCAATACACTGCTTAAATTTTAACATAACATGCATGTGAAACGATGAAATTGCTAGCAACTTAAGTGTTACGTTGTTATTGATACATGGAGTTTATAGGAATAAATAACAAATTTATAAAAAAAAATAAACAGAAAAAGAAAGAAAGTTCTTTGCTTTTGTTATTTTGTGGTTTAGAAGCCCGCCCAGAAAGGGGCAAGCCATGGCCTTTCTTTTAAGTGATGTTGATATATTGTCTTCTTTTCTCTCTCTCTTTCTCTCTCATCTTTTTAGAGTGATGATTAGAAGCACTCCCATTAAGGGGGTGTTTTATAACGTGCATGAAAAATTTGTGGGTGTTTTATAACTGCTTTGCTTCATACCCTCTGGCAATGATCAATCTACACTACATCATATTCCACAGTTGTTATGATCTGTGGATAAACCCATAATGGCATTTTATAGGCATGGTGTGGACCAAGCCATATCACACTTTTGAACATAAATGTCTAATTTTTGCATTTTATATAATAAATATATTGAAAAATGTGTCAATAAATTAATATTAATCAATAAATACTAATTTTAATAAAAATGATAGTAAAATAATTAAAAAATAAAAAAAAACATATTAAATATTTAACAAATATTATTTAATTGATAAAACATTAAAAAATTAATATTTAAATAAATAAAAAAGCGTGAAGAAGGAGCACCATCAGGCTTGTGCTAAAATTAACATTAAAAATATTATTTTATTCATAAAATATTAAAAATTAAAAAATATATATTATTTTAAAATTTAAAATTTAAAAAGAAAGAAAAGGTATGTATTGTATCAAAGTAAAGTGTGAAAATGTTGTGGACCAGCCACATCTACAAGATATATGTGTGGCCAAGATTTTGGGTTGTGGATAGGGATGGTTCATGATATATTGTGAACCAATCCCATCCACGGCCAATCAAACGACGAATTCACCCCGTGGAGTGGAGTAAAACGGTCCATCCATAAGATGAACATACATTCAAACACCACCTAAGTAACTCGTGAAAACCCTATGTTGTCTGAAAGACATTACAATTTTTTTTCTATTTTGAAGCAAATGAATTTTCTATTTTGAAGCAAATGAATGAAAAAGACAGTAGGGTTAACATATGGTAGCTTAATTTCTTAATTTATCATAATTGGTTGAGTGTTACATACATGCACAGTGCCATTTTGGATGATTTAATTCAGGACTCCATACGTACAGTAACAAATAGGATCTAGATGGGACTTGGACCAAGCAGGCTCATCATCCATAATGGAACTGATCATGTTTCTGTACCTGACTTGTTCTTCATCTTACGATGACAGTTTGCGGCCCAGTTCAAGTTCTTATCGTTTTTTAGCTGTGCATTTTCTCCTTGCTAATACCACCCAAGCTATTATCAACTTTCTTCTGATTAATCAAGATGTTTAATTGTATCAATGCAAATATATAATTAAGACTGCGTTTGGAAACGATATAAATGGAGTGTAAATCTTGGTTCAGGGTAAATTTGTATTCTATGGGTTCATTTTTGTCTGTATTTGGTAATATTATATTTATGCATTGACAAATGACAGATTAATGCATATTTACATTGATTGATAAGATGTAAAAGCATTTCAATAAAAAAGAAATAAATTTGCATTCAAGTGGACTTTTGATAAAAAAAAAAAAAAACATATACCTTATTGGAATTCATGTTTGCATCCGTTACAGCTAAAAGTCTGTTTAGTAAAAAGATAAATTTATCAATACAAACAATTGATGAAGCAGATATTTCTATACTTAAAACCACCTAGTGGGGTTGAATCCCTTGTGTGCCTCATACTCCTGCATATAACTAGCTGGAGAAATAGACTTCTCTTTATTTCTTTTAGCGAAGAGAAATTTTCATGAAACCGAAATATATAGAGATATATCTATCTAAACCTCAAGCCCTCAGTACCAGACCATCTTAAAAACATAATTGATTTGTTGAACATGATTACAAGTATATTTATGTTAAATTTAAAAATAAATTCTATGAAATATGAATATCTGATCCAATAAAAAGAAAGTAAATAGACTTTAAAGTAATTGGATTGGATGAGATTTAAATATTAATGAACGCATTGTAGTTGACCATTATATTAAAGACAAAATCTTCATTAAAGAACAATTAACAAATGTCAGAAACGTCAATTTTGGTGTCAAGAAACTGAATGTAATTGGACCAATCATGGTATGCCACATCAGCCTAACATGTGTGATTCACGTGAAGGGAGTGGACATGGTATCTTGTCATTGGCTCAGTATTATTAGTAGAATTGTAGACGATCAGCACTGTTCCCATCTTTTATTGCTTTCTTCCAAGCATTAGTTTAGAATCCGTATTTATTACGAGTAAATAAACAAATCGAAAAATTAAAAAAGGGAACCGGAAAATTATAGTGCAATGTATACATCACCCGTATTATTACATCATATACCATACATCGTAAAATCCAGATGTATTCCCCTGCCGTTAGATTTGAGATATAGGTAAGAAAAGGTAGGGGAGCTGGGAATCATCAATATTCAATACATTGGTGGGCCCCAGAAGTCGTAGATGGAATAGCCACGTATCAATTCAAGGTAGGTGAATGCAATTGATCCCCGCCAACAACCTCTTCCTGGCTGTGGCTGGCTTGCGGGTCAATCCCTCTCCTGAACCACAAAAACCCGGGGGCACCAAGAGTGGGACCTCTGACTTGGTGAGTTGTGACCATCATACAAAAACCCGCGATTACCCTCCAAAATTGTTCCACTGATCGTCATCCAACTCCTACCAAAACATTTCAATCGTCATTCTACAATTCAGGCAGTACAGTAGGCACTGTCCGTCGGCCGAGTTAAAGGGCAATTGCGGCATTTCGACCATTTCAAAATATCTCTAAAGTCTAATCATTGAAGCTGAAAAGATGAATCAAGTAATTAGACAGTAACCCAAAGGACCTTCTAGTAATCTCGGCCC
Organism: Nelumbo nucifera; assembly: GCF_055504915.1. Taxonomy (NCBI): domain Eukaryota; kingdom Viridiplantae; phylum Streptophyta; class Magnoliopsida; order Proteales; family Nelumbonaceae; genus Nelumbo; species Nelumbo nucifera. The sequence goes on along the minus strand of NC_142654.1, from coordinate 6,999,468 downwards.
AATAATTCTTCGAGAGAAAGAAAAAAACCAATAAAAGCCCAAAAAATGTCCACCACCTTTTTTCCCCGAGGCCCATTTAAATAATTAAACCTTCTCTTTTGTCTTCTTCCCTGGCGACCCTTTAAATGCAATCCTCCTCAACATCCCCCCTCGAAGTAATCAAGGCAACTCCTCTTCTGCTGTCTCTCTCTCTCTCTCTCTGAGAATCAAAGGCATCTCCCTCGGAGATTTCTCTCTATCTCTCTCTCTGTACAGTACCACAGAAAGCAGAAAGAAGATGGTGTCAGGTCCACCGGAAATAGCCAAGAAACTGTGGAATATCGTACGGATAGTGTTCTTTATGCTGAGAAAAGGCATCTCGAAGCGGAAGTTAATGATGGATCTTCACCTGATGATGAAACGTGGCAAACTTGCTGGGAAGGCACTGGGCAACCTGATGTTCCACCACCACTCCAATCTCAGTTGCCGCTCCAACGACGTACAGCTGTCGTTCGTCGCTCCCCGTGAGTACGAGTTCAGCTGCAGCAACAGCCCCGCCTACCCCTCTCACTTCCCCTTCCACGTCAACAAGCGCAAGGGCCACCACCATTTCTATTCTTCTCACCACCACCATCGTGATCAGGACGAGATAGACGCCGTTAATGCGGTGCAGAAGGTGTTTGAGATGTTGAACAATGACGCTGTTAGTGTGGAGGCGTCGCCGTTGGTAAACCTGCCGGGGTTCGGGAAGAGCCCCATGGTACGGCAGTTGAGGATAACGGACTCACCGTTCCCATTACGACCTAGCGAGGAAGACAGCCACGTCGACAAGGCAGCTGAGGAATTTATTGAGAGGTTTTATAAGGATCTAAGGCAGCAGAAGAGGATGGCTGCTCTCGAGGCAAGCTACCATGATACGTGGTCGCCCCTGGGTTAAGATACCGGCGTCGGTTGTCGGCCGGACTCCGGCTTTGTATGTAAGACGGACCTACTACCGGCAATAAACCCGATTCCGCTTCGGCGTTGTGCTTCTCACTTCTCATCAGTTCTCACCCCTGTTTCCTTTTGTTAAGATTTAAGAGTGTCAAAAATGAATAAAATAAATGATGTTTATATGAAGTAAATGGCTATTGTACTTAGGAGAGAAATAGAAATTGATGATCGGTTATTCCACTTTGCTTGGGTGAGTTGGCAACTGTCGGCATAATAATGGTTTTCGAAGTTAGTTGAATTTGGTTAGTCGAGATATTGAGCGCTTTGAGACGCGCGAGAGGAGAGAAAGATGGTAGGCTCGTAGCATGGCAGATTGGCAATTGGCAATTGGCAATTGGCAATTGGCAATTGGCAATTGGCAATTGGCAAAGCGCAGCGACCGCTCCCCTCCAGACTCTAGGCCTTCAGCTTCGACAGTATGACCACCAAAGGACGAGAAGTGAGAACTCAACAGCCTGCCTTTGAGGCATCACCAGATTCACCACCCTCAAATCACATCATTGCCCTGTACAATTCTTTTCTGGAAAGGGATTTCTCTGTATGGGCCGGAAGTTATTAGTTTCCCTAGGTGACTCACCTGTGATCTGTCTCTCTGTCTGATCTGATGTGGCTAAATGTATGATTATATGGCACTTCAGCAACCCTCTTATTAAAGTTCCTTTTTTTAAAATAAGCCACCTGTAAAATTGGAGTCCAATTGGAGATTGACACGTCATGTGAAATTGAGTAGAATCTTTTTCGGATTTTTGCAAAATTTGGATGGGACAAAAATTGTTAGTACTGGACACCAATATTACTGAGAACTGAGAAGTAAGGGTAGATAGATCTGCCTCACGGATCACGGTCAGCATTTTTAACTACTTTGGAGTTCGGATATAAAGCTTTAAGCACTCAGAAGGATAAAATTTTGGCTGTCCGGACAGCCTGTGCTGTCAAAAAAAAGCTCTCTCTGCGTGTGCGTGACAATTTGGCTATGTTCGATAGCCACTGCTATCCAAAGGGCTTTTTTGCCTGACTCGTTAATCTAAATTAACTTCATGTAATATTAACAGTGCTCATGACTACAAGGGCTAATAATATGTCACTTGGAGAAACCCTATTAGAAGGAATCACTTATGGCCCCCGCTTGGGGATTCAGCTTTGTTTTAGTTACTTTCATTGAGCCACTTTGGACAATTAATAGAACAAGCTTCATCAGTAAACCAATTTTTGGCTAAATGAAAGTCATATTTAGGCCCTATGAGCTTTTTACCAAACTAATTAACTTTTAGACTGTCCTTATAAGCCCACCTTGCAAAGCCAAAGCCGCTGTGTAAAAAGCCCGGGAGAGCCTTGTTGACAACTAAAACCGTCAAATTTAGATAACCAACTAACCTTTAAGAAAAATGTTTTTAGCCTTTCAAAAGGATAGGCTAAGATGTTTCATAACTTGATTTTAAATCCTGCAATTTTAGATCTCATTTTCGGAATACTTTCAAGCAAACCCAATTGGCAGTCATTTAGATCTAACTGCTCATTTGGAGTAGCTTCCGACTTTTTAAGGTATATAGGCCTCACATGGACGTCGTATTAAACTACGTTTGGTGAAGAACACAAAGAACCCAAATGACCCTCCCATAGCTAGTAGCTTTTCTGAAGCTCTTTAAAGCAATTAAACCAACTTAATTGAAGCTTTAGCTTTTTAGCTCAACCCTCCCAAATGAGCCCCAAGTCTATACTTTTGGACAACTAGCCATTTATCCCGCGGCCATCAGTTTTAGTTTAGGACCCAAACCAGTTCTCATATTATTAAAGCTAGGATGGATACCTCAGAGTAGGGGATTTGGAACTCAAGGAAGGAAAATTATCCCTACCAGTGCTGAGGATTGAGTTGAGTGAATGCGACAAACAGTTTGAGTCAGGCTTTATGGCAACTGTTGCCAAAATGGCAAAAGGCCGCCCTTTGACAAAATAGCAGATCTTACCTAGCAAAACAATAAATAAAAGAATGAAATAAAAAAAAAAAAAAATCAGGCCTCCATGCGATACAGGTGGAACATAAGCTCCAGACTATCCATGCAATAACATAAGCTCGGATCAAAAGACATGAAAATGCATAATAAACTCAAGACTATCCATGCAATAGGTAGAATTCTGTTTTAGGATCCTTATTGACTTGAAATTAACATGTCTTTGAGTTGCAAATAATCTAAGGCTCAGTTTAGGAGTATAAATACAAATTTGTAGAGTGTAAAATTATGTATTTTACATTATTTTGTATGGATTTATACTGTACATATCTGTATTTGTACCCCTTCCAAACTGAGCCTAATGGTTAAGATGGTCACTTGGCAAGTGGCATCTTTCTAGAAATAGAGGCATAGGATTAAACTTGCAGAACCAGACTCTGTGGTAAGGTCAATAGACTCCATATGCACCCTATCAAGTCAATGGACTCTACTCTGTCTCTATCATAGGGTAAAGCTTTTGTTTAGGCCCTTTAAGGTGCAAGTTGGGTCAGATTAGACTGGCAATTTGTTAAATTTTCAATAGACCCAAACCCTAACCTTAACCCGAATCTGATGTAGTTGAAATTCTTCACATGAGCAACCCAACTTGCAGCCCTAATTATCTAAAAGCTGGATGAAATTATTTGAAAGCAAGAAATAGTATACACCCCTCAACACCAAGGAGCCCTTGGATTGGTCATCCAATAGAGTTAGGTTAATTCAAGATTCAGTATCAATTGTACAATAATTGAGCAACAAGTCAACAAATGTTGAGTAGTAATTATATAAGACAACGAAGGTCAAGATACTGCTTGAAAAGAAAACGAGATAGAAGAAATGGAAGAACAGCATTTGTTAACCTTTCAAAGTAACTAGATACAGCGAATTTCATTGTCCTGCATTATTGGGTGGGTTCTACTTGCATTAAAAGAAGACTATTATTATTTTATAAAAGCAGACATTTATGTGTTGAAAGTCGGCCTAGTTCATTGGTGTTTTATATTTTTCTTCAAAATTCACTTTTGATCAATTGAGTGGAGGTTGTCGAGTGAATACACCAAGAGATCAAACACTCGGAAGGTCTAATTCAAACTCCACTGGCATCTTTATTTAATATTCACCTAATTAGTCTTAACACTTGGAAATTGAAACTCTCTCACTACAACTACAACAAAGTGTCGATTGATTCAGATATGGAAAAACGCTAGCAATCATCCTAAGGTCCAATTTGTTTAACCAAATGAACTAAAATCAAATCCTTTAATTGATTTCTTCAATGCATTTTGGTTCAGTGATCATCAGTTTGGTTTTCAAGACATTGCTATATAATACCCATGCCAGCATAAGTTTTAATGGACTTACTCTTAGGTTCTATTTGGTTTATAATAAGGGTTTGGAGTCGGAATCGGAATGGATTACTTCAATTCCAATTGTTTAGTTGTGTAGAATCAGAATCCCATTTCCATTCCTGCTGGAATGGCATTCCCCCATTTGAGGGAATGGTCATTTCCTACCCCTCCCTTAGGAATGAAATCCCATTGCTACTGATTCCAATTTCCATTTTCATGCCTGTATAAACCAAATAACAGACTATAGAAATAGATCATGCATTCTGATTTCAATTTTGAAGGATTTTGATTTTGATTCCACCTGCAAACCAAAGGGGCCTTGGTTGCTAATAAAAATATTGAAACTAGATTATTAATTTGAAGATCTCAAGAATTGAACTCGTCTATGCAATGTTATCGGTGCAAATGCTATATGCAAAAAGTAGCTGATCTGATGCTCAAACCCATCTTCTCGCACTGCTCTCAACCTAAGATTTTAGCAGTACTGCACCATGCAGTGGCTCCTCATAGCTATGTCTACTTAATTGGATATATATTAATCTAATCAAATTAATGCTCATGGAATGAAAGGATGCGATCATCTTCTTTAGTAAATACATGTTGCCCAATATGGAAGGAAGATCAGTTTGAGCTTTGAAGTGCACTAATATACATCTATCAGTGGGTATTATTAGAATGAGTAATTATTGGAGCTCTCGAAGACTTTGAATCTCCATTCAGGGAAACAAGAAGCTTCGTGTGGGCATCAACAAAGATCACAGGAACTCACTAGTCTTTGAATTTTCAAGGAAAGATGTGGGTAGTTGGCCAAGAAGACTTGAAGAAAGCAGTAATTTTATTTCTTTTTTTTTAATTTGTCATTGACTCTCCCACTATAAGAAAATGACCCTAGATTAAAAAAAAAAATAGATTAAAATTGACTGAATTAATTATAAAAACATACTGAAAGCAGCACTTGTCTTCATCTAATTGCACGTTTTTCTTGCATTCATGGAGACCTGTTGGATTAATTTGCCACTTGTCTAATATACAAAAGATCGAGATCTAGCAATAATTGAGTTGTACGTTATTGGATTACTGTATTAATTTGCCACTTGTCTTGTGATAGAGTGGGGTAATAAAAACCCTAGAACCACTACCTGATTGTGAGGTTAACATTCCCCATGTCATGGCATATCATGGGTTGGTGAAGTATTAAGCAGTGTTAGGTGCTGTTTCTCCGATGTCATTTTGTTGCATGGGTATGTCATTTTTTCAGAAAATGGATTTTTTTAACCATTACTGCCACATGGACATTTTTCAATGTCACATCAGTATAAAACAAGAAAATGTCAAAAGGAGTGTTTTCTCAAGCCATACCTTTTCTAATTTTCAAAGTATGATATGAGAAAACATTTTTGTAGAAAAAACACTTAAACAAACAATGAATATTTCTTAAGAAAACAGATTCCACACACAGTCACATAACAATGATGTGACACCATTTTTTTAAAAAAAAAAATACAATATCAGTTCCAAACTGGTTACTGATCTGTGAATATTCTATATCATCGGCACCCCACAGTACATCCTAGTATGAGAGATATTCCCAATAGATGCTGAGATTTGCATATAAGGCACCTGTGGGGCACTGATGTGATCTCTCTATGCGGATACAGTCATACACCAGCACTTTGAATTAACTGTTAGATTGAGAGGTGTTCTAACGTGGCATATCATGGGTTTAAGTTATTGATGTGTAGAGTTAGAAGTATTCCATATATGTAAGGTAGTCATTAGGTTAGAATATAAGAATTAGAAGTAATTTCCATATATGTAAGGTGGTGGTAGTGTTCTATTAGTATTTTGGTCAGGTGTTAGGCACTCTCATCCCCACATCCCTTCCACTGCTCTATCTGTGTGTGTAAATTGTGTTTGTTATATATAATAATACTGTATGCATTATCTCGTATAATAGTTGACACCTTATGATCTTTGGGACCATTTGGATATTCCAAGTGGACACGTGATGCACGATAGTTGAATGTCAATTATACGATTGGTGCGAGATGTCTCCCATGTAGGAAACAAAAGAGCAAAGTTATTCCAATCAGTTCACTGTGCTGCACTTTGGCATTTTGTAAGACGTAGGCGATGAACACAGCAACCGACACCTATCTATCCACCTAATATAAGAGTTGAAAAAAGGTGACAATTCATCAGATCAATATGACAAAAGGCTAACTGATTGGCATTAGGAACCATTTTTGTCTGCCTTCCTATCTAAGCAAACAGAGCAATACCACAAATTGAGCTATTGGCCATACCATAATTTTGTGAAGCCATCTTGGTTCAATATGGTGTGGACATGAAAGAGAATAAAAAACCTATTCAGAATATTCACTTAACAGATTAACCTTTTTAGCTAGATTGAACTTTTTTTTTATATGGTATCATAACTTTGTCACAAGTTTCTTTCTTATGCATTAGTTTGTGCTTGTTTAAGCCTTCTCCGACCCATATCTAATTAAACACAGCATATATAACAATAAATAATAATAATAATAATAATCTATGTCACTGCTGGTCCAAACACAGAAGCCTCCGAGTCATTTCAAAACCCATGGCCAACCTGATTGCACGAGGCATGGTACTAACTTCTCTCCGCCAGGCTAAATAGAGTATAGATGAGTTTTCAGGGCGAGGATTGCAACTAAGAAAAGATGGTTTGGATTAAGCTTTAGTTAGTATAACACGAAAGAAAAGAAAGATTTAATTAGGGAAAAGGATCTCAACTTTTCTTTTTTGCTTTAGCTTTTTATTCCACGTTAGGGGACTTTTGTAGGCTCATGCCCAGCCACTCGAGTTTGGGGGGTGTTATAATATGTAGATCATGGTGGTAGGCGGGCTAATGTTGAATTAAAGTTAAAAAGCAATGGGCCTTTCTCATCCACCAGAGAGAGAGAGAAACAATTGTTAGGTAAATTTGGAAAGTTGCCTCAAAGTTATGACACATGATGTGTTCAAGGTGCTTAATAAAGGCTAAATAATGTTAATGATATAAATCCAATATAAGTTTGCTTCTATGCCAATCTGAGGCTCTGAGCAATTAAAATTAAAAAGCAGTATTATAATTGCCTCCACTTATGTTTTTAGTATTTTCTTTTAATATGAACAAAATTGAAAACTGTTTTAAACTGAATGGATCTATCCAAGATGAAGAACAATGTTGCAAATTGCAATCAATTTATTCCCACCGTAATAGACAGAAGTACAACCTGGAGGGGTTGGTTGGTTGGGTCTGGGACTAACCCAAAGCATACCTCATGTATGGGTCCAGCCCAACTATAGGTCACATTCAAATTTCACAATTCAAGCCCAGCCCAAGCTTATTTACATAGGTACAATTCGTACTGGTCCGAGTTAACAATTTACACTGATTCAGATTTAGGCTTCGGGTTGGGCCCATTAGGAATTTTGACAAAATCTCAACTTTGACCAGCTAAAGTTGCTCCCTAAGGCTGGGATCAAATGAGCTTGCTCGGGCTTTGGTGGGTTGATCTGGTTTGAAGTATGTAATGCACTTGAACCTTACATTTATATTCTTTACATTATATATAAGGATCAGTACTAATAACATTAGTTTTAATTATTAATATATGGTAAATATATTATCAATGGCCGGCCCAGGTTACATTGGGCTGGCTCCGTCTACCAATACCTCAACCCAAGCCCACCTTAGTTGCAGATAAGCCTATTTTTTCATATCCCGGCCCAGATATCTTATCCTAACCAGTGAAAACTTAAAAAGCTCAAATTGGACCCGGCGGGAGTTATAAGATTCAGTTTGGAAGGAGTATAAATGCAAATATATAGAGTGCAAAACCTTATATTTTTTATGTATTTGTACTGTACATATTTGCATTTGTACTCTTTCCATACTGAGACTAAGCCTCATAATTTTTACGTAGAGTGCACTCTTCAGCAATCGATTCTCCCATCTCGAGATGACTGGGGAAGATGCCTCAATCCAAACCCAACCTTAGTTGCAGTTAAAGTACTGAAGTTAGTAAGAATCAGCTTCACCAAAGATACCTGAAGGGAATCGGTGTTTTTTGGCCTATAAGAGGCTGTTGAATTAGAGTTAAGACTTAGTGGATTGTGTATCTCGAGAATCGAAATAAAACTCAGAAGAAAGGTGTCAACAAAATTCAGTCTCCCTAGGCCATGAAAACAGAATTGTATTTGAGCTACATTTCCATCCATTCTATGATGAAAACATGCAATTTACGTGAAAAAAAGTCATATTTCACCGTCTTATTTTGTCTTTATTCAGCTATTATCTGGTGCAGTTTTATTCTACATGTTTTATCCATAAAACGAGTTACTGTGAATATTAACACAATTATGTCAATATTAAGTAGCTTTGAGGAAGGAGAAAGAAAACAAAAACAGCACTAATGAACACAAACAGCAATTCAGGATTGCATGTTAATTTTTGTTGATGTTATCATTTGACATCAACAATATCTGAATTTATTGGAGAAGAGGGTTCCTTTCATCAAGATATTTATTTTACTTGTAAAGATATTAAGTTTCTTGACTCAGGTAAGTGTATCAAGTTCCAGTGGTGCTCAAGGGAGACGGAGTCAAATGCTGCTGCGAAGTTTGGTTTGAGGAAAGATTTTCAGTCCTGTGAAGCAGCCCCCCTCTGTTTATCTAGCGTTTTAAGTAAAGACTTTGTTAGTTGTAGTACTTTAAGTTGATGTTTGTATTCTGTTTAGTTTTTGTTGTTGCTTTTTCTTGTGTTAGGGTGGCTTAGGCTTGTGTTTGTTGGTGTTGCTATTGTTTTTCTTTCTCTATTCTGCAGTTGTTTGTTCCTTCGATCTAGTTTAATAAATATGCTTTACTTTATCAATTGACAAGAAATGCAAATATAGTCTATGCTCTGCGTGTTAATACATTCCCTTATCTCCAATCAGAATGATGTACATTATGATATTTAATATAAATGAATAAAGTACATATTTGATTCATGTTATTATGGACACATATGAGACTAATGTGCTGCCAAGTTGGTTTAGAATCTTCACGGCCATTGGATAGATCCGGGGAGATTTATCCTACAAAAACTGACACTGATGTGCTGCCAAGTTGGTTGGGGTGGCTTGTCTCAGTTGCCAGAGTGAGACCTGAGGTACATGCAGTGTGGGTTTTCTTGAAACCTTGAACCGGACCAAAATTCTAGTATTGCCCTGGACCTTGGAGATAGATGGGCAAAACTGAAATGTTATACCTAACCCCTAGACCCAATTATGATACTGCACTAGGTGTCAGATTGAGCTGTCTTTGATATACCAATCAGTGAAATCCTTAGAGGGGGTCAAAACCTGGGTATGTTGGGACAATCCGAGAATTCATCCGAGTGGGTGATCATAGTGATAGGATTAGCCCTTTGTTAGGACAAAGTGAATGATCAGGAATGCACTCTCTCTGATGGAAACCAAAACTGTCAGCGGTTGATTTCAACCGTTGAAATTTGTTTTGCAAAATATATTTATATAGAGATATACATATCGAAATGTTTACAAAAGGTTTTAATTTCTGGGATCCATGTGAGTAGAGAGTGCAGCACTGTACTTTACATCCGAGGGAGAGGTCCTCTCTTGTCGGGCAGTGTTTGATCATTATGGGCTGAGAGGTTAAGTGTAAGACCATTGAGGGTAATACCTGATGGGTTAATCTTGCATCTGCCCACAGTCCTTGGGTTTTTATGAGGTGGCTTAACCCAAAGACCATTTAGTGTAAATGTTGGGCCCATTAAGAGCCCATGGTGATGGACTCAGGGGTTCACTGTCTCCTATAGTGAATTTGGTCAGGCCTTGTAACAGATGTTGGGTTGAACCCATGTGGCTGATATGTAGATCAATATTTGAGTCTCACACCATACAAGGATAACCAACTAGGCAGCAGATTGAGAGGCTAGTGAGCAGATAGACTTAATGAGCCTAAAGCCCAATTCGAACTGGCTTAATAAGATTAATTAAAAGATGGTGGTTCTAGGATTTAGATTAGTAGATAGGATAAGGGATTATCCCTATCCATTCAAAGAGTCCAAATCCAAATAAAGATTTGGATCAGGAAACTCCTAATTAGATTAGAAAGGCTAATCTTTATCTGCAGATAAGATAAGCGATTATCCTTATCTCTTAAAGAGAGTCCAGATCCAAATAAAAGATTTGGATTAGGAAACTCCTAATGGGATTAGGAGAACATCTCTTTAAGGCTATAAATAGGAGAGCAGAGAGGACCTCCAAACCATCTGACTGACTGCTGAATTCCAAAGAGAGACAACACAGTTTGACTGCACTGTCTCCTTCTCTCCTGCTCTTGCCGCCATACTAGTTCGATCTCCACCTGTGGGAGCGATCAAGAAGGGTTATTGATATTACCTTTTGGCTGAAAAGATAATTTGAAGTCGTGCTCACTAGCCCTCCATCAGATTATTGCTGAAGAATTCGGTTCTTGCTGAAAAACCATCATGCTGATTCTGCTTCATCCTGCACCGTATCATCTTCGGTGAAAGCAGTCTTTGGATTTTTCCTTGGGCGTGAACACCTTCATTAGAGGTTATTACTACTTCGTATCAGGTATATCCCTCCATTCCCTTTTGGTTTCAGATCTAGTTTGATTTGGGTTCAAGATTGATTCTTGAAAATGTAGTTTTCTAAAATAAGGAATGTGATTCCCACATAGGAGAGAGATAAATTTTTAAAATTTCGCCCAACCTTCTTGCAAGATTCGGCCATTCATATGATGGATCTCTCATCCCTTAACTGGATCTAAAGAAAACCATCTCATTCTTGCAATAGGACTCCATCTTTCACTTGCGCTGTGTTTGGTTTGAAGGAAAAAAGTAGAAAAAGTTAGAAAAACCTTTACAAACCTCGTATAGATTTCCCTACCTTTTTCTTCAACCAAACATAGCCTTACTGAATGGTTTTGAGATTTCAAGAGTGGATCTATTCATTCCTATGAGTTCGATCAGTTTCTGAGTTATTAAGTAGTCCCAACTGCAATAGAGGAGTTAGCTTTAACACTCCTTGCTCTCTAATACTCTCTCAGTTCTTCCATGTTGCTCTTTTGAATTTCACTACATACTTAATTTCCTAGTCCATCCACACTTGTATCCTGATTACAACTCATTTCGTATTTCCAGCCCTAGTAATCTTTCTAGGAATCCTATTTATTTAACTCTTCCATTCTCTTTCCCATAGACTGTTTGTTACTAGCTACTGATCAGAATTTTATTGTACCAGAAAAATAATGACAAGATGTTAATACAAATACAATGGAGTTGGCCCAATTGCTACTCTCCCCACACATCCCATCAATCCCTATATACAGACAACATTCCATACATTAATATTATTAACCAATGACCAACCTCTTTTCTGGGTTGTTTAAAACCTCCTTAGAATTTGTGAGCAACTGTTGACTTTTATTTAGATTTGTGGACAGCCCCCAGAATTCCAGCCAATTCTAATAAAAACCCACATGCCATATTTTACAACAGTGCCCTAGCATCTTCCTCCCTGGCTACTGAACATTGAATGGAAATATCTTGTATGAATGACTAATAAATATCAAATTGATGATGAACCTAATTAAGTCTTACTATCGTGCAGTAGTATATGTTATGAAACCCATATAATTGTTAAACATGTAGACTAATTAAGTTACAATATAGTTCTATTAGTAACTGTTTTGGGTCAATCAAAAGTACAAATACTGATATTTTCCCTATTAAAACATAGCTTGTGTCGTTAAAATAGTAGGCTGAAATGCAAGTTGCTGCATTTGAAAATAGGCAGACATTGTGAAAAAAAATAACATAATAAATAAAGTGTTATAATTATGGTTCAGATTTACCTAATGGGGTAATTATATTTAAAGCAAAAACCCTATATGCCTATTTAACGTCTTGGGCCGCATCAACTGAATGATCTATAGTAGCAGCCTCACCTCTCAAGGCTGAATGTGCATAAGAGGACCCTTCATGCCCATCCAAAGTTTGTGTAGTCGCTATAGAAAATGAAGCTCAACCAAAAACTAAAACCTTGGTCTTAGACATTATTAGTTTATTACGCCTTTAGTTGATAAATAAAATGTCCATTTGATTATCATGTATAATTTGTTTTTTTAATGTGCTTCGGTACAAAACATCTAGTATCTCTAATTCATTGTAGCAGAGACCTAGAATCAAATCCTGCTGCCACAGGATGGGGGTAAGGAGATGGGCTCCCCTAGTCCGGTTGGAAAAATCGGGAACCGGTAACCTAATAGGTACTGTTTTATCTCATAATCATTTTTTTGATCAGCAAACTGTTGATCTAGACAGTTGACCTGTTCAACAAATTTTGATCTTTTTTAATTTTTTATTTCTTTTGTCAAAACTTGCCATCCATTCGGTTCGAATGGTGAGACCGTTCAACCCAAGAACGAGACCTCTGAATGGTTCGTTGTCCGAAGAACAAATAAATAAATATATGATCGCCCCTGTCCTGTCGTTGTAAATTTGATTGACCATTAGATTTATGCGATAGATTCTGATGAATGAGAAACATTATTGGAAATATATAAAAGAAATGTTTCAAAAGTGATTACTATGTTCATTTTGACGACTCTCTAATCTGTATTCATACTTTGATATTGTCATTTAACTAATTTTTCATTTAATGTGTCGAATTTCAAACTCCAAGCTGTGGTGTATAATGATTTGAAATGATCTACCACTTAATGGTGTTCACAAATGAATTGTCAGCACCTATTTAATGGTTGAGATTGATTGATACGGATTAATCCCATTTGAAGAGTTCAGACCAAACACCACTACAAAAGAAGCAACATATCTTCTGCAGCCATTTGTTTCAATAAATTTACATACAATCAGCAAGCCAAAAGTAAAACAAAGAAAAATGGGGTATATTGCTTGAAACATCTAAGTAAAAAAGGGAATCTAACCCTATATATTATCATTGGATTCAAATAACCCAAAACAGTGTTTTAAATCCATTTGTTGAATCATTCGAACAATCACCCAGTCACAAATTCTGGATTTGGTTTTCCTAAAACTCGGGTTTGATCAAACCCCTTCAATTCGTGCAATTGAGTTATCGGGCATCGGCCTATTTGACCTGGTCACTAGGTTGCTAGTTACACGTTAAGATGTATTTAAACTTTCATAAGCTACTCAAATTTTAAATTTTGGGAAATTGTTTAAAACTCACCATAATTTTTCAGCATCTCTTAAATTCACCACAATTTTTCAAAATATCTAAAACTCATCATGTCATTAACTTGATGTCAAAAAGATTAACGGATGTTAATATATTACCATTTTAACCTTCATAGAAAAATATAAAATATATACAAAATAAATTAACGGATGTTAATATATTACCATCCAAACCATTTTAATATTTAACAGGTATTGAATTGGTGCATTTCAAATTTCAAGGACCAAAGTGGCACTAGGCCCAAAGTATAGGGTACTAATTGGGAATTTTCCCTATAAAATATTCACATATATATTTTTTGGTGCTTATTTTATTTATATGAAACATGTTTATACATATGCATAGACGGCTTTATAAATCATTAAACTGATTTATCACAGCATTGAACATACTAATGTGTCATGATATGTTCCATTTGACTTGAATTAGGTGGTATTTGGTAGTGTGTTCATCTCGTGGATGGACCATTTCGGTCCACACCACGGGGTGAACTCACCGTTCTGTTGGTCGTGGACAAGATTGGTCCACAATCTATCATGGACTGTCCTCGTCCACGTCCCAAAATCTCGACTACATTTATATTTCGTGGATGTGGCCGGTCCACAATATTTCCACATTGTATTTTGATATAGTACATCTCTTCTACATGCTTTTATTTCTTTTTAATTTTAAAAATAATAAATTTTTAATCTTTTATAATTCTAGCACAAGCCCAATGGTGCTCCTTTTTTCACTCTTTTTTTAAATATTGTTATTTTAAAGTTTTTATCAACAAAATAATATTTTTAGATAATTAAATTATTTTTTATTATTTTACTACCATTTTATTAAAATTAATATTTATTAATTGATATTAATTTATCAATGTTTGTTTCAACATATTAATCATATAAAATGCAAAAATTAGACATTTATGATTGACCGTGTAGATCATTCATAAAATTTATATGAAATACATAGAATCAAAAAGTGTTCCACACCACACCTATAGAACGCCACTATGGGTGTGGATTGGTCCAATCCACATAGTCTGTGCACCAATTTTAAATCCACACTACAAAATACCCCCTTGAATGGCCGAACCAATGACCCATACCTAAGGCAAAAAAGGAATTCGCATCATCTCCATCCATGATGCAGAAAATCCTCTACACCCACAAATGAATAAAGGCCACATTGAACTCTTAAATTCTTTGAACTTAACGGAGTTCAATGGGATCAAAAAAATAAATAAAATTAAAATACCTTTAATCCCTCCTCTCCCTCGAGTCCCCTCTCCCTTTCCCCCACCTCTACCCTCGAGCTTCTCTTTCTCTCTCCAACCTTGTCTTGCCAACGTACCCCTACAAACATGAACTGCCACCACCTTCTGTTCTCGCCAACATCATTCTTCCTCTAGCTGTTTTTCTCGTGGTGAAGAACTAAATAAAGTAATGAAAATGCATATTTAAGCCAACCACTATGAGAACTAAAATGTTTCCTGAAACCCCTTCACCCCCTTTAACAAAAATGCAACTTAGATAAGGGATGGTAATCATCAGTTCATCACTACTACACATATTGATATCCAGCAAGCTTTCAATTCATGGTATCCCGCAAAATATATGAATCTATGAACCTTCTCGAGAGTTCCTCTTATATTGCCTTGTAATTGCTCTAGCTATGATGTAATAGTGCAATTATCTTGTCTATTCACGGAAACAACTTATTGTAGGGGCGATTTCCACCTGGTTACCTTTTTGGTGCTTATAATTTTAAGCTTATTTACTTGTTTATAGTTATTAAAGAAAAAAATCCAAGCATGTTCAATAGGATAAGCCTGTTTTCATTAAGAGACAAAGAGATTTTGGACAACCGAATTTCTGGTCAAATTTATCTTCATATGGGTGTTTAACCTCGATGGTTTGTCATTCTAGATCTACCTTTAATTATGGTTTTAAAAAATGACCCAGAAATGGAACCGTTCTGGCCACCGATTTTTGGGTTGACGACTTGACCGTCAAATTCGAATGGATGGCCCGTTTTAACAAAAAAAAATAATAATAATTACAAATTAAAAAGGCCAAAAACCGTTGAACGGGTCGATTGTTCGACCACCCGAGTCAATGGGCCGTTGACCGATTCAAAGATTTTTTGGCCAAAGACCGGGTTTGGAGTAAAATGGAACTGGTTACTTGAACGGTTCTCGAGCCGAACGGTTCGATCATCCGAAACAATGGTGGTTCGAAAACCATGCCTCTAACTATTATTTGTGTATTGCGTCCACATTGTCTTGGTTTTAACTTTGAAGGCCTAACTACTTGAAATGGGCTTGAAAAATGCTACTCTAGTTAAAATCTTAGCGGTGAAGCATATATTTTTCAACCTGAGAATATTTTTTTGTGATTTTCCTAAAGGCTAAGTTTGGAAATAGTACAAATGCAAATATGTACAGTGCAAATGAACACAAAATAATATAAAATATAAGGTTTTGTACTCTACATATTTGCATTTATACTCCTAAACTAAGCCAAAAGGAAAAATTTTAGTTGTATTTAGCATTGGTTTTTGCGTGAAACGTCTTCACCCCGATTAACTCATATTGATTACACTAGATTCAATCCATGTAGCATTTGCGATCATCTACTACGACTTTGTCAAGAACAAAAACTGACAGTAGTTCATGTTTGCAACGGTTCTTCCTCGCCAGCAAAATAGGGTGGTGGTTGGAGGGGTCGAGGCGAGGGGAGAGAAAATGACAGAGACAGGGGAAGTGGGGAAAGAAAGGGAGGGAGGGAGGGAGGGGGGAGAGAGAGAGAGAGAGAGACCGACTTCATTCAGTGCAAGTCAATGCTTACACTGTTTGAACAACCTCTTGCAACCTTGCATTGAAAATATTTCCCCATGAAATAAAGCACATAAGTGTGGAGATTTTATTTTATTTTTATGATTAAACTGATAACATTATACTAAGCTAAAAGGAAATTACACAAGTCCAGCCGTTTTGGGACATTATCCCAACAACCAAAGAAACTATAAGATTTTGCCACTTGGACAATTACATGAGCAACAAGGGTTTGTGATCTAGGTTCCAACATAATATTAACAAGTGGTGAAGCCTCCAATCAAAATGTTCCAACGATCCTCCTATTGCATCAATAACTTCTTTTGCATTTGTATAGATCATGAGGCTTGACCATCCGTTTTGCTTCACAAAAGTCATACTTTGAATGATTGCTTTGCATCCAACTTCCACTGGACTGTAAACATAATCAAGTTTGTCACCAAGGGCACGTAAAAGTTCAAAATTTTCATCCAATTTACCATTCCAAAAGTTCCTTGTTTATTTGCAATTGAATGGGTAGGCCTTTGATTTGGGCTAGATAAGTGAGATTGGGTTATGAGGAACTTCTGAGCAAAGTCCAAAGTATTGTTTATCTATATTATATATAAAAGTGGGAATGCAATGTGGAACTTTTTTTGGGACTAAAATTACCCTAGACTTATTTGTTTTATAAATGGTATAAAAGTTATTTTATTATAGTTTTAATGGCTATTAAAATGCCCGTAATTATGCCTTTAGTCCAAAGTATTATTTATCTATACCATATATAAAAGTGGGAATACAATGTGAAACTTTTTTTGGACTAAAATTACCCTCTATTTCTTTGTTTGAGAAATTGTATAAATTGCCCATAATTATGTATCTAGTCCATCTCTAATGGCAAGGGTTGAAAATGTAACTTCAATTATTACTTCCCACCTCATTTAATCCATTTTCATTAAGTTTTATGCTTAAATTATTAACTCCCATTTGATCTTATTAAATTAGATATGTGTCAATATTTTTAACAATATAAACCCATATATTTTAAAATTGACTAAAAAACTAAACCATTTTTAACCCAAGTGGTGGCTAGCAATTTAACCATTCGAGTCAAGTTGATCAACCTACAAAATCATAATTAGGTAACGCAGTTTTAAAACATAAGTAGATATAGAAAAATACAAAAAATATCAAAAAAATAAACCCATTTATGATATTTTTATTGATCAAATTAAAAAAAATAAGTGTAATAAGCAATAATTGTTTTTATTGGTAATGAAAATGAAACACATAATTTAAAACATACCAGAAATGGAATTATTTTACTGTTTGACAAAGGTCAGTAGTTAAAATTTGGAGTCAAACATGTTAACCTTTAATGTCATAAATAAATAATGAATGTTAATAAAATATAAAAATACAAAAATAGAAAATACATAAATTTTGCAAAATAACATTTAGGCACATGTATAATATCATATTAAAAAAAGCAAGTGTGACATATTAGAATTATTTTTACACACAAAAATACAAAAATGTTATAGAAAAAACATGAACACATATATAATTCTATATTTACACTGCTATTAAAAATATGAATAAGATTGTGGAACTTTCTTTTGACTAAAATACTCATTTTTGCATTTAGTTCCTATTTCATTGTTAGGTTTAAATTATAAATTGAACTATTTAAATTTTACACTTTTTTGATAGATGAACAAAAAAAGATACACAAAAAAGATTAAATATTACAAAAATAAAAATTTAGCCAAGCAAGTAGGCCTATCAATAATACTTGAAACTTCACAACTCAATCCGATTATCACATATTTGGATGAGGTGTTTATGTAATTAGATGTGGATTATCCAATTAATAATAATAAAACAAAAGTCTGATAGATTTGCTCCATAACTTTTGAGGAATTAATTTGTTCACCCTTAAGTAGGAGATTGTTTCTTGCCATCCAAATGAGGTACCAAGCTACAACTAGCCAAGATATTATTTGTTCCATAAGAGAATTATCAAGGTATTTTCCTTCCAAATAATTTAAGACCTCAACAAAGCTTCCTAAGTTATGGGGAAAATTTATGGACTAGGGACTCAAAGAGAATTGCCTTTGCAAAGGGATAGGTCAAAAAGATGTGACAAGCTTCCTTTGGATTATTTTCACATACTATATACACACAATCGTTAGTTATCCTTGTTATTGCCAAATAAGATTTGCACAAGACAATTTTCATTAGGAGTCTCCAACAGAAAAGTGGGGGTGGCCACGAGTCGGGCTCTTCACGAGTTACTCAAGCTCGGCTCATGAAAAGCTCGTATTAGGTTGGTTTCAATAGAGCTTCGAGTCGAGCTCGAGCTCAATTTACAAGCTCTATTAATAAATGAGCCAAGCTCGAACCTAATAGATCTCGACTTCTCGTGAGGCTCGCGAGCCGAGTTTGAATATATATATATATACACACACACACATACACACACAATAAAATTATAGAAAATAATATATATAATAAAAATATTATAATTCTTAAATTTTTAAATATCAAATGACAAATATTTTTATATATAATTTTTTTTTTATTTTTATAAATTTGTTTTTCTCAAATTGAGCTCGAGTTGAGCCAAACTTGAGCTTACGAGTTTTTGACTCGAGCCGAGCTCAAGCTCAAGGTTCTAGCTCAAACCTAGCTCAAGCTTGAGCTCGAGCCTTGTACTACCTTGGTGAGCTGAGCTCGAGCCTCGTACTATTCGGCTTGGCTCGAATTCACCCCTACCTGCAAGGACATCAAATTGTTGATTTTCCTAGAGAGAATCATAATAGCTCTTTGTTGTGAAGATCCCATTCTTAGATTTTGTCCAGAGAAAGGAGTTAGTTAGATCAATTGTATTGTTGTGTTACAAATCAGGTTATTTTGGCTTTGAAACAAAATTTGAACACAATCTCTTTTCCACTCTCCTTGAGTGTTGGACATTGAGTCGGAAGTGATGTGGCATTTTTTTAGCAAGGAGTGATGTGGCATTTTTTTATTTGTGATTGTAGAAAATTTTCTGCATCGTGGATTCAGAGGATGTGAGCTCGCAAAAAATATTAAGGCGGTGTTTGGAACTAATGTCGTTGCTCTAGAAAACAACGACACATTAGCACCACGTTGGAAAAATAGGTGCTCCAAGAAACGTCAATATATTTGGGACAAATTCTTCATAAAAAATGGTGTTCCAAGCCACGCCTTGAAAATTGATAAGGTATGGTTTAGAATAACATTGAATTCAACGTTTTATCACATTGGAGCTCGTTGACATGATGTGGTAGTGATGGAGACATTCTATAATGAGTACCAATGCTGAAAATAAATATAAAACACTAGTATTAAACAGAAGGTATTGCTATTGCTCCAGGAAACATCATACTTGATAGTAACGTTTCCAAACAAAAAAAACAATATTTTCTCTGCTTCCAACCCACACATATACAACACCGTTTTCTCTGCAACATCGAAGGCTTAGTCGGTTTTCAAAACACGGGAAAAACACATGCTTTTCTATGTTGTGCAAGCCAATGGGCCGGTGTGCATGAACCCCAGCCCATTTGACTTTGCAGTGACTATGGTCAATATTCTTGCAACGCCCAAATAAAACCCCAAGCCCGAGCCCCGAGGTGTCCCGAGTCCTAACAGATTAATCTCAAGCCCATTAACCCACTAATACAGGTTTAGTTCTGTAGTGCATACTCCAAAGCACTTGACTTAAGTAGTTAAGTAACAAAGAAAACAAAAAATCCACGGAAAACAAATATTTTACAAAAGTTAAACAAGATGGACATTTCTGACTTCTGAGTTCTGAACTCTGTCACCCACAATTGATTTTGGGGGGAAACTGTTGGTTTAAAAACTTTAAATCCCGCGAATTTATTTTTCGAGGAAATCATTTGTCTCCTTCTCACTGCAACAAAATGCAGCTTATAATGCTTATTTTTCTTTGTTATTCACAATCAAATCCTATCGTTCGTCAGCTCCGTCGGTCACCATCAGAAGTTGAAGAGTGATGACACGTCATATTCCCCGATATATCTATACACGATTTGTTGTAAAATTATAAATAATAATAATAAATAAATAAATCAATAAACACTTCAACACCTGAAACGCTTATATCCGTTTTGATTGTATGCATACCTGAGCCCATCTGCGTTCCCATTTTTCCCCTCAACAGATCCCCAAAATCTATCTCCTAAACCCGTTTTTTTTTTTCATCGGAACCCTCTACGATCATCGATTATTTCGGGCTCTTTTTTAGTGTTTATTATTGTGATTGACACCTGAGAATAAACTATAAAGGTTCATTTCTCTATTTCTTTTATTTGTTTGCTTTGATTTTTCTCCTCCGCAGTCAATCTACTAATTGTGGGGGAGGAGAGATGGTTTGTATGATTCTATAAAATCAAAGTTTTCTGAACAAACAGCTAGGGTTTCAGGTATGGGATTTGATGGATGAATCATGCCGGAACTGCGTAGCGGAGTGCGCAGGGGCCGGGCAGCGCAGCCAAATCCAATCGGGGGCGAGGGGGTGATTGCCAAAGGTAGAAAAAGGCGAACAGCAAAGAACAAGCAGGCGATCGATAAGAATATTGTAAAGGCTTCTGTTCCGACTGCATCTTTACAGGCTAAGGAAGAGGGGAAGGTTCTTGAAGAAGGCGGGGTCGCCCGAGGTCTAGCCGGTGATCTTGGTGGGTTGGTTGGGGCCAAGGAGGAAGAGGTAGGGGAGAAGCAGATGGACGATTTCGATAGCGGAGCCAGGAGCGCTGATAAGGCTCCCGGTGCTGAAGATGAAGCAAGCACCGCTCCCCTTCCTGAAAAGGTTTGCGTTTTGGTTGTGCCTTTCCCCTATTTCATGCTTTCTGGCTTTGGCTCGCACTTCTTTCTGGCTTTAAGCTTGAAAGATTGTGCCTTTTGGTGATATTGATGTTAAATGCTTGGCGTCCGAAGAAACTAACCAGGCGTTGTCTTGAGAATCATGTTGGACATTTTTGCTCTCGTTTTGGTTGTCTTGATAACCTTAAAAGATATTGTTATGAACCGGTTATCTGAACAGTGAACTTCTGAAGTTGAATTCTATCGCATTGGGCTTGTTACGATATGTGTTCTTTATGGTGGTGTTGTGGTAGAAAACATGGATAATGGAGAGACGCCTAGGGAAGTGCTTTTTTACATGATTTCATGGGTCTACACAACGGGGGATGGCCCGCTGCCCACCTTCTGCATTCAGTCCCTTACTCTTTTGTTCCATGAGCGATTCCGTAGGTGGTGGCAACTGTTGGATGCCTATATCAACTATATCTAGATGTTGTCTTGGGATGGTTTCATTCTCTATCTTCCCATATGCCATATTAAAACTATGTTGAACTATGGGAGTTAATGGTTTGGAAATTTTTGTCCATGATCCCACGACCTTCACGTTATACTGATAGTTTCTAATCTGATTTTTCCCTTTCTGGGTTCTCTTTTCTAAAGAGTGTTTTTATGATAATTAATTAATGCAACCATGTAAATGCAAAATGTCAATAGCATGTTAATGCCACATTGCACTTGACTCACCCTACCTTTATTCTATCACCTTGTTTGTTCTGCTACAGGTCCAAGTAGGTGGTTCCCCAGTGTACAGAATAGAAAGAAAGTTGGGCAAGGGAGGCTTTGGACAAGTGTATGTTGGTCGTCGTGTTTCTGGTACCAATGTAAATGATAGAACTACTGGACAAGGAGCTGCTGAGGTAGGCTATTTTCATTTTATTGGTTTCATTTTTTTATACATACCATCTACACTTTTGTGTATAATCTTGTTAACTTATTCCATAATCTTTTTGAGTTAGGTGGCGTTGAAGTTTGAGCACAGAAGTAGCAAGGGATGTAATTATGGACCACCTTACGAGTGGCAAGTCTACAAGTATGCATCATTTGTTTAAATGACTTGCATTCTGTTCTCTCTTTATTTTATTTTATTTTTTATTTTAGCAGCATGAACATATTTCTCACTAACATCCTGAATTATTTTCTCAGTACCCTTGGTGGTAGTCATGGTGTGCCACGAGTACATTACAAAGGCCGGCAAGGTGATTATTATGTCATGGTATGTTCTTGTTGCCCCTTGCCTACTTCTCCTAGTTTTACAACAGCCTACTGTTATAGTGGCCTTTGTTTTGGATGGTTTTGTGATATCGGTCCATAATTCCTACAGGTTATGGATATGCTGGGACCAAGTTTATGGGATGTTTGGAATAACAATTCTCACACGTAAGTTATCTTGGATCGATGTCCGACTTGTTTATTCTGTTTTTTTTTCTTAAATTTATTTGTTCTTTACTGAATTTATCATTATGTGTTTTGTATAAATTTTGATTATTCTGATAAGTGCAGAATGTCCATTGAAATGGTTGCATGTATTGCAATTGAAGCAATATCAATATTGGAGAAGATGCATTCTAGAGGGTGAGATATTCTCTGCCCAAATTATTGGTTATATTGGTTGTTTTCTCATAATTGACATCTTGCAAGGAACCTTTATGGTTTCCATGTACCATGCAATATTTGATCCTCACTTTTTTGACTACTAAGTCTGATACCACAAATTTTGACAGCTATGTTCATGGGGACGTAAAACCTGAGAACTTTTTGCTTGGTCTACCTGGAACTCCTGAGGAGAAAAAGCTGTTCCTTGTTGATCTTGGATTAGGTAAGTGATATATACACTACATATTAATATATTGCATTCATGTTTCCCTGAAATAGTAATCAATTATCTTATTCATTTATGACCTAATTTTTGGGTATTAGCCACTAGATGGCGGGACAGTTCAACCAGTCAGCATGTTGAGTATGATCAACGACCAGATGTTTTTAGGTATAACTTT
The DNA here is from genome assembly GCF_055504915.1 of Nelumbo nucifera. Taxonomy (NCBI): domain Eukaryota; kingdom Viridiplantae; phylum Streptophyta; class Magnoliopsida; order Proteales; family Nelumbonaceae; genus Nelumbo; species Nelumbo nucifera. The sequence goes on along the minus strand of NC_142654.1, from coordinate 6,976,170 downwards.
GAACCATCCATTTTTTTGGTTTTCTTATTTTGATTAAATAGGGGTTATGGGCTTACTATCATTCTGGTCTTGCAGGGGAACAGTGCGGTATGCTAGTGTGCATGCTCATCTAGGAAGAACTGCAAGCAGGAGAGATGACTTAGAATCACTTGCTTATACTCTTATTTTCTTGCTTCGTGGTCGTTTACCTTGGCAAGGATACCAGGTAGTCTTCTGAACTCTACCAAAAGTTTGAAATGTCTTATACATGCTCTCATGGTTTTCTCATTCTTCACAGGGGGAGAATAAAGGGTTTCTTGTATGCAAGAAAAAGATGGCAACGTCTCCAGAGACACTTTGTTGTTTTTGTCCACAGCCTTTCAGACAATTTGTTGAGCATGTAGTGAATTTGAAATTTGATGAGGAACCAAACTATGCAAAATATATTTCCCTCTTCGATGGGATTGTTGGTCCAAATCCAGATATCAGGCCAATTAACACAGATGGTGCACAGAAGGTACTTTTATGTTCTTTCTTTTTCTCTGCCTGGGATTGTTTTCTGTTTTAATTTTCAATCAATCTGATGTGCTGTTACATTTTGTAAAGCTTATCTATCAGGTTGGTCATAAGAGAGGGCGATTAACAATGGAGGAAGAGGATGATGAGCAACCAAAGAAGAAGGTTCGCATGGGGATGCCTGCAACACAATGGATTAGTGTCTATAATGCTAGGCGGCCTATGAAACAACGGTATGCGTGTTTCAGCTTGCACATTAGTACTCTATTCAGAATACATGAAAGGGGATGAAAAGTTGGAAATTTTTTATCTTGTTATAGGTATCACTATAATGTGGCAGATGCAAGGCTTGCACAACACATTGATAAAGGAAATCAAGATGGTCTATTTATCAGCAGTGTTGCATCTTGTTCAAATCTATGGGCCTTGATTATGGATGCAGGCACTGGATTTGTTTCTCAAGTTTATGAACTCTCATCCTTTTTTCTTCACAAGGTGAGGAACTGCTTCTATCATTGTTGCCATTATCACTATCATTAATGCCATAATTTTTATTTGGTTGCCAATAGAAATATTGTGATCATTATTGTCATTGTCTTGGATTAGACAATAATGGAAGATGCAAGGAAGTTTGACATGTTGTTCTTTGCTGTTATTATCATGATTATCATTACTGACTTTTTCTTGAGATGGTAATACTAGCTGCATGTATTTATTAATTATTAATTTATTATTTAACATCTTGTTTACCTGTAAAGAGCTTCCATGTCATGTCCCTACTTTGTTTTGCTTATAAAAATTGTTTGTGCCACAATTTTGTATTTACACTTGTCACTACATAAATTGGTATATTTCTGGATCAACTGATTTCATTATAGATTTATATGCTAATCAACAAACTAATTGTCCCCTTTAATTTTTGTTCTGTTTGAAGGAATGGATTATGGAGCAGTGGGAGAAGAATTATTACATTAGTGCAATAGCAGGAGCTAACAATGGAAGCTCTTTGGTAGTAATGTCTAAAGGTTAGTCTCTGTAGTTATTGTTAAGTTGGATTTTGGTAACTCCTATTTGGGATTTCTATTAGCTTTTATTTATTCATTGAGCACAGGTACACAGTATGCACAGCAGTCCTACAAAGTTAGTGATTCATTCCCTTTCAAATGGATAAACAAAAAATGGAGAGAAGGTTTCTATGTCACCTCCATGGCTACTGCAGGTAGTAGATGGGCAGTCGTAATGTCTCGTAGTGCAGGATTTTCAGACCAGGTATTGCTGAATTATCTGAACATATATCTTTAAAGTTCACTTTTCGTGGCATTGAGATACTGATTGTTTGATGTGGATTTTATTTATTTTCAGGTTGTTGAGCTAGATTTTCTGTATCCTAGTGAAGGAATCCATCGGAGGTGGGATAGTGGTTATCGTATCACAGCAACTGCAGCAACTTGGGACCAGGCTGCCTTTGTTCTTAGTGTGCCCAGAAGAAAGCCTGCTGATGAAACACAAGAGACACTCCGGACTTCTGCTTTTCCTAGTACACATGTCAAGGTGGATTCATAGTATACCTTGGTTTTTGGTTCTATTTGGTAGGGCTTTGTTGTGGAAAACTGGAATTAATATATGATTTTGCTTGCAGGAGAAATGGGCTAAAAATCTGTACATTGCATCTGTGTGCTATGGTCGAACAGTTTCATGAGCTTCTCAATCTCGTTTTTCTTAGTTTAGATGCTTGCTGACAATTTTGAAGATACTACTCATCTTGCTCGCCTGCTCTTATCATGTTGTCACTGTGCTGCGGAAGTGTGAAATTTGTCATTTCCTGAAGGCAAACTTCTCATTGTGACATCACGTCATCACCAGGCTAGAAATTTTGATGTGAGCCTTTGCTAAATGTTTGTCATTGCATATCAGCTACTACTAACACTTGTGCAGTGTTTTTATCAAGTGTGTAAAAATACTGTTGCGCTAAATGTTCATTATCTATCAAGTCCAAGGGGATGCTGGGTTTTCTTACTAATTGTTAAGGTTGTATAGTCGTGAGTCTTGAATAATGATTACATGATTGAAGGAATCCACAGAGGTCATGTATTGATTACTCTGAGTAGTTGGTTACATTTCAAAAAATGTGAATCCTATGGTGTGGTGTTGGACCAGATTATTTCATTCATCAGTTCTTATGAGTTGTGGTTTTCTTTCCTTTTTATTCCCAGTTTGATACATGGATATTTGACTTTTGATTTTTTGACGGGTCTGATGAGGTCAGAAAAGGCGACTTATTTTATTAACACATTCTGTAGCCAATTTTACACGGAGTCATGGTTACACCATGTACTTGTTACATTAATATTCTCATATTACCTTACCTTCACTAACATAGTCACACGAGGTGAAGGCATACTGGCATACCTTTACTCGCTTGTGTATGTCCATAGAAGAGCAGTTGGTGCAGATACTAGAAAACATCAGTTCAGGGTTTCAAATATGTTTACACTAGTTAACTTAAACCTGCATTGGTGCAGATACTAGAAGCACTGCATATTTATATATTGAACTAGCGTGTCTGTCTTTTTCAGAATATTATATATTTCCCTCCATATAGAGCTGCATGGTTTATTTTATTTTGAGAGTAACTAGCACAAGCATCAGTAATAAAAAATTATCAAAGTATGATGAATTTACAGGGTTGTATGTAGGTATCCAAATCCAAAAAACAAACTGTTGGTCATGTAACAATTTATGCATAAATGGAGTTATGGTAATTCCCCGAAGTCCTTCTAGACCATTAGCCAAGAACATGTAGTTCCAGTCGTCTTTCTCAACACTATGCCCTGTTGGGTGGTTTAACATTCAAATGTTGGAGCATTTATTCCTTCCATTGTGTCCCGAAAATTGGAGAAGGCAAGATAAAATTTTTACCTCTGTTCTATCCCTTTATCTTTCAGTATAACAAAAAAAAAGTCACGAATTGATTTAGGAAAATGCCAAGAGCACCCCAAAAGTTTTTAGAAGTGTATCAATAGGACTATGCTGAATCCACAATGAATGCAAAGATGTTTGGCAGATCTGTCTGCTGCATTCTGTAATCTGCGTAATGGCATTCTCCGGCTAATAAGTTGGTACCCATGGAGGGTTTCCTTGCTTAAGTGCCTAGCTTTTTTTGTTTTCTGCACAAGGCACTAAATTACTCATTTTTGGGTTTATATACTAGTTTTTTTTTATTCTTTTCTTATTTGTCAAGGTTCAATCAACACCGGTGTTGCCTGGACATGCAGACCCCACACAGGAGTCAGAATCCGATGCTTGTCTATGATTCTGACTTAGACAGATGAGAAAACATGAACTCGTTGACATGTCCGTGTAAAAGTATATAACATTGAAATATTTCATTATTTTTGAATTTTAACATTATATTACCATTCTACAAGTCTTCTAAAATGTTCTCTTTGTTACCCAGTAATGTTTGATATGAAAAATGATATTCATCTTGTAAATTAACTGCTAATTTATGTCAAATAAAGTATGAAATAAAAAGGAAATATTACATAAAAATGGACATGTCATCCATTTAGGGGAGTCCATGCAACACTGATCTATGCACATGTTGGGCTAAGCTATCTCAAGCCCTTGAAGACTTCTTTTTCTTATCTTGAATATGTTGATTCTCTATATTTATTGATTTTATTTAAAAGAACCCATCATCTAATTTACATTCATCTTGCAAATTAACATTATATGAAGTTTATTGATCATTACTAATGAAAGATGACTGTTGGAACCTTGGGAATTACACTTGGATTTATTGATTTTATTTAAAAGAACCCATCATCTAAGTGACAACTGACAAGGCGCCCTCCCCCTGCCTAGCCTTGCTAGTGTCTTGAAAACTACATTGTATGAGATACTTCCTTTCTGCATGACTCATTTTAGAACCTGCCAGGCTATTTTACTGTTGGTCTTGTTTTGTTATTTTAAACAAAATCTTCTGTTTTGTTAATATGCACAATTAGCATGCAACATTGTTCAGGTTTAGTTCTATTAAACTTGCCTTACTGGCCCCCAAACCAGAAATTTCTGTGGTGATTGCTTATATATTTTTATGCAGTGGGTCACAAGTCAGAAGGTCTGTCTAATTCATGCCCCATACATGTATGTGCATAATATCCTTATGTTCATTGAGGAGTGGAAAAGAGTGTGAGGAGGTTTGGTTTGTGTCATTTTTGTAAGTTTCAGAAGACTGAGACTTAAATGACAATCAGTTGAAGAATCATTTGGTGGAATGTTAACTGGCATATGCCTAATCTATAGAGTGATTATGGGTGGAACAATAATGTCCCACAAGCATTTGGTGTGAAATGCTGCATTTGCATGCATGTATTTGTCTAGTTGGCATATATTGTATGCCATCCTATCACCGATAAAGCTTTTTATTTGATTTCTAATTTCTGAGTATTTGGTACATCATTGGAAGTTACTGATATAAAAGAAAAATGGAATATTATATTTTGGGTGCTTTTACCTGTCATTCTATTGAAATATGTTGCCATATCAGCATTTTTGCATAAACTGGAAAAAATCTTGTTTGTTAATACCTGCTTATGCAGAAATTCCAATGCCAAAACATACTCTAGAGCTTTGTTGAGACTTGAGAGAATGGTTGATGCCTCTGTAATTCAATGGACATTGTTTCAACAATCTTGTGATTGTAATACATTTTTTAATAAAAAAGTATACCGCTTCAAATGCGTAGGTAGCATGCATTTATATTAAACACATTTAACAAGAAAATGTTGTAGAATCGAGCATGTGCTATTTTCATGTTTATGTCTCAATGCAGTGGCAGACTGGTGGATAAAGGCCACCATGCCAAACACTATCATAGTTTAAGATTTTCATTACTCGTTTGTTTTGTCTTAAACAACAAATCTTGAGAATACACAGTCAAAAGCAGAAGAAATATCCTGTTTGGGAGTGGTTGTTGTCAAATTTATTAACTGATTACTGACTATGCTGTTGTCTGTTGGTATGGTAAACTTGAAGAGTGTCAGGTGAAATCATCACAAGGTCTTCTTTGCCATTTGAAGTTTGTGAGTATTCACTCTTTCTTTCCTTTTTTTAATATTGATTGATAGTGTCCAACTCTGTAGTGATGTGTTCTTCTGAATTGCTGTAGTAGTTTGTGGTTCAGCTAGATCCAGTCTAACATTCTAGTTTTTTTTTCCCCAGGTATGCCTATTTCATTTGACATCAGAAAAAAAGTCAGTCTTATGCCATTTTTGTGCTTTAAACTTGTCAAGACCAGTCTGCTAGTATATTGTAACAATTGTAGGCACTTATCCTATGTCTTTAGGTGCTTCTATATATGCTAATGTTAACTTCATACTGGTATACAGCTACAACACATATTTCGAACATTTCTGGCAACAGTAGAATAAAATCCTTGGATGTTGGTCCATTTAGTTCCAACTTCCAAAGAATCTTTTTAATAATTTCCCCCTTTTCTGGGTTTGCAGTTAAGTTACCTATTCTTGATAAAGGATTACATCTGTCAAAATTACTGGATTCTAATACAAATAACTTAAACTATCTTATTATGAATAAAGACTTCTGGATTCTGTCAATGCCATCACTTAAAAGCTTGTTATCAGGTGGGGATCCTTATTTGAAGTATCAGGCACAAATTTGATCCCATTATTTTGGTATTTCATGGGGAAAAACATTAGGTGAGATTCATGTTAGAGCGTATGGAACTAGCGGTGGAGGGATTTTCCAGAAATATGATGAAGCAATTGAATGGATGTTGATGCTAGAGGAAGAACACAATGCACTTTTTCACTGTAGATTAAGGGTTAACTTGGGAATTTCGTCATGGTACAAGAGGACAAGTGGGAGATTACAGTAGGAAGTTTAAAAAAGATGGAGTAAAGAATTTGGTTCAAATACTTGTGAAGATGGTTCAGAAATTGAAGGGATATTGGAGGTGGAAAGGTAGGTGAGTAGAATTTCCAGCTTCTGAAGAACGTCAGTTTTAATGAAAGGTGTATGCATTTTGATAGGTGTATTGGATGGGACTATCCATATTGCTATGACAATTTGAGTAAGGTGAGGAACCAGGCATCCAAATGGAATTATGATGGTCTGGGCTGAATTTTGGGTTGGAAACCCAAACACTTTTAGTGTAGTTGGGCCAGATTCAGTTCATTTGTACAAGTGGAGACCTTTGATAGACCATGAGTATGAGATCAGGGGTTATAAAGATCATTAAAAGGGCAATGAAGGAATCACATTGAGACTGATGAGTGGTTCTGGATTAACACGAGATAACCGCAGACAGGTTGTCTTCTCCTTCTTTTCTGCACCAGCTGGTTTGGGGAGGCAACTCATCTCAGCAGTGGGGCTTCTAAATCAGCATTAACAGCAGATGGTTCCCAGTCAGTTAACAAGAAGCTATAGCAGCAGGCAAGCAAGACAGTAGAGGGCGAGGGAATTATTGTTAAGACTTGGATGATGTATGGTGTAGTGTTTGTTTGCAATTGAGCCAAGCTAAGCTGAACTTGGACATGTCTTGGCTCATCTTGACTAAAATACTACTAGGTCTGAGCTCGAGTTCTAGTTTGATTCGATTAAATATTCGATGAGCTCAAGTTTGGCCCAAAATTTCAGGGTATGCGCCTTGCCTAGGTCCTAGGCGCAGCCCTTTCAAAAGGCACACCTTGTGCCTCAGCCAGGCGTTCGCCTTTTGAAAATTTGACGCCTTTTTTTGCTTTTTTTGAATGTAGCGATTGGGGCCGGGGGCTCCACCCCCGGACCCCTGTGCCACGCCCCTCGAGGCAAGCCCAAACAAGTCCACGTTAGGTCTTAAATTCTTAGTTTGCTCGCTCATTGAAGCTCTGAGAACCCCAAATTTGGTAATGTTCATTCATTCATCCTAATAAAATGTCTTCTTAAAAAGTAATTAAAAGTATAAATCATAATTTTTTGTGTGAAAACTAAGAATTTAAGACCTAACATGAACTTGTTTGGGCTTGCCTCGAGGGGCGTGGCACAAAGGCGACCCGTAGAATCAGGAATGTAATATGTTTTACATTACATTATCTACTTGAAGTAATGCAATTGAGTGAAGAAAGATATTAGAGGTTTTACATGGTTGAAAATGTTTTATATGTTTGATTTTATTTTTAAGTTCTCATTTGAATATGCTTTACATCTTATGTTTATGTATTTTAATTTTAGATAATAGGTTTTGTAAAACATTTATTTTAAAATTTAAGTTTATATTTTTTATTAATATTATGTTTAATATTTTATTTTATTTTTTTGGCTTTTTTTGAATTTTCTGACATTTTTTTTGGTATTATTGCACCTTGCTTCAAAAAGGCGCTGGCTCGCCTTGCACCTCAGGCGCAAATTGATTTTGTGCCTTGTGCTTTTAAAACATTGATATAATATAATATAATATAATGTAATGTAATATAAATATATTTTACATAAACATATATATATATATTTATATATATTAGGGGTGTTCACGGGTCGAGTTGGGTTGGCTTATTGGGGTTTTCCCAACCGACTCGACCTGGTCGGGTTACCTGAGGTGGAAACCGAAACCGACCCACTGATAGGCCAAACCGACCTGGTCGGTTTGGGTTGGTTTCGGTTTTGCTCCTGTACAAAAGGACACCTAATTGAATTCTAATTGTAATTGCCTAATGGGTTGCCTATTTGGTGTAAAAGATTATAGAAAGTTAGAAACTAGGATAGATTGCCTATTCTAATTGTAATTGCCAATGGGCCTTCTAGTTCTAGTAGAAGACTAGTTATAGTTAAGTAGGAAACTACTCAAACTAGGAACTACCGAACTAGTAGGGTCGGGTTGGTTCCGACTCGATATATCAGTTTATATATTTGCCCAACCCGAAACCGACCGGTATTGATGAAAACCCGACCGACTCGGGTTGGGTTGGGTCGGTTCGGTTTGGTTGGGTTGGGCATTCTTATGAACAGCCCTAATATCTATATATATATATATATATAAATTGAGCCATGCTTGTGAGCTTTTGAGCCAAACTTTTTTATTGGTCGAGTGGTTGCAGCTATTTGGAATTGGATATTTGTCTTGTTTGGGTACAGATTGGAACCTGCCAACAGAAGTATGTTTACTTTTTTATCCAGCTTTTTTGTTTACAAAAGGGGGGAGAGTTATGTGGAAGAGTACTAGAGCAGCCATCTTATGGACAATTTGGGAAGAAAGGAATAACAGAATTTTCTGTGAGAAAGAAGTTTTTCAGAACTGAAGGAGTGCATTTTGACAAGGGCAACACATTGTTTGAAAAGCATCAACTCCTTTCATTCTTGTACCCTTGATGATCCATGGGGAAAATTGGTTGGTAGTGGCTAATAGTTCTACTGGAAACGCTAGAAGTACTGCAGCGTGGTCTTCACCTCTGGAAGGGTTTATAAAATTGAACTTTGACGAAGCACGGAAGCAGTCAAGGAAACCCAGGGTTTTGAGGTGTGGTTGGGGTGTTGAGAAATGAGAGGCTGTATTTTATCTCTTTTCTCAGGTACAGTGGGAATAGGATATTCTACCAGAGCTGAACTTCTACGTTCTACCTGCTGTACAAGGAATTCAGATTTCTAGTCAACTTGGGGTGAACAGTTTAATTGTTGAGGGAGATTCTAAGGTGGTGGTAGGGTGGCTATGGGATCCGGATTCTGCTACTTGGAAATACAGGGATATACTAAGGCTATGTTTGGTTTGAAGGAAAAGGTAGGGAAAGGAAGGGAAAAATATCAAAATCTATACAAGGTTTGTAAAGGTTTCCTTGTCTTTCCTTTCCTTTCCTTTCCCTACTTTTTCCTTCAAACCAAACATAGCCTAAGGAAATTTAAGTGGCTAACAAGAAACATGACAACCAGAATACAATGGGTGAGCAGGTCAGCCAATGCTATGGCCGATGTCTTAGCCAAACAAGGGGCTTCTAGGGAATTTCTTTTTGTAGCTAAGTTGTAATTCCTTTTCTTTGATTTTCTTGGGCTCAAGGATGTGGCAGCATCTCGTCCCCCTAGTGAAGCTTGTAACAGTTTTAATCTTTTGCTGATAATAAATTATTTCATTTATAAAAAAAACCTTTTACTGGTCGAGCTTGAGTTTGAATAACTAATTGAGCTTACCTTGAGAATCGAGTTTGATTTGAACTCAAACCATTCAATTAGAACTCAATTCAATTGCATCCCTATTGTAGCTGCAGGAAAGCAAAGGAATAGGCTGTTATAAATATCAAAGAAAAGGTTATGGTGGAACTGGTTTCAGAAAGGGATGTTTAGTTAGAAGTGATTTATGGTGAATATTTGTTGCAAAGTCTTCTATGAGAAGACTCTCTCTTCCAGCGCCAATGGTGTTACCAGAAGGTAAGGCAGAGGTGGTAAGTGAAGGTGTGCTTGAAAAAAGTGGTGTCAGTGAGTGCATTTGTTTCCCTCTCTGTATGCCCTCTCTGAGTTTAAAAATAAGCCAATTTCTTTTTTCATCACCCCTTCATCCTCCAGTTCTGGGTGTGGGTGGAACCTGGGATTGAGGAGGGTTGTGAGGGACTCTGACTTCCACAGCGTCTTGAGCCTTCTTGACCTCCTTGATAATGTCGTCATTGACCCCTCAAAGGTGGACTCTAGAACTTGGACCCTGACTCCCATGGGCTCTTTTTCTTTTGCTTCCTTTTTTAGAGTCTTATGTCAGTCCACCAATCCCGCAACCTATCCTTTCCCGGTTAATGAGATTTGATGTAGACCAATCCCTCCTAGGGTTGGTAGCTTTTGTTGGGAAGCCTTTCTGGAAAGATTCAATACTGGTGACTTGCTTCAAAAGAAGAGACCCAACACATGCTTATCACCTCATTGGTGTGTTCTATGCAAAGCGGATGGGGAGATTGGTTTTCACTTACTAGTGTCGTGCCAATTTGCAAAGTCAATTTGGGAATGGGCTTTTTCTCTCTTTGGGCTCAGGTGGAACCCTCCATTAGATTTGCAGGGCCTATTTTCTCCTCCTTTGTTCAGGTGGCGTGTGAAAAGGGGAAGGACAATGTGGAGAGGATTGAGGGCTGCGGTATGTTGGTCCTTATGGGAAGAAAGAAATCTTAGAATCTTTTCGGATAAGGAGAGAGGGGCTGAAGAATTGAGGGCGGTGATTCATATCAGGACTGTACAGTGGCTGAAATCTTTAGAGTTATTCACAGACTACACGGTGGATGACATGTTAAGGAAGTGGGGTGAGATTGCAAGCTGTATGAAGTCCAAATCAGTGGTGAAGGTGTCTTGGACACCCCCACCTGCTGGATTCCTAAAACTGAACTTTGATGGGAGTTGTAGGGGGAATCTTGGACAGTCAGGGATTGGGGGTGTTTTTAGGGATGAGAATGGGGTCATTTCAGCCATGTTCTTAGGTCCAATTGGAGCAGGGGACTCTCTTAGAGCTGAGATCTTGGCAGTTATTGAAGGTGTTCAGAAAGCTAAGGAAATGGACATCAGAAAACTCATAATTGAAGGGGACTCGGAGGTGGTCATAGGGTGGCTGAGGAAAGACACGTGGATTATGGAAGTACATCAATGAGAAAAGAAAGTTCAAGTGGCTGGTGCGGGAAATGGAAATCAGGCTGAGTTGGGTTAAAAGGTCAGCTAACTCTATAGCTGATGGGCTAGCTAAACAGGGGATAGAAAGGGATGTAATGTTTTGGGCTTAGTTGTAACTAATTTGCTTCTTTTTTTTTTTTTCTTCTTTGAGGACTTAAGTTGTCTTTGGAAGATAAGAGAGTTTGTCTTCCTTGATGTAACTATTCCTATCATATTTTAATAAAATTACTGAAGTTATTGATAAAAAAGAAAAAGTGAGTGCATCTGGTGGTGCTGATGATGCATTTAGGGAGTCCAGGTTGGGTGAATGTGTTGTTCTTCTTCCTGTTTTGATGGTTCGAGGTGAAGCCATGGAACATCATTGTTAATCAGTGCCTCAGTGGTGATATATTGGAACTGAATCCTAAAGTGGTTTTGGTTAGAGGTGTAAGGGTTAGTGCCTTTGAAAGGGAAAGAGGTGTTAAAAACCATCTTCTGGTCCATATTATGAAAACCATCTTCTCTATGCTACAAAACATGCTCAGATCTGAAATCTGTCAAACCATTTGAGCATGCTACAAAACATGTTCAAATCTGAAATCTGAAAGCTGTCAAACAATTTGACAGTGCTAAAAAACATGCTCAAATCTGAAATCTGAAATCTGTCAAACCATTTGTCAATCCTACAAAACATGCTCAAATCTGAAATTTGAAATCCGTCAAATAATTTGACAGTGCTACAAAACATGCTCAAACCTGAAATCTGACAAATCAAATGGCTATCTGCAACTCATATGGGGTTAGGTTGGTTAGTTACATCAATCAGTTTCACCATCCTACTTTTTCTTTCATGTTCATGTCTGATCATGTATGAAGTTTTATCTTTTGCTACCTACAAATCTGAGTTTAGCTCTGCTGGTTTAGATCAGTCACCTCCTGAGCTAATTCAACTTTGGGTCTCTGGAGCCGAGTCAAGCCTATGTTTATAATTGAACTCATTCAGCTAAAAGAAGCCTGAGCCAAACTTAGATGTGGTTGGTTCAGCCAAGTGTTACTAATTACAAAGAACCAAAGTCTACACTGTTATAACCAGGCTAATCAAAGGACTTCTCATCTCTTTTATAGCCTTACAATTTCCTGCATTGTCATAATGTTGATAGAGTTTGTTTCATTTCTTGTATATGATCAATAGAACTTATTGGAAACAAAGAAAGTTTGAGAAAGCACTTTCACAGGTCTCTTGTATATTATTAAAAGGACTACTCATCTCTTGTGCAGAGACCTTGCTAATGTTCTCTTTATTTTTTCAGTTTTATCCTTTTACAAAACCTCTAAATTCAAGGCATTCAACTGCTCTAAATAAACTTGGTAATAAATAACTAGGGATGCTTCAATTTACATCAAATTGAAAACTAATGAGAATGCAAGAAGTCTTTTTTCTTTGGTGAATAAGAATTTTATTAGAAGACTGAAATATACAAAGCTGGCATCCCAGAATTTGAGATTACTAGATCAAACGGAAAAATACAACAAAATACATTTATTGCACACCCACCATGCTGTCCCTTGTCAGCAGCTTAATCTCCCTCATTGTATTTCTGAATGGAGTCTTGACTCTACAATCAGTTCATCACTACTTTTAGAGTTTCCCTTAAAATACCAGATTTTGATGATTGCATGTTTTACCCACCCTCAGACTAGCACAACTGCTGCAATCATCAAACCCATACAATCATCAAAATTCATCTTTATTAAGTTCCCTCGAGTCTGAAATTGATAGAATTTCTGAAATTTAAAACTTTGACCAGTTGAGAAAACCAATAACTTTTAAATTTAAGCAACAAACAGATATAAGTTTGTCTTTACGAAATGTACAACATATATATGTTTATTAATTTTCATATTAATGTGGTTAGTAATGACATTATTGGTGGTTGTTTAAAGCACATCACCCCTAAAATTGTAGAATGCACAATAGTGTATCTCCTTAACATTTGGAATTATCCTTTTTTTTTTTGATGAATGATTTGGAATTATCCTTATTCTCTACCTATAAAAAAGATAAAGCACTAAATCACTAAACCAATGATAATAATGTAGACCTCTGATACTTATCTCATTTTTTCTTTGGTATCCAGTCTTTCATTTGATTCATACATTAGGGATTTTTTTCATTTTTGTTATATATTTCTTGTCTGGATAGATAGACACAGAACTTCTAATTGTAGTGGTTGGGGCTGCGACCCATGCAACTGCATTGACCCCAGCCATCTTGCAAGAATGGATGGACTATGTGGATAGGGAACCTTCTATCAATAGAGACTTGGAGAGGTAGGATTTGTTGGATTGACTATATAAGGGGAGACCAATTGATTGTTACAACCATTTGAGGATGGGGAAGGAGGCATTCTATAGGCTTTGCAAAATTTTATGTGAAACCGGTTGACTGAATGACACACTTTGGAGTATTGTTGAAGAACAAGTTGCTAGATTCTTACACATTTTAGCACACAATGTTAGGGATAAAATGATGAGATTCCATTTCAGTAGATCTAGAGAGATGATAAATCGTCATTTTAACTTGGTATTAGATGCAGTTCTAAGCTTAAAGGATAGATATTTAATCCAACCAAACGGGGCAGAACCACTGTCAGATATTAAAAATCAATCTGACATTTGACGATACTTCAAGGTAATGGACATGTCAAAATTTTATATGCATATAAAGTTTATACAACATTTTAGGCATTAAAAATTAAAATACACTATCTAAATGAATTGCATGACATGATTTTGTTGGGGAAATTGATGGTACACATACTTGTGAAGGTTTCTGTTCCAGATGTAGCTAGATTTTGTGGTTGTAAGACGTATCCGACACTATTCTTGCTGCATGTTCATTCAACTTGCATTGTGTTCCAATAGAATTTTTAACACCGTATCACAACACAATATACCATTTTAAGGAATGGGGTGCACACCAACTTGAGAACCCAAGAGAATTGTTCAACTTTTGTCACACATCACTTAGGAATGCAGTTGAACGTATATTTGGTGTCCTTAAGAAACACTTTCCAATCTTGGTCTGTGATATTTGGGGTGGACTGCACTTATAACAACATTAGAAACCGTTTGAAAACAATTAAGAAAAATTTCAACACCATTTCAAACATCCTTAACTCGTTTGGTTTCTCTTGGAATGACCTTACAAAGCTATAGATGCATAGCCTAAAGTATGGATAGAATATATCCAGGTAAGGTTCAACTAGTGTATATTTTTTAAGTGTAGCATAGTTTGACATATTTGATTATGTTATGATATTTATGGAATGATTCATTAAAAAGTGAATAGGCACACCTTGAGGCAAAGCAATTTTGAAGGAAAGTAATCAATAATTATCGTTTGGATTTGTATTGGCTTATGCTCGAAATAGTCTAATATAGTTTGATACATATAATTAATTTCGTTAATCCATATTTAATACCGAATCTCTCATTTATGTCGTTTATTTAAGTCTAATTTCTCTTTTATTAATTAGTCATTTATGCCAAGACAAATTTAAATTTAAATTTGAATTTTAGTGCCTTATTCAAATTCTCTCATTAATTCCTTTAATTAATGATTCCCTCTCATTAAATTCGTTTTGTTAGTGTAAAAACTTCAAATTTTAGCAATATCAAGATTTAAACTTTAGTCACTTGAGTTTAACAAAAGACAAGTTTGCCAATGAGCCACACATATTTGTTTGCTATGGCTATATGTATTTTTTATTTTAAATAAATTCATTTTTCTTAATGAATGACAAGTGTTTATTAATAAATGCTAGAATTAATTATTAAAATTTATATACTAATAAATATTAAGATTAATTATTTTGGTTGTCAAAAATTGACATTCACATTTTTGTTTATTTTACATTTTAGTTATTCTATCATTTTTAAATGGTTACTAATTGTGTCCCAATATGTCATATTAGATTTGAACCATTAAATTATATTTTTTTACATTTAAATGACTTATTTATAATTATATAAAACATGTAAATATGGTTAGTAATATATTTTTTAGGATTCATTTGAATTTTCTACCATATTTATGTGTATCTTAATTTTTCGTCCGTATTCATACATGTCCAAAGCGTATTCTGACAATTCTCTTAAAATTGTTTTTTCGATACAGGGCCAGAGCTTTTATTGATAGAGGCACTTAGATGGGAGGCAACAACATCAATGACTCCCAATAACATAAACAATGCATGTGTACGAGGAGTTGGATGACGGAGAAAATGCTGGTGACTCTACCCTACAAGTTAGGCCATTAGAAGAGGGTTGCTCTGCCTAAGGAAGGAGCTCATTGGAGAAAAGGAAGTCATATGCTAGCATCGTTTCTAGTGAATATGTATACAAAATATTTTAGGGTGTATACAACCTCGGGGATGACAATCCGGAATTCCTCTTCAAGGCCATAGATTTTTTGTCTCAGTCAGAGAATAGGGCAATAGCGTTTTATGCCCTCAAGCTTAAATTGAAGAAAGCATAGCTGAATATGAAACTTGCATCTGAATACTACATTGGACTTAACTTTCTAGTTAGACTTTGATAGACGCATGAACTGATTAGATATCCATTGCATCATTTTGTTCTCGTCCTCTTGGGATGCATTGGATGTTTGTTTTGATATAGTATATAAACAAATACACAGTGATGGTGATACAAACATATACATGGACACATAATATTGTGATTGGTTTGAGATTTATCACTGTTTGGAGTTTTTTGCAACTTAATAGATGATCTTTCTCATCTATTCGTGTTTGTTATTCACTTTTTGCCATGGTGGTGTTTGGTTGTGAATTTATGATATTATTTTTAGGTTTATTAGCATTGTTTTGATGAAACCAAATATTTTATAGCTTGAATATGATATTTTTACAGGTTTAGTTACAGGTTAGAGATGCATTGGACTGCACTCCATGATTGTTATTCACATCTTGCCATGGTGGTGTTTAATTGTGAATTTATGATATTGCTCAGGTTTATTAGCATTAGTTTGGTGAAACCAAATGACTTATAGTTTAAATATGATATATTTACAAGTTAGAGATGCATTGGATTTAATCGACTTCTTATTCATCACTTGCCTTAGTGGTATTTGATTGTCAATTTATGATCTTGATCACATGTTTATTAGCATTGGTTTGGTGAATCCAATCATCTTGTAGCTTGATTATGATGTATTTGCAAGTTCAATTACAGTTTTAAGATGCATAGGATTTAATCCATTGCAATTCGTGGTTGTTATTCATCATTTGCCATGGTGGTGTTTCTTTGTCAATGTATGATGTTTGGTCATAGGTTTGACGAAATATGTATGTCTTTATAGATACTAATATAGCTAAAATACTTTGTTGTGTTCAAAGGCCTTCGATTAGCAATCTATTTCACGTGGGTAGAGTAGCGGAGTTATTTTTTGCTCATATAGCACCAGCGCAATATGTATCCAATACCCTAACACCCGATAATTGGGAACGCCTTTGGAATCTATGTAGAGAATACCGATACGAAGGTGAAGGCGTCAAAAGGACCTCGTTCACAAACACTAATAATTCTTGTATTGATAGTCGGTTTGATAGTTATGTCGATATTATACTTTGTCTACATTATGGTTGCAAATATTTGGTTGTAATGAACCTAGTGAATCAACTTATGACATTTGTATTTGATGCAATTGTTATGTTAACTATTATAGGTATGTTATATCTTTAATACATATGAGTTTTTAATTGGGCCATAGGAACATGACACATGGCAATGTTAACTATTATGCCGTGTCATCCTACCATTTTTCATCATTTCTCGACCACCAAACAGACCATTAAATTAGATTTTGTGACCAAATGTGAAACTGATTACCGAATGAATTGGTTGTAAATCTTTGACCTACCTCTCCTCTATCACCTCTCCACTTTTTTTCCTTTTAGGTCTCTCTCTCTCTCACACACACATACGTAATGATACATAGACCTTTCTCTGAGAATCTCTTACTTTCCCCAAAGTTTCTCCCAACTTTTGCACAAAATCATAATAGATACAAAATTCTATGATTTAAATTTTAGAAAAAATTGATTTGAAGAAATGAATCTTCATAACCATCTGATTTTTAAGTGTAATAGAGAGAGATATTTATTGATGGATTGGATAAGAGCAATTGCCTATTGAGTGTTTGAATACTAGCAAGATTAAATGAAAATGGAGAGAAAGAGCGGGGGGGGGGGGATGGTAAAATTTAGCCTAAAAAACTGTTTAGGGCAAAGAAGATGGTTAGGACGGACAATAACAGTTTAGATGAGAGAAAGGGGTTTTGAGTGTGAAAGAAAAAAGTAAATAAATAAAGAGTATAATTTTGTTTCTTCAATTTTTTGACAAATTAGAAAGAGATAAATATCGAACAAATTTAGATTATTAAATTAATGTTGAAAAATAATGTTGAAATATAGATTATTAAATTAATAAATTTAGCAATAGTAACGTTTTAAAGTAATACCTAAATCTGTGAAGAGAAAAGTGAATCCGAAATTACTCCTCACAGCACATCCAGCTGTAGATTGGGATATTTCCTATGGGGATGGGCTACTCCATAAGTTTGGAGGGAGCGAAGGTAGGTGTGACAATTGGACTGGATTTGGTCTAATCCGATCCAGTCCAATGTGAGTCCATAAGTCCTTTACAATTGGACTATGTCCAATCCAATCCATTGAATACTTTAGATCATTTTGGATTGATCCAATTCAATGTTTGAACCTTTCAATCTGTTTAAGTTTGTTTTAATTTAAATTAGTTTGAACCCAAATCTGGTCTGTTGATTCCTATATTCTTATTTTTTTTATCAATGAGCCAGATATTGGCTCAATCCAACCCATTTCAATATAAATTCATTATGGATGGACCAGGTCCAATCCAATCCATAAATACTTTGGATCAATAAGTTGAAAAATATGAAATTGTTTAATGAACGAAATATTTTGTTTAGATGGAATCATGGAAATTGAAACCTGTTTCCATTCTTATACTCTTTCATGGGCTTAGTCACGGGACCATAATCCCCAAACCCCGGTAGCAGCAGGATTTGGTCCATGTCTCGGCTACAAGCTTGCCAGAGAAGGAAAGAAGCCACCTACTGACTCACAATCAGTTGGTTGTATGGTTTTCAAAATCGGATTGGATGGTCGGACCAGAAAAACCGAGAATTCGTCAGGTGACTGGTTTCGTTTTACTCTAGAACCGTTATTTCATCACAAATCATTGATTTAGTCAGCAAATTGCTGACCCGGTTGGTCGAACCATCTAATGGTTTGGCCGTTTTTTATCTTTTTTTGTCAGAATGAACCGTCTGTTTGACTCAAACGGTCAGGACCATTTGACCCGAAAACCGGACCCCTGACCGGTTCGATTTTAAAAACGTTGGTTGGTTGTCTGCCTGCTTAGTTTACGGGTATGAAGGGAATAAAAGAGATAAAAAAAGAAAAGTGCTAGTCATGGATGTTTCTTTTCTACGTACCCCTGCTGGGAGTTTGCCAGACAGGAAGGATCTTAATCAGACAACCATGTAGGATTAGAGATCTACCATAATCAGTGTCTTTACACGTGTTCATGTCAACGGTATTTGTGTCTTTAAAATTGAGTAATTTGGTAATCGGACTACTTATGGATGGATACATGTAAAAAAAGTAAAGATGAGAGTGTATATCTAATTTTACCGGTGAGAGTAGGATTAGGATTCTTCTCGCCAACGAATGTACCCTGAAATCCATGGTTACGTTTTCCTACAGCTCCAAATCTACAATGATCTTGAATTCAATTACAGTGAACTTAAAATTGCAAAATTTCTCCTTTCAAGACACATTTTGCTCTTCCAACTCCAACAAAGCTACACTATTGCTTCTATCGATCGATTAATATATTGTTCCATATCATAAATCAAAGATGAAAGTGTGGCCATGTTGATTGTTAACTTGCTCATACGTTTCTTTATGCTTTACACCATATAAACCTGGAAGGAGAAATCCATTGACCATTGTATGGCCACAATCAACTCTAAGTGAGCTCTTAAGATTATAGAGATCGAGAGAATTCATCATACTTTAAATTGAAAAAAAAAAGCCTCAAATTAAAAAAAAAAAACATATATTGTTTCTTTCTTTTTCATCTTGTAATACTCTCTTACCATCTCAGTAGTGTTTGGATATAAACTTCCGTCGGTATTGAATTTTTCGAGGCAAAAACATGAGAGAAAGCAATTGGTTCGGTTGGAAGCAAGATCGCCTGCAACCTCGACCATGGTAATTAATCAATAATATAACACTGTGACTCAGAACCTGGAATTGGGTACGAAGGAATAGATGAACTGAACTCCATTTAAGTCTTACCGCAACTATATATTTGGACTTAGCTGCATTTAGCTATCAGATCTTCAACTCTTCTTTTTCGTACTCCAGTCACGTTCTTTTTGGCCTTCTCGTTCGCTTTTGAAACCTTCAGCCTGCACCAAATCACTCTTTATGTCTGCAGTTTAACTGTCCACTCAACCTCTACATTCTCCAATATTTTCATAAACTTTGCACTAAGCATCACCAAGTCCAGCTACCACACAAGTTGGCCCAGTCTTCAGAAAAAGAAAGTACTAAAATGACAGAAATTAATAAAATGGTCCCTTTGAAATACACAACAAGGACTCCAAAACGCCAAGGAGTTATTTAGTTTTTCAGCTTTGTGAAGGATACTGCTAGCTCCTTGAAAAAGTGACGTGATGTTCTCAAATTAGGACGGGTCAACTAGAACTAGAATCGTCCAATATGTTTTTCTTTTCTTATCATCTACAGAATTTACCAGGACCAAGGAAAATCTTGAGAAGCTCAAAACTTATTATAAATATAGAGTAAAAAGTGGTAAGCAAGTATCAAGAGTATAGCTGTTATGGCTTGTTGGCCAAGTGAAATGGTCCTGTTTCTGTTTCCGTGGGGGCTTTGATGACTAATGGTTGGTGGTGAATAGAGAAAAGCCATTGATATAGGGTCCTCATCATCTTCTACTCTGAAAATTGGTCTTCCAACTACATGCCTGTATTGCCCACCACTCCATACCTGAAAAAAAAAAAGATCAAACACAAAAGGAATCAATCGCATACCATGAACTACTGTTTAATTATATCAGTCATGCATTATTCCTCCATAGTTTGAAGGAAATTTGTGAGAATGAGACTACCCAAGTATAAATTAATTTCTAAGCTTATGTTAAGTGTTGGAACTATTTGTTTTGTTTGCTTGTTCTTGATTTAGAGGGCCATCTCTTAGCATACCCTTCTGTCTATCTGTATCTGTGTGTATTAGGAACAATTCCCACAGTTTTTACATGGGTGCCTTATATTCTCACTTCACTACCCATCTAAGTGATGGCCCACCAAGTGATCCATGAGAAGCTAGTACTGGTCCATGAATGCACGCTCAAGGACCCACATCTCATAATCATCTCCTCAGGGTAATCAAGTTCAGAGAAGAAAAGAAAAAATCATCGTTAGTGCATGGGTCCCTTCTCTTTGAGCCAATTAGGAGGGTGACCCTACAAAAAGTATTTCTTTTCAGGCACATCACATGATGATGATAATGTTGTTGGTTTGTTCCAGATCAGAAATAGCTAAAGTTTACCTGTATTCGATCTCCAACTGTAACAACAATTGCATCTTTATTTGGGGAGAAGGACATCCAACCTTTCTTTGAGTAAACATGAAACTCTGAGGAGCCCTCGCATATATGCACACACAGGGCATGAGAGTAATCTGATCCTCTTATCAGCATTCGAATGACATCGGATTTCAAAGAGCTGATACACCGGGCAGCCGGAATATTCCGGCGATGCTTGTAGATACAGGTCATCGAGTCGCAGAATTCTTGTCCCTCTTCCTTTTCAGCTCTTCTAATGAGGGTGCTTTCCGAGAGCATATGTAGAAAAACCTTGTTTGCCACCTTCTCCACCTCCTTTGAGAGGTTCTTCATTTTCGCACTGAAATTTTAATAAAATGCTCGTAATTACAAAAACATCATTTTCTAAAATTATATTGACCATCATATCCTTTCACGTTGCACCCGCCAAAAGCAGTTGACACATAAGCTGCATCCGGCGTATGTTAGAAAATGCATGGAAGGAGAGAAATTAATTTACCTGAAATTTGAATATCCATCTGGCCAGATGCGCTCCATTACCGAATTCAAACCGTCGTCCATACACCAAACAAACTCTTCACTGGTATCCGCATCACTCTCCTCGCCGCCGGAAAACTCCTCGAATCCGTACAACTTTGCCGATGATCTCAACACAGTCGCTTTGTTCTCTGATGATATCCGGAAAAGTCCGTCAGCGGCGGCTGAAACGGATCGGATCAAGTCCGCCGATATTCCATGATTCACGATCTGAAAGCAACCGACTACAGTGGCCGGTTCTAGAACCTTTGAAATGGAATTCTTGTCTAGCAAGCTTATTGACTCGAAGTCGATTTCTGGCGGGTCTCCGATTGGGATCTGTCTAGGGAAGATCTGCTCGGGCAGGATGAGATCGGGAACACGAAGCGAGTGTTCGAGAAATTCGGTGATCTCGTCCTCGTTTACCACTGCCGGTCGACGAGCAATCGCATTGCCGATTGGGGAGGGTGGAGGAGCTCGGAAGTCCGGCTGGTTTGCTGGCAAAGCTCCCGGCGATGTTGGCATGGCAGGTGGGAGAAGGAGTAGAGAGAGAGAGAGAGAGAGAGAGGGATGGTTTGATGGCTTTGGAGGATGCTTTTAAGAAAAGAAAAGCGAAGGAGAAGCAATGATGGCATGCCTGGAACGTCCCCGACATTCCGAGGGTCATTACATCGTTCGCGCTTTTTTCTTCTTAATAAATTTTTGGGATAAGTATACTTTTATTAATTAAGCCCGTCGCCAAATTCAACAGTTTGTTTGCAGAAATTCTTTGAATTTGATTCTTCACCTGTTCCATGATTACAGCAAGCGTTAGAACTTTCCATCTCAAGTAATCCCGTTGGTATGAAAATCTGCATCATACAGATCTAGTTCGATTTATAAATTTATTATTATTATTCATGGGAGATGTTTTCAATACACTAGAATTTGGCTGTAAAATCGATGTAAAGAGCGCTCTGTGAGGAGCAGATACCAATTCTCGATTGATGGGTTATGTTGATCACGATCAACCAATCGATTCTATTGATAGGTCCTGTTGATCACAGTCCACTTTTCCGAATATTTTACGAGGACTAGTGTGTTGACTCGTTTGTATCAATTATCAAATCCTGCTCATCCAGTTCAATTGATTTGATGGGACGATTCCATTTTCATTTGGCTTAGGAGGACCTGGCTCAAGGTATCCAACTTTGCTTCAATTTGACTAGCTGGATTTGGATATACTAGCTGGTTTAGCTAACTAGGCCCAAAGAACAAAGATTGTCATCCTCCAAAAGAATGCCAAAGCCCCATATTAGGTTTGAATTTGATTTATGTTGAGCAGAAACTATTAAAGCACTTTTATGTAATAAATTAAGTTCGATTAACATTGACGACGATCGTCCGAACTGAAGCCCAAGCCCTAAACAGTGTAGTGTAAAATGTTCATTGGCCGACACCGAAGCCCGACCCAGTAACAGGTCCCCTGCTACATGACTCCGGATCTGTTCCTCACAGACCTCACAGCATATCTTAGTTGTACATCAAGAACATCTTCTATATTTGTATTTATTATTTATAAGGAGTATTCCCAATTTAAGGTGGGATTTGACTGTAAGGTCGATGTGAGACATATTCTGTAAGGAACAGATCTCAATTCCTGCTACATTATCACTAAGGGCTGATATAATCGGGCCATGCATATTGTTTTTTAAGCTTAATTTGAAAAAGAACACAAAATATAAATACATATAAAATACAAGGTTTTGCACTCTATATATTTATATTTATACTCCTCCTAAACTGTGCCAAAGAATACAAATATAAATATATACAATGAGAATACATACAAAATAAAATAAAATATAAGATTTTACACTCTACAGATATCACATATGTATTTATGCTCCTTCCAAACTAAGCCTTAAGAGCATAAATCCTATTTTAATGAACATGCCCCTGGCCATTGCCATTGGTCATAGCATATCTGATGTGATTCTTTTCACTTTATTTATTTTTTAATAAAAGAGAAGATATAATGGGGAGTGCCGGTGACAGTTTGGACTGTCGGCAGTGGGCCCATTCTCTAGGCCCAAGCCCAAGTATTTTTGAACACTAGAAATAGCTAAGCCTGAAATTATTGTTATGCAGCATCTCAAGCCAGAGCCCAAACCCAAAAGTCTAAATGACTATCGTAAGCCTACTGGTCTGTGGTCATAGCCTAAAATCTATTTGTCAATTTTTGTGCTATAAGAATGGCCTATGCACTTGCTTACTTGCTTATATATATATATATATGAAATATTAATGTTTATCTCCATCTATCTATCTATATATACAAAGAAAATAGAACAAGACTCCATGATATTTGATGGAGGATGATTTGATCCGACCTACTGAAATGATGACACGTGGATCTGACTCAGCACGAGCAACAGCTTAGCGGCCTGGCTTGACTGCGATCAAGTAACGAGTCTATAGAACAGCTCGCTACGCCATAGCTCTCTATAGGGGGAGCTCACTACAACGCGAATTCCAGATCCCTCGAGCTACTGAGAAGGAAATACTCTAAGATTATTTCAGCTCGCGAGCTAGGGAAACCAGCTCACTTAGCACCTGGGCAGAAGAACTGCCCCAAAGACCAACTTTGATGAGGGTCACCTCGAAGTACCCCTAAGAGCTTGCTACAAAGTAGCTCGCAGCAAGGATAGCCCGCTACGAAGTAACTTGCGACTATGATGCGACGTTCTCAAGAAGCTTCCATCTGACAACACCGTACTCGTCAGACTGTGCCACGTCTCTCGACTGACGGCGTAGTCCCTGCCCGATTGACAGTCTACCCCACGTCTCTCGGCAGATGGTGGTGTGCCTGTCCCTTCGGAGACGTGTCACTCAGTCGAGCAGACCGTACGTTGTAACGATCACCTGCGAAGCCCTGGCAAGTAACAGCTGCGACAGGAGCCTAGTGGCGGTTACGCCTGATTTGACAAGAACGCCCCTATAAAAGCCCTTAAAGCGGAGATACAGACTCTCTCTCAGAATTAGATCTGAACTTGCACTCTTACTTGCTCACGAGCTAATTTCAAGACATAGTGATCTAGCGTGATCCACACTCTTAGCCTTTTATACACTCTCTTCTTCCTTCCCAGCGTTCTAACTTAAGCTTCGGAGTATTCCCGCCGAGTAAATCCCCGGGAATCCTTCTTCTTCATCTTCTCATGTGCTGTTCGTTGCCAATAAAGAGCCACTAAGCAGCCAGATAGGAGTGCCTGGATCGTGCCGCATCAATATCTAAATTAGAAAACAAAAATTTTTATCTATATACTATATATGTCTAAGGAAGCATTGACAGTATTGTAAGAGTTCAGATTGGCTCCTCATAGAGAAGGCCCCGCATAAACCCCACATGCATATCTTGCGGTGTATTAGAAACATCTCCTGTATTTGTTTATCATGGGGAGATATTCCCCCCATACAAGGTTGAGATGTACTGTAGCCACGCTCTATGGGGAAGCCCATGCAAATTCGTATTCCAGATATGTTAAAAGATAGAGTGATTTTTATGGATATGTAATCTCGACACGCTCTATGGGGAAGCCCATGTATGTAATGTTGGTTACCTCTGATTTAGGATTCAATCCAACACGGTCTACCAATTTAAACGGTGAACTTGCACTCTACCTTTTCATTTCATCTGGAGCTTAAAAGTGTAAAAATTTGCGATCGACTTTGGGGCTGCTGTGGACCAACTCTCCGTCACCTGTTAGTTAGCCTTGGTCAGATATTTGGACTTGTGGCTATTTGGGTTTAAGGGGTTTCAGGTTCAGGATCTGTTGCACTTCTTCAACACATATTGAATCCAACAATATAGTATAATGGGGCTGCTCAAATTTGAAGAAGCTTTACTAATTGCATGCATGGACTCGAGATTTTGCTGTCAGTTCAACTTAATTATATTTTAATCCTTGTATTTGAACTGTACCATATTTGTATTTGCCCTCTTGTTTAATAGATCTATTATGAATTTAGGCTCAATTTGGAAGAAGTACGTATAGTGCAAAACTTTATATTTTGTATTATTGTATGCATTTGCGTTGTGCATATTTATATTTTGTATTTTTTTAAACTGAACCTAATACTACTGTTCCAATATTTTGTTCAAATTGGAAACTGTGCTGCAACTTGAGCAAATTAATGATTCAAAAAGTTGGGGCGTTATTCCTTATATAACTTGAGATGAGAGTCTGGCCTGCTTTTCCCTTTTTTTTTATTTTCTCAATCTCAGTCCGAACTGACGATCCAGGACCCAGAATGAAACGTTCAATTGAATTGGGGTAGGCCCATCAATCCTGAAGAACAGCCGACATGAAGAAATTAAAAAATAATTGGAGATTTGGATCGAATTGAGCCCAAAATGAAGTGGCTAAAAAGAAATTCCTATCCCAGATTGGTGGACGTATGATGAATTACTATTATCAATGCCATCCTACTCCCATGAGTCCATGAATACTGCGTGAAAACTTGACCGATCGAGGTTGGTTCTTTCAATAGAAGTTTGTCTGTCACGTTCTGTACAGCCTCTGCTGTTCACATACATGACACTTTTAGTCCATATCCAACTATATACATCAGTAAGACAGTAACAGTAACAGTAACAGTGCAGGAGGCATGGCTGTATGAACTAATATGTTATATGAAGAGAGCCTATCCACACCACAAGCTGTTGCAAGTGGACAGTCAAAGTTCTCTATACCCATGAGGACCATTTCGATATTCAGAAGGCAGTTTCTATGATGTCAGAAGGGTATGACAAGGATCAAAGTATTGATACATTTTGATGCGGCAGGCAGAAGGGACGTATCGATGCTTTGTACCATGCATTTTTATTTATTTATGTAGGGTTGAGGGATAGGTTTAAGCACATTTTAACATATAATGTAAAAAAAAAAAATTGGGAATTAACCTTAAAAAAATTGTATATTAACACCTTGCTGAATACAATATGATATGCTCGATATGGGGAATATCGTGTTGATACTTTAAAACTTGAGGTATATATGATATTGAAAATAGAACTTTATTGTGATGATGTGGCAAAAATTTTAGGACTTATACCTTGGCTTATTATTTTCTTTCTTTAGACAAATAATAGTCCATTCGTCATACCATAAAAGCTCCCAACCCTGATAAAGACAGATCCCAGGTCTCTGCAGCTAGACTGCTACAGTTAATATTAGCACCAGTCGAGATGGAGACTTCGGAGACTTCATCTGTGAGAAGATGAGTTTGAGTGAATGATCTCTTCATATGCTGATCAGGAAAAGGCTGTAATGAATTGACTCCCGATTCCGAAACTTTAGAATAAATGAGGTTGAATGTTGAAGTCTAAGATTCTATTAGAATATGGGAGATTTTGGTTGGGTTGATGTAGCGTCATAAGGGTGGTTGATACTTGATACATACATTCTTCCATGTTATGTGTAAAGAGGCGGCAATTTTGACCCAACCCACAGTGAGCGGTTATGGGTGTTTTGATTTGGTGGGGATTAGGTTCTAATTATCCATTGGGCTCAATTCCATAATTCCATTCCTCTCTCTCTCTCTCTGCAAGCTGGATTGCTGGATTGAGTTAGAGTGGAGGTGAATTGGGCCATATGGCCCAAACCCATTTGGATGCAGGATGTATGTAAATGGATGTAAAGTGGGTTGATGAATTATATGGGTGGGTTTGGGTTATAATTAATTCAACTTACACCTCAACGATCAAATTGGAAGCACCACCAGTAGAAACTAGAAACCCTGTCCCCACTGCATGAGTGAATAGTACTATTAAGAATAGAAAGAAGCTCTGTAGATAATGTTCAAATCAGATGGTATTACTTTTGAGCTGAGGTTTTAAATTATTAGTAATAAGAGGGAGTGACAGATAAACAATTCCAAAATATTTTGGGACACTCTTTAGTTATAGTAGAATGATCAACATCCAAAGAAAGAATGCCAACAAGTATCAACGAAGTAGCTCATAAAAATGCACATGTTTGTCACATACAAAACATTTTCAGGTGGTTTATTGAGCAACGATTTATCCACGATCTTATTGTATCTCACTATCCATCCTCTAATATAATTGATGCTTTGGTTTATGTTAAAAAAAAAAAAAACATCAGTAACATTAAATTTGAGGCTCAAATTATAAATACATAAGAAGAGAGTTGGATCTCTTGCCAACAAAAACATGTTCCAACATTCTATCAACATGATTCGATATTGCACATTTCACCATGAGATTGGGATTAGATCACTTGATCGGCTGGGTAGTTTGACAGGCAGGCTGAGCTTGGCCCATTCTAAATCGGGCTTGGACAAAGTTTTAAGCCTAACGGACTTGGGCTCAGGTTCTAAACATCAGGCCCAACTAATTTTTTGGCTTTTTCAAACCCTATATATATATAATAACAAAATTAATAGTGAAAAAGTATGATATATATTATAATATATAGAACGTTATATAATATATAATATATTATTAATAATATAATTAAGGGTAAAATACAAAAACCTCCCTTGTAGTTTTTGACAATCATAAAATCCTATCCTCTACTTTCATTTTAATAAATACCTCTCCTAAACTTTTAAAAAATTCAACAAAAATCTCCCTTCGATCACCTTCTCATATGGAAAACCTACATCTAGCACAAAATCAGCTAGATTGACGAGAATAACCCCCGACATGTAACCGATAGAACTGAAATATTCGAGTGCCTGAGACGCGCTGCCGCTGTATATCGGGTACCCATCCGATAACACCACCAGCTTATCGAAAGTCCGATACTTGCGAGCCACTGCAATGTCCAAGAGGCGCAACAGGGGAGGCTTCTGTTACGGAAGAATGGTACTGGCCTCCTGTTGTATATCGGGCACCTATCGTCATATATCAAGCACCTTTTGATAAATACAAGCGCAACAGGGGAGGCCTGTTTTGATAAATACAAGAGGCCTCTTGCAAGCCCCTGTTGCGGAAGAACGGTACTAGCCTCCCACTATATATCAGGCACCTACCGTCGTCACCACCGTTCTTCCGCCTCTTGCGAGCCCTTGCAATGTTGCCACGATACACTAAGCGGTGGTGGAGTTAAGCCCCGACATGGGTTCATCCTGCAACAACAGACTCGGTTTCATCAACATCTCTTGCCCGATACTGACCCGCTTGTAGGTGATGCTGTCAGAGAACTTCCCCGGCGTAGGTTAGCGTCTCTAGCACGGTGAGGTGGGGATACAGTACGTCATCTTGTGGCACAAATCCGATCTTGAGCTTTATGGATCCGGAGAAGGTCTGCCCATTGTAGGTGATGTTGTCGGAGAACTTTCCCGGAAGTCTGCCTGACAAGGCCGTCAAGAGCGTCTGCTGGATGGGCCGAGCATTGCTAGGAGGTCGCCCGGTTAGACAACCCCAGTAATGCCATTGAGTATGGTCCGTTCAGCAGGCTTGGGTTCCAGTGCAGAAAACCAAAATCCGCCGGACTTCTTCAGCTTTATACTGTAACTCACATCTTCAAACTGCAAAGAACGGATGCATGTACGATGAAATTAAAATTCAAAGATCCATATTTAACTTGAGAGCATGAAGAGCATAAGCTTCATCTGATTACCTTGAGTGTGATAGGGCGCAACGACCCACGTAGTAGTGAGCATTGGCCGCCTATGGCTGTCTGCAGCTGCTCAAGCATCTGATCCTCCAAAGACGGGCTGACGTTATTGGACAAAGCAGGCAGCTCAGAGTGTGGCATTTCCATGATATTGTCCAAGCTGCGGTTCACCGTAGGGACATTATTGTTAGACGAATTAGTACTGATTCCAAGCTCTTGCTTAAGGGGATGCATCATCTTGTAGTAGTCTAGAGAGAAGGTGACCGAGAAAACAGATTAAATGGGTTTGGAAGACAAAGATGAAGTAAGGTTCCAACCCTTTATATATGCAGACAGACGGAGAGAGAGAAAGACATTTCAGAGGTCGTGGACTTTTTAGTAGGTAGGAGGCCAAGCGTCTTTTTTATTGTGAAAAAAGGAAGATTTAACACAAAAAAAGTAAAAACACTAAAAAAACTAATCGGGTTAGCACATGACCCGTCTGACAGTTCGGGTGAAGAAGACGACCTACGTGGGTCAATGAGACCTGTTTTCGAAAAGCCTGAATACGAAATGATGGGTCCAGCCGATCAGGTCCCTAAAAGGGTAGAATGGGTATTTAGAAGAAGTTGCTACATCAGTTTAACATTTTTCATCTGAGAAGATGATGGAAGGGAGGTTTTTGTTGAATTTTTCAAAAGTTGAAGGGAGATATTTATTAAAATGAAACTAGATGAAGGGTTTTTATGATTGTCAAAAAATTCAAAGAGGTTTTTGTATTTTACCCTATAATTAATATAATATAAACTATTTGTTCAAATGGGCTTTAGGCTTTATACAGGACCGGGCTCGAGCTCAGGCCTAGTAGAGGCAAACCTCGGCCTAGCCTGGCCCATGGACAGGTCTGATTAGAGAGAGAGAGAGAATATAAAGAAAGGTGACTTAAAAGGTTAAAATTTAAGAGTTGAATAATTAAAATATGTCAAGTAAGCTATTTGGGTTCTAATCCTTGGAACTAAATAATTAAAATCTTCAAACATAAGTTTATAATAGGAGTTAATAAATAAGATTCAAATTTGATACAGAGGTATCTACTGTATGATTTAAATAAGATGCTAAAAATTAGAGCTTTTAACTCTCACCATTTATTGCTGCATTTGCTATCCACAGGAATAGCGTTTTTTTCAGGCTGCACAAACAGACTGAGAAGCAATTGGTGAAGAAGAGAAGAAGAGATGGCAGTGCATAGTTGACTTAGTTGCCTAGGCGAGTGACAATTTTGGTTAGAAATCTTGCAACATTTGCGAAAAAGGCTGAATTTGGAAAGAATATAAATGCAAATAGGTAGAGTGCAGAACCTTATATTTTGTATGTATTTTACATTGTATTCTTTTCAAAGTGAGCCGAAGTAGGTAATGAGCTATGTATATATAATGCCAATACAACAGATGTAAGGAACGTGGCTGACTAATGGCATTGGATTTTCTTTCTTCACATTCATCTTGTGTGAGCACTTAAATTAGATGAGATGGGGTAATTAATATACTACTTTCATAAGTTAGGAGTTTGGGCAGTTTCTTTTGGTGAAGTCACAAATCCCAAACGTTTTGGAATTTAGTTATAAAAAGCACCATCATGTATGGACTGTGAACTCTTCTTATAACTTATCCACCTCTTTGGCTGGAACCTTTCCTACTTTCCTAGCTCTTGTTTCTTCGCATTAATATATATATATTTTCTTTTTTTGTTTTGAGCGAACTGTTATAACTTTGATCATCACAAGTTAGGTTTTGGCTTATGTTGGAAGAGGAATGGAGCAACTAACAAGTAACAAGCCCCTAATAACGACTTAGACACACATAAATGCATTTTCATATGTTACGCCCCGTAGACGGGTCAAAATTGCGGGGTTGTTGGTGGTAGGTCAGTTTTGAAAACCAATGACTCGGTATGACCCAATTTGTGTCAACTCAATCACTCTGCTCTTGTTGTCGGTCAATTAATTTGCATTAATCAATTTAATTGAAATGACAAGCAATCCATTTACAAATATATATATATATATGCGTTTGGAGAGAACTAAATTAAGATTAGAGTCAAATTTGACAAAGTAGATCCATCTTAATGTGAGTCCGGGTCTGCTACCCACACCACATCTACAAGGTACTTCATGGGGAACTAAATGTGTTGTGGGTAGGGTATGCGCATCCTCCTGTAAGTAGCATATTTGAATTCATAAAGTTTACTCCAAATAGAAAGATGGTTACCTTAATAAGCATTTTATTAATCATCCAACATCAAAAGAAAAATAACATCCAAACAAGGTTCATACAACCTTTCCCACTAAACCGTGCCCAAAATTATTACCAAAAATAAATAAATAAATAAATAATCGAGAAACGAAGAAACACAACAACATTAATCAGTATGGAGCATAGGGAGTCTCATATAATCACACAACTTCCCATGGTAGGTCATGAAAGCAGTTGAGAAATTGGAATCTCTGATCGGAGAAGGCTAACCAATTTGCACATCTATTCCCTTTGTGAAGTGTATTTGCCGATGTGTATGTATATGATTTTGGATTTTGGAAACAACAATAATTGCTAAATCAACAAAATAAGTTTAACTATTGAGTTGATCTATTGAATCAAGTGAACTGAACCAAATTTTAGGTTAGACTCATTGAGCTTTAAAACTATGATATGCATTAGTTCAAGTGTGAGCAAATTTATCTTATGAGTTATGACCATGATGATAGCATAAACACCTTTAGATGGTATTTGGATATTTTTTTTTTACTCCTTGTTGTTGAGTTGTTTTACTTTTGCCTCAATTAGCTAGTAAGACGTCACTAGAAGAACGTATCTACAATATTCCTAGTAGAAACCTGTTACCCCCAACTATGGTAACATCAAATATTATTTCCATGATCGATCACCCATCACATGGAGACAAGGGGATTTGTTGCATTTGTGTTTTTTTTTTTTTTTTTTGTATATAGAAGCATTTCCAAACAGTGCTTATGTGGCAAGTTAAAAGAAATACAGTGGCAACACCTTCATATTCTGTCACCAATGAATGCATTGGTTGGGCTCATAAACAGTAAATAAATGATCAGATAGATCATCACTTTGTTATGATATTAGACCATCACTTATTTTTTGAAGGGATAGACACTGGGATCACCTTCTGATATGAAATGCATGTGTGTTGTTAAAGAAAACCCATTATATATATATATATATATATATAATGGGTTCGACTATGATATAAAAAAGATATGATATCTTAAAATTTTTTAACCAATCAAATGATATCATAAAAGTGATAATCAATCAAGTGTTATTTATCAAAATTCATGGGTGGAATTTGATTGGTCAAAACCCTTCGGATACCATGTCTTTCCGGCATTATAGATTTTCCTCTCTCTCTATATATATTCTAGAGATATTCTCAATGGGAGGTATTATCAACCAATGGAGCATTGTTTTAAATTTTATTAAAAGAAATCAAATTGTATTAATGAAATCTGCATTAATTTTTGAAACGTAAAAAGAGTCTTTTTAACTTTGGCAAGCAACAAGTTGTAAGAAAACACTCACTTAACCATGAATCTCATCAAGAGTTGTTGAAGACATTTATTTATAAAGTTATTAATTTAAAAAAAATAAAATATATGTAGATAATATAGAGCTATTATTTTAACATAATCCTAGCCTCCCTACTAATTATAAGAAAAAGAAAAAAAAAAAAAACTCATACGCATGACTTTAAATTGACGTAAGTTGTGAGATCAAACAAACGAAGTAGAAGATAAATCAAATAAACAATTCAGATTTCAGTTAAGACAATTAATCAATCACCTACGAGCCCAGATTTTCTACTCACTTTTTCTATTCATTCTATACCCACGGTGAATTGTAGTCATACATCTTTAAATTTATAATAGAAATGTGTGACAGCAATTCAGCTCGAAGACCCCATTAAACAAAATCAGCGGTGTACATGTTGATTGATGATGATCGATGACCGGCCATAGTTGACCAATGATGGTTTTCTGACTTATTCATCATCTGTATGAACGGGACACGTCGATTTTTTTCCTGGACATTTTGAGTTGACGAATCTGGTCCGTTCTATCTGGGCGGCTAGGCCCTGGGCCTGGGCTCTGCTCTGACTGTGGGCTCCATTTCATTAGGATTTAGGGGTATAGGTCCCAACAAGCAACTATCACTTTTTTTTTATTTTTTTCCGGTGTTGTGGTCTACATTAATAAAGTGGGGAAACCTTTTTCTATACAAGACATGATGGAATTGACAAATATGATCTTATCTGGCTGTTAGTATTTTTGATCTCCCAGTGGGACCGGTCCGGGTAAAGAACAAAAGACTAAAGAAAGTTTTAAGTTGACTGTATTTGTGGTGGAGTGGAGCCTCGAGACTTGTGGGAAATTTGGGGTAAAGTGAAACAGCGGCCAACAGGACGATCAGGATCTATCATCTATGGTCTTTGGAGGCTGCGCGACTTCTCATTTTAGAGTATTAGACTATTAGTTGGGGTATTTATATAATCATTTATATCTATATTATTTTAAAAAGGAACGGTCTCAAGAATATTTTTGGAATTTTTTAAGGATAATATTTATCTCTTTATATTTAAATTTAATAATAAAAAAATAAGGGCAAATAGGATAATTTGTTCTTGATATTAAATAAGTTGAAAAAAGGTAATTTAAAGATATTCAATGCATTAAATCCTATCTCGTTAAATCAAATATTTAAGTTATTAACTTGCATTCATGTTCATTGAATCATATATTTAACTCATTTTTATTTCTTCTCATTATTAAGTTTTATTAATTAAATTTATACTTAATAAATTAATAATTTCAATAACATAAAAGCTTATACCTTTAAAATCTATCAATCAAAAATAGTGTTTTCATCTAAGTGGTGGTAAGAAATTAAATCATTTTGGGTCAAATGGGTTAATCCATGTTGCCACGATTAAATAATAAAATTAAAAAATAGATAAAATGAAAAAAATAGAAATTAAAAAAATAGAAATTAAAAAAATTGGGAACATATTTAACATATATATAAAACAATAATAAGTATGTTAAATAAGAAATGCTTTTGTTAATGATGAAAATGGAATGTAAAATTTAAATACAAAATATTAATTTTAATAGTATAAAAATAAATATTTTGAAAAATAATTTGAAAACAAAACCATTTTCTTCCCTCCCAATGGTGGGCAAGCAATTTGACCATTTGGGGTCAAATAGATTAATAAATAATGTCATAATTAAATAATAAAAAAATAACTATGAAATGTAAGAAGTATTTTTATTAATGATGAAAATGGAAAGCCAATTTCAAAATCTACCTAGAAATTAAATGATTTTATAGTCAAATAATAAAATAGAAAATACAAAGAATCACAAAAATAAAAAAAAAAGATAAGAGAAAATTTTGGGTACATATCTAATGTTATATATTTATAAAAAATAAAATATTGTGTACATCTCTAATATTGCACATTCATTATATTGAACAAAAATAAGTTTTATACATAAGAAATGATTTTATCAATGATGAAAATGTAATGCAAAATTTAATGCCGACCTAGAAATCAAACAATTTTTATTTTTAGATGGTGGGTTAGTGGTTTGAGTAAAATGATACCATAGACAAACAAAAAATTAAGTGTGATAAGTAAAAAATATCTTATATAATGTAAATGAAATATATAATTTAAAGGAAAAATTATAGTCAAAGTCGGTTGTACATTTAAAATTAGGTTGCAAGTTGGTCCAAAAATCAACCAAACTCTAAAAATCAGTTCTACATTTCAAATTATAAAAACCCTCGCCATGTCATTAGAGGCTTATGTGGCTGTTGCCAACATGGGACTCTTATTCCATGTTGGACACAAAAGAAAACCTATATCGAAAATAGGTTTTCAGTTTTTCTCCCACTCCCTCTATATCTCAATCTCCCTCCCTTCTCTCTCTCTCTCACAGTCATCTCTCAATCTCCCGCTTCCTCTATCTCTCCCACTCTCTCCCTCTCAGTCAAAATCTCTTTCTCCCTCAATCTCTATTATTCTCCAATTGGTGTAAATTTCATAGCCAAGAGTTTCTTATGAATTTTATCAATTTGGTGTAATAATTTTTGAACCATATCAAGTTGGTCTCATGTTCTTTTATATGATCTGATTAATACCATATAAGTGTATAAGAAAATAAAAAAATAAAAAAATGAGAGAGAAAGGGAAAGAAATTGAGGGAGAACGATAGAAATTAAGGGAGAAGGAGAAATCAACCGAGAAAGAGAATGAGAGAAATTGAAGGAGAACAATAGGTAGTGAGAGAGAATGAGAGAAATTGATATAAAGAATGTAAATACAAAAACCAAAAACCATTTTTATTTATTTTCAAATTACATAGTCGTTGAGCAGATAAAAATGACTGTGAGTGAAAGAGTGTGAGGGAGATTGAGAGAGAGAAACTAAAAACCGCTTTTTTATTTTCCAATCACCCAACATTAAAGGGCAATTTCAGTATAAGTTTTTTTATTGTGTCCAATATGGATTAAGAGTCCCATGTTGGCAATAGCCACCACATAACCCTCCGATGACATGGTGAGGGTTTTTATAACTTGAAATGTAAAGCCATTTGTTAGAGTTTTGTTGGTTTATGTACCAACTTGTAACCAAATGTAAAGCGATTATAATTTTCCCTAATTTAAAACTAATCCGAAGCAATGCTATTTCTTATCTAGATGGTGGGTCAATGATCCAACTTTTCAAAAAAACACATGATGTCATAATTCAATAATAAGTATTTAAGTTTATTTTTAACAATATTGTTACTTTATTTTTTTCAATTTCTATCATAACTATGATATATCTAAAATTCAAGTAATTAATATGAATAAAAATTTCTCACGTGCAACACATATACTTAATTACTAGTAAAAATAAAAAGTGATATGTATTTTCTTTGGTACGACTTGAAGCTTCAAATTTCAAACCCACAACCGATTCGAAAAGTGGAAATGCAACTCTCAACCTAAGGGGTTAACTTTGACTGTAGGGGCCAACAGCATAGGCTGTTGAAACAGTTTCTGGGCTGAATACGTTTTGGGCATTTAACTTGTTTATGTTCATTCTTTGATTTATAATAAAATTAAATTAAGAAGTAATTATTAATTTACCCATTCTCATATTAACGTGAGATTTTCAGAAATTCTCTCAACAGCCTACACTGTTGAGTCCCAACAACTAACGTTTTTCCCAACCTCAGAGTGAGAACTGGGGAGTGAGGACCCACCCAAACCGAATTAATACTTTTTTCTAGGCTCACTTGGACCCTTGTTTGATGGTCATCAATAACAATAAGACAAGGTCGTAGGACTAGGAAAGTATGTCTATTATGTCTTTCTTTATTTTTTTAATTGTGCGGAGGGGATATTTCGGATCCAGTCCGTTTGTATTAAAAATGGGTTTTGTTGGAATCTATAGTTTTATACAATTTTAAGACACATGAAAGGTGGGTTATTTTTTTTCTTATATCAGCCAAAAAAAAAAAAATATCAGTCTCCAGTCACTTATACATGGAGGATCCGATGGAGGTTGAATACTTGGAAAAGCAGTAGCTAGTCAAGCTACCAAACAAGCACTAAAGTGGAGGCAGGCAAGGCTGTCAATGGATGGGGTGGACCTGATGGAACTGAACTTATCCAATTTATATAACATATTACGTCTCCGGATTATAATTGGGTGGTTCTGAATTTTGATGTTATTTGTCGAATATAATTAATTAGATGAGGATCAGAAGGATTGGTATGGGTGTTACAATTTGAAAGCAGGCTGCCAATATAATTATGGTTGGATCTTATTGAGTCATAGTTTTGATTAATGTGGTTGATTATAGATCTCTTATTTTATTACATTTTTAAGGCTGGTTGGAGACTGGTTATGTATTTTTATTAATTGGTTTAATATTAGCTTCATCTTAACTTTATCCTCGACAAGGACCAGGTGCTATACGCTAGACGCAGTCAATGGAGTGGTGAATTGGTAACAGGATATACATACAGATACAGGGCC
The DNA here is from genome assembly GCF_055504915.1 of Nelumbo nucifera. Classification (NCBI taxonomy): domain Eukaryota; kingdom Viridiplantae; phylum Streptophyta; class Magnoliopsida; order Proteales; family Nelumbonaceae; genus Nelumbo; species Nelumbo nucifera. The sequence goes on along the minus strand of NC_142654.1, from coordinate 6,939,119 downwards.
CAGAGGCACACAATTAAGAGAGTCTGCCTTTTTGAGGTAATAACCCATAAAACAGATATCTACAATATTAAAATGGGTCATTGACTCATCGTGGCCTCTCTATCTAGCGACGATATAGATTAATGTCGTATGTAAATGGATTTTCCTCTATTTCTAAACTCCTTTAATCCTTATACCTGTTTAGGGGTTCAAGTTGCACAGATTGGGCCGGATTTATGGTTAACCCAGGTCCGACCCTAAAATTTGGGCTTAAGGCCTGAGCTCAAGGTCAAGTCCAATCTTTCTAACTCAATCCTAGCCTATACTATGATTTGATTCACTCAGGTTAAATTTAGACTGGATTTGGGCTACCTTAAGCCTAGGTTCGGGCCCAATTTGAAAAATAAAAAGCCTGACTTCTTGGGTCCAAGCCCAACCCGATGACCAAAAATGAAAGTCCAACCCATATAAAATTTCATGCTGGGGCTTGGTCCGCCCAAGTTGCACCCCTATCCTCGCCTCTAACATCTTGAACTTCAACATGATAGTCAAGGCAACCCCTACCTTTGATTGGAGGGATTATCTCATTAATGGGAAGCCCGAGGAGTTTATTGCAATGCATACACAAAAAATTCTATAAACTATGTATTTTTTTTTTATTTTTTGTGTTTATATTTTTTTGTTTTTTTATTATTAATTAGATGAAGTCATGCAGATTACAAAATCCAAATCTAATTACATAAACACCTCAACCAAATATGTGATAATTAGATCAAGTTGTGAAGTTTCAAGTATCATTGATAGGCCTACTTTGATGAGATTCTTTTTTTTGTAATGTTTTAACTTTTTTGGTGCATTTTTTTTTTCATTTATCAAAAAATGTAAGATTTAAATAGAGGAAATTGAATGAGGTAAAAATTAATAGTTTAATTTACAATTTAGCTCTCACAATTAAATAGGGAATAAATTAAAAAATGATAATTTTAGTCAAAAGAAATTTTTACAATCTTATCCATATTTTTAATAGTAGTATAAATATAGAATTATAGATGTGTTCAATTTAAATCTCATAATTAAATAACAACTAAATTAAAAAGTGGATTATTTTAGTTAAAAGAAAGTTCTACAATCTTATCCATATTTTTAATAGGAGTATAAATATAGAATTATACATGTATTCAATTTTTCTATATATTTTTTTTTGTATTTCTATGTATAAAAATAGTTTCGATAGACCACACTTACTTTTTGTTTAATATAATAATTATATGATATGATATATGTGATTGAATGGTTTTTTTTTTGCAAAATTTATATAATTTTTATTATTTATTTATGGCATTAAATACTAACACATTTGATTCAATATGTGCTTGAATGTTTTATGTTTCAGCTTGCATGGAATTGCACCGGCCATAATACACCGACCGAGTAACCAGCTACAAAGCGTCCTTCACTGTCCCTTATAATGCCTCCGCCTCCACCAAGACCTGAATTGCCCCTATAAACTCCATCAATATTAAGCTTGAAATAATATCGAAGGGGGCTTTGCCTTTTAATCCACTTTACCCATTTAGGGCGAACCTGTTTGATAGTAATTTGAAGAGCAACAGAGCATGCATCTATCATCAACCTACAAAGCACGAGGACCATGAAGTATCTTATTCAACTCCATAATCCAAAGTTTATGTGGGTAATGACTTGAGAGGCTGAAATTGCCTTTCCATTGAAAACCCGTCTGCATCTCTCAACCCAAATCTCCCATAGGATAATAGAAGGCACCTTTCTAAGGATTTGGCTCCTTTGAGAAGGTGATCCACAGAGACTCCACCAATTTCGAACCCGATCTCGAATATGTTGGGAACGAGATATGTGGATTTCAAAGATGTTAACAAAAGAAATCTCAACATTTAGAAGCAAGCAGCACCGATGAGAATAAGTGGTGAAGAGATTCTTGATCCGAATTTCTACAACAAACACATTTGGAAGCAATAGGAATCCCTTTTCTTTTAGTTGCCTCATCAACAGCAAGGGCATTGTTCATAAATCTCCACATAAAAACAAAAATCTTATTAGTTGGAAGACCCGACTCCCAAAAATATGGCTAGACCAATTGATATTTACACCGGTTTCTCTAACAATATTGTTCCAAGCTGTAACCACTGAAAAATTACCATTGGAATTACAGGTCCAACCCAGACGATCCAAAGACTGACTTCGTTTGATCTTAGAGTTGATAGCCAAATTCCTAATAATCTCATCCACATTGAAACTTTCTGGAAAATGCCAAGATCCATCCGGATTCAGATCCTCATCAAGCTTGAAGTCGATAATCCCATTGCTTAGTTGTTTCGATTAATTCATAACATAAAAGACCACGGCCAAACCTATTATGGTACCAAAATGAAATATCACCATTCATTCCCAATGGGCCATATAGTTACATCTCTAACCTGAAGAATTCCTTTCCAAAACTTAGAGGAGTTGGAGGTTAGAGATGTCGGAAGGTAATGATTTGAGCCAAGATATCTAGATGTGAATAATAATCAAGCCCACATTGTATTCTATTTGATTAGCTTGAAACAAGCCTTGATTCTCAAGGATTTTGAAATATCAAATAGAGAAGAGATACCTAAACCTCCTTCCTTGAAAGGCTTACAGATATGTTCCCAACTTCGCCAATAAAGTCTGTTGCCACAGCGCTTAATAAATGAATGGACATGCTTTGAAGAACATGTTTAATCAAAAGCAATTTACCCCCCGAAGACTAAAGTGTTGATTTCCATCCTTTGATTCTTTTCCGGACTTTAGGTATGAGACCATCAAAATCCCTAATCCTAGGGGATTTTCTGCCTATAGCAAAAGCAACATAATTTTGTTGATGTTTCAGTTATTTTTGTTTTCAAAAAGCAAAATGTGTTGTTAAGTGCACTCTTAACTTAAGAGGTGTGGTGTTATCCTCATTGTGAATGGTTTTATTTTTCTAAAACAAAAAACAATGCCACAGCGACAATTGTGACATTTGTTTCTGTTTTCAAAAACAAAACCATACAAATCAGCTATTACCTCCTTAGGATGTGGTTGGTTTGAAAAAAGAAAAGGTATACATAGAAAGGAAGGAAAAGATAGGGAAATCTGTACCTAATTTTCTTACTTTCCCTTTCTTTTCCTACCTTTTTCTCTCTAACCAAATGCACCAATAATGTCCCAAATCAAATAAAAGAAAAAGAAATAATCTAAATGCTTCAAGACTTACCATTTGGATAGTGGGTCTCAAACAAAATATGTAGACATGAGCTTCCTCCTGTAGTGAATAAGGGATCATTCACCCATTCCCACTAAAACGTTGGATATAAGCAAGAGCAAATTTGTTTTCTAATTAAGCAAGTAAAGCATATGTCTCCGGTCTCATTTTTCAGTCTCAAATGAATGAAGATTGGTGAACATCCTGCAAGTGGGGAAGGAACCTACTTATTAACCCTACAAAGCTTAAAAAGTTTATTTCCTAAATCTCTCATTTACTTTTTGACATTTTCTTAAAGTTATCTTGACTTTTCTGTATCTCTAAAGACCCTATATATTCCGTCAAATCAATTTGGGTGATTGAAATAGAAATGGTCCACATTCACCATTATAAACTAACTTTGATGACCAATCTACCTAGTAATTAATGTTTTTCATTAATTTATTTCTCTCCCTAACTTGTTTCATCCCCAATTTTTTATGCTTACCATCTCACAACCCACAAACAGTTCAAGTTTCTACCAGCAAAAATTTGATAGGGGCATTTGGAAGTATTGAAAAGTTAAGAGTAAGTTGGAATAGTGGAGGGGAGTCTCAAATAATAACTCATATTAAAACAAAATTAATACGACTTTGAATTTTGGGTGCTAAAACAAACTTTCAGAAACTTCTAAGACAAAGAATCCTCACTTTCACACGAAAGGCCTGTTAACTACTTAACCTCGTTTCCTGCTTCATTCGAAAAAATCTAATACATTTTATTTACTATATATAAATTTTCTTAATTAATTATGATGCTAAATACTAATTGTTATGCAAGGTGCCACCTGTCTAATAAAAATAAAAAATAATAATAATTAATTAATTAATTATTTTCAATCAAATTGAAAAGGATTGGATCTGATAGACACAACATAGGAAGCATATTCAATGAATACTTTATAAATATTTTGACATTTGTTAAAAGTTGTCTTTAATCTTATAATACTGCACTCCACCTCAGAATTCTGAATTCCATTGCACACCTATAATAATTCAAAATCTGAAAATATTCATTTAACATGCTTACAATGACATATGAAAAAATTTCTGAAACAACCTAAGTTTCAAATAATCAAATGAAACCTTAATATATATTTATATACATTGAGATGGCAACTAGCTGTAAAGGAGAATAAATTAAAGACAATAATCAAATGAAACCTTAAATATTAATATTTTTGTAAGACCTGCTAGCTAGTCCTAGGAATTAATTTATAAGCAAACTGTTGAACATATAATTAGAAATCTTTGTAAACGATAATTCGGAACCCTAGAAACACAGTATATATAAGAAAATAAAAGTATATAGCGCTTTAGAATATAATCTGTAGGTCTGAAACGATGTAAAGTTACAACTTAAAAAGGTCAATCCTGTGAACCCCACCGAAGACTTTGAAACTCCATCCACAAATTCTTTAGATGTGCTGTAAACCTTACAAATGAAATCGGGTTTTGAAATTAATTGCATCGCCTTGCTCTTGCAACTGCGTTAGAGTACTTATGGAAGGTTACGTTTTTGACGTCAATACATTAAATAAACAGTCATTCGATCGGTTAATGAGAAGATTTGAAACAACACTTAAAACGGAATTTCAACAGAGATAGAGCGCTTCTGCCTTGTAGAAGAAAGCACAACTCGGTTGGCCTCTAAGTCAGGATGTGGCTTCCTGTTCGCTCAGAAATTAAATGAGAGGATTTTCCAAAGCAAAAAAAGAAGACTTCCTAACGTGAGTTTGAGTTTTTTATGTTGCCACTTGGATCCTATATATCTGAGTAGGTACTCGTTCTTTTTGTCATTTTTACAAATAAGGGATAGGCGATCTTTTGTCACCACATGAATTTCCTCTCCTTCAATTTTCAGAAGAACAAGAGTCAGTCCAGCACAGAAAAATAATGGAGTTGATTTTCATGGCCACTTGGTATATCGTTAGGTGAGGACAACTCTGGGTCGGTTGGTTGGACTGGACGAGTTCCAATTGGAGCACAAGCATTAACTGTTCGAAGGTTAACATGCAACCACCACCACCCGAATATGGCACATTGGCGACGAGGGTCAAAGTGTCCTTTTCTTTTTTTCCAACTGAAAAGCTACGTCTTGTCTACAAAATGCTGACAGAGAAAAATTATGATTACAATACGTGTGATATACTCATCAATTAGCTAAGTTGGTCTCCAACACACGAAGAACCCTACTCACACCTATACAACGGCTATACATGTTATGCATAGAGAAATATTTCCAATGTGTGGGCATGGATAGGGTTATTCTGGGTAGAAGATCCAAATGCACACAATTGGGATTAATTTATCACTCAAACCCATAACATCCAACCTTGGTAGCAAAATTTGATCCCAAGTAAGATTGCAACTTGAGCCGGGTTGGTCCAAATCTAATTCTAAAAGTTGGGTTGGATTGGGTTGAGTTGATGTTTGGGTTAGGGTTAGGATTGAAATTCATGAATCTGGCTTTACTTTGGGTTGGGTTAGGGTTGACCCCTTAGCCAATTCGATCCAACCCAAATCCAACTCTATAGTATATTAATATATAAATATATGTAATATAATATACATTGATTTGTTTAGAGGCATGATATTTGTATAGCCCCCACCACATAGTATCCTAATAAAAAAGACTAAAACCTTAATAACATTATTTTATGTTTTCTTTTGAAAATTTTATGCTTCATCTCCTCTACGTTGTTTACCACCCAAAAAAGATCTATCGTAAGTCATAACTCATAATAGACTATAGTCATTTATAACACTTTTTTTTTTTTTGAATTTTGTACCAGAAGAATAAAAAAAAAGCGTTAACAAACAAATACTAATAAAATATAGGATTAATATATGTAGTGAAAGTTGAGTTAAGATATAAAATCGAAAAATTCTATGAGGTCTTAAGAGATAGGAAGAAGGCTGGGTTAGACCCAACCTGAGCCCAACCCAACCCAAAATTAACTTTGGATTGGGTTGAGTTAGAGTTGAAAGAATTTAGTTAAGGTTAGGGTTAGGTTTGGATTGGATTGGTCAGGTTGAATTAGGATTAGAATTGAAATTTAGAATTTAGGATTAAACTAAGATTGACCTCAACCCGACTTACGGCCCTAATCCCAGGTGTACACTCCAAATGGCGAGAGAACCTATTAATAGAGTCATCACCAGTTGCTACATCATACCTGCACCCTGTTCTGTCCCAACCCATTGATCCCTTGTGTGTATAATGCATATATACCAAAAAATTATATTAAATATATTGTTCACCCAATTAAATAAATTCTTACACAATTAGTAAGTCGGGCCTCTAATAACAATGTTAAAAGAAAAGCCAAGGGTTGGAATACATAACTTCCACTATTCAATAATCTGTACTTGCAATTGACCCAAATTGCTTTACTTCTTTGGTTAAAATTGATAACACGCCTGAACACAATATCAGTGATCGCAATGATCATAGCAAATCGGGACTCGCCAAAATGTCACTAATGTCTCCCTACCCTTTGACCCTAAGATCAAGAAAGGGACATTATAAAATCCAATGGCTAATCACTTTCATTATTTTTCATACTTTGTCTATTCCTCTTTGGTCCGTTCACTCGGCCCATAAAACTAGATTTTTATTTTTAGAATACAAAGCGGGTGTAAACATGCTATGGAGTTTGGATGTTATATATAACATTAGACACTAGGGGGTGTAATAAAATTAAGGCCCCGTTTGGTTGATTGGAATAGAGGTCTAGAATCGGAATTAGAATGGCTGTTCTGATTTTATTTATTTGGGTGGGGGGAATTGGAATTTCATTCTCATTTTTGTTGGAATGACAATCTCCCGTTTGAGAGAATGGTTATTCCCTGTCTCTTTCTTAAGAATGAAATTAAATTGATCTCATTCCAATTAATTCCAATTCACACCCATTCCTATTTGAATCAAACAGACTATAGAAATAGATATTCCGATTCTAATTCTGATTTCGACTGTGAACCAAATGGATCTTGAGTTGAACCGGATTTTGGCATATCTTTACTTGGTTCCATTAAATATTCCTACATTTTAATTCAAATTTGGCTAAAAAAACTAATATGTTCTTATATTTTACAAAAGTTAATACAATATATTCTAATTGAGTTAGGTTTGTGAACTTTCAAGCCAAACATTTTATTAGTTGAATTCAAGTTTGGTTAATTAATTAAACTTACTCAAAGATTCGAACTTGATTAGCATCAAATTCAATCAAGCCTAATTGAATTCGAGTATAAAGTATTCGATTAAAACTTAAACCCCTAATAACCATAAGAGCTGAGAGGCGGTTAGAAATGAATTTGGATATGCTACCCACATGTTAAATCTGCAGGGACAGGGGAAGTCATGTATGGCTGGTCCTAGGGCTGTCAATTGCATTGGATTTGGTCCAATCTGATCCAATCATAAATGGATCAGGTTCAATCTAATCCAATAAAAGTTTTTGACCAATTTGGACCGGTCCACTTCAATGTCTGGACTGTTTAATCTGTTCAAATTCATTTTGATTTAGATTGGTTTTAACTCAAACCCGATCCATTTATATATACATTCTTATCGTATATCAATGGGCCAGATATTGACTTAGTCCAATCCAATTCAATATAAATTTGTTATGAATGGACCAGGTCTAATCCAATCTAATAAATATTTTAGACCAAGTTGGTTTAATTCAATATATTTTATTGGTCCGTCCAATCCATCCAAATTGATTTTGGACTGGACGAGATCCAATTCAAAACCAGTCCATTGACACCGGTTCCCCCAATAGTTCCGCTCCTGTAAATCCACACATCTCACATACAACAATTCCATCACGAGATAGAGATATTTGAGACTTGGGACAGTCATTTTCGTGTTAATAAAGGTAAATTTGGATATATTACCTAAAGACGTTAAAGCAACACATCTCACGTACAATTCCATCAAGCATCAACGAGACTATAATATAACCTAGTTATTGGTTGAGATGGCCACTTAGTGTCCATTCAAAGAATTGGAGACATGGGGAGGCCAGGCTCTCCATAATAAGATCATAGATTTCATATTCGTCCTCTTTTGCCCCATGCATGTGCATACCCCTAAGTCTTCTAATACCAACAATAAAAAAAAAAAAAAGAATGATATATGCGGCTGCAACAACCTGTGAGTAGACAGGGTAGGTGTAGGTTAGCATCTTTTGGACAGCAGATCCGGTCTATCGTTAGTCGTTAGAACTCTCTACCCTGCACAAAATGGAGAAACTTTGGCTGTCTACGTTCGACAGCTTGTGCTACTGTGTTAGGGTCCACCGCATAAAATGAATAAACGTGGCGCACAGGGAATTCTATTTGCAGCACAGGCTGTCTGTAAAAAAAAATTGGGAGAATGACCAATCACCCAGATCAAAATTTTATAGCCCTAAAGAATAGAGGCTCGGGGGAGAGGGCTAGTAGTAAGGGGGCATTTAACCGTACTTCTCCGAAAAAAATTTTCTGAATGAGTGATTGATTGAAGACTGGAGCCGCCACTGGGGGGCATTTTTGATATTTTGAAATGGTCACCTTCGAGGCTCGGATCCGGAAAATTTGACCACTCTCTCTCCCTTGGCCTTGGAGCAAGTAAACGTACAAAACAGGAAACAGGGACGAAACGCAGCCAACCACCACGTTTCATTTCATTTTGGATTAGTCAAACGTGTCATGCCATAATTTTTTAATTTTTTTTATTTGCTATTCTCCTTCATTTCTTCTGAGCACTCAATTTTTCCACGCTCTGACCAAATGCCCCCCAACGCTTCTCAACTTTTAACCCATACCAATAATGCTATTATAAATACCACTCCCACACTCCTCTCTCAAGAGACCGACTCCTTCACAGCTCTCTGATTGCTCGTGTCGTGTCCCAACTCTTTCTTCCAAAGGAAGACAGAGTTCCAACTTTTCAAGAGCTGTTGAATACTGGAAACATAATAGGGAGTTGTTCTGAAAATCTTTGCTCTGTAGCTCCAAATCTTCTGAACCTACCTTCTTTGTCGAAGACAATTCAGCTTCCATTCAATTCTTTACAAATTTGTCTTCTCTCTTTTACGTCTCCGTAGCTCAGTATCCGTGTATAAATAAATACCTGGGTACCCTTTTTATTTCGTTTCGGTTTCTTTGTTAATTTAGAAGTGGAAAAATAAAGACAAGATGGAGGGATTCGAAAGAGTGTGGGATTCGGGAAGGCGAGCAAGTCGGAACATGAGTAGGAGCATAAGCAGGAATATGAGCAGGAGTAATTGGGGCATGGAAGACGTGTTTACCAGGTCCATGGGTTCAAGGAGGAGCAGACATGCCGACGAAGACGAAGAGGCTCTGAAATGGGCTGCTTTGGAGAAGTTGCCCACGTATGATCGCCTCAGAACTACTATCCTGAAATCTTTTGTGGATAATGAGAATCAGGGGAACAAGTTCGTTCACAAGGAGGTCGATGTTCGCAAGCTCGACATGAATGATCGCCAAGAATTCATTGAAAGAATCTTTAAGGTCGCCGAGGAAGATAATGAGAAGTTCCAGCGAAAGCTCAGGAACAGAATCGACAAGTGAGTTTGTTTCTCTATCTCTCTCTCTCCCCCCATCTTTAATGGTCTTCTCTCTTATTATTGAACTTCTTTTTGTTGCGCTTATCTCTCCGAATTTCTTCTCTGAAAGGCATTGAATCTCTATTTCAGTGGTGGTTTCCAGGAGAGTTTGATGGTTAAAAGATAACTGACCCAGTTTTATTTGACTACTGGTTTTCTTAAATTAATTGGTTTTGATGTTCATCATTAAGAAGGGTTGCTGGATTTGTTGAACCCCCTAATCTTTTAAATATTATCTCTGACTTGGTAGTTTCAGTTGTTCTATGTCATATTACAACTACTCTCTGTAATATATATATATTTATTTATTGACAAAACAAAGGAATAAAGAACAATTCAAGGTGATGGGTTTCTATCTTTATTCTTTTCTTTTTCTTCAACTTAACTTCAACTTAATTCCCTATTAACTTTTCTGCTAAGTAATGACTAATGAAGGAGTTGATTCTGTCGTGCCAAAGTTGTTGGCAAATCGCAAATGGTCTGACTGTGCCCATGGCTTCAGTTTTTTCTTGGTTTGGTTATAGGCCAAGTCAATTTTTATGGGTTGAATTGACTCGATTGAACCGTGTTAAAAGCATTTTTGTTCTTATACTTGTACTGGTCACAAACTGTTTTTTATTTTGTTTTTTTAATAACCATTTCAACTCTTTTTGGTTGCAGGGTGGGAATTCAACTTCCAACAGTAGAAGTAAGATTCGAGCATTTAACAATTGAAGCCGATTGCCATATTGGCAGCAGAGCTCTACCCACACTCCCCAACACAGCTAGAAACATTGCAGAATCAGTTCTAGGTCTGCTTGGAATCAGAATGGCAAAAGAAACAAAACTCACCATATTAAAAGATGCCTCTGGGATAATAAAACCTTCAAGGTAAATTCATAGAGTTGCATATAATCCACTCTTTAATATATTTCCTATTTATTAAAATCAAAATTAACCAACAAACTCTCTATTTTTCTTCATTATTTTGTTACAGGATGGTGCTTCTGTTGGGTCCTCCATCCTCTGGGAAGACGACGCTATTGCTGGCATTGGCAGGAAAGCTAGACCCCAGCTTGAAGGTTGGTGAACACTGAAAAGTGATTACCAAATACCAACTAAAGTTGCATGGCTAATGGGTGAACTTGTCAACTCGGTCTAACTCGTTGGTGGCAGCTCATTGCCTCGTTCCGAGTCAGGCTTGACCCAGTGACATTTTTGCCCCTGGCTTTCTATGAAAAAAGAAAACCCAATACTAATAATGATATTCATCTCTGTGAACCAGGTTAAAGGAGAGATTACATATAATGGGCATAGGCTTAATGAATTCGTACCTCAGAAGACGTCAGCATACATCAGCCAGAATGATGTCCACGTAGGAGAACTGACCGTTAAAGAAACACTTGATTACTCAGCAAGGTTTCAGGGGGTCGGATCAAGATATGGTAATTAATTGATTCAAAATTTACTGCAAATCATCTCCACCTTTTTTTTTTTGTTTATATTAGATAAACTAAAAATGGGTTATATTACAGAGCTCCTTACTGAGCTTGCAAGGAGAGAGAAGGATGCCGGAATATTCCCGGAGGCAGAAGTGGATCTCTTCATGAAGGTAATCAGAAAAGTGACAGAATGCTTTGAACATAGTCTTCAATTATATATTAAATTAAACTTTGGTACCTACTCTTCTCGTGTTCTCTATTTCCAGGCAACTGCAATGAAAGGAGTTGAGAGCAGTCTGATTACAGACTACACGCTTAGGGTGAGTTGCAGGCTCTCTTAGAACCATTCATTCATTAAAATAAAATGAGAAAACGAAGGATGTTATTGTTAGGAGAGTCTCTTGTTTGTTTGGGCCTTGCTTTATGACTTTTTTGACTTTGGAGCGCATCTCTAGAATTTTCCAAAACAAATTGGTCCGCTACTTGTTATGATGTCCAGCTCTATAAGTGGATAAACAAGAGCCCATTGCCACCTATTGTTGGGTTGGTGAACGGCTTATCCACCGATTCAAACTTACCGAGACACCCTTGCACAAAGCCGTGTGGTGGCGAGGCATTGGGCCTCTGTCTGGGCCAATTTTGTCATGATCCATCTATAATATTGCTTTTACCAAAAAAAATAAGAAAAAAGAAATCTTTAATAATGACTGACGTTAACGTGAACTAAAATTGGAACAGATACTGGGGCTCGACATCTGTAGGGACACGATCGTTGGAGATGAGATGCAGAGAGGAATATCGGGTGGACAGAAGAAGCGAGTCACAACAGGTTACATTTTTTAATAATATATAATACTTTCCACTTTTTATTTGTTTTTATAGCGAGGGCATTATCGTCCAAAACTCGATTAATTTGAATATATATTTCATTTGACCAACAAAAAAAGGGTAAATTTTGGCCACTTCCGCCATCCCCACCTACTTACACAGCCCCAATTTCATATTGCCCACTGTTATAAAAAAAATTTCATATCGCCCACTCACATCAAGTATCAACTTCTACATCACCATCTTTACTCTTCTCATTTTTTTTTTATAAAATGAATAAATAATTCTCTTTTTTTTTATCTCCTCACTCATTAATAATTGCTTATAATAATTAATAAATAAAAAAAGCCCAAAAATGATCTAGTGGTGTAACAGCAACATGCACGAGATTGTGGGCTCCACGAATGCTGCAAATAGATAAGATGGGTTCATTTATGGGGCTTCCCTTCTTGCAGGAGAGATGATTGTCGGGCCCACGAAGACGCTGTTCATGGATGAAATATCCACGGGTCTGGATAGCTCCACAACCTTTCAGATTGTGAAGTGCCTGCAGCAGATCGTCCATCTCACGGATGCCACCATCTTGATGTCCCTCCTCCAGCCTGCTCCGGAGACGTTTGACCTATTCGATGACATTATCCTCCTCTCGGAGGGCCAGATCGTCTACCAGGGCCCACGAGAGTATGTGCTCGAGTTCTTTGAGAGCTGCGGCTTCCGGTGCCCCGAGAGGAAGGGCGTCGCTGATTTCTTGCAAGAGGTGAATTTCTATCTTATTGTTATGGAGATATTTTAAACTGGTAGCGTGAGAGGCACTGGATCATCGGATATAGTATTTTGAATGCGCAGTAGTTGCCAAGTTAGTTATTACAGTTAATGAACCAAGTGTTATTCATTTTAGGTTACTTCGAGGAAGGATCAGGAGCAGTATTGGGCAGACAAGAGTAAGCCGTATCGGTTCATAACAGTCACCGAGTTTGTGAATCGGTTCAGGAGGTTCCATGTGGGGCTGCGCCTAGAGAACGAGCTCTCAGTCCCCTACGACAAGAACAGGAGTCACAAGGCAGCTCTAGTTTTCAGCAAGTATTCCATCTCAAAAACCGAGCTCCTTAAGATTGCCTTCGATAGGGAATGGCTCCTGCTCAAGAGAAACGCCTTCGTCTACATCTTCAAGACTGTCCAGATCATTATAATGGCACTGATCGCAGCAACAGTGTTCTTGAGGACAGAAATGCACACCAACACCGAAGACGATGGGGCCATCTACATTGGTGCACTTCTCTTTTCTGTGATTTGCAACATGTTCAATGGCTTTGCCGAGCTCTCTATCACCATCGCAAGGCTTCCTGTGTTTTATAAGCACAGAGATCTCCTCTTCTATCCAGCTTGGGCTTTCACCGTCCCCAATTTCTTACTTAGGATTCCCATTTCCATCCTTGAGGCTGTAGCTTGGATGGTCGTCACATACTACACCATTGGATTTGCGCCAGAGGCTAGCAGGTAACGTTGCTTATAACCTTTCATGAGTTCAATTCCATCTTGAATCATTGATTATTTAGTCTGTAGCTGAAATCGTATCAGTGAAGTACACCATTATGTGATTTGTTGCTGTCAATTTGTCTCACTTTGCCAGACTATGAATAAGAGAAATGTGTTAGTAATAATTGGTGGTCCTCTTTTACAGGTTTTTCAAGCAATTTCTGGTGATATTTTTGATCCAACAAATGGCTGCTGGGCTCTTTAGGGTCATTGCCGGAATCTGTAGAAGCATGACAATTGCCAACACTGGTGGAGCTCTAACTCTCCTCATTGTGTTCTTGCTTGGTGGTTTTATCCTCCCTCGAGGTTAGCATCATATTTGCAATTCTCATTTTGTAATCTCATAATTAAGGCTTGCTTCTCCTCTAGTTCACTTAATTAACAAACCTGGATGTTTCTCTTTCTTCTTTCTAATTTTTGGGACAGAACAAATTCCAAATTGGTGGATCTGGGGCTACTGGGTTTCCCCCCTATCATATTCTTTCAACGCCGCTGCAGTCAATGAGATGTATGCTCCAAGGTGGATGAACAAACTGGTATATTGTCTTGCTCCTTTTTATTCATCAATTGCCATTGTCTGCTATGCCAGGAGTAACCCTATTTCATTCTCTATCTAACAATATATCAAAACATTATAGGCACCCAATGGCGATAGATTGGGCATCAAAGTGCTAAAGAACTTTCAGGTCTTCCAAAATCGCAACTGGTTTTGGATCGGGAGTGCTGCTCTTCTGGGTTTCGTCATCCTCTTTAATGTCCTATTTACTCTCTCACTTATGTACTTGAATCGTAAGTACTAACCACGTTCTTGTCCTAGATGGAAAATTGTATTGTTTATTTCACCAACAGAAGAATAATTTGGCCATAGCTGTGGTTGTTGGAAAAACAATCTGAAATAATCTGTTATGGCCAAATTATTCAGTTCAGGGAGAAACTACAAATTCTTTTTCTGAAATTTTCTCTTCTGTTTGGGTTGGAGCATTAATCATACCTTTTATTCATCGTCTTTTGTTCTTTCATAATAGCTCTTGGAAAGAAACAAGCAATTATATCTGAAGAAACAGCCAATGAGATGGAAGCCAACCAAGAAGAAACGAAGGAAGAACCAAGAATAGTTACAACAAGGTCAAGGAGAGAATCGGTTCCTCGATCTTTATCAGCTGCAGATGGAAACAATACAAGTATGAAATGTTGTAAAGTTGTGAATCCTCAAGTAGCTTACTCATAAAGAAATTACAGAGTTCCTGACATGGACTTGAAATCTTTCAGGAGAAATGGAAATCCGACGAATGAGTAGCCGAACCAATGCCATCGGACTTAGTAGAAATGTTGATTTGTCTCTTGAGGCAGCAAATGGAGCCGCTCCCAAGAGAGGAATGGTTCTCCCATTTACTCCATTAGCAATGTCCTTCGACAGTGTAAATTACTATGTGGACATGCCTCCTGTAAGATTCTCTTTTCCTCTAATGTTTTCCTTCTGTTGCAACTATAATTTTAAATTTACTAGATTTTCTAGTGTCATGGGTATTAAGATATTTCAAAAGTAATCATCATCATAGGATCAAGTGTTCACTGGCCTAACTAGCAAACTAATTTACTGCTTTACGTTAACAGGAAATGAAAGAACAAGGGGTGACAGAAGACAGACTCCAATTACTTAGGGGAGTGACAGGAGCATTTAGACCCAGTGTACTGACTGCTTTGATGGGAGTCAGTGGGGCTGGAAAGACAACACTAATGGATGTTCTGGCAGGTAGAAAAACAGGGGGATACATTGAAGGTGACATCAGAATTTCTGGCTTCCCTAAGAATCAAGAGACATTTGCTAGAATCTCGGGTTACTGTGAACAGAATGATATCCACTCCCCCCAAGTCACAGTTAGAGAATCATTGATTTTCTCTGCTTTCCTCAGGCTCCCGAAGGAAGTTAGCATGGAGCAAAAGATGGTAATATTACATTCAGTGTCCATTTCTCATTTTTATATGGACTAATAATAAAGGGATAAGTGCAAAAACGCTTATAAATTGAATTCCTCTTCCAGATATTTGTGGATGAAGTAATGGAACTAGTAGAGCTTGACAATCTGAAAGATGCTATAGTGGGACTTCCAGGTGTAACGGGTCTCTCAACAGAACAAAGGAAGAGGTTGACCATTGCTGTGGAACTCGTAGCTAATCCTTCAATCATATTCATGGATGAACCAACATCAGGTCTTGATGCAAGGGCAGCTGCCATTGTCATGAGGACTGTGAGGAATACAGTGGACACTGGCAGAACAGTGGTCTGCACAATTCATCAACCTAGCATCGATATCTTTGAAGCTTTTGATGAGGTAACTACTCCTTTCTCTCCCCTTTGTGTTAGTGTATGGCTGGTGCATGTGTGTGTTTTAAATACACAGAAAAACATTTTTTACATCTATGGAGTTATATTATTTTATGCACCAGTTGCTACTGATGAAAAGAGGAGGACAAGTTATCTACTCAGGACCTTTGGGCCAACATTCTCACAAGATAATAGAGTACTTCGAGGTATTCGTTTTCTTTATTCTTCCTATTATTAATAACCAAAAGTAGACTCCATATTATCAACATTATTAGTAATATTAGTAGGACTGCAGATTGAAGAGAAAAACTAATCTGGTCGACCAACCAACGGTTCCCTTGTTGCAGGCAATTCCTGGAGTCCAGAGAATCAAAGATAAACAAAACCCAGCAGCATGGATGCTAGAAGCTAGTTCTATTGCAGCTGAAGTTCGGCTTGGAATAGATTTTGCAGAGTACTATAAATCATCAGCTTTGCATCAGTAAGTGAATTCAAATTCCTCTATGTTGCCAAATATTGGAGCAAATAATAATGGCCACTTAATTTTACCCTCAAAACAAGTTAATGCATTTGGCGTTAGTAAACTTTGTTTGATTTAACTAATACATGTTATGTTATTGTGACCAGGAGAAACAAGGCATTAGTTAAGGAGTTGAGCATCCCACCCCAAGGAGCAAAAGATCTATATTTCTCTACGCAATATTCCCAGTCAACATGGGGACAATTCAAATCCTGCCTCTGGAAGCAGTGGTGGACTTATTGGCGAAGCCCTGATTACAACCTTGTCAGATACTTCTTCACCTTGGCTTGTGCCCTCATGTTGGGAACAATCTTCTGGAAAATTGGCACTGAAAGGTTAGTGTTAGTGGTCTAGGGTCCTGAACTTTCACTCCTTCAATTTATTGGACTCTAATTAAAAGTTTAAATATTATTAAGTGAGCGTATGGACTAAAGTTGTCTTTGTCTGGTTCAGGAATAGCTCCACAGATCTGACCGTCATTATTGGAGCCATGTATGCAGCTGTTTTGTTTGTTGGTATCAATAATTGTTCGACCGTACAGCCAATTGTTGCCATTGAGAGAACGGTGTTTTATCGAGAAAGAGCTGCTGGGATGTACTCTGCCTTACCATATGCCATCGCACAGGTGAAGAAGGATTTTATGAAATGCATGCACTTGATGCTATTGCTAATACTTCTGACAAATTGTAAACATGGATTCTTTTGCAATTTTTGAATTCATGATTTTTGACATATTAACCTTTTGGTCTATAAAATAATTCTGACTTTTGAAAGCCGAGAATTTATTATTGACCAATCTCTATTCTCTATGTCATAAACTCAGTACATGAACAAGGTTTACCAAAAAAAGAAAAGAGAAGAACGAAGTTTTACCTCTCTAAACCTAATATCATAGCTGCAAGCCTGCAACCTAAGCACATGCTAGTTAAATCACACATTAAAATTAATACAATCACTTATGTGCTGCAGGTGGTCACTGAAATACCGTATGTTCTCATCCAAACCACATATTATTCGCTTATTGTATATGCCATGATCAGCTTTGAGTGGACATTGGAAAAGTTTTTCTGGTTTTTCTTCATCTCCTTCTTCTCCTTTCTGTACTTCACTTACTATGGAATGATGACTGTGGCAATCACACCAAACCACCAAGTTGCAGCTATCTTTGCTGCTGCTTTCTATGGACTCTTCAACCTTTTCTCAGGATTCTTCATTCCTAAACCAGTAAGTTCATCTCCCAATGAGAACCATATTTGTTTTCACAATTATTATCATTTGTCCTAGAGAATGAGCATGTTTAACTAGCTACTATTTTGTGCACTAATAGCTTTCTGAATTTGTCAAACCTGCAGAGAATTCCCAAATGGTGGATCTGGTATTACTGGATTTGTCCTGTTGCTTGGACAGTTTATGGGCTGATCATATCGCAATATGGTGACTTGAATGACAAGATTGATGTGCCAGGAAAAACCGTTCCCCAGAGCATCAAATCATATATCACAGACTACTTTGGGTATGATACTGATTTCATAGGTCCTGTTGCAGCTGTTTTGGTTGGTTTTACAGTGTTCTTCGCTTTC
This sequence comes from Nelumbo nucifera, assembly GCF_055504915.1. NCBI lineage: Eukaryota > Viridiplantae > Streptophyta > Magnoliopsida > Proteales > Nelumbonaceae > Nelumbo > Nelumbo nucifera. The sequence continues at coordinate 6,921,027 of NC_142654.1, read as the reverse complement.
ATGTATGCATACGCCATCAAAGCATTGAACTTCCAGCAGAGGTAGAAATATATGGATCGGATGCCTTTTGTGGAGCACCTGATAGAACTTTAAGCACCTATATAGAAGTTCTTAATTAAATTTTTTCTGTAAATATATATTAATCATCAAGGTGTAGTCCGTAAGATGAAGATGTTGTTCTTAATATGCAGTGAGGGGGTCGGAGGGTATACTTGTTTATGTAAAGATGGCTATCAAATTTTGTTTTACTTTTCTTCAAATGAAGGAAGAACTGTTTGTTTTATTTTATTTTTTCATATATGCAAAGGACAGCAAGAGATCCAAAATGCTTCCAGTAAAAAATGTTACATCTAATAAGTTTACTTGACATCTGCACAATTCCTTTTTACTTATACCATAATGATTTCCAATTTTGTTCAACAAACGGAGAGTCACTGTACAATTGCTGATTTCCTCCAGTACCCAACAACTTGCTAAAGAATAAAGAAATTGACTAGACTAACGAATAATGCAGAAAGACTAATTAAATTGGAAATAAATATGAAAAAAAAAACTGAAACTATTAATTCAGGACAAAGATTGAGGGAACAGAATTCAGGACAAACTAATTTTCCCACATACAAGGCTTTGTTGAGTTGAGTAAAAATCCCAAGGATTACCATAAAAAGAGTTGAAATCCTAAAGCTTAGCTTGGGAAGAGGGCAAATACAAATATGTACAGTGCAAAACCTTGTATACAGTATTTCTAAATTGTACATATTAATAAAGGGAAAATTCTCTATTCAGTACCCGAATTTTCAAAACGTGTCTATCCAGTGCCTATCGTTAACAGCCTGTTAATCAACTGTTAAGTAGCATTTGAAAAGATGCAAATGCCCTTCAAGTGTCATTTAATTCTCTTTATCGGACATTCAAATGTTGACAAAAAATGAACAGTCTCAAATCCTTGACTCTTCTATTCAAGAAAGTTGGGGTCACGTCTCGGTGGGCATTTTGGTGAGTGGTGACTCCAACTTTCTTGAATAGAAGAGACAACGATTTGGGGCTGTTCATTTTTTATCAACGTCGGATGGTTGATAAAGAAAATTAGATAACACTCAAAGGGTATTTGTATATTTTCAAATGTCACTTAATGACAGGTACTGGGCTAGCACATTTTTTAAGTTCGGAGACCAAAATAGCAATAGGCCCAAACTACAGGGTACTAATCAAGAATTTTCTTTCACAGCTTGAGTGAATATGTGCAAAAACATTGAACATGGTTTGGCAATTGCCTTCTCTTGAAGTCTATTGTTTCTTTCTTAAATTTTTAAGTACAAATCAATTGCCTTTGAGGTTTGGTTTCTCTTTCCCAAGTTGAATTTGTTAAAGAATGCCAAGACTGGCCCTTCTGATTCTTCAGACTCATTGCAATATTTGATATGAAATGGTTACTAGGTATGGTGTGGATGGTGTGGATTGGGATGGTTTAAGCTTGGAAAGAATTAATTGGGACCCTTGATTTTGCAACTTGAATTCAATGTATCTGATGGATTCATTTGTGATTCATTCAGCATAGTAGGAAAGAAAAAGCAATCTCGATACATTTAGAAATCATTTCTCTACATTCAGAACAAAAACCCCGCCTATCAAGCATAGCCAAGATGATCACGTTCAAGTCTATCATTCTTGGGCTCTAGGTTGGAGTAGAGTTCGTCGTCTAACATTCTTGACTCCAGATCTCTCTGGCCTTGGGAGACCAACAATTTGAAAATAAAATTAAAAAAAGAAAAACAATAAAAAAGAAATCATACCCGGTGGGACTCGAACCCACAATCGCCTGATTAGAAGTCAGACGCCTTATCCATTAGGCCACGGGTACCGTTGCACTTTGGTGGCACACTTTAACTATTAAGTAAAAGCAATACATGAACCATTTATTGCCATTTGATTTCTCTCTCCCCTCCCAAACAGCATCCACAATTTTGATCCTCATAGAGTCATAGTTGAGGTTCTTAGGCAGGCCAGAAATGAAGAAAGAGTTGAAAGATGTTAAGACAACCTTGGAGAATTTATTTATTTTGCTTGCCCGAGAATGCGATGGGGAGAGAGTTTTGTGATATGAGATGTAGATATATTGAGAAAACCCTTGGGGGGTGTATAAAACAAACTCAGTTCAATGGTTCTCTCAATTGCACACGTCAAGCTAGAACTATCAATGGATAAGAAATAAATTAAGCTTAGATGGAACTCATGGAAGTAATAAGAAATCAATGGACATGACAGTACTGAATACAACTATTGTGTGCAAAGTAGGATTCAACATCACATTCAGAGGACAGAGGCACCCCTTGAGATCCATGCATGGGTTTTGCACGCAGAAACTTGATCTAAGCCTGCCCCCAGTTGACAAGGAGCGATGTTGAGTCCTCAAGCAATGACTATTAATTAACTGACACCTGGAAAGGATCAAGATGTAAACACATTAACTACTAAATACCAGTTGATGTTAAAACACTGGTGTATTCGCATTTTATTGAGGGGTCTCTGGGTTGTCCTGCCACCACGGTAGCGGGAAATGCAGATTGAATTGAGTCACAGCAAACACCAACGTTGCCTCTTGTTGGGCATCGGCCCAATATGCATTTATTTTGTAGAGGTCCAAATAAGAGGAAGAGATTGATATTGTTAATATTCAGGCCCAAATTACTTATTGGAGGACTAAGCTCTTCAACTGTTGTCATAGATCATCTACACAAAGTTCTCATCCGACGTTGTGTGTATAGAGTGGTCAAGAACTCAAGATACAGGCATACAGCTCATGACTATTATTCGCCATGGTGAATTCTTGAGGGACATGGCCTTTGTTATTCTTCCACGGGATGCCTGGTGTCTTGATGACCTTCATTTAACGCCAGATGGCCTAAAGATTAGAGATGACAATGTGGCAGCCTATCTAGGCAACCCAACCTGAACGAGGATAAGGATGGGTTAAGCCCAACCCAATTCTCAATATTGACATACGTACTCATGTTAATACATTGGCAATTAAGATGCAAGGTTTTTGGCTCATGGCTCTCAGAAAGGATTGTGGCCCAAAAAATGATTTGATTTTTTTTTTTTTTGAATTTTTACAATGCAATTTTTTATCTTATAATTAATGATTTAGGGGTCATTTGGCAAGTCTTTTTAGGAAGATCTTCTGGTGGCTTTGATAGTCAAAACGTATTGAGCTTTTGTATGAAGATCTAAGCAGTTTGAAACTAGTTTGGCTAGCGTAAGTATTTCTGTATTTTCTGCATGAGAATAAAGTAAGAAAGACATGAAAAGCTCTATTTGGAGCTTCTTAAAATGAGTTTTTCGCCTCTTTTCGGTGTGCTGACTTTTGGTGGCTAGCTAGATCTCTTACATACCAAATTGAAAAAGACCACAGCAATCTGCTCAGCTTATAAATAGCCAAAAGACACGCCAAATGGGGCCTTAGTTTTTGAGTAGAAATATTATTACTACTAGAGTCATATTGTCATGTGAAATAGGTATGATCCCAATTTGCTTGCTAAGATCATATAGCGTTGATTCCAAAACCAGCAACAACCAAATAAATAGTTATTCATTTGTGATGTATTTTAGAGTTAAATGAAACACAAATACTGTTGAATTTTAATCTCATTAGAGATTAAATCCAATGGGTTTGATTGATCAATTAAATGAAAATACACTCACATACATGTCTTGAAAAATAGTTTTTTCTCTTACTACAAAACCAGTTTTCAACTTATCTCACATTGGAAAATTATTGAACTTGTTTTGAATTTTTAAATAGGATTTTATTTACACTCTTTCAAAATATAAGAGAGTAAGGAGGCTTTAGAGACATACTTTATTTGCACCTACATGGTTTGCAAAGAACAATTGACTTTTGGTGTAAAGCTGACTATTGATGTTTCAATGGTTACAATTCAATCGGGTGTATTTAAGAGGCATTATTAAAAGTTGATAGTCATTAACTAAACACAAATACATGAATAAATAGTTAAACACAAGTTTTCGAAAATCATTATTATCTTACATAAAGATGTGAAAGAAAAATAATGGATAGGCTTGAGAGAACTCGCATCACCTACGAATAGGAAATTGCCGCATCAGTTTTAATTTTTAAAGTCCAATTTAACGGAAGTTTAGAGTTAATGGAACTTAAAATCCTAAAAAAAAAAAATGAATTGGCTTATCTCGCCCATTCCTCTTCCTCTCTCGTTCGAGCTTGTTCCCTTTTTCATCTCTGTTTCAAGTTTCAACCAACGAATAACCACCGTTGGCATTCACTTATCTCGCCCATTCTTTAACAAATTCCTCTCTCCGTTCTAAACAGGGGGAGTATGAAACTTACACTTGGATTACTGGTTGAAGGTCAACTACAATGCTACTTTTGATCGAACAGTCCTCCAGCTCTGCCGATTTTGGATGATGTATTTGGGACTATAAATGAAATCCTATAACAGCATGCATCCAACCAAATGATTCAAGCCTCCCTAACTAAGGAAGTAGAGTTTTTCCTCTTTTAATTGACAGTTTGGAAGTAGTGCAATTGGTTCTTTGGTGTATTATTTTGGAATTGGATATTGCGATAGTGCTAGCATTCAAGTTGGAGACTGCTTTTCTGGTGGTTCCTTCCCAAGGGATGCCAACTCTTAGTATAAACCTTGCTACGAGATCTAGCAACTTTTGTCATTTCAGAATTAAACCCCTATTTGTAGTTTTTCTTTTCTTTTCTTTTTTTGTTTTGATAAATAAGTGATTATGGGATAGGTGCTTGTCTTAATAAGTGCTTATGAATGTTTGATCCAAAAGCACTTATTTCAAATAGGGGTAGGGGTAGTATAGTTATTTTTAAAATGAAACAGTAGGCCAAGACAGGCTAAAAAGGAAATAAGCACTTACTAAACAAGTGCTTAAAAATAAGCTTAAAATTTGGACTTGTTGAATAAGTGCTTATTTTCAGGAATAAACACTTATTCGGTTTATTTCCCAAATGCAAATAAGTGCTTATAAGTATAACATTTTGTGTTCAACAAACTTCAAAAGAGCCTAGACTGTTTTCTCCAAAGAATATTGGTTGCAAAATTGCAATTATTATATTTTTACCTGCACCAATGTTAACATATCATGAAAGCTGAGTTGCTGATCTGTTGACCACAAGGAGTTCGGCTTTGCTCAGTGCAACACCCGATTGAGTTTTTTCAGAATAAAAAGAAAATAAATTAAGGTGGCATTTGATTGTACTTTTCAGCCAATAAATTAGAGGGCACCTATAATGCTCCACTGTGATGTAGCCATTATGCTGGACCATTACCAAACACACTGAGCTCACATCTGCGCCCCACAGCACATTCCAACCTTGTATTGAGAATATCTTCTCATGATGTCTCATTATCTCTGTATTTATCATCGAGAAATGTTCTCGATACAAGATAGAGGTGTGCTGTGGGGCGTAGATCTGAACTCACAAACACTGCACCAGTGACCTTAACCCAATATAACAAAATATCCTAGGTTGACAGAGATAGCTCAGAAGCCAAGCGTAACAAGTAGATTTCATAAAAACCTCCTGCATGCAAGGGTTCTTACATGTTAAGCTCTTCATCGCTGCATAAAAAGCTCCAATTCATTTCACAAGGAATACAAGGAGAATTGGGAAAGAAATGACAACAGGTTATTTGTGCTGTTGCATTTTCAGTTCCATAACATCGCTTGACCAGAAATTTACAATTTCAAAAAGAAAAAAAAAATGCAAAAGGACAAATTTCAAAACTTCAAAAAGAGTCAAATAGCCAAAAGTAACTAGTAAATTCATAGAAGGGTTCCCTAACAAAAATCTCCTTCATGTTAGCATCTCATCACTGCAAAAAAATCGGCTACACAAGCAAATAGAATTAAAATAGCAACAAGAGAATGTATTTAGAAGGTATAATCACATATCCAATACATTCACAATTCCCATCACATCTTTTGATATCCTGATTGTGTAGTTAACCGACCAACTCCAATCATACATAGGCATAGGCATAGGCATAATTTTAAACCAAAACGCATCCAATAACATAGGGGCTAATTGGTAACACGCCAGGGGGATGTTGCCATTCTGTTGGAACATTACCAAACATTGCGTCAGTCACCATAACCCGTAAGAAACCAAAATAACAAAATATCATAGGGTTGACAGATATAAGCTCAGAAGCCAAGCTTAACAGGTAGATTTCATTGAAGACTCTTGAGGTAATTTATTAATTCAATATTTTCAAATAGTATGTTATGGAGTAAAATAGTAAAATCAGTAGATTCCAAATGGTAAAAGGTTGATCCAATACAAAAAAAAAAAAAAAATTATGAATTTAAAGTAGAAAAACATCTATACTTTTTTTCAGATTTTAAACACACAAAATATCTTTTTACTTTTTAAGATCTGAAATTTCAGATTGATCAAATGACACCAAAGTATGACATTTTTCAGACAGTTTTTCAGCGATCTTCCCTTTTTCTGGTGTTGTCTTTTGGCGTAGTAGTACTGGTGGGAAGAACTGGTTCTTTGGCACAGAGTAATGAACAATGTTGTCCAGCCGAAGTGAAAAGGGATTATAACCAAGGTTATTATCATTGTTTCAAAAATTAATTTCTTTCACTTATTGAAAATTCCGGGCATTTGTGTTTTTTTGTATGCCATCGAATGGTTTTATACTAATTGGATGTTTTAGAAGTTTCAGGTACTGAATTGGCATAAAATTCTAATACTAAAAAGAAAGAATAGACCAAATAGGGTACTAATCTATAATTTACTGTTTTACATAAGATCTAATCAGCATTTTGTAGTCAATAGATTAGTCATACACGGTAAACTCGCAAAGAGAAAGTTTATCTTGGTTTTAGTCTTTTCGCTAAACTGACTCCTGCGACAGCCTTTATGTTAAATGGTTAGAGGTTGAGGCTCCGACCAGATCCATTTCAGTTCGGGGTGGGTTTTTTTATCATTGATTAGGTTTGGGATGGAATTTGAAAAGAAAAAAAAAAAAAAAAAACAGAAGAAAGAAAAAAACTGAAACTCTAATGATCGAGAATAGGGAAAAATGGGTATTTTTCTATCTAACCCACCCTGTTACCATTAGAAATGGCAAATTGGACGAATTTTGGGATTAGAAAAAGAATTCGCTAAAACCAGTCGCTCTTGAAAAAAAAAAAGGGTAATGAACATCTGATTACAGAGGATGATGTAAATTTGATGGGAGTGGAAACTAACTCTATTGAGATTAGAGGTCGGACTAATGATGGAAAACAGTTGGAGGCTGGAGGAACACAATTAAGCGTAATTGGAGATAGCTAGATTGTTTTAGTGCTTCCGGTTTGGCCAATAGAATTAGCAAATTCATGAATCATTGTGCCGCTGGCCTCTGATATCTTACTAACGAAATCTTTTCAGACGAGCGTTTGGATGAACATGAAAACAGCATCAGGTACCCAACGTTTATCGCTTAATCAAGCTGCTTAATTCTTCAACGTTTTTGACACTTGAGTTTCAGTCTGGCGTACATTGGAGACATCACTCCTGTGGTTTCAATTTTCAACAGCCGAGCCCAATGAAACTATTTTGTGTTAGTATGCTTGAAAGAATGTATAATGAGTGCTAAATAGTGTAAATGTTGATAGAAACGAAAAGGCCCACCCCACCCCCTTGTTTTTGTCAAAAGGCCCACCCATTTCATGACTTGTTAGAGTGGTTGAGTTAGTTGTTGGGCCATACGCAGGTACAGAGACTTTGTAAGCAGATAACACCCTCCTCAAATGTTTATTCCCTCAGCTTATACCTCCCTCAGAAATGAAAGCTTCCAGGACTGGACTGCGCACAATTCATGAGGGTGGGACCCATCCCCACGTGTACATATTAAGAACATATCTCGGAGATGTTCTGAATGCACGGTTGGATGTATATGCCACTTCCGGCTTTCGCAGCCGATTGTACAGCTAAACTGCTAAAACCTTCATTCTAAATTTCTAATACGAATTCCAAAAGTGAACCAAATTTGCACTCTTACCAAGGTTGAAGCAACTGGATTGAACGAACAACAAAGGATTTATAGTCTCAGCTGAGACGGAGGGGAAGATTGTCCCTTGTTTTGGCAGTTTCTGACTTCTGAGGGAGGATAAGGGGCTTCCCAATCCCAGGTGATAGGAGGAGGATTACTTTTACTTACACATCCAACCAGGGGTTGCACGGCCCATGGCCCATGGCCCATGGAGACTCGAGTGGATGGGCTGAGGCCTCCCTGAGTTCCAGTCTCATTTTCTGACCACCACAACAGTTCAACACCCTCCTCATCAACCTACACCCGCGTTCCTTCATGCAGATGAAATTAATTAATGTCTTGTGGGTGGACCGTGGACGCCGTGCTGTGGTAAGCAGATCCGAACTCGGTGTCTGAAGTCTCAACTCGCTGAGGACACTCCTGGTCCAAATTCATATAACCCAAGGCGGCAACGGGTAAAACTTAAAAATGTATTAAAGGCTTCCACCTTCCCCGTTCCAGTCCACCCGGTCTCCAGACTCGAGAGATCTGTTTGTCACCATTAAAAAACTTTAGAAGATGACAAAGATGCTAATCCAGCGGTTCTTACGAGATCTACGGTATTCCTCGTGAATCGTGCCCATAAAAGCGCATTCCTAGCCTTCTGAATTCTGAGCCTGGTTGCTTGCTACGCGTGGCTTTTTGTTGATTATAGATCGAGAGCGCAAAGTGGGGTCCAATCGGATCCAGCTACCTGATTTGATATTCATAAAATTGTCTTCACACCGTTCTCACAGCCTTTTACAGCCGTGTATTGAGAATATCTCATACTTAATTATTTTCATTCATCGAGATATATGCTCAATGCACAGCTGTAACGGGCTGTGAGGACAGTTACATCCGAATTCCTATTCGCCTATGCATTCGATAACTTCTCCTTCCATGCAACAAACGTGTTCTGTAACTCTGGATCAAAGACGCGTCGTGGCGTGGCGTCCACTAAAAGTTCTAGCCACGTGGATAACTACTCGTCTCTTTGCATTTTTTTTTTTAAACTTTTTTCATTGAGAAAATAGAAAATTAAAAATAAACATAAATTCTAAATTTCTGGTAAACAATAAGCAGAAATTCAATGCCAATGGTCGGCGGCCTTATTTTGTAGCCAGAATTGCCCTTTTTTGCAGCTAGAATTACCAGAAATGACATTTTGAGATGCCGAAAGTATCCTTAGGATAAGTCGGAAATTTCAAATTCGTCCCGATGAGGTACAGAAATAGACAAGGAGTTGCATGCACTGATTAGGGCTTGGGCTAAGGGGTGTTTGGTTGCCTTCTGATTATGCTCGTTCAACATGGTTGACTGTAATCCCATTTTAAATTACATTTTGATTCGGTAAGCAACACACTAGAAATCTAGAAGGTAGGTGTTGACTATTGACCTTTTATTATAAGATATTCTACTTGCAAGTCTTCAACCATTCTTCTTACAAATGTATATCCAAAATATTAAAGAACAAAAATCGGAAACTCTACTTTGTTTTTCTCCCAAAGTTAGGCGGGTCATATTTGATTGCTATTATGCGATAGTTCCATTTGTTTTTTAATTATATAACTTCGACTCTTCTTGAGCTGATGAACCAACAAGGAAACAATTCCTGGTCAGAGGGCCCAGAGTGAGTTCAAACCCCATTTGCACCTCGTCCTGGTTTATTTTCTCCTGGTTAGCAACCGGGTCAGCGGGTGGTCGTTGGTTGGTCCAAATAGTAGACATCAGGTTGTCCGAATGCAAATTGATTTGAGCTCAATTCAACAAAACCTAACCCTAATTCCTGAGACCAGCTGCTTCCTTTGATTGCCCCTTTTTAAGGGCCTCCACCCCCACTCCCCATGAATTCAATCACTCCAGCTGACGACGGAACGGATCCCAGCACACAACGTGACTACAGATAGGGGTGTCAATTGGATTGGATTTGGTCTAATCCGGTCTAGTTCAATGTGAGTCCATTACAAATGGACCTGGTTCAATCTAATCTAATGAATATTTTTGACCAGTCTAGAGACTGTTCAATCTGTTCAAATTTCTGTTCATTTAGATTGATTTCAACTCAAATCTGGTCCATTGACAACTATGTTCTTATCTTCTATTAATAGACCAGATAGTGGCTCAATCCAATATAAATTTATTATGGACGGACCAGGTCCAATACAATATGTCATATTGATCCGTCCAATCCATCCAAATTCAATATGTCATATCAATCCGTCCAATCCATCCAAATAAATTTTGATTTGGACGAAGTTCTACCCAAAACCAGTCCATTAACATCCCTAACTACAGAGACACTGGACCCAGGTAAAAGCAACTGATGTAACTCTAGACGTTATTAGGAGAAGGAAATAGATAAGAAAGCTATTAATGTGTGATGGGTTATTTTGTCTAATGGCTTGTGCTGATGGGCAATAACCCTACCTAGACGTTGTAGGTTAATACAAGGTATGTTACTTTTACCTAGATACCTACCATGGTGTTAATAAGCATGCACACCTACCTTCATTCAGGCCTTAACAATGTAGTTGCCTTGTTAGGTGTAGCCCAGTAATGCACATTTCCGTTTGTATATATAATTCACAACAAATAATGGTTAGTTCCATGGGCCTGCCTGCCATAATAGAGGCACCCTACTCATCCTCAAAATTGCCCCACATCACATGTATTCAATGTTTGGTGTTGTGGCATTGTACAGCCGTTGCCTTTCCATCTCATATATAATATAAGCATTGAATTCTTTTTTAATAAAAAAGCCTTGACATACACATACATACGATGTGACATTTGTTTATCATTATTTATTACACACATAAAAGCAAAGCAGTATTAAGCTATCACATAGGAAAAAATACTCGTACAATTATAAACCCCTCGTATCTAATGCTGTGTGTTTGATTGCAATGCAAATAAATTTGCACTAATGCAAAATCATGACAGTGTAAATGATTTAAGTGTAAATTCTTACCTATTTTTGTTTTAAATTTTAGCTTATTTTATTTGATAGCAGACTTAATAATAAAGTTGAATAAAGTAAAATCTAAAACAAAAATTAAATAAGAATTTGCATTTTTATGTATTTGTACTAGTGCAAATAAATTTGCACTGCAACCAAACATAACCTAAGATTTCGTTCATTTTCCAGGATTTAGAGGAGGTAAATCTGCCAAGTTAACTAACTTGATCCCAATATTCACGTTCATTTGTTGGGTCCCATAACAATTCAGCGATATGAGCCTAAAACGTTTGTTGAGCTAAACGTACTTATCCAAGTAAGAATAGGGCCTAAAAATGAATTTCGTATAAACCAAGGTAAAAATCAGTACAAAAACATTTGGATCTAATCATAATTTTGATAAAGTCTAATTGCCCATGTGGAGTCGATATATGGCATAGACATGGATATGCAACACAATAATAGCAAATACGGCCTACCTATTAAAAATATGTGCAAAACAACAGGGTATTGGGCGTCATGATAATTTTGGGCCCGAGATTCTGAAAATGGGTTTAAACCGGACAAATACTGCAAAGGACAACTGGACAAGGCCAAGCCCAGGCCGTAAAATTTAAGAATAACGGGTCCGGGTCCACCCAACAAGAGGACCGGGACCACAGGAGATGGTTAAAAGAATGATTTAAAAAGAAGCCTCATTTAAAGTATTTAACTCACTTTTTTTGCGAGTTTGGCAGTAGCGACATTTCTCCATATAAAAGCAACTTTGAAAGTTGGAACACAGAGTAGGAGAGAGAGAGAAAAGGGAACACTAGCTGTGCGGAAGGCTCTCTCTCCCCTCCTTTCTCATTCTCTTCCTGCGGTCGCCAACAGAGAAAGCGAAGGACATACACACACCCACACTCTCTCTCTCTCTCTATCTCTACATTATTCGCAATGATTTCATTGAAGGCAGGCAGTTTTCTGGTAATATCTATAAATCCAGTTCATTTCCAAAATCTTGAATTTTTATTAATTAAAATTCTGATTAAAACAAGTTTCAGAAGAAAAATGGGATCTTGTGGCATGATTTAATAAATTGAACTGATTTGTTCGTGTGGTTGTTGTTGTTTTCTTTTTTCACATTGAATGGAGAGATCTTTTATCTCATCTTTTCTGGATTTAGAGAAAACAGAGTAATTGAGATTTATTGTCTTTGAGTATAAAAGAAGGTGTTGGGTGTTCTTTGTTTCTTGGTTGTTAGCAGAACAACTCCACGAGTTTTTCTGGTATCTCTAGCTTCTCTCATTCGCAGAGAAAAGTCTCAGCCCCAGTTGTGGTGGCTCTCAACTCTAACGGTCGGGGAGGAGAGAGGAAGTTCAAGGCTTTAATGGAGAGCACTCTGAAGGAGATAAGAGAAGGTGCCTCGGCGCTGGACATGGATCCCAAACCTAACCCTGGCGCCGGAGTCGAAGACGTCTACGGTGAGGATCGCGCTACGGAGGATCAGCCTGTCACCCCTTGGACTACTTCAGTTGCTAGGTCAGATGATTAATAGTGGTTAAATTTCCTCGCCGTCTCTCTATTTCTTTCTCCTCATTGATCAGCAGTAATGATGTCTTAAACTGTTGGGTTTCTGATTCTAACGAGGGCCTTTTTCTTTTTCTTTTTTCATGTAGTTTCCTGTTTTTTCTTGTTACCACTCGATCTATTTCCTCCTCTTTTAATTCTTTTGTCGCCTTTTTATTTCTCTTTTGGTGATGGATAATCTATTTGAGTGCCTTTTTTTTTGGTTAATATATTCTTTCTAAAAATGACGCTTTTTTTTTTTTTTGTTTTTTTCTGGTGTTCGTTTTCTGCTGTTTTTTTTGTTGTTACATTTATTTTTTCGTTCTTCTTAATTAATATATGTTCTATGGTTACTAAAAAATGGGCTTAGTGCTTTCTGTCTATGTTTCAGTATTTCCAAGTTGGAGCCTTTCTTTATACGGATCCGAAAATGATTCATGTAAATCTTATTTTGGTAATTGCAACTTCTTGGTTGTGGAAATTATGGTTTTCCCCTTTCTGGTCTTATTTTTCTAAGTTTTGGGCGTATTGTGATGGGGACATCAGAATCTCCATGGAAATTCCCGTTTGTCAGATCCTTGCGATTTTCAGCAGTGTTTGTATTGATTATTGCGTTGGGCCAAATATTTTCTCTTTATACTTACGCGTCTAAGCATAAAATTTTCAGATCCCAAAGGATCTATTTGTTATTTCTAGCAAAGTGAAGCAGGGATTCTTCATTTTATCTTATTTTTTTTAGAGTTGTTAGAAAAACACTGATTTTTCTCTATTTCTATTTTCTGGGGTACTGCTTTTTAAATTACTTATGTGGATCTGCTTTGTTGAAATTTCTGCAGTCCAAGATTGTTAATTTTTCATTCTTTCCTTATGGCGGATAGGTGGGGATTAGGCAGGATCACATATATTATATTATTATAAACAAAAATTGGCAGCAGTGGATATGTATATTCCTTGATATCCTCTTCCGCAAGAAGGGGAGGGATGGTAGGTAACTTGACTTAAGCAAGAGTGCAAGACCAGTAGACCACTGTCTGTATCATAAAGCAAAGCCAAGAATTAGCAGCCCTGTTAGTTTTCTTCCAAACTAGAGCATCTGGCACACAAGATAAAAGAGTTTTCCTTGCCTTCGAAAGCTGTTGTATGGGTAAATTATTTAAAACGTACCCAAATCACACACAATATCGTCTGTTGCTTTGTGTCAAAGAAGCAATTAAAAGATCTCAACATTGCCTTGATGCTCTCTAATCAGAATATCAATATCGTCATGCATTATCTTAGTTTAGTAAGGGAAGCTGTATTTGACTTTAACCATGCATATATTTTTAGTGGCCAGTCAATGGGAACAATAGTACATAGGTACATATATTATACGTGGTTCATTCTCATTAACTATGTAAATCTATGTACATAGGTCTTGGCCCTTTCTTTTGAAATACTTAATACAATTTTAAATTTAATGGTTAATAAAGTTGAATATCTCTGGAAAATTTTTATTTGTACATCCTTCCAGGTGTCATTGCCTTCTTTGCAGTGGATGCATTTCATTTCATGTTCTGGCTCTAAGATTCAATGAACCTTCAATTCAATTGGTTTCATCCTGAAGATATCTTGGGTCACTCTTATTCCATTTAATATGACCATTGAACTTTTTTCTGTTATTACAAATTTACAGTCTTGGTACAATTTCAAAAAAAAAAAAGTATTCTTTCATATTTCTGTAATAAGTTCATAGTTTTATTTCCCTCTAATAAAAAAAATGTAAGCATATTTATACGAATCCTCCAATTTAGAACCTAAGTAAGGGTGTTTTATGTTTCAGCATTTGAATGCTATTTCCTTTTCCTGGATACACGATAAGTTTAGAATCCAAAGTCAGAGCTTCCTGTCTGCAGATTAGTTATTTATCTTCAATAGAGTTGTATGTACTTTGTTAGATTGTCATATTGAGAGCATTCTCCTGAACATGTTTTGGGTTTACAAGACAATTTTGGTCCTTTGCTTGCTGGAATCATTACCTGTCTCCTGTCTAGGTTGTAATTCATAGTATGGCAACCATTTGCTATGTTATGCAGTAAATAGTCTTTTTTTTTTTTTCTGGTGCAGTGGGTATTCTCTTCTGAGGGACCCACACCACAACAAGGGACTTGCCTTCACTGACAAGGAGAGAGATGCCCACTACGTGCGAGGTCTTCTACCCCCAGCAGTAGTTACTCAAGAGCTTCAGGTGACGTATAATGACCCTTGCCGATAGTTTAGACCCCTTTTCTTGATGTTTCACCAGAACCAAGTCATGCTTGCTGACCTTCCCTTTCCACAATTCTGCATATTAGGAGAAGAAATTGATGCACAATCTCCGTCAGTATCAGGTTCCGCTGCAAAGATACATGGCCTTGATGGATCTGCAGGTGATTGGATCAAGTCAATTCAATTTGTGGATTGCCATTGTATTTTATTTGTGGAATGAGAACTGAATGTAGTTGTTTTGGTTATTTTGTCTTGGTTTACAGGAGAGGAATCAGAGGCTGTTTTACAAGCTCCTTATTGATAATGTTGAGGAATTGCTCCCAGTTGTATACACCCCAACTGTTGGTGAAGCTTGCCAAAAATATGGCAGTATATTCAGGCGTCCTCAGGGTCTTTATATTAGTCTGAAAGAGAAGTATGTTTTATTGGATTCTGTTTTCAGTTTTATTCCACTGTTCTTGCTTGGATATTAATTTCTTTCAGTGTTATTCAAGTAGAACTGAGAAGTATTTGGGTTAACAGGGGAAAGATTCTTGAGGTATTAAAGAACTGGCCTGAGAAGAAAATCCAAGTTATTGTTGTCACTGATGGTGAGCGGATTTTGGGGCTTGGGGACCTTGGCTGTCAGGTATATGTCTGGAGTGGTTCTCTTCCAATTCATGGCTATGCATAATTCAGCTTCTACATTTATTTATAGGCTTTTGTCAGTATCTTAGTCTTTGCATCTTGAATGGTAATTGCTCTTTACTTAAATTGATGATAAATGTGTTGAATGTTCTCAGGGAATGGGAATTCCTGTAGGAAAACTTGCTTTATATACAGCGCTTGGGGGTGTTCGTCCTTCTTCGGTAAGCATGCATATCATTAATGCTTCTTGTTCTTTTCAGTTGATTGACTTCTCAAGTGTAGAGTCAAAAAGAAATCGGTTGGCCTCCCAGAAACAATAACCTTTATTAGTGAATGAGACTTCAGACCTTGATTTGGTTACATGTTGTATGACTAATCCTGATTTGATTGAATTGGTGTCACGTTTTAATGAACTTGGCAATCTCTTTGGCAAGTCACTTATATATGCTGCTGACTGAAAATAAGATTATATGACTGACTGTAACAAGATCAATTGGAATTCTGGAAACTGGTCATGATAGTATTCTTTCTCTAAACTTGACAATGATTTCCATTATCATTTGCAGTGTTTGCCTGTAACTATTGATGTTGGGACAAACAATGAGGAGTTGTTAAAGGATGAATTCTATATTGGAATCAGACAAAAGAGGGCAACTGGCCAGGTTCCACTACTTAAAAACCTAGGATATTCTTAATTCATGCCAACAAGCAGCATTTTAACAAAGATGGTTTCATATTTTGTCATTGTAGGAATATTCTGAACTTCTACATGAATTCATGTGTGCTGTTAAGCAGAACTATGGAGAAAAGGTCCTCATACAGGTGCCACATTACACATTCTCAGTGGATTGACAAATTAAGTAATTTTGATCTTCCAAAGCTTGACTGGAAGTTTCTTAATGACTGAATTTCTTAACCGCAGTTTGAAGATTTTGCAAATCACAATGCCTTTGAGCTGCTTGCAAAATACAGAGCGTCCCATCTTGTCTTCAATGATGACATTCAGGTAACCTGACAGATGATCCTCTCATCAGGAATAGGATATCACCTCCTAAGGAAACAAATTTCTGATTTTTTTTCTTTCTTCTATTGCAGGGGACAGCTTCTGTGGTACTGGCAGGGGTTGTTGCAGCATTGAAATTAGTTGGTGGAACCTTAGCTGAGCACACATTCTTGTTCCTTGGTGCTGGAGAGGTGGGTCTTTGTCCGGTCTTGTCGATCTTGTCCCTTTCTCCGTACATTGAGAAACTGAAGGATATAATCATAAATGGATTAATCATAATAAGTTAAAGAAAAACACAGGAATATATAATGAGTGAATTTGTACATATTAATGCATTTTACTGGATATGGAGTCTTCTTGCTCTGGAAAATGTGTCCTTGAGAACTCTAAAAATCTGCCGCCTCTATGCCTTGTTTGTAGCACATATGATCTTCTGTGGAGAAGCTATTTCTATTGCAAAATTGGGGTTAGGATGAGATTATTATTCTTTTTAACATACAGATATAAAAATGCATGATTAGATAAATATGTAAATGTGTAGAAATGTATATCTGTACGTTTGCTGTTTTTGTATCTCACTTCTCTTTGCTGGCAATTGTAGGCTGGGACTGGTATAGCAGAACTCATAGCTCTTGAAATGTCAAAACAGGTACGTACTTTCCAAGGAACACTATCACATACAGCATATTTATCCTGCGACTTGAATTTTCCTGCTCTGATTTGATTTCAATCCTAATGTATATTCTTGTTTGCAGACAAAAGCTCCAATTGAAGAGACACGGAAGAAGATTTGGCTTGTGGACTCGAAGGTAGAGAAACATTGAGCACTTTGTTTCTTTGCCAAGGAAGCGGGCTAACTCTTTTCATCTCCTCTTGTCCTCTAGACTATTGAAATATTCATATTAGTTCTGGTGCAGGGATTGATAGTTAGCTCCCGTATGGAGTCACTTCAACACTTCAAGAAGCCTTGGGCTCATGAGCATGAACCTCTTAAGACACTATTAGATGCTGTAAAGGTTGCTCTCTCTCTCTCTCTCTGTGTGTGTGTGTGTGTGCACATGCATGTGTGTGGTGGAGGTGTGCTGGTGGTTGGTATTTATTCTACATGAAAGGTTGACCAATGGCTTGTTTTGACATCTGTCATTGGTTTCATAGGCAATCAAGCCAACTGTATTGATTGGATCATCTGGAGTAGGGAAGACATTCACAAAGGAGGTGGTTGAGGCTATGGCTTCCTTTAATGAGGTTCTCTTTCTCTCTCTCTCTCTCTCTCTCGTTCATGTTTTATGCACGTAGACAAGTAAGATGAGATTGAAATCGAGAAGCTGACATTACAAATGATTGGAATGCAGAGACCTGTAATTTTTGCTCTCTCAAACCCAACTTCACAATCCGAGTGTACAGCTGAGCAAGCTTACACGTGGAGTAAGGTAAAACAGACAGAATGACATACCCTTGATCCCACACTACTTAATACAAGATTTATATCATATGATTCATATCATGCAGCTGATATTTGAATATTCTATTGGCAAATAAATCTGAATCTTAATACCTCCTCTCTCCTAAAAAAATGATTTGCAGGGTCGGGCAATTTTTGCTAGTGGGAGTCCATTTGACCCTGTTGAATGCAATGGGAAAGTTTTCGTACCTGGCCAGGTCCCATTTCTCTTCAGGATTTATTCTTTTGTTATTTCAGTGGAAACATTCCCTTGGTAGAGATTTATGGGATAGTGGTGATATGATAGTCTTCTATATCCTTTTTGCAGGCAAACAATGCTTACATTTTCCCTGGATTTGGTCTTGGTTTGGTAATATCTGGTGCAATTCGTGTACATGATGACATGCTTCTGGCAGCTTGTAAGTTAAACAGAACAAAAAATTAAGTTGGAGCTCTCTAAAAGATGCAACTACTTAAAACACTTAATTTCATTAACTCGTAGATAAACATGATTTTGGGGTTAAATTCATAAAAAAAAAAATAATTGGGGTTAAGGACAACCAAAACCTATGGTCTGGCATTTATTGGTTGTTTTGGTCAGATAGGTTATGTTGTTATTTGACTGGTTGTGCAAGATAAGGCACCAAAGATGGGGTGTAGAATAGTTGACTGCCATTATATACTTCTTACCTTTGGCATGTGTTCTGTGCATAAAGCGGGTTCCGTTGTTTTGCATCTGGATATACATTTCCAATGATCACTCACTATATATTTCATGTGTTTTTTTTTTTTTTTTTCCCTTGGAACAGCGGAAGCTTTGGCTGGACAGGTGACAGAGGACAACTTTGATAAAGGGCTTATTTACCCACCGTTCTGCAATATAAGGAAGATATCAGCTGAAATTGCTGCTAATGTAGCTTCCAAAGCGTATGAATTGGGTAAGTCACCTTGTAATACATCAGCTCATAGAATACTTGCCCCCGTCTAGATATGGTAACTAATTTATTTAAACGACGATTTGCTGTTGTAGGTTTGGCTACCCGTCTCCCTCGTCCAGCCAACCTGGTTAAGTATGCAGAAAGCTGCATGTATAGCCCTGTCTACAGAAACTACCGCTGAATTGTCATACAAACATCCCTGCAAATTTTGTAGCTTCACAGTTACAAAATTTATTAGTTGTTTTTTTCTTTACTTTTCTTCCTTTAGCATATCTATTTATTTTTTGGGGGCAAAGTGGGAGGGGATTAGTGGGGAAAGGTCATGATGTTGTTGATAGTCTGACTTCATTAAGGTTGGTTGTAGGCTTGTAGCTTAGAGGTACTGTGATTATGACATTAGATAGATAGCCATGAATAAGCATCTTTCAGTGATAATTGTTTCTTTTTGTAGAAGGAGCTACAAGTTGCAGTTGGATGTTGTATTCTTTTCATTGTTTAATGTCAAGGACTGAAACATTACAGAGAAATGAGACTGGACTTCATCTTTTTTTTTTTTTCCTTGCATTAACGCACAAAAACTCCCAAGAGAATTTGGGCATTACTTCCCAACAATACAGCTGTCTTCTCAACTCTTCTTTTAAGGGGCCAATTGATCTTTCATCCCAATAGTTTATGAGATGTTGACAACACAAACGTAGACCGACTAACTTAAGCCTTCTAGCAGTTATAGGCCTTGTTGCATTTAATTACTTGACCCACCACCAATAGCATCAGCATCTTGGCGTGATAAATAAATAAATATAGTAGATGGGATTTTTGGTTCTGGGTTTTGGAGCATGGGGAGGGCATGGATAAACGATGAGATCCAAATTACCGAGAGCAATCTCCACCAGACAATTGGTGGATGGCGCATTTGAGGTTACCAAACTCCCTACCCTTAAGTTCTGGTTTGGAATGTAGTGGGATATCCTTGTCGATGAACCATGACTCCAGGCTTACCAGCAAAGAAAAAGGCGATTTTAGTAGATGTGGGCTGTAATTTGTATTAGTCACACTAAAGCGCATCATTATCAATCCACATAATTAGACCAATGGATGACATTGGTACTATACACCACACGACAATTTATTTTTTTTCCTGATTTTGCTTTAAAACAGACGAGGAAAATGAGGCACCTGACTCGTGCAACTTTGTCGATGTGTTCCTTTAGTGACCACGAAGAGTTGCCCATGATCAAGCCCTAAGATCCAGCACCGTCCACAGCAGGCCACCATTATATCCCAGCCCACTTGGGAGGGACTGAGTGCCCATTTGGGAGAGCTTTCCAGCAGTGGCTTTGGCTTAGAGGGGTGGGTAAAGTTAGGGTAAATTATAGATAAGTACCCTGTATTTTTGGGGCAGTATCACTTTTAGGTAAACTAAATACAACACTCAGGTATTCCAAACTTTCAGAAATAGATACTTGGGTCCACTAGTTAGTGTCAGTTAAACATTTTATAATACCAAAATTACCCTTTTCATGTATTTTTGGACTATTTTGCCCATCTAATATATAAACCCTTTCTCCCTTTTTTTTTCATTCTTAGCCTCAACTACAGCAAAAGTGGATGAATCTCTAAAACAGAGGTGTTTCATTCTCAGGAAAATAAAAATACAAAAACAGATCAGCATTCAATGAGGCCAACATCATACATCCGTTTTGAACATCACAAACAAGTAGATCAGCTATGACTAAAGAAACGATCCTTGGCTAAGCTTCAAAACTGACCAATCCTCACATTCAATGGAGCTTACTCCTCATAGAAGGAAAAGCTAAAACAAGACAAAATGAACAGCAAACTACTGATGGGAACCTCAGTGGGAAAGAAACTGATTCATAGATAAAAGAAAACAGTGACAAAAAAATGGTTGATTCTTTGAGCAACTAAGGAATCTAGAATATATCAGTATGGCAATCCTAACCGAGAAAAAAATGATATCAAGATTAGGTAGTGTCAAAGGTTTCGACGGAACTGGTGCAATGGGAACCTCATCACCAGTTCCGCTTACTACCCCCACTCGGATCCCGGCTACTCCATAGCAAAATGCAGGGGAATCAAATCGGGAAAACATGAAAATGAAAGAAGAAAGAAAGAAAAACGGAATGTAGGGAATGATAATAGAGTTTACTTGGTCGTATTTCGGCCTAAGATTGATTACTGCAACAGGGAATGATAATAAAGAGTTTTTTTTTTTTTTTTTTCATTTAGATTCCAATACCGAAGGTGAAGCAAGTTTGCAACCGGGAGATGGACGAGATGACTGACTTTCCGACGGATTCTTGTTCGAAGTGCAAATCTCTCCAGACTTTATATATATATATATATATATATATATATATATATGTTACATGTATTTTATATTTAATCTATATTTTTTAATTCAGTTTTTATTTTTTTTTATTTATAAAAATATTAAAAATTACAATTTATGGTCAAAAAATGGCTTTTTTTCGCAAAAATAACGAGACAAACTGCCTACAATGCCTTGGGATGCATATATCTCAAAAAGTTACTCAAAATAAAAAAAAAATCACTTCATTACAACATCAGAGTGCAAAGGTATAACATCCCAAAGTTTGTATTGCATTGAATATGCAACCCGCAACCAGGTCACTAGGTTGAACAAATCAATGACGGAATCGGCCGGGTCGAACGGTTTTTGACCGCCTGGCGGGTCTTGACTGAATCGGACTGAAATTCTGACCGGGTGACAGTTCAAACGATTTGACCATCAACGCAAACATTAGGAGTTTGGGACGCACAACCCCACGTTGTGTGTAGTGCATTTCTGGTTTATTTCAAAAAAAAAGAGGACCGGCGACAAATGAGGATTTCTTCTCAGGCGGCAACACCAATTTCTTCTACCCACAGCAACAATAGTTTCTTCTCTCCATGATGAGCAACAGTGGTGCAGGAGATTGAGCCATTTTTATTGAGTCCAGTTATTTTGCATCAAACCTAAAATAATTATTTTTGCTCAAGCGGCGGTAATGATTTCTTTTACCCGCGGTGGCAATAGTTTCTTCTCTCCACGGTGAGCAACAATGGCACCCAGACCTAATAGAACCCAACTTTTGGTTTTTTTTTTTTTTTTTTTTTTTAATTTTATGATTTAAATAATTTAAAAAATATGGGCATTTTGACAACTTTACAATAATCTATAACGTGAATTAAAGAAAATGGACTCAGGGTACCTAAAAGTTATGTTTGGTAAAAATCCCGAAAGCCAATTCGGAAGGTTAAATGACAAAGCGACTCAACGAAACAGAGTAGATGTGTTCTCTTCGCTTTCTGCACTGAAGACTGGTTATATTTTTTCTTATTTGCATGGTGATATAAATATGAGAAATCAAAAGTAACATGTTAGGTAATAATCTCAATCGTTGCTGGAGCTCCAAATGTGTTGCAGGTTTAGCGAGCATGAATTGAAAGGGAAGACCAGAAGCGATTTTTGGTCCTGATCAACTCGCCTGAGAACTTGCAGCGTTCTCAATGGTGGTGGCAGTGGCTGATGGTGGCGATGACTTAAAATCAGTCACAACAATAATGGAGGTCAGGTCAATTTGGAACTAAGAGGTGGAGAACCCATCAACCTGATGAAGAATGTAAATTCAGGGGAACTATACGATCAACACGTTGCGACGAAAACCTGGGCCTCAAGAAGCATGAACAGGGGAACCTAAGAGATTGCAAATAATTGACCGAAATTAGATCCGACTGACATGAATGTGGTGAACATGATAATAAATCCGTTATTTCTGGTTCCAGATGTTGCCGATCCAATGTATTGTGGTGAAAAACAAACGAGAGTTCCCCAGTGTCCGACTAAGTTCAGGTGACCAAGTGTTGGCCAAACTCATCACATCATACATATCACTATATCGGTACAAGTCTAGAAGACAATAGATTTTACACAGTTGAAAGATAACAGGTTGCTGAGATGCCTGGTAAATTACTTGGTTAGAGGAGCACACTTCAATGTAAGATGAAATCCGATTCGTTTCACCAATGAGCCAATATGATAATCCCTACTTTCCAGCGATTGATAATGCAAAGATATGGAAAAGAAACGATAAATAAATAAATATAATATGTTGTCGTTCGAATCCAGATTGTCCCATCGCTTAGAGCGAAAAAGAGGGAGAAGCATGAACTGATGAACCTAAAACTATGTAGCTTTTGAATTCTTATGTTTTCTTAGATAAATGAGATTAGAAGGGCATTTTCATAATAAACTCCTTTATTTGGCTTCTGAACGGGGTTTTATCAAATATGGCTTCTACACTTTAAGCTTTGACTAAGCTGCCCAACCAAAGCAACTTATCAGTAGCAATTCAATCAAAACAGTTAAACAAAAGCTTAAGCCCTACCAAACAGGCCCTGAAGCGTCGGTTGGGATGCTTTGGAGAGAGCGTCATGTTTTGGGGGCTAAACTGCAGTGGCTTTTGGCTTTCCAAGGTGGTGAAAAATCTAGAGAGTCCAAATCAAATCAAGTAGGCAGTCGGTCATTATTTGGAAAGCCATGATTTTGGCTTTCGAGTAGTCATTTTGGGCTCTCAGGTATTTCCGCCAAAACATTGCTTACTGAATGAGGACCACATTGTAAAGCCAGAAGCCGCTGCATGAAAGCCCTTCCAAACGGGATCAATACTATTCAATCATCACTCGCTTAGGTTTCATAAGGCTACACGAAGCAGGAAAACGCCAGTAAAAAAAATGAGAACACTGTGGATCCAAACCATAACTCAAAAGGTTTCAGCTTCTATAAAGCATGTTGTCAGCCAAACTCTGCCAACAACACAAAACCACGATCGTGAAAATGGCACAATCTTCCTTTTATCAAATTTATCACTCTTTTTACATTAAGATTGACAGTTATCACCCCCTCCAGATCTTTTCTTCGACTAGTTCTGATGACTTCGGTAGGAGCTTAGGTCAACGTGCGTGTCCTTGTATCGCTGGCTCAGATAAACACCACATTTTACTGGGGGAAACCTGGTAGAAGAAGCAGGATGAGAAAGGAAATGTTCAGAGAACATTTGAATTCCAAAGAAAATGAGGCCTCTCGCCCCCAAAATAGAAAAAAAATTAAGGCCTCGAGAGAACCAAAAAGTGAAAACCCGACTCAAGAAAGGCAAGAGATCATGCAATAGCTACAAAATGCATATAGAGAAAACAATGCTACTTTCAGTCAACATTTTAATCTTCTTTTTTTTTTCTTAATCAATATTCTAATATTCTTCTTAGTTGCTTAGGATTTTCTTTCTCAACCATTTCCCACTTGTTCACATGTGTAACAATCCATAAGCTGAGAATTATAGATAATGGACCAACTTGTGTTAGGGTGGGGCTTTCTATCTGAATCCTCACGATGGTTTATCCATATCTCCCACCAACAAAGAAGAGAAGAAAAATAATTATATACTGGGTTTCACTTTCAATTTGTACAGATGCTCATGTAGTTGAGAAACTCACTTGGGTGGGTTTGTTTCTGATTTGCATGATGGCAAGCACTCCACAAGACACTCATGGCTAGGTTCCACAAAGAATGCAATCTGCGTTAAGAACAAAGATGATTAATCAACATGTTAAGAGATATCTAATTAATAGAAAATAAGAAAGTAAGTAGCTACAACTCAACAAAAATACAAAATTATGAAGAGAAAATTCCTAAATACAACTCAAAAATCTAAACCCCAACTACTTGGGATTGCCCAGATATATCTTCCTAAAATAATTAATTAACATGTTAAGAGATATCTAATTAAGAAAATAAGAAAGTAAATAAATTCAACTCCATGAAAATACAAAATGACAAATAGAAAATTCATAAATACAACTCAAAAATCCATATCCAAACTATTTGGGGTTGCCCACATAGATCTTCCTAAGTAAAGAAAGATCAAACCAGTAGACGAGGGAAAAAAGTTGAGGGAGAAATAAATGTTAATCCCCCACCCCACCCAGGAAGATGCACTTTTGGAACAGTGCCAAAAGACTTCCTTATTATCTTCATAGAGTATTTTTTTATCAGTAATTATCTTCATAGATTCTCACAGCTACAGAATATTTAAAAATTCATGAAAGGCCTTACAGAATATCTCTCTCCACCATTCACCAAAACTCTGTGCAACGTAGACCTGGAAATGAATGAGAAGCAGAACTGTGAATTAGAGTACTTTGATATATCAAAATTAATTTGCAACCACGACCATCACAGTGAAATACTATTTAATGATGATAATTGATAAAAATGATACATAACCCTGGTACAGGGACCTAGGTATCATAACCTCTTACTGAATCGTAAGTCGCATAATGTACACTGTTGAGTAAAAATGGCTAATATTTCTGGCATCTCTAATATGCTATTTTGTATTTTAAACATCCAGGAATAACCTGGTCTGGAGCTGCAGACTCCAAAGGATCAAAGGGAAACTCTGGTAATGGGATGATTTCCAGTTTGGGCCTGCCTTCAAAGTCCCACTAACCCAACTGTTAACCTACCATGGGTCCATGACCAATAAAGGGAGCTGGTAGGGAAAGTAAAAGGAGAGGACCGAGAGGTGGCCGTGTTTTCAAGATTATAGGGAAATTCCTTAGGTCATTTTCCTTTTTTTGTTCTTTCTAGTTGTTTCAGGTGAATTGTTCTTTTATTATAATTATCTGGACTTGATTTGACGGTAAGTATAACTTCACTCCAAATCTGCTAACAAAGTACTCTTTCTAATTGATGACCAAGACAATTGGGTGTGGTCTCACCGTCTCAGGACTCTTTGGGTCATTTTTTGTAAATCTTTTTCAAGACTCCTAACATATCCTCATTGTCCCCTACCCTTCTCTACCTATGAGGTTAAAGTGGACTAACTCCACCAAAAATTAAAGCATTTGTTTGGGAAACAACTCTCAAGATCATCAACATGTAAGACATTCTTCAAAGAAAGAGGAAATCATGATACCTTTCCCCTAATGAGTGCATTCATTGCTTTAGTTGTGTGTAAAGGGTTGACCATCTATTCCTTTCCTATTCCTATTCATCAAAGGTATGCAACCATTTCTCTCTCATTTTTGGATTGAATTGGCCTTGCCCATGTAATATGATGGAGTTATTCAGCACTTGAATATGCTCCCTGAACATAAAATGGGAGAATATTCCTCCATCCTGCACTACAGATGCATTACTTGGAGTTTTTGGGGTGAAAGAAACACAAGAATGACAAGACAAAAGATGAAGGCACCATAATAGAGAACATCATGGTGATGAAAGCTCATTGCATGTTGACAAGCAAGGAGCTCAAAAGCTTATCTGATGATGATATATTAAGGGGATGGTCCACAGCGACTAGCTTTAGCTGCAGAGAAAATCATATTACTACCAGTGGACTAGCACCAGAGAGGGGAAGATAGAAACTCAGCTTTGATGTATGCAGCATACGCAACCCAGGACCCTCAGGTATTGGTGGTTTTGTTAGAGATTACCAATGGCTAATATTATTATAACTTCTTGGGGAAGGAAATTCACTAAGATCTGAGAACATTGCACTTCTTCAAGGCTTAAAAAAATATTTTATTCACTGGGACGGTCAAATCTGATTGTAGAAGGGGACCTCACTGCACGGTGGTCTTCTGCTAGATGGAGAAGAAAAATGAGGGTCCTTGGGTACTCCAACAGGTGATTAGAGAAACTTTTTTTTTGGTAAGTGTGATTAGAGAAGCTATTTTATTAATATCTTGTTAGCATCCAATCTGAACTGCTTGTTCAGATGGGCAGTGGCACCCAGCTCATCTGATATAATAGCAGATGCCCTTGCAAGAGAATGGAATAACCAGGGATCAACTTTTATAGGGGACACCAGGTCTGGGTAATTAGAAACCATAAGATGATCTTGTGACAAGTATAACAATATATGGAGTCAATAAGGCCACAATATATAGCTATAGATATTGTTGAAATTTTTAAGATACATGTGGATTATAGAAAAAGAACCAATCCTAATGCAGACAAATGAAACTTAAGGAAATGTATGCTGCAGTGATCTTATAAATATTGCATAGTCCTTCATTCTCAAATGGGACAAAATCAGGAAAAAGAAACCAGCAATGGATGGGCATACCTAAAAACGCAATTGCTCCAACGCTCTAACATGTCACCAAGGTTCACAATAAAAGCTCTGGAAGATGAACAGATGTTATAATAGTAACAACATTATAATCATATACCAAAAGATTCCAAGTAATAATATGTTCCTTCGACAATCATTTGTGCTCTGCTTCTTTTTACATACAAGCATATACATACACATACATACATACACACACACATGCATATATTGATATATAAGCCTTGTCCCAACTATAAGGGTCAGCTATATGAATCCTGTCCAGCCATTCCACTTTGTTCAGTGTCATATCCATTGTTAAATTATGAGCCACATACACATGTACATATTTTGGTTGAGAAAAATACAAAGCTTAAACAAAATTTCAACCCCCTTTCCCTCAAAAAGCTGTTTTATGAGGAACACTCACTTGGTGGAACAAGACTTCATTGAATTGAGAATTATGAAGATTATTATCTTTAACTTAAACAAACTATAATTACTATCATATCATTTCCCTTGTATTCTCCTGTAGCCATCCTCATATTTTAACTATCACATGGTTCAGCAATTGATAGCTTACGTTTAGGAAAGTTGTACTTGTTGCTTCCAATTACAACTGTTTCTCTTGATCATTCAAAAAACTCTCTGGAAATTTTAACACAAAACTGAGGCATCAATTATTTACTGCCAATGCATGTGTCCATAACATGATCGATGAGTCCAGAAACTGCGAAGGCATTAGATGAGTGGGGAAACCTCATTCTATACTGTCAGGTTGGACAACTTGAAATAAACTTCAATCAAAATAGTTTTTTAATAAACCTTAATCCAGGTGAAAAAGAAAAGATACGAGAAGAATTCAAAGGATAAAATGGTTTAACTCAGAATAGAAGCACTAATCCAGGTGAAAAAGAAATATGATGGTTTTATCAACAATAAACTTGATGGATGTCAGAGAAGAATAAAGGCATAGTACTAGGTGCTGAGAAGGAAATAAAAGTAAAATTTTATGCACAGGAACCAATGAAAACAGAATGCTGTCTTATAAGGATGGAGAACACAGCAGGAATCAATGAAAACACAATTATGCACAGGAACCATGTAGTACAAACCTTGGAAACAGCCTCTCTGTATGTGCAGGGGTAAGGCTGCATATATCTGTCCCTCCTTAGACCTGGAAGGAACCTTGTGCAATGGGATGCCCTGACCACGTAGTACAATCAAGTACTGACTTTTACTGATTTTCCCTAGCCCCAGCATTCCCCATTCTAGTGCTTTCTTGTTGACTCCCATTCTCGCTAACTATCTGCTACACTGTCAGTACTCAGTAGACCTGGGGATCTAACTGAACAAGCAGTTCAGACTGGAGGATAAAGCCATTGCATCCCTGATTTGAAAACTATAAGGCACATAGGTCCTTCAGTCTTCAATTTCAAGAGGAACCTTTTGGCAATCTCCTTTAATGGTCAACCACTCCAGCCTCTGTGAATCTGTCCATCCCAGCTGAACCTGAGTTGCTTAACAATATATGAAGGCATCTAGATGATTCTAGGCAACAGTGGAGTATCTAATCACCTAGTTGTTTTGGCAAGTGCCCAGAGGCTAGGTGGTAAGAATTTTATAAAATAACAAATTAAATTTTAGTTTAATTCCCTAGTTTTACATACCAATCATCATGCATATTAATTGACAAAAAATAGAAGTTCTTTTTATTAAGAAAATTAAATTTCCTCTCAAAACATGGCAAATCATTCTCTCTAAAAGAGAATAGTACTTTAAATAATTAATTTCAATACCTTCAATAATAAAACTAACCTAATAAATATTTAGTAGAGCAGTTTCATACCACATTAGCAATAATAGAATGATATAATTTTTATATAATAAAAATTGAAAATTTAAGATAGAAAGTAAAAGAGAAAAAGGAAAGGGGTGGAGATGCTGTTTTATTAAATATAAGTTAGAGAGAGAGAGAGAGAGAGAGAGGGAGAGGGAGGCTCCCTCAGAAAAACATTTATGAGAATGTGAAGTCTGTACAAAAAGATGGAAGATACAGTATTATCCCATATCCACAATTTCAAAATTATTATAAAAAAATAATTCCCTCCCAGTATGAATAAAGATGCTGGTATTTAAAGTGCTGAAATCTCTAGTGACAGTAGGCCCAACTAATTGTTTCCATAGGATGGACTTCATTTTCAAAGACCCTGCTGTTGCGCTCCATACTTATGTATGACAACATTCCTCCACAATTCATCCCTTTCAGTCCCATATCTCCATATCCACCTGCCTAATAAGGCCTTGTCAAAGATTCCAAGATTCCTTATACACACACACCTCCAAGCTCCTTCAGTTTGCAAACTTCAGTCCAAGAAAGTAAGTGTATATTCCTTTCATCATTGGACCCATCCCAAAGGAAGTTACATGTCAATCAATCAAGGATTGTCAAGACAGAGGCTGGAACTGCAAACAAATAGCAAGTGCCTAAGTTGGAGTTGGATAAGCTTTCTTCTTTCTTTTTCTCTTCTCATTGTCTCAAAAACTTTGTATCTTTTAAATTTCAACAGTAAAACTTTAAAAAAGTATAACATACACGTAGTATATAATAGAATAGTTCAGGCACTATACATGACTTAGAAATAACTCACATTTGAGGAGAGGCTAGCACCACACACCACCCTCCAAGAATTGAATCAAATGGCACTCCTCTCTTGTCTTTGTCCAATGTTCCCACCTACATCAAACAAAGATAACAATGCTTCCTGCCTCATTACTTGTATTCAGAAATCCCAGAATTCCTCTCACCCCAAACACTCCATAAAAGTGCTGCCTTCAAACAGTGCCAAAGTCCCCACTGTTTACATTCAAATTGAGAAATCTAGGGAACATGTACATGCATCCTGATAAAGTTCCCAAAGTCTCCAGGATTTCTCATACTGAAATTAGCAGCTAATTCCAACAAAAAAAAAACAATTTTTTAGAAAAATGAAAAACTCATATTCAAGTTCATATAGGATAAAAAATGTGTAATATGGACTTGAATGACAGAAATAATGTTCAAGATAAACAAAAAAGAAATGTAAGAGTACTACGTTAAAAATAACAAAACAAAATCAATCAACCTGAAGATTATTATTGGAGACGATAAAGGGAATGTTCCTTCTAGAGGGAATTTTAAAGCCACAAGCAAGAAACCACTCCTGGGATTATTGGAGATCATCCTTTGATTTAATGTTTGTTTTGTGTTAGACAGTTTACAAGCCTCACCCTTTTAGTGGTGCCACATCTTCCCATATCTGAGGGTTAGTGTCCTTATCCTTGCATATCTGCAAAGGAATAGAAACATCACAGATCTTAATCCAGTTATTAAAAATATGGGTGCCATATGACCTCAAACGACAAGAAAAAATGGCTTGATTATACAGATTTATGCATACTTGAAGACCTGGGGTGTCATCTGTTGCCAGGAGGGTGATCAAACCATAATCAGAATGTGCACCAGCTCCATATATTCCCTTTGCAGGATTGGAAACCCTACCTACAGAAAACAAGACACCCATCATAAAAGCATTTATATCAAGCACAAGAGGGTAACAGATCCATAATGGAATACAACCTGTAATTTGTCTTACACCTTCATAGTGTAACAGGCGCAAAGTTGCAATTGGCTTGCCAAGCATTTCTGGTTTATCAAAGAACTCAGCATCTAGATCAAGTGCAAGAGCTATGATCCTTGCAACAGCTTTTGCTACCCTACTGCATGCAGATAAATGATAGATGAAAATCATGAAGTGAAATTAACTGGCCTAATACATGCGCATTGACACTTAGTAATCCTTAGCTAAAATTTCCTGAAGCATGTATTTCCAAGATAGCATAATCAAGAGTGACAATAAAAGTAAAAAGTAAACCTAAACTCAGAATGTTCAAAAATTAAATAAGAGGGTTACAAGGTATTGCATGCATGTGTATAGTAGGGCCATAATTAACTATGCCAATATTGAGCTTGTCATACACTGCCACTCCCTAGCACAAATAAAGGAGAGAGATTGTATTTATGGACATGGATCTTGAATGGTGGAACAGGATTTATGTAGACAGCCCCATCCAGTGGGGAAAAAGCTTAGGTTAGTTGAATATTGTAGTGGGTCTATAATTAACATTTTATTAGCATTAGCCCCTACAATCTAATAAAATTTCGAGGAACCTACTTGATTCCACAGTTATTTAATTAATATCCTCTAAGGTCTACTGCATAAAATTGTTCTAAAAGATTCTTTTTCATGTACTTTTTATTTATATACAATATATGTGCACTTGATTTAGTAGACTTTAATAATTAAATGAGGAATTCCTTGAAAATGACTGCACTTTTTATGCTGATAGACCATTTTAGCCTCTTAGTTACAAGGAAGAAGGAAGTTCAAGATGCTAAGCTTGTCTTTCCAATACACTTCGATTTACATCCAGACCATCTTCAAAGAATAGCAGTTTGGAGACCCAGACCATGCCTTAGGTTGAAACTCACTTCCATTTGTATGTTTTTAACATAAGACCATCCCATATCTCAGACATAAGTAAAATGAAAAAAAGAAAAAAGAAACTCATCCTTGCATGCATAATTAACATGAGCTAATACATCATGGATCTGAGGCTGGAGAAGTTATCATTTTCATAAAGGAAGAATCTTATGCATTAAAAACAATACAAGTAAGAGAGATGTTATGACCTATACATATTTGGATGCAAATGGAAAAATAAACTTACAGTGCCTCTTGGTGATATGTCTCCATAATTTGCCTCCATCCAGGTAATAAATCTTCAGAGCACCAATAGTTTCAAAATGGGTTAATTTAACGAAATAAACATTTGGAAGATAGGTTCTTATATGTTATTTCAGTGCTATAAATGAAAGCTTAAGGTTGTGTAGAAACTTATAGTTTCAAAAAGTAGTAATTGTGTTAATGAAATACCTGTGGAAGGCCATATATTGGGCCCATAAAATGGTTTTTCAGTTTCTTGATCATCTTCAGCTACTTCAACTCCAATATAATATCCCTCTTTGTAATCTCCTAGGAATCAAACAAGAGCATAATGGTCAATACATTTGTTCAATGAAAAAGGTTCGCTGCAACGAGAGTACAGTACAGTATGTAACCTTAATGGAAAAGTAAATTGTGACAATTAAACACAAAAATTTATTTGGTGGTGTAAAGTAAGAATGCCAAGAATAGGAACCATTTGACAGCTAGCAAAAATCAAATGCAGACTTCAGTCCATGGCTCAACTTCGGTAAATAGTTAACACACTTAACCACAACAATGAGTTTGTACATTCATCTAGGGCTTCCACCTCCACCCCTCTCCCTCTTGGGGAAAAAGGCCAAAAAAGAAAAGAAAAGAAAGGAAAAATACCCAACATTTTGACCGACCTTTCCATCAAAATTAGTTCTACATGGAAGGAATATTAAGATTGTTACTCAGTCGCTAAACTGCCTAGACAACTTGACGAGTGGACCATGCATACGGTATAGCATGAAAATGGAAAAGACTAGTCCTCCAACTCCTCTCTCACTAAAAAGTACTTTACATGAACTCACGCTTTGCTTTAGTTCATAGGTATTTGCCACTCATAAGCATCAGCCATGGGTTTTATGTAGCAATCTAGGCTTTACTTTGAAGTTGATATCTCAAGCAAGAATCCTGAACCATTAAAACCTAAAGTTTTCCAACCCTTTATCGTTTACTGCCATGCTTGTAGCAAACATTGCTTGTTAGAAGTAAAACCAATTAGTTCTAAAACCAACCGTTTATTTGATTAACAGGATCCAAAAGCTCATCTAAAACAGGACTATAGCCTCGATGTTTTTCATTTCTCAGAAGTTTCATTTTCTCTTCCAATGGTAGGTGAAAAAGCCTTTTGCTCTGTGCAAAAACTTCATCCATAAACTCCTGGCTGATTCCATGGTTGATTATATAGAAAAATCCAGAGTCCAGGCATGCCTGAAGAACAAACAAGAAACCGTAGAATAAGCCAAATAAGAACTACGAAATAGAACATAAAAGTATTAGAGCAGAAAAAATAAGACCATGGCGGAATACACAAACTTCTCAATTACAGGTTCGATGTATTGGCCCAGTCGTATATTTTAGTTTCTTTTATTTTTTTAATCCAACATTAAGACAGCCTCAGCAAACTTCCTGGGGGGAATTTCAAAAGGACAGTCGTACAGACAATCATCAAAGTTCCCCAACTAATATCGGTCCCATTAAGTTGAAGGCGAGAGAGAGAGAAAGAGAATATTGAAATTCAATCAAACAGGAATATTGAAATCATAGAAAGTTTAGAACATAACGTTTAAGCGTCAAACCAAAAAAATAAAAAAAATAAAGAAACAGATATGAGATGAAAACAAAAGAAGAGATTGAGTTATAACGTACCTGCTTCAGCAAAGAAACGGAATTCTGAATGTCAGGACTGGAAAGATCAATACAGCTAAGGGTAGAAACATTCGAAGACGCGGGAAAAGCTTTGACTGCATCTCTGCCTGGATTCTCCATGTCGAAATAGAAGAAACCAGGAATCAGAAAGCGAAAATGAATTTTGAGTTCCAACTCTCAAACAGATAAAAAATGATTTAGCTAATTGACTAATTATACCCTTATTGTTTGAAAATTGACTCATACAACCCTTACTGTTTTTACTCTATTCTTACCGTTAACCTCCATAAAAAAACAATGCAAAATGACTAAACTACCCTTTTAGAGTTCAGATGTTGTCGCTGCTGGGTAGAGTTATAGAGCAGCGGGTGGAGTTACAAGGCAGTGCCGCCGCCGTCGCCCAGGAAGAAGAGAGATATCAGACTTCACGATGAATGTTAAATATTGAACTGGCCGGAGGTTGGTTCTTCTCTTGTGCATTTACAACAGTTGGGAAGATGGCTCACAGTGTTTATTTGGTTGCCCTAATTTACCGGTTGTTCTCTTCTCTTTCAAATCAGACAAGATCACAGTGTGCATTAAATCGGTGATCTGTTCACAGTGTGCATTTACAATAGTTGGGAACAGATCACCGGTTGCCCTAATTTACAAGTTGTTTTTTCAGCTACATTTACAACTGGTGATCTATTCTTCTCTTGTGCATTTACAACCAGTGATCCAGACCAACTAATTTAATGCACAAGGTCTAAGATCTCTAGTCCGTGATCTGGGTCTTGCGGCATAAGAGGAAACAATGTTAAGAATGTTGAGGTGAAATCTTCAATCGAAGAGGAGCCGACGAGCGATTCGGTAGAACATCTTCTCGAGGTGGAGCCCATATTGACATTGGGAAACTCGCAGACATCGAGGAGTCGAAGAACATTTTGCTACCATCTGTAGGAACACAGGAACCTACTGATTACCTGGTAAAACCTGCGACAAAAGAGGAGTCCAAGAACAACCCGGTACAATCTGTAGGAACAGAGGAGTCCAAGGAGCTCAATGGTGATCTAGTGAAGCCTGCTACAGAAGAGGGGTACAGGAACAATTCGGTTCCTCTGAGAATTTTTTTTCCAATGCGTTCTCCCCCGCGAAGTGGCGGATGTAGACGGAAAAGAAACCCATGAAAAACAGAGCCGTCAGAAGCACCACCACATCAAAGCCATGTAGGAATCGAAGGTTGACATGGGTTGCAGGGGTTTTCTAGTTGCCACTGCCGAGGCGATGGTAGGGATTAGTGGCAGAACCAGGTAGTAATCTCTGTCGAGGAGTTTTTCGGGTGTGGGTTTTCTTCATCGGTAATGGCTGACTTGCTTTTGGGTGTGGGGTATCTCTGTCGAGGAGTTTCCAGGTGTGGGGATTCTACATCAATGGCCTGAGACAAATTTACAAGTTGGGTTCTCGGAGGGGTGGATGGCAGCATACACAGAGAGGCTTCGTGACAAGGAAGAACTGTTGTTGGTGGACATTCTTCTCCGATTCCAAATACAAGTTTGGTGAAAAAGAAGGGGAGAGAGGTGAAAGGTTAAATTGGGTTTTAAAAAATATATATGACGTTAGAATGAATTTTGATGGAATATTAACGGATCTTAAAGTTAGTCTATAGCGTTAGCGTTAGTCAATTTTCGAACAATAAAAATACATTTAATTAATTAGCTTAAGAAATTTACCCCAAAAAAAATAGAAATGAAAAAAACGGTAGCGGCTACGGGCTAGCCTACTACCACATCCAGGGGCCAGCCAGGGCGTTCTTTTCTTTAGAGATGGTAAGCGGCTGGTGCACGTAAGCCACGTTAGGCCTACTGCTACTGGGGACTGACCTTATCACCGAGACTGACACCGACATGGTTAGGCACGTGTGCCAAACATTCCTACTTCAGTACTTTGTAGAT
Organism: Nelumbo nucifera; assembly: GCF_055504915.1. Classification (NCBI taxonomy): domain Eukaryota; kingdom Viridiplantae; phylum Streptophyta; class Magnoliopsida; order Proteales; family Nelumbonaceae; genus Nelumbo; species Nelumbo nucifera. The sequence goes on along the minus strand of NC_142654.1, from coordinate 6,885,680 downwards.
AATTCGAAATTTTATTTTATATTATTAAAAAAAAGGTACAATGAAGAATCCGGTTAAATAAATAGACTTTTTAATCTTTAATATATAGATGTAATTAATTATTTTTAGTTTTTGAACCTAATTTTTAAAAATTCGAATTACTTTCATAGTTTCTTTGTCGTTCAAAAACATAATTTTATTATTTTTAAATGTGGCAATATGCAAATATTACAGGCGAAATTATGATCACCCATACCTTGTGTGATTCCCTGGGGATGATGATGTTAAGTAGGGTTTTTTTGGAATCCGAACATGTGATTTTGTGGTGGGGTGATACCAGTCCGATCAGGTGCGCGCAGCACACGTTTAATGAGTATTTAGAAATTTTCCTTGACACTTGTCATTTAAAACATTCCTAATTTATCTTTGAAAAAAGATTATTTTGATATTTTTATCGGAATATTTTCATGTGCCTAGTAGATTCGGTCCGGGTGACAGATGTGCCGGTGCATCTCCTGGATTGGGATTGGGAGAACATGTTAGAGACCAAAAACGGTGGTGGTGGTGGGCTGGGCTGGGCTGTTGTGCAACAGAACATCATGGTAATCAAGCTTCCGTTGCAAAATTAATTTGGATATTTTTTATACGGAGAGACTAGAGAGAGAGAGAGACACTATATATGGGCACGGGCTGGAATATAGATGTATTTCGAGACCGGATCTGCTCTTCACATGGGGCGCTTCACACGCATATATGTATTTATAAATTATTATTTACAGGAGATGTTTCTAATGCACGGTGGCCTGTGAGGCGCCTCTGTGTTAAGAACATATCCCGTTCCATGTATTTCATGATCCATGGTGCGTTGATGTGGCACGTAATCAACATTTGCATGGGAAAGTGGTCATCCATGATATACCATGCAATGATGGTGTCATGAGATTACTTTCATATTTTTCAAGTGCAATAAATAAATTTAATTGCCACGTCTATGCAGTATAAATTAATATGGACATATACATCATATCTCGTTTTACTTATTCGGGTAAATGATATTTAGGAAATATATTTTTTTTAATTCCCACATTAATCTGAAAAAAGAACATTAGATTTTTTGTCATTAGGAACCAAAATCTTATTGACCAACTTTTCCTCCTCTCAAAAATCCAAGAAAAAGAACATCCATCAAGGCCAGTTCTTTGTGCCAATTTGGATAAAGTAAACCCCTAAATCCTGGAACCAACTTGGGTGAGGTTTGTTTCAAAAATCCTGAACTGGACCCACCCAATCTATAGGGTCAGTTCGACATCAATTCAAGGTTGGATCCATTCTCAGTTCTTGGTAGAACTTATCCATTTGATGAGTCCTAATATCAAGTGATCATCTCAACCATCAAGTCATAGTCATGGACAAATGTAATAGGTTGCACCAATGTTTTCAGCCTGTAATTAAAACAGCCACATAGGATGGGTTGGTTAATTTCACCCTCAAATTACTTACAAAAAGTCGTTGATTCTAGGCTGCAAGCGCCAGGTTAGCCCGAACCTAACCTAAAGAGTTGGCAATGAGGTCAAGATATTAGGGTTGGAAAGTGTTAACTTGACTTAACTTCAGGTTAGATTATTAGGTGGTGACCCCTAAGGCAACCCAAGCATCCTATTATACTACTGAGACCAAATCAGCCCCCCACAAGATTGCTCCTCACAACGTCTCACAGCACATTCTTGCCGTATATTGGGAATATCTCTCGATGATAATAACCCTTACAATGTCATCATCAAGAGATATTCTCAATGCACGGCGGGAATGTGCTGTGGGACGTTGTGGGAGGCTGATTTGAACTCTATGCTACTAGCATGTTAATAACCCATGCAATGCATGGGATTTAGTAAAAACTTAGTAAGAGTGGAAAATCATAATACCAAAAGGGCTTTGACCAATCAAACCCTCCATGAATTTGGATGAATATCAAAATGGAGCAATTCAATTCAATATCATCCATGATTAATTATTCTTACACATATTCAAAACGTAAGTGAGAGAGGCAAGTACATATGGCATAAAAGAGTTTAAAGTTCAACTCCTTGTCAAGTTAACAACATCCTCACAAAATGCAAAGAGCTCCTATCTGAATTCTCCCCCTCATCATGACTTTTGTACACAGGAATTGTAATTAACTACGACCTGAAATCAGTGAACAACTCTAATAGAAAGCCTTTTTTGCCTGTTTCCGTAATTGTAATTAACTAAATTATCTAAGGTTTATATATCAATTGAAAATATATTTTTATAAGCATTGCCAAAAGGTACTCGCGCTTAAATTTCTGTACATCCCTCCTCCAAGCTAAAAACCTTTGATAACAAAATAGAGGTTTGAAATAGAAAATTGTCAATGAACAACTACAAATAATGGAGTTATTTTTAAATAATACGCAAAATCACAAATGTAATCTTACAAAATATAACTCCATAACGAACGGACAATATTTTCATTCTCCCCAAACGAAGCATAATGTCCACCCTGCCATGGGTTTAATGTTGCAGCATTGATTTTGTCTACGTAGGGGGTGCTACGTAGAAGAGCTCATCTTGTAACTTTTACACAGCTGATGAATATAATCTGGTGCATGCATGGGGTTGAGTTCCAACATGTCGAAAATGCATATATATATATATATATATATATATATATATATATATATATACATCAGCTAGTTGGCAATACATCATGTTATAACAGGTTGGACATTTTTGGTGAATGTATACATATTTAATTTGTTTGTAGTAGATTCAGAATGTAAAAACTGTATCTGCCCAAATAAACCTTGCCAGCTCTCAAGCCAATTTGGCATTCATATACGCTATCTAAGATGACCCTCTTATTTTTATTTTAATATGAAAATTAAAGAGAATAACTTTTTCTTATACATAAAATAGTTAGACATATAAGATGGCCCTTATTTATTTTTGCTTTTAAAGAGATCTCTTGTAATTGAGTTATTCTGATAATTATTTAAATTAGTTTAGTCTATATATTAAAGAATCCAATTCACTCGGTTAAGTTAATAATTGAGTTCTTACATGAATCAAGAACCCCACCTGTTTTTCATTTTTGGCGTGCCAACCACTAATAAAAAGTTACATGACGATTGGACATTCTTTATTTAACAACCATCCAGTACTTGCTCATCAGATCATTATTTCCCTTGCCAGTTGCTACACAAACTCGACAATGGCAAGTAAATTGCCATTTGGGGTAAGTTTTTAATTTTTTTTTTTTTTTTTTACTTTACAGTAAAAGACTTAAACCTCCCTTTAAATTTCTCCTGAATGCTGAAACCTCCTCTCACTATTTAAAATGGATTAATACCTCCCTTGTCTTAATTATATTCAATGGAGTCATTAAAAAAGTCTCTTTTGTCCCTATTAAATTATTAAGTTTTCAAAACAAAAAAGACAAAGTATCCCTTTCACTTCAAATTTCCATCCTAGCAACAATAATTGAAACCAGGCAACTCCATCCACCTACTCACATTGTTTTCAAGAATATATTGGGATTTCTTGCACTTCCTGGTTCCTAAATTTTTTTTATTTTAGAAACTTTTTAGGTTATTTGTGCATTTATTTATTTTTCACATTTCAAATATAGCGATTGCAAGGAAAGTTTGGCTTTGCCACTTGAGAAGATAAAAGATAGGTAATGTGGGTTTTTATTCTGAGTATTACTAGGTTTTCATTCTGGGTTTTTGGCATCGTTAAGCTCTGATTGTCAAATGTGTTCTTTCAATTGACTAGTATTTGTGTATGTGCTTTGCACGTGACAAACTTTATAACGATGATAGTATATTCCATATTTTTCTACAATTTTTTTTTATATTTTTATGTCTATAAAATTATTCTTATTTGTCACACTTATTATAGTTCATCAATATAGAAATATACCTGTATGTTATTTACATAATTTATATATTTTTTGTATACTTTTGTGTTTTTATCTTTTTAAAATAAAGCTTTATTATCTATTATAACTTCAGAAGTTGATACATTTGACCGAAAATGCTGTATTGATCTACCATCAAATAGGAAAACAATTTCACTTTTTGATTAATTTTGAATTTTGTATTTTATTTATATCATCAATAAAAAGTTAAAAACAATTATTGTTTATCGTATCTAAGTTTTAATATGATTAATATGAAATATTAGAGATGTGACCAAATGTTTTTCTATAGAGTTTTTATTTTTTGTATTTTTATCTTTTTTTAATTTTAATTGTTTAATTATGAAATCAATGATTCACACATATCATCCAAAAGGTTGAATTGTTAACTTGTCACCAAGAAAACAATTACATTTTTAGGTTGGTTTTAAATTTTATATTTTATTTCCAACACCAATAAAGCAATTATTATTTATCACACATGTTTTTTTAATATGATTAATATAAAATATTAGATAGGTGCCTAAATTTTATTTACAAAATTTTGTATCATTACATAATGTTTTTGTGCTTTTTATATTTTTCTATTTTTATTTAATTATGATATTAAAAGTTGGCATATTTAATTCAAAAGGTTGAATTGTTGACTCACCACCACAAAAATAATTTTTACTTTTGGATTGCTTTCCGACATGAATAAAAATAATTATTATTTATCATACTTATTTTTGTTTCAATATGAATAATATATACATACATGCACATATATGTGTGTGTGTGTGTGTCCAATTTTTCTACATTTGTTATTTGTCTATATTTTAAAAGTTTTTATTTAATTATGATATCATGGATTAGCCCACTTAACTTAGATGGTTGAATTGCTTACTCACCACCATGACGGAAAAATAGTTCAATTTTTGTGTAAATTTAAAAAAACATGTATTTATATCGTTAAAAGCATTGGATGTAGATCTAATTGGTAAAGTTTATATTTTTATTTTGTGAAAATAATATCTTAAATATAGGATTCAATAAAGGAATGGGAGTTAATAATACAATTTAATGAGAGGTAATTGAATGAGAAGAAATTTAGTGTAGTTGAACTTACATTTTGTACCCTCACAATTAGAGAGAAATCAAATTAAAAAATAAGGGCATTCTAGTACAAAGTTCCACACCATTATTCACACTTTTAATAATAGTATAAAAACATTAAATGAATATGTAAAATAACATTTTTTTTGACATGAAGAGGTAAAGGGTGTTAATATGTAAAATGTTATTTGTCTATGGTTCAGAAAATGATTGTGATCAGATGATCGGATTCGACTTTGTTTCGGGTCTTAAGATGAAGAGGTAAAGGGTGTTGGTTTTCAGTGATATGAGTGTTGTTGGATTTGGATTTTTGGGCTTTATATATCTAAGATGTCAGTTTTTTTATTTGACATGAACTGAAGTTTAGGATCAAGATGATCCTGATCGAATGATCGGAATCAGTTTCGGCTTCAGGTCTTAAGATGAAGAGATAAATAGTGTCGGATTTGGATTTTTTGGGCTCTACGTAGCTATGGCTTTAGATTTATGATTTGATGTGAAATGAAGTTCAAGATCAAAATAACTCTGACTAAACAATTGAAATCGGTTAAGGTTTCGGGTCTTAAGATGAAGGGATAATTGGTGTTGGATTCTGGTGATCTTAGTGTAATTGGATTTGTATTTTTGGGCTCCATGTACCTATGGTCTTAGATTTATGATTTGACATGAAATGAGGTTCAAGATCAAAATGACTCCAATCGGACAATTAAAATCGATTTTGGCTTTGAGTCTTAGGATGAAGGGGTAAACGGTGTCGGATTCGGGTGATCTTGGTGTTGTTGGATTTGGATTTTTGGGATCTACATACCTATGGTTTTTTATTTCTGATTTGATGTGAAATGAGATTTAGGATGAAAATGACTCTGATCGAACAATCATAATCGACTCTAGCTTTGGGTCGTAAGATGGAGGTAAATGGTGTTGGATTTCAATGATCTAGGTGTCGTTGATTTGGGATTTTTAGGTTCTATGTACCTATGGTGTTAGATTTCTAATTTGACATGAATTGGATTTCAGCTTCAGGTCTTAGGATGAAGGGGAAAACAGTGTCAGATTAGGGTGATCTTTGTGTCGTTGGATTTGGATTTATGGGATCTACCTACCTATGATTTTAGATTTCTGATTTGACATGAAATGAAGTTTAGGATCAAAATGACTTTGATCAAACAATCAGAATCGGTTCCGGCTTCAAGTCTTAGGATGAAAGGGTAAATGGTGTTGAATTTATGAGGCTCCACGTACTTACTGTCTCGGATTTATGAGACTCTAACTTTTGTAAAATTCCAAAAATGTCCCTAGGTCAGTTGAGAAGTTAGATAAAGCATGCTTGAAACTCGAAGTGTTCCTGGAAGACTGAAGGGCACAAAAATAGGATGTCTAATTTATGTTTTATTTAGTTTTAAATTTTTATTCGTAAAAAATATTAAAATTTGCAATTTGAAGCAAAAAGGGGATTTGGCAAAAATAATGGGATATGAAACATTGGGATGCATGGATATTAAAAAGTTACCAAAATAAAAAAAAAAAATCACAACAATCAGAAATCGAAATGCAAAGTTAGGCCTCCCAAAGTTTGCTTACATGGTTAGTATGCAACCCCTACTAGGTTGAATGGGTCAACTGTCCAACCATCTGGGTTGGACGGTTTTTTATCAGGTCATTGGTTTTTAACCTCTCTCCAGGTTTTACTCAAACTGGACCCTAAATCTTGATTGGATGACGGTTTGAGCAGTTCAATCGGCTAGTCAAAGACAAGTTGAAAATACAGGCCATCACTACTCAAACAAGCCATGATGAAAAGGGTTAACAACTCAGTGTTACCTTGCTTCCGCTCTTACTACTTTTTCCTTCAAACCCCTCTTGTTGAACCCAACTTTCCTATAAAATTCATTATTTGCAGTAATGCATGAAATTTCATCTGAAAACTCAAAGCTAGACGATTCAACTTCATGGAAATTCAGGAGTCGATCATCTGAGGAGAATAAGTAGGCCAACTGTCCCCAAGGCCCCATTTCCATAATCGTTTATGAAAGGCTTAGACTCGGAAACATCCAACATTGTTCAATATCCACTTGCTAGTGTTTCTAGTTGATACAAATATGCACTTGGAAACCCAAAATTCAAAACTATGTTCCGTGTGTGTTGCAAGGGGGAATTAAGTGTTTCTTCGTAGGCTTCATAAACAACCGGTCTCAATTAATCACATCAGTTATAAAGAAGAAAGTAACGTCGGATATATTTATTAGTTGGTTGTTTCTTAGACAAAACGAAAAGCCAACTATATTAATTCTTTAATTGTGTCAATTAGTATCCAATATTTTATCAAATTATAGTTACATGTATGCCCTCCAAAATCCCTAAGATATAGGGTTAAAACTGTCCAATAAAAATTCCAAAAGTCAAGACTCCGCCATTCGCACTTTTATAGATACTAGTAAAAGGGCACGTGCGTTGCACGTGAGAGGTTATAATGATAATGATTAAATGGAAGTAGATATGGAGGTTCAACCGTTCAACCATTAGAGTAAGAGAGAGAAATTTAATAATGTTTTGTGACAAATAATGACATTTTGAAATTAACAAAAATTATAGTTAACTAATATATACATGATTGAATAAATGAACATTTTTTTTTGCAAAATAAAATAATGGGTTGGTGATGAATGGACCCAGATATTATATTAGTTTTTGGATTGAATAGGCATGGGACCTAGAAAGGTGATAATTGGAACCGGGTAATAAACGTTTTGAAAAAATTGGGAGGGAATAGTGTGCTGCAAATGGAAATGATATCTAATTGTCCGAATTTCAATTCAACAATTTTTTTTTCCAGTTAAGTAGGATTAAATGTTTATTTAACTTCTCTACAGCCTCCCATATGTGCACAACAACGCCAGGATCTACCCCCGCATCTGTCTGAATATGGGAAGTAGTAGGTACCCCAGTTGCTCTCCTTTCTCTTATTGTTTCACACTCCTTTAGAGCAGGCACAACCATTTTGAAGTCAGTGGGTCTGATACTTTTTCCTATGCTTCCACAAATTTCACAAACAGTAGACCCATGATTAATGAACCACTTCAGCACACAAGCATAATGTGCAAGAACAAGATCATTTTATTCAAGAACATCCAAGCTCAATAAGGGTGTGTTGATGGTAATATGAACCTGCTTCTAGATCAGTATGACAAATGAATAGCTACCCATCTGAGCTAACAAACTCAATAAACCCAGACTTCCAAAATTATTTTTTATTTCACTTTCAGTACATTTTAGGTCTCTTTTGGTATTAGAATTTAAATCCTCATTGATTTGTGAGACTTCCTACAACGGAGGGTGTGATATTCAAGAATCCCAATTCAGCATCTCACATTCTGTCAGGTTCAACACATTGGCACAGCCGACAAGTTGCCATGGTTGCATCTTTATCTATACTTTGACGCAATGTGGAATGTGTACCTAAATTTTCCTTCTCTCATTTGAGGATAAGCTGTCATTATTGACTCCACCATTGGTCATCTATATATGATCTTAATTAGAGTCCATTACATCAGATAAGGCTCTCTAGGATTCAAACAATACACTCTGCAGTTTGCACTACCTTAACCATTGTATCATTTTTCTTCTGCAATCTCACCCAATCAAATTAATGTAAGGCTAAGTAACCCATTTTGAACTTCTAAAAAACAAATGCCAAGTACCAGTTTTCCAATAAAGAACTCACGGGCAACAAAAAGACTTGAACCAAAAATGTAAGTGAATCTAAGCTTTTAAGAAATCCATGATTATTGAACAACTTTAAAATAAGTGTTGAATTAGATGAGCAGAGAGAGCATAGAATGTTGAAACTTCCATTTATTCTTTCTTCTCAAAAATTGCAGACACCAACATCTTCTAGAACTACACCAAGATGATACTGATGAGCAAGATGGAATAGTTTTGAATAAGGGAGTTTGAGAACCTGCTGCAGTTGTTGAGCTCCTTGGGAGTCAATATGTCAGGGTGGAGCAGGATGATACTCATGAGAGTTTCTTGGTTAGCCTAATAATCTTAACAAAGCTCTGGCTTTCCTAGGTGACTTCTAAAGACAATTTTCTGCATTGGTCAATTGCCATTGGGAAATAATTGACCAGAGATAACCTACCAAGGGAAGATATGCAGATCCAGGATCAATCATGTGGTTTATGTGGGATGGTAGCTAAATGTCTAGACCACCTCTGAATTCATCGTCCTTTTTTTGAATATAAAGCAAAAAAAATATTATTAAAACAAAAAGAAGTGCAAAGAAAGGAGATGAGCAATCACCCGAGGGAAATTAAACACACAATGAAAAACCAACTAAAATAAAGCAAAACCCTGCCAAGCAAAACACCCCACAGAGGCCGACCCCCTTACAAAAGGAAACAAAAGCAATTCAAAACAAACAATGTGATCCTGATCATCAAACAAAAAAAACATCTCCCTTTCCAGCTCCAAGCACCCACAAGCGCCACCCAACAAGGACCAAATCAAAATTCCAGCCCCCTAATGGACTTTTATTTGTTCAGCCATATTATTCAATTTTTGAATGCAATCTTCTTGTTGCCTTCTGACTCCATTATTGTGTTTTCTTACTCTTATCTTGCAAAAACCCAATGCCAAATGGGCCTCCTCTTATCTGTTGTTGACTCTCTCTCTGCTTTTCTGAGATCTGCATCTTCTAATTGAGTTTAAATTTCCAACTGTTTTTTCCAATTCTCCAACAGATTTCTGACATCTATCTGACCCATCTTCCCCTCTCAATTCTTCTTCATTAAGTTTGATCAGCAGACCAAATCACAAAAATAACTATCATCATCAATTGTCTGTTACTTAAATAAATCCAGCAGAAGCCACAAAATTTATATGCAATAAAGAGTTGAAATTTTAATTCCATAGTTTTGCTTCATAGTTTAATGATACAGTATTGGGATCCCTCTCCATAGATAGTAATACATTGCTTTGTACTTTGTACACCAAGATCAGGTTCAAATAAAAAGATAAGGAAAACTTAAGAAAAAAACAAATTAAAAATTATTGTTTCCCTTGAATTCAATTACCTCTATAAAGAATTCAACAAAAATGAATTTACAGTTGGGATTAGAGGAGTATATAATAAGACATTCTAGGTGGTTGGCCAAGTTTAAGAATCTTTGCAACAAGTCAGCACACAGTCCTCCAGGAAGTTGGTAAGCTGAGAAGTATATAGATTTGGGTCATTTCTGAAGTGGTCAACATGGGGTGTGGAGATAAAGTTGCATACCTGGACCTCATGCCCTGCCTTTCGCTTCTCCTCTATAAAAGACTCCATAGATTCTATTGGAATGACCCTATCTGTAGAGATATAGATGTATAACTGTGGACAAGGTGGTTGTTGTGATGATAGAAGACCCATCACATCAGAGAGCCTCTTGTAATTCAACAAAATGAGAGACAATCAGATGCAAACGAAGATAATGTTGTAGATCAAGCAACAAGAGCATGATTTATTTATGGATTTTGTAAGCTTTTTTTTTAGATGTTGGAGAAGAGAATTATTTGTTAAGAGCTATGATTTATTCACTTGAAAGATGTAGATAACAACTATTTTCTAGGGTTTTATAAACCCAGGTAAACACCCTTCTAGTCACAAGAGCAGTTTAATTGATAGTTCAAGCAAAGGGAATTGTCTGTAATTCTTTATTGGTAATAATAGGTTCCAGTAAAAGCACAACTATGCAACATGACTATTCTTAGACAGGAACAGGAATGTATGGTTCGGTATGCTTCACATAGTCAACTACTGATATCATAAAAGTGGTTAACCAATCAGGTGGTATTCATCAAATTCACCTGGGGGAGGGAGTTGATTGGTCAAAGCTATTTCAGTATCATCACAGATTTACCAAAATAAAACTACATCATGGTGAAATCGGTTTCAGTGCTCACACTGTTCGCATAGTCTTGTGAGCACTGAAGCTGATATTCCTCGTGGTTATATTTGAACATGCTTTTACATGCAAATCATGGAGAGGGACTTTCCAAAGAAAATACAGTAAACATTTGTATGTTACAAGTTGGACATATAAAGTGGAAGTGAATCAGTTGAGATATGATTAAACGTAAAAACCAGTGGTAATTAGGAAACAACACTTAACCTGTTAATTGTTGGAAGATTAAGAACCACTTTAAAGAACTTCTCCAAAACGGTCAGCAAAGTTGTTTCAGTTGCAGCAAGTTTGGTTTGAAAAGAAGTTTTTGTGTCAACTAAGGTCTCTGTACCAGCTTCTTATGATCTAATTAATCCTCTTGTTGCAATGCTCTACTTTTTCAAAAATGCAGTAGAGAAACCTAAAGCCTAGACATAGAAAATGAAATTAGAAAAGATGACATGTTTTTAGTATATTTTACTGACCATAAAAGAAAGAATGACAACATATCCAATAATACTTGTAAGTCAAAACTATTCCAGAAGACACATGGATTATGGAGTGTTGTGCACATTGCATAAAATTGTATTCTACTCAAGAAAATTTACCCAGACAAATTTCCATAGCATCACACTCCCATAGAAATTCAAAAAAGGAATAACCAGAAAATGTATAAAAGGCTATACAAACTGGGTGGGGTATCACCCTGGAATCTCCTAAACTATCTGGTAAATTAATTCTGAATGTGTAATATCTTGTTCTTACTATATGCTAAGTCAATTGCTCCTAATAGAAGAACTTATCTATTGTTAAATTTTAAGTTTTTAATGGAAGATGACACATATACAGAAGAACTTATCATATTACTCCCTGGTAGCACAACATGGTATTTTATCAAATTTGAAGAAAGGAAATGAATGATCTCTCCAAAAAGTCATGATACCCCCTCCCCTGTGTAAATAATGCATCAAATGATATATACTTTTTAGTCTGTAAACATACTATAGTAAATTAAGTGCATAACAAATAACAATGCATGCAAATACTTACTGTGCAGCCTCTTCATTCATATGTTTTTGTGACTTCATGTATATTTTAACAGGTATTGATTCTACAACTTCCTTTGGTGCAGAAACATAGCCAATTGAAGAAACAGAAGGCCGAGAAGATAAAACCACAACTTATTGGTGAATTTCATCCAGGACCTAATTAAAATAGTTATAGAAGCCTGAACTTACATCCATTAACCAAAAATGAGAGAAGAAATATCTTGAAAACAAAAAACAACAGTACTACCTCAAACAATGCTTTTGCTAACATAACAATCCTTGATACGCTGGCTCTATCACTGTTGCCATCATCCGGATTGGTGGAACGACCATTTGTTCGGCAAGAATGACGCCCTGTTTGATGCTGACCCGCCAAAATACATGACCTCTCATGTCCAGATAAATTTTCAAAGTGGCTACCAAGCCGCTGAAGTGCACAGACCTGTACTTCAGGTAAAGGAGAAGTCATTCTCTTAGGTATGCTAGACCAACAAGAAAAAATGCATAAGAGGAAATTAAAAAGGATTTCATGTAAAATCATAAGAACAGTGCAACAATAGTGTTTTAATGCAGGCCATGCTTAGAGCATAAAATGGACCAGTTGACAGGTTTTAGGGGGATCTCCTTGGCCAAAAAACTCATCTAACTAGATGAATTTCATTGCAAATCTATAAATTCAGTTCTTTTTTGCCTATTGAAAGGGATTAACATCCAGGATAACCCATAAGAATCAAGATTTTGCTTAAGAATGCCCTAGCCAGGCCACAGGCCAGTCAAATGGTTGGAACCAAATGCACTAACAATGCCTTAATAAGAATTGTTGCCATATGTCTGCTAGGTGCTAAAAAGTTTACAAACCTGTGATCTTATTCTTCTTCTCCTCTCAAGAAAATTAGTTCTACGCTCTAAAATGTCATGATATTTGGTGTCTCTTGTTCTTGAGGGCTCTACCTCGTCATTTTGAATGCTTTCAATGGAGCTTGGCATACTAGATAAAGTTGTTGGTGTTTCAACATTCCTGTCAGAGGCTGATGTCCCTGTTACACAATCCCAAGCATGTCTCCCACTCCCCTGGCTAGAATCTCTAACCTCACTATCTTCATGTAGACGGCCAAACAATCCATCAGAGATTGAGGACCTGTGAACAACCCTGTCGCGGAGCCTGTCAACACTCATTGTTCGGCTAAATCGAACACTTCTTTCAACTGGTTCTTGACCTCCAATTCATCTATCTGGATGCCTTGTTTCAATGCTCTATGGGAGAGTTCATCCTCAAATGGGCCAGTTCGTGGAAGATAACGTCTCCGTGTAGGTATGAAGGATTGAGGGTTTGAGGGAGAAACCGAACAGGGAGAAATCCAAGAGAGGTTAGGAGAAAAGGAAATAGTGGAAGTTAGAGTGTTGTTCCTCGGTTCCATTTGCTACCAAAATAACAGGAAATAGTGGAAGTTAGAGTGTTCTTCCTCGGTTTCGAGAGAGAACCCGAAGAGGGAGAATGTCTCAACGAAACAGACGCATATAGAGTAAAAAATTACCATTTTGCCCCTCAGTATCTAACCATACTGTTAGACAAAAAAGGGTAGTACATGTCCACCAAAATGTCCAGAATGGAGAGCTATTCGCTCTTTTATCATTAGTATAGATTATAGACTATAGATTTTCACAATCTGTTAATAGATCATGATGGGTTTGGCATTAACAATCTAATATTTGTTTTCTTAAGTTCATCTGAAATGTTATAAAGCACCTAAATTTCAGCTTTGCAAAGTTCTAAAGATTGAATCCATACGTCAAGCACCTAAATCTTGCATCCATCAGAAATATTAGAAAATAAAAACATCATATTTGTTTTGTGTTTTTTCTTGTTTCACCATTTAAGGTCAAAAATGAGTTTTCGAAAAATTTTAACATTACATTTAATCAAATCTTAACAGATTTCTAACAGAGGGGATGTCTTTGTTTGATGACATCACCTAACAAGGGAGGTTTTAGTCCATTTTATAGATAGAGGGGAGGTTTTAATATTTATGTAAAAAATTGAAGGGAAGTTTAAGTCTTTACCCTTTACTTTTAGATGGTCAAGAAAAAAGTTAGATAGAAAATCTTGCGAATGCATATGAAGGACAGTTGGGTGGGAATAGCCTTGGTGTAACACTCGTTAGTTGACTTAGAATTAATTCTTTGTCTATCTGTTACATTTACTGTAGGTGCTGCAATCATCCCATAAAAATTTTGATCAAGGTCATACTGCCATACAAGAAAGTTGTTACATATTAATCAATTTATTGATCAACTCTATGCTTTGATCTTTTTTTTTTGGGGGGGGGGGACAAGATTAGACTTGTGAAAATGTGTTTTTGAATATTTTTATGCATATTTTCAACTTTGTATTTGGAATGTCTATTTCATAGGGTTTTTGTAATTTTCTAAAACACAGCAATGGAAGTTGATATGGCCAAAATTGACCAACACTTAGAAGTTGCCATGTGGTAGAAGCTTGGAAGCAAAGTTGTTAATTGACCTCACATTATCTTAAAAAGTTTAACCGACCTAAGAGTAGCTAACATTATCAAGTTAACTGACCTGGTCGAGTTGATATGACCAAATTCACCTTAGAAGGCCAAGCCCACCTAACCAAGTTAACCTGACACTAGCTCAAGACATGTATATCTGATCAACCTATCTAGGAATAAGCAACACATGGACATTGCCTACCACATGCACACATGTCAACTAGGGCATGACAAGTGGACCAAGCTCTAACCACATGTGAATGATGTGCCCATTCTTAGATGAAATTCTTCTCCTATAAATAGGTGAGCCCCTCATTTGTTTAAGGACACTACACTAGATACTACACACAAGACACACTAGACACATCAGCACATCTGACTTCATCTCACCTCACTTCATATCATGCTCCATTGAGTTCTTCAGCTCATCTTATCTAATTTGGGTGTTACTGACTTGACCATCGAAGTCTACAATCCCAGGATCCATGGGCTTTTGACTTTCTCTTCTAGTTATAGGTCTCCATAGTAGCCAAAGTACCGAACTGAGGTGATACCCTCTCAGTCGTGATTAACAATTTTGCAATTCTATCCTTGTTGCAAATTTTGGTAGCAACAATGGCGTCGTCCATGGGAACTAAGCAAACGCCCATTTTACCCAATCAACCAACCTACTGACTTAAACCAACCTCCAAACAACTGACCTAGAATGCCTGATTTATTGTCTATGACTGACTTGGAACTCCTTCGCTAAGCTGAAGTGTTGATGTAGTGAAACCGACTTTGGGTAGTGGCCAACTTATACTAATTTAGCCAAACATGAGGAAAAGCTAACCTACTATCCTAAAGACACAAATAACCAATTTGGTACTTTCTTTTGACAAGTCAGTTTGAATGCTACTTCACCTTCGAAAGTGGGGGGCATTTGGTATGACCAAAATTGATCACCAGTCAAATTTTTCCAAGTGGCAGTAGGCTGAGGACGAAATGGCTAATTGACCTCACATCACCTTAGAAAGTCGAAATGACCTAAGAGTAGCTAACTTGATTTAGTCAGCTACCTAGATGAGCCAACCATACCAAATTCACCTTAGAAGACCAATCCGACCGAGTAGACCCAACCAAGCTACCTTGACACCAGTTCATGACATGTACATCTAGTCAACTGAGGAAGCAACATGTGAACATCCACATAGATGCTACACGTGATTGATTTGACCAAAACATCAACATTAGCACATTCAACACAAGCCCATTGCCCACCACGTGCATACAATGTATCAACAAAGGGCATAACCAAGTGGACCGAGCTCCAACTACATGTGACTGATATGCTCATTCTTGGATGAAGCTCCTCTATAGGTGAGTCCCTCATTTGTTTAAGGACATTACACTAGATACTACAAACCAGACATCTCATTTCATTTCATCTCACCTCACCTCATATTATGTCTCATCGAGCTCTTTAACTAATCTTATCTATTTTTGGTGTTACTGACTTGACCATTGGAGTCCACACCCTTGAGATGTCACATTGGGGCCTCTGGCGTTCTCTTTTGATCGTAGGTGCTTCGTAGAAACTAAGGTGACACCTTATCGGTTGAGATCAACAAATTTCTAATTCTATCCTAGTTGCAAATTTTAGCAGCAGTAAAAGTCATCCTATATAAACATTAATTGAAGATGCCTCAAGATAATTGAGGAATGAAGAAGTGCAATTGGAGAATGTTAGAATTTTAATTTTAGCTAAGCATCAGGTTTTCGTTGGGATCTTTTCTTTTTTGTGTTTCTCATATCTCTGGAGAATTAAAGTGCAATCCCGTATTTTAGTACTCCCATTTTTTTCTAGTCCATGATACCAAAAAAAGGCATGGACATATTCATTTACCCTTTTATTTTACTTTTAATGTATTTAAAATCATAGATCAATGCCCATGCCCAAACCAAAACCCTTATCATAGATGTTAACTGTTAAGTCAACCCTTGATCACCCTTATTCCATTGTGTTTATAATGGGTTAAATTAGAGCTGCAAATGGATTGAATATAATCCATTGTGAACGTCGAGAAAATACCTTTGTCAGCTGTTCACTTCATGGCCAATGCTATGGAGTCGCCACCCATCGGAATACATAACTGGGAGTGATGGGCCTCCCGAATTTAAATTTCACAATATTTTCAGAAATAATGACTCCATATCAATCGACCAGGATAATACTAATCTAGGTAAGTTGAGAAAGAGAGAGGGAAGGGGTTAGGCACCCCTCTCTCTGGTCAGTGTGAATGCCAAATCCCTCTTCGTTCTACATTCAAATTTGAGCTGAGAATCTATACCCTCAGGCAACCGAGAAAGATATGAATAACACTCTTCTTCACTTTCAAACGAACCCCTTTTGAACACAAAGGCCTGAGCAAAAGGATAGGAAGTCCCACCCCTTTTCTATCAGAACCCTCACATTTGGATTCGGCTAGCTGGCTGGACGTGTTGAGGGAGCATGTCAATCCCTTCAAATACCCGAAAAGCACAAATATTCTTGCACTCACAACTATAAGATATGAAAGATGCAATCGGAAGATAAAGAACAAGAAAGAAAGCTTAAAAAAAAAAGAAGCTGAACCAAAGCAAATAAATGTCTGAGTGTGAGGTAAGGTCGATACCTCGATGTAGCCTTAGAATGTTGAATTCTGTTGGGTTGATGAGAGATTTATGGGGAATTAATTGCCTAAAATTAACTACATCGTACTGCACATTCTTGGTTCATTCGATGCTACAAGGAAGTTATTATGAATCTAGGAATGCGAGAAAGGGAGGTTCAGTTTGTGACAGTGGCGAGAGAGAGAAGTGGTGGAGGGGATTGTTGCCGCCACCGTTTGGGTGTCGCAAAGTTAGGGGAAGTGAACATCAAATTTTCAATGGGAGAATGGAGGAGAGAAAAAGAATGTGAGGGAGGTAGTGAAGAACGCTCCCACTGCTAGGAGCTGCAATGGTGGTTCGGATGGAATGATAGTGGAGAGAAAAGGAGGCGGCAACCGGTGGAATAGAGAAGAAAAAGAAGAAGAAGAAGAAGGGAGAGAGATGTGGGGAGGGAGAGGAGTGAGAGGAAGGGGGTGGTGAACAGTCGATCCTTTAGGATAGTATTTATAATAGGGCTAGTGGCAGTTTGGTAATTTTGGGGTTCCGAAGGAGGTATTTTTATAAATTTTAGAAAATGGTTCAAACCAGGTCTAAAAGGGTCAAACCATGTCTAAGAGGGTCCAATCGGGTCTTCTAGTTGAATGGTGGGGATTTTGGGGCAAAAAATGGAGGGTTGAGATGGGTTTGACCATGGAGTGGGGTTATGCATGTGCGGGCCAATGAGATCAGCCGAAAATGAAATCTTTGTAGATGGAAGGGTAAATGAGGGTATTCTTGGCTGAAATTTCACAAGGTGGGGTTTTTGGACATTCTGAGATGATTGGTGGGGTCAGATTGGGCCAAATGGTCCTAGATCAAGAAGATCTGGAAAGGGCTTGATTTGGTTAATCTAGGATCTCGAAACGGAATCTTTGTGTGATAGAAGGGAAAACAAGGTTTGTTTTGGATGAAAATTCGCAGGGCAGGGTTTTTGGTCAGTTTGAGGTGATTGGTGAGATTAGATTGAGCCAACTAGGCCCGGATTGGGCGGACTTGGAATATGCTCAATTTGGAACAGCGAAATAGAATCTTGGTGCGACAGAGGGGTAAGGAAAGGTGTTTTGGGATGAAATTTTACAGGTGGGTATTTGGAGGTGTCTAAGATATGATGGTGAGGTTTGATTAGTCTTGGAGGGTCAGGTTGTTGGAATTTGGGTCAACAGGATGTTTTAGAACGGAATCTTGGTTTAATGGGAGGGCAAATGGGGGAATCCAAGGTTGAAACTTTATGGGTAGGTGTTTTGATGTATCTGGAGTTTAATGGTGTGGTCTGATTGGTTTGGATGTGTCAAGATCAAGGGAATATGAGTTCTGGGTGTTTAGGCTATCGAGAGGTATTGAAAGGGAATCTTTTCTTGATGAAAGGGTAAACGGAGGAATCTTAAGCTGAAATTTTATGGGTAGGTGTTTTGGGAGGTCTTGGGTCTGGTGATTGTGTCTGATCTAATGGTTGAGGTGTAAGTGAGGTCGATCGGGGTCATCAGATGGGCATCAGGTAGGTTTAATAGTGAATCTGAGGGTTTTGAAACTGAAAGTTGGGTTTTCTGGGTTTTTTGGGGTTTTGGAGAGGTCGGATGGATCTGATCGGGTGTTTGGGGTAAATTGGAGGTTCCAGCGACGGATCGAGCAAAAATTGGGTGCTAACATCCATTCATTTAAATTAGAATCAAATATTGGTTTTAGCCCTAATTAGATTGAATTGGATTTGAAAATATGATTTGCTTATAGAATTTGGATATTGCTTGATTCAATCCCATCGTATATACATATATAAACAAATATTTTTAGTATTAAATTTTTTTAGAATTACATGGCCTCGTGTGATGCTTGGGATTTGTCAAATGAGATCCAAGTTGAAAGACACTTGACATTTTCAATTGGGCAAAGCCAAATTGATTGCAACCCAAGTATTATTTTTGAGTTATGTATTATTAGATAAACTTGTATTAATTTTTCTATTGATGTTTATTAATTTTTATTTTGGTTAGATAAACTATTGTTAATTTTTATTATTCTAAGTTGAATTTAAATGATTTTTAATTTTTTTTAGATAAATTTGTTTTGATTTTTACTTTATTAGTCTTGATTAATTTACTTTTATTTTAAATGGAATTTAAATATAGGGCAGTATATAAATAATAATTTAAGATTAAAGGGCTATTTTAAAACATCTATGAAATATTACGCATATATACTTATTAATACTAATTAACTTGTTTTAGTTTTATTTATTAATACCTACTTTTATTTTCTTAATTTATCTTAGTATTATTTTATTATTGTGACTAACCTTATATGTTGGTATTATTTATTAATTATTAAATTTTTATTACTATTACAAATCTAATACTTTTTATTAGTTTAATATATTGACATGGTGGAATTTAGGAATGTTAATGGGGCAGGCTTAGGGCAAGGACTATACTCCTATCATCATCCTTGAAGGAGAAAAATGAACTTCCATCACTTTAATACTTGAATTCTTTATTTTCAATTAAAAGCTTGTTTTGGGAAAATTTACTTAAAATAAAAACTTCAATAATATAAATTGATTTAGCACTTAACTATCATCATTTCTCACAAAGATAATATAGAAATTTGACCAATATATATAGTGGCATTATTATAATTATATAGAACTATTTTCAAATTTTGTCCAATTTGTCTCGATGAGTTCTTGGTGGGGCGGAGACTTCACTCTAAATGATAATTTACTGATGGTTAGGGGTGATCATTTCAGCCTGGCCCGACCTATATATATTTATACATATGTTTATATGTTATTTTATGTTATATTATATATTTTATATATAAATATTATAATATAAAACTTATTATATAATATTCTATATTATATAATCTATAAAATAAAAGGATATGTATATTATATGTCATTAATTAATATAAGATATAGAAAACATAGGCCTGAAATCTGACCCAGTTCGACCCAAGTTTATGCTTCAGGCCTAAAACCCAAGCCGGGCAGGGCTCAAGTCTAAGTTATAGCCCTTTTATCATAAGGGAAAAACCCGGCCCATGATCACCCCAACTGATGGTGCCTTTATTGGTACGACCTTGGACTGGTTGTAAGCTTACAGCTGAAACATGGGATTCAATCCTGTTGCCACCAAGTTGGAGGGTGTTACGGGGTTTGGTGTTATGCTACACTACACCTCCATGGAGGATATGGGTCCATCACCAACATCTAAGAATACGAATCAAATTACAACTTTTTTTTTCCTTTTTGAAGACAGAATCAGATTACAACTGACTGAGACATTTGCAGCCCTTTGCATAATTGAAACAATATTCAAGTTACCCTTCTCATTTCAAGAGGAAGTTCCCAATTCCCATATTTGGTAGACAAAATGGCTAGAGAAGTAGCAAGAAAAAAAGAGTAAACTTGCTGGAAGAGAGAGAAGTAAATATGAGCATCAGGAGAATTAGCGGTGGCAATTGGGCGGGATGGATTGGGTTGGGTTTGGTTTGGGTTGAGCTTCAACTTAATTCATCTAACTTGTTAATCCATTAATGACCCATTTATATAAAATTAAATGGGTTGGATTTAATCCAAACCTGCTTTAACCCAATTCAACCTGCTCAAACTCATTAATCTTATATTTATGTACTTAAAAATAAAAACTAACTTCCTCTTAACAAATAAGTTGGTTATAGCTTAGTGGTTATAATAGTTGCTATTTACACAGGTGGTAAAGGTTCAAATCACATTACATGCATATTATTTTTACACAAGCGGCGAAGCCTATTGACTATGACCGGGTTTTGGGTAGGGGTGAGCAAAACAACCGAAAAAACGAATCGATTGAAACCGAATTGAAAAATCAGTGAACCAAACCGACTGGTTTATATATATAAATTTATTATTTTTTTGAAAATCAAACTTGTCACTGCCAGTCTAGGTTGTCTGGTAGTCTCTCAGTCTGACTCTGACAGTCTCTTCAAATGACATGCCTTTCTAGTGTAAGAGAATACAAACTACAAAAGGATGTTTGGTGTTCAAGACTTGCTTAAATAGCTTCTCTCGACGTCTTGAACCCCAGATCAATGCTTTTCCAAAAACGGTTTCCACCCTTCCTGGGCCTTTTCCCCTTTCCGGTTTTCTCCGAACATAGGAACACCTTCAGCTGCTTCAAGAATGTCTTCTCCGTCTATTCCACCATGATCAAGAGATGCTAAGAGAAGGTCGACTGAAAGGAGGAAAAACTAGGCACTCTGCAGTTGGCTAGAGTTGTTGTTCATCTTAACAAGTTCACATGGCTTCCTAAGGAGGATGAGAAGCGGTGTTTTAATTAGTCTCAGTTCTCTTCTTCCCCAACGGACCAACGACTTCTAGCGCTTAGACCATCATCCATCGGCTCTCACTCGGTCTCTTCTGTAAGAGGGAAGGTTTTTTTCCCTTTTTTTTAAATTTTCGGGCATAAAACTAAACCACGATTAGCTGATCCGTTGGTTAATCGGTTCAATTTCGGTTTGATTAGATTTAAAAACCAAACAGGTCGGTTCAGTCTAGAAAACCACCCCACGGTTCGGTTACCGAACTGTGAGCACCCCTAGTTTCGGGTTTAACTGAACCACTTACGTTCAAATTGGTCAGACCAACTTGAACAATATAATTGGATTGTCTTTGAGCTAATTACATCAAGAGTGGTTGAACCGTTTAGGTCCAGATAAGTCCAGCCAAACCGGTTTAGTCAAAAGGTGGTTTGACTTGGACCGACCCATATTAGGTTTGTGCACGGGTTTGGAACCGACTAGCCCGAAGTGGGTTAGGAGAAGTAAATCAGATCTGTCCAAATTCGGGTTGTGTTGTACAGATACAAGCTAGGCCGGGTGATCCAAACCCAACAAAACACGCAAGACGTATATCAGGCTAGGTCGAGTTCAGACCAGTTTTGGATTCGGGTCGACCTGGACCGGCATGCCCTGGCTTGGGCCAAGTTTGGGTTGGGCTGTCCGACCCAAACAAACTGAACCGAGTTGATTGGGTTTGTTTATATTTTGACCAAGTTGAGCTGATTCAGACTCGAGTCAAGTTGATTTGGATTTATGTCGATTTAGGTGAAGTGTATTGATTTGAGACAAAACTAATTTTAGTCAATAATTAATAGAAAATGAATGCATTAATTATCAATTATTTTATTCAAACAAAGAAAATAAAAAAAAAATACTAAGAAATTAATACTTATATCTTTAATGGTTAACCTAATACTTATCCATAACCCAATCCAACCCAACCCATTTAAATTGACCCAATAGATAATCAAACCCGTTTCCAACCCGCTAAAATGGGTGGGTTGGGTGGATTGAGTGGCTGGGTGAAAAATTGGGACAGAGAGAATACAAACGGCACAAATATCATCAAAACGAGTCCGGATCTCCGGAGTCCACCGAAAAAGAGGGCCCTCTGCCTCCAACAGAGATCATCTCAGCGAAGCAACCTTCACTCCCTCAAAAACCGGGTGATTTAACCTGTCGCTGTCGGAATGGTCTGTTGAAATGATTCTGATGGTTGGCTTGTCAGTTGCCACCTCAACCTCCACAGCAACATCAGAAATAATCAGTTTCACACCTTGTCCTGCGCGTTTCTTACTTCTTAAGACTCTATTTGCACTCTTTCCAAACAGAACCTTAGGATTCCACGGAACTCCCTTAAGAGCACTCGACCCCGGTTCAGTAATCAGCTCCGGTTCCTCGGTGGTCCTAGGCTCAGCAAGGTGGACCGTGGATGACTATTGACTGGTCAACCATAGGTGGGTCCTTATAGCACCACCTCCCCCTATCGGATTGGACGCCCTTAGCACTGGCCGGTGTAAGCACATACTTGAACTGACCGAAGCCGGTCTCAGCAAAGGCACGAGCACGAACTGAAGCCCAAGTCAGAAGCCACACGGCCCACACCGACGTCATTGGGCTCCATTTCCTATCTAAACAACTAAAACAGTAATAGTTTACTATCAGAAGAAAAAAATGAAAGAAATAAAAAACATTAGGGGGAGAGGTAGTGACAAATTAAAAAATATAATATAACATTATTGGATGAAGAAGAAGCAATTACACACGTTAAGATGTTCTAATCAAACAGCTTCTCCTCAGGCTTCATCTCCTTTAATTTCTGTCAGGATTGAACGGAGACGCGACGGTGGAGCGGCAGAGAGGGCAAGAGTTGTAGAGAGAGAGCCATGTGGAGATACAGGCAGCATGGTATACGTGGCCGCACGGCATTTGTTTGCCGCCTTTATCAGGTGCCACCTCCAACTGTTCCATGCATACCGTACACACGTCGTCGGTGGAGACCGTCGGCATCGCAGATACCAAACTATCTGATGCTGCGAACCCTCTTGAATCTTCCGAGGCCGTCAGAACAAGATCCAGATCAAAGCATAGATCCACCGGAAATATCAACCTTGTCTCCGTCGCCATCTTGAGAGAGAGAGAATCCACTATAGATGGTTGAGTGGAAGTTAGAAGATGACTCATAAAATATATACATGGAGGTTTCTTTGTCTGGGTGCTAAGCGTCTATATTTATAGGACCGAATTGCCCCGACTGATGCGAATGGTTTAGAAGAAAATTACGTAATAGGGCATGCAATTATATTGCTCGCAATTCACCTTTACAAACTTTGTTTTAAAGGAAAAGTAGGAAAAAGGAAGGAAAGATTGGAAAACTTTTTGTATGAGGAAAAGGAAAGGAAAAGTAGCAACTTCAATACCCAATTCACTTAATATAATATAATATAATGATGCAGTGGCCCGTGATGGGTTGATCGTTGATGGCACCTCCCCAAATCCAAAACCATTTGAAGTCTCCGTACCCTAAACGTTATAATGTCAATTCAATAGTTTCAGTTTAATGAGTCCTACGTGTCTTTTCCAAGCAGGACATCAATAATACATCATCATGTCTCATTCCAAAGTCAAACAAGTTATTAACAGCGTGTCGTAGATGTTACTTTTCTATTTCTTTCTTCCTTATTTGTTATCCTATTCTAGATATTAGTTTAAATTAGGTCAATTATTTTTAAGTATTAACTAGCACGGACCCTTGCGATGCACGAAAAATTTAAAAGGTTTAATAATTTTATTTTTTATTTAATGTTGATTTATAAAAATATTAATTATTCCTAATTGAATATAAATAAATATTTTTAATAAATTTATTTTTATTAATAATTTTTATTCTTTTTAAATAAAATTTTGATTAATTTTAAAATAAATAAAAATAATTATAAAAATTAATATTTTTATTAATTCCACTAATAATTAATAATTATATAGGAATGACAATGGGGTGGGTTCAGGGCAAGGCACCCCATCCCTTTCCCAGCCCCATTGTTAAGACACTCTACTTCCCATCCCCGCCTCGTCCCTAATGTCACACGGGTTCAGAGCAAAGTAACCACTCCTCAATGTTGGACGAGTTCAAGGGCAAGGCACCCTACTCCTCATCAAGGATGGAAAATCCTCGAATTTCCTTGCCCTATCCCCATTATTGGGCGGGTTCAAGTAGAGGTGTAAATTGGGTTGTGCTGAGTTGGCACGACACGACCCGCATGTGACCCGCATCCCAAGCCATGCCGCACGAGGCATCCCAAGTCTTGTCTCCCTCCTCTAAGATAATTTGGGGGGTCGGTTTGGCACGACCCATGGCTCGAGCCTGCACGAGCCCGTGTTGTGCCGTGGGTCAAGCTGGTCCATGGGCCAGGCCATGCCGCACATTAAGCCAAGCTCAAGGCAAAGCACCTACTCCCCATCCAAGGTTTTTAAAATTGAACCAGATAGGGAACCGTTCTAGGGTCGAACGGTCTGTCTGTCGAATGGATGACCCACTCTGACAAAAAGAATAAAAAAATAGAAAAACAAAAAAGGCGAAAAACTATTGTCCGGGTTGACGGTTCGATCGCCAGGTCAATGGTTCGCTAACCAAATAAACGGTTTTTGGACAAAAAGCTGTTTTTGAGGTGAAGTGGTGTTCGATTCCTAATTTTTTGGTCTAACCATCTGGTTTGATCGAGTTTTGAGAACACTGTCCCCATTAACCCAATATTCAATTTGATGATAGAAATGATCAAAAGGATATATTGAGTATCAACCACATGGTAAAGTTCTAAAAGTACACTAGATTGTCTTTAATATTGAAAAATGTAATTTTATGAAAATTTTAGAAAATTTATTATACTTGTGTAATTTATTCAAATTTATTCAAATTTATTTAATTTATTTTCTTTTTGAATGGTTTGCTTACAGAATTATACTAATTTATCTTATAATTTCTAATATAATCTAACCAATAATTTTTTTCCAATATTATACGAATTTATCTTAATAATATGTGTAATTATTTGTTCAAATTATAGCTTTCCATTTCCCATAGTCATTATTGCAATGAAAATTACATAATTTTTCAATGGTTTTCCAAAATCTATCAAATGTAATAAATTTTCCTAAAATTTCCAAAATATTCTAATTATTTTCAATAATTATTTAATGCATTTTAAATAAACTTTCAAATACTTTATATCTTTTAATTTCAAAAATGTTATTTTACAAAAATGTAGTTTTATGAAAAATTTATTACATTTGTGTAACTATGGGGATTTATTGAAATTTTTTTAAATATATTTTTTTATTTGGTAGTTTACTAACGAAATTACATTAATTTATCTTTTATTTTTCAATATAGATTAATTAATAATTTCATTTTCTAACATTTTAATATTTTGTTCCACCATTTTTATTTGGTTTTCAATTATAATAATAACAATAACTAAAATTTTATACTTTTTGATAATTGTTAAATATAATTCTCAAGCCTACAGTCATGTCCAAGCCTGACTTAGAACAAGCTGGGCCAGGCCGGTCCATTGGGCTACCTAGCTATGAACAGGTCTAGTTGCTATACTCAAAACATGGGAAATCAATTCAGCTTTGTAATAAAGTTCTGCTCCTTTATTAAAACTAAGGTCCTAAATATCAACACGGGCCAATACGCTGGTAGGGCATATCAGCTTGTGGCGGTGCTTTTTTTCATGTTTTACTTATTTTTTTCAAAATCGGTTCAAAGGGACCGGTTTAAGGCACGGCTACCCTCTAAACCAGTGGCTGACCTGATACAACCCTATAGGGACGTATTGAGAAGACATTGGCATAATACGTATAGACTGATACAGGCTGATATGTGTCAATACTTTGAACTTTGATTGAAACAAATGAAAATCCAAACAAAACCTTAGATTCTAAAAAAAAAAAGTACATGATAATCTGAAAAGAGATGCTACACAAGCTTGGAACGTTCTAGAAGGTTTGTTAAGAGAAAACAATATAAATAATGGCCTCATGTCCAATTGAGAACCCAGGACCCATTTTTGGGGAGATCCAAATTCTGTCTCGCCTCCCTTTTTGACATGTGAATGTGATGAATTAATAAAAGAATTTTCAAACTACTATCCTCAATTCTTCATCTCTGTTTTATTCTTCTTCATGGTGATTCTTAATGTATCAAATAATCAATTTCTGCTAAAATAGCATTTTGTTGAATGTGAAACAAAGGAAAATGAAGGATTTCCTTGAAAACTAATAATTAAACATATAAAAAGACAAGTTATATTCCTAATTTTTTTTAGCGTTCTCCTTATAAAAAGACAAGTTATAAAAAGACAAGGTTTGTTAAGGAAAGTGTATTGATTGTTACAATATATGAATAGAGAGGACCAACCTCTGTTGGAAAAAAAAACTAATGAAAAAGGAAAATAGAACTGTCAATGAAACTCACAGTTTTATTATTTGTTTTACTAATATTTTACTTTAGTACCTTGAACTTTGGGGGTAGTGTCAAGTTAGTACTCGAATTTTCAAACGTGCCACTGTAGTACTCAAATTATCAAAAAGTGTCAAGTTGGTCCCTTTCGTTAATCAATCGTTAGTTATCTGATCACGTGATGACATGTGCAACTTATAATTTTTGAAAATATCAACCCTTGACAAGAGACCGGATCTGCTCCTCACACAAGGCAAAAATGTCAACTTAAATACGGGAGATGTTCCCAATGCATGGTGAGATATACATGTGAGGTCGGTGTGAAGCGCCCTATGTGAGGAGCATATCCCAATTGTCAAAAGAAGGCACTGTTTATTGTCTACGTCCTTAAGACTGAATCGATTGAGGTGTTTGAGATTTTGGATTAATAAAGATACTGTTCTCTACCTTTTGATGGTAGGCCCACCTCTAAACAGAACGAAAAGGAGGGAGGGGGAAACAGTGACACCTCTAACCAGAACAGGAAGGAGGGAGGGTGAAACAGCAGCACCCCAGTACCGGTAATAGTAGTATGAGAACCTGCATATCTAAGAACCTTTTCAAAATTTGTACAGACGGTAATAGCAGTTCTAAAATTTGTAAAATTGTTTTTAAGGCTACATTTGTTACTTTGTTTGCAATGCAAACGCAAATATGTACACTACATATTTACGCATTTTTCAATTCATGAATACAAATACGGTTCACATTTTAAACCGTTTTTGCATTCATCCTGTTTGTTTGAAATTGGTGCAAAGGTGTGGGCCCATCATTAAATGCTCCAACTATCTTATGCTCCAATGCCTCAACTTTGTTCAAAAAGTTAATTATCAACTGAACACAAAATTGTATACTTAAAATAGGTATAGTAATATTTTCTTTTTAGAGTACAAAAGTGTCAAAAAATGCATTTTTTGCTCTGATAATCATTACTTTTTTACGTTTCAAATAAATGCTCGCAAACACAAACTGAGATGCATAAATACCTCGGTTCAGCATTTGTATCGCAAATAAACGGAGCCTAAGGAAAAAGGGCACCAGGTTTTATGTATTGAATAAGATGATAAATATTGACTGCTAGAGATCAAGGGACTTCCTCCTATTCAAGATACTGGTTTTCTTCCTTGATGATTTTACTGGAACAACATGACATGGGCAGTGATGCCTAATGAGCAATTCTATCATATAACTCAGAAGAGGAAATATTAGACGAAGTGTAGCTTCATTTTAAGGATTGAAAATTCAAAACTTATCCTAATCAAAAACATGTTAAAAAAAGTTCAGGTCATTATGAGTTTTTGACTGAAATAAGATGGGACTCACTTTATCCAATAAAATCCAAGGTTATTTAGAGCAAAAGAAAAGAAACAATTACCTGTTGCCTCTTAACTTAAACCATAAATCTGCACAGTGACGATGTGCAATGCCAAGTTCGTCTTTGCAACTGCGACCCGCATTTAATATCGATAACACACACATGCTTCTCCACCTGAAGAGCTTTTGTTCTCCATTCTTCTGGAGATACCTTATTGTCTCTAGCACTGAATAGATGACTTGAATCCAAATGTAGTAAACACAGGTGCTTATGTTTAGTGAATGAGATTCTCTTCATGGTTGCCAATAAAAAAAATTTATTTATTCAATTTTTGTATTTCCTTCTTTGACATGAATACCTGAATCCATAACCAGCTTGATATTAGAGGTGGCTACTGGTTAGAGATCAAATACCAATAGATGATAGGTAAAGGACATTTTTGTCCTTTTACATGATACTTAACACCCATTAACAGTTTTGGACCAACACTTTTTGAAAGTCTAGGTACTGCAATGACACGTTTAAAAGTTCAAGTACTAAATACTAAATTGACACAACTCCAAAATTCAGGGTACAAGTGAAAATTTTCCAATTTATTTGAAGAAGATAAAATAAATTTATTAAAAACATCGGAGATTACAGAGGGGCTCCAAAACTGGACCACAATTACAAGAAAGAAACCCCAATACTAAATTACAACTCAAACAAATTTTTAGACCTCAGCTGCGCTCCAAGAGCCCTGGATTGGAGTCCTTTCACAGGCTCACATATGCAGTCCAAGACACTAATTTCCCCACACTACAAGATGAAAGGAAAAGGTTCGAGGAGGCATTCTGATTCCACTTAAAAAAAGGAAAAAGAAAATAACCATACAACTAAGAAAAAGTGTGTTTTCATATCGAACAAATAATACTCTTCCACACCATTTAATCCAATTTTCTTGAAACTACAACAAAAAAATACAACTTAAATGGGTGGGTTTGGGGGAGAAAATTGCCACAACGCCACCCCAGCTGACAGCCACTTGCTCAGTTGCGCTAGTTTTGCTCTTTGTTCAAATTAATTTTGCGATTTGGGTTGTGACTTGTGATGAACAACAATCTATTAATTTCCTATACATTCCCGGAGTGACGAGCTCCAAATCCCACAGGACAAACCATAAGGTATCAAGGTGCTCTAACCTTCTAACCAAAAATGATGCTCTCAACAGGATCCAACGATGTTGAGACGGATTCTGGATGCATTGTATGATAATTCGGCACCCAAGAACTGTAGCATCTTTATGTATACCATCCCCTGGGGACACGAGCTTGTATTGTATACCTAACTCAAATTCTTAGAAGTATATGTGCCGTTGATTACACATATTGATACTGTGATCTAGATCAATACAAGGCATAGGAACTACCGACAACACAGATTTATATATGTCGTTGCATTCAAACTAATCAAGGCTTCTGGGATACAACTTATCAATTGTAGCAGGTGTTACCCCATTTTCGTAAGTCATGAATTTAGTATTCTTTTGTTAGGGATCATCTGAGGCAACTTCAACGTTTCCGCATTTCAGAACCTGCAGTTGGCGACTTGGGAGTTGTGCATGTCATCTCCTAGACTGCTAGTAGAAAACTCAGAATCCTTTCAAGTTTCAGCGCCTATCATCAGCAACTTGGGAACTGCGCATGTCATCCGCAACTTGTGAGCTCCGAATCCCCCAAAAGGATCTTGGTTTCAACTTCTTGTTGGTGGCAGTAAAAAGCCAACCCATTTGTGATTCACAAGTTGCACAGGTGGCAATTGTCCATGCATACCTATAAACCATGGTTGGTTAGAACCTTACCAAGAAAATCAACGATTATAGAACACTAAGCTGGTAGGAATAAATAATAATAACAACTGCAACAATGATGACTCACGATGCAGGGCCATCAGTGATATAAATGCTACAGTCAGCTCACCAATAAAGAGAATAAAAGAACTATAAGAAATCACCGAAACCCATGACCTCCAATTTGATATCCGGGATAATAGAAGGAACAAGCTATCTAATCCACATTTTCAACCTATTTAATCAAATGTTTGGTATTTAAAGATACTGGAAATTATTTCACCGAACATGAAAAATATTCTTTACCACCCTAAGAAGCCTGAAGTCCTTCCCTGGGATGCACTATTTGTCAAGTACAATGGAGAAGCTAAGAGTAACCATTCTGATCAGAGGGAGTTAATATCATACCCAGGAAACCAGCTATATTCTGTATGTGGACGCCCCATAAGTGCTAAGCCATTTGCCTTTTGGAGTGTCATGATCTCATGCACAAAACCATATGGGTTCACATACGCACCAAGAGGCCCATCGCTGGACATCACCAACATATCGCTTCGTTTTGCAATTACAGTCTACAAGAATGGGAACAATGGTTAGGTCCGTAAACAGGACATGTGAACAGAATAAATAAGCTAAAATCACTTTGATTCTCAAATTCAAGCAAGAGCAAACAAATCCTTACCAAATATAAACTATAGAGGAAACTCTTCCAAAATCCCCTTTCACTTTTACCGTCTTTTCTTTTTTCCACACAATTCTATCTTGTCAAAGACCAGCTAGAATCAATCAAGCTTAGGTTTTTGGTTCTATTAGTCTGTTTTGTTTCTATAACAAATACATAAACTACTAAACATTTAGTATGAACATGTTCAGGTTTCTTTCTTTCTTTCCTTATTTTTTGTAAGCATGTCCAGGTTTATGTTATTACCAACTGTTGACACCCTCAGAAAAAGAGAAACAGTTTAAATCAAATGCCCCTAACAATGTATTTGATTCACAGAAATCTACAGTACGCTTTTGGTGGTTGTGATCATTTACAGAAATGAAGAGCATAGCTAGCACAACAGAAGACATCCGAGCTGTTTAGCATTTTCTTGCATTAAGTGCATCTTGATAGGGCAAAGGAAAATAGCAACTAAAGCTTTCATTTCTTGTTCTTTTTCTGGGGGTGACCATTAGCTTTCTTATCTATGCATTGCAAATACTGACATACTCTCCCTGGTTCTTTTTATGTTATAAGTTCCATAAATTCAGGTAGTAATGGTTGTTAGGCTACACAATAATAATAATAAAAAAAAGAATAAAAATGATAAGACATATGCAACCTGACAGTTTTTACAGCGAACACGATCAAAGCATTCCAGTAACTCAATTTCACGACGTAATCTATAAGAAATCCCATGAATCTCTAGCAGTTCTTGCCTTGTAGAATCTGAAATGGGAATTTTACTAGCAATAAAAAATGACAAAAGATCAGGCTTCTTTACAAGATCATCCATGCTTGGAACCCCTATTATCTGCCTCCACATATCTGCAGGATGTTGAATTGGAATCATGAAAATCATTGAGAAATATTTAGTCCAAAAAGAAAAACATTCAAGATATGAAGGGAAAATGTTAATGTAAAAAATTCCTAATAATTCTAGAAAATGCTACATCCAGTGAAGCAAGGTTGTTAGTTTTGCAATAAAGGATGTGTTAGTACTTAATAGTTACTTGAATCCAAGAAAACAACATAAGAAAAGGATTATCCTCAGTATACGAGCATCAGGAAAGGTTTTCAGAATTCAATGAGAAAGACTCTCAAATTGAATGCCTCATTAGAACCATGGTTCAGAGTATCAATATGTATCAGTTTTTTAGGACATCGATACAGTAAATATAGGGAATTATGGATAAAATCAATCTCCAATGGTTAATATCCATTCACAATGTCTGTTTTTTGAATAAAGTAGCATTTAACACTGACACAAGACACTCTATACTTGAAAAGTGAGTATCAAGTATGTCAATACTGTGAACAATGATGAGAAGTTTGTTTTGCTCCCTACAAAGAACCCCATTATGGAGGGGGAGTCAGTGGTCATCTGTTAGAAGGCAGGTCCCTGACATACTTCTTTGTTATAACTCCCACAGACTTTTTTTTTATTTTTGGTAAAATCCCACAGGTTTCATTATATAGTCTCATAATGTTCCCATGTATTAATAAAACTACAAATGCATTTTTAGTAATTCCAATGATAATTATCAAAAAAAAAAATGTTGTTAAGAAAAACTCATCCATTCAGTTAATCATCTCATGTCTTGGCCATAGGTACTTGAGTATATATTCCATATCCATAAACCCAAATAACTAGCCAAAAGGATGTGTACTGGTCTCCAGAACAGCAATATAAGATTAAAGACAGTGACCTCAACAAACCCTAATGGCTAAGAAATCCAATAAATTTGGTTCAAGAAGTGCATGCTCAGAAACCACAGATAATTTTTTGCTAATAATTTTTTTGCATGTTTAGATGCTGCATTTAACATGTTAAGCTGGAACACAGAGAAAATAGTAGTTTGGTGCATGACAAAAAATAAATAAATAACTAAAGCTTAAGCACTTAAAACACATGAAAGAATGAAAAAAAAGGAAAAAAAAACAAAACTGATGCATTTAACCCATTAAGCAGAAAGTATGGGGTCCATAAAGCACAAAATACCTTATTAATGTCTAGATAACTCAACATATAGCTGAATAGAAGTTCTCATATGTTTTTGGCATTTAACCCATTAAGCAGAAAGTATGGGGTCCATAAAGCACAAAATACCTTATTAATGTCTAGATAACTCAACATTTAGCTGAATAGAAGTTCTCATATGTTTTTGGCATGTAAATATGAACCCCATCTGACACAGCAATATATTGGAAAATGAGAGTGTTTTTGTAAAATAGCAAGAAACTTGTTGCATGCTTGAAAAACATTAGAATGGTCTTTATTTTGAATAAAAGGGAAAACAAAGTTTTTACCATATTAGCAATGCTAATATAACTGAAATGTTTCATAGTGAAAAATTTTCCCTCATTTGTATTTGCTTGTTTCATTAATAAAATCTGTGTTATTTATCAAAAAAAAAATTCCCTCATTTGTGCGTTGAAACAAATTGGAGCCTAAGAGAAAAATATTTCATTTGTCAATGAAGAGAAATTGCCAGTCACATTACCTGCTGCCCTTCGAGCAAGATAATAGGAATCATACATCTGGTAAACCCAATTAGGCCAATATGACTTTGGAACTCTATATGCCCAATTTGAGTCAGAAAGTAAACCTTTCTTTTTCCATCTTTCACCTTTGCATGATTGGTGTGATATTTTTCCTGGAGTGAACTGATTACCAATACCTGGACTAGTGTCTTCACTTTCACTCCCCCTGTCAATAATACAATGTTGTGATGACCCTCTGAATTCATTAGAATGATATCTTCCCAACTGGCTGCCAGACACAAGTTCAAATCCTTCATCATCACTACTCATCATTTCATCAATCCTATCAAACGAATTAGTGGAATCAATAGCAGATTTGTGCATTCTCATCTCTGTTGGTGATAGATCACTCTCGAAACTTGTCTCAGACATGGACTCAGAGTCATTCTCCTCACACTGAGATTTATGCCATTTTGCACGAGAATTACGTGAACATGAGAGGCTACGGCTCCACAAGTTGCTTACAGATGCCAGTTCTCCAAATGCATTCCTTGGTGTCCTCAAAGGCAAATCTTCCTGGATGATCTGGACCTCTGCACATAGCTGACAAACATGGAGGAGATACATGAATTAGTTCGACCATCAATCTGAGTCTAGGAAAAGGTATAGAATATGTTATTCACATCAACAAATTCAAAGTTCTTACTGCTCCTTCAACATCTATCCAACGGCGCTGCAAATAAAATCGCTGTTGGCCACGGGTAACTACATTCAATGAACCATCCTCCAACCTTCTGTATTGCCTAATCTGGAATAGTGCATTTAGAAAGTTAAATATGCTTCTTCAGATAATATAAAATTTAGTGATTGGAAATTGGCAGCAGTAGGATTTAGGACTAACCAACCCGTCACTTCAAAATATGGAGTATTTTTTAATAATAAATAAAAAGATATTAAGAAGTTCACTGCTTTCTACAAGAAAGGATGAGAGTGGACCATCTATAATAGACCAAATTTACACACTTTAACAAATTGATAAGGCAATCAGTCTTGAAAAAACAAGAGCAGGGTCTCATCATCATTATCTAAGCCTTCTCCTGATCACATGGAATCAGCTACACAAATCCTCTTCCATCATCCTGTCCTGTTAGTACCATATCCGTTGTTAAACTTTAGGCCCTTAAATCATTTCTCACTACTTTAACCTATGTCCTTTTTGGCCTGTCCCTAGTTCTCCATACCTAAAATCCAAAATAACACATAAACTTCCTATAAATTTTAAACTAAAAATATGTAACAGAACTCCACTTGGTTAAAAAACATATGACAATAACTCCAAACCTACTTCTATAAGGATGTTTGTCCAAGATCTTTCATGAACCTCATCAACTATGGTTTAGTTCAGTTTTACATACACAAGAATTGGCTAGATTCAAGATGTGAAATATTCTCCAATAAAGCATTTTTTTCTAAGTTATGAGAATTCAATACTAAATATGCTTGGACAAGTACTATTATTAGGAATTAGGTAATTCAACAGATCTAGTCAAATAAGACAAACTTCAGTGTTAACTAAAAGCCTTTGCACTTAAAATTATAGACTATCAGAGAGAAACATCCCTATGTTAGTTATCTGATGAAATAAGCATCCATGTGTTATGTAAAGAAGATTTAGAATCATGCTTTGGGATAGAATGGTAGAAACATGTACAAGATATTTTTCCAAGAAAAATATAATAAAAACATCAGAACTAATACCTCTGCAGTTGTCCCAATGGTTGCAAAGTGTAACCTTTGATCATCAGGACCCCTATGAACACGAACCTGAATCAAATGTATAAATAATGGTCTAATAGTAAGTGAACAGTTAGAGAGAAAATTGAGATATTATACACAGCAGGTGAGAAGCCAATAAATAGGAGTTCACATACCACACCTATAGTGTAAGGAGCATCAGCTTGATTTAATGCTCTTTCCACAGCAGCTATAAATCTAGGTTGGATGACTCTTAATGGAAGGGTGGCCTCTGGAAACAGAACAGCTCCTGACAAAAATCAAACAGGAAACCAAAACTTAGTTCTTACTTGTTGACATTCAAAGTAAGATATTTATCTAAATCAAGCACCAAGTTCCTCATTAGTACACATTAAGAACATCAAAATTGAAATCTTTACTGGCAAAATTTATAGCTAATAAATACAAAAATTGCATAAGCAGAAATTACCTTCGAGGTAAAACATTGGAAGGTTCAATATGGCACCACCATCCAGGAAAGCTAATCTACGATGAGTATCTTCAACCTCTGTGACACACAAGTGGGATCATAAAGTTTCTAATGACTAAAAGTTGCAAAAACATGGAAACAAGCACCACCAGGTGTCACATTCCTACCTCCAAGATATGTATGCAAGGAAGCCAAGCATGCGTCAAATGTCAATCCACCATGTGAACCTATCCCTCCGTCTCCATGGCGACTTGGACTTGAGTAGGGTAAGAAGTAAAAATTATAGAATTATCAGGCGTATAAAAAACATATTATAACACTGCTAAAGAATAGTAGCTATACCGGTTACAATAAAGTACAGAAATAGGAATGACATTTGTCACAAATTATACATGGAGTATAGTAATAGGTTTGGACAGGAAGGAAAAAGAAAATACAAAGACAAAAAAATAAAAAGACAACATTTGGGGTTTTGCAGATCCATGCAGGGCAAGTTCTGTTTTAGGTTTTACACAAGAATGTGATGAATTCTTAGAACAAAATTCAACAACACACAATGGTTTTGGAAGAAAAAAGGACTAACAAAATAACGAAATGTTGACAACAGCCAAGTTCAGTTGGCTGTGAAAAATTATCAAGTAACAGAAAGCCTAAAATCGGAAATTGAGTTTGAAATGACTGGTGGAAATGAAACCTATATGATCAAATGATAAGAATCGATAGATAGCAGACCCTAAAGTTGAGTTGGCTCTGAAAATTATCAAGTAGCAAAAAGCGCAAAATCGGAATTTGAGTCTGAAATGACTGGTGGCATCTGGCATGAAACCAATATGATCAAATGGTGAGAATTGATAGATAGCTGACACTAAAGTTAGGGCCGACACTGAAGTTCATTAACAAAATAACTGGTGCGATGGTGTCGTCAAATTTCCATCATAATAATCGTTAATATTCTAAAGTTAGGGCTTCTGATTCAGGACAATACTGGAACAATTTACGACATTCACAAATAGTAGATGAAAAACGCATGCAACAACGACTCGCTCAACAGAGAAATTAGAAGATATATGTTGTTATTACGATAACAAAAAAAGAACGATTTTCTTTTAGAAAAAAGAAAAGGAGAAATCGAAGAAGAAAGAGCTTACTCGGAGTCGTCGTCGGATGAGTTATGAGTGTCATCGACTTCCTCGACCTGTAGTTCCTCC
This sequence comes from Nelumbo nucifera, assembly GCF_055504915.1. Lineage (NCBI taxonomy): Eukaryota > Viridiplantae > Streptophyta > Magnoliopsida > Proteales > Nelumbonaceae > Nelumbo > Nelumbo nucifera. Next base: position 6,848,931 of record NC_142654.1, on the reverse strand, counting down.
AAGTCAAGTTCCCTTATCTGCTCCATTTGAAGCCTCTCGTTTTCTAAGATTCGTTCGTCCATTTTCTTCCTCGTATACTATGTGTGATCGGTCGAGTCACTGATTGATCGGTTGAGAGAAAACGTGAAAGATTCGAAATTTCTTAGCAGAAAACTGAGTAGGAAAGAAACTCCCGCTATTAAAACCGAAGAAAGAAAGAATGAATGCTCGTATGGTTTAATGATCGAGGTGGGAGGGGGGAAGGGGTTATACTTCTAGCGTTTAGGATCTGCTGAAAGAAATCCGCCAAAGAGAAGGCCTTCAATTTTGCGAAAAAAACGAAAAAAAAGAAAAAGAAAGATTAAAGAAGGTACGGCCTCTGGAACTGGAAGTGTCGAGAGATGGAGTCTATCGACGGTTCGTATTTTCTAGCCTGCCTCCGGTTCCGGAAGCGGGTTGTCATTGGTGCTGCTGCTACCATTCCAGCCGTGAGTTGGGGAGGATCTATCGCAAAGGGGGCAGCATCACGGCACCTGGCAAGATGTGAATAGTGAAACGTACTAGATCAGATACAGGGATCAGAGTAAACGTTCTCTTCCCACGAAGATTGAAGATTTATTTGTTGAAAAAATTCCACAAAGGTAATTTTAAGATTTGGATACATTTTGGATAACTGTGTATGGAAAGAAAAATTAAGATATACACATGAATACGTTTGAAAATAGTATAAATACTTTAATAAATCACAAAAAACATCAATAATATTAAATATAAGACTTCAATAAGGTGTATATGCAATAAATTAATATATTTTAACGGTTTTACGAAGAAATATATTGTACTTAATTATAATTTTATTAAAAATTCTATGCTTAACTATAATTCTTAAATTTTAATGTTTTATGGGATGGGAAAAACCCAACTCTCCTATCCAACCATAAAACAAGCATTGGCACAACTTCTAATTCAAAATATAATCAATAATTATTTATTATTTATTTTCAAAAATTATAAAAAAAAATATATTATATAATATATTCAAAAAATAGTTATTAAAGAAGAAATTTCAATTACTTTGTGGATATGATAGATCATCCATAGAATTATAATATATTCAATCATTGTGATCAAATGATAAAATATAATTAATTAATTATTTAATTTTTAATTCTAAAAATACAAAAATAAAAAAATATTAAATAAGAAATTTCAATTGGTTTATGGATATAATAGATCGTCTATATAATTATAATATATTCAATTGTTGTGATCAAATGATACAAATATAATTAATTATTATTTATTTTTTAATTCTAAAAATATAAAAAATAAAAAATACTAAAGAAGAAATTTCAATTGCTCCATGGATATGATAGATAAATTCATTGATCTAAAACATATTTAGTCTTTATAGGCAAAGAAAAATTACATTTTCAAATTTTTTATTAATTTATATTTTCCCTAAATATCTTCATGAAATTTCCACAAATTTATTAATAACACAAAAAATGTGATTTTGAATGTAAGAAATGTAGATCAACATAGATTTAAACATTAAAGAAAAAATAAATCACAAGATATTATAAAAATTTGAAAAAACTTACCTATTTTTGCCATATTTTTTCAAAATTTAATTTTTTTTTCAAAAAAAATTAATAATTCACACTTGTTTCTTGCAAATTTAGCACTTTAGGAATGAGGTTTAGAGTTTTAGAGTCGTTTGGGGGTGAAAGAAGGCTTATTTTAGGGAAAATAAGCTTGCTTTCCCCCTTTTTTTTCAATTTTTTGTCAATACGCTAACGATATGCTCCGATACACCTCCAATACGCCCCCGTACGGATTCGATATGCATGAAAAAAAAGACGAGATATACAATTTCCATGCATATCCTGTATTTGATTTTCAAAGATATGATACGATATGCCTCATATCGAGTTATTGTATCGAAATTTTAAACCTTGCCCAAAACTTTGGGGTAGTGTCAAGTTTTCAAAGGTATCACTTTAGTATTAAACTTTCAAAAAGTGTTAAGTTGGACCCTGTCGTTAATCGATCATCGGTTATCTATGTCAATCAATCATCGGTTATCTATTGAAAATGTCTAAACTATTCTTCAAAAGAAGACACTGTTCAATTCACTGTCTTCTAGACTTCTACCTTGAGACTGAAGTGGATATCTTCAAAGAAAAAGAGAAAAAAAAAACATGAAATGTGATAGAGGCAAACAATAACCGGAAGCAAAGAAATAACTAGACAAGAATGTGTTTCATATCTAAAGGTAGAAGACAATGAATAATGTCTTATTTTCAAGGGTAGTTTTGACATTTTCAACATGTAAATAATGGTCAGTTAATGGCAGGGACCAACTTGACACTTTTTGAAGAGGGGTAACGCACAAAGAATTCAAATGACACATGGTAGCTAACCAGCCCGCAACCGTGGCCGAATTCCTCAAGCTCGCGGACAAGTTCACGAGGACAGAGGAAGAAATCAACCAACGAACCGAGTGCGGAAACGAGAAAAGAAAGAGGGAAGGCGAGCCCTCTAACCCAGTCGACTGGAAAAACCCGGCCAGAGAGCCGAAGCCGAACCAGTCATTCCGAGCTCCCCTAGCAGTTCGGATGGATTACACGCCACTGAACACAAGGCGGACTGAGATCTTAATGACGATCAAGGACACCCCATACGTGAAGTGGCCACCTCGCCTAAAGGGAAATCCGAACGAAAGAAATAAAAATTTGTATTGTAGTTTCCAGAGAGATCATGGTCATAGTACCGAGCAGTGCAATAATCTCCGGGACGAGATAGAGGGGCTCATCCGTCGCGGATACTTGAGAAACTTTGTCCAGCACAACAATAATAACAATAAGGCAGATCGGCCAGGGGAGCACGAAAAGGATGCCCCCAAATCTAGCAACAGGCCTGTCGAACCATTACAGCGACAGCCTCCGGTGGAGAGGCCAGTTCGGGGAACCATCCATGTAATTGTGGGAGGTTCGGTGGTAGCAGGGTGTACCTCGGTAGCAGCTCGGACTTCAGTTCACGAAGTGGCCCTCGAGGAGCGAAACCCTCCAAAGAGACCAAAGACCGAAGAACCAATCTTCTTCACGGAGGACGACGCGCGAGGAGTCCGCTACCCCCACGATGACGCGCTTGTCATTAAACTAAGGATCAGCGACTTCGAGGTCAGACGCGTACTCGTAGATTCGGGCAGCTCGGCGGACATCCTCTTTAAATCAGCGTTTGACTAGCTACAGCTACAGAGGAGCGAACTAAAGCCCGCGAACACTCCCCTGGTGGGTTTCAACGGAGAGGAAGTCAGGCCCCTCGGGAAAATAACAATACCTGTGGAAGTCGGCACATGGCCTTGCGTGGTCAGGCTCAACCATGACTTCCTGGTGGTCGCGACCCCCTCCCCATACAATGCCATAATAAGGCGGCCGATCACGCATATCCTACGGGCGGTGGTCTCCACCTACTATTTGGCCATGAAGTTCCCTACGGACTTCGGTGTGGGGGTAGCACGGGGCGACCAGCTCGAGTCCCGCAAGTGTTATGTTGCCGCCCTGAAGGGAAAAAACAAGGCAGCCGGCGACCTCAATCTGGAGCGGCCTGCGGAGCAAGGCAAGGAACGAGCTTCGCCCACAGAAGAAACAGTCGCAATCCCGACTTCGCCTACGGACCCAGCTCGCACACTCCAGATTGGTGCTTCCATCGAAGAACCCCTACGGACCGAACTGGTGGGTTTTTTATTTCAAAATTTAGATATTTTTGCATGGTCCGCGGCCAATATGCCCGGTATTGACCCTGGCCTTATAACTCACAAACTCAACACTGACCTTATAGTCAGACCCGTTAGACAGAAGAAACGCAACTTAGCCTCAGAACGCTGGAGGGCGATCGACGAGGAGGTCGAGAAACTCCTCGCAACAGACTTCGTAAGGGAGGTCCATTACCCGAGCAGGGTGGCCAACCCTGTGCTGGTAAAAAAGGCGAACGACAAGTGGCACATGTGCGTCGACTACACCGACCTGAACCGAGCTTGCCCGAAAGATTGCTTCCCCCTCCCCAGAATTGACCGCCTAGTGGACGCAACCTCGGGACATGAGTTGCTAAGCTTCCTGGACGCCTACTCAGGCTACAACCAAATCCGGATGGACTAGTCTGATGAGGAAAAAACCAGCTTCATAACCAAGTTCGGGCTGTACTGTTACAAGGTCATGCCCTTCGGATTAAAAAATGCCGGGGCGACCTTCCAAAGACTTGTAAATAGGCTGTTTCGACCCATGATTGGCACCAAGATAGAGTGCTATGTAGACGACATGGTCGTCAAGACACAGTTTTCACAAGAATTAATACAAGACTTAGATTCTGTCTTCCAAATCCTGCGTCAGTTTAGCATGAAATTGAACCCCAACAAATGTGTCTTTGGCGTCACCTCGGGCAAATTCCTAGGCTGCATTGTCAATTGGCACGGTATTGAGGCCAACCCGGACAAGATAAAAGCCATCCTAGATATGAGACCACCTCGGAAAGTAAAAGAAATTCAGAGGCTAAATGGCCGCGTAGCCGCTCTAAGCCGCTTCATGTCCAAATCAGCAGACCGCTGCCAACCTTTCTTCAAAGCAATCAAAGGCAAAGGGTTCGAGTGGACCCAAGACTGCCAGCTCACGTTTGACGAGTTATCTCGCCAGTGTGCCAACCTTAGCTCGGCCCGAGGAGAGCGAGGTCTTAGAACTATACCTCTCGGCAAGCAACAAGGTGGTCAGTTCGGTACTAATAAAGGAAACAGACCGAGTCCAGCGACCCATATATTATGTTAGTAAAATTTTGCAGGGAGCAGAGACTAGGTACCCGCAGATAGAAAAGCTAGCATATGCACTGGTGATAGCAGCTCGGAAACTCCGCCCGTACTTCCAGGCTCACACCGTCATCGTCCTGACCGACAAACCTCTGAGACAAGTTTTACTCAAACCCGAGGTTTCCGGTCGACTGACGAAGTAGGCCATCGAACTCAGCGAGTACGATCTCCAGTACAAGCCGAGAACTGCCATTAAGGCCCAAGCCTTGGCAGATTTTATCGCAGAATGCATGTTTAGCCCCGAAGCCCCTGAGCCGGTCGAGCCCGAGGTCCCCAGTTCGGGCGAGCTCAGAGCTCCCAAGCCAATCGAGTCCGAACCCCGTGGAGTAGCAGCCAGCGTAGCATCTCTCTTGGTTAGACCAAGCACGAACTGGGATGAGGAGCCCTGGATCCTTCACGTAGATGGCTCCTCGAACCAGCAAGGCAACAGGGCTGGAATAGTGTTGCGCGGCCCGAGCGGGACAAGGTTGGAATACGCACTACGCTTTGAGTTCGCGGCGTCCAACAACGAGGCGGAGTACGAGGCACTGATAGCCGGGCTGAACCTAGCACACAAGGTTGGAGCAAAGCACGTAGTTATCTGCAGTGATTCCCAGCTCGTGGTCAACCAGGTTACGGGCAAATATGAAGCACGCGAGCTCACTATGATTGCATACTTGGCAAAAGTAAAGGAGGCTCTGCTCAACTTCCAGTCACACTTCATCAGGCAAATCCCGAGGTCAGAGAACACTGAGGCCGACGCCCTGTCCTGGTTAGCCAGCACGAGTCACAACGCCATGAGAACCGTGTACATAGAGGACTTACCTCGGCCCAGCATTCTCGGTGGGGTAGGAGAGGTCGCTCCCGTTACTGAAGCAGAGCCGAGCTGGATCGACCCACTCGCGAGCTTCCTACTAGACGGAACCCTCCCCGCAGATCGCAACACAGCCAAGAGGGTGCAGCGCCAGGCAACCAAATACGTCATGATAGGCGAACGGTTGTACCGACGATCCTACACGCTCCCCTACCTACGGTGCTTGCGCCCAGCCAAAGCCGAGCTGGTACTCCGCGACACTCATGAAGGCTTGTGTGGCGAACACCTGGGGAGCAGAGACCTCGCCCAAAAAGCACTACAACAAGGATATTACTGGCCAACAATGAAGACAGAGGCCATCGAGCTCGTCAGAAAATGCGACAAGTGTCAGAAGCATGCCAATATCCACCATCAGCCCGCTGCCGACCTCAAATACCTCACCAGTCCATGGCCCTTCGCCCAATGGGGCATCGACCTTCTGGGGCCATTCCCACCAGTGATAGGCGGGAGAAAATTCCTAGTGGTGGCAGTAGATTATTTCACAAAGTGGATAGAAGCGGATCCTCTGGCAATAGTTACAGCACGAAACATACAGAACTTCTTTTGGAAGAACATAGTATGTCGCTTCGGGCTACCTCGGGTACTGATCTCCAACAACGACAAACAGTTCGAGGATATCAAGTTCCAAGAATGGTGCCAAAGTATGGGAATTAGTCAGAACTTCACGTCGGTCGCACACCCGCATGCAAATGGCCAAACAGAAGTAATGAACAGAGCCATCCTCCGCGGACTGAAAGCACGACTAGACCGAGCCAAAGGGTTATGGGCAGACAAACTACCAAGTGTTCTATGGGCTCACCGAACTACGAAAAAAACCGCCACAGGAGAGACCCTCTTTAACCTCACCTACGGCACCGAGGCGGTGATCCCGGCGGAAATCGAAGTACCTACGCTGCAACTAGAAGCATACGACGAATAGACAAACAAAGGCGAGTTACGCACCAACCTTAACCTACTGGACGAGGTGAGAGACCTCGCGCAGATCCGAACTGCGGCCTACTAGCAAAAAGTAGCTCGGTACTATAACGCCAGAGTAAAGAAGAGGAACTTCCGCATCGGCGACCTGGTTCTCCGTAAGGTCATGGTGCCCGAACCAGGCGTAGGGAAACTTGGACCAAATTGGGAAGGACCCTACAGAGTAAAGAAAGCAATCGGGGGGGCATATGAGCTCGAAACCCTAGAGGGAAAACGAGTACCCCGAGCATGGAACATTGTCAACCTAAGGCGATACTACCTATAGACTGCCAAGGCAAGTACCCTGAAGCCGAGGTAGAAAACGAACTAGTAGAGGACCGAAATAGTCAGTTCGGCAAAAAACACAGCTCGAAGACAGGACAACCAACACTTAAGCAAAAAGGCCATTTCATTTCAGATAATGAGGTGTACAAAAAAAAATGAGGAGTCATTTCATTTTTTACAAGTCCGGGGCTACTTCTTCGTTATCAGAAGCCACTTCGACGATACCCGAAGGCCCTGACTCCCCCTCGGAGTCCGGTTCACCATCCGCAGCGTTGGCCATCTCTTGAGTAATACGCGAAGTGGATATGGCGTTGATGTCGAGCTCGGGGTACGTATTCCGGATCATCCACCGGCTTAGCTTGAAACCCCTCCTGTAGGAGTCCACCATCAGATCATCGAAGTCCGGCGAAGCAATATAATCACTAACAGCTTTCTTCTTCGCATCTTCGATGCCTTGAGAGAAGATCCGAGTCCTCTCCCTGATATCCTCCTGAAGATACTCGACCTGATGCTGTAGGTCCAGCTTCAATTCCGCCATATGTTTCACAACCACTCCCATAGCCTCAGCATCTTTCTGAGACCTCGCCTGCCTAGACCGCGCGAGGCGAGCAGCCTCCTCAGCAGCACGAGCAGCCTCCTCGGCTCGCGCCTGCCTCGAGCTCCTCTGCACCTGGTTCGCCAAGGCGTGAATAGAAGAGTTCACCTATCGAAAGGAAACAAGTGATCAGAGGAACGAATAGAAGAATAAAAGCCGAAGAACTCTAAAAAAGGGAGCACGTACCACCATGGCATGGGTAACGGCACGACAGGCCACTTGGTGCAGAGGAAGATCGGTCCACGCCGCAACTTCCTCGGGGAAAATGGCCTCCTTACTCCTTTGAAGAGCGTGAGTAGGCGACAACACACTCCTAAAGTCCCCCGGGGCCCCCGAGCCTGATGGCCCAGCTCGCGTTTGGGCAGACCCGGAGTAGGCGGGAGCCCCTATGTGAGTAGTTTCGGCGTAAGGAGCCCCCGCCGGCTCCTGCATAGGAGGAACCATCTTGGGCTCCATAGGCTGATCCTCCGCCGAATAGTCCGGCACCTCGGGCTCCGCACCTTGGGGTAGCTCGGCGCGAGTTCGCTTAGCCACCTGTTTTCTCCTCTTCATGCCCTGGAACAAGTGCCCACCTCGGGTCCCTCGAGAGTCCATCGCACCTGCGAAAAGGAGTTCGGCATCAGTAGAACAAGCAAAAGAAAAAAAAGACAGGACCGCTAGGGGAAGAACCTACCCGAACTCAGGCCAGCAGCAATAAGCTTGGCCTCCGTCAGATACTGTTGACACTTCAGCCCAAGCTACGCCCATTGACGGAGGCCCTTCACCGCCTCTTTGTCAAGTGTGACGCCAGAGTCGGGAGCGGCCATCCCCCAGCCGGTCTGAAACGGCCACCCCAGCGCACTTCGCACCCCGAAATAGTCCCGCTTCCACGCCGGGACCTTATTAGGGAGTTCGTGTAAGAGCTTGAAGCCAGGGCGAGGAGACAGGTAGTATGCCCGCCTACGCCCAGGAAGGGGACCCGCTTGCTTTTTAAGCATTAAAATAGAAGAAAAAATCTCCAAGTCCAAAGAAACTTCTCTTCGCAGAATAGGGAGATCGTCTTCACTAAATTCCTAATGGAGTTCGGGTGAAGCTGGCCGACCGTCACCCTGAAGTGGTTCAGGACCTCGACAAAAGAGGATGGAAAGGCAGCCGTAGCCCCGCAGCGAGCTACTCCCGAAATATCACGATATCATCAGGACCATGTTCCCAAGGAAAGCTACCCATAGGGATAAAGTAGGCGAACTCCCCGGGCAAGTTATAGTAGTTTATGAGGGATTGGAGTCCCTCAGGCGTCATGGTCGAAGGTCCGAACTGGTCTGGAGCCCGACCCCGACGAGAGGTGGACGCAAAACTACCCGAGGCCCCTCGACCTATGGGTTCAACCTCTTCCTCAAGATCTACATTAGGCTCGCTAGAACTACCGGGGGATGCAAAACGATTCGTAGAACCTGCATCAGACCCGCTTGGATTGTCTGAGCCATCCGAGCTAGACATCAGGGGGTAGAAGACGGGTTCCAGGAAAAGAACTCCCCCGGGAAGAAGACTGGAGTAGACCACGAAAGCTCGAACAAGAGGAACCTGGGACGCGAGCTGAAGAGCCTGGATGCGAACTGAAACTTAGACGCGAGCTCGAGAGGTACAGTAGCGGCGACTGGGGTCCCCCCCTCGCTATTTATATCCACAGCAACCGGAAAACGACGATCCAGATCGGAGCCGATCCAACGGCCCACAATCGCGCTGACCGCACGTCCTCCGAAGCCGAGACGTGACCAGCGCACGCCTTTTCGAAACTGATAGGGTGTCAGTGCACGTCTCCCCACAATAAAAGCGGCTGCAGCACGATTCCCAAAATTTGAGAAAACGACTACCGTCACGTCTTCCAAATGCGCACCTTTTTTGAAAAATCAAACCAAATTGCGCGCCACTAGTTGAATAAAATTCAAATTACGGGCCAAAATCCTCCCGCCTTAGGAACTCCCCGCGCCAAGACCCTTGGCGCAGGGAGTGGGGGGCAATTGATGAAGGGAAATTTGGCCCGACCTCGCCATCACTCGACGCGTGGCAAAAGCGAACAGCTCGGGGCAACAGAGCGCCCAAAACACAGGCACCAAAAGAAAAAGGAGCACGAGCTCCCTACTAGGAGCCCGAGCTCCCTACTAAGAACCCGAGCTCCCTACTAGGAGCCCGAGCTCGCTACTAAGGACCCAAGCTCCCTACAAGGAGCCCGAACTCTCTCCTGGGCCCTAAACCTCACAAGGCCGTGACCCGAGCTGGCCCATGGCAGCTCGGAGCACTCCCCAAACCGAACTCAAGACTTTGTCCCCCCCGTTACTCCGGCACTTCGCCTCCGAAACGCTAGACTAACTAAGTGTACCATACCTGACACCAAGGATGTCCGTTTCCAAGGGCGGCGCACCTGACTGATTTGGGATCTGACGCTTGACAACCGCACTTCAAACGGCCTCCTGCCACCGCCACCTGCCACCGTCGTCACCAGCCGCAGAAACGGCTCCGACAAAAGGAGCAGTGGCAGTTCTGCCCGGCCAGAAGGGATGACATCCAAACTGGCAGGAGCTCAAAGTTAGTCAGGCCCGATCTGACAGAAGCCTGGAAGTGAGTGCGCGAGGTGGTTATAAAATGCTCCCTACCCCCCAAGAACAAGGTATGCAAACTTTGCGCTATCTGGTTTATCTTGCCTTTGAAGGATTCTAACTTGAGCTTCAGAGCCTCTACATCGGGTTCTCCCCGGAGCTTCTTCATCTCCCCCGTTTCAGGTCCCCAGTTACTCAATTCAGAAGCAAGGTCGTTGACAGCTAAGACCGGCTGGATCGCGCATCATCAGGTTTCTCTAAGTTTTCCTTATTTTTCCTTCAAACCTTGTATTGATAAGTTATTGGATAAAGGTAAGGTGCAAGTCGTATGGGTTGGGCTGGGCTTAAAGTAAATCCAGATCCAATCCTAAGAATTGGGCATAAGGCCTAAATCCTATTTGAACTTGAGATTAAGCCCAAACGTTCAACCCAAACTTTGTCTGAATTAAAATTCGATGCATTTGGGTTGAATCAGGCTTGGGTTAGGATAAGGTAAAGTCAAGCTTGAGCCGGGTTCAGATTATCTAAATACTAGACTAGATCACTAGACTGGACCCAGCCCAAAAATTAAAGAAAAAAAAAAACTCGAACTTTGAAGTTCAAGCCCAGCCCAAAGTCCTAAAATCCAAGTCCAGCCCATGAACAATTGTTTGTGGGCTGGATTAATCTTGGAATCAGGTTTGTCCCTCCCAAATTGCACCCCTAGATAAAGGCTACACAGGATCACAGTAAGTATACAGGCAACGCCACGAACCCACGCTAAAACCGTGAAATCAGAAATGTTCCCCCACAAATTCTCCCATCCCCTGAACTCAATAACATAATAAACTCAATAAACCACTTCAAATCAAGTAAGTAAAAGAATGAATCAAGTGGTTGAAACTTGAACGGGGACAATTGAATGTATCTAAAACATTTCGTCATCAGAACATCCTTGGCACATGCATGCAAAAGGATCCTACTTCAGATCATTTAATCGTTTAAAGACAGTTAATAAGGGGTTCTTTTTTAAGACTCCTGCTTCCTTCCATGAAGGAGCTCTCCTTTTGTTTTCTTTTTGTTTCTCCTGGACCTGGTGAATGGGAACTATATATGTGTCTTTTAGAGGTTCTAATCTAATGACCTGAGCCGGGCTGGTGAAAAACAAAAAGAGATGAGCTGGGCTGGGACCAATCCATTACATAATTAGAAGTGTAAGAATTATAAACACATAGTGCTGACTGCTGACTTGCTGAATTACCATGATCTGTTGGGCCTTTCAATCTATGCTCAATCTGCCCTGTTTAATGCTCAAAAAAACGTCGACCCATTTAACAAGTAGGCTGGGCTGAAAGTTGCAGGGAACTCCAGCCCATGTGTACTCCAATTGAAAGACGCCTTGGTAGTAAACTACCATTTTCTGATATATATATATATATATATATATATATATATATATATATATATTTAAAAAGCACCAATGGCCTTAAGAATATTTCTGAAATTTTCTAAGCACAGAATTTATTCCTCTATATTTAAATTTATTGATAAAAAATTATGGCAAATAGGGTAATGGGTTCTTGATATTAAATGAGTTTAAGATATTCAATGCATTCAATTCCCTCTCATTAAATCCAACATTTAAGTTATTAACCTGCATTCACATTCATTAATCATATATTTACGTCATTTTTTTCTTCTCATCATTAAGTTTTTTTTATTAATTAAATCCATACCTAATAAATTAATAATTCCAATAACATAAAAGCTTATACTTTTAAAGTCTACCTAACAAAAATAGTGTTTTCATCTAGGTGATGGTAAGAAATTAAATCATTTTGGGTCAAATGGGTCAATCCATGCTGCCACGATTAAATAATAAAATGAAAAAATTAAAATTAAAAAAAAAATGAAAACATTTTTAACATACATATTAAACAATAATATGTATGATAAATAAGAAATATTTTTATTAATGATGAAAATGGAATTTAGAATTTAAAACCAATTAGAAATAAAAATATTTTCCTATTCTACTCATTAAATCCTATATTTAAGATATATTTTTCTCATCATTAAATTACTGTAATTAAATCCACAATATTAATTTTAATAGTACAAAAATAAATATTTTGAAAAGTAATTTAAAAACAAAACAACCATTTTCTTCCCTCCTGGTGGTGGGCAAGAAATTCGACCATTTGGGGTCAAATGGATTATTAAATAATGTCATAATTAAATAATAAAAAATTAAAATAAATAACTATGAAATGTAAGAAGTATTTTTATTAATGATGAAAATGGAATGCTAAATTTAAAAGCTACCTAGAAATGAAATGATGTCATAGTCAAATAATAAATTTTTTAATAATAGAAAATACAAAGAATCACAAAAATTAAAAGAAAAAGATAAAGAAAAATTTGGGCACATATCTAATGTTATATATTTATAAAAAATAAAATATTGGGCACATCTCCAATATTATGCAATCATCATATTGAACAAAAATAAGTTTTATACATAAGAAATAATTTTATCAATGATGTAAATGTAATACAAAATTTAATGTCAACCTAGATATCAAACTATTTTTCTTTTTAAATGGTGGGTTAATGTATCGAGTCAAATGATACCACAAACGAACAAAAAATAAGTGCGATAAGTAAAATATATTTTATATAATGTAAATAAAATATAAGATTTCAAGGGAAAATTATAGTCAAAATTGGTTGTACATTTAAAATTAGGTTGCAGGTTGATATAGAAACCAACAAAACTCTTACAACCAACTCTACATTTCAAATTATAAAAAACCCTTGCCATGTCATTGAAGGCTTATGTGGTTGTTGCCAACATGGGACTCTAGTCCATGTTGGACACAACAAAAAGCCTATACCAAAAATAAGTTTTTAGTTTCTTTCCCATTCCATTTGTCTCTTGATCCCTCCCTTCTCTCACTCCCACAGTCATCTCTTGATCTCCCTCTCCCTCTATCTCTCCCACTCTTTCAGCTTTGGTTTGTAGCCAAATCAAAACATCTCTCTCTCTCGTTCTCCCTCAATTTCTCATTTTCTTCTCCCTTACTCTTCCTCTTGGTCAATATCTCCTTCTCCCTCAATCTCTATCATTCTCCAATTGGTGTAAATTTCATAGCTAAGAGTTTCTTGTGAATTTTTATCAAATTGGTGTAATGATTTTTAAAATATACTAAGTTGGTCTTATGTTCTTTTATACAATATGATTAAGTGTGTAAGAAAATAAAAAAATAACTAGAGAAAGTGCGGGTGAGATTGAGGGAGAACAATAGGTAGAGAGAGAAAATGAGAGAAATTGATATAGAGAACGTAAATACAAAAATCAAAAACCATTTTTATTTATTTTCAAATCACATAGTCATTGAGTATATAAAGATGATTGTGAAAGTGAGAGAGTGTGCGGGAGATTGAGAGATAGAGAGGGAGAGAGAGAGAAAACTAAAAACCCTTTTTATTTTTCCAATCACCTAATATTAAAGGGCAATTTTGGTATAATCTTTTTGTTGTGTCCAATATGGATTAAGACTCCTTTGTTGGCAATAACCACATAAGCCTCCGGTGACATGGCAAGGGTTTTTATAATTTGAAATGTAGAGTTGGTTGTTAGAGTTTTGTTGGTTTATGGACCAACTTGTAGCCTAATTTTATATGTACAGGCGGCTCCGACTATATTTTTCCCTAATTTAAAACTAATCCAAAAGCAAAGCTATTTTCTTATCTAAATGGTGGGTCAATGATCCAATTTTTCAAAGAAACCCATGATATCATAATTGAATAATAATTATTTAAAAAAAAGATAGAATGCCAAAAATGAAAATGTACAGAATTTTGTTGGAAACATTTGAGAACATTTCTGATGTTATATATTCATCATATTAAATAAAAATGGTTGTTAAAATAAAAATTATTTTTATTTATAATAAAAATATAATACAAAATTTAATAATAATAATAATAATTGTTATTTGCTATAAGCATTTAAGTTTATTTTTAATCATAAATGTTACTTTTGTTAATTTTCAATTTCTATCTTAACTATAATACATCTAAAATTTAAGTAATTAATATAAAGAAAAATTTCTCACATGCAACACATATGTTTAATTACTAATATGATGAAAATAGTTGAAAAAATATTTGTATTTTTTATATAACCTTTTATATTTTATCCTTTTTAACAATTTATTAATTTTTTAAAAATTAAATCAGATTAGATCAAATTTGGACAGCCGACACCTTTAACAGATTCAGATTCGAATCAAATATTTTGTGTGGTCTAATCAAACCCTGGGATTGGATTAGGTCTATGGTTTATAGTATCGAAATGGATTCAAATATGCTTTTATTCGAATCTGATCCGATCGATTTGCATCCTACCTTCAATTCCCATATTTGCCTAAAAAAGAGTTTAAGTTTATATATCCAAACATGGCAATGTTTTAATTTGGACCAAAACTTTTCCATGGATAAATTAAGGTCGTTATGCATTGCTGATCCTGTTCGATATCTGGGCTGCGGTCTTTGGACCATCAGTCAGGTTGTTTAATGGCAACTTCATTTGGACGTCAAAGGAGTCCATGCTTGCTTTATTAATGAAAAGTAGTTTCGTCGAAAGTATTCTGTCACGTGATCAACGCTTCTTTTGTTGACAACTTTTTTTATAATAAGAAGTAATTAATATTATGGTAAGCTATTATTGTCTATTGATTTGGAAATATTCTTATATATGCAAGGCTGTTTACAGGGATGATGTAGACCGGCCGTGTGAGGTTGAACATGTGAAAGAAAAGAAAAAAAAAAAAAAGTAAAATTAAGGACATGTTTTACAAAGAAATCGAAGACCATAGATCGAATGATTCATAGAATGCAAGCTTAATTTTGACCATGAACTATCTGATGAACATGAAAGGTCGCGTCTGATGGACTATTCTTCTATAGAGGAAGATCAAAATTTAACACGACATATACAAATGATTAATTTAAGGGTTTTTTATTTTTGTGAAAATTAACCTTGTTATTTCATCACTTGACCGGTTGCGCTGAGAAGCTGATGAAGACTTTATGGTCAAAGCTTGTACTTGTAAATAGAGAATTCAAGTCTTGAGAATAATCCGTAGTTAACATTTGAGAATTATATGGTCTTAGTGTCACCGTTTACATGCAGGAAGCTGGTCACGGGTCAACTTGTCAAACTTCTCCAAACTTAGGTATGAATTAATTTTCTTTGATTTGAAGCGAAGCTTCCTTCTTTCTTAAGTCTTAACCCATGCAAATCAGTAACTATATATGCATCTGATGAGATGATTGTCCATGAACCCCGCAATAAACGCAGTCTTCCTTTACTTCACTACTCTGCATAATCCTTTGGGGTGATGGGGCCTTTTGCTTAATAATTATTTATTAGAAGGTGGTGCGTTAGGTAAGTACGTAGGACTATAGGAGAAGAATTTAGAAATTAGAAAAAGATGGGTGTATAGGTAAGCTGTCTTTATACTTAATCCAAAGCAATTTAATTACAATTATCTCTCTCTTCTGATTTTATGTTCATTCGGATTTAAGGGTATCGATAGTATGACCTAGAAATGTTTATCGGTTAGTTTAGATAAGGTTTGTCTCAATTCAGCCTACAAAGCAAGGTTCAAAGTATCCATATTTATCGGTGCATATCATACGATACAATATATCTGATTTTTCTGAATCACCGATATATATGTGATTTTTTTCAAATCGATATGTAAATATAGACTTACGTGAACTTTAAAGTTTGAAAATTAAAAAAATAAATCCAAAAAATCTTTGAAAGTATTCAATGCAAAATTTGTTTTTTAACTTTCGCAGATGTCTGAATATAGTGGTGTTGTTCGGCATTGTGATGTTTCAAAAGTTTGCACTTTAAAAATTTACCCTCAAGTCATTTTTAAATAAAAGTAAAAAGAAATTATTAAAGTAATATAATAATATTACAAAAATAATAAAAATATAAAATACGATACAAATCATAATATAAATAAAATTTAAAAAATAATGTTAAGAATGATGATATACTAACAAAGTATAAATATAATAATAAAAATTATCATAATATAATAAATAGTAAAAATAATTTTAAAAAGATAAATTAGTAAAAAATTGTTATAAATATAATAAAAATGTATAAAAGAAAAATGGTAATAAAAATTAAAAAATGTAAAAATATTATTAAAAATAATATAAAGTATAATAAAGCAATTTATAAATATTAAGATAATTTAAAAATGTAAAATAGTAAAAAATTCTTATAAATCTAATAAAATTGTAAAAATAAAATATTTATAAAATAGTAGTAATAAAAATTAAAAAAACAAGGAACACATCATATAATATTATTAAAAATAATAAAAAATAAGTATAAATAATAATAATGATAATAATAATAATAATAAAGAAAAGTATAGATATTTAAAATATTTTTACTAATGTGATTAAAATATTAAAATTAGCAAAAAGGGTTTTAGGTTTGGGCTTGGGATGATTTAAGTAGGGCGTAAATGGATCGAATTCGAATCGGATCAGGCAATATCTGAATTCGAATCCGATTAAATATTCGAATATTCAATTTGATTAATTAATTATTTTATTTAGTTATTAAATATATAAAATATTTTATATATTATATATAAGAATTAAATAATTG
Source organism: Nelumbo nucifera (assembly GCF_055504915.1). Classification (NCBI taxonomy): domain Eukaryota; kingdom Viridiplantae; phylum Streptophyta; class Magnoliopsida; order Proteales; family Nelumbonaceae; genus Nelumbo; species Nelumbo nucifera. The sequence goes on along the minus strand of NC_142654.1, from coordinate 6,832,143 downwards.
GTTGAATCCGGATATTTATCGAATCGAATTAGGACATATCAGAATTCGAATCCAATTAACTATTCCGTAAGAATAGGATATCCGAATTCGAGCGATTAGATATTCAAATTATCTGAATTCGATTCGATTATGTCAAATATTGAATTCGAAATCAGGTTTTCGAATACCGTTGACACCCCTAGATTTAAGATGTGGGGGTAGCTTTGGGTTTTTTAGTTTCTCAAAGGGGCATCATTGGAATTAGAATTTCGTGCACTACCTCCGAACACGCTCAAAGGTAACTCAAAATCTAAAAAAAATCAAGGCACTTTCAGCGTTCGGTGGCTCCATTTGGAAGTGCAATCGAACAAACACTAAGTGATGAAAAAACAAAATTTTCAACGTTCACTAGTCAATTCAGCACTACTAAACACCACCTTAGGCGGTGTTATATAAGTCTTTTCTGGGCTTCAACAAGCAAGACCAAAAGTTGATCCTTTTCTGTTTGGTAACCAAAGGCTGGTAAAACCAGAAGATGTGTGCGTAGAAATACCCAAAAAGATCGAGAATGTCAAATTTTGGGATGCTTCAAATGAAGCTTTTTGGTCTTTTCGTGTGATAAGTAGCCTCTAAACATGTTTTTAAAAGCCCGATAGACCGAGCCACTTGCCAAATGGTCTTTGTCTTTAAAGACAAAATCTCAAAAGCTCAATACATCTTTTGGCCACCTGTGTTGCTTGAGGCTCAATATGCCTTTGAACCTTGTCTAAAGGTACATCAACATGAACCCCCTTCTAGGGGTGGCCCCGAGCCGAGTTTCTCACGAGCTATTTAAACTTGGCTCATGAAAAAGCTTGGCTCGGCTCAGTTTAAATCAAGCTTCAAGCCGAGCTCAAGCCCGATATATAAGCTCGTTTGCTAATTGAGCCAAGCTCGAGCCTAGTGAAGCTCGGCATGTGAGCCTCGTGAGCCTAGTATAATAAATAAATAATTTTTATCATATATACATACATATGCGTATAAATATATATAATAAATCATTTTTATTACATATATACATATATATATATATAATATTTTTTATTTTTTATGTATAATAGTAAATAATTTTCATAATTCTTAATTTTTTATATGTAAAATAAAAAATATTTTTATATGTATAATTTTTATTTTTTAGAAAAAGCTTGGTTTGCATTCGAGCTTGAGCCATCCCGAACTCAAACTTGTGACCTTTTGAACTGAACCAAGCTCGAGTTGAAGTCTCTAGGTCGAATCGAATTCGAGCCTAACACCATTTCTGAGAGCTGAGCTCAAATAGCCAAATATTCTGCTCGAATCCACCCCTACCCACTTCCAGCCCATGAATAGTATGATCGGTACACTTTGCTAAGTCTATATTTACATATCTTTCATCGTATGTCAATGAGTCAAAGTCAAGGTGGATTTACCACCACATCCATAGTAGCACCGGATGTGAATTATATGGATTGAGTCTCTTTGAAATTTTGTAAAGATTGTTTTATTTGTGTAAATATTCCAATGACCCAATAGTTGAGATGGTCACTTGCCATTTCTTCAAAACAGAAGGCACAGGTCCGTGACTTGGTCGGTGGGCCTCACTTTGTATATTCAAATATTCTTCATATATGATATCATGTATCAAAATAAAGGAAATGTTGATCTAGCAATGCCCAATATTAAGCACCCAAAAAGTTTAAAATGGAGATTACATTTGAAAGAATTTTTCTCAAACAAGTTGAATATGAGCCTTAGCGTGCGGTTGGACTGGTCAGACACCTTTTTATATTTTTTTTTATTAAAAATGTCATAAACTATGTTAAAACATAGTAATTATAACATCCATTGCTTTGTGCAATGGTAAAATATCATGCTAATAAGCATGAGAACATGAGTTGGAGTATGAAAGCAGCCACTTGATGCTAAAAGTATCAGAGGTTAGAGTGATCATCTCCCTTGACATCCCTTTATACATTAATTTGCCACAGTTTCAATTTGGAAAATTTTCCAATAAATTGGACGCAGCCATAGCTAAATTCGCATAATTGTATGAATTCTTCATGGAGAGCTCAGTAGTATATCCCAATCATGTATTGAAAACATCTTTCACCGCATCCAATGCACACTGAGATATGCTGTGAGGTGTGTTGGTGTGGGGAGCCAATTCGAACTCGCTATCACCGCCTCTTTTCTGATAATTAATGCAGGCTGTGGGAACTGCTTGCATTTTCAGCTACGTTACACTCTTTATCACACAACCAATGGCAAGATGATTGGTTTGCTAATTATAGGAAGAAAGAAACTAAAGGGTTTGGAGATATTTGGCAACTAAAGATAGTGACACCAGCCATCAAAATTTTTATAGTTGGTTGACGAGATAACGAGAGTGACCACGAGGGCGGCTTGATGAAGGTCTTGAGTCCAGATAAGAGAAAGAGACAGCGGTGGAGATTTGGGTAAGATGTCGAAGAAAAAAAAAAAAACAAAAGCTTAAATATATAAAGAAATCCAACATTCACACTTCCTCCCACGAGTCACGCGTTCGTGAACCCGCGAATGAGAGAATGATACGTCGACCAGGCCAACATTAATGTCCGTTTGAGCGTTAACGTGGTCTGGTTGACTCAATCGGATGGTTTACGCGGATACGAACCGGTTTGGGACAAAAGGGCCTAGTTTCTTTGATTCTGTTTTCCTGAGAGCTTCTTCCACCGAATCCTATTCATACACCAAACTCTTTCTCTATCAGCGGCGATAGAGCTCCGGCGGTTTATCGACGGCGACAAAAAAACCTCCGGAAGAAATGCATTCTTCTTCTCCTCTTCTCTTCTTCTTCTTCGACAAGTAACTCCGGTGGTAGGGCCGGCGATCATTTTTCTTCTTCTCCTCTTCTTTTTCGTCTTCTCTGATGATAGGTCCAATCTGAAGGGGTGGTAGGACCAGTACTGAAACACAGTAATAGATGAGCGTGAGTGAGGACTCCACTCCAGAAACAGAAAGAGCGAATTACATCCGGTGCTAGTATACGGTCCTAAACCTGATTATATATCAAAAAAAAAAGAAGAAAAGAAGAATCAGAGTATTCAGACTGAATATCTAAGCATCATATGGCATATGGTAGATGCAGCAATTGCTTATCAGAAGGAAATTTTAGGGTTTAACAATATCGGAAAACAGAGCATTCAGAGATTAGGGATTTGTTGAATTTGTTGAATTTTTCGAACTGATTGGTTGCATCCATCCATCCAAATGTTCTGTAGACTTATCACAACAGCAAGACCTTAATTTCCAAATTGAGATTTCCTACAGACAAGAACAGCAAACAACAAAAACGAAAAAGATCTTATTACAGAGTTTTATCAATAAGCTTGCATCAGAACAATAAAATCAAAGATGAAATTAAACAAAAAAGAAGAAGAAGAAAAAGAAGAATTAAAAGGCTAGGCATCGCTGCCTACCATCGGAGAAGACGATGAAAAGAGGAGAAGAAGAAGAAGAGAGAAGAAAACATTGCCGCCGGAGGTTTCATTGTCGCCGTCGATCAACCGCCAGAACTCTATTGCCGCCGATGAAGGGTAGGGTTCGGTGGAAGGAGCTCTCGAAGGGAAACAAAATGGAAAAAATGAGGCCCTTTTGTCGGTGTTCCAGACCGATTCGTATCCGCGTAAACCGTCCGATTGAACCGACCAGACCAAATTAACGCTCAAACGGACATTAACATTGGCCTGGTCGACTTTTCGTTTTCTCATTCGCAGGTTCACGAACGCGGACTCTCCTCCCACTAGCATATTTACTTGTAAGACTAGTCATTCATCCACCTTCCTCTTTTTTTTCATTTTCTCTCTCTCTTTCTTTCTGATAAAGTCTCAAAGATTCCTGGAACTCCACCACTCATGGATAACATATTTTATCCCATTCACTGCATAATTTGATAAAAGGCGGAGACAGTAGTAGTTATCTTAAATTTATAGAGCTTCCACATTTCTTTATCCAAACCTACTTTCTTACTGCAAAGAGATAAAATTTCATGTTCACTCATCATTCCAACCAAGCCTTTACCAAATCCCCATGTCATGTGGCATCTACAAACAGGATCTTCCAATAGTGACCATTCTAGGCTTTCAGTCCTTTCGTTTGGCATCTCCATTTTACCAATCAATAAAGTGTCTTAAAGTTCAATACAAGGTTAGAAATATTGCAACGTATTGATTTTTCAATCCATAAATATTAAGTATTTAAGATTTAGGGGAAAAGGACCATATTCCATCATTTATACGTTATACTCGTCCTAGAGATAACCTGGCCTGATTCAAATCTTAAAATCTGAAACAATTTTAAAGCATGAATATTGCTCCCTTAAATTGTGATGTATACAATTTTTGCATATATATTACACGTATCAATGCTTTGAACCATGGTTTAAGACTAACAAATTAAACAAGATGGATGTGAGTTGGGTCTGGAATTGGTCATAAATGCTTCACTCAACATTTGACTATTTGGAAAGGGAACATCCTGAGCTGTAGGTGGATCATATTTGGTTGGAAACCAAAGTAGGCAAAGGAAGATAGCGGCCTGGCGGGTTGGTTGGGATCATTCCCTCCATCATCATTGTACCTCCATGTTTTTAGTTAATTGAGACTATATTTGTTTTTGGTGTAAATGTGAATCGATGTAAAATTCTACAATTAGTTCATATTTGCCTTGCCTATGTTTATTTTCAGTATAAATAGGGATTAGTGTAAAATTTCATTCATGATCTGTATTTTTTAGGCACTTGTTATTAATATAAAATTTACATTGAAAACTGATATAAATAATATATTGATTTTATTGTACATTTACATCATCGATTATCACATCCAAAAAATTATAACAGTCCACTAAAATTTTAAATCCATCAATGAATTTTTCACTGAAAAGGGTTTTGATGAGATAAATCAGTAGCTAAAAATGGTTGTTTTTGATATTATTGCTGTTTTTTTCTAAAACGTTTAAATTGATCAATACAAATTGATGAAAAATATATACTATCACACATAACATAAGAATCAAATCAACAAAAAAAAAAAAATGCTAGCATCCCTCAAACTTTGAATTTGATGGACAGTTTGTATTGATCAACCTAAAACCCAAAAAGTTTGTAAGTAAAAACAGCAATAGTATGGTAGCAAAAACAAGTAATGTTAACTGTTTGGCTGGACAACACCTCTCGAGCAGCGTTGCAGAATCATTTGCAGTTGTTGGATGCGGATAACATAATAAAGACGTGGATATATCAACAATCCTAACGTGTTTACTTTGTTTCCATAGATTCTTTAACGTGTATACAGTTATATAGCACCGAAACTGGAGGCCTACCAAAGGTAAACGTGTATCATCTTATCTTCCACGTGGCTAAGCTAGATACGTGGAGAGTACATCCAATGGATTTTAGGGTCATCGGTCTCTTTCCATAGCTTACACAACCCAGTGGACACGCGCCAAAGGAAAATATCTCTTCACTTTCCCACGGCCACTACATACCCTCCATGTCCATGTCCACCACCTAATCGATCAATTAGGTAGATTGAGGACTTAACCCTTTTTTGCCACGTGGAGGGATATTCTTATCACGTAAGAGGCCCTTCGTTGGCCATGGACTCATGGTTCACTCCAGAGTACAAAAACAGCTCAAGCCCCAAACCACCTTGGATCCTCTTTATGGACACCAAGCAGATCAGATAGATATTTTGATTGGATATATTAATATTGGGATCTGAACTGAATCTTATCCATTGAATAGATCAATCTCGGTTCGGATACAATTTGGGTTTGTATATCATTATTAAAATATAACAAAATTATTAACAAAATGAATATAAAAAAATACTTTGATTGAATTTGGATCAGGGATGCGGATCTGAAACGAAAATCCGATAGAAAGGGATTGTTTCGTAGGTCGTCTATGATTTTTTTTTTTTTCTCGAAGGACCCGACTAGCATATGCATATCTGAGAGCAAAAGGTTTTCTTTTATTTACCTTATTATAGTGCTTCTTCTCCACTCCAAAAGACCCGAGTAGGAGAGGAGACTGGAGACCCGTTCCGCATCACGGTCAACTGAAGTGGGAGTGGGACAGACGTGATTTCGGACACGTCTCTAACGCTTTATCAGAAATTTCGCAGTCATTCTTTCTGTTTAATGAGTTTATCTAAGGGAATCCACAATCCATACCACTTGGACAGTTGGACTGAGTTTCCAGGAATCTTTTAATAATAGCCCAATCGCCATTTCTCATTTCATTATCCAGTCGCCAAGTCGTTTCCTTCCCTTTCCCCTTTTATTTGTAGTCAAACCAAACCTCTTCATTTCATTATCCAGCTGCCTTTCCCTGGGGACGGAAATGACAAATCCTCGTATGTTAAAGGACGTTTCTGTCCTTCCGCAATAAATTCCAAAAAGTTGATAGATAAAAGCTTTCCTTAAACGGAACTACGAAAACTGAAAACAAACTGTAGAACCATTACATCGTCTGTCCCCAGAGAACAGAAAATTTTCTGTCCCCCCAATAGATATCTGCCACATCTTTATTTATATTCCAATTCAATTTTTACGGAGTCAAAAATTTAAATTCTCTTAACTTGCGTGAAATTTTCCCCCTTAACCTACCCCAAATTTCTTCCCGTTCATTCCTCTCGAACTGGTTATTCCATCTCTCTCCCTCTCATTTCTTGTTCTTCACTTGCATTCTAACTTCTAAACCTTTACTGGTAGCAGGGCTGCCTCCTAGCGCTTGGTGAATCCGAACCTCTTATTTCATTCCTCTCTATCTCCCTTTCATTCCCATCAACTGCTATAAACAAGGGTAATTGTCATTTGTGTGGCTGGAAAAAAATTTGTGCATTGGATACAGTCGTTAAGTGTCTCTAGATTCCAACAAAGTTCAACTTTAGCTAGAGTAGCAGCTCCTGTGGGTTTCAAGAAAAGCTTTACCATGATTGAGCATGATAATCCAATAAAGATTTTCATAATTCTTACAATGGCGAATGCACTTAGAGGACTGTAATTCTTCCGTTCCAATATAATTAATGCAGTGATTACAGCTGAAATGCCCCCGGCTTGATCATACATCCAATTCCGTCCTAAAAAACTGGTAAAGATGATCAATGGGAGAAGGGAGAGAAACCTAATATCTTCGAACCTCTGGAAGATGAAGCAACTCAAGACTCCATAGACGGTCCCTAAAACTGTCCCTTGTGACTTAACATTCGCAACCTTAAACATTGCTTCTCTCCCCCAGCCATGCCGACGGCGACTGTCAATCCTGACCAATACCCATCTCCCTTACTAAACATTGTCCCAAAGAAAACGAAAAATATAATCTGCAAGCGTTGACTCTATGAAAAACTATAGTTGGTATGTTAAGCTCTTGAGCCACATCAATGGTGAATGGCATGATCCCATCTTCTTATGATGCATGTCACAGGCGGCCGGACGTTATTTTAAGGAGCCGAACAATTCCATGAGGTGTGGACCTGAGTGGGGGTGATCAAAAGGAAGACCTGGGATGGTTGCAAAGTGGAATCCGGGCCAACGGGCGAAGTGTGTGGGAGTTGAGGTTGATAAAGCGAAGGAGACGGTGATGGATGTGTTTGGTGCTAAGGAATGCGACATGGAATTGAGCATGTGATATTATAACCTTCGAAAACTTGAGCACTTGAGGTAATGCCACTGATGATGGCTCCATTTTTCCATTCTGATTGCAGTAGTGACGGTCGAACGAGAGAAGTAGAGGAAGAGGACGAGCAGCAGAGAGAAAGAAAGAAGAGGGTAAGACAGAGGAAACGAATGATGAATGAGGGAGGGGTGGGTGGGGTGGGTTAATGAAATCAAAATGAGTTTTGGATTCTAGACTTAAAAGTCTAGACGCCAGTAATTTCAAGTGAAAAAAGAGTATATAACGTGTTCAAATTCTATTGGGTGGGACAGGAAATTTTCTATCCCTTGGGGACAGACGATATTATTGATAGAAAGGATAATAGATTCCCTTGGGCTCATGAGTCATGACAAAAAACAATGTCGATAAGGGTTCGGACCTCCTATCCGGAGTTTGCCAATTATGTCTAGTCTAGGTTAGTCGGTAGTCCTGTCATTTTGGATAAAAAACGGGAGACCAAAGGGAGTCTGACCAATTCCGTAATTAATCCAACAAAGAAGTCTTAAAGTACACACATTCCCTTCCCCAGATATATATAAACATAAAAAAACTAAAAAGGGAAACGAAAACGAAAAACAAACATAAAACACACACATGCAACCATCTCCTTTAGTTTCTCTTCTCTCGACAACAACTTATGTATATCTTTCTTCTTTCCTCTATATTCCTCTCAGCCTCTGATCTCTCTGTCGCACTGCGCAACTAATTTGTCTCTTCGTTCATCGTTCTCCGAGTGACGCACTGCTGAAGGGCTGAGTCCGGTGAGAGAGAACAGCGAAGAGGAGTGATCTTGGCATAGCGAGGTGGCAATGACTCGGCGGTGCTCTCATTGTAGCAACAACGGGCACAACTCGCGGACGTGCCCAACGAGAGGAGGAGTCAAGTTGTTCGGTGTTCGACTGACAGATGGGTCTATAAAGAAGAGTGCCAGTATGGGCAATCTCTCCTCTTCTTACTTTTATTCCTCCTCCTCTGCTGCTGCATCACCCAACTCTGCTTCTCCTTCTTCTGATCCTCTTCGAGATCAAACGCCCGTTGCTGAAGGTTACGTCTCTGATGATCCTGCTCACGCCTCTTGTTCTTCCAATTGTCGAGGCGAGAGGAAGAAGGGTAACATTTTCTTTTTCGATTGACAGAATTATGCCCGGATTCCAGTATTATTTCATTGTTTTGGACATCTTCTCTTTCTCAGTTTCTTGTTCTGATCTTCTATTTTTTATCCAGTTGGATCTAAGCAAGGAACTTTGTTTGGACTTTGGGTAAAGTTGAGATTTTGATTATGTCTTTCTTCAATATGTATCCTTCATTATGTGGGGATGAGGGTCTTCTTTATTTTGATAATACGCTACCACCTTTCATTTTGATCTGATTGGTACCTGATTCCTACAGTCCTTGAGAAAAAAAAAAATGCTTTCTTAGTTGTGATATTTTTTTTTTCTTTTCACATTTCTTCATTTCTTATGCAATGGTGCGTTAACAGAAGTCTTTAATGAGCCTGTAACTGTTCGTTAATATTTCTATTTACCCGATATTTGGTACGTTCAGGGATTCTGTCTGTTATCCTTCCAGATGTCTCTACTAAATTCTAATTTAATTTAATTTCCAGTAAGTTTTGTTTCAATATTTATTAAAATTTCATCTCTTTATATCGGTGATACCTTCCTCTGTTTTGTTTTAGCCTTTGTTTTCTTTTATTTTTCTAACTTTTCCATTATAAGTCATTCTTTTTTCCTCTGTTCCCGTCTCTGTTATTTCTATTATTTCTGTGATTTCTTCTTGTTAATAACAAAAACAACAACAACAGATTATTTTGGGAATTCTTATTCGGATCACTTGGTATTATTCATCATTATTGTCATATTTTTTATCAATCAATATTATTGTTGCAATTAACATTATAATTAGGAAAGAAGCTTGCAAACTTGTGTTGATATTTTTCCTTTTCTCTGTGTCATGAATCTGCCTAAGATTACAGTTGTGCATTTTTCCAAGTTCTAGCCATCAAACAACAGAAGCAAATGACAGTGATAATTATCAAGTAATCTCCATGAAATTACACCTTAAGAGAAAGTCAGGAAACTGACGGAAATTATAGATTAGTATCCTCCAAGTAAAGCGTTTTCAGTCTTCTGCTATTTTCCTCAATTAGAGCATATCACCCTTCTCCAAGTTTTATGGATCAGGTTTTTCTTTCTTTTTTTTTTTTTGCACTTTGAAATAATTTTGCAGGAACATTTGATAGTGGTCGAGGATATAGATGTCCCTGTTTGCCTCCTTTAAGATTTAGATTTTTCAACAATGTCGGTTGTTGATTATTGCATCTTGTTGCTTTGGCTCCAATTTTAATAATAACTTGGAAATTTCAATGTCAACTCCTACCATCTTTCACAGATCTCTTATGTAATCTTTCTATTTTCTTTCTCTTTTCTTTTCTTTTCTTTTTTTTTTATGTTTTACTTTGAGGCTTTTGACTTATTAAGAATTCACAAGTTATGCTTTTCACCATACACATGTGCATGCACCTCTCTCTCTAAAGGTATCCTAATCTGGTCAAATAGGGAGCTCTGCCTATTCTGCCTTGTGGAACAATCATGTGGAAAATTGGGACCTTCTATCTGAAAGAGTATCGACTGGATTTGCCATGTGCCCAATCCCACTGTCCATATCAGCCCATACGGCCAAATCTGTATTGGACTTTTTCCTGATTGATGATTATAAACATCCAAACGTGCAACATTTTAATGCAAAAAAAAGCCCTACTTTATTTTGAGCAATTGGAAAAGAATTTCAAGCCGAAAATTTTATGTTGTTAAAGCTTGGTCTTGATTCCTCTAGAATACCAAGCCAAATATGGATTTAACCATGTCAATAGGCACTGTGATTCTGTTGGCCTAAAAAGTGCTAAAACATAGCCTAAGAACCTTTCAGATTATAACAAAGAGTGTCTCTTTTTTGTTTGGATGAAGTATCCGAATCTTATTGGGTTAGATCACAAGTTTGAAGTCGATTAGGCACTTGAATTCTTATCAAGAAACATGAATCCCTTTGATTTTAGTCTTCAAACTTTGTTAGGCTCATTGGCATTAGCTAAATTTTTTTTTCTCAGAAGAAGCCAAAGATCCAAGAGGCAACAGTCAAATTGGTGTCAAATTAGGTCATCTTCTGCCAATAGAAAGTGAAGATCTCTTAGCAACTACTGAATCTTATCATCTAAATCAATCTCAACTGTGACAACCATAGATTTGATCCTCTTCTCCCCTCTCAACAGAGGCAATATGTGCCTATTAGATGATATGGTTATAACAGTCAATAATTAAGGGACATTAGTCACTGAGATCAGGAGATAATCCCCAATCATTCCAGTGAAGATGTTATGGATGAGTCAGCACATTATGTTGTTTTCCCTCTTTGTTATACTCCAAATTTCTATAATGCTTATCCTAGTAAATGCTTATTCATTGTTAAATTCAAGTCATCACACAAACAGACTTGTGTGCAAAGCCAAGGCTATAGTTTTCCAACCTTGAGATTCAGTTTGGAGTAGAAAGGAATTAATTTCTGAATGAGGGGTTTTATTTGGTGTGGAGTGGGGAGCTAGAGACACTTGCAATGGCATTGTCCAATTAGAGAGTCAATGCGGATTGTGGGTGAATAGTTTAGACCATTAACCAGTCTCCAAAACAGTTTATATGTGAAACCCTTGAAAAACAATTTCATGATAAATGCTGGATTTGGTAAACAACTAGCCAAATAAATCATCTGGGGTGAACTGTTGAGCTGTTGCTGGTGTTATTAAATGTTCCTAATCCTTTGTCACATGGGATGGATATGGTTGTATAAGGGTTATTATCATCTTGTTCAGAGTAATGAATAGGCTTCTGGTTTGGTCTTCAGGGGTCCCATGGACTGAAGAAGAGCACCGGCTGTTCTTAATGGGCCTGCAGAAGTTGGGGAAGGGAGACTGGCGTGGAATTGCACGCAATTTTGTAATATCAAGGACTCCAACTCAGGTAGCCAGCCATGCCCAGAAGTACTTCATTCGACAGAGTAATGCAACCCGGAGAAAGAGGCGCTCAAGCCTATTCGATATGGTCCCAGATATGGTTTGTCTAGTTCTTCATTCTACTGTTGTTATGTTTATAACTCTTTCACACTGTTTTAGGCAGAATTCACAAAAATATCTTGCATTCGAAACAAGTACATAGAAATAAATGTGTAGCTTCTCTTTTTATTTCGAATTTTCAGTCTATAGATAGGGCACCTGCACCAGAAGAGCAGTTAGTGCACCATTCTTCTCAGGCCAGGGAGAGCGAGAATGTGAACTCATTGCCTACGTTGCATCTCTCACTTGACCAGGAAAGTGAACTTATGGAAGCCATTCCCGATGAGACTGTCAAAGCTGATGAAAGCGTAAAAGTTGAAAATTTTGCAGCAATGGTTCCAGGGCATTTCACAACATACCTACCCATTCCATTCCCGTTCTGGCCATCAGGTCTGGCCCCTGCTGGAGAAGAGATTAATGTAGGGGAGACTTCCCATCACCATCAGGTTCTAAAGCCAACCCCAATACTTTCCAAGGATCCTTTCAATGTAGATGAAGTGGTGGGGTTATCTACACTTAGTCTAGGAGAGGCTGCTGCTGGTCGAATAGAACCCTCGCCACTCACCTTAAAATTGAGAGGAGCTCCATCCAGGCAGTCGGCCTTCCATGCAAATCCTCCTGTCAGTGGGTCAGATTTGAGCAAGAGTAACAGTAGTATAATCCATGCAGTTTAATTTAATTAAGATCATGGACAGAAAAGCTCTTTATCTAGTTTTTCATTTCTTTTTTAACTTGATGATATTTTCTTGATTAATTTTCCCCAACACTTCTTTTTCTATATAAATTTTCATTGTCTACACAAGACGAAAAAGTCTTCCTAATCCTGATAACAAGAAGTTAAAATGGTTGGGGTGGGGCTGCTGTAACTGTAAACAAAAGGCTAATGGAAAATTCTTGAATCAGAATGATAATCAGATAGTCCTTTTATAGAAATATGTGTATATTAATAGTCAGAGAGAGAGAGAGAGAGGCTAAAGAATTAAACCAGTCCTACCCAGGAGATCTACAAGGTCAAGAATTATGTCCAACTCGTGACAAGCAGTTGAATTGGGTCTGCAATTTTGTCTCCAACTCGTGCGATTTTGCATACAAATATAGATTACAACAGACATCATTCAAATCCTGTTAGAAGACTCTTGTCTCCCACATTCTCAAACGCTTGAGAATGTTCCTTGAATTCACCATGTGGGCTGGGATGCTAATAATGTTGCGCTCATGTTCTAGCTAGCCCGTTTCTCTCTTGGTCTTGGGCAACCCACCCACTTCATTAATGGTGTTCATCTTCCCGGATCTATTGATCAACCTCTTATTGAGGATCATCTCTTGTAGTCTTGTATCGAGACATTGATTGTTGAATGAATGGAAGTAGGCTTTGGCCTCTAAAAAGGAATAATAATAATAATAATAATAATAATAATAATAATAATAATAATAATAATAATAATAATAATAATAATAATAATAATAAAATATAAAAGAAGAAAACAAAACAAAATCTGTTTGCCCGAAGGCCCATCGAAGATCCCACATTTTCTTTAAAAACCGGTGTTCATGGGGCAAATCTCAGGCCGAAATCCCTGTCTGAAGATGTTATTCGACGGCATTATTCTGTCCAAGATTTGATAAAAATGTCCACGTGGACTTAGACCAGTATATGGAAAAGATCGTCTGATGTGGACTTAGAATAGGAGTGGCAATCGGGCAGGTTTGGATGGGTTGGGTTTGGGTTACACTTCAATCCAACCCATCTAACCTGTCAACCCATTAATGACCCATTTGTGTAATTAAATGGATTGGATTGAACCCAAACCCGCCTTAATCCAATCGATCCAACCCATGACTCTTTTACTTATTAAACAGCACAAGTATAAATTGTAGAAAATACAGAAATTAGAAAACATAGAACATGCAAAAAAAATCAGGAGAAATATAAATATGGAAGATAATTAAAATCGCAAGAAATATAGCCAGAATTACAAAAAAAAATGAAGAAAATCAATATAAATTGCCAAAAAAACAAAGAAAAACCAGAAAACATAAATTGCAGAAACATGAAAATGAAGAAAATTATAAAAATTACAAAAAATATAGAAACCCACTAAAATAACATAAATTGCAAAAAGAAAAAAAAACAAAAGTTATAGAGGAAACAAAGAAATGTATAAAAATAACAAAATTTACTGCAAAACATTTCAACACAACAGATAATAGAAGTTGCAAAAGAAAATATAACAAAAATTACAGAAAAACAAAGAAAAAAGGAAATTACAGAAATATGTATATAAATTTCATAAAATATAAAAATTGCAAAAAACATAACAAAATTATAAGAAAGTATAAACATTATTAAATAGAAATTATAGAAAGGTTGAACTTCTGCTACATTTAGAAAGGGACTATGAGATATTCATAGAGAAACGATGGGCTCTGGTCATCTGAATTTTATTAGCACCATTGAAAATGACTATCTTCTTTTATTAGCGCACATCACACTCTGTTTGGACCCCCTTTTGCTTTTGATAAACTGCGGTAAAGTCTACACTCCCTCATCCATATTGTTGCAACTGAATGAAGCTATAAAATGTGAAACAGAGCATAACAGAAATAAATGAATGAGCTCTGTGTCATCGTTGAGTTAGTATCACTTAGGGTTTGGATTTGGGGGGGGGGGAGGGGAAGAGAGAGAGAGGGTTAGAAAATCACTCGTTAAGATCTTCAATCATGGATTAGGGTTTAGAGAGGAGAGAGAGAGGTACGGTTAGAAAATCACAGATCTTCAAATATGGATTAGGGTTCAAAGAGGAGAGAGAGAGAGGTGAACGACGAAGAAGCAAAAGAGAAGAAAGAAAAAGAAAAAAAAAATCCGTTAATGGATACCTATAACTCAATCCACCGAATCCGTTAATTCTCATTTTATTTGGTTAACCAACCCGTTACTGACCCAACATAAAAGGATATAACCCAATCCGTTAATAAATGGGTGGGTTAGGCGGATTCACGGATTGGGTTGAAAATTGCCACCCCTAGCTGACACATTTTCTCTTTGTAGATTGAAGTTTGAACAGGTGGGCAATGCTTTCCATGCAGAGGATTCTTCTTCGTTCTGTATTTAATTTTTCTCGACAGTTGTGTTGGCTGAATATATACCCACGTGGGAGAAATATACATGTCAACTAGATAAAAAATAATCATTAGTGACCATAGAGTTACAACTTAAGCAGGCCCAATTGGAAAATGGGTTGGCCCAACCAACTTTGTCATGGGCTGTAATTGGATATGTAGGCCATTGACCAGGGCTGGACATAAAAGAGTCAGGCCTGACTCCAGATCAACTTGGGTATTC
Source organism: Nelumbo nucifera (assembly GCF_055504915.1). Taxonomy (NCBI): domain Eukaryota; kingdom Viridiplantae; phylum Streptophyta; class Magnoliopsida; order Proteales; family Nelumbonaceae; genus Nelumbo; species Nelumbo nucifera. The sequence goes on along the minus strand of NC_142654.1, from coordinate 6,817,002 downwards.
TTAAGCCTTTCGCTAGCTATCCTGAAAATCCAACTAAAACTCAAGCCGGATACAAAAAAGTTTAGGGTAAAATACAAAAACCTCATGAGTTTTCTGACAATCTTATAAACCTCTCCTGTGTTTTGATATGAACAGAATCCTCCCTTATTGTTTTGAAAAATGGTGCATATACCTTCCTCTTATTAGTTTTTCTGGCCGAAAACCCTAATGTAATATATTAATTTTCTTAAAATACCACATTTACCTTTAAAGAGATAACCGAAGCAAATTAATCTCCTACCCCTGTTTTTTCCACTTCTTTGTCTCAATTGAGCTAATCAATTGTCATTCATTTTTTTATCCTTTTGCTCTATTTTATTTATTTTTCACATTTTCTTACTTTTCCGTCTCTTTTATTCTTCTTCTCTTTCTTTCTTCTTCATTCTATTCCTTTCCTATTTTTTTCTTTTCATTTTCTGGTTTTTTTTTTTCAGGTGATAGACAAATAGGAACCACAATCTAGAGACTCCGTGGAGATGCCTGTTAAATGGTTTTAAGCAATTCTTTTTACTATTTAAGTAATTTAACAACTATTTTTCGGAACTATTTAATCTACCCAAAAGGCTTCAACCGTACTGAACTCATCTTTATAATGCGTTCTTACGATGTGTGTGACAGTACTCCAAGTGTTCAAAGAAATTCCTAACACGATCTCAAATCATAAAACAGAAAAAAAATTCAAAGTTCTATTAAGTATTAAGCGCCAACCTATTTCTCTTAATCTTACCTGGATTGTTTTATTAAATTTAACATGAACAAAGTCAAAGACATTGCCTTCCACACGGATTGATCCCCAAGAGCAAAAATCTTGACAAACTAGAGAAATCAAACATGGAATCTAAATTAAGATTATCAACTGCCTGTTGAAATCTTGCTGAAACCTACGAGAATGTTGCCAGTGAATTTGTGGAGATGTTTTTGTTTCAAAGAGAAGCTTGTTTTGTTCTTGTTGAACTTGATGTAAAAGTATACATCTCATAAAGAGGAGGATGATAGTTGGTAGTATTTAAGGGTATTTTAATAAATTTTTCTTTTAAGTTAACGGAACTTTAATGGAAGGGAGGTATTTATAGCTTTTTTCAAAACTATAGGGGAGGATTCTGTTAAAATCAAAACATAGGGGAGGTTTATAAGATTGTCAAAAAACTCGGGAGGTTTTTATATTTTACCCAAAAATTTATTTTCATGCATGTTTTTATGTGTCTTTTTGATAATATGCCCTTTCAAGTAATCATTTAACCTAAAATCTTTAGTTTAGCTGGTGCCCTAGGTGGTTGTTTTTTAAGCTCAATTTGGAAGGAGTATAAATATAAATTTGTAGAGTATAAAACCTTCTAATTTGTATTATTTTAGATATATTTGTACTGTATATATTTGTATTTGTACTTCTTCCAAACTGAGTGTATTCCTCTCAAACTAAGCCTTATGCTACATTTGAAAGAAGTACAAATATAAATATATAAAGTACAAAATCTTATATTTTGTTTGATTTTTTATATATATTTATACTTTACATATTTGCATTTGTATTCTTTCCAAATTGAGACTTAATATGTTATTTCGCATGCTTGAAGGGTGGACAAATACAAACTCATTCATATCTTGTGCTCTGAGCTGAGCTGTTATATCTGGGGTCCCTAAATAACATACTCTCAAACATTTAGATATTATATATACATGCATTTACACTTCATTAGAAAGAGTAAATACAAAGTTTAAAAAAACCATATACAAGGTTTTAATTATACCGTACATATTTGTATTTGTATTATTCCTCCAAACTGAGACTTGAAGTTGGTGTCTCTGAATTACATGTAGAACAGAAAAACAATTATTTCTACCTTCTGGAAACATAAATACACACATTGATATTCCACTTTTGATCTCAGTGCAACATTATAATTTATTTTATATTTTTATCTCTCTTGTCATTTTTCAGCAACAAAAGAGATTTTCACCCTGTAGCTGGGAATCTGAGATAGCCACTTGGCGCCCCTTCTGATATGGATGCACAGAATAAAACCTACATAACTGTAGGCTTTACGTCGTAAAGATGAATGCACCTCAATCCTCAATGCACCCTAGTCCCTAGCTGCTCTGTCCCCATGGACCCATCCATAAATCCCCTTCTAATGCGTAATGTGTAATACAAAAAAGGAAATCATATTAATTATTGTTTTTTCATTTGCTTGGTGCTCTATATATCTTTTCTTTTATAAGTTTCATCTCATTCTCTTCCTCCATCATGTTTGGTTGAATTAATTAATTTCAAATAAATTCATGGCCCCCTGTGTGTAGTGCAAATCTAAAGTAGATAAAAATTTTGCAAGTTTTTTATAGAGTGGGGACTGGGGATTTTACTTCATTTCACTTCCTCTTCACTTTCTTACAAACTGAGCCAAATGTTTGGTGTCGGAAGAATTCATTCCCAAACTTCAGCGTTACTCAATTCGTTGAGTTGGTTTACTCTAGCAGGAGACGACATTAATAATTGCAACCGTAACGTCAAAGAACAAACCTAACACAATTTTGTCTCATGCAGAAAGAGAGAAAGAGAGGGAGAGAAAGTGAGAAAAGGCACAGTTCCTTAATTTAGACAAATAATTAAAAGCTATTAATTAGACATTAATGCTCTACTTGACTTGTGACTTGTTAGCATTGAAGTTCATGGACACAATAAGCGTACTAATGTACCAGTTTTCCGGCAAAATCAGTTATTTTTTAGTAGAAAAAAAAAAAAAAAAGAGAGAGAGATGATACGACAACGACATATAAACAACTAGACAACCCTAACTTTCTCATCGTGCAAGAAAACTAAACCAAACAAGTCATTCTTAATATACTCTTTCATCATGGAAATGTAAGGAGGTAACGCGGACTATTCTAATTGATAGAAGTATAATTACCATATAATCTTAACCATTGAATTGTTGGTGATAGGGCCAAGAATTATTTAAAGGGTCATTTAATAAGACACTCTATAGGGGTCTACCTTTATGTTTTATCAAGGGAAAAATCTATGATACCGGGAAAGCCATAGTATTGGAAGAGCATTGATCAATAAAACTATCCTCGATGAATTTTGACGAATACCCCCTGATTGGTCATATTTTTTATGATACCGGTTGAAACCAGTTTTTTTTTTTGAAGTCCGGTTGAAACCAGTTGAATGGCTGTAAGTTTTTTCGGTATTATCAAACCCTTTACTAGATATCTCTTTACTTGGTAACTGTTTTATTTATTGTTGTTTTTCACTGATGACAGTAATTCCTGTTGCCTTGTGACATCTGTCATCTTTCTTAAAAACATTTAAAAGTTAAAGCCTCCCAATTACATATAACATTGAGTGTGGTCCAGTAACGTTAACAAGGAGTCCGTTTATCATTAACGTCCTTCCACTTAATCTAATATCCTATATCTAAAAATATTTACTTTTTATTCTATTTCTAATAATAAGAAAAAAAAAAAGGAAAAACCTTCAAAATTGAAATCTAACCCAATCAGACAACTTTCCCATCCTTTCTTCTATCATTTCTCTCCCATCTTATATCCTTGTTCCGGCACAAACACCTCACGGAGAAGATACAAAAATAAATCTAAAAAGCAATTCTATTGGTGATCGGTGAGATCTTTCTCTTGTTTTTTCTTTATTCATATTAGAGTTTTTTGGTATTTGCATATAGGGATGGCAATTTTCTCCGTCCCCAACAGAGATCTGACTTCTTCGACTCGATGGGGTCAAGGATGGGGACGAGGATTAATAAGTTTTCCTGATCGGGTCAGGGTCAGGGATGGGGACGAGGATTAATAGGTTTCCCCGATCAGGGTTAGGGTCGGGGATGGGGATTGAGGTCTCCACCCCAACTTGACCTCGATTATATAGTAAATATTATTTTTATTGAATATATGTTATTATATACGATATTATTTATATATATCAAAACATATTTAAAACATTACTTTTATTTTAAAAAAAATTATCTAATTTAAGTAAATTTACTTTTTTTTAAAATACTATTAACTAAAAAATTTGGAGATTCGGATTCACAGAAAACCCGTCCCCATCGAAAATCAGCAATGAAGGACAACTTTTATCCCTGACAAAGATCGAAGACAGGGACGGAGAATTCCAAACCTGCCCCATTGCCATCCCTATTTACATATTAGAGTTCATGTAATCAGAATATTAAAATACGAATTCTGGTTACGACTTTATGTTACAGTTCTGTACTTCCACTCTTGGTTTTCTCTGTCATGGATTATCACTAAATGGTAGAACTACTTTCTCTGTCATGATTCTCACTACTGTCATTAACTACACGTAGCATTTGTTATTCCAAGTGGAGTAAGTAGCTTTACTTATTAATTAATTAATTTAATTGATATATGTTTTATTGATTAAAGTGGTTTTAGGGCTTCATGATCTTTTTTTTAGGGATTTTTGAACTGCAGTCCCCCTCAGAAATCTAATTTATAGCCCCCTATAAACCATATTCTGCCCATAAATTTAGCATCAATCTACAGGCAAAATTCAGTCCACCCTTAATAGCTCCACCTAGGGGTGAACTGAATGGTAAAAACCCCTTTTTTTATGTTTGGTTTGTTAGCACATGACGTATGGAAAAAGTGGTTAATTCTGATGATAATGTGCTAGTGGTTAATTGGATTTGGGATCTTGATCATAATTTCATTTTGAAAACTTATTTTTCTACCATAAAAATGATGAACCTTTTAATAAATTCTTATTTTTAATCCTGTTTTTGTTTATTCATTTTTTTTTTTTGTAAAATCAAAGGGAGTCAAACTTTAGGACTGAATTGAATATCATCAAACTTTTAGGTTTTGCACTTACTAGAGATTAAAGCCTAGTAATTTTAGGAGCTTTATAAGGTTTATTTTTAGATTTGGGATATTAGATTAAGTAAAAGGACGTTAAAGGTTAATGGACTCCACGTTAACGTTGTGGCTTCAACTTTTAAATGTTTTAAGAAAAAGGACAGGAATTCCTCTCACGTGTGGGATATGCATGTATGTATGTGCAAATAAATTTTACTATATATATATATATTGTATTATATTACATTATATAATATAATATAGTTCTAGGTAAGGGTGAATTCGAGCCAAGCCGAGCCAAATAATATGAGGCTCGAGCTCGGTTCACCAAGGTTGTATAAGGTTCGAGCTCGAGCTCGAGCTCGAGTTTGAGGAAAAATATTTTATAAAAAATATTTTTTATTTGATATTTAAAAAATTAAGAATTATATATATTATTTTCTATAATGTTATTATATATACATATAGATAGATAGATATTCGAGCTCGGCTCACGAGTCGAGCTCTATTAGGCTCGAAGCTCGATTGAAACCGAGCCAAGACAAGCTCGAGCAGCTCGTGAAAACCTCTAGTTCTAGGTAGGTTTAAAAAAAAAAAAGACTTGCAAGTGAGAATGACCAGAGCATGGTGGGCAAAATCCAACCTCTCCCTACCAGAGCAGGATGGGGTTGGGATTTCTAACTTCATTGGGCTACGAGGTTATCTAACTTCAGGGTCGAGGACGAGGTATGCAAAATCCAACCTCTCCCTACTATGTTAGCATTCCTAGTATAAAATGATATTTTTGGCCTTAATGTGTGTTTAATGAAAACAATTAACAGGATGTTTGGTATTATTGTCATTTTCTCAAGCAACCACACCTTGGAATTCAAGTAAAACAAGGTTTTGTGTATATTTTATATTGTTATTTAGTGCCACCTTGCTGACATTAGGTAGAAAGGTGAAAACATTGTCTCCACTGTAAGAAATGTTAAAATGGCATTTTCTCTAAAAGTTGCTCTCGTGAAATCCAAGGTGTTTGGTGTTGCTTGAAAATGCTCAACCAAGAAAAGCGAGGAAGAGAGTAAAATGCCTACATGGTGCTAACATGGCAAAAGCACCTTGGAGAAATGACTCTAGTACCAAACACCATCTAAAAGAAAAGAAAAGAACCAAATTATCAATTTTAAATAATATAAAATAAAAAATAAGATAAAAGACAGTAATAAAAAATAATAAATTAAAAAAGAAAATAAAGGAAGATAACAGAAAATAAAAAAATAAATAGACTAAAAATTAGTTTCTTTTGTTGTTATCTATTTTGCTTTTATTTTTATTTCTGCTATCTTCCTTTATTTTTACTTTTTTTATGTTTTATTTTTTGGAGTAAAATAATGTAGGGGAGGGTTTTGTTAAAGGGTGACATTGTGACATCACTGAATTGGACAGGGGGGAACTGGGATCTGGTTCCCGAGTCAAATAGTCTGACCGTTCGAACCAAACGGACAGTCCATTTTGACAAAAGAATAACAAACAGTCAAAAACCGTTGTCTGAATCAACGTTTTAACTGCCCAGGTCAGTGGTTTAGTGACCAAATCAACGATTTTTTTGGCTAAAAAACAATTCTGGGCTGAAATGAAACCGGTTCCCAAATTTTCTAATCCGACCATTCGATCCCGTTCAATCCGATTTTAAAAACATTTGTGACGTCAGACTTTTTATAGATATTTAATAAGAAAAATAACTATTTCCAAAGAAATATATAAATGGTTTCCAAGAACAAAATGTGCATTAAGAAGTTGCAAACTAGAGTGGATGTCTTTTAGGAATAAGCAAACTATATAACAGGCTTTAGAATTTATGTGAAGGCATGGAGGGTGTCTAACTAAATGATCCTTATTTTAAATTGAATAAGCAAAAACATTACATTAATTAGTTGCATCAATATCGCTGCCAATGGAGTGACAAAACATTCTATTAATTAATTGTAACTATATTGCTACATGGTCTACTGTTCCTTCATTCTTAATTGGTACAAACAATCCAAAATGATTGCATTGAATGAAACTTGCTTCTTTTGGATTCAAAACAAAAATTTTTCACGGATCGAAAAGTAATTTTGGATTTGACCTGCAAATCAATAATGTAATTCCAGCAGTATGCTTTATTTAAAATTCGGTTTGATGGCTGAATCTTTTTTTTTTTTTTTTTACTTTTTGACTGGACAGACCATGTTAATGTGTTTTTTTTTTTCGGAGAAGTACGGACTTTCTCCGTTTTTTTTCAGGGTCATTTACTTACACATCCTTTATAGGTTTACACATTTACAACCTTTTTTTTTTAACACTTCACTTTTTTTTTTTTCGGATTCCATTGTTAAAAAAAAAAAAAATCGTAACTAAGCCATTTTGTTAGTAGAATTTGTGGAGTACAATTAAAGTTTATAAGAGGTTGTATTTTTTAAGCATATGCCTGGATATAATCGTCTAGCTATCACCAACATCTTTTATTTGATTGCAGTTTTATTTGGGACAATCAGGTCGTGTTATATCATAATTTCTACTTTATTCATATTCAATGAAAAAAAGTTGGAACTTACCCTCTAGTATGCGTATTTTGGGGCTTAGTGTCACTTTGGTTTCTAAATTTTAGAATGCAACAATTTAGTTATTTTCCTTGTTTTAGGCTGCATTTAGAATGCAACAATTTAGTACTCGAATTTTTAAAACGTGTCAATTTCATATTTGTTAAGTGAGATTTGAAAAGACACAAGTGCCATTCGAGTGTCATCTAATTTTGTCATTAACCATTCAAATGTTGATAAAACATGAATAGTCCCAAATCATTTTTTCATATTCAAGAAAATTTGGGCCATCATGACACTTGAAAGACATTTGTGTCTTTTCAAATGCTACTTAACGGCATGTTCTAAATTGACACATTTTGAAAATTTGGGTACTTAATTGTCGCATTTTAAAGTCCGGGGACCAAAGTGGCACTAGGCTCAAAGTACAAGATACAAATCTGGAATCTTTCCTTTACTAAAACACTACTTAACTTTACAATTACTTAGGCTGCATTTGGCATTCCTTGTTTTATGGACTTATCTTCTTTTTGCAGTTAAAAATTCATTATTTATAAGGGTATTTTAACTATAAAAAGTTGCTAAATCCTTAAAATAAGGAATGCCAAATGCAGCCTTAATCAATCCTTCATCAAGAACCTTTTGTATTTCCATTAGGAATGACCACTTGATCCCTTAAAGTGAGTGAAAAATGTGAACGGACATGGACCCAAAGTTTTTTATTTCAAAAATACACCTAAAAGTTCTCATATCACATGTAGTTCACCCCTTATCCAAAGTTATAATGTTGGGAGAGGCCAGGATTTGTTTGTTTTCTAAAGGTCAATAAGAAAATTATTAGTGGAATAAAAACCTTGACCAATGCCCCTACGTATTTTTGTCACACCTTAAGATTGTGTTTGGTTTGAAGGAAAAAGTAGGGAAAGGAAGGGAAAGTTAAGAAAACCTTTACAAACCTTGTATAGGTTTCCTTACCTTTCTCTTCTTTTCCTTCAAACCAAACATAACCTAAGGGGTCATGGTTTTATAGGAGTATTTTAGTAAAATGCAAAACAAAGAGTAAATTTTAGTACAAACATCAAATCCTAGGAGGTGATTAAGAAAATGAACTTATTTAAAAAAAAAATACAATGGATTAGACGTTGATCCAAACCAAAGTTGTGACCAAATTGGTATATGATTGTGCCGACAGATTGGATCTAAGGCTCAGCTTGGAAAGATTATAAATACAAATATGTACAGTGCAAATACATAGAAAATAATACAAAATACAATATTTTGTACTCTACAAATTTATATTTATACTCCTTCCAAACTGAACACAAAGGTTGAAAATATGGAATAGGATGAGCTACAAGCTAGCAAAGTTGTGTACTAGAGATAATAGATTTCACTCTAGATTGGTTCTGTAGCCTGATGTATACGCTTTTGTTTGCAGCTCTTCTCGAGTTGAAAATACTGCATTACTTTTATCATGTTGTTTTGAAAACATCAATTATTTTATTCCCCCGGGGATGCAACTTGGTTAAGCTCTAATTGGAAAATTGCTAAATTTTCAATGGATCCAGCCCAAAAGACTGGGTATGATACAAGGTAAATTCTTCAAATGGGGTATTTGACTTGCACTCCTACTAATTGCAACCAACTAAGCTTGGATCTCCTACCCACAAACTCTTTTCATATCCCTTACCAAGGTTTTAAAAACCGACTTGGAAACAGAACCGTTCTGGCCACTGATTTCTGGGTCAGCGGTTCAACTATTCGGGCCAAACAGTTCGAGCGGTTTAAATATTATAAATGGTGATATGTCATCTTATCCATTAGATTGGAATATTAGGGTAAGATGCATATAAATAGAAGAGAAAAAGGGTTTGACTATTTGAGAATGAGAGAGATGTGAGAAGCTGTCGATGGTTGAGAGAGTTTAGAAGATAGAGAAGAAGAAGAAGAAGAAGAAGAAGAAGAAGAAGAAGAAGGAGGAGGAGGAGGAGGTCAGTTGCAGTGGTGACGATAACGGCGACTTACAACGGCAATAGCGATGGCGAACTACTGCGGTGGCGGTGAAAGTAGATGTAAGATTTCTCTCTCTCTTAGATCTGTCATCTAGACTCTTAGCCTTCTCTCCCAGATCTCTTTCATTGTCTCACACATCCAGTAGATCTCTCTCTCTCTCCATTAGATCTCAAATATGAGATTTGAGAGATTTCTCTTTTCATTATTGAATCTTGCTCTTATTTAATAAACTGCAAACCGTTCTTTGAGTCAAACGGTTCAACGATCAAACCGTCAGGGTCAACGGTTCGTTGACTAATTCAATGGTTTTTGACCAAATACCAAGTTTGGGGTAAAACGGAACTGGTCGCTTGGACGGTTTCCGGTCCAAACGGTCTGACCATCTGAGTCAATAACGATTCAAAAACATTATCCCTTACCCTCAAGATACCACCGCTGTGTATTGAAAACGTCTCCCCATAAAATATCCCCATTGTAGGCTAGGGATGTGAAAAGAGTTTGTGAATAGGAGATCTGGAGTGCAACCAAACACCCCATCTCATTTTCTGTCGATAGCCATTCCCAATGGATCCTTGAACCTAGGGGTGTCAATTGGACTGGATTTGGTCCAATCCAATCTAGTTCAATGTGAGTCCATTATAAATGGACCAGGTTCAATCTTTTAATCCAATGAATATTTTGGACCAATTTGGACCAGTCCAATTCAATGTCTGAACCATCCAATCTGTTCAAATCCACTTTGATTTAGATTGGTTTCAACCTGAACCTGGTCCATTGATACCTATATTCTTATTTTATATCAATGGACCAGATATTGGCCTAGTCCAATCCAATCCAATATAAATTTTTTATGGACGGACCAGGTTCATCCAATCCATCTACATTGATTTTGGACTTAACGGGGTCAAATCCAAAACCGGTCCGTTGACACCTTTACTTGAACCCTGTCAAAAGTATTGAGTTGTGTGATGCATAACTACAATTAATTGATCCTAGCCACCAAGAAGATGATCAAGGTCGTCAATGTGTTGCATTGCTTTATATTCTTTGTGTGCAAGTCATCCAATAAAATTCAGGCAAAACCTATGGTACATCAACTGCACGGTGAAACAGAAGAACCAGTGATAAAACCACATATCTCAATTAATGTCTTTAATGTTGTTAAAATCTTATTGGTAAATACATTTCTTTGTGAAATGTGAACTATTGAAATAACTGAAGGTGCATGATTAATTGATATCACTTTGATTATGAAGGTGCATGATTAAAGCCGCATTGCTGCAGTCTCTTTGTGACAAGGTTGGTAGGTATGCGTGACCTGCAACATGCTCTGTCACCAGTCACCACCCCTTATCTACTTATGTCAAAAATAAAAAAACTAATATAAAACAAGTGAATGATGTTGTCTTTAATATTACTGAATGCACCATACTTGTATTGTGTGGATTGTACTTATACGGGAAAAGTGTTGGCAGGTGTAAATCAAGCTGTGTTGGGCTGTAACGCCCACGCAAAGAATGGGTTGTGCCATGCCTCTCTTTAGAGGGTCGGCCCGATATAATCCGAATTCGTACAAATACGTGTCATGCCGTACCGTATTGCAGATCTAGGTCAGATTGGCTAATAGGCCGTGTCATAGGCCGAGCTGAACTGGGCCAAAAAGGCCCAGATTTTTTTTTTTGCTTTTTTGATATTTATTTATTTCTTAAATAAAACTAAAATACTTAACTTTTTTTCGAGTTTATTTAAGTAATTTCCGAAGCATTGTATCCGGGACCGAGGACCGGGGCCAGGCCAGCCGAACAAACGACGGTTCACATGGTTCGACTAGAGCATTGAGCCATTGACACGTAGTGGCACGATGGAATGGAACGGAGATGATTAAACTGTAATCAAAATTGCTTTTGACGTTGAAATTACATGATTATACCGCGGATGCGTGTTACATCTATTCTTATATCTTTTCACACGTGTCAAAACACTTCTGTACGCCTGTACCTCCCCTCCTTTTATCCCATCCTTGCCTTTCTCACTCCCCCCTCTCTCTGTCTGTCATTCTTCTTCTCTCTCTCTCTGAATCTTACAATGCTTTCGTTAATGTGAAGGTTTTCGACGCGACGATGGATCCGTTGGACGATGAGGATCTCCGTCAAGTCGGTTCTCGCCGGGGATCCGAAGTGGCATCGACGGATACCGGAGCATCTTCACTCTTGTCAACTGAAGACAGCCGGAGCATCACTGGCTCCAGCGATATCTCGGTCAGTAGCAGCAGCAGCTCCAGTGAGATTCCCACCGCAGTTCACGAGGATGCACTAGTGCCGAGGCTGGTAGGTACTAGGCCTAGCGTAGGAGGAGGAGAAGAGTTGACGACAACGCTGACGGTGAGGGAGAGGTGCGTGGGGAGGAACAACAAAGGAATGACGTGGGGATTCACTTCGATCATTGGGAGACGGAGAGAGATGGAGGATACCGTCGCCGTTATTCCAGGCTTTATGTCTCGAACCTGCGGTCTTATTGGAGGTTGTACGGCCCCCGGTTCTAGAAGCTCCGGCGAGATCTCGCCTGTCCATTTCTTCGGCGTCTACGACGGTCATGGAGGCTCTCAGGTTTCTTTATTTAGCCTTTCACAGTATATGAGAAATATGATTTATTTCCTGTTTTTTAATATGTAAAATACAATAACTAAAATATTTAGATTAATGATCTTACGAGAGGAGAGACATTAGTTTTAGATTTTTAGTTCCTTACCAAAAAAAAAGACTTTTTCATCATCTTCTTATTATTAGAAAAATAAAATATATTAGAGGGGCTTTTTTTGAAATATATTTTCTGACAGGAAGGACACGTTGCACACAGTGGATGGGGCTTTGAAAGAAAACAATCCCATATCAGGAAACTTTATTCATTGTCTCCTCCAGTCCTATTCCGTCGTGGACACGTGTAAGTTTACGACGTATTGTCAGTAGTTTGGGAGTGATGTCACCTCGTCACTGTTCCAATTGGCCCGACTTGGTGGGGCCCGTCCAAGCTGGGTCGGGGCGCCACCCCTCCCAGAATATAGGGGCTCAACTGTTTGTCAGTATATTCTCCTATCCTGAAGCACCATAGGTTCGTGGGCCGTGGCTACCAGAAATGGAGCAGTAAAAATATGTTTGGTATCATTTCTGTTTCTACCTGAAACGTTTTGGCTGTGTTTGGTTTGAAGTAAAAGGTAGGGAAAAGAAGGGAAACCTCAAACCTATACAAAACAAAACTATAGTTTTTCTACCTTTTCCTTCAACTTTCAACAATAAACGTCAATGACCAGTTCCCCCCCACCCACACACAATGCATTTATCTAGCTAAACTACTCATATATGTTATATGATACAACACATATTTCTGATCAATTTGTATTCATCAACCCAAAACATTTCAGGTGGAAACAGCAATGGTACCAAACACAACAAAGTCAATCGTAACCGGAACTCTGTACATGCTTGAGTTGTCTGTTTAAGCTGTTGAATTAAGAAAAAAATGAAAGAGTTGCCTAAGCTTGTTATGTGGAATACAATTCGGTCGTTTTCTAAGCTGTTAACTTCAAGTGAATTCAGAGTGGGCTATTGTTATTGACTAATTTGCCATGGATATCAAATTTTGTTTGTTCTTTTTTTTGTTTAGGGTGGGAGAGGACGGTGTTTTGTGTTTTGTGTTTAAAATGGAGAATGCTATTTGTGCTATATTTTGAGTAAACGTACTCTTAGAAAGCTCTCAATTCAATAATGATTGCCCTCATTTTTTTTTCTTGATCAGTAATAGGCGTTCTTATGTTTGTACTATGCTTAGAAATTATATTAAGTTTCACAACAGCAAGTTCCATACTTTATGACCTGATTTACTTGTATTTTGACTAATCATTTTTTAGGGAATTATGTATCTGGAATATTTGTTTCATATTTCAAGGTTATGCAGTATGACACAATCAGAAGATTAGAACCAATCTTTGTTGCATTATGTTGGTTGTACTTTTTGCAGCCAACTTAAAATTGGTTTCTGAAAGCTGCTGATAATTTTCACGTTCTGCTTTGGTAAGTGATAGGTTTCATGTTTTAGTCGGTAGTGCTCTATTTTCTTACAGATGCTAAGTTGCGTGATTAAGGTCATAACTGGGATATTTTATTAGTACTAGTTTCTGAATCTCTGCGGATCTATATTGTCTGTTATGGCTTAGTTTTTTCCCATCTGGGAGGGTGGTTGGTATTGATGCATTTCACAAGTGTTCTGTTTCACCAATTTATGACATCAGAAAGAAGGCAAAAACACCATTAAATCAAATTTGGCAGACCATATTTTGGATAAACTTTTCTGCAATAATTATGCCTTGGGTTTCATGGGAGGGGGTGATCTTGAATCGTAAAAAATGATGTTTCTTGAGTTACTATTCTGATATGGCACATTGAAATTGAAAATCTGATAGCTTGGGGAGCATGTCCTAAGCATGACCACCATAAATTTTTAGGTTGCAATCTCAAACCAGACTATTTATGTTCTTACCAACTCATGCTAGTATTATCCAGTTGCTTTTATATTATTATAGGGTCAATTTGGGAAACCAAGAAAGTGATTTTGGCCTCAAAACTTGGATTGGCACCAAGAGAAAAATGAGGACACCTTTTGAACCCCTGTGAATCAAGTTTGAATCCATGTGACAGCTATACCTGAACTTGCATATGCACGTATCCCTCTTTTTTCCAAAGGGGCCTCATGTGAGGATGATATCATGGCCCTTCTTACCATAATCGATTCATTAGTTACACATCATATGGATCAAGTTTACTTGGCAGCCAAAAGTCTTTTCTCACTTAAAAGGTGGCCTTCCTAGGGCTGGTCTGTGTAAGAAAGTTAAGAGGCTATTGAGAGGAAAGCAAAGAATGATGGTATTAAATTGTTAAAGTGGTTAAATGACTGAACACAAATTAGAATGACTTTACTATTGATATTCCTTTAAATGTTAGTGTTGGTGGATGTAGTTTGGATATTGTAAGCAATATAAAAGATGATTCTATGAAAGGCAGTGGTAGCGGCAAGGATAGGGATAAATAATGTTTGCTTTGTGTTATATTGCAGAAGAATTTGAGGTTAATTCTTGGGAACCGATAGTGGGAGGTGTTTCTCAGAAGTTGAAGTATAGAATATGGCCTCTTATTGACAATATGAATGTTTCGAGTAAGATTGTGTAGGAAAAAAAAACAGTAAAATTGTGTAGAAGAGGATGGTAAGATGAAGAAGGTAGTGGAGGAGTTTGGAGAAGATATTGTTTCAATTGAGGAAGTGTTTAAAGTAAAGAGGTAAGTGGATCTTAATAGGGTGATTGAAAAAGAAATGGAGGTGGTTAAGAAATTGCTGTTATTCGTTTTGAGAGATGAAGATATTGCCAGAGAAGTGTTTATGTAGTTAGAAGAGAACAGAATGAGAAGTCTTAATGCCTTAGATATACTGTATAACAATTAATTTGGGACCTGGGAGAATTTTCAAAAGATGTTAGAGGGGAGGGGATGAAGTTTAAGGAAGTGTCAAAGTAGCAGCTGGAGGGTGCTAGGGTGGTTGAAATGGAGAAAAGATTTACAGGTAGAGGGCATCTTTGGAAGAATATTAAAGGTGTTTTAGGCTTTTATGGGGAAACATCTCTTCTATTTTGGAGGGGTTAGGGTCTAGCTTGTTGACTTGTCAAGTTAAGTGGTAGAGGGATGGGAGGGTGGGTTTTATCTCTATTTTATGTTTATTGTCATCATTATATCTGGAGAGGTTTTATTGCAGGGGATGCCGCTATTGAGGCTTATTTTCCTTTTGCTTATCTTGGTGATATAACCTATAACTCTATCCTTTTCATATATTTTAATGGAATTTTTATTTTACATCATATTGCTAGCATCACCTCCCCCCCCCCCGTAATTTTGTATTTGGAGGAACTTTTGATCCTTCAGAAATGGGTAATTTCATGGGGAGTTTCAGAATGGCATAAAATTTTCTACTTTGAGCAAAGCATTAGAGAGGGATGATATCTACATGATTAATTGATGTGGGCACCAAAGTGGTCCTGAAGTCGAGTCTACAAATTTTCTTCTTTTCTTGAAAATTTTCCTAAATTTTGTCTCAAGGGGTAACTTTGTCATTTTATATTTTGAATGCAGTTTGGTCATAGCTAGGTCATTGTTAGGATTGGTTTAAAGTTTCATAGTTATTGGGTCGACAGTTTAGAAGTTAGTTTTTTTTCCTCTTAATTAGGTCTTTATTTACAATTTCATAATTGTAGTTAAGAGTAAACCAAGCCACCCTAGTTACCCTTTTATATTTGTTATCTTTTTCTGTAAGGCCACTTTGTGAAAAAAAAAAAGAAAAAAAAAAATCCAAAGGTTAGGACCATATCCAGTCCATCCTTCCCAAGATCCCAGATAGGTGGAACCTAACTTGACTATTTTCTTTTCTTCTTCCTCTTCTTCTCTAGTTTACCTTCTTCTATAGGTTTATTCTAAATATTGATTGGGGCTATGATTCCATCTATTAGAAGACATTAGTTTTGTTAACCCAACTGTCTCCAACCTATATTTCACCTTTTCTTCAACTTCTATTAAGTTTCTACAAGCCCTAGATTAGAACCTCTCTATCTAGAAATCATTTAATCCAGGAAAACTAGAAAATCCCATTAAAACTTCTCTCTATACTAATCACCCTATATTATCTCAACCATTCACATACTCCTTTCAAATTGTTTCATTTGTCTTTGTTTGCTGGAACACAGTAGCCGAAGAAGAAGAGGAGAAAGTTTGAGAATGGCGGCTCTAAACCTTTCAGCCAACCTTACTATCTTATATATATGTTTATCACATAGTGTTACATGAATGGACTAGAATGCCCCTGATTAGTGATGGGACACCTAGACAAATATTACATTAAACAAGTTTAGGCCCAATAACTAATGACTTAAGACCCAACAATGACTAACATATACATTAAATCAGCCGAACCAACACTCCCCCTCAAGCTAAGCATGTATGTCAGTCATGTTTAGCTTGCCAAGTAAGTCCAAGAATTTCGTTGAAGCGAGCCCTTTTGTTAGCACATCTGCAATCTGCATCTCAGAAGGAGTATAAGGAATGCAGAGTTTCCCTGAGACTATTCTTTCTCTAACGAAGTGTCGGTCAATCTCAATATGTTTCGTCCTATCATGTTGCACTGGGTTATTTGCAATGTTGATGGCAGCCTTGTTGTCACAGTACAACCTGAGAGGACACTCGATCTTTATCTCGAGCTCACTAAGAAGGGTCCTAAGCCACAAAAGTTCAGCAACACCATGAGCCATAGCTCGATATTCAACCTTTGCACTTGATCTAGCAACCACATTCTGCTTTTTACTCCGCCATGTAACCAGATTCCCTCCAACAAACGTGCAATACCCAGAAGTTGACTTCCTGTCCCCAATAGAACCGGCCCAATCTGCATCAGTATACGCTTCAATTTCAATTTTATTGTGTTTTCTGAACAGAATTCCTTTTCCTGGGCAAGTCTTTAAGTACCTAAGGGTCCTTTCCATTGCTCTCATATGAGGGGTCTTTGGAGAGTGCATGAACTGACTGACAACATGTACAGCATAAGCAATATCTGGTCGAGTGAGAGACAGATATATCAACTTCCTTACCAGCTTTTGGTATCTCTCTTTATCAAGGTAGTCCTCTCCTACTGATTCCTGTAGACCATGGTTCTGTTCTATTGGAGTATCTGCTGACCTACACCCCATCATACCTGTCTCTTCTAGGAGGTCAAGGACATACTTCCATTGACATATATAGATGCCCTCTTTTGACTTAGCAACTTCAATTCCAAGGAAGTCTCTCAGATGGCCCAAGTCTTTGATCTCAAATTTAGAAGCCAAGAACTCCTTTAATCTTTTTATCTCTTCCAAATCATCCCTAGTAATCACCATATCATCCACATAGACAATGAGTGTTGTAAGTTTGCTATTTTGTTTCCTTATGAACAAGGTATGATCTGCCCCACTTTGAGTGTACCCCACTTTCTTCATGTTCCCACAAAGCTTCTTAAACCAAGCCCGAGGAGACTACTTAAGACCATATAATGCTTTCCTCAGTTTACACACTTTCCTATCAAGAACATAACCTGGTGGAGGATCCATGAATACCTCTTCATGTAGATCGCCATTTAGGAAAGCATTCTTCACATCTAGCTGATGTAGCTCCCATGAAAAGTTTGCAGCTAATGACAATAAAACCCGGATTGTGTTGAGCTTCGCTACTGGAGCAAAGGTTTCTTTGTAGTCAATCCCTTCCTTTTGAGTAAACCCCTTTGCCACAAGTCTGGCCTTGTACCTTTCAATGGACCCGTCCTCCCTATGCTTTACAGTGAACACCCACTTGTATCCGACAGTGCTCTTCCCTTCTGGTAGATCCACTAATTCCCAAGTCCTTGCTTTCATTAAGGCTTTCATTTCTTCATTCATAGCCTCTTTCTATCTTGGGTCAGACACTGCCTCTGAGTACCTAGTAGGGAGAGGAGAGAGTAGACACAAAGGAATAATAACGAGGAGATAAACGTGAGTAAGAAACAAATTCAGCAATGGGGTGTCAGATAGTACAAGAACGGAAAGACTTACGAAGAGCAATAGGAAGATCCAAATCAGAAGTATGTGTGATAAGATTACCTGGAGTTGCTGAGACAGGTTGATCCTAGTCTGATTGGTTAATGCCATGAGTTAGAGGGCCCTTTTTCCTTCTGTTGTAGGTGATTCTTATATCTTTTTGTTGCCTACTGGAGTCCTCAGTAACATCTGCAGCATCAAGAGTGGTAACAGGCACAATGGGAGCCTCACTAGGTTCACTCGGGATGCTACAAGTAGGAGGATCAGGAGGAGAAGATGGAAGGCCCGAGGCAGAAAGAGGCACAAAAAAGGAGGGGGAAGAAGAATCCTCTTCCATCCCACTAGTCTCCCTTGGTGACGGGATCATAACACTTGTAACCCTTCTGTGTAGGAGAGTACCCTAGAAAGATTCCTTTCGTAGCCCTAGGATCCAAGCTTGGTCTTCTTTGGATCCTTTACATGTATAAAACATACACAACCAAAGACTCTAGGTGGAAGAGGAAAGTCTGGAAGATTAGGACAAAGGACAGAGAAAGGAGTTTTCATACCCAACACCTTGGATGGCATCCGATTTATCAGATATGATGCGGTAAGGACTGCTTGAGACCAGTAGTGCTTGGGAACCTTGTGCTGAAATAGTAAGGCTCGAGCGGTCTCCAATAGGTGTCTATTCTTGTGCTCAGCAACCCCATTCTGTTGAGGGGTACTAGCACAAGATGACTGATGTAGCATGCCAGCATCCTCCATGAACAGGTTCAAGGATCTTTCAAAATATTTAGCAGCATTGTCTGACTAGAATTGCTTAATCTTCTTGTCAAATTGTGTTTTAATCATTTTACAAAATGCCATGGTTATCCGTGGCACTTCATCACGTCCTTTTAACAAGTAGATCCATGTGCATCGTGAGTAGTGATCAATAAAACTGATAAAGTAACGAAAGCTATCAACAGAAACAAGAGGTGAAGGGCTCCAAACATCAGAATGAACCAAATCAAAAGGAGCTTGAATTTCATTACTAGAAACTGGATAAACAGTTCTACATTGTTTTGACAACTGACACACTTCACAAACTAAACTTTGACTTGAAATACCCTTGAATAATTCAGGAAACAACCCTTCCAATGATGAAAAAGGTAAATGACCTCTAGCCTAGCATGCCACAAATGTAACCTAGCTATTGACTCCACATTATTCTAACTTCTAGCAGCAGATGTTTGTAAGGCTGAACTGATGTCTGCATCAAAATAGTAGAGACCTCCATACTCATGACCGCTCTCAATCGTTCTCTTCGTCAATCTGTCCTGAAAGACACAATGAGTAGGAAAAAAGGTTATGCTACAATTCAAATTCTTGGTAAGCTTTGAAACAGATAAGAGATTGGAAGTAAGATTGGGAACATGCAGAACAGTTTTAAGAGAGAGGTCCTTGCTTAGGTCAACTACCTCTTTCCCAGAGATGGTGGAGAGAGAACTGTCAGCAACTCTCATCTTATCTTGACCAGACAATAAGTGATAGGAAGAAAATAAAGAGGGCATATGTGTCATGTGGTCAGTTGCACCGGAATCAATAATCCAAGAACTAGAGTCAATAGAGCTAGTCGCACTAAAAGCAGAGACAATACTTGATCTGGCAAGGGAGGTGGAAGCAAGAGAGTTAGTCCTTAGACGGGTTAAAGCCCGGCTAAGGACCTCTACCTCATCAGCAGTGAAACCCAAGGACCCAGATGCGGAGGAATTAGCAGTCTGTCCCATGGGAGAAGAAGCAACTGTTGATGTGTTCTTTGTGCTATCACCACTGTGACTAGTAACAAGGTTCCCACTTGCTGCTTGACCCTTCTGGTGCTTCTTGTCTTTCCTCAAGGCAGCTGGTTTCAGATGAGGATAAAGAACCCAACACTTTTCTTTAACATGCCTTTCACCTCCACAATGAGTGCACTTAAGATGCCTCTTGTCTGAATACTTGTTCCCCTTTTGATTTGAAGAAATCAGGGCTGAATGTTCAACAAGCTGTTCAGCTGGCTGTATTTGAGTGTCAACTTGCATCTCTTTCCTCTTGACCTCTTCATTCCTTACTAGATAATAAACATGATGTAAATCTGGCATTTCATCCCTTCCCAAAATTTGAGACCTTATGCTCTCATACATTGGGTCTAAACCAGCCAAGAACTTAAAGGCTCTACCCTCTTCAATTTGTTTATCATGCCTCTCCTTGTCTTTGGCATTCTCCCAATCAAGAATAAGGTGGTGATCAAGCTCTTCCCACAGTCCTTCTAGGGTTGCAAAATACGTTGCAACTGTCATATCTCCTTGTCTCAAGGCAGCAATGTCTTGGTTTAGCCTATAAATTCTGGCATTGTTCTTTCTTTGTCCATAAGTTTTAGACACTTTCTCCCAAATCTTAGCAGCAGTGGAAAAGTGTTGAACAGTCCTGGCTACTCTTGGAGTCATTGAAATAAGCAGCCAGGACATAACAGTAGCATTCTCTTTACGCCAAACTGCGTACTCCACACTACCCACTTTAGGTTCCTTCTTTTGCCCATCTAAATAACCCGTGAGTTCCCGGGAAGTAATGAAGAGCATGGCAGAAACAGACCATTCTCTGAAATTGTATTCATCCAACAACACACTGGTGATCTGCAAGCTGTGCAGATTTGGATTCTCCGGATTAGGAGACCTCCCACCAGATCTATTATCCCTAGAAGACACTTCCCCCGATATTGAAGACATCTCCTCCCTCTTACAATGATCACGATTGCAAACTCAGTACAAAGAATACTGTTTCAGACTTACCGCGGTTGTTACAGTCCTGAGAACTCGTAACAGATCTGAAACCAAGAGCAACCCACTGCTGCACTGTGCTGACTTCTGCTGTCGTAGACTGTAGTCACCCCTACGACCAGTCCTAGGACTGCCGAAATCAGTCCTTCCACCTAGATCTGTTACACACATATCTCTCTTAGCAGCCGAATGGCTACTACCTGCTGTAAGGAATCTAGTAGGGCATCAGCTTCTAGGACAAACTCCCCTTGGGCCCTACAACCAAGGGAAACCCTAGATACAGATCTTGCTGTGTTCTACGGTCAACCCTAGGGTTTCTTCACAGCGACCAAGATAGAGAAGAAAAAAGAAGGAATAGATAAGAGTAGAAAAGGTGACGGCGACTGTAACCAGGAGATGGATTAATGCTCTGATACCATGTTTGCTGGAACATAGTAGCCGAAGAAGAAGAAGAGAAGAAGAGGAGAAAGTTTGAGAATGGCAGCTGTAAACCTTTCAGCCGACCCTACTATCTTATATATATGTTTATCACATAGTGTTACATGAATGGACTAGAATGCCCCTGATTAGTGATGGGACACCTAGACAAATAAAACATTAAACAAGTTTAGGCCCAATAACTAATGACTTAAGACCCAACAATGACTAACATATACATTAAATCAGCCGAACCAACAGTCTTTTCTACCTTGTAAATTTGTATATGCAAAACATTTTAGCATGTTTTATCTCTGTGGAACCCTCTCTTTGAAATCCTAACCTTTCCTACTGTTAAGATGTGCCGAATAGGGGTAGTTTAGTCTTCTTCTGTTTATTAAGTAACTTGCTTATGTGGCAGTGCTATTAGAGTTACTCTGCCCCACACTTAAGTAAGGGCATTTCTGTCTTTGTAAACATTATTAGAATCTAATATAGATTAAGGGGGTCGACTGGATGGGTTAACCATCAGATTTTCGACTGACCCTTCTTCTTCTCTTCTTCTTCTTCTTCTTCTTCTTCTTCTTCTTCCTGTTCGGACTACTGTAGCAGCAGTTGAAACATGGTATCAGAGCCATGCTCCTGACCTACGTCAGTTGGTAAAGCACCTCAGCATTGTTCGTGACTCTTCACCTTCGTTTCTGGTCAGTCGATGGAGAGAACTGGTTCGCCCTAGGTCAAGAACATTACAACTTGTCTCTCTGCTGCGCATAACCTTCTTCAACAAGGAAAGTGACTTCAGCAGTGAATGGTTGATTGATATTCTCAAAGGAAGGTCGGTTCTCTCTTCTTCTAGTGTTACTTATATTTCTGGGTAGAAACCCTACAAGAAGCTGTTAGTATTGAGTAGAACCTAGAGAACTAGGTTCATTGTTGCCCTAGGAAGGGCTGTGTGTGCAGTAGCCGAATGGTGTAGGGCTGCTGTAAGTTGTTGAATGGTGTTAGGGCTGCTGTAAGTGGCCGAGTGGTGTAAGGTAGAATGTAGTGACCTTGCCGAGCTCCTTGTGGTTGTGTAATGCCCTTTTAAGTGTGTTAAACAAGTCTGAACTGGGTGCAGCAGATTTGGCTGTGTTGTGGTGCTTGAGTGGTTGTAAGAGGGCCTCTACTTGTGATTAGTGAATGGTAAACTGATGCTTATGTGGGACGTAAGTGTGTGAAGTCAGCAGTAGTGTGAATAAGAACAAGTGTGTGCTTCCATTGTGGTGTTTTGAGGCTGCAATAGGTGCTGAAATATCAAACTGTGAACAACATCAATCAGCTTGTAGCTGAGAAGTAAAGTTAGAGACAACTGTGAAAGAGTACAATGGTAGCAATAGGAGATGGCTACAATGATCAGAAACCTAGTGTAGTAATTTCCTCCGACTACCTAGGGGTACAAATGACCTCAATTAAGCTAAATGGGGAGAACTATGTTCCATGGGCTAAATCAGTGGAAGTTTTTCTCAAGGCAAAGAAGAAAGTAAAGCATGTAAGAGATGAGAAGCCACCGGTTGACTCTCTAGGGTTTGATGATTGGGAACAAGAAGATGCTCAAATCATGACTTGGCTGTGGAATAGTATGGAACCCAAAATCAGTGCCAACTTCATGTTCCTTGATATAGCTAAGGATATATGGGAGCATGCTAAGAAGCTATATTCTGGACAAGATAACACAACAAGAGTATATCAGCTGTATCGGGAGTACTTTGATTTACAACAAGGAACCAAAACACTAGAAGAGTACTATGCCTGCATGAAGAATATAAGGAATGAACTCAATGTTTATCATCCCCTTACTCCAGATATTCAAGTTCAGCAACAGCAAAGGGAGCAGCTAGATGTTACAAGATTTTTAGTGGGGCTAAAGTTGGAATATGAACCATTTAGAGCTCAAATATTGGGGGGCTCTACTCTTCCTACACTTGAGGAAGTATTCTCAAGACTTCGTAGAATTTCTTTGGGCCAGACAGAGAACCCCACACAGTATGATAGATCAGCACTTGTGACAGCTAGAGGTGGTGGACATAGTACAAGAGGGGGAGGTCATTCCAGAGGGGGCCGTGGCAATTTCATGATTGGTCGGGATGGCCGTGACTCAGGGGGAGGCCGTGGCAGAGGAAAAAATAACTCTACAAGGAAGTGTACTCACTGTGGTAGGGATGGACACACAGTGAATTTCTGTTATGACCAACATGGCCCTCCCTCTAAATGGGCTAATCATGCTGTAGCAGGCGAGGTTGCTATTAGTGACAGTAAACTGGCAGACCGAACACCTCCCACATCTACATCTACGTCTGGGAGGGAGATGGTGAGTGTTCCGCGTGATGAGTATGAACGGTTCCTTCAAACTACTTCACAGCATACCACTGCCACACATGCCCAATCAGGTATTGTTTGCATGTCATCTAAAACTCCTTCCTGGATTATTGACTCTGGAGCCTCAGATCATATGACCGGGACTCCAGGTGTGTTCTCTTCTCTTTCTAAAACCTCAACATCACAAACTGTTACACTTGCCAATGGGTCCTCATCTCCCATCTGTGGTGTTGGTAATGTTGATTTGGTTTCTGTCCCCTTATCATCTGTTTTATATGTACCTAAGTTTCCATTCAATCTTATGTCTGTTAGTAAAATAACCAAAGCTCTTAACTGTTCTGTTACCTTCTTTCCTTCCACTTGTGTTTTTCAGGATCTCAAGACGGGAAGAAGATTGGTGGGGGGCATGAAGCTGGTGGATTGTATTACCTTGACGGCGGTGGATCTTCAATTGCACTTCAGACTTCCCTTACTCCTCTACAATGGCATTGCCGACTGGGACATCCATCTCTTAAGGTTCTCAAGATGTTGGTTCCATCATTGAGTCAGTTGTCAGTTTTACAATGTGAGTCATGTCAGTTTGGTAAACACCGTCGTGTGTCCTTCAATCCAAGAGTTGAGAGTCGAATGTTGAGTCCTTTTTCTTTGGTTCATTCAGATGTTTGGGGTCCAATCAAAATAGAGTTTTATAATGGGTACAAGTATTTTGTCTCCTTTATTGATGATTGTTCAAGAATGACATGGATTTACTTAATGAAAGAAAGACGTGAATTATTTTCCATTTTTCAAAAATTCCATGCTGAAATACGCACACAATTCGGTGTTCCAATCAAAGCTCTCCGGTCAGATAATGGTCGTGAATACTTTCTTACTGCATTTCAACAGTATTTAGAACAGCATGGCATTATTCATCAGACCTCATGTGCTTTCACCCCTCAACAAAATGGGGTGGCTGAACGGAAGAATCGTCATCTTCTTGAAATTGCTCGGTCTATGCTTCACCACATGAATGTTCCTAAACGGTTTTGGAGTGATGCTGTACTCATTGCATGTTTTCTCATTAATCGGATGCCCTCTTTTATTCTCATGGTCGGTCCCCATTCTCCATCTTGTTTCCCACTTTATCTCCATTTCCATTAACTCCTCGTGTCTTTGGTTGTGTGTGCTTTGTTCATAATCTCAGTCCTGGAATAGACAAGCTAGATGCACGCTCAATTAAATGTGTCTTCCTTGGCTACTCTCGGACTCAAAAAGGGTACAAGTGTTATAATCCCATTGCCCGAAAGTGCTATGTCTGCCCTGATGTCACCTTTTTTGAGTCTGTCCCCTTCTTCTCCAGTCATGAAGCACCCTTGTCCTCACCCTTACCTCCTCTTCCTCTTCCTGTCAGTGATTCAGTTCCAGAGGCTGTTGTTGGAGTAGACTCATCTCCTCATCCAGTGCAGGTCACCACTGAACGACCACCGATCCGACAAGTGTATACACGTCGAACGACACCGGCCCCTCCTCCTGCTTCTACCTCATCTGCGGATCCTCTCATGGCTCCTATTGCTGAACCTTCAGATCTTGACCTACCCATTGCCTTACGGAAAGGTAAACGTAGTTCTACACTCCATCCCATTTCCAATTTTGTTTCATTATCTCGTCTTTCTACCTCACATCGCCAGTTTGTTTCACTTTTGTCTTCTATTTCCATACCTAATAATGTTCAAGAAGCTCTTAGTTCACCTGGATGGCGGCGGGCAATGGAGGAGGAACTTTCTGCTCTTCAACATACTCAAACGTGGGAACTTACTACTCTCCCACCTGGTAAGCATGCTGTGGGCTGTAAATGGGTGTATACTGTGAAATACTTGCCAGATGGTAGTGTGGAGCGTCTGAAGGCCAGACTTGTTGCTAAAGGTTACTCACAGTTGAATGGTGTGGACTACATGGAGACATTCTCTCCGGTGGCTAAAATTGGTTCCGTTCGTGTCCTAATTTCCTTGGCAGTTATGTATGATTGGCCTCTCCTTCAACTTGACATAAAGAATGCCTTCCTCCATGGTGATCTAGTGGAGGAGGTATATATGGAGCAACCACCTGGGTTTGTTGCTTAGGGGGAGGGTGGTAAGGTGTGCAAGCTGAAGAAAGCAATTTATGGGTTGAAGCAATCTCCACGTGCTTGGTTTGGGAAGTTCAGCGAAGTGGTGAAGAGTTTTGGAATAAAGCAATGCCAGGTTGATCACTCAGTGTTCAACTATGACTCAGAAGCGGAGAAGATTTTATTAGTGGTCTATGTAGATGATATTGTCATCACTGGTAGTGATAAATTGGGGATTGGCAAACTAAAGGTATTTCTGCAAAATCATTTTCAAACAAAAGACCTTGGAACATTAAAGTATTTCTTGGGAATAGAGGTTGCCAGGTCAAAACAAGGTGTGAATCTGTGCCAAAGGAAATATGTCCTTGATCTATTGGAAGAAACAGGACTGTTAGGTGCAAAACCGGCTGAGACCCCTATGGAACCAAATGTTAAGTTGAGCAGTGATACAGGAGAAGTATTTGAAGATCCTGGAAGGTATAGACGACTAGTGGGAAAGCTGAACTATTTGACTATCACGAGACTCGACATCTCCTTTGCAGTCAGTGCGGTGAGCCAATTCATGCAGAACCCTCGTATACCTCACTGGGATGCAGTCCTTAGAATTGTGAGGTATCTGAAAGGAGCTTCAGGCCGTGGGCTATTGTATAAACCAGGAGGAAAACTTGAAGTAGTTGGGTATACAGATGCAGACTGGGCAGGCTCAGTGAGTGACAGAAGATCTACTACAGGCTATTGCACATTTCTGGGAGGAAATCTTGTGACATGGAAGAGTAAAAAGCAGACGGTTGTAGCCAGAAGCAGTGCTGAAGCCGAATATAGGGCCATGGCTCACACTACCTGTGAATTAGTGTGGCTGAGGAATCTCCTACAAGAAATTGGGTTTCACATGGATAAACCTATGAAATTGTACTGTGACAACCAAGCTGCACTCCATATCTCATCCAATCCTGTCTTTCATGAGAGAACAAAGCACATAGAGGTTGATTGCCACTTTGTGAGAGAGAAGGTTCTTGCCGGAGAGATAAATACAGAACATGTGGGCTCCAATGACCAGTGGGCAGATTTGTTTACAAAAGCTCTAAGCTCAGGGAAAGTGAACTATCTATGTAACAAGCTGGGATTATATGACATATATTCTCCAGCTTGAGGGGGAGTGTTAAGATGTCCCGAATAGGGGTAGTTTAGTCTTCTTCTATTTATTAAGTAACTTGCTTATGTGGCAGTGTTATTAGAGTTACTCTGCCCCACACTTACGTAAGGGCATTTCTGTCTTTGTAAACATTATTAGAATCTAATATAGATTAAGGGGGTCGACTGGATGGGTTAACCATCAGATTTTCGACTGACCCTTCTTCTTCTTCTTCTCCTCTTCCTGTTCGGACTACTGTAGCAGCAGTCGAAACACCTACCAATGCTAAACTATTTCTTATACATATCCCCATTTTCTAACGCAAAATCCTAGTTTTGGATCCTATCATTACCCTGGTCTCTTCACTTTTCTCATTTCTTTCAACAACAGTCCCCAATTTTTAGAACCCACCAAATGTTGTACAAAGGTTGGCTATCCGTTCTGCATCATTCGTACTTCTATAATCAAACTTTCAAAAGTGGTCATATATAATTATGAACTCATAATGACTATAAAGGATATATATACATGCAAAATAGTGGAGTTCTAGCTACGTTTTGATTGTCCTAACTAGGAATCCTACTCTTACTTGGCTTACGAGTACTAACTGAAAACAGAAAACAATGACTTCTAACAAGTATATAACTAAAACAACCTTGCTGTAAGTCACTCCTAACACACTTCTAACACTACTGTTTCTTAATTTCTAACTCAAAACACCCAGAATTTATTCTAGCTCCCAGCTTGAATCTTCTCCTTTATTGTGCCAAAGCCTTATAATTGTTGGGCACTTCCCTTTTCTTTTATAAATCTTGAAGTTTTCTGTATGGTCCCTATCATGGTGCCTTGGACATTGTTGTTCTGGTGCATTGCTCGAGGCCCAATATGTTGTTGATTTTGGTTTTAAGCATTGGGCCCTGCACGAAGTAACAGATTCATGGTGTTTAAGGCACTATTTTTGAAATACAGGTTTGGCTAATCCTTATGGGTCACATTGCACTTCAAAATAATATCTATGCAAATGTGGCTTTGGTTGAAATATCTGCCATTTATGCAAAATTTAGCAAGTTAATAATGTGCTCTTAATTTTTACGGAATTTCCAAAAGTATCAACATTTACAGAATTTTTGGCTGTTTAATTCCAATGTATAGCACCAAACAGAATGGAATGGTGAAACAGAATTTATGTACATGGTGTCATATTATTGGGACAAGACTTAGATGATGATGACATAACTATTGCCAATATTTTGTTGAAATTTATACTTCCTTTTGAGAAATATCTCAGGCCCCCTTAAATGGCATATTTTGTTGGATATATCATCAAATTTGAGGAAATTGCAAACCATGCTCCCAACATTTTGCATTAACATGGATTCCTATAATTGATGATTGGAGAAATAAATATGGGCATCCCTAATTCAGCAGAGCATTTATATTCATGTGTGCATGCATGAACACATACATATGTATACATTGGATTAGAGAATGATAGATTTCAATTTGCTAAAACTATATTGACCAACTCCATTTTTGTCATTTACCCTTATCTCTTTGGGGAAAAAAATCAATCTGAGCACTCTCATGAGAGACCAAACCACTGAGACCTTTGAATCTGAATCATTTTAAACCATATCTGGCTTTGTATTGGCACAAATCCTCCCTTACCCAATTTTGTTGGTCTTATTACATGTGGATGCCATCGTGGACTTTCAGCCAATATTAGGAAAATGAGGTCCTTTTGAAACCTTGGGGCCATTGCTTGGTTTAATGGTAAAAAATCTCAGGCTGACAAGCATGAAAATGCAGGGTTGAATTCAAGAATGGCCACTTTGTGCATTAAAAGAAAAAAAAAAAAACAATACCAGAACTTGGTTACTATGAATCTCTTCATTGATAACAATGTTGTTTCAGATGGCAGGCCTCACATTAACATTATTTCATGTGATCTCATTTCTCTAGTGATGTTACTGATGGGCATTAAATATGAATACCTCAAATTGATTGCCAAGAAAATGCACATTCTTTTATTGGTTTTCATAGGTGGCCAAATTTTGTGCTGAGCGGATCCATGAAGTAGTAGCAGAGGAATGGAACAAGATAGGAGGTGATGGAGATGGGTGGCGTAGGAGGTGGGAAGATGCATTTTGTATTGGTTTTGAGAGGGCTGACAATGAGGTGGTGACAGAATCAATAGCACCAGAAATAGTTGGATCCACTGCTGTAGCAGTGGCTGTATCTGGCTGTCAGATAATTACCTCCAATTGTGGTGACTCAAGAGCAGTGCTTTGTCGAGGGAGTCAAACAATCCCTTTAACTGTGGATCACAAGGTTATATACTAGATGTCTTAACTTTATATCTTTAGATGTATATGGGTATCCTCTTTTATTTTTAATGGATATGATTCTTTTTTTTTTTCTTAAATTAAGTGTTCACTTTATTAGGGTCTCCTAGATAAAATGTGTATTTATACTATTTCTTTGGGGCCTTTGTTTCTTAAGCTGTGTTGTGTAAGTTAAGGGTATGGGATGTTTATACCATTAATGCAAGGCTTCAGAAGGACCTCAAGGGGCTGTCTAAGGAGCTCGAATTTCTCAAAGGCTTAAATTTAGGTTGTAGTGTGTATTTGAGGTTTTTACACCTTTCCTTCAGGCTTACCTCATATGAGGGGGTGTGCTCATGCATTTCACAAAAATGCAATCCTTTCACAACACTGAAAGAAAAGAAATCTTTCCATTTCAATTTCTTAAATTGACTTGCAAACAACAAAATCCTCACATTTACTTTTTTCTGTCACTTAATGTTGTGTGTATCAGTGTATGCTTGTATGGATTGCGTTATTGCTTAAATGAATTATCAAGTGATATGGTTTGGCTCATTACTTGTTGGATTAGAAGTCTAAGTATGCAACAATTCCTTATTTAAGATGATGACTAATTTTTACTATATTACTTGGGTGAAAAGTGGGATATACCAGTGTTTCCTAGATCCTCCTAAATGGACAAAGTGTCTGTGTTGGACAACACCCATGGGTGAGTGTATTACATAAAAATGGATTTTTGAGGAAGATTTCTACATAATGTTTTCCTTTATCTCGTTGATTATTTGACATAAATGAAAAGCTAATGTAAACAATGAATACCACTTTTTCCTATAAAACATTATTAAGTGTTTTGACAGCTCTGTTTAAGTAGTTCGAACCAGTAGAGAGTAAGAGAGAAAGAAGAAGAAGGAAGAAGAACAGTCGAATCTGATAGCATAAACCCTATCGGTCGACCCTAATATGGATTAGCCTCTAATTAGTTATACAAAGACTAAACTGTCCCCTACTTAAGTATGGGACAGGAAGTCTCTATTAAAACTGCCACATAAGCACATAACTTAACAGAAATAAAATGACTAATCTACCCTTATTCGGCTAGCTCTAACATTCCCCCTCAAGCTGGAGAATATATGTCATATAAACCAGCTTGTTACATATATAGTTCACTCTCCCTGAGCTTAAGCCTTTTGTAAACAAATCTGCCCATTGATCACCTGAGCCCACATGTTCTGTGCTTATCTCCCCAGTAAGGATCTTCTCCCTCACAAAGTGGCAATCAATCTCTATGTGTTTTGTTCTCTCATGAAAAACAGGGTTAGATGAGATGTGGAGTGCAACTTGATTGTCACAGTACAATTTCATAGGTTTATCTATGGAGAACCTGATTTCTTGTAGGAGATTCCTCAGGCATACTAATTCACATGTAGTGTGTGCCATGGCTCTGTATTCGGCTTCAACACTGCTCCTTGCCACAACCGTCTGCTTCTTACTCTTCCATGTCACAAGATTTCCTCCAAGAAATGTGCAGTAACTTGTAGTAGATCTTCTATCAGACACAGAGCCTGCCCAATCTACATCTGTATACCCAATTACCTCAAGTCTTCCTCTTGGTTTGTACAATAACCCACGGCCTAGAGCTCCCTTCAGGTACCTTACAATTCTAAGAACTGCATCCCAGTGAGGTATCCGAGGGTTCTGCATAAATTGGCTCACCATACTGACTGCAAAGGAGATGTCTGGTCTCGTGATAGTCAAATAGTTCAGCTTCCCCACTAACCATCTATACCTTCTAGGATCATCAAATATTTCCCCTGTATCACTACTCAACTTAGCATTTGGCTCCATGGGAGTTTCAACCGGTTTTGCACCTAACAGTCCTGTTTCATCTAGCAGATCAAGAACATATTTTCTTTGGCATAGGTTTACACCTTGTTTTATCTAGCAACTTCTATACCCAAGAAATACTTCAATGTCCCAAGGTCTTTTGTTTGAAAATGGTTTTGCAGAAAGACCTTTAGTTTATCGATCCCCAATTTGTCACTACCAGTTATGACAATATCATCCACATAGTCCACTAGTAAAATCTTTCTAGCTTCTGAATCATAGTTGAACACCGAGTGGTCAACCTGGCATCGTTTCATTCCAAAATTCACCACTTCACTAAACTTCCCAAACCAAGCACGAGGCGATTGTTTCAACCCATAAATTGCCTTTTTCAGTCTGCAACCTTACCATCCTCCCCCTGAGTAACAAACCCAGGTGATTGCTCCATATATACCTCCTCCATAAGGTCACGATGAAGGAAGGCATTTTTAATGTCAAGTTGAAACAAGGGCCAATCATACATAATTGCTAGGGAAATTAAGACACGGACAAAGCCAATCTTAGCCACTGGAGAGAAGGTCTCCTGTTGTGGGCCTGGGAATAGGATCTCGTCACGGGTCGGTCCACGGGGAAAACCTCCTGTTTTCCCTTGTCCCTTCCTTTTCTTGAGGTACCTATCTTGGCGCCTTGGTGATTTGTTCAAGAGATCACCAACTCTCCTTACTCTCTTCTTGACTGAATATTCAATGCCTTCATTCAATAATATTGGCTCCTTAAATAGGAGATTACAAGAGTCCTGCTCTTAGGGAGACTCCTTGCTGAATAGGGAGACCTCCAGCTCTATCTTGATAAGATAAGACTGATAAGATAAGATAAGTCTTTCTTAATCCTAATCTAATAAGATAAGATAATCTAATCTACTAACTTAATAAGATAAGATAAGAATAACAAGATAGTCTAATCTAATCTTCCGAATGGATAAGACTGTTGCTGCCGAATTGGATAGGATGAGAACACCGGATCATTGCTGTTGCTGCTGCTCCCAATACGCGTCCACATCATTACTCCCCTCCTGGACTACGAGCTTGTCCTCAAGCTCGATACAGTCAAAGGAATCCCGGATAGGTGGAATGACTTTGCCCTCCTGGATCGGGTTCCAATGAAGAGGGTTCATCCTCATCTTCCTCTTGTTCCACCAGGAGGTAAAAAAGTCTCTTGCACTTGTGCCCTGCTGAGTAGAGTTCATCACAATTAAAACATTGTCCCCTCGCCCTGTATTTCGCCATCTCAGCCCTGGACAAGTGCTTAATAGGGGTGCAACGACGCTGCTCCCCACATTGGATGCTGATCTGGAATTGTTGCTCGTTTGTGGCTTCCGTTCTTGGCTGGCTGCTGAATATGGAGCCATTCCGAGTGGTTCCGGGGATGCCCATGCTGATGGAGGCCGCCCCCCCCATATTGAAGGTTCCGCGACTGAGTTGTAGCTTGTGTTCAAAGGCGCGAGCTATATTCATGGTTGTGACCAGGTTGGGGGGGTGTTGCATCTCCACATCCACCCTCAAGGGTTCTGCTAACCCTACGGTGAACATGTCTACCTGCTGGTCCGGTCGTACCGAAGCTGCTTTGGCGAGGAGGGTCTGGAATTGGCGCTAGTATTCAGCCACCGTTCCCGTCTGTTTGAGGTTGATCAGTTCACCTAAGGGGTTGCTTGTCAGTGGGGGCCCAAACCTAAGAAGGCAATAGGATTTGAACTGGGTCCAACTGAGCCCGGGTTCTTCCTATTCCAATCGATAGAACCAAAGTTGCGCTTCCTCCGTTAGGTGAAAGGCGGCTAGGCTTACCTTGTCTCGGTCGTCTGTCCGTTGATTGCGAAAAAACTGCTCGCACCGGTACAGCCAACCCAAGGGATCTCCATTGCCGTTGTACGACGGAAATTCCAACCTGTTGTACTTGGGAATGATCGCGGCCCCCTGGTTGACGATCTGCTGCTCGCCGGAAGACTCCGACAGATCCGGTTGGCGGCCGCTAGTGGCTGCCTCCCCTTCTGTGTTCCTCTCCTTGCTAGAAAGGAATAACTCCATCAGACGCTGTAGCTCCCTGACTTCGTCCTTGATTTCCCGTACTTCCAAGCTGGTCTCCACGAGCCGGTGCTCGAGTTCGTGGACCCTGGACGGCAGCTGCTCTAGATCACCCATGACGCCTTGCTCTGATACCAAGTTGTTGTGGGCCTGGGAATAGGATCTCGTCATGGGTCGGTCCACGGGGAAAACCTCCTGTTTTCCCTTGTCCCTTCCTTTTCTTGAGGTACCTATCTTGGCGTCGTGGTGATTTGTTCAAGAGATCACCAACTCTCCTTACTCTCTTCTTGACTGAATATTCAATGCCTTCATTCAATAATAGTGGCTCCTTAAATAGGAGATTACAAGAGTCCTGCTCTTAGGGAGACTCCTTGCTGAATAGGGAGACCTCCAGCTCTATCTTGATAAGATAAGATAAGCCTCTCTTAATCCTAATCTAATAAGATAAGATAATCTAATCTACTAACTTAATAAGATAAGATAAGAATAACAAGATAGTCTAATCTAATATGCCGAATGGATAAGACTGTTGCTGCCGAATTGGATAGGATGAGAACACTGGATCATTGCTGCTGCTGCTCCCAATATGCGTCCACATCATCTCCATATAGTCCACCCCATACAACTGTGAATAACCTTTAGCAACAAGTTTGGCCTTCAGACGCTCCACACTACCATCCGGAAAGTATTTAACAGTATACACCCATTTACAACCCACAACATGCTTACCGGGAGGAAGAGTAGTGAGCTCCCACGTTTGAGTATGCTGAAGGGCAGAGAGTTCCTCCTCCATTGCCTGCCGCCACCCAGGTGAGCTAAGAGTCTCTTGGACATTCTTAGGTATAGAAATAGATGACAATAGTGAAACAAACTGGCGATGTGAAGCGGAAAGGCGAGAGACTAAAACAAAATTGGAAATGGGATGGAAGGTACAACTACGTTTACCTTTCTGTAAAGCAATGGGAAGATCAAGTCCTAAAGGTTCTGGGACAGGAGCAACAACAGGATCCGTAGACAAAGTAGAAGCTGGAGGAGGAGCCGGTGTCTGTCGATGAGTATACAAGTATCGGATCGGTGGTCGTTCAGTAGGGATTTGCGCTGGAGAAGGTGAAGGGTCAAATCCAACTGGAACAACCGGAGCGGAATCACTGACTAGAAGAGGAAGAGGAAGCAAAGGTGGAGACACCGATGCTTCAAGTCCCGAGAAGAAGGGGATAGACTCAAAAAAGGTGACATCAGGACAGACATAGCACTTCCAAGTAATGGGATTGTAACACTTGTACCCTTTTTGAGTCCGAGAGTAGCCAAGAAAGACACACTTAATGGAGCGTGCATCCAGCTTGTCTATCCTAGGACTTAGATTGTGAACAAAGCACATACAGCCAAAGATGCAAGGTGTTAATGGAAAGGGAGACAAGGTGGGGAACAAAATAGAAAAGGGAGACCGACCATGAAGAATGAAGGAGGGCACCCGATTAATAAGGAAACACGCAGTAAGTATACATCACTCCAAAATCATTTAGGAACACTCATATGATGAAGAATAAACCGAGCAGTTTCAAGGAGATGACGGTTCTTTCATTCAGCTGCCCCATTTTGTTGAGGAGTGTATGCACATGAAGTTTGATGAATGATGCCATGTTGTTCTAAATACTGTTGAAAGGAAGTAAGAAAGTATTCACGATCGTTATCTGAATGAAGAACTTTGATTGGAACACCAAATTGTGTACGTATTTCAGCATGAAATTTTTGAAAAATGGAAAATAATTTACTCATTTCTTTCATTAAATAAATCCATGTCATCCTTGAACAATCATCAATAAAAGTGACAAAATACTTGTAACCATTATAAGACTCTATTTTAATCGGACCCCAAACATTTGAATGAACCAAAGCAAAAGGACTCAACATACGACTTTCAACTCTAGGACTGAAGGGAACACCACGATGTTTCCCATACTGACACGACTCACATTGTAAAGATAACAAATGACTCAAAGACGGAACCAATATCTTGAGTGCCTTGAGAGATGGATGTCCCAGTTGACAATGCCACTATAGAGGAGTGAGTGAAGTCTGAAGTGCAACTGACTATCCACCACCGTCAAGGTAATACAATCCACCAGCCTCATGCCCCCCACCAATCTTCTTCCCCGTCTTGAGATCCTGAAAAACACAAAAGGAAGGGAAAAATGTAATAGAGCAATTAAGAGTCTTGGTTAATTTACTAATAGACATAAGATTGAATGGAAACTTAGGGACATATAGAACATATGATAAAGAAAGAGAAGCCGTGTCAACATTACCAACACCACAGATGGGAGAAGAGGAACCGTTGGCAAGGGTAACAGTTTGAGATGTGGAAGTTTTAGAGAGGGAAGAGAACACACCTGGAGTCCCAGTCATGTGATCAGAGGCTCCAAAGTCAATAATCCATAGAGAGGGTTTGGATGCCAGACAAGCTATACCTGAGTGGGCAAGGGTGGTTGTAGTATGTTGTGAAGTAGCCTGGAGAAACCTCTCATACTCATCACGCGGTACACTCACCATCTCCTTCCCGGAAACAGATGTAGATGTGGAAGGTGTTAGATCTGCCTGTTGGTTATCACTGACATCAACCCCACCATCTACTGCATGATTAGCCCATGTAGAAGGAGGGCCATGGAAATCATAACAGAAATTCACCGAATGTCCGTCCCTACCACAATGGGTACATTTCCTTGTAGAGTTACTTTTTTCTTTACCACAGCCTCCCCCTGAGTCACGACCACCACCACGGTCAAATACGGAACCACCACGACCTCCTCGGGAGACATGTCCTCCCCCTCTAGTACCACGCCCACCTCCTCTGGCTATCACAAATGCTGATCTGTCAGACTGTGTGGGATTCTCTGTAGATCCCAAAGAAATCCTACGAAGCCGTGCAAAAACTTCCTCAAGTGTAGGAAGAGTAGAGCCTCCCAATATTTGGGCCCTAACTGGTTCATATTCTGATTTCAACCCCACTAAGAACCTAGTGACATCTAGTTGTTCCCTCTGTTGTTGCTGAACCTTAACATCTGGAGTGAGGGGATGATAGACATTGAGTTCATTTCTGAGGTTCTTCATACTGGCATAGTACTCTTCTAGGGTTTTATTCCCTTGCTGTAGACTGAAATACTCCTGATAGAGTTGATATACCCTATTAGTATTATCCTGCCCAGAATAAAGCTTCTTGGCATGTTCCCATATGTCCTTAGCTGTACCTAAGAACATAAAGTTGACACTTATTTTGGGTTCCATACTATTCCATAACCATGTCATGATTTGGGCATCTTCCTGTTCCTAGTCATCAAACCCTGGAGAGTCAGCTGATGGTTTATCTTCCTTCACGTGTTTCACTTTCCTCTTTGCCTTAAGGAAAACTTCCACTGACTTGGCCCATGGCACATAATTCTCACCATTAAGTTTAATGGAGGTCATCTGCACACCCAAATAGTCGGAGGGGATCATCACACTCGGTTTCTGATCACTGTAACCATCTCCCATTGCTGCCATTATGTCCCCCACTGCTATCTCTAATGCTGAACTCTCAGTCACCAATCAAAAACTGCTGTCAAGGCAGCACTACAGCACACCGATAACAATCTCACAACTAGTCACAATCAACAACTTGATGTAGACTAACATTAAGGTTAAGAACTAGATGTTTTGACCAGATTCGGCTACCATCCAGATTAGAACATTGATGAAAGCTACTAGGCTGAGGTATTCGGCCACTTCTTTCAGCACAAAGTTTTTCTGTTCACACCACCACTAACATCCCAGAAATATTAGGCACCATTGCAACAACACAACACTCAAGCAACCACACAAAAAAAAATTCTGTTCACACCACTACTAACAACTCAGAAATAGTAGTCACTATGACAACAATGCAACAACTCGAGCAACCACACACAAACCCTCTTGAAATTGTTCAGTAGAGGGTAAACACCACAAGCACCACCACACGACTAGGGCTGTCACACATGGTGACATCAGTATTAGGCTGATATCCTAGGGTTGCCGCACCTTCCTAATACATGTAATAGGGATTGCGGCAGTCCTAAAACAAAAAAAATAAATAACAGATGTCACAGCTATCAGATTGTGTACCTCAGGTTCGCAGCCCAGAGAAGAAGAAAAAAAAAGAAAGAGAACTTGAAGTCACAGGATGGAAATCTTGAAGTCGCAGCCTTCTTCTCCTTAGTTTATGGCTCTGATACCATGTTTTGACAGCTCTGTTTAAGTAGTTCGAACCAGTAGAGAGTAAGAGAGAAAGAAGAAGGAAGAAGAAGAACAGTCGAATCTGATAGCATAAACCCTATCAGTCGACCCTAATATGGATTAGCCTCTAATTAGTTGTACAAAGACTAAACTGCCCCCCACTTAAGTATGGGACATGAAGTCTCTATTAAAACTGCCACATAAGCCTATAACTTAACAGAAATAAAATGACTAAACTACCCTTATTCGGCTATCTCTAACATTAAGTAACAATGATAAACTTGTAGGCCTTTTTTAAAGGTATAAAATGTTAAAATTTTAAAAGATACTAACTAATTTAATAGTCTGTACTTTTCTATAGACATGTTTGCAATAGGGGTGCAACTTGGGTGGCCTGAACCCAAGCCCAGATCGATCCAGCCCGCAGTTTTAAAATATGAACACAATGAATACTACTTTCTCCTATAAAACATTATTAGGTAACAATGATGTTAGTAAACCCTAGCAGATTCTAGGTTGAAGTAGAGAAGAAGAAAGAAAAGAGAAAGAAGAAGAAGAAGAAAGAAAGGTTCGGCCAGACTAGAAGAGAGTCAAAATCCCCCTCACCTAGCTGACCCACTTGTATTTATTCAAAAACATAGAGTTACAGGAAAGACCATTTTGTCCCTCATAGAAGATGGGACACATAACTTAAACTCAGATACAATAGACCTTTCACTCTCAAGCAGATAATCCAGAATGACCAAAATACCCCTGACTCAAGCATTCTAACACTCCCCCTCAAGCTGGAGAGTATATATCATATAGTCCCAGCTTGTTACAAATGTAATCTATTCTTCCCCGAGACAATCCCTTTGTGAAGAGATCTGCCCACTGATTTCATGAGCTCACATGAGATATGGTTATCACCCCACTTATCACTTTCTCTCTTACAAAGTAACAATCAACCTCAATATGCTTAGTTCTCTCATGAAAGACGGGATTGGAAGAGATGTGAATAGCAGCTTGGTTATCACAGTATAGTTTCATGGGTTTGTCAATTGAGAATCCCATCTCTTGAAGCAAGTTCTTTAGCCATACTAGCTCACATGTGGTATGGGTCATAGCCCTATACTCTGCTTCTACACTACTTCTTGCCACCACTGTTTGTTTCTTGCTCTTCCAAGTTACAAGATTGCCACCAAGGAAGGTACAATACCCTGTAGTTGATCTCCTGTCTGATATAGAACCAGCCCAGTCTGCATCTGTGTACCCTACTATCTCAAGAGTTCCTCCACTTTGGTATAACAAACCACGACCTAGAGCACCTTTTAGGTACCTAACAATTCTCAGAACAGCTTCCTAGTGAGGAACCCGAGGATGTTGCATAAACTGACTCACCACACTCGCAGCAAATGATATATCTGGTCGGGTAATGGTTAGGTAGTTCAATTTGCCCACCAACCTTCTGTATCTTCCAGGATCATCAAACTCTTCACCCGCATCAACACTCAGCTTGGCATTGAGTTCCATAGGAGTCTTTGCTGGTTTAGCACCTAACAACCCTGTTTCTTCAAGTAGATCAAGAACATATTTTCTCTAACATAGGTTGATCCCATGTTTTGACCTCGTAACCTTTATTCCCAGGAAATATTTCAGCTTCCCCAGATCTTTCGTATTGAAGTGATCCTGTAAGAATTTCTTCAACCTGTTGATTCCATTGCTATCACTCCCAGTTATGACAATATCATCCACGTACACGACTAGTAAGATTTTCCCATCCTTTGAGTTATAGCTGAACACAGAATGATCAACCTGACATTGTTTCATCCCAAAGGCTTTCATCACTTCACTGAACCTGCCAAACCAAGCACGTGGAGATTGTTTCAGTCCATAAATTGCCTTTTTGAGCCTACACACCTTGCTAGACTCCCCCTGAGCAACAAACCCTAGTGGTTGCTCCATATACACCTCCTCAACTAGATCACCATGCAAGAAGGCATTTTTGATGTCAAGTTGTACAAGAGGTCAATCATGCATAGCAGCTAATGAAATCAGCACCCGAACTGAACCAATCTTAGCCACAGGAGAAAATGTCTCCATATAGTCCACACCATACATCTGAGAATAACCCTTGGCCACCAACCTCGCTTTCAATCGCTCCACACTGCCATCAGGAAGATACTTCACTGTGTAGACCCATTTACACCCAACTGTGTGCTTACCGGAAGGAAGAGCGGTGAGTTCCCATGTGTGATTATGTTGTAGAGCAGAGAGTTCTTCTTCCATGGCTTGCCGCCACCCTGGGGAGGCAAGAGCTTCCTGGACAGTCTTGGGAATGGGAACAGATGAGAGTAATGATATAAATTTGCAATGAGAAGCAGAAAGGTGAGCAGTAGAAACAGTGTGTGAAATGGGGTGAGAAGTACAAGTACGTGTTTACCTTTTTGCAGAGCAATAGGAAGATCAGGATCTGAAGGAGAAGGAGAAGTAGCAGGATCTGTCGACAGGGGCTGAAGTGGAGGAGGGCCCGATGCACTTCTGCGGGTATACACTTGAGTGATTGGCGGCTTCTTAGTAGTAACAGGCATAGGATGTGCATCTGCAGTAGAAACAGGAGCTACTGGAAGGATGTCCACAACAGGTACAGGAAGGGGAACCACAGAGGGAGAGGAAGAGACCCCAACATCTGAGAAGAACGGAACTGACTCAAAGAAGGTGACATCAGAGCACACAAATGATTTATGGGATTTTGGGTTATAACACTTATACCTTTTCTGAGTCCTTGAGTAGCCAAGAAAGATACACTTAGTAGCTTGAGCATCTAGCTTGTCTAACCCAGGCCCCAAGTGTTGAACAAAACAAACACAGCCAAAGATTCTTGGGGTAAGAGGAAATGGAGATGAAGTAGGAAACAACACGGAGAAAGGGGATTGACTTCCAAGGATTGACATGGGCATCCGATTGATCAGAAAACAGGATGTGAGAACAACATCACTCCAAAAATGTTTTGGGACATTCATATTAATCATCAAGGATCGAGCAGTTTCAAGAAGATGTCGATTTTTTCGTTCAGCTACACCATTCTGTTGTGGGGTGTAGGCACAAGAAGTTTGATGAATGATCCCATGATGTTCTAGGTATTGCTGAAATGGTGAGGAGTTGTATTCTTTGGCATTATCAGAGCGAAGAATTTTAATATGAACACCAAATTGAGTGCGTATTTCAGCATAAAATTTTTGAAAAATAGGACAACTCACTACGATCTTTCATAAGATAAATCCATGTCATCCTTGAAAAGTCATCAACAAAGATAACAAAATACTTATACCCATTGTATGACACCACTTTAATTGGACCCCATACATCGGAATGAACTAAAGAAAAAGGACTTGAGACACGACTATCAACTCTTGGACTAAATGAGACTCTATGATGTTTACCCAATTGACATGACTCACAATCTAATGATGAAAGATGACTCAAGGAAGGAACTAGTAACTTCAAGGCTTTGAGAGAAGGATGACCAAGTCTGCAGTGCCATTGAAGAGGAGTAAGAGATGACTGAAAAGCTACTGGAGGACCACCACCATCAAGGTAATATAATCCACCTGCTTCATGCCCTCCACCAATCTTCCTCCCCGTCTTGAGATCCTAAAACACACAAGAAGAAGGGTAGAAGGTTACGGAACAATTAAGAGACTTGGTTAATCTGCTGACAGACATAAGGTTAAAAGGAAACTTAGGAACATATAAAATAGATGATAAAGGCAAGGAGGAGAGATTAACATCACCAACACCACAGATAGGAGATGTAGAACCATTAGCAAGTGTAACTGTTTGAGGTGTGGAGGAGTGGGAAAGGGAAGAAAATACATCATGAGTCCCAAACATATGGTCCGAGGCCCCAGAGTCAATGATCCAGTGTGAGTCTTTGGAAGCTAAGCAAGCCATACTTGAATGAGCAAGTGTAGCGGTGTTCTGCTGAGATGTTTGAATGAACTGCTCATATACTGCACATGGTACACTCACCATTTCCTTCTCAGAAACACAAGTAGATGTGGAGGGGATTGGGTCAGTTTGCTAACTTTCAGTAATTGTGTCACTACCCTTAGTCATAGCATGGTTAGCCCAAGTGTTGGGTGCACCACGCAAATCATAGCAGAAATTAACTGTGTGCCCCTCTAAACCACAATGTGTACACTTTCTCTGTGTATTACTCCTTCCTCTTCTCTGGCCTCCCCCTGAGTCTCGGCCTCCAGTCCGACCACTAGCCCTGCTAAACATGTGACCACCACGGTTGCTTGGGAGTCCACTCCTGACACCACCACTTCTATTTCCACGACCATCCCCTTTAGTCACTACCAAACCAGATCTGTCAGAGAGAGAAGAATGTTCTACCGACTCAATGGATGTCCTCTTAAGACGAGCAAAAATTTCTTCAAGTGAGGGAAGAGCAGATCCCCCCAATATTTGTGCTCTGACGGGCTCATACTCAGCCTTCAACCCCACAAGAAGCCTTGTCACATCAAGCTGCTCACGTTGTTGTTGTTGGGTCTGAACATCTGATGTTAGAGGATGATACACATTGAGCTCATTACGAATGTTCCTCAAACTTGCATAGTACTCTTCTAAGCTTTTACTCCCTTGCTTCAAATTGAAATACTCTTGGTACAACTGATACACCCTAGTTGTATTGTCTTGTTCAGAGTACAACTTCTTAGCATGACCCCAGATTTCCTTAGCTGTATCTAGGAACATGAAGTTCACACTAATCATTGGTTCCATGCTGTTCCAGAGCCATGTCATTATCTGTGCATCTACTTGTTCCCAGTCACTGAACCCAGGGGAATCAGAGGGAGGTTTCTCCTCTCTTACATGCTTTACCTTCTTCTTGGCCTTCAAGAACACCTCCACAGATTTTGCCCATGGTACATAATTCTCACCATTCAACTTGATGGATGTCATTTGAACACATAGATAGTCTGGAGAAAGCATGACACCTGTTTTGTTATCATTCCCATTTTCAAATGAAGCCATCTTAATTATTTCACTTTCAAATATACAGCACAACCTCACATTCTTTCACAAGACTTATCTCACTTATAACACCACCAATTCCAGCTTCTTTAAATACACATTACACACCACACACTAAGGCTGAAATCACTCAGTCTTCACATCAAACACCTGGGCTGCACACTGCAGAACCATTCACCATCAACACACTAAGACTGAAATCACTCAATCCTCACATCAAACACTTAGGCTGCACACTGCAGAACTGATTACACACAAGGTATAGGAGATCACTTTTAAATATTTTGAAACATAGATACACCAATCACCACGACACAACCACCACCAATCTACTGCTGTTGTGAACTTCAGCAGTCGACAACTCTTCTTTCAACATACATACGAAGAGAAATGCAGAGGAACACGACTGAGATGCATATCAGTCACACTGAGCACCACCCCAACCAACTTTTGAAACAAAAAGAGACATTCACAGTCCCTTACTTGGACAAGCAACAGTAGTGTTCATACCTGTCCACATTCAGCCCTCTTCGATACTGAATAGAGGGTTTAGTATACCACTCCAACGACCACCACAGCAACGACCGGAGGCATTCTCACCTCCAGGCCCACAAAACGACAGCTCCTTTTCAGCCCCTTATCGAACCTCCACTCAGGTCAGTCGAAAAAGAAGAAGATGACTGTGAAAGTTGGCGGTGAACCCAGAAAGAGAACAGCAGCAAGAAAGAAATGAGGATACGACCTTACAGCTCTGATACCATGTTAGTAAACCCTAGCAGATTCTAGGTTGAAGTAGAGAAGAAGAAAGAAAAGAGAAAGAAGAAGAAGAAGAAGAAAGAAAGGTTCGGCCAGACTAGAAGAGAGTCAAAATCCCCCACCTAGCTGACCCACTTGTATTTATTCAAAAACATAGAGTTACAGGAAAGACCATTTTGTCCCTCATAGAAGATGGGACACATAACTTAAACTCAGATACAATAGACCTTTCACTCTCAAGCAGATAATCCAGAATGACCAAAATACCCCTGACTCGAGCATTCTAACAAATGATAAACTTGTAAACCTTTTTTAAAGGTACAAAATGTTAAAGTTTTAAAAAAATATAAACTATTTTAATAGTTTGTACTTTTCTAGAGACATGTCTGCATCTGCAAGTCTTTGTTTTTTGTCTTGCTGAGCTAGACACCAAGGCATGCATTGGATTCTTACTCCAATGTTCATATCCATGCAAAACTGGAATATACACAAGGGGATGTACAAAGATGAAATGGTGTACTCCTTTGAAATCCATCTTACCTGAATTGATCTACCCATCATAATTTCTCTTATTTCATTATATACAATACATCCTGATTATTCAAGTTTCCTTCATGTATGCTGCATCATCTTTAAACATATCATCAAATTTATTTGATCAACAAATCTAAATATAGTTTGTTATTGTTGCTTTTGCAGCCA
The DNA here is from genome assembly GCF_055504915.1 of Nelumbo nucifera. Classification (NCBI taxonomy): domain Eukaryota; kingdom Viridiplantae; phylum Streptophyta; class Magnoliopsida; order Proteales; family Nelumbonaceae; genus Nelumbo; species Nelumbo nucifera. The sequence goes on along the minus strand of NC_142654.1, from coordinate 6,773,203 downwards.
GATAGAGATGATGAACTAGTGAGGATTGAAGGTGAGGGAGGGAGAGTTATAAACTGGAATGGTTCTAGAGTATTTGGAGTTCTTGCCATGTCCCGAGCTATAGGTTTTCCTTTTCCCTCTTATTCCCAACTTCTTTTTGCCTGTTGACAAAAATCATTGTAGTTTTCAATTCTATATGTCTGATTATGTCAACAAAAGTATCATTGAACACATTTGGTTACAAAAAACAGTTCTGCGAAAATTGAATTTATGTATTTTCTAAGGTGCAACTCATTTTTAGACTGGATTTCTGATTGATCCATTGGATATGTTTGTTCGAAATAGAAGTAGAGAAGGGGAAATATATAGTGTAACTCAGGTAGGGTGGGTCAAATTGAGGGTCATATGATCCCAAGCCTAAGAACTGAACAAGTAATTTTATATCCTGCTCAACTTAGGAATCAATCTGATGTGATTGGTCTAAGTTTTGGTTGAAGCTGCTCTGAGTTGCATCACCATATACACCTAATAAATGAAAGATATACCCCCTCTATTTTCAGAAACTCTGCTAACAGTCACAGGTGAGTCACTTTACCTGAATTAGAGTTGTGGGTGCTTGTATCCTTCTTTTTCTTCTTAATAAGTCAATGCTTATTGATTAAAATAAAATAATATGTATGCCATTTTATTTTTTTATTTTCAGTAAGGTTGAAAATATAGTGAGATAAAATTAAAGAGTTGATGTTTAGGATGATTTATTTGTGTAGGATTAGAGAAGAAGGAAATAATGGAATATAAAGGTTTATTGTCTCTAACGACAATGTTACAATCCATTTGTCCCATGTTGGTAGTATGGGATGCTAATGTGAGGTATCCCACATCGGTAGTATGGGATGCTGTTGTGGGGTATATATGTGTTTGGGTTCCCTCCCTCTAACTGCTAGCTTTTAGGGGTGAGTTCTCCTAAGGCACATAACAGATAATTCAAGAAAGGTGATGAGTTCTTTGGAAATTGTGATTCTTTAGATATTACTTATTACATAAATCTACAGTGCATTAATGAGTTTCCATTAGTAATATCTTTTAATCACTCATAAGAAAATCATTTTATGTTCAATAAATTTAATTTGGATGCATGCTTAGCTGTATATCACTTAATCTCAAGGAATTGGAAAAATCTGATGTTATAAATATATTAACCTTTTATTTTCCTTATTCTTCTTATATACTATCAGTTTTTCAGTTACAAATGTGGCAGGAGTGCCCAATCAATACTGAAAAGGCATTTATGTATTTCCTCCTTGTAATCTAAATAACCACATTTTTTTTTTATAATTTTATTCCTTCTCTCAACTTTCTGTTTCTCTCATTTTCTATCAAGCCAAACACAGCCTAAGTTCATACCAAGAAACCATATTCCATCTATGTCTTGGTTGAGTGGTTTCTTTTACATTGACTATATGGCCTTTGGAAGATATCATCACTCTCTCAAACACGGCTTTGAGGGCCTTATGCTGTTGAAAGCCTGAGGTAATCTTGTTCTCTTGTTTAAAATTTCCACATTTGTGCAATTTTAAACATTTTCTTGCACATAGGGATTACAAGTTTATATATGTTTCTAGTGGTGGGATTGTCTGTGCATGTGTTGATGCTAAATCTAGTCAGGGGGTTTCATATTGTTTTATGTTGTTTGCATATTTTTGCAAAGAAATGCTCAATAATCATGGGGATATGAGATTTAATGCATTTTGTATGACGTTTAACATAGCTGGACAGTGTTTCCTGCATTTTGTATGATGTTGATATTACTTGCGCCAATCAGTTAACACAAATCCTTGGTTTGAAATTGTCAACTTACCATTCATGATATCTAAAGGTCTTGATCTGGTTGAACCATCACAACTTTTTATTATTTTCCATTTTTTAGGATATTTCCTTGGGAATAGGTTGTAGTGGTTCATTTACTGAGATTGGCTTAAATACCTAGGAATCTTTCATTTGGCAACTTATTTTGGGGCTCAAAAGGAGTCTCTGTATTCCTCTTTCCACCCTTACGAAAAATTTTTGGCCCAAAAGATATTGCCTAGCGTTCAAAATAGAGCCTCTTTTATGGATCACTTCTAAATTAAGAATGTGATGGTAAATATCAATTGGTCAAAACTCCAATACAAGGTCAGAGGAAGGGCTAATATGGACTTTAGGATTGAACATGTACCTAATTGGGTGGGGCACTACCTGATCAACAGTTTGGAATTCGGATTGGCCATACATAAGAAGGTAGGAAGATTTGAAGATCTTCCTAGAAATTGGAGTTTTTAAAATCAATATTGTCCCTTAACTTTCCCAATAAGTCATTTTTTTTTTGTTATTATTTGCATTTGAACTTTGAACTTCATTATATATATATATAGGAAAAGTTAATCAAATGTTACCATACAAGAAACATATCATAGACACGTACAAGTTGCTTAATCTAATATAGATAATAAAGTATGTAATTAGTAATAATATCAGAATAGTGTCTTAATTGAACGCGAGAAATTATGGCAATTAACTAAGCATGAATGTTGAACTTGGTCTCTCCTGTTTCCAGGTTGGTAAATGAAATGAATGATTTCTTTGTACCCTCATTTTCCATTTCCTTCTGTAAACAACCTAGAAGAGGATAGGGGAAAAAATAAACATCAATTTGGGTCTCATTGTGTGGAAAAATCTTTTTTGCATTTAACCATGATGCTGTCTTCATTACAGAGAGAGAGAATGAAAACCATCTATATCTTGGAAATTTATCAAGAATGTTTTTTTAGTAATTCATTGATAGGGAATTGGAAATTATATTCATCTTATCTTCGATTCATATTCAGTTCTTACAATTATTCTTTCTAGTCGATCTATTCTGAGTAGAGAAGTGGGTCTGCACTGGCAATGAAATAATTAGAGGGGTGTAGCTCTTTGATTATAGGCAAGTAGGTAACTTTTCAAAATATCGAGGTCATTGGCTTGATCATATATATTTAGGAAAGTCAAATATAGGTTTCTGCTAACCTCAAATGAATATCTGATACGTGGTGATGCATGATCTGGACAATAAGAAGTATTTGAGGAATTGCCTCACTCTCAAAATGGTTGACCCAGTTGGAGAAGGGCATGAGCAGCAGTTTATTGGATCCAGATTTTCTTTCGGTCTTTTGTGTGCATATTTATCAAAAGCATCCCATCTCTGAGGGGAAAATGCATTAAATTGAGCCAAAGAAAGGGGAAAGAGATGGATAACTTCTAATCTCCAACATGAAAATGAGATATTCTGCAAACAGAAAGAACCTTTGGGTTTCAAGAAGAGATAATTTATAACCATTGTTGATCAATAATCAAAATGAAAGAAAGTATCAAAATAAGAGTTTTTCAAATTTCAAGAATTACATTTGCCAATAAGGATCATATAAGAAATATAATTCAAGGAATGGTGATAACATGTGAAACTTGACACTCTGACACGAGAACATTAATACCATCTGTAGTTGAAATATCAAGCGAAATGTTGATAAAAAGAAGCTTGTAAGTTAGAATACAGAAAGAAATGGCGGAGCAATTGGGTAGTTGTCACACATATATTGTGCAATTCATATGAAATTCTGGGTGGTTCTGTTTCATTGTGTGCGAAAGTCTTGGAACATGAAGTTGACTTTCAAGAAATATATTCATGATTTGTGTAATGTTTTCCCTTGAATTGTGCAGTGCCATATCTTCACATGATAAAGTCAAAAAATAAAAGTTCGGTTTGTTGATGATGTTCTACTATTTGTATCATTGAATACTCAGATTTTTGTAGGAAAGACTGCTTTAAATGTTTCGAGGTCATATTATGGATCAATATTCTTTTGTAACCTATCTGATTGACCATTTTTGAACTCAATGCTTTGGTTGGAAAAATGAAAAATACCACCTATTTGGCTGTGCTTTTTCTTCCCCCTTCTACAGAAACAAATGTTAGTTTAGGTCTTAGAAACAGAATAGAAGTTTGGTTGCAGTTAGGATAGAAGATTAGATTCCAAAGACATGCTATCCACCAATTTGGTTATTTTTTCGTACATGATTTATTCTTTACACTTTCTGTGGTACTTAAAAAATTACTTGTTGGGCTTGTGTCTTTATGTTTCAGGGGATAGGTATTTACGACCATGGATTATTCCAGTTCCTGAAGTTACTTTTACAACAAGAAGTGAAGATGACGAGTGTTTGATAGTGGCAAGTGATGGGCTTTGGGATGTGATGTCCAATGATGAGGTTGGGGAGATGGCTCGTCAAATTTTGAGGCGGCAACGCAGGCTCCCAATGGGTGACCGGAGTTCATCTTCACCGGCACAAGCTGTTGCTGACCATCTTACTGATGTAGCATACAGGAAAAACAGTTCTGACAACATCTCAGTCATTGTTGTGGACTTGAAATCAAAGAGGAAGCGTCAGCAAAGAGAATGAGAAGGATAGTAGGATTTTTCCTCCAACACCCTCTCCATAACAGTCCAAATTCTCTTTCAAAGCCAGGGATACGATAGTCATAAGGTTTTCCTTCTTGATGGATGGTCTAGTGCTCCAATGGTGAAATCAAGGCAGAGGGCAAAATGTGAATGTCGTAGAATTGCCACCTGCGGCTACAGTTGCGTTGCATAAAGCTGCCTTTTGACAGGCCTCAGTATTCATTGCTTGTCCAGTTGTGGTGCCGTGGTACTGCAGCTCCCGTTGTAACAGCCAAAGTTTGGTCTGTTAGTATAATACACTAGATCAATCCTTAATTTTACCTGGTTTGATCCTGGAGAAAAGTAAGATGGTGCACCATTTGTTTACAGGAAAGAAAGGATATGTTTCTTTTTTTCTTTCTGGTCCAACTTCCGTCTCATGCCTAGCCTTCATTCCTACAGGCTGTTTTCCCATAAAATGGACATCAGATTTTTTGGACCGAAAGATTTCAGCTATTATTCCTGCCTCTTGCATATCGTTTTCACTTTTCACTCATTCTGATTTGTTTTGATGTAAATGAAAATTTTCTGCCCATTTGGGAAGGGTTCGGATGAATTAGGCACGAAGTTGTAAGCACGTGAGCACTTGACTGTCCTTTAAAAAAGTTAAAATACCCTCACCCTACCCTTGAAAAAGATTAATGCCCACTTTTGATGGTTGTCAAAATATTTATAAGTGTTCATTTAAAATGTTTACTTTAATGCAAGGTTTAAAGTATTAACACGTATCAGCTAATATGTATCATTCTGGGACCCCTTCGATACACCCCTATAGTGGGTGTATCAGGGGTTTAACCGGTTCAGGGGGTAGAGGAGTTCTAAACTGATTGCAAAAAAAAAAAAAAAATCAAAAGCTGTATTGATTTGCCCGATGTATTTTGAACTCTGTTAAATGTAAAAAATTTGAGGGGGACTGAACTATAATTAAGCCTTAATGGCCCAAGCTTGGGCCTTTTATAAACTAACCAGATTGTGCCCATTGCGCATTTTTGACTTTGGGATTGCTGGTCATCCCATGGCGCATTTCAGATTGTGCCCAAGATTTGCCAACTTGTCTATTGCCTGGTTTTCTGGACAGTTTTGAATTGGACCTCGTTCAGTCCAAAATCAATTTGTACGAATTGAACGGACATTGGATTGGACCAATCCGATCTAAAATATTTATTAGATTGGATTGGACCAGGTCCTTCCGTAATAAATTTATGTTGGATTGGATTGGATTAAGCTAATATCTGGTTCATTGATAATTTGATATAAGATACAAATATAGGTGTTAATGGACTAAGTTTGAGTTGAAACCAATTAGATCGGTCTAAAATGATCTAAAATATTCATTGGATTGGATTGGACCTATCCATTTATAATGGATTCACATTCGACTGGATCAAATTGGACCAATTCCAGTCCAATGACACCCCAACCTCCTTGTACACATGAACAAAATTTGACCATGTATTACTGCCATGCAAGATCGCATGGTGGTTTTAGATTTTGCGATTGAGGCAACCCCAAAAAGGTGTAGATCTCATTTCTGTTGTTAGATAAAGTGGGCCGGTTTAACAAACCAAAATTTGTGTCCTGAGTCAAATTAAAAACTCATCCTACAGCTTGAATAGTGGGTTTCAACTCCTTGAGCATTTGGTGCCTTGACAAATGAAAAATGAAAAATGAATAGTGGGTTTCAACTCCTTGAGCATTTGGTGCCTTGCATTTAATGGGCTGCCCTTTTATTTGAGAAATTGAGATTACGTCTAAAGAACCACTATTTCTTGTTGCATCGCAGACGTATAAAGTAGCAATCTTCTCTTTGAGCTTGCTAAGTAACTTCTCGGATTTTTGAGAATCCGGTAGAACATAATCAGATACTGCCTGGTAGATGAGATGTCGTGTTAATATTGACTGATAATACTATTTTTCTTTCCTTTCATTCTACATTTGTGAGTGATCATCATCGGGCTCAGAGAGCGTGAGTCTGCGACAGGAGAGGAGATCATACAAATAATTTTAAAAATTAATGAGGATTAAACCCTAGTTTTGATGGAAGAAGAAGAGATTCCCTGAGGTTCTTCTTTTGTCGCCAGTGTTGGTTGTGCAGATGCCACTGTCGGATGGATGGCTGCCATCCAAAACCATTAGGGTTAGTTTTCCTGGAAGTAGAAGAGATGCAAGAAAGATGAGATGCAAAAAACATAATACGGTTGATCTGTCGCCGGTGATGATTTTGCAGTCGCCGTCGGGCGGAGAGGAGAGCGTGAGTCTGCGACAGGAGAAGGGAGGAGAGGAGCCGAATGCGCGACCAAGGTTTAAAATTTTGATACGATACACCCAACGTATCATATCTTTTAAAAACCGATACAGGATACACATGGAAATCGGACGTTTTGTCTTTTTTCATACATATCGGACCCGTATTGGGGGCGTATCAGGGGTGCATCAAGGCGTATCGGTAGTGTATCGACGAAAAAGATACGACTAAAAACTAAAAAAATTAAATGAGGAAAACAAACTTCTTTTCCCCAAAATAAGCCTTCTTTAACTCCTAAATGACTCTAAAACTCCAAACTTCATTCCTAGAGTGCTAGATTTGCAAAATTTTGTAAGAAACAAGTGTGAATCGTTATTTTTTATAAAGATTTTTCAAAATTTGAAAAAATATGGCAAAATAGGTATTTTTTTCAATCTTTTATAATACCTTGTGATTTATTTTTTTTCTTGAATGTTTAAATTTATGTTGATCTACATTTCTTATGTTCAAAATTACAATTTTTTTTTGTGCTATCAATAGATTTATGGAAATTTCATGAAAATATTTGGGGAAAATATAAATTAACAAAAAATTTGAAAATGTAAGTTTTTTCTCTACCTATAAAGACTAAATATGTTTTAGATCTATGGATTTATCTATCATATCCATAGAGCAATTGAAATTTCTTCTTTAATATATATATTTTTTATTTTTTATATTTTTAGAAATAAAAAAATAAATAATAATAAATTATATTTTATCATTTGAACATAACAATTGAATATATTATAATTCTATGGATGATCTATCATGTCCATAGACCAATTGAAATTTCTTTTTTAATAATTACTTTTTTATTTTTTTAGAATTAAAAAATAATTAATTAATTAATTATATTTTATCATTTGATCACAATGATTGAATATAATATAATTTTATGGATGATCTATCATATCCATAATTGAAATTTCTTCTTTAATAATTATTTTTTAATATATTATATAATGTTTATTTATTTTTTATAATTTTTGGAAATGAATAATAAATAATAAATAATTATTAATTATATTTTCGCATAGAAGTTGTGTCAATGCATGTTTTATGGTTGGATAGGAGAGTTGGATTTTTCTCATCCCATAAAACATTAAAACTTAAGAATTATAATTTATAAATTATAGTTAAACATAGGATTTTTAATAAAATTATAATTAGCTATAATATATTTCTTCATAAAACCATTAAAATATATTAATTTAATATATATACATCTCATTGAGGTCTTATATTTAATGTTGTTAATGTATTTTTATGATATATAAAAGTATTTATAGTATTTTCAAACATATCTATACATATCTTAGTTTTTCTCCGATAAACATACATATCTAAAACGTATCCCGATACATATCTTAAAATTATCTTTCCGATATATTTGGCGTTTTCAATACTTTAAAGCTTATGCGCGACACCACTACCAGCAGAAACCACAACGGGTTTAAACCCATTCGCACGCTCCAGCATCTCATACGGTTCGGAGAACACGCGGCGCGTCCTCCGAATGCGCGAACGGGGCGCGGACAAAACGAGCCTGGACAGAAGCCGGACTCTACCGCTTCACGGTGCTACGCTGTGCTGTAGTTTGTGGTGTGCTAGACTGCTAGTCATGGAACTGCTGCCATTTCTGAGGATGCTTCTGAGCTTCAAGGAATTGCTACCATTTTTTTAATGTATTTTTCTTACTTTCTTTTTAATTTCTTATTCTAATTCATAATATATACTTTCAGATCTTTCTTCTTGGTTTGTTTAGGGAGGATTGCTTTTGGTTTGAGTGGAAACTTAAGCTACTTCAATTGAATTATATGTATCGAGTTGCCTCTCAGGAATTATAGTTACTGGTGACCACTACTGTTCATATTTCATTTTGATTAAAAACCGGCATTAATGGCATTAAGAATAACGGAATAATGTTATGTCTTCAGAGTGTTAGTTGGTTGGAGCAAATCGGAGATTTGGATCAGAATTGGTTGTGCTTGGACAAAAAATGCTGTAGCCCTATTAGCAAATCAATCTTAATGTCGTGCTGCCTTTTACCCTCTTCTCTAGGAGATCATTGGTTCTAATTTGAATCCTCATTTTACGAGAAAAGGATTTTATCTGAAGTTCAGCCTACACGATAGGTACCGATTTGCTTTAGTTTTTCTGTATTTCCTCATTCTTTTCTATTCTCAAGTGTTTATGGAAAATAGTGGGCATGCCTCCACAGACCAAGAATAGGATCTGTGAGAAGCATTCAGAAAAGGAAAAGAAAGGAAAAAAAATGTCCTGTAGGAGGGGAGGACTGAGGACACCATACAAAAAACTCGGTTTGAGCCATGGCCATAGAGCAAAAGCTTAAACTTTCTTGATGTTGATTTTTAGTCATATAGTTCCAAAAATTCTCTTCCTACATTCGTTTACTTTGAGAAAATTCAGTATTATCCAAGTTCATACTTGATGAGAAAGGTTTCATGGCTACAATTTAAATAGGAATATATGACATTCAATTTTGACATATTCCCAGGAGCATATATTACTTTACTAAGTAATAATCAGACGTTCACTATATAAGAAGGAAAGAACCAGGAAAAGAATATCTGGAGTTGCATTTTTTTTTTTTTTTTTTTGAGGAAGTCTGTAGTTGCATTTTGAAATACCTCTTTCGTAGCATAAGATAGAACTTTGGGTCGCAAAAGGGTGTATTCCTTTAAGTCCCGGTAGTAGCTTTAATATTTTGTTCTTGTTGTAAATCAAGCATACTGTAAGCGGGTATGATTGGCTTTTCATTTCATGCACAATCCTGTGGTTAGCAATAGTGAGGCAGAGAGGATATAGAAAGGGGTTTGGGGTTGTGGAGACAGAGAGGAGAGAAATAAGAAAGTGCGTGCATTTTAATGATTTAACGATCTGAATGTTCTATTCAGAAAAGAATTTCTTGGCATCATGTTTCCACAGGAGGGCACATTGTAAATCAAGCATACTCCTGCTTGATATAAGGTCTTAGGAGTGGGGCTGCAACTTGGGTGAGCTCAGAATGAGCTTTTCTTTTTTCTTTTTCTTTTATTTTTTTTAATTTGAGTGGGCCTGGGCCCGATGTTGTGTAAATTCTTAATTCAGGTATCCAACTTGCACCCCTTCTTAGGAGTATCAGTTATAGTTGGACTGCTGGTTACTTTCTTGGTGCAAGGTTCTTCCACGTGTTCTGTGTTCTACTTTTAGCCTCAGGTGAATCTTTTTTATACCCTTTTCTTAATAAGTCATTTTTCTTATTAGAAGATTAAAGAAAAGGAGTCTGATGCATATCTGATACTTGGTGACTTTGAAAGGCCTGAATCATGGATAAGGCCATATCGTCTTTTCATGCAATGATAAGGTTTCTTATGCAATTTCTTTCACATAACTGTAATAATAATAGAAGTCTATTTAGCATAAGCCATTCTATATGAAAAAGTTATTTCGATGGCATACAGGTAATAGTTTAAACAAGAATTGCATCAAAATTTCTCTAAATAAAGTTGTTCATATGCTTGATAATGGATCAAAATAAAAGCAATTCCTGGCACAGCCAAATTTTAAGAAAAAGAATGGAGTATCCTTAGTTAAGCAGGGCTTTCATTTTTCCTTGATCTATCTTCTTATATCCAAATAGCACTTTACAAAAACATAATAAGGATATCTCCATACTGCAGAGTTTGAAATCAAAAACCTTGGTTTGATCTTAAGTACTTCATTGGAATTTAAGTGATTTGATCAAGAAAGAGGTTCTTTCTCTTGGAGAAAGGGTACTTTCTTGGCTATTTTATCAACTCATATAGATTGTAAGTGAAGCGAATGCGAGGAAGAGCTGCCATTTAATAAATGCAAGTAAAAACTAGGACAACTTTGTCACTTCTCTTTACTTTAGGCCAAATATAGCCTCTGTATATATGCATACATGTCAAGTTCCTCATCTAGAATTAGTTGAAAGGATTCTAAGATACTTCCATATCTTCTCCTGCAGGTAGAGGATCCTACGGACATTTAGTGACCTAATCTTATAGAATGTAGATTAGGAAGGCGATCTAGATGATTATAAGTTGACTACTGGGTATTGCTCACCTGTTGATGGGAATCTAGTCATATGGAGAAGTAAGAAGTATTCTATACTCTGTTGTTGCACATCTAGTATTGAAACCAAATATAGAACGATGACTCATGCACTTCTGACCTGCTATAGGTGAAAATTTTGTTAATTGGGCTGGGTCTTGTTGTTGTAAAAATTGCAAAGCTAATAAACACCTAGGATTCTTGATATAATATTTCCAGCAATCCTAGTAAACATAAAAAAGACTATTTGCCAATACTGGTTCCTGTTATCCAGGCTCAAACTTATCAGCCTGATGTTTTACCATCACAACAAAGAATCCTGTTCAATATGATGGGACAAAACACATTGAAGTTGAAGGACAATTTATAAGAGAGTATTATTTCTCAAAAAGTGTAAAGGGTCATTACCTAATGCCAAATATTTTCTTGCATGAAGTAGCTTTTCTCATTCTCAACCCACATTCTCATTCTTGTCAATCTGAACCATGTTAAATCCTTGGATTTGTATGTTTGCTACTCTGATATTATTTTCTCTGTTTTGTTATTATTGTCAACCTGTATGGTCATGCTTATCAGCCCAAGATTTTACTGATCCACCAAGAAGTTTGTTTAGCACTGATAAAGATAAAATACCATCTAATAAACATTCTGGCTAAGGTAGTACTTTGGTCAAAGCTAGAGTATATCTTTAGCAAGTTGAACATGATTGACAACTATTCTCTGCTTGAAAAGGAGCTTAGGGATTATAGCATAGGTATAGTAAAATTTTAATGGCAATATTGTGAATTTTCAATGATAAGACTAATAATGATGGTGTTGATTGTCCCTAACTCAGTTTTTTCTCCCCCACCACATTCTTCTGTGTCTTCTCCTTCCCAATTTCTTAATGATAGACAAATCTAGTATAGGGCCTAAGAGTTATATACTGGAGTTATTTATTTTATTTGGTCTTTGGCCCATGGTTTGCAAATAGTTTCTTTGAGGGGAATTGCTTGTATGTTCTCCCTCATAGTTCTAACTTTTCTTGGGTTCTTCTATAAGATGAGTTATTACACTTGGTAGCTTTCATTCAGATGATACATGAGAAGATGTATATGGAACTAATACTTCTTGGGATTGCATAGTTGCTCTTCTCCTGTTATCTCCAGTAGTCTCTCAAGAAGCAAGGCGCCATTACTTGGTGTAATGGTAAAATATCGGGATGGCAAGTATGAGAATGCAGGTTCAAGAGTTGTCTGAATTTTGAAGTTATTGGGAAAGTTGAATGTATAATCTTTTGTCTTTATATAGAAAGAATTTAAGTAGGTTTCATCATCTTTTGCATCAAACAGCATAGCATCACTTGGTCTCTCTTGATAGTTAGCATGCTATACATCACTGTAAATACCTCATAGACAAAAAACCATGTAACTTCTGAATATGTGGCTTTTCCCCGTTCTTGTTTTATACCTTAACATGATCACAATCTTATCAGGAAGAAAGTGCCACACATTCTCTGTAATTTTCTAGTCACAGATATATACACAAAAAAAAAGGAAAAACGTTGGATAAACATGGATAGTTAAAATGAAGTTCATCTTTGATTTTCACTGTGCACTTGCATCTATTGGCTCTTGGAATATGGTACTATGTTACCCAGATATGGCAAAGATACGGCTGGACATGGTGTCTGATACAAAATTTACACTAAAAATTAATTGACAAGAAACGGAACCCTTGTACAGATATCTAGGTAACATAATGTTTTTTTGGTAGAACCTATTTATCATATTTATGGTAACATTCTGAAAAAGCAAATCTACATTTTGATTCAAAACCAATGGATATTGATGTACTAACTGGATACCTGGCACCATGAATTTGTGCTTGCTTTAAGATGAAGAATGAAAGGATGCACTACAGACTTATGGATTGCTACTACTATGAATGAGTGGTATCTCAACTCTGAAGGAAAGTGTGATGCTTTCTCCTAGTATTGATGCCAAGAACCTTCCAGAGTGATTCTACACATCCTACAGCCAGTCCCAGAGGAAAATTTAAGCCCCATTAAACCCCAATTTTCAAAACCGTAATTATGAACTTCTAACCCAATTTAACTTCTTTACCTTTCTAGTTTTCCTTTGGTCCTCTTGAATAGAGTTCTTTCTTCTTTTCTGCCAAATATCCAGTGTATCATATATGCTTCAAATCTCCTTTCATGTTAAATATCCTGATAAACCATGTAGTTGGCGCATCCACATGTTAAATTACCTGATTCAACTTTCATTTTTTAGGATTAATCCTTTCTTGTTGTTGGCCTTTGCATAACCATTCTCTTATGGACTGCTGCCAGCCTGCCATATTCTCCTATTCCTGTTACTCTGAGGAACTCCTCGTGGAGTTTTTCCATCCTGGTATCTATAGGGTCTTCCTTAGATTGCTAGGTTCCATTATCAACTCCTTAAAGATGCTATTGAGTCTGGTAAGCCAATCAAGACTCGGTTCAATGTGTAACTTGGTCAACACTGATACAAGTATGATCTAGTACTAGCTTGAGTTTGCAAGGTCCATTGTGTCAGTGCATAAAATATACAAAATTTAGCCACATTATTCGTGGGAAAATTGAATCACACAAAAGAAGAATAAGGTACTATGCATTTCTTACCAATCAAAAGAAATAAAAAAAAGAAAAGAAAATTGTTATGCTTTGTAGAGATCATAAACTTTAATGATGGCTTCCCTTGTGAAAAGAAAGGAGGATAGAAATGATAGGGGAAGTGCGAAGGAGAGGGCATGGATAGTAAGGGTGTCAATGGACTGGTTTTGGATTGACCCCGTCCGGTCCGAAATCAATTTGGATGGATTGGACGGACCAACAAGATATATTGGATTGGATCAATCCGATAAAATATTTATTAGATTGGATTGGACCTGGTCTGTCCGTAACAAATTTATATTGGATTGGGTTGGATTAAGCCAATATCTGGTCCATTGATATAAGATAAGAATATATGTGTCAATGGACCGAGTTTGGGTTGAAACCAATCTAAATCAAAATGAATTCGACAGCCCAGACAGTGAATTGGACTGGTTCAAATTGGTCCAAAACATTCATTGAGATTGGATTGGACCTGGTCCATTTATAATGGACTCACATTGGACTGATATTAAATTGGAACCTCACCAACACAAAGAAATGTTACTGGGAGTCTCACCATTGTAAGAGAAGTCTCATTCCTTGAGATCAAAGAACTTGTAGGGCAAACAAGGGAATAAAAAAAACAAAAGAGAAGTTACATTGTCAGTTATGGAGGAGGCAGGAGTTTGCTTAAGATGGAAACCATTACTTAAACCATGGTTGACCTCATTGAAGTAACAAAAGAAATTAAAAAAAAAAAAAGAAAATCTTGGCATTTCCTATCCTAAAAATTATCTCTTCTAGAAGTGGACCCGTCCCAGGTCCAATTGTGAGCAACTCAAAGCTTGTTTGTAGCCGTCACAGTTAAGTTAAGACCTAGTAAACCATAACACCAGTTAAGTTAAGACCTAATAAACCATAACACCAGTTAAGTTAAGACCTGAGGAGTGATGTCATTCATTCATCCAACATAACTCAAGTGAAATCGTAAAAATAACCAAATGCTCCCAAGTCCACAAAAAAAATCACATCATAGACATGTACCCTGTTCATAAATTGTCTACAACTTGGTCTCATTGGATAGATATCTGAATTAAATTTCTAACAGTATCAAAATCATGGCATTTGAGCATGTTTTGACATATAAAATTGCGACCTAAAGTAGAATGACAGGATTGTATCACAGGACATTGAAACTTGGGTGAAATAAAGCTTCATGTCATTATTATTAAAAAAAAAAATCTTTAATTGATATTTATCCATCCAAAAATATCTTTACTCTCTTTCCGTGTGTTCCCTGCAAGGAAATCATGTCCTGTTCAGCTTATTTGGATAGGATTTTGGAAGAGCAAGCTACGAAAGCTGCTGATATAGCAGATGACACTGTTTATAACGTCTTCCAATGAATGAGGATTCTTGCAGAGCTTAACAGAATCAATGCTGCAGGAAGAATTTCTGTCAAAAGTAAGTAAGAAAGCAATTTTAAAGTTAACTTTTGGATAACCCCATTTGTGCCCTCAAGTTTCCCAATTATTCTCAAGCAGACATTCTTGATAAAGAAGAGAAGTTATTTGTCAAGAAGGTCCTACAGAAAGCTAATTCTTCGATGCGTATCTCACCCTTCTGCACAGTTGCATTACAACCTCATATTCATTTATGTTTGTTGATTTGGTTAGCTCTATTTTATCCCACAACACTTATCCTTAGTGTTAAAAAAAAAAAAAAACTGAAAAACCTTTTATAACTTTTCAGTGCCCATTCGGTTCAGTGGTGTTGAAAATGATTTAACACAGTATTTTAAACTAAGAGACAATGAGCTTAAAAGAAATCAAGAACATGAGCAGCACTGTTATTTATGCAAAGGAATTTATAATTGGGCGTCATGTGAACTACAGATTTGGTTTGCACCTGTTATTTAAGCAAAGAAATTTATGTTTGTGCCAAAAGCTTAGTTTGGAAAGAGTACAAATACAAATATGTACAGTGTAAAATAATATAAAATTCAAGGTTTTGCACTCTACATATTTGTATTTGTACTCCTTCCAAACTGAGTAAAAAGTACACAAATGGACATGCTTAAGCATATATGATAACATTCATGCATGTTGAATAGACCTATTTTCTTGTTTAATTGACGACCAACTTCAAGGGGAGACAATGCATAAGGGGAAGAAGTTGTTCCTTTCCTTTGAAAGTTTGGTACATTACCAATATAAACATTTGATCATTCTGTGGAAAAAGGTAATGAGTATGGCAGAAGAAACTTGCAGTAAGTAACCACAAAATTAGTAGATAATTCTATCCACCAAATAAAAAGAATGTAGTAGAAAATAAGTTTACTTATTCCCCATTCCTTTTTTTTCCCTCTTGTCGTTAAATTGGTGGATCACCTGTGATGATATCCACATCTGCCATTACCTGGCACTGTCTACATCATGAAAATATCACCTTTAGAGTACATTATTATTATTATTATTATTATTTTCCCCATTATCAATTCCATTCAAACCCAATATTACCTGTAGAGTTTATCATGTCCAGGTTGGGATTCTTATCAACATAGATGAAAGCGATGGAAAGAAGGAATCATAATCTGTGCAAAGAAAAACATAAAATGATATTCCTTTCCCTTTCCACCCACAGCTTTTGTTCTTTCACAAAAAGAATGGATACGACCACATAATTGTGAAAACCATGGGAGAGTGTGTTTATGTGCGATAACTCCTCCGTGTTGTAGCCTTGCTGCATTGCAGCCTCTCCCCTCCTCTCTCTTCTCTTGTGTGGCTAAGGAATAAAGGGAACATGAACATTTCTGATTTTCTTCCCCTGGTAAGGTTTTGCTCTGAAATTGCACCCAGAGAAAGGCATGACAAGGACCACTGCTGTCTATTAAAAGCTAAAGCGCCCATCTCAATGATTATGGTGATATTTCTCTCCTTTTTCCCCTTTTGGTTAATCCATGATTCTCACATCCCATCCCTGGTGTGCTGTTTTTATTATTCTCCACTTACAAAATCTACTCACCGTTGGAACAAGGACCTTTGATGGATTGACGACGTGCCAACTGGCTAAGTTGGTAAGGTGATCTCTCATTGGTTGTAGCGGAGAGGGTTACCTCCCCCGTTCTGTGACTGTGAGCGCTTTGTTCACTTGAACCGTCAGACATGTTTCTTTCTGAACTGATTCTAACTTTAGATGAAATGGGAGGATGAGATTGTATCTTTCTGATTTTTGGGAAATGATGCATCAGAAGAAGAAACCATCCATGCACCAATACTAACGCATCAAATACTCTGCATTTGTGAATTATTGGTGGATCACCTGTTCATATGTCAGAATTGGGGTTGGCAACGGGAAAAAGTTGCCAAGATGCTAGTACTTGTCTTAATAATCTTCAATCTTCATATTTCATTTCTTTCTCCATGAATCATGAAATGGCTGTGACATTTTTCATGGTGAATTAAGAATTATTTTACCTTTTATTTCCGTTTCCATCCCTTTTTACAGTAACTCCCATATACTACCTACAAATTCTTCCCACGTCTCTACCCACACATTACACTATAGGCGTGCATTGGGAATATCTCTTTTACCATCATTCATGAGAAAAGTTTGTGGGTAGAAGATCCATAGTGCTTTTACAGCGCCACACCCTTATTTGCTCTGATTTAAATGGCAAGAACAAGTTAGCTAAAATATGTCTCAAATATTTCGACTTGAATTTTTTTTCATCAATTTCATGTTGAAACCAATGGAACCTTGACAGGGTATTAAAATAATAAGAACCATTGAATAGATCATTAAATACTAATATTCTTTAAGTTCTTCTCCCACATATTCACTTTCATGCATATATGCTCTTTTTTTTCTTGAAATGCGAAACCTAGCTGCTTCTGATACGTTTTCTTTATTAGTAAATAAGATTCTATGCTCTAGCCTGATATGGTAAATCATTTCCGTAAAAACACCAAGCTTCCCAGTCAGCAAATTCTGGGTGTTTTTAGATTCGGTTGCAGTTTTTTCATCTTTAATTATTTCTTTTTTTCTTTCTTGCTTTCTTGCTTGCCTTCTGTTTTAGTTGTTTTTCTCTGTGTCTCTGTCTCTGTCTGTGTCTCTTTTTTTTTTTCTTTTTGCCATGGTAATAGTGGTAAGTTCGTGGATGGGTGGGTCGATCTCATCTCAGCAGCAACCAAAAGAAGCCCCAAGGACTAGGATCGGCCTACTGTTTCCCCGATTCCAAAAATGAGGGTGGTGGGTGGAGGCGTGGAGGGGAGACTCCTATTGAGCAATGTGTTTGTCTCCATAGGATTGCAGAACAACAAAGAAAGATGTTTATTATAATTGCTTGCCCGTGTGCCTCACGGGAAGCAGCATCTCTGGTCTGTGACCCACAGAAGGGACATGGAATGTGGTTCACTTCAGAATTGTTGTGTAAAGGCTTGTGAAATGTGAAAAGTAATAAAAAGGGTTGACTTAAAATAACTCCTTTGTTCGGTGTGAAGTACAATTCTGAGATGAAATGAAATAAAGAAAGGAATGGTGTGTGTGATGCTTCCTAATGTACGCGGAATTATCCACCAAAATGGCAAAATGTGGTGGGTGGGTCCATTTCCAATTCCCTGATTTCTATTAGACGAATGAAAGAAATGGGAATAGCTTCAAAGAAATATTTCAGTAGTGGCTCACAAGCCATCCAACTGAAGAACAACCCAATAAATTTATTGATTATAATTTTTTTTTTCTACTTTTGGAGATCCATGCTCTGCCCTGTAGCTGTAAGTAAGGCTCCAGGTTCTCTCACTCTCAATCAAATGAAATAATTATAAGTTTATAACAAGCTGAATATCGAAAAGGTGCTTTTGTTCAGAATAACTGTCTAATCTCTCCTCTAAATGCGCTTTCCATAGAATCGACTACAGCGTCCACTTTTTTGCTTACCAAATAACAGTTTTGTTGGCTTGAGTTTGCTTTTTTCTTCTTTTTTTTCCCTCTCATGAACTTTCTTTCATTTCACCAATAACTTTCTCTCGTCACAAAAAAAAAAAAAAAAAAAAAAGAAAAGGAAAATTAGGGTGAAAGGCTTAAAACATACCCTGAGATTTGGGAAATTAATTTAAGGCCTCATTCGTTTTTTTGATAAGTTATTTATCCGGGTAAATGCATTTATCCCCATAAACAATACCCAAGAAAATAAATTTTCCTTGGTCCCCACTTTAATCTGAAAAAAGAACATGTATTTCTTGATTAATGGAAACCAAAATCCCATTCACCAACTTTTCCCCTTTTAAACTTGCGAAAAAAGAACACCCCCTAAATGTACTCTCAGTTTTCTCACAGGACTTAAATATACTTTGTCTCCATTATTATTAATAGTGTTAAGAAAAAAGGCAATATTACCCCTTTGGTATAGAATGCTGTCTTCTCCAATTGTTTGCAACATCTTGCTGTTGTTGATGATAATGCCCATTTGCAACATTTGTTTTTTTCCTTCATCGGCATCTCTTTGCAATATACCAGTCAAGCTGAATGTGTTACGATGGACAAGCTGGGCAGGACGAATAGAAGAGCACCGAGTGATGTGCAAAGAAGCAAGTCAGAAGTGGATGAGCAATAGATAAAAATCATGCTGAATTGTAAAAGTCAAGCTGAATGTGTTAAGATGGACAAGCTGGGTAGGATGATTAGAAGAGCACCAAGCGATCTACATTAATGAAGCAAGTTAGAGGCCTGGAAAAGGTCTTCCGGGGAGACGCACATCAGTGCTCAAGGCAATAAAACAGACAAGAGGTCACCTAAGCCAAACTTTTAAGGACAAGCTAGTCTTAACCAAACAGAGCAAAAGAGTAAGAAAGCAAGAGAGGCTAAAATACTAAGAGTCAAAAGAGAGAGAAAGGGCAAAGTAGGGTTTCTCAAATATTAAACTTTTATTTTTTGGAAAGATCTCAAATATTAAACTAATCATGAGACCTCATATCATATGGCAAGGGCATGTAATGTTTCATTAGGGTGAGGGTATGTTTAATTAAGTTGAGTGGTGTTAGAGTTAGATGCCAAATATATATATTTGAAAAACGTGGGGTATAAATCTTTCTTTTACCCCAAAAAATGAGGAAATGATCGATGGAGACTTGTAATATTGGTAAGAAAGGTTTTCTATATATTATTACTGATAAGGGGCAGGGGCCAGTAGCTGCTTGGTTTCTCAAAAAATGGAGGCGGCCAGGCCATGAGCCCATGACATCGATGACATGAGTGACGAGAAACCACAAAACTAGGGTTTTCCAAAGTCAACCTATAGACTATAGGACGACAGGCATACCATCCAATCACAAGCTATGACATGATAGACGATCTAAAGGGTTATTCGAATTTAACAGTGCAGGTCTGATTTCTTTGATCTTTGATTGGACGGTGTTCTTCCCAGCCTCCACGTTGAGATCTGAGCTGAGGGATGAGGGATGGCATTCCCCAATCTAGATCGTCAATCTGCAGGGGTAGAGAACTTTCTGGATTAGCCACTTAAAAATTGCCCACTTCTTTTCATGATGCCACGTGTATAAGTGTTGCCTCAGAACGAGTTTATTGCAATTTGCAACCCCCTTTCATTTTTTATACCCCTTCATTTTTGGGGAATTCCGATCTGCTGATTTGCTGATTTGCTGAATTGCTGAATGCTGATCACCATACAATAATATATTGCTGGTCAGTGTCACGTTCATTTTGGGTAGAAGATCCGGACTCCATTTTGGGGCCCATTTGATAGGGGTAGCCTTAGCTTTTTTGCAAGTCTTTTTTCTACTACATTAATACATTAATACATTAATAAGAAATTGAGAATGCATCACCACCACCACCATCAATAATAATAATAATAATAATAATTCAAAAGACTATATATATTAGTCGGAAAAAGTAAAGAAATCAGGCAAGATCCAGAATCCGTTTTAGATATCCAAAACCCGTCCTGTTTGCTAGTTATTTAGTTGTGTTCCTTGCATTTGCTCACCACACCAGAGTGAGGTCCCCGAGTGCCTAGTTCACCCGTTCATGCCGATTTGAGCCTTTAGAGTGGGGTGGGACGTGTAGAGATCGCAAGGAATAGAGTGAATGAAACGCTATAAGATCAACGTCGCTCAAAAAAGAGAAAGCTTTAGAATCAATCTATATACATTTAATTCAAGGCCTGAGAAAAAAAAAAAAAAAAAGAAAAAGCAAAAAGAACTGATATTTTTTCTTTGGGAGGGGAGGGAAGGGGAGACCAGGAGGGGGTATCAAAATGCAATGTCCATGTCCGTTGCTTGGACAATGGACATCACATAATAATCTTTCTTTTTTCCGTCGTGTTAACACTTAATACGCGTGTACAGAGACATGCTTCCTTTCCACCTTGTACTCTGTTCCTTTGCCTACTTGCCTCTGCCCCCCTCTACTATATATACGCGACCTTTGCTAGCTCTCTCTTCATTCCAACTTTCAAGCTCTCTTCCTCTTAGCCCTTTCCCTCTCCCTCTCTATCACCCTATCTCTCTCTAGCTCCTGGAGAGTATTTTGCGTCTCTGTCTCTTTCCCTATATAACTACTTTTTGAAGCCCTCAGCCCTCAACTCATCTCCCCCTCCTCTCTCTCTCTCTCTCTCTCTCTGTTCTTACGTTTCCTTCGCATATATACAAAGGATGGATTTGAAACGCCAGGCTGCTTACATGAGAAAGTCTCTCTTTGATCAGGTCTTCTTCTTCTTCCTCTTCATTTTTAAATCAAACCCAGTTCCAGCTTTGGTAGCTTTATATGATTCTTTCCGATTAAACTTGGTTAGGACATATATGCATGATGCATGCATATATATATATATATATATATATATATATATATATATATATATATATATATGTGTGTGTGTGTGTGTAGTTTACGAATAACAAAATGAGGTTTTAGCGTTGCATTATTTGTTTAAAATGTTAAAGTTTCAGAGTAGGGTGGGGCTGCTTTCCATAGAAAATGGCTACAAGCTGAAAAATCGTTCAACTGAATGTTGCAATGCTCATTGCCCGTCAATTTCTTCAAGGAGCAAGGCGGTTTGGGCAATTTACAGAGTTCAAAGAGTTTAGCTCATGCTCCCTATATGAATATGATGTCTTCAACATAAGAAGATAGATCTATGGCATTCGGCTGTACTGTACATGTACTCTCTTGTGTACTTGTGTATGTGTTTCATGTAAACCCATCTTTCATGCCACCTAGCTAAGTGAAGTCTATCAAGTCTGGGACAGTCGTTAAACAGCCAGGTCAAGACTACTCTTCATCCTCTATGGGCCCCCAACCCCCAAAGGAGGAAAAAGAGAAAAAGAAGGGAAAAGTTACTTGATGTTAATATGCATATCCCTCTTTGTACTCGTGTAGGACTTTTTTTTTTGTGCTTTTTGGGTTTTTTCTATTGAGAAAGAAGTAATATAATATTGGGTTGTTCTTGTTGCAGGGTTACCTTGATGAGCAGTTTATCCAGTTGGAGGATTTGCAGGATGATGTTAATCCTAATTTTGTGGAGGAAGTTGTGACATTGTTCTACAAGGATTCAGCTAGATTGATCCTTAACATAGAGCAGGCAATGTGAGTCGTCTGAGTGAAGTAAATTCGAAACATTTTCTTGCTAATTAGTTGATCTAATATTAATAAAAATTACAATCTCCGTTTGTCTATATATGCAGGGAGAGAAGCCCCCTTGATTTCAATAAGCTGGATACTTACATGCACCAGTTTAAGGGGAGTAGTTCAAGGTACAAAATAGATGATTAACAATTTAATACAGGAGAAATTACTAGTGGGCTAGCTAGCTGCCTTGAACTTGATACAAGATATGTTGAGACTAGACAGACTCTACTATTTCAAAGTGTTAGAGAAGGGTTTAATTTGTTTTCTCATAAGAACACAACTTCAAACTAGGTGGTGTAGAAAGTTGAGACTTCTACAATGAGGTTGTCAGTAATCGTAAATTTCTCTCTTATACAAATAAACATGGTTATATACTTCTTTTTTCTCTTCCTTTTTTGATTTTTCGTGAGATGGCATATACTTTTTTTAACATTGATAACGATATGGGATATGGGAATAATGGCGAAAGAGAATTGAGCTGATGTCATTGTCCTCAATGCATATCTAGTGGCCTGCATTTACAAGGTATTTTATATATATATTTATTAAACGAAAGCGATTTATTGCAGCATTGGAGCTAGAAAGGTAAAGAGCGAGGCCACACAGTTCAGGGAGTTCTGCAAGGCAGGAAACGCAGAGGGGTAGTTAATCTTAACCTTTCTTCTTCTTCTTTTTCTTATTTCACACATCGATCCTACTTCTTTTTTCGTATTAATTTCTTAAGCTTAATAGAATGTCTCTTTGGTAAATCAAAAGGTCAAGAATAAGAAACAAAGAAATAAGAGTCTGTTATCTCTTTAAATGGCTAAAATCTAATGGTTTTTTTTTTCCTATTTCTTTGATGGATGACATTCAATGTTCTGCTGTTTCATATCATCCAAACTCCTCTCCCCACACAATCAAAAACAGAGAGAGAGAGAGAGAGAGATTCTTTATTCCAACCTATAATAATCTTTTTTTTGTGGGTGTTTTTTTTTTTTTTTAATTTGTTGGCAGATGCATGAAGACTTTCCAACAACTGAAGAGAGAATATACAACTTTGAAGAAGAAGCTTGAGACTTATTTTCAGGTCGTTATATCTTCCCATCATAGTTTGGCGGTATTTATTTGCATGCAGCATCTGTTAAATAAGTAAGCCAGATTTGTTATACGAATTGGCCAAATTAAATTTTTGTTCTTATCTATAATATAATTATAACTCAGGTGGTGAGGCAAGCTGGACCCGCTGAGACAGCATGTCGCCCCAAGTGAGGCCTGGAACAAGAGAAACCAATAACCAGAATGACAAGGACAACCATAACTAAGCAAGGTGGCCAAAAAGTGATCGATTCTTGAATTCCAACTGCATTTGCATCCAAGTTCAGTCGCTCATTTAAAATGGAGGGGCCTACGCCTAGCTAGTTACTATAGATTTATTTCTCTGTTTTAGCTTAGGGTGCCCAATAGCATTATTATTATTAAGTTATGTGAGATTTTAATCTTAATTTCAAGGCTTTATGTTTGTTCATCATCTCATAGATTTTATTGTCGTAGCAGTTATATACGTTGCTTGCTTGCTTGCTTTCAGTTGATGCATGAGATTTGCTTGGATTGGACCAGATCCAGATCGTTTTCTTCTTTTCATCATTTCATGGGTTGGTGTTTGGGATTTTGGACTTTGAGTGAGACGTGCCAGGCCCAACCTGACTCTGACCTGGCTGGCAAAACCACGACCCTAAGAAAATGAACAAACAAATAAAGGAAGAGCAGCAAGCAAATTAATGGAAATGGAAACGGTATACGATAGATAGTAAGATACCCAGTGTGTGTGTGTAATTGACTAATTGTGTCCAGACATTTGGTGATTATGGGGTCGGTAGATTGCCGGTACTGGACCGTACCGCTGACATCTGAGAGACAAATTATAATTTTTACACCTCAGACCCATAATCAGTAGCTGTATGGCTTTCCAGTTTTCCTGACCAAATTGTAATTTTTTAATTTTTACAGCAGTGATGGATTCATTTCTTCCCAGTTCCCACCCCACCCAATCAGAAGAATGGTGAATTCAATCTCAAATCCATGGCCTACCCTATTACCATCCCTAAATTAAATATAATGCCATCAAGGATTCAGGATCAGGAATTGAATTCTTCTTGTATTACACAATTAAATTTACAACCCAACGAGAAAAAGAAAAATAAGCCGTTTCTGTGGGGTCCTTAGAACAGTGTGTTTTGTTTGTTTGAGGTGGTTAGAATTGAGAATCCTTCCCTTGCTTCATATCATAGGACTGTCGATGGATTCTGCTGGCATTGTCGGATCAATGTATGTCTTCACTGGCCACTCACCAGTCACCACTCGCCAACCACCTTCTCTTTTGCTTTTGCTTGAATCTCCCTTTTTGGACGTTTAGCTTTACGGCTCCACAGAAGACCTGGCAAAAAGTTGATCCAATCCAACCCGAAAAAACAGGGTTAGGGTTTTATATTTAGCTACCCAAATGTGAAAATGACTCGACCCAAGTCTACCTGAAAAAAATTGGGTTAGGTTGGGTTGGGTCATGAGCCAACCCGTTGATCCGATAGTCAAGTCTAATTGGAATTATTTATGCATTGTTAGATCTTTAATTTTTTTTTATTTAGTCTTTATTTTTTATTGTTTACTCTTTAAATTTTTAAATGTTTAAATTTTTTATTTTATATTTGGATTTTTAAGGTTAATTCTTTTAATTTTGACATTTTTCATGTAATTTTTTTTTAATTTCAATTATTTTTTGGATGATCTAAATTGACCCATAGGTCAACCCTAATCTGAACATTTAGGGTTAGGGTTAGGGTTTAGCATTTAACAATTCAACTCAAAATTCAACCCCGATCCGAAATCAACCCAAAGTATTTTGGCCCAACCCGAACCCGATCCACCCAACCCAATTGCCAGGTCTCCACTCCACCACCACCACAACAATCAACAGCCGCAAAATTGAAAGGGCCCACCCCTTTCAATCCAAACGGGAGCGTTGGGGGACACGTAACGTAACGTAACGATGCGCGCGTGTTGGTTGTCACTCGCTTCGTCTGCCAAACGATTGAGGATTCTATTCCATTTCTTCATCATTCCTTTCGACCATTTTCTTTGACACTATCCAATTGTCCATGACGAGCTCTGTCAGATCTACTGACACAAAACGTTGGCCACACACAGGAGATTGTAGCCACACATCGGGAACATCTATCTTGCCATGAAAAACAGCATGAAGTATGGTTAGCTTGAAACCAATTTGGAAAAGTTGAGTTGCGTTGGATTACATTGACATTGGATTGAAAAGTATGGTTAGATTTGAAAAGTCATGATTTGACTTTTGGTTAGGGCTGTTAATGGGCCAGGATGTCCCAATCTCGAGCCATATATTAAAATTTAAAACTTGATTTTTTTTTATAATATAACTAATTTTAATAAAATTGACAATGGAGTAGTAAATTATTTATATGTTAATAAATCAAATGTTTTTAATTAAAATTATTTTATATATTATTTATTAAATTTATCCTATTAAACATAAAATATAATAAAAATTATAATAAAGTTAGGACTAAAAAATAATCAATTTGGGTCTGAATCAATTGAGACCAGAACCTATCCAATTATTAATTGGAACAAAATCTCAGAATCAGAACCAATATGATAAGTTCAGTTAGATCAGTCCGATATACACCGACCCATTGACAGCCCTTACTCATTCACCAGAAAATTTTATCGAGTTGAAGTTTTTCCTGGCCTCTTTACGTATTTCAAGATCATATTAGCACCCATTAATCTAAACCAATCACCACAAATGTGGCTTCAGGCCTTTTTTTTATCTGGAGAACGTTATCTTCAAACATCCTTAGTTATGCCTCAAGTTGTGTTTCTTGAGATATAATTGTCTAGGTAAATGTATTTATTCATATTTTTTATTTCTTAGGTAAATAAAATAACGACTGTTTTAGCCATAAAAAGTCATTATTAAAAGGGATAATTTTGTTCCATCCAAGTGTTGGTAATTTTCCCGCTAGGTGGAAAAGTTATTTATCCACTTAATGGGTATCACTTAAACCCAGAGAAAAACCTCATATAAATCTGAAAAAAGAACATGGGTATTTTGGTCAATGGAAACCAAAACCTCATTGACCAATTTTTTCCCCTCTCAAAATCCAAAAATAAACGGGCCCTAAGAGTCAAGCTTGGGTGAACCACTTGAAATGGCTTGACCCCTTTTCCAATTCCATGTCGAACAAGAATAAAATATTTTGGGGGCATTCTTGCTTAAATCAGGCGGAAAGAATGTGCCAACTGGGTCAGTTGGAGGTCTTTGACTCGTTGTAGAGAGTGGAGACTACAGATGGGTTCTCGCTTCACCCAAGTTGGAGGGGTTATGGACTATGGTTATGGATAGGGGACGGACTACCCCATGAAGCCCAAAAAGGGGGGAATGGAACTGGGGACAGAATTGGATTAATCAGTTCCAATTCACCCATTTAGAGCAATTTCTTAGTAGAGAGGTATTGAAATATTATGAAATTTAAGCGTCCAATTTTGTAATTTAAGAAGATTTGAGTTTCACGGGGGGCTAGTCTTTTTGAATTCCAACTGCATGAATTCGGTTGGGAGAAGAATTCGACTCCATTCACTCCCTCAAATCCCACGGTTGTGGAAAGCACAGCTCGAGTGTATGCCAATATGCCACTGATGATTTATGGCGACGAGAGACTACTTAAACATCCCATGAGATGAGATCACCCTTGCTCTGATGGTCATAAGACTCATAACATCATATTCATATTACATTTATTCTAGCAAATGAACCGTCTTAACTCTTAAGCACGGGAAACTATTTGATTAAAATCTTAGAATTAAAAAAAATACATTTTTGATTGATAAATGTCAAATATTACCAACTTAGAATAGTCTCCATTGTTGTAGAATTTTTTAATTGGTCTAATATAAAAAACTTCATATGAACTATGATTCCACGTTTCTCAATCAATTGTACCTAATAACCAACGAGATCAGAAGGCAATCAAGTGGAAGCCTGGAAGGTGCTAATTCTGAGATTGCCCATGTTATATTCGATAATGAATCTGTTCCCACATAATACAAAAATGATAAAAGCTCATGTTGAGTTGAGTTGTGTAGTTGGATGTTAAGATGAAATTATAATTGCAGGGCTGAATTCGTGAACAAAACTTTGCATGCCAAACATCCCAATTTACAGATAAAAAAGTTGCATCTTGCGCGATGTCTACCATATCATTACAAGCCTTTGGTCAATAGAGTTCCCTCTTCACATGAAACCTCATCGAGTCTATCCAGAAAACCTTTTCGGCCTGTTTCTGTGAAAATTGATATCTTCAAAGGCATAGCATTTGTGGACGCAGCTTCAAATTTAGTCCACAGTTCCCTTTTCAAAGTGTTCTCACCAGGTTGTTTGCCAGTTCGGATGATGCTTTCTGACTCCTTCCACATTGGCGTGCTTTCTAGCACCCCTAGTTTTGAACAAAGTTCTGGAAGTATGAAAACAGGAGTGATAAATTCAAGTATGCCCGTTGTTCAGACTTCATAGGATACATTATAATCTGAAAAAAGAAAACGAAAAAGAAAAGCAAATTGATAATACCTTTATTACATGGTACTCTGGCTAAGGAACACTGCCCATACACGTCTTTCTCCCTTTCAGCTTTTGGATTTGTTTGCTCACTAAGCATGACATTGGATGAGTCTCTGTTAGCAGCTGGATCCATTTGTAATTTCTCTTTGGGTGGCTCCATTAACACACAAGTTTTTGGAGGTGATAAAAACCAACCCGGGGATGCTTCTATTTCTTTCCTTCCAATTCCCCATTTATGAGGTGGATGTGGCCCAAAAAGTTCAGGATACTTTAATGCCAAATCCTCTGAGACTTTGCTGCTCGATAGTTCAGAGATCTGGGACCCAGTAGAGTTTCCGATTCCAACAACAAATGGGGTATTAGAAATTTCATCATTGTTCTGGTAAGAGGATCTGGATATTGGTTCAAGCAACACACAAGACTGTGGAGGTGACATTTTTAAGCATGGGGTCATTAGAAACATAGACTGGTCTTTTTTTGAGAATCTTGGTGGAGAAATGGACCCACATGCAAGAGAATTTTCTATCTGGGTAGTATGAGAATTAGAACTTTTATTTGGTAGTGGCTTTAACTCTAATTCTTCCAGAAAATCGTCATTCATATTTTTAGAAGTGGTCAGTAATGAAGGTGAGCCAATAGTAGTATTAGGAGGGGGATCCGTATGGGTAATTCTTTTAAATACCAATGTAGATGTGCCTTGACTTTTGGAAGATAAAGCTTTTGATCTAGGTAATGGTGTAAGAAGAAATAATTGTTTTCCTCTCTCAACAGTACAGTCAGCACGCCAAGAAACAAGAGGTGATGGAGAGACAAGGGAGTCAACTTCAGGTTGTTTGGGACTGTCAACAACATTGCTTATTTCTTTACTTGCAGCACTTGCATCAACAATCACTTTACTTGCTAAAGGTTGTGCTGTCTTATTTTCAAACTCAACTGATGAACTGGAAAGAACCTTTTGGAATCTTGGAACCCATGACTGGATTTACAAAATACAAAAAAAAAGTGGACAAACAAAGCACATTACTTCAGTTCTGCAATAAAAATATAAGATTTTGATTCAATAAGGGCGCCTCCACATGATGAGAAACATTTTTAATATCGGATTGGAATGTACTTGACATCAACATACCCAACCTTCCATTGCAATTTGCCCCATATAGCACCAATCAACTCATAAAAAGGGCCTCCTCATGTGAAGAGCTTCTTATTGAATCAAGATCATAAAGAATATACAATTACTATACTACTAAAATCAGTTAGTAGAACAACCTTTAAAGAAGAACACACATCGGACAGGACATGGGTAAAAGATTCAATTTCTCCTCGCTCCTTGATAGTCAATTTAAGTTTGAATGCTTGCACAACCAATTCATCAATCTGCAAAATAAAGGGAATGGAAAATTGAAATAAATGCATCCATGGTTTGCATTGTAAAGAAATTAATAAGTGTAATAAAAAACCTCCAACTTTGTTCACTTTTTCCATGGCATGAATTCTACAAATGTGATATAAACCACATTGCATAAACATGATAGTAGGCCTTGGGAGACAAGGTATTACAAACACAGAATCAAAAAGTAATTTTATAGGCTTACCAAATTAAGCTTGAGATATTCCACAATAGAAATGAAAATGATAGTACTACCTTTTGATGATTGAAACTGTAACATGCAGTTTAGTTGCACAAGGATACACGTTGCTTTGCTTGTGATCTTAACCAGAAATAGCAGTTTTTGCAGGGAACTGCAGAATGACCCAGCTTAAGGATGTTTTACTTTGGTACAAGTGCCAAGTTCAAACATCCAGGATGTCAACTTGTAGAAATCATGGAACCTGAACCACATCTTCATTGCTAATCAGTGTGGGAAGTCTAAAAAGGTCAGAAGAGAGTACTTTATAAATTGGATTTGGAAAAAGCATATGACCATGTAAGTGATAAATAAAGGCATATGTCTATATGGAGTTGTCTTTCTGGTGCTTTTCTTCATCCTTCATGCCAAGAAAAAACTGAAAAAAGGATTTGACTATCTGAATCTCACGGGGTTTTCTCTTCTGTCTCTTTTTTTATTCTTGTCCCACCTTTGCCCATGAGGTTTCCTCTTTAACCTATTTCATTAGGGCCTATTTCTAAGATTAGAGTTTTTACTAGGTGTTGCATTTGAAGATTATGACCAGTAGCAAGTGCCAATTTAGGCTCCCCATTTGTTACCTATGCACCCAATGTGTGATTTCTTGCAATTCGGAGGAAGAATCTGCTTATGACATTATTATTTCTTGGTCAGTTGATACTAAGATTTATGAATACTTTTTTCCTCTCTTTGGTTCTAGGTAGCAGGTTCTAGCTAATATCTCAACAATATTTGATTTGACCTTTTCCTCTCCTCCAACAAAAAAGGGAAGAAGATATAGAGATGCACACAGGCAGATTTGTTATGGGATTTTTGGGAGAAAAGAATCTTAAGGGTCTTTCAACAAAAGAATCACAACCAAAAAATTGATAAGTATCATACACACTAAGATGGCCAATTGGATATTCACAAGAGAAGAGTTTGCACTTTGCAGATTTGTGATGGATGCTATTTTAAGTGCATGGTATAAGGTCTCTAGATCATCTTCTAGAAGAAGTATTCATATGCAAAATTGGCTTCTTCCATCTCCTTGAACTGTCAAATTAAACTTTGATGGTTGTTATTTGAGGAACCCAAAATTCAGGAGTTTAAGGTGTTCAGAAACAAAGATGAGGAGGTTCTTCATGTATGTCCAAGCTCAGCCAGTGTTAGAATGGAAATTAGAGCTAAGGTTTTAGCATTATTTCAAGGGTTAACATTAATGTTCTCTTTGGACATTTGAAGATTGGAGGTGGAAAGAGACTTTTTCAAGTGGTTGTCATCCAGATGAATAGTTAGGAGAAAGGACTTGGCAAATAAGATATTTTACAAAGCTAAAGGGTGTCAGCAAATGATTAGTTGGTTCTTTGGCCATATTGGGGGTGAATAGGAGTAAATGTTTACAGAACTGTTATTCCTTAAAGAAAGGGGTTTTGAGTAAGGGACCAAGTGGTTGGATTATATTAGATGCCTCCTTTCTCATGATATGTTGTCTAAAAATGCTAAGTAGAAATATATAGTTTTGATTTTTTTTTTTTTGAGAAAGGTAAATTATATTGTATTAACTGGGAAAAAAACCATACATGTATGGTCCTCCGTGCAAGTAGTTTCTATACAACAACATTCCTTTAAGGACCCCCAAAAAATCTGTATTCAAAAAAGAGGAAGGGAAGTCATCAGAACTGAAACATGAATGAATAGACAACCAAACTCTCAACATATTAATTGCACAATTGATAACCACCTCCTCCAGGTTAGGTTTCTGCTCAAAAATTCCACAATTCCTTTCAGACCAGATTGCCCACAAAACTTCTAGAGGCACCACATCCCAACAAACTCTCCCTTTCTTGGGCATTTCGTGCACCCACCACCCAGTTAGCATGGTCTTCACTGAAGCAGGAAAACACCCATCAACTGGAACAGATTTTCTAAAATGGTTCCAAACTTTATAAGAGAAGTTGCAGAATAGGAACAAATGATTCACATATACCCTATGCTCGTTACAAAAAGCACACTCCAGGTCTGGTAGATTAGTTTTGATTTTTCCTGGAAATATTGTACATAATTCTCGCAGAACTGACTCTACCATGGAATGAGCTATCACTTATAGAAACACAAAATGAATTTATCAAAATAGAGGCTAATATTAACTGTATCTACCATGGTAACAGAACAAGCCAACTAATAACAGTATCTGAGAATCAAAAGCAGCAGTAATCTTGGGTGAAAATGTGTGTGTGTGTGTGTGGCTAAGATGTAAGAAAATGTGGAAAAAGATAAAATGCCTTACCATAGATGTGAAAAGCATAAAACTGATAAAGTAAGTATACATTTTTTCAGAACTTCAGATGCTTTAGACTCATTGTAAAGAGGAAATTAGATATAAATAAATAAAAGTACAAAGCTGTTAAAAGTCAATAGTATTAGGGTGTGTTGTGTGTATACTGGATCCGGGAGGCTTCCTTTTAATTTTATTTCACCATTTGCATATTGTGATTTGAGTAATCAATCAATCTTACATTTGCTGGCATTGGAGGTACAGAGCGTTATGCTGTTGTTAGAAGAGAAGTGGATTAGAAGGATTGGCTACAATTTTCTTGAACCTTCTTGATAGGTGCAGAAGTTTTTTCTTTGTTTTTTAAAAGACAGATTTTGAGGTGCTTTACAACCCAGTTTGGCTTGGAACATCTGTCTCACAGGAGTAGGTTCTATTACCCAGTAGGTCATTTTGTGATGATGATGATGATTGTATCGTCTAGGTAAGTAGGTATGAAAGCTATACTTCTGTTGTCTTATGGTGTAGAAATTCAGAATTTGTGCTGGTATTTATCTTCATATCAAATGGTTTCCAATATAAATATCGGTAATTCGGTATGCATCTTGCTTTATTTTCCTTTCTTGCTGACCTTGTTCCATTGGCTATATCCAAATTCCATATGTTTTTTTTGGTTTTATCTTCAATCTACGTAGACCAATGAAAGCTTGGTTCCCCAGACAAAAATGTAAAAATAAATAAAGGGAATTATAAATAATCATTAAAACCCTAAGCCACCAAAAACTGCACATCAATTTACCAATCCGAAATTCAAGATGAAACTATTGTGCTAACAGCGCAAAGAAACTCAACGGTGAAAAAAGATAACGGATAACTTTGCACTTCAGTGAAGTCAGGGATCAACTTATTCAAAATTTGAAGAATCAAAAGATACAGCACGGGCCTGACTCGATGCGTAAAGAAGGAGTATGGTGAATTCAAGAGACGTATAACCACCTTCTGGTGATTTTTTTTTTTTTTGAAGGCCCTTCTGGTGAAATTTTAACAAAATCACGCTGTCTCTAACTAAATGGACCAAATGTCGAGAGGGTGTTAAAATTAAAAAGAAAAATAACAATAACAAAGGGAATCCTTTCCAAAAATCCGGACGGTGGAAAAGATATCAAGAAATATTACAGACGCTAGGATCTTTTGAATCTCAAATGGATGTATGCATGCCAACTTTCGATTTAATTTCTTGAAATGTGAAAAAAATGAATATATTGTTACCTGTTGGATGAGATTAGAGAGACCAGAATGGGCGAGGAGAAGACGATCAAGAGCGTCGTCGTCCTCGACCTTTCCTTGGCGTTGAGAACTTCTCTTGTTGGCTGGCTCCAAAAGCCTCCCAACATTGGAGACGTCCATCAGTGGTTTCCTCGATGACCTAGATTTGGTATTATTCTTTGGCATTTTGCTTCACAGAGAGGAGGATGGAAATTGAACGACGTTAAAGAGAACCAAGCTGTATGACTACACAAATTGTGGAGGCGGGCTGCGTTATAGGTCCTCCCTCAGTTCTCACTTCTCAGTATTTGAATTTCTCTGCGGAGTGCAGGCTCCAAAACGAGACGAAGCTTGTATGACTACCCAATTGTGGAGGCGGGCTGTGTCATAGCTTTTAAAAATTTAATGATCATATACTAAGGCACCCCTATACTTTTATCATATTAACTAAAACAGCCCTTATTGTTCTTTCCGACAAAAGGCTTTTATACTTTATATTTTCACTTAGAAAAGGGCATGGGATTGGATCAGGGATTCAGGGATGGGCAACAAACCTTACGGTCTCTCCCTCGTCGCAGTACATACCCGACACCCTCCCTCCAGTGATTATTGAACACGCCAGTGTTTTACTGGGGGTTTCGGGTTTGTCCTTCGGCAAATGTGATCTCCTTTTTCACAAGATAAAGTGGTTGTTGAAGGAATCAGAGAATCCCTCAAACATTTTAATTGGAAGCTACACCACTACCTGAACCAGTTTAAGGAATGTTTTGTATAAACCCAGAACCCAAATTCTCCCTGCTCATGTAATTGCCCAGTGGCAAAAATTTATAGCCTTTTTTTAGGGAATTTGTCTAAAACCCGTCATCATTTTTTACGAATTCTTTTAAATTCACTATAACTTTTCAAAACCTTTAAAACTCACCATGTCATTGAGATAACGATAACTTGACTAATGAACGTCATTAATTTACTATTTTACCCCTTTTTATTTTCGACCCATTTTGCATTATCCTGAAATTACCCCTCTTTGTTCTCCTGTACGCTCGCTCTCTTGCTCACTAATGGCGCAGGAGAATGTTGCAACTCTCGATCTCCAAAACTACAACTCCCGTTCAGTTCTTCCTGGGTCCATGATCCATTGGCTGGTCATTCGTTTTATTTTCTCTCATTTTCTTGTTCCCTTCCTCCTCTTCTTCTTTCTTTTTCATCGTGTTCTTATAGAAGGAGAAGCAAAGAGAGAGAAATGTTTCTTTGATTTTTTTATTGTTATTTTTATTAAAGATTTGGTTGTTTATTCTTCCAAATTCGTGGTCAGAGAGATCCCCGACGTGATTGTATTTGTGAGATCTGAGATAATTGCTTTCGGTCTTCCGCCACTAGTAACAGGTCGGACCACCTGAAGATGAATAGATGACTTTTCTTGAAGTAGTTATGAACTGATCATAGGGGTTTTGTTCTATTGATTGCCGGATAGATGAATCTGAATTTCTTGTAGTTGTTAGGGCTGTTTACGGGTTGGGTTGGGTCAGTTTACTAGTTTTTTTTCAACCAATTCGACCTGATCGGGTTACCTAAAGATTAAACCAAAACTGACCCTCTATTAAGCGAAACCGACCTGGTCGACTTGGATCGGTTTTGGCTTAAATATATGCATTTTCGAAATATATATTTCAGCTTTAAATATATGTATTTCGTAAATATACATCTTATATATAGCATTTCAGAATATATTTTCTGGAAATATATTTAAAACTGAAATATACATTTTAGAAATATATATATATATATATATATATATATATATTTAAAGCCAAAATGTATATATATAACTGAAATATACATATTATATATAATATTTCAGTGAGAATATATTTATAGATAACTCAGTTCGGTTTCAATATTCATGTGTGAAAACTGAAAACCGAACCGAATTATCAATTTACTCATCTTTACAACCCAAAACCGACCGGTGGTAAAGAAAAACCGGTCAAACCAACCAGTCGAGCCGAGTTGCTGGGTTTAGAGGCTTCCATCACTTGTTCGTCTTCTGACTTGGTAGACCAGAAATGGCTTTCTTCGGCTCCAGCATAGATTGTTGGGAACCAGACTTCAAAGAGTTCAAAGTCTCTATGTTCTCTCTTTCTCTCCTGGGTTACCTCTAAGCCAAGACAAAAACAAAGAAGGAACCATAGAGAGGGAATTTGAACTTTTACATTTTCACAATAGAGTAACCGAAGAATCTAATCCACTTTATTTCAGTAAAGGAAGAAAAGAAATGAAAATGTTGGCTAAGATAATGCCAATTAGGATGAAGAGGACTATAACCATTTGTGAAAGAGAAAACCAGCATTTGACGTTGCTTCTTCCCCCGTTTGAGAACATGAATAACCATTGTCGCTGCTGCTCCCATCATCTAAGAAGAATAGTCAGAACGGAACCAAAAGCACACCCTCGCCATTCTTCAACCCAAAACCTTGTCTGAACGAAAGAGAAAATCCATTGCCGCAACTTCTCACCATTGTCACTGCTTCTCCCTTCGCCTGAGAAGAAGAACAGTCAGAACAGAAGTCCATCTCAAGATACCTTTCAAAGATAGAAATTTATGGTCTCGTGAGAAGTCTAAAAATAACTATTTACTTTGAAGTCTAAAAAAATCTATTTACTCATTGTATTCACAGCCATGGATTGAGGTACAGAAAGTCTAAAAACGAGTGCAGAATCAGATTCTCCAAGTAATAACGAGTGCAGTAAAATCAGATTTCTTCGAGTGCCCTAATTAAGTAAAAATGAAAAAAATAATAATAAAGGTTAAATACCTGGTTAGAGGTTCATTGGACGTTCAGAGCAAGAACACTCTGGACGTTGAAGCAAGAAAGACTCTCGATGAGCGTTAACAAGCTAATTCACGATTCAGTGGCAGTTTGGTCATGAAACTTGCATTTAGGTTGACATGGACAACTTGGGTCAATGAACTTTAATGGTGTTTTAACAGATGGTTGAGTTTTGGAAAATAAAATCTCACTGACATGGTGAGTTTTGGACATTTTGAAAAATTGTATTGAGTTTAAGAGAAATATC
The DNA here is from genome assembly GCF_055504915.1 of Nelumbo nucifera. Classification (NCBI taxonomy): domain Eukaryota; kingdom Viridiplantae; phylum Streptophyta; class Magnoliopsida; order Proteales; family Nelumbonaceae; genus Nelumbo; species Nelumbo nucifera. The sequence goes on along the minus strand of NC_142654.1, from coordinate 6,737,228 downwards.
TGTCAGCCTGTTTTAAGCATAACTAAATATCATGACATTGCAAGATGTCAGGCTTTTGTTTGGAGTCTCATTAAAAAGTTGCCTTGCTGAATGCAAATTCAACTTCATTCACTATTATAAACAGTTGCGAGGGCAGTAGGAACAGAAGCATTTAAATTGACACCAGATTTTATAGCAAGTCCATGAATAGAACGAGTAAGATCAAGATGACCAATCGGAGAAAACATGGGGATTAAACCTACAATTGTTCTAGAATTAGCTTTTTCCACAGATACTAAAAATTCCCTAACGAGGCTCACTGCCAACTCGATCTTGCCATTGAAAGTGCACCCAAATATTAAAAGAAGGCTTTCAGGCTACAGTCCTCATCATTCAGATACGTGGCTTTTTCAAATTTAAACACATAGCATTTTCTGAAAAGTTGATATTAAAGCCCATAACCCACTACCACCATTCAGACAAGTGGCCTTCTCATTTTCTAGAAAGTTAGACACGTGTCAATTTCTGAAAAATTCCTACTAAATCCCACAACCCACTATCGGGCTACAGCTCCCCACCATTCAGACACATGACTTTTTCATTTGTTTGGAAAGTTAGATACGTGGCATTTTCTGAGAAGTTGCTAAAGCCCATAATCCACTACCACCATTTTCAATCCATTCAATAAAAAAAATGCAGAAAATGCAAAAGTGGTTATGCACAATCACTTTTAATCCATTTTCAATCTATATTCTAATAAATATTAGAAAGCTATTTTTTTAAATAAATACTTCTTAAAATTTTAATAATTATTTAAAATATTAAAAAATATAAATTTAACGTTACTGATTCCCCATACTTAATAAGGGATCATTCACTAGTTTATTCAAATAGGAATGTCGCATTAGATACCTCACTTCATTTAGAATACAAAGATATCAAAACCGGTGAGAACATGAACATGGGAAAGGAAGCCTGTCTTCATTGCAATTCAGTTGAGCGATTGTGTTTTTACTCGCATTCAGCCTCATTCAAAAAAGGGGCAGAATAGACTATTCAATTTTTCTATTTTTCTCTTCAAATGGCCGTCGGTCAAAGTTAAAATTGTCCATTAACCGAATCGAGTTATAAACCAATGAATGAAATCGCCTCATACATCTCCATCCAGGGCGCGTAATCTTGCATTTTTATGGGGTCATTTACTTACAGATCCCTATAGTTTCATCTATTTATCAAAACCTACCTTATATTCTTAAAAATGACTACCTTATAATTTACATCTTGCAAAACACCAATATAGTTTACAACTGTTTTACTTAATTGATCTTCGATGAAGAAGTGTTTGCATTTTCATTTGGGAATTGAGAATGATCAGGTGTAGGAAATGCGTATGGAAATAGGCCTAGGGTTTTTTATTTCAAAAATATCCTTAATAGGTCTCAATTCATACTCCAAATACTAGAGCTAATTAACATTTTTTTCTTTTGATTAATTTAGTTAAACAGGCGTTAGAGATTGAACAAAACTCCGAAGGTGAGCAAGAGATTGAGTTTCTCTGATTCCATTAGTAGTGGTTTTAGTTTTTTCACTCTCTGGAACGAATCTGATTGGAAGGAGACAGAAATGGAGATTAAGGAAGTTGAAGATGTGGAAGAGCATGCTAAAACACTAATAAAAAACTCAAAGAAAAGAAGTGGTTTACATGCAAGGGTGCTCTAAGATAAACCACTAAACGTTTCAGGTGTTATAGAGCAAATTAAGAATATTTGGCAGTGGCTTAAGGGAGAGACCCTGTTTGAAAGAGCTAGTGAGAACTTACTGTGGATTTTCTTTACCAGAGAAAAAGACAGGAAAAATGTGTTGAAGGATGAACCATGGGTGGTGAAAGAATATCGTCTCCTCTTGAAAGAATACCCAAATGACATCTATGGGTAAGAATCAAGGAAACTGGACATCCCTATAGGATACAGAACCAAGGAAATTGGAGCATTGTTGGCGTAGGAAGCGGGGGAGGTACTAAAAACAAGGCCTGAAGAAGACAAGAGGAAGAAAAAGAAAGAAGAGTGGAATATGGGGCTGAGGGTTAGGGTGAAGGTTGATATCAGGAAACCACTAGTGTTGGGTGCTAAACTCTGGAAGATGGAAAGAAGAAATGGTTTCCTTTCCAATATGAGAATCTGCCAACCTTTTGCTACAGATGTGGTAGGCTTGGACATATGGAAAAGGGGTGCTCTGAAAAATTGGATAATACCAAATCAATCAAAATGCTAATTGCAAATATCGGTGAACAAAGCCTGGAGGCGTCAAAGGTCTTTCACCAGCTACGGCCCTTGGTTGAGAGTTGGAGTTGGGCAGGAAGATGATCAGTTCCTAAATCTTGAAAAGAAGAGGAAAGATCAAAAAGAGAAAAAAAAAACAGAGATGAAGATCCAGCAGGAAGAAGCTCATGATAAAGAGGCAACTTTGATGAAACCAAGCAAGAGACTCCTGAAACCAGCTTGGCAGTTGAGGGTGATGGAAATAAGAGGGGATGGAAATCATGGAAGGAGTTCGTCGGAATCTCAACGCTCTACTGTCTCTGGCAACCTATTTCCGGCGAGGAAGCTCAAGCAAATGTGAGGAAGCATGGAAGAGTAGAAACTTCAATCCCGATCGAGTAAGTTTTTCCCTTCCAGGAAACTTTGCAAGAAACAAGATGGACTGCACTCCTGAAATCAACAGAAAAGGAAAGACATGTCTTTCCTTACACGTATTACCTGATATGGGAACAAGGGAAGATGTTGGCGTAAAGAAGGGAGAAATGCAGGTTTCCTATTCGAGAGAGTTAACAAAAGGTGAGCCAGAGATTGCGTGTGAGACTGGAGAACTACTTGCAGAAGCAGACAACCGAAGTTTAATAAGTCAAGAGATATGGGATGACGTGGTGGGTATGGGAAAAAAGCATGACCCGAGTAATCCAGATCCAAACCCGAATAAAAAAAAGAGGAGAACGCCTTAGTCTCTCATCTAGTCGAAGAAACCTGTAGAGAAAAGAGGAGTTGACAGCCGAATCTGGATGAAAACGAAGAAGAGGGAGCAAAACACAGGAAGAGAGACAAAGAGAACGAAGAACATGGTCTGGAAGGCATAGAAGGGGAGATCCTTAGCTACTTCAAGAGAGATATCGAGCAGCAAACACCAATGACAACAAACTGGAGCTGGACGGCGAACTGTGAACAGGTATGTTGAACCCAGAGAATAGATGACGAGCTATATTTATGTTACCATGATGATCAATCAGTAGATAGTTTGTCATTTGCAAATGTAAGAGGAAGAAAAAAGAAAAACTGAGAATAGGAGAACATGTTTTGGAAAGAAAATACAATAATGAAATGAGCACAAAGAAGGAAGATATATGAAAAAAAAAAGTAGACTGTGGAGAATAAACTCAAAGATTTTTTTACAAAGACAAAATAAAAAGAAAATTGGCAGAAACAATAAAGCTGAGAATAGAAGAGAAGGAATTAATGGAGCTGAGAACAGAAAAATTTCCTCCTATCATTGGAAAAAAAATTTAAAAACAAAAATAAGAGAAAAGAACATAAAAAATCTTAAGAATTTTAAAAAATTCTCAATAGCTAATTGCTCAATAAATATGGAATTACTTGGGCTTATGGGAGTTGACCCAAAACAACTCCCTCTATGGAAATAAAAGTCCTCTGTTGGAACTGCCAGGGAGTGGGTTCCCCCTCGACAGTTCAATCAGCAAAAGAGGCCCAAAGAAAAAACAAAGCTCAAATTATATTCCTTTGTGAAACTAAATGCAAACTTTTAGATTGTAGGAAGTAGTTTAAATACTAGAAGAATTGGAACTGCTAGGGTGTTGATGCTAGGGGGTTAGCAAGAGGTCTAGCTCTTTTCTAGGATGAGAGTTTGAGTATCCAAGTTTTAGCAGAAGATAAAAACCTAATTTACACCAAAATATCTGAAGAGAGCAATAATAAAGATTGGAACTGTACTTTCATATATGGAGAGCCAAACAGGAGCAAAAGAATGCGATTCATTGAAAAAATAAATTTCTTAGCTGAAAGAACAAGGGGATCTTGGTGTTGTATTGGTGATTTTAATATGTTGTTTAACCTGGATGATAAAGTAGGGGGTAAAGTAATTAGGGTTGGTGAAGTGAGGAGAAACAGAGCTATCATGCATGACTGGGGTTTAGAAGAAATTCTGAGTTCAGGGCCGAAATATACCTGGAATAATAAAAGGGACAAAGAAGCAAATATACAAGAAAAATTAGACATGGTTCTGATCACCTTTCAATATGCCTAGATAACCAACCATTCAGGTTTGAAGAAATGTGACATACCCACAAAAACTGTGCAGAGGTTATTAAGGAAGCTTGGACTGAAAAGTAAAGCAACAATGTTGATTTTATTGTTCTAAAAAAATGTAGAGAATTAAGTAGGATTCTGAGGAATTGGAACAAAAAAGATTTTGGGAAGGTGCAATAGTGGCTTGAAAGACTCAGATGAGAGCTTAATAGGGAGAGAGAAAAGAAAGGGTCAATTTATGATCAAGAAAAGATCAATCAACTTGAAAAAAAAAATCTAGATGAATGGATAAAAAGAGAAGAAATCATGTGGGCCCAGAAAACTAGAGTAAACTGGATTAATTTTGGGGACAAGAATACAAGGTTTTTCCATAACCAAACAATTAGAAGGAGAGCAAAAAATATGATTTTAAAGCTGAAAAATGAGTCTGGAGAGTGGTTTGAGGGACAAGAAAATATCAAATCATTTCCAACAAATTTATACATCTTCTTGCCCCACAGAAATTGAAATAGCCATGCAGGGAATCCAACCGGTAATAAATGAAGAAACCAATGAAAGCCTAGAGAATGAGGTATCAGAAGAAGAAATTAAAGAAGCCTTGTTTCAAATGGCCCCTAGGAAAGCTTCGGAGTCGGATGGGATTCCAAATCTCTTCTTCCAATCTTTTTGGGAATTGGTGAAGGAGGATGTGGTAAGGGATGTAAGAAGGTTCTTTAACACAGGTGAGATGAGTAGAAGTCTCAACACAACTTTTATAGCCCTAATCCATAAAATTAAAAATCCAGAAAATGCATCCCATTTCAAACCAATTAGTCTCTGTAATACTATTTACAAGATAATTGCAAAAATCTTAGTAAATATGATGAAACCAATTCTAAAGAAGATCATCTCAGAAAACCAAAGTTCTTTCATCCCTGAGAGAGCCATCTTTGACAATATTTTAATTGCTCATGAAGTAATACATTACATGACTCACACAAAAGGAAAATTTGGTTTCATGGCAATTAAACTGAACATGAGTAAAGCTTATGACAGTGTGGAATGGGATTTTCTGAGAAAAACCATGGAGAAAATGGGCTTTGGGGATAAGTTCAGGTCTTGGATCATGAGTTGTATGTCCACAGTTACTTACCAGTTATTAATAAATGGCTTCCCCTCAAAGAAAATTCACCCTCAAAGGGGATTAAGACAGGGGGATCCTCTGTCCCCTTATCTCTTTCTCTTGTGCTCAGAAGTCTTTTCATCAATTATTAAACAAAAAGTGACCCAAAAATAATTCTCTGGCATCAAAATCTGCAAATTAACTCCAACAATATCTCATTTGTTTTTTTTGCAGATGACAACTCTTTTTTTTCTTAAAAGCAAATTTTAAGGAGGCTAGCACTCTGTTGGAAGCTATCGACCTCTTTGAGAGAGCCACTAGACAACAGGTGAATTACCAAAAATCTAAGGTGTTCTATAGCAATAACATGTACCCCAAATTGAAAAAGATGATCTCAAATGTTTTAAAAATTAAAAAAGTGAACAAATTATCTATATATTTGGGATCTTATCCTCTTGTAAGTAGGAAAAAGAATCATATTTTTGAGCATATTGCTGAGAGGGTCTCAAATAAAGCAAAAGGCTAGAGGGGATCTCTGCTATCTCAAGCAGGAAAAGAGGTCTTTGTAAAATCAGTCTTGAGTACGGCTATCCCAATCTATTGCATGTCTTGCTTCCTATTCCCCAAAAGCATATGCAACTCCTTAGCAAAAAGCTAAAAATCCTTTTGGTGGGGAGATAAGGAAGATAAAAGAAAAATAAGATGGGTAAAATGGAATCAAATCTGTAAAAACAAAACAAATGGGGGCTTAGGATTCAGAGATCCTAGGGCTTTTAACCTTGCTCTGCTTGCCAAATTAGTATGAAGATTTTGTTTTGATACCACAAGCTTATGGACAAGAGTTTTAAAAGCAAAATATTATCTTGAGCACCATTTTACCCATGCAAAGCTTAGAAGCCAACCTTTATGGGGGTGGAGGTGTATTTTGGAATGAAGGAAAATTCTAGAAAAGAGTATCTGTTGGAAAGTGGGTAGTGGAACTAGTATTAAAGTTTGGGATGACCCATGGATTCCAAATATAAATGGATTCAAATTAATAGGGCCAAGGCAAGAAAATAGTGAGAACCTTAGATTGGTAGAATTAATCAATCAAGATAATAGAAGCTGAAACACTGAAAAAGTAAATTCTTGTATTCCCCCTGCATTTACCCAAAAAATCACAGAAATGGAGATTCCCTCAAATCCATGGGATGATAAATTAATTTGGCTAGGGAGTAAGAATGGAAAATTCTCAGTGAGGTCTGCTTACTTCCTAGCAAAACAAATACAAGAAGAAAATAAAAAATATAATGAAGACTCAATACAAGATGAGAATAAAAAATTTTGGAAACTTGTTTAGGGTCTCCCAATTGAACCCAAAATCAAACACGTCCTTTGGAGATGCTATGTCAATGGAATAGTAGTCAAAGAAAATATTGTAAAAAGAGGATTAGAAATCTCTAGTACTTGCGAAAGATGTGGAAAAGACCCAGAGTCAATTCTACATGCTTTGTTACTGTGTGATAAGTCAAGATGCATTTGGTTGGGGTTGGGCTGTGGCATCAACCCAAATTATGGCCAAAATTTTTTCGATTTCAAAGAGTGGTTAATGAATATTTTCCTTCAGTTAGGAAAGACCCATCAGGACAAATTAATTGAAATTGCTTTAGTGTTATGGGGAATTTGTAGGATAGAAATACGTGTTATTTTGAAAATGAAAATTCAAATCCCCTTGTAGTTATCTCCTTTATTTGCAGGTCAATAGTAGAGAGATATCATCTCTGGCAGCAGAGATTAGAAAGCTCTTCCAAGACTAGTAAGCTCAAGAAGACTCCTTTTTGGTTACCACCAAGTCAAGGGAGTATGAAAATCAATGTTGATGGTCATTTTTTGGAGGCAATTGAACAGGCATCTTTTGGCTTCATAATTAGAGACTATCAGGGTTATTGCTAGGGTGCAGGATTTGGTCCAAGTAAAGCTTCTTCGCCTCTCAAAGCAGAAGCTCAAGCCCTTCTAGAGGCAGTCTCTTTTGCAGATAGGATGAATCTTTCAAATCTGTGTTTTGAATCAGACTGTGATTTTCTTGTTAAAACGATCAATACCAGAGAAGGTTATGAAGATCTGGATATCCTCTTTTGTTGCAAGGATATTCAAACAATCATCTATAGAAGGAAATACAAGATTCAATTCTATCCGAGGGAAGCAAACTAAGCAGCACATATGGCGGCCAAATGTGGTTATTCAGGGATTTTTAAATCCAGTTCTGCAAGTCCTTTTTGTCTTTCTAATGTAGTAAACATGGACTTGGCCTTCTGTAATCGGCCTTAGTAGAGTAGTGTGTTTTTTTCTATTTTTTTCTTTTCTTTGTTTGTTTCTGCTAGTTTGGGAGCCTATTTATTTGGTGCATGTCTTTGTTGTATGTTTCTTTCTGCTTTTTATGGAATATGATCAATATTTTCACCGAAAAAAAAAATTCAAAACCATCAATTCATACTCCTCTCTAAAAAACATTGATACATAACGATTGCAAACTATAAGGGATATCTTAGTAAGATGCAAACAATATAATAGCCTCTAGTAAATACATGAAACAACATGGGGTTGATTGATCAATCAAACTATAAGGGGTGACCTCTCCAAATACTAGAGCTAATAACTCTTATCCAATTTGTTTATCCAAAATTTATATATATTATAAATTGGATCTGATTAATAATCAACTCCAAGATAAATTTTACACCATTGGATTTGATTAAAATCTAAGTCTAATTAAATACAATTGCTTTATATATGTATATATGTAATATAATTGTATATGTAGGCATTATATGTCATTATATAAAGCTTGTACGGTAAATCATAAACACTCCCTTGTATTATGGGGTCAGTGATAATTAACCCCCTCCCTAAACTTTCATTTGTGACAAAGACCCTCTGAACTTTCACTTTGCAATAAACACCCCCTTCATTAGGATTCGGTCATTTGACTTCAAAAAAATATTCTCATTTGGCTGTTCAAAGATTTTTAAATTCACAAACTACCATTTTCTTATTTATTTAAACAATTTATAATTTGGTCAGTTTTCTAAAATCAAAGTAATCATTTCCTCTACATCTCCGCCTAGAAATTCATTGTGTTAGCAAAGTCTCAATCACCTATGGCTTCTATGGTTGTGGCTCCAACAATTGGGCTCTCTAAAACATTCACTAGATTTGTCAATCAGTGATCCCGATTTGTGGATTACAACAAAAGCATTAAAGGTGTTGGATTCCTATGGACCAAACATAATTAAATTGGGTATTCAGTATTCCACACTATGACCCTTTGGCAGATGGTCCAAGGTAGAAGTGATTGAACCACAACAATGGAGGTTTTTTTGGGTTAGTTAGGATATAAGAGAAAATGGGTGAAAAAAGGAAATTAAAAAAATGTGTGGGTATTTTGGTAATTTTATTCCTTCCATTATCTAAGAATGACAATAGGGTAGAGAAGGAATGGAAGCCACTCCCCATCCCTATCCCCACTAGTGGGGGGAAGGTTAACCCCATCCCCACGGTTTCGCATCCACCCCACACTCGTTTGCCCCCCAAAAACATCCCACGGACTCACAGCGCACCGCGTGTCCTCCCACACGTGAATTAGACTCTCTCTTGCAGAGCTAACCCACTTCGCCCAAAAGGTCATCCCCTCTCAGACTCTCACTCCTCTCTCTCTCGAATTTCATCCTCACCTGAGCTTTTGAGCTTCCGTTTTCAGAACTGAAACCCGCCGGAGCTTGCTCCCTTCGAGTTCCGCTGGTCGACGCCGACGATCATTTCGACAGATTTATTTACCGGAGGTAAGTTTCGTTCTCATATCTATTTATTCTCAATTCTCATATCTGTGTTTTTATATGCAGTCATATTTGACACTTATTCATTGACTTGCAGGCTCATCTGATCCGATTAACTTCATCTTTGACACTTTTTAATCCTCATAATGTTTGGATTAACATTCTTGCAGCTTCAACGGCAACCTGTATCCCAGGATAGTTCATAGTCTGCACCTGTCCCTCCCTCTACACCCAATACAGCTTTAGCACTTGTTGCTGCTGCAAAGGCCAAAGGCCTTGCTCCTGTGGATGACCTTTTGGGCGAAGTGGGTTAGCTCTGCACGAGAGAGTCTAATTCGCATGTGGGAGGACACGCGGCGCGCTGTGAACCCGTGGGATGTTTTTGGGAGGGGCAAACCTGTGGGGGGGGCGGATGTGAACCCCATCCCACGGGGATCCCCACTCCCCATGATGTCAATCATTTTGTTTTGTTTTTATTTCATTTTAAAAATTAAAAATAAAATAGTTAAATTTTACAATCCTATTAAAAAAAATCAAATATATTAAAACATATTCAATCATATTTTTAAAAAATGAATAAATTATAAGAACCCTATATAGGATCAGTGACAAAGACCCCCTGTATTTTAATTTACGATAAAGGCTCCCTTAAACTTTAACGGTCCCCTCCATTATTGTTCCGTCAATTAACCTCAAAAAAGATTCTCATTTAACAATTTAATTTTTTTAAAATCACCAAACTACCCTTTTCTTGTTTACTTGAATGGTGAGAAGAAATCACCGACTAGATTGCCTGGATCATGCTCCGAGTTCCGTTCGCCATGCAAAACATTCCGAATAAGTGAGTGATCGAATTAAGGGACTGAATTTCTAATCAAATTATGTAGTTTGGTTGTTCATTCTTGATTTGCCATCGTTCAACAGATTATATCTTCTGTTTTTCTGGGTTTTGAAGCTTCTTCCCACTTGGGTTTCTTCTAGGGATCATTTCTTCTCTAGTCGCTGTCGTATCTATTAGAGGAAAGATCTCAGTAAATATTTTCTATATATTCTATAATTAATTGTAATCCCTTGTAATTAGTTGTAATCCCTTAACTTTAGGTAATTTTCCCATTATCTTTGTAATTTGGGTAACTAACCAATAATCACTCCCATGTATATATTTCTCACGTAATCAAAGAGAAAGCTAAGCCATTATTTCTTCCTCTCTGTATTCTCAATCTCAACATGGTATCAAGAGCCTAACTTCATCCTTGGGCCGTCTCCCCTCTTTTTTTTTAGAAAACCTTGCCTTCATCCTTTTTCTTTCTTTAATGGCGTCCGACATGTCTTCCTCCTTCACCAATGATCCCATCACCATCCAAAACACTCAAGATCCTCAACATCTCTTGCTCACCATCAATCTTTCCACCATCACCAAACTTTCTTCTACAAACTACCTCACATGGAGTCTTCAAATTCAATCCCTTCTACAGGGGTATGATCTTCATCACTTTATCGATGGCTCGCAACCGACTCCACCGCCTACCATCACCGTCAATGATGTTTCAACCCCAAATCCAGCACATACCACTTGGAAACGTCAAGATCGCTTAATCTTTAGTGCTCTCCTTGGTGCTATTTCTGTTCCCCTGCAGCCACTCATTGCCCGAACCACTACATCACGTGAAGCATGGACTACCTTGGCCACCACATATGCAACACCATCTCGTGGCCACATCAAACAATTAAAGGAACAATTGAAAAGATGCACCAAGGGCTCCAAATCCATTAATGAATATATGCAGGCTATCAAGATTCGATTCGATGAACTTGCTTTACTCGGTAAACCGCTTGATGACGAGGACCTTGTTGATCGGGTTCTTGAAGGACTTGGTGATGAATACAAGTCCATTGCAGATGCTGCCAATGCACGTGAGACTCCTATCTCCTTCGCTGACGGTAACGGCAAATCCAACGGCACATCCAACGGCACAGAAGAATCGTCACAATTGGTGCCCCAACTCGTCATCTTCCAGTTCCCCACAACATTCCACCACCACTGATCAACGCCAACCCAAGCCTTATCTTGGTCGTTGTCAAGCCTGTGGTGTTCAAGGATACACTGCCAAGCGCTGCCCCATGTTTCGACTCGTATCCCATCAACCATCACCGGCTCCCCATCCACAAGGCCACCAAGGACCTCACCCATCCACTCCATGGCAACCACGTGCCAATCATGCTGTTCTTGGCACCAACCCTACTCCTACCTGGCTGCTAGATAGTGGAGCATCTCACCATGTGACTTCTGACTTGAGTAATCTCTCTCTGCACAACCCATACCAAGGCACTAATGACGTCATGATCGGCGATGGCTCGGGTCTTCAAATCACCCACACCGGTTCCACCACTATACCTACTTCATCTCGTACCATTACATTACATAATGTCCTTTGTGTTCCCTCCATGAAAAAGAACTTAATTTCTATTTATCAACTTTGTATCAGTAATCATGTTTCCATTGAATTCTCACACTCTTTTCATGTGAAGGATCTCAGCACGAGGGCAATCCTACTAACGGGTCAACCTAAAGATGGCGTATATGAGTGGCCGGCCTCGTCTTCCTCTTCCTCACCATTACTTGCATTCTCCAGTGTCAAGACCACTTCGTCCGAGTGGCACTCTAGATTAGGACATCCATCGTTTGATATTATGAAAAACATTGTCTCTAAGTTTTCTTTACCACTGTCAAATTCATTTTCCTCTCCAAGCAATTATAATGCTTGTTCATGCAATAAAAGTCATAAATTCCCGTTTCATTATTCAACCTTAACCTCTTCTCATCCTCTTGAAATTATCTTCTCCGACGTATGGACTTCCCCTATTTATTCTGTTGATGGTTTCAAATACTATGTTATTTTTGTTGACCATTATACACGATACACGTGGTATTATCCACTCAAACAAAAATCTGATGTGTATGATGTGTTCATATGCTTCAAAGCATTAGTCGAAAACCAATTCAAACATTGGATTGTCACCCTCTACTCCGATAATGGTGGTGAATATCAAGCTCTTAAAAACTTTCTCTCCACCAACGGCATCTCACATCTCACCACGCCACCACATACACCGGAACACAATGGTATCTCCGAACGTCGTCATCGTCACATTGTTGAAACCGGTCTATCTCTCCTCACTCATGCATCCATGCCTCTGTCTTACTGGACCTATGCCTTTGCCACTACTATTTATCTCATCAATCATATGCCCACACCCACTTTAAATCTCTCTTCTCCCTTTGAGACAATCTTCGGCTCTCCACCCAACTACACCAAACTTCGAGTATTCGGTTGTTTGTGTTATCATTGGCTTCGCCCTTACTCTCAACATAAACTTGATTCTCGTTCCACTCCGTGTGTTTTTCTTGGCTACTCTCTCACACAAAGTGCCTATATCTGTCACGACCTGTCTACCTCTAAAACATACATTTCCCGTCATGTCAAATTCATTGAACAATCCTTTCCCATTGCCTCTCATCAATCCCATCTCCCGCGTCCCCACACAAGATGATCCATCACAATGGCTTCCACCGGTCACAATTTTTCCCACGACAGGACGCTCACTTATTACGCCATCCCCTGCGGATTCCCCGTGCAACAACCCATCTTCCCACACCAGAACAGCCAACCGTCCCCACTCACCTATAACAGTTGATTGCTCTTCCCCTGAACCAAACACCATTCCGCCCTCTCCTTCTTCTACTATCCTTCCTTCTCAACCCGCCAAACACACATCCCATGATCACTAGAGCCAAAAACAACATTCAAAAACCCCTCACCAAAATGAACCTTTCTACTGTTCTTCATCAATCCTCTAACCTTGAACCTCGTACCATTACCCAAGCCCTCAAAGATCCTAAATGGCGACAAGCTATGTATGATGAGTTTGATGCTCTTGTTCGAAATGGCACCTGGGATCTTGTTCCTCCTAGTTCTGTGCAGAATCTTGTAGGATGTAAGTGGGTTTTTCGTACTAAACGACTTCTGGATGGTTCTGTTGACAGGTACAAAGCCAGATTAGTTGCCAAAGATTTCATCAGCCCCCTGGAGTAGATTATCATGACACCTTCAGTCCAGTTGTCAAACCTACTACAATCCATCTAGTCCTAAGCCTGGCTGTCAGTCGTGGCTGGTCATTACGACAATTGGATGTTAATAATGCCTTTCTTCAGGGTCATCTTTTGGAAGATGTCTACATGGCTCAACCTCCAGGATTTATTGATGAAGACAATCCCATGCATGTCTGCAAATTAAAGAAGGCCATCTATGGACTTAAGCAAGCTCCACGGGCGTGGTACTATGAACTTCATCAATTTCTCCTTCAGTCTGGGTTCATAAACTCATATGCTGACAGCTCTCTGTTTGTTCTCCATTTCGGTGACACTACTATATTTCTCCTTGTTTATGTGGATGACATTATTGTCATAGGTAACAGTCATCATTCTATTCAATGCTTCATTGATCTACTGGCACAACGGTTTTCGATGAAGGATCTTGGTGCCTTATCATACTTTCTGGGTATTGAGGTTCTCACTACTTCTTCTGGTATGGTTCTTACTCAACGTCGCTACATCACTGACCTTCTTGCTAGGACAAATATGTCCGATACAAAACCTGTGGCTACACCTCTTGCTACAGATGGTACTCTATCTCTTTACTCCGGTACAACTCTCACTGATCCCATCGAATACAGGAATATTGTTGGCAGTCTCCAGTACCTTTGTTTAACGCGCCCGGACATTGCCTATGTTGTCAACAAGCTTTCCCAATTTATGCATCGTCCAACGTCTAAACACCGGAATGCTGCAAAACGATTGCTTCGCTATTTGTGTGGTACATTGACTCATGGATTATTTCTTCCTAAGGAAAATCCACTATCTTTGCATGCCTTCTCTGATGTTGACTGGGTTGGCAACAAAGATGACTATACTTCCACAAGCGCTTACATTGTTTATCTTGGTCGTCACCCCATTTCTTGGTCATCCAAGAAACAACGTACAATTGTCCGATCGTCAACCGAAGCTGAATATCGATCAGTTGCTGCTACTGCTTCTGAAATCAATTGGATTTGTTCTCTTCTTACGGAACTTGGTGTTACTCTTCCCACCTCCCCGGTCATCTATTGTGACAATGTGGGAGCTACTTACCTCTGCTCCAATCCAATCTTTCACTCACGAATGAAGCATGTAGCAATTGACTATCATTTCATTCGGGATCAGGTGCCCTTTGAGTTGCTCATGTCTCATCTGAAGATCAATTTGCTTACGCCCTTACAAAACCGCTTGCTCGTAAGCGCTTCCATATGCTTCGGGTCAAGATTGGCGTCTCCTCCGGAGCTCCATCTTGAGGGGGCATATTAGAGGAAAGATCTCAGTAAATATTTTATATATATTCTATAATCAATTGTAATCCCTTGTAATTAGTTGTAATCCCTTAACTTTAGGTAATCTTCCCATTATCTTTGTAATTTGGGTAACTAACCAATACTCACTCCCGTGTATATATTTCTCACGTAATCAAAGAGAAAGCTAAACTATTATTTCTTCCTCTCTATATTCTCAATCTCAACAGTATCTAGCTCAGCCCCCACTACTGTACAAAATGCATGAAGGAAGTTGAGAGACGATACTAAGAACACTAGAGGCCCCATACGAAATGGAAGAATTCCATGTAGATAGCATCGTAGTAGATGAGGAGGATAGTGTAAGCCATTGTCTTCAAGTGTGCTTAGAAGACAATAGCTAGCTACCTGAACTAATTAATTAAAGTAACAGCCATATAGCTGCAGAGACAAAATAACAAGATTGAAGTGGCCTTTAACTGGGTCAACCGCGTGCCAAGGCTTCTCTGAGGTCGACACCATCCCAGTTGATGAACTGGGCGCAGGGTTTGGACAGGCTTTCGATGCACCCAGTTAAAGGCTTTTGTTGAATGCGTGTTCCCTGTATCCTTGAATGAGTCACAGCTGAAGGTGTAGATTTTTGTGAAGCTACTCCCAATTGTCTTTGCTTGTTTTGCTACTGTTGCTTCTGTTGTTGCGGATGATGGTGGTAGTAGTATAGATGTTGACAAAAAATTAAAAGATGAGAAGCAAATGATATGAAGAAGAAGATTATGGCATTAACGGTCAGTTTGGAAGAGAGAGACAAAGACGTGCACATTGTAGCACATCACGGACATGTTCTACTTTGAGGATCGACATCCCTGGGCATGGGACATTATGAATATTGGTTCTGTCTTTTTATAACATTTATGGAAGTGGAATCACATAATTCAAGTGATCTTGTCACCATGGGACATTAGGACAAGCTTTTCTGTTGAGCGCATGCAAAGATCTATTGCAGAAGCCCATCCGGCACATCCCCATGAAACAAATTTTCTTGGTCAGAACTTAGAAATCATCAATTTCAGTAGGCCAATGTGATGGTTCAAATGAGACATCTAGGATTTGAGTGATTGGTCTAATCAATCAACATTGAGGACAGAAGGTTCGGTATCCTTTCTTACAACCATGGTTGCATTGTATTAAATAGAGCATGTGAGCAAAAGGGTTGAATACCGGAGAGGAGGTTGGAGAAGATGGAAGTCTTAAATTAAGTTTTAATGGTGGAAAAGAGAGGCTAGTGGGTACTCTCCCACCATCTTTGTGATATTAAAAAATGTTGGGGAAGTTACACTATAGTAGCAGAAATGAGTGTAAAACCAATCCTAGGACAACAAATCTGAACTGGAGTGGGCTTAACCAAGCCTGCAGCTTCTTTGCAGAATTCAATTTTGTCTCTAGGCAATGACTTTGTTAACATGTCTACATCATTCTCATCAGTATGAATCTTCTCAATGTTCAACAACTTCATATCCAATACATCCCGAATCCAGTGGTAACTTACATCAATGTGTTTGGATCTTGAGTGGAAAGTTGGATTTTTAGAGAGATTGACAGCACTTTGACTATCATAATAGAGAGCATATCATTCTTGCTTCATGCCCAATCCTTGTAAGAACTTCTTCAACCATAGGATCTCCTTACAGGCTTCTGTGGCTGCAATGTATTCAGTCTCTGTGGTGGACAATGCAACACACTTCTAAAGTTTGGATTACCATGAAATTGCTCCCCCTGCAAAAGTCATTAAGTATCCCGAAGTGGACTTTCAGGAATCAACATCACCAGCCATGTCTGCAGCAGTGTACCCATCCAACATGACTTTACCATTCCTGAAGCATAAGCATATCTGAGAAGTACCTCTGAGATACCTGAATATCCATTTTACTGTTGTCCAATGTTCTTTGTCGGGGTTAGAGAGAAGCCAACTAACTATACTAACAGAATGAGCAATATCTGGCCTCGTGCACACCATAGCATACATTAAACTGTCAACTGTCGAAACATAAGGCACTTTCTTCAATTCAGCTTTGTCTTTCTCACTTGTAAGACATTGTTTAGTGTTGAGATTGAAATGACCTACAAGTGGAGTAGTCACTGGTTTTGCATTGCTCATGTTGAACCTCTCAAGAACCTTTTCAATATATTTGTGTTGAGATAATCATAACTTCCCATTCTATCTATCTCAAGAGATCCTCATACCAAGAATCTGTCTAGCCGGTCTCAAGTCCATTGAAAAAGACTTGCTAAACTCCTTTTTTCAACCTGTCAATCTTGTTAGAATCATGTCCAACTATCAACATATCATCAACATAAAGCAAGAGAATAATGAAATCACCATCAGAAAATTTCTTTACAAATACACAATGATCTGAAGTGGTCCTAGTGTACCCATGAACTGTCTTGGTGCTTGTTTCAACCTATACAAGCTTTTCTTTAATCTGCACACCAAATGTTCTTTGCCTTTTTCTTTGAATCCCTCTGGTTGTTCCATATAGATTTCTTCTTCCAAATCACCATGAAGGAAGACGGTCTTCACATCAAGCTGTTCAACTTCCAAATTTAGACTTGCAGCTAGTCCACGCACAACTCGAATAGAAGACATTTTCACCATAGGAGATAATATTTCTTCAAAGTCGACACCCTTTTTCTGATTTAAACCCTTCACAACCAACCTTGCCTTGTATTTTAGTTGTGAGCCACTCTCATCAAATTTCAATTTATAAACCCATTTGTTTTTTAGTGCCCTTTTCCCCTTTGGTAATTTCACCAAATCATAGGTGTGATTCTCATGCAAGGATTTTAATTCCTCTTGCATTGCTTTCAGCCACTCATCTTTCTTGTCATGTGACATAGCCTCTTGATAAGTCTCTAACTCTCTCCCATCTATCAGCATCATATACTCATGTGGAGGATACCTAGTCGAAAGTCTTCTCTCTCTAGTTGATCTTCTAAGCTGAGCTTGTGGTGAAGGAACTGGAGGTACCTGTTCATTCTATACTTCCTCTGTACTTTCATTTACAGGAGTTTCATGACTAACTGTATCATCCTATTCATTTGGTACAGCTCCCCCCGTGATCACCATCAACTGTAGGTGGGAAAACCGGATCCAAGTTAATTGGAACATCAACAAAGAATTTTGGCTTCTCAAATTTCTCTATATCTTCAATTGTTTGATCCTCAAGAAATACAACATCTCTGCTTCTGATCACTTTTTTGTCCACTGGATCCTATAACCTGTACCTAAACTCTTCGTACCCATAGCCTAAGAAGATGCACTATTTAGCCTTGTCATCAAGCTTGGATCTTTCATCTCTAGGAATATGAACAAATGCCCTGAAGCCAAACACTTTCAAATGACTGTATGATATGGCTTTCCCTGTCCAAACTCTTTTAGGAGTATCCCCATTCAAAGGAATTGAAGGAGAAAGGTTGATGAAGTCAAATGCAGTTCTCATAGCCTCACCCCAAAAGGATTTAGGTAACTTAACATGAGAAAGCATGCATCTGATTCTGTCAGTAATTGTTCTGTTCATTCTCTCTGCTACTTCATTGTGTTGAGGAGTCTTAAGAATACTTTTCTCAAGTCTAATACCATGGATCCTACAATATTCTTTAAAATGACCCCTATATTCACCACCATTATCAACTCGGATGCACTTCAACTTATTCCCTGTTTCTCTCTCAACCTTGGCATGAAAATACATGAAAGCATCCAACACATGATCCTTAGATTTCAATGCAAATGTCTACACTTTTCTGGAGTGGTCATCAATAAATGTCACAAAATATAATGCACCACCAAGAGATTTATCTTTCATGTAACAAACATCAGTGTGAACTAAATCTAAAACATGAGGCTTTCTAGATGGAGGAAATTTATGAAATGCAACTCTACTATGTTTGCCAGCTAAGCAATGTACACATGTTTCAAGAGGCATACATTTCACATAAGGAAAAAGATTTTCTCTGGAAAGTATCTGAAGCCCTTTTTCACTCAAATGTCCAAGTCTCCGGTGCCAAAGCTCAATGGATGAATCATGAACTTCATTCACCTCTCCTTTGCTCAACCTTACTTGCATCACATAAAGGGTATTGTGCTTCTTTCCCTTTGCCACAGTGAGTGAACCCCGGCTAAGCTTCCATTTTCCATCACTGAAGGTGTCTGCATAAACCTTCATCATCTAATCTGCCAATGGAAATCAGATTTAGGCGGATATCAGGAACATGTCTAACATTCTTCAAAATTAATTTGCAACCAGTATTGCTATCTAGACAAATGTCTCCCATGCCAATAATCTTGGATGCACCAGCATTCCCCATACGAACATGTCCAAAATCACATGTAGTGTAAGTTGTGAAAAATTCACCATGGGGAGTAACATGAAAAGAAGCACCCGGATCTATGACCCAATCACTGTTTTGGCATGCAAAGTTGACATAATTATCATCACAAACAATAACAACATCACCCTCGGCTGCAACAGTTGTAGTATCTTTTTCTTCATTCTTGCCTTCACCATTCCCTTTAGCTTGTTCTCTTTTGCAGACCCTGCATTCATTTTTGTAATGTCCCGATTTATTAAAGTGATGATAAATGATATTTTTCTTGGACCTGGACCTTCCTCTGGATTTATCATATTTGTTACGGGGACCTCTGCTCTTACTTCTTCCCTGTCTTTCTTTCTTTTCTGTCACAAGAGCTTGAGATTCTGAGTAAGTCCCTTGTTCTTTCCTCCTAAACTCTTCATTCAACAAAGCATCTTCGACTGTGCCAATGGTTACTATACCATTAGGGGCTGAATTACTGACTGAAACCACCAAGGTTTCCCAACTGTTAGGCAATGAACTATATAACAACAATGCCTGTACTTCATCATCCAGATTCAATTTCATAGTAGTCAATTGATTTATCAAAGCTTGAAAATCACTCAAATGTTCAAACATATTAGTCCCATCTTTATATCTCAAGTGTGCAAGTTTTCTAATCAAGGTAGCCTTATTTAAACCCGTTTTCCTTTCATACATAGACTCTAATTTTTTCCATAAAACATCAGCCCTAGTTTCTTGTGCAACATGGTGAAAAATACCGTGGTCGATCCACTGTCAGATTTGGCCTACAGTTTTCCTATGCATGATTCCCCATTCATCACTTGACTTGTCATTTGGCTTTGCTTCATCACCTCTTATGGGTAGGTACAAATCTTTGCAATAAAGAATGTCCTCCATTCTGGGTTTCCAAATGGCATAATTCGATGAAGTCAATTTTATCATAACACCCGAGGATTCCTCTATTTTTATCAACACAAACAATGAATTTCAACCATCCTGGCTCTGATACCGCTGTTGAAAGTTACACTATAGTAGCATAAATGAGTGTAAAACCAATCCTAGGACAACAAGAACCTTTCCCCCAAGTTTGTGTGTCAAAATGGGTTTGCCAACAACAATAATAAGTAAACAATTCAGCCAAGTAACAGAAAAATAGATAACAATCACCACACAATAGCACACCAGAATTTTTACGAGGAAAACCCCAAAATCGGGAAAAAACCACGGGACCTATGGTCCGTAAAAGTCTTCCACTAATTCAGAAATTAATAGGTACAATAGTCTTCTTTAGTTGCAACTAGAGGCTTACAAACATCAAGGAAATAATCCTTGACTCACAAGAACAGCATTAACATCACCAAATGCAAGGTGGATACAACACAAACAGAGGTTTAGATCTCACCAAGTTGCTGTAAATCTGAACTGAGAAGTAGAGAAAGGAATAATCATCAAATTTGAACTAGAGTGGGATTCTTAACTCCAACACTTAATATCATCAAGAATGGGCTTGAAACACCTTCGAGCTTGGCCTTGAATGGAGCAGAAAAATCAACTCAATTCTTCTCTTTCTTTACAAACTTAAAAAACCCAGAAAAAAAAACCTCGGTTCTATGATCGGATTTTTTTTTCAATATCTCCAACTTGGTGGGGTGATTTTGTTTTCTTGTAAGAGACGACCACCACCAATAAGTAGTTTAGGAATCTAGTGTATCTCATTGCCGTTCTCGAATATCTCACAACCGAGGTGTTGGAATTGGTTGGGAACACGGTGAGGGATAACAAGAAGATGAGAATCGTAGCAAGACACATTCAATTGACAGTGAGAAATGATGAAGAACTCAGCAGGTTGCTTGGTATGAGATCATATCTCCACCCCACAGCACATCTCCGTCGTGTATTGGGAACATCTGCCGATAATGACATTATTGATTCTGGTACATCATCGGGAGATATTCTCAATACATGGGGGAGATGTGCTGTGAAGCATTGTGGGGCGGAGATGTGATTTCGCTTGGTACGGTTACGATCGCAAGCGGTGGTGAAATGTCCAACATCCACAACTTGTTGCCGAACAAAACCGGGATTGGTTTCTTCTAAATCTGTCTCTGCTGATGATGAGTAGGGAGCTCACATCCTCTCCGTCGGGGTTACATAAAAAAATCTGCAACCTCGAATAACAATCCACCATGTCACGTATTGTAACGGAGGGGTGGAAAAGTCGTAGTTAACAGCCGTTTTGGCCAAAAATAAATAATTTATTATGTTGTAAAAATTTGAACACCCGCCCAGTCGACTCTTTTTGTTTTTTCTTCTTCTTCCCTACCGGTCTCTCCCTCTCTCTTCCCCATTTTTGTTTTTTCTTCTTCTTCTTCCCTCTTCCTCCAAATCGGCAAACTAAACACTCAGACCGGGTCGCGGCTTGCTCAAAGGAACCCGTTGCAACCACCGGACAAGGTTCTATGAGAAACCGCCGGTGAACCACCAAAGCCACTGCAATCACCTCTGCAAACGTGAATTTCTGCTGATTTTTTTCCTCGCCAATATCATTCTTCCATTGTATTCTATTCTCACTCTGAGCAATGAGTTAAAATCTTCTTAAAAAAAGCTTTCATTGCCGATTACCATTGATGATGAAGAATCCAAAAAGAGTGATATGATGAAGAACTAAAATGCATATATATATGCACATCAAATATTTTTGAGGATACCTTCCTTCGTTCTCCTTCACCCTAATGTTCGTCGCTCAAACCACTACAACCACAACCCGCCGGCAGCTTGAGGACCAACGTCTCTCTCTCTCTCTCTCTCTCTCCTTTATTCTTATCTCCCTTGCCTCTCTCTCCCCTCCTTCGTTCTCCTTCAACCACCGTTGTCATTATCCGAACCAAATTCAGGTTACTGTTTTGTTCAACAAGAAGCTTTTGAAGCAGAGCCGATAGACATTCTAATAATGATTACTTTTGAAGAGATAAGGATGGAGTTCTGTCATTTTGGAATTAGATTGCCTTCTGTTGTTCCTCAGTCATGTCTTCCTATTTTAGATGATATCAAATATTTATGTGACAATTAAGAAAAGTTTCTTGTGTTTATGAAAAGAGCTGCATGTAAGTTTGCCATTTAGTGTCTCAATTTGTTGCTTTGATCATTTGAATTTGAACTAGTCTTTGTTACCATAATGAAATGTTATTTCTATCCATTAATAAAAATCCAAGTTGATTATTGCTATGGGTCCTCTTTTATCTGGGATGCATTCCACGATGGCTTATTAACATCCATTGACCCATGAACCTCAGCCCCCAAACAGAGACAATCTCCTATTTCTTACCAGTCTCAAGTTCGTTGAAAACAACTAAAACTAAAGTTGTATCAAAGAGAATACAAGCCATTTATGTTGGACAGTACAAGAACGGTTGGAGATAGAGAAGACCCAGCAAGCTTTACAATGTCTTTCAGCACAAAAAAGAGAAAAAAGTAAAAAGAATAAAACTTCGGACACAATGTCTAAGGTTCTTAAACAAATGCTATTTATCGGACTTGGGGAGAGAAAAACGTTTGTGGGCCTCAAACCACTGGTGGTTGCGCTTGTAGTGGTTCGGCGATGAGTGTTGGGTTGAAGAAGAATGAATGATTTGCTCTAGCTTTGGCCTATTTTGTTTTATTTTGTCACGCTGCTTTACTAGAGAAGGAGAACGAAGGAGGGGAGAGAAAATGACTTTGGAAGTTTGGAGAAAATGAAGGCGGTTGCCAATTTGGAGGAAAAGGGAAGAAGAGGTGTTCCAGTTGGAGTGTTGGGTTACCTATTTGGACGAAGAGGGAAGAAGAAGAAAAAACAAAAAGGAGAGAGATACCGATCGGTAGAGATTGTGTGTACCGGTGGCACAACCATCCCTGGTGAACGGTGGAACAAGGAGAGGAGCAGAGGAGGCATGACGAGCCAGAGAAAGAAAGAGGGGTTCGCATCTGCCCCCCACATACTTGCCCCCCAAAAACGTCCCACAAAACCGGAACGCGACGCGTGTTATGACACACGTGCATTAAGCGAGACGCGTGCGGAACCCATTTCACGCCGTCAAATGCACCTCCGTTAATTCCTCTCTTGCCCAAAAGCATTTCTTCTCCCATACTCCTCCATTCTATTTCGAACTGAAACTCTTGGTGCCAGCCCCCTTTTATAACCCACTCACCGGAGATTAACTCGGTTGAGTTCCGCCAGCCATACCAGCAAGAGGTAAGTACTCTATAAGTTTTTCTCATTTCTTATATATATATATATTTTGTTTTTTCTCATTCGTTTTCTAACATTCATAGATCTGAACTCGCCAGAGTGGGAGCCTCCTAATGCCGTTTCAAACCCTTGACACCCCTGGAATTCAAAAGCCCTCCAAAATTCGAAACTCTCCGATCATAAGCAATTATAATTCATAATGGTAAACAATTAAAATTCATAATGGTAAACAGTAGTTTGGAAGGAAACATAACTGTCATGCTAGGAACTGTTGGTGTGTTTCAACACTTTGACTATAAGAGGATATGGCTGACAATTTGTGTTGATGCAGCATGGAGCAATCTACATCAGATGAAGTTTAGGAGCAGGATTATAAAGAGAGAAGCCAGAGGTCTGAGTTCTTTCAGCAGTTGGTCCTATCAACCATTTTCTAAAACCCTCTGCAACTTGAGCAGGTTATCAGAAAAAGTACCAAAGAAATGCAGTGATATCTTCGAAACACCTTGTTTATTGCTCATGTATGCATTTAAGTAGTTGTTATGTCTGGAAGAGGGGTTTTGGTAATAGCCAAAGACCAGCAGTATTTCTACTGTTGTAGAAAGGCAATGTATATTTATCTGTATATCTGTAGTAGCAGGAGTCATAGTGTTGTGTAGCAAGTACTCAGTAGATATATACTCTCATTAGCACTGGTGCTCCTTTAAATCTTTGCTTTCCATTGCTGTTACATGATCTCTGCAGATATGGCTTCTAAGTCTAAGGCTGCATTTGGCATTCCTTGTTTTAAGGATTCCTTTTTGCGATTAAAATGCCCCAACGCCAAAAAGAGGTAAGTCCTTGAAATAAGGAAAGGCAAATGAAGCCTAAGACTTAAAAAATTTTACCATTGTTGAAACCAATTGCCTCTTCCGAGAGAGAGAGAGAGATCGTATTACAGTGTAAATACTAATAAAGAGAGATGGAATATTGACAAAGAACCTTTAATATTTCATGAGAGAATACATGACAATCATTACAAAGGGAATTATGATCAAATTCATTTGTCGCAACTGATCTCTCAGCTTCAGCAGCGTCCTCTTCTTCCGCTGCCTCTGCTTCACCACTGGATTAGAAGCCAATACTGGTGGTGCAGCAACAACAATATAATCTTGTCTTCTTTTCTTTCTCTTGTGAACAAAGCCGTCATCATTGCACAACTCCCACTCCTCCTCCTAGGCTGTTCTAGCCATGGCCAAGCACCTCAAGTCAAAACTCAAATTCCGGAGAGTTTTGAATTTTGGAGGGCTTTTGAATTTCGGGGGTGTCAAGGGTTTGAAATGGTGTCAAGAGGCTCCCACTCCGTTGGGTTCAAATCTGTGAATGTTAGAAAACAAATGAAAACAAAAAACAAAAAAAAATATAAGAAATGAGAAAAACTTACAGAGTACTTATCTCCTGCCGGTATGGCCATCGGCGTTGACCGACGGAACTTGACCGGGTTAATCTCTAGTGAGTGGGTTACGAAAGGGGGCCGGTGCCAAGAGTTTCAGTTCGAGGTTGAATGGAGGAGTATGGGAGAAGAAATGCTTTTGGGCAAGAGAGGAATTAATGGAGGTGCATTTCATGGCATGAAATGGGTTATGCATGTGTCTTGCTTAATGTAAGTGTGTCATGACACGCGTCGCGTTCCGGTTTTGTGGGACATTTTTGGGGGGCAAGTATGTGGGGGGCAGATGCAAACCCAAAACTCCTTCAAATCAGCCTATTGACCCCCACAACGTCCCATAGCACATCTCCACCGTGTATTGGGAACATCTCCCGATGATAATATCAGAAATGATGATGTCATCATCGGGAGATGTTCCCAATACACGGTGAAGATGTGCTGTGAGACGTTGTGGGGGGCTGATTTGATCTCATCTAATAATGATAAAAAAGGTTTGGCGGGTATTCAAATTTTAACAAAATAATAAATTATTCATTTCAGTCAAAACGACCATTAAATATTCCTTTCCACTGCTCTATTACGTTAAATGACGTGGTGGATTGTTATTCGTGGTTGCAGATTTTTTTCTGCAACCACGATGCAGACGATGTGAGCAAAGTTAGATTTGCTTTTGCTTTTTGGATAGAAAAAAAGGGAAATTGTCTAAAACTCACCATGAATTTTCAACATTTCCCTTAAACTTACCTCAACTTTTCAAAATGTCTAAAACTCACCATGTCAGTTAGTTTTTATTTTCTAAAAAGTCACCTTCCGTTAGTACACCATTAATGCTTCTTAACAGAGGTGTCCATGCCAGCATAAATAACAATTTTCATGATCAAATTACCCTTGAATGGCGAGTTAGAGGAAAATGGTATTTTTTTAGTTTTCAATTTTCTTTTTTCTGGCATTTTTAGTGTTTTGTTATAATTTCCAATGTTTTTTTATAATTTCTGTTTTTTTTTTTTACATTTTCTGCAATCTATAAATTTTCCTGTATTTTTTGTTATTTATTTGTAATTTCTATGTTTTCTATAATTTTTTGTGTTTTTCTATAATTTTTACTTTCTGATTTTGTTTTTTGAATTTCTATAGTTTCTAGAATTTGAAATAATTTTTCATTTTATTTGCATTTCTATAATTTTTTATATTTTTTAATTTCTATATTTTTATATATTTTATATTTGAACTTTTTCCTTTTTTCATGTCTAAATATCAAAATGGTACTATGTTAACACCCGTTATTTTATATTTTTCTATGAAGGTTAAAATGATAATATATTAACGCTTGTTAGTCTGTTTAACGTCAAGTTAGTGACATGGTGAGTTTTAGACAATTTCCCAAAAAAAAAAATTCCATTGGATTGATAATTTAAGAGAAAATGTCTTTTAAAGAGAAAAGTGTGTTTTTTTTTTCGAGAAAAGGGCAATGAAAAGAAAATAAAGAAACTTCTAATGGATATTTTGATAATTTAATGGATTTTGTCATCTAACTTTAGATAGATAGATAGATATGTGTGGAGTGCTTTCTCCCTCCCTACCCTGCCCCCACCAATTCCCCATCCCCATCCTCATGGGAGAAAATCATCACCATTCTCGCCCTATTTAGGGTGGTTACCATGGGGATCAGGGAAATAGGGAAATTACCATCCCTATCGGCATATAACTTAATAGCTAAAGGGTATTTGCCACTATGTAAAAGTTAAGGGGGTATTTGTCCCAAAAGAAAGTTTAGGGGGTAATTGTCACTAACCCCATGGAATGGGGGTCTTTGTAATTTACCCAAGTTTATAACTAATTAATTGGATATGTATATTTATATAAACTAGTAAATATGCATATGCATACATGCTAACTTTAAACAATAATAATTTCAATATCCTTATTAGAACCCATTAAGAAGGATAAATAACTAAAGCATGGTATGCTAGTGAATTTGAATTTTGTATTTTATATCCATCGTTAATAATAATGTTTGTTATTATATATATATATATATATATATATTCTTTAATATGATAATCACATAATACTAGAGAAGTACACAAACTGTTTTGACAAATTTCTGTATTTTCTATATATTTTTTTATTTCTATCTACTTTTGAGTTTTTATTATATAATTATGAAATCATGTATCAACCTGTTTGACTTGAAAGGAAAGACTAAAGTCATGTTTTATTTTTTTTAATATCCTCATTGTCCATAAAAAACTTTATTAAGATGAAAAATTATCAAATTACCCCCCAAAAGTCAATTCACTTTTATTTGAGTGAATTTTATTATTCACTTTTCATTAAGTGAATAAGGGGCCAAGTTGGGTCTGAACTTAAATCTTTCCTATTAGTAGACACCATATTCATGTAATATGAATTAGGGTTGTCAACTGACTTCCAAAATTCATTACCCAATCCAACTTCAAATTTAATTATTCTAAATTTAAATGTTAGAACTTACATCCGATTAATAACCAGTTTAGATGTAGATTTAAAACTTATTCATTTTAAGCTCAATAACTCAGATATAGATTAAATCCAAAACCAAGTCCCAAATGTCAAAATTTGGATCAGTTTTGAATCCAAAAGGTTTGATAATTATATTGGATGGAGATGTAAATGAGTCCAATCCATTTACAACCCTAATATGAATAAATAACAATACTCGCTATACACATTTATAACAAGGGCATAGTTATAATTTCAATGACACTATTTACAATGTAATTAATGAAAGACGTGCATTCACATATTTATTTAAAACGTGAGGGGAGCTTTTGCAAAGGTCAAAGTATTGGAGAGGTTAAGTAATTATTAAAATGGGAAAGAATTAAGTAATTTAAATCTAATTTTGCCCATGATAAACTTTATTGGAACGAACGTTCACCCAATTACCCCTAAAGGTCATTTACTCCATTTAAATAGCATCGTAATTCATTAAGGCTGCATTTGGCATTGTTTATTTTAAGAATTTATCTCTTTTTTTGCAGTTAGAATGCCTTTATGAACAATGGGTTTTTAGCTGCAAAAGAGATAAGTTCTTAAAATAAGGAACGCCAAATGCAGTCTAAGTAAATAACAAAGGCCAAGTTGGGATTCACTTAATAGTATCCATTTAGGGGCCATTGAATAGTACAACATCACACTAAAGCTGCATTTAACATTCTTTATTCTAAGGATTTATCTCCTTTTCACAATTAAAAATTTAGTGTTCATAAAGACATTTTAATTGGTCGAGGGGTTATAAGTTGGGGGATGAGCTACACCCGTTGTATATCCCTTCAAGGAAGATATATATAAAAAAAAAAAAAAAACATTAAAAAGGGCATTTCATTTTAATTATAAAAAATAGATGAATCCTTAAAATAAGGCATAAGGAATGACAAATACAGCCTAACAGCCCCCCACCCCCTTGCGCTTCTGTCCAAACAAATCAGTTAACGTATCAATTGAGCCACCTCTCAATTAAATAAAAAATGTTGAATTTATACTTTATAGTAAATTGTGATATGCTCAAGTTTGATATAAGTAATTTTTAATTCATTTTGTTCATGGAATACATAGTAATTTTTACTTCATTTTATTAGTAATATAAATATTTTTATCATTTTTAGTTTTATTCAATTTCGAATCCAATACACATTAGACGGACAAGATCCAGCCCGAATTCGAGTATAAACGAATCAAATTCGAATCTACCTACATCCGATTCGATTCGATGCGTGTGCTGGTTGCAGCCATAATTGGAGGCAGAAGATAACTCTTGAACAGTTGAACCTGGACGTGAAACAAGGTCAGAGAGGAAATCACATTAGCGCATGTTAGCATAATTCCGGAAGCATGCATATCTCACCGTTCATTAATAAGAAAGATGTTTTCGCTTTTGAATCTTTGATCCAGCGGAGGAAGGACCTCCGCACTCCACAGCATCTTTTACGTTTGATCAGAATCCACAAACAGCTTCAGCGCAGCTTGTCCACACGATTTATCCAAATGCTGGAAAACGATCCATCATGTGCAGCACTTATCCGTTAACATGACAGAAAGAAGGGGATATACCTTGGCGTAAGTTAGCATAATCTGGTCCCAAAGCAGCCAAGTGCCAAAGTGACAGAAATGGACATCAACTCCATCCCTCTCTTCTCTTTTATCGTTCGCCGAAAAAATTTGTTATCCCCTTTCATCTCAGAATCTTTCGGAGAGAGAGAGAGAGAGGCTCAAACCTAGTTCCCGTATCGCGGAGCGCACGTTAGCATTAATCGTGAGGAGAAGGCAAAAAGCCATAATGCCGGGAGGGCTTGTGGAAGGAGTTGGTTTACCTCAGCAGAAATCCTTGGACGGCATAGTCTTCCCCGCAGTCGTCTATCCTGATCCCCCCGTTGCATTCAATCTCTCCCGATTCTTGAAGAGCATACAAGATCACAAGCCATGGCTGGAAGGTCTGCTTCACTCGAGCGGAGCGATTCTTCTCAGAGGTTTCCCTGTAAGCTCAGCTTCGGACTTCAATGCCGTTGTCGAGGCTTTCGGTTACAAGGAGCTACCATATGTCGGTGGAGCTGCTCCCCGAACCAACGTCATCGGAAGAGTCTTTACGGCGAATGAATCCCCACCTGATCAGAAGATCCCGTTTCACCATGAAATGGCTCAGGTTATATCAGAACTTTTACATTGAATACAGTGTTTTTAATTAAAGGCCATGTTCATCCATATCTCTGCTACCAAAAGTTACAAGTTCAGTGATAGACCCGCCAATCCAACTCTCTTTCTCTAAAGGAATATAAAGTTTCATACTTGATTGTTCCCCTGCTTTGTTCAATTGAGCTCGTCTCTGTGTTCTATGAATTTATTGAATGAACTTTAACTTGGGTTTCAAAAATGGGTGTTAGAGTATTGACTCTTGACAATATTGATCAAATAGGTGCCAGAGTTCCCATCAAAATTGTTTTTCTTTTGTGAAGAGGAGCCAGCATGTGGGGGAGAAACTCCCATTGTTCTCAGTCATCTTGTCTATGAGAAGATGAAACAGAGATATCCGGAATTTGTTGAGAGATTGGAGGAGTTTGGTCTTCTTTACACAAGGATATTAGGGGCTGGAGATGACCCTTCTTCTCCCATCGGCCGTGGTTGGCAATCCACCTTCTTAACCAATGACAGAAGCATAGCCGAGGAAAGGTTCAAATTCTTCTCCTACTCTCTTTTTTAATTTCGTACATATCGTGCACACCAACCTTGGATTCTCTATCTGGGTGATCATCGAATGCAATATATGCTATTATAGTGTTATCGAGACAGAAACTTTAGCAATTGTTTGTCTACCTAGAAATGTAACAGGGGGCACACCTTTGCTTTTCCCTTCTTTTTAGCATTTTTTATGACTACAATGGCTCTGTTTGGAAAGAGTAATACAAATATATACGGTGCAAATACATACAAAATATAAGATTTTGCACTCTACATATTTGTATTTGTACTCTTTCCAAACTGAGCGCTTAGTTTGGAAAGATTGCAAATACAAATATTTATATGTACAGTACAAATACATACAAAATAATACACGATACAAGGTTTTGCACTCTACATATTTGTAGTTGTACTCCTTCCAAAGCCTTACTACCTCCACTTGGAGTGGACTGGATGCAGACTTAACCTCTTTCTTTTCTTCTTCTTCTTTTGGCATGAAGTGGTTGCTCTAAAACAGTAAACCGTGTTTTCATGCTTATATTCTCGAGGTTTTACATTTGTACCAAGAAATGTTCTCTCTAGCACTTGAAATATAGTGTTTGTATATCTTTTTTATACCTAATCTTTTTCTGGGCATATGTTTTTGGCATCCGATACTTGGACTGTGCAAGGAAAGAAAATGTCTAGTCGCATGATCTCATCCCTCTTATAAAAACATGTGACAGGGCTGCCCGGCTGGGCATGAAGTTGGATTGGATAGAGGAAGGTGTGAAAACAGTAATGGGTCCAATACCAGCTATTAAATTTGACAAGAGTAGGGGACGCAAAATCTGGTTTAATAGCATGGTGGCTGCTTATACAGGGTGGAAAGATGCACGCAATGATCCTGAAAAGGCTGTAACCTTTGGAGATGGGACACCATTGCCAGCTGATATTATCTACGACTGCCTGAGAATCCTGGATGAGGAATGTGTTGCCATCCCTTGGCATAAAGGTGATGTTTTGCTGCTTGATAACTTGGCAGTCCTTCATTCTAGACGATCATTTGATCCACCCCGCCGTATACTGGCTTCACTCTGTAAGTAAGGGGATTGTAATCTCAATGTACTAGCTCCTGCTTGTAGGATTAACTGCCCCTTTTACAGCTCCACCCACATGAGAGAATATATGCAATTCACATCTCATTTTCTTGAGCCTCTGAATACCTGTATCCTAGCATTGGCAGGGGTCTGACCTCAAAATACTACTATGCATGCTCTGTATCTATAACAAATTACTTTTAAGTTAACCCCCACAAGTGTGATGATAATGTGTTATTAGAAGACGTGGAATTACGTAAGTTTCACATTGCGATGGAATTAAGCTTACCCATGTAAATATTCCTTGTTCCATTCACAGCATACGGTTCCATGTTCATTCCAGCTTGCCAAATAAACCACTATCTTAAATAAAGATAATTAGATAAGAACAAAAAATGGTCCAAAGAGAAAACTCCATTTCAACTAAAGATGTACCATATTTTTAGCATGCTAGGTGAGAAATGTAGGCTGTTCCCTTGACCTTGTTACCTTCTTTTTGGCTGATGGTGTTACTGTAGTCAGATGGTTCCCAAGGAATGGGGTTTAGTGGCACCAACATCATCAATCATCATCATCATCCAAGCCTTATCCCAACTATGGTTTAGTGGCATATCTAATATAAAATATGCAAGCACATTTAAACTTATATTTCAGGAACTAAAGTAAATCAAGTAGACACATGAAATTATGTGGCCCGGGAAGCAGATTTTTTAGTAAATCCAGGGGAACACATGAAGCAACAATTAGTTTCTTTACTCGACTTCTGTTACACACAACTGATCCATGGAGTTTATACCACCAACTATGGTAATGCAAGTGAGACCGATATCTAGTTAGATGGTGCCATCAGATGGGGTAGATCAGATAGAATAGGTTGGGCTGTTTGAACAATCTACTGTCTCCTCTTTGTTGCTGGACTCTTCAGTATTGCTGAGGGAACAGAAGAAGCAGGATTGATGGCCTTCCGAATTTTGAATATGTTCCAAGCAGTGCCAGCACAATGCCCTGCAGTTGCAAAGACATCTTCTGTAATTTCCCCTGCGTTTTCTCCAAATCTGTTGCCAATGGATCAAGTTGAATCAGTAACAATAACTATGGGAGAGCAAAAAATAAAAGACGAGAAAATCTGGGAAATGAAATATTAAAACATCTTATTTTCCAGCATTCAGAAATCAGAATCTGAGAATGGAAATGGCACGGGATCCCAAGTATTGGTTAAGTTGTTTTAGCTCTTTTACCTTTGGGAGACCATTCTGGTTGCGGCACGTGAGGTGGCAGAGAGAGCTTGTTTTTCTGCAACTTCTACTGCATCTAAAACCTTGTCTGCACTTCCAAGGTTGAAACCCTGGTTATTTAATCTCTTATGTAGATAACAAAAACTTTATTGCATTTAATTTGTACATTTAAACCGTTAGTATTATAGTTTACGTGTGAGAGTGAGAGACTGATAAACAACATCCTGAATAAAGCATATCCATTTTGGGTTTCATTGTTTCACTTACTGACGGCATCGAGTGAAGCCAGGAGGACCTCTCCAGGGACCATGGCTAGGAACGTTTTCCCAGCCTGGGATCGAGCCAAAGGCACAACCACGGATCCAGTGACAACCCCCACACCATCTAGTAATGATTTGCTCATCTTCTCTGTCATTTTTGATAGCTTTCTCACCCTGTAACACAAGTAACAAGTAATACTATGTCGCATATGACCTGATCTTGCTTAATAAACAGAACACTAACAAACTGGCCTTAAGATACTGAGTCCATTTTAGAATACCGTTTTAGTCCCTTCTGGACTCCACTCTTTTTTGTCCCAGCTGAACTTTTGCTGCTTTTACTTCCCGTTGTTGTTGTGGAGACTTTGTTCTTCTCCTCACCAACACGACTTACAATCATCTCTCCTCCGTTTTGAACCTGCAGTTCGTTACTCTCTTAATTTGTACAACTGGTTAAGAAAACAGGGGCTAAGAATAACTTAAAGTACAGGTTAAGAAAACAATAGAGTAGGTTTCAGGGGCTAAGAGTAACTAAGATTTGGCTTCTTATATTTTGATGGAATGTTGTTGCCAGTTGCCACGGGTGTGTTTTCTTTATTTGGCAGTAGAAACTTCCATTTGATTGATTCTTGGCAATTTCTGTTTTTATGACAACAGAAACAAAACACTCAATTCAAACCTTCTTGGTGTAGGCATTGCTGCACTTGAAAATGCCCTTCACAATCTCGCCTGTTCCTTCAGCAATGGCCTTTGCTAAAACCCCGTTGTAGTCTTCAATCCTCGGAGCAAAATCCTTCCAATCGACAGCCCCAGTTTGGGTAGAAGAAGACCCAGTAAAGCACGAATGCTCCTTTAAAAAGGAATCCAACAAACCCAGATCACCTTTGAACTGTTCGAGGAAAGACACACCGTAGCTCAAAGGATCATCGTCTTTCATCGGCAACGAGAAGAGGTAATGGAGTGCGTCGAGTTTCACCACTGGCTCATCTTTTGTTAGAGGCCATTGGAGTTCATCACCAACTTTTACAATTGTGGCGAGGGAAATGCCATCTTCTGTGAGCCTGACAAGTCTGAAAACTCCTTTTGCAAGTTCCAACGCCTCTCCTCCTTCCATCAGGTGAACTGTACAACCTGGGATCTCTAACAACATTTCTTCTTTAGCTCTTTTGTTTTCTACGTTTTCTTGTTTTGATGCGAAAACAGTTTCAGGAGAGGTCATTTTGGTAGGAGACCTCTTTCTGGAGCGAGCTGATTTGAAACAATTCATGTTCTTTCCTCTCTCTCTCTCTGGCTGAAATTGAATGAGATGATTTCTGGTGCTGTAAAACTGGAAAAATTCGAGTTCTAGAGTGACAGGAAAGATGAGAGAAAAGTAGGAAGAAGATGAAAACGGGTTTGATAAGAAAAGAAAGTTATTCTGCGATTGATTCCATACTTGCAACTTTATTCCATTCCAAGGAACAATTTCACGTAAAGGATTGTTACTTTCGGTGAATTATTTAGTGGTGTGGCTGCTCTGGAACCTATAGCCCTCCCTCCACAACCTTGTTTCTCTTCTTTCGACAGCAGGTGAAGTTTCATCCCCGCAGCTTTTGCCACGTGACTAACCTATCTACACGCTGAATTTGCCACGAACATTTTCAAATGACTAAGCACCTTTAAAAACCAGGACATGCTAGCTACTGAATCAAAAAGCAGATCGCTGGGTGTTTTAAAATATTTGAAATAAAGGGAATTGTGCTACGTTTTATTGGTAGTGGTAAGAAAATACCGCAATCAGTCAAAGTTGCAAGAGATGTGAGCTCATCTTCCTGGTTATAGAGATGTTGGTCCTCTCTGATCGTAAGGGTGTCCATATCATTTTTCAGTTTTCAACTATACTAATTTTTGTAGAGACTAGAGAAGCAGCAAAGGTTTCCACACATCCACTAAACAGTGTACAAATGCATCCTAATCAGGTTAATTATGGAACCCTGTATCCCACTTTTCATCAGTGTCTTAGTAATATCGATTCCTGGAAGTTTGACCCAAAAACAGAGTTTATTTTCATTGGGAAAGGGCCATTGGCCGATGGAAAACAAGGTGACGTGACACATGCTCAAGGTTCTCTCAGTCTCAGATATAGGAGACATGAATTTAAATTTACAAAGCGTGTTGAAGCATATATTTACTCTACTGCGGTGGTCACTTGTGGACTGGTAATCCTGTGGGCCAGCGTGTAACACCTTCGGACAGTACAAGCTTAGCAATTTTAGTTAGCGTTAGACAATATCCACATACTATGGCAAACGTTAGAGGAGTTGCAACCTATCTAAATGGAAAGGGCTCTGACTGCAGAGTTCACTTTAGATCATCTCAAACAGGGGAGGCGAGGCTTTGTTATCCATTAATGCCACAGGTTTTTTGTCCTTGCCGGACGGTTTTTTTTTTTTTTTTTTTTTTGGGGGGGGGGGGGGGTACATGGGTAGATGACCAATCAACAAAATATACTGATCCAGTGTCATTATTAGGATGACCTAACATAATTTATGGGGCTGCAGAATGATACCTGCTTGTCCAATCTCAATTTCAAATCCTATCATATTGTATTCATTATTAAAGTTGGTTTGAATATTGTGTTTTTACTAAGAGTCAGGTTCAAGCTTCAAACAAGTTATTTCAATTCATTTTATTCATGACCATACAATATCAGTTATTTTCAATTCACTTTATTAATAACATGTAATATTTTGACCATTTTGAGTTTAATTTATTCATGCTAAATTCGATTTTAATCTGAATATGAACAAATCAAAATTGGATCTACCCATATCCAATTCAATCAGATACATTTGCAGCCCTATTGATTTACTCAAAAGTTCTAACACACACATGCTAAGTTCATCTAGGCAAATGAGGTTGAGGGAAGATTATACATAAGGAGATTGGGACTCCTTGTCAGTAACATATGATTATGCTAATCACATCGTGGTTTTATTAAAGGTGCAATTGAGGTCTATACCATGGCAATGGTGGATAAGGGGCCCTGCGTTTGAACCACAGTTACAATTAATTACATGATCCATAGGCTGCATCCCTATTATAGAGAACGAGTGCAAAACCTTATACTTTATACTATTTTGTATGAATTTACGCTGTACATATTTGCATTTGTACTCTTTCCAAACTGAGCCTTAGATTAACCTGCTTTATTTTTAACACTTCTCAATTTGCACTGTATTCCATAAGAGAATATCAGAAAAGGGAAACAATACAGCAGTACTGATGGATATCAACATACTCAAAATAGCATGAGCTAAGAAAAGCAACCAAACCCTTCTTCAGCTCTTAGTACATCTTATGTCACATCAAAATTTCCCACACAAAAAGCTGATATCATAAAATAATACAATATTTCAATTGTAGAGAGCCACTTGAGTGGATCTCTTTGGCTACTAGCCTACTATGCACACATACAACAGAAGAGAAAATGTTAAGTGGAACAAGGTTGTCACAATAGTGGTTTGGAAAAGAAACTGATCCATAATTTATCTTCCCTGAACAAGGCCACTAAAAACCTGGCTGTTCCCAGCAAGTGTTGCTTCCCACTCTATAGAGGAGAGGAGGATCTGTGAAAGGGAAATCACCACTTGCTTCATATCTGGTCGTAAAATGGCATCTTCATCTACACACTGCTTTGCCAACATGGCCATCTGCATGAAGAGATGCACCACAAAATGAGATAAGGGGTATACAAAATCATTTGCACTATCTTTGATTCTAGAAATGTCTTATTGTTCTCTATGATATTACGCTAGTATTAGAGAGATCATTTTGTTTGCAAGTGGGTCAATCCTGGACTCAAGTTTCCTTGACTATGGGGCATCAACAATATCGACATTTTTGTTTTGTTGCCAGTAGAAATAAGAAAAAGAAAATCTGGGATCTGTGTTGGTGCATACAAATGGATTGCTTTTCAATGACCGATCATATCTTTTATTAATGTGTATCAAAAGTGATAGAATTTTGGTTGGAAAGCAAAAATATAGAAACATTTCTCTGGGTTTTCCCTTTATTTTTCAGTTCTATTGCATGGGGAAAATATTAACTGGATCATTGTCCTCACAAGGGCTGAAGGCTTCATGACAGTACTTGATTGGGCAGAAAGACCAACCATGATAGATATTATAAACAATATAGAGTCGGAACAAAAGTGAAATTCCTTTTCCTACTTTACCTTGTATACACAATCATGTGGGTACAAATCCATCAAACTAGGATCAATGCAATCCTTCAAGCTTGACATGCTCATTGAGTTGGGAGAGTTCCTAAGAGCCGCTAACATCTGTGAAATTGACCAAAAATCAGATATGACAATGTAAAAGTCCATATTCTGTGGTACTACATGCTTATGAATGGATAGTCCAGAACAAGATAAGGTCAAATAAGTCCACGGTGCAAGGAAAATGAGGTCCATGAAACTGCAATTTAAGGACCTTAACAAGACCCACCAAGCCCGAGAATTTACTCTATAAAAGGTCAAAATGATATAATTTTGGAAACTTTATGATCACTGTGTGACAAAATTGGGAGCTTAGTTTCACTACAGTAAAATCAAATCTCTGAAAGGTGTTCTGGAATGGACATGAATGGTCAACATTTTAGCTCAAAAAAAAAAAAAACAAATTGGGCATCTACATGCCTGGAGAAACATGCACTATGTTGATGATCATTTTGGCAAGGTTTCTATTAAAAATAAATTATAAGGTACATGGTTTGATGTTTGCATAAGAATCACAATAGAAAATGTGCTAATGTCAAGACAATTTTTGTCAAGTATAGGAACAAAACTACTTGTTGAACATAGGCTGAAAATATGAAGAAAAAACTCCAATTTCAAATGAAGATAACTTGGAATAAGGTAAAGTAACAATATGAAGTTTACAGAAATTATATCATATGCGTTGAATTTACTCCAATGGCTCACTAGAAAATGCAACAAAATTTACAATTGACATTAAAATGTAACAAGCTAAGACAACATTACCCTCTTAAAAGAAACTCATATCCTAATATAATGAATTTACAACCAAATGTCTCATCGTCAGCTAGATGGATAGGATGGTTTGGACATGTGGAAAATCAGGGAAATTTTCAGTGAGGTCCTTCTAATAATAAGTTGATACTCCGAGATGAAGGCAAGTTTCCAAACTCACAAATATGGTGTACTGCTGTTCCCTCAAAAGTGGTGTTTTTGGTGTTGACCTCAATGCTAGACAGGTATCTAACAGTGGGAAATTTGTTGAGAAGGGGGATGGTGATGGACAACACTAATTGTAATCTATATGGATGTATAGAAATGGTGAACCACCTGTTACTCCATTGTAGATTCTCCACCAAGATGTGGATGAAGGTACAAGGGATATTTAGAATGAGAGGATGCTTGCTGGAATCAATATAAGAACTTCTGGAATGTTAGCACTTAGCAGCTAGTGTGGAGGATGATGCCTACTGCTGTATTTTTTGATCATTTGGGGTGAAAGAATGCCTGAATTTATGCTACACAAAGAATGTTATTCTTTAGAGTAAATGGTGGCAAGAAAAATTCAAGGAATGTTATACTCATGGGTGACTGCTCATAAACTATTCAAAGGAACTAAGGCCTTATAATTCTTTTTTTGATACTATCTTTTTTATAGTTAGATGACTCTTATATATGAAAATAATTTCTCCTTTATTCCCATTGCACATTACTTTGTTGTACATGGGTGCTGATCTTTTATTATTCCTTACCTTCTAATAAAATAATAACAGCCAACAGCAAGACTTACAATAGATGCCAATGATCGTCTTTCAGGATTTTTCATCAACACGCCTTCAGTTCGTGTAATTGCTTCCTTTCCTGATATTAACTCAAAAAGAACAACACCAAATGCATAAACATCGCTTTTGGTTGTTGCCAGGCCTTCACTCAAATATCTGTTCAAATAACCGCAACAGGAAGCATTGAAAAACTTGATTCTAGAAGAACTTATCATAAATCTGAATTACTCTTCAACACTTAATTTGCTTACTCTGGCGCCAAGTAACCAAAAGTTCCCACAACTCTTGTTGCAGAAGCTTCTCCTTCACCAGGTTTTGTAACAAGTTTTGATAGCCCAAAATCAGAAATCTACATCAGGATTACTGAGTCAATCAGATGAAAATAATGAAAACTAGGAACAGAAATCATTAAGCACAAAGCAATCACAACCTTTGCCCTGAAGGCACTATCAAGTAAGATGTTACTTGTCTTTATATCACGGTGGACATAATGTGTTTTGGTATGCTCATGAATGTATTCCAAACCTCTAGCAGCATCAAGTGCTATCTGAACCCTCATAATCCAAGACAGAGATGTATGACCTGGAGATCCAGATATCATCCGCAAATGTAAGGACCAAATGCATGTACATAGTATTCCCTCAGAAATACATAAATAAATAACCATACCCAATTATACAAGTTAGAGAAATAAATCAAATAGTGTAATACTGTATTCCACATGCTGTAAAGAGAAAACATACTCAACTGGAGCCTGCAAATGGAAATAAAAAAAAAAGTACCATGGTACTATCATTTTCTTTTGGGTAAAAGGTGGTATTCGATTCAGAAGCCTGCACCTTTTTCTTTTCTTTTTTTTTTCCTTCTATATCCAAAAGAGTAGGGGCCATTGCTTGATGAAATAGTAAAATGTCAGGCTGACAAGCATGATAACACAGATTTGAGTCTAAGAGCAGCGACTATGTGCCCAAAAAAATGCCAAAGGTTAATATTCATATCCAGTTTACCCCTCCCAGGAACCTGGATGGCTGGGGCCGTCATTGGATAATGACCCTTTTACATTCAAACGAGCAAAAGATGCTTTTTAAAAAGAAACTTGTATTTAACTGAAGCCTGCACATACATACCCGAGGAAGGAGGGGGAGAGAGTATTATGGTATTATCTTTCCTTTTAATTTTAGTTTCCATAGATTGGTTGCAATAAGGTTGATATAAATGTGAAAGTGCAAGAAAAATTAGAATAAAACATAGAATTATTATCTGCAATTGTGAGTTTGTGACATTCAGAGCTATGCCATAGAAAAGTAGGGGCGCCATATATTAATAGACAAATGCTATCAGACAATACTGTATGTTTTGTCCTAGACTATTGCATGCTATCAAACATGGTGAGACCCATGTCTGTACTCTGTAGCACATGGAGGTAAAGGGTGATCAACAAAGTGTTGCCTTCTGGCATTGCTAACATATTACTAACATCAATATACTCCAGCAGACACACACACATACATGCCTAATGTGTACTATTATATGTTTATGCATGTGTGGAGGGGGTGGCAAGGTATGGATTCAGTAGACAAGTCATATAGCAAAAGATCTAGATGACCTAGCAATCTTCCAGTAGGAGATCCTACTCTGGCCACTGTTGGGGAAACTTTCAACCCCAAAGTACCTTCCATCGTGGTAGAACAAACCCTTTCCTTCTGGGCACATTTCCTAGACGATTCAGAGAGTAAAACCTGCAATGTCTAGCATTACTTTGGAACAAATTGAATACATGATAAGGTATAAAACTTCATTGACAGGGAATTTAATACATGGAAAATCTTGAGGGTACTTTCTGGTGGAAAGTCTAGACCTTATCATCCCTCTACCTGGCCACATAGGAAGCTCCTCTAAAGAACTCTTTGGTGACCATTCCACAGAAAGGAGGGGAACGCCATCCTTCTGCAAAAATCTCAACTTATCCTACTTGGTGAAGCCTAAGTCCAGATTAAGTATATTGTTATTGTACAGGTAATGAAGAATCATAACAGGATAGAGTTTGTATTATACAGGAAAAAAATACCAGTTTCTTTAGTTGGAGCTTGGAACCCATTTGTTTGCAATCCATAGGATTCACCCATCATGGATTCATCCAATGGGGTAATCTTGATCGACACACTTCTTTCTACAGGACAATTCACTTTTTTTCATAATAGATGTGTAAGAGCTTTTGGGGTATATGGTGTATGCTAGTCTACCATCTCTAACAAATTTGTATATTTTGCTTTATATCTTTAATAGTAAAATTTTTTATTGCTACTGATCAAAATAATAATCAAAACTGGCCCAAACCTGGAAAGAGCATATCATGAATAATGTCTCAATTGCAGGTAAGTTATAATATTCAAGCATGAAATAACATTTTCTTTTATCAATATATGTTAACATATTGTTTTACCAAAAAGAAGAAAAATCTTGAGCAGATACTAGAAAGAGAAAAGGCATCATAAGAACCAACTAAGTGCACACGTTTAAGTTGTTGCAGTCATTTCTATATGAATATTTGCGCCACCACATAGAAATGCTTTCTTACCCTTGTTTTGAGGATCATGTAGATGACTACGAAGAGAACCCTTCTGAGCAAACTCATAAACAAGGAATAATTCATCATCACTAGCTGCAAAGCCAATCAATTCTACCTTGACAAAATTAACAAACCTAGGGTCAATGCTGATGTAATTAGAAATGATAGAAGTAAAACAAAAAGTTCTAATACATGGGCACAAGGGGTTTTACCAAATTTTTATGATGAACCTTACATAGAACTTTCATCTCTGCCATGAATTCCTTCGTTTTTGTTGTAGTCATTCTCTTGATTGCTACCTCCTAAAGGATTCAAAATTAAATAACTGATGACTTCACATAATTACAAGTATGAATTCTAATGTCAAAGAACATAAAGCAACAGACCTGCTCCCGAAGAAGTCCATAATAGACAGAGCCATATGTTCCATGCCCAAGTAGATTTGAATCAGAGAAACCATCAGTTGAAGAAAGTATTTCTTCGTACATGAAAACAACAGGCTTGTCCATGTCAAATAGATCAGGCCCCATCACTACAAGAAATGAGATTAAGCTCAATACCCATTAAATAATAAAATGAGAGGGAGACGAAAAAGCATAATAATAATAAGAATAACAACAATAATAATAGTAATAATAATAACTGTTACATATTATTTTATATTAATATTAATAAATAAAACCAACCATGAGCCAACAGAAGTTATTTGTAGCACATAGAACTCCTTGTTGCAAGTAATTAGCGGAAAATGTTTTCTTCATTATCATGTATCGGATCCTGAAGTGTCTCACATGGATAAAGTGAATGAAAGATACATCCAGATATTTTACTTAATTTTGGGCAACCTAAAGTGAATGGTTTTTTCCCTTTTGATACAGATGATGTGAAAAGAATCTGCAGTTTTAAACTTTTAATTGAACAAATTCTCTTGAACAAAATTAATGGGCATAGACATTTGGATTGACCATGGTGTATCTTTTTCTTTTCGTAGCAATAACAAGAAGACTTTATTAGAAATTTAGAACAATCTGAAGGAGATTAGAAAAAAAAAACAAAAATTCAGATGCCCAAAGGCCCCAAACCTGTTGAGAGTTTGCTGTATTTAATTTCTTCTTAATTAGTTGATGTTATTGGGCCCAAGGCCCATTAGTTTAGTGCC
The DNA here is from genome assembly GCF_055504915.1 of Nelumbo nucifera. Taxonomy (NCBI): domain Eukaryota; kingdom Viridiplantae; phylum Streptophyta; class Magnoliopsida; order Proteales; family Nelumbonaceae; genus Nelumbo; species Nelumbo nucifera. Next base: position 6,695,300 of record NC_142654.1, on the reverse strand, counting down.
TTTTTAAGTTGCTGTTCTAGGTCATTTTAGAGTATTGAGAGTAGCCACCCTATTAAGGGTATATTTGACTTTGGACACACTTTATTTCTTAAGTATAAAAGTTAATGGGAGAGGCAGCCATCTCTCTATTGGCTTCTCTTCCCTTTCTTTCATCTCTTTCTCCTCCCTCTACTCCTCTACTTCTTTTCTCTTCTCTCTTCTTTTCCAGCCTTTTTTTATTTTTGTTATTTGCTACTAGGGTCTAGGATTATGTTCAAGCCTTTATACAAGGCAAAGATACTAACAAATAATCAACCCACCCAGTGAAAACAGATCACAAATCCCAAATTTTCTTAATGACGGCAGTAAAATTTCAATTTTATCTATATAATTATATGCATATACACAACTTTGAGCTAATTATTCCATAATTTGATCCTCAATAAATTCAGAAAAGAAAAAGAGAAGGGTTGTGGAGGAAGAAAAAACCTGTTGGTTCAAAACTAATAGCACATAAAGAGATGAGATTATTTATTAATGCTCCTGTATGATCTATTTGAGTGAATAAGTTTTGCATAGTTGACCTTAAACATGCACCCAAACTTTGCCTGAAAATGCACCATTACTGAAGGGGACTTTCTCATCTCTTTTTTGTCAGTTACAAGTTCTTTACAACAACGGAAGCCTCTAACCAATGTAACAAAAGAAAATGCATCTCACATGCTGACACTGGTATGACAAAAAACATAAAAAAAAAAGAACTTTCTTTTTTTATATTGCTGTCTTTAATCATAAGTAACTAGGTTATTATGGTAATGTAGATCTCATTAACGCCATGTATTTTTGATGCACCTAGGCATATATCCATGTCTCTGTTTCATAGTTAGGTCATTATATATGCATATGTTTGAGATAGTTTTACTGCAGAATGGCATTGAGTATAAATATTACCACTGGATTATAACAATTTTTTACCAACTTATGCAATTTGTTTCTACCTTTATTCATCAAAATTACCTGTAGCCAACTGGCAAGAATGAATCATTACAATTAACAATACTATTCTTCTTGTTATAATTATTTTGACAGGTAACTAGCAAGAAAGAATTGTGAGAACTAGATGTCCTGAATTCCTTTCTGTGAAAGACCAGAGTCATTCACATAGAAAACCCAAATCACCAATACCAAAAATTTGATGCCTTTTCAGCTAATATTCATTATAAGCTGCTAAAGTAGAGCTGACTGTTTATAGAGCCAACATACGGACATTCAGATAGTATTCCTTCATACTGACATATAAGCTTCAGAAAAATTATTCAATTTACAGGATTCAGAATCAAGGAGATAATAACAATGAAAGAATGAAATATAGACAAGTTTGGAACCTTTAGATTTAAAAAGGACATGTATATGTCTATGATTTGATGAAAGTTCATTACCAAAAAAAGAAAAAAAAAACAACAGGAAAGGTAATAATCATCAATTTTAAAGCTATCCATTCTGGTACAGGATTTAAGACCTTTAGGAATATTTATTTGGTAATTGCTAACTTCACAGTTGGTTGACCTATAGTTCCCTGGATTGAAGCAGATGGACCTCCCTGAAGCACAACAGAAACTTGTTTGAAGAATGTGGAATTTATGAGGGATCTTTCCATCAGGATCTTTTTCATGATTTCCTGGGCCTTGGGCAGAGCAGATCGATGACTTGAATGAAAGACAGATACATATGGACACAAATATTAGCAGAAGGCCGACGGCTAAGCTCCCTATAATCCACCAATATGGAAAATGAGCCTTATGATTCACCTTATTTGCTGCAGAACAGGTAGTATAGAAGTTACTCATGCTAATAGAAATATGAGGCAATATAAAGTAAAACAAAAGTAAAAAAGTAAACAAGAAGAAATATCTTTTTCCTCCTGGAACCACATTAGAATCACACTTGAAATGTTTTGGAATTTTTTGATAACTAGATAGATTTTATTAAAAAAAAATGGAGAAGGCCCCTACACATAAAAGAAGAACAATAGGGAAAATGGAAGTTCAATGACCATAAATGGAACCTTCTGAAGGTTTAGGTCTTCAGTCCACCAAGCATTTATGGATATCCAACAAGCTTTCATAGTTTTATTTAGTGGATAGCATCTATATCTAGATAGAACCCAATCCAGCCTTTGATATTCATGCTTCCTTTTTAAATATAGATATTGAACATTATGTTTCACAAATAGTTTGAAATGGGTACCATGTTAACATGGGCATTTGAAACTTTGGAGTAAACTCCATGGCAAACATCTTGCCCATGCCATGTCCAACATCTTCACCTACTTTTCATAAAACCAGAAGATGATATGAGAAGCCGCACATCCTTTCGTAATTGGAGTCTTTTTAATGTATCTGGTCATGGTTTTTATTAACCCCCCTCCCCACCACACACACACACAAAGAAAGAGGGAAAGAAAATAAGTGCTTCTTTGCTTCATGATGCAAAAATTACAGTGGAAATTTCATAGAAAATAAAATGATGGGGTCAAATTTGCCTTGCTATCCAACTCAAGGGGTCTCCCAGATACATCTCTTTAGTTATTGCTTTTTGCTCTTCTTCATTAGCTCAACAATGAAACATTTTCTTTCACAATTTAGAAATATAATGGAGCTCCAGTAGTTTAATCTGGGACTGGAAAGCACATTTCTTTTTCGAAGTATGCCTATTAGCCTCTCCGCAAACTTCTATTGAGTTTTTCCTATTTAACTGTAAAGTTTTTTTTTAATTCTCAGAATTCAGTTACAAAGATCAGAAAAACTGGCTGCATAACATAATTGATATACTAATATGAACAGATTTACATCATTTAATAGATTCAAAATAAAAGCTGTAACTGATTCATAATTTTCAAGATTTGTATAAAACTGATGAACCATAAAATAAAGCATAGCACCTGAAAAAGTGTAAACAGAAGGTGCAGGTCCAGGTCCAGGAGTGGGAGAAATGTCCTCCAGAGGATAAGGCTCACCAGGAACTACCAAAATAATAACATCATGGTGAGATAAGGTACATATTTGTGAATAAGGAATATTTAAGAAACTGAAGGGAGACTATGTTGGCATAGAACCTATTTTTCTAATTAGCCAGTCAAATAATAATAACAAGAAAATGTTTGTAAGATCAAATTTCCAAAATATGCAATGAAAAGTAAGTGGTGTTACATTCTCTGGTAGTCTGGTATTTTAGGTTTTTATCTTCATTTTTCATATTGGGATGATACCACCATTGGAGGATATTTAGCATCCCCCTACCATGCATTATGGGATGTTCAGTGCATATGAACATATAAAACTCTCTATAGGAAAATAGAACTGTATGATTACCAATCAAAAGGAAAAAAAAATTGTGACTCTTCCTTGGGCTGTTTCAGTTCAATTTGTCAAAAAAGTCAACAGATAGACTAAATACCCATGTCTTCAAGATGGAGAAATACAATGAGGAAAAGCTGCATAAAGTAGTGCAGCGACATAATGCTACCTTGTTGTGGCAGGAAGAACAGCATAAGTGGATCCTGCTGGATCATTTCTGTCTTGATACTAGAGCTTTTGCTACAATTGCAGGCAGGCTATGGCACATTGGCACTTATATAGAAACCTAGTCCATACTTTTTTCCAGATATGTAAGAAAAATTGTATTGAAAGAAAAAAGAAATGGGAAATACTTCATGCTAAAAATATATTAGCACACCAGCATTTCAATTTAGCTGTAAAAAAAGATGTTTTACATAAAACACACAAAAAAATTCAGTCCAAAATTTAAAATTTGGAAGCAAAAAGCCTCTGTACTCCAGAAAAATGGAAATGAAAAACTATAAGGAGCTTACTAAGCTAAAAGACTTTGTCAACTTTGACCTGTTCCATACTGTGCTTTCAACATAAAAACAATTCAGGTTCCTAGAGTATATTTGAATGAAACAATTCATTTGATTGTCCATCATAGGGCATCTTCAATCAGCCTGCTGTTTCATGTCACTCCCACTCTAAACTAAGTTTAAACACCTATTAGTCCATTTTTGTCTCTGGTTAAAAATACTTTGGCCATGTTTCTCTGGCCAAGAGGTATAATTTTGTTATTGTAGATTAAAATCCTTCTGTCATAAACCATTATAAGATGAATCTTAGCCATTCAACCCGACCAAAAACCCATCTATCAAATGAAAATTCAAAAGCTCACTACCTATATGACTTTGGTCAGTTATATGGTATTGGATATCTCCAAAGAGACATCCATGCATATGCTGCTAATAAGTCATCAAAAGAGAATTGTTACCGGATATCTTCACACTTTGGCATTCAAGTACCAGAAGGAATATTTTGGAGTGGGGAGAAGCAGGGTCTGATGAGGGAATGCATATGCTTTTGTTGAACATTTTGAATGTTTCAATAAGTATGCAAGTAAAGTACATCAGTGAAGAAATTGCAACCCAAGTCCATAAAAGTAGAATATGCAGCTTTCTAGACCAGCTCTGGAGATTAATTGACCCAGTGAATAGAATGCCTACTTATATTTTGTTCAATCATAGCACAGAAAAAATATCATTCAGAAGGATGCATTTCCAAGATAACTATATGTAGAATTTGGGCCAGTAACATGGTAGGTACTACTAGTGATCCAACATAAATTCCATATATTCTTCTGCACAGAGAAGTAGACTCTGTAACAACCATTTTATATGAGGTATTTATGAACATTTATTAATGCATTCATTTACATGCCTACCGAATGAAAAGAAGAAATGGCATGTGCTATGCAAGCTCCTCTATTCTAGGCGAGCTTTCCATCCCAGATGCCACATAGTGCTTGGTTTGCCCAAGCTTTGCTTGATATAATTTCATGAAACGTACTTCCAATTATGTGCTTCTGCACTGTCTAGGAAAATTCTATCTGGTCCGAATTTTAGTTTAACCTTAACCTATATGGGTCATAATTTTCCACAGTTGATTTGGGACTAAGGCAAAACAGCTCAACTACTTTATGATCCATTAAATGGGTTCAGGATTTGCAGGTTTTTTAGGTTGAGCAGAGTTTTCCAAAAGAGAAAGGGCTACGAGTGTTGTTCTTCAAACAATTGCACTACAGGAAACTCCATTGACAATGCTGCACCTTAGCATTGTAATTGCTTCCACTTGCACATGGAGGGTAACTACATAAACAGGCGTTCAAGAAGGAAAGAAACAAATGCAGGAGAAAAACTTACCCGAATTCAGTGGAATGTAATAAACGGTCCCAACAGAAACATTATCAGGATTGGAAATTCGATTGATCGCCTCTATACTGTCCATGCTCACTCCAAATCTGCTGGCCAAGGACTCAATCGTGTCCCCGTCTTGCATTACATAGCTCATCAAGTAATTCCACAACCCGCTTGAGCACCCACATAACAGGTGCAAGGAGACCACAAGGCCAACGCGCGCGCTCCGCGTGGAGTTGGGCAAAAATGCAAGTCCTCCGTATGCCTCTATGACCATGTCGTAGACAGATCCGTCATCCTCCCTCACCGTGAAAGTTGTATTGGTCATGTACTTCTTAGCAGAAGCAGCACAGGAACAGTTCTTCCTGATGAATAGATAATCGCGATTGTCCCCCTCGACCGTCACATCTTCCGGCAAGACATCGAACATGCTCTGTATCAGGGGCTGAGTTGGGATCCGATTTGGCTTGAATGCGAGAAATGAGGTGCAGAGGCGGGTGGTGTCTGAGCAATTCAATGGAGCAGGGTACGAAAACGAGCAGTGTAGGTTCAGAAGTAAGACCAGAATCGAGAAAGAGATCTTCACAAGCTTCATAGAAGCTGCTTCAGTAAAAACTAGAACTTCAAACAAAAAAAAAAAAAACAGAACCAGGATACAAGTCTCAGACAAAAATAATGTAAATCGTGGCAAGCAGAAACTATGCAGCAATGAATATAACTACTCAAAGTTGGCAGCTTTTAGTAAAATCAAATTAAGAACCCAACAACACACGAATTTGGAGAAGAAACTTCAGAAGGATAAAAACAGAGTTGTAAGCTCAAGAATGAGAAGTGAATTACAGAGGACGGATTCAGAGTTAAGGAAGGAGAAACAAATACAAGCAAGAAATTTTAGATAAAAAATAGTGAATGATTGAATAAAGAATTGAAGTCTGAAGAAGGTCGTGCTAAATTTAGCGGGGTTGAGAAGAAGAAGAAGAAGAGATTAGTATGTACAAATTAGTACTACTACTAAAGAGGAGGCATTCAAGGACAAGAGCAAGACATGAGATGAGACCACTGTAAACTCTGCATTTCTTCTTTCTTTTCATCTACACCTACAATTCAATAATAAACAACGTAATAGCTGGGTGGTTAGTTCGTGTTCGTGAGAGAGCAGTAAGCCAGTAAAAGACCATAAATCGGAAAGCGACGAGTTTTTGCTTTATTTTCTTTCCTAGGCGACGAGTTCTTAATTTTATTTTTAGATTCTTTAACGGAGACGAGATGAAAAGGGAAAAAAAGAAAAAAGAATAACAATACTAAAGAGTACGGGCTAGTCAACTCTGAAATTTAAGATACAGCGCTTTGTGCACTGTGGATGCAGTGCATTTTTTTTGGGGGAAATTTCATATTACTATCCTGTATTTGGGTCTATTGTTAGTTTGGTCCCTAAATTTTAAAAGGGAATAATTTAATATCCAAATTTTTAAAATGTGCAAATCTAGTACCTGCCATTAATCAGCCTGTGAACCAGTCGTTAAATGTCATTTAAAAAGATAAATGCCCTTCAAGTGTCTTCTAATTCTCTTTATCAACCATTCAAATATTGACAAAGAATAAACATTCCCAAATCCTTACCTCTTATGTTCAAAAAAGTTGGAATCATCAAAATGCCTACTGCCAATTTTATTGAATAGACGAGGCAAGGATTTGAGACTTTATTTTTTATCAACATGTAAATGGTTAATAAAAAAATTAGATAACACTCAATGGGTATTTGTATATTTTCAAATATCACTTAATAGCTGATTAAAAGATTGATTAATGACATATACATTTTGAAAATTCCCATACTGAATTATCACATTTTAAAATTTAAGAACTAAAGTGATACTATCCCAAAATACATGATACTAATAGACAATTTTCCCTTTTTCTTTTTTTTTTTTTTGCTCTCACCATTCATAGGAAAACAAAACAACAGAAATCAGGGAAGATTGTTCGGATTGTTTTCGATGCGAACACATGACGGGATCTGCTCGGAACATTTCACGTGGATAATAATTAATAACTACGGGAGATATTCGCAATGCATGGTACGATGTGCGTGTGAAGCGCCAGATGTAAGGAGCAGATCCGGTCTCTGCGAATATAGGGATCTGCGGGCTGCGGCCTGCGGCCAAGTGTGTGAACGGCTATATAGCCAGTTATAAATGAACACGTCAGTGCTTCGTAATTTGTATATATGGGCCCATTTTGAATGCATGGATATGGACCTATATGTACGGCTTGTTCACTCGTGGTTAGGTAGTCTAACTAACGTGGCACCGACTAAAAAACTGATGACAGACCAATTGTATATTTGTATGATACCGGAAGATATTTATTTAACCAATGTACGATGGGATGTGCTGTGCCTGTAAGGAAAAATCCGGATTCTCTCCTAAAGCCATCTGCTTGAAATAGAAACAGTGCCCCACTCGACACTCGTGGTGTATACAAGTAGAACTGTAGACAAGTCTGACTAGGATGGGGGGAGTAATGGTGGAAAGCTGTCAGAGCCAACAGAACAGAGTGCAAAAGAAGAGATTTTTTTTTGGTGAAAAATAATTCACGGTTTTGGCAACCAGAAGCCGAATATCGGTTGTGGTTGGGACGACAGCCAAATATACAGTAATATAGAAATGTGATAGGAGTAGGGGCATAACGTAAAGGTGGCGGGTCCACTCCCACTGTCCCACCGGCCACCACCAAAAAAAGAAAGTAGTGAAAAAGAAAGAATGAATTGAAGATCCTCGATAAAAGGAGAATGTTGACGTGTCTATGTCTTGGTAGTAGGATTCGAACCTTTCGTAACTGTTCTGTTTTGTTCCCATGATAATACGTGTGTATATGGATGAAAAACAATTAATATCAAATCATTCTATAGTCTATACTATACTTGCATTACTGACACTGAGAGGCAATGCAGCTCAGGCTGCTCTGCTCAGCTCTTATGTGCAGTGTCCGTGGAATCAAAATTAATGCAAAAGTTAAGTTACGCTGCAACTGCAATCATTCAGTTTTAAGAAGAAACCAAAACTTTTTGGCGCCCTGCCGGCTCCACGTGAGAGCAAGAGGAGAGGACTTGGGAATTGGGATCTGTGAGCGCCTCACAAATCACAAGCACATCCCATCGTGCATTGGAATTGTCTCTAGAATATACAAGTATGAGAGAGATGTTCCCGATGTACGGTGGGATGTGCCTGTAAGGCGTTATGTGTAAAGAGTAGATTCGGTCTCAGGACGTAGTTCATTTAAAATTTTTCACAAATGGTACCTTACACCGACCTCACAGCATTTTATGGCCGCATATTAAAAATATATTCAGTATTTATCATGGAAGATGTTTTTACAAGGTGAAAGGTGGGTATAAAGCGCGCGCTCAGTGAGTAGCAGATCCCAATTCATCTTTTAAGTCATCTCTGCCTGAGATGAGATGTCCCTCAGTGGGAGCGGAGGCTAATCAATTTAAACATAAGCCACAAAGGCTAATCAAAAATCAATGTGGACAATGCACTTTACTAGACATTAGCTATTAGACAAAAGGGTGGATATTTGATCAAATCAAATCGAACTAGCATCCTACACTAGGGGTGTATTTGTATCGAGTTTTAATCAAATAGTTTGTGTCTTACAATTTGAGTTTGAAACAAGTGTGAATCTTTCGAATTAATTATTCAAATTCGAGTTTGATCAATACAAAGTGCGGTTAACGATCTCATGGTTCCATAATTATAATATAATAATAATAATAATAATAATAATATATCATATATCATATACATTTATAAAATATAAAAATATATTGACTTTTAAACGTTCGAGTTAAACACGAACTAATAGGATATTTAGTCAAATTAAGTCGATACATATCAAAATTTGACTCATCTCAGTTTTATTACACTCCTAGGGGTGCAATTTGGGCGGACCCAGCCCAAGTCCGAACCAATCCAGCCCAAAATCTTATATGGACTGGGTTTGAGTTCAAAAATCAGGCTTTTTTATTTTTGGGTCAGGCTCAGGCTTAATTCTTAGGTAGCTTGGACCTAACTCAACTATACACATTTGTACATACATACATACATATACATATATATATATATATATATATATATATAAATATGAAAATTTTGCATACATATTTGCAAATATACATAAATATATATCTGCATAAATACATACATATATACATATATGTGTGTGTAATTTTAAAGTGGGTTCACTAACCAACCCGAGTGCATCAAATTACATATTTACAAATTATAAAGTTGGGCTCGGGTTGGGAGGATTGGGCTTGACCTCAAGCTCAGTTCAGGCTTAGGCTTTAAGCCCAAATTTTATGGTTGGACCCGGGTTGACCCGATTCAACCCACCTGACTTGCACTCTTATACACCCCTATCCCAAATTCACATTTGTGCCCTACAAACACCCCACATGCACATCTCAGTGTGCATTGGAAACATCTCTTGTATTTATCATTGAGAGATGCTCTCAAGTCTCAATACACAGTTGGGATGTGTTGTGGGTAGGGCTGTCAATGGGTCGGATCCAACTTGACATACCCGAACCGATTGGGCCAACTTGGTTCCAAGAATTGGAGCTGACGGGTCAGTTTTAGGTCTTGATATAGTGTCCTGATTATTATCAGTTTGGAACTGGTTCCATCCAACCCCCTAACCGATTCAAACCTGACCTGAGCTATATTCATATAATACATAATATATTATATATATTAAATAAATTATATATATATATAATATACATATAATATTTAATATATACTAAATGTATTTATTTATTTATTTATTATAATTAGATCTGTCGAGTCAGACCCAATTATCGCAAGAACCAATTAGTTCAGTTTCGGGTCCTCAATATTTCCTATTGAATCGGTTCCGATTCTAATTGATCCCGACCTAAACCCGACCCATTGACAGTCCTAGCTGTGGTGCCTTTGTTAGGCACCCTCTATGGGGCGCAGATGTGAATTCCCCTATCTTGGACCTAATGAATTAAATATTGCAAAAAAAAATTGGTAAAGTAAAGGAGGTTGTTTTCACCCTTGTCTTATGGCATCCTTTTAGGTTTCATCTCTGCACCTAATCAGACGAGTAATGACTAATGACTTCAACTAGAGTCCATTTCCCTTTGTTCACCAACCCTGTGCCTATGCAATTGCAATGTGCTTGCCCAATTCTGTGAGTTGCGTTACAAGCTGCCTTAGACCCCAAATTCCAAGGGGGCATCATGAAAATATACACATTTTGGCAAATGCTACCATGTGGATCATTGTTCCTTTCTAGAGGTGTAAAACGGGCCTTGTCGTCTTTTTCAGAGATAATTTGGGGGGGTCGGTCCAGTATGGCCCACGGTCCAAGCTCATGAAGATATATACCTGGCACGGCCCGACATCACCCTATCAAGATCTTGGGTTTAATTTTCCTAAAATCTAGTTTTTGGTTAAAAATTATTGGCCCAAGCGTTTCAGTCATTCATCCGTTCGACCTAGTCACTAGGTCACGAGTTGCACATTCAATGTGCGTGCAAAGTTTCAAAGGCTATTTGTCCCACTAACTATTTTTGCCAAAAAAAAAATCCTTTCTAGCCTCAAATCCCAAATTTTAATAATTATAAATTAATACATATATACATACATACATATATCATATATAGAATATAATTATATATTATTTTATTGATATAATACTTGTTTATACCTATATAAATATCAATATATACAAATATATATGTACATATATATGTATGCATATATATATATAAAATTGATGATGTGGCATGGTACATGGTATGACTCATTCAACCCAAATGGTTGAACTAATAACCCATGAATTAGAGACAAAAACAGTTCAGCCTTCGGTTGGTTTTTAAAACATCTATTCTTTCTGTATGATATGAAGTGAACTTGTAATCACACAACCCCTTTTACTGTCATGCATTCTCCATTATGACACAGGATTCTACCGGGTTCAATAAAGATATGGGCCAAGGTTTCTCACTTGTCATGTATAACATTGTTTTATTTCATAGGTTAGTAAGACAGAAAGAGGGAGCACAACGCTGGCCTTATCGAGTTTAGTGTTATGCTCATAGAGTCCTCCATTGTCAATTATAATCAACTATATGTAAGGAAGAGGATGGTTGGGGCATGGGAGATGTCAGTAGACTTGGTTTGTATTGTGGACTGTTAGTGGCTCTAGACCGGCTTCCCCACTTTTATTCAGTGTTGCTGTTTACTGCTTATTAAGGCTCTGTTTGGGAAAAATGCATATGCTGGTCCAGTGTATATATGCATTATGGTTTTTTTTTTTTTTTGGGTAAGAATATATTTTTGTATTGAAAGTGGCAGTTTTAAAATCTTCAATCAATGTTCAAAATATCATTGTGTATCGGCTCAATTATATGTATCATATCATTCTGATACATCCCTACAGGAAGTATTTCGGGTCAGATCATGGTTCAGACGATAACCAGGCCTTAAACTGATCCTCTGAACTAAATTCAAAAAAATACAAAAAAAACACGGATACAAGCCGATATACTTTATAATTATTGATATTCAATGCATGTTTATATATATATATATATATATATATCGACAGATTTGACTAAAAACAGCTAATAAATATAAACAATGGATGGAATGGGAGAGAGCTGAGTTAGAGCGCACGAGGGTGGGACCTTTGTGTTGTCCCATTCGTCTTGCATGTAAAGCTTTTCTCAGTTAAGGGAAATCCATCATAAATTGATAATAGTGGGAGTGGGACACCCCCACCATATGTTATTAGGGAAGCCTATTCAGTTTTATCACTGCTATCATATTCGTATTAAGAAGGCTTTAATTAACCATCCGGATTGAATTTGTCGCAATCGTACAAACATATTGTGGAGAGAGAAAGAGAGAAAAAGTGTGTGTGTATGGTGGTGGTCAACACGTTAAGCCAAGGCAAAGTATGGGCATTATATGTTGGAGGCCCCACTCGGATCTTGTTGTCTTTCGGATCTTAAGAGAGGAATAAAAAGAAATAATAATTTAGGTTGACCCATAACCGGACTATGTATCGAAAAAGAAATACACCGCAATGTAGTGAAGCCACACTCATGTTTTTGGTGCAAATCTAAACCTTATTTATTTTTCTTATAATTCTACATTTTGGGAGATTAGAAATCCAATATCCCAATTTTTGTTATTTTCCCCATTTGTCTTAATGGAATTTTTTTTCTGCATAAATCAAATCAACCAACTTGTTTCCTTTATTCTAAATTATCAGACCAGAAATCTACTATTTCATGATATGATGCCATTAATGAAAACAATTTTGACGATGAAGATTTTTATGATTGATCATTCAAATAATTTGTATAGCTCTCGGTAGGCTGCAAGAGGTGGTACAGAGGATGTCCGGAACGGGAAGGCTATGAAGGTAACGGAGGTCTGAGTGGTGAGAAAAATAGGGTATGGCAGTAGAAAAGCATACGAATAAGGACTTTTACTTTATATGGTTTACTCCTTCCAAATAAAAGAACCCTGATTCTCTTACTTATAAACGAACGAAGAACCACCTAATGCCGATAAAACGTCTGACCAACCCATTTTCATTTTTTTCACTGTACAGAACAAGTTAATTTGTTAGATCTGCATTACATGTGTTGGCTGTGTTAGCAATTCGTGCATGTTTGCCATTATAGTCTTTTCCTGATTTGTTTCAAGTATTAGTCGTTGGTAATCATTTTCTTTCATAAAATGCAAAATTCTATTTGCCATTATTGTCCATGATTTCAAATGTCGAAAAATGCCAACTATCAATTTATCACCACACTAATAATGTACAAAAGTCAGGACAACAAAGGTTTTTCAAAATCTAGAAACAAGTTGTAATCTCCCATAATTTGCTTACCTTTTGCCGACATAATCTGTGAGACCCACACCTCATGAAAAGTGAAAATACATGTACTATACACTAATTTTAGGTTGTGGATAGAAAGAAAATGTATTAATTACTTGGTGCATGTTTTCTTAATAAAATTCTCACAACAAGACAGCCATCATGGAGAACTCCGCTGAAGCAGACTAATTACTACCTATGAGACTCCAACTTAGAGACTCAACCAACCTTAGGTTTTGCAGAGGTTGGGTTTGAATTCTTTAGGCTCTGGGCTAGGGTTGGGCCTGGGCCTAGAAATATAGTCACAATTCACCATGTACGTATGTACATGTACATTGTGTATTTTTGCAACATATATTTTTTTAATGATTTATGCAATGCATGTACATACAAGTTCAAGTTAGGCTGCATTTGGCATTCCTTATTTTAAGGACTTATCTCCCTTTTTTATAGTTAAAAGCTTAATGTTGTTAGCCATGAAAACAATAAAAACAGTGTAATTTCGCTTCACGGGTGTTAAAAAGACAATATGATTGCTTTTGTTTTTATTTTTGAAGTATGCCATATCAGCAAAAATGTGTTGTTTTTCTTATTCTTATTTTCAAAAACAAAAATAATCATGTTGTCAAGTACTCCCTTATGAAGTATTCAATTTTCTTTTTCTTTTTTTTTTTTTAATCAATAGTTAGTGCGCCACTACTTACAAAGCAGGTAGCAATGTTGGAAGATGCAAGATCTTATCCTATGTCTGGACTGGATTCCTAATAAGTATCTTCATCCCTGGAAAGTGGAAACAACAACAAAGGAAAAAAGAAAAAGAAGGACAAACATTATGACCATATTAAAAGAAAGGGTAAATTTGAAAGTAGTCACTAAAGTGTAATCACCTCAGCCTCAGATAATGGCTCCAATATCAATATGTCTATGCTCCCTTCATTCTTGTACATTAGTCTCTTAACCCATAGTTGGTTTGTTTTTCTATCTTTATAGTTTTTTATCCTCAATTCTGAAAGTCGGTGACCACTTACAAATTTTGTATAGGAAATATTTACAAATCTTGTATAGGTTTTCTTATATATTCCTTCTTTTCCCTATCTTTTTTCTTCAAACCAAATATAACCTCAGGTTGTATTTACTTTATGAATCTTGTATAGGATTTTCTATCTTTTCCTTCAAATCAAACATAACCTTAAGGTTTATTTATTTATTTTTGCTCTTAAGTCCTTTTTCTATCCCATTATTTGCCCTTTTATAGATCGGGTTGGTTTTGTTTGGGAGGGTTTAGAGTCTTTAGACCAAAAATAAGAAGGCGATTCGGGAATCAGATCCACCGACATATTATTAATGTTGCTAGTGTTGAGGTTTTGTATGAAGAAAACTAGGCTAAAGATGCAGGGAAGAGATTGAGAAAAATTGAGGGAAATTTTCAAAATTATGATGATGGGCCTCTCTGGCTCCTAATCCCATGATTGGGGTCGGTTTGAGTTTGGTGGAATCAGGCAAGAGAAGAGAGCCCATGACTATTTCGTGTTACAAGTTACAACTACGTACGAGACCCAAGCACTCTCACTGACTCACTGTCCCACACACCCAGGATCTCTCTCTCTCTCTCGGACTCTGCAAGCGGCTGATAAGTTCAGCAGATCCACTCTCATTTGTAAAATTATTCGGGTTTGGTTCCAACTTCGGGTTGACCCTTTCCTACAAAAACCCTAACCGTTTTTCATCCACATTCCACATCATCTGGTCCTACGCTCAATACTCGGTGAGTTCTCCGGCATCCAGAGTCCAGACTCCACACTTCCAGGTCCAGGTCCAGTAGCCAGCCCCAGCCCAGCCACTAAAGTCTTTTTAGGAGCTTAAAGAGGGTAAATAAGTAAATTTGCCAAAATTGCACGTGCCTGCCCGGCTGCAACTGCAATCCGCAATCCTTGCAGAGTTCTAGTTGTCGACATAGATTCCCCACCCGTTCTCTAATTTCGAGCTGCTTGCCCACGGTTTCCAGAATTCCAGTCACTTCGCTTCAAATCTTCACCTCTCTGTTATCTCCGACCGAACTCTCTCTTCGGCGTCATCACCGGAAAAGTAGCCTTACTTGACTGTTGATCTCGCGGTTAAGCATCTGCCCCACTTCTGCGTATTCCTTTTCTTGCATTTCGATTGACTTTACGCAGAATACTTGGCACATTTAGATTCAGAAATCGTTGTTCATGCCCAATTTCACCCATGAAATTAGAGACCCTTAGTTTTCCATCAGTTTTTAAAGTATTATTTCCTGAGACATTTCTGGTTATTTAGGACCCCCCCCCCCCCCCTTCCGTGATTTAAATTTAGTGTAATACATTGGAGTCGGTTGGATAAGTTTCGCTGAAATGCTTAAAGTTACTTAGTCGTACTATTAGTGCCTATATTTCTCTGTACTTCCTCACCGTTGTGACATTATCATACATCTTTGTTTTTGTTCGATCAGCACAGGGATCAGAAACTGAGATATGGTGATAGTTGTATTGACATTGGTTTTGGGCGTCTTATTGGGAGTATTTCTTTTGACTCCACGAGTGCGTAAGCCCGGTAATGTTTCTTTTTCTTTTGAGTAGAAACCAAACACAGACACACTCCTCACATTCATGAAGTACTTGTCGTTTTCGTGTTCCTGACTTTGTTAATCTGTTCCACGCAGGTAATGCTAAAGTTGCTAAGGCAGTTCTTAACAATAAGGTACACAAGCTTTTGCTTTATGTGACGTTATCTTGATGATAAACATATTCTGTCTTGATATGCTTCTTCAAATAGCTTTAGCAAAATGTTTTATCTGTTTTAAGTCCCTCGTCAAAGTCCAATTTGAGAGATTTCTTGGTTCTATTCCTAGTTTTCATGCTTGGGAAAACAATTTAATTGGGTATTTCTCTTTCTTTCTTTTATCTTTATATGTCAATAAATAAGGATTAAATCCATAACATAGAAAAAGCATTTGTGTCTATCGGCCAATATTTTGAACTACAGGGCAATAGTTTCGTATACTCACCAAGAAACACGACAATATGAGAAACTAAGAAAAATGGTTTCTCAAGGTCAACTTTATATTCATCCATCTTCACCTGGTGAGATCAATACTAGCATTCTCCAAGGCATGCATATGTAAAAGTTTTTTATCTAGCTGTCTTCAGAACGGAACACAAGCTTCCAGATTGGTATAATTGACAAAATGAAAATTTCAGCTGGTATAAAACTGCAAAATGATGCCTTTGTTAGGAAAAAAATCATGTTGGGTTTAATTTCTCCTAATCAAGTGATCAAGTCTTCAGTTCCTTGTATGCATGAAAATGGTGTTGTATTCTAACAGGTATCCTTATATGAACTCCATATCTCATTTCAAAAATTTTATGCTGGATATAGATTCCCATAATCATGTCTTCAGGCCATCTCCTTACAGAGAAGAAGGTCTACCACTGAAACAAATGCCGGAGAAGTTTTAGTATTTTATGGTAGAAAATTCTTAGCAGTTTCTCTACCACATTAATTTTTCAATGACAGGCATCTGAATGGAATATTCTCCATTTGGGACCGCTTAGTTTTGGTCAAACTTTCATTACTATGGTGGAACTTACAAATATTGTCCTCGGTGTCAGATAACCCAAAAAGTATTTACTCATCTACTCTGGGGATCTATCTTTGTACAGACATTCCTTTTTGTCAGAAAAAGACTTTGCTGCTAGCATGTCAGCTAGAACCTTAGAGTTTCTACTATTGTAATATAAGTTTTGTCACTGTTTCAAGTAGGACTCTTTCATTCCATGCAACATTCTGACAGGTTTACCATCCTTAGTTGGCTTAGGACAACTTTCATATGCAAAGAAAAAGGATCAAAAAGATAGTAATCATATTTATCCCTGGTAGAGTTCAGTCAGAACAGAAAAAGTTGATCCTGGGTGTAATTTAACTGAAAGTGTATTTTTTGCAATCGTTATTTGTTAAGAGTAATGAATTGATCTGAAGAGAGGGGATAATACTGCATATAGAACCTACAAGTATATGCACTTGGACTTGGCATGTCTAGGCTGACTTTGTTGCTTGTAATACATCCTTCTCAAAATATAAAGACAAAATTGGTTAGAGATGAAATTTCTAGGAGTGCAAACTAATAAATTTCCATGTCTTCCCTCAATGGACAGTGTGAAGAAACAAGTGTCAATACCTAATTTCTGTGTGGAGAGTGTGCAAAACAGAAAATTATTACTTTTTCAACTAATTATAAAACTGAGAAAATGCAAAATAAGCTGTTTGAAATTTGCCTTGCAACAACGTAGGAACCTAGCACTCTCCTTGTGGAAAAATGAAATATTAGATAATAGATATGAGTTGGTTCTTTATTGAAAGGTGATTTGCATACCAAAGCATACTTAAAATCAATCTCTTTCAGGTTTTGTTACGGTTATATTCCTTTCTATTTGCATACATTTTCACTTTTCTTTTGAATATAAATAAGCCAGGTATGTTCCTTCTTTGTTTCAGTAGTTTCTATGTTACCCTTTCTAGCAATGTTCCACATTACATTACACATTAGCTGTGAATTTTAACTTTTATCAGCAAGCCATTACTTGAGTTTCAAATTGTGCTTACTGTCTTGAATGCATATGCTAAGTAACTGGAAGTGGCAACAGAGTTATTAGACATATAGGTTCTTTTATTTGTTTCCTCTTACCATCTAAAATTAGGATAGAAAATTGGAATTTGAATGTTGTTAAAACTGTCAATGACCTGACTTTGAGCTCCATCTTGTGGCTTGTGAGTGGAGAGACATATGGGCTAGTGTTAGTATGTTTAGGTTTTTTTTTTCATATTTAACATAATTATGATATTAAATATACTAAAGTTGGCCCTTTAATTCTTAATAATCATGTCAGACAGGGATTTTTTTCTGGAGAAACTTTATCAATAGCTGCCTTAGTCCATCTAAGGCATTTTCATTTTATAAGAGTTTACCCATACAAATTCAGCTTTAGGGTTTATATTTGTTAATTTAATCTAAAGAAAAAGAATTAGGATACCCCATGAATAAGTATGTCAACTTGTCCGAGCTTTGCGCTCTAAAAAGCTCCTTCACATTGATAACAAATTTCCTGAAAGGAAAAAAATAAAAAAAGAAGAACTGCAACAACACAAATTTTCATTCGCACATCTCAAATGAAATTTCTTTGTCAAATGGTAAAGATTCATTAGCATCATTGATAAAATGCTAATATGCAAAAAAGGGTGGAAAAAAGACAAGAACCATATAACATATTTTCTTTAAGCAAATTAGCATGTCTACGCCACCAAAAAAATATCTTACATCTCTCAACCTTGATCATTCTTCTCATAATAAATTAATGACTTCATAACAACTACTATTCCCCTGCAAAATAAAGGGTCTTTTGGTGAGTTAGCAGATCTATTATCTGTGACTACGTAAGCTCCAAAATGTGCACATGCTGTTTGCAGTTGGTGTGAATTTGAAATCTGATCATCGAAAAACAACCTTCTGGAGGCAGCATGCGTTGTACCAAATTTCTTGGTTGTGTTACATTCGACCTATTTCTAGATTTTTGTAGTTTTAGATATTCTCATACTTCAAAACATGTGTAGAAAACTCCAGTAATTTCTTCTGAGACTTATGCTTCATCTTTCCAATAAGTTACTTGTGCTATTTGTGGAAGCAGTGATTGGTTCCTTGCTTAAATGTTTCATTTCTTTTCATGTGCCTTTGCACCAGGCATCCAAACTTTATACAAGGGCTGAAGTATCATTACATAACAAGAAGACTGATTGTTGGATCATTGTAAAGAATAAGGTTATATCTTATTCCTGAGGTCAACACTCCTGTTGAAATATAAACTTGTTATGCCTGACACCATGTAACTGGTTACTGTAGGTGTATGATGTTACTTCATACGTTGAAGAGCATCCTGGTGGAGATGCAATTCTTGCACATGCTGGAGATGATTCAACTGAAGGGTTTTATGGGTATGCATTACCTTTGTGTTGATTTTGTTTATATCTATTTCTTGTTTTCAAAATGTTTTCTGGAAGCATCCAGACCCTTTTAATTGCATCATTTCTATTTGTAATGTTGATTCACTATAGCAGTTATTTTCTATTTTTATGTTTATTATGGTAAACTTTCAGTAGTCGAATAGGACTGCAATCATTCCTAGGTATAATGTGTAATAAACAAAGAAAACAGATTGAGAAGGAGAGAAGAAGAATAGGATAAGAAGAGAAGGAGAACACAAAGAGAAGAATTCAGAAAGAGTGTGTCGACTAGGATTGTCGCCCCTCTCAACTATTTATATTAATAATCAAATAAAGAGTAAAAGGGCTGAACTACCCCTATTGCTTACATGGCAAAAGAAATAATAAAAGCAATAATAACTACCAACTGAAATCATGGTTTTCAAAACCGGACTGGACCGGACAGTCGGACCGGAAAAATCGGGAACCGGTCAAGTGACCAGTTCCGTTTTCCCCACAAAACCGGATTTTCTCCAAAAACCGTTGATTTTGGTCAGCAGACCACTGAACCGGGCAATTAACCATTTGAACCGTTCGAACATTTTTTATTTTTTAAATTTTTTTGTTAGAATGGGCCGACCGTTCGGTTCGAACAGTCGATTGTTCGACCCGGTAATCGGACCCCTAGTCGGTTCCGTCTCCGGGTCGGTTTTAAAAACCATGACTGAAATAACTACTAACTACCATCATAAATAAACAAACATAGTGGGGACCACATTAATGTCCTCTACACTCCCCCTCAAGTTGGGAATAAATGTTTGCCATTCCCAACTTGCATATATCTGCTTCTAACTTTGTCTTTGAAACTGCCTTGGTGAGAAGATCTACAAGTTGCATGTTGGAGGTGATATATGGAAGACACTTCTTGAAAGGCAACTCTTTCTCTGATTAAGTGTTGGTCCACTTCAATATGCTTAGTTCTGTCATGTTGTACCGAATTATGGGCTATATTAATGGCAGCCTGATTATCACAGTACAACATTAGGGGCTTCTCATAAGTAATACCCAACACCTCAAATAGGGATTTCAACCATAGTACTTCAGCCACACCATTTGCCATGAACCTATATTCAGCTTTAGCACTGGAACGAGTAACAACATTTTGTTTCTTACTCCAAGAAACAAGATTACCTCCTACAAAAGCACAATATCCAGAGGTAGACTTCCTATCATTAACACATCCAGCACAATCAGCACCTATGTAAACTTCTATTTTCATGTGAAATTATCCTTGAATAGTATACCTCTGCCCGGACACCTCTTCAAATATGCCAATATCCTCTCAACTGCAAATAGGTGAGTAGTTCTAGGAGTGTGCATATACTGACTAACAACACTGACAACATAATTGATGTTTGGTCGTGTAAGACAAAGATAGAGAAGCTTCCCAACTAACCGTTGGAATATAGCTTTATCTTCAAGGGGCTCTCCACCTTCTGCACTGATCTTGTGATTTTGTTCAATAGGTGTGTCAGCAGGTTTAACACCCAGCTTCCCTATTTCTTCCAACAAATCAAGAACATACTTTCTTTGAGAAACAAAAATCCCATGTTTAGACCGAGCTACCTCAATACCCAAGAAATATCGTAGCTCTCCCAGGTCTTTGACATCAAACTCTTGATGAAGGAGTTGCTTAAGAGACTCAATCTCACGGGTATCGCTCCCTGTCACTACAATATCATCCACATATACAGTAAGCAGTGTTAAGGGAGAATCCACTTCTTAATAACCAGAGTGTGATTTGACTGAGCCTACACATAGCCAAATTTTTCAAGAGCTTGTCTAAATCTATCAAACCAGGCTCTGGGAGATTGTTTCAGTCCATATAAGGCCTTATTCAGCCGACAAACCTTCTTTCCTGCTTTTGCACTATAAAATCTAGGAGGCAACTGCATGTAAACTTCTTCTTGCAAGTCTCCATTGAGGAAGGCATTTTTAACATCCATTTGAAACAAAGGCCATGAGTAACTGGCTGCAAGAGATAACAAAACTCTGATAGTATTCATCTTTGCTACTGGTGCAAAAGTCTCCAAATAGTCTATGCCTTATGTCTGAGTAAACTCCTTTGCAACTAATCTGGCCTTATACCTTTCAATGGAACCATCAACATTATGCTTCGCAGTAAACACCCATCTACATCCAACTGGTTTCTTCCCTTTAGGTTGATTAACTAGCTCCCATGCATTGTTCTTTAGAAGGGCATCCATTTCTACCTTCATTGCATCCTTCCACTCAAGTACTAACAAGGCTTCCTACACTATTCTATGAATGGGAATAGCAGCAATGGATGCCAAAAAAGGCTTGTAAGATGGAGACAAATGATCATATACAGGAACTGAAAAATACAGTGAACTGTAGATGAGGTACAATGGCGTTTGCCTTTATGGATTGCAATGGAAAGGTCAAGGTCATCCAATGGAGGTGAAGGCTCAACAAAGAGGGGTGAAGGCTCAACAATGGAAGGTATCTCATCTATAATGGAAGATGAAGGAACTGTGGTACCTGGATTTGGATCCGTAGAAGGAATTGGGACTGGCCTGGACTGATGATGACCGAAATCAACCTGCCTTCACCGTCTATGATAAACTCTCAAATCCCGACAATTCTGACAACCCTCCTCACTACACTCCTCTTCAATGATTGGGACAGGTAATGGAACTTCTAATAAATGAACCCCCATCTCACTACTCTCCCCCTAAGAAGAAACCCTAGGATAATAGGGTACATCCTCAAAGAAAGTGACATCCATAGAGACAAACCTCCTCCTAGAAGTAGGTTCATAGCAGCAACATCCCTTTTGAGTTTGTGCATAACCAAGGAAAATGCATTTTGAAGCTTTATGATCAAATTTGGAACGATGAGGACCAAGGGTCTGAATAAAGCAAGTACATCCAAAGATTTTAAGGGGGATGGTGAACAACTCTTTATTAGGATATAAAAGGGTGAATGGAGCTTTCTTGTCAAGAACCCGTAAAGGAACTCAGTTGATGAGATATACAGCCGTATGAATGGCATCTCCCCAGAAATGTATAAGCACATTGGAGCTAAACATAATGCTTCTAGTCACCTTCAATATGTGTCTATTCTTCCTCTCAGCAACCCCATTTTGTTGAGGTGTATGAGGACAAGTACTCTGATGGATAATCCCATGGTCAAGGAAATATGAGGCTAATGGTTTTGCAAAATACTCTTTCGCATTATCAGATTTGAAATTTTTGATTTTGACCCCAAACTAGGTTAAAATCATCTAATGGAAGATCCAGATTAAGGTAGGAGCATCTCGAAAATGCATGAGGTAAACCCAAGAAAAGCGGGTATAGTCATCGACAAACAACAAGAAACATCTGTACCCCCCCCCCCCCCATAGCAGTGATATGATAATGTCCCCAAACATCAGTATGCACAATTTCAAAATGAATACTACTTCTTTTATTACTCAATGAATAGGTTGTTTTACAATGCTTTGCAAGCTCACAACTTTCACATTTCAAATTGGACATCTGGATAGATTCAAACAAACTAAGAAACAAACTTTTCAAAGACCTAAAAGATAAATGACCCAACCGATTATGCCAAAGCATAACCTAACGAACAGACTAAGAAACAAAAGACTTCCTAACTTCACTATCTTCCCCATGTGAGCTCCCTCCAAGTAAGTAGATTCCATTTGTCTCACGGCCAATCCTAATCACCTTCCTTGTCTCCAAATCCTGAAAAACACATCGATCAGAGAAAAAAAGTTAGTGAACAATTTTGCGTTTAGTAATGCTACTAACTAAAAGTAAATTAGTACTAAGTTTAGGAACATGTAAAATTGAAGACAAAGAAATGGCCTTAGACAATTTGATGTCTCCCTTACTAGAAATGGGAACAAGAGAGCCATTAGCAATAGACACTTTGTCTCTACCAGAGGATAAGTGGTAGATATTAAGCAGTGAAGACAGGCCAGTCATATGCTCAGATGCACCTGAATCTATCACCCAACAAGGTTTAGATGTTCCCATTTACTAGTGGATGCACTATAGTGGGGTAGTTGAGGCTACTCATAAACTATAACCCCTGTAATTTCTTTACATTAATGAATTTTTTTTTTTGCACCTGAATCTATCACCCAACAAGGTTTAGTGTTACCTAGGGCTGAAGCATGATAAGCTGAGGCCTGTGTACCTGAATGACCAAAAGCTGAAGTGGAAGGAGAAGATGTTGTGACTGACAGACTGAGATAATGGTGCTGAATTACCAACTTCACTCTTCAACTGAGTCAAATCAGCCCAGACAACAGCTAAGGTGTCGAGGGATGTAGCTCTTGTGCCCGATGAGGTTGCACAATCAGTAGTAACAGCCACATTGGCATTTTCCTTTTTGTTTCTGAGTTTGCTAGAACTAGATGTGGATATAACTTCCAACAGGTGTCTATAGTATGTTTAGGTTTCTTGCAATGTTCACATACTAGGTCCCTCTTATCTTCCTTCTTCATATCCCTCTCCTTATCACCCCCAAACTTTGGTTAACTGTTGCCAATGATGATTCAAAAGGCTGATGCTGCAACACAACCTTTCTCCTACTCTCTTCACTATGCACTAAGAGTAGGCTTGTGATAAGGTCACACTTTCTCTCGTGAGAAGTTGTTGTCTCACAATATCATATTCAGAATTCAGACCAGCTAGATGGTCAACTTGCTTTCTGTAAGTCTGTGCATCCTTCTCACTTTCCCACTCAATTGTTTCTAGGTGGTCAATTTCATGCCACAAGGATTTCAAGGTTGAGAAGTAAACTAAGACTGGTTTCTCTCCTTGCTTAAGGCTATTAATTTCACATTTCAGCTCATAAGCCCTAGCAACATTAAGGGGTTGGGAGTAGGTTTCTTTCATGATGTCCCAAAATTCCTTAACTGTTTTTGCCCACAAGTAGTTTCGGCTGATGTGAGGCTGCATAGAGTTGCACAGCCATGTCATAACCAAATAATTCTCCTGAACCCATTTGGCATAGGTTGGGTCCTCCTTAGGTGGTTCCTTCACATCCCCTAACAAATAATTCAGTTTCCCTCTACCCCCAATGGCCATCATGACTGATTGGGCCCACTCCAAGTAGTTTGATCCGTCAAATTTGACAGTGGTAATCTGAAAATTGTTCTCAGGCATGCTACCAGAACCACCAGCCTCCAAAAAACATTCCCCTTGATTCTTAAACTCCATTGTTGTCAGCCCTTCTCAAGTTATAGGTCAAAAAACCCCTTTTTAGAACTGAAATAGGTGAAACTACACCCGGAATTTGCTTAACAGCTGACCTAGAAGGTTCGACCACCATCGAGAAATATTGAATCAGGTTTGTTAGTTTTCCAGAAAGCAGAAAACTCAATCTTGAATGCTGAAACTGGTCTAATTATTGCCCTAGAATTGGCAACAATCATAAACTTTAGGGTTTCAATCCTAGAACTGATCGTAGGTCAAGAAAGAAACCCTTAAAACTCAGGGAGAACTAAAGATCTTTCAGCCGCACCTCCCAGATTAATAAAAAAGATTTCTTTTTAGGTTCAATCTCAAGAACAAATATTAACTTACTCAGAAAGATCTAGCCACCACCTTCAAACCAAGGTCTGAACCCTAAAACTGAGATTTCTTCCCTTCTTCTGATTCTTCCTGATCGTTGAACACTCTCCAAGGCCCTACAAACCCTTGGCAACAATTGCACACTGCCAGCAACCTCCAAGAACCAGCCGATGAATATATCTCTGCTGAAACTTCCAACCCTAGGAAGTTCTCATGTAGTCGGCCTGATTAGACTAGCATGAGAATTCCTAGGTTGGCTCTGATACCAAGTAGTCGAATAGGACTGCAATCAGTCCTAGGTATAATGTGTAATAAACAAAGAAAACAGATTGAGGAGAGAAGAAGAAGAGGAGAAGAAGAGGAGAACACGAAGAGAAGAATTCAGAAAGAGTGTGTCAACTAGGATTGTCGCCCCACTCAACTATTTATATTAATAATCAAATAAAGAGTAAAAGGGCTGAATTACCCCTACTGCTTACATGGCAAAAGAAATAATAAAAGCAATAATAATTACCAACTGAAATAACTGCTATCTGAAACTAACTACCATCACAAATAAACACAGTGGGGACCACCACATTAATGTTCTCTACACTTTCTTTACATGTTTCTGAGCAAATCTATATTTTGTGGCAGGCCACAACATGCTACCAGGGTCTTTGACATGGTTGATGAATTCTACATTGGGGAATTGGAAAATTAATTGCTAACTGTCAGTGGCTTGTAAAACTATAGAGAACAGAACTGTATTGTGAGAAACTTTTTCTATTGTTTCGTGTTCTTGGTGTAGCTTCACTTGCAATTTTCAGGCATTGTAGGAACTTTGGCAATGGCCAAGGGGTTCTTGAGGATTTTATTGTTCTTTTTGTCCAACTTTGGTGAACCACTTATTAACTAGCCCATTTCTAAGATTATTAACAACAAATTGATCTGTTGACACCTCAAGGGTGTACAGAGGTTGGAAGGAATCTACTGCAATTGTATCCAAGCTATGGGATCTATTCTCAAACTCAGTTTTTGCGAGAAAAATCTTCAACCCTGTTTTAGATTGCTTCAGGGAAGCACTTCCTTTTCAGCTTCCTGGAGAGAGAAGTGCTTCTCTATGTTTCGTGGTAATTGATAATTGAAATATGGAAGTGCTTTTACAGAAGCTGGAGCCATTTCCCTTCAGAAGAGGGAAATGCCCTTCCATTTATTGGAGGCTTTGTTGAAGTGCTTTAAGAATCTTGAATTTTAACGGGCAAGGGGGATTTTGAATCTTAGGCTGCCTTTGGTTGCAGTGCAAATTGTTTTGTACTGGTACAAAACCATGATAGTGCAAATTCTGATTTATTTTTTGGGTAAAAGATTTAAACATACCCTGAGATTTAAGAAATTGAATTAAAGATACCCTGAAATTTTAATTTTATAATAGACTTAAAACATACCTTGTTACTCTTATACCCAAAAGAACCAAAAGTGAATACAAAATCATGTTTGCTGTGTTCAATCTGTTAGTGGGTGGTGGGCAACTGGTTGGGCTACACCTCCTCTTAGTTCAGTGTCCTCTGGCCACTGGCAGATGCAACATCTCAGCAAGAAGTGGTCACCACTGGCATCATCACCACCTAAATGTCACTCATGGTTCCCAACATTAGGTTACAAATACTAATCTGACTCAACAACCATTAATGTAATTGCTGTTCCTAAAAGCATTTTGATTGAACACTGTGTGCTTCCCCGTGAAAAAGAATAAGCTGTCAAATGTAGACACACAAACAGGTTGCTGTACAGAGAGAGTGCGTTTGCACATCAACAGTTTCTTTTACATCAAGTAAAAGTGCACTGCAACCAAACCGTAGCCTTGCGAGCAATCCCAGGCTCTAATTCTGAATTTCTGATTAATAATGTATCAATTAAACCGGCGGACAAAAAGCTTTGAAACTATACTGGGGTCCAAGTCGAAGAAATGACAAACCAAAGAGATCAATAGTGGCCTATTTGCCATTTACCAGTTTCCCTCTACTAGTCCCATCACTTGTTACAATAATCAGCGACAACATCATTCTCTCTTGGTTAGAATGAATTGTCAAATCATTCACAATATCCTGGCGTCTCTGCAGATGATGAAAGCTAAGCATAAGCTAATGCCAAAGATAAAATTGTTGCTGAAGATATGTAGAAAGATCAATCTACCACCAAATTTCTTTCTTTTTACAAGATCGCATGCACTATATACAGTCTTATCCATTTCTTCACCTACATTAATTTCTAATCATTGGAAAGATTTAGCAATCCGGCCCAATTTTTTTTCTCCAATTACATGGCTATTAGCTTGTAGATTTAGTTAAATAAAAGGTGATTCGATCAGGTCAATCAATAATGGTCTATAAAATCTCCACATCACTGGATCCCTTAGCCTTGATGCATGCAGGTAGCAGTTTTCTTGATATATCTATCATACTACTTTTCCACGTTGTCTACCCGCAAGGCTACAACCACCACAACTATATTACGTTGACAAAATGGTGCTTCTGCAGTTTGAATGACAGCGATAGTTGGACTGGGGATTGGGTCCCTCGTGCATGCATGAAGTTGGGATTTAAGATTTAACCTCCACCACCAGAAGGAATGAATTACGTGGTTGATCCATTTAATCCATGAGTCATCTTTCTTCCAGCAAGAAAATCACAGCGTCAGGTTTGGTAGTTTATATATTCAGATCTCCTGATTTTTTTTTTCAAGTAATATAAGACATTAAGAACTGTTCACGGGTCGACCAGGCTGGGCTTTGCCTCCACATTAATAAAATATGTTCAGGCCCGAGCCCGACCCTCATATAAAGTCTAAAGCCCGGGTTCGAATCTGAGCTTGGTTAAAAATTTGGAAGAGAAAATGATTTTTTTTCTTTTTAATTCAATTAAAAATTGTTTTATTTATATTAAAAGACCTTAAAACCTAAAAATAATAATGAAAAATCTTATTATTATTTGAAAAAAGAGAAGAAAAATAAAGAAAAATATTATATATATATAGTGAAAAATCTTATTATTATTTGAAAAAAAAAGAAGAAAAATAACGAAAAATATTATATATATATATATATATTTTGAGAAAGATCGAACCCGATCCAAAAAAAAATCGAATCCAATATTTTAAACCCGAGCCCAAACTCGCAGGCCTGAAATCTTATCCAAACCCGATTTAGATTGGGCCGGCCCATGAACAGGTGTACCCACAGGCCGCAGCTGGGGGTCCGTTGTACCATCTTCTGAATAAATAGGCTTTGTTTCAGGATTCAACAATGAATACTGAACACCATCATCGCCAGGGTTCAACTTCGTATTTCTTTTTCCTTTGCGAGCTCTAATTTCAATGGATTTTGGTGAGCTGTCCGTTTCAAGAATATAGTGAAGGTGCAACTGCCAGTTGGTTTTATTTCTGATGAAGTTATAAAATTAGGGGGCATGTTTGGGGAAGTCCCTTTCGTAGTCCTCACTCGTCAGAGCTAATTTAGCTGGGCGAAAGTTAGGCCTCCTTTCGTCATGAGCCCCAACTCATCAACCATATACTTCCCCAACTTATTGACTCTCTCTACCCAGAAAGGGAGAAAAAAACAATTGACTCTCAGTGCGCTGAGGTTGAGTAAAAACAAGAGTTGTGGCGTAAATTTGACCTTATATATATATAATTCGTCTGGAGCTAGCCAGCGATGATCAAGCTTGGAATTTGCAAAGCACCCTTTGACGATAAGAAAACCAGCAGCGGCCAGGACCTTGGTTTTGTTGGGGCCAACAAGCACAATCGATGATACCATTTATCTTGTCGGAAATGGAAATGGGGACGTCGGAGAGGGAGATTTGCTCTTATCTTTAAGAATATATAGGTTTAGGTTGGTTGAAAAAGACTGATTATCTCGGCTTCAGGAATTGGGATATATTCGTTATTCCTTACAGAGTGTGCTTTACACCGATCTCACAGCCACATCCTACCTTATATTGATTCATAAATAATCTATACTACTTATAAAAGAGTGAATTTTTTTTTTTCTGAGATTTTTATTGGACATTTTCTGCCCCTCTTATCTAAGCACACATTGGACATAAAGAGAGTATATATGTCCTTTATTTTCACTTCACTACTTCAGAAACCATCCATTCATAATTATTCATAAACTATCAACTTATAAATTATAACGGTTTAAAAACTGTCCATGAATTATATAAATAGTTTTGTCTATGTAAAATAAATCTTAAATTTGGGCTGACTAATAGCACGGTAGCACCTAAACTTTAACCAACACAGTTTATTGACACGTGGCTTATTTTCTTCCTCTTTATGTCCAAGCAAATGAAGCCTCTATTTTATGCACATTCATTATGAGGTGTCATTCACAGCAGGCTTTTAAAACAGTCCAGGCTGTTTTTTACCAACAGTCAGTTTTTTCGCCCCAAAAAAGTAGGGGGTTTTAGGTAAAGAAAATGGAAAATTCCTGATTAATATTTGTACTTTGCATCTAGTGTCATTTTGGTTTCCCAATTTTAAAATGTAACAATTTAATATCTCAACTTTCAAAACATGACAATTCAGTACTTGCTGTTAACCAGCTATTAAGTTGTTTTTGAAAAAGCCATAAATGCCCTTCGAATGTCATCTAATTTTCTTTAACAACCATCCAAACATTGACAAAAAATTAGCAAGTCACAAATCCTATTCAAGAAAGTTGGGGTCACCAGAATGCCCACTCAAACATGACCCTAACTTTCTTGAGTGGAAAAGGCAAAAATTTGGAACGGTTACTTTTTTTATCAATGTTTAGATAGTTGATAAAGAAAATTAGATGACACTCAAAGGGCATTTGTGTTTTTTTCAAATGCCACTTAACAGCTGGTTAATAACTAATTAACAGCAAGTACTAGACTGTTACGTTTTAAAAGCTTAAGTACTAAATTGTCGTATTTTAAAGTTCGGGACCAAAGTGGCACTAAGCCCAAATTATAAGGTACTAATCTGGAATTTTCCCTAAAGAAAAAAAAAAGAAATTTAGGTGATAAAAATACAAACCCTAATGATCTTTACCCTTTGGAAAATCAATCTGATTGCTTTTTCATAGGCCCAATCATAAACCATCTCTCAATTTATTGCATTCTTAAACAGTCAATAGTTTGTAGGTATTGGGTAGGGATGGCAATGTATATCCTACCCTGTGGTATTTGTCCTTGTCCACCCTATTGGGGTGAGTTTTTTTGTTTGAAAAATAGGTTTTGGAATTCTATAATCAATATAGGTATGGATAACATATCGTATTAAGCTAAATTTGACCTTCTCCGACCTAAAGTATATATCAACAGTAAAAAAAAAAATTCTAATAAATGATAACCAAATACAGATACATATTGCTTGGTCAGTTTTTCAATCAATGCTCCTTGAAAAGGCAAACCTTCCAGATTCAGTTTTATTTCATTAATGGAAGCTTCCAGCTCCTCCAGTACCCCCTTTGGCATTAAAAAATATCAAGTCATTAATTGCAATATTATGTCTCAGCTGGTTAATTAGAAGCTACCGACTTTAAAGGCTAAATCATTATGGATATGCTTCAAATTAATTGACAAGACCAACAGACTTGGTCATATCTCAATTTTTCAAAGTATATATTGAAAGTGTTACAGGATCTTTCACAATCACATACAGGGACCAAACCAATCACCACTACTTTTCGTCTATAATAATTTAATTTGCATCCTTTAATTATTATTATAAAGTGAGATTAACCCACGTGATTTGCATCCTTTAATTAGTAATAATGAAGAAACCCAAAAATTAAAATAAAAAAAGGAAACGCATCATCGTAGTCTAATATAAAAAAAAAAAAGATGATATATATATATAGAGAAAAAACTAAGAGTTCATTTGATTTATTGCGAGAATAGGAGTTTAGAATTAGAATCGGAAACGGAATAAGCAAACTTTTGATTGGATGGATTTCAATTCCTAGTGGAATGGCATTCCCTCCCCTCCCTCAGGGGAATGAGAATCACATTCCAACTGATCCTAGTTCTTATCTAAACTAAACAAGTAGGGAAATACAACATTCTGAATCCAATTTTGTGCGATTTCGATTCTAATTCAATGTGCAAACCAAATGGACCCTATATATCATCTATATAAAAACGCTGTTCTATCAAATTGATTATTATTGGTGTATAAGAGTGAATGCAGTAAAGAAGAGTAAGAGAAGAGAAGTGATGCATGCGCATGCTTGAAAATTGAATAAATAAGCTAAGCCAAGTCATCATCTCCCCACATCCTAATTAATATACAAATACAATGCTGCCGTGTTTGGGCGGATTGATGCATGTAATAAATTAATAAAAACTGATCGAGTGCATAAGGTTGGATGTGATCAACTGAACCGTAAGTGCGGGGACCCACATTAACAGATGGGTTTCTTTTGCCTGAAGAGTATAATCTAATCTTACATTTAACAATGCTTGATAGCTGGTGGCTTAATGAATGAATAACGTGCAAAGTCATCCATCCCAATTCCCACCCAAGTATGTTTGGGTTATTATATACATGCAACCTAATTAATAATTAATAGTAATACACGATCATGGCTGGGAGTGAGAAGCAGAGACACAAAGCCATCCAATTCTGGGTGCATGATGAATTTCAATGTCACAATTAATTCTTATCCCATGCGCCATGGCCTCCTTTTTCTTTAAGATATACCAGTTGTTTCAATTATAAATTTCTTCAACTAACAGTTGTAGGCTAATTTGTATTGATCAACTTAAACCATAGCTTGATTAGCTATTGGGCACCCCATGCCCATGCCAGTCAGCATTGCTGTTGCTAAGCGTCATTGATTTCTTTGTTGAACAGTTGGGACTGAGGCTTAAACAATTTTGGGAAAATAACGTGGGACAACAACAATGATATATAATCTCTTTGTGATTGTGGATTCAACTCATAGTCCACGGATGCCTTGGGGAAACCAATATATGGTGAGACCAAATACATCGGAATCGGATTCCAATCTCACAGTATCCACTATTTCAACTCGGATTTCCTATCCACACTTACCCACATGACATCACAATCACACATATGAAACATCTCGCTTGAATGCTATTATGTATGGGAGATGTTTCCAATGCACAGCCTTAGTGTTTTGTGGCTAGGTGTGGGTAGAATTCAAGTCGGTAGGGGTCCCACTGTCCATCCAACCACATTCAATAAATTTAGGGAGATATCCACCTCATCTATCTATCTATATATAAACAAAGCGGTCAAGAAATTTTCTTCTCCTTTTTTTGAATTTTTTTTCTTTTATTCCATGTCATTTTTGAAACAATCAATGAGATGCACTTTCCCAATAACCAAAATAATCTCTTCTTCTAAACTACCTCTCCCAATATTCCCCACTTTTTCCAAAATTATCTTTAATTTCTATTTATCTTCTAAATTATCTCAAATTCCTATTTATCTCCAAAATTATCTCTAATTTAGTATAGAGTTTCTCTCCTAAATTATTTCTAATTCCTATTTATCCTCTCCCCTACTTTTTATCTATATCTATCTAAATAAAGTTTGGACTTCAAAATTTAAGAATTATTTAAATATTCTAAAAAATTATGTAATAACTTTAAAATATTTATTAAAAACACAAAAAATAATTTTATATTTTTACAAAATATATCACAAAATTATGTACTAACAATTTAAATTATATTTTTCTAGATTATCAATTTAAGGCTGCGTTTGAGAAGAGGTGTAAAACGTCATCGGTGTATGATGACGTTTTACATTGAACCGTATATATAATGACCGTTACATTTTGAAAATCGATGTAAAAAAATGTAAAGTTTTACATCGATAAAATCGATGTAATTTTTACATGGATTATCGATGTAAAACTTTAAAGGTGATGAGGTTTTACATCTATTATCGACGTAAAATACACTCCATCCAAACGCACGCAAAACTGAACCGAAGTGTAGTTTTATGTCGATAATAATTACACCCTTTTACCAAACGCATACAAAAGAGAACCGATGCAAATTTAACATCAATTCTTGATTTACATCGCATCCAAATGTAGCCTAAATGTTTTTCAAATATTTAATAATATCTAATAGCTTTAAATAAATAAAATTAAAATAACAAAAAAATAAATATTTTATAGATTACTTAAATATTTAAATAACTAAATATTTATCATAACTAGATCTTAAATAGTTAAAATAATGAAAATATGTAATAAATTTAAAAAAAATCTTCAAAGTAGAAAAATAATTATAACATAATATTGAAATTAATAATAACTTAATATATTACAAAATTAATAATAAAATTATGTAATAATAGTATAAATTATGATTTTATGGATAATTAAATTTAATAAATAATTATTATTTTAAAATTTAAATATTTAACATATTATTTAAGTATTTAAGTAACTAAATATTTAAAAAACAAAATATTTAACATAAATAGATTTTAAATAGTTAAAATAAACAAATAGTGTAATAAATTTAAAAAATATATAATAAAAGCAGAAAAATAATTATAGCATAATATTGAAATTAATAATATTTTAATATTTTTTACATAATATTGTAAATAATTAATTTCACTTATATCAAGTAATAATTCGAGAAAATGACTTTCAAAAAAATTAACATTTATTAATAATAATTTTAAACTCTTAATCTGTATTTATTATATAATTATATATACTAAAATTAATAATTGTTGTTTTTTGTGATAAATGTATTTTCAATGATTATGTATAATTTTTTTTGTTTTGTAATTTAACAGAAAACTTTTAATAATTAATGGAGATTAAATTACTATTATTGAAATTTTTAAATTTAATTTATTGTACTTATTGTATTATTGTATCTTTGTTATAAGTTATTGATTAATATTTATTTGAGATTAAACTATTATTTGAGATTATACTATTTATTGACTAAGTTAATATATTTTTAGTCCTTATTGTATTTTTGTAATTTTTGTAATTATTGTATTTTTCATTATCAATATGTTTTCAATAATTTTGTATTTTCGCTATAAATTTTAAACAATTATTGGAGATTAAACTATTCTTATTTATCAGAGATGAGGCTATTAATTTAGCTGAGATTATGAGTGTTCATGAGTTGGTTCGGTTCAGTCGTAGGCTATTTGGCCAACCAAATTGACCTGGTCAGGTTAGGGAGTTGGTCAGCTGAAACCAACTAACCTTTTGTGAAAACCGACCAACTCAAGTTGTATCGATTTGGGTTGATTTTTTTGTTTGGTTAATCGGTTCAAAAGATTTAAACTTAAAATTTTAATTTAATTTTAAAAATTATAGCGCAATTATTAAAAAATAAATTTAAAAATTAGATTTATGATATAAAACATTTTAGACTAAGAAATATGGAAAATTTCCCACTTTTTCTATATTAAAAATTATATTTAAAATATAAAATATTAATATATATCCATGGTTAGATTGTTCAATTTTGATCAGTTTACAAATGGCTAAAGTGAAACCGATCCAACTTGGTCGAATTGGGAAATTTTTTAACCAAAGCCAACTTAAAATACTAGAAAACCGACCAACTCGGGTCAAGTTAATTGGGTTGATCGGTTTCATTAGTTTGATGAATAAACCTAACTGAAATTAATTATTGTTATTTTTGTATTATAAAAATTTTATTAAAAGTAGTATATAAAATATGAATAATTATTAATTATTTAAAAAGTTCAAATATAAAATAATTGTATACTCTTATGTGTTTCTATTAGGCTCATTTACTAGAACACACCTTTAAGGATGGAAATTTTCCCCATCCTCGATGGGTACCCGACTTCCCCGACCAGATGGGGCCAGGGATGGGGATTGTTTTGGAGGGGCAGGGGCGGGGATGGGGATTAATAGGAATCCCCGTCGGGGTTGAGGTCAGGGTTGGGGATGGGGATTGAGGCCCCCACCTACCTCGACCTCGATTATATCTATCTATCTATATTAAATGTTATTTATATTAAATATACTATTATATTGTTTATATTATATATATATATATACCAAAACATATTTAAAACATTATTTATAATTTAAATTTTTTATTTATTTTAAATAAATTTATTTTTAAAAAAATACTATTATCTTAAAACATTTTAGGGATTTGGGTCCCCACGGGTAACACATCCTTGTCGGGAATCGGGGATGGAGGTTAATTTCAGAATCGGAGTCGGGGACGGAGAATATGATCCATGCCCTATTGCCATTCCTACACACTTTATATTTTACATATTTACTTAAACCTACCTTATAGTTTTCATTTTACTAAAACATACCATATATTTTATAACTTATTTTACTTAATCAACATTTCATTAAGGAGTATTTGCTTTGCCATTAGGCCCATGATTTTTTATTCCAAAAATACACTTAACACTTTTTTGTATAAAAAACAAAATTGACCAAATATAACCAACAGAGTGGTTACCCGTGTCTTATTAAGGGCAACAATGGTATTTTAATTTTTATTTTCTTTTGATTAAATTTGTTTAAATGAACATTAGGGTTAACATTGTCATTTTCACTACCATCTAATGGAAGATTGATCAAGTCCATTGCAAATTATAAATGGTGTTTTAGTAAGATGCTAAGTATAGGGTAGATTTTAGTAAATCCATGAAACTATAAGAGATATTTTAGTAAATGATCATTTCTATTATTTAGCTTTCGCTTAATTAATCATGTGCATCGCACAGGTCCCCACTAGTATATATATTAAAACAAAGCGGTCAAGAAATTTTCTCCTTTTTTTTGAATTTTTTGTTTTTTTATTCCATGTCATTTTTGAAAACAACCAATGATATGCACTTTCCTAATAACCTAAATAATCTCTTCTCCTAAAATTTATCCTAAACTACCTCCCCCACTTTCTCCAGAATTATCTTTAATTCCTATTTATCCTCTCTCCTACTTTTTATTTATATCTATATAAAGAAAATTTGGATTAAAAATTAAGAATTATTTAAATATTCTAACAAAATTATATAATAACTTTAAAATATTTATTAAAAACATAAAATAAAATAATTTTATATTTTTACAAAATATATCATGAAATTATGTACTAACAATTTAAATTATGTTTTTCCAAATTATCAATTTAAATGCTTTTAAATATTTAATCATATGTAATGGCTTTAAATAAATAAAACTCAAATAACTAGAAAACATAAATATTTTATAGATTACTTAGATATTTAAATAAATAAATATTTACCATAACTATATTTTAAATAGTTAAAATAATGAAATTATCTAATAAATAATTTTATATTTTTTACAAAATATATCACGAAATTATGTACTAACAATTTAAATTATGTTTTTCCAGATCATCAATTTAGATGTTTTTCAAACATTTAATAATATGTAGTAGCTTTAAAAAAATAAAATTCAAATAACAAAAAATTTTAAATATTTTATAGATTATTTAAATATTTAAATAACTAGATATTTATCATAACTACATTTTAAATAGTTAAAATAACGAAATTATGTAATAAATTAAAAAAAAATCTTTAAAGCATAAAAATAATTATAACATAATACTGAAATAAATAATAATTTAATATATTACAAAATTAATAATGAAATTATGTAATAATAGTATAAATTATGATTTCATGGATAATTAAATTCCATAAATAACTAATATTTTACATATTATTTGAGTATTTAAATAACTGGGTATTTTTAACAACAAAATATTTAATACAACTAGAATTTAAATAGTTAAAATAAAGAAATTATGTAATAAATTTAAAAAAAAATTCTGAAAAGTAGAAAAATAATTATAACTTAATATTGAAATTAATAATAATTTAATATTTTTACATAATATTGTAAATAACTAATTTCACTTATATCAAGTAATATTCAAGAAAATAACTTTCAGACAAATTAATATTTATTAATAATAATTTTAAACTCTTAATGATTATATAATTATATATATTAAAAATAATATTTATTGTATTTGAGTAATTATTTATTGTTTTTGTGATAAATGTATTTTCAATTATTATGTATAAATTTATTTTGTTTTGTTATTTAATAGAAAACTTTCAATAATAATTGGAGATTAAACTACTATTAGTGAAATTTTTAAATTTAATTTATTGTACTTATTGTATTTGTTATATTTTTGTTATAACTTATTGATTAATATTTATTAGAGAATAAACTATTATTTGAGATTATACTATTTATTGACTAAGTTAATATATTTTTAGTGCTTATTGTATTTTTTCATTATCTATATATTTTCAATAATTGTGTATTTTTGCTATAAATTTTCAATAATTATTGAAGATTAAACTATTGTTATTTATCAGAGATGAGACCATTAGTTTAGCTAAAATTATAAGTGTTCATGAGTTGGTTCGGTTCGGTCGTAGGTTATTTGGCCAACCAAACTGACCTGGTCAGGTTGAGGAGTTGGTTTGTTGAAACCAATTGACCTTTTGTGAAAACCGCCCACTCAAGTTGTATCGGTTTGAGTCGATTTTTTGGTTTGGTCAGTTAATTCAAAAGATTTAAACTTAAAATTAAATTTGATTTTGAAAATTATAGTGCAATTATTAAAAAAATAAATTAAAAATTTAGATTTATGACAAAATATTTTAGACTAAGAAATATGGGAATTTTTTAACATTTCCTTATTTAAAATATAAAATATTAATATATATCTATTGTTAGGTTGTTTGATTTTGGTTGGTTTACAAATGGCCAAAGTGAAATTGATCCAACTTGGTCGAATTGGGAAATTTTTGAACCAAAGTCGA
Organism: Nelumbo nucifera; assembly: GCF_055504915.1. NCBI lineage: Eukaryota > Viridiplantae > Streptophyta > Magnoliopsida > Proteales > Nelumbonaceae > Nelumbo > Nelumbo nucifera. Next base: position 6,657,713 of record NC_142654.1, on the reverse strand, counting down.
CCTAAAATACTAAAAAACAGACCAACTTGGGTTTAGTTGATCGGGTTAGTTGGTTTCATCAATTTGATGAATAAACCTAACTGAATTTAATTATTGTTATTTTTGTATTATAAAAATTTATAAAAAGTAGTATATAAAATATGAATAATTATTAATTATTTTAAAAGTTGAAAATATAAAACAATTGTGTACTCTTATGTGATTCTATCAGGGTCATTTACCATAACACATCTTATAATTTTACATATTTACTTAAACCTACCTTATAGTTTTCATTTTATTAAACACATCGTATATATTTTAGAACTTATTTACTTAATCAACCTTTCATTAAGGAGTGTTTGTTTTGCCATTAGGCCCAATATTTTTTATTTAAGGAATACCCTTAATACTTTTTTTTGTACAGTAAACAAAATTAACCAAATATAGCCAATAGAGTGGTTGCCCATGTCTTATAAAGGGCAAAAACGATATTTTTTATTTTTCTTCTGATTAAATTTATTTAAATAAACATTACGGTCAACACGGTCATTTTCCACTATCATCTAATGGGAGATTGATTAAATACATTGCAAATTATAAGTGGTGTTTTAGTAAAATTTTGACTATAGGATAGATTTTAGTAAATCCATGAAACTATAATGAGTATTTTAGTAAATAACCCTTTCTATTATTTAGCTTTCGCTTAAAAAATCCCGTGCATCACATGGGTCCCCGTTAGTATGTATATTAAAATAAGGAAGTCTAGAAGTTTTCTCCTTTTTTTAATTTTTTATATTTTTTTAATCTATGTCTTTTTTAAACTACCAATTAGAAACTCCTAAAATCTCTATCTCTCTCTCCCTGTGTTCCAACAACCTAAATAATCTAATAACCTAACATTTCTCCTAAACAATCTACCCCACTATCCCCAATTTTCTCCTAAGTTATCTCTAATTTAGTAGAGAGTTACTCTCCTAAATTATCTCTAATTCTTAGTTATCTTCTCCCCCACTTCTTATCTACATCTATCTAAAGAAAGTTTGAATTAAAAAATTACTTAAATATTAAAAAAAATTATATAATAACTTTAAGATATTTATTAAAAAGACAAAAAAAATACAATTTATTTAATAATATTCATATTATTAAATAATTCTATTTTTAACAAAGTTCATCACAAAATTATGTATAAACAATATAAATTATGATTTTTCTGGATTATTCAAAAAATAAAAATCTAACAATAAAAATGAAATATTATTTAAATATTTCAATAACTAAATATCTTAAATAACAGAATATTAAAATTAATATTTTAAATCAATTAATAATATATTTTAAATAGTTATTGAATAACTTTCAATTATAATAAATAGATTAAGATTTTAAATATTTACTTAAATAACAAAATATTTAACATAATTTTAAATAGTTAACATAACAAAACCATGTATTAATAGTACTATAATTTTATGGATTATTAAATTCAAAAAGTAATTAATATTTTAAAATTTAAATAATGATACTATTTCAATAAATAAATAAATAATATTGTAAATAACTAAATCCATTTATACCAATTAATAATTCTAGAAAATAACTTTCAAAAATATTATTGTTTATTAATAATAATTTTGAAAATTTAATCTTTATTTATTATATATTTATCTATACTAAAATTAATATTTACTGTATTTCAGTAATTATTTATTATTTTTTGTGATAAGAATATTTTCAATAATTATGTATAAATCTATTTTTGTTTTGTTATTTAATAAAAAAATTTCAATAATTATTAGAGTTTAAAATACTATTATGTAGCTTTTTAAATTTAATTTATTGTGTATTTTCGCTATAAATTTTAAAAATTATTGAAGATTAAACTATTATTCACATGTTGGTTCATTTTAATTGTAGGTTGTTTGGCTAACCAAATCGACCTACTTAGGTTAGGGGGTTGGTCACTCAAGTTATATTAGTTTGGGTTAATTTTCGGTTTGGTCGGTCGGTTCAAAAGATTTAAATTTAATAATTAAGTTTAAATTATAAAAATATAATGACATTATTAAAAAATAAAAAAATAATTTTATCATATAAACTATTTTAGCCTAAGAAATATTCGAATTTTTCCACTTTACCGTATTAAAAAAATATATTTAAAATATAAAATATTAATATATATCTATGGTTGGGTTGTTCGATTTTAATCAATTTACAAATGGGCAAAGCGAAACTGATCCAACCTAGTCGAGTTACGAAATTGTTGAACCATAGCTGACTAGAAATACTAGAAATCGGGTTGTCAGTTTCATTAGTTTGATTCAAAATGGCAATGGGGCGAGGCAAGGATGAGGAGCCTCTCCCCATCCCCGTCCCACAAAAATCACCATCCACATCCTTGTCCCCATCCCTACTAACAGGGATAAGATTCTTTATAATGCCAATCATTATATTTTTATTTTTTATTTTATTTAAAAATAAAATAAAATAATTAAAATTTACAATCCGATTAGAAAAGATTCAAACATATTCAACCATATTTTTAAAAATATTTACATATAGACATATGTGTACATATATACATATTTAAACTATGCATATATATACATATATATTAGCGGGGATCCCATGGAGCAGGGATCGGGGTCCATGCGAGGTAGGGAGTGCTCTCCCCATCCCGTCCCCACCAATGGGGATGAAAATTTCCCCATCTCCCTCCCCGCGGGGGAAAATCATCCCCATCCCTGCCCCATTTGGGGTAGATCCCCACGGAGATCAAGGAAATGGGGAAAATTGCCATCCCTAAGTTTGATAAACAACCCTATCTAAAATTAATTATTGTTATTTTTGTAGTGTAAAAAAATTATTAAAAGTAGTATATAAAATATAATTATTATATAAAACAATTGTTTATAGGGATGTCAATGGGTTGGGTTAAAGGGTAAACCCGGCTTGACCCGATCCTATAGGTTCGGGTTAGGGTCAAGTATATTTGGTTTAGGGTCGGATTAGAGTTTTGATTCTTTGACCCTATTCGGGTCAGGCCGGTTTGGGTTTTGGTTGACCCGCTTCGTCAGGTCATGATACCTTGCATATATACCAAGTATTCTTGCAATTTTTTTTTACTTCTAACTTTATAGGCTTAAAGTTTATAATTTATTTATATGTTGATTTTAATTTTCTTCTTTTTTAAATGGAAAAAATAACACCTTAGAATCTATAAAACAATTTCCTTATTTAAATTAAATTTGGGTCTTCAAAATGTGTTAAAAAATACATTTAAAACTATACAAGTTAAGTCGGGTTGGGACCGGGTTAAACCCTATAGGGTCGGGTTCGAGAATCATGTATTTTTAAGCCAGGTTAGATTGGGTTCAGTTTGGGGTGTTGGAGGGTTGGGTTAGGATTGAGGCAAACCCATGTCGTACCCAAGCCTAGATTTCCTACTCACTTTTCCTACCCTTTCTCTACCCGCTGTGAATTGCAGCCACACATCTCTCAATTCATAATAGAGATGTATGGCTCCAACCTCCAATTCATAGAAATCCCAAGTGTGTCATACCTAACCCGTTATCCCTATGTACATGTTTATATTGTTTATCTTTAACTTAACAAATCCCATGTGCATCGCATAAATCCCCACTAGTACTATTATTATAAAGGGATTAATGGTTTTGACAACCGTTGTACTATTCAAAAAAGATAGTTTTGCCCTAAAACTAAAGAAAAGGCCGATTTAGACTCTAGACTTAACAAGAAAGAAAAAAGCAAATTGTAAACAGATAATATTAATAACTATCGTTCATTATCTGTTAAATAATGAATAAAATAATAAGAACATTGATATGACACTCTTAAACTCAAAAAACTGAAAAATTGCAAATGGATATCACTGAATATAATAAAAATATTTAATATATAATTAAAAAATATTAAAAATAATATATAAGAGGATCCCACTTAAACTTTCCTCTTACCTCTTTCCTAATAAAAATAATAAGTGGCCCCACATGAAACAATAGTTGCGAGTGATAAAATTTAAATTTAATTATATAATATCAACTTATATCATTACCCCCGTGTCTTTACTCTTTACACTAGTCATAAATAATGGGTATGTTTTAAAGTGAAAACAGTTGGTCGGATTTAATTTAAAAAAGAAAAATGGTCAGATGGGATCCACATTTCGGTAGGTGGATTAGGTAGATGAGTAGGTGGGCTACCCAGTAATCAGTTATATATGGATACGGATCTTACTATTCGTGCACTGCTTGCCTAGCCCATTACTAGAATTAACCCCGTATCCCATGTTTCGGATCTGTCACAGCCAGCCTGAACCAGCCCAAATATTCGACTTTCGAAGGGCCGTCCCTTTTAGTGGCTGGTAGTCAATCCCGATCAGAGAAATGGGAGACTGGTACCGTCCTCCATAGTCCATACTGTACAACTTGGCCCATTCCCGGTTGTTTGTTTGCATGCATTGAATTATGGTTTTTTGTCTCATGGCTTAAGCAGTTAAGTAAAAACTCACCATGGGTAAGAACCTATAGGAGGAGAGCAATATAACTTTTAAGAATTGGTAATAATTGAATTATTTAATATATAAATTATATTATATTTTTTATAATTTTAAGACATGCAAAAGTCATTTCGGTAATTATTGTCAAATAAAAATAATAAAATAAAAAGTCAATGTGATAAATAGAGTTTTTAGTTTATCTTTGGATTTTTGAAGAGTTCAACGCAAAAAAAAAGCCAAAAGAAGATCTCTTCAACCTTCAAACCAATACTATCTGCCTTATTTTCACCTCTCATTTTTCTTCTTAAGGCTGCGTTTGGAAACAAAGCAAATAAGTGTGAATGTAAATATGTAGAGTGTAAAACGGTTCATATAAATTGTAAAATTGGGTTAGTTTTTTATGAGGGCGGATTTGGCCCTCTAATGATATTGTGGCACATGGCACCTCGTAACAACTATGTAACACCCGGAACCACTTAGGCAACAACTTGCCTTAGCCAAGTTGATGGTGTCCCACCTGGCGGCCCAGGCCCGACCTGGCGGTTTGGCACGGGCGCCGACCTGGCGGTTTGGCCCAGGCATCGACCTGGCGGCCTGGCCCAGGCGCGACCTGGCGGCCTAGCCCTGGCGCGAGCTGAAACCTGACCCAGGCGCCGAACTGGCGGCCTGGCACAAGCACCGACCTAGCGACCTGGCATAGGCGTCCGACCTGATGACCTACGAAACGTGCTCGCCGACAAATTCGGCATGCATATCCCAACACTCCCACGATCCTTGGAAGTTGGCCCAAGTGCCGAACGATCCGGATGGTGGTCAACGTGCATGGCGGTTACCTTCGGGAATCTCAAACCACTTAGACAACCTCGCAGAAATCTCGGATGTGGTGCGTGAAGCCCACACCAAACAATGCATATATAAAGGCACCAACCCCAATGGCATTGGGGGGCAAGTAAGCATATTCTAGCTCTCATACTTTGTGATTTTTAGCTCGCAATCTACTATGAGAGTATTGACTTAAGCATCGAAACGACCTCGCCGGGTTAGGCACCCCGGGTCTTCTAACATTGATTCCTTGCAGGTCTCTAAAAAACTACGAAGCTCAACAATAAATTCAGCTCGCCACCAAGCAGCTCAGCCCTCTGATCAGCTCGGCAACTAATAGGCAGCTCGATACTCTAGTCAGCTCGGCACCTAATAGGCAGCTCGACACTCTAGTCAGCTTGGCACCTAATAGGCAGCTCGACACTCTGGTCAGCTCATCACCTAACTTGCCTAGCTCAGCTCTGTCATCTCGTCACCTAACCTGCCAAGCTCGGCCCAATTAGTTCAACACCTAACCTACCTAGCTCAGCCTAACTAACTCGGCACCTAATTTGCCCCCAGCTCAGACCAAATGACGAGGTACTTAGCACAAAAATTTGAGACATCACCAAAAATTGATTCGTCAGTTTTGCAATGACAAATTTACCTTTTTATCAAACAGACTTTTAGCTGTAATGGATGCAAACATGAATTCCAATAAAACATATGTTTTTTTTAATAAAAACCCCACTTAAATGCAAATTTACTTCTTTTTTATTGATGTACTTTTACATCTTATTATCAATGTAAATGTGCATTGGTTGTCATTTGTCAATGCATAAATATAATGTTGCCAAACAAAAACAAAAGTGAACTAGAGTGCAAATTTACCCTGAACCAAGATTTACACTCCATTTGCATTGTTTCCAAACGCAGCATAATGGATTTCACTTCTTTTTTATTAGTTTTATTTATACATTTATATTAAATAGAGTTGTATAAAAAATCCAATCCAAGTGACAATATGCAACATGAAGTGTGTAAGGGAATAGACCTTATATAATGAGTTCGTCTTCGATCATTGCAAGCCCATGCTCACACCATTCGAACAACCTCTTGCAACCTTACATTGAGAAAATCTCCCCACGAAATAAAACACATAAATATGGAGATATCCATAATGCACAACTATAAAGGCTATTCGAATAAAATTTGCACTGACTGAAGTCGTTCTCTTACATAATACCATGGTTTTTAAAAACGAACCGGCGATCGAACCGATCAAGTGTCCAGTTACTGATTTGAACGGTTAACCAGCTGGTTCAACGGTTTACTGATCAAAATCAACAGTTTTGGGGAAAAAATGGTTTTGGGGGAAAATAGAACCAATCAAGTGACCGGTTCCTGATTTTTCTGATCCGACCATCCGATCTAGTCCGATTTTGAAAACCATACATAATACCAAAGTATACTAGACTCCACGGTCATCTAGCCGGAAGGACTCGCCTAAGAAAGACCGCGGATTACCCTGGAAGGCACAAGACAGAGGTGAATGAAGCAAACTGCAATTCAAAAGATAAATCAACTGAAAATCCATGACGAGCCTACAAGTGTGAGAATTAGAGTCAGTTCCTTGCATCGCAACCCAACATGTATCCTCATCGGAGTGACTAAGGAATCAAGCCTTAACAATCCAAAGAATATTCTAGAATTCTTGAGTCATTAACCACTTAGGGAATATTTCTAAAATTCTTGCTTATGCATAAAATGAACTCTCCTTTGTTTATAAATAGTAGAGTTCATGACGAGAAAGAATTCATTTGGCCACCATCCAATTATCCCATTTTTGGCTTTTTATTCCCTCTGTTAGACTTAAGTCATATTTTGAGCTTTCTAATCTAGCATCACTCCATCCTTTATTCCCTGAGGTTTCCATTCTCAGCACCTAGTGGCCTTGCAGGGATGTGTCATTTTGTCCATGAAAGATAATTTTAGATTGTGTTTGGTAGTGAGAGTTATTTCTCCAAAGTATTTCTTTCATGTAGTCATTTTTCTTGTTTTGAATGAGCATATTTTAAAACCCTTCCAAGCAACATTGAATCCCATACGTTTCGTAAGAATAACTTTTAGAGGATCTTTAAAAAAAAAAAAAAAAACTTTTAGAAGAAATCTTATTTTAAACCGCTGTTGCAGTAGGAACAATATTTGCACTTCATTCTTTTGCTAGGTTGTGTTTGGTTGCAATGTAAATAAATTTGTACTGATGCAAAATCATGGTAATGCAAATGATTTGAGTGTAAATTTTGGCCTATTTTTGTTTCAAATTTTAGCTTATTTTGTTTGATCGCAGTACAAATGAAGTAATTAAGACATGAAGCAAAATAAAGTAAAATCCAAAACAAATTAAACGAGAATTTGCATTTTTTTACATTTGCATTCCCATGCATTTGTATTAATGCAAATAAAATTGCATTGTAACCAAACACAACTAATGTTTAATAACGTCTAAATGACACCAAATCACAATGTAAAATATGTACACAATTCGGATTTTAATTTAATAAATTCTCAAGCATGGCCGCTGTGTAAAAAACAGCATGTTGGAGGGAAATTCAAAATTTCAAGAATCCTCTCTCCCTCCTTTTGTTTTAATTTTGTTTTTTTCTCTCTTTCCCTCTTATTGCATGTAGGAGACTCTTGCCCCACATTGCTTGAGAGAAGAGTTTACTTGGAGTATATTACTATAATTGCTCTCACTATGGGTAATAACCCATAGGAGGAGAGCAATATATATCTCTACATGCATGTGAGGGGGGTTGGGGGTGCTTTTCACGTGCATTGAGCTAAGCAGGGCCAGATCGAGATGGGACAAGGGGCATGGGCATGTATATGCACATTACACTGAAATGTTATTGCCTTTGACCAGTTTAAATTCTTTTGACGTTTGAATTTTAAAGTTCTGTTTAATATGTTTTTGCCTTCTTCTACCTATTCATTTTATATCTGTGTCTCTTTGAACAAGTGCTTTGTTGCATTTTTATGGAGAGACACTTCTCTCTAAAAGGACACATTTGTGTCAATTTGGGTGACTAAGATCACTCTATGAATAGAGTGATGGTCAACCCAATGTTACACACCAACAAATTCACAATTCTCTATTTGTCTTCTTTCCTTAGCATTCTCTTTTGTGGTTCGCGGAAGTATGGTAAGCGAGTGCACATCTACCAATGACCTATGGATTGTTTTATCTTGGTGACCGATTTCTAATCACTTTGATGCACTGTAAGGCTCCGTTTGCTTTGTGGGAAGATTTGGATGAGATGGGATGGGATGGGAAAGTGTAAAAATTACACTTTTCAGTGCTTGGTTTTATACAAAGGAAAATAAAGGAAAAGCTGTTAGTTCTTCGCCAGAAGAAGAAGAAGAAGGTGACGGAGGAAGACGGGAAAAACATGGAAGCATTCATCGTCGGAAAAGTACTGTTGGTTCTTCGCCACTACCTAGTTCACTTCGCCTCTGCCTGGTTTTCCATTGCTTGGTACTTCGTCGTAGCCTGGTTTGTCATTGCCTGGTTCGTTGCTGATCTGGTGAAGATGGGAAGAACAGGAGCGCCCCTCACAAATCGCCATAGATCTGGTGAAGAGAGGAAGAAGGTGAGGGAGAAGAGAGAAGAGGAAGATGGAAGGAGATTGTCGTAGATCTTTGCTGCCCCTCGCAGTTGCAGCTGGTTCCTTGCCAAGTGAAGAAGAAGGCCAATAACAGTGGTTCCTTCGGTTGTAACAATGCTTTCCCAAATTTTTCCATCGAGGTCGCACGGTTTTGGTGCAATACCAAATCCATGATTTTGGGATTTGACATCCCACACTTTTCTCATCCCATCCCTTTCTTTCCTTTAAAATAAATGAGAAAAAAAATGAATATTTTCAGAATATTCCTTTTTTCTCATCCCATCCCACAAACCAAACTGAGCCTAAAGGATAAATGGGGTTTTAAGGAAAATAACCAAATACCATGACTCAGCCCTCCCTTTGTTTGTAATTCTCAATTTAATTTTCACAATTATACAAATACTATCCAAGTTTGGTTTGAAAAGCATTCACACATAAATTCTATTCTGCACTATTCATTCTTTTTTCCAACACAACAATACCCCTTGATTTTCTGCAGCCTCGTTTGATGATACAAGGCTAAGGAAGATCATCCCACTCTTCCCACATCCTCACTCGCATATTCTCATCAACAAACAAAAAATAAAGGAAAAAAAAGGCCCCATGGTATACATAGACAGTTTTCGTCTTTCTCTATTATTATTGATGTAGCGCAATCCGGTCACTCCTATCTGCCACTTGCGTGGCTCCTGAGAGGTACCTGAAATGAGAGAAAAGAGGAAGAACTCCCGGGGGGTTTCCCGACGGTAACGCTCCGATGCTTAAGTTAGTATTGTGTGCAAGAAGCTGAAGGAAAACGAAGGCTAAGAGTGCAGGTTGCGCGAGTGATTTGATGATACCTTGTTCCTTGAGAATAAGCCCCTTATAACTGAATTCCGTTGCTTCAGACCTTCTGACATCTGACAGGGCAGGTATAACCGCCACTGTTAGTCTGCCACAGCCGTTACAGGCATGGCTGAGGTGGCACACGCGGGGCCGTCGTTGCAGGGTACATGTCTGTCAGGTGCGGGACGCCTTTCTAAAGGTGGCAGGCGCGGTGAGGGAGACATGCCTGCTGTCCACAGGTTTGTCGGGTACGGCGGTTGGGCAGGAAGCCCTCTTGTGGTATACCGAACTGCTCTCCTACGAATTACCCTGAGTTGGGCTGTCCTTTGAGTGATGGGCCGCCTGTGGTTGGTTATGCCGAGCTAGCCGACTCGAGGTCTTTGTGCCTCGGGGCGTCCGGAGAAGAATCGGTGCGTTCTTGCCTGGGAGTGACCCGAGGTCCATTGGGAGGAGCTCGGGTCTCAAAAGAGGTCAGGGTGCCCCGAACTCGGGACCCCCCAAAGTGCGTTAACCCCGGGGAGGAGGTGCGGGCAAGGCGGCTTTCGGCGAGTAGTTTACCTGCCGAGTTGTCGTGCTGAACTCGGCGGGACTTTCCATCCGAGTTGTGCTCACGTTTGTTGCGCTGTCGTGCTGAGTCACTGTTTTGAGCAACGTCACACCCACGTGTACCTGTGCTACGAGGTCAGGCCAAATCACCCTCCATCAATTGCCCCCCACTCCCTGCGCTGGCGGCGGTGACCCAGCGCAAGGAGGTCATGACGCGTCGGGTGGATTTGGCATCGATATTTATGCCGCTTTGTCGCGTGCTCCGTCCAGCTGTACCGGTCTAGCACCTGGTTCGACCGAAAAAAGATTCGAGTTGCGTCCAGATTATGCGCGGACTTCACGCGACTTGGACTTCATGGACGTCAAAAACACACTAAATCGTTTTTGCCTCGATGAACCCGCGGTTGCGTCTATAAATAGGGGGTCCCTTGGCCATTTTCTACGCCACAATGCTTTCGTCGTTAGCGTTTGAGCTCACGCCAGGGATCTCTTAGCTCGGGTCCTCCAGTTCGTTCTGTTCTTCCAGTCCGGTTGCGTTTATTTGGTGAGTCCTCCCGAGCTTCCTTTTCCCTTCTAGTTTGTTTCTTTCTTTTAGTTCGGTATGTCGTCTAGTGTAGACAGTCTCATCGCTGAGCCCGAGGTAGGTACCTCGGCTCGGGGTGTCTCCTCTGTGGCCCAGCCATTCGAAGTACGGGTGGCTTCGGGTCATCTGGTATCCACCTCCCACCGAGGTCGGGAACTAGATCAGTTCGGGCCTTCCATAATGACCTCGGAGAGGCTCCAGGACCTCATACAGAGGTTCCGCCTCCCTAAGGAGTACTCATATAGTCTTCCCACCGACAACTTTCATGGGAGCACGGTCCCAATGAGATCGTGATCTTCAGGGAACAACTGATAGCCGGGCTCAGACTTCCCCTTCACCCTTTGATCGTTGAGGTGTTGGTACACTTTAACATCACCCTGGACCAACTCCACCCGAACTCCTTACGGAATGTGGTGGGGTCCGTTTCTCTTTGCTTTGACCGTTCTCTCTCCATAGATTTAGATGTTCTTAGTACAATTTTGGCTATAAAGAAGAGCACTTCGGGCGCTCTCCCTGGGCATAGGCGGTCCTATTACCTGTCCCCCCGCCCGGGTTTCAAACTCATGCACAAGCTCCCGAGCAAAGTCCCAGTTTGGAAGCGGGACTACTTCGTAGTCTGGAACAGTACGGGGTGGCCCTTCCCCACCGATTGGAGGATAGCCGTTCAAGACCCTGGTGTCATCCTGGACGAGAAGACCAAGAAGGAGCTCCAATCACTGGCTCAGCTTGGGTTGCATTATAAAGACTTCACTTCTGAGGAGAAGCTCGTCCGAGCGAGCTTGAGTCTGGGAAGGTTTTCCCCACTTCGGCTTTCCGTTCATATATTTGCTTCGGGTTGCTGACGTTGTGTTTCACTGCAGGTCCCATGGAGGCGGAGAAAATAGACAACCAGAAGCTCTTCCACCAGATGAAGAGGAAGAAACGCGTGGCAAAGAAGGCGCGCGTTGGGTCTCCGCAAGCTTCAGTCGAGCCTCAACTTCCGCAGACTTCAGCCTTGGGGCCCGAGGTGGCAGCCGCACCCGTCATCGACTTGGAAGAGGGGGTTGTGCCTAAAGGGCCCGAGGTGATGGCGGAACCTGCCGTTAAGCCCATCGAGCCTGCTGTCGAGCCCACCAGACTTGCCAGAGAAAGCGTTGCCGAGGCCAATGCTGCAGTTGCCGGGGCTCACCCTGCCGAAGCTACCGCCGAGGCCTCCGAGAGTTCTACTAACGATGTGGAGATGACGGCTTCCAGCTCGAAGGGTCAGGGGAGCCAAACCGTCCTAAACCCCCAGTGTAGCCTGAAGAAGAGTAAGCTGGCTGCATACTCGGGGGAGGTCAGCGAGTAGGCCGAACTCACTCCTGGGCAGCTCGGCGCCTGTCCTGCCACTCATACTATGGTGGTGAGTCCCCATTCCTTTTTCTTTTCTCTTTTTTTTTTTCTGGTCTCCCTCTTAACCGATTCTCCTTTTTGTAGGTGAACTCCGCCATTCGCGCCTTGACCCTCCAATCAGATCGACATATGAGGCGGGCTCTGGAGGTTGAGAAATCATCTCGTGCGGCCCATACTGAGTTGAGGGCATCTCGTTGTCAGGTTCACCGCTTGGAGAGTGACGCCTCGGCTCAAAAGAGTTTCATCGAGGTGTTAATGTCAGAGAAGGGGGAGCTGGCTCGAGACAAAGACAAGTTGAGGGCCGAAGTGAACGGTCTCAAGGTTGGTCAGGAGGCCTTAGGGCTCGAGGTGAGCAGCCTCAAGGCTGAGCGGGATGCCCTGAGGCTCGAGGTACAAGGCCTCAAGGAGGCGAAGGGGAAACAAGAGCATGAAGTGGGGTACCTCCAGGAGGACATAAGGGAGAGGACTACAATCTTCGAGGGTGCTCTCGAGGAGGCCAAGACCCAGGCCGTCATTGACTACGTCAACTCTTCGAGATTCGATGACGTGATGACGGAGGCCCACCGTAAGGGCTTCAAGCTCAAGTGGTGGCTAATCAGGCACCTCTACCCTGAGCTAGACACGTGCGCCATTACTACTTCACGGATTACTGACGACACCGTGCGTCAGTCAAAAGGTGACCCTGGTTCCGAGGATGAGGGCGCCGAAGATGGAGCAGAGGATGTCGGTCCAGATACTGTCCCCAAGGGGGTCCCTGATAGAGGCGGCGTGCCCCCGAAGTAGTTTGCTCTTTATATTTGTAACTTAATCTTTTCCCTTTCTGAACTGTGAATGTACTATCCTGAGCCCTAGAGCTCGGGTAAAGATTCTTGTACCTGAACTGTCCTTTTAATGAAATATAGTTTCTTTCGAGTATCTCTGAGTGCAAAAATACTTCTAAGTGTGAGTGGACTCCGAGCTGGTCAATTTAATGTATAGGTTACCCGAGCTGTGTAAGAGCAGCAGGGATGGAGACGTGGTAGGGTTCATACCCGAGCTGTCTTTCCCTTAAGGGTTAGAGATAACCAGGTTTTTGTCAGTTTGGCGTTTTGTGGCCGTTAGGCTTTGAGAGGGATTCGTAGTCTGTTCCTGAATTTCCCGCATGTTGAAGTGGCACTTGGCCTTTTCTTGTGCACTCTTTATCTTTGCTAAGTATGGTGTGCACTCTTCATCTTTGCTAGGGCGAGAGCTATTAGAGTTGCGTACCCGAAGTGAGTGACAAAGTAGGGTACATGCTCGACCTGTCTGCACTTGGGTTAAGTTGACATCGGTTGTCCTTAAGGGTTCGACTCGTTGCATGCCAGGGTTCGCTATTTGTTACAAGGTTCGTGCCCGAACCGCCTGCGCCTTGGGCGTTGTAAGTACTTAGTTCATGTTGATGAGGCGACTAAGTCTTGTACGCCGCCGAGGTCTTTTCATTAGCTCGACGTTTTAGCCCTTAGGCTGGAGGAGTGGCTCGTGGCCCACTCTCGGGCTGCCCATGCCATAGAGGTGACTGGGTCCTGTTGTGTCAAGGTCATGTTAGCTCAGTATTCTGGCCCTTAGGCTTAGGGAGTGGCTCGTGGCCTACTCGATTCTTATAGATAATATTGCCTTAGGTTGGATCGGGGTTCCAAATTTCGACTGTCGGGGTGACGTAGACCTGTCGAGCTGGGGTCCTCCCGACCTGTTCGCCCGCGGCGAGATCGGGGTAGCCGGTCTCTCTCGTCTGCCGCGGGGGGAGGCCTGATTTTTTGGGAGATTTTGGGGGGCCTCTCCTTGGCCGGAGGGGCGCTCGTTCTGGCGGCGAGACTTGGCTTGCTGCGAGGCTGGGCGTTGAGACGGGAGCTGAGGCTGCTAAAGATGGGGTTGAAGCAGTTGGGGGAACTGCTGCTGATACTGATACTGATACTGATACTGATACTGATACTGATACTGATACTGATACTGATACTGATACTGATACTGATACTGATACTGGGAGACCTGGTGCAGAACGTATTGTTGATAGAGCTGAAGTTGTTGGAACTGTTGCATTTGAGCTTGCATGGCCTGCATGCATTGCATCAAGTCCTCCAGTTGGTTCGGGCTGGTCACTGGGGGCACGACCGAAGGTTCGGTGAACGTCGTTCCGACTGTAGCAGGGAGTGGGGCGATGACAGGTTCCACTATGAGAGGCACATTCAAGCTGGGGATTCCATCCGCTGAGCGGGGGCGGTGAACTGTCCGATACAGACAATAGGAAGCTGGGGTTGTTCCCTGGAGTTATCCATTTCCGTGCTTCGTCCGACGTTGCTAGAGGAAGCCACGAGCATTGGATTGTTTAAAGGAGGGAAAGAACCGAAAGAGTTTAGAGAGAAAGGCCTTTTGAAGCGTTTCCCATAGACGGTGCCAAATGATGTAGCGCAATCTGGTCACTCCTAGCTGGCACTCGCGTGGCTCCTGAGAGGTACCTGAAACGAGAGGAAAGAGGAAGAACTCCCGGGGGGTTTCCCGACGGTAACGCTCCGATGCTTAAGTTAGTATTGTGTGCAAGAAGCTGAAGGAAAACGAAGGCTAAGAGTGCAGGTTGCGCGAGTGATTTGATGATACCTTATTCCTTGAGAATAAGCCCCTTATAACTGAATTCCGTTGCTTCAGGCCTTCTGACCTCTGACAGGGCAGGTATAACCGCCACTGTCAGTCTGCCACAGCCGTTACAGGCATGGCTGAGGTGGCACGCGCGGGGCCGTCGTTGCAGAGTACGTGTCTGTCAGGTGCGGGATGCCTTTCTAAAGGTGGCAGGCGCGGCGAGGGGGACATGCCTGCTGTCCATAGGTTTGTCGGGTACGGCGGTTGGGCAGGAAGCCCTCTTGTGGTATACCGAACTGCTCTTTTGCGAATTACCCTGAGTTGGGCTATCCTTTGAGTGACGGGCCGCCTATGGTTGGTTATGCCGAGCTAACCGACCCGAGGTCTTTGTGCCTCGGGACGTCCGGAGAAGAATCGATGCGTTCTTACCTAGGAGTGACCCGAGGTCCATTGGGAGGAGCTCGGATCTCAAAAGAGGTTAGGGTGCCCCGAACTCGAGACCCCCCAAATTGCCTTAACCCCGGGGAGGAGGTGCGGGCAAGGCGGCTTTCGGCGAGTAGTTTACCTGCCGAGTTGCCGTGCTGAACTCGGCGGGACTTTCCATCCGAGTTGTGCTCACGTTCGTTGCGTTGTCATGCTGAGTCACTGTTTTGAACAAGGTCACGCCCACGTATACCTGTGCTACGAGGTCGGGTCAAATCACCTCCATCAATTATCCTTTTAATTTGTGGGAAAAAATTTAATAAAAAAAAAAGAAAGACAGAGAACATAGATCTAGATTGATTGGAGGCATCGATTGAGTCAGGGTGCCCCGGGGGGGGCTGTGAATAATAATCACACCACGCCGGTGCCGGCTGGGAATAGAAAGTCGAGCATGTGGGGTGGTCGGGAGCCGCGAGGGTCACGAGCCTCCCACGCAAAAGGCGCAGCAGCAGCAGCAGTTGCCAGTGCCCTGCGGGGCCCACTCACATTGACGTGGAGTTATCACTTTCGACGCGTGTCGGTTGCCGTCCATGGTGGCGATTGTAGTGAAGGAGCAGGCCGACCACATTCCACAAAATCCAAATCAACTCGCCGAGTTTTTCTCTTTTTTTGACGTGGGATGATTGCTGTCCCGACCACTCTGGGTCCAATGCGTTTGGACTCTTCGAGTCCATTAAAATTTTGACACGTCATATAGTGCTTATTGACCATTACTTACAACCGGCTGAAAGTTTATAAGTGATAAAAATAATTTTAAATAAAAAAATTAATAACTTTTTAAAACTAATACCGACAGAAATTTTCAAAGCACTGCCGTTTCGGACTCTAACCTTTCTCTCCAACCTTACCATTCAGTGCAACAAGCATTCGTCAACGGTGTTCAAACTACAACAGAATGGCGACTGTAAATTTTAACGATGACATAACAGAGAGTCAGAGACGGGCATA
Organism: Nelumbo nucifera; assembly: GCF_055504915.1. Taxonomy (NCBI): domain Eukaryota; kingdom Viridiplantae; phylum Streptophyta; class Magnoliopsida; order Proteales; family Nelumbonaceae; genus Nelumbo; species Nelumbo nucifera. Next base: position 6,641,398 of record NC_142654.1, on the reverse strand, counting down.
AACGTAACGGAAGACGGTCAGGTAGTTCTGGTGACGGTTTTTTCATTCTTGAAACGGAGAGTCGGGATTATGAACTTCAAGGTGTGGGTGGAGAGGTTGGTGGTGAACGTTCATGACTTGGTGACAAAGGTTTAGGTATACTGATCAACGAACATGTGCTGGAGTTGGTTCATCGATTGGTGCAGTGGTTGCCGACTTGCCGTGGTGTTACACGAGTAGAATCTGAGGACGTGAGGGTTTAAAAAATTTCTGTCGGTATTAGCTTTAAAAATTTATTAATCTTTTTATTTAAAATTATTTTTGTCACTGATAAAGTTTCAGCCGATTGCAACTAATGGTCAGTGGAGCACTGAATAACGTGTCAAAACTTTAATGGACTCGAAGAGAAAATCCCTTCGAGTCCAAATGTATTGGATTCGGAGTTTAATAGTTTGGCCGGTTTTTTACTTTTTTTAATTTAAAAATTTTTATTTTTTGTTAAAATTGGCCGTTTGTTCGATTTGAATGATCAGACTGTTCGACCCCAGAACCGTACCCCTGACCAGTTTTTTGATCGATTCGATTTTAAAAACCTTGGTGTAAACCTTTAGGCTCTATTTGAGAATTATGTAAATGAAACGTAAATCCCAGTTCAAGGTAAATATATATTCTGGTTCAATTAATGCAATTATGTATTGATAAATAAGAAAGAACACATTTTTCAATGTATATTTACATCCAAAAATGAGATATAAATGTATATGATAAAAATGAAGTAAATTTGTATTCAATGTGTGGGCTTTTGTTAAAAAAGGCATATATTTTATTGGTATTCATGTTTACATATTAAAGCTAAAAACCTTTTTGATAAGAAGATAAATTTGTCAATGCAAAACTAATCTAACTTTGCATTTATATGAATCATTTTACACTTTACATATTGCATTCACACTTTATTTGCATCGCTCCCAAACAAAAGCCTTAAGAGAAATAATAATAAAACAAAAAAAAAACTTGTGAAGATAAAATCCGATTTTCATAGAAGGCAAAATTCTTTTTTCCAATGAATTTATTTAAATAAAACTGTTATTTGTTTTTTCATTAATAAAAAATCATCCTCAAATTTAAGCAAACGAATTCCTCATTTCGTCTGAGCGAGTGATCCACAAAGCTCATCAATGAGTGTAAGAGAACGAGACTCGTTTCATTAAACTTATGATAGGCATGGAACTTGGGCAGTGTTTATCATACTTCTTGAAAGTCATTTCAATTGAATAAATGAAATTTTGCTTCGCAATTGTTTTTGCTGTGTGGTTCATCTCCATTTTTGTTTTGCTTTATGTTTCAATATAATACAGAAAACAAATGTTATCCAGAAATTGAATAGTTTTTCCAAGTGATCGAATTGTAACTCTAGGAAAATGGTTTCTGTTCTAAATTTACATTCAATAGATGTCTGGTCCTACTCAATTCAAATCTAATGATATATAGTCAATGCTTTTTCTATTGTTTAAGCTTGTTTTACAATTGAATAGGTTTATCAAAAAATATACAATTGAATACCATATCTTTTCTTTTAGGGTAAAATACAAAAATCTCTCTTGAAGTTTCTATCAATCATAAAACCCCCTTTATAGTTTCATTTTAACAAATGCCTCCCCTGAACTTTTAAGAAGATCAAATAAAACCTCCTTTTCGTCACTGTCCCAAATAGAAAACGTTTGATTAATGCATCAGTTTTTTCTAAATACCCATTCTACCCTTTTATAAATTATTTACATACAAAATTACTGAAATAACTCCATTTTAAATCAATAAAAACCTTCTTTAACGATCATCTCTTACATACAAAATTACTGAAGTATGTATTTTTGTTGAGTTAAAATGGGATTATTTCCGTAATTTTGTATGTAAAATAATTTATAAAAGGGTAGAGTGGATATTTGAAAAAAAAACTGGTGCATCAGTCTAACGTTTTCCATCTAGAATGGTGACAGAAGGGAGGCTTTTGTCGAATTTCTGAAAATTTCAGAGGAGGTATTTGTTCAAATAAAACTATAGGGAAGGTTTTTGTATTTTACCCTTTATTTTATTTACTTAATTTGAAGTTAAGTATCTCTAACTTGCAATAATTGATTAATTGATAGCTTAAACATTTGAAAGAGAAAGCTCTCTCTCTCTTAGTATCGTTGATCTACGAAATCAAATTAATGTATGTATCTCTATATATCCACCCCTTTTTTTCACATACTATCTTAATAAATTCATCATTTGCTAATGCATGTGCAATAGTTGTATTTTTTATCTCTGAAGTCTGCACCGAGTATACATATTTTCTTTTCTTCTTTTTTTCTGCTTACAGGTTGAACCGAACTTACACCGGCTAAACGGCTTTACTGAACTTTCATTGGAGCATTTTTTTGAAGCATGTTGGAGCTTTTAGGCTAAGAAAAATAAATGAATGGTGAGATTTGAATGTATTTTAATTAAAGAAAAATATTTTCTTTCCTTTGCTCAATACAGCTTAAGCAGCCCCTAATGCAATGTTTGGTATTGTGGCTGTTCTTACTTAAAATGTTGTTACATCAAAGACATCCAAGGCGTTTTGAGTAATATGAATTTTCTGTTTGGTTGAGTTAAAACAGTCATAAAGTGTTTTTTTTTTAATTTTTAAGAAGCATAAACCATGAAGTGTTGAAGGATTATCAAATTAATGTTCCTCTATTGGTTGCCCATTTGAAAAAAACAGTCAAGATTACAATGTAAATTTGGCATACTCGTATATAGGCATATCATATTTGTATTGGCATATCTTAGACATATATGGATAGAAACGATAAACCAGTGTTTTTGTAAGATTTTACTTTTTAGAGATATGGGCCCCAACCCTCTAATCGTTTATAAAAAAAGTAAAATAAATGAAAAAAATGTGATTATCAATAATAATGTTTATAGATACCCAGTTTTGGATATTGGGTATTGATGTCAATTGGGCCAATGGCGAGCCTACACAGGTCAAGTGGCGAAGAACATAGCAGAATCAATTGGGTTGCGGACAGAGCTGGTGTCAACACATCGTGCTGGACCAATCAGGGCGCACCCTAGGTTGGGCTTGGCAAATCTTGTGGAGCCAATCGTGCGTCCTCACTTGGCGCTCCCAGACGATTGCGCCTTTGGTACAGACTACATCTAGGCCGTTCGAGGTCACCTGCCTTCTAGCGGCCTCAAGTACAAATAAGAGATGACCCCCACAAGGTAAAATATCTCAGAACTTAACTCTGAAGCACTCTTCTTGCTCTCTGAGATCTCTTGCTCTTTATTGGCCTCGACTTCGGGCACCTCGTACCTCGGCTTAGGAGAGAACTAACAATGTTGACCTCGACCAATAGGCCTCTTCGCGGGAGGTGCTGGTGGCACCTCGGCTGTCCTTTGATGGCCAATCTTCCTTGGCTGATCCTCCTCAGCCTTCTTCCCTCTGTCGCCCCCACCAATGGGGGCTGTGGACATGGGGTCCCCCTGGCGGGCCGACACCACGACCACTCTCCTCGGAGTTTCCCCCCCCCCCCCCCCCCCCCGAGGTGCCCTCTACTTGGCCCTTCTTCCTGGCCAAGGCGCCCTCCAATAGTAGTCTCTTGGCGTTCACAGGCATCTCTACAAGGAAAATAATACCAAACAACACGAAGAAAATGAGGACAATGGAGATGAAGGCGAGCAACTGAAATCGAGGGCTTTGGCGAAGTAGGAAACTCTTGGAAGCGAAGGCACTAGTGAACAAGTGACGGTCGAAGCCGAGGCCCCTATTTAAAGAAAATGGATGGCCCAGATCGCGTGGGATCTAACGGTTGACAAACGACCGCCTTTGCTACCCATCTGCTGACCGACACCCGTGGCCTACCTTGGGTAGACGAAACAACGCTTGGTGAACTAAAGCACCTCCTCACCGCAACTCGCTGGTCAACCCAACCGTGATGACTCAGCAAAAGTGCGGTCTAGTTCACCCGCGCCCCATCCTCCCTACGACGACGGCTCAGCAACCCGTTGAGGGCTTGGCCCCCAACTCGCCAATTTAGGGACTCGCAACTAGCGTGACCCGTATCCGGCTCTGGGAACCGCTTCCTTCACGACCCACGACACCGCATAAAGAGACTCCCTCACAAAGCGACCAAGTCACCAGCTCGGGTACCCTTGCACTTCCTCCTCGGCACCCTCAGCCGAAGCCGAGGCCTTGCGAGACGCACCCAGCATTCACAAGACTAGGGGGTAACCTCCCTTTCGCCCACCTCGCGCCACAGAAAACTTGGAGCCGAAGCCAAGGCCCCCCTCTGCATGTGTAACCAAGCCGAGGCCCTGCACGAGCCTCGACCATCCTCGCAATTCAAAGGAAAAGCATACCGATGCCAGTGCAGGCCACGATGCGCACAGGTCTATTGACGCCTCCTGGTACGAGACAATGCACTCCCTTCGCCTGAAGCCAAGGCCCCTCCTATCTCGGATCCCCACCCCGACCTTGGGAGTGGGGGGCAAATGATGTAGGTGCATCCGGTTGGGCCAATGGCGAACCTACACACGTCAGGCGGCGAAGCACATAGCGGGACCAATCAGGTTGCGGGCAGAGCTGGTGTCAGCACCTCGCGCTGGACCAATCAGGGCACACACTAGGCTGGGGTTGGCAGGCCTCGCGGAGCTAATCACGCGCCCTCACCTGGTGCTCCCAGTCAATCGCTCCCTCGGTACAGGCTACATCTGTCCAAGGTCACCCGCCCCCTGGCGGCCTCAAGTACAAATAAGAGGTGACCCCCACAAAGTAAACGATCCCAAAACTTAGCTCTCAAACACTCTTCTTGCTCTCTGAGATCTCTTGCTCTTTAATAGTCTTGTCTTTGGTGCCTGCACCCAAGATCTTGTCCACCTTCCACCTCTTGTTCTTAACTTGACCATCGGATCCTCCGCCTTGCAAAATCTATCTATCTGCCCTCGACCATCTCAGACACCTCGACTTCGGGCACCTTGTACCTCGGCTTAGGAGTAAACTGACAGTATTGAACTTGACCAATCCGAACATCAACATGTATATTGATATTTTAATCCTTAAAAACATTACAATGGCGTGGCTATTAGTTTTCATCTTACGTCGTATTCTAGAAATTAGTGCTGTGAATGGGTCAATTTTGTCCAATCAATTAAATCGAATAAAACCAATAATTTTTGTTTGTTCCAAATAGACTATATAATTGGTTTTATCTTGATTAATAATTGGTTTAATTTTGATTATTGATTGTTTCAAATAGATTATATATATAAAAGGTTTTTCTTAGTTTTCATATAATTTTTATTATACTTTATGGGTAAGTTGGATATATAATATTAGTTAAAACAATTAATTTATTAATATATAAATAATTGTTATTGTACTATTATTTTATTAAAGTTATATTATCAAAATTCAAGTTTAGGTTATTATTGTTTTAAATTATTATTTAAATAAATAAATATAAATATTAGTATAATCATGTCTATTGGGTCCATGATTTTGATCATAACTAATAATCAGTTCAGGACTAAAACATATCTTATCGGGATCCATTGACATACCTATTAAGAAATATATTTTGGTACATCACATACCCGTGAAACCCACACACAAATCTTGCCTCCAAAATAAAAAAAATTAATATTTTAGTATATGCTCCTAAAACCATTAGATCTGCATCTTGCCATTAATCTTTCCAATCACTACAAAATATTTATTTTTGAATTTGATCAATACAATATACAATAGGGTGATGCCATAATGAACAAATTTCATGTCAAAACTCAAAAGTCAAAACGTTGTTTTGATACGAAATATTCGAGCCTGAGGACCGAAAAAGAGGTATGACAATTAGCCGATCTTTTTACGATCCAACGACGAGGAAGAGGAATTAAATACGGACGAGGGAACCAAATATGAGGCTTTGGACGGCAGGGAGAGTAGGACAGAGAGAGAGAGAGAAAGGGAGGGATAGAACAGAACATGGGAATTGCATGTCTTAATTGCACAAAACCCTGCAGGCTGCAGCTGCACATATATGGATCATGCAAATCTTCTCTTTCCCGCTTCCCCCATCACTTCACTATTCACTCGCTCTTTCCTTTTTTTTTTTCGATTAAAATATTAAAGATATGTGTAAATAATTAAATGATGGGCCTTTGGGCTCTGGACCTCTGGTAGCCTCCTCCACAGTCCACAGTCCACTCCTATTTAAAAAGATGACCCATCTTAATTAGGTCTATCGTCAAGCCTAAGCCTCTTTCTGTACAGTGACTACAGTCTCAAGCATACCCAGTTTATCAGTATATTAATTTCTCTCTCTATATATATTTTACAGGTAACAAGGTTAGTTGCTTGTGCTAGTGTAGCGTAGTAGTATATTATAGGGATAGGAACTGTCGAGCTGAGCACTCTTTGGACAACAGCAGAAATAAGCAGCATCAACAACGTTGGCTTTGGTCCTCTGCGTCTGCGTGTCTACACTACGAGGTTGGTTGCGTGTTGGAACTTCTTCTTCTGTTTCTGCTTCTGCTTCTGCCTGCCTCTCTGATTGTTTGAGTGAAGGAATCTGTCTGCGTTTCTCTGTTTTTTCCTCTACTTCTCCGCCCTTCCTATAATCCTCCTAGTCTAACATAAAAGGAAGATATATAGAATAGAAGAGCAGCATCACCCACCCACTTCGTGTACTAATAACATACGAAGCTGAGAGTCCCATCGGATCGGCGAAAGAGGGAGCAGAGACTTCTATCGTCACTGTCGTTCTCTCAAGTTCTCATCTCTCTCCCATTTTTCTTTCTCCGTGGTTTATGACTAGTTCTTATCATCTGATTTAGGTCTTCTGCTGTTACATGTGCTGCTTCGGTCTCTCTGGGCCTTTGTTTGAGCAGTTCATGGCTTTAGGATGTTTTTTATCCTTTGGAGCTTTTATTAAGGCATGCTAACTAGGTACCTTTCTCTCTATCTAAACTTGATTTTTTTGTCTTTTTCTGTTGAAGGTGGTTTCTTCTTTCTCATTATTACTTATTCCACGGTGAGAAGCTGAAGTACTGGGTGCTTTTTCCATCTGTGTTTTTTTCGTTTATCTTCATTAGTTTCCTGGTTTAAATAAAAAAAAAAGAAAAGAAAATGGAGGGATATCCAAGGAATGGAGAGGTATGTCCGCAGTTGCTTGATTTAATTCCGGATGAAAGAGAGTGGGTAGCGAGAAGAGACGAGGGAAACTATGGAGTTTCAGATGATAAAAAGCTAGAACTCAGGCTTGGACTCCCTGGAGTAGATTGGTTTACCAAAGAAAGCAACAGGAGCAACGGTAACGAGAGGGAGGAATCGCTTCTCTCTCTTGGTTGTTTTTCTTCTATAATTTCTATGACCCCCAACGACAGTAATAACAGTAGCAGCGGCAGCAACACCAGCAACAACAACGTTTCTCATGTCGCAAAGAGAGGATTTTTAGATACGGTTGAAGAAAAAGCAGAAGAAACATGGGGGGGAAACAAGGGGAACCCAAGCGAGAAGCTTTCATTTTCTGAAAAATCAGCTGGCGGTCTTTTTTCTTCTCCATGGTCTTCTGGTTCTTCCCCCACTCCATCTAATCTGGCTTTCCAGATGAATACTCAACAACAACAACAACAGCAGCAGCTAAAGCCTTCGTTTCTTCAGTTGCCGATCCCGCAAGGCTTGCCCGTTATGACAAAGGAATCTCCGCAGGCTTGTAGCACAAAAGTGGCGGAGTTGCAGAACCCAGAGATGAAGGCATGTTCGCCAGCTTCTGCAAATACAGCTGTTCCCAACAGCTCTCAGAAAAGGTACCCCAGCTTTTATTACTTTTCCTCCTGATATTTTCTTTCTTTTATTCGGTCGTCTTCATTTATTGTTTGATATTCTGGGTCAGGTATTCGGTGATGTAAAAACAAGCGCTTTTCTTTTTAAGCAAATTTTTAGGTTCTTTTGTATTTTCTAGGTTTTTGCAAGAAAGCAGCGAGTTCTGAGTAATGGCGCTTTATGTAAAAGGGACAACTTTTCACTGTTAAGAACTTTTTTTTTTGCTTTATTTTCATTTTCATCATTGAACGCTGGAAAATTGTTTTAGCAATTCACGTTTGATTCTTGTTTTTCTGGATCTACTGCTGGTCCTGCTGAAGGTTTTTCTTTCTATCTAAGCTGGGAATGCTTTTTTTGGGGGGTTGCCAATCTAAACTGATAATGTAGACCTTTAAAACTTATCTCTTCAATTTATTTTTGTTACTCTCGCTTTGAAAGTTGAGTCTGTCTTGGTGTTTACATTGTTTACGAACTAAATTTATTGGGAGTAGCTGCTTTTTTTTTCCTGGAAATATTTTCGCTGCTTGTTTTCCATATGGTGATTCTAGTTTTTGGTTTTGTTTTCCTTTCCGGACTGGTATCTTGGTGTGAGTCATTGTTATACTTGTTCATCTATGGAAAATGTGAGTTATTCATTTGACTACTGTTTTTCTTGTCCCTTTCTGGTGACTTGTTGGCCTAAAAACGTAAAGCAGAATCGCTCCATCTCCCGTTGTGGGGTGGCCTCCTGTTCGATCATTCCGGAAAAACCTTGCAAACAGTAGCTCTTCAAAGCCACCACCTCCTGAAACGCACAAGGTTTTACCAGCTGAGGTGACCACCGGAAAGCCTAGAGATAGCAAGAATTTGTTTGTGAAGATCAACATGGATGGAGTTCCTATCGGCAGAAAAGTGGATCTTAAAGCCTATGATAGCTATGAAAAGCTCTCCTCTGCGGTAGATGAACTCTTTAGAGGCCTTCTTGCAGGTTGTCTACGTCGTTAAGTACTTAAGGTTTAAATCTCCTTTTTTTTTTCTACAGGTTATAGAAACTCAATATTAGATAAGGTTAAAGATGTTTTAATTCCTTGTATTACGGACGGAGCCAGATTCTTCCGGTGGGCTACTGTACAAATCTTGGAAAAAAGAAAATGTTGGGGAGCCCACCTCCTTCATCACCCTTTAGCTCCGTCCTTGCTTGCATGTATTATAACTCGTAATAATCCATGTTTATTTGGCCTTGCTGAACTGTTGCTTTAGATGATTTTTTTTTTCTCTTTTTGGTGTGTGAAGAAAGTAAATAGTAGATCGAGATGGCAGTTTGTTGATTCATTTTGCTTTCTTGTTTAGCTCAAAGAGATTCTTCAGTTGTTGGAAATAAAAACAAGACGGAAGAGGAGAAGGCAATTACAGGATTATTAGACGGTAGTGGGGAATATACTCTTGTTTACGAGGATAACGAAGGAGACAGGATGCTGGTTGGAGATGTCCCATGGCAGTAAGCATCTTCCCACTGTAAATCTGGTGTTTATTTTTAAACAAATGCTGATGGAGATTCTTCATATTTTCATGCATACTTATATTTTTTTGTTCGATGAAATCTTCACTCCTCTTTTTAGTTCCATTAATCACTTGCTTACACAAAACCCGAGACAGAAAGGTGTACCTTTTAACTAAAATACATGTGATTCCTGCTCGACAAACCCTTGGTGCCTGATTCTTTTCTCATATATATTTGAATCTATCTATCAAAAGTTGTTATTATATCTGAAAACCCAAAAGCATCAACCACTTTTTCTGTAACTTGTTGAATTAATTCCCACATAAACCATGGTTCATTCATATTCAACATCTGTTTGTACAGTATGTTCGTATCAACGGTGAAGAGGCTGCGTGTGTTGAAGAGCTCTGAACTTCCCGCATTACACAGTAAGCATACTAGTTAACCCACTTGAGAAAAAGGTCATATTCGTATGGTTTGTTCAGTACCTTTAGGTAAGTATAGCGAGGTTGTGATATGATGATTCCTTTGATCAGTTGGCAGCACTGTGCGAGGAAAGACTCCATTAATTGGCAGCACTGGAGTAAGGTGAACAAAGAGTTGTTCTATGGAGACTCCATTAATTTGGTTTCAAAATGTGCCTTTCCTTTTTTTTTTCTTTTTTGCAGTATTAATTAGTGCTTGTATTCTGTGGGGGATGGACTCTCTCTCTCTAGCTCGCTCGCTCACATTTTTTGTTTTCTCGCAATTTGCTACTGCACTGCTAGCTGTTTGTCGTTTGTACAAAAGAAAAGGCAGCTCGATGGGTTATATATATAAGCAAGCACTGATGAGTTTACAAATGGTGTCCAAAACCCTCAATTAATCAATTAAGCAACGCCGAAGAAAACGTCCCTATGTCCCTATGCATCGACTGACTGTACCCCTACCTGAAATCCTAAACCACTTGAATCCGAAGTGGGAAAAGAGCTTTAGTTATGCTGCTAAAGTCGTGATGGTAACCAAACATGCCTTAATATATCGCACCCTGTGGCCTGTACTGTCAGTCAAACGTCAGTATCATGACGCTGTTAACCCATTGAATTCCCTCTATTATTTTTTCCTTGGGTGGATACCGTGGGATGAAGTGACGAACGCAAAACTAAAAGAGTCCTCTGCAACTGATGAAAGGAATCGTTATATATATATATATATACCAAACTTTCAAAGTGTAGGGTCCTAATTAATTGCGAGCTGGGTTGTCTTTATATCCGAATGAATGACCGATTAATCCAGTCGCTTACGCTAACGCTACGTCCCCAAGAGATGCAATGCATTTTGCTGTCACCGGATTGTGGGGAAGAATGTAAAATTGATGCAAGAACCAAGTGACCAATGGGTATTGTGAGATAAATGGATGAAGGATATATATGAATCGTCCAAAGTTATTTGAGGGGCCATGTGCCGGGGATGGGGGCAGTCTCCGAGTCTCCATCACCATCAGCGTGTGCATGCGCTGTTCCGAAGTGCAAACCATCGATTTGCTCGTTTGAATGTCTCATTTGGGTTTTGGAGTATGTGCGCTCATGAGAGAATGTGTTGTTCACAAGCTCTGCAAGGGTCACCCTCACAAGTTCAGCCTTTCAAGCATGATGGGCTGTAAAGTTCTTATACTTTGGTTTTTTCCTCCCTTTAGTTTTGTGTGAGGCCGGCCGGCCATTGAAGCCAGACCACCACATTTTTCTCTCAAGTCCCAATGAACTTTTTTGGCCATGGCCAGACCTCGCTTTTAGGTGGGAAAATAAAATAAAATAGGATACGCCATTTAGTACTTTCTGTTCTTAGTCTGACAACTTTTTGATGGTTGAATGGAATGGTGGATGATAGATGATAGATGGATGGATGGATGGATTATCTCTTTTTTTGGCCCCTTTCAAAATGTAAATCAGGCTGCCCAACAGAATTGGGTTTAATGGTGTATTTTTCATCTGATCGTGTTTTCTTTTACAATCTGATCAAGTGATCCGTAGCATATATAGCAGTGTTTGATTAGAATGCAAAGTCTAGATTCACCATTGCAACCAGTAGCGAGGGATTCAGGACTCGGGGGAGGAGGATCCCATCAATGTCGGTTCTCATGGGGGTCATGACATCAATTGGGTTATTGACCAGGAGTGAAGGGTCATTGTCGTTGAGCCGTGCCTAACCGACCATGGCGACAAGCAAAAGTTTAGGTCCAATACGAAAGGAATTTCCACGAGTAATTGTAATTGTGCAGAGAGAGAGAGATGACTTGTTGTTTGTCTGATCTTTTTCGTCCATTAGAATATTTTCCATAGTATATTTCTCACGTACCCGGATGGCGGATGGCTCATCTGAAAATACTATATATTCAAATAGAAGATAAAGTTTACAAGTTGCTCACTAATTAATTGCTATACGATGAAAAAACAGAAGATCTAAACAAACACAAACAGGAAGAAACGGATGAAGGTCGGTGGTGCCTTTCACTGTGCAACAGTCTGAGCTGAGCAAACCGTGTAACCTCTCTTGAAGCTAGGAGGAGCACGGCACGACTTCTACTTTGCTATATATTATCAGAAAAAACTATGGTCTTTCTGCTGGTACACAAATTTTGGCTCGCTCTGAAGTCTGAACTTGTCAGCTAAGAGGGGTGTATGTTGTATAATGTGGATATTCTGTGAATCGGTTCTGAAACACATCATACCCATTTACGTTGATGATTTGATTAATGTGTGGCATGTTTTGAAATCATCCATACATGGTTCTCTATTCCACAGGATATTATATTATACTTCTATTCACGCAACACTAACCATTCAATTAGAATCATAAATGTGTAGCTAATTAGGTGTTATTTATCAAAATTCATGGGTGGGGTTATTATTAGTCAAAACTCTTTTCATACCATATTTTTCCCGCATCATAGATTTTCCCATATATATATATGTATGTATGCTTTTGCTAACAATACAACCGCACTATGTTATGGAATACTTCATAGCAACGTTTTCAAACCACCATTGACCCGGCGGTCGAACCGTCGATCCATTCAATGGTTTTGACCGTTTTTAATTTTTTTTTATTTTGCTATCAGAACGGGCCGTCCTTTCGAACCGAACAGTTAGACCGTTGACCCGAAAATTGGTGACCAAAACGATTCCATTTCATTTCCGAGTTATTTTTTAAAACATTGCTTCATAGAGTGGTTTAGAGTGATTTGGTTCAGACGACATGGTTTCAACCACACCATGTTAGATATATTCCACTATTTCTTATGGATCATTGATGATTGTTCAGAGAAACCAGAGAATGAACAACATTTGGACCCAAAGGATTTTGTTTTTGGATAATTTACAAACTGCCACCCTGTACAGTTGTGACACAACCCCGCGAATGAACATTGAACAATATGGGTTTGTTACAAAAAAAGGTATCCTAAACAAGCATTTCCTTATGGGCAATTTTTAAATTTTATTAATGTGGGGGGAAGTTGCTAAAACCAAGGTTCAAAGTATCGATACACCTGATACGCCGGTAGGGGCGTATCAGACGTTTCGATACTCATTTTTTTACCTTTTTTTTATTTTTTTTTTTCAAAACTGATTTATAGGAGACGGTCTAGGGCCCCTCCATCTCCTGAACCGGTCAGACTCCCGATACACCCAGTATAGGAATATATCAAAAGGACCCCAAAGCGATACGTAACGATACTTTAAACCTTGACTAAAACTATTACGCAGGTGCAATTTATACGGTATAGTCACATGGTCGGTCTGCTTGGCCTGACCCGATTAGGGAGTCTCGTTGTCATTATTATTATTATTGGGAAAAAGATTCCTTAGTCGGGTCAAGCAGGCAGCTTCTCCACACATGACACAACTTTGCTTTAGCCCTACATAGGGGATCCTTTGGATTGTTCATGTGCTAAACCCATGCAGTCTGCATCAGTCGTATTCTAACTTTGAATTTAAGTTTTGCTTTGTTATTAATAACTTTGAATTTAAATGAGAGCAGCCATCAAAAGAAGTTTCAGCAAAAAGACTTTTCCACCTGTTCTAAATAATCCCTACAGTTAGTCTTGGGTTGAAGATTTGTTAAATTTTAAAAGAACCCAACCTGATGGCCCGTTTAAGATGTGAAGAAGAATCCCAAGTCTCTTGAGCCTCAGCAATGTGGAAGCTTCCTGGTTGCTTATACTCCATCCAAACAATCCAACTAGCATACAAGCTATACAATTTACCAAGTGAAACAATGTCCTTTCTATTTGCACTTTGCACCACATATTCACACTTAATTTGTTTATAACGAAAATGTTACAAGCAAAAGCAGTACAATATCAACCCAGCCACTAATGGTTAGACCTCAAGAATCAAATCAGTTGAGGCAATAGAAAGGAAAGAAATAGATAAAAATGATTTTCCCAAATAAATGATAAGCCCAGTACAAATTTTCTTCTTGAAGTCTGCTAGTTATCATATTTCTTGGGTTGATGCCACTACACCAAACTTTTTGACAAAGAGCCAAGTAATGAGTTTTTTGGCACAGCACTACTCTGCCCATATAGATGCTGTCCTTCCAGATCCGATCGGATATATTAAAGCCATACTCCTTATATGGATCGGCTTCGGTCAGACAATGCCCGTTCCAATAATCTTTACATTCTTGTATTGGGAATATCTTCGTATTTATATGTTTAAGATTGCAAGAGGCTGTTGCCTATTAGCATGGTGTAAGTACGGACTTGCCATGACTGAAGACAATCTTATGTATTATATCATTTTTTTATTTTTAATTTTTATTTATCTGTTTTGTTGTTTATTTTCCTCTTTGTCTTCCTTGTAAGAAACATGCCAACAAAAAAGAAGATTAAAAAAAATGCACTTGGAACAAGAGAAATGACCAAGGAAACACCATCTTATTTTCAAGTCCCTAACCTATTTCAAGTTTTCACTTGGTGAGCCCCACTCCCTTAGGCGATGTTTGGCACCGAGTCGAATTTCCACCAGAGATCGACACTGGAAAACATGCCAATAGAGGCTGAGATCTACGATTTCTTCTCTGCAACAGAGAAACTTGAACAGAAATGATTGTGAAGGACATTCCTTTGGAGGGTCGTTACGAGTGGATTTGCTTAAAGCCATGAGATGAAAACAAGGGAAACAAAACAGGGAAAAAAAAGGCATGGAAGAATGGGATTTGAACCATGGCATCGCAAAGGTCGACGTCGAATCTACCGAAAGGGTTTCTTCGAGTTCTCAAAGAGAGAGAGAGAGAGAGAGAGGGGAAGAATGGGATTTGAGAAAGATTTTTTTTGATGAGATCTCTATCATAGGGTTACTTCAAGTTCTCCATCACCGTTTCTCTTCTTGTTTGATGGCAATAAATAGAATAGGATTCTATTGAGAAATGAGGGTATAATTTATCATTATAAAAAATAGGGTTTTTAGCAGATAAGGGCAACTTTTTGCCCTGAATATCAATAAAAGATAATACTTTTGTAAAATAACCAAAATAAGGTAACTTTTTTTGAAAAATATCAAGGAAGGGCAATGACACTGTTTATCATCTTCCTCTTCCTCTGCCTCGGTGATTGTTTTTAATAGGTGGTTGGACAGTACACCCTGCCAGGTGTGGAGCTAGTGCGTGATAAACCGGTGACAAGCCAGGATGTGACATTGAAGCTAGTGCAATACAAGCCAGGATGCGACGGCGATCAGAGTGACAAGCCAGTGTATCTGCGATACAAGCCAGAATGCCCAGAATTTTCTGTCGCCATTCCTATTCCCCAATTGTTAACGTCGACATTTCCTTTGTCGATTGGCAAGGATGCGACGGCGAAGCTAGTGCGTGATAAACCGGCAACACACCCGAACATTGAAAGAGTGGATGGTGCGGATCTCCGGAATAATTCTAATGTGAGCACTCATCTTGGAGGCGTGGTAGTAGCTATTACAGAGGCTGCCAGATTTGCTCACTAAAATGGGCAGATAAGAGAAGGAAGAGGAATGAAAGGGACAATGGGTTCGCCCGTGTTAGTAGATATTGTTCCTCTTCCTTCTCTTATTTGCGCAAAACATAAAATGGATTCACCAACTTGGATATTAAAGTTTAAGATATGAAAATGGCATTTAGATCTACTTTCAAGACATGACTCCAAACGTTAATTACCTATGAAAAGCAAGTTTCTAGAGATAAGAGGCAGATTATCAAACGCCAGCCACCTTAGACTCTTACACTCGCTCGCTTTCGATGATGAAAATGAAGACACCTTCTTTGAGTATGACAATACCACGAATGCCACCTTTGACATGTGGGTTGGTGTACCAGGATATAGACTCTTACACTCACTTGCTTTCCTCCCACATCCGGCGTCTCTCTGCTTCTCACGATTCCCTCTTTCTCTCTATTAGGAAATGGGGTGACTGTATCTTTGGAGGAGAAGCTCTGAGGCACGTCTGAAGATACTATCTTTAGAACGTTATTTGCCCCCACTCAGTTTCACTGAGTTTGTTGTTGGGTTACAGGCAAATCCGTTCCCAGGATACAACAGAGCCTTGGACGAGAATCTGCAACCATCAAAGTTGAAGAATTTTCGAAGAAACTTTATGTGAGACTGTAGCAGACCGGACTGAGAGAGAGAGAGAGAGAGAAAGAGAAAGTGGATTTCGAAAAAATGTGTGTTTTTGAAGTCTAATTCATGCTCCTTAAATAGTTTATGAAGATGTATGAAGAAAATAAAGGTGCTGGTTCAGAGAAGGCACCTTGAACGGTCACAATAAAAAGTAGTTAATAGTTAATGACTGTTAAATTTGAAATGTGCCTTTTGATCACAATCGATCGAATTGTGACTGTTGATCTCATCAACGTTGATTAATGGTCAGCATCGCACCAAAACCAAAGCTGCCCTTTGCGAGCCACGCTGGTGCGCGCCTCATTGCACAGCACACGCTCAAACCTCCATACTCTCCTTTACTATTTCTAAGGAGTGTAAATCAGCTCCTAGTGTAAATCAACTCCTATTAAAATACTGAAAACAAACTTATAATTTTCCAACGTTAAACAAGTTCAAAACTGGGTTTTGTAAGAGAAAAGCTAATTTTCCAAACAAGTGTACATGTGCAATTTCTCTTGTACTTGACCAATCAAACCCATTGGACTTAATCTCTTATGAGATTAAAATCCAATACTCTCCGCTCTCGAAATTTAGGGATTTTATTCTTCTTCTTCTTCCAACAAACCAATAAAAAGAAAAAAACTCCCCATAGATCGAAGACTGAGAACAGACCACCCCACACGGTGAAGCTGCTCCCAACGCGTGGAGAATTCATGCGGACCACTTGAGAACCACCGATCAAACGCTCGCCTTTTGGGGAGTTATAAATTCCTTTCAAGAAGTGGAAGGCAGAGCCACCCACCGCACCCATGCCAAAAGCGCCGCCAATGTCGTCTATGATACGGTTCGGGCTGGGCTCTCTAGCGGTCTCCGGGGTTCCTTGCTCTATGGTCTACATCCGCCAGAAGGAAGATCCTTGGAACTCAATCTTTGCTGGTGCAGCCACCGCTGGGTTCCTGCAGATGCGCCAAGGTTAGGTAAGGCTTCGAGGTCGGCATTGTATGCTGGTGTATTGCTTGCTTTGATCGAAGGCGCTTTGGATCATGCTTAATAATGTCTTGAGTGTTCCTTAGAATTTTCCTCCAATGATGGAGGAGCCATTGCCGAATATGGATGGTGGGCTTGGCTTTCCTATGGGGCAGTTGCCGAGTGCCCCGGCGACGATAGATCCTTCGACGGAGGGGTCTTCTTCCTCTTGGTTTGGTGGGTTATTCGATGGTGGTAACAAACATGAGAAGGGGTCTAGTAGCGGTGGTGGAAGCAAGACGGAGATTTTGGAGAGTTTTGATACGCCCAGTACGCCGATTCCATCCTTCGAGTACAAGTGAGATGGGTGACGGCCTACGTGGAGCTATAGTTTTTGGCCGGCGATCTTGTTTGCGAATTCTATGCTAAGCATTACATGGAAGATATTGTTGTTGTTTATTTGTTACTATTTTCCTTTCTTTTTTGATTTTTTTGTGGGGTATCTGTCTAGCAGAACACAGTTGGCACGACCTGACCCACAACATTGCCCTTTATGGGCTATATATGGGGGAGAATGACTGATCAGCCCAACTCAGAATTCTGTATAGGGGATGAATCCTAACCGTGAATTGATGCTAAATTTACGAACAGGATGCTGTTTATAGAGGCTACTAGTAGATTATGGGGGCTGTAATTTAAAATTCTGCAGTGAAATGTAGAGTATTTTTTTTTATATATGTGTATAATAATAATTATATAATATATATATATATATATATATTATTTTCAATTCTATTATACCATTTTATTTTATTATGTCATATATATATATATAAACAATATATATGACATACGTAACAGCAATAGTTGCGGATCTCAATTTTCTCCAACCTCTTCAAATCTTGTTTCTTCTTCTTCTTCTTCTTCTTCTTCTCTCTCTCTCTCTCTCTCTCTCTTTTCTCTGTGATCTTTGAGATTGGTCTTATCTCAATTCCTCCCCTCTCTAATCTGCTTTGCATCCTTTATTAAATTGTGAACTGTTGTTTGGCTTGACGATTGGACTATCTGGGTCAACAGTTTTTTGACCAAGTCAATAGTTTTTGGCCCAATAATGGGTTAAGGGTAAAACAAAACCGGTTGCCTGAACGGTTTCGACACTGAACAATTTTACCATTTGGGTCAACAACAGTTTGAAAACAATGAATCCCCTAAGTTGAAGTTGCTACCCAATGACTAAGGGTTTTCCTAACCCCTACTCGAGTTTCCTTCCGGCCAGGGGTAGGAGTGTAAATGTATCGAATTCGATTCGATATCTAACAATATTTAAAATTAATCTTCGAATTTGATTAATTATTCGAATATTCAATTCAATTCGAATTCGACCAATTAATTATTTTAGGTAATCAATAAATATATAAAATAAATATTTTATTTATATAAAGTGTATAAATTATTTATATAATTTAATTATTTTATATATAAATTGTATAAAATATTTAAATATTTTATATATTATATATAAGAATTGGCTATTCAATTCAATTGCATCAAATCTCGAATTCAAAATCAAAATTTATAGTTGATACCCCTAGCTAGGGCGCATCCTAAAGAAATTTCAACCGCACCCCTCTAATCCTTTGGTGAAAAACCTTATGACTTTCACTACATGGACCGATGGATGGAACACATTCAAGATAGCCAAGCCAAAAAATCAAAGAGGAAATTCTTGATCAGTACCCTATACTTTGGCTCAAGTGATAATTTGGTCCCCGGACTTTAAAATGCGACAACCCAGTACCTGAACTTTCAAAATGTGACAATCCAACACTTGTACTTTCAAATTGTGACAATCTAATACCTGTTGTTAACCAGTCCATTAATCAGCTGTTAAGTGACATTTGAAAAATAAAAAATTCCCTTTGAATGTCATCTAATTCTCTTTATCAACCATCCAAACATTGACAAAAAACTGAACGATCCCAAATCATAACCTCATCTATTAAAAAAAGTTGGTGACTGTTTAGAAGAATCTAGAAATTGGGACTGCTCATTTTATTGTCAATGTTTGGATTGTTGATAAAGAGAATTAGATGGCATTCTTACGGCATTTTTGACTTTTCAAATGTTACTTAGCAGTTGATTAGTGGACTGGTTAACGATAGGTACTAGATTGTCACATTTTGAAAGTTATGGTACCGGATTGTCACATTTTTAAAGTTCAGATATTGAATTGTTGCATTATAAAGTTTAGGGACCAAATTGTCACTCGAGCCAAGGTATAGGGTACTGATCAAGAATTTAACCAAAATCAAACCTGTAACAGAAAAAGACCAAACTCACAATGAGACTAGATCTGCTCCTCACAAGCAAGTCCCATTGTACATTGGGAACATCTCTTGTACTTATATGTTATTATTTACGGGAGATGTTTCCAACGGTGGGATGTGCCTATGAGGTCGTTGTGAGGCGCCCTTTGTGAGGAGTATATCCCACCTCTAGATGAGACCGAATCTGCTCCTCACATAGGGTACCACACATGCACATCCTACCATGCATTGGAAACATCTCCCCTACTTGTAAGTTATTTTTCATGGGAAATGTTCCCAATGCACGGTGGATGTGCATACGAGACGCCCAAGTGTGAGGAACAAATCTCGTTCCCTTTTGTGACCAGCTGTTCTCCTCACATAAGGCGCCTCACACACATATCCTACCATACATTGGGAACTTCTCCCCTACTTATAAGTTTTTTTTCACGGGAGACATTTCCAATGCACCGTGGATGTGCATGTGAGGCGCCCAAGTGGGTGGGAGGAGTAGATCCCGTTCCCTTTTGAGATCGGATCTCCTCAAATAGGGCGCCTCACACGCACATCCTACCATCATCGGCAACATTTCCCCTATGTGTAAGTTAATTTTCACGGGAGATGTTACCAATGCACGATGAATGTACTCACACGCACTTCATAGCATGCAAAAACGATGACACCTTCTTTGAGTATGAGGTTATTCCCTACTTGAAATATTTAATGATCAAAATGCCTTGCATGACCGGGATTGGTTAGGTTTCCTTAAAGTAGGACACATTAGTCATTTTGTAAAAGACTTATTCTCCAAGAAAATAAAAGAAGAAAATTCACCGCCAAAACCTAGGGTTCCTTCTTTTTCCTCCCGCGTCTGGCGTCTCTCTGCTTCTCGCGATTCCATCTTTCTCTCCACTCTCGAAATTTAGGGTTTCTGTTCTTCTTCTTCCAACAAACCCCCAAAAAAAAAAAGAAAAAAACTCCCCATGGGAACCCCGGAGACCTCTAGAGAGCCCTGTCCGGACCGTATCCTAGACGACATCGGCGGCGCTTTTGGCATGGGTGCGGTGGGTGGCTCCGCCTTCCACTTCTTGAAAGGAATCTATAACTCCCCAAAAGGCGAGCGCTTGATCGGTGGTTCTCAAGCGGTCCGCATGAATGCTCCACGCGTTGGCGGCAGCTTCGCCGTCTGGGGTGGTCTGTTCTCAGTCTTCGACTGCTCTATGGTCTACATCCGCCAGAAGGAAGATCCTTGGAACTCGATCTTTGCTGGTGCCGCCACCGGTGGGTTCCTCCAGATGCGCCAAGGTTTGGGTGCGGCTTCGAGGTCGGCACTGTTTGGTGGTGTATTGCTTGCTTTGATCGAAGGCGCTGGAATCATGCTTAATAAGGTCTTGAGTGTTCCTCAGAATTTTCCTCCAATGATGGAGGAGCCACTGCCGAATATGGCTGGTGGGCCTGGCTTTCCTATGGGGCAGTTGCCGAGTGCCCCGGCGACGATAGAGCCTTCGACGGAGGGGTCTTCTTCTTCTTGGATTGGTGGGTTATTCGGTGGTGGTAACAAACAGGAGAAGGGGGCTAGTAGCGGTGGTGGAAGCAAGACGGAGATTTTGGAGAGTTTTGATACGCCCAGTACGCCGATTCCATCCTTTGAGTACAAGTGAGATGGGTGACGGCCTACGTGGATTATTTTAGTGGTAAGGGAGAGATTATATATTATTTATTTTGAAGCTATAGTTTTTGGCCGGCGTTCTTGTTTGCGAATTCTATGCTAAGTATTATGTGGAAGATATTGCTGTTGTTTATTTGTTGCTATTTCCTTTTTTTTTTATTTTTTTGGGGGTAGCAGTCTAGCAGAAGATACTTTTTTTTCTTATTTAGTTTTGCTCTGAATTGATTGCCGATGAAAGATAAGACGACTAAGTATTAAAGAAGGTTTGAACATGGGGGTAAAGGATGTTTTGGAAAATTTTGCAACATGCAGATTATGAGGGCATATGCAAAAATCAAAATACAAAAAATATATTGTCTTTGATGTCTATGCACTCTGGTAATTTGATGGCATAGTCATTGGTGGTATGCTTTTATTCTGCGTGCACATGCAGTAACAAAAAAGACCAAGTTGGCTTAGTTCAGTATGATTAGTGTAGATCAAATTGGTTTTGTTCTCTTGACATAGTAAATTACACTGGTTTTGGACTATGTCAGGCTTAGAAATTCTAAGGTAATCTGGAGTGTGATAAAAAATACGGTGTGATGAATTGAAGGTAGACTTAGACTATTTTGCAACCTGGGTGGAATTTTTAAAAAAATTAAGGTTGGTGGAAGAAATAGGATGTATGGGATCAAGAATTAATGCCCTGGGTTTAGTGAGTTTAAGGTATAGAAGCATAGAAATTTGCATACCAAGCATTGACTTAACTTGTATGACATAGGATTCAAGCACCAAGTTGAGTGTTTGTATGTAAAATGCTTGCAATTTGCACCCTAGGTCTGTTGTTAGATCCTAGGACCTAATTCTGAACAGGAAGAATTGTACTAGGCCTGATAACAAGATTGTATTCTAGATGGGTGGGTGAAGTGTTCACAAGGCAAAGAGTTATCAAACTACAATAATAGGGATAATGGGCTTGTTTTCCCCAAGTGTTCACATTGATGGGAAGGTTTTGCTTTTTTGAATAAAATGATATCTCCATGTAATAGGGATGCAGGAATGGTCGTTAATTGTTAAACCGGCTTAAGGAGGGGAGATGATGTTCTCATTGGTCATTTGGACCTTCAAACTGAATTGTGAGTACTCGAAGGAAGTAACAAGTTTACAAGACTGTGATTTGTAGTTTCTGTATTAGAAAAGCATAGCTAGTTAATAGAAGAGACTTAAAGTGATTTTGTTTTTTGTTGGTGCTTCCTTACTTTGGAAAAGGAGAAGCACTAGTGGGGCAATTATAACAAGATGTAAAACATTAATGCATTTGAGGGGTTTTTATCTTTCCGTGATCGCTTTCAAGGAATTCTGTTGTAGACTACATCAGAGCATAATTATCAATAGAACTAGCAAAGTTTGTTTTATTTTATGTTTCTTGAGGAAAAAAGGGCAGTTCAGTGTATGAGGCTCCTGCCAATGTGGGGTTTGGGGAGGAACCGATGTACGCATCCTTACCTCTATTTATACAGAGAGGCTGTTTCGAAGATTTGAACCCTGGTCACCCTGGTTGCAGTGGAGCAACCCAACCATTTCTTGAGAAAGTAACTCGTATTTTACTAGATGCAAAAATGAGTGTTAATCATGAGGGTAATGTACCAAATGCGTGAAATATGAATAAATAATCCATTCCTTGGGCAAAGAGATGTATTTGTACCCAAGAAATAACACCTAACCTCAGTTTTGTTTAGAGCTTCAGTTGTTGAATTCAGCACACTTGGAACTCATTGTATCTGTGCTAATCTACCAATCGTTGTTTCTCTTTATTTCTTTTAAGAAGTTAGCCAGTCTGCATGGGCCGCTTCCCACATAGACTCCACCTAATGGTGTTAGCTGAACCAGTTGCTAGCTACGGAGGGGCAAAGCTGCTTTGTTATTTGGGTATCCAGGAGGGAATCAGAGTTTAACGTTTCCCCGAACATTTAGTAGCATACATAATATATCTGTTATTTAGAAATGATCATTTTGCTTGCTTAAATTGTTCAAACATATATTTTAGCTGCAAGAGTTTCCCATTTATGTGGGGCTTGGGTTGTTATTTCTCTATTTCTGATATATAAAATTGACTTGTTACTATGGAATTTTGCTTTGTACAAATAGGTTGTGATATAAAGTTACAATGTGTATAATCTGCAAGATGAATGGTGAGTTTCCGCTCACCTCGGAAACCTCTTCGAGGGAGGCTTGACCTCCTGAAACAGAAGATGGAGAGAAAAGAGAGAAGGGAGGGAAGGAAGAAACTGGAATCATGGAGAGGAAAATTAAGGGAGAATCATTCATTGCTTTCATTATGTGATGATGGCCTTATATAGCTGGCCTACAGGTGTAATATCAGAGGGAATATCCTCTGATTTCTGAATAACTAACTCTGGCAGATAACATGGGTGGAAAGTCTTCAGGTGGCAGAGTAACCAACTTTGAGTGTAACTAATTCTGGGGCTCTGCCGCCTGGCTCCCATGTCTTCTTGTGAATGGCTGATAGGTGGTGGCCTGCTCCACTCCCCTAGTGGGTTCTGGAGGGGGTGTTTGGGTCTCAACAGTTCCTCCCCCCTTAGCACTGACCTTGCCCTCAAGGTCTAGGTTGGGAAACCTCTCATTCAGCCTTAGATAAGGTTCCCATGTGGCCTCTTCCGGAGGCAGGCCGACCCATTCAACCTTGGCTTCTGGCACCACCTACCCTCCTTGTCGAACCCATCGGAAATCCACAATCTTGACAGGCTCCATGTAAATGTCCCCTTCATCTGTAAATTGGGGTAAGTTGGGTGAGATAGGGGTATGATTCCCCACAGCTTTTCTGAGAAGTGAGATGTGAAACACCGGGTGTAGCTTCGAGGTAGCAGGGAGGTCCAATCTGTAAGCGACAAGGCCCACTCTCTTCAGCACCTTATAGGGCCCATAATATCTGGGAGCTAGCTTGTGCCAAGCCCGTCTCATCACTGAGACCTGGCGGTAAGGTTGGAGCTTAAGGTAGACAAAATCACCTACCTGAAACTCTAGTGGGCGGTGGTGAGAGTCATAGTAGGCCTTCATCTTTTGCTAGGCTTTAGTCAAGTTGGCCTTGAGCTGTCTAAGGATCTCATCTCTTGCCAGTAGGCGAGTCTCTACTTCTGCCATCTTAGCCGACCCAAATTCATAAGGTAATATGGGAGGAGGTTCTCTGCCATATAGAGCCTTGAAGGGTGTCATTCCTGCTGTTGACTGATAAGTTGTGTTGTACCAGTATTCTGCCCACGGAAGCCAGTGAGCCCACTGTTTGGGCTTCTCCCCTATGAAGCACCTTAGGTAGGCTTCTAAGCACCGATTAAGAACTTCAGTTTGTCCATCCGTCTGGGGGTGGTAACTTGTGGATGGGTGCAGTTGGGTTCCTTGCAATCGGAAGTATTCCTTCCAGAATGAACTCAGGAAGGCAGGGTCACGATCCGATACAATGGATCTTGGTGTCCCATGCAATTTGGCGATGTCCTGTATGAAGATGTCAGCCACCGTTGCTGTGGTGTAAGGGTGAGGCAGGGCAGAGAAATGGCTATACTTGGTGAGACGGTCAACTACTACCATGATAACTTCCTTCCCTAAAGAACGGGGAAGTCCGGTGATGAAGTCCATGGAGAGGTCTTCCCATACTTGCTCTGGAATCTTGAGGGGCTGTAGGAGGCCCGTGGGAGACTGTGAGGAGTATTTTTGCCGTTGACAGGTCTAGCATTCAGATACATAGTGTAACACGTCCTTGCGCATACCTACCCAATGGTAGTGGCTGTTGAGCCTCTTTAGAGTCCTTAGCACTCCTGAATGTCCTCCCAAGAAGGAATCATGAAACAACTTCAGTAGTTCAGTTTTGTGGCTGGAATTTGGAGCAATCACGAACCGTCCCTTAAAGAAGAGGTTTGGTCCCACAATTTGGTACCTTGCAACCTGGGAAGGGTTCTGCCTCAATTTTTCCCCAATGTCCTGTAGTTGCGGATCAGTCCTTGCTTCTTGCCTTATGGTTTCAAACAAGGGAAAACTGGGCTGAGAGTAGGTTAGTTGGGCCAGCTCTTCTACCCGTGATAAGGCATCAGCTACCCTGTTAGCAGGCCCAGGTTTATACTCTATTCGGTAGTTGAAGCCCATTAGTTTACTAAGCCACTTTTGCTGCTCTGGGGTGTGCACTCTTTGTTCTGCTATATACTTCAGACTTCGTTGGTCTGACCTTATGATAAATTGGCATCCCAATAGATATGTACACCATTTATGGACTGCCATTACCACTGCCATCATCTCCTTGACATAAGTGGACTGGTTCTGGTGGGCAGCTGATAAGGCCTTGCTGAAGTAAGCAATGGGCTGTCCCTTCTGCATCAGGACGACCCCCACCCCTGCACCTGAAGCATCATACTCAATCTCAAAGGGCTGAGTGAAATCTGTAAGAGTAAGGACTGGAGGGCTCAAAATTGCTGTCTTCAAGTCTTCAAAGGCCCGTTGGGCTTCATCAGCCCATTTGAAAGAATCCTTCTTCAACAGGCGCGTTAGAGGGGCGGGCATGAACCCATACCCCTTAATGAAATGCCTATAATACCCTGTAAGCCCAAGGAAACCCCTGAGAGCCTTTACAGTAGTGGGCTTGGGCCATTTTTGGATGGCATCAATCTTTTCTGGGTCTGCCATGACCCGCCCTGCTGCAACCACATGGCCTAAGTATTGTATCTGTTTTTGTCCAAAAGAACACTTGGTCATTTTGGCATGTAACTGATGTTCCTTTAGAGGTGAGGGTAAGTCTCAGATGTTCCATATGGGTGCCCCAGTCCTTGCTGTAAACCAGAATGTCATCGAAGAATACTAAAACAAATTGCCTTAAGAAAGGCTTGAAAATGTCATTCATAAGGGCCTGGAAGGTGGAGGGGGCGTTGGTGAGCCCAAACGGCATAACTAGGAACTCATAATGGCCATCATGGGTTCGGAAAGCGGTCTTGTGGATGTCGGCCTGGTGAACCCGGATCTGATGATACCCGGATCGCAGGTCTAGTTTGGAGAACACCTGTGCTTCTTCTAACTCGTCCAATAGTTCATCAATGAGGGGTATCGGGAACTTGTCCTTCACTGTAATCTGATTCCGGGCTCGGTAATCTACACAAAACCGCCAACTACCATCCTTCTTTTTTACTAGGAGTACATGGGATGAAAATGGGCTGGTGCTGGTTTGTATATGCCCTTTGTTCATTAGCTCTTTTATCGCCTTCTCAATTTCTAGTTTTTGGAAATAGGGGTATCTATATGGCCTCACAGTGGTCGATTTAGAATTTGGTAAGAGGGGTATCTGATGGTCATGGGCCCGAGGTGGAGGTAATTAGCTTGGTTCCTTGAACACATCAACAAACTGATCAAGTATCGATCGTAGTGCCTCGTGTTGGGCTTCCGTGGGTTGGTCACAGCCTTGATTGTTTAAAGTTGGAACTGTGGGCTGCATGCCTAAGTGCATAAATAAGGGCTGTCCAATATCCTTGGAGGCTTTAATATGGAAGCTACAGTATTACCTTGGGGACTCGGGGGGTCGCACCCCTTGTAGATGGCAAGTCTGACCATCCTGATAAAAGTCCATTGTCATTTTGGCCCAATCACACAGTGCCGACCCTAGGCCACGTAACCAGTGAATTCCCAGAATAATATCAGCCCCTGAGAAATCCAATGGGTGGAGATCTACCACGAAATAGTGGCCTTGTATAAGGATTTTTTCCTTCTTGCACACACCATCACATGTCAACTGACTTCCATTAGCCACATAGATTGAAAAGAGTGGAGTGGGTTGTATAGACATACCTAGTTGCCTTGCTAATTGGCAAGTGATGAAATTCAGGGTAGAGCCACTATCAATCAAGATCATCACAGATTGGCCCACCAACCTTCCTTCTACTCGCATGGACTGAAGAGGGTTGAGGCCCATGAGGGCGTGTAAGGAGATCTCGGCTCCCACCGGTTCTGGTTCAACTGAGATCAGTTCACAGTCTTCTACGTTTTCTTCTAGTTCTTCCTCTGTCTGAAGGAGAAACACTCGCTGGACTCGACACTTATGGCCCGATCCAAACTTGTCATCACAATTGTAACAGAGGCCCTTCTTGCGTCGGGCCTGCATCTCAGCCCACAAGAGGTGCTTGAAGGGCATAGTGGGCCTGGGCAGAATGGGCTTCTGAGAATCCCCAACTTATTTCATGGGTTGCTGTTCGGTCCGCTGGGGAGCCCTTACATTCGGGTAGGAAGGCTTGCTGGTTCTGCGCATGCTATCCATCTTCTCTTCTTGCAGGCGAGCCATATCCACCGCCGCCATGACTGTCGCTGGTCGAAGAGCTCTCACTTCCAAGCAGATGTTTTCTTTGAGACCTCCCACGAAACACCCTACCAAGGCCTTCTCCGGCCATCCATGTACCCTGGTCGCCATTCTTTCGAACTCGAGCTGGTAGTCTGCTACCGTCCTGGTCTGTTTTAGTCGAGTGAGGAGTTTATCGTAATCCACGAACGCCGTCGGCCCAAAACGGATGCACAGAGCTTCTGTGAACTCCGCCCAAGTTACATGAGGATGGGTTTGTCGATACCACTGGAGCCAGAGAATAGCGTTTCCTTCTAGGTGAATGGAAGCGATGGTGACACGCTGGTGTGCAAGGGTTTCATGATACTCGAAGAATCTCTCTGCTTTAAAAATTCAAGGAATGGGATCTCCACCGGAATAGTTGGGAAAATTGATTTTAGTAACCTTTTCGGCGGGGTAACCCCCAGTTCCCTGGCTACTGGAAACAGAGGCATCGGCCCCTGTTGGATGCCTGGTCTCGCCGGATTGTTGTTGGGAGGCGAGGTTAGAGATGACCACCTTGAGATCCCTGAGTTCGTTCAGTACCTGATGGAACCCAATCTCAAGTTGGCCGACTCTATCTTCCATGGTAGAGGTTCTTGTCTGCGGCATAGCTGGTCTGCAACCATGCTCTTACCAACTTGGTGAGTTTCCGCTCACCTCGGAAACCTCTTCGAGGGAGGCTTGACCTCCTGAAACAGAAGATGGAGAGAAAAGAGAGAAGGGAGGGAAGGAAGAAACTGGAATCAGGGAGAGGAAAATTAAGGGAGAATCATTCATTGCTTTCATTATGTGATGATGGCCTTATATAGCTGGCCTACAGGTGTAATATCAGAGGGAATATCCTCTGATTTTGGAATAACCAACTCTGGCAGATAACATGGCTGGCCTACAGGTGCAACAAACTTTGATTGTAACTAATTCTGGGGCTCTGCCGCCTGGCTCCTCTGTCTTCTTGTGAATGGCTGATAGGTGGTGGCCTGCTCCACTCCCCTAGTGGGTTCTGGATGGGGTGTTTGGGTCTCAACAATGAATGTGCGTATAAGATTTAAACCAATGTTATACATGAATCTTGCATGCACAACTTCACAGAATGTTTTAAGCACTAAGGTGTGATGTGAGGCGTTCCACTCCTATTACCTAGAGGCGTGAGAGGTGTAGTTCAGAATATATGAGGCATAAGCCTTCAGAAATCAGAACACAAGGTGTAAGCCTCCCTAAGAGGAGGGAGATGAGGAGGAAGGAGGGGGAGGAAGAAGAAGAGGAAGGAGGATCTCATTTTTCTTTATTTTTATTAAAAATCTTTTATATTAAGAATGAAGATGCATAGCTGAAAGGGGGGGGGGGGGGGTCTTGCTGAAGCAGAGGCAAGTGAGTGAGCCAAAATGGGAATGCAATACACCACAGTTCATACGGGTCTTGTGGATCCACTATCCAGAAGTTCTAGACTCATTTTGGCTACAGCAAGGTTCAAAGTATTAATACGTATTGGCCCTCATTGATACTTTGTGCCGGTGGCTTCCCAATATGCCCCTGCAGGGGTTGAATTGGGTCAGCCACTGGTTCAGAGGGTAGCTGGGCCTTAAACCGGCCCCTTTGAACCGATTTAAAAAAAAAGCACCGACACTGGCCGACTGGCCGATACTTTGAACCTTGGTTTACAGTTTACCATGCCTTCTTTCTTTGTTCTGTAACTGTAATAATAATAATTCCATTTTGGCTAAATAAATAGTTGAATCACCTGTTATCTAATATTGTTTTTTAATTCTCACCCTTCTGCAGGAGGAACTGATTGATTTTTTATGAAGCCGTTGTCTTGGTTGCTCAGCTACAAATTGATTTGTTTGGTGGTGAGCTGCAGATGTTTTAATTGGTTTTGGCAACGTGATCTGCAAGCATTTTAACAGTTCACTTCAAGTTTACATAAATCCGAAGATTTTGTATTGGAAAAATATGGTTCTTATGGACCACGACACGATCATGATGTATGCATGGAATGCTCTGATGGTATTTGGGGTGATTTCTTGCCTCATCTTTTATTTATTTTATTTTTCAAAAAGAATGGCGGGAGTGTTTCAAACTTTTTATGGGTTACTGAATATTGGATAGTATAGAGGGAGGCAGGATTGAGTCCCTCAATTCTTCATTTCTTTTTCCCTGTCATAATCTTAATAGTAATACTTACACGAGGCCAAGTCTTTTAATTCAAAAGGCGGGTGGGGACGGAGTTATTTGTAATATCAGGCATGGAAAATCGTGTACAAGGTGGTAAACTTGAGAGAGCAGCATCCCGGTATCGTTCGTGTGTACTTGAATATCGCATATATAACATCTCTCTTTTGAGTTTTTGATCCAAATTCAATTCCAATTCCTTTCTCTTATATCCGTGGCTGGGTTAGGTCTTACGAGGAAAACCTTACATGTATGAATACAAGGTCAAACCTGTTGTCTCTGCAAGTCACAGTTGGAGACCTTTCAAGTTCTACGCCCGTTTTTTTTTTTTCTCATGCACTTTCTCAAGAGTTGTTTGGTGTAGTGCACAAAGTGGCATTAACCCATATGCCCTACGCTGGTAGGGGCGTATTGGGTGAATTGAGACTTTTTTTTTATATTTTTTTCGCAACCACTTCAGGGGGTCGGTTTAGGGTTTTTTCACCTTCTGAATCGGTCAGACTCTCGATACACCCACTGTAGGGATGTATCGGAGGGGTCTTAGAATGTTATGTATCAACTGATATGGATCAATACGTATCGATACTTTGAACCTTCAGTTTTTATAAATTCTTTGAACTCACATTTCGTGCCTTGTATGGACACGGCACATGCAGCGATCGCTGCTACGCCTACGGCCACTGTTATTCCAATAGACGTAGCGTAGATGAGCAACAGACAAAAAATATTATTGAAAAAAATTGGATTGGATTTCAATATTTCATCGGTCACTGTTGTGACTTGTGTTGTCGGAGTTAAGATATTATCGGGAGCAAGTGTGGTGTATGTTGATTGTTGATGTTGTTACCTACACTAATCTATTTTACTTCACACTCCTCCCTTCTCTTAAAACTCTAAATGCGCTCGCTGCTACGCCTACGGTCCCTTTTGCAAGGCAGGCGGCCCAGGCCATCAACAATCACTCCCTTTCTCGACCTCGACTATCTTTGCTGCTTCATGGCCACCACCACCGGCACCACCGCTGAACCAATGAGCCCCTCCAACACTCGAGTAGGTTGGATCGGAACTGGGGTGATGGGTCAATCCATGTGCGCTCATCTCATCAGGGCCGGCTTCTCCCTCACCGTCTACAACCGCACTCAATCCAAAGCCCTACCCCTCCTTGATATGGGTGCCCAATATGCTCCTTCCCCTCTTGCCGTCGCTTCCTCCTCTGACGTCGTCTTCACCATCGTCGGTTACCCATCCGACGTCAAATCCGTCCTCCTCGGCTCCTCCGGTGCCCTCCATGGCCTCCGCCCCGGCGGCGTCCTTGTTGACATGACCACTAGTGATCCCTCCCTCGCTGTCGAGATCTCCACCGCCGCCGCCTCCAAGGGCTGTGCCTCCGTCGATGCTCCAGTCTCCGGTGGCGACCGCGGCGCTAAATCGGGAACCCTAGCGATCTTCGCCGGGGGTGATGAATCGGTGGTCCGGCGTCTCTCGCCCTTGTTTAATTGCTTAGGCAAGGTGAATTACATGGGCGGGCCCGGGAAAGGGCAATTCGCGAAGCTTGCCAACCAGATAACAATCGCTTCAACGATGGTCGGGTTGGTAGAGGGAATGGTCTATGCCCACAAGGCAGGGCTAGATGTGGAGTTGTACTTGAATGCCATTTCGACTGGAGCGGCCGGATCAAAATCCTTGGATTTATACGGCAGTAGGATACTGAAGAGGGATTTTGAAGCTGGCTTCTTCGTGAACCATTTTGTGAAGGATTTGGGGATCTGTTTGAGGGAGTGTCAAAACATGGGTCTTGCTTTGCCTGGCTTGGCTCTTTCTCAGCAGCTCTATCTTTCGCTCAAGGCTCACGGAGAGGGGAATTTGGGCGTCCAATCACTTATCTTGATTCTCGAGCGTCTTAACAACATTTCACTAGAGCTTGCAACTTCTTTACCACGTTCGACTTCTTAGAATCAGGTATTTCTTAGCTATTTATGTTTCTTCTTCTCTCCTATCTAATGGATTCTTCTCTGTGCTGGTGGTGAGGTTTGAAATTAATTATAGTTTCTTTTGGGTTTTGCTTGCTTTATGGCTTCTTCAGTTCATCAATCAACATTTTATACTGGAAACAATATGATAATGATGTTTAGAGTACTCAATTCGTTGTTTGTTTGAAAGAGTCCATCTCCACCTGCGTCTATATCTGTAACTCTCTTTGGTGTGAATTCCTGTTGGGACTGTCTCTGTAAGTTTTGCCAATCAGATGTATGAAGTACATCTATACGTATTTTTGTAAATAAATCAATTAAGCAAAGTCGTTGAGATAGGAGCATTTGAATAAGAAATCAGGCATATTTGCAAGCTCCAGTTTCACCTGGAATCAGCTGAAAATGTAGTGATTCTCTTTGTGAACTAATCGATACTTATGGCATGAGTAGCACTTTGCTTCTCAATTTCTTTTTGTTTCCTATAACTCTTGTATTAACAGGTTCCTTTACATACTGTTAATATGATCTAAAAACAAAACCAAGCTTCTTTACATGCTGAATTGCTTACAAAGAAAGGGAGAAGATGCCTTACAAGTTCTGTTACATACTATCAATATGATCAGAAAACAAAATCGCGTAACTTCAGGCCATCCATGGTGCACCCTGCCTTGTTCCCCATTCCTTAATCCCCTGTAGTCTGTAATGCCAAAAAAAAGAAAAAGCTTCTTTACATTTAGAGTTATATCCAGTCCAAAAACTTATCAAAATCAAATTTCACGAGGACCATTATTTGGTTTCCACAATCTCATGACAAGTAGTCAAAAGTAGTCAAGGTGATTCTCGGACTTGTCACTCAAATTACAGGCTTAAACAGGCTAGTTGCTAATTGTATGAGTTAGCAGAGATCTTGTTGCACGGCCTATGAAGTTTATATAGTGTCTCTCCATATAGCTGATTGAACTCACAGAGTTCAGCAATGAAATGGTGTATCAGACCACTTCAACTATGCCATATGTATGAATTGTGTTTACCGAGTAATATGCATTTGATCGGTCACTGTATCGCTCACTGTACATCACAAGTACTGGGTAGCCACTAGTTTCTTGAAATGTATGCTATTAATAAGATACATATTAATGCATGGGTACTTCTACTGGGGTTCAGCAGGAACTGCGCTATGATTGGTTATCGGAGATGGGAGGGAAGTTTCAATATTTCTTACAATGCAATAATCACATTTATCAGAAAAGAAAAGGGGGTAGCCAGATGGAGAATGAGATTGTCAATTCACTTGAACATTCATAATAATACTTATTGATGTCCTTACTGATCAATTATCATGACAATAACTCAGAACATTCAGTGGAACCTGGGTTGTATAATTTTCCTGTTCAGATGCCATGCTTCCGGTCATATTTTTTTTTTGGATCACACAGCCTTAGTGACAAAAGTGCACAGAAAACAGAAACCTGTTTGATGAAGAAGAATGGACAGTCCTAAAGATAGCATTTGAAGGCAATTGGAGACAAGCCAGAGAGAGAGAGTCCATTGATCCATTCATATTCTTTTTAGATCCATCTTCTCTCTGCTCAAAGCTTTGGTAGATAATTCCTTCACTATTGAGTTAGAACGTGCAGAGGATTGCCATTGCATGAGGTGTTTATTATTATTAGTAGCCCCCAAGTTTATTGAGTAAGCAGTTTTACTTTCAGTCTTTCACATTAAGAAATGGTGTGCCGTCCACATGGATCTGTTTCCGATCTAGCTAATATGTTAATAAATAGAATCGTATTGCTGAAAACCAGTGTTCTCGAACCGTCCAGGTTATTCTGACTGTTTGGCCTGAGAACTGTCTAGGCAACAGGTTCCATTTTACCTTAAACCTCGTCCTTAGTAAAAAACTGTTGAATTGGTCAGTGATCCACTGACCTGGGTGGTTGAACCACTAATATACTTGACCCGTTTTACGGTTCTGGTTCGAGATCGGTTTTTAAAACCATGCTGAAAAGCCCTTGGCAAACAAAATGAAAATTTTCCCATATTAATGATCTTCAGATCAGTGTGGGGTGGGAACTAGAAGTTTTTACCCGGGTTGGAAGTCGAAGGATCCATTGGTCTTGAGCAGATCTCGAAGTCTTGTAAATGTGAATGTGAAGGGCACCGAATTTCTTAATCGATAGGCTTCAAGTTTCTAAGAATATGATTTCTTATTTTTTCAGGCAGAGTGTTGGATGAAATAGTTACTTTTAGCTTACTAATTTATTCTACACAAGGCAAGTATAAGTTAACTCTTGGCCTCTTGCTATTGTTGTACATACTTGTCCTCCAAGATTATGATTTTTAACATCCTCTAATCTCCAATAACCCAACGATAGCAAATGGGTTTTAGTCAACTAACCAAGTAAAGTCGTAACAATATTATATGCCCAAAATCCAAATGATGCATAAACCTAATTCTAGATTGTTTGAGTAGAATACATCTAACAGGGATGACTGGATTGTGTACCGGCAAGCATCTATTCATTTGTGAATCACGTCTTCGCATGGCTGATTGCGTAAATGCCTTTAAAGTAGAATATGTGAATGCAATATTCTTATTCATTCTACTTAATACCTGTATTGTTTGTCGGGTTTGAATGCACATTATTTAGAAGGCAAAGGGATAGCATTTTAGAATCTGGATTCAGCCTGCAGTTTCTTTCTATACTACTATGTCTCGACTGAACCAGTTTCGACTTTCGACTGCAGTTTCTACACTATTTCAATTTCTCTCCTTCCATGAAAGCTCTCCACTGAAGGAGCGAAAATAAGCTGAAAGCTGAAACTCTTTGTCAACGAATGAAGGATAAACAAGGAAAGGATATACAAGGATGGAGCCAGCTCCATGCCCATGTGTATCCGGATCCTAAAACAACTACTGCCAAAAGGGTTACGTTTAGGCCGGCTTGATGTTAAACAATGACCCTTTATATATATGCAAATCTTCTGGTGCTTGACTGCTGGTTAGGTTCGGGTTCAAGCATGGACCAGGTGGTTCCAGTTAAACTATCCTAGCTATAGAGATGTCTATTTGACCCACCCCCGTCAGGCACTTCTTTACAGGTTTTCTTACCATTGGTTGGGATTTGGAGCGGGTTCGGGGAAATCCAAAATTCTAAGGACCGGGGATGGGGCAAGGATGGTATTTGTCCACCCTGCCCCGATATATGTCTGTGGAGGTATGTATGTACATGTATTTTAGCAATAAAAATGTATAATTATTTTTTAGATTTAATATGTGTATATATAAATATTATTTTATGTTTTACTTATATTTTTAATTCAGGTTTTATTTTTTTTTTGTAAAAAGCGCAACAATTGAGATTTAAGGCCCAAAAAGGGATTTTTGGGTGAAAATAGTGGGGTAAGGTGCCTTGGGCTTTTTGGGATGCATAGATCTCGAAAAAATATCCAAAATAAAAAAAGATCACCCCAATCAGACATCTAAGTGTAAAGTTATGACCTTCAGAAGTTTGCACATGCATTGAGTGTGCAACCCATGACCCGATGACCGGGTTGAATGGGTCAACCACCTAAGTTGGATGCTTTTTGATCAAGTCAATGGTTATTGACCAAATGACAGGTTTCATGCAAACCAAACCCAAAATCTTGACTGAATGCCCATTCAAACAGTTCAACCGATTAGATCAACAACAAGTTGAAAAACATTGAATTTATTAGGCATGTGAGATAGATTAGGAGATGTTTTAGATGGAGGTGATAATTTAGGAAAAATTTTAGGAGAGGAGATGATTTAGGTGAGAGAGAGAGATTTTAGGAAAATATGGGTGTTGAGGTGGTTGGTAAGGTAAGAGTGTTAGGTTGTGTTTGTTTGAGGTGTAAAGGCAAAACTCCATCAGTGTAAAAGAAAACTGGTCCAACATGTAAGTGCAAAACATGAACCGGATAGATCCAGCTTTTACACTGTTCTGCGTTTGGAAGAATAGTGTAAAACATCAGCGTATTTTCTGTATGCATTTGGATGAACAATGGTGTAAAACTACATCCATGTATTGATGACAAATAAGATTGCCAACACTATAGTAACTAAGAGATGGAGCAACAATAATTAATTATACATTTATTTCTGTTGCTGTTGTTTTTCTGGAGCTTCCTCCCATACTTTCTGTGACAAATTCGTCACAGACCGTGTGGTTGGTGGTGTCGGAGTGTTAGTATATAAACACGTCTAAGGTCTAACCCAATTCATCAAACTCAATCAACCCACAAAGCTTGTATCCTCCACACAACCTTCCTGTAACAATGCTGGCTTTAGCTGTAATCTATGCGTTTTCCACTGAGCGTCTTCGACCATGGAAGATTATTCTTCCACTGTAACAAGCACATGTTACCAAACCCAAGCACATGTAGGTGACCCGAGCACGTGTTACCAAACGTCTTAGTTTGGCTTTAGTTGTAGGTGACCCAAGCACATGTTATTAAACTCCAGGATTGTAAAGCCAAACTACGAAGGAGATATTCCTCCTTCAAACATTGCTTGCATTCCTCTGAGCGTCTTCGACAAGGTCACCTACAACACCCACATAGCTGTAATCTATGCGTACTGGCCACCAACCCCGCCAAATGCGACCATAGAACAATGCCTCGGCAAGGCCCTAGCAGAGCACAGAGAGTGGGCTGGCAGATTGGGAGCAAACGACAAGGGTGACCCTCTCATTCTGCTCAATGATCATGGCGTCAATTTTGTGGAAGCATCGGTCGACTGCACACTCGACCAGACCATGCCCTTCAAGCCGTCACCAGCTTTGCTGAGCCCCCACCG
Source organism: Nelumbo nucifera (assembly GCF_055504915.1). Taxonomy (NCBI): domain Eukaryota; kingdom Viridiplantae; phylum Streptophyta; class Magnoliopsida; order Proteales; family Nelumbonaceae; genus Nelumbo; species Nelumbo nucifera. Next base: position 6,605,223 of record NC_142654.1, on the reverse strand, counting down.
CAGTCTCAAGGAGACAGAAGCCTTGCTGCAGGTTCAACTCACAAGGTTCACTTGTGGGTAGTTGGTGGTAAGGTTTACAGCCCATCACCTAGTCGCCGACGGCCATTCCACTAGCAACTTGGTTGCATGGGGACAACCTTGCCAGGGCATCAAGATGAGCCCTTGTCCCCTGCACAACCATGCCATGTTTGCTCCTTGAGATCCTCCTCTGATCGAGTTCGAACACAAAGGTGTGGAGTACATGAGCAGGAAGTTTACCTAGCCCAACCAGCAGAGCGACGGTGAGAGGGCTTGCGAAGTGCTCGATGGTGACAGAGAGACAATAAGAGGAGACAAAGACGAAGAGCCATTGGCTTTACACCTTGTTTACTTTGATGGATTTTTACATCGATAATCGAAATAAAACAAAACCGGAAATCACTTTTACACTGGTTTTTGGTGTATTTTTACACTCCATCCAAATGGCCACAAAATTGGATTGGAATATAAAAATACATTGAACTGGATTTTACACCCCATCCAAACACAGCCTTAGGAACGGTATTTTAAGGAGAGAAAGAGGCAACCGACGAGAAGCCTTAGTTGGGGAAGAGGACAAAGGAGAGGCCATTTGATGCGACTAGTTTTGTTTTAATATATACTAATAAAAAAATTAGGATTGGGGTAAGGTGGGGACTTCACTCCCCATCTTTGTCTTTGTCCCTGATTGAGTATCCCTATTAATCCCCATCACCGCCCTCGCCCCCACCAAGGTAGTCTCCATCCTTGGCCTTGTTGGGTACCCAGCCTCCTGGACCCGGTGGGGATGGGGAAAATTGCCATCCCTACCTAGCTAATCAGGTAGGTTGAGGCCTGAAGGAGGAGGAGGTAGTAAGGTATTTCTCTAACTCTCTTCATTTTCACCTCTAATTATGAATATTTTTACCATAAAAAATAATGTTGAGGCCTTCACGTTAACACTTCTCACCAGGATCCCCATCCCAAATGCAGGCACCAAGGCATGGAAAAACAGATCAATATAAAGAGCCCCACAAAGGCTTCCTTACAGTGTCAATAACGATTCAAAAGCTATTTCTACCAGATTTCAAATGCTATATAACCAGCCATACATCACTACAGAATCCCAATCTAACAGACTGAACCACTGAAAAAAAGATTTAGAAATCAAGAAACCATCCTCTGTTACAACTTACAATTACAAGTATGCCAGTGTGTTGTTCACCATAAAAAGGCAAACGACATGCTCATGGCCGATAGAAGTTAATTCTTTGGTTTCCAATTACCTGGTTATGCTTGATTTTCTGTGAGCCTGTTTTCCTTTCATATGTTTAATTCTGTATATTTTTTTCTTAATTGATTATAAACTAAGCAAATCTACAAAGAAAGAAGGAGAAAAGAAAGGTTTCTCTGGCTTCAAGAACATCGCTATGACTTTACCTGGTGGCATGTCTTTTAACAAGACAGAGAAAAAGGATAAGAGCTGAGGAGGCAAATGCTGGTACTTGACCAATGAACATGGGAATGCAGTTTGTAACCGATTGAAATTATACATTCTACCTATTTTCTAATCCGAGCATCGGTCGATCGCAAATCCATTCCTAATACTGAAAAATACACAACACAGCAGACTCAAGAAATTAGCATGAAAAGAGAAACACCTCTTTACTGTCAGAAGTGAAAACCATCATCAACACAACACCCGAAACCCATGTTAAAAATCCTTAGAACTTTTGCAATAGGCAGCTCACTTACACATTTAAAATCTTCTTCCAAGCTCCAACAACCCAGTAACACCATTCTCTGGGTTTGAACAAAAACGGGGGCCGGAAGCAAAGGAGGTGAACCATTAATTTGCATATTTAGCCCAAAAGATAAGACAACATCCATGCAGATTAAACAACAAAAAACTATTGAAGCTTTAAAATTGCAACCATTTTTGATATTTCATTCATATGTCTCCTAATCAAATCCAAAAGAAAGAAAAGAACCCAAAAGGAGATATTACAATTTGTAGAGAGGGATATGAATTGAATATACGGTATGCTGCCGCTTCTGTAATCTGTATAAGAGTAGGGAAAACTTGTTGATCTCTGCACGGGGCCACTGGATGATTGTCGCCATCGCCAATCCTCCCATCTTCATCCAAAAGAAGAAAAAAAAAAAAAGAAACAACGCGTATGAGTGTTACACCTTGCCTGGCTTCACCCTGTCTGCCGATATGTACATCCGTATGGGAAGCAAAGAAATACACCGTATAGGGCTGAAATCCTTACGGTGACCAACGAAGAGACTGCGGAGGGGAAGCAAAAATGGATCTCTCCCTCAACATTAGAACATGGGTGTGGTTCTTCCGCCACATTTGGCGAATTTCAGGAGCTTTAAAACCCTCGGTTGCCATTTATTGAAAAATGGAAGGAGAAATGAGATGTGGTTTGAGGTTTTGCTCTTCTCTCTCTCTCTGCACTTCTTTGGCGCCCCGCCCCCGTTCCTTTTGGAACGTCGTAGTGTGGAAGCCGGTTTTTAAAGAGTTTTCATTTATTATTCCTTTTCCTTTGGAGAATGGAAAGATCGAAGAGGGGAATTTCACAGAAACATGCAGCGTATCCCTCCTGGTCCTGGAACTTCAACCTAGACCATTGTTGGGCAGGACCGGATGATTGAACCGGTGGCCTTTTCGGGTCCTGGTTAAATATGATGGATTGGTTTATATATGTTTTGAATGGATTAACCGCTCACGAAACACAATACTATTTAAAGAAAACCCTTTTTTAATAATCAAATAACATAAAAATGACTCTCATGTGAAATTTTAAAAATAAAATATGCACAAAATTATATACCCCTTGATTAGCATTAGCATATCACCATGCAATTGCCACCATGGGTATGATAAAAGGGTGCATCATGCATGGTTAGACAAATTATAGAAATCATGGAAATCGGATTTACTCCTGAAATCAAAGCAATGCATCCCCACGAATGACAACATAATGAAGTTGTTTTAAATCCTTCACCCAAATCCAGATTTGAAATCATGATATTATATCTTAAATATAAATTTATTGTTATATTGTTTATTTATTAATTGTATAAAGTTGTGGATTCATCAACTTGAAAATAATTTTATTGTGGACTGTCGAAGGCAAGGCCTCATGATAAGAAGCATGTTTGTAAGTGATGGAGTCCCACTTTTCTGAGTGGCCACTAATACCCAATAACTCAATAAGGAATCCTCCTCCATTTCAAAATCCAATCAGAGAATTGAAACAAGCTTGCTCCCACCCTATATACGGAGAACCGTTATGTGTCTGTAGCCTGCCGAGTGCCGACCCTCCCATCTCAAAAAGACTCGAGCCCAGGCCCAAGCTCCATTAAACTAATCCAGTAATGATGAACATGGACGACTATAACATGTTTTCATCGATCGTAAAACTAATAACATGTTTCGTCTCATTTATCCAATTATGCACTTCCAAGTTAAACCACTGTAATAAAACAAGGGCAGGCGGTTGAAACAATGGAACCGGCGAGGCGGCGAATTACATCGCAAACAGAGTTTGGTACTACAAAGGAAATTTTGATGTTTTAAGAAATTACTACTTTTTTTTTTTTATGATGATGATGATGATGTTTGGCTGATGTTTTAATACATATGTTGGGAAATAGATGGGTCTCCGTCTCCCAAGATTTGGATCAAGAGCCAAGAGGGTCATTGATCCTCTTAAAAATATGATATATATATATATAGATAGAAAATTACAAGGAAGACCTTCACCACTTGGATTCTTCCCTACATCCAATGTTGATGGGGTACGTACGTACTACGTATAATTTGTAAGCTGGAGCAGGATGACGAATTGAGGATAACAGTAATGATTATCAGAGATTCAGAGTCATGGGCTAAAGCCGAAACGGTTAAGATTGAGATCATGGATTCATGGGTCACAGCCTCTTGTTTTTGGGGTATAATGGCCTCATGTCAGTCTTAGCTCCTGTGACTTACGTAATGTATCCCAATAAAAACAATCACTGATATGTGCATGCCATCTCATTTTTTTGGGTATTGAAACCTTTAATTTTCAATAACTCGCTACCAGATGCATATAAATATAAATATACATTTATTTATTCTAACAATTTAACCAGAGAATTTCAAGGATATATATATATATATATATATATATTATTTTTCTATATATAATAGTAAATAACTTTTATAATTCTTATTTTTTTATAAAATAAAAACAATTTTATATGTATATATTTATCTTTATATATATAATAATAAATAATTTTTATAATTCTTAATTTTTGTATATAAAATAAAAAATATTTTTATATATATAATTTTTATTTTTTAAATAAAAATTAAACTTATAATTGAGCTCAAACTGAATAATCAAATATTCAGTTTTAGCTTGAGTTCAAAACGAGTTCAAGCTCAAATCTCTATCTTAAATCAAATCGAATTTGAACTTAACACAATTTCAACAGCCAAACTCAAATAACCAAATATTCGGCTTGACCGACTCTAATTCACCGCTAAGTGATAATCCACGTGATGACCAAGTGGAAGTGGACAAGAAAAGCTTTCAGATTTGGGCCGGGCTTTCCATAAGATATGTTGTCGCAACATGGACATAACTGAATTTGTACACCCATCGCCATTCTTTCTCTCCCTTTTTGACCATTTTAAGTTACTCAATCAAGGATGAAGTTTTGTAGAGTGGCGTCCAGGCCCACTGGCCCAGGGCATACAGAGTCTGAGTGCGTAATTCCCGAGTTGGAGGCCTGTGGCCGATATTGCAATGAGTGCGAGTTGGAGGCCTGTTTCGACCTATAAATTTATAAATTTATAATGGCGTTGGGGTTGGGATGACCAAAGCGGTTTTCGGAACCGTGTAAATCTTTGGTCTTATCTACGGGATTTGGTCTCGTTCAGTTAGGTGTGGATGGGACGGTCTGTGCCATATCTCAATATAGCGTGGACCGGTCTCATTCACACCCCAAAATAGCGTAAACGGTAAAAAATCATGGATGTGTCCCTTCTAAAGTTGATATTTGATCCCATGCTTCACAAGTATTTCTGTAACCATCTGCAACCCTATTGTCTGTCATTGAGGTCTCTGCCGCCTGTCTGCCCTACCCGCTGATTCTCCGCTGCTGCAACTCTCCACCAATGCTGGTAAGAATCTCTCCACTCGCTAGATTCATATTTCTGCACACAACCTGATGAATGTTTCTCTCCACTCATTTCTGCAATTCTCTTTGTTTCTCTCCGCTCATTTCTGCAACTCTCTTTGTTTCTCTCGCTAGATTCATATTAGCCCAGTGCAATATCTGAATACTTGTCCCTTCTCCTTTTTTTGTCTTTTTTTTTTTCTCTCTTTTCCTTTACTCTTTCTGCAAGTTTAGTATTTGAGTGGATTCGGATGAGGCCTAAGAAGTAGGGGTATGCATGCATTGGTTTATCACCCAAGTTCATTTCAATGGGTAGATGAACTAACTGAACATGATGATCAGGTAGCCCCACATAGAGAGTATACGACTCATCATCAACACGTAGGACTCCACGCAGTATGAAGGCATACCAAATTCCACAAGTCTCTCGTATAATGGTGGTTCTTTTATTTTTGTTTAAGTACTAATTGTAAGTGTGATGGTTTATCCATGCACTATTTTAGGAAATCAATTGAACAATATTTTGATGTTATGCTTGTCTTACAACTAGTACGGAAATCAATGAATTATTAGTTTGCATAAATCGTTAGGTGCCATGCTTATCTCGTAAAAATTTCTTTTATCAATTGTTTAAATATTATTTTTAATATTTTTGTCAATAAAATATTAATTATTTTACTTACGTTTTTAATTTTTATAATCTTTAATGTTTTTATCAATAAAATAATATTTTTAAATTATTTTATAAAAATTTAATATTTATTATAAAATGCAAAAAATAGATATTTATGATTAAACTATGTATATCATTCATAAAATATACATGAGATACATAGAATAAAAAAAGTGTGAGATCTACACCATGCTACAGAATGCCACTATGGATGTGAATTAGTCCAGACCACACAATTTGTCCATAGTTCAGAACAATTGTAGATTGTAGTGTGGTATGGTCCCTGTTACAGAGTGTGGTGTGGACCAATCCACACCCACCAATTTTTCATTTACACTACAAAATAACCCCAAATTAAAGGCCACGGCCGAGAGATTCACATGGCCACCTTGTCAATTGCCACCTGATCATATCTATTAATATATTCCAATTTTCGGATACAGATAACAAACTATAGAGCAGAGGTATAGTCTCTATTTCCGGGCTCATCGCTCTCTAGTCTCTATCTCTCAGTCTTGGGTGAATTTGCTTTCTTCTTCTTCCGTCAGAGTGTTGAATGGACTATTGGTTGGAGTCTGTTAATTACTGCACCAATTTTCCTTACCCAATAAATGTTTGTTTCCGATGGAGTCCATGAACTCTTTGACACAATGACACATCAACTTCTTATCAACATCACATATTTTCTTTATATATCTAGTTACCTGCTTAATTATTTCAGGACATGAATTAACGAATGGCTGATATAAGTAACAAAGACGATTAAGTTTCGGATTTATTCTTCTTTTTAATACATGTATGTATCTGCAACAGCAAAACGTGTAGGATTTAAACTCCTATCGCTGATTTCAATTCATGCAATACTGGTGATATGTTCTACACTTCAACCTACTTCACATCACATGATTGATGGATGTAATTCAAAATTCAACTCATACCTTCTGATTCCCTCTGGCTCTGGATGGTTAATTTATATGTTTAAAGCTAGAAATGACACACACACAATTACTACGCATAAAAACAAAATCATGTCATAACCACCAAGTGTACAACCAGATTAGGCTGGGCCTAAATGGGACATGCTACCAGTTCAGCTTCAGCCTGAAATTTACCAGGCTAGTTCTGAGGCGAAATTTGGGATCAATATCTAAATGCCATGATAGGCTATTTCGGCTCATTTACATCATATGCATGTATGTATGTATGTATGTATGTATGTATGTATGTATGTATGTGTTGAATCATCTCTTTTATCTTTATGCGTATATATCATGCATGGAATTGGAATATCAAAAATCAGACCCAAACAAGTAATTAAAGAGATGCATGGGTGGCCACTGGCCAGAACTTAGAAGGCCCAGAAGTTACATTTCAAGTCGTATCTTATCTTATGAAAGGCCAATCTGGTCTTTGTTGTTATCTGAGGTCCAAACTGATATTGGGAAAGGTGAATGTAGATAGTTAGGTGTGGATCAGTTCCAATCCTAGGTATTTATTTAATTGGCGATCAATAACCCCCAGTTTCTGATCAACAAAAGATAATAATTATTTTCTGGTTGTGATTCACAGGTGAAAACCCACATTAGACTTTTAGGTTACACCCCACCTCCCCACAACTTCCCAATTCAATCTATCTTCTTTTCAGTTGGTCGATTAAAAATACATGGATCTTTTTTCTTGTATTGACGAAGAAAGATGTGGTGATTCAATGTAAAAGAGCCCCGTAAACAATGATTATATTTTTAGTGGCTGCTTTTTAAGAGATGAAAAACAAAAGAAGAAGAATTGACCAGAAACAAACCTAGCTAGGTACAAGTAGTCCATAGCTAGATGAGGTTAGGGAAGGAACTAGTTACATCACTACACCTAAACCGGGTAGGTTGAAGGTTGAAGTTCAACAGGGTTAACCCACCCGGATTCATATGCTGGAGACTGATGAGCAAGCTTAGTAATAGCCTAATAAGGTTCGTTCCTACTTCCTAGGATGTATCTTTAGTCTTTACTATCCAATTGGCTTCACATCCACACCATCATGTACCCTCAAATATTTACTAAATTTATTCTCTCTGCACTTGCCGTTTAACTATATATATATATATATATATATATATATTTTAAGATTTACTTGTTTTTCATTCATTCTTATTTCATATAAGGTTTATTTTTACATTTCACAACATATTAAGACTTAGACAACATTAAAGATTCATCGTTAGTTCTTTTTTTGCTTTACAGTACAGTTTCTATATCATAGATTTTGCATTCGAGAATATAAAAAATGGCATGCGTAGGAATAAGCCAAGGAAAGCGCAACTACGTTGATTTGACCTAATAGATAAAGGCTTTGCTTTCCTGTTTTGAACGCTTTGAACAATTTTTTTTTTTTACTATCTAGGTTCTAAATTCAAAATCTTGTGACTATTTTTCTTATACACAGACACAAATGTCTCATATTCGCAATTAAAGATGCAACAAGTGGAAGTAGTTATTGAAGAATAACCACAGAAAAAATAAAAGATGTTAAAAATATATATAAAAATAAAAACACTGAAAAAAGACTGTTTAGAGTTCAAACTTCAAATGGTGGCTTTCCAAAATCAAAAGTGGACCTTAGTTTTATACCAAGTCAACAAAGGCTAGCTGGCTAATCTTAAATTACTTATACATCCCTCCCATTTCAGTTAAATGCTTGTACCACCCCCTCAGTCTCAGTTTTACTTTTTTATAACCTATCTATTTTATCGAATATCTTTGAAAGCAAAGAGGTTTTATTTTAAAATTGGAAAACACTAATTGCTGTCTTGTTATATTAACAAAAATTTATTTGATTTTTTCTTGAATCTGTATTCAGTTACATATATAGATTATACACTTTTTAACATACAAAGATGTTCTATATATAAGGCCTTGTAGGTTTGCATCTTTGTAATTTATTTGGGTAATTGCAGTTACTTATGTTTTTTTTTTAATTATTTTTAGGGTCCCCAGCTAAGTAATAGAATGACATTTTTACTCATAAAAAAATAATATAAAATGGGCAATGTTGTTTCATTATGTTTTATAAAATTTCCCCAAGTGAAAAGATTGTTTATTCACTTGGGAGATGGGTAAGTTTTACTCAAGGAAGTAGAGTTTATTTTATGGTATAAAAAAAATATTGTAAAATTGATGATTGGAAAAAAGATACCCATCGACCAAATTTTCTAAACTTATTTACCATAGGATAAAATGTAATTTAAAAAATTTTAAATGTCACTTGAATTGAGCACTCTCTATGGTCTAAAGTCTAAAAGTAAAGGGATCAATAGACTGTACTCCCCCACAATCAGGATTCATTCCACCCTTAGGAAGGAGCTAAAATTTCTAGAGATGAACTGAACAGTTAAAACCCCAAAAGTAAAAGCATGATTGGTGGTTGAAGGGTAAAGTAAAATACGGAAACATGAAGGGGGAGGTATTTATATTTGAGCAAAAATGGGAAGGAAGGTTTAAGTAAATATTCCTAATACAGATAGTCAACAGTCAACAGGAGAAACTTACTTTGGACGGACCGGGGATGTAGTGGCGGCTTGCACATGAGACATGAGACATGCTGCTGGTTGTGTAATATCACATGAAGATTGATTAAAGTGGTTTGGTCGGTTTGGATGGGTGCTCTCTTCACAACTCACCAGTCACAAGTCAAAGGCTAGGGCTGGAGAATGCTAAGGTAACGACTGTAGATTTTTATCGCCATCCAACATAAGCCAAGTTCCTAGCACCTTTCAGCTCTTAACTCATTACATTGAGGGGTTTTTATACTTTAATTCACCCCTCCTATCCGTGGATTGATGTAAAATTTATGGGTAGAATGCGGTTTATAAGAGGCTATTAATAGATTAGGAGGGGGCTGTAATTCAGATTTCTGAGGTGGATTCCACTGCAATTCACTTGATCAGTAAAAGTGTAATTTGTGGCTAAACCAAACTCGAAAGGTCAAGTTACTTTTGGGTTTGGTTAAGGACCCATCCCCCAACAGAGAGAGATTGGATCAAATGCAAACTTGATGCCTCCTTCACCCTATCTTCAAGGGAGATTATCATCACCTCTCCGTTACAGTTTGATAAGAATGTCAATTAATAAAAATCATTGGGCAATAAATGGCTATAAAGAGTTGTATCTATGATGGTTACGTCAATAAAATAAAATCGTTTAAGTACGAATAGATTCAATGCAAATTTCTGATTTTCACTACAGAATTATAAATATTTAAAATGTCAACAAACCACACTCTATGCACATACCCCAACAGTACTTTAGACCTACAAATTCTGACCCTGGGCTGAACCTCCGTTCTCCCTAATAAAATTGGTATGAACGTTATGCTATTGCTTACTGGGTTTAATTAGTATTAAAATTCATACAGTTAGTTAATTTCTTCTATGTATATGCATGGTGGAATGAGTGAAACTCATTTCCATTTTATCCACCAAAAACTGGGAATTCAAGCTTCTCTCACATAACTACATAACTTAAAACCCCATTGAACTGCCCTAGTTAAGCTCATCTAATTAATTCATACTCCCACAATTTTTTTTTTCTTATGTTATAAAAAATAAGTTAGAAGATACAAACCTAAACCTAGGTTTATAAGTTGATAGGAAGCAAACCTAAACCTAGGTTTATAAGTTCACATTAACTATCAAATTAAAGCATGCATTTCCTATTTGTATAATCATCTAAAACTTAGATCTGATGTTATTTGTATATTTTGTTTTAGGATTTATTTTTTAATTTGAATTTCCCTGGTCGATCGGTCTTCGGAAAATGGCTCTGCTCTAAGCTCCCAGGAGATAACTTCCGTCCAGTGGTACTGCTCCTCTTTCTCTCCCGATTCATCAAAAGTCAAAACCGCATAAGAAAATCGTCAAATTGATGAATCCACAGATGATTATGGGTTCATTAAAAACAGATTCAAACATGAGACCTGAGATGATCCTCCTCTCCTTTATGAAGGTTAATGTGATGTGATGGGGAGCTTCGGTGTGAGTTCATGCATATATATTTGTAGCGGCCTCCGCCTTGGGAGATCTTGAGATGCAATGAAGTTAATTAGTAACCCAATTTAAAAGCATTAATTAATTAGTTTTAGAGAGTAAGATAGATGACGAGTGTCTTCCCAAGCATTCCTAAGTGCTGCCCTCCAAATATAGATAGACTTCACCAATTCCCTTAACGCTAATATCACTAGTTTAACCTGCTGAAATTATACCTTGTGCTTTTACAAATCTATGGCTCTCTCTCTCTCTCTCTCTCTCTCTCTCTTCATATTCTCACTAACAACATTTTCAAAGTGTTCTCTCTGTCTGTTGATTCTTGAATGAGCTTGTTAAAGTTCTATTGAATGAAATTTCTTTATCTTTCGTTTCTTATTCGGTTCCTCCAGTTTTAGATAACTAATGATAATAGAAATGGTTCTCTTTTTCATGATAGCCTCCATGCTCATCTACAAATTTTAATTTTAGGGTTCATTTGGTTTGCAGTTGGAATTGAAATCTTTTGAAATAGTCTATTCCCATAGTCTGTTTAGTTCAAATATGAATGGGAACAGGAATTAGAATCAATAGGAATGAGATTTCATTCCCAAGAGAAAAGCAGGAAACAACTCTCCTGTTGATATATGTTTGGGTTAAAAAACCTCCAGTGCTTATTGTGATAAAACATTATGTATCTGTTGGGTTTTATTTTAAAAATTTAAAGAAGGATGAAAGGCAAAATCCACCACAAAAAGATATTTTTTTCAAATAAAAAAAAAATATATAAATCACATAACCTAACATGCAAATGGATTGTAATGATACACTAACAATAAGATAGGATTTTGTTCATTATCTAAAAACTTAAAATACCTTAAATAACTTTTAAAATAATAAGATAAAATTTTGACTATTTGCTAAACTATAAGATAAAAGTTGAGATATGTGTTATGGGCCCGGGCCTAGGATCTCATCACGGGGTGGTTTGCTGGGAAAACTCCTTGCCTTCCCCTTGCCTTCCCTTTGCGAGTTGACCCTATGATGGCGGACTGAGGGGTGATTTGTTCAAGAGATCACCTAACTCTCACTGTTCTCTTATTGACTGAAAATTCGATGACTTTATTGAATAAATCAGCTCCTTAAATAGGAGATTACAGGAGGGTTTCCTTCTTGTATTCGGCTAAGGTAGTCCCTCTCTTATTGCAACTTAAACTTCTATCGAAACTCAAACTCCTACTTCTAAGGGAAACACAAAAATAGGGGATAAGGGAAAGGTACAGCTGGCGTGTGGGCCCCGCTCTATGTTGGCGCGCGTGCCCCACCTTGCTGTTGCTGTGAGGTGCGTGCAGCTGTCGTGTGGTGCATGTCGCTGCTGTGCGATGCGTGCTGCTGCCGGGCGGCTGGCAAACTGTACCACGGCACGCTGCCGGGCGGTGCGTGCCGCCTGTGCCGCAGCACGCCGTCGGGCGGTGTGTGCCGCCTGTGTCGTGGCACGCTGGTGCGTGCCGCTAGGCGCACTGCTGCCTGTGGTTGCGACGCAGCGTGTTGCCGGGAGTCGTGTCCATAACATTACACCCCTTCTGGGCAACGAGCTTGTCCTCAAGCTCGAGGTCGGGGTAGGCGTTGTGCAGGTCGGTCCATGGAATCCAAGTGGCCTCTGCTGATGGTAGTCTGTCCCAGTCTACTAGAACCTCGAAGGTGCCCTGATTGATGCGTGACCGGACGAGAGCTCTAGGTTGGAGGATGGGTCTGCCGTCCTTGAGAGGGGGTAGAGGAGGCACTTGCGTTGGGGGAGTCCCTGTAAAAGGCTTTAGCAGGGACACATGAAAGACATCGTGGATTTTGCTGTGCTCGGGCATTTCCAGTTGATAGGCAACCTTACCAATCTGTCGAAGAACTTTGAAGGGCCCGTAAAACCTTGGGGTTAGCTTTTGGGGGCCCCGTCACCTGAGGGAGAGCTGCCGGTAGGGCTGGAGCTTTAGCCAAATGAACTGTCCTGGTTGGAAGGTGACTTTGCGGCGGTGCTGATCATAGGCTATCTTCATACGTGCCTGTGCCTGCTGCAACCGTAAGGAGACTTCAGCCAGTAGGGCATCGCGGTCTTGGAGGCTACGATCTACTTCTTCCAACCGTGTTGAACCCGGTTCGTAGGAGAGAAGATGAGGAGGGTCTCGCCCATACACCACGCGGAAGGGAGTCATGCCGAGGGACGAGTGGTAAGATGTGTTGTAGTAGTATTCGGCCCAAGGAAGGCAGTCCACCCAGCGTCGTGGTTGGTCCCCCACGAAGCAACGGAGGTACATTTCTATGGTGCGATTGACAACCTCCGTTTGCCCGTCCGTTTGTGGATGATAGGCGGAGGAAAAGGCTAGGGTCGTGCCCTGTAATCTGAACAGCTCCTTCCAGAAGGTGCTGGTGAAGACTGCATCCCTGTCACTGACGATGGTCTCGGGCAGCCCATGTAGGCGGAAGATGTGTGTGAAAAAGGCGTGGGCCACAGAAACTGCGCTGTAGGGGTGGGGCAATGGAATGAAATGAGCATATTTTGAGAAGCGGTCCACCACTACGAATAAGATGGATTTCCCTCCCACCTTAGGCAAGCCTTCAACAAAGTCCATAGAGATATCGGCCCAGATTTGCGTTGGGAGTGCCAGGGGCTGCAGGAGTCCTGCTGGGTGTAAGTTCTCCCACTTTTGTTGCTGACATACGGAACAGTTCTGGATGAAATCCCTGACCGAGCCTCGCATACCATGCCAATGAAAGTCTGCACGGACGCGGTGTAACGTTTTCTGCACCCCTTCATGGGTGGCATTGTGGATGCTGGCGAGGATAGCTGGAATCAAGGGACAATCGGTTGGGAGAAATACCCTTCCTTTGTACAGCACAAGACCCTCGTGAATGGTCCAGATTGGTTTGGTTGTGCCCGACTGTAACTCTTGCATCAGGTCTCTCCACGTGGGTGATTGGGGCAACACGCTCCTTAGGTTCTCCAGTAGGGTCACGCGGGGCTGGGAGACCGCACAGAGGTGCGCCGTGTCCTCTTCCCGCCTGGACAGCGCATCAGCGGCCCGGTTGGAGGCTCCTGCCTTGTGGTCTACGCGGAAGTCAAATCCTAGCAGTTTGCTTGCCAGTGCTGTTGGGGTGGAGTAGTAAGCCGCTGTTCTAGAAGGTATTTGAGGCTGTAGTGGTCTGTCTTGACAATGAAGGGTTTGCCCCACAAATATGGCCTCCAGTGCTGGACGGCCTTGGCCAATCCGATCAATTCGCGCTCGTAGGCCGGTAGCTTGAGGTGCCGATCTTCTAGTTTACGGCTAAAGAAGGCTATGGGGTGCCCTTTCTGTTGCAGTACTGCTTTGATGCCTATGCCAAGCGCATCACATTCTACCGTAAATTCTTTCTCAAAGTTTGGTAGTTGCAGCACGGGGATAGTGGAGAGTGCGTCCCTTAGGTTTGTGAAGGCGGTGTTAGCTGCTTCATCCCATTGAAATGCATTCTTCTTCAACATCTTGGTCAATGGGGCCGCCAGGAGTCCATAGTCCCTTACAAATTTGCGGTAGTATCCCGCAAGCCCCAAGAACCCGCGGAGAGCCCTGATGGTCTGCGGCTTGGGCCACTCCCGGATGGCTTGGATCTTGGAATTATTTATCGAGACTCCTTCCCTGCTGACTATATGGCCTAGGTAACGGACCTGCACCTCTCCAAAGGAGCACTTGGTTCGTTTTAGGAAGAGCTTGTGCTGTCGCAACAGCTCCAGAACTGTCCTTAGGTGACAAACGTGCTCCACCCACGAAGTACTGTAAATCAAGATATCGTCAAAAATACTAGGACGAACCTGCGGAGGTGGGGCCAAAATACCTCGTTCATTAGGGCCTGGAATGTAGATGGGGCATTGGTGAAACCAAAAGGCATGACTAGGAATTCAAAGTGGTCGTGATGCGTTCGGAAGACTGTTTTCTCCACATCTTTAGGGGCCATTTGGACCTGGAAGTAACCTGACCTGAGATCCAGCTTAGAAAAGTACTGAGACTCGTGGAGCTCATCTAACAATTCGTCTACCACCGGGATTGGGAACTTGTCCTTGACGGTTCTACTGTTGAGCTCCCTGTAGTCCACACAAAATCTCAGGTGCCATCTTGCTTTGGCACCAACAAGACTGGTGAAGAGAATGGAGAGCGGTTGGGGCGTATGATTCCCTATTCCAGCATCTCTGCACACTACCTCTCTATCTCGTCCTTCTGTAGGTGCGGGTAGCGGTATGGCCTCACGACGATGGGTCTGGCCCCTTGTATTAATGGGATCCGATGGTCACATGACCGGCTAGGTGGAAGGCTCCTAGGTTTTGAGAACACGTCTGAAAAGTCTGCAAGAAGCCTCTCCATCTCTGCGGTGTGCAAGGCGTTGCCATGGAGAGTATGCACCTGTGGTTTCCTTGCTCTCATCTCGGTCCCTTTCTAGGTGACCCGCTTCCCATGTAAGTCAAATGTCATGGTCAAGGCGCTGAAATCCCATAGGATGGGGCCGAGGGTGATGAGCCACTTAATCCCCAACACTATGTCGAACTCGTCTAAGGTCAGTACAAATAGATCTGCGAGGAATGGTTCAGAATCCACCTGGATTTGGACGCTTCGGCAGATCCCTAGACTGTGAATTCTCTCCCCATTTGCTACAGTCACCTGGAGCCGCGGCCTGTCTTCCATTGGTAGCTTAAGTCGGAGCGCAGCCTGCTTGCTGATGAAGTTGTGGGTGCTCCCTGAGTCAACCAGAATCCGTTCCTGTTTTCCTGCCACCTGGGCTTGCAACTACATGGTTTGGGAGTTTTGGACTCCAGTGATGGCATGGAGGGAGATCTCGGGTTCTTGTGCCGCCTGTTCCTCTTCTTCCTCCTCTAGCTCGTCTACTAGGAGGCAGAATAACCGCTTGCAACGGTGGCCGGCTGAGTACAACTCGTCACAGTTGAAGCATTGGCCCTTGGCTCGACGCTCTGCCATCTCGGCCCTGGATAAGCTTCTGATGGGAGGTGCTGTCGTGCTGCTACCCATGCTAGTTGCAGCTCGGGTGGTGTTGCTGGTGAAAGGGCGTTGTTCCCTGTTGGCGGCCATTGAAGGCCCTCCTATGGTAGATCTTGGGTTCGCCCAAGTCGTTGCGGGACGCCCCATGCTGGACGGCCCTCGGCTGATCTGCAGCTTGCGCTCGAACGCTCGGGCCAGATTCATTGTTGTGACCAAGTTGGGTGGGCTCTGCATCTCCACATCAACCCTCAGAGGTTCCGATAGGCCGGCTGTGAACATATCCACCTGCTGGTCTGGCCGAACCGAAGAGGCTCTGGCGAGAAGGGTCTGAAACTGCCGCTGATAATCCGCGACGGTCCCGGTCTGCTTGAGGTTAATGAGCTCCCCCAAGGGGTAGCTCGTTAATGGGGGCCCGAACCTGAGGAGGCAATACGACTTGAACTGGCCCCAACTAAGGCCTGGTTCCTCCTGCTCCACTCGGTAGAACCAGAGCTGTGCTTCATCGGTCAAGTGGAATGCTGTCAGGTTGACCTTGTCCTTCTCTTCCGTGCGCTGATTGCGGAAGAATTGCTCACAATGGTACAACCATCCAAGTGGGTCACCGTTGCCACTGTATGAGGGGAACTTCAGACGGCTGTATTTGGGTCTGATTGCTACTGTTGGTGTGTCACTCTGTCGCTCACCGGAGCCCTCTGCCCGATCTGGGCGGCGGCTGTGATGAGTGGCTGCCCCTTCAGGGCTCCCTTCTCTGGTGGAGAAGTATAAATCCAGTAGACGTCGAAGTTCCCTGACGTCCTCTTTAACTTCCCTTACCTCCGCGTGATTTTCCACGAGACAGTGTTCCAGCTCGTGAACCCTGGTTGATAGCTGCTCCATGTCGCCCATGACGCTCGGCTCTGATACCAAAATGTTATGGGCCCGGGCGTAGGATCTCGTCACGGGGCGGTTTGCTGGGAAAACTCCTTGCCTTCCCCTTGCCTTCCCTTTGCGAGTTGACCCTATGATGGCGGACTGAGGGGTGATTTGTTCAAGAGATCACCTAACTCTCCCTGTTCTCTTCTTGACTGAAAATTCGATGACTTTATTGAATAAATCAGCTCCTTAAATAGGAGATTACAGGAGGGTTTCCTTCTTGTATTCGGCTAAGGTAGTCCCTCTCTTATCGCAATTTAAACTTCTATCGAAACTCAAACTCTTACTTCTAAAGGAAACACAAAAATAGGGGATAAGGGAAAGGTACAGCTGGCGTGTGGGCCCCGCTCTACGTTGGCACGTGCGCCCCACCTTACTGCTGCTGTGAGGTGCATGTTGCTGCCGTGCGGTGCATGCTGCTGCCAGGCGGTGCGTGCCGCTAGGCGCGCTGCTGCTTGTGATTGCGACGCAGCGTGTTGCCGGGAGTCATGTCCATAACAATATGCGCCCCACAATATCCCACAATACATCCCCTCTATGTATGTATTGAGAACATATCCGGATGATAACATCATGGATTATGGTGATGTGGGATGTTGTGAGGCGCCCCCACTTGTAAACTCAAAAGATAGTATTTAACCCTTTGTTTTTCCATACTGTTTTTAATTTTATTTTTTAAATAATTTCTTTGGTCACTTTTTTCTGCATCGCAATTCGCAAGACAAAGATGCACTTTTTGTAGTTCCGTGGGGGGAAGGGGGAAGGGAGGGATAGCAACAGCACATCCCCCCAAACCCATAACCTGTCAACCAAGAACCCCCGACCACCGGTGAAGGCAAAGGCCGCATAAAAGTTCGAAAGCCTTTGAAGGGAGGGATAGCAACAGCACATCCCCCCAAACCCATAACCCTGTCAACCAAGAACCCCCGACCACCGGTGAAGGCAAAGGCCGCATAAAAGTTCGAATCCAAAGGCTTTTTTAGCTTGGGAGTTAACCAAAACAATAATTTTCCACCGCTAGCGAAATCAAAAATAAAACATAGGATTTGCCAAAAACAGAAAGTTCCTGTTTCCTTCTGGATTTTTATTTTTTATTTTATATGAAAAGAAGGAGTGATCCGTATTATTTATACCCACCCTATGACTCTATGAGATATTGAGATGTAGCAACTTAGCAAGCAGGGCTGCAGGGCATAGGCCATATCAATCCATCCATCTTCTGGAAAAAAAAGGGGCCCACGCGAATAGTGGGTACTAGTCCACCATCACACAGTACAACTGAAATTAGCCAAACCCACTCACTTCACTGGTGGTGGTGGACTTAGTCAGATATGATCATGCGCAATGGCCCACAGCCCACGGCCCCATCCATCAAAAATTCAAAATTAAAATCAATATATATATATATATACAGAATTATAGAGATTAGAAGCCAGAAGGGATATGAGAGAGTGCGCCAGCCACCACCCTTGCGATCGAACATCATCGCTTTGCTCCGTTCCGGGCTCAACTCAGGATTGGGAAGCTCAAGCTCGCGCCCTTCGAATTTTTTAAAAACCGGCAGGCAAAGGCAAATCAACCTCCATCCTTATTCCTCACTCTCCTCACCTTTGTATTTGCTCTGAACAAGAAAGAAAACTAACGGCGTCGTTGATGGAACCCAGCCATCGGGCTCTCTCTTTGTCTCTCTCAATGTGCAGAACAATACCCACCTCATTCTCTTTTCCAATTTCACTACCCACTCTTCTCCTTCTCCACCTCTTCCTCTCCTCCTTAGTCTTGCAAGGCAACTCCCAGAGCGGAATTGATGAACTCTCCATTTTACTCAAACTAAAGCAACACTGGGGAGATCAACCCCCCATGAACTCGTGGAATTCCTCGCTCAGTCCCTGCAATTGGACGGGAATCTCCTGCGTCCATGGTTCCGTTACCAAAATCTCATTTTACAACCAGAACATCACAGGAAAAATCCCTCCCGCCATCTGCGGTCTCAACAACCTCACCTACCTCGACCTCTCATACAATTACATTCCCGGAGAATTCCCAACTCTTCTTTATAACTGTTCCAAACTCCAGTACCTTGATCTCTCCCAGAACTACTTCGTCGGCACGCTTCCTGATGACATACACCGCCTTTCTAGCCTTTCCTTCCTCAATCTCGGTGCCAACAACTTCTCCGGAGACATCCCGTCTACAATCGGGCGTTTGTCGGCGTTGAAGCGCCTGTACCTTTATCAGAATCTCTTTAATGGCACCTTTCCTCCGGATATCGGCAACCTGTCCAACCTTGAAGCCCTCGAAATGGCTTACAACAAGTTCGTGCCTTCAAGGATCCCCGTACAATTCACTCGCCTGAAGAAACTTACTTACTTGTGGATGGCCAGAACGAATCTGATTGGAGAAATTCCGGTATCGATCGGTGACATGGCCGCAATTCGCTGGTTGGATCTATCGATGAACCATTTGAACGGGACGATTCCTACCAGTTTGTTTCTTCTCAAGCAACTAACTAATTTGTATCTTTATGCTAACAGACTGTCCGGAGAGATCCCTGCCCGAGTTGAAGCTTTGGGTTTGACCGACATAGATCTTTCCATCAACAATTTGACCGGTCCCATACCGGGAGATTTTGGAAAATTGGTTAGCTTGACACATTTAGTCTTGTATTATAACCGCTTATCCGGCGAGATACCGTCAAGCATCGCTCGTCTACCTGCGCTCAATGATATTCGCCTGTACAACAATAGCTTGAGTGGGGTCCTCCCTCCCGAATTAGGCCTTTATTCGAAGCTTGAACGTATTGAGGTCGCGAAAAATCGGCTTAGTGGCAAGTTGCCAGAAAATCTGTGTGCCGGCGGCATGTTGAGAGGAGTGGTGGTTTTCTCCAACAGTCTCAGCGGAGAAGTCCCGGCATCTCTTGGTAATTGCAGTAGTCTTACCACCGTACAGCTTTATAATAACGGGTTTTCCGGTGAGATTCCTGACAGTCTCTGGTCGTCATTGAATCTATGGTCCTTGATGATAAGTGGCAATTTCTTTTCGGGCAAGCTTCCCGGAAAATTGGCCTGGAATTTAACACGACTGGAGATCAGTAACAACAGGTTTTCTGGAGAAATTCCCTCAGATATCCGAAACGCAAGCAATCTGGTAGTCTTCAAGGCCAGCAACAACCTATTTTCCGGCAAAATTCCTGTGGAACTGACGGCCCTCCCCCACCTCACAGTTCTATCGCTCGACGGCAATCGACTTTATGGAGAGCTTCCATCAGAGATAATTTCTTGGAAGGCACTGAACTCTCTGAACCTCAGTAGAAATCAACTCTCGGGTCAAATTCCCCGTACCATCGGGTTACTTCCAGACCTTAGTTACCTCGACCTGTCGGACAACCAACTTTCAGGCAATATTCCATCTGAATTTGGGCTTCTTAAGCTCGTATCTCTCAATCTCTCCTCAAACCAATTGATAGGGGAGATTCCTACTGAGTTCGACAACATGGCCTACGAAAATAGCTTCCTGAATAACCAAGGCCTATGTGCAGCTACTGGCATCCTAAACCTCCGTTCCTGCATTTCCGAAACCCGAGACTCGCACAAATTTTCGCACCGACATCTGCCCATAATCCTATTCTTTGCCGGGGCTCTTTTTCTGGTTACCGTGTTATCCACCTTGTTGTTGATCAGAGACTACAGAAGCAAAAGGCGTGGACGACGTCATCCTCCAATGTGGAAGCTCACTTCTTTCCAGAGGTTGGGCTTCACAGAGTCGAGCATATTGTCAAGTTTGACTGAGAGTAACCTAATCGGGGGCGGTGGATCAGGGAAGGTTTATCGGGTCCCCCTTCATCGGTCCGGCGATGTAGTTGCCGTTAAAAAGATATGGAATAACAGAAGATTGGGTGAGAAGTTGGAGAAGGAATTTGAAGCAGAGGTTCATATATTGGGGACAATTCGACATTCCAACATTGTGAAATTAATGTGCTGTATCTCGAACGGGAAATCGAAGCTTCTGGTTTATGAGTACATGGAGAACTGCAGCTTGGATCGATGGCTCCATGGGAAGAAGAGGGGATTGATACCATCCGGCTCAGTCCATCATACGGTGTTGGATTGGCCCAGAAGGTTGCATATCGCAATTGGAGCCGCCCAAGGGCTCTGCTACATGCACCAAGACTGCTCTCCTCCGATCATTCATCGTGACGTAAAGTCAAGCAACATCCTGTTGGATTCAGAATTCAATGCGAGGATTGCAGATTTTGGGCTGGCCAAAATGCTGATCAAACCAGGGGAGCCTGATACCATGTCAGCTGTAGCGGGCTCTTTCGGCTACTTAGCTCCAGGTAATCAAGCGTAACAATTTGATCGTTTCTAATATTTGAAAAATCTGTAAAAATAAATAAAAATAAATTTTTTTTTGATATATATTAATTTCAAATGGTTGCAGAGTACGCCTACACGACCAAAGTGAACGAGAAGGTTGACGTTTATAGCTTTGGGGTGGTGCTGTTGGAATTGACAACCGGTAGGGAAGCAGGCGACGGAGATGGGGATACATGTCTCGCCCAGTGGGCGTGGCGACACCTGCAAGAGGATAAACCCATCGTGGAAGCTCTGGACAAGCAGATCAGAGAAGCTTGTTACTTGGATGAAATGAGCATCGTGTTCAAGCTCGGCCTCATTTGTACTGGGACCTTGCCTTCCACCAGGCCTTCAATGAAGGAAGTGGTGCAAGTTCTAATGCGATGTAGCCCTCTGCAAGACCACGGAGAGAAGGAGAAGGTGGGCAGAGGTGAGTATGATGTCGCTCCCCTGCTCAGCAGTGCTAAATACATTTCCAGTTACAAGGAAAGCCGGAGTAGGAGGACATCGGACGATGATAGCTTGTCATATAACGTATGATCACCACCCATGAGATGGATGCCACGCCATCATCACAAACCAGCCTCTCATACTCAATACAGTTACAAGTTACAACAACACTATATATGCACACCATCATTAAGAGGTGACTACTAGTAGTATGGCCCTGATCCTGACCTGGGTTGCTCTTTCATCCATACCAACCATGTACGAATAAGTTGAATGACTTAACTTTGGTTTTGATCATCTATGGAACTGTTTTTCCAGTTTTCAATTTTCATAGGCTTCACTATGTCAGTCATTACGACATGCAATGTTGATTTGTTGTGCAAAGCAAAGCAGACCACAGGCCGGAGATGATGCTCTGTTTCCCAAACAAGTATAGAGGAACGAGCTGTAACTTACCCGTTAGTTCATGAAATTCATCAGTACTAGTAACCAGGATTGATGCATAAAATGCTCAATTTGGAACCACCCCCATCACTGACAATTAATATTCACAAATTGCGAAGGCGTTCACTGAAAGAACCCAACAGCCAACAGCAAGCTTCAAAATTTTGTCACCTATCGGGACGTGTCATGTATTCATATCTGATACGTTAAATATTAAATATTATATTTTATACTTCTAATATTTTCATGGGGAGGCCTTGCCATGACCGGACAAATCTACCAAATTCAAACGATGGTAATTGTTGAATTCAATCACCAGCCAAATCCAGTCAGGAAGACTGGAAGAGCACAGCATAGAAGAACACAATGCTACTACAGAACTAGACTCTTTTGAATAATTGACAAACAACCTGTTGTATCCTGCATCTGTACGGTTGTTCCTCAGAATTAGTTTCAAACTTTAATGGAGTAGCCAAATGAGACGTGTTAAGAAGGAAAAAAAAAAACCGTAGATTAAGCACAGAATCGCAGAGCTACGTTTACTCCGGTTGATAATCTGGCCAGGTACCGTACCTCTTGACTTTCCAAAACGAAGTCGTATTTTATCATAACAATAAAAGAAAAACATATAAAATCATCTAGCTAATCTTTTGGGTGACATCCGATCTGGCGTGATTCTGAATACAGAAGTAAGATAAGAGTGGAAGAAAGAACGGTGACCAAAGTCGGCAATACGTCAAGCAAAAACATTCATTCAACAATAAAAATCCTGGTTTAGCATTGGAGTAAAAGTAGCTGCCTTAAAGCAGGATAAAGACACATTTCGCAGTTTTATTCTCCAGACACTGAAGTTACACTGTACTTCACTATTAACCAACCCACGGCCCCCCAACGCAACCCCAACCTTACAAATGGCATGTAGGAAACAGGACGGAAGAGGCAAACTGACAGGCCGAAGTGGGAAAGTTCAAATGCACCATTTCCAGGTCCTGCAATTATACATTTAATCTACCTCTCATAATCATATTCTGCAAAAGCCATAAATATAAGGTTTGCTGGAACAATCTCCAAATATGAAAAAGAAACGTAAAGGCCTAACGCTAATCTAGGTAAGAAGTGAAAAAGAAAACAAGGGGATAAAAGGGAAGAAGAAATGGATAAAAAAGAGTAATAAAAATTCACTATTTCCTCTGCAACAAGTTACTAGCTTCTTGTTGATCATTCTCAGGAGTCCTCAACCTCCAGATACTGGGAATGAGAGGCTGCAAGAAGGGCAGCTCCAATACCCGAGCCATCATTGGAATGTTCAACGACAACACTCTCAGAGGCTTCCTCTCCCAGCAACTCTTTGAGAGTATTTTCTAGACAATTTCTGAATTCGGTGTAATGTTCATACAGCCCACCATCCATGGCTACAACTGTCCTCTGCTTCTCCCCTTCCTTTATTATGTCTCTGCCCATTTTCTTCAGGATGCCTAACATTCCTGCTGCTGAAAGGCGAGCCCCCCGCGTTGCAACAATGTTACAGAGCTCAACAATGGCTCTTCTTGTCTTCAAGGAAGTATTAGATATCTGAAATAAGAGGAAAAAACACCAAAATAAATAAGCAAACTTGTGAAGAAAATGAAAAAGCAAACAAAATGGCTTTTCATATTTTCAACGATGGCTTTTCAGTTTCAGCCACATAATCACCCTTGTACATGATTCACATTTTCATATTTACGACCCCCACCCCCCAAAAGAAAATAAAAAGCAAACAAAATTCTTCAGCTTGGTCTAACAGTTTAGTGGAGGCAATATGATTTATCAGGTTAGTCATGTTCACAAATGAAAATTAGCAATTGATATTTGATACTTTGTTTCACACGAAAATATGTGCAAATAAAACACTTCTCCACTTTTCATTCATTTTTTTCTCGCTTTCCACTTCCCTCATTTTCTTTCTTCATTATTTTTTTCCTGGTGGTGATGATGGATGTAACTAGTAAAAGCTGTAGCTCCAAACAAGGTTGTGCAAAAAGCATACCCCTAAGATATCCTTCAATTTGCTCCCCACCACTTTGAGATCTGAAGAGGTGTCATGATGCATGGCAGACATGTCAGGCGTCCTGCAGATTACATAACCCATAATGTAGCAATAAAACCTGAGGGAAACTGAAGCTTCTACATGGATAATGAAACAAAAATGTACTAGCTTCATGTTCAGAAGAGTGTTCATAATATAACTATCCATGTCAGATTTAAGACAACCAACTACTTATGCACAGTAACAAATTTCAAGCTTCTCATCAAAATTCAAAAGTTGGTCCCAATCAATTTTTAATGTGGCTCATTTGGCCTCCCCCCCCCCCCAAAAAAAAAAGGTTTCTAATGTACCTTACCTTCATTAAGTTTAGAATATAAACGTAGAAGTTGTTATTGACTGCATTAACTAGGGTGACTAATGCACAATAACCAATAAATAGAAACTAATTTACATCTCAAACAATAGAAGAAGTCAAGAACACCCATGACAATGCAAAGTACATTTGCAGCATGGAAAACCAAAAAAAGAATGAACTATTGAAAGCTCAGATGCTCATGAAGACGCTAGGGCTGCAAATGAATTGGGTATCCAATCCGATTGAATTTACCCATTTAAATCGGATTCAGATATATAACAGTATTAAATGAATCGAAATCGAATCAGCTAATATGATTTGTTTATTTATCAGATCGAATTCAGATAGACTCCAATTTGATCCAGTTATGTTGTATATTATACATGTGCATAATAAAAAGGATGGTTGTACATTTTTCCTTTATTCTTTACAAGTTTAAATACTTCTATACTTTTGAGGGATCTTTGAACAAAAGGACGTGTAATCCCAAAGGTCTTCTCCTACTCTCTCTGTCCATGACAGTTGTACCCTGTTTTTATTATGCACATATTTTTAAATTGTGAAAGATCTGGCATTAAATGTGGAGTTATCTTTTCAATTGCAAAGAAGAGAAAAGGTAAAGCTACTGCCTTTCATATATTCTGTTTCCATGAGAACAAAGAGAGACAGAGTTAAAGAGATTAAACAATTGAAGAGTTCAGCAGAGAAAGCTGGTTAATTTTGGAGCAATTCCAATAGTAGCATGGTTCTCTGAATGGAAGAGTCTAGCAGAGGAAGATAGGGAAGATAACATCAATGTGATGGAGCTAATCTATTACACAGAGAAGCAGCTAACGAGATTAGGAGGAGAGGAGCAGTGCCAGCTCTTGAACCGGAAAAGACGAAGCTTTGTGTCTTTAAATATCTAAAGAGATTCATCAAAGAAGCCATGGATTTAAGATACGTGTTGCTCATCCCTGATATCTTTACTCCTATAAAACATTGACCTTTTTGTTAAATTGTCATTTGAATCGAAGTGGATTATGATTGGATATCAAACATTTCTTATCAAATTGAATTTGAATGTACCCCTATTCGAATTCAATTTGGTCTGTTTGCAGCCCTAGAAGTTGCAAACCAAAATAATAAGCAAAGGTGAAAAAATGTCCCTGCAATTCAGGAGAACATCCCCAAATTCCCCCTTGGGTCACTAGACCCCAAAATACCTTGTTTCTCTCCGCATCTTGTTTTCCCAGCATGTCTGCCAAACTGTTAGCAGATCAAGGGGCCCACTTAAATTTGATATTTAGCTCCCTAATCAACTCCCTTGTAACTCTTAATCATATGTATATACTCTGTAGAACCACGTACCCTCCAGGTTGTTCTGTGGCCAGCTAATAATAACAATTTTTGAATCCTCCTCCATGATGATTTTTCTACAGTTTAAAAGATTTCTCCCTTCTTAGACCCAATAAATATCTCTTATTATATGCTGTGCCCTCTGTGTTGAAGCCTTGAAGGAGGAAGAAAAGAAAGAAAATTTTAAATTAAAAAAAAAAAACACAAATTTGCACAAAAGCACGAGCATCCCACATACAGAAACCACCATCAATCAAAGGAATGGAAACCATCTGTCTCAGTGTCTCTCAATTTATAATTGTGCATCTCCCTCTCTTGCGTGTATAGCATGCTCAAAGTACATTCACAGAGTCATGCACATAACAAACTCTCGTCCATAGATGCCAAGTTATGAGCTTCTCAAATTTCCTGATTTTTCACAATTTAGGTAACTAGATTTATAACCCACAACTCTGATATTAAACCCTAATGATTCTTTTCTATTATATATGACCAGGTCAAATTGAATTGTTTTCCCATCCAATTAATTACAGAACATGTACATCCATCTCTCTTTTCTATCATAATCTTTTCTTAGAACCCTTTTATTTCATCTCTTAAGAATCCTGCAAATAATTCTTAATCCTAAACATACTCTACTTGTGAAACAGATACTAGGTTGGGATTGCTGATAGGAAGTAGCAGGGTTCCAGTATTTCAGTGATGAGGAAACTGATTTATAGAAGATATGAAATAAAGCGAACACAAGAGATTGTCGGTTAAATGTGAGACAGACCACATGTTTGCAAACAGGGTTTTATTGACCTATTAACTTTCACCAAGATCTGATGGTTAGACCATACAACATACCATGCCTTGTTGTACCATCCATCATTGTGCCCGTAATTGGACTTCCAATACTTTGTTTTTTATTTTGTTCTCTTTTTCATTCATGGATGAGGTGTATCAGCATTACATTTTGTCTCATTTTTTATTGCTAACGAGATCAAAGAGCATCGTTAATAAAAGCAGTGTTTTAAAAGGCATGGGAGGCGTACGCCTGAAGGCGTGCCTACAGGCGAGGCACTCCCAAAACGCGGAGGCATATGCCAGAGGCACTGACACCTCTGAGGCATATGCCAGAGGCGCTGACACCTCTGAGGCATATGCCTCAGAGGTATATGCCTCATGTGCTTTTTTCACGAGGCGTGCTAGAGGCATATGCCTTATGCGCCTCATGCACACCTCATATAAAAAGACTGAAAAAATAAAAGAAAAAGGAAAGGAAAAGAAAGGGAAGGGAAGGGAAGAAAAGACAAGGGGAAAGAAAGTGGTCTGCCCTCAGCCCCTTTGGCTGGATGCAACTTTATTCTTCTTAATATAAAAGATTTTTATCAAAAATAAAGAAAAAATGAGATCCCCCTTCCTGTTCTTCCTCCTCCCCTTCCTCTTCCTTCTTCCTCTTGTGTTCGGCAGGCTTACACCTCTTACGTTCTGAACTACACCTCATGCCTCTAGGTAGTGGAACACCTTGCGTCATGCCTCCGCGTTTTAAAACATTGAATAAAAGCTGAAGCAAAATACAACCTTCTAGGCACATTAACCAACCAAGAAATCAGTCTCCTACTTTTAGCCATGATAGATCCTTTTTTAACCTTTAAATAAATCAGTCTCCCATTTTTACCATTTCTGTAATCTCCAATATCCTAAAACCAGCCCACATACCTATATCATTCAAATCCAAAAATTTCCAATTTCATAACCTAGTTAAAACCCTTCAACTTGTGTTCTGCAGTCCAAACAAACCCTATTTTGTAATTATAAAAAAACACTATTTTGTTCTGTCTAAACCCTTAATTTCAGAATTTGTTTAAAATTTTAGCAATACTGTAGCTAAATTGTTAAATTCCTTCTTTCTCCATGCAATAAGGCTGCATTCATATTCGGGGAGGCAGAAAGTGAAAGTGGATTCAACATGCCACCAAATCATTGTCTTGAATGACAGTCCTCCTGCAGAATTTTTTTCCACTAAAAATGAGGAAAATGCAGTGGAGAAGCCACTCACAGGACTCCCCCCTGCCTTAATTTTTTGCCAAACAGAGAATCCCTAAATTAGCAAAAAGAGTACCTTTTTGCACATGCTTTCTGATTCATCTCAAATCCAAAAACAGCCCAACTTTTCTGCCTCCAGAAGTCTATATAAAATAAATTTCTTAAAACCCTAAACTTGTTTCTCTCTGTCCATGGACTAGCTAGAGTATAATTGCAGCTTGTCTTGCACCTAATAATAACTATTTAACTTCAGCAATGCAAATTAGCCTTTTTTTTATCAGCACAATGCATACTAGCTTTACGGAAATATAATAAAAGAAAGACATGTAGATATTCATAAGGTTTACATGCATAGCCTACAACACCATGGCATACCTCAGTATAAATGGAACTGTAAGTTTCAATGGAACAGTGTCACCAAAAAAGGCAGCTTCCTCAGCCATCCTTAACAAGACTCTGCGTACAATGTCTCCTAAGTACATTCCAGAAATAATCTTCTCAAATATCTACAGAGAATTATAAAAAAGAATTAGTATACAATAATTTAGGTATTATTCTGCGATAACAATGGCAAAGGTTACCTGTTCACCAGGGTTTAAACTCTCTGAATCCAATGCATGATCATATTCTGTCAGAGGAAGATGGGACGACCGGAAGTTACCCCACTCCATGTTAATAACCTACATGATCAAAAGTGGTGATGCTTCAATATTTCATCTGCATTTATTATATTTGCACTCTGATTAAGTCTTTCTTTCTCTATATGTGAGAGTAAAATGATTAATAAGATGAGTAAGAAAATAGAGTTAGGAAACATGTTCTGTTAGGAGTGAATAACAAGTAAACAAGAGCAAAGGAATGCACCAGCACCAACCATCTCTCCTGATTTAGGTAGAAGCCCATGCCACTTGGGAATTGCATGTGCACGCTCTACATAAGCTGCATTGGTTCCAGTTCCCAAGATCACAGCAGCAACAACATCATTGTTTGTGTACCTACCTCCTGCTAGTGTTCCAATTGTGTCATTAACCTGCAAAAATCTGCTGATTAAATGCTCATAGATTTAAAGATGTCACCAGAAAAAGAAAAACTCCCCAAATTGACCACTAGTTTGGAAGACTGGAACTTTAAATCATTTTTTGGTTCAAACTATAAATCATTATCTTAGATAAACTAACAGTCAGGTTTTATCTGGGAAGACAGTTGCATAAGCTTACTAGAGCAGCCACACGCATGTCAAGGTCTTGTCTTTCCATGGCTTTAGTTAGTTCCAGAACCACATCTTGGCCAACCTAATTAGACAGCAAAAAAACAAAGCCAAATCAGAAATTTGAAATTGCCAAAGTGTAAAGAACAGCAGAGTAAGAGAAATTAAACAAGCAAGACCAAGTTTGAATTATTTACACCACATTTATCTAAATACAAGTGGGCCCCACATGTCAGGTGGATATCATATATTGTGATTGTCCCAGTATCCCAAGGTTCCTATAGAGGACTTAAACTACACTATGTCATGATAGCTTTGAAAAGACACCAATTCCAATATGGTTTTGGTAGGACTACCCATTATCTCTCCCCTCTCTTGTTTCTTCCTTTATTTTTCTCTACAGCTTGTGCTTCCTTTATATTTCTCATCTCTTCCTCTATTCTTCTTCCTTTGCTGGTGAGACTCCACTATACCAAGTTTTTTTCTGCTGCTTGATTTTTCTTGCCATTCTCCAAACCCACCAGTAAAGCAGTTTTGAGATTCTGCAAGCTTTGCCGTTTACACAGTTAGCCTGCCTTGGACATCCCCATGTTATGACATTCCTCAGGCTGCACATTGGAACCAAATTATTTTTTTACATTTTTTGCCTGTTATATTAGCCTAGTAGACTATTTATATACATTTTTTGCCTGCTATATTATCCTAGTAGACTAGGGGCACAATAAAATCTAGAATGAAAATTAAGAAACACCAATTGAACAGCATATGTTCTATGGGCTCATCCTTCTCTATTTTTGAGCTCTAAGGAGACAATAATCCAAGTTTAGAGAATGAATTACTCCAATGTGATTAGAGAATGATCAACAACTACAGAATCCATAATGTAGGTCATTCAACAGTGAGGGATAGCTTCAGCCACCTATGATCTGGTGGCTGAGATGGCTCCATGGTTGTCCAATGGAATCAACATATTATTTGAAATTGATGGGTTTTATTAAAAAAAAGTCAGATCACGAAAAAATATTGTATATTCTGCAATCTCAACAAGGCAAGAAATCACTTCCCATGTTGAGGAGATGGTGCAAAATGCAAGTATTTTTCTTCTCTATATAATAAATTATTTGCGAGGACAGAAAAATCTGAGGATATTGTTCATAGAATTAAATTTGGGTAACTTAGAATGGCATGACTTGAACAGGCAAGATCAGTTTACAAGTCTAGACATGTTTAACACAAAACTATATAGACCTAATTAAGGATATGTACGAGGGTGCAATAGCCAATGTTTGAACACCTATGGGAGAGACATCAGATTTTGCAGTTATGTTGCGTTTTCACCATGGTTCAACAATTGGCCTTTATATATTTGCATTGGTCTTAGATGAATTGACTACACATATTCAAGAGAAGGTCCCATGATGCATGTTGTTTGCTGATACTATCATTTAATTGATAAACCTAATGAATAATTAAATGCAAAATTAAGTTTATGTACAAATACCTTGGTAACAAGCGGTTTTAAAATAAGTAGGACTAAAACAGAATATATAATATGTAAAGGTGATAATAACAGGAGTACAATTGAGGATACACTTAGGATTAGAGATCAAGAGATAACACAATGTGACCTTTTCTGATACATTGGTTCATTAGGAGAGATTGAGGAGGATGTCGCACATAGAATTAGAGCGGGATGGGCAAAATGGAGGGACACTTCTGGAGTCTAATGTGTTAGAAAAATACCATTGAGGTGGATTAGTGAAAAAACTAGAAAAGGAATAGGGTCAGAAATAAAGTCATTTGAAAGAACCTAGGAATAGCTCCAATGGGGGATAAAATAACAGAAATTAGACTAAGATGGTTTGGTCACATTCATAGAAGACCACAAACAGCACCTGTAAGAAGAAGCAATTTCACAAGTCGAAAGAGCCAGAAGGTCTAGCGGTAGACCAAAAAGGACATGGGTCAAAGTAGTTAGAAATGGTTCTGTCCATAATTTAACAATGGATATGACATCAAACAGAACGAAATAGTGAAACAGAACTCATGCAGCTAGCCCCATAAAGATAAGGCTTAGATAATGATGATGATGGCTCGACAACATTCATCATCATCATCTAAACCTTATTCGAACTATATATGGGGTCAGCTACATGAATCCTATTTTGCCTAATTATGAACACTTGAATCATTTCTTACTATTTCAACACACATCTTCTAACCCCGTCAACTTTGGTGGTTTAACAACATTCATATGTAAAGTTGAAATTTCAGAATACACGAAGTGATGCATGGTTTTAATTGTGCAATCTTGGGATGCCACAGCTAACCCTAGACTGTGCAAAGGTTCAAGGCTCAAAAAATTGTACAAGATTAAAAAAAAAAACGAAATTACTCCTGTAGTTTCATCACAGAAAATTGTAATTTACTGCTCCAGAAGAACTGGAAAGTCTTGTTTCCAAGATTTCAATACCTCCAATATGATTATACCTGGTCTCTGATAGTGATTAGTAGAGTTATTGATCTGTAAAGAATTAATATTCAGACTCAACAACATATATCAACTAATAAAAGTCCGCCTCTAATTCAGCAAATAGAAGAAAGCTGGAATGCAGACTTTACCAACTTTTCCTAAAGAAAACATTCTTCATTTTATTGCAAGAGAAGGCGTAGGCATGGAGCATGAGAACCCACACCCCAATAAACCATATGCATTTAGCATGCAGTAACAAGGATACTCGCAAGTAGCAAGCAATAATGGAGACCCAGTTCTAGACAGAGAGGAATATGAAAAGGAACAAAGAGTGGTCATTTGGCTTCAAGAATAACAGAAGGATACAAGGGAAAACATATTCATTCCATGGGTTTAAAAGGTGTTGATGTGAGGTGTTAAGAGCATATGGCTCAAGGCCAGGTACAAATAAAATGGCTAGCCTCACCCATCTACAAGTTTCATGAGGCTTGTGGCTCACAGCCTTGGTGAGGTGCACACCTCATGCAATCAGCAACGAGTGAATAAGATGAAAAAATAAATAAATAAATTATGTCATATTTTCCAAAGTTCAAAGAAGCTTCATTATTTAGTTAATTACCAATAAAATCAAGCAATGTAAACCCAAAAAAATATCTCCGAATATCCCTCCCAACCCAAAAATTCCTTTGTTACAATTTTCTTATCAAATAAAAGAGTTCTAGTGACTGATACAAGAAATAAAAGAGTCTCACTGTGCCACTCCGCATCTGAATCTACTATATGTGAAAGTGGCATCTCCATTATATGTTCACCCATAATATGTGGTAGTAGGGCCCACCAATCTTAAAACTAAATCTCATGGTTATGTTTTGTTTAAATAGAAATAATATACAAATTAATAGAAATAATCAATAGAATTGAAAATTTAATAAAATTGTCAATCTCTTTCTATCCAATCCCACTTACAAATCATCTAGAACCAAAAATGAAGTGTCATGTTTGTAATGGAAAATATTCATTTAAAAATATTTACAAATTATTTTAAGTTAAAAAAATTAAATTAAATTAGGTATAAATAAAATAAACAGATTCTTTCCTCCAGGTAGAGAAGGTTATAAATGCAAAATAAAATTTCAAAAACATAATATCCATATTAAAAAGAGTATATATGAGTATATATGAATATATATGCTATGAAAGAAATAAAGTGTATCACTGTAGAGTCCAGGAGTTAGATGAAGGGAAAGTTGGAGGGAAAGCTTCACAATCGAGGGAAAGGGCCCGCTGCTACAAGCCTAGAACAGATAACACATCAAGGAGACCTCTCATTGAAGGTTCAAGAAGGAAGAAGAGATACTGTTTTCCTAGAGGGAAAGGCTGTATCGTGGTTCCAAAATTTTTTGGATGCAGCGATGAATGTTGACCGGAAGTTTTCTGCAAGGATTCCCTAAAAACAGAAAGGAAAGATTACACAACAACAAGTATGTGTCTGGTATGACACCCTGGAGGAAAAGTTTGGTAGAGAAAAAGACAACTAGTTATAATCTCACAATGAAAGAATTGGGATGGAAAAGTGTGGCGAATGCCCTGTTTCAAGTTGTAGTTGGAGGTATAGAGTAAAAAAAAAAACCAAGGAAGAAATGGCTACACCTGTAAAAACCTTAGGCTCCGTTTTGGAAGAGTGCAAATGCCAGTTCAGTGCATATATGCACTCTGGTTCAGTTTTGCTTATGTTTGTTTGGTAAGAATGCATTTATGTACTGAAAATGACAGCTTTCACAAATTTCAAGGCATGCTTGCATCCAAAATGAGAGCAAAGTTTGCATCCAAAAAATAGATCAATGTTAAAAAGGAATATTTCAATCTTAGGATTCATGTTTGCACCCATTACAACTAAAAATCATTTGGCAAGAAAGTATATTTGTCAATGCAAAACTAAACCAACTTTGCATTTGCATGGAAAAGGTTCATGAGAAAGAGGTCAACAAGGAAAAGGGAGTTGGGAACTTTTCTATGTCAGAGTTGCAAGAAAAGGTGATGGTAGGGGAAGTAGAAGAGGAAAAATTGAAGGAAGAAGGAAAGGAGATGAGGGGAGTTTTGGAGGTGGAGAAGAGAGGATAGAAATGCAATTCTGAAGGAGTCCGCAAAATAGGCAAACACTTTAAAAGTCAAGAGAATCAGCATCAAGTTCAGGTGTCTAAGGTTTCGCCAAACTGAAGGGAACTTATTAAGGAGGGGTAAGATCATGTGGAGGTGTACTATAGCAGCAATATTGGGGACTGTTTGGGAGGAAAGAAATACAAGAATATTTGAAGAAAGAGAAAAAAGCAAGGAAGCATTGATTGAAACAATAACCTTGAGAGTGGCACATTGGGTAAACAGCATGAAGTTGTTTTCAGATTTCAAGGTAGAAGATTTTTTCAGGGTTTGGGGTGTTATTGCCACCTCCTCTTCAACAAGACAGAAGTTAGTTGAGAACTGGTCTCCCCCAATAGACAGTTTGAAGAAGCTTAACTTTGATGGGAGCTATGTGCTGAATCCGGGCCCCTCAAGCATAGGAGGGTTTATTAGAAATAAAGATGGAAATATCATTGCTCTCTACTCCGGCCAAGTGGGACAGGGTGACTTGGTGAGATCAGAATTCATGGCTGCAGTATTTGGGGTGGAAAAAGCAAAAGAACTGGGTATTAACAGGTTGGTTATTGAGAGAGACTCGAAAACAGTGATAAACTGGATGCAAAAGGGTGAAGGGGTGACATGGCAGATGAGAAACAATCTCAGAAAATTTAAATGGCTCTCAAAGGATATGTCAATCCGAGTGAGATGGGTGAAGAGAACTGCCAATAGCTTGGCAGATAGCTTAGCTAACCAAGGGGTTCAAAGAACACAGCTGTTTTGGGCACAATTGTAATTTGGGTTGGGTCAGTTATCTAATGCTGGATTTCACAACTTCTTGTTGTATCTATATTTCTTCTAATTAATGAAATCTTTTATCTGTTGCTGATCAAAAGGGTGGGAGGGGGAGCTTATTAAGAGTTGGCCCTAGCAAAATTGTGAGGAAATCCAAGATAAGGCTTCATGCGTTGAGGATTGAGGGTCTAGTCCAAGGCGAGGCGTGCGCCTTTTTAAGCAAGGCAAAAAAAAAGCTAAAAATAAAAAATGTCAGAAAATTCAAAAAAAATGCAAAAATATTAAACATAATGTTAATAAAAAATATAAACTTAAATTTTAAAATAAATGTTTTAAAAAACCTATTATCTAAAATTAAAATACATAAACATAACATGTGAAGCATATTCAAATGAAAATTTAAAAATAAAAGCAAACATATAAAACATTTTGAAGCATGTAAAACTCACAATCTCTTTTTTTCCTTAATTGCATTGCTTCAAGTAGCTAATGCGATGTAAAACATATTGCATTCTTGATTCTATGAGTCACCTTTGTACCACGCCTCTCGAGGCAAGCCCGAACAAGTCTATGTTAGGGTCTGAAATTCTTATTTCTCACATAAAAAATAATGATTTTATAACTTCCATTGCCTTTTAAGAAAATATTTTATTGCAATGAATGAATGAACAACATTAGCAGGGGGTTCTCGAAGCCTAACATAGACTTGTTCGGGCTAAAGTTGATTCATTCCTTGCAATGAAATATCTTCTTAAAAGGCAATGAAAGTTATAAAATCATTATTTTTGTGAGAAATAAGAATTTCAGACCCTAACAAAGACTTGTTCGGGCTTGCCTTGAGGAGCGTGGTCGGGGGTCCAAGGGTAGAGCCCCGATCCAGCCGTTAAACTCAAAAAAAAAAAACAAAAAGCGCAAAATTTTAAAAAGGCGCACGCCTGGCTGAGGTGCAAGGCGCATCAAGCACACCAGGAGTCTGGTGTGCCTAGGACCTGGGCAAGGCACATACCCCAAAATGCGCCTTGCCTGTGCTCCTAGGCGCGCCTTTTAAATCATTGGTCTAGTCTTGTTTGTTTCTTTGGGATTTGCAATTTTTTCTTGGGTTTTGGATTGCTCATCGAATCTTTCTTTTGTTATGGGGTGGGTTCAAATGTCAAGATAATTTGGTTTTTCAGATGGGGTTTGTGGAATTATTCTGTTTTGGGATTGTCCATATTGGGGTTTTCTTTGCTCTTGTCGGGTGATTGCTTATCACCTTTCTTAGTAATCTCCTTTTTATTTTTAATAATATTTTATTTTTCATTTACTTTCAAAAAAATATAATATAATGTGTATATATAGTATGTATGTATGTATGTAATAAAAAGGAATATTTAAATTGAATACAAAAGAAATGAATTAAAATCCAAGACACAAAAAAGATATTTCTTGACAAGTAAAACATAAAAACATACAAATACATATAGTAACTTTTTGTGGCTTACACCTCACCTCTCCAAGACCCAACCACCTTGCCTCCACCTTTGGCCTTTTAAGCCTTTGTTTGAGAATGCTTTTTTAAGCACTTATTGGGGAAAGCGCTTAAAAGATTCCAAACGCACCTGAAAAAGCACTAATTGGTAAAAAAAGCCCAATAAGTGCTTTGTCAACAAAATATGCCCATTTTGAAGAAGCCCAAATTTTGGGCTTTTTTAATAAGTGCTTGTTGTATTTCTGGCCCATCTTGGCCTGCCGCCTAATTATCAAAATACCTATACTACCCCCCCATTTGAAAGAAGAATTTCTTCACCAAACACTAATAAGCTGGCTTATTTAATAAGTGCTTATCCAAAAAGCCTGTTTAGAAACAATATGCACTCCCAAACATCGCCAAAGACCTGGATCCATGCCAGATAATTCAACTACAAAGACTTAGTCACATGATATGGAAAATGAAAATTTTAAGGCATTCATAATGTTCAGGAAGAAAGCCAAATTACATTACATATAGCTACCAACATCCTTTAATTTTAAACTTTTGATATTTGTAACCAAGAAATTTAACAATATAGTTATATGTAAACAGGAGCATAGGGAATAAAAATTACCGTATCCTCAATATTGAAACCTTTTGTCCACTTAATTAGATTTCCGGATGCTATTGATATTTGCCTCACTGGGAATGAGAAGGTAAAACCCAGTTCTCTCTGTCTACCAGGAGGAAGATGAAAGTCTTCACCTTCACTAGCAACAAATTTTGCAAGTTCTGATGCAATGTAATCAAAAAGCTCCTGGATTTACCAAAAAAAAAAAACTCTCAAAATGTTAGAAACATGGGATATAATCCAACTGAAGATGGGAAATGACACCTTGGACTGGCAA
Source organism: Nelumbo nucifera (assembly GCF_055504915.1). NCBI lineage: Eukaryota > Viridiplantae > Streptophyta > Magnoliopsida > Proteales > Nelumbonaceae > Nelumbo > Nelumbo nucifera. The sequence continues at coordinate 6,568,486 of NC_142654.1, read as the reverse complement.
TTAACTCACATCTGAACCCCCAGTCATCAAATGTGGAGGAATTGACACCTCAGTAAATTCTTGCTTGAGAACTTGTCCATCATTCCCACCCAACTGTACTCGCAACACCCGGAAGTTTGTTCCACCAAGGTCCAAGGCATAAAATAATCCTTTCTCATCTCTAAAACAAGAAGGATTAATGAGAGGGAGGCATTCAAAAGTGATATTATTTATATTATGGAGGGATAATTTTACCATAATAGGTGATTTACAAACAAAGACTGATGAATGTTCCTCACTGGTATTCCAATGAAATTAATGTCTTCACCAAATCAAGGTTTAAAATAACAGCTATCATGCCAATGGTTCTGAATCTTGACTGTTCCTTACTGTTTCTTCAATAACAGCTATCATGCCAATGGTTCTGAATCTTGACTGTTCCTTATGAAGGTAGTACTTTTTCCATTTTTATCTATACCAAAGTTTTTCAATTAGAATGATGAACAATTTCCTATTCTATCCAGTTCTACAGTACATCCACAACTACAAAACTGGCTTTTGCAAATAACAATCATCGCTAATAAATTTGTACATTTTGCTTATAGTATTAAATCGACAGGGGATAGTAATATCAAAAGAGGGGGAGAGGAACCCTGCTTAACAAGGGCCCAGTGTCCTGAGTCTCTTGACAGCATTTCAGTGTTTGAAGTTTGAACACCACCGCAATTCAGCTAAAATATTACCCTGTCAAAGGCATCCAACCCTCCTTATTAGAGGAAAACCGATCCCACATTCCACCAAAAAAATAACAACCGGCATTCGTTTAAATGAAAAAAATAAAACCAAGCTGGGCCTTCCAAGGGGCATTGTATAGACTTGCATACAGAAACTATTGAGCATACTAGAACAATGGATGTTCGATTGAAGATCGTTTGCTTTAGAAGCAGTCACCGCTTTTAATCAATACATCTCCAAAACTAATTAAAATTTGCAGAAAAGAAAAGGTCGACAACGATAACTTGAAAACGCAAAACTACAACAACAACCAGAATTAAGTCCACGAAGCAAAATAGCAGAAACAAAATTAATAATACGAAACAAAAAAAAAAAGGATTTTGTACCCTGTAGGGAGATTGTCGACATAGCTGATAAGCATCTTGAGCTTGCTCCCTCCCTCAGAAGCAAGGCCAGCATGCATCTCAACTGTCATGGCATCGGCCACCTGTCTGAGCTTCCCAATCGGCGTCGCACACTTCTCCTCGAATTCCTTCAGTATGGCCATCGCCCGGGCCCAACGACCTGAGCATCGCATCCGATGACGCACGATAAGCGCTGCCGCTGCGCATACAGTCGCAGCACAAATCACCGCGGCTCCAACTGCCACCTTCCCCTTCCCCATTAGATAAAAAGAAAATCGGATAACAACAACTACAGATCTCTCAAAAAGCCCTAGCTTTTCTCTTTTTTTTCTTTCAATGGAGAAAGATAGAAAACCCTAAATTGAGCTCCTTCCTCTGAGAATATCTTGATTCGAGGATTCGAGCAGAGCTCCACGAACAAAAATTCAAAGATACACAGCTTCTTAGTAATCGAAAATAACACACGATGGAACAAAGAAATGTGGATAATGAGAAATCTTTGGTATTTGCGAAGGACAGAAAACAAATTAACAGAATACTACAGTCTACAGCTACTCTCTTCTTCCTCCGACAGTGAAATTTTCTCTTTTTTTTTATTCAAACTAGGTACTCTCTGCAGCGGCGTAGGTTAGATATACATTTTCTCCATTACAGAGTTGTGAAAAATGCAGGAAAAAAAAAGGAAATGAAATCTTGCGAATATCGATACGAGTTTTAAAATGGGAAAATGGACGAATTCGTTCGATTTCTCTTGCGGAAAGAATGGAACGAAAGGAGAAAGGACAGGCCGAGATTTATCACTAATAAAAATTTCTCTTTTTTCATTTTATTTTCCTTTGAATTTCCCTATCTTCTGTTATTTTTTGTTTTGTAATTGCATTTGTATGTAATTATAGGCCCAAAATATGCTGTTGTTTCCTCCTCTGTGTAAAAATGTCAATCCAAATAGGATGGATGTCGTTTTGAGTTTTGTCTCCAATGACCAATCTTAACGTTTTTTCAATCTTAATCTCACGAATGGAATTGGAGATCTACTATGATTACACGTGTCCATGTGAGACGATTTTTACTAAAAATATCACAACGTGAAAAGACAAGTAGATGTCCGGGCATTGAAGAAAATATTTGGAGATCTACTACTACTAGACTTCCCAAATCCCACTCCCAGAGAGACGGGGAGAGATATGGATCTCATCTCACGTGACAAGTAGATGTCCGGGCTTAGAATATTTTGTTCACACGTGGACCGTAAGATTCCTAAACCAAAGACGTGGTATCACATGGTTTACCTCGAAACCCGGAATTAAAAATTAATAATAAAACGCAAAAAAAAAACTGGCGGTATGAATATGAAATGAAATGAAGGAAGACGACGTCGACACGATTATTCGCTTCTCTTCTGACTTCTGGTAATTTATAAATTAAATAATCTATATTGACGTTATATCTGATCAAAGGGTTCCGGATTCCGGCGCTCGTCCTTATCATAGCGATCCATGGTCATGGTCTTTCTCCATCCTCATCCATTGATTGCGTTTGATTGATATTCAGACGTATCCAATTCTAATACTTGCGTGAAGCACGATGAACGATTTTTTTTTCGTTTACCGTTGATGGTTGCGTAAGCGTACTTGATCTTTGTAGTTTAGGTGGGACCTATTTAACTAAGGATGAGAGGGACTCACTTGAGTCCTGATTTCTCATCCCATCTTCTACCTCTACTCTACATACTTGGAACTCGACAGTTGATAAACAGAGTCGGACTGAGCGCTAGAGGTTAGTGGAATAGATGGTTGTGTACATGGGAACTATATCATGTCGGACGTTGAGAAACGCAGCGCAGCATCCAACAACCAACATCCAATGGTGGCACGGTTCCAGATGAAATCAGCTTTTCACAGCTTTGCCATCTGACCCCATGCGCCAGATGCACATGAATTTGGATCTGTTACTCACAGCATGTATCAGCAGCAGCACATCGAGAACATCTCCATTACTTTCTATGTTTTTCAATGGGAGACGTTTTTAATATATGATAAGACATGGTGCTGATGCTAATTTCATACACAGGTCGATATAGGTATCATTTTACCAAGGTGGAAGACGTTAAAGAAATTTCAGAATACCTACTTTACCCTTTTATAAATTTTGTTTTTTAGTTGATTCTATTTGTGACGGTTTCTTATTTTTTTTTGGCTTAGAAAAGGTGGTATCTTTTCTGATTTTTTTTGTTTACGAATCTGTTCGTTTTTATTTTCAGGGTGGAAGATCACTATTGATTCTTGACTTGAATTTACTTCTCCTTGAACCAATTCCACTAATTTCCGAGAAAAAAAGAGAGACGGAAGGGCAGTCGGAGAAGTTGGCTTGTTGATGGGGATGTTTGAAGAAATGGGTTTTTGTGGGAATATCGATTTCCTTGCCCCGTCGATAACGATAGGAGAAGGAGATCCGGTGCCGGAAACTGAACCGGAGGCCACTATGGAGGAAGATTACACTGACGAAGAGATGGATGTAGACGAGCTGGAGAGAAGGATGTGGATGGACCGGATGCTTCTGAGGAAGCTTAAAGAACAGAGCAAGAGCAAGGATGGTGTCGATACTGCAAAGCAGTGCCAATCCTGGCCCAAGAGCAGGCGCGGAGAAGAAGATGTCGCGTGCTAAAGATGGCATCCTGAAGTACATGCTGAAGATGATGGAATCTGTAAAGCTCAAGGCTTCGTTTATGGTATCATTCCTGAGAAGGGGAAGCCTGTGAGCGGAGCCTCCAACAATCTTCACGCCTGGTGGAAGGAGAAAGTCAGGTTTGATCACAATGGCCCTGCCTCACGATGTGAATCTGTTCAATCTGGGAATGGGGTCAGCCAAGGACAGACTTATGGTTCCCCTGCTTTCTCCATTAATAAAGGGTGAAATTAGCAACACAGAATTCAGCAGTAAGAGGAAGCCAACTGATGAACTCGTGGCAACGGCAGATCACAAGATATACAACCGTGTGTATCTTAGGTGTCCTTACAGTGATTATCACCTCGGTAAACTTGACAGGAGTTCAAGGAACAATCAGCAAGCAAATAGCCCCTATAAAAACGTCCGTACAGGGCTTGGAATCTCAAACTTTGAGATTACTGAAGATAAACTAACAGTATTCTCTCTGCCATTCGGACAACCCAAGCCAGCTGCTCCACCACTGAACCCAACCCAATCGACTTTCAGCCTCTCAGGACTTGGGCTGCCAGAAGACAAAAGAGTATCAGCGAGCTTATGTAATTTTATGATAGCAATCTTCAGAGAAATAAGTGCTCTAATCCTGGAAATGTTGCTGCCATGGATGATCAGAATTCTGAGCCGCAGCCCAAAGTTCAACTGAGGAGAACTTCTATGGCCAAGGGCCCGCGATAGGAGGTAACATGTTTGAAGAAAACAACATGCCTTCTGAGCTCAAGTTCCTCTGGCTGATTTGTTTTGGTCAAGGACAAAAGGGGAAGAAATTCGCTCTGGACCACTAATTTCTATTTATGGTCTTTAGAGGTTTTAGAGTTTCCTTTCGAACTTCTCTAATGCATTTGTTGGAGGATTATTTATGACTTCCGGCCAGCCATTGCTTCCATCATCTTCTTGTGCTCCATCATTTTCGGACTTCACTGAAATCCGAAAATCCAGAGCGAATTCTTCCCCTTCTGTCCTCGACCAAAACAAATCAGCCGAAGAACTTGAACTCGGAAGGCGTGGATATCACACGAACTGGTCCGTCCGTGTCCACCATTGATCTGGTGTTGCAGAGCGAGATGGTGTATTGGAGGTGCGAATTCGAGATGTATGTGTTCGGAGTATAACAGTGTGTCATGAATACGTTAATTCGTAAAAAAGTAAAATAGGTATTTTGAAAAAATGATCACCTCTTTAACATTTTTCATCTTGGTCGTCAAAACGTACTTGTTTAATTTTTAAAAAACACAGTAGAGGTTTTTGTTAAAGTGAAACCATAGGGGAGGTTTTTGTATTTTACCCAAATGTTTAAAACAATAAATATAGCCCATCTATAGAAGTCATCCACCCCTACATAAAGACCCCCAAAAACATCCCATCTCTCAATGACAAGTATAGGAAATATTCTTAATGCACGCCGAGATGTGAATGTGGGGCATTACGTAAGACTATGTTTGGTAGAGATGTAAAATCGAATCAGGATAAACTTTACACCCCGGTTCGATTTTGCAGACATTTGGTAAATATATAATTTTACATCAAAAATTACATGTTTACGGTTAATTACATCGATAATCGATGTATTTATTACATCTCTCTCTCTCTCTCTCTCTCCTAACAGCAGGTGGTGTCTATCGGTGGCATTGGAGCAAATCCAAATGGGAGTTCTTCACCGCTAACACCTCCGATGGGGTTTGATTGGGGGAACTTGGAGGCCGATTCAGATGGGCGTTCTCCTTCACTGCCACCACCTCTGACGGGGTTTGATTGGGGGAACTTGGAGGCCTATTCAGAAGGGCGTTCTCTGCTTTTGGGCATTTTACTCTTCCACGGCTGCAACATCTCGTCATTCCAGGGCGTTTTGCTCCTGTTGGTGGCTCTGTCTTTTTGCCCTTTCTCTCTTCTGAGCTTCTAAGAAGGGAGATCTATACACCCCAGTTCCCCCCCCCCCCCCCCCCTTCTCTCTTTCTCCCTCTGAAAAATCTCCCACTGCAACCAGATATAATCAAACAGGATGAGTGTAAATGGACACAATGGCCGATCAATAATTTACACTCTCACCAAACCATCGTTTCCCAACTCCATCGGTGTAAAAGTACATTTACAACGGAAACAAATGCAGCCTAAGGAACCAAACATATAGTGAACATAGATGATGAGATTAAGTTAGATTCTTTCATATGACAACAACAGCCCAAGGGCCACCGCTAGCTAATGATAGAGACAGGGAGGATTAGTGGGCCGGGTTTAAATTAGGGGACTGTTTCGGGCACAAAGTCTGCAAATCAGGCTTACCCCAGCATAATTACGATGGTAACTAGTAAGACGCTAATTTATAATTCGAAATCAAAATAAAATAGGGTGAACTGAAGATTAATAACCTGTACTTATAGGGGTAATCTTCCTTTATATAAATTAAATAGAGATTTTTTAGTTCTATCATTTGGAGGAAGATGCTATTCATCATCTTTTTCTTTGAGACTAAGTAGTGATAAACTGATAATTAAGTAGTCCCAAACCACAAACCACAATGACTGTTCATCATCTTTTTCTTTGAGACTGAATCAGAATAGTAATAAGTAGGGTCTTAAACCACCACGACCACTCATCGTCATCTCCTCTTGGATCACAACACCACTGTCTTTTAACAATAAAAGACGCCTTTGAAGTATATTATGCAACAAGGACATAAAACCTTTGCATCCAAACGGGTTTTTCACTATTACTAATCACATAAGCCCTTTAAATTACAACATTGAATATAGAAATAGAGACATGGATCCCTTTCACAAGAGGATAAAGGGAAAGGCAAGATGAGGATGAATCACCTAAACCAACATGAGTTGGAGAGGAAGTATTTTTGCTCCATATAAATAAATAAAAATAAAGAATAATTGCTTTTATTAATAATATAAATAAAATACAATTTTAAAATAACCAAAAAATGAAGTTTTTTCCCTCTTTGTTGCCTAGTCAACAATTCAACTTTTTTATTAAACAATATTAAAAATTAAAAAATATGAAAACACACACAAGTACAATAATATAATTAAAAAGAATTGTATAAAACATTTGGGCACATCTGTAATATTGTATATTCATCACACTAAACAAAAATAAGTGTAACAAATGAAAATAATTTTTATAGACATAGAAATATAAAAAAAAATGTATAAAATGTTGGAAACACATTATTTGCTATCATCATAAAAAAATTTTCACGTACATGTATAACTATTAACTCGCCACAAAAAAATGAAACAGCTCCATTTTTGAGTTGGTTTAAGTTTGTATTTTATTTTCTATCATTAATAAAAATAATTATTATTTGTTACACTTATTTTTCTTCAGATATCCAATGCATCAGTTTTGTGAAAAGATCGGATTCTTCACTTTGCAAGACCTAAGTCTTATAACTTCCTCATTGTCATTGATGAATTAACGATGACTTTGTGTTTGCTTCTAAGAGTTAAGGAAAGAATATCCTTTAACTCTTGGGGTCAAAGACTTTGTGTTCGCACAACTACGTGGACCCCGAAGAATAATATCCTTTCAAAATTCAAAACAAGCCCAGCCCAAGTAGAATATTGGGCAAGGGTTGGGTTGGGTTGGGTTAGGGTTAATCCCTTCATCTCGATCCAACCCAAACCCAATGTATCAAGACAAAAACAATAATCATATGTTCTTGTAAGTTTATTTATTCATTTGTTATAATACATACATGCATTTGTAAGTTTAGTACATACTAATTAAATTTCCAATTTGAACCCAACCCAATATTAGAAATGAAAATCTTGGGTTGAAGATTGGGTGGGATCAGGAATAGGGTTTAAGTTTTGACACTGATCTCAACCCGAACTAACTGGCCTGAGTTGCATCCCTACCATCAAGAACTTAACAAGTTCTGGTGGCAATATTAGATGCTCATAACTTGTAACCTGCATTTGTCCTCTATCAACTCAGATTGTTTCTGCACCAGAAAGCGTACAAGGATTCAAATACAATCAAATTATTTTTGAAGTTTGTTTGATCTTTCACAGCAGCTACTCAAGTGGATGAACAGATTGCGATGGAACCACGGCAACCTTCGTTAATGGGGGGAGGGAGTAATTGATTATGAATTTGATATGAGATCATAGCACAGGACGCTTGATTGATATCGTTCCTTCTCTTATCTTTTTTTCTGAAATTAGCAAGAAAGGGTCCGTTTGGTTTGCAGGAATAGGGGTCTGGATTCGGAATAGGCATGGGTTATTCCAATTTCAACTGTATGGTTAGATGGAACCGAAATTTCATTCTCATTTCTGTTAGAATGGCATTCCCTTATTTGAGAGAATGGTCATTCCCTGTCCCTTTCTTGGGAATGAAATCTCATTCCTGTTAATTTTAATTTTCATTCCCATTCTTGTCTGAACCAAACAGACTACAGGAATGGACTATTCTGATTCCGATTCAGATTCTAACTATGAACCAAATGGACCCTAAGACTTGAAGGTGATTTCCTCATCGCATAACTTAGTAACAATATCATTATTGCTATCATATCATCATCATCGTAAAGTTTATACTTTTATTTTGTTCGAATTCCATGATAATCCATTCACGCAACGAAAATGGAAATGCCAATCCACAGATTTTTAGATAAAAATGGCTACTACACCTATGTTTTCAAGAGTGCAAATTCCATGGGAAGAAAGATTCCAGATAACCTCTCTCCCTCCAGTTTAGAATGCCAAGTGGGCTTAATTAATTATCCTCATCCAGATCGAATTCACTCCCTATCAATAACACCCGTCAATATTCGCCACCACCTAAAGGAATCAGGAATCAGCTGTATGACTAGTAAAGGTTTCTTCTAACTATTATATATATAAAATCAAATAGAGGAATTCTTTCTACGTGGCACCTCTGTTGGCAGCTCAAAAGAAAGGCATTGAAATTCCATCATGAAAGGCATATATTGTACCTGAGCAAGGCCAAAAGTTTATCATCACATAACCTATTTTAAGTGGTTCTTGAAAGCAGGTTGAACCAAAGTCAAGCCCTGCCAAACGGTCCCTGAGCCGTGGAAAGATGGGCTATTCCACTTTCCACATCAACAACAGAAAAGTCCAGCATTACAGAAGGAAATGGGCATTTAACCAAAGTGGGAGTTGCATAAGCCTAGCCCACCCTAGATTTTGGGCTAATACGGGCCTAATATTTTAAGCCACTGCCCAGTGCCCAACCTAATTGAATGCAGATTATGGAAAACAGGAAAACTAAAATTGGGCTGGGTTAGGCTGGGAGTGGACATCTATTAATAAATGAACCTGAGCCTGACTATGACAGGTTTGATTCTACGCTAAACAGGCACAGCGACTGACGCGCATGTGTGTTTCTCTTTGTTCGGTTGTTCCTGATGTTTTGCCCCCTGCAATGCAAATATCTAGTGGTGCGTTGTGTACTGCGTCCAAGAAGAGACATCTGTAGTTAGATTCCTGACCTCATGCACCAAATGGTTTGTATCAATTATGGCAACATAAACCATTTTACTGCATTTGTTTGGGTAAAAAGTACAGAGGTTTTTTCAGAATACAGTAACAAGTAGAAGGAATGAAAATCAGTAACCTTTGGTTGTTGCATTTCGGGAAGGAACTGTATACTATCGATAGAAAGAATAGTTGAATCCATAATTGGGGTCCCTAATCCCGGACTCCCGGCCCAACCTAACCTAAATCAGTGTTACTTACACTTCTTGCGCTGAACTGTAATTTGCCACCTGTCTCACGTTTCAATTAATGGAATTGACAACTGGATGGGTCCCAATTGAACAAAAAATTAAAAAAAAAATGACAATTTATGAAACCAAAAATTAAAGCATCAGACAGCTACATTAATTGTCTTGGGTCTTAAGACTCTTCCAAACTTTCAAACCCTACCGGAGTCACTTGTCCAGCTCTGAAGTCTGATCCAAAGAGAAGAAGCAACTTAAAGATTTTAATTTAAGTTTACGATACACGGCAGATAATAAGTAAGTGGAGTTGCAATTAAAAAGGGAAATAGGGAAGTAGGCAATACGAGGTTATTGGACCATGTGATCGACTTGGATTCCAAATTGTTAGTTGGAGTTTGGTTTCATTAAAGTAGACGACATTCTAGCCTTATAGCTCAGTGGCTCACATTGGTCTAGTTGAGATCTATAAATATTATTCCCTATTATTGTGAAGAAGCAGCAGCTAGCCAGCAGGGAAAAAAATCATTAATTTGTCTTGTTGTAGTTGTTAAATAAAACGACAATTTATGGGACCCTCACCCGGCCCTCAGCACTAAGAAACAAAATTTACGAACGGAGTAATTCATGAATCTTGCTTTCTCATTTTTCTAATCCTAATTTCATCAATTACTTGAAACTAAGACAACTTAAAGAGAACAAGCTAGGTTTCAGTAAAGTGAGATGTAAGCTATACATATATATATATATATATAGCTAGCTAAGACAATTGCCCTGGATCCCTCTATTAATTCCCAACCTCGCTCTAGCTAGCTAGCTATGTAGTTCTTCCGTTGATTATATTTCTGCTCATGTAGTATAAAACTACTATTTCCACATCTGTCGTCCATTCTTTTTAATTAATTAAGCTAGCTAGTTCAGTCTAAGTAGTCCAGCAGCGTCCATGAAGAATTAAGGATATGTTTGGCTCGCAGGAATAGGGGTTCGGAATCGGAATCAGAATGGGGTTTGGTTAGGTGGAATTGGAATGCTATGTGAAGGGTAAACCTCAAGATATCCGATGTTGTCGAATCAAGCGCCGAACCGACCTCCAGCGAGGTAAGACTGCCATCGATCCATTTGCCTCCTCCTCCTCCTTCCAAATCAACCGCTCTCGGATCCGAGATTTGTTGCGATTCGGGATCTGCTTCTTCCCAACCTTTTCTTCTTCCTCCTCCCTTCTTTTTTTTAAGCTGATTGCAATATGATTTTTAATTTTTTGCAGATCCACCCCTGCTCTAATTCAAGATCGATCTATTTCTTTAGTGCTTTGGTTCAGGTTTTGGTCACGACTAAAGTGGTTTCATGAGATTACTTGGATAGAAAATTCGATTTGATCAATGATGTTTCTATTAGATTTAGGGTTGTATGCGAGCATTTTGGTTCCCACCTGATGAACAAATGAGGATTACTTTGTATAGTTAAGATTCCCATCTGATGAACAAATGATTTTCCTTGCAGTCCGCTATTGGTTCTATAGCAGCTTCCACAGAAAATGCTTTCATTCCATATTCTTGACGTGATGAAAGTTTTCATGGTGGGGACCTTTACGAGCCCGGACAACTGAACTAGTTGGCATTGTTGCAATGGTTGTTGGAAGAACAAGGATGGAACCTATATTACCACCTTTCATTGAAGCAACAATTTCAGTAATTCACATCTAAAGCATCTTCACTTAGTAAGCAGGCATTTATTTTCTCCAATAGATGATTTATAGGTATTTTTTCAAGGATTTGGATATTGGAGTTGAGTGAAGTTAGAGAATACATGCATGGGTTTTTCAGCAATGCTGCTGAAATTGTGGATGCAAGTATAACTGCCTTGTCAAATTAAATTTTAATGCCAATTTATATGAACTTGGTTCTCTAACCATGAATGTCATATATGTAACAAAGTTCTGTTTTGGTAAACAGTACCTTCAACAATGTTGTGCCTCTTGCATTTTCTTTGTGCAATCTTGACAATTGTTTTGTAGTAGACATTGATGATTCTGATGGTGATGAAAGTGTTAATGGATTTGGTGGAGTTTCTTCTGATGATGATGCTCATGATGAACCAAGAGTGCGCAATATTAGCATAAGAACAGGGGTCTTGGATGAAAAGGTAGCAGCAACTTAGGCCTTTGGACTGCTTGCATTGCATACAGTTGTGCAATGGACTCCAAAAGTAATTGAACCAGCACGGCTTTCATATTGTCGACTGTATCTGGAATTTTAGAGAACTTGGTAAATTTCAGTAGCAAAGAATTTTTCTTTGCTATTATGTATTTTTGTTTTTAAGCATTCATGTTGTACCAATAATATTTCCACCATTATTATAAAGAGATTTTTGTTTGTTTATGTGTTTTTCTTTTCATTTTGTCATATCTTCTCTATATATACACTTGTTAGCAGGTTGCCAACGTGTGTATATGATGAAAATATATAATAAATGAATGCTTTTGAGGTTCTATTAACAGGGGCAGAAACAAAAATTTTGGCTGATTCCGATTCTAGCTTCTATTTAAACCAAACAACAACAATTGGAATCCGATTCCAATCTTGTACGAGAACCAAACGCACCCTAAAGTTAGAAAGAATAAATGAGATGACAGTCGGGAGTTTAAAGGCTAATCCTATGCATGTTTGGTTTAATTTAGTGTGGATGGAGTAATTAGAGGTGGGGGCCAATAAGCATATATGGGTAAGCACTAGCAGGCCTAACTGTGTGCTGCAGATGCATGCCACCAAAAACACATCATGGGTGTCTGTTATTATTGCTGTCTGTCTTCTTTTGTTTACTGGAATTGTTGAGACTAGACTTTGTTTGGATTTGGAAGTGGGCAAGAAATGTTTTATCCCAAACAAAAAGACAACAAGAAAGAAGACAGCAACTAAAGCTTCTTATTGGGGGATATCTTCTACAGTTAGTAACAATGGTGGTTGCCTCTTTCACAGGGCCGGTCATTTTGGATCTGTAAATCCAGACCCTGTAACCCTCTTTGTACTTTGTGGCTAGCTGCTAGTAGCTAGCGTAACAACAACCCTTGAATTGAATGCTTTCGATCGATAAAATGGGTAATTTTGCTTTGCTTTGAAATAATCGACCCTCTCTCCATATCTCTATCAAATCAAAAGAAAACTTACCCTCTTTGAGACATCGATCACCTTTTGTTTCTTCAGTCAAGACTCAAGACCTACCACATGTTTACGAATGAAATACCAAATGATCCGTTGATTGAATTTGTGGGCCATTTGGCAAGGTGTCATGGACCATAAGCCGCAAACTTAAGCCGTCCCATCTGACCCATCTCCTCCTCAGTCATCACAATTTACAAAACAAACGTGGTATTCTTCCCACGTGCGCAATATCCACCAGTCTATGTTCATGGACATGGATGGTGGATGGAAGTAAAAGGTGAGATGATTTCATAGATTCGTAGTGGGTCCTACGTCCAACGTGGAAATTTCTAGGTGGGCCTTGTGGAGGTGCCGTGGATTTTTGGACTCTGTCCATGAATTATGAAATGCGCTCACGTGGGGATTGGGATATTGCATGCGTGTGGGTTTCTTCAACTTCTAGGTTGTAAGCCCACCGCCCAAACTGATCTGATATTCTGATTCTGTTGAGTTTTGCTCTTCTTCTTTCAGCTTTAATTTTAAGAAGAAAAAGGCACAAGAAAGCAAAACTAAGCGCAGGTGACCACTATCTTTCTTTCTCTGAAGGTTTCATTCAAAGAAAAAGTCTAAAAAAACATTAACACGGATACATACAATCCCACATGGACATGTTCAACGTTTAAAACACTGGAAGGAAATAAATCAAGAAAAGATGTGCATTGTACGTTTTCTATAAAGCTTGAGCTAGGCCAACTGTTGCCTTGTTAAGAACTCTTACATTATTAATTACAACCGTCTGGTTTCCATATCAATCCTGTTGTATCTAACTATCTATTGCATTCAATTCTTCTTCACTTGTAAGAATTGCATCGATCTAACTAATATTGTATGGTTGGTAGTGAGTAAAAGAAGGGAAGGGAGAGAACACTAGCTAGGGCTGTTTTTGTTGTTTGTGACTGATATGCATGCATGCGACGCAGCTGCTTAATTTGGTTTCATCAATCAATAACCATCATGGCCAAGGCCAATATGAATATGTCCATCCATATTCTACTTTCCTTTTTCTGGTTAATTCTTCATTTCAATTTTGGGGGAATTATATATAAATGTGATTTATAACCTTTAGGACGTAGGTAGATTGGAACCTTTTTTGGTCTTCCAACAAAGTGTAAAAGACCAGAAAAGAAAAAGAGATTCCAACCCAGAATCCCAATATATAATAAAATAAAAGTGGGACGAGATCTAATGAAATGGGAAGGAAGGATCTTCAATGGCAAGCGGTAATCCTGCTTTAGGTGGGGTGCTGACATGTGTCAATTTGTAATTAGTTACTTAGTAATATGTTTAATACAAGTAGACTGTTTATAAATCCGCAATTGATTTTCAGGCGATTTTTTTTTTTCAACTATATTTCTATCCTTATTTTACAAGCAAATGCAAAACTTTTGTTTTTCTTCTTCTCATTTGCTTTTAAACAAATCAAAAAAAAAAAAAAAGAAAACAAAACGTTTGCTTTTAAAAGGGATGGTTAATTGTTTTAAGAACTAGTGAACTAGATTCCTTCCAGTTGCTGTACTTAATTTGTTAACAGTTGCTGGAGCTAGCTAGCTTCAGGTAAGGTACATGGTGAAGCCCTCTACGCTCTAGCCTCTAGCTCTAGCTAGGAAAACCACAATTTAATCATTTCGTTTCACGTGGAATAGGGACAAGCTTTAGACATTCAGGGTTACTTTCCTCCCGTCTGCATTTCCAGGATTTCTTATTCTTCTTTACTGCTCTATTCGATTCAATAAAATCATATTACTAGTCTAGCGGGGAAAGAAGGAAAAAAAAAAGCAAAAAGTTTTTCCCTAAAATATTACTGTCACATGATTTTGCTTTTGATATTAATCCAATGGCATGAAAGCAAAGCCTTACACCAGGTCCAGCAGGGTGCCAGGGTCCCTCACTCCCTCCTCCTTTAATACATGCATATGCGATATGCCTGAGCCTGACTGCACCACCTGCAGTAATTAATCGATGCAAAATCCCGTTGGCATTGGTGTTTCTATTGTCACAGCGTGGTGGTCAGACTCAGATATATGCGGTGAACTGGTAAGCCAATGAGCTTTTCTGGTTCCTCTGCGTTAATTATTTGACTCTTCTTATAATCGCTGGTTAAACTTAAACCAGCTGTAAAACTGTGACCTGTGGTGAGCTTTCTGAGTTTCTGGTCTGGTTTGCATACTACGTCAATCACCCACTATTTTATTCACTCTCTTCTCTCTCTCTCTCTACTTCATGACTTGAAAAAAAAAATCAGTATAAGTTTAGGTTAATGTTGCTATCACTTACTTGATCAAGCTCTACAACATCTGAATACATGAGTTTCAGGAATTGTCAAGGTTATTAGAATAATGGCATTTCTTGATTTGGTTAATTAATAGTTTTTTTTTTTTTTTTCTTCTTACCGGTTTTCTATTGGTACTTTTGGATGTTAACTGCATGCGCCCCTGGTTTAGAATGAGAGCATCTCATAGTCATCACTTAAGTCCTGGTGGTGGACCTACCGGCCAGATCGAGGAAAGGGCCGATGAGTTTCACTTGGGACACAACTGCATGCGCATTTGACAGTTGACACCCACCACCAAGAGTAATATGCATATTATGTTCAATTGTGAACAGCCCAATTAAGTTGAGTTCAACTACGTACACGTATCAACAAATTAAAACCCAATAATGAAAAATGCAAATTAAAAGAAGAACCAGGCTAGGAAAATATGATAAAGCTGTAAGTGGGCAAAGTTAAAGAGAAGAATAAAAATAAATATTAAAGAAATAGGGAAAAGCTAGGAAGTGAGAAATGATGAGATGCCGAGTTCAACTAGGTAGACGTAGATGGATGCATTTAACAGGAAGGAACCCTAACCCCAACACAAGCCCAGTACTGTCACTGTCTCTGGCTGCTCATTTGCTATAAAAAAGCAATCTTGCAGTTGGTACTTACACGACAGGAAATGTGCTCTTCTCTGTCAATGACGAATGGGATGGAAGTGTTCGGTGTTCCCCCCTACTCCTATCTCTCCCAACCCCCTCAGGCCTCAACCCTTCAGGCTTCACGCTTCATTCAAAGTTCAAACACCCCTTCTCAAGATATTCGGATCCATTCATTACTTTTTGTTATTTATTTCATATTTTTAATATAGAATATGTACTTTGTACCCTTCATGTGCGCCTACTTCTTTGTCTACTTAATAAGATAAAAAAGCCAAGTGAATATATATATATATATATATATATATATATGGTACACTCAGAAATCAGAATTCTATTTAGAGATGCCATGGAATGTTTCAGGTCATTCTCAACTCAACGACTTCTCCTCTCCTCGTGTATATATATATAGCCTAGGTAAAAGCATCTCCACTCTGCACTTCTCCAGTTGGCCAATACTGACTAAGTGAATTTGGGTCTAGGCCTGCCTGTTAATGATCGGAAGAAGCCCAGGCCCAAAAGGACCCCTGTCTCTGCCTGCTTAAACTTGGGCAAGTTGACTGTTCCGCGCCGCGCGAATGGCGCAATGCATTGGAATGGAAGATATGGATATATAAGTTATGACACACCCCCCTCCAGCCTCCAGTCCTGCCATTATTACAAGTCCAAAATATATCAGAACCAGCCAGTGAGGCCCATGCCACCATGACCTTAGACAAAAGCATTATTACTTGCAACAGAGCCTGCTCCCCACCTCCATATGATTTTGTAATCAGACGGTCCGTGAGGGTCCACGATTAACTTCGTACGACCTATTTTTTCTAACCACGTAATGTTGTTATCGTCCACACAAGTTTTGGCTTAGGACGAACGGGCCTGTTGCACCTAGCTGGTACCATCCATACTGATACTATAGGCAAAAAAAAAAAAAAGATTAAAGATGTTACCGTGTCAGATGGGTTGGGTTGGCATGAAACGTTATCCGACTTCCGACCCAGCCCAGAGACGAGAGAGTGGGCGAGGGAGGGAAATAGAGAAAGAGACCGCAGGTTAAGGGGGTGAAGTTAATAGCTGGTCTGGTATTGTCTCCTTCCTCCCATCTGTCGGCAATTCAGAAATCAGACACGGCGGTATTACGACAATTTCGTACTCTCATCCTAAGGGAATTGCCATTCAGATCTTAACCGTTTGATCAAGATGTGGATGAATGATATGGCTTTCAACTGAAACAATGTGGGGTTCTACCCCGACAGAATCCTCTTCTTTCCTACCGTTATATCTTACTCATACGTAGACGACATCAAATCTCGTTGAGAATCCAACGGCAGAAATCTCTATCTACCGTGCATTAGTAATCAGTTAGGAAATGACAGCTTTCGCGGGCCCCATGGGGTCTTCCGTCAGTCACGCTCCACGCAACAAGACGGAAATGGATACTAAGAAAGTTTCCATCAAATACACAAGGCCCACGTGCTTCTGATGTGAACCCACTCTTGCGAGAGAGAAGGAAAGATACACTGTTACCAACAATTATATGTGCACGGATCGGACGATTGTCAGATATCCTTATTCATATCCTGAGGTCACAGATTAATGTCCTAGCTGGCTAGCTGGCACTCCCATCAAACAATTATCTCTCCTTTCCAATCCAATAATGAATTTCTTCCTCATTTTCTTTTCTTCTTCTTCTTCTTCTTCTCCTTCTTTTTCTTTCCTTTTTTTTTTCTACTAGCTCCCCAGGTCATCTATTTTTATCCAGAGTTTGTTTCTTCTTTTCAGATTGGCCACAAGAAGTAAAAAACGTCATTCCTTGACCCAGCACAGAAACTCAAGTTCCCACTTTGGGCTTTGGAGTGCAAAAGCCCCATTTTGGTAACTTACGACCACTTTACTGACGTGTAACTCCATATCGGCTTTCGACCCAATCGTTCGTCACACTCCACCTGGCCAATCAGATGATGACGTGTATCTCCACCTGAGTTTGTGGACAGTCCGATTGTGCGAAGGCCGGTCAATCTTGCGCGCCCGGACGCGCGTGTAAGAGAGAGAGAGAGGGAGCGCGCGCGTATGATATCCCACGTGTCAAACTCACATACGAACGCCATGAAATAAATGTTGGAAAATGCCATTATTTTTCGATTTTGTATGGACAAAGAGGAATGCCATGCCATGGACGTCTATCTTAATTCCTATATATTCTCGCTACTTCGTCATGTTTGTTTTAACAGATTTCAACTGTCAAAGTAACTGAAAATTTTAACAATTTTTTAATTATTTTCACTTATTTAATGTCTACGCCCAATGCCAAATTCCTATTAATTTTGCGCATGTGCTGTGAACTGTGAAGGAGCACCGTGCACGGCTGCCGTAGATAGTCGAACTCACCGTCACCGAGGAATAGGGTAGCTCTCCCCGCCCCTAACTTTCCGTATCGGAAATTGGAGCCATCTCTGTCCCGTAAAGATAAAGTTTTTAGGAATTGCATACAAGAAAAGTCAGTGAAGTTCTTTTTTATGTTAATTAATTTATCATTAAGGATTATTTATTGCAAAAACAAAGTAATTTAAAAAAAATGAAATATTTACCTGACTTTTATGCCTTGAAAAGTGGATAAATTATTAAATTAATGGGTTGGGTTGTAGGTTATAAATTTATAGCACTACCCGTATGCGCTCGTTAAAACAACCCTCAGGCTCAGAGAAAAATATCCAACCCGACAAAAAATTAAAAAGAAAGAATTATGAATGGAAATACTCAGACTCGGACCTCCCTACAAGTCTATATTAAGGCTCTTCTTCCTTATCGACTAGAGCTCAAGAGACCATTCTCTATCTCTTCGAGGGTGATAACAGAGAGAGAGAGAGACAGACAGAAGAGGTCCCGTGCTGGAGTGCTATTCATGAGATCATCTCCAACCATAGCCGAAGCAAAGGAACATTTGGAAACAGAAGATTGTCTGAATCACCATGTGTAATCCAAACACCACCGGCGCCACAACCACAACCGCTACTGCTGTGATCGAAAATCCAGCACAACCACCAAACAAAAAACTCTGTTTAGCTCTTCTATCAATACCTCCCAACAATACAAAGGGCCTGGAAAACCCAGAGCCACCCCAAAAGAAGCAAACCCAATTTACATACCCAACAATCTCAGATATCATTACAGAAGCCAAGTCCCTCTTCAACCTCTCATTCCCAACCGCTCTCACAGCACTCCTTCTCTACTCACGCTCTATCCTCTCTATGCTCTTCCTAGGCCATCTCGGTGACATTGAACTTGCTGCAGGCTCTCTCGCCATCGCCTTCGCCAATATCACCGGCTACTCTGTCCTCTCCGGTCTCGCTCTCGGCATGGAACCTCTATGTGCCCAAGCATTTGGAGCTCAGCGTCCCAAGCTTCTCTCCCTCACCCTACATCGCTCCGTTATTTTCCTTCTCTTCTCATCCATACCCATCTCCCTTCTATGGCTCAACATGTCCAAAATTCTTCTATTTCTACACCAAGACCCTGACATTACACACATCGCTCATACATACCTTGTATTCTCTCTTCCAGACCTCCTCACTAACTCCTTCCTCCATCCAATCCGCATTTACCTCCGCGCGCAGGGCATCACCTACCCGCTCGCGTTAGCGTCATGCGTCGGGACGATCCTCCTCATACCCTTGAACTGCTTCGTGATGCTTCACCTCCAACTCGGCGTCGCCGGCGTCGCAGCCGCTTCTGCAGCCTCGAACTTATTCGCGTTGTTATTCCTCATCGGGTACGTGTGGGCCAAAGGGTTACACGTGCCAACGTGGACGACGCCTAACAGGGAGTGCTTGACCGGCTGGGAACCTCTTATCCGGCTAGCGGCGCCGAGCTGCATCTCCGTGTGTTTGGAGTGGTGGTGGTACGAGATCATCATCGTGTTGTGCGGCCTGCTGGCAAACCCGAAAGCGACGGTGGCGTCGATGGGTGTGTTGATGCAAACGACGGCTCTGATTTACGTCTTCCCGTCTTCCCTCGGGTTCGCTGTATCAACACGTGTCGGAAACGAGTTGGGCGCAAATCGTCCGGACAAGGCCAGGGTGGCGGCGGTCGTGGCGGTGTTTCTAGCGGTTATGATGGGATTATCAGCGACGGCATTCACATCGGGGATGAGGGATAGGTGGGGACGTATGTTCACGTCGGACGCTGAGATCCTACGGTTGACGTCGGCGGCATTGCCCATCCTAGGGATGTGCGAGATTGGTAACTGCCCGCAGACGGTAGGGTGTGGAGTGTTGAGGGGGAGTGCGCGGCCTAGCACGGCTGCTAACGTTAACCTGGGTGCATTTTATGCGGTGGGGATGCCGGTTGCAATCGGGCTTGGGTTTTGGCTGGGGGTGGGGTTTTGTGGGCTCTGGCTGGGGTTGCTATCGGCTCAGGTCTGCTGTGCTGGGCTCATGTTGTATGTAGTGTGGACCACCGATTGGGATGCTCAAGCAAGAAGAGCACAGCTACTGACCTGCGCAGTATGTGGGGAAGCTGAACTCCAAAGTGGTGGCATCGAAGAGGAGCCGTTGATATCCATCAAATTGATGGTTTAGATTTTTCTTCTTTCTTTCTTTCTTAATTTTCATTCATATCTTTTGCCCAATTATTTTTGGGTTGTGAATTATTGAATTCTTTTTTTTTTTTCTCTCTCTTCTTCTTCTTCTTCTTCTTCTTCTTCTTCTTCTTCTTCTTCTTAGTTAGAATTTAGAAGAAGTTGGTCACTGGTCAGTCCTCAGTCGAAGCCCGAAGGACTTAGGAACTTGGTCCTTGACAAAAAAAAAGTTTTTTCTTTCGGTTAATAGAAAATTTGTATCTTGGTTGTATATCTGCATTACTCTAAAATCTAAATCTGATTCTTATCCAGTAATTTCATTGTTGAGGGCTTGCCAGTCTGCAACTGTTGAATTACCAACCCCACACTAATTTGGAGTTTGGAGGTCCTATCTCACGCCCTCTGTCATATTCTAGTCCTCTCCGCCTGAGGCTCTTAAGAGCTCAGTTTAAAACAGAGTTCTCTGCCTCTAGGATTTCCAAATAACTGCTACCGCCTTGTAAAAGGATTTTGAATTCCACTGCAATCCGTGAGGTTCAACGTACCCCGCTTGAGCTTGACTGGTTGACCTTTAACTTATATTGACAATGGCGGGCTTGTGTACTGATCAACATCCAGCAATCAAAGTAACTCCAACTTTACACATTCAGCCCATTTCCCAACTTTGTTCACTATAACCGATATCAATTAAAGAAATTCAACTCAGTGGTAATTTCAACTTTTAAATTCCATTCATTTCGGAATTCAGTTACATGTAAAAACCTTGAACCCTAGAGTGTCAGGAAACTTGCACAATAATGGTTTCAAATTCCGTTCCCACTAAATTATAAGAATAAATTAGCAGTTATTATGCTGCCAAACTTGTTTGAGCCTTGCGAAATACTGCCAAACATGTTGTAGAATTGCGAAACAGGTTGAAATGGTAGACATGAAATATCAAAGAGTGAAGAGGCAATATCTGCTCTCTCTCTCTCCATACAATGCTGGCATGCTGCAATTGCGCTTGCAAAGATTGTCTTAGTTTGATATGTTTGCCCAAATGAAAACATCAAAACCCATCGTGCCGCAGCAGCAGCAGAAGCAGCGCCATTTGAGCTGAACTTATGGTCCCATCACATCTCCAGTGATTGGAACAAGTTGCATTTATTAAATGCATGGTTTCCAGAAGAAACAGGCATAGCAAAGTCTCAATCAGAATTCAGAGACATGGGAGGGAGCGGAGGTGAACTTATTAAGAATAATAAAAGATAAATGTGCACGACACAAAATGACATAAAATGGAAAATGCTCTTCTATCCAAGGAATTATCAACTTTTGGCTTCTAGCAAGGAAAAACATCCATCTATGCAATTCTTCTGTGTTGTTGCATCCTACCCTACTGGGAGTGGGATGTTAGCTTTCTCATTTTATACACTCCACTTGTATTCTTATCATTTCTTCTTTTTTTTTTCTGTAGGGATTATAAGAGCAACAGAAGAGATGTTAATCATGGGCCGATCACTTGGGGCTCTTACTTTTTGTCCTAGCTTGTTGCATGCATCCATTGAACCAGCCCATCATCAGCAGGCCCTACGCCCTATCATGCATGAATATCTGTTCAACTGTTCTTGTCTAACATATACATTTCACCCTCTTAGTCTTAGAGTTGTGTGTTTACAAACAAATAACTGCTAGATCTAGTAAAACTTTGAGATGCCAAGTTAATTATCTATTATTGTGTCACATGAATGGATTCTATAGCGGATTGAAACCAGTCATCAGATAGGGACCCACTCGATTGGCCATATGTTCAATTTCCCAGCCCCATATCAACTCCACAGCGCACACTATCTTTCACTGGATACTCCAATCTCAATAATTGTGCTCTATATATTCAGTTTTTTGTATGACGTGGCAAATACCTTTTTGACCGACAATTTTTCCATGAAGAAATGGTGGCTACAGGGATATTCATGGAGACTATTCCTTTTTGAGCTCCAAACTATATAGTATATGTTGCCATGTGGTATGTGGAGGATTTTTAGGTAGTTTTGGTAAACTTCAATAAAGAACCAAACTAGCAATGGGGCAATAATAAACACTCAATGTCATATTATTAGCATAGAATATAGTTTGGTGTTATATATATATATATACTGTTTTTATACATTTATTTATCCAACCAAATACAGCCTCCATGTCCAAATGCAATAATATTTACATAAAATTGTAACTTACTTTATTTGGCTTTGGTTGACAACACTACTATTTCAAGTCTTGAACCAACATTTCACGAGGAATAATAGCAGTAAACAATGATAAGTTTATGCAGCTTACTCTGTTTTGCTTTGCCCTACAGACCACACCACACATAATCCAATTTTGAATTTTGTCTTGTAGTTTTCTTAATGGGTCCCATTCTCATTATGTCCTCCTTAAACTTAGTTGGCTAAGCAATCAGTAAGACATAGGTGTTATGTTGGAATGACTGGATTGTACACAAGTCTTGCACACCTGTCACACATTGATTGCTTAGTTGCAGACTTGCAGTAAATCTGAGGAAAAGAAAGTTGCACTCGTGATAAGCCATGAAATATCATCAAAGAGGTTAAGTTATGGGCTCCTCCTTCTTTTTGGTTGTTTAACCCCACAAAAGAAAGGGGAGTTAAAAGGGTGATGCTAACAATTAACAAGGGAAAAAGGAGGTGTTTTACGAGGAAGATGAATGACAAGGGTGAATTGTTTAACTTTGGATAAAAGGAGATTGACATCGGAGGGGGAAAAGCAAACAAAAGGTGAGTTTGTCGGTTTTGTGTGGCAGACGGCTTTATGCAGTATCGCACGAGGATGAGGGACACAAGCAGCTGGGTGGATTGGGTATACATGAAATGAATTCACTTTACTTTATTGTCTTCTTATCTGCTGCTCTCTCTGCTCGATGAGTAGTATATATTTATGATTCCTTCCCACATAAGTCTCGAAACTCGAAAGTGAACGTGTGGTGGTGGCTCTGAAATCCAAAGTCCAAGGACTCCAAATGGTTGGTCGGTCTCCAAAAGAAAAAGTTACCACATATGTCTAATCATAGCCTAGGCAAAAGGGCAGGACCACCATTCATATGGGTCCCGCCCACTATTTATATAACTTCTCTTGTCCCAAGTCAAACACCCCCCAAACCCATAACATATCTTCCCCTCCCAACTCTCAACCATGCATCCAATCACATTAATTCTTTCTCAAATTTAAAATGAAACCGATCGAGAAAAACAAAACCCAAAACTCTCAAGGGTCCAAAAGGATTCGGTGCCTCATCATTCATTGAATCCAAGTTATTGTCTTATCCTACATTGAAGTCGTCCAACTGGACGACCCAAAAACAAATTATTCCTCACCCAAAAGAAAGAAAAACTGACAAATCAAGAGAAAGAGAGAGATGGTGGTGGTTCTCTTGTGTTCTGCTTCTTTTCCTTTTTGTTTTTGTTGGCAATGGCAAAACAAGGTTTCAATTCATTCAGGTAAAGAAAAAAGAAAAGCAGGGTCTACAGGCAGAGGCAACCAAATCCAGTGGACAAAATGAACGAAGACCGCCCCTACAAGTCCACAACTAACTACAACTACAACAAAAACACGACAAAATGCGGAATGGGGAGCACTCTGTCCATGTCCCACCAAAGAATATCAGAGTTTAGTCTACCCACCAGGCACCATCTCATGGGTTTGGACGTTGAACACGTGATACCCACATGGCTTCAGGCCCATCATTTGGACTGCGCGCGGGGCGGTGGGAGAGCTATTCCTGAACCCGGCCCATCATTTGGCTTCAGGCCCCACCAGTTTTCTGGATTTTGGTTGGATATTCACAACTTGGGGGGTTGACTACGTGTCCCCATTTAGGTCAACCATTCTACCATGCCGTTACTTGTTACAAACTTACAAGTTACAACCACACCATTCTTTTTAAGGGACGTTCCTGTACTAAACAATATATGGCATGTATGTAGCGGTGGCAATTGGGCGGGTTGGGTTTAACATCAATCCAATCCATCTAACCCGCTAACCCGTTAATCATCTAGTTATATAAAATTAAATGAGTTGGGTTCAACCTAAATTCGCTTTAACCCAATCCAACTTGTTCAAACCCATTCCATTAACAAATAAGTTGGTCATAGCTTGGTAGTAATTATAGTTACTATTTACACAAGTGGTGAAAGTTGAAATCACATTATATGTATGTTATTTTTACACAAGTGGCGAAGCCATTTGACTACATTCAGATTTCGGGTGACTGAACCATTTAGGTTTAAACCGGTCAGATCAAGCTGAATTATCTAATTGGATTATCTTCGAGCTAATCACATCAATGGTGGTTGAACCGCTTAGACCTGGATCAGTCCGGTCAAACAGGATTGGTTTAGTCAATAGTGGATTAACTTGGACCAGACCATATCAGGTTCGTGCATGGATTTGGGATCAAACCGACTGACCCGAAGTGGGTCAATGTAAGTAAATTGGGTTGGTCCGGATTCAAGTCGAGTTTGTGTGGATATTGGTTGGAGGGACATTTCAGACTAGGCAAAGTACGCGAACTCCGAACCATCATGCCTTAAACCGTTTCGGATTCGGGATGGTCCGTATCAACTCGTATCGGGTCGAGCCATGCTGTGTGAATGTTGGTTGGATTGTACGACCCAAATCGAGCAAAGTAAGTAGTAACCATCTAGCCTAGTGTCTATTTCGGATTCGGGTCGACCCAGATCGGGTCAGACTGTGTGAATACTGTTTAGACCAGATAACCCAAACCGAGCAGAGTAAGCAGTATCAAACCATCCCACCTGGGGTCTATTTCGGATTCGGGTCGACCCGGATTGGGCTGTGTAAATACTGGTTGGACCGGATGACCCAAACCAGGCAGAGCAAGCGATACCGAACCATCCTGCCCAGGGTCTATTTCAGATTTGGGTCGACTCAGATCGGTATATATTGGATCGGATCAGACTATATTGAACTGGTCCGAACTCGGGTCAAATTGATTTGGATTTATGTTGAATAAAGTGTATTGATTCAAGACAAAACTAAATTTAATCAATAATTAATAAAAAAATAATGCATTAATTATAAATTATTTAATTCAAACGAAGAAAAACAAAAAAAATATTTATGTTTATAATGATTAACCTAATGATTATCCACATTCCAACCCTTTTAAATGGGCGAATTAAATGAACGGATTGAATGAATTGGATGAAAAATTGCCACCCGATGCAGATGCACATGCACATCGGCCGATCCAGTAGTATTACTTTTAGAATTCAACTACAATGTATAGAGATCGCACGTTAAGTGGTGATATCAATTAATTAATTAATTATGTTAGAATCTACATTGAATGCACTTAATGCATCATGGATTTTTGCCTTGCTTTTATAAAAAAATCATGTTAAACTTGTGTAGATAATCAAATTAGTGGCTGCTGTCTACTAGCTAGTTTGAGAATTGAGACAAAACAATCATATATAGTTGATTCTAAATTAAAATAAAACAAATGAAATGGAATAAAATAATAGTTTGCTGGCTTGTTGTGATGAAAATCTGAATAAGTATACTAAAAAATCGGATAAAATAAGAAATCAGTCAGATGCTAATACGATCGAGGAGGAACTACACACATATAAATAGAATTAAGTATAAAAATATGTGAATATGGACCAATAGTTTATGTGTCAAAAAATATATTGGGGCCGGGAACATTGTAATTAATGGGCCTGCCAGGGGAATTGGAGTTTTCAATGGTCGATCTTTAATTAACAGAAGAATTTGAGCAAATGTCATTTAAGGGTAAGTTTGGAAGGAGTACGAATACAAATATATACAGTTGTTAATAGATTAAGAACTTTTTTGAACACCATATTTGAGTCAGTTGACTTCCAACAAAACTCTCAAGATTAATAATGAAGGCCAGTCCCCATGTCCGCAAAAATCTTATCCGTCCTAGTTAATGGAATTAATGTAGCTTTCTAACTGTCTCCAAAGCCACTTGATCATTCAACCGACTTTGTGCTGCACCAAACTGAGTAGAACTTTGCATAGTGCAGCTGAAACAAGTCAGGAGGAAGAGCCCGCCATTAATTCTTTTAATGGATGGAGAGAGAGAGATTGCTTATGGTCCCTAAACTAAACTTGAATGTGCCAATTCCTTCAAACAATGAACGTGTGCATTCCTTCTAAATCTCTTCCCTTTATTCCATATCTTGTCATTTCTATATTAACGTCTTCAATTCAAAACTTGTTGGCACCATTAATTTGGATCTCTCAAATTCCATTCATCGGCAGCCCACCCTCATATGGTAACGGTGTCTACATGAAATGAACAAGAGAGAGGGGGCGGGCATATTAGGCATGCAATGCATAGCCGTGGGCCCGTGGCTCTTGTTTTCCTCACAAGCAACATGTGGATACCAAAGAAACACTTGGGATCCATTCATTAATTCTCTTCTTTTTATTATTATAGATAGATAGATAGATTGGTCAGCTCAGCTGCATGTTCATCACTTCATCATGCATGACTGCATGTGGGGGGTTGATGTAGCAAAAGCAAATTAAGCTAGGGTTGGGTACATGCTTTGGCATTCTTTTTCCTTTTTTGTTTCTGAAATTGGCATGACATGTAGCTCCCAAGAGAACTCAATCTCCTTCACACATGCCTCCTTCAATATTCATGCTTAGAGTTCATGTACACGCCCATCATCCTGACGTCCCTCAGGGCCCCATCCATTAAGTTGTGGATACGAAAGCAGACACTCTTCAACCCATTATCTTGTACTTTGTGCGGATGTATTTATCTAACATCTGACATCCCTGTGTGTATGTGTGTATATGTGTGAAAGAGATTGAAAATTTAAATATTTTTAATTTGGGTACATGGGCTTCTCGCTCTGGACTTGGACTTGTAGAATTACAGAGAACGTACATGTCCTTGAGCCCAGCTTCCACTGGTTTAATTCCAACTTTCCACAGACAGTTCATGGTGAAGCTTTAAGCATGCGCATTTCGACCCCAAAGCAATGAGAATGCAAATTGAACTCAGTTGTTTTAAGTTGCATGGATGATTTAATTGAACATGTGTGAGTGTATCGTGGAGAGAGAATAGATATTAATTTGTAATTCAACAACCAAATTGGATATGTAAAAAATAAATCATGAAAGCCTTTGGTGTGTGTATATATGTATAGATATAGAGAGATAAGAATAACAAGAAAATTAAGTAGAAATAGTCAAATAGATATTATTTTTTTAAGAAATAAAGCATATTTGAATGGTCCCTGATCTTGAAAAAGAAAAAATCTTGGTAGTTCATATATATATATATATATATGTTATGGCCTATGGGTGTGGTGTTGTTGATGACTGATGGACCCAAAAGGTTGGTGTAGTTTGTACAGGGACACGTGAAGTTGAAGCAGTTGGGTGCAGAAAATAGAGCACTATAATTCAACGTTGATCAGCAGTGATTGCCCAACTTGCACATAATGATGATGATGATGATGATGTGACCATCTGCTTGTTCTATCCATCATCCATAATGTTCTCTTTCGCTTAATTAATTATAGTTGGATTCTTCTTTTTCCCCCAATGTGTTGTGGAATTCGATTCCACGTCAACACTGAAACAAAGTAAATCAGCTAATACATCAACAAGCCAGTCCTCGATTGGTAATGGTATTTGTGGTCCTGAAACCATAAACTGCACTCCTGAATGCCTAAAATTTGCGTATGGTATATATCTTAAATTTTTATACAAAATAAAATATTCATAGTAGAATAATTATTTTAATACTAAACTTTATAAATTTTCATATGGTATATATCTTAAATTTTTATAAATTATTAATTAATATTTTAATTTACATTAAATAACAATGTATTTATTATTTACAAAAATAAAAGTATTGTTTACAAAGTATTTAAAAATATAATATAAATTGAATCCATCAAATCCATTAATCTACATTTTACATAAAAAATAAGTTTTAACTTCGAAATTTTATAAAAAATAAAATATTAATAATGAAATAATTATTTTAGTAATTAAAATTTATGAATTTTCATATGATACGCATTTCAAAATTTTAATAGATTTGATATATTTTAAGTTAAGATTATATATTTTTATAAATTATTAACTGATATTTTAATTTACATTTTATAATAGCATATTTATTGTTTACAAAAATATAAATATTATTTATCAAACATCTAAGAATTAATTTTGGTAGTTGAATTTTTTGTTATTGTTAAAAAATAATAATAATAAAATAAAAAATGATATAATAATTCAAATATAATAGTTACATATACTTGATGCCTTACACTTTAATAGATAATAAAATAATATTAGCTTTTTACATATATTAATTTATAAAATTTGTCTTAAACTCTTGATTGATACATTATTAATAAAATTGTATAATAAATACAAATTAAAAAAAGATACTCAGGACTCATTATTATTCTATTAACATTAATGGATCAACAGGTTCCTAATTCACCACCAAATGGAGACGCCAGTAAATTACAGAAGTTGTGATTTATTATTGTATATTGCAGCAAGGGATCGTAAACGCCTCGCAATCATACACGCACTATAGATATTTTTGAAGAAATAAAAGAAGAAAATGGGGAGAAAAGTACAAAAAAGCCCAACAACTGTATCAGAAAATTGAAATGGACCATTACTTGTGTAACGGAACCCCCTCCGTTCCATTCTGCGAAGAAACAGCTGATGACAAGGCATTGATCTATTAATCCAGTACTGTTTTATCTTCGAACACTAGAACAGAAGAAATTTCTTGTCCCTTCTATGTACTCACTCGCCTGAATCCTTGTCAACATCGATCGCACAACCTTTTGAAAACAAGAGAGAGGGGTGGATGTTTAAAAATCAAATCTAATTTTATTTTTTTAAGTTACGTTTAAATAAAAAAATAAAAAACCAGCATAAGTCTTGGCATTACATTGTTATTGATCTCATTCTTGAAGATAAAATAGGTTAATTGATTACAAACAAACCAAATTTAGTGTCCCAAATCAAATAAATGAACTAGGGTTAAATGAATGGTTGAAGAGTTACCACTTGGAAAGAGTGGGGATCTCAAATGGTAATTTACTAGTTTGGAATACATTTTGATATCTCCATTCCATCTTATTATATGTCAAACGCTCCATTAACAGCCCAGTTTGATCAATTAACTTATTTTATTAATTAAAAAAAAAAAAAAAAAGTAAGGTTGCGTTTCACTAGAGCACTACAAATTTCATTTGCACTGGTGCAAATGTATGAGAAATAAAATGACGTGTGGTACTCCACTTTAAATGTAGGAGAATGGAGTTAGGAGGAAGGTCATCTATGTAGAAGTA
This sequence comes from Nelumbo nucifera, assembly GCF_055504915.1. Taxonomy (NCBI): domain Eukaryota; kingdom Viridiplantae; phylum Streptophyta; class Magnoliopsida; order Proteales; family Nelumbonaceae; genus Nelumbo; species Nelumbo nucifera. Next base: position 6,538,874 of record NC_142654.1, on the reverse strand, counting down.
AGGATGTGATCCACATTTTATATGAATGAGGTAGGAGGAAGGTGGTATAAATTTTCATCAATTTGTGGGATGTAAAACTTACGTTGCCACGGAGTCTAAAAAGACAAAAATAGCACTAATTTTACATCATTATATATCATAATTACAAATAGATGAAAGCAAAATTGAATTGGGTATAATATCAATTTTGCACCCTATCATGATTTGCATTGCAACTAAACGCAGCCTAAACTTTTGGATTTCAAGAGATTTGTACTAATATAACCCAGCTGAATCTCGATTTGCTCCTCACAGCACTTGGAACTGCACAGCTTGAACATGAATGTACTTTTAAGTTGTCATTCATGGGAGATGTCCACAACTGCAACATACTGTGATGATGGTATTAGGTGTACTCTACGAGGAAGGAGTACAAATACAAATATGTAGAATGCAGAATCTTATATTTTGTATCTCTAAACTCGAGTTCCAAAGGTTCTGTTTGGAAAAAGTACAAATACAAATTTGTAAAATGCAAAACCTTATATTTTATATCTCTAAACTCGAGTTCCAATTAATAATCTCAGTTTAAAACAGAATTAAATTAAACAGTTCATAAGTAATTGGAACCAATGTAATTTGTAAGGTGGGACGATTGCCCAATACATTCAAAATATCGGTATTATCAGTAAGAGTGAAAATAGATATGTATTGTCATATGCTTTGAAGACATATGGATACAAGAGGGAAATATATGGGTACACATTAAAATATTAAAAAGCCCTATGAATCTCACAAATACATTAATTACTAAATCAATATTTTGTATTCTATTTATTTTTATCTTTGTATATTATCAAAAGTAAGTCAACTAAATTTTAAATTTGTAATGTTCTATCTAATGGTTATATAACTTGTAAAAATTTATTAATGCAAACTAAATTAATTTTATAAACATTAAATTATTATTATTAATTAAGTATTTTATAGAAATTAGGGCCGCAAGCCGGGCCAGGTTAAGTCAAATTGAGTTCAATCTTAACCCAACCTGAAGTTTTTGGGTTGGCCCAACTTCTCTAGTTCCTTTTGCCAAATGTCCTTATTTACTAAATTCAAGGATTGAGGTAAATTAAGTTTTAGCATTATTATATGTAAACAGACATAATTATCATACATATATACATACATATCCATAAATGTATATATATAGACCTACACACATAAACTGATAAGCATATGTTTATACAACATGTATACATAGAAATATGAAGCTAAGTCCGGGTGAGTTCACAACTGCGCCCCACAACGTCCCACATCACATCCCCACCATGTATTGGGAATATCTCCCGATGATAGTACTAGAACCAATGATGTCATCATCGGGAGATGTTCCTAATACACAGCGGGGATGTGTTGTGGGACGTTATGGGGCACAGATCTGAATTCAAGTCGGGTTTGGTCAAGTTCTCAAAGACCTCAAACCTAACCTATCCCAAACCAACTTCTCCAGGCCACGTTGCAAATGTAACAAAAATATACCTTCTTAATTTAAAGATATATATGATCCATAGGGGTGGATTCGAGCTGAGCCGAGCCGAATAGTACCAGGCTCAAGCTCGGTTCGAGCCAGAACCTTGAGCTCAAGTTTGGCTCGAGTCAAGAGTTCATAAGCTCGAGCTTGGCTCAATCTCGTTTTATATTTTATAAAAATATTTTATTATAAAAATATTTTAGAAAAATAAAAATTATATATAATTTTTATTTTATATTTTAAAAATTAATAATTATAATATTTTTACTATATATTATTTTCTATAATTTTATTATATATATTAAATATCAAATATATATATATATATATATATATATATATATATATATATATTCAAGCCGGCTCTTGAGCTTCACGAGCCAAGCTCTATTAGGCTCGAACTCAGCTCGTTTAATAATCAAGCCACTGAATTGGGCTCGAGCTCAAACTCAAACTCGGCTGAAACCGAGCCGAGCCGAGCTTTTCATGAGCCGAGCTCGAGCAGCTCGTGAAAAGCTCGGCTCGTTGCCACCCCTACTGATCCATTAGAAGTTCTAACATACATATTATATCATATGCAATTCATAAATTTTAAAATATACTTTTTTATTTTTATTTCTATAAATTATAAAAACTTAAAAAATATGATTTTTATCATAAATTGATAATAGAACAATGGATTTGATAGATAATTCATAATTCAACTTATAGTTCTTTTCCACCAATAAAACCATTTAAGATTAATTATTTTATAATTTTTAATTTCCACAATTTCTTTAGGAAAAAATTCTTGTATTAGAAACATCATTACTCCAACAACAGTAAAACTTTCATGGGACCCCTTTGAAGTTTCTTTCAATCGCTTCATTCTAAACTTGTAACAACTAGTTGATTCTATGCTAGCCACACCCAACAGCTTACTTCGTGTAACACCCAATCTAATAACCTAGTGCAAAAAAATCACCAAATACTCCTAAGACAATTAAACCCATGAATTAGTCAAAAGATTTTCACGGAAAGCTCGTTTCTTGATGTTTTTTTAATGCAATTTCAATCAATAATTAGGGGTGCAAATTGGGCAGGTTGGGCTGGGTTTATGATCAATTCGGACCTGACCTTAAAATTGGGCTTAAGGCCCAAGCATGATTTTCCCAACCCGAGCCCAGTCCACACTGTAATATGATGCACTTGGGTTGGGCTCGGGCCCAGGCTGGGATTGGGTTGGTCAATTAACCCACTCTAAAATTATACGTAAGTATAAATATGTATAATTGGGCTGGGCTCAACAGGGCTCAAGCTACATAAGGGCTCTAGGCCCGGCCCGAAAAATAAGAAAGCCCAACTTCTTGGGTCCGAGTCCAATCCGTGTAAAATTTCAAACTGGGCCAATACAGGCTCGAGTTGGACCCACCCAAGTTGCACCCCTATCAACAATACACCCTCTAATCCTCTATTACTATTCCCGTAGGGACCCCTGTGCAATGCAACGCAAGTTACGCATCCCTGCTATAGTTTACGTCCAACCTATATCCTCTGGTCGAAGAACAACAATAGGTGCGTCAAGAACTCCTTTCACCCCCTAGGGTGGCCATGACCTAAGCTTTTTCACGAGCTATTCAAGCTTAGTTCGGCTCAGTCTAAACCAAGCTTTGAGACGAACTCAAGCCTAGTATATATGTTCGTTTGCTAATCGAGTTGAGCTTGAGCGTGATAAAGCTTGGCCCGTGAAGCTCGTGAGCCTAATCAAGCTTAGCTCGAACTTCCAAGCTTTTGACTTGAGTCAAATTTGAGCTCAAGTCTCTAGCTCGAATTGAGCTTGAGCCTAATAGTTTATTAGAAAGCCAAATCCAATCCAATCCAAATTTTTGTAAAAATAGGCAGAATGAGAAAATATTGCCATGAATCAAACACTTCTTCCTAAAAATGAATTATTTTCAATCTGACAAGTGTCCTATGATGCTTATTTTCATTTTCAAAAACAAAAATGTGTCGATAATCATAAACCACTAGCCTAGGTCTCCAAAACTGATGGCGTAGATGTTTACCGATGGATGGCTGGCAACCAATATTTACTAGTTGTCATAAACAAGGTTCAAAATATCAGTATGCCTGATACGCCGGTATGGGCGTATCGAGCGAATCGATACAACTTTTGATACTTATTTTCTTTTTTTTTTTTTTTGCAACCGGTTCAAGGGGAGCCAGTTTAGGGCTCCTCCACCCCTTGAACCGGTCAGACCCCCGATAGACCCACTGTAGGGGTGTATCAGAGGGGGTCCCGAAATGATACGTATCCGCCAATACGGGCCGATACGTGTCGATTCTTTGAACCTTGGTGATAGATGTTTTGTAAAAGCACTTTTGTAAAAGTGTTTTTATTAAAGTACTTCCGTAAAAGTACTTTATAGAAAGAACTTTTATAGAAATGCTTTTGTAAAAATGTTTTTATTAAAGTGCTTTCATAAAAGTATTTTTAATAAAGTGCTTTTGTGAAAGTGCTTTCTTAATGTAAAAGTACTTTCTATAAAAGTGTTTTCGTAAAGGTACTTTACTTTTGCAAAAATACGTTTCATAAATATACTTTTATAAAAATACTTTTATGTTAAAGGTACTTTCATAAAAGTGCTTTCACAAAAGTAAACTTCTATGGCAGTAGTTTTGGCTCAAAGAATGAAAATGAGCAAGATGAGACATAATTATTTTTCATTTTGCAAGCTACTTAATTTTATTGCTATAGGACTGAAATTTCATTCTAAAAAGAATGTGGCTCATGACAAAGATTTTGTAGCCAAACACTCTAATATTATTCATTCTTTGCCTAGAATGAGCAATAACTAAAAGAATGAGGCACACAGCATTAAACCAAACATGGCCTTAGGGCATCCAGGTGAATGCCCCTTCCCCAATGACTCTTGGAAGGACTACACCTTCTGGGTTTTGGTGTCTCAACCATAGTTTCCAAAACCAAACCGGACCGGACGGTCACACTGGAAAAACCGAGAACCGATCAAGTGACCAATTCCATTTTCCCCCCAAACCACTTTTTTCCCCAAAACCGTTGATTTTGGCCAGAAAACCACTGAACCGACCGGTTAACCATTCGAATGGTTTTGACTGTTTTCCAATATTTTTTTTTTATTCTTTTGTTTTGTCAAAACGAGCCAACCATTTGGGTCGATCGGTTGGGCCATTTTGAACCGGTAACCGGACCCCTGACCTGTTCGGTCACCGGTTCGTTTTTAAAAACCATGGTCTTAACAGTGATGGATGATGGAAGCTTTGGGTTTGAGCTCAGGGATTGGTGGGAGAATGCTTCTTGTTGTACTTGCGATGCCACTGTTAGCCCCGCCTTAGACATAAACCTTCATCAACTTCAAGGCTTGCTTGAGGCCAAGCATCGCGTGATTAGCAACCACTTTGTTTGCTCAGATTATTCGAAGTTAGCCATTGATGCGATTAACGGCAAGTCTTCTTGGCCCTCGTGTTCTTGGAGGGAGCTTACTGAAATAACTTATATGCTGTCTTTAGTCTGTCTAAAGACTAAGGGTCCATTTAATTCACAGTAGAATCGGAATTGAAATCAGAATTTGCTAAAATAGATTCCCATTGCCTAAATGAGGGGGCCATTCCCTCAAATGGAAGAATACCATTCGGATTCCAAACCCCGATTCCCACAATCCAAAAGACCGTAAAGTTTCACTGCTTTCCTTCCTCAAAAGATATATGATGTGAGCTTGTAATTTACACAGACGCATAATATTGAAACGCACCAAGTTACAAACACATGTCTGGGCAATAACCCATGGCACAAATCTGGAATCCCAGCTCCCCCCACCCCCCATTACAGTAATACTTCCATTGCACATTATACAAAACCATGCTCAATCCCACCCCACCCCAGCAGAAAAAAAGATACAGTTTTCAATAAAAATGCTAATACTACAAAGTCCACGCCCACCAAGAAAATGTAGAACAAAAAATCAGACTCCCAATTTGGAAAAGGCACCAAATACCTCTTTATAGAGATATTGGGTGATAAAAGCTTGTGCGGCTCATGATACACAACTACGACTGTACACTTAAATGGCAAGCCTAGCGCAAAACTCTTCAGATCATCAACAGCTCCCACTCCGCAGCATAAAATAGAGTCATGCCTGTAAAATGAAAACGAAAGCCAGCAATTGATTCAATACTTACCGAAGTAGTGCTGGCTTTACGATCTACGCCCACATTCTAACTCATCTTTCACTGGATCAGCTTCGGTTCTTCAAGCTGTAGACGTCAAACTTAACCTGCCATAAATAACCAGACAATCGACCAACGCGGATAGTATAAAGACAACTAACTTTGGGCATTTCCAAAAATAGACAAGAGCTAAGAAAAAACGTGCCTTATCACCGGTTTTGATACAGATTCCGAATTGGCACCACTTCGAGCTTTTAGGACCATCCCAAGTGCAACATTTGGCTTCAAAATACAAAAAGCACGAGGAGCAAGCAAAAGTTGACAGGTCAGTACAGAAACATATTCATGTCTAAAAGATGCTGGAGGACTTGGGAATTACGCTATTACAGAAAACCGATGGCAATAAGACCTTAAATTGGGAGTTGGTGGTTAGAATTTTTTCTTCTCATTATCGAGATAGAGTGCAGAGAGAGAGAGAGAGAGAGAGAGAGAGAGAGAGAGACCAAAACCTCCAACTCTTCTGTTAGGTCGTTCTGAAATATCCCATTCCCGTTTAAGCACCCATTCTCCAAAAGCAATTCTGAGTTGGACTTACATGGATCAACCTGCAAAGAGCCTTGGTTGTCACCCCCTCCAAAGATCCCACTGCTACCTGCTACAGATTCTGATCGGACATCCTCGGAGGAACTAACCTCACGTGTGACTTGGATACTATTATCTCCCCCCAATCCTGCATCAGAATTTTCAGTGCCAAGTGATTGCTTCTCCAGTTTGACCAGCTCACTACCATTCTCAGCATCACCCTCTGACCACGTAAGCCTTCTACGAATAGAACCAGCATCCCCATCTATCTGACATGTTCCATCTAACCCGCTGCTATGAACTGCAGAATAGGCAAGAAACTCCTGCCTTGAGCCATTTGAAGCCTGTTTGTCTTGAATGCCAGCTATAACCCTTTCAGAATTTGAACAATGCTCAGTCCGAGGAAATGATGAACTAACCCCTATTGGGTGTGGCTGCCGATCACTTTGTGCAGAGTTGAACTGAGAGGCTCCACCAGACATGTTACTACCAACTTCAGGAGAAAGAGAATTTTGCCTTTGGGGGCTAATGGAAGCCCGTTTTTCTGGCTTTACATCAACTACTTCAGGATCTTTTTTTCTCTTGAGTCTTCCTTCTGCTGATCCAGTTCTGGATCCATCATCACAAGATGATTTTTCAGCTGATTGGCTCAAAAGCTTTGATGGCCGAGGTCGTCTATACCCATCTGGAAACACATATGAAGGAATCTGTTTTCTACGAACATGAGAAACATATATTTCCATCCCTGGCTTCCAGAACATATACATGTTAATTGAATGTCTGAACTCATCTACTGTCCCCCGTATATCAAATTGTTGACCTTCCTGGACTTTCACCCCCTCTTTCCTCTGCAACCCCATGAAAAAGGCACAATGTGAGCACTGTTTGGAGGTGTCAACATACTCATTTGGATAAGGATGGCACTGCAACATCCCATATGTGTCTCGTTCTATCTGCACATTAACGCATGAAATGCAAAGATGAGAAAAAAATATCATCTCTTTTTGACAAGTTCTGAACGACGGAATAACCTGAGGTCAACATTCACAATAGCCCCTTGGTTCATAGTAAAGGCCCAAAAGCCTAATTCTACCTTCAAAGTAAGTTGCCTCAGCCGGGACTCTACCCAACCTTTCCAAGTACGCAAATCATCAACATCTGCTGCAACTATGTCAACCTGCAAATAGTTTTTATATGTTTCGAAGAAAAGATATGGCTCAAACAATGCAGTCCACTGTGCTTTATTCAGCTCAATCTCCTGAATGGTATCAAAGAGAGAACAGGTGTCAGCTACAACCACATTTACACGAGAGTTCACTGAACTATTCGTTTTCTTACCTCACAGATCTTGTTACCAGTCTGGAATTGGTCCATCATAACTCGAAGGGTACTTGTTGAAACATTGTAACTAGAGTTCATGCAAGGGTATGCAGGTGTGATAATCGGCATATGATGAGTTCGGTCACGAGGATTTTTACGAGGATCCCACACAGGGAAACCAAGTTCATCCTCCTCTATTGGACACAGCATCACAGGATTTGGCCAACGCCACTGGGTATAAACCCTGAAAAAACGGGAAACCAACATACTGGGAATTGCATTAGGGTAAAGCTGACATACACGAGCAACTAAAAGAGCCCAATTCACACCACCAAGAAATCCAGTAACCTGATGATGGCAGATCAGAGAGGTAAGTAAATAAAAATTCTGAAACTGAAGTGCCAGGAATAAGAAAAACAGGAAGCTTCTTCGATGGATAAATGGCAAAGAAAGTTCCCTTACATTTGAATATACACCACGCCTTTTAGCCCAAAATTTTAAACATCTTAGAGTGGTACGAAAATGCTACAATTAGAAAATAATGGAGTCAGAAAGACCAGAGCGCCAAAAAATTAAATTACAATCCAAGAACAAGTATCTCAAATTTTCACCTCAACATTTGGAACAAGACGGAGAATCTGATCTGCAACCCTGCAACCATTAAGGCTTCGGACTGTTGGTTCATCAACATTGTACAGAACAGACCTATGGGAGATGTCCAAATCCTGTGCATAGGGTTGGTCCAAAAAAATGCATATCATTGATCTGACCAGCAAATTAAATATGCAAACATGCCTAGTCCATTAACACATCATCCATAAAAATAAAGATGTCCATCCGATGAACCAAAAAATCAGTCAATGAGTCTCCTACAAATCATCATTAAATCAAAAAGGAAATTCCTGAATATGCTATAATATAAATTGTGGCAACCACCTGATTGCCTAATAAAATGGAGCACAGACCATCATGTTGTGACCCTGGCTAGGAAAATCTGATATCACAGAATGCTTTTACTACACTTGCCTTATTAAGGAATAACAAAAACAAGTTCACAACTAATATTCATTATAAATGCTCAAGTATGAAGATAGAAAGCACCTACATTATATGCAAAAAGCAGCAGTAATACAGGAAGGACAAAGATGATATTTTTTAGGTGAAGAAAGAGGGCCCTCCTTCCTCCATTGAATGCAGTTGCATCTTTCTCCCAACCAAACTATAGAAAATAAGTATCATCTACCAAGCTCCAAATAGAACATTGAAAGTCCTAAAAGTATAATACAAGGTCAAAATGGACAAAAAGAGGTTCCCTGTGAAAAAAAAAAAAAGAAGAAGAAGCAATGGAGGTGTTTTAGAGAATGCAAGCATAGGGATGGATCCACTTCAGACTTACTTCTGGAACAACCAAACAGGAGATACTTGCATAAAGAAGATCAATTGAAATCCCCTGGAACTTGAACTTCATTACAGGAACATGGGCATCTGGAACAGGCTGAAGTTCAGTAACTTCTTCCATGTCTGCTAGAATATCATGCAAGATAATGAAGAAATCTTCCTGAAATAAGCAACAGAACATTGAATATATTTCAAATAACCCAAAATTAAAATAATAATAATAATACCAGAATTTAAATGACTAAAAATCAGCAAACCCAGGATTAACCTCTCGATTGACATATGATGGCCCAACACACAGCGTGTCTATGTCAGCCCCGGGTCCATGCACCTGTCAAGTGTCAACATCATAGAAAAAATATCTCCATGAATCATCATCATCATCCAAGCCTTATCCCAACTATATGGGATCAGCTACATGAATCCTGCTTCACCATTTTAAAGCCATATCTGTTGTTAAATTATTGGCGCTAAAATCATTTATTACTTTCTAACCATGTCCCATTTGGCCTCTAGCCCTAGCCCTTCTAGCCCCTTCAATTTGCAACAAATCACTTCTTCTTATGGGTGCTATTTACGGGACGTCTATGCACATGATTATACCATCTTAATCTACTGTCACATCTTATCACCTTGTAGGAGAATTCATTGGAAATTGGCAACCAGCTGCCTAGAGGCAGGAGAGTTCTGCAAGTCTATGTTTTTAAGCACAACCGCCTACAACTGTCTATGCAAGCCTTTTTTTCAATTCTATGATGAGTAAAAATTGAGATGTTTATCAGAAGAAGGATCAAAGGACAACTAAATGATGAAAAACCCTCAACTCAGGGAAAATGGAATAGGAGACAATACAAAATTGTCCCAGTTGAATGAAAAAACAATATGTAACTGACAACTCTGTATAACCACCCATTGCTAATCAACCAAGATCAGGTTTGATATCAAAAAGAAGATGCATATTAGATCCGAAGATATCATGTGCACAGCACATATAAAACGAGGAAAAATAAAATAACATCAAGAGGAAAACCAAAAGAGTAAAAATAAATTGAGCCTCCATTGAAATCAGATTTTTAAAAAGCATGTGATGCTTATGCCTTGAAAGGAAAATATCTTAAACCCCAGCCTTGATGATCACACCTTATGCTATTATTGGAGTCTACTAAGAACAATGAGGAGCATCAGGTAAGTTACAATAGAAACGTTGTACTTTAAGAGTATATAAGTTGTAAACACATAGTGTATATTTCCAATATCATTTTTTATCAGTAACGGAAGTTTATTAAAATAACAGGATAATAATTAAGGTTACATCAATCTTTGCTTCCCAATTAAATGGCTGAAATGCCCCAGCCACAAACATCCTTATAATGGAGCCCAAAACAATTGCCCCTAGAAACCCCATGTTTGGCCAAGATATCTGCCACACCATTATCTGAACAATTAACCCATCTGTATGTGATTTTACTCTTGAAATGCTTCATCAGTTATTCATAAAAGAAAGAAAAAGAAAAAGAATGAAAAATGTTGTAAGATAGAAAAGACAACATCAGTTACTGATAAAAAAAGAAAAAGAAAAAGAAAAAGAAAAAGAAAGAAAAAATGTTGTAAGATAGAAAAGACAACATCAGTTACTGATAAAAGAAAGAAAAAGAAAAACATTGTAAGATAGAAAAGACAACATTCTATCCCACTCCCATTGTTGCTCACTTTATCTACAGTAAACACCATATACTTAGAATGAAATAGCACACTCCTCTAGGAAAAAGGAAAGGTAATGGAATGAAAGCCCCCAGCATTAATTAATCAAGCTTAACTTTAGTGGGAGCTCTATGGGAAATCCAGGATTGGCAGGCATTGGTGGTGTGTTTAGAGATTCCTCAAGCAAAGTGGCAGCAATGTATTCAGGACCATTTGGGGTTGGTGACTCTCTAGTCTCTAAAGTCTGACCTGTTAGCACTTCAATGAGCTAAACCTTGCTAAGCAGGCTGATTTAAAAAAAAAAAATGGAGATTGAAGGGGATTCGAAACTGGTGATTTCTTGGACTTCCAACAGAGTTAATTTTCCTTGGATTTACAGACATATCATGAGAGGGATTGAAAGCCTTGTAAGGGAGTTCAATGCTTCTTTTGTAAGGTTAGGAGGACAGCAGATGGAATGGGAATGGATGACTTTTTTTGTAGGAAACGGTTGGAATGGCTGACTCTTTAGCCTACAGGCAGCAATTATTTTGGGTTTTATTGTAATATTCTGTAGGGCATTGGCTGTCTTTTGATCTGTATTTTGTTTGCTTAATTAATAAAATTCTATTTTGCTGATAAAAAAAAAAAAACAAAGAATTTAGAATTAATACATGTTCAAAGATACATAATTTTTTTGGGAGAAAGGTAAATTTTATTGTTTTTTATCAATAAATTAAGCTGGTCCTCACTCATCAGGGATAACAAAGAAAAGGTAAAGTTTATTTAAAAAAAATAAAAAAGGAAAGGAGAAAAGTACAAGTAGGGAGTTAACCCACCCACCCAGCTACAACAATAAAATACCAGGCCTACAGCACAAGAAAAAATATTATATCTATAAAGCTATTTAATATAATACATAATATGAAAATTCTTTCAACATCCACCCTATTTCTCACTCTTCTTTTTCATTCAGAGCTGCAAATTGAAGTGTAAGTGTTAACCACTCATCAGGGAGCAAAGGGTTAGTTTGCTTCAAATTGAAATTTTAATAGAAACTAGACTGCCAAGCATCACCTTGAGATAAAAACCTACGAAACCCAAAATTAAGTGGTGTTAACCAATGAGATTATTTGCTTCAGCTATTGCATCAAGAAAATGGCCCCCATATACTTGATGTGTTTTCACTACTTTCACAATCTGAAAACAGTCAAAACCCCTTCTATCTTTATTCTCCGCTTTCATTTTCAGGAGTGGTTGCACATTATATCAGTAATAGGTGAGGAAAAATAAATAAAATGGGCTTCAATGGGGTGATTACTTATTTCCAAATTTTGAAAGCCTCTTTTTCTAGCTTCCGCAATCAATCTCCTAGCAACCAATAATTTCCAAATTATGAAATTGAAGACCACATCCCAAAGGGGCATCTGCATTTTGCAGCAGAAATTCATAGCCAGCAATGACTGTCCCGCATAAAGCAGGAAACATACAGAAAGAATAATGCATTCTTCAGATGTAAACTTGAAAACAAAAGTTACACAACACGGCACTACACTTCAAGAATGTGAAAATAATGGGCTGACTTGCAGTTCCACTTTAGAAAGGTGAAGTTTACATGAATCCAAGGTTCAAAGTATCGACACGTATCAGCCGATACGTATCGTTCCGGGACCCCTCCGATACGCCCCTACAGTGGGTGTATCGGGGGTCTGACCGGTTCAGGGGGTAGAGGAGCCCTAAACCGGCCCCCCTGAAACCGGTTGCGGGAAAAAAAAAACAATAAAACACAATATCGATTTGCCCAATACGCCCCTACCGATGTATCGGGCGTACCAATATTTTGAACCTTGCATGAACCAATAAATTTCTAAAAGTTGAAATTTGAAAACCAGTGAGAAACCGTCGTCAAACATTTCCAGAAGCATAATATTAAAAAATATGCATATAGTACAAGAAGATAGTGAGTCTGTACATGACATAGAAGTATGGAAACCTGCTACTTACCCCTAACCGATAAGACCCAAAGGTAAATATGACAGCATTTGCCTCCTCAACCATTTGATCTGTGTACCCCCTCTGGCGAGTTAATTGCTTGACCCAACCTTTTACAATCTAAATATAGGGAAAAGACAATGTTGCAAACAATTAGCTACAACAGAAAATGTTATAAAAATTGAAAAAAAAACTAACAGAAAAATACAACAAAAATATAGAAAAATACTAAACTCACAAGTAGCTCAAAAATAAAAGCTGGTTGATATGACACTAGAGAATGTACAAGGATGAAAGAAATGACTGCAAGGGTATGGAAGAAGCGGAAATGTGAAATGAGAGGTTATGTGCATTTGAACCTTGATATCAAGCCACATTAGAAATACATTACCAATATTCTGCCATTGTTTACGTAATTAAAAAAACTCTTCAAGAAGAAGCAGAATAGTATTTATATCCTTCTATGGATTTGTCATACACGTTTCCCCATATTCTTTGACCCATTATCCACTTCCACTTTTCAGCCAACGAACTCAACTCAACTAGGCCTTGTTCCAACCATATAGAGTTGACTAGTTTCCAGGCAACAAAAGAAACCAAAAATGCAAACTGATATAAATTTTTCCAACAGAAAAAATAGCAACTGCACAACAAATGGAACCTCTTGGAAGTACTTGTAGTAGCACTGATTTGCAGATAAACTTGGTAGTTCAATTGTTCGCTGTGCCGTTGCAAAGTATTGGATAAACAGCAAATCAAAATCAAACTAGGTGAAGCAGCATCAAACAAACAAGGGAAAAAAGATCTTAGCTCTCAAATCCTGCATCAACTATAACATTATCATTAGTTTCCAGTTCCTAACAAAAAGAACATTTTAAATTAATTAACTGCCTGTGGTATCAACAAGACATTGCCATTTAATATCTTTTGTTTCTACTTCCAAGGTCCCACCACTTTCATGATCTAAGGCATATTGGGGTTTTACATGTAATTGACAGGATGTAAGGATAATATCAATGTTCTTACTTAGGATACAAACACATCAAAATAGAAAGTTTAATTAGAATTTTATTTATAGGCACCAGCCCCATACCATGTAACCAAGGAATATGGGGTTTAGGTTATTTCTAGGTGGCCTCAAAACATCATTTTGATAATCCTCGGATTTTAGAGATCATTATCCCATAATTGTCGGAACTATGGATTCCTCTGCATCAAATGTTACTAGCAGTATCTACTAAAGGAACTTCAGACATTGTTTGCTCGTTTCTGCTACTTTTGTAAAATCATCACTATTATTAGCAGCATCCAGGTACTTTCTACTTTTCTTGGTTTTATGCAGAAGAATAGCCATAAGCATCTAAGTCAGAGTAAATTTATTAACTTTTATCCTTATACATTGTTTATATGTTTGAACTTTGACTAGTGGCTCTACATCTTCTAGAGCAACCTATAAACAAATGTTAATTAAGCACTTCCAGCCAAACGCTCAGAGACATATTCTGATTTTCATCTATCTCAGCAAACGAACTTCTAACAGTTGAAAGAGCATTAGCCCATGTGAACTATCTGAAAATATAAAATTTCCAAAAAGCTGGCTTCTAATTTGGAAAAATATGTCATTTTTATATCCTTTTCATGATAAAAACAAGATCATTGACTAGTTAGTAATTACCTTATCAATCTGACCAAGAACATCTTCCCTTTTAGCAGCTTCTTCTTTGGTTTCATAGAGCCCAGCGTCAACCAAGAACTTCAACACAATCATAGGAATATCAGGATGCGAATGTAAAAAAGAAATAAAGAATCTTTTAAAAACAACACCTACGCATACGGCATACCTTCTCCAATTCCAAATTTCTCTGGATATCCGCCTCCGTTGGTCCAGCAACAGAGATCGGTTTCGTCACCCCATACTGCCTCACTGCTTGTGGAGGCGACGGACCACTCAAACCTTCGGAACTCACCATCGTTATATCAAAGAAACTACTCGGAAAAAAAAAAAAAAAAAACAAGGACAAAAATAAAAGCAAGAACCCAAAAAATGAACGAGAGAAAGAATTGCCCTAGCTTTTAGACACAGAAGAAAGCGATCGAATCGGAAACGCGAGCAAACAATTTCACATAAAAGATAGTACTGAATTTAGATCGATGAGGCTGGGGCACCAGCAACGGTGAAATCGAAGAACGAAACCCAAAAATCATCAAGAAAAAAAAAAAACTTGGTGAAGAATTTACAGAACGAGGTGGAGATTGAAACCCTAAAAAACCATCCAAAACTAATCCACTCCTCCGGATCGAACAAGAAGCAAGTACTAAAACCCAAAATCAAATCAAATAACGCGCTCAGAAGGGAGATTACTATGAGAAGAAATTTCGAGTAAATAAAATGAAGGGGGAAAAAAGGAGAGAGAAGCCTATATGGAGATAATAAGAGATGTAGATAGAGAAAAAATATCAAAACACAGAATATCAAAACAACCCCTAGAGGAGGAATGATTTAATATGGGGAAAGAAAAAGGTTCAACAGATCTAAGGAGACAATCAGATTAAACCAAAGACCGGCAAAGAAAAGCTGTTTCGCGGCTTTCTGGTGGTAAGTGGGTCCAGAGGGGGAGGGAGGGAGAGCGAGGCGGGCGGGAGGGAGAGAGAGGCGGCACTAGCAGGAGTAAGGGGGAAGGGAGTATACTCATTTATACGAACCGGGGGATCCGGTTTAGGGGGTGGGGCTGGTTCGGGGAAGTCAAATAAAACGGGATCGTGAGGTCACATCCTCGTTGCTTCTTTCTTTCTTTCCATCTCTCATTCTCTCTCTCGCTACTCTCTGGTCTCTTACCCGGATATTTTTTCTGGGCATTGCGGTGCCTCTTCTTGAGTGTTGACGTGTTTGACGGCTGAATATCAATGCGCAGACTCGTGTCATGCACGGATTTCGTTAAGCGAACAATAAATAATATAAATATAAAAAAGTATATAATTATTTTTATTTTTTAAATAATTAATAATTATTTATATTTTATATATTATATTTTTAATAACTTTTTTACAATACAAAAGTAATAATAATTAATTTAAGATAGGGTCGTTTGCTAAATCGATGAAATAGACCAACCTGATCCAACTTGACCCAAGTGTGCTAGTTTTTTAATATTTTTGATCGGCTTTGGTTCAACAATTTCTCAACTCAACCAGGTTGGATCAATTTCGGTTTGGTCATTTGTAAACCGAACTAACTTGACCACATATATTTTTTTTAATATAGAAAAGTAGGAAATATCCCATATTTCTTAGTCTAAAATATTTTATATTATGAACTTAATTTTTTTTAATTTTTTTAATAACACATTGTGATTTTTTAAATTTAAATTTAAATATTTTGAACTAACTGCACTAAAACCAAAAATCAACCCAAACAAATATAACCTGAATTGGCCAATTATAACTAATGGTCAATTGGTTTCGGGTAACCAACTCCCTAACCTGACCAGATGATTAGATTGGCCAAACAACCTACAACAGAATTGAACCAATTCATGAACACTCCTTATTTCAACTAAGGCTCGGTTTGAAAGGAGTACAAATACAAATATGTAGTGTAAAACCTTGTATTTTGTATTATTTAGTATGTATTTGTACCGTACATATTTGTATTTGCACTCTATCCAAAATGAGCCTAAATTAATAGTTTACGCTCTAATAAATAACAATAGTTTAATCTCCAATAGTTATTAAAAAATTATAGCAAAAATGCACAATTATTAAAAATAAATTTATAAAGAAAATACAATAAATAACTAATAAAAATACAAGAATGCAATAAATATTGAAAATATATTAAATTAGTCAATAAATAGTATAATCTCAAATAATAGTTTAATCTCTAATAAATATTAATCAATAAATTATAAAAAAGATACATAATTACTAAAAATAAATTTATAACAAAAATATAATAAATTAAATTTAAAATAAAAGTAGTTTAATCTCCAATAATTATTTAAAATTTTCTATTAAATAAAAATAAAAATAGATTTGTACATAATTATTGAAAATTTATTTATCACAAAAAATAGGTATTAGTAAAGAAGTAATAAACAGTAAATGAACAGTAGTGTGTGATGATGAACAGTGATGAACAGTGATGTTATGCAACAATACTCGGAAAATACTATTCAAAAAGTATGTAATTATTGGAAAACTTCTCAATATAAATCTAATAGTACTTACAGAGATATAGCACACACAGGTACAACAGCAGACACTCTTACGAGATTACAGAAAATCTCTCAGAAAGAAAGCACTCAAAAAAGCAGACACTCTAGAGACTTATAGATTTCTTTCTCAAATCTTACACCCAAAGGAAACCCCTGAGAGCCTATAATACCCTGTAAGCCCAAGGAAATGCCTATAATACCCTGTAAGCCCAAGGAAACCCCTGAGAGCCTTTACAGTTGTGGGCTTGGGCCATTTTTGGATGGCATCTATCTTTTCTGGGTCTACCATGACCCGCCCTGCTACAACCACATGGCCTAAGTATTGTATCTGTTTTTGTCCAAAAGAACACTTGGTCATTTTGGCATGTAACTGATGTTCCTTTAGAGGTGAGGGTAAGTCTCAGATGTTCCATATGGGTGCCCCAATCCTTGCTGTAAACCAGAATGTCATCGAAGAATACTAAAACAAATTGCCTTAAGAAAGGCTTGAAAATGTCATTCATAAGGGCCTGGAAGGTGGAGGGGGCGTTGGTGAGCCCAAACGGCATAACCAGGAACTCATAATGGCCATCATGGGTTCGGAAAGCGGTCTTGTGGATGTCGGCCTGGTGAACCCGGATCGCAGGTCTAGTTTGGAGAACACCTGTGCTTCTTCTAACTCGTCCAACAGTTCATCAATGAGGGGTATCGGGAACTTGTCATTCACTGTAATCTGATTCCGGGCTCGGTAATCTACACAAAACCGCCAACTACCATCCTTCTTTTTTACTAGGAGTACATGGGATGAAAATGGGCTGGTGCTGGTTTGTATATGCCCTTTGTTCATTAGCTCTTTTATCGCCTTCTCAATTTCTAGTTTTTGGAAATAGGGGTATCTATATGGCCTCACATTGGCCGATTTAGAATTTGGTAAGAGGGGTATCTGATGGTCATGGGCCCGAGGTGGAGGTAATTAGCTTGGTTCCTTGAACACATCAACAAACTGATCAAGTATCGATCGTAGTGCCTTGTGTTGGGCTTCCGTGGGTTGGTCACAGCCTTGATTGTTTAAAGTTGGAACTGTGGGCTGCATGCCTAAGTGCATAAATAAGGGCTGTCCAATATCCTTGGAGGCTTTAATATGGAAGCTACAGTATTACCTTGGGGACTCGGGGGGTCGCACCCCTTGTAGATGGCAAGTCTGACCATCCTGATAAAAGTCCATTGTCATTTTGGCCCAATCACACAGTGCCGACCCTAGGCCACGTAACCAGTGAATTCCCAGAATAATATCAGCCCCTGAGAAATCCAATGGGTGGAGATCTACCACGAAATAGTGGCCTTGTATAAGGATTTTTTCCTTCTTGCACACACCATCACATGTCAACTGACTTCCATTAGCCACATAGATTGAAAAGAGTGGAGTGGGTTGTATAGACATACCTAGTTGCCTTGCTAATTGGCAAGTGATGAAATTCAGGGTAGAGCCACTATCAATCAAGATCATCACAGATTGGCCCACCAACCTTCCTTCTACTCGCATGGACTGAAGATGGTTGAGGCCCATGAGGGCGTGTAAGGAGATCTCGGCTCCCACCGGTTCTGGTTCAACTGAGATCAGTTCACAGTCTTCTACGTTTTCTTCTAGTTCTTCCTCTGTCTGAAGGAGAAACACTCGCTGGACTCGACACTTATGGCCCGATCCAAACTTGTCATCACAATTGTAACAGAGGCCCTTCTTGCGTCGGGCCTGCATCTCAGCCCACAAGAGGTGCTTGAAGGGCATAGTGGGCCTGGGCAGAATGGGCTTCTGAGAATCCCCAACTTGTTTCATGGGTTGCTGTTCGGTCCGCTGGGGAGCCCTTACATTCGGGTAGGAAGGCTTGCTGGTTCTGCGGATGCTATCCATCTTCTCTTCTTGCAGGCGAGCCATATCCACCGCCGCCATGACTGTCGCTGGTCGAAGAGCTCTCACTTCCAAGCAGATGTTTTCTTTGAGACCTCCCACGAAACACCCTACCAAGGCCTTCTCCGGCCATCCATGTACCCTGGTCGCCATTCTTTCGAACTCGAGCTGGTAGTCTGCTACCGTCCTGGTCTGTTTTAGTCGAGTGAGGAGTTCATCGTAATCCACGAACGCCGTCGGCCCAAAACGGATGCACAGAGCTTCTATGAACTCCGCCCAAGTTACATGAGGATGGGTTTGTCGATACCACTGGAGCCAGAGAATAGCGTTTCCTTCTAGGTGAATGGAAGCGATGGTGACACGCTGGTGTGCAAGGGTTTCATGATACTCGAAGAATCTCTCTGCTTTAAAAATTCAAGGAATGGGATCTCCACCGGAATAGTTGGGAAAATTGATTTTAGTAACCTTTTCGGCGGGGTAACCCCCAGTTCCCTGGCTACTGGAAACAGAGGCATCGGCCCCTGTTGGATGCCTGGTCTCGCCGGATTGTTGTTGGGAGGCGAGGTTAGAGATGACCACCTTGAGATCCCTGAGTTCGTTCAGTACCTGATGGAACCCAATCTCAAGTTGGCCGACTCTATCTTCCATGGTAGAGGTTCTTGTCTGCGGCATAGCTGGTCTGCAACCATGCTCTTACCAACTTGGTGAGTTTCCGCTCACCTCGGAAACCTCTTCGAGGGAGGCTTGACCTCCTGAAACAGAAGATGGAGAGAAAAGAGAGAAGGGAGGGAAGGAAGAAACTGGAATCAGGGAGAGGGAAATTAAGGGAGAATCATTCATTGCTTTCATTATGTGATGATGGCCTTATATAGCTGGCCTACAGGTGTAATATCAGAGGGAATATCCTCTGATTTTGGAATAACCAACTCTGGCAGATAACATGGCTGGCCTACAGGTGCAACAAACTTTGATTGTAACTAATTCTGGGGCTCTGCCGCCTGGCTCCTCTGTCTTCTTGTGAATGGCTGATAGGTGGTGGCCTGCTCCACTCCCCTAGTGGGTTCTGGATGGGGTGTTTGGGTCTCAACAATGAATGTGCGTATAAGATTTAAACCAATGTTATACATGAATCTTGCATGCACAACTTCACAGAATGTTTTAAGCACTAAGGTGTGATGTGAGGCGTTCCACTCCTATTACCTAGAGGCGTGAGAGGTGTAGTTCAGAATATATGAGGCATAAGCCTTCAGAAATCAGAACACAAGGTGTAAGCCTCCCTAAGAGGAGGGAGATGAGGAGGAAGGAGGGGGAGGAAGAAGAAGAGGAAGGAGGATCTCATTTTTCTTTATTTTTATTAAAAATCTTTTATATTAAGAATGAAGATGCATAGCTGAAAGGGGGGGGGGGGGGGTCTTGCTGAAGCAGAGGCAAGTGAGTGAGCCAAAATGGGAATGCAATACACCACAGTTCATACGGGTCTTGTGGATCCACTATCCAGAAGTTCTAGACTCATTTTGGCTACAGCAAGGTTCAAAGTATTAATACGTATTGGCCCTCATTGATACTTTGTGCCGGTGGCTTCCCAATATGCCCCTGCAGGGGTTGAATTGGGTCAGCCACTGGTTCAGAGGGTAGCTGGGCCTTAAACCGGCCCCTTTGAACCGATTTAAAAAAAAAGCACCGACACTGGCCGACTGGCCGATACTTTGAACCTTGGTTTACAGTTTACCATGCCTTCTTTCTTTGTTCTGTAACTGTAATAATAATAATTCCATTTTGGCTAAATAAATAGTTGAATCACCTGTTATCTAATATTGTTTTTTAATTCTCACCCTTCTGCAGGAGGAACTGATTGATTTTTTATGAAGCCGTTGTCTTGGTTGCTCAGCTACAAATTGATTTGTTTGGTGGTGAGCTGCAGATGTTTTAATTGGTTTTGGCAACGTGATCTGCAAGCATTTTAACAGTTCACTTCAAGTTTACATAAATCCGAAGATTTTGTATTGGAAAAATATGGTTCTTATGGACCACGACACGATCATGATGTATGCATGGAATGCTCTGATGGTATTTGGGGTGATTTCTTGCCTCATCTTTTATTTATTTTATTTTTCAAAAAGAATGGCGGGAGTGTTTCAAACTTTTTATGGGTTACTGAATATTGGATAGTATAGAGGGAGGCAGGATTGAGTCCCTCAATTCTTCATTTCTTTTTCCCTGTCATAATCTTAATAGTAATACTTACACGAGGCCAAGTCTTTTAATTCAAAAGGCGGGTGGGGACGGAGTTATTTGTAATATCAGGCATGGAAAATCGTGTACAAGGTGGTAAACTTGAGAGAGCAGCATCCCGGTATCGTTCGTGTGTACTTGAATATCGCATATATAACATCTCTCTTTTGAGTTTTTGATCCAAATTCAATTCCAATTCCTTTCTCTTATATCCGTGGCTGGGTTAGGTCTTACGAGGAAAACCTTACATGTATGAATACAAGGTCAAACCTGTTGTCTCTGCAAGTCACAGTTGGAGACCTTTCAAGTTCTACGCCCGTTTTTTTTTTTTCTCATGCACTTTCTCAAGAGTTGTTTGGTGTAGTGCACAAAGTGGCATTAACCCATATGCCCTACGCTGGTAGGGGCGTATTGGGTGAATTGAGACTTTTTTTTTATATTTTTTTCGCAACCACTTCAGGGGGTCGGTTTAGGGTTTTTTCACCTTCTGAATCGGTCAGACTCTCGATACACCCACTGTAGGGATGTATCGGAGGGGTCTTAGAATGTTATGTATCAACTGATATGGATCAATACGTATCGATACTTTGAACCTTCAGTTTTTATAAATTCTTTGAACTCACATTTCGTGCCTTGTATGGACACGGCACATGCAGCGATCGCTGCTACGCCTACGGCCACTGTTATTCCAATAGACGTAGCGTAGATGAGCAACAGACAAAAAATATTATTGAAAAAAATTGGATTGGATTTCAATATTTCATCGGTCACTGTTGTGACTTGTGTTGTCGGAGTTAAGATATTATCGGGAGCAAGTGTGGTGTATGTTGATTGTTGATGTTGTTACCTACACTAATCTATTTTACTTCACACTCCTCCCTTCTCTTAAAACTCTAAATGCGCTCGCTGCTACGCCTACGGTCCCTTTTGCAAGGCAGGCGGCCCAGGCCATCAACAATCACTCCCTTTCTCGACCTCGACTATCTTTGCTGCTTCATGGCCACCACCACCGGCACCACCGCTGAACCAATGAGCCCCTCCAACACTCGAGTAGGTTGGATCGGAACTGGGGTGATGGGTCAATCCATGTGCGCTCATCTCATCAGGGCCGGCTTCTCCCTCACCGTCTACAACCGCACTCAATCCAAAGCCCTACCCCTCCTTGATATGGGTGCCCAATATGCTCCTTCCCCTCTTGCCGTCGCTTCCTCCTCTGACGTCGTCTTCACCATCGTCGGTTACCCATCCGACGTCAAATCCGTCCTCCTCGGCTCCTCCGGTGCCCTCCATGGCCTCCGCCCCGGCGGCGTCCTTGTTGACATGACCACTAGTGATCCCTCCCTCGCTGTCGAGATCTCCACCGCCGCCGCCTCCAAGGGCTGTGCCTCCGTCGATGCTCCAGTCTCCGGTGGCGACCGCGGCGCTAAATCGGGAACCCTAGCGATCTTCGCCGGGGGTGATGAATCGGTGGTCCGGCGTCTCTCGCCCTTGTTTAATTGCTTAGGCAAGGTGAATTACATGGGCGGGCCCGGGAAAGGGCAATTCGCGAAGCTTGCCAACCAGATAACAATCGCTTCAACGATGGTCGGGTTGGTAGAGGGAATGGTCTATGCCCACAAGGCAGGGCTAGATGTGGAGTTGTACTTGAATGCCATTTCGACTGGAGCGGCCGGATCAAAATCCTTGGATTTATACGGCAGTAGGATACTGAAGAGGGATTTTGAAGCTGGCTTCTTCGTGAACCATTTTGTGAAGGATTTGGGGATCTGTTTGAGGGAGTGTCAAAACATGGGTCTTGCTTTGCCTGGCTTGGCTCTTTCTCAGCAGCTCTATCTTTCGCTCAAGGCTCACGGAGAGGGGAATTTGGGCGTCCAATCACTTATCTTGATTCTCGAGCGTCTTAACAACATTTCACTAGAGCTTGCAACTTCTTTACCACGTTCGACTTCTTAGAATCAGGTATTTCTTAGCTATTTATGTTTCTTCTTCTCTCCTATCTAATGGATTCTTCTCTGTGCTGGTGGTGAGGTTTGAAATTAATTATAGTTTCTTTTGGGTTTTGCTTGCTTTATGGCTTCTTCAGTTCATCAATCAACATTTTATACTGGAAACAATATGATAATGATGTTTAGAGTACTCAATTCGTTGTTTGTTTGAAAGAGTCCATCTCCACCTGCGTCTATATCTGTAACTCTCTTTGGTGTGAATTCCTGTTGGGACTGTCTCTGTAAGTTTTGCCAATCAGATGTATGAAGTACATCTATACGTATTTTTGTAAATAAATCAATTAAGCAAAGTCGTTGAGATAGGAGCATTTGAATAAGAAATCAGGCATATTTGCAAGCTCCAGTTTCACCTGGAATCAGCTGAAAATGTAGTGATTCTCTTTGTGAACTAATCGATACTTATGGCATGAGTAGCACTTTGCTTCTCAATTTCTTTTTGTTTCCTATAACTCTTGTATTAACAGGTTCCTTTACATACTGTTAATATGATCTAAAAACAAAACCAAGCTTCTTTACATGCTGAATTGCTTACAAAGAAAGGGAGAAGATGCCTTACAAGTTCTGTTACATACTATCAATATGATCAGAAAACAAAATCGCGTAACTTCAGGCCATCCATGGTGCACCCTGCCTTGTTCCCCATTCCTTAATCCCCTGTAGTCTGTAATGCCAAAAAAAAGAAAAAGCTTCTTTACATTTAGAGTTATATCCAGTCCAAAAACTTATCAAAATCAAATTTCACGAGGACCATTATTTGGTTTCCACAATCTCATGACAAGTAGTCAAAAGTAGTCAAGGTGATTCTCGGACTTGTCACTCAAATTACAGGCTTAAACAGGCTAGTTGCTAATTGTATGAGTTAGCAGAGATCTTGTTGCACGGCCTATGAAGTTTATATAGTGTCTCTCCATATAGCTGATTGAACTCACAGAGTTCAGCAATGAAATGGTGTATCAGACCACTTCAACTATGCCATATGTATGAATTGTGTTTACCGAGTAATATGCATTTGATCGGTCACTGTATCGCTCACTGTACATCACAAGTACTGGGTAGCCACTAGTTTCTTGAAATGTATGCTATTAATAAGATACATATTAATGCATGGGTACTTCTACTGGGGTTCAGCAGGAACTGCGCTATGATTGGTTATCGGAGATGGGAGGGAAGTTTCAATATTTCTTACAATGCAATAATCACATTTATCAGAAAAGAAAAGGGGGTAGCCAGATGGAGAATGAGATTGTCAATTCACTTGAACATTCATAATAATACTTATTGATGTCCTTACTGATCAATTATCATGACAATAACTCAGAACATTCAGTGGAACCTGGGTTGTATAATTTTCCTGTTCAGATGCCATGCTTCCGGTCATATTTTTTTTTTGGATCACACAGCCTTAGTGACAAAAGTGCACAGAAAACAGAAACCTGTTTGATGAAGAAGAATGGACAGTCCTAAAGATAGCATTTGAAGGCAATTGGAGACAAGCCAGAGAGAGAGAGTCCATTGATCCATTCATATTCTTTTTAGATCCATCTTCTCTCTGCTCAAAGCTTTGGTAGATAATTCCTTCACTATTGAGTTAGAACGTGCAGAGGATTGCCATTGCATGAGGTGTTTATTATTATTAGTAGCCCCCAAGTTTATTGAGTAAGCAGTTTTACTTTCAGTCTTTCACATTAAGAAATGGTGTGCCGTCCACATGGATCTGTTTCCGATCTAGCTAATATGTTAATAAATAGAATCGTATTGCTGAAAACCAGTGTTCTCGAACCGTCCAGGTTATTCTGACTGTTTGGCCTGAGAACTGTCTAGGCAACAGGTTCCATTTTACCTTAAACCTCGTCCTTAGTAAAAAACTGTTGAATTGGTCAGTGATCCACTGACCTGGGTGGTTGAACCACTAATATACTTGACCCGTTTTACGGTTCTGGTTCGAGATCGGTTTTTAAAACCATGCTGAAAAGCCCTTGGCAAACAAAATGAAAATTTTCCCATATTAATGATCTTCAGATCAGTGTGGGGTGGGAACTAGAAGTTTTTACCCGGGTTGGAAGTCGAAGGATCCATTGGTCTTGAGCAGATCTCGAAGTCTTGTAAATGTGAATGTGAAGGGCACCGAATTTCTTAATCGATAGGCTTCAAGTTTCTAAGAATATGATTTCTTATTTTTTCAGGCAGAGTGTTGGATGAAATAGTTACTTTTAGCTTACTAATTTATTCTACACAAGGCAAGTATAAGTTAACTCTTGGCCTCTTGCTATTGTTGTACATACTTGTCCTCCAAGATTATGATTTTTAACATCCTCTAATCTCCAATAACCCAACGATAGCAAATGGGTTTTAGTCAACTAACCAAGTAAAGTCGTAACAATATTATATGCCCAAAATCCAAATGATGCATAAACCTAATTCTAGATTGTTTGAGTAGAATACATCTAACAGGGATGACTGGATTGTGTACCGGCAAGCATCTATTCATTTGTGAATCACGTCTTCGCATGGCTGATTGCGTAAATGCCTTTAAAGTAGAATATGTGAATGCAATATTCTTATTCATTCTACTTAATACCTGTATTGTTTGTCGGGTTTGAATGCACATTATTTAGAAGGCAAAGGGATAGCATTTTAGAATCTGGATTCAGCCTGCAGTTTCTTTCTATACTACTATGTCTCGACTGAACCAGTTTCGACTTTCGACTGCAGTTTCTACACTATTTCAATTTCTCTCCTTCCATGAAAGCTCTCCACTGAAGGAGCGAAAATAAGCTGAAAGCTGAAACTCTTTGTCAACGAATGAAGGATAAACAAGGAAAGGATATACAAGGATGGAGCCAGCTCCATGCCCATGTGTATCCGGATCCTAAAACAACTACTGCCAAAAGGGTTACGTTTAGGCCGGCTTGATGTTAAACAATGACCCTTTATATATATGCAAATCTTCTGGTGCTTGACTGCTGGTTAGGTTCGGGTTCAAGCATGGACCAGGTGGTTCCAGTTAAACTATCCTAGCTATAGAGATGTCTATTTGACCCACCCCCGTCAGGCACTTCTTTACAGGTTTTCTTACCATTGGTTGGGATTTGGAGCGGGTTCGGGAAAATCCAAAATTCTAAGGACCGGGGATGGGGCAAGGATGGTATTTGTCCACCCTGCCCCGATATATGTCTGTGGAGGTATGTATGTACATGTATTTTAGCAATAAAAATGTATAATTATTTTTTAGATTTAATATGTGTATATATAAATATTATTTTATGTTTTACTTATATTTTTAATTCAGGTTTTATTTTTTTTTGTAAAAAGCGCAACAATTGAGATTTAAGGCCCAAAAAGGGATTTTTGGGTGAAAATAGTGGGGTAAGGTGCCTTGGGCTTTTTGGGATGCATAGATCTCGAAAAAATATCCAAAATAAAAAAAGATCACCCCAATCAGACATCTAAGTGTAAAGTTATGACCTCCAGAAGTTTGCACATGCATCGAGTGTGCAACCCATGACCCGATGACCGGGTTGAATGGGTCAACCACCTAAGTTGGATGCTTTTTGATCAAGTCAATGGTTATTGACCAAATGACAGGTTTCATGCAAACCAAACCCAAAATCTTGACTGAATGCCCATTCAAACAGTTCAACCGATTAGATCAACAACAAGTTGAAAAACATTGAATTTATTAGGCATGTGAGATAGATTA
This sequence comes from Nelumbo nucifera, assembly GCF_055504915.1. Classification (NCBI taxonomy): domain Eukaryota; kingdom Viridiplantae; phylum Streptophyta; class Magnoliopsida; order Proteales; family Nelumbonaceae; genus Nelumbo; species Nelumbo nucifera. The sequence continues at coordinate 6,512,170 of NC_142654.1, read as the reverse complement.
GGAGATGTTTTAGATGGAGGTGATAATTTAGGGAAAATTTTAGGAGAGGAGATGATTTAGGTGAGAGAGAGAGAGATTTTAGGAAAATATGGGTGTTGAGGTGGTTGGTAAGGTAAGAGTGTTAGGCTGTGTTTGTTTGAGGTGTAAAGGCAAAACTCCATCAGTGTAAAAGAAAACTGGTCCAACATGTAAGTGCAAAACATGAACCGGATAGATGCAGCTTTTACATTGTTCTGCGTTTGGAAGAATAGTGTAAAACATCAGCGTATTTTCTGTATGCATTTGGATGAACAATGGTGTAAAACTACATCCATGTATTAATGACAAATAAGATTGCCAACACTATAGTAACTAAGAGATGGAGCAACAATAATTAATTATACATTTATTTCTGTTGCTGTTGTTTTTTTGGAGCTTCCTCCCATACTTTCTGTGACAAATTCGTCACAGACCTTGGTGAGGGAAGATATCATCGGAAGCTCCCCAAGAGGTCCACAAAACATATGCCTAGTCAGGGTATCGGCCTTGAAAATCTTTAGAGAAACGAATGAACCATGAATGCCTAAAAATGGAATTCTGCAATAGAAAGACTTTGTATCAAGCGTCTTGGTAATCCTAGTAATTGAATATTTTGGGTATTCTATCAATAGGCTTGGTGATGAATTTTGGCTTGCTTGCATCACCCCAGGTAGATAGAGAGATGAACTTTACTATTACTAGCATGGAATAAGCTAGTTTAGTTTTATTTGGATCTCTAAAGTAGTGTTGAATTCGTGCAGATCCTGTATGAAGAAGAATTTCTTCATAATACTTATAGTCCTTATTTCGACCACAGAGAGTGAAATGATGCCCATCTAAAATGGAGAGGGCAAGGTGCTAAAGAGCTCCTTCTGGGTTGACATGAGTGGAGACGGCGGTGACTTCTTCTAATGAGATAGTTACTACGAAATATGATGAATTAGGCATGTACTGCCTGGAATTAGCATCTTCCATTGCGGGAGATGGATCCCTAATTAAGGGAGACATTAATGGGGACTGATTACTCCTTGAACTTGCTCCGATCTCATAATTAAATCTTGGATTGGACTCATTAGTCCTTTTAGGGCGCCTGAAATTAGGATTTAGAGGAATACAAAGTCTTCTGTTGGTCATCTTTAATTAGATAACCTTGCAAGAATTCCCTGATCAAAAAATCTAGCAAAGCATTTTCAGATCCTTTAATATATTTAATATCAAAATAAAAAACCGACAAAATAGCTTGCCATCTAGCAAAAATTTGTTTTGAAACCAGGTTTTTCACATCATTTTCCAAAATCTCTTTGGCTGATTTGCAATCAATTTAAAGAGTGAAATGCTGGTTTATTAAATCACTTTGAAATTTAGTGATGCAAAGGACTATGCTGAGCTTTTCTTTTTTGGCAGTAGAGTATTTTCTCTAGGTATTATTCCGGGTTTCTGAGGTGAACCGGATTATCTCATCTTTTCCATCTCTTCTTTGTTTTAGGATTCCTCCATATCCTATTTCACTGGCATCAGTTTCCACTATCTTAGGGGATTTTGGATGAGGAATGTTAAGGCAGGGAAGGGTTTTTACCCTTTGTTTAATCTTTCTCACTGATTGAGTGAACTGTTCGCTCCATTCTAGAGGGTTTTGCTTCAGTATTTTTTCGAGTAATTGGCGGTCTTGGGCTATTCCTCTATAATAGTCTGCTACATAATTTAGACTACCTAAGAATCTTTGAAACTGGGTTTTATCTTTGATCTCGTCAGGGAATTTATCAGCAAACTCTATCACTCTTTGGATGGGTGCTATTGTTCCTTTAGATATCTAAAATCCTAAAAATCTAATCTCTATTTGGAAGAGTTTCATTTTCTTAGCAAATGCTGCTAATCCATTTTCTTTCATCACCCGGAGGAATATATTCAAGTGTTTCTAGTGGGCATTTATAGATGAAGAATAGATCAATACATCATCAATATATACTATTATGAATTGAGTATAGGGAGTGAATATTTCATTCATAATTCTTTGAAACTCAGATGGGGCGCTTTTTAGCCCAAAAGGCATTACATTCCACTCATAGTGTTCGAAAGGCACTATGAATGCAATCTTATATCTATCATTTTCTTCTATTATAATCTACCAATAACCTGATTTTAAGTCGAATTTTGAGAATATTTCTGCGTCATTTAGGCGGTTCATCAGATCCTACGTATTAGGAATGGGGTATCTAATCCATCTTAAAGCTTTATTGAGGGGTTCGTAATTTATTACGAGTCTCGGTACTCCTCTTTCTATTTTTGCTACACTTTCTACATAGAAAGCAGGGCAGCTCCAAGGGGACTTGCTTGGTCCAATTAGACACTTCCCCAATAAATCTTGGATTTCTTTCTTAGAGATTTTCAATAATCTGTTATTCATTTGAATTGGTATGGATTTTGTAGGAATTTTTTATTCTCTAAAATCTTTTTCATATGGCAATTCTACTGTATGATTTTTCCTATACCAAAATGCACTAGGCGTTTCAGCTCAAATTTCCTATAGGTTTTTGACAAAACTTATAAGTAACCGGAATTTCTCCTATTATTGTCGTGATTCCTGAAGAATCAATTTGGCAAGGAATGATGAATAACAAGAAGGGAGTACCCAAAATGACTTCTTTTCATAGATCTTTTACCATAAGGAAAGTAGACTTTAGACAAGTTCCTTGATTGCAAATATGGGCTGCCGGAATCTTTATTTTATTTCAAACTTCCTTCCATCCGCAACATTAACTTGCTGGGATGTTTTCTCAAAGTATCTAGAAGGCACAATTCCTTCTCTAATACAGTTAATATCTGCGCTTGAGTCTATTAAGGCTATTACTGAGAAATTGTAATCTTTGATTCTGATGGTAATTTTAGAATACCATTTTTGGTATTTAATTTCTTCTGTAGAGTATATAAACTCTCCATCGTTTCCGACAAACTCAACAGAAACCTGTTCTGATGATTTTTCTGATTGATTATCCCAGAATTTTCCAGCTTCTAATTGGCCGACCCTTAATTTGAGGGTTTTTAACTCTCTTTTGAGTGGTTGACTTCTTCCTGTAAACCTTGTATTGTAGGGGGTCGAGAAGTTTCTACTTGAGACCTTCTAATCAGTTCTCTATAAGAAATTATATTCTTTTCATCCAACAGCTATTTAGGTTTCTCTTTGTTGGTTCTTTTAGCTCTACTTTGTAAGGCTATTAGCAAGTATTTTTTCTTTGATTCCTTATTAGGAATTTCATTAAGTTTCTCTAAAATATATTCTTCATCTAAGGTTAATACATTGAATTCTTCTGACTCTTCCTCAGCAATATCTGTTTCACTCTTTCATGTGCATATATCATTAGCACAACATTATTTTGGAGAGGTAGAAGATTCTATTGTTGAGACTTCTGGCTCTCCTTCTTCGTCTAATTCATTGAGTTTCTTGGTGGTGTTTTTATTTTTAAAACATTTGTTAGCATAATGGCTTTTTTGCCCGCATTTAAAACAAGTTGGGGCTGCTAACTTTCTAATCTTAGCAAGCCTTTTAGGGTTCTTATGGGGCTTTTTTTTTCCTTTTTGTAGAAGTTTATTTTCTTTTTCTTCTGAACTATCCGAGGACCAGGGTGTTCAGAAGCCATCTCAAATTGATAGCAGAAGTCTCCTAATTCTCTTTTAGAATTAAGTTTTTCCTTCTTGACTTGTATCTTTAGATGCATATTGTTACATACTTCTAGACCTATTTGGTTCACTACTTGAATCAGATATCCATAGGAGTAGTTGGAGTACAAGATTCTACCACCTCCTATTTTCCTAAGGTAGTTCCTAACCTTCCCAGTAAACATCGGTGGGAGTCCAGAGATAAATTGTTCTTTCCAGAAATCCTGTTTGGAGTTGGTCAATCTATGTACTTTGGACATGAATACATCTTTGTACCATCTAAAATTAGATAAGGTTTTACATCTGAGATTTATTAATTGTTCTCTTATTCTTTCCCACATATTTGATGAATTTCCTATGAACTGACTTAGGATGTTAAGGATTAAATTCATTATTTATTTTTAGTTTACAACATAATTTAACTTTCAGGTTACAAAATAATTATTATTTATTATTTCTATGATTTAATTATTATTTATTTACTTTTTAGTAATTTTTATATTTTTTCAGTAATTACCATAATATTATTATTTAATTATGGAAAACAATATTTAATTTTTTTATTAATGTTAATAAGTAGTCGATAAACATAATTAGCTAACATAATTAATTATTATTTAATACTTTCATTAATTTTCATTAAATATTTTGAAAATAATAGCTAATAAGCATAACTTGATTGACATAAAAGTTTGAGGTAATAAATGATAATTATTTATTAACTAACATAATTAATTATTATTCAATAATTTAAATAAAATTTTCAATGATTATAGACAATCATTAGTTTAGTAAAAATTTAATAAAATTATTATGATTTATTTATTATTTGTTATTTATTTATTTTTCAGTAATTACCATATTTAATTACGGAAAATAATATTTAATCTTTTTATTAATGTCAATAAATAGTCAATAAACATAATTAATTATTATTTAATACTTTCATTAAATATTTTGAAAATAATATCCAATAAGCATAACTTGATTGACATAAAAGTTTGAGGTAATAAATGATAATTATTTATTAACTAACATAATTAATCATTATTTAATAATTTAAATAAATTTCAACAAGGATTAAAGTATTGGTGTCGAGTATCGCATCAGACCACTCAAATACGGATATGCTTTGAGACAGTGGAATGCATAGAAATCATAAAATCTTATTGATAATGTATCAATTAAGAATCCTATAACATATTATATATATTTTTTACAAATTAATACATGCATAAAGTTATTATTATGTTATTTTCTTTTGAATTTCAAGACACAAAACATATGCAACTATTATACATGAATTATTATATTGATTATTTTCTATTTTATTATTTTTAATTTTTAGTATTAACCAAAAGTTAACTAAGAATTAATTCTCAAATGTTTAATTAACAATATTTTTATTTTTGTAAATAACAAACATGTTATTATAAAATGTAATTAAAATATCAATTAAAAATTTATAAAAAATGTATAACATTAAATTAAAATATATCAATTATATTAAATTTTCTAAGATACACATCATATACAAATTCATAATTTTTAACTACTAAAATAATTATTGCATTATTAACATATTTCCATAAAATTTGAGATAAAATATCATTTTTATATAAATGCAGAATAATGGATTTGGAAAATTCAATTTATATTATATTCTTGAGTATAATAAAATATTTATTTTTGTAAATAATATATATACTTTTATTTAATTCAAATTAAAATAGTAATTAATAATTTAATCTATTATTAAATAATATATATATATATACTTTTTTTTGTAGAAGATTAGAAACCATTTTTTATATAAATGAGGATTTAAAAAATTATTTATTCTAGTAGTTTACAAAATATTACTTTTGAATATTATTTTTTTATTGAGTTGGACAAAAATGTATGTTATTTGTCCACATTTCATGTGGACACTAGAATTGATAAAATAATATTCTATTTCACTTGTTGTCATAGTGTGAAATGTGGTTTTGGTGAATTAAGAGTGTGGATAAGGCTTTAGTGCTAGGTGCTTTGGGTTTGAATCACTCTAATTGCATTTTTTATAACTAATGCGCGAATAGAACGACGTTGATACATATTGGTGCATATGGCCGATACAACATGATACAGGCTGATACAAATGTTTATTGCTTTGATACGTGTGACTTAGGGGATACAGATTTAGTTGTAGCGTATCTTGCATCCCCTCTGGCCGATACAATATTTAAATCCTTGATATCAAATGGAATTGTCCATACTCCATGTGTCACAATTCTTATAGGCTTTTCATTGTTACTCTAATTTTGTGTTTTTGTTAGGGTTTCTAAACAATAGAAAAAACATTAAGGCTGCATTTGTTTTTGGTGTAAATATGAATTAGTGTAAAACTTCACTCCCAGTCCGTATTTGTTGGCCTTTTGGTTGGAGTGTAGTTTTATATCGAAATTTGGTATAAACTCTACTTATCGATAAAAATCAATGTAATTATTTACATTGATAATCACACTTTTCAAAATTATAGCGGTTCACTTTTATATCAATAAATATTTACACCAAAAACAAGCGTAGCTTAGGGGGTGTTTGACAACATTAATGATTTTGTTTTTTATTTTGAAAAACAAAACAACCATGTCGTTGAACCACCCCAATTAAAGTGATGTTACTTCAAGTTTAAACTCATTTATAACCAATCCGACCAAGTCCAATGTGAGTCCATTACAAATGGACTAGGTCCAATCAAATCCAATGAATATTTTGGACCATTTTGGGCTGGTCCAATTCAATGTCTGGACCATCCAATATGTTCAAATTTATTTTAATTTAGATTAATTCTTGATGAAGGATAATTTGTTCCATCAAATGATGTGACAACACGTGGAGTGACAGAACAATGTGGTGACACCTCGGCGACCTCGGTGACCTCAGCGATTCCAGTTACCTCGCACACCTTTGGTCACCCAGCTAGACCAAGGCTCAAATAGCTCAACTATATGCATTGATATGCCGATGTGCCATGTAACCTCCATCTAGAAGCAAGTTAGTTGTCTTCAATCTCTTTGAGATCTTGATACAACGTTAATGGAGTTTATCTTCTCCCCGCCCGATTCGGATGGACTTAGATAAGCCTTATCAACTTATGCAGAGTTCATCTTCGGGTGTAAAACCAACTCCGAACTAGATGGGCCGATGATCTCAGACACGCATCGTGAGGCTCACGGCAGCTCACTTATATAAAGGCCTTGCTTCTAGTCTCACAAGGTACACACGACTCAACTCTCTGAATTCTCTTGCAATCTAGTTTTCAACTCTCTCAAAACCTCCAAATCGCTAACTTAAGCATCGGAGTGCCCACATCGGGTAAAACACCCTAGATACTCTGACATACTTGCCTAGTAGCTTGACTTAGTGGCTTTAGTAGCCCAACATCCGAGCTATCCAAATCGCACTCCATCAATTCTAAACCTAAGCCTGGTCCATTAACACCTATATTCTTATCTTCTATCAATGGACTAGATATTGACTCAATCCAACCCAATCCAATATAAAAAACATTATGGATGAACCAAGTTCAATCCAATCGAATAAATATTTCGGACCATTAAGTTTAGACTGGTCCAATTCAATATGTCTTGTTGGTCCGTCCAATCCATCCAAATTAATTTTGATTTAGATGGGTCCAATCCAAAACCAGTCCATTGACACCCCATGTACACTAAAATGAAATTGTTTACCTGAAAACCCATTATGCTCTTTGTGACCCCTCACCTCTCTGATCCTGAAGTTTAAGGCAAAGGATTTCATCAACCCACTAACCAAAAAAAATGGGGAGAATTCATCCCCCAAGCTTTAGTGGACAAAATTACGATCATCTATATCCCTTCTCAAGATCAAGAGGATGAGAGGGTGTGGGGATGGAGTACAACGGACTGTTTAACAGTAAAATGTGCTTATGATTCGTTAAGAAATGACCAAAGTGTGGAATCGAATATATTAGGCTATTTTTGGTGTGAAGGAAAAGGTAGGGAAAGGAAGGGAAAGATGAAGAAACTTTTACAAACCTTGTATAAATTTTCCTGCCTTTCCCTCCAAACCAAACATAGCCTTAAGTCTTATCAAACAGTCAAGAAAATTGAAATTCTATTGCCCAGAGAAATTGAAAATCTTCCTCTAGCTAACTTCTGACTCTAAACAAAATCCCCACAACAACGAAGCTCCTAGAAAAAGGCAAAACCTTGCAACCCGATCGCCCTTTCTGTTGTGAGGTAGAGGACATGGATGACTTAGTAGCTAATTAAGAGGCCGGTAGTCGTGCAAGTTTTGGAGACAAAAGAGAACCCTTATCCTCCTAGACTCCATGGACTCCCTAAATTGGAACTTAATAGATTGGTGGAAGAGGTCAACCGATTAAGGACTAACTAGATAAAAAGACCCCAATTTCCACCTTTTGGAAGAACCTGAATGAAAAAATTTTCAATAATAAATCGTTTTCGCCTTCCCAATTAACAACCAAGACATGGGACTTCACGAAAGAATTCATAGAAGCTAATACTACTACCATCACCATCACCCCCAGCGAGAAAGCCTAGCCTTCCAAAAAATCTACGCTGTATTAGATGGGTAGCCCCACAGTCACAGGATAAACTTTGATTGATGCATCGGTGAAAGCAAATGGAACCTCTGCTCCTTTGGGTGCATCAGTAGTTGTTGCTGAAATGTGGGAAGCTAACAAGCTACCCCTTCAGGTCCAAAAAGAGCCCGTTCGTTACCATTGAAGCAGACTCCTTTCTCGTCATCATCAACACTAATGCATTAGCTGATTGGTTAGCCAGTAAAGGTGTGGATCGTGAGCATTCCCTTGTAGTTGTAGCCCCCTATCCATATCCAGTGATTGTGAATAAAATTATGAGAATGACGGCTTAGCCCAGAGTTAGAATTTATAGGCTCAAAGTACTGTTGGGGTAGGTGCCAGTTTAGAATTGATGCCGATTAACGGGCGGGTGTTAGTGTATAAAGTGTGGGTTATTGACATTTTGAATGTTTATATCTCTGCAGTGGAAATTAGAAATCTGCATTGGGCCTATTTGTACTTTTTCGAATATAATTTCATCATCTTATGCAGCAGACCGAGCCCTCTTCCTCTCCGGCTCTCCTTCGGTGGTGTGTTAGTATAGCTGTGGTTTAGTGGGTGTTTGGCATCGATGCCATTTTCTGAAAAAACGGTGCTTCAAACAACACCATCTTGTTTGGTACCATTTTTCTAGAAAAAACATTGTTTCAGACTATGCCTTGGAAATTGAGAAAGTGTGGTCTGGAGATGTGATATCATCCTGGACATTGGATGATATAGATCAATATTGAAAACATTACTGCCAGCATTGGTATCAAATAAAACTAGTGTTATTTTCTCAGAAAATACCTATATAACAGTACCGGTTCCAAACAAATTCCCAGAACCGATGCCAAACACCTACTTAAGTTTTTATTTCCTTCCTTTCCTGGTATCTTCCTGACTTATTGAAAAAACAGTCACCGTCATTTGTTCACAATAAGATGAGAATAGCTTTTAGATAAAAATAAAAAAGGCTGGCTATTATCAATTAACAAAAAACTCCAATATAAGGATCAGTAGAGGAGACTGCATGATTGAACCATACACATCCAGGTAGAAAATAGGTGGACCAAGCGAAACTGATCTTTGAGCAATGTAATTGAAACTCTAAAAAGAGGAAATTACTATGGTCAAAACAAATATTAGTTCAACATTTCTACAACTTTGAGTCTGGATTAGGCACTTGATGGTGGCTGTGTTAGGGGTAGGGGTGGACTCATGCTAGCTGACTCGAATAGCTAACTATTTGAGTTTGGCTTGTCAAGAAAATATGAGGTTTGAGCTCGGTTCAAGTTAGAGATTTGAGCTTGAGTTTGACTCGAGTCAAAAGCTTGTAAATTCAAACTCGACTATGAGTCAAATATTTTATAAAACTAAAAAATTAATTTTATTTGATATTTAAAAATTTAAGAATTATAATAATTAGTTATTATTATATATAAAAATAATATATATATATATATAACATTTTATTATATATATTATTTTCTATATATATAATATTATATATATCACTATAAGAAAGTTGGACTTTGGCAACAGTCGATTGATCACAGTTAGAAATAGTTGTTGCCAAACGCCAAACTTTAGCAACAATTGGTTAACATTGTTGCTAAATTAGGAATTGGCAACAGATTTTAGCCAACTGTCGCAAATTATTTAGCCAATTATTCTTTTAACAACACCTGATTAGAATTGTTGTTAAACCAATGTATGGACAACAAGTCTTATCCAACGGTTGATAATTGCATATCAAGTGTTGCTATGTTTTTTTTTTTTTTTTTAACTTTAACAACTCTCAGAAAAATCATTGTCATAATGATATTTAAAACATCAACAACTAAGGTAAAGAACGATTAATATGGCAGCCATAAAAAATATAGAAGAATGTAAAAAAAAAAACGCTTTTAGGGTTCTAGAACTTTTATGACATATATATATAATGAAACAAGAACTTTCAATCAAATCAACTAGTATCATATAATAAATGTGGTAAACAATTAGTTGGTTATTAAATTAAAGAGGGGTTTTGAGTGGCCAAAGTCCTTCCTATATATACCATGTCTTTCCACATATATTTTCCCTAATTTTATTAATTTGTTTTATAATTAACCCATGATCCAATGTTTGATTTGAACATTTCAATGGTTTAAATAATAGAGTCGACAATTTATTTTCCATCTCAATGGTTTTTCCTATAACATTATGCGATAGCGTAATTGGATCTAAAATTGTGATAAGTTTGCATCAAACAATGGTTTAAAACATTGATACATAGTACCTTTAATTAATTAACCCTAAACATACAAATATTTCAATGTTAAAATATCAATAGAACATTATTTAGAGAGCTCGTAACAATTAGTCAATATGATAAAAAAAATTGGAGGCAATCCACTAGCTAATTTGTTGGTTAGGCTTTAAAAATTGATCAGCTAAAAACATCTTCCATAATTGGGCAACTCCAAAACTAATAAACTAGTCTTGATTTCATAAAACTAGTTTTTTTATTCTTTTTTTAACTTTTATACCAACTTCTAGATTAGGTCATAACTTTCCACTCAGATTGGATTGGGGTGATCTTTTTATTTGTTTTTCAAATTTGAATAACATTTCGCAATTGATATGCATTATCAAGGGGCCAAAGGCACCTTGTCCTACTATTTTTACAAAAAAAAAATCCTTTTTGATTAAGGTACTAGCCTTGTTCATGAGATGGGTTCGAGTCAGACTTTGTCTCTATATTAATAAAACATATTTAGGCCCAAGCTCGAGCTTGACCCAACCATTGAGCCTCAAGACCGACCCTTGTATAAAGCCTAAAGCCCAATTGAGAAGTTGGGAAAGAAGTTTTTTTTTATTGAACAACAAAGCTGATTTATTTATGATAAGTGACCACAACCCCCCCCCCCCCCCCCCAAAAAAAAAAAAAAAAAAAAACTAAAGGATATCACTATATGATAATTTGATAAAAAAGAGAAGAAGAATAAATAAAAAGTATATACTATAGATTTTTTATTATATAAAATATATTTTTTAATTAGTTTCAATTAGTGTTTTGAACTTGTCATTGACCCGAACAATTGAACCATTCAAACCATCACCCGATCAAGATTCTAGCTCTGGTTCGAGTAGAACCCAAAGAAGTGCCAAAAACAATTGATTTTGTTAAAAACCATTCGACCCAAATGGTTTGACTGTTGACCCGGTTGACTCGGTAACTAGGTTGTGGTTCGAGAGGCCATAAAACATATATCGTATCTAAAACATAATTATACATTATTTATTGATAAAATATGTACTTGTGTGTGTGTGTGATCCAATTATTGAGAACTTACATCTGAACTCGATCAGATTTAAGACTTGGAATCGAATTCGAATCTTAACGGACTCAGATTGGATTCAGATTTAATCCAACTTCGCTATAACTTTTTTAAAATATTAGAAAATTTAATTTTTTTATTTTCAATTTATATATAATAAATTAATATAAATATAGCATACTAAATTTATTATATATATAAATTCATATATAATATATAGACTATATTTTTATAATTTTAAATATAATTATATAAAATTTATATATTAAAATAAATAAATAATATAATATAATCGGATTTGGATTTTTATAGGATTGGACGGGGTCAAATCCGAATCTGATCCAATTATTAACCGGATGTAAATTATAACATCCAAATTTGATCTGATTACATAAATACATCATTCGAATCTGAGATATTTGGATTAGATGTTAGGTCGGGCCTCAGATTTTTGGGTACCATTCATAGGCCTATATAAGTATATATATATTATATATATATATATAAAGACACTGGGTTGGTTTTTTATACACTGGTTTTAATGTTTTAAAAACACACATGAAACTAGAGTCACTTTCACCACTAGTTTATGGGTCAGCTATTCGATCGTCTAGTTCGAACGAACGATCCACTCCAAATTTAAAATAAAAAAATAATTAAAATATAAAAATAGCTAAAAACCATTGCTTGTGACGAATGGGTCAAAGGCTCAATCGCGTGAGTCGACGAGTCATTGACCAAGTGAACGATTTTTGGCCAAAGAACGGGCTGGGAGTAAAATGGAATTAGTTGCATAGATGGCTCCCAAGCCGAATGGTCTGACCGTCTGAGTCAACGACGGTACAAAAACACTGATTAGCAAGTTTTTTAAATCGACCCGGACAACGAACCGGTCAAGGGTCCAGTTCCCAGGTTGAATGGTCTGACTGTTTGAATTTTAAAATATAAAAAGTGGTCAAAACCATTGAACGGTTCAGCCGCCTGGGTCAGTGGTTTGCTGACCAAATCAATGTTTTTTTGGCAAAAATTTGGTTTGGGGAAAACCGAAACCGGTCACCTGACCGTTTCCCAGTTTTTCCGATTTGACCATCCGGTCTGGTCCGATTTTGAAAACCATGTTGATTAGATTAAAAAAAAATGTTTCTAATTTTTTAAAGGAAAATAATTATTTGTAATTACTCATTGCAACTTTTCTTACTAAATTAATTCTTGCTAATAAAATCAATTAAAAAATTACCTTTTCCCACACTTTTACGTTTTATTCTATTCCCTCCATATTGTATCCCAATTTTCCCTCCATTAGTTTTCAACCTCGGGTAGAACGTGAAGGCTCACGACTCCAACTTCGAGTAGGTTTCAATCACTTCGAGTTCGACTTGAACCCGAAAGATCAGAAATCATTTTCTCCTTTGCACTTCTACTACTCACTTGCTATTCTCTTTACTTTGTTCTAATGGTTTTATTCAGTTTGATGATACACAGGTTAGGCTCTCTTTGTTTTTCTCTCTATTATTCTATTGGTTAGTTGTTATAGGATTTCATCATTATTTTCTATAGGGTTTTCTCTTTCTTCTAACATTAGGTTTTGTAAATTTGTGGTAACCGATCAAGATAGACAAGGGGCTATAAGATAAAATAGTGATTTGAAGATAAACCTCCAGTCAGAGTCGTCGCAGTGGTGATTTGAGGTAAGGTTTCTGCATTCGAAATGTTTATGCGTCTCTTTCTTTATTTTGCTGGAAAGTTTTGAGCAAGCAACTAGTAATGAATTCCATGACAGAGAGGTTATTATAGTCAATATAACCATCAATCAAAGTTGGTGTTGTCGAATTACACTTTTATTTCTGTTGTTGAAGATAAGCATTCACGAAGATGGTTTATCTATTCAATAACACTGTTGTTAGTCTATTCCTGTTGTTCTTATGAGTATGGCTTTTATTTGTTAACGCACAGGCTGCTAGTAAGCCTTCTTTTTTTTTTTTTTTTCGAAGAATATAGAAAAGCCAAGCATGTTCCATTTGATACCTGAAACAATCCAATCCATTATCTATAAATTGGTTGAACATTAACTTCTAGGTAATAATTAATGATTAAATATTGTTAAAGTATGTCCTTATAAAAAAAAAAAAAGATTGTTAAAGTATGTCTCGTAGAAAAACCATGTCCATATGAACTGATTACTAGTCAATTACTACCATGATATCCAGTTGGAGTCATGATATAACATATACCATGTTGGCCATGATATCTAGCTGGAAACCATTCATTCCAAATATGACAGAGTAAGAGAATTTGAATTGGTTTTTTAATGGATTGGAGTCACTAGACTGGGATATAATCAAACTAATCCAAGTAGAAAAAGATATATATATATATATATATATATTACTTTCAATCTATTAAATCTATAATGGATATCGGCATTCGAGGTTACTAGTAATGAGTTGGATTGGAATGGATTAAAATCCAATCCACTGACATCCTTAATGTTGACTATATTTTTGAAGAAATAAAGTAAAATGCATTCCACAAAAAATGTGCAGAATATAGAGGTGCAGCTCGTGTGTGGCCAATGGCTGTACAGGGGATTTTTATCCCTGATAAGAAAACAAGAAGTAAATACTTTCTAGAAAAAAAACAAAAAGTATTCTATCTTTGGACAAATAGATTAACACGAGGGGCTTATAAAAAAAAAGAAAATAGTTTAACATGAGAGAACTAGGCTCTCTTTTGTGTGTGTGTGTATGGACGGGGGTGGTGTGGTAGGAGATAGGTTGGGTACTCTGCTTTAAAGTGTAAAATACCCAGTTAGAACTTTGATGTGTATAGTAGTTTGTCAAATCTGTTTTAATCTGTAAAAGACAAATGTGCATTACATTGGGTCTATCATCTTCACCTTTTCATCATCATCATGATACTATGTGAAATACCATGCCCCACCTGATTCCGTTCATGATTCAACTTGGCTGGATTGAATCCATTATGTATAAGCAAATTATATCAAGTAGGTTGTTTGATTTTGAAGGTTCTATCTGGTTTTTGGTACAAATAGGTTCTATCTAGTTTTTGAAGGTTCTTCAGTTTATGTTTTTTCTCCCTTTTTATTTAAGATATTTACAAAAATTGATTTCCATATGCAATGCATGTTGTTGCTTCAAGCATTCTTAGGATTGATGGCCTTTAGATTTCTAATTAGAGATACAAAGGCTTTAGCTCTTGTATTATCCACTAATGACAAAAGCATTAAATCATTCAATTCAGCCACTTAAGCCATGATCAAACAGTCCCTGGCATTGTGTCTGGCTCACTTGTAAGTGAAGTGGTAAGAAGGTTTAAAGTCTTAATAGAACCTGTCAAGTCAGATTGGGCTAGGTGGGCACTCATACACCATGACACCCTCCCTGTTGTCTAGTCTACAGACAAGGAGTCTCTAGTCTACAAACAAGGAGTCAAGGACTTAACTTAATTTGATAAATTAGAAGGTAATGAAGTAATATGTGCACAAAGAGCATATGGACAAGTGTCAACCAGTGGGGTAGGTTGAACAACACCTTTGATACCTAATTGGCTTAGGGGCCTTTCTACAGTTATATGAATCACTGCAGAGGTTGACCTAGATAATTTGAATCAGTATCGAAGCTCTTATATTAAGCTTTTAGGTTGAACAACATCTTTAATACCCAATTGCTATATTTTGTGGTTAGGATAATAGATTTAAAAGTTAAACTGGGTCACATTGGAGTTGTATGTTTACCTTATGGTACTGTAAATAAAGCCAACCCTTTTCAGCCACACACCTCCCCTAGCCCACCGAGGTTTGACTTTACAATGAAGTGAATTCACTATAGTAAAACCCACAAATTAAATTTTATAACTTTTTTATAAAATATAAAAAATTATAAGAACCACGTTTGAGTAACTCGTAACTTCCTTAAAATTCCTAATAAAGAAAACTCTATTCATTAACTTTTCTTTGATATCTAAACAAACTATATTACTTAGGATAATGAAAGTATATATACAAATAGTTCCTCTAGAAATACCGGAGCATCAAACCATGTATTGGATAGTAACTATTCACCAAAATTGAGCCAACATATGTGCAGACTCATTAAATTAACTTCCTAAGGGATATACATAGTCACAAATCCAAGGGAGCGACAATACACACCTCATTAACTTATTAACCAAAAAAAAAAGTCATTCACTTCAGTTGTTTCAGCACCTAATAAGAGGAAATCAAACCAAGGGGGCGACAATACACACCTCAAGTGATTTATTTGAGGTAAGTTATAGTATCAAACATTTTTATGTATCTAGCTTTAATTATTATTCTTATTTTAAATAAAGCATTTACATGAATGCACAATGCAGGCTTGAGGTGGAAGAGGTAAACCAAACCGAGCAAAGCATACTATGGTTCATGTTTATGGTTCAAAGTCTTTTGCGCTTATAATTGAAATAAATTAAGTTAAATTTACATTTCTTAGTTGTAAACTTATAATTATTGTATGTTAAAAAATAAGAAAAACAAGCATCCAGAAAAAAAAGGAACTTACGCGAACAGAGATGTTTAGAGCCACATGTAAAAGAAAGAATGGAGATGTTCCAAATGAAGATATTGTAAGTATTGTCATTATAATATTATTATTTGTTAATAAATTTATGTATATGAAATTAAAGAAATCTTTTAAAGTTTATTTTATATTGTAGAGAAATTTAGATGAGATAGAGATGGATAGAGAAAGTTCACAAATTAGCAATGGGCATTAAGATGCTATTTCTTAAGTACTTGGTCTAGAGCATAGTGGGTATGTTCGATTGTTTGGATTTGGACCAACTTCATCAAAAGTTTGGGGCAAAAAAGGAGAAAATGATAGATTGAAAATGGAGAATGAGAAGTTACACAAGCAATTAGAGGAGGAAAGAGTGAAAAAATAACAATTGAAGACATAGGACCAAATGCAGTTGGTCATGACTTCGTTATTGGCTAATCTTGCTCAAAATGGAATTATTGACTTGTCAAATATCTTACGTGGATCAAATTCAGCATCATAGGTAATTTTTCTTGAGTAGATTTATTTTAAATTAAGTAGTTTTTTTTTAAGATCGTGATTGATAAAATTATTTATACATTATTTTTTTGTAGGAGAATAATAATGAGGGTGTTAGTGCTTCTGAAAATCAAACACTAGGGGACCAAATTTGATGAGAAAAAATTTCCATTGAGACTAGCATTTTTTTTTTTATTTAAGTGTTACTTTTTTTGTATATAAACTTTTTAATTCATATTTTTTGATGATTTAAATATATTGTCTTTAAGACACCAATGAATATATATTTATTGATGGATGGATTTAATGGATTTAAGATTATCTATTGATTGAATTGAATGAACAAATGAATGACCATAATAAATTATATATAAAATATGTTATATGGATGTAACATAATGAAATTAATATTGATAATAGTTCCAATTATGCGATCATTGGCAAGAATCGTATTACTTTTAAATACGTGCAAATTTTTTATTAACAACAATTTGCAAATTGTTTAAAATAATTAAAAATATTAATAACAACGGTTAAATTAATATTGACAACCATTTTTAATTATAACTAAATACAGTGAAGAGTAATTAATGAAATCGATAACAATTATTCACTTGTTAATTTAACAATAGTCTATAATTACTGTTGCTAAAATTATTATAGGCAACAATTGCAGAATTGTTGCTAATTGTATTTGCAACAATTGATTAGAATTGTTTTATCAACAATTCACAACAATTATATAATTGTCTTTATTGCAATGAGAATTGTTACAAAAGACAATTATAACCTATAATTGATCAATTGTTGTCTGCAAAAAAGTACTTTTTAGCTACAATCAATAGTAATTGTTTCAAATAATGTATATTGGGTCACTATTGGGTTTCATTGTTTCAAAAAGACAATCTTAGCAACAATTATATCGACAGTTGCTATACATCATCATTAGCAACAATTGATTGTAACTAAAAACTTTTAACCACGACACTATCAGTAATAGCCAACTTGGTTGTAACTAAAACCATTAGGAACAGTTTTTCAACATTTAGCATCAAAGTTGTGACTGTTGCTAAAGGCAAGCTAACTCGAATAACTTGTAAAAAGTTGGCTTGTGGCCACCCCTAGTTAGGCCTGTAAACGGGTCAAATTCGAATCGAATAAGGCTAGATTCGAATTCAAAGCCGATTATGAACTCTAATATTCGAATTCGGATATCAAATATTTCAATTTGAATTCGATTTCGATTATCAAATTAAATAATCGATTTTATTTGAATTCGACCGATGGCAGTGGTGGTCGTTGAGGCGGTGATGTTGGATTGTTGGCACTCTCGCAATTTTAGCTTGGGTTGTAGTCTTAGATACGAGACTACTGTCACTGGTGATGGTAGTGCAGTGAAGGAGAGATAGAGGAGAAGATGATTGTTGCCATTGGTGATGGTGGTTTCCATTGAGACTACTGTCACTCAACTGCTGTTATTGGCATTGCTATTGGTAATGGTGGTTTCCATTGAGACTACTGTCACTCAACTGCTGTTATTGGCATTGCTATTGGTAATGGTGGTTGCTTGGGTGGTGGCAATGCTGAATCGAGATTTGAAAGAGGAGAGATAGAGGAAAAGATGACTAGATGAGATATGAGAGAGAACTGAGGAGTGGCAGAGGATGAGGAGTGGTGGCCGGTGACCGGTACTTGACCGTCGAGTCATTGATGTGGCCAATGTGGTTGCTTGGGCGATGATAATGAAGGGAGGGTTAGGATTTGAAAGGAGATGGAGATTGGAGAGAGATACAGAGGTTTGAATGTTTCATGTTTGCTTGATTCAATACGAAATGAGAAAGGAGATTCGAAAATGGAGAATCTCAATTTTTTTAATTTATATATATATATATATATATATATATATATATATCAGATATTTATCGGATTGGATCAATAGCTATCTGAATTCGATTGAATAATTTAATCAGTTAAAAATTAATATTCGAATTCGACCGAATATCCAATTCAAAAATTTGATTCGATTGTTCAGAATCTTGGATTCGAATTCAAAAATTCAAATACCGTTTAGAGGCCTACGCCTAGTTAAAGGCTGTTTAATCAATAATAACACCCCACGTCATCATTCATGTGCTAAGTGAGTGGGTGTGGGGCATATATATATATATATATATATATGATCATCGATACGGGGTGTTGTTATTGGTTCAACAGCCCCTGATTTTTAAAAGGGTATAATTTTGCTCTTCAAAAAGAGTTCGACTATGCTACCGAAAAGGACATAATACTAGAAAAAGTTATAACAATAAACGGACATTATAAGAGTGGTAAGCGGGTTTTCATCAAAATTCGCAGACGTTATTTATTGCTCAAAGCATTTCCTCTATCATGCCTTGTGGCATCAACAATTCAACCAAAGCTTCAAAAAATAATTTACCCCTATATTCCATTAGGCTGTGTTTGGTTAGAAAAAAAAGGTAGGAAAACATGAAACCTATACAAGGTAGGGAGGGAAACCTTATCTCTACCTTTCCCTTCAATGAATTATCAATTATCCATTGCTATCACGTTAAAAAATAAAAGACAAAACTGTAACACACTTCTGTCGATTGGGCCATTAGTTTAGCCCAAACCCAAACGCTCGTAACTGGGTCCATTTCTTTGGAGTGTGACTGAATTGGGCTGGGTCTAATATTTGGTAGATGGAAAGTGGAGCACGTAGATCTTCTCTGTGATGAATTCTGATGTTCCCATCGTCACTGAACTTTTTGGTAGATGGAAAGTGGAAACTTAGCCAAGGTAAGGAGAAGATGTGCCAAGCCCAAGCAGTTGGATTATAGAGCTTTTCTGGAACGAGAGGAAGCGATAACAACAAAGGAAATGCTCTACCAAAGATAACAACAAAAAACTCACTGGGCAGGGGTCATGGGAACTACACATGCTGCTTTTTCGTATCGATTCCCAAATTCTTTATGTCACCGTGGCCGTACAAGTTGTCTATGCCCAGAATGAGAATTCTGAGATGATAATATTCAAATTTCAACCATGTAAATTGCTTACTAGTTTCATATTTTTCTTCTGATTTTCAATGTAATTAAATCCCTCGATTTCATGGTTGCTATCTTCATGTGTTCTAGTTGGTTTTCGGACCCCACTTAAGCTATTGATGGGAGCCATTATGGTGGGCCCTAATCTAAGTAGAAGGGAGACAATTTTTCACGGGCTCAATGTGTAGAGGCAATTTTAGTGAAATGAGCCAAATAGGAACAAACCCTTGCAAATAAAACACAAAAGAACAAACTGCTCATTAAGCCAAGAAAAGCAAGCCCTAGCATCACTAATTCGATTTTACATATTTTGGTTAGGACATGGTTTTATAATTACTAGAAATAATCTGAGTAACGTAAAAAAAGTTGCCTATTCAGCTACCCCAAATTTAGGTCATTGGTCATTGTTTCAACTTTCAATAGCTTACTTGTATCTTACAATAAAACCAAAGTTTTCTTTAATCAATAACTTTTTTTAGCCATTGTACTAGTAGGATACTAATAGGCGATGACACAATCTATGTACGAATTCAAAGCTTTTCAGTTTGTAATCTCCAATGTGAAAACTTATAATAACAAAAAACAGTGCATTTGGATATATCCCAACCAACCAACCACAAGATTGTTGAACCATCAAAAGACAAGGATGCTATTCTTTGGATAAGTAATCTATTTCTTTTTTAATTATTGAGGGGGTGCTAGGGGCACCCAATTTTACCCCCCCCCCCCCCCCCTTTTTTTGGTCTAATAAATCTCCTATAGTGATACCAATTATATAATAATTAATAATTAGTGGTCCAAATCCAATAATTGATGGTCCCTTAACAGCTTTCTGTTCTCTAACAAAATTCACCATTTTCTGTCCTATTATTTCTCACATCTAATCTCTATTCCTTCTTCCCATGCATCCCTTCAAGAATATATAACTTTGAATAACTGTGAAACTGTTACCTCTCACCCCCCACATAGATAACAGTACTCTCTCATTCTATTCCTCTGTGGTTCTGTCCTTCCTATTAAACTCCAAAGTACTTGCATGTGCAGTACTGAACATGTCACACTCTGGTATATGGAATTAAGATAAGGATGGAGTTATACATATCAGAAGGAAAAAATGTAACTACAAGTTACATTGACACAACATTAAGTAAGCCATATCTTTAGCTTTTCATGTATTAAAATATGCTATTCATTTTCATTTCTATAAAAAACAAAATATAAACAAATAAAATACATGAATATTAATATTGTGTAATTTGTCAAAACAATTTTTGTTTTCTTTCTAATTTCTAATATACTTGTATATACTAATTTTAGTCATCACTATGTTTACATTTTAAACGTCTTTTACATATTCCTGCAATTTAGGGATTTTCATTTTACATGTTGAAAACCGCCATGACCGTGTTAGGTCAATAAGGTTGAAACTTCCAAGAAAAAACTTCAATTTGGAAGGATGATCCTCCTAGACAATTTAAATAACCCAAAAACAAATACACAAAAGGAAATAAATACCCTGATATGTTCTATTCTCTATATATCTTATCACAATCTCTATTAGGACTTGGTTTGGCTTGTAAATTATATCTAAACCTAACAGAAATATGGAAATTTCATTTGTATCAGTGGAGATGTATGTATGAGAGTGCAAATGACCTTGGTGCAAATCCAATCTTACCTTTTCAGGATAAACAAATGAAGGTATGAGGAAGTTGCCTATTTTAGAAGAGTAAAATGAACCCACTCTAGATGAGAGAATGAAGGTAGGAAAGTGGTGCAAATTTTGCATGTTTCGAGGTGCAACATTTGCAATGGATCCTAGGTTCCTAGTTAGACTAAAAGTGCAAAGTTTGCATCCTACTTTGGATTTGAATGCAAACAAATGGAGCCTTGATTTCATATTACCGCAACAATTTGGGCAAAGGAAACGGTCACGTTGGAGTAATTAATGGTGTTGAATTAACCCTGTGAGCGAATGTTGTCAGGGTTAATTGTTTTTATCATTCCATGGTTAAAGAAGCAAAATAGCAATATGTTTTTGAAGGGTAGTTTGGTTCACTATAGATTAATACCTTTTACTATTTATATCAACTAACTATTAGTAGAAAAATAAAAATAAAAATGTGAATTTGGTTTTCCATCCATAAAACAGCTTTGATAAGTAAGCTTAAGTAAAACAGGCCAAGTAAAACTTCCATATGACTAATGAAAACTAACCTAAGTGATAAGTTACCTTTTGTTAAATGACTTACTATAAACCTGGAATGGATTCCAGCAGAGCCAAGCCAAATATTTGATTATTTGATGCTGACTTGTCAGAAAAATATGTGATTCTATCTCGAGCTCGACTATGAGCCAAGCTCCCAATAAAAAAATGAAAATTTATACATGTAAAAAATTATACATATGAAGATGTTTTTTATTTTATATATAATATAATATAATATAAACTCAATTAACCTCTCAAGCCTTACAAGATGAGTTTTATTGTGCTTGAGTTTGGCTTGATTAACAAATGAGCCTATACATTGGGCTTGGGCTTGAGATTGGTTTGAAGCTTGATTTAAATCAAATCGAATCAAGTTTTTCACGAGCCAAATTTGAATGACTCGTGAAAAGCTCAATTTGAGTCCACCCTTGCATATATAGACCAACTAATGAACCAAGTGCCACCTAAACGTCCCAATTCTAACATAGAGATATATTACTAAGATGACCTACACTTGGACTTAGTGCACCATTAGATGAGTCATTTCATCTCAAATGGCAGAGAAAATTTGTTTGAAGTATTCAAAAAGTTACATCAACACTTGATTTTTTGCAATGACAATGTTATTTATTTCCTTTTGTGCACTAGAGACCCTATTTGATACCCAATTCCTTCTATATAGCCTTGGAGCATAAAGAACCCTTCAAAGCCTTGATTATAAATTACAATCTATGGAACATCCTTTAGCTGATTTGAAGACACACAGAGAGAAAGAGAGAGATGTTTAATTTTCCAACGTCAATAATGAACTCAACTTTGACTATAGCCTTTATAGTCTTTCACAAAAAGAAAAGGAAAAGAAACTTCTATTTAAGATGTGTTTGATCAGTTTGAAAGACCTAGGAATCCTTAACTGCCAACACCCATAGCTGAGATAGCTAATGGTGACTTTAGGAAATGGTACTTAATTACCCATTTCAAATCCTTTGTTGGGCAAATATTTGAATTGCTTTTATGCTATAAGTCTATAACTAACTATTTTAAACCAATTTAAAAATGATCCAATTTATTTTGAAGTGATAAGAGTGATGCTCTGCCTCCATGTCTGATATAATTATTTGTTTTTAATCCTTTAACTTTGTGCAGAGCCTTATGAATGGTTGGATTGTCATATTGGCTTTCCTTTGAAGATCTACATGGAAATTTTCTCAAGCACCTCCTTCTCCTTGAAAGACCCAACCTGGGGCTATGTTTTTCTTCAAGCGTCTGGATGTTTTCTTCAGTATTCTTTCTTCTTAACCACTCTCCCAAAGTCAATTGAACAAATAGCGCCATTAATTGCAGTCAGCGTGGGTGCCCATGCCATTTATTTTTGTATATCCATGGTTCTTTTGACCCATTTACAGTTTACAGGCCGCGCATTCATCACCCTCCCGAACGGGCACCAAGTCTCCATTTTAACAACCGGCTAGAAGCCTTACCAATTCAGATTTGAGACAGTTGACAACTTCCTTGAATTGTACCATGCTCTAAATAAGAATTTAATAACCATAAATGTCTTGTTGATGGAATCCATACGAATCAAGCCCAAGTTACTATTGATGTAATTTATTGCCGACGGGAAGTTAGAGGTCAGAGCATTATATTTCATCTTTTTGTAATCTGTATGGACTATGGAGCACCCCCTTTCTCCAAATGGAAACGTTGTGAGATTTTAGAACCATTATTGGAAGTTGTCTGTTGTTTGTTCCCCATCTTACAGGAGATTCAATCTTCACAATTTAAAATCATAGCCGTTGGATATGATGCTAGCACATCACTTGGATTGGATGATCCAATCCCAATGTTTGATCTTGATGCACCAATTGGACTATTAAGGATTGAAGCTAATATTGGGTACAAGACAGAGACGCAGGCCCACAGCCCACAGCCTAGTAAGTAATATTGGATTTGGAGCATTTCACAGCCCAATAAATATTGGGTTAAGCATGTCTCCTAATATTATTTATTGGACAATGGACATCACATCTATTTGCCGGCCCGCAATGGATTTGAACTTGGGTCCATAGATTAGATTTAAAACCAGACCCAGCCTGAAAATCCGAAGTCAGCTTAGAAATTAGAATAGTAGCTCAAGGCAGGAAGGAACTAGGAAGCCGTTCTGCAGAGTGCAGCCGTGAGAGTCACCTTTTCAGTAATGAATGCATGGATCATATCATACGGGGTTGAAAGTTGAAACTCGGAACCCTCCCTCTCTGTCTGGTGCATCCTACCTGCTTCTTTATTTCTTTACCCCACCCAGTCAATCCCTTAGGCGGGGCCCATTATTAACGGTCAGCACTGATGTCTCTGAAATTTGGGGCGCAGGATCAAGTTCCTGGCCGCGTGCGGCTGGGGCCCATACCCCGTCCCCATCTACGGGCTACGGCCTTGTAGTTGCCGTAGCCCGAGACCCGAGACCCGAGACCCGAGACACAACCGTTACCGTTGTTGGCGATATCCTAGGGCTAAGGTCTCCTCTCCTCGTGTTCCATCTCCAAATCTAATTATGATCTACCAATAGTTTAGTGATAATAAATAATAATAATTTCGCATTTTGATTTCGAGTAGATGCAGGGATTTTGTCGTCGTAACTCGTAACTCAAATTAATTAATTTTATTTTCCGATTTTAAACTCTCAAGTTTAAATGCTCCTCAGTATTCAAATTTTATGCAAGATTCTCGCCCATACGCGGGAATTTCAAATAACTCCTCAATATTCTTTTTTTTTCATCGCCCCGACCGTTGATTTCCGTCAACATCTCTATCATTACTTATATCTTCCCCCACCACCATCAAGTACTTCTCTTACGTACTACTACTACTAACGCGGTTGGTTTGGTATGGATGGTGTGGGTGTGGGCCGTGTGGCGCATATAATCTTAGAGCCAATCACAACCGTCCCATTAGCCCAATGTTATCTTCAACAGATGATCTTAGTGTGCCTTCCCCTGTCCAAATCTGATGGTTAAGGTCATTCCATCTGATTCTGATCCAACTCTGAATATATGTCTCACTTAGAGTTATAAGTCATAACGAACATAGGGGCCCACCAGCTGGCACCTGTGGCAGTAACCAGTTCAATGGTGGCCACACTGGTGAGTGGTGACTGCCTGACTGGACCGGACCATCCTAGGGTTATACTTGTTCGCCCGGTTGCTTGGCTTGGGTTGAGTTCCCAAATTACCACAATACCCTTGCCAAGTATATCATATTTCGATCCTAAGTTCGGGTACCCTCCGTAGTAGATAAGAAAATTTTCATGGGTTTTGTAAAAGTGAACTGGTTATATTTCGTAAATTCCGGAAAAAACAAGGGGGGTTTGCATAGCCCACCTTCGGATTTTGTCATCTAAAAGGGTGATAAAACAAGGGATGGGATACGCGTCTTTACATAAACGATGATGGATGAGAATCCATTTACATTTACATAAACACCCCTATGTCAACGAGACCTTAATAGGGGGTCTAATTTGTTAATTAATTAAAATTTAAGGTTTCTAGGTATTTAATTCTATATTTTTTATTTTTTATATTTTTCAAAGGAAGAAGCCTGTTTTTTTTTTTTTTTTTTTTAAACTCTATAAAACGACTCAGATGTGCTGAGGTCGTCGCGAGAACTGTTTCCACCAACTAAGCTTCGGTGCAGAGATTCTCGTGCAGAGAGAGAGAGAGAGCGGCAGAAATACTAAACGAATCATCGAAGAGCAGTGAAAAATCACTGAAATCGCAGTAAGATACGGTAAGCAATAGACAGATTTTCTCCAACCTAAAAGAGAGAAAGAAGTTGCAGGCGTTGATAAATCATTAGGGTCAGAGAAGAAAGGAAACGCCCTCTTATTGGCTGGGTTCTAATGGAGGTTCAGAAATACAGTAGAGCTCTGTTCTGATACCCATTTCTCCGTTTGATATTTGGGCTCTTCTAAAGAGTTGGAAAGCAAGTAAAAAGAGTTGCAGAAAGAAACACGAGGACAAAAGGGTAAATTTGTTATTCTTTTGCATGCGTTAAAGAAGAAAGAACTGTTCCAGACCTCACAGAAAATAGAAAAAAAAAAAAAAAAACTGAAGAGATTCACGAGATTGTCAGCTGCTGAGAACGCTGAGGTATCTTTCTTTTTTGAGGACACGTCGCTCCAGAAAGTTTTAGTGTGATAAAGTAATATACAGAGGGAGAGAGAGTGAGAGAGAAAGTGAAGAAGGTGAGCCTTTTTTTGAAGCTTTACTTAGTTTCTTATTGGACGATGGAAAAACTCGAGCTTTTCCTTTTTTCATCTTTTTTACTTTACTTTCTGAATTTATTTAAGGTGGTTAGTCACTCTCACTGAGATGATTTCTTTCTATTATTTAATGGGCCATCTTGCTGGGGTTTGGCTGTAATTTCCATTTTGTTTGTTTAATTTGAGTTTTCAAGCTTTTATTCTTTAACCCTTGTTTCTCTCTGTGACAACTTTTTGTCTTGTAGTGCAGTTTTTCACGAGGTCTTGACAGGTTTTTATTTTTCAAAATTCCGTCATCTTTATCCCTTTTTCATTTTCTTCATTTTTATACCGAGTTTGTTTAATTTTTCCTCCACTCTTTACTCGTCAGTTCAGTGTTTCGCAACATGGAAAGATCCTCGATCGCTTTAAGAACGTTTTTCTCTGAACCACCTATTTTATTCTATATTTCACTCCTTAACGTCTTTCTCTGTCTGTAGGGCTCGTTGAAGTTAATATCTTCCTCCATATTTGTTCAGTTCTTTTTATTATCGATCTGAATATGGGGAGAGCGACGAGATGGTTGAGGGGTTTGTTGGGGATGAAGAAAGATAAGGAACAGAAGGAGAATTCTGGCTCCACCGACCGGAAAGATAAGAGAAGATGGAGTTTTGGCAAGTCAGGGAGGGATTCGGGGGGAATGGGTCAGATCTCGTCTAGCATTCCGGCTAGCATAAGTCAAGCGGATGCTGCTTGGTTGAGGTCTTATTACACCGAGACTGAGAAGGATCAGAACAAGCACGCAATTGCGGTGGCTGCGGCCACGGCAGCCGCAGCTGATGCTGCCGTTGCAGCTGCGCAGGCGGCGGTGGCCGTTGTGAGGCTTACAAGCCAGGGCAGAGGGACAATGTTTGGTGGTGGGCGGGAAAAGTGGGCCGCGATAAAGATCCAGACTGTTTTCCGGGGATATTTGGTAAGTGTGTGCTTTTCATCTTTACCTGTTTCGTCTAGGTTTGTCACGCGTTTCTTTCTTTCTTTCTCATCTGGATATCGATCTTTCCCTGTTTCGTCTGATTCTCTTATGCTTAACTGAATCTGTAGCTAGCAGCCTAGCAATTGTTCTTCGTATTTAGGATCCTTTATATTCTTTGTTTGATTTTGTAAATCAGCGGATTCTTGTCTTATCTGTATCTTTTTGTTCCCTTCTTCTCTATCTTGGAAACTGAGTTTGTGGTAGTTTTTTCAAATTTGGTCTGATTAGTTTCCCTGCCTCTGGTTTTTTTTTTTAGTTGCCTTGGTCCCGACTAATTCTACTACTTTCGAGTGCTCTTCATATTCTTAATCTGGCACAACACTTGTGCTTAGTGGTCTAATTCTCTGATTCATTTTCAGCTGGCTTGCTTCTGTTTTTTCTTCCATAGTCCGTATTTGCTAATTGGTTATTTTCAACTTGTTCTTCTTTCTGAGTTCATGTGTTTGTTTCGGTTCAAACTGTTTCAGGCAAAAAAAGCTCTTCGAGCTCTGAAGGGACTAGTAAAGTTGCAGGCTCTTGTTAGAGGTTATCTGGTGCGTAAGCAAGCCACTGCAACTCTTCACAGTATGCAAGCTCTCATAAGAGCCCAGGCCACCGTCCGAGCCCAGAAATCTCGTGCTGTCGTCAACAAAGAGCACAGATACCCCCCGCGTAAATCCATTGTAAGAATCTTAATCCTGGGCGAGAATTGGAAAATCTGGCATTGCTGTACAGTGGTTCTATTGTGTTAGTAAGCATTTCGTCTCAACTCTCCCCTTTTTGTCATTTTTCAGGAAAGATTCGACGAAACCAGAAGCGAGCACACAGCGTCCATTCACAGTCGGAGGCTATCGGCATCCATTGAGACTGCAATTAACACCTTTGAAGAGAGTCCTAAAATCGTTGAGATCGATACTGGAAGACCCAAGTCGAGATCTCGTAGAACAAACACCTCAATGTCGGAATGCGGAGAAGACCCACCTTACCTAACGATTTCTTCTCCTTTGCCGTGCCAAATTCCTGCTCGTCTGTCCATTCCAGATTGCCGCAATTTTCAAGACTTGGACTGGGGCTTCACCGGAGATGAGTGCAGGTTCTCTACAGCACAAAGCACCCCTCGGTTTGTAAATTCAGGTGGGTCGAATGCACCCGTCACACCCGCGAAGAGCGTGTGTGCCGACAGCTTCTTCCGGCGTTATTCGAATTTCCCGAATTACATGGCTAATACACAATCGTTCAAAGCAAAAGTTAGGTCACACAGTGCTCCAAAGCAGAGGCCAGAGCCGAGTCCCAGGAAAAGGCTCTCACTGAACGAAATGGTGGAATCAAGGGCTAGTCTGAGTGGAGTTCGAATGCAGCGCTCCTGCTCTCAAGCTCAGGAAGCAATCAATTTTAAGAATGCCGTAGTGGGCAGGCTCGATAGATCTGCCGAGTTTGTTAGAGAAACAGAGAGAGATTATTACTTGCAAAGGAGATGGTAAATTAAAGATGAGTTGCGTTGTCCAGTTTCTTTATCTCAGTGTAACCAATAGGATTATAACACACAACGTGTTGCGTGTAAATTCACAATCAAGATCTGATTTGAATTTTCTTGGGATGATAATTTTGTTTACAGAACAATGACGTTTCGATTAAAAGAAACGAAGAGGAAACTTCACTTTGATCTTGTGAATTGCTATCAACTCTCCGGCCGGTCCGTCCCCATTTGGGTATCGTTTAAAACAATACTGGAACTGTTTGTTTCGAATTCAAGTGTGAAGATCATGGCCATATTGACTTAGTGGCAGGAACTGTGTTGGATTGTTAGACTTAACATTACGTTATGTCATGGAGGGGGATGTTGGGGAGTAAGCTTTACGCTGTTTAAAAATTCCACAGCCAGTTGTCTCTCGTATACATTTAAAAGTAGCCGTCGGTATGGAATAAAGGAAAATAAAAGGAGGCCCTACTTCTAATATGAAAAGATGGGTGGGTCCTCTTTGATCCTTGTTTAGAATTAAGAATTTTTTCCATCCATAATGATTAGAAGAGGGTTTGGTTTTTGATTGATGATTGTAGGGTTTTCGAAATACGTACTTTTGGGGCTTGCATCATCATCCATTTGGCACAGCACAGATATTGGGAGTAGGACTTGTTTTTGGTAATGGTGCCTGTTTGACTGAATCATTTCTTTCATTTATCTCTCTGATAGGAAACAAAAATTTCGTGAAATGTGTAACGCCGATGAGGTCTGGTCTTCGGTCTTTCGATTTCCGAGTTGAGTTCCGACACCATCAAGGACCTTAAAATGTCAATTATGTCCAGGATTCCTGTTTTTGCTTTTCCGTTTCCGCAACAAGCGTATAAACCGTTGTGAAAACGACAAAAAAAATGGTGAGAGAGAAAGTGATGGAAACGCTTCAGATTTTTTGAACGTGGTGAAGGTATATTCTTATTTTTGGCAATTGGTGAAAGAAACGTCGAAAACGACTAAACACAATTAAAGAGGAGATGATTTTAGTACCACCCTTGTCTCTTTCATGTTCATGCAGGAAGCCAAGCCAGCAACAGGATTGCGAAATTATATTCTGTTTTTTTTTTTTTCCAGGAATTATTAAAGCTCTTTCTAGGACAAAGTTTGGTTTATACTTTTATTATATTATAGGTTGTTTGGGGGTTAGGGGCTAAATCTAATGCATTTGTCACCATTTATTTATCAGATTAGAGCAGATTATTGTTATTATAATGTAACTGCAAAAGTAAAGCTTTTGCTTTTTCGCTACAAAGCAAAGTTTTTGTTTTGTTTAGCATAAATTAATGCAATTCGAGGTGTTGTTTTTAGCAATAATTTATAAAAGTTTGAATTTTCAAATGGTGGGAATTGTGGTTGATTAAAGAGGGGGTTAGCACTTTTACACAACTTTTATGGAATCAAATTGCGTATTAAGTATTTAAAGTTTCCCCTTTTTGAACTTATTTAAAATGAAGCTTCTTTGTTCGTTCCGTCCCTGATTCCTCACTAGTTCAAAAAAGTTCGGATCGGAAATTCGAACGGATTGACAGAAGATGTCGGTAGACGGTTGTCCATCATTATTGATTTCGGAAAAGATGAATGGGGTTTAAAAATCAAGGAGGTCATGGCGCTCAAGGTCAAGGATTGGTTTAACTGCCACAACTGGTGCTATTTTAAACTGGTTCGACCACTGTCGATGTGATGGGCTGGCCCACAAATTATGTCGGTTCACGATGTGTGGAGGAGTCCGCGTTGTGGGGCACTGGACGCGTGAACCAAGACTTATGCGATCAACTCAGCAAAGTATAACGTTAACCAACGATTTCATTATCCCTTATTCTTCTTCTTATTCCAATGTTTTTTTTGCTCTTCTCTTCTGTTTCTCAACAGATAGAAGATCCCTTACTAGCTCACACCGGCAGTCAGTAGTCACTGGATCTTCAACAGGTCGAAGATCCCTTACAACTCGTATTACCCTGTTTTATGCTTCATACCTGAATGTAAGCATTTGATTTATTTACCCTGAAATAGTGGGTTTAAGGCTTCCGAGTCCAAAACCTCCTACTTCGACTGGTTTTTATTTGATTCGAGCCATGTGATAATCGAATCTGCTTTTGACTTCGTTGGCAAAATCAACCTCTTCTTCACCTCTTGGTCCACTTGACAGTTTCGGGTTTCGCTTTCTAACGTCTATTGCCCGTCCGCCGCGTAGATTTGGACGTTCTTTGTCCTCCGTCGCTGTCATCATCTCTGTAATCGTTTCCGTCAGAAGACAAACGGAGGTATCAGATGTCTTTCCAAGACAGTTACTCTAATGGAAGTTACAGTATTTCCTTCCCTTTGTCTCAGAGAGATGTGAATTACAATTTAGATTGGCAGACCTGCCAAGTTACTCTAATGGAAAATAGTTACTCTAACGGAAGTTACAGTATTTCTCGATTATCTACCAAGTTCTTGGCAGACCTGCAAACTCAGATGAACGGGCAATTCAGGTTGGAAGATACAACTATTTCTTCAATAAACAAAGATCTAAGAAATCAAGGTCCCTCAGCCTTTTAAGACCAAGCAACCTACACTTTAATGTCCATGATGCCAATGTTGAATATACAATTAAAAGTGATAAACTCTCAACTGGAAAAGATATCATATCTGAAAAACTTCTTACCAGTCAATTGGAATCATAAATCTGATAATCAATCAGGTGTTATTTATCAAAGTTCATCATAGATTTTCCTATTTCACATTGGACCAGTTTTATTTAATTATCCATACAAATTTGAAAATGTATGAATAAAGGGGAACGAAGAGATTTTCCTAGGATGTCTCCGTCTGGTTCAATATGCTTTTAAAATATTAGCCTTTTCCTATCATCGTTTGAAAGAGAAAGAAAAGAGGAACAAACAAAATTTTTTAAATAAAAAAAATTTAAACCCATTAATCTAATTAGATTAATGGGGTGGATTTTATCATTCATTCCGTTCTCATGGTAGTCACAGCTGGGATACCCATCATTGATCGAGTCCGGATTCCCTGCCGTTTACCTACATTACATTGCAGTTACAATGGATAACGTTTCATCTTCTTATACAGCATTTGCAGAGAAAGATATTTTCAATTCACTGAGGTAGCATTGATGATCTGATGGGCTAATAAAATTGTAACCCAAGTTTCGGATTGGGCTTTGATGATGCACAATCTGGCCGGTCTTAGCTGTTGATGATCTTGCCTCTGAAGTGAGTAACAGGGACCTGAAACGGGAGGAGAAGAGAAGCTCCGGGGAGAACCCGGCGTAAGGGCTCCGAAGCTCAAGTTAGAATCCTTCAAAGGCAAGAATAACCAGATAGCGCGAAAGTTAGCATACCTCATCCCTGGGGGGTAGAAGCCTTTTATAACCACCTCGCGTACTCACTTCCAGGCCTCCGTCAGGTCGGGCATGATTACTTCTGAACTCCTGCCAGTTCGGGTGTCATTTCCTCTGGTCGGACAGAACCGCCACTGTTCCTTTTGTCGGAGTCGTCTCTGCGGCTAGTGACGACGGTTGCAGGTGGCGGTGGCCGGAAGCCGTTTGAAATGCGGCTGTCAGGCGTCAGATCCCAAATCAGTCAGGTACGCCGCCCTTGGATAAAGACGTCCTTGGTATCGGGTACGTCTGGCCGGCCTGGTGCTTTGGAAGTAAAGTGTTGGAGTGGCGAGCGAGGTGCTTTGAGTTCGGTTTGGAGTGTTCCGAGCTGCTACGGGTTAGCTCGGGTCAGCTTTGTGAGGCTTGGGGCCCAATACAGTTCGTGCTCCTCGCAGGGAACTCGGGTTCTCAGGAGGGAGCTCGCTCTTATCAGGGAGCTCGGATTTAGGAAGCTCAGGTTCTTTAGGGAGCTCGGGCTCCTAGTACCGAGCTAGGACTTAGGGAGCTCGGGTTTTTAGGGAGCTTGGACCTTTAATAGGGAGTTCGCTCTTAACAAGGAGCTCGGACTAAGTACAGCGGTCTGGAGTTCGGGCTCGGTAGTGAGTTTGGACTTGCTTTCGATGTTCGCTTTGGTTGCTCTACTGTCCCGAGCTGCTTGCCTTTGCCACGTGTCGGGCGATCGCGAGGTCGGGCCAAATTTCCCTTAATCAGGCTTGTTTTTGAATTACTAGGAAACCAAGCTGAAGCTCGACCAGAGCTTTAAACAATTTTAACATTGAAATGGATCAGATTAATTTGATCGAGACCCACGTCAAATCAGGTGATGGGACGATGATTTATCCAGGGTTAAATTATTGAGATTTTTAGTGTTCAATCCACCTCAGAATTATTGTTATTTTAGCATCCGTTTTGGGTGGGCCTTCACTCTCAACTCTCAAGTCTCAACACCCCTGTGTTTTATTGGGCAAAATCAAATGAGTACTGATTATCCCTGTGGTTGGTTTATGGATTCCCAGTGCCAAGTTAGCGAATGCTAGTGCTATGTCAGTTGGTGATGCAAATGAATGCCCGATGCAAGTGGGCCAATGAATCTGACTAAGCCCAATCCACAAAGAGTATTGGTAGTGATGCTGTTTGATTCGAGGTGGTGTACAAACCGAGGAAGAAGATAGTTAGATAATCTTTGTCAATAGGGCGGAGCTGAGGTGATAGGACGGAGTCGTGCTTCAAGACCTGTGATCAAGAAAGAGTGTTAGAGGCCTGAGGAGTTATCCCTGTATAGATACTCCGACGTTCAATTCAGTAGAGGGTGGTAAATGGTCGGGCCGAGCAATAAAGGTGCTGGTCCGAGCATAGTAACAATATGGATGCTAAAAATCAGAATCCCTTACCTTGAGCAAGAGATACATTTTTATTGCCGGAGGTCCGTGTTCTAATCGGATTGAGCTTCCAGGGTTACTGGGATGAGGTTAACCACCGAGGTCTTTGAGATAGAGTCCTATTCCCCAGTGGAATTGTCCTCCTCCCTCTTCCTATCCTTGGTTGTGCTTATCTGCGTAAGGTGTAGCTGATGACCTGATGTGGTTGAGTAGATAAAATGGGGGGCTATAGTAATAGCGTAGTACGGCTGGGGCCATGGAATTGTTATATACTGCAGAGCTAGCTGGGGTGATCGGGCGATGATTGGGCAGCCACGTATCGCCTAAGGCCAGCTCAACCATGACCTGAACAGGTGGTCATCAAGCTTGGTTTCTGTGCGATTAATCCCCTTCAGCTTGGTTTCTGTACCGCAAGTGCAATTCCATTAGTTTAGTAAGAACTGGTTGGGTTTGAGGCATCTCACACTTTCTCTCTCCAATGGAATATGGGAGTGTCTTCACTTAAACAAACGACCTAATTCGTGAATTAAGAACTGCTTCAGCATTAATAAAATTAGGGATATGGAGTATCAATTCTGGTTATTGGGGGGAATACCTGCAGGTAGCAAAGCTGGGGGTTCATTAATCAAAAAGGTCAGAAAGTTTTAAAAAATGGTTCAGCCCATTCCGTAACGCAACATGTTTTGGTGAGGTTTGATTTGTTTGCTTATTGAAGTTATACGGAGCAGAGTAGACGCGCCAACTACGTGTTTGTATTGAACTCCTGACGCATTCATGGTGGTGAGATTGTAGGTGACGGGATCTGTTACTCACAAATGGGCGCTTCACATGCACATCCATCGTGTATTAGGAATATTTTCCCGTACTTATTCACGGGAAATGTTCCCGATGCATGGTAAAATATACGTATGAGGCGCCAATTGTGAGGAGCAGATCCGATCTCAGATTGTAGGTGGGGGGAAGAGGGGGCGGGGTAAAACCAGAGACCAGAGTCCGCGTCTCTCCATGTTTGGCAACTCTAGGAAAGCCTGAGACGTGGGATCCGCTGAGATGATGATACGCCATCTCCATACAAATAAGAAAGTGGGATATGGGATCAGCTATGATGTCGTTTAATTAGGCATCTGTTTGAAACCGTTGCTGTTGCTCCAGAAAATTGCACCACATCAGCGCCATGTAGGAGAAAATGGTGTTCTAGGAAACAGACTTCTGTTTGGAACTGTTTTTACATAGAAAATGGTGT
The DNA here is from genome assembly GCF_055504915.1 of Nelumbo nucifera. Taxonomy (NCBI): domain Eukaryota; kingdom Viridiplantae; phylum Streptophyta; class Magnoliopsida; order Proteales; family Nelumbonaceae; genus Nelumbo; species Nelumbo nucifera. The sequence goes on along the minus strand of NC_142654.1, from coordinate 6,477,496 downwards.
TCTAAGCCATGTTTTGGAAATCAAGAAGCATGGCTTGGAACAATGTCAAATTTGGCATTTCTTGGAGCTGCAGCTCGTTGCTGCCAACAGGGCAGTGATGTGGCAGTGGATAATGGGTAGAAGTGTAGAAAACGTTTCCTGGAGCATTGGTATTAAACAGAAAAAATTGCTGTTGCTCCAAGAAATGTCCTACCTGGCAGAAACGATTCCAAAACAAAAAAAATGCTCAGTTGAGAAAATGGTGCTCCAAGCCACACATCAGCGGCACCAAGAAAATGGTGTTATAACTGTAGCATCGATGCCAAACATATACTAGGTGGGTGGAACGGCTGTTTCCGTTTTAGTACTTCCAGAAGAACAGAAAATGAATTTGGTGGGTGAGTTTTAACTTTATAGCATTGCAGGTTCCAGTTTTGCAGAAACATAGCATTTGTTTTGCATTGACACCATTGTTCCAGAAAACGGTGATACATCAACGCCACGTTGGAAAAAATGGTGTTCCAGGAAACATTTGTTTGTTTGGAACCGTTTTTCCATAAAAAAATGGTGCTCCAAGTCACGCTTTGGAAATCAAGAAGGTGTGGTTTGGAGCAACGCTGAATTTGGTGTATTCTCAAATTGTAGCTTGTTGCTGCCAACGAGAACGTGATGTGACAGTGACATGGACTTCCTATAATAGGTACCAGTGTTGAAAATAGACATAAAGGCTGGAGCACTGTTACTAAACAGAAAGTGTTTCTTTTGTTCTATAAAACGTTCTACTTGGCAGCAACATTTCTAAACAGAAAAAAAACATTGTTTTCTCAAAAAATGATACTTCTAACCCGTACATCAGCAGCACTGGTGTTGTATCTACAGCATCGATGCCAAACATATACTTAAAATAAGAGACCAAATCAACCCCCCACAACGTGTCCCACAGCACATCCCCACCATGTATTAAAAACATCTCTTGATGATGAGATTATTATTTTTGAAATTATCATTGGAAGATATTCCCAATACACAATGAGAATGTACTATGGGAAGTTGTGGGGGGCAAATTTGAACTCCTTAAAACAAGACTGGTAGGAGGAGCGGACGACGGACGATGTATGATGTGATCTATGTATCTATAATCTATAAGTGAAAAAGGAATGATTTTCTGGCATTGGCACTTTATTTATTTATTTTTTTGAAAGTGGCAAGAAAGATAGAAATTAGGAGGTTGCTTGCATAAGCTTTTGTGATCGCTCAAAAGCAACTACAAAGATGGAACAACGATATCTACTTTCTTCGAAAAGCAAATAAAAGTTTTTTTTTTTTCCTCTAGTAATACTTTTTTGGTGCATGACGTCTTCGAAGCAGGGCCCACCCATTCCCATGTATGATCTAATAGTGAATTCCAATGTCGTCTCCGCAAACCGCAGATTTAGAGCCTTCATGTACAAGTATTTACCAGACCGGAATTTGGTATGAATACTCGGTGGGAACACAGAATCAGCAGCATGCGAGATCAGATCTCTGTCCACCAAGTGTGCTTAATAAGTGATTAATGCCTTTTTCCCCTTGTGGGCTTTGTACTTGTCTGCTGAGCCCAGTGATGGTTTTCTACTTTTTTCTCATATGTAATTAATAACATACGAATAAGTATTAATATAAAAATATAAATATTAATCATATAGGACATATGGTATTTTGGATTAAATTCTATTACATTAATGCAAACCAAATGTTTAAAATTTAATAAGGTGGTGTTTACCTGTTTGGTATCAAAGATTCAAAGCCAATGCCTGAAATCAACAATTTGACTTATAGAAATTCATGAGCAAAGTTGAATCCAGCACAAACTCCCAGGTTCTATTATTTATTTCTATTAAGACACATAGCTGACATTAAGTGCCACGTAGGAAATATGTTTCTCTTCACAATAAACAAGAAAAAAAATGAATTCTAAAAATATTGATTTTCACTGAAATGGAGGTAAAGAATTGCAACTACGTTTTGAATAAAACCAAATAAGAAATGTCATTGCATGTTTGAACTGGGAATGGCACTTTGTGAGACAGGTGTAATATGCCATCGAATGCGCTCATCCTTAGAGCTTCTTATCCTTGACTTACTTTAGCTCGTGGGCCTGGGGCCTTGGCCCCTTATCATTAAGGCTCACTCAGTTTGGATTTTGGAAAGAGTAAAAATACAAATAATACAAAATATGAGCTTAAGAGTCTTCTCTAACCAAAAATGAAAAAGAAAAAGAAAAAAAAATAAATAAAGAATCCAAATCCAAGAGTTGGGAGATGCAAAAATAACATTTTCATTAACATATTATCAACATTATTTTAAAACTTATGGAGGGCGTGAGAATGGGGTGGTGTGAAAAAGTTTACAATTTGATCCACTCAGATCCGTCAATGAAGCTCAGTGTGATAAAAGGCTTGGCCTCCTCATCTGTGAGTTCTCTGGACCATGAAACTCTTCCCGCGTAGCTTGCTCCAGGTCCTGTACATTTGTACTGTCCATAGAACACCGTCCTATAAACACAACAACAACAACAACTCAATAAAGATAACAAAATTGAATCGACCCCCATTTGCAATTTTTCATCAACACAGATGACAGACCTCCCCAGCCGGGGGTCAAGGTTAGGTGGGCTCTGTTTTCTTTTCATCTTTTAAAAAAAGAGAGTGCGCTACACATGTATTGCACTAGAAAAGGTGAAGACACGTACATAGTTTAATTTTGTCACCCCATCAGTAGTTTGGTCATGGGCCCAGTTCTGCTCATAGTCGTTTTGTTAGAACAGAGTGGGAACTGGGAAGGAGAGAGGGTTTGAGGGGTCTGTAGAAAGTGAAAATGACAAAATCCAAACTGAGACGTTTCATAAATGGATCAAATGAGTTTGACAAAAGGCTTGTAGTTTTCCCACTGTGCAAAAAACTGAGTGGCCACCGCCCTGCCCTGCCACTATGTTAGTATAAGAGAGACGACAACATTTGGTAGGGCTAGGGCTCTGAGATTATACAGAAAAGTTTGTGAACAGTGCTGAGTCCGGACTCATTTCATGATCATGGCATAGTAATTAGGGTCTGGTAGTGGAGAAAGTGGCCACCTAATCGACCCCATTTTAACAATGTTTGGATGGTCACTTAACACTTTGCTTTTGGTTTGGTGGTGTTGGTGGCGGTGGCGGCAACAACTATAACAATATTAGCCTTTTTTTTTTATTGGGAGGGGGAGGTGTAAAATGTTCACTTGATATGCGCTGAAATTGCAGATTCCAAATTTGAGGAAAAACACAACACAGAGAGAGAGAGAGAGAGAGAGAGAGCTTACATTTCCCTGTTGGGGTCTCCCCAGTTATACCAGCCTTTGGGAATGACAATATCGTCCATGTACGTGTAGGCAAAAACGACCCTAGAGAATGTACCCCATGCCCTCCCGAGGTAGAGAGCTCCTGAGCCCGTGACCCTACAGTTCACAAATGAAAACCCCGTGTCTTCCAGTAGACTCATCCTGTTTTGGGCAGTTACTGCCCCATAGTTCTGAGCAATTGCATGCACATTACATCCCTGCCAAGAAGTCATGAAAACACATTACCCATTAAGCCATCATCTTCTGAATCTTTTTTTTTTTTTTTAACTGAACTCACCACCCCATTCACCATTCACTCTTCTCCTAATTAAAGAAGCACATGTGCCCCGGCCCCCGGCCATTCCCTATTCCAGGCTAGCTAGCTGGCTAAAAGGGGACCAGGCTGTGGATGCTGATACCATCCAGGCTATTAAGTAAGAATAAGCCTACCCATCTTTAGCAAAAAGAATGGATCGGTGCGGTGGTTATTAGGCCTTGGGCCCAAGTCCTAAGTCCTAACATAAGTCTCACTCTATACATTCATGGCTTATTAGAGTCTTGGCAGACGGGTTGGGCTGGGCTAAAAACAATTATGTATACAAAGGCCGAACTAGGTAAACAAGATCCAGAAAAACTGGGCTGGTCCCCACAGTGAGCAGGTCAGATGATGAAGAGAATTTCAACCTAGCATCCTCACTTCTTTCGGATCATTCACTCACATGTACTCGTGGATTCAGTGAGCCTTCTTGGTTGGGAGTTCCCCACAAGAAAGTGGGTCCCACTCTTCACGTGTAAATTGTGTATGACTTTTCTGCAGGTGTAGGTTCTATAAGATACTCATATAGAGGCTGCAGTTCAATTAAGAGATGCTATGTTGGGCAGTTGGACTGGCACTGCTAGATGCTAATGCCCATTTCAAAGTGGGATATGGGTGTTGTCTAGATCCCAATTTGACGACAGAAAATTATGCTTCATTGCTTCGGGTTGGGAGTTGGGACCCCTTCCTTGAATCCAACTCCTTTACTCAGCACCAGTTTATTTATTTATTTTTTTTTATGTTTTAAGACAGAGCAAAATGAGAGAAATTTCCCCTTCTCCGGCCTCTCTCTTGCTTATTGAACTGATGATAAAAACACTCGAAAAAACAAACGGTTTATCTTTATCAAGAATATTCTTGATGTAAAATGTTGGTTGAAAAGAGATGATTTCTTTACAAGTTTGAGATTGTGCTAAAAGGAGAGAATCTGTTTTCACAGGATTGATTGATGCAATGAGAAAAGAGATGGGTTTGTCAGGAATGGTGCATAAAATATGAGAAACCAACCTCAAACAGTGACAGGCCATTGCCAAAGATGAAATCCACGGAGCCTTCAATGTAGCAGTCTTTGTAATAGTGCCTACCCAGATGATCATAGAGTGTATCCTGTGCGCCCAAGAATCTACAACCCAAAAAGGCTGCTGTATCTCCTGAAATTCTGAATGCTACTGCTTGCTTTCCAACTGCTCCTGGAGGTGGAAGGGGGTTTGTGTTCTGCGCCACATGTTTGTGTTTATCAGGATTCATGATTCGGGGGGGGGGGGGGGGGGGGGGCAGAGAGAGAGAGAGAGAAACAGAAATGTTAGGACTTTTCTTTTCAACCAAAAAACAGGACATTTGCAATTTTACCTTCAAAGTGATGTTCTTAGCTATAAAATAAGCGGAATTCACAGCAAAAGTCGCGGAATTGAAGGTACCAATCGGTTGCCCTCTCGGCCCAAGCGTTTGAGCTGTGTCTCCCCATTGAACAATTGTTTTATCTGCTCCTGCTCCTTCTATGGTTATGAAAGATTTCAATGGTGGTATATTCACCTTCTCCCTGAAAGTTCCATTTTATGGAATCCAACCTAAGTCACATTTTACCAATAATTACAATACAAAGAAAGCGAACAAGAAGAAAATGTGGAAAAAGGACATTTCATCAGATATAAAACAACGAAACAACAAAAACAAAAATAATAATAATAATATAAATCACTCTGTTCTATGAAACTCCACTTTTTTCATAATCAGACTGTTTACTTTTGTCACACTGAACAAGAAAAGAATCAACCAGACCAGAGTAGAGACAAACTCTCGAATCCATAAATAAATTGATACAGGCCCAATTGGAAAAGAACGGAACAACAGAATAAAACACAATCAAAACTAATTAGGGAATCAATACTCCAATACTCACGTATAAACTCCTGCATTGACCTTGATAACCACCCTAACAAGATTGATGAATGGAAGTGAATCGATGGCGTCCTGAATTGAAGTAAAATCTCCGGCAGCTGGATTTTTACTAACAGTAAGAATATAAGATGGGAAGAGCTTGTTCTTTGCTGTGGAGAAGAGTGAGTGTTTAAGGCTTGCAACAAATTTAACCCACTTCATGAATTGCTGTTCTGCCAACTGGGTTTTTGTCACATTGGTCGACAAATTCACGCCCGCTGACTTCCTCGGTCGGACACCTTTGGTGTGGCACAGCGTTTGGTTTGGATTAAGGAGGAGAAGAACCAGAGTAATACACAACATACGTCGTAAATTCGACATTGACGTGGAGAAAGGGCCGGGAAGGGGGGCGGTGGTGGGGGGTGGAGCGAGGGAAGGAGAATGAGAATGTTGTTGAGAGATGTATTACGAGAGTAGGGCTTATTGAAAGCATTTTATAAACAAACCTGTTTTTCTCTTTTAGGTGGAATGACAGATGTTTAGCAGAGACTATCAAGTGAAAATATGGGGGTCACGGGTTCTTCTATGTTCTAATTGCATTGAAGGAAGGATGGAGAGAGAGAGAGAGAGTCGTCATGGACTCACAAGGAAACAATTTACGCCACAAGACAGACTCCTTTTGATTGTTTATTGGTTCTTGTTTTCGCTTTTCTTCTTGTTGGTACCCGTGACCGTGAGTGAGTCTCTCTCTCTCTCTCTCTCGCGTCTCTGTTTGTGTCATTGTGTGTGGAGGTGAATATATTCGTACTGGACCATGAGACGGTTCCACATCATATAATACCCCACCCTGCGCTTACATGTTTGATTGTTTTCCCTCTGACTGTCACAAGGGTGGACCCAAGACCAAGAGTAAGGTGGACCCATGAAGGAATGATGATCACGACCATCCAATCAGAATCAAGAAACAAAAAAGACCATAAATATTCTGCCCCACAGTGGCCCACATTGTTTATATACATGTCAAAAGACTCATTCCAAAGCTCTGGATTTGTTACAACTTACATGTGGGGAGCATGGGTTTTTTCACTTACCCATTTTTGCGCTCAAATTTAAGTCCTAAATTTTGATTTTCCAAGTTTGTTTGGTAGCCATACAAGGGAATCTTGTTTGGGAAAGATAGTGGACAAAATTTTAGCCCAAAATGCTCCACCACCACCTCCACATCAATTTCAATTCCTACTGGCAAAGGTAGCCTCTGCTTCTTGCTTTTATTAAGATGAATTGAGAATATATAAAGGCAATATGATTGCTGGGAAAGCTCCAATACAAGGCAATATTTTAGGAACCCGTCTGGCTGTCAACCAGAGCCTGGAGGGTTTGCCGGGTGGCAAGTTGGTCGGTTCAACCGGCTGGTTCGCCAAGTGAAATGGTCAGAACTATCCAAATCTTATAATTCGACCTGGTATCTCACTGAGTCACTGGTTCGACCATCTGGGTCTATAATGTCAGGGTTCAGTTACTAATAAAGTTTAGCTTAATGTGAATTGTGAATTAGGATGCCCATAGGCACAGGGTATCTGATATGTAATGTAGGGGCTGCAAATGATACCTCTCATATCTGTTTGTCCAAATTTATATTTGAAACCATATCCAACTGAGGCGGTTTGGATCTGATTTACTTATAATCAAAATGGATTGAATATGGATATCTCCCCAGTCCGATCTCACATTGATCTGATCCCATAATATTTAATTTTTGTATATACTTGTCTATATAAAATATATATGCAATTATATAAAATGTTGGTTTTAATATTTATATTCATCAAAATTCAAACATTTATAGGGTTCAAATATGACACAAGTTAATTTTAAGCCGCCATTTCTAGTTAATTTATTAACAAAATATAAAATTTTGATACAGTATGCAAATCTGATCTGAATCCCAAGGAAAAGATCGGCCGGTTCAAATACAAATTAATATTAATGGGATCAGTCAAGAAACTCTGAAAACGAAAGTTTGACGTATACTGATGCCTTTATCCATAAAATTAGGAAGAGATATTGAAAAGAACGGAAGTAGAACAAAAATTAAGGCAGTGGATGTGTTAGATAGATGAACCCAAATAAATAAAAATGGAACAAGTCAATAAGCTGATGGTGATGAGATTCTCAAAGCACTTAATTTTATAATTTTGATTTCTTGGTTTAGTTATTATTGGAAAAGAAAGCTGGTCGCTAGCTAAGAGATGGTAGCACAGGGTGGTGATGATCGAAGGTGAACCATGAATGGACACATTGGACTAGAATTCTGGACCACGCAAACTTTGTCAATTCATCATGATTATATATTCAACAAATTCTCTGAGTTTTAATTTGTTCACAGGCTAATGAACGTATCATAATCTTGTCAATTCATGAATAAATAGTACAAACAGTAGATAATGCATCACAAAAAGTACCCAAATATTTTTGTTTTGTTTTTTAGGTAACAGATGAATTAAAGAAATTCAAACCATTAAGGTTGATACAACTCTATTTGACAGTCAGCCCACCAGCACCTCCTGAGGACAAAAGAAGGACAATGGCCACACCAAATACCTCTCTGCTCTCGCCAGACGACGACGGTGGGCCAAAACTATTAAAACTAGGATTAATGAAAACGAAGATACAGACATGAAAACATGAGATTAATTACAAACCCGACAGATATCATGGATAACACTGACTTGTAATGTCAAGATCACAACAAGGTTTCCTTGAAGCTTGACCAACCACGGCTTTAGGGCTTTACAATTCGAGAATACCAGGACTTGAGAGAAATTCCAGCAGATAATTAAAGGGCAACTGGGCAGAGCTTCAGAGAATTTCGCTGATCGATCGAGGGAAATCTGCATGTCATAGAACAATAACCCGCTACAAATACAGACTGTTGCTACTGCAACAAAACCAAAACCAGCAAAAACATTTTCTGATGACATAGCACCATCCACAGGAAGGATGTTTCCCAAAACTAAACTTGTGTGTGCTGACTGCTGAGCGAGCATTTGGACTACTTGCCGGGTGCAGGAGCTGGAATGACTGGAACCTGAGTTTGGATCCTCCCACTCCCACCCCAGGGGCCTGGATACGAAGATCCCTGCATATCCCAATGCAAAACACTGAAAACAGGAAATATATATATATATATATCATTAGGAGTTTAGGACTACTTCATTATCCAGATCGGCTCACACCATACTGACGGCCTCTTGCAATCTTGCATCGAGAATATCTATCTCCCCATCCCTCAAATAAAGCAGGATATTCTCAATGCAAGACTATAAAAGGCTGCTCGAACTAACGGACGCCGAACTCGTCATCAAAGATCTAATTTTTTTTTTCCAGATTGCCCAGAGGAGGCTAGCTCAGCTTTCAGCTTTTGAGTTAAGTAACCAGATAAACCAATCAAATAAGGATAAACCAGCAACACACTCAGGAAATGGCAAACCAAACCAGCAAGCTCCAGCGAAATCACAAGAACATATCGCATGTTCAGTGGTATCAACTCCACATTGACAGATATGGCAAATATAAATATTAATAGAGGTTACTAGACTCGTTTCCAGAGATTGTAACCCACGGGTACCCTCAGCACAACCAAACCATGCATTGGGAACATCTCCCGTATATGTTCCCAATACACGCTCATATGTGCATGTGGGACGTGATCACATCTGTGCCCCACAGCACATCCAAACTGTACGTTGGGAACATCTCTCGTATATGTTCTCAATGCACGCTAAGTTGTGCATATGGGGTGCAAATGAGTTCAAATCAGCCTCCCACAACATCCTAGAGTACATCCCTGCCGTGTATTGGGAACATCTCCCGATGGTGATGTCATCATTGGAAGATGTTCCCAATACACGGCAGGGATGTGCTATAGGGGGCGGATTTAGACTCGGTGCAAATGTGGAGATCGGCTTTCATCAAGGCAAACTTGTGCCCACACAGTTCTAAGAGTCTTTCCCAACTTTGCATTGGGAATATTTTTCACATAAATATGGAGATATTCTCAATAGAAGGCAATAAAGGCCGCTAGATTGGTTTTGCACTGATTGAAGTTGAACTCGTAGATGTGAATTGATGTGAGGCACGCTGTATGGGGTGCAGAAGTGAATTCCTTTAAGGGAAAATTCTTGATAGGTACCCTGTACTTTAGGTCCAATGCCAATTCAGTACCTGTACTTTAAATCGCATCAATCTATTATCCAAACTTTTAATTTGTGACAATTTGGTAGCTGACGTTAAATTCCTACCAGTTAAAGAACTCACGTGATATCAGGTGCGGGTTAAAATTTTCGAAATGCCAAAACTACCCTTTACGAAAATATAAGGACCTTTTCTCTTCATTCTAGGTTTAATGAACGAAAGAGGAGAAGAGAGCCAACCTTCTTCTTCATTCCTAGCACTTCCATTCCATAATTACCCATACCCTGAAAACTCCAATACCAGAGCTGCGCACAGATCTGAACCTCCCGCTGTGTTTCAATTTTATCATCCTTTTATTCCTAATTTTCTTGAATGAAAATGAACCTATCTTCTCTCGTCGGCATCCGGCTTACCTTGCAATGAAAACTAGACAAGATGGCTAGAAAGTTAAAGAGAGGGGAAGAGACGCACATTTAGGGATAGAGAGCCACTGTGAGAGAAAGAGGGCGATGGAGATGGAGCGCTTGCTATCTCGCCTATCTGGAGGAACCAATGCGCATCTTAGGCGGTAAGGCTTCTTTCCTATGGATGCCAAGGAGGAGACGAGATGGTTTGGTTCCATAGGATGAAGGAATGTGGCATTGGAGAGGCCACTAAGGCGAACGTTGGTCGGAGTCATTGCCATGTCGAAAGAGCATTACAATTGTTCCGACTAGCTCTGCTCTGTCTGCTATTCTAAAATATGGTTGTGGATAGCGGTAAACCGAGGTGTCGTCCGAAAGAGACAGACAGGTGTCTTATCCGTTTATAGCCGGTCGCTCCGCTTTTTTCAATTCAATTGTTCAGGTTCCACCAGTTGATTATAGCCGGTCACGTGGTTGTTAAAGTAAATAAACATACCCTGGTTGTCTCTTCCGGCACTGGCAACAAGTTTTCTCCGGCAACGACTGAGTAAGCACTGGGTGTAATAATGTTCTAGCGACGGGTAGGCGCTCCATTTGGAGAAGAAAATGGGAGGCTTCTATTGTCTGGACTCTCAGTTGAGAAGATCCGAAGCTTCTTCCCTGGTAATTCCTTTGAGCGTCATGTGTACTCCGTTGATGGAGTTCATCGAGCTTCCTTTGCTCCCTTACGACCCTCTTGTCTGCAGTCACTGTGGCGCTGTTTTGAACCCTTACGCACGTGTCGATTACCAATCATGACTATGGGTTTGTCTATTTTGTTATCAGAAGAATCCATTTCCTTGCTCTTATGTTGGGATTGGAGAGAACAATCTCCTTGCCGAGCTTTTCCCGACTTACAGCACAGTTGAATACCATGGTTGGAAGGGCTTGGGCCTTGGATTCTTCGACTTCGACTTTTCCGGTGTCGTATACGATCGTCGAAATCAACTTTTCTGGTGGCACATTCCCTTGACACCACTGTGTGAGGGAGCTGGTTTTTGGATTCTTTGTAAATGCAAGTATGAACAGTGGTTCTCATTTGCATTGGTCGAAATAGATGATAGATTATTTTCATAATTTTAATCAGTAATTCATTCATTATTCGAATTATTTAAGGGTATTTAGGACTTTTTATCTTTTAATTATGGAAAATTTAATGCCCAGTATCAAATTGTCACAAATTGAAAGTTCAGGTACTAGTTTATCCTGATTTAAAGTATGGGTATTAAATTAGCACTCGACCTAAAGTATAAGGTAGGTATTGGAAATTTTCTCTTCCTTAATTGGCTATGTAATAGGTTGAACGCACTGTTAACACTCCATTTTTCTCAAATTTCCAAAATGAACTATCATCTGATTTTAGAATAAAGATTGCTTCGAAAGAGTAAACAACGTCTATAGGAAGCCATTTGGCTGAGAACATCATTGTTCCAGATCTTGGAGGAGGGCATGATTGCTTCACTCACCCTCTGATTAGGACAACTAACTGTACCAAGTAGCCAAATTTCAATCTCTTAGGTGGTGTTTGTAGTTTGATAAATATGAAATCCGAAATCTAAAAAGTTAAAAGGATATTAAAAATGTCTTGAATTTGAAAAGAGACATAATTATTTTTTGACTTTTTGGAGGTTTTAAATAAAGATTGTTTGTGTTGGATCAAACTCGTGGGCATCTAAAATTCATTAATTTTATTACTTTATCCCTAAAATATGCTATTCCGTAATTTTGAGTTTAATTTGCATTAAAACAGAATCCATGTTTGACTTCTAAACCTGGTGTGGTCCAATTTTTTTCTAAAATTATAAAAAGTGCCCCTTAAGATTTCCAAAATTTTGAAACTGCCCGTTGGCCCTAATATAAATGCTGACCTAACTTTCCTGACCTCTATTTGTCATTGCCGCTTGCAAGGGCAAATTGGATCAAAATCCCTCTTCTCACCTTCTTCCCCCATTCCCTCCTTCATCTCTCTTTCCCACTGTCCCTCTTAACCATTCGAATTTTGGAAAAAAGGAGTGTTCATCGTCTTTTTTCTTCGACGCAAATAGAGAAGCGGCAAACCCTACTCCGACCTCCTCTTCCTCCATCAGACCTCTCTCTCTTGCCCTCTCCCAATTTCTTTCTTCTCTCTCAATCTTCTTTCTCTCTCTCCAGTTTTTGCCGTTGAAATAATCATGATGAACAGAGCACCGTCGTTCGATGCTTTCCACCTCCTTCGTTCTCTCTTTTTCTAGACGTTCCTTGTCACAACATCTCTACTAAACCTCCATTAATTCCACCCATTAATCCGCCTCGTCTTCATCTCTGCGAGTCCTACTTGCTTTGGAGAGCAGTGCCTCTGTCCCAAGCTTTTCCACTATGAGACCGACAACATTGATCGTAGAAGGACCCACACAATAATAAGAGGTGATCCCGGTTGCTCGTTCGTCTTCCCATCATATCAATTCAGATCAAATTTGGGGGAGGCCTTCCTCCAACACAGACAACACTAATACACTGTAGTCATCACTGTGACACTGCCAACCAAGACATGAGAACCCTCAGTTGTAGCGGCGATGCTGGGAAGAGAGAGAGAGAACTGCTGTTGTTGAGATTTGAAGTGAAGGTGGTGAAAAGACGGGGAGAGATTGAATAGAGTTTTTATTAAATTAAAATAAGGGTATTTTTGACTTTAGGTCATGTCTAAAACGTGTTTGAACGCATTAAGTGATGAACTTAGGTCTTATAATTTTATATCGTATTTCAGGTACAATACCAAATGAGCACGGCATCCGAAAAGCAGATATTTCAGACTTCAAAGGTTTGAAAAGTGTTATCAAACATCACCTTACATTTTGCTCGTGGTGTAAACCCTTGTTGATGTAAAAGTCCACTGGTGGTTCAGTTTTATTGGTGTTAATTTGTAGTGTAAATCAAGATTGATGTAAAACTTCACTCATAATTCAGATTTGTCAATATTTGGATGGAGTGGAGTTTTACATCGTAAATTGATGTAAAATCACATTTATAGTACATCGATTATTGATGTAAATTTTGTCGATGTAATATTATATCGATAATTACATTTTTCGGAGCTAAATGGTTTAGAGATTTTAAACTGTTTGGTATGAAACTCCATTGATGGACTTCTACATTAATGAGGTTTTACACACAAACAAATGCAACCTTAAGACATGCTTGAGTAAAAGGAATTCCAATTTGCTCCTCACAAAGCGGGTTCCATGCCAATCCCATAACAAATTGCAGCCTTGCATTGAGAATATCTCCCTATGAATGACAACATATAAATTTGGAAGATGTTCTCAATGTACAATTGCAAGTTGTCAGTGTGAGTCGTGCTCTATGAAGAGCAAATCGGATTCAGGTGAAATAAAAACTTTTGATGAATGACCTCCGAGTCTGGACCCACTCCTCAAAGAGCGCCTTGATCTCTGGGAGCTAACTGTGCCTGACCCACCACGAAATCTAACCAAGATGTTCCCAATGTACAGCTTTAATGTCCTGTGGGTAGATGCGGGTAAGATCCTTGTGGGCAGGAGACCCGAGCTCTTCATTTATTTTATTTGTCATCATAAAGCAATTTTCATTAAGAAACTAGATAAAAAAATACATATTCATTATCCAGTTCCCATATGAAGGGAGTTTAAATGGGCTCCCCCAAGACGCGCTGTGGGGAGCCCATCTGAACTCCAATGGATGTGCATCAAACCCAGACTGAAAATTGCCTCCAGCTCAACTGCAAGTTGGGATAGGATTTAGGTGCATTGAAGATTTAACACATTTCCAACCCAACCCGACCCAAATTGCACCCCCACAGTTCACGCTCCGGATTTGGCTGTTTGGCTCCAAAAAAAGAGATTACATCTGCGCAGCGTCTCATAAACGCCCCACATGCACATCTCAGCGTGCATTGGAAACATCTCCCAAAAGCATAGTGGGAGATGTTCCCAATGCACGGTTGAGATATGCCCTCTGCCGTTTGTGGGACGCAGATGTGAAATCCTAAAAAAAGTCATTATTCTTTGCAGTATACAAAGGGAGCGCGAGAGGCGATATACCCGATGTCCGGGTGGATGTTATGTGAACAGAGTTTAGGCTCTGATTAAAACGCGATGAAATTGGCGCTCACAGCACCTCCCACCCGTGTATTAGGAATATCTCCCATGCACGCTGAGATATGCACGTGGGGGGCCAATCTCATCTCGACCAAAATGATGAAGTCATATATAATCACGTGAATTAGACTATCTGGGTGCCTCCGCTACCAACTCCAAGGTCCAGTGGACAGTGGGCAAATATTGTGCCGTTAACAACTGACAACCTCAACGGTCCAATTTCACAATTCAAATTTCCAACGGTCATCATCACCAAGCATTTTTCTCTCTTTTCTCCTACTACTCGTCATACTAGTAAAAACAATCTTATCAGAGTTAAGGAGCGCGAATTTTTTGTTGAAGGGAAAAGGGAAGCAAATCCCAATGGATGTTCTTATTCCTAACAACAATTTCTCGTCCTCCATCCCAGTCAAACCTTACACGATTCCGAAAATCACAGGTAACTAAGCATGCCATTTCATTTTCCTCTTTTCTTTTCTTTTTTTTTTTTTAAATCACAGTTAAACCTATGGTAGGTTTCGTTGACTTGATTTTATTTCCATTCTCATTCATTCTTCCTTTTCACGGGTTTCAGATTTGCAACAAAAGATCTGTTACTCGAATGATGGTGGAGAGATGGACGAGAATGACCGAAGCTTTCACCATATGGATTCAACACCGCAGATTCCAAACACATTAGCTGCAAAGGACTTCAAGTCGCCGACGATTTTCCCCACTTCAAAAGTTCCTTTGCCAAGAAAAAAGATCTTGGTCGAGAGAAGCGATGCCTCCGGACCGTTTTCCTCCAATTCTCATGCTCCACAAACCCCACATGCTGTTGCAGACGCCATTTCTGCAGATTCAGGTTCCGAAACTCGCCGTAGCTATTCATCTCAAGTCACAAACTTGTCATCGAGTGTTAATGAAACAGATGAAGATGAGCAGAAAACTTCTATTCCGGAATCGTCTTCGCAGCCTTACGATCCTTTCACGAATTCTCTCTCCCCAAGACCCAAGTTCCTTCGATACAACCCAAACAGGCGACTTGAAATTTTCCTTCGCAGAGAAAACCAACTGGCAAAAGCCAAAGACGAGTTGGGAGGCAATCGATGTGCTTCTCTCGAGACTCAGAAACCAATTGAAGGGGAAGTTTTGAGTGACGACGCTTCTGCTTCTGCATTCTCTTCTTCCTCAGGAGAGAGTTCTATGAAACAAGAACACGGATCTAGTCCATGCACAACTAACTTGGAGCCAAAGCCACCTGAAGATGTAGAAAACAACGGAAGGGAGGATGGAGATGACGATTTTGAAGAGGTCGAGGAGGGAGACAGACACTGGCATTTCAAAGAGGTACTAAAATCTTTGCTTCTCTTTGGCGTTCTGATCCTTTCTACCTTGTACATATCCTCCATGAACTCTCCCACTCCTCCCCCTTATGTTCGAGCTTTACAAGACCTCAGAGAAGGCTACCAGAAGATTCAGAGCCATCTCATCCGAGCTTCTGTAGAGAACTTTAGATGGGGTAGTAGTTTCATACATCAAAAACAAGGAAATGCTGCTTTAGACATAACAGAAGCAAATGACATAACTAGTTACGAGTGTAATGAGAAGGAAGAGATGGTTAAACAGGATATGGAAATAATGTCGGAGGTTGCTGGTAAGAAGGATGAAGTGTTGAACCAACAAGGTACAGAAATTGGACATATTTCTGTCAATGAATTGGGAGAACAAGTAGGGGAGGATATGGAAGTAATGCGGGACGTTGATGGTAAACAGGACGAAGTGTTGAGCCAACAAGGTACAGAAACCGGACAGATTTCTGTTCATGACTTGGGAGAAGTAGGGGAGGACATGGAAATACTGTGGAACGTTGATGGTAAGAAGGATGAAGTGTTGAGCCAACAAGGGACAGAAACTAGACATATCTCTGTCCATGAATTGGAGGAAGCAGGGGAGTATTCTGATCGCACAGATGAAGTGTTGGATGGGGTTGACCAGTTAAATTCAGCATTTGTTATTTCAAGTACTTCAGAGGAAGATAGGAGTTTAGACAGCGAGAACCCCAATGCTGACTTAGCTTCCGAGATTGAACCACCAAAATATGAAGTCGTCGCAGAAGTAGTTGAGAGAGATACCGATCAGGGTACGGGAGAAGAAACGGTGGTTTATCCTGCAATGGAGGAAGTTGGGAATGTTCCTAGTGGCACTGGCGAACCCGTTTCACTACAAGGTAGAGAACCTGTTGAAAATACAGCTTCGGATATTTCCAGCGTTCCTGCAAAAGAGGAAAACTCACCGCATAAGAAAAAAGTTGCTCTTGGATTTTCTGTGATTTTGGTATCTACTCTTTTGGGATTTCTCCATCTGAAGCGTAGGAAGACGTCTGCAGAGGATACTAGACTGATGGTTCAACCTTCTTCTGAATTAATGGTAATAGATAACCACAAATCACCACCTCCCCAGACAGAAGACCACGTTCTGAAGGCGGACTCTGGCGTTTATCTCTCATCTTCAGTTCATTCTGAGGACAGAGTCTTGAGAGAGATCAATCGAAGTCAGGCACCATCAGTCAAATTTCTGGGAGAGTTTGTGGTGGGAGAGGTTGGTAGCTCTATCAAGAGCTGTGATCTGAAGTCCCAGAGGATAGAAGGCGAAGAGAGCTATGTTTCTGTGTCTCAAGAGAAGAAATTTGAGAAGCAGGTTATTTCTTCTGAGCAGGGAGAGCTCAGTAGTTCTATCAAGAGCTGTGGTCCGAAACCCCAGAAGACAGAAGGTGAAGAGAGCAACTTCTCTGTGTCTCAAGAGAAGAGGTCGAGGAGGCAGGTCCTTTCATCTCCTAAGCAGTCACGCCAGTCTCTTTCAGATTTCTCGGTCACAAAGTCCCCATCATATGGAAGTTTTACTGCTGAGGAGAAACTCGTGAAGAAAGAGGTGAGAATATACAATTGCAGTCAAGCTATTCTGGTTTCAATAAAATGGTTTATAGAAATTCTAATTGCTCATCTTTTTTTTTTTCCAATAGATGCACTCATTCTCACCTCCATCTTCATTTAACCAGGTAGTCTAGGCTGCTATGTTCATGTAACGAATGTCATTTGAATATAAACCACGTTTAACATGTAGGCATTTCTCCAGATTCACACATACCTAGATGTCCATGAAAATAAAATAAAAACTCAAACTGGATTTTGGAACATGCAAACTAGCTTTACATGGTGAACATCCTTCTGTAAGCAGATGATCAATAGAAAGCACTCTAGAAAGACTTCGCTCAAATTTTAAATTGCATCTTAAGTCAGTTGGAAAAACATCTTTAAGGTTAACCATGGGCATACCTAGATGTCCATGAAAAATGGACACACCTAGATGTCCATGAAAATAAAATAAAAAATCAAACCCCATGAAAATAAAATAAAAAATCAAACCGGATTTTGGAACATGCAGACTAGCTTTACATGGTGCACATCCTTCCGTAAGCAGATGATCAATAGAAAACATTCTAGAAAGACTTTGCTCAAATTTTAAATTGAATCTTTGGATAAACATCTTTAAGCTTAACCACAGGATAGCTTTAGGTGAAATATTTGACCAAATTTTACAACATAGTGGCACTTTGAAGCTGTTTCCTATATAATTAGAATACTGCAGATCTTTTTTTTTTTCTTATTGAAAATTTGAATTGGACCTCAATTCATCCCCCCCTATTGTGATGATAATTTTTAAGTGAAAAGGCTGACCTAAAATGATTCTTATCTTTTTCTTATTGAAGTTTTAGATTGCATTTCATGGAAAATAGTTTTTGTTCTGGTGATGATCGCCAACTCGAATGATTCTTTTGAAAAAAAACATCACCTTACTACAGTTTTTTTTCATTAATCAATTCTTTTTCATTAATCAATTCTCCCTTTTCTTAAGTAGTGGCACTTTGAAAAAAAACATAGTGGCACTTTGAAAAAAAACATCGCCAACTCGAATGATTCTTTTTCATTAATCAATTCTCCCTTTTCTTAAGTAGATTTACATACATATCATCAGAATTATGACTTCTTATTCAATTTCACAACAAGGGATACTTTCCCGTTTTTTTGTTAAAATAGTTACCTTACTACAGTTTTTTTTTTTCCTTATTATGAAACAGGAGGGTAGAAACGGAGAAGAGATGATGAAGAAGGTCACAACTCCAGTGAGGCGATCCAGCCGGATACGCAATCGTACAGTCATGTCTCCATGAATAATGTGATTGCAAGCTGACCCTAGGGTGTATTTTTCTGAACTGTGATTCAGAAACAAACAGCTTCCAGTTGTTTCATGTTCCTAGTTCCTACCATTTCCTAGTGTTTTCCTAATATTTCTGAACTGACCCTAGGGTGTATTTTTCTGAACATGTGGGGTGTATTTTTCTGAACTGTGATTCAGAAACAGCTTCCAGTTGTTTCATGTTCCTAGTTCCTACCATTTCCTAGTGTTTTCCTAATATTTCTGAATTGTATACTATCTTTAACCTGTTTGACCTGGCTAATTTTTATTCAAAGAAATCAATTGCTGATAATTCTTAATGGCATTGTTCAACACTGACCATTTTCTTCTCCATTTTACATTTTCTGTGCCAAACAAAAGTAAGATTCAAGTTATTTTATTAATCATATCATCTGTCATTGTTGCATATTTTCATTAACTGTTTTTTATGGGTATTCATATAGCTTTCTGTTCTGTCATTGCCAAGAACATGTAATTGCATTGCTTTTGGAACCTTATGGCCCAGGAGGAGAAAGTGCTTGCCTCTAAAATTATATCTTTTATCTTCTTTGTTGTCAGCATGGGGTGGCCATTCCTATTGCTTTACTTCTGCATGTACTAAATTGTTGTTTCAGACAACAAACAAGTGGAAAGCCTTTAAATAACTGGGGCATTTTCTACATTGTCTCGGTTCCTTTTGTTATTTGATAGTCATGAATTACAAAATTGCAGCTATGCGTTTTTTTTATCTGAAATAATGATCGTACATTCATACTTTAATTCGTGGAGAATTGGTAAAATGCAAGCTCTTTCTC
This sequence comes from Nelumbo nucifera, assembly GCF_055504915.1. Lineage (NCBI taxonomy): Eukaryota > Viridiplantae > Streptophyta > Magnoliopsida > Proteales > Nelumbonaceae > Nelumbo > Nelumbo nucifera. The sequence goes on along the minus strand of NC_142654.1, from coordinate 6,458,190 downwards.
GGAAACGGCATTGTACATGGAAACCACAAAAAGGGCATAAAAATAGCTTTTCAAAGCCGATTTTGATTTAATTATGCTCAAATAATAACCCCATTTAAAACTGTTTCTTGTATTTACGGGATTAGTTGCTCCAAGGATTGCTGATGAGCTCTTGCATTTCAAAAACGACGCACTCTTCTATGTTTTGTTCGTAGAAAGAAACATAAATAGATTGATGCAATAGATTTCGTGCCAAACATGAATATGCAATATGCAAGCACATTCAGGTGATAATGTTCAATGAGAATTTGCAATTCATGGTCTCTCAATAAAAACAGACAAGCCCAAGGAAATAGAAAATGAGGTTTTCTGGTACGGATTAAGTGTCATTCCACTGTAGTGACAGGCTAATATAATGGCAGATCTATCGTTTGCAGAAGATTTTTTGATTGATTCTCTTAAAAGCTTTTGTTTTGTTTCCTTTTATTTTGTCTATGAGGATAGTGTGTTATGTTAAAAATGCACTCTTGGGAAGCTCAGTCCTATTGATGAATCATGAATCTGCATTTTTGTTGACGAAACTTAAATGGTCTAAAATCTGAATCTGAGAGATGTGAATATATGATGTAAAAGAGAGAGAGAGAGAGGAAATGATAAAGAGGCTCAAAGCTTCAAGGGAAGCTGTCATAACTCACACACGCATCGTTTGTCTCCTAAATGCAGCGATTGCACCATAGATTTTGCTGGTAGGTCATTTCTCTGGTTCCCGTCTACGGTAATTGTTGACAGTATAAATAAATGGGTGGAATAATGTCGATAATAAAGTTCTAACAACCATGCACAAAAATAAATAAACACTCTGGTCCTTAAATATTGTCAAACATCTCCTTTTATAAAACCATATAATTCTGCTTTAATAAATCTTTTATCTTGCTTATTTCTTCGCACAAAACTGTTTAGTGTTCATAAAGATTTTCCAATGTTTTTTATTCATATTTTTGTTCTCTAGAGTCTAGATTTTTTTTTCAGGTTTTCATTCGTGAGGACCAAATGGTTGGTTTGGATAGACAAAATCCAATGGTGTGGGTCTTGTAACAGCGGCCTTAATAATTATTACAAGTTTACAACTTTGACATTACCTATTTTCGGTTACTGGAATCCTTGGAATGGGCTTGGCAAATCAACCAAGTGAGGCAACCTATGTCTCATGCTTCCTCATTTCAATTTAAAGTGACAGGTTTTCCTTTTATACTACTGTGAGGTGCATAGCTGATAGTTCAATCAAGCATGGATCATGGACTACTAATTAGCTAATTGTCTATTGATTCCCTGAATTCTCGAGGGTCACTTCATGACATTTTCATTCCTTTTTTTGAGGAGATAACATTTTCCTTCTTGCTTATTTAATTAATTTACCTGATGAATGTCGTTTTTTTTTTTGCTACAAAATATTACCATGTATCTAAGGGTGTCAATGGACCAGTTTTGGACTAGATCCCATCCAGTTCAAAATCAATTTTGACGGATTGGATGGACCAACAAGACATTGGATTGGACCAATCCGTTCCACAATATTTATTAGATTGGACTGGACCTGGTCCGTCCATAATAAATTTATATTGGATTCGATTGAATTGGACCGGTCCAAGATAGTCTAAAATATTCATTGGATTGAATTGGACCTAGTCCATTTGTAATGGACTCACATTGGACTGTATCAGATTGGACCACATCCAGTCCAATTGACACCCACATGTATCAAAGATAAACTTTAAAACCTTTTTCTATGGATATTTAGAATTCAAAATATGTAAAATATTTTAACAACATTTTTTTTCTAGACATTTCAAGTTCTTTCCTTCCCCTTTTTTCTCAGTAAGACACCCAAACACGTGTCAGATTCTATTCTTGTGTCTTTTTGTCCGTTAAACTTGCATGATCAGATTCTGTTCTCATGGGTAAGAGATCCAGAGTCATCAGTAGTCAAACGGGCTCACACTGCTCCTTACACCGACCTGACATCATATTTCAACTGCACATTGGGAACATCTCCCATACTTGTATGTTATTATTCAGAGAGAAATTTCTATTACACGGTGGGATGTGGCTGTGAGATTGGTGTGAAGAGCAGATCCGAAATTCGTACTCCTCACACCGACCTCGAATCATGTTTCAGTACACGGTGGGATGTGGCCATCGGTTTGAGGAGCAGATCTCAATTTGTCAAACGGTGAGGCCAATTCGTTCGTATTGCAGAAAAAATATACTCCTTGCTTTCAACATATTCAGTAATAATTCTTGCTGTTCAATGTATGTCACATACAGGGGGTTTTGTTTTTTGTTTTTTTTGACAAAAGAAACATCGTAACCTTCATTCATATTGAGAAAATTTACATGAATAGAGTTTAAAGAGTTATAGTGCAGAATTAGCTGGCCCTTATAGGGAGTTCTAGCATTGTTTGCACTTTGCACAGATCATACTTGAATGCGCTACCCGGACTTAGAGCAGTATAAAGTATAAACCAAGGTTGAAAGTATCGAAACAGGCCGATACGCCTGCGTCAGTACTTTTTTTTAAGTTTGATTTTTTATTTTTTTAACCTGGTTCAGAGGGGTCGGTTTAAGGCCCGACCACCCTTTGAACCAGTGTCTGACCCGATACAACCCCTGGAGGAGTGTATCGGTAACCCATCGGCATGATACGTATCAGCGATACTTTGAACCTTGGTATAAACGGAAACCCGGAAAAGTTTCAAAACCCAGAGACAATCAAATGACACAGTAAGCAAGGGAAGAACTACCGAATCAGATTACGAGTCAGTAATATACCTCACCTCGCTGCAAACAGCAAACCTGAAAGATGTGGAAGTCCCCTATTGGCAGAAAGAAGCAAAAGACGTATAAATACTCATTCTCTGGGATGACTCGTCCCACTACTAACTACTTGTATCCTAATACCGTCTTTTCTTTTTCCAGAAATTAATGGAGATAAAATAATAAAAGAGATGGAAAAATAATAGCTTCCAAATCCTGAGCAACCCTTCCACTCTTAACATGCTATACAACCTAGACAAGGGCTATTCAGGAAATTCCTAAACAATGGGTATAACCTAAAAGCTCATTATCATCATCCTCGGGGAGAGTAACATTTCACCTCCCAGAACATAATATACAATTTCCTACAACTGTCATGCATATATACAATGAGCCACCCAGACGTGTCATCCTTGATCTTTACTTCCACACCTTGATGGCACCATCTCTACTGCTTGATATCAACAGTTTCTGATTCAACTTGACAGAAGCAAGAGATAGAATGGAGTCGCGGTGGCAACCTGCAGGATCAGTTGCAGCAGACGCAAGGAGAGCTTTAGGTGTCAATTTGGTTGCTGGAGATCGCCTGTTTGTCTCCTGTTTGCCACAAAGTGAACAATATTTTTAAGCTGCAAGAAACTACAGTATTCTTTCCCAAGCAGACAACCGTTCAACATGAACGCCTGAGCTAAGCAATTCAAGAATGCTCTCATACCGTGGGTATCAGTGTATCACGGAATATATAATAGAAATTATGAAAGGCCCCCTCACTTTCTTAATGTTTGGTAAATAATTGCTTTCAAAAACAACAATCTAAAGCTGAAACACTTTTAAGCACCAAGCATAAAGTCTAAATTTGGGGCTCTGTGCTTTTGGGCTTTACCTAAATTGGCCAAGAAAGTATTTGCTGTATTAGTTAGTTTTTTTTTTTTCTTATGAATTGGTAATGATAAAGTGAGAGAAATAATGATCGAAGACTTGACACAAGTGTTATAGCTGTAGCCTCTAGCCACCCAAGAAGAGAAGTGGACTTAAGACTGAACTACTACATGCCACTCCCTTGAAATGACCTTTACATTTTAGGTGGAGCAGCAGACGAGTAGGCAATAGCAAGTTAGCAACCAGCAAAAAGGGTTAAGTTCCAGGGAGTCGACCACTTTCTAAGATAATTTAAAAGTCAACCATATTAACATGTTCTTCTATATTAATGTTTTATTCTTCTTTTTTTTTTCAAACGAGTAATCTTTCTTTGTTCAGGCACACACCTTCCCTTGAGCCTTAGTTGTGCGTGCGGTGCCTTTCACTTAAAAAAATCACAAATTTGATTCTAGCTTTCCAAAATCCAGCAACATAAAAAAGTCAAAACCCAATCTTTCAGAACCCAAGAGTAAAGTCTGACATACCTGCACTACCTGCACTCCAAAACTGGATCTGGTTTCATAAAATTCACCATTTCCAATTCCCTTCAGTGAAGGTCCACAAACAGAATAACTACGATCAGGACTGCAAAACGATGATGAAAAGTTGATCAGACCAAAGAACTTTGATAACAAAGACAAGGAAAAGGAATTCAAAAAGAAACCTGCAATGGTCCCAGCGACGTATCTTAAGGTCAGTCCCTCCGGTCAACAAATCTCCTCCAGGTAGGGGAAGCAGTGAACGGACACCAGGGAGACGATGGGGAGGTTCATTCAATTCATCAACTCGGTACTTAGGATTGAAACTTCGTCTCAGATCTTGTTTCAGACTGGCCAGGCTGGAAGGCCTGGCTAAGGCCCAAGGAAGATCAGAGATTTCAGCATCACTGTCATTGTTTGATAGTCTGAACACCTGCAAAAAAGAGTAGAAAGACCAAAAAAAAGTTTAAATGTGTTGGAATCAGAATATAGCAAAAGACAAACTTTCAAGTACCTGATGGCAGCTACCATTCTCCGCATTCCAGAGGGAAACTTCATTACAGCCTGCTGCTACATATACTAGGGGCCTTGCTGTAGCAGATGATGAAGCACTTGGAGGGGGAATAAATAGACACAATTTCTCTATGGGGCATACCAAAGAATACTGCCATGAATTAACTGGTATGAGGAACCTCAGATCCCAAAGAGTAAGAACACCCCTTGAAGAGCCTGAAACAAACCAATTACCACAAGCACCTGTCACCAGAGAAGATACAAAGCCCTCCTCAGGAGATGCTTTCAATGTCCATGCTGTTGAATTAGTTCTTGTATCCCAAAGATGGATTCCACATCCCCTGGTGCTGTACATAATAGTTTGACTGGCACATCCATCAGTTGTGTAATTTAACAGGCTGAGAATGGCCCCTTCCCCAACCTCCCTCTTCTTGATGTCTGTAATACCTGAATACTTCTCAACAACACTGCCCAAACCTCTGGATATGTAATCAACAGAGAACATATGTATTGTTCCATCACATGCTCCAACAACAACTTGTGCAGACCCCCGTAGCATTGCAGCACATAGTGCACGGCTTCCATCTAGAGAGTAAGTCAACCTAGACCTAAAAGATATATCCTTTTCCAACTTTCGGGTATCCCATACCTTAACAGTAGAATCATCAGATGCACTCACAAAAAAGCTGTGATCAGTGGAAATGGCAATCTCATTGACAGCGGAACGGTGCTCCTGGAGATGTGCCACAAGCACACCACGAGGCCTCCATCCTGTGTCTGGGACAGATGCTGCTCGACCAAATGCTGTTAGACCAGTAGTATCAGTTTGTGAAGAGGCATCTTCCATGTTTATGGATGAGCTTCCTTTTCGCATGCCTGATAGGCCAATGTCTTGAAACTTGTTGCTGATATAGGTCATTTGCTCATTTTCTCTGCCTTCTTCTCTCACAACTTTGTAGAACTGTTTAGAGCCACCACCAATGCTGAAGGAACCTGAAACAAGCTTGGGAGCTGTAACTGAACTAGCCAAGCTAAATGATTTATTGACTGGATCTATCCAAGGCATGGATGATGAACTAATCCCCAGTGAGTTCCACTGTGATGAAGAATCAGATCCTGCAGAAGCATGCCCAGCTGCTTGCTTGTCCATGTTAAAAGAATACAAAGGTATACCTTCAGATGATCCATCACAAATAAAACTATTTCCACCACTAACATGTGGAGTTATAAAGCCAGAAAATTGCAACTTTTCTGAACATAAAGGATCTCGAACATCAATTGCACTAGAAGCAGTAGGCATGAAGCTTCCTGTTGCTCTTTGTTTAGTCTCGGTATCATCACCCTCAGGTATCCCTACTTGTGGAATACCACTATCAACAGGTTTTTGACCTGGAAAATCAGATTGTCTACCAGGCCAACTCTTAATGGGATTCAATTCCCCCATCCCTCTTTTGTTCAATTCCTCGGCCTCCCATTGCTTTGACTGTGCAGATGGATTGTACCATATCTTTCTCTGTCTCTCTAACATGTCCGAACTCCTAGCATTGTGTAAGACTTGGTAGAATACTTGTCGTGAGACTGGTGGCTTGAGACATGAAAGGAGGGACTTTTCTGAAGCTAAAGATGCCGGCTGTCTTCGGAGGAAAGGGCGTATAACTGGAGCTAGGTAAACATACGAATCTACAGCACCCAAATTATCACTACTAGCTGCAATAAAAGTGACCACTGACCTTCTTACCCACTGACTGGGGTAACATAGCAATGGGAAAGCACGTTCAATCATTTCAAGTAATATCCTCTTCCGCAAGAAATTACTTTTGCACAGCATAGCTAAACATTCCAATGCATTAACAATGACTGCCTCCATTGGATCACTTAAGGCCTGTTCAATATAAGGCAAAAGATATTCTTCTACACTTCTTTGACCTATGAAAAAGCATACAAAAACAATCTGTCCATAGAATACAGCCCTTAGCTGCTCATCCCGGTCATTTAGAAAAGCAGGAAGAATAGGTAAAAGAAAGTCATTACTCTGCCTCTGACCAAAGAAGCAACAAAGATTTCCAATGTCCTGTAGGAGGGCTCTCCGGATATTTGGAGTTTGCCTTGGGCCCATTACCAGTTCTTGGACAACCTCAGCTATGGACTTTCGCAACTGAGCAAGCTGTGCATCACAGCTTTCACTCTGCAGTCGACCAGAAGTCTCAATAGATGAAGTTGATGATTTATCAGATAGACTCAATTTGTCAAGAACCCCTGCCTCACTCAAGCTTAGTGAGTGATTCAAGAAACGATAAGCAGTTAATGCAAGCTTGGAGATATTGCTAGCATAACAAATCCGTACACTCTCTTCTGGATCATCTGGAAGCATAGATAACATAGGAAGAATATACTCTGGAAAAATTTTTGCATCACTGGGAGGGAAATCCTTAACTAATGGCAGAATGTCACACAAGGTCTCTAAGGCAGCACAGCGCACAATTGCAGCTGGATCAGAAAGCATCACAATTACATATGGAAGCACACGCTGCAAGCGGTCTTCATCATCAATATACAAGGAAGAAGACTTAAGCAGAAGGACAGCCCCTCTCCGCAGTTGTGGCAATTTAACGCTACGTATGCAGGAACAAAGCAGTGAGGCAATCAGGACCATACCTTCACAGCTCATAGTACGTCGGGGAATAGGAGAGAAAGGGATTCCAAAAATATCTGTTTGGCTATCATACTCAAACATCAATGAGTTCAAGTCGCTCTTCATAATCTTCCTTAAATAAGGGTGATCACTTCCCTTAAATCCATTAGGAATACTTTGAAGGGCTCGCCCTGGAGAATGCCCACTGCAGTGCCCTGGATTTTGGATAGATATAGCAGAACTTGCATCAGAACTTCCAGAAGCAGCACTAGCCACTGGCTTAGTATTAGAACAGTGATTACTTTGTTCCACATCCTTAAGGAGGGAGTTGATATCACCAATAAGTAACTGATCACTGAACAAGCCTTTCTCTAATTCTGCTCTCTTCCTCAAGGAGTCTTTTGCTGTACTAAAGTGTTCCTTTGCATTGTCCATCTGTTTGAGAGGTTCTCCATTTAAGGAATTTGAAGGTGTGCATGGTACAGGGCATATATCCTCATTTGTGTTGTTGCTCATCATTTGCTTATGTATCTCATGGAAGGCACTTTGCGTAACTGCAACCTAGAACATAAATAAAAACTAATAATAAATGATAGAAAAGGTGTAGCTAAGGCCTGCCTATAATAAAGTAACTGGAAATTTCTCATCTAACCAACTAAAGTTTCTTACCCTTGTATCAGAATCAAGAGGAATCAAGCAGGAAAAGAAATTATGAAGAAATGGTGAGAAGAAACTAGGAAACACAATGCTTGCATAATTCTGTAGGTAGCCCTCAGCAGGCAGGCGTGACTCTGGATCCAACTGAATCATATGAAGAATCATCTTTCGGATTCCAGCATCTGGAATCTGCACGTGAAAAAACATACAATATGAGAAGAATAATAATATACTGGAGTTCGATGAAAAAAAAGACATGGACATGGACATACATATATTGCCCTTTCTGGTACCTTGGTTAAATAATCTATAATATGGGAAAGATTGAGGATGTCACCCATAGAACTAGAGTGGGATGGGCGAAATGGAGGGGTGCATCTGGAGTCCTATGTGATAGGCAAATATCACTTACATTAAAAGGAAAATTCTATAAAATAGTTGTAAGGCGAGCTATGCTGTATACAGAAGAGTACTGGGAAGTCAAGAAACATGTCCAAAAAATGAGTGTGGTAGAAATGTGTATGCTGAGACGGATGAGTGGAAAAACTAGAAAGGATAGGATCAGAAATGAAGTCATTCAAAAACCCAGGAATAGCTCCAATAGATGACAAAATGAGAGAAATTTTAGACTAAGATGGTTTAGTTATGTGCATAGAAATACAGCACCCGTAAGAAGCGATCTGTTACAAGTTGAAGGGGTTAGAAGGGCTAAGGGCATATATACATATGGATGGATGGATAGATAGATAGATAGATGCAACCCACTTTTTCAAGGTGTTGGCTAGGATCATATTGCCCTCTACGATATGCAAGTAGCTGTGATAGTTCAAATAATGGCTGCCCTTCAAGAAAAAGCTCTGCAATAACACATCTGAAAAAGGTAGCAAGATAAAATACAAACTGAGTAATAAAACTAGCAAGAATTCAGGTTTATATAATAGTGCAACTGCACAAGGTTAACACAAAATATTTACAGAAAACAGTATTCACAAGTCCCATCCCGACATAGATAATGCTTTAGATGCAAGTTAAAGAAAAAAATTAATTCCTTCTTCAAATCATTTTCTTTAACAAAATCACTATTCATAACTGTATTCCATTCAATTTTTCACATTCTGCAGCATCATTTGATCACAATTTTATGATACAAAATATACCATGTAAAATATAAAGATGATCTCATCCTGCTGACAAGTGTACTGAATAATGGAGAAGAGACATACAGACATCTATTGAAGGTTGTGTAGCTTCCTACAACTATTCGAAAACCCTTACTTAGTTGTTTAGGTACTAATAGAGTAGGGATGTTATTTAAGTTGAAACAAATGAGTTTAAGGTTGGTTTTTAGGGGTGAACCCAAGGAAGGTGGGGGCCCCCAAAGACACTCCTCTTGACAATAAATCCGATTGAAACATGAGGAAGTAGAGAAGAGAAGGAAAGAAGAGAAAGGAGAAGGAAGAAAGGAAGAAGAAAAAGTTTGGAGCAATAGAACAGTGCTGGCGGCGTCAACTTTTATTATATTATATAGGGCAGGGAAAAGACCCTTGTGCCCCTGCTGTAAGTGAGTACAAATAACAGAAATAAAAAAAAAATGCTTTAACTAGCCAAACAGACCCTAACACAAATAACTAAATTGTTTCAACACTCCCCCTCAAGTTGGAGCATAGATGTCAATCATGTCCAACTTGTCACACAAATCATTGTGCCGCACATGATGAAGACCTTTGGTGAAGATATCTGCAAGTTGTTCTTCTGAGCTGACATATGGAGTACACACTTCTCCATTTACAAGTTTCTCTCTAATAAAATGCTTGTCCACTTCAATGTGTTTCGTCCTATCATGCAGGATTGGATTAGTAGCAATATTGATGGCAGCTTTATTGTCACAGTAGAGTGACATAGGATTGTTCACTGCAAAACCCAGTTCACCTAACATATTTCTTATCCACATGATTTCAGCAACCCCATGAGACATCGCTCTATATTCTGCTTCAGCACTAGATCTAGCCACCACACTTTGTTTTTTACTTCTCCATGTGACCAGGTTTCCTCCTACAAAGGCACAATACCCACTGGTAGACTTTCGGTCATCGATCGCTCTTGCCCAATCAGCATCAGTATATACTTCCACCTTTAAGTGACCATGTTTCTGGAACAACAAACCAGCTCCGGGAAACTTCTTGAGGTATCTAAGGATCTTCTCTGCAGCTTCAAAGTGAGTTGTCCTAGGATTGTGCATGAACTGACTAAGGACACCTACTGCATAAGCAATATTAGGCCTTGTCATAGACAAATACAAGAGTCTCCCTACGAGTCTCTGGAACTTCTTCACATCTTTCAAAAACTCTCCCTGACTGTCTCCCAGCTGATGATTAGATTCAATTGGTTTTACCCCCAACTTGCTTGTATCTTCTAGTAGATCTAGTACATATTTCCGTTGGAAAATAAAGATGCCCTTGTGAGAGCAGGCAACTTCAATTCCAAGGAAATAACGTAAGGGGCCTAGATCTCTCACCTCAAATTGAGTGGCTAAGAATTGTTTTAGTCTCCGTATTTCAGCATCCCAATCTCCTGTGATCACTATGTCATCCACATACACAATAAGAACTGCAATTTTCCCTTCACCTCTTTTCACAAATAGAGTGTGATCTGACTGGCATTGTTTGAACCCCATCTGTTGAACTGCTAAATGAAACTTACTAAACCAAGCCCGAGGTGATTGTTTCAACCCATATAAAGATTTTTTTAACCTGCACACCTTTTGTTCACTGCCTTTGGCACAGAAACCTGGAGGTTGGGTCATGTACATTTCCTCTTCCAAGTTACCATTCAAGAAAGCATTTTTGATGTCCAATTGGTGAAGTTCCCAATCAAGATTTGCTGCCAATGAAAGAAGGATCCTGATAGACTTCATCTTGGCTACTAGAGCAAAAGTATCTACATAGTCTACTCCATATACCTGTGTAAAACCTCTTGCTACCAGTCTAGCCTTGTACCTTTCAACAGTTCCATCAGTCTTGTGTTTCACTGTGAACACCCACTTGCAACCCACAAGTTCCTTCCCTTCAGGAAGGTCCACCAACTCCCAAGTGCCATTTTTGTGTAATGCATCAATTTCTTCTTGCATTGCATCTGTCCATTCAGGTTTAGATAAAGCTTCTGCCACATTCTTAGGAATGAGAACACTGTCCACAGAAGAGAGGAATGCACGGAATGAAGGTGAAATGTGATCATAGGACACAAAATTAGAGATAGGATGATTAGTGGTACAAGGTCTAACACCCTTTCTCTTAACAATAGGAATATCAAGATCATTGATGACAAGTGAATCAACATTGAGAGGAACAGACATATCAATAGGAGCAAGTGTACCTGGCTGATGAGACAGATCTGCCTCTGGTGAATCCGAAGATGTTGGTTGCATAGTGTCAGGTTTCATGGCTCTTGAACTCTGCTGGCTTTTATGGCGACGATGAAAAACCCAGAATGGAGGATTGGGTAAAGGAGGTAGTTGAGTTTGAGTCGCTTGTTTCTCCTCAACCCTACTCTCCCCCTAAGGAGAAACCGAGAAGAAAGGTTGATTCTCAAAGAAGGATACATCAATGGAGACATAGTACTTGCAAGAGGTAGGATCATAGCAGCAATACCCCTTTTGAGATAAAGGGTAACCAAGGAAAACACAAGGAATAGCCCGAGAATCAAGCTTACCTCGAGTAGGGGACAAGTTATGGACAAGCAATGACACCCAAAAACACGCATCGGAATGGTGGACAACGGAGCTGTAGGAAACAAAACCTAATATGGATCCTTATACTCTAGTAACCGAGATGGCATACGGTTGATGATGTATGTAGCACACAAAACTGCATCCATCCAAAAACGTTTTGGCACATCCATATGAATTAATAAGCCACGAACTACTTCGAGAAGGTGACGGTTCTTTTGTTCAGCAACACCATTTTGTTGGGGTGTCCTAGCACAAGAGCTTTGCTGAAGTGACCCACTTGAAGCAAAAAACTCCGTGAGATCACTATGGAAGTATTCCTTCGCATTGTTCGACTGGAAGATATGGATTTCAGTTTGGAACTGAGTGAACACCATGCATTGAAAGTCTTTCACAATTTTTGGCACTTCATCTCTAGATCGCATAGGGTAAACCCAAGTGTATTTAGAGTAATCATCAATCAAGGTAATGAAGTACTTATATCCAGCCTCAGTGGGTAGAGTAACAGGGCCCCAAACATCAGAATAAACAATATGAAATGGAAATTCAGATATTTTATTTCTCAGAGGTAAAGAACTTCTACAATGTTTACTCAATTGACATGTCTGACACTGTAACTAACTCACTGACAAGGACTCCAACAACTTTGGGAACATAACTTTTCATGACTCAAAAGAAAGATGACCAAGACGACTATGCCATAAATAGGCTTGACTCTCACTTGACAAACTCATGGACTCTGTAGCCACAAGACCAACTTTATTCTCCAACACGTAGAGACCATCTACCATGCTTCCTCTACCAATCGTCTTCCCCGAGGCCAAATCCTGAAACACACATGAAGACGGAAAAAAAGTGATTGAACAGTTCAAGGAGTGAGTTATACTACTAATGAACAACAAATTTATAGGTAATTTCGGAACATGCAGTACATTAGAAAGGGTAAGGCCGAGTGGGAGAGGTAATGGTACCTTGGCCAGCTATGGTAGAGAAAGAACCATCAGCTAGTCTCACCTTATCTCTCCCAGAGAGAATGTTATATGTCTGAAATAAATTTGACTTACCGATCATGTGGTTTAAGGCTCCGGAGTCAATAACCCAATGAGAATCAGTGGTATGAGATGACACATGGAAGGCAGTGGCAGCGTTACCTGATGTAGACGCGAAAGAGGTCGAGAGAGTAGGACTAGAATCCATCTGGCGGAAAGTCCTACCATACAATTCCAAATGGTCACGAAAGGAGTTGATAATTTCTTCCTTAGGGTCAGAACTGGGATGCCTCTCCTGAGTTACCAATGGACTAGTCTCTGTCGACGCCATATTAGCTGAGTTATACTTTTTCTGATTTTGCTGGCTTGGTTTCTTGCCCTGATCAGATGTTGACTTCTTACCCAAATCCTGTGCCCATTTAGGTTTTCCATGGAGATCCCAACATGTATCTCTCGTGTGTCGTGTCTTGTCTTCTGGCAATGAGTGCACCAAAGTTTACTCTTATCATTTGTTCTCTTTTGAGAATCACCTTTCTTAAAAGCACTTCCGACATTTGTATCTGAATTTCCCCGGACAGCTAGGCCAACTAACTCCCCCTCTACACAATTCATCACACTTCTACTCTCTTCTGATTGCACTAAGGCATACACCTCCTGAACTGATGGCAAGTCTTTACTACCCAAGATCTACACCCTGATAGACTCATATGAAGGATTCAGCCCTAGGAGGAAGGCAAAGACCCGTTGCTGAGATACAAGTGACTAATACACCTTTGCATCTTCATCACACTTCCAATTCACATTCTGGTAGTGATCAAGTTCTTTCCATATCGATGTCAAATCAAAATAGTACATCGAGAGACTCCTCTCCCCCTGCTTGCAAGTAGAGGATTCAACTTGCAGTTGATATATCTTGGCATAGTGTCCCTGCTATGAATAGGTGGACTTTGCTTGTTCCCATATCTCACAAGTAGTTTCAGCCCACATAAAAGTCTTCCTTACCTGTGGCAGCATGGAAATCAAGAGCCATGACATCACCATACTATTCTCTTGGTTCCACCTATCATATTCAACACTTCCGTACTTCGGTTCCTTCACTCTCCCATTGATGTATCCTATTTTCCCCCTAGCAGTGATGTGGAGTTTTATTCCCCTAGACCACTCAAGGTAGTTCAGACCATCAAAGGGAATAACAGCCATGGGGAAACTCATATCCATTCCCCCACTCACTCCATTCTGGCTCCCTAAAATCTCTGAAGTAGCAAAATTCTCAAACGACATGGTAAGCACAAAAACAATTCAACAGGGGCTTAATCTGAGCACAAAAACAAACAGCACCAACTTCCAAAGAAGAACTATGACGAGACTGATTTTCACCACAGCATTAATCAATAATGTGTAAGTTCCACCACAGCATTAATCAATAAGAGAGATCCTAACACACATGAAATCAGACTAACGAGTAGAGAAAACAGGTCATCTACGACCTATAGTCACCTTTTCATAGGTACAGGATCACACGGTTCAACAAATAAAAGATATAACCCTAACAAAAGTCTGCCGACATTCAGTGGTTTGGATTCATTTGCTCACCACTTGGTACACGACCAAGGAAAGAAATAAAAAAAGAAAGAAAACTTTAGGGTTGTACCAGTTGTAGATCTGATTTGATCAACCCAGATTCAGTCCTCTGTTCTGCCCAGATTCAACAGCCTTGCTCTGACACCATCTTGACAATAAATCCGATTGAAATATGAGGAAGTAGAGAAGAGAAGGAAAGAAGAGAGAAAGGAGAAGGAAGAAAGGAAGAAGAAAAAGTTTGGAGCAATAGAACAATGCTGGCGGCGCCAGCTTTTAGTATATTATATAGGGCGGCAGAAATAAGAAGGGAAAAGACCCTTGTGCCCCTGCTGTAAGTTAGTACAATAACAGAAATAACAGAAATAAAAAAACGCTTTAACTAGCCAAACAGACCCTAACACAAATAACCAAATTATTTCAACAACTCCCATTAACATTATCTTCCCATTGAGCGGACGAATCCAGTTCAACCGGACAGAAAAAAAAAAGACAAAAAAAACAAACTAAAGACCCTTTCCTATATAAATTCATTTGAACTCCCCTTCCCCCATTTTTCACCCGAGCCCTAAACAGAAGCAGACCACAAAGATAAGGTCCATTCATTCGAATTCCTAACAGGAAAGCTTTCATAGACAAATCAAGAAAATTAGCTGCACACTTAGAAGCTTCACCCACCACTCCTGCTGTGGCTGTTACCGGTGCTGATGCCTCAGATGCCGCCACCACCGCCTTGGTTTGGGACGTCAAAGAGGAGCCACCACTTTCTGTTCATTGTCACACACAAGAAGAAATCGTTCTCCATTACCACATCCCCTGCCACCAGCTTGCCATTTATGTGAATTGCTACCACTTCCACTTCCTCTTTCGTAAAATCAAAACCCCTAAAATTATTTTTAACATAACTTGTATTTTTCTTAAAAATTTATCGCCTCATTGGAAGAAATAGTTTTCAGAAAATTTATAACACGTTAGGTCCACTGTATCACCTCATTGGAAGAAATAGTTTTCAGAAAATTTGTAACACGTTAGGTCCACTGTGTCTTGCTCCCAAACTGAATCCCAGATCTGGACTCGCTCAGTCGCTCCATTCCTGTTCCATCCAAGATTCAATGCTAGAAAATCGTTGTTGGTCGGCATTGCCACACAGTATCTCACTTCATTCCTGTTCCATCCATGATTCAATGCTAAAAAATGGTTGCCGTTCATCAGAATAATATGTCTGTAGTTGCAAGCTTCCCACGGAGGCAGCAGGAACTCCCAAATCCCACTCTTCTGGACTGACCATTCAAGGACTGTGATATAGACTAGCCATTGCTTTGTGATAACTGCTGCATAGTTCGCCAGAGCAAGTTCAGACAATGAGACTGCAATAAGGAAAATGGACACAATCTTGGAGGTTTTGGTTGCTTCTGTTTTGGGCTCGGATGAAAAATGGGGGAAGGGGAGTTTGAATGAATTCATAGTCTTTTTCTGTCCAGTACTCCGGTTGAACCTCCTATTGGAGGGTACACGCTTCCCGTGAGCCCCCCCCCCCCCCGGTCTCACAGCCAAAGTTCAAACATCTTGGCTTTGCCCCTGTTAGTGTTTAAGGACTTGGAATTTAGAAGGTGCAAGTCTTTATCCTGAAATGAAAATTTTCTTGACATTTTACATTTGCAATATGAAATGAAAATTTTTGGAAGAAGTAAAGGTGATATGTTCCCATTGGGCATCAACTGCGGATATCAGCAATCTGAATTGATATACAATACATTAATATCCTATTGCTGTGTGGTCTTTTTTTTTTCAAAATCCTTTGCTCAAGTCCCAGGTCCCAACTACATAGTCAAGATAAGAGATAGAAATACATCTCAGCTAAGGACAAATGGCTACATTGCTTTGCATGGAACAGTTAAGTTACGGGCATTCTATTATCATAAGAAAGTATGGTATCACAGCAATGGTATAAACACTAGTTCTGTCAATAGGGTTACCTATTTGCCATCAGAAATCCATTAATGAGTTTCTCCCTATTTTTTTTCCAAATCATCAAATACAATTTAGTTTCTAGGAATAGGACTAGATTCTCAAAAGATTTATACTGAGAGTGCCCAGCGAGTGCAAAAATATACCAAAGGTTAGGTCTGTTTACAGTCCACCACTCTAAAGACCCTGAATAGACCAACACTGGGAATGGCTTTCTTCTCAGAAGATATATGATTTTCTTTTTGTTTTTGGGTGGGGGTGTACTTCTCAATTGGAATCTCCCTATAATGTTCCTCTTTCAGAAGTAGTCCTATCACATATTATGCTCCAATTTCTAGTTTGTGAATTCCTTGGAATCTTGAAGTTCAACAGGTATTAGGGAATTGAATTCAATTCAAAGATGCTCTTTAGGTTGTCTTGGCTTCTCTTTTTCTTTTTTAATTTTATTAACATTTTTTATTGGTGATCAGGTTCAGATCTTTGATTAGTGTGATGATGAAATCTGGGGATGACAAATGTGACAGTGCATGCTCAAGTCTGAAAGTGGCCACTTTGTTCAAGAAAATGCTAAAAGTTAGGTCTGTATCCAGTCCACCCCTCCCAAGACCCTGGATAACCAGGACCAACATTGGTTAATGGCCCTTTTTATTTGTGAACAGATCAACTAGATGCATTTACTAATATAGCTGCTGATTCAACTATTCAGACACCTCACAAATAACTAACAAGATACAAAACTTCCCTATGGAGCAAACCAGAAAAAAATATCAAATAGTAATTACTAAATTCTAAATACAAGGTAATGAATATCCTGGGAATCTCCTAGACTATCAGCCATGGCATTAGCCGATCTCTTAATCCATCTGAAAGAGATGTTCACCCTGGAAATTAAATCCCTAGCTTTTCTAATATCATGACACAGTGACAATATGCCCATGGACCGTCAATGCCATCTCTATGCTAGCTTATAAGCACCAGTTAGCTATGATCCCCAGATACAGATGCCAACATGGAAACAGATACAGGAAATGAGCCTACAAGTCTAGCACAAATAAAGGCGCAGGTATCCCATTTGGGGTATGTTTGGAAAATACGTACTTATTGGGAGGTCTTTTCTCAAACCACTTATACTCATTTTAAGTACTTATTTGTGCTGCAGTGTTTGGTGAGTCACTTATCCCATAAGTACTTATATTTGCGGAAATGGCAATTATAGCCCTAACTTAACATAACCATATATTGGATAAGCACAAAGACAAATAAATAAATACTTATCCCATAACTGAACCTGTTTCTATGTTCACTGCAGTAGCAGTGTGAGGAAGAGAGGAGGGAAAGAGAGCAAGGGAGGAGGAAGGAGGAAGGAAAGAAAGAAGAGAGAGAGAGAATGAGAGAGAGGAAGAAGAAGAAGAAGAAGAAGAAGAAGATAAAGAGAAAAAATAAATAGATAAATAAAGGAGAGATAGGCACTGGTGGTTCGGGCAAGATTCATATATGATGGTGGAGGAAGGAATAGGAGAAGGTGGTGGTGGTGGTTATGTGGAAGGGTGCTCGATCACTGCTGTTAGTTCGGGTCTCCGCTGGAGGAGACGGAAGTGAACAGTGATCTTCTTTTGAAGATGGGGGCAGTCCCTGGAAAATGAATAAAACATTGGGGACAGTCTTGTCCCCCCCCCCCAAAAAAAAAAAGAAAGAATAGGTACTTATTTAGTAAAAAAAGGCCAAGCATTTATTCTGGGCTTTTTTTGCCAAACATGAATAAGTGCTTATTTTCCACTTATTGTGTGGTCCTGCCACTTAAAATAAGTATTTATTTGAATAATTATTTTTAGTGTTTCAAAATAGGAGCTTAATATGCTTAGACAAGATATACATTAACTGATTACAGTATGTTCTGAGTTTCGAGGGAAAGGATTAATATATACAAGAACAATGGTATACTCATGTAATAACACTTAAATGTGATTAATTATATGCTATAATGTAGTGAGAGCCCAATTTATTACTTTGTATAAATGTAGAGCTTAATGCAACTTCTTAATAATTTGTTTTCAAACAAGAAATAACAAAAAGTAGAACCATGTACAATGAACCATTATACAGTGAACCTAGCAACAGACTCCCCAAAATAAGTCAGATTTGTCTAACAAGTCTATTCATCAGATGAAAATGGCATAATGAAGAATGCTCAAAACCATAACATGTTATACGTCTGTTCTAATTATACATATTACCTTCAAAATAAAACAGATTCTGTAATAGCATTGTTCATATTAAATCTTTAGTTCTTTACAGAGCACAATCCTCAAATACAAACTACAGATTTTTCCTTGTATGTGCATATATAGCCTCAGTGTTGACAATCTGATAAAATAAATAGCACTTGGTAGTGGAATGATAAAGTAGTTTTCATATAGCCTACACCAAATTGTAGTTAAATATATGTATATATGAATAGGAACTTGCATCAACATTCAGTAAAATGGCTTTAGAAATAAAGAATGCTTACCCTACAGAGAAGATGTCCATGGATGGCCTTAATGGTGCATCTGATGCAATTTGTGTGTCCCCTCCATGCTCATAAAATCTCTGAGAGATGGTATACAGTTAACTTGAAATGCCAAACAAAATGATAGTCTCTTTTTTTGATAAGTAACAAAATAACAAAATAATAATCTCTTGAAAAATGTGACATGGAACAAATGAGAGTTACTGCTACCAGAAACAACTTTATATTTTCTAGATGAATATATAGGAATCATGCTGTAAGGCTTGAAGAATTTCAATTAATTGGGCTTGGGTTAAGGTTCAGGGCCATTGTACATTTGACAAATTCCCAATCCAACCTGACCTAAGTTGCGCCCCCATATAGAAAGAGACTTAATACATCAAAACAAAAAATAAAGGATAGTTGCCTAGGCAAATATGTCTATCAACAATCATCCTCGGGACCATAGTCCACTCATTTTCAAATGTATATGGGAATGACATTTACATGTGGATTGAATAGGGTATTATGAGTTTAAGATGAAGATGGTTTCAATGTTTGATATGTTGCCAACAAATTAGAGGGTAATTGTAGCTCCCTTCCCCATACAGTTGAGATAAGGCTTCGATGATGATAGACAGTTTAGCTCCCTTCCCCTTTTTTTCTTGATTGGAAATGCTTTAATTAATGAAACATTTAAAGGAGTAAACTGTCACCACCCAAAACAAAGGTGTTGACCCCAATATTTAGATTTACCTCAAGATTACAAAACAGCCCAAAACAAATTGCCCCCGAAGGTTCCTTGCTCTGCCAAAGTATCAGGTAATCCATTTGCTGATCTCCTAGTCCACCTAAACAAAACCCCAACCTCCCTTACTAAGCAATTGGTTTCCCTCATAAGCTGTCTATGTATCCAGACCCCCAACCTGTTTGACTGTATCCATCCAATTAGTAGTTTAGAATCCCCTTCTACCTCAATTTGGTGAAAGTCCCACTGCTTAGCCAACCTCAAGCCTTGGAGTAAGGCCATAATCTTGGCTCTTAAGTCAGTCCCCCCCCATCTCTAAAAGCTCCCCCAACTCCAAAAGGACATGGATTGCCTAAAGAGCTTCCAAGGAACAACGGGTCCCTTCAGCACAAAAGAGGGTGGAGTTGAATTTTGATATAGCTCCCTTCCCATGCCCAAAGGGAAAAAGAAAAAGAGAAGGCAGGAGTAATCCTATGCTCCTCTAAATGCAATTATTCTTGATATTCATTCATTTCAATTTTTGTATTTAGGATTTATAACTGGACCAGTGGTCAATGATCAATCATTAGAATGTTTAATGTAAAATTTGATCACAGATATGGGGTATGGAAACCACTATGCCTAACCAAAATTAGTTAGCACCATTAAATCATCAAAGCATCTGTCAATGAGATTTTATTCATTTGATAGGAAAGTTTATCCAACATAAAAAAAAAAAGAAAAATCACTCCTACCCATGATAGGTCTATCCACCTAAGCAGCGTCCAAAGAGCCCAATTAATATTAAGGTGTCAGTTATGTTGCTCCATACTAAAAGCTTTAGCATTTTACCATTCTTGCAGCTACCAGGTTAGCGGTAAAGACATTTTCTCCAATAAACTAACTACGAAGAACAAAGACCAATAAATCAGGATATTCTCCAAATAGGCCCATATGAAGATAGTATCCTTTAGAAGAAAAATTAAAAGAGAAGCTCAGAATTATGACCATCATTACTGAATTACTGGTATTCTGATTTATTATCTGGGTTGGCAGCCCCAGACAATTGAAACATGGGGCATGCTGCAGGCTCATTCTTTTGAACAATGTGAAGGTGGATTTGATCACTGTAAATTGGGTTTGAGTCTTAAGTTAGCTGTTACTTTTCTAAAGGTGAAGTGAAAGTCAGACCTCTGTTAACATAACTAGGGTGTAAAGTGAAAAAAAAAAATCTTCATCCACTCCCAAAGACCTTAGTGAAAAGAGTAGAAAATTCAGAGTTAGTTGGCCTAGAATGAGTAGTCAATTCATCATTGTTTCTCCTTTCTGCAGAGATGCTGAATGGACTAGCACCACTCACATGCCATAGATCTTTTAGACTGAGCAATTCTTATTCCTCTTCTTGTGATCAGTACAACTCCCATTCTCTTTCTTCCTTCTACAATGAAATGATTTGTTATCCATAAATGAAAGAGATGAGCATTCATGCAATCATTATATTTTATTGGTAATCTCGTGCAACCTTAGTTATTAGTCATTTCCATCTATGTTACTGGATTCCAATCTATCAAAAAGAAAACCTTATACCACACTGAACAAAAAAAATACTAATACTAATACTCTCTAAACAAGTGGGCATCCAAAAAAAATTGAAACGGTACAAATTTGACGCATATTACAAGAAATGCAATGGAGACAACAAAACCAACCTCTGGTGCAAGATAACAGCGCCTTCTCCCTCCAGTGTCAAAGAAGAACGAGAAATCGGAGGGGTCATCATCAGGTATGTAAGTCGGCTTAAAAGACGCAAAATCAGCGAGGTAAAGCCAATTCCAAGATGTGACCAAAACATTCTCGCACTTGATATCACCTGTAGAGATGCAAAACACCCAAATTACGGCCTTTAACTAGACCAGAACTCGAAATCCAATGCAATTGGCCCGAACAAAAAGAAGTCCCACCATGACAAACACCATTCTCGTGGCTCTGCTTCACTGCATATAGTAACTGCACAACCATAAATCTAAGTAGGCAACTGAATCTGAAAAAAAGAAAATCAAAAGAAGAAATCCGCACTCGCATAAACAGGCCAAGGCGTCATCATTCTAACAATAAATGGAAAAAATGCAAATACGCTCCAGAAAACAGAATCAGAAGTACCAGAATTGCCTCACCTGGTAGGCCAACCATATCTTCTCGACCAAACTAAGGAAAGGCCGAGTACTCAATCGGTCGTGAAGATTATTGAAGAAGTATTGCCTGAGAAGATAAGCTGCTTTATCCGTTTCAAGCCAGTACTACAAACAAGGAAAGAGAGGAATTGGATTATTAGGAGGAGACATATCTAGATAAGGTTAATGGTGATTGCGGAGGAGAGAGCGAGAGGGAGATGGAATTAATACTTGAAAGGGCCAGACGTGAGGGTGTTGGAGGGAGCGGAAGGTTTCGCGGATTTGGAAAAGGCGACGCTCGTATTCCTTGAGATCGATGGAGTCGCCACGCTTGAAGTAGACCTTGACGAGGACGAGCCCTTCGTCGTGCTTGCACTGTATCGATTTGAGGAAACGGCCTCGCCCTAGGACCTCCTTCAAGACCAGATTGTACGACGACGGGAGATCGTGCAGGTAATACTCCGACGCCGACGCTTGGGTCGTGCGTGCAATCTTATTTCCCATCGTCCCTCTTCTGCTACTTGCTTCTTCTTCTTCTTCTTCTTCTTACATTTCCCTTTCCTGCTTCCTCCCCAGTCCCCAACCAAAAAGCCAGAAACCAAAGAGCGAACAATCAACGAAAGCTTTTCCCCAATTCTAAACTCTCGCTCTTTCTTGTTGGGTTCAATTGCGTCGTTGTTGTCTTGTCGCTGCTCTAAGCAACCTGTGGTGCTTTCACAAATTTACGATCTACCATTCTCGTATTTGGTTTCCGTTTGCCGTATGTAAGCTGAGTCTGAGAGATTCGACAAAAGCTACGCTGTTTGGAAAAAACAGCTCGGCTTGCTTGAAGGCTGAAGCTTCCTCCTGGACATGACACGTTATCCCATTTAATTCTTTATTTGTCTCTTTAATTAAAAATATTATTTATAATTACTGTTTTACCCCGGACTATGCTAACGTGTCATGCGCACGAAAATTTATCCCGTATCTGCCGGTTATAAAAGTGGGACCCACTGATTGGCTGCTTTAACCGTTTAATTTTTTGTACCATGTCAACATGGATCACAGCGGTGATCACTTGTTGTAGGTTGTAGCCAGTAGCCCGGCCCGCGAATTTCCGGGCTTCAGCGCGCAAGTTTTGCGACCAGGCCCGGCTTGGGTTCGATTGCTAGAAATACATATTTTGTAATTTTGATATGGGAAAATTCCCTATATTTTTGGGCCTAGTGCTATTTTGGTTCTCGAATTTTAAAATGTCATAATTTACGGTATCTGAATTTTCAAAACGTATTAATCCTATATTTGTCGTTAATCAATTGTTAATCAGCCGTTAAGTAGCATTTGAAGAAAACACAAATGTCCTTCGAGTGTTATCTAATTTTCTTAATCAACCATCCAAATGTTGACAAAAAATTAACAGTCTCAAATTCTTGCCTCTTCTATTCAAAAAAGTTGGGGTCTGTTAATTTTTTGTCAACACTCTTGAATAGAAAATGCAAGGATTTTGGACTATTAATTTTTTGTCAACATTTGGATGGTTGATTAAAAAAACTAGATGACACTTGAAGGGTATTAATATCTTTTTTAAATGCCACTTAATGGATGATTAACAATTGATTAACAATAGGTACTGGATCAACACGTTTTGAAAGTTCAAGTACTGAATTGTCGCATGTTAAAGTTCGGAGACCAAAATGACACTAGGCCCAAAGTACAGGGTACTAATCGGGAATTTTCCTTTTTGATATATGGGCACCTTTTATATACCCGATAGGTATGATACCTGAAAAACTTTAATCAATCAGAAACCCATGATGAATTTAAACAAATATCAATTGATTGGGTATTAGTTTTTCAGGAATATAAAATATTTTATATTATATTAGATGTAACATATATTTTTATATAATTTAAACTATACTTGGTTTGATGAAAAAACAAAAAAAGAGAAAAACAAAACGAAAACAATTGAGGGAAAACTGTTAACAAATTTTGTGGAATTCCTTGAAAACTACCTCTCAAGTTTCTGTTTCTTTCTTATTGTCTTAGGAAACCAACTCAGCCTTCACGTTGTAGGCCCTGAAGCCTAGCTAGGCCTGGGCTTACGCTTCATTGAATACCAAGCTCGGCCTAGACCCGGGGCTATGCCACTTTATAATAGGTGCTAAGCCCAGACTGAGCCGAGTCCATGATCACTCATTTCACTACTCACAGGCACAAGGCACAAGCACAAAGGCTACTATCCAAAATCCAAATATGGTGGGAAGAGATGTTTGGTTATTGTCTAATGGGTTAAGTGGTAGTATATATATATCACAGATGACCAGCACCATTGGTTT
This sequence comes from Nelumbo nucifera, assembly GCF_055504915.1. Lineage (NCBI taxonomy): Eukaryota > Viridiplantae > Streptophyta > Magnoliopsida > Proteales > Nelumbonaceae > Nelumbo > Nelumbo nucifera. The sequence continues at coordinate 6,434,232 of NC_142654.1, read as the reverse complement.
TATCCCTGACAATTGTACAGCTACAATTCAGTTTCAAGTTCCAACATTACCAGCCAAGCAACCTCAGCTTCCTCACTCTACGTCCTCATTACCAAACAAGCTGCTTCTGAGAAGCCTTCCCACATCATCTTTGCCATCATCCCCGTTGAACCAACAAAATAGATAGTGCCCAAATATGGCTGGGAGCCCAATAAAAGGACAAAAAAGAGGAGCCAAGTGCCAGAATGCCAGATTTGAAAATATTGGAACTTGGAAGAGAATCAAACTGCATGCATTTCTTTACTTGTGGAAGCACAAGGTTCCTCTTCTTGCATTTTCCAGCTTGGATGGATTTTCCTTACATGCATCGAGCAAAATTTTACAGTGATCCAGTAGAAACGTATGCTCGTGGAGTTGTTTAATTTTGATTGAGATCGTTTCGGTGCCTAAGGCTGTTTTAATTGCAATTTGCACCATTGTAAATGCACAAGAATGTAAAAATGTTAAGTGTAAAATCCGGTTTACTTTTACTACAGATTTGACCTTGTCTTGTTTGTTTGTGAAAAGTAAAATAGTGTGATCCCACCTTCTTATACAAAAAAATGAAGGTAGGAGGAGGGTTATTTGTTTGGGAATGAAGTAGGAAACAAGATGATGTATTGATGTGGTCTCCAGACTCTCCACTTTATATGAAAGAGAGAATTGAGGTAGGAGGAAGGATGTGCAAATGAGACAAAAAGTACAAATACTGCATTAACTAGGAGTGTAAATCATTGCTACCATTCAAAACTGGACTGGATGTAATATTTGTATCTGGTTCAGATTTGAACTGCAACCAAACACAGCTTAAACATAATTCAGAAAGTTTTTTTTTTTTTTTGTAATCTTAGAGAGTGGAATTTATGAGCATGGAGACCTTTCTATGATCCCTTCCCCCCACACACCAAATGAAAAAAAGAAAAGGACAAAGAAAACAGATGCAGATCTTCTAAGAATACAAAATGTTCCTCAAAATGCCTTAGTTGAGTCCTGCCAATTGCCTCAATTTAGCACCTGAAACACTATGATTTTCAGTAACATTTTTTTTTTAAATTTCTGCTAATTTCTTTCACTTTTTAATTCTCAATATTTTCTTGGCTTAACAGAAGTTGCTCTTCTTAGACACTGTTGGAAGAAGCTAAGCTTAATCCGATTTAACCCAAGCTTCTGCACAGGTTGGGTTTGAAAATTTGGGCTCCAGGTTAAGCCTAGAAAATTAAAATTGGACCTAACCCAAACTTGGGTTGGGCTCGGGTTGAGGCCTCATGTAACCTGAGCCTGATCAGCCCAACCTGAGCATGTCCATTTGTATATATTTTGGATTAAACTTGGTGAACTTGGGCTTGACTTGTTATTTAGGTTCTCTGATTTCCTTCATTTTTCTAAATATATAAATAGTCATGGGTGTGGGTTTTGGTCATTGCTTGGTAACTCCAATGTTAAAATATTGGGCTGACAATCATGAAGGCATGCATTCCAATCAGAATTTCCACTTGGCACAAAAAAAAAATAATAATAATAACAAAGGTTAGATGGATGTATGACTCTATATCCAAGTCCACACCTCACATAAGTATTGAGGGATATCTAAAAACCAACTAATTTTACAATCTATTCCCATTGTAATTTGCAACGCAAGAGGACTTGCGTTTGACATTCAATGGCAGTTTATCCTTCAAAGATTGAGGGGATGGTGGAGGGAAGACATTAGAATTAATCTGTGTATCCAATAGAATAGACCCCGAGTCCCGACCCATTGGAGATACGGTTTTGGCAAAAACTTAGGTGAGAGCTATCCTTTTAGGCCTTAGGCAGCTAGCAAATTAGCAATAGAATTATAGAAACCCCCCATCTCCCTTTTGACTGAAGATACTTTGCAAATGCCATGAGAGGTCCTTGGAAAGTGTCCATGTTAAACAAGATATGTTTACATTTGAACTCCTATACTCGTGCCTTAAATGGATTTCTAGGACAAGGAGATTGCCGATGGCTTGCCTAAGGTGGGGTTAATTGGGTTGAAACTTGAAATGTGTCATGGCTTCCATCGATGACTTTGAATGACATGTAGAGGTTTTTCATCTGTAATGGTCGCAATGACAGTTATACTTCAAATAATTATACGTCTAGGAAATTCTATAGGAATTTAAGCAAATTATATCTATGACATTCCCAAAACATCTCTTAGTAATGAATTGATAACCCTGTGCATTATATGATTGCGGATCGAAATTATAGCAGATGGTGCTCTGCTCCTGCCTTTTGTAGCAGGATTAATCCTACAGTTAAAAATATGATCACAAAAAAGAAAGGAATTACCATTTTGTTGGGCAGACTAGAGGGAAATGGTCAATGAAGTGCTTCATCCACAGGGTGCTTCCTTCTTGTATTTTTGTATAATTTCCTAATTCAAAGAGAGGGAAGTGGCCCTTCTTTCTAGTCCTTGGGTGTAATATTGCATCTAAGATTGATGGATGAATTTTTAGGTTGAGGAGATGCACTTGAGCAAGGGGGAAATCATGAAGTCGATGCACAGATGGAGATCTCCTAAAGAAATCAGTTTCTTAGACACAGAATTTGATCCTCTAATCAGGATTCCATGGTTACTGTAACCATTCAATACATTTTCCTTTTTTTTTTTTTGTTTTTGGGAAAGATAACTGTCCAATCATCCACAAGTTTGCTCTGATTCCCTGGTCCATAATTATCTGCTTCACTATACGATTACATACAATTTGCAATTTCCCAGATCTTTTCAGGTAAGAGAAAATCATCCACGACAATTTGGCTACCCAATCTGCTACTGTTGTTTTGCATTTGGCCAGTGACTCAAGTTGGAAAAATAATCTCAAATTCCTCTATGCAGAGGAATAGGAAGCCTTCAGCAACCCATGAAGCTATTTCTCTTACCTAGCAATGAAAAAGAGCTCCTTGAGGTCTTCTTCGATATGAAAGCTTTAGGAGTATATGATTTGTTGGTGTCCAACCCACCATAGCTCTTAGACGACTTCATTTTCTTTTTGTAGGGATTCACTTTCTTTATCAGATCTTCTATGCACCTCACATTGGAAAGAGATGTAAAAGACTGGGATTTGCCTTGATAATGCTTTGAAAGTCCTCTCCTGAAAACACAGAATGCCCATAAATCTTTGTAACGAGAGTATTTGATGCTTCAGGCGTCAATAACTTACAAGTAACCATCGGATGCTAGCTAATTTACTCACTTGATGGGAAGTTGGGCCATCAGCTCAGATAGTTCATACAAGGGCCCCTTTGAAACCGGCGGTGGTGGTGAAGACGAACTCGAGGAAGAGGCATCCTCTGTGAAGTCTAATGAAGAAGATGAAGCAATGGAATTTGCTGAGTCTTCGAAGGAAGATGCAGTAGATGAAGAGTCACAAACATCGTCGTCACCATCCATGGCCGCCCATTGATCATGCCTTGCAGCACTGGGAGGAAAAGAATGAATTGCTGTCAAGATTGGGCCTCGAAAATTTTGATTTCGGCCTTCACCCATCATGAAACCAAGCCTGAAGAAGGAGGAGATGCTCAAAGGGCGTTGGTCAGAAAAGACTTATATATCTTTTTGTCATGCATACGAACTAGGCCTTTGCTGAAGCAGAATATATATCCGTATACACGTAATTTTTCTATGATTTTGTAATACAATAATTGATTAGAGTCTAGAGAGAGAGAGAGGTTTATCGGTTTATGTTTAGACTTTAGATGGGAAGTGGGAAACAAAGTTATTGATGAAGAATTTTCGAGAATAAAGATTGATTTAATGTATTGGTGTTTTGCTTTATCTAGAGATTCGAGGTTATCATCGTTGTGGTTAGAATTACTTGGCGTTGTCACTGTATCAGAGAAAGAGGATAAGATCCAAAGGTTTGAAGGCAATCACTTCATATCCCAGTCACCATCCTCCTCCATAACAAAGTATTGTCCTTTTCCTTTTAATTTTAATATTTCACGGAATCCATGGAGAGACTTGAGTCCTGTAAAAGAGGATCTTCTAGATTTAACAAAAACACCAACTGCTGGCTTCACCTACTTAGCAAGATCTATGTTGCAAATGCATCTACCTCCAATTTTTCTTTTAAACCAAACTTGGAAATTATGCAAATCCCATGGTCAAAGAATAGACCATGGGATTTGGGCGACCACTCTGGCCATTAAATAGAAGTGATTCTGATTAGGCGGTTTCAACCATTTGATTTTACTCCATTAGCTCCTTGTTTGTGCCTTGTTCAATTCTGGGTCCCATGATCAACCCCTCCGTCTGACCCTCTCATCTCAGAAATCTGAATCACTCTTCTGGTTATACCCAAATCTCAACCCTTTCTTTTTCTTACTTATTAGATAAATCACTTCACCGCAAAAGTTAAAACAACAATGGTGATTTTTCAAGAAAAAAAAAAGCTCAGATAACTTGTTTTGCTTCTTTTTATAGAATCAAAGAAGGTCTTTGACTTTGTGGCAGATAAGTTATTGTTAATATAAATTAACTGTAATCATAGAAAGTTAGGGTTTCGTGGGTTTGAGTCGAATCAGTTCATCATAGATGAGAGTAGAGAGAGATAAGAGAAGAGGGTAGCTGGATAAGGCGGTTGACGAGAGTACAAGTCATAGTATTTGATGGGCACTAAAATCTCGGCCATAAACTTGAAAGGCTCGTCTGATAAGCGTGTTCTTATCCACACCAGCAGCCCACAGATCGGTCTCTTGAACCCATCAACTGCCACACCGCGTTCAATAAAGTCCGACATAAAGTTCATTTTGGTCAGAACTCCATCGCTTACGCTTAGGTGGCAGCTGAGATAAAACCCTTTTTCCCATGTGGAAAGTGTCAACTAAATAATTCTCTATCGCATTATTTATTTATTGATTGATTCATACATTTGTGTTGGAATCCGCGTGTGTTTTATTTTACATTTTGTCAATTTTTGAAGAAAAAACTTGAAAAAAAAAAATTTCTATATAAACAATGTTAACAGAGAGAAATCCCATCGAATGATCAGCCAATATAATTCCCCTTTCCCATTTCCAACAAGTTTGGAAAAGTCCTTCCTCTTTTCTTCAGAGTGGGTTGTTGTTAATAAAAGAATTGAGGATTAGCAATTCCTTTCATTAGAATTAATTGTCATAATTTTAGCAATATATAGTCCAAAAATGCAAGGAATTGGTAAATGCGATGAAAGTAATTTGAGGCTTTTGATGATATTGTTGGTGGACACTCAATGGTTATAGTAATAGAAGAAGAGAGATGTAGTGAAATCAAATATTCAAAATATCAAACGGAAAGGTGAGAGGTGGTCAATTTTATTTTTGACATAGCCAGATTCATGCGTGCATTTACAGCTTGATTGGCTTGGTTAACTAGTTGAAAAAGATTGGCTTCCAGCTTCCCCCACTTAAAAGTCAGGATTCGAACCAGGTCTGTACCGATCTGATAGCTGCCCCTAAAAATTCAATTAATCTATGAATCCTAGACATTTTATCTACTTAAAATGCGTATGTCCAAATTAATTGAAGAAAATGACATCTTTTATTATCTACTCATGGAAGATAAAATATGGACTCTCTCCCTTCCAGCTGCATAATGGGCATCTAGTCCAAGATTCCTTTCATGAACCATGTTAGCTTGCATTTGGTAGGATGAAGAGCCCTAGGTCCATAACTACAAACTTCTCGTTTTAACAGCTTACGTTATGTGTGCACATAAATATCTCTAGGAACCCAATGAACAATTGTTTGTGGGTAACCTTGGAAGCAGAAAATGGTGTGACGCACGATTAGACTCTAGCTGAATCCGCTAGAAACATCACATGTAAACCAGGTTGGAACTAGAAACACTAATAATTAAGGAGATCGGATCTCTTACACATAAGATGTGCACAAAGGGATACATAATTTAATCACGAGTCAAAACATAAGTGATGATCTCAATAGTCATCAGATGGTCTGGCCGTCCAATTCGAACGAATGGCCCACACTCACAGAAAATTAAAAAGATTAAAATAATAAAAAAAAAACGGCCAAAAAATATTGTCTGAATCAATGGTTCAACTGCTCGGGTCAGCAGTTCATTGACCAAATTAACGGTTTTTATTAAAAAATGGTTTTAGGGTAAAACAGAACCAATTAGATGACCAATTTCCGGTTTTTCTAGTCTGACAGTCCGGTCTGATCTGGTTTTGAAAACCATAAACGTGTTTACTTTGGATTGGATTTCATAACCCTTGTTTTGTGGCTGTCCCAGAGTCCAATTAGTAAACCGTGAGATGTGTGGTGACCATTCTTGCTAGTTTGGCAAATGATAATATAAAAATTTGGGCAATTTCTATGATGCTATAAATGTAGGATACCTGAGAAAATTTAGGCCCTGTTTGGCATGCCTTTTCATGTGGGCTGTTGGCTGCTTAAAAATCCAGTAGTTCACATTTTGGTTTTTTTCCGTTTGGTTGGAAAAGACTTGGCCACCAAAAAATACTGCCATAAAAAGATGCATGAAGCTCATTTTGGACTATATTCGGGAAACTCCAAATAAAATATATATATTTTTTTTACTTTTTTTATTATGTTTTTGTATGGAAAGACGTTTCATAATCAAATGGTCTTCAAGTTGCTAAGATCTTAATGCAAACACTTACATCGTTTTTTGACAATCAAATTTACTGAAAAATCTTTCAAAAAAAAGACTTACCAAAGCGCACCTTAACCAATAAAAATTGCGAGACGATTGGCTACTATTATTTTGGGTATGATACCGTTTCTGTGTCGATAGTCGGACACAAAAATGTGTTATGTTTCTTTGAATGTTCACTCACCTCCCCTGTTTTTTGAAAGATGTATTTGATTTCTCCTCTAGTTTTAAGAGATTCGTGAATGAAAAATTCAAAATGACATTAACAGTTACATCATTCCAACCTGTTCCATGCCAATATCCACTGCTAAATTGTGGACCCTTAAATCATTCTTCACTAATTCAGTCCCCATCAATTTTTATCATGGCATCATGCCCTTGTGTAGATGGTCTTCGAACCATCGTAGTCCACCTTTCCTCATCTTATCACCTCTTGGGGCCACTTTGCCTAAACAACCCCTCTCCCAAGACCCATGCCAGACAAATGGGATCAAGACCAACATCGGGTAATGGACTTCTTATTGCTAGGGCTTGAGAATGAGCCCAGGTCACCAATGTGACAAGTCGGAATTTTGACCACTATAATACACCACAAATACTTTGAACCTTGATCAAAACAACACACAGAGTACAACACAAAGTTCGAACAGGCCATGATCCAAAATTAATAGTCAGTGTTATTTTAACATGACCCAGGAATATTGCTACGTTACATCCAATCCAAACTCTTAAGCTGTTTTTCTCGTACTCTGCTATGTTATTTCTCCTTGTCCCTACACACTCTAAAAGATTGTTTTATCAGCAGTGATGAAGTAGGCAGCAATTGAAACTGTTCATTATCAAATATTAATGATAAAGGTAAGAGGTAAAATTTTCATATATAGAAACGAAGGCTTTAACCTTATAATAATTAATTATGCAAACTTTGCTCAAAAGGGAAAAGCATTGAAATAAAGACATCAAGATTACCAAGCATGAGCATGAACACAATTAAATATTTAACTTATCAGTTTATCTCCAAGCAAGATCAAGGCCTAACTTGAATGCTAGTTCCGCATTGTTTATGAGAACAGTAGACTCATTGCCCAAAAGTCTTCAAATTTGCAACAGCTTATCTCCCAAGTCCTAACAAAAGATAAAGAGGATATTATGCATGTGGTCCAGGCTCTCTAGGGTCTTGGGAGGAGTGGACTAGAAACGGATCTAAAATTTCTCTCCTCTTTTTTTTTCTTATCTAGAACTTGCATTCTCATGCTTGTTAGCCTGAGAATTTACCATGAGACCGAGCAATGGCCCCACAATCTTAACAAAATATGAATAAATAAAATAATAATTTGTCCATATGGCATAGATGTTTATTGTGGATGGCTAGCAGTCAATATTTATCAGTTGCCATAGATGTTTTATAAAACTATTTTTGTAAAAGTGTTTTTATAAAAATACTTTCGTGAAAGTGTTTTTATAAAAGTACATTTGTAAAAGTACTTTCATAAAAGTACTTTCATAAAAGTACGTCATAAATTTACTTTTATAAAAATGCTTTCGTAAAAGTAATTTTGTAAAAATGCTTTCGTAAAAATACTTTTATAAAAATACTTTCGTAAAAGTGCTTTCACAAAAGTAATCATCTATGACAACAGTTTTGTAGGCGGAATTTCCTCAATGAATGAAAATGATCAAGATGGGGCATGATTATTTTTCATGTTGTGGCTATTCAATTTTTGTGCTATGGAACTAATTTTTCATTCTAAAAATAATGTATCTCATGGAAAGAATTTTGTAACCAAATACTATAATGTTATTCATTCTTGTCCATACATACTTATTTAAAATGAGCAAAATTAAAAGAACCAAGCCCAGAAAAATTAACCACACATGGCCTTAATGGCTTAACCATGTCATTTTAGTCTTAATCAAATTATAAGGTCAAATAAAGTTGAAATGAAAATTTGATTTTAAATTAAATGGGGTGAGCTACTTTTACAGCGTTTTGATCTCAAAATTTTATCATCTTCACCGGGAGAAGCAATCAAAATCGATTTATTTCTGTTTATCCGGGCATGTCTCAAATCTGCTGGGATTCCCAAATCCCAAACCCATTTTGTTCGTCCTTTCAGGGTTTTACCGTTCAGATAAAAAGTTAAAAACAAAAATGGCCTAAAAGGATTCAATATCACGCTGCTTGAATCAACTCGGGCCCTTCGTAGGGGAAATCTTTATTAATAAGGGCATCTTACACCACACATCTCGATTATTGAACGGAGCCCACATATACATCTCGAGTTATGGATTGGGCCCGTGTGTGTGTACCGACATTTGACTAACTATTGACGGATCAATTAGAATTTGACATTTCATAATTGCTTAATCGGATTCACCTGATATACCCGAATTTGTCTCAGCGAGATCAGATCCAATTCGCGTGCCCCACAGCCTATCCCATCCGTGTATTGGGAACATCTTTCCATAATTATGGGAGATATTCTCAATCCACGGTGAAGTGTGCATGTGGGGCGTCAATCTAATCTCGATCACATCAGTGCCCCACAGGTGCCACTACAAGAAAAACGGTCAAAGCTGGTGGTCAGAGGACTGTCGCCTTTGACACTTAAACTGCTGCCTTAGACCTAAGGCAGCAGTCATGAGTCCGCCCCCTAAGACATTGCCGGCTTAAACAGGAAAGATCGCCGCCTTTAAGGACCGGTTCGATGCGGTTCAACCATACCTAAACCGGCGGTATGTCACAACCACTGGCTTAGAGTTAATAAAGGTGGCAGTTAGGTCCATCGATATGTTTATTCCATTTTTAGGTGGTGGTCAGAACTGCCGCCTTAGGTCTGTCAATATGTTTATTCCGCTTTTAGGTGGTGGTCAGAACTGCTGCCTTAGAGTTCTTTTATGTCTAAGGCGGCGGATGCATGACCGCCGGCTTTAATTTTTTTTTTTATGTCTTTTATTAATATCAATTTGATTTCAACATTTTTTGCATATATTTAATACAAATCTCATGATAGATAATGCATAAAAATCAAATTAAAAAAGTATTTAATTAAATTAATAATTATTATAATATCTAAAAAAAATTGAAAACAATATAAATGCAATTTAAAAGATGTATTTCCATTCGAATCTGTTAAGTCTAAAATGAATACAAATTAATACATGAAAAACATCTGGCATTATGCTTGTGTGGGCTCAAAAACAATAGTCAATGGAACACCAACAACTAGAATGGCCGATGTCAGTGATAAAGCCTCTTGCATGCTTCCCAATTTCATGCATGCCTAGATTTTCCGAATTGAACCACTCCTAAAGCATCAAGAACTCTTCCATGTTGCACATATGATATGATGATTAGACTAAGGAATGAGACTCTCTTTATGAGGCTTAGGTCATGGCCGTCATTCTGCAGGCACATATGATATGATGATTAGACTTTGAAACAGACAGAGAGAAAGAGAGATGCCAACAAAACAATTTGGGTATTTTTTACAGTTATCTATAGGTATCATAGTCAAGAATAGCTTTATTGAGGAATGAGGCTCTCTTTATGAGTACTTCTTAAGCTTATGATCCAATTAATCACCATTATTAAGTATCTTTCAAATACAAGTTCCAACTTATTAAATATCAGATCAAGCTCATGACCTTGTAAGATAGGATTTACTCCGTTGTCTATCAGATCCAAGCCCACAAGAATTGGGCCCTAAAATGGTGATCTCCAATATTGATGGAACTTGGTTCTTGAACATATGCCCAATAAATCCAATCTGGACTTGCTCTATTGAGATGGTTAACCTTCCTTATGTTCCAAGTAAAAAGACATGTTCCTGCTATGGACTTTGATGTGGAAATACATGGGTAGAGATTAAATTATACATAGTGTTTTACATGTTTTTGATACCAAAAGCAGAAAGGATATACATATTAATTCCTTCTACACACTTTATTTGTAGTGAACTAGTGATACCAAAAGCCTCATCCATCTGGCTAAACTAAGATCTTTCTTTGAGCATTTCCCAAACTAGAAAAAAATTAATATAAACGATTAAACCGGTTCATTGTAAACGATTAGACCGGTTCATTGTAAAATCCGTCAAGTCTATTAATATAAACTGCCGCGGCAGCATTTAAAACCAATGTAGGCACCGCCTCAGATATCCTTATAGCGGCGGCCAGAAAGACTGCCGGCTCTAAACCACCGGGTTAGACCATTTTTCTTGTAGTGTGCCCTACATACACATCTTTTGTGCATTGAGAACATTTCCGATACCTGTCATTGGGAACATAGTTGGAATGTATTGTAGGGCACCCATATAAATTTGGAATTGGCTGCTACATTTGATGGCTGTGCCAATGGCTATTGCAGAAACAAACTAAAAGAGTAGGACGCTCAAACTCTGATAGTGAGAAAGGAACTGTCCTCGATGAGTACAGGTGCAAATGGGGTCAGAATATGATTACAGGTGCAAATTGTTGAACCCTCAACCTTAACTCTAATTAGTATTGGGTTGGGTTGAATCGGTTGATGCTTGGGTTGGTTCAATTTCTCTATTTTCTGTCAAATGTATTTATTTTTATATGAATTCCTGTTAAATATTAGCATTATTATGTGTAAAACAATATGATTATCATGTTTTAAAAATATTTATTTTTGAACTTAAAATTTTTAGCATGCAATATAGATGAATACTTGTATAGATAGATAAATACATAAATACTTACAACAAAAAATACATAAATATATAGATATATACATTTACAGATACATAATTGCATGTATATACATGTTTGAATAGTGAATAATATGAGCATAAGTATATATGCATAAATACATATCTATATAATATTCATACATGTAAATATGAAGTTAAATCAGGTTTGAATTGGGTTGAAATCGGTGAAACTGTCAAGGGTTGCAACCCTAATTCAATCCAAAATTAACTTGGATTCATACTTTTCAACTCTAACCCAAATTTCAAGCTAATCCAATTCGACCCTAATTTTTTCAAGCTGATTGGGGTAATTCGGCCCAAATTGCAGCCCTACTTAGAGCTAAGAAGTAACAAGTGGGCTACACTGTTAAAACAAATGTCAGTAAAAGAGAATATAACATAAAAAACTGTTCGAAAGAGCTGAAATATCCTGAAGATGAGAAATAACATCAAGATCAGCACAAGCATCAAACCTTCCTTTCCCTACATTTTCTTTCAAATCAAACACAACCTAAAGGATAAGATAAAATATTATAATTAGACGAATTCTTACCAAGGGCTCTACTCCTCCATGTATCATGTATAGTAATGATAAGGTTGGATGGTGATCTGGTGAGGGCCCCACCAAACAGATATCAGAATTTAGACCAATGTATTGTAGGTATGGATCAAGTTAGATTAACCAGCGGATCAGATTCCATCAGGCTTGCTATTATATCAATTACTTGCTATATACCGAATAAATTTGATATATGAGAAAAGATTCCCTAAATGGTCAAGTAGGGAGATTCTCAAAATGATCTATCCTATTTCTGCAGCGTGGACAATTGATCTGGCAGAATGAACCACTACGTGAAAGGCCATCTGGATTGACCACATATCCCATTCTTTTGTCCAAATCAATACTATATACCCCACCTTGCATGGATGGCTTTCCCCAACAAATTCTAGCCATCCATGATCCATCTAAAGGAAATTCTTAATATATAAAAGTATGTACAAAAGGAGTGGCTATTATTCATGCATGAATAGTGCTATAGGTTGAAACGGTCCAAATATTAATATATTCGAATATGCAAAATTTGTGTATTAAGGGTTTATTGTCACCATTTTTTTTTTGTTTTTTTTAACTTATTGTCTTGGTTTGATAATTATTTGTTAGTGGGTATGTCATCTCATTCATTAACATATCACATAATTCTTAACATTTAGAGGATCGATGGCCAATTGATACATATTATAGGTCCGTTCTAACTCCATGCATTTTAAGTGAAGGTTATAATTAAATAAGCACTTATAGAATAAATAGCTTACCAAATACTTCAATACAAGTAAGTGCTTATTCTTAAAATAAGAATAAGCAGTTTGAAAAAAGAACCTCCCAAACTCTAATAAGCTATTGCTTATTTCATAAGCATATATATTAGTCTAATTAAAATAGACCTTCAATACAAATATGTAGGGACTTTTTGACCTCTCTACTAGATTGCCACATGTTCATGAATCAAATGGGGCTATCCAAATCTACTACACTTTTTCATGCATTTCCATTTACTAGTTGTCCAATTCAACATGTATAAAAATAGGATATTTGTCACAGACTGAATGGAAGCGCAGGATAAAAGATTAGACATTCCGGACTTCACTCCGGCTGTGTTTGGTTTGAAGGAAAAAAAGTAAGGAATTGTAGGAAAACCTATACAAGGTTTGTAAAGGTTTCCCTACATTTCCCTTCCTTTCCCTACCTTTTCCTTCAAACCAAACATAGCCTTAGGGTAGGGGTGTATGATATGATTTGATCCTATTTAGTCGAATTCAGATCACCCCTATCCGATCCAATATATGTTATAGATTTATTTATATAAACATACGTATATATAATACATATATATGTTATTTATTTATTTATAAATATATTATTTATATTATATTTTTGTAAATTTATTATATTATTTGTTTTTTATACAAATATTATATATATGATGAAAATAATTAAAAATACTTGTATTTTTTTTTGTTTAAATTGGTATATTTTATTTTTCTTTTAATAATTTATTAATTTTTAAAGAAAACAAATCAGATCATATCCGAAGATCTGACTTCTCGATCGGATTCAAATTCAGATCATTGCCTATTAGGTCCAAATAGATCTACCATGAACAGTGCCACATCAGATTCGAATATACCCAATTTTAAATCCAATCTGATCCGATCCGTTTGCATCCCTAAGTTAGGGGAGCTCTCAGCTCACTATAACTCAATTAGATAAGCTCCCATAAAGGTTTCGTAGTAGATCAACCTGGAAATCTCCTGTAATTCTGTAACATGCATGGAGGAATCTTGTGAATAGCATCCATTAGCAAAAGGCTTTTTGGATGGAATCGGATATGCTCCCCACACCAACCCCACAATACATTGCACTTGCAGCCACAGATTAGAAACATTTACTGGGATCCTACACTCACATCAGCCTGGAGTTTTGCCCATTCAGCAATAGCTTCTTTTTCATCACATGGCAATGTCCTTTTACCAAAATTCTTTTTCTATGAGAATAGGGAAAGAAGAGGAACAAACTAAATAGCCACGTGGGTTGTCTAAGACTTTGTCACTAAAAGACACAACTAGCAAGCTCATTTTTATTAACTGAGATGTCTTGTTTTTCTATTACAATAGTAGGCCTAAGTCTCATGAAAATTACTTGATTTTGATAAACAACGTATTCTATTTGAGCTAGATCCAAATGCAACAAATCAAGTTCCTAATATTTGATAAAACTTGCATGTTTTCATTACAGCCAATGGGCCTTAAGGTTGACTTATGTGGTTTTGTTAAAAACTTGAATAGATCCGGCCCAGAAAGGCAGAAACCCAAATTAACCTGAAGCAATGTAAATTCTTCAATTTCAAATCAGACCTGCACCCCCAGACACAGACCTGATATTTGGCACTTCTCCACAAACTTGAACCTACATTCTCGCACAGTTGGAGATGTGGATAATGCAATTATTCGAGCCAAAAATGTTAGAATTATAGTCAAATCTAATTCAGTTTGAATGGATTTGTAGACCTAGCTTGCTATCGATCTACTACCGTGACTATCCTCATAAAAAACAGTGTCTTTAATGAGGGATGAACTTATACATACATCCTAATTCCTAACCTTTGACATTTTTTCAGCCCGCCCAAGCAATCAAATTCAGCTAATCCGCTCTCCAATACCTACAAAATAATTCAAAATACAAATTGGTCATTTATATTATGTGCAAACTATGTGTATCAAAAAGTCAGTCATGATTACAACCTAACAAGAGGTGAATGGAGCCCAAAATTGGTCCTTTTAGTGTGCCTCATTTTGAATTTGCCTTAGGCGAGTACTGAAAAACACTAGTGCCTTAGGGTCCATTTGGTTCTTAATTGGAATTGGACTTTCGCTTATTTGATTTAGACCGGAATGGAAGTCAGCTGGGATGGGTTCTCATTATCATTCTCTCAAATGGGAAAAAATGCCATTCTGCTAGAAATGAAAATAGAATTTTAATTCCACCCAACCAAACAGTTGAACCATTTCGATTCTGATTCCATACCCCCTTATTTTCTATGAATCAAATGGACCATTATTAATTCTTTGTATGACTTTGCCACAAATCCCTCACTCCCCCACCCGTTTTTCTTAGGCTCAGTTTAAAAAGAATACAAATACAAATACAAATGCAAGGTTTTACACTCTACATATCTATATTTGTACTCCTTCCAAACTGAGCTCTCTGCGACATATTCATATGCTGCGATTTCAAAAGGTGAGTCAGATTGTTTGTCATTTCTTATGCTTTCTCGGGCCTACATGATGTTCAATTGTATCACATACGGTCCAATGTGCCATGACATCACCCCAAGCGCTAGCGCTGCGCATGGTAGATTCCAGTAATCCGGTCCTGACTTAGCTCCTGTTGGGTGGTCTGAGCAGCAGCTCGATAAGGCTAAGTGGTGGGCCAAAGGGATTTCAGATAATCCTCCAAGGCTCTTGCCTCTAATTCAACAACACTCGTCCAATTTGGTCCGCTTTACATGACCAAAACAGTTGTCCTAACTACAAAAGTATTGGCCTCAACTTTGAAGCAACTCTAATGAGGGTCCCCCTCCCCCTTCCCCCATGTCTCATGTCTCCTCTCCAGTCTCCACCCTAAACCCTGGACCGGTCCTTGGATTTGGAGTACAGAATCCCTAACTCATCAGATTAATTAATACTTCTCTTAGATGGATTTGGATGCCACCTCTGGCCCAAAGGCCCCCAAGGCCCAAATAGAGAGTTGGGGATTCTGCGACTGCGAGCCATTCTCTCGCAGTCGCAAATGGGTTTCCATTATCATCAACATTCAGAATGTCTCGTCCTGGAGCCTGGAGGCTGCATCCTGAATTCCCGATTCCTGAAGTAGAGATTAGAGATGCATCAGATCATCAAGACGAACTGTCAATGGAAATTATCTTTGTTATATGATCATTGATCGGTCATTGAGGAAATGGTGGTAGCCCACAAACGTTATCATCTCGTTGTTCAGATGTAAGGGAAGACAGATCATTCCCGTCCTCCCTTTCTGCGGCTGCCTGCCCCCGAACCCGATTATTATTTTTTATATTCAAACTTTCTGATAGAAATCACGAAAAGTCCAAAACAGCTGAATTCCAAACGCATCAAACAAGAAAATTTTGCTTTATTAATTATTTCCCCCATTTCTTTCTTACCGTTGTAATGGCGTGTAGTATTCTCTCAAAAAAAGTAAATAAATAAATAAATAATGGCGTGTAGTATTATTGTAGCCTTCACTCTTCAACTTCTCAAGGCCCAGCCCAGACCAACCAACATACTCTAGTTCAACTACGGGACCGAGATGAGTTCACTAAATCCAATTTCATAAAACCGTCTGAAGTCCGGTTCAAGTGCTGACAACACCAGAATGTACGACGTCGATGAGTTTCCTTTCCCCTCTCTCTCTCTCACTTGGAAGTCGGAACTCGAGAATCGAGTGTGAGTGAGTGAGTGGAAGTGTGGAACTGTGACTGAGATACAGAGAACGAGGGTGAATATCTCGGCAAAGCCAAAACCAATACTATAATCGGAATTTCTGCCCGAAGGAAAAGGGGTGGGGGTGAAGCAATCAAGCAAGAGAGAGAAAAATAAAGAGAAGGTAAGGAGTAAAGTTGTGGTCGGAGGAGGGGAAGAATGGCGAAAGGATTTGTATTTGCGACTCCGGTGGTGGTGCTAATACTGCTACTTCTTTTCTATGCAGGTTCGTCGTGCATTCTCAGCTTCTTGCTTTCATATGCATTTCCTTTGATGTATGAACCTGGGCAACGCTGTTTTCTCTTCAACTGTTTTGAGCTTCCTATGGTTATGTTCTTTATGTTATTTGACATCAGTCCCTATAAAATGAAAATCTGCAGTTTCTGATGCTTATGTCTGACTTCAGATTTCAGAAGAAAAAGGGATTCTTTTTTTAGTCTCCCCTCTTACCGGATTGTTGAATGTTATCCTACCTTCTTCTTAAGCTAAATTTATATGCATTTTGTTTATTCTCACTCTGATTTGGGCTATTGTTGTTAATACTTTTTTCTTCCATTGTTTTTTCTTCGATGTAAGCTCATGCTATAATTCCTTACTTTGTTTCGACTCAATAGTTTTAAACTGCCAAGCTTTGTCGAATGTATTTCTCCATTCAATCATCGTGCTTCCCCCCTTTGGGCGCCCCTTTACAGTTCTCTCCTTCGGAAATCCTGCAACCCTACTTTCTTTTCCATTGATGTCGAGACTCTGGAGGTCTTTTTCTGTATAATTTTCTTTGGAAATACTTGAACACAAAAGAGTTTTCCTTTTTACTCTCCTATTTATTGTCTAAGTCGATTGTTTGTAACTGCTATATGTTCTTCGTTGTGATGGTTTGGTGCTAATTGCTAAGTTCTGACGCCTACTGTGGTCTTTGTGGGAATTAATGGTTTCTCTTTTTTGGCACATCACTTAAAATAATAACGCCAAATTTGGCCTCCATGGTGGTCCACATTTGCTGCTTCCATTAACTGCATTTGATATTATTGTTCGTTTTGTTTTGGAGGACTTAGTTATTTGCGGTCACTTATCTGTTCTTTTTTCTGTTCCTTGTCTCTACCTATTTTCTGTTTGTGCTTCATGAACTTCACCATTTCAAATGCACACTTCCGCTTGCTGCAATATGTCGCACAGGACAGTTGCACATGGGATGCATCTGTATCAAACTGCATCTTAAATATTTTCAAGTGGATTCAAGATTCATCTTGAATCATGATGTAGCATGCATACATCTGTTTAGCTGCGGCTTAAAAATGATGATGAATCTTGAATCATAATGTATCAAGCATGTCTATTTTGTATCTTCTCCTATCCATCAATAAGCCATGAAAGACTAAAGCAAGGAGTCAACAACCAGGGTTTGTTGGAAGGATCCTTCTGTTGAGTGAAGTAGTGAATTTCATTGTATGAATGAAGCTCACAAAGGTACATTGTGCACGGGAAAAAATAAACCCTAGTTTGTAAAGAGAATTTATTAAAAATTAAGCAGAGGAAAAAGACAAAAATAAACCCTCGCATTTGTCCTTCCTCTTTTAAAAAAATTTTAAATTTCTTTCTAACATGCTCTTTATGGATTGATTTTGTATTCTGCTCTCTTGCACTTGAAGGTCCCTCTCTAAAGTGGAATGTAATCACTTTGACCATAACATCTTCCATCCCTAGGGGCCCTAACTGAATCAATTTTCTGACAACTAGTTGAGTAGTGGTTTGCTTAGTTGTTTTTCATGAGGAACAAGGTTCTGCTTTTAAACCCTCTAGTTCTTGTTCTTCAGTGATGCATAACTTCACCAACCTGAGTGATATTGACGTCATGGGCTGTGCTTGTTATGGAGCCCTTGTATCATAAAGGAACAAAATGAATAACCCTATAACCCTTGTGTATCTGTTACAGAATGTCCTACTTATGTTTTATTCCTTTGCGATCTAAAGGTCCATTGAATTGCATGCATGTGACGCTAGCTTTTTAGTCAACTATTAAGCTTTTAATTTTCCTTTTGTTTCCATGCATATGGCTTCAAACAGGGACCTGTATCTCCTACACCTGACACACTGTGCTAAGTTGTAAACTAACCAATGAGAATTTATCAAAATTCATGAGGGTGGTTTTGTTTGGTCCCACTCTCAAATATGAGAGTGGGTGGGTATGATACAGGAAGAAAAGGCTCTAGTAGATCTGGATGGTTAGTGTACAACTTAGTAGAAAGCATCAAGATTTGTAGATCTGGATGGTTCAAACAGTATAGATTGAAGAAAAGGCTCTAGGATTTTGCCTCAAGGACTAGGCCTCAATTACATATTTTAAGGCCTAAGTCTCCTGGTGAAAAGGTGGATGCCCTTAGGCACAAGGTGGGTATGCAGACTAAGGTGCAGAGAAGAAGTTATTGTTTTTATTTTTACTTATTTGAGGTCTACAGAAGTTAAATTTGACATATGTTAGGTTGTATTGTGGCTATCCAGTTTGTTCTCTGTTTGTGTATTTAAATACATAACAAGACTCGTGCGCATGTGATTTATGGTTGGCAGTTTAATATTTCCTTGTAGCCAAGCTCATGTTATTTTCCTGTTTTTATCTTCCTGTAGTATCTGTTTATAAAAAGCACCAATGTTTGTTTTCTATTTTCTTTTCTCTTTTTCTGCTTTCACAAAATTGTTGGAATTGCCCCTACAATCTCACCCAGGGCCTCTAAAAGTTTCCAGTTTCTATTACAGAACTCTGCAGGGCAAGTACAATTGGAGTCTGCTATGGAAGAAATGCTGATGACCTTCCTACCCCTGATAAAGTAGCCCAATTGGTTCAATTACACAAAATTAAATACCTGAGGATTTATGATTCCAACATTCAGGTTCTCAAGGCCTTTGCTAACACTGGGGTAGAACTCATGATAGGGATTCCAAATTCTGATTTGCTTCCATTTTCCCAGTTTCAAGCCAATGCAGATACATGGCTTAAAAACAGCATTCTCCCCTACTACCCTGCCACAAAGATTACATATATTACAGTTGGTGCTGAAATCACTGAAAACCCTTCAAATGTCTCTGCTCTTGTCATACCTGCCATGCAAAATGTCCACACTGCTTTGAAGAAAGCTGGCCTGCATAAGAAGATCAAAGTCTCCAGTACTCACTCACTCAGGGTCTTGTCTAGATCTTTCCCACCATCTGCTGGGGCCTTCGACCCCAAGTATGCCTTCTTCTTGAAACCCATGTTGGAATTTCTTGCAGAGAATGAGTCCCCTTTCATGGTTGATATCTATCCTTATTATGCTTATAGAGACTCCCCTACAAATGTTTCTCTGGATTATGCTCTGTTCCAGTCATCCTCAGAAGTTATTGATCCAAACACCGGTCTGCTTTATACAAGCATGTTTGATGCCCAGATTGATGCTCTCTATTTTGCATTGATGGCTTTAAATTTTAGAACTATAAAAATCATGGTTACTGAGACTGGGTGGCCTTCCAAAGGATCACCCAAAGAAACAGCTGCAACTCCCGATAATGCTCAAACCTACAACTCCAATCTCATTCGCCATGTCATTAATGATACTGGAACTCCAGGAAAGCCCGGGGAGGAGCTTGATGTCTATATTTTTTCATTGTTCAATGAGAATAGAAAACCTGGCTTGGAATCTGAGAGGAACTGGGGCTTATTTTATCCTGACCAAACTAGTGTATACAGCCTTGATTTCTCTGGAAGAGGGGCTGTTGACATTACACAGGCAAACATTACAAGTTCAAACGGAACCTGGTGCATTGCTTCATCAACTGCTTCAGAACTGGACTTGCAAAATGCTTTAGATTGGGCTTGTGGTCCTGGGAATGTGGATTGTTCAGCTATTCAGCCTAGCCAGGCCTGTTATCAGCCAGATACTTTACTCTCCCATGCATCATATGCATTCAACAGCTATTACCAGCAAACTGGAGCCACTGATGTTGCTTGTAGCTTTGGAGGTACAGGGGTGAAAACTAATAAGAACCCAAGTAAGCATGTTGTTCATCTATTCTTGTTATGATTCTCTCTCTCTCTCTCTCTCTGACATGAATACCTTGTACTGAGCCAACTCATCGTTATGAAAGGAAGGAAACAAGAATAAGAGCTGCACAAGGGTCCTAGAAAATACAATTATTAGTGTAGAAGATCTACTATAACAAAATGTTTCATGGTTGATTGATCATGACTTAGCAGACCCTATTTGTATGTCCATTATCCCATCATCAAAACTTTTTTACTTTTGAAAACCCCTTGTTGAACCATCTTGAGTTACGTTACATTAACTTGCTATTTAATCAGGATTTTTCACTCAAGCTGGGTAATAAGGTTTTAACAAATTTCCTGTCTAAGGTCTCTTGTAAAACATGAAAACTTATTACTCACAAGTGTGTAATATGTGCAGGCTACGACAACTGCTTGTACATGACATTTGGGTATGTCTGCTAGAGATAAATCCCTTGTTTCATTTTCAATGGCAATATATATATATATATAACTTTGTTTCTTCTGTCAACTACTCATTGGAGTGGATTTGATTTTGCAATTTTAAACAGGAGCAACACGAGTGCTGCAAATAATGTGACAGCATCCCCTTCAAGTTCATCTTCTATAGAATTCAATATAACTGCATGGATATCTGGTTGCCTAGTTGTGGTTTTCCTCTCATTATTCTGACATTGTGGCCATATCCAAATAAGCCTGGTTCCAGAAGCCTGTGGAGTTTTTTGCAGAGAAGAGGTATCCTGCTGCATGCAGGTAGAGACGACAAGGAGGGAATTGCAAGACAAACCTCTTATCTTTTGTATTTGTAGAGTGATCTGTTTCCATTTGTTTTAATACATGAAAAATTGGTCTGTCCAAGAGATAGGATTGGTTGTAGATCTGTGTTGCTCATATGTGGAAATGTGACAATGGGTAGTAAACGAGTATAGGAATAATTTGGTGTCATTTAAGAGTTCTTGTATATCAATTGACAAATCAAGGTCCTATCTCAAAACTTATGGTTGCTTTGATTATCCTCTGGCATAGTGACTACCAATAACGTAATAACTTTACAAACAGCAGTATTTCAGAATTCTTGGTTCCAACCAAGGTTCAAAGTAGCGACACATTGTTTCAGGAGCTCCCTAATATGCCCCTACAGGGGGTATATCGGGATTCTGACCGGTTCAGGGGGTGGAGGAGCCTTAAACCAGTCCCTTGAATCGGTTTTGAAAAAAATAAAAAAAAGTACCAATATATCTCTTCTGGCGTATCGAGCGTATTGATATTTTGAACCTTGATTCCAACTTCCAATATCAATGTAAGATGATGACAAGGGTACTGGGAGTCCAGATCATCCACTTTGAAACTGAATTTTTTGTTTCGAGATCTCTGACCTTCCGAAGCTGAACATGTTGGTCCTGCCATCAGTTCAAATCTACAATGCCATTGGATATCCTGAGAGCTAGCTAACTGAAGTCTTGGGGAGATGCCTTGGCAGTTGGAACTTTATAGGATTGTTGGTTGAATGGGTCGGCCTGATCAGTCTGGACTCGATCTTTTTTATTTCTGCAGAATGCGAACTGATCGAGCAGAGCCTATTCAATCAAGGTATGTCATGGAGTAGAGACCTACAGTCTGCAAATCTCGGCCTTCTAATCTAGGTTAGGATATTGGCTAATTCCGCTTACGAGAAAACTCACGCAACGGAAGAGTTACATGCATCTTGGTCCATGGTATGGTAGAAGCTAAAAAGTCTACAAGAGAAAACATCTTTGGGCAACCATGCCCCCATTAGCTGCATGGCTATGACTTGTGGTAAAACAAAGCATTGAATCGAACTGAGCATAACTTTGCAAATTGCAAGTCGTCACGGTTCTTCTGATACACCAAGGAGATAAAACAATTTTCCTTTAGAGCAGCGATTGCAACTTAAGCACCTCACTCTAGTTGGGTACACCCAAGGTCAACTCTGCTGCGGGGACCTCGAGACACGCCTGTGCTTCATTTTCATTTCCTTCAATGGTAGAGAAAGAGGATCTATGCACTCTTGTCATAACAAAATTTCCGTTGGAGTATCGGATCGGAATGCCCAGACTCCCTACCTTTTTTCAACGTACCGTCTACACTCAGTAGGAGTTTTCATTCATCGGGTAGGACTCAAAGCTGAATTTGGGACGTCTACTTGACAATTGACATCTGAATAAGGATATTAAACAGAACTCAGGTGTACGTGCGAGAGAGGAAAAAATGGAGTAAAATTTTCGGAGAAGTACGTACACGTCTAATGCAGATTTCTGAATTCTACTGCAGATTTATAAACATTCAAAATGTCAAAAACCCATACTCCATTTTTTCAACGTACCATCTAGAATCAGTAGGAGTTTTCTGAATTCTACTTGACAATTGACATCTGAGTAAGGATATTATACAGAACTCAGGTGTAGGTGCGAGAGAGGAAAAAATTGAGTAAAATTTTTGGAGAAATACATACAGGTCCAATGCAGATTCTTGAATTCCAATACAGATCTATAAACATTCAAAATATCAAAAACCCCCATTTTATACACTAATGTGCCCATGAATTGGCATCAATTCCGAACTAGCACCTACACCAACTGTACTTTGGGCCTAAAAGTTCTGACCCTGGGCTGAACCATCATTCTCCCTATAGATTTCAACAAGAGGGCTAGGTATCCCGAATACCTCACAGCACTTGCAGCTGTGCATCTAGGGATGGCACCCCGAATGGGGCAGGGATGGGGATGATTTCTCCCGCGGGGACCCTAATCCCTGCCCCATTCGGGGTGAACCCCCACTAATATATATGTATATATGTATGCATATGTTGTATATGTATATATATGCACACACACATATATAATATATATAATTATAAATTTCAATTATTTTATTTTTATTTTTTAAAATAAAATAAAAATAAATAAAAATAAAATGGTTAACATTATAAAAAATCACAAGGATTGGGATGGGGATAACCTTATCCCTGTTAACAGGAATGGGGACGGGGACAAGGATGGAGATTTTTGGTGGGGATGAGGATGGGAATGAAAAAAATATATAAGTACGGGAGAGTTATTCATATTCCCCGATGTGCAGCTGTAACTTGCTGTGAGAACGATTCTGTAAGGAGGAAATCTTGAACTCCCAAAAACCATCCTAGACCCATGAAACTTAGCAAATCAGGCCATTTAAACCTTGACGAGTTGAAATCCGTTGCTAACGAGATCACATTTGCTGCCGTCACACTTCCTTGTGATGTAATCCCAACAATTTCCTTGTGAGTTCCCAATAAACCAAAGACACCAGCGATTAAATCATCAATTAGTTTTGAATTTCTGAAAGCAATGGGGTATAATTAGGGTTAGCTATGAAGAGTTTTTTACGAGTTATTCGAGTTTGCTTCGTGAAAAGTTTGATTCGATTTAGTCTAAACCAAGCTTTGATCTGAATTTAAACCTCCTATAAAACTCTATTCATAAGGCCCACGAGCAGTTGAGTTCAAGCTTACAAGTTTTTGACTCAAGCTGAATTCGAACTCAAGTCTCTAGTTCGAATTAAACTCAGGCCTGATGGTTTACTAATGAA
Source organism: Nelumbo nucifera (assembly GCF_055504915.1). Lineage (NCBI taxonomy): Eukaryota > Viridiplantae > Streptophyta > Magnoliopsida > Proteales > Nelumbonaceae > Nelumbo > Nelumbo nucifera. Next base: position 6,410,180 of record NC_142654.1, on the reverse strand, counting down.
CTGAGCTTGAATAACTGATATTCGACTCGGCTTATCCACCCTAAAAATATTGTGTTTTTATTTTGTTGATGGTCACACGACTAAAATCATGCTGGGCAAAGTTTAAAATTGCATCGGCAGTAATAGATTTGCTCTTTCACTATAACTGATGATCATTATGTAACAATTCAAATAGCATACGTTCTATAAATAAGGTTTCTGTTCTGCAGCCATCGAATTTGCATTGAATTTACATTGGCACCCGAGAGCACATCCCAACTAAGTATTGGGAACATCTTTCAATGACAAGTATGGGAAATATTCCTAATGCACGCTAAGATATCCACGTGGGGCATTGATGTGATCTTGTTCACATTGTGTCAGATTGAATTAATAAATACCAAGTTCCCATAAAATAAATTATTTACCCATGAGTTCACCATGGGTAAATTGGGAAGTGTAATGTGAAAATTCCTACTTCATTACTCTCAATTGTATCAGATATCCTAAGTTAGAACAAAAATTCAGATTGATGATTTGCATATCATAGGAGGTGTTCTATAACGTGGATGGAAAAATTGATGGATATAAATTGATCCACAACACATGATAGGGGCCAATACATATCACATTATATCCACATAGTTGTTTTGAACTCTAGACAAATTGTATGGATTGAATCAATTTACACACATAGTGTTCTACAAGTGTCCATACTTTTTACTTATATGCACTTTACATACAATTTGTGAAATAGCTACAAGTCGATTATAAATGAATAATTATATCCAAACTAATTTGGAAATAGTATCAATAAATTCATATTAGCCAATAAAAATTTATTTTAACAAAAATATTTTTTTTGTTAAAAAAAATTTAAAATTTAACATAAAAAGCTAATAAGTTATTTAAAACACAATAAAAACAAAACTTATGCTAAAAAAACTAAAAGGAATATCATCAAATTATAGGTTCCATTGGTTCACATAAACAAAGGGCATGCGATGTGCTGAGATTTTGGATTGAGATGGTTCTCTGCCCATGAGATATTAGGGACATGAATCATCCCCAATGAACCAAACTGCGTGGACAAGATCAAAATAGGTCCGTCCATGATATGAAAACAGTAAGACTCTGTTTGTTTGCAATACAAATGCCGAACCAAGGTATTTATGTGCTGTGGTTCACGTTTGCGAGTGTTTGTTTGACATCTGAAAAGTAATGTTTATTATATCAAAGATGTATTTTTTTGACATTTTTGTACTTTGAAAAGTGAGCATTACCATGCCTATTTTTTGGATACAATTTTGTATTCTTTTGATAATTTTTTAACCAAAGTTATGGCGTTAGAGCATAAGGTAATTGAAGCCAAGGTTTAAAGTATCGGAAACGCAAGGTGTATCGGAAAGACAATTTTAAGAAACGATCGGGATACGTTTTGGATATGCATGGATATGGACGAAAAATCAAGATACACATAAATATGTTAAGAAATTCAAATATATTATTAAAAAACCATAATTTAACTTTTATATAAAATGTGACATATCGATACATAATTAGTAGCCATTGAAAAATGATGGAATAACTAAAATGTGAAAAAAATAAAAAAAACTAAAATATGAATTTATATACATAAATTTTCAAATAACCGATATAATTATCTTAATATTTATTATATATAAATTTTAATAATTAATTTCAGCATTTATTAATAAGCACCACTAAGAAAAGAAAAACAATTGACTTAAAACTAAAAATGCATGTAATTACAATAAACAAATCGTACTGGTTTAGTGGTGAAATTATATGCATTAAAATTTGGTGACTAGGGTTCGAGTTTTGCTATTGTTAATATTTGTAGTTTACACTAAGAAAACGAAATTAATGAGAGAGAGAGAGAGAGAGAGAAAGAGAGAGTCATTAATTAATAGAATTAATGAGAGATGTAATTAGACGCTAAAATTCAAATTTAAATTTAACTTTGCCTTAAATATAGGAGTAATTAACTAATTAATGAAGTTAGACTTAAATAGATAAGTAATAAAAGACATTAATGAGAGAGATCCAGTATTAAATATAGATTAATTGAATAAGGGAAACCAAAATGATTCTGTTTCGGGATTGCATCGTCCCATACAAATCCGAAACGGGCTGATACGGGCCTGTATCAGCCAATACAGATCCTAAACGGCCTGTACTAGCCGATACATTCGAAAAGAAACGAAAGACATGAATTTTACATGTTCTGTGTATCAGTTTCTTATGAAAACGGTACGTATCAGCTGATATGGGCTGATATTTTAAACCTTGATTGAAGCATTTAATGATGAGGCCCACACTTAACACTAATTTCAAATAAACAAGATGAATGCAAAAACGATTTAGAATCTAAACCGTATTTATATTCATGAACCATAAAAAGGATAAATATGCAATGTACTGTATACGTATTTACATTTGCATTGCAACCAAACACAACCTTAATATCGTTGTCTATTTCAAACATGCCGGGAGGGACGAAAGTCTATCGGCACAATCCAGGTTTTTCTCATGAACCGGCCGTTCCCGGTTTTCACCGATTCATAATGACCAATAGAAGTGGGATTCAGTGACAAATGGGCTAGGAAGAATTAGAGATGCTTGCGTGAATGGACATGCTTTTCCACATCTGGAAATTTGTTTTCAGTGGTATAAGTTCTCGTTTTCAATGGGTCTCTTTCTCTTCTTGACAATTACATTGGATGGAAGTTAACGCCTTATTTGAAAAGGGATCAAATTAACAAGTTGGACTATAGGTTGCACCTACTAATTACTGAACCAGGGGGTTTAGAGGATCCGGCAACCAGGAACATCCTTATGACCTACCATTTTCAGAAAATGTTACCTCCGTTGAGGTATATGATCTCAGGTCCGCCTTGGTTCATTCAAGGCAAACCTTGTATGGTTGTATTGGCATCTGATCTGACAAGGGTCTGAAGTTTTAAACTCTACCACCCTCGAATGGGAACACCCAGATAAAGGAGCCATAAACCAACCAGACAACGTTTCAACTTTCAACTTAAGGTGATACTTAAAGTACGTTGGCTGCAGCGAGTGAATAAAAAGGTGGTGAATTATATCGAAGATATCTCAGAGTTACATCACACATCCAACAGCAAGCTAACGTTAAGGGAAGGTGTGTGCTTCTAACAGACCTGGGCAGCTCATATTGTTCATGGTTTGTGATGGAGTTGGGGGGCTTATGGGTCCTCACAATTTAGCATTCATGTTTCAGATCGTAGGGATTCTGGAATTATGGAAAACGTGAAAGGGAAAAAAAACCAATAACTTGTTCTTAATCAGAGGCACAGCAATGAGAATAGATACCAGAAGAGTCTCAATCTAACAAATCCATTATAAAGAGAACCCAGAACCCACTATTAAACAGAATGATAGATAAGACCAATAGGTATCTCACTTGAAAACCATCATAACCCCTTCAACAGGGAGAATACAAAGACAGAGCATAAGTACGAAATAGAGCATTTCTACCACGCCCAAGAACCAAATACCTTTGTTTCCACACAGTTTCCCATGACCTCAAATTATGTAATATTATTCACTGCAACCATTACAATGGCAGGTAGGTAGAAGCAAACCCATAAAGAGAAGCCGAAAAAAAAAAAGAATTGCTATAAGTAATAAAACATACCAAGGCAACTAAAGACCCTGCTCAATAAGATAATCGCCAAGCCTCTCGACAATCATGTTACACTGGCCGGGAGCAAGTGGCTCATCATAGACACCAAAGATCAAGGCCTGATTGGTCTTCTTGACAGTAATACCACCGGCGCCCTGGGTTCAAAGTTCAGGAAAGTCAACAGCAAACAATTGCTAGATATCAAATCTGACAATGTTATGACATAGGACAACTGGAGAATCAATGTTAGAAAAAACATAAGGCATTGAAGAATAAATAATTTACTTCTCCTTCCCATCAACCAACACAACACAGGCACAGATACAGCATACAAGAATGTCATTACATAAAAAAAAAAGATTCTCATCTAGCTCTTTTTGAAATGTGAACTTCCAAAGAAAGCTACAGCGAGATAATGAGGTCCACCATGTTTACAGGGAAGCCAACTCGGCAGCTCATGAGTTGGCTCATTATTCTCCTTCTTCTTTGGTTTTCTACTCTTGAATTCATTAATCATTTTGTATCCTCAGAGAAACTAAACCCTGGATCCCTGTAAACTGTTTTTATTAAGCTACAACAAGAAACCATGATTACAAGCTACAAACATCTGGGATGACTCAAGATGATGGCAGTAGCATTTTCTGTGAATTGGATGTCTTCTACATAGACAGTAGAGTATGGCCTTTCTTTTGCTGGTTAAAATAAAGATCTAAACTGAACTGTCAGATCAATTGCTTCAAAGTCCCTAAGTGAATATGGGATGACGCAAGATGATGAACCTATGAATTTATAACCACGCACAAATGCCACCTAAATCACCAGTATAGAATTTTACCTGAGAATTCAAAAAAAAAGGCACTTCGATAGAGTGTTAGCCAAATGGATGATTTGAGTCTTAACCAATCTGATACTTGAAAACTTAACTTCAGGTTTTGGCAGTTGGGAACATCGCATCTTAGATTAAACCTTAACATCATTTACTACTAGCTATGCATGTATGCGTCTACATACTTGTGTTGTACCCAAAAGAAAGAAAGAAAGAAAGAAAGAAAGGAAAAAAAGGAGTTGCGAGGAAAGGAATATAACGTATCACCTTCTTGCCTCGAATAACAGCCCCTGGTTCTCCTTGGATCACCATATACTTTGTGCCACCGAGATGTAAGCCAGTTGGAGCAAGGGATCCAGGTTCATTAAAGTCATTCATAATGGCAGTTACTTCTTCAGGTTTAAACTACATTGCCACAGATTAGATTAATGAGTTGCAATATGTTAACTAAAAACAACAGGCATAAACACGAACATACATGTATATGCTGCTAATTCTTCTAATACAGAATTTAATCAAGACAGAAACCACTCTCTCAGTCCAAGTTAACATCATAACATGGAATCTCATACAACGTGAATTTCCTTTTGTGTAATCAGACCATACATTCTGTGCATACATGATATAAAGCATTTTAAAGAGAAGCAGAGAAGCATACATACGATGAAATATTTAATAGAAATATATAACTTGTACAAATATTTATTAAGGAAGAAAATGATGCAATGCGAATATCTTTGCAAAATCATGTTACGATATTAAGACAATGTGTTCATATCCAATCGCAGATGGCAATTTAGCTTAAATTGAGCAGTAAAGAAGCCCTGATGTTCTATATCCATAAAAATCTTCAAAATATCCTCCTCTGAAGAAAAACATCTAAAATATGATAAAAAGGGCAACTTGGAGATTTAATTGATGCTCTGGCGGGCAATGCCCAAACCTATGATAATTAACTGTTAATTGTGTTACCATTAGAAACAATTGATAAAGAAGAAAGACCAGGGCAAGTGCAGAAATGGGAATCCATTTAGTGCCAATACACATCATTTGCCTGAGATAAATCCATCTCAATTACATGAATACATGAAAATATACAAGGAAAGCTAATATTTCAAATATCATAATAATCCGAATCAAAGCAGCAATAAATTGGTAACAAATCCAAACCCTCGGACATATCCCCACTAAGCTAGTTCGGCTAGACAAATACATCCATCTCGTTACATACGGATTGGGTCGCTTCAGAATCAATTCGAGAATATGAAAGATACACATCAAATTGACAAACCTCAACTCCAAACTAGAATATAAAATAAAAACAGAGGCCTCAGAAATAATAATAAAAAAAAAGATAAGTGGTGATCTTTTTTTAGATTGAAACAATCAACAAATTAACAGGGGTAGTCAATAAAAGAAAAAAATAGAACAAAAAAAAAGATATATTAAAGTAATGCATGTAAAACATAAAATCGGGCATGATTTCAATTGAAACCAATACGAATCTCAACAGATCCTCGTTAGATCCGCATAATCTAAGAAACCCATAAGTAATCAACCAAACCCATCAATTAAAAATCGCAAAACAATCGAACTTTAGAATCTAAACCAGGATAGAAACAAGAACTCTACCTGAGGAAAGGTGGCGCTTTGGGCCCAAACGCTGCCGTCTTGGCCGATGATCGCGGCGGCTGTGAGGTGATTGCCCTCGATTTCGCACATCAGATGGTCATCAACGTAAGTTTGCCAAGACATCTTGTTCGATCTCTGTGCTTCTTCTTCGATCTACTACTGAGTTTCTTTGGTTGTTGTTCGAGTTTCCACAACGAGGGAGGCTTGAGAGCGCGAGGATAGTAATATAAAGAGGGTAGCGTAGAAACACCGAAAATGTGAAAACAACGAATCAATAAATAATTTTTTCCCTTTTCTTTTTTTGGTAATCTGAATTCTAAATGATAAAAGCTCCTGCCTTGAATTTTTATGGCATCTCTCCCTCAAAATGCGTATTTAACGCGATTTCATAAGTGCCCCTCACGTCCGCCAGTGTTAAATTACAAGTTTCTCCCTTCGTGTTATATGGAAATGGAACCATGCAATATAAAGCTGCTGGTCGAGTCGTATAGCGGAGGTGAGGAATCTTTAATAAAGGACAGGGCATAGGAGAATCTCCACGTGGCAAGATAGTAAGTGTCCTTTTCCACCTATTTCTCTAGCGTTCCTCTATTACAGGCTTTTATTTTTGTTGGTTTAAAACTCCTTACACGTGGCTGAAGTATATCCATTAAAATTCTGAAAAATTGGAGCCAAGAACCCGTTTGGCAGGGCTGAAACTTTGATTGAATTGCTTTTTCGAGGAATTAAAAGAAATTTCACAGCAGAAAGTCTTTTTTTTTTTTTTTTGCTATAAGAGGGCAAATGCAGGCTTTCCTAGAGTTTCACAAAGCAAAAACCGTTATGTGAAGCCCTAATGCCCGTTATGGAGGGCTTAAACACAGCTGCACTGGCTTTTTAAGGTGGGCCTTACATAGTCCATAAGCTATGTTTAGTGAAAATTAGGAGAGCCTTTTAAATCAGCTGTTCATTTGAAGGCTATCCACTTCAGCCTCGTTGAATAATTTATCTAAAGCTTTTTAAAGCAGTTGAACTCTAATTTATAGGGCTGTTTACGGATTGGGTTAGGTCGGTTTATTGATGTTTTTTCAATCAATCCGATCTGGTCGGGTTACTTGAAATTGAAACCAAAACCGGTCTTGTGTTAAGCAAAATCGATCTGATCGGTTTGAGTTGGTTTGGGTCGGTTTTGGCTCTACTTAGTGGTGATTTAGTTGTTGTTCAAGTGTTCATTTTTGGCTCTACATTCCCAAAGAAAACCAGTATTTCCTTAATGTTTTGTGGCCCATCTATAGATCCAGATGTGGAGGGAGCAGAGTTTGAGAGACAACTTAGTTAAGTAGGTTGTAACTAGGATAGAGACAACTTAGTTAAGTAGGAACTAAGTAGGTTGTAACTACTAACTAAGAACTAACTACTAAGTCAGTTCGGTTCGAGTTGGGTCGGTTTCGGTTTTTACACATGAAAACCGAAACCAAACCGAATCATCGGTTTGTGATTTTTTATAACCCGAAACCGACCGTTGCTGAAGAAAACCTGGTTGACTCGGGTTGGGTCGGTTTGGGTTGGTCAATTTGGTCAGGTTGAATCTTCTTATGAACAGCCCTACTAATTTAGCTGAATTTTAAACTCAACCCTCCCAATATAGGACCTAAGGGGCCGTTTGATAATAAGAGCAGAAGTGGCTGAACTGAAAATTTTGAAACAATTCAACTATGTCATGTATTATTTCATTATTTAATTACTGTCTCCACTAAATTCATCAACTTAAACTGTTATCAATCTTTTTCTTCTTTTTTCTTAATAACTTTGGTATTGTATGGTTGAGCAAATTCCAACTCAAAGTTATCTTGCCCTGTGGAAAGAGGGAACAAACTACAATGTAAGGATGTCGGTGGAGAGACGCATGATCATTCTAGGTCCCTTCTCAATGGAGGGACCAGCATTAGATTCGTCCACGTGTCAGACATAGGTAGTTGGGGGCTTGGGGCCTTCCGAAGGACCTTTTCCATTAGACATTAGGAGTCCTGATCATTTCGAAAAATAGAAAGATTATATGGTTGGTGAGCTAATAATATTTCCCACAATTCAACTAGTGATAAAGGTAATTAAGTTTGATTTTTGACATTAAACATAATTAGGTTACATTTGGCGTTCCTTAAATTTATTTCTTTTGGCCTCAACTGTTAAAAGGAAATAAATCCTTAAAATAAAAGACAAAATTAAATATTATGTAGTGAAATTTAATTTTTATCGTACATTAAAACTAAATAAGTATCCACTTTCTAATAGTATAGATTAGTATAATCTTTTTTTTTTAAATATTTTTTTACATGGAATAGCAAAGGTAGCAATTCAAATGCTTTTACATATTTCTTCCATGGGAAAGTGAGGTACAATATGTCACATACGTATGTAGAGATGAATGTGCTTACTCTATAATATTGAGTTCGGTTTCTGTTAGGGCAACGCCTGTCCGAACAGCCTTTGAAACCTTGCATTGGGAATATCTTCTAATATCTCTCCATTTATATGTTTTATTTCATGGGAAGATATTCTCAATTCAAAGTTGCAAGAGACTGTTGGGATGGTGTGAGCACAGGCTTGCCCTGACCGAAACCAATCTCCTATGACATCAATTAGGTATAAGTGGGGATGCAACTTGGATTGGGTTGAGTTGTTAATTTGTTATTTAAAATTTCAATGGGTTTGAATCCAAATCCAATAGTAGTGTAGCCCCATGTTGGATAACACGACTTGCAGCTCTAGATTTAAAAGACTCCAAGGATAGAATAAGAAACAGTAGTAGTGTAGCCCCATGTTATGGGTCCTTGCGTTATCTTTTATTGCTTAATCAGGGCCTTCTATGGTCTCTCCCTTACTCCTTTACAACCTTATATTAGCGTCAAGTCAGTTGTCGCCTTCTCCTATTATTATTATATTCATGGTTCAAAATATGAAAAAAAAAAACTAGAGAAATTTTCATTTTATCCCACCTCACAAATTTTCATTTGTTTTCTGATTTTATTTTCTAAAATCTCCATCTATGATACAATACCATACCATGGTACCACTCCCATTTATTGTGTCAAATTCGCCTACCTGTATAATTATACAGGAAAAAAATGTGAGGTGGGAGAATCTGAAAATTCCTTTTGAAATTGACTGGGTTTAAATATCTTAAATTATAGTTGGTGATGTAATATTAATCCCTGAAAAAATGTCATAACCAAAAAAAGTAAAGCAGAACTAGAGTTTTAGAGTTTTGGTTGTTTGAAACTAGATCTGTCATACTTTGAGCTTTGATTTATTCAACTATATTAAACATATTTCTTCCGTTTAATCACCTGTTAGAGCATTAACTATGGAACTTAAAGAATGATGGAAGGGAATAAAAAGAAAAGAGAGGGAAAGGAAAAAAAAAAAAGTAGAATCCATATTCCAAATGAACAAATTTAAACTTGGAAAATTATCTTTCTAGTTCTTGGAGAATAAGGAGAAAAGGGATTAATCGAAAAAGATCTCTTGTTCTTATTATAAGACTGTCCTTCCAAATGTACTCATTTCTAATTCAATATTTCTTAGACTGTGTTTGGTTTAAAAGAAAAGGTAGGCACAGTAAGGGAAAGGTAGGGAAACCTATACAATTTCATATTACTTTGCTAATACTATTCTTCCTTTCTTAGGCTGTATTTGTATAAGTTTCCTTACCATTTCTTTCAAACTAAACACAGCCCTTGGTGTCCATCTTAGCAATTTCATCTGTCTGCACAATATTTCTTAGTTCTTACCATATTGCATTGCTAACTACTGTTCCTCCTTTTAGCCTCTTAGTTACTGAACTCGTTTCTTTGACAGTTTTGAGTCTTCTGACTAGTCAAAATTTTAATTGCTAATCTTATAAAACAGTCCTCTTCAGTTTGAGTTTGACTACTCAAACTCTGTAACTCTGTAACTGTGAGACCATGGTTTATAATTCACCACTATTTAGGTGCAATTTTGGTCAGGTTGGATTGTAAATTTGTTAAATTTTCAATGTGTCTAAGCCCGAATAGCTGAACCCATTAGTTAAAATTCTACAAATCTGCAACCCCTTATTCGTGCTTTACACCCATCTGTAGTAATTTCATGTCTATGTAAAGAATTTTATTTTTCTTTTTTCTTTCTCAAAAGTATGGAATAGCATATATATGAAATTTGCAAAGAAAAGCAATCTAAATTTATAAACATTAGAACCTTTTTCAAAATATTCTGATAGGTGATAATATGCACACTGATATCTCTTTTATTATTTGAACAGAAGATTTCCTTTTTGAAGAACTTTTTTATTAAGCATTTACCGTGTTTTTATCCCAATTTTTCCTTGTTATAACATTGTAAAATCCTGGACCTACAAAAACCTCAAATTTGGGTAACTGGAGAGTTCTAAAATCATTGCAGATTACAGAATTAATGCTAATGTGGTACGTAGTTTTATTAGTGAAGCATTGACCAAAGTAACTCAGGGGACAGTAAATATGATATGCATCTTTTCTCAGGATTGAACTTTGAACCATTTATGTAATCGTTGGCAGCTCTTTTAATTATTAAAGTAGTGGACACTAGACCATCACCTTTTTCATGGATTCCTCAATTCAAAACACGTAACCGGATTCATCATAGATAAGGGCGGAGACAAGTATCTTGGTGCCAAACCTTTTATTAAAACCATCATTTATATGCGCTTAATATGTACAGATTGGATCAAAACCTAATAAAGTGATAAAATATAAAGGATTATTCTCTTTAATACTCTTTCCAATTCTCAAATGTATATAATTTAAAATATTTATAATCTACTTAAACCTATTTTCCCTCGAACCCTATTTTTTCTACTCCTTATCTCATTTTATTGTTTAACATTTTAATTTGCCCTCCCCACCCACCAAAAAAAAAAAAGAAAAGAAAAAATCCCTTGACTCCACCACTGATCATAGCAGTCTTCAAATGGATGCCTTTGATCCAGACTAAATATCAACCACCTGTCCCATAAAGAAGTGAAACATGGAGCCTGTGTTTAGTCGCTGATGTGGGGTCGTTCATAAGGGTTCCTTTTCATCAAGAGTGAATTGAGCACATCCCAATTTTGGGATGAAATAAAATATCCTTAATTATTTATAAAATAATGATTTTTTTGTAATTAAAAATAAAAATAATAGTTTTTTGTGAATGTTATCACTTACCATGATAAAAGGGGTATGCCCACAAATCAGTTGCCTTCCTTTTCTTTTGATTGTAATAGTGGAGGTTAAAATGAAAGAGAGGGGATGATCTGCCAATAAAATACATTCCAACACTCTGTCAATTTGATATGACACCACACATCTTACTATAAAATTGGGGCCAACTATAAAAGTGAGATCCGTCATGTATGAGATGTATGATGCCAGATGATGTTGATAGGGTGTTAGAACATAATCCGGGTTCAAAATGAAAGCACATCAAATTTTCCATGTTATGATAACAACAACCTATTTTCAAAATCCACAATTAATCTACTTTTCAGAAAAAAATGCAAATCCACTAATTACCGAAAAGAAATTCCAAATCCATTTACTAATTACATCTGTCCGTATCAAAGATTAAAACATTGATATGCCTGATAATCTGTTTTTTAATTTTATATTTTTAAATTTAACAAGTATTAGAGGATATTACAGAGTATTTTAATGTATATTCTCTGGATGCACCGATATTGGTGTATATATCAAATTGATATTATAATACTTAATTCTAAATATTTTGAAAGCATATTTTATTCTTGTCCATACCTTGTTCGATTTATTTGAAGAATTCAATCCCTTTCACTTTCAGGTGACTCATATTTCTTTGACTGAATAGTGGACGCCAAACGGACTATTTTGAGGGCATAATTGTAAAAATATCTACGTTAAACGACACAATGTATCATATATGGGGACATTGGAATATATATATAAAATTGGGAATTGGACCCATAAATCTTCACTAGGATCCACATAAATCGCTGTTCAGTAATTTAGAATTAAGAGACGGTTGTATGGACGCCTTCAACTTCATCCAACCAGTCAGCTTCCTTAGTTTCCGTTTCATGGATAAAGTATTAAAGTATAGACATCACCTTTTCTAATCCAGACTCAGCCCGCCTGCAGCAAAGCGAAGCATATCATTGACTAAACATCGAGACTTTATCTATCATCGAGTTGCTATACGACGATTCCAACTATTAATAACCCATTCACTTGGAAAGTTGGAGCCCCCCTCAAAGCATTTTTTAGGAGATTAATTTCCAATTAACAAATTATGGTAATAATTGAGGCAAACAAAGTATTACAAAACTCTTTTTAGAAGAGACCGGATCTGCTCTTCACACAGGGCTTCTCACACCGACCTCACACACATATCCTATCATGCATTGGGAACATTTCCCGTATTTATAAGTTATTATTCATAGGATATGTTTCCAATGCATGGTGGATGTGCTTATAAGGCGCCCATGTGTGAGGAGCAAATCCCGTTCCTTTTTAGAACCCCACTACTTTGTTGGGGTTTACTCACAGATTGCTGCTCACCAACTGTGGTCATTTGGGATTTTGAGATTGAGGGTGTTCTTTGGTTTGAATTATGGGGTAGAACTATCTACATTTGTTGTTGGTCATAAAAAATTTGTATGAATTAGTGAAGAGGGATTTTATGTTGGGAAATAGGGTCATTGAGACTTGGAGGAGAAGGTTTGATGCGCGTATTGTCTTTATAACGTCATTTGCCCCTATTCAATTTTACTGAATTTGTTGTTGGGTTACAAGTAAATCCATTCCCAGGATACAACAGAGCCTTGTGCGAGAATATGCAACCAGCAAAGTGGAAGAGTCTTCGAAGAAACCTTCTGTGAGATAGTAATAGATCGGACTGAGAGAGAGAGAGAGAGAGAGAGAGAGAGAGAGACAAAGTGATTTTTGAAATTGTTTGTAAAATTCTTAATTCATGCTCCTCAAATAGTTTCTAAAGAGTTATAGAGTAGAGGAATGTGTTGCTTCAGAGAATGCACATTGAATAGTCACAATTTCAAATATTGACTGTTTAAAAGGTAATTAACAGTTAATGACTCTTAACTTTGAATTGTGCCTCTTGATCACACCTGATCGAATTGTGATCGTTAATCCTATCAGCGGTCAACCTCGCACCAAAAGTCAAAGCCTCCATCCGCGAGCCACGCAGGTGTGAGCAAAGTACCTCTAAAGCACCTCATTGCACCACACACACGCGTATGTGCACGTTGCGTGGTAGCAAGCCTCCATACTCTCATTTCTTTATCTAATAAGTGTAAATAAGCTCCTATTAAAAGACCTAAAACAAAATTTGTAATTTTCAATATGGAACAAGTTGAAAAATTGTTTTTAGTAAGAAAAGAAGCTATTTTCAAGACATATGTATAAGTATAATTTTTCATGTAATTGACCAATCAAACCCCATTAGATTTAATCTCCATTGAGATTAAAATCCAACATTTTATTAACATGAAATATTTTGGATTGATCAATACAAAGTCCTCAGCCCCATAAATGCAATTTTTTTTCCAATCGAAGGGATTATTACCATTGTGATGTAATACTACATGTTTCTTACAGCTGTGTGTTGATCAAGCTAAAACATTTTCAGGTATAAACAATTATAGTACCAAAATATAACCTAAATGAACAGAAAAATAAAGTTTTTTTTTTTTTAAATTATGTTATCCAAATTATCTTAACTTTTTTATTCTCTCTCTTGATAGGGCCCATACACAGAAGGGTGCACATGACTGAGGCCCACTAACCATGCCACAAAGAGACTATAGTTCCACAGGTCCTTTTAGATTGGAACCGAGTGACTGTCAATTAGGGTGATCCACGCAACATTTTCCTTGGAAGATCCATTGATGATCTCTCATAAATCACTATTTATTACCATAATTGTTCTGCCACCTTTTAACCCAAAAACTTATCTAGGTAGGGTAGTAAGACTGAAACTAACCGTACAGTGCAGTGGAACAGGGGCCTTTACATCATTTTCACCGCTATCGGACTCTATGGGAGTCATGATTTCCTCGGAATGGTGTAATTCTGTCTCCACTCTCCATGTACACAATGCTGAAGCGGGCCCATCTACAGAACTGGTCAGCCACATGAATCACTTGACTCGGTAAGGACGACTGATGAAATCTAAAAAACAGGCTAACCCAAAAAAGTAGTAATTATGTGATCAAAACAGAAATACTCCATTTTTTAAAATACGTAATCACAATGGAATGTTCAATTGACAGTATCGATCATACAGGTAGTTTATTATCATTTGTCCAAACTCCAAATATGGCTGCCTTCATCCAAATTTGATTCTATTAACAAATTCGATCTTACCCATTGGATTTCGATAATAATATAATTTGATAAAGATAGAGGTCCAATTAAAAATGGATCCAACCGAATCCTCTTTAAATGGATTATTTTTGAATTCAGTTTTATTTTATTTTACTTTTTAAGCCCCTTTCAATTCAGGATTTCAGGTTGAACAAGTGGATACTAATATGGTTTTGATTTTTTGAACAAGGTTCAAACTTCAAAGATACTTGATTTTGAAGCTTGGCGAGTCATACTGGTTGCCATGAGACTTAGGTCATTATCGAAAAAGATACATATCTCACACATTTGGGTATGAGCCATTTGGAAGCCAAAGTCTGAAGTTTAAATATAAAAATATGTATTTATTTAGATATTTTTAATATTTTTGGAAGTTCAAAATGTGTATAGAGGGGATCATCTTGGTTATTTGAGCAATTTTATTTTATATATTTATTCTTTGTATGTACCGACTACCGACTTATTTCTTTTATCATTTTAACAATTTTGGATTTTGGGACTTGGCAAAAAATCATTGGATGGTCCAGAGGATGTATGCTCGCCCTATACAGGCTCAGACCAGGGGCTTCAGGGGACTGGCAGTGCTGAAGACCCAAAGTAAAACGTAAAAATAATAGTGCTACAAAGCCTTGTAGACAGTAGTGGCTGTCGGAACGTGGACAGCCAAAATTTTCTCGATGAATGGCCAATAATAGTAAATTAGTAATATGTAGCTGCAGTTTCCAATTCCAGTTTACCACATGATAGTTAATCGAATGTCAAAACCAATTGAAATTTCAAATTTATATTGCAGGGAAAACAAACGAGAATTCAAAGATCAATAAGACTTTAATGTTCAACTCAAGTAGAAACTTTTGGGTGGAAAGGAGGAACAACCATAATCCAGAAAAATATGGTGACAATGCAAAAAAATAAAACAAAATAAATAAATAAAAAACCCTAGGATTCCAAAATAACCGTTCATCTTCACACAGTTATTGTCTGCAAATCCTCCATTGCCATTCCCGGCCATAGAAGGAAGAAATTGATAAAAGGAATTACAATCCAAAAAAGAAAGAAAGAAAGGGACCCATGATTACGATCCAGACCTACAGGCCCTGCTCAACGAGATAATCTCCCAACCTCTCAACAACCATATTGCACTGTCCAGGAGTCATGGGCTCTTCGTAGAGACCAAAAATTAGTGCTTGATTGGTCTTCTTTATGGTGATGCCACCAGTTCCCTGCCAAATTAAATACATGAGCAGATACTAAATATTAGTTATTCCCCAGCAAATATCTGGTAAAGTAGATAAGCAAACTGCAAAAGTAATTTGAGCCTGTTTATATGTAACAAAGACACCAGCAGCAACTAGAAATTGCTAATGTGATTTTAGATTCAACTACTGGTGATTAATGGTTGCCGCTTAGACTGTCAACCAATAATTAAGCTGGCAACATCTAATAGGTTGATTTGGGTTTTCTTTACAAGCATGAATTGAACCATGCCTAGAGCATATAGCTCATCACGTCCCCGGTATGCATATAACAGAAGTACACAATAGAAACCCTTGTGTTTTTGCTTGTGTTTCAGATTGCTATACGTGCACACATGTGCATATCATAAAATCACAAAAACAAGAAAAAAGATACCTAGATTTATTGTGTGAAACTAAAAGCCAATTTGTTCGTGTAGATATATTGAAGATCTAAGTATAAATTAAATCACCTTCTTCCCACGGATGACAGATCCCTGCTCTCCTTGGATAACCATGTATTTTGTACCTCCAAGAAATAAGCCAGTAGGGGCAAGGTGGCCTGGTTCAGCAAAATCTTGCATGATACCATTGATCTCCTCAGACTTAAACTGAAAAACAAAACAAAAAAAAAAGCAACAACGGGAAAAAGGAGGTTAGTGATTTATGCCAAAAAGAACATTTTGGAAGAAGCGTCACACCATGAAAGTAAACATTTACAAGTGAAGAAGTCAACCGGCATGATGAAATACCATCATGTTTTGTTGACAGATAATCAAAACATATAGAGAAATACCATCATGTTTAAATGTTTTTCCCCTAACAGAATAAATAAACAAATAACAACTCTGCAATATAAAAACAGAGAATGCAAAAAGGGATGAACCAGAAGGGCAAACACTGTTATTGATCGGACCGGCATAATGTATCACAATCATAAAAAACGAAGTCGAATTAGAAAACTCAAGGATCCTAGCAAAAGTGGTTGAACCTAGAATACATATTTCAACAATGCAGCATCTCCTCGATGAGGATGAATTCTTTCATTCTTCAAATCATTGTATTCGGATCATCAACACTAAACCACCAAAGAATAAAGACAAACGAGAAATAACAATGAGTGTAGATATGTGGAGTTGACGGTTGATCAAAATTAATCAACTAAATAGATCAAACTATACGGACAAATCATTACGAGAATGCTTTCCTGATTCAATAATAAAACACCAAAGGGATATTCAATCAGAAAATAGCCATAATAATGACCATCCGATTGACTAAAATCATCACTCAAGGGAACATCTATCAATACGGAGTCGGACTAAGAAAACACCAATAAGAACATAGTCAGATCATATGGAAATCACAACAACAAGGAAGAAGAAAACAATCGAAACTCGAAGAGAAAGGAAACCTGAGGAAACGACTCGCTCTGAGCCCACACGCTTCCGTCGTGACCGATAATGGCAGCAGCGGAAAGGCGGTGGCCCTCGATGTCGCACATTAGGTGCTCGTCAACATAAGATTGCCACGACATTTTTGCTCTTCGTCTTCTGTTCCTTCTCCTCTGGTTTTTCTCTTCTCGTGCGTTTTGCGCGTTCCTCTTGTTTCTTCTTTCTCGTTCGGAGTTCAAATGAACAGAACAAATAAATAGAGGTCGATTTGAGAATTGAGAGAGGCTTTGGAACGAGGTTAAAGAGAGAGAAGATGAGTAGAGGTCACGATGGATGGATCCCGCTACTTCTCCTTCAACCGTTCATCCCATCCGATTCAATTCGTGCCATTCACGTCCGCAAAATACGTCCTTCATGGTTACAGAAAAATACGCCCGGATTTCATTGGAAATACGAAAATACCCTTCTACTTTAGTGTTTGCACGATTGCACGTTAAAATGGTAACCCCACAACTCTCATTGATCGGATGCGTGCCTCGTGTCCTCTGACTGTTGCTTTCTTAATGCAGAGGCGATCTTCCCCATGATGAACCCCCAGGGGAGTGTCGTGTCTCGTGTGGAATTCTTCAAGTACACTACAAGCATAATTTGCCAGAGGCTAAACAATAATGGGACCCACCATGTGTTCGGAGATCATTAACGTCTGATCACTGAAGGTGGGGGAATGCATGGGAAATCTGTGTGGTGGGGTACCACCTCCAGCTGGCCAGCTCAGTATCACATGAAGCCTCATGATGAGATGATTCCGAAGTAGGGCAATTAGATCTGTTAGGCCACGCCGGGTTTCAATTCCATCATGATGAGATATGCTACTTGCTAGTGATGCCCGCGTTGCAGTTGGACCGTACACGTGTCAGGGGACCCGTGCCTTGGAGCACTCAGACTCTGAGCTCACCATTAGGTAGGCCCTACTTAGCTGGCCCAAGATTAAGCTCCTCAACATGTGATATTTTCTGAATCCAGATGGACTATTAATTTAAAAGTTTGGTTCCAATCAGTCGTTTAAAATTGATTTGATTAAACTGATATTAGTGTACCAATAGTTGTAGAGTTCTAGTTGGGACCGATTCAACGGTCGTTCACAATTCTTGAGAAAATTGTTGGCAGGTGGCAGCAATTCATGGGCCCCAAACACGTAGGTAAAATAACCATCTTTTGACCTAGACTCCCTCGTGCATGCAAGGTCCCAAATCTCAATATTCTAAAGAAGGAATTAATCTTCTCCATAACAAAATTTCAACTAAATTTTCTATAATTCAGGGGGTGTTTTTTTTCATGTTAAAAAAAAAAATGGTTGTGTTTCAAAATTATACCGCCACTTTTTCTAAAAAAAAAAATGAAAAATATTGATTTTGAACCGTAAGTGTTTATAGATTATTGTTGTGATTATGACCATCAATAACTTTTTTTTTTTGTATGATTTACATGTATATAAGTAATTCACCTGCCATCATTTAATTTTGATCATACGGCTATTTGTTTATAATATGTGAAGAATAATATAAGAATATGATCATCCTTCATTTTAAACCACGTATTTATGCTCAAAAAGCTATATTTCATAGATTAAAAAAATGGGAATTTTTCTGGTTTTAAAATTATATTTTAGGAATGCTGGTTGCGTTTGTGAACCAAATGAAACACGATCATGAAAAGAACAACCCATGAGTTATTTATTTATTTTTGTGTATTTAGACCCGACCAGTAGACATGATCCTTTTTGTTTAAGCTATTAAATTCAAAATAAGGAATGATCTTCCTTTTTGAGTTTGAAAATATTTGCATCCAACCCTTGAAAAGGTAGTTGAAACGGCAACTGTGATCCTCTCCAACATACTTGTTGAGCCATATCATGAGCTAACATGATATGTTTTCCACTTACATAATAGATATTACAAGTATCAAACAGCCTCTTGATAGAATAGATTCTGTCTCTATACATTTTTCTTTTCCAACCAGCTATAATTAATATTACAGTAATAGAATTTATAATGTCTATTACTGCCTTTGCATCACATAAAATAGTAATGTCCTTTAATATTCCTACTTTTTGCTTCCTGTAAGCCCATAAGGATTGCACCTATATCAGATGGTTGGTTTGTTTGGATCCTAACCCCTGCAACTGCCAATACCTTGCATCCATTTTGAATTAACACATGCTGCAGAAGCTATGTGAGCCCCATGTGGATAGGCTCCATCAGTATAAAGAGAATATTGGGTGCTAAGATTGACATCCAATATCCTATTTTGAGTTGGAGTAATCTTTGAAGAGTAAGTATATTTTGCTCACAAACTTAACAATCTATATGGGATCTGGTGATATATTTTCATATATTTTCTGATCCCTAGAGTCCCATATCAACCAAAGTGCAACAGCTGCTCTTCCTACTAGAAGAAATTGCTTCTCCTTTAAAAAAAAAAAAAACTAGCTGGCAACATATTTAACCATTGCTAAATATGATAGTAAACATGAGCATCATATGATAGTAAACATATGCAAGCCACACTAAACTTTTCTTACAAAATTACTTTTGAAGAATAGATGTTGAGGTGTTTCCAGATGTCTATTACATACATAACCCACACATCACATCTTGGAGTAAACTAAAATTTGTTTCTTGTAGGTATAGCATCTCAAAAGATTTTCCAAAGGAAAATATGGAATCTAAAAGGAATTTGTAGATTCCATATCTTATTCCAATCAACTGTTTGACTTGATGGGCCAAGCAAGTCTTTAATGAAGACTGCATAGACAGACTTGACTGAGTAAATATGTGAAGCATAGTGTTTCCATAGAATCTGATCCTCTGGTAAGTGTGAAAAGATTTGAATTTCTGAGATAGAAGCTTGATCAAATATCTGATAACATTTGCATATCCCAATCCCTATTTGGTTGTAGTAAATCCTTGACTTTTAGACTGTTGTAAAAATCTTGGAAGCGTTTACATAACCTCCATGCATTGTAGGCACCCAAGGATCATGAAACACAATAATTGAGGCTCCACTCCTCATAGATCTGCCATATAAAATCGTTCTTCAATTTCTACGAGTGTGACTGTTTTGGTTTTTGAGTTGATTGCCGACTATTTTTGTTATGCAGTCAAAGGGATTGGGCCATTTAGATGATCCATGATTTTATAATTAAATATTTAAGTAATTGCAAGGAATACTTGTAAAATATTTTATAGAAATACGTAAATAGAACTATTTTTTTTTCTGTCCAATGTTGTTTTTTCCCCTTATCCTTTCTAGCTAGATGCTAATAAACATTATTAAATGTATTAACTATTAAGCTAACATGATCGAGTTGAGTAGGCTGTTTCTCAAAAACCCTTTTTTTTCTGCCTTGTGGAAAGATTATGTCGTCAATCCAAGACTCGTTATTGCAACGCATCATACTTAATTGTATAATATCTGATGGGTCGGTACTGTTTTTTTATTTTTTTTTCGAATCTGGTTTAAAGGGGCCAGTCTACCCCTGAACCACTCGCCGACCCGAAACACTCTCTGTAGGGGCGTATCGGGAAGACTCCAATACGGTCCGATACATGATGATATTTTTGAACCTTAGGAATATCTAAAACTTTAGCTGTCAAACATGGACAGCCAAACTTCTCACAGGATGGGATTGTCTCTCTAGCCTTAAGACCCTTGCAACGGGGATCAGTGGCAGTACACAACTTTTTTAATCTGCAGAGAACAAAGTAAAATACTACAAATTAGACACAAACAAAAGGTTCAAAATATCATTACATATTGACCCGTATCGGCCGATACATATCATATTGGGGCCTTCCCTATATGCCCCTACAGGGTGTGTATCTCTGGTCAGGCCATGGTTCAAAGGGTAGCTAGGACTTAAACCAACCCCTCTAAACCGGTTTTGAAAAAAAATTAATAAAACACAAAAAAAGACTCCAGATCTCCTGCCCACGAGAACTCTACCCACATTTATTACAGCCACACATGGAGAACATCTTATCCTCTACATAGTATTATGCAGGGAGATGTTGCCAATTCAAGGGGGGTAGTGTATTGTGGGTAGGCGTGGGCAGGAGATCCGGAGCAAAAAAAAATGGCACTGATACAGGCCTACCGGCTACCGGCGTGTCAGACTGTATTGATATTTTAGAACCTTGCGCAAACATATGGGAGATTGTTGGGTTGGGATTTGTAAGTTGTGATCACATTACTTCATTTTTTCCCATTTTTTTCAAGCTCTTTATTTCATGGGTTAATTTCAATAGATCTGTTGCAACATCCACGAGTACAGCAAAATTTATTGATGAAGAAAATAAACAGTTCGGAGGATGTATAAAAATCAACATTCAGAGCTTTTCCCTTCATAATCTATAAATCCCATGCGACTAAAATGCGAAAAACAAAAGGTGAGAGAAATCAGTAAGAACTCAATTTTCAGTTAAATCTTCATTGGGATAACATCAGATCCGTCTTTCAATGATGAATGTTATAGCTCAGCCCGAGGTACTGCACTGTGAGTCCATTCAGGTGAATCTTTTTCCCCGCAACATTGGTTGCTAATTCTTTTCTTCAGCAGTGTCATCAGAAATGCTAGCAAGTAGAGATAAGAGTAGATGTTTCGAAGTTTCCACATAGCATAACTGTCCTATCAATTTAGCCGATAGCTTCTGCCTCTGAAAGCAACTCCAGCTGCCCTATCAGACTGGGAAGACATACTTGGCTGATGTCCTATACCCCACCGGGCAACAAGCTTATGCCTATAAAATAGTAGTGAAGGAACTTGCAACAGAGGAAAGGAAATGTACACATTTTACCAGTTGATGTTAGTTGTTTTACCTCTCAAAAAGATTAATTATTAGGGCTTGGCTTTTATAATCACCTCTTCAAAGAGAGAATAAATGGCTTTAGCAAATGGTTTTACAAATTTAAATTTCATCTTGGGGCATTAGCAAATGTTTTAGTTAAAAATTAATATGAACACTTAGAAAAGGGTGCAAAAGATATAACGGTAAGACATGCAGTGTATTTAGAATTGTAGACATTATATATACATATATATATATATATATATATATATATATATATATATATGTATATTTACACTAGCATGTTTATACCTTTAACCAGGGGCCATTACTTGTATAATGGCAAGATCTCAGGCTATCATGTGTGAGAATGCTAGTTCGCCAGGATGGTCATTCTGTGCAGAAAAATGTGAACGGTGAAGACCGTAACCACTCTACCCCTCCCAAGAACCCAGATAACTGGGACCAAAATTGGTTGTAATGGCCTTTTATATGTTTGTACGTTTAACCAGATCAAATCCTAAGAGGATTGAATTAAGGTTTGGTCCATCCTCAATTTGATTATTGATGGAGCCGTAAAGTGAGCTACGTTGCTCCAAACTCCAGGATCTCCTTATTGGGACCCAAACCTGTCCCAAATCCAAAGTAATAGGATTGGATCAACTGACTCTGGTTGGTTGATTGTAGGATAACTGCCTTATACGGGTGCAAGTTGGGTGGGCCTGACCCAAGCCCAGATCAGCCTAGCCCACACTTTTATGGATTGAGCTTGGATTTTTGGTCCTTGGGCAGGGCCTGGGGTCAAAAGTTCAGGCTTTCTATTTTTTTGGGCTGGACTTAGGACTAGCCCTTAGGTAGCCCGAGCTCACCCTGACCTTATCCCAACCTAACCCCGGCTTAATATATAGACACATCTGCATGCATACATACATATGGGCTTAGTCCGGGATAGGGCCCTAGTCCCAATTATTATGGTTGGGCTTGAGCCTGGGTTGAGACCAAACTCGGCCCAGCCCCGACTTGTACATTTACTGCCTTGATATAGCTAAAAGAAAACCTTGATTCCAGGTCAGATGGCCATCCACTCATAAACTCCCAAAGGCACCAGGGGGTAGGGGAGGGGGAGAATGAAAGGGCATTCCAAACAAAGGAAAACAAAAGGAAGGATACACCCATATTGGTGTCTTCAATATGTTCTTTCCACCAGACAGAGGATGTAATACCGTAATGAAATAATATAGATGTCCTGCAATGATCCCAAGCAGATCTGGCATGAGAGGTGAACCAAAAATTACATCCAAAGCGAGCATTGTCCAGGGTAGATAAAATGCCTGCAAATAGGTACATGAAATACGTAAGACAAGCATAATAGCGAAATGGACAGTAATTCATATGCAAGAATAAGCAAGAAAGAAACAGAACTTGGCATACCTTGAGTGTAACGAGTCCATATATATTGATCTGAGCATTTGGGAACTCTCTACTCCAAACATAGAGAAGCATAAACACCAGTGAAATGCCTAAGAATGGGGTCCATAATAGAGGAATGGCAGATAAAACCTATGACATCCAAGTGCAAACAAAATAGGAGAAAAACAAGTATTACTTTATTTTTACATGCATGGATAAAGATAATAGAAAAGAAATGAATTTGAATTTGGGAAACATGGGAACGGAAATGCAAAATGAAAGGACTTTAAAATGACACCCCCAACTTCCCGCATAAAAAGACACCACCTTAAAAAAGAAACACACAATGTCAGAAAATGCAATGCAGCAAAACGTCCACTGCTCTCCAAATTTACCAAAGCTCATTCTTTAGAGCCAAAAGAGCCAAACAGTGTAATCCAAAAAGTAACGGATTTGTGGTTCCTTTTCTCATCTTGCCTTTCCATTTCTATCCCAACTAGTCAACGGGCTGGGGGTTAACTTCACAAAGAGTAGTATAGTGACAATCAATTCAGTTGAAGAAGCTCTTGTGGAAAGGTTCAAGGAAATTCTGAACTGCCGAGTGGAAAACCTTCCCCTAACCCATTTAGGCTTGCCTCTAGGTGGGAACCCAAAAAGTCCAAGTTTTTGGGAGCCGGTGTTGGAAAAATGTGAAAAGAAGCTAGCTACTTGGAAATGATGTTATTTGCCAAAAGGGGGAAGGCAATCATTAAGACTTCCCTTGCAAATCTGCCCACCTATTTCTTCTTAGTGTTCCAAATTCCTGGCAAAATCAGAACACAGATTGAGAAACTTCAAAGAGACTTCCTTTGGGATGGTGGAGGGGAGAAAAGAAGTCATCTAGTAACTTGGGCCTCAGACTTGTAAATCTAAAGAGGCGGGAGGGCTGGAAATTGGTCACCTGAAAGAGAGAACACTTCTCTACTTGGAAAATGGCTGTGGAGATTCCCTAAAGAGACAAACTCTCTTTGGGCAGCTGTCATCACCAGTAAGTCTCGGTTGGACACCAATGGTTGGGATTGCAACCTTCATCCAAACTGTGTAACTTCATCAAGCCCTTGGAAAGGTATCATCTCAACCTCTAACAAATTCTTTCCTTTCGTAAGGTTTAAAGTGAGCAATGGTACTAGAATAAAATTCTGGACTGATCTGTGATGGGGCAACACTACTTTAACAGTTTCCTACCCTAGACATTTTAACCTCACCCTAAACAAAGAAGCAACCATCTCCCAGTGCCTCCTCTCTTCCCCCACTGAAAGCAACATAAACTTGAGCCTTAGAAGACCCTTAAGGGATTCAGAGATCAATGAGCTAACTGAACTCCTCCTCTCCCTCAGAGAAGCCTACATCTCCCCTAATTCCCTAGACTCCTGTGTCTGGAAATCTCACCCTATAGGCGAGTTCTCCTCCAATTCTTTCTTCAAGGTTCTAGTTGCAGAGGAGCAGAATTATCACTTCCCTTTCTAGAAGGTCTGGTGCAACTACATCCCCTCTAGGGTGTGTTTCTTTGTATGGGAGGCCTGTCTGCACAGGATACACTTGTGAGCTATTGCAAAAGAAGAATTTTGGCAGACTTTTCATCTCCCCTCATGTCTGCATCCTTTGCCTGAGAGAAGGGGAATCAACCAACCATCTCTTCATTCACTGTCAGGAAACCAAGGACAACATCTGGAGCCGTTTTCTACAGCTAGCTGGGTACAGTTAAGTGTCTCCAAATCACCTCCAGGACTTGTTCCATCAATGGCAAGGCAAAGGACCAAGTAAAAGAGGTAAGGTATATTGGCAAATAATTCTGCATGCTGTACTTTGGGGAGTTTGGGAAGAAAGGAACAACCACTTGTTTGAGAACAAGGCTAAGACAAAGACTGATCTGATCTCTCATATTACCTATCTTTGTAATCAATGGGCTTCCAGCTCAGACAAGTTCAAAGGAGTCTCTATAAATGACCTAAACAGGGATGCTGGTTTTTTCCTTTTCATCCCCCCCCCCCCCCCCTTCACCCCTCCTCCCCATCCACAAGGGCCCTTTACCTAGGAGGGAAGGAACTTGAACTCTAAGTTTCGATGGAAGTGCTTCAGATAACCTGAGAACTGCTGGTATTGGACGAGTATTAAGGAATGAACACTTGCTGGGTGTACAGTGGGCCGATAGGTATAGCTGACTCCACAAAGGCAGAAGTGACAGCTGCACTTACAGGAATCCAATCAATCAACAGACTAGGCATTCAGCATCTATCCATAGAGGGAGGCTGGACTGTGGAGCTACAAACGTACACCTGTGCTGGATTCCAAGGGATCTTAATGCTCATGCAGATGAGTTAGCAAAATTAGGTGTTCTTTTAGAAGTGTTGTACTGTGATAAGATCCCTCCTGTGTAATTTTCAGGGGTCTGATCCCTGTTTGTTTGTCTTCTTTGTACACCCTCTTTGTGTACCCCTCTCTTTTCTTAATGAATTCAGTTAACTATTCTCAAAAAAAAAGCACGACCTAAATGTTTTCTTATTGTTTTAATTATCAGAGCAAATTTCTGTATGCATAAAATTGAAATTTAGTCATTCATAAAAAAAAAATTGAAATTTAGTCCTTATACTACTGAACAATAGGATAGCAGACTTTTGCACATACTAGTAATGAAATGGCTCCAAATATCATCATCCACAAGAAATCTGCAGTACGCCTTTCAAAAGGTCCCCTCTCTAGTTGGACACCATACCTTGCTCTGTAAGATCAAAGCTGTCTTGTTAGAAGTGGTTAACAAAAATGTATGTTCTGCCAATCCAGGTTTCAATGATTTCTATAGTTTTCTTCTGCCAAAAAAAGGGTCAAGGATTACATAGTCGAAAAATAAACACCTTATGGTTGAATGATTATCTTGGTGGACTATTACTTACATCATCAAGAGCCGAATTCCAAAATTTATAGAAAACTTGCCAAGGAAGAAAAAGTTCGTAACCAGCCTCCAGACCTAGAATAAATGTAAAAAATAACAAAAAACTTTCAGAAATGGACGTATATACTAAAAAGAGGTCAAAGAAAAGGATTGCAACAAAGAACAACTCTCAGATCAGTAGAAAAGAAGAGTCCATGAGAATTAAATGACAGCACATTCTTGCAATAAAGAATCTTTACAAATTCAATCCCTTATTTCCAAATTTATTTATTTATTTATTTTGATCGGTAGAAAATTGATTCTATTAATTAATTAGTGTGAGAACATTACAATTTGATGATCAAGACGTCATCCCCATGTATATAACTATGTTACAAGGATGCCCAAAACAATTGCTGCCTTGCTGCTCCTTGTTTAGCAAGGGAGTCAGATAAACCATTTGCACTTCTTCTAACCCACTTGAATTCATCAATCAATTCTCTTGCGAGCCTTTCAACTTACCTGTAAGCATTCCTCTTTTTTGTTGGAAACACTTTCATTTAAATAACAGTTAAATACAATAGTGTCAACCACTCAGAGCCTGAGAGTTGACCCCATACAAATCTCAAATCTTACAATACAGCCCAAAACAAGCATTCCCTGAGAGTCCCTTGCTTTGCCAAATTGTCAGCCACAGCATTGGCTGATCTCAAATCTTACATACACCCAAGCTTTCTGTCTGCAGCCATCCTATTAGAAGTTTAAAGTCACCCTCTACCTCAAGGTTTGATATCCCCATTGCTTAGCCAATCTCATACCTTGAAATAGAGACATAACTTCAGCCCTCAAGGAACCTCCCACGCCTACTGGGCTAGAAGAAAGTGCTAGCATCCTGCCCTCCCCATCCCTGAAAACTCCTCCAACTCCAAAGGGCCCCCGGGTTTCCCAATGAGCTTCCATCAAAATTCAATTTTACTCTTGGTTGTGCTGCAGATGTCCAAAGGGGCTGAACCACACTTTGTGTAGCCGAAGAGTTAGCCACTATTGACCATCCCCTTAGGATATCTTCAGCTGAGAAATTTTTGAACATTTAAGTTGCTTTCAGCCAATGTATGACCCTAACAACTATGAAGTCAATGACTTGCTCCTTAGTTCTTTCCACTCCTTGGAATATCCTGTTATTCCTCTCTTCCTATAAGGACCAAAGGATGGCAGCTCTTGTTGCCCTCCACATTATTCTGCCCCTTTTCTTTGGTAATGTGAAAAAACTCAGATCAAAAAGAGTTGCCACATCCGAAAGAGTCCACCTGTAACCAAACAGAGAAGAAAACCAATTCCACACAACAGAAGCAAGAGGACAAGATAGTAAAAGGTGTAATTGTCTCTTCACAACCCAAGTAAAGGCAACAAACATGAGGGGAGAGGCAGAAATTTGGCCTTCTTCTTTGTAGCTTATCCAAAGAGTTGATTTTCTGTACCACTTCCCAACAAAAGGCTCGTGTTTTTGGGGGTACCGAGTTACACCAAACTTCCTTTGTGGGGAAGGATCCTAACAGATGAGAGGAATGGAGGAGAACAGTGAAAAAGGAAGCATAAGTGAAATAGCCAGATAGGGATACTACCCAAATTCTACTATCTGAACAAGTGGGGTCTAGAAAAACAGTGTTGAAAAGGGAAATAAGCTCATCTACCAACCCCATTTTGGACTCTCTCAGTCCTCTCCTCAAACCCAAATCCCAAGAACTGTCATTACCATACATTGAGGATATTACTCTCCCTTTATTACGAGGCAGGGAATAAATGGATGGGATTGTCTTTTAGAGAAGTAACCCCAAACTAGACATCTTCCCAAAACGCACTTTATTACCTGCACAAGAATCATGCCTAATAGGAAGGTAGCAAGCTGTGGATTGCTTTCCAAGGAGACGACTTTAATGCCCTAGGATCAAAACCAGCATCCCATCCATTGTCTGCCATGCCATGAATGCTTATAATCACTTTATGCCACAAGTTTTCTTGTTCCAAAGCCAACCTCCAAAGCCATTTTCCCAACAGAGCCGAGTTCCTTAATTTGATATTTCCTACCCTAAACCTCCATCATCCCTACTCCTAAACACTACCTCCCACTTCACCAAATGTTCCCTCTAAGCATTCTTAAGATTCCAAGGAATATTTCTATTATTTCTCGCCCATGAAATAATTACTTTTGAGTTCCCTTCCACCTCCAACTGTCTGAACCCCAATTGCTTAGCTAACCTGAGACCATGTAGCAAAGCCATCAATTCAGCCTTTATGGAATTAGCCACACCAATTGGCCCGAAGTAAAGAGACAATAATCTACCCTCTGAATTTCTGCTTGTCCCACCTTTTCCAGGCATTCCAGGGTTACCCACGGAACTTCCATCAAAATTCAACTTCATTTTACTGCCTTGTGGGTGTTTCCATTCCAATTTTACCCTATCTTTGCCTCTAGAGGACTATCCTACCTTCGCTTTTCTAGTCTCCATTACCTCTTCCACAATTCTACTTTTTCATTAAAAATTCTGTTATTCCTATCCTCCCATACTGCCCATATAGTTGTGGCCTTTGTAACTAGGGATGTCAATGGATCAAGTAAAACGATAAACCCGGCTTGACCCGACCCTATGGGGTCAGGTTAGGGTCAGATATATTCAGCTTTAGGGTCAGGTTAGGGTTTTGATTCTTTGACCCGAGTTGGGTTCGAGTTTTGACTGACCCGCTCCGTTGGGTCATGATACTATATGCATAGTTTTCTTGTAACTTTCTGGCTTCTAACTCCATAGCCTTAAAGTTTAGGATTTCTTCATATGTTGGTGTTGATTTTCTTCTTTTTTTAAATGGAAAAGGTGACACCTTAAAATCTATAAAACAACTTTCTAACTTAAATTAATGGCTTTTAGGTTTTCAAAACCTGTTAAAAAAATACAATTGAAATGCTACAAGTTGGGTCAAGTCAGTATCAGGTTAGGCTCTACAGGGTCGATTTGGGTTTGGAAATTATGTATTTTTGAGTCAGACTGGTTCGGATTCGGGTTGGGACACTGGATGGTTGGGTTAGGATTGAGGCAAACCTATGCTGAACCCGACCCGTTGACATTCCTATTTGTAACTTTCCACATCAATCTCCCTCTTTTCTTTGGTTTCTTTAGCAAGTTTGGGCTAAAAATGTCTACCACTTCTTAGGAAGGGTCCTACCTGCTACCAAAACAAAGAAAAAAAAAGAATCCCAAATATGAGTAACAAAGGAACATGAGATTAATAAGTAGGGTAGGGTTTTTCCACTTTTCCTGCAAAAAAAGCACATATGAGGAAAGAGGCAAGAAAAAGGCCTTCTTTTCTGTAGCATATCACAGGTGTTTACCTTTCCAAGGAAAGATTTCCAACAAAATGCTTGAACTTTTGGTGGGATAAGCTTAGTCCACGCTTCTTTCACCGAGAAGTCCACCCCTATTGAAGTAGGTAGGACTAGAATCTTGAAAAACGAGGAACAAGAAAAGAGTCCATTAGATGAGGAGATCTAGATTCTAGAGTCATTCAAGATAGGATCTATAAAAAACAACTTCCAAGAGGTCAAGAAGGTAAATCAAAGATGAGCACTCATTCTCCCTTAGAGCTCTTCTAAACCCAAGGTCCCAATTGATGCTTGAGGGAGAGGAAGATCCCAACTTGGAAATAGGTTCCCCTTTGAGGTTAGAGAGGGCAAAGAGATTAGGGAATTCCGCTAACCAAAGGTCTTCCCAGAAACGAATTGTCACCTCTTCCCAAATCATAGCAGATAGAACCAAAGAACAAAGAGTATACCTCATGAATTGCTTTCCAAGGGAAAGCTGAAATTGAGTGAGGACTGTGGATTGAGTTTGGAATCCCAGCCATATTACCCTCCAAAACATGAATGCCTGCTATTACCTTACCTTGTGCTACAGCCTCTCTCTTTCAAATGGAATCTCCAAAGCCATTTACCCAATAAAGCAGTGTTTATGTTTGCAATCTTTCCTAACCCTAGGCCTCCTAGTTCCTTTGGTTTGCAAACTAGTTCCCACTTGACCAAATGATCCTTCTTTTCCTCACCTGGCTCCCACAAAAAGTCCCCCATGTACTTCTCTAGTTGTCTTACAATCCTAGTTGGTACACGAAAAGTGGAAAGGAAATAGATGAGTAGATTTACTAGAGTAGCTCTAATTAGGGATATTCTTCCTCCTAAAGAGATAATTTGTTTTCCAAAGAGCTAGTTTCTTAGCAAACCTCTCTACTACCTCTTCCAAAAACTGTCAAGCCTTGGGTTTCCCCCCAAAGGTAAACCTAGGTAGGTTGCAGGCAATTCCTCACATCACACTCCAATAGTTATGCAAAACTTGCAAGTTCCCCTTCTTCTAGGATAGTTCCAACAATTCCACTTGTATTCCAATTGATCCTCACCTTTGAATATCCCATAAATTTGTCAATCAGGAACCTCAAATTCCTCGCCATTTCTAAATTGATAGCATCACAAAACAAAATTGTATCATTAGCAAATTGAAGATGGGAAACAACTACTTGATCCCTACCAATCCTCCATCCCCTAAACAGACTTTGCTCCTCTCTTAGCCGGAAATAAGTCTTTTGCTACCCCATTTATAAGAATTAAGTAGTTCACTGAACTAATATAACCCATCACCAGGACCTCCAACTAACTCCAAAACCCATTTTCTCTAGGACTTCCAATAGAAAATTCTAGTCAACTAAATCGTAAGCCTTTTCCATATCCAATTTATACACCAACCCTTTCATTCTACTTTTCCTTTTCTCAGCCACACATTAATTAGCTACTAGGATTTGATCCACAATCTATCTTCCTTCCACAAAAGCCCCTTGGAAAGGTGATATAACTAGAGGCAATGCCTGCTTAATCCTCTTAGCCAAAATGTTTGATATGTATCTTGTAAAGACTCCCAATCAAACTTAAAAACCTAAAGTCCTTCAGAGAGGTTCTCCTTCATCAAGGAGATAAAGGTAGCATTTGCTCCAAAAGGGATTTACCCTCTAAAGTAAAATTCATTAAAGACTTCCAATAGCTCATATTTGAGGAAATCCTAGCACTCTTGGTAGAATACCAATGAGAACCCATCCGGTCCAAGGGCTTTAGACCTATCCATTGAAAAAATTGTTTCCTTAATCCCTTCTAGTGAAAACTGTCTTTCCAGTGCCTGTGCTTGTTCCTCAGAAGTTCTATTCCTATCCATCTCTGGTAAACCTAGACTAAGACCTTCTGATGCTGAGAAAATTGACTTATTCACAAAGGACCTTACTCTTATCTAGCTCTCTCTTAGCTCTAGACCATCAACCACCACATTATGAATGGTATTTTTTTTTTTCTATTACCATTAGCTAGTGAATGAAAGAATTTGGTGTTAACATATTATCCATTTGGTCCTTGATTTTTTTTTTTGATGAATAATAATAAGTTTATTGATTCAGAAGCAACTTTAGAGTGAGTTCATACATCATCCCAACGAGAGGCACGAGCTGCAGCCCCTCCTTGAGTCTTACAAGTAAACTAGGAAAGAAAAACAGTAATCACAACTGAGCCCAAAATAATTCTTCCCTATTTACCCCTTGCTTAGCTAACACATCTGACAAAGTATTTGCTGATCTGCCCACCCACTGTACAGTGACCAACATATTCCTTGTCAACCAACTAAATTTCTTCATTTCATTCTTGTATCGCCACATAGCCTCTTCAGAATTTTTTAACCAACCCACCACCACTTTGGAATCCCCCTCGATTATTAGGTGTTGTACCCCCAGCTGGTTTGCAAATTGCACCCCTTGTACAGTAGCTAAGAGTTCTGCCCTAATGGAGTTCCCAATTCCCAAGGGACCTGAATAGAGCAACAAAATCTCTCCCTTCTCATTTCTCAAAGCACCCCCCACTCCGGATAATCCTGGATTACCCATGCTGCTTCCATCAAAGTTCAACTTTATTGAGCCTTTGGGTGGAGGAGACCAGCTTGTAATTGATTCATCCTTTAAAGATGAGCACCTTGCTACTGCTGACCAATTTCTCCAAAGGTCATTAAAGGAGAATTGATGGAAGATTTCCAAGGTCTTCAGCCAATGTATTGCCCTGTTTAACACATAGTCTTTCAAATCTTGGCTGTTCCTTTCCTTGTCTTGAAAAATCCTGAGATTCCTTTCTTCCCAAAGAGTCCAAGTCAAAGCAGCACGAGCACATCTCCACATAATTCTCCCTATTTTTATAGGCCAATAAAAGGTAGAATGGTTGAAGAGCATGTGAACTTCTGCTGGTAGACTCCAACTACCCCCAAACAACGAAAGTAGCCAAGCCCAAAGGTCTGCAGAAAAGGGACAAGATACTAGTAGATGGTAACAATCCTCACCGTGAGCTCTACAGAGGATACACCAATTAGGAGAAATACAGAGAAAAGGTCTTCTCTTTTGTAGGTTGTCTAAAGTGTTTACTTTCCCATGGAATACTTCCCAACAAAAAGGTGAAACACAAGAGAAGGTTCCAATGGGTCTAGGAGTCCAAACTCTCTTATCTGGCTTGAAGGGATCCAAACAAACCTGATTAAGACAACCAAGCAAAATAGAAAGAGACTCAATTTCAGCATCCCTAAGTCCTCTACGAAAACCAAAATCCCAAGTAGGATCTAAGGGTGTTCCCAAAGGTGAAACAAATTTTGAAACCACCTCTTTTTTGTACAAAGAAATAGAAAAAAGCGAAGGGAATAAGTCCTTTAACGGTGAGTCTCCTACCCAAATATCCTCCCAAAAAAGAACAGAGTTGCCAGAACAAACTTCATACCTGATAAAATTGAGGAATTGAGGAAGGGTGTTGTGAATAGCCTTCCACGGTGCTGCTAGGTTAGCTTGCCTCGATACACCAGCATCCCATCCGTTCTCTGACCTCCCATGAATGCTTCCCACCACCTCATGCCACAATCTCTCTCTTTCCAAAGGCCATCTCCACAACCATTTCCCTAACAGAGCTTGATTCTTTCTAATTACCCTCCCAATTCCCAAGCCCCCCTCTTCTTTACTTCTGCACACAATTTCCCAATTAACCAAGTGATCCTTTTTTTCTTGTCCCGACTCCCATAAGAAGTCTCTCATCAACTTCTCTAGTTCCCTGGCTTCCCTAACTGGTATCCTAAAGACAGACAAATAATAGGTAGGTAAGTTAGCCAAGGTAGCTCTTATTAGGGTAATTCTCCCTCCTAAAGAGATATAGTTCCTCTTCCATGAGGCTAATCTCTTCTCAAACTTTTCTATCACTGGGGTCCAAAATCTACTCTCCCTAGGATTTGCCCCTAAAGGAAGCCCTAAATATGACATAGGCCAAGCAGAGGTGGAACACTCAAGACACTCTGCAATAGCCTCGACCTCCCCTACCTCCAAATTTATACCCACTATGCAGCTCTTTTCTAGATTTATTCTCAAATTAGAGACACTTTCAAATCCTTTTATTATCTCTTTTAGGTTTGCTACCTTTTCACTAATACCTCCTTCACAAAAAATCATTAGGTCATCTGCAAACTGAAGGTGGGTGACGGGGACTTGGTGTCTCCCTATTCTCCAACCCCTAATGGCATCTTCGCTGTCAGCCTTAGTAATGATCCTACTAATCACATCAGCTACTAAGGTAAAAAGGAAGGGTGAAAGTGGATCCCCTTGCCTGACACCCCTGCAAGCTGGAAAAAAGTCTCTCACTGTACCATTTACCAGAATAGAGTAGTGACAAGTACTGATACACCCAAAGATCCAACTACACCACTTGTCCCCAAGTCCACAGTTTTGCATAACCTCCAATAGAAACTTCCAGTCCACCAAATCATAGGCCTTTTCAAGATCCAAATTACAAATGAATCCTCTCTTACTAGATCTTTTCATTTCCTCCACACACTCATTCGCAATTAAGATCTGATCTGTTATTTGTCGCCCTTGAATGAAAGCCCCCTGGGTTTCACTAATGATGGTAGGGAGGACTGTTTTGATTCTCAATGAGAGCACTTTAGCCAGAATTTTATAGATGCTTGTCACCAGACTAATAGGCCTATAATCTTTTGGGTGGTTGGCATCATTCTTCTTAGGTATCAAGGCCAAAAAGGTGGCACTAATTCTAGGGCTTATAGTGTGATTGTCTGCAAATTCCTTAAAGAGTTCAGCTAGATCCTCTTTCAACACCTCCCAACAGTCTTGATAAAAACCCATTGTAAAGCCATCTGGACGCAGAGCCTTGGATCTATCCATTATAAAGACAGCTTTCTTAATCTCTTCTTCCTCGAAATCCCTTTCCAGCCACCTTGCCACTCCATCAATTCTTGGCCAATCCACCCTTTCCATGACTGTCCTCTCTCTCAAAGGCCTTCTATAAATCGATTTGAAGTGGTCCACAGATTTTCTGGCTATGTCATCCTGGTTGGTAAACACCTCCTCTCCTATCTCTAGCTTGGTCACAAAATTCTTTCTTCGTCTCCCATTTGCCAAATCATGGAAGAATCTAGTGTTCCCATCGCCTTCCTTAATCCACTTGTGTCTAGATTTTTGTCTCCAACTGATTTCTTCCCTCAATAACACCTCTTCCAAATCCTTTTTTAATTGTCTCCTTAACACTCTGTCCTCCTCGGTCAGCCCATTGTGAGATTCCTTTACATCCAAGTTCTCTATTCGAAAGATAGGCCCAATTTTTGCTCCTCAATTCTACCAAACTGATCTCTATTCCACTCTTTTATTTTGGCTCTCAACCTTTTTAATTTCTTGTGGAACTTGATCCCCTTCCAACTTACCCCCTCTCCTCCTCACCCCACCACTCCTTCACTTTTTTCACAAAATCTGGATGGGTAAGCCACATATTTTTAAATCTAAAAGGTTTGGGTCCTATAGGAAAAGACTCAGTACCTATTTGGATAGGACAGTGATCGGAGGTGACCCTGGGTAACGCCCTAGCAACCAAGTTTTCCAAACTATTCTCCCAGGCAAGGTTAAATAGGAATCTATCCAACTTCGAGCACAAAAGGGTTTCCTGAAGGTTGGACCAAGTGTAACTGGCTTGCAACAGAGGTATTTCCTTCAGATCACAATCCTCAATAAAACCATTAAATTTCCTCATGCTTGTTGAGATTACCTGTTGGGGATTACTAGTTTCATCAGAGAATCTAATGACGTTAAAATCCCTGCCCAGGCACCAAGGACCATCCCATAGCCCCTTGATTGCATATAGTTCCTCCCACATCTCATTCCTCTCACTATAGGAATTAGGGCCATAAACATTGGTTAAAACCCATACACACCCATTCTCTACATTCTTGCACTTAATGGAAACTGAGAATCTGCCTATCAATTCTTCCACTACTTCCACCACATCCTCCCTCCACAGTGTTACAATCCCCCCCGAGGCTCCCTAAGAAGGAGCCGAGCTCCAACCTAAACCTCTAGACCTCCAAAAACTCCTCACCCATCTCCCATCTAATTCCATCAATTTGGATTCTTGTAATAGCACAATATCAGGTTTTTCCCTTCGGAGTAGGTCTTTGATCACCCTTCTCTTCCTTGCACTCCCTAACCCTCTTACATTCCAACTAATAATTTTCATAGAGACAAAGTAGCAAAAGAACCCAATAAGAGGCCATATTCTCCTTATTTTAGGCCCTTCCTCCTATCCCCTCTACCACTGAATTCTAAATCCCCCTCAATGTCTGAAATTAGCCTTTCCACTTCAAATCTTTTTTTCTTATTTGTTCCTTCCCCCCCCCCATCCTAATACAGCAATCATCCTCTTTCTTTTCTCCATCCTTTCCAGCCAATGTCTGAGGAAGAATTTTACCCTGCTCACACTTATTTTGGCTACAACACTTTTCTCCAAGTCCTTCCTTTTTATTTTGTTCCTCCATCATTGTACAGATCAACTCCCAAATTCTGTCCGCCTCCCCCTTACTACTTCCTTCCAACACCCTCTCTCCTCCTTCCACTATCACCCTCTTTCTTACATCAGAACCTCCAGGATGGGAAGTTGGGATATCTGTTACAGGCAGAGCAAACAAGTCAGTACCTAAAACAGAATTGACACCCATACCTGATAGAACGGGGGTAGGACTAGAATCACTGGAAATGACTTGCTGACAGGCGACAACTGGTTTTAAAGCCTTTCCCCTTTTTGGACAAGGTTGTGAAGTAGACATGGTGAAAGAATCACTTCCTGACGACCTACCCACTTGGAAGACCTTTCTCTGTGTTTCCGACACTAGAATACCCGCATCCATCCTCACAGCTGATTCTTGTCCCTCTCCACCAACATCCTATAGTTCATTAGACTCAGGGTCAGCTCCCTCGACGAAGGGAGGAGGACTTTTCACAGCTTTAGAACCATTTTCTTCACCATTTCTAGCCTTCTCGCCACCTGCCTCTTCAGTCTCTTCCTCTAGAAACAACAGCTCTGTATGCAAACTTTTTGTTTCAAAAAAATCATTGTTGCTTTTTAGAGACAAACTTCCCAGACTTGGCGTTTCGTCTCTATCAAAATCGTCATTGCTGTTTTGTTCACTCGACCAGTCTTCAATCCCTGTTCTGTTCTCATCACTAGGCTTGAAGTATCTCGGCTTGCGCCTATCTGGTGAGAGATGGTTCGCCAAGTTGGATGGGACCCATTGTAGAGAGCCTCGCGACTACGAATCTGGAGATTTTTTTGCGCCTGAACTGTTCGAACGAGAGGAGGGGTTCGGGGTAGAAGAAGATAGACGCTTAATTTCGTCTATCAGCTCGTCCCTCCTCCCAGTCACGTGCTTACTTAAAGTACCCCTCGACCCATCTATCTTGTAATGGGCCTTGGGCTGAAGCCTATGGGAGCCCACCTTTACAGCCTTTATTTGAGATGCCTTCTCTGGCCCTTCATCAAGTGGATCCACTCGATTGGGCCCTTCATTTCATCCCACGTGACCACTTAAAAGGTCACGCCCCCCTGATTTAATGGTCGAACCAGCAACCTTCCCTGTCTGAGGTTGCTTGTTCAGCCCTCTCCCTTTCGAAACTAGTGAATTTTTGTTTGTTTCCCCTGACACCACCTGCGCAAATGATCTGCCATTTGTCATAATTTTTTCTTGCTTTCTCCAGGTTTGACCTTCCAACTGCCCCATAACTTTTTGGCTTCCCAGAATTTGTTGGCCCTTTTTAGTGAAACATCCCTTCCCATTTGAATTAACCACTCTCACAAGTCCACGTAGTGCTTCTTCTTCCTCCTCCCCTCCAACCATACGAGCCTCCTTCCACAGCACTGCTTCAATGGAGGAAGCTAACCATACAGAGACAAAGCTCCCCTCTGTTCGTACCTCTACCTTTCGTGGAATGTCTTCTGGCTTCACACCACTTAGCAGGATTGCTACTGAGTAAAGATCTCCCCAGAAAGCACCTTTCAAGATTCCTCCACACAACACAGCTATAGATTCTACTATTTCTTGTTTCCATAGATGGAATGGCAAGCCTATTACACGCACCACCACACCATCTTCGACAAAAAAATCCTTGGAGTTAGATGTTGGATTCCATTTGAAGACTGTGAATGATCCGAACTCAGCCTGAACATTGATAGCTGATATTTCCAAATCATTCTTTGATGGATCTAGGATGGCTTTACAGTTATCGAAGGGGGTTACTATGAAGACACTCTTCAGCTTCAACCTGGTTGCCAGTAAGTCAGCTACCCTCCTCCAATCATTAACCTTTTCCTTGGCTTGTATCACAAGCTTACTATCCCACTCCTCTCTCTCTAGACCTCCCACCATTCTGCAATGGCCTTTTGTTTTTGCCATGACCACTGGCCCTTGTTCTACCCTGCTGTTGTTGAGATATACCTTCTCCTCCCTTATGGAGGCTTTTTTCTCATTTGCTACTCTTTGAGCTAAGAATTCTTTGAGCAACCAGTCAACTTCCCCCCAACCTTGGTTCTGTTTTCCTGTTGGTAGACACACCAGTTGCCTTTGTCCCTTACCAAAGAATTCAGCCAAAGCTATGAAGAACCCCTTTCTATTCCTCTTACATTCAACAACATATCTTCTCCCTTCTAATGTACTAAAATCCTGCCAGTTTATCTGCTTACCTTTTGAACAGGCTCCAGCTATGAACTCTCTTAGCCACTCGATCACTTCTAATCCTTCCAGCAGTATTGTACCCTTTTTCGCTTCCCTTACCTTCAGGCTTACCTTCCCCTTAATTCTCATCTCTTCAAACAGGAGATTTTTTGCTTCTATCTTCAAGGATCTCCTCCACTGACCTGCCTGCACGAACTCCATTCCACAAGCCACCTTTGTACCAAGCCCCTTGAGGCAAAGCTCCGAGAACCCCCTTGTCTAAGACCTCGAAGCCCCTCAATGAAATCAACTGCCGACCCATTAACTATAACAGAGAAAAACATCATTCTGCGTCCTATTTCTCATTTCCATGACCTGGGGTGATGTAGGTGGTAGCTGGTGGTGGTGCGGTTGAAGCTGCTTTATCTGTCTACTTGGAGCATCTTGCAACAACCTTGGGATCCCGAGAACAGTTGGCAATTGCAGAATTTGCTGAATCCCTTTTGATTATACCAAAGGTTCTCTTTGAACCAATATCATTTAATTTTATTTTGTTTGTTATTTATTTCATATCCGTTTTATAACAATCTAAGTTGATGATGCCTGTATTTGGTGCAGGTTCTTGCTGTAAATGCTGCAAAGGATGCCACAGAATTGGTTGCAAAGCTTCGGGCATATCATTACACTGCACAAACCAAAGCTGATAAACAGCACCTGTCAAGGTATTTTTT
The DNA here is from genome assembly GCF_055504915.1 of Nelumbo nucifera. Taxonomy (NCBI): domain Eukaryota; kingdom Viridiplantae; phylum Streptophyta; class Magnoliopsida; order Proteales; family Nelumbonaceae; genus Nelumbo; species Nelumbo nucifera. The sequence continues at coordinate 6,371,063 of NC_142654.1, read as the reverse complement.
TCCCTTTCTTATTTTACTTTGTAGGCCTCTGTTTAAGCAGAGCACAAGGTTATTTGGTCCTTGATTTTTGACACCAACAAATTTCCTCTTCTCTTAAAATCTCTTCCAGCTCTACTTTTTTTCCATCTTTCCTCCCTTTCCTCCTCCAACAACGTTCTAAGAGTTTCTTTTCTGTCCGACTCTGGAATCCTAGAAGAAATTGTCACTTTGATCTCTTCAACTCTTCCAAAATGCTCTTTGTTCCAAGCCTTTATTTTCTCTTTTAGATTTTTTTAGCTTCTTACAAAATCTCCCTATTTTATTTCTCCCTAGGACACCTTGATTTCTTCCCACCAAGTCTTTAACCTTTCCTTAAAGGATGGATCCTCAAACCACATGTTTTCAAAACAGAAAGGTATAGGCCCTCCAAATGGAACTTCTTTTTCTAGAATCTAGACATAGGAGACAATGGTTTGATGTAATTCTAGGCAAAGCTTTTGAAACTAAAGTCCCCCACAATTCCTCTCAATCACAAGAAAAAAAGAATCTATCCAATTTAGAGCAAGTTGGGGGGGATTGGAAACTTGACCAAGCATACTCAGTTTGCAAGAGGGGAAACTCTTTCAATTCCAAGGTATCAATGAGATCACTAAAATTCTTCATAAATATAGTAATACCTTGGTTTAGATTATTTGTTTCTCCCAAAAACCTGATCACATTGAAGCCACCCCTAGACACCGGGGACCCTCCCAAAGTTCTCTAGTAGCAAACAATTCCTCCCAAAAAAGAGCTTAATACCTATACAAGTTGGGACTGTAAACATTTGTTATTGTCCATTTCCTCCCATCCGAAGAATTTAATTTTCACAGAGACTAAGAATTGGCCTACTAGTTCCTCTACACACTACATTTCCTTATTCTTCCATTTTTGTTAAGATCCCCCTTGAAGCTCCCCAGGAAGGGGCCAATGACCAACTAAGACCCCTGATACCCAAAATGCTCCTGATCCATTTTCTATCTATCTCTACTAGTTTAGTCTCCTGGATCAAAATCATGTCTGGTCTTTCTTTCCTTAGAACACTTCTTATTAATCTCCTCTTCTTTTCACTGCCCAACCCTCTTACATTCCAACTTATTATCTTCATTTCAAGCATTCAATAAGTCCTAGTAAATCCTAGAAAATCCTAAATTCACCTCTCCCCTCTTTTTCTCTCCCTCCTCGTACTTTCCTCCTTATAACTTATGCCGCATTTAAGCTTTTCTACCTCAATTTTCTTTCTCTTTTGTTTTCCTTTTTCCTCTTGTAAACCTTTGTTTCCCCTTTTTTCCTTTCCTTTACCCCAATTCCTTTCTCCTCACTCCTTTTTTCTAGATCTATTGGGGCCACTACCTCTTGATGGACTACTCTTCTTGACTAGGGTCCTGTATTTGTCATTTATGTCCACCCTAGTTTTATCAAAAGTCTTTTCTAGGGCCAAAGTAGTAAGGTTTTCTAGGATTAGGTTCAAAATTTGGTCCCTTTCTTCCTCAATATCATTTCTCAATAACAACTCAACACCAAGGCCTGTGGCATTACAATAGCAAGCAATAACTTCAGGGGAGATTGATAAATCAAGTAGAGAAAAGGAATGGGTGGGGTTAGAAACTCCCTACTCCAAAATGGAGTAAGCCTTCTTTTGCTCAAAGTCTACCAAGAATTAATCCTTATCAGGTACACCCTGATAGGCTTCAATGGATTGTTCCTCTTGTGCTTCACTACTAGGATTAGAGTTGAAACCCAAGTCCCACATACGGACACCCCGAACCATTGCTTCCCCTGGTTAATATATACCTTCTCTTTCATCTATAGGTAAAACCTCCAATCCTCCACCAAATCCGAAGCAGACAGATCCAATCCATCTTCCTTCAATAGTACAAAAGTTTCTCCCAAAGAATCTTCGAAGAAAAGCTCTATACCAAATGTATCATCATCCCAATGTTTACAATCCTTGGTAGTGTCCACACTTCCTATGCTTGAAGGTTGGTCAACTTCAAAATCTTCCTCCTGGCAACAGTCTTCCTAATCACTATCTCACTTTGAATCTTCTCTAGGATGCCTGAAAAATTTTGGGTTAGGCTTATTCCGAGTCGTAGTGTTTTGAGCCAAACACCGGCCTCCACGCCCATGTATTCTCTAGATTCAAACGTCCCCTTGTTGACCCTCCAACAAAGAGGGAAGGATTATTGACTCCCTGTTTTGCCATAGAAATTTTGGGTCCTGTTTTGAGAATCAACAAAGAAGATGGTTAGTCATTATTCCCATCCCCTAAAGCTCAGTCTGGCCCTGGCACATGCATTAACTAACCTAGTCGAAGCCATCGATTCACCCAACAATTTGGTAAATGGCTCCTTTTCAAATTCCATGGGAGTTTCATTTTTTCTCCAAACAAAGCTTAAGTTAAGGACTTATATTTAGTTCTTAGAAGTAAATTGGATGGCCCATATTTACTGGACGAAATAGTAACCTACAAGCTTTCTTTCACTAAATATGGCTCACATTTACTCTTCAAAGGAATGGTTGGGTTTCCTTCCTTAAATTTGAAATCCTTTCTTCATACAGTTTCAGCTTGCCATGTCTCCTCAACTTTGCCACATCATCATCTTCTTCTACCTTTGGCAAACCCTTCCACATCTGGGCTTCCAATGGTGAAAGGATAGACCTTGTGAGATGTTTCTTTGAGTGCCACGTTCACCAAACAAGTAATGCTTCAGGCTTTACTCCCTCTAAAGTGATGGTTACCAATAGGAGTATTTAGAGATGAAAATGGCAGAATTGTGGCTACATTTTTAGGACCAATAGGAGTGGGGGGACTCATTGAGAGTGGAGGTGGTGGCCTTGCTTCAAGGTGTAAGATATGCCAAACAATTGGGGTTACACCAAATTGAGATAGAGGGAGACTCTAATTTATTGATTGAGTGGCATCTGGTAAGTTGGGAGCCTGGATTTATAGACAGCCCATAAGGGAAATCCTCAACACAACAAGGGAGATCGGTGCACGCTTCAAATGGACAAGGAGATCAGCTAATGGTTTAGCTGACACGTTGGCTAAACAAGAGACTGTGAGGGAGAGAATGTTGTGGGCAGTTTTGTAAGAAAGATCCCTGGAGGCTCAACACCTGTTTAGGGGTTGAAAGCTGTACTTAACTCTGGAAAGTTATTCTTAAGTTGTATTAATGAAGTTACCGTTTCCAATAAAAAAAAAATGTGATGGTTACCACACTCAAGTCTAAGGCAGCAAACATCATTTGGAAATTCTATTCCTCCCTCTTTGGGCAAGGAGTATTTCAGCCAAGTTCAACAGAAGAAATTTTCTCTTCTTGGCCAAGACTTGGGGGAAGCAGGAAAGCAAGGATAGTTTGGAGCTGCATTCCCTTTGCCGTAAGCTGGACTCTATGGAATGAAACATAAGGATTTTTGAAGATAAATAAAAAAATTCTGAAACTCTGGTGGCTCTGGTGGGGAATCTAGTAGCAGATTGGGTCTGGATGCTTCCAGATTTTGATCAAGTTAGTAGGTCAGATTTGGGGGAGAATTTCTGAAAAGTACTTGAAATTCAATCAGTGTAGTTTGTCTCAGTTTTGTATCAGTATATGCTGTTTAGTTTAGAGCTGTTTCGTTTTGCAAGATAGGTGTCACCTTGTCACCTACTTGACTGTATCTTTCTCTTTTTTATTTAATAAAATTTTCATTTTACTCTTCAAAAAAAAAATCCAGCTTCTTAATGGTTCCTCTACATTTTTTAAAAGTACCAGACAACCACAGATGAAACAGAAGCCCTAACACCTTCACCCAAGGGGTTCCTTCTGGTTCGATTATGTTTGCACTAGGGTTCCAATGTCCAACGACCACCAAGCCTTCTGTTGATTGTATTGGAAGAGAATGGATCTCCTCTAGTCTTTCTATCTCCAGAAGGGCTTTATCTTCCTTGAATGGGATTAGATTCATTACACCTTCATGGCAGAGTCTTCTTTTAATGTCTTCTGCGACTTTTTTCCAGTTTATTTTCTTTTTATTGGCATAAACCACAAACTTTTTTCACCACTCCAACAGATTTTATTTAGCATCAGCCCCCTTTTCCATGACTTTTTCTTTTGGCAGATTTAGTTCCTTCACCAGTCTTTCCATTTAACGTCTCTCCACAGAAATTCTTATAGCACCTCTGCGAAGGATGTCGTCCTACACTTTGTTTACCCATTGGAATACACATTAACTGTTTTCTTCCTTGACCAAACCACTCAGTTAGCATAATGAACCTCTCTTTGGAGTTAAAACACAACTCCACTTTAAAAATCTTTTCACTAATCTTTAGAGTATTACTCCAGTTGTGTACTTTCTTTGAGACCATTGCCATGTCCAGGAATCCTTTTAACAAAACTATGGAATCAGATTCAGATAAACCATCGCTTTCTTCTCTTCTCTCACCTACAAGCTGGTCTGGTTTCTCACCTTCAGCTCTTCGAACAAGAAGTTTTTGGCTTCCACTTTCACAGTCTTCCTCCATTTGCCAACTGGTTCAAAATCGTCCCTACTGTCCTCCATTTTTTTTTTGATCAATACCTACTGTCCTCCATTTTCCCATCTCCCCTCCTAATTTATTTCCAAATTTATTGATAAGATGATTTGCCTGCATCAAGCTAAGGGAGGTTTGACACTTGTATATAATTCATTCATTTTTCTAAATCAATTAATTTTGTTACTCGTAATGTCATAAAAAGTTGACCACATGCTTGTGTGCACATTATCTGTGTGTTCAATTCAACCCTAACCAACGCAACTCCACTGAATAGAACTTATTACATCTAACAAGAGAATCTTATAAATATTCTATATCCAGCACTTTCTTACCATGCTTAATTTTCTCTTTATTTAGCTTTCTAGCTACACAACACCATTTTATTTTCTGTTAAAGCCTTCCTATTGTGTTTTCAAATCCCAATAAGCAGTGCTACCAGGGTTGTAATTATCAATCAACTTTTTATTCCTTCTATTTTTCAAAGCCAATAAGAACCAGGGGTACAAAGAACTTCCAACCAGAGTTAAGTGGGTGAGAACTGCCAACAGCTTGGCAGATGGTCTAGCTAAGCAAGGGGTACAAAGAACTCAATTGTAATATCTGGGTTGAGTAAGATTTCTATAGCTGTGCTTTTTCTTTTTTCACAACCTCTTGTTGTATTCATGCCTGTTTTTTATTAATGAAATCAATTCTGTGTTATGATAAAAAAAAAGAACCAGTAAGAGCTGGTTATTCATTTATGCGACAAAGCCCCCTCCTTTACATCTGTCAGTGATGGTCATCTGTCTAGAATTGAGGAAAGGCTTAAGATTGTAAATCTTGATATGTAACCAAAAAAAAATGACAATACATATCCAAATGACAGATGCATGGGATACGTGTTAATGATCTTGTAATACCATACTAGTAAGATTACTTGTTATTGGTATTACTAGTATTATCATTACCATGATATGTGATGGTGGTTCTAGTAGTATCGTCAAATAGTTCACAGTAAGCCAGTGGATGATGATTCAAACGGTTGAACCATCTATCAGATCTAGTTAATAATTGCATTGCAGGTGCCAAAACAGAGTGCAAAATGAATCGGATTTTAAGGTTGAATGTTTCAATAAATGGCAGAAGATCAACAAACAGAATAACATACCTGAAAACGAAAGAGTACTAGTTGATATATTAGTGCAATATTTGCAGGATGATAAAGTCCCAAATGAAATGCTGTTGTAGCCAATAAACAAAGAGTCCCATAAGCCTTGCTCACAGATGGAAGTGATTTATAGAATCTGGGGAAAGAAAAGTGAAATAAGAAATATTATGATGATCATTAGAACTAGACAAAGCAAGGAGTACCTTTGAAGGAAGATAAATAGGTAGAAAATTTTCAGCTAGTAAAGACAAAGTAAAATAAAGAACTTAGGTGCATATAAAGTTAATTGTCACTTAAATCAAATTCCATCAAATAAAACATATGACCCTTGGTAATGGAAAAGTAGTTACTATGAGGCTTTATTGAGTGAAGTAATCTTTTTCCAGAAATTCAACTAAGCAATTGATTTGCAAACCTCTTAAAAATTATCTATAAAAAAAAAAGAAAAAACTCTCAATAATTCATGATATAAGCATCATTAAACCTAGTATAGCCAAGGTAACATCTACATGGTACCTATTTGGTTTGGCCTCCATAGGCAAATGACAATTAGGAATTGCTGAATTGCTTAGGAGATGATGGGTCAATTGAACAGGTCAGTGGTCTTCTACTGTAACCTTGGCTTACAGAAGCTCCTTCCTCACCAGCTCACTGCTATTTCAAATATGAAGAGGTAGTAACCTAAAATTCTCTTTTTTTTTGAAGAATAAAAATAAAAAATTTATTAAAAGAAAAGGCTCGGGTACAGACAACTAACAGGGTGTTAAGATTACACCCATCCATCTACAGAACAAAACAAACAACAAAAAAAAAACACCAAGATCACAAATATAGGTAAATAGTTGAGAGCCACCCTGAGACCAAACAGATTAAAATTCCTTATCGAGCATTTCTTCTTGTCCATCTCCTTCAACTCCTTCATCCCAAGCCTCCCCTGACCCCTCCTCCCCCAACTATAATCTTCTTCTCACTTTCTTCTCTCTTGCTCTTCTCACTTTCTTAAAATGCTCTCAGCATGGGCCACTTCCCTAAGAGAGCCATATTGGCATCCCACAGACTTCTAATTCCAGGCCCCCCATCCTTCCTTGGAGTATAAACTCTTTTCTACTTAACTAACTGAAATTTAAGCTCCTCCCTCCACCCCTCCCACAAGAAATTCTGCATCTTTTCAATTGTTTTTGCAATTCCAAAATCTTTTCATATTATCTTCCTGCATTCTTCTTTTCTGGGAGACCAGATTGGGGCACAAGGCTTCTTGGGCTTGGCACAGTTTGCTGTGGGGAAGGGATGTTCCGAAACAGCACTGCATCTGGAGGATTGGAAAAGGGGATAAGGTCAAGGTTTGGGAAGATAGATGGATCCTGAATTTACTGAATTCCTTGTAGGGGTGGCCACAAGCCGAGCCTTTCACGAGCTATTCGAGCTCGGCTCGGTTTAAACTGAGCTTCGAGTCGAATTCGAGCCCGATATATAGGCTCGTTTGCTAATTGAACCAAGCTCGAGCCCACTTTAGCTTGGCTTGTGAGTCTCACGAGCCTAGTATTAAATAAATAATTTTTATTATATATACATACATATAATAAATAAATTTATCTTATATATAATAATATTTTTATTTTTTATGTATAATAGTAAATAATTTTTACAATTCTTAATTTTTTGTCTAAAAAATAAAAAAAAAATTATACATATAATTTTTATTTTTCAAAAAAAAACTTGTCCTATAGTCAAGCTCGAACTTGCGAGCTATGAACTGAGCCGAGCTCGAGCTCAGGTCTCTAACTCGAATCAAGCTTGAGCTGAGCTCGAGTATCCAAGTATTCAGCTCAGCTCGGCTCGGCTCGGCTCGAATCCACCCCCAATTCCTCGATAGCCGCTCCTCGCACTGTGAACTAGCAGTTTGAGAAGGTCCAAAATCTTATGTATCCAGGAACTCAGAGATGGAATTTATTAATGGTACAGTCATATTTTAACACTGTTGAAGCAAGAGCTATCCAGAGTGTCCCTATCAGTTGGGCAGAGCACCCAAACTTTTTGATCTGATTCCTAGACAAAACAGGAGAAGTTACAGCCAAATCAGCACACCAAGACAATGAAAGATGAAGAGAACCAAGTTCATCTGGCAAGACAGGCCGGCCCCTAATCAACTGTGTAAAGGAGTTCGGAAGATTGATGCTCCCCCAAAGGTCAGGAATCTGATTTGGTGAGCTGTCATAAGAGTATTGTTGAAAAAAAAAAAATCTTAGGAGAAGAGGCATCACTCTGAGGATTCCTGCCTAGACCGACCAGTTTGATTCTTACCAGGGTTGGACCCTCAATTGGGTAGGTAACAAGAAGGATGAAATTTCAGTCAAGCCCGGTGTATTATGGCCTTAACTTGCTGCCATTTGTGGGTGGCAAGGAATAACCTGGTCTTCTCTAGAAAAGACCTTTCTCCAATCCAAATACTATCCCAAATCAGAAAGGACTGGAACTGGTGGTGTCAAAGTATCCAGCAAGTGGTTCAAGGCTTCAAGCTCATTTGGAGCCTCATTATCTCTCAAGGTGTTGACAGCATCCTCCGGAATTATGGCACAAGCTCAACACTGATGCAGCTTCCAGGTCTGGCAACCTTAAAGCTGAGCTTTGGGCTGTGATTAGAGATTCCAATGAAAAGCCTGTGACTGCTTGTATGAGATCAGTGTGGTGCTCATCAGTCCAAGCCGCAGAAGCCCACACTATCAGATTAGGCCTGGCCTTGGCTTCAAATTACAGAATTCAGAACCCTATAGTCAAGGCAGATCCTGCAACTGTTGTTCATGAATTACTGGATACAGAAAAGTTTCAGCACTCTCTGCATGGGTCAATCTTAAAGGACATCCTAAATTTGTCTTCATCTTTCCCCGATATCATATATTCAAGTTTCAGTTTAAGCCCCATGTCTGCAACCTGGTGGCGCATGGGTCTCAGTCTGATTTTCAAAATGAGTCCTGGTGCCCCATGTCTTCAGTTTCCCACTAATTCGAATGAAGCTAAGTTTTTCACCAAAAAAAAAAAAAAAAAGGATTGGAAATAGGGATAACATGTATATTGGTAAGCATGATAACACATTTCTTATCAAGACTAATTTCCCCCTTTTGATAAGTACTTTGTTTTCTATCTTTCCAGCTTTCTATCCATCCATCAACCATTGGATCCCAAATTGCTTTTGATGTACATCTCGCTCCCAATGGTAGCTCAAAATATCTAGTTGGCAGGCTCCCCAATTTGCATCCCAACTCATCAGCCAATAAAACCAGATTTCGCACTTCACCCACTGCAGTAAGCTCATTTCTATGTAAATTGATCCTCAATCTTGTCACTACAAACAATATGAGAATCAACTTAGATTTGACACTTGTTCACTTGGCACTTCACCCGCTGCAATAATCCAAGAAACGTTTTGCAGTATCCATCGATAGAAAGTTTCTAGAAACCCAAGCAGCGCTAATCAATTCTTAACCAAAGGAAAATCATCTCATCGAAAAAGAAGTTGATAGCTACTGTCCCCCCCAAAAAATTTATACAACAGACACATAAAGACCATTGCATAGAGTTTTCAAGTATTTCTGAACAAATAACCATAGAGAAAAAAATGGAAGCTCAGAAATGAAATGCAGAAGATTCACCTTCGAAATAGAACACATCAAGCTCATTCAAACGGAACTTCAGTTTGAATCCCCAAAAAAGGAAAAAAAGAAGATAATTTTTTTAAAAGAATTATTCTAGGGCTCTGGAGTTCAGAATCGAGTACCAATTATAGGAAGCTCAAAGTTCTAACACTTGTTACATAAATGAGACCAATAGATAGAAACAGCAAAAAGAATAATATGAATCTGGAATTGAGGAAAGAAAAGACAGAGATAAATAAGGTTTACTCTGCAGGAGAAGACATTGAAGACCCGCTGGCTGTTCGAAAGAAGCCCCACTCCAAAGATCTCTCAAGTCTCAATCTTAACTTCAGACGACGAAACGCCAAACGCCATTAAAGACTAGTGGCCGGTCCCAGAAGAATCTCTTGCACGACTTCCGCCTTCGCACGTGTTCCATCTTCCATGTTTGGGTTAGCGCCTGATCACAGAACCGTTCTGCATCCGGTCGGGTTTCCGTTGACTGAGTGGTCTAGTCCGGTCTCAATCATTTAAACCGTCTTTGAAATAATTAAGGCGCCTCCACCTCGAAATTGCTGCCGGACCGTCATGCAGGTAGTAGGATTTGTTTTAGGCTGCGTTTGGTTTGATTGAGGTAAAACGCAATAGTAGATTTTGCATTTACAGCTGTTTGTTTCTAGTGTAAAACTCTATATCCAGTTTATTTTTGCATTTACACAGGTGTAAATTACACCAGTGTTTCTCATGTAAAAGTTATATTGAAAATTGATGCAATCCTATTTTTTGGATGACTTTTACATTGTTAATCGATGAAAATCGATGTACATTTACATCCGTTCTCATCGATGAAAATTGATGTACATTTAAATTCTCAATGGTCTAGGGGGCCTATATCAAACCCGGAAATTTTAGGGTCGGGCTTGGGTTTAATATTTCGAGCCCAGTCCGGGCTCAGGCTGACCCACATATATTTAAATTTATTCATTTTGTATATAATGTATACATGTTATTTTACATTATATTATATACTTTATATATAAATATTATAACATGACATGTATAATTTATATCATATATAATATTTTATATTATATAATGTATAAAATAAGTTTATATACATATTATGTCATTTAATATAAAATATTATAACATTTTATATATGAAAGATATTAATCCAAAATCAGGCCCAATCCGATTCGAGTCCGTATAGACTTAAACTAGGACTTATGTTTCAAACCCGAAACCTCAGGCCAGACCGAATTGGGCCTAGGCCTAAACTATAACCATTATCATAAATGCAAAGCCCAGCCCATGATCACCCCTACTATTTATAAAATCACTGACAATTTGACTATGCTTATTGACACTCCGTCGTATATAACAGGTAAGCATTTTACATTAGAAGCCTCTGACGGATGAGTATTCAAACGCCTTTAACAGGGGGTTGTCTTGGATTGAGCTCCGTAAAGAACTGAGTAGAAGGGGTTTTAATACCATATATAGAGTTACAAATTGATAGAGATTTTTATTACTATTGTACCAGTATAGATGGGTAATAGAGCTATTGGATTGATAACACAAGTCAAAAATAAAATAAAATTAAAAAAAAAAATTGCGGTACGACGTTTCCAAGAGCGAGTATGTCCGGGTTTGGGTTTTGACTTTTTACTCTGAATCATCTTATAAAGCTTAGGCTTTAATCTCATGAGAAGTTATTTATGTAAAAGCAATGGCATTTCGGAAGGGTGTCCTAATGTCGGTTTTGGTACGTTAATCACGTTGTATCTACACTTCAGTCTAAAATAGTTCTTTTGTTGTATATATGCCAATCTTTATACATGATCATTTTTCAACTTGCAGAAATAAATCCCACTTTAATTTCTAAAACTCAAGATCCATTTCTTAGTGGCCCATGGATATCCATTCCTAGCCATTTAAACCCATCTAATGGGCTAAGCAAATAGGTGGATTATAAGTGGTTGGGTTTGTGAAGGTTCCAAGTCGTTTAATAATAAGATCTCTGGTTCGTTATAGTGAGGATTTGAGATTAAAATCCATTTTTACCTGGGATTGGGATTGGGGATTTGGAAATTGGAAATTGGCTAATTCTATTTATGTACTATCTTAAAGTCTTCTTAATTTTTCTGAAAATTGTTTAAAATCTCTCTTACCGTTTCATTTATATGTAACATTACATAACTGATGGAGGGTGATTTGGCCTAACTTCATAGCACGGGGACACGTGGGTGTAAACTTGCTTAAGCAATGACTCAGCGTGACAGTACAGCAAGCGTAACCGCAACTTGGTGGGAAGGGTTCACTGAGTTTAATCTGGCAACTCGACGGGTTAGGCTACTCGCCGAGAGTCGTTTGGCTTGCACCCTCTTCCCAAGGCTGGGGCGCTCCGAGCTCGGGGCCCCCTGACTTTTCCTAATGCCCAAGCTCCTCCCAGTGGGTTTTAGGCCACTCCAAAAAAGGAACACCCCGATCCGCCTCTAGACACCCCGAGGTAGAGACATTTCGGGTCAAGCAGCTCGACAGAACTTGCTACAAGCAGCTTGCCACTTACAGACAGCTCGGTGTAGCTCGCCACTTATAGGGTAGCTCGGTACAGGGTAGCTCGCGGAAGAGCAGTTCGGCATATTGCAGGAAGATCTCCTGCCTGACAATTGTACTTGACAAACCTGGAGACTGTGGCCACGTCTTTTGTCAGACGGTGTTGTGCCCGCCACCTCTGGAAGATGTTTTACATCTGACAAGTACGTACCCTACAACGACGGCCCCGCACGTGCCACCTCAGCCCTGTCTGTAACAGCTATGGCAGGACGACAGTGGCGGTTATATCTGCCCTGACAGAGGCAGGTGGGCCTGATTTGATAGAGTTCTATTATAAGTAGCCCCAATCCCAAAGGGTAGGGGTAATCTTTTGATACTCGCGCTATCTACACTCTTAGCCTCCTTTACTCTCTTTGCATTTTTTCACAGAGCTCTAATTTAAGCGTCGGAGTGTTCCCGTCGAGCAAGTTCCCCGGAAATTCCTCATCTTCTCTATCTCAGATATCATTCAGGAGCCACGCAACCACCAGCTAGGAGTGATCGGACCGTGCACTATCAATAATTGTTATATTTTTTAAAATTCTTAAAATACCCTCCAACACCATCGGAGCCACTCTTCTCCTCCTGTTAAACGTAAATGTTTTGTTTCCAATAATTCTTCCCTCCACTACCTTCCCCTTCACAGTGTTCATCGTCCTTTGCATAATCCTATATTCCCTCAAATAAAGAGTAAAAGGATGTTGTTGTTAGAGGATAGGTTAGGCTTGCGCGACATCGGAGACAGCAAGGGTCATGGAAGCAATGACATTCGGGTGATTCAAATGGAGCATCTTCTCTGTCAATGGCCCGACCACCTTGTTGGAACTTGAGTCGTCGAACAGAATAGGTGGTTGTTCGACGTCGTACTTGAGCGAGTAGGAACCAACCAGGGTTGCCCAAGGGGGAGACGAGAAGCAGTTGACGGCGGAAGGGGCCATCTCTTTCCCTACTTTCTGAGGATCGGCTGTGGTTGCCTTGGTTCTAGGGATTAGACAAGTGTTGTAACAAAGTAAACAACTCGCTTGCTAAGTGTGGATTCCACTTCCCCCACTACTAGTCTTTAGTCTCTGCTCTTTCTTAGAGACATTACTTTTTTTCAGTTTTTAGTTTTCATGTCTCCGATGGCTACCACTCTCTTCCCCATGTCTATTCTCTTTTTCTTCCTCTTATCGCTCTTCAATCTTCCTCTTCAAACCCTAACAGCTTTGACTGCAGGGCATGTAGTCGGAATCTAATTTAAAGTTCCAATGTTATAACTGGAATCTGGCCTAAGCGGTGGAGCTTCTCCGATCTGAATTTTGGCTCTGTTTCGACTCGATGGAAAGGTGTCTATGAGATTGGAGTTCAATTCAGCTTTGCTCATTGTAACCGGAAGCTCATCGGAGCTAGGTTTTTCTCTAAAGGCCATGAAGCGACGGGGAGATTCGATAGAATGGAAGGGACCAACGAAATTGTTGAGTTTCAACCTCTGAAGGATGCATGCAAATGGTCATGGAACTCACACGACTTCGATTATTGTAGGTAGACACATTCAAGGCAAGCATGACCGGGTGTGCGTATGGAATTGTGAAAGGTGTATTTTCCAAGGCTCGATTCACTGTTTACAAGGTATGCTGGAAGAACTCTGGTTGCTACGATTCCGATATACGGCTGCATTCGGTGTTTGCGGCCCAATTTTTGCCCAGGTGTCCATAAACTCCATCGACCAATCATAGTTTCAGATGAGGAACATGCCTGCGTTCAGGCTCGTCTAGCATCTTTTATCGTAGATCAAGTCCGTCCACCCGTGGACTACTATATTGTGTTCCTTGTACCTCTCCATTGGAAGCTTGAATTTGATGTCCGTGAACACCTGAAAGGGGTCTCCGATAAGAGTATCTTCCATGCTGAAGGCTTTAGTCAATGAGATTAACCGAAAAACTCGTGTTTTTTTGGGAATTACTTACCCAATAAGTGATGGGTATATGACTTTTCCACCTAGCAAAAAATTGCCAATACTTGGATGGGGCAAAAATGACCCTTGTAATAATGAATATCTATGACTAAAAAAACCATTACCTTATTTACTTAGGAAATAAAAGAATATGGATAAGTACACTTACTTGAATAAATGTTTCCCAAAAAAACTCAAATCCATGATCATCCAAAATTAATCAACTTGTTTTTCCTACTTTGTGGACTAGATTTTAAGCCTGGCTTGTCTTTTCTTTTTTGTTTTTGGTTGTTTGTATTGGGACTGGGTTGAGTGTGTGAATGAGAGATGATAATATTGGATTTTTGGGCAAGACTGGGTTAAGTGGCCATGGGCAGAATAATTTCGTTTATGGGTCGTTGCAATTTGGGCAGATCCAGGCTGAGATTTAAAAAAAAAAAAATGAACGAACCCAATTTAAAAGCCCAGGCCTAATGCATGTAAATTCTTTAAATCGGATACTTGCATCCCTATGCACATGCAACTCAACTAGTCACCGGTAAAAATAACATATTTAATTGGAATTATTAATAAAATGAACCACAAATGGCTTCAATATCATTTTGTAATTAGTCAAATATATATTAATGGTCTTATTGCATGTGGAGGCCATGTTTAAGATCCAAATCCTACTTAATCAGTATAATAGCCCCAGAATATGTATCAAACTCTGTGAGAGACTCAGAGCTTTAGTTTATTTTAAAGTTTTCTGTGCTGGTGAGAGACCATTTGTCTTATTTGACACCCAGATTGTGATCATTGGCTTCAATCAACTCAACTCATATGTCATTTTTTCTTTCTTAATCTTTTTGTTTTTTAGTTCGGTGCTTGAAACAAAGGTCAGTGGTAATTGAAGCTAACCTTGCTCCGATGATGCCTTCAACCATGATTGACTTCCTAACTATGACGATGGACGTTGATTATGTATAATGAGGTCTTAATTTGTGGCTAACAAGTGTGAAAAACTATGGAATTAAAATTCAATCTGGTCCAATATAAGCCCAATAGAGACGGACCAGGTCCTTTACAATGATATGCCACTAAAACATATTCTCGTTGTGCCAGCAAGGAAATAAGAGCAACGGTATTGTTAAAGAGTCGGTAGAGGAGATCAGTTCGGATCTGCTCTCATAGAGCATGTCTCACACCGACCTTACATCACGTTTCAGCGTGTCTCACACTAATTTCACAGCACGCGTTCAGTCATGCATTTAAAATATCTTAATTTTTATTCATGGGAGATGTTGTAGAAGTAGACTAGAACGTGCTGAGGTCAGTGTGAAACGTGCTCCGTAAGGAGCAAATCCAAACTCAGAGGAGGAACATACAACTACAATGTTGTGGGATTTTTAGCCTTGGCATATGCCATATAATGCTAGAAGGATATTATACCGAGAGAGCTTTCACCAATCAACCCCCATGGCGTTGATGAATACAACCTGATTATTTTTGGCCTTGGCATATGATGCCAGAAAGACATATACCAGAAAGTCTGATAACAGAGACTTTGTTAAAAAAGAAAAGAAAAAAAAAAAACTGCAGACCCCCTCTTAAGTCCATAGATACCCGGAACCAACACATTTGAGCCAGGCCTGAACACAAAATCTAGACCAGAGACTGGAATTTCTGGATTAGACCCGGCTGAGAATAATTACCTCTAGATCCCATATCAAATAGTGGTCCATGTCAAATTGAGAAGAAAACTTAGGGCCTGTTTGGTTTGTGAGAATAGGGGGCTAAAATCGAGATTCAAATGACCATTCTGGAGAAAATGGTATTTCCCTATTTGAGGGAATGGGCATCCCATCTCCCTCTCTTGGGAATGAAATTTTTTTCAAGCCGATTCTACTGATTCTGATTCTGATTTCAATGCTGATTTTTTCAATTCTTGTTTAGTTTTTTAATTTTTAAATTTTTTAATCCATGTCATTTTTAAAACTATCAATTAGAAACTCTACTTTTCCTAAAAAAATCTTTCTAAAATATCTCTTTCTCTCCGACACATTCCAATAACCTAAATAATCTAATATCCTAAAATTTCTCCAAAAAAACATCCCCTACTATCTCCAACTTTCTCCTAAGTTATCTCTAATTTAATAGAGAGTTTTCTCTCCTAAATAATCTCTAATTCTTATTTATCTTCTCCCCCACTTTTTATCTAATCTATCTAAAGAAAGATTGAATTAAAAAATTTAAGAATTATTTAAATATTCTAACAAAATTATATAATAACTTTAAAATATTTATTTAAAAGAAAAATTTAATTATAATCGATTTAATAATATTCATATTATTATTAATTATATATTTTTACAAAATTATGCACAAACAATATAAATTATGATTTTTTGGATTATTCAATCTAAATGTTATTCACATAATAAAAATCTAACATTAAAAATGAAATATTATTTAAATATTCCAATAACTAAGTATCTTAAATAACAAAATATTAAAATTAATGTTTTAAATCAGTTAATAATATATTTTAAATAGTTACTGAATAAATTTTAATTATAATAAATAGATTAAGATTTTGAATATTTAGTTAAATAAATAAATATTTTAAATAATGAAATATTTAATATAACAAGATTTTAAATCGTTAAAATAACAAAATTATGTATTAATAGTACTATTATTTTATGGATTAATAAATTCAATAAGTAATTGATATTTTAAAATTTAAATAATGATATTATTTCAATAAATAAATAATATTGTAAATAACTAATTTCATTTATACCAATTAATAATTCAAGAAAATAACTTTCAAAAAAATTATTTTTTATTAAATATAATTTTAAAAACTTAATTTATATTTAATATATATTTATATATACTAAATTTATTGTATTTTAGTAATTATTTATTATTTTTTATGATAAATATATTTTCAATAATTATGTACAAATATATTTTTTTTGTTATTTAATGAAAATTTTCAATAATTATTGGAGTTTAAACTATTATTATTTATCTTTTTAAATTTAATTTATTGTGTATTTTTGCTCTAAATTTCTAATAATTATTAGAGATTAAACTATTACTCATGAGTTAGTTTAGTTCAGTTGCAGGTTGTTTGGCCAACCAAATCGACCTGTTGAGGTTGGGGAGTTTGTCACTCAGGTTATATCGGTTTGGGTCAATTTTCGGTTTGGTTGATCAGTTCAAAAGATTTAAACTTAAAAAATTAAGTTTAAATTAAAAAAATACAATAAAATTATTAAAATAAATAAATTTATGATATAAAATATTTTATCCTAAGAAATATTGGAATTTTCTCACTTTTCAATATTAAAAAATATATTTAATATATATATGTGTATATGGTTGGGTCGTTCTATTTTGGTTAGCTTATAAATGGGGAAAATTGACATTCCTAAATTTGTTAAACAACCCTATCTAAAATTAATTATTATTATTTTTGTATCATAAAAAAATTATTAAAAGTAATATATAAAATATAAATAACTATTAATTATTATATGAAACAATTGTATACTCTTACATATTTCTATTATTTATCTTTAACTTAACAAATCTCATACATCACAAGAGTCCCACTAATTAATTAATTAAACGAACCTTAACAGTGAAAAAGAAAAAGAGTCTCAAGTATCAAAATTAGTGTTGCTTATCTTAGAGGTAGGTTCTCTCGGGCATGGAAAATAGTGTTGCTTTCCAGCTCCCTATTCCTATCAATTACCTTAATAATGTGAATCGTATTACTATGGGAATTCAATTAATCAATTAATCAATTGCTAGAGCAATATTTAATTTTTATAACAGGGATCGATATGGAATACACAATAGGCTTGTGTGTGGCAGCTAAGAAGGATAATCACACATTGTTTCATGTGGTCTTGTTCCATTTTTAGTAGTTGGTTGAAATTATAGAAGGAACCAAGAATAATTGTCCAATCGACAACAGAATATACGGCAGCTGATATGTGCACCCAGGCAACGAATTGGCAGTCGAATAAGATGATCGATCACATAGGCACATAGCTAGTTTACAGCTGAAGCAAAGACACAGGGGCCACATGTCTAGCATAAATATTGTTTCTTATGTATTTTGTTTCGGAGTCCAGTTAGTTGTCCTCTCTGAGCAAAATAAGACTGTTGTAGGTTCAATTATCAATAGTCTACGCCTGGAAATCAATTGACTCAGCAAGCCCAAAATGGAATATTTGCTAGTCCATCGATCACATCTCTCTCTTCTTCGCATGGCCCAAGTTTCAATCCCATACCTCTTGTCTTTGTGGACATAAGCACAAAATTTGTATGCTCACAGATGGTCCGCTCAGGTGGGTTTCATTTCTTGTCGTTAATGATAAAACTCAGACATTGGTGGACCACATAGGTGTGGAGAGTCTTTGTTTTTTCCTGCTGTGTGTATTATCTAGGTTTCTGCTGCTGTAAATAAAATTTTATCTTAACAAAACGAAAGTATTTGTTCCATATATTATTCATTTAAATATGTTCTTAAGAGACTTCATATCTGCGCCCCACAGCACATCCGAACTATATATTGAGAACATCTCCCAATTACAAGTGCATGAGATGCTTTCAATGTATGTTGACATGTACATGTGGGGTACATCCAGTGGGGTCCCCTCACCCCACCTCGGTCAGGGCGGGTTTTTTGACCATTAGTTGGGGTTCATGGCGAGTTTGGAGAAACCTAAAACTCTAGGGATCGGGGAGAAGATGGGGATGGTATTTGTTCACCTTGCCCTGACCCCGGCCCCAAACTCACCTCGACTATATTGTATAATGTCATATTATAAATTATATTATATAATATTATATTGGTCTAGGTAGGTTTGAAAAAAATAAAGAAATAAATAAATTTGTAGGTATACAAATAGGAATGATTGGAGTGGGGCAGAGAAAATTCAAGGATCTTTGTTTCCTATGGGGACAGAGATGGGGTTAGGATTTTGCCCTGTTGCCATTCCTCAGAGAGAGAGAGAGAGAGAGAGAGAGGTATGGGCAACTAGGCCATTATTAGATAATTAGGGCACCTTTTGGTTTGTAGGAATAGGCATCGGGAATCAGAATGATCCATTTCGATTCCAACTGTTTGGTTGGACAGATTTAGAATGATATTCCCCCATTTGAGAGAATGGCCATTCTCTCCCCCCCCCCTTCCTTTGGGAATGAAATTCCACTCCAATTGATTTCAATTCCCATTTCGATTCCTGTCTAAATCAAACAGACTATGAGAATAGATCATTCTTATTCCGATTCAGATTGTAGAACAAATAGGCCCAATTCTGACTGTAAAACAAATAGACACCCTTATATTGTGGTGGAATGTGGACTCAATACACCATTAGTCTCGACATTTTGATTATGTTTGGTTTGAAGGAAAAAGTAGGGAAAGGAAAAGAAAAGTAAGAAAATTTTCTATCTTAATTTTCCTTCATTTTCCTACTTTTTCTTTCAAACCAAGCACAACCTTTGAGTTCCTCCCTTTCAACGCTCCACGGCTCTCGATCCATCTACCTAGGGAAGGAACAAAGAGCCTAAGAAGTAGTAAGATCTAGAGGCACATAGTCACAGACACGAGTGTTCTGCTTCCCATGGAATCCGAGGAACCAAGGATAAGATGATTTTGGCAATTTTTGGGTGGTTAATCAATCGACCAAATTTCTTCATTCTTCACACAAGACCATTCCACAGCTATCTTTGATTGTTTTTGGTTTCTGCTTTGTGCTGACCAGGATCCGATGCTAACCAACATCTTGATGTTCCCTTTTTATCCAACCAAAATGTCATTTCCTTAGATACCAGAAACACCCTTCACTTCCCCATATATTAACAAAAAAATGTCCTTTGGTGTTTGATCCCACGAGAGCCCGTCCTGGATCATTAAACGTGAACTCTGCCTCTGCTCTCTCCGTCCTCCCTTTCCTCATGCGTAAGAAAAGAAAGCCATTAAAATAACATATCTAAAGGGAAATACGAGATGTCGATATAGCTCCGCTCGACTATTAGTTATAACGCCAGCTCCAAGTTGCTGCGTGAATTTTGGTGCCGTAAAATTGAAACAACCATCATGTACCAGCGTCAGATTTCAGAGTCTTTCACTTCAGGAAACAAGAATCCTTCCGTTTCATGACTCATCCCTTGCCACTTGCCAGGCCCTGCGGTATGTCCACACTCCACAGCGTGACGTTTACACTATTTTTTTCGTTACCACGTGGCAAATTCTTACTGCTTTTTAATGGAATCCCAAGCTCCAGTCACAATACCCCCCTTCCCCCTTCCCCCGTCAACAACCATATGATAATGTATAATAGACAATGGCCATGTTCATGATCATTTATGGCCACGTGATCCGTCTCTCTCATCCATCAATGTTGCTAGTCTATATCAACGTACAAAAGGTACGTGCAGCCGTCTGATTTAGGTCCCATGCGTGGGGCCCGCAGTCAACTCCAGATTATTGAACTTTGAACGTCTCATGACTCATGAGTCATTCTTTGCTTGCACAGAGTTGATAAATCACAATTTCATTCAAATAGAAGATCCCAATTGCATGGACCTTATCCATGACAATTGACAACCGAGTATACACATACACACCACCAAGTCATCAAATAGAAAGAAAGCTTTAATAGTGTACGTGTGGAATGGGAAAACAAGATTTGTTAAACCTAATCCCAGTTGAGATTTGTTGAGATATGCAAGATGGATGATCAGAACATGATAAAAATGACACGTCAATATTTCCGTCCAATCGATTGAGATAACAATTTGCTTACATCACCGTTGACACCGTGGTGACAACCAAGAACCAGCTGTTTTTGGACCTCTTGTGGTCCTTTGCTTAACTACGTAAAAAGAGCTTTGCCTAACAATGATGTGTAATTGTTTTTGTATTAATCGAATTAAACTATCATTTCAACAATACATTCAAGATTTCTTTTCTTAATAATATATGTTATGGATAGATCACCAAATTATAAATTATATGATGGGAAGAGATGAGCCATTATGATCATGATCTGATTGGATCTCAAGCTTCCAGCCTCTGCACCTTTAGATTCTCTGAATCAATGGGCCGGCGTTTTGGGCATGATAACTGTTTATTAACAGTAAAGTAGTACATATACTGGATTAGTGCAGTTTGATCTGTTGTTCATCATATGACAGCTATTTATCAA
The DNA here is from genome assembly GCF_055504915.1 of Nelumbo nucifera. NCBI lineage: Eukaryota > Viridiplantae > Streptophyta > Magnoliopsida > Proteales > Nelumbonaceae > Nelumbo > Nelumbo nucifera. Next base: position 6,350,011 of record NC_142654.1, on the reverse strand, counting down.
ACGGCCAAAATCGATTCTTTATTATTGTTATTATTTTGATAAATTGGGGCCCATATATACCGAATAATAATTTTCAAAATTGAAAAAAGAAAATTGGAATTTAGAATTTAGATGCTTTTCTTTTTCTCGTATGGATTTCCCCGCTAGAAGAAAAATTAATAGCAGAAACTACTAAACTACATATCTAAAGAAAAAGAAAAAAGAAGGAAAGAAAGAAATGTGGAGACTGGTGAGAGAAAATGAGAAGGAGAGAGAAATAAAACTTTAATAAGCAGCTGAGCTGACAGACATCCAGTAGTATTCTATTCCAGTCCATGAGCATCAGAGCATAGATGTTTCTGAAGAGTGAAGAGTGTGAAGAGTGTGAAGAGTGAAGCTGTCCTTGTACGCATTCGACGTCTGCCTCGTAATCTACAAATCTTTCGTCGTCGTCTTTGAATCCATCGATTAACCTCCTGGCTGCAGATCGATACCCAAGAGCAATTGAGACGGAAATCAGGAAGAGCGAGCAGACCATGGATCCGTGCCCATTTGTTCGAGTCATCGTTGAGGGGCTCGCTCTAAAACTACCAGTCGCCAGCAAGCACGCCGGGTCAGAAGTACACCCTTCTACTACCCCATGCTTCTGCAAACTCCGTCTTAAAAACTTCTCATCCCAAACTGCTATCCTCCCTCTTTCCACCACCCCCGGCGACTCCCCACCGGAGTCCACCACCTCTTCCGCCGGGTTCCACCTTGATCCCCTCTTCCTCCGGCGTCTCTCCGGCAAGCAGACCACACTCCATGTCTCGGTATACACCGGCCGCATGAGTCGCACGTGCGGGATTAGCTCAGCGAAGTTGCTGGGCCGGGTTCACATGACCTTCAACCTCCAAGGTACCGAGCATCGCACTTGTATGTTCCAGAACGGGTGGATGAAGCTGGGCAAAGACTCCGATAAGTCATCGGCTCGGTTGCACCTTGTGATTCGATCGGAACCGGATCCACGTTTCGTGTTTCAATTTGGTGGCGAGCCGGAGTGCAGCCCGGTAGTTTTTCAGATCCAGGGGAATATCAGGCAACCGGTCTTCAGTTGCAAGTTTAGTGCTGATCGGAATTCGAGATCCCGGTGAGTTTTTATTTCATGTTTTCCTCCTTTTCTCGAATCCGGATTAGCTGCACTTAATGCTGTATTAGGGCTGATTAACCAATAATAATTCCCCACGCCGGCCATGCACGCGAAGTGAGAGATTGGATTAGTTGTGGTTGTGCCGTTGTGGGGCTGGGGCATATATATATACGTTGACGTGGGGTATTACTTATTATCGGTCAAACATCCCTTAACACCGCCATCGAAGTGCAGCTAATCCAGACTCCAAAAAGCCTAAGTCTCCGTTTAACAAACCCACGTGGCAAACCACAATTAATACCAGGCTACTAGCTTGAGTTTGCTTGCTAAGTTAAAGCTCATTTAGGTTGTGTGTTTGTTTTGTTTTATAACTTGTGAAATTGTTTGTCTACTTGAAGGGTTGAATAATCCTTGTATGGTTATTATTAGCTCAACTCAGAGCATGTAAATGCAATTCAAGTGGATTCTTGAACAACCATTGTTATTGCTCTGCTTTTTAAGTTTGATTCCTGCAAAATCTTAATTATTCCACTTTTTCTTCTTCTTCTTTGCTGCAAAAATCAAAATTTTAATGCAATTTGATTAGGTTAACCATTGATTTTTATTTAAAATAATAAGCTCTGAAACTTAGATCAACAGAACCGCCATAACTGTCCCCAGACCAACTACCTTAAGAGACATAGACCCTCCCATTTGCATTTGTTTAGTTATGGTGGTTGAGTTATTGTTGTTATTAATTCCAATTTTTTTTTTTTTTATTGGGTACTTCAATTTGGTGGTTGTGTGTGTCCTTATATTTGACTTTCCTCTGTTATATTTCTTGATTAAAACAAAATCGATCATGTTGGTCAAGTTGAGTACTCATGTAGGTTTCTTGTCTTCAGATCTCTGCGACTAGATTCCAACAACAGGGGTGGAGGATGGATGAAATCCTTTTCGAAGGAGAGAGACAGGCTGGGGAGGGAGAGAAAAGGGTGGATGATAATGATATATGATCTGTCAGGTTCCCCTGTGGCCGCTGCATCCATGATAACACCCTTTGTCCCCTCCCCAGGTTCAGACCGAGTGTCGCGCTCCAACCCCGGCGCTTGGCTCATCCTCCGTCCTCAGGGGTTTTCTGTCAGCAGCTGGAAGCCATGGGGACGTCTGGAGGCCTGGCGTGAGAGAGGACCCGCTGATGGCCTTGGCTACAAATTCGAGCTTGTCACTGACACCGGCACTAACACTGGGGTTCCCTTTGCTGAATCCACCATGAGTGTTCGGAAGGGTGGCCAATTTTGCATTGATACCAATTTGGTTGGAGATACTGCATCCAGCTCGTCGTCATCTCGTAGAGGATTTGTAATGGGTTCCACAGTGGAAGGTGAAGGGAAGGTCAGTAAGCCAGTGGTTCAAGTAGGAGTGCAGCATGTAAAGAGCACGGCCGATGCCGCCCTCTTTGTTGCGCTTTCTGCAGCAATCGACCTTAGCATGGATGCCTGCAGGCTGTTTTCACGTAAACTGAGAAAAGAGCTCTGCCGTTACCAGCAAGAGTACCTTTCTTAATTAATTAAGAAATAATTTTTGTCATCGGGAGCTTGTATTAACAGGTTCGAATACACAATATATGATCCATTATTCGTTCTTTCCCTTTTGGCCCTTCTTTTCAGTTTTCAACACTTGGTTTTACATTGAAGGGTGGCCTCTGGTTTGGTTTTGGGGGCTCTCTTTAAGTGTTGATTATTTATGATTTTGGTCTCCTAAATCACATATTTGTTTTTGTTCTTTTGCTAATTTTTGGTCCTACAGACATTTGAGGGCAGAGAGATGCGAGGTAATTTCTTACAGGAATGTCAAATTACAATTTTATTTATAATTTAATAATTCATACTGATTGAAGGTTGAAACTCTACCGACAGAAAAATTGGGAGTTGCATGCATGTTGACATTTATCTGCTTTTTAATAAGCACTTAAAGTTGAGGTTTACTATGTACCATCAGTTTTTGCTTTGGGGGTTGAGTCAGAAATCAGAATGTCTTTTAGAGAGTGGGATCCATGGGTCGATAGGATGGATATTGGATGGACACACATATATGGAATATGGAGTATGAACTATTGTCACAAGTGACTCCTTCGCCGCGCCATCAAGCACCTACAGTGAGCCATCCGAGTGCCAACTGCGTGCCTTCATGGTGTCAACATGTGTGTCATGGGTGGGCTTTACTTGTATTTTGTAAGGGGGACCGCCAATGGCGTTATTGTAATTACTTAGTATGCTTTTCCATCATTTTGATGTTTCCTATTGTCACTCCCCCAAAAGCTTAACGTACTCTTTGAGGGGAGGTAGGTAGTCGAGTGAGCTCATAAGCGTGTAAAGGTTAAGCACGAGATCCCCTCGACACTGTACTGTGTGCTTGTGCTTACCACTGATTAATGCAATACAAGTAGCCTTTTGCTAATTCATGTGCCTTCTTGTTGCCTTTGTGTGTGTGTTTGCTTTGTTTCGTAGGCTTACTCGCCCATTTCGAGTGCCGCACGGGGCCCCAACGATTACCCCCGTGGCAGTTGGTATCAGAGCAGGTGCTCCTACAAATACTCTGGACCGTCTTCGTCCCTACATCAACCCAATGAAGAGCAATCGGGGCGTTTCCGATGACACACCACATGGGCGGACTCAAGCCCACGATACCGACGAAGCTCCACTTGACGAACCTACCAAGACACAAGCCCCAAAGGGGCGTACACCCAAAGCTAGCAAGCACGACAAATCAGTCGACCAACTAGCTACCGTGGACATGTGCCTCCTACGTTGCGAGGTGACAGTGGGAGAAACCCGAGACCGGGTTGATGAACTCCACCTCAACCTAGAGACGGTTGAGAATGCAGTGGTGGAACTAGAAGGACGTTTCAATGGCGCCTTCAGAGACATGCACACCACCATATAGAATTCGGGAGCTGGGCCTTCCCAAAGCAGCCTACAAGGCTTGCTAGACAAATTCCAAGCGCAATTGGATGAGATGAGAGATGAGATGACTCTCCTAAAGAGGGCAGTGGCCAACACACCAAGCACTCCCTCCACCCTAGCTTCCATGAACATCAAGATCCGAGAGCCAACGCCTTACTCGGGTGCCCGGGATGCTAGGGAGCTTGACAACTTCTTGTGGCAACTGGAGCAATATTTCTCTGCCACTGGCATCATTGACAACCAAACTCAGGTACGTACAGCTGCTATGTATTTGACTGATATAGCAATATTATGGTGGCGTAGGTGTTGCCAAGACATTGAACGTGGAACCCGTACCATCGACACTTGGGTTGGATTCAAGCGTGAGATCAAGCGGCAGTTCTACCCAGAAAACGTAGAGTACTTGGCGCGCCGAAGAATGAAGAATCTCAGACATCAAGAATCACTACATGACTACGTCAAGGAGTTTTCGGCCTTGACGCTGGAGATCACGGACATGTCAGACAAGGATCTTCTGTTCAATTTTATGGATGGTCTCAGGCCATGGGCTGAGCTCGAACTCCAGCGACGCGGGGTTGAGGACCTCGCCACCGCCATGGCCATAGTTGAACAGCTTGTTGATCTGAGAACACCTAAAGAAGATGTGCAAAGACCATCCAGCCCAGGTACCATGAGTTTGAGTGGGGGAGATTCACAATCAACCCCTACAAAGGAGAAGCCAGTGCCCGTGAACAAGCCCTACACTTACCAACAAGGGAAGAAGCCACAAGGAGGCCCAAGCTACCAGGGCCACCAATCAACTAGAAGACCTCCTCCTGCGCCGTGCTACCTTTGCAATGGGAAGCATTGGATGAGTGACTGTCCAACCTGAAAGAAAATAACTGCCCTCATCGCCAAACTCAGCGATAGTGAAGAGAGTGATGAGGAGAAACCCACAGCGGCGCCCAGAGTAGGCGCCCTCCAACTCATCAATGCCATGGTCAAGAAAGATGCCACATCAAAGCGACCCACCAAAGCCCACAAGGGGCTGAGTTATGTAGACATCACCCTCGGCGGGAGGTCAACCAAAGCCTTGGTGGACACTGGGGCCACCCATAACTTCATTTCGCTTGCGGAGGCAAAGCGACTCGGCTTGACCACCACCAAACAAACTGGGTGGGTCAAGGCTGTCAACTCCGGGGCCAAGGCAGTAGAGGGCACGGCCCGTGGAGTAGAACTCCGAGTTGGACCATGGAAAGGACCCATCAATCTATCTGTGGTTCCCTTGGATGATTTTCAGGTGGTTCTTGGAGTGGAGTTCCTCAAGCAGGCGGAAGCAGCACTTATGCCACACATCAACAGTTTGCTTATTCTGGACGAACACTCCCCTTGCATGGTTCCTGTCTCATCAGCCGTACAGATACTTGGGAAGCAACTTTCAGCCTTGCAGTTGTACCAAGAAACTATCAACCATGAAGACAGCTCTGCGTCAGCAAGGAAGAACCCCTGTCAAGTACCTTTCATCGACACTGGAACGGGTTGGGAAGTCGTCACCAGGAAGAAGTCACCCCCAAGACAGTTCCAGTTTCAGCGCCAACACCGATGCCAGCGCCCAAGTCAACACCAGCAGCAGCATCAACTTCAGCGCCAACCACATCAGCAGAAGTCGACTTCGCAGCAGAAGCCGCAAGTGCCCGCAACTGGTGGGCCCAATAGAAGAAGACCCAAGGCCGTGTCAAACCTTGCCCACATCTGCTACCACAACCACCGGGGAGAGCGAGTGCCACCCAAGCCATTCAGGGACCACATTCACGTCATCCCAAAGGCTAGTTCCCGTAGTAGCCCGGTGAGATACCCTTGGGGAAAAATGCATGGGAATCCACACCTTAATAATCCAAAACACCATTTTGATCCTTACCTGGCCCAAACCTACCCCTTAGCCAAACAGAACCAGCCACTAACATACCTTGAGGCTGCCAGGAAAGGACTTAGCCATAGGAAACCCCTACAGAATGAGCCAACCCGACCATGCCACCAAAATATACACCTCGGCCTTGGACGACAACCGGTTCGGGGAGCAGCAGAAGAACCCTCCTTCCGCAACAGTAACTCTAAGGGACCAGCCGAAGCTGATCTCCGAGGACGTAGATCGAATTGAGTGGGGGAGAATGTCACAAGTGACTCCTTCGCCGCGCCATCAAGCACCTACAGTGAGCCATCTGAGTGCCAACTACGTGCCTTCATGGTGTCAACATGTGTGTCATGGGTGGGCTTTACTTGTATTTTGTAAGGGGGACCGCCAATGGCGTTATTGTAATTACTTAGTATGCTTTTCCATCATTTTGATGTTTCCTATTGTCACTCCCCCAAAAGCTTAACGTACTCTTTGAGGGGAGGTAGGTAGTCGAGCGAGCTCATAAGCGTGTAAAGGTTAAGCACGAGATCCCCTCGACACTGCACTGTGTGCTTGTGCTTACCACTGATTAATGCAATACAAGTAGCCTTTTGCTAATTCGTGTGCCTTCTTGTTGCCTTTGTGTGTGTATTTGCTTTGTTTCGTAGGCTTACTCGCCCATTTCGAGTGCCGCACGGGGCCCCAACGATTACCCCCGTGACACTATGGCATATATCCTGACTCATGATAATTGATAAACTCATCTGCTGCAACTATGGTGGCATTACTCTACTCCTCCCTGCGAAAGTGTAGGAGATCGACTGATGAAACATCATGCTGAATTTATTTATTTGGGTAAAGATTAAAGAAAACTTCTATGTTTGAATTTATTTCAAGCGTTGCATATTCAGACCAGATTGGCTGAATGCAACGGGGGCTGTATAAATATAACCAGCAATTACACCCCAAGCTACCATCCACGTGAAGTGAGAGATTCGAGTGGCTTAAAATATGAGCCAAGGTTTCAACTTCCTATGCATTCAAAACTTCCACCTCAGTCCCATGCATGTTCCCGATACCAGACCCATGCGACAGCCAGCTTAAAATATGAGCCCAGTTGGTACAATATATATCTTGGGTGGGCTGGAGATATTCACAGTCTGCCTACCCAAGTTGCACAACTTGGCCCAACTCCGGTTGGCAGTCTGCCACTAGGCTTGTCCAAAGGTAAATATGGTATGGGCTTACCATTTATACCATTGTCCATGGTCCAACCTAGCAGACCAAAAGCAATCTAGTTGGCTTTGTCTTTTGATAGATAAAGTATGGGATAAAATATTTGAAAATGTAATAATCAATCAAACTTTTAAATTCACCTATGAAGTAGCTCACAGCCTAGCTACTTGATGACTTATTTATAAAACATAAAATAATAAGTCATTTAGCCACTTCAGCTGTTATCAAATAGTCCCTATGCTAAGAAATTCACGTTACAGCGACCTTTGGTGCCATTGTGGTATGTGCAATCCTAATTCCCCAGCGCTAAAATGGCAAATATGTAGTAAAATTCACTCCTGAAGAAGTGAATGCAGATCTTGAGAGTAAGATATCTGAAAAAAAAACCTTGGAAAACATGAAATATATTTTTCTGGAATGAGACCTAGTTAAACATATTTGGCCACTTACTAATCTAAAGTGTAGTGGCCCCAGTGAAAAACTGTACCTTGCCAACTAATATAATAAATAAGAAGTTGTAGGTATTGTTTCCTTTCCATTAACTTTAAATTGCATAAAAGAGGCTATTTACCTAATGCTGGTTCTAATTTTCATAGTCTTTGGAACGTGGACTAAATAGCAGCCTATTTCCAACAATTTTAGGTCTTGTTCGTTTTTCGGTAAGTTATTTATCCAGGTAAATGTAGTTACCTGGGTAAGTTTTTTCAGGGAAACACTTACCTGGGTAAGTGCATTTACCCATGTTCTTTTATTTCTCGTGTAAATAAGGTAATGACCATTTTATCCATAAAATTTCATTCTTAGAAGGGACATTTTTGTCCCATTCAAGTGTTGGCAACTTCCCTCATAGGTGGGAAAATTATTTACCTGCTTAAGAGATACCCAAGAAAATAAACATTCCTTGGTCCCTACATAAATCTGAAAAAAGAACATGGGATTCTTAAACAATGGGAACCAAAATCCCATTGACCAACTTTCCCCCTCTCAAAATTCAAAAAAGAACGCCCCCTTAGAACGAAATAGCTGCTTCCTGGTGGGGTTACGAAAAGAACTGAAAGCATTGTTACTTGAAAGCCTGGACACAAAAGCAAAGAATAGGTTATAGGGGGGGGGGGGGGGGGGGGGGGGGGGTTTAAAGAACTACAACTACAATATGCATGGCTCTATTGGCCAAACTTAGTTGGAGATTTCTAAAGGAAATTAACTGATGCACAGTGGGTGAAAATCCTTAGGGGGCATTCCTTTTTTGGGTTTTGAGAGGGGGGAAAGTTGGTCAATGAATGGGATACCCATCTCTTAGGTGGGTAAATAACTTTTCCACCTAAGAGAAAGTTGCCAATACTTGGATGGGACAAAAATACCACTTTTAATAATGGATTTTTATGGCTAAAACGGTCATTATTTTGTTTACCTGAAAAATAAATTAAAAAAAATGGATAATACACTTACCTGGATGAGTATTTCCTAACAAACATTTACCCAGATAAGTGCATTTGCTCGGATAAATAACTTACCGAAAAATGAACGGGGCCTTAAAGCCGTACCTCAGAAAGAAGGGATCTAGGAGGTGTCAGCTACCAAGAGGGGCTCATACATTTGGAGGAGCATCCTAATGGGAAGAGACATCCTGAAATTGGGTGCTTGCTAGGTAGTAGGAGATGAAAGAAATATTGATGCACTCAATGATCCGTGGGTTCCTGGCCTGCCTGACTTCAAACCAATAAGTAGTAGAGAGATCCAAGAGAAGATTCTTGTAAAGGACTTGATCCTTTCAAATGGGAATTGGAGTAGACAAGAGATTGCGGAACTGGTCGACCCGGTTTCTGAGAATACTATAAGTAGAATCAAGCCCCAGTGGATTCAAGAAGAAAATCTGGACTCTCTGGTATGGCTGCCAAACCCAAAAGGAAAGCTCACAGTCAAATTAACTTATAAATCTATTCTCCCCTTTTCCTAAGTTGGCACATCTGGTAGCAGTAAGGAAGGAATATGGAAAGTCATTTTGAGCCTAAAGAAGACCCATCCGTGTGTGGTTTGCTTCCTGTAGAGATGCCTCAACAATGCCCTCCCCTCCAAGAGCCTACTAGCCGCAAGGTCAAAGAAAACTGAAAGCCCATGTCCTCTATGCCTCACTCAAGAAGAGACAATTCATCATATAATGTTCAACTGCCCAACAATCAAACAAGTATGGTTTAGCTCACAATTGGGTATCAGGATGGGTGAAAATGAGGACTTAATGGCAAAAGCTTCCTATTGAAGGCCTCCCTACTGGCTAATCCATCCTTGTTAATGGTACCATCATTGCTTGGAACATATGGAAAAAGAGAAACAGCTTCATTTTTGAACAAGCTGAGGTGAAGCCAAGAACCACAGTCCTAAAAGCTCTGGCACATATTGCAAAGGTCAGAAGATGGGCAGATGGAAGGCGCTGATGAGACACAGGATTCAGGATGGAAGCCAGTAGAGAAGAGCATTGGACCAAATCAAGGGGGGATTGAAAAAAATCAATGTAGATGGAGTGACCGGTTGCAGGAGCCGGAGTAGTGGCATGATCAAATGGCTGACCCATCCAAAGCAAATCAATGTGTTCAGGCTTGCACTGCTGAAGAAATCAAAGAGCTAGCAGTCTTTGAAGCCATTAAGATGGTCAAGTACTTCTGGAAGAAACCCAAGTGATTGTGGAGTCAGAAAGCATTACTCAATCTTCTGATCTTCTGTTATCCCAGGATATATAAGGAACTACCATGGAGACCCTCTAGCATTTCTAGCATTCTTAGAGACTGAAGATTCTTATTGAACACTTTTCCAAATGTAATGGTGAAGCATGTATCAGGAAGTTGTAATTCTGTAGCTCATCAACTTGCAAAATATGCAGTGGAGACAAATTGTAATGACGATTGGTAGCAAACTCCTCTGTTCTTAGAGACTTAGATAAGAGAGGAAGCCACGTATTCTGTTGACAGATGAATAAAGTCATCACTTCATAAAAAAAATTAAAGAGAAAACCCATGTTTTGACATTTATTATCCTAAATTAAATTTACCACTACACCAAGCAATTGTTTCATATTGAATACATTTTATGCCATACAAAAAATAGGGTGCTGATTGTGCACTATTGGCGGTAAAAATACAAGTGGAAGAGCAAATGAAAATGGTTAAATTCTTAAGGTTGATGCTGGTTATGGATGCAACTTGGGTAGGCTCAAGGTTGGGATTTTGTTAAACTTTGAATGAGCTCTGCATGGATGCAACAGAAAGAGAACACATTACCTGCTACCAAGGTTGCATAACAATCCAATGACCTCTCCAGTGATTTTTTAACATACCCATGTTTTAATCAAGGGATTTTTGGACTGCAATCCCCCTCAGAAATCTGATTTGCAACCCCCTCCTAGTCTACTAGTAGCTCTCCTATAAACTGCATCCTGAGTAGAGCACTAGATTTCTAGGAGTGGATTGAATGGTAAAAACCCCTTTAATCAACCGCTGGTTTGATGTGATATTTTGTCTTTTTCACCAAATACTGGTGTGTTAAAAAATCACCGGGGATCGTTGAGTTGTTCTGCAACCTTAGTCGTAGGTAATGTTTTCTCCTTGTACCTTGCTTGGGTTGGGATTTTGTAAAATTTGAATGAGCCTGCATAGGTGCAAATTGTACCCCTAATTTTGTTTTTTTATAAGCCTTACACCTAATTTTTGTATGGACGGAATTTAACTGATAAATGTATGAAGTTGTCTTGAAAAACTAAGGGGGCATTCGGTAATGTGTTCATCTCGTGGATGGACTGTTTCGGTTCATGCCATGGGGTGAACATGCAGTTCGGTTGGGCATGGACGGGACCAGTCCACACTATATCGTGACTGGCCCCTATCCACACCCCAAAATATCGACAACATGTATTTATCGTGGAATGGCTCTGTCCATGGTTTATTTTTGATAATATGTTTCACATACACAGTTGAAACCCTACATCATTTTACAGTTAACCTCTCCACCGCCAAAGTGCTTTGTAGCTGTGTTCCTTTGCGAAGGGAGGTTTTCTCCACCGAAGCGCTCCTCCAGGCTTTCTCCACCGTTGGTATGTCATCTTTCTATATTGTTGTTTCTTTCTCCTTTGTTTTTGTTGTTGCTGTTGGTGGGTTTTTGTATGTATTGGTTGGGTTTTCTGTTGCTTTTGGTGGGTTTTCAATTGATTTCTGTTGGGTTTCTGTATGTATTGGTTTTTTGTATTCTGTTGATTTCTATTGGATTTTTGCATGTATTGATTTCATTGCTTTTTCTCACCATCCTTTTTCTTATGAAAAGAATAAGAAACATGCCATAGACTCATGGCAATTCTAATCCAAGACAAGATGATAAGCAAATATTAAGGTCCTCTAAATTCAACAGTGCACATATACCAAAAGCATAGTCGTAATATGCTCTGTGGTGGAAGTTGTAAACTAGCTATTGGTAGTCTAGTTGTCTATCTAAATTCAACTTATCAACCTGGACCAGCAAACTAGTTAGCTTATATGTCAAAAAGTGTGGTGTGGACCTTCAAAACGCCACAATGGGTGTGGACTAGTCCAGCCCACACAATCCAGAACAATTGTGAACTATGGTGTGGTGTGGATTGGTCCCTTCCACAAGGTGTGATATGGATCGATCCACGCCACCCAATTTCTCATCCACACTAAAGAACACCCCAAAGAAAAAGTCGCTTTTAACCATCTTTTTTTTACAATTCAATGCCACTAGGTGCTATATGCATCAAAAAGTAAAAGTCACCCATATATCTAAAAAAATTCATTTTTGTATTTTTCTAATAAGCAACTCTTGTGTGATTTGAGAAAAAGGTTTATCAATTAAACAATTCAACCAAATAATAAATGGGATATCTATCTATATATTAAAATGGAATGTGCCAAGTTGGCACTTTCTTACTTTCTAGTTTCTTCTCAAAAGCACTTGTCTTTTTCTGTTTTTTTTTTTTATTTTGAAATTTTCTAATTTTTAAATAAAATTGAATAAAATAACTCAAATGGCAAATCACCTTTTAAGACTTTTAACTCTCCTCATTAAATGACCATTAATTCTATTCCCATTAACTTTTTTTAATTATCTCTCCTCATTAATTATGTCATTAACACTTTCATTCAATAACTCATGCCACTAGTTCTCTCTCCTCTCCATATCCATAATTAGAAATAAGGTCGAGTGATGGTTTGAATAATTCAACTATTTGAGTCAATAGAAAGTTGAAAACATTAAATAAAACATCATAAAAATTATAATCCATTTATATTGCACTTGGAAATAATAAAACATTAATCAACATAGTAAACATAATTTAGTAAGATACTTAAATAAAATAAAAATAATTGATGATTATTGTTATCGATAATTTTTTTTATTAGTATAGTAAAAATAATTTAATTAATAAAAAGGAATAAGATAAATAAAAAACTAATATCAATTTAAAATTAATGTAGAACTAATACAAAATTATCTAACAATTATTAGTTTTACAATTAATTTAAAACCTACTTAAGTTACATTGAAAAAATAAAAAACATAATATAGTTAATTAAATTGAATAAGAATTAGTAAAAAAAATTAATAAAAAAAGTATTAATTTTAAGTATAGTTTAATTAATTTAAAAAAAAATTAAAAATAGGGAAAACTATAAAAACCTCAAGTTTTCTAACAATCCTATGAAATTCCCTTGCGTTTTGACCTTAACAAAAACCTCCCCTATTGTTTTGAAAGAAGGTGCAAATACCTTCCTTTGTTAACATACTAAATAAAAAATGCTGATGTAATGCATTACTTTTTTAAATACCAAATTTACCCTTATCCTACTTTATTCACATGTAATTTTACTAAAATACCTTAAAAAAGATTTGCTTCCTTTTACTTTACTTGGCCTTTTTATGTTACTACGTCTAGGAAGAATAGGGAGAATTACTCTTTGAACATTGTTTGTAAAAATAAATTAGTGGAGGGTAAATTAAATTGAAATTTTAAATTGTGTACGTTAATGCCTTAACAATGATAAGGGTATTTCAGTAACTTCAATGTCTTTGTTACTTAAAAGCCAAGGGAAATGAGGTATTTTGCACTTTTTTTTTCAAAACTATAGGAGAGGCCTTTGTTAGGGTCAAATAACAAAGGTAGTATATAGATTTAAGAGGAGGATTTTTTTTATAATTTTTCCTAAAAATAATATGAAAATAATAATAAACCAATAAAAATTAGTAAAAAATCAATATTAAGATACAAAAAGTAAATGCTTGAATTAAACTTAAATAAACATCGCTTAATTGAAAATATCATAGAGCTCCGGTCTTAGTTTTACTTATAATGAATCCCATGCATCTTACAAGTCCTGATTAATTTTTCACACTTGAATTAACGTCATTGCTATGAAAAACGATATCAAACACAATATATTAGTTGGTGTTTGGCATCGTTGCTAGGAACAATGCATTGTTTTCTAAGAGAAACAATGCTGGGCATGTGGAATTGCAAGCACCGCTTTCTTATTTTTTTGTTTGGAACCTGATGATGCGCATTTTGACAGCTCCCAACTGGCTAGTGACTTAAATGCTTGGCTGAATAATCCCTACCTGGGAGGTGGCTTGGACGCCTAGCTGAATGGTTCTTACCTAGAAGGTGGCTTGGACGCCTAGCTGAATGGTGACGAGCTGGAAAGGTGACTCTAATGCCTAGCTGAATGGTGACGAGCTGGAGAGGTGGCTTTGATGCTTAGCTGAACGGTGACGAGCTGGAGAGGTGGCTTTGATGCTTAGCTGAATGGTGACGAAGTGGAGAGGTGGCTCTGATGCCTAGCTGAATGGTGACGAGCTGGAGAGGTGTCTTTGATGCCTAGCTGACCAGTGATGAGCTGGAGAGGTGGCTCTGATGCCTAGCTGAATGGTGACGAGCGGGAGAGGTGGCTCTGATGCCTAGCTGAATGGTGACGAGCTGGAAAGGTGGCTCTGATGCCTAGCTGAATGGTGATGAGCTGGAGAGGTGGCTCTGATGCCTAGCTGAACGGTGACGAGCTGGAGAGGTGGCTTTGATGCCTAACTGAATGGTGACGAGCTGGAGAGGTGGCTTTGATGCCTAGCTGAAGGGTGACGAGCTGGAGAGGTGGCTCTGATGCCTAGATGAATGGTGATGAGCTGGAGAGGTGGCTCTAATGCGACCTACAAGGAAACAGTGTCAGAGTGCCCAAGTTGCTTTACTAGGGGTGGGCACTCCGATGCTTAAGTTAGCGAATAAGAGATTTTAAGATAGTAAAATGTGAGAGAGCTGGAGAGTTGCGAGAACTAAAAATTGTGCATGTACCTGGGTCTCAGGGGCTAATGTCCTTATATAGTTGGGCTACCGTGGGTCTCGCGAAACGCTCCCGAAATCCTCGGCCCACGATGTAGAGGTCCGTTCTGCTTTGGAAGGAGGATAGCGTGCCAGTTAATAAGGCTTACCGTTTCCCTCCGATTCGGGCGGGATGAGGATAAGGCCTACGGTTACGCGGCGTGATCCCAAAAGGTTCGGAGACAACTGGCAAGCTTCTAGAAAGGTAGGTCGCTAGGTTGGCGATAGAGGCAGGTCACTAGCTTGGCGATAGAGGCAGGTCGCCAGGTCGGCGGCAGAGGTAGGTCGCCAGGTTGACGATAGAGGCAGGTCTCTAGGTTGGTGGTAGAAGTAGGTCACCAGGTTAGCAGTAGAGGCAGGTCGCCAGGTTGGTAGCAGAAGTAGATCACCAGGTCAGTGGTAGAGGCAGGTCGCCACCTGGGACCCCATTTTGGCTAAGACAAGTTGTCGCCTAGGTGATGCTGGGATGTAGTTCAACTGTTCTGATATGCTATGTGTCATGATGTCAGTGGAGGGCCAAATTTGCCCTCATCAGAACTGATACTTCCACATAGACTATTTTTTGAGAAAACTGCACTGGTTTTGTTTGGTACCAGTGCTGGCAGAAAACGTTTTCAACATGGTTTATATTATCCAACGTCCAAGATGATGCCACATCATTACACCGTTGATAGCAATGCACTGTTTTCTCATAAAACATTGAATTTGACATTACTTTAGACTATACTTTATCGACTTTGAAGGCGTGGTCTAAAGCAATGTTTTTTTTTTTTTGAAAATACAATACCAAACAAGAGAACGTTATTTAAAGCACCATTTTCTCTTATGTGGCACCTACATGGTGCGTCTTTTCAAAATATGACATCGATGCCAAACATCAGAAAAGATATCCGTGGATTGATGCAAAATCCACGGGCAGAATGCGGTTTACTTATCCCTAAAAAAAGATATAATTACTAATTGCCCTGTACTTAATAAGGGATGCTCATAATGTAGTAATTAATTAATTATGTTATAGTTGTGGGTTGTCACAACTGACAGTCAAAAAGAGCTAGAACAGTTGGCCAGAGCAAATTGGGATATTAGAATCCAGAACAGAATTCCAAACTTCCAAACATTAATGCAAAAGAAGAAAGGAACTCCAAACATGAAACACGATTGACCATTCTTTTATTCTGGTAAGAAAGTGACTTATTTTCCACGTCTTTTACACCTAAAAAAATCCACTGTTTTTGAAATGCTAAGATGTGTGCCCATAGATAACGCATCATAATCCGTAACCCCGATCCCACGAATATCCAATATTCAAGTCTTCAAACAATCTTGAATTCTTGATTAGACATGATCGAGCCTAGGTCCCTCCTAATTACTTCACATATCATTATTTTATGATAAAGAAGAAATCCCAAAAGGCAGCTACAAATGTACTCACTGTCCATTCTCCATCCACAATCTTATACATATATAACCTTTCAATAGCACAAAATCACAACCTAATTTGCTCAGCTGTTCGCTGGAGAAAATCAGAAAGCCCCTCTCTGTAAATACTTTTATCTAAGTTTTCCGGCATGGGTTCCGGTCGGTTCGTTCTCCTTTTAGTCTTCTCGAGTCTCATATTTGGCGTCTTTTCACAGCCAGTGCTCAAAATCCTGCCGGAAATCCGAAAATCCGCTAGAGTGGACCCTATCGCCGGTGACCGCAAGATCCGAGTAGACGATGGGATGTTTTGCGACAGTTGGAGGTTCTCGGTCGAGACCAATGACGCCGGGCTCTGGAAGCAGATCCCGGAGAGGTGCGTCAATTTCGTGAAAGAATACGTGACGGGCGATCGTTACGCGTCGGATTCAGTCGTGGTCGCCGAGGATTCGTTATCATTCGCGAAGACAGTTAAGGTGTCGGGGCACGGGAAGGACGTCTGGGTATTCGACATCGATGAAACTTTGCTCTCGAACTTGCCGTATTACGAACTTCACGGTTTCGGGTGAGTGTGGAACGACAGCTCTCTTGCCGTTCGTTGAGTAGAGGAAAACAGTTAGCTTATTGGTGGTGGTTCTCTGCCCTTAGATCCGAAAACCCACTCCTTCACCTCACAATCTTTTTGGCCTTGACCTTACAATTACGTTATCCTTGCTTGCACACCAACTACCACCAAATTATTTCCGCAAAAGACTTTTTTTTGTTTTAATTCAAACCTGGATTGATGGTTCAGGAATCCTTTACTTTCCAGCTGACGTATAGGTCGGGGATTGGCGAATTGCGGAATATATAATTGGATAAAATTTTACTTTTAATAAAAGTATAAGAAAAAATAAAGTATTTTTCAGAAATTTTTTTATTAGTAGCCAGTGCCACTTTGGTCCCCCAAACTTTAAAATGCCGATAATTCATTACCCTAACTTTGAAAGTGTGATAATCCAGTACCTATGCTTTTAACTTACTGTTAATCAGCTGTTAAATGGCATTTGAAAAAGATACAAATGCCCTTTGAATGTCATTTAATTTTCTTTATCAATCATTCAAATATTGACAAAAAATTAACAGTCCCAAATCCTTGGTTCTTCTATTCAAGAAAGTTAGGGTCACTAGAATGTCCACTCAAATGTGACTCCAATTTTCTTGAATGGAAGAGGCAAGGACTTGGGACTGTTAATTTTTTGTCGCTGTTTGGATGATTAATAAAGAAAATTAGATGACATTCAAAGGGCATTTGTGTCTTTTTCTCAAATGCCACTTAACGACTGTTTAATAGCTGGTTAACGGTAGGTACTGGATTGTCACATTGTGAAAATTCAAATACTAAATTTGTCACATTTTAAAGTTTGGGGACCAAAGTGGCACTAGGCTCATAGTACTAATCAGGAATTTTCTTTTTTTTTTTTTTTTTACCCTCACCAAAACCAAAAACCAAGGCAAGAGTCCGTTTTATCATAGTATATATAAATTTTGAAGCTTATCCAGAGATAAGCTCAATTTGCAATTTGAAGCTTAATTTGGGACTTGAAAAAAAAAACATAAATTTTGAAGCTTATCTAGACATAAGCAAGTTCAAATCAGCCCCCACAACGTCCCAGCACATTCCGACCATGTATTGGGAACATCTCATGATGATAATATCGGAAATGATGATGTCATCATTGGAGATGTTCCTAAGGCTTTAAAAACCGACCCAAATTGGAACCATTCTGGTCACTAGTTTTCAGGTTGACATTTCAATAGTTTGATTCGATTGAATGATCCGTTCCAACTTAAAAAATAAAAAAAAATAAAAAATATATAATTAAAATAAAAATGGCCAAAAACCATTGAACAGGTCAACGATTCAACTACCCATGCTAGTGGATTATTGACCAAATCAATGGTTTTTGGCCAAGGATTGGGTTGAATGGTTCGACCGTCCGATCAACGATGATTTGAAAACACTGGTGTGAACTGCTCTCAGGGTTGTGACATTAGTTTGGGTTTGACTCAAACTTGTTCATAGACTGGATAGTTCAATGGATTGGCCTGTTCTTGGTAGAATTTGGATAAGCTTTTAGGTCCATAGGCTCGGGCTTAGGCTTTTTCAAAAATGTTCAGCCCATACCTGAGTTTGACACAATAATATTTTATATAATAAAAATATATAATACATATTTTTTTTACTTCTTTTCTTTTCTTAAACCATAAACCATATTAAGATTAAACTATGTGTTTGAAAAACCAAAAAAAGTAAGAATGAACTCATTTATTGACACTTAGGCACCATTAGGCGTCACATCAGCAAAATAGTGAATAAACGCCTACCATTGGGGGAAGCACTAAAATGAAATTTCCCCCAACGGTGGACATGCACATAAACTGAAGCCTACTTTTACAAGTCCCTATACATATAGATTCATATAATGGAGGAAATGGTGAAGTAGTAGTGCCTATGTGTCAGCATTTATTCAATAAACGCCCACGGTTCCAAATACATGCTATTTCCAGTATTTTTAAATTTTAAAGTTATCTAATATAAATAATATAATTTTATTATTAAATAAAAATAAAAACAATAAACTTCTTGTCCAATTTTATTGATTCGGACTCAAGATTAGACTTAATGGTCAGGCCAATCTCAGGCTCATGCCTGAATATATTCTATCAATATAGAGGCAAAACCTGGCTCGTGATCAGGCCTATCTATAACTATCGTCGGATATTGAAGCAGTAAGAACTAGGACTACAGACTAACTCGGTTCTGACCCAGATCCTAAGGAGTTATAAGTACTGGGCCCATTACCATTTACCAACCCTATCATATTAGGTCAGACCCGAGCGAACCTTTTATGGTAATTTGATGATTAACCTACGCAGTTCCTTGCTATTTGTTGTCAACGTTTGGACTCAGAGGAGAATCCTGGCCTTACGCAGTGTAATTAGGTTGGATTTGTCGAGTCAACCTGGACCAGAGACAGCGTTATTAGATTTCATCTCTAGGAGAATTGCGATTGGTCGTGACCTTGTTATGGGCTTTAGACCTCCATGTAAATGAGTCCTGTGGCCCAAGCCTTTATGGGATTAATTATTGAGCACACTAGGTTTCGTCTTGCAGATCGGAGGAGTTTGACGAAAAGTCATTCGATGAGTGGGTGGAACTGGCGGAAGCGCCGGCTTTACCAGCTAGTCTGAGGCTATACAAGCAACTCCAGCAGCTTGGGTTTACGGTGGTTCTTCTTACGGGACGGACCGAAGCTCAGAGGAACGTCACAGAGAAAAACCTTCTATTCGCCGGGTACAGCAACTGGGAAAGGCTTATCTTACGGTATGCATTTATGTACATCTCTAATTATTCTCTATTTAGGAACATTAAAAATGGTGTGGGTGATTGGCCATCCATTTCTGTTATTGTTGTTTCATATTTGTTGCTCTTAATAGTGATGATATAGGATGGGAATCATGAAACAGGGGACCTTCAGATGAGGGCAAAATTGCGCTGGTCTATAAATCAGAGAAGAGAATGCAATTAGAGGAAGAAGGGTACAGGATTCATGGGAGCTCTGGTGATCAATGGAGCGATCTATTGGGTTTTGCCATGGCGAAACGATCCTTCAAACTCCCAAATCCCATGTACTACATCGCATAAAAAATTTGAAAGAAATAAACCGCTTGGTAGTATTTGTGGTGCAATTCTGCTTATTTATAATTATCTTCATTATAAATTGTTCTGTGTCAATAATCGAGATTTCTTGAAGAAACTTCTCATATTCAACTACGTCTGAATGTCTGATCTCTTTGGGAAGTTGGGAAAATTGGGAGTTCTACACAGGACTTACAAACAAGATTTGGAGTTTGGAATTTGGACAGTGGACACCACCTTTCACCTTTGGTTATCACACTAGTTTTTACATTTGCGGTTTTCAGCCTGAATTTGGCTTACTCTAATCCCACTTCGGACAGGAGACAGGACCCACTTAAATTATGACAAAAGCCTGACCCAAATCTGCCCAAGGTACACCTACTCATACGTGCATTCTACCAAACATCTTATAAAAAATTTTAGTAAATAAATCTGCAATAGTAGTTTCCATATCCATGGTTTTAAGTTGTTCTGAATTTTTTTATAGAAACTGAAAAGAGAATTGAACAAAGTATTTTCTTTAGACCAAATTTTGTATATAGCATTGAAATTAATAGAAATAAATAAAACAATTATAAATTTATTATAGAAAAGTAACAGATGCCAATAACATAAAAATTTATTATTTTTTCCAAAATTCCATTTTCTTAAGAACAAAATATTTCTTATCTTTGGTCTATAATGACTAAATATTCTGAAAACTAAATCCGTTACTAGGCCTACTCATGCATGTAAATAATCTGAAATTATCAATAAAACCACTCCTCACTTGGGTAGAAAAAAAAGATCATTAAACAACAAAATTGTACAAAAGTTTCAAACCAATCAAGGTCAAAAGACACCTCATCACGGCTATGGCATGGGGCCACGGGCTGCCCTAGTAGAAGAATGAGGTCTATACACAAATTGAACAAAAAAAAAAAAAGCTCTTAACACATCAACCATGTCGACCTATTTAATCAAGACCCAAGGAATTGATTCATGTAGCGTAAGGGTGTCAATGGACCGGTTTTGGATTGGACCAATCCAGTTCAAAATATTTATTAGATTGGATTTGATCTGGTCCATCCGTAAGAAATTTATATTGGATTGGGCTGGATTAAGTCAATATCTGGTCCATTGATATAAGATAAGAATATATGTGTCAATGGACCAGGTTTGGTTGAAATTAATCTAAGTCAAAATGAATTTGAACAGATTGAACGGTCTAAACATTGAATTGGACCGGTCTAAATTAGTCCAAAAACATTCATTGAATTGAATTGGACCTGATCCATTTATAATGAACTCACACTGGACTGGATCAGATCGGACAAAATCCAGTCCAATTGACACCCTTAATGTCGCCCTTCTAAAACCTTCAAGACAAAAAAAAAAAAAACACCAGAAATGATAATGATATCCTTCCATTGTTTGGCAAAATTAAAGGGTTAGAAGAGCAAAAAATCCATTTATTCAACAAACTCATCCATCACTAACACAAAGGGAGGGAAGGTTACATAAGGGACTGACGTAAGTCCAGCTCTACTCGTCACACAATTCTCCTTACACCAACCTCATAGTACGTCCCAGCTGCATATTGGGAATATCTTCGATATTTATGTATTGTTATTCATGAAAAAATGTTTCCAACACATGGTGAGATGCATTGTAAGGAGCATCAAACTTGACCTGAGTTAGCTGGTTTTCAATTTATGCCAGTCACCTTTTCAAGTTGGTTCAATTTGGTCATATGTAAACTGATCAAAACCGACCTGACCCTACCTAAATATGGGACGTGTCCACTTCTTTATACAAACCGTAGAACCAGTCATCAAATCGCTGTCATGCTGAAACAAATGCTAGTTTAGAGGCTGTTTTGAACCAACCCGACCAAACTGAGAAATTGACCCAAACCGTTTATATTTAGCTCTGTTTTCACTCATGATCAGTTGGTTTAACTCTCTCTTTCCTTGCCATGGGTTCTGTCATAGCTTTTTTTTTTTTTTTCTTTTGATTAGATTTTTGCGATAACTTCTTAAGTGCGATCTCCCTCCCATCCCCCAACTTCACCAATTAATTGAATTCGTAATTTAATCCTCTAATTGTCAACAAATCAAACCCATTAATCTTAAACAAAATTTCAGTTTTGCCATGAATTTCTGTTTCAATTTCAGTTTAATCCTCCGTTTTTCTTTCTGTTTTAGATTTTTGTTTTCTCCTTGTATCGTAGTTGTACGATACAATACCCATTTCTACTTTTGGATTATATGCTTCACGTCCTGGTGGTCGTATCGTATTCAATGGCGTTTACAGGGTAAGGAGCTGGTATGAGTATGGTCACTGCCATCTCGCCTTGTAGACTTGCGGTGAGATGAAAGAGGATGGAATTTACAGAAAGCACCGGTGCATGTTTTGAAAATTTATTAAATAACACTTGATGACTTGAAGTCATTTTTGGGTAAATTATACGGATCCCGCTGTTGTATAGGGTCTGCGACAAGGCGCCCCACAATATATCCCCGCCGTATATTAAGAACATCTTTCGATGATTACATTATCATTTTTGATATATCATCGATACACGACGGAGATGTGCGGAAGTTATAGGGGCACAGATGTGAATATGTGACGAAAACCCTATATTTTTTTGCGACAAAGACTTCTTGGACTTTGCCCGTTAGACAAAAACCCCCTCTGTTAGCGTTCCGTCAGTTAACTTCCTAAAAGTTTCTTATTCGACTGTTAAATACTTTGTACTGTTCATCGTCTTTCCTCCGCTCCGCTTTCCTTCATGCCATGACAGCAACTAAAAGATTGAGCTTGTTATCACAACCAAACCCATGAGCGATGGAGATCAGTCTCATCAAACCCAGTGATCACTTCTTCAACGAAGTAGCGAGTGGGACTGAATCTCCCTCCCTCCCTCAACAGCAACGACGACGATTTCGCCTCGTCTATACCAGGACCGACATCCAGAATTCCTTCAAGGTAACTGTTGACCCAATTGTTCCTTCAAGGTAACTGTCGATCCAATTGTTTCCCGCCATTAAAAGTCACCAAAGAGCTCGTTAGCTTTTCTTTATTACAGTTTGGTTGTATGAACTGTGAAGGATACAATAACACAGGACTGAGAGCGCGCGCGCGAGAGATTTATGCAGTGGGCTTTGGGTTTCAGCATTACCTCACTCGCCTGTCGCCTATTTTCAACTCTTCCGCCATCACCAGCTATTATGACAATGCCAAGAAAAATGGTCAACTCCATCTATGCTAGCGCTACTCTCAGCGAGTTGGATATGCGACCTGCCCACGTCACCCCTGCTTCCACAACAGTCAGAAAGACCAACTTGACACTCTAGTCGGCTAGACGAGATGCAGTAGTCAATGTACAGAACTGCACCGATTTGGATTCTGCACTAGCAAGGTTCTCTCCATTTTAATTTGAACCAACATATCTATTATATTTTGAGTTCCATTGCTGAGTTGGTTTTATTGTAATTTTCAGAGCATAGTTTTGCCAAGCTCAATGGTTTGCTATGCTAGAACATTGGTTTGTTATGATGATCGGATCGACTCCTTCAGCCGGTCCACCTGCCATTGCAGTACACCTTCAAAAGAGTTCCTCTGTTCTCCGCCATTGGAAGCGCAAGGAAGAGCTAGCAGTGTCTAAGCTCAGAAGCTGCCGGAAAACTTCTCTTGTTTAAGTACTAAACGTAGTAGCATCAAAAAAGCAATTTGAAATCTTCACCATCCGACAATAGCATCAATTGATCTCTCCTTGGTGGAAAGGTCAAAGCAATGTGGAAAGGTCCCACTATATGACACCCCAATCCAGACGAACAGTCCTAATCTTGTTCATCATGTCTTTCACCCTCTCCATTCTTATCTTTGCATTCAAAATGCAACCCTTTTTCTAAAGCGGCTTATTCACTTGCTATTTGCACTTTTGAGAAATTTTAAGTGCTTAGTTAGTCACTACCACACCCGGTAATCCCCCTCTCATTAATCGACGAGAACAGGGGGTGTGAAGAATGATGAGGCCTCATTAGTTAAAGCATGAATAGTGCATCGCCACTTTCACCCACTGATGCTACTATTCATCCCATATTAAACCAGATATGCAAAGAATGACTCAGGTTAATGTCGTTGCTGGTTTAGGCTCTGTTCTTGTGGAAGAAGACGATGAACAGTAGTATGAATTAACTTTGATTGACCTTTGCTGTTACTTTTACAAGTTGTCGTGGTTAATCTGACAGGTTGCTTGAGATTGCAGATGGGTTGCTAGAAAGTGGTCGGTTGTTCTTGGGGGGTCATCCGACGAGATGCGAAAAGTAGAAGACACGAGTTTGAGTATATTGGAAGAGATGAAAAAAGAAGGAATGATCGTTTCGTGGTGTAACAAGGTGGAAATTCTATCTCACCGGTCGGTGGGATGTTTTCTGAAGCACTGTGGGTGGAATTCGACGTTGGAGAGTTTTAAGAGAGAATGAAAAAAAAGGAAAATAAGGAAAGGTTAACGGGGTATTTTGGTAATTTAACGGTCGGAGGGTATTTGTCGTAACATAAAAATCAAGATGAACTTGTAAAAAAAAGTGCAGGGTATATATTTTAATAGGAGAAAATTAACCCAAAGGTTGCATTTGGTAGAGGTGTAAAATCGAACCCAGGTATCAATTTTGCAGATATTTGGTAAATATGTAATTTTAAATTAGTGTAAAATTAGCGAGGGGCGCTCGTGCTAAGCACATGCGAGAAATACAGAATGATTGGAAGAGTAAAAAATGAAAAAAAAAAAAAAATATATATATATATATATATGTGATTATAAAATTAACTAATTTCTTCTATTACAAAAATAATGTTCATGCACAATTCTTCTAATTAACATGGTCCTCTAGAAACTGCAATCATTATTCATTTCACCATCACCCAATCCCTTGAAATGTAAAACATGAATAGATCAAACAATAGAATTGTAGTTGGAAATTGCTAAGGCACATCATAGCAATACAACTCACTCACCCCCCACAAAGTATTCTGATTATGCAAGGTTCTAATGGCCCTATTAACTAGGGTGAGCAAGAAAAACCGAAAAACCGATGAAATAAAAAATTTAGCCAACTAAACCAGTAACTTGTTTTCTGTAATTTTGTTTTAAAAATCAAATTGTTTTCAAACCAGGTTTTGAAATTTGTTTTTGGAACTTACAATTCACATGGGAGAAGTCTCATTTCTTTTTTCAACTTCCCAAGTTAATCTCTCCAACAAGTGGATCACAATGATACAGGTTTCTGCATCGTTACCAGTTTAGCAGAGCAATGACCACCCTACAGAGAACAGGAAACTGCTATACTGGAGAGAGGACAAAAATAAATTACATGTATCCATCTGCAAAAAAATATATATGCTCCAAGCTCTCATCTAAAAAAGCTTAGAGAAATATAGGAAAATACAACAGTGAGGCAACTACCAAGTCCAAACTATCAAGATAAAGAGTAGTAACCGTTAACCAAGATTCTCTATGCAGTGCCTTTAGGTAGCTGAGCAGCTTTTGCAGGTGGATTGAGCTCATCCCAAGCTTCAATCCATGTGACCATGGCATCTTCTAGCTTGGCAAAGTAGGGATCTACTTCCCCAAGCTTAGCCTTGACCTGCTTGGAGAGTTCAACGTAACACATCTGAACAGTGGTGCATTCCTGACTGGAAGAAAGGGATCAGCTCTTCTTGTCAATAAATACCCTTGTATTCCTTCTTAAGGTTCACCAATGGATTGCTTGATTTGCTGTGCCAGATGTAGGGCAGACCAGTTTTGATACCCCATCCCAAGTGGTCACATATCACCTACAAAATCACAAACCAGAGGGACAAAATTTCAACAATTTTCTATGCCAAAAGTTTTCTTTGTATTTATGCCACATTTTGAGCCAATATGAGAAATTCATAACTAATTAGGCAGGAAAACAGACAATTCATACGAGAACAAAGATCTAGCTTCATAGTATCACAATAAAACTCATAAGAAAAAGAAAGAACCGAGAGATGGATTTACCTTAGTGCACCAACCAGCCCACATATCGTCATAGCGCCCAACTGGTTGACCATCACCCATGAGTCCAAAGTACATTGCAGGACCAATCATGTCCCGGTTGAATGCCAGATTCATACCACACAGGGAACAGGGTGCCCTTAGGTACGGTCAGAACCGCATCGACATACCTGATAAAGATAAGAAAATGGTTAACAAACACCAATCATGGAAAGAGGGTACATATCAGGATCTTCTGCCACGCAAAAGACCACCACACCACACCTTGTGTTTCGCTCAAGAGGCTTGACAAGCTGGGTGGGAGCATCATAATCTGGGATTTTGAGCCAAAGGCCATGAGAAACAGCAGTTGGTACACCCTCATGTAGACTGAAAGGATATCCACGGACAAAGTCTGTGCCTTCTTGGTAAGGATCATACAGAGTGTTGAAGAAAAAAAGAGTAGATGGGGAGAGAAGATTTTTTATGTGCTGCTCCAGTGCACTGATCTGTTTGAAAGATGGATCCTTGGCAACCTGTGTATATCCAAGCACAAACACTGAAACACTTGGATAACAAATAAAAGAAGAGAGAAAAAATAGAGAAAATCCAAGCATAAAGATCCTGTAATTGATCCCAAGCATCTATAACATCCAAATTGTGCAATTTAAAGTGGAATTCCATAAAGCATCAATCTCTGTGCACTTTTTGGTGGAGGTGGCTTAAACTATAGGAATTGGTGTTTCATAATGATCCTCTCCACAAGTAGAGGACCCTCTTTTAAATACTCACATCTGTACATTACATTATGAATCCAATAATGAATTTAAAATTGCATAACTAATGCTCTACAGCATCTGGAGAGGGGGAAAACGGTTCTTTCTAAAAGTGAAACCTCAAAACAGAAAAACAAATTAGTCTAGCCCAAAATGCAATTCAAATTGCTGTAGTCAAACCCTTCAAAACACTCAAATCGACATCTTATCTTAAGACAACTACTATAGCCAAATGAATATAACACTTCACAAGGATGATAGAAAAGACAGGAAATCTCT
This sequence comes from Nelumbo nucifera, assembly GCF_055504915.1. Lineage (NCBI taxonomy): Eukaryota > Viridiplantae > Streptophyta > Magnoliopsida > Proteales > Nelumbonaceae > Nelumbo > Nelumbo nucifera. The sequence continues at coordinate 6,323,326 of NC_142654.1, read as the reverse complement.
AATGGAAGAGTACAGATCTTGGAGAATAACAAATAAGCAAAACCCAGAGAAGTTAAATGAAATCCCACTCCACAAAAATCCATTGTCAGAAGTTCCCAAATATTCAAAAAAGATATATGCATGTATACATGAACAGATTATAAAAACCAATCTTGAATGACACTACAGATGATGACATTTTCGCTTCAAAGTAGTTAGCACTATGCAGTAACCGGATCTTTTCTGTTTAACTCCAGAGAAGGCTGCCAGTTATTTATTTAGCTATTAGGGCAAGAGTTGAGGAAAGAAAGAAACTACTATTCACACAATAAATTGAAAAGAAAACATTTTCGTAAAATATTCATAATAAAAATTCAATCTTTCTAGTCACGACATCACATCAACAAGGTTGATTTTGGAAAGTGGATGAAAGCAACCTCATACCTAGTAATACAACAACAGAAAAATTAAGAGTTCAGCCCATAATCAAACTATGACTAAAAGTGAGGACGAAGCGGAGAACATAGTAAACACAAAATTAAGGAGATACAAGACGCAAAGAACAGGACCAGATCTAATATGAATAACTCCAGACAACCCTACAAAACCCAACCAAGAAATATGCACCAATTCACAATAAACAAAACTGTGACAGCAAAAGAGTCATCAAAGCAAATCAAATCAAAATCTGGTCTTCACACTACAAGCAAGAGCATGTGAACTAAATCACATTGAAAAAACCTACCCTTCCCAGAATTTACCAGAAAGAAAATCATCAAACGCCTAAAAGAAACCTCGAGCAGTGATCAAAAACGCGAAAGGGAAACCTCACTGAGGTTTCTCCACCTCGGCGTTCTTCCCCGCAGGCCGCGGCGTCTCCATCTCTGGATTTAACAAAAACATCAATGATGCTTGGAGGTTCGGAAACTTTGGATACTCGTGGGATCAATTCAAAATCTGCTTCCTCTGGTGGTTTGCAAGTTAAGGTGAACGCCCAAGCTCCTCCTAAGATAAACGTGACCTCTGTTGGTCTAACTTCAATGGAGTGCTTGAAGACTGAGGGTGATACACCGTCCTCGCCACCAAGGACATTTATTAATTAGTTACCTGATTGGAGCATGCTTTTTGCAGCCATCACGACAATCTTCTTGGCAGCTGAGAAGCAGTGGACGCTTCTTGATTGGAAGCCAAGACAACTCTTTCAGCTTAGTAAAGAAGAAGAAGATGGATAAAGTTCCTGTTTTTGCCACAGGGAAGAGAAAAGAAGATAAAGAAATAAAAAGAAACGATTGGAAGCCAAGTCTTGGCGAGATTGGAAGCCAAGACTACCGGAGAGATCGAGACCCTGGAGGCTTTGACAGTACTGCAAAGAATGGGGGATCAGCCCGGCGAGATTCATTGTAGGGAGGTCGAGTCGGATGAGACGATTCTCCCTCTCGTTCCAGCACGAGACGCCGACAAACTTGCAAAGGAAACCGACCGAGTTATTGGAAAAAATCCAAGAACTGAGCTTTCCTTGAGGATCACTGAGCGAGTTCTTGACGCCAGCAAGGCACTTCACATCGTCCTCCATAGACGTAGAGGCAAAAATCATGGCGGAGAGGAGGATAAGAAACAGCTGGGATCGATCTCTCGATCTCACCATGGCGGCAACGAGTAGTCGAAGAACAGAAGTATGAGCGGCAAATTGACTTCAGTTATGAAATTAGGAGAGAGAGAGAGAGAATGCGGGTGTGGACTGAGGAGGGAAGTGGAGAAATAGAGTGACACAAAGAGAGGGAGAGCGGGAAGACAGAGGAAAAAAGTGACACGCGTTATGCATGCAAAATGGAGGAGAGAGAAGTGATCATAGCACTTATCTCTCGTGCATTGTTCCTACGTGCAATTCATTGACCTAATGCTAACTACAATAGGATTCCATTTGGCGAAAGGGGAGACCACCCCTTTCGCTTTAATATATATATATATATAAGATTACATTTTACCGTTTAATTACATTGATTATCAATGTAATAAATACATCAAAATTACATTGCTCGCTCGCTCTCTCTCTCTTCTCCTTCTCTCTTCTTCTTCTCCTCTCTGTCTCTCTCGCGCTCTCTCGCTCGCTCTTCTCCATCTCTCTCTTGACGTTCTTCTCCGTCTCTCTCCTGACGTTCTTCTCCGTCTCTCTCCTGACGTTCTTCCCCATACCCTGCGTCTGTCCGCTCCGGCCGTGTAAATGGTTCCGTCGATAGAAACAGCAACGGCGTTTATGGCATCTTCATGCGCTTTCACGGACTCCAAGCAACGGAGATCCGACACCTGCATACTTTCAAGCACTTGTCCTAGGAAACGAGGAAGACTCTTGCTCTCTTCTCCTTCTCTGCTTCTTCTTCTTCTTCTTCCTCTCCGTCTCTTTCTTCCTCTCTCTCGCTCTCTCTGCTCTGCTCTGCTCCAACAACAAGGATAGCATAGGGCACCCACAAGCTAGGGAGGGGGGAGACTAGGGAGTTAATTCACTATTCAAAGAGTTAATGATAAATTAATACTGAAAATGTAGTGCACATAAATGGGAGTTAATTCACTATTCAAAGAGTTAATGTAGTGGCAAATTAATGGGCTGTTCTGTTTCAGTCCCTAGGAATCTAGGATACTATTTACCCAATGTTAAAATAATAATGAAAATGATCAAAACAACACCATTGCAGTTTTGCAGTGCATTTGTATTCCAGTTTCTTGTTCTGGGGATTCTAACTATTCAGCTCAATCTACATGATAACAGCCCAGCATTCAGCCTCTCTTCTCAAGCTGAACCCTACCGGATTCACAGATAACAACCATGCCAATTGCAGCGTTTAGGAGATGTTCAGTGCTATCTCTCTGGTCTGAAACCTGCATCAGACACAAACTATACTGCTTTGAGAAATGGGTCTAATTTTCTTGGTTATTGTCCTCTTGTGTGTCTGTGGGCTGTGGCCTCCTTTACCTTTAGTCTTGTTCTGGTTGGTTCCTCTGGCCAGAAAAGTTTTTCAAAGAAACAGATGGAATCTATGGAGTGGCAAACAGCTAGAGATACCCCTTTTGGTATAGCTAAGGAGGAATGCTGGCAAGCAACGAGATGTTGCAACTCTTGCATCACAGTGGGGCCCATGGAAACCTGACCAGGACATTGAGGTGCTTGCTATTACTGATAAAAAATAGTTAGTTGATTTTTATATTTTTAATTTAAAAATAAATAAACCACATGTATGAGAAAGGGGAGGAAGAGGTGCTTGCAAACATTGAGGTAAAACAATTCTTTGCCTTCCTCTTTCCTCTATATAATATAGGTATAGATTAGTTTGCACTCTCTTTGTCCTTGAACTATGTGCTAGGGGTGCTGGTCAGGCATACTGGTTATTGGGGCATGGCAAAGTGATAATTCTATTACTCAGAATAAAAGTAAAAAGTAAATCAAATCTGAGTTATTAATTAATGCCAACTGTGCTTACCTCAAAATATTGTCCAATTAGAGGCATAATTAACAATATGTCCTTAATATTGTCAAATAATATGGTCCTTTCTAGTGGTGGGATGCTATTCATCCTTGTGGTGACAGTGCCTTATTGGTATGGCTATAGATCTGCAGTTAGCAAATCTGAACCCATTATGATACTCATTCCATATGGACCTCGTTTATAGGCAAATTTTTAGTATTTGACTCCATCTTCAGCAGTAATACCAAAGACATCCTTCCAACCCCCAACAGGTGCAGAAGTTAGTAGGGTGGGATAGGGGCCTAAGTCCTAACCCACCCAGGCTCTGCCTATGTTATATTTACCATAGGCCTAAACCTCTAAATGCCCAAAGGAAGCCAAGTGACTGCAGAACAGCTCTTTATTGGACCATCTGACTTTTTAGCTAAAAGAAGTCCTTGGACAGTCTTCTCCTCCCAAGACCCAAGACCCAAGAGACAACAGGGCAGCTGCATGATTTGATTAGGAAGCTACATGCATGAGAATATGGATTTAAGTCTGAGAGCAGCCACTTAGTGCAAGAAAATGACAAAGGTTGCACTTAATCCACCCTTACCAAGGCCTTGGACAGCCGGGTCCAGCAATAGTTTTTTGAGAGTCTTGAACTGGGGGTAGCCGAGGCTACCCATTATTTGTACTTGTTTTAATTTCATTAAGTAATAAAATTTGCTTCTGTTACTGATAAAAAATGAACAAGGGATTTGGTATTTTAGGCAAGAGATCAAGGAAATCAAATGGATTATCAGAAATATGGAGGTAGCAGTTCATTGGATTTCTGGGTTGGCAAATGGGTTGCCAAACAAGGGGTCACTAGGGACAATTATTCTGGGCTCACTTGTAAAGAAGTAATATTACAAGGGATTAGGTTGGTTAGTCTAGCCTAAAAGCAGGGCAGCTCATACCATCTCTAAATTCTTGTATATGTTATTGATCACAAAAATATAAAAGAAACAAAATAAAGAGGAACCAAAAGAAGGGGTGGAGAACAAGCCCTACAACACAACAAGAAAGAAACACAGAACAGATAACCCTCCACCTATCCAAGCTTTATGCACCAGATGGACTCCTCAGTCCTCACAATCCCACAAAACCACACCCAAATTTACTGCAAAATACCAATCCAGGTTCCTGCAAAGATGGAGCGAAGCCCATCCCTCACACCCTGAATTTATATATACATATATAAAGAAAAAAATCTTATACACAGATCAGTCCAATACCACCAAAAAAAATGAGCCAGGTTCAACCATCAAGAGCTTCTGGCTGATGCCCCTATATTTTCATTTTGTATGCATGCATATGCTTCCTAGTCATTTTGATTTTTTTTTTTTTAATTTTTATCCTTCACTCTTCAACAGTGAAGGCCTTCCACCAAAGAGAACAAAGACCATGAGGATGAATTAATTTAGTCTTATCACAATAAATCTACGCATTTTTTTTTTCTTTTGAGGAAAATTTAACCATATTTCATTAGAAAAAGAAAAGGTACACAAGAGGATGTACAATGCAGGGGGAGAACCCCATAGGTTTACAGAGAAGGAAGCTTGTCACTATGCAGAAACTCCAAGAACACACCACATTTGGCTAGACCATCTGCTATGTGATTTAGTTCCCTAGGAATCCAAGTTAGTCTTGCATTTAAGCAGTCCAGATATGTTTCAGAGAAATGGAGAAAAGTGAAGGGGAATTTTAGATAATAAATCTATTATATATATTACATATATACGCATGTATGTATGGCTATATTACATAATGGTTATGACTTATGAGATAGGTTACGGCATTTTCACACATTTTCTAGATAAAAATTATCAATTTTAAACCTTATAATTTTCATTTCGATATATTAAGTGTATATCTTTTTCCAATTTGGAGGTAGGCTCAACCACCTGGTTGCAATGTGGCATGTCAACCATTTCTGCTATAGCCTCTAATCCAAAGCATTTTTAAACTACTGGTTGAAGTGGTAAATCACATATAACATACCTTCACATAGCCGGGTAAGTAAAGGTTGAAATCTCCCTGCTGCTGCTAATTGATGAACATTATCCTCAATCTTTTCCATCCTCTTCAAGATTTCCTCAGCTAGGTTAGATAAAGAAGGATGCTCCTGATTCCCAGCCACGCTTGAGAGGAGAACTAAGGCTCCTTTCTCTGATGCAATTTTTGCACAATAATCTTCATCACTTGAAAATTCAAGTAATAACTTTACCGCATACTCTCTCTCTTTCTCTGAGCTCCCAATAAGACCGTGAATAGCCAATCTAGTCACACCTTCTTCTAGCATTTTTAGCTTTAAAAAAACTGACTTTATCAGATATTGGCTGCAAGAATGCAAGTATCAGATATTAATTCTGCAACATAATAGATACAGTTTAAATTTCATAAAATTAAGACAAGCACTTCAGCATGGAGAGCAATACAGAGAAACAGTTAAGTGGGTCCCCATGTCATAGGCTCATAGCCTATCTGGAAATGGAGATCTATGCATAAAAGTTATAACTACTGAGGAATCATAGGTATAATTGGATTTGCAATGGCCATGTTTGTCCATGAAATTTGAAAGCAACTGATGCATTTCACTGATCAAAGGGAAAGAGTGAATCTCTCACTATCAGCTTCGACTTTGCAAGTTTCTAATCACTCACCACGGCTATAAAGATCTAGCCCAATTATGGGTATAGGTACTGTTTCTGTTAGTACAGCTCTTATTTTTCAAAACTCAAGACATGTATACTGATAGTGTTTAATTCACTATGTCAATGCCACATTATAATTATATTATGCCAAATTTGCTCAGATTTACTTCAAGGTTCTTCATCATACAATAGTTATACATCTCCAAACAAAAAATGGAAAAGAACACTGTAAGCAGTTTAGTAAAATAGAGAACGAGAAATCATATTAAAAGCACTATTATCAGACTCAGATTAGACCAGACAGACTAGAAATAGGCAGCTAAAATGGTTCTTCAAGTGCCCAGTTCTTAGAAATGTTGTTTTAGGCCTATTTTAATGCAAAAGAGCTTTCAGATAGCTGGAACCATTTAATATTTGTTTTCACATTTTTTGCTTCAGCAAGTAAAGCAGTCAAACCAGATAGTTGGATCATTTGACCAATGATCCAGTAGACAAAACAGTTTTATACCCATTCAGAGTGTGACAGTGTTTATGAAGTATCAACCTATTATGGGCTACCAGCATCAGTATTTTATCATGTTCATATAGGCACACTAAACAAGCTTAAGAATCTGGATCATACATATTGACCTAGTACATAGTAGTTTTTTCTTGTTAATTTAACTGGAGACGGTAAGGGTGAATCTGGGGAGAGAAAGTAGAGAGCTGAAGCATATTTCTCCCTTGATCCTCAGCATAAAGTACGAAATGATCCAAAACTGGCTGTTGTTCCATGTTCTTCTGCTCTAACATAACTTGTTGGTGATCCATTGCCGCTTGAAGCTCTGCAATCTAATTAATTAACCATGACCCACAACAGTTAAATTAACATACGTTTCAATCCAAAGCAAGAAGATTTTTCTACTTTTGTACACTATAATCAGCCCAAAATTGGAGAGTGAAAAGGCTAGCTAGCTGCATTTGGTTGCAGTGCTGTGCATCTTGACAGGTGCAAAATTTGTACCCGGTTCAATGAGTTTGCTTTTTTACTTATTTATGATTTGCATTTCAGGTACTGGTACAGAATTTGCACCAAAATAGGTAAAATGGTTTAACACTGTAGGAGATAGTCACAATCCCGAAGCAATCTTTTTCCAACACTTCTTTTCCTCTCTTTATTGCATGCTCTAACGGCCTGAACTTGAGTTCCCAATGCCTCCAAGTGGTATGAAAATAATTTTATGATTAATTTTAATTATATAGAATATAAAATTTAAGAAAAAATTATATAAATTTATATATATGTATTTATTGTGTTTTAGGTAAATATTATGTAGCGGATTCGGGTTTCACCACCATTACAGGATTTCTCACCCCATTTAAAGGTGATTGTTATCATTTGCAAGAATATAGGACAGTGAGACAGCAACCGAAAGATGCTCGTGAACTGTTTAACCTTCATCATTCATCGCTTCGTAATGTAATAGAACGATGCTTTGGAGTGTTAAAGGAACATTTTCAAATTTTGAACCACATGAAGCCGTACAATATTGACACACAAAGGCGCATAGTCATTGCATGTTGTACACTTCATAATTTTATTCGGCAAGAGACATTACTTGATCAAGAAGATCCATTATTCGGAATATATGAAAATGAAGAAGCTATCAAAGATAGCAACATAGTTGCATCATTAAGCACACAAACACTAAATTTAAGTGTTCGTGATCGAGATGAAACAATGAAAAGGGCAAGGATTGATATTGCTAATCAATTAGCCGATAAACATGGATATCAACAACTTCCAACACATTGATAAATAGATTTAATGAAATTGATAGACATTTTATACTTCTTTATATTACTTATTTTGATGTTATACATTGCTTCTTTTCATTTTTTATATATATTTTTAATGCAACAAGTTATAAAAGTTTCTCAAGTTTTTTTGTCTTTTTTCATATTGTGTTATTGATGTGGGACCCACATGATTCCATGATATGTATTTGCCATCTAAGTGTTGTATGTAGGGGTGCCAATTGGACTGGATTTAGTCCAATTTAATCCAATCCAATTCAATGTCTAGACTATTTAATCTATTCAAATTCGTTTTGATTTAGATTGGTTTCAACCCAAACTCAGTCCATCGACACCTATATTCTTACCTTATATCAGTGGACTAGATATTGGCTTAATCCAACCCAATCCAATATGAATTTTTATTACAGACAGATTGAATGGTCCAATCCAATCTAATAAATATTTTGGACCGGATTGGTCCAATCCAATATGTCTTGTTGGTTTGTCCAATTCGTTTAAATTTATTTTGGATTGCATGGGAGCCAATCCAAAACTGGTCCATGGACACCCTTATTAGAGGTGTAAATCGGGATGTACCGCCTATGGCCCGGCATATATAAGCAATTGTATACACCAAAATTCATATAAAATTAGAATATTAAGTTTTTTTTTAGTTTTTTTAAATAAATAGCTTTGGCCCAATCCATGGCCCGATCTGGCACATGGGCCAATCCGACCTGCAACATGACACGGGCCTACATGGGCTTGGGCCATGGGGCGTGCCGGGCCGACTCCCAAGTTTTCCCAAGGGAAGGCGGCACAGCACAATGCGCACTAATTGTTGCGTTTTAAAACCTTGAACCCACCTAGGCTAGGGTCGTTACCATTCTGCATGGGAGAAAAGTTGTATGGTGCCCTTTGAAATAAGGTCATGTTTGAACCAATGTCATTTCTTCATAGGTATTTCTTGAGAAAAGGGTATTGCAATTTTTTCAAAGAAAATGGTGTTACATTGGCATGCTGATTTTTTTGGAAAATGTTTTTTTTTTTTTAATTTTTTTGTCTGGAACTGTTGGTTGCTGGCACATAGGTTGTGCTTGGTTTGAAGGAAAAAGTAGGGAAAGCTTTACAAACCTACATTTGTAAAGGTTTGTAAACCAAACATAGTAATAGTATTTTCCAATGCCACCTTTCCTTTCCCTACCTTTTCCTTCAAACCAAACATAGTAATAGTGTTTTCCAATGCCACGCCAGCATATTGCTAAAGAACAAAAAAAAATACCGAAAGGATCCTTTTCTCATATCATATCTTTATCAATTTTCAAGACGTGGTCTTAAAAAATGTTTCTGAGACAAACATATAACCTAACATTAGATGGTCTGAAATAGAGGTATAAATTGAGTTGTGTTGGGTTAGCATGACACGGTTCATGGACAGTTCGTACCGTGCCGGATCACGGGCTGAGCTGGGCCATGCTTCCCTCCCTTGAGATATATTTTCTTAAAGAAATTGAAAAAAAATAATAAAAATTTTAAAATGGGTTTTGCTAGGCCGTGCCTATATGTTGGAAATCACCGCCCCACAATACATCTCCGCTGTGTATTGGGAACATCTCCCGATGATGTTATCATGGGGACTGGTACTATTATCCGGAGATGTTACCAATACACGGCGAGAATATGCTACTCTACACGCTGGCCACGGATGGCACGGCGTGTCAGTCCATAGACTTGAAAACCCAAGCTGGCACGACCGTACGGGTCGTGTTTCATGTCGTGGCCGACGTGGCCCGCGTTCCGTCATGCCGCCCGCACGGCCCGAACCTCTAATATGAAAAACCGGATTTCATTTGTGGTGGTGATGTGGCGGTCTTTTTGAAGAAGGCATCAGTTCCGAACACTGCCACACTGGCCAAGTGTAATGGAAGGTCAACCCGCTCAGCTGTTGCAAGAAAATAGAAATACTCTAAAAACCTGATATTGGCAGTTTTGGCATCACTGTATCAACATTCGGCAGTCCATATAGGTAATCCATCATCTTCATTAGGAATTTACTGTTTAGGACTAATTAATTGAGATCATTGAAATTTGTGTGTATTGTGGGTAGACGTGGGCAGGAGATCCGGACTCCGGAGTCGTGTGTTACAGATGAAGAGGTAGCTTCATTTACTGGTATTTAACAACTTAATAATGCTACAACCGGAATCCCAGAATCAGCCAATGGAAGACAAATAAATCCTTACTTTTATCCTTTTGGTCTTTTCATACATCTTGATTCTTATCTATACAAAATAGGGAAACAAACAATAATCCATTCAGAAATCAGGATACTGAATTCATTACTGAATTCATTCATGTAAAAAATAAATGCCTGAAGCTCTGGTTCATAAGTCATAACTACCCTCATTAAATGAAACAAACACCGACTCTGTGATACAGAGATGTAATGGTCCCCCCCCCTCCCCTCCCTCTCTCTCTCTCTCTCTCTCTCTCATGGATGAGAGTTGGAAGGAGCTAACTTGTAAGAAGAAGTGCTAGGATTGACCTGTGGTGTCTGATCTATTGAACCACAGACCAGGGGCCTTGGTGAAGGGATCCTCAGACAACTCAACCCATCTCCGGGTATCACAGAACACTCTGGTTGAGGCCTCTGCATATTCTTTCCAGGAATGCAGTTCCCTGAGAAATCAAACCCCACGTTCCTGAAGAACAACTTGGTGCATTCCTGGCTAAATCCAGAAAAGAAATTGTGAGAAACAGTAAGATTAAGAAGACTCCTCAGAGAACAAACCAGGTCAGGTAGATCCCCGGATAGCTGGTTATGAGCAATATTGAGAACCTCAATTTCATTCAAGCAGGATATCGAGTCCGGCAAATGACCCGTCAACGAATTGAAGCTCACGTCCATGACTTCCACTTGCGTCAGAAACCCCACTCCCTCAGGAATGCAACCTGTTAACTGGTTGTTGAGGAACAACACCTCCTTCAGTGCAGTACCCATGTAACCAAAACTGGGAGGGATGTTTCCACTGAACTTGTTATTTGCTAAATTTATCACAGAAGCTGGTGAGTTCCCAAAATTTGAAGGAATCTGGCCCTCAAACTGGTTGTTGTTGAGGAAGATGGCGTCCAGTCTCTTGTTGAAAAGCTCTTCCGGGATGGGACCTGAGAAGTAGTTGAATCTTAGGTCCAAGTAAATGAGGTTTGGAATGAGAAGAGTGACCGTAGGGAAGGGACCAGAGAAGTGGTTGTTACTGAGGTCCAACTCTGTGAGAGATGAGAGATCTCCGAAGGCATCTGGAACTGTACCCGTGAATCTGTTACTGTTAAGGTGAAGGAGAGTGAGGTCTGAGAGGAGGGAGAGTTCCTTGACTAGAGTGCCTTGGAGGTTGGCATGGTTGAGATCTATTCCTGCAACAACAAGCCCCGGTGCTCCGGACATTTCTTCTTGAGGATCCACACAGAAAACCCCTTTATAAGAACAGACATTGTTTCCAACCCAACTGTGTAGAATGCCAAGTGGATCATCTGTTATTGCAGATTTCCAGGCTTGAAGGGCTGTGTAAGCGTTGCTTAGCCTTGAATTTGGAGACCCAGATGGTGTGCGAGGGTTGATTCCTCCACCAACCCAAACACTTCCGCCCCCGCCCCTACCTCCGCCAATACTCACACCACCACCAACAGTAAAAGCAGTTTTCGATGGAATGATTTGGAGGAGGATAAGAGCCAGAAACCAGCTCCTCCCCATCTTAGAGGAAGAATGTAACCCGGGATTCAAGAGATTTTTGTTTGTAAGGTATACAAATAGTATTGAAGCACCGAAGAAGGGAAATGGTGGGGTTGGTAGGTTCTGAAATCTGGATCTATGTATCTTCTTGATAGATCCGCAATCAACAGAAAAACAAGCGCATATGATGTAATTGAACAAAATTGATACCTCTAAGTTAGCCCACACAGGCACATGCACAGAGGGTATGTTTGGTCGACCTGTAAACCCCAACTACGGTACCAACCATAACCCAAGTTCTTCAAGGAGCAAGACAATTTCTTTAGGGGCACGCGGCCAAACACACCCTACATCTGCACAGGGAATTTACTGTTCATGGGTTTCGCCAGATAAGCTTTGAAAATGTTGGGACAAGGGTGGATTGTCCAGATAAACAAAGGGTCCATTTGTCTCACGCAAATTCTTTAAAATTTAATTCAATTGCAAATATAATAGAGAAAGCGGGTTAACTATTTAATCTCAAATGGAGGCAAAGCTACAAAGGTGGTTTATATTCTTTAGAATTTGGATGGCTCTCTTTTGACAAGTCTTTTAAAGTAGATCTTTCAAAAAGAAGATACGTTGAACTTTTAGGGTTTGTGCTGTTTGGTTTATGTCATAGTGTATCAGGCTGTTAAATTAAAACAGCTGTGAAGGCTATTTTCAGCATAGAAAGACCAAAATCTTTATTTGAAGTTTTCCTATGTAACATCAAACGGAAAAGACTATTTTTTAGTCTTTTGAGCTTTTAGCAAACTAATAGATACACTGAAAACATGCGCCAAACACCACCTAAGTACTTAACCAAGAAGGCAAGAACTATTGTCTAATTGCTGAATGGACAGTTGGAGTTGGAGGGCCACAAAAGCTGTGTCCTCCTTGGACAGTTGGACATGGATTGAGACCGTTAGTACAGGGGGGATTCACGTAATGCATTTAGGATTATTAATTTAAGGAATAACAGAAACTTTGGTGGATTGTATTTGTGCTTGTGCCATTTCTGAGCAAAGAGTCTACCGCTAAAGCTGGGTCTGGGCAAACCTGTGCCCACACTGTTCCTAACGGAGATATTTTCAATGCAAGGCAGTAAAGGCTGTTGGGACGGGTTTCTCATCGTTTGCTCGAAAGCACTGTTGAATAACTTTGCAAGCAGACATGCTTTTTTCTTTATGAAAAATATGCACTCTCTAGACATGCTTTTTTCTTTATAAAAAATATGCACTCTCTAGATGTCACGGTGAGGTAGGAACTCTGTATGGATTCATTAAAAAACAAAAGTATCAAAGGTAGTGCTTCCAAACGAATGAGAAGCAAATTCTAACTCTATTCAGCAATCGTTGTGAAGAAACACCTGGGCTCAGTCTAGATTCACTACAAAAGAAAAATTAGTAGAGACAGTGCTTCCAAACAAACCACAAAAAGATCCCCAGACAGTTGTTATGAAGAATCACCTTGACTAATCTGCAATTGGCTTTATTTTGGTCTTTAATTGATCTCTTAATTAACGTTCTATAATTTTGTCATTAGTGGAAGATCAAATGATGAGGAATTAATGAATTTGGCGGCTAGTTGAATGCCAAAAATTATTAATCTTAAACATTATGACTGAACAATTGAGGAAAAATCATTTTACCATCTCCTTTATATTTAATCAAACTTATGTTCTCCTTCAGTTGCAACAAGATACGAGCAAATCTAGAATTTAAAAGAACTAAATCAACATGGTAGAGCAATGAATGATTATGATTTATTAATTGAAAGGATTCTTGAAACATTAATGGTAGAAGTTGAGACAACTGTCATCATGTCATGGAATTAATAGAAAGAGCAGTAGGCATGGAATATGAAATTAAGGGGGCACTCTTTTTTTAGATTTTGAGAGGGGGGAAGTTACGTGGGAATCAGATAAGTTTATTTTTCTTGGTATCACTTACCTAGATAATTGATACATATCTCGTATGTGGATAAATAACTTTCCCACCTTGGGGTAAGGGGCAAAAATGCTCATTGTAATAATGGATTTTTATGAATAAAATAGTCATTGTCTTATTTACATAGGAAATAAAAGAATATGAGTAAATGTACTTATTTAGATAAATTTTTCCTGAAAAATAATTATCTGAATAAATGCATTTATTCGAGTAAATAACTTACGGAAATGCTAACAGAGCCTAAAAAGGAAGATGAACTTAATTGGGGCTTTCGACCAGTCAATTCTGAATTCTGATGCTGTGTTGTGTGCATGTGTAAGGAGATGTAGCCAAAAGCTGATCAATAAGTAAATGGAATACAAACTAAAATGATGGAGGCCCATCTCATCCCTAGGGGCGGCAACTCCTAGGATAAGGATAAGTTAACTAAGATCCAAGAATTCAAGATAAGCAAGGGATCCAAGAATCCAAGATTAGCAAGACTCTTCCAAGATTAGCAGGATAATGCAAGACTCTTCCAAGATTATCAAGAAAGACTCCAAGAAGCATCAAGATTAGCAAGATAATCCAAGATCCATGCATCTAGGGAGATTGGACGGTGGAGATCAACTAAGGAGAGTTCGATCCTATCAAATTAGATATTTAGATCTATCCTAGTTATTATTTCCTAGTTCTTGTACAATTTCCAAATGTATTATAAATACTGCTATTTTTCCAAAGTTATTCATCAATTCATACTTCAGATTTTCTTGAGTTCTCTTCTTTGAGTTTTCGCCACCTTTTCTCTCTCCTAGAGAAATCGGTGTTATTCGCTAGGTGCTAGCGAACGCCCGGTGCTTGCATAGCCAGCTCCGGTGCTCATTGCTTCCACGTTGCGTCAGGTGGTATCAGAGCAGGGAATTCGCCCAGTCATGTCCAACCCAGACGGTAGCAGTCGCAACCCACCCCGTGACGGAGATCAGGGGTTTCCAGCTGTTTGGAGAGCAATCGAAGAACAGCGTACATCCACATGTAACATCGAGCAGCAGTTGGCAGAGATGGCTGAACAACTGCGAACCTTGTTACGGGAGGTTGTCCCACGGAATCGGGAAAATCCACAACAGATCGAAGGAGACAACCACGACAGACCACCCGTCGCTACTGCGTCCCGACATCCAGTTCTTGACGACGACAGTGATGATGATTTCGAATTTGGTGGGGTTCCAGTTCTTCCCGGCAACGACAGAAACGGTAGGAATTGACACAATTAAGGTAATTTCAATCCCCGTAGGAATAATGATGAATTTAAACTCAAGGTAGATATTCCTACTTTTAGTGGAGATCTTGGTATAGAGGGACTTCTAGATTGGATCACAGAAGTCGATAGGTTCTTTGATTACATGGAGATACCAGAGGAACGAAGGGTAAAACTGGTAGCTTTTCGATTAAAGGGAGGCACATCTGTTTGGTGGGAACGGATGAGAGAGACCCGGATGAGAGAAGGAAGGGGTCCTGTTCGAACTTGGAGGCGCATGAAACAATTAATAAGAGGTAGATTTTTACCTCTTGACTATGAACAATATATGTTTGAATCTTATCAGAGGTGTGCGCAGGGTTCTCGTAGTGTTAACGAATATATATCTGAATTTTTGAGATTAGCTAAAAGAAACCAATTATCTGAAAGTGATAACCAGCAGGCAGCCCATTATCTAAGCGGTTTGAGACCGTCTATCAGAGACAAAATTGGTGTACAAATGGTTCTTAGTGTGCAGGAAGCAAGGAACTTAGCCTTAAAAGCAGAATTAATATTCCAAGACAAGGCACGCAGTGATAATTATCGCCGGTCCCGGTACAGCGGGAGCGACAATAGACCGGCAACTGTCGATAGGAACAAATCAGTCCCGGCAGTACAACCTTCTCACCCGGCAGGTACAAGTAACGCCAGTAAGGTTACTACAGGAGGACATACTCGAGGTAACCCTTCCAATCCTCCTAAACCCAGTAACCCTTATGCAAGGCCTGCTCCTATTAAATGTTTTAAATGTAATGAGGTTGGACATAGATCCAGTGACTGTCCCAGGAGGAAGGCAGTTAATATGGTAGAAAGAGAGGAGGAAGAAGATATTGAGGAAGAAGTATATTGTGAACCTGATGGGGAGGATGAAGAGGGTCCATATGAACATGAGGAGTATACTTGTGTGGTAAGAAAATTAATGTTGTCCCAGAAAAATAAGGATACTTCTCAAAGGCATAGATTATTTCGTACCAAATGTACTGTCAAGGGAAAATTATTTAATTTAAATATTGACAGTGGTAGCCAGGAAAATATTATTTGCAGGGATGTCATCCAACAATTACAGTTGATTCCTGAAAAACATCCCAACCCATACACAATTGGGTGGATCAAGGAAGGAGGCGGAGTACGAGTGGAAGAACGCTACAAGGTACCTTTTTCAATTGGTAAGTACCATGATGAGGCATATTGTGAAATTGTAGATATGGATGCTTGCCATATTTTGTTAGGGAGGCCTTGACAATTTGATACAGATGCAAGGCACATGGGTAGGAAGAATACCTACCAACTTGAAAAAGAAGGTACACGTTATACTTTGTTACCCATAGCAAAAAAAAATATTACAAATACTCCAACGGCACATGAAAAGAATTTCCTTACCATCACCCATCATCATGATGAATTTGTTAACGAATGTAAGGATACTCATGAGATACATTTGTTAGTAGTAAAAAGAGAAGATGTTAGTGATGAAAATACGATTCTAGCTAAAATACAGGGACTACTGGATGAATTTAATGATGTAGTTCCAGAGGAGTTACCAAATGAACTCCATCCCATGAGAGATATACAACACCATATTGATTTTGTCCCAGGTGCTAGTCTACCTAACCTCCCAAATTACAAGATGAGTCCCAAGGAGAATGAAATCTTACGGGAAAAGGTAGAAGAATTATTGAAAAAGGGACACATTCAAATCAGCATGAGTCCTTGTGTAGTACCTGCCTTATTAACACCTAAGAAAGTTGGCAGTTGGAGAATGTGTGTCGACAGCAGGGCCATTAACAAGATCACCATTGGGTACAAATTTCCCATTCCTAGGCTGGACGACATGCTGGACCAACTAAGCGGAGCTGTAGTTTTCTCAAAAATAGATCTCAGGAGTGGATATCATCAAATCAGGATCCATCCCGGAGATGAATGGAAGACAGCCTTCAAGACTAGAAATGGCTTGTTCGAATGGTTAGTCATGCCCTTTGGACTAACCAATGCACCCAGCACTTTTATGAGGCTAATGAACCAGGTATTGCGCCTCTTCATTGGTAAATTTGTGATAATCTATTTTGATGATATTTTGATATACAACAAATCTATCACTGAGCATGTGGGACATATTAGGGAGGTCCTGAAAACATTGAGGGAAAATAAATTATATGCTAATTTGAAGAAATGCATCTTTATGAATGATACTTTATTATTCCTGGGATTTATTATAAGCAAGGATGGTGTGAAAGTAGATGAGGAAAAGGTGAAAGCCATTAGGGAGTGGCCGACCCCATCCACTGTCACAGATGTCAGGTGATTTCATGGGTTGGCAACCTTCTATAGGCGCTTTATTAAGAATTTTAGTAGTATCATGGCTCCCATTATTGAATGCTTGAAAAAGGGTAAATTTCATTGGGGAGAAGAACAAGAGCAAAGTTTTGCTCTCATAAAAGAAAAGTTATGTACTGCTCCTGTTCTTGCCTTGCCAGATTTTAATAAATTATTTGAAGTTGAATGTGACGCCAGTGGAGTTGGCATAGGGGCTGTATTGTCCCAAGAGAAAAGACCCATTGCTTTCTTTAGTGAAAAATTATGTGAAGCCAGGAGAAAGTGGTTTACTTACGACAAGGAGTTTTATGCTGTGGTTAGAGCCCTGAAAACATGGAAACACTATTTAATTGCAAAGGAATTTGTTCTCTACACTGACCATCAAGCCCTAAAATATCTTAGTGGGCAAAAGCAATTAAGAAGTGATTTACATGCCAGATGGTCTGCTTTCCTAGACAAGCTCCCATATAAAATTGTGTATAAGACAGGACAGCAAAATAAAGTGGCTGATGCACTTAGCAGGCGTGTAGCTCTCATCAAGACCCTCAGCGTTGAGATTGTGGGTTTTGAGTGCCTAAAGGACTTATATGCCCAGGATGGAGACTTCCAACAGGTATGGGAGAAATGTGTGACTAACCAGCCAGCAGAGGACTTCTTTATTTATGATGGGTTCCTTATGAAAGGGGAACAGCTGCGTATTCCTCGCACCTCCCTCCGCGAAAAGATCATCAGGGATTTGCATGGAGGTGGATTAGCAGGACACTTGGGAAGGGACAAAACAGTAGAAGCCGTTAAGGGGCGATATTACTGGCTGAAATTAAGAAGGGACGTGTCTATCATCGTAAGCAGTTGCTATGTTTGTCAAACAACTAAGGGACAAACCCAGAACACAGGTCTCTACATGCCCCTACCCGTTCCTATTACTATATGGGAAGACTTGTCTATGGATTTTGTGCTAGGCTTGCCAAAGACCCAGAGGAACAAGGACTCCGTCTTCGTGGTGGTTGATAGGTTCTCAAAAATGATTCACTTCCTCCCATGCAAAAAAACAGCAGATGCATCCACAACAACTAAATTATTTTTCAGGGAGATTGTTCGCTTACATGGGGTACCCAAGACCATCACTTCAGATCGTGACACACGGTTCCTCAGTCACTTTTGGATGACCCTGTGGAGGATGTTTGATTCATCACTTAATTTCAGCAGTACAGCCCATCCGCAGACAGATGGACAAACAAAAGTGGTAAACCGGACCTTAGGGAATTTAATCCGCAGCATATGCCGGGAAAGGCCAAAACAGTGGGACTTCGCCATTGCCCAGGCTGAGTTCGCCTATAACAATGCAGTGCATAGTTCTACAGGCAGATCCCCATTCTCCATCGTATACATGAAGGTCCCTAACCATGCACTGGACTTAGTGAAGCTACCCAGAGTACCCAACGCAAATATCTCAGCAGAACAGATGGTAGAACAAATCCAGTCCGTCCAAGAAGCCGTGAAGTAGAAGCTAGAGCAATCCAACGCCAAGTACAAGATGGCCGCAGACAGGCACTGCCGACCTCAAGTGTTTGATGTAGGTGATGAGGTTATGGTCTTCTTAAGGAAGGAACGGATTCCCGTAGGTACTTACAATAAGTTGAAGCCTCGGAAGTATGGTCCATATAAGATCGTGAAGAAGATTAATGACAATGCCTATGTAGTAGATTTGCTAGATCATATGGGTATGTCCAGGACCTTCAACATTGCTGACCTTCATCGGTACCTGCCGGAAATAACACTCGCCTACCCTAGTCACGACTCGGGGTCGAGTTCTCTCCAAGTGGGGGAGAATGATGGAGGCCCATTACAAGGCCTACCGCTCCTAGGATAAGGATAAGTTAACTAAGATCCAAGAATTCAAGATAAGCAAGGGATCCAAGAATCTAAGATTAGCAAGACTCTTCCAAGATTATCAAGAAAGACTCCAAGAAGCATCAAGATTAGCAAGATAATCCAAGATCCATGCATCTAGGGAGATCGGACGGTGGAGATTAACTAAGGAGAGTTCGATCCTATCAAGTTAGATATTTAGATCTATCCTAGTTATTATTTCCTAGTTCTTTTACAATTTCCAAATGTATTATAAATACTGTTATTTTCCCAAAGTTATTCATCAATTTATACTTCAGATTTTCAGATTTTCTTGAGTTCTCTTCTTTGAGTTTTCGCCACCTTTTCTCTCTCCTAGAGAAATCGGTGTTATTCGCTAGGTGCTAGCGAATGCCCGGTGCTTGCATAGCCAGCTCCGGTTCTCATTGCTTCCATGCTGCGTCAAAATTAAAGGGACTGAACAAATGGATTGACCAATGACCGTAGAAAATATAAAATTAGAAAACAAATGAGGCTATAAATCTATAGAAGCATTTACATATTTATTGCAATGTGTATCTGTATGTGGCCCCTGCTTTAAGTAGGTAAGTTTTAATAAAAGCCATGTCCGATGCATTAAGAAGCCAACTTGCTAGCTAGTGAAGTCGGTGTTAAGGAGTTGAGTCATTCTAATGATCTGGGAATGCCCTGCCCTGCTGCTTGCCTTCAACCTTCAACTACTTGAAGCAGATGTAACTCGCAATAACACCCTCATGTTCATTGTTATCCCTGTGCACATGGAAAGAATACTTGGAGAGTGAGCTTTCTATTCAGATAGCGATGGCATTATTGGCACCACCACCGATTTCACTGTGCTAACCAAACAATAATTAATATGATGATGAAGTCACCCTGATGTATGCACTTCATCATTCGGCAATTAAATCGATCTGTATTTGTACTAGTAACTCTGATTAGTACATTTTTATATTCAAAATCTTTCTGCGTTCTGCTTTTAATTCCTGTTTCATCTCAACAATTATCAAACACCTGCAGACTGAAGTTGTAGGTTTCAGCTTCCAAGTATATATGGCCACAACCCACAAGTATTTGTGGTTTTTTGTTTTATTTCTTCTATCCAACTCTGAGTAAGTAGTGGGACTGGGGACTGGGGAGTGCTCAGTATGATTGTTCATATTTTCCTTTCAACAGAAAGAAAACGAAAGAAAAGAAAAAAAAAAAGTTCATGTGGTCTCACTCTGATGAAGCCGATATCATTATATCATCAGCTTGAACTCCAACATTGTCTGATCGCATGTCTTGTGTCAGCACTATGCACAGGACAGGCCCTTGTCTCAGACCGGATCTAGAACATCTCACGTACTTATTAATTATTATTCACGAGAGATATTCTTAATGTACGGTGATGTGACTGTGAGGCGCTAATTTGTGAGAAGGAGATCCCGCTTCGTCTCAAAGAGTATGAAGAAGCTAGACTCTCAAGTTCCTCTCAGTCTCAATGTCCCTTCATCTCCCATCATCCAATCTATTCGTTTTCTATAGAAAAAATAAAAAGGTTTGGTCGTCATATGAAAAGAAATGATGCTAGTAATTCATGAGGACTGATTTATCTGGTGTACAAAAGATGGACTATTTTTTTCTGATTCATGAGGACTGAGTTACAAAGTGGTTCGGTGGGCATTAATGATGTCCCCCACTCTTTCACTACTTTCATGCTGTAGAATATCATGATGATTCCTCCCCCTTCAAACTCCACACCATGGTTCTTAAAACCGATCCAGTGATCGAATCGGCCAGGGGTCTGGTTATCGGTTTTAACAGTTCGATTGTTCGATTTAAATGGTTGACCCGTTCTGATAAAAAAAATAAAACATTTTCAAAAAATTAAAATAATTTGAAAAACGGTCAAAACCATTCAAACGGTTCAAATGGTTAATCGGCCGATTCAGCGGTTTTCTGACTAAAATCAACGGTTTTGGGGAAAAATGGAACCGATCAAGTGACCAGTTCCCGGTTTTTCCGATCTGACCGTTTGATTCGGTCTGATTTTGAAAACCATGCTCCACACTCCACAAGATTTAGATTCTACTTCTTTTTTTTTTTAACTAGTCAAATTTAAAAAAAAAAAGAAAAATTTAATTAATAATCATGAGAGATGTGTGGCCACCATTATCAATTTTTCACAACCCTAACAATATTAAACCCTAGTATTTATATTGGCAAACTAGGGTTTAATATTGTTGATGTCCTGATTCAATTCCAATTAGTCAAAATGCCCCCATGATCATTATATGGACAAATTTTCCACAACGTCCCCGAATACTTTTCGAAATTGGCAGTTTAGTTTAGTTTGATCTGGCCTTAAAATGGTTTAATTTGGTTTGATTTGGTCTGAAATGGGCCATTGCAATTCCAACTATTTGGTTGAATGGAATCAGAATCCTAATCCCATTCTTGGTGGAATGGCATTCTTCCACTTGAAGGAATGGTCATTCTATCTTCTAATGAAATCCCATTCCACCTAATTCCAATTCTCATTTTGATTCCTGTCTAAACCAAACAAACTATAGGGAGAAATCATTCCGATTATGATTCCAAGGGATTTTGATTTTGATTCCAATTCCAATTCCAACTATGAACCAAATGGGTACTTAGTGTATTGGTTACTCTCAAAATCTGTATGTCTCATTTGATACGCATTGACACATTTCAATATTTTGAACATTGGTTTATTGGTAACCGAATACTAATAAATTGCAAATCATTCATTTTCCTTCAACAAATAAGAAAGACAATTGTTCTGCTCATGTAGTGGTTAGATTTGATATGTCTTCTTATAATATGATTTGGGGTGTGTATTTGATTTATTTGGTTGAAAACCAAACTGAACAAATTAAAATAACCAAAATCGAAACAACCAAACAGCAATTTTTAGTTTGATTTTTCAGTTAGGCAAATTGTCTAAAACTCACAATGAGTTTTCGACATTTCTCTTAAACTCACAACAACTTTTCAAAATGTCTAAAACTCACTATGCCAGTAAGTTTTTATTTTCCAAAACTCACCTTCCGCTAGTACACCATTAATGCTTCTTAACAGAGGTGTTCATATCAGCATAAATAACAATTTTCATGACCAAATTACCCTTGAATGGTGAGTTAGAGAAAAAATGGTCTTTTTCAGTTTTCGATTTTCTTGTTTTTTTTTTTTTGCTTTTTTAGTGTTTTGTTATAATTTCCAATGTTTTTTATAATTTTTGTTTTTTTTTTTTACATTTTTCTATTTTCTACAATCTATAAATTTTCTTGTATTTTTTGTTATTTACTTGTAATTTCTGTGTTTTCCTATAATTTTTTGGTGTTTTTTCTACAATTTTTATTTTCTGATTTTGTTTTACATTTTTTATAGTTTCTATAATTTGAAAATATTTTTTTTTATTTTGTTTGCAATTTTTATAATTTTTTATATATTTTGTAATTTCTATTTTTTATGTATTTTATATTTGAAAATATTTTTTTGAACTTTTCCTTTTTCATGTCTAAATATTAAAATGCTAATATATTAACACCCATTAATTTATTTTGTATATGTTTTATTTTTTTTATAAAGGTTAAAATGGTAATATATTAACACCCATTTGTTTGTTTAACGTCAGTTAGTGACATGGTGAGTTTTAGACATTTTGAAAAGTTGTGATGATTTTAAGAGAAATGCTGAAAACTCAGGGTAAGTTTTAGACAATTTCTCTTTCGGTTAAAACCAAATTTTATATAATACGCATCATATAAATAATATAATATAATATAATATAGGACTTTTACAAAATGAATAATCAAATTTGATCATTTGACAAAATCAGTTATGTTTTTAAAATAATGACAAAAACAGTGAGCATGACAAGAAAATAAATTTTTGACCAAATTGTCCCTTTTATAAATTTACAAAAGGGAGGATGGAAGTTACTGTTCATCTTCCTCCCGAAAACTAAAAAAAGAAAACAGTAAGAAAGATGCTCTGAGTGGCTGGTATCTTGTGCGGGGTGCTGGTAAATCCTAGAGTGGCCGGTATCTTGGTTTCGGTCGTCGAATCGAATGGATGATTTCACTCACAGTCACAGGTCATAACACGAATGGATTTCCCAATTCCTGATTGTGATGGCAAAGCAGGTTAAAGAGAGGAAAGCGGCGATGTTTACAGTCATAGGTCAGCCGCATGTGTTGATGCATTATCCATGAGTAATTGACTGAAAATCCTGTTTGCGGTTTGCTACTGTGCCAATACTTCACACACATGTGGTAGCTTCTATTAACTGTTATCCATCATCCAAATAATACCCACCTTTAGCCAAGTAAGACAAGTTCTAGCCAAATAATTAATACCCATCTTTAGCTTCTACTAACTTCCGCCTCAGGAGACGGAAGGGAACCAGTTCGTTACCGACCCTTGTGGAGATGTCGAAGCTCAGAAAAGACGGAATGATGTAAATTAAGGCGATGATTTTAATCAAAATACCCATCAAAGCAACAGTCGCTATGGGATTTACCAGCAACCTGCACAATATAATCAGAGCATCTAGGTTGCTTACTGTTTTTGATTTGGTCAAAGAATTGTCCTGTTCACTGTTTTCCTAATGTATTTTAAAATATATCCGAATTTGCAATTTTATTATTATTATTATTATTATTTTTTTTTGTAAATCTAAAGACCGAAACCAAAACCAAATTACTCAAAAAACAAAACTAAAATTTTTTATTCACCTGAACAGTGCTCACGGGCCACGGCTGAATAAAACAATTACAGCGGGTTAGATAACATGGTTATATTTTGCTGATGCAGCAGTTGATTTTGTTTCCAGAAACAGAACCAACCATATTGTGGAACACCGAACACTCCAAGTGATATTCTCCTCCCGATTTCCGTGTGAATACCTTGAACCGTTCCACGCATGATCAATGAAATTCAACAGTTATCGTGTCAAAAACACATTCCTGAAAGGACTGCATAAACTATCAAGTTAACCATGTTAATGAGCCATTTAGTCATGATTGGTCACTTTCTTTCTTTCTTTAGAACTTATTACCCGTCATTCTTTAGATGGGTCACTCACAAGCTTGTTCAACTGCTTTGGATGGATTCAGCCATTGAATAGGAGTGCACTGATGTCATTGGGTGGGTTGAGCCTTGCAGCTTCTCATGGAGAACATACGGATATAATTGATAGTACGTGCAGCAGTAAATTGGTTTTCTTCATATGTCAGGCCCAATTCTGAACTGGGCCGGGAGCCCAGGATAGGGCATGGCTTTGGAGTTGGTCCTGTCCAAACCCAATCCGGGGCCAGAAAATATATGTATATTCATCCTAATTTTAAGAGGGCCTTCTTTTTTTGGATTTGGAGAGAGGGGAAAGTTGGTCAATCGATTTTGGTTCTTATTGATTAAGAATCCAGTGTTCCTTTTTCAATTTTATGTGAGGATCAGGGAAATAACACAGGAAAAAAATTGCCAACACTTGAATGAGACAAAAATACCCCTTTTAATAATAGACTTCTGTGGTTAAGATGATCATTGTCTTATTTACCTAAGAAATAAAAGAACAATTAACTAGATAAATGTTTCCCAAAAAAAACTTACCTAAATAATTTGTATTTACTCATATAATTAACTTACCGAAAAACAAACGGGCATGAGATGAAAAACATATAACCAATCAATGATATACTAATATTATTGTATCATTTCTGTGGTAATCGATCAGGTGTTATTTATGAAAAGGGGTGGGGGTGATTGGTCAAATCTTTTCGGTATCATGTCTTTCAGGTTCATGGAAATTGACGACTACCTTTTAACTCACACGAGATTTTTATTCTTGTATGAAGACTCATACAAGAGATTTTGCAACAAGCTGTAGATTTTATCCGTAGCGAGTTATCTTCTGTGACCTTTGCGCGTGGTGTTCCCTTTGCTGCCATATATGTAATTAACTGAGATGTAGACTTAAAGTCATTTTCTTTTGGTAATGGGGACCAGCAGTGAAACCTCGAACTCAAATGCATACATAAGACCAAAGAGTTTTTGATGTTTTGTTTTTGTTCTATTACAAGATTTATCAAGTTCCATCAGCTCCTTCTGGATCACCAAAAAACAGCTAGATCATTTACGTGAGGCCCCGTTTGGTTTGCGGGAATACAGGTTTGGAATTGAAATCGGAATGGGCTATTTCGATTTCAACTGTTTGGTTGAGTGGAATCGGAATCTCATTTTTATTCATACTGGAATGAAATTCCCCCATTTCAGGGAATAGCTATTCCTTGCCCCTCCCTTGGAAATGAAATTTTATATCAATTTCCTTTCTCATTCCTATCTGAATCAGACATAGTATAGAAATAGACCATTCCAATTCCAATTCCAACTCCAACAACAAACTAAACAGACTCTGAATTTTTTTTATTTATTTAATTTAATTTTATCTTTCCTTCACCTTCTTTTTGGCCATCTTTAAATGGTCCTAACATTTGAGACCCACATTTACTAGGCTTTAGTAATCACATTTCCTAAGGCATTGCTTGTCTTCAAGAATCGAAGGATGATGAGGACTTTCAAAAAGACATTTATCATATTGAAAGACATAATTTTGTTTTCTTCTCTAGAAAATAAATCAAGATATGTCCATTGTAAATCTGGCCGGACCAGGAGAATGATGGCCTACTGTTGAAGCTTTCATATATTACTATTGGATAGTTTTGTAGCTGATGGCCTTTTGCACTGTTTGGGGTCTGAAATTAAACCTGTTTCAGCTTGTAATTTTTTGGTCTTCCAAATGAATTATTGGTAAATAGGGCATAAAAGTATTCAAGGTAATATCCACGGATTTTCTTCATCATCATCATCAGCCGAGCCTTATTCCAATTATATGGGGTCAGCTACATAGATATCATTTTATCATTCTATTCACTTTAATGTCATATCCATTGTTGAATAATATATATATATATATATATATACACACATATTAAAACAAGGAAGTCTATAAATTTTCTCATTTTTTAAATTTTTAAATTTTTTTAATCCATGTCAATTTTGAAACTATCAATTAGAAACTCTATTTTTCCCAAAAAAATGTTCTTAAAATCTCTCTCTCTCTCTCTACACGTTCCAATAACCTAAATAATTTAATATCTTAAAAGTTCTCCTAAACAACCTCCCCCACTATCCCAATTTTCTCCTAAGTTATCTCTAATTTAGTACATAGTTTCCCTCCTAAATTATTTCTAATGCTTATTTATCTTCTCTCCCACTTTTTATCTACATCATTCTAAAGAAAGTTTGAATTAAAAAAAAATTAAGAATTGTTTAAACATTCTAACAAAATTATATAATAACTTTGAAATATACATATATATACTAAAGTAGAAAGTGCCACAGATGGCCTTACCTTTCTCCCTTACCTTCCCCCAAATTTAGAACTCTTAGCCCCTCTCATTTTTGCCTTCCTTACTCTCTCACGAAGCCACCCCATCACTCCCTTCTCCCTCTCTCATTTTGACATCTCAGAATGTCTAGTCCATTCCTCTTTCCTCTATGTTAATCTCTTTGGATATCCCTTCCTAAAACTATTCCTAAAATCTCTCTTTAACAAATCTAATCTAACCTAGCTAAGTAGCACCACTATCCCCCCACTTTTTCCTAAATTATCAATAATTCCTATTTATCTCCTAAATTATCTCTAATTTAGTAAAAATTTTCTCTTTTAAATTATCTCTAATTCTTGTTTATCCTATACCCCACTCTTCATCTATATCTATCAAAAGTAATGTTTGAATTAAAAAAATAAGAATTATTTAAATATTATAAATAAATTATGTAATAACTTTAAAATATTTATTAAAAATACAAAACTTATCATAGATTTAATAATATTCATAGTATTAATAATTTTATACTTTTATGGAATTCATAACGAAATTATGCACTAACAATATAAATTATAAGTTTACGAATTATTCAATTTAAATATTATTCAAACAATAAAAATTAAAAACTATGAACTATGAACTGAAATTGAACCAAAACCAATTGGTTAACTAGTTGATTGATTCAGTTTTTGACCAGTTCTATTATTCATTTTTTTTATTTTTGTATTTATAATATATATAACAAATATATATATATATATACACTGCATATATAATATATATGATTTATTATAAACATATTATATATTATAAATACATAATTATAAGTATAACATATATTGATATTTATATATAACTAGTCGGTTCGATTAACCATTAGTTTTTCTTTTAGGTTAACCGAAACTAAATTAGTACCACCAATTTTTGAAAAGCACTGAACTAATTGGTTCAGTTCGATTTTTGGGTTTTTGTTGAGCACCCCTTGTCTACTTCCTATCATTTTATCACCTATTGGAGCTACTCATAGGTTCTTTTGAATGATTTCACTTACGATCATATCCTTTCTAGTATTTCCATTTCTTCATCTCAATGCAATTATGCAACACACCGTTTTTTTGGTACATGTTGTTTCTTAATTGCCCAACACTCTGTTCCATAAAGTATAGCTAACTTTACAATTATTTTATAGAATTTTTCTTTTAATCTAAATGGTATTTGTCTATCACATAAAACTCTAGATGCATCTCTTTATTTTTCTTATCTTGCTCTAATTATATGAATAACATCCACCTCAATTTCTCTTTTGTTATGAATTATCTAACGAAAGGCAACAAAATAGGTTACAATGAGTTATCTCTTGGTCTCAATCCGACGTATATCCTGATTTGCACTCTTATTATGTATTATTAAATTTCATATCAGACATTTCATTTTAATTCTACTTATTTTAAAACCTCTTGTTTCTAAATTATTTATCTCATAAACTTGATATTGCATTTAATTCTTTATTAATTTAATCTCTTGATAATTATTACAACTTTTTATATCACCTTTGTTCTCCAATATAAACACCACATGACTGTTTCCCCATATTTTATTTTCTTTCATTGTCTTGTTAAATAGCTCTATGGGTTTGGAATTGAATTTGGGTCTCTCATATTCTCCTTGTTAAATAGCTCTATTTTATGTTATATTATATATATAAATATTATAATATAATACCTATGATACACATTATGTGTAATCTTTTATATTATATAACATATAAGATAAATTTTTATACATATTATATGACATAAGCTATAAAATATTATATACATTTCACATTTTATATATTAAAAGTCATGGGTCGGGAACCAGATCACATGCGCTAAGCCCAGCTTGGCCCAGCCCAGCCCCTGATCATCTCTGGTTCAAGTCCGGTAAGGTCTGAGTCCGGATCTATTACCTCTGGTTCTGTGTGACTGTAGGGTATTGTGGGTAGCAGATCGGATGGGATCATGTGAGTTCTGCCTAAAAACGTAAGCTCCGTGAAGTTGGACCAGATAGAACACGATCAAAATTAAGCAAGATTCCTCCGTGGTGCTCGGCCTTGGAAATTGGATTAAAGCCAGAGAATTAAAAATAATGAAATCTGAGTCCAAGCAATCTTAGAGGGGAAGCACAAGCTATATATATATTTCAAAGTTATTATATAATTTTGTTAGTATTTGTTTGTTGATTAATCCTATGTTTTATTAATATTTGTTTGTTGATTTTTTTTTTGTTCTTTTAGTACAAAATTTAAAAAAAACAAGTGTTAGAAATGACTATAGTTTATTATGATTTATGAGTTATGGCTTACGATAAATCTTTCTTGGGCGTTAAACAACATAGAGGGCATGAAGAATAAAATTTTCTAAAAAACATTAAATAATTTTATTAAGGTTTTAGTCTTTGTGATTAGGATTAAGTGAAGTGATTATCTTAAAAGAAGTACATGATATTATATAGTGGGGGCTATGCAAATATCATGCATCTAAACAGATTAATGTATATTATATAGGGTAAAATACAAAAACCTCCTCTCAAGTTTCTGACAATCATAATAACCTCCCTTTTAGTTTTACTTTAATAAAAACCTCCCTTAAACTTCTAAAGAAATCAACAAAAACCTCCCTTCCATCATTGATCTAGATGGAAAACGTTAGACCCATGCATCAATATTTTCCAAAAACCCATTTTACCCTTTTGTGCATTAGTTTATATACATTTTGTAAATTATCCTCTCTCTACTGATCCTCTCTCTAGGAGTCAAGCGACACCGCTTCTTCACACTTTGATTCGTTCTTTCCCCTACTTCAAAATCTATGGTAAGCTTATGGATTGATGTTACCTACAAAAGAATATCAACATTAGCAACTAAGCCGCATCGAACTGATGGATAGATGAGATGGGTAACGTTCTCAAGATGATCATCCTCATTTTATTGGTGAAAAGGGACTTGATGAGTGCGGATTTGGCCTTCCAATGATATTGTGACACATGGCGCCTCAGAACAATTAGGTGACACCCGAAACCACTTGGGCAACAACTTGCCTTAGCCAAGTTGATGGTGTCCCACCTGGCGGCCTGGCATAGGCACGACCTAGCGGCCTGGCCTTGGCGCGAGCTGGCAGCCTAGCACAGGCACGAGCTGGCAGCTTGGTACAGGCACGAGCTGGCAGCCTGGCCCAGCATCTCTAGAGGTCATGGCCTCACTATAGGTTTTTGGATCATTTTCAATGTTTAGGACAATAGGTATTTTATTTAAAATCTTCTCTCTATCAGCTTCAACCAAAAATACAATTGGTTGAGTAGAGATAAAATCTGAACCAAAGTGTTTCTCTATTCTTTGTCTTTGACTTCTAAGTCTTATTGTAGGTGTTACAGTTGTGTCATTTCTTCTTTCAGTCTCATTATTATCAACAGGTATTGAGATCTGAGTTTCTCTGTCATTTTCTATGGATTCATTTTCTGTAGGTTCAGAACACAATTTATTTTCAAAGAATTCAACATCTCTAGTTTCAATTATTATGTTGAACTCTAAGTCTAGAAGCCTATAGGCCTTGCTATGTTCTGCATATCCAACAAACATACTTTTCTTAGCTCTGAGTCCTAATTTGGTTCTTTTAGGATCTAGAACTCTATAATATGCTAAGCACCCCTACACTTTTAGATATGCTAAATTAGGCTTTCTTCCTATCCATAATTCATATGGGCATTTGTTATTAAATCTAGAAACAATTCTGTTATGTAAATGGCAGGCTGTTAGGAGTGCTTCATCCTACAGGTTTAAGGGTGCATTAGCTTTTAACAACATGTAGTTTATCATTTCTGTAAGTGTTCTATTTTTCCTTTCAGCTAGACCATTCTGTTGAGGGGTATAGGAAGCGGAACACTGATGTATTATTCCAAATTCTTCACGGAAAGAATTAAACTTATTTTTAAAATATTCAGCACCCCTATCACTTCTAAGGATTTTAATTTTCTTTTCTAGTTTATTTTCAACTTCAGTCTTATATAGTTTAAACATGTCAAAGGCTTCATCCTTAGTTCTTATAAGGTAGACATATGTGTACCTAGAAAAGTCATCTATAAAAGTTATGAAGTATCCCTTACCTCCTCTAGTTAATACACCATTGAGTTCACAGATATCAGAATGGATTAGTTCTAGAAGTTGAGAATTTCTCTCAACACTAGGGAAATGTTTCTTAGCCATTTTAAATTTTACACATATTTCACATTTTTCAATTGATTCATTACTGTAAGAAATTATATCAAGTTTGCTCATGTTCTTTATGGATTTAAAATTCAAGTGTGCTAATCTATCATGCCATAAAGAGAAATAATCAACAATATAAGCAGAAACTTTTTCTTCATTAATACTTAATTTGAACATACCATTACAACCATATCCCTTTCCAACAAACATCCCATTCTTGGATAGAATTAGTTTGTCGGATTCAAAGACAACTTTGAATCCCCTCTTACAAACAAGATTTACTGAGACCAAGTTCTTTCTAATGTCAGGAACATGGAGAACATTTAGGAGAGTCAATGTCTTTCCGGAGGTGAAGTTCAATTCTACGCTGCCTCTTCCAGCAACTTTGGCACATGTTTGGTTTCTCATATGTACCTCCTGTCTATCAGTCACTTCTTCATATGTCTTAAACAAGGATTTGTCCTTGCAAACATGGACTGTGGCGCCTGAATCAAACCACCATCTAGAAGATGATTCTGCCATGTTGACTTCAAGAATCATGGCCATGAGATTGTCTTCTACCATGTTTGTAGACTTTGTTCCACCTTTCCGATGTTGGCAGACTTGGGCATAATGCCTTTTCTTTCCACAAACATAGCATGATCCTTTCTTATTGTTGCTCTTCTTGAAGTTCCAATCCTTATCCTTTACTTGTAATGTAGGGTTAGTCTTCTTCGATCCGTTTTCCACAAAATTGACCTTAGAGTTCAGCATACCGGCCAGGGTCTTATCCCTACTGTCTCTAAACCGTGACTCTTCTTCATTACGAAGGTGTTGCTGAATTTGCTCCAAGGTAAGTTCTTCAGCCTTGTGCAAAAGCTTCTTCCTGTAATCCTTCAAAGAGGGTGGAAGTTTGGCAATGATTGCTCCCACTTGGAAAGATTCAGGAAGGATGATGTTAAGGGATCGAATTTTGTTGACTATCACCTGTAGTTCATGAACTTGCTCCAGTATGGGTTTATGGTCGTTCATGGTGAAGTCAAAGTATTCTGCAATAAGATACTTATTCGTACCTGCTTCTTGCACCTTGTATTTGAATTCCATGGCCTTCCAAATTTCTTTTGGAGATGTAAGTTCCTTGTAGAAGTTGTAGAGCCGGTCTGATAAGGCATTCAGTATGTGTCCTTGGCACAGAAGTGAATCCTCTTCATGTTTTGCTCTTTCCTTCTTTAGTTTTTCTAAGTCTTTGTCAGTGGGTTCAGGAAGTGATTGCAGATTCAGGTCCAGCAGATAATATAGTTTCAGTGTGGTTAGAAAGAAGATCATCTTGTCTTGCCATCGACTAAAATTTGCTCCATCGAACTGATCTAGTCGAACAAGATCTTGGTTCATCATCTTGATTGAAGTCATGCTTGCTTCCGCCTCCATTGCAAAATAACGTTCTAAAATTGTTGGAGAAAAATGGGGTCACTATAACTTTGGAGGAGAAGCTCTGAGGCGCATTTGAAGACATTGTCTTTAGAATGTTATTTGCCCCCACTCAGTTTCACTGAGTTTGCTGTTGGGCTACAGGAAAATTCGTTCCTAGGATACAACAGAGCCTTGGGCGAGAATCTGCAACCAGCAAAGTTGAAGAGTCTCCAAAGAAACCTTTTGTGAAACTGTAGCAGACCGGACTGAGAGAGAGAGAGAGTGAATTTCGAAATTGTGTGCTTTGGAGTCTGATTCATGCTCCTTAAATAATTTGTGAAGAGGTATGAAGAAAAGGTAGGTGCTGGTTTAGAGAAGGCACCTTGAACAGTCACAATTTAAAACATTGTGACTGTTTAAAAAGTAGTTAACAGTTAGTGACTGTTAACTTTGAATTGTGCCTCTTGATCGAACCCAATCGAATCGTGACCATTGATCTCATCAACGGCGATCAACGGTCAGCAACACACCAAAACCAAATCCGCCCATCGCGAGCCACGCGGGTGCGAGCAAAGTGTGCCTCTAAAGTGCCTCATTGCGCCGCACTCACGCGCGCGTGCTGCGCGATATCGAATCCCCATACTCTCCTCTACTAATTCTAAGGAGTGTAAATCAGCTCCTATTGAAATACTGAAAACAAAACTTATAATTTCCAATGTGGGACAAGTTCAAAACTGGGTTTTGTAAGAGAAAAACTGATTTTTCAATCAAGTGTGCAGGTGCAATTTCTCATGTAATTGACCAATCAAACCCATTGGATTTAATCTCTTATGAGATTAAAATCCAACATATCCCCTATAGACTATAGACCATCTTTTGATCTTTCATCTTTAATCTTTCTTCCCCATAGACCATAATCATGAGCAAGGACTACAACTCAACCAGGGTTGTTCATGGGTCGGGTTGGGTCGGCTTATTGTAGTTTTTCCAACCGACTCGACCTGGTCGGGTTACCTGACATAGAAACCGAAACCGACCCAGTGTTAAGCAAAACCGACCTGGTCGGTTTCAGTCGGGTTGGGTCGGTTTCGGTTTTAAGTTCATCCCTGTGATAAAATCTTGCTAATTTTAAAAACAGTCATAAATTGAACATCATTTCAGCCATCTCCTATGATAAAATTTAAATGAAAAGTTAATCAAAAAAGTTGTTCATTAATCACTATTCACTAATCCAAAGTTTCTTGCAACCATTCAAAAACTAGGTGGCCTAATGGGCTTTGAAACTTCATGTTTGAACTAGGAACTAAGTCGGTTCGGTTTCGGTTTTCTTGTGTGAAAACCGAAACCAACCCGAATCATCGGTTTAGGAATTTGCACAACCTGAAACCGACCCGTGCTGATGAAAACCCGGCCGACTCGGGTTGGGTCGGTCCAGGTTGGTCGGTTTGGTCAGGTTGGGCCTTCTTATGAACAACCCTAAACTCAACTATTGTCTACTGTAGGTATAAAGCTTTTTTTGTCCCGGCAGTAGAGGCCACTCTGATTCCTGGGAATGTGTAGCAGGCCCAATTCTGAACTTGGCCGGGTGCCCAGGATAGGGCATGGCTTTGGAGTTGGTCCTGTCTAAACCCAATTCGGGGCCAAAAAATATATGTATATTCATCCTAATTTTAAGGGGGGCGTTCTTTTTTTGGATTTGGAGAGAGGGGAAAGTTGGTCAATGGAATTTTGGTTCTCATTGACTAAGAATCCAATGTTCCTTTTTCAATTTTATGTGGGGATCAGAGAAAGTTTATTTTCCTGGGTAGCACTTATTTAGGAAAGTGATACCTGTAGGTGGATAAATAATTTTCCCACATAGGAAAAAGTTACCAACACTTGAATGAGACAAAAATACCCCTTTTAATAATAGATTTCTGTTGCTAAAATGATCATTGTCTTATTTACCTAAGAAATAAAAGAACACTTAACTAGGTAAATGTTTCCCAGAAAAAAAACTTACCTAGATAATTGTATTTACTCAAATAAATAACTTACCGAAAAACAAACAGGCATGAGATGAAAAACATATAACCAATCAATGATACACTAATATTATTGTATCATTTCTGTGATAATCGATCAGGTGTTATTTATGAAAAGTGGTGGGGGTGATTCGTCAAATCTTTTCGGTATCATGTCTTTCAGGTTCATGGAATTGACGACTACCTTTTGACTCACACGAGATTTTTATTCTTGTATGAAGACTCATACAAGTTGCAACAAGCTGTAGATTTTATCCGTAGCGAGTTATCTTCCGTGACCTTAGCGCGTAGTGTTCCCTTTGCTGCCATATTATGTAATTAACTGAGATGTAGACTTAAAAGTCATTTTCTTTTGGTAATGGGGACCAGCAGTGAAACCTCTCTCTCAAATGCATACATAAGACGAAAGAGTTTTTGATGTTTTGTTTTTGTACTATTACAAGATTTATCAAGTTCCATCAGTTCCTTTTGGGTCACCAAAAAGCAGCTAGATCATTTACGTGAGGCCCCGTTTGGTTTGTGGGAATAGAGGTTTGAAATTGGAATTAGAATGGGCTATTTCGATTCCAACTGTTTGGTTGAGTGGAATGGGAATTCCATTTCCATTCTTACTAGAATGGAATTCTCCCATTTTAGGGAATGGCTATTCCTTGCCCCTCCCTTGGAAATGAAATTTTATATCAATTTCCTTTCTCATTCCTATCTGAATCAAGCATACTATAGAAATAGACCATTCTGATTCCAATTCCAACAACAAACTAAAGAGACTCTGATTTTTTATTTTTTTTTATCTTTCCTTTACCTTCTTTTTGATTATCTTTATATGGTCCTAACATCTGAGACCCACATTTACTAGGCTTTAGTAATCACATTTCCTAAGGCATTGCTTTGTTTTCAAGAATCGAAGGATGATGGGGACTTTCAAAAAGACATTTATCATATTGAAAGACATAATTTTGTTTTCTTCTCTAGAAAATAAATCATGAAGGAGAATCACTTATGTCCATTGTAAATCTGGCCGGACCAGGAGAATGACCATTGTCTGCTATATGGTATTACTTCAAATATTGTATTTGAAACTTTACCACTTGTTGAAGCTTTTCATATATTGCTATTGGATAGTTTTGTAGCTGATAGCCTATTGCACTGCTTGGGGTCTGAAATTAAACTTCTTTCAGCTTGTAATTTTTTGGTCTTCCAAATGAATTATTGGTAAATAGGGCATAAAAGTATTCAAGGTAATATCCACGGATTTTCTTCATCATCATCATCAGCCGAGCCTTATTCCAATTATATGGGGTCAGCTACATAGATATCATTTTATCATTCTATTTACTTTAATGTCATATCCATTGTTACATAATATATATATACACACATATTAAAACAAGGAAGTCTATAAATTTTCTCCTTTTTTTAATTTTTAAAATTTTTTAATCCATGTCAATTTTGAAACTATCAATTAGAAACTCTATTTTCCCCAAAAAAAATATTCCTAAAATCTCTCTCTCTCTCTCTCTCTCTCCACATGTTCCAATAACCTAAATAATCTAATATCCTAAAATTTCTCCTAAACAACCTCCACCACTATCCCAATTTTCTCCTAAGTTATCTCTAATTTAATAGATAGTTTCCCTCCTAAATTATTTCTAATTTTATTTATCTTCTCTCCCACTTTTTATCTACATCATTCTAAAGAAAGTTTGAATTAAAAAAAATAAGAATTATTTAAATATTCTAACAAAATTATATAATAACTTTGAAATATACATATATATACTAAAGTAGAAAGTGTCAAAGGTGGCCTTACCTTTCTCCCTTACCCCAAATTTAGAACTCTTAGCCCCTCTCATTTTTGCCTTCCTTACTCTCTCATGAAGCCACCTCATCACTCCCTTCTCCCTCTAGCATTTTGACATCTCAGCATGTCTAGTCCATTCCTCTTTCCTCTATGTTAATCCCTTTGGATATCCCTTCCTAAAATTATTCCTAAAATCTCTCTTTAGCAAATCTAATCTAACCTAGCTTAGTAGCACCACTATCCCCCCACTTTTTCCTAAATTATCAATAATTCCAATTTATCTCCTAAATTATCTCTAATTTAGTAAAAATTTTCTCTTTTAAATTATCTCTAATTCTTGTTTATCCTATACCCCACTCTTCATCTATATCTATCAAAAGTAATGTTTGAATTAAAAAAATAAGAATTATTTAAATATTATAAATAAATTATGTAATAACTTTAAAATATTTATTAAAAATACAAAAATTATCATAGATTTAATAATA
Organism: Nelumbo nucifera; assembly: GCF_055504915.1. NCBI lineage: Eukaryota > Viridiplantae > Streptophyta > Magnoliopsida > Proteales > Nelumbonaceae > Nelumbo > Nelumbo nucifera. The sequence continues at coordinate 6,286,923 of NC_142654.1, read as the reverse complement.
TTCATAGTATTAATAATTTTATACTTCTATGGAATTCATAACGAAATTATGTACTAACAATATAAATTATAAGTTTACAAATTATTCAATTTAAATATTATTCAAACAATAAAAATTAAAAACTATGAACTATGAATTGAAATTGAACCAAAACCAATTGGTTAACTAGTTGATTGATTCAGTTTTTGACCAGTTCTATTATTCGTTTTTTTTTGTATTTTTTATATATATAACAAATATATATATATATATATATATATACTACATATATAATATATATGATTTATTATAAACATATTATATATTATAAATACATAATTATAAGTATAACATATATTGATATTTATATATAGCTAGTCGGTTCAATTAACCATCAGTACCACCAATTTTTGAAAAGCACTGAACTAATTGGTTCAGTTCGATTTTTGGGTTTTTGTTGAGCACCCCTTGTCTACTTCCTATCATTTTATCACCTACTGGAGCTACTCATAGGTTCTATTGAATGGTTTCACTTACAATCATTTCTTTTCTAGTATTTCCATTTCTTCATCTCAATGCAATTATGCAACACGCTGTTTTTTTTTGGACATGTTGTTTCTTAATTGCCCAACACTCTATTCCATAAAGTATAGCTAACTTTACAACTATTTTATAGAATTTTTCTTTTAATCTAAATGGTATTTGTCTATCACATAAAATTCTAGATGCATCTCTTTATTTTTCTTATCTTGCTCTAATTATATGGATAACATCCACCTCTATTTCTCTTTTGTTATGAATTATCAAACCAAAGGCAACAAAATAGGTTACAATGAGTTATCTCTTGGTCTCAATCCAGCATATATCCTGATTTGCACCCTTATTATGTATTATTAAATTTCATATCAGACATTTCATTTTGATTCTACTTATTTTAAAACCTCTTGTTTCTAAATTATTTATCTCATAAACTTGATATTGCATTTAATTCTTTATTAATTTAATCTCTTGATAATTATTACAACTTTTTATATCACCTTTGTTCTCCAATATAAACACCACATGACTGTTTTCCCATATTTTATTTTCTTTCATTGTCTTGTTAAATAGCTCTATGGGTTTGGAATTGAATTTGGGTCTCTCATATCCTCCTGGATCGGATTCAAATATACCCCCGTCCAAAGACATTCTACGAAGTAGCACAGAAGGGATAGGTTGATTTTATTTATTTATTTATTTTTGGTTGAAAAAGAAATAAGTCCCACTTTATGTGATCAAATGTGACTTTAAAATTCTTAAAAAAATAAAACAAAAAGTGTCCTTATCCAACTTGAGGTGGTTGTGAAGCATACATGCTTGATAGCTGACGTGGGACGTTTTTATTGGTCAAACAGCCCCTAATAGAGTCATCAAGTGCAGGTCAGTTCATATTATTGCAGATTGGAACCTAGTTCAAGATGGGGGTGTTTGTTTTCAGCCCACTCCGGCCCAGTCTGCACATATTTATATATGCTATTTTATGTTATATTATATATATAAATATTATAATATAATACCTATGATACACATTATGTGTAATATTTTATATTATATAACATATAAGATAAATTTTTATACATATTATATGACATAAGCTATAAAATATTATACATATTTCACATTTTATATATTAAAAGTCATGGGTCGGGAACCAGATCACATGCGCTAAGCCCAGCTTGGCCCAGCCCAGCCCCTGATCACCTCTGGTTCAAGTCCGGTAAGGTCTGAGTCCGGATCTGTTACCTCTGGTTCTGTGTGACTGTAGGGTATTGTGGGTAGCAGATCGGATGGGATCATGTGAGTTCTGCCTAAAAACGTAATCTCCGTGAAGTTGGACCAGATAGAACACGATCAAAATTAAGCAAGATTCCTCCCTGGTGCTCGGCCTTAGCAATTGGATTAAAGCCAGAGAATTGAAAATAATGAAATCTGAGTCCAAGCAATCTTAGAGGGGAAGCACAAGCTATATATATATATATAAATATTTCAAAATTATTATATAATTTTGTTAGTATTTGTTTGTTGATTAATCCTATGTTTTATTAGTATTTGTTTGTTTTTTTTTTGTTCTTTTGGTACAAAATTCAGAAAAACAAGTGTTGGAAATGACTATAGTTTATTATGATTTATGAGTTATGGCTTACGATAAATCTTTCTTGGGCGTTAAACAACATAGAGGACATGAAGAATAAAATTTTCTAAAAAACATTACATAATTTTATTAAGGTTTTAGTCTTTATGATTAGGATTAAGTGAAGTGATTATCTTAAAAGTAGTACATGATATTATGTAGTGGGGGCTATGCAAATATCATGCATCTAAACAGATTAATGTTTATTATATAGGGTAAAATACCAAAACCTCCTCTCAAGTTTCTAACAATCATAATAACCTCCCTTTTAGTTTTACTTTAATAAAAACCTCCCTTAAACTTCTAAAGAAATCAACAAAAACCTCCCTTCCATCATTGATCTAGATGGAAAACGTTAGACCCATGCATCAATATTTTCCAAAAACCCATTTTACCCTTTTGTGCATTAGTTTATATACATTTTGTAAATTATCCTCTCTCTCTATTTATCCTCTCTCTAGGAGTCAACCGACGCTGCTTCTTCACACTTTGATTCGTTCTTTCAAAATCTATGGTAAGCTTATGCATCGACGTTAGCCAAGTTGATGGTGTCCACCTGGCGGCCTGGCCCTGGTGCGAGCTAGCAGCCTGGCACAGGCATGAGTTGGCAGCTTGTCATAGGCACGAGCTGGCAGCATGGCACAGGCGCGAGCTGGCGGCCTGGCACAGGCATGAGCTGGCAGCCTGGCACATGCACGAGCTGGCAACCTGGCACATGCACGAACTAGCGACCTGGCACAGGCACGAGCTAGCAACCTGGCCTAGGCGTGACCTAGTGGCTTGGCACAGGTGCTGACCTGGCGACCTGCGAGACGTGTTCACCGAAAAATTCGGCATGCATATCCTAACACTCCCACGATCCTTGGAAGTTGGCCCACGTGCCGAACGATCCGAAGGGTGGTCAACGTGCATGGCGGTTACCTCTTGGAATCTCGAACCATTTAGATGACCTCGCAGAAATATCGGATATGGTGCGTGAAGCCCACGCCAAACAATGCCTATATGAAGGCACCAACCCCAAGGGCAAGTAGTGAGAGCAAGTAAGCAAGTAAGCATATTCTAGCTCTCATACTTTATGATTTTTAGCTCGCCGTCAATATGAGAGTACTGACTTAAGCATCGGAGCGACCTCGTCGGGTTAGCCACCCTGGGTTCTCTGACATTTGGTTCCTTGCAGGACTCTAAAGAGCAAGGAAGCTTGTCACTTAACCTGCCCAGCTCGGCACATGCCCGACACCTGGTCAGTTAGGCACCATTTCAGCACCTCCCAAGCAACTCATCAAGGTAGCTCACCACAAGGCAGTTCGCCACAAGGTAGCTCACCACAAGGCAGTTCGCCACCAGGCAGCTCACCACCAGGCAGCTCACCACCAGGCAGCTCACCACCAGGCAGCTTGCCACTAGGAAGCTCGCCACCAGGCAGTTCGCCACCAGGTAGCTCACTACCAAGCAGTTCATCAAGGTAGCTCACCACAGGGCAGTTCGCCACCAGGTAGCTCACCACCAAGTAGCTCATCAAGGTAGCTCACCACAAGGCAGTTCGCCACCAAACAACTCACCACCAGACAACTCACCACCAAGCAATTCGCCACTAGGTAGCCCGCCTCCAGACAACTCGCCACTAGGGAGCTCCACTTCAGCCTTTGAGTCACAAGCCACTTGGGAACAGACGTCACTGACGAGGTACTTAGCCAAAAAATTGATAAGTAACCGAAAACGGTTATATCAGGACTGATTTGATGAATTGAGCTAATTTGGTTGGCAAAGAAAAAATTGATGTTCTCTTTATTGTTTTATTCATAGAGAGAGATGGCATCCATTGTTGTTGTCCAGGAAAAACGATAAAGCAGGATGGATGATGAAACGAGAGAGGGAGAGAGATATGTAATGGTGGGTAGTGGATGCTTTTTGGCTTCGTTTTGGTGGAGAAACTGAGGTTGTATTTTTTATGTTTATCATTTTTAATTTCTAGGAGGGAGAACAGGAGGATTCTGTGTTTTGATTTTTGAAATCTCAATCGGAAAGTTATAATGGAGAGGGGAGGAGCGGATTGGAATAGGGAGGGATACACTCATGAAGGGGAATTTCTATTTTGAAAAAGGGAAAAGATTGTTAGAGACATTTTTAGGAGCTACCAGTTCAGTATTTGAAAACCCTGACTTAAGACTATTGATTGGTCCTGTTTTCTGTTTCAATGCTGCAATCATTTGGTTGTTTCAACGGCAGCAACAGTAGATGGTGAATGAAACCCTAAAACGATGAATCCATCTGCTGAAACCTTGATTTAAGCTTCCACAACTCATCAATGGTGTTCAAGTTGGTGCAAAACCCACTGTAACAAATAACAATTTTTTCTACTTTTGGCACTATCGAGACATTTCTGGATGCTGGATCGGTGTAACAAAGCACAGAGAGAGAGAGAGAGACGTAGAAGTGGGGAACGGGGGAGTGTGGCTTTTGAAGCTGGGGGAGAGAACGAGTCAAAGTTTAAAGAAACAGCAGCGTCACTTGATTCCTAGAGAGAGAAATTTACAAAAGGGTAAAATGGGTATTAGAAAAATATTAATGCATTGGTCTAACGTTTTCTGTCTGGATTAATAATGGAAGTAAAGTTGAAGTTCATGAATTTCAACCCGAAGTAAAGTCGGGTTCATGAATTTTAACCCTAATCCAATCCGAAGTAAAGTCGAAGTTCATGAATTTCAACCCGAAGTAAAATCGGGTTCATGAATTTCAACCTAACCCAATCCAAGATTGGGTTCAGGCCAACCCGACCCAAGTTGCAACCTTATAGATTTCTCTACCTTTCATTTCCTTTCCCTACATTTTCCAACCAAACATAACCTTAATGATGATTGAATATTGGGATGGTCTAGTTGTGGGGATGCCCCCGAAACAAAGCAACTTACCATTTCCACAAGCACCGTGTAGATATTCTTTTTTTTTTTTTGGCAAAGGAACCTTCTATCTTACTTCTTGGCTCAATCTATCTGACCTAAGCTTGTCTAACTGCCTTGTTTGACTTTCATGGCACTAGGTAGGTTGTGCTGCAAGCATCTCAACTGATCCTCCTAACACTTCACCATTTCCCCTCTAACGGTGTCAATTGACCGGTTTTAAGCTTGTCATTCTGATGTCTTAATTTTGACCAGTGGATTATAAACCAGGTTCAGCCCATCTATCCCACATGAGAATTGCGTTTTGGGCGTTATTGGCCACCAGCTCACTCAGAAACTTAATATAGTTTGGCCATTACGCAATGTTGGTCCCACCTACTAAATCCAGACTCTGATTCAACACATCAAACTCTATCCAGACACTGATCCGGGCCACTTCATTGGTTCATTGGTTGGAATCATGGGGAACCCCTTATTGAGATACATGATTCTAGTCATATTATGTATCTCAATAGATCGTCTTGGTTTCCTTACAAATTAATATGTGATATGACCGGCCCGGCCCGTAAAGAGTTAACCCACACTGATTTCCAAAGTGCATGTAATTGGGAGACGGGATGGATTATTTGGCAGGAAGCTATTTGGTTGAACTCATGGAGAAGAGCTTGGACAAATTACTTCATTTTTCTGATAAGGACTGAACAAGATATTATAAATTGCAGTAACGGGAAGAAGAAAGAGGATTAGGGTTTCATCGTGGAAGAAGAGAATGAACTTCAACAGAATGAGGTTGGAAATTAATGGATGCTCTTTTCGTTTTAGGAAGCGGCTAACATGGCCCATGTTTTTTTTTTCTAATTTAAACAAGTGGCCGATGGTAATTACTAATTAAAATATAATTATCTCATTGTTAATCTTTTTTTTTGTTGTTGTGAAATTAAAAAATAGAAGTTTGCAGCAATTTTAATTAACTTAAATCTTTTTTTTTATATCTTTTGATAAGTAGCAATTTTAAAGCTTGAGGCAGCTGTCTAGAGAACTCTTTTGAACCAAGCAGACCATGGTAATTTTCCCTAATACCAAACTACTCTATTGAATATCAAATGAAACCCATTATTGATGTTGCCTGATTTGAGGTATTTTGAATCAAGTCTTGCCAATTGGATGAACCCGAGGTGAAATGATAAAGCTGCACACCGAGACCTAGAATCACAGAAAAAGTTAGAGGCCCGAGGAGTTATTCTCTAGGTAGGCACTCTAATGTTCAAGTTAGTAGGGTAAAAGCGTTGGCCGGGATGAGTAGATTGAGACAATGCTAGTTCCGAACTGAAGAGATGACATGAAGAAGTGCTAAGTGAATAGAGAGTTAAAAGTCCTTTATCTCGAGCGGGGAATGCCTATTTATAACTAAACATTTGTATTCTGGTTGAATTGGACTTCTAGGATTGTTGGGATAAGATCATCCGCCGAGGTTTTCGGGGGATTCCCTCTTCCCCAGTGTGAGTCCAATGTCTTGTTTGTGTGGGACACTCCTTATTGGTCACGCTCTTCAGTCACGTGATTTTGGGTGACGATGGTGACACAATCCGAAGAGGGCAGCTGCAGAATCCGCCATGTGGCGCCCTTGGCCAGTTTGACAACCACGGGAACAATTATTTTCCCTAATAGGTCTCCAATAAGGTTTACTAGTTGAACTCAAATCAAATGGCTTGAAACTAAAGTGAGGACTACAGTGATCGATATATAGTCAAGGTTATAATGAGTCAAGGTAGAACTAAGTGCAATGGAATACCAGGCTCAAACTTTGAAGAGGAATTTTAATGCTTCATTGTGGTTCATCAGTGAAGGAAACCAGATACGGAAAGCCATGCCTCGACATGCCGAAGAAGGATGGATATATGCACGCATACACAGTCAGTCACAGTACACTACGTACACAAGAGAAGGTCAGCCATTACAAGCACCAACAAACTAATTAACCTAATGAAAGTTAACTTGCACAAGTTTCTTCTGTTGAGCTCATACACATATAGCTAGAGCAGAGGAGCAGAGGAGCAGAGGTGGGGAAAAAGAAGCTAAAGACTAAGAAGTTGGGTGCGATCTGAAAAGCAGCTAGCACTTGTAGAATCTAAAGAAAGGTGGCCATGTTGTGATATTCCCCCTCGCACTAAACAATTCCTCATGCAAGTTCTTTATGGGACCAAATCTGTACAAGAGGAAACCCAAACTGTGCTAACAATCTCCTACTTCAAAAGCATTCCAAATCTTCCATAAAAGCAGAAAGACATGAATATCAACTTTTTAGGTTGAACAAACATGACATGTAACCCTTTTTCCTATTGCATTTGGAAAGAGACACTTCCCTCTCCCCCCTCACATTCTATTCTCTCCCACTTTCCCTTTTAAGATTTTTAATTTTCTCTTTTGGTTTGTTTAATTATTATTTGAGCTCGATCACACTAATCCAGATAAGCATCTAAACTGCCTAACAGATTCTCCAAGGCAAATGCAAAAGGACTCAAATCTCCTTGACAACAATAGCAAATTTTCACCTTTAATTTCCAAGTATTTATATATAATAATCGAATACCACCTATAACCAAGAATTGTGATGATTTATTTCATCTAGTATTTGTAATCCATGAACCTAAATCGTCGTTGGCTTGATTATTCTGTCCTAAAAAGATGCATGGTATAGCTTGTCTAACATTGAATCTAAGATCGATGATGCTGGAGAAGATAAATTCGCATATTCAAATCTTTTTGATTGCTTCACTGGTATTATTCTTTTTTGGAGAGAACAAATTAATCTTGTAATTAATGTGAAGATAGGTAACCAATTTATCAGTTAGAACTGATGAACTACGTACTTAAATTTTCTAAACAAGTCAGCGTTCCCAGAGGCACAGGAGAGCTTAGTCATTTCGGTATAAAGTATGTTGATGTCCTCTCTTTGTTCGGACCCTTTATTCTCTCTTTGAGAAATTACACTGAAGATGCCCCTCCCCATGTTGATTTTTACCTTTCCTTCATGCACGTCTCATAAAAGAAAAGTTATTCAGTCCCCCTCCCCCTCTCTCTCTCTCTCTCTCTCTAGCAGTTGAGTTCAAAATTTAAATATAAATAATAAATTAATTATAAAAATCGTTTTTATTTGTAACGTCGGGCAAAGATTGTGGGGCTAGCTAGCTGAAACTTGAGCTATGAATAAGGGGCCCTTTGGACTCCTCTGAGCAGCAGCCACCTAAGCAACTACGTGGAAGTTTCTTGCTGGGTTGTTCGGTTAGAGCCGTTAGGCTCATCCTCATTATCTGCTGCGCTACTACAACTCTGAAAAAGCTCTCGAATATGGAAGAGAATATATAAAGCTATAAAGAGCTTCGATCTCTTTGGTAATTAAGTAAGAGAAAACAATTGCAAGTGCTTAGAATGCGACTTCTGTTACTAATATCATTAATTTATTATCATGTGGAGAATAGGGACTCTCTATATATACCTAGCTAGAAGCTTTAATTCAACCAAGCCGACTTTCACCAACATTATATCAAGCAAAAGATAACTTTCTTTCCCCACACACACAGAGAAAGAGAGAGAGAGAGGGGGGAGGGGGGATGCCTACGCTTATCAACATGATCCCTGTAGTTAGGATGACGAACAAAGAAAAGAAAGAACGACAATAAACAGAACTGGGTCATCGATCGTTGAAATCTTGAATTCATCAGGAGCTAACTTTGCCTTTCTCTTCTATAACTTTATTTATTTATTTTTTTTTTGTGTTTTCTCATCAAATATGGTAGAAGAAAGCTGATCATAGATCAAAGAGATTACTTGCAGCCGGGTTAATACCAGTTGTAGCAAAGGGAGGAAATATCACGCCTAATCAGTACTGTCGAGTGTGCTCTGTAAGGATATCTGATGATAATGTATCAGTGACAGGTGCCATTGCTCCCCAGCTACTACAATATCTACCAGAGCATTCTATTCTCGGCGTGCATTTCCAGCCTAAGGAACCATATTTAAACGATCAGCCCACTCCCCCAGCCAAAGCTCAAGAGCACGATAATATTAATATATAAGACATTCGACCTTTCCTGGGTACAGTCTTGCTGGTCAAACCAAAGACACCAATGCAAGCTCTGACGTTCTCCTTATCAATTAGACTCTAGATCTATTACAGACAATGTTTGTAGAATCGGCGACCAAACCCAATATCAAGAGCATATATAGGCTGTGTTTGATTGCAATGCAAATAAATTTGTACTGATGCTGTAAAACCATGACAGTGTAAACGATTTTAGTGTAATTCTAACTTATTTTTATTTCAAAATTTAAGTTATTTTGTTTGATTACAGTACAAATGAAGTAAATTAAGACATGAAGCAAAATAAAGTAAAATTTAAAACAAAATTGAAGAATTTGTATTTTTTACATTTGCGCACTCCCATGCATTTGTACTAATGCAAATTTATTTGCACTAAGGATCGAATATGAGCATCTAATGTCTTTAGAGATCCTGACCTCGGATCTGCCTCCCCCAATGAATCTCTTGATGACCTTATCAATTATCATCCTACCGGTACCGGATAATTCTTTTCTTCAATCGGTTGAGATCTGCTAGAGACATTAAGATGAACATGCTACACACCCCAATCACAAACAAACGCCTCAACAATTCATACTGGTATCAGACATACAAGCAATTGGCATGCTTAATTTGTGATTGGAGCATGTAGTATGTTCTACATGCTTTTAAAGATGGCAATTTCTTCCATCCAGGCGGGGACCTGCCTTGATCGAATCGGGTGGGGATGCATGGGGACCAGTTTCCCCACACAGGGACTGAGATGGGGAGATTCCCATTGGCAATTAAGGATGGGCAAGGATGGGGAGAACATTATCTGCCCGGCAGGGATCATCACTCTATATTCGACTATGATGCTCGAAAAACATGATACTGGAAAAAAAAATTATAACCAATCATGTGGGTTTTCATCAAAATTCATCAGGGGTTATTTTGTCAAAGCCTTTGCGATATCATGTGTTTCTAGCATCATAAAATTTCACTCATACACACATATATATATTAGGTTTGAATATATCTGAATATATTTAAATCTATTTTGATAAAATTGTCAATTATAATTATATATTTTATTTAAAAAAAATGCACTGATATAGACAGCATGATAGCAACCATCATCTTGCCCAAAAATATATATATGCATTGCTAATAATATGTACATTCTTAGGGGATGTTTGGAACCATGACCGTTTTTCAAAAAAACGGTGCCACGTTGGATCCACATAGGCATTTCAATAAATGCCCATGTATCTCATTGATTGATTCAGTCGATTATTAAAAATCGAGCATGCCTCGAAAATCGGGACCCCACCGATGCATTGGCATTTCATGTGTCGGTGAACCATTTCTCCCAATGGTTGAGTGGTGTATATCCTATGAGGTGCTTACTTGTCAGCGCATACATGAAAAACATGGTTGACTGGTGTATATCCTATGAGGTACTTGTCAGCGTACTACCAATGTGGTAGAACGGGTCTTAAAAGCATGTGTATTTTTTCTTGAAAATCAGTCCCAAAAAACACACACGCTTCCAAACACGATGTTATGTATCTAAGATTAATTACAGCCGATTAAAATAAAGTTTTCTATAAAACAGAAATTAGGAAGATAGCAACACTAACCCAAAATTGAAGTCTAAAAAAATACAGTTACATCAATCTGGAACAATTAACAGACAGGAGATGTTGTATCTCTCAAATTCATTTTGTTAACATCATTTACCCAGGAAGAGATCATCTTATATACGATCAATCATTAATGTTTCTAAAAGCGCTTGAACAAAAAAAAATGTTATTTGTGTAAGAGCTCCCAGCCGTCTGATCTGTTTAAACTTGAGGTTTGAGGGGTCCCAGGCTAATGGTATAACCTTGGAGTAGTCACATAGTAGCATACCATTCATGAGAACTCTCCTTTTTCACTGTCTAGAGTATTATTTGCAACAAAATTCATTACAGCAACCATAAACAAAGAGTGCCCCACATTTCCCCTTGCATATGGAAAGATGTGGAGAAAGCGACGCAGAGATGAAATAAACAAGTAAAAATAATATAGATCTCAATTCTCGAAAGTGGAAATGAAATGGACCCAAGTCATATCCTATGGGTAGGTAAGAAAGAAGTTTAAGAAAAAAGAAAATTAACACTCCACCTTCTGTAATCTATATAGCATTAGACAAGTGACAAACACAACAACCAGCAGACAGTTTCTTTTGCACAAACTCCTTCGGTTTTTTGTATGAAAACAAGGAAAAGAAATTATACAGAGAAATTAAAATAATAAAATGAATAGTAAGAATAGTAATAAAGATGATCTTATAATCATGATGGTGATGATTTTCATGCATGATTGATTTGCTTTGGGTCTTTGGTTCTCCATCTATTGTCACCTAGAGCAGCCTTGCTCTCTTTTCCCTTTTTTTTTTTTTTCTTCATTTGTTCTTTCTTTCCTTGCCGCATTGATTATTGTACAGTTAGTTTTGCTCATTCATCAGTCCCATCCTACCACCTAGAAAAGAAAGAAAAAGAACATACCCTATAAGGGTTATTGGCTTCTTCTCCAAAAGTGCTGCAGGGTTTTTAGGTATTGATGGTGATGATCATGATGTTGTCTGTTAGGGATTTTTGGTTTGTTTATTTCCTTTATATATATTTGCTCCTACCCATGATGATCCGGGTTGCCAGCGTCTGGCCAGAAGGAGTACTTCAGCCATTCTGCCTCCTGTGGGTTTGTGATGGATGACTCCTGCAATTACAATGCATGTATGGAAGCATGAGAAATAGGTTTAGGACACATATTGCTGCAAAACTGCATACAAAAAAAAGCTGTTTTCCCTTGTCTTTCCTCCTCCTCCCTCTTTTCTGTCTTTCTCTCTCCACTTTCAATTTTCGTTTGGGCTTATTTGTCGTTCATTTTTTTCCCTTGTTAATACAAGTTACAGGTCCAGACATAGGAAAGCCTTTTCTTTATCTTTATCTTTTCTTTTTTTCCCCCTTCCTCGAAACCCAATTAGCTATTTAATTTCACTTCTTAATTGTTAATTTGCCATGACACATGAGAAAAGCTTCTCTACCCCTTTTCCTTTTTCCTTTTATTTTAAAAACTGATTGTATTCCTGTTCTGATTAGTAGCCAAATTAATCTAAAACGAACAGCCCACAAGACAAGAGAAAAAGGAAAAGCTATAGTTTTTTTTTTTTTAACTTTTTTTTATGTTCAAAATGAAAACGAGAAGAGTGATTTAGACAAATCCCATTTTTATAAAGCAAAAACATCCCTAATGATCAGTCAAAAGGTTCACATGTTAAAAGACAAAAAACACCCTCAAGTTTTGACCTTTGTCATTACCAACAGTAGTTTTATTGGGTCTTCTTTACTAGGGATGTGCCCGGTTTATCAAAAATGGAATGCGCCTAAATCATTCCTGAAAGAGAAAGGCAAGGTTTATCTTCTTCCAAAAATTGACGGGTTCTGTTTTCATATATTTTGCCTTTCTTAAATTAATGATTTAATACTGTTTATGTTTATCCGTTTTTATCTTTTTCGATAATTGATAGGTTTTGTTTCCATATATTTTGCTTTTTCTGAAATTATTGGTTGGATCATGCTTTTGTTTATATACTGGAAAAATACAACTTTTTATCAATAAGGATTAAAGAAAAAAAAAATTCTTCCTTTTGTTTCTATAATAAGGTTCCTAGTAAAAGAAGAAATCCAACATTTTCTTATTTTTCAACTTAATTTGTATGTTTTTACTGAATAACCAAGGGAGAAGGAAAACTGCATTTTTAATGCTTTAAATCATTCCATTTTAGGCTATTCTTCAGCATTCTTTTTTTATTCATTTAAACAGAAAGCTCTAGTCTTCTTTGTTTATCAAACCCAAGGCAACTAGCTAGCTAGTTTTCTACTATGCATGTGGGTTGATGCCAACAAACATGCCTAATAGAAGAAAGAAAAGAAAACAGAAAACCCAAACTTACTTCTTTGATGTCTGTTGAAGTGCAACCCAACAACATTTCTTCTAAACCAGATGCAGACCTTCCTCCCAGCTTATGTTGCTGCTGCTGCTGGTAATACTAAATTGATTCAGTTAAAAGAAAAGGGATTAAATAAGGAAAAGGAATATATATATATATATATATATATATATATTTAAGTGCTTATATGTTTTAATTACAGACTCTAGTAGTTGCTTTGTGCAACTTGTCTATTATTAAAAGTAAAACCATTACGAGTTCATTTCTGGGCTCAGTCACTCGAAACATATTTGAGTAACCCCTGATAGAGAAACCATTCGCACCAGCTGACCCGGGTCAACTGCCTAAAACCAAGAGTTATGTTATTCCTGCAAAATATTTTAATTTGATCAAATACCTGCTGATTTTGGAGGATTATTCTTGAGACATGGTAAGGGTCTTCGTCGAGAACAATGGAAGTGTGATGGAGAGGAGAGATGATGGTAGAGAGAGGAAGCGAAGGCCTGCTGACATGGAAGGCTGTCGTGGCCACCTGATGATGGTGATGTTGATGTTGTTCATGGGTCATCTGATGTAGGCCTTGATGATCGTGCTCCTCGCACGTGCGAGCTGCTGTGACTTCTCTTGCCTTTGAAGCTTCTCCCATCCCTACCTGTACCCAACAGGCCATGAGACACAGTTGCTAGCTAGTCAATTTCCTTATCATTTTATCATCTTTTCTTTCTTTATTTGGTCTCACTTTCTGTTTAACCGATGTTTCTTTGATTTGGCTTTTTATTCATTGATACATATCAACTTATGTTAGATGATAATAATAAGTTTGAATACTGTGTATTCAAGCAACTGGTGTAAAAAAAGCAATCTGAAACTTTTTCTCTCAGTTTTTGATTCATAAAAGATAGTAATCTTGATATCATATTCATGCCGCAGCACAATTAATAATATAGTTGTTTTGTTTTCCTGTCTTTCTTTCTTTTTTTTTTTTTTTCTTTTGCACCCTCAGTTTTGTAAAGAAAGTGCTGTATCCTGGATTACCAACCAAAACCAACTGTATCGATCGATATGAATTTTCTTTTATTTTCTTTGTTTATATTAATTTCCCGTTTAACTTGTCCTTCTTTTGTGCTATCTGTTTGAATGATCAAGAGGAACGAACGTACCTCATCGAAGCTTTTCCTGAATGGGCCGAAGCTAAAATGATCAGATTTCATTTGTTGAATATCCATGGCACTGTAAGCCGAAATTACAGACCCAGCACCGGATAATTCATCTCTTTGGGCGCTAACATCCTTGGAAGAAGAACAGCTCCCGCTACCACTGTCTCTGCGATGAGGTTCACCACTGCCCTCACCGGTGGTTGCACTCCGGTCTGACCAATTGCATTGTCTGGGTTGTGTCTGATAGAATATCTTCGACACCACGAGTTCTCCTTCTTTCTCTTCTTCGTGCTGACCCAAGTGGTATTGGTGCATGACCCAGTTAGTTTTCTCGGGTTTCCGATGTTTGCCGAAATTGGTGTAGAGGACCAGAATTTTCTTGCACCCTTTTTGTTTGCCATTCACCATTACAGGCCTCGTCTTGCCTGTTTTGTGCCACCGGGTGTCACCGCCCTGCAGATCGCATTCAGTTTGAATTTTTCTTCTCTTTCTCGTTCCTGTAGTATAGGCCTTGGAGGGTCTGTGGAAAAAGTGCCTGCTCAAACCATCTCTTGTGACTCCTGCAATGAAAGTGAAAGCATCGCCAAAATCAAAGTTAGGTTTATTTAGGTGTAACAAACTGTAACCGCTATCTATACTTGCAAGATAGAATATGATACAAGAGAACAATACAAGCATGCTTCGAGTTGTATTTGTATCTCCAGTGGAGTTGGAGACAAAAGAAATGAGCTACCAGTATAAGTTTTTGATGAGAGAGAGAAATTTCCATTAACTTTGACAAACTTGTAGAGGTTTAATTGATCTACTTTGCCAAAGTTGACAGTCCTGTGTTAGAGAGAGAGAGAGAGAGGGAGAGAGATGATGATGAACTCGTAAATATTCTAACCTGGAAGCTTTTCTGGATGAGTATAACAAATTCCGTCTTCACCTTCAATTGTAGGAATGAATTCATCTATGAGAGGGTGAGATTTGGAGTCTTTGCCTTCAACTTTGGCTTCAAGGTGTTCGATCAGTTCTTGATCTGTTGGATCAAATTTCACCCCTGCTGGAAGACCTAACCAGTCCTGCAAAACCCATTTAATTCAGAAAGAAAAAAAAAAAAAAACAAATTAAAATTTGTGTGTACCACTACGAATCTTCCTTGAAGCATGTAACTTGATATTCAGAGAAACAGTGAACTTAAAGACAAAATTTTATCATAATCAAGGCCTAGCATCATTCTTATCTTGTTTGATTCCGATGTGCAATCTTTCAGTTCAAGAAACGAATATTATTATTATTATTTTAGTTCTCCGTACCGGTTTTCGTTCCAGCTTGTGTCCGCAACCTGGGCACTGCTTGGATCCACACATCTGATGCTCTTCAAGCTTCGCGTCAATAAGATCAGAACTGCTGACGGAACCTATGTGAGTCTTATTCATGGCTGTTTAACATACACTAGAGACCGTTTTTCTTCTTCTCAGCTGTTACGAAATTCTCATCTTTCTGTCACAGTCCATTCATTCAGGTCCTCCTGATCCAGTTCTCTATTTCTCTAACTCGCCAAAATAGCAGCAAGAAATGAATATCATCTGAATTCCGATTTGAAGGCATACAAATCAATAGAAATATGGAGTTTGAGCCCAAACTGAGATTTGATGGTGCAGAGGACGAGAAAAGAAAACAATATTGGTTTTCGAAGAAGACTTAGAAACACTATGACAACAGAGAAATTCAATACGAAGAAACTAAAAGTTTTCTTTTTTTTTTGTGATATTAAGAGATTAACCAAGTAACAAGTTGGCAAACTTTGAAGAAACAACCAACTAGATACATGTACAAACTAAATTTTTTGAAACCTTCGACTTTTGCACAATCAAATCCAATCTTAAACGGGAAATTTAACAAAACCTACAATAAAAAAAAATAATATTGGAACAGAAATAGAATGAAAGAAGACGAACCCTCTGTATTATTTGGACAGAAGAGGAGAGAGAGAGAGAGAGAGAGAAAGAGAGAGTGAAGAGAGAGAGACAGAGAAGAAGGAAATAGGAGAGGCCAAAAGAAGAAACTGTAACTGTGGAATTGAGCTATAAACCCGCTTTAACCATGGAAAACACCAGAGTTCCCTCTACTTTAACTGAAGCCGATGAGAAAAAGGAAAAGGTGCTCCCTCAAACATCCACCTTTAAGACTTTGCTGATTTAAGAGTAGCGCATGTAGACGGTTAAGAGAGAGAGAGAGAGAAGAGTGAAAGAAAACCCAGCTGTTTTCTAAAGCTATATAGCCCCCCTGCAACTTTGTTTTGTAGCCTTGACTACTAAAGCAAAAGCAAGAAACGGCCTTCACAGCTGTTACTCAGGCGATCGACATACAATCAAAAGCATGACAAACCTATTAATGTTTATATATATTTATATATTCTTGGTTAAATATTGAAAATAAATAACAATAGTTGGCATATTGAGAGTAGAAAAAGGAGTTTACGAAAGGTGATAATTCATCTTTTACCAAAAAGGGTGATAATTCATTTTCTTTTCTTTCTTTTTTTTTATTGGCTCAGAAGTTGAAAGCTTTTACCTGTTAAAGAAATACACACTGTCATAATATTGAGGAGTAAACCCCAGAATGTTTGAGATGAACAAGAAAATTTAACTGTTTCTCTCTTTTTGAATTAAAATTATATTAATGAAATGTTTTCTATCTACTATAAGGAGACTTGTCTGTAATGGACAGTAGGACAGAGACAGAGATTGCTAAAAATAGAAACACCAGAGATGAAAAATATGATAAGGAACTCACATGGTGTTTGAGCTGGTGTGCTGAAATCATGATTCTTTTGCCATGACAGTTGCAGAGAGAGAGAGAGAGAGAGGTGAATTGGAGGGTTACTTGATATGCAAGGCAAAAGAGCAATATACAATGGACCCCCACCACTGCTTCTACTTAAAACTTATGAAACATGCAATATTCACAAAACGTCAACAGGAAGCACTTTATTTATATATGTATGTATTTATATATACATAAATTTTAAGATAAAAAGAACAAAAAAAAAAATAGTTTTCTAATTAATCAAAACTATCCAACAACTCGTTTTGATTTTATCTTTAGGTGGGTGGGGTGCAATGCAATACATAGTGTACTCAATAGTCTTTTGTACATGCATTAATAACAATAACAACAACAATAACAATAATAATAATAATAATAATAATAATAATAATAATAATAATAATTAAAATTAAAAAAAAAGTCTTTTGTACATACACATGGAAGCCTAGGAGTCTAGGACCACCCCCATATGGACCCCTCCCCATTTTTACTCCAAAAATTAAATTTGAAAAAAGAAAATGGGGCAAAAAACAAATGATGCTTCACTTCTCATTCCCAACTAAAGTTCTGTCGGTAATGGGCGATTATGGCCGTCCAACTTGATCATTGGCATGGTAGAGGTCATGATATGTCCCATAGTTGAATCCATGCATCCTATTCTTATGACATCCATGGTCCCATGCTTAATTGGAATATATATAGAGAGAGAGAGATGTTCAGTGTTTAAGTAAACACTGATGATGGTTTTCTAGACAAGTCTTCAAGCAATGACATTAACCATCCTATATATGGCGTGTAAATTTTGGACCCAAAAATTACAGGGTCCAATTCAGGATTGAAGACCCATTAGGAATCAGGTCCAACTCCGGTCCCAATCAACGAGTACCTGGTAAGCAATAAATCTCACTAAATTGAATTTTAGAGGAAAGAAAAGAGAAAATCCAATATCAAATTCCACAGACCTGATGATAGGTTCCAGTAATTTGGCGAGTCCAGCCGTCTAGGTGTAGAACCACCACCTTTCATTCTGGAGAGTGGGGCCTGAAGACCGGTTTCGGTAACTTATGGGCCCGGCCGGCTGAAACTGACTCGTTGCTTGGAGCCCTATTAGTACTAGTGCTAGTTTTACATTTTATTTAAAAAAAAAAAATTGGAAAAAAAGGGAAAAAAAAAGAGAAAAATGATATTGTCCATCCAAATGAGAAAGAGAAAGGGACCGTGTAGCAACGGGATTACGTGGACAAAGTGACAAACCCGTCTAGAAACCCTTTTCCAATGTAATTTTTTTTCTTCTTTTTGTTTCTTTTATCAAACTTGACCGATAGCTACGTGAACGTGAGTGAAGAATGTACCGCCACATATTTGTATTCAACGAACTTAGCGGAAGAATGGGCAAAAGAAAGGAATCTCTATTATAGACCACAAAATGCGGTCTATTAGCAACCAATATATATACCAGCATCCACAACAAAGGGAGGTCATGCAACGTTGTTCACAGGGTCAAATCAACGGAATCAGAGTATCAGACGGCCGAAACTGTCCAATTTGTAGACTTTTGTGCGTCACCATCCATGGCTGTGAAATTACCGAATTCAATCTGACCGTTGACTCTTCTGAATCAAAACATCTTAGCTTTTAGACCGTAAATGTGCATCTGCATCCGCATCCAGGTACTTCATGCATGGTCGGTTATTATTTACTATTATGATCTCAAGGTAGTCAGTCATACACTGCCTACAAAAGTGTGAGGCATTTGCTTACTGCTCTGGGAGTATAAAAGTATATATTTGGTGGTGAAAACTGATCGAATGATCACCACCATCCGATCTGAATTACTTTTCTTTTTCTTATGAAATGAATTTTAGTATTGATCTCAAATTAGCCGATATATCCTCTAGGTGGGACCACTCAGAATTGAGGTCCACGTGTCCCCATCCTTTATATGGTCAGTTAAAATTGCTATTGTGTAGCTTATTTATGTAAATATAAGAAAGAAATGTAGAAAGGCTGGAACCCGGACCACTTAATTTCCTTCTACTTCTTCTATAAGACGGAAATAAATCTGGTGCAGAATATAAACGAACCTCACTCAGACAAGACAAGAACCCTTGGTTGTGGGTGGGGGCCATAAACAAAACTAATCTCCAATGATGCCGGGCCCACCAGGCCCACGATTGTTGTAAAACCAGGAAGAACATCAATTTTCAACAGGAGAAAATATTTTATTTAGTTAAAACGTAAAATAATAAATGCAAATATGATTGTAATGAAGATATAAGAGCATACAATAAATAACCGAAAAGAATAAGGAATAATCGCTGGTGGAGGCCCATTTCAAACACTTTCACTTATTCACGGACTAGGATTGCAAGTTTGTCTGGGAGTTGGGTACGACTCTCAACCCTATGGAAGGCAAGGTTAGGTCTATCTAATTTTGGCTCTGGCTTCTCCCACACTTCATCCCTGCATATCCATCAATACACGTCTCTGAATTTTTTTTTTTCTCATGTATCTAGTAACAAGAGTCGAGAATCTCTATAACTATGATGGATACTAGTATCTTAGGTGATGTTTGACATCGATGATGATATTTTAGAAATTGGTGATGTTTAAATCAGTATTTTTTTTTTTCAAAATTTGGTAAATTTTGTTATTTGACATTGATTTTTGAGAAATTGGCTTTGAATCAATTTGACACTCATTCTTAGGCCAATTGTTTTTGTATTAGATTTATTATACAGTGCCATGTTAAATGCCATGTCATACTCAAAAAAAAAAAATGGAATTATCTAGAAATCAAGAAATCATAAAAAAAAAATGATTCTTTGAAAAGGGCTTATTTAGAGGTATAAAGTGGGCCGTGCTAGTCTGGCATGTGGATGGCTTACGCAAAGTGTGGGCCATGTCGTGTTGGCCCGGCATGGCACGGCCTGTGGGTGGCCTGTGCAAAGTGTGGGCCGTGTCGTATTGGCCCGCAAGCTGTCACAGGTCGTGTCGCCCTCCCCGATGAAAAATTTGGGGGTCAGCCCGACACGGTCCACAACCCAAGCTCGTATGGGCTTGTGCCATGCCACAGGTCGGGCTGGCCCGTGGGCTGAGCCTTGGGCCAGGTCAGGCTGTGCATCAGACCAAAGCTATTTATTTAAAAAAATTGACAAAAAACTTAAAATTTTAATTTTATATTAATTTTGTGTATAAAATTGCTTATATATGCAATAATTAAATAAATTCGTATAATAAAATTTAAAAAAATATTTGCTTTATTAATATATTATATACTACATATTATTATATAATTATAATTTATATAATATTATATAACTATATATAAAATATATATATATATATATGGGTCGTGCTAGGCCAGGCTATGGGCTGGGCCGTGCCAGCCCGTGGACCTAAAACCCCAGGCCCAACATGGCCCACATGGTCGTGCCGAGCCTGACACAGCCCGTGGACCATCATGCCAAACCGGTCCAAGTTCATGCTAAACCACGGGCGGCACGGCCCGATTTATACCTCTACACTTATATCAAGAATCGATTTTTGATAAATTTATTGAAAATCACTAAAATCGGTCAACCCAATAAAAATTTCAACGGCTATTCCTATAATGCTGATGTGGCTTGACAGTAATTTTCAAAAAATCTATCATCAATGCCAAACATCACCACTAAGACTCGGTAAGTTCGGCAACAAGCGATTTGACTCGGCCCCGTTGAAGATCAAGATCAAGACGACACAATAATTGACAACTCGGGCGCCTCCTGTCTGCCACCAGTACTCTTATACGAATACGTGTTAACCCTAGCTAGTGCCATCTGAAGAGTTAGAGCTACAAAAAGGTTAATTTATTTTATTGAGATTACGAGATCGTTGAGTCTGAGGAAAACCGGAAAAGGTTGCTATGAGCTCTTTTGGGTTGTCTCTTTAGTCCATGGTCTAAAAGATTGTTTCAAGGAGCAAACTCGTTTAACTGTATAACGACTCCACTCCGACGGTTAAAAAGTGAGCTAACACCTTCACCGAGATAAGACTTTTTTTCTCCAGTGAGCAGTGATCATTAGATCTGGTCATGAGCAGAGTCGTCCCTCTTTTCAGATGACAGATGGAGACTCATTGAAAGTTGGTGGATCAGTACAGCCAGAAGGAGTCCACATGACATGGTTGGGGTTAGGGAGCCCCATTCTTTTGAGCAGACTTCACTTTAGGTCTCTCACAGACAAAATCAGACCCAACCTGGCCGTGCTATCACTTATACCAGGCTGGCTTAGCCCAGCACTAACCTTTTTTATCACCCCTCGAAAGGGTCACCTTTGTTTATGACTATCAACCCATGCAGAAAAATAAAATAGAAATGTTACTACAAGGCTTATTAGGACTGAACCCTAACTTCATTTCACAAAAACCACCGGAATATTTTTCTGGTCAATCCTCAGAAATATTTTATACGAGTAGTTTGCGTGATCATTCCTCCGTCATCCCCAACCTACCTGAACCCACTAGTGACATTCCCAGTTAGATATATTATCCTTGGAGTAATTAGTAATTGGCTCGGGGTCTATACTCTATAGCTCCAACCTTTGTGTTAAGGTGTACAAATGCTAGCTTGACCAAAAAAAAAAACAAAAGGGTGCGCAATGTTGTGCTTCATTCTGTTCCACCGGTCTACAGACTTTGACCCGCAGACTCGGGGCCTATTTCCATCACATCCTCTTTTTTTCCAATCCCCCCCACCCCCACCCCTTTACTTTTTGGTCAACTTTGAAGTTTGAACTTCTTAACGAGGCAAAAGACATGGGCCAACCCCCGCCCAGCCCGTTAGAGATGGAGTTTGCTTTACCTAAGTGCAGCCAGGGAGGTTGCGCCACGGTAGAAGAAAGTTTGGCAATATCAAAGAATTCTGGGCATGGAGAGGCTACTAGTTGACTAAAATGCCCCTTGGCTATACCTCTAAAGTTAGTATGGGTGTATGTATACATGACCCTGTCTAAAGATTCAAGTATAGTCCTTAAGGTCCATCTTCTCTTATAATAAAAGGGAAAATTTTTGATCAGTACCCTGTACTTTGGCTCAAGTGATAATTTGGTCCCTAAATTTTAAAATGCAATAATTCAATGCTCGAACTTTCAAAATGTGATAATCTAGTACATGTCGTTAATGGATAGTCAGTTATGTATATCATGTGACTTCATGTGCGATTTAAGACTTTTGAAAATGTTAAAATTATCCTTAAAAATAAAACATATTATTCATCATCTCCTTTCTCAAGAACTAACCATAAACCAACACCCCACATACATGGGATTGGTTAACAAATGGGCTGAGGTGGTAATAAGTTCTCATTTTCAATCTTACAAACCAACATTTGAGAATTTCACAAACCAACTACAAATTCACTTCCACTCTACTTCAAGTTTGAGAGAGAGAAAAAATTTCTTATCTATCTGCTTCACACTTGGATTCAAAATCTCAAAGAAGATCAAGCTATCAAGAAAAGCCCTTCCTTCTTCACATCCCATCAAATGCAAAGCCCAAAGTGAAGAACACTACAACACCTCAAGAAGCACAAGAATTATGGCAACAGCCCTCGTCTTCACCATTTTCAACCATTTATCAAAGAGAGCTAAATCCTATTGTATTTTCTTACAAAATTCTCACTTTACAATTTGTCCTCATGTTTTGTTTGATGCAATATGTGAAATTTGTGTTGACAGGGTGATTCAGTAGATTAATTCTACCATGCAAAATTAGTTCAGTTTTATCTTCCCCATTATCAGTGACATTATATCGCTCTAACAATAATTCAGAGAGGAGACAAGATCTCCTGAAAGCAAAAGCCCTGTGCACACTTTCTAAACCTTGTATTTGAATTGTACATATTTGTATTTACATTCTTTCTAAAGTAAGTCGTAGAAATATATCCCCATGAATTTAACATTCATGTATGAGAGATATTCGTGATATGTGGCTGGATGCCGTGTGCATAGAGTTTTCGCTTCCAGGAGGTCCAATCCTTTAGCCCAAAGTTCATCCCGGACCAAATTTAAATTGGATTAGGCCCCCTGAGGCCTGACCTGGCCCACCCACTAAATAAAGGATGCCCGGAAATCACCTCGCTAGAATCCAGAAGTTATTGGATCATCCATTCATGTCGCCATGAACGTCATAAAAGCTATGAACAATGTTTTAAAAAATAATTCGGAACCAAAATCATTCTGACCATCGGTTTCTGGGTCAACGGTTTCACCATTCAGTTCGAATTGACAGTTCATTCTAATAAAAAATTAAAAAATTAAAAACATCCAAAAATTATTGAATGGGTTGAATGGGTCAACGATTTGACTATTCGGATCAATGAATTATTGACTGATTCAATGATTTTTGACGAAAGACTAGGTTTGGGATAAAATAAAACTGATTTTCTGGACAGTTCCTGGGCCAATGGTTCAACCGTCCAGGTCAGGGACAGCTCAAAAACCATGGCTATGAATGATAGGCCCTAAATGGGAGAATACTTTGGCCGTTGGGGCTGTTGAAGAAATCTTTCCTCATGACACATCAAGTCATCAACCCATGCAATTACTCTTTTTTCCCAACGCTTAGTAGCGTGTCATGCGGAAGAAGTTACTCAACAACGTAGGTGGTTGGCCTCCAACAGTTTCTTCAACAACGTAGGTGTGAAGACTGCCACCTTAAATTTAAGGCGGTGATCTTCAGTTCTCCCCCTAAACCACTACCGGCCTAGGTCAAGACCATTGGCTTAGACGGAAAAGATCGCCACCCTTGAAGACTGGTCTGAAGTGGTTCACTTAACTCTAAAGCAGTGGTATGCAGAACCGCCCACTTAGCATTAATAAAGGTGGCAGTTCTGACTGCTTCCTTAGATTTATCAATTCTTATTTCCATTTTCAGGCGGCGATCTGAACCGCCAGTTTAGATCATATTTGACTGTCACCTTAGGTCCGTCAAAACTCTACCTTCTTAGGTGGCAGTCTGAACCGTCGGCTAAGGTCCCATTTGACTGTCACCTTAGGCTAGTCTAAATTCTACCTGTCTTCTTAGGTGGTGGCCCGAACCGCCGGCTTAAGTCCACTTGACCACCGACTATTAACTTGCTTATGGCTAAGCCGACAGTTGCATGATCGCTGACTTTGATATTTCTTTTTTTTATTTTTATATTAACTTAATTTCATAACAAATCTCAATTTAATACATCTTTAATACAAATCTCATGACAATTAATACATAAAAAAACAATTTAAATAAAAATGCAATTAAAAACAAAATCTATTAATGAATTATTAATTATTATAATATCCAAAATAAATTGTCTAAATACAATATCTAGTTGACATATAAAAGTACAAGGAATTTAAAAAAAATCAACTTCTCGAATAATGCAACACGAATTCCAATGCAAATCCACTTAACATAATGGTTGAACCTGCAAATCATACCATATAACTTGTTAGGGAATGGAGTATATTTATCATTAAAAAATTGGTCAATGCTCAAAATACAAGATCAAGTAAAATGAAGTGAAAATCTTTAAAAAAAAATTGTTTTTTCACTTTATAAGAGCTGAGTTTGGACAACTTGGACGTTTGACACTTGAGCTGCAAAAGAATGTCGGTCTAAATTATTTATAAGATCAAAATTTTGCAACTGATAACAACTCAAAAAAATGCAACTGATAAACAATTTAAAAAATGCAATGTAGGCACAGAATGGGAAAAACTTTGTGGAGTTTTAAATAACACACCATTAAGAAAGTGAACTAATATTTAAGTACAAATGCAAAGAAGGTATAAAAGAATATTGTTTTCCTATGATGTGAAGGCTGATTTTACTCTTCAACTTAGACATTAATCTCAATTATTTGACACTTGAATCACAATTAATCTTCACCATAGCAATTAAGAGGAGGGTCATTGCTAATGGCGCAAAATTGTTTTTGATTAGGATGAGTAAGGAGAGCAGATTGAATGGCATCCTTCCAACCCCATAGCCTAAGAGCTGCTATGGCTCACTGATG
This sequence comes from Nelumbo nucifera, assembly GCF_055504915.1. Lineage (NCBI taxonomy): Eukaryota > Viridiplantae > Streptophyta > Magnoliopsida > Proteales > Nelumbonaceae > Nelumbo > Nelumbo nucifera. The sequence continues at coordinate 6,261,811 of NC_142654.1, read as the reverse complement.
ACAACTTTGACATAACAACCTTAACAAAGCAAAGCACCCTAAGAGACGTATGCATGTCTCTTTGAACCCCCTTCTCCCTCAGAAAGACATGCATGTGGTCCAGGTTGGATTCTTTCAATTAATAAATCACATGATATGTACATGACCTGTTTGGATTCATTTACATAAAAATGAATCGGATTAGATTCTTTGCCCATTAGATTTTGGGTTGGATAAGACTTGGACTATTTGCTTATGGGCCCATATTGTATTGAGTTGGATTGGACCATAAATCGGTCCACTGACTCCGATCCCCTATTGATAATAGTCCATATAGTCAATTAGGGTATTGACAACAATTAAGAATGAATTTGTTGCAATAAGAGTTTCACGTTTCATTATAAATGACAACTCAAATTGGGTTACAGTTGGCCCAACAGATATCTCCTACCTCTACCCATGCAAGAATCATGTTTTGACATGGGAACTTAGGGGTAGAAGTGAAGGATCCGGGTATTACCCATGCAAGGATCATGTTTTAACATCAGAAAGAAAACGATAGAACAGAGGTGTAATGAAACTCTATTAGATTTTCCCCATTAATAAATTTCTGGTTCAAATGTTTCGTTTGAAGCAAAATTAAGTATATGAAGCAAATAAGAAAAGAACATAATGATCAAACAACAATTGCTTACCTGGCCTTTAGACTACAATTTGATGATACCCCACCATTTGCAATTATCCATTTTGGAGGGGATGGCATCCCAAAACTAGCCTTCAATTATTGTACCTGAAAGTGGATACTACACAAGATCATAGATGATCATCTTCCCATCAAGACCATAGATTGTACGTAAATAGAAAGAAACACACTTTAAAAGCAGTTGCATAGGTCACGACATCACCACTTTCATTAAATGGACCAATTCAAACCAATTTGATCTGAATCTGTCTCTCACCTCTCAGCTATCAAACAGTGTTGCTGTTCTTACACACTAAAAGGAAGTGTTTCATAGAAAAATTTTAGATATAAGTGGGCTTTTTTCAAGTTGTAACCAAACACACTGAAAGGAAGTGTTTCAATTTTCCAAAATCCACCTTAGTGGTGTTTGGAACTCTTGGAGTTCATGCATGCAGATGGCTTCTTCCTTTGGCGGCAACAGCTTTAGTTGCCTTCTCTCTCTCTCTCTCTCCCCCACCCAATCAAAGAAGCTGCAACTCTATTATATAGGCAGCACATTCTCTTGCTTGGTATTTATGCATATGAAGCTATGAAACCCATGCTGAACCTAATTTGCACCCAATTCTGCAAGTTCTTGGAATCAGGGCACTTATCAAAATAAGTTCTTGGAATTAGGGTGGCTTTTAGATTTCCCAGGGAATACTGTCATTTATAATTTGTTGGAATCAAGGTAGAAACTGAACTTAAGTCAATTATCTCCTCTTAGAATGCACCTAAGAGATCATGAACTAATGGTAATGCTTACTTCAACATATACTTTCACAAACAATTGAAGCCAGATAATATCAACTTAAGAATAACTTCTATGAGATCTCTGAACCTTTGACTCTTTAGAAGCAAACAACCTTCACACCAACTCTAAGAGAATGCATTTGAGAGGCAAAAAATCAGAGCAGTATGGTATTGCTATATATGTTGAAATAAAACTTAATAGAGCTATTGACATTTTCAATTGCTTTTAGAAGTATGGTATTGCAAATGGTTTTATTAGGGGGTTCCTAGTGGTTATTTTCAATTTTCACAAAGAAAGTTATAATTTATTGTTATACTATTTATTCAAAGTTGTGGTTGTACTTAGTTTTGCAAAAAGAATTTTCAATGCTTTAAAATTAGTTTCATTTCATTTTTTTCATTTTACCTTCTTTGCCTAATCTCCCCATCCTAGTGGAAACAACTCAACTCAAGCTGATGAAATGATGCCTTTGAGGAAAGTATTTTGTTCTTATTTCCCCTTAATTGACATGTCTTGTTTTTCCCCTGGGTCATGTTTGATGCCTTCAATGAAGCCTCACAGATCATATTTGTATTAGTTGGTTGCAACATATTACCTAAATTGTCTTAATCACCAACCACCTGATTTGTAATGGCAACTCTTGCACCACTAAAGATGAATAGCAATCATCAAGGATCACATCATATTGATTTATATAATCACCAACCACCTGATTTGCCTCGAAACAATGGCTTTGTTGCATGAGTAGCTCAAGTTGTGGGCCACTGAAAACATAATCATCAAAATCACATTCATTTGTGATGGTAAAGCCAATTTCATCAGATATCATCCCATGTGGCCAAAAGAACTCATAAGTTGTAGGGATGTCCCTATCAAGCTTGAGAAGTGGATTCCCAATCTATTTCAAAGAAAAAAGAGACTGAGATTAAAAACACCCCTAAACATTCAACCTGAACACCAAATAGATAATAATTCACATACAAATATACAAAAAGAGTAGTTTTAAAATTTAGAAAGTTGTCTTACAGCTACTCCTTTGATATTAATGAAACATGTTGAGTGCTTATTTTGGTCCAATAGAACATCAGCCAACTGTGGTATGTAATGCCTTATAAACACAAATATACTTGTTAGCAACAACCTCAACCGGAAGTGGTAAAAAAAGTATTATATGGGCCAATATTTTGTTATCACTGCAAGACATTCAACAATATTTTTCACAATTTTGCTACTATTTATTTTCTTTGTCCAAATTTGTGTAAGAACTTTCGAGAATGTTCTTCATCATTTGCCACAATTGACAAGATTTTTATAAGTATTGATATATGTTCGATGATTTTATAGGTATTAGTATTCACTACTTAAGGAATAAATAATATAGAAAACAAAATGGATAAAAGTGCTGAAATATTCAAGTCTTGAAATTTTTCTAGAACCATTCTTGTTTACAATATGTCAAACCTACATAGCTTTCTCCAATTAGAGACAAATCTCAGGACTTGTACTCTGGATATTTCTCTGAAGACCCCAACCATTTGGGAAAAAAAGGCCCAACTCTGTGAAGGCACCCCACCAACCGAGTAACCACCCAGACCTGAATAAAGAAAATTCTCATTAACATTCTGTATGCATTGGACCTATTAAGATACTTTAGAGCTGTACCTCCTACGGTACTACTTAAACAGACAAGATCTGATACACTTCCTTTTGCTAGGGCTGGATGCTTTAAACCTGTTATAGAGGAAACGTCTTTGAATAGGGCATTCTTCATTTGGAAATTCTTAATATAAGAAGGCCTCTGAGGACTGTTTGTCCTTGACTTCTCTTAATCAACATCCTAAGGCAAGAATTCAGTTAGTTCTAAGCATTCCAGATAAGCATTCATAGCATTTAGGTTATATTTTATTCAGAGCTCTAATTTTTACAAAAGCTGGTCATCTAAAACTCTGATCAACATCAGCTGTGAGAGGTAGTATGGGAAGAAAAATGCCTACATTAATATTAGTCCTTTTAATTACTAAAAAATAGTTACTTTATATGATATCAAAACATAGCATTATTTATATATAACATTTTTAAGCATTCCAAATCACAATCAAATGGTCTCATTGATACTGTTAGGTAATGGTAAGTGATGAGGGCGGATTTGGCCCTCCAATGACATTGTGACACGTGATATCTCGGAACAACTAGGTGACACCCGGAATCACTTAGGCAACAATTTGCCTTAGCCAAGATGATGGCGACCTGGCACAGGCACCGAACTGGTGACCTGACGACCTGGCACAGGTGCCGAACTAGCGGCCTGGCACAGGCACCGACCTGGCGACCTGACACAGGCGCCGACCTGGCGACCTCGACCACAATTCAGGTCAGCAAGAAGCACATCGTCCAAGGTCAACCTGCAGCACCTCATCACTAGCCGAAGTGACCTCGATGCAAGGAGCGACCTCCCTCGAGGGTGTGCCGGCCTTATTGAGGTCTAGGTGGCGACCTGCAAGACGTGCTCACCGACAAATTCGGCATGCCTATCCCAACACTCCCACGATCCTTTGAAGTTGGCCCCCGTACCAAACATTCCGGAGGGTGGTCAACGTGCATGGTGGTTGCCTCCGGGAATCTCGGACCACTTAGGCGGCCTCTCGGAAATCTCGGATGCGGTGCGTGAAGCCTACGCCAAACAATGCCTATATAAAGGCACCAACCCCAATGGCATAGGGGGGGCAAGTAAGCATATTCTAGCTCTCATACTTTTATGATTTTTAGCTCGCAGTCTACTATGAGAGTACTGACTTAATCATCGGAGTGACCTCTCTGGGTTAGCCACCCCAGGTCCTTTGCCATTGATTCCTTGCAGGTCTCTAAAGAACTACGAAATTCAACAATCAATCCAACTCGCCACCAGTCAACTCGGCACCTAATAGGCAACTTGGCCCTCTGGTAAGCTCGGCACCTAATAGGCAGCTCGACCCTTTGGTCAGCTCGGCGCTCTAGTTAGCTCAGCACCTAATTGGCAGCTCGGCCCTTTGGTCAGCTCTGCACCTAATAGGCAACTCGGCACTCTGGTCAATTCGACACCTAATTGGTAGTTCGGCCCTCTGGTCAGCTCAGCACCTAATTGGCAGCTCGGCCCTCTGGTCAGCTCGGCACCTAATAGGCAGCTTGGCACTCTGGTCAGTGCGGCACCTAATTGGCAACTCGACCCTCTAGTCAACTCATCACCTAATATGTAGTTCGGCCCAATCAGTTCGGCACCTAACCTGCCCTGCTCGGCCCAATCAGTTCGGCACCTAACCTGCCCTGCTCGGCCCAATCAGTTCGGCACCTAACCTGCCAGCTCGGCCTAGTCAGTTCGGCACCTAACCTTCCCAGCTCGACCCAATTAGTTTGGCACCTAACCTGCCCAGCTCGGCACCTAATCTGCCCCCAGCTTGGCCTGGTCAACCCGGCATCCAAGTCCGTCCTCATCCAGCAAAAGTTCTCCACTTTGGCCTCTGAATCATCGGCCACTTGAAAGCATACCAAATGATGAGGTACTTAACACGAAAAATTGATACATCACCAAAATTTGATTCATCATTAAGTTTAATTGTTCAATTGAGAACCAAAAAGAAAATTCGTTCAAAATATTCTATACAACTGTGTTCTTAGATTCTTCAAGTCCTGAAAAATCCAAATACAGTAAACAAGTGGAAATTCAAAACCACTTCAAAAATTTAAAGAAACAGTTAGATATGTCATTCTTTTCCAGAATTAATCACTATGTCTTGGAGAGGAGGAAATTTATGTGCTGAATATTTCATCGTTTCTTCTAGCCTGTACATAAAATGAAGTGTTTTTAATTAAAAAAAAAAAATCAGATATAGCATCCTCTCATCTCAAAAAATGGAAAAAAAAAAGAGAAGGATACAGTTCAGTCGATGATGTGACACAAACCCACAAATCAAATTATTAAATTGAATTGGAAATTGAGGGCAAATGGCATGCATGAAGTATTAGTGCTTCACTTATAGACATTGTGGGAGTAATACATGAGCAAAAGACAAGAGGAAATCAATAAAGGTAAAAGGAGAACGTCTCACAACCCATCCCAAACCAAAACCTAAGAAGTTCAAAGAAAAAAAAAAGAGAGAAACAAATAAACCTATTTATAAAGTAAAAATATAATATAATAAACCTTGTTGCTACTGCTAGATTGTTTTTGTTTCTCATCTACCGAGCGAATATTCAATCACACCCAGCCTAACCTAATCTAATGTTCTAATCTTACCAACCGATGGGCCTTCGAACCACATGCTTCCCGCACAACCAAGACAACGAACCATACACTATAACCGATTCACCAAACACCAGATTTTGAGTATTGGCAGTTATTAATACGATGAAGTTCTACTTATTCATCGACTCCGATAAAGCTTCACTGGGTTTACCATCATAGAAATCTGCATTATCGTCGATTATTGTTCGTCGATGTTTGAACCCCTAAATCCCCACGACAATTCCCCATCAACCACCGACGACAAAGACAAATTCAGGAAGGACGAAAATAAAAATGAAGTGCCCGATGAATACAAAGAACGAAGGCCACCTTTTTGGATTGCATGAAAGAGAGCATCTACCACTATTACATATTATAGGTGCTGTCAAGCCCGCCACTAGACGAGATAGCGAGGGTGCCATCGCGTGCCCAAAATCTGAAACTGTGAAGAGCATGTCCAGATTGAAGAAGTTAGGGTAGACTGTTGCCCAATAGGCATTCATAAACGTTTTGGTTTTCTAGGTGGCGGTCTTTTTTAAACCACCACCTTAGCGTATCGCCGGCTCTAAACCACTGCCTTAGTCTAATTTTTTTATAGTGTTTAAAATTATAAATATAAATATATACACTATAAATGTATATAAAACAATACAAATATACGGATTTACACTCTCATATTAATATTTATATTGGAAAAATACAAATACAAATATGTAGAGTACAAATTCATGTATTTTATATATTTATAATATACATATTTATATTTATACTCTTTCCAAAAATTCATCACCTTTTTCTCTAACACTGTTAATGGCTCAAAAATAAGAAGGGTCTGCAAATTCTTTGTTTTCTGAATTGAATTTAGACTCAATTTGAGAAAAGTATAAATATAAATATGTAGAGCACAAAACCATAAATTTTATATGTATTGTACTGTATATATTTATATTCGTACTCCTTCCAAACTAAGCCTTAGACGCAGTGAACAATAGAGGTTGTAATCTTAAGACAGGTTAATGAGAGATGGTTTTGCCTTCCATCATCTCAAAGTTTCTCTGATACCGTCCGATATTGATATTTTCATCCTTAGGACCTAGAAAATTTTATCGTGTTAGGAAGCTTTCTATAGTGTGAACTTACCTGCTTTGCTTTTAATATGTTGAAATGTCTCATATTTTATTATATTAAGGGCACATGCCTTTTGGCTTCTTTGTCACTATACCTCCATGGCTTGGATCCTTGTAACAGGCCAGGGAGAAGCTAACATTCTCTTCATGGATAAACTGAACATATATATATTAATTTTTAGAGTATTAGTTTGTTCGATCAAAACTAACCTAACTCATTCACTTGTTTGATGAAGGTCGGTATGTAGCGCCCTGTGTGAGGAGCATATCCCAATTCACTCATGTCAATGGTTTTCTTTCTCTTTCGGTGTGCTTTCTCTACTTTTCCCCATCCTTTTGGTCTTGGCCTTCGATAAAAAGGATATAGAAAATTTTGGGCTGTATGTTACTGTTGCTAGTCAAAATGGGCCAAGGGCAATACTATTAATTTGCTCCTAAACTGAGGTGCAGTCGAGTAGCCTGAGGCCTAAAGTGGCCAAGGGTTGATAGATCTGTCCTACAAGCAGTGAAGAAAGGAGAGCGTCAGAGGCCCTGGGTTGGTATCCGAGGTGGAGACTCCAACGACTAAATTAGTATAAGGGGGGTGCAAGGTGGATGAGACCTGAGGTGTAGACACTCAGATGAGGCCACAAATGACATCAAGAGTTCTCAAATCCAAGTTCTTAAGTTTCAGTCCCTTACCTTGAGGGGGGTGATTCCTATTTATACTTGAGGTCGTCTGGAGGTAAGTGGACTCGAACGGTCTAGATACGGTCTGTATGTGAGGAGCACGGCCATCCGATTTCACCTAGTGTGGCCGCACTACTGGTTTTGGAATACACGCCGAGCTCTGTTCTATGCATGCCCTGATTGGGTCCACTCTGAATGCCGCCGCCTAACACATGCAGGCCCGCTATTGGGCAAGGCCACATGCGCCAACATCAATTACTAACAATGCCCTCGTATATTTTACAATTATCATGCCTTTTTCAATATACGGTTTGGATGTGTTGTGGAGTGTTGATGTGAACTCTAGTCTTTTCTCTCTCTTTCTCTGTTGAGTTCATATCAGCATCTCACAATACATCTCAACCATATATTGGGAATATCTCCCAACGACAAATACAAAAGGTATTCTTTCTCAATGCATGCTGAGATGTGCATGTGGGGCACTAATTATATCATCTCCCCTCACCCCATCATATTTAGTATTCACCAATGTTTTTGAACCATCATTAACTTGAACGATTGTCCATTTGGCCTAAAAATCATTGAAGCAACCGATTCTATTTTACTCCAAACCCAATTATTAGCCAAAAACCGTTGAATTGATTAATGACCTGTTGACTCAGACGATCAAACTATCAACCTATTCAACCCTTTAACGGTTTTGATCATTTTTTATTTTAATTATTTTTTTAGTTTATTTTATTTTCAAATGAACCGAACTGAATGATGGAACCGTCAATAAAAAACGGTTTCTCTATTTTTAAAACAAATCATTGGTATTCAGTTATTCACCAAGGGAAGTGCACGTGTCACTCAGACCTATCAATGATGTCAGCCCGATCGAATTTGAATGTGGAAAACCGTTAATCAATTTGTCCGGCCCCATGGAAGTATCAAGAAACGAGCTTAATTATTGAACAGGTTGTGCTAAGAAGATGGTCTGTCGCTCTATTGTCCTGTCTCGTGTCCATCTCCGACATCTCCATTCTTTTATTCTTATTTTTCTTTTGATAACCCCATCTCCATTATTTATGCATCTTTCATTTTCCTTTCCCTCATAATCAAAAGAGTGAACTTTTCTTATTGTTCCTTCACGTGTCAATAATCAATATGGTGCTTGATTTGGACGGCCCACGAATTTTTGACTAGTTGTCGGAGGAGGAGTGCAGTTTCTTTCTGCGGCATATATAAATATATGAGGTGTAAACGGGTAGGACAGACCTCACAAACTCGAACCGATCCAATCAACTAAATGGGTGTGGGACCTGTATTATGTGTCTCAATTATAATTGTTTCTAACCAATTATGTATATAATTGTATATCCAAATATACATGATACCCAATCTATTAGCAATTTAACAAATAAATATTTTTATTAATTATAAATTTTAAATAAAACTGTTAATTATAATCAGATCTTATCGGGTCAGACCCAATAATCCTGATGTAGACCTTAGAGCCTGTTTAGAACCGATTACACACATTTATTTAGTGGGCAGGGATCGGATCATTTATATAATAAACACAATATTTCTGTACATCAAATTAGAGAGTGTCATGTCAGCACTCTCTAAACTCTTATTGTGCATAAGGGTGTGAATGGACCAGTTTTGGACTGGATGCGTTCAGTCCAAGATCAATTTAGATGGATTGAACAGACCAAAAAGATATAATGGATTGGATCAATCTAGTCCAAAATATTTATTAGATTGGACTGGACCTGGTCTATCCGTAATAAATTTATATTGGATTTGATTGGATTAAGCCAATATCCGATCCATTGATATAAGATAAGAATATAGATGTCAATAGACTGTGTTTGAGTTGAAACCAATCTAAATTAAAATGAATTTGAACAAATTGGATGGTCCGAATATTGAATTGGACTGATTCAAAATGGTCTAAATTATTCATTGGATTGAATTGGACCTGGTCCATTTGTAATGGACTCACATTGTACTAGATCGGATTGGACCAAATCCAGTCCAATCGACACCCCTAATTGTGCAGTAGATCCGAACTCTATTTATATGTGCGGGAAACGATTTCGAATAGGTATTACTTTAAGCCTTCATGATAATACTCAGATTCTAACTTTTAAAATATATACATACAGTTTTTTTAAGCCAAAATATCTATACAGTTGATTAACGGTATTTTTAGTCCATGGAATAAGATATTGATTTTCTTATGAGCAGAACAAAATAAGATTATCGATTGGCACCAGCAAGGAGATATGGTGTCATAAGTGGAGGTGTTGGTTGGAACTTGGGAGTTTTAAATTATTGTAAGTATACAATAAGTTAAAATTTTAAGGGTGGGTTTGTGTAAGATTTCTATTTCTATTAAAAAATTGAAAGAGATCATAGGCATCTTCCCAAACTCCACCTATAGCCATAGCCATGTATCCATGGGGTCTCCATGACCTTGGATACAGATAGAATATGCCCTCATATTTATATTGTGGTCCTCAATGTCATTACTATAAAAATGTTAAAAAAATTACAAAAGCTGGTAACCCATTGGATGGATCAAATCAGTCGATGGTTCAACTTTCCAAATTGACCTGGTTGTTGTCTTGTTGACAGAGAATTTTGTTTCGATGTACATGAAATAACAAAAGAATTCTGTATGCTTCCACCAAAATTGTACTTTTAGAGGACTTTTCCTTTTAGGCCCAAGCTTTAATCCAAGTGGTAGAGGAGTCTTCTTAAAATTATCGAAAGGAAAATTTGTTTAATACAGGAGGACATAGCCCACCTTACCCCAAAACCAAAGCATACAAACTATCCCTTACCAACTCAGTCCCACCCAAATTAATGAAAGACAAACATTACGACGAGGACCAAGCTGAAGAGAGAACCTGATCAAACTGCTAAATGGTAAATTATGGGATCGATAAATATAATTCTACCTCTAATTCCAAATCCTCCCTAGTCCAAATACAACAACCTAAAAGAATCTCTCTTGTTCAAAAGGGAGGGAGAGGGCACCTTAGTAACCTATTCTTGTTTTGCTCCTACAAAGGATACCTATTTGAAAAACATTGGGGGAACAATGCTGATACAAGTGCATCAAATACATTAATTCTAGTTTTTTTGGAGATAGGATTATCTGATTGCTTTAGCTATTCGACAGGCTGTGGAGCCAATAATAACACTCCACACCAGCACAAAATTCATGGGGCCCACAATCATTCAACCTCTCAGTGTGGGCCCCATGTATTCTATCACTGGTGGTGCTGAGCACTGTCATTGGTTCCACGGTTAAAGCATTCAATTAATCCAATTTCTGTTTTATGAGGCACTTTGTGCCCATGATAGACATTCTTATGTTATTTTGGACGAAAAAAATGAAATGCATATTTTTGGTAAGCATGGAAAACATGTAAAATTTTGGTAAAATGTATAATATGTTGAATAATTAATGTAGATAAAGATGAGAGATGAAAAATTGAATATTGATGTTGTTCAATCTGAGGTAGTGTACGAATTGAGGAGAGCAATCAAATAATCCTTGCTAACTGGGCGGTGCCGACCTTACAAAGACGGTGTCGCACTATGTAACCTACGATCAAAAGTAGTCAAAGGCCCGAGGAGTTGTCCTAGGTAGACACTCCAATGCTCAAGTTAGTGAGGGCGGTGAATGGTCGGGCCGAGCAATGAGGGTCCTGGTCCGAGCAAAGTAACAGTATGGGTGCTAGAAGTTAGGATCCTTTACCTTGAGCATAGAGTACCTTTTTATAGCTGGGGGTTCGCCTCCTGGTCGGATTAGGGTTTCAGGATATTCCGGATAGAACGTTCTGCCGAGGTTACTGGGGTAGAGTCCTACTCCTCAGCGGAGTTGTCTTCCCACCCTTATCCGTAGTCGGGCTTATCTGTGTGGCGTGTAGCTGGCATGGCTGGAGGGATAAGGCGGGGGACCACAATAATAGCATAGCTCGGTCGGGCTATGTTGATGTGGCCGAGTTGAGCTAAAATTGCTTAGTTGAGCTAACGTGGCCGAGCTATGCCGATGTAGTCGAGCTAAGTTTACATGGTCGGGCGATGACTGGGGCAGCCACGTGTCTCTCTAGACCAGCTCAGCCATGACCCCAACAAATATGTTATTTTCTAATACACTTTTCATAACATATCATTATCATTACTTCATCACATGCTAAACCAACTGGTTCATGGCCAAGTTGGTAGGGTGTCGACTTCATTGTGGTAGAGATCAAATCCTGTTGCCACCAAGATTGGAAGGGGTTAAGTGGATGGGGGATGGGCTACCCTTATGATATAATCCATAAAAAAAAAAGTTGTAGGTTTTTTCTTTCAAATGATTTATGCAGATGTTTACACAGTAGGCTGAAGGTTTTATTTTTCATTCCACATATTAAAGAAAAAAGTATTAAACAGAAATTCATCTTTAGTTGATTGTTTTATGGTACTCTTGTTAAAGAATAAATGCCTAATCAGGTACCTTAAGCTTTTAGATTGAACAGTTCATTAGGATGGTATGAGAGCCTATTTGACTAAGTGGTCTAGTGTTTGATCTTCACTGTCTCTATTATAATTAATTAAAATTTCGGCATAGGATATATGGGGCTTGGTGTTGTCCGATCCAAGGTGTTCCGAACCAAGACTATAGTCCAATAATCCTACCAACTAGACGAGGCTGAGGTGGAAGGACAAAGCCGTACATTGAAATCCGGAATCACAGGAAGAGTCAGAGGCCCAAGGAGTTATTCCTTGGTAGGCACTCCTTTGCTCAAGTTAGTGAGTGGCAAAGAGATCAATCAAGACAGATCGAGGTGTGTGGGTTGGTTGAGACTAAGGTGAATGCAAGAAGGGTGCTTGATTGAGTCCTGAGTCCAAAGGTCCCTTACCTTGAGCATAGCATACCTATTTATAGTTGGATGTTGTTTTCTGGTCGGATAGGGCTTCTGTGGTTGTCGGGATGGGGTTGTTTGCCGAAGCCTTCGAAGGGTTCCCTCTTCCCTGGCGGAGTCTGCTTCCTTGCCCATGTGGGACACTCCTTCTTGGTTGTGCCTGTCCTTCACGCGGTTTTAGATGGCAATGCCGACGTGGCCCTAAGAGGGCGGCCATGGAGTCAACCCTGGGCCAACTTAGCAACCACCCGAATAGGGACTGTATTTGTCCATGCTATAAGCCCCATGGGCTTTGGCATGAGGAGATATGTTGGAGAATAAGTACTCATTCAGCTACCTCACCTAACAGGTTAAGCTTTTAAGTTGAATGGTTCTTTGAGAGCGTGGTAAGTAGTAACCTATTTTTTACCATTCATTCTTGAATTTTTTTATACAAGAAGTAATTAAATACTGTTTATTTGAAATAAAAGTTTGGTTACAAGCTCCGGGGAGGAGAGGGGCTTCCTGTTACCCATCAACAAATTAGTCATAGCCAAAGTATCACCACCTTCAATGATAGCACATTGGATATTTAATCCTTTGGGAAAGGGCAAGCCATGCATAAAAGCAATCGCTTTTGCCTCAGGTGGAGAGGGAAGATATATAGGCTCAGTTTGGAAGGAGTACAAATACAAATATGCATAATACAAATACATATAAAATAATATAAAATACAAGGTTTTGCACTCTACATATTTGTATTTATATTCCTTCCAAACTGAGCCATAGGAACATTGATTTACCCATAAAGAAACAAGGGAGAATAACCGAATACCCTAGAGTTAGAATTTGTAGGTTCAAAGCACATTTGGGGTAGGTACCAGCTCGGAACTGATGCCTATTCGCGGGCGGATATGAGTGCATAGAATGTGGTTTTTGGACCTTCTGAATGTTTATAGTTTTGTAGTGAGAATCAGAAATCTACATTAGACCTGTCCGTACTTTTCCAAAGAAACAATTGCCAATGCCAAATCCAGCTTTACCTCTTGAAACTGCTCCATCAACATTTGATTTTATACCATCCAATACGAAGAAGCATCCACCTCACAATGAGTACAGTAGTATCATGTCTGCCAACGAGAGTCATTGTGAGCAGATTCTGAATTGAAGAAATACTGAATGAAGTTTAAGTGAGAGAGAGAGAGAGCAGTAGAAATAACTGCTCAAGGATTAAACTCAATGTGATCCATCACCTTTTTACACCTAGATTTTCTTATGTGCCATAAAAAAAATGATAGCCATAACAATGTAAATCAAATCCTCCAAGGACCATGACAAGTTATCACTAGTTCTAACACAATGGTGAACTAAATCACACCACCCACGATCCCTCTATGCTCAAACGTTTTTTACGAGTTCAGATCAGCTACCAATATCCTGTCCCAACCGGCTATTGCAGCCGTATACAAGGAACATCTTCCCATGAATGATAAGGAAGTTGTTCCCAATGTGAGGTGCAGTGGTGGGACAGGGTTAGTAGCATTTTGTTGATAGCAGTTCTTTTTATTTCATTTAAACCATCCAACCCTATTTGTCCGTAATCTGCCCTATCTATCATCATCATCATCTAGGGCACAAATTTTAAGTCACGAGAAAACATTGCTACATGCCTAGGACAAGTCATATATGCCCCTTCCCCTCTTTTTTGAGTTTGCGTTTTGTGCATCTGTGGGTTTGCTGGATGCATGAACCCATCATTATCACAATCGACCATGTCATCCAGGGCCAAGATTCATAATGGTAACGGGCCTTTGACCATGGTTTTTAAAACTGATCCGGTGATCGAATTGGTTAGGGGTCTGGTTATTGGGTCAAATGGTCCAACTGTTCAAATCAAATACTTGGCCTGTTTTGACAAAAAAAATAAAAAATGATTAAAATCCTTCGAACGGTTCAAATGATTAATTGTCTGATTCAGAGGTTTATTGACCAAAATCAATGGTTTTGGGGGAAAATCTAGTTTTTTGGAAAAACGGAACTGGTCACCTGACCGGTTCCCAATTTTTCCAGTCCAGTCCGGTTTTTAAAACCATGCCTTTGACTGTTAACATAACTAAGATAGTCAGTTCAATCGGCCACAAAAAGACAAAAAATAAATAAATAACACCCAATCTATGTTCCTCTCACAGTCTCCCTCCCATTTTGCAGAGTTTCGTTGCTTTTCCTCCACCAAACCCTACCCATACACTGGCAACCATATCACAGCGGACAGTGACCCGAACCAGTGGCCATCGGCTGCTATAGCTCTGACGGTACATTTTCTGACCTCCTCTTCCTCTTCTTCTTCTTCTTCTTAATAAGGGCTTCCTATTTTCTCTTTCCAACAGATCAAAGCCTTACTCGGTGGAATTCTTCGAGCGAACGAAGGTGGGTCAACACTGGGAATAAGTATGTATACATATAATTAGTTAATTAAAGTAAAAGATTTTTTCTCCTTGTACAAACCACCCCCTCCAATATTCAAAATTCTTTTGCATCTTTCTCCTTCATCTAAGATCAATAAGCCATCTTCCATGTTGAACAAACCAGGTTTAAACTTGACTCTGCATAACATGAATCACGTCAATAAAATCAGTATTAAGACCAACTTAATTTATAGAAATGATGGTTCCTGCCTAGAGGTGTAAAGTGGGCCTGTACTTTGTGTGGGCCGTGTCATGCTGGCCCACGGGTCATTATTGGCCGTGCCACCCTCCCCAATGAAAAATTTGGGGGTCAGCCTGGTACGGCCCACGGCCCGGGCCCATGTGGGCCCATTTGTGCCATGTTGTGCCACGGGCCAGGCTGGCCCGTGGGCTGAGCCTTGGGTCCGGTCGGGCCGTGTATCGGGCCAAAGCTATTTATTTAAAAAATTGACAAAAAACTTAAAATTTTAATTTTATATGAATTTTGTGT
The DNA here is from genome assembly GCF_055504915.1 of Nelumbo nucifera. Lineage (NCBI taxonomy): Eukaryota > Viridiplantae > Streptophyta > Magnoliopsida > Proteales > Nelumbonaceae > Nelumbo > Nelumbo nucifera. The sequence continues at coordinate 6,246,456 of NC_142654.1, read as the reverse complement.
ATAAAATTGTTTATATATGCAATAATTAAATAAATTAGTATAATAAAATTAAAAAAATATTTATTTTATTAATATATTATATACTATATATTATTATATAATCATAATATATATAAAATATATATACATATATATAAAATATATAAATATATAAATAATATATATATGGGCTGTGCCAACCTACAGGCCGCGGGCGGTACGGCCCGCTCGTTTGTGTTGTGTCGTGCCGGCCCATGGACCTAAAATCCTAGGCCTAGCACGGCCCACGTGGTCGTGCCGAGCCTGGCACGACCCGTGAACTGTCGTGCCAAGCCGGTCCAAATTCGTGCCAGGCCGCGGGTGACACGACCCGATGGGTTGTGATGGGCCAGGCATGGCCCATAAACCATCGTGTCGAGCCGGTCCAAATTTATGCTGGGCCACGGGTGACACAACCCGATAAGTCATACCGGGCCTGACATGGCCCATAAATCATCATGCCGAGCCGATCCAAATTCATACTGGGCCGCGGGTGACACGACCCGATTTACAGCTCTACTCGTGCCTACTACATTCAGACTTAAACCCTACTAAAACAAATGTAAAAATAGAAAATTCTTTCCATTGATCAAAGTAAATGCTTATAGCAGTGTGGAACACTCTGCATACATTCCTTTAGAAGTTTAAATCTTGGATATTCGCTTTTCACTGCACTGGTCTCTCGAGTGAATGTACATCATGCCCTCGTCTAGTATATTTAAATGACAAAATTAAGTGCAGTTAGTTAGCCGTGATGTTAGAATGCAGATTGTCATTTAATGATTCCACTACATGTTGTGCATCTCAAAAATCATTTTCTCATGATTGAACGAATTTCTCTCTGGCCTCAAACAAATAGATTGAATAAGCAGCATAACCGTGTAAGGCTTCAATCTGCTGAATGCCGGTGTTGATCCATCTTCGCTCACCTGAAGAATCCCACAGGAAGCCTTATTTGTAAAAAGAAGAAGAGGCCAGAAAATGTACCACCGGAGCTCTCACTGCCGATGGCCACTGATTTGGGTCACCGTCTGCTGTGGTATGATTGCGAGTGTGTGGATAGGGTTCGGTGGAGGAAAAGGAATGGAACTCTACAAAATGGGAGGGAGAATGAGAGAGGAACGCAGACTGAGTGTTTTTTATTTATTTTTTGTCTTTTGTAACCGGTTGAACCAGCTATCCCATGTTAACGGTTAAAGGTCCATTAACGTTATGAATCTTGGCCCTAAACGACGTGGTCAATTGTGATTGATGAATTCACTGAACGCATGAATCCACCAGTGCACAGAACACCGACTCTGCTTTTTTAACCCACACTATTTTAGATCAGGCTCTACATTCAGGGTAGATGCTTTCTCCTAAAGTGTCATGGTTTGTGTCTCCTTGTCTTAAATTCATACCCTATATTAATAGTAGGGCTCATTGCTTTTTAATTAACTAAACAAACAATTAATTATATACAAATTAGACGTTCAATGATCTTGCCAACTACTCTTTATCATCAAAGCATCTGTGATATGAAAAAACTTTTCGCTCACATTTGATGGCACCAAAAGAATCGATGATACAATGGACTTGACAACGACCTAACTTTTTGAACTTTGCTGGTATGTTGACAAGGATTGCATCAAGTTGGATACCACTGTCCATGTCCCATCAATCTTGATATGCTTGAACACACAATTATCCAAACTAGTCCAAATGGTGGGGGCCATTATAGGCCGATAGAAACACACACCCATAGTTTGACCTGTCTTGATGCCATCTAAATCCCAATTCCCGGGCACGCCCCTTGTTGTAAGTTGCCCAGTCTCTCTGACTCTCTGCCATTGCGGCTTTGAGGATTCAAGCAAACATAAAATTTAAAAAAAAAAAAAGGCATACAAATTAAGAACACCACTCTTTTTCCACCTCCACAGCTTTCATACCCCCTCTTCTTTATGTTTCTATTTACTTCCCATCCCATCGGTTCTTACTAGCAGTAGACAGTTGTAACAACCAGATTAAAGGCTTATGGGTTTGGTTAATTAAACATCTGGAAAACCCAAATCAATTTTCAGTCAGTTAAGCTATCTGCTTCAGACAGCTGAACCAATTTAGCCAAATCTTCATTCAGCCCTCACAAACAGGCCATCACCTTGAGCCTACAGTCATTTCGACATACTTTTTAGGCTATTATAGGAGAGTAGATGTAGATTGACTAGATCCGAAGTCCTCTATCTTTTCAACCCATATGGCTTGGTGTTTGTCTAAAAATAATGTCCATTTTGGGATTTAACTTTGATTCCAATACCAAAATCACTTTATTGCTCCTGTACGCCAGCTTCTCTTTTCACTTAACTGAAGACGGTGGATTTGATTTATACAGCCTTTAAATGTCCTCCTTATGGCAATTTGCCCGAGCAATACTGCAATAATTGAGAGAAAAGATTACCTGCGACCAGCGTCGCAGAACAGTTCAACGACCTTCCACTGATTTTTGAACACGCCACTATATATGTTAATATTTTGTCTTCTTCACCACACATTGTTCTGCGACGTTGGTCGCATGATGCAATGTTAAGTCGATAAGGCTGCAATTGAAACTAGCAGCTCATTCAGGGCAGTGGTTTTCTAGGTTTTTCCTTGACCAACGCTGAACACATTACACATGTTAAATTTTTCACGGGCAAAGATATATAGAGAGAATTCTACAATCTATCAAAAAATATGTTATCATGTAAAGTGATTTTGGTATTGAATAGTCTGGCTTCAATTTAATTCAAGTTTCAGGCCTGTCAGTTCCTTTAATAGGGGCCAACAACCACAAGCGCCCATTGCTGGAGCTGCAATTACAAATAATGTCATCGGATCGGGTCCGGATTGGGACACGGTACACCTGGAATCGACCTAATAACAATTATTAAAGAATCAGAACCAAATTAGACCTATAAGATCTATAATTTTAGAATCAGAACTGATGTTGCACGATCTAGCTGTTTCCTGCTATAGGTGATATGGTTTCCAGTCGGATGGTGGACTAAGTTGATCTGCAAGAGGAGCATCAAAGAACCTGGGGTGGTTAACCTGACGGGATCGTTCCGATGCTTAAATTAGCAAACTTGTTGCGAGCTGAAAATTGTTGAGAATATTGAGAGCTAGAGAGCATAGAAATCACACGTACCTTGAGCCATCGGAGGTTGAGCCTTTATATAGTTGAGTCCTCGCGGGTTTTGTGGATCGGTTGTGGGATCTTTGCCATGATGAGATTCATTTCCACTTTAATTGGGGGATAACGCTATCAACTAATAAGGTTTATCAATTCCGCCCGAATCAGGTGGGGAAGAGATAATGCTAGCTGTTACGCGACGTGGTCCCGTGAAGTTCGGAATCCGTTGGAGAGATTTTCGGGGTCATCACGTAGTGCTGTCGGTATTCCCGAGCTGATGCCTTTAAGTTCTAAACTAGGTTGAATGCCGGAAGTGACTTTGTCCCTCTCCTCTTTACTAGATCGGGCCAAATTACCCTTCATCAAGAACCCAATTGTTCTCATAACAATTGGATTTGACCTCATGGACCTCATTATAAAAAAATTATTGAAAGTATCATATATTTATAATATATATATATATATATATACATTAACTAATTTATTTAATATATTAATATATATACATTAATTCGGAACCGGATAGAACCAATTCCGAATTAATAATAATGGAGACAATAGATTAGGAACCGGAATTAACCCATCAATACGAATACTAGAATCAAAACCAGCCCAACGTCCGTTCCATCTTGTCCATCAAATCGGACCTGTCCCATTGAATGATTTACCTACAACCAAAAAAATAGATATTAGGTATTAAAAGATAGATATTAAATATTAGTAATAAATTAAATGATAAAAATATTATATTTTTAATGAAACAATTAAAAATAACTTTTTTTAGGACCGAACATTTAATCCGATTTACTAATACATACTTACATAGTACATATATTAGTGTAAGAACATGTGTGCAATTAAGTATTAAATGTATATGATATGTGGTATTTGCATTTAATTTTTATGACCCATATGGAATTAGTGTGAATATATTGAAATGGAGTGGGCTCATGTTGCTCAAAAACCAGCTACTAGGTGTTCATTATATGGTCTAGACTACCAAATCGCAAACCATATATATAAAAATATTTATGTATGTAGGTATGTATACATATATTCATTTAACATTTTATATATTATTGTTGTTTGTTTCAATTTTTAATTTATAATTTGATGTTTTCTTTTTTGTAGACAATTTGATGCTCAAGGAACTGTTTATGTTTGAGAAAGTGTGAGTATAATTTATATAATAGTAATATGTGATATTTGTAAAGTTTCAATTTAATATTTGAATTATATTTGTTATTTATGTAAATAAGCATGTTATTTGGGCTTTATAATTATCGGGTTAAGCTCAATAAAATATCCCAACATATTAAAAACTGAACCAAATTGTAATATATAAAACGATTTAATTAGATTTAATTTATATAGTAGTAAATCAGTTTGATTTAACTTGAAAATTTCTCAAATCATAATTTAATGGTTTTATTTGAGATCTTCTCCAAACCAAACCAAATCAAACCAGACCATGAAGGCCGCTACTGGAGTAATCTTAAGCAAGGTTTTTAAAATCGAACTGGACAGCGAACCAGTCAGGGGTCCGATTCCCTGGGTCAAATGGTCAAACCATTCAAATCAAATGAACGGCCCATTCTGACAAAAAAAAATTTAAAAATAAAAACTGATTAAACCGTTGAATGATTCGAACAATTCAACTGTCTGAATCAGCAATTTATTGACGAAATGATCAAATAACCGGTTCCCCGTTTTTCCAGTTCGACGGTCCGGTTTTAAAAACCATGACCTTAAGCTAAAATTGTGAAATCATAACCTACCATGCATTGCTGTGGCTCCATTCACTTTAAATACAGGTAAGGTGGGGCCGTATCAATACATCAAAAGCGATGCTGATTCATGGTTTTGGCCCAGCGCTATTCAAGGGGCGTAATTTCATCGAAGTTCGACTGTGATGCCAGAAAACAACCGGTATAATAAAATAGGTGTCCATCATCCATGAGGTGGGTGTTCAGGATGGATCCTCTGATTGGTCAATACTCTTTCGGTAACCATGTCTTCCCGGTGCGGTGCCATAGATTTTCCCAGTACATATTACATAATGATTGGATTCAGATCGCACTTAACCAGATCAAGGTTCAAAACCGAATTCGGACACAAGGTTGACTAATAACGTTTTCAGTCTTTCTCCCCTGGAAAAGTTAACGGGCGGTCCTATCTCCCCAATCCCCATCCGCGTGTCACGATTCGAATTGCTTGTCTTTCTAGGTGTCGGGCCCCAGGCGTCACTAATCTCAGATCCAGAACGCGTGTTGGCGTGCAGCGTGCTCCCTTTCACATGTAAATTACCCAAGATGCCCCCGTCCAAGCGTATTCAGAACGCGTATTCAGTCCACGTGGCAAGCATGCAATTGCTCACTACAACACTTCTTCATACCCCCCAAAAGGCAAAAACAGTATAAGATTAAGCGGCAGCTTTTGGTTTGATATTTTCTGGACCATCAAAAAACAACCCAGAAGAGAAATATTTGACCCAATAATTGTCAGTATATCACTGTGTCGCACAATTTGCCTCCAGGGTTGAGGGTCCCAGTGAACAACGGCATTCGACATAGGATAGGATCCGTCAGTCGATGGTTTTTGTTCTCGGCCACTGGTTTTTAAAATCCTTGTTTTCTCTTTTAGGAATTAGGATCCCATTCTCGAGGTTTCCAGTTCCAGGGATCCCAAATTCCCAATTCCCAATTCCCAACCGTATCCGTGTGGTGTAATACTCCTCGGTTTTCTAAAACCAGTAGTATTTCAGTAATTAAACCCACAAACTCATGGCTTACAAGTTTAAAAGTCACTAACTAACAGCTCAAGGCTTAAAAACCACAACTCAAAGAGTGATTACGGATTACAACCCGATTTTTTTCGTAGGATCCGATTGACATAGGAAATTCCAATAAAGTCACCATTCTTCCCTTTTTGCCCTTCTTATTTCCCTCTTGCTTTGCTTTGCTTTGCTTTGCTTGCTTGCTTCCTTCTCACTCATCAGTTTTCTCTGCTATCATTTCAAGAATAGAAGCGAAAGCGAAGGCAAGTCATCATTGGCATTTGTCACCCGCCACCTGTTTTGCTGAAACCTCAACGAAGCTGAACTCAGAACCGACTCCTCGGCGTTTTTACTTCTTTTCCGGTCAACATTATCAACGTCTGATTGTTTCTTGTCCTCCACTCGCTACAAAGGCAGCTCTCTGTTCTTCAACTCCTTCCATTACTCATTGGCCTATGAAAACTTCTCTCCGATTTTGCGACTTCTGCTTGAATAGAGTCGATCCCTAATTCTTTTTGGACCTCTGTTACCAAGTTCTGCTGCTTCGACCCTTCTAATTTTCAGTCATTTCTTCAATTGTTCTTCCTCCTCACTTACTACTTCTTCTCCTTCTCCGAATTCCAACTCAAAAATCAAATCTTAAAGAAGCTCCATGGGTCTGTCCACCAAATATGAACCAAAAATCGTCACCGGCGATGCTGGATACGTACTTGAAGATGTTCCTCACTTGTCTGATTACATATCTAATCTCCCTGTATGATGCTCATTTCCCTTTTCCTCTCTCTGTGATCTATAAATGGTTGGTTGATTCGAAGCCAATATGCTACTATACACTGAAGCTATCAATATGTTGTTTTCCTTACTTCCTAATGACTGTTTAAGTTAGTGGTAGCTTTGTTTGGAGATCTGGATTTGAAACTAAATAATTTCCTTATGTTGCCTATTTTTCCTGAAAAGATTTCCATACAGTATTATGATTTTGTTTCTTTTTATTTAGTTATTTCTTGATATCCCTTATAGAAGTCTGTGAGTTTTAGGGAATGAGTAAGTTTTGTTACTAATTCTAGATTAAACGTTTGACATCTTTTATTATCAAGTTTAGCTAAGTTTACGCATACACACACATACACTCCATATGGATCCACAAAGAACAATCATGCCTTCTTTTTAGAAAGAGAGGGTTCCTGTCTACTTCCACCTGAGAATTCATATATTATATGTAAGTTTCTTATGTCTGGGCTTAAATGTTTTTCTCCTCGGAAGTGATTATTAGTTTGTTCTTCGTTCCTTGCAGACGTACCCCAACCCATTGCAAGACAATCCTGCGTATTCAGTTGTTAAGTAAGTTAATTCGAGCCATTTCAAGCTGATTTCTAGTGCCATGTGTTCAACATTTAAAGAATATTCTTCTGAATAATTTTGGTTAAAATTGATGATTCTTCAAAAATAATTTTCTGATACGCCAGGCAATATTTTGTGAACGTGGATGATACTGTTGCCCAAAAGGTTAGTTGGTTTTGTAATGATTGACCCCCATTTTCATCAAGTCTTCCTTTCTATTTGTTATTTATAAGAGAAAGAATCTGTTTGATAATAGTTTTATGATCTAATTGACTATAAACCTTGTTCAAGGGCACAATGTGTCTGAAAAGGTTTATTTTCAATAAATTAGAGGAATTGTATAGGGGCATTCTGCATTGTGCATATGATTAACAGCCATAACCATGGTTTATGTATGAGCTATTTTCTCTTTCGCAGATTGTGGTTCACAAGACCAGTCCACGGGGGATCCATTTACGACGCGCTGGCCCACGTCAAAAGGTATTCTATTGGTGTATTATTTGTTCACTCCATGTGCAAGTAAGTTCTAATCATGGACAGTATATTTTAATGGAACTTGCTTGTTGCACAGGTTTATTTTGAGTCTGATGAAGTGCATGCATGTATTGTCACATGTGGTGGTCTGTGCCCGGGGCTCAACACAGTTATTAGGGAAATAGTGTGTGGCCTTAATTACATGTATGGTGTTAAGAGAATCCTTGGGATAGAGGTAAGTGGTTATGTCTAGAGGGTTTTACATTCAAGAATTTTGGTGCAGTTTGATTCAACAATCAATGCCTAAACTTGCTTTACTCATTTCTTTTTGCATGTCTTTTTCTTAGCATGTATATTGAAAGTAAGAGCTTCATTAGTTAATATTTATTCTTTAACTAATTATTAATTTGGAAATGAAGTGTTGGACATACTGTTGTGCTTGCCTATATGGTATATACATAATACATGCACATAAAAGTAGATGAAGTGCATACTTGCAAGATGTAGTATGTATGCATATACAGCCTGTTTAGCACAATGCTTATGGTGGGTGCAATTTGCTCTATGCATCCCTTTTTGTGGATTTTCATCCATATATGAGGTTAAAGTTGTAGTAGACTGATTTGTAGGAGCTATCTTAAGATGGCATGGCACGAATGGGGTACTGGTATTCCAACTGATCCGGGACTTTTTTTTTGATAAATAACCGATCCAGGACTCTTTATCTACTAATTATACATATTCAATAATTAATTCATAGTCATCATCATCCAAGCCTTATCCCAACTCTATCACTACATGAATCCTGTTTCACCATTCTGTCCTGTTAAAAGCCATATCCATTGTTAAATTATTGGTGCCTAAATCATTTCTTACTACTTTTAACCATGTCCTTTTTGATCAACCGCTAGCCCTTCAATTCAGTTCAGTCACGTTAACTGATATTGGTAAACTTTTCATCATCTTGTCACTAATTGGAGCTACACCTAACTCCTAAGTCCCAAGTCCACTTTAGTTGTCTCATTTTGTATTCTGTACTTTCTAATCTTGTCACTGATTCATCTAACCTAAACTCATTTTTTCTAACATTTTTTTTTTCTTCATTGCCTAGAATTCGTCCCATGTAGCAATTCTGGTCTTATAACTATATTGTAGAATTCTTTTCGTCTCCTTGGTACATGGCAACCACAGAGCAAACCGGATGCACCTCCACTTAAACCACCCTGCTCTAACTCTATGGGCAAGATCCTCTTAAATATCTCCTCATTATGGATGTTTCCTAACCATCAATCTTAATTAATCCACTATTGTTACTAACATTTTTACTAAAAGTGCAGTACATATATTCTGTCCTAGTCCAAATTATACTGAAACCTTCTGATTCTAAGCATCTCTCTATTGTTCTAGCTTTGCATTCAGCCAATCTATAGTCTTATCAATCATTACTATACCAACAGCCAAAACATTTTCGGATATGGAGGGGTCCTACAATTTTCAGATATGGTGGTAGGTTTCTAGGGTGAAAATTGAAGTAAGGTGATTTTCTACCAAACAAGAAAAAAAGCAGAAAGGTGATTTAGGTGATTAAGGATGAAGAATATAGGTTGAAAAGTACATAAACAGTTTGCTGTCTACCAAGGAATTGGCAGGAGATTGGGAAGATAAAACTCTCCCTTAGAATAAGCAGCAAAGAGATAGATTGCTTAGAAGAAGAATTAAGTGAGAGAGAATAAAAAAAAAGAAAAATGCCTCATTACAACCAGATTCACTAATCCAAACATTTATTCATCAAATCAACTCCCCCAGGTTTCAATTACATTGACTCAGATTCAACATGAAAGATCAGATCTCCCTTTTTAGACTCTAAACTAAGATACTTACCTTAAACAACTTCTAAAACTAAAATAAACCCATAATCTATACCCATAGGGACATTCAATTAAGGATTCTTACTCCTAAGCAATTCTAATATTTGTTATCAATCCTAGTAAAAGGTGAAATCTCATTACACACTGACATTCTATCAGTGAAACAGGCATAACTCCCTCAAAATTCATCAACTTTACAAGATATTGTTCTCATTTGTAGATGACTCAATAACCTAATTAATGACATAAAAAATATGCAAAACAGATATTTTGATCATTAAGAAGTAGGTTGAAAGAAAAGTGATGAACCTACAATTTTTTATTAGTATAGTTAACCTACAACTTCAATAAAAGAAGTGCATCTTAAGTGAACCCCGTTTTTTTTCTTTTTTCTTTTCAAAATTTTCTTCCCTGAATTTCCTGCAAGATGAGAATGAGGCTAGAGGACTTTTCAGGTCATTTCTTCCTTCTTTTAGATCTGTTAGCTTCATTTTAGACTTCCAAAGAGGCTTAAACTGATCTAACCAAGCACATGGGGATGCATCACTAGAGGACTTTTCAGGTCATTTCTTCCTTCTTTTAGATCTGTTAGCTTCATTTTAGACTTCCAAAGAGGCTTAAACTGATCTAACCAAGCACATGGGGATGCATCACTTGAGGATTTTAGTAGGAAGTGTATTGTATTTGACTCTTGACCTTTGAACAAATATTAGATGCATTGTTTTGCTTCCTATTTTCTTTTCACTGTCACCTCTAATTTAAATAAGTTTAACTTTTAATATATTGTAAAGCATATTTTTTGATGCATAAACAAAAGATGGTTACATAAGGGTTTCCATTGCTAGGATTGATGCAGGTATTTCTGTAGGTGCAAAGTGGAAAGTTTATTGTGCATGGTTAATGGTTTCAACTAATGAGGGCAGTGGAAATTGTAGGGAGGATATAAGGGTTTCTATGCTAGAAATACCATTCCATTGACACCCAAGGTTGTAAATGACATTCACAAACGTGGTGGAACAATTCTTGGGACGTCACGAGGAGGACACGATACCTCAAAGATAGTTGACAGCATTCAGGATCGTGGTATTAATCAGGTATACAGAGCATAAGACTGTATTATTTTCATTGGTATGGCTATGATTCAGGGTTATCAAAACTCTCTCTCTCTCTCTCTCTCTCTCTCTCTCTATCTTCATTTGTTTGTGTACCTGTGTGGGTTGGTGGGTGTGTGATTTTACATACCTTGCTGTATTCCAGGTATACATTATTGGGGGTGATGGAACTCAGAAAGGGGCTTCGGTGATTTATGAGGTAACTTTGTTTATATAATCAAAAGCTACCATCTATTATTAGATTGATATGATATATGTCACCATCATCATCTATGCCATTATCTTGCCAACTATAATATTTCCACAACTGCAAAATCAAAGAAATTGCCACATTTTCCTGCCTTACTTTTTCTATTCATGTTGACGCCAATAGGAAATTAAAAGGCGTGGTCTCAAAGTTGCAGTTGCAGGAATCCCCAAGACAATCGATAATGATATCCCGGTATTTTATCAAACCTGTGCGCAAGTACATTTTCACTTGCATTTTTCTCCCATCACTTACAAACCATGGGTTGATGACTTTTTTTTTTTAATAATTTTGACATATTTCTTCTTGTTTTATGTTGACTAAGGTTATTGACAAGTCCTTTGGTTTTGACACTGCTGTTGAAGAAGCACAACGCGCCATCAATGCAGCACATGTTGAAGCTGAGAGTGTTGAGAATGGTATTGGTGTTGTGAAGTTAATGGGTCGCTATAGTGGTAAGTTTCTATATCTTCAACCACTTATAAGTCTATGAATGATTGGTAGAAGTTAGATGGATTTTTTTTTAATGAAGGATTTATTCTCAGGTTCTAGCCTGAGAATAAATCTAGATTTTTTTCCAGATTTTTGCATGAACTTTAGAATGAAATGGGAAGTTGTGCATTTCCTGGGTGGTGTCAAATATTCATATTGTAACTATGCCGTTTTCCTTTTTTGAATTCCTTTTCTTTATTCCTTTCTCTTTTCTGTATCCTATATTGTATAACTTTTTGACATTTTTTGCTGTGTTTAGGTCTATGTTTAAAAAGGAGATTACCTAATGCTGGTCCTGACCATCTGGGGGTGGTCTTGGGAGTGGTGGACTGGATACAGATCTAACCTGTGGCTTTTTTTTTTTTTTGTTTTTTTTTTTATGAATTGGATACTCTAGACAAATCTGTTTTCTCATCCTTTTCAGCCCTATATTTTACTATTACACCAAGAAGTGGACCCTACTTTGCATGTACTTGTAATATGCTTAATGATCAATGCATATTATTCTGTATTCATAAAGGTCATGGTCTTCTTTTGTTTTCTATCAGTCTTGTGTTGCTTTATTTCCTTGGTTATTAGCATGACAATTTGGATTTGTCATCAATTCCTTTTTTATCGTTAACAGTGCATACTAGACCTGAAAGAAAATCTGATACACTTGAAAAGGATCATGGGGATCAAAAATAATACTCACTGCCAAAAGCTGGTCAAAGAAAAGGAAATAAGAAAGAAATAATGTGAACTGTGTCGTTACAATATTTGCTCTATTGACCCTCTTTGTTGTTGGAGAATCAGCAAGACTCTTTGCAGATCTAGGTACCCATTTGAATGGACAGTTTAAGTTGGGTGTTTTCAGGGATTTTTTTTTGAATGCTTTCCCTTAGATGATTTCTTATCACCTTTTCCTTGTATTTTTTTCCTTTTCAATAATATTTCTCCTCTACTTACTATCAAAAAAATAGTTGGATGCCACCCTTGCTCACTTCTCATTGCACCTAGGTGGAAATGCAGCACATCACTTCTGGGACACGTCTTAGTATGAGCAAGAAACATTAGGATTCATGAAGATATATAGCAGCAATTTTTCAGACTGCCAACTTGATGCAATACCCCTCCATCCTGGACTGGCAAGTCCAAGCACAAGGTTGACAATAGGGGAAACCCTGTTCCCATGACCCACCAAAAAATTAAAACACAATAAAATAAACAAGAACCAATCTCAAGTGAACTGTCACTCTATGGTATTAATTTATAGCATTAAGTGGTTTATGTATAGTGTTAAACATGCTAGTGTTACTTAGATCTTCCTTACAATCCAATAATATTTTCTGATACAGGGTTCATTGCAATGTATGCTACTCTTGCAAGCCGAGATGTGGACTGTTGCTTGATACCAGAATCACCTTTTTATCTTGAAGGACCTGGTGGACTTTTTGAGTACATGGAAAAACGGCTTAAAGAAAATGGTCACATGATTATTGTGATGGCTGAAGGTGCTGGGCAGGAGCTTCTTTCTGAAAGCATGCATACCATGGATCAGCAGGATGCTTCAGGAAACAAGCTACTCCAGGATGTTGGTTTGTGGATATCTGAGAGTATCAAGGTATGTATTCCAATTCCAAATTATTGTGCGTAGGAGTAGCAATTTTTTGTGCATCCACATGTTATATGTGACAGATTTTCACTAGTTTCTGCATGCTTTCTTTCAAATATAGTCTTTTTGTAACTTATGGTGCTTCCATAGGTGAAGCAATATGATTTTCATTTGATTTTGTTGTGATGCAGAACCCATACAAATAGCATCTAATAAGGTAGTTGAAATGGGTCTAAGCAAGATGGATTCAGGCCACAAAGCAGTGTTACATGGACTCTCCTAAATAGACTGTGTCCATGTTGGACAGACATCAGAGTCTGACACTCTGCAGATTCTTAAGGACACTTCCATGTAACATTTCCTTTTTATCCCCTGGTTTATTTGACATAAATGAACAGTTAATGTACAGGATGAATGCCACTTTTCATGTCAAATGTTACTTAGTAACATTTTTTGCAGGTATATAATGTCAAAATTCAAGAAAATATGAACTATTTCAATAGTATAGTCTTTTCCATGGACATGTTTGTGAGTTCATGTTTTCTCATCTAGCTGAGTCAGACTCTTGGTCACATATCAATTCTGAATTAGAGGAAGAGATTGCAGAAGGGGAAGAGGGAGATGAAGAGGTGATTGTTGGTCAAGGGAGAAAAATAGGAAAAAAAAACTGTGGATTTGGAAAAGATAGGGGAAACTTAAGTAAGCAAAATTTTGGGATTATCTTTTATAGGATGAAAGATTTTGCCAGAAAAACTCAAGGGAATTGGAAAAGAAGTTTGTTTTGAATTGCAGAAAGTTCTAATGTGGAGTTATGAGCAAGAGCTGGTTGTTGTTAAGATCGTGTTTGAAGTTGAAGATGAAAAGGGAGAGCCTTTGGGTCCCTTGAGGATTTTGGGTCTTGATGGCAAGGTTGTTTGATGTGTCAAGGTCTGGGAAAGGGAAAATGTTTTGTTTATTAAGGGGTTTGGTGTTTAGAGTGTTTGAGTTTTTCTCCCTTTATTTGTGAGTGATATATAGTCACCTTCTTGTATCTTCTCTTCTTTTCTAATAAAATTTTCTTTCTTTTATTTATTACCAAAAAAATCGAATTCTGACTCCCATATCCATGTCCAAGCAACACTTGCACAAAGCCCTCAGCTTGTTAGTTTGAGAATTAACTTTAGTTTACCCAAAAAAAAGTAGTTGGACAGAACTTAAAAGTATCACAAAATCAAGGGGGCAAAGGGAAAGAGATAAATGTGCTGTTCATAAGGGAGGCCTGGTGGAGATCTCTCATAGCAGATAAGTATGGGGTGGAGTGGGGTAACTGGAGATCTAGGGATCCTCCTCTAAGTTGGGGTAGTTCCCCTTGGAAAGCTATCATGAAAAATTTCTGTGTTCATGGAAGGGATTTCTGTCAAGATTGGTAGAGGGGATAGAACAAAATTCTGGAAGGACCCTTGGTGTTTGGACGGGACTCTAGCTGAGTCTTTTCCTCCACTTTTTCAGTGTGCTTCTAACCAAGAAGCTTCTGTGGCTGAGTACTGCTGTTCGACTGGTGGATCCCTTACTTGGACTCCCATTTTTAGGAGGGATCTATTTGATTGGGAATTAGAAGAGATTGTGGATCTGATGGCTCTTCTTCAGAAATAGAAGATTGATCTGCAGTTGGAAGACAAATGGTGTTGGAAATGGAATTCGGATGGTGAATTTACTGTCAAATCCCTTGCCTCTAAAATTTTCTATTTGGGTCTCGCTGATTTTCCTGCTTCACAGATCTGGAACTCTATAAGTCCATCAAAAGTCAACTTTCTGATTTGGACGATGGTCCTTGACAAATGTCTTTCCAGAGTTAATCTAGTGAGGCGGGTCATCCAGGTTATGGATCTTTCCTGTAGTCTTTGTGGGCATCATGCTGAATTGACAGATCATCTATGTATTCTTTGTCCATTTTCCTCTCAGATTTGGGGACACTTTCTCAAAGCCTTGGATTTCAGTTGGGTAATGCCTAGATCGGTTAAGGAACTTCTCTGTTGTTGGAATGTGAAAGGCCTAAGCAAGAAAGGGAGTCTGGTGTGGAGGACTATTCCTGCTGCTGTCTTATGGTCCATTTGGACTGAGAGGAATAGTAGAATTTTCTGTAATAAAGCTAAAAGTCGTGAAGATATCATTCAGAGAGCTGTGGGCAAGCTGATTTCTTGGGTATCTGTATCTGAGGAATTTAAAAGTCTGAAATTGTCTTCTTTCCCTTGCTCCAATTCCTGGTGGAGAATGTAAATGCTGTGGTTTTCAGGCTGCCCTTATGGGTCTGAACCCAGCTTGTATGTGTTTTTGATTTGAATAAAATTACCTTACCTTTTACAAAAAAAAAAAAAAACTGTACTGTTCATAAGAATATAAAGATGGGAAGAGAATAAGAGAGGCAATAAGAGCTATGGTGATGATTTAGCAATAGAGAGAAAACATCAATAAGAAGAACAAATATGAGAATAGTAACAGAAATTTTAATGAACTAATATTCAATTACTACTTCAAATACCTGCTATGAGTTAAAAGATAAAGCCTAATGGAGTCTGCATCATTAGGTTTCCTTAGGAGTCAACACCTGATTAACAAAATTGCATGAACAAATTCAACTTTCGTTTTCTCATTGGAAGAGTCTTTACAATGTGTGTGTGTTTATATAAACATCACCTTTCTTTGAGATCTATAGAATAATTACTTCCCTAACAAACACAACTAAACAAGAAAAAACTTGCTAATGGAGGAAAAAATTTCAAATCTAAATAAATCAAAAACATTTTCTCAATCTCTATCAAATTATTCTTTTGATATCTGTTAGTAAACCCTAGCAGATTCTAGGTTGAAGTAGAGAAGAAGAAAGAAAAGAGAAAGAAGAAGAAGAAGAAGAAAGAAGAAGAAGAAGAAGAAGAAGAAGAAGAAGAAAGAAAGGTTCGGCCAGACTAGAAGAGAGTCAAAATCACTCTCCCCTAGCTGACCCACTTGTATTTATTCAAAAACATAGAGTTACAGGAAAGACCATTTTGTCCCTCATAGAAGATGGGACACATAACTTAAACTCAGATACAATAGACCTTTCACTCTCAAGCAGATAATCCAGAATGACCAAAATACCCCTGACTCGAGCATTCTAACACTCCCCCTCAAGCTGGAGAGTATATATCATATAGTCCCAACTTGTTACAAATGTAATCTATTCTTCCCCGAGACAATCCCTTTGTGAGAAGATCTGCCCACTGATTTCCTGAACTCACATGAGATGTGGTTATCACCCCACTTATTACTTTATCTCTTACAAAGTGACAATCAACCTCGATATGCTTAGTTCTCTCATGAAAGACGGGATTGGAAGAGATGTGAACAGCAGCTTGGTTATCACAGTATAATTTCATGGGTTTGTCAATTGAGAATCCCATCTCTTGAAGAAAGTTCTTCAGCCATACTAGCTCACATGTGGTATGGGCCATAGCCCTGTACTTTGCTTCTGCACTACTTCTTGCCACCACTGTTTGTTTCTTGCTCTTCCAAGTTACAAGATTGCCACCGAGGAAGGTACAATACCCTGTAGTTGATCTCCTGTCTGATATAGAACTAGCCCAGTCAGCATCTGTGTACCCTACTATCTCAAGAGTTCCTCCACTTTGGTATAACAAACCACGACCTGGAGCACCTTTTAGGTACCTAACAATTCTCAGAACAGCTTCCCAGTGAGGAACCCGAGGATGTTGCATAAACTGGCTCACCACACTCACAGCAAATGATATATCTGGTCGGGTAATGGTCAGGTAGTTCAATTTGCCCACCAATCTTTTGTATCTTCCAGGATCATCAAACTCTTCACCCGCATCAACACTCAGCTTGGCATTGAGTTCCATAGGAGTCTCTGCTGGTTTAGCACCTAACAACCCTGTTTCTTCAAGTAGATCAAGAACATATTTTCTCTGACATAGGTTGATCCCATGTTTTGACCTCGTAACCTCTATTCCCAGGAAATATTTCAGCTTCCCCAGATCTTTCGTATTGAAGTGATCCTGTAAGAATTTCTTCAACCTGTTGATTCCATTGCTATCACTCCCAGTTATGACAATATCATCCGCGTACACGACTAGCAAGATTTTCCCATCCTTTGAGTTATAGTTGAACACAGAATGATCAACCTGACATGGTTTCATCCCAAAGGCTTTCATCACTTCACTGAACCTGCCAAACCAAGCACGTGGAGATTGTTTCAGTCCATAAATTGCCTTTTTGAGCCTACACACTTTGCCAGACTCCCCCTAAGCAACAAACCCTGGTGGTTGCTCCATATACACCTCCTCAACTAGATCACCATGCAGGAAGGCATTTTTTATGTCAAGTTGTACAAGAGGCCAATCATACATAGCAGCTAATGAAATCAGCACCCGAACTGAACCAATCTTAGCCACAGGAGAAAATGTCTCCATATAGTCCACACCATACATCTGAGAATAACCCTTGGCCACCAACCTCGCTTTCAATCGCTCCACACTGCCATCAGGAAGATACTTCACTGTGTAGACCCATTTACACCCAACTGTGTGCTTACCGGAAGGAAGAGCGGTGAGTTCCCATGTGTGATTATGTTGTAGAGCAGAGAGTTCTTCTTTCATGGCTTGCCGCCACCCTGGGGAGGCAAGAGCTTCCTGGACAGTCTTGGGAATGGGAACAGATGAGAGTAATGATATAAATTTGCAATGAGAAGCAGAAAAGTGAGCAGTAGAAACATAGTGTGAAATGGGGTGAGTACAAGTACGTTTACCTTTTCGCAGAGCAATAGGAAGATCAGGATCTGAAGGAGAAGGAGCAGTAGCAGGATCTGTCGACAGGAGCTGAAGTGGAGGAGGGCCCAATGCACTTCTGCGGGTATACACTTGAGTGATTGGCGGCTTCTCAGTAGTAACAGGCATAGGATGTGCATCTGCAGTAGAAACAGGAGCTACTGGAAGGATGTCCACAACAGGTACAGGAAGGGGAACCACAGAGGGAGAGGAAGAGACCCCAGCATCTGAGAAGAATGGAACTGACTCAAAGAAGGTGACATTAGAGCACACAAACGATTTATGGAATTTTGGGTTATAACACTTATACCCTTTCTGAGTCCTTGAGTAGCCAAGAAAGATACACTTAGTAGCTCGAGCATCTAGTTTGTCTAACCCAGGCCCCAAGTGTTGAACAAAACAAACACAACCAAAGATTCTTGGGGTAAGAGGAAATGAAGATAAAGTGGGAAACAACACGGAGAAAGGGGATTGACTTCCAAGGATTGACATGGGCATCTGATTGATCAGAAAACAGGATGTAAGAACAGTATCACTCCAAAAATGTTTTGGGACATTCATATTAATCATCAAGGATCGAGCAGTTTCAAGAAGATGTCTATTTTTTCGTTCAGCTACACCATTCTGTTGTGGGGTGTAGGCACAAGAAGTTTGATGAATGATCCCATGATGTTCTAGGTATTGCTGAAATGGTGAAGAGTTGTATTCTTTGGCATTATCGGAGCGAAGAATTTTAATATGAACACCAAATTGAGTGCGTATTTCAGCATAAAATTTTTGAAAAATAGGGAACAACTCACTACGATCTTTCATAAGATAAATCCATGTCATCCTTGAAAAGTCATCAACAAAGATTACAAAATACTTATACCCATTGTATGACACCACTTTAATTGGACCCCATACATCGGAATGAACTAAAGAGAAAGGACTTGAGACATGACTATCACAACTCTTGGACTAAATGAGACTCTATAATGTTTTCCCAATTGACATGACTCACAATCTAATGATGAAAGATGACTCAAGGAAGGAACCAATAACTTCAAGGCCTTGAGAGAAGGATGACCAAGTCTGCAGTGCAATTGAAGAGGAGTAAGAGATGACTGAAAAACTACTGGAGGACCACCACCATCAAGGTAATATAATCCACCTGCTTCATGCCCTCCACCAATCTTCCTCCCCGTCTTGAGATCCTGAAACACACAAGAAGAAGGGTAGAAGGTTACAGAACAATTAAGAGACTTGGTTAATCTACTGACAGACATAAGGTTAAAAGGAAACTTAGGAACATATAAAACAGATGATAAAGGCAAGGAGGAGAGATTAACATCACCAACACCACAGATAGGAGATGTAGAACCATTAGCAAGTGTAACTGTTTGAGGTGTGGAGGAGTGGGAAAGGGAAGAAAATACATCATGAGTCCCAGACATATGGTCCGAGGCCCCGGAGTCAATGATCCAATGTGAGTCTTTGGAAGCTAAGCAAGCCATACCTGACTGGGCAAGTGTAGCGGTGTTCTGCTGAGATGTTTGAATGAACTGCTCATATACTGCACGTGGTACACTCACCATTTCCTTCTCAGAAGCACAAGTAGATGTGGAGGGGATTGGGTCAGTTTGCTGACTTTCAGTAATTGTGTCACTACCCTTAGTCCTAGCATGGTTAGCCCAAGTGTTGGGTGCACCATGCAAATCATAGCAGAAATTAACTGTGTGCCCCTCTAAACCACAATAATTAAGATAGCACCACCACCACAACCAACTTTTGAAACAAAAAGAAACATTCACAGTCCCTTGGACAAACAGCAGTAGTGTTCATACCTGTCCACATTCAGCCCTCTTCGATACTGAATAGAGGGTTTAGTATACCACTCCAACGACCACCACAGCAACGACCGGAGGCATCCTCACCTCCAGGCCCACAAAACGACAGCTCCTTTTCAGCCCCTTATCGAACCTCCACTCAGGTCAGTCGAAAAGGAAGAAGATGACTGTGAAAGTTGGCGACGAACCCAGAAAGAGAACAGCAGCAAGAAAGAAATGAGGATACGACCTTACAGCTCTGATACCATGTTAGTAAACCCTAGCAGATTCTAGGTTGAAGTAGAGAAGAAGAAAGAAAAGAGAAAGAAGAAGAAGAAGAAGAAGAAAGAAAGGTTCGGCCAGACTAGAAGAGAGGCAAAATCACTCTCCCCTAGCTGACCCACTTGTATTTATTCAAAAACATAGAGTTACAGGAAAGACCATTTTGTCCCTTATAGAAGATGGGACACATAACTTAAACTCAGATACAATAGACCTTTCACTCTCAAGCAGATAATCCAGAATGACCAAAATACCCCTGACTCGAGCATTCTAACAATATCAAAGCAAATTGTTGAGAGAATCTCTGGTTAATCCCACTTCAGCTGGCCAAATAATGGGCCCAAGTTCATGGGATGTCATGGGTGTCTTGAGTGTGGGCTGTAAGGTCCATGGTCATAGGACCTGGCCTTCTTTCTAGCCATTTCATCCCTCTACCATGTTGTCTAGGATCCTTTCAGATTTTCATTTTCTTTTCATTCTAGTATAACATTATGGGAATTTTAGTAAGTTATAGAACTCCAAATATCCTTTTATGGGAACAACAAGTTAGTCGTGTTAGCACCACAATCTGGACTGAGTGATATACATTTTTGTTGAGGATAAATGTTCCAAAGGACTGTCTGTTATTTGTATTTTGGTTGATCTACCTCAGTGTTGTGTGGACAAAAACACGGGAATCAGAATCCAGCACATGTTGAGGAGTCTGACTCAGCAAGGTGAAGGAACAAGGACTTGCAGGCAGATAATAGAAAAGCACAACAATTAAAAAGTGCATATTTTGTTGAATTTTAACATTTGAAACCTATAGAAAATGACCTAATAAATTTTGTTACTTGATAACATTTTATTGGAAAATGATATTCATTGTGCACATTTGCTGTTAATTTATGTTGAATAAGGAGAAAAGGAAAAATGTCATGTAGAAGCATCCTTCATGAATCCATAAAGTGTCTTTGTCCAAATTGTTTCTGACACAAACACTTCATCCATTTAGGAGAGTCCATGAAACATTGAGATACCTTGTTGTTGGTTTTGTTTTTTAATTTTTTTTCCTTATTGGTTGTGCTAGTAAGAAGCTATTGGGAGAAACATTTTGTAATTTGTATTAATTATATATGCTTTTGTGACCTGAGAAATCTTGCAAAAGCAAATGAACTTGCATTCTTAGTTGTCAAAGCCTTATGATTTACAATGTGATTCACAATTCAAATCATGAATCCAAAGGGTTCCAGTTTGAATCTTATGTATGAATCTTTTTCTACAAAAATATTATGATTATTGTTTGAATCCAACAATTAGATTCACAAGTCTTAATATCTATATGGTTCATGTGATTTGAATCAATTCAATTAAGATGTAGTGCTCTACTTGTTGTTTCTTTGTTTGTTTCAACTTTTTTCAAGAGACTCTTGTTTTAAAGCTCCTGCTAGAAAATGGTTTATTTAGGTAGATTATGGAAGACCTTTTAGAAACCACCATATTGAGTTTATTTTCCATATATAGGTTAAAGAACCACTATGTGTAGATTAATTGGCTACATGACTTTCAAGTTGAACATGATTGTATCATCTTAGGCTTCCAGTGTACAAGTGCTAAAATCTTTTTTTTTTTTAAGTACATACATACAAGTTAAAATAGGGTAGGATCACTTTTCTAACTATCTATGTAGATTTAAATTTAACATGTTTCTGTTTTTTAATATTTTAACAAACATGTTTAATATTTTAACAAACATGTTTAATATTTTAACAAACATGTAAGAAGTAGAAATAATTTGATACAATTAAACTCAACTCTGTCTACAATTTATACAATAACATTTGGATTTTCAGAACGTTGCTTGCATATCTAACTCTTGGTTTTATTGCTGTAGGATCATTTCACAAAGAAAAGAAAGATGATCATCAATCTAAAGTACATAGGTTGGTATTTTTATTTTATTATTTTTTTGGGGGGCGTCAAATTTGCTCATCTCCTACCCCTAGCAAACACCCCCCAAGAGAGAGAGAGAGAGAGAGAGAGAGAGAGTTATCTAACCAAGTGGTGCCTTTTCTGGCTGGCAGATCCAACATATATGATTCGTGCTGTCCCAGGTAATGCATCTGATAATGTGTACTGCACACTTCTTGCTCATAGTGTAGTTCATGGCGCATTTGCAGGATACACAGGTTTCACGGTTGGACCTGTAAATGGAAGACATGCTTACATTCCCTTCCATGTGAGTATTCATATGATGGCGAGACCTGAAATTTAAGTTCTTATTTGAAAATCTTCAGCAAGAAAACTCCATTGCCATTAGGTTCATCATCATCCCAGCTTTATCCCAACTATATGTGGTCGGCTATGTGAATCCTGCTTCACCATTCCATTCTGTTTAATGTATATCCATTATTAAATTATTGACACTTAAAATCATTTCTTACTAATTCTACCCATGCCCTTTTTGGTCTATTCCTAGCCCTTTTGGCCCCTCTCAACTTGCAACAAATGACTTCTTATGGGTGCTATTTGATGGTCTTCTATGCACATGACTAAACTAAGTCCACTTTCTCTCATTTTATCACCTATTGGAGCTATTGATCCTATCCTTTCTAGTTTTGCCACTCATCCATCTCAGCATATGCATTTCCGCCACTCATTTTTTAGATATGTTTCTTGACTGCCCAACACTCTGCTCCATACAGTATAGTTGGCCTTACAACTGTTAGGCCATTAGGTTGTTAGATGGGAATACAACTGATCTCCTAGAAAATAGTGATCAAGGTCCAATGAATAATTTGGACATTAAATGGTATGATCCACATTGATACTTTTTCTTTTAGTCGGTTGATTAAGTATTAAACAAGGATTTATGTGTGTAAAGCTTTTTATGACTTTTTCTATACCATAAAAGAGTTCAATGGAAGAGTTCTCTTATGGGGGCGTTCTTTTTTCAGATTTTGAGAGGGGGGAAAGTTGGTCAATGGAATTTATGTGGGGACCAGGGAAAGTTTATTTTCCTGGATATCACTTACCATCTCCTAGGTGGGTAAATTAACTTTCCCACCTATGGGGAAAGTTGCCAACACTTGAATGGGACAAAAATGCCCTTTTAATAATGGATTTTTATAGCTAAAATGGTCATTGCCTTATTTACATGAGAAATAAAAGAACATGGGTAAGTGCATTTACCCGGGTAAGTGTTTCCCAGGAAAAACTTACTCAGGTAACTGCATTTACCTGGGTAAGTAACTTACCGAAAAGCGAACGGGCCTATATGTATACCTTCAAAATATTTTCTTCTTTAGTTTCATGTATAAATTTGTTTGCAAGTGTATCCAAGTGCTTCCATGCACAGCCATGTTGCTTCTCCTAATCTTACTCGTAACAAAATGCTGCTATGTTTCACACCTCCACTTCCTGATTTCCATCTTTTCCTAGTTGTTGTATTGATTAATTTCTGTGGCAATAATTAACCCCAAGTCCACTGTAATTTTGTTTTGAGATAGTAGTTGTTATGGACGTGTCCATTCAGATTCTCCACCATCCTATTCCGATTCATATGTATAGGAAACTCGAAGTTTTACGGTGATCTGCTCTTTTAAAACCAAATAATCGTATCCATCATTGAACAAGACATGAGTAGATTATATTTGGATAGACAACCAGAAGGTTATCAATTTTATTTCCTTTCGTTATAGATGATGAGGAATCTACCTTTGTTCTCATTATTCTTTACTTGCCCATGAGCTTCATTGGTCATAGTATATGAGTTGGTAGTCACTTTCTCCTAAACAAGAGCTCATGTACTTAGCCTCCCATCGTTTTAGTATATCAAGATTTATAGAAAGTCGCTTCTGAGAGCAGGTAGAACTGGTCAAAGTGTAAGTGCTAGGAGAAAATGGTTTCCTGGAGAAGATTTTTGTGATTCCATTTGATTAAATCGCACATTTGTAGCTTTCTTTGACTATACTGATTACGGACTGTTTTTTGGCTGATGTGCAGCGTGTGACCGAAAAACAGAACAAAGTCGTGATTACTGACAGGATGTGGGCAAGGCTGCTTTCTTCAACCAACCAGCCCAGCTTCTTGAAGCCTAAAGATATCACGGTAAGCAAAAGAGAAAAAGAACCACCCACACAACTGTTGGACGGGGAGAACTGCACAGATGACAGGAAGCCCGTGAGCAAAGAGCTTGTGACATAGAGACCCTCCCGATGGTCACTCTGGTTTTTGTTAGTAGGCAATTAGTTTCATTGTTACTACCAGTAAATCTCTATTTCCTAGTTGGTCAGTTTTGGTTAATTTCACTTGGTACACTGAGAGGGAATTTGCTACTTGTATACATATTTTCTTCTATCTTAGATAATGATTTTGCTAGCTGCACTTGCACGGAAGATTCGTTCTTGGTAATCTCAATTCTCAATTAACCTATTGGTCGGTGATCCAAAATTGGCTTCCCGTTGTTGTTGCCTGTTATTGTGGTATCAGAAACTTCGAATCCTTTTTTTTTTTGGTTTTTGGTAAAAGACTTGAAAATCCCGAGTTTTCTCATAAAGAATAAAACATACCGTGTTTTGTCAAAGATTCTAACGAATTCCGTTAGTATGTGATATCTGGTGCAAGTTTAAATATTTTAGAAACCCAATTTTGTCCTTGTAAGTGATGAGACCTCTTCAAGTAAGATTCATTGGTGACCCAATTTGGACTGGCAGGAGTGCAACTACGTTATACTTTTAACAAAATATTTAAAGCAAAAGCAGACGAAGTAGGAGCTGAGGATAGAACCAAGTACTTTGGAGTTTGGACTGGCAGGAGTGCTAAAGAAGTTTTTAAAATATCTTTCCACACAGTATATATGTACTTAGTTTTTAAAATATCATATTTGCCCTTAATAATGCTTTTTTCTTACAAAATCAATGATGAAATATAAGTACTGTTCATTGTCATTACTAGGTTTGTTGCTTCTTGTTGAACTCCAGCGATTTCTTCACCTGCAAAACCATTGACATGCATCTTCTCTCTAATTCTCTAGATTAAGAATTCTTGGAGAAGGAAGCCAAGATCATCGTGATGGAGCTACGTGACTTTTTTGATATTTATGATCATGTCTCTAAGTGGATTTTTTTTTTTTCGAGGTTGAAGCGTCTGCTATTATGTTGCCACTAATGAGGTGTGATGAGGGCGGATTTGGCCCTCCAATGATATTGTTACACATGGTACCTCAGAACAATTAGGTGACACCCGAAACCACCTAGTCAACAATTTGTCTTAGTCAAGTTGATGGTGTCCCACCTGGCGGCCTGGCACGGGCACCGACCTGGCGGCCTGGCACAGGCGCGAACTGGCGGCCTAGCCCAGGCGTCGAACTGGCGGCCTGGCACAGGTGTCGAACTGGCGGCCTGGCATAGGCGTCGACCTGGCGACCTGCAGGACGTGCTCGTCGACAAATTTGGCATGCATATCCTAATACTCCCACGATCCTTGGAAGTT
Source organism: Nelumbo nucifera (assembly GCF_055504915.1). NCBI lineage: Eukaryota > Viridiplantae > Streptophyta > Magnoliopsida > Proteales > Nelumbonaceae > Nelumbo > Nelumbo nucifera. Next base: position 6,221,025 of record NC_142654.1, on the reverse strand, counting down.
GGCCCATGTGCCGAACGATCCGAAGGGTGATCAATGTGCATGGCGGTTGCCTCAGGGAATCTCGGACCACTTAGACGACTTCTCGAAAATCTCGGATGCGGTGCGTGAAGCCCACGCCAAACAATGCCTATATAAAGGCATCAACCCCAATGGCATAGGGGGGGGCAAGTAAGCATATTCTAGCTCTCATACTTTGTGAATTTTAGCTTACAGTCTACTATGAGAGTATTGGCTTAAGCATCGGAGCGACCTCGCCGGGTTAGCCACCCCGGGTCCTCTGACATTGATTCCTTGCAGGTCTCTACAGAACTACGAAGCTCAACAATCAATCCAGCTCGGCCCTCTGGTCAGCTCAGCACCTAATAGGCAGCTTGACACTCTAGTCAGCTCGTCACCTAACCTGCCTAACTCGGCCCAGTCAGCTCATCACCTAACTTGCCTAGCTCGGCCCAGTCAGTTCGACACCTAACCTGCCCAGCTCGGCCCAGTTAACTCGGCACCTAATCTGCCCCCAACTCGGCCTAGTCAGCTCGGCATCCAAGTCCTCATCCAGCAAAAGTTCACTTTGGCCTTTGAGTCATCAACCACTTGGAAGCAGACCAAATGACGAGGTACTTAGCACAAAAAATTGATACATCACCAAAAATTGATTCATCAATTGGCGCCGTCTGTGGGAAACGCTACAAAAAACTAAGTTCTCATCCTCTAAAAGGCTAAGTCCTCTTCTTCTATAAAGCTAAGTTCTCACCTTTTAGAAACTAAAAGCTCTCACTTTCTAGTTTCCATTTTTTATGAACTCAAAGGCTATGCAAGAATTTGATGGCCAATAGACTAAACAGCTCTACCAACTTTATTTCAACTCAGATACAGCCTCATCAATCCTCTTCGCGAGGTACCCTCTACAAAGATGAGCTCTTCGTGGCTTCCACGGGAGTATGCGGCCAAGAGACTGCATGGACGCCCCTGCCGGTCAAGCCTTCCAAGGCTCCCGTGCGAGCTGGTGACCTAAAGTCAGTAGTGCTGCCCCCGTAGGTCGAGCTCCTAGTAGCTTCTTGTAGGAGTAGGTAACCGACGTCACTAACGAGGCTGATGCAGTGCAGCCATAGCTCTAAGGTGCCGAACTGATAAAAGACCTCGGCACCACATAAGACCCAGTCGCCTCTTCGGCATGGGAAAAATCAAAGATCAAGGAGAGTGGACTACGAGTCGCTCCCAGAGCCTAAGGGTTAAAGTGCCGAACTGGCAAAGACTTCGGCACCACATAAGACCCAGTCGCCTCTTCATGATGGGCAAAATCAAGGGTAAGGAGAGTGGACTGCGAGTCGCTTCCAGAGCCTAAGGAATTGAATCGACGCTTATGAGCTCATCGAATTAGTCATGTCAAGCCAAAATGAGCAATCTACTCCCTTCGCCGAGTTACTTTCAGCTCGGGAGTGGGGGGCAAATGATGAGGGTGGATTTGGCCCTCCAATGATATTGTGACACATAGCACCTCAGAACAACTAGGTGACACCCGGAACCACTTAGGCAACAACTTGCCTTAGCCAAGTTGATGGTGTCCCACCTGGCGGCCTGGCCCAGGCACGACCTGGCGGCTTGGCACAGGCGCCGACCTGGCGGCCTGGCCCAGGCACGAACTGGTGGCCTGGCCCGGGCGCGACCTGGCGACTTGGCACAGGTGCCAACCTGGCGACCTGCGAGACGTGCTCTCCAACAAATTCGGCATGCATATCCTAACACTCCCATGATCCTTGGAAGTTGGCCCACGTGCCGAACGATCCGGAGGGTGGTCAACGTGCATGGCGGTTGCCTCAGGGAATCTCGAACCACTTAGACGACTTCTCGGAAATCTCGGATGCAGTGCGTGAAGCCCACGCCAAACAATGCCTATATAAAGGCACCAACCCCAATGGCATAGGGGGGGAGCAAGTAAGCATATTCTAGCTCTCATACTTTGTGAATTTTAGCTTACAGTCTACTATGAGAGTATTGACTTAAGCATCGGAGCGACCTCGCCGGGTTAGCCACCCTGGATCCTCTGACATTGATTCCTTGCAGGTCTCTAAAGAACTACGAAACTCAACAATCAATCCAGCTCGCCACCAGGCAGCTCGACCCTTTGGTCATCTCGACAACTAATAGGCAGCTAGGCCCTCTGGTCAGCTCGTCACCTAACCTGCCTAGCTTGGCCCAGTCAGCTCGTCACCTAACCTGCCTAGCTCGTTCTAGTCAGTTCAACACCTAACCTGCCCAGCTCAGCCTAGTTAAATCGGCACCTAATCTGCCCCCAGCTCGGCCTGGTCAGCTTGGCATCCAGGTCCTCATCCAGCAAAAGTTCACTTCGGCCTCTGAGTCATCGGCCACTTGGAAGCAGACAGATGACGAGGTACTTAGCACAAAAAATTGATACATCACCAAAAATTGATTCATCAAGGTGATTGCTCCTAATCAGTTGTCACAGGCATGGTGTTGCTCATTGGGACATCAAGCCTGATATAATGTGTTTTTTCGTTGATCACATACAATAGATTGAAGCTTGATAACTTTGGTTCAACCGATTGCTTTCACGAGGTTCAGTCTATGAGGGGGATCACTAGGGCTCCGACTATGTTGTTCCAGAGGTGCTTCTTGGACTTTCGGAGTGTGTGGATATATCGTTATGTACATAACTTTGGCCTGAAACTGAATCCTGCCTTTTTATGGTGATTTTGCGATGGAGATATTTGATGTTGTTCTCTGTGCCAATCTTCAGCTTTCAACTTGGATCTTCCATTCCGTTTCGCCGGCAGCCAAGGATCTTCTGTAGAAAATGCTTTGCAAAGATGTTTTCAAGCTATGAGATATTCCCTAGCTATAGAGCAAACACTAAGTTTCCCCCCCTTTTTCTCTATATATCCTCCACTATTGAAATTCCGTCAACTTGTCACAAATAAAGGATCCCTAATTTTTCCTCGTCTATTAGTTTTCAAATGTTGCTCTTCGAGCTTTCATAAGCATTTTGGGTAACTACTATTATTCTAATAGAACATTTCTTAGCAGTGACTAGGGCCCTGTTTTTCATCTGTTCCTGTTCTTTTACAAATTCCTATTCCAAAACAAGAATTTTATTTCTTGCTCTGCAGGAGTACTAGATACGTTTGGCAGATTGTTCTTTGAGAACGAATTTTTGTTCTAAAAGAATAGAAATAGCATTTAGATAATGAAACTATTTCTTAACATCAGTTTTGCAAATCCACCCACATTAAGCCTAAAATTAACCATAAAAAACACATGTCATTGTCATAGCGATGTTTTCATGTTGTCACCACATAATCCTTGATCACTTGAGGATCAATACAAAACAAACAAGCAATAAAACAAAATCCCAACATGCCATGATGCAACAACACTCGCAAGCAATAATGGCTACAAATCGATCCCTATTTCGTGCAATTAGTTCTTTTGCACTTTAACATATTTGCCACCATCATGGGGTATGAATTAGTCTACCCAAATGAAATCATTTTCATGTACCTACTTATAAAAAAACTTTATTATTAAAAGGCATAACAATCCAACACATGGATAAAACACATAACAAAGGACAATCTTCATGATGCTCAATATATAACAAGAGACATAACAAAACACAATGATGGGATTAGAGAAGAAACCCCACCCATTCGGCATAACATATAACAACCGATGGGATTAGAGAAGAAACCACAACCATTCGGCAAAACACATAACAAATGCAAACAAAATAATAAGAAAAACGATTTTAGATCGCATTGGTTAGAGATTGTTTAAAACTCATCTTTGCAGTGGGAGCAAAAATTATTTTAGGTGAATTTGGCCAGAGAAAAAGGTGAGTTTAAAATAGAACACACGATACAAAACCAGGTACAGTGACAAGACAACATACTTGTTGATGCGTTCCTGGCTAGAAATGCCGCTGATGCTTTCTATCGTTCGCTCGCCATCCTGTTGGAGCCAAGGGAATCCCTCCTTTTGAGATTTGTAACGACAAGTTGGAAGAGTTCACTATCCAACAAAAATGTTTGATAGGGCTTCTTTCTATCATTTAGTGCGAAATACCCAAAATACCCATTCTCTCACGTGTGAGTCGTTAACACGTGTTCGTTAATAGGGGTGAACGTCGTGAAAACTGCACGTTCCCTGGGAACACATTCTTTGGGATCACCAATTTTCCACTCGCAAAGAACACATCCTTTGGGTGCTGTTCTCACACGAGAACACCTTATTTTTATTTTATTTTTCTTGTACCAAACACGTTTCTACTCCCTGAGAATACCAGAAACGCATAAAACGTTTTCACAAAACGTTGCCAAACAGGGCCTAACTTTTTTTTTTCTTTTTTTCTTCTAGAAATGAAAACCGAGGGTTCAAATCTGTTGGGTGTTGCTGAGAGCGGTGGAAGGTGCTTCGATCACTAGATCCACCTCACTCGATGCAGCGTTGAAGATAGAAGAGAATGAATAGTACTTTATCGTAAGATTTATATAGAAAACATCATAAATGATAAATATGGCATTTTAAAAACTAAATTCGTTACATCAAATAATGAAAGGGAGGTAACTGTATGATTTTTCAAAATTATAGGGAAGGTATTTGTTAAAGTCAAAATACAGGGAAGATTTTTATGATTGTCGGAAACGTCAGGGAGGTTTTTATATTTTATATTGAAAAAAACCAAAATATTTTAAAACTGATCCGTCAACTATTTCAACTGACTGATTTTGGTTTGATTAATTTGTTTTTGTTTTTAATGTTTTGGTTTCGGTTTGGATTTTTTAAATTAGAAATTCAGTTAATTGAAAAAATCAAAATAATCAATTTTTTTTTCATGGGGCTACACAAGAGGGGGTAGCTAATCCCCTTTCCCTTAACCCTGCAACCCCTGATGGCAGCGGGATTTGATCCCAGGTCTCTACTCCAACTGAGCCACCATCAAAATAATCGAATTTTGTTATATAATGTATAATATATAATATAATATATTCTTATGAAACATAATATATTATATATTATTATATATAGATTGAAATTTGGTTTTAACTGAAATAACCGAAAACCGAATAAAAAATTTTGATTTCGGTTATTTCAGTTTTTTGCTAATTCAATTTCAATTAGGTTTTTAATTTTTATTTTAATTTTTAAAATTCGAACCGAATAAACTAAATGCTCAGTTGCTCACCCGTTATCGCTTAGTACGGACGTCCAAGCTTTTGAAACCAAAAAAATCCCATTTTAACTCTAAAATTAAGCAGGAGATGAGGAGAATCCATGACTAAAAAATAAAAATAAAAAAGAAAAAAAATTAAGAGGGGAGAGAGAGAGAGAGAGAGGATATCAAGAAGTCAGCTACAATTTTGGTTATTAGCTGACAACTCGGAATCAGAATTAACTGTCTTGAAGTTGAAATAAATTCATTCTTGTTTTTTATTTCTGAAACATTCAAATCGGATTCTCCGGCCGTGCATTTCCTACACAACTATTTCCTCCAACCCACAAACGTTTCGGAGCATTACACGCAAAGATGTAGGAAACCAAGTCTTTGGCTTTCTGAGAGCTCCTATCCTTACATCTCCATTTCATTTAATGCCTTTAGTGATCTCTTCCCGAAGCTCCGTCTCTCTCGGTTCAACTCTCCCTCTCTGTAGAACCAACAGGGATTTATACATTTTCTTTTTAATAATCCTTAATTACGGTTTAATTTAATTGGAGATCATAAGTTTTTTTCGTAAATATAACGGGAGATTGTTGTCAAGATGCTTACGCATATGATGATGGAAGATAAGACGAATATCAGACCTCTAGTCTTAAAATTCGGGCTGGCATTGGTAATTTCTTTTGCCGGGTTTCTCTATTCCCGTATTAGAACCACCAGAAGGATTTGTTGTTCCTGCGCTCCTCCCTTGCCTCCAGGTGGTTTCTCCTTTCTTTCTATTAATTTTTATTTGCTTTTTTCTTTAATTTTGTTTTCAGTGAGCTTATGTAAATGGTCGATAATCCAACAAAGTTTGTTCTTGTTGAATTTAGCCTTGGGTGATAGCAGCAAAGTTCACTCAGATGGAAAAGCCGGGCTGAAAGTAGATATTCGTTCCGTGCAAGCAACGCCCCATTCCTGTAGCCATGCTTCTATTGTATTCCAGAACTACGTACGTAAGATTTTTTTTAATTATTAATCTGTTTTCCCATAGACACCCCATTAATTTATTCTTCTGGGGCGGAGCAAATTTTTTTAATTTTTATTTTTGGAGTTTCTGCTGGTCTTTTCTGCATAGTTTCAACATTTGGTTTTAAACCCTGATAATGGATATTTTATGTTCTTAATTTATTGGGATGAAACGAGTTAAATATGTTTCCATGCATGTTTCTTTCATTAGCCTTGTTATATGTGGTTATGGGACAAAATGTATGTCTATCATAGGAAATGGCATCTCATCAGAAAATCACCTCAGATAATTACATTGTTAGCCTCTCTCCAAGAAGTAAACATCCTGGGGATGAAGGAGTCTTGTTGCCAGAGTTTAATGAGCTTGTGCTCAAGGAGTTTGATCTAACTGCCTACAGCAATTCTGGGATTTCTCCAAGGAAGGATGTAGAGACAAGTATGGAATTTAAGAAGGCAGCAGACAAGGATGAGACTGAGCAAGAGATCCTCAACCTGAAGAACATGGTCAGATTTCTACACGAGAGGGAGAGGAACCATGAGATTCAATTGCTTGAGTACTGTGGCCTCAGGGAGCAGGAGACTGTTGTGATGGATCTCCAGAATCGGTTGAAGATTAATAACATGGAGGTTAGGTTTCTCGATCTCAAGATTGAGTCCTTGCAGGCTGATAAAAGGAGACTGGAGCTACAAGTGGCCGATTATACAAGAGTAACGGCCGATCTTGAATCTGCAAGAGAAAAAATAAAGCTGATGAAGAGGAAGATTAGGTCCATTTCAGAGCAAAGCAGGGAACAGCTTTACATTCTTCAAAAGAAAGTCGCATACTTGGAAGATCAGGAGCGAATGGCTGTCAATAATGATGCTGTAATCCAAGAGAAATTGCAGAGGTTAAAAGAATTAGAGGATGAATTAGTACAACTCAAGGAGGCTAACTTAAGATTGCATAGTGAAAATTCCGAGTTGGCTAGTAAGTTGAAATCTACTGATCAAATCCTTGCCTCTTATGTTTTGGAGAAGCCTGCAGAGGTAATTAATCACGCACTTTCATCCATTAGTACTACTTCTGATCTTCAATTTGAACGTAACCATTAATTATTACATATATATATATATATATGCACCTCTTCATTATGAAATGATGACTCTCTGGATTCCGTGCAATATTGCAGACCGAAGCGATGCGTGAAGATAACAATCAATTGAGAAAACAAAATTCCGATTTAACAAATGAGCTTGAGAGGCTCCAAACAGATCACTTTGCAGATGTGGAGGAGCTGGTCTATCTCCGGTGGGTGAATGCTTGCCTACGATTTGAACTGAGAAATTATCAACCTCCACCTGGTAAAATGGTAGCAAGGGACCTAAGCAAGACCATGAGTCCCAGGTCACAGGAGAGAGCCAAAGAGCTGATACTCGAATATGCAAATTCAGAGGGGATTGGTGGTAAGGGCGTGGTGACTGATATCGATTCCGAATTATGTCGCTCATCATCTCAGGCCTCCATTGCTGATTGCAGTGAATTTTCTTGTGACACTCAACCTTCCACCAAATCCCACACTTCGACCAAAAGGAAATTCCTTCGCAAGCTTAAGAAGCTTGTAGTGGGGAAGAAAGGTAATAATAGCAGTGATCGGCCGACTAGTTCATCATCGACAACGTCGGACAGAAATTTGACGACTATTACTAGTTCTGCATTTATGAGATCACCTGCCCCCAGCACTACATCTGAGGATATGATGGGAATTTATTCTTTCGACACCCTTTCTCCTTGCCGTCTCTCAAGTAGTAATTCAGCAACCTCTTATACAGTAACAGCTGTAACAGAAGAAAGAAATGAAGAGAGGAGTGAAGTAACTCCATCTCGTAGCAGGTCAAGGTCATCTTTGGATACCGAAAGATCAAGGACTCTGAGCCTCGACGATGTTGAATTTGTTCGGAGAATGAGAAACAGTACTCATGAAGAAACCTCATACAAGGGAATTGTTCCAAGTGATGAGGATAGAGCTCGTGGTTTTGCTCCAAATTATACGCTTCTTCATCATGACCAAGATGATGCACTGGATAAATTAGAGCTCATGAAATTTGCAGAAGTTTTAAAGGCTTCTCGTGGGACCATGTTTTTGGGTTAAATACTTAAACAGTTAAATGTGGTGTTAATCTTTGTGCGTAAGTTATGCGTAAGCGTGCATGAATTAATTTATATATGTATATATTTTTTTTTTTTTGAAAAATAAAGGAAAAAACGTAAATTACAAGGAGCCAGCACTACAAAAAGCTCAAAAAAACTCTACAAAACAAACAGAAACCTTTGCATCTTCCCAAACTAAACCTCTTCCTCCTTTTCCTCCTCTCCCTCTACGGCTCTACCCCTTCCCTCTAATGTTTACTACCACTGTACTATCCACATAGAAATCTACGAGCCTTTGTAACTTTCTACTGCCAAAGGAATATATCTCCCCGAATTTGAAGCCCTCACTACTTGCCAAAAAGTCTTTTTCATCACCGTCAACTCTTCGATCTCTTTCTCTCTCACACCTTCTCGATCGGCTTCTTCCTCAAACCTTCGGAAAGCCTCTCTATAGGTCTAGAGAACTTTTCCTTACCCCAGAAATGTAAACCCAACCACATTGAACATCCTTCTCTACACTGGATTCTATAGTCCTAGGCACCTCTTCCATTATATATTGCATCCGTTTTTTACTCTTCCCTTTGAACCAGAGGATCATCCACTGCCATAATCCTGGGCTGAACCGTCTTCTTTCCTTTTCTCCCCACTGAAACCGTGGCAACAACCTCCAATTCTCCCTCATCCAAAATTTGACCTAGAAATTCTTTTCGCTAACTCCACCCAGTACCATACTCTCTCCTGTGTCAGCATGTTTTTTACACAAGGTTCAAAATTTCAATACACCTGTTTACAAGTGTTTCTGATGAATCCCTCTTTTTTCAATAATATTATGTATGAAAACCTCCCTAAAATCCATATTTTGAAAAGAAAAAACATAAAATATATATATATATATATATATATATATATATATATATAAAATCGTGTGCTTTTTAGTACCAATACACCTCTGTCAATACACAGGGGCGGATCGGGATCCGCTCCTCATACGTATGGGCATACTGATACTTTGAACCTTCATCTTACAAATCATCCTCAATCCTGCTTTCGTGGCCAAAATGGAGTATAGTTTAGCTCCAGTCTGGAGGCTGCGTGGCCGCTTTCAGGCGGTCCGTTTATACAGAGAATTTACTTAATTATTACCAAAGCCATCTTAGACTGTATAGCATAAACCAACCCATACATTCGTTCAGTTTTGTGGCTTAATACAATGTGGAGTATGTGATCAACCGCTGAGCCCCACTTGGTGTGGTTGTTGCGTGGACCTTCTGGATTAATTAACAATGTGAATCTCTCTAGGCCAGCATGCACCTTCTGGATTAATTAACAATAAGATCAAATGGACCACTTTCACTAACCACCACTATTGTGACCGGGGTTATTCATCTTTTTTTAAGGGTAGATTGGGGTATTTTAAGGGATAAATCAAGTGTCAAAAAAATTTCTAACTACTCATTTATCGTGCTTTCAATGCTGTATCTACCCGATCCCAACTGTTTTTTTTTTTTTTATACTTGTAGCCCCCCCCCCCCCCCCCCTTGCCAGATATAGAAAGCTAACCCCTCTATTCAACTCCACCACTTAAACCAAAACTCAAAGGACTGGCTCATCCATTAATTCCCTGAAATTGAACTCTTTGATGGCTTGATGGGCGAATATTTTCGAACTGGTGGTGTCTCTCTACAACACCAGAAATGGTGCTGTGTAGGTATGTTCTTAGAATCATTATTGTTATATAGGCGTTTTTCAACATTGCGTCAGCATTTTATATTTACTAGCAACAGTAAAAAACAAAAAGAAAATTTAAAAAAAAAAAAAGAATATTTTCTCACTTTCCTGATTTCCAATACGTGATTTAGGGTATTTTTTAGCATATTAATTAAGACTAATTAAAAGGGTAGATTTATTGGTCAAGGTCATGGCACATGTGGACCAGTTCTGTTATATATGTAACTGTTTGATTGGTCAAGGTCATAATTAAATATATCTGTTTGACCGAGGGAGGACTTTGGGAGGGGAGTTTTAGATGATAATAACAATGTTGATCAGACGGTTGCTTGTCTTAAATTTCGTTAAACTTTTTTTTTAATTATTTGTTCAGTCCAATATCTCACAGATAAATACATTAGGAAGGGCTTTAATGTTTAAACTCTAGTAAGTAGCGTTTCGGTGGGTTTTGCCATATTTTGAATGGTTTATACAAACTTGTGATCGGAAGGGGAGGTGGGAATAAATACATTTGGGGAATTAATTCTGAGGTAAAATGGACTGTAATATAACTAAACAATCATGCCCAGATCAAAGTCAAACAATTATAACAGACCACGTACGATAGATTAAACATTTCCAGGTTGTCCAATTCAGTGTTAGCTAGCTAGCTAGATTTTAGCCAGGTGGCTAAAGAGAAAACCCAAATCTCCAGATTTATTACAAATTAAAAGATAAACAACATTTCAATCTTCCTTTGGTAAAAATACTAGACAACAAAAGGAAAAGGATATATAATTAATTATAACGAAAACATATCGATCAACACTTGAGCTAGATTATTACAAGCTCTTGCTCTAAACACCCAGTATAGTTATCCAACAAGGGAGATGCCCTGTAAGATCAATGAATCGGCGAGAACCTGATTTGCAGCCTGAGATGGGTGGACGCTGTCCCAGAACACGTACTGGGTTGCATTGGAGCATGTCCCCGGTGACTTGGGATTGCATAAAAACGACGTTGTCTCTATGGTTCCAGTTCCACAGCAGCCCCTCCTTGCCTCGAAGAATCCTGTCCAAACACCACCGACAACCATGTAAGATAACTTGGATTATATATATAGTTGCAGGGGATAATGGTTCACTATTTACTTAATTATATAGTCCCATCTGAATCAACCATTAAAGTTGATAGTTTGGACAAATTTGACGGTTTGTGTTCATTTGACATTCTATAGTCACCATCAAGTTGGCTGGTTATATATGGCAGTATGGTAGTGATACAAATTAAAATATTAAATTAAAGCTGTCGCCAGACCCATATATTTAGAGACGATAGGCTATAGCAATATACAGTCATAACTAGTCAATGCAATTCATCATGAAGGTGATCGAGAATATAAAAAGCTCAACTTCCTGGATGGATCAGCATATAGTTTCGTTAAGAGATGGTTTATTTTTCAAAATTAAATCCCATCAACTGCATTTTAGAAAGTGGGGTGGGCTCAATCTCTGAAAGGAAACGGTCCCCCTTTGCCACAGCTAGCTGGTGCTGGTGGTGTTTCAGCTATCACCTATCAGCCGTGGGCCAATTTACAGTCAAACTCTCTAAGATTCAATTAAAAGCCAAACTCGTCTCTACATAATTAACCTTGTTAAATTGGAAATGAGAAAATCAGTTTCTTTAGGCAGTGTTTGGAACCCATGCCGTTTTCTTGAAAAATGATGCCACATCAATGTCACGTCTGATGTTTGGTTATATGTTTTTTCTAAAACCATTTTCTCAGACCATTTCTTGAAAATCAGAATAGGTATAGTCCGAGAAAACTTTATTTTTGGTGTTTTTTTCCTTTTTTTTTCTTACTGTTTTTAGCAATGTAGCATTGAAAAATGCCTAAATAATCAGCAAGATCTAATCCCAAATAAAAAATTAAAAAAAAAAAGTTTTCTGAGAAAATGCATGACACACAGGCACAGCAACTGCCTTTTCTCAGAGCAGAATAAATCGGGATATAAGTAGGTGTAGTGTGTGCATCAATATATACCATATTTAGAAGGAGATTGAATGAGATCATAGAGAGGCTTGTAGATGTCGAATATGGCAATCTTGAGGTCAGTGTGTTCCTTCTGAAGCTTGGTCACAGCTGCATTGATCTTCTTATTGAAACCCTGGGCATCCGTGTTGATCCTCGAGATACACCCGTTGTCTCCAAATCCGAACAGAGTGATTGTTGCTGGAAGGCAACCCAAAGGAGGGAGTGAAGTCACCCCAATTCTTCTAGCTCCCAATCCATACAAGCTCTGTCGTTCAATTTTGTCAAACAAAATAATTAAGATTCTCGTTAACAACGAGTAGTACCAATATATAATTAATACCAGCTGGCCACCATCACCACCGGATAAAAGGAATCATGCATGGCGATGGAAGAAGTAGTAATTAATTAATTAAGCAACGAACCTCAATGAAGTCGGAGAAGATGCCAGCAAGGTAGGATGAATACTGATCGGGAGTATATAGTTTGTTGATGTAAGGATTGACGTAGTAGTTCTGAAGAAAGTCACTGGGACCGGCGCTCACTATGTAGAGTGAATCCTTGAGTATGGATGTGGCTTTGCTATTCCCAGCCACCTCCGCTAGCTTCCCCTGGTATTCCTTGTAATACTCCAACTGTTGAGACAACGGGATTGCGTGCTGCATGCGCATGTCCATCCACATTCATTCATAACGTAACCATTCACATTTCACACCCCGTTAATTAATCTATCACACTATTACATACTCAAATAGAAATATAGTTCATGCTTGTTTGGCTGATATAAGTACGTAGTACTGGTGCTTATATATAAATGAAATTAATTAATTTGGATCTTACACTTAAGAGAGATGTTTTGTCATCGTAACCAGATCCAGCAGAAGCAAAATTAGCTCCAATTAGAAGGTTCTTCCCCGATGCCTTGGGGCTAAGATACGCTGGAGGGTAAGTGCTGAAGCCCAGAGTTTCAGCTGCGAGCAGTAAAATTTCAGACAAGGGGTCACTTTTTCTTTCTTTCTTTTTTTAGACAGATTAATTGCAGCTCTGTGAGGCATCATAACATCAGTTGGTTTTAATTTGATGAGCACTAATATATACATACATAACTAGCTACCACATTGACTCTTTTAGTTAAAAACCATTCATTCTCTGTCATTCTGTAACCGAGGAAACATTACTTGAATTGGTGATAAACCTCGTGGCCTGGTATGCTATCTCGTAAGAATTAGGGCCGCTTGGTTCGCGAGAATAGGGAGGGATATGGAACTGGAATTGGTCAATTGTTTGGTTGGGTGGAATTTGGATCCCAATCCACACTTATGGAATTCCCCCATCTGAGGGAATGGTTGAAATTCCATTCTAGCTTATTCTAATTCTTGTTTTGTTTCTTATGTGAAACAAACGCGTTACGGGAATATATGGATTATTCTGATTTTGATTTTAAGGGATTTTTTATTCGGATTTCAATTCCAATTAATTTCAACTGCAAATCAAATAGATTTTTAGGGTCCTTTTGATTTACAGTTATAATCAAATTGGAATTGGGGTCAAAATCTTTTGGAATTGGAATTGGAATGATCTATTCCCATATATAGTCTGTTTGATTCAAACAGGAATCGGAATGGGAATTGGACAGCTGAAAAGGAAAGAAAGGGAAGGGAAGGGAGAAAATGGCCTTTCCGTTAAATGGGGGAATGCCATCTCACTAAAGATGGGAAACAGATTCCAATTCCACCCAACAAAATAGTTGAAACCAGAATAGCCATCCAATTCTAATTCAAGACCCCTATGCCCATGAACCAAACAAGCCCTTAGTTCAGTTGAACATCATATCAGTAGGATCATATATAGATTGATATGATTTCTGCTGGAATATGGCCCAGTGGGTGGCTGAAGGTGATGAATTTATAGGACAAAGCCGGGATATGCTGTAGGCATTACTTCCTATATCTCCAAAGTAGGCACCATTGATAGAATTACAGTAAATCTATTCTAAGAGAGAGAGAGAGAGAATACCAGTGATATCAGTGGCTAATTTTCCATTACAGAACCTCCCAGTGGCTTCATGGTTTACGAAATCTCTGCCGTAAGGAGGGTAATCAGCCTTGAAGATGGTTGCTAAATAGTCATTGTTCCCCACATCAACCGCCGAATCACCAAAGGTGATAATGGCCGGAACAAGTGTGGTCGATCCTTGCCCATACACGCCGACGACAAGTACTGATGCTAAGATCAACAGGACTGGACTGCAGCGGATACCCATCGTCTCCGAAAGCTCTGCTTCCGATTAGATTAACGAAGATTAGATTCAGAATGCTTCCTTCCTGTGCTCAGAATCGCGCTTTATATAACAAGGAGACTGACAATACATGGCCCCCAGTTATAGTCCATTGAGCCATTAAGAGAGTCATTGGAGTTGTTAAGCATCATTCAAAGCATACAGCCTAAGCAAAATATACAATGTTATCAACCATTACTACAAGCTAATTTGCCGTAAAGCAAGTTAATGGTTTCTACTTTCTAATGCTAACACTTAACAGTGTGTAGTCTCTACTACTCTCTACTCTACAGAGTTGGCATTAAATATGAGATTTCACTATTCCAACTACAAAGGCGACACATTATTTCGTACAGATGGGGGCTTTACATGGAAGTGGTTGGGAAGATGTCGCCGGTGATAATGAAAGTTGAAAACAACAAGAAAATGCATCTGCACGTTGAAATCTGTAGAATTAATGCAGAGTGATGGAGTGGAGTAAGAGAACTGTGCCGCCCAGTATTCCGTGTGGACCCAATACAACCTGTAGAATAGCAACAGTTTTAAAACGCGGTGATACCATCCCAGTTCGTTTCTCTTCTCTTTAAAGCCTTGGGAAGATGAAGATCTTCATTCCTTAGAGAATAAATGAACAATCCAATCCGAAGACCTGTTCATGGCCGGCCTGACCCGGGTTGTTCGGGCACGGTTTTACCTCTCTATTAACAAAATACTAGAGAATGACCCTATACTAAGTACGAGGCTAGTATTTTTTGATAATTTTTATTTTGTTTAAATAAAAATTGTCTAACTTTTTATTATTATTTCTTTATGTTTTTAAAGATTATTTGTATTATAATATTTAGTTAATTATTTATTATTGTTATTATTAAGTATTTAATTAATGATTTTGTTATCATAATAATTATTATAATTAAAATTTTTACTCTAAAAATTTAAAGATTAATCAAAATGTAATATTTACTTAATTATTTAATTAAAAGATTAATATTGGTAATGGTGATGATTATTTTCTTATATTTTTATTAATATTCAGTATTTAATTATTGAGTATTATTGTTATAATAGAATTTTTAACTACACCAAAATTCTGGTAATTTATAAAACTTTAATGCACAATCAGTTTTTGAAGCTTACTATTTAGTTATCAAAAATTAAATTAAAAAAAAAAACTAATATGGGTCTTACGTCTTTGTAATTGACAATCTATTATGACCTATTTTATTTGAAACCCACTATTAATTTATGTTTTTTTAATTTGATTTAAGATATTAAATGAGACCTTATTGGTAAACAACAACCCACTTTATTTGGTATTTACTATTTATCTAATAAATCTATTTTGAGTTATTTATTTTTAAAAGTTAAATTAGGTTGATTCCTAAAAGTTAAATCAATTTTGTAATTAATATAGTATTTTCTTTTAAAAAAATCATTTAAAAACAAATGTGGGTTTATGGTAATCTTTTAATAGGTACCACCAGTTGTATTTAATAGACTATGGATAAACATGTGTTAAGCTAATAAATAACTGTATATTGAGAATGTTTAGGAGTGAAACTACCCACTTTTTGAATCCTATTTCTTGAATTAATACGATACCACGTGTCTGAATGGTGGTAGTGGGTTGTGGGCTTTAGCACCAACTTTTAAGAAAATGCTATGTGTCTAGCTTTCTAAAAAAATGAGAATGCCACATGTTTGAATGGTGGGGAATTGTAGCCTAATAGTGGGTTGTGGGCTTTAGTAGGAATTTTTCAGAAATTGCAACATGTCTAGTTTTCCAAAAAATGAGAAGGCCACTTGCCTGAATGGTGGTAGTGGGTTGTAGGTTTTAACAACAGTTTCTTAGAAAAATGCCACGTGTCTAGATTTCTAGAAAAATGAGAAAGCCACATGTCTGAATGGTGGGGGTTGTAGCATGAAAACCTTCCTTTAATATATATATTAGTGAATGACCCCGTACTAAGTACGGGGAATTAGTAATGTTAAATTTACATTATTGAATCAATAACGTTAAATTTATATTTATTAAATAATTTTAAATAATTATTAAAATTTTAATAAATATTTATTTCAAAAAATAACTTTTCAATAATTATTAGAATATGAATAGTTTTCTTTTGTGGGTTACGGGCTTTAACAGCAACCTCTTAGAAAATGCCACATGTCTAACTTTCTAAAAAAATGAGAAGGCCATGTGTTTGAATGGTGGGGAACTGTAGCCTAGTAGTGGGGTGTGGGATTTAACAAGAATTTCTCAAAAATTCCACGTGCCTAATTTTCTAGAAAATGAGAAAGCTATTTGCTTAAATGATAGTAATGGGTTGTGAGATTTAAAAGCCCATCCTGACCCAAAAATATCGGGCCTGGTCTAAACTCTAAAATCATGTCAAAATCAGATAAAAAATGGACCGGCCCGGACCTGAACAGGTCTAATAACTCCAAAGCGATTAATCACCTCACCAACACGTCGGCTTCAAACTTCTGATCGATCTCATTGTTTTCTTCAATGAACTCCATTTCTACTTCTGGAAACCAGACAGCCGTTTCTAAATAAATAACCGAATAACTCTCAATAAGCTGGTCCAATCTTCAATGTGGTGGTTTAATGGGTCTGAAAAACCCAGGAATATTCTTTACACGTGGCAATGTTATTGGGTCCCAAGGATATATTTATCTTTATCTTCCCCCACTCGATCTAGAAGGAAGCTCACTATTGTGCCATGTAGAGATAGATACTGCATTGAAGGCCCATTGGATAAGCAATATCTTAAAGCTTAAAGCCAGGTCTTGTTGTCGTGTCGATATCAGCCTACGCCCAAATGATACAGAATTTATGCATTGACCCAGTAGGCCAGTACATAGGTTGAAACTGGAGACATACTTCCTTGTACAATTTTGCCCGAATGCAGCCTTCGAGACATTAATTTAAAAGAGAGCCGTTTAGCAATTTGCAATTTTTCCTATACAACCGATATCACATTGGCGCCCCACACATCACATCCAAACCTTGCGATTTGAACGTGCAATTTTTCCATTGCACGTTCAAATAAACGTAGGCCCCACTGTGTGGGGCGCACAGATCGATGTGGATTCCATACAACTCCCCCTGTTTCTCCCGTGTAGAGACTAGAGATACATGCAGTAGAATCTTCCAACAGGTAACATTAAGGAAAAGAAGACAACAAATATCAAAAGCGACAATACAGGAAAAACTTTGTACGTAAAAAACAGCAAAGCCTTTGCTGTTTTGCAGCTGCAGTGAATCAGACATATCATAATGAGTGTGGATAAATTAGTATTTATACAATCAAAATTAGCTAAGACGTCATGTGTAGAGCAAGGCTTTTAAAATCGAACCGATTAGGGATCCAGTTCCGGGTCAAATGGTCCAACCATTTGAATCAAATGGATGGTCCGTTCTAACAAAAAAATTTTAAAAATTAAAACAGTTAAAACCGTTGGACGGTTCGAAAAGTTCGACTGCCCGGGTCAACGGTTTGTTGACCAAAGCAAAATAACAGTTATGGGGTAAAACAAAATCGATTACCTGATCGGTCCCCAGTTTTTTCAGTCCAATCATCCGGTCCGATTTGGTTTTGAAAACCATGATCTAGTGGCTCCCAAAATAGCCCAGGCTGTTGATCTTAGCACGAAATCTAAGCTAGGCCTTTCTGTATTTTGTTTGAAGGAAAAGGTAGGGAAAGGAAAGGAAAGGTAAAAAACCTACAAATCTCATATGGGTTTTTCTTACCTTTCCCTACTTTTTCCTTCAAACCAAACACAACTTAAGATTAAGGGGGTGTTTTATAATATGGATGGGACTACGCCACACCACAGTCCATACTTGTTCTTAACTATGGATAGACTGTGTGGATTGGTCTAGTCCACAATTATTCTTAACTACAAAGTGATATATATCGATGATCATAAATGTCTAATTTGTACAATTTAGATGGTAAATAAATTGGAAAAATGCATCAACAATTGAATATTAACCAATAAATATTAATTTTAACAAAAATGGCAATGAAATAATTTAAAAATAAAATAATTATTAAAAAATGGAACTTGCGGCAGTGTCGCTTGCAGAGGATAACCCGTGCTTGCAATGCTCGATGGTGGAGAAAGAGAAGCAATGGAGTGTGGACCAACCACAGATACAAAAAATTGTTGTTATTAAGATTTTGGGGTATGGATAGGGTCGATTTATGATATAATGTGGACTAATCCTGTTTACGACCAATTAAACAACATGTTCACCCCATTGCGTGGACCAAAATGGTCTACGACCAACCAAACAGCATGTTCATCCCATGGCATGGACCAAAATGGTCCATCCACGAGATGAACTTGCTTCCGAACACCACCTAAAGCGGAGAATCCTATGCAGCTTCACCAAGAAACTTGCTCCATATTCCCTTGGACATTTCTTACGAGTCATATTAAATGAAAAATAACCTTCCCTGAGATGGCTTGATCTAGGGAGAGTAAATTTTAATAAGTTTTAGGGTTCGGAAAAAAGAAAAGATGACTTGATCCGAAGCTTGCAAGTTGCAACACAACTTTTTTTTTTTTTTTTATCCTTTCCTTATTTTTTTGGATTTTGCTCCTTTGAATCATGCGATGAACCTTGTTTAAAAAGTATGAACTTAACTTTACTTCAAGTTATGCTAGGATTGATGCCTTTGGCATATATGGATAAAATGAATAACAATACCTCCACCATTGTTGGTGGAGAAAGCCAGAGAGATTTGCTTCAAATTTCTTAGTTAATTTCAAGATGACCATTCCTCAAGTCAGATCTTCTTAAAGATTATTCATGTTCGATGGAAGCTGCCGGAGAGTGAAGGGATTAAAACTTCAACGCGATAATTGATGCGATTGGTGGTAAGTAGGGAAATAGGTATGTGCTCCATCAACATGTATGCATGTTGCATGTTGCATGTGTATAAGTACTTGTGGATATATGTATGTATGTATTTATATATGTATATTATATGTATACATATACCAATAATTTGAAAGTTTAGAGGCAAAATTTTTGAAAAGCATGATAATATGTTCCCTTACCTATAATAATACTAAAACTGAATTTACCTCAACCCTTTGAGTCTAGATTCTAGAAAATAAAAACATTTGGCAAAAATAAATTGAGAAATTGAGCAGACAATTGTCAAGGTTAAGGGTTCTAAAGCTTTGGATTGGGCTAAGTTGAGTAAGGGTTCCACAGCTTGGATCAAGTTAGTGTTGACCTTAACCCGACCTAGACAGCTGTCAAAATATTGACTGTTTTCAATGTGATCATAAGGGTGTGCCTAGTAGATCTAGTATAACTCTCAAGTGATAGTTTTAAGATCTATTACAATGTTCCAACTGCCCTTTTTTTTAAAGATCGAACTCCAACTGAAGTGCTAAGAAAATAATGTTTGACAATGACATAGTAGCTAAGATCGTCATTTAATGGCTTATATGGTACGGTCAGTCCCCACCCCTTGATCCCTTTGTAATGTGTAAATATGTGAGACCAAATAAAATAATAATAATATTATTATTATTATTATTATTTAAAGGACATTAGGTTGATCTTTAAATTGGACAGTTTCTTAACATGTCATCTAATGATAAATTCTCGATCACCTGATTGCCCAAGCTGTGTACATGGACTATTTATGCTGAGGTTAAGAACACTACGAATCAGAGCAGTGTTTGGTATGGTGATGTTACAGAACTGTTTTCTGCTTTCATTACCATGTAGATGCCACATAAACATTTTGACTTTATCCAACTAAAATGCTGTTTGGTTAGACTAATCAAATACACCATTTTGATATTTTCTGTTTTAAAGGGTATCATGAATCCTATGTGGCATCTATTGTTGTTTATACATTATAAACAATAATAAATAATTAAACATCGAAAACCATAAAAAACACTTCACTCTACTGGTTTCCGATGCTTAAATCCAGGACAAACACACTTGTGCAACAAACACACTCGAGTAGTCCTAAGGTACACAATGAAGACAATCCCCATCTCAACGAACTTTGCTTTATACTTCAATTTTATGCACCGCAGTTTATTTCAGAGTTCTCTTCAGAGAACTTCATTGACCCGATATGTGAAAACATGTACCACGTATGTGATCGAAACTCTGTATGTCAAATGATTTGATAAGAGAGCATCATCTATTCCTTTCGGCAATAGGTATTGGGATTCACATATGAATATTAAAGAAAACCCCATGCAAGAATTGCCCATAACCCAATAACTTAAACTTTTGAGTTATATGTGGTGTCCCTCTCTTGTGTGCAAGTCCTGTGTGTGTATATGAGCCCCTAGTTTTGATGACTTCCCTCAATGCATACATGTCAGTGGTATCAAAGCCCGAAGGTTTGGTTAGCACAGATGCACATGATGACTCCCATAGCTTTTCTGGCTTTCCCCATAGTCAAGTAGAGCGATTGATCTCCTATGATGTCTCCGTCCATGGGAATGGTGCTCCCATACTTGGCACCCGTGCGCGTCAAGCTTGGCAATATGACAATGGTGAGGGGGAATATGAAATTTCTAATGTAGAAGAGAGATTCGTATGTGATGGGAAATGATTGTTAGAATTCATATACGAGTAATTGAAGAGAATCTCACATCGGAAAAAATGAGAGGTGCAAGAAACTTATATAGAAAAATAACCCATAACCCAATAGCTTAAGCTTTTGAGTTGTAATGTGGTATCCCTCTCTTGTGTGTAAGTCCTATGCGTGTGTACGTGTACGAGCCCTGGTTTTGACAACTCCCTCACTGCATAACAGTAGGAGGCATACGTTTTAAAATTTAAAGGATCTAGCATGCATCTTACAAATAAAAGGGACAGAATTGCAATATGAAATATGAAATCTTGAAAACAACCTGGAGGGATCAACTAGTTTATTGGGGCCACAAAATTCAGAAGACCAACAAAGGGACCCATAATGTAAAATTGGTAACAAGATTTTCTCATTGATTACTTTGGTAGCGCCTAAAAATATGCTACATCAATCCTGTATTCCCAATAAAAGACTAAAAAGTAGATGAAAGGGAAAGCTTTTCCAGTATCATAGTTGAACCACTCGGGATTTCATACTCACTTCCTACCCACTCTCTAGCCGTGAATTGGAGCCACACCTCTATTATGAATTGAGAGATGTGTGGCTGCAATTCACGGCGGGTCTAGTGGGTAGAAAACGTGAGTAAGAAATCTGGGCTCTAGTCGAACCCATGAAAAAAACAGCCCAGCCCACTTTTTTTAGTTTTTAATTACATGTTGGAAAAAACTGTGGCTGCACATGATTCACATGGTATACATGAACGAATGCCTCTCTCTCTCTCTCTCTCTCTCTCTGCCACTCTATACACTGACAATATCAAGAAAAAATAGAGGTGAAAAAATGGAAACGAAGAGATTGCATCAAACTATACCTGGTCAAACGAGTATCACCGTCATGACTGCCAAAACAGGTCTGGGTCGTTACTATACAATGAACGATCTTGTATCTCTAGATTAGCAACATGCCAATTGGTAAGTCGTGCCTGGATAAGTTTACAGAGAACAAGTCCAGTAGGAAGCATCCACCATCCACTTTCGTCCCTACACCAACAGAAAACACGTGTGGAAACACATAAAAATGCTACAATTGCTAATATTATTAATTATTCCACCATGAAAGTGTCTAAATTTTAAAAACTTTTAGCAGATAAAAGATAAGCTCACATGTTAAAATTCCAGGGCTGAAAGTTTGGATGTCTTCTACTTGATGACGATTGAGTCTTGTAATGGACAAATCCGCAAACGAAGACGACCACCTAATTTTACAACATATATTTATCACCAAGTCAAGTGTGTACATGTGTACCAAGACAAAGACATGAGGCATGGATAAGAGGTTAATTAAAAGCAACTTACAACATTAAATAAGGATGAAATGTTCCACAAGGCATATACACGGCCAAGACCTGCTGATCGTCTTGAACCATGACTGAATAAAGCATTAATTCCAGCAGGAAATGGAAAAAGAATCCCCAGAGGAAGAAGAAGCAGGACCAGTAGGAAGTCCACCAGTGAAATAGAGTACAATTGAAGCAAAGTAAGCAACACTAAACTGAAATCTCCTAAAAGAAGTATTGATATGACCAAACCAACAAGATCCTGCAGCGACATAAACCCATGTTAAGAAAAGCTAACTTCAGAGCAAAGAATATATATAACTAAATCTTACAGGTACTCAATGATTGACCAAAATCATATGCAACGAAGAAGCTTATATGCTGAATCATGAGAAATCTACCTGCTGGCCAACGGGTTTTGTATTATGTACTATAAATGAGAAGGGGTAAAATATATCTTTCCTCTCTTGAAGCATTTGTATGCTGTAAGTATTTAAAATCTTTCCATATAACCTTTTATGTATCATAATATTTTCACTACTCAAACAACTCGGGAAATTGTCTCTTTGGATGCTGTTTGCACTGCAAAATACAGATAAAGATTTTGAGCCAAATTCAATACATATGGTACCAACAACACATGTTAAAAGGAGTGTTAGAAGAAACTTCTACCGTGACTGTTGCTCAGTTCTCATTGCTCCATCTACAACTTCAGTAGATGCCATCTCAGATTCTTCTTCAATGGCATATACAAGAAGTCCAAACTGGCAATAACCACAAGTTGTAGCCTGAAACCATGCAAGATCAACACGCACACCATGGATGCTCAAAGCAGGATTGGCATGAGTTTCAAGCCAGCTGAGGACAGGTAAAAATGTTATCCTCAGGCGCCCATGGCGAATTAAGCGCAGGTGAGCATTCAGACCAGCCACCAGCCGATACCAAATTGTAGATGGGACAGACTGCATAGCAAATCAGAAATATTAAGAACAAATATCTTTTCCCATACAGATAAAAAGTGAATGGAAGGAAATATATGACCAGCAGTTGGATACTAGATATCTGAACCCTAACTAAGGGTTCCCTCTATCAGTGTCAGAGAAAGAATAAGAAAATAAAGAAACAACTAAACAACCCACCTGACTCATAAGACTAGTCAGAACATTATCACTTTGAAGTGAGAAAGGAGCCATATAACTTCCATCACCCCCAAAAACTATGGGCATTGGAAATCTTTGATGAAGACGAGGAGGAAGATCAGTTCTCTTTTCATCTCCACCGAGAAAAAAGTCCACATATGCCAGCATTAAATCAGAAGTTGCAGCAACCTGCAGGCATAGAGATATCAATTCCAGTAAAATGAGTTCACAATGACATCTTTAAGCATGTTCACCATCTTTCATTGGCATGTATAGAATTCCTAATCTCCTCTATACTCTTATAGTAACTACAAACATTCCTCAATTTCCTATTTCAAAGAGGCCCTTTAGTTGGCTGTAACCAATGGTAATCAGACCTGTGTTTTTGTAAAAAAATAGCAGAAAAAAGGAGAAAAGAAAGAGAGAGAGCAATGGAGAAGAAGAGAAAAGACAGAGAGAATGAAGAAAAAAGGGGTGCAGATTCTAATGGTTCTGCCACCCCAAAGAATTGCTATTTATATTAATCAAATAGAAGAGGTGAAAAGACAGGAATACCCCTGCTGCCTATATGAAAGAGAGGAACAAAACAAATAATAATAAATCAATAACAAATAAGAAACAAATAGTGGGACACTGGGACCACAAAGTAAATAGCCGTATCTCTATACCTTTCAATGAATTACACTGTCCTTATGTCAAATTTCAAAGAACAACAAAACCTATATCCAAACTGATTGGATAACCTGCATGTGCATGGCCAATGCCAAAAATCAGTCTCCAAAAGCTGACTGAACCAATTTGTAGAAATGCACCTGCAATACATTCCCTATCTCAAAGCAATTACTTGAGCAGTCTGAAATCAATTTCACCATCCCCTTCCAGAAGTCCACCCCAGGAGAATAATATTTTTCAAATTTCTCATTAAAAGCTAACCATCAATATTTCTTCCCTACTTGTATCCTTAAAGGTTATTCTTCCTTTTCAAGTGCTACATCAATGTTCCAAAGGCTTCCTTAAAAGATGTTCCAAATTAAAGACTTTGGCCTAAAAATCCACTTCCACAAGGTTAAAAATATTTTCACTCTTCATCTAATCTAATGAAAATCCTATTTAACTAGGACCTAAGAAATATTCCTACATGTAATAGTACAAAGGTAATTAGCATTCCCCTAGAAGAGACCTCCATGTAATTGAGTTTCCAAGAGCATCTGAGAATGAGATTATTATAATTGTACCTCTAAGTACTTCAACATCTAAACATGCTCAGACCCTGTTGCACCAATACAAAGAAAGGGCACATTTCTTTTGTTTCTTCTCTGGATCAGCAACACAATCAAAGAGGGTTTATTAATAGGAACAAAAACTCTTAAATTTGAAAAATCAGAAAAGGTGAACAAGAATGAAACTGAGTTGCTCCCAGTAGGCTGTAATCAGGTCAGATGCAGATTGGGTCAAGCCACGTATCAATCCGATCCAATTATTAAAACTTCAAATCTGGATCCAATCCAAAATCCAATATATCAGACTCAGATCAGATTTGGATTGATTCTAAATCCGCTTAGAGAAGATAATGCAGATCAGAATAACATATAGGTCCACGACCACAAGGACTACAAGAAAACAGGTTCTTGTGGACAAAGGTGGAAGCAGAAAGTGTACTAAATTTCCACTAGTTGATAAAATGAAAATGATGATAAATATTATGCTAGAAATCTGAAACAGTTCAACTATGCATGAACAGAATACAACAGAACAAGGATATATGTGGAATATAAATGAACATATTGTTTTGAGATATATTAAATAAATGCAAAAACAAAACATATAAAAAAAGCATGTAACCATATTATTGTATTTGACATGTAAAGATGGGTTTAATGGAAAAATGCTATCAACTATGCACCATAGGAAGTTTGAACTGCATAAGGAAAAATTAGAAAGAGTTCTGCTACAATATCTGAAAAATAAGTCTAATTCCAAGATTTTTGTGGAAGAATACCTTAAGTCCTTCATAGAGAGCACGTGAACGGCAAGACCGTAAACAGGCATGATCATATTCTGATCGGACAAATTCACGCAGTTGTTGTACTTTCTTTTTACGGCGCCATTGCTGCCATGACCAGGCAAGGGGATATGCAAGAAGAGAAAGAATGCTATAAGCAGCTCCTTCCCACCACTGGTAAGCAGCCAGAGCATTAATGTCATCAACAAATCTGTTGAATGCATCTTCATATCTGCCATGCCAGATAAGTAAAAGAGACTATTTATTTAAATTAAAATGATATACTTGCTTAATATGTATATGGGAACAAAATCACTAAATTTACAGCTCCCAATAGCAGAGAAAACATTCAAAGAAGATTGTTCAGCACGAAACATCTAAATGCATACTACCTATCAAGGACACTTACACAATCTCCATTACTTGTTCTGGAGGAGAGTGAGGGAGATGCCATGGTTCACTAAAAGTATTAGGACCCATAAAATACATTCTGTGGACATGATTCTGGGATTCCTCAGCTCTATTAGTTTCCAGGACCTGAAAGATGTCAGAAAATAATCAGCTTTCAGATTATCTAGCAAAAGAAAGTTGTCACAAATTGAAAATGAAAAATAATAAATTCTGACGAAGTGCTAATAGTGAAAAGAAGATGATTGGAGGGAACACCTCATTCAATGACTCCAGGAAAGGGAATGAATGATTTATTTGAGAACCATGTTGAGTGGGAGCTGGGCCAGGCAATTCATCAGTGCCAACAAATTTCATTCGCGCAACACTGAGAACCAGAGCTAACAAGATAAGGAGACCCAAGAGAAGAAGACTAAAAAACCATGGACCACCAAAAGTGTAGACCAATTCTTCGAGAGCCGTGTAGCAGTGAGGCATGTGATATCTGTCAGATATGCATTTGTAGGGGCATGGAGTTTCAGAAACACCACCTATAGAAGAAAATGACTGATTTAAGAACAAATTTATTAAAAGAAGCAACTCAAAAATATAAAAAAATAAAAAAAAACAGTTTTGTACAAAGCATTGTTCAGTAGAAAACAGAAGTGTAGCTAAATTATAGAGTACATTGTTAACATTATATCATCCTTTCTTGTACTTAAAGATAGCAAGGGTACTTTTGTAATTTCAGTTCTAAAAAGCCTCTTATGAATAAAATGAGTGAGGCATGTGCCTCCTACTTATCCCAATTCTCTTCCTTTTCTTCTACACACCATCTACTCTTTGTTCTTTCTATTTGTAAGCCCTCTCTTTGTAAGTCCTTGCAGGTTAACAACTTGGTATCATGACACACCCACTGAAAGATTTCTACTTCTGACATATTTTTCTCTCAAACCTGTTTAAAGAACAGACTGACATCACCATGTCATACATGTGGTGTCAGATCACAGATGCTGTACAGTCAGCATCTGAGAGGAAGAATATGAAGATTGCATATGATTTTTTAATGGAGAGAGCTGACTTCTGACATCACAATATCACATATATGGCATGGTGATGTCAGTCTGTTCTTCAAACAGGTTTGAGAAAAAAGTATTAAGTAGAAATCTTTCAGTAGGTTGATCTTTGTAGATTGGTTTTGGAAAGAGTACTGCATATTTGTAGAGATACAAGAAATTTTTTCAGGTCAATCAGAGCAATACTAAATCTTTTAGAAGTGATTTTCCCTCCACATATTACCACTAACCATGAAAAATGCTTATACTTGGAATGTTAAGAAAAACCATATAGGAAAGTTTTTTTGAGAAAAAGTTAACTGATTATATTAAAAAAGAAGACAGGTACATGAGGAAATGTACATGCTACAGCTGAACCAACAAGAGGAAATTACAGGGGAGATTTCTTTCATTGTACATGATTTTCCTAAGGGTACCCGATTTAGCTAAACCACCAGCTGTAGTATTTAATTCTCTGGAAATCCAGATTAAATTTACAGTCATGGTGTTCAGAATATCTCTGGCTTTGGCCAAGTAATGAGCTAGTCTCCAAGGGCCTCCCTCCTTCTCCCCTAACCATCTAATTGTATTTGCAGTCTCCTTTAATGGTTAGAGCAGACCAGCCCTTCTCTTTAGCAATTTGAAGACCTGAGTGCATCCAGGATTTCTGCTTTTGAAGAATCAGCCACCCCGAATGGGCCACTATATGCCCATATGATGCTTTCCACACTCCCTCTAAAAACTCCACCAATTCCAGCAACTCTAGGGTTTCCCAAAGCACTGCCATCAAAATTTAAAGTCAGCTCTGATAACAATCTTGCAGGTGTAGTGTTTGCCCTGTTAGAAGGTCTTGGTGAAGAGAATAGGATTTCCCCCAGATTTCTTTCCAAATTATTCACGGGTAAGCCTTTGAATTCTGCAGAAATGGAGACCCAAAGATTGCCCAGAAAAGTAATGTGAGAGAGTAAATCTTCAATAGATCTGGTTTTGTTTTCAAAGAGGCGGCTGTTTCTTTCTTCCCAAATACACCATAACACTGCTTGGGCAATTGTGCACCAGTAAATTTCCCCCTGCTTCCAAGACCACTGCCCCTCCATTGCCATAAGAGATCAATTAAGCTTTTAGGAAATACCCAGCTGTAGCATACAAGATTAAGGAAACAGTACCAGTTGACTCACCTTCTTTCAGACATAAAGGGTAAGCATTGGGGGAGATAAACAATCTTCCTTTGTTCTTCCAAATTGACAGGTACGAAGCAAGATTGGTAAGAAACAGATTTACTCAAACATAAAGAAATGACTACCAGGAAACCTTTGCACTTGTAGCAAAGATGAATTCATTTTGAATAGTTGATGTAGGATGTGAATGAATGGCCTTTGGTGAGAAACTTATGGCTGTTGATGACTGTAATGACTTCATGAAGGATTATGAAAAAAAAAAAAAAAAAACAGTGAGAAAAAAAGATAGAGGAAAGACAGAATCACTCGAAGAATACCTAGAAGCACTCTAGGGCATGGGAATGACTCATCATAAGTAGCATAAGCAGGAGTTCAAATAAGCTACATTTTTTTTTTGAGTCAATTCAAATAAACTACATTGATCCTTGTTTAAAACATCCATACATATTTAAAGACTGTAGACATAAGAATCCTAGGTCTCAAAAATATAAACTTAGTAAATTTCTACTATCCTATTTCAGCTCAAAGAAGACTTAATAACTCTTAAACTACTTATTTAATAACTCTGAAACTTTAAACACAAACCATCCATACTAGAAAAATCAGATCCTATCTTGGATCCCATGGAAATACATACAAATTCTAAAAATTCCAATTTTGACTCTTCTCCTCCTGCATCAGTGGCTCTCTGGCCATTGTACTAGATAGATGTAAAAAATGTCTTCTTTAAATGCTGAACTTAAGGAAGAAGTTTACATATCAATGCCAATGGAGATTAAGTTGACTGGTAATAAAAAATGGATAAGCAGGTTGAGAAAGTCTATCTAGGGGCTCATGTTTACTGATAAAAAAAAAAAAACCAAAAAAACAATACAAAAACAAAGGCTATCTATGGGCTCAAACAATCTCCTAAATACATCCAGTAGGTGAAGTTATTCTTGCCAAGAAACTTGAAATCAAGGATTTGGGGCCTTTGACATACTTTCTATGACTTAAGGTTGCCAAATATAAAGCATGTATTTTCTTTAACAATGCAAGTGCATTTTTTATCTCCTTTAGGAAACTAGGAAATTTGGTTCAAAACTAGGATATATGTGGAAATATGCTTATATTCTGTAAAATGATAAAATAAGCATTTATACACTTTTCTAGACTATTATCTTCCATGATGCATATCATTTTCTTCTAAATAAATAGTTAGAATAAATCATATAAACTATATAGACCATTTAATATTTTATTATTAAGAAAAATATTTTATCTATGCATTTTATTTTATTCTAATAAGTAATTAGTTTAAGTAATATTTTTATTATTATAAAAATATCTCTCACTATTTTTTATTTTTGTGAACATTTTATCTCAAATATTAACTTTCTTATTATTTATTCATTTTTTTGTTGCTTTTATAATGAGGGTCTACAATATCATCACTAAATCATATTTTTTTTAAATCTTGTAAATTATATAAACCATTTAATATTTTTATTATTATAAAAATATTTTATTTTATTTTAATAAGTAGTTAGTTTAATCACTTGTTTTTTAATTTTGTTTTTCTGAATACTTTATATTTTATTTTAAATATTAATTTTCCATTTTTATTAGCTTTTATAATGAGGGTCTACAATATTACTATAGACCTACATATACTTGTAATAAGACTATAATAATATATTAAAGATTCTTTCTATAAGTTTTCTATTAGGAGTATTACAATAGACCCTATTGCACCGTACAATAGTAGTAATGTTTTAAAGATTCCATTTAAAGGCTTGCTATTGTGATGGCCTATAGACTTTAATAGACCATCATGTACTATAGCATGTCTTTAATAACATAAACTTAAACATTTAGGATTAAGGGTTCATCGGTCATTAGAACCCTCAACTTGAAATTTTGAAGATTACAAAAGATGCAACGACGCAATGCAAATAGTGATGACTGCAAGAATTTCAGGAATCCGAAGATGAAGATGAAGAAATAGAAGATGAAGACAAGCATTCTCCTCAACCTCGAGTCCTCAACTCCTTATCTTCTATTTTTTTTTTCCCTTTATTTTTCATGGTTATTCACTGAGAGGAAAATAGGGATAGCATTGCATACCTGAACCGAGACGAGACTTGAAAGTGAGATGAGAGCAATTTTTTTAGAGTTTTAGATGTCTAGTATCCTGCTTCTTGTTCAAAGAAGGTATTTCAGTGCATGACTGAGGGTAGAAGCTACTCTTGTGCCTATTCGAGCCTGAAGTTATAGTTCTTCCAGCTTCATGTAAGTAAACTAAAAACTTCTTTTTTTCCCGTTTAATCTCTCTTTCTCTTTTTGTTTGATATGAAATTTGATTCTCTATTTTCAAATATATGCTGAGTTGTTGACATTTGGATGAAATATTTCAAAATATTATACTTCTTTTTTGTTTTTTCTGAACAACATAGGCAACATTTACCAAAGTGATCAAAATATCAACCGACACTTTGTATTTTTTTAATTCAAGAGTTTTTGCTAGTAGGTCTTGACATTGACATATTTTGGGCGACATTACTGAAATGTCGCAACATTTTAAACCATGATCTCATGAGGCAAATCTTCATGCCAGTCGTCCTTCAAATACCTCTTAACCTTCTCCTTATGATATTGACCTTCCCATTGCTCTTTGTAGTAGGACTTATTCCAAGTACCCTATTTCCTTCTTCACTTCTAGGGATAGAAATTTTCCCCATAAAACCGGGGAAAATGTTTTTGCCCCGAACCCAATGGTAAATTAGTAAAATATGCCTAGATTTAATATTGATTTTTAAAATATCTCAAAGTTTTCTCCAAATTCTTAAAATCTTAGGATCCCATAATCCATTTCTAAAGTACCCCCAAATTGCCATAATTCAATTCCTAAAATACCCCAAAATTCCCAGTCCTATTTATAAAATATTCATAATTTAGATTATTTTTAGGTGGCTGCCTTGGGGTGGGGAAAATTCGGGGATTACCCGTCCCTGATGAGGAATGGCTGCCTCGCCCCAAATCTGCCCCACCACCAGGGATGGGGTGGGGATGGGGAAGAGCATATTGACTATGGAGAAGGGATGGAGAGGGGGTGCCCCTCCCTGATCCTGCCCTATTTCCATTTCTATTCGCTTCCACAACTCATTTGTCTCCTAGTTATCGTGCCTTCATTTTTATTATTTGTAGTGTGTCTAAAGGTATAAGGCGAGACTGGTAGGAAAGGGGTTCTCACAGACACATGGTGTGAATTATAATGAAACTTTTGCTTTGGTTGCCAAGATGAAGTCTATCTAGGTGCTCTTATCCCTTGCTATCAATTTCTCCTAGCATCTTCATCAATTGGATGTGAAGAATGTGTTTTTGAATGGTAACCTTGAAGAAGTATATATGGTCCAACCTCTTGGATTTCAGGTGCAGGGCAGTGAGGATAAGGTCTTTTGTTTGAAGAAATACTTATATGGCCTAAAGCAATCCCTAGAGAATGGTTTGAGAGGTTCAACAATGTTGTCCAATAGGTTGGTTTTGTGCAGTGTCAAACTAGTCATACATTGTTTATGAAAAGAGGAGGTAAGCTGGTTGCTATTCTGATTGTGCATGTGGATAATATTGTGATTACAGGAAACTAGGAGGAAGAAAATCAAGAGTTGAAGAAGCCTCTGGCTTCACAGTTTAAAGTTAAAGATCTTGGACCTCTGAAATATTTCCTTGGTATTGAAGTTGCTCAATCTAACAAGGGTATCTTCATCTTCCAAAGGAAGTATATCCTTGGTTTGTTGAAGGATACTTGGAAATTAGGGTGTAAACCAACTGATTTTCCTATGGATCCAAGTCATAAACTTGGAAATTGTGAGGGTGACATTCATTAGTATTAGAGACTCATTTGGGCCAAAGGAGTAATCTGGAAGAGAATGAGGAGGATCAAGTAATGGGTTAATAAGCAAGAAACCGCATAATCTGAGATCTCTCAACATAGTTCATGTGACAAAGGTATTTTGAAGACTAAAACTAGGCTTAGCAGGGGCAGGACCTACAAAAAAATACAAATGGGTTTATAGAAGGAAAAGAGTGAGAGGTAATGGGACTCCTGAAACTGGTCAAAGGAGGGTGGCATTGCAAGTTCAGTCATAGCCTCCCCCTACTATGAAGAATCAACAGGAAAACAAGGTGGGTGGCATTGATTCGGAATCTAGTGGAATCAAGATGCCACAGGATACTGTTGTTGTTGGAAAAGGCTCAAGTGATGCGGCTATACAGGATTTAGTTGACAAAGAGGTGATGGTTGGGAAAATCTTGGGTCTGTATTTTTTGGGGTGGCAAAGAATTTTCCAGGAGGGCCTTTGAGAAATTTGAAAGAACGAAAAAGGAAGAGAAAGAGAAGAAGAAAGCTTTTAATCAAGGGAGCAAGGATTGGGATGAGGGTTACTCAAATCGGGAGGATGAGTTTACAGATGAAGACTGATGCGGGCTTCAGAAAGGCTCGTGTGTGGCTGGTTGGTGGTCATAGTTTTATTGGGTCTTGTAGTGGGCTTAATTGGGTTTTCCTTGGGTGTAAGCAGTGGTTTTCTTAGGCCTTTGGGAGTTTAATGGAGCTGCTAAAAGACTTGAGGTAATATCTTATCATCCTATGTTGTACTTATGCCTTTTTCTTTTATTTTAATGAATTTTTCTCTTTATTCTTCAAAACAAATATCTTTCCATGACTAGACTGGATATTGCTTTTTCTGTAGGTGTTCTGAGCCAGTAAATGCACTCACCTAGACCCACTAACTTCAACGCTACTAGAGGATTCTAGTTTACTTGAAAAAACACCTTGGTAGGAGTCTCCTCTTTACCAAGCATGGTCACACAAAGGTGAAGGTTATACTGATGCCAATTAGGCTGGTTTTATTGATGATAGGGGATCCACTACTGGTTACTGCACATTTGTAAGAGGAAATTTAGTCACTTGGAGTAAGGAACAAGTAGTGGTGGCAAAGTCAAGTGCGGAAGTTGAGTATAGAGCCATGTCTCAAGGAGTTGCTGAATTTTTGTGGTTGAAAAACGTCCTCACTGAGTTTGGCATGTGGAATTCAGATCCTATATCATTATACTGTGATAACAAGGCTACAATCAGGATTGAGATTGATAAGCACTTCATACATGAAAGAGTGGAAAGGGGTGAAATTTGTATACCTTTTGTAAAATCAAGAGAAGGGGTGAACTTTGTATACCCTGCTCATTGAAGAGCAAGAGATATGTGTCAAGTTGATGCATGATATCTACAACCCAACTTGAGGGGGAGTGTTGACGTGTTGTAAGGGGTGTTTTTATGAATATTTCAGGCATAGGGGGTTTCCTGTTATTTTCTTTTCTTCTAGGGATCACTATAATTATTTATATTTATCAATATATTAGGGTGAAATGGGAGCCACTACTAACCCGTTCAACTTTTCTCCCCATTCTGTATGTTGCCTTCTTTTGTTCTTCTCTTCCTCTCACTTCTCTTCTATCCTAGGTTATTCTATGACTGACTACAAAAAACAATGGCCATATTAAGGTGAAAGTGTAGATTAATGCTAAATAGGCTAGCTTAGTGGTTGATAGGAAGTTCCTTTGTTGGTGGTAATCTAGTCACTTGGTTAGAAATCGGATTTAACCTCACAAAACTGGTCTTCACACCCACCTCATAGCCCTTGCACCGGTGTATTGCGAACATCTCCCCTTGAATAAAATATACAAGTACAGAGATGTTTCTGTGTGTGGCTACAAGGGCTGTGGTTGTGAAGACCAATTTTGTGAGGAGGAAATCCGAACTCACTTGGATAAGTAAAATGTAGTTAATGATGGTTCATTCTAGTGCTGAAGCTAAATATAGGGCAATGGCTCATAGGGCTTGTGATTACTTTGGTTGAAGAGTTGGGATATCCAGACTTTTACATGAGTTGGAATATCCAGTTGTTAGTCTAATGAACTTATGTTGTGAAAATAAAGCTGCCATGTGTATAGCACATAATCCAGTCTAGCATGATAGAACCAAATACATTGAAGTTGACCAGCAATTTATTTAAGAGAAGGTTGCTTCAAAGAAAATTTGTCCACCTTTTGTGAAGACTGGTGATCACCAAGCTGAAATATTGACTAAGGCAACTGATAAAACACAGCTGGAGGGGGTGTTAACAGTACTGAGTTTTACAATATTATTATAGCCCCTCCTTGTACTTAAAGCTATAAAGGATATCCTTTAAATTTCGGTTCTAATTAACCTGCTGTTAATAAAATGATAATGAAGCAAATGCCTCATACTTCTCTCAAATCTCTCTATTTTCTTCTTCACACCATCTTCTCTTCTTTCTTTCTCTTTGTAAATCATAGTAGATTCACAAGTCATAAATAATGGAGAACAGCTGCCTCTTGGAGGATGTAAGTAATACGTTGTGAAAACCATAAAATTTAATATTTCCAGGCAATCCATATTCAGTTGAAAACATTGTAAATTTTCCATTCAGTAAACAAAAGACATTAAAGCATAAATTTTTAGAGATACCTCGAACATTCATGTAGATGGCACGATGTGGAAGTTCATATGGTGGGCACTGATGACAAAGAGTTTTATCAGACCCAACAACATTCTTAAAAGTGCCAGCCGGGCATTCCTGCAGTAACACAATTCACTTATCCTAAAAGAAATTTTGAGAAGAGAAGAGATCCAAACTACACAAAAATATTTACTAGAAAGCTTCATATATGCTTTACCCTAACTTTTATCACCAACATTATCTGTTTATATCCTAACTGTTTTTATTGGTAGCATAAGTCCTGTTTGGGATTTCTATACTTCTAGGAAATAGATGCAAATAAAACAATCAAAAAATGAGGAAAATAAATGCCTGCATAAATGCACACATTTAGTGGTACATAGGGAAGAATGTAACTTTCAATTCAATAATATTTCCAAAGATTAAGGGATACATAGGACTAGTAAATGTTCTGTATGGGTCACATAAATTCCAATGGCAATTTCCAGAATTCAGCTGGAGAAAACTAGAAGTCATGAATGTTGTCAAGAATGGATCAGACAGTTGAACTAGCAGATCAGTGACCCAGTGATCTTTTCAGGTCTTAATTTTTTATGGTTTTCATGGCTGAAGAATTATATTTCCAGTTAAACTGGTAAAAATCTAGTGAGCTTTCCATTTTCCGACTGATCCAAGCCTGACAACACTGACCAATCCTGGAGTTATGAATTATCACAACCATAGTTTTTAAGGTGCCAAGGTGAGGCTAGGCAACAGGGGGCGCCTTGTCGCCTAGTTGCCTAGGTGATGGATTTTTTTTTAAGTAAAAACATATATCCAAGGGTAGTTCCCTAGGTTCCATAACCATCTTTCCTTAATAATTATCCATAATTTTCATAAAAGAAGTATAAATTTCACGTTTTAAGTTTAGAAAATCAACATTTAATGAGAAGAAAAGGAACAAAGGAAAGAAAATTCAAAAAATATAGCAGCTGAACCCCTACTTTTGTTATAGGAAAAGAAGAAAAGAAAAGGGTGGAAGAAGAAGAAGATTTGTAAGAAGAAAATATGTTGATTAGACAAAATTTTAAGTTCTTCCCTTGCTTATTGGTTCAGGTTCTGAAATCTTTGAGGATTCAAGCAAGGATCAAAACTTCGATACGATACGCCCTGTATTGGGTGTATTGTGTTGTATCTTTGGCGCCCCAAATCCAATACACATGTTTACAGGTGTTTCCGGGAACCCGTTTTTAAAATAATAATATATGTATATTTAAAAATGAAATTGAAAACCAAAGAAATAAAAAAATAGGGGGAGTATCTTTATAAGTACTGATACACCTCTGCCGATACACAGAGGTGTGTCGATACTTTGAGCCATGGGTTCAATACAGCAGTTAGAAATGTTTGTGTTGATTAAACTCTAACAAATAAGAAAATAATAAAAAGAAATTAGTACATAAACACATAAAATGAATATTCTAGTTTAATAATGCCTATTTTATAATGTCAAAAAATTAAAAATATAAAAGTATTTTATAACATAGTGCACAAAACTACTTGGCGGCTGGGCGAGGCAATCCTCCAAGGGCGCCTTGTCGCCTAGGCGTCGCCTTGACAACTATGATCACAACTGCATATGCATCAGTTCCAGTGAGATATAGAAGGACTAAAACGGTTTAAATTAATAACTGTAAGAGTATCATGAGAGGAAAAAGTTGCATAAGTTACCTCACAAAAAATCCCATAAAGCCCTTTTGGGCAAGCCTTACCAGTAACTGTTCCATTTTCTCCCGTAAGGCCTTTATTCCTCCCCAATCCTCCTCTGTCATAAAAACAAATAACTCAGCATCCATATGCTTTAAAAAGACCACTAGTTGCATGATTTAGCTTAAAACTTAAACAAAAAAAGAATAAGGTTGACATTAAAGACAAACTGGACACAAATATGCAGAAATTACAGAAACATAATGAGGTTCGTTGATGTAAGAAGGGTTGTTCCTGTGGGCTGTGGCAGCTAGGTGGAGTATCAAAGATGTGCAATTTGACTATAAAGGCTTTTAGGTCAGATACAGATTACAGAAATCTATAAGTTTCTCGCCAGAACAAATAAATTTTCAAGAACAAAGAAAATATGTGCAAGAATGGGATTTTTCTATGATATTTTGTGTGCAAACTCAGAATAATTGGGAATATTTAATCTGAAAGGGTTCTGAAGAGTTTGGACACAGGGATCTCAGTTGATCTTGCAAAACAACAAGGAGAAAATGATTGGGAAAATCTGACACCAAGAAATCTTTAAGAGAGATGGGAGACATTTTGAGCCTTGTGAAGAGTTGGAAGAAATGCTAAACAGAAGGTCTTGATTAAACCTGTAACAGAGAATTAGAATATAAATGATAGAACATAAAAAGAATAGATGAAAAGAGATGAGGGAACAGGGGTTCATATTGAGAATAAACAGACAAGATAAGATATCACAACAAGGAAGACAGCACATATTTGGTGGATTAGACATTTAGACAGTCAGAGGTTATGAGGAGACAGGGATTTGAAGTAAGGTTGTGGGAAGATATGATGCCAACTAAAAAGTCACTTGATGCCTAGAAAACATATTGTATACATCTTTAACTTTTGCAGTTACAACAAAGATCCATGAGAAATTGAGAATTGAAGAGTATGTCAGCAAGCTCCATCATTTGGCTACAAGGTCTGACATACAATCAAGTGCTGAAGGACCTTGGTGTTTAAGATCTCAAATCAGAGAAGCATTGACTTTATCTTCCAATCCAAACTGGTCATTCAGTTGGGTTCCTATGTCTTCCAAAAGTCTAGCAGATAGTAAAGTAGGATGAGGGTTAGCAAGAGAGATCTAGAATGGGGGACAGGGGCACATCTGTAACCCACTTTATCATTGTTTTTGTTGATGCTGTCAGCCATTGGCTGTTGAAGTATCATCTTGCCAACCTCTTCAAGTATCTTGAACAGCAAGGCTGCTTTGTATGTGATACAAGAATCTACTGTTAGTCACAAAAAAAAAAGTTACATCTGAACAGTCTAGTGACAATATATATTTGATGTCTAATGCCACTCAGGTTGTCTACCAGATTAAGGGCATCCCCATAGAAGATCTACCTTTTCTGAGAAATGGTTGATTTCATTAAAGAAAATATAATAAGCACTGCTGAGGGAGAGATTTCTCAGCGGCTGGTTATAAAGAAGGAAGAGCCAAGAGGCAAAACATTACACAGTAAAATCATTATCCTACAGAATAGCTCCCCAATGATCCACGAAGTGACTAAAATGAAAACCCCTTAAGAGAAGATTAATGGAAACCCATTTGAACAAGATGCTTTCAGCAATTGCGCACACTCTCTGGAAGACAGGCTTGGTCATCAAGCAGGCGGCTGTTCCACTCTTTCTAGTTGCACCAACAAAACACCATGAGCAGCTCTTTCCACAGCACCTTACCCCTCTTAGAGAAGGCCTGCCCTCACCAAGAGGACGTTAGGGAGGCAAGGTCTGGGGAATCACCCAACTCATCTCAAACAGTCTTAAAACATGGAAGATGGAACTTCATCTTGTAAGAGTAAGTGCAATGAACAAGGAGATGCTGGATAGTTTCTTAATCCTCCCCACACAAACAGCAGCGGTTGACAAGGATCATATCCTTTTTCCCCTCAAAACATCACTGGTGGGAATTTTGCCCTTAAAAGCAGCCCATATGAAGAAGTGAACCTTCAATTCATGCTTATTCCTTTACACCTAAATAGTACTGTATTCTCTATCCAACTCAAGTACAATGTGGTTCTATATGTTCAAAGCCTGCCTCAACTTCTCCAACTAGGCCATTTGTGTATGTGGTTAATCAAGACAGTGTAGGAAATTCAGCTGCAACTAACTCTAGGAAGGATTTACAATACTTTTATTGCAAAAGATTTTGTCACTTTCTCTTCTCAATGTCCAAACAAAGTTGTTCTCACTAGTTTACAAGAGGAGGTTGTTTATACTTGAGACCAAAGTCATAGAACCTGAATTTGATTTTACAGAGGTTGTTGTTTTTGAAACAGATGAGGATGACCAGGATCCATGTCTAGTATTGCGACCTTTATTACAATACTCAACCAGTAGTTGAGAATTGTAGAGAACACTGATGTGGACCCCCACTGTGTCCGTACAGTTAGTAGTTATATTAGTTATTTCAGTTTGTCAGTTAGTAGTTATTTCAGTCTTATATTATTAATTTGTTTTATTTTTTGTCATGTAAGCAATAAGGGTAATTCAGCCCTTTTGCATTTAGTTGGATATGGATATAAATACAAGTAGAGGGGCGGCAATTGCTAGCTTTCTCACTTCTTTTCTGAACCCAATCTTCGAGTCCTCCTTCTCCTCTCCTTCTCTTCTCTTCTCTCCTTCTTCTCTTCTATCTTTGTCTGTCTTTTCTCATCAAATATTTAAAACAAATTATAGTCTTGTTCGACTACTAGAATGAAGACTGGAAGCAAACTAGTAATTTTCAGATGCCTAATAATGCCAAGGAGAATCGTCTCATGATGATAAATAGTGGAAGATGTAGTAACATAGTAACTGATGAATCATGAAGAAACTAGATATGAAAGTAGAACTAAACCCTGAACCATGTAAGGTGCATTGGGTTAACAACATGAACCTTAAAGTGGACCAGCAATATTTGGTTACTTGTTCAATTGGAAATCTCAAAGACATAACACATTGTTACTAATATACAGTGATTGATTTATGCAATAAACAATGAATTTTTAGATTCAAGAATTGAAGCTTTTATGGTAATCCTAAAGTTCTATTCATTTTTGGAGAAAGAATAAGTTAAATGCAATTAATGCCAAGCACCCCAAAAGTGTAGTCTAGCTTCTTCTGCCTGCCCCTTTCCCTAATGATTGCATTTTTTTTTGATAATTTCCCTAATGACCACAATTACTGATTAGGTGTTTGTCCCCAAAACAATTGAGTCCTATTCACCCTCTGTTGGGACAAAGCATCAGCCAGACTATTTGCCTCTGAACCCATGCCAAGGTAGTTCCCATTTCCTTGGCCAAGTATCATATCTCTCTCATGATATTTTGGTATTGTCACAGTCATTGACCGCTGTTCTTCAGCCATCCCACTATCACCCACCATTATGTTCCTAAGGTTGAGCAAGAATTGGTTTTCTTGGGTTTCTATTTCTTTTCCCCTTCTTCTCCTAGAGTTAGATCTAAACCTTCTTGCTTGTTTCTTGAATTCAGATCTAATTTCTCTTCACTCTTTCTTGAATTCAGATCTAATTTCTCTTCACTCTTTCTTGAATTTTGAGACTGTTCTTGGTTCTTTTCTTGATTCCTTGCATTCTTGTTTGATGTTCTTATGTATCTTTCAATCTTCTTGAATCCTCTTGATTTCTCAGAAGTTCTTGCTAGAAAATTTCTTCTTTCTTGAAATTACTGCTTACCAAAACCTATTTTGCCACCATATTCTTTGATTCTTGCAATCTTGCTTCAATTTGACTCTCAAGATTGGTCCAAAAGGATAAAAAGAGACCTGTATGAAAGCTATCCTATGGTTGATAACCAAGTTATCTATTAGTTAGAGTTGATTACATATGCCCCAAATCATCACCAGGGACAACTGACCAACCCAATGTTTTAAAAAGGCGTAGGAGGCACATGCTTGGAGGCACACCTTTAGGTGAGGTGCCCCCAAAACACCCTGAGGTGTATACCAAAGGCATTGATACCTCTGAGGCATACACCTCATACACCTTTTTCATGAGGCGTGCTAGAGGCATACGCCTCATGCGTCTCACACACACCTCATACAAAAAGATAGAAAAAAAAAAAGAAAGAAAAAGAAAATAAAGGAAGATGACACACATAATTCCAATAAGACTCAAAATTTATTTGTTCATTGTAGCTCTCCTACAATGTAAAATTATAGATCCTAATACACAAACATAATGCAACTTAACACATAGAATAAAAGAGAAAAAAAAAATTGCGAGTAAAAATTATGGGAAGCATAAGATGGCACACCATATGATCAGAAATTGCAAATGATTACATACATTTAAAACATATGGCAAACTATAAAAGTAAATGAAGACAGGTCAGTTTGTTTCCTGCAAGTTCATGAAAAAGCACATTTGATGCCTTTTCCTGTCCAGGATTCAAGGAAATGAGACAAATTTAAGT
Source organism: Nelumbo nucifera (assembly GCF_055504915.1). NCBI lineage: Eukaryota > Viridiplantae > Streptophyta > Magnoliopsida > Proteales > Nelumbonaceae > Nelumbo > Nelumbo nucifera. The sequence goes on along the minus strand of NC_142654.1, from coordinate 6,180,315 downwards.
GTGAAAAATACTTCATAAAAACATAATGCCGAAGTGTTGATTAGATACAGACCCTGTGCATATGCTTCCTTTGATGCTTGCTATGGGCTGATACTCATCACCTGTCAGAATGTCAGACCAATCAAAGTGAATCCTACCGCCACCACCACCTCCACTACCATTTTGACTACCTTGTCCTCCAACACTTGAAATAACAGCATTGTCTCCAAGGGCCAGTGCACGCAAAAATAAAAGGATAGTTCCACCAGATCCACCCCCAGGGCTTCCACTTGAACTATCTAAGCTTCCATAGCCCTGCTTTCTAATGCCTTGTTCAAAACTTTCTCCATCTGCCTTAAGAGAACCATAAATGGACAAGCTTGACAAGGAATGCTCCAACGAACCCATCACTGTTCAACAAAGACAGAGAAAACATTTTTTTTTTGAAAAAGATAAAGCAACTTTACCAAAAGAAAAGAAAAAAAATATAAAAAGAATAACTATCAGAAGAGTAATGAGTGTGATTAGAAAAGAATATGAATAACCAGAATATCAGGTTCAAGAGATTATAAAAGGCTACTATGCACTATTGGAATAAGAGATCTATTTCAAATCAGACAGTTTAAACAAATGGAAGATATAATGCCTATAAGCCATAAGATAATTCCCTCCAATTTCCCATGCCCAGTATCCCTTTTTAGTCTTCTAATCAACTAAGGCCCAGGAAAGTCAACTTTAGTAAAAAATGGATAAATATAAATCAATATCCTTGATTACCTTGCCCTAAAAAATCGACAATATCTTCATATCAAATCCAAATATCCAATATTAACAATAGACAATGGACTGTGTGCTCTAGAACCTAGAGATGCCTTTTACTCCGTGAATAATGATGTAAGATTTTACTAATGATTACACACAGAAACTGCACCACCATCAAGGCCAGAATCTCAGTCCAAACAAAACAACCACTAAGTGGAACATTGACATCCAAAACTTTTTTTCCAAGTCATAGTCAAATAGCACCTAATTTATTTAGTATAGTCAAATCGCACCTAATTTATTTAGTACTTCACTTTTTTTTTGATAGATCTCATTTAGTACTTCACTTAGCATGCACATATTCAAAGGTATTTCTTTTTGGTCTGGAAGGCAGGAAGAGACAGTGGCTTCTTGGTCTAGGGTGAGGTTGAAAAGTCTGGGGAAGAGACAGTGGCTTCTGAATTCCCAAATTTTTTACTATTCTGATTCCAGTAAGAGCAGCCATCACCTCAGCCTTTGTGGAACCAGCCAATCCAATTGGACCACTGAAAGTCCAGCATATGTTGCCCCCATCAAAGTTTAGGGTCACCTTTCCATCACTGAGAACAACCAGTTGCCTCGGAATTGCTTGTTGAGGGTGAGGAAGAAAAAGAAAGGAATTCCTTCGAACAACTCTGAATTGACTGTCCAGAGGTTACAAAGGTACATTATATCTGAAATTAATTCTCTGAGGGGCCTAAATTTATTATTATTATTTTTTTTTTATAAATGAGTGAAATTTTATTAAACCAGCAAATAAGAGTTACATGCAACCCGTGGAAAGGCACGAGATGCGACCTTTCCTTTAAAGCTAATTACAGAATTATAAGTACAAAAAGAAATTACACTGAAGCCCAAAATAAAGTATCCCAGGAAACCCCTTGTTCTGCAAGCGAATCAGCCAATGAGTTTGCTGATCTGCCTACCCACTGAGCTCTGATTGTCATATTCCTTGTTAACCATTTAACCTTTTTGAGAAGATCTCTAAAACCCCAAATCACAGTGTCTGGATCCTTCAACCAACCCACTATCACCTGGGAATTCCCTTCAATAATCAGATGCTCTATGCCTAGCTGATTTGCAAGCTGGATTCCTTGTACAGCAGCCAGTAAATTTATTATCAAAAAGGCATTTATTTCTTTCATCCCAAAATCCCCACATCACTGCATGAAGCACAGATTGCCAATAAATTTTCCCCTTTTGCTTAGTCTTATTCCTGGCCACTGATGCAAGAACTCTTGAATGTGCTCTGATATAACCCAGTTGTAACCTGTCATTCTCAAGAAGTAAAGCCAGATGTTTTGGGTGAATTTGCAGTGGAGGAGGATGTGATCTGCTGATTCACCTTCACTCAAACATAAGATTCAGACATGAGGAGAGAAAGTCTTCCCAAGTATTTCTTCTGTAAGAGATCATAAGTGTTTAATCCATGAAGACAAGCTTCCCATACAAAAAAGCAGACTCTAGTTGGGAAATGGCTGCACCATATCTTTTTGAAAGGGAAGGAGGAGTGATGTTTACCTGCAGTCAGGGCCTTGAACATAGACTTAGAAGAAAAACGCCATTTGGGTGGTGAGTCCAAACTCGGGTATCTGAGGAGGAGGGGGAGATGTAGGCTTCCTTAAGGGTCTGAAAAAGAGCAGTTAGTTCAGAAATCTTCAGGTCCCTTAGAAGTCTTCTAAGGCAAAGGTTTAGGGTGTTTTCAGCAGTTTGGTCTGGAAGGTAGGAAGAAATAGTGGTTTCTTGGTCAAGGGTGAGGTTGAAAAGTCTGGGGAAAGAGGCAACTAAGGTAGAATCTCCCCACCAGAGGTCTTTCCAGAATTTTATTTTTGAGCCATTTCCCACTTTATATCTTATAAAAGGAAAGAACAAGGTGTGAGTGGAGACTATACCTTTCCAAGGATTTGTTGTCTTTCACCCGTTTGTATTTGATTCATATTTGCTTGTGATGACAGCTGTCCATAAAGCATTGGATTCTTTAGGAAACATCCAAAGCCATTTCCCCAAGAGAGAGGAATTTTTCTCTTTTAAGTGCCTAATTCCCAAACCTCCTTCCTCTTTAGGCTTGCAGACTTGTTCCCAACTGACTAGGTGGCTTCTTTTCTCCCCTCCTCCTTCCCAAAATTTCATTGAAGCTTCTCAATCTGATTTTTGACTTTGGTCGTTATCTGGAAGACTGAAAGGAAGTAGACTGGCAGATTTGCTAATGAGGCCTTTAAGAGAGTAAGCCTTCCCCCTTTTGAAAGATAGCACTTCTTCCAAGATGCTAATTTCTCCTCACATTTCTCTATCACCGGCCCATAAAAGTTGAAGGTTTTTGGATTCCCTCCAAGGGGCATCCCTAGATAGGAGATAGAAAGTTTCTCCTCTTTACATCCCAACAAAGATTTAAAATTTTCTAGAAGCTCCTCTTCCATTGCATTTAGTGCTACTAGACCACTTTTGGAGAAGTCAACCCTTAATCCAGTGATTGATTCAAAGCATTCAATTACCTTCTTTGTGTTTGTGATGTTGATTAGAGAGGCATCCAAGAATAAAATAATATTATCAGCAAATTGTAAATGGGAAATGTGACTCTTGCCTCTTTCCACTTCAAAACCTTTCACAAGATTAAGAAGATTGGCCTTTTCAAAAAGATAATTAAAAATTTCCATTACTAGGGTGAAGAAAAAAGGGGGAAGCAGACAACCTTGTCTGAGCACCCTGCTAGCCTTGAAATAGCCCTTAGGTTCTCCACTAATCAACACTGAAAGCCAAGAGGAACAAATACAGCCTTTCCTTTGATAGTTGAACCAATACAGCCTTTTATCCACCTGATCCATCTCTCACCAAAGCCTCTCATCTTTAGGCAGTCTAAAATACAATCCCAGTCCACTTTGTCATAAGCCTTTTCAAGGTCTAGTTTGACTAGGACCCCCGGTTTCCCAGAGACTTTCCTATCTTCCACACATTCATTTGCAATTAGAATGTTGTCCACTATTTGTCTTCCTTTTACAAATGCAAATTGATTTGGGGAAATTAGGTCTCCTAGGACTTCTTTGAGTCTTCTTGCCAACACCTTAGCCAGAATTTTATAAATGCTCCCTATCAAGCTTATTGGTCTAAAGTCTTTAACCTCCAAGACTCCCCCTTTCTTTGGGATGAGACAAAGAAAGGTTGAGTTTAATCCTTTATTAACAATGACAGAGGAGTGGAAGTCCTTGAAAAACTACATCAGATCTGTTTTAACACTTTCCCAACATTTTTAAAAGAAAAATAAGGGGAAGCCATCAGGCCCAGGAGCCCTGTTTCCATCCATACTAAAGACTACCTCTTTAATTTCTTCCTCTTAGAAGCTTCTTTCCAACCAAGCTTTCTTGTCAGCTGATAGAACTGTACTTTCCCATCTGTTCAAGGTGAAATGGTTATTATTGTCCCTTGAGTACAGACTTTTGAAGGAGAGAAAGGCTTCCTTAATTTCCCCAAGATTCTCCACTTCCCCTTGGTCCACTTTTATCTTAGAGATGAAATTTTTTCTACGCCTTCCCAAGGCATAAGTGTGAAAGAATCTAGTGTTATTGGCTCCTTCTTTCAGCCATCTCACTCTTCATTTTGTCTCCAGTAGATTTCTTCTCTTCTAACCATCTTCTCCCACACCTTCCTCAAATCAGCTCTTCTACTCCTGCTTGAGTTATCTAGGGTACCATTTTGCTCTCTACTATCTTTCTCCTCTAATAACAAGAAAATTCTTTTCTTCTCTTCTTCATGAGCTTTAAACTCTTCTCTTTCCCAAGATTTTAGATTTCTCTTTAGGTATTTTAATTTCTGTAACAGCCTGAATCCCATCCAGCCCTCTACTTCACATTCTTCCCACCAAGCAGCAGCCTTCTTGTTGAATGATTACCCTATTTGTGTTTGTGTTGTTGATTAAAGAGATATCCAAGAATAAGATGATGTCATCAGCAAATCGTAAATGGGAGATGTGAATCTTGTCTCTTCCCACTTCAAATCCTTTCACTAGATTAAGAAGATAGGCATTATCAAAAAGATAATTAAAGATGCCATTACGAAGGTGAAGAGAAAAGGGGAAAGTGGGCAACCTTGTCCGAGTCCCTAGCTAGCCTTGAAATAGCCCTTAGGTTCTCCATTAATCAGCACTAAAAACCATGAAGAGCCAATACTGCCTTTGATCCACCTGATCCATTTCCTACAAAAGCCTCTCATCTTCAGGCATTCTAAAATACAATCCCAATCCACATTATCATAAGCCTTTTCAAGATCTAGCTTGACTAGGACCCCCGGTTTCCTAGAAACTTTCCTATCTTCCACACATTCATTTGAAATTAGAATGTTGTCCACAATTTGCCTTCCTTTTACAAATGCAAATTGATTTGGGGAAATTAGGTCTCCTAGGGCTTCTTTTAGCCTTCTTGCCAACACCTCAGCCAAAATTTTATAAATGCTCCCTATCAAACTTATTGGTCTAAAGTCTTTAGCCTCCAAGACTCCCCCTTTCTTCGGAACGAGACAAAGAAAGGTTGAGTTTAAACCTTAACAATGGCAGAAGAGTGGAAGTCTTTGAAGAATTCTATCAGATCTATTTTTACAATTTCTCAACACTTCTGGAAGAAAAATAAGGGGAAGCCATCAGGCCAGGAGCTCTGTCTCCATCCATACTGAAGACTACCTCTTTAACTTCTTCCTCTTCAAAGCTTCTTTCCAACCATACTCTCTTGTTAGCTGATAGGATTGTACCTTCCCATCTGTTCAAGGTAAATTGGTTATTATTGTCCTTTGAGTACAGGCTTTTGAAGTAGGAGACAAAGGCTTCCTTAATTTCCTCAAGATTCACCACTTCCCTTTGGTCCACTTTTAGCTTAGAGATGAAATTTTTTCTACGCATTCCCGAAGAGTAAGTATGGAAGAATCTAGTGTTATTGTTGTTAGACAGTGTATGCCCTTAGCTCCAATCAGCATGATGTACATTATGACATTTACTATAAATGAATAAAGTACATATTTGATTCATGTTATTATGGTGTGTTTCTGTGTAATATCCTTAAGCTGGACACATATGAGACTCGTGTTAGTTTAGAATCTTCACAGTCGTTGGATAGACCTGGGGAGATTTATCCTGCCAAGGCTGACATTGGTGTACTGCCAAGTTGGTTGGGGTAGCTTGTTTCAACTGCTAGGGTGAGATATGAGGTACATGTAGTGTGGGTTTTCTTGAAACCTTGAACCGGACCAAAATTCTAGTATTGCCCTGGACCTTGGAGATAGATGGGCAAAACTGTAATGTTACACTTGCCCCCTAGACTCGATTACGATACTGCACTAGATGTCGGATTGGGCTGTCTTTGATATGCCAATCAGTGAGATCCTTAGAGGGGGTCAAAACCTGGGTATGTTGGGACAGTCCGAGAATTCATCTGAGTGGGTGATCATAGTGATAGGATCAGCCCCTTTGTCGGACAAAGCGAATGATTAGGGATGCACTCTCTCTGATGGAAACCTAAACTGTTCGCAGTTGATTTCAACCGTTGAAATTTGTTTTGCAAAATATATTTATATAGAGATATACATATATATTATGGTTTCAAAATGTTTGCAAAAGGTTTTAATTCCCGGGATCCATGTGAGTAGAGAGTGCAACACTGTACCTTGTAGCCGAGGGAGAGGTCCTCTCTTGTCGGGCAGTGTTTGATCATTATGGGCTGAGAGGTTAAGTGTAACACCATTGAGGATTATACCTGATGGGCTAATCTTGCATCTGCCCATAGTCCTTGGGCCTTCATAAGATGGTTGGACCCAATGACCATTTAGTGTAAATGTTGGGCCCATTGAGAGCCCATAGTGATGGACTCAGGGGTTCACTGTATTCAGCAGTGAATTCGGCCAGGCCTTGTAATAGAGGCTAGGCTGAACCCATGTGGCTGATGTGTAGATCAATGATTGGGTCCCACGCCATACAAAGAGAGCCAAGCTAGCCAGCATTAAAGTGGAAGTGAGCCTGAAAGCTTAATGGGCCTAAAAGCCCATTTCGAACTGGGTTAATTAGATTAATTAAATAGGGGCGGATCTGGGATTTGGATCAGCAGATAAGATAAGGGATTATCCTTATCCACTTAAAGAGTCCATATCCAAATAAATATTTGGATCAAAGGAACTCCTAATTTGATTAGGAAGGCTAATCTTTATCTGCAGATAAGATAAGGGATTATCCTTATCACTTAAAGAGTCCAAATCCAAATAAAAGATTTGGATTAGGAAACTCCTAATGGGATTAGGAAGTTGTCTCTTTAAGGCTATAAATAAGAGAGCAAGGTGAACCTCCAAAGACACATTCGTTGAATACAGAGAGAATACAACACAGTTAGACTGCCCTTGCCTTCTGCTCTTTTTCTTCCTGCTCTTGCCGCCCCACCCTGTTCGATCTCCAGTTCTTGGATTGGAACAAGATTTGATCTTGATATTGTTTCTTGCCAGAAGAAACAATCTAGAAGTTGTGCTCACTGTCCCATTCGATTCTTGCTGAAGAATCACTAGTTCTTGGTGAAGAACTACCTACTAATCCTGCCTCACCCTAAGCTGTGTCATCTTCAGTGGAGGGAGGATTTGGTACTCTCTTTGGGCGTGAACACCTACGTTGGGAGGAGCATTCTTGCGTGGATTCCGTATTAGGTATATCCCTCCCTCTTTTGGTTTCAGATTTGGTCCGGTTTGGTTACAAGAACGAACCTTGAAAATGTAGTTTTCTAAATTGGGAATAGGATTCCATATAGGAGTAAAGAAATTTTTGAAATTTCGCCCAACCTTCCTGCAGGGTTCGGCCATCCATATGATGGATCTCCCATCCCTTCAATTGTCTCCAATATATTTCTTCTCTTCTAATGATCTCCTATACCTTCCTCAATTCAGCTCTTCTACCTCTACTTAAATCATCAAAGGTACCATTTTGCTCTTCACTATCTATCTCCTATAACTTGTGAGGATTCTTTTCTTCTCTTCTTCATAAGCTTTAAATTCCTCTCTTCCCCAAGATTTTAGATTTCTATTTAGATAATTTAATTTCTGTAACAGCATGAATGATGAATCCCACCCAGCCCTCTACTTTGCATTCTTCCCACCAAGCAGCAACTTTCTTGTTGAAATCGGTAGAGAGATTGGGTTGAATGGGCCCTAGCCCATTAATTTCTTATTATTGTACTTCCTAGTTGCTTTGTTTGTTAATGGGCTTCTTTATGGGCCTGTTAATACTTTTTTATGTTTTTTAAGTAGACCGATGAGTTGGCCGCCCACTTAAGGGCAGACTTGTAATTTGATTAGTTTAAGTAAGATTAATAAAAGTTAAGAGAGGTAGAAGAGGAGAAAATTGAACTCTTCTTCTTTCTCCATTCTTCTCCATCATCTTCTTCTTCCTTGTTGTCTTTCTCTTTTCTTTCTTCCCTTTCTTAAATCTGAAATTATTTTGCGGAACTTTATTGGATTAAATCACATCTTGGTATCAGAGCAAGTCTTCCTTCCTTCTCTTTGTTTCATTGTTCTTTCTTTTCCCATACACCCTTTGATTAGAAGAGTGTATGGAGAGATAAGTTGTTGATTGTTCAGAGAGCTTTTATGCCTAGTTGGTAGAGGGTTTGGAGAGTTAGAATCTGACTGTAGACTGCCAAGAAAGTGAGGCTGCTGTTTTTTGCCCAAAACCCTAGCCCACTAGAGAGTTTCCAATTACAGGTTAGAGAGATAGTTTGAGTGTGACGCTTAAGGCTTTGAGGTTCCTTTTTATCTCTAGAAGAGGGTGGTTGCAGTTGGAAGAAGTTTAGGAAGCTCTGGTAGGAGCGGTTGCTTCTTCTCTCTTTCTCCCCGGAAGCCAAGTGCAGTGAAACCCTAGATTTAGGACCTTCAGGTACTGGACTGACCTCAGTTAGGTCCATAAAGACTAAAAACCTTGTTTTTGGATATTCGTTTGGTCAATGGAGCGAGTTGAGAGTTTGTGCATTTCAAAGCACATGGAGTTTCTTCTCAAAAGGAACAAAGTGGAGAAGCATCCTCCAAATGCTAATGAGATAACGTGCAAGTTTGACACTATCCTTTCCACTAAATGTGTTAAAAGCAACTACTGAGATGTTAGAGGTAACAAGACAAAGTAGGAATAAGTCACTTGTTATCTCATTTTCAGCCAAGAAAAGTGGGCAGAGAACACTATAACATACTAAGAACCCATCGGGATTCCAGTCCGAGTTTCTTGCCTGTATTTAGAAGCAATGACCTACCTTCACAAGTTGTATTGCTGAATGTTGAACCACCAGAACCACTTCCCAAGTAGTACAACATTAAGCATCCATAAGTTTTCAACCACCCCAATGCCACTGACTTTATTTCAACTACATACCATTTTCCAACCAACAAGGTGGAACTTAGAATCAACTTTCCAACTCTTCCATAGGAAATCTCTCATACTTCTTTCTAACTGTTAGAGTCGATAGTACAAGGGTATTTTGGTCATTTGTCTATCTAGTTGAGAGTGAATGATCTGTTTTGTTTAAGTTATGTGTCCCATACTTAATGAGGGACAATACTGTCTTTTGTAATTCAACTTATATAAAATATAAATACAAGTGGGTTGGCTAGGAGAGAGTAACTTGTCTTCTCTAGAACGAACCCTTTCTTCTTCTTGCACTAGGAAAGAGGAATACATGATACATGGGGAGAAAGACAAAATGCTCTTAATGAGCACCAACTTACCCCTTTTAGATAAGTACTAGCTCACACTGTCAATTTATTAAGGGCTACAACAATACCAATAAACAGGAAAGGTGAGAAAGGTCACCTTGCCAAATTCCTTTCGAATTGTAAAATCTTCCATGTAGACTCCCATTTATTAGCACTGCTAAAGAAGAGGTTACACACACCTTCACCCATTTCTCCACCTTGACCCGAAACCTATCCAATCAACTCATGTAAGGAGAAGTCCAATACTCCAGTTCACTTTGGCCCGAATGTACACTTTGCAATTTTGATATTATTGAGCTCATGATTAACACATTGGCCATAATTTTGTATATATCCCTGATTAAGGTTATCGGTCAAAAGTCTTTGAGCTCGACAGCCCTCCACCCTTCTTGGGAATTGAAGTCAAGAAAGTAGAGTTTGAACTTCTTTCCAAATAAGAACTGGTGAAATTTATCAAAAATCTACTTTAGATCTTATTTGAGGAACTCCCCTCCTTTCTCAAGGAAAGTCATCAAGAAGCTATTTGGACCTGGTGCTTTGTCCCTTCCCATAACATGAATAACCTCACAAATCTCCTCCTTCAAGAAGTCCTTATCCAATTGCATTGTCTATACGTCATGCCCATATCCATATGCATGCCCATGCCCCCATACCCATACCCACTTTCGCCTATGCTTCCATTCCTCCTATGAGTTTTTGTAAAATGTAATGATGACCTCTATTCTCCACTATTCTCCCACCACCCTTTTTGGTAGGTAAATGGGCTACACAATGGAGTAGCCATCCCCCAAACCCCAAGAGCCCGGAGCCCCCAACCTGGTGAAGGTGGGATTCAAACCCAAGTCTTTGCTACTGCCTGCTAACTAGCCAAAAACCTTAACAGCAAGCTATCTGGCATCTCGTCTTCCTCCACTACCTGTCCATTGACTAAGAGCCTTTTAATGGTGTTCACTCTCCTAGCATTTGCCACCTTATGGAGAAAGGAGAATTTCTGATCCCCTTCTTTCAACCAAAATACCCTCAACCACTGTCTCCATTTTATCCCATCTTGAATGGCTAGTTTATAATAACTAAGTTCAGATGCAGTCATCTTTCTATTATCCTCATTTGCCTCACCCCTTTTCTTCTTTCTTATCTACCTTTAAGATAATACTGACGCATTTGTTTTTTCTTCATTTCAATCACCTTGAACATTTCCTTTTCTGTGTTTTGATTTTGTCCTTATGCCTTTTCAGCTTCAAACTCATCACATGGCTAGTTGATCTATTAAAATTCATAGACTGCAACCAACCCTAGACCAGATCCATGGAACCATCTTCTTCCAACCACATATCTTTGAAGCTGAAGGGTGAAGGTTTGCTAACGATTCCTCCATAATCCAGAATGATAGGCATGGCATGAGATGAAGGCCTTGGCGTTACTTCTTGTGCCACTTCTGGAAACTTCTCCTCCCAATCACTTGATATTAAGAATATTTCCAGCTTCACTAGTGTAAGCTAAGGCTGGTTGTTTGTTCAAGTATAATGTGCACCTAGAGAGGAAATTCCAATGATTTCAACCTGTTTACAAATTCAGCAAATTGTCTCATCCTTCTGTCCATCTTGGCACCCCCCCCCCCACTTTTTTTGTGTGCATAAGAACTTGATGGTGTTAAAACCTCCCCCCAAAGCCCAAGAGATCAAATATTTGCTCCCCACATCGTTCAACTCCTCCCACATTAACTCTCTTGAGGTGTAATCTTGCAGGCCATTAATTGTTGATAACGGCCATGCAAAGCTTTCCTGGTTCTGAAACTGAACAAACATCGCAAATTGACTTACTTCCTTACTCAGATCATGATAGTAACCCATACTACTGCCACACGACCACCCATCCAACCTTCTAGGATGAACACCCAATTAAATGGGTGGCCCCCATACTCCTAACTATATTCGAGTTCAATTGTTGCATCTTAGTCTCTTGGAAAGAAAGAAGCCTGATTTAAAATTTCCCCTTCTAAGTTTGGCTTGATGGGCCCAGTACATGCTCCAAAATAACCAGATCCACAACATTGGTATCTTAGTTTGCCTCGAGTATCATAAATCTATGGTTCTCCACTCGCCAAGCCATTAAAGTCACACACTGGCCGAAAGTAACTGACTTGTTCAAAGACTTTTCAGTAGAGGATATCCTTAGGGGATGGTCGGTAGTGGCAAATTCTTCAACTACACAGTCTGGTTCAGCATTATTGGACACCTGCAGCACAACAAAGGGTAAAATTGAACTTTGACGGAAGCTCTTTGGGTAATCCAGAACCCTCTGGAGCTGGGGGAATTTTCAGAGATGTGGAGGGCAGGATGATAGCACCATATTCTGGCCCCATAGGTGTGGGAGATTCTCTGAGAGCTGAAATTATGGCCCTACTACAAGGTTGGGTGTATGGACTTTTAGACAACAAATGAGGGAAATACTTTGCTTGGCAAGGGATGTTGGACAGTTGGAGTAATTTTCAAGTGGGTAAGGAGGTCAGCCAATTCTGTAGCCGATACTTTGGCAAAGCAGGGGACCTTCAGGAAAAACCTTTTTTTGGGCTGTGTTGTAATTATTGAAATTGATTGAGGTCAACACTTATACCCTGAGTGTTGACAGTGTATAATGATTAACTGCTATTTTTAATGAAAGTTACCGTTTCCAATAAAAAAAGCCTCTTTACTGTTCTCTTCCTTAGAGGTGCTCTGACCATCCACTTTATCAGGAAAGATCCTCTGCAGACATGTCATGACTGACTATTTGATGGTCTGCCTGTTGTTCGAATTTTGAAGCCTCTCTCTGACCTCCCTTCTCCCCAATCTACAATTCACTTGGTTCCCTTCTTTTGATCTATGCTTGTGATTGCTCCTGCATGACACCACGACCAAGCTTTAACATGGTAACTCTCTGCTTCTCGATTGCCACATGTCTGTCTGTCTGACACAGTGTCAAGCCCCTAAGAGATCTGACTCCTCTGCCTCTGGAAGCTACCTCCCCCTCTGCCATGTTGGGGTTGCAACAGGCCATGGTGTCCTTTTTTTTTGTTGAGAAAAAGCAGTGTAATTGTGTTTGTGAAGAAAAGGAGAGAACCTCCCTTTACAGTGTGTGACCATACAGGCCATGTTGTTATCACTCTAGACCTTGCCCTTCATCACCTTCCAACACTTCACACGATATGGTTTCCTTCCAACACCATAGAGTATCAATGAGCTTTTGCAGCCACAGACATGCAAAACTCTTGGGAGCTTTTGCATGTTTGTGGCCTGATCTACAGCCTAGAGTGACAATATACATTGTCTTCCCCTCAACCATGTCAATCAATGTCAGCAGGAGACCTTCCATCTCACCTTCACAAAAAGTCACTCAGTAACTGAAAAACTTAGGAGACCTTGAGAGTGAAAGTAAAGCAGAAGCACTTGCTGTTGATCTCAGGCTCTCCAATATAGAGCTTAAAAAGGAGTGCAACATGGATGGTTGAGAACTTGTTAAAATTTAAATGAGCCTGGTTCAAGGACCTGGGCCCAAATCAGGCACCCAACTTACACTAGATCCAACTACCACATTAAGTACAAAAAGAAGGGTTTGAAAAATAGCAGCTTTGCAACATTAAAAAGTAATAATAGTGCGCAGAAAATGGTCAAGGTTAAGTAAAACCATAGGCTTACCTATGATACCACCACCAGCAGTCGAACTGCCCATGCTTTCATTTCCACTTCCACTACCAAGTTCACAAGGCAGGCCAGCATTTCCATAAGCAGCACCACCCTCAATAAAACTGCCATTACAATATCCATCGCCACCTTTACCCCCATGCCCACCACCACTGCCCACCCCATTGCCCAGAACTATACCTCTACCTACACCACCCGTGCATCCTGCAAGCACTCAATTAAAACTTCTTGTAGAAGTTAATTCAAGTCCAAAAGGTGGATTGTTTGTCAGATAATAAAAATAAAGTATTCCTTCAGTCATTCTAAAAAAAATGAGAGCCAGAAAACATACCAAGCCCAGATGCGGTTATTATACCAGAGGACTGGACAACTACAGTTCTTGCCCTATGGAAATGAATAACAGATCCTTCTATGAGGCCTTCAACAATAATATCTTCAACTCTGCAGATCTACATAGAGAAATTACCATAATGAATAATTTTAACCATCTCAAACTGTGGCTAATTATAAAACCAATAGTACCACCTGAAGGGTAAAGGACAACGAAGAGTTCAAATTACAATCTTCTGGTGGATGAAGTAGTTCTATAGGGCAATCTTGGAATTCACAGTAGAGTTTTGGTGTCCTACCACATATCAAAAGAGAAAAATTCAGTTAAGAAACAATGAAAATAGTACATGAAGGATCATATAACTCCAAACCTACAAGGCATCAGAGGTTGCATTTTCCAAAGGACCTCGCAGAACAGATCCAGGTCCAACCTACATGTGAAACAGAGAAGCTCCATTCCATGAGCATGTGCATAAGGTACTGCAAACGGTAATTCCGCATGTCACATACAATTGAGTAATAGCATTTTCAGAGTCCAAACAAAAAAAATGGTAGATATCATACTATATTATCAAGTCAAGAAAAAAGAAAATGACCTATTAATCTTTCTAAACATCAAAATAGCCTTTGTGTTGATGATCCATTAAAGAAATTTGAGTTACCAAATATATCTCTATGGTTGCACAAAATTTTGTTTCTTCTGGAGGTCTTTTTTTTTTTGTGGGGAGAGGGGGAAATTAGGAAGCTGTAGCAAGAAGTTCTGTTAGGAAGGATAAACCAATTACAGTCCAGACCCCCCCCCGGGAGAAGGTTTTATCAAGGCAGCATTTGTTTGCGATACAAACGCAAAACCGGTACATTTATGTACTCCGGTTCAGGTTTGTAGGCGGTTGTTTGCAATACATCTCTGCATCATAAAACGGTGGGAAATTGTATTTTCTGACAGCTTCACTTCGAGAAATCGAGACATTTCCGTATTTGATTTTTTCGATACAAATATTTTCTTTCTTCAAAGAGAGAGTAAACAAGCTTAATGGATGCATCGATCATCATGGGAGGTGGTCGCCATCACTGCTAAACCCTACCACAACGGTAAGTTATCATCGTCTATTTCCTGCCACGGCGACAACAGATCTCACTAAAAATCCATCGAATATGACCAGTAAACATGATTTCCCATTTTTTTACTGACCACTGCCTTATTTTTGTAAATTTGTGCTTACTATTTTCTGGTGTTCTTCATTCTACCCGTCGCATACCAGTGTTGTCCACTCTAAACCACTGCCCATCGGAGACAGTGACCTTCCTCTCTGACATAATCGGTAACATATCTACCATTGTTTTTGGAAAATCTGAGTTATGTATCAATGGTACATAACAAATCTAACTTCGTTTAATATTTTTTGCACCCAGGTACACTTCAGATCTTGCATTATCTTCTACTTTCAACATTTCAAGTAGACCCCATTTGCAGATCTGAAAGCATATCCACTATTTTTTGAAAGCATATCCACTACTTTCAATATTTCAGGTAAACCCCATTTGCAGATCTGAAAGCATATCCCCATTTGTAGAGCATTTAATGTTTGCTCTAATGCTTTCTTCCAAACGCCAGAAAAAATGTACAGGTGTTTGCTTCAATTAGAAACAAACAGCAACATTACAAAATGGGCTCAGAAATGTTAACCCAGTTTGCATTCGTGAACTGATCTGGGGGCCTTTTTGCACTGTACATATTTGTGTTTGTATCGCAAACAAACACAGCCTAAAGGGCCAGCTGACATTGGAGGAGTTTCTAGAAATTCTGATGAGCACATTCCTGCTGTTTTTTCAGGCCCTGTTGGAGAAGGGGATTCGGTGTGTGCTGAATTCAAAGCTGCCTTACAAGGAGTACAAATTGCTAGGGTGGCTGAAGGAACCAGAAACAGTGGTTTGGAAATATAGGGATTTTATGAAAAGATTTAAATGGCTAATCAGAGATATGACAATTATTGTTCAATGGGAAGGGAGGTCAGCAAACGGATTAGCTGATTTTTTAGCAAAACAGGGGGTGAATAAGTCTGATTTGTTTGTGGCTCAAATGTAATTCTGTTTGCAATGGGGGCACATCAAGCCTCGGTTTGAAAGATGTCACTGTAACTCCTTTTTGCTATTAATAAAATTTTCATTACTTATCCAAAAAAAAATATTAAAAGGAGGGAGAGGTTCCCTCAAAATATAAAGCGTACAAAGAAAGAGCTATACCATATAAATACACAACTATATGCTGTAACCAATCTATTAAATATTAAAATAAAGAAAGCACAATATGTTTAATTTTGGATATCCTGATCCAAGAAAAAAGTTCAATGTCATGACAACTAAAAAATTGCTTCCACTTAAATTGTTCACTCACTTTCCAGGTATTATAGATGCAATAATTCAACTTACAACTGAGTAACAACATGTCGAAGGCTTCCAGTCATCATAAGTAATATGCATAAATAAATTGTGACAGAAGATTCAACTTACATGGATACTATAGAATAATGAAAGAATGAGACGTTGTGCCTCAATCTGATCTCCAGGTCCTGATAAATTCAGTAAGCCTTGTCCATGAACTCCCAAATTTGCATTAGAGTGTATGACAGATGATTCCTGCCATATAATATGGTTAAACAGGTCAGATGTTAGTGCAGTATCAAAAATCTTCTGGAGAAAAATGGCAAATATGGAATGGACAAATACCTTGAGAACAATCAAGTTGCTAGCCTCAAGTAAGGATGTGGCAACTATTGCAGCTCTACCACCATCTATGAGCATTTTAGAGTTCCACATCAAGAGCATTTTAATAGACATACGCAAAGCCCCATAGACCTACTCAATTGAAAATGGTGACAAGAAATCATCATTAATTAGTTATAATAAAAATAGGAGAAACATAACAATCAAAGTTATATTAAACACAAATACACAATATAGAGGAAAATATGTTGAATACTCGTGACAATAACCAGATTAGAAAGAGTGTGAACAAGAAATATGCAGGTCTAGGAAGGAAATACCGTTCAGCACTACAGATGATATAACTGTATCCTGTAAGAAGGATACTTGAAATAACAAAATAAAGAATAAATTTTAGTAAGAAATAACAAATAGCACAATCAGTAAACATTAAACCAGAGCTAAAGAAAAATAAATAAATAATTTATTGATCAGTATAGAAGAACCTAGGTCGATTATAATTGTGAGCCAAAGGAAAAATATAAAGATAATCTAGTTTGATTGTGACAAAAGAAAATGAATTGGATACATCAAATTTGAAATTCTGCAATTTCTATTTGCCAACTTTTCTGCTACATTTTTTTTCGTAATCCTTGTCCCGACATAGTTTAGCAAACCAAGGAAGAAAATGCATTTACTGAAGGAACTGAAGCAACTAAAAATCAAACACTGACAGTTTTTTTTTTTTCTTTTCTTCCCTTAATGGTTAACAGAGAACAGTTCTATTGCATATTTAAAGAAACTGCACAAGGCAGAAGAAATTTTCTATAAATACAAAAGAATAACAGGCAAAAAATGATTTTGTACAATACTGTTAACATCTCCAAAAATAAATGCTGAATCCTTCCAATAAGATGACCTATCCTTATTTTCTGAAATCTTTCAAACTGGAAGACTAATCAAAACAACAAGAACCAATGTTGTAATGATTTTTTTCAAGAATAAAGATAAAATTTATTAAAAATAAAAGAGATACATCAGAGAGGTGATAAGATATCATCAAGAGAAGAAAAACAGTCTCAAAGACCCTTTGAGAGCCCACTACCCACACAACTTACTAACAAAATGGACACCCAATCAATTCCAAGCTAGGGCCCCATACAAATCACCATTAATACATAGACCAACAGCCCGTCAACTAACCAGAAAACAAAAACCCCTCCTTGCTGCGGCCATGATTTCAGTCTTCCTCTGTGATCATGTCATCCTGGATTGAAATGTCCTCATCACATACCTTGTCTCCTTTCGAACGGACATTTTTGTTCAATTTCTCTTCTTTCAAAATCCATGAAAGACATTCTAGAAAACTCCTCACCACCCCAAAAAAACAGACCCAAGCTTTCCCAACTGTAACCTCTCTATCCACTATTTTCTGGAGGGTCACCCCACCTGATTCCATCAACTCCATTATTATTTCGCAGCAGCTGTCTCGAAGCAGACTCAGAATCAACACCACTCAATTTGTTTTCCTGAGACATTTAGTGAAAACTACATCTGCTCTTTAGAAAACATACTAACCACCTTAGAATAATTTTGGTCAAAATTTTGTCTTAAGTTAAAATTTATATTAGAACACAAAATAGAATTACTACATCAAATACATTAAAATAAAATAAACATGGTATAATATATTTTAGAGAATATTCCATTTCCTTGTTTTTCCTATCTCCTAGGTATGTACTATAAATGTTGGACATACTTTCTTGTCTTTATTAATATATGAACTAATAAAAGTACAATACACTTATTTTGATTGGTGAACAAATAAACATAGATTTTGGTTGAATTGGGAAATTTTTTATCAACGTCAACAATGAGAAAACACCATTAAATTACAAGGAGGAATTCTGGGTAAGGAAATAAGCAAGTAAATGTGGATGAAATATAGCACTGACACTTGAATACCTGCATAATGTGCATTGTATTTGTGCAGACCCCACCCTAGGTGATCTAGATGTGTATTTATGGTATAATTGGATTTGCATATCATTCACCCACATAAAAATCAAGCTTCTTAATCAGGATGTGATTAAATTTACATCACTTAACTACTCATGTAAGAACATGATGTAAAAACTAAGATTTGCAGCTTACCTTGATTACTGAATCACTCATTAAAAGCTCTTCTGCCATAAGCTCAAACTCTGAAGAAGGATAATGTGCTAGACCAAAACTCAAAACTCCACCAAACAATATACTAAGTTGCCCTTGCACCTATAAAATGCAACAGCAAATAAAGATTTTTTTTCAGAAAGATAAACTATGAAATAAAGAAATTTTATTCTGAAAAAGACTATTATTTGGTGTGACTAAAATGATTGCAAGGAAATTATTAGTTTTTGTATTAGATTGAAAGTAATAAATCCTTAATACTAACTTACTTTTTTGTTCTCTGTGATGTGGAAATTAAAGCATTGTAAAACATCTATGTAGAGAAGATGGGCCGAATGGCCCATAGGCTGTTTATCCTTTCTTATCTTTTATGTTCTTTGCTGTAATGGGCTTTATTCTTCCTTATGTTATGTCTTTTTAATTTTCTGCCCAACTAGGGGCTTCTCTGTAAATTACTAAAGTTTAACTTAATGGAATAGAATTAAGGGAGTAAGAGAAGAGATTATGTTCGAAAAATCTCTCTCTAAACCCAAGTTGCCACCACCTTCTTCTTCTTTTTCTTCTTCTTCTCTCCTCTTGAACTCTGATTTCTGCTACTTTCTTTTGAATTTTTGCAACTTTCTTCTCAAAAGGCTGTTTTTCTTCTTGGTATCAGAGCAGGCTCGTTTTTCCCTTTTTTTCACCTTTTTTTCCCATACACAGTGTGTATGGAGAACTGAATCGTATGAATAGTTAGAGAAACCTATTTCAGCCCAGTTGTTAGTGGTTTCTGGAGAGAAGGGGACTGGTTTTGTCATCCTCTTGACAGATTCAAGTGTGTTGCTCAAAACCCTAATTTTCTGGAGAAATCTGATTGCAAACCCCACAGGGAGTTTGACATGGGCGCTCAGTGACTGAAGGCCTTCTCATTCTTATTCTTGAAGATCGAATCAAGTGGACTGGTGTTCTGTGAAGTCTACAAGGAGCGGCTGAGTTTTCTCTGTTTCTCCCAGCTTCCGGGTGTGACGCAGGTTATTGGTACGGCTGCATAGAGGTTGGCTCACAACACAGTTTTTGTTTTGTCTTCATTTGTTGTTATTCGAAGTTGTTTGAAGTCATTTTTGAAGTATTCAAGAAGATGAACTCCTCAGACTTTGAAAACAAGCATGTTGCTGAATCCGGACAAGTTCCAGGAGCCTCTGTAGACTCTCTACTGGTTGTGACCACAGTCAAGCTGGATGGAACTAATTATCTGGCTTGGTCACAATCAGTAAAAATTCATATTTGTAGTAGAGGCAAATGGGGTTTTATCTCCGGGAGCAAAAAGGCTCCTCCGGAAGATGATCCATCATATGAAAAGTGGATGCAAGAAAATTATACTGTTATTGGATGGCTTGTGAACTCAATGCAACCACAGATTAGTCAACACTATTTGTGGATGAATTCAGCAAAGAAAATTTGGGATAGTGTTGCTGAAACATATTCCCAAAAATTAAATGTGGCCAGGGTTTACAAGTTGAGAAGTGATGTGAAGAATTTGAGACAGTGGGAGAAACCATTAGTTGTATACTTCTCAACACTGAAGTCTTTATGGCAAGAAATAGATTTGATAGAAGTTGTAGCCTGGGACACCACTAAGGATGCTGATTGCAAAAGGCTATACACAGACATATGGGATTGATTATCTGGAGACCTTTGCCCCTGTTGCCAAGATGACTTCTGTGAGTGTTCTGCTATCTTTGGCTACACACTCAGACTGGCCACTTTATCAACTAGATGTAAAGAATGCATTTCTGAATGGGGAGTTACATGAGGAGGTCTATGTCTCTTCCTCCAAAGATGTATGAAAAAGATATGAAAGGAAAGGTCTGCAGGCTGAAGAAATCTCTTTATGGGCTCAAACAGTCCCCTAGAGCATGGTTTGAAAGGTTTAGGACTGCCCTTGTTAGCTTTGGCTTTGTACAGACACAGTCTAATCATACCCTCTTTGTGAAGAGGAGAGGATCCTTGGCCATTTACCTAATTGTGTATGTTGATGATATTGTGTGACTGGTAATGATGTCTTAGGGATTAATGATCTCAAATCTTTCCTTCATATAGAGTTTAAGATCAAAGATCTGGGGGAATTGAGATACTTTCTTGGCGTAGAAGTTGCTAGATCCAAGGATGGGATCCTTATCTCTCAGAGAAAGTATGTTCTTGATTTGCTCTCTGAAACGGGGAAGATGGATGCTAGACCAATTGCTACTCCTATCGATATGAGCCATAAACTCTCTGCTTCAGATGGAATATTGTTAGAAGATAAGGGAGTCTTCCAGAGACTACTTGGAAAACTTCTTTATCTATGCATGACTCGGCCAGACATTGCATATGCTGTCAATTGCATCAGTCAGTTCATGCATGCTCCCAGGGATACTCACATGGCAGCAGCAGAGTGGATTCTATGTTATTTGAAGGGCTCCCTTAGAAAGGGAATTCTATTTGCTAAGAATGGCCATATGAAACTTGAAGCCTACACAGATGTTGACTGGGCCGAAAACATTGATGACAGAAGATCTATCTCTGGGTACTGTAGCTTGGTGGCAGGTAATATTGTCTCTTGGAGAAGCAAGAAACAATCAGTTGTTGCTCGATCTTCAGCCGAAGCAGAATACAGAGCCATGGCTCATGGAGTCTCTAAACTATTGTGGCTTAGATCCTTGATGGAGGAACTGGGTATTGAGCATGATAAGCCAATGATGTTATACTGTGATAATCAGGCCGCTATCAACATTGCTCACAACCCAGTGCAACATGACAGAACTAAGCATATTGAAGTTGACAGACACTTCATTCGAGAAAGAGTGGCTTCTGGAGAAGTGTGTCTACCTTTCATCACCTCTGAAGGACAGTTAGTTGATTTCCTCACCAAGGGCATTCCCAAGGCTAAACTTCAGCATGATACTGGCAAGCTTGGCATGATTGACATCTATGCTCAGCTTGAGGGGGAATGTAGAGAAGATGGGTCGAATGGCCCAATGCTGTTTATCCTTTTTTATCTTTTATGTTCTTTGCTGTAATGGGCCTTAATCTGAGCTTTATTCTTCCTTATGTTATGTTTTTTTAATTTTTTGCCCAACTAGGGGCTTCTCTGTAAATTACTAAAGCTTAACTTAATGAAATAGAATTAAGGGAGTAAGAGAAGAGATTATGTTCGAAAAATCTCTCTCTGAACCCAAGTTGCCGCCACCTTCTTCTTCTTCTCTCCTCTTGAACTCTGATTTCTGCTACTTTCTTTTGAATTTTTGCAACTTTCTAAACAGTCCTTTCTTCTCAAAAGGCTGTTTTTCTTCTATCTAAAAACAATTTCCTTGTTCAATAATAAAGCAGAAATAAATAATTATGGAACTATGTAGCCCTCTGAATTAAGTGGTCTTAGGCTGTTTACTACATTTTACAGCTATTTTGAGTTCTTTTAAAAAAAATAGAAGATTTGAGGCAGAAATAAATAATTATGAAACTATATAGCCCTCTGAATTAAATGGTCTTAGGTTGTTTACTACATTTTACAGCTGTTTTGAGTTCCTTTTTAAAAAATAGAAGATTTGAGGCATATATTGATATTACAAAAAGAAGAGGAACCCTTAACTTATTATATTTTAGAGGTATCCATGTTCTTAAGAGCTCTTTGTTGTGTCCCACCTCCCTAACTCAAAAGCAATATGGTGGCATCCATAATTGGTTGATATTGATCTTCTGAAACACAGAAACACACTTCTCATTTTTTAAGTTCAGTTGGATCCGTATTTCCTTTCTTATAGATAACCATATCCTGTTCATCAAAACAATTAAAAGAAGCTGATAAAGAAAAAAAAAATTATAAGAAGCTTATAAGATACATATCTCCTTCAAGCTATAAGAAGTTTATAAGTAACAAGGCACTCAAAGACTTGGAATGAAATGATTTTACTATAGCTTTCAGTTGCATCTAAGAAGTCCAGCATCTACAATGGAGACATATTCAATTGTTTAAGAAATTATATAAATGAGGTCATTTAGGATCTCAAGAAATGAACTAATTTATATCTTCTTTTTCACCTACCAGTCTAAGATGGAGGGAATTCAGGGTTCAAATGCTTTTTTATCAACTCAGGGTTCAAATGTTGGTGATAAATAAAATAAAATGATTCACTTCACTTGGTATCTCAATCCCATAAATCCAATGTACCCACTTTACACAAAACTCAATGAAAAGCAGAGTTATTAGGCAAGCCATCCTTTAATGTAACCAGATAATGAAGTAAAATCCAACAAAGAGATAGTAGGAACTGACATAAAAGTTATCCTCACTGACCTGAACACGACTCCAGAGCAGAGGAACAGTAGCTTTAGCATGATTTCGGACATAAACATTTGTCCAGAGGGGATGATTGGGAAACTCTAAAAGAAGCGTATCAGTGTTTGTTGACATGTTGTGATTGCTTATAATAAGATTCCGAGGAACAGTGTCATAAAATGTCCCAGCAGCCCCAGAGTTATCCGGACAACCAAAGCTTCTTCCTCCTGCAACCAATGGAAAGAATTGTAGCAGATCAGAACAAATCAAAATGATGAAAAGGTATCTCTGAACGTAAACAAGAAAAGGCCAAATATGAAAAACTCTTTGATCAAATAACCAGCATCCAGTAGTCAAATACCCAGAAAAGGATGATTAGGACAGCACATCATTGTCAATGATAAAGTTCAGACCTGTGATGTTCTTAGGTTCGAAATAGTAAGGAGAGAGAAATAATGGTGAAAGAGTAGAAGAAAGAGAAGAGAAGAGAAGAGAAGAGAAGAGAAGAGAAGAGAAGAGAAGAGAAGAGGAGAAGAAGAGAAAAGAAGGTCCGGTTCAAACTTGAGAGATCTCTCTCTAGTCAGCTAGTTTTATTTATAGTTTTCTAAAACAATGCACAATGACTATTGTGCCCCCACTTAAGTGTGGGACACATCACTTAACTTAGGATCTACTTGTACCTACATCAAGCATATAAAACAATGTAAATTGACTATACTACCATTCTACAGCCGACTCTAACACTCCCCCTCAAGCTGGTGAATATATGTCATATAGTCCCAGTTTGTTACATATGTAATCCACTCTTCCCCGACTCAACCCTTTGGTAAACAAGTCTTCCCATTGATTTCCTATGTTCACATATGTTGTACTTATCACTCCACAAAGCACCTTCTCTTTTACAAAATGGCAATCAACTTCTATATGCTTTGTTCTTTCATGAAACACGGGATTAGAAGAAATATGAAACGCAGCTTGGTTATCGCAATACAGCTTCATAGGAGTGTTAATCAAGTACCCCATTTCCTCCAAGAGATGCTTCAACCACACTAGTTCACATGTTGTGTGTGCCATGGCTCTATATTCAACATTTGCACTGCTTCTTGCTACCACTATCTACTTCTTATTCCTCCATGTCATCAAATTGCCCCTGAGAAACATGCACTAACCTTCTGTCAGATATGGAACCAGCCCAATCAGCATCAGTGTATCTCTCTATCTCAAGACTTCCTCCACTTTTATATAAAAAGCCACGACCTGGAACTCTCTTCAAGTACCGTACAATCCTTAGAACCACATCCCAATGTGGGATTCGAGATTCTGCATAAACTAGCTCACTACAGTAACTACAAATGAAATATCAGGCTGAGTGATGGTTAGGTAGTTCAACTTACCTACCAATCTCCTATACCTTCCAAGATCTTCAAACTCCTCACCTGCATCACTACTCAACTTGACATTCGGTTCCATGGGTGTTTCAGCTGGTCTGGCACCTAACAAACATGTCTCCTCTAGCAAATCAAGAACATATTTCTTCTTACACAAATTAATACCATGCTTGGACTTCGCTACCTCTATCTCTAAGAAGTATCTTAATTTTCCAAGGTCCTTTATCTAGAAGTGACCATGCAAGAAAGTCTTCAACCTATCAATCCCCAACTTGTCACTGCCAATGATAACCAAGGTTCAAAGTATCGATACAATACACCCCGTATTGGGCATATCGTCTTGTATCTTTTGGTCTCGATACACCTATTTACAGGCGTTTTGGAACCCCCATTTATTTCAATAAAAAAACACTTAAAAAACATCTCCAAAAATCAAATTTTGAAAAAAACAAAACTAAATAAAAAACATTGAGTGGTGAGTTTTTAGTACCGATACACGGGGCGTATCGATACTTTGAACCTTGATGATAACAATACCATCTGCATATACCACCAATAAAATCTTTCCAACACTGGACTCACAGTTGAATACGGAATGATCGACCTGACACTGCTTCATGCCAAATTTCTTCACCACTTCACTAAATCTGCCAACCTGTCACTGCCAATGATAACAATATCATCTACATATACCACCAATAAAATCTCTCCAACACTGGACTCATAGCTGAATACGGAATGGTCGACCTTTCACACCAAATTTTTTCACCACTTCTCTGAATATGTCAAACCATGAATGGGGAGACTGTTTAAGCCCATAAATAGCTTTCTTAAGTCTACACAACTTACCATCATCCCCCTGAGCAACAAACCCTAGTGGTTGCTCCATATACACTTCCTCAAGGAGATCACCATGTAAAAAGGCATTCTTGATGTCGAACTGAAACAAAGGCCAACCATACATAGCAACAAGGGAGATCAAAACACGAACGGCGCCAATCTTGGCAACTGGGGAGAAGGTGGTTGTGTAGTCTATACCATACATCTGTGAATAACCTTTGGCAACCAACTGAGCTTCCAACCTCTCAACACTCCCATCAGGTAAAAACTTAACAGTGTACACCCACTTACAACATAGTTTTCAAGGCGCCAAGGCGAGGCTAGGCAACTAGGGGGCGCCTTGTCGCCTAGTCACCTAGGCGATGGACTTTTTATGTTAAAAACATAGATCCTAGGGTAGTTCCCTAGGTACCATAACCATATTTCTTTAATAATTATTCATGATTTTCGTAAGAAAAGTATAAATTTCATATTAAAGCATAGAAAATCAACATATTCATGATTTTCATAATTATTCCCTAGGTGCTATTTCTTTAATAGTTTTTGATCCTCTTTTCTTCCTAACCAAGAATTCTTCAAAGTTCTTCCCTTTTGTTTTCCATGTTAAGTGGATATATTCTTCTGATCTTTCACATTGACTGATGTTATTTATGACCTCTTGACAGAGTGCAGTTCATCCTTTGGAAGAAGTAAGGATGAAGGCAATACGTCTGGTAGCTAACAAACTTTATCCTATATCATCAATTGCTCAATAAATAGAAGACTTTGCTAAGGAAATGCTGCACTCAGTAACAAATGGTGTTAATGTTTTGGAAGGAACAGATGCAGAAGGATTGCCTAGTGAAGTGCAAAAGGATTGCCTAGTGAAATGCTGCGCTCAGTAACAAATAGTGAGGTTGATTGGGCTGCCTTTCCATCTTTGGAAACATGATGTAGCTGTCTCTATTAAACATGGATACATGTGATGTGCTGAGAGAGAGGAAGATGGAGGACGAGAGAAGGTTCAGAGTAGTAGGAAGATGGAGGTTTGAGGTGTCGATCGAAGCCAAGACTTTCAAGTTCGAAGAGGAAAGGTTCAAAGGTGAGGATGCAATGAAAATCAGAGAGAATAACAAGGCGACTGTGTTGGTATCAAAGGAGGTCATTGTCTGGATGAAAGGTTTCATAGATGGGGCTATCAACTCTGGTAAGGTGAATGGCTGGAAAAACTCCATGTCAGTTCTAGGTAAGAAATATGTAACAGAAGTGAAAAGAAACAGAAAGGGATGGTTCATCTCTGTGGTGGAGTTTTTTGGAACAAATGGAAAGCAAATGCTATGTGTGCCGGAAGGGAGATTGCGGAAAGGGTGGATGGATTTTGTGAAGGTGCTATAGTCTTTCCTTGTAGCCTCGAAAGATAAGAGAGTGGATGGGGTGAAGAGAACTGGTCAAAAATCCAAAGACCAGGGTCAAAAAGTTCAGGAAGGGGCAGTTTCGATTAGTACCTCTGGGAATGTAGAAGTGCAAGGCTTTCCGACTGAAATGGTGGTTGCTTGCTCTCGAAGATTATTGGTAGGAGCAGGGAAGGATGAGTGGAAGAAAAGAAGGGTGCCAGTGGCTAATAAAGGAGTGACAGATTGGATGAGGGTTCTGAGTACAGTTGCAGGGGAGATAGGTATTGGGAGTGAAGCTATGCTGTTCCCTTTTGCAGAGAAGATGGGTGTGTCCGGCTAAAGCTTGTAGGCCTTCCATTTCACCTCTGGCGAGACTCTGTTCTTGAGCACATCGTGCAGAGTCTGGGAGGCATCTTGGTGAAAGCTGATAAACGAAATCTGGCTGTCGTGGAGTTACAGGTAGCTGGTGTAAGGCATGAGAACTTGCCGAGGTTCTTTGAAATCTGCTCAGATGAAGCTTGGTACAAGGTGTGGGTGGCTTCAGAAGTTGAACGGTCGTGGTGGGAAGGTGCTCCTAAGGTAGAAGATGATGAGCTGGCTGGGTGGTGGACACGTGGAGGGCAGAGGGTGGGAGATGAAAAGTGGAGCAGATGAAAGTTATTTTTGGGGTTACTGAGCCGGCTAGGGAAAACCAAACAACAAGCAACCTAATTAAGGAAACTAATTCAAATGGGTTTGAATTAAACAAATTAATGGCGGGTCCTTCTTCTTATGCTGACGTGGCAAAGAGGCAGGATGGGTTGGGGAGCCGAAAGGTTTGGTCCGAGCCGTTGAAGGTGGAGGGTGGGTCGTGCGGGGTGAAGTTTGAGCCGGGACAGTGTTGAAAGGGCCCATGTGACAACTTAAAAGGTCACACGGGCGGGTCGGGTGGGTGTAACACCGAAAGGAGGTTCCACTTGAAGGATCCACGTGATAACTTAAAATGTCACGTGGGTCGGGGTATGGGGACTCTTCTTGGGCCACTGATAGACGATGATAATGGTCTATCATCGTCCCAAGTCGCGAGAAAGGGGGGGAATGCGTGCAGCGGCAGAAAATGGAGAAGAAGGTGGATTTGCAGTGGGTTTCCCGACGAAGTCTGGAGGAGCTTAGCCCCCTGCGACGCTCCTCAGAGAGGCCGAATCCAAGATACACTAGAGAAAGAACTGAAGAGAGGGAAGAAGGTTGGGTGCAGTGCAGTGAAGGAGATGAAGAATCGGAGGACTTTTCTGTTGATGGTACTAGCGTGGGCAGTGTAAATGACGAAGGTAGTTGTGCTGGAGGTGACACAGACGGGTGGAACATTGCAAGCTTATTTCAGGGTGAAGATTGTAATCGGCTTAACTCATTCCCAAGACTACAGAGTGTGCAAGGAATAACAGAAGGGGCAAACCGGGAGAACCGGAAGCAGAGCAAGAACACACCATCTAGGGGTGAACCAGGGGTATAGTGGAAAGATCACCAGGATGACCAAAGGACAGAAGTACTTTCCAACCAACTCAGGGAGATAGACGTTTACCAACCTCTGGAAGAAGAGAGGGAGGCCAGGAGCAGTCCTTTTCTAGCCTGTCCATCAGTCCCAGGTAACCAAGTGAATTCGGTTTGTGCTACTAATGTGTCTCCTGTGTCTTTGGTTCCAGATTCCGTTCCTGTTCCATGCCCTGTAGCCCATGAATATGCAGCCAAGCTAGTTGGCGGGCTCTCCGAGGAGGGGGAGAGGGGAAGGAAGGAAAGTGGGAAGGTGCGGGAAGGAAGGTATAGGAGTGAAAAAGTGTAGGAAATCATTGAAAGAGTGTTTAAGGGAGTGGAAGGAAAGTTGATCTGGAGGAGGGAAGGGGAGGAAGGAAGAGGGGAGGGGTTAGTGGAGAGGAAGGAAGGGAATGAGGGTAGAGATGGAGAGGATTACGGGGAGAGAATAGGGAAGGAGGGAGGTAACAGGAGAGGGAGGATGGATGGAGAGGAAAGAATAGAGGTGGGACCAAAGGAGAGGAAGAAAGGGCAGGTGGACAGAGATGGAGGGGATTCTGTAGGAAGGGTAGGGGTGGAGGACTCGGTGAGAGAAGACATGATAGCAGAATTTGTAGGGAAGTTGGGTTGTAGGTTGGAAGATTTGAATGTGTTGAAAGAAAGCTTACAGAAGAGGAAGAAGGAGATCAGAACAAAGAAGAGGAGATCGAGTGAAGTAGAGAGACTGAAGAGAGACGTAGAAGGTGACAAGAAGCTCGGGGTAAAAGGAGACAGAAAGAAAGGGGGAAAGTAGTGGGTAGGTGGCAAGGGGTTTAAAAAAGAAGCGAAATGAAGATTCTTAGTTGGAATGTGAGAGGAATTGGGAGTGCAAGGGAGAGCGACAATAAAAGAGGTAATAAGGAGGTATAACCCAGACATTGTGTTGTTGCAAGAGTCTAAGAGAATGAAGTTTAATAACAAATGGGCAAGGAGTGTATGGAAAGCTAGGGGGATTAGTTGGGTGGCTGCTCCCTCGTAGGGTGCTTCCAGGTGGATTGTAACAATGTGGAAGAGGGATGTGGTTGAAGGTTTAGAGGAGTTGATAGGAAAGTACTCGGTTTCCATGAAGTTTAAGCAGAAAGAGGATAATTATATGTGGGTGCTCACAAATGTATACGGACCAAATGACTACAGACAGAGAAAGGAGTTATGAGAGGAATTGGCTGATGTTAGAGGGTTGTGGGATGGGCCCTGGTGCATGGGTGGGGATTTCAATGTGATCAGATTCTCGGAGGAATCCAATAAGGTTAATCAGAGGGTGACAAAAAACATGAGGAAGTTTAACAGTTTTGTGGATGCCTTTGAGCTTAAAGAGATTCCCCTAGCCCATAAGACATTTACATGGTCAAATCTCCAATCTAGACCCATTTGCTCTAAGCTGGATAGATTCCTGTTCTCTTTGGATTGGGAAGAACATTAGGGAACCTTGGCTTCTAAAGCTCTCCCAAGGGTGACCTCGGATCATTGGCCCATAGTGTTATGTAAGGAGGAAAGAAGGTGTGGAGGTCCTACCCCCTTTAGATTTGAAAATATGTGGATACTTCATCCAGGGTTTACTAACAAAGTGAGGGGATGAGTGTAACCAAATGGTGGAATGGGAGGGGATGAGATTCCATAAGAAACTACAATTCTTGAAAGAAAAAATCAAGGAGTGGAATTTGGTGGAGTTTGGGAGGATAGAAGAAAGAAAGGGAGCTCTGATGGATAAACTTGAAAGCCTTGACTCTAAAGAAAAAAAGGGAGAATTTGGAGAGGAAGACAATGAACTTAGGAGAGGTTTGAGAAGACAGTTGGAGGATTGCCTACACAAGGAGGAAATTAGCTGGAGGCAAAAATCTCGGTGTAAATGGTTGCAAGAGGGAGACAGAAACACTAGGTATTTCCACTCTTTGGCAGATGACAGGAGAAGGAAGAACTTTATCTCCAAATTGGTAGTAGATGGAGTTGAGTTAATACAACAAGAGGAGATAGCCGGGGCCTGTGTAGAGCACTTCAAATCCATTCTAAGAAGGCCTGTGAGTAGAAGGGTGTGGGTAGAAGGATTGGATTGGCCAGATGTAGGGGTGGAGAACAGGAGAAGGTTGGAAAGAAGCTTTAATTTGGAAGAGATCAAGGAGGTTGTGTTTTCTATGGATAGAACAAAAGCTCCAAGGTCGGATGGGTTCACAATGGCTTTTTATCAGGACTGTTGAGATATTTTGAAAGATGATCTTTTGCGGGTGTTTGAGGAGTTTTTCGGGAGAGGAATTGTCAGTCCGGGTGTGAACTCTACATTTATAGCCTTAATTCCAAAAAAGAAAGATGCATCCCATCCGAAGGATTTTAGGCCAATTAGCTTGGTAAATAGCTTGTATAAGATCATTGCAAAAGTGTTGTCTTTGAGGCTGAAAGAGGTATTGCCAGATATCATTGCACATTATCAAGGAGCTTTTGTGAGTGGAAGACAAATTACTGATCAAATTTTAATTGCTAATGAGAGTGTGGAGAACTTTAAGAGGGAAAAGAAGAAGGGAGTGGTTTGTAAGTTGGACTTGGAAAAGGCTTATGACTTGGTGGACTGGGATTTCTTGAATAAAGTTTTGACTAAATTTGGGTTTGGGGCTAGATGATGTAAGTGGATCATGGGTTGTGTCCGGAATTGTCATTATTCAGTGCTAGTGAATGGGACAGTGGTTGATTTCTTTCCAGCCAGTAGGGGTATAAGACAAGGAGACCCCCTCTCTCCTTTCTTGTTCATTCTAATTGCAGAGGTATTGGGGAAACTAATTCATAGAGTAGATTCTAGGGGGCTCATTAGAGGCTGGAGAGTTGGGAGGGTGGAAACCTCCCTCACTCACAGTTTGCTGATGACAAGATTCTGTTTTCTGAAGGCAATAATGTGAGCTTTATCAGGAACTTGAAGTCGGTGATACAACTGTTTGAGCAAATGTCCAACTTGAAAGTTAACCTTGGGAAAAGCTGTGTAGTGGGGGTGAATATGGAGGAGGGAGAGATCAGGGAGAGTGCTGAAGTGTTGGGGTGTGAAGTCTCGTGGTGGCCTTTGAACTACTTAGGGTTGCCATTAGGTGATAATCCTATGAGAGAGAGCTTTTGGAACCCAGTGGTGGAAAGGTTTGAAAAAAGACTGGTATCCTAGAAAAAGAACTACCTCTCTCTTGGTGGGAGAGTTACACTAATTAAGGCCACGCTTGCTAACTTACCCATATTTTTGCTATCGGTGTTTATAATCCCAGTGAAGGTTTCTAACAGATTGGAGAAGCTGATGAGAGATTTCCTGTGGAAGTCGAGAGAGGAGAAGAGGGATCATAGAGTTAGCTGGGAGATAGTGTGTAGGAGTAAGACTTATGGTGGTTTGGGGCTTGGGAATATTAGGAGAAGGAATATGGCTCTTTTGGGAAAGTGGTTGTGGAGGTTCCCTATGGAGAAGGAGAAGCTATGGGCTAGAATAGTGGCAAGTATACATGGGCTGGAGCACAATGGATGGGACGCTGGAATCAGAGCTAGGATCACAAGCAATTCTCCTTGGAAGGCCATTGATGACCTGCTATCAGTTTTCTCCCCTAATATCAGGTATGATTTGAATTCCGGTAACTCCATAAAATTTTGGGAACAAACCTGGGTGGGGAGTGCCCCTCTAAAGAATCAGTTTCCTTCTTTGTATGCTCTATCTGATTTGAAAAATGAGCCAATCTCATCTTTCACCACCCCGTCCTCTTCCACTTCTGGGATTGGGTGGAACTTGGGTCTAAGAAGGGATTTGAGGGACTAAGACTTCGACAGTATTTCGAGCCTTATTGCACTTCTTGATAACGTTGTCTTAGACCCCACTAGGGCGGATTCTAGAATTTGGACACCTACCCCCAATGGCATCTTTTCTTGTGCTTCCTTCTTCAAAGTCTTAAGTCAGTCCACCAATCATACTTTCCCCCCTTTCCCTGTTGATGAGGTCTGGTGCAGAGCAATACCTCCTAGGGTTGGTAGTTTTTGTTGGGAAGCCTATCTGGAAAGAATCAACACTGGTGATCTACTCCAAAAGAAGAGACCCAATACTTGCTTTTCACCTCATTGGTGTGTTCTTTGTAAAGCGGCTGGGGAGACTGGTTTTCACCTATTGGTGTCTTGCCATCTTGCGAGGTCAATTTGGGTTTGGGCTTTCTCCTTATTTTGATGTAGTTGGAATCCTCCATCAGACTTACAGGGCCTTTTTCCCCTTCTTTTTTCGGGTGGCGGATAAAAAGGGGAAGGACTATGTGAAGAGGACTAAGGGCTGCAATATGTTGGACACTTTGGGAAGAAAGAAATTCCAGGATATTCTCAGAAGCTGAGAAAGGAGCAGCAAATCTGAGGGCTATCATACATAATAGGGTTGTACAGTGGCTGAAATCTTTGGAGCTATTCACAGATTACATTGTGGATGACATGTTGAGGAAGTGGGGTGAAATTGCAAATTGCACACAGACCAAGTCAGTAATGAGTGTGTCTTGGACCCCTCCACTTGTTGGATTCTTGAAATTAAACTTTGATGGGTGCAGTAGGGGAAATCCGGGACAATCGGGGATTGGGGGTGTTTTTAGGGATGAGAATGGGGTCATTTCTGCCATGGTCTCAGGCCCAATTGGAGTGGTGACTCCCTTAGAGATGAGATCTTTGCAGTTATGGAAGGAGTCCAGAAAGCTAAGGAGTTGAACATCAGGAAACTCATAATTGAAGGGGATTCAAAGGTGGTGATAGGGTGGCTGAATAAAGATAACAATGGCTTATGGAAGTACAACAATGAGAGGAGTTTGTAGTGGTAATAGTAGAAGAAGTAGAAGAAGAATATATGGAAGAGGAAAATGTGCTGATTAGATAAAATTTTTAGTTCTTCCTTACTTATTGGTTCAGGTTTTTAAGTCTTTGAGGGTTCATTACAACATTTAGCAATGTTTGTGTTGATTAAACCCTAATAAATAAGAAAACAATAAAAAGAAATTATGACATAAACACAAAATGATATTTTAGTTTAATAATGTCTATTTTAAAATTATAATCTCAAAAAGAATGAATAAAAAAGTATTTATAGTAGGAAGTAGAAAACTGCTAGGCGATTAGGTGAGGCGAGCCTCAAAGGGCGCCTTGTCGCCTAGGTGTCGCCTTGACAACTATGACTTACAACCTACAACATGCTTACCAGGCAGAAGAGTGGTGAGGTCCCACGTATGATTACGAGCTAGAGCCATGAGTTCTTCCTCCATTGCTTGGCACCACCTTGGAGAAGGGTGTCCTGGACATCCTTATAAACAGAAACAGAGGATAACATAGAACAAACTGGCGATGGGAAGCAGAAAGGTGAGATACAAAAACATAATTAGAAATTGGATGAAGAGTGCAATTGCGTTTACCTTTCCACAAAGCAATAGGGAGATCAAGGTCAGAAACAGGGGGTGGGGCTGGGTTGGGAACAACTACCGGATCTGTCGACAGTGACGAAGCTGGAGGAGCCAGTACATGACAATGTGTATACACTTGCCGAATGGGTGGTCGTTCAATAGGAAGTTGCACTGGAGGCGAATACTTGTTCACAACCGGAACAAGAGGAATGGGGTCCTTAACGGGAACAAGAAGTGGAGGTGGAAGAAGAGAAGAGACATCCAACCCAGAGAAAAAAGGAATAGACTAAAAGAACGTAACATCAAGGTACACAAAAGAACGTCGAGAACTGGGGTTACTTATACCCTTTCTGAGTCCTACAATGGCCAAGAAAGATACACTTAGTGGATCGAGCATCTAATTTGTCCATCCCAGAACCAAGATTATGGACAAAACACACACACCCAAAAACCTTGGAGGTAAGAGGAAAAGGAGACAAAGTAGGAAACAAAAGAGAGAATGGAGAATGACCTTCAAGGATAGACATGGGCATGCGATTAATAAGGAAACAAGATGTAAGTACAGCATCACTCCAAAAGTGTTTAGGAACATTCATATGGTGCAAAAGGGACCAAGCAGTTTCCAAAAGGTGGCGGTTCTTTCTCTCAGCCACTCCATTTTGCTGAGAGGTGTAGGTACATGAGATTTGATGGATAATGCCATGTTGTTCCAAATATTCCTGAAATGGTGTGTAAAAATACTCTCAGCCCTTATCGGAACGAAGAATCTTAATGTGTACACCAAATTGATTGCGAATCTCAGCATAAAAGTTTTGAAAAATGGAAAACAATTAACTCCTTTCTTTCATAAGGTAAAGCCATGTCATCCTTGAATAATCATCAACAAAAATTACAAAGTACTATTTTGGACCCCAAATGTCCGAATGGACTAAAGAAAAAGGACTCGACATACGATTGTCAACCCTAGGACTAAAGGAAACACGATGATGTTTCCCAAACTGACACAACTCACAATCCAAAGTAGAAAGACGACTCAACGACGGAACAAGTAACTTAAGTGCTTTGAGGGACGGATGACCAAGTCTGCAATGCCACTGAAGAGGAGAAAGAGATGTTTGATGGCCTGTCGTCAAACCACCTCCATCAAGGTAATACAGTCCACCAGCTTCATGCCCTCCACCAATCTTCATCCTAGTCTTGAGATCCTGAAAACACAAGAAGGGTAAAAAATTGATAGAGCAATTAAGAAACTTGATCAATTTACTAACAGACATAAGGTTAAAGGAAACTTGGGAACATACAAACATGGGACAAGGATAAGGAATCTATGTCAACATTACCAACACCACATATGGAAGAAGTGGAACCATTAGCAAGAGTAACAGAGTGTGTTGTAGATGCCTAAGAAAGGGAGGAAAACACACTTGGAGTCCCAGTCATATGATCGGAAGATCCAGAATCGATAATCCAATGGGAAGGTTTGGATGCCAGACAAGTCATACCTGAGTGTGCAAGGATAGTCATGTTCTGCTAAGATGTAGCTTGAATGAACCGCTCATACTCATCACTGGGACACTCATCATCTCCTTTCCAGAGGCATCCATAGATGTAGAGGGTACATGATCAGTTTGTTCACTCTCTTGTCTCGAACCACCACTAGTAGCCATTGCATGATTTGCCTAGGTTGAAGGTGGGCCATGTAGATCATAACAAAAGTTGATAATATGTCCCTCCATACCACTGTGTGCACCTCCTCTGACCATTAATACGTCCTCTGCCACGGGCTCCCCCTAAATCTCGACCTCCAATACGACCACCACCAAGACTGTACATGGGTCTACCACCACCACGACCAGGCTGAACTTCTAGAGCTCCTCCTCTACCTCCATGGCCTCCCCTTCTTGTTACTGCAAACGCAGACCTATTTGATATAGTGGAGTTCTCCGTAGGTCCAACCGAGATCCTCCAGAGACGGGCAAACACCTCTTCAAGAGAGGGAAGGGCAGACCCACCTAGTATCTGTGCTCTCACTGGTTCATATTCAAACTTCAACCCTACTAAAAATCTGGTTACATCCAAGTGCTCTCTCTGTTGTTGCTGAATTTTGACATCAGATGTAAGTGGATGATACACATTCAACTCATTCCACAGATTTCTTATACTAGCATAATATTCCCCAAGACTCTGATTACCCTGTTGCAGATTAAAATACTCTTGGCAAAGTTGGTAAACCCTAGTAGTGTCGTCTTGTCCCGAATAAAGCTTCTTTGCATGATCCCAAACCTCCTTGGCTGTATCTAAGAACATAAAGTTCACACTGATCTTGGGTTCCATACTATTCCATAACCATGTCATAATTTGTGCATCCCTTGCTCCCACTCATCGTACCCCTAAGAATCAGCCGAGGGTTTATCTTCCTTCACATGCTTCACTTTCTTCTTAGCTTTCAGTAAACCTTCAACAGATCTAGCCCAAGGCACATAGTTCTCACCATTCAGTTTGAGAGATGTCATTTGCACATTCAAATAATCAGGGGGAACCATTACACTAGACTTGCATTCACTGCTGTCTCCCATAGCTGCCCAAAAAAAGATCATTAGTCTGTCAGTCCACTACACACCAATGACTGATTATTGCTAGAGTACCAACTGTCAAAGGTTTCAGCAACAACACTCACTGTTGTTCACCACTTTCAACAACAACACCACTGCTGTCTTCCACTTTCAGCACCCTAAACCACCAGAATACACCTCACATATATAGTACTATGTCCTGCTACACATCAAAACTTATTCCTCACTCTAACACCCATGCAACCTACCTATTTGAACCCCCACAAACCAGACTTGCACTGTCAGTCAACTACACCACTGAAATCAGCCCTCTTCAAACCATCGAATAGAGGGTTTTCTACCAACCACACAAAACAGCCACAACACCACCCATTGGAGGCATGAAAACCTCCAGATAAAAAATGGTCACTCCTTTTCAGCCCTTCTGTGAAACTCCTATCGACCAGTGAGAAACCTGCAAAAACCTAATAGGATGGGCACTAAAAAGAAGAAAAACTGGGCTGATCTGAACTGATTATATTGGCTCTGATACCATGATAAAGTTCAGACCTGTGATGTTCTTAGGTTCGAAATAGTAAGGAGAGAGAAATAATGGTGAAAGAGTAGAAGAAAGAGAAGAGAAGAGAAGAGGAGAAGAAGAGAAAAGAAGGTCTAGTTCAAACTTGAGAGATCTCTCTCTAGTCAGCAGTTTTATTTATAGTTTTCTAAAACAATGCACAATGACTATTGTGCCCCTACTTAAGTGTGGGACACATCACTTAACTTAGGATCTACTTGTAACTACATCAAGCATATAAAACAATGTAAATTGACTATACTACCCCTCTACAGTCGACTCTAACAGTCAACATGGCTGCAACCAGTTCTAGAGGTGTTCAAGGATTTGGAAGGAGGATTATAGAGGTATTCTCTTGGTGAACTCATTCTACAACTTGGTTAGGAGCTCAGTGGATCGCATCAGCATCATGACCAACAGTATATAGTGTCTTGGAAGTGAACC
Organism: Nelumbo nucifera; assembly: GCF_055504915.1. Classification (NCBI taxonomy): domain Eukaryota; kingdom Viridiplantae; phylum Streptophyta; class Magnoliopsida; order Proteales; family Nelumbonaceae; genus Nelumbo; species Nelumbo nucifera. Next base: position 6,143,556 of record NC_142654.1, on the reverse strand, counting down.
ATCTTAAGAACCAAAGTTTCCAACTGGATAATTGGTATATCATATACAAATGAAATAGAGAATGTCTAACCATTTATTCCACCACCAGAAGATTGTTAGAGACACTTGGAGCTGGAAAAGGCATGCCCTCAGGAACCACAGGAGGTATTTGCTTCAGCTCAACTGAACTCAGCCTTAATCTAAACCATTTGGAACTGGCTACATGAATCATATCCTGCCATTGTGCTCTATCAAAACCCATGTTTTCTGTCAACTTGTCAGCCCTTAGATCATTTCACTCCACCTCTTGCCTATGTTTTATTTGGTCTTTATCTTGCTTTTGAGATCTTTCTACTTTCCGGGAGTTAGTTGTTATTAGTAGCTTCAGCCCAACTTTCACTTTTTAGTAAAATAGTGATTGATCCCTCTCCGCACACAAACACAAGTATCTTCTCTATACTGCAGACTGCCCTTACAGTTCCTTCTTAAACAAGGAAGGAAATTGTTCTTTCAAAGGCGCATCTCCCACCCAAAGAAGTTTCCAAAATTTTACGGAGTTTCTAGAACAAAGGTCATACCTAATAAAAGGCAGGAAGGAAGGTAGGATAGCATGAATGGATCTCCAAGTCTTTTAGCTTCTCAATTCAACTCAGCCTTAACCCAACTACTTGTGTCAGGTTGGTAGCCAACATAAAAACCCTTTACTATTGAAATGTTAGGAAGTTTGGCCCAAACCAGGTAATTTTAATAGTTTGTTGACCTTTTATTTCATCCCCAACTGGATCCAAATTATTTTGGTCAAAAACAATTCAACTTTGACAAAAGTTTGAAACCATTACTGGGGATACTCCTGGATTCCCATGACTAATTAAATCCTTCCTAATCTTTTTTTTCTTTTATCCACAAAAGTACTGAAATGTTATTGAATAATGTCTATAGAACCTCATTTCCATGGATATGGATATTAGGACCACTAAAATAGAAGCATCCAACAGCTTATCCAATATCCAACCATGGTTCGAAGTATCGATAAATATCTTACCGTATTGTACAATATGTATTAGTTTTTGAGATTCTTGATACACTAAATTGAAAGAATTAGGGTTAATACATATCTTCACAGATTAATACCTACCTTAATGTCTAGTTGACACCTCTCAAACCTTTTCTCTTAGGAAGTATCAAAGCTTTGACATGCTTGATATGTGAAAAATCAGTATTGGCATGTCAATACTTTGATCCATGTATACAACTGTTTTCTCCACAGTTTTTTTTATCAGAAATTTTTCCCCAGTTGATTACAAAATAACCCCCAGTCCTGGAGTTCCTCCCAAACCAATTCATCCCTTATAGCCCATCTTACTAAGAATTCGCAGTTGAATAAGCAGTTCATGTTGGACACCATTGTCTGCCTCTATAATTAAATATCAGAGAGTCCAAGGGCCTGTATCTGTCATAGAGAACCAAGAGATAACCCACTTGGCAGTCATCTTCCTAGTTTTTCTGTTCATCCAGCTTAGCATCCTAACTTTTTCTATACTTATTTCATGGATATGTTGCTTCTTGAATCTATGAACTGCTCCATATAATATTACCAGCCTAAGAGCCTAGCTTATAAAGTTTCCATTGTAATCTAATTGGTTTGTACCAATCACATAACACATCAATACTACAAACTTAACTCCACTTCATCCACCTTGCTCTAATTCTATAAGCAACATCCTCTTCAATTTTTCCCTCACTATGGATAACCTTAGTAGTAAAAAGGCTCAAAATACTTCATTATATAAACAAGAAAATACAGAAGGTGATACAACCAGGGAATGAGTATAAAAAATGCTCAAAATAAGGTATAATCTCAATTGCAAATCTCACTTCTACTTATCTACCTTTGCATTGTATATATACTGTTATATTATATTTATCTCAATTCTCAAGGCCTTTTGGTCCTAAAGTATTTCTCTAAGATTCTAACTTTTCATCTGATAGCATTTCAGATTTCTCAATCAAAAGATTCAAAACTATGTTGTCAGTAATCGAATGCAACTGTCATACCTAGACATTGGTAATCTCAATGAAACACCCCAAGCTGTGCTGTGCAAGAGAACAAAGACTCCCTCAGGAAAATACAAAATAAAAAAGGAATAATGGGAAGAACAAGGTCATTTTTTCCATTAGCGTATTCAAAAAATGTTATTAACTAAGAGGGAACAGCCTCACACTAGGGTTCCAGGAATCACTCCAAGAGGAAGAAAGCATCACAACTTCTAAAAGATTCAATAGAAATCTGACTCACAGTAAACAGACATTACTTGATTATTTCTTTCAAAAGAACAAATATATAAGCATGTATAGACTTGGACTGAGAAATTCCTTCATAAGCAAGTAATTCCAATTTGCTACTTGTCACCTGCTTGTTGTCTCTTTCAATTATAAACTGTACTTGCCACTTACTCATCACCTGCTTGTCAGCATATCATGTTGTCACTTACCCATCACCTACTTGTCACTTAGAGATGACAACATATACATTCACCTACTTAGAATTGAGTTCCTTACAACCTAAAGAAATCAAAAAGAGAATAGGATCTAAACTCTAACTAAACTAAGGACTAACTTCTTCTCATATCCAAAGCTCCAAACAACCCTAAACAAGAGCCAGAATACATATATTACTCTTATATGACTCAATTAAGCACAAAGTAAACAACAATTAATCACCAAAACAGGTAGCCCAATCTGACCACAATCCTTGAAACAACAATTAACTGCATCAACCACATATTTCAAAGGTCACAAGAGTATCAAGAGGAGCCATTTGTGCCTTACAAATAAATCTCTAGAAATCTCAAAATATCATAGTTATCAAACTTTATGCCCATCTAGATTTTCAACTTATCATCTTTGAACTATCTGATTACATCACCACCAGCTATTTTTCTATGTTAAGAAGTTCTTAAATACCATGAGTGATTAACATTTTGTTGACTAGCTAGCTACTCGACGAGACCAAGATTGCGTTAGCCCAGAAGAACAAAGTTATGATCACTTTTCTCCTAACAACTTGTGGCAGTGTTTGTGTTTTCACAAGTCATAATCATGTATGACAACAAAATAACTTTTCAGCATTAAAATAGTTAGAGTTTTCATCTCATCATTAGAAAAAAAAAAAAAGGACCACATGATAACCACCAAGAACACCTGGAAACAGCCAACAAAATTCCTCTTTCAATAAAATAGAAATTCCCATCAGTATATAATAAAAAGTAGTTAAACATTAATTTATCTCCAAACAGTTCATTCAAATGATTACTTGACCCATAATTTCTTTTTCTTTATAGAGAGAGAGAGAGAGTGAGCCTACCATGAACCAAGATTTTCGGGTCATCATGCCTGCTGTAAATGTTGATAGAAACTCTTCCACCACCACCTCCAGCAAAACCATTGCCCCCGGAGGCACTTATCTTGCCATTTCCATTCCTGCTCTTTCCAAAAAAGACATAAAATTTATCAATATAAGAGAAGTGCCTAGATATGTGTGAAATGCATATGCATACTTGAGCTGATCTTTGAAAGTATAGAAGGTTTAAAATGTCAGTTTCGGTGGAAATGTTGACCACTTAAGATACCGTTTGGGAGGGCTTCTGCTGTGCTTGAGCTGCATTGACAGAGACACTTACAAGAAGCTACCTATGATAGCTTCACCAGAAAGTCAATTTTTAGGCTCCTGAAAGGCTTCGGCTTTCCAGATTTTTACCAACCAGAGCTTCACAATTTTCCAGGTTTCTTGGCTCATACAACGCTAGAAGCTGCTCTGTGAAAGCCCTCCCAAATGGGCACTAAATAAGAAATATGTTGGAGTATTGGAAATTTTGTTAGATTTATTACAGACAACAACAAGACATATATGGAAATATTTATAGTCCCATTTGTTACACCCCAGAAACCATCCTCCCTAGCCACTCCTTCATATGTCAGCTATCTTCAAGTGAGTTTGATGATGTTAGTACACACCTGAATGAGCTATTTCAGTGCAATGGCTAGAGAGTAGAGACCTGGCCTCCCTAATGAAATGTCTCAGGTACCAAGATCTTTCAGAATGGGATTGCATCTATGCAATCACTACTTAAGAGTCCTTTCTACCATCAATTTCACCCAACTAGATGCGAATCCCAGTCTCAGTCCACAAACCAGTATCATCACTTAGAAGTCTTTATCCAAACAAGACCATAATATTCCACAAGGGCCTCACCATTTGTTGAAGGCATTTTTTAAATCCAAATAACAAATAATTTATAACCCAAATAAGTGGGTTGGCTAGTCTGCTAGCCAAATCATCAAAACTATAAAAAAAAGTATCCCGTATGGGAGTTCCCCCTCTTTAAGTGGGAGGGACAGGTGTCCTTCACCTAGGGGGAGGAGGTAGTTACATAACTACCCCACTCCCTATTTAAGCTCCTCAAGGAGAAGCTAGATCCCCCTCTTCGGAGAAAATTGTGTCTCAAAGCATATCACTCTTAGAAATTCTTAAGAAAAACCAACAAAGAGAGAAAAAAACAGAAGTTCCAAGGGAAGACAGAGAAGGAAAAGAAATCTCACTAATACAGGTAGGAAAAGGAAAGTCCTCTCTGTGAATACTTCCTATATATGTCTTCTGCTATGTATCCTTCTTTCTCTCTCTTTGATTTTTACTTTTGAGAAAGGAAATAGAGGGAAATAAACCATCTACAACCAGGTGCTTCTACTTGGTTGGTTATGGTCCCTCTTTCAAGACAAAGTTAGGGATTAAACCATCTACAACCTAATTCTCAAATCTCAAGGGCTGATTCCCTTCAAATGAAAATGAAGAACAGAAGGATAAAAACTGTCTACAATCAAATATTCAGTTTGATTGACTACGTTTCCCTTCTTGTATGCAAAATCCAAAGGATTAAGGCTATTTACAGTCAGAATTTCATCTGATTGACTACAGCTTATTGTGAAGAAAGGAGTGAGAAGGAAATCTTCTTTGTATCAAAAAGAAAAAAAAGAGAGAAATATATTGTTGTAGAGTTTCTCAGTTGTATTTTCTTTTTTCTTCTCATTCTTGTACACTTGATGTAAAAGAAATGCAAATGAAAAGTTTTTTTAGAAGTACTCTATTGTTCTTTTCTTTTGTTCCATGCATTCATTTCTCTAAGTCAGAATCAAAAAGGTGTTCTCTACTTTATTGTGGAGATGTAATTAAGGGGAACAATTCGTATGACTCCCTGAATGGGCCTTACCCAAAATAATAAAAACTCAATCACTTGATTGAGTGAATTATGTTGTATGAGAATTTATTAAAATTTTCACAACAACACCATTATAGTTTGTAAATGCTCTTTCAACACCTGGATTAGTGAAAGTCATCAAAATTTAAGTTTTTTATCAGTAATTTAAATGTCTTTGTTAATTTGTGGAAAAGAATTTGTGTTACATACAATGGAATATACCAAGCATCCCACTGTTTTAGGCTAGCCCTGCTACCTAACTAGTTTCCCTTTTACCCACTTTTCTAGTTTTCTGTGTTACATTATCCATCAGTTTCCCTAGGAATGATCCCCAGTACAATTCTGACCTGTTCACCCCTTGCTTGGCCAGTGTATCTGCCATAAAATTGCATGATCTTTGAGCCCATATGAAAGTAGCTCCCTCTAATTAGACATCCAATATATCTTAGGATGCATCTGTTCACCCAGACTATTATTTTTGAGGATCCCACTATAATTTCTGAATCCCCCTTTATCATCAAAATTAACTTCACTGTACCTGGTAGTGGAAGCTTCCAAGCCTGTTGTACGGGTCATCTTTCAAGAAAGATGTCACCCATTGTGTGTCAGCCCCCAATGATAAATTATTGATACTCCTTTAAAATCATCTATTAGACACCCAGTAAGCCACTATTGCTGTAGCCAATACATTTATTGTTTGAGTTCTTCAAGACAGAACCTTATGCTCCAATTACTCTTTCATAATCTACACCAATGAGAATATGAGGTGCATTGTTAATTAAATAACTTTCTGCTTTTCTCTAGAGCCTTGGAATCATATAAGTTCACTAACTGGGCACATGAAATACATTTAGTTGCATTTGCACAACAGATCACCAAAAATATAATTCCCCATATAGTTGGGATGAGGCATGGATGATGATGATCACCAACAATATAATGAATGGATATTCTCACTATAGAAGACACTGATGAGCCACATTTGTACACTGGGGAATTTCTTGTGCCAAAATTTCTATATTCAGTAGAAGACACTGATGGGCCACATTTGTACACTGGGGAATTTCTTGTGCCAAAATTTCTATATTCAGTTAAATATGGTTGAAAAAAGAAAAGAAAAATTCTTGACACAAAATCATCTAATATATGTACTTGAGTTTTTTGGTCATATGAAGAGAAATACAAACCAACTGATAATAGTGGATTCATTTTAGAGGTACTACAAAGGAGACTACATCTGATGCAACTGTTGTCACAGAACTCCCTTGAGGCCACCCCCCCCCCCCAAATTAAACATGGGCACGCCAGCTCTTTCTTAAAATTCAAATTTTTTTGGTAGTAAATAAAAAAGAAAATTTATTAAGAGAAGAAAAAAGAACAATATAGGTGATAAGATATCACCCAATAAGAATGGCAAAGCACCCAAGAGAAGAACCAAAGTTCCCAAACCCAGAAACAAAAAAGAAACTTTGACCTTGAAAATCTCAGAAAATTAACCCACAAACTTGCTTCTGAAGCACACAACCCTCAGATAACCAATGCCAATATGCCCACCCAACAGAAAATCTCCTTAAACAAAAAACCCAAAAGCTGACACTAATCATATCAAGGGCTTTCAGTATTCAGTGGGTACTGTAGCTCTAACTCCCGAAGTGCTCTTCTAGTGAATTATTCCCCTCCTAAAACCAACTGACACCCCTTCTTTTGCCAAAACCTCCTCGGTGAGGTCTGCTAATTTATCTCCCTTCTCACCACCAACTAATAGATTCTCAACAATAGTGTCTCTGATCAAACAAGTTTTGTCTTTCAATTTTTTCCTTCTATACACTCTCTTGAATTTGCTACTTGGGCCTACACTTGTGAGCCCATCTTTCAGCGTGGAGAAGGCTTTGGTAATGTGAATTAGATGCCCAGTATTGGTGTTCTTCATTTTCTTAGAAATTACTGATGAATTCAAGAAGGAAGTATGTTGTTTCAATGACCCAAGTTTCCTTGTTCCCTGCGTCTTCCTACCAAGACCTCTTCCTAATTTCCCCACAATGACGTCTGAGAAAACTCTCTTCCTATTTCCGAAATGCCGCCCCTGTATTAAGTAGAGGAACTTTGCACAATCCAAAGCCCGTAAACTCCTAAAATCTCTCATCACACATGTCCATTTTCTCTCCATTATTCTGTCTCCAATTATCTCACCTTCTATATTCTCTCTATGAGCAACTTGCATCATATTGTCTGAATTCATTTATGCTCTCCCTCTATGTACATTTCCAGGTTTGAGAGACTTGCCACTCATATACATGGTATGTGAATATGAAGGGGCATAAACTTTTACGTGCATTGCATTATGGTAGGTTCTATCCATCAAGATAAGAAAGCTTTCCAATAACATAAAATACTAGGAGCCCACCACATCTAGTATGTGAAAATGGGTAAGAAATGCAGCAAACCATGGTTAGCGAAGCAGAAAAAATAGCTACAGAGGAAAAACGTTCTGTTGATTACTTAAACCAAAAGGTAGACTAATAAGCGTTTGTCAGAGAATAGAAATGAAGAATAAAGAGGAAAAGGCAATCAGTTAAGTACGTATGCATTAACGAGTGGTTGTTTAAGTTACTTAAGGTTACAAGGGAAGAGCTTACATTTTATGAGCCTTGATGTAGATACTGCCACCGGATCCACCTCCACCTTTGAAACCGGCATCACCTCCATCAGCTAAAACAGTTCCTCTAACATCAAGAAAATTAACTATCTCAAGCTTAATCCGTCCACCACCACCACCACCATAGTCCTCCTCTTTACTGGTCGTGCCACCCTTGCTACCGTAACTCCAGGGTAATGTGAGTGATGACCAAGAGTAAGCATCGCCGCCCCACACATCATCCGGAAGCTTCGAATTATCCGTCGAGCAACAAGCACCCCTGCCCCCATGCCCCCCACCTGCACCATCAATACCCTGCGGAGTGCCACTGGTCTGCGCGGGAGGATCGCCGGCCAAAGCTGTAGTATTGATTGTGGATCCATTAAGCAAGCTTGCATTGTTCGCTTTCAAAATAAGCGTTCCCGCCACGATGGACGCATTCTCGCCCAAACTAAAATCTCCAGTAATGTTGATGGTAATTGAGCATCCAGCAATTGGACAACTGAAGGACACACCTGGAAAGATTTCTAACCTGCCTTTCCCTTCTATGTATGAATCCTCCTCGAGCTGTAAACTGTTAATGAGCTGACAAGAAGTATTTAGCGACCCAATTCCCTTGAGATCTTCCTCACAAGACAGTGATGGCGGTTGCAGGGGCGGGTCCGAAGGAGGTGGTGAGGGTGGTGAATAATCGTGACCGAACAAATCGTAATCCAAATCAACAATTGAGAAACCGTCCCCTAAAGCGGAAACAAAGCCAATTTGGAATAAAAGGCTAGGGCTGATGAAAGCGATGAATCCGTGAAACACAAACAAATAAACGACCCATAGAAAATTTGCCGCCATCCACAGGGGCAGTAACAACTCATCACAGCAAAACCCCCGATTCTGAAATGTACTGAATCTAAACTCCGGAGAGCAACAATTTAACCAGTACCAAGACCAAAACCCTAGAAATCCAATAAAGGGAACCCGGCAAACACCATAGAAACTCTAGAAATCTGTCTGTTAATCCTATCTGCTCGCCACGAATTCATAGTACTAATGAACAAATGGAACGAACTGAAATCCTACCTCGAATCAGAGGAATAAATACTAAAAATGGTCGAAATTTGTAAATCACTGCCTTTTCAGCTGATCAACTGTTTTACTTTCGAATGGGATTAAAGAGGCAATGAATGAAGACTGAAGAGTGTACTAACAGGAGAGAAAACAAATACGGAGACGAAAAGGAGAGTTCAGACTTCAGAGGAGAGGAAAGAAGACGGCATCGCGGCAGCTTCGTGATTACGCCGTTACGGTAACTTCAAACCATCCGTTAAGATCGTAACGGTGAATGATGACAAGGATGTCTTCTCGTCTATTTTTACACGTAAGATTCCACACGTGTACGGAAGCGCAAGCCATCCAGATGACACGTTGAAGACCTTAACCCTCTTTTTTGTTTAAAGAAGACAGGTAGCTTTTAAGATGCAAATACAAGACACGTGTCAGTAGGGTTCCCACTGGAGTCTGGACGGTACGATTTATTACGAGTACTATCCGGATTTGGCGATTCCCGAGTGCTATTTATGGACATTAATTTTAGGGATTTTTATTGCAGTCCAAAAATCCCTTAATTTTAATTCAGAAAAATCCGATAGGTTATGTAAAGCGAGTCCGGATCCGGTCCCAACAGCCGCGGCCACGTACATCGGGAGGCTGTAATCGGATCGGATGCGGAATTAATTCGGGTCCGTTACAGATTTTCTGAAGTAACAAAAATATTGAAAATTTATTTACTTTTTAACCCTTATATATAATAAATAATATAAATAAAATATAAGTTCACATATAATATGATATACAATATTTTTTGTAAATAAACAATAAATAATATAAATATAACCTTTATATATAAATAATATAAACATAACATTTATATTTATAAATAAATAATATAAATATAAATATAACATACTAAATTTATTATATATGATATACAATATATTTTTATAATTTTAAATATAATTATATAAAATTTATATATGAAAAATAATAAATGCTATATTAATCGGATATAGATTGTAATATCTAAATCAGATTCGATTGTATATACATCATTTTAATCTAAGATAATCGAATTAAATGTCGGTCGTATTTAGCTTTTCGGGTACCACTAACAGCCCTATCTAGGCCGTGTGTTAGGACCCTGTGACCGAGTTAGCATCACTAGTGGGCCAGTCGCAGAATGGGCAAGAATGAATTCTGGTAAATGCATTTGGGATAACCAGCAAGCAGATTTGGGATATTCTGCAACAAGGAATTATAGTAAATGCATCACCGGCAGATCCCAAATGTGTGATTCAACTAGTGTTGCGCTCAATATAAATCAGTGTTTTCAATCCATTGTTGGTCTCGTCGGTCGAACCATTTAAACCACCACTTGGTCAAGATTTCGGGTCCAGCTCAATTAAGATATGTCGGACGGTCAAAATTTGTTGATTTGGTTAAGAACCATTTAACTTGGCTGGTTCAATTGTTGATCCATTCGACTCGATTATTAGGCCGCAAGTTGCACATTCAATGTATGCAAATTTACGAAGGTCATAACTTTACACTCTCATGTCCGATTGAGTTTTTTTTATTTTTGGTAACTTTTCTAGATCTATGCATTCCGAGGGCCTTAGGTGCCTTGCCCCTCTATTTTTGCAAAAAAAAAAACTCTTTTTTGGCCTCAAATTGCAATATTTAATATTTATTATTAATAAAAAATTAAAAAATAAATTAAATATAAAAATACATATAACATATTTATATATTATTTATTCATAAAATATACATATATACACATATACACATACATACATATATACACTTAATACATATATATGATGATATAACACGGCCTAAACCGTTCAACCCAACCGGTCAAACCAGTGACCTGCGACCTGGAGGCAAAAACAGTTCGGTTTTAAAACATTGACACAAACTGTTTGATTGTTTGTAAGACAAGTTGTTGGATATCTTCATTTAGAAGATAGATCAGGTTGGTCTGGTCTCAGAGTGAGGCATCGGACAATGAATTCACTAGATTCAAGAGAAATACAATACTCCAAACTGAAATAAAAGCTCTCGAAGTTAGAAGAATTAACTTGTATCGGTCAAGCATACGAGAAAACTGATAATGCATAAGAAAGAATAGAGATTACAGAGTAATTAATAATGCTTAGTGATGGTGCGCGATCTAGATACTCCTAGCTGGAAGATGATCCGAACTCCAACTGCACGGTGAGCTGGACCAAGCTGCAAAATAACAGATCAGAGAACCCGGGGTGGCTAACCCGGCAAGGTTGCTCCGATGCTTAAGTCAGTTCTATACTGTGGATGCGAGTTGAATACTTGAATGCTAGTGAGTAAATAATCACGCATACCTTTGCCTTGGGGTTTGATGTCCTTATATAATGGAGTAGTCGTGGGCCTTACGAAAGAGCTCCGGGATCTCCTGGTTGTGCGGATAAAATCTGTTCCGATTTTGAAGGAGAGCAATGCATTAGTTGATAAGGTTTGTCGTTTTCCTCTGATTCAAGCGGAGCTAGGATGAGTCTCGTCGTGATCCCGAGAAATTCGGGGTCCGTTGAGGAGGCCTTTGGAGTCGATTACGTGGCGTTTCGGCTCTTTAGCTCTGAACTGGTACTTCGGTTCTTTCGTCCCAAACTGGATTGGGTGTCGAAGTGTGTCTACGCCGAGGTGACTAAATATCCGAGCTCCGAATGTTGCGAATTGGGTTCCTTTGGCTGAGTTGTCACCCCTCGAGCAGATCGCGTCCACGTGACCCCCTTCTTACTAGGTCGTGCCAAATCACCCTTCATCACTCAGCACCATGGTTTTAACTTTTAAATTTAGAGAATCTTTTCACGTTTTCTTTACCATTTAGCATTTTTTGTTATTTTGTAAAGAAAAGGAACTCTAATGGTGTTCCAGGCTCTGATAACCATGGAAGTCGGCCGAAGCTCGTGCAGCTCTCCAATCCAGTGCATATTTTAAGCCTTTTTGTGGCATGGGGAAATAACAAGGATAAAAAATCAAGGGCAATGAAAGCCACATTGGGCTGCAGTCAATAACTAGGCAGCAAAATGCGACACTTATGGAGAGATAACAAGAACCAAAGCAAGAAGAGTAGCCATTATCAAGATTTCAGATTTAGGGTAAATTGTAGAAACCACCCCTAAGTTTTTAACTGTTGTTGAAATCTCCCCAAAAGTTTGGTGATTGCAATTATCTCCTCTAAACCGCAAGTAGACTCTCTATGTTAGAATCCTTTAAGAAGTGGCACGAAAATGACCAAAATCCCTATGCAGTTACTGTTGAGGTTGGTTTCTACATAAAAAAAAAAACAATATAAACTTTATAAACAACCAAAAATAAAAGAGAATTTGAAGTTGTATCTTTACCTTTGAGCGATTGATATAAAGGGAAAATTTGAAAAAATAAATCAATTTCAGAAAAGATATTGAAAGGGTTTGGGATAGAGATTTATATGAAGAGAAAATTTGGAAAACAAACATTTTTGTCAATAATAACTACATATGTATTTTGGACATTTTCATGCCTCTTTTTAGAGGATTTTAACAAAGGAGTCAACTTGCAACTACATGAGACTGTTTATGGGAGATGATTACAATTATCAAACTTCAAGGAGGTTTCAGCAACAACCAGAAACTTGAGGAGAAGTTTAAACCATTCACCCTCGATAATTTATCTACCTTACTCCATTATTCTTTAAGGGTGTAATGATGTATATGTTAGCATTCTATTATTCAATGTTTTAAAAAACCGATTTAGAGGTTGAACCATTTTTGCCTCAAGGTCGTGGGGCAATTGTTGAACCGCCCAGATCAGATAGTTTTTGACCAGGTCAACCTTTTTGATCAAATGGTTGATTTCAACATAAGGACCCAAAATCAAGGCTGGGTGATGGTTCAAATGGTTCATCGGCTAGGTCAACAACGGGTTGAAAATATTACTATTAGGTTATTTCTTTAAATTTTACTTTCCCTCTCTCTCTCATATATTCTGATGGAACCACAGAATATGGATAGCCCATCCTCTATACCCATAACCTTGCAGCCCCGATGGTGGTTTGATTTGACCCTTAAGTCTCCACTACAACTAACCATATAATATACCAACTTACCACCAACTATTGGTAAATTGTTTTTACATGACAATTGTTTTGTTTTAGAAAACAAAAATCATTGTTAATGGTGGAGGTTTTGTAACTTTAAGGCTACGTTTGTTTGCGGTGTAAAAGTACATCAATGAAGTTCAACACCGATCAATTTAAAATTTGTGAACCGTTGTACTTTGAAAACGTAATTATCGATGTAAAACTCTATTGTGAGTGGAGTTTTACATTAAACACCAATAAATAAGAACTAGGAGTGAGTTTTACACAAACCCCTATTTACATCACAAACAAATGCCGACAAATGTAGACAGGAAGTAGAGCTTTGCATAGACCCTTATTTACATCGCAAACAAATGCTGACAAATAGGACTAGGAGTGGAGTTTTACATTAGTTTGCATTTACACTGCAAACAAACGCAGCCTAAGCGTTTTACATGAACCCTTATTTACATCACAAACAAATGCCGACAAATGTAGACAGGAAGTAGAGCTTTGCACAGGCCCTTATTTACATCGCAAACAAATGCTGACAAATAGGACTAGGAGTGGAGTTTTACATTAGTCTGCATTTACATTGCAAACAAACGCAACCTAAGCGAAGGATTAAAATTTACAACTAGCTTGACCAATTGCATGAAGGGTAAGATTTAAAGAAGAATAAATTTTGCACTTTATTTTATTTATCAAATTTACTATTACAAAAGCAACATTTTGGCTCAAAATTTTAGTCATGATTCTGGTTGAAAGAAAACACACAAATAAGTTAAGTCTACCAAATTGATTTGTGGGTGAGTGGTGATGGGTGACATTGATGTCATGATATCAATCAACACCAACTTCACATCACCTTTCCCCTAGGGACAGAAATTTTTTTGTCCCATCCAATGAGGATTGAACATGTCACTCACTCCCAAATAAATTTGAAACTGATGGAGTCCAAACCTAACGACAACCTAGACTCCAAACTTCAATCAAATACAAATTTCTCTCCCTATTTTCTTCTCCTCCCTCCCCACCACCCCTCATTCCCTCTCGATTCTTCCCCTCCCTCCCCATCGGCCCTTCACCCTCACCGGCACATAGCGCGAGCCTCATCGACGTTGCCGATACATAGCGCAAGTCTCACTGCTGTCAAAGATACCATTGCAACCCTCACCCTTGTAGCTAGAGACCCTCACTCTTTCTCTCTCTCTCTTCCTCCTATCATTGGAAATTGTGTTATGTGCCTTAGGAGAATTCACCCAACCCTCACTCTTTCTCTCTCTCTCTTCCTCCTATCATTGCAAGTTGTGTTATGTGCCTTAGGAGAATTCACCCCTAAATGCTAGCTATTAGAGGGAGGGAATTCAAACACATATATATCCCACAATAGCATCCCATACTACCGATCTGGGATACCTCATATTAGCATCCCATATTATCAACATGAAACAAATGGATCGTAACATTCCACCATGCTCCGCATTCCAGGTGCCCACACAGGCAGGCTTTGCACCAGTCCACCTAGTCTTGGCCAAACATTGCAATATCGACGTCACCACCTACGCCGCACGATTATAACTGGGAGGCATAGTTAGGCTCTAATACTATTTGTTATGTGCCTTGGGAGAACTCACCCCTAAAAACTAGCTGTTAGAGGGAGGGAACCCAAATACATATATACCCCACAATAACATCCCATACTACCGTTGTGAGATACCTCACATTAGCTTCCCGTACTACCAACATGGGACAAATGGATCATAACAAGTTGCAACTGCTGACAACTCTGCTCCACCAGCAGCATGAGAAGTTCTAAAAGGAACATAGGCTTGCTTGTGGAGATCACAAGAAAGAAGTGTGGGCCAAGTGTCTTCCTGACTTTCCTCTACTACAGGAGAATGAGACCCTAAAGCTAACAAAGATAGCACATTTCAAAGCCCTAGAGACTTAAAAGCCACAGGGTGCCTTTCCAAATACATAGGCAGCCACAGTTGAGTATAAAATGAGAAAAGGAGAAAACAGTAGAAGAACCTAAGCTTACGCTACCCACTCCAAACTTTGTAATGGGGAGGCCGGGAGGGGGGAGGAAAGAAATTCTTGGTTTCCTTCCTATCCACATCCACAAAATTCCAGCCCTGAATCACCCTCAAAGGTCGACTAATCAACTGAGAATGTATGGGGATTAAGCCTTTACGAGAACTTCTCTATGATGTACTTAGAAATTACTTCATGTCAGAATTAATGACATCTAAGTTTTCTTGTCCAAAACTACTATTCTTTTGCAGATTAGTGTATATAGAATATTAGGCAAGCAACATAAATCTCTTAGGGTCTGTTTGATTGCTGAGAAAGGAATGAGAAAAGGGAATATTCCCAAATTATTCTTCCTATTTTGTGTTTGTTTATTAGTAAACAGTGTTTTGGGATAAGAAACAAGAGGGACGTGGGATCCCAAAATTAAGTGAACGGGGGCGCACCAAAACAGTGCGACCCTGGTGAGAAAAGAAAAAGCTAAGAAAAATTCTCGGGCAATTGCTGGAGGAGCTCTGAAGACCAACATTACCACCCTCGGTCCTCTTGTCCTCCCAATTAGTGAGCAGCTTCTCTTCTTTGCAACTCTAGTGGCGAAGAAGCTGTTCAATGCAAAGGTGAAGCCATACATTCCGGACTTCAAGCTGGCTTTCGATCATTTCTACATACATGTCGGAGGAAGGGCTGTGATTGATGAACTGGAGAAGAACCTACAGCTGATGCCGGTACATGTTGAGGCTTCTTGGATGTCCCTCCACCGTTTCGGCAATACATCGTCAAGCTCCATTTGGTATGAGTTGGCCTACACAGAAGCCAAGGGGAGGATGCGCAAGGGCCACCGTGTGTGGCAGATTGCATTCAGAAGTGGTTTCAAGTGTAATAGTGCTGTCTGGGAAGCTCTTCAGCATGTAAAGCCTTCTCCCAAGGGTCCCTGAGAAGATTGCATTGATAGGTACCCTGTGCAGACAGTTTCTTAATCTTACCCACATTTCGATTAGACATCTTCTTCATTCAGACAGTAGTTAGATATACCCTAACTAGCTCTGTCTATTTTACTTTACCATTTGATTCCGGTCCTTTAATCCATATTGATGTTTTTCTTTTTCTTTTCTTTTCATTTTTCTTTTGTTAATGTGTGCTTCCAGTACTTCACAATCATGTACTATTACTCTTTGGGAATTTATAAGCTGCACCCTTCTGTTATAATTGAAGAATGAATCCTTAATGGCTTCCTTATTCTGAAACCCCCTGGCCCTATTGGATATGCTTCTTTCTTTGTCTTTAAATATTTATGGCTCTTCTTCACTAATGGCAAAAGTTTTTCAGAAACTATGTAGATGTATTTATGATGTGGCGTGATCCGGGCACTCCTAGCTGGCGGCTGACTGGCTCCTCGTTGGCAATGACTGGCACCTGAGAAGATGAAAGGAAGGATTCCTGGGGATTTGCCCGATGGGAATACTCCGATGCTTAAGTTAGTACTGTGTATGGGGAGTAAAGAGAGAAACGAAAGCTAAGAGTGGAGGTCGCGCCTTATCACTATATTCCCGAGATTAGAGGTCTCAAGAGAGCCTTTCTCTTCTGCCCTGGGGGGCTCTTATAGGAGTGCTCTTGCGAGATCGGGCATAACCGCCACTGGGTTCCTGCCACACCCGTTACTTGCCAGGGCTGCGCAGGTGGCCGTTGGGACGTACTCCTTACTCGGGCGAGTGACACATCCCCAAAGTGACAGGCGCGCCTCCGCCTACTGAGAGACGTGGGCGCAAACTGTCGAAAGGACAGAGACTGCGCCGTCAGTTAGGAACGTGGCCCAGTCTGACAAGTACGGCTTATTAACTAGAAGCTTCCTGAGGGAAGCTTGTGCGGCCCGTTCGTGAGCTACTCTGTAACGAACTTTGAATACTTCAGAAGTACCCTTAGTAGAATTGGTCCTCGGAATATCCCTTGAGGTAGCTCGGGGAACTCGGAGCTCGCATTGTGGCGAGCCCCTCCTTTACTTCGCTACCAGGTAGCGGGCTGCTTTATGGGCCTATCACTTAACCGTATCAGAACACGATGCTGAGCTGTCGCTTACGCTGAGTCGGCGTCCACGTGTCGCCATTTCATAGGTCGGGTCAAATCATCCTTCATCAATTGCCCCCCACTCCTCGGGCTAAGAGTGTCGCCTTAGCGCGGGGAGTTTATGAAGCGCGATGGACTGATTTGACCAAAATTCAAAACTTGATTGATTGTCTTCAATAAATGTATTTGCGGGAATCAAGAGATCTTCTGACTTCTCTGACTTTTAGGGTTCCAAAAACGTGCTGAGGTGGCCTTTAATTCCGAATGTCGTGCTACTGCGACTACCTTAATCGCGGAAGACGTGCCGCCAATCGCCTTCGGTTTTTAGAAGGCGTGCGGTCAGGGCGCCCGCGGACCGTTGGATCTGCTTTGATCCGGGCCATCGGTTTGAGAGGGCGAGGGCTATAAATGGGGAGCCCCCCCCTTTGGCCCTACCTTTGTCCGCGCTATCTTGCTTTGGATTCTGAGGTTGCGTAATTCGCTTAGTCTACTCAATTTTGTCAATTCGCTTCATTCCGTCTACTCTGGTGAGTCCCAATCACCGTCAGCCATGTCTGGGTACCCACGCCATACCTACCACAGGGACGATAGCCAAGATGGTGATGCTCCCTCAAGCTTGGGGGGAGCCTGGGAGCATATCCCGGAGGCTCGGGAGGCCTCTGGCAACATGGCGTCCACTTCTAAAGGGAGGGAGCCCGATACCTTTGGCCCTTCTTTAATGACAGCAGAGAGACTCAGGTCTCTAATCCGCTACTTTCGCCTTCCCGGGGACCTGGTTTACAACCTCTCTACTGGCAACTTTCCTTGGGAGCATGGTCCCAATGACAGTGATTTTCTAGGAACAGCTCGAGGCTGGCCTGCATCTTCCCCTGCACCCCTTGATAGTGGAGGTGTTGAACCACTTCAACGTCACCATTGACCAGCTTCACCCTAACGCTGTTCGAAACATGGTTGGGACTATATCCCTATGTCACGAGTACTGCCTCCCCTTGGACCTTGATGTTTTCGCCTCTATCCTTTGTATAAAGAATGCTGCTCCTGGGGTTCCTCCGGAGAGGCGCTTTTACTACCTCTCCCCCCGTCGCGGCTACAAGCTCTTATACGAGCTGCCGAATAAGATTCCCTCCTGGAAGCGGGACTACTTTGTGGTCCGTAACCCCGAGGGGTGGCCCTTTCCCACCTCTTGGAGTTGTGCTATCCAGGACCCGGGGGCCGAGCTGAACCCCGAGATTCGGAAAACGATGCTGTCTTGGGCATCGGTAGGCTTCCTCTGCTCAGACTACTTGGCCGAGGAGAAGCTCGTGCAGGTAGGCTTGAGCCCGGGTAGGTCGGTCTTTTAGGTCGCGTAGCGTCATGTGACTTGTGTACACATGCATTTTGCTTCCTGCTGGACTAATATCTTGTGGTCTTTTGGCAGCCATCATGTCTAGTGCCGATTCGCGCCACCTACTCTCGGGCAGCCAGAGGCACCAGGTGAAGAGGACGCGCCCCGACCGAACTCCTCCTTCGGGAAGCACTGAGTTTGGGTCTGCCGAGCCGGTCCTGCCTTCTCCACCCGAGGTCCCAACGCCCCCTCCTGAGGGGACTAGTGGGATCAACCCTGGGGGAAGCGAGCTCCCTCAGCCGAGGGAGGTGCCCTTTAACCCCCTTCAGCCCTGACCTTACCCTCGATTCCCAGTGGGGAGCTGGGAGGGGGTAAATTATTATATGGTAGCTCATCGGAGGAGTTGGAAGGCAATCACCAACGATGAAACTACTCAGTGGGGAAATATGGAGCCTGGGGATATCTCTGCATTCGCATCTACTCACTGCATGGTGGTAAGTGGCCTTTTTTCCCCTTTTTTCTCTCTTGTTCTGCCCTTTTCCGCGGTCTTCTGATCTTTTGTTTTCGCTGATAGGTAAACTCTACCATCCATGCCATGGCTCTCCAGACACGCATCCATCGCGTCTACGCCCTCGACTAGCGTGCAGCCAACCAAAAGCTCCAGGTCGAGCTTGACCGGATCCGGGGCGAGCTCCATCACACCCGCAAGGGGAGCGAGTCTCAGGAGCTGATCGTTCATGATCAGGAGGCTCAAATCGCTCGACTTACTGAAGAGAGCGCACGCTATAGGGAGGAATCGTCGAGGATGGCGGGAGAGAGGGAGCTCCTCAGGCAACAGGTGCGGGAACTGGAGTCTACTCTTCTGAATCGGACCCGAAACTTTGACCAGATGGTGGAGGCTGAGCGAGAGAAAGCAGTATGGGATTTTAAAGACTCCCAGGAGTTCCATGACCTCCAGGCGGAGTATGGCTCGGGTTCGTACAGCTCAGGGTTCAAGCTTTGCCAGTGGCTGGTTCGGAAGAAGTTCTCCGAACTTAACATCGACGGCATTACCATGAAGGGTCTGTCCCCTGAGACAGCAGACCAAGCGAACGAAGAGGAGCCCGACTCTCCGGAGGGTGAGGAGGCGGATCCTTGAGGTGGCGTTTCTCTTGGCTTCTGTGGCTTCCGGGTGCCGTAAACCCGGTCTTTCACCAGTTTCTTCCTGTTGGGCAGTTGTGCCCCATGATGATCAAACCTTTCCCGAGCTGTTTAGCTCGATTGTTGCACTTTTTATTTTCCTTTACTGCATTTGTTTGTTGTTTTTCTTTTTTTTTTTTTGACAATGAAAGTCTCTCCCCTCTTCTGAGTATGATGAACTCCTTTTATTTTGCTAAAGCGATCTCATCATTTGGGTTATTGAAGTTACCTACCCAAAGTAGGGCTCTTTGTTAGGCGTTCTCCCTATTGGTCACGTTTAGGGCCTCCGTGGCATTACCGCAAATCGATTACTATGTACGTTCGAACTAAGCATTGGTTGGTTATCCCTTAGTTTGACCGACGTATCGAGACGAGCTATGCTTCGTAGGGTTTGAACCCGAGCTGCTTATGCCTTTAATATTTCATACTTTGCCTTCGCTATTGAGGTAGCTATCTTTCTTCACGCCGAGGTATTTGTTAGCTCGGTGTTTTGGCCCTTAGGCTTAGGGAGGGACCCGTAGTCCGCTCTTGGATTCTCCCAAGCCGAAGTGGCGATTGGGGTCTTCTTGTGCCGATGTCATGTTAGCTCGGTGTTTTGGCCCTTAGGCTTTGGGAGTAGCTCGCGGCCTACTCGCTTCTTACAAATAATATTGCCTCAAATTGACAATATTCCATGCTCGAGGTACTTGTTTCCCTTCGAGGGTCTCGAGCTCGTATGTTCCTTCCCCGAGCACTCGTTTCACTCGGTAAGGACCTTCCCAGTTGGACCTGAGTTTGCTAGTGCCGGGTTCAGGTACCATAACTTTACAAAGGGCTAGGTCACCAACGCGGAGGTTCCGCTTCTTGATCCTGGCGTTGTAGTACCGAGCTACTCTCTACTGGTAGGCTGTGGTCCTAATGTACGCGAGGTCCCTCACTTCGTCGAGTAGGTCGAGGTTGGTGCGTAGCTCATCTTCGTTTGTTTGGTCGTTGTATGCTTCCAGGCGCAATGTAGGTACTTTGATCTCCGCGGGGATCATTGCTTCGGTGCCGTAGGTGAGATTGAAAGGTGTTTCTCTCATGGCGGTTTTCTCCGTGGTCCGGTAGGCCCATAGAACACTGGGTAGTTCATTTGCCCACAATCCTTTAGCTCGATCCAGCCGTGCCTTTAGTCCGCGGAGGATGGCTTTGTTCGTGACTTCTGCCTGACCATTTGCCTGAGGGTGCGCGACTGAAGTAAAGTTTTGATGTCCTCGAACTGTTTGCCGTTGTCGGAGATCAATACCCGAGGTAATCCGAAGCGGCATACGATGTTCTTCCAAAAGAAGTTTTGGACGTTTCGGGCTGTTATTGCTACGAGGGGTTCGACTTCTACCCATTTAGTAAAATAGTCCACTGCTACCACTAAGAACTTGCTTCCACCCGTTGCTGGCGGGAATGGCTCGAGTAGATCAATGTCCCACTGTGCAAAAGGCCACGGACTGGTGAGGTATTTGAGGTTGGCAACGGGTTGGTGGTGAACATTGGCGTGTCTCTGGCATTTATCACATTTTCTAACGAGTTCAATGACATCTGCCTTCATCGTTGGCCAGTAATACCCTTGTCGAAGCGCTTTCTGGGCGAGGGCCCTGCCCCCCAAGTGTCCGCTGCACAAACCTTCATGAATGTCGCGGAGTATGAGTTCAGCTTCGGTAAGTCGCAAGCAACACAGGTAGGGGAGCGTGTAGGATCTCCTGTATAGCCGCTCATCTATTATGACATATTTGGTTGCTTGACGTTGCACCCTTCTGGCAGCATTGCGCTCTTCAGGGAGGGTCCCGTGCAACAAGAAGTTCATGAGTGGGTCAATCCAGCTCGACTCTGCTTGAACGACGGGAGCGACCTCCTCTGCCCCCCTGAGAATGTTAGGCCGAGACAGGTCCTCTATGTATACGGTTCTCATGGTGATGTCGCTAGTGCTGGCTAACTTGGACAGAGCATCGGCCTCGGCGTTCTCCGACCTAGGGATCTATCTGATAAAGTGTGACTGGAAGTTGAGCAGGGCCTCTCTGACTTTGGCTAAGTAGGCGACCATGGTTGGCTCGCGAGCTTCATACTCGCCCGTGACCTGGTTGACCACGAGCTGTGAGTCACTGCAGATAATGATGTGCTTGGCTTTTACTTCTCTGGCTAAGGCTAGTCCGGCTATCAACGCATCGTACTCTACATTGTTAGACGCCTCGAACTCGAAGCGTAGCGCATACTCCAGTTTCATGCCGCCTGGGCCATGCAGAACTATTCCGGCACCGCTGCCCTGTTGGTTCGAGGAGCCATCTACGTGAAGGATCCATGGCTCCTCATCCCAGCTCGCGGTTGGCTGAGCTAGGAGAGGTTCCACACTGGCTACTACTTCGTGGGGTTCGGACTCGACCAACCCGGGAGCTTCGGGCTCACCCGAGGTGGGAGCCTCGCGCTCAACCGGCCTGGGAATCTCGGAGCTAAATGTGCATTCGGCTATGAAATCTGCTAAGGCTTGGGCCATAATGGCAGTTCGCGGCTTGTACTGGAGGTCGTACTCGCTGAGCTCAATGGCCTACTTCATCAACCGATCGGAGA
Source organism: Nelumbo nucifera (assembly GCF_055504915.1). Taxonomy (NCBI): domain Eukaryota; kingdom Viridiplantae; phylum Streptophyta; class Magnoliopsida; order Proteales; family Nelumbonaceae; genus Nelumbo; species Nelumbo nucifera. Next base: position 6,121,369 of record NC_142654.1, on the reverse strand, counting down.
CCTCGAGCTTAAGCAATACTTGCCTCAGAGGTTTGTCGGTAAGGACGATAACAGTATGAGCTTGGAAGTACGGGCGGAGCTTCCGAGCTGCAATTATCAATGCGTATGCTAGCTTTTCCATCTTTGGGTATCTTGTTTCTGCTCCCTGCAATACTTTACTAACATAATAGATGGGTCGTTGGACCCGATCTACTTCCTTTATTAGTACCGAACTGACCACCTCGTCGCCTGCCGAGAGGTAGAGTTCTAAAACATTGCCCTCGTCGGGCTGGGTTAGGGTCGGCACGCTAGTAAGGTATTCCTTGAGCTCGTTGAATGCGAACTGGCAATCTTGGGTCCACTCGAACCCTTTGCCCTTTATTTCCTTGAAGAACGGCAGGCAGTGGCCCGCCGACTTAGACATGAAACGACTTAGGACGGCTATGCGGCCGTTCAACCTCTGACCCTCCTTTGGTTTCCGGGGTGGTTTCATGTCCAAGATGGCCTTAACCTTATCCGGGTTGGTTTCAATGCCGCGTCGGTTAACGATGTATCCTAGGAACTTACCCGAGGTTACACCGAGCACACACTTGTTTGGATTCAATCTCATATTAAACTTATGCAAAATTTCAAAAACAGAATGTAAGTCTTGTATTAATTCATGTGAGAATTGGGTTTTGACGACCATATCATCTACATAGCATTCTACTTTTCTGCCGATTAACGGTGCAAACAATTTATTTACAAGCCTTTGAAAGGTTGCCCCTGCGTTTTTCAACCTGAAGGGCATAACCTTGTAACAGTACAGACCAAATTCAGTGATGAAGGCAGTCTTTTCTTCGTCTGCCGGGTCCATCTTGATCTGGTTATAGCCCGAGTAGGCGTCCAAGAAACTTAGCAACTCATGCCTTGAGGTCGCGTCCACCAAACGGTCGATTCTGGGGAGCGGGAAGCAGTCTTTTGGGCAAGCCCGGTTCAGGTCGGTGTAGTCGACGCACATGCGCCACTTGCCATTGGCCTTCTTTACCAGGACGGGGTTGGCTACCCAGCTCGGGTATTGGACTTCTCTTATGAAGTCCGTTGCGAGGAGCTTCTCGACTTCCTCGTCGACCGCTTTCCATCGTTCCGGGGCTAGGTTGCGTTTCTTCTGTCTAATGGGCCTAACTACAAGATCAGTGTTCAACTTGTGAGTTATGAGTTCGGGGTCTATGTCAGACATTTCTACCGCGGACCATGCAAAAATATCTAAATTTTGAAGTAAAAAACTTACCAGTTCGGATCATAGGGGCTCCTGGACGGAAGCGCCGATCTGGAGCGTCCGAGCTGGGTCTGCTGTTGAGGTCGGGACCGCGACTGTTTCTTCCGTGGGCGCAGCTCGTTCTTCGCCTTGCTCCATGGGTCGTTCCAGTTCAAGATCACCGGCCACCTTGGTCTTCCCCTTTAGGGCGGCAATGTAGCATTTGTGGGACTCGAGCTGGTCGCCCCGCGCTTCCCCCACACCGAAGTCTGTTGGGAACTTCATAGCCAAGTGGTAGGTGGAGACCACTGCCCGTAGGACGTGAGTGATGGGTCGACCTACTATGGCGTTGTAGGGAGAGGGGGTCTCTACCACTAGGAAGTTGTGTTCGAACCTGACCACGCAAGGCCATGTGCCAATCTCTACAGGTACTGTTATTTTCCCAAGGGGCCGGACTTCTTCTCCGCTGAAGCCTACCAAAGGAGTGTCTGCGGGCTTCAGGTCACTTCTCTGCAACTGGAGCTGGTCAAACGCAACTTTGAAGAGTATGTCGGCAGAGCTGCCCGAGTCGACGAGTATACGCCTAACCTCAAAGTCGTTGATTCTCAGCTTTATTACGAGTGCATCGTCGTGGGGGTAATGGACTCCTCGCGCATCGTCCTCTGTGAAGAAAATTGGCTCTTCCGTTCTCGACCGCTTCGGGGGGTTCTGCTCCTCCCGGGTGACCTCACGAACTGACATCCGAGCTGCCACCAAAGTACAACCCGCGACAATTGAGCTTCCCACTATCATGTGAATGGTCCCCCAAACTGGCCTCTCCTCTAGAGGCTGCCTCTGCGGTTGTTTGGCCGGCCTGCTGCTAGATTCGGGGGTGTCTTTACCGTGCTCCCCTTGCCGACCTGTTCTACTACTGTTATTATTATTATTATTATTATTATTATTATTATTATTATTATTATTATTATTATTATTATTATTATTATTATTATTTTGTACAAAGTTTCTCAAATATCCGCGACGGATGAGCTCCTCTATCTCGTCGCGGAGGTTTTTACAACTCTCGGTACTGTGATCGTGGTCCTTGTGGAAACTGCAATACAAACTCTTATTTCTTTCATTGGGATTCCGCCTCAGACGGGGAGGCCACTTCACGTACGGGGCGTCCTTGATTGCCATCAGAATTTCGGCCCGCTTCGCGTTCAGTGGAGTGTAGTCTGCCCGGTCTAGTGCAGGAGCCCGGAACAACTGACCCAACTTTGCACCCCGGACTATTTCCTTTTTTCTTCGTGTGTCCTCTTGACTGGGAGGTTCCCCTTCTCTCTTCCTTTTTTCGGGTGCGCCCTCACCCTTCTGGTTGATCTCCTCTTCAGTGGCTATGAACTTATCCGCAAGTTTTAGGAACTCGGTTATGGTCGCGGGTTGGTTGACGACCATGTGCCACTTGAACTCCTTGTGCTTCACGCCTTTCTTGGTCGCTGCTAGGCGTACGGTGGGGTCCAGGCGCGGTATCTGCATACAAGCGTCGTTGAACCGCTTGATATAACTTCGGATGGACTCTCCTTCTCTTTGGGCTACGTTGAAGATGCTTTCTTCAGTCCGCGGGCACCGCTTACTGGTGACAAAGAGGGACGTGAAGGCTTGTGCGAACTGCGCCCAACTTCTTATCGATCCAGGCGCCAAGTTCCGGTACCACGTGCGTGCTGCTCCCCTGAAGGTAGTGGAGAAGGCCACACACATGCATGACTCACTGGCTCACGCCAAGTGCATCTGTGACTGAAAGGCGTCTACATGATCATTCAGGTCGAACGACCCGTCATACTTGTCAAGAGGGGGAAGCTTGAAATCCTTGGGCATTGGGATTGCCAAGAGTTCGAAGGACAGGGGGGACGGAACCGAGAGGAGTGGAGCCTTGGCTTCGGCCGAGCCTACCTCTTCTTTGCCCATGAGCTCGAGCAAATCACGGGTGACAGATCGGCGAGCTCGGCGGCGGCGTCTCTGCTTCTTGGTGGGCTCAACGTTAGTGCTGCTCACCTCCGCACTGTCCAGAATGGTTTGCGCTGGGAGCAGCCCGGTCTGCTGGTGATGGCTGCGGACAGAAGGGGCCTGCTTAGAGTCTACTGCCAGGATCTCGAACCGATTTTCGAGGATTGGGGTTCCGAACTTCGACTGTCGGGGCGACGTTGACCTACCTAGCCGGGGTCCCCCTGACCTATCCACCCGCGGCGAGATCGGGGTAGCCGGTCTCTCCCGTCTGCCAAGGGGGGAGGTCTGGTTTTTTGGGGGATTTTGGGGGGCTTATCCTCGGCCGGAGTGCTCGCTCTGGAGGCGAGATCTAGCTTGCTGCGGGGCTAGGTGCTGTGGTTGGAGTTGAGGCTGTTGAAGCTGAGGTGGGGACAGCTGGGGGAACTGTTGCTGGTACTGGTACTGGGAGACCTGGTGTAGCACGTGCTGTTGATAGAGCTGAAGTTGCTGGAACTATTGCATTTGAGCTTGCATGGCCCTCATGCACTGCATCAGGTCCTCCAGCTGGTTCGGGCTGGCCGCTGGGGGCACAACCGAGGGTTCAGTGAGCGTTGTTCTGACTGTAGCGGGGAGTGGGGCGATGATAGGTGCCATTGTGAGAGGCACGTTTAAGCTGGGAATTCCGTCCGCTGAGAGGGGGACGGTGAACTGCCCGATACAGACAGTAGGAGACTGGGGTTGCTCCCTGGAGTTACCCATTTTTATGCTTCGTCCGACGTTGCTAGGGGAAGCCATGAGCGCTGAGTTGTGTTTAAGGAAGAAGAAGTAACTTAGAATTTTAAGGGGAAGGCCTTTTGAAGCGTTTCCCACAGACGGCGCCAAATGATGTGGCGCGATCCGGGCACTCCTAGCTGGCGGCTGACTGGCTCCTTGCTCGCAACTGACTGGCTCCTCGCTGGCAACTGACTGGCTCCTCGCTGGCAACGACCGGCACCTGAGAAGATGAAAGGAAGGATTCCCGGGGATTTGTCCGATGGGAATACTCCGATGCTTAAGTTAGTACTGTGTATGGGGAGTAAAGAGAGAAACGAAAGCTAAGAGTGGAGGTCGCGCCTTATCACTATATTCCCGAGATTAGAGGTCTCAAGAGAGCCTTTCTCTTCTGCCCTGGGGGGCTCTTATAGGAGTGCTCTTGCGAGATCGGGCATAACTGCCACTAGGTTCCTGCCACACCCGTTACTTGCCAGGGCTGCGCAGATGGCCGTTGGGACGTACTCCTTACTTGGGCAAGTGACACATCCCCAAAGTGACAGGCACACCTCCGCCTACTGAGAGACATGGGCGCAGACTGTCGAAAGGACAGGGACTGCGCCGTCAGTTAGGGATGTGGCCCAGTCTGGCAGGTACGGCTTATTAACTAGAAGCTTCTTGAGGGAAGCTTGTGCAGCCCGTTCGCGAGCTACTCTGTAACGAACTTTGAATACTTCAGAAGTACCCTTAGTAGAATTGGTCCTCGGAATATCCCTTGAGGTAGCTCGGGGAACTCGGAGCTCGCATTGTGGCGAGCCCCTCCTTTACCTCACTACCACATAGCGGGCTGCTTTATGGGCCTATCACTTAACCGTATCGGAACACGATGTTGAGCTGTCGCTTACGCTGAGTCGGCGTCCACGTGTCACCATTTCATAGGTCGGGTCAAATCATCCTTCATCAATTTACATATGGAGATTGGAGAAATCTTTAGTTTTCCAGGGAATATTAACTAAGCTATTTGATTATAAATTGATAATGATAAGATTGTGATTGTCAGTAAGGCTTCCACTGGTATAAGGCATCTCAATTCTTCCCTGTGCTTGCCTCTCTTCACAGATGATGGGGTATAGTTTGCTTTCAATGTGATAGGAAGGCATTTATTAAGTGAATTATAAGTTGATGGACTCGAAACCTGTGGATATAGAGCCCAACTTAAGTTATTTTGTTCACTACAATGAGTTGTGATCATTTCAATGTGTCATCTTCCTACTACTGGTTTTGGTTTCCTACCTGCCATAACTAAGTCTGAAATTCTCTACATTACACAGTAAATAATTATTTCTTATTAGATTGTCTTGTCATTGGCATCCTGTTATTTTTCATGACAGCGCTAATAGCGAGCTAGATTTTATTCTCTTCATCCTATATGTGAGTAATGTAACTGAAAAACAGAAAGTGTGACATTCCAATTTCATACCCAATTTGTATGAGGAGTGCTTGCACCTAGTTGATATTTTCCTTTTCATATGCTCCTTTCCTCTTCTGCTGGCAGCTATGCTCATTTGCAGTCACCTGTGTCCCAGATTCAGTTACCTACCAAAATTATAGTTATGGTAATGATATTCTCTAAAGATGCACTAGCAATAATATGGGGTAGTGTGATCCCAATCTACACTTTGATTGCTTCATATTCTCAGTGTACCTACTAGCTGGTCTTCTACTCTGGCTGGTTAAATTTCCTTACCCATATAATGGAACTTAAGAGTTATCCTTGAATTGAAAGTTGAAACAGGAGACATAACAAAGGAGCAGAGTATTCCTGGATGCTTTTGTTGTGGCTTCATTTACATCTCTGAATGTGGGAAATAATAAGATTAACAAGCTCATCACCAATCCACATGCATATTCACAAAAATGGACCCAACACATATGCTGAACTCAGATACACAAACAAATTCTTGTCAACATTGAGCTTAAATATCCATTAGCATCCTAGAGGGGAGTTCATCTCTATAAGACTATTACAGTATTTTCTCTGTTTCCTACGGTGGTTCCAACTTATGCAAATATCTCCCTGTTCAACAAAGCAAAGCTCTTTTGGACCCAAGCCAAAGATATTGATGCTTATCTACTTCAATGGAGTGAAAAATTGAAACATATCTTCTTTCTCATATAAGAAAAATGAATATTTCTTTTCTGAACTCAGATTGCATTGTGAGCACCAGCAAAAATAATTTGGAGAGGCCCATAAACTATTATGAGAAACTCCTTACAAGAGGAAGAAACCAGCTCTTTTCAATTGCCACTTTCCATAGGTCATCTGGAAGCTGCTGTTTTTAGGCAGAGAAGCCAAAGGGAAGTAACAATGTCAAATTGAACATAGATTTATTTACTACTAGGAATTGTGGACAGGCTTGCTTCCTGCATTGGCACTTTCTGATCACATTTTAAAAAGTATAATTGCACAAATGTGGTCTCAGTTATCCTCACTTCCAGATTGCAAACTTATTTATTATTAAAAATTGTGGATAGACTTATTTCCTACATTGACACTTTCTGATCACATTTTAAAAAGTACAATCGCACAAATGTAGTCTCAGTTATCCTCGTGGAAAGGATGGATTTTTCTGAGGCAGCCTCATCATCTCATCATATTGAACTTGCTCATGTATGAATCTATGCTTTGAATGGCCTCAATGGTTGCAAAGTCAACTAGAAAATTGCAACTTTTAGCATAGAAAAGAAAGACTGAAGATAATAGAAAATTAATTCATTTAAAGAAACATGACAGTGGGAGCAACTCAAAATAGACTTCTGGATCCCAAGGTAAACAACTAACTTTGTTCAACATATGAAACATATAAAATCACCATAACAACAAATATATTCTCCCATTTTCTCATCTTGTCCCCTTATTCCACGGAGGTAATTGATTCTTCTTGCACTGGATACTCTCTCAAAGAGCACATATCTTCATTAAGAACTGCAGATAATGATTTATGGAAAAGAGAAAGGAAAAAATAACATGCAGGGAGTTGCTGATGGTTGAATGTAGAGATTTAGTTACGCACATGTAAATTCTGTTGAAACATTTGAGAGCAAGCAACTTGTCATCCCAACATGGGGGGGTGCAAGTTGTCATAAAAGTAAATTACATGCATTTTTATAGTTTAGCATGATTTTTCTCCTAAAAATTTTCTTGCAAAACAAACACTAGAAAGTGGATTTTCTCAGCAAATAAACACATTATAACTAATTGAGAAAATAAAATTTCCTCTTCTCATCCCAACATTTCTCGGTAATTAAACAGACCCTTAAAGATGAAGTTTCCAAACCATATGAGTTTGATTTATCGCATTCTTTTGGATTATTAGGAAATGTAAGGAAAGAAAACACACTCTTCTAGATCCGCCCTCTGGACATGTATACTATATTAAGTGAGAGATCGATTGACCCAACCAAATAGACCAGATCATTAGTTGGGAAAAAAACCCAGATATTGCTGTGTTGGTATTGTGAGAACGCCGTGGAGCAGAGTTTTCTGCGGTTGCAACGACAGCGTCGACAGGGGAGAGAGAGGAGGGTCTTGAGTTACAATGATAATGATCGCCGATTAGAGGGAAGAAATGGAGGGGTGGGTTGCAGAAAGGAGATAGGGAAGAAGAAAGTGGAACGAGAGATGTGGGAGAGAGAGAGAAACGAAAGAGGCAGAGAGGGGTAAGGGCGGGTTAACAAAAATTAATTTTTTTTTGGAGTCCAAACTACCATTAGGACTCTAGACGAGTCCATGTTCTGTGAACTCGTGGAGAAGGACACATTGATGCGCTGGGAGATTCAAAAGTTAACGGCACATTGGACATTACCGGAGATGTCCGGTTGAACCGGACGCAAAAAAAACAATGAACCCGAGTTCACAGTCTCTCTTCCTCATTTCGAACCACATTTCTCACTCCCTCCCATTTTTTGAGATTCTCCTCTACCCAACCCAAGCCCAGCAGCACCAACGCCCTCACTCCACACCGGTGGTTGTGAATGCGGAAGTCACCGATAGCGAGAGCATATCATCCGGCGAGCGCACGGGCTTACTACTAGGAAGAACGGAAAGCATCCTCTAACCACCTCTGCTCTTGGAGGAAATCATCCATCCTTCCCGGAAGGGGCGAGTTTAAGAGAGCTTGCAGAGCGTTCCCGGAAATGGCGGATGCGCCGAAGAACGTCATCTTTGTATAGAGCTTCGGAGGTACGAGAGGGTTTTAGATACAAGTGGGTTGTGACTGGGTCCTTAGTCTCGGGATCTTGTCGATCTCCGGAGTAGTTGATCTTCTCCGACTGTTAGAAAGCCATGTTTCTTGTCGATCCTTTTCTCTCTTGTTGTCTTAATCTTTGTTCTTCATGGTCATGTTTTACTGCATAGGATTGTAAATTTGGATGCATTATTGGCTTGTGTAACTGTTTGTGAGAAATGAAGAATACTAAATTGACTTTTGTTGTTTAATTTGGTCGTTTCTCTTTTATCGCTTGATTACCTTTTAACTTTATTCTCCTGTTTCGGTGGAAACTTATTTGTTTTCTTTCTGTTTGTTGAAATGTGTAAGAGGCAGTAGAATTCTAATTGATCTATGATGGATGCCTTTGATATAGATAGTGAATAGTGAATAGTCAAAGAGAAGATTCTCTATTTACCATCGGATTGCCGTCGGTGAATTTTGCATCCACAAACATCGGTGTACAGTAACATTGTCGGTAGACCTGGCAATTGGGTTGGGTTAAGACACTTCAGGTTGACTTCGGGTGGGGTTGAATTTTGGGTAAGGTTGTCACATGTTAGACCTTAACCCTAAATGTTCGGGTTAGGGTTTGACCCATGGATCAATACGGGTCATCCCAAAAAATAATTGAAATTTAAAAAATAAAGAAAAAATACATGAAAAATGTCAAAATTAAAGGAATTAACCTTAAAATTCCAAATATTAAATAAAAAACTTGAACATTTAACAATTTTTTTTTTGATAAATGAGAGTAGTTTTATTAATTCAAATAACAACAATACAGTCATCCTAGGAGGAGGCACGAGGTGTTACCTCCCCTAGGACTGAACCATAAACACTAAACATACACAAGCCTAAAGCGCAGTTACAAAGTGGCCCAAAACAGATCTCCCTTGACACCCCTTGCTTGGCCAGAGAATCAGCCATTGCATTTGCTGATTTGCTAGCCCACTGAAACCTGATTGACATATTTCTTGTTAGCCATTTAACTTTCTTTAACAGATCCCTGTAGCCCCAACAAGTTGTTTCTGGACTTGTCAATCAGCCCACTACTACTTTGGAATCCCCTTCTACTATCAAATTATTCACTCCAAGATGACTGGCTGTCTGTATACCTTGTACCGCTGCTAGTATCTCTGCCCTTACAGAATCACCAACACCCATTGGTCCTGAAAATAAAGACAACATGTTGCTGTCTTTGTCTCTCAAGATCCCTCCTATTCCGAATGGCCCTGGGTTACCTTGGCAGCTACCATCAAAATTCAATTTTACCACTCCATCCGGTAGGGGTTTCCATTCAGCTTGTGATTTGTTCTTTGTGGAGATTGTAGAATCCAGTGTTGCCCAGCTTCTCCTTAAGTCGTCAAAGGAGTAATTTGCCAAGTGATTTGTTCTTTGTGAAGATTTCATCCACAAGGCTATCCTTGTCATTATGCATTCCTTGATTTCAACAAGATTTCTTTCATTTTCTTGAAATATTCTAGCATTTCTCTCCTCCCATAACGTCCACAAGGTAGCGACTGTGATACATTTCCACATTAGTTTCCCTCTTTTCGTTAATCTCCCTAAGGCAGCAGGAATGAACAACAACTTTACTTCGGAGGGCAAGTTCCACCTGCACCCAAATAGTGAAATAGCGCAGTTCCAAATATTGGCAGCAAAAGAGCATGATATCAGCAAATGGTTACAGTCCTCACCCTCCACTTTACACATAAAGCACCAATTCGGGGACAAATACAAGTAAGGTTTCTTCTTTTGCAAGTTTTCCACCGTATTGATCTTACCCAAATAGGCTTCCCAACAAAACACTACTATTTTAGGAGGAATTAGCCTTAACCAGACCTCTTTAATAGGGAAGACTTGAGAGGAGGGGTTGGAGCAAAGGGCTTTAAAGAAAGAAGCATAAGTGAAGGAGCCAACCGAGGTTAGAAACCAAACCCTTTTATCCGGGTTAGGGGTGTCCAGGCACACCAAGTCTATAAGCAACAAGAGCTCTGCAACACAACGAAGTTCTTCATCCCTTAACCCTTTCGAAACCCAAAATCCCACTTTAAAGCTAAAGGACGAACAGAGGGGGGGGGGGGGAAGAAACCATGAAATGGGTTTCTTTTTAAAGAGGGAGATGGAATAGAGAGAAGGAAATGGTCTTTTAGGGTTGAGTGCTCACCCAAATATCTTCCCAAAAAAGAATGGAGTTTCCAGAACAAGCATCATACTTTACAAATATGAGAAACTTTGGGAGAATGCCAAAAATAGCCTTCCAAAGTGTTGCGAGCAAAGCCCTTCGGGATCCCCCATGTCCCAACTTGATTCAGAACAACCATGGATACTCTTCACTACTTCATGCCACAACCTCTCCCTCTCTAAGGGATACCTCCAAAGCCACTTACCTAAAAGAGCTTCATTTTTACTCACCACATTTCTTAAGCCTAGGCCTCCTTTTTTGCTTTGACTCACCACCTCTCACCTAATCAAGTGATCTTTTTTCTCTTCCCCAAGTTCCCATAAGAAGTCCCTCATCAGTTTTTCCAACCTCTTTGCCTCCCTTTTAGGAATTCTAAAGACTGATAGGAAGTATAAAGGCAAGTTGGATAAAGTTGTTTTAATCAAAGTAATTCTACCCCCCAAGGAAATATAGTTTCTCTTCCAAGCTGCCAATATTTTTTTGAATTTTTCCACCATCGGGTTCCATAACCTACTTTCCTTTGGATTTGTACCCAAGGGAAGTCCTAGGTAGGATAGAGGCCACTGAGACCAAGTGCATTCTAACAAGGCTGTTATAGACTCCATCTCCTTTCTGTTCAAATGTATTCCCACAACACAACTTTTCTCAAAATTTATCTTCAAATTTGAGGCTCTCTCAAAGTGAATTATCAAATCCTTCAGATTCCTTACCTCCATCAGATCACAACCTTCACAAAATATTATTATGTCATCTGTAAATTAAAGATGAGTTATTGAAATTCTATCTCTACATATTCTCCACCCTCTTAAAGATCCGGCCCTATTTGCTTCTGAGAGGAGTCTACTAAAAGCATCAACAACTAAAATAAATAGGAAAAGTGACATGGGATCACCTTGTCTCAGACCCCTACTAGGTGGGAAGACACCATTAACTACCCCATTGATTAGGATGGAGTAATGGCAAGAGGAAAGGCAATTGTTTATCCATTAGCACCATCTATCCCCAAGCCCACACTTCCTTAGCACGAGTAATAAAAATCCCCAATCTACTAGGTCGTAGGCCTTTTCAAGATCTAGTTTAACAATTCAAAGAGTAAACAATAAAGAGTAAAGATTAAATAGTAAAAATTAAAGAGTTAAGCTTCTAGCAATGCATAAATAGTCCCAATTAGACCTGACAATCGAGCCAATGGGTTGACCCATGACCCAACCCAGTTTTTTTCGGGTTGGGTCGGGTCACTCTCAAATTCAGGTAGCTAAATATGAGACCCTAACCCTATTTTTTCAGGTCGGGTAGGGTCAGGTTCGCAGGTTGGCTCAACTTTTTGCCAGGTCTTTGCCGATGGGATGTGGGATGTTTTTGGGTTAGGACTTGGTAGAGGAGGGGAGGAAGAGGGAGTTTGAATGAAATCTTTTGTGTTCGGTTCAATCAGGTTCCAGCTGCTAACGCTAGAAAGTCCGTTAACTAAAGCCCAAAAATCAAATTACAAACGTGGTTGCTTCTTATTGGTGGGTTTACAGAACGCGGACTCGATTAGACTCCACCAGTTTCAAATTCATTTGGGAAGGAGTGACGTGTTCGGTCTTACAGAAAATTTTGTCACTAGGGCTTAGTTTGGAAAGAATACAAATACAAATATGTACAGTACAAATACATGCAAAATGATACAAAATACAAGGTTTTGCCTTCTACATATTTGTATTTGTACTCCTTCCAAAATGAGCCTGGACAGACGATGTGATGTGGGGTCAAGTTCAATGGTATACCTTGTGCATCCTATTGTCCATCATTGCTTTTTTTTCAAGTTTTCCATTTTGTTCTTTCCATCGTGTAACTTATTATCTCCCCTGGCAACTTTAAACCATCGTTGACTCAATGGTTTTGCTTATACCGCTTAGGCAACGTTCTCGCTCAACACCAGTTCTTGCTTATCAGTTGCTCGATGAAATGTCTCAAGTGGACAACTTTGCCAATCCTCTCGGTAGAAGAAAGTAATCAAATGGGCAATTAGGCGTGGCAATTCAGCTGATACATTGTGGAATTGCGGTCAAAGTACTGTGGTGCAAACTCCCGTTATTCCACCTGTTTACCCTTTTTGTATTTCCTTTCCCTCTTCTGTTTAAACTTTAAACTGGACTGATCGACGCTTTCGGCTAATCAAAAAGAAAAAAAAAAGAGCTAGTAACTCCATCAACTTTACTAACAATGATTATTGATTGATTAGCGAAGTCATTCTCATTCAGTCGAGCTCGTGAGTTGAATTAAGTGAGATCTTTAAGTTGAGGATCTCCCTTTCGGATAAGGCCTTCTAGATAGCCGGGATAGGTTTGGTTGACTTGGTTGTCTTGTAACTTTGGCATGCTAAGCTTCGAATGATTTCCACGTGTTACTAGGAGTAGGACATTCCTATCTGTCTATTCTATAATACATGGGGCTTCTTATGATCTTATCTCTCTTGGCTTTCTCAGTTCATAAATGATGTGGCTCTTCCAGTCTTCCCTACCTTCTCTTCAGTCTGTATGAAGATGTGAATATGAAGATCCAATTTCTCTGTGTATTTTAGCGTTTCGAGCCATAATTTCTATTCTTCTTTTTTTAATCTTAACGACTACCATATGAAGCAGTTGTTTATATTTCCATCTGTTGCAGAGTTAAAGCTAAAGTGCCATTTGGCATTATTGTCCACGGGAGGCACTGGCTCAGAAATGCTGAACTCATTATTTGTTACGTCTTTCCATTTGATGCCACGCCTTCACCATTCTGATTTTTCTGCAGGTGGAGATTGGGACTGCAATCCATGTGACCATCTCTCATGCTGTCAAGAATCCAGCAAGATGATAAGAAAACTGCTCAGGTAATTCTGATTTTTCTGCAGGTGGAGATTGGGACTGCAACCCATGTGACCATCTCTCATGCTGCCAAGAATCCAGCAAGATGACAAGAAAGCTGCTCGGGTAACTGGTATGCAATCGTCAAACTTAATTTTGTTTTGGGTTTACCCTACTTTCTCACTCTGAAAGCACACTCTCACAGGTGTGAGATATTAATTCCTTCGGCCTATCGTTATCCCTTTTCCTGGTTGCCTGTTCTTGGTGAGGTATGGTCAAATCCTTAGATGGGATCTATAGTTTAAGAACCTTAGTTTCAACTTTTGTACGATGAAATCATGGTTACAGGCTACTTTCCTTACCCAAAGATCACATCCTTCTACCTAATTAATTACTTGTCCCCGATGAGTTTTTGTTCATAAATATGCTTGATACCACTTTGATTTTTATAGACGGAAAATGTATGCAAGTCAATAACTCTTTTGAGAAAAGTATGAGCTGATACCTTTTATTTTATTTTTAATTTTCAATTTCCAATTTCTCAGTCAGGTATATCCTCAATATGTACTTATGTAGTGACCCTGTTTTCTCAATCAATTTCACTTTTCTACTATAATGCTTGTGATTGTGAAGCTTGTTTATTTTACATTCCTCTCAACCTCTGCAATATCCTCTTGCTTATTGATTTTAATGAAGCATAGAGAGTTGAATAATGTATGAGAAACATTAGAATGATTCTTAAGAAGTAAAGGATACATTTACTGGAACTGCAAATACATTATTATTCCATACAATATTTGACCATATATAGGAGGATGGAAAATCTCTCTGAAAACTGAAATTTTGCTATCCACTCAATCACATAACTGCTGGATGCTAAGTTGGTGTGATGCCTTTCTGTATCCATTATACTTTAAAGCTGAACCTTCACCATCTCAGTTTTGCCGGGAAGTACTGCAATAACATTTCTTTTAGTAAGAAAACATACACAGAGAGAGAGAGAGAGAGAGAGAGAGAGAGAGAGAGAGAGACCTTTTCAATGAGAGACAGATAGTATGGCTTGACCTTCTCAACATCAATTCGGACTTTGCTCTTACTATAAAGGTCATACTTGCTGCACATGCAATGGAAATGTTAAAAAACAATAAAATATAGTAAACCCTGTTAAAAAAAGGTGATGTTAAGAAAATTGGCTTTGGGGACTGGGGTATTACTTGAAAATTTTAAGCCACTTCAGATTCTCAACATCCTCCTCATTCATTAGGTGTTTATATGCATCACACCTATGTAAAGCTGCAAGGCAACCAGTTGCAAATGCTTTCTATTATAATAGGAACACTGATAAGAAAAAGAACATTTTTTTTTTACTTATTCTTGGGAGAATTAGAAGAACAAACAACTTCACTACTTACGGTAAAATGAATGGTATCTAATAATGAAAAGTGCAGCTGAAGGTAAAGTTGTCTTGTTCTCTTTGGCCACCTACACAGAAAACTACAGTTAGCATATATTGTCTTCTTGGGCAAAATGATTATAAGTGAACAAACTGCATTCAAGTCTTGACCTGAGTCATGCAAAGGGTTAAAATGGCATAAAGGGAGTACCAAGTACATATAGTCATCATGTCCCCAGGACATCATTACATTGTCCAGCCCGCATCCCTCTGAGTAAACTCCATACTTAGTGTTGTAGGCAGGATTGTTGTAGTCTGGGTTGTCCTTGAAATACTGTAGCAATACCACAATATTTCAGAAAAATTTATGTCAGCTAGTTGGTTGCATTTGCAACACTAAAACGCCTAAACAGATTTGCTATATGTGCATGTAAGAGTAAGGACCTTGTAATGAACGTTTGACTCATCGAAAGCACACCCAACAGGGAATGTGTCACCTGCAACACATATTCCATTTAGGTAACTTAAAGAAACGGAGATAAACAATTGTACTTGATGATAATAAGCCCATTGAGGGTAAGTGAGATGTGTTTCTTACCTACAACAGCCCATTGAGGAAGAGCCCCAAAGCTAGGATGAAGAAGAACTTTCCCTAAATCTGACATCAATACATTAGTTAATTTCAGTCCTTGGACAAGTTTACACAAAAACAGGGGAAAGAGGACTCAGGGAAGAGTTCAAATCAGCCCCCTACAAGATAGTTTCCCACAACATCCCACAGCACATCCCCGCTGTGTATTGGGAATATCTCCCGATATTATTGTGGGGGACTGATTTCAACTCCTCAGGGAATTTGATGGGGCCTGTTGAACAAGCTCCATTATGAAGCAAGAGTTTAGCCAAGAAATTCGAGTTGGGGCGTATACCATGGATAAGGCCTGTCAAGTGCAGCCAATCTTCATTAGGATAGTCCTTCCTAATAGCCTCAGCTGTCTGCAACAGGTGCTCAATCTGAGGTTCATCCAGGTCTGGATCACTCTCATCAACAAACTCGTTGAGGAGTTCACAACATTCCCATATGCTCATTTCTACCCTGTTTAATTTGCCATATTCTTCCCTCATTTTCCTTACCTGCAATACCCAGAGTTGGTAAAATGGAGTCAAAATTATGACCAAAGGTTATTACTTATTAGACTAGAAGGGAGATGGTGGCAATCGATAAATAATTTCATCAAGGCTTGCTTACAAAGCCAAAAGATTGGTTAATGTGATTCATCCGATAAAACTCCTCCACAGTCTTCTGTCTCTCACTTTCTGCATCATAATCCCTGTTGAGCATATATTATATGTCAGCTTTGTCCAAACAATTAAATATTTCATGAGGTCACTTGTTTGACTCCAACTTACAAATGTATTCCTTTTCACTTTTCTCTTTTGTTCTTATTTGTGTGTATGTGGGTGGGGAGGGTCCGGATCTACTACTAGTTAACATCGCCAGGCATATCACAGTTTTGTAATACCTGTCCTCAATACCGGATCTACTGCTAAAAAGAAATGCAAAAGGAAGAATTGGTGTTTCTTGGGGCTGCAACAGCAGGATATCAGTGTGTTGCTATTGGGCTCTTGGGGTAAGCTAAATCAATTGACCTAAGAGGCCCACTTTGTGTTTATCCAGGCCGAAACACAGTAATGGGCTTAGGAGTTGTACTGAGCTCCGAGCCCCAAGAACGGGAAGACCGAAGAACCACTTATGGACCATAAGTGGTCCAAGGTTTGGTGCACATGTTTCGAGCCGGACCACGTGTCCAAACAATTGCTAATGGTACTGAATTCCACAGAAATCAAGATCCATTTACAATAGAAATCAGCTCAGTATAAGGATTGTAAAACGAGAGACAGACCTAAATGTGTGACCAAATGAATTGGTTTCAGGCGCCACAAAACCACCATCCAAAACCAATTCATTGGCATCACTCGAGGGGATCTTCTTATTCTCTGCCTGAGCTCCTGAAGAAACAAAAACATCTCATCATTATCTATCAAATTCCTAGCAAGATTACAAAAGAGGCAAAAGGGAATGGAAAAGAGCAAGAATAGAAAAGAAGAGAGAGAGAGAGAGAGAGAGAGAGAGCACAGAAAGGATACCAAATTCAGGCTGCTCAATGATAACCGTCATTCTCTCTAGAAAAGATTAGGAAAAAAAAAAAAAAAACAAAGCCCAAGTGCACAACACAAAATGGGGTAGTGAGGGAGATGGGTTGGGATGATTGGAAAGAAGGTATTTATAAGTGGAGTAGAGTCCTTCCTTGAGAATTGGAAAGGTTCTGAGTCCTGGCTTGACAATCCTAGATCCTTTCTAACTATTGTATTACAGGAAAGGACACGGTAGGTTGTTGGCATTTGGGGACTCGAGACCAGAAAACTGCAGCTGGTAGGATGAAGCTATTAGTTGGCATATTAAACTATTAACAATACCGAGATAAGGCACAGCAGAAAAATATTTTCTTACTCTTTCCCCCGAATTCAATATTTTATATTGAAAATGTGTCCGATCTTTTTGATAGAATGACTCAGCTTTACGTGGAGGTCTCATCGTATCACGTTGTGGACGTTTTATAGTCCTGTTGACGCAAGAATACAGCAGGATGTGGGCCTATTTGACGTGGCATCGAGTCAAGACCATGACCTGTCCCAGGCCACATTTGTTTTGGTAAGTGTTTGCTATTTTCTTACGAGTGAAATGGGTCCTTAGCTGTGAGTCCTTGAGTGTAACAGGCAGGAAACAAATATTTCACGGGGAGGACCTAGCAAGGAATTGACGGCTTAGACGGTGCCACGTCATTTACTACGTGTAACAGCTACCTTAAAATATCTTGGAGAAGAGTTATGCGTGTGTCACGACCTACCAAATAATTTGGTTTCTATGTCTGATGTCTTAACCAAATTCTAAAGCCCCTTCTTTTAAGGCCTGCAAATGGTATCGGATTGTTCGCTCTGAATTCGATCCATTTATAATTGGATCAAATATGGATCCATCACTGTCCAATCTGTATAATTGATATTTAGGGTCCCTTTGATTTATAATTGGAATTGAAATCGAAGTTTGTCAATTGGTGAATGATCTATTTTCATAGTTTTTTTTTTTATTTAGACAGGAAATTGAGTGAAAATTTGAATAAGTTGAAATGCAATTTCATCCTCAAGGTAGGAAAAGAGAATGACCATTCCTTCAAATAGGAGTTTGCCATTCCCCGAGGAATGAAAATGGGATTCTGATTCCACTCAACCAAACAATTGGAATCTCTTTGAAGTAAGGCATTTATAAATTTGATCCATTTATAAGTAGATAAAATATCGATCCATCAGTTTAAAAAATGATCCAACATTATCCAATCCGATAAAATTTATTTCGATATGATAAGTTTTATAGAACAAGTTTCTATATGATTTAAGTTATAAACATATGTACTTGAAGATTTATATTGTAATTTGAATTTTATGTTTTTATTAAATTTTCATAGAACAAGTTTCATGCAAATAATTTTAGATTCATTTTGTTCATGATATACTATATAAAAGTCTTTTTTATTTGTTTTATTGATAATACATAATATATTGCTCATATTTAGTTTAATTTATTTATACTAGTATTCAAGATTTGATTATAATTCAAATTCGATATAAATCCAACGGATAAGATCTGATTTGAATTGGATTAAAAAAAAAACAAATTTGGATCTACTAACCTATTCGATTTGACCCATTTACAGCCCTACTTGCTTCATAAGTTGGAAAGAGGTGAGAAATGCCCTGTAACCTAGTTACAAAGTTAAGCTTAAGGACAGAAAAGCAACACGGGGCACAATGATGATTTGGCATAATTTTCTCATGGAAGGAGGACAAAGCTTTTCATATTTTCATAGAAATATTGGAATTAAAGAATGAAAATTTCGTTTCATAAAGTTAATCCATTTATCCATTTATGGCCACAGATATGTACTATCATGATTCAAAAACAAAACCAACCATGTTGTTGAACACCCCCTCTTCTCATATTGCTTTAAATGCCTGATTCAAAGGGGTAATACTCCCTAATTTTTAGGGTACAACTGTACAAGATGTTAACCTATCCCTAAATGTTATATTTGGAACTGATATTAAGTTAATGATGTATATCATCATATATCATATGGATTAAGTTAATTCATTTATCCATTCTTTGTATTATCTCTCTACTGTACATTAAGGGCAGATATGTCCTTTTACAACTTAATATAAATATTTCTTTTAGGGTGTCGACTGACACAAGTTGTCACACCCACCATTCGTCTGGGTTGTCTCTCTCTCTTTCTCTTTCTCAGCTTTTCGATCTAACTCTGACATGGTATCAGAGTAGGTCACGATCTGATCTGCAAGTGACTACTTCCTCATCCCTTTCTTATCTGTTATTTAGAGTTCTCCCTAACAGTATTTGGGAGACTCTTGAGTGTTATTGAACCCTATTTTTGAAGTTGCATTCAATCAGAACTCGACAGACTCTTTTCCTGGATTGCTGCACCACCAAATTTCTATTTTGGATTGGATCTCCCTCTAAAAGCATTGGATTAGGCTGAAACTTTAGATCTAGTGTCGCCCAGGGCAGATCTACTGTTTCCAATTGGTTTGGTTTGAATCGGATTTGATTTGGAAGGGTTTTGAGCCACTTCAGAGTTCAACAGATCCTTACAGTTTCCTTTTTTGGGCATTGATTGAAAGGTACTCCTTTATTCTACTGTTTTGAACACTTCTCTCTATGGTTTTCTTGCTCTTGTGATTCAATGACATCATAAAGAATGGAAATTCTCCCCATCAAGTTTAATGGTACAAATTATGCACTTCGGAAATTCAATTTCCAATTTCATGCGGAGGCAAAAGGTCTCTGGGGATATTTGGATGGATTAGTAGTTAAACTAGATGATTCAGACATCAAGGGTCTTAATCAGTGGAGAATTAATAATGCAAAAATTGCATCATGGATCTTAGGATCCATTGAAACTGACATTGCAATTTCTATGAGAGGATACATGACTGCCTTTGAGATGTATGAGTATATCGAAAAAGTATATCAACAATCAAATATCTCAAGACAGTACCAGATAGAGGTTGACATGTTCTCCTATTATCAAGGAGAAAGATAGGTCCAAGAGTACTATGTTGGGCTTATTAACCTTTGGACCGAATATGAGCTCGTTCACATGGGGAATGATCCTTCAGACTGTTGTGTGAAGTATATGAAGGAACATTTTGATAGAAAAAAGATAATGCACTTCCTAATGCATCTCAGACCTGAATTCGAAGTTGTTAGATCTAATATCCTGAGTCGATGAACACTTCCTGACTTAGATACTCTTCTTGGGGAAATTCTGAGGGCTAAAACCATATTTGCCATAGAGACTACCCTAGATGGAAGAAATGAGTCTATCATTGATATTGTCATTCTAGCAACAAAACTAAAATGGAAGAATGACTTCTCTAAAATACAGTGTTATGAATGTAAGGAGTTCGAGCATGTTGTTTCTCACTGCAAGAAAAAGAATACATGCACCTATTGTAAGCAGGTTGGCCATATTATCACTAAATGCCCTACTCGGCCTTAGAAAAGCAGTGGATCAAATCAGAAGAAAGGAAGCTACAAGGCTTATCAGACGAGTGTAGATGGATCAGATGCAACATCATCAATTACTTCTGTGACTGGGCAAAATGATTCCTCAGGTAGCATGTCTGAAGAACGAATTCGACAACTCATGTCCTTTGTTATCTCTTCAGCCTTCTCTACTATGGGCCTATTTTGTAAGTCTCCTACCTACTGTCCCTCACCGAACCATCTATGGTACATTGACTCAGGAGCCTTTAACCATATGATAGGAGCCACTCTTGGTCAGTGCCCTAAACCCCATCTCCCCAATAAACACATTGTTACTACTAATGGTGAGAAATTAGATATACTTGAATGTGATGATTTATATTTATCTACTACTAAGTCATCTCCGTTTCATTTGTCTAAAACCCTATTTGACCTAATCTTACAACCAATTTAATTTCTATTGGCCAACTTGTAGAGGAAAGTAACAATATCTCATTTACCTCTAATGGTTGCTTGATATAGGACTGACAAACTGGGGAGGTGAAGGGGAAGGGACATAGACTAGGAAGACTCTTTGCTCTAGAATTTGAGAAGAATAAAACTGTGCCTGCTTCTACTTCATGTTTGATTTTTACTACTTCTAGTTTTGAATTTGTTAATTGTAATAAAGATTGGCAGTTGTGGCATAAACGACTGGGCCATCCTTTTTCTAAGAAACTTGATCAGTTATTTTCCTTTGGTAGTTTACTTGTTTCTAATGTTTCTCTTAAAAATGTGAATAAAGACTGCATTACTTGTGGCTTATGTAAGAGTCATATTTTGCTTTTTCCTTCTCATTCTGAACATACAACAATCCCTTTTTATTTAATACATAGTGATGTTTGGTCGTCTCCAGTTGTCTCATGGATGGGTTTTAAATATTTTGTAACCTTTATTAATGACTGCACTCGTTTCACTTGGGCTTACTTTCTTCGAAGGAAATTTGAAATGTACTCCGTATTTTAGCACTTCCACACCTATGTTACCACTCAATTAGATGCCCAAATTTGTGTGCTACGGTCGAATTCAGGGGGAGAGTATATTGATGGGGATTTCCAAAACTACTTAAAACAACATGGAATTCAAACCCAAAGGTCCTGTCTAGGCAACTCACAACAAAACGTGGTTGTAGAAAGGAAAAATGGGCATATCTTGAGTGTAGTTAGAACTCTTCTACAAAATTCCCACGTACCCTCTTGGTTTTGGGTGGAGGCGGCTAGCACTGCTGTGTATCTCATAAATTGTCTTCCATCATCAATTTTGAACAACTCTCATTTTCAATCCCTCTTCCACAAATCCCCAGACTTATCCATGCTCAGAGTATTCGGATGTGCTTATTTTGTCCACCTTCCATCCCATGAACGCACAAAGTTAACTACACAAGCAGCTTTATGCGCCTTTATGGGGTATAGCTCTGAACATAAAAGGTATCTTTGCTATGACCCTTTGGTTCACCATTTTCGAATTTCTCGTAATGTAGTTTTTCTTGAAAGTGTGTCATTTTTTGAACATATTGTGAAGTTCCCAGCTCCTGTTTCCTTGATGCATAGTTTTGATTCTGCAGGTACATCAAATATTCCTTTGTCACCTCCGCAACAACTTCAAACCTACTTCAGGAAGCAACGACCTTCTTCAGTCTCCATCTCCCTTCTACTCTGCCTCCAGTTGCTGATCTGGTCACTCCAACGACCTCAATAAGTCTCAAGACCTTCCCTCTGAACCTATTGCTCCTACTTTGTTCCGTTCCTCTAGAATTTCTCGTCCACCTAACCGTTATGGTTATTCACCAGACCATAACTCCTTTTCTACCATTTTATCTACCATAGACATTCCCAGATCTTATCAGTAGGTTGTAGTAGAATCATACTGGAAAGATGTAATGGATTCTGAGATTCGAGCTCTTCTGGAGAATGACACTTGGGACTTGGTCAAAGCTCCACCTGAGACATCTCTCATAGGAAGTCGATGGGTCTATTCTGTGAAACTAAAATCTGATGGAAGCCTAGACAGATACAAAGCTAGGCTTGTTGCATAGGGCTACAAAAAGGAATATGGAATAAACTATGAGGAGACTTTTGCTCCTGTAGGTAAGATAACCACTGTATGACTTTTGATGGTTGTATCTGCAGTCAACCAATGGACAATTTATCAGATGGATGTCAAGAATGATTTTCCTCATGGGGAATTGAAAGAGGCAATTTATGTGAAGCCTTCTCCAGGATATTGTAAAGATCCACAACTTGTTTGACGTTTGAAGAAGTCACTTTATGACCTGAAGCAAGCACCTAGGGCCTGATTTGAGAAGTTCAGATCTGTCATCACTAATGCTAGCTTTATTCAGAGTTCTTTTGATTACCCCTTGTTTACTCTAAGGTGGAAGCAAGGAGTAAGATGATATACTCATTACAGGGGATGACATAGAAGGAATTTCCAGGCTACAACAGTTACTTAGTGAATCCTTCAAGATGAAGGACTTAGGGCTGTTGACATATTTCTTGGGCCTTGAAATGAGCAAAAATTCTCGATGCTACTTTGTTAATCAACAGAAGTATACGGTTGATCTGTTTAAACTAGAAAATCTTAGTGATTCTAAGATTGGTCACTCTAGTAGAACTGAACCTGAAACTCATCAAAGATGATGGGTCTCCCCTTGAAAAAATGGAGTATTTGATGGCTATTCATCAAGGAAACAGAAGGAAAATAAACCCTTATTTACATTGTTGCGGAAACCAACAATGAATAAGCCCTTCCAAAAAATGGAGTTTTTTTAAGTGCTTATTTACATTCGATGGCTATTCATCAATGTAAATTTTAAGGCTGCAACTTGAGCTGAGTTAGCATGAACCCAACTCGAAAAGGTCGGGTTGGGTTGGGTTATGTTGATATTCGGGTTAGGATTAGGGTTGAAATTTATGAATCTGACTTTACTTTGGGTTAGATTAGGTTTGACCCCTTGGGCAACCCCAACCCAATTTGAACACGATCTATATAGTACATATCATATATAAATATATGTTATATATATGGTCATACATTAATTTGTTTAGATGCATGATAGTTGTATAGTCACCACCACATACTATCATTTATTTCATTTAAGATAATAACTTCACTTAATCCTAATTGAAAATACTAAAACCTTGATAACATATTTTATGTTTTCTAAATATTTTATTCTTTATCTCCTCTCTATTGTTTGCCGCCCATATCTTGCTACCCATAAAAGATATATTATAAGTCCTCAAAATAAACTATAGTCATTTCAAACACTTTTTTTTTTCTGAATTTTGTACTTGAAGAACCAATAAAAAAATCAACAAATAAATACTAATAAAACATAAAATTAATATATAATAAAAGTTGAGTTAAGATCTAAAATTAAGAAATTCTACAAGATTTTAAGGGATGGGAAGAAGATTGGATTAGGCCCAACCCGAAATTGACTTTGGATTGAATTGGATTAGGGTTTAAAGAATTTAATTAGAATTAGGGTTAAGGGTTTAAAACTTAGGATTGAGCTAGGATTGATATCAATCCAACCTAAACCGGCCCAATTTGCAGCCCTAATAAATTTGAATGAACACCAGTTGACAGGTTCTCGTTTTTCAGCTATCATACCTTTTTTTGTACCATAGTGGAACTTAATTAAAAAGACAACTTGAGCAAAATCAACGGTGTCCTTATTTTACATTATCCTGTTGAAAAAAAAAGTCAGAGATTTACGTTTACAACCAACCTACCATATTTAATTTAAGACAATCTAGTGGAAATAAGAGGACATTAGCCGTGGATAAAGCTTACTTTTGGTCTCGACGTCAAACATGAAGAATATTATATTAAACACGATAACGTTAATCTTCTGACCCAGTTGTAAAGAAGGTAAAAAGAGTAGGACTTATAATGGTAAATTTAATTCCACATGATCCACAATATAATTTTCCAACACCTTATCTGATGATCGATGAAAATGTAGAATCTGATGGTTGACCAGCGGCGTTACGTGAAAAATCACATCTCGATCCTACAATGTCGCATAGCACATTCCTGATGTGTATTAGAAACATCTCCCAATAATAACACCATCGGATCAGAATTATTCTTAATATACTCCGGAAATGTGCTGTGAGACGTTGTGGGGTAGAGATGTAAACTCGTTACGTGAACTTGATAAATAAGTAAGAGTCGTGGTTAAGTTTGCTGGAAGACCATAAATTATATAACGTATTTGACTTAACATAATTTTTTTCATTATCATAAACTAAACAAATATCTATATAACTTGGCCCCCTAAAAGAAAATTTCTGACTCTACCATTGGATAAAGACAAACAGTTGTCTTGTTATAATATCAGATTTTATTAAAATCCACTTTGTAGCAGCGTGCATGACAAAGTAAATGCAAGCAGTTGGCGTTTTTCATCAGGGGCTGAGGTGGACGACTGTCAGGATGCTTTTATTCATCTGTCTTATTTGTCACGTGGCGTAGTTATTCGAAACTGATAGTAATCCGGACCAACAAAAAACTGTTCAACATGATTCACATGTCACTATAAAACTGGAACCCACCTGAGATGTATGGACACACATCTTGTATGTGGAGAACAGTTTTTTTGGTGGGAGGAGACCGGAGAGGTCTACAATGTCACATGCATGCATCGGAAGGATCCAGTCAAGGCTGTTAACGGGTCAGGTCTAGGGGTGTCAATTGAACTGGATTTGGTCCAATTCGATCTAGTCTAATACGAGTCCATTATAATTGGATCAGGTCCAATCCAGTTCAATGAATATTTTGGATCATTCTAGATTGGTCCAATTTAATGTCTGAACCATCCAATTTGTTCAAATTTGTTTTGATTTAGATTGGTTTCAACCCAAACCTAGTCTATTGACATTTCTATTCTTATCTTATATCAATGGACCAGATATTGGCTTAATTCAAGCCAATCCAATATAAATTTACTACGGACGGACCAGGTCTAATCCAATCTAATAAATATTTTGGACCATATTGGTCCAATCCAATATGCCTTATTGGTCCGTCCAATCCGCCCAAATTGATTTTAGACTGGATGGAGTCCAATCCAAAATCAGTCCATTGACACCCTTAGTCAGGTCTGAGTTGGAACTAGCTGGAACTGGAACTAAGCCAATATGAAATGTTGAAGACCTGGAAATGGAGTTAGACCCAATAAGGTTTATAATTTTTAGACCCAGAATTGAATCAATCGATTCTCGGGACAATTGGGGCTGACCCAATAGACCTGATTATAATAAATAAAAGAATAAATATTTATATTTAATATATATATATATATATATATTCTGAATCGATTCAGAAGTAGATAGAAGTAGTTTTGAGCTGATAGTAATCAGGACCCTATATCAAAATCTGAAACCGATCCGTTGGTTCTAATTCTCAGAACCAAAACCGGTCCAATCAATTTGGATCTACCAGGTCGAACCCGATCCATTGACAGCCCTAGATTCAGTCTTCTAGTACACTACTTGCAACTTCGTTGATACTTTCTCTGAATCTCTCAACCATTATACAAGTTCCCTATTAACATTGACAATTTAGTGCTAGAGCACGAAATGGGTCGATTGTAGGTCAAACATAACCCGGGTCCAACTCTAACAATTATACTTCAAATAGATTCCGTGTAGCAGAAAAATCTGACGGGTCCAATGCCCATGTCCATCATACACCCGGTTACCCAAAACTATGGAAATATGAAGGATTATGGATTAGCAAACTTCGAACTTTAGGCTTGAAAATTGAATTTTGATGCAATTATGTGAAGGGGCTTCTATATATCTTGTTGCATTATATATGTTTCCTATCATGCGTTGTCACGATAACTGCAGTCCTGTGATCCGATGGATTCTAAGAAATTCCAAGGCAAACAACAATCCAACACTGCCATTGGATCTCTTCTCATCCTTCTGCTTGCAATTTCCTCCTCTTGCTAATGGCATAAAAGTCAGTGTAAATTCTGGCTTATTTTTTTATCATATTTGACTGATTTATCTGTTTGTGATAGGGCTGTTCATGGGTCGGGTTGGGTCGGTTTATTGAGGCTTTTCTAACCGACCCGATCTGGTTGGCTTACCTGAAATTGAAATCGAAATCGACCCTATGTTAAGCAAAATTGACTTATTCGATTGAGTCGGGGTGGGTCGGTTTGGGTCAGTTTTGGCTTTAAGTTCAACCATGATAATAAATTGGTTGATTGGGCTTCAAAGAAGTAGCTAGCAACATCATCCAGCAAGGAAAGCACATAAATTAAGAGAAAGCAGGCCAATAACTTTGTGAAGTAGGAGCACCCCCCATGTGCCTGTGTGGTGCAAGTTTGGGTTGCAACTAGGAACTAACTACTAAGTCGCTTCGGTTTGGGTTGGTTCTGGTTTTCACACATGAAAACCGAAACCGACCCGAACCATCGGTTTATGATTTTTTACAACCCGAAACCGACCGGTGCTGAAGAAAACCTAGCCGACTCGGGTTGGTCGATTCGAGTTGGTCGGTTTGGTCAGATTGGGTCTTCTTATGAACAGCCCTAATTTGTGAGAGGTGAAATAGTAAATAAAATGGTATAGTCCAATGAAAGATATGGCCCCCCCTTATATGAGAGAGAATTAAGATAGGAGAAAGGTAATGCAAATTTTGTATCAGTTTTGAGATGTAAAATTTGTATTACCAATGTGTAAATTAGTAAGACAAAAGTATTAATTTTGTATCAAATAAGAGTGCAAATAATAATTATAAATAAATGGATGCAAAATTGAACCAAGTACAAAACTTGCATTTGATTTGGATTTGTACCACAAACAAACAGGTCCATTCAAATTTTGTATTTATATTTGGTTTTGATTGTTTGGGAACACCAAGACCATTTAAAGATTAGTGAAAAGGGAGATACTGACAGGAAAGGAAAAATCAAACAATGAGGTCGGTAATCACTCCATGTTGTGACCTTTACTTCCAAAAAAATTAATCACTTCAAATGGTATGGGACCTAAAGTAATAATATCCAACTTTTCTAACAATTTTTCGATTCAAATAAAAGATTAATCATAAAGACTTTCATTTTTTTTAATTGATGTGGGTAGGGATGGAGATGAGCCTTAAATTTTTTGAGTTTGGCTTCATAGAAAAGCATAAGGCTTGAGTCCAATTCTAGCTAAAAATATTAACTCAAATTTGGTTCGACTAAAAAGCTTACATGTTCTTAGGGGTGCAAGTTGGGCGGGCTGGGCTGGGTTTTAGTTCAACCTAGGCCCAACTCAAAGAATTGGTCCTAAAGCCCGAGCCTAGCCCAAGCCCAAATTATTCAATCCAAGTCTAGCCCGTACTAAAATTTCAGGCACTCAGGTTGGGTCTACGCCCGGGCCAGACTTGGATTAGTTAAGAGATTTTCACGTTTTAGACTTACGGGTTTTTTTTTTAATTTTTGTTGCCATAATGCTATTTGAATTAAAAGAAGTTGAAACGTCAAAGATGAAGAAAATCATTGTTTAGAAAAAGAAACTAATTAGTAATTAATGAATAATGACTAATTAATAATGGTATTGGTATTTGGCACCTAATACTAAATTAGTAATTTACTAATTAAACAACTACCATTAAGTCATTAACATACAATTCAACTGTATACACATATAAAAACCCGAGGCCAATCCAAAAAATAAAAAAAAAAACCTGCTTTTTCAAACACTGGCCCAACCCGAGGAACAAAAAATCCAACCCAACCCCTGAAAAAAAAATAGGTTGAGCCGGGCTGGGTTCGTGTTAAGCCCGCCCAAGTTGCACCCCTACATGTTCTTGCTCGGCTCAAGCTTTATAGTGAGTTATGCCTATTCGAGCTTGAGAAATCAAGCTTTTCTGGTGTTTGGTCATGAGTCATGACACGCGAGCATAAAGGGAGTGAGGATGGGGGTGGTGATTAGCCGATTAAGGAAACTAAATTTTAAAATTTTAAAATTTTAAAATTTTTAAAATTTTATTGTTTTATTTTATTTCTTATTATACATATATAAAATGAAAAAAAAAAACATACAAGATTGATTAGGCTTGTAACTTGTAAGCTTTATGAGCCGAGTTTCATACTATTAATTTGAGTTTAAATGACTCATTTAGCAACTGAACCTATATATTGGACTTAACCCGATGTCGTAGGTTCAAATCCTACAGAGCGTGATTCCGTTCTTCTTAGATTGAATTACAATGAAATAACTTCACTAATTTGAACAGCAACCCTAATTTGACCTCCGACGGATTAAAGAAAGGAGGTCAATCAAAAAAAGAGATGTTAATTAATCAAAGGTCCAACTGATCACCGCGTCTGTATTGTAAATATGCAGTTACGAATAATCCAGCCAAAGTAATAGGAATTAGACCTAACACGATTCCAAAAATTCGAATCAAGGCTCAATTTGAACCAAATCAAGTTAATCTTGCTTTCCAAAACTAAGTTCATGGATCCCGTTCTTTATATAAAGACATGGATTATTATTTATAAATTAAACCTGATTTATTCTCCTAAATTCAGACCCAAAATCATAATTGAGTAGTGGATCCCAAACAAAATAATTGGTGTGGTTACTTTACAGGATGCTCGTTAGTTATTATTCCCAGTCCCATTAAATAGAGTTGTTCATGGGCCGGGTTGGGTCGGTTTATTGAGATTTTTCTAATCGATCCAATCTGGTCGGGTTATTTGAAATTAAAACCAAAATTGATCCTATGTTAAGCAAAACCGACCTGGTCGGTTTGAATCGGGTAGGGTCGGTTTTGGCTTTAAGTTCAACCATTGTAATAAATTGGTAGATTGGGCATCAGAGAATTAGCTAACAACATCATCCAACAAGGAAAGCACATAAATTAAGAGAAAACAGGCCAATAACTTTGTGAAGCAGGAGCACCCCCCATGTGCCTGTGTGGTGCAAGTTTTGGTTGCAACTAGGAACTAACTACTAAGTCGGTTCGGTTCAGGTCGGTTTCGGTTTTCACACATAAAAACCGAAACCAACCCGAATCATCGGTTTATAATTTTTTACAACCCAAAATCAATCGGTACTGAAGAAAACCCGACCGACTCGAGTTGGATCAGTTCGGATTGATCAGTTTGGGTCTTCTTATGAACAGCCCTACCATTAAATAGCAGGAAAAATGCAAAATTATTACTTTACCCATAACACGATGTAGGTGTATTTTAATATTTACAATATACCCTTAAACAATGACAGTTTTACAAAGTAACAAATGCCAATGACGGATGTGTTGAAATAACAAATATAGTCGATGAGCATCAATATATATCAACGTTAAGCGTATGGTCATGCATGTGCTAGGTAGGGTTGTTCATGGGTCGGGTTGGGTTGGTTTACTGCGGTTTTTCCAATCGACTCGACTTAGTCGGGTTACTTGACATAGAAACTGAAACCGACCCAATCGGTTTGAGTCGGGTTGGATCGGTTTGGGTCAGTTTCGGTTCTAAGTTCATCCCTGTGATAAAATCTTGCTAATTTTAAAAACAATCATAAATTGAACATCATTTCAGCCATCTCCTATGATAAAATTTAAATGAAAAGTTAATCACAAAAGTTGTTCATTAATCACTATTCACTAATCCAAAGTTTCTTGCAACCATTCAAATGCCTAATGGGCTTTGGAACTTTATGTTTGAACTAGGAACTAAGTCGGTTCGGGTCGGGTCGGTTTCGGTTTTCTTGTGTGAAAACCGAAACCGACCCGAATCATCGGTTTAGGAATTTGCACAACCCAAAACCGACCCGTGCTGATGAAAACCCAGCCGACTCAGGTTGGATCGGTCCGGGTTGATCGATTTGGTCGGGTTGGGCCTTATTGAGCTCGCATTCTGTGCACCCGTGGGTGCACCGGACGAATGCACCCGCGAATGGGTGATTGATACATCAACCAGGCCAACGTTAACATGGTTTGATCCGGTCCACGTGGAAACGAACCGATTTGTGGGTAGAGTACCCATCAAAAAGACCCTTTTTCTTTTGATTCTTCTTCTTTTAGTTCTTTCTTCCGTTTTTCTCCACCGAACCCCACCCATACAACAGAGTAACCCTTGTCCACCGGCGGCGACGATGTATCATTCTCTTCTTTTTGGACTCTCCACTATTCTTCTTCTCTTCTTCTGCTTCTTCGACTCTTTTTCTTCGTCTTCTCCGATGGAAGCTCCGATCTAAAAGACGAACAGGGTGGCAACCACCTTCCATTCCTCTCTTTTTCTGCTGTTTTCCTTTTTGGTATTCATAGTTCTCAGTATAGAGGACGTGAGGTGAGAGGCCACGGCAAGACTTCAGGGGGGATCTGGCAATTCAAAGGGCTCAGAACTGCAACCCTGTAAACAGACATGGACATGCTACTCGTGCAAAAATCGCTTCCACCCACCATGTTACCAGTTTTTACGTCCTCTCTTTCTTCATCTTCACCAGGAAGATAGTGGAAAGTAGGGTTAATAAAAAATGCTGCAACTAGAACTATGGTGCTGCCCAAACACCTACCTGTGACCTCCTGCAAGAGAGATAGTAAACAGAGACGACTTTGCAGAGGAAAATGATGAAACGGTGATCTCCTACAAAAATCCCTCCAAGCATGGCACAATCGTTGTCTCTGATAATAACGGTTGGTGGCTTAGGTTTGTTCTTTGACCCAGGTGGTCGACCTCTCGATTTACAAACAACTTCCGCTCGTCGTTGCCAAGTGCATTCGGTGGAGGAGAGTGAACAATAACCAGTTCAACCAGCTAATGGAGAAAATTTCCATTAATTCGTGATTAACACTTGTCGATCACCCATTCGCGGGTGCACAGAATGCGTGCTCGACTAAAAGAGATATATAGTGACATAAATGAAGAATATGATTCACAAACCTTCTACCTGAGGGTTTGAATGTATCACCAAGACTAAAATGAGGGGAGGATTTAGATAAATTCCCATTATTTAACGTTTTCACTTTTCAGCAACCACAATGCCACATTGCCACTACCTTTCCGATACAACAGAAATTGTTTTATTTAAAACGGAAAAAAAAGGCCTTTGTTGTTCATCCCACTGTACCATACCACATGTTTAATGTATGGAGCTAGCTCTTTTTCCCAAGGCTCAGTTTAGAAGGAGTACAAATATAAATACATAAAAAATAATACAAAATATAAGATTTTATACTTTACATATTTGTATTTGTACTCTTTTCAAACTGAGCCTAAGGTTATGTTTGGTTTGAAGGAAAAAGCAAGGAAAGGAAGAGAAAGATAAGAAAATCCATACAAGGTTTTTAAAGGTTTTCTCACCTTTCCCTACTTTTTCTTTCAATCCAAACACAGCCTGATTAAGTGGTTTTGTAACACTATCTCTAGTTAAGATTCTGCTCCAAATAACCACTATGGATGATTTTTGAGCTAAACAATGATTTCTAAAATGAATTTTAAATCTAAACATGGTGCTCAGTTAACCACTAATTTAAATTGAATTTTAAAAGATTTAATTCACACCTTTTTTATAAATTTAAAAATGATTATTAAAATCACAAAATTCATTGTAATTCTCTCAAAATTAATATGCCAAATGCAGCCTTAAAACTTTTCTAAGGCTTTATTTAGTATCTACACAGTTTTCTTAGGTAAGAGTAAGAAATGCCTTGAAATTCGTTAAAATATTATGGGTTCTGTATACATTTTTTATTGTTATTTGGTGCAAGTTAGGCACCAGTAGGTGCCACATAGGCAAAAAAAAAAGAGGAAAAAATGTCTTCTTGGTTATAAGAAACGATCATTTTAATGTTTTTTTAAGAAGCTGCTTGAATAGAATCCCATGTATAAATGTTACTTGAAAAAAATTGAAAACCCCTATCAAATAAAGAAAAGAAAAAGTATAGATGAAGAAAAAAATGCCTACATAACACTAACCAAAAGAAATACGCGTCCACGCCCAATATAAATCAGCCTTTAGAGAGTTGATGGATAAATAAATGACGGTTCAGGCAAGTGTCAGAATTTTTAAGCTTAAAGTATAGTCAGTTTGAAATTGATGTCAATTTAGAGCAAGGTAGTGATATATAGAGTGGGCCGTGAGGGTATTTGACATTTTAAATGTTTATAGGTTTGCAATAAAATTCAAAAATCTGCATTGGGCCTGTACTTTTCCGTTTTTATTTTCAGTTTTAAGGTTTATGTTTAGAACAGTCTGATGTGCCAATTTATAAATAATTGGGGATTTGCCCAAATCGGTCACATCCTTTTTTAAATAGAGATGGAGTGCAGTCTACTTATCCCTTTCTAATATCATGAGAACAGGTTATTCAAGCACGTGGGCTTTAACGGATCTGACGCATTGCCACATCAGTGATTCGGATAGTTGTGTATCACACTTAGTATTGTTTATTAATAAGTGTTTGTTGAAAAAGTGATATAAAATGAAAGTGATATATAGTTGTGTATCAACTACCTCTTCTTTGTCCATTTTTTTGCTAAACCAGATCTTTCGTTACTAAAATGAAAGTCATATAAATTAAGCTTCCGTTTGGGAATGGTGATAGGATAATTGTTTATTAATTAGTGGTTGTTGAAAAAGTGTTTCTTTTAAATGGGGTAGTATTGGTATTTTGAAAGTTACTTGACAGGTCAAGTTAAGATGGCTAGAAATGTGATAAAGGGTGATTTGGTATGATCTAGTAAGAAGGGGTTACGTAGACATGATTTGTTCGCGAGGTGACAACTCAACCAAAGGAACCCAGCCCGCAACAATCAGAACTCGGGTATTCAATCACCTTAGCCCAAAAACCACTTCGTCGTAGAGACACCTTGAAACCCAATCCAGTTCGGGATTAAAGAACCGAAGTACCAGTTCGGAGCTAAAGAGCCGAAACGCCATGTAATCGACTCCAAAGGCCTCCCCAACGGAGACCGAATTTCTTGGGATCACGACGTGACTCATCCTAGCTCCACCTGAATTGGAGAAAAACGATAAACCTTATCAACTAACACATTGCTTTCCTTCAAAGTCAGAACAGATCTTATCTGCATAGCCCGGAGATCCCGGAGCTCTTTCGTAAGGTCCACGACTACTCCACTATATAAGGACATCAAACCCCAAGGCGAAGGTACGCATGATTATTTACTCACTAGCACTCAAGCATTCAAGTATTCAGGTCGCATTCATAGTATAGAACTGACTTAAGCATCGGAGCGACCTTGCCGGGTTAGCCACCCCTGATTCTCTGATCTATTATTTTGCAGCTCGGTCCAGCTCGCCACGCAACTAGAGTTCGGATCATCTTCCAGGTAGGAGTATCTAGATCACGCTCCATCAAAATGAAATAATTACTTTCTCAAAAATCACTTTTGAAAAAAAGTCAATTAAACTTGTAACTTATTCAAAATAGGCTTATTTTCTAAAAAAGCATTTATTCGGGCTGATTTTCCAAATACACATAAGTGCTTATATGTGTGGTCCCAGTCTAAAATAACCACTTATTCCTGTTACATGCTTAAAAATAAGCACTCCCAAAGAAACCACAACCCCATAACCTCATAAACACAAAAGTATTTTTATGTGTATTTGAAGTGGTCTCTTCTTCTTCTTCTTCTCTTTAAGGCATAACTCATGAGACCTTTGCTAATGGCCTTGAGCATTTGAAATGCCAACAAAGAGGCCTCCAATAGAGAATGTACCTCTGCAAGCGAGTCTCTGGCAAACTGAACATGATAATCCCAAAAGTTCATAGCCAAATCCTACCGGACCGATGAAGATTTTTTGCTTCCACAATAAATAAAAAATCCAAGATGGGCCAAGAATGAGTTCGATTCATCAAAACACCAGCCCACGAAACAGCTATCACCAATATTTGGCAATGCCCGAGATTCCAATAAGCCCAGAAGAAGCAAGCAATTATGGGCCAAAAACTTATGGTGGTTCTCACTTCTCACCATATTTGATGAATGACCAACCAAAGAAGTAAGCGTATTTGATATTTAATCATCCAAACTTTGAATATCAATTTATCTATGCATAGAAAAGGGTGTATTCCTTGTAAAAAGTAAGGGCAATCATTCTATCTGGTCCGGACGGCCCATCCTTTCTGGCACGCGTCGTTTTGGACTGGCTCAGGTCCAGAAAGACCAGGTTCTAGGCCTGGGCTCGGCCCATGATCACCCCCATCTCAAAGACCTTTAGCAACTCACATGTTACGACTGACTTCCAACACCCCCCCCCCCCCCCCCCCCCCCCCCCCCCCCCCCCCCCCCCCCCCCCCCCCCCCCCCCCCCCCCCGTGCATCACACTTGTCATGAAAAAACAACTCATTGTTGCCAAAAGGAAAATTCTGTGGAGGCCCTTGGCATTTATAGGGAGTGCCTATCCTTCAGGCAAAAGGGTATATTTGTCAAAAAACTGGATATTGACGGAGGTCTAATTACGAGAAATACCCTCGAGGTTACATCTTGAGTTCATGATGATGATATCTGCTGATTTTGTTTCTACTTTGTACATGCATCTGATAACATAATCAGGCATAAAGATGACGCACCAGATCGAACGAACACCTTATTCAGACAGCAGAAGCCATTCGGAGTCGGAGGGACTGCCCTGATCAAGATGATGCACCCTTCCTTTGGTGGAGAGACTCAGTTGTTTGCTGTGAGTATGTGATACTGAGGTCTCTGTCTCTTTTTCTTGTTCGTTTCATATATGTTTTCTTGCGGGTGGTGTTCCTCTTTTGTGGGCCTCATCTGGGCTCACTAGAGGGAAAGAATGGTATTGATGTAGTGTGGGGGCCATCCTCTCAAAGATGTTTGGTTGGTTGGTTTGCTCTGCTTGTCAACATTGTTCTTCTTTTATTTCTGTTTGTTGGGGTATGGGTGATACGTTTCCTCCTGGTTGCGCGTTTGATGAACGGGTGGGGCCGGCGGGGGGAGCAGTCTTTCAGGGGAAACCCGGACTATGAAAACCCTAGTTTCTATACAAAGCTGGGGATCTAATTGGAGATAGGGGTGTCAATGAACTGATTTTAGGTCGGATCCCATCCAAATCAAAATTCATTGGATATATTGATGGACCAATAAGGCATATTAAATTGGACTAGCACCACTGACTTCCATTAATTAAATTCATACATAATAAATTAATAATTTCAAATAACATAAAAACTTATACTCTTAAAATCTACAAGGAAAAAATAGTGCTTTTATGTAGGTGGTGGTAAGAAATTAAACTATTTTAGGTCAAATGGACTAACTCATGACATAATTAAATAATTCAAAATTTCAAAAATATATAAAATGTAAAAGAAATATAGAAATTAAAGAAAATATTAGGAACATTTTTAATATCATATATTCGACATATTAAACGATAATTATTATGATAAATAGGAAATAATTTTATTAATGATGGAAATGGAATAAAAATTTTAAAATCGGTTGGAAATAAACTATTTTCCTATTCTCTTTCACTAAATCTCATATCTAAGTTATATTCTCTCATTAAATCCTATATTTGAGATATATTTTTCTCATCATTGAATTCTACTAATTAAATCCACAACATTAGTTTTAATAGTATAAAAATAAATATTTTGAAAAGTAATTTAAAAACAAAACCATTTTTTCCTTCCAGTGATGAATAAGTAATTCAACCATTTGGGGTTAAATGGGTTAATTGACAATGCCATAATTTAATAATAAATAAATAAAATATAAAATATAAAAAAATAAAAATAATTGGACATATCTCTAATATTGTATATTCATTATACTAAACAAATTAAATATAAAAAATAAAAAATATTTTTATTAATGATGAAAATGGAATATCAAATCTAAAATCAACCTAAAAATGACATTATATCATATATATAATCCTACTTACGTTGGACTTTCTGGGTTAGCTATGTATATTTTATCTACATTTAGAAAAGAACTTGAAGCTACTGAATTTTCTAAATAGGAAAAAGGTGAAAAATATGGGAAACAGACCCACGGGTTGAAA
The DNA here is from genome assembly GCF_055504915.1 of Nelumbo nucifera. Classification (NCBI taxonomy): domain Eukaryota; kingdom Viridiplantae; phylum Streptophyta; class Magnoliopsida; order Proteales; family Nelumbonaceae; genus Nelumbo; species Nelumbo nucifera. The sequence goes on along the minus strand of NC_142654.1, from coordinate 6,085,086 downwards.
TGTCCAAGGGTGCACTTTACCCGGTTTAAGCACTTCCTTAGGCTACATTTAGTTGTTATTTGTATTGAAACAAAACTATTATAATGCAAATGATTTTAGGTGCAAATTCTGATTATTTTTTTTTTAATTTACTTTATTTTGTTTGATTACAGCATAAATGAAGTATAAAATTAAACTAAAATTTGCATTCTTTTCATTTACACACCCATGCATTTGTGCTAGTGCAAATACAATTACACTACAAACAAACACAACCTTAAAGAGCCTGCAGTTCACTGATGATGAAATAAATGCCTCCAAGTAATACTTGTTCTTAAACACTTGCTGGTAGTATACTACTCCCCCTTCTCCTGATCTAATTTTATTGCCCCCGCTGTTCAAGTAGTGCTACATAGGCTTGTTCACAATTAGACCTGTTGATGGGCCGGGTAGCCCAAGGGCTGGCCCGGCCTGGCCCAGTCCATTATTAAGTCGGGCTTGGTTATAATTTTAGGTCCACGGTCTCAGTCTCAGGGTCGGGCCTAAAGCACCGGGCCCAACATTTTTATTGGCCGGGCTCGGGCTTTCATAAAAAAGCCCAGCCCAAGCCCAAGCCCAAGCCCAACTTGATACTATATATTAAATAATAAAAATATATTCTATTTAATATATATATATATATGCAATATTTTTCTTTTTTCTTCTTCTCTTGTTTTTTCATGTAATAGTGAGATGTTTATTACTTTTGAGTTTTGAAGGTTTTAAATATAAATAAAACACTTTTTTATTGAATAAAAAAGAAAAAAATTTCTGTTTTCAAACTTCTGGTTGGGCTCGGGCTTGAGCCTGGACTTTAATCTTATATGAGGGCTGGGCTCAAACTCAAGACTTAGGCCCGATGGTCAGGCCGGGCTCGGGCTCGGGCTCGGGCCTAAATATATTCTATTGATACATATATAAAACCCGAACCGAACCGAACCCCACCCAGCCCATGAACAGGTCTGTTCACAATACAGACTTCGTGTTTTATTTCTTTCTATGTTTTTATCTAATTTTGGTGATACGCTTGAATCTCCCTCAGGGGCTGTTTGAATAATGCACCACATGAATAACCCCCTCTCCAAAGTCAATAATAGTGGGAATTAAATCCATGTCGCCACAAACTAACTAACGTACCAATTGAATTGAACCAAGCTCACATCGTCTGCATGTCTGCATCCAGGATGCAGAAAATTTTCTGCATCCACGAATGAGTATTGACCACGTCATTTGTATATTTTAAGACTAACGTAATCCAGAAAAGAAAAAAAGTTAACAGCGTATGAACTTCAAATAATTTTATACTAGTGAATGATTTCGTACTAAGTAGAAAAGTTAATTTTATATATATATATATAAACATTAATAATTTTTATTACCATTTTTTATTATTATTTATAAAATACCATTTTTTAAGACACTCATATAGTCTACGGGTCCACATAAATTGACCCTTATGTGTCAAAACAGTAAAATTATATAGGTCATTAAATTCAACTTGAACCATTTGTTACTTTAATTTAACCATTATTATTATTATTATTATTATTATTAATTTTAATATTTAATTTATTTTTTTTGTTATATATTAATAATATTAACTAAATTTTTAATTATTTAAATATTTACTTAAAATATTTTTTTCCAACCGACTATAATTATTATATAATAGATTTGTTAATTCATATTTTGCATTTAGGAATAAACATTAATGATTTGGCTTAACAATTTTAATGGCTGCTAATAAACATTAATGATTGTTATTTTGTTTTTTATTATGGGGCATGCTTTGAATAAACATTCGGTAATTATTATGGGGCATGCTTTGAATAAACATTAATGATTGTTATTTTGTTTTTTATTATTTACTTAATTAAGTACTTAATTATTATTATTATTATTAATTATTTTTATAAATAATTGATTGTTATTATTATTTACTTAATTCAGTACTTTTAGCAAGTAATTATTTGATTTAATTTGAATTATTTCATTTTTTAATTATTTATAATAGACATTTAGGGTAGTCTATTTATTTGATTTAGGAGACTTACCATGTTTTATCTAGACAATGACCTTATACTAAGTAAGGGGCAACTACAATATCTTTTAATTTGAATTTTACTATTTAACAATAAAAAAATCAATGTCCTATATTGAGCAACTCACCCCCAAAAATGTATCAATAACTTTGAAATCATTAATCTATTTATAAAATAGTAAACTTATATAGATGTTTATAACAATATCACCAATATAAATATTTCTTAATATTTAGGGACATATGAATGGATAAAAAACATTTAAATGACATCCATTGAAAGTGGGAGATTCCCACTTCTCACAACTTTGCATGGTGGTAGTCTCCACTCCTCATGTTAGTGGACTCTTTTCTTAAACTACCACTAATCAGAATTTGACATGAGTGCATTTTGTTTAAATATTTGAAATAACATGTGCTTGAATGTAAATGAGCCATATGTCTGGCCATAGGGGGCTTTAGCCTGAAATCATTACTTTATATATATATATATATATATATATATATATATATATATATATATATATATATATATTAGATCAGTGATATTAAAGTATTATTATTATTATTAATTTATTTTTATTTTTATTAAGTAATTAATTTGTTATAAATATGTTTTTTAGTTAAATCACAAAATAATATTTGCTTTTATAATTCTTTAAGTTTAAGAACATTGAATAATATAAAGTTTTATAATTTAACTTTCACTAAATGAAGTATTTATTGGAGAATAATAATAGAATTAATTATAATGATAGTATTAATTATAATTACTTGTAATAATAATAATAATAATAATAATAAGTAGCACTAATTATATATTTATAAAATAATTAATATGAATTAATATTAATATAAATTGATTATATCCCAATCAATAATTAATATTATTAAAATAATTATTAATTATCATTAATTAATTAACATTCTGAAGTAATAATTATCATCATTAGTATTAGTAATAATTAATTATAATTATTGATAATAATAACATATATATATATATTAACTAATATAATATTATTAATTATAATTACTTATAATATTATAATTAATTATTTCATATAATGTATGAATTATAATTTCTAATAATAAGTTTATTATAAATATTTAACATTAAATATTTATTTTCAAAATAATTAATATCTGTTAATATAAATATAAAATGATTATTTCCGAATTATATATTAATTACCATTATGAAAATATTTATTAATTATCATTAATTAATCATCATTTCAAATTAATAATGAGCAATATTGTGAGTAATTATTATAAGAAATAATTTTTAATAATTAATTATTATCAGTGAGTAATTATTTTTAGTAATTAATAGCTAGAATTAATTAATTAGAAGTAGTTAATAGTAATTAATTAATAATTAGCAATAATTATTATTAGTAATTAACAGTTGTAATTAATTAATTCGAATTAATTAAGAGTAATTATTATTAGTAATTGATAGTTTCAATTAATTAATTAGTTTAGTAGTTAACATTAATTAATAACACAATTTCCTTTTTCTTAGGAAAGGATCCAAAGTGGGAGCTGCCCACTTTTCACAACTTTGCATGGTGGTAGGCTTCATTCTCCATGTGAGTGGGCTCTTTTATTAAACTACCAGTAATAAAAAATTGACACATGTCTAGTTGGTTCTGTTCTTGAACTACCACTAAATACATTTTGTTTAAATCTTTGAAATAACATGTGTCTGAATGTAAATGAACCACATGTCTGACTGTAGAGAGGGCTTTGGCCTAAAATCATTACTTTAATATATATATATATATATATATATATATATATATATATTAGATTTGTTAAAAGTTAAAACCCGCCCGATCCCTTATTTTGTAAGGACGAGAGGCCTCTTCCCCTTTCTTTTTCTCGCTTTCTCCTGGTCTCCCATCCTCTGCTCTCCCCTGTCACGAGCTGCCATCGTCCACCACTGACAGTTGTGCTTCTCTCTCTCTCTCTCTTCCTCCAAATCGACAACCCAACACTCCGACTGGCGCTGCCACTGCAATCTTTGACACCCCTACAACTATAGGGTACAAAAAACAAGTTACCACTGTCCACCTGTGATGGTTGCGCCACCGGACTCTCTCTCCAAGCACCAAATCGTTCCCCACCTCTCATTTTTCTGCAACTGCATCTGCCACTGCAACCATGGAGCACTGCCACTGTCAGTTCTTCCGCTAGAGTTCAATTTCTAGTTGTTGTTCTCACAATGTCATTCTTCACTGCTTCGGTCTTTGATTGACTTGCAGTTGCAATCGCGGAGGAAGGATGATGGAGTGAAAATAGCAACTGGAGAAGGAACGATTGTCTCTGATGGATATAAATAAGTCAATGATTTGTAGACATTTGCTCTCCCTAATCAAAGAGTGCAAACACTGGTGCATGGCATAATGGTTTTGCATTTATAGTTTTCGCAGCCACTTGCAATTTAATATGATGCATTGGTGCTTGCCACTAGAAATCAGGAATGAATTCAAGAAGTAAGGTTTATTGTGCTTGAAATTGGTACAATTTACATAATGAGAATTTAACCAACATTTTTACAACAACCTACAGATGAATTATAGAACTTTTACAAGTTAAACTATACAATGAAAAGAGCAGCCCTTGTATAGTAAAGCCCTTGGGGATGAATTCAAATCATCTCCCCACTACATCCCAGAGTACACCTCCTGCCGTGTATCGAGAACATCTCCCAATGATAATTTCAAAAATGATAATGTCATCATCAGGACATATTTCCAATATAAGATTTATGGGGATGTGCTGCGAGATGTTGTGGGGAGCAATCTTGTGAGGGGCTGATTTGGTCTTCTTGGGGATGAGACTGTGCCAAGCATTTGCTATCTCATTTGCCAATTGAACTAATGTTTTCTATTCCTGGAAACTTACAATTTCTTCACTCATTAGCCGTACAATTGCCTCAAATCTTTTGATCACTTCCTCACCCTCTGCCTTCAACTACATCAGAAAGTCGATATCAACCAAATAGAATAAAGTCTTGAGCTGTTGCACTAGGGAATATATGTTGCGTACACATTATAAACTGAAAGTTTACCTCCCTATATTCAATCTCATCTTCTCCAACCTTATCTAATTGTGTTAGCATCAGTTTATCACCGTAAACAAATTAATAGATATTAATGTCGGCACTCAACAGGGGTAGCATCAGTTTGCCTCCCTATTGGTTCTAGTTATAAATAATGGTAGCTAAGATTGATGACCACCCAAGGTAGAAAAATCAGAGCCTATCATCAAGTAACACACGTTGCTATAGTACATTGTAGAACGGACTTTGGTTCGCAGAAGGAAATTCTTGGCTTCCATAAAGGCAGTGGTTATAGGGGTGTCGGTGGTTCCAGTGGCGGCGCCATTCCGAGTGTTGGGTTGCCGATTTGGAGGAGAGAAGAAACAGAAAAGAGGAAGAGGGAGGAGGTAGAGAGAGAGAAAGAGAGTGACGGAGAGACAGAGAGTACAGGTTGAGAGACTGGGTGGGTGTTTAAAATTTTTACAATTATTATAATATTCAAAAGTCAGAAACACCCATTAAAAGTTTATGAGATTGAACTCCCATACGTTTTGTGGCATGGTGAACTGTTATTGGTTGATGCAGAAGAATATATTGACCCACTAATCCACCATGATCCATCACCAATCCTTGTTAAAGGGTCATAACCCATCTTAACCCTAACCCACCCATATTGATCCATTTGAACCATCGATATTGACCCTTAACCACCCTCACCCATACTAACCCACCTACCTTACCGAAAATAATAAATTTTGAGAGAATAACCACCTGCCATGTGACAAAAATGAGTCTGATAAACCTGTATACCCGAAAATGCAAAAATTGTAGATAAATGCAGAAAACAGTAGAAAATTGCAGAAAATTTAAAAAATACCCAAATTTGTAGAAAATACAAAAAATAACTAAAAAACTATAGAAAATTCAGAACTTTTGCAGAAAAAATCAGAAAATACCAGAAAATACCAAAAAAAAAAAACAGAAAATGCATGCACAACTTTTATAAAAGTTCTTTCGCAAAAGTACTTTTATGAAAGTAGTTTTACAAAAGTAATTCTATAAAAGTGTTTTCATAAAAGTACTTTCATAAAAGCGCTTTCATAAAAGTACTTTTATAAAAGCTTTTGTGTAAATGTACTTTTGTAAAAGTGTTTTTGTGTAAAAGTACTTCTATAAAATTGATTTTGTGCTTTTATAAAAGTACTTTAGTAAAAGTGCTTTCATAAAAGTACTTTTATAAAGTTCTTCTACGTAAAAGTTCTTTTTTGTAAAAGTACTTTTATAAAAGAAATTTCGTAAAAGTCCTTTTCATAAAATTACTTTTGTAAAAAATTGCATATGAACATGAAAATTAATAGTCTATTTTATTTTACTTTTAATCTCAAAATGAAAAGTGGCATGGTGGTTTAGAAGTGTAATGAGATGTGGGCACATTAGGAAGCATGAGTTTGAATCACTACAACTTTGATTTTTTGAAAATTGACTTTGACCTAACCCATCTTGACCTACGTGACCCAACCCATCTTGACCCTAATGGCTACCCTCAACCCAACCCACCCTGACCCTAATGGGTTACGCAACCCATATTGACCCACCAATAAATTGAGTGGGTATGGGTGGGTTTCAAGGTGGATGGGTCAAGTGGGTTGAGAACCTTGAGGTCAAGATTGCGGGCCCTAAGCTCAACTGAACCACCCCTTCGTTGGCTGCTAGATTTCAGATTTGGTCCATGAACATTTGACACCATTTCATGTCAGGGTTGTAAATCGGACTCGTTAAAATTCTAAGAAAAACTAGACCCGAGCCTGGACCATGAATAAGTCAAGTGCGGCACATATGAAATGACAAGAAAAAGCGTGCAAGCCTTATGTTCTGCATTCCAAAGATGGGGTACATTGGAATTGTAGACCATGAAGGGTGGAGCCTATGAAGAGGAGTGGTCCATGAAGATGAAGACATAGAATTTTGGCATTCCTCACTCACTAAGTCACTATTCAGTACCTTTGTATAAAGATGGAACCATTGAAGAGAGTGGCCCATCTGTTGGAAACTTTCAAGTATGAAATTCACACGCACATTAAAAAAACCACAGAAATCAATTAAAAAAAAAAACTCCTTGTCAATTCCCTAAACTACTACTCATTTGCCACCTGCCATCTGCAAATGGAGGAGGAGACAAATGAATAACAGTCCAGCGCGGTTCATTGCACGAGAAGATTTGAAATCGAGAAATTCATTGATTTATGATCATTTTCATGTCAAACACAGATGTTCAATCCTATGTGATCTTATTCCCCCTCCTAGGACATAGCCTTGTGACCTGGAGGCAGCCTATAACGCACCAAGAAAATTAACAATAATTTAAATCAAAGCTGTAAGATCTCTCTCACTCTAATGATCTTATGATTCTCTAAGGTTTTGTCTTAACCCATTTGGAATCATGAAGCAGTGCTATGATAGATGAGAAAGAGAGAGAGAGAAAGAGGAAAGCAAAACATGAGATAGGCATTTGTAGAGTGGTTTGAATTTTATTTCCTTTCTATGTGACATTGTTGGTTGGAATAAATAGGCAATAGATTAGTCTAAAGTGACAAGTACAAAATGTCCCATTTATATCTTCTAGTCTCCATTTGAAATAAATGAAACAAAGAAGAGATTGGTAATAGAAGGCACAATGCATGTGAACGAATAAATATCACCAATAAATGACCAAGGATAAAACCTTACTTCGCTATTATTACCCCTGCTACTGCTTGTAGTAATTTCTCATCGTAACCAGGGCATCTTAATAAATGGAGGAAACAAGCTCTTGTTGCATAGTTTGCAAGGCGGGCCCTTGGTGAAAAACCTAAAAAGCCCTTATATATATATATATGCTTTCATCCGATTAAAAGCTGACTTCCCGGTGAAATTAGTTTCTTGTTTTAGTAGCTTCTTCAAGGTGGCTCAATAGTTCAATCAAAACTCAAATTAGGATTCGTTAATGGGTCAGGTCTACACTATAGAACTATATAGGTTCTGGTAATGGGTTTTTGTCCTAAATAATAATTGCGTCAGTTCTGATGCTTGTTCAGACGTGAACCAATTATGTAAACAATAAGTAAATGTTTCTTAGTTTTTCTATAAATTTTAATATATATTATATTTAAAAGGGGAAATTTGATAATAACATATAAGATAAATTTTAGTTAAAAAAAAACTTGATTTATTAACACATAAATACCTGATTATCCCAATTATTAATGGGGGACACTTCTGGGTATATGATTTTTCCCGATTTAATTGATTCGGGACTGGGCCCTAGCACCTGTTTGGGAGCAATCCAGATTTCCTACTCACTTTTTGTACCCACACTCTATATGCCGTTATTTGCAGCCACACCACACATCTCATAGTACAAGATGGGGATGTGTGGCTGCAATTCACGGCAGGTAGAGAGTAGCGGGCAGGGAGTCCAGTTTGAAGGCAGTTTAGTTGCAGCAGCTTCTGGTTTTTTTAAATGAGCCCCAAAAGGGTAGTGCTCTGTTTGGTGAAAAATCTAGAGAGCATAGACCGACTGTCTGCTTGAGCCTCTTTGAATAAGTTATCTGGAGCACTTCAGAGCAACTGACCAGCTTAGCTGAAAACGGGCCCTTATATTGGAAGCTCGGAAGGAACATATAGAAAGTAAAGCCATGTTTGGTTCAATTCCATTTCTTTCTCATTCTTATCCAAGATGAAATTCTAAAACGGAAAAGAATGGGTAAGAATAGGTAAAATGAGAAAATATTGCTATGAACCAAACACTTTTTTTCCTAAAACTAAATTCTTTTCAAACTGACAAGGGTCCTATGTTGCTCATTTTCATTATTAAAAAAAATGTGTCGATATTCACGAATTGCTAGCCTATGTCTCCAATAGTCAAAGTTTACCGATTGGCATAGATGTTTTGTAAAAGTACTTTCACAAAAATGTTTTTATAAAAGTACTTTCGTAAAAGTGCTTTTAGAAAAGTACTTTCGTAAAAGCACTTTCATAAAAGTGTTTGCATAAAAGTACTTTTGTAAAAGTTCTTTTATAAGAGTACTTTCATATAAGTGCTTTTATAAAAGTACTTTCATAAAAGTGTTTTTATAGAAGTTCTTTCGTAAAAGTGCTTTAGTAAAGTACTTTTATAAAAGTACTTCCGTAAAAGTTCTTTTGTAAAAGTACTTTCGTAAAAGTGCTTTAGTAAAGTATTTTTATAAGTCCTTCTGTAAAAGTGCTTCTGTAAAAGTACTTTCGCAAAAGTGCTTTCATAAAAGTACTTCCATAAAAGTGCTTTCATGTAAAAGTACTTTTACAAAAGTTTTGTAAAAGTGTTTTTGCAAAATTAAACATCCATGGCAATAGTTTTATAGGTAGAGTTTCTTCAAAGAATGAAATGAGCAAAGATGGGGCAGGATTATTTTTCATGCTACAGGTTAGTCAACTTTTGTGCTATGGGTTGATTTTTCATTCTAAAAAGAATGTGGCCTATAGCAAGAATTTTGTAATCAAACACTCTAATGTTAATATGGGCCTTGAAAATCTTCAAACAAATGTATGAATGAATGTCTAAAGATGGAATTCTGCAACAAGAAGACTTTGTACCAGGCGTCTTGATAATCCCAGTAGTTGAATATCTTGGGTCTTCTATCAATAGGCTTAGTGATGAATTTTGGCTTGCTAGCGTCACCCCAAGCAAATAAAGATATGAACTTGACTATTACTAGCTTGGAATAAGCTAGTTCGGATTTATTTGGATCCCTGAAATAATATGTAGCAGACAATCATCACCGAATCTTTTATAGGGCAATTAAAAGATCTCAGGCAGAGAGCTCCAAACCTCCTAGAGTATAGGACTAGAATGATATCTCCATCAAATTGGGAAAAGGGAGAAACTTCAAGATCCTCTAAAAATAAGAAAAAGAACGATCTATCAAATTCCCGCTTAGTAAATTTTATAGGAGAAGAGTCAAATGATGAATCAGTGGCACAGGATAAATCTATAAAAAACTTGGAGATAAACTCCCTCAGTGAATTTTATGGAAGAAGAATCAAATGATGAATCAATGGCAGAGGATGAATCTATAAAAAACTTGGATATAAATTTCCTCAGTGTGATAATTGTTCCACCAGCCTTTTAATTGCTCTATAAAGGATTCGGTGATGACTGTTGCTATCACATTTTCATCGTTACCAGCCAATTTACTAGCACATGCATACATAGTCATATGTGCTATCATATCATGGATATGGTATTCAGATTTTCTATTTAAATTCCATTCGTAGAATGTGTTCCAGTTACATCCAACTTGGAGTTTCATTGGCTCTTCGAATAAAAGATCAACTGGGGTATGCCTATGGTAATAATGCTTTTTACTATGATAGGAGAGTTTATTTATCTCTAAATTTTTTTATAGATTTATCCTCTGCTACTGATTCATCATTTGATTATTCTCCCATAAAATTCACTAAGCGGGAATCTGATAAATTGTCCTCTTTTTTATTTTTAGAGGATCTTGAAGTTTCTCCATTTTCCCAATTTGATGGGGATATCAGTTTGGCAAATAATTCTTGATAACTTACATTTGACAAGTCTAGTGGGGTTGTTTTTATTTTCATGTTTTCTGGGAAACTTGACATTACTGTCATTGGTTTTTCTTTTTTAATTATGGCTCTAGATTTAGAAATTTCTAGTGAGCTTAATAACGATTATATCCTATTAGTTTGTTTTCCTAAAACATTTAGGCATATATTTGTATAATTATTTTGTTCTATAATTTGAGAACAATGTTCTATAGAGATCTTTTCAGACTCTTTTACTATCATCGAATTTTTTATTGGGTTAGCTATGAACTCATCTTTTCCTATTTTTACTGCTTCCAAAAGTGGATGTATTGATTCCACAGTTTTTCCACTTGCTGCTATCTTCCATGCTTTAGACAATTTTTCAGTAACACACAAATCTAAATCTTCAGAATGAGGCTTTATTTTCTTGAACTGTTTTTGTTTTGCAAACCATTTACAAAATGGGATATTCTCTTTTAATTATTTCATATCATCGTACCATAACTCTTTGATATGACCTCTCTCTTCTCTAGAGAATTTTCCAAAAAACCATTTCTTCTTTAAGGGTTGTGCATTGAAGTTTTACCTAATAAGGTCTTTGTCTATTTGAAAATCTTCTATTTCCAACATGTTAATTTCAAAGTTTGCCTCTGGTGGTTCATGGGATTTAACTGACAGATTTTCCCTTTGAGCTGTATGATAGTCCGAAGAAGAGTTATTCATTATTGGTGTTTCATATGTGGCATAAATGATGCTTGGAGGAGGACGTGTTAAATCCACCGATCTTCTGGATCTTGTATCCATCGATTCGGCGTACGAGGGCCGTGAGGATGTCGAGGCTCTTTTAAACCTTAATTCTACCGTTCCATCTTGTTCACTAAATATGGATGCTAATTCAGTAGATTCAATAGGACTGGGAGGTTCTACTTTAGTAAGTGACCAACTTTCTGGCAATTTTACTTCATTCCAAGTGATTTGCCTAGGAATTGTAACATTATTCCTAGCATTGGTTTGGAATAGGGTAGTCATTCCCCTAATTCCTGTTATCCTGGTATTAGGACAAATAGTATTTGTGGTCTTAAAGTAGACTCTATATACTAACACTATATTCTCTAATCCTGGTTTCATGTCGAAACCTTGGGTTTGAATCCTAAAGGTTAAGGCTTCATGAATCCCTGGATCTATTAATGACATGGAAAAGTTTGGGAAGGCATTGAAGTAAATTGGCCCTTGGTGAAGAATACCTTCTATCACCCCTAATAAGGAGTCACTAAATCTATTATGTTTGGAATCTGTCAAACAGGCTAAAACGGTTGTTTGTAATCCCGTTCTGGTTATGGTTTAATGGCTATTTGTATTAAGCCAAAGTGTATGAAATTACAGTGAGACTTCCTTTTGTAAGTTTATATTACCTTTTTATCCACAAGAGAAAAGCTCTCTGCTTCATTTCCTAGGGCTCTTGTTCTTTGTACAGTCCTAATGTTTAGGTCTATTTTTAGACTAAACATTCCTCTTTTGTATATTTCAGAAGGTGCAATCGTTGGGGGGTCAGAGGTCAATGACTCTAATACCAATCTAGTGTAGGTAGTGAACAATATTATGAACAATGAATAGTAAAGGATGGATATGGAGTTGTTGAAAATAGGAACATTCACACGAGTATATTATGCAGAAAACTTTGAAAATAATGATTAAAAATTGAAACTTAATATAATGAAAACAGAAATTGAAATATTCTTTAATTGATACTTACAGAGATATAGAACAAATAGGTAGATTCTTAACAACATACAATCTTACAAAATTACAAAGCTCACCAATAGCACACTTTTATGATCACTCAGAAAGAAAAACACTCAAACTATTATAAAGCACTTAGAACTTGGAGACTCCTGCATTTCAGAAAATTTTTTGCACACCCTTAACTAAGAGAAGAGCTCCTTATATAGAGGTTGACAAGACTTCTAGAGAGAGACAGTCTGGAGTCACTTTATTCAATCTTATCTCTAAGGCCTTTATAATTGAGATGCCTTTTGACTTTTCTTATTGTGCATCTTAATTATTGAGATGATAACTTATCTCTATCTTGTCCTATTAGGAACAACTGTCAAAACTTTTACTGTTTCGGATGAGATGGAATCTTCAAATAGTGTCTTGTGCTTGGTGCGGGCTGAGAGAACGGACACTTTCAGTCTTGAGGCCTTTCGAGATTTCTTTGCTTTTTTTTCTTTCATCTTTTCGGCCATTCGAAGGGACATTTCTTCGAGCTCCAGTGGGTCTAGATCTAGAAACTTACTTCGAAGCTTGTCTATGTAGGATTCAATGATAGACTGAAAAATATCGTTTTCTTCTGAGGTGGGTTTGAAAATTTCTGTAAGATCAAATTTATCCCACCACTTTATTTCAATTTTTCTTTCAATAACTGGAGGCATTCAGATGATAACTCCATATTAAGAAAATGAGACCCGGAACAATAAACCAAAATACTTTTTATCCTATTTTCCATGGTTGAAATGTATACATACAATAAACCATTCAGTCGTGGGAATGCTGTAAGTCAATATCAATAATGTGCACGTGGCAAGTTCACTCCCGGTATGGATTTACTGGCTCTTTAGCCTACACCCTAGCTTTTACCTATTTGCATTGTTTGTTAATACTAACATGGCTTTGCTACCTAAAGGGAGACAACCTTGGACAGCACTCCTTGTGAATATCTTTCATAATTTCATTCATTTTAAAAAGGAAGATAAGAACTAGACTGGTTTTTGAGCCCATGCTTGTCCATTGCTACACGACAAGATCTTGCTTTCTTTCCATTCCATTTTTTCATGGGCTGAGAATCTAATGCCCATACTACTATTATTGGAAGCCAGACACATCGTTTTGATATTATCCTGTCCACTGTAACCTCAACAGGAATCTAATGTATAGGACTTAATGCACTTGGGCTGATCTAGACCCATGGCTCACCAAATAGGGTTAGGTGAATTGAGGTTCGAGCTGGCATTATGGCCACAAACAAGGTAAGCGGAGTAGATATTTGTTAGCTCGGTTTTGGGTAACAATTTTTTCTTGGGGTGGGGAGAGTAGATAGTATTGATGTTGGGTCGTTTAGACCAACACAGAATCCAAAACCTAAGGCCCACAGCTTGACGTTCCCACTTACGTGGACCTCCTCCCCCTGTAAGGCAAGGAATTCTGTCACCACCGCCTGAATTTAGGGAATTTAACTTTGTGATGAATTATCTCAGAGAAAGACTTTCAAACGTCAAAATTACCATTTGAATACCTATTAATTGGATTCTCTTTGACTCTCTCTCTCTAGATATAAGATGACTCTTTGTCTCTCAACATCACCTATTCTATCTTTTAGTCTCTTTATTCACTTCTGCGTCCTTGAAATGGGGGTGTCGATAAGGATGTCAAAAGGTTGGGTATCAGCAGAGTGAGGGTAGGTCCGGTCTCGACCTGATTTAAAAAAGCATACAAAACCCAAACCCTACCCCTATTACTTATTGATTTTTTTTTTAAGGTCTTATTGGCTTTATTGGGTCTGGACCGGAAAAAAGTTTGATTATTAATGATAGATGTTTAGCTTGATAAGTTGGCAATAGACCTATTAAGTGCTAATTCTCTCTCTCTCTGTATCCGTCCATCTATCTATCTCTACAAGCAAGAGAACAATGTTTCACATCAAAATGAATATAAAAGTGAAGTTTGAAGTTACAATCATGGTTTTTAAAAACGAACCGGTCAGGGGTTTGGTAATCGGTTCGAATGGTCTGATCATTCGACTTGAACGGTTGGTCCATTCTAACGAAAAAAATAAAAAAATTAAAGAATTGAAAAACGGTCAAAATCGTTTGAACGGTTTGAATAGTTCGAATGATTAATCGGTCGGTTCAACGGTTTGTTGACCAAAATCAACGATTTTGGAGAAAAAATGGTTTTGAAAGAAAATAAAATCGGTCATGTGACCAATTCCCGATTTTTCGGTCCGACCATCCAGTCCGGTCCAATTTTGAAAACAGTGGTTACAATAATGATAAGGTGCCAATAGAAACCACAAAAACCGGTTCACTTTTGCCTTGATTTTGAGAGATCACTTTGGCTTAGATTCCTGTTCTAGTATATCTTCATACCAAACAATTAGATGATCCAAGTTAAAGAACAAAATATAACCATGAACATGAGCCAAAGTGAACTCCACTAACTCCTTCCCCTATCAGGTTCCTTAAATTCTATTCAATGGAGATCATCAAACCATTTGGTCTCCTTATGGATAAAATTAACTTCACCAAAAGGAATAGAACTCTAGGGTGTGGGACAGTAATACTGAGACTGCTGCTTAGAGCAGAACTTGCCACTTATTTGCCTGCTTATGTGATCAATACCTGCCACCATTGGAAGCCCGTTTCAATGATTAATGGCATATTATCATACAACTTTGTCACAGAGAAGCAGGTAGAGAAGAACTTCTAGTCATCCTTGTTCTTGGAAATTTTCAATTTCGGAGAATATCTTGTGATTGTTGGATTTTTTCTAATATAAATAGAACAAGTATTGCTCTTTACTCTAACCTTAGGGTAGAGATTTCATCTGGGCACTCTTGTCTAAGATGTGTTAACTGTTTAGCAAAGCAATTAACCGTTATTCTCTAAGATTTATATTAGAAAAGCAAACTGGTATAGTTTATGTTTTAAATTGATTTTTATTTGACTCGTGACAAATTTTATAATCAAATACCAATTAACACCTCATGTATTAAGGTAAGTATTTTTAAGTAAAATAAAAATGTGGTATTAAAATTAAATCAAATAATATATCATTAAATATATAGTATAATATAAAAATTAGAGTTATGAAGAATTTTCTACTTGATAACCATACTTTAAGGATGTTGTTTTGTTTAACATAGCAATAAGTGTACATATAACCTAACGTCATTTGTTCACCTTGATCACAAACCTCAAGCATTTACCCATTTATGATTACCCTTTCATTTGTTTCATTAGGCTGAGTTTGGAAACGATGCAAATAAGTGTGAATGCAAATATGTAGAGTGTAAAATGATTCATATAAATTGTAAAGTTTGGTTAGTTTTGCATTAGCAAATTTATCTTCTTACCAAACAGACTTTTAGCTGTAATGGATGCAAATACGATTTCTAATAAAGCATATGCCTTTTTTCTTTATCAAAAGCTCACTTGAATGCAAATTTACTTCTTTTTTATTGATGTAATTTTACATTTTATTATCAATGTAAATATGAATTGAAAAATGTATTTATCAATACATAAATGTAATATTGTCAAAAACAAGCAAAAATGAATCAGAGTGCAAATTTATACCCCATTTGCATTGTTTTCAAACGCATCTTATTGTTTTTTTAAAGCAATGAAATTCCAATAATTTTTTTTTTCACTTTGTATGAACTTTCCTTTAGGCTATATTTGTTTTGTGGTGCATTCTTATTTGCACTAGTACAAGTGAATAGAAGAATAAATGAGAAAATTGTAAATTTTGGTTCACTTTTACTGTGAGTATTATTTAATTTTGCTTCAAATTTTAATTTACTTCATCTACCTTGCATATAAACCAATAGTGGGACTCAACACGCATTCCCATGCTTTTGGATCAGTGCAAAGGGAATTGCGCTGCAAACAAATAAAGCCCAAATTGTGAAACATAGTAGTGTCGAGGTGATTTGTTTGTTTGTCATAGTAATAATCCCGAGTTGATTTAATTTGACCTCTTTTAACTAGGGGGCCTTAATAAGTAAATAAAGTTGGGTAAAAAGCAATGACAATCCAAGAGAAATGGAGGCAATGCCGAAAGGGAGCACACCTCCATGGCTCCATCCGTGACTGGACTGGTGAGTGGTGACAAGAAAAGACATATCCGACTTTATCTTGTACGGGATGTATCTTTTCATGACACTCCAACCGTGTCTGTTGGGCGAAGCTTTTAAGAGTTGCATTTTCTCATCTCCTAATTATGCGTGGCTTCATGAAAAGACGTCCTACGTTGTCTTCTAGCGTTTTCTTTTCATGGGTTCCCCAAACAAGACGTGAGTTGCATATTTGTTAGTCTTTTTTCTTTCTTTACGAGAACTGAGAAAAGAGACATAAGCAGCAGATATCCTTGTTTAGGGTTCACAGTAACTGAGGTGTATTGTTTGACCTACAAACACGGTGGGATATTAACGTAGGTATCATTTCTCTTCTTCGTTTTTGGCAAGTAGTGTACTGCTTTGCTTTCTAAATAACACGTCACGGGAGCTTCGTGAGACCTGGAGACTACTTTTCAGTTTTCACTGCTTGAGGTGAACTATACAATCAGGACTCTTCACGGGTCAGGTTGGTTGATTTAATAGTTTTTTTTTTTTTTTCAATCGATTCGATCTGGTTGGTTATTATAGACCAAATCAAAACTGATTCTCTATTAAATAAAATCGATTTGGTCGGTTTGAGTCGGTTTTGATCAGTTTGGGTTTCAACCAATTTCAAATTTGTACAATGTACATGAAATCAGAGTGCTAATATTCTATATAATATTTTAAAATATATTTTCTGGAAATATATATTTAAAACCAAAACATATATACAAATATGCCAAAATATATATTTTCTAATTTCTGAAAATATATATTTCGAAAATATATATCCGATATATTTTAGAATATATATTTTTTCAGATATATATTTATTATTTAAAACTAAAATATCTATATTTAACAGATATTTTTTCAGAATATATATTTTTTCACATAACTCGGTTCGGTTTGGTTCAGTTTATGAAAACCGAAACCGAACCGAATTATCAGTTTGTTCATCTTGCAACCCAAAACCGACCGATAGTGAATAAAAACCGGCTAACTCGGGTTGGTTCGGGCCGGGTTGGTTGATTTGGATTTATTTGTGAACAACCCTACAATCCCCCTCTGCCTACATATTTATGCATCCAGCAAATGAACAGGACTCCTATTTCTGTCTCGCTATCATGGTTTTTTAAATCGATTTGGAGACTGAACCGGCCAGGATCTGGTTACCAGGTCGAACGGTCGGCCTGTTCTAACAAAAAAAATAAAAAATAATAGAAAAAATATAAAAATAAAAACCGGTCAAAACCGTTCGAACGGTTTGAATGGTTAACCACCCGGGTCAGTGATTTGCTGACCAAAATCAACGGTTTTTATGAAAAAATCCGATTGGGGAAACCCAAAACCGATCACCTAACCAGTTCCCAATTTTTCCGGTTTGACCATCCGGTCCGGTCCAATTTTAAAAACCATGCTCACTATTCATAAAATACTAGAATTTGAATCGATCCATGTTCCAACAAACAAACCGCATGAACCAGGACGAGCCTTTTTTCCTCCCCACTTAACCCAGCCGGATTGGTTTATTGCTGATTCAATATGAAAAAAAAAAAATTGAAAAACTATTCTCGTGCATTAACAATCCGTTGCTAAACTTGAGGACTGTTTGTTTAGTTTTAGTGTCCATCACTTGCGGATGTCACTTTGAAAGCTGGGATAAAACGTTTTTATTACTACTTTTATAAGCTTAGATACCATTTGATGCCATATAAATTAATATTAAGGGGGTGTTCTTTTTTTGGATTTTGAGAAAGGGGAAAGTTGGTCATTAGGATTTTGGTTCCCATTGAACAAGAATCTCATGTTCTTTTTTCATATTTATGCGAGACCACCAGGGAAAGTTTATTTTCCTGTGTCACTTACCCAAATAAGTGATACCCATTTCCTAGGTGGGTAAATAATTTTCCCACCAAGGGGAAAAGTTGCCAATACTTGAATGAAACAAAAATGTCCTTTTTAATAATGGATTTTTATGGCTAAAATAGTCATTACCTTATTTACATGAGAAATAAAAGAATATGAATAAATACATTTACCCAAATAAATATTTTCTAAAATTTATCTAGATAAACTATATTTATCTAAATAAATAACTTACCAAAAAACAAATGAAGTCTGAAAAAATGCCTAATTGTTGAGAGAAATATAGTGTTTTATTGTTAATGGTTTAACCAGAGAATAGAAACATTTGCGACCGATGTTGATTCCTCCGATGAGATTTCTCAAAATTTACTTAGAAAAATTATTTATTTGGTGTTATTAGTGTTATGTTAGCTGATTTTTTAAGCACGGTTATAAATTTATTTGATATAATTATTAGTAATGATCTCTTCTATCCGTGTTAGATGCCATATGAATGGACGTAGCTAAGTTATTGGGTGGGAGATCCTTGACCCTCCCAAACTTTTTCCGTGCCTATACCCATAAATAGTGGTAGCCTATTAGCTCATCCCCTATATCCACAACGAAGCTGGGTTAATACTTTCTCCCTTCCAACACTTTTTAGAGAAAACATTATTGGTTGAGGCGGAGTTATGTTAATACTTATTGATTTCAATTTTGCCCAAATTGATTTTTTAAAACCCTAATTCAAACTTTGAAATAATCCACCTTTCCTTTTTCACATGTCAATCCAATTTGTTAGAATTGGATTTTTCATGTTGAATTTAAAATTGGAATGACTTATGATGCTGTTCAATTAGAAGTAGTGCACGAATCGAGGAGGGCAATAAGATAATCCTCGCTGGTAAGTCAGGGCTGAGCTTCAAGGACGAGGCTGCATTAGGAAGAAGTCAGAGGCTCGAGCAATTCCTCCAGGTAAGTACTCCAACGCTCAAGTCAGTAGGAGATGGTGGATGGCCGAGCCGAGTTATAGGGATGCTGGTCCGGGCTAATTAGCAATGTGGGTGTTCGAAGTCCAAAGTACCTTACCTCGAGCATTGAGTACCTTTTTTATAGCCAGAGGGTCTGCATCCTGATCGGAGTAGGTTTCTAGGGAAATTAGGATAGAGTTCCCCGCCGAGGTAACTCCTTGGCGAAGTTTTCTTCCCATCCCTATCCGTTAGGCGAGCTTATCCGTGGGGCGTAGCTGACGTGGTCGGTGGGATCACAGCGATGCCGGAGCCCGGTCAGATTGTCACGACGTGGCCGAGCTTGACAGATGGCCAGGGGCCTCATGGCCAGCTCAGCCATGTCCCCAACACCACTCCCCCAGTTCTGAAGCTTAGGGACGAGGTTTCCTAGGTACGTTGCCCGGCTGAGGAACTTCTGAGCATGCGTATCGTCTACGCCGTTTTGGTCGTTGTCGAGGAGTCCTCCGATCGTCAGTTGCAGAACTTAAATAAGAACCAAAATTTCGGTTCCCGAACCACTCTCCCAGTTCTATTGTCGGGGAGGGGGAGTGCTCGGCCTGACTACTGCACGGCCTTGTGGCCGTAAGTTGCCTAGTCCAAGGATTTGAGTGGCCTAGCCGAGGATTTGTGTCGAATGTTGGACCGGTACGACGGGTCTCCGCGTTGAAGGTTGGACCGGTACAGTAGTTGAACCGACACAATTAATGGGCGCAACCGCTGCCTTCCATGGGTGCCGCTTCGATTTCCGAGGCTTCCTGTCGTATGTTATTGGTCGCATCGGTTGGCCTTCCAAGTCGTTGTCAGGGGTGCTTCATCTTCCAAGGCATTGTCAAGGGTGCTTCATCCTCAGTATCGCTTGCAAGAGTGTTTGACATCCATTGCTCGATAGATTTGTTGGTCACATAGTTCGGTAGATAGCTCGGTAGACAGCTCGACAGATAGTTCGGTAGATAGCTCAGTAGCTTTCATTCTTTAGCTCCGCAAATTGCCCGGTATGTCCTCTTCATCTCGTTGGTCCTCTGGGATGCAGACGGATCTTCCTCTTCGGGCAGGTCGTCGGTTCGATACCACGCCCGACGTCTTCATGTCCGGGGATATGGCTCGAATCCGAGCTATGTATGTCATTCCTGCGGAATACTAAATGAGGTGTCCGCTGCCCAGGGAGATGGCCACTGATGCTCAGCCCAGTGAGTTGTGTGTTTATGAGAACAGCTTGGAGGATGGGCTGAGGTTCCCGTTGAGCGAGGGGTTCACCGTGGTGCTAAACTAGTACAAGGTGTTGCTGGTGCAGCTGATGCCAAACTCCTTTAGATTTTTGCTCGGCCTTATGTCCTATTATGCCGTCCGCGATATCGAACTAACCCTGGGGATGGTGAGCTTTATGCTCCAACTGAAACACCACCAGCCGGGGTACTATTACTTCTCCACCCGATGGAACATTCGGTTGTTGGTCGGAGCCCCTTCTTCTATGAAGCATTGGAAGGAGTCATTCTTCTTTGTGCGAATCCCCGGGGCTCTCCCTTTTCTTGTCGAGCTGCGGGGGCCGAGGGTGTCTCTTCCATAGCCCCAATGGTCGGCGCTTACTTGGGGGGAGAGGTCGGCCCTGAGCATGATCTACGAAATCGACATTATCGCGTACACATGCTCGGAGATGTTGATGCTCGTCGGGCTGATGAAAAGGGTGGTCCGGTTTGTTTCCTTTTACTTTTATTTTCCAAGTTGAATTTACCTTGTCTGCTTTGTACTTATTTTGGGTATCCTACATTGCAGGTGTGAGCATGACCAGCAAGGAAGAAATTGTTCGTCGGATGAGGGCGGTCCGACAAAGGCAGGAACGAGCCAGTGTGCAATTGGAGGCTCATCCCGAGGCAAAAGAGCGGCCATGTTCCGAAGACAGGGCGGCTCGTTGGCGAAGAAGAGTTCGGCAATGATAAGTCGTGGAGGATGACATTGTCATGGTTAACCCCGAAGGGGTCTGTCGTCCTGCTGGTAGGTCAGTAACTGAGGCAGGAAGCAGCTCAGGTCTACACGTGACGAGGTGGTCGGTTCACGTAGACGAAAATCTGGAGACGCCCGGGGTTCCCAAGCTGTTATTGCGGGGAATCATGACCATGTCCATAGCTCTGGTATTGGTCGAGGTCGGTAGTTGAGCCTTGGAGTGTGCGCTGCTTCGGTCTGTTGCCCAGGTAAACCCTCTTCTTCTTGTTCCTTGTGTTTTGCTCTCCTTTTCGGTATACTTATTATATTTGTCTGTAGAATGCTTGTGCGGCGGTCGCGCTGATTGATTGCCTCCAAGACGTTCGATCATCGTACGAGTGGGAACACTCCGAGTATCTACGATAGAAGGCCTAGTTGGCCGAGCTCCAGGCTGCTGGGGTGCAGTCAACTGCGCTGGAGAGGGAGGGGCAGAGCTAAGCACATCTGGCTTAGTAGGCTAGTTTTATCCAGGAGCTGAAGCAGGAGATCGCCGAGCTTAAGGTTGAGGCAGGAGGCCGCTGAGGAAGCCATCAATGAGTACAAGGCATCAGAGGAGATGTTGTTGCATATGGACGAGTATGCTGAGGCTTCCTTTGCAGTTGGGTTCAATCTTTTTCGACGAAGGATACTTTGCCGTCACCCGGAGTTGGCCGTTGGGTCACAAGGCTGGGATGCCTTTGATCCAAATTCTTCACAAGGGTTCACCGAGGGAGCTGAAGATGAGGCCGAAGCTGTTCTTGGTGCTGTTCATTCTACCACCGAGGACTGATCGGCGGCCTCCTATGTTCATTATTAGCTGTGTTTGTTTTTTTTTTGGGCTCGGTGTGTCGAGCCTCTAAACGATGTAATGAACAATTTGGATAAATGTTAATGTTTCTTTATCAGATCACGTGTTGCTATACTTGTGCCTCTTTTTCCAACCGAGGCCCATCTGGTCGGGCTGTTGTGTGACGGGCTAGGCTATGCCTCTTGCGTGATTCTGTTGGTTGAAGTGTGGCCAACTGCACCATTGCGTGGGCTGGGGTCGGTTGTGCCTTGGGCAGCCACTTTGCACTTCGCGATTCTAGTCCGTTAGTTGAGGTATAGTCGACTAGAGTATGGTTGGCCGAGGCATAGCCAGCCGGGCTATGCCTCGGCATCCCTAGTCTTGTGCTGACCGAGGTATGGTTGGCCGAGGCATGGCCGGCCGAACTAAGCCTCGGTGTCCCCCGTCTTGCGCTAACCGAGGTTACCGTTGGCCGAGGTGTAGTCGGTCGGGCTAGGCTTGGGTGTCCCCAATCCTTTACTGACCAAGGTGTCGTTGGCCAAGGTGTAGCCGACTGGGCTATGCCTTGGCGTCCCCAGCCTTGTGCTGATCGAGGTTACCGTTGGCTGAGGTGTAGCCGGCCGAGCTATGCCTTGGCGTTCCTAATCCTGTACTAACCGAGGTGTCATTGGCCGTGGTGTAGCCGGCCAGGCTATGCCTTGGCGTCCCCAGCCTTGTGCTGACCGAGGTGTTGTTGTCCGAGCTCTTTCGGTTCCCGAGCTTTCAGCCATGGGATGCTCAATTTCTGGTCTCGGGAGCCTCTGGGGCCCTTCTAGGGCTAGTCATTTCCCAGCTAGCTCAGTCGTTAAGTCGGCGGTAGTGCAGAGTTCCTCGACCACCCTTAGGCCTTGGTGGGCAAGGGCGTTCTTCCTCCACGTTTAGCCTTAGCTGAGTTGGGTAGCTTGCTTGACAATGTGTTGCTAAGCTGGGCGTAATGAACTCAGCCGTTTGGGGATCAGTGGAGTCAGCTCAGTTGATAGCGCGACTTAACATGTGCGTGTGTAGTGTGCGCGGTGGTCGTGGGCGCTTCTCTGGGTCGAAGAAGTAGCTTAAAAGGAGACTTTCATTGCATGTGGGTCTAATGGTAGTACATCCTGAGGTTTCCCGAGTTATAACCCCTCGGTATTGGTCGACCTTTGCGGTCTTCAAGTCTACAAGTACCTGGTCCAAGGACTCTAGAAACCCTATACGACCCTTCCCAGTTCGGTCCGAGCTTTCCTTCTCTTGGTGTGAGTACAATGACTTTGCGCAGAATGAAGTCGCTTGTAATGAATTCGCGTCTTCTTACCTTAGAATCCTAATGTCGTGCCACCTTCTGTTGTTGTTCAACCATCTTCGCATGTGCTCAGTCCCGAGCTTCTGTCCCTCGTCAAGGAGCTCGATCCGAAGGGTTGGGGAACCTATCTCCACGGGGATCATGGCCTCGGCCTCGTCAGTTAGACTCTCTCCAGTGTCAGTTCGCGGGGTCGTCCTCTAAGCCCGGAGAATGCTTGGCAGCTCCTCAACCCACCTTTCCTTGGCTTGATGTAGGTGCGTTTTCAGGCCGTGTAGTAGGATGCGGTTGGTTACCTCGGTCTTCCCGTTGCTCTGAGGTCGGTGTATTGCAGTAGTCCGATGATCGATCCTTAGGTCGGCACAGAGGACCTCGAACTTCTTGTCAGTGAATTGTGTTCCATTATTTGTGATGAGTGCGCGCGGGATACCGAAGCGGCAGCGCCTTATGGGCTAGTGTGCGCGCGTCGGGGCGATCTCTGCAAATGCCCTCATGTATTTCCCTAAGGATGTAGTCGGGGTGCGTACTCGATGTCGAATTCACTCAGCTCTACGCTCCACTGGACTAGGCGGCCCGACACTTCCGGTCTTTATAGCACCTGCTTGAGGGGCTGGCTGGTGAGTACTTGAACGTTGTGGGCCTGGAAGTAGGGTTTGAGTTTTCTGGCTACGGTGATGAGGGCCAGAGCCAACTTTTCGAGATTGGAGTACTGGGTCTCTATGCCGCTGAGGACCTTGCTGGTGTAGTAGATCGGCCTCTGTACCCGGTCCTCTTCTTTGACCAATACTGAGTTGATGACCTCATCCCCAGCCGAGAGGTAGAGCAATAGCTCGTCTCCTGGGTTCGGCTTAGTTAGGAGGGGCAGCGAGCTCAGGTACTACTTTAGTTCCTAGAGAGAGTGCTCACAATTTCTGTCCAATGAAAGTCCTTTGGCTGTTTGAGTGCTTTGAAAAAGGGGAGGCTCCGGTCCGTAGACTTGGACATAAACCTGCCATGGGCAGTTATTCTCTCGGTGAGCCGTTTCACTTCTTTGTGGGTCCGGGGGGATGGCTTGTCAAGAATGGCTTTTATCTTCTCTAGATTTGCTTCGATTCCTCTCTATGTTACCATAAACCCCATAAACTTGCCAGAGCCAACCCCGAAGGCGCACTTGGTTGGGTTTAACCTCATCTTGTACTTTTTAAGTGTGTTGAAGACTTCGCGGAGGTTGACCAGGTGGTGTTTGGCCTTTTTGCTCTTCACGAGCATATCGTCGACATACGTCTCCATGTTCCTGCCGAGTTGTTCTTTGAATACCTCGTTCACCCGCCAATGATAGGTGGCACCGACGTTTTTGAGGCCAAAGGGCATTACCTTTTAGCAGTACAAACAATGGCTAGTGATAAAGGCCGTTCGCTCTTGGTCGTCCGGGTCCATCCGGATCTGGTTGTAGCTTGAGAAGGCGTCCATGAAGCTTAGAAGCTCATGTCCTGTTGTTGCGTCGACGAGCTGGTTAATCCTTGGCAGGGGAAAGTTGTATTTGGGACAGGCCTTTTTTAGGACGGTAAAGTCGATGCAGATTCTCCACTTTCCATTGGCCTTCTTCACCATCACTATGTTGGCCAGCCAATCAGGGTATTTGACTTCCCTAATGAAGCCGACGTCGAGCAACTTCTGTACTTCATCAGCGATCACTTTCCACCGCTCTGTGGCGAAGTTTCTCTTCTTCTACTTCTCAGGTCGGTAACTGGGGTTGACGTTCAACTGATGTGTGATAACTTTGGGATCGATTCCAGGCATGTCCTCTACCTACCAAGCAAATACAACGATATTGTTCCTCAGTAGTTGAACAAGCTCCTCTCGGAGGTGGTCGCCTAGCAGGGAGCCAACTTGAGCTGTCCTTTCCGGATTTTCCTCAAATAGGGGGACCTGGACGAGGTCTTCCACGGGTTGGCCACGCTGTGCCTTTACTTCGTCATGCAGGTCATACGCTTCCGCCATGAATGTCTCGGTCACTGGACGTGGTCCTCGATAGGATAATTGATAGTAATGTCATGCTGTTTTCTATTCTCTGCGCACCACCCCTATGGCATTCTTGGTTGGAAATTTCATGGCGAGGTGGTATGTTGAGACTACGGCCTGCAAGGCGTTGAGGGTCGGCCTGCCGAGGATCACGTTGTAAGAGGAGGGGCAACACACCACGATGAAGTCTACCATGGCCGTCGTAGTCACGCTGCCATCTCCGATCAGGAGGGGAAGAGTTATCCTCCGAGTGGGTTGGAGGGCGACATCCTTTTGCCGAGCCTTTCTTTGGTAGGGATGCACGCTGACTGGTATGTCGGTTTGTGGTAGTCCCGTCCTTGGGAACAGGTAGTGGTGGCGGGCCATCGGGTTGTGTCTTGCCTCATACACTCGGGCCACTCTCCCCTTACGTTTGACCAGTGCTCTTTGGGGTCCTCGGTCCGAGGATTGTTGTTCATGCGCGTCGGGGTGTGAGGGGGGACAACTCGATTGGGTGGCGTGGCAGACTCTAGTGTTTGCATGAATTCGAACATCTTACCAACCTTTTCCCGCATGGCTTGGAATTGTGTTGGATCTATTGCGACCGAAGGTTGCGGGACTTCTTGGTTCTTCCGAGACGGGGAATGGCCAACTAATCTTTCAGATTGGTTTTTAGACATCTTAATCGCTTCCTTAATTGCGCGGCAAGGAATGAAATTTTCGGGAAAAGATTTTTTGTGTCGTTCCCACAGATGACGCCAATCTGATGCTGCTCAATCCGAGGAGGGCAATCAGATAGTCCTCGTTGGAAAGGCGGGGCCGAGCTTCAAGGACAAGGCCGCGTTTCAAGATCGAAGAAGTTAGAGGCCCGAGGAATTGCCCCTAGGTCAGTAGTCCGGCGCTCAAGTCAGTAGGAGGTGATGGACGGTCGGGCCAAGTTATAAGGATGCTAGTCCAGGCTAATTAGTAGTGTGGATGTTCGAATTCCAAAGTCCCTTACCTCGAGCATGGAGTACCTTTTTATAGCCAGAGGGTCCGCATCCTGATCGAAATAGGTTTATAGAGAAATTGGGGCAGAATTCCCTACCGAGGTTACAGGAGGTAGAGTCCTACTCCTCGACGGAGTTGTCTTCCTATCCCTATCCGTTAGGTGGGCTTATTCGTGGGATGTAGTTGACGTAATCAGCGGAATCACGACAATGTCATAGCCCAGTTGGACTGTGCGGACGTGGCCGAGCTGTAACAGATGGCCGGGGCCTCATCGCTAGCTCAGCCATGTCCTCAACAACTTATTTATTCAATGTTGTAGGATTAGTTTAGGCAATGCCTCAATCTTAGGCCAAGTCAAATTTAATTAGGATTCATGCTTTTTTTAACCTTAATTTCAAGAGAAACTTACAAAATTTTGACTTGTTTTCATTCACCGTCCTTCCTCTCTCTTCCCCCCCCCCCCCCCAAAAAAAAAAAAAAAAAAAAAAAAATCCGCTTTAAAAAAGGGAATCATGAAAATGATGATTTCTCCTTTTAATTCGATTTTAATCATCATTTTCTGAACCAAACATCAAAATAATAAAATCGACATCAGTTACAAAAATGAAAAAATTCTATTTGGTGCTGAATTGGTGCAATGGAACCAAAACACCATCTATTTATCCCCACATCCTTCCAAACTACGGCACAGTTATCGCTATGGGTACTTTTCCGGTTTTCGGAGGGAGGCCAACAAACAATGAATGTTTTGATTTTTGCCACGCGTTATATCTATAGGGTTGGAGCCTTGGAGGGCAGTAAGGCGAGTCACCATGGAATCACACCTGGTTCAGCTGAGCCTGCTCTCATTCCCATGTATGTATATGTATGTAAACCTGTATGTTTCATACTTTCATTCTTTTTCAATGTCGTCCCTTTAACTTTCCTCAGCCTTTCACTTTCTTCACAACATGCCGCTAGATTCCCCAAATCCCGCTTATGTTGACACCTCACGATCATTTTAACGTTGCTTTCGTCATCCAATGCCCGTTTCTTGTTTGGACGCGCAGAAAGTTTTGCTCCGATAGGACTAAAGCCACTCTCAGTTTGTTCCGATTCCGATGAACCGTCTGCCCGGCCGGTCTGGTTGGTCAAGACAGAATTTTGGATAAGGAGGTGTAGCTTGTAGGTAAAAGAGAATAGAGAGAGAAGGTAGATGGAAAAAAGGAAAACCCAATACAAAAGCAGCGTCAAAATCACGCAAATCTCTATACAAAAGCACCGATAGTCGCGACACGCTTTCGCATCGCAAGGTGGTGTGAGTCATGTAGGACTGGCGTGTCACCTATAATGAAGCTTCAACGGACACGTGTCACGCCAAAGATTGAGATGGTATGTTGCACATGAAGATACGACACGTGTAAAAACCGTACCATCTCGCGTTCGTATTCAATCGATTTTTTCCGTACGGAGGCCCCCGTTCTGTGCCTTGCTTTTGTCCGAACCCTGAAGGCCGTATTAAAAGCCCATGTTTCAATGCACTGGTTTAGGTTTGTCCCCCTCGTCGCCCTTCAATTCACCTTCCCATTACCACTTTATGACGAGATTGCCCCTGAATTTTTTGGACAGTCCTTCAGATGTCCCGGAGAAAGATAAGTTTCAATTTTGTAACTGTGGGTAAACTAGTGGGGCCTTTTAAATCTGACCCATCGATCTTTAATCAGCATCAAATAAAGAGTAGACAATACATAATGGACTATAATAGCACCTGCAGTGCATGCATGTGCTTAGAGAGAAAATTTGTATGGTTCCCAAAAACAACAAGGGTCCCACCAATATATGGTTAGGAGTTTGTGAGGCCATTTAATACCGTATATCATCTCTTCACTCACTCCAAATGTCGGTTAAATGGTCTATGCAGCATTGGGCCTCTGGGGCATTTATGTAATTCCGCTTTTGTGTCGGTAGATAGAAGACAGTTTCTGTACAGACTTCTAGGCCCTTTATTAAATGCGAACCATGATCCTGCGTGGGTGTCACACTACAGGGCGCATGCTAGTCCTATAAGTAATCAGGAATCTAAATTGCGCTAGGGGCAACTGGGAACAAAAAGGGACGTCTACCCGCTCTAAAGGTCGCTCCACCTAGCGCGTTCCGAACCGCCATGTGTAGTTCGGCCTTAGCCCGTCCTGTAAATGCCTTTCTTTTCTTTCTACTAAAGTTGGATCAGAGAGGTTCATGGGGACATGTCCTCACTCCTCAGTTCAGGATTTCCAGTGTACGCCCTATGCGCATGGATACCATCCGCTGCATAACTTACACGTGTCCCACTAAACTGTCCCACATCAACTGTCCTTTTCCGAGTTTTCCCGCCATAAAAAGGAAAAAAAATCTAATGCGCGATATCTCCTTAAATATCGTCAGTAAATTTCGGAGATTACGGGATTTTACTCCCGACTTCTCGCGTTCCACCGCCTCAACGAAAAGGATCCAAGCACCCGCCAGGCCCAAAGGGTCATTATTTAACCGTAGTGGGAGTCCGGGCAGCCAACCTCGTAGGTTTTAACCTAACCACGGTTAAATCAACTCAACCACGGTTAAGACCCTCCCTCCCCATCTGTTTATATTCCATCGAACATATTTCAAACGTATTCATGTCTGAAAACAGGAGACCGATAGGATGATGATCGGAGAAGGAAATCAACAGAATCCGACCGTCCATGTCCCTCCCTGGACCCTCTTCGATGATACTTCACCCGGAATGAAATTCCCTCTCCCTGTTAGCGGCATCTCCATGAACGCCAACAGCAATGGCATCGCGGCCGGAGACTACTGTCCCTTCCTGTTGGGGGAGTCGTTGGCTGCTCTGCAATGTTATCTTCCTTCAAACGATGTAGATGCCGACTCCGACTTATCGGGCCGTGAGTCCGATATGCCGATCAACGTACACACCTGTGATGAGTTTCGAATGTACGAGTTCAAGGTGCGCCGCTGCGCTCGCGGCCGTTCTCACGACTGGACAGAGTGTCCCTTCGCTCATCCCGGCGAGAAAGCTCGACGCCGTGACCCACGTAAGTTCCACTACTCCGGCACTGCATGCCCCGACTTCCGCAAGGGTAACTGCAAGAGGGGTGACGCGTGCGAGTTCGCACACGGAGTATTTGAATGTTGGCTCCATCCGGCGCGATATCGTACGCAGCCCTGTAAGGATGGTACTAGTTGCCGCCGTCGCGTCTGTTTTTTCGCTCACACCCCGGAGCAGTTACGAGTGCTACCCCAGCAAAGTCCGAGAACGCCAGTGTCGCCTGAGTCTTATGACGGATCACCGCTTCGTCAGGCTCTCGATTCTTACTTTCAGAAGAATACGGTGATTTCGTCCCCTACATCGACCCTGATGTCTCCTCCGATGTCCCCGCCATCCGACTCGCCACCCATGTCGCCGAACAGCCCATCACTCAGCCGGCTTTTGGGTTCCAACTCCATCAACGATGTGGTCACGTCCATGCGTCAGTTGCAGCTTAGTAAGGTGAAATCTGTACCCACGTCGTGGAGTGTGCAGGTTGGTTCTGGGTTTGTATCGCCGAGGGGCTCGACCCTTCGCCCGGGGTTCTTTAGCTTGCCATCGACTCCCACTCGGACCCCGACTCGATGTGGATTGGGGTACCTTGATACCTGGGATGGGGGTTCCACTGTTGAGGAGGAGCCAGCCATGGAGAGGGTGGAGTCTGGTAGGGATTTGCGAGCGAAGATTTACGAGAAACTGAGCAAAGAAAACTCTTTGGACCCAGTCGATTCGCCCTCTCCGACTCCGGATGTTGGGTGGGTGTCGGAACTGGTGAAGTGAGTGGGGTTGGTGATAGGGTCCTCCGTCTTTCCACTTTCTGGTTTTTTGATTAAATATTTTGCTTTCAAAACCGCCGCTTCTGGGTTCGTTCGGTTGCCCTAATTTTTCAGATTGTGAATAGTAAGGTGAAAGATGAATTGCAGCAGGTTCAGCACGAGTAACTGAAGATTTTTGTATATATGTAGACGGTGGTGGATTCAGATGAAGCTGGGTCCTCTAGTTTTTCTGAGAAGAGAAGCTCAGGCGAAAATGAAAATATGCCAAGTTGTATAGACAAGAAGTAATTGTTGGGTCTGCCGGAGATGGGTAGCAGATTGTCATATCTTCTATATTTTTAATCCTTCTGTGTATTTTGCTTAGTTACTACGATCAATCCTGATTTTATGATATCTGTAATCTGATCTGAAATTATGTTCTTATGTCTTGAGCCATTAATGTAATATATTTATTTTGCCAATCTCTGTACAAATGCTGTCGATTGCAGCAGATTTTCTTGCATAGTAGTTTTCAACCGGATGTGTTCGGATTCTGCACGACTGCACGTCGTACCTGGTAGTTGGCTTCAGTGTTCCGAGTCCCGTCTAGAAACGTGGGTAGTTGGGTCGGTGCGTCAATTTTAAGCCTCTCTCATGGCGCCACTCTCTTACCTTGTAGAGCTCATTTTATCCCCTGATACGAACTTGTCCTTCAAACTGGAATTCTGCTACAGAAATCTATGTTCATCTTCTCCTCTGACTCTCTCCTCTCATAGAAGACCTTCAGATTAACTTCATGAGGTGGTCTAATGACTCTTTCTTTGGCTATAAGATACAAATTACGAGTCGTGAAAATTTTTGTAATGGGAAATGTTGGCGTACAGAGGGAGAGGATATATATGGAAGTCTGGGCGAATCGGCCCCATTGAACTGGGCTCATCTTGATCTTGTCGTATCCCATCGGATATCTAAACTTCACAAGTGAACCATATCTGCCATCGTCGGGTACTCCACGTGGAAAGTAGAAGACGAAAGCCCTTTCCGACACGCAAGATTGCAAGAATACAGACATGGGCGACGGTAGTAATATTTAATGCAAGAATTGGGGGTTTTTTGGGAAGATAATTGTTTTTGCTCGAGTATGGGGGTGAGAGCTGAGAACGTCATTTTCATGTGGTTAAAGCGAAAGACTCGGTTCTTCAGTCTTCTTTTCTTTTGCTTGGGAGTGGGGACTGTAGAGGGATTAAACAAAAATATTTTGGGGTCTTTTTCATTGTTTTGCATGTGTTGTGTTGCGTGTCATCGAGCTTTGGCATTTCACATGACGCTGATCGTTCCATGTGTGGGCTTTTCTTTGTTTGTTTATTAATTACAGGTTACCACCACTTTGGGATATTGACATTAATCTCCCTAAATTTTCAGGTTCTATCGCTTTGAACCCTCTTTCGATTTGATTAACGGAAAAAAATTACGGCTAGTTTTGGAAATGCTTAAAAATAAGTCCAAAAATAAGCACTTAGTATTGGGATTTAGAAATGTTTTAACATTTATTAAAATACATAGATTTATTAAAACAATCACTTAGTATGGGGATTTTTAACGAACACATGAATTTAGTAAAAAATCACTTATTTTGAAACATTTATTCAATAAGTATTGATTTTTTAAATAAGCACTTTCAAATTCTGTTAAAACACTTTCAATGGTTGAGAGAACTCCAATTCAAATCAAAATGATAAAAATGGACAGGGTATAGTGCGTTAGTATGGGGATTTAGAAATGTTTAATCAGTACATAATGATATGTAATTTGAGAATGTTCTCTGAAGCCATCTGATAATTAGAATACTAATAGAAGGGGCAAAGTTTTGAAATGTGAAAGTGGATGGGGTCACAAATGAAAGTTCAAGGGCCAAGTGTCCCTATCCCAAAGTCATGGCGATAACCTATAATTTATTCCTTTTTTAAGATCGCTGCCGTTGATAATTACTAAACCGGATGTACTTTAACAAAAAATATAGGATGGAGTCCAAAATGGACAATTATGTTAAACCGGGTAAATACAAAATACTAATAGTAGCTTTCACTCTTCCAACCAAATAGTCTCAAAATGGATTCTCACCGGTTGTATGGCCTGATACTGACATCCACCTTGCTTCTCTCTTATTGAGTCTCAGTCCCAACTCCCAAGTGATGAACGGATGATCACGATGTATGATGAAGAAAATGGAAAAAAAAAAAAAAAGTCAGTCGGAACCTAATTGCACATACCAGTATTATTGAGGTTTGAATTAATCCATCCATATTAGAATCACCTCCTTAATCGGAACGGATACGCTCTCATTGTTGATTGGCCAAGTGGCAAGTTACTATCTCAATTTGTATCCTATGAGTGATGAACAACAATATATAGGCTACACATGGTTTACTGACTTAGATATATAAACAATTTCGGTTTCAACCGTAATTTTTTTTTCGCTTCATGCGGCTAAACAACAGGGGTAGCCCATTCCCTTTCCCTTAACCCCCCCAAAGGTCTCTACTCCGACGAGTCAGAGAACCTATCAACTGAGCCACCATCAGTTGCCGGTTTCAACCGTAATTGCTTTACAAGAATCGATGCTTGAATTCAGAATCGGAATGGCCTATTTGTTTCCAACCGTTTGGTTGATCGTAATGGGATTACAATTCCCATTTTAGGAAGAATGGGATTCCCACATATGCAAAAATGGCCATTTCGACCCCTTGAATGTGATTTCCATTCTAGATGCGGGAAAATGTATGATGCAGGAAAGAAATGGTATAGGAAGAGTTTTGACCGATCAAAATTAGAGTTCACCCCACAGAACCCAAAAAATGCCCCACATGCACATCTCAGCATGCATTGAGAATATCTCTTGTATTCATTGGGAGATGTTCCCAACACACGGTTGGAATGTGTTGTGGGATTTTTTGGGGCGCATTCTGTGGGGGCAAATGTGACTTCTCAAAACTCACCCATGAATTTTGATAAATAACACCTGATTGGCTATTGCATTTATGATTTCATTTGATTGGTCAAAAGTTTTTCAGATATTTGATATCATAGTCGAACCTTTTTCTTTTCTTTTCTGTTGACAAAAGGAACCCCACTCATTCTAATGCCCTATTCGACCGTAAGTCCCCAGACCTTCCTCCATCTAAAGTAGCTGCTAATGACCACCATCTCCAGTGAGATAAAACCAGTCACTGGCCAATTGTTCTTTTCCCATCTCTCTACTATTCTTTTCTTTCATCTTCTTCCTCCTCCACTATGTTGGTAGGGGTGTCCATGAAAAACTGAAAAACCAAACCAAGAAAATCGAACTGCAAAATGTGGTTAACCGAACCGTTTGGTTCAGTTTTGATTCGAAATTTTTGAAAAATCGAAGAACCGGTTCGATTTTCGGTTAACCTACAAAAAACTAACGGTTAACCGAATTGATTGGTATATATATTTATATGTATATTTTATACATATTGTTAATATGTCATATTTTTTATGTATTATATATAAATATATATTCATTATATATATAAATATATACTTATATTATATTTATAATGATCTATTTATAAATATATTATATATCATTTATTATTTATAATATAATATTATACATATATTTATATAATATATATTATAAATATAAAAAACCGAAAAACCGAAGAACCGAACTGATCGAAAACCAAAACCAGTGATACGATTTGGCAAAATGGAAAAACCGGTACTACTGGTTTGGTTTACAAAAAAGGGCCATGGTTTGATTAACTGAACTGTGGACACCCCTATCTGGTGGCACTACTACCACTAATACTGCTGGTGGTTTCTATTAGCAAATCCCTCTTCTTTCTCCCCTCACCTTTCTATTTTTTCTCTTCTCCCCCAATCTTTCAAATCTCCACCCAACCAAATAGAGTAGATCTGTCCCTCTTCTTCTTCATCTTCCAAATCCCCATTGTTACCACTATGAACAGGTGCAAAACTAGAGATTTCAGCCTACTTTAATTCCAGCTTCCAGTTGAACCAAATAGCAACAATTCAAATTCAAATTCAAATCCAATTCCAATTCTTGTTTGAATCAAACGGGCATTGGGAATAGGTGATTCCGGTTCTGATTTCAATCAACCAAACAGATCCTAAGTTATTAACACTTGGTCGTGCACTTTTTGGGGGTGTTCAACGTAAATTGATTTTGTTGTTGTGAGTTTCAAAAATAAATTAAAACCACATGTTTTTAAAACAATTTATATCGTAAAATAAAAATATATAAAAAAGAATATATTCTTAGGGAGGTATTTGGTGGAAATATGTATTACCACATCATATGTGAGTGTGATTTCAACTAGTAAAATGCATGTGAATGAGAAACATCAAATTTGATGTAAGATAAAATAACAATTTGTATTGATCAAATAAATATGTTTTCACTTATCAAAACATTTCAAGTAGTTGAATAAATTTGTATTTATCAACCCAAAACGCAACACCAATATATCAAACACCAGACCTCCTTAGCTATAACTTATAAGTGGTGTGTGTTTTCTTTTCTAAAAGTGAACCTTAAAATATGTTATTGAACTTCTGGTTTGAAATACATATTTTTATTCTAAATAATAGAATAAATCCCACCATCTTTCATAGATTTACACCAATAAAAGACATGATTTGTATTTTGTCTCAAAATAAAATTATACTGTTTAAGAACATTTTTTTTTGTTTTTTTTCTCTGAGATGGCACTTTCAAAAACAAAAGAAAACAAATTCCACTTATTCATTCATTATTAGTAGACTCAAATTCCAAATTCGGACAAATCACGAAAAAGGAGAACCAATCACTTCGGACAAGTACATGATAATGACTTCTATGCTTACACACTAATGCTTTGTCTTTTCATTAGGGATGTGCCCAAATCAGTATCTCTCTATGACACAAATTATATATTTCATTGTTTTTTTATTCAATTTTCAGTCCAATTAGAGCTCTCTAATTAGTATTTTTGTATAACTAATATTTTTTCCCCAGCAGTATTTGCCAAAAATTCTTCACCCATCCAATTCAATGCGGTTACATCACCGATTGTTTTTCAATACCTCTCAAACTTAACCCATGCCCCGTTACAGTGTTACCCGCCCCAATCAGCCACGGTATCTCCTCTAGGCAAAAACTCTGTACAGACTCTTCAAGCATAGACATTCAGTTATATATTGGGAATATCTCTTTATATATATATATATATTTATGGAAAATTATGTAACCCTCTCTACTCTCTGTAATGAGACATGAAGATCAAAGAGATATTTGGTAGGGACCACTTTTGAAAAGATAAAGGCCACCTAGGTGAAGTTTAGTACCAGGCATAGGCAATTCCTTGGATCAAATTTTCAGAAATCGCCAATTTCTAGGATCACTGATTTCTCAAAAATTAGAGAAATTGTTTGTCTGGAACCATTACTGCCATGGAAGTCGATTTTTCCAGAATGAGTTTGTTTGACTATGATTATCATTAATGATTTTTTTATGGGAATATCTCCTTTATCCACGTACAAAAAAAAAAAAAGGATCAGAATGAAAAAGAGGAATCGCTGAAAATGGCCATTCCTCTTTTTGGCCTAATTTTAATAATCTTTTTTAAGTAATTCACAGATTTCCATAAATTGGCTGATCAAACCAATGTTTCAAAAAATGATCCGGAAGTGAAACTGTTTTGACCACTGATTCTCGGGTTTATAGTTTTTGGCCAGGGGTTGAGTTTGAGGTAAAACGGAATCAATTGTCTGGACAATTCGCATGCTGAATGGCCCGACCATTCGGGTCAAGGTGATTTGAAAACCATGAATCAAACACCAAATTCATAATTTTTTTTGTGGACCAACGAATGGCCCGACCATTCGGGTCAAGGTGATTTGAAAACCATGGATCAAACACCAAATTCATAATTCTTTTTTGTGGACCAACTATAGAAAATGTTGCCTTTGTGGGTTACCCTGAATCCCATTTCTAGTGAACTCATGGTTTTTTAGAAATGCTTTTTTTTTTTATTTGTATGATACGAAAAAGCTTTTGGGTTAGAAAAAATTGTGCAGTATAACCAGCTTTGGCTATACATTTAGGCTGTGTTTGGTTTGATGGGAAAGGTAGGAAAACCTATGCATACCTTGAATAGATTTCCTATCTTTTCTTTCAAACCAAACACAGCCTTAGAGGGTGTTCTTAGAACATGAATGTTTTTTTTTTTCTTTTTTTTTTTGTTTTGAAAAGTAAAATCAAGTTGGTTTTGTTTCAGTAAACAATTCAACTACACTATATAATGTCTATCTTTATTTTTCTCTTCCCATCTATATTCATGCATTCAATTAGTGGTTCAAAAGCAACAGAATGATGGTTTAAAACAAAAATAAATTTTGTAATACAGATATTATATGATTTATGGAATATGATATTAGATAATTAGACGAAGAACATGCTTATTCAAGAACAAACCTTTCAAATTAGGTGGCTTTGAAACTCACAATAAGATGGTTTTGATTTGTTTTTGGAACTCACAACAGGAAAACCAATTCACATCGGATACCCCCGCCCCCCTAATTAAAAACTTGCATGAAAATGGTATGTCATTATTATAAAAAAAAGTTTTGACTAAAGTATTTTTTGTCGATATTCATGGGAAGATGTTTTCAATGTACAGCTGTAGTATCGTGTGAGTAGACATTGTGAGCAGAAAATCTAAATTCCAAGTTGCCTGACCAAATTTCCAAGCTCTTTAATTACCACAAGAGAAAAACTCCAATCTCTTTAGTTTACTGTAGATTTTATAGAAGAAAACAGCCTGATTTCCAAGGAATTCGTATCAAATTCCAAGTGGAAAATATAATAGAGGGAAAACTGAAAAGATCCATAGCTTGTGCCTTAGCCTGTTCAAAATTCAAAGACAAATTGAATATTCCCACACTGGCACATATAACACACTATTAACTGTAAGCCAAGTGTGGACTCTACGGCTCTACCACTGCCCCCGTCCCTAGAACCAAATCTTCAAAACAAAATGTCGGTTCAATCAGCTTAGTGCTATGAGAATGAATCAATATTCACAAGCACACCAGTGACTTGGGCGCAATTACCTTCGAAACCTGATGTCCACGCCACCTATTAACACACTAGCCCTGTGCTGTTTGCTGTGTGTAAGTTGCAAGTATTCCATACATACGATAATAATATTGTGGGTTGTATTTATTCACAGACATATTCACTCGTGATTGGTTACATATAGCTGGTTGTATATAATATTACAAGAACTAGGTTCTCTTCCTCACAGCCACATTGGGGATAATGACATCTCCCATGAATAAATAATTACAAGTACAGCAGATATTCCCGAAGTGCGACTGTAAGGTCAGTTTGAAGAACGCTCTGTGTGGAATAGATCCAGACTCGCGCATCACGAGCAAGAGATCCCAACTCCAAAGGGAAAAAGAAAAGAGCTCATCCAGTTCCACATGGCAAAATATTGTGGAGTGGGAGAAGATGTGGTTGTCAAGATGAAGAGGTCCAAGCGTCCAGAAGCCAGT
This sequence comes from Nelumbo nucifera, assembly GCF_055504915.1. Lineage (NCBI taxonomy): Eukaryota > Viridiplantae > Streptophyta > Magnoliopsida > Proteales > Nelumbonaceae > Nelumbo > Nelumbo nucifera. The sequence continues at coordinate 6,047,261 of NC_142654.1, read as the reverse complement.
AGTGAATAATAAATTATAAATATGATGTGGACTGACATCTATAGAGATTATCCAAGCGTCCCGCCCTGTCTTGGGCACATCGACACATCCAATCTAGCTGAACCTGACCCTTTTTTGGATGACTTCTTCTTTTAGGCCTTAGCCATGTTACTCATGTCAATGTGGGGTATAAGCCCAATTGAATTAACGCACAATCCATCTACCGACAACCCTCCCCTGTATGGGAAAGGAGAGGTGGGTTTAGGGTTGGACACGACACTCATAAGTTCTGTCCCCCCTGGACCGCACCACTCTTTGCTTTTACAGTTCAAACCCAAAACTTTGTGAGGGACTGGGGGGCTGCATCTGTTGCATTGTTCCAGGTTCCTCGCAAGTCGCAATACATCTGTTTGCTTTGTTTTGGGCAAACAGATTCGACCAACCAACCCAACTCACTGCTCGTGCCTAAGATTTGAACCCATTACCAATAGTAATCAGTCCTGATTTTTCTCTGCAATGGAAACAGTCCCCATCCTCCTCCTACTCTTACCTATCTTCCCTTACCCTAAAGAAGTGGGGAAAAAAATCTGACTTATCTTGACCAACATGTATGCTGAATCATCCAAACTCCAACCCATCCATCTGGAGGCGATGTGCTAGTCGTTTCTCTTGATAGACAATTTTATTCTGTCTTAATTCACTTGGGTCATCAAGAAACTATGTGTCTACAGTTATGAACATTGTATGGGACGATTACAACAAGAGAAAGCTCCAAACATACATTGAATTATGGTGGTGAAGTGAAGCAAAGGAACAGTCCAATTTTCTGGACCACAAAGTGTGATCTGGTCTATAGTTTGAGTTTGTGTTACTGTAATCAATAATTGAGGTTATGTGCATTGCTCCTGACAGCATATACATACACTCATTTTTAAAGGGAAACCAACGAAATGGGCTATTAGATGGGTCGTCCAATCGGGCCGAGGCTGACCCGATCCGATATTGATAAGACTGAGATTTGGTAATTGGTACCCTGAACCAGAACATGGAAGATAAAACTAGCTCTACTTTCCAACCAAGTGGTCTGTCCTTTTTTCTCAGATTTCAAATATTCTATCAGGTTTTTATCCCAGGCAAGAAAAGCGCTATTTACCAAACTGACATGGACGCTTTTTTTTTTTTTTTATCCGTAAAGATTCATTAAAGGAAATCAAGGGAACATTTGGGTCCCTTTCTACAAGATTCCAAAAAAAGATGAGTTAGGGTCATCTTGCTGGCAGTACTATTTACAAAAGACTTTCTATGCCTAGCTTGTTTTGCCAGATCATGGGCTGGTTTTACTAAGTTCCTGTTTACATACAGAATTATAATATTATCAAAAAATGAGAGAAGTTCAGATGTATGATCATATAAGGCTTGTAGACCCCATGTAATATGCATGTCTGTTCCTTTCACCTTCATTAAAACCTCCTTGGCATCCGAGAGCAAAAAACATGCTTTAACACTCATACAAAAAAACTTGCGTAAGCCTCTAATCGCTACTCAGAGCTCAGCTGCTACTGGTGATCTTGCCAAAAATGGTTGTCCTTCTGCAATGATAAGAGGAGACCTTCGAGAGAACATATATATGCCAGTGGATATAGTTTGTGTGGTGGCACACCAAAAACCATCCACTAAGATGATAGGGAGGTTTGTAAGGAGAGCTTGTTGCAAATCTCAATCTGATTGCAGATGCGGTGAATTCGAGATTTTGAGCTCGGTTTCTTTATAGATATAGTAACCTTCAACCTTTCTTAGAATTTGAAGAGGGTGTGGGTTTTCTTTGTTAAAAATTTGATCATTTTTTGCATTCCATAAACTTCTGAAAATGGCACATATTTTTGCAATATAGTTATACTTTAGAACTTTGTTCTGCAAGCGAGAATTATGTTGCCACCTCCATTGGATCATATCCTCTTGTCCAGAGTTAAGAAAATACTCCGGAACAAGACCAATCTGGGCATGCATCCAAACAGCCCTTGAAAGAGGGTATTCCAAGAATAGGTGCTCTTGGGGTCTCTAGAGATTCCTTACAGAATGTGCACCAAGTGTCTTCTTTTCTTCTATAGATCCATATTTCTATTTTTATTCGAACAACTTTATGGAGAAACTTCTACATGAAGATTTGACATCTATGGGAGCATGGGCTTTTCCAGATTCTGGGCCAACTCACTATACTTGATTGTATTTGAGGTGGGATTTCTAAGAGTGAATGGTAAGCTGAGTTCACAGTGAATTCCCCATTGCTTGTGTTCTTCTAGAGAAGCCTATCAGGCTGTTATAGAGTCCTTAAGAGAATTGCTCCCGACAGCATATACATACACTCATTTTTAAGGGAAACCAATGAAATGGGCTATTAGATGGGTCGTCCAATCGGGCCGAGGCTGACCCGATCTGATATTGATAAGACTGAGATTTGGTAATTGGTACCCTGGACCTGAACATGGAAGATAAAACTAGTTCTACTTTCCAACCAAGTGGTCGGTCCTTCTCTCTCAGCTTTCAAATATTCTATCAGGTTTTATCCCCAAGGCAAGAAAAGCACTATTTACCAAACTGACATGGACGCTTGTGATATGAGTTAAGATACATTTTTCCAAAATTCATCATCTATTGGAGTTGGAGCACTGTTAATCAGCCCCCCATAACGTCTCACAATACATTTCCGCTATGTATTGGAAATATCTCTCAATGATGACATCCTCATTGGGAGATGTTTGCAATATACGGCGAGGATGTATTGTGGAACGTTGTGGGAGGCTGATTTAAACTCTTAATAACGATGGATAGAAGTTGTCAATGTAAAAAAATTTACCAACTTTTTAGCAGAGTGACGATAACTTCTTCTTAATCCCTCCGATTCCCCCACCTGTTTTTTTCCTTCTCTTGTTGCATCGAGTCGTCAAGTTCATCCATACGTGACCTTGTATCCCCGTGAAACAACTTCTGGTATTAATTCCCAACTGGCCAATACAAAGTGTCAAACTCTAATTTCTAATGCCTGCTTGCCAATGGAAGGAAAAATAATGAGAATGTAAACTTGCAAACTGCAGTTGGAGAGTTCCGTGAAACCCTAGACCTGTCAATGTCCCTCCTCTGCTCCATCTTCTTTCTGGCTCTAGCTCTGGGGTTTTCAGGTGTGATTTCATCACTCGTTTTGGGCGGTTGTGTCCCAGAAAGAATTCTCGCTAGTGCTTCATGTCCCTTGAACTTGGATGTTCTCCGGAATCTTGTCCAACGCTTCAAGCGACCTCCGCTTCTCGATGCATCCACTCAATGTCGATGCATATTCCAAGGAATTCGATCATCTGGTTTAATCCGTCTATCTTCAGACTTCTAGGCTCTTCCTCTATGCGTTGAATGCCTTGGGCAATGATTTTATTCCAAATTTTGACATCCACACTCAGTAAACAAGCCGAGGCATTTTTTTATGCCTCTAAAAACTTAAGAAACATCAGAGACAAAAGTCTGGAGTAGATGACCTTGATGGCAATCCTGATGCTAAACGCTTGAAGGCACCAAAGCAGGAACCACCTTGTTAAAAGCGAACTGTATCACATCACATTTTAGATTCCGATTCATCTATGGATGTGGAAAAACAAAAGTCACAGCCAAACGGCCCAAAGCAGATAGGCAGTGGAAACTTTAACAAAGGGTAAAATTGTAATGACTGAGGTGGTGGTTTTTGGACGTTTTAAAAAGTAATCGTGAATAGGCCCCGTTGGTTTGCAACAGTACAGATTACATGTAAGTGCACTTACTCATTTTTATTTTATTTCTAGGATTCCCAAATAAATAATAAAATGATATTTTTATTCATAAAAAATAACTTTTAAAATAGGTAAAATGGTTCCATCATGTTTTATAAAAGTAATTCTTAAAATGGGTAACTTTATCACTTGGGAGATATACAAGTTTTACCTTGGGAAAATAAGGATATTGTGGGGTACATTGTTTAATGTAAAAACAACATAGAAAAGTAGGTCAACAGGTAAAGTCAATGATAAAAATTTACCGATACATATTTACTTGCAAAGAAAGGAGGCCTAAGAAAAAAGCTAAAAAGTTGTGATGAGTTTTAGACAATTTCCCTCCAAACATAGGTGGGTATTATATGAATTTCCGGTAACGTTTCTAGTTGCCGGCAATTGAAGTGAAAAACCATTACTTGGGAGGGTGGAGGGATCCCCAGCCAATCAGCGACTTTTGTATTCATTCTCTCTCGATCAGGAGCTGCGAAGTTGTGGGGGGATGAACCTCATCATCAAAGCCAAAGGTGGGTTTCCATTTAAGTACGGCAATGCGATTACTCCTCCGTATGAAGATGTATCCACGTTTTCCGGGGAGAAGGAAAGCCTAAACAGAAGCTCTACGTTTGTGCTGTTGCCGAATTCATTGAACTTCCGTTGTTCTCGGACCAAATTGCATACTCGCGTTAACGCAACGCCTTAATTATGCAACGTTTTATCCCAAACATATTTGCTATTGACATCTGCTGGCCACACAATTCAATGTGTATTATAGTTTTATTCCACATGATAGATCTGTTGCAGTTGCAGCAGAGTCCGGATCTCCTCCTCAGAGAGCGCTTTTCGATCCATTTTTCCTGCAAATTTTAAACAACTAGTTGAAATGAATATCTCGAATTGGGCTTCTGAATAGGCAATAAATTTGAATAAATTAATCTCACGATATCATTCAATCCTCAAGCATACATTTCTTCACCGAAAAGTTCATTGGGCTTGAAGCATCGACAAACACAGTCCGCCATTTATATTTTGTACTAAAAATTAATTAATTATAATAAAGGTGCTAAGGATCAAACGCTAGACCATTTAGTCAAACAAAAACTTTGAATACAGAATGTCCTCCATAAGTATTTATTCTCTAACAATTAAAAAAAAAAATCTACATTTTAGATTGCTTTCCCGCTGGGTGAGAGAGCAACTTGTTTGATTTTGGGGTGCGTGTAATATCTTCAATTCATCCAGGCATGGATCTTTGCCAATTATATCATTCTTTTTTATTTTCTTTGATTTTTTAAAAAGGGAAAGTGGATAATCTCAATCTTTTCTTTTCCATGTTTTTTCCCACCTTTTCTAGTAGAAGAATGAGATCATTCCCCACCTTTTCTGATAGAAAGTGTACAACTTAATAAACAATTCAAAACTAATAAATTAGAAAAGCAGGAAGTTCCCACTAGAAATATTCTGTTTTCTTTTCTGGTAGTCTTTTTCTTGTTTTATATATTTTGCTAGTTTCCAAAATTATTAGTTCTGCAACAACTAGAACAACATTGTATTTAGCGGTGTCAATTGGGTTGGATTTGGTACAATCCGATCCAGTCAAATGTGAGTCCATTATAAATGGATCAGGTCCAATCCAATTTAATGAATATTTTGGATCAGTCCAATTCAATGTCTGGACCGTTCAATCTGTTCAAATTTGTTTTGATTTAGATTAGTTTCAACCCAAATCCAGTTTATTGACACTTATATATTCTTATCTTAGATCAATGTATCAGATATTTGCTTAATGAGAAAGGAAATCTCAGTCAAATTGTTAACTTCTCGTTTAATTGTCATATCAAAAGTTGATAAAATAATTTTGGTCCATTGCGTGGATTTTGTCCCTCAATTATTCTTTCTATCATGCCACATGCTTTTTGTTAAAAAACAAGCTAACTGATCTGTTCGTATGTCTTAATTCTGTCTTTCTGGCTCTTTAGCTAGTTTTTGAATTTGCAAAAGAAATTAAAAAATATATTTATTCTGATTATAAGTGCATTCATTTGTCTTCACTTACATGACACCAGAAAATCAAAATTTACTTCCCCATCATTTATAATTTTATCCATCCAAATATTTAAACCATATTTAATATGACTGTTATTTGTCAAGTAAATGTATCGTATATAACTAGACAGAAAGAAGATCCAATAATTGATTTGATGAAATATTTGCCAAAAATCTATTAATTTGTGTGAAAGAATCGTTGAAATTTGAAAACCCACACAAAAAAAAAATGCTCAGTGTCAATTAATTAAAGCAAGCATTCTTGAAGCCAAAGAAATAAATATTTATCAACCATAAATATTTATTTCTTTATTTCAAGAAGACAAGGTAGTTTTTGAAGAAATTCATTTTCTTTCATATTAACTATTAAAATTGTATTATATATGAAGGCATACATGACACTGTAGATTGATGTTCTCATGAAATAGTTATAATAAAGGAAAATCATATCTCAGATTATATCAATAATGTATTAATTATCTCTCCTGTTGGGCATTGTTTATCTTCGTATTTCTTTCATGCTATTTTTGGTTCTCTTTGTCGAAACTATGGTTATTGGTTCACAGGTTTGAATTTATTTCAAATCATTTTTAGTGCTAGAGTTATAAAAGGAAACTTGGGTTTCATTTCTGAAGATCAAACAATGGGTGCTTTCATGGTATCCTCTCCCAGTTATATAGGCTGTGTTTGGTTGCAATGCAAATAAATTTGCACTGGTGCAAAACTATAGCAGCATAAATGCTTTGGGTGTAAATAAAATTACACCCCAACCAAATACAGTCATAAGATTTTGTTTTGGAAAATGGTATGATCAATATCTAGTTAATATGCTTGGGTAGTTTCATATTTTGGTTGGTCTATACAGTTGGGATCAGTTTATTTCATTATTATCAACTTTATTATATTAGTAATTTAGTAGTAGCGTAGTACCATTGATCATTCTCTAAATCTTTATTCTTTTATTCCCATTTAATTTTATATATACTTGTCTTCTTGCATTGAAGAAAAAATTAATTAATTAACTTAGCTTAAACTAATACAACAAGAAAAAAAAAAAAACAAAATGAGAAAATTAATTCTTGACGTAGGTCTACTGTGTCATTAAAAGTACTTCTCATCAGTCCACCCCATCAATTCCTCCATACTATTGATTTATTTTCAAGGCACGTTTTAATTAATTAATATAAATGCATTCAGTTGAAGATACTTGTCAAAGCATGAACCAACAGAAAATTAAAATTTTTCACACAAGCAGTTCGCCAGAAATTAAACTTAATTATATTGCCATCCTTCCTTCAATTCATAGTTCGAACACTTGGTTTCCTGTTGAGATGAATGCAAGACACGATAAGGGATTCAAAAACGGGTTCAGAAAGATGTAAAGCAAGTCATGAGAGGTGGAATACTCAATACTGGAATGATCAGTTCCAGTTAAGAGTAAAACTAGGGATTAGTTTGTGGTAATGAAACCAAAACTAATTATCCATTTCGGAGTAATTATCACGTTAGGCTTAGAAAGAAACGTTTTCAACTCACTGTTGACTCGATTGGTTCAGGATTCTGGGTGTGGTTCAGTCAAAATTCGTTAGATGGTCAAAAACTGTTTGACCCAGTTGGTTCAACCGTTAATCATTCCACCCGGTCATCAGGTCGCGGATTATCACATTCAATACATGCAAAACTTTCTAAGATCATAAATTAAATATAGAATAAAACATATAACATATTGGAAATATATTTATATATTATTTATTATTAAAAAAAAATATATATATATATATACACTAATATATACTTAACACATATATGCACTTACATGACACGATCTGAACTGTTCGACCTGATAAGTTGAACAGGTGACCCACGACCCGGAGGCAAAAACAGTTCGACCTCCCAATCGGATTTTAAAACATTGCTAATAAGTCTTAACTAGAAGTTATTGGCATGTAGAAATGGAAGAGTTGGCAGCTCTGAATGCCTGAAGGCTGAAACAGCGAATTAACCGGATTCAGTTCGATGAAGATCCAAATACGTACCGTGCAAATAGAAGGTTTAGAAATACCTTATATAACGTTTGGCACTGCACGCATTTGTATTAGTACTTTCTTAATGGGAAGATTGATGCATCAGTAGCGGCTAAAACGGCCCTCTGTTTTATGGTTAATTTGGAAAGGATATAAATTCATTATACTTTGGTTGGATCCGTAACGGGGATCATCGTCATCTCACAGAGAGAGAAAGAGAGAGAGAGAGAGACAACAGGCCCAACACCAACTGTGCCCATTCCCTTCAAAGCCCAGCGTCCCCGAGACCGATCCAAGCGTAGGCTGAGCCTCTCTGAAGGGCCTCAACTAAATGAGTAGCAACAGCAATACCGCCATACCGGGGCTCTCCTCATAAAGAAGGAATTCGGATTAGCTGAACGCTTTGGCTGTTCAGCCGGCTGTGGAACCAGTGATAAGGTTTTTTTTTTTTTTAATGCAAACTACAACAGAAAAAAGGGGAGGGGTTTGGATAGAGTACAAATCCAAATATGTATAATGCAAATACAAGGTTTGCACTGACATAACAGAGAGTGCAAATACAAATAAAGGTACAAATATTCACAACAAAAGCTGTTTTGCCAACACCTTGGAAAATAGCATATGAAATAAAATGCCCATTATGGGAATCTGTGTTGGTCAAGAGAAATCAATTCTCAGCTAAAGGAATTCGTCAATCTCCAAGGCTGTGTTGGGCTTTGAAAAAAAAAAGGGTAGGGAAAGGTAGGAAAACCTGGTACAATGCTTCCCTACCATGTTGTAGTCCTAGCAGTAGAGCTCTTACGGCCAGCAATCCTACAATTGGTAGCCTATGTGGCTGCTCAGGCCCAATTCTCTTTCCTTGAAAAATTCTGCAGGAATCTCTTTCTTGCATTGATTTTCTTAAATTTCGATCCCATTATATATGCCAATAGGAACAAAGTTAGTAACCAGTGGAGTTGTATTGGGAACATTTATCAAGCAGTTTGTGGCTAATCCAGAGACTTATTTCAATAACTATCACTGGCAGTGGCAAGCAGATCATCACCAGATTAGAGCCTTGGGAATGTACACAACCTGCCAGTTTAATTCATTGCTTATCAATATATGACCCGGGTTCTTCTCCAACAGGACCCACTCACTGGACTTAATCAAGGATACCCAAAGAAACAGGCCTACATGTGGACCACAAGCACAAAGTCGCTTAGCATTTCTAGGACCATCAAAGCCTCTCAGTCCCAACATTCCAGGCCCTTCCCACGGCCCTAAACTCGGCCCAAGATGTACAAAATCCTAAGTTATTAAAGCTTAACGTGTTCTATTATTAATTCCTTAATTGTTTGCATACTTGTAACTCACGCTTGCTAGCCCTAAATTTTATCTTTCGTACAGATCAATGGCCTCAGTCTTCACAAATTGTGGATCCAAAGAGAAAAGGCAAAACTAGAACACTGCATGTCCATATGTCACTATTGTCACGATGGAGTCATCCTTAGACTAGTTAATCTGTCCTTTTTGGGGGTTCATTTGTTAATTAACAGCTGAAATGGCTGAAGTGAATTTCTTATTAAGGATGAGAATAGACTAATTAATTGTTGAAGGTGAAGCTAAATTGATTATTAAGGTTGCCTTTGGATAAGCTTTAGGATTTGTTTCTTTTAAAGCCGGAAAGCATAAAATCCCAACTTTAGGGCTTAAAAGTGTTTTAACTTCAGATCGTTGCGCTTTTTAAAAGAAGTCTTATCAAATGCTGGAAACATTTTTTTGATTGATTTTTGTTTCCCATGATTCAATTCAAATCTCAAAAGCAAAAAATGTACCCAGATGGAGCCTAATTTACTGTACTTTGAATGATGTAGTATTAATTATTATTTTATCATGAAAAAGATTAAAAGTCATTCAGTTCAACCTCATATGATCTCTGGCGTTAATAGGGAAGAAGTTGGCGTGGTCATAATGAAGGATATCAATTGAAAAGTTCCAATCCTACAGAGATTTGGCTTAATTGATCAGAAGTATAACGTCAGTCACTTCTCTTGAGGTGAGGGGATGACACAGTCATAGCTCAGACTCGACTCAGACTCAGACTCGAGAGGGTTCTAAAAAGTAAAATGAGTGAGAAAAATGATGGAACAAGTAAACAAAAGCCATGTTACATAGTCATCGATCAATGACACAATCTCTAGATAATATTGACGGGGTCGTCTGGTCAGCTGGTGCTCAACTCAAGAGCTTTAGCTTGCCGATCAGGATTCAGTCTTTCTGGAATTAATCATAACACACCTTCTGGGAGGGTGTTGTCCAAGTCCATCCATTGCTTTATTAATGCCATGCACCCACCCTCGTTAATTTCATCCCTAAATCATGGCTTTGAACGTATATTTAATTAAAACCTTTATTAATAAAACAATTAAGAGATAACGTATCAATAATAAGCTCATATTTTATTTTTATTTGACTTGTTATTTTTTCTATAAAAAAATTATTGTTAATTTTTGTTCTAGAAACGTGACGCGTGGCTAGTTTTTCTTGATGGTGCATAACTGCATATAACAAAACACCCAATACGTACCCACGTGAGACGCGGGTGACGTTGCTCTATATGCACCATTGAAAGGAGCATCTGCTCCTTTTCATCAGGAACAAAAGTTTTTTTTTTTTTTTTTTTTTACTTACTTATAATGTAGACATCTGATCTAGCGTATGTTCTCAATGACATGTTTATGATATCCACAGTTCCTCACTTCTCAGAAACCTATTCTGGGTAAGGTGGCTTTCGTTTTTATTTTTCATAATAATTAGTTATATGTCATGTTTTGCTAAAAGAGGAAATAGTTATCGAATTGAAAATCGTATTGACAAACGGTATATCTTTTGAAGCCCAGCCCAAGCCATGATCACCCCCTACTCAAAGAGTGTATTATAAGGCCCAAATCCAATGATATCAAGTTAACTCATTCAGTTGTGATTTGGCATTTTGTGGGTAAAGAAATTTACCAATAATACCTTAAAGGCATAATACTAAAAAGAGTTTTGATCAATCAAAACCTCACAAAATGAATTTTTATGAATACCACCTTAGTTTAAATGAATTGGCATGATATCATTGGCCCAGTAGAAACAGCCTGGACTGTTCGGAATGTTTATGGGTGACAAATTTTCATGGATATTGAATAAAAGAGTAATTGCAATCAATATTTTTTTAGCCAAAAAGACAAGTGATGAAGGGAAATTTGGCCCGACCTCGCGATCGCCCGACGCGTGGCAAAGGCAAGCAGCTCGGGACAGTAGAGCACCCAAAGCGAACATCGGAAGCAAGTCTAAACTCACTACCGAGCCTCAACTCCAGATCGCTGTGTTTAGTCCGAGCTCCTTGTTAAGAGCGAACTCCCCGTTGAAGGTCCAAGCTCCCTAAAACCCGATCTCCCCAAGTCCTAGCTCGGTACTAGGAGCCCGAGCTCCCTAAAGAACCCTAACTAAAGAACCCGAGCTCCCTAAAGAACCTGAGCTTCCTAAGTCTGAGCTCCCTACTAGGAGCCCGAGCTCCCTGATAAGAGCGAGCTCCCTCTTGAGAACCCGAGCTCCCTGCGAGGAGCACGAACTGTACTGGGCCCCAAGCCTCACGAAGCTGACCCGGGCTGACCCGTGGCAGCTCGAAACATTCCAAACCGAACTCAAGGCACCTCGCTCGCCACTCCAACACTTCACTTCCAAAACACCAGGCCCGCCAGACGTACCCGATGCCAAGGACGTCCCTATCCAAGGGCGGCATACCTGACTGATTTGGGATCTGACGCCTGACAGCCGCATTTCAAACGGCTTCCTGCCACCGCCACCTGCAACCGTCGTCACTAGCCGCAGAGACGGCTTCGACAGAAGGAACAGTGGCGGTTCTGTCCGACCAGAGGAAGTGACGCCCGAACTGGCAGGAGTTCAGAAGTAATCATGTCCGACCTGACGGAGGCCTGGAAGTGAGTGCGCGAAGTGGTTATAAAAGGCTTCTACCCCCCCAGGAAGGAGGTATGCTAACTTCCGCGCTATCTGGTTATTCTTGCCTTTGAAGGATTCTAACTTGAGCTTCGAAGCCCTTACGCCGGGTTCTCCCCGGAGCTTCTCTTCTCCTCCCGTTTCTGGTCCCCGTTACCCATTTCAGAGGCAAGATTATCAACAGCTAAGACTGGCCAGATCGTGCATCATCAACAAGTAAGGGACTGAGTGGGTAGATGTATTGGGCATTTAGGTCTTTTACCCACAGGACCCTACCCATAAGACATTATAGCTGCACGTTGACAACATCTTCCTTATTTGCATGTTACCATTTATTGGAAGATATTCCTAATATACAGTTGTAGTGTCTTATGGGTAGGGGATACGGAATAGATGTATTGGCCCCCACACCAAAAGTTTTCTCGGAGGATGTGGAGCCAGTAGTAATACCTTAGGAGGCTAGGGTCGTTTTTGGTATAATACTGCAGAAACATTTCTTTATGTCAATGTGGAACAGAAATGCGTTGGAAACACATGTAGAATGAGAAATAGCCTGGTTATTTGGCATTACATTTTGTCCACTTCTGATTTATGGAATGAATATATATATGTGTGATGGACAAGGCTTGTAATACAAAAATTGCAGAGTTCAAACTAAGATAGCATCAAGGAATTGAGCACAGCTACGTGAATACAAAAGGTTGACGAGTAAATTGATGTGATGATATGACATTACTTATTGTTTGGATTTTTCTTACGAGTAGGGCCTTGATAATTTGTTTCTCTGATTCACAAAATGAGAGACATGTCTCTCAGCCGAACCTAAATTAAGGGTTTTATTGCAGGGTGGGTGGGATCCTAAATCCTCTCTCACAAAATATATTTACAACAGAATTTGGATTGGACAAGTTCAAAGTATGACTTTAAAATTATAGTTGACCTGGGTGGTCGAACCATTCGATTTGGTTTCACTTTTTGTTCAGCCTGTATGTTTTTTTCCCCATAAAAACCATTGGATCAGTCAATAAATTGCTGATTCAGACGGTTGCACGAACCATTAAGTCTACCAATCCCGACAATAATTTTTGGGTCATTTTTTATTTTTAAAAATATCACGGGATGGGAGCATTTGAACCCAATGGTCTGCCCATTTGACCCAAAGAGGTTCCGTTTCAAAATGGGTCTTTAAAACCTTAATTAAAAAGATAGAATTTAGATAACAAATTAATTAATGCAAGTTGCATGACATGAAAACATTATTTTGTATGTTTCATACGCTATCTCATGGAGAAACCCTTGGCCTCCCCTATTCCCTTTAATCTTGATTTATGGGAATTGGTAGTAAATTTTCGTTCTTGTGGGAGATTTTCTCATTTCAACTTTCTTTGTTTGAGGCAGATGCCCTCCCTTTTATTTGGCGTTCTCCATTTGCTGACTTCGTATGCAGAGGGTTCATGAGTTTTCTCTCCCGATGCTCAATATCTGATTCTTCAGCATTTTGTTTGCTACTTAGTGATAGGTTTTTCTTATTATTTACTAGTCACTTTGTACTGATGACTTACTTGAAGTTTGTTACTTCATGGTTGTATTACGAGCATTTGCCTGAATGGAATTTGCCTTATCAGACTTCAAAAAAAAAAAAAAACTCCCATATAATAGAAAAAACTTGGACAATAAATAAATTGCTAATGATATATACTTTTTTTGGAGTGTATTTGGTAATACACCGAAATTCCCTCCACAGCACTAATAATTCCCCCCTAAAGTTGATGGTAGTGATAATTGAATCACACATCTCTATTATAGACTTTAATTCGAGCCATCACCATCAATTGTTGAGTGATGGTGATGATCAAAATTGAGAGTCGAAAACTCCCTAGTCTCCGTTTTCCATCAGCAGCCCCACCCCCGGTTGGTAGCTGACTCTAGCTGCCGCTCCTTGATTGGACATATACGTTTTGCAATTTGGAAGTATTAGCCAGCCCCCAGCCACAGTGGTCTTACTCTCCATCTTTGTCATTCTCCTGCCACCCAAAAACAAACAAATAAATCAAAAACATAAAAAACAAACCTTAATTGTGTATATTGTATTTTGTCGGCATATGTTATATAAGTATTATAGCATACATAGATTCAATAATGCTGGACTTCGATGCCTGCGCTGAGATTTGTCGTGTCAAGAAGTGACATGGATTATTTATATTCAGACCATTTTCTACTATAATACTAGCCATTTATTCATATGAGTTAAATCACATTACTTGCATTCATATAAATTAGTCTTACACATGTATTATTAGTGCAGTTTCGATTTCCAACCCACAAAACCCTACCCCCACTTATCAACGTTTCACTATAGTTGTACATTTAGAATATCTCCCATGTTTGCATGTTAAACATATCATAATAGATGGAGAGATATTCCTAATATGCATCTGTAATATCATGTGGGTAAGTTTGTGGGCAGGAGATCTGAATTGCTACTAGTATGCCTATATTTGATTTGAGTTTAGATGCAGCTTAAAAAAGGTAAATCAAACCATATCATATAAGGTTAATAGTAATATATTAATATCTTTGTCATTTTATCTTTATATATACATGTGACAAATATTTGGAATATGAGAACTCGTAATCACCAAAAACCAACATTAAATCATATGGTTTGGATGAGATCTTAAGATGAGTACTAGACTAATTATTCTTTAAGGTGGGGTGCAATTTTGTGTTTTTGTCCCCAAACCCAAGAATGCATTTTTGTTGGGAATGTGGGGAGTCAAGGTTTCTTTGCACCCACAAACTGACAAAAGGATCAATATAAAATTTGAAGTGATTATACTTTACTCAATCCTTGAAACTCCCGAAAGAAAGAAGAAGAGGAGGAAGAGGTAAAGGAGACGGCAATTAGAAAACAACCTTCGACCTAACTACTCTATAGACTACGTGAGGCCACGCCGTCGTCAAAAGTTGCAGAATCTTCATCAGTAGTTTGGATTGATGTTAGGCGGCATATAACTTGAACCATGGAAAAGGTCAATTGCCAAATCGCTAATACATTGTCAAATCCCTCTCTCAAGTAGAAAACTTGTGCCCACAGATAGAATCGGTCTGTACTTCAAAGTGGGTAACATATTAGATCATCTAAATATTCAATATTGACTACACGTCAGCCATACAAGAGTAGTTCTTTCTTCAAAGGAAGTCACGAGTTGTAGAGAGAAAAACTAAGTAAGAGAAAAACTAACAGGAGTAAATGGACAAGTCATAAGAACTAAAACTTAATTTGACATTTAATCTATCACGATAATGACCTTCCCTAATATAAAACCTGCCTTAGATGACCTTTGTATAGTCAAACAATGACTAGTGTTGTCATTTTGTTTTTTCTTTCAACCTTATAACTAAAATTTTTTCAGGCTCAAATATTTCATCTTATTTCCTCTCTTTTTATGGAGAAAAAAAAAAACCCCATTAGATTTGTTTTGATGTAAATAGGGCAACTAAAACAACATTTTCATTGTGAAAAGGGATGGAAATGTAATTTAGATTTTTCAAATTTAATTTTTCCTTATATTTTAGACCTTTAGTAAAACGGAAATGCAATTTTTAATTTCTTCTTTTTAGTGTTTATGAGCTAAAAATGGACAAAAAAGAGAAGAAAAAGGCAAAGTAATTTGTTAATTATTAATTAAAATTTACAAAATAATTTAAAGGAGTTAAAGATTCTAATAATTAAAAGACAAAAGAAGAAACAAAAACAAAACAGGCGCAAATAAACAAAGAAAGACCCCACACTTTATCGAATCTTGCAAAGCACGCCGCCCACGTTGTGTACTCTGAACCTCAGTATGAATGTATTCTTCCGAATCCAAAGTCACCTGTCAAAAAGGGTCCCCCGCCCTCCCCCCGATTGCTATTCTAAGGGACTGTTTGGAAAGACAGGTTGAAAATTCCAGTAAATTATTCAAAAAGGTTGATGCAAACGGTCCTGACTGACATTTGATTTGGGCTCTGTGGATTTTTTACCAAACATAGTTTATCGGCTGTCCATGTGAGCCCCATCTCAGAAAGCTAGAATTAGGGCTGCAACTTGGGCCGGGTTGGCCCGAGCCCAACTCGAAAAAGTTGGGTTGGGTTGGGCCGGGTTGATCATCGGGTTAGGGTTAGGGTTAGGGTTGAAATTCTTGAACCCAATCTTAATTTGTGTTGGGTAAGGGTTAACCCCTTGGGCAACCCGAAAACGACCCCCTATAGTACTAGACTACTAGTCTACTAGTCTACAACTCTACTACATGTCATATATATAATTATATATATAACATACATTGATTTGTTTAGATGCATGATAGTTGTATAGCCCCCTTTCTTTAAATTATTCACAGGTACTTGACTACTTGTCTTTTCCTTTTTGTCTTGTAATTTTTATGTGTGATCTATCTAACATATTCAAACTATTTGCTTGATCCTATGAACTGTTATTAGTGATTTTATTTCCATAATTTTGTGTTTCATTATTGTTGATTTCATGAATTTATATTTTTGAGAAAAAAACTATCATAAGTCATAACTCACGATAAACAAATACTTATTTTTCTACTAGATTTTAAGGGATGGGAAGGTTGGGTTGGGCCCAAACCCGAGCCCAACCCAATTAGGGTTGAAAGAATTAGTTAGGGTTAGGGTAAGGGTTGGGTAGGTCGAGTTGAAGGTCGGGTTGGGGGTTTAGAACATAGGGTTGGGCTAGGGTTGGCCTCAACCTGACCTAACCCGGCCTGACTTGCAGCCCTAGCTAGAACTCATTGCATTTCAGCCCTCCCAAACGGGCACTAAGTGGCCTGCACTGTCAGAACCAAGTGGGTATGTGTCGTTCACCCTCGGAGTCCCAATAGTATAGTCAAACATAGAAAAAAGAGTTTGAGAGTGAGATTTAGCCATTTGGGACACCTTATGGGCTGGTACATTATAAGTTCGGTGAACAAAATGAAACTTAACATTTGTAAAGATTGTAACTAAGGTTGTGTTTGGAAACGATGCAAATGGAGTGTAAATTCCGGTTCAGGGTAAATTTGCACTTTGGTTCACTTTTGCCTGTATCTAGCAACATTACATTTATGCATTGACAAATGATAGACCAATGTCTATTTACATTGATAATAAGATGTAAAAATACATCAATAAAAAAGAAGTAAATTTGCATTCAAGTGGGCTTTTGATAAAAAAAAAAAAAAGCATATGCTTTATTAAAATTTTTGTTTGCATCCATTACAGCTAAAAGTCTGTTTGGTAAGAAGGTAAATTTTTCAGTGCAAAAATAACTCAACTTTGCAATTTATATGAACCATTTTACACTCTACATATTTGCATTCACACTTATTTGCATCGTTTCCAAACGCAACCTAAGGCTCAGTTTGGAAGGAGTACAAATACAAATATGTAGAGTGTAAAACCATATATTTTGTTCTATTTTGTATGTATGTGCACTGTACATATTTGTATTCGTACTCCTTCCAAACTGAGCCTAAATTCCAAGTCTTTAACAAAAGCCAATGGCCTCTCCTGTAAAATCCATACAACTGTTTGCGCACTAGAGCATATAACTATATCTCCACACCAAGTGAGTATAAGTTGTGATCGGGTTATTCACTTATAGCACGTTGAAGTCAACCCTAACTTGACCCGAACTGTTGAACCCCCAAACCTAAAACTTTGGATTGGATTTGAGTTAGCCCAACTTCACTACTTCCTTTAAACTAGATGTTCTTATTTCTTATATTCAAAGTTTTGAGTTATTCAATTTTAGCATTACCGGTGTGAGGGGGAAGTAAAGGGTAAGATATAAGTTGCGAGCATATAATTAACTTTAACTTTTATGACTTGCACCAAAACCAAGACAAGTATCCACTTTATAATATCATATATCATGTGGAGAAGAATATAATTTGTGAAGAAACTCCCTGATGTACCATTTTATTGTAGTCCTTATTGCATTGTTTCTCTTATTTATTATTATTTTCACTTCAGCCCTGCAAGGGCCTCTCTGTAAATTCTCTAAATTGTGTTGCCCTACAAGGGTCCCTCTGTAATTTCTTTAATTTCACTTTCTATATAAAGGACCCTTGGGGTAGGGTCGAATCATCCATTCTTCATCCCTAGAATTCTGAATTTTGCTTTGGGTCTGTTGACATGGTATCAGAGCATGCTACTCTATAATATCTACTCTTTCCTTGCTCATTCGTTGGGCATATTAGGGTTTTTTTGTTCTCAAGGAGTTTTGTCTGGGTCTTTAAAGCTTCTGTTTAGAAGGATTTCTAACCGGGTGTGCTGCCTAAAACCTTCTTCTTTCTCTCAGAAAATCAGCGGAAACTAACAAATATTGGAGGAGCTCTGGTCTTCTCTCCTAGGCGGCAGCAGATCTATTTTCTTCCTTTGTCTGTGTACTGATTTCTCTAGGGCGGCAACAACTTTTCTCATTGCAGTTAAGTTTTGAACAACCACAAATTAAGGAATCTCAATAGTTTGGCTTCTTCCTCCCTCAACAGCAGCAGTTTTGAACCTAGTTTCTTTTACTTCTGACTAAGGAACTTCAACAGACATCAAGTCCTCTCTTCAAGCTTATTTGGAAAACTACTCATTTCAGGTTGGCGCATCACACTATTGTCATAATCGATTGTTCCCAGTCCTTGGAACCCTAGTTTTTGTGCTGCCCTAGGGTGTTTTCTTCTCTTGGTTATCATTCCTTGGAACCCTAGTTTGTGCTACCATAATTTTGTGGTGTTTATTAGAGGAATTTTTTATTCTTTTCTAAAGTTTCCTATTGAAGTTGCCTTGGATTTGTCTGTATTTCATGCTTCAGCCCTCATTTTTTCTAAAGATTACTGTGTTCGGCTGAAGTAATTTTCTACCTTGTTCATTGCTGATTTGAGTGCTTTTCCAACATCAATGCTACTATTCTGTTTTTTTTTTCTCATTTATGATGGCTAAAAAGGTTGATTTTCTCCCTATAAAATTTGTTGGAACTAACTACAATATCTGGAAGTTCCATTTTGATTTCTATGTTAAGGGAAAGAGACTTGAAGATTACTTGAATGGGGATTGTATGTAAGCCTGATGAAGTTAAGGCTGATAGTAAAACCTATACACAATGGAAGCTAGACAATGGAAAATTAGTCTCCTGGATTTTGAGCTCCATTGTGCCTCACATTAGTGTCCCTATGAGAAGATTGAGGATTGCCTATAAGATGTATGCCTATTTGAAAAAGGTTTATCAGTAGTCCAATATGTCATGACAATACCATAGTGAATTTGAAATCTTTGCTTATTATTTCCAAGGGGACAAAACGATACAAGAATACTATTCAAGCTTTATAGATCTCTAGGCTGAATATGAACTTGTTCATATTGAACGTTCTAATCTCGTTGAATGTGTCAAGTATTTGTAAAAATATTTTGAAAATAGTAAAGTTAAACAGTTTCTCATGAGGCTGAGACCTGAGTATAAAATAATCAGGTCAAATATTTTGAGTAGAGGAACTCTTCCAGACTTAGACTCTGGGATGTTGATGGGAGAGTTGTTAAGGGAAGAAACTAGACTCCTAACTGCTACAAACATAGAAGGGAAACATCCTAATTCAAGGATTAATACTGTTTTTCTTGTACAAGGGAATAAGAAATCTGGTGGAAAATACCCTTCTAAAACTCAATGCTATGAATGTAAAGGATATGGACATATAGCTTCTCATTTCAAAAGGAAGAATGTCTGCACATATTACAAACAACATAGACATATCATTCCAGATTGCCCAATTCGTCCACCCAAGGAACCCATGAAGAAGAATCAACCACGAGCTTATCAGGCGTCTGAGGGATGAGTGTCCAGTACCCCTATTGCCAAGGGAGAATCCTCTACTTCCATGAATAAGGAAGAGATACAACAATTGGTATCCTCTGCCATCTCATCTGCCTTTTCTGCTATCAGCCTATCTGGCAAGTTCTCTGATTATTGGTCTTCTCCCTCTCACATTTGGATAATTGATTTTGGTGCTACAAATCATATGATTAAGGCCTATCCTAAACCTTCAAACAGACTGTCTGAGACCAACCATAGACGTATTGTCACTGTTAATGGTGAAAAACTTGACATCATTGGGAGTGATGACTTGTGTATCAAACATTTCCCCTCAAATTCCTTGTTCCTAAACTTACTTTCAACTTTATTCCAATTGGTCAATTAGTTGATGAAGGTTATATTCTAATTGTTTCCTCCGGTGGTTGTTTATTCAAGACTAGTGCACTAGGAAGGTGAAAGGGAAGGGCCATAGGATGGGCCGCTTGTTTGCATTTAAGTTTGTGAAATCTCCATCAGCATCATCCTCTGCTTTTTTGAGCTCTTTTACATTGAGTCCTATTTTGAGTCAGAGAAACTATGTTTAGTATTTGTGGCATAAATGCTTAGGCCATCCAAATTCTGAAAAACTTAAATACTTATTTGAGTATGGTTTTACTAAAACTAAAATTCCTTCTATGAAATCATTTGATACATCTTGTGTTTCTTGTTGTTTGAGTAAGAGTCATATTTTACCGTTCACTCACCGAGCTGAACATGTTATTTCGCCCTTTGAAATTATTCATAGTGATGTTCGGACTTCTTCTGTTGTTTATCAGATAGGATACAAGTAATTTGCGCTATTCATTGATGATTGTATCAGGTACACTTGGATCTACTTTTTCAAACACAAATCATAAGTTTTTCCAACCTTTAGGTTGTTTCATAACATAGTTCAAATTCGTTTCTAAGTGAATGTGCAAGCCTTACGCTCAAACATAGGGGAAGAATACAGTGACGGAGAATTTTTGGCCTACCTAAAACAACATGGCATACAAGTCCAATGATGTTGCCTAGACACTCCTCAGCAAAATGGTGTGGAAGAAAAATAGAATGGTCACATTCTCAATGTTGTAAGGACTCTCATACAAGAATCACATGTGCCTCCCACATTCTGGGTTGAGGCCGTTGTGCAGTATATCTGATCAATTGTATCCCATCTTTTGTGCTTGCTAACATTTCTCCTCATCAAAAGATGTTTGGATCCCCCAGGTCTTTCCCATCTTCATGTCTTTAGGTCCCTATGCTTTGTTCATCTTTCTCCTTGTGAACATTTAAAGCTTTTAGCTCAGTCTGTCATGTACGCTTTTGTGGGGTATAGCCCTAACCACAAAGGATTCATTTGTTACGATCCCTCAGCATGTTGTATTCGTATTTCTCGAAATGTGATTTTTTTTTAGCATATCTTCTTTTTTTTTTAGGAATTGCCAAGTTATTTGCACCCTCTGTATCAGTTTTGCATGATTTTGAACAACAGGTTACTCCATCACCCACTGCTAAAAATGAACTTCTCGTCTTCTCTTGCAAGCGGGTTCATGGTCTAGCTCCTACGCCTACGACCCCTCTTCCTCCAAGTCTGGATCCCTCGCCCATTACAGACAACCCTGTAAGTGATGCCCCAATTTTAGATTCCTTAATTATTCCTCCTATTCTTTTACAACGTTCTGCTCGTAACTCTAGACCACCTGACCAATATGGTTTTCCTTCAAACAATAGTTCATTCTCTACTGTTTTGACCTCTACAGATATTCCCCGTTCTTACCAATAGGCTAGTAACAACCCTCAATGGTAAGAAGCCATGGATGCGGAGATTCAAGTTTTGCATGAGAAGGACACCTGGAACTTTGTCCTGGCACCTTCAGATGGCTCTATTATTGGGAGAAAATGGGTCTATTCCATCAAGCTAAAATCTGATGGGTCTCTGGACCATTACAAATCCAAACTTAAGGCACAGGGATATAAGCAAGAGTATGACATTGACTATGAAGAGACTTTTGCTCCAATAGCCAAGATTACTACAGCCCGTGTCCTTTTAGCCCTCTTTCTTGCTCACTCTTGGATGATCTTTCAACTGGATGTGAAAAATGCCTTTTACATGGGCATCTAAAGGAAACATTATATATGAAACCTTCTCTAGCTTGGTTTAAAAAATTCAGAGATGTTGTCATGCAAGCCGGATATAGTCAAAGTACATCGAACTACTCTCTCTTTGTTCAAAAAAGACCCCAGGGCCTTACCATTCTCTTAGTATATGTGGATGATATATTGTTGACTGGAGATGATATAGAAGGAATCCAGGACCTCAAGTCTCTTCTCCATAGTTCATTTCACATGAAAGATCTCGTCCCTCTTAACTATTTCTTGGGATTTGAAGTCCAACGGAGCTCCCGAGGTTATTTTGTCTGCCAACACAAGTATCCCTCTGATCTTGTTAAGTTGGCCAACCTCACTGATAATAAACAGGTTGATGCTCCCTTGGAGTTAAATGTCAAATTATCCAAATCAGAAGGCTCCCTACTTCTTGATGCTTCCCTCTATTGGCAACTTGTAGGGTCTCTCATCTATTTGACCATGACTCGTCCTGACATCTCACATGCAATTCAAGTTGTTAGTTAGTTTGTCTCTGCACCTCGTCAACCTCATTTGACTGCGGTGCATCGAATCATCCACTATATTCGAGGCTCTTTATCATAGGGTCTTTTTTTCTCTTCATCTTCTTTAACGAATTGAAGGCCTATGCTGATGCAGATGGGGTTGGAAGCCCCGACACACGACGCTCCACTACCGGGTGGTGTGTCTTCATGGGTGATTCTCTCATATCATGGAAGTGCAAGAAACACCAGACTATTTCCAAGTTCTCTACAGAAGCAATGTACAAGGCAATGTCATCTATTTGTAGTGAAGTTGTTTAACTCCAATCTTTATTTCAGGAGTTGGGACATTCCTCTCCTACGTCCATTCCTCTATATGCGGATAACACTAATGCTAGTAAGATTGCCTCTAATCCTCTCCTACGTCCATTCCTACGTCCATTTCTTGCAAACTCTATCTCCCTCCCTCATGTTGCCTCTGATATGCAAGTTGCTGACATCTTCACAAAGGCCATGACGAGATCCCGACACTTATTTCTAGTAAGCAAATTGATGCTCACGCCTCTGCATCAATTTAAGGGGGAGTGTGAAGAAACTCCCTAATGTACCATTTTATTGTAATCTTTATTGTATTGATTCTCTTATTTATTGTTATTTTCACTTCAGCCCTACAAGGGCCTCTTTGTAAATTCTCTAAATTGTGTTACCCTACAAGGGCCTCTCTATAATTTCTTTAATTTCACCTTCTATATAAAGGACCCTTGGGGTAGGGTTGAATCATCCATTCTTCATTCCTAGAATTTTGTATTCTACTTTGGGTCTGTTAACATAATTATTATGTTTTAGAAAATTTTGCCTTTAATATACTTGCAATGAAAATATGTCACTACCCCCAAAGTATAGGATTCCTCTTTATAATTTTTTCTACATATAACACCTCGTTCGCTTTTCGAGAAGTGGGGGCAGGTAAGTTGGCGAGTCCTATGAAAAAGAAATAAACCCTTGTTCGTATTTCAATATTAGTGCGTATGATGGAAAAGAATGATTCCGAAGTGGCTCATTTACTTGAACAAGTAATACCCTCTTGAGATTTGGGTAAATCAATTACCCATTTTCACCAAAAGTTATTAATACGTGATGGGACAATATTTTCCTTTCAATAATGTCACTGTTTTGAATAAAACAATCATTGTACAACTTTATTTGAGGAATAAAAGAACACTAGTAAGAGCACTTGCTTGGGTTATCCAAGTAAATGACTTATCAGAACGTGAACGAGACCTAATTATGAAATTAAGTTAGGTTTGGGCTGAGTCAGGTGGTCAATGTGTCAACCTTAACCCAACAAGAAGTTCAATTGAATTCGCACTTTTCAAACATAACCCTAAGTCTCTAACCCAACCTGACTTTTTTAGGTTGGGTTCAAGCTAACCCAACCTATGTTACAGCCCTAAATAAGATGGAAACATAAAATTGAAGGAAAATTATTATGGAATTTCACACTCCAACCTCTCTTGTATTTTGTCAATGCAAACGCAAGTCTAGACATCACTAAACTATGATTAACAATCACCAAATCACCCAGTTATCAAATATCCCCACCACTTTAGCCTAGATCTTCCATTTAGTCATTTCTCCATTCCCTATGTGCATTTGGATGCCATACTCTCAGGGTGTTTGCAAGATATTTGCTTTCAATAAATCCCACCTCCCTTACATCATTAGTTAAATTTGTTATATACACTCACACTCATACACACAAATTAAGATTATCAATGGATTCTGAAAGTTCAATATCTAGTTTGACTCAGTCTCATTATCTGGGATTTAGATGTCAAAAATTGTGCCTGATAATAATCAGATTAGATTATGAATTTAATCTCATCTGATCTTTTTAAAATCCAAGTTCAATAAAAAAATATTGTATGTATGTATGAATGAATGAATGATTATATAAAGTTTATAGTTAATAAATTTAATACTTTATATTTATATACACTTATTATAGATAAAAAGAATTAGATTTTTTGAACTTTGTTAAATTTTTAGTCATTTTAAACACAATAAGATGGTTGGGGATTAAATTTGATATTCTGATCCAAAACCCAACATGATAATCAGATGCAAATGTAAATCTAAAGGTTTCATAATTAGATATGGATGAAGATGCAATTGGATCCAATCTAAATCCAATCTGCTTATAGCCCTAACACAAACACATACACACATGATGTGATCATTAATCAAGTTTGAATTAGACTGCCATGTGGACCAACTAAAAGCAATCAACTCGCCTAATTAAGGATTGCCATGTGGTTAAGAGCTCGAGTGGACTAAGGAACAGTGACGTGACATCCTTTGAAACCTCTAACATAGCTGACAAGTTAGTATTGAAAAACGAGGTGGGACACATGGCAAACCCTAGTTGAGCCCTAACTAGGCGACCAATCGCATTGACTCCCAACCTCATGTCTTACAACAACTCGGATGGTAATCACCCCAGAAGGGAGATCAGCTTCCATCAGGGCAAACCTGTGCTCACACTATTCCAACAGCCTTCCCCAACCTTGCATTGGAAATATCTCCTCATGAAATAAAGCACATAAGTATGGAGGTTTCCTCAATGCAAGACAGTAAAGGCTGCTTGAACGGGATTTGACCTGACTGAAGTCGAACTCCCCGAAAGGTAATGTTTATCCCACAAATGAGGAGCATGGCTTTTTTGGACGTACGCCTATATAAAAGCACAACACCCAAGGTGAGATCTTGTTCGTGTTCTTGCTACTCAAACTCACCAGGCCGAGCTGTGTTGAACAAGCTTATCTAATCGTATAAGCTGATGATAAGTCGAAGCTTAGAAGTACTCATTCTAATAACTACTTATGAGTGTTTTGTGAAAAAAACACTTATTTTAAAAAGGTGTAGTATAAGTATTTAGAAAATGATGTGGCTAAAATTATTGATTAAGTGTTTATTTTCTTTCTAGCCAGCCAAAAAGAAAATTAGCATTAATTGAATAAATACTTAAAGATAAGCCTAAAATTTGAACTTTTCAAATAAGTATTTATTCTCAAGATAAGTTCTTATTTTAAGCTTATTTCCCAAACACAAATAAATTGGTACTGTCCCATGAAACCCACGTGAAAACTCCTAGACGTGGTCCTCACACAAGATTCATCCTTAGTATTCACTTGCGGGTCACTCAAAGGTCAGTATCACGGTCGGGTCCCATACATGTGCGGCACATCCTACCTAGATGTATATCTGTCTGTCGGGTCCGGAAAACAAATTGACCAGTTTCACGGATGCTATACGGACCTCTATTGTTCCAAAACTCCAATAGAACCCCTAGTGCAAGTTATGGACGGGCGTTCCACATCCAGGATATAATTAGGTGGGACCTACACCAGATGGGTCCAACGCAGCAGATGGTACACGTAGATCAGCCTAAATATTGAACGGGGATGGGCTACTTGTTGTGTAGCCGCATGAAGCCAAAAAAATAAATAAATAAATACTCTGAATGTGGCTTTAATAACGGTCAAAGGCCGCTATAACGGCCTCTATCAGTTAAATAGCCATTTGGCACTGCCAACCTCTGCAGACTGCAGGGCTCGTCCAGTTCTACGCCTATTTAGGCTCCGTTTGGTTGCAGGTAACATGAAATGGTAGTCATTTTTAAGTGTTTTGCATGTAAAATAACGATGATTTAAAAATTAAAAAAAAAATGATTGGTAGATGTATGGAAACGACATTTCTTTTGACTCTGGATCTATGCTCACAAGAATTTTGTCCACGTCTATCCAAAACACACTATCTATCTCCCCGCGCATAATACTATGTAAGTGTGCAACTTGGGTGGGTCCAACTCGAGCCTGAACCGGCCCAGCCCAAAATTTTACATGGGTTGGGCTTGGACTTTTGGTCCCAGGTTGGGTGCGGGCCCAATAAATCAGGTATTTTTATTATTAGGTTGGGCTAGGTCTAGCCCGAACCCGGCCCAACTATACACATGTATATATCTTAATTTTGCATGCATATTTGAATATATTTACATTTGTATACATATTTGCATATATATGTATAATTTTTGAGTGTTCATTGACCAACTCGAGCTTGGCCCAGGCCCAAACCCAACCCGAGTGCATCAAATTACAATGCGGGTTGGGAAAATCAGGCTTGACCTTGGGCTCGGTCCGGGCTTGGGACTTAAGCCCAAATTTTAGGGCCAGGCCCAAGTTGACCATAAACCCAGCCCAACCCGCTCGACTTGCACCCCTAATACTATGTAGGAATATGTGATGTTCCCCATGTGTGGCCAGGGGCAGAACCAGGGGGACCCAGGGGAGCCATGACCCCCCTATGGTCTCAAAAATCCCCACTTGTGATACACTGTTCCATATACATTTCCCCATCCCCTCACTCTTCACCCGAATGGGTCGGCCCCCCCTATGACAATCCATATTTATCCCCCCCCCCTCCCCAATTCACCTTAGGTTTTGGCCCCCCACATGAAAATTTCCTAACTCCGCCCCTATGTGTGGCTGCAATGTTATGTGGGTAAAGTTCTTGTGGGTAAAAGATCAGGAATCATTTCTTTTTTATAATTGATTTGATAGAAAACAAGAGAGAAACAGAAAGTTGAGGGATCAACTTTTTTATTAACCAAACACAGCCATAATTTTTGCAGCAGAGGGTACGTTGCCATTGTTTGTTTATAGAATATTCAGCCTTTTGAATTAAAGAATATGAAAATAAAGAAAATTAATCAATATTTTTATTAAATATCATTTTTTTAAATATATATAATTTGTTTTCCTTCTTTTGAACAAGCAACCAATTGCAGCCTCAATGAAGAGTTCAATTTGGCTACTTGCATTAAGTATACAAGCCTCCTAGAACACCCATGGAAGGAATGCCCACTCAAAATGAACAGCTTAATGAAGGTCTTGTTCACCCAACCAAGGATTAATTAAAATATAGTATTGGGTTTCTATCAAAAGAAAATATCGTATTTGATGTATCTCTATATGACATTAGTATCAGTACATTCAAATACACAAGGATGTATTTGATGTATCTCTATATGACATTAGTATCAGTGCATCCAAATACATAAGTATGCATTAATAAAAGGATTTTTCAAAATATTTAAAACCTCAAATAATAGGAGGAAAACTCTAATACCTATATCTAGAGTTTTATAGTGCATGTGAATTTCCCACCCTGTGGTTTTCCACTTGCTTTTTGGTCTAAGAAAAGCCTGTTTATAGCTCTTTTTTTTTCAAATGGTTTTCCACTTGCTTTTGGCTTCAAAAATGCAATAAGCTAGAAAATCCCACTGGGAACCCCCCCCCCCCCCAAATACAGCTCAAGTTTTTAACATGTATTGGTTTCATTTTCGAGCAAAATTGAAATGAACCAGTTTTGAGTTATTATATTCTAGATGAAATTTTGATTCTACTAATTTGGATTGAACTTAAGGCCTTTTTTTTATAAAAATAAGAAAAAATATCATTTGCTTAGTTTTTCTTACTCTTATTCTTGTGGTAACAGTGGTTTCTTTGTCTTTCCACTTGGGGTGTGTTCAAAATTCATCTCCTTTTTCAAAGAAAAAAAAATTGACCGACTATTCACATAGTTCGGTTCAACCACATGAATACATAAAGTATGGTAGTAGTATTTCTCTATAGATTTATCACCATATTTGTTATAGCAACTCACAGCATGCCTTCTATTTCCACTTGGAATTTGCTACTCACCTTGCTGTGTGTTAAACTCACAACACATTTACATACGTACAGCATGGTACCGGTGCTACTAGGGAAATTGTCTGTGTCTATGCATTTGGTACGAGGGCAAATTATACCTTGGTAACCCTAAAGGATTTTCACAGAAAATGTCAAATTTTTCAGTGTCTTGAGTTAATGTGAGGATCAGCCCCATCGGTATTATTGCAAGGACACAGATACACAAGAATCAGAATCTAGCACGTGTCTAGGAGTCGAACTTAGAAGAAAAAAACAAAAACTCACGGAAATGTCTACAGAAAAGTATAAATACTAATCAGTCTATATTTTTATTAGTTCTAATGTTATATACCCAAAAAAGCCTAGAACTTTGTTTCTGTTAATTGGTTTTTGTCAACAGTTACAATTTTGTTTTTCAAAGCAAAAGCAATTGATATATAGTTGATACATCAGCAAATTCATATTTGCTTTTGTTTTGAAAAAGCAAATTCGTACATATTGCCAAACACCCTCTTAATAATATTTCCTAGAGAAAAAATGGCATTCATCCTACTATATATTATTAGCTTTTCATTTATTTAAAATGAGAAAGCAAAAGGAAGGAAAAATGCAAAGGAAAAAGTCTGTCTTCATTACTATTTACTAGAGTGGTGGAATCCAAAGCTTAGGAGAGTCCATGCAGCACTACGGATCAGATGACAGAATATCTGGCAGGATTAGATCAGATCGTTGATCCTGAAAATCTCATCAGAGGACCCATTCTATTTGGAATAAGATTAGGACGTTGAATCCTCTATAGGATTGCCACGTGTGATTATCAAAGTACTTATCTAGGCTATATAGGTTTCTTCTATTATATTATTATAAACTAATTAATCTAAGTTTTACCTGTTAGTACTGTACTGCTTCCCGGCAGGATTGAAGATTTCAAACTTCACCAAAAGCCATTTTTGAATGTTCCCAAGCTTTTTTTTTTTAAACGGGGAAAAGCTCGAGAGATCATCCCCTTGCGAGATATCGTGAGATGGAATTAGTTTTTTCTCCAAGAATAAGAATGTTCTTCTGCAGTTTGAAATCTATTCTAGACAAATTCCTTTTCTTTACAGTAAGAAACCCTGCAAGTTGAATTAAACCACCCCCATTTCAGAAATGAGTCCATTAATGTAACAAGCAAAACGTAATTGGGCTTTTTGGGTTGATTTTTCTAGCACTGAATCTCACATGAAAAGTTCAGTGAATATATAAACTCGATCAGATTGGTTTTAACTTTGAAAGATAAATATAAATTCGACTTGAATTTGCAGAATTACTGGATGATCAGTTGATGATTATTATTTTAACACTAATAACTATGTATGGATGTGGTAAAAGTAGAGTGAGTAATTTGTTCAAGTATTGATGAACCAAGGTTGACCGGGCCTCCCTTGGCCTACAAGCTATTAAAATAAAAGAAATAAAATAATAGGGTGGCCAGTACGTAGTCAAGCTTCTTAAATCTTTAAAAACAGTCGCCGTTGCTTTGCATTTCTCTTCAGAGTCCAGACAGAAAAGGATTTAAGATTAAGAGGAGCTCTCTGCTTTACATCGGATACCAGTGAGTGAGAGAATATGGGGAGAGCTCCTTGCTGCGACAAAGCCAACGTGAAAAGAGGACCATGGTCCCCTGAAGAAGACACAGCTCTCAAGAACTACGTCGAGAAGCACGGTACTGGTGGAAACTGGATCGCTTTGCCCCATAAAGCAGGTCTCCCTCTCTCTCTCTCTCTCTCTCTCATTAATCTAATCCTTTCTCACCCTGAGCTACACGAAATGGCGTGTTCCTTTTCATCCTCTATATTTTGTCTGAATTTCACACCGACTTTTCCCCTTTTCAATCAAAACAACAAGACAATGGAGTGTTTTATTTTCCATTTTTTAGACACTTCCCATGTATGCGATTCTTAATTTCGCTATTTTTTTTTTCTAAAATCCAAACAGGAGTGAGTTCTTTCTGCTTTCATTTCAATCAGAAAACTTGATTTTTCAAATGGAAAAGAAAAGGAAAAGGATCAGTACCCATTTCATCATTAATACTTTTCGTTTTCCTGATTGAAAGGGGCAAAAGATTTGATTTATATTAATTGATAATAATCCATTTTCCCGATACTCAGTTCTAGATTGTTGATGGCTTCGGGTGGGTTGAGATCATTTATTACTGGCCTTTCCCATGTCCTCCCAGTGCTTTTATTTCCATATAATCGTCCCAGATAGATATCAAACAATTAATTTCCTGTCTCTACTTTTCATCAGTTTCTGAATAACTATGGCATTTATTTTTATTATTTTTGTTCACAGCCACAGAAATTTGTAATCCTTTTTTTTTTTTTGGATCTAGTATCGAAAAGCCTAATTTCTGCGTTTGATCAAACATGGCTACCCAGTTCATAAATGTTGTATTTTTATCTCAAATAGGGTGTTTTCTTTCACTTTTCTCTAGTTCCAGTTTTTCTTAGCAAAATTACTTGGTTATCTAATTCCAGGCCTCAAACGTTGTGGTAAGAGCTGTCGACTGAGATGGCTCAATTATCTGAGACCAGATATCAAACACGGAGGTTTTACTGAGGAGGAAGATAACATAATATGTAATCTCTACAAAACCATAGGGAGCAGGCAAGTTGAATTCAGTCCTTTTATTGCTTAATTTTCTCCTTCTTTTTCGTCCTTCAAATGTCGTTGCTAGCGAACATAAATTGATTAACTAATCTATTTTCATCTGGGTTTCGATCAGGTGGTCTGTGATAGCCTCCCATCTACCAGGAAGAACAGACAATGATGTGAAGAATTACTGGAACACCAAGTTGAAGAAGAAGATGATGGGAAAGAACACCCTCACAAGCACGAACAACAGCAGCAGCAGCAGTATTTCCATCAACGACAATATCCAATTCAATTCCACACCTTCTCATCCTGTTTGTCCAACTAAAGCGGAAATCGTCGATTATGACTTCTCAAGTTTTCTGATCAACACCAACTCCGCAACACAGCCATTGTCGACGGGAGGTGGGTATGGACAGAATGTCGGCTCTAACTCTAACAGACTAGTTTCAGACCCAACCCACTTCTCTCTCCCGGGACTGATGGAACCGTCTGAATTCGGCACAAGCACAAACAACAGTTACAGTGTTTCTTCGTCTCAGGAGTTTTCAGGCCTTTCAGTCTCATCTTCTCTTGGTATGGACAACAGTTATGGCTCATGGTCTGGTAATGGTGGCGATGGTGATGAGAATGGATTCCTTATGGATTTAGGTTTCGGGGTCCCGTATGATCTTCTCAATTTATTTGGCTTTCAAGAGGAAAACAGTGATGTACTGACTCCAAATTTAGCCAAATCTCCATACACTCATCTGTTGGCTAATGTTTGTGAGACAAAACCACAAGGACTGTATCAAAGTGTTACACACTACTAGTTAGACTGTGTCCTTGAAGTAAAAAAAAAAAAAAAAAAGGAAGACAGAGAAGTAGTTCTTGACTTCTTTTTCCTAGATGTTTTTTTTTTTTTAGGTTTTTGCTGTGTTGATAGCTGTAGGATATATGTTAAAAGTGTGAATGAAATTATTAAAATTAATGGAAGTGAATTTTAGATAAACTCTGTTTGGGTTTTTGTTTTTTTTTTTTTTCGTACTGTTATACGGAAATTGTCAGTGGATCTCCATCTGGTTATTATTTTTCTGAATCAGATGCGCATAAATGTGAATTGGATGCTTTCTGCAATTATGGGTTTTATTTATTTGTTTATTTAATTATTATTCTTTTCCTGGCTGGTCAGTGGTCACCAAAGTTGCATGCGACGGCCAATTCAAAGAGGAAGAAAACGTCCCCCTCAGACACCAACTATAAAGGACTCTCTCTCTCTCTCAATGGAGCTTCCCCAGAAAATTCACCTCATTGGTCTTTGGAGAGTCATAGGCACATATTCTGTGTTAACCTCTACTTAATATTAACTTTAATTACATCAACACAATCGTTCTAGATATGTTTAGCTGGTCAATTTCTCATGCATGCAAACGTAGAGATAGAAATCTGTATAACTGTGCATACATACATGCACACATACATGGAATAGAATTGTCATAAGCAACATTCTTTGACCATATGAGGGACAATTGGGAAGCAAATGTGTTGGAAGGTAGGATGTCTTTTCATCACCTCTTAAAATATATACTAATAGAGTAATAGCTAACCCCATCCACCACCAGCCATCTAAATCAACAAATCATATATTGGGAAAGAAGGATATATATATATATATGTTTTTCCTCTTGGGCTGCCTTTGTTTCTCCATAAAACAGATGGAATTTTCAGACTGAAATATATCATCCATTATTTTACAGAAGAATCTTTGATTTCCACCCTTTAATTTGTTTTCTTATATATACAAAGACAAGGGAAAATAAAGCTTTAATTGTAAAATATAATTAAGAGAGGCTAAAATAATTAAACCTCTCAAAATATTCAAGAATGAAAACTGAAAATTTCCATCAATAAACAAATTATTGTATGGTGGGGGTGTCATGTCACCTTTGAAAAATGTCCTAACGACCTGGCCCTTCAAGTCTTAACATCACCCTCTTTTCTGAGAAGAAGGATACATAACAAGATACAAGTAATCTTGAAAGAAAAAAAAAAATGGATAGCGACGCATTTATCTTGTTGAGTTGTATGGCATAGCTTAGAGTAGACACTCTGTCATATGGGTTCCACTCTTACTATAGCCATACCTTACATGACTTACCAACTAAGCAGAAGAAAAAAAAAATTCAGAAATTTGACTAACATCCTTATCCACTACAATGGAACAGACAGGAGGAATCCTTACGAACATCCCTTGATTAATTTATTAACTACTTGTTAGTTAGAATTGAATATTTGAGATTAGAATTGCTTGAAATCTGTTAATTAACCAGCAGAAGAACTGGACCAATCGATGGGTAATTATTTTGAAACATGTATGCCCATAGTTTCACCTCTGAAAATGCATAATTTCACAAGGAAAATGATGACTTTATTAGGACTAGGAGGAGTCTCCAGGCTAGAAAACTAAAATCAAATTTGTTGAAATGATGATCAGAGTGGAAAAATATTGTTGATACAGATTTCAACAAAATCAATAAATGCATCAACTGTGTTTCCATAGATACATGCATTTCATATGGCATGGCATGCTAGGATTGAACATATTACTTTGTTCATAACGAGTCTGCCCAGTTTAGTTGAAATTAATATACTCTTCTTTGGCTTTTTGCATGGACCATCTGACAGGCGGCGGCTTCTCCTTGCCCTCTCTGACCAGTAAATGGATTACAACTTTTCATTGGTTTTTGTTAATCTTTTGATCAACTTTGTGACTAAATGACCTCTGTAATTAATTTTTCTTCAGTTAGAGAGAGAGAGAGAGATTGAAGTATATGGCCACCAAGAAGTGATGATATGGTGAGAACTGAAACATGATTCAACAATCAGAATTTAAGGTCTCAAGGGGTATGCTTGAACAGCTAACTGATTTAGTGACAAAGCAGTTCTTTGATTTTGTTTTTGTTTTTGTTTTTGTTTTTGTTTTTGTTTTTTTTTGTGTGTGTGGGGTGGTCGAGTTGCCTCTTGTGTGACGACAAAAAAGAGTGGTAGCTTTAATTAAAGAAATGTTGCCCTAACAAATGTGGCATGAAGTCAAGGTCTAGTGAACTCCCACGTAAGCTTTACTACCTCGTCCTTTACTTCCTTGAACTTTCTTCCTTTCCAAAGATTCTCCCATTATTGCCCCCCCCCCCCCCATTAAAACATTAATTAATTATTGGGTATGAAAAAAAAAAATATATTTTCAAGCATCACAAATTCAGTTTATACAATTATTGATCATGTTTGAGGCTCTCAAAGCATAGCAAATGGTAATTGACTTCCTGGTCGTGAGAGTGCTATTCACCTATCCTAATCAAGTCTGAACCCTTTGGACAGTTTAAAGCAAGAGTTAGGGTTTAGGGTTTCTCTATTTGGGTGGGATAATATATAAGAATTAAGAAAGCTCTTTTAGACCTTGTTAAGCAAATTAAAGGATGCCTGGCTACCAAAACCAGCAGGGAATTTGTTCCCTTAAATACCCAAAAATTGAAATTGAGAGATCTGCATGGGTTTCTGTGGCTTACCTTCTAGCTCATCGATATTCTTTTTGATCAATGAAATGCATTAATAGATTTCAAACATAGGGATCGAAAGAGCTTAATTATGATACAAATAAGCCTAATTGGATGGTTAAATTGATAGATTTGATTCTTTTCTGGCTTGTGACTTTGTGAATTTCTTAATTATTAACTGCTCCTCGGCAACCAGTAGGAAATAGATTCTCAAAAGAAGTTTAGTTCATCAGTCATGACATCACTAGATTTGACTCTCAAGAACCGAGAGGAGCCTCATTGGACCAACAACAGCTCGGTGCGCAAGAGAGAGAAGTAAAAAAGCCCCAGTTGCTTTATCCGACCACCGTATCAACAGACCAGGACCCAATTTGCATCTTTAGAAAATAAGAGAAAAGGTTTGTAGAAAAGTTGTTCACAAGTTCATAAAAAAAAAAAAAAGTCTATTACGTAAGCATCTATGGAATAATCAAAATTTATTAAAAACAATCCAATTAAAACATGACTTCCATGAGCCCCTCAGTACCTTTACAAAGGTAATTAGTTACCCACCTTAAAAGTCAATATTGACAGAACTCTGGTTATAATAATGGAGGTTGTCTTAGATGTGGAGCCATTAGCCATAGCACCGTTGATGGGCCTTAGCCCATAACTAGCTATCAGGATCTACTATTAAATGGGTCCCACCTAAGAGATGGCAAATGTCCATGATAGATGAATCCTAGCTAAAATGATCATTGATTTTCATACACCCTTCAAATAAATAAACAGTTCAAACTTCAAAGTCAATGTATGTATACAAAAAAAAATGGTATGTATACAATAATCCTCTTCTAAATATCTAACCTAACGATACAATCACTCAACCTCCAGAAATCAATAATTATCGTTCTAATTAAGATGTATTAACTATAATAATATGAAATTTTTTGTTAAAAAAAAAAGAAAAAAAACGTATTATTAATAATCAAAATAGAAAGCCCACTTTACTATCCTTTAAAATTAAGAAAAAAACCATTTATTAACTTATTCATATAGAATAAATCCAATCTGATTATGTAAACAAATTATCGGATTGGATGTCAGATCGGGTGGTGAGTCATGACAGCCCTAATATTCATGTAAGGCTTAATTTAGAAAGAGTATATATATATATAATGCAGATATGAGGTTTAAAATACAAAATATAAGGTTTTGCATTGTACGTATTTATATTTATATTCTTCTCAAATTAAACCAAATCAAAGGGAAAGAAAACTTTTCAGGACATTGACTTATGCTGTTTGCGCAGCAAATTGTAGTTATCAAGTACATAAAAGAAAAAGGCCCAATCTCAATAATGGTAGCATAAAGCTGGGTGCCAGCATTCCGCATTATACTTTCATATGGACCAACTTCTAGGGTTTCTCTTAGGCTGTGTGAAAAAAAAAAAAAAAAGGATTTTTAGCCATATTTATTTTTTCCCTCAGTTCAGTGTATAATAGAATGGCTTTAGCACTTCTGCCACAACAATCCAAACACACCCCTACTAATTATGCTACAAAATTTGATAGGACCCAAATCTGACCCGAAACCCCTATATCCAATCAAATTTCGTTTTTAAGTCTTCAAAATTTGACCGGATTTGGATGTGGTTAGATCTGATCCAAATCCCACCCGCCTATTAATTACAGCCCTAATGAATATGCATCAAACACTTGCCTTCCTATAAGGGGCAGTTTTGAGGGGTTTTTTTTTTAATCTTTTTGGTTTTGGAAATCCTGTTGATATTTGATAAAGTAGCAACAGATGTTAAGCTTTTCCATCATTTTCATGACACATACAATGTATGAAACAAGGTCGCAGAACATTCCATAGTGAGATCCCACTATCCCACTTGGGTATATCCGGCCGTACGTAGACAAGATTTTAGAAATAACCAAAAAAAAATGTTAAATAGAGTTGAGTTGGTCATGGGTCGTGGCATCATTTTTTTCTAACACTTTCTTTTGTCCAGAACCTTTTTGAAAGCTGATTTCAAATTAGCTATAGTAATAGAACCCAGATTTCTTACTCAATTTTCTTATCCACTCTTTATCTATCGTGAATTGCAAGCACACATCTCTATTAAGAAAAATGAGTAAGAAATCCCGTTTGATAGTAATAGACCAACAACGTAATGGGTCATCTACTCCGAGGTGTGAACTGAAAACTACTCTACCAATTACCTATCATACCCAGGCAACGTTGGATCCTAAAATCAACTTAGATCGATCGAACATTTGATAATTCTTACCCCCAAGTGGTGCTCAAGAAATAATGGTTAATATATACATAGATCGGATCGGCAAAGCTTTTCAAATGTTATTATTATAAAGCCGATTTTCAGAATAGGCAAAGCATCCAAAGATGAGTTCCTATTTATCATATCTACCAAATTACAGCCTACAAATCAAAGCAATGCACGGTTTAAACTGTCTAATGGAATGCAACTCCAGACCATTTTTTAAATGAAAAGATATGTGGTCCTTTCTCTTTGTTACTTCAACGTTGCCCGTGGGATAGTTGGAATGGTGGATGGTCATTCTTCATGTTAAAAACATGTCCCAACAACTTATTAAGTACGATTACTTTTTCATGTATAAAAATTAATGTAAATAATACAGGTTTGTCGATCTGTGGCTTGATTGTCCATGGGTACGGTTCATAGGAATAGCCACCAAATAATACAGGTTTATCATGTACGATTACTTATGTACAGCTCATAGCCCTCCAACAGGAGTTTGATTTTAAGATAGACAGTCACTTTCTACAATGATGTTACTTCAACCAAGTTATCTGTCAAAAAATAATGTTTTCCAACTGTTGTTATACAGACGATTAGACCTTTTGGACTGAAAATTGTTTACGTATTTGGTTCTCTTTTACCAAAAACTGTTGAATTGGTTAACGATCCATTAACCTTGGCAGTTGAATTATCAATTCATTCGATCTGTTCAACAGTTTTTGATTATTTTTTATTTTTTCAATTTTTTAAATTTTTTTTGTTGGAATGGACCATCCATTCAAGCCAGACGGTTAAACCATCGATCCAAAAACCAATGGCCAGAAGAACCTGAGTCAGTTTTTAAAACCTTGGTAAAAAATGAAGCTCTAAAAAAATACTGATTGGGCATTTGGGCTTCAATTTCTCAACACAAAGACACCCCGCCCACTTTGATTGCACAAGCAAAAACAAAGTCCCATTTCCAATTCCTAATGACGATGCCAATGCCTGAATAATATTAATATGGAATGGAGCCGTTGCAATGCACTTACCCCGTCCACATTGAATTTTAGAAAGTAATGGAGTAGTTGGAAATATTCATGAACATTTTACACTGCTTTGGGCTTAGGTTTTGGGCCAGGCCCATCTAAGTTTTGGCAAAAGCTCAACCACCCAAGCCCGAGGAGAAATCAGTTACTCCGCGCTGGGCTAAAATCGTGAAATTACGGCCTTTGATTCATTTCTGTGGGCCATCATCAATACATCAAGGGCCATCATTTACGGTTTTCGCCCAAGTGGAGTAAGCTGATTTTTGAGCGGCCCATCAACAGGTATAGAACTAGTAGGAAGCAATGAGAGAATTGAGATCTGCTCCTCACAGAGGGCGCCTCACACCGACCTCACAGGTACATATGCATCGGGAACATCTCCCGTGAATAAACAGAAATACAGAATGATGGCGGAACGCAGATTGAATGTTAGCCCCGGTGTCTGATCCTGGCCCAGTCCAGCCCATATCCATTTTCCTTAATTCCTAAGGGAATAGCCCAGCCCAACCCAACAATCAGCCAATTCAAAAAATAAAAAACAGAAAACTCTCCTGCCAAGCGAAAACATTTTAAAAGCTCCCGCGCGTTGTTGCCTTTTAGGCTGATGGGCTCTTTCTCTTCCGTAACTACTAACTAACTACCACAAGCAGAGGAAAATATCTCCATCTCTAAGTTCTAACCAACTAAATTGAACTCTCTGGATTTAATTTACAGATAGAACGCAGTTTCATTTGAATTCCTTTTGGATCTAGACTTGAGTCAAGGGCTTTGCCGTTGAAATGGTATTCCGATGCTCTGTAGAGCTAATTATCTGTTTGTTTGATTGAAATCTGCAGAGTAGAATGAATTGGAGGAAATAGGATGATCTTCTCCAATATTGAAACCTGTTTCAGTCTTTCTATTTCTTTGGTTTTCTTTTTCTTCTGCTTATGATCGGGTACTGTAAGTTTGTCCAAAAGTAGATTCAATCTGTAGAAGAAACGTAACGTTACTATTCCCGGCTTTTCTCAATTTCTCTAATGAATTATGTTGGCCGCCCCATAAATTGAGAACCGGTCCGGAGCTCCTCGTTTAGTCCACCCTTTCGAATGATCGGCATATTTGATGAGGAAATCTAATTACTCCTTTTCCTTTTCTCTCTTTGTTTACTGCAATGTCCACGAAAAGGGAGCTATCTTCGGAAGAGAAGCGAGAGCAGATCCTTAAAATCTTTTACGAGTCCCAAGACTTTTTCACTGTGAGTAAGCCATAAATTTGTCTTGAATTCTTAGTTTTCAAGAAGTTCAAATCTTTTTATTTATTTCAATCTGGTCATGTATTAGAGATATTATAATTTCCTTACCGCCCCCAGCATCTCTGTAAATGGTATGCGTCCTAAAATCACATTGCACCTGGAAGACTGTTCTTAACTTGCAAGCTTTAAAGAGCCCAGGCTGTTTTGCAAACAGCCACGCTACACTCGCCTTCTAAATCTCCACCGCTCTGCATAGACGTGAATGCATCATATCGAAAATGCTGCTGTGGGACCCCTCTATTCGCCCCACGACGTTGCTTTTCTTCGCGTGGTCAGATTGTTTCTCTCTCTGTAGCAGCAGCAGCTTCTGACTTCTACAGTTCAAACTAAGGTTGCTTGACTTCTTGAGATGGAAACCGGAAAGCAGCTGTTCTTCATATCATTTAGATGATTCCTAGTTTCATGGAAGATGAGGATACCAAGTTATGTTTCTCTACTGGTGGATCCGAAAGGTAGATCGTGTCCCCGCGGTCTCCTTACAGCTACTTTGATTTGTGTAGCCCTTCTTGATTGGGAGTGCATTCACGGCCAGAGACTCCAAAGATAAATTCTCAAGATGGGGAGTGCACAGAAGGATTTACAAGTTAAAAGGAAGTGGGAAGAGGTGTGATGACAGTAGTACAGCTCCTCCATGCATAGGGTGGGTAGAAATGATGGCACCAGTTTTCTCAAGGGCAGCCTGGCGTTGTGCATGGTATATGGTCCAGAATGACTTAATCCATGATATGCAACTTGGTTACTGTGCTCAGAGTGACCGAACCAAAAATGTTGGGGTGGTACCGTGGTGGACTCAGAGTACATAGTTCGTTTGGATCTCCCTACACTAGGGGTTGTAGACAACAACAAGGCACCACTTGAATCTCATGATCATCGGTTAGAAGACAGCCCTACACTGAATTGGAAATCTTCAGAAGTAGATAGGAAAAAGCAGTAGAGGATGACAAATGTTGGATTGGTCCATTTCAAAAACCAGCAAAACAGGGCAGCCGTTAAAGTGTATGTAAAAGCTCTTTCTTACCTTCCAGACTGACTGTTAGTATAACTCATGAGCATGTTGTTGCTGGTCCACACCCAACTAAATGGATCCATAAGATGGCTAGAATGATTCCGTTGCAGCCAACTGGATTATTTGTCTTCCGTTTCAAAAACAGATTATGTGGATTATTTGTATGCAAATATGTAAATGCTAACTGGGATTTGTCTTCCCTGGATGCCGATGTAGATTCTCATGTTTTATTGTAATATAATACTTTTAATTCTAATCAGATGAACTATAAATGTGTTATTATCATGATGAACTGGGACTTGATAACCTTTTCTTAAGGGGCAACTTGGAATGTCAACAGTATAGTATATGCTTGAAAGTTTCCTCTATATCTATATTGCTTATCATAGTCTTTTGTGCACTCTCTTAAGCGGTCAACATGAAATAGTAATTAGTTATAGGACAGAAAAATCCATTTCATTGTCAGCTTGAAGCAGTACGATGGAATCACATTGTCTTTGGGTTTGAAATTTTGGGAGTTTTAAGGCTGCAAACACCATCCGTTTGCCCCAATTTGAGTCTGATCCATTAAAGGTAATCCAAATATGATCCGTTTATTATTAGATCAATTAGGGTTCCATCTCAATCTGATCTCATGTACATGATACATAAGATTCCCAGTAAAGTTGGTTCCGATGCTTTATGTTTACCAGAAAGCCATGGGTTCAAGTCTCATAGGATTTATTTTTATATCATTTTGTTCATGATATACGACATCAAAGTCATTTCTAATGAAAATGTATGATATGTTGATCAGTTTTGTTCAATCTATTAGTGGTACACAATATCCAAATCCAACCTTAACCCAACATATAAGATTTGATTGAAATCCAAATATTGATGGATCAAATCCAATCTGGTCCTTTTGCAGCCCTGTGAGAGGTTACATCCCTTATGCTTCTTTTGTTTTGTCATTTACAGTATCAAATCCAATCATTTGCTTAATGGGTTCAGAGTGGTATCATTGTAAGCTACTTGCTACCTCTCCCAAGAACAAGTAAAACCACTTTGTTTTGGGAAAAATGTGAGAATGGTCCTTATGGTGATGCCTGCATTACCGTAATGCTTGGATTTTCACTTCTTACCACAGCTTCCCCTCAGACACTTCTTTGTCTGCTTTATCTTCTTTGAGTTTTCCTTTTTTGGGGGTGGGATGGGGGCTGTGGTGATGAAATGTAAAAAGCCTAGGCAAATATGCACTTGGCCGAGATAAACTTTCCTTTGTCTGCATATGGTAATGTTATAGATAAACTTTTCTTTTGTTTATTCTTCCAACTTTCTTCAAGGAAATACTCCTAGAAGCCCCAAGAAGGGTTTTATATATCAGACAGTCTATGAAGGATGTTGTCCAAAGTTTAGTGGATGAGGCCTTGTTTCAAAAGACAAGACAAAGTTCTGTGAGTATATGCCTTCAGAAAACAGTTGCAATAATAAGATTAGATTTTCTTTCCAAGCAAATGACATTAAATGTGTGCTGGTTGAAACTTGGAATTCCTCCATCTGACTTGGATTTTCTCTCATATTATTGTATGTGGGATATTATTTGTGAATTTTGGTTTACTTGGTAAACTTTTTTTGTTTCTCCTCTTTTTCTATAGCTGTAGGCTGTAGGCTGTAGGCATGTGGCTCAATAAAAGCTTGTACTTGTTCTTATCTCCATCTTTGATTATAAATGAGTTTGCTATTTTACAATTGAGAAATGTATACCGCAAAGGCGCAAACCAAAAACAGAAGTTGAAGGCAGAAACGTTTTGCCAAACTTATCAAGCAAAGGATGGCTTAAATAATGATAGTGAGGAATCCGTATGTGTATAAAGCCCCTTTGTTATCCACCCTGTGAATCAAACTTTCCCTCGTAGGTATAAACTATGTGATCTCGTTTTTTAGGGTAGAAATGAGGAGATATGCAGACAATGATCCAGTTGCCTATGAAGCGTTATATCTAGAATTAACACTCCCAATACTGAGAATTTATCAAGATTTTGTATTCATGCTCTTATTTTGTATTCCTTAGGCAGGAAAATGCGTGCTACTTCTCTCAAGTTTCTCTGTCTCTTATACATAATAATCCTTTTTATTTTTCACATGGGCATAGAATCACAATTTCAGTTGCTCTTTGCTGCAGCCAATGGATGGACAGGTCTTACCTTTGACACATCTCTAATTCACTTTCCTTCTGTTTCATCAGTAAATTGAATGCAAGTTCTTAATGTTTTTCATGGTATCTGATTATTATATGTAAACCATCTTACAGGCAACATCTTAACTAACTCCATGGCAGTGGTTGTTCAAACAATTTTCTTAAAGCCAAATAACAACTTGAGCACATGTACAACGCTACAAGGAGGTATTCTATGATTTCTATCCCCTGATTCGTTTGATATGCACGTTGTCCTTAATAATAAAAATCCCACATACAGGATACAGCTATTTGTATACATTATAAGTTTTGATGTTCCACAAGAAGGTAGGAACCATGATCACACTTAACTATTTTCTGTCTCTTCTCTTCCAATGTTTCCGGCCCATGAGAAAACCTAAGCATTTCTCCTTATATTTCATTCTATCAATTTCCCCTGTATTGAATGCAGCTCCATTTACTAGAATGTATGTTATACAATTTCCATTTCTTTATACTCTAGTCTGATGTTTAAACGTGTATTTCTTTTGAGGGTAATCACCTCAGAGCAAAGCTTTTGTTTGAGTAACTTCATCCCCCACCCCAGTTGGTAAATAGATTACAAAGCAAGAACCATCAAAATATAAAGCCATATTTTAATGGTCTGATAATTTTGAGGTCTTCTGCCAACAAAACACGTCCCAACCCTCTAACACCGCATATCTGAGGGTTGGATTATTGTTCAAAAATCAGCTACTTCCAGTGGAGTAGCACTAGGCTAAAATCGTGAATCACAGCCCTCGATGGATTGATATGGCCCCCCACCTTGGGCCACAGCAATGCATCGAAGGCCGTGATTTCACAGTTTTGGAGTGGAGTAGCTGATTTCTCCTCCAATTATTGCTAGTTGATAACCACATGATACGGGCAGAACCAAAGGATACTGGTTCACGTGATATGCTTATGATAAGCTCAATTACAGCGAGCCTCAGAGAGACAGAGCGTACAGTACAGTGATGACAGAATCAACTACTGAGCCTGAGGTACGACGTAACGTCTCCCTTTCTTTTATATCTTTTATCTTTTGGCAAAACCGTCCTACTCAAAGGAATATGAACGATTTCTCCTCCCATGTGGACGGCGGACTCTAAATAGATCCTGATTTGACTTTG
Source organism: Nelumbo nucifera (assembly GCF_055504915.1). Lineage (NCBI taxonomy): Eukaryota > Viridiplantae > Streptophyta > Magnoliopsida > Proteales > Nelumbonaceae > Nelumbo > Nelumbo nucifera. The sequence continues at coordinate 6,004,129 of NC_142654.1, read as the reverse complement.
ACCACTGTTTCATTCAAGTCGATCATTTAACATGGGCCCAACGTTGCCTCATGATCGTATCCGACGGTGCGCGGCAGACATGCGGAAAGTCCGAAGTAGCAGAGATCCATGCCGCCGTTAACGGCCCCAGCAGAATCCGGTTTTTGAAATTTGAAAAACAAAAAAGGCCGGGAACGGGAAGCCAAGGAATAATAATGAATTGAATATTAAAAGGCAATCATTGAGTTGAGGCCTTTTTGGCACTAATTCGATGGATCATTGAGTAGGGCCCCGAGCAACCAGCACAATAATAGCTGAGAACGTGCAACAGATGTCACCCGTACACGTGTCCCACATCTAGCGGTCCATGTGGGTTTCCTAATGCTTGTAGTCTGACAACAGTTGTCAGCCAGACTGGCTCTGCCTTTTCTTCTTCTGAGATTCTCTTTCTCCCCCCCCAACGCTCCTGAATCCTGAGCCAAACAAGGTAATTGGCTTCTCCGAGCGAAGCCAGACGTCTCAGACCCTGCGTTGTGTTGTGTGTGTGTATATATTGGGGGAGTCTGGAGAGGAAGGCACAACGAGACGAGACACGGGAATCAAGTAGAGAGAATAGTGAAGTATCAAAAAGAGGAGTAGAGGCAGAGCCAGTTTTAATAGGGATTCAAATGGAATTGACGAGAGTTTCTTCTGCAACAATGGCCGTTCTGGCTTTCTTCCTGGTCCTGTTGCTCCCTGCCATCAACGCTCAGGGTCCTGCTCCTGCTCCTACAAGCGATGGTTCGTCTTCTCAACCCAAATCCATTTCTTTTCCAATCCTCTCTTGTTTTATTTTTCTCTGTTTTTTTAATCATGAAGGATAATGAATGATCCTTGGAATGGAGCTTCTTCTCCTGGCTCAGTAGGTGAAATTCTTAAGCTTAAATATGACTAGACTCTGGAGGAGTAAAGAAAGAAAACGATTGAATGAGCTTTTGTTAATAATCAATCATATACTGGGTGTTTTTGCAGGAATTGCCATAGACCAAGGAATAGCATATGTGTTGATGTTAGCTGCTCTGGTGCTCACCTATATCATGCACTGAGACTGAGCTCAATAAAGACGGAAAAGGGATGTAAACAGAACGATCTGGGTTTATTTCTTCTAATGGTTATATGATACATTGCTAATTTCTTGTTTTTATGGATTCTAGTTCTCAATTCTTTTTTCCTTCTTCCCTTTCTTTCCACCCATTTCCCATTTTTTTCTTGTTTCATTTCTTTGTTTTCACCACCTCCATTGTCAATCTGTAACCTTGTTTGAGAATTAATTGGAATTGATTTCTGGCTTGGTTGACGGATCTACCATGATTGTGAAACGAGAGTAATTAACTGGTTGATCCAGATCGTTCAAATTGTCAAAAACATCTGGCGGAAACTCTTCCAACAAAAAATTAAAGTGGTATTTGGTACCTTCCATGCGTTTCGGCCTGAAGCACGTACAATACTTTGTACATTAAATGCAAATTCAAGCATGCAACGCCGGAATGCCAAACATCGGTTCAGACTATTTAAGTTAAATGGATAGTAAAGTAAAATCCTAAGCAAAGGTGAACTAGAATTTACACCTTTTTTTTTTTATTTGTACATCAATGCAATTGTATTAGTGCAAATAAAATTGTAATGAAAACAAACAAAGCCTTAGGAAATATTAACAATTTCAACTGTTAATATAATAATATTCATCCTAACAAATATGACAAAATCCAACTGTAAATATCAAACCGAAAGAAATATGTAGTATATCAACCATTATAAACGTACAATACACAATTTTTTTTATCCGTGTGTGGATATTTTAAACCTGGATGGAAAATCACTATTTGGGTTGGAATTGAAAGGTTAATCCTAAGCTGAGTCAACAATTCTAGATCGAGGAATTGGCCCCTCAAGTCAATGATGGAAGAGGAAGTTCTGGTATCCTGTCTCACAAGCGCTCGAAATATAACTCATCCCTAATATTTAATAGTCATACTATTTATATAAAGAACTGCCACTTGGTTTTTTTTTTTTTTTTCGGGGGGGTTAGAAAGGATTTTAACAAAGAAAACAAACAAACAAATACAGAGAAAACAAGACAAAGACTAACAAAGCAAAGAAAACAACTACCAAAAACAAAGAAAGCATCAACCTAATAAACAAACTACTCAAGCCATTAGGAAGACAGAAAACTAAGCCATCCCCACACACCACAGTGCCAAGATGGGAGATCGACAAGGTGGATTCAATACCCAATAAGCATTTGGAAGGCAGCAAATGAGCAACTGAGTTTGCCTCCCTGCCAACATAAACTGGAACTTGCCATTGGAATTCATTAAACAATAAAATATAATCCAAAAGCAGCCAGACATCTGTAGAACAACCAAAAGATATCGTAACTAAAGGTTTTACTACTGACTACTGAGAGGGGGAGTCACATTCTATTATCAGCCTACTTGGGTCTCAGTCTTTGAGATTAATCGAACCCTCCCCCAAAAAGTAAAGGATGCGTTTGCAATTATTACTTAGAAGGTCTGGTCCAAATTTTATTTGGAATTGCCTAGGCCTAGCTGTCTGTCTACTTCTTTAGTGTCTACTATTACCCCTTCAAATGTAAGAGTGGTCTGGTGCCACTTTCCATGTGTACTAATTGAAAGGATGAAAGATCCATCATATGGATAGCTGAACCTTGTAGGTAGGTTGTGCGAAATTTCAAAAATTTATCTCTCTCTCTCATGTGGGAATAACATTCCCTGTTTTAAAAAACTGCATTTTCAGGGATCAATCTTGAATCCTAAACCAGACCAGATCTGAAACCAAAAGGTAGGAGAGGGAAATACCTAATACAAAGTAGTAGTAACTCCCAATGAAAGTGTTCACGCCCAAGGAGATCACCAAAGACTACTCCCACTGAAGATGACACAGTGTAGGGTGGAGCAGAATCAGCAGGGTGGTTCTTTTGCAAGAACTTGATTCTTTCACTAAGAATCTGATGGAGGGCGAGTGAGCACGACTTCAGATTAGTTTTTCTCCAAAAACCGATATCAATAACCTTTCTTGATCGCTCCTACAGGTAGAGATCGAACTGGCAATGGCGGCAGTAACAGGAGAAGGCAAGAGCAGAAGATGGCGTCAGTCCAACTGCAGTTGTCTTCTCTCTTGTATCAGTAATCTGATTGGTGAACTGGGGTTCGCCCTTCTCCTCTATTTATAACCTTAAAGAAATGTTCTCCTAATCCCATTAGAAGTTTTCTAATCCAAATCTTGTATTTGGATCTGGACTCTCTTTAAGAGATAAGGATAATCCCTTATCTTATCTACAGATAAAGATCAGTCCTCCTAATCTGATTAGGAGTTTCCTGATCCAAATCTCTATTTGGATCTGGACTCTCTGAGTGGATAGGGACAATCCCTTATCCTATCTGGTGATCTAAATCCCAGAACCACCCCTCTTTAATTAATCACATTAAACTAGTTCGAATTGGGCTTTAGGCCCATTAAGTCCATGTGCTCTCTTATCCTCCAAATTACTGCCCATTTGGGTATCCTTGTATGGCGTGGGACCCAAACATTGATCTATACATCAATCACATGAGTTCAGCCCAGCCTCTGTTACAAGGCTTGGCCGAATTCACTGTAGGAAATAGTGAACCCCTAAGTCCATCACCATGGGCTCTTAATGGGCCTAACATTTACACTAAATGGTCCCTAGGTCAAGCCACCTTATAAAAACCCAAGGACTGTGGGCAGATGCAAGATTAGCCCATCAAGTATTACCCTCAATGGTCTTACACTTAACCTCTCAGCCCATAATGATCAAACACTGCCCGACAAGAAAGGACCTCTCCCTCGGCTGCAAAGAATAGTGTTGCACTCTCTACTCACATGGATCTTGGGAATTAAAACATTTTGCAAACATTTTGAAACCATAATATATATATATATATGATATAATATAATATATATATATGTATATCTCTATATAAATATATTTTGCAAAACAAATTTCAATGGTTGAAATCGGCTGCCGGCAGCTTTGGTTTCCATCAGAGAGAGTGCATCCCCGATTATTCACTTTGTTCGACAAAGGGGTTGATTCTGTCACTATGATCACCCACTCAGATGAATTCTCGGACTGTCCCAACATACCCAGGTTTTGACCCCCTCTAAGGATCTCACTGATTGGCACATCAAAGACAACCCAATCCGACACCTAGTGCAGTATCATAATCGAGTCTAGGGGTCAAGTGTAACATTCCAGTTTTGCCCATCAATCTCCAAGGTCCAGGGCAATACTAGAATTCTGGTCCGATTCAAGGTTTCAAGAAAACTCACACTGCATGTATCTCAAGTCTCACCCTAACAGCTGAGACAAGCCACCCCAACCAACTTGGCGGCACATCAGTGTCAGCCTTGGCAGGGTAAATCTCCCTAGATCTATCCAACGGTTGTAAAGATTCTAAACTAACACGAGTCTCATATGTGTCCAATTTAAGGATATTACACAGAAACACATCATAATAACATAAATCAAATATATACTTTATTCATTTATATTAAATGTAATAAGGTACATCATTCTAATTGAAGATAAAGACATACACTCTCTAACACGAATGTCCTCTCTGAAACCATTCACCATTCAATTATGCAGTTGCTATGAAAATCCTTAAAAAGTGTTCGGAGGATATACAACACAAAATTCACTTTTGATACATCACAGATCACCCATGTAAAGATAAAGAGCCGTCAATGTGTCAGGTCCGGGCTGGATCATGATGGGCCCAGATCTATGCTGATAAGAAAGCACACCGACCCAGACCCAACCAAGACCCATAACGTCACCTGAAACCAACCCTATTTATTAATGGGGCTTGTTGGGGTCACTACTCGTGGTTATGCTTGACAGGCTTTTAGCTTGTCATACATTAATTTACCCGAATAACCTTTTCCAAAGTTCATTGGACTATGGTATAGCTTTTCTTTGTTGTTTGGGCTAGAAGAAGCCCAAGAAGGGAAATTCATTCATTAAGTTCCGTTCTCCAACAAAACAGAGGTGGAGCAATCCTCTTTTAAGCACAGACAAGCTACAATCAGGAGAGACTCTCCAAACACTTGAGCCGAAAGATGTAAAGCTAACTGTCTGTGCAACAGAGTGAGCCACTGCCACTCTACTAGCTTCACGTGATATATATGGGGTTCCCTGATCGCTGCCATACTCTAATTCAATAGAAATGGGAGCACTTATGATCCTTTTTTCAACAAATCGATGTCTTAGACAGGGAGATCCTCTCTCCCCATATTTGTTTATTATTAGAATACAGGTCCACTCAGCAATTATTAAAAAAAGAAGGGAGCATGAATGCAATTCATGAGTAAAACTGGCAAAGGAAGCAGAGCATGTTACTCACCTTCTCTTTGCAGATGACTGCCTCATTATGAGCAAAATGGATCCTCACTCTTTTCAGACTTTGAAGCTGGCTCTAGAGCAATTGTTAGGACAGAAGAAAAACTATGGCATATCAGGCACCCTCTTCTGTAGGAATACATATAGAACCCACCAGAAATTTTTGTGTAAAATCAAGGGAATGAAATATATGAGTTTCCAATGGAAGTACCTTGGTTCTTGGCCGGCAGAGAGCAAGATGTAAGAGTAGAAGCTACAAAGAGCTACAGAGAAGAGTGGATAACAAATTTGGCACGTGCCAGGTTAAGATTATCTAAGGCTGGAAGAACAACTATGATTAAGGGACTGTTTGGCCAGTCTTTTTTGAAAGACCTTCTGGAAGCTGACAGTCAAAAGACAGTGAGCTTTTGCATTAAGATCTTAACAGCCTAAAAGGCCATTTGGTTAATGTGTGTCTTTCTACATGTCTTTCCACACAGACAAATTGAAAGAAAAAAAAAAACCCGAAAAACTCCATTTGGAACTTCCCAAAAATCACCTAAAACAGGAAAAGATGAAGACACGACTAGATCTTTTCCCAACCAAATGGGAAAAGATGAAAACGCAAGTTTCTGGGCTTCTAAAAAGCCAACAGCCCGCTCGAAAAAACACACCAAACAGGGCCTAAGTCAATGTCCCATAGCATTCCTTCCTATGTGATATTAACAAATCTGATCCCAAGAAAAGTTACAGACAAGATGGAGCAAGCCCAGAAAAATTTTTGGTGGAAGGGTGATAAGCAGAAAAAATTTGGTTATAATATCTCTTGGCAAAAGCTTTGTAGGATGACCAATGAAGGTGATCTAGGATTTTGAACGATGCATGCTATGAATAAAGCTCTATTTTCAAAACAGATCTAGAAGTTGATAAGCGGCTGTAATGAGCTTTGGGCTCAGCTAATCAAAAGTAAATATCTAAAGGAGGACTGCTTTAGTTGGAGGAGGAGGGCTACAGATTCTTGGTGGTGGAAGCGTGTTTAAGCTTCAAAAGAAGGTGAGTAAAATTTTGTGTAGGATGGCAGGGGGAGGTAACCAGATTTTTGCTTTACAAGATCCATGGATCCCATGGACTTTGGACAATAAACCAAGGCTTAAGCCTGATGTCAGATTACGGATCCCTTATTGAAAATTAGGTTGCTGATCTCATTATAGATGAAGGGGAGTGGAATGTAGCTCTGTTGCATGATATATTCGAGGAAGCCAAAGTTGAAACTATTAAAAATATCCCCTTACTAACAGGTGGAAATATGGACAAAACGATGTGGAAAGAAAGATAGCAAGGGTGGTAATTTTTCTGTAAAATCTACTTATAGAACCTAGAGCAAACTTGTCTGAAATCTCAAGCACAACAATTAAATGGACACGGAAGCCAGACGATTTGGTCTCTACTCATTCCCCATAGGTGTCAACTGTCAACTATTTTACTGTAAGTATGTTTTAGGAGATGTAAGAACCAAAGATTTCATATGGAGTCTCACAATAGAGTCCGGACATGCTAATCACAAAATATTGCTTGTCATATTCATCCTACCGCACATCAAGAATATCAGTGGTATAAAGTACAAGAGATGTTTCCAATGTGTGGCTGACAATGTATTGTGGTCAGCAAATTCAAACTCCACAGAACAAGGGGTGATGTGTAATACACTTTTTGTAAGAATAAGCATAAAGCCCAATTGCACTTGTTTTTTCGAGTGCAGCTTCACGAAGGCATTTTGGTTACAAGCTCAAGTGGGCATTAACACAGATAAGCTGATCCAAAGCAATGAAGTAGATTGTCTTTTGAGTGGTGCGACAAGCACAATGAGGGAGATAAATACAATTACGTGTTTTATGGAAAGAATTGTTGCAATAATTAGAAGCATTTGGGATGTGAAGAATGCAATGCAGTTTAAAGGAGTGACACCAAACCTTTTGGATGTCTGTAGTCAAGGGGATGCTTACAATAGGCTGGATTTTAGTATCTTGAATGCTTGGACAGTACGAGTCTATATCAGAACTCAAACATGTGGTTCTACAATACCTCCAGTCCCTATAGTTGATAGCTCTTTCGACAGTAGCACACACAGTGTCCACTAGTCTTTTACTTGATTCTCACTTAAATAATCACTTGATTGCAGCTTGCAGGACAACCTTGTATAGCCAACACCCCTGCAGTAGCTGAAGCCCTAGCAATCATCCAAGGCTTAAATATCTTTGGGACTCTCAAGGGTTTTTCTGATGGTAAAAAAGGTTATTCTCAAAGTGAAAAGAACCTCAAGAAACATCATTTGGCATGAAGATGGCATGAACAGGCGCTTATTGACCATATTCTTGTTTTGATTTTCTATATTATTAGCGTATGTTAATATATCTGAAGTAGAACCAGCTCATGTAACGGCAAACAGAACCAGGTCTTTGAATTCTTTTGTTTCTTTTGCACCCCCCGAATCTCTGTTCAGGCAGTTGAGTTCTTGAAGAAAGAGGGTTATTTTGTATCCTTTATGTTTTCAGTGGTTCCTTTTTTTCTTTGCCCGAAAAAGAAATGGTTATAGCATTTGCCATCCCATACATCAGCTGAAAACCACTTGCTGAAATTTGCCTTCAATGATTAGTTCTACTTTAGTTAGAGGAGCTGAGTTTTGAAACACAGGGCCCAAGTACTAATCAATTCACTTATCAAAAATAAATAAATAAAAATAATCAACCCATTCTCTCCGGTCAAGGCACAGGCTGAAGAAAAATAGGTCAAGTCTACAATTTTAGACCATTTTATCAGATTATCTACATCAAATGACCTTACTCTAGATTATAGAACCTTGAACTTTTAATTGAAGAAAGTGAGCCAATAAAATTCTCCATTTGAATCCAAAACAACCCTAGATGGAAACTTAATATCACCCATCTCCAAGAAAAAAGAAAAAAAAAAAAGAAAGAGAATAGGAAAATAATAATCCACACTCCACAATTTAAGTATGCGCATTCATCTATATTGACGCCGTAGTGTAATTGATTTCAACGAGCGCCAGACATTAAATATAAACTTGCAAAAAAGATACTCGAATAAAGCAGCTAACTTCTTAAAAGATCCTAAATGATACATATTTTCGGAGGGTTGTTACTTTATGCCACCTATACAATATGTCTTCTTACCAGCGAATGCACACTGAGAAAAATGTAATATCTAGATGGATTATCAGCTCAAGCAATAATCGCCACAATATGGTACAACCAAACTTTACATGATCTCAGTTTACTCCATGAGCTGATAACTGCACAAGACAAAAGCAACACAAACAGCAGACAACACTTCAGTTAGTGCATACATGTTTCCATTTAGAAGATTTTAACTAAATTATCTTGAAACATTTTAATTTTTTTATCAAAACATTTTAAACATTGACAACAAAAAATGGCTGAATCTATCTGACCCCAGACTGTACCTTGTAAATAACCAACATTTCTAGGTGCACCTAGAATAAACAATTTCTGCATTTTATTAAGCGTTACTTTGCATTTTATGGCATTAATTCGCCATATAAAGGAGCTACATGCGTATGTTAAAGAAGGTGAAATGAGGACATATCAGGATTTGAAAAAACGAGCTAATTTGTAACTTACCTAACAACAGGAAATGACCCTATTTTGGAAATTAAAATGAAATGCTTTGGTTTCACTAATGCAGCCTAGTAAATAAGCCAATGGATAAACCACAAGATATGAAGCATGAACAAAATGAATTTGCCAAACTACTGCTTCCTAAGCCTTGTCCCAACTATATGAGGTCAGTTACACAAATCCTGTTTCACCATTCTGTTCTTTTCAGTGTCATATCCATTGTTAAATTAGGAGCACTAAAATCATTTCTTACTACAACCCCCCTTTAGGTCTCTGCCCCTAGCCCTTTTATCCCCTTCAACTTGCAACAGATTGCTTCGTTTTACAGGTGCTACAAATATTATGATAAGATACACAAATGCATATTATATAATATTTTATATTTAAGTGTATATATATACACATATGTAATATAATATAAAATGTTATTATATAATATGGAAAAACCTATAGTGCATCCACTACACAGTGCAGCAAAATATGTGATTGGTTGAACGTGCTGGTAAATACACTTTGTTAAATGTGAAAATACACTTTGTGAAACATGAACCAATGAAGTAAGCAGACTTTAGCATCATTGGTTGAAATCTGGATTTAACGTGCAGCCAATATTAGTGAATGCACCATAGTTGAACTCATAGTATTTATATTTTTAAGGTTGTAGGCCTAGAAGCCTGACCTGGGTCTAGGCCCAGGCTGTGCCCCTTATTATAGGTGCTAAGCGCAGCCTGGCCCAGCCAAGTTCATAATCACCCCTATTCCTAATCGATAAGAATCTCCGTTATAATTTTCAAAACAAAATCATAAGTTCTGTTCAGTAAACAAAAGCATGAACAAAAGGAAGAGATACCTGTTTAAAGAGCCATTTCTGCCTGCAATGCAGCGAGCTCATCTTCCTCAGCTGTGTTCTTCCGAGGGGCAGGGCGAGTTGGTTGCCTACCTGCTGGAACATGTACCGGAGCTGCAGGAGCAGTTGTAGCAGGTTGAAGAAGCTGCTCCTCCAGCTCTGCTCCCTCCAGTTCTTCTAATTCTGCTTCCAGTTCATCCTGTAATTTAAATGATTTACACTCAAGTGAATAAAAAGAACCAAGTGGGAGGAGGGGGGAAGCATTTGGAAAGAGGGCAATTACTTCATCAAAATCAGCTGCTGCACCAATAGGAGCTGACAAAGCTTCCTGTATCTGTTTCATGTTCTCAGTCTGCTCATTGATCTCATCCATTGTCTTGTCCACATCATCAATATTTCTGTGAAGATTTGGCAAAGTCTATTAGTTATAAACTTATAATAACAATCAGAAATCTGTTTGTTTACAAGTGGATGAGTGCAGAACTGCAGATTTGCTGCTGAAGCTTCAGCAGCAAAACAACAATGCTGAAACACCACCATTGGCTGAGACAGAATTTCTGGGGAATTTTGGTAACCATCATGTAAGAGTACATTGGCCCAAATGCCCTGAGATGCTGCTCCCTTGTGCTTCAGCACTGTCTTTTGCTACTGAAGCTTCAATCACAGATCCATGCTCATTGCTCAATGAGGATACTTGGTTTCTGCAATCTGTAAGTGATATTATTTTCTCATCCATGCGATGTGAAAGTTATTTATATATGAGAGGTAAAGATAATAATAAAAAATTGGGCAAGATCAAATGACAGAAATGCACCATCTCCCATCACCATATGCATTGCATACTTTTGGGACTTCACCGTAAAGATAAAGATAAAGATAAAGATAATCATAATCATAATCATAATAATAATAACAATAACAATAATAAAAATAATAATAACAACAACAACAACAACAACAACAATAACAATAATAATAATAATAATAATAATAATAATAATAATAATAATAATCATAATAACAACAACAATAACAATAATAATAATAATAATAATAATAATAATTTTCAGGTGGCGGATAAAAAGGGGGAAGGACTATGTGGAGAGGACTAAGGGCTGCAGTATGTTGGACACTTTGGGAAGAATGAAATTTCAGGATAGATCTGAGGGCTATCATACATATTAGGGTTGTACAGTGGCTGAAATCTTTGGAGCTATTCACAGATTACACAGTGGATGACATGTTGAGGAAGTGGGGTGAAATTGCATCAGTAATGAGAGTGTCTTGGACCCCTCCACCTGTTAGATTCTTGAAACTAAACTTTGATGGGTGTAGTAGGGGAAATCCAGGACAATCGGGGATTGGGGGTGTTTTTAGGGATGAGAATGGGGTCATTTCTGCCATGTTCTCAGGCCCAATTGGAGTGGGTGACTCCCTTAGAGCTGAGATCTTTGTAGTTATGGAACGAGTCTAGAAAGCTAAGGAGTTGAACATCAGGAAACTCATAATTGAAGGGGATTCAGAGGTGGTGATAGGATGGCTGAATAAAGATAACAATGGCTTATGGAAGTACAACAATGAGAGGAGGAAATTTAAGTGGCTGGTGCGGGAGATGGAAGTTAAGATATGTTGGGTTAAAAGATCGGCTAATTCCCTAGCTGATGGTTTAGCTAAACAAGGGGCAGAAAGGGATTCACTGTTTTGGGCTAAGCTGTAACTTTAGTGTTTTTTCCTTTTCTTTTCCTTTTCTTGAGGTCCTCTGTTGCTCTTGGAAGATAAGTATGTGTGTCTTCCTCTTGTAAATCTTCTACTGATGATTTAATGAAAGTGTTATTGATCAAAAAAAAAATAACAATAACAACAACAACAATAATAATAATAATAATAACAATAACAATGACAATAATCATAATAATAATAAAATGTCAACTGAATAGATCCTTTACAAGTTAGAGTAAATGGAAACAAGCACAACCAAGAATATAGAGAGACAAGGAATATTGAAAAAAAGGAACTTTTTCTAATAAAGGAAGATGCTTTATTCTGTGAATTTTCTCGGTGTTGTTCATCATTTTTCAGGGTATCAACACTACTGGACATAAAGCAAACACCTGGTAAAATCAAAGCAGCAGTTGTCTTGAGGAAACAGGCAGGTGCATTGTAATGTTTTATTGTTGAACAACATTTTCAAGAAGCTAATGACACATGGGTGAATAGTGCATCGGGTGGAGAAAGCTAAAGAGTTAGGGATCAACAGATTGATTATTGAAGGTGATTCCAAAATTATTGTGGACTGGCTGAAAAAGGGGGAAGGAGTAATATGGAAGTTAAAGAATGAATTCAGATGTTTCAAGCAGGTTTCTAAGGATATGATAATCCAAGTAAAGTGGATTAGAAGATCCGCAAACAGTGTGGCAGATGGGTTAGCTAAACATGGAATTCAGAGACAGTCCACGCTTTGGGCTGTTTTGTAAATATTGATAGTGGTTTTGGGCTTGATCTTTGCCCACAACTCCTTATTGTACTCCTTTTTATAATTAATAATAAATTTTTTCTTGTGTTTCTGATAAAAAAAATGACACATGGGTAAATATTTAAGTAATGAACTCAACACAGCAAGGCCTTATCTACCAAATATTTTGGGGCCAGCCATGCAATTACCGTTCCACAATTCCACCCATCAGATGCCATATATACTCTCCTAGGTCTCTTAAAACCCTCAACTTGTACAAGATCTTTTCATCTTAATGGTGTGGCAGACCTTCTTATATGCTTGTGACCAAACATCTTAATCAATTTTCCCTCAGAAACAATGCCTAATAGTTCCATAAAAATAATCTTATGAAATGTAAAGCTTTGAAAATTTTGGATACGATATTTATCAAAAAAATTGGACACGATGCATATTGAAGCATGGAATTCATTTTTTAGTTGTTAATAAACAAAATTTTATTGATTCTATAAATAAAATGTGTGAAGCATGAAATTTATGTTCCTTGCACTCTGTTCTATGATTGTTATTTTTCAGCTCCAAACAGCAGCTAAATGCCTAGCCAAATATATAGGAACATTCTGGTGATAAGGGCACTGAGGTCCAATAAGAATAGATAAACAATCCAGAAGCATAATACATGCGACACTAAAAACAGTTGCAATTGAAGTAGAGATGGGAGATTAGACTAGTAAGTTGGACCAGTTAATTTGCAGGTTCGCTTGGCTAAGAGTGTGAACTGTGCTGAAGCACCACTCTCCCAAGGTTGTTTTGTTTTTTGTTCATGATTTGATTGTGGATTTCCTACTCTTATTTGCCTTGTTGGTGAGGCTCTGTTTTTGGTCTTTCCATACCTCTCTAAAGGGGATAGTGATTGTGTATCTCTTTCATATATCTATTAGTAAAACCTTTTTCTCCCAATTAATGTATCAGTGATGACCAGAAAAATAGCAGGAACAAGAACTTGAAGATGGGATGGGAGTTAATTAACTCAATGCATGGTACAGGAAGTATAGTGCACTTACGTCGCTTTCTGCATAGCCTTCATTGCAGATGCTCCAGTTCTCAATGCATCAACTGTCTCAGTTGTAGCTTTTGCACCTTCTAACATTATCATCTGAAATGTCAATACCAAATGACACAATTCAGAAAATTTCACATCAGATAACATACAAGGAAGTCACTAAAATCTTCTTGAAACAAGTATAAAACTTTATCTAATGTTATCAACGCACCTGATCATGAATCCGCAATTGGAAATTCCCAAGCTGCTCAATTTGTTGTTCATATAGTTTTTTCCTCTTCAAGCATTGTATTGCCGCTACATTACAAAAGCGAAGTAGAAAATCAACCAGGGAACATCAAAATTAGCAGGAGCAGGTTACTTTACAGCATATTTTGGAGTTTGTTAGTGTTAGTGGTGTTAGTGAAGGGGTATTTTGGTCTTTGCACTTGTTGAGAATGTTGATGTGTACTGTTATGTTAGTTCGAGTGCCTCTTACTTAAATAAGGGCACTTAAGTCTTTTCCAATAAGTTAATAATATAATAACAGGTCTGGCCGAATCTAGGGATAACTTTTTCTCTAATTCGAACCAGACCTTCTCTCTTTTCTCTCTTCTTCTTTCCTCTCCTACTTCTACTTCTTGCTGTTCACTTTACTTTACTTTACAGTCAACGAACAAGACAGAATTCTAGGGCAGGTCGAACTTCAACATGGTATCAGAGCCACATTGAACAAATCAGACTTGCTAGAATTCTGTCTTCTGCGCATTCGAACTAGGGTTTCTCTTTGGTTTCTCAGCTGTGAGTTGGAGACTAGGAAAAGGGCTGAAAAGGAGTGATCGCCCTCTTCCCTTGGAGGTTCCTATGCCTCCGATTGTGTCATTGGTGATTTGGTTGCTGTGGTTTCTAAACCCTAATTAGGGCTGGTACGTGTGGTGCAGTGGTGTCTCAGTCCTTCGTGTGGTTGGCCTTCAGGCGATGAGGTAAAGTTTTTCTTTATGCATATTTTCTGTTATGGAATACATGGGAGGTGTAGTACAGTTCGTAAGATGGGTTTTCAGATTGCAGTATGCTAGGGTTTATTCTGGTTTGTGTGTGATTCGAAGGGCAATAGTGTCTACTTAATGGTGAAACTTCCGGTAGCTGTGGATTAGGGTTTGTGGTGTTACAAGTGTGGTTTTTCAGCATTTAATATTGCTGAAAGCAGGGTGCAGATTTCGGTGAGTAGGGTTTGTGGTGTTGCAGTTATCAGCATTTATTACTATTGAAATCAGTGTGCAGATTTCGGTGAAGTGTGCAGTGTGTAGTGCTCAGAATTCAGTGATAAGGGAGTTCGGCAATGGCAGATAACAATGATAGTAAACCTAGTGTCATGATATCTACTGACTACCTGAATGTCCAAATGACCTCCATTAAACTGAATGGAGAGAACTATGTCCCTTGGGCCAAGTCTGTAGAGGTTTTTCTAAAGGCGAAGAAGAAAGTGAAGCACATAAGAGAGGAGAACCCCCCACTAATTCTCAGGAGTATGAAGACTGGGAACAGAAAGATGCACAGATCATCACATGGTTGTGGAACAGTATGGAACCCAGAATCAGTGTGAACTTCATGTTTCTTGACACAGCCAAAGAGGTGTGGGATCATGCTAAGAAACTGTATTCAGGTCAGGATAATACCACTAGGGTATATCAACTGTATCAGGAATACTTCAATCTGCAACAGGGAAATCAGAGCCTTGAGGAGTACTATGCCAGTGTGAGAAATATCCGTAATGAGTTAAACGTCTATCATCCTCTCACTTCTGATGTCAAAGTTCAACAGCAACGGCGAGAGCAGCTTGATGTGACACGGTTTCTAGTGGGGCTGAAGTCTGAGTATGAACCAGTACGAGCCCAGATACTAGGGGGATCTGCTCTTCCATCTTTAGAGGTGTTTGCTCGTCTTCGAAGGGCTTCCATTGGATCTATGGATTCTAATGTCTCAGATAAATCAGCATTTGCAGTATCGAGAGGTCGAGGTGGCAGAAGTGGGGCTCGAGGAGCCCAGCCTGGCAGGAGTGGTAGTGGTGGACCTACACATACACTTGGTGGTGGTCGTACTGGAGGCAGAGATTCAGGGGGAGCTCGTGGTAGAGGACGTGGCTCGGGTCCACGGAAGTGTACTCATTGTGGTTTGAATGGACATACTATTAACTACTGCTATGACTTACATGGTCCTCCCTCGACGTGAGCCAACCATGCCATGACTAGTGACACCAGTTTCAGCTCTAGACAGGAGAACCGGTCAGCTGACCCGATGCCTTCTACTCCCTCAGATGGTCCAGGCAAGGAGATGGTGAGTGTTCCTCGGGATGAGTATGAAAGGTTTGTTCAATCCAAGTCGCAGCAGAACACAGCTACCTTTGCACACTCAGGTATGGCTTGTTTGGCATCCACACCCAACCCCTGGATTATTGACTCTGGAGCCTCCGATCACATGACGGGAACTCCAGGTGTGTTTTCATCTCTCACCCATTGCTCAACATCACAATCTGTTACCCTTGCTAATGGCTCCACATCATCTATCTGTGGTGTTGGTAATGTTGACCTAGACCCTGTATCCCTATCCTCTGTTTTATTTGTACCTAAGCTTCCATTTAATCTTATGTCTGTTAGTAAGCTGACCAAGTCCCTTAAGTGCTCCATCACATTTTACCCCTCTATGTGTGTTTTTCAGGATCTCAAGACGGGGATGAAGATTGGTGGAGGGCATGAAGCCGGTGGACTGTATTATCTTGATGGTGGTGGAAGAACGTCAACGGCCCTTCAGTCATCCATTTCTCCTCTCCAGTGGCATTGTAGATTTGGTCATCCTTCGCTGAAAGTGTTGCAGTCCTTAGTCCCTTCATTGAGTCAACTTTCTGTTTTAGATTGTGAGTCATGTCAATTTGGGAAACACCATCGTGTTCCCTTTCGTTCTAGGGTCGATAACCATGTGTCGAGTCTTTTTTCTTTAATTCATTCAGATGTTTGGGGTCCTTATAAAGTGATGTCATATAATGGATACAGATATTTTGTTATTTTTGTTGATGACTGTTCAAGAATGACGTGGCTCTATTTAATGAAAGAAAGAAGTGAATCATTTGCCATCTTCCAGAAATTTTATGCTGAGATCCGCAATCAATTTGGCGTTCACATCAAAATTTTCCGTTTTGATAATGGTTGTGAATATTTGTCTTCATCTTTTCAAGAATACTTGGACCAACATGGCATTATACACCAAACTTCTTGTGCCTATACTCCGCAACAAAATGGGGTTGCTGAGAGAAGAACCGACATCTTGTAGAAACGGCACGCTCCCTCATGCACTACATGAATGTTCCCAAAACCTTTTGGAGCGATGCAATGCTCACCTCTTGTTTCTTAATTAATCGGATGCCCACGTCTATTCTTGATGGTCGTTCTCCTTTTAGTGTCTTATTCCCCAACATGTCTCCGTTTCCGCTTCCTCCTTGGGTATTTGGGTGTGTCTGCTTCGTTCATAATTTGGGTCCCGGGACTAACAAGTTAGATGCACGTTCCCTGAAGTGTATCTTCCTTGGCTATTCCCGAACTCAGAAAGGGTACAAGTGTTATCATCCCAGTTCTCGTCGTTCCTTGGTATGTGCTGATGTTACATTCTTCGAGTCTACTCCGTTCTTCGTGGGGTCCGGTGATGCTGCTTCCTCCACATCACCACCTCCTCTTCCTCTTCCTGTGGCTGATCCACCTCCTCTGGTTCCAGTCATGCTTACGTCCTTGCCTCCGGTGCCACCGTCTATTGACCGTCCACCCATCCGTCACGTGTATACACATCGCCCGCGTGTACCGGCTGCAGCTCCTCCGGCTTCATCACTGTCGACAGCTCCAGCTCCAGCTCCGACACCAGCTTCCGACCTAGATCTTCCTATTGCCTTCCGGAAAGGTAAACATACCTGCACCCTTCACCCTATTTCCAATTTTGTTTCACTTACTCGCCTCTCCGCCTCCCATCGCCAGTTCATCTCTTTGTTATCCTCCGTGGTTGTTCCTAAGGATGTCCAGGAAGCCCTTACCTCTCCAGAGTGGTGTCGTGCTATGGAAGAAGAGCTCTCTGCTCTGCATCATAATCACACTTGGGACCTCACCGCTCTTCCTCCTGGGAAGCAGGCTGTCGGTTGTAAGTGGGTGTATAGTGTTAAGTACTTACCAGATGGTCGTGTTGAGTGCCTGAAGGCGCGGCTGGTTGCCAAAGGGTACTCCCAAACCTATGGCATTGACTACACAGAGACATTATCCCCGGTTGCTAAGATAGGGTCAGTTCGTGTCGTCATCTCCCTTGCAGCTATGTATGATTGGCCTCTACATCAGCTAGATATCAAAAATGCCTTTTTGCATGGTGATTTGCTCGAGGAGATCTACATGGAGCAATCACCAGGGTTTGTTGCTCAGGGGGAGGATGGTAAGGTATGCAGACTTAAGAAAGCTATATATAGACTTAAACAGTCCCCTCGAGCATGGTTTGGTAGGTTCAGTGAGGTGGTCAAGAAGTTTGGTATGAAACAGTGCCAAGTTGATCATTCTGTCTTCAATCTTGACTCTTCGGCAGGCAAAATAATATTGGTGGTGTATGTGGATGATATCGTTGTGACTGGGAATGATAAAATGGGCATTGACAGATTGAAGGCATTCCTACAGGAACACTTTCAGACAAAGGACCTTGGCAAGTTGAAATACTTTTTGGGCATAGAGGTAAAAAGATCTAAGCATGCCATTAATTTGTGTCAGAGGAAATATGTGTGCTTGATTTACTGGAAGAAGCAGGGTTGTTGGGTACTAAACCGACTGAGACACCTATGGAAACAAATACGAGGCTGAGCAGTGATATAGGTGAAGTATTTGAAGACCCTGGCAGATACCGACGACTTGTAGGCAAACTAAACTATCTAACCATTACTCGGCCAGATATTTCATTTGTGGTTAGTGTGGTGAGTCAGTTCATGCAGAAACCTTTGGTCCCACATTGGAATGCAGTGCTAAGGATTGTGAGGTATCTAAAAGGAGCTCCTGGTCGTGGTTTGCTGTACAAGAGTGGTGGAAAACTAGCAGTAGAAGGGTACACTGATGCTGATTGGGCAAGTTCTATGTCTGATAGACGATCTACCACAGGCTATTGCACCTTTCTGGGGGGTAACCTGGTAACGTGGAAAAGTAAGAAGCAAACAGTTGTGGCAAGAAGCAGTGCAGAAGCAGAATATAGGGCCATGGCACATACTGCTTGTGAATTTGTGTGGCTAAGGAACCTTCTACAGGAGATAGGATATGACATCAGTACTCCAATGAAGCTCTATTGTGACAATCAGGCAGCGGTTCATATCTCTTCCAATCCGGTGTTTCATGAAAGAACCAAGCACATCGAAGTTGACTGTCATTTTGTGAGAGAGAAGGTGCTGAATGGAGTGATAGAAACTGCATATGTTAGTACGGTAAACCAGTGGGCAGACTTGTTTACAAAAGGTTTGAGTCGGGGGAGAGTGGACTACATATGTAACAAGTTGGGATTATATGATATATACTCACCAGCTTGAAGGGGAGTGTTAGTGGTGTTAGTGAAGGGGTATTTTGGTCTTTGCACTTGTTGAGAATGTTGATGTGTACTGTTATGTAAGTTCGAGTGCCTCTTACTTAAATAAGGGCACTTAAGTCTTTTCCAATAAGTTAATAATATAATAACAGGTCTGGCCGAATCTAGGGATAACTTTTTCTCTAATTCGAACCAGACCTTCTCTCTTCTTCTTTCCTCTCCTACTTCTACCTCTTGCTGTTCACTTTACTTTACTTTACAGTCAACGAACAAGACAGAATTCTAGGACAGGTCGAACTTCAACAGTTAGGAACTTGCCTAACTCAAGGCTCTTCGAGGGGCCAACCTCCTGAATTCTTGGAAGAAGAGAGAGGAAAAAGAGAGAGAGAGAGAGAGAGAGAGAGGGAGGGAGGGAGGGAGAGAGAGTTTAATGCTGAAAGAATCAATGCCCTATTCCTTTTCTGCTCTACTACTTATAGTTTTACAATCTTGATTGTCTTTCTGTTACAGTTGTTACAAGTGGATGGTTAGTTGTGCTGACGTGGCCTCCTCTTGTAAAACTGATTAACTGCCTTCTGTTGGTCTGTTCCAGCAGTCTTGACAGAGTTCAGAATCCAAACTAGCCAAAAAGAGCAGTTCCAGAGCTGTGGATGGCTGCTGCTATCTAACTTATTTATTGCATCTAGGGAACATTAAATACCAATATCAAGGTAATAGATAAACTGTATGCAGTTAACAAAAATATATGCAGAAATACATGTCCATCAAAAATCAGGGTAGTATATAAACAGTATACATCAAATGATTGAGGTAACCAAAGAAAGAATTTTTCTTAAAAGATAGCACACTTACCCCTTTTGTTCTTTGCTCTAGTAAATTCCTTGGCCTTTTCAACCTCTGAAGCAGCCTTTTTAAGAAGGACGTTCTCCTTTTTTTCAAGCATTTCAAGTGTCTAAAATGAACATTAAGTAGCAAGTTAGGCTTAAATATAGCATCAACAGTAACAAACACTATATTGTTATGATATCATACAAAGTATTGAGAGTATAGAATAAAAAAATGACTGCTTTTAATATCAGTATGTGAACAATACAAAGATTAGAGATTCTTCTAGTACATAAAGCACATATAGATACTCTCAATACTTTGAGAGATCAAGCATAGCTAAAAATTATATGCAACTCATAAGCATAAAAAATTACATGGCCAGAACATTTGAAACTATAATGGTTTATTTGTTTCTAGAAAACTTCTCCTTGAATAAAAGATTGGCTGGATTTGGATCTTCAGAGAATTGCTTGCCTCCAACAAAATAGGGGCTGGCTGATGTGTTGGATCAGAATATTAGGGTATCTGTCCTATGTGTTTGTGTGTGATCAGCAAGAAAATTTAAAATTTAAATTAATATGTGAAACAGAAATTACAGCAGAGTGGTTATCCAACCACCCATAGACATAGTAGGAAGAGGAGGAAGAGAAGAGAGGGAAGAAGGGAAGAAAGGAGTGCCCTCCATGCTAGGGCTGCAAATGGATTGGATTTAATACAATCCGGATTTGAATCCCATTCATTTATGTCAAATTCAAACATCCATTTAGTGGTAACCAGATTGAATTGGATTTGAAACATTGTCCGTTTAGTGGTAATCAGATTGAATTGGATTTGAAACATTGTTCGTTTAGTGGTAATCAGACCAGGCTGGACAGACTGTGAAAACTGGGAACTAGTAGGTATTCTGGTTTTTTAGAACCCTGACTTTTCAAATTTCTAAATAGTGGATGACCCATTGGAAACCAATGTAAAATGTTGAAAACCATCCAGGTTTCAACAACCCAGCCAGTTTTGAATGGCATGCATGGATTATTGATTTATCATAAATTATAAAATGTTAATAACAAGATTTGAACGTTGATCCAACATGCTTTTTGTGTTTGTTTTTGTCTCTTTAATATTTATATTGATCAAATATGTATATATTTTTGAATTGGATGTGAGTTAAAAGACTTGAACCTCGGTCACTTGCATTAGTAACCAAGAATCAAACCATTTAACCACTACATAAACATGTGACATTATACATAATATTTTATATATTGTTTATATGACTTACAGGTCACTGGGTGGACCTAGCAGTCAGAACATTTGACCCATAGCCCAGAAGTCATTCCAGTTTTGTGTCCAATCCAAGTATTACAACGTTGCTTTTTGGTATTAAAAATATTTAGAACTAAGTTGGATTTGGGATTTATCTAAATTTATTTTCTTATTTATAATATATTTTTATCTTATATTTACTTTTATAAGTTTATGTTAATTTTCTATAGATTTACTTTTTTGAGAAAAGGTAACAATTGTATTCAGAAAAGAAAAAAAAGGTGTACATCGAGGATGCACAAAAAATAGGGCTTTGATACCAAAAAGGCCAAAAGCCACTTGAGACAAAGGTAAGCTATTTGCACTATACAAAGGTTTCTCTGTAATCCAGATTTCTAAGGAATCAGACATTTGGTTCAACTCTCCTGGAATCCATCTATAACAGCAGCCAAGGCAAGCAGATAGATCTCTAGTTTCATGAAGAAGTTGGCCAGCCTCCAAGGGCCAGTTCCAAAATTATTAGCCCAGCCAATCACATTCCTATGATCCCCCTCCACTAGCAGAGAAGCAGCAGCTTGGGCCTTGGGTAACTTTAGCAAATATGAGGCACTCAAGAAGGGCCCGAACTTTGCTTCAGAAGCACCCTTGCAGTAACAGGACTGCTAAAAACCCAAGTCAGATTACCATCTGATCTAAAGATGAACCCCCGCCCCATTCCAATTCCAGCTTTGATATCATCAGTATTTCTCAAACTGCAAAATTAAGGCAGTAAGAGGTCTTGGATCAAGGTAGATGTTGGGCTGAAGAACCAATAAGGAAGAGTTTAGGACTTTGGCAAGATTTCTATGAAGATAACCATAACTAATGCCATAGAAGCTCTTTACTGGTCAGCATCCAAGAAATTTTCAATGTAAGAATATGCCTTCTAAGGCCTCCCAAGGAGGTGCATTTGTTTTCAAATATTCTTCTATTGTGTTCTCCCCAAATGCCTCACATCACCGCATGGACGATAACTTTCCAGTAAATCCTTCCTCTTTTCCCCATTTTGTTTCCCTTCCATTGATTAATAAAGTCACAAGAGGGAAGCCAAATCTTTCTATTCAGAAAAGAGGAAAAGTGGATCCAGCAATCAAGCAAAGGAAGAAGGATTTGGATGTGAAGGACCAGATTATCTTATCAGGAATAGAAGGTAAAAGAAAGGCATCATTAATAGTGAAGAGAAAACAGATTTACTAATATTTTAATAAAATCGAATTTGGATTGGATATCTGAATATATAAACAAATCTAATTTGAATCTCTGTTTTGAATATACATTGGATATTGAATCAAATTCAGATATCTCGAATTCTTATCAGATTGGATTTCAATAATTACAACCTTTACACCACCCACTCTACAAACATGGCCAATCTCAGAGATCATTGGCTTTCTCTCTCTAATCTCTTATGTTTCTCTTTTGTTTTTAATGGTTTTGACATATTTAGATTTTATATAATAACATATGTATAATACAAATTAAATTTAAAAGGCTTGATCAGTCTAAACCATGAACAGTTTGAAGGACACCAATTTGACCAGTTGGGTCAAAAGTTTTTTGACCAATTCAACAGGTTATTCAAATTTACCACTTTACCAGGTTTAGGGTAAGATGCACCAGCCATCGTCTCCAGGTGACAGGTCAACCAGTCTGACCATCCAGGTCAATGACGGATTGACGGGTTACAAGCATAGTTTTCAATCACATATAACTTCTCCTAGATAAAAGATTGCAACATCTAAAACAATGCACCTATAACTTTTTCTTTTATCAGTAGTGAGATCCAAAAAACTCATTAATAACAAGAATAACACAAATAAATGGGTGTGACAGCCCAATGTCCTAGTGAAGTGACAGAGAATATCACTTTTTTTGGTAAAAAAGTTGAAGAGAGATATGAGAAAGCATGTCAACAGATTAAGCTGATAGAGATAGAATGAAGCATTGATACACCTTTTTTATTTCCAATGTTCGCTTATGCAGAAGCAAAGATGAATACAGACAAAGTATTATGCTGGCATGCAGCACAAATAAGAAAAAATATCTAAAGATGCTGCCAATCAAATAATAATCAGTGAAATATGTTATCTTATGAAAGTAATTGTGTAGTTCAATTCCTCATGACTGTCCAGAAAAGGGAGGCTAGAATGGATATAATGCTAGTTTCCAAAATCTATAGGTGGAAATAAAAGGGGGGAAGAAATATAAGGTGATTCTTCATTTGTTATAACTAGAGATCTGTTTGAGCAACAACTTCCATATTAAGACAAGGGCTTACAAACATAATTTGCTGCTACATCATGCTGAGACAACAAAAAGTAGGACTAGTAATTCTTTTTTATCAGTAACAAGAACAGTTTTATTGATTAACCAGTACAAGTAAAAGAAATACAGACCATGGCACCAATAAATGGACCCAACCTCAGTCTTCCAAGAAGACCATCCAAATGCTATAAATTGATGAAAAAAATGCATAGAATTACCAGCCCCCCCCCCCACCCAAAAAAAAAAAAAAACAATTCCACTTTATTCACCCCTCTCTAAACTTTTGACTAATTCATCAACAGAGGAAAGTTGTGAACATATATATAAAGTAAAAGGTTATGCATACAGAAAGTGAACAAGAAGTTATAAACAGTTCCCATTTTATTTTGTTAGTTGCCCCAAGTGAACAAAACGCATTATGTGCTGGCCAATTTCACCTCTGCTACAGAATATGAGAGTTCATTATGTGTCTTTCCTCTTCCTTTTGGAATATGGCAAGTGGCAACAGACAAGGTATTTGTGATCATCTTCAAAAAAATCGATTGAGAATCCCCAAATTTTCTCTCTCTTTAGTTGATTTCTCCTTAAAATGTGCGTCAATACATGTATGAAATAAGAAATACGCCAATCAACTTTCTATGATCTGTATGGTATAAAAAAGGAATTTGACTTTTTTCCATCTTCTTGTAATTTTTTCTCTAATCAATATCGTCTGAGGCGAATGTGAAACGAATGATAGGTTTTCCGAAGGGCCATCTGGATGATAAAGGCCTTATTTTCTAGAGGACATTCGAACTTAAACTTGATTGCACTGGAGTGGAATTCTTTCTGAAAAGACAAGATGAACCCCAAAAAATCAATTCCTCCTAACCTAATCTTACAAACTTCTGATTATTAAGAGAATTTAAGTTTTTGTAGGATAGAAAAGATAAACTGATGATTCATTGGACTGGTTGTCACTGAATAACAAATCTCACGAATTAATAGGAAAAATACAATGGATCGAAACAAACTAGGAAAAAAAAAAACTAATAGTAGATAAAAAGATAAAGGGAACAAGCAAAGAGATTGTTAAAAAAAACAAAATATCAGAAGCCGTTAGAACATCATACCTCGTTCAGCTTGTCTAACGTTTCAAGGGCATTGGTTTCCTGTTTGGGTTTGCCGAAAAGCCTGGTAAACATGATTGATCCCCTGCGTCGAAACTCACCACTCTGTTGGAAATAAAAAGAAACCGAATGGAATTATTCGAAACCCTAAGACGAACTGCACAGACCTTTCCGATCGATCTGTCAGGAAGAAAAGAAAAGTCCTCTCTTTAACAATAAAGCAGGGTATCGAACAAATACCGACCTGTAATTGTAAATCGAAATTGACAGTAGGGTTTGAGAAACAGCGATAGCGAAGTCCAATCGAGGTCGCTTTGACTAAGAGAGGAGAAGCGAGAGAGGGGGATGAAGGTCAATCTACAGAAGAGACCTTCTGCGTAGAAATCAGTAAGAAGCAAAACCAAAATAAGATAAAATGAGGGCGAAAAAAACAACTAAAATAAGAAGTGATCGATCAGTCGATTGGGAGTCTGTCCGTCGAAGGTCGAAGCTTGTAATCATAAATTTGCTGCGGTTTCCTGCTTCGATTTGGTGGTGATGGAAAAGCAGGTGCCTTGCGTTTTCCCGGAAAAAACCCGTTAATGTGAACAATAAGTCGTCATTATTCGTATGTCGTCTACGTCAGAAACACTGGATTGAACAGTTGGACCAACTTGATACAGACTCCGGTCGGATCAGGATCGATGCCTTTCTCAACCCGACCCGACCCAGGTTGGCGGTGATGGAAAAACAGCTTGTAATCATAAAGTGTATGAACGATAAAACTAAATCTAAACTATATTAGGGCTCTATGGGCGGGTTAGGGTTTGGACAACCCAACCCGACCCAGATTGCACCCTTATTTTTTTTTATTTATCTTTTGGGTTAGAGCACCCCTGGGTAAAATGCTACAAATGTTAATATAGTATGATGTCTTACTATCATTTTCGTATATATATAACATGTGTGCTCCATGAACTTAATAGTGTTTGTAAATTTTTTGATAGGCAAAGTTTCAAATTATTTAGTGATTTAACCCAAAATCATGGTCAGGTTGGATTAGGGTTGAAGACCTTGGACGAAGGATGGGTTAGGGAAGTCCAAGCTAATTTGGACCAATTTGCACTCTCAAAAAGTTATTAGGTCCCATCTGGTTCAAAAGAATAGGGTTTGGAATTGAGCCATTCAGATTCTAACTATTTGGTTGGGTGGAATCACAATTCAATTCTCATTTTCCCTTGGGAATAGCATTTTTCTATCTAAGAGAATGATTATTCTTTCCTTTTCCCTTGGGAATGAAACCACATTCTAGCTGATTTCAATTTTAATTCTAATTTATGTCTGAAACAAACAAATTATAGGAATAGACCATTCTAATTCTGATTTTAAAGGATTTCAATTCTGATAAAGAATAATATTTTCTTTTAGGGTATGTAGAGAAAATGAAACAAGCAGCAATTTATAATATAATGACCTCTTGGGTCAAGGATGAGCTAAAGTCGCACTCACTTTCCAATGGTCGTCCTTAGTGGAATGATTAGTGGAATGAGCGGCAATGTGATGAGCTAAAGTCGCACTAGCTTTTTCGAATCTCACTTAGCAATCAAAGCTGAGATTCCTGCTTCGGCCCCTCTTCTCAAAAATAGAGTTTTTAGCAAGGTTCTAAATATTGATACGCCCAATACACCGGTAGGGGCGTATCAGGCAGTACCGATACTTTTTTTTTTAGTTTTTTTTTAAACCGGTTCAGAGGGGTGATTTAAGGTTCTTCCGCCCCCTGAACCAGTCAGAACCCCGATACACTCTCTGTAGGAGCGTATCGAGGTGCTCCCAATACAATATGTATCGAACGATACATGTCGATTTTTTGAACCTTGGCTTTTAGCATGAGAATCAATGGAGAAAAGATCTTAGCCCTCCAACATCAACTAAACTTCCTGATGCAAAGTTATAGTGTTTAGGATTATCATATTTAAGATATGTTAGAAAACTTTTGCCGTTAAAACTTAAAATTATTCATACATACATACATACATATATACATGCATATAAGTACATACACCTATACTATATAAAGCAAATGCTTGCTTATAACATGAGTCAGAAAACTTAATTAAATCCAAATACTATATATCATGTATGCAACGTGCATCCCTAAAAAAATTCTTGCACACGTGCATATCAATATATTTATATATATATATATATATATATATATATATATATAAAGCATGAAGGCACACTCACCCCTACAAGTTAAACCCAAATGAAGCCTTGTCAAGCATTACTAGCCTTAGTTTGACAATTATATATAAAGAGATAAAAACTGCAACTTGGTTAGTGTTAAACTGTTAGCCCAACCCAAGTTGCATTACCGTCATATATGCTAAGGCTTCCTGGTTTGGTAGCCAGCTCAATTACAAAATGTCGAGCCTTTCTGATTGTAACCAATGTTTTCTAATCATTGTTGATTCAGATGGTCAGACCGTTTGGACTGGAAATTGTTTAGGTGATCGGTTTCGTTTTACCCCAAACCCGGTCTCTGGTCAAAACCCGTTGAATTAGTCAGTGAACCGTTGACCTGAACAGTTTGTGGTTTATTAACTTGTCACAACAAAATGAAAAGGGAAGAAGATCTCTCAGATCTGAGATCTACTGAGAGAGATGTGTGAAACAATGAGAGAGATCTCACATTTAGAGATCTAAGAGAGAAGTTGACTCTAGATGACAGATTTGCGAGAGAGAGAGAGAGAGAGAGATCTAAGACTGAGAAATCTCAAATTGATTCCAGTTTTTCACCATCATCGCCACTGTAAGTTGTTGGCACTGCAGCCTTCAAGCCCTCCTCCTCCTCCTCCTCCTCCTTCCTTCCTTCCTTCCTTCTTCTTCTTCTTCTTATTCTAAACTCTTTCAGCGGACAACTTCTCAAATACCTCTCATTCCATCTTTATTTTCTCTTATATTTATATGCATCTTACCATAATATCCCAATCTAATGGGTAAGATGACATATCACTATTAAAATATTCAAACCGTTCGAACCGTTTGACTCAGATGGTCGAACCGCTGACCTGAGAACGATTCCATTTCCGGGTCAATTTTTAAAACCTTGATTATAACAACTTTAGTGTTTAGTTGTGCTTTTGGTTTGATTCCTGTAATAATCTTGGAAATAGAAGAGAAGAAGTCCTTTATTACTTAGCTTGTTTAATTTGATTATAATCTGAAAAGATAGAAACATGTTTGTTTTTAAAAGTATTGACCCAAATCTTGGTGTGATTGTTTGTCTTGCTTCCAAGAAGATGAAGGAGAGGACCATGCATGATTTCCCAACAAGGCTTGCAACCTTCTTCTAAAGTGAATGAACAGGCTTTTCGTCACTCTCTTTTTGACATCCTCCCTTACTTGGCTGGATAAAGATTAATGCGGATGGGATACTTTCGGATGTGGCTAAGCTAGTTTCAGTGTTAAAGCTCGAGGTCACCAAGGAAGTGCTATAGCAATTATTTTTCGGCATGCTTCGGTTTATTTTTGGGTGGTTACGAGCCAAGCACTTCACGAGTTATTCGAGCTCGGCTCGGTTTCAATCGAGCTTTGAGCCGAGCTCAAGCCCAATTTATAGGCTCATTTATTAATCGAGTCGAACTTGATCCTAATAAAGCTCGCCTTGTGAGGATCATGAGTAAGAAGAAGAAGAAGAAGAAGAAGAAGAAGAAGAAGAAGAAGAAGAAGAAGAGTAGTAATAATAATAATAATAATAAAATTATAGAAAATAATATATATAATAATAACTAATTATAATAATTCTTAATTTTTATTTTTATAAAACATTTTTCTCAAGTCGAGCTTGAGCTTACGAGCTTTTGACTTGAGTCGAGCTTGAACTCAATATTCTAGCTCGAGCTTCGTACTGCCTAGTGAGCCAAGATCGAATATTTCCCAATAACAGCTATTCGGCTCGGCTCGACTTGAATCCACCCCTACTATTCTCCTACTCAAGCTGAAGTGGTGGCTATTTTGAAATGTCTAGAGCTTTTAAAGGAGATCATAGGGCATGCCCTAGTGGAACCCCACATGCACATTTCAGCGTGCATTGAGAACATCTCTCGTATCTGTTATTGGGAGATATTTCCATAACACGGTTGAGATGTGTTGTGAGGCGCCAATGTGAACTCCTTTTGAAGACAATCTAGCTATAATGGAAAGTGATAATATGAATCTCATAAAGGCTCTTCAAAGTGAGAACACTTCTCTAGCTAGTGAAGCTATGTTTTTATGTTGAGATATTTTGGAGTTTGTCAAAAAAAACTATCTATATCTTTTAAGTTTGTAAACAAAACCCGTAATTGTGTAGCTCATGAGCTAGAAAAAAAAGTCCATCATATTCTAGCTCTTTCATTCTGAAGTCCCCTTTGTGGAATCAGAACTTGGTCAGCCGAGACTCAAATATAATAGACCTTGATTATTTATCTTTGTATCTTTGTTGGTCTTCCATGTTTAATATATGTCATCTTTTACCGAGAGAGAGAGAACGTGTTTTACTTTGGGTTGTGGTTTGGACAATCCAGCCCAATTTGATCTTGACACATTTTCATAGATCTATGCATACACATTTTCATATAATAATAATGTTTCAAAATTTTTGTACATTTTTTTATATTCTAACATGTATGAAAAAATCCTTATTTACTACACTTATTTTATTTTTGAATATATAATAGCATAGATGTATCCAAATGTTTTCTATAAAATTTAAGTGTCTTTTTGTGATTTTATCTTTTTAGTTTTTATTATTTATATTATGCCATTATGGATTGACTTATATTTGACCCAAATGATTAAGTTTGTTACTTGCCACATAGTCAGGCAAATAATTTGATTTATAGGTCAATTAAAAAATGTGGGTTTTATATTATTGAAAGTATTAGATATAGATCTATTTAATGAAATCTAGTGATGAGAAAAATATACATCGATAGAATAGAATGGGAGTTAATACCTTAAATATAATATAAAACTTAGTAAAAAAAATTTGAACGCGGTAAAACTTGATAATTCAAATTATATTTTCTGCCATTACAATTAAAAAGTGATTAAATTAAAACTACAGGGGCATTTTAATCAAAATATATTCCTGGCTCAATCATTCTTTTAATAGTAGCACAAAACTAGAAGTAAAGATAGAGTGGTACAATCCCTTAATTGTACGCATGAGAAATCAGAACCCAAAAGATATTTGCCACATTATTAGAGGCTAAACTTTGTCTCTGGTGAAGACAAGGCAATCATCTGCATAAAAAGCAAGTGAACCAAGATGGGCCCTCTCTCATTGAGCATAACATGTTCTCAATGTCATCTTTACCACAACTCTTCTACATTCTTATCATGCTTGAGCTTGACATTAGGCTATGTTTGGTTTGAAAGAAAAGGTAAAGAAAAGAAGGAAAAGGTAGGGAAACCTGTACAAGGTTTGTAAAGGTTTTCTATTTTTCCTTTCCTTTCCCTACTTTTTTCATCAAACCAAACACAACTTAAATATCTCTAAGTATCAGTAGGGTCGAGTTTGGTGAGAAAACTTTGGCTGCTATCCCGTCCCCTATTTATCTTTTCAATTAAAAAATATTTTAATACAATTACTCTTTTACCCACACCCATGGTAAAATGTGATGCGCAAGAACGTTCCCAACAGTGAAGTTCTTCCTGGGTTTGGTGTGGGTCAAGATCAGTGTGCTCCACCTAAGGGTTGAGGTAGAGACCCACCAATCTCTCCGACTTAACTTTGGCTGTTGGAGCCAATAGTCTATGTTGTTGAGAGCATTTTCAATTTTGATATATTTATCAATTCACGTCCATGTCTATGTTTATAGTTACAAAGATATAGGAAGCAATTACTATTCTGTCATTTTCAAAAATATTTTCATCAACAGAGGCTATTGGCCTCCAACAGCTAAAGTTTTTCAAGCTCTCCCCTCTCTACCCTATACACCCCATCCATCAAAAAAAGAGAAAAATTGAAGTTAGACCCAAACTTCTCAGCCCAAGGACTAAGAATCCAAGCTCATCAACCATCAATGCGTCATTTGCTTTGCACAAGGTTTATTAAATCGGACTGGATAGGGAACTGATGTAACGGTTTTTGGTCACGTATCATTTTTTCGTGATGTGCCAATTATTTGGTTGAGTACCTCATCAGCTCGTCTGCTCCCAAGTGGCATGTGACTCAGAGGCTGAAGTGGAGCTCCCTGGTAGCGAGCTGCCTGGTAGCGATCTACCTAGTGGCGAACTGCCTGGTGCCGAGCTGCCTGGTGGTGAGCTACCTTGATGAGCTGCCTGGTGGTGAGCTACCTTGATGAGCTGCCTGGAGGTGAGCTACCTTGATGACCTGCCTGGTGGTGAGCTACCTTGATGAGCTGCCTGTAGCGAGCTACCTGGTGGTGAGCTACCTTGATGAGCTGCCTGTAGCGAGCTGCCTGTGGTAAGATGCCTAGTGGCGAGCTGCCCTGTGGCGGGCTGCCTATGGCAAGCTCAAGCTGTTTAGCTGTCAAGGGGCTACACTTAGTTGGCATGAGGTGCCATGCGTCATAATGTCATTGGAGGGCCAAATCCGCCCTCATCATTTGCCCCCCACTCCCGAGTTGAAAGTAACTCGGCGAAGGGAGTAGATTTATCCTTTTGGCCCGTAATTTGATGAGCTCGTAGGCACTGATTCAGTTTCTTAGGCTCTGGGAGCTGCTTGGAAGCGAGTTGCCCGTGAGGCGCCGAGGTCTCTGCCAATTCGATACTTTAGCCCTTAGGCTTTGGGAGAGACTTGTAGTCCACTCTCCTAGATGTTTCCCATGCCGAAGAGGCGACTGGGTCTTATGCAGCAGTGTTGCCCATTCCGTAGAGGCGACTAGGTCTTAAGCAGCAGTGTGGCCCTTAGGCTTCGGGGAGCGACTCGTAGTCCACTCTTGAACTTTGCCCATGCCAAAGAGGCGAATGGGTCTTATGCAGTAGTGCCGAGGTCAATTGTTAGCTTGGCCTTTGGTCTTTTGGGGGTGAGGAAGTCCTTTATCAGATCGTCATTTCGCGCCTGGGCCAGGCCACTAGGTCGGCGCCCGTGCCAGGTCACGCCATGTCAGAGCACGTGCCAGGCTGCGCGCAGGCCACTAGGTGGGCGCCTTAGAGCTACTTGGTCTGTTAGCTCCCTGCATAGTCTTTGAGTTCATAAAAAATGGAAACTATAAAGTGAGAGCTTCAGTTTCTAAAAAGGTGAGGACTTAACTTTTTAGGAGAAGAGGACTTAGCTTTTTGTAAGATAAGAAATTAGCTTTTGTAGGATGAGATTTTAGCTTTTTGTAGCGTGTTCCCGCAGACGACGCCAAATGATGTAACGGTTTCTGGTCACGTATCATTTTTTCGTGATGTGTCAATTTTTTGGCTGAGTACCTCGTCTACTCCCAAGTGGCCTGTGACTCGGAGGCTGAAGTGGAGCTCCCTGGTGGCGAGCTACCTAGTGGCGAACTGCCTGGTGCCGAGCTGCCTAGTGGTGAACTACCTGGTGGCGAACTGCCTGGTGGTGAACTACCTTGATGAGCTGCTTGGAGGTGAGCTACCTTTATGAACTACCTGGTGGTGAGTTACCTTGATGAGCTGCCTGGTGGTGAGCTACCTTGATGAGCTGGCGAGCTGCCTGTAGCGAGCTATCTATGGCGAGCTGCCTGTGGCGAGTTGTCAAGGGGCTGCACTTAGTT
The DNA here is from genome assembly GCF_055504915.1 of Nelumbo nucifera. Lineage (NCBI taxonomy): Eukaryota > Viridiplantae > Streptophyta > Magnoliopsida > Proteales > Nelumbonaceae > Nelumbo > Nelumbo nucifera. The sequence continues at coordinate 5,971,953 of NC_142654.1, read as the reverse complement.
GGCATGAGGTGCCAGGTGTCATAATGTCATTGGAGGGCTAAATCCGCCCTCATCAGGAACCATTTATGGGTTTGGTTCTTAAGTTGAATGGTCTGATCGTCCGATCCAAACAAACAATCCATTATGACAAAAAATATTAAAAAAAGTAAAAAATAAAGAAACAAAAAAAAAACCAAAACCGTTGTTCAGGTTGATGTTTCGATGGTTCGACTGCCCAGGTCAATGGTTTACTAATGAAATCAACGATTTTTTGCCCAAAAAGCGATTTTGAAGTAAAATGAAACTGATCAGGTGACTGATTCCCGATTTTTCTAATCCGATTGCCCAATCAGATCCGGTTTTGAAAATCATGATTTTGCAGTAATGGGCGGGTACATCAATGGGTCTCATGGAATGGAAGAATCCCATGTTTGATCACCGCTATAATGGGACCATGAAAAATAATTTTTCTGGAGAGTATTAGTTATTCGAAAAACCAATATTTCCATAGAGGGTGAACAAATTGTTTATCTTTATCCTCTTATCCTGCCTTATTTGGGTAACTATTCATCCAAACTAGGGCTGTTCACGGGTTGGGTTGGGTCGGTTTACTGCGATTTTTCCAACCGATCCGACTTGGTTGGGTTACCTGACATAGAAACCGAAACCGATCTAGTGTTAAGCAAAACCGATCTGGTCAGTTTGAGTCGGGTTGGGTCGGTTTCGGTTCTAAGTTCATCCCTGTGATAAAATCTTGCTAATTTAAAAAATAGTCATAAATTGAACATCATTTCAGCCATCTCCTATGATAAAATTTAAATGAAAAGTTAATCACAAAAGTTGTTCATTAATCACTATTCACTAATCCAAAGTTTCTTACAACCATTCAAAAACTAGGTGGCCTAATGGGCTTTGGAACTTCATGTTTGAACTAGGAACTAAGTCGATTCAGTTCGGGTTGGGTCAGTCCGGGTTGGTCGGTTTGGTCAGATTGGGCCTTCTTATGAACAGCCCTAATGCAAACAAACACTGTATTTGTAAGTTCCCGGGGCAATGCTCCCCATTGCCCGAAAAAATGCATTTATCCAGGCAACGCAAAACGAATGAGGACAAGTTTAAAATTTCAGGCCGAATCGGTCTAGTATCGGACCAGGTCCGCCCAAATCGTATCCATACAAATGAAGCATAAAATACAGGGTGTCAACGGTAAATATCACTTTTCTTCATTTTTCCCGGTGGTTAATAACTTAATTACTTAATATCTTTTTTTTTTTTTTTTGGTGAAACCAATAACTTAATATCTTGATTTACTTAACTTACGCGCGTAAAGGAGATTACTGAAGGCTGAAGCACTCGAGTGTCGACTATGAACTCTTAAATTCCGAAGCCATCTATTCTACGTCTCTCCCTGCAATTCACAATAACTGAAATATTACCAGTTTCCTTCCCCTGGATCTACTAGTGGAGTTGAAGGTACTGCTCTTTTTTAATCAAGTTTACCAATTTCTCCATTGAAACCAATCAGATCTAGGCGATTTCTCCTATAGGACGAGTAAATTTCACATTTTTCAGCATTTTTTTTTCTTTTGCAGATTCAGCCATGGATTTCATGAAGGTCCTAGATCAAACCGTCCGGGAAATGTGAGCCCCTGAAACATTTCTGTGTTTCTCTTAGAGCTGATCTGTTGATTGAATATAAATAGAAAAAACAATAATCCTTTTTTTTTGTTTCGATCTCTGCAGAAAGAGGGAGGTGAACATGAAAGTCCTAAAAGTTCCTGAGATCGAACAGAAGGTAAGAATCTATCACCTAATTGAGTTCTGGTTAATTGTTTATGCCCGAGGGAGTTTTCTTGCTTTTAAGGTTTAACTATCCCTGCGGAAAAAAAGTTGATATCGATTATAAATTTAAGCTGTGGAAAAGATCTGTGGTAATTGAATGTCTAGCTTACTCAGTGGAAGGGTTATCTTACTGCTTTTCCTTGGAACTTTTTAAACTACTACCTTGAAGAGTTTATTCTTTTTCCTTCCTTTAAGTGATTATACCAGCATTTTGTGGACGCTTTGTGACTTGTTTGTTAAATACGTAAATATTCTTTTACTACTCAGAAGGGGATGGGTGCAGTTGATAGCATGGAATCTTCTTAGCTCAATGACCCCCCCCGGCACGTTTGCCAGGTGGATGTTCTTCCAGAATTTAGATTTGCCGGTTCTTGTACATTAAAACCTTCTTTTGATTTTTTTTTTCCTCCAGAAGTGGCACTTCACTTATTTAGGAACCCCCCCCCCCCCGCCTACCTTGTGCCCCAGGCTCTAGCCCCTTATACTTTGGTTGCGGTTTCTTGTTTTTAAAGCACTGATTAGGTTATGTGGATATTGTAACATGGTGCCTGTATGTGTTACATATCATGTTGGTTGGAACTTGGAGGTCAATGTATGTCATGGATATTAATATTATCTAGTTCCGTGCATCTAAGTTGGCCCATACATTCAGCGAGATTCAATGTGCATGATATTTCCTTCATTGAGCTTGCTTCACTCAAGTTTGTGAAAAGGTTAAACTTCCATAGTGAATATGGATAGGAGGTTTACACTTAAGTAACAAATCACTTTATTAATCAATAAAAAAATTGGAAAGAGGAGCAAAAATCATGGTTCAATTAATAGAAATATTAATACATAAAAGGCTATCTTCTGAGGACCTTTTCTTTTTGTTTTCAAATTCTGAGATATGATTCATAATTCATTACTGTGAAATATGCTCACTGGACTGGTATAGGTGTACTGTTTTCCTTTCTCATTTTTGTACATCACTTCTATTTCTGGTATGGCATCTTTATGTTATCCATGACAGGTTCTAGATGCAACAAGCAATGAGCCTTGGGGTCCTCATGGATCTGACCTGGCAGAGATAGCACATGCCACCAAAAAATTGTAAGTCAAAATAATCTCTCTTGGTCGTATTCATTTGCTAAATCTGTCTTTACCTCTGGCTGTTCCTTGAAATGGAAGATTTTACCTTGTATATAAACAATTTTGTCATCATGCAGCACTGAATGCCAAATGGTTATGAATGTGTTGTGGACAAGGTTAACTGATACTGGTCGAAATTGGCGTCATGTCTACAAGGTAACACTTATATTTAATATACATGATTTTCATTTTCAACTTGATCATATGACACAATTTTGAATTTCTATTTCATTTTTCCCAATGTCCTTACTTTATCTATCTTGCATTGCTGATGGCATCTCCCTTAATCAGGCATTGGCAGTTATAGAGTATTTGGTGTCTCATGGATCTGAGCGTGCTGTTGATGACATAATTGAGCATACCTTTCAAATCTCAGTATGGGGTCTTTTATATTTGTAATTCTTACATATTCCACTTATAATTGATAACCAGTTTCCCATAAATGTTCTAATAATTCTGCTATTTTACTTTTTTTTTAAAGTCTCTGTCAGGTTTTGAATATGTTGAGCCTAATGGCAAGGATATGGGAATTAATGTAAGAAAGAAGGCTGAAAGTATTGTGGTCCTGTTGAATAACAAGGATAAAATACAAGAAGTTAGAAATAAAGCTGCTGCAAATCGTGATAAGTAAGTTGATGCTTTTCCTATTGGTATTATTTCTTTTGGTTGAACTTGTATGTGCTCTTTTCTTGAGCTTGGAGTCAGTATGAAAAATGATGTTGCCATCGTCTTTAGGTACATTGGGCTTTCATCATCTGGAATGACATATAAATCAAGTGCAACCTCATATAGTAGCAGCAGTTTCCAGTATAATGACCGGTATGGAGGCCTAAGTGGCAGAAAAGAAGGGGAAATGTTCAAGGACAGTTATAAAGACAGAGGTCGGCTTGGAGAAGAAGAGTTTGACAATGATAGTCGTGATAAGCCACATAGAGGCACCACTACAGAGGACGATGGGAACAACTTTAGGAAGGGATCTACAAATTATGGCAGGTCTGTGCATGTGCAGTTACATTGCATGAACAAGTTAAAATTATCCCAACACATTTTGTATATTATTCACCTTGCTTTTAAATAGTGCAAATTTCTCAGTCATGGAAAACGGAAAAGCTTGCATATTTTTGCAGTTGTGAATGGCATCATTTTTTTTTTTCATTTAGTTTGGGAGATCTCTAGAACATCTATTGGTTATGGATTCCATCTCTGAGGCAATGCAAAGCATTTTCTACTCTTTTTTATTTTTTGATTACTTGTTACTTGTCATTCACCAAAGAGAATATAGCTACTTTCCTATTTATATTGTTTGTAGATTGGACCTGGAATGTTAGCTTGTTCCTGCACTCATTGGAACTATGACTATCCAAGATAAAAAAAATGGTTCTCTTTTTTTTTCAGTGGATAATTTTATTTTGACAATTCTGCAACAGAATGTTTAGAATTTTGTGTATTACATCATGCCTGAACACTGTGTCTATGAATAGGGGAAGGGAGGGTGGATGGGTTACTTTGCATTATAACTTTTCTATATTACAGTTTAAGATGTTATTAGTCTTTTTTTTTTGATGAATGAATATAATTTATTAAAACAGAAATATGAGGCAATACAGTAGATCCAAGAGGAGGCACGAGTTGTTACCTCTTCTAACAAATATTACATCAAACCAAAGCAGATTTGACCAGAATTAACCAGAACTAAAATTACAAAGCAGCCCAAAATAAATGTTCCCTTGAGGTCCCTTGCTTACAAATAGATGTTATTAGTCTTCCATTACTGGTTAGTTTGTAAAAGCCAGAATTGCAGATGACTTCTAAGTTCTACCAGCGCCAGACGCCATCTTTTGTTAGGTTGATGGGTTATTCACTTGGTGTTTCTCTTACCATGTTGTGATATTAGGAAAGTGTATTTTCATATACTGTATGCAAGGGTTAATGAAAGGTTATTTTGTATAAGTTTCTATGCCAGCAGCTATCCTTTTTCTGATTCTGGCCTGTTGATTATGTACTAGGGACAGAGTTGCTTCATCGTCCAGTACTCCAAGCTCGGGTTATGATGCTCTCCACTCCGAAAGCTTAAATGCACCTTTGAGTAATACCGATGATGATTTTGATGATTTTGATCCCCGGGGGACCTCTACCACTGGTAAGCATTTTTTTAGTGGTGTCCAGAACTGCCCAAGTATTTGACTGGTGTTCAGAATTATCCAATTATTATTTTCTTTAACTTTTGGATCAACATTGATATTGTTTTGCATATATGTATTTATCATATCCAATATTAACACACCAAATGCCTGTCTAAGCATGAAAAGCTTTAGGATGTTTTCATAGCAAGCCAAAGGACTTAAAATGCGCTACTTCATTGATATTATTTGCAGTTGATATATATCACATATGTGGAAACTGTTTAGATGTCCTTGTAGGTCTGTTAGTCAATTATTCCATTACTACCGAAATCATAAAGGCACTGCCAGATTAACTTTTTGATTGGTAATGGTAATCTTTATTAATTTAGAAAAAGAATCAGCTATAGTACAAGATGTGCCAAGAACCCCCTTAGAACTTTAGTCTAGCATCAGCTACCTAAACCCAAATAACAATTGTTCATTTTGCAGACTTCCCAAAAATTGCCTTTCCTTCTATTTATCCCTTGCCTAGCTAGTACATTTGGAAAGCTATTTTCTGATCTTACTGTCCACTTGAATGCAAGTCTCAGCTTCCTAGTCAGATGCTCTATTTCTCATTCTGTATGCCTATAATTCCAAGGGCCCCACTTAGAATTTTAGTCTAGTATCAGGTACCTAAACACAAATTACAATCATTTAGTTTACATGACTCCCTAAACTTTCCCTTCCTTCTATTTTAGCTAGTGCATTTTCTAAGTTATTTACTGATCTTAGTGTCCACTTGAATGTAAGTCTTAGCTTCCCAGTCAGATGTTGTATTTCTCTTTCTGTATGACACAAGGATTAATTTTATTATTATTAAACAACTCTCACTACTCTTGAATCCCCTTCCATAAAAAGGTCTTTATGATCAAGTGTTTTGGCCAAATAAGTGATAAATCCATTTCATTTTTTTTTATGCTGCAGGGAAGGGCATTTTCAATGTCATGTCTGTATGTATTTATACATGCATGCCTGCATAGATGATTATTACGTATGTAAATGTTATTTTGGCATATCAGGTTCTTTTTCACACTTACTGAGGCATCTGAATATTATAAAGTAATGATTTAATTTGGCATCTTTTGTAACATTTTAGAGTACTTTATGTCAAGAAGGTTTATCATAGTTATGACTCCAATGTTCATTTCTTCAGATATCATTGTTTCATGTGACAGGGTCAGCTGCTGCAAGTGTTAAGCAGGTGGATTTGTTTGGTGACAGTTTAATTGACCTCACAGATGCACCAACTCCTATTCCAACAGAAGCAAGTACTGTTAATAGCAGTAACACAGAAGATGTTGATCTGTTTGCAGATGCAACTTTCGTGTCTACATCACCTCATGTAGAAGCAGGGGTGGTCCCTCAAAAACAGGTCGGAATTTCTCTGTTGTCCCAACATCTCTGTCTTGTTTATGAGACGCGCATTAGGTTTGGAATTCAACCTAAATATTTTGTTTTATATTTTTTATCTCCCCATATAGTTGGGATAAGGCATGGATGATGATGATTTTTTTATAACTATTATCCAGTAATGTTCATCTACATGTTTTAAACCTCTTTTCAAGGTATGCAGTTTAGTATTATCAAACCCAGTACACTAAGAAAAAGAAGGCTAAGAACATGCTAAATTGTTTTGATCTTCATCTCTTTTAAGAATAAACAAAATGTTATAGTACTTGATAAGGATCATACATAGTCCCTTTTCATTTCTTTGGTAAGTTAAGGCAGGGTCATGGTGTGGCAATCTCGCTTTTGTTAGATCTTTGTTTTCTTTAATTTATGGGTGGTGGAGATCTTTTTGTTATTTTAGTTTATTGGGGATGGATCCTGGTCATTACAAGTGACTTGTTGGTCATTGTTTAGTTAGGCTTCAAGTTTCATAATAATATGGGTGGCAGAGATCTTCTTGTTTACTCCTTGTCCTATAATAAGTTTTGATTTTTTTTTTCATATATGATCTTAGTTTCTTGTTTTTCCTTAGACAGAGAAATCTCTCCTAGGAATCCCAACATCCAGAAATTTTCATTTCTGGTGATGAGATTCCTACCTAATATAGTCACCCCCTTTAACTTTCACTCTTATTTCTTTAGATCTTCAAAAGTTTTGTTTCTGTGGAGGTTTAATAATATGGAAATTTACCTTGATTTCTTCTTCTAAACCCATCCCTTGAACCCTCAACTATAAATTATCTTCCATAATTCCTCAAATTTTTATGCACCCTCATTCTGAACCCTATCTTGTAAACCTTTTTTATATCTGGTTTTCTTACTTTCTATAGCAGTTCATGCATACCAGACTACCTATTTGATAAAATTCCCTAGCCAGTCCCACACCAGTACTTTTTTGAATTTCATGGTGTGTTTGGGTCATAAAAAATGCAAAATGCTGAGGAATATATTATTTCTATGTTCTCCGCTGCCTTGTGTTGCCTAGAGGCCAAACTGAAGAGGGAGGGGGAGTGAATTGAGTTATCATTAAGAACACTACCTTGTGTTCTTATTAAATTCAAAATTGTAGTAATATTTCATTCATCATCATCATCATCCATGCCTTATCCCAACTATATGGAGTTGGTCATATTAGTCCTGTTTTGTCAATCCGTTCTATTTAAAGCCATATCCGCTGTAGTGATATTTCATTCAAGACTTAAAATGATGGGTGTACTTTAGTAATTTGGTTGTTGGCAAAAAGAGATTGGTATTCCATAATGCTTGTGGCTGTTAATCAACATAATTAAATGTTCATTTGATCTTTTTGAACTTTATAAATTTCAATAAAAAATAAAAGGTATGTTATCTGTTTAGGGAAAGAGTAACTAAATTAGTAGACTATGTCCTGATCATTTTAAGATAAAAAATGTTAGTTAAATGAGGTAAGTGAATCTTCTACTTTGTTTTCACCCATTATATGTTATATCTCCCCTTAGAAACAAGATTTTTATTTGTAAATGGCCAAACTGGAATTCAAAGGGATTTCCTATGCCGCATTGTGCAAAAGCCTGCTCTCAAGATTTTGTAATCATTTTTTATAAGCCCAAGATTTTGTAATCATCACCAAGTGACCTGCCTCCTAGAGCCACACCTACACCTCCTATCCAAGAAATTGTATAGCTTCAATTTGACAGAAGTTCGATCAGAAAATCCTTGACCAGCTAGGATAGATGTTTTCCTCAATGTTCAGAGAACTGGACCGGGCATAGAACCGGAAAAGGGAGAGGTGCACGGATCAAATATTCAACCAGGGTCAAATAGGAGGTCGAACAGTGATGACGTGGCATATATGTATATATGCTATGGGTCATATAAATACTATATATAATATTTTTTACAAATTTTATCATTCTTAAACATGGTGGATGGATGGAAAATTCCTTAATTTTTAAAGCAAATGACCAGGGTTCAAGCCTCTTAATTCACATTTTCTCTAAAATATGTGTAATGAAGTAATATATACAACAAATAGTCCTTATTTAACTGTTTAACACAAATAAAGAAATGGATTAATGGTAATTAAGCAATACATGTAAATAAGAGGTCATGGGTTCAAGCAATGTTTTAAGACCCAGACTGGACCGGACGGTTGGACCGTTAGACTCAGGAACCAGAGACCATTCCAGTTTTTTAGAATCCTGGGCTTCAAATTTCTGAAAAAAAAATGGTAGAAGCATCAAAGCCCAGTAGAACCATTGAAAACCGGATGGGCTTTGATGATTCAACCAGTTTTAATGATATTTTCTTGGTCATTTTGATAGCCTAACAAAATTTAATCTGCCTGATAAAACTTATTGGTTAGTTGTTATTTTCTGATTGTTGATTATTGTTTCAACTGCAAGATGCAAGGTTTAAGATTTTTGCAAGTGTAACAGCTTTCCACCTTACCGTTCATGCAGGCCAGTGTTGATCTGTTTGCTTCTCAGACTTCTTTCTCTTCATTTCCTTCAACAATAGACTTTTTTGCTGCTCCTAGTCCAGCCCCACAAACAGAAAGCAAAACTCCCGAACCGGAACCAATGAATTCCAACTCTATTGATCCATTTGCTGCAATGCCCCTTAACAATTTTGATGGATCTGATCTCTTTGGTGCATTTACTTCTCATACTGGCCAAGAATCTACTGGATCAACAGTAAATCCCGCCAATGATGGAAAACTTGACAATCTGACCCAAAAGCCACCAGAAGAATCCAAACCTGTACCCAAGAAGGATACTTTTCAGGTCAAATCTGGAATTTGGGCAGATTCATTGAGTCGTGGACTGATTGACCTGAATATTTCTGCTCGTAAGTTTTTGTTCTCTCTATTTTGGTTCTGATCAAATAACTAAAATTTTAAACTGCCATTCTATGCATTTCTTTTTTCCATATTGTTAGATGGAGGATGTTGAAAAATACAGTTGTGGGCTTGAAAAACATTTTTTTTGAAAGACATGGAGCATTGGAGCCCTATTTATCTCTTAATGTTTTTTTATCAGCCCTATTTATATCTTAATTCAACTATCGATTACCATAAATGAAACTTGGACACCCATTCCTCTATTTGTCTAAGGCTAAATCTGCGGTTTGAGGACACACGGCCAGTATACTGGTCTGGGCCCCCATAACTTGCCGCCTGGCCCATGTTTGTTGCATCAGAACCTCCATCAGATAAAGCTTCCATCTCAATCCTCATAGCAATATGATAGCATCCCTCCATTTTGGTTTAGATAAAGCTTTTGATACAGACTTTGAGATGGACTGAGTAGATATAAAGGCTAAGGAGGAATAAGACTTTGAGATGGACTGAGTAGAGATAAAGGCTAAGAAGGAATAATATGAGAGTGACAAAAGGCTATGAGAAAGGTGTTTAGAGATACAACGAGCAGTATACTTGCGTTTAACTTTTCTTACAGCAATGGGAAAGTCAAAATCGGGAAATGTTAGTAATGATGCTGATGATTGATGAAGGTATTGGATCTATTGTTTCATCAACAAATGGGGGTGGAAGAGGTTGTGATGAAGTGGGGACAACTTGTTCATGCCTATGCCATTGATGCCGCTGATAGACCCACATCTTTTGGATGTCAAATGTTGACAAAACAGTAGAAGCCTCTACAGGAGGCTGTGAGGGAGAGACGACATAAGGGGGTTGAGGGGAAAGAAAGACAGTGGGAGCAGGAAGAGGAGGGGGGGTAAATTTCTAGCATAGTATGTTTTCCTGGTGTGCTTGGGTTTCTTACGGTAATCACAAGTTACTTCCTTCCTGTCCTAACTTCCCTTTTACCCTAGCATGAGCATAATGATCTATAGTAGCATTCTGAAGATATACTTGCCTCTTGCTCTCCTCACTACTGACCATAGAGTAGGCTTGAGATAATGTAACCTTATCCTTTGCAAGTATATTCTGTCAAGTAATATCATATTCCAGGTTTAGTCTAGTTAAGAACTCAAAACACTCTGTTTGTCTCAACATGCTTTCTGTATGTCTCTACATATTTTTACTCTCCTAGACAACTGTCTCCAATAAATTAATCTCCTGCCATAGAGATTTCAACATAGAGTAATATAGAGCCAATGGATGTTCCCCCTGTTGAAGATCATTAACTTCACTCCTCAACTTATAGGCTCTAGCCACATTAGTCTCTTGAGAGTAGGTTTTTGATACACTATCCCACACCTCTTTAGTAGAACCCATCTATGGATAATGTTTACTGATATGTGGTCGCATGGAATTCACAAGTCATCCAATCACAATGTAATTCTCCTGCATCCACTTCTCCACGTGTAGGATCAATCTTCATAAGTTTCGTTGTACTGCCTGTCAAAGTTGACAGTTTTTTCTATAGTTCTCTTTTTGATTTTGAAAGTCTGTTTGTATCTCCCAATGGGATAGTGGTTTGAATGTTGCTTCTACCTCCTTTGTACAGCCTCTGGTTGTACTTTGACTTTTTTAATGAATTGATATTTTACTTCTCAAAAAAAAAAAAAAAATCTTTCCTCTGCTACAGACATAGATGTGTACAGACTAAGACCATTCAAGATAATCTGTACCATCTAGTCGTGCAGTAGTCACAACATTGAAGAAGTTATATACACACCTTGCTGGACCAACCTGAGACTCTATAAACTGCTTTAGATGAGCTCCAGATTGCTCCATTGATCCAATCTTTCAATTAGAATGGTAAACAGAAATAGGGTGTAACAAACCCAGAACCACTGGCCTTCATTCAACAAAGTGTAGAAAACTAGGGTTTCACAAACTTTACAACCTGGGAGAAAAGTGAGAACTTGCAGAAACTCCTACCAGGCTCTCCAGAACCTTTCCCAGTGTTTGCTGACCTCATTGAGTCTTCAAATAGAACCTATGAAGCTCTAATTCCCAGCATGAAACAACCTCCTTGACCCTTAACCAAGGTCTTCTTTCTCTAATCAGCTAGGCTTTGGGCAGAAAACTTCAGGGACCTTCCTGGGCTTCCAAACACTAGCCTACGGTCTCCAAAACCTCTTTCCAACTAGGTGGCAGCTAACAGGGATGATCAACATTATATCTTTTCATACACACTATTGATCAAAGAGTATGCAATCAAGAAGAGAAAACTGGGGGGGGGACCTTACTTTGATTCCAAGAAGTAAAACAAACTTGAAAATATTGATATTTAACTAAGGTTTAATGGCAGAAAAGATGTGAGAAACTCCGAACAGTAGCAAGTAGGAAGAAGAAAATAGGGTTCAGGAGATTATAAAAATATAACTGATCTTCAAGCCCCCTAATCAATTTCAATTTTATTACATTTTTTTTGAAAGGTAAAGTAAGAAATTTATTAATTCAGAAAGGACTCATTACAACAGGAGAGCTAACCACATGTGGCTACTCAGAACACAGGACATGTTACAGATCCCAAATGGATACAGATCTAAATAACTCAGGAACATTCAAATTTTTAAAATCAGGGGCTACAGACACCCAAGAAATCAGCTTGCTGACCACCTGCTGCACAATCTCTTCCGTGCTCTTTGATTTGTTGCTGAAGACTCTTCTGTTCCTCTTTGACCAAATTACCCACATCACAACCGCAGGAACAGTTCTCCAAATTAGCTTTCCTTTTTTCTTCAGACCTTGAGATTTCCAGCAAAGCAGAAGATCTTTTACTGAATTTGGCATGACCCAACAAAGACCAACAGCTCCTATAAAATGGTACCAGACTCTCAAAGAGATAGGACAATGGATACACAGATGGTCTGTGGACTCAGGCAATAAACCACACACCAGAGAAGGGAGCTGAAAACCCCTTCTATCCAGGTTGAGTCTTGAGAGACATTTGTTCAGCACCATTGTTCACACAAGGAAAATAGACTTCGAGGGAGCACACGACTTCCACACTTGCTGGCAGGGGAACTCAGTAACCCCTGTATTGCTAAGCTTAACAGTAAGGGATTTGACTGAGAAACAGCCATCCCTACTCCAGGACCAGCTCCATTCATCTTCACCAGAGATGTCTATCGGCTGCTCCTGTAATATTTGCAGTAGTTGCATCACTCCATCAATTTCCCAATCGAACAAATCTCTTCTAAACTGAGGATTCCAAGTCACTGTGTTGTTAGAAACCACATAGGACTCCGCCACTGATATTTCTTGGTTAACCGCACATTGGAAAAGAATGGGAAATGCCTCAGCTAAAGGTCTGTCCAAACACCAGGGGTCTTTCCAAAATTTCAGTCTGCCCCCATTTCCCACCTTAAAACTTACACTTTCATGCATCACAGGAAGAAATTTAAGAATCCCTTTCCAAACCGAACAACCCCATGTTGGGTACGGATCCTGAGACTTCCAATTTCCCCAATCCACCCCAAATTTTGAGGCAATTAAGGACCTCCACCAAGAGGATCTTTCTGCAGCAAACCTCCAATACCATTTACTCAACAAAGCCGAATTTACCACCTTCAACCTTCTTAGGCCTAAACCTCCCTCTGCCTTTGGAAGACATACTTGATCCCAATTCACAAGATGCATTTTCTTCTTTTCTTCCCATCCTCTCCAAAGAAAATCTATTTGCAACCTCTCAAGTTTCTTTGCAATTTTAGATGGCATAGGAAACAGGGACATGAAGTAGGTAGGGAGGTTGGCAAGTGTACTCTTGATAAGGGTCACTCTCCCTCCTATAGACAAATATTTTGCCTTCCAAGAGGCCAATTTTTTTCCAACTCTCTCAATGACTGGATCCCATAAAGCAGAAGAATAACACTTGGCACCTAATGGAAGGCCTAGGTACTTACCCGGAAGATAGCCCACCTGGCAAGCCATCAGTCTTGCATAGGATTCCAGAACGGGACCCACTGGGATGATCTTGCTTTTATGAAGATTTACTTTAAGATCTGAGACTAATTCGAACCAGCAAAGTATACTGAGTAATAATTCCAACTGATCAGAAGAGACATCAAGGAAACAGAGAGTATTATCAACAAACTACAATAAATCGACTTTTTCCACATCCGGAGCAATAGCAAAACCATCCCACAAACCATTGGCTGCTGCCTTAAGGGAAAATTGGGACAGGAGCTCTGATATACAAAAAAGAGCAAAGGGGAAAGGGGGTCCCCCTGTCTAAGACCCCTCGAACTTTCAAAAAACCCCACAGATTGGCCATTGATCAACAATGAGAAATTGGGAGAGGAAACACATACCTTGAGTCAATTCCTCCATTTCTGACCAAAGTTCATTTTCTCAAGCACTTGATCCAGACACCTCCAGTTTACATAGTCATATGCTTTTTCTATATCCAGCTTTACAACCAGGCCCGGAGATCGCTCCCTTAATCTTGAATCAATAAGCTCATTTGCAATCAGGACTGAATCAAGCATTTGTTTCCCCGGAACAAAGGAAAACTGATTGGTAGAAATTACACTACTTAGCACCTGTTTCATTCTAACTGCCAGCAACTTTGCTAGAATCTTGTAGAAGCTATTTAAAAGGCTGATGGGCCTAAAATCCCTAATATTTATAGCCCCTTCTACTTTTGGGATCAAAGAGATAAAGGTAGTGTTAAGACTTCTATGCAAGGATGCATTTCTATGGAAGTCCTGGAACACCTTTAACAAATCAGACTTAATAAAATTCCAACATTTGATATAAAATAAGTTAGACAAACCATCCGGCCCAGGAGATTTGTCCCCATCCAAACTCCAGATTGCTGACTTGATTTCTTCTTCTGAAAAAGGTCTCTCAAGAAACTGATTCTGATCTGAACTTAATTGCTTGAAGGCTAGCTATGAAGGAAAAGGTCTCTTGCCCCAGGTTTCCTTATAGAGATTCTTATAGAAAGAGGTAGCTACTGATTTGATTTCAGCAACTGATTCCCCTACTCTATCCTCCCATTCCAGTTTATTGATTGAAGAAACTCTCACTCAGGCATTTGCCATTTTGTGAAAGAAATGAGAGTTTCTATCACCTAGCCTTACCCAGGTTACCTTGGCTCTTTGTCTCCATTTAATTTCTTCTTTCACAGTCACCTTGTCAAAGTTTGTTTTGGCCTGGATTTTCCTCCTTCTCAACTCTTCCAATATTGGTCTAGTAAGCCCATCACAACTAAGCCCCATAAGCAATATAATAAAAACAAAAGAGACCCAAAACTGATAGCTCAACAAGAACTCAAAAGATAAGGAATATGATGGTGCTTTTTTTTTTGTAACTGCAAATGATTTTATTATATTGTTAAAAAATACTGAGTGCCTAGAACCCCTATAATGGTCCTTCCTTTGCAAGTCCATCTGCCAAATTATATCTTAATTGCTCCAGCTGTCTTATTTCCTTCATTATGTATATGAAAACCTAGAAACCATTATTGTTCTTTTTTAACCAGCACACCATTGTCTTGGAATCTCCTTCCACTATTAAATCTTTATAACCCAAGATTTCACCAGTCTCATGCAGAATATGGCAGTGTTTTGCATACCCACAAATTTCACACCAGATATTCATAGGATCTGAACCAAAAAGTTAAGGAAATAATCTTCTTAAATACGGAAAAGACAAATCTCCTATATGAATGACAACATATTAATTGGTCTTTATTGCTACCACAATTACTACTAGACTGGTGAGGTGTTAGCTAAGCTCGGCTGCTCTCAAGGAATTATGAACCACTAATTTCAATCCTTAAACACGGTAAGTAGGAAAGAATGGCTAACTACAGTTCAAAGGTTTAGTGATAGGTATCAATCAAAAGCAATTTGGTAGTAAGATTAGGGACATGCAGGAAAGTGAACCATCTGTAGCAAGACATTCTTGCTGATGGATCAAAACATATCATTCCTGGTGACAGAAGAAAATCAATCATCTATTATCATCGAAGGAGCTACATGTGTTTGATATAGTACTGCATAACTCTTTCTTGTTGATTCTCTACCTCAAATTGGATGTAACCAAATACTCCCTTGGACTCATTCCAGAGTTGGGAACAGAGCTCAGTTATTGATAGAGTTGTGGGTGCTTGTTCTATGTGGAAGTTTGTTTTTGGGATTTAGTGAGGATGTGCATATGCTACGTATTTGAAAGTTAGGGCCTTTGGTTGCTCTTGTGGTTGCAGTGCTGCAAGAACATTATATGTTTACCATCACATAGAAAATGATGGAGAATGGAGATGCACAATGAAATCCTGAAATTTTCATTCATGAAATGGTAATTGATTATATCATATGAAAATTTAGCAGCTAATTCAAGGGTGCAAGGAATTATTAGGGTATCATAATGTTGGTTTGATTGCTTGAACAAGTCTACTTCTTCCTATGTTTTACTGTAATTAACTTTCTCTTTGAATAAGTCGCATCCAAAAAATAATAGAAATTTGTTTCTTTCACCCCAACCAATCTTCAATGCAGAACCAATTCCAAAGATCTTTGAAATTTTTATTATGGTACTGGAATTAGGAGAAAACTTGTTCTCATATTGACTTGATTTCTGTTTCCTTGGTTCCCTTGGGTTTCCATTCCAATATGCAGCCAAGAAAGTATCTCTAGTGGATGTTGGAATTGTAGGAGGCCTCAGTGATGGGTCTGACGAGAAGGAAAAGGGACCACCAACTTCAGCTTTCATGGGAAAAGCCATGGGGGTAGGGTCAGGTCTTGGTAGATCTGGATTTACCCCTTCAACTGGAATGGCTGAAAATGACTCATTTTCGTCCCTCAGACAACAACAACAGTTTGGTAGCTTCAAATGATGATTTTTCTGTTTTCCTCTTTTGATATTCTTCAACCCTTTCACAGCAGAAGTTGAAGAATGGGTGTCTTGGTGTGCTTCATCTATTCTATGCATTAACAATATTTGGTTTGATAATTGCATGTTGTTAACTCTATGATGGCATTAGCCAGGCCTTTTTTCATTATGTCTGTAGGCATTCCAGAATATAATTCCTTTAAAGATATGTGACTTAATCAATACGGAGGATCTTTCCATTGTTAGATTGTGGTTGTAGCAGTTCTGTCTTACCCCAATTGGAAGTTCTATACAGCTGGGTCAAGCAAATCCATCGAAATCTGGCCAAGAAAATTTCAGCAAGAGCAAGCAGGGAAATGTTTACTACTAGGAGCTGGCGAGTGATAATTAACGAGTTAGAAGTATTCTCCCTGCTCGCAAATGAAAGAGTTCGCATTGGTTCAGGATTATGAAGTTGTCAGCTTAGAAACTAGAGTGTTTGTGTTCCTTGGAGATTCTTAATGAAAGAGTGATTCTTTTGCATATCTATGCTGTTTGATTATTCTTGAATTTGTTCATTGGTAATAATCAGTTTGACAGAATCATGCTTTATCCCCTAATGGATTACTGTTAATCCATGTGATCTTAGCAGGAGAAAAAAGGCATAGTTTTAAGCCTATTAAAATTCTATAATTACCAACAATCAATGTTTATGGATGGAAAAAAATATGACTATTCGAGTGATATACCTACTCTCATTCCCCTCCCTTGGGAATGAGAATCCATTCCAGGCCATTTCGATTTTGATTCCTATTCCTATTCCTAGTCCTATTTAAACCAAACAGGTGGGCAAATAGACCATTCTGATTCTGATAAATGCCCTACAAAACAAAACAAAACATGTGGACTACATGGCAATGGAGGTCAGTTCAGATTTTGGTTCCAAAGATCTTGCAGATCCATCGCAATGATGGTGTCGTGTTCCATGACAAAGATGGGAATGCTACACATACTTTTGGGTCCAGTCCAACAGAAAAGATGTCTATCTTTGAAATTTGAATAGGTTGAGCCAATGAATTTGCAAACTGTTCAAAGCTGAAATGCACAAATATTGTCCTGTTCCCACCATTTTGTTTTGTCCAGTGCTACATCCATTGTTAAATTATGAACCATCAAATCATTTCTTACTACATCGATCCATCCATGTTCTCTCTTTTGATCCACCCTCGGAAATGGAAATCCAACAAATGAATTACACGAACCCTCTCAGCAATGAAAAATTAAGATGGACCCGAAATTTGTTTCAAGTGCTGTAATGCCTCCCTCTCTCTCTCTCTCTCTCATACACGGAGAACTAAGTACGAAGTCAAACCTCCCAAGGTGAAGATTAAGCACAATGTATCCCTGAAGATTTTGATTATGCACGTCATGTTTGTTGTCAAGTTGAAAGGAAAACAAAAGAGATCGTGTAGAGATAATACAGCAATAAAGCCAAGCGAGAGATCCGGGTCTTTGGCAACAGAGATTTTATCAAACGACTCTAGCGAGAGACAGGCAAGGCAACCATATAAACCTCTTGATCCGATCAAGCCCCCTTTTGTCATCCTTGAAAGAGAATGCCAGACAAGACAACCATATAAAATAAACCGTGACCAACCTCAGCATTATCATCACCTTCTTCTATAACCATCAACAAAGTCCCAAAAACGATATCTGATATTAGAAATGGTAGAATTGATGCATCAATGACAAGCCCATCTGCCAAAAAGCAAAAAGTCATTAATATAGGTCACACGTGCTTGACACTAGGGTTGGAGTGAATTTCAAGAGCATGCTTTGGCTTGAATCAAGGAGACAGACTGACTAGGGTTCACAGGCCTTAAGAGAAGGGAATGTCACTTTCCTTGCATTGTGTAGCTGACATAAAACATTTAAAAAACCCATAAAGATCTCCCATGCATTAAAAGTTAGCTTAAGTACAAGCAAGAATCCAACGAACATAAAAAAATAAACACACGCACAAAAGCAAATGCCTCACATACAAGCATTAACCGTAAGTGTTATAATTGTTAAAGGCTTGAAGCTTTTAGTAAGAATTCTGCTAACGAGAAGTCTTGGATTCAGAAAGAAAAGTCCTAAATCTCAGTTTGGTTGGGGTTTGAGATTAAAATTGTAGATGAGGAGCATGAGAATTCTGAGTACCATGTTGAGAATTCTTATTAATTGATTAACAATAACAAGTGGGGGAAGTTCTACAACTCCTTTCGGTTGTTTCCGCTACTCATGCGCTCTGTAAACTGTAATGTCTGATCAAACAGCAGTAACAGTGTCCAGCTTTGGAGCAGTACCACTTTCTTTCCATAAAAAGTGAACTCATCATAGTTTTAATCCTCATAAACATCATTGCATTTTACTTTCTAATACTGCGGGTGTTTTACTGCAAATAGAGCATACTTGTATAGTACAGATGGTCTCCTTCTACTAGACCCATGAAAGGGTCTAACGGAAACCTCTACACGGTTGAAGCAGGGACGGCATGGCATGTCTACTGTTTTTGGCTCCAAAGAGATGTATCAAATTTAACCAATACAATATTGACAAATGGCAATTTTATAAGGTGGGCCATCCTAAAATAATCAAAATGCCAAGAGAAGAGAACGATTCCTTCGTTCAAAGACTAATCAATGACCACCCGGTACCGGGTACTGTAATTTGGGGTAAAATCACTTGTAATTTTATTTGGGACCCACCATTGACAAGGTAAATACGTACCTACGCCTGTTTTTTTCTTTATTCAGAAAATTTAGGTTAGATATCTAATTGGCAATCCACTTTATTTATTTGTAAGAATGTGACCCACACCAAGCCATTCTGAATTGGTTTTGCTTTTTATGAAAGATGTTTGGTTTGAACAAAAAAAAAAGCTAGATATAGAAAGTCGTTAAGGAATTTCCAAAGTTTTATTAAGAACTTTCCTTGAATTTTCTGTTTCACTTTAGTCTAATCAAACATAACCTCCTAATTCTAACTAAATTTTTTTATTGAAAAATTTTCTGATTAGTATTTTATACTTTGCGCCTAGTGTCACTTTGGTCCTTGAACTTCAAAACGTAACAGTTCAATACCCAAACTTTCAAAACGGGTCAATCCAGTATCTGTCATCAACCAACCATTAAATGGCATTTGAAAATATGTAAATGCCTTTCAAGTATCGTCTAATTCTCTTTATCAATCATCCATCCGTTGACAAAAAATGATCAGTCTCAAATCCTTGCCTCATCTATTCAAGAAAGTTGAGATCATTTAAGACTTCATTTTTTATCAATGTTTGGATGACTGATAAAGAAAATTATATGACACTAGGACATTCATATTTTTTCCAATGCCACTTAATAGTTGGTTAACAACAGGTACTGGATTGACACATTTTAAAAGTATTGAATTGTTGCTTTAAAGTTCAGAAACCAAAGTGACACTATGCCCAAGTTACAGGATATTAATCGAGAATTTTCCTTTTTGATATTAAATGTCCTTGGTAGTTAAAATGGATAACTGGACATGTCTTTGGTGGACCATCTTGAATGGATTCGTCATTTCGCACCCTCCATGGTCCATTTGGAGATTGGCTGGACAACCCATCCGCGAAATCTAGGCAAAAGAGAATCTGCAGAACCTCCCTCTGAAAGGTGCTATGCCACAAATGCCACGGCCTATGTAACCGCTGTCAAGAGAATCGATGTGGTTTTGTCATATGAAGTTCGAGAGGCTTGAGGTTGAGGAATGAAGACAAGGGAATTCATTCACCGGAGTTTGTAAAATTCAATGGGAGAAAGCTCAAAGGCTCAACGCTCAAGCACTGGAAAAGCCATGAACATCCCCCAGTAGCAGACTAGCAGTTGAAAACATCCCTCCTTGATCCCTTGTCCCTTGCAAGCTGAACCGTCACTTATCTCAACAATTTTCCAATAAGCAGCTTCAGCAGTTTTAAATGTTCCAGTCTCACCACGCGTCTCATAAAAATTAAAGAACAGCCAAACCAATACATTTAGTCGGTATAGAGTGCAAAAGCTTCTATTTTGTATGTATTTTGCACTGTACATATCTGTAGTACTCCTTCCAAACTGAGCTTTATGAACTTGGGTCCACCGCGAGGCACGTCTCTTAGGAGTTGGGACCGATTTACCATTGGGATGCCCACAACCAGCCCAATCGAGACCATAAAATGGTCCAGAATGGGTCCAGAGTTTTTTTTCCCGACCCTGGACTCTGGTACTCATAAATTCATATAAAACATCTACCAAAAGCTGCAGATGCTAGTAAAGTCTGATCAACACATTTAGCCAAGCCTCTCAGTTCATCAGTCAGGCTCATTTTTCTCAGCATCAATATTGGGGAATATACTCCCAATAGCAACATCAATACTGACATGAGATAAACAGAAACTGATCATCTCTGTACATATTATGGGTAGGCAGGTTGGAGCTGTTAAAGAAGCAGCTCAAATTTTACATGCTATATTATCTCGAGGATGGCCAGTTTATGGTCTAGTAGCCATCAGTTACAAAGATCAGGAAAAAGGATGGACATTTCAATGGAGTTCTCAATACATTTCCAGCATCCTTCCCCTTAGAATGGCTTCTGCTTTCCTCACCTGCTTCACAGGTCCAATAATGAATACCTACATGAAGCCTGGTATTAGGACCCAAGGAAAAACATATTTCCAGACATGGTTCAAAGTATCAATACTCTGGATACGCAAAAATCACATACAGTTTTTAACAATCAATACTGTTTCTTTTTTATTATTATTTCAGTTTAATAAATCAAACATATATTAATGTTTAAAACTATTAAGGGGTCTAACTCATAATTTAGTGTTTTGGTGACTGAAAGCCAATACATATTGATACTTTGAACCATATTTCCAATTAAAAGGGAATCTTTGAAACAAATTAATTTTCAGTTGCTGGATCAAATCGGAATTGAAGAAGTGTTATTTGAACTTGTTCTGTATAATGAATGTACTAACCTTGTCAGGTGGTCCCTTGGCACCTCCTATGAGAATTTCCGCACTACAACATAACATTTGAAAGAATGAAAAAGAGAAAAACAACTAATGGCATATGAGTAACAAAAAATGCAAACACCATCATAAATTACATACATTTAGTGTACACATGTATGAACACACACACACACACAGAGAGAGAGAGAGAGAGTACTTGCAAGATTCTTTGATTGACTGGATTGACGCTCCCCTTCTTCCAATGACAAGTCCCATTTTTCCTGGAGGTACATTTAATACTGACAGGATCTCCTCTTCAGGAACATTCCTTTCCGCAGCTAGGTCATCTGCCAAAGCACAACCTCAGTATGAAGTGATACCAAAGGGAATTGAAAAATCAATATGGATTTCATTCCCACAGCTGTAGTTATAAAATGTAATAAGCCTCATTGATCATACAGCTCACACCACAAGTAATTTTGGGAAGACATATATGCACGTAGAGATCATAAATGCATAACCTCTTGGCCTATTGGTATGCATATAGTTTTCCAGCCAAAGAGGGACAGTTATAAAATGTAATAAGCCTCATTGATCATACAGCTCACACCACAAGTAATTTTGGGAAGACATATGTGCACGTAGAGATCATAAATGCATAACCTCTTGGCCTATTAGTATGTATATAGTTTTCCAGCCAAAGAGGGACAGTTATAAAATGTAATAAGCCTCATTGATCATACAGCTCACACCACAAGTAATTTTGGGAAGACATATGTGCACGTAGAGATCATAAATGCATAACCTCTTGGCCTATTAGTATGTATATAGTTTTCCAGCCAAAGAGGGACATATTTTTGTACATCTTTTTCCTTTCCCCATGTACAACAGATCGTCTATTATCAGTGATACCATCATCATCATTCTAAGCTTGTCAGAACTATATGGGGTCAGCTGAATGAATCCTATTTTCCCATTCCTCTCTGTTCAGTGATACTACTTGATGTAACCGTTTCTGGTCACGTACCATTTTTTGTGATGTATAAATTTTTTTGGCTAAGTACCTCGTTATTTGACCCGGTGGTGACGTGCCTTGGTGATGAGCTACTTGGTGGCGAACTCCCTGGTGGAGAACTGCTTGGTGGTGAGCTCCCTGGTGGCGAACTGCCTGGTGGCGAGCTGCCTGGTGGCGAGCTCCTTGGTGGCGAACTGCCTGGTGGCGAACTCCCTGGTGGAGAATTGCCTGGTGGCGAACTGCTTGGTGGTGAGCTCCCTGGTGGCGAACTGCCTGATGGCGAGCTGCCTGGTGGCGAGCTGCCTGGTGGCGAGCTGCCTGGTGACGAACTGCCTGGTGGCGAGCTCCCTGGTGGACTCATCATTTGACCTGCTCCTAGGCGGTCTGCAACTCAGAGGATGGTGGAGCTCCCTGGTTCAGCGCAACCCGACTACCCTCTGCATGAGGTGATTTCCTCTCCTTCGTAGGCGGCGGGAGCTGAGGGACCTGCAAGAACTGAATCAGAGGACCCGGGGGTATTTTCCCGGCGGTGACTCTCCGATGCCTAAGTTAGCATTCTGATTATAGAGAGCTTGGAGAGAAATGAGAGAGCTAGAGGGCAGGGGTTACCATCCTCTTTTCCCCTCCTCCCCTTTGGGAGGTGAGGTCTTTATATACCGGAGTCCTCACGGGTTAGGTGGGTGAAAAGCCTCCGAACGGTAAGACTCGTCACATCCTGTCAGAACCGGGGTACGGTGGTGAACTCCTCGAGGTCGTCAGGCTGGCGCTTGTGTCAGGCGGCCAGGTCGGCGCCTGGGCCAGGTTGTCAGGGCGGCGCCTGCGTCAGTCGGCGGGTCGGTGTCTGGGCCAGGTTGTCAGGTCGGCGCCTGTGTCAGTCGGCGGGTCGGTGTCTAGGCCAGTTTGTCAGGTCAGCGCCTGTGTCAGTCGGCGGGTCGGTGTCTAGGCCAGGTTGTCAGGCCGGAGATCTTCCTGTGATACGCCAAACTACTCCTGTACCGAGCTACCCTACAAGGGGCGAGCTGCCCGGGGGAGCTATGCCAAGCTGCTTGTGGCGAGCTCTGTCGAGCTGCCTGGCTCCTTGGCGAGCTACCGAGCTCCTTGGTGAGCTACCGAGCTCGCGGGGTATGGTTCATCGGTGGGCGTCTTATGGGTGGCTAGGTCGGCCAGGTCAGATCATGTGCCAGGACGATCCAGGTCGGCCAGGCCGCGCCAGGTCGCGCGCAGGCCACCCGTAGCCCGCGTGCAGGTCGCGCTAGGCCGGCCAGACCGGTGCCCGGGTGGGATACCAACTTGGTAAGTTGTTGCCTGGGTGTTTGCCTAGTTGTCACGAGGTGCCACGTGTCGCAATTTCACTAGAGGACCAAATCTGCCCTCATCAATTGCCCCCCACTCCCGAGCTGAGAGTAACTCAGCGAAGGGAGTAGATTTCTTTTGGCCCGTAAGTCGACGAGCTAGTAAGTGTTGATCCAATTCCTTAGGCTTTGGGAGATGCCTGTATGTGGCGAGTTGCCAGTAAGGCGAGGGGGTCTCCGCCAGTTCAGTAGTGTAGCCCTTAGGCTCTGGGGCAACTTATAGTTCACTTTTGCTGATTTGCTCCTGCTGAGGAAGCGACTAGATATTTAGCAATAGTGTGGCCCGTAGGCTTTGGGAGTGACTCGCAGTCTACTCTTCTTTGACTTTTGCCCGTGCCGGAGAGGCGACCGGGCCTTAAGCAGTAATGTGGCCCGTAGGCTTTGGGAGTGACTTGTAGTCTACTCTTTTTTGACTTTCCCGTGCCGGAGAGGCGACCGGGTCTTAAGCAGTAATGTGGCCCGTAGGCTTTGGGAGTGACTCGTAGTCTACTCTTTTTTGACTTTGCCCGTGCCGGAGAGGCAACCGGGTCTTAAGCAGTAATGTGGCCCGTAGGCTTTGGCTGTGAGGTGTCGAGCTATGATTGTGCTGCATCAGCTTCGTAATGTCGGTCACCCACTCCTACAAGAAGCTACTAGGAGCTCGACCTTCGGGGGCAGCACTAACTTTAGGTCGCCAGCTCACACGGGAGCCTTGGAAGGCTCGACCGGTAAGGGCGCCTATGTAGTCTGTTGGCCGTCAACTCCCGCGGAAGCCACAAAGAGCTCATCTTTGTAGGGGGGACCTTGCGAAGAGGACTGATGAGGCATTATCTGAATTGAAAGTAAGGTTGGTAGAGCTACTTAGTCTGTTAGCTCCCTGCATAGTCTTTGAGTTCATAAAAAATGTAAACTATAAAGCGATAGCTTCAATTTCTAAAAAGTGAGGACTTAGCTTTGGTAAGATGAGAACTTAGTTTGTAGGATGAGAACTTAGCTTTTTGTAGCGTGTTCCCACAGACGACGCCAATTGATGTAACCGTTTCTGGTTACGTACCATTTTTTGTGATGTATAAATTTTTTTGGCTAAGTACCTCGTTATTTGACCCGGTGGTGATGTGCCTTGGTGATGAGCTACTTGGTGGCGAACTCCCTGGTGGAGAACTGCTTGGTGGTGAGCTCCCTGGTGGCGAGTTGCCTGGTGGCGAGCTCCCTGGTGGCGAACTGCCTGGTGGCGAACTCCCTGGTGGAGAACTGCCTGGTGGCGAGCTCCCTGGTGGTGAACTGCTTGGTGGTGAGCTCCCTGGTGGCGAACTGCCTGGTGGCGAGCTCCCTGGTGGCGAGCTGCCTGGTGGCGAGCTGCCTAGTGGCGAACTGCCTGGTGGCGAGCTCCCTGGTGGACTCATCATTTGACCTGCTCCTAGGCGGTCTGCAACTCAGAGGATGGTGGAGCTCCCTGGTTTAGCGCAACCCGACTACCCTCTGCATGAGGTGATTTCCTCTCCTTCGTAGGCGGCGGGAGCTGAGGGACCTGCGAGAACTGAATCAGAGGACCCGGGGGTATTTTTCTGGCGGGGACTCTCCGATGCCTAAATTAGCATTCTGATTACAGAGAGCTTGGAGTGAAATGAGAGCTTGGAGAGAAATGAGCGAGCTAGAGGGCAGGGGTTACCATCCTCTTTTCCCCTCCTCCCCTTTGGGGGGTGAGGTCTTTATATATCGGAGTCCTCGCGGGTTAGGTGGGTGAAAAGCCTCCAAACGGTAAGACTCGTCACATCCCGTCAGAACCGGGGTACGGTGGTGAACTCCTCGAGGTCGTCAGGCTAAAGCTTGTGTCAGGCGGCCAGGTCGGCGCCTGGGCCAGGTTGTCAGGGCGGTGCCTGCGTCAGTCGGCGGGTCGGTGTCTGGGCCAGGTTGTCAGGTCGGCGCCTGTGTTAGTCGGCGGGTCGGTGTCTAGGCCAGTTTGTCAGGTCGGCACCTGTGTCAGTCGGCGGGTCGGTGTCTAGGCCAGGTTGTCAAGCAGGAGATCTTCCTGCGATACGCCAAACTACTCCTATACCGAGCTACCCTACAAGGGGCGAGCTGCCCGGGGGAGCTATGCCGAGCTGCTTGTGGCGAGCTCCACCGAGCTGCCTGGCTCCTTGGAGAGCAGCCTAGCTCCTTGGCGAGCTCTTTGGTGAGCTACTGAGCTCCTTGGCGAGCTCCTTGGTGAGCTACCGAGCTCGCGGGGTACGCCGCTATGGTTCATCGGTGGGCGTCTTATGGGCGGCTAGGTCGGCCAGGTCAGATCATGTGCCAGGCCGATCCAGGTCGGCCAGGCCGCGCAAGCCGCGCCAGGTCGCGCGCAGGTTGCCCGTAGCCTGCGTGCAGGTCGCGCCAGGCCGGCCAGACCGGTGCCCGGGTGGGATACCAACTTGGTAAGTTGTTGCCTGGGTGTTTGCCTAGTTGTCACGAGGTGCCACGTGTCGCCATTTCACTGGAGGGCCAAATCTGCCCTCATCACTACTTAAAAAGCATGAACCAATATTATTTAACAACACTATACTGTAGGTTATCCAATCTTTGAAAGGTGAGCCAAGAAGACAATCTAAAAAATTACTTATACAAAATGTTTTCACATCCCTTGATGCATTTACTCCATAATGAGACCATCAATTGATAGAAAAGCTATTAATAAATCATCCATGACAATCCTCCTGAGTCCATTTCATCATCATCATCTAAGCCTTGTCCCGACTATACAATGTTATGGGCCCGGGAATAGGATCTCGTCACGGGTCAGTCCACGGGGAAAACCTCCTCTTTTCCCTTGTCCCTTCCTTTTCTTGAGGTACCTATCTTGGCGCCTTGGTGATTTGTTCAAGAGATCACCAACTCTCCTTACTCTCTTCTTGACTGAATATTCGATGCCTTTATTCACTAATAATGGCTCCTTAAATAGGAGATTACAAGAGTCCTGTTCTTAGGGAGACTCCTTGCTGAATAGGGAGACCTCCAACTTTATCTTGATAAGATAAGACTGATAAGATAAGATAAGTCTCTCTTAATCCTAATCTGATAAGACAAAGCAACCTAATAAGATAAGATAGTCTAATCTACTAACTTAATAAGATAAGATAAGAATAACAAGATAGTCTAATATAATATGCCGAATGGATAAGACTGTTGCTGCCGAATTGGATAGGATGAGAACACCGGATCATTGTTGCTGCTGCTCCCAATATGCGTCCACATCATACAATGTCGGCTACATGAATCCTGTTTCGCTATTCCATTCTGTTCAGTGCCATATCCAATCCTCCTGAGTCCATTTATTTGCTAAAACCTCAGACAACAAAACAACTGTAAACTTTTTTCTACTTTGATCCAGTGAATGAAAAACATGGTAGAGTTCTCAAGAGTCATTCATTGAACCATTCTCATCACTACATAAGACATTGTGACCATCTGTGAACTAATATTGAATGCCTCCCAGCTTTTGGACTAATCTCACTGTTATAGAACATAACAAGAAAAATTAATGGTATTGGAGCATAGAATGTTAGCACAACAGTAAACTACTATATTCAGAATCATGAAGACCTGGAATACGGGGGAGAGATGGCCAATCTGCGTACTCATTATCATTGATGCAGAAACATCTACAATACAGTGCACCATGAACTGCAAGATGCCACAAGGACTGTTTATTCAATTTTTCCATCATCTTGTGGTAGATGTAAAGGAGAAAGCGGACATCATCAGCAGCTGCACGGACCATCAGTTCAGACAATGGCCTGTATGTCCAAAATTCAGGATCCTGAAAATGTATACAAGGAGATATATCAATCCCAAGCAAGCAGGAAGATGTAGCCAATAACATCATAAATATACCAATTGTATAACCAGTATCCTCAAAATTCTGCATCCAGCTACAAGGAAACAAATCAGATAAAAATTTGAAACAGGAAAACAATGTAACCGTGATTGAACTGCTAAGCTTAATATTTTTGCAAATACATTTCATGTGGTTCTTAATTTCTTGTCCTTTATACACTTCTGATCTGGCTCTTCTGGCTTTCAACAACATATAGGTATTTAAATATTAGTTCAGTTCTTTTGCCTGAAGTTCCTAGAAATCAGGGCTAGAATAAGTATCCCTTCCATTTCAAAAAGACCAATGGCGGGTACATTATAATAATGAGGTAAGGACAGGTTTGACTTCCACAAAAACAAACAAGAAGGCACAGGAGGCTTTGATTAACTCAATCACAGTTAGGATGGCACAATTGGTGGGAGAGAGAGAGAGAGATTAGGGATTTCAACATAGATGACATCATTAAGGAATGCTTTAATGTGTTGTCATCCTCAAGTACAATATATGTTGATCTTATATGATCATATCAGAGAAATTGATCTTATGCTGACTGTACATTTTGCTCATATCATATACAGAATCAGCTAGCTCAACAGCTGAAATGGGGGTATGGGTTGGAAAGAGTAAACTGTATTTGACGAATGCTTGTCCAAGTTAAATCTTTATCTTGTACTGATGGTTTACTCTTTTCTATCAATAATGACAGCCAAAAGAGTGTTATTAATGTACTGATGTTTATTGGCTGCATACAGTAGAAAAAGTGAGAAGATGGAGTAGAGAGAAGAGAAAA
Organism: Nelumbo nucifera; assembly: GCF_055504915.1. Taxonomy (NCBI): domain Eukaryota; kingdom Viridiplantae; phylum Streptophyta; class Magnoliopsida; order Proteales; family Nelumbonaceae; genus Nelumbo; species Nelumbo nucifera. The sequence continues at coordinate 5,943,682 of NC_142654.1, read as the reverse complement.
GAATTGAATTACTAGAGTCTGGGGTCTCTTTCCAGTTTGCTGGTACGTATAGATATCTATTCTAATAGTACAACAATTGTTCTGCTCCTAGTAAGTGTGGGACAAACTTAGAACATAACTTAAAGTATAAGTTAAAATAAAGTGACACAAATGCCCCTATGCCACATGCCTATACTCTTAACAATTAAAAACAAAACTGTGAAGAAAACCACAATGTTTGTTCATGTTATATGTTGCTTCTATTGAGTTTTTTCTTGTGTCCCATTGTCTTTTTTGGTGGGATAAACAATTTGTACTTTCTCCTTCTCTTTCTTTCATATATTTCCAAATCATTGATCAGTGGGAAGTATAAATCACCAACTCCACCAAGCAACATTTATATACTTGGTTGGTAGAGTAGGCAACCCATCCATGAGAGATACCCATGCCATATGAATTGCCTCTAATATGGATAATGATATTCACGTTATAATGACAACGTTGGTAATGGGGATTAAAATGAACATAATTAAAATTATTAAGATGGCCATCCATTAAGCAGTCCCTATCTCTTTATATGTTAACAGAAAGTCTAATTTGTAGTAGATTAATTATCTTGTGAAGAAGAAAATATCAAGTGGTTTTCTAGGATCACAACCCAAGAGAACATTAAATCATTCTTATTTCAGACAAATTTTGTTATTTCAGATGGAACAAGTTACCATAATGCAGTTACATTCAAAACAAAGGGAGACTTCAAGCTCACCTGTCTAAGAAGCACACGGACTTCTTGCTTCTCAATATATGATATACCTGCAACACATCCCCTAAGTGAAAACACATGTAATAATACATAATAAGAGTCATGGGGAAATGAAAAGAGATGTAGCAATGAATATAATGTTTGTCAAGTATTATTGGTTGAAAAAGCATCAATGACACAATAAAATATGATATAGAGAAGCACCCAATGAATTGTGCAATACCATTTCAACATTCAATGACATGAACCTGTAATAAATTCAAGAGCATCCAACTAAGTTTTATGAAGAGAAAGAGCTCCATAACATCCTTCTATTTAAGAACTTGGTAAAAAAAGGAAAGCTACTGCTGCCTCAAGACAAGGGTTGTAGGATTTATAGGATATGGTAGCCAAAAATAATGCAACTTTGATATTCTTCTATTAATTTCTTTTTCTTCCTTGATTTTGGTGCTTTTATTGGTCATCAGTAATTATCTCCTGAGTATTTCCACCTCCTTGTTGTCTGCTTTGATCTTTCATAATATCTTTCAGTTATCAGAGAAAATGTTTGGCATTAAAAGAAGCTGGCGTAGGATGTTTCTCACTTTACACATAACTCTGGTTTTCTGTTGGAAATCCCAGAGCTGACATCAATAAAAATAAAAATTAACATCAAGGGGATAAAAGAAGCTTTCAGTTATCAGAGAAAATGTTTGGCATTAAAAGAAGCTGGCGTAGGATGGTTCTCACTTTACACATAACTCTGGTTTTCTGTTGGACATCCCAGAGCTGACATCAATAAAAAAAAAATAACATCAAGGGAATAGAAAATAAGCATTTTCTGTGAAACTACAAAAAAAAGACCACAAGGAGATTTGAATAAGAAAATAGTCAATCAAAAGCAAAGCCTTTGCCCAACTATTTTGAGGTTGAGCACACTAAACATTACCTGTCTTTGCACTCCAAAATCCCATGGATAATCTACATGCTCTTACCTTTTCTCACTACCTCATCTGACAACCTTCATGCTCTTACCCTCGTGCTTCAGTGCCTTTATCTTGCACCTAATCGCCCCCCCCCCCCTAGATGTCCAATGTTTGCTCATCTTTTTTTTTATAAATAGAAGATTTTATATTAATGAAAAGGAAGGAGAGGTTATCTCAAAGCAGAGAAACAATGAATTATTGCATCAGTTGGAAATACAACAGAAACAATTGCATAAAAACACCAAATAAACAGCAAAAATCCAAAAGAGAATACAGCTCCACTGATATCTGATACTATCCAATTTGAATCCACCAAACTGCTCGAGGATCCCAGCTCTTTGAACCAATGTCTGATTGATTCCACCAATCACTTCCCCTGCCGTAGGTGGCTTCGAAGCAAATATCATATCATTCCTCTTTTTTTTACATAGACCAACAGAGCACAAGAGAAGTCAAATACCAGCGTATATTTACTCTTGCACCGAAACCAGCCAACTGCGGTAGGGATACCAAACTTGGTAAGTCCTCCAGAAGTACCCATCAACAGATAACCAAATATATTTAGAAAGTAGGACTAAATCTCATAGGTATAGTCAGAGTGGATTAATAAATGCTTGACAGATTCCAGGAGTTGACCCTCAGCTCCAAACCAATTGGGATCTAAGACCTGTTTGTAACCACTATCTGAAGTTTGATGTAAGTTGTAGAGTGGTCCTTGGGGTCATGTGCAGCCATTGCTTCTTGAAACTGATTCAAGAAATGTGATTGGTTGGGCTTCTAGTAGTGATTGTGGACCTTGTAGACTTTCACTTTCTGAATGAGATCCAAGAGCTTGCTGTAGATCTTTCTTACACCTATAGATGGATACCAAGGGATTTGAATTCAATGGTTGATTCCTTATCTAAATGACTAAATCTGGGGTGGACATGGATCTTTTGTATAGTGCTAATTCATTGTCAATGTAATTAGTTTGGGGCACCTTTGGTTTTGTACACCCCCCCTCCTCTTCCATATTTTTTGCTAAGCACCAGATGATGTTACACTGGAAAGAAGAAATCAAATTCAAAAGTTCGAAAAAGGTAAACGTAAAAATAAGTAAAAGAAAAAGGTGGGGATATCAGGCATTACTACTTTCCTATAGAACAAAGAAGTGGCCATTTGTAGTGTTCCTCCAAAAACTAAGTCAAACTTTTCTAAATGGAGAAGTCTCGGAATCATAAATGTGAAACAAGGCCAGCAATAAATATTGACATAGGAATGACATATTACCACAATAGCGTGGATCTGCAAGTAGGCTAACAAAAGAAATGTAATCATATGGTGATCTTGTCCTTCCTTCTTGCTCCTCTATCAGGGAATATGCTATCTGCATGACAAAGACCACTGGAAATATCAAACTTTAAAAGAAAATCCCATTCCATTTAGCATTCATTATACAACTGCTTCCTAGACAGGTGAGATTTTCTTACCAATATGAGCAACTTCAAGCAAAATGATTATGGTAATTGAGCACAAAAATAATAAGATCTTGAATAACATAGGTAGATAGATGAAAGTGCATGCTACAATCATGATGCATGACCTTGGTTTCCTGCCAAACCATTAAGGCCTAAGTCCTGACTGAAAGGGTTGTCTTTTGTAGCTTAGAAAATCTAGTTTCCACTTAAGAACAATTAAATGCATAAGTTGTTTCAGTTTCCCCTGAATGTTGAGCCAATTTGCTATAAACCAAAAGTATATAAAGCATGATTCACAGAAGAAAAGTCAAATCCATCCACCTGCAAACCTCTTTTGCAAATGGATGAAGATTCTCAAACACCATCTCAACTTTGGACAACCATATTTCAGACCAAAAAAGTGGTCACCACCCTCAATTAAAAGCAGTCCTTACTGACCAGCTACTTCAAAAGCACTTTGTCAACATTGAATAAATGTGTTGAAAACTTGTGCTCTCACTGACCTGGAGTATGGAGACAAATAGGCAGTGTTACAAACAGTAGGGAATGCCCTCATTAGTAGTTTGTGTTTCTTTCTATCAGCTGACATGCACCCAAATGTGGAAGTGAGCTGATTATCAGTCGCCAAGAAAGGCTTAAATCATTGGAACCATATCTAGCATCAGATCCTGGTCATCTATCCACAAGGAATTCAGGAGACTTCCAATCAGGGGCCTTCTTAGTTACACTATTTTTATACATAATATAGATACCATATTACATGAGCATTAGCAGTGCCCTGATGCATAGCCTATACATAGGCATACTTTAATTACATTTATTTTTTAGAATGAAATACATTATACTTTACCTTAAAAAAAAGACAGTACATAAATGAGGTGGAATTGTTTAATCAAATGAGGAAACAGCACAACTGAAGTGGAAGGAAAAGGAAGTTCTAGAATAGAATCATTAAAAGCCTCTACTTCCTAGAGATACAGACCGTTCTTTTAATGGCTACTTATAGATAATAGTTCTTTCCATTGGATGAAAAACAAATGTACAACACCAGAAGGCTTAGAGAAGAGCCTTGTTCCTCCATGCAAGAATTATAATGGTAATTGACAAAAAGTATAGAATTAATAAGGTAGCAATTTCAACCATAAATGCTGCAAGTAGTCATGAGGCTTACCTGAGTATCAACAACATTGTGCAATTTTATGCCAAATTGAAAATACAAAGCCTGAAAAGGAAAATAATATTCAAGAGAGTCAGAAAATATAATAGTATAACTAAACCATGTACACAGAGTGGTACGAGTAAATATAATCAATTAGAGACCTCACTATCACGTTTGCAGTCATGAATGACTTTTGTGATGTAACTAGATTCAAGTGCAGGCTTACAGGCTTTCATAAGCATCTCCCCACCCTGAACAGCATCAACCAAATATATAGCATCTGGAAATGCAAGCTGACAAAAACAGAAAAATCTTTAATTGATAATAAAACAAAAATCTCATAAGCAGTATAAACATATTAACAAGCAAGAGTGATGAAATATACTACTAAAGTTCTTGAGAAGCAGAGAATAGAAGGTACATCATAATATATGTATACGACATACTGCTCTAATAAATGCAGATAAAAGATATAGGATTTGGTTTTTTATCAGGTTAGCTAGATCATCCTCATTTTACCACACAGAAGAGGACTGTTCTCTTAGCAAATAGAGCAGAACTCATTTACCTGCATAATACAAAGAGTTCCATAACGACAAAGATCAACACCCTCACAATCAAAGCCAATGACCAATGGCCTTTCAGGAGAGGGTTCCAGAAATTCAATGGGGAGTTGAGATGCATGGGTAACAATATGGATGGGAACCAACAATAGCTGGGCTTCATGATCCGGGCATTTATCACCTGGAAAACAGAAGATAGTAAATGTTATATAGCTGACAAAGATAAAGCGAATAAATATCAATTTCTAACCATAAACCATAAAAGTATAAAGCAATAAACATAGACATATTGGAATATATTTTCCAGTCCAGTCATCAACCTCAAATCATTATTCCAGGCTTATGGAGGGATTACATGACCAATACAATCGGCAACATTCTGGATTTATCATGCTTTAATGATGTAGATTACATGTATCGTATACTTCCTAAATCAAGGCCAGCCATTTAAGTTTCAAGTACATACTGTTTGCCACATCCAATGATCCAAAGGCCTATCAAGCATAAGCGTGTCAAACAAAGAGTGATGTTGCCTGTATATGGATCTCCTAAGGCCACTTGAGTTGCCAAATATAGTATTCTAGAGTTAGATATGTGGGTATGAGCATGTGGTTACATAAGAAATAAGAGAAGGGTAGACGGATTCAAAGATAATTAATTGCTTAGCTTTTAGCCTAACAAGTTGGAAGAAAAGTTTGTGCAGAAGATGAGCATATTTTAGGTGGAAATGGAAGTCATTTTAGGGCTGAAATACCTCCCTAAATCCAGCAAGGTTAGAGGTGGATGGGAATCCCAAGGAGGTGGTAGGGTGGATGAATGGAGTAGGATATGTTCCTATAGGGAATTAGAATTTAGATCACTAACATTATCTGAATATCTTGTTTGGATTAATTAGAAGATCAGAAAACTCCATAACAGATGAGCTGGCAAGTGGCAATGGAGGGGTCACCCAGACAGACTTGTGCACTAGACCCACCAGTGAATAGTAGGAAGGGAGATAGTCAAATTGTTTTGCAAAGGGGTTAAGATTGTAACTCCAGCCTCTTGATTTCTTCATCCTTGTACTATTATACATATTTTGTGATTAAAATTACCTGAATTGGTTATGATAAAAAAAAGATGGTGATGGCTCTAGAGATGGATCATAATAAATTTTATTATTATTAGCAGACCTGGGAAGAAGTCGACCCAACCCAACCCAAAAAATAATGGGTTTGGGTCCCCTATCTAGTGACCCAAGCTAAAAGCCAACCCAACCTGAAATCTTTTTGGGTTGAGCCGGGTCAAGTCACGGGTCACCAGTGGATAACCTCTTTTTCAAGCCAACATAGACCCAGATGGTTGAACCATTCAAACTGGGCAGTTAAACCAGAATTTTTTGTTAAAAAAAAACATTGACTAGGTCAAGACTAACTGACCCATGTGGTTGAACCGTTGACCTGTCTGACATGTGGATTAACCCTAACCTGAATATTTAGGGTTAGGATCTAGTCTTTTCCAACCCAACCTGAAATGACCTGAACTTTCCTTGACCCAAACCAAACCCGGCCCAACCCAATTGCCAGTTCTAATTATTAGAAAAAAGAAGCAGCTATCCTAGGAGAGATCTCTCTTAAGACTCAAAATCATTTTTTAAGATAAAATAAAAATTATTAAAGCAAAAAGAATGAACCAAGAAAGGAGACAAGCAGTCATCCACAAGAAATACAACCAACAAAGAAAAAACAGCCACTTTCTACAAAAAAAAAGACACCAATCTCAGCCTCAACCAACGTCCAACTCCAAGGGAAGACAAAGTATAAAGACAAGGGTATAGGTCTTTTAAAGGTAACTTTGCCACCCAAAGGCCAAAACTTAACTTTGTTACCCAAACAAACATCATACATGATACAAGGAAGGAAAGGAAGAGTGGTAGAATGGAGTGAATAGCATTCCAAGGTGAAGCTCGAGTGGTCCTTGCAGATAGTCTAGCATCCCATCATTATCCACCTGCCCATGAATAGTTACCACTGCCATATGCCACAACTTCTCCCCCTTCTAAAGGTAATCTCCATAACCATTTCCCAAACAAGGCTTGGTTTCTCAACTCTAGGCTTCCTAAACCCAACCCTCCTTGCCTTTTGTTTCTATAAATAATAGAGGTAAGGAGATTTTTTTTGATATATAACAGAAAGTATTTCATTAATATAAACAAGCATATACATAGGATTACAACCAGGGTCTGGGTACCCCTAAAAGCATATGGAACAACACAAACCAATAGACACTCCCTACACATTAACATACAAAACTCCCTGCCCTTCCCTTACCCACAGGAGCAGTTGCACACTCATTACACCTTAAAACAACTTGGTCCAAAATAATTGTTCCCTTTCAACCCCTTGCCTTGCTAGAGAGTCTTCCATCCCATTAGCAACCCTTGGAACCCATTGAAAAGTTACTATTACACCTCTCAGATGCCACTTGATCTTCTTTACCAAATCTCGATAGCTCCAAGCTACCTTCTTTTCATTCTTTAACAAACTTACCACTACTTAGGAGTCTCCTTCTATTAACAGCCTTCTTAAATTTAGATTTTTTGCTAATTGGACCCCATACAATACAGTAGACAATTCAGCCTTAGTTGAATCTCCTTGGGCAATAGGACCCGAAAATATTGCTAAGATAGTTCCATCTTTATCCCTGAATACCCCTCCTATGCCTCAAGAGCCTGCCGAAACAGCTTCCATCAAAATTAAGTTTTACAAAGCTTTCTGGTGGTGGTTCCCAAAGCTGACTCTTCTAGTCTTTCTTGTAAACGGAAAGGCCACTTCTCTCTAATTCATTTTTATGCTCTCAAAGGAAAATGGAGAAAACAGATCCAAGGTCTTAACCCAATGAATCACCCTTAGGAGGATATGGTCTAAAATTGCTTCCAGGTTTCTCTCCTCATCTTTGAAGAGTCTCGCATTTCTTTCTTCCTACACTGTCCAAACGACAGCAGCCAGCCAGCCCTAGTGCATCTCCATAAAATTCTTCCTCTTTTCCTTGGCCACCTAAAAAATTCACCTACAAACAGACTAGGTAAGCTTGTAGGTAGAGTCCACCTGCACCCAAAGAGGTCAAAGAACCACTCCCAAGTAGAGGTTACTAACAGACGGGAAATTAGAATGTGAAAAGCAGTCCCACCATTAGCCTTACAGAGTGTGCACCAGTTAGGTGATGAACAAACATTTTTTTCCTTCTCTTTAGCAACATGCCCAAGGTGTTGATTTTTCCATGATAGACCTCCCGACAAAAAGCCTCTACTTTTAAGGGGAATGGTTTGCACCAAACCTCACTGACTAGAAAAGAAGGCCCTAAAGGAGCTTGAGCAATCAAAGAACAAAAAGAGGTGGCACAAGAGAAAGAACCTTTAGGGTCTAGGATCCAAATTCTTTCATCTAGGGGTGGAGGAGAACATAACAACTGAATCAAGGATGAGCATCAAATCAGAGATTGATGCACATTCAGCCTCTCTTAAACCACTTCTAAAACCCAATTCCAAGACACTCCCTCATAAATGGAATAGAGAGAAGAAATTGGCTCATTTTTAAACAAAGATAGCGAATATAAAGATGGGAAGGCATTTTTAAGAGTATAATCACCCACCCAAAGGTCCTCCCAAAACCGAATTTTAGATCCTGAATAAGAATCATACCTGATTTGCTTGAGGAAGCAAGGAAGAACTGCCATGAATTGCTTTCCAAGGGGAGGAAAGAGTAACTCTGTTTGAGACTCTAGCATTCCAACCATTTTGAAACAGTCCATGTAAGCTATTACCTTGTGCCACAGTTTCTCACTCTCCAAGGGGAATCTCCACAACCATTTCCCTAGCAATGCTTGATTCTTACAAAACATGTCCCCCACCAGCCCACCCCTAATCCACCTTCCTCCTTACTCCTGGTCACTACTTCCCACTTCGCTAGATGATCCCCCTTTCTTCTCTAGGTTCTCAAAGAAAATCCCTCATTACCTTTTCCAACAAGTTAGCCACTTTTTGGGGTATCTTAAAGACAAAGAGGTAATACACCAGAAGGTTTGCCAAGGTGGACTTGATCAAGGTAAACCTACCACCTAAAGAGATGTAATTCCACTTCCAAGATGCTAACCTCTTTTCAAACCTTTCTATAATTGGAGTCCAAAAATTCACACTCCTCAAATTTCCCCCCAAAGGCAGACCTAAGTACTTCAAAGGCCACTCACTAGTTTGAAAACCTAGAGTCTCCGCGATTGCTTCTACCTCCCCCAGGGTTTTAAAAGCGCAAGGCGCAAGGCAAGGCGCGCCCCTTTTTGAGGCAAAGCTCACAATTTAAAAAAAAATGCAAAAAATTCAAAAAAAAATATAAAACATAATATTAATAAAAATATTAACTTAAGTTTTAAAACAAATGCTTTAAAAAACCTATTATCTAAAATTAAAATACATAAATATAATATGTAAAGCATATTCAAATGAGAATTTAAAATTGAAATCAAACATATAAAACCCACAATCTCTTTTTTTTCTCAATTGCATCAAGTAGCTAATGTGATATATTACATTCCTAATTCTGCGAGCCGCCTTTGTGCCACGCCCCTCGAGGCAAGCCCAAACAAGTCCATGTTAGGGTCTTAAATTCTTAGATTTCACACAAAAAATAATTCACTCGCTCACCGAAGCTTCAAGAACCCCCTATTTGGTAATGTTGTCCATTCATTCATCTCAACAAAATATCTTCTTAAAAGCAATTTAAACTATAAAATTATTATTTTTTGTGTGAAATCTAAAAATTTAAGACCCTAACATGGACTTGTTTGGGCTGGCCTCGAGGGGCGTGGCACGAGGGTCCGGGGGTGGAGCCCCCGGCCCAGTGGCCAGACTCAAGAAAAGGGAAAAAGCAGCAAATTTTCAAAAGGCGCACGCCTGGGCTAAGGCACAAGGCGCACTAGGTGCACCAAGCGTGCGCCTTTTGAATGGGCTACGCCTAGGACCTGGGCGAGGCGCCTACCCTAAAATGCACCTCGCTTGAGTGTCTAGGCGCGCCTTTTAAATCACTGACCTACCCCTCATCTAAGTTTAGCCCTACTACACAACTTTTTTCAAGATTGATCTTCAAACTAGAAATCTTTTCAAAGAGGTTTAGTATCAATCTTAGCCTTCTCACCTGTTGCAAATTGAAATCATCACAAAAGATCATTGTGTCATTTGCAAATTGTAGGTGAGTGACCACCACTGCATATCTTCCCATTCTCCAACTTCTCAAAAGACCTTCTCGATTGGCTTTGGAGATCAATCTACTACGACATTTGCAAATCTTACAAATCCATTAAAAAAGAAGTTAAAGTGGAACCACCTAATCCATGTTGAAGTGAGTGTTAGAAGCTCTCTGATTTCATTCAAAAAGTGTGCTAGTCTCCAAGGTCTGACCTTCGTGTTCTAACTCCCTCTAATAGTACTAATTGAGTAGCCCAAGTCCCCCATAATGAATAGCATAGAGAATAATAGTCCTTGACTGAAAACAGCCCAGAAACAAAAGCTACCAACTTCAACTTTTGAGGAGTCAGCATCCCCAACTGGTTCATTGCAGGCCCATATTATAACCCTAAATAAATAACAAATAAAAACTCACCTATTAACAATAAAAAATAAATAAAATATAAAGCAATGCTAGAAGGGCTTAAGGAGAGCAAACGTAAGATCTTCTAGTGAATTGCATCTAACCTCACTCATAACAATAGGAAGGTGTTTGTATGGGGCCACCAGGAGAGGATCCAAGGATCTCTAATAAGTACCTTCACAGGTGACCCATCTAACTCCTTGGAATTCCTTGGAAGTTGAAACCCACAAGCATAAAGGGAGAGACTCTTTCTCAAACTATGGTCCTTCCATTGCAAAAACATGCCAAAAGAACTTCCCAATTGCTACAAACTCAAGAGCAACCAAATATATAAAGAAATGAACAGTGAAGTAATGGGTTGCTAACTTCCCACCCCTACTGCAAATAATGCAATAATATAGAGATACATACTCTGCCTGTCTCTTTCTTTCTGGCAAGTTGCAAGTATTGATTCTTCCCCGGGTCATTCCTACAAAGATAACTACTAAGGCTTAGAGTTGTTACTATACAAAAAGGCCATAGAAATCCCGGATTTTACCAGATTAGTTGAGCTCCCTTGAAGTCTACCTCATATGAGTTGGAATTTCCCCAAGCTTGTCAAGGAGATGAGCTAGAAACCATGGGCCACCTCCAACGCTCTGACTCTTGATTCCATTAATCATGTTATTGTAATAGGAAGTTCATTGATTTTTTTCTATTTACCTATTAAAAAAATGATATGGCAATAGAAGATACTTGTATATGCTTCACAATGTGGACACTTGTGAGAAGAGCCCTTACCTAAGCTTCAATTGAGTTGGTATGCCCAATAGGCCTACTGAACGCCCAAAATATGCTACCCAGGTCCCAAAACTCTCCTATTCCTTCTACAAATGGGATTCACATAGAGCTTCTGCGAACCATAAGAAGATGGAGGGAGGACTAATCTACAAAGCAGCCTGCCTTTGGATTTTTCTCCCTATGCCATCCGGTGAAACTTTTAAACTCTTCAGTAGTCAGCATTCAAGAGCTGAGAGGTAGCATAATCCTCTCAAAGCCTCAAAAGACTTCTCCTTAGCATCTAATAGTAATTGTACTTAGATATTTTCTTAGAATAAAATTGAGTTTTTGTTTTCTTCAGGAAACCATTTCTCTTTGAATCTTTGGCTTTTTGGTGCTACAAGGTCCATCTATAGTGCCCTTGATAAGTTACATTTTAAGATTCTAGATCAAAAACAAATGTTAGACTTTTCAATTTAAACTACATTATTTAGATATCTTATTTGCTCAATTGTTCAAACATATTCCTCGTGATTCTTGATCCCCAAACCAGATCTAGGCTCCTAAATTTTCATATTATTGGGGTTTTAACAATAACTAACTAGGTAAAAAAAAGACAATAACTAACTAGGTTAGTTTGCGTATAGTTTACTTTGCTTTTTTGTGCAAGAGGGATATAACGTATCATGTCCCTATATTAATTTCTACTCAGATCAGCGCTGACAGTATTACTATTACATCATTCAATTAGATGCACAACATTCAGTTAAATTAAATAGTCCTTTTCCACCTTGCAGCCCCTTTCTTTCAGTCTGGATAATAGCCAAGAATCTAGAAGTTAAAAGAAGACAAAAATGGCAAGTCATATTACATTTTAAGTTGCTGAGATATGCTACTATTACATCATTCAATTAGATGCACAACATTCAGTTAAATTAAATAGTCCTTTTCCACCTTGCAGCCCCTTTCTTTCAGTCTGGATAATAGCCAAGAATCTAGAAGTTAAAAGAAGACAAAAATGGCAAGTCATATTACATTTTAAGTTGCTGAGATATGCTAGTATAACGATAGTTTTCTCCCTCTCCTCCCCACACCCCTAAAATTTATGTGTTCACTTATTTTTAACTTCCCATGAAAGAATGGTAGGATCCATCTAATGGACGCCATAAAGGTTGCGGAATGGGTGGGGCGAATTTCAAAAATTTCCTACCTTCTCCCAACTGGGAATCATATTCCCTGAATTTAGAATACAATATTCAAGGATCTACTTGAACCCTAATCAAACCAGATCTGTACCAAAAGATAAATGGGAGGATTATACCTGATCCGGAGAAGCAGTATCTCCCAAAGTTGGTGTTCACGCCCAAAGAATGCTCCAAGATCTGTCCCCGCTGAAGATGACACAGCTGTGGATGGAACAGAACCAGCAGGGTGCGTCCTACACACTGGATCCTTCACAAGAATCCCCTGGATGTACTAAACACTGAATTCTTTCAGTCTTTCTTGCAAGACTGATGTCAAGAACTGGTTTCTTGACTTTCTTTTCTGCAAAGATCGAATCTTGCAACAATGCAGATGGCGGCGGCAGGAGGAGATCTCCAGAAACGAAAAGGCTGAACTGTTTTCTTTTCTGGAGAGAATGAGATCTAATCTCAATTCGCAGGAACTTTTCTTGCTCACCAGAACCTCTTGGATCGAAATCTTATTTCTCTCTCTTGGTTCATTCGAAATCTCCTCTCTTTTCTTCTTGATTAAGAAAAATCTCCTGATTAGGAGTTATCCCAATCCAAATCAGTATTTGGATAGGGGATAATCTTAATCCCTTTTCCAGATAGAGTTAGCTTACTCCTGATCTTATCAGGAGGTTACCAGATTCAAATCTGATTTGAATTTGGTCTCTAAGAGTGGATAAGGCTAAGAGCCCAATCCTTTTTGCTAACTTCAATCTCAAATTCGCCCCATTGATGGGTGATCATATCAGCCCACTTCGAAATGGGCTTTTGGCCCATTAAGTATTCAGTGTTTAATTAGTTTCCAGTCTGCTGCCCAGTTGGGCTTCTTTGTATGGTGTGGGACCCAAGCATTGATCTACACACCAGCCACATGGGTTCGGCCCAGCCTTTAATAGAAGGCCCAGCCAAATTCACTGAAAATCTCAATGAACCCCTTGAGTCCATCGTATGAACCCTATGGGCCCAACACTTACATTAAGTGGTCCCTGGGCCAAGCCATCTTATAAAAACCCAGGGACTGTGGGCAGGTGCAAGATTAGCCCATCAGGTATTATCCTAAATGGTCTTACACTTAACCTCTCAGCCCTTAATGATCAAGCACTGCCCGACAAGAGAGGACCTCTCCCTCGGCTGCAAGGAACAGTGCCGCACTCTCCTCTCACATGGATCCCGGGAATTAAAACCATTTGCAAACATTTTGAAACCGTACATATATATGTAAATATATTAATTTTGCAAAAACAAAATTCCAACGATTGAAATCAACTGCCGGCAGTTTGGTTTCCATCAGAGAGAGTGCATTCCCGATCATTACCCTTTGTCCGACAAAGTGGCCGATTCTGTCACTATGACCACCCACTCAGATGAATTCTCAAACTGCCCCAACATACCCAGGTTTTGATCCCCACTAAGGATCTCACTGATTGGCATATCAAAGGCAGCCTGATCCAGCACCTAGTGAAGTGTCATAATCGAGTCTAGGGGTCAGGTGTAACTTTCCAGTTTTGCCCATCTATCTCCAAGGTCCAGGGCAAGACTGGAAATCTGGTCCGGTTCAAGGATTCAAGTAATCCCATGCTGTATGTGCCTCGGGTCTTACCCTGATGGCTGAGACAGGCCATCCCAACACTTGGTGGCACACCAGTATCAGCCTTGGCAGGATAAATCTCCCCAGAGTTATCCAACGGCTGTGAACATTCAAAACTAACATGAGTCTCTACAAATGTCCAGTTTTAGGGTTTTTACACAGAATTAAACCAAACAACATGAATCAAACATGCACTTTATTTATTTCCACTAAATAACAAAAGTACATCAAAATGATTGAAGCTAAGGGCATACAAAACTGTCTAACAGCTCCCACTTGCACTTAGGTCCAATCTGGTACAAGCCAGAGTCCCATACTTTCCACGTGTTTCTCAAACACCTTCTGTGTCAGTGGCTTAGTCAATGGGTCTGCCACATTATCCGCTGATGCTACCTTTTGAATTAGGACGTCCCCTCTACCAACGATCTCCCGCAGTACATGGTACTTCCTCTCGATGTGCTTTGACTTCGAGTGGGCCCGAGGCTCTTTAGCCTGGGCGATCGCTCTATTGTTGTCACACAACAACGGGATGGGTGATGTGCTGGATGGAATCGCTCCCAATTCGTGTATGAATTTCTTCATCCACACGGCTTCCTTGGCAGCTTCACTTGCGGCAATGTACTCGGCCTCGGTTGTGGAGTCTGCAGTGGACCCCTGTTTGCTGCTTTTCCAGCAAACAGCACACGATCCTATCGTGAAAACATACCCAGATGTAGACTTTCTATCATCTGGATCCGACTGGAAATCGGCATCGGTATACCCTAGAACTTGCAGTGAACTACCATCGAATACCAGACAAAACTCTTTCGTCCTTCGAAGGTATTTGAGTATGTTCTTCACAGCAGTCCAATGCTCCTGTCCTGGGTTTGCCTGGAATCTGCTTACCACACTCACCGCCTGAGCTATGTCCGGGCGAGTGCACAACATGGCATACATGATGCTCCCCACAGCTGAGGCATAGGGAACGTCTCTCATGCTCTCAATCTCCTCAGAAGTCTTGGGAGACATCTTCTTGGAGAGAGTGACTCCGTGCCTGAAAGGAACGTTTCCTTTCTTGGAGTTTTCCATGCTGTATCTTTTGACAATTTTGTCAATGTAAGCAGCCTGGGATAATCCAATTATCCGCTTCGATCTATCTCTATAGAGTCGAAGACCCAGTATGTATGAAGCTTCTCCAAGATCTTTCATGGAGAACTGCTGTGATAGCCACACCTTGACCGAAGTCAACATTCCTACATCATTCCCAATGAGTAGGATATCGTCCACATACAAGACTAAAAAGGTGATCTTATCCCCACTGGATTTCCTGTAAACACAGGACTCATCCGGATTCTGCTCAAAGTCAAACGTTTTGACTGCAGAATCAAAACGGATGTTCCAACTCCTAGAAGCCTGCTTAAGTCCATATATGGATCTATTAAGTTTACATACCATGTGTTCCTGACCAGCAGCAATGAAGCCTTGCGGCTGCTGCATGTAGATATCTTCACTAAGATCTTCATTCAGGAACGCTGTTTTGACATCCATTTGCCAAATCTCGTAATCATGGTACGCTGCTACAGCTAGCAGGATCCTAATGGATTTAAGCATGGCCACCGGTGAAAAGGTTTCCTCATAGTCGATGCCTTCTTTCTGAGTATACCCTTTCGCCACCAATCGAGCTTTAAAGGTCTCAATCCTGCCATCGGGGCCCTTCTTCCTCTTGTAGATCCATTTGCAACCAATTGCTTTTACCCCGGAGGGCGGATCCACTAGAGTCCAGACTCCATTGGTCTCCATTGAGTCCATCTCGGCTCTCATGGCCTCCACCCACTTCTGGGAGTCTATGTCTAACATAGCTTCCGCGTAAGACACGGGATCCTCTTCACTAGTCAAGGCTTCCACCAGGTAACTATCCTGGTCATAACCATATCGGACTGGTGGTCTGGATACCCGGGTGGACCTTCTAGGTTGGTCATTACCTGGAACTTGTGGGTCATCTCCCACTGCTCCTGAGCTCTCCTCATCAAGAACTATTTCCTGACGATGGGTGTCCAGGATGTAATCGGATTCTAAGAATCGGGCGTTTCGACTGCAGAACACTTTCTGCTCACTTGGGTCATAGAATAGATAACCCACCGAATCCTTTGGGTAGCCTATAAACAGGCAACGGCTGGTTTTAGATTCCAACTTGTCCGCACTTGTTCTTTTAACGTGTGCAGGACAACCCCAAATCTTCAAGTGTCTCACACTTGGCTTCCTTCCGGTCCAAAGCTCATATGGAGTTTTCGGAACTGATTTGGTTAGAACCCTATTCAGCACGTAGATAGCAGTCTCTAATGCGTATCCCCAAAAGGATGTGGGTAATTCTGAGCGTACGAGAAGTGACCGGACCATGTCCAACAAGGTCCTATTTCTCCTCTCTGAAACACCGTTGAGTTGAGGTGTAGCAGGAGGAGCTAGTTGTGACACTATCCCATTGGCCTTTAAGTAGTCCCTGAATTCGTCAGAGAGATACTCGCCACCTCGATCTGATCGAAGGGCCTTAATTTCTCTCCCTAACTGTTTCTCGACTTCCTGTCTGAACTCTTTGAACTTTTCAAATGATTCAGACTTATGTCTCATTAGGTACACGTAACCATATCGTGAAAAATCATCTGTAAAGGTGATGAAGTACACGTGTTGATTCCGTGTCCTAACACTCAGGGGACCACATACATCAGTATGTATTAGGTCAAGTGTGCCTGCACATCTTTCAGGCTTACCGTCAAATGGCCGCTTAGTCATCTTACCTTGGAGGCAAGGTTCACAAGTGGGAAGATTTTCTACGGTTAGAAAATCCAAAGGACCATCCTTTACCAGTCTTGTGATTCGGTCGACACCGATGTGGCCAAGTCGGTAATGCCAGAGGCACGTGAGATTTACTGTATCACGAGTCCTTTTCTTGGGATTTTCGACCGACGTAGTTTCGGTTAAGTTAGTTTCCAAAGAAGGATGCAGAACATAGAGACCGTTCTCTAGCTCCCCGCATGCAATGAATTTATTATTCCGTTTAACAGTAATCATATTACTAAAGTAAACAGTATATCCATCAGCACACAATTTTGAAACAGAAATTAAATTCCTTCTCAAGTTCTGTACATAAAGACAATCTTTAAGTACAAGGACTCCTTCTTTAAAAACTAATTCTACGGTTCCTATTGCCGCAGCTGCAACACTTGCAGTTGTTCCCAAGAACAGTGTCACTTCACCTTCACTCAGCCTTCTGCTAACTTTGAACCCCTGCAGTGAGTTACACGCATGAGTTGAAGCCCCGGAGTCAACACACCAGGACACAGAAGTAACTAACATATTAGTTTCTATGACACAAGTTTCGATATTACCTTTTTTAGATTCCAGGTAGGTAGGACAGTTCCTCTTCCAGTGGCCGGTCTGCTTGCAGAAGTGACAGACATCAGATGCCTTGTTCTTCTTCTGCTTCTTGGGTTTGGTAGTCTTCTTCTGGGGCTTCTTTGCCTTTCTCTTTCTCTTGCCCGATTTGTTAGCTTCAGCAAGCATAACCACAGGCTCATCCTTCTTGAGTAAATCCTCGGCCCTCTGCAACATATTGCTGAGTTCCTGGACGCTGACATTCAGCTTATTCATATTGTAGTTCATAGTGAACGCATTGAAGGAAGAGGGCAAAGAATTTAGGATGGCATCCACTTGCGTGCCAAGATCTAGCCCGGATCCAAGAGCTTCAAGTTCGTTGATGTATCCCATCATCCGAAGACAATGGTCATGAACTTTCTGCCCTTTGGTCATCTGCGCGGTCATGAACAATTTCAGGACCTTCTGTCGAGTAGAACGGTTCTGCTCCTCATACATTGTCCTTAGACTGTCCAATATGTCCTTGGCAAGTTCGATCTGATCGAACTGCCTCTGTATTGAGTTGTCTAATGAGGCAATGACAAAGCAGCGGGCTAGGGAGTTCTTATCCTCCCAATCTTAGTAGTCCCTCCTACGGGCCTCAGAAGCCCTATCACCCGGACGTTCCGGGGCAGGATTTTTCACTACCTTGTCTAACTTTTCAGAAGTTAGGACCAGCATAAGATTTCTGTACCAGTCGGCATAGTTTGGGCCCTTAAGCTTGTTATCGTCTAGAAGCTTTGCAAATTGACCGTTTGCCATTTTCTGATAAAACAGCAAAATCATTAGTCCACAACCTTAGTTTGATTCATGTTTACCTACATAGATATGGCTTTTAATCTATGTTCCATTCCCATTTTGTTCATCTCTGAGATTTCCCTCCTATCTTTGTGACGGAGACGACGAAATGTCTCTGGAAATGTGGGAAATCACATGGGGTGCGTGAAGCCAACTGTTTCAGCTGCATAACCCCACCACCTTTCTGTGACGGATCATATCCACTCATCAAATGAGTTTCCCTTTGGCCTCTGTCAGACAAGGTTCAGAGCCATTTTCAGGTAAACCCTTCTGTCAGTGAGTGCACACCCATCATATTCAGGTTACGCCAAGGTACCGTGAGAGAGTTCCCATTTTCTGGTGAAGCCCCTCCCACATCGGTCTATGACGCCCCTATCATCTTATGAAACACTCTAACAGATCCAACAGCAAATGGATAGCCCAATTTTATGGTGCGTTTCCTCATTACTGATGGACCCATCATTGTGCTAATGACGGAAGGCCTTTAGAGAGTCCATCATATGGATCTCCCTATCACTTGCATTCATATTTGCTGGAGGGAACAAAATCACGCCCTAGTTCTAATTTAGGTCAAACCAAAGTGGCTCCCACTGACTTTCATAAAGTCAGATTTCTGGTGGGCCTTCATCGGCTAGGGGTTCCGTACGCATCCCTTTTCAGGGTTGTGGGGCCCACCAGGCAAAGAGGGGGTCATCCAATGACCTTCAGGGACACCATGGCAATGATGTGCATTCAGCCATGGTGTGCGCAAGAGCCACTAACGAGTCATCACGGGCCAAGTACTTATGGCCCATGGTCGCAGCACATCAAACATCCAAACATCACATGTAAAGGAGGAATTGATCCAATCAATTAATTGCTGTAAAGCCCATTCAACAGCCCATTTAAAAACCAAGTCATTAACGATTAATGTCCACTAGGTGTATGGGCTGAATCGCAGATAGCAGTTCGGCCCATACAGCTTATCTCACAATAATGGGCTTTTGCAGTTTTAACCCTTTAAAACTGGGCTTTACAGGTGGGCCGAATTAATCCCTATAATTGAACATCAGATTTGGAACAAAAGTGTGAGACAATTGGACTGAGAACAGCCCCTTTCGAAACCCAGATTCGGTCCAAACAGTTTTGGTCCAATCTAGTCCGAAATGGTCCAAAACTGATTTTCAATTCAAGAATTAATTATTGAATGATCTGAAATTAATAGTTTTGATTTCTAGCAAACACAAAACAATTATGGACTGTTCGCACCACCTGCAAAACAGAGGTTAATCACAAGGGTTGCAGTTTCATAAACTGCAAATCGCAGAATACGATTTCTCCATCTGCAAATCTCCTGCGCCGCCATCTTCTTCCATCTTCTTTAATCAAGAAAAAAACAGAAATCCTATTTCTATTAATTACATTCTTGATCAAATCCTATACATTCAGTCTAAAAAAAATAAAAAAAATTATTTACAGACCGAATTGAATGAAATAAATAAATAGAAAAGAAAAAGGGTGCGCAGACCATCTGCGCTAAAACTGCACTGCGATCTCCAGGTTTGAACAGTCCATTAAATCAAAATAAATAAAGAACAATTCCAAATAAATTTTGGATTTAATAGAAATTAATTTCAGATCAATCGCCCTTAACAAGAAACAGTTTCTTGAAAAAAGGAAAACAATCTGCGCAAATCTTGAAAGAACACCTTCTATCCATCTGCGCAGAGTCAGATCTGATTTTCTTTTGGTTCAAGATTCGAACCTGTGGCTCTGATACCACTGAAAGAATGGTAGGATCCATCTAATGGACGCCATAAAGGTTGCGGAATGGGTGGGGCGAATTTCAAAAATTTCCTACCTTCTCCCAACTGGGAATCATATTCCCTGAATTTAGAATACAATATTCAAGGATCTACTTGAACCCTAATCAAACCAGATCTGTACCAAAAGATAAATGGGAGGATTATACCTGATCCGGAGAAGCAGTATCTCCCAAAGTTGGTGTTCACGCCCAAAGAATGCTCCAAGATCTGTCCCCGCTGAAGATGACACAGCTGTGGATGGAACAGAACCAGCAGGGTGCGTCCTACACACTGGATCCTTCACAAGAATCCCCTGGATGTACTAAACACTGAATTCTTTCAGTCTTTCTTGCAAGACTGATGTCAAGAACTGGTTTCTTGACTTTCTTTTCTGCAAAGATCGAATCTTGCAACAATGCAGATGGCGGCGGCAGGAGGAGATCTCCAGAAACGAAAAGGCTGAACTGTTTTCTTTTCTGGAGAGAATGAGATCTAATCTCAATTCGCAGGAACTTTTCTTGCTCACCAGAACCTCTTGGATCGAAATCTTATTTCTCTCTCTTGGTTCATTCGAAATCTCCTCTCTTTTCTTCTTGATTAAGAAAAATCTCCTGATTAGGAGTTATCCCAATCCAAATCAGTATTTGGATAGGGGATAATCTTAATCCCTTTTCCAGATAGAGTTAGCTTACTCCTGATCTTATCAGGAGGTTACCAGATTCAAATCTGATTTGAATTTGGTCTCTAAGAGTGGATAAGGCTAAGAGCCCAATCCTTTTTGCTAACTTCAATCTCAAATTCGCCCCATTGATGGGTGATCATATCAGCCCACTTCGAAATGGGCTTTTGGCCCATTAAGTATTCAGTGTTTAATTAGTTTCCAGTCTGCTGCCCAGTTGGGCTTCTTTGTATGGTGTGGGACCCAAGCATTGATCTACACACCAGCCACATGGGTTCGGCCCAGCCTTTAATAGAAGGCCCAGCCAAATTCACTGAAAATCTCAATGAACCCCTTGAGTCCATCGTATGAACCCTATGGGCCCAACACTTACATTAAGTGGTCCCTGGGCCAAGCCATCTTATAAAAACCCAGGGACTGTGGGCAGGTGCAAGATTAGCCCATCAGGTATTATCCTAAATGGTCTTACACTTAACCTCTCAGCCCTTAATGATCAAGCACTGCCCGACAAGAGAGGACCTCTCCCTCGGCTGCAAGGAACAGTGCCGCACTCTCCTCTCACATGGATCCCGGGAATTAAAACCATTTGCAAACATTTTGAAACCGTACATATATATGTAAATATATTAATTTTGCAAAAACAAAATTCCAACGATTGAAATCAACTGCCGGCAGTTTGGTTTCCATCAGAGAGAGTGCATTCCCGATCATTACCCTTTGTCCGACAAAGTGGCCGATTCTGTCACTATGACCACCCACTCAGATGAATTCTCAAACTGCCCCAACATACCCAGGTTTTGATCCCCACTAAGGATCTCACTGATTGGCATATCAAAGGCAGCCTGATCCAGCACCTAGTGAAGTGTCATAATCGAGTCTAGGGGTCAGGTGTAACTTTCCAGTTTTGCCCATCTATCTCCAAGGTCCAGGGCAAGACTGGAAATCTGGTCCGGTTCAAGGATTCAAGTAATCCCATGCTGTATGTGCCTCGGGTCTTACCCTGATGGCTGAGACAGGCCATCCCAACACTTGGTGGCACACCAGTATCAGCCTTGGCAGGATAAATCTCCCCAGAGTTATCCAACGGCTGTGAACATTCAAAACTAACATGAGTCTCTACAAATGTCCAGTTTTAGGGTTTTTACACAGAATTAAACCAAACAACATGAATCAAACATGCACTTTATTTATTTCCACTAAATAACAAAAGTACATCAAAATGATTGAAGCTAAGGGCATACAAAACTGTCTAACAGATGCACCTAACAGATAAAATCCATAACCAATGACAATGTTCCTGACTAAACACCAGAGGAGAAAAAAAGGTCCAGGAGCAACCAAATCACCTCAGATCTCACGTCCGCCAGAAATACAACAGACGAATAAATTAAGCTACAAGCCCAGCGTTCAGATTCGTTATTAAATAACAAATAAACCAAAAGCTCAAACTAAAAGGAATAGTAACCAAATACAAGCATATGCATATAAAACCTTACGACGATCACAAAAGAAAATGATAACAACAGCAAGCAGCGATCAGCAACAATGCCTTATAATATAAAATCCATTAAAAATAACAAGAACAAAAAAGAAAAAAGAAAAATAAGAATGATACCGATAACCGAGCTCTAGAAAAAGCCATGTCAAGGCCGGGGCGAGGAAGAGGAACAAAACAAAACTCGCGCTAAAAATGAAAGAATTGACCATCTCAACATAAAATAATAACAAAAAAACATCTAAACAAATACAATAATTAAAAGCCATACAGCAAAAAGAAGTACATAATCGACAAATCGAGATATAAGAACACAAAAACGTAAAGTACCTGCACCGGAAGGGAGAGGAACACAAGTCTGATGAGAAGGAGGAGACGCCATATGATCCAGCGTGCAAACAGATTACAATTTTGTCGAAAGTCGATTAGTAAGATAGGAGTCGATGATTCGTCTTCAGAGTTCAGATTCTTCTTTTTCCTTTCTTCCTTCTGTCCATCACCCACGACTATGAATCGCGATTTTGCAATGCCACTGATATGAACATTGTATAATGCCTTTTAATTCCCAAACTCGGCAGCGCCGTGGCTCTGAAATTCGAAGCGCCGACCAAGCTAGGCTCAAGCTCCAACTACCCAAGTAGTCTAGTTCTAATAGCTTTTGCAGAACCGAGAGAGTGATTTGGCTCATGAGCTCAGCTTAGCCCGTCTCGAGTAGCGTGGATGGAACAGAGTTGTTAGGGCCAGAGCACGACGAGATCACATCAGCGCTCCACATGCATATCTCAGCGTGCATTGAATCATCTGGAGATATTCCCAGTACACGGTTCGGATATGCTATTGGGTGTTGTGGGGCGCTGATGTGAACTCGAACACAATACAACAGAGCCCAGGGAGCTGGAACGATTATTCTAAATTTTTAGGGTTTAAGTAGCGCAGTGCACGACTGCACGAGCGAGAAGTACAACCAGGAGTCGTTACTGTCAGATGTACATCGATATTGGGATTTGATTCAATGAGGGGGACACCCACGTCAATGCTGCTTTTTTATCGTCAGATAGGAATCTACTTCACATCATACACCGTATTGAGAAGACATGGTGACTTTTTTGGGGGGGGTAGATGATGTAGAGAGTGGAGATAACTTCGTATATAGTAATTTACTTCACATCTGATTCACGGGTTTTATATCTAAGTTGCGCATGAAAGTGGCCAATTTCTTAAATTTGTATTATTTTTTTATCTTAATGTTGATTTTATTATTTTTTTGAAAAAAGGATTGTTTATTAATTTTTATTGGTTTATTATTACTTTTGCATTATTTTTAAGTATAATTATAAAAAGGTGTCATCTTTTAATAATTTCATAAACCACCTTTGTTCTTACCCTTACAAAACCCCCCTATAATTTTGAGAAAAAAAAGTGCAAATACTTCCTTAAAATTACCAAAATACCTTCATCATTATTAATACATTATCATACATAATTTAAGGTTTCAACTTTACCCTCCACTAATCTATTTTGCTAGACAACTTTCAAAGAATAATTCTCCTTATTCTTCTTGGACAAATGTAAAAGAGCTAAAGTGAAGTAAAATTAATGCATTACATCGACATTTTTTATTTGGATTGCTCACTAAATGAAGGTATTTGCACATTTTTTTCAAAACAATAGGGGAGAGTTTTGTTAAGATCCAAACACTAGGGAGTTTCATAGGATTGTTGGAAAACTCAATGAGTTTTTATAAATTTTCTTATTTTTAAATGAAATTTAAACTGATTTTAAAATAATTAAACTATGTTTAAAACTAACATTTTTTATTGATTTTTGGAATTAGTAAAAATTGAATTTATTTAAGTATATTAAGTTTTTATTAAATTTAAATTTCTTATGAAATTTAATTAACTATGCAAAATTTTATTTTTTTTAGTGGAATTTAAGTTGGTTTTAAATTAATAAAAATTAATTATAAAACTATTAATTTTTAGATAATTTGATATTAGCTTTATATTAACTTTAAATTGATATTTATTTTTAATTTATCTTATTCATTCTATTAATTAAATTCTTTTTATTATATTAATACAAATATTTTATCAATAAAAATAATTAATAATTGATTTTATTTTATTTAAGTAACTTACTAAATATTTTTTATTATGATTAATTATGTTTTATTTTTCAAATGAAATGTAAATGGATTGTAATTTGAAATGAAAGTATATTATTTAGCGCAATAATATGTCCTTAAATATCTCAATTTTGATATAATTAATCTTTACATATAATTGTAGTTTAATGGAGATGATAGATCATTAGTGGCATGAATTACTGAAGGAGAGAGTTAATGGCATAATTAATGAGGGGAGATTATTAAAAGAGTTAATGGGAAAGAGGAAAGAGAGAGAGGGAGAAAGAGAGTTAACGGTGTTTTAATGAAGAATGTTAAAACTCTTAAAGGTAAGTGGTCACTTTAGTTATTTTGTTCAATTTTAAAATAAAAAAAAAATCAAAAATGTAGAAAAAAAATATAGGTGCCTTTGAGAAAAACCAAAAAAGAAATAAATGACTTTGAGAATAAACTATAAATCAGGAAAGTCTCATCTTGCATGTGACCACCGGAGATGTGATTACACAGACAAAGGGAGGGCTTCAATCCTAACCTGAAGAGGGCAAACGCAAGGATGAACGTTTTGGGCACCAAATGCAAAACCATCAAACTTTGGTTGGGGGAGTAACAACTATCATTGCAAAGGATGTTTGTTCCCCATCCGCTTGTGTTTTGCTCCCACACAAACCCGGGGACACATGGCACAACCAGTCATTTGTGAGGATGGTGAGAAGCACCCACTTGTGACTCTAGATCTCCTGCCCACAAGAACTTTGCCCACGCCTACCCACAATACACTACCCCCTTGTGAATTGGGAACATCTCTCCCTGCATAATACTATGCAGAGGATGAGATGTTCTTCATGTGTGGCCGTGATAAACGTGAGCAGAGTTCTCGTGGACAGGAGATCTGGATTCCCCCTTGTAAGGAGCATATCCGAACTCCAAGTTGATTATGCTTTGGGGTTGGGTTCGAGTTGGGCAAAACCCATACCAAACCCGATCCATTGACATCCCCTATATAAATAATCCTTACAACCTCCAAAACATCTCCATGTTTCCTCTCCAGTGGTAGTTTCATATGTAGGCTACTTTGAGGCAGGCCGTGTAACTCGAGTCCGTGTTTTGTGCACCGGTGGGTTCATTGGACGCATGAACCCACCAACCACAATCAGCCACGTGTCCAAAATTGAGATTCATAACGTTAACAGGCTTTGCATCGTTAACATGGATAGCCGGTTCAACCGACCATAAAAAAAATAAAAAAAAAAAACAAAAACAAAAACAAAAACAAAAATATTCAGTTGTTTGAAAACCTCTCTCCACACACCAGCGACCATACAATAGCAAACGGTGACCCGAACCAAAGGCCATCAACGACGAGAACTCCAACTGTACGTTTTTTTGGCCTCCTCCTCTTCTTCTTCTTCTTCTTCTTCTTCTTCTTCTTCTTCTTCTTCTTCTTCTTCTTCTTCTTATTATTATTATTATTATTATTATTATTATTATTACAAGGGCTTTCTGTTTTCTCTTTTCAATAGATCAAAGCCTTACACAAGTGGGTTTCTTCATGCAAACAAAGGTGGGTCAACACCGGCAGGCTTCCCGTTGTGGTCGATCTGAACTCGGCACAACCCATTCCATCTCTCTCTCTCTCTCCCCCCCCCCCTTATCTTCATCTTCTTCTTCTTCTTCTTTCTAGAGTTCATTTCGAGATCATATTCTCCCCCTTGTTTGTTGTTAGCTTTGCGATGGTGAAAGCGATCGAGGCGGCCATCAGAGTTCTTGTCACCTAATCAAGGCGGGGGGGACAATGGATGTTTTTTCTGCTACCGGTGGCTTATACGTTCACAATGTCGGTGTGCACTGAGTCGCCGATGGATGTTTGAGTTCGGTGGAGGAGAGTAAAAAATGGCCGGTTAAACCTGCCAAACGATTAGTAACGGAGAAAATTTTCGTTAATTCACGGTTAACACGGATGAGATGACGTGTCTGGGTGCATTTGTCTAATGCACCCATGGGTGCACAGAACGCAGCCTCGTATAACTCTAATTGATGGAAAAACTTAAACTGAAGACTCAATTGCAAAGTTATTGAAATATGTACATTGATCAAACATATGGAAAAGGAATGCAACACATACGAATCCCAAACTTGAGTACAATACTACAATAATGGTATTCATTTTGGTTCCCTCATTAACGAATATGGTTTCCTTGTTGGCTTTAAGAAAAAAAAATGGTATAATTCCTGTGTTATGCTCCCATCATCAAGATGACATTGTTATACATGATACCATGTCCAAGAACAATGAGTAGTTATACTTAGGGGGTGTCAATGTACCGGTTTTGGGTTGGATCCCTTTCAAATTAAAATTAATTTGGACAGATTGGATGACAAATAAGGCATATTAAATTAGACCAGTCCAAACATAACGTTCCAAAATATTTATTGGATTAGACTGGACTTGATTCATCCATGGATTTATATTGGATTGGGTCAGATTGAACCAATACCTGATCGATTGATAGAAGATAAGAATACAGGTGTCAAATGACTCAAATCTATATTAAACCAATTTGAACATATTGGATGGTCCATACATTGAATTGGACAGACCCAAAATAGTTCAAAGCATTCATTTGGTTGGAATGGGCCTGGTCCATTTGCAATGGACTCATATTGGACCATATCAGATTGGTCCAAATCTGGTCTAATTGACACCCCTACTATAAGTTATACTACATGTACACAAATATTTTGTCTTGCAATATGGAAAAATAAAATTACACTATTATGCCAATATATGAGATTAAAAAAGGCCATTTATAAATATTGGTCTCAACTATCTATGGTCTTGGGAGGCGGTAGACTAAATAAGGTCCATTTTTTTTTGTTTTTCTTTTCTTTTAGGGAGAATTCCCAATTAGTACCCTGTACTTTGGTCCTAGTGCCACTTTGGTCCCCAAACTTTAAAATGCAACAATTTAGTACCCAAATTTTTAAAACATGACAATCTAGTACTTATTATTAACTAGCTGTTAATCGGCCATTAAGTGGCATTTGAAAAAGATACAAATGCCCTTCAGGTGTTATTTAATTTTCTTTATCAACCATCTAAACACTAACAAAAAAATTTAGCAGTCCCAAATCCTTGCATTTTCCATTCAAGAAAGTTGGGGTCACGTTTGAGTGGGCATTTTGGTGACCCCAACTTTTTTGAATAGAAGAGGCAAGGATTTGAGACTATTAATTTTTTGTCAATGTTTGGATAGTTGATAAAGAAAATTAGATGACACTTGAAGAGCATTTGTGTCTTTTTCAAATGCCACTTAACGGCTAGTTAACGGCAGGAACTGGATTGTCACATTTTGAAAATTTGGGTACTGAATTGTCACATTTTAAAGTTTGGGGACCAAAGTGACACTAAGCCCAAAGTAGAGGGTAGGGAATTTTCCCTTTCTTTTATGAGTGTAGTACGGGATGGCCCCTAGATCGATCTGAAACTCATCTCAATTGCAAAGTATGATAATAATATATATTAAAACAAAACAGTCAAGAAATTTTCTCCTTTTTTTGAATTTTTTATTTTTTGTATTCCATGCCATTTTCAAAACAACCAATGAGATGCACTTTCCCAATAACCTAAATAATCTCTTTTCTTAAAATTTCTCCTAAACTACCTCCCCCACTTTCTCCAAAATTATCTCTAATTCCTATTTATCTCCAAAATTATCTCTAATTTAGTAGAAAGTTTCTCTCCTAAATCATCTCTAATTCCTAGTTATCATCTCCCCTAATTTTTATCTATATCTATCTAAAGAAAGTTTGGATTAAAAATTTAATAATTATTTAAATATCCTAACAAAATTATATAATAAATTTAAAATATTTATTAAAAATACAGAAAATAATTATATATTTTTACAAAATATATCACGAAATTATGTACTAACAATTTAATAAATAATTAATATTTTAATATTTTTAAATAAATAAATAATTAATATTTTAATATTTTAAATAAATAAATAATTAATATTTTAAATATTTTACATATTATTTAAGTATTTAAATAACTAATTTTATGGATAATAATTTAATATTTTTACATAATATTGTAAATAACTAATTTCACTTATATCAAGCAATAATTCGAGAAAATAGCTTTACAAAATTAATATTTATTAATAATAATTTTAAACTCTTAATCTGTATTTATCATATAATTATATATACTAAAATTAATATTTATTGTATTTCAGTAATTATTTTTGTTTTTTGTGATAAATGTATTGTCAATGATTATGTATAAATTTATTTTATTTTTTTATTTAACATAAAACTTTCAATAATAATTGGAGATTAAACTACTATTATTAAAAATTTTAAATTGATTAATACTTATTAGAGATTAAACTATTATTTGAGATTATACAATTTATTGACGAAGTTAATATATTTTTAGTACTTATTTTTATCTTTTTAATTATTGTATTTTTTCATTATCAATATATTTTTCAACAATTGTGTATTTTCGCTATAAATTTTTAATAATTATTGGAGATTAAACTATTGCTATTTATCAAAGATGAGACTATTAATTTAGTTGAAATTATGAGTGTTCATGAGTTGGTTCAGTTTGGTCGTAAGTTATTTGGCCAACCAAATTGACCTGCTTAGGTTGGGGAGTTGGTGAGCTGAAACCGATTGACCTTTTGTGAATTAAATTTAATTTTGTTTAGTTTGGTTACTCAAGTTGTATAAGTTTGGATCGATTGTTTAGTTTGGTCGTCAGTTCAAAAGATTTAAACTTAAAAATTTAATTTAATTTTAAAAATTATAGTGCAATTATTAAAAAATTAGATTTATGATATAAAACATTTTAGACTAAAAAATATGGAAAATTTCCCACTTTTCCATATTAAAATTTATATTTAAAATATAAAATATTAATATATATCCATGGTTAGGTCATTCGATTTTGGTTGGTTTACAAATGGTCAAAGCGAAATTGATCAAACTTTGTCAAATTGGGAAATTTTTTAACCAAAGCCAACCTAAAATACTAGAAAACTGACCAACTCGGGTCGAGTTGATCGGGTTGGTCGTTTTCATCAGTTTGATGAATAAACCTAACTGAAATTAATTATTATCATTTTTGTATTATAAAAAATTTATTAAAAGTAGTATATAAAATATGAATAATTATTAATTATTTAAAAAGTTGAAAATATAAAACAATTTTATATTCTTATGTGATTCTATTAGGGTCATTTATTAGAACACATCTTATAGTTTTACATATTTACTTAAACCTATCATATAGTTTTCATTTTATTAAAACATTACATATATTTTACAACTTATTTACTTAATCAGCATTTCATTAAGTAGTGTTTGTTTTGCCGTTAGGCCTATGATTTTTGTTATTCCAAAAATATTTTTAACAATTTTTTTTTGTAAAGAAAACAAAATTAACCAAATATAGCGAATAAACTGGTTACGTGTGTCTTATAAAGGGCAAAAATGATATTTTATTTTATTTTTTTAATTAAATTTATTTAAATGAATATTAATTTTAATTATATGGTAGATTTTAGTAAATCCATAAAACTATATAAAGAATATTTTAGTAAATTACCCTTTCTATTATTACCTTTGCTTAATAAAGCTCGTGAATGCAGGGTTTGGAATACAATAAGCTTAGCATCAGAGTATTACCTTTGCTTTATCTTTGATCATGCAAGGATGAATACCAAAACAAAATCTTGCAAGGTTTGATCGTACACAGTTTTCGTTCCTTCAAAATACAAACTGCAGTATCTGCAGGTATTGATAAACGGAATCGTTAGCGAATTCCTCTCCTCTCTCACAATCTCACTCTCACTCTCTCTACACCGAACCTAACCCACCCTTTTCGCTTTCACTCTCTCCCTCTCCAACCGGCGGCGACCAACAGCCATCACCGGCGACCAAGAAAAGCCTCAGCTATTCGTTCTTTTCATTTTTTTCTTCCACAAACATTGACCCTAACAGGTTTGGATGCAGTGTTATTCATTGTCTCGGCATCACTGGCGACTATTAACTCCTCTATCTGCAATTGTTTTTCTTCTCTGCATGCACTTAAAAGAAAGAGTCGGTTCTCGATCTTCATGACTATACTCACTCTCCACCTGTTCTTTTTGGTTCCTTCTCCACCCACTCCATCAGAAAGATTAAACCTCCTCCCACTAGACATTAAATATATTCATAATTCCATCTCAATGTTGTTGGTGAGCTACTGATGCTTGGCAGCAATTTCTCATTCTTAAAATAACAGGATAACAAAACCACACCGCCTGTAATAGCAAATCTCCGCCGGTTTCTCCTGAACTCTGCTATCTCCAGATTCAAGGGATCATCTGTATGTAAGTTGGATTTTTTGCTTCCATTCTATCTTTTTTCTTGAATGTTTTGTTAACATGGATTTTCTGCTGTATGTGGAACAAATTGGGCTATGATGGAGGATTGTTATTTTTCCATGGGCTTCAGATGAGGTAGATAGAACTAGTTGTGTAGCCATGGGTTTTGTTTTCATGATTAACGCTTTTCAGTGAGGTCGGATCACAAAATTGGTTCAGGGTATTCCAAGGAGAATTGAATGGGAATGAGTATAACTGGGTATTACTTAAAAAGAATGGAAGAGCGAGAATTTGTGCTTTATAGGTACGTGATAGTTTGAATGACAAGCTGAAGTTTCAGCGTTCAGGGAGATTTTTAATGACCAACAAGGTTGTGGAAATTGCAACACAGATTATAGTGATGGCAGTTGTCTTCTCTATAATATTGTTATTTGTGGGCATTAGTTTTTTTGGTCTTCATTCATGTTTGTATTGTTGGGAGGGCTTTCAGGAGAGGGTTGATTGGGGACACCATGGTTGAGAGGGCCAACAATGGTGGAACTAACAACATGTCGCTTGATGATTTGGAAAGGCTTCCTTGCTTTGATTTCAAAGCAAGAGAGAAGGGCAGTTGTCCAGTAGACTGTGTTATTTGCTTGGAGAACTTCAAGGCGGGAGACAAGTGTAGACTACTTCCTTGCAGGCACAGCTTCCATGCTAATTGTGTGAATTCATGGTGTTGAAGACACCCATTTGTCCAATTTGTCGAACCAGCGTCGACTCTATTCAGAAGGTCAGCACGATCATGGGTGAAAATGCAAACTGGTTAGGATCAATGTTTGGGGAATAAAAAATAAAAAGAACGAATAACTGAAGTTTTTCTCCGTTGATAAACTGTTTGTCGCCACCGAGAGGGTGAGAGTGAAAAGAGTGGGTTCGGTTCAGTGTGGAGAGAGAGTGAGAGTAATTTGGCGAGAGAGGAAGAGTTTATATCTGTACCCCATAGCATATATGTGTTGTGAGACGTTGTGGGGCGCAGATGTGAAATCGAGAGGAGTGGGATTCGGGAATGAGGAACTCGCGGTTCCGTTTAAGCACTTCGCACGTTTAAAGCGTACACACGTTTCAAGAACGCGTGGCGCGTCCTCACGTGCACGAACGGTGCGCGCACCAGAACTGCCCAGATAAAAGCCGGACTCCAAATATGGTCTGTATATGCAGGAGCCAGGAAGTTGAGCCCTAAACTTCTCTTCTTTCCGTTTGGAAAGCCGAAGCCCTATCGAGGCCTGAAAGCTTGTCTCCATTTTTCCAATTAACGCTTCACTTTTCCCCCACAATATTTACATACAATTTCCAAATGCACTAATATTTGGCATGCACATACGCACTTCGGTCATTGAGCCCTCATTACCCCATACAATTATACAAACTATTTCTTTCCATTTTTAGACACCACAAACCCAGCACTGTTTCCTTTCCCCATTTGTAGATGAAGATCCTCTATAGCATTCCTATTCAACCCTCTTCATTTCTCGAATCTTTCTTTCTGAACCCTCTTTTCTCTGGTTTCCTCTTTGTCTAGATATTTACCGTTTGGAAGAGATGCCTAACTCAATGGGTTCTAGTTGTTTATCTTCGTTTTTCAAAGAGAAGATAAGTTTTCTTCAGGCGGGTTGATATTGGGTTCTCCAGATAAGAGACTCGATTTTGCCATCTGGGTCTGCGAGATTTTTGGATTTAGCTTCTTAGTTTGGTACATGGGATATCATCGTCTTTTTGATCCAGAAATTTGGTCTCTTAAGTGGGTTTTGAATTGAAGGATTGGAGGTTCAAGGAAGATGAAAAGGGTGGGAGACGAAGAGAAGATCATGGGCCCCTTGTTTCCTAGGCTCCATGTCAATGATACAGAGAAAGGAGGGCTGAGGGAACCTCCGAGGAGGAGAAAGATGACCCTCTACGAACAGCTCAATATCTCTTCTCAGGGGCTCAATTCTAGTTTGGCGCCAACGTTGTCTCTTCTGCCCGACAACGCCTGCACTTCGGTACCTTCGATCTCTTTGAGCCAGGTGAGTTTGGTAGTTATGTGTTGTTTATTATAGTGATGAAACTATTTATTGTCCGTCGGGTAAACTGAAGGATGTAGTGTTATGGTGTTCACTGCAGGCATAATTGCCAATTTTTTTGTTATTTTCTTGCTCTTGGATGTCTACATTTGATTTTGAGAATAAACCATGACTTAGATGCATTTGATCTAACACTTCTATTAATATCCGATAAAATGTAGGAATTATTTCTTAAGGCTGTGTTTGGTTGCAATGCAAATAAATTTGCACTGATGCAAAACAATGACAGTGCAAATGATTTGAGTGTAAATTCTGACTTATTTTTGTTTCAAATTTTAGCTTATTTTGTTTGATTGCAGTATAAATGAAGTAAAATTAAGACATGAAGCAGAATAAAGTAAAATCCAAAACAAAATTAAACAAGAATGTGCATTTTTTACATTCGCACTCCCATGCATTTGTACTAGTACAGATAAAACTGCACTGCAACCAAACACAGCCTAAGGGAAAAGTAATCCATCTGTTTGGTTTCAATTGGGATCACTTAGCAATCTATTGTTGCTTGTCGGTTTTGCAATGAGGAGAGATCAGGAATGCTTCTTGGACTTTGGTGATCTGGAATCACGAAGAAGCATTAGCGACCCCATGGGCTTATGAGGAGTGCCAAGGTGTGTGTAGAATAGTGAAAGTACAGAATGAGAGGAAAGAGAGCCCCCATACCCTGGAAGGGCGCACTATTTATATAAGGTTTTAAAAACCAACTGGAAATGGAACCGCTGTAGGCCTGTGGCCACCGGTTTCTGGGTCAACAGTTCGAACGGTTCAGGCAGTTTTATTAGATTTGAATATTAGGGCAAATATCCATTGCCCTTTTAGTCTTTTATTATGAGAAAAGAGAGACATACGTGGTTGTTGGTATTTGGCTAAGAAAGAAAGAAAGAAAGAAAAAAAGAAAGAAAAGAAGGAAAGAAAGAAAGAAAGAAAAGGAAGGAAGGAGTGAAGAAGGAAGAGGAGGAGGAGCATATGATGTTCACCGGCAATGACAATGGCGACGATGGCAGCAACAGAAACACAACATCAAATCTCTCTCTGATCTCAGATTTGAGATATGATTTCTCTCTCTCTCTCTCTCTTTCTCTCTAAGATGATCTCAGATTTGAGATCATTCTTGTCTTAGGCCCTCATATCTCAATCTCCTCTGCTTCCTTGTTAAACTGCGAACTACTGTTTGGGTTAAACAAGTTGACGGTTCAACTGCTCAGGTCAATAGTTCTCTGACCAAATCAATGGTTTTTGGCCCAGGAATGGGTTAAGGGTGAAATGGAACCGGTTGCTTAGACAGTTTCCGGGCCGAACGGTTTGACCATCCGGGCCAACAATGGTCCAAAAACATTGATTTATATAGTGGGCGTCACATTTGTGGGAGCTATGGTCGCTCTAGTTGGTTCGAGATTCTTGCCTGTAACAATTGCCTTTACTCTCCACACTACATGGCTATTGCGTGGTTGTTGGCCTACCATTGACATGTAGCCATTATTGGTAGCTCATCATGGTTAGTAGCTTGGTAAAATTCCTATTTTACCCCCAATTTGGTGCCAAGTGGCATCTTTCAAATGATGGCTGGTTTTGGTTGTATTACATGCCCCCACCTCCAAGGACGATGTGACAATGTAACTAGCTAGTTTGAAGGAAGTACCAACTTTGCCCTCTATCCCTCTGGGTTGGTAGATCAGTTTTGCCTCGTGTTTGGTGGTGTTAGTACATCACCTTTCCAACTCAAGTCGGTCCAATTGCTTTTCCCATCAAGTTCACTTCCCGGTAGGTCGACTTCATGCTTGGTGAGGTAGTCTTCGCGAGTTGACGAGGTGATTGTCTGGTTAGCTTGGTTGAGGGTGGCACTAGGTCATCCTCAGCTCTACAAGTTAGGATGAATGCATGGCTCATTTGTGCTTGGTTAGTTGGGACTGTTTGCAAGAACGAGTGTTTGTATAGCTTGGTTGCTTGAGATGGTGGGTTGGTTGTACCTACATGGGGCAATTTTTTCACCTTAAATGCCTTAAATCTTCTAAAAGGCCTCTAAGCAGGAAAGGCCCTGTAATTCGTGTTGTTTCATCTTCTGAGGCATTATTAGAGGAGCCTACTTGGTGTGTGACATGTGGCAGTACCGAAGCAAGAGAAACAAAGTGTTGTGATCAAAGTTATCCATACCCATTCGATCTTAGTTGTTGGTTGTTCTATAAAAGGGAAGGCATAGAAGACTTGGTCTCCTATCATTTGCTCTCTCCTTCTATGTGCACTTCAGTCTCAAATTTTCTAAGTTCTTTGATCCCTTTAGTTTAATTAGTCCTTTCCTCCTTTTCTCTCTGTTTGGTTGTAATGTATTCCTCCTCTAAGTGCAACTCAAGGCTAAGCTTTCTCCTCGACCTTGGTAGTGTTAGCAGTAGCCCTAGTAGTTCTAAGTCGAGGTTGAGGTTTGGGATTTTGACCTCTAGGTGCTGTGAAGAGCCTATTCTAATTGGTGCTAGTGATGTTAGGTCTTCTTTGCCTTTTGACGACCTCTTAAGACTTCAAAGCTTGTATCACATCCCCAAGGAGTTTACGCTTAGGGTGCTCAAGCCGGATGAGAGAGCTTATTCCACAAGGGAGGGAGGATTTTGTGTGTATGAGGATAGCCTCCAACTAGGACTTAGGTACTCGATTCATCCATTGATCGACAAGATTCTATCTTACTACGATCTAGCCCCAATGCAACTCATCCCAAGTTCTTATAGGTTTCTCTCTCTTTTTTTTTTGATAATTGAAGTTCTTATAGGTTTCTTATCAAGTTACTCTATGGCTTACCACGACAACATTTTATTTGAACCTTGTTGTAAGCTGTTTTTGCTTTGAAGCTCCATTTAATAAACAATGGCTGGTGGTACTTCTCTGCTCGACTCTGTAGAAAGGTTCTCTTCAGAGGTTCCTTCTTTCATTTATGATTGGAAGAAGAGATTCTTCTTTGTCTCCTATGAGCAAGAATGGCCTTGCAAGACTAAGTGGGAAACCCTACCCTTGCAAGACCAATCACTGAGCCCTTCTTTCGACAAGAAAGCGGCGGCGGCGAAGGTAACATCTCTAAAGGCTTAGGTCAAGCAATATCTGATCGAGGACATGCTGGTGAGTGTGGGGTTGAGCCCAACTCGTCTAGGTAGTTGGCTCTTCTCAGTCATACTAGATAACTTTTTAACTCATCTTTGACTGGCCTCGGTTTGCATTTTTTTGGTGTAAAAGACAAGATGGTCCATATGAACATGTTGCATTTGTTACAATTCAATTAAAAAAACATGTTGATTTGTTGGTTGCCCTTACCTCAATCCTTAGCAGTAGTTTGGAAGGGTTGAAGGAGCAAGTCCGATGCCTTAACTGTCAAAGCAACCTACGGAAGAGGTGATTGTGTCAAACGAGTAGGCCGATGTGGTTTGTGGTCACCCCATCAGGCAAGACTCAAGAGGCGACTCCGCATGTGAGACTTTGAAGCGAAGAGTTCTTATCCCCAATTGGCTAGTGACAGTGGATAACATAGTACAAGAGGGTTGCATTGTCGTAGAGCTGGCATGGGGAGATTGCCTTTCGGTAGACCAATTTGAGGCCTTCGAGCAAGCCACCAAGGTCTTGGAGAGCAACACTTATAGCAAGGTGATGGAGGTCAATATTCTTTAGCTTTTCTGTTTGTATTGTCCCCTTAGTCAATGCACTAAGTCTTTCTCCTTGTAGGGGGTTTGTGTCGTCAATGCTTTTTGTGATAGGCTAAGGGTGGTGTCTTGCCAGTACACCGAGATGTGCAAGAAGTGCAAGACTCTATGGGCCAAGATCAAGGGGCTAAAGCCTGAAGGCGAGGCATAAGGAAGAGATCTTGACTGTTAAAGGTGAGCTGGCGTCTCTAAAGGTAGATTAATCAACGAGTTGTAGAATCTGAGGCTCGTAGGCTCGCAATTCAAGTTTATAAAGGTTAGTGAGCATCAAGAAGATTTAAATGATTACGAAATTTCGTCTTTCCTAGATGGTTTCACAATGTTTCCTAACAAGGTTGCCACAATCGTCCCCGAGGTTGATCTGTGCTTGTTGGAAGAAGTTGTTGCTATGGACGTTGTCGAGGCCACTGGTGGCGAGGACGAGAACATCGAAGTCATAGATGAGGACGTGCCCCCTCAATCGACAATTGAAGAGTTCCCCTTTTTGTTTTTGTTGTACTTTGAAGTGTAACACCTCAAGTCTTCGAACCCATATTTTGTAATGCGAACAATTGAAATGGAATACTTTTTGTGCTCAGGGTGACCCTTGTTTTGTTTCTTTTCTTCTTTTTGAGGTTGAGGAGTTCCAATACGAGTAGGCAAATAGATTGGCCATAGGATAGGTCAATTGAGTGAGTCAACTCATTAACATTGTTGAGTTGTGTGAGGTTACTGTTATTGTCAAAGTGTTGGTATATCAATATGCCCTAGGTAGGTTGGCCTTAGTGTTGTTCCTTCATGCTTAACCTTGGTTAAGGCCTTATCTTGAGCTTAGAGCTCATCGTCTATCCCAATTGGTCGTTCCGATCACCCAAGCTAAGTTGAAATGGGGTGGTCTCTTGTTTACCTAAGTATTGGCAGGCTGCACTGTCCTTTTGAATCAACAAAGTTAAAGGGGTGGTTATGTTGGTCGTTCCCTATCCCAATGCTAGTCGGGGTTTTTGAGTTTATTGTAAATGAATAAAGATACATATTTGATTCATGTTCCCTTGGTATGTTTCTGTGTAATACCCTTAAACTGGACACTTAATGAGACTCGTGTTAGTTTAGAATGTTCACAGCCAGTGGGTCGGTCTGGGGAGACCTATCCTGACAAGGCTGACACTGTAGTGCCACCAAGTCGGTTGGGGTGGCCTGTCTCAGCTGCCAGGATGAGACCCTAGGCACATACAGTGTAGGATTAATTGAATCTTTGAACTGGACCAGATTTCCAGTATTGCCCTAGACCTTGGAGATTGATGGGCAAAACTGGAAAGTTACACCCGACCCCTAGACTCGATTATGATACTGCACTAGGTGTCGGATTGGGCTATCTTTGATGTACCAATCAGTGAGATCCTTAGCGGGGGTCAAAACCTGGGTATGTTGAGACAGTCTGAGAATTCATCTGAGTGGGTGATCATAGTGACAGGATCAGCCCCTTTGTCGGACAAAGGTAATGATCGGGGGTGCACTCTCACTGATGGAAACCAAGACTGCCGGCAGCCGATTTCAACCGTTGAGATTTGTTTTGCAAAATATATTTTATATAAGATATAAAAGTATATATATGGTTTCTAAAATGTTTGCAAGAAGGTTTTAATTCCCGGGATCCATATAAGTGGAGAGTGCAACACTGTTCCTTGCAGCCGAGGGAGAGGTCCTCTCTTGTCGGGCAGTGTATGATCATTATGGGCTGAGAGGTTAAGTGTAAGACCATTGAGGATAATGCCTGATGGGCTAATCTTGCATCTGCCCACAGTCTCTGGGTGTTACAAGGTGGCTTGGCCCAGGGACCACTTAGTGTAAGTGTTGGGCCCATAGAGCTCATTTGATGGGTTTCAGGGGGTACACTGTCTTCAGTAGTGCATTCGGCCAGGCCTTGTAACAAAGGCTGGGCTGAACCCATGTGGCTGATGTGTAGATCAATGCTTGGGTCCCACGCCACAAGGAAGCCCAACTGGGCAGCAATTTGGAAGGTTTTTTTGAGTACATAACCTAAATGGGCCTTAAGCCCATTTCGAACTGGGCTGATTTGATCAGTCATTTAAAGGGGGCGAATTCTGAAGTGGGTCAGCTAAAAGGATTGGGCTTAGACCCTATCCACTCAGAGAGTCCAAGATCTAAATAAGATTTAGATCTGGAAACCTCCTAATTAGATTAGGAGACAGCTGATCTGATCTGCAGATAAGATAAGGATTATCCCTTATCACTAAGGGACTTCCAACCCAAATATGATTTGGATTAGCAACTCCTAATCTGATTAGGAGCTGAACCCTTTAAGATTATAAAAGGGGAAGGGGGCGGCAGCCTTGAAAAACACAATAACATCAATAGCATTCTTCTCTTTAAGAAAGAGAGATTAAGAGATTTCCTGCATACTGCGAATTCTCTTCTGCCGCCACCCTCCTGCCATTGCCATTCCTTCAGTTCGATCTCCAGTTCTTGGGAGCAATCAAGATTGGATCTTGATTTCAATCTTTTGGGAAAAGATTGATTGGAGCTGTACTCACAAGCCGTCCAGTTGATTCTTGCGAAGGGTCAAGTTCTTTTGAAGAACATTGCTGATTCTGCTCCATCCTTCACTGCGCCATCTTCAGTGGGAGCAGATTTTGGATCCTTCCTTGGGCGTGAACACCTCCATTGGGAGATAGTATTTCTCCGTATCAGGTATAATCCTCTCCCACTCCTTTTGGTTCAGATCTGGTTCAGTTTATGGTTCAAGATTGATCCTTGAAAATATGATTTTCTAAATAGGGAATACGATTCCCAGTTGAAGGGAGAGATAAAATTTTTGAAATTCGCCCCTTATTCCGCAATCTTTGGGCGTCCATAGGATGGATCTCTCATCCCTTCAGCACTGTCCTTTTGAATCAACAAAGTTAAAGGGGTGGTTGTGTTGGTCGTTCCCTATCCCGATGCTAGTTGGGGTTTTTGATTCGAGCATCTGACCTAAGGTGAAGAGGTGAGCATCAACGCTTTGCCTTAAGTTGGTCAGTGTTAACCACTTGTCCAACTAAGTTTGGTCGACATGTAATCAAGGTTGGTTGCATGTCATTGGTTATTGTCACGCCTAACCCGAGTTAGGACTTCAAGAGGTAGCCACTGATGCATGCCTCAAAAGGGCAAACCCGTGTTGGCTACTTGTCCAACTGAGTTAGTTCTGTTGGTATGTAACTGAGGTCGATTGTATACTCATTGATCTCTATCATGCCTAACCTTGGTCAAGACTTCAGTTAGATCCCTAGCTCGTCAAGTATTCATGTTGATCCATGGGGATGGACCGAGCTGAATTGAAGGTCACCTTGGCCCATCCATGTAGATGGATTGAGCTGAGTTAAAGGTCATCCTAGCTTGTACATGAAGATGGACTAGGTTAAGGATAGGTGATTGGTGTCCCCATTCCAAGCCTCAGGGCATTAAAGTCGACTTTGACCATTTGGTTGGCTAAGTTGGTGCTAATTGTTTTTAGTCTAGATCAGTTTCAGCCGATGTCCCCAATTGGGCCGAGGTGACGTGATTAATCTTCATAACCAATTGAGTTTACAAAGCAAACACTTGACCCAATAAGTCCATGACCCCTATTGCTAGGGCTGTTCATCAATTGGGCCGAGGTGAGGTGATTGGTTTTCATATCCAATTGAGTTTGTGATGTACCAAAAAATCTGCAGTTCCTAATGGAATAGGTAACAAAGCGACTTTGCCACCTACTGCTACTAAATCACCACCCCCCCAAGTCAAGCTGGTGCTTGTTGTTGCACCAGGTGCTAAAGCATGGGTGTTTTGTACC
Source organism: Nelumbo nucifera (assembly GCF_055504915.1). NCBI lineage: Eukaryota > Viridiplantae > Streptophyta > Magnoliopsida > Proteales > Nelumbonaceae > Nelumbo > Nelumbo nucifera. Next base: position 5,903,364 of record NC_142654.1, on the reverse strand, counting down.
CATTGAGCAAAGACAGGTTGTAATTGTATAGCGGTTTGGCTAGCTATGCATGGACTGGGGCCAACTTTGCCTTTGTTCCCTGCTTGGTTCTTTTTGAATAGGGGGATCAGTTTATCCTTGAGGTTGATTTAGTTATTTGTGGTCGGTTTTGATTGACACCCCATGTTTAGTTATTTGTGACAACAACTTTATTGATAACTCAAAAGAAATTTACAAAGCAAACACTTAACCCAATCAGTCCATGACCCCTACTGCTAGGGCTGTTCATCAAACCGATGAAACCGACCAATCCAACCCAACTCGACCCGAGTTGGTCGGTTTTCTAGTATTTTTGGTTGGCTTTGGTTTACAATTTTACCAACCTACCAGTTTGGCTGTTTAAAATTTTTAATATGGGAAAGTGGGAAAGTTCTCATATTTCCTAGTCTAAAATATTTTATATTGTAAATTTAATTTTTTAATAATACCATTGCAATTTTTTTTTTCAATTTAAATTTAATTTTTAAACTTAACTTTTAAGTTTAAATCTTTTGAACCGATTGACCAAACTGATACAACCCGAGCTAGCCGGTCGGTTTCGGGTGACCAACTCCCCAACCTGACCAGGTCAGTTTGGTTGGATAAACAGCTTGCAACCGAACCGAACCGACCCAACCCGTGAACACCCCTACCTGTTGCAGGTCAGTTCTGGTCATCGGGTCAGTCAGTGACAACTTCCGAGGTAGCTGCATCTAATAGACCCTTGATCTCATCCTTCAATTGGCGACAATCCTAGGTGTCATATTATTTATTCTGACTCCTTTTTTTCGCCTTTGCCTTCATCCTCTCGGGCTAGTGGACGTATTCTTTGTCCTAGTTGTGCATCAAGATCTGGGCTTGCATGATGTTGATGGGGGCGTACTTTTTGAAGCCTAGAGTCTTTGGTCTTTTGGATGAGTCTTTGGAGCGGAGCATCCTCTTCATATAACCTTCATTTGGCCTTGGGTCGTCTGTCCTTTTGTGTTTTCTGCTGGTTTGAACTTCCTTTAAAATTGCACTATTCTTGGTGTCCAGCTTGGTAAGCCTTTGGTCATGATTCCTTCTTGGTGCATGCCATTCAGATTGGCTTCCCCTGACTCTGACTGGGCTAGTCTCAGTCTTGGAGTGTTTTGACTTTGGCAGCATGTCAAGTTGACAGACTTCCAAGTTCCATCCCTGTGAAACAATACATCAATAGCGAGAGTTCTCCCCCTTTGACCTGTATGGCTATGAGTAAGTCGACCACTGGTGGGTCAACCTTTTGCTGGTTGTTTCATACCTCTTACCTTGGCAGTAAGGTCCTGGACTTGTTGCATGAACTCATGGAGATGTTCCTGAATTACCTGAGCTTGGTGTGGTGGTGACAATGATGAACGCCTTGAGGAAGCAGAGGCGTGTTTGGATCAATTCCTTAAAGTACAAGCGTTCCTAGTGTTTGCCCTGAGTCTTTGGTCTGTTGAGTTTAATGGGTTTCTTGTTTAGTTTCCCATAGATGGTGCCAATTGTTACTGTTTGGTTTTGCAACAAGGAGTGATCGGGACGCTGCTCTGACTCTAGTGATCTGGAATCACAAAGAAGCGTTAGGGACCCCAAAGTTTGGTCTTCGGGCAGGACCTCTGACAATCAAGTCAGCATGGAGATGGAAGTAAGTGCAAGATGAAGTGCTTGGTGGGCTGATGAGGTGTGCCTAGGCATGTGAAGAATAGTGAGAATAGAGAATGAAAGAGAGTCCTCATACCTTGGGAAGGTTGCACTATTTATAGAGTGGGCGTTATAGTCATAGAAGTTATGGCCACTCTTGGTCGGTCTGAGATTCTCGCTTGTAATGACTGCCTTTTACTCTCTGCACTACTTGACTTGCCATTGACGTGCAGCCATCACTGGGGCTCATTGTGGTTGGCAACTCAGTGAAATTCCTGTTTCGCCCCCAGCTTGGTGCCACCTGGTATCTTCTGAGTGGTGGTCAGTTTTTGCTGTATCATATGGCTACACCTTAAACATTATGGAGTGCATTGTTGACAAAGTTAGGAACAGTGAGTTTATGTTTGGTGTTTCCCTAATTTGCTTCTCCTTTATAGTCGTTCTTTTTAAAATAAATAAATAAAAACAGGAAATTCAGTTAGATTACAACAGTGACCTTTGTTTCTTTAGCTCTTGGGAGCACTTATTGTTCTATCCAATGAAGTTTTAAAATACTTATTACTGATAAAAATGTCTTAATATACTTGTGTAAAACAGGGAGCATTTCCTAAACAGTCTTGAGGAGAAAAAAGAATTCTTTATGGGTTTGTTAACTTACAATTCTTGGACGTTTTTATGTGTCTGGTGCTTAATAACTGCTTCTTCTGAGGAAAGGAAGAAGTCTTTGTTGCTTATTGTGAGCATAACTGTTTCAGGAATCAGGATGTAAATTCCATTCTTTGTGGTTGTTGCACCCATTTAATGCGAATCGTGTTTTTTAAATGAAATTCAATAAGCTTATTCACCTTTACAGATCAGTTTCTTTTTTGATCCCTGGTTTTATTGTGTAATTTGTGGATATAGGGTGGAGGTCATGAAAGAAGTGTCTTTTCTCCATTTTACGTTCCACCTCCCACACCTACTCATTCATCTGAGAAGCTTCATCCATGTTTTGATGGAGTAAACTTGAGTGGTGCCATGGCAGAGTTTGATAGGAAATCTACAACAAATACAAATAATCGACCTTCAAATGTTACTATGGGTTTGTTATCAACTAATGATCGCAATTCATGCTGCTCACATGCCTTGTCCAACTCAAGGAAACAGAAGCCTGGGGATGAGGATGATCTTAGGGCTCCTGCCTTTGTTCATTCTCGAGTTTCTCTTTGTTCTGATAAGGATCTTCCCAACACAAGCAGGGAAAGATTTTCTCCCTTCATCTCAACCTATCCAGGCCACTCTACAGTTGCAACAGATAACAGTCCACTTAAAACTGCAGCAGCTACTTGCAGTTCACCAATGCAACCTCAGAATGCTTGCGATAAAAACCAGAAACCAACCAGAACAACAGATATGAGGTCAAAACATGTAAGAAACCATTTTGAAGAGAACCTGAAAGAAACTGTGACTAGTATACACCGTGCTGAAAATTCTGCATCTGTCTCATCAATGGGAGAAAATATTGTGGAACCCTTAAACAATGACAAGACATCTGAAAATCAAGAACTTCAAAATAGTCAGGTGGATGATTCCAGGAGGTTATGTGATGCTGATGAAGAGACACATCAAAAAATTGGATCTACTTTGTTTCCTGAAAAATATGGAAATACTGATGCTCATTTGGTTGAGTCCATTGAAGTGGAGAAGGAAAACATTTCAAGGGAGAGAAATGAACCATGTTCTGAGGCATCACCTGGTAATAGTCACAGAAATCCTGAGAGGGATGAAAATGGTGGGAAGTACCATGAAGAGATGGTGCATGAATCATTACAGGTGGGAGATGTGGACAGAAACAGTGATGCATCCAAGTGCTCCATGGTGGATTCCGTATTGGGCATGGACATATCTCCTAATGATGTTGTAGGAGTAATAGGGATAAAGCATTTCTGGAATGCAAGGAGGACAATTGTCAAGTAAGAACTTGTTGCCCATCAGTTGCAAGACACTTTTTATAAAGATCAGCAGTATGAAAATTCAGCCATTTGAGATTTAGACTCGCTGAAAATTAATATCCTACGATCCTATCTTTAAGCAGGGGATTTGATTGCATTCTGTTTCTGGTCACAATTGGTCAACTCAACTATTTAGAACAGCTTTCTCTCTCGTCCCATTGTTGTCTATAATAATTTCATGTGATAAAGTTATTGATCCTTTTGATGTTTATCCATGCAGCCAACAAAAGGTGTTTGCAGCGCAGGTATTCGAGTTGCATAGGTTGATAAAGGTTAGCTAGTCCAGACCCATTGCAGGTATTTTATTTACTCGGTTTGGGGTTAAGAAAAACGATTGAGTAAACTCTTGATTTTCTAACAGGTTCAAAGATTGATTGCTGGATCACCACATCTAGTGGCTTTCCATTCCAATATGGAGCAGCCAAGAAAATATCTCTAGTGAATGCTGGAATTGTAGGATGCCTCAGTGATGGGTCAATTGAGAAGAAAAAGGGATCACCATTCAGCTTTCATGGGAAAAGCCATGGGGGTAGGGTCAGGTCTTGGTAGATCTGGATTTACGCCTTCAACTGAAATGGCTGAGAATGACTTATTTTCACCCCAGTCAACAACTTCAACATTTTGATAGCTTCAAATGATGATTGATAATTGCATGTTGTTTACTCTATGATGGCAATAGCCAGGCCTTTTTTTTCATTATATTTGTAGTTATTCCAGAAATTCAACCATACAACTCAGTCAAGAGCAAATCCTTTGAAATCTGTTCCTGGCCAAGAAATTTTCAGCAAGAGGCAGCAGTTTCACAGAACCACGAAGGCTTTCTTTCTGGTTGGCAGGTTGTGATAACTGACGATTACTTGTGTAGTTGTCAAATGAAAGAGCTTGCATTGCTTCAGGATTATGTAATTTTCTTCTTAGAAACTAGAGTGTCTGTGTTCCTTGGAGATTCAATGGAAGAGAGATTCCTTTTGCATATACATGCTGTTTGATTATTCCTGAATTTGCTCATCGGTAATAGTCAGTTTCACAGAACCATGCTTTATCCTCCACTGGATTTTAGACTACTCGAGTGACATACCTACTCTCGTTCCTCTCCCTTGGGAATGGGAATCTATTCCAATCAATTTTAATTTCCATCTAAGCCAAACAGGCAGGTAAATAGACCACTCTAATCTCAATTTTGATTTTGGCCCATTTGGTTCACGAGAATAGAGGTTTGGAATCGGAATGAACCGTTCTGATTTTAACTGTTTGATTGGGCGGAATTAGAATCCCACTGCCATTTTTTTGTGGAATGGCATTTCCTCTCCTTTGAATGAAATCCCATTCCAGTTGATTCTGATTCTCATTCTAATTCCTGTCTGAACCAAACAGATTATAGGAATAGGCCATTTCCATTCAATTCCGAGAGATTGTGATTGGGATTCCGGCAGTGAACCAAATAGACCCGTCTGACTGCGAATCAAACGAATCCTGAGAAAATTATGAATGCCCAACAAAACTAAACATGTGGACTGCATGGTTATAGACGTCAGTTCAGATTTTTGGTTTCAAAGATCTATCCGATACATCATGATGGCGTCGTGTTTCATGCATGCATTCATTGCCCAACTTATTGCGATAAGATACTAAGATGGTAACAATGCACAGACTTTTGGGTCCAGTCCAACAGAAAAGATATCTACCTTTGAAATTTGAATAGATTGAGCCAATGAATTTGCATAATATTCAAAGCTGGAATGCACAGACAGCCCCTCCTGCTCCCACCATTTTGTTTTGTTTTTTTTTTTGATGAATACCATTTTGTTTTGTTCACTCATCAGTGTTTCATCTATTGTTAAATTATGAGCTATCAAATCATTTCTTGCTTTATCAATCCATGTTTTGATCTACCCTCAGAAAAGGAAATCCAACAAATGAATTACACGAATCCTCTCGACAATATAAAAATTAAGATGGACCCGGAATTTGTCAAGTGCTGTGATACACCTCTCTCTCTCTCTCTCTCATACATACGAAGTCAAACATCCCCAGGTGAAGATCAAGCACAAGATTTTGCACACCATGTTTATTCTCGATTTGAAAGGAAAATAAAGGAGATTGTATAGAGATAATACAACAATAAAGAAATCCGGGCCTTTTGCAACAGATATTTTATCAAAGGATTCCAGCGAGAGACAGGCAAGCCAACCACATAAAATAAACCATGACCAACCTCAGCATTATCATCACCTTCTATAAAAATATCTGAGATTAGAAATGGTAGAATTGATGCATCAATGACAAGCCCATCTGCCAAAAACAGAGTAATATAGGTTACACGTGCTTGACACTAGGGGTCGGAGTGAATTTCAAGAGCACGCCTTGGCTTGAATCAGGGAGACAGACTGACTAGGGCTCACAGGCCCTAATATAAGAGAATGTCACTTCCCTTGCATCGTGTAGATGACATAAAACATTTAAAAAAAGCCCATAAAGATCTCCAATATATTAAAAGTTAGCTTAAGTACAAGCAAGAACCCAAAGAACATAAAAAAACAAAAAAAAGAAGTGATGACCACTTTCTACAACTTTCTGCATCTAACCCCTTGATATTAATCATAAGTGTTATAATTGTTAAGCTTTTCGTATGAGAAAGTTATTTTTCTCCTTTGTTTTTATTTTTTTTTTCTTCTTGGTAAGTGGGTATTCTCACAACAGTGATAATTGATAAACCTTTTCATGCTCACTGGTTGTGCAGTGTGCTAATGCCTTTCCAAAAACCCTTGATCACAGAAAGATGTAACATTGATGAAGACAAGGGTTTCAATTTGGGCCTTTGGGTCTTGGGTTAGGTCTTCTCCTTCGGAGTTTGGTTAATAGTTACTTGGAATGAAGTATGTACGATATTTGCTCATTTGGGTGTGGGAGAAGGAATCTTTAGGGCTTTGGAAGTGAGAAAAATGTTTGCATGGGAAAAGGGTGGTTCAATGGTGATGAACAGAAGGGAAGATTGGTGGAGGTGCAATTTACAGCATCTGGGACCTTGTGACCAAGAGCTTCTAGGGCTTTGACTTGTGATCTGAGGAACTTGAGATAGTTTGCAGCCTCATCAAGCATAGTAGCAGTGTCCATCTTGCTTCCCCCAGGAACCAGCCTTTGTAACACCCTGATTCTCTCACTTATTCTCTCCCTCCTATGTCTGGCAGCCATAGTTTGTGGATCACTTGAAATTCTGACATTCTTCCTCTTGGGCTTCTCCACCACCTCCAAGCCTAAATTCACAGGCCTGAAAGCCGCAGCTCGGTAAATCATTTCCTTCATTTGTGCTATGGCCTCGGTATCTGGCTCAACAGCTGAAGATGAAGAAGAATTCGGCTGTTGGAAGTTGATGTTTGATGACCTTTGCTTCTCCAATCTGGGTTTCTTTGATTTAGGTGGATTCTCCGAGATGAGCCGAAAACCGCCCTCGGTTGTGGAAGAATCTGACTGAAGAAGATTGAAATAATGATTATTCGGTCCCACGTTGAGTTCTTGTTCATCCTTGCTTCTCTTACTAGAGTCAGGCCTAGCATCTGAAGATTTGGCATGGTTGACACATGGATTTGAAGATCCCTGTGAGACTGCTTCATCAAGCTCATTTACCCGGCAGCCCATCTCTTTGTTGCTGCCATTAGAACCGTTGTTCTCGGATTCTCCCGATGAAACAGCACCACCACAGTTAAAATTCCATAAATTTTTGCAATCCGAAAAGATCACAGAAATACCGTCGTCTTCCATCGATGTGTCTGTACTGCTGTTAGTTGCTGACAGTAAGCAGTCCAGGGATTCAAGTGAACCAGCTGTGCCAGAAACTCCGCCCCTGCCGGCTCCAACAGAACTACTGACAACTCGTAATCGATCTACCACGCCAAAATCTGCCATTATATCATTCAGTGGGTTGAGGCCGTAAGAACTGCTGACCACATTAGAAGAGCCTAACTCCGCAGTTAGAGCCTCCGTCCACGTGCTGCCAGTTCCTGAACTAGCAAGAACTGTATCGGGAGCTAACCTTACTGCATTTATGGAATCCAAGACTGGAGCTAGCTGCTGGACCATTTTGCTTACTCCTTCGAAATCTGAACTGGTGTCGTACACCCTCGTTCTTCGAAGCTCCATGTTTGGATCAAAGAGTACACCCTCGTAGAGATCCACCTTGCCACCAAGAATTCCACCATTGGCATTAGAAGCCATGGAGCCTTCTCCAATTTCATGTTGTTCATTGCTCCATAGCGGTGGGTCGTCCCAACCCAGACAATCCATCACCAGATCGAAATTCAAGGTTGAAAAGGTTTTCGATCTCGACTAGACTATTCTTCTACAACTGCAGCATCCAGTTAATTAACAAGAACAGAAGGATTAGATATTTAAGCAAACTAAAGAGAGCTTGAAGTTGTATATCATGCCAAGTACAAAAAGCACATCTGAAGAACTGAAAAACTCAGAATCAGCGTTGTGATGCATAAAAAGAAACTTGATGATTGCATCAGAGGTACCTGTCGAAGATCTGGCTACCACTCGAGTTGGAAAGCGTGAAGAGCGAGCTAACTACCAAAAACAACCCCTCGTTTAAAGCTTCACGAAATAGAATACAACAGAAATAAAGTTGATGATCAACTGAAACTCAGCTTTGAACCACCTTATGTGAAACGGGTTACCAGCAATATTAACAGTCATTTATTGTATATCATGATAACTGTGATAAGGAAAGATACAGTCATCTTTGACGTCGTCAGTTTTGGCAACTTGTCCCGAAGATTTTCAAAGAATTCAAACAGGATGAAAACATATACACAAAGACACCAGAGAAGGAACAGAAGAGGAAGATGAACAGAGAGAAAATCAAAGTCGGGTTTCCTTGAAGGAACAATGTAATATAGACTGAGAGATAAGTTTATATAGGAAGGACAGATGGTCCCATCTACTATTTGTAGTAGTTGTAGTACTTGAACATGTAAAATATGAGAGGGGCTTAAAAAAATAAAATAAAAATTAATGTAAGAATGATTCGGCTAAGGAGAAGTCTTGGGTTTCAAAAAGATGAGTCCTTTATGTCAGTTTGGTTGGGGTTTGGGAGTAAAATTGTAGATGGGGAGCATGAGAATTCTGAGAACCATGTTGAAAATTGTTATTAATTAATTAACAATAACAGTAAGTGGGAAAAGCTCTGCAACTCCTTTCGGTTGTTTCTGCTACTCATGCGCTCTGTAAACTGTAATGTCTGATCAAACAGCAGTAACAGTGTCCAGCTTTGGAGCACTACCACTTTCTTTCCATAAAAAGTGAACTAATCATAGTTTTAATCATCATAAACATCATTGTATTTTACGTTCTAATACTGTGGGTGTTTTACTGCAACTAGAGCATACTTGTACAGTACATTCCGTTCACTAGACCCATGAAAGGGTCTAATGTCCTTGTACCTGCAAATATTGATGAAATGCAGGAGGATATAACTCCTACCCACCTTCCAATGGTGTTAAGCTCTAATGAGCACTGATCTGAACTGGAGGAGGTTGGTTGGTTCTGAGGATTGGAGTTACTACTGTTTGCAGAAGATATTCTTCTAGGTTGGTAGACAATCCTTTATGTATAGCAGAAAACCCTTAACTTCTCACCTCTGTGTAATGTGTACAAGGTGAAGAATTGGATCTTTTATTTCTACGCAAAAGAAAAAAAAAGTGCATATACCCAGAGACGACACATAAATTGAGAAGGTACATGATGGTACTGATGCATGAACTCTCTTCTTTTTCAGCAAAGGCCTAGAACTTCTTCCATCCAAGAGATGGCCCACCATTTGAAACGTCGAGATCAATGACTTGATGGCCCACATGTATGGAATAGCTAGGTTCATGAGCCATTAATTATGAATCTTCTACCCATTTCAAAACAGCATATTTCTGATCAACATAATATGTACCTCTATATCTATACGTATTTATACAGATTTGTCTGTGTGTGTTTTGGTTAGAGAGAGAGAGAGAGACAGAGAGAGGTGCTTCCTGCAAATTAAGAATGGAATAAATGTAACACAGGATAGAAATAAGAAGAAATAATCAAATTAAAGATGAAACATTAAGTGCGGGTTGAAATGGGTGGAGAGGTAGTTTGAAAAAATCAAAGTGGTATGTATGGTAGCGGTAATGTAGCAGGTCTGGACTTGGGAATGGCAGGCAAGCAAGCGAGTCAGAGTGAAGAAGATAGCACACACAAGTGTTTGTCTGTTTACACAAACTTAACAAATTCTATTTTTTCTTAATTTTATAATCTCCTCAAATATACACGCTTACTGTGGCTTGGGTAGAGAGAGAGAGAGGGGGGGGGGGGGGATTCGGGGTATATACTGAGTGATTGCACATGCACCCCATGATTACAACTCAGTGAATCGGTTTTCATGGAACTTGCTTCTTTTTGTCACTGCCCAGCACCTCTGATTGTCAAGTCTTAATGTTTTTCTTCACCTTTTCTGAACAAAGGATAAATAAATTAGAGGTTTGTTCAGACTTAAGAGTGGCCCGTTGAGAAAGAGAGAGAGAGAGATTCAATACCTGAAATAGAAATGTATGCACCTAGCTGAGACACACAACTTGGAAACCCAATATCTTGCGCACAAGTTGCTTGTGCATATGTGTAGGAGAGAAGAAATGGAGAAGTTATAGAAAATTATAAACGCCCAGAGTACACAATGCTTCACCTTTCACAGAAGGAAATTGCCAAGCCTATATATTTGGTAAGAAGTTAAAGTTTACTAAACAGATCACGTAGTAGAGTTCGTCTGATTGGCCCCTCGCATCGATCGTCTTTTACTCTGGTTTCACCACTGTACTTACTCCACCATCCATTCGTTTTACGTTTTTAACAGAAACCCAAAAGACAAAGGCATTTGTTTGCCACGTGGAAAGGCTGTTAGGCCGAAACTTACGAAGTTCTTTTAGGCTTGCCAGCTGGCGCACGGATGGATGGAGATGTCCACTTGTCCAGGTTGGATTCAATTCAAGTTGGACCTTGGACCAATCACCAACCCGGTCCCGAACTAACTAACTTGACCCCACTCACTTTGACACAGAATTTAACCTAAATCAATTAATCATTCCAATGAATCAAGCCGTGCGAGTGGCTGGGAGGGATAAATTAATAAAAAAAAAACTTACGAAAACAGAAATGAAGAGAGAGAGAGAGAGAGAGAGAGAGAGAGGTGCAATAGCAAATGAAATGGTGAAACCGTGAAAGGGACTACTGAAATGGACCCTGCGTAACTGCGTTTCACATATTCACTCCTCCACTCCAAACAGCCAAACGTGTTGTATCTCTGAAAAATTCAAATCTCCTTCGTCTGAAAATTATACTTTGTTTGTAGCAAAGACGAAATCCCCAGAATCATTCCCTGGATCGCAGACCAAGATTCCTCGATCAATTTGAATTCCTCTTTACTCTTAAAAAGGTTTTTGGACTGATTTTAATTAACGGTATGCCTTGAAGATCCACGATTCCTCTGTCAGAGAGCGAGAGAGAGAGAGAGAGGGTGGTCCACGGAAAATTTTCACCTTGAGCTCGCTCTCTCAAATTGCAGAATTTAATGCCGACTGGAACAGAATCGTCGCTTTCTTCCTTGCTTCCCGCGTTATTTCTTCTACAGGACGTGAACTGTCGGCTCGGCTTACGTCACCTCACCGGCCTACTCCTACAGTAATAAAGTATGAATGAAGAGTGAGAAGAGTAAACTCCCTCTCGACCGCTTTTGTAATTTGTAGTTTTGTTTGGGTTGGATGAGGGTCAGCTCATCAACTCCTTTGGCCCATGGTCCCAGGTACTACCACACCACCAAGTGGGTAGGGCCCACCCTGCCTCATCGTTGTATTATTAGCATCCACACGTGAACAGAGCAACGTAGTGCCTACGTGGCCTCCCCTGAGTGGTTCCTTCCTCTACTCGGTCGCCTCCTTTCACATGGGAAAATGGAAATTACAACAGTAGAGCTGTAAGTGGGACCATGTCCATCTGTGATCTGTCTATAACTCCATCATCCATTATCCTCTCTTTCCCTTTTCAATAAGAAAAAATGACCAAAACTACTTGTGTTGTATGTCATCTTCATTTGGTCACAAAGAAAACATAACGGAAATCTCTAATCATATGGTTGAATCAGGGACGTCATGTCTACTGCTTTGGGTTCCAATTTCCAAAGACAAAGAGATCTATCAAGTTTAACCAGTACAACATTGACAAGTGGCAATTTTTATAAGGTGGGCCATCCTAAAATGATCAAACTGCCTTCTTTCAAACAGTGATCAATGACCACCCGGTACTGGGTTCTGGACTTCTGGGAGTGGGCAACTATTTCTTTGTTTTGTAATTTTGTTTGGGACCCACCATTGACAAGGTAAATACGTCCGAATACGGCTGTTTTTTTCTTTATTCAGAAATTTTAGGTTATATGTCTAATTGGCAATCCACTTTTTTTGAAAGAATGTGACCCATACCAATCTTTTCTGCTTTTTATGAAAGTTGTGCTTGGTTTGAGAGAAAATAAGAAACAAATAAAGAGTTGAAGGAAAGTTGTTAAGAAATTTTATTAAGAGCTTTCCTTCAATTTTCTGTAGGGGGTGCAAATTGGGTAGATTCGGATTGGGATTTTGTCAAAAATTGAATGAATTCCAGTCCAAGCTCCAAAGCAGTGCAAAATATTAAATCGGGCTAATTCAAATTGCACCCCTAATTTTCTATCCCTCTAAACCAAACATAGCCTAAAATATAGAGGTTGGACTATGAAATAGCCTTTTAATATATTTATGAATGCTACATAGCCTAAAAGATATAGAGATTGGACTATGAAATAGCCTTTTAATATATTTATGAATGCCACATAGCCTAAAAGATATGGGTTCCACTATATCAGAAATACATGATATAACAAATCAATAATCATCATAAAAATGATAATAAATCGGATAGTATTTATAAAAATTAACAGAAGGGTTTTGATTGGTTAAAGCTCTTCTGTTATCATATCCATCATGCAGGTTTGACCGCATGATGAGAAGTGTGACCGCTGTCAAAAGACTCGATGTGATCTTGTCATGTCAAATTCGGAGAGGCTTGAGGATAAGAAGATGCATTCACCGGAGTTTGTTAGTCACATTCAATAGGCTAAAGCTCAAGGCCTCAAGCACTGAAAAAGCCATGGCCATCCCTCATCGCCAGTAGCTGAAAACCTCCTTCCTTGCTCCCTTATCCTTGGCAAGCTGAACAATCACTTTCTCAGCGTTTTTCCAATAACCAGTTTCAGTAGTTCTAAATGTTCCACGCTTATCATGCGCGGCCACAATAAAGTATTACTCGTAGAGAAGGCTTGACGGAGTCTCATTAAGTGAATGTAATCGTAATGGGTCGCTACCAGATTGTGATGTCCTTCAATTGTTCTCATTGTAGGTCGCCAACAACTCTCCTATGGTCCTACTCCTCTGAAATAATTTTGGGCCACTCTGGGCACAGCCTCCATTTGAAGGTTAAAACTTAAAAAACCACGGCTGCAAGCTCTCTAACTTTGAATTGAAGCAGCGTCGAAGCTGACAATGACAATTTGTAGCGGGTGTATCCGTACTTCTCGTCCTTGTCAAGGTTCAAAATTTTTAACTGTATTGAGCCATATATATTGATCAATACGTATCGTATTGGGAGGCTATTGATACGCCTCTGTAGGGTATGATGTAACCTGATTCAGGGGGTAAATAGGCCATAAACCGATTCAATCTAACAATCGATTCATCCAGTCTGATGTGGGCAACTCAACCTCTCGTGTTCTGTTGGGTCATTTTACATTCTTTCCAGTTGCTTTTCTTCCATCCAACTGCATCATTTGTTTTCATGATTTCTGATGGGAGGCCATGAATGCGCCACAACGCCAACATCTCACTCTCTAGGTTTTTCATGGCTCCTGGGCTTGAAAAACGCGCCCACCGAAAAGACAAAAAATCCTCCTACTAATTGCCTAAATCCACATGCAACTCGACAAACTCCCATATAAAATGGGCGCCGCAGAAGGATTTCGGAAGCAAACACCCTCCTGGAATTCAGTCATCATCCATAAAACTTGACAGGTCCAACGAAACAAATACGAAGGACGCATGTCAGTATAAATTAAGGACCAGCCAAGCCATACTCTTTCATTTGGCTCTGGCATGGTCTCATGTGTTTTGGGGTGCAACTTGGGTGGGCCCAGCCCGAGCCCGAGCCCGAACTGATCCAATCCAAAATTTGACATAAATTTAATTTGAACTTTTGGTCCTCAGACTGAACTCAGGCCCAAGAAGTCAGGGTTTTTTAGTTTTTCGGCTTGTTCAAACTCAGCTCAGGTCCGAGTCCAATACGAGTGATTAAATTACAGGGTGGATTAGGCTCGAATTAGGAAGATCGGACTTCACCAGCTTAGTCCTTAAGCCCAAATTTTAGGATCGGGTCCGAGTTGACCATAAACCTGGTCCAACCCGCCTGACTTGCACCCCTACATGTGTTAGATATGAACTTGGGTTCACCGCCAAGCCAAGCATAGATAGACACCTATCTTTGGAGTCGGGACCGACTTTCCCCTTGGGATGGTCCAAAACCAGCCCAACCGACACCATGGTCCAAAAATGGGTCCAGAATTTTTGCCCGACTCTGGACCCTGGTATTCATAAATTCATATAAAGCATTTACCAAAAGCTGCAGATGCTAATAAAGTCTGATCAACACATTTAGCCAAGCCGCTCAGTTCATCAGTCCGGTCTCATTTTTCTAGCACCAATATTGGGGAATATACTTCCACAGTTCCACTAGAAACATCAATACTGACATGAGATAAACAGCAATTGATCATCTCTGTACATATTATGGATAGGCAGGTTGGAGATGTTAAAGAAGTAGCTCAAATTTTACATGGTATATGTCTCAAGGATGGCCAATTTATGGTCTGGTAGCCATCAGTTACAAGATCAGGAAAAGGATGGGCATTTCAATGGAGCTCTCAATACATTTCCAGCACCCTTCCCCTTAGAATAGCTTCTGCTTTCCTCACCTGCTTCACAGGTCCAATGATGAATACCTACATGAAGCCGGGTATTAGGACCTAAGTAAAAACATATTTTTTTGCATGATACTCTGGATATGCAAAAATCGTGGATGCAGAGTTTTCCAGAATCGAAAAAGTGTGATTTGAACATGTTCTGTATAGTGCACGAACGAACCTTGTCAGGTGGTCCCTTGGCACCTCCAATGAGAATTTCCGCACTGCAACATAACATTTGAAATAAAGAAAAAGAGAAAAATAACTGACATACGAACAACACACACACACACACGAGAGAAAGAGAGAGAGAGTACTTGCAAGATTCTTTGACTGACTGGATTGAAGCTCCCCTTCTTCCAATGACAAGTCCCATTTTTCCTGGAGGTACATTTAATACTGACAGGACCTCCTCCTCAGGCACATTCCCTTCCACAGCTAGGTCATCTGCCAGGGCACAACCCCAGTATGAAGTGATACCAAAGGAAATTGAGTGAAAACTCAATATGGGTTTCATTCCCACAGCTGTACTCATTAAGTGTAGAAGCCTTATTGATCATACAGCTCACACAAGTAATGCACTGCTCTGAAATGAAACAACACAATTGTGTTGTAGATCTGTGGATGCAACTTTTTTTAATGAGCATAGTTACATTTACAGATACTCGCTCACTATTCAGCATAGTGATCCAAAACGTGCCCAGGGTAACCTACTAGACCCCAAATCCATACTGAAGAAGAAAAGAGTCATTTTTTATACATAAGAAAAATTACCACAAAGCAGAATTTGATAATTACAATTATACTTCTCTTAGAACACAAAATGCCAGACCATTGCTTGGTTTAATGGTAACATCTCAGGTTGAGAAACATGAGAATGCAAGTTCAAGTCTGGGAGAATCACTCTGTAAAATATTAGAAAAAAAATGCCAAAGGTTAGGTAGCCCATCACTCCCAAGACCCTGATAGAAGGGACTAACATTGGGTAATAGACTTGTTTAAGCCAAAAAGGAATTCTGGTACTGAGCATGCTTGACAGCAATAAACTTTGGTTTATGTTGAATCTAATGCATTATAGAATCTTTGATATGCAACAAACTGGCAGGTTAAGCCAATTGAATGAACTATTTGTAATTTTTTTCTCTTTTGAGGAACGGCGTGTATTTAAACTAATGTAGGGAAAAAAGAGGTGTATATAGGATGAACATCAATAACAATAATATGCATACTACTCGCATTCACTATTTCTTTTTCTTTCCCCTTCTATTGAGCAAACTATACATACTGTTTTTTCAGTTAGTAAAGAAAGTTTATAGAACTACAGTATCTGTTAACCATAAAGAGGTGGATAGATCACTTAAAAAATTGTTATGGAAACATTTTCAAGTCTAATGAAAGATATCCAAACAAGTAGCTATTCAGACAAGGTCTAAGACATTTTCAAGTCCAATGAAAGATATCCAAACAAGTAGCTATTCAGACAAGGTCTAAGATTGGACTGCAACAGTTCTATCTAACTTCTCTCACATATATTCTTTTGGTTTTGGTAAGTGAATGGTCATTTGAAAAAATTATTTTCTTCTAGATCATCCTCAACCTTTTCAATTCCCCCCATTCCTTGATCCGTTTTTGGTCAAGTAAGAAAAGATTATCGTTGTGCTTTTGGGAGAGGATATCAACCTTAAAGGCCTAAACCCCAGAAGTAGAAGATCTAATAAAAGAGTATGCACAACATACAGATGTTGGCTAGACCAAATTTCAGTTATTCACAATAGATGTCAATTACAAGTCAAAGCATAATCTTTGATCCTTTCTCAAGACTCCCTATCCAAACTTTCTCATTTGAAACAATCTTGAAAATGCCTGAGAGAAAATAATTAGGAAATTATTCATCAAAAAAAAAAAAGGAAATTCAGGCATTCAACCTTAATAGATACCAATAGGCAAGGACTTGTCCTCTCAAACTAAATTAATAAATAGCCAAGATGCCCCCATCAAGTTTAATTTGAAATCTTGCACATGAAAATGAATTTTATCAGGATCTTACGCAATTATGCCACGTTAGCAATCAAACAAGAAATCAGGTTAAACATGGATTTTTCCTACATTGGACTTGATTCAGAAAACAAATTCAGAAAACAAATCAAAATAAATCATCCAAGTTACGTGCCTACATAAGTGCTCAGAAACACTTAATTTATGGAAAATTCCATGATAGCTCTCCTAGTAGGACATGCTTATCATGACAAAGAAGTGAACAGATATTGGAGAATACATGAAATATGTAGAAACCACTGATGTGGTCCCCACCTCTTTCTATTGTACTCGTATACAACTACTATGTGGTCCCCACCTCTTTCTATTGTACTCGTATACAACTACTAGTTATTTAAGTGTTAGTCCACAATTAGTTGTTAGTCTTTTATTAGGACTTTAATTGTTGTCTTTTATTAGGATTTTAATTTTGCCATGTAAGCAGTCTTATCCTTACTTCACAATTAATATAAATAGAAAGAGGGGGGCAGCAGATTAAGCATCCTCTTCTTTTCTGAAATCCTTCCTTCGAAATCTTTTTCTCTTCTTTTCTCTTTCTCCTCTCATTCTCTCCTCTCGTCCTCTTAATTTCCCATTGATTATACACCACAGCTTGAGCTGTCAGTAGTCTCATACGACTACATGGTATCAGAGACAACCTAGGAAATCTTATGATAGTCTGACATGACCGGCTGCATAAGAATTTCCTAGGGTTGGAAAATTTCCAGCAAAAAAGGATCATCGGCTGAGTCTTGGAGATTGTTGGTGAAGCATCAGAGGATGACCAGCAATCAGGAAGAGTCAGAAGGAAGAACCCTCAAGATTAGGGTTCAGACTTATCTTAGAAGGTTGCGGCCAGAGTTTTGCTGAAGTCAATCTTTTCTATTAAAAGGATTGCCTTTTCTGGTTATTTCAAAGGTTCGACTGAAAGTTTTTTCCTCCTGAACTGTTCTTGATACATCAAAAGAATAGTTTTTTTTTTTTTTGTTACTTTTTAAGAGGTGCAGCTGAACTGGTTGTGTTCTTGGCTTGTTTCTTGACCTTTGACTGGTTCTAGGTTCAAGATTCTAGTTTCTTGACTGTCGCCAATTCTAGGGCTGCAGTTAGTTTCAGCCTTACACTCTAAGTTGTACTTGGAAGGTTATCTTTTTTGGGTGGATTGCCAACCTATAAGGATAAAGTGGGTTCGGCTGATAGCAAATTATCGGTGTAATTACCCAGTCTCAGTGATACAAAAGGAATTTGTTAATCTTTTCTTGACAAAGAATGGAGTTTAAGAGCCAAAGGGAAAACTATTTAGGGGTTGATGGTGCTGGTAGCATACTTGAGAACAGTTTGCAAATTACCACTGTAAAATTTGATGGGTCAAACTACCTAGAGTGGGCCCAATCAGCCATGATGGCTATTGGGGGTAGAGGAAAGCTAAGTTATTTACTCGGAGATGTCAAGGAACCAGCCAAGGAGGACCTAGGTTCAGGAGAACTATTTGGTTATGACATGGCTGTGTAACTCCATGCAACTACATATCAGCCGAAATTATTTATGGGCAAAAACAGCTAAAGAAATTTGGGATATCATGAAAGAAACCTACTCCCAACCCCTCAATGTTGCTAGGGCCTATGAGCTAAAATGTAAGGTGAATAACCTTAAGTAAGGAGAGAAGCCAGTCTCGGTTTATTTTTCCACCTTGAAATCCTTGTGGCATGAGATCGATCAATTAGAAACAATTGAGTGGGAAAGCCAGAATGATGCACAGACCTACAGAAAGCAGGTTGAAACCAATAGGGTATTTGAGTTTCTAGCTGGTCTGAATTTTGAGTATGACATTCTGAGACAACAGCTTCTAACAAGAGACGGTGTGACTCTATCACAAGCTTACTCTCTAGTGCACAGGGAAGAAAGTAGAAGGAAAGTTATGTTATAGCATTCGCCCCTTGAATCAGCCTTGGCAGCAACTAAACCCAAGTTTGGGGGGGGGGGGGAAAGGAGAGAGATATGAAGAAGGAAGACAAGAAGGACCTAATATGTGAACATTGCAAGAAACCTAAGCATACCAAAGAAACCTGTTGAAAGCTACATCCTCATCTAGTTCCCACAAAACTCAGGAACAAAAAGGGGAATGCTAATACAACTGTTACTACTGATTGTGGAACCTCATCAGGCACAAAAGTAGCACCACTAGACACTCTAGCTGCTGCCCGAGATGCCTTGACTCAGTTGGAAAAGGAGGTTGGTAATTCAGCATCATCATCTCAGCCAGTCACAACATCAGCTCCTCCCACCTCAACATTTGCTCATTCAGGTACACGGGCCTCAGTTTATCATGCTTCAGCTCCAGGTAACACTGAACATTGTTGGGTAATAGACTCAGGTGCATCTGATCATATTTGGTTTGCCTTCACTATTTACTCTACCTATCACTTATCCTCTGGTAAAGACAAGATGTCTATTGCTGATGGATCACTTGTTCCCATTTCTGGCAAGGGAGACATCAAGTTGTCTAGTGCCATTTCCCTGTCTTCTGTTCTGCATGTTCCTAAACTTAGCACCAATTTACTTTCAGTTAGCAGCATTACTAAAAACCAGAATTGCTCAGTAACCTTTTTTTCCTTATCGATGTGTTTTTCAGAACTTGGAGACAAAGAAGGTGATTGGGACTGGCCGTGAGACAAATGGAGTCTATCTGCTTGGAGAAAGTTCACAGTGAGACGGTAGTAAAGTTAGAGGGTCTTTTGTTTCTCAGTCTATTGGTCAAGTCATGCTTTGGCATAACCGATTGGGTCATTTATCCTTTAGGTCTTTGAAAAGCTTGTTTCCTAGTTTATTTGAACCTATCCAGATGTCCAATTTAAAGTGTGAAAGTTGTGAACTTGCAAAGCATTGTAGAACAACCTATTCATTAAGTAATAAGAGAAGTAGTGTTCCTTTTTACATTGTGCATACCGATGTTTGGGGACCATATCACATCACTGCTATGGGGGGGTACAGATACTTTTTGTTGTTTGTTGATGACTACACCCAGTTTTCTTGGGTCTACTTGATGCATTCTCGAGATGAGGTCCCTACCCTAACCCAGACCTTTCATCAGATGATTTTAACCCAGTTTGGGGTAAAAATCAAAATTTTTAGATCCGATAATGCGAGAGAATACTTTTAAACATCACTAGCCTCTTATTTTCTTGACCATGGGGTTATCCATCAGAGTACCTGCCCTCATACCCCTCAGCAGAATGGGGTGGCTGAGAGAAAGAATAGGCACATATTGGAAGTAGCTAGAAGTATCATATTCAACTCCAATGTCCTATACATTTCTGGGGAGATGCCATTCTCAATAGTTGTGTATCTCATCAACCGAATTCCTTCACGGGTTTTTGACATAAAACCCCCATTCACTATTTTATATCCTGATAAAGAGTTGTTTTTTGTCCCTCTTAAAACCTTTGGTTGTACCTGCTTCGTGCAAACTCTTGGCCCTCACTGTTCCAAATTTGACCCTAAAGCCTCAAAATGTATTTTCCTTGGTTATGCACAAACTCAAAAGGGATACTGCTGCTACGAACCTGCTTCAAGAAAGAGATTTGTATCCATGGATGTTACTTTCTTTGAGGATGTACCTTATTACTCTAGGGTTTCTTCTCAGGGGAAGAGTAGTATGGTTGGGGATAACACATCAGAAGTCCTTTTACCTGTTCCATTGAGTGAAGAGAGGTGTAATGGGAAGGGTTGTCAAAAATGTTGGGATTTGAGAGTTTATCACAAAAGATGGAGGCAGGTTGATTTCGGTTATCAGTAGTCCAAGCCAGCCCCAATTCCTTCTGAAGATCCAGATCCAGGTACTACATCTCTTCCAGCTCCCATTACAAATGAGCCTTCTGCTGTTGAGCCTTCTCCATCTTCTGAGCTCTCACTTCCATTGAATGACCTTGACCTTCCCATTGCAGTCCGTAAAGGCAAACGCCGTTGCACCTCATCCACAGCCTACTGCATCTCACAATTCTTGCCCTATGATCACCTGTCTCCCTCCTACAAGTCCTTTCTTACACCAATTGTTGATATTCCCATTCCCAGAACAATACAGGAAGCCTTGACCATTCCTGAGTGGAAAGATGCAATGAAGGTAGAAATGGATGCCCTTCTGAGAAACAATACCTAGGAGCTAGTTGATCAACCCAAAGGGAAGAGACCAGTTGGATGTAGATGGGTGTTTACTGTGAAACATAATGTTGATGGTAAAAATGGATGTTAAAAATGTCTTCCTCAATGGAGACTTGCAAGAAGAAGTGTACATGCAGTTTACCTCCTAGTTTTTATAGTACAGAGATAGGTAAGAAGGTTTGTCGGTTGAATAAAGCTTTGTATGGACTAAAACAGTCCCCCAGAGCTTGGTTTGATAGATTCAAACAAGCCCTTGAAAAGTTTGGCTATGTGCAGGCTCAATCAGATCACACTTTGTTTATTAAGAAAGTTGATACTTCCTTGACTCTACTTGCTATATATGTGGATGGCATTGTAGTAACAGGGAGTGATAACAGCGAAATTGAGTCTCTTAAGAAACTTCTCCATCAAGAATTTGAGGTAAAGGACCTGGGAGAGCTACGATATTTCTTGGGTATTGAAGTAGCTCGGTCCAAGCATGGAATCTTTGTTTCTCAAAGGAAGTATGTCCTTGATTTGTTAGAAGAAACATGAAAGTTGGGTGTTAAGCCAGTTGACACACCTATTGAACAGAATCACAAGATTAGTGCAAAAGGTGGAGAGCCTCTTGAAGATAAAGCTATGTTCCAAAGATTAGTTGGTAAACTACTATATCTTTGTCTTACACGACCAGACATCAGCTATGCAATCAATATATGCACTCTCCCAGAACTACCCACCTACTTGTTGTTGAGAGGATATTGGCATATTTAAAGAGGTGTCCAGGCAGAAGTGTACTATTTAAGGATAATAATCACATGAAGATAGAAGTTTACACAGATGCAGATTGGGCCGGTTGTGTTGATGATAGAAGGTCTACCTATGGATATTACGCCTTTGTAGGAGGTAACCTTGTTTCTTGGAGTAAGAAACAAAATGTTGTTTCTCGTTCCAGTGCTGAAACTGAATATCGGTCCATGGAAAATGGTGTGGCTGAAATACTATGGTTGAAATCATTGTTTGATGAATTGGGTATACCTATGAGAAACCTCTAATGTTGTACTATGATAATCAGGCTGCTATTAATATAGCTCATAACCCGGTATAACATGACAGAACCAAGCACATTGAAGTCGATCGACATTTTATTAGGGAAAGGGTTGCATCTCAAGAAGTCTGTCTTCTATATATCAGCTCCAACATGCAGCTTGCTGATATTCTCACCAAGGCAGTTTCAAAGAAGAAGTTAGAAGCAGATCTATGCAAGTTGGGAATGACAAACATCTATTCCCAACTTGAGGGTGAGTGTAGAAACCACTGATGTGGTCCCCACCTCTTTCTATTGTACTCGTATGCAACTACTATGTGGTCCCCATCTCTTTCTATTGTACTCATATACAACTACTAGTTATTTAAGTGTCAGTCCACAATTAGTTGTTAGTCTTTTATTAGGACTTTAGTCTTTTATTAGGACTTTAATTGTTGTCTTTTATTAGGATTTTAATTTTGCCATGTAAGCAGTCTTATCCTTACTTCAGAATTAATATAAATAGAAAGAGGGGGGCGACAGATTAAGCATCCTCTTCTTTTTGTTGAGACACAAATAAAGGGAATACAAGTGTACAAGAAAAGGCCATGCCAGCCTTTAAGTAATGTAACTAACAGCCAACCACTAGAACAAACTAAATAACAAACTGGACAAGTGGAGAGGTTGGTATAACAGAATTGTAACAGAAGTGTATAAATAAGGAAAGGAAGCTAGGAGGGGAATTATTGATTTTGGGAATACAATCTCTCTCTCTCTCTCTCTCGTTCAGGAAGCAGGCTTCCTCGAAAAAGTCCCTGAGTTAGGCAGTTCCTAACAAGTTGGTCTCAGAGCCAAGATGCCAAGCACAAGGTCGTCTGCAATGGAGAACAGGGTCGACAACATGGAAGGAGAAATGCAAAGAATATCGGCTGACGTCAAAGAAATCAAAGAAAGCTTTGCATCCCTGCTTGAACGACTAGAACAGGCACCACCCGTGCCGAATCGGGAAGAGCGCAGTGACACCAGTCATCGAAGCGGATCAAGAACAGCAAGAATCAAGTTTCCCATCTTTGTAGGGGGAGATCCCACATCCTGGCTTCTGCGAATAGAAAGATACTTTGATTACCACGACACGCAGGGACCTAATCGTGTTCCATTAGCTTCCGCACACCTAGAAGGAGAGGCGATCGTCTAGTACCAGTGGTACCGGCGACGACACCCAAGAGCCACATGGGCGGACTTCACCGATGCCTTAACCATGCGATTTAGAGTCTCGGCTTTTGAGAACTATGATGAAAGCCTCGCTAAGCTATGACAGACCAACTCCGTCCAAGATTATCAGATGGCATTCGAAAGGTTAGCTGTGCACGTGCAAGGCTGGCCAGAAAACGCACTTGTCGGCAGTTTTGTTGGTGGACTCAGGGAAGAATTGCAGATGGAGGTAAAAGCCATGCAGCCCACCACCGTTCTTGACGCAACAGCATTAGCTCAACTACATGAAGACAAATTGAATCGAGCAAGAATGATTAATCGACCTCTGGGAGCTGTGGTCAGACCAGGTATACCGAACCCAGAACCAGGTATATTGGGTAAACCGGAGTCCAAACCAATAGGAATCACAGGCAAGGACACCAACTCTGGTTCAAGCCCCGACTCAGCCAAGAGGTTAACCTGGGCTGAGATGCAAGCCCGACAGAAAAAGGGCCTTTTTATGCATGTGGAGACAAATTTGGGTCGGGCCATCGCTGTAAGATCCCTCAAGTTTTCTTCCTGCAACCTGAAACCGAAAACGTCGAGCAATCAACAGACATTGAAGAGCCAATGGACAACCAAGAATGGGGGCAATGAACAAAGGAATACCTGGAAGTATCCCTGCAAGCCTTGACCGGTCTTGCTTCTTCTCAAACTATGAGTAATCGGACTAGTACAAGGGCGCCATGTGTCGGTTCTGATAGACAGTGGCAGCACTCCCAATTTCATTACACAAACATTGGTCAGACAACTAAGAATTCCGGTCCAACCATGTACAGCATTCCGGGTGCACGTAGCTAATGGGAGTAACCTGGTGTGCGACAGTATGTGCACAGAATTAAAAATGAAGATACAAGGACATGAGTTCGAGGTAGATCTACACCCCCTGGAAATCAGTGGAGTAGATGTAGTTCTCGGAGTCCAATGGTTGAGGCAACCAGGACCAGTGATATGTGATTGGGCCCGTCTCACCATGGATTTCCAAGTGGGCAGCTCATAGGTGCATATTCAAGGGCAGCTGTCCAAGGGTCCAGGACCCATTAGTCTTGCCACCCTAAGGAAACAGGTAGCAGACCCAGCCCACATCATTTTAATGCAGATAGACTCCCACGGGAACGGCCCCATTCTAGCCCAAGGAAGCAGATCCGAAGAAGGCCACACACAACTACAGCAGCTACTTCAGAAGTTTTCAATGATCTTCCAAGAGCCTAAGGAACTACCACCGAAACGTGCCCATGATCATTGCATTCCATTGCTGCCCGGAACTGCACCAACAAATGTAAGGCCCTATCGTTACCCCTATTTTCAGAAACTAGAGATTGAGAGGCAAGTGCAAGATATGCTTGATAGAAAAATTATACAACCCAACCAAAGCCCATTCTCCTCACCAGTATTACTTGTGAAAAAGAAGGATGGGACATGGCGGTTTTGTATAGACTATAGGGCTCTGAACAACATTACTATGAAGGATCGATTTCCCATACCGGTAATCGATGAACTACTAGATGAACTCGACAGGGCCACCATATTCTCTAAACTAGACCTGAGATCAGGATATCATCAAATTCGGGTCCATGAGGGAGACATCCACAAGACTGCCTTTCCTACACACAAAGGGCATTATGAGTTTCTGGTCATGCCGTTTGGGTTGACCAATGCGCCAGCTACATTACAAGCACTTATGAATGACATATTTCGACCCCATTTGCGCAAATTTATACTCATTTTTTGTTATGATATACTTGTATATAGCGCTACATGGGACGAACACCTAGTACATCTACAAATCACCTTGGAACTACTAAGGACTCATAAACTCTTTGCAAAGGAGTCAAAGTGCGCATTTGGACAGACGCAAGTACACTATTTAGGGCACATAGTCGAAAACGGCATTGTAGCAGCAGACCCGGAAAAGATCTCAAGCATGATAAATTGGCCCCGACCTCAAAATGTTAAGGAGTTACGGGGCTTCTTGGGTCTAACAGGGTACTACCGACGATTCATCAGAGGGTATGGACTGATTGTTGCCCCCTTGACAAGCTTACTTAAGAAGAATGGGTTCTGCTGGACTAGGGAGGCCCAACAGGCCTTCGAGACACTCAAAACAACTGTCTCGTCCCCACCGATGCTCACACTTCCAGACTTCTCAAAGGACTTCATCATTGAATGTGATGCGTCAAGCCAAGGAGTTGGTGCAGTCCTCATGCAAGAAGAAAGGCCACTAGCGTTTTTCAGCAAAGCAATGAAAGCACAAAAATGGGCCAAGTCAGTATACGAATGCAAACTGATAGCAATTGTTCTCGCAGTTCAGAGGTGGCGGCCCTACCTTCTAGGGAGGAGGTTCATCATACGAACTGACCACCAGAGCCTGAAATTTCTATTGGAGAAGTCCGTACTATCCCCAAAACAGCAACGATGGATAGCCAAATTACTCGGCTACGATTATGTCATTAAGTACAAGGCAGGGCACACTAACAAGGTGGCGGATGCACTGTCACACCAACCACAACTATTTCCATTACTTCTCACGGGCCCAACATGTTCTATCATGGGTCAGCTAAGGGAAGAAGCTGAAAGGCACCCACAACTGAGCAAGCTGCGTTCACAGGTCCAAGAGGACCCTACTAGCCACCCAGGGTACACAGTGGAGAATAACTTGTTATTGTATAAACGCCGAATGGTGATACCACAGGATTCAGCCCATATTTAGCAGCTTCTGGAAGTGTTCCACTCATCACCAGCAGGAGGACACTCAGGGATCCTGTGCACTTACAAGAGACTAGCCACCCAATTCCACTAGAAAGGCATGCGGAATTCGGTCCAAAAATTCATAGTCGAATGCGTCATTTGCCAGAAAAATAAGGCGGATACCCAGTCTCCAGCAGGACTGCTACAACCACTCCCAATTCTTACACAAGTGTGGGCAGATATATCCATGGACTTCATAACGGGGCTTCCCCTTTCCTATGGCAAGTCCATCATTCTCATAGTGGTTGATAGATTCACCAAATACTGCCATTTTCTCCCTCTTTCCCACCCCTTTACAGCCTCAATGGTGGCTGAGATTTTTACTAAGGAGGTCGCACGACTGCATGGTACCCCTAACTCTATTGTCTCAGACCGCAACCCTATTTTTATGAGTCGTTTCTGGGCAGAACTTTTTCGACTACAGGGAGTGAAACTCTTCAAATCTACCAGCTACCACCCTCAAACAGACGGGCAGACTGAGGTGGTCAACTGGAGTTTGGAAACCTATCTAAGGTGCTATGCAGGGGATAGGCCACGTCAGTGGCTCAAGTGGCTTCATTGGGCAGAATGGTGGTACAATACCACGTATCACAGTGCAGCAGGAATGACTCCCTTCCGGGCTCTATATGGACGGAACCCACCTCCCCTACTCCCATATGAGAAAGGGTCTACAGCAGTAGCAGCAGTGGAAGACCAACTCCTCCAACGAGATAGGGTGTTACAAGATCTCAAATCCCACCTCCATCGAGCCCAACAATGGATGGCAGACTCCTACAACAGAAAGCATAGGCCTGTCCAGCACCAGATTGGGGAGCAAGTCTTCCTTAAACTACAACCATACAAGCAAGTTTCAGTAGCAGGCCACAGGTGGAACAAACTGAGCCCAAGGTACTTCGGCCCATTTCGGATTGTGGAACGCATTGGGTCTATGGCATACAGGCTTGACCTCCTAGCAACATCAAAATTGCACCCTGTATTCCATGTAGTTGTTGTTAGTGTTAAGATGCTAACAGGGGCAATAACAATGTTGTGAGGATTATTTAATTGTTATTTTATAGTTGTTGTTAGTGTTAAGATGCTGTCAGTCAGTTATTTTCTTTCTTTCTTATTAGTTTGTTTCTAGGGAGTGCCGCCAGGGGCATACTTGTAATCTCCCATTCCTTTTATATTAAGTTAATATAAATAACTAAACTGGCGGCAGCCAGTAGTTGTAGGTTTTTTGTCTCTCAATCATATCTTCCTCTTCTTCTCTTTCTCTCTCTCTCTCATCTCTCTCTCTCTCTCCATGAATGATTACATGGTATCAGAGCATAATTGTGGGCTATAAAGAACCATTACTCTCATCTGAACCAAGCTCTATTCTCAGTTTCTTTTTTTTTTCTCTCTTGATCTCTTGGACGTGGAAGACAGAGAAGCCTAATCGGACTGGTTAGGTCCCTTGCGGCTGCTTTCTTTTTTGTCTCTCAATCATACCTTCCTTTTCTTCTCTTTCTCTCTCTCCATGAATGATTACATGGTATCAGAGCATAATTCTGGGCTATAAAGAACCATTACTCTCATTTGAACCAAGCTCTATTCTCAGTTTCTTTTTTTTTCTCTCTTGATCTCTTGGACGTGGAAGACAGAGAAACCTAATCGGACTGATCAGGTCACTTGCAGCTGCTTTCTTTGGGTTCTTCCTTGGTCATAACACCAAGGAAACCCTAGTAGAAGAGGGGCAATGCTGTAAAGGCTCTCTTCTCTTTGTTCAATGCTGTGAAAATTGATTTCTGGGTTTGCACCTTCGTACAGGTGTTGGACAGGGTATGTGTTCCTTGTTTTTTTTCTGTGGTCAATGGTGTGAAGGCCTTGTTTTTTGGGTTTACACCCTTGTACAGACGCTGGACTGTTAGTAAGCATGCACTGTAGTCAAACTGCTAGTAGACTGTTTTAACGACTGGTTGCTGGACTGATTACTGGGCTGTTCTGATAACCAAACTAGCACTGGGCTGATTTCAGCAGTTTTTTTTATCTTTCCAGAAGTAAAATTCTTGGGGGTTTAGCACTCTGATTGTGGCTGTGGTGTAGTTGTGTGGGATCTGGTCTGGTACACTTGTGATTCTGGTTCTTGTAGTGTAGACTCTCTTCCTCAATGGCAAACTATGATTCAGCTTCATCTGGGGTTACACCAACCCGTAGCACAGCTGGTATGGGAAGTGAAAACATGATGTTTCCCATGCCCATTACCCCTTTAAATGGTCTAAACTACCTAGAGTGGGCTAAAAGTGTAAAACTTTATGTAATGGCAAGGGGAAAAGCTTGTTACATAAATGGGAGGGTGAAAGAACCCAAGAGTGAGACAGCTGAACATGATAGGTGGGACCAAGAAAACAGTATGGTGATGTCTTGGCTCCTTGCAGCCATGGAACCTGATGTGAAGAACTTTATGTGGGCAGACATCGCTAATGAGATTTGGGAACAGGCCAAAACTACCTGTTAACAAGTGTATTATATGGACTGTACACAGGCTTAGTACCCGCAGGGGTATTTTCGTAATTCTGTAGACATATTGTTATGTACGGCCAGAATAATATAAATAGAAAGCTTCACTTGACTGAAGCTAAGTTTTGTTGAGGCCTTAACTCAGTTGCCTCTTCTTCTTCTTCCTCTTCTCCTTTTCTTCTTCTTTTCTCCTTCTTTTCTTCTTCTTCTTGGTCTCCTGCTCAACATGGTATCAGAGCAGGTCCGTCCAGGCCTAGAAAACAACTAGCTGAGATCTCTCTCCACTGCTGCAAAGGAGCTATAGTACTGATGCTTGAAGACAAGGAAGAGGAAGCTTTTCTAGTGCTGCGGTTAGTCTCCACTGCCGAGTAGGGCTCTGCTACAAGTATGCTGACTGTTCAACTTCCTAGCACAGAAAAAAGGTTCGGCTACATGTATTTTTTGCTGGTAACTGGGTTGCTTCGGCTAAGAGGACTGTAGAAATCCATCCCAGATGTTCGAAGGAAGGCTCTGACCTGAAGGGAAGTTCGAGTTCATGACTGTACTGCCTATTGCTGGTACTGAACCTTTTTTTCCCTGTTTATGGCTTCTTGCACGACTGTTAATGTCCCAGAATCTGAGTAGGGACTGTTCCCCTTCCTCCGATTGTATGTTGCCCTAGTCTGCTCTCTAAGGGGCTGTTGATGAACCCTAGAACTTGAGTGACTGTTCGGCTGCCCTGGAAAGTGGATATCAGCCGATTAGGTGTGGTGAATCACCACTTGTATTGCTGTTCCTACTGTGTTTTTTTTGGGGCTGAGAAGCTGTATCAAAGTTGTGAACTGTAGGTCATTCAGACCTGGTTACACTGCATGTGCAGTTCGTATATTGTTCTGTGGACTCCTACACAGTGTAGGTCATAAACCCTAGTACTGCAGCTGCAGTGTTTGTGCTTGGTTCTCTATGAGGCCGAAAATCAGCAAGTGTCTAGTTGTGGACTGTTGCAGCTCTGTAAGACTGTGCTTTGGTTTTGTGTATTTCTAAACTGAGAATCATGAGTAGTGAAGATTCAGCTACATCCGGAATCTCCACAATGCTGAATGGAATGAGTGGGAACAGTGACCAATCCTTCCCTATGGTTGTTGTTCCTCTTGACGGGTTAAACTACCTAGAGTGGTCAAGGGGGATCAAGCTATACATAACTGCAAGGGGAAAAGTAGGCTACATAAATGGAAGAATCAAAGAACCACCTTCTGGAAATGCAGAACATGATAGATGGGATCAAGAGAACAGTATGGTTATGTCATGGCTTTTGATCTCCATGCAACCGCAAATAAGGAAGAACTTCATGTGGGCTGAAACTGCAAATGAGATCTGGGATCAGGCAAAGTCCACATATTCCGAACTTCGACACTATGCCAAAATTTATCAACTGCAAGCAGCTTCATCTACTTGTAAACAGGGGGAGAGGAGTTTATCAGTTTATTACTCTGACCTGACAACTGTTTGAAAGGAGCTGGACCATTACCAGAATATTGAGTGGAAGTGTGAGGAAAATGCAAAATTGTATAAGAAACTTGTCTCACAGCAAAGAGTGTTTGCCTTTTTACATGGTCTCAATCCTATCTATGAACCCATCAGAGTACAAATTCTAAGTTCTAAGGATCTTCCTTCAATTCAGGAGGTCTATGCACTTGTCCAATTTGAAGAGAGCAGAAGGAACTTGATGAACAGCACCGGAGGGGATGCAATTGTGTTGGCGGCAAAGGGGGGTCCCTCTACTAGTGGTGGACCTTGTTTCAAGAGATGGGATCTCTAGAAGAAAGTAGAAGATAAGGAAAAATTGTGGTGCACTAATTGTCAAAAGCCCCGGCACACCAAAGATACTTGTTGGGATAGATACTTGTTGGGATCTCCATGGGAAACTGATGTGGGCTCAGGATTTACCCAAGAAGCAAGGCTCAGATGGTATTAGAAGACCCGGGCAGCAAGGTACCAAGAAACACCACATGGCCAATATGGTTACTCGGGAGAATCAGCCCTCCACCTCCACTGTGACTCAACCACCACAAAATTGTGGTGCACTAATTGTCAGAAGCCCCGGCACACCAAAGATACTTGTTGGGATCTCCATGGGAAACCGAAGTGGGCTCAGGATTTACCTAAGAAGCAAGGCTCAGATGGTATTAGAAGACCCGGGCAGCAAGGTACCAAGAAACACCACATGGCCAATATGGTTACTCGGGAGAATCAGCCCTCCACCTCCACTGTGACTCAACCACCACATGGCCAACATAACTACTCTGGATCCAACCCAAGGGAGGATATTGTCAACTCCTTCTGTGACCATTTGGAGCTTTATGGTAGAACAGTTCGCCAGATGGATGCTCCTCCCACCACCTCTTTTGCATCCACATCAGGTAATCCTGCCACAGCTTTCCATGTTGCTTCTCACGACCTTGACTCTCCATGGATCATTGATTCTGGAGCGTCAAAACACATGACTGGTATGTCCTCTTTCTTCCAAACTTATCACCCTCTTTCCGGAAGAGATAACGTGAGACTAGCTGATGGATCATACTCTCCCATAGCTGGTCAAGGAACTCTCTCTCTTCCCCTTGGCCTTACTCTTTCTAATGTTCTTCATGTTCCAAAATTTCCTATGAATTTGTTTTCAGTCAGAGTGTTACAAATTCTTTAAACTGTTCCGTGACTTTTTTCCCTTCCTACTGTGTGATTCAAGATCTGGCCTCGGGGAGGATGATTGGTAGGGGTCGTATGGTTGATGGACTCTATATGCTGGAGAATACGGCTGGCCTTCTTGTTACAGAGTCTATGAGTCAGTTCAGAAAGAGTAAAATGTATTTATGGCATTGTCGTTTGGGTCACTTGTCTTTTGAGTCATTGAAAGTTGTTTTCCCATAACTGTGTAAGTCCGTGTCTGTTTCCAATTTTTCTTGTCAAATGTGTCAGTTAAGCAAGCATTGTAGAACTCAATTTCCTCAAAGAAATAGTAAATCTGAGTTTCCTTTTCACATTGTGCATTTGGATGTGCGGGGCCCTGTTACTTTACCTTCTGAGAGTGGCTACAAGTACTTTATTACCTTCATTGACGATTATTCCAGATACACTTGGGTATATCCAATGCGAACCCGTGAGGAAGTACCAAAAATTATCCAAGATTTTCAGCGGATGGTCTTCACCCAATTTCATACCAAAATTCAAATATTTAAATCAGACAATGCAAAAGAATTTTTTCATAGTGACCTCACGGAGTTCTTTGCTTCACATGGCTCACTTCACCAGAGCTCTTATGCCCGCACGCCACAACAAAATGGTGTGGCTGAACGGAAGAACCGTCACCTTCTTGAAGTGGCATGGGGTTTACTACTCCACATGAATGTTCCCAAATGTTTTTGGCTTGAGGCCGTCCTTTGTTCTAATTACCTCATTAACCGAATGCCCTCTCGTTGGTTAGAGTACAAAGCTCCACATCAGCTTCTCATTCCTAAGGCCCCTCTTCTTTCTATTCCTCCTCGTGTTTTTGGTTGTCGGTGCTTTGTCCAAAACCTATCCCCCACCCGGGGAAAATTGGACTCTCGTGCTATCCCGTGAATATTTCTTGGCTACTCATTCTCTCAGAAAGGGTATCGTTGCTTTGATCATGTTTCACGGAAATTCTATGTCTCCATGGATGTTACCTTCTTTGAGAATGAGCCCTTCTTTCCTGTTTCTCCTCAGGGGGAGTGTAGGTATGAGGAGAAACTGGTTCAACTTCCTCCTCTCCCTACTCCTTCTCCTTCTCCCCTTTCTCCCTCTGATCCTCCACCTTTCCGTGTTTTTTCTCGTCATCGTAAAGGCCAATCAGGTTCAAGAGCTGAGGAGAATCCAGAAGCCGTACCTCAAATGCCATCAAATTCCTTGGGGGAAGATCATACTCACTCAGGTAACTTGACTCCTAACCTCCCTGTTGCTAATGATCTTGACCTTCCCATTGCCCACAGAAAAGGGGTTAGGTCGTGCACCACCAAACACCCCATTTCCAACTTTGTTTCCTATGAGAACATCTCACCTTCATTTCGTGCTTTTCTTACCCCCATTGACAGTATCCCTATTCCCAAGAATGTGGCAGAAGCTCTCTTAGTTCCAGAATGGATGAAGGCCATGAAGGAAGAGATTGATGCTCTTCATAAGAATGGCACACGAGAACTTGTTGATCTCCCTAAGGGAAAGGATCCAGTTGGATGTAAATGGGTGTTCACTGTTAAGCATGGGGCTGATGGAACCGTGGAGAGGTATAAAGCTCGTTTAGTGGCAAAGGGTTTCACTCAAGTATATGGGGTTGATTATGCAGAAACCTTTGCTCCTGTTGCCAAAATGAACTCTATTAGAGTCATTTTCTCTCTTGCTATCAATCTGAATTGGGATCTACATCAGCTCGACATCAAGAATGCCTTCTTGAATGGTGACCTTGAAGAGGAAGTTTATATGGTTCAACCCCCCGGTTTTTTGGCTCAAGGAAGTGAACAAAAGGTGTGTAAGTTGAAGAAGTCTTTTATGGGCTGAAGCAATCACCAAGAGCTTGGTTCAGCAGATTTCATACTGCAGTTCAGGAGAGAGGATACAAGCAATGTCAGTCAGATCACACACTGTTTGTAAAAAGAGTAGAAGGTAAAATGGCTGCCCTAATAGTATACGTGAATGACATAATTGTTACTGGTGACTGGAAGGATGAAATTCAAAGTTTGAAGGGCTTCCTTGCCACTCAGTTCGAGGTGAAAGATCTAGGACCCGCCAAATACTTCCTTGGGATTGAGGTTGCCCGATCAAAAAGGGGTATCTTCATCTCCCAAAGGAAATATGTCCTAGATTTGCTCAAGGACACGGGAAAGATTGGAGTTAAACCAACTAACTCTCCCATTGATCCCAACCATAAGCTAAGTGACAGTCAAGGTGAACCACTTAAGGATGTGAAGCAATTTCAAAGGCTTGTAGGGAGATTGTTGTACCTCTCTATGACTCGTCCAGACATAGCATATGTTGTTGGTGTCCTCAGTCAGTTCATGCATGCACCTAGGTCCACCCATCTTGAAGCAGTGGAGAGAGTACTACGATATCTTAAGAAGTTCCCGGGTGCTGGTTTATTATCCAGAAACATGGACACTTGAGGGTTGAAATTTACTCAGATGCGAATTGGGCTGGATCTCAAAGTGACAGAAGGTCTACTAGTGGTTACTGCACCTTTGTAGGAGGGAACCTTGTCACTTGGAGGAGTAAGAAGCAAACCATGGTAGCTAGATCCAGTGCTGAAGCTGAGTACCGTGCAATGGCACACGGAGTAGCCGAAGGTATGTGGATAAAGAATCTATTGGGAGAGTTGGGTTTTCCAGTTGGTAAACCCATGACTCTATTCTGTGACATGACAACAAGGCAGCTATCAATATCACTGCCAACCCGGTACTACATGATAGAACAAAGCACATTGAAGTTGACAAGCATTTTATCAGAGAGAAAATCATCACAGGTGAAGTATGCACTCCAGATATCATTGCACACTACCAAGGAGCTTTTGTGAATGGAAGACAAATTACTGATCAAATTTTAATTGCTAATGAGAGTGTGGAGAACTTTAAGAGGGATAAGAAGAAGGGAGTGGTCTGTAAGTTGGACTTGGAAAAGGCTTATGACTTGACTGGGAATTTTTGAGGAAAGTTTTGACTAAATTTGGGTTCGGGGATAGGTGGTGTAAGTGGATTATGGGTTGTGTCCGGAATTGTCATTACTCAGTGCTAGTGAATGGGACAGTGGTAGATTTCTTTCCAGCCAGTAGGGGTATAAAACAAGGAGACCCCCTTTCTCCTTTCTTGTTCATTCTAATTGCGGAGGTTTTGGGGAAACTGATTCACAGAGCAGATTCTAGGGGGCTTATTAGAGGCTGGAGAGTTAGGAGGGTGGAAACCCCCCTTACTCACTTGTAGTTTGCTGACGACACGATTCTGTTTTGTGAAGGCGGTAATGTGAGCTTTATCAGGAATTTGAAGTCGGTGATACAACTGTTTGAGCAAATATCCAACTTGAAGGTTAACCTTGGGAAAAGTTGTGTTGTGGGGTGAATTTGGAGGAGGGAGAGATCAGGGAGAGTGCTGAAGTGCTGGGGTGTGAAGTCTCAAGGTGACCTTTGAACTACTTAGGGTTGCATTTACGTGATAATCCTATGAGAGAGCTTTTGGAACCCGGTGGTGGAAAGGTTTGAAAAAAGACTGGTGTCATGGAAAAAGAACTACCTCTCTCTAGGTGGGAGAATTACTCTTATTAAGGCCACGCTTGCTAATTTACCTATCTTTTTCCTGTCGGTGTTTAAAATCCCAGTGAAGGTTGCTAATAGATTGGAGAAGTTAATGAGAGATTTCCTGTGGGAACCGAGAGAGGAAAAGAGGGATCATAGAATTAGCTGGGAGATAGTTTGTAGGAGTAAGACATGTGGTGGTTTGGGGCTTGGGAATATTAGGAGAAGGAATATGACTCTGTTGGGAAAGTGGTTGTGAAGATTCCCCTTGGAGAAGAAGAAGCTATGGGCTAGAATAGTGGCAAGTATTCATGGGCTGGAGCATAATGGATGGGACGCTGGAATCAGAGCTAGGACCACAAGCAATTCTCCTTGGAAAGCCATTCATGACCTGCTACCAGTTTTCTCCCCTAATATCAGGTATGATTTGAATTCCGGTAACTCCATAAAATTCTGGGAACAAACTTGGGTGGGGAGTGCCCCTCTAAAGGATCAGTTTCCTTCTTTGTTTGCTCTTTCTGATCTGAAAAATGAGCCAATCTCGTCTTTTACCACCCCGTCCTCTTCCACTTCTGGGATTGGGTGGAACTTGGGTCTAAGAAGGGATTTGAGGGACTCAGACTTTGACAATATTTTGAGCCTTATTGCAATTCTTGATAACGTTGTCTTAGACCCCACTAGGGTGGATTCTAGAATTTGGACACCTTCTCCCAACGGCATTTTTTCTTGTGCTTCTTTCTTCAGTCTTAAGTCAGTCCACCAGTCCTACCTTCCCTCCTTTTCCTGTTGATAAGGTTTGGTGCAGAGCAATACCTCCTAGGGTTGGTAGTTTCTGTTGGGAAGCCTATCTGGAAAGAATCAACACTAGTGATCTACTCCAAAAGAAGAGACCCAATACTTGTTTGTCACCTCAGTGGTGTGTTCTTTGTAAAGCGGATGGGGAGACTGGTTTTCACCTACTGGTGTCTTGCCATTTTGCGAGGTCAATTTGGGAATGGGCTTTGTCCCTATTTGGATGTAGTTGGAATTCCCCATCAGACTTGCAAGGCCTTTTTTCCCCTTCTCTTTTCAGGTGGCGGATAAAAAGGGGAAGGACAATGTGGAGAGGACTAAGGGCTGCAGTATGTTGGACACTTTGGGAAGAAAGAAACTCCAGGATATTCTCAAAAGCTCAAAGAGGAGCAGAAGATCTGAGGGCTATCATTCATATTAGAACGGTACAGTGGCTGAAATCTTTGGAGCTTTTCACAGATTACACTGTGGATGACATGTTGGGGAAGTGGGGGGAAATTGCAAATTGCACACAGACTAAGTCAGTAATGAGTATGGCTTGGACCCCTCCACCTAGTGGATTCGTGAAACTAAACTTTGATGGGTGTAGCAGAGGAAATCCAGGACAATCGGGGATTGGGGGTGTTTTTAGGGATGAAAATGGGGTCATTTCTGCTATGTTCTCAAGCCCAATTGGAGTGGGTGACTCCCTTAGAGCTGAGATCTTTGCAGTTATGGAAGGAGTACAGAAAGCTAAGGAGTTGAACATCAGGAAACTCTTAATTGAAGGGGATTCAGAGGTGGTGATAAGGTGGCTGATTAAAGATTACAATGGCTTATGGAAGTACAATAATGAGAGGAAGAAATTCAAGTGGCTGGTGCGGGAGATGGAAGTTAAGACACTTTGGGTTAAAAGATCAGCTAATTCCCTAGCTAACGGTTTAGCTAAACAAGGGGCAGAAAGGGATTCACTTTTTTGGGCTAAGCTGTAACTATAGTGTGTTTTCTTTCTTTTTTTCTTTTTTTGAGGTTCTTCGTTGCTCTTGGAAGATAAGTGTGTTTGTCTTCCTATTGTAAATCTTCTTTTGATGAGTTAATGAAAGTGTTACTGATCAAAAAAAAAATTTAGAAAATAATAAAAAGAAACTAGTAATGTAAACTCCAAAATAAATTTTAGTTTAGTAATGTCTATTTTGTTATTATAATCTCAAAAAGTTAAGAATATAAAAGTATTTCATAGCCCCATGCATAAATTAGCTTGGCAATTAAGGGATTTGACCCTCCATGGGTGCCTAACAGCAGAACAGTCAGCCAGGTCATTACTTCAAATCTAAACCCTTCATAATGCCCATAATTTTTGGAAGACATATATGCACATGGAGATCATCAATGCATAATCTCTTCTCTTAGCCGATTGGTGTGTGTGTGTGTGTGTAGCTTTCCAGCCAAGGAGGGACATATTTTTGCACATCTTCCTTTTTCCTTTCTCCACATACAGAAGGTCATCTATTATGAGTACTCATCATCATTGTCATCATCTAATCCTAGTGAGAACTATATGGGGTTGGCTACATGAATCCTGTTTTGCCATTCCTTTCTTTTCAGTGATACCACTGAAAGGCACAAACTGACATTATTTAACAACACTAAACTGTAGGTTATCCAATCTTCAAATGGTAAATTGGGAAGACAATCCAAAAATTACTAATACAAAAATGTCTCCACATCCCTTGATGCATTTATCCATAATGAAATAGAGCCATTTTTTTATGGAAAAACTATTACTGAATAACCCATGAGAATCCTCCCGAGTCCAATTCATCATCATCTAAGCTTTGTCCCAACTATATGGGGCCAGCTACATGAATCCTGTTTTGCCATTCCATTCTGTTTGAAGTGCCACATCCAATCCTCCTGAGTCCATTTATTTGCTAAAAATTCAGACAACAAAAACAATTGTGAACTTTTTTACTTTTGATACAATGAATGAAAAATATGGTAGAGTTCTCAAGAGTCGCTCATTGAAACCATGCTCATCACTATATAACACTCTGTAACCCAATACCCATAACTCCAATCTCACTTTCAAGTTCTCATTAACCATCTGTGAACTAGGGACTAAACCATTCCGATTTCGATTCCAACTATGAACCAAACGGACCCTAATATTGCATACTTCCAGCTTTTAGACTAATCTCTCTGTTATAGGACATAACATAAAAAGAAAAATTACTGATATTGGAGCAAAGAATGTTACGCAGCAGTAAACTACCATATTCAGAAGCATGAAGACCTGGAATATGAGGGAGAGATGGCCAATCTGCATACTCATTATCATTGATGCAGAAACATCTACAATACAGTGCACCACGAACTGCAAGATGCCACAAGGATCGCTTATTCAATTTTTCCATCATCTTGTGGTAGATGTAAAGCAGAAAGCGAACATCATCAGCAGCTGCACGGACCATCAATTCAGACAATGGCCTGTATGTCCAAAATTCAGGATCCTGAAAATGTATACAAGGAGATGTATCAATCCCAAGCAAGCAAGAAGATGTAGCGAACAACATCATAAATGCACCAATTGTATAACCAGTATCCACAAAATTCGGCATCCAGCTACAAGGAAACAAATCAGGTAAAAAATTGGAACAGGATAAAAATGTAAACATGATTGAACTGCTAAGCTTAATATTTCTGCAAATACACTCCATGTGATTCTTAATTTCTTGCCTTTTGTACTACATTTTGAAACAAATTAAGAATATCTGATCTGGTTCTTCTGGCTTTAAACAATATATAGGTAATTAGATATTAGTTCAGTTCTTCAGCCTGAACTTCAGAAACAGGTTTTAGAAATCAGGACTAGAATAAGTAGCCCTTCCACTTAAAAAAAAAAAAAAACAATGGTGGGTCGTTGGTACATTATAATAATGAGATAAAAAATAGGTTTGTTTATGTTTTTGACTTCCACTAAACAAACAAAGAGAAGGTGCAGGAGGTTTTGATCAACCCAACCACAGTTAGGGTGGGGGCACAAATGCACAATGGGTGAAAACAAGATAGATATCAGGGATTTCAACATGGATGACATCATTAAGGGATGTTTCAATATGTTATCATCTTTACAATAACTACAGCTTTTGAATCTTGGTCTCATCCTTCCATGGCATTAAATTCAATTTCGATGGTCTCTGCATACTCCCTGGAAGATCAAGGATAGAAAGAGCTTTCACAAATCATGATGAAGAAATACAAATCATCTATAAATTTGTATCTATCAATCTATTACACAATTCCTTTTTCCTAATTTATTTGTTGCTTGGCTGAACATTTGATCATTCCTTTATCCTTGAAGTCCAACCAGGGTTGCACATGGATTTTGCATGGTACCTTCTTCCATATCGTGTTTGTTTGGCTGAATTTTTATCCCATCTTTTTTTTCCCCGTGACCTTGCTCCCAACATACCTTGAAATTGCTGAATTTTTGCTAATCGCACTCTACCTGCTAACAATGTTGCTGGGGCATGCAGAACAGCTAATAGATAAACAATCTTCTACTGCAATGACTCATCATTACAACCAAGCAGTCTTGCACATGATACGACCAAATCCCTCTCCACATGGTAAAAATCAAGCTGGTTAGAGAATCTTAATTTTTCACTATATCAGTTCTATCATTGCAATCCACAACCTGTCTTATATATAAGGAATTGAATAAAATCAGTTCCCCTGAATGTGTTAAAAGACTGGAAGCTATTTACAGCATCCTGATTTGGAAACAAGGAAAAAAGCTATACAATTATGAGGCAGAAACAGGGAAAAAAGGTAGAGAAACAAAAAAAATAAAAAAAAACAAAGACAAAAACACAATCATGGGTCAACAATTATAACCTCGACCTCAACACCAGGTTCAATGGTAATGGAGGTGATTTGTTTCACCACTTCAGAGGAACTAGCAAGGTCAATCACCCATTTGTGTACACAGCTCAAATCTATCCCATGTGTTTGTACCCTCACCATAGGGGACTTATACTTGGTAGGGAAGCGAAAGGATGAGAGTTCATGGAACCTAATCACTTTGAAATCAGATCCTTTAGTCAAAGGACTCTAGAATTTTGGGTTGCAACTTGGGCAGCTGGGTTTGGTTTAAGGTCAACCCAGGCCCAACGCTAAGACTTGGGCCTAAGGTCCGAGCTCAAGGTCAAACCCAATCTTTCCAACCCAAGCCCAGCCCAAACAAAAAACCGACACACTTGGGTTGGGCTCAGTCCCAGGCTAGGGGCAGGCTTGGTTAGCCAGTCAGGTTCAAATGGCCTATTAGGCCCAATGCATTAAAAAATGCCCTAAACCTATTTGCACCAATAATTAATACCATTAAATAGAAAATTTGTATATTTTGAATTTACGCAAGCATGCATGCATGTGCATATGTATGCATAGTTGGGTCCAGGTCCAGCCCCAGGACCAAAAATCCAAGCAAAGCCCATGTAAAATTTTAGGCTGGATCAGTTTGGGCTCAGGTTGGGCCAGCCCGATTTGCACCCCTACTAGAATTTGCCACTTGAATGGAACAATACTTTCTTGTAAGAAGTTTTTCTTGGTGATAGTCCTTTGAGTTTTACTTTTAGAAACCATTAGCACCAAAAACAATCAATTTTCTCTAAATGACAGTGGGAACAGAAAAGGAGGAACATTGCCCCACCCAAAAAAGTCCTCATGAAGGATAGATATATAAACTCATTTATCAGGAAGCAGCTAAAGCAATTTAGAACAACTTTGAAAATCTAGCTTTTATTTGAGATTCTTGAGCAAGCTGAGGGAAGTCTTTCAGCAAAAATGGATGCATTTTACACAACTGAACTCCATATGCAATATTTGAAAGCATCTAGGAACTGCCAAATTTCTTTCTTTTTTTTTGAAATAAGAGTTAACTGATTGTATTAATAAAAAAAAAGGTACATGAGGAGATGTACATACTACAGAACAACCAGAAAAAGGAAATTACAGAGGCAGATTTCGTTCACTCTACAGAATTTCCCTAAAGGTACCCGATTCAGCTAAACCATCAGCTGTAGTATTTAGTTCTCTGGGAATCCAGATTAAATTTACAGTCATGGTGTTCAAAATGTCTCTGGCCTCGGCCAAGTAATGAGCTAGTCTTCAATGGCCTCCCTCCCCCCCAACCATCTTATTGTGTTTGCAGAGTCTCCTTTTAGAGATAGAACAGACCAGCCCTTCTCTTTAGCAATTCGAAGACCTGTGAGTGAAGCCAGGATTTCTGTTTTTGATGAATCAGCAACCCCGTTTGGGCCACGCAATGCTTTCCTCCCTTCCTCTAAAAACTCCACCAATGACCAATCCCAGAAACTCCAGGGTTTCCCAAAGCACTGCCATCAAAATTTAAAGTCAGATCTGATACCAACCTTGCAGGAAAAGCAATTGACCTGCTAGAAGGTCCTGGTGAGGAGAACAGAATTTACCCCAAACTTCTTCGCAAATCATTCAGAGATAAGCCTTTGAACTCTGCAGAAATAGAGGCCCATAGATTGCCCAAGAAAGTAATGTGGGAGAGTAAATATTTGAAAAATCTGGTTGTGTTTTCAAAGAGGTGATTATTTCTGTCTTCCCAAACGCACCATAAAGTGCCCAAGCAGTGTTAAGGAACTGCCAAATTTCTATCAGCAAATTACCATGTGGAGGCCATTTTGTTATTGGCCCACGAATAGGATCTCGTCACGGGTCGGTCCACGGGGAAAACCTCATGTTTTCCCTTGTTCCTCCCTTTTCTTGATGAACCTATCTTGGTGCCCTAATGG
Source organism: Nelumbo nucifera (assembly GCF_055504915.1). Taxonomy (NCBI): domain Eukaryota; kingdom Viridiplantae; phylum Streptophyta; class Magnoliopsida; order Proteales; family Nelumbonaceae; genus Nelumbo; species Nelumbo nucifera. The sequence continues at coordinate 5,862,119 of NC_142654.1, read as the reverse complement.
TGATTTGTCCAAAAGATCACCTAACTCTCCTTTACTCTCTTTCTTGACTGAATATTCGATATCCTCATTCAATAATGGTGTCTCCTTAAATAGGAGATTACAAGAGTCCTAATCTTAGGGAGTCTCCTTGCTGAATAGGGAGACTTCCAATTCTATCTTGCTAAGGATAAGATAAGCTAATCCTAATCTGATAATAAGATAAACTAATCCTAATCTGATAACAAGATAAACTAATCCTAATCCGATAACAAGATAAACTAATCCTAATCTGATAATAAGATAAACTAATCCTAATCTGATAACTTACTAACAAGATAAGATAAGAGCAATAGAATAAGATAAGAACAAGCAAGATGATCTAATCTAATCTGGCGGTGGGTCAAGTTCCTGTTGCTGCCGGCAGCGATGGTACGTCTTTCCGAGAAATGCGTCCATAACACATTTGATAACAGATAAAGTGCCCGAAATGATTGATGCATTACTTTGTCTTTTAGCAGATAAAATAATTAAATAATAAACTATTTGAAAATAATGTAGTCGGCCAAACTTCAGCTTCAGCCATTAGGAGTTCACAACCTCCTTAATAACTTATCACCTAAAAGACAAAGAATAAGTTATTCAGTCATCTGTTATCAAACGCCCCCTTGCTCTCTAATGAAGTAGGGATTCGTTATTTTCTTGCAATACTACCAAGAGGCTAGCTCCTTTCAAGATTTAGAGGAAACTATGCATTGTTGTTGTACTGCTTTTTCCTCTTAATAAATATTCATGTCATCATCAAATAAATAAAAAATAGAACTAAAATTCTACAGGCTTTCAGACACAAGAACCAAATATAAGAGTTTTATCGTGCAAGGGAATTCTGGTAAAGTGTTTGCCTAGCCTTCTGAAAAAAATAAAGGATCTTTGAGAATTTCGTCAGAACTCAACATGTTACACATTTTTATTCATTCAACAAACATACCATTTTCCTTGTGCTCAAACCTTTGGAGGGCCATGCCTAGGTAATGCAGCTCAATTTTGATGGGTGCACACTTTAGAGCATGGTTTTCAAAACGTCATTGATCTGGGAGGTTGAAATGTTCAACCCGGGAACTAATCACCTAAGTGGTTCTATTTTGCACCTCACCCAGAATTTTCCAATTGACTCGGTAATCAAACCACTTACCCAGACGGTTGAACTACTAAAACGCTCGACTCGGACTGATTTCCAGGTCATTTTTATCTTTTAAATTAAAAATAAAATATATCACAGGATGATTGATTTTAACCAGACAATCAAACTATTCAACCCGGAAATTGGTGGCCAAAGTGGTTCTATTTTAGGGTCGGGTTTTTTTTTATAGGAAACGGTAACTTTCATTAGATAATTAAAAAGATTACAGGCTTACCACCCACAAAAAGGATGGAAAAAGAAAATCAAAAACTTACAAACAGGCCCAAAACAAAGCATCCCTAGTAACTCCTTGCTTAGCTAAAGTGTTGGCCATTCCATTTGTTGACCTTCTTACCCAATTAAAGTGCACCCCAATCTCCCTTGCTAAGCTATTAATCTCTCTTAGAGGTTGTCTAAGAGGCCACACTCCCAGGTTTCCAGTTTGCATCCACCCTATTACCAACTTGGAGTCTCCTTCCACTTCTAATTGCTGCATGCCCCATTGTTTCGCCAATTTCAAACCTTGAAGTAAAGCCATTACTTCTGCCCTTAATGAATCTCCCACCCCAATTGGGCCCGAGTAAAGGGCCAAGACTTTTCCTTCCTCATTTCAGTACACACCCCCAACTCCCGACGGACCTGGATTATCCAAGGAGCTTCCATCAAAGTTTGGCTTCATGAACTGAGGCGGTGGTACCCAACAATCTTGTACCACAAGGGAGGAAGGCGAGGATAATAGCTATAACACTCCAATTTCTAATTAAGTCCATTGAGGAGAAATCCTTGAAGAGATGATGTACTTTCAGCCAGTGCATAACCTTGATGGTGACAACCTCCACAAGTGCTTCCTTGGATTTTTCTTTCCCTAGGAAGATCCTATTGTTTCTCTCTTCCCAAATTGACCATAGGATGGCAGCTCTTGTTATTCTCCACATTACCCTGCCCCTTTTCCTTGGTTGTCGGAAGAAGCTAGAGTCAAAAAGGTTCAGCACACCGAGGGGGGGTTCCATCTGTAACCAAACAAAGAAGAGAACCAATTCCACAAATAATAAGCAAAAGGACAAGAAATCAAAAGATGAGTCACTGTCTCACCATTTCTTAAGCAAAGGTAACAGACATGTGGGGAAAGGCTGCAGTCTGGCCTTTTTCTTTGAAGTACATCCATAGTATTGATCTTTTGAAGAGCCACTTCCCAGCAAAAAGCCCTAACTTTTGGCGGCACAGAATTTTTATAGGGTCGGTTTTTAAAAACCTTGTTTTGGAATGTAGGGCCTTCAGGTGTATTGTAGGCATTCTGAGAAAATCTAAGGTTGAGATTATTGCAGTTCATTCGTATGCCATTGGCCCATTGCATTAGGAATTTCAATTAGCACCAAGATTTGATTTGACTTTTAGGTTTTCAGGTTAATGTTCTTCATGGCTGAATAAATGAAAACAGGATTTACTTACAGATTGTTATTGACCAGGTGCAACTTGTGAGATGCTTCTAATGGCCCATGACCACTATATGATCATATCAGAGAAGTTGGTTTTATGTTGACTGTACATTTTGCTCAGATCATATATAAAATCAGCTAGCTCAACAGCTGAAATAAGGGTGTGGTTGGAAAGAGTGATCTGTATTTGACAAATGCTCATCCAAGTTAAAGCTTTATCTTGTAGTGTGTGTGTGTGTTCATTATTTTCTATCAATAACAACAACCAAAAGTGTTATTAATGTACTGATGTTTATTTGCTGCATACAGACATACAATAGACATAGTGAGAAGAGAGAGTGGAGAGAGGAGAAAAGAAACGAATTACAGGAGTTGGTCTCTCTCCAGTTTGCTGATATTTATAGATTTCTAATCTCATAGTAAAACAATTGTTCTGTCCCTAATGTGGGACAGAACTTAAAACATAACTTAAAATAAAGTGACACAAATGCCCCTATTCTACATGCCTATACTTTTAACAATTAACAATATAACTGTTAAGAAAACCATAATGTTTGTTGGTTCTTGTTAGCTGGTTTGCCTCTGTTGAGATTTTTCTTGTGGCTCATTGTCTTGCTTGGTGGGAAAAACAATTTGTACCTTCAACTTCTCTTTCTTTCATATATTGCCAGATCATTGATCAGTGGGAAGTATAAACCACCCACTCGACTGAGCAACATTTATATACTTGGTTGGCACAGTAGGCAAGTCATCCATGAGATACCCATATTATATGAATTACCTATAACATGGATAATGATATTCACGTTATAACAGAATGAGTTGCCATAGTGCAGTTACACTCAAAACAACAGAAGGAGACTTAAAGCTCACCTGTCTAAGAAGGACACGAACTTCTTGCTTTTCAATATATGATATACCTGCAACACATCGCCCAAGTGAAAACCGATGCAATAATACATAATAAGAGTCATGGGGAATCAAAAGAGATGTAGGAATGGATACAATCTTTGTCAAGTATTATTGATTGAAAAAGCATCGATGACACAATAAAATAAAATGATATAGAGCAGCACTTCACGAATTGTGAAATACTGTTTCAAGGGCATCCAACTAAGTTTTGTGAAGAGAGAGCTCCACAACATCACTCTACTTAAGAACTTGTAAAAAAGGGAAAGCTACTGCCTGAATGGATACAGTGACCTGGTTAACTTCTATTTTGTTCTTTTTACTTTTTGAAAATTTTAATTGGTTGGTCCTCATGAGGCAGGGGTATTCATTCACCATTCCTTGATCTTCTCTTGGAGGCTGGGAGCTTCAAAGAGCATCACATATCCCACCAGAAAGAGCTCGACTTCCTTTTTACACCACCAGTTTACCGGAGAATGGTTATATGATCTGATGTAGGTCTCATTAGAGCAACTTGAGTGATGTCAGAGATGGATATCCCCCCAACTGCTACTGATCAAGAAATGGTGCAGCTTGGACAGAGATGGAGATTCTCACCATCGCAGTCCACTTTCCCACATCTTGCCACCTATTGCCTACTCATGCTTTACCACATCTTGCAACTCGTCAATCTCAACATATCCTTGTGCCAGCTAGATTTATTTTGTTGACATATTGTTTCTTGACTTGATCAAAATTTCTTCAACTTGATTGAAACCTATGGTTGCAAGATCTTTCAAAGGTACTTCCAACTTCATCCACCAGCTTATGTCAATTATAATAGTCCCCTCAATTACACCTTCCTACAGACCTAATTGAAAAAATAAAATGGTTGGTTAGAGTGCCCTTGGCTATCAATCTTAACTACTTCCTAATTTGTAATTTCATTTTTACTAAATTGCAGGTGGTATGCTCTATCTTGGTCTATGCTCATCTTACCTCAATTTGCTCAAGTGAATACTTCAGATTTAGGATCTAATTTCTGGCATGATATTGATATTCAAGAATGTAATCTTGAAAATGTTCTGTAATTGGTCTTTGGTGTCCTCTCAACACCAGACTGTTTGTAATGATGTTTTATTTTAATGAAAAAGATTTTCTGTTATTATCAAAAAAAGACTATCTTGGTCTGGCCTATTCTGAAATATTTACATTTTATCCTAATCTCACATGCTTTGAATAAGTCGCAAGCCAGAACAGTAAGAAAGAAATCAATAATGCCACCTTGAACCAAAAGAATAGGAGATTCAGGACTTTCAACATAGACCCCTCACCCCTAGCATATTCTGTTTTCCATTTCCTCAATGAAGTAGAACAGCCTTCAGTTTCAAGGATGTACATTAAATATTCCACCAACTGAACAATATGTGGATGGTGAGTCCAATTTAGGCCACCCTTGCATAAGAGACTCTCCTGTTGACCTTGTATTCACTTCCCTGGTTCATGCCAGACATATGCAGTTATATGTTCACTCCCCTCTTTGTTTTAGGGCCTGTTCATTTGCTCTTAAGTCTGACATCTGAAAGTGCAATAATTACATTAAGAGGTATATTGGTATTGGTGAATTTTTCTTTCCTCTGAACTCTAAATGTAGAGATTGTTGTTCTGAATTCTGAATTCTGAAAATTATCAAATATCCATTTTGACCCCATATATGAGAGTTTTTGTTTGTCTTTTTTGGGGGGTTATCATTGGAAAACAAAAAGTTGTATGATTGCACTTTAAGAGATATGAGATAAGAGGAAACAAACAACCATTTTTCTCTTAAAGTTAAAAGATTCCTCTTAAGAGATAAGAGTTAAGAGGAAACGAACAGGCCCTTAGTGCCCAGAAAGGAGATGTGGCAACTGGAAAGGGTTTCTTGCTTGAAGCTTGATCTACCAGTACAAGATCTCAAACGTTTTTCTTAGTCAGTTGTGTCACAACCAACAAGGAAAGCATATCTAGAATATGAAACTAACAGAGTTCTGTACAAAATAATAATGATATCATATCAAAACATGGTAAACCATCATATTAAAAAGATAATATAATTTTATGGGATGGAGGTGGTGGCAGAAGGGAGAACTTGGTTAATTGGAGGATGATTTCTATGCCCAAAGAGGAGGGTGATCTGGGCCACAATCACCTCATGAAAAGAATTTGACTCTTCTTAGCAAATGTCTCTGGCATTTTCCTTCAGAACATGACAAGCTTGAGGCTTCAGTCATCTGAAGCAAATAAGGTAGGAACATCAATGATTGGGACAGCAACCTATCTTTTAACAGATTCACCTCACTTCACCCTTGGAAAGGTATTTATTGTAGACTTTTTCGTAGTGTCGAGAATAGAGATACATTGGTCTCTTTGGTTCTCTCTAGAGGAGATCAATGTGTGTCTTCTAATTTTCAGTTCCATAGAGTTCCCATTGATGTCGAATCTAATAAGGTTTCTTCCCTTTTGAATTCTCTAAATGATGTTCACCTTTCCCCTTCCCTCCCCGACAAAAGAGTTTGGTCCCTTACTTCTAATGGAATTTTCTCAACCAAATCCTTTTTCCTTAGTCTTGTTGCTGGCTCTAGGACCTTTTCTCTCCCAGTTAAAGGATGTGGCCTTCCTCAGCCCCCCCCTCCCTCTCTTTTTTTATCATGTTTGAATGAAAGTTTCCATTTTTCAAAAAAAAAATCAAAATTTCGAACACAGCATTACAAGTTTTTAATAGAGAAATTGCATGTCAAAAAATTATTTGCAACTAAAGAATATTATATTTTTTGTTTTTTTTTTTGTTTTTGCAAATAAAACATTAGAGGGAGAGTAAAGAAAGAAAGCCACAGAAAATAAACCAAGGGGCAGATCCCCTGTTTCATTTAATGAGTCAGGGAGAAGATGATGATGATGATGTTAAATGCAAAGTTCTATTATGTCCTTGAAATGGATATAATCCATCCATCCCATTAATAACAGATATGAACACTGAGCCAAAATCTACCAGATAATGCTAAATGCAAAGTTTCCAGTTTCAAAAAAAAAATGCAAACTTTCCAGTTACACCGGAAAGAAAAAAATCAAATTCAACAATTCTAAAAGGTAAACATAAAAATAAGTATAAGAAAAGGGTGAGAATATCAGGCAATACTATTTTTCTGTATAAAAAATAACAAAGAAGTGGCCATTTGCTATATAACAAATAACAAAGAAGTGACCATAGGGATGATGTATTACCACAATAGTGTGGATCTGCTAGGAGGCCAACAAAAGATATATAATCATCCAATGATCTTGTCCTTCCTTCTTGCTCCTCTATCAGGGAATATGCTATCTGCATGACAAAGACCACTGGAAATATCAAACTTCAAAAGAAAATCTCTATTTCATTTATCATTCATAATACAACCAAGGTTTAAAATTTCGTAAAGTATTGGTCCGTATCGGTCAATACATATCGTTTTTGTAGGAGTCCGATACGTGGAACACAACGAAATCAAGAGTTTTGCTTCTTTTCGTCTATATCAGTTCGACACAGACTCGATACAGGCCAACACTTCGTATGACTATAATTACTATCTCTAATGACTATAATTACCCCCCTCTTTAATAACTCATTTATCTAATGCTATACTAAACATGGCTTAAATTAATTCCTTTATTTAATGTTCAAATTCAAATTTGAATTTATTATATGCCATTAAGCATGCCTTAAATTGACTCCTTTATTTAATGCTACACTTAAGAAATATTTAAATTCAAATTCGAATTTATCATATACATTAAAGACACTTTACATTGGCTATAAAAACTACAATTGAGAGGATTCGAACTTTAGTCATTAGTTTGTAATGATCATAAGTCTACCATTGTGCTATATTATAGTTGCTTGTCATAAATATATGCACTTTAATTCTTAAATAAATATTATCTTCTTAAGGAATGTAGGGTAATAAATGCTAAAATTGATTATTAAAATTTATATACTAATAAAAAATAATACAAACTATATTGATTTTATGAAAATTAATACATTGAAATTTTAATTCTTCCATCGTTTTTCAATGGTAATTAAATGTGTTCCAATGTGTTGCAATGTATAATTGCAAATGAATGTGTGGAGGCTCAAGAAAGGTTAAAGAGAAAGGGAGTGGCAATTAAATTGGACTTGGAGAAAGCCTATGATCTAGTGGATTAGGACTTTTTGATTAATATCATGAAGAGGTGTAGTTTTGGGAATGTATGGTGTTAATGGATTAGAGGTTGTTTGCAAACAAGTTACCTTTCTGTTTTAGTGAATGGCTCGGCAGTTGATTTCATTGAAGGCTTATGAGGCCTTAGACAAGGTGATCCACTCTCTCCCTTTCTCTTTATTTTGGTGGCCAATATCTTAAGTAAGCTGATTTTAAAGGCTAATTCCTTGCAATTGTTGAAAGTTGGTGGCCAGGGTCAGGTTTTGGATGGATAGTTGGTGTGGGATCCTTTGAAGGATGATTTTCCGGAACTTTTTGCAGTAACTGCTGACAAGAGTGGCAGATTGTGTGCAGTTTCAAAATGGGGAATATGCATGGAACCTACTTTTCAGAAGACCTTTGAACAACTGGTAGATTGAACCATTTGGAAGGTTACTATAGAAGCTGTACACCATGCAAATACGACAGAAGGTTGTGGTCAGAGGACAGCAAGGGTCAATTCACATTAAAATCTTTCTACAATAAGCTGACTCAAGAGGAGGAGCAAGATTTTCCTTTGAACATAATCTGGTGCAAGTGAATCCCCTCAAAGGTAGCTTTTTTTTTGTTTGGTCTTCCTACCTGAACAAAATCCTTACAAAGAACAACCTGGTAAGGAGAGGAATGGTGAATTGGTGATTGATTCTCCAGATTGTGCATTATGCAACAGAGAAGAAGAATCCAGTGATCACTTGTTATTGCATTGTAGTTTTACCTATAACATTTGCATGGAAGTGCTTGGGATCTTTACTGTCAAGAGCTTCTGTTCAGTTCCAATAGAAGCGTTTGTAAAAGGCTGGTGGATCCAAGGTTTAAGTAAGAAAGGAAAAGCAAATCTGGCAAATGGTTCCTGGAGCAGTGTTCTGGTTGATTTGACAGGAAAAAAATGCAAGACTATTCCAAAGTAAAGCTCTCTCTCTCTCTCTCTCTAGGATATTTTCTGTCAAGAGCTGCTACCCAGTTCCAGTAGAAGCTGCTGTCCAGTTTGTGAAAGGCTGGTGGATCCAAGTTAAAGTAAGAAAGGAAAAGAAAATCTGGCAGATGGTTCCTAGAGCAGTGTTCTGGTCGATTTGGCAGGAAAGAAATGCAAGACTATTCCACAATTCGATCTCGATCAGTAACTGAAAAAATCCCATTTCTCTTTTTGAGGTTGAAAATCTTTTTTGTAAACTCTAACCAAACAGAGGAAAAACTTTGGAGTCTGGATGTACTCATCTGATATACGGCCTTTGGTTGTACAAAGGTTTTTTTTTCTTTTTTATTGACTTGATACTTTGCCTCTTCTAAAAAAACAATGTCAACCGAGAAGAAATGTGTTGAAAACCGGTGCTCTCACTGACCTGGAGTATGGAGACCAATATACAGTGTTGCATATAGTAGGGAAATGCCCACATTAGTAGTTTGTTTTTCTTTCTATCAGCTACATGCACCCAAATGTGGAAGTGAGATGATTATCAGTGACCAAGAAAGGTTTAACTCATCGGGAACCATAGCCACCATCAAATCCTGGTTATCCATCCATAAGGAATTCAGGAGAGTTCCAACCAGGGACTTTCTTAATTACACTTTTATGTATAGATAATATGGATGCCATATTACATGAGTATTACCAGTGCCATAATGCATACCCGCTGGTATACTTGGGTATATTTTAATTACATACATTTTTTTCCAAATGAAATACATTATACTTTAGCTTTAAACACAAGGCAGTACAAAAACGAAGCCTAGTTGCTTAATCAAAGGGAAAACAGCACAACAGGAATGGAAGGAAAAGAAAGTTCTAGAGTAGAATCATTAGAAGCCTCTACTTCCTAGAGATACAGGCCTTTCTTTTAATGGCTACTTATGGATATAGTTCTTTCCATATGATGAAAAAGAAATGCACAACACCAAAGGTTTAGAGAAGAGCCTTGCTCCTTCATGCAAGAATTATAATAGTAACTGACAAAATGTATAGAATATACATTTTATGAAAAGGTTTAGAGAAAAGCCTTGTTCCTTCATGCAAGAATTACAATAGTAACTGACAAAATGTATAGAATATACATTTTATAGAAAGGTTTAGAGAAGAGCCATGTGCCTTCATGCAAGAATTACAATAGTAACTGATAAAATGTATAGAATATAAGATAGCAATTTAAACTATAAATGCTTGCAAGTAGTCATGAGGCTTACTTGAGTATCAACAACACTGTGCAATCTTATGCCAAATTGAAAATACAAAGCCTGCAAAGGAAAAATAATATTCAAGAGAGCCAGAAAACATAATAGTAGAACTAAACCATATACACAGAATGGTACAAGTAAATATAATCCATTAGAGACCTCGCTATCACGTTTGCAATCGTGAATGACTTTTGTGACATAACTAGATTCAAGTGCAGGCTTACAGGCTTTCATAAGCATCTCCCCACCCTGAATAGCATCAACCAAATATATAGCGTCTGGAAATGCAAGCTGACAAAAACAGGAAAAAAAAACCTTTAATTGACAATAAAATAAGAATTAAGAATCTCACATGCAGTATAAAAATGTTAATTAGTAAGAGTGATGAAATGTACAACTAAAGTTCTTGAGAAACAGTGAATAAAAGCACATCAGAAGCATAAAGCATTCATCTATATATATGGCATCAATAGTATATAGTTCATATACTTCTCTTATAAATACACATAAAAGATATAGAATTTTGTTTTTTTATCAGGTTAGCTATATCTTCCTCATTTTACTACACAAAAGAGTAGTTCCCTTAGCAAATAGAGCAGAACTCATTTACCTGCATAATACAAAGAGTTCCATAACGACAAAGATCAACGCCCTCACAATCGAAGCCAATGACCAACGGCCTTTCAGGGGAGGGTTCCAGAAATTCAAGGGGGAGTTGAGATGCATGGGTAACAATGTGGATGGGAACCGATGATAGCTGGGCTTCATGATCTGGATATTTGCCACCTGGAAAACAAAAGATGGTAAATACTAATATACATATAGTTGACAAAAATGAAGTGAATAAATACCAAATTCTATCCACAAAGCAACAAACATAGATTTGGGGTGGAACAAAACAAACTTCGCGCTAAAAATGAAATAATTGGTCAGAATATAATAAAAAAACAAACATCCGAACAAATACAAGAATCCAAAGCCATAGAGCAAAAGCCAAAAGGAAGTCCAGAATAGGGACCGAATAACACAAAAAAACGTGAAGTACCTGCACCGGAAGAGAGAGGAACATAAGTCGGATGAGAAGGTGCAGAAGCCATATGATCCAGCATGCAAACAGATTACAATTTTGTTGAAAGCCGATTAGAAAGATAAGAGTCAATGATTCATCTTCAGAGTTCAGAATCTTCCATTTCCTTTCTTCCTACTTGCCATCACCCACACCCACTATTCGCGACTTTGCCGCGCTTCTGATATGAATATACGATACCTTTTTATTCCCAACCTCGGCTACTATCTAAGCGCCATGGCCCTCCAATTCGAAGCGCCAACCAACCTAGGCTCAAGCCCAACTACCCAAGTAGTGTCTGGTAGCTTTGGCAGAACCGAGCGAGACTGATTTGGCTCATCTCGTCGGCTCAGTTTAGCCCGTCTCGAGTACGAGACTGCGAGTAGCGTGGATGGAACCAAATTATAATCGAATTGGGATCTGCTCCTCACTGAGCACGTCTCACACCACGAGACGGGATCTGCTCCTTACACTTGGGCGCCTCACAAATGGACAATTAGTATAAAGTGTGAGGTCGATATATGGCGCACCTTACAGTAGCCGTTAAAAGTATTAAAGGGTGACGGGATCTGCTCCTCACAAATGGACGATTCACAGGTACATTCACCGTGCATTAAGGCGCCAGGTGTGAGGACCAGATCGGGTCCGTGTCGTCAGATTCTACTTCAAATTTCACATTATGTATAAAAGACTTACAGAGATATAAGTTTATTGGCTTAACCCCAGGTTAGACATTTTGGGCTTGACACATGTTCAGGCATTTGGCTCAATTTTTAGGTTTGGATCCTCACTGAGCTTAAACCCAGCTCAACTCGTCTCACTTTATCGTTATACGCTCAAAATGAGATCACAAAAGAAAGTGGAAAATCTATGATGCCGAAAAAGACAGATACCAAAATATAAGTTTATAAATAATAAATTTTAACTTTGAAGCATTAAATAAAATAATAATTAACCATCTAACAATTATAATCATTTTATTTTTTATGTCTCAAAATGCAATCTTATAAAATTATTTATATGAAAAATCATCTATATAATGGGCATCAGATTTATGGTCATGCAATAGTTGTGAAGAAAAGAAACAATGTAGTTTATTTGATTTATACAAAAAAAAAAATAATCAATACAAAGAACAACAAATCCATTAGGAAAGGAACGAGAAAAGCAATAAACTTGGGATGTTAAATTATAATATTAAGAAAAAAAATCCACTTCATTTATCCAAGAAAACTAATAACTTGATTGGTCTTTTTTTTTTTTTTTTGCATCGAACTCTCTTAGGCTAAAATACTAAGAGAAACTAATAAAACTTGATTTGCCTCATTGATTTTTCATTCTTGCTATTTTTATTTGGCCCATGATTATTGAAGTGTTTTTTCTATGTATTTTGAACTATAAAAAATACATAATTTTGTTTGCATGAAATCACTAAATCATGTTGATGTTTAAAGCTTATGCTTGTTTATGCCTCATGTTATACCTCACGCGGTCACGCCTTGAGACTTGGGGATTCGCCTCATTCTAACAAAAGCTTAAGCTTCAAACCAAAATTGTGAGGCTGAAGCCTTGAGGCAAAACCTGAGCACCTACCTCACCTAAATGCATACACCTCACACCTCAACGATTAAGCCTTTTAACACAATGTTGGTGTCAAGTTGGGTTTAAGCTAAGGTTTGTATTTAGAGTAGGGCAAAATTTACGTTTTGGTTGACATTTTTTTGTGCCAATTCAATATTAGGTTAAGGTTCACATTAAGAGTTAGGTTTTGGATGGCAGTTTTAGATTTTTAGCATCAATTTTGGTATAGGCTAAGGTCTATATTTAGAATTGGGCGCCAAATGAGTGGTGGCATAGTTGGTAAGTTAGCTGGTTTGCTCCAACAAATATAGGAATGTTGTGCTATTCAAATGGTGCCTTTAGGGGATTTAGGCAAAAGTTAGGTTTTTCATTTTGGTTGGTTGGTTTATGTTTTTGTCATTAATTTTACTTTAGCCCAAGGGCCATATTTATAGTTGGGCACAATGATAGATTTTGGTTGGCAAATTTAGGTTTTCCTTAACATGAGCCAATCCATTTAATTAATTGAGACCAAAAGGGGTTGAGGATTGTGTGTGCATGAGAGAGAGATAGGGGAGAGAGAGAGAGAGTTAACAATTATTTTATGGAAGAGAGTAATAATCAACCTTAACATAGACAATTAAGAGTCAATGGTTTTTTGTTATTTTCATTTTTTATGTTTTTAATCATTTAATTTAAGAATAAATAACCACATGTGGATAAATGAGAAAAAATGGAGGTTCGTGTGAGCTGTTGTTCAAAATGTATTTTTCAAGGAAAGATGAAGTAATAGCGATTCACCGAGGTTTCTATATATTTCAAATTCTTTACATATTAATTAAATAATAAAAAATCTTTTATTTTTAGTTATTTTTTGTTCAAATTTATCCCTTTTTATATGGAGAATATATTATGAAAAGTACATAAACCAACTAATGGTGGCTTAGTTAGTAGGTTCATTCACTTATTTGGCTAGTTATAGCAAAGACCTATGATCAAATCCCAAAACCACAAGGTTTGGGGGATCCACTTCTTTGCATTATGTATTATTGAGCCAAATAATCCATGAAACAAGTGTACATTAAATTAATAACTGAAGAGATAAAATGTGATAACCCATTGAAAGGAGCAATGGCTTCTTTAAACATCTATAAAAGAATGGTTCACCCTATGTATCGAATGAGCAAATTTGGATTTTGGCATTAGTTTGGGTCCAAGCTAGGGTTCATATTTAAAGCTGGCCCTTAACCTAACCCAATCCATCTAATTTACACCCTTACTTCATTAGAGAGAGCCAAAAAGGATCAATATATTTAAGAGGAAACAATAAATTTAATGGGGAGTGGGGATGTTACAAACACTAACAATTAAAGTGGGAGAGAAGAGAGAGATAGAGATTTAAGGATGATTTTATTAGATAGTAAATATGGATTTTGTGAGAGACAATAATGACCTATGTGGGTTCTAATTTTGAATTGTTACATTTTTAATGATTTAATTTAAAAATAAACATGCACATGTGTGAGAAGGGAAAAGATGAGGAGGCGCATGTGAGCTATGTGGTGAGAGGACATTAAATTAATAACTGAAGAAATAAAATGCGATAACTCATTGAAAGGAGCAATGGCTTCTTTAAACATCTATAAAAGAAGGGTTCACCCTATGTATTGAATGAGCAAATTTTGATTTTGACATTAAGATAGAGATTTAAGGATGATTTTATTAGATAATAAATATGGATTTTATGAGAGACAATAATGACCTATGTGGGTTTTAATTTTGAATTGTTATATTTTTAATGATTTAATTTAAAAATAAACATGCACATGTGTGAGAAGGGAAAAGATGAGGAGGCACATGTGAGCTATGTGGTGAGAGGACCCCTCGTTTCCCCTCTCTCCTCTTTCTTATATATATATAGATAGATGCATGTGTATGATTTATCAAAAATATATACATATATGCATACAAATGTGTGTCTATATATGTACAAATATTTATAGTTGGGTTAGGCTCAAGTGAGATAAGGACAAGTCCAACTTAGTTGGGCTCAAACTACCCAAATGCTACACCCTCACCCTAAAAAGAGATAAGATTAGCTAAGATAAGAACAATAGTTGGGTTGAGCCAATTCTTTATGAACATAACTTTTTAATGTTTCTCAATGCTTACAATGTAACTTGAACACATATAAATTAATGATAACACCAAATCTCTTAGTACTACTTTAAGCCACTAAGTCATCTCACATTTTGTGTTATTTAATGAAATAAAATAGATTTTATTAACTTTTGTATTCATCAAAACAATCACTACATGTATATGATTAACAATTCAACTAAAAATTAAAAGAAATAATATTTAAAATTAGCATTTTATAATTATGTGAAATAAACAATCTATCAAATCCAAATTTACATCAAATGATGATTTTAATCCCAAAAAGATACAAATAAAATAATAATAATAGAATAATTATCTTAGTACTTAAAATTTATAAATTTGTGCATGATATATAATATAATGGGTTATGCATCCCAGGTATCGGGTATCGAATACCCTAAAGTCAAAATCCAAACCCGTCCCAAACCCTATAGGGTTTTAATCTAAAATCCCAAATTCGTCCCAAACTCTATAAGATTTTAATATAAAATCTCAAATCTGTCCCAAACTCTATTGGGTTTTGATAAACGGGTCCTATTAGGGTCGAGATAGATCGAATACCCGAAAATTCCCACGAATTTGCCATCCCTACGCGTCCTTTCTTTTGTGTAACCGTTTAAAATGTGCGAAGCCAATAAATGGCGTTGAATAGGAGATGTTGTTAGAATTCTTCGAAAAAACTCTTTGCCACCACACAAACTCTGTTCCTACTCTCCCTCTCCAATCGCCAGTGATCAATAATTATCACCGACAATTGGAGGAAAACTCGTATTATTTTTTTTCCACTTTTTCTTCCCTAAAACATTTAGGTATTGCATTTCATTCTTAATTTTTGTTTTCCCGAAAACCTAAATCATAACTTCATATTTTTTGTGCGACAAACGGTGAACGGCGAACAACGACCGTTTTTCGATGTTACATTTCATTTATGGTTTTCTTCTATGCTTCCCTATGACCATTACCTGAGTTTTCCTCTAGTCGCCGATGTTAATAATCGCCAGTGATAGTTATTAGTCGCTGCCAATTGGAGAGGGAGAGAACGAGAGGGGACAGAATACGGTGCAAGCCGGAAAATATAAGTTTTTTTCGAAAAGATTCCAACGACATCTTCTATTCAACGCTGTTTATTGTCTTTGCACGCTTTAAGCGGTTACTCGAGAGAGAGGACGTGTGACGCGTGGTGCATCCTCCTTTTGCGCAAACGGTGCGTAAATAGACCGTGTCCATGCACTGATAGAAGCTGAACTCGGAAATCGAAACATGTGCTCGGCCAAGACCAAAAGCCGTAGACTTGTCTTTACCGTATTTTCAATTTTGGGTAAAATACAAAAACCTCTCCTGGATTTTCTAACAATTATTAAAACCTTCCCTCTAGTTTCATTTTAATAAATACCTCCCTTAAATTTTTGAGAAACTTGATCTTCCACCACTTTCTCATATAGAAAATGTTAGACTGATGTAGCAATTTCTTCTAAATACCCATTCTTCCTTTTTAAGCAACCCATGTAATACACGAATTAGACCCATATGATGCACGAGTTTGGTTGTACGGATCGAATCGGTTGGACCCGTCATTTCGTATCGAGGCTTTTCGAAAACAGGTCTCACTGATCCGCATAGGTTGTCTTCTTCGACCGAATTGTTAGACGAGTCATGCGCCAACCCGATTAATTTTTTGAGTGTTTTTACTTTTTTTTGTTAAATCTTCATTTTTTCACAATAAAGAAGACGTTTGGCCTCCTACTTGTTGTTTGCAATGGTTTGGAAGAGCTTAGACGTCCACAACCTTTTAAACGTCTTTCTCTCTCTGTCTGTCTGCATATATAAAGGGTTGGAACCTTACTTCATCTTTGTCTTCCAAACCCATTTAATTTGTTTTCTCGGTCACATTCTCTCTAGACTACTCTAGACAAGATGATGCGCTCCCCTGAGCAAGAGCTTGGAATCAGTACTAATGCGTTTAACAATAATGTCCTCACTATGAACCACAGCTTGGACAATATCATGGGCATGCCACACTCTGAGCTACCTGCTTTGTCCAATAACGTTAGCCCATCCATGGGCAGCTAGTGTTCACTACTACGTGGGTCGTTGCGTCTTGTCACCCTCATCGTAATCAGATGAATCTTTTGCTCTTCACGCTCTGAAGTTAAATATGGATCCTTTAATTTTAATTTGGGGTAATAATATATAAGCCAACTTTTGAGATTTAATATCAATAAAAATAATATATTTAAAAAAGTTTAAAAAATAGGTTAACTTTTTAAAAGTAATATCAATAAAGGACAAAAACATTGTCCATCTTATTCTTCTTGCCATTTGTTCATCAGGGCTGTCGTTGCTGCCGCCTTGTCACGGGGGTAGTTCTACAGCGGAAGAAACCCGTGCGGCGTCCTGGCCAAGGCAGGCCAAGACAAGCCTTTATGCGCTTAGAGGCTAGGAGTTGCCCGATGGGATGCCTCCACCAACGTCAGTAGCACTGGATCATGACCTCAAGTCCAATGGCCGGGGCACTCTCCTGGCTCAGACCGGTCCATGGGAGGCGCCACTTACGTGCTAAAGGGGGACAACCATCATGGAAGGCGACCATGCGCCGATGAGGTGACTTGGCACCATTGTGAAGGGTCTCATGTATGCCGATGATGACAGGCACCTGTGTGCCCTGATGATAGGCAACCGCTTGGGCCAGAACACACCCGTGCGCTAAGGGCAACGGGATAGCTCAATCAGCTTGGGCAAGGGGCTGGCGAAGTGAAGGGACGTGCTTGAGCCAGGCCCGCATGCCAAGCCTCCCTTGAGTATCGGTAGCGCAGTGCCGGTCCAACACTGTCCCCATGAGCAAGTGTGCGCCCATGAGGAACCCTGGTAGCCATGCTAGCCGTTAACCAGGGCCGCCCCGCAAGGGGATGAAGGTCTAGGGGTGCCAAGGTTAGGCACCCAAGGAGGTCGACCACCCCTCCTCAAAGAGTACGTTAAGCTTCTGGTGGTCTGCCTGAAGATGACATCAGTTCTCCCAAAAATCTTACAGGCGAAAATGACGGGCATGTCCCTAACGTAAGCTTGCCAAGCGTAGGCAAGGCTAAGCCTGTGCTGAACCGTAACAGCCTGCCACTACCCACCACTGCCGTTCGCTGCCGCCCGCCGCCACCTTTGCCTCTGCCTCCAGAAACATTGTCGGATGTTGTTGGAAGTAGAGGTGGCGGCGGCAGCACTGATGGTTTCTCTGTCCAATGCCATAACCTCTGTCGTCGCCTCCACCAACATTGTTGTCGGCGGCTGGCAGAGGAATGACCACCAATGTCTCTGCCGCCACCTCTGACAACATTGCCGGAGGCTTCAGCTTTGGTGAACAAATGGCAAGAAGAATAAAATGAGCCCTTTATTGATATTATTTTTAAAAAGTTAGCCTATTTTTTAATTTTTTTTAAATATATTATTTTTATTGATATCAAACCCCAAAAGTTGCCTTTATATGCTAGAAACCGTTTTAATTTCGTTGTACATGCATTCGTTCTTTGCAGTTTGAAGATGTGAGTTACAGTATAAAGCTGAAGAAGTCCCGCGAATGTTGGTTTTCTGCACCGGAACCCAAGCTTGCTAAACGCACTATACCCAACGACGTTATTGGGGTTGTCCAATTGGGCAACCTCCTAGCAATGCTCAACCCATCCGGCAGCGGGAAAAACACCGCTCTTGACGGCCCTAGCAGGCAAGCTTCCGGGGAAGTTCTTCGACAGCATCACCTACAATGGGCAGACCTTCTCCGGCTCCATAAAGCGTAAGATCGAGTTTGTGTCACAAGATGGCGTACTGTATCCCACCTTATCGTGCTGGAGACGCTAACCTACGCCGGGGAAGTTCTCCGGCAGTATCAGTTACATGCCAGGGGTTAATCTCGTGTTTCCAACTGATTTTCTGCTAGATCTAGCCAGGGTTAATCTTGGTTCTATCAGTTACATGGGTTGCTTAAAAGAGTAGAATGGGTATTTGGAAGAAACTGCTATATCTGTCTAACGTTTTCCGTTTGAGAAATTAATGGAAGAGAGATTTTTGTCGAATTTCTCAAAAATTGAGGAGAGGTATTTTTTAAAATAAAATTAAAAAGAAGTTTTTATGATCGTCAAAAACTTCATGGGAGGTTTTTTTATTTTACCCATCAATTTTTTAAGCTTCACAATAGGACCCCACAAAATTCACAAGACACTATCCCAATTCGCCGATGTCACGTTTAATCCAACGGTTACGATAAAGGATTGCCTGTCAAATCAGACGTGAACCATGATTCCATGTGTCTCTCTGACATGTCATGGTCTTCTAGATTTTCACTCGGTCACGCATGTACCGATGCCACGTCACTGGTTGCCAGTTGCAATTAAAATGACATCAGTGTCGCCCACCGGAAAGAACAATATCAGCAACTGATTTCTGGTTTTCCTGCACACGATCCTGTAGACTTGCATTATCTTTTTGGAAGTTTGAATATGGATTTTCTACGATAGAGTATCAAAATTTCAAATATAATAATATGTAGTTAAGCTTAAGCATCATTTTTGACATGTAAAGAATCATGTGACAGAGAAGAATCACTCCTTTGCCAAGGCCAACCATTGGCCATTGTGTTTGGTATGCAAACCCAAATCGGTCATCTCTCATCAACCCCAATTTTAAAAACTTCTGGTTCTATCCATTACCATTTAGACCCCACAAACCAACACTTTTTCTCATCCCTTTTTGTAGATGAGGATCATCTACAGAGTTCCAGCTCAACCCTCTTCTGTCCTCACTGCTCGAACCTTTCTTTCTGAACCATCTTTTAGCTTGTTTCCTCTGTGTCTGGATATTTACCATTTCTGCCAAACTTTCAATGTGTCCTGGTTGTTTATCTTCGTTTTTCAGAGAAAAGTTAAGTTTCCTTCAGGCCGGTTGATATTGGGTTCTTGTCAAAATCCCATCTTTTCAACAAAAGACTCGATTTTTCCATCTGGGTCTGTGAGATTTTTGGCTGTGGTTTTTAGCTTTGTAGATGGGATATCGTCGTCTTTTTGATCCCGAAATTTGGACTCTCAAGTGGGTTTTGAGTTGAAGGGTTGGAGGTTCAAGGAGGATGAAAAGGGGGAGAGATGAGGAGAAGATCACGGGCCCCTTGTTTCCTAGGCTCCATGTCAATGATACAGAGAAAGGGGGGCCAAGGGCGCCTCCAAGGAACAAGATGGCCCTCTACGAACTGCTCAGTATCCCTTCTCAGAGGTTCAATCCTAGATTGGCGCCGACGTTGCCTCTTCCTCCCAACAACTCCTGCACTTCGGTATCTTCGATCTCTTCGAGCCAGGTGAGTTGGGTAGTTATGTAGTGTCATGGTGTTCAGTTGCCTCATTGGCTTCGCAGGTATAATTGTCAATTTTTATTATTTTATTGCGTTTGGATGTCTACATTTGATTTTGAGAACAAACAACGACTTAGATTCATTGATCTAATCATTTCTTCTGATATCTGACAATATATATGAATTATTTCTTAAGGAAAAAGGATCCATCTGATTGGTTTCAATTGGGACTACTTAGCAATCTATGGCTATACCGTGCACATTATGAAATGCATTATTGTGGATAAAATTAGGAACATTGAGTTTAAGTTCAGCGTGCGTTTCCTTGATTTGATTCTCCTCTTTATGGTCGTTCTTTATTTGTTTTTTTAATAAAAGCAGGAGTTTTAGTTGGAGTACAGCAGTAATCTTTGTTTCTTTAGCTCTTGGGAGCATCCGCTATTCTATTTAGTCAAGTTTTATAATACTTAATTACTGTTAAATTGTAGTTTGTCTTTGCTTTGTTTCTATATGATATTTTCCTAAACAGTCTTGTGGACAAAAAGAAATGCTCTATGGGTTGGTTGTTAGCTACTTAGCTTACAACTTCTTGGACCCTATTATGTGTCTGGTGCTTAATAACTGATTTTTCTGAGGAAAAGAATTTTTTTGCTTCTTATTGTGAACATAACTGTTACAGGAATCAGGATGTAAATTCCATTCTTTGTGGTTGATCATGGATGATCATGGATGGTTTTGAAGGAAACCGTCTTAGGAGGTTGTTGCACCTATTTAATGTGAATCATGTCTTTTTTTTTTCTTAAATGAAATTCAATAAGCTTATTCACTTTCACACATCAATTTCTTTTTTGATCCCTGATTTTATTGTGCGGTTTGTGGATATAGAGTGGAGGTCATGAAAGAAGCGTGCTTTCTCCATTTTACCTTCAACCTCCCACATCTACTCATTCAGCTGGGAAGCTTCATTCATCTTCTTCTGATGGAGCAAACTTGAATGGTACCATGGCAGAGTTTGATAGGAAATCTACAAAAAATGTAAATCATCGACCTTCAAATGCTACTACAGGTTTGTTATCAACTAGTGATCGCAGTTCATGCCACTCACATGCCTTCTCCAACTTGAGGAAACGGATACCTGGGGATGAGGATGATCTTAGGGTTCCTGTCTTTGTTCACTCACAAGTTTCTCCTTGTTCTGATAAGGATATTCCCAACACCAGCAGGGAAAGATTTTCTCCCTTCATCTCAACCAATTCAGACCGTTCTACAGTTGCAGAAGATAACAGTCCACTTAAAACTGCAGCAGCTACTTGCAATTCATCAATGCAACCTCAGAATGCTTGCGATAAAAGCCAGAAACCAACCAGAACAACAGATATGAAGTCAAAACAACATGTAAGAAACCAATTTAAAGAGAACCTGAAAGAAACTGTGACTGGTAAAAACCATGCAGAAAATTCTACATCTATCTCATCAATGGGAGAAAGGATTGCCGAACCCTTAAAGCATGACAAAACAAGTGGAAATCAAGAACTTCAAAATGGTCAGGTTGGTTCCAGGAGATTATGTGATGCTGATGCAGAGAGGCATCAAGAAAATGGATCTGCTATGTTTCCTAAAATTTGTGGAGATGCTGATGTTCATTTGGTTGAGCCCAATGAAGTGGAGAAGGAAAACATTTCAAGGGAGAGAAATGAATCATGTTCTGAGGCATCGCCTGTTAATAGTCACAGAAATCCTGAGAGGGCTGAAAATGGTGGGCATTACCATGAAGAGATGGTGCATGAATCATTACAGGTGGGAGATGTGGACGGAAATGATGATGCATCTGAGAGCTCCATGGTGGATTCTGTATTGGGTGCGGATATATCTCCTGATGATGCTGTAGGAGTAATAGGGAAAAAGCGTTTCTGGAAAGCAAGGAGGGCAATTGTCAAGTAAGAACTCGTTGCCCATCAGTTAGGCATTTTTTTTATAAAGATTAGAAGTATCAAAATTGTGGTTGCTGGTGTCTCTGTATGTTTAAAAATTCATGCATTTATTTCCTCTCAAACTGTCCACAGTATGGCTACTCTAGTGCTCCTCGAAAGTATCTTACCTCTTTTACTTGGTGGTGAGAAGAAGGAAGCCTTAAATAGGCTACCCACCTCAGCCAGGGGATTCCACCTGCCTCCAAATAAATCAAAGAAGAATGCCCAAGTATCAGCTATAAACAAATAGGAAATTAGTAAATTCAAGGTAGATTCACAATTTGCTCTGCATAAAACACACATATTAGGAGATAAGCACCAAGAAGGCCTTTTCTTTTGAAGAAGTTCACATGTACTGATTTTCTTATATGCAACCTCAGAAATCCCAGAATATAGGAGCGGGAGAACCACACCAAACAGCCTTGGAAGGAAAGTCAAAGTTAGAGGAGGAAGCAGATGACATTTTTCTTGATAATTAACAGTAAATTTTATTAGTCACCATACCGTTAAAGGACAGCAGTTGGCCACCAATTATACATACATTCAGCTCTCCAATTCAGGAGATAAAAATCATACAATATAAAAGAGAAAAAATGCAGAACATACAACTACTACAAATTATAGCCCAGCCCTGGGCACCCCTATTCTAAAACTTCTCTCCTCATCCCTTCTCTGGCCAAAGAATCTGCCAGCATATTAGAACTCCTAGGGGTCCAGTTGAATGTAGGGATTGAGCCAGCCTCACCAAAGCCTGAATTCTCAAGGAACCTGATCTTGTGCCTTCATCCATCACATAATAGATTGAAAATCTCTTTCCACCTCTACATACCTCATTCCCTGCAATACCAGCAGCTTTAATCCTTGAACTAAAGCTAGTAACTCAGCACTCAATAAGGTACCCTGACCAACTAGGCCTGAATGGCTGGGAATCAGATTACCACATTGATCCCTTACTCTCCCCCAACCTGAAGCCCTTGGATTTCCCAGCCAGTATCCATCAAAGTTGAGTTTAACCATCTTATCTGCAGGAGGAGTCCATTCTAGCTCTCTTTGGAGTTTGCCAGATTGGAACCCAACCACTATACTCCACCCCTAAGTAGACCATCGAGGGAAACACCTCTAAATTCTTCACAAATTACATCTGGACGGGCTTCCCTTAACTTTATGAGTTTGGACAAATCCTCCACTTTTTTATATTTCTTTTCAAGAAAGAAGGCATAGCATTCAAGAAAGAAGCACATGAAAAGATATTGGAATCCCGTGTCCCCTTACTTTTGTAATGGGAAAGTGGCACAACGCCAGAAACTATTTTTGGCCATGGTCTAATGATGCTTCAGCCAATTTTTTATTCTATTAGTTTTCATAAGAAAATTCAATTATATTGATTCCATTTATATAGTCAATATAAGGGCTTAGATATCCTTTTAAGGACTCCAAACTCATCTAGAAAGCTAAACCAAAACAACCTCTAACTGCTTCAAGATTCAAAGGTGGTGGTGGGGTGGATAAGAAACAAGCAAGGAGGTTCTTGGAAGCACAGAAGCAACATGAGGAAGGTTTGATGCTGATAGAGGAAATGACACAAGTGTTCAATGGGTAGAGAGATTGACAAATGGACTAGCAGATGAGCTAGCTAGACAGGGTGCTCATAGAGACCAGTTGTACAAGGGAATTGTAAAATAAGAGGGAAGTAAGGGTAAAAGGGTAGGTAGGCAAGGACCTAGCCTACAGAAAAGGGGTGTTTTCTGGAGAAACACATCAGTTTCATTGTACCTCTGTAACATACATTCATATTCTTTCCACTTAAATAAAGTAACTTTTATGGTTGCCAAAAAAAAAACAAAAGACTTTGACAAACCCATTTGTAACCATTTGGATACTCAAATATGGATTTCCAACTCACAAAATAATTTTAATAACAGTTTGCTAATCCTACTACAACTAAACAAACGAAACTCTAAGAGAGACCAAGAAGGTAGAAAGGCTCAAATCACATCACAGATTGACACCTTATTAGTGAAATGATCATAACTCACTCGAAACATTTAATTACAAGATCCTAGGGAAATATTTCTCCATAACACTATTTGAATGTAAAGTAAAACGGCTAGGTGGATGATGCCAGCCTTGGATCATATTATGGGTGCTAGGAACATTCTCTATGCTTGCATGCTTGTATAATTTTTTTTTCCACATAATCAGTAAGATTTGATTGTTACTGATAAAACTAGGTGTATCATTGCTTCAACATTGTTCATCATCGAAGGTTCCAGCTAACTTGTTGGTAAAAAAGTATCTCTGGCTGGTTGTAGGGGAGACATGGGATCAAATCTCGCCTTCAATAGGTTGAGGTTTGGAAGGAGCGCTATTCCCCGTTGTGTAGCCCTGTAAAAAAGAAAGAGCGTCATTCATTATCATTTATATCTTTCAGTTATGGTGCTTGTATGTGTTTTCTTGTTCCATTTTCTTTAAATCTCAGTGATGCCTGAATTGTAAAACCATGTTCCTTAAAAATCTGTTTCTAGCTTGGAATTTTCTATAGCTTATTGCATGCATCCTCTTAGCAAGTAGGGGAATCACATTCCTGTCTATGTTTTTGTTTTTTTTAACATGTGTACAGCCCACTTGTTTATTGGATTGCATCTTCCTTTGTATTATTGATTTCCTTGTGTTATTAGCAAAATCCTTGATGCAAAATCTTGAAAATTATATAGGGATGGTGATGTGGAATGGATAAGAGTAATTCCAACACTTCAGATCTGTGATGTGCTGAATGGAAAAGTGAAAATTTTGAAGTGTTTATATTATAGGAAAATTAGTTGTTGGTATAATCTATAAGTTATTTTGTTATTGATCAGGGGAAAAATGAAGTACCATTTACATTTGTTCATCAAAGTAGAATGTGTAAATTGTTGGGATGCATGTGTGAATTTATGAGAAGGAGATCCCACATCAGATAAAAACAAGAGAAGTAAAGGACTTGTATACAAAGATTGGCCCACAACCCAATGGCTTAAGCTATTGGGTTAAAGGTGGTGTCCAACTCTTGTGTGTAAGTCCTACGCACAAAGCAAGTTCCCCAATGTTTGCAACTCCATTAGGTGCACGACAATGGCATAAGAACCAAAGGTTCGACTAAGTGCAAGTATTAGCAGATGCATGTGATGACTCCCATGGCTTTGCAAGCTTCTCCATGGTCTGAATGGTTGGCAAGAACTGTTGATCTCCCATGATGACTCCACCCATGGGAATGTGCTCCCATGGTTGAGTGGTTGGTGACTCCCATGGCTTGAGCCACCCATGGATAACTTTCCATTTAGATGCTGGAAATTGAGTGAGGGCTCCCTATGGTTGTGAGAAATGGGTTCTTTGGTTGATGTATTTGAGGGGGAGTTCTTAATGTGGATGGGAAGTAACTTAGAGGGGGGGGGATTGTTGGCATGCATATGTAGTGTATTAGAAGGGATCCCGCATTAGATAAAAACAAGAGAAGCAAAGGACTTGTATACAAGGATTAGCCCACAACTTAATGGCTTAAGCTTTTGGGTTAAAGGTGGTATCGAACTCTTGTTTGCAAGTCCTATGCATGAAGCAATTTCCTTGGTGTTTGCAACTCTCCTTGTTGCACAAGGGTGTGCCTTAGGGTGGACATGAAGCTTTGATACTAACATGGAATACATGAAAGAAACCATGGAAGAAGTCAAGTTTCTCTAGATTCCTCTACCAATAGCAACTTCATAATGTAATTGATTTTTTTTTACCAGTAACAGTAGCATGGTTTTATTAATTCATGTAAGGAATAAATTACAGAAATTGTTCCAGGCACCACTTTTGTAGGCTAGCATCTGCTTCCTAAACCACATTAAGTATTCTTTACTATTACAATGTTACATTGAGTTCCTTCTCCTAAGTCACACCCTAGTACAATTGCTCCCTGTTTGCTCCTTGTCTTGCCAAAGCATCTGCCATACTGTTCCTGTAAGCCCAATAAAAATGGTGTTTAACTCAATGGCTTTCAACAAAAAGTGGAATTTAATTAAAAAGCACATATACTATTTGGAATTTATGGAAGCAACTGAATAATATTATCTTCAATCAACGAAACCTGAACCCGGATTGGGTGGTGATGACAGCAACAACGGAGCTGATCATGTATCAGGAAAGCAGGAAAGCAGGGAAGCATTACAACATTTCATTCTCAATGCCGCCAATATATATGCTGCATCAAGTGGAAGCCACTGCATGGAAAGCAATTGAAAACCAACTTTGATGTCGAGAGGGGGAAGCAGCAATTGGTTGGGTCTTGTGGGATCAACTTGGAATGTTCAGAGTATGTGCAGCAAGGAGGATCAGCAAACAAAGTAGCAATGAAGAAGGCTATAGACATCGAGCAACAGTCTGTCATTATAGAAGGTGACACAAAGATAGTCATTGATTGCGTCAATAACAGGGTGGAGACACCTTCGGATCTCATTAAGGCATAATTTAGGAAGGATATCAGATTTGCCCATGCTTTTAGGGAGGCAAACAAACTAGCCGATTGCATATTCAACTTGGGCCAAACGGGCCAAGTCTCTCTTTCTCTATCCCCCCCTGCCAGTGTTAGAGCTTCTTTTCTTCCTCCCCAAAAATATACCGCTTATATTTTAAAAAGTGTTAATGCTATAGAGTACAACTAAGCATCCATGCAGTACCTGATTCTGTTTGTATTTTGTTTCTTTTTGGCTTGTTGAGCTATGAGTTGTATTTCTGGTTATCTTGTATAGTGCATTGTACTTGTCCAATTCTTTGTGTCTTCTCCTGGAAGGGGTCCTTTTACCAATATTACTCAATAAAATCTCTTTGATTGGTGATACAAATAATATATTGTTAGATTGGGAATCATCAATCATCTTGTTGACATGGGGTCTATAGGTTATCTTGGGTTGATTTAGAGGTGCTGGAATTTGGTCCACATTTCCTACATATTTTGAGTCACTGTAAGTACAACAAATTATTTAATGCCAATCAAAACTTCATTTTGCTGCCTTGCTGGTGAATGGTCACAATATCTCTGTACAAATAATAGAAGTGCAGTGGAGGGTGGAAATATGAAAGACAGAAGGCACACTGGAGGAATGAATTTATTCACATGGATGTTTGGGGCATGAAACACTTACAAGTGAATGAATTTATTCACTTGTAAGTGTTTCAATAGCATTTCCTAAGGTGGGGCCTATTTCTTTAAATTATTTTTATCCTATCAGATAGTAATTATTAGGATTCTAATTTGGATTGTATTCCTTTGGAATGGTAGACATGTTTCTTTTGGAAAATTTTTCCAAAGAGGCGGTTTATTAAATGCTGAGTAGTTCACTAATGAAATGCTCTTATTTTCATAGAACTAGGTGGATAGTGCCATTGATGTAACTGTAACTTATGGTCAAAATCTTTCAATCAGTTTGTGTGCCAAGGAAGGGAAGGAGCTTTTCATTTCTCCACTCTTTTACTTCAGGGAAATTCTTCTTACAATATGGTCTTCTGAGTTTTATATGCATCTCATCAAGTGATGGTACATGGTTATATAGAAACACTTGTGTATATTGTCCTGGCATCCAATTTTCGATAGCATTCAGAATTATACTTTAAGATTATACTTTACCTATTACAATCACTAAAAAAATCCATTGCTACTCTTGTTCATGTGTTTTTTTTTTTTTGATAATTACTACACTTGTACATGTTCACACATTGGTAATGAATTCATCCATTTGAGATTTAAACTAACTGAAGGTTTATCCTACGATTCTATCTTTAAGCAGGGGATTTTGATTGCATACTGTTTCTGGTCATAATTAATCAACTTGGCTCTTTTTCTTTTCTTTTCTTTTTTTTTGCTCCATGGGGCTACACAATGGGCGGGTTGGTTGGGGGGGGGGGGGCAGAAGGAGAGCTTACCAACCATCCAGTTGGCACTTTGCGGTCAACTTAGCTATTTAACACAGCTTTCTCTCTCCTGTTCTTTGTTGTCTATAAGAATTTCATGTGATAAGGTTGTTGATCCTTGTGCTGTTGATCCTTGCAGTCAACAAAAGCTGTTTGCAGTGCAGGTATTTGAGTTGCATAGGTTGATAGAGGTAAGCTAGTCTAGACCCAATGCAGGTATTTTATTCACTCGGTTTGGAGTTAAGAAAAACTATTGAGTAAACTCTTGATATTCTAACAGGTTCAAAGATTGATTGCTGGATCACCTCATCTCTTGCTTGATGGTAATCCTTGTCTAGGCAAACCACCTTTAAAGGAATCTCCTGTGAAGAAGCTGACATCTAAGTATGTCATAAAATCACCACCATGTGTTAAGAAGAAAGTTGATTCTCAGAACCCAAACCAGAATGCTGAAGGTGCTGCTGAGAACACACTTCGGAAGCCCACTCCTCTCAGCAATGGTGTCAATAAGGGACTTGTTAGTCAACAATCATGTCATGGGCCTCATTCTGGAAATCCACCATTAGCACCTATGGCTACTGATAACAAGTCAGGTCCTTGGTATTTCTATCCACCACCAGGAAATCGGTGGTTGGTTCCCATAATGTCCCCTTCTGAAGGACTTGTCCACAAGCCGGTGGTAGGACCATGTCCACTAACTGCAGGTTTCATGGCACCAGTGTATGGAGACTGTGGGCCTCCAAGTTTATCCCCAATGGCTGGAGACTTTATGAGTACAGCCTATGGTATACCAGCCTCTCATCAGCAGGGGATTGGTATTTTTCCTGGTGCTCTTCCAGTTGGTCAGACATACTTTCCCTCATATGGTGTGCCAGTCTTGAACCCCGGTATCTTTGCCTCATCTGTGGATCAGACAAACCCATTGGTTGGTGTCTGGCCACATGGACATGCTGAAAGTTTTTCATCAGGGGATGCGTACTTCAACCTTCACCATCACAGCTCGTATAACAATTCAAACCACAATAGCGAGTCTATCTCCTGTTGTACTTGGAAGTTTCAGATGTCCAAAGATAGTGAACCCCAAGGGAGCACAGCAAGCAGTCCTTGTGAGAGGACACGGAGTACTGGGGCAAATAATATTGCCGAAGGAAGAGATCCACTTCCTCTTTTTCCCATGGCTCCAGCTGTGCAGGTTCAGAATCCAGTACTCCAGAGTCGGAGTAGTGATCAGCAGACAAGAGTGATCAGGGTGGTGCCTCACAATCGTAGATCTGCAACTGAGTCAGCAGCGCGGATTTTCCAGTCCATACAAAAAGAGAGGCAAAAATATGATTCAGTTTGATTCAAAATCTGATGGCAATGATCAACATTAATCCCACTACACTGACTAGTGGGAGGTAAATGATCTTGGGCTCACAAGAACTTGGAATTTGTGGTTTGACATACACTCACTACTTGATTCCTGAGTAGTTCTTTATACTATTTACATGTACATATGTTTATGCAAGATGGCAAGAAAAGAAGGCCCAGAGTATATTGCTTTTTTCTTTCCTTCCTTTTCAATGTCATAACAGGTTTTGGGTACAAAGTGATCCACGTTTTGCACGGAAATGGGAAGTCAACAATTCTTGGAGGGCATTGCTCTTCAATTGGAGGAGATTATCAAGCTTCTTTTGCACTGCATTTTCCCCTTATTTTCCATTTCCTTTTTTTTTGGAGGAGGGAGGGATGTAATTCGTTCCTATTTGATCTGTTCGTTTTTTTTTCTGTTACATACTTAACATTTGGCTGCTTGGATGCTTCACTTAAATAAAGTAGCAATAAAAGAATCGGGTTCATATAAAAATTTCTTTGCAGTTGTACCATTAGATTGAGAATCCATTTACTTGGGTGGAATTCTTATGTCCCAAAGTCTTACTTGCTTTGAGTAATTCCTGTTTTACTGACATTGTGCATTTAATGCATGGTTCCTGCACGGTTAGTTTCCTTTGAATTCTGAGACTGTTACAGGGGAGGAACTGTATATTATATTTGATGTTTCAACTTTCAAGCCATGAACTGATATCTTCACTTGATCTCAGCACCAAAGAAAGGTATTTCATTTCCATTTTCTCTATTAAACTGAGCAGCAGCGAAGCATATGTTTGGTTCTGGGCGTTTATTGATGGGTTGTTTATTGCTTTAAACGTTTATTTGAAATAATGCTAGTGTGTTATTTTAAATGTTTTTTTTACTTTTGTTGTTTGGTTGGGCATTTCATGTGTGTTTATGTTAGTGTTTATTTGATAAATATTGAAATCAAACAGTGGTTTCATGTACAATAAACATTAATGCCTATGTGGTGTTGATGTGGTGGCGTTTCTTCAATAAATACCCACGGAACCAAACATAGCCTAAATGCCTACAAACGTGGTGCCACGTCTAGGGGGTGTTTGCCCATGGGTTTGGGTTTATTCTTGAAACTGATGTTGCAGGGTTTTTTTTTTTGTTCTATGTGGCAATTGTTTTTGAAACTGTAAATTCGGGGTTTATAGGTTTTCTTTCTTTATGTTTTAAAGTAACTTCTTTTAAATGCTCAAAACACTTTTTTGATTCATTTTTGTTTTTCATAGCTCAAAAGCAAAAGTTTATCCAGAAATAACCTAGAGAATTTGCATTCTCCAGAAATAAAATTAATGTTATTTAATTATGGATCAGCCGCAAACATGACATGGGCATCCAAAGCTTGGACTAGGCCCACCAAAATAGAAATATATATTTTTCCAATTAAACACATTATAACAATCATATTTGTCTATAAGTGTAAATCCATAATCAATTTTAGTATTTATTTACTATCATCCACTTAGAGAGAAAGCTTGCTTAAGAATAAAACTGCTATTATTTTGACAATTAATTATAGGATGGTGTTCCGGTGGCATTATGATTATTATAAGTTTTATTATTTTGGTATTCGGTGCTATGCACCATTAATAACTTTCCCTCGACCCCTTTTTCCCCAAAGTGCTAGCTGTGGGATTTAATTTTGCGTTAATGTTGGAACAAACCAGTTAATACACCATTAATAACTTATGATTATTATAAGTTAATGACGGGTTTAAATTTTCTTACATCCTATTTGTGATTTTTAATAGGCTAATTCAATGGCATGTTAAAACCAAGAGAGAAAGAGGGAGTAGTGATTTCTAGTTTCTACACATTTCACGTATCGGGTTCTTACCTGAACAATACTTGCAAAATTTTGAATAGGGGTGCAAATGGATCGGATCAAGATCATTCGGTCTAAGATCCGATCCTATTTGGTCGAATTTGGATTACCCCTGTTCGGATCTTCAGATTCAAATCATCCCTATCCGATCCCATATATGTTATTTATTTATTTATTTATATTATATTTTTTGTAAATTTGTTATATTATTTTTTTATAAAAACATATATATATATATATATATATATGATGAAAATGATTAAAAAAATACTTGTATTTTTTGTTTTTCTTTATTTAAATTGATATATTTTATTTTTCTTTTAATAATTTATTAGTTTTTAAAGAAAACAAACTGAATTGGATCAAATCAGATCCAAATATCCAACTTTCTAATCGAATTCAAATTTAGATCATTGTCTATTAGATCCAATTGGATCAGATCCGTCTTAAACAGTGTTGGATCGGATTTGAATATACTTTGATTCGAATCCAATCTGATCTATTTGCATCCCTAATTTTGAACCTTGCCTATAACGAAAGGCACGTCTAGAATAGAGAATTTTCAAGGATTGAAATTTATCACCTCCCCACTGAACTGATGTCGTAGTGTGACTTAATCCACTGAATGGATGCAGACATGCTGTGGCCAATAATCTACATTGATTTTGTTTCCAATCTTAAATCAAATGTTTAGATTTATTAGGCTCAGTTTGGGAAGGGTGCAAATACAAAGGTTAAAAAATACGGTAAACAATGTTTTACATTGTACATGTTTGTATTTATACTCTTCTCAAATAGAGGTGTAAAGTGGGCCATGCCAAGCTGGCACGGCATGGCCCGTGCAAAGTGCAAGCCATACCGTGCTGGCCCGCGGGCTGTGCCACCCTCTCCGGTGAAAAATTTGGGGGTCGGCCCAACACAGCCCACGGCCCTGGCCCATTGGCTGAGCCTTGGGCCAGGTCGGGCCGTGCATCGAGCCAAAGCTATTTATTTAAAAAAATTGATAAAAAACTTAAAATTTTAATTTTATATGAATTTTGTGTATACAATTGCTTATATATACAATAATTAAATAAATTAATATAATAAAAATAAAAAAATATTTATTTTATTAATATATTATATAGTATATATTATTATTATATAATTATAATTTATATAGTATTATATAAATAGATAAAAAATATATAAAATATATATGGGCCGTGCTGGGCCGGGCTGCAGGCTGGGCCGTGCCGGCCTGCTTGGTCGTGCCATGTCGTACCGGCCCATGGACCTAAAACTCCAGGCCTAGCACAACCTGCATGATCATGCCGGGCCTGACACGACCTATAGACCATCGTATCGGACGGCACAACCCAATTTACACCTCTACTCTCAAATGCAAAAATGGGTGCATCAAAATACGGCTGATTATTTGGACTCCTGTATAACATCAGTGTTGTGTGGTAATTGATTACTATGATTGAATTAAGGAAAAATCTTTTTCTTTTTCCATTTTCTCTCTTACCTTGAAGATATGGGGTTATTTGATATTGGGGGCCACCATTGACTGAAATAGGTCCAATGGCAGCACCAAGGTCTATTTCATTGCTTGTTTGAATAAATCCATTGCAAATGAGGTCAAAACAATCAGTCTTGTTTGAAGTATTTAATTTGCCAAGACATCAATCTCTCATATAAACAAACCCTCTGAAGTACTGATCTGAAGGAAATAGGATTTGATCCTCACAAAACCGTCCTCATAGCCAGCCGTGCATTGAGAATAAGTATGGATATGTTCTCAGCTGTAAAAGGCTGTGAAGACAGTTATGTGAATCCGAATTCGTTTTAAAACTCCTATAAATCATACCAACTATGTTTGTGTTTGGTTCGAAACTTTGAATGAACAATGGTTGTATTCTGTTGTAAATTGTAATTCATATCATATGTGCTATCAAATATGTAAGATCAATAGCTGGCATATGATCATACAAAAGTTCTAACTTCCCCACCCAGAGAATTTGATATAATTTATAGAATTTGATATTCTTATCTGATAGCCTGAATGTTCTTCCGCGTCAAAGGGGATTAAGGGGTGGGGAAAGGGGGTGCATGGAGTTCGCAACTTCACATGATAGGTTGTGTTTGTATTTCATTGGCCGATACTCTAAATTATATTTGGAGCAAAGTGAGTTGCAGAAGATGTGAACTAGGGTGCATGTAAGGTCAACCAACAGAATGCGCCCCACAGTGCATCCCCTTCGTGAATTAGGAACATCTTCTCATGATAGGTTCATTCACAAGGGAGATGGACTGTAGTAAGGCTGCAATAATTTTTTAACGGGGGTAACACATCTCCCAACCCAGGCGCAGACGGGATTTAATCCTAAATCTCTGCTACAATAGACAGGAGAAGCTGGTTGGCACCATGCAAGACTGTAATAATTGAATTGAGCTCTAATTTAATAGTTTGTGCTCCAATTTAATTAGGGTTATTTAAGTTCAAACTTTCAGGTTAGTTCGATTAATTATTCAAATTCGAGCTCAACTAATTAAAAGTTCAACTCAAAGTCTTAAGTTTGACTTGTAGCAATCCAATCACGATCGATCAACGATGGATATCTGTCCGGTCATTTGACGTGTCGACCGTTAATTGGATCCCAAAGCAATCACGTACAACATAGCGTATCAACGATCATGTACACAGCCAATCCGATCTCATAGAACTAGAGCTGATCGCCTGCCATAGTGCAATGTCACGCAAAACGTGGCGCCATGGCGGTTTTGATTCTACCGTACGGTTTGTACTGCTGTAAGATACAGACAGACGCGGGGAATAACCAACAATTTCGGACACGGACTTCCCCTCTCGTTAATTTACGCCTAACTCGCGCCATTTCTAAACCTACGCTCTTCTGACAGTCGCTCTTTCTTTTTTTCATTTCAAGAGTCTACTTCCTCGAGCTAACACTGCTGTTCTTCGTTTTTCTTGTACTTTTTTTTTTGTCTGCAGAAACTTTTGTCCAGTACCATCTTTGTTGCTCCGTCTCCGAAAATGGTGATTATGAAGTTAGTCATCAGGGCTGAGCTTGAGAATCTGACCAACCTTCAGCCTGAAGGGGGTTGTGATGAACCAAACTTCACATACTACTTCAAGGTCCATCTCTCTATCTGATCTCTGTCTCTATTTTTCTTTCTTCTTGTCGATCTTTAAACCCGCTCTGAAAATGCTTTAGGGTTTATTGATGCCTGTACATTTGCTCTTCAATATCGTGCTGCTTTTATTGTTCTTCTTTTTGACTGTAGTAGAGAATTAAGAACCGGAGAAATTAATTTGTTTTCTGCAGCTTCATTGTGAGAATTGTGGTGAGGTGAGCCAGAAAAGGACTTGCGTGAGCTTGAACGAAAGAGTTCCTCACCCCAATGGCAAGGGAACCATTAATCTTGTTCAGAAGGTGAGAGTGTGAGATACTCTCTCTCTCTCTCTCTCTCTCTCTTTCTGATCTTTACTCACCACAACGTGAGATAATTGTAGCATTTGAGCATATCTTTAAGTAATAAATCCAGGGTGTTATTGGTAAATCAGATTCTGCCATTTTGCTTATATTTTCTAGTTTTCTTTATTTCCAGTGCAAATTTTGTGAGAGGAAGGGAACTGTGCTGATGATTCCTGGTCATGGTCGTCCCCTGACCCTCCACGCTTCTCAACGTGGGATGCACTCTCCGTTGATGTTATTTGACTGCAGAGGCCTTAACCCTGTTGAATTTGCTTTTGGAAATGCATGGTGGAAAGCGCAATCTGTAAGTTCTTGTGTTTCTTTATTCGTTTTTCTTCTCAAGCTGTAGAATATTAAACTAAAATCTTTCATAAGTTAATGCTCATATATATTTCATACTTGAGCCTCAATTGTTGTTGTCCACGGGGGTTTAATGAATATACACCTGAATTACCATCTACCTAGTAGTGGTCCATTTGTTCATTTGTTCTTGTTTCTTGTGTGTAAGTATTGAATTCTATTTTTTTTTTCTTTTTCGCATTGTCTTATATATTTCAGTGTTTTTATTATACTTTGTTTTTTTGGGGTAAATTACAAAGATCCCCCTTCTACTATGGGTCTGTGACAAAGACCCCCCCTAAACTTTTACATTGCGACAAATACCACCTCGAGCGTTAACGGAAACCATTAAATTACTAAAATACCCTACTAAACTTTCTCTATTTTCTTTTTCTTGCCATTCTCTCTTAAACCTAACTGATCTTGAACCAATGCATCAACCAAAAACTAGCCATCTTAAAAATGCATCTTGGAGTTACTATTCACCAAAAGAATTAAAGTAGCAAGGGATGGTTTCATGCCCTGAATGAAATGAGATTTTTGAACCACACTAGAAGATTACAGTCTGACGAAAGTAGCAAATGGGTTGCAGAGAATAGATAGTCGAAGCACATGAAAGACTACGGTACCTAACATGCGTGTGTGTGTCCGAAATGTGTGCCTTCGATACATAGCTTTCATTATTCTATAGAGAATTTTTGATTTCGCTCTATGAGCTACACAGCTAGTCCAAAATCTGCAATGCCGTGGAATGCCTCCTCTGTTTACCAATTGAATGGCAAGGACACTTGAGAAATGGCAAGGGACATTAACATCTTGGTATTAATACAAGTCATCAATCCAGAGAAGGTAAACGAATTGCAGAGCAGACCTAATAGTTAATCATTGACGTCAATAAATTAAGGGAGATGTGGAGGGGTTAAGCTGCACCATATGCAAAGATTTATGGAGCTCTTTTTCTTGCATTACAAGAAAAGAAAATTCAAGAACCACATCTATTTGCAATTGGTATTTGTTGACGCCAAAACAGATCAAGCACCGTGTACCGTCATAAGACTTTGATTGGTTTAATTGCAGGCCCATTGCAAGATGACGCCAAAACAGAGGACTACTTTGTACGCCAATTATTGAATCTATCATATATTTCTTATTCATCTCACCTAACTTAAGTATTTGTCCACAAAGGATCGTTTACAAGAAAGCAACATATTATCTTATTCATGTCTCCGAAGATTTTGCAACCTGCTTTAAGAAAATGCAAGGGTGAAGCTGAATCGAATAAGTTCAATCAGATTGTGCCCACAAGTCCATATATAGCGCCAGTGGAATTAACCAGATTGATTGGAAACTTTGCGACACTTTGATATATATCGTTGGTTTTACTCGAATCAACCTAGCTGTTGAACACTTGAACTCAAGTACGTACTGAACTAAACTAGCATGGCCCCCTTTCTCAGTTCAGCATCCATGTCTATTTTCATATTTATTGATCATCTGCATGCCTAATTCCAACTGTAGTCGAATTAACAAATAACAAATGCAGCTTTCAGGTTCACACAAGTAGTTATCTATGGTTATGAATCAGTTCCATCAAAGGAGCAATTACATGAAACCTTTCTCAATTCTGGATGTAGGATTGTCAGATTTCAATTGGAAGGTCAAGTCGTTCTTTCTTGTTGGAGGTATCGTCGTCCCTTTCTCTTCTGTCTGTTTCTATGTCCATGGATTCTGATGAGGGCAGATTTAGCCCTCCAGTGAAATTGCGACACGTGGCACCTCGTGACAACTAGGCAAATACCCAGGCAACAACTTACTAAGTTGGTGTCCCACCCGGGCACCGGTCTGGCCGGCCTGTCGCGACCTGCACGTGGCCTACGAGCGACCTGCACGCGGCTTGCGCGGCCTGGTGCGGCCTGTGCGTGACCTGCGCGGCCTATGCACGACCTGGCCCGGCCTGCGCGCAACCTAGCCAGATCAGCCTGGCACATGATCCGACCTGGCCGACTTGGCAACCCATAAGACGCCCATCGATGAACCATAACGGCATACTCCGCGAGCTCGGTAGCTCACCAAGCAGCTTGGTAGCTCACCAAGCAGCTTGGTAGCTCACCAAAGAGCTCGCCAAGGAGGTAGGCAGCTCTCCAAGGACCTCGCCACCAAGGAGCCAGGCAGCTCGGCAAAGCTCACCACAAGCAGCTCGGCATAGCTCCCCCGGGCAGCTCACCACTTGTAGGGTAGCTCGGTACAGAAGAGTAGTTTGGCGTATCGCAGGAAGATCTCCTGTCACAACCTGGCCCAGACATCGACCCGCCGACTGACACAGGCACTGACTTGACAACCTGGCCCAGACACCGACCCGCCGACCGACACAGGCGCCGACCTAACAACCTGGCCCAGACACCAACCCGCCGACTGACACAAGCGCCGACCTAACAACCTGGCCCAAACACCGACCCGCCGAGTGACATAGGCGCCAACTTGACAACCTGGCCCAGGCGCTGACCTGGCCGCCTGACACAAGCGCCAACCTGACAACCTCGAGGAGTTAACCACCGTACCCGGTTCTGACGGGATATGACGAGTCTTACCGTTTGAAGGCTTTTCACCCACCTAACCCGCGAGGACACCACTATATAAGGACTCCGACCCCTAAAGCCAAGGGGGGGGGGGGGGGAATGATGGTAACCCCTGTCTCTAGCTCTCTCATTTCTCTCCAAGCTCTCTGTAATCAGAAAACTAACTTAGGCATCGAAGAGTCCCAGCCGGGAAAATAACCCGGGTCCTCTGATTCAGTTCTCGCAGGTCCCTCAGCTCCCGCCGCCTACAAAGGAGAGGAAATCACCTCACGCAGAGGGTAGTTGGGTTGCGCTGCACCAGGGAGCTCCACCATCTTTTGAGTTGCAGGCCGCCTAGGAGCAGGTCAAATGACGAGTCCACCAGGGAGTTCACCACCAGGGAGCTCACCACCAGGCAGTTCGCCACCAGGGAGCTCACCACGAGGCAGTTCGCCACCGGGGAGTTTGCCACCAGGCAATTTGCCACCAGGGAGCTCGCCACCAGGCAGTTCGCTACCAGGCAGTTCGCCACCAGGGAGCTCACCACTAGGCAGTTCGCCACCAGGGAGTTCGCCGCCAGGCCGTTCGCCACCAGGCAGTTTGCCACCGGGGAGTTTGCCACCAGGGAGCTCACCACCAGGCAGTTCACCACCAAGGAGCTCACCACAAGGCAGTTCGCCACCAGGCAGTTCGCCATCGGGGAGTTTGCCACCAGGCAGTTTGCCACCAGGGAGCTCGCCACCAGGCAGTTCGCCACCAGGCAGTTCGCCACCAGGGAGCTCGCCACTAGGCAGTTCGCCACCAGGGAGTTCGCCACCAGGTAGTTCGCCACCAGGCAGTTCGCCACCGGGGAGTTTGCCACCAGGCAGTTTGTCACCAGGCAGTTCGCTACTAGGCAATTCTCCCCCAGGTAGTTCACCACCAGGGAGTTCGCCACCAGGTAGTTCACCACCGGGCAGTTCGCCACCAGGGAGTTCGCCACCAGGTAGTTTGCCACCAGGTAGTTCTCCCCCAAGGAATTCGCCACCAAGTAGCTCTCCACCAGGCAGTTCGCCACTAGGGAGCTCGCCACCAGGGAGTTCGCCACCAAGCGGTTCGTCACCAAGTAGCTCTCCACCAGGGAGCTCGCCACCAGGTGGTTCTCCACCAGGGAGTTCACCACCAAGTAGCTCATCACCAAAG
The DNA here is from genome assembly GCF_055504915.1 of Nelumbo nucifera. Lineage (NCBI taxonomy): Eukaryota > Viridiplantae > Streptophyta > Magnoliopsida > Proteales > Nelumbonaceae > Nelumbo > Nelumbo nucifera. Next base: position 5,823,444 of record NC_142654.1, on the reverse strand, counting down.
CACGTCACCACCGGGTCAAATAATGAGGTACTTAGCCAAAAAAAAATTATACATCACAAAAAATTGGTACGTGACCAGAAACGGTTATATCATATTCGAATACTGCATTTCTAGTTATACAGCCAGAATCTCTCAATGGTCATTGTAGAGAAGTCTGTGATCAATTTATAAGATATCCTCTAGAGATTTTCCTTGACAACATTTGCAAGATTGCTTTCGGATTTGACTCAGAATACTCATCTCCTTCGTTTCCACCACCAGAATTCACCATCGCATTTGAAAGTGTTGTCCGTCTGACCAACAAAAGGATATGGTTTATGATGAAGGAGATTTGGCAAGACCTCGCAATCACGCCACGTGGCAAAAAACAAGTAGCTCGGCACTTAAAGCAGCATACCCAGGGTGCAAACACCAAAGGGAAGAGACCAGTAGTCCGAACTCCCCTCGAGGAGACCAACTCCCTACGAGGAGCCCGAACTCCCTACAAGGGGCCCGAACTCCCTAAAAGGAGCCCGACCTCCCTACTAAAAGCTCGAACTCCCTACGAGGAGCCCGAACTCTCCCTTTGGCCCCGAGCCATGCAAAGCAGTGACCCGAACTGGCCCGTCTCATGGCAGTTCGGGACACCCCCCCTATCCGAACTCAAGACTTCGCCTCGCACAATGCTCCAAGCACTCCACCTCCAGAGCATTGAATTGGACAAACCACACCATATCTGACACCGAAGGAGTCCGTATCCAGGGGCGGTGCAACTGACTGACTTGGGATCTGACGCTTAATGGCCGCACTTCAACGGCCACCTGCCACCGTCACCTGCCACCGCCATTTCCAGTTACAGAGACGGCTCTGACAAAAAGAGCAGTGACGGTTCTGCCCCAGTAGAGGCAATGACGCCCGAACTGGCAGAAGCACGGAAGTAATCATTCCCGACTAGACAGAAATCTAGGAGTGAGTGCGCGAGGTGGTTATAAAAGGCTCTCCACCCTCCCAAAGAGGAGGTATGCAAACTTTGCGCTATATGGTTTTATCTTGCCTTTGAAGGATTCTAACTTGAGTTTCGGAGCCTTTACACCGGGTTCCCCCCGGAGCTTACTCATCTCCTCCGTTTCAAGTTCCCTACTACTTAGTTCAGAGGCAAGGTCGTTGACAGCTAAGACCAGCCGGATTGCGCATCATCAATTGGCGCCATCTGTGGGAAAACGCTTCAAAAAGCCTCCCTCCAAACTCTCATAACCTCTTTTCTTCAAAAAACCCAACACTCATGGCTTCTTCTAGCAACGCCGGACGTGGCACGGAGACAAACACCACTGGGGAACAACTTCAAGTCCCCGTGGTGTGCGTTGGACAGTTCACCATCCCCCTTTCGGTGGATGGGATCCCCAGCTTGAATGCGCCCGTAAACCTTCCTGCCACGAGCATCCCCTTTCCTCCCCCTATTGAGACAGCCTTTACTGAACCAACTGCTGTCCCCCTGGCAGCCAGCCAAAACCGGTTGGACGACCTGATGCAAGGCATGCGGGCAATGCAAGCCCAAATGCAACAGTTCTAGCAACACCAGCTTCATCAGCACCAAGTGATGCACAACATCTCCCAGTATCACTATCAATAGCAGTTCCCCCAACTGCCGCTAAACCAACCACTACTCCCACCTCGGCACCCTGCTCAGAGGCCGGTTAAGGCCTCCCCGCAGGATGGACGCCCCCACCAAGGAAAGGCCTCCTGGCCCCAGAATCCCCTTAACAGCCAGGCCTCATCCCCAGGCCGAAGAGAGAGAAAAATCATCCCCGCCTCGCAGCTCGTAGGCGGGTCGGGAACCTCGCCCGCAAGATCGGCACCTCGGTGCTCCAAGCCCGAGTTCCCGCTCACGGAAAACCAATTCGGTGCCCTGGCAGCAGACTACCAGCATTCCGGGCCCATCGAGCTTAGCAACACGGAGGCCAACAGCGCCAGTACCAGGCCCACTCAACAACGAAGGCGCCGGTGAAGTCGCCAAACCACCACCCGTGTCTTGTCAGAGCTCAGAGGCAAAGAAGAAACGAGCTCGGACAAGATAGGAGCTGCCCTGATTCTCTCAGTTCCTTCCCCCCTCGCATCAGAACTCCTGGCGGTCCCCTTGCCCAGAGATTTCAAGCTCCCACCTCTTGACAAGTATGACGGGTCCTTCGACCCCAACGACCACGTTGACGCTTTCCAGTCCCAAATGCACCTCGCCAGGGCCAGCGAATCGTGCATGTGCGTGGCCTTCACCACCACCTTCAGGGGGGTAGCCCGCACTTGGTACAGGAACCTGGCCCCCGGGTCGATAAAGTGCTGGGCCCAGTTCGTGCAGGTCTTCACTACACACTTTGTCACCAGCAAACGGTGCCCCAGAACAGAGGAAAGCATCTTCGGAGTAGTCTAGAGGAAAGGAGAATCCATCCGGGGCTACATCAAGCGATTCAATGAAGCATGCTTGCAGATACCGCGGTTAGACCCCGCGGTGCAGATCGCGGCGGCCAAAAGAGGAGTAACACACAAAGAGTTCAAATGGCACATGGTAGGTAACCAGCCCGCAACCGTGGCCAAATTCCTCAAGCTCGCGGACAAGTTCATGAGGACAGAGGAAAATATCAACCAACGAGCCAAAGGCGGGAACGAGAAAAGAAAGAGGGAAGGTGAGCCCTCCAACTCAGTCGACAGGAAAAACCCAGCCCGGGAGCCGAAGCCGAACCAGTCGTTCCGAGCTCCCCTAGCATTTCGGACGGATTACACACTATTAAACACGAGGCGGACCGAGATCTTAATGACGATCAAGGATGCCCTATACGTGAAGTGGCCACCTCGCCTAAAGGGAAATCCGAACGAGAGAAATAAGAATTTGTATTGTAGTTTCCATAGAGACCACGGTCATAGTACCGAGCAGTGTAATAATCTCTGGGACGAGATAGAGGGACTCATCCGTCGCGGATACTTAAGAAATTTTGTACAGCATAACAATAATAACAGTAAGGCAGGTCGGCAAGGGGAGCACGAAAAGGATGCCCCCGAATCTAGCAGCAAACCTGCCGAACCGTTGCAGCGATAGCCTCCGGAAGAGAGGCCAGTTCGGGGAACCATCCATGTAATTGTGGGAGGTTCGGTGGTAGCAGAGTGTAAGTCGGCAGCAGCCCAGACTTCAGTTCGCGAAGCGACCCTCGAGGAACGGAAACCCCCAAAAAGACCAAAGACCGAAGAACCAATCTTCTTCACGGAAGACGACGCGCGAGGGGTCCACTACCCCCACGATGACGCGTTTGTCATTAAACTAAGGATCAGTGACTTCGAGGTCAGACACGTACTCGTAGATTCGGGCAGCTCAGCGGACATCCTCTTAAAATCAACATTTGACCAGCTACAGTTACAGAGGAGCGAGCTGAAGCCCGCGAACACTCCTCTTGTGGGTTTCAGTGGAGAGGAAGTCAGACCACTCGAAAAAATAATAGTACCTGTGGAAGTCAGCACATGGCCTTGTGCGGTCAGACTCAACCATGATTTCTCGATGGTCGCGACCCCCTCCCCATACGATGCCATAATAGGGCGGCCAATCACGCATATCCTACGGGCAGTGGTCTCCACCTACTATTTGGCCATGAAGTTCCCTACGGACTTCGGTGTGGGGGTAGTGCGGGGCGACCAGCTCGAGTCCTGCAAGTGTTATGTTGCCGCCCTGAAGGGAAAAACCAAGGTGGCCGACGACCTTGAAATGGAGCGGCCTGCGGAGCAAGGCGGGGAACGAGCTTCGCCCACAAAGGAAACAGTCGCAGTCCCGACTTCGGCTACGGACCCAGCTCGCACACTACAGATCGGTGCTTCCGTCGAGGAACCCCTACGAACCGAACTGGTGAGTTTTTTACTTCCAAATTTAGATATTTTTGCCTGGTCGGCGGCCGACATGCCCGGTATTAGCCCCAGCCTAATAACTCACAAACTTAATACTAACCCTGTAGTCAGACCCGTTAGACAGAAGAAACGCAACTCAGCCCCAAAGCGTTGGAGGGCGGTTGATGAGGAGGTCGAGAAGCTCCTTGCAGCAGATTTCATAAGGGAAGTCCATTACCCGAGTTGGGTGGCCAACCCAGTGCTGGTAAAAAAGGCGAATGGCAAGTGGCGCATGTGCGTCTACACCGACCAGAACCGAGCATGCCCGAAAGATTGCTTCCCCCTCCCCAGAATTGACCGCCTAGTGGACGCGACCTCGGGACATGAGTTGCTAAGCTTCCTGGATGCCAGTCGGGCTACAACCAAATCCGGATTGACTAGTCCGATGAGGAAAAAACCAGCTTCATAATCGAGTTCGGCCTGTACTGCTACAAGGTCATGCCCTTCGGATTAAAAAATGCCGGGGCGACCTTCCAAAGACTTGTAAATAGGCTGTTTCGGCCCCTGATTGGCACGAAGATAGAATGTTACGTAGACGACATGGTCGTCAAGACACAATTTTCACAGGAATTAATACAAGACTTAGATTCTGTCTTCCAAATCCTGCATCAATTTAGCATGAAATTGAACCTTAACAAATGTGTCTTCGGCGTCACCTCGGCCAAATTCCTAGGGTACATTGTCAACCGGCGCGGTATTGAGGCCAACCCGGACAAGATAAAAGCCATCCTAGATATGAAACCACCCGGAAAGTAAAAGAAGTTCAGAGGCTAAACGGCCGCATAGCCGCTCTAAGCCGCTTCATGTCCAAATCAGCAGACCGCTGCCTACCTTTCTTCAAAGCAATCAAAGGCAAAGGGTTCGAATGGACCCAAGGCTACCAGCTCGCGTTTGACGAGCTAAAAAGTTACCTCGCTAGTGTGCCAACCTTAGCCCGGCCCGAGGAGGGTGAGGTCTTAGAACTGTACCTCTCGGCAAGCGACGAGGTGGTCAGTTCGGTACTAATAAAAGAAGCAGACCGGGTCCAACGACCCATCTACTATGTTAGTAAAATTTTGCAGAGAGCAGAGACAAGATACCCGCAGATAGAAAAACTAGCATACGCACTGGTGATAGCAGCTCGGAAACTCCGCCCGTACTTCCAGGCTCACACTATCATCGTCCTGACTGACAAACCTCTGAGGCAAGTTTTACTCAAACCCGAGGTTTCCGGTCGACTAACGAAATGGGCCATCGAACTCAGCGAGTACGACCTCCAGTACAAGCCAAGAATTGCTATTAAGGCCCAAGCCTTGGCAGATTTTATCGTCGAGTGCACGTTTAGCCTCGAAGCCCCTGAGCCGGTCGAACCCGAGATCCCTAGTTCGGGTGAGCTCGGAGCTCTCAAGCCAATAGAGTTTGAACCCCGTGAAGTAGCAGCCAGTGTAGCATCTCTCCTGGTTAGGCCAAACGCGAACTGGGATGAGGAGCCCTGGATCCTTCACGTAGATGGCTCCTCGAACCAGCAGGGCAGCGGGGCTGGAATAGTACTACGCGGCCCAAGCGAAGCAAAATTGGAATACGCACTACGCTTTGAGTTTGCAGCATCCAACAACGAGGCGGAGTACGAGGCACTGATAGCCGGGCTGAACCTAGCACACAAGTTACAGGTGAGTACGAAGCACACGAGCTCACTATGATTGCATACTTGGCAAAAGTAAAGGAGGCTCTGCTCAACTTCCAGTCACACTTCATCAGGCAAATCCCGAGGTCAGAGAACACTGATGCCGACGCCCTGTCCCGGCTAGCCAGCACGAGTCACAACGCCATGAGAACTGTGTACATAGAGGACTTACCTCGGCCCAGCATTCTCGATGGGGCAGAAGAGGTCGCTCCCGTCTTTGAAGCAAAGCCGTGCTGGAACAACCCACTCGCGAGCTTCCTGCTAGATGGAACCCTCCCTGCGGACCGCAATGCAGCCAAGAGGGTGTAGCGCCAAGCAGCCAAATACGTCATAATAGACGAACGGTTGTACCGACGATCCTACACGCTCCCCTACTTGCGTTGCTTGCGACCTGCCGAAGCCGAGCTCGTACTCCACGACACTCATGAAGGCTTGTGCGGTGGACACCTGGGGGGCAGAGCCCTCGCTCAAAAGGCACTTCGACAAGGATACTACTGGCCAACGATGAAGGCAGAAGCTGTCGAGCTTGTCAAAAAATGCGACAAGTGTCAGAAGCATGCCAATATCCACCATCATCCTGTTGCCGACCTCAAGCACCTCACCAGTCCATGGCCCTTTGCACAATGGAGCATCGACCTTCTGGGGCCATTCTCGCCAGCAACAGGTGGGAGAAAGTTCCTAGTGGTGGCAGTAGATTACTTCACAAAGTGGATAGAAGCTGAACCTTTGGCAACAGTTACAACCCGAAACATACAGAACTTCTTTTGGAAGAACATAGTATGTCGCTTCGGGCTACCTCGGGTACTGATCTCCGACAACGGCAAACAGTTCGAGGATATCAAGTTCCAAGAATGGTGCCAAAGTATGGGAATTCGTCAGAACATCACGTCGGTCGCACACCCGTAGGAAAACGGTCAGACAGAAGTAATGAACAGAGCCATCCTTCGCGGACTGAAAGCACGACTAGACCGAGCTAAAGAGTTGTGGGCGGACGAGCTACCAAGTGTTCTATGGGCTCACCGAACCACGGAAAAAACCGCCACAGGAGAGACCCCCTTTAACCTCACCTACGGCACCGAAGCGGTAATCCCAGCGGAAATCGAAGTACCTATGTTGTGACTAGAAGCATACGACGAGCAGACAAACGGAGACGAGTTACGCACCAACCTCGACCTACTGGACGAGGTGAGAGACCTCGTGCACATCTGAACTGCGGCCTACCAGCAAAAGGTAGCTCGGTACTATAACGTCAGAGTAAAGAAGAGGAGCTTCTGCGTCGGCGACCTGGTTCTCCGTAAGATCACGGTACCCGAACCCGGCGTGGGAAAACTCGGACCAAATTGGGAAGGACCCTACAGAGTAAAGAAAGCACTCGGGGGGGCATACGAGCTCGAAACCTTAGAGGGAAAGCAAGTACCCCGAGCATGGAACATTGTCAACCTAAGGCGATACTACCTATAGACCGCCAAGCTAAGTGGATAAAATCACCACCAAAACAGGCCGCGCGAGTGCGGTAGCCCGGACAGGAAACGGATCGGACGTATGATTAGTTCGGAAAATATGCTCAGTTCGAGAGAAAGAACAACCAACACTTAAGCAAAAGTCATTCCATTTCAAAAGTAAGGTAGTACATAAAAAAAAAATTTACAAGCCCGGAGCTATTTCTTCATTATCAGAAGGCACTTCAACAATACCCGAAGGCTCGCCCTCGAAGTCTGGCTCACCGTCAGCAGCATTGGCCATCTCCTAAGTTATGCGTGAAGTGGATATGGCGCTAATATCGAGCTCGGGGTACGTATTCCGGATCATCCATCGGCTTAGTTTAAAACTCCTCCTATATGAATCCACCATCAGATCATCAAAGCCCGGCGAAGCAATATACTCATCGACAGCCTTCTTCTTGGCATCTTCGATACCTTGAGAAAAGATCTGCGTCCTCTCTCTGATGTCCTCCTGAAGGTACTCGACCTGATGCTGCAGATCCAGCCTCAAGTCCGCCATGTGCTTCACCACCACTCCCATGGCCTCGGCATCTCTCTTAGACCTCACCTGCCTGATCCGTGAAAAATGAGCAGTCTCTTCGGCAGCACGAGCAGCCTCCTCGGCAGCACGACGAGCCTCTTCGGCAGCTCGCGCCTGCCTTGAGCTCCTCTCCACCTGAGCTGCCAAGGCGTGAATAGAAGAATTCACCTACCAAAAGGAACCGAGTGATCAAAAGAACCAACAAAACGAAAGCCAAAGAGCTCTAAAAAAGGGAGAACACTTACCACCATGGCATGGGTAACGGCACGACAGGCCACTTGATGCAGAGGGAGATCAGTCCACGCCGCGACCTCCTCGGGGAAAATAGCCTCTTTACTCTTTTGAAGGGCATGGGTCAGCGACAACACACTCCTGAAATCCCCCGGGGCCCCCGAGCCCGAGGGCCCAGCTCGCGTATGAGCATACCCGGAGTAAGCAGGAGAACCGGAGTATGTAGGAGCCCCTGTGTAGGTAGTCTCAGCATAAGGGCCCCCTGCTGGCTCCTGCATTGGAGGAACCATCTCGGGCTCCTTGGGCAGATCTTCTGGCTGATAATCCGGCACCTCGGGCTCCGCATCCCAGGGCATCTCGGCGCGAGTTCGCTTGGCAACCCGCTTTCTCCTCTTCATGCCTTGAAACAAGTGCCCACCCCGGGTCCCTCGAGAATCCATCACACTTGCGAAAAGAAGTTTGCCATCAGTAAAAAGCAAGAAAGACAGCAAGACAGAATCTCTAAGTGAAGAACCTACCCGAACTTAGGCCGGTCGCAATGAGCTTGGCCTCTGTCAGATACTGTTGACACTTCAGCCCAAGCCACGCCCATTGCCGAAGGCCCTTCGCCGTCTCTTTGTCAAGCGTGACCCCGGAGTCAGGAGCGGCCATCCCCCACCCGGTCTGAAACGGCCACCCCAGCACATTTCGCACCCCGAAATAGTCCTGCTTCCATGTTGGGACCTTGTTGGGGAGCTCATGTAAAAGCTTAAAGCCCGAGCGAGGAAACAGGTAGTATGCCCGCCTACGCCCGGGGAGGGGACCCGCTTGCTTTTTAAACATCAAGATTGAAGAAAAAATCTCCAAGTCCAACGGAAAGCTCTCTTCGCAAAATAAGGAGATTGTCCCCACCAAATTTCGAATGGAGTTCGGGTGAAGCTAGCCGACCGTCACGCCGAAGTGGTTCAAGACTTCGACAAGGAGGGGATGGAAAGGCAACCGCAGCCCTGCGGCGAGCTGCTCTCGGAATATCACGATCTCATCAGGACCGTGTTCCCAAGGAAAGCTACCCGAAGGTATGAAATAAGCGTACTCCTCGAGCAAGTTATAGTAGGTAATGAGGGATTAAAGCCCCTCGGGCGTCATGGTCGAAGGACCAAACTTGTCTAACATCTGACCCCGACGAGAGGTGGACGCCAAACTACCCGAAGTTCCTCGGCCTACGAGTTCGAACTCTTCCTCGAGCTCTACCTCCAGCTCGCTAGGGCTATCGGGGGATGCAACTCGGTTCGTAGAACCTGCATCAAACCCGCTGAAGGGACTATCTGAGCCATCCAAGCTAGACATCGGGGAGTGAGATGGGATCCAGGAAAGTACTCACCCGGAAAAAGGCTGTAGACCACAAGAGCTCGGACGAGCGGAAGACCTTGAACGCAAACTGAAAAAACCTGGACGCGAACTGGATGCGAGCTGAAACTCGGACAAGGGGCCCGAACTCCTTACAAGGGGCCCGAACTCCCTAAAAGGAGCCCAACCTCCCTACTAAAAGCTCGAACTCCCTACGAGGAGCCCGAACTCTCCCTTTGGCCCCGAGCCACGCAAAGCAGTGACCCGAACTGGCCCGTCTCATGGCAGTTCGGGACACTCCCCCCCTATCCGAACTCAAGACTTCGCCTCGCACAACGCTCCAAGCACTCCGCCTCCAAAGCATTGAACTGGACAAACCACACCGTACCTGACACCGAAGGAGTCCGTATCCAGGGGCTGCGCACCTGACTGACTTGGGATCTGACGCTTGACGGCCGCACTTCAACGGCCACCTGCCACCGTCACCTGCCACCGCCATCTCCAGTTACAGAGATGGCTTCGAAAAAAAGAGCAGTGACGGTTCTGCCCCAGCAGAGGCAATGACGCCCGAACTGGCAGAAGCACGGAAGTAATCATTCCCGACCTGACAGAAGTCTAGGAGTGAGTGCGCGAGGTGGTTATAAAAGGCTCTCCACCCCCCAAAGAGGAGGTATGCAAACTTTGCGCTATCTAGTTTTATCTTGCCTTTGAAGGATTCTAACTTGAGCTTCGGAGCCTTTACACCGGGTTCCCCCCGGAGCTTCCTCATCTCCTCCGTTTCAAGTTCCTTGCTACTCAGTTCAGAGGCAAGGTCGTTGACAGCTAAGACCGGCCGGATTGCGCATCATCAGTTTAGAATCATGCGTCGCTCTGCAAGAGCATGAGACTATACCTGCCTTTTCTTGGGGATGCCAAGGAGGCAACGAGGACAACATATTACTCGAAAGAATCGTGGTGAAGATGATTTCGTAAATTAAAATAAAAGATAAATTTAATTATAAAAGGGTAATTTCGGCATTTAAAAAATTTTAAACACTCAAATAAGAATCTTTTTCGAAATTAACTGACAGAAAGTTAACGGAGAGGGGTCTTTATGTAATGGCCAAAATTCAAAGAGATTTTTGTTGAAAAAAAATACAGGGAGATCTTTATCACAGACCCATAGTACAAGGGGGTCTTTATAATTTACCCCCTTTTTTTTTCATTTTCAGCTTTCATGATGCAGCAAGTGTAATTTAAGTTTGATAATTGGTCCTACCTCTTGAACTCAAGAATAAATATTATGCATCATTCATTTGGGACACTCTGAATTGTACCTAAAGTTATTATAGTATAAAATAAAATAATATGGTTCAGTTATTCTTCTCATGGTTGTCCTCAGAACGATCACATTGATTAAAAAAAATAACCACACTGATATTACTATAGCTTGTAATATACCTGTTATGATTCATGGGTAAAATATACGACATTGCAGGGTAAAACATCTTATTACATACAAATCATCTCAACGGAGTTTCTCTTTGATGAAAGAATCAAAAGATGGTTAGAACAAATTAAGGACAGTAGTTCCTTGTTAGTACATATGCTGTTTTCACAATTTTTATAAATTCCTTTCTCAACGATTGCAGGGCAAAACAAAAGTTCTCTCTCTTCTTACAGGCCATGCATTGAGTTGACGCATTTTCCTGAATAAGGAATACTATAATATAAATCATTATTACAACATGTTTTTAAGGCTCATTAAGTGGTGCAATGATCCTATCTTAGAGGTAATAACCAATTAAGGTTTGACTTTATGCTATTATAATGCTCACAATATTACTTTGAAGGCTAAAACGGCATAAATGCATGGTCCCATTATTAATGAAAGAAAGGCATAGTTTTATTCACTTCGGACCCAGTTACGTATGCGTGCACTCCAATTATATCTTTGGAGATCTGAAATGTCGGATTTGGATCGAATTCGGATTTATTTAATCCACATTTGTCTAGTTGTGCTTAAAATGATAATAATCCATGTATGATAAATGTATATAACTATAAATGTTAAACGTATTAATTATAAATTTACATATATATATATATATATATATAATTTTTAAGGGTAAAAGATTTAAACATACACCAAGTTTTTAATTATAACATCATGTATTGATCCATTTTTATATGGACAGTTGACTTATTAATCCACCACCTAAATGGAAAAATCATTTTGCTTTTTTGGTTGATTTTAAATCATGTATTCTATTTTCATCATTAATAAAAGTAATTCTTATTTTCACATTTATTTTTGTTTAAAATGATGAATATGTAACATTATAAATGTATCAAAATGTTTTATTTAGAGCTTATACTTTTTTTTGAGTTTCTATATATATTTTTAATATTTATTACTTAGTTATGGCATCATAGATTTACCCATTTGACTCGAAATGTTAGATCATTGACCTACCATCTAGATATGAAAATGGTTTCATTTTCTGATTGGTTTAAAAATCTGCATTTCATTTATATCATTAATAAAATAATTATTATTTATCACACTTATTTTTGTTTATATGATTAATATATAATATTATAGATGTGTTCAAAATTTATTTTATATTTGTTTTTATATTATTATATTTTAATTTTTTTAATTATACATCATGGGTTAACCCATTTATCCTAAAAGGTTGAAATACTAACCCACTCTCTAGAGAGGAAAATGATTTCATTTTCCATCGGTTTTGAGTTGTATATTCCAAGTCCATAAATAATAAAAGTATGTCTATTTTGTCATATTTAACTTTTTAATATGACAAGTATATAATAATAGAAATGTGTCCATTTTTTCAAAATTTCTTTATTTTATATATTTTTTTGTATTTTTATATGTCTAAATTTATATTATTTATTTATAACATCATGAAATTATCCATTTGACCCAAATGGTTGAACTACTTACCCACCACCTACATGGAAAGTATGGTTTCATTTCTAGGTTTATTTGAAAACATAAAATTTTATTGTATTAATAATTATTGTATATGAATTTATTAGTGGAATTTAATGATGAGAAATAAAAGTATAAATATTGGATTCAATGAGAGAGAGAATAAGATTTATTTAATGCCTTAAATGTGAGACTTAATGAGAGGTAATTGAATGTACTTAATAGTATTGTTTTAGTTACATTTTCAGCCCTCTCAGTGAAGATGGATTAAATTCAAGAGGAGGGGTATTTTAGTGAAAACCTCTTAAAAATCTAAAACCCTAATACTAAAGTCTCCTCTTGGAGTCTTGGTTCACAAATCACAAGTACTCTCCTCTCCCGTATTCAAAATTTCAAATTGTTTTTCTTTCTAATGTTGTTGTAGCTGTAGCCAAAATCACTATTAGTATCTTGGAGAGAAAACAAGTATTCAATATTCATTCTTCTTTCTTAAAGTTCTTTTTTAAGTTAAGACTTACGTATAGTCCTTTTTTTATATTCTGGGTAGCACCACAATCTAGTAATTATCCAATATCTCTTATTCTTCCTTCAAACACCTACAGGCCATTGGTTTTTTTGATTACATCTCATAAACATTGTTGGTGAAGCAAAGACAAGAAGGTATATATCATATCAGCATCCTTGTTAGGTTTTTCTTTATTTTATTTTATCTTATTTCTACTATACATGGGTTCATGATGGACTAATTTTGAATGTAAATTTTTAGTTTTGTCGAAGGATTGATTTGTGTACATCTTTAATGAAAAGAAAACCATTTTTCTATTACCATAGAATTCAAAGAAAATTCCAGGTATATCTTATATTTTTTAGATGAAATAATCTTCCTTTTTAATTTTATGATGAAAATTATATTGCATTTTTTCTTTTCTAAATGCAATATATGTATCACACATACACATAAATGCATATTAATTTTTAGTTTGGGGCTTTGGGCTGGTTAACCAATCCAAGTCTGACCCAGGCCCAGGCCCAACCCGAGTGCCTGAAATTTTAGTGTGGGCTGGGCTTGAGTTAGATAATTCGGACTTGACCTCAAGCTCGGGCTGGGCTCAGGCTTTACATCCAATTCTTAGGGTTGAACTTGGGTTAAGCTAAAACCTGGCCCAGTCTGCCCGATTTACACCCCTACATGGAACAAGAGAATGGTAAATTTACTGCCAAAAAAAAAAAAAAAAAACCTTCCTAGACTCAGAGATAAGCACTAATGACATCATTAGAGCGTTTGTTTACTATAAATCTGGCGGTTGGTCGATATGTCTGGCGGTTGGACGATGTCTGGTGGTTGGACGATATACACCATAAAAATCTGGCGGTTGGTCGATATGTGTTTTTTTTCGGGACACTGGATTTAAGCCCAACTGCCCAAGGCATGACCTACAGCTTGAATTGAAAGGAAAGCAAAAGTTCCAAGTTGCAAGAAAAATGAAATCCCCTTCTTCCTAATCCTACCACGATAATATCTCATAGTCATAAGGTATTTAGTGCGGTCTGCACTTACTATAATCGTCCCAAGCATAATTACTACGACATAAATTCAACAGGGTTCCACATTTTAATGCAGCATGCGGGAAACTGTGGTGGATTTTAGTGGAATCCACATTCCACTATTCCAGTGCCCAAAACATAACAAACGGCTGAAAACAAAAGTTCTCATTTCTCAACTGGAAATCTGGAACCATCATCCTTCTACTAGGCCAAACGACTCCAGAATAAAACATAAAAAACAGGCAATTTCTTTGGGCCCAGTATGAAAAAACAACTGTTCACAATCTATGGGCCCAACCCAACACCCGCCAACCCCCATCCCCTTGACCCAGTGACCCCCTCAACACTCAACCCCAAATGGGGTAGCCCATGTACTTATTCAAACTTGAAAGAATACTTTTTGGTAGGTATACTCACCACATGGATCTACTCGTCAATGTATAGAAAAGATTAAATTAGAAAATTAGTTAGAGGCTTTTCATACTCTTTTTTTCTTTTTTTGGTGAATCAGCAATTTCGTACTCATTGTAGTTTAGTAAATGAATACTTCTTTACCACAGACCATCATTAAAATGAAAAACAAAAAAAAGAAGAAGAAGAATATTTCTTTACCGTTGTTTTTCATATGTCCAAATTTTCTGTAGTTATAAAAAGGCGATAGAAAGGCCACCTTGAGCAGTGAGCACCAAGTCCCAAAACTATATAACCAGCCATGGCAATTCAAGGTTCTCAGTCGCAGCAAATGTTGGTATTCTGCCTCATAGTCCTCCTGATTAGCTCGCCGTCGTCTCGTAGTGGGGGTGTTGTAGCAAGTCATGACTTTTTTTCAAATTCAATCAATCGAAGCAGTTTCCCGGCGGGTTTCCTCTTCGGCACCGCCTCATCTTCTTTCCAGGTTTACTCATGTTCATCTACTAATCTACTATGGATGATTAACAAGCTTCTGTGTTGTATTGGAATTCTAAATCTAAATTTGTGTTTGTTCTGTTTCTCGTGTTCTTGTTTCCCTGTTTGATTCAGTACGAAGGTGCAGCCAAGGAAGGAGGGAAAGGCCCAAGTATATGGGATACTTTCACTCACAGATACCCAGGTCTCTCTCTCTCTCTCTCTCATGGAAAGAATCACTTTCTGTCTTTCTGAATATATCTATATATGCACGAGAAAATTTTTTTGACCGGTTCTAAGAGATCTCCACAGTCCACATAATGAGTTGATCGGAAGGGATCGATCGGCTCTGGTCCTATTAAACATTTATTCTATGAAAATAGTTTGTGTCCTGAACCTCTCCCCTAATTACTCCGACTCTATATGGGTTGTGCCCGGAGGCGGAGACGCAGAGATACATTGGGAAGAAACTGAAAACAAAACATATCTCATCCTTCACAAGTTGTAACAGACCGCTGCCTATGATTAAAAAAAATGGCCAGAACTATTATCATTTAATTAATTTCTTTAAAACCTTAATATTTAAAATTACTAGTTTTAATGGTACTTTGCATTTGGAATAATCTATGAATTTATGCTGTGCATATTCATATTCATTTGAACCTTAGGGTCCGTTTGGCTTGCTGGTGGAATTATAATCAAAATCCCTCAAAATTAGAATCAAAATGGTTTATCGGTTTGGTTTAGGCAGGAACCGAAATTGGAATTGGAATAAAATGGAGGGGAATCTCACTGCCAAAAAGGGGGAGGGAATGAATGGCCATGCCCTCAAATAGAGAAATTCCATTCCACTAAGATGGGAATTGCATGGATTCTAAGTTTCGCCCAGCCAAATGGTTGAAATTGAAACAGACCATTCCGATTCCAATTCTAGACCCGTATTCTTGCAAATCAAATGAGCCCATGAATTTAGTATTATTAATGCATTCGTGGAAGGTGACACACTTATAATATCTTAATCTTTTTTTCTTTTTAATTTACTGGATACATGCATTTCAAAAGCACATTATATGTAGGGGTGTCGATTGAACTGAATTTGGTCCAATCCGATCCAGTCCAATGTGAGTCCATTGCAAATGGATCAGGTTCAATCCGATTCAATGAATAATTTAGACCATTTTGGACCGGTTCAATTCAATGTTCGGACCATCCAATTTATTCAAATTCATTTTAATTTAGTTTGGTTTCAATACAAAGCCGGTTCATTGACACATATTCTTATCTTATATCAATGGATCAAATATTGGCTTAATCCAACCAAATCCAATATAAATTTATTACTAACAGACCAGGTCCAACCAATCCAATAAATATTTTGGATTGGATTGATCCAATCCACTTTATCTTTTTGGTCCGTTCAATTAATTGTCGTCCAAAACCGGTCCATTGACACCCTTACGCCTTAATTATATAATATTGTCTCCTAAAATTGACTTCACTGGACAAACACTCTATGGCATGAATACTTTGCATATGGGCAAAGCTTTTTATTAATTAAGCGTTCTCCTGAACCATCGCTGTCCTTGGGTCCTCTTCCATGGATAAAATGATTGAGCGGCAAGTGCAAAAATGGAGAGAGAGAGATCTGGATAATGGATAAGATTGTCTTTTTATGATGGTGTACTTGATACAGTAAAAGGCATAGGCTATCAAGCTAAGTAAGGCTCTCTTGGAATTTCGATAGCTTAACACCATGGTTTTTAAAATCGGATTGGATTGGATGGTGGGATCAGAAAAATTAGAAATCGGTCAAGTGATTGATTCTGTTTTATCGAGAACTGTTATTTTGTCAAAAACCATTAATTTTGTCAATACAAAACTGTTGATAGATTTTAATCAAATGCTTTTTCTTTTCTGATAAGTAAATTTTAAGCAAATGTTTACTACAAATCATACAAAACTGTTGATAGATTTTATGGTGATGCGACAGATAGGATCAAGGATGGTAGCAATGGAGACGTGGCCATCGATTTTTACCATCGGTATAAGGTGTGCCGTTGATCTTTGCTTATTAATTCCCTCTTTTAATAATACTTGCTGGATTTTCCTTCTTGTTCCTTATGGTGGAGCCAAGTATGCCCCCATCAAATTGTCTAAAAAACATGTATTAATACAATATCATAACTAATTAACTCCCTCATTTGTTTTCTATAAATAAAGAGTGTTCCGGATGTCGGTGAGCCTTGTTTATGCAATGTTTTGAAAATGAAACTTCGGATGATTTTTTACTGTTTGGCACATGTAGTGGTGCCTAATGGTGCTGAGTTGTAAGAAAATGTTTAAAGGTGATTATTCTTCCTTGTTTTTCGAAGCAACTTCATTCAAAATGTTCATCAGTTAAACGCAATCGATAAAAAACAGCCCCTTAATGTGGATTTGGATCTTGTTTCTCTTAAGCCCCCCTCTCTCTCAAGCGGGGTGTATTTGGATCAAGATAATTACGAATATTTGATTTTTTTTGGTGATTTTAATTGTTAAAAAAAATTAATTTTTTGTTAAATTCTGAACCATCAACTGGGCTGAATGGTTCAACCATCAGTGATAATGATTTATTGATCAATTCAACGGTTTTTTAAGAAAATCGGTCCGGATAGTAAATAGAATCGAATAAGTGACTGGTTCCTGGGTCCTATTGTTTGACTGCTTAGGTCAACAACAGTTTCAAAACCATGCCATCACCAATAAACCGAAAATCCCACACCAAAACTGTCAGCAAGATACCAACCAGCTGGTTGGTAAGGTCTCTTGTTGGTCGTAGTGGAGACTAGGGATTGAATCCCGCCTGCACCTGGGGTGGGGAATGGGTTACTCCCGTTGCGTAGCCCTTCAAAAGAAATCCAAAAAAAAACTTAAAAAATACAAGCTGTATTTGGTTGCAATGCAAATAAATTTGCACTGATGCAAAACCATGGCACTGTAAATGATTTAAGTGTAAATTCTGACTTGTTTTTTTTTCAAACTTTAACTTATTTTGTTTGGTTGCAGTATAAATGAAGTAAGTTAAGACAAAAAGCAGAATGAAGTAAAATTCAAAACCAAATTAAAGGAGAATTTACACTTGCACTCCTATACATTTGTATCAATGCAAATAAAGTTGCACTGCAACCAAACACAGTTAAAGGGATTTAGAGATAACGTGTGGAAAAACTTTAGCTGTTGGGGGCAACAGCCTGTGCTGTTGAGAGAGTTTCTGGAAATGTCACGTTACCATGAGAATGAGAATGAGTAAACTGTCTGAACAACTTACAAAGTTAACCTATAACGTATTACCATGGTGAACCCCAACCCATGCCAAAAACAAGTAAGGGAGTTGTGCCCCAGCACATTTCAGCGTGCATTTGGGACAATCCAACATATTTTTTAATTCAAACCACTTGTTTGTATTTCCCAAAAATGCATGTGATACAATGAGTTTGAAGAATAAACCCAGAAACTACCTAATTGGCCTTATGTTGCCTTGAAATAGGGATTTTAACGAGTCGAGTCAGATCCAAGGATCAAAATTTTGTTACGTATTGATCGATACATACCATATTAGAGCCTTTTTGATACGCCCCTACAAGGGGTATTTTAAGTCGGTAAGTGGTTCAAAGGGTAGACCAACCTTAAACTGGCCCCTTTGAACCTATTTCGAAAAAAAATAAAAAATAGTACCGATACAGGTTGATACGCTGGGCATATCGGCCTGTATCAATATTTTAAACCTTGGTCAGATCATCCCTCAACATTCAAACTTCATTTAGGTTTCCGAAATTTAACCTTGTTTGTATTTACAAAAAATGTGTTAAAGAATCAGTAATTATAGCCTTCACAAATAATAGGCACCATTCATGGGTTGGGTTGGCATTAAATTATTATTTGAAACCTTATAGTGGGGACTGGAGATGCAAAGTAAGGTAATGCCTGGTATTATTGCTGCTTTCTAGACAATGGTCACGTCTTAGAATTTGGTAAAGTAAATTCGGGTTTTGGTTCTGTGTAGGGGTGTCTGTGGATTGCTTTTGGGTTGGATCTGTTCAAGTTAAAATCAATTTGAATGGATTGGACGGATTAATAGCATATTGAATTAAATCAGTCCAGACTTAATGATTCAAAGTATTTATTGGATTGGATTGAATATGGTCCATCTGTAATGGATTTACATTAGATTTGGTCAAATTGAACCAATATTTGATCTATTGATAGAAGATAAGAATAGAGGTATCAACGGACCAGGTTTAAGATGAAACCAATCTAAATTAAAACCAATTTAAACAGATTGGACGGTCTAAACATTGAATTAGACTGGTCCAAAAGTATTTATCAGATTGGATTGAATCAAATCCATCTGTAATGAAATCAAATTGGACCAAATCAGGTCAATTGACACCCTTAGTTTTCAATGAAACAAAAAGAAAAAATGTGAGGGAAAAAACAAAACACCTATATTATACTGACGTGACAAAATGCCTAAAAAAAATTCCGGTACCAAAGACGGCCCACCTATCCCTATTTCAAACATATACAGTTCAATGGGCTTGGACCCTTTAACAAGTGATCAACAATCGCCTACGTTATATATATATATATATATATATATATATATAGTAGTCCTTATAAAACAAAGTAATGCTACATTTTTTTTCCTGAAAAGCCCTCAGGCAAATTCCATTCAACCACTAAAATCCTGGCTTTACAATCATAGAAGAAGCATAAAATTAAATCACACCAAGAAGAAAAGAATGGAAGCCTACTGCCTACCGACCCACGACCCAAGAAAAGTTATCAGATATATCTGAGAAGGACAAGAGAAGCTTCTTGCTATCTACCTTGTAAGGACATTTGATAATATTGATATATATATAACTGAAAAGGGTTTTATTGATTGTGCAGGACGATGTTGACATGATGAAAGAAATTGGGATGGATGCTTTTAGGCTCTCCATCTCGTGGCCGAGACTCCTACCTAGTAAGATTGGTTTCGATTATTATTTTGGCATCTGGACCCGTTAATCTATTTGTATTACACAATCTCCTCAAACAATTCATATATATTACATTCTAATGCACATCAGCGCTATAAATGTTGCACTTGTAACTTCGCCCTCTTTTTCTTGGGGTATGTAGTTTTTCTGATTGCCCTCTCTTTTTTATGGGAGAAATTCCATCTTATTAAGACCAAAAAGGGTCTCAAGTTCCTGGTTTACCAGCTCAACCGGCAGTTCAACCTATATAAATTTTGGTAATTATTGGGTTTAAGTGACTCCAGAAGGGCCTTGGTTCTGATTGAACCCGGTCCTACTTGGATGGGCCAGTCTGATTGAACCCGGTCCCACAAGAGGTGGGTATAGAACTGATGTGGACTGGGGACTAATTACTTGGGTCCCCCTATTCAATGAACAGTTCAGATCGCCCACAGGATTCCTCCACTTGGCAGAAATTGGTGGGACCGTCTAGCAAACTTTCCTACTTGATCTTATTAGATAGGAAACCTTTCTTCTTAATCGCATATGATCATACAGGATTATATCTTAATATTTTTTGTTTTTCTATGCTTCAGATGGGAAGTTGAGTGGGGGAGTAAACAAAGAAGGCATAAGATTTTACAACAGCCTCATCGATGAACTTCTATCCAATGGTTCTCTCTCTCTCTCTCTCTCTCCATGTTCTGTCTATCTATCTATTTCGTCTCCAGCTCATGGGTACGTACGTATCTCTCGTTCATAGGTATCCAACCTTTTGTGACACTTTTTCATTGGGATCTCCCGCAAGCTTTGGAAGATGACTACGGTGGTTTCTTGAGCTCTAAGATCATGTGAGCAATTCGTTTCCCCTTATCAATTAACCTGCTGATGAATTGATGAATTAAGAAACTAAAAATTGTAATAGCTATAACCCATCAGTCGTACTGAAGTCTCGATCCCGTGGAGATTTGTTCTTGATCAAACCGATTAAATATGGTGGGAACTCATAATGCAGTGAGGATTTTCGGGACTACTCGGAGCTCTGCTTTAAAGAATTTGGTGACCGGGTGAAGCACTGGATTACCTTCAATGAGCCATCGATCTTCAGCAATCAAGGATACTCATTGGGTAGGTATGCCCCAGGCCGTTGTTCTCGATGGGTGAACAGCAAGTGCTCTGCTGGAAATTCCGCTACCGAGCCTTACGTGGTGGGCCACAATCAGCTTCTCGCTCATGCAGCCACAGTGAAGCTGTACAAGGAGGAGTATCAGGCTGCCCAGAAAGGCAAGATTGGAATAACACTGGTCTGTCACTGGATGGTGCCTTTCAGCAACGAGAAGCGCAACGTTGCTGCTGCCCAGAGAGCCATTGATTTCACGTATGGATGGTGAGTTTTGCATATGGATTCCTTATATATATAATTAATCAGAGCAACAGTAATAAGTGTTATCACGTTGTATATCTAAACTCCAAGTCTATCCTACTGTAAAAACCAGCTCAAAGGGTCTAAACCCACAAAAGAACCACCCAAGAATAACAGTCTCGACTTGAACTCATTTCTCAAGTTGCACCAATTAGAAGAGAAATGTTCAGGTTCAGTACTGTTTAATTTTCATGCTTTCTGTAGGTTTATGGATCCGTTGGCCCATGGCGACTACCCAAAAAGCATGCGATCTCTAGTCGGAACTCGGCTGCCGAGATTTACCATAAAGCAATCTGCACTGGTAAAAGGGTCATTCGATTTCCTTGGATTAAACTACTACACTGGATTCTATGCTGCTGATGCTGCTCCCTCCAACACTATTGTCAACGTAAGCTATAATACGGACTATCATGTTAATACCTTTAGTAAGTTCAACAAGAAAACCCTAATGGAATTGGTTTTCGGTTTAGATTAATTACTACAGATGAGAAAACAGAACCATGCATGTACATATACTTACACAAGCTTCTTAATTTTTTTTTTTAATGTACAGCCCAGCGAAACGAGACCCCTATTGGTCCAAAGGTCTGAGTTTTTTCCCCGGCCTCAAATAGCTACTGATTCTTTTTATTGCTCAAGTTGCGAAATTTAACTCTTTCATGTCAATCTGTTCATGTCTGGACTTGCAAACCAGCTGGGTTTCAGGTTACAGGACGGAATAAGCCCAATTCAGCTTTTCTCAGCTGACCCTATTTTCTTCTCATCCTCCTGCAACCAACCTAGTATTTGGGTTGATGATATCCCCAGGAATTCCAACCAATCTAATATACAAATCGTTCGTATTGTGTACGAGTTGACAGACAGCGGTATCTTGGCTCAGTGTTTATCCCCGGGGAATTCATGATCTTCTAATTTACACCAAGACAAGATACAAGAATCCGGTTATATACATAACTGAGAATGGTAAGTCGTAAGCCAGTCACTGCTCGATTTGTTTTACATATATAGCGGCTGCCGTGTTTATAGCCAAGATTTTCTGTTAGAGCAACTAAAAATGGTGTACTTTCAGGCATCCCTGAACCCAACAATATCACGCTGATAATGGAGGAAGCCCTGAAGGATGACGTGAGAATCAACTACCACAGTAGGCATTTTCAGTTTCTTCTGAGAGCCATCAAGTGAGTGTTCAAAAACCGTGGATACTTTCTAGATCAATCTCTAGCTGACCTCACAGTTCTTATAACTCTTCTTACCGTGTTTGGTTGAAGTGCAAATCTTAACCAGATACGATGGAATTTTACACCCATTTCATCAGTTTTGCATTTGTTTATTTGCAACTATGATATATATTTCTACCTGACACAAAATTTGTACTTGTCTCATTTGCATTTATTAATGTTGTAAATTTTGCATCTCAAAAGTTGATGCAAATTTTGCATCACCTTCCTCCTATACCTCAATTTTCTAACATATAAAGTGGAGACCACATCATCATCTTGCTTCCAAAAAAGTAAATCAAAATTTGCACCAGCCTTTTTTACAACAGTGCAAATAAAACAACCAAACACAGCCTTAGAACAAGTTAATTGGTAATTCTTTTGCAGTTATGAGTTCTGACTGGCCTTGTTTATTCAATTATACCTTCTCTTAAAAGCTTTTCATGTTTAATCATAATTAAGATTATTAATTAACTTGTGCAACTTTTATATGTTCTGTAGGGAGGGTGTGGATGTGAGAGGATATTTTGCATGGTCATTGTTTGATCACTTTGATTGGGCTTTGGGTTACACTCTTCGGTACGGTATCGGATATGTGGATTACAAAGACCGATTGGAAAGATATCCCAAGCGTTCGGCAATTTGGTTCAAAAGTTTCCTCAAAAGCTATAATAAAATGTAACTTATCTTAGTGCCAGCTTATGATAAGTATGTAGTACTCATTGTGTCTCCGAAATTATAATTTACCAAATAAATAATGAGATAAGAATGAGAAAATATTAACGCCCCTTATCGATCCCCGTCCTCTTATATGACTGTCATCTTCTCTAATTTTTTCAATCTTTTATTTCCGCTTCTATTTGAATCTTTATGTTGTTGTTTTCTTTCGTAGTGAAGGTTCAAAATTTTGATAAGATAAACCCAATATCTCGTATCGGGTATATCATACTTCATACCATATTGGTGGGGCTCTGATACAACAAATAAAAGGAATTTGGGAAGTTGGACACTGTCAGCGAGTAAGCAGGCCTAAAACTGACCCACTGACCAATTTTGAAAAAAAAATTAAAAAAAAAAAAGGTATTTTGTTGTATCCTGAAGGTTGTGATGATATAATGTGAAAATTCAGGAACTCTTGTCAAGTTTGTACATAGGGCCCAAACTTCTTCAACAGTCCAAAGTGGAGGCAATTTTCTATCACAACTAGAATTGCTAATAATCAAGAGAGATTAAGAAAGAGTGTTATGTTGAGAGTGAAAAATGTTCTCAGTGGTTCAAGTGCATTCCTCGATATTTTTTGTTCTATTTATAGACTCTTTTATGACTGTTGGGTTTGTTCCAATGGATAGGAATTACCCACAAATCTCTCTAGACAGTTGGGATTAGCCTCCACTGGGATGAGACACTTGTCCCTAGTTGTTGAGACATTTTCTCAACCAACAACTACTCTAGTGGACCAAGTTTAAAAGAGATAAGTCAAAACAGATTTTATTTTACATGAAAATAATAAATAATAATAATTGAAAAAGATGTACTGATTGTGTGTACATGCTGGTCCACAGAGAGAAAATACTCTATCGAACGTGTGCTTATTCCCGTTAGCCTACAAATAGTCCTACACGTCGAGGATGATATATATCAAGAGTCATAGACCACTCGATCCAACGTATCCAAACACTCAATATGCACATTATATTGATACCTTAAAAGCATGAATATGTCCAAGTTAGATAGAATGATAATTGAGAGTTATATAATATGTGTTTTACACTCTTGATCGATATTCATTATCAGTAAAATTGTTCCAATCCTAGTAAAAAGAGTTGTTGCAAATTGCGAAGGCAAAGAATTGAGATTCCTGTCACTTCTCCAACCAGGCAAAAGTGGTTAAAATCACTACTACCGTTCTGTACATTGCTTCCATTCTACATTGATTTTTATTCACCTTTCTTTATTTTACACCATCTTGTTGTCTAGGGGTTTTATCACCTATATTAACATCAATTTACTCCTTTGTACAAATTATCAAAATATGCATTTTCATGTATTTATGGGGTTTGTTAAAATTTTCCCATGTCTTGTGCAGAAACTTCATTAATTATAATGGGGGTGAGAAGAATCGAACACTTGACAACTTGGTCAAAGTGGCTATGAAATCATCTCAGAAAACCATTCAACCTAAAAGCCTAAGCTGTTAAGTGAGGTCCTTGAATAAGTCTTATGATTTATTCTCTAATATACTTCACCCATAAACTCAGAACATCTAAAATCTAGACCACACCTCACTAATTTCCCATGCGCTGCTACAATATAAACAGGTATTGAACCTTTCATATATATTTGGTAAACAGAGATTAAAGTTCATTTGATTGATGATTGTCTGAAAGACTGGAATACACTAAAATTGGTCTGAGACCACCCAGTTAGCCATCCAGAATATCCATCTTTTTACGAAGGAAAAAAGAAACACTAGTGTTCTCGCACTCAGCTAGAATATTTTTACAAAAAAAAAGAAAGCATCTTGAACAACAGATATGTCTTTAGAAGATAAAGCCTGGATCAAAGATTGGTTATCATTTTCCACCACAAAAGGACCAGGGAAAAGCTTTTTTGCTAGCTGAATTCCACGAAGACAAGCTAAATTATAACGTGTCATTTGTGCCATTTTCACAAAGGTCATTATAAAGAAAATTAAATGGCATCCAAAGGGCATTTGTATCATTTCACATTGACAGTTTTTGAAAGTTTGGATATTATAGTGACATGTTTTGAAAACTACCCCCAAAGTTTAGGGTATTAAACTGAATTTTTCCCAATAAAAAAAAGGTTTAAAAACAAATTTTGAATATAAAAATTATACAGTTAATGGATGAAAACATTCCTAAACAAGATTTTTTTTTTTTTTTTGATAGTCAAGAAACACCTTACAACAAAGGAAAACAAACAGAAAAACAAGGGAAATAAACTAAACAAACACCACTAAAGAAAGAAATTTCCTTAGTCCAATAAAACTTGACAAGCCCGGGCGGGGGTCTCCACCAAAACACTTCGTTTTGAGCTTTGGCCACGACAATTCATGTGGGAACTATTCGTTAGAAAACCATCACCACGCTATTGGGGGCCAACAATCTATGCTGTTGAAAGCATTTTTAGGCTGAACACGTTAATCCATTCTCGCTCATGTCTATCTTTTTAATAAAAGAAAATAGGGGGCAATATTTACCCTATCATGACAACGTTGCATTTTCAAAAAATTTCTCAACAGCATACGCTGTTGGCCTCAAACAGCCAAAGTTTTTCACACAAAGCTAGCAATGGAATTTCACAAGTTATCCTCTTGTTTCAAACGGAAAGAATTAAGGAAACAAACATTCAAATGATATATTGCTGTAGCCCCACCTGGAATTAGATCAAGTCACCTCAAGGTGGAATGACAATCGCACATAGAAGCAGTGATTCATATTGTCATAGAAAAAGTGAACCAGGAGGTGTTCCATACGAAAGGTATCCCGTGGATCAAACGGTTTTGAAACATTATTCTTTTAGGGGTGTATCATGCTTAATTGTTTATGGTTATAATATATAAAATATTACATACTCTCGTAGCAAAAGTGCACCAGGAGGTGTTCCATACGAAAGGTATCCCGTGGATCAAATGGTTTTGAAACATTATTCTTTTAGGGGTGTATCATGCTTAATTGTTTATGCCTTTATTAGTCCCCTTCTCTCTCATTAATTTTATTAAATTATATTTAAGGCCAAATTAACTCTCATTAATTTTATATCTACTTTTATATTTAAATGAATTTTTCTCTCATTAATTAGTTAATTACTCCTATAATTAATGCATATTTTAAATTTAAATTTCAGTTTTAGTGCTTAATTAGAATTCTCTTCTCATTAATTTCGTTAATTAACAACCCTCTTTCTCATTAAATTCATTTTGTTAGTATAAAACTACAAATTAGCAATAACAAGATTCGAACCCTAGACATTAAGCCTTAAGAACTAGAGATTCACCACCAAGCCACGCCCATTTGCTTGCTATTTGTTTATGCATTTTTATTTAAGTAATTTTTCTCTTTTCCTTGGTGTATGCTTATTAATAAATGTTAGAATTAAATATTAACATTTATGTATTAATAAATATTAAGATAAATTATATTGATTATTTTAAAACTAATATATATCAATTACAAAGTGTGTCTCCATATCTCAAATTTTATATAGACCATTAAATTACAGTTTTTTAATTTTAAATAACTTATTTACAATCATCTAAAACATGCAACTATTGTTATTAATATATTTTTTAAGATCTATTTAAGTTTTTTAGCATATTTATACATATCTTAATTTTTTGTCCATATCCATATGCATCTAAAGCATGTCCTGATAAGTCTCTTAAAATTATCTTTCCGATACACCTTACATTTCCGATACTTTAAATCAGATATTTTAGTTAGCTAAGTTAGCTGATAATAGTTACTTTATCTTTCAAAAAAGTAAATATATTATAATATAATAAATGACCAGAGTACTTTATTTGAAAATTTGCAGAAAACACATCCACGCCACATTACAGAAAACCTTATCGAGTGTGGTGTGATTCAAAACCATGTACTGTCAATCACACCACAGAATCCAAGTAAATTTAAACACAGCAGAACATAAACACCACAGCCTAACGCTGTGGTTGGTTTGAAAGAAAAGGTAGAGAAAGGAAGGAAAAGGTAAGGAAATCTGTACAAGGTTGTATAAGGTACCCTACCTTTTTCCTTCCTTTCTCTACCTTTTCTTTCACACAAACACAGCCTTGCTGCCCCTGCACCAAAACAACCCAGGGTTGTCAAGTGTCAATCAGAGCTCAGGGCTAAATGGCTAATCAATTGAAAAACAACCAGGTGCATTCTAATGCTAGCCCCAAATAATTGGATTCATATCAAACATCATCATCATCAAGCCTTGTCGCAACTATATGCTGTTGATTACACAAATGCTATTTTGACACTCTATTCTGTTTAATGTCACATCCATTGTTAGATTCTTGACATTTATCATGTCAGTCTTACTACTACTCATGTCATTTTTGGTTCACCCCTTGTATTTGTATCAAATCCACTTCTTCAGGGTTCTGATGGTTTTCAATGCACATGTCCAAACCATCTTAGTCCAATTTCTCTCATTTTATCACATATTGGAGATACTCGTAAGTTCCTTGTTCCTACCAATAACTTCATTTCTGATTCTACTCTTCCTAGTTTTTGCACTCATCATTCTCAGCATTGTCATTTCTGCATACTCATTTTCTAATAAAAAGTGTATATCTACTGGTTTCTAAGAAAAACGGGCACTAACTTTTCCCTTTTCATATAAGGGCCTTCCAAATGTATTGATTGTTACAGGAAAACCTATGGGATACCTGGTTATGGCTGCTTATTACTTGTTCTGAGTAACAGCAATACCAATGAGGTACTACCTCAATACAAATCGTCCATGGCCTAAGTACAATTAAATTAGAACCGTAAAGGCAATTATGTAAAAGATTAATTTCAAATGTTGAATATTTCCCTTGCAGCAAAATATCAAACAAGAATAAAAATTCCAGAGATATTCTATGTCAACCGTACATAATAGAGTAAACTTATATTCAACTAAGGTTCCATATTAATATGCCAGCACCTGTAGTGGCTAAAAACAAAAATTCACAACTAGAACCATCATCCTAATCCTAAAATAACTCCTCAAATTTGAACCTTACTTCTCTGATGAGTTGGGGCCCCTCTTCTTTCCAAAACCGACAACTGCAAATAAGAAAAACAAGAAGTGGAAATTATTAACCCAAACATAAAATTATCAACTACATCATAAATACAAAGGGAACAAAGGACGCATTTTTAACTCTCGTTTAGAACCCATAATAGGTAAACTCTGCCTATATGAATCATATTTCGTGAATTCCTCAACAAACCATTGACACGTAATTAAGAAGAATGGAGGCTTCTCTGGGTAATGTTCAACCAATGCTGTTAATTTCATCTTGTAAAAATATACATTTTTGATAAAGTTTTTTTTCTTGTAATGCCGGATACATAAACATTTAGTCATTTACCTTGTCTATTGAGAGGGATCATACCAACTTATACAGCACGAAGATGAATTCAAGATAAATATCAGATAACAAAATAAGTTAAATAGAAGGACATGATACGTTGCTACCATCCTACAAACATTTAGTCATTTACCTTGTCCGTGTTAGGTTTAAACCGGTTTCCAGGGTCTAGTTAATCATATAGGCATAAATCACAGAAGAATTACTAGTCGTTATGACTACATATGCACACTTCAAATCTAATAATATGGCCTACTCAAGCAGGATAAACGGCGAGAGAACAGAGAAAGAAAGAGAGAGGACAAGAAAGAGACGTACCGGCTGTAACGAAACGCCGGTTGTACTGCATGCGCTTGTGAGCCCTGCCTCTGGGCTTCTTCTTCTTGTCTTGTTTCGCCACCTTTGGAGTTTGGCCTCTCACCTTCCCGGCACGAGCCAGAGATCCGTGAACCTTACCTGCAAAAAATACATCACAACAAGCAAAAAAAGAACATACAGAAAAAAAAAAAAAAAAAAAAAAAAAAAACTCAATCCACGAAACAGAGAATCAGAAACAACACATTGAATCTCAAAAGAAGGCTCTTCAAGAGATTATATTGGTGAGAGGGGAAGATCTGAACAGAGAGAATGCGCTCACCCATTTCGAACGGATTGTTAGGGTTGGTTGATGTGCTCCTGCAGCTGACGCCTCTGACTCGATCGGCGAAAACAATCGACAGAGCAAAGAAGAAAGCAATTTCTAGGGTTAGGGCTTTTGTAGATATTGGAAAAGCTGGGTTTCTGAAAGTATACCCAAACTACGGTATACCATCAAACTCCGCAATCGCGCATCAAAAGATTAAACATGCGGCATGCCCTATTATGTGATCATCATGATTCTTTTCGGACGGTCAAGAACTATACATCCAGGTAACCTGTTTCTGTCCTCCAAGTAGCACGTGCGCATCTAATACACGTCTGATGTAGATCAGTTGGCTCCCATTTATTTCTACGAAATGAAATGTGCCCTGATCGAGCTTCAGAGCCCGTTTGCGAGCAATCCAGATCTTCTACCTATAATAACCCTACCCAGTACCCACACTTATCCACAATAAATTTTGGTTAATTGAGTTTTTTTTATTAACCGAAGTTTTAATCTTTAAAACGGGAATCAAAACTGAAATTTTATAAAATTGAATTAAATAAACCCGAAAAAACAAAAAAGAATCAAAATAATTGAATCAAACAAATCAAAACTGAAAATTTTTATTCCATTTTTTTAACTGAACAATGCTCACCGCTAGTTGTGGGAAAACCCTCCCAAACAAATGGGTACTTTGCACTTATGCTTTTAACTATTCCTTTTTCTTTCTTTCTTGTGGAAAGTCAAGTTCTACTGGCAACAGGATGCTTCCAACATGTCCAAATAGGCCACTGCAAGGGAGATATTCCCAATGTAAGGCTGCATTGGCCACTGCATTGGCCAGTTGGAACAGTGTCAGAGAGCATTTTTGTTGTTAGCATGTCCCTTTCCCTGGTGGAAGGACCAGGTCCAAGAAGCTCAAAGCACAAACCCAAGCTGTGCTTAAGGTTGCGTTTGATTGCAATGCAATTTTATTTGTACTAATACAAATGCATGAGAATGCAAATTTTTGTTTAATTTTATTTGGGGTTTTACTTTGTGCTAGTTCATGTGTTAATTCACTTTATTTGTATTACAATCAAATAAAATAAGTTACATTTTAAAACAAAAATAAATTAAAATTTATACTCAAATCATTTGCAGTGCCATAATTTTACATTAATACAAATTTATTTGCATTACAACCAAACACAACTTAAAGTACATAACATTGGCCCAATTCTAAAAATTTCTGGACTGGGTCATAAATGATCATTCCCTGCCCATATAAAGTTGGGCCAGCTGCTGTGATTGGACTGACCTCGACCCATGTTACATAACTACTTTGAGGCTGGAGCTGGATTTGATCGGGATTTGCTTGAAGTATAAAGTATAAACAGTAAAGTTTTAGGAAACAGTGACTCTTTGAAATACCATAAAATTATATCAGACATAGATCTACTCCAATCAGATATTCTTTTACAAATAATCAGATAAAAATTTAGCATTTATATGTATAGCTATGTTTATATTGCAAGGATCAAAATTTTGATCCGATATATCCCGTATTGAGTATTATCGTACCGTATCTTTTGGTCCCCAATACACTTGTTTACAGGTGTTTTTTAGGGTCCATTTGTCTTAAAATTACACACATATATGAAACTTAATATATATATTAAAACAATAGGAGGAGTACCAATTCACTTCAGTCGATACATAGAGATGTATTGATATTTGAGTCATGCTTATATCTGCATGAGATTATGATTTTCTCTCGATTAATAATTGGTCCGGGATTGATTTTTGCTGTTTCGAACCAATTCAAAATCAAACCTATATAATTAATAATATATAAAGATCTTTCTTTTTTTGTAATTTTTGTCTAAAATGATAAATTTCATAATCAATATATCAGCTAATTATGATTAAAAAGCATATTTTATCAACATATTAAAATTTTTATAATTTAGTATCAGTTTCATTAAGGTCTTACTATCAAAATGGAGTTCTAAATTGCCATTATATAAAATAGATACTTGCTTTGGCATATGTGCAGTTCATAAAAAAGTTAAATTAAAGCATTGGGGTTGATATAAGGTTGTTTGTTTTTGCCCTTTATGTTAAACAGGTGCATATTTACACTGATCATTGTCAACTAAATATAGATGACAAAAATAATAGGATCTAATCGGGTTAGACCCCTTTTCAATTAATATTTTGTTTGGTTCATTAGAAATAGAGGCTCAGTTTGGATGGAGTACAGATACAAATATGTATAGTGCAAATACATACAAAATAATACAAAATACAAGGTTTTGCACCCTACAAATTTGCATATGTACTCCTTCCGAACTGAGCCATAATGTTTTCTATTTTTGTGGCCAACTCACTCTCTTATTTCACTGGGAGGGCGTGGAGTTCTGTTAAGATTATTTGTTTCTTTTGTGGATTTCATAACTTCGTTTAGGGATCAGATCGAATTCAAACCATGGTATATTCGAATTCAGTCCAAAGATTCGATCAGACCTTATAGGACTTGATTTGAAGTCGAATCCTATAGGTAAGTCAGATCTCCATACTTGATCTGATTTGACTTATTTTCTTTAAAAATAAATAAATTATTAAAAGAAAAATAAAATATACTAACTTAAATAAAGTAAAATAAAAATGCAAGTATTTTTATTTATTTTCATCATATATATACTTGTTTTTATAAATAAATAAATAATATAACAAATTTATAAAAATATAATATAAAAATACATTTATAAATAAATAAATAACATACATATATATGCATTATATTTATATTTATATAATATACATCGGATCTGATCTTCTTTGAATCAGATAGGGGTGATCTAAATCCGATCAAAAGACCCAAACAGGGGTTATCCAAATTTGACCAAATTGGATCGGATCTAATCAGATCATGATCCGATCCATTTACATCCCTAATTTCCTTTACCCATCAAAAGAGGAGGGCGTGGAGCTCTCTTTCTATGTGTGTGTATGTGAATGTGCCATGTCATACCATGAATGATTAGAGCTATAAAGCGGGTCATGCTGCCCATGGGCTGACACTACACGACACAAACAAGTAGGCCCTTGTTGGCGCAGGCCCGCAACCCAGTATGGTCCATATATTTTATTTATTTTTTTCAATTTTATTATACTATTTTATTCCAATTGTACTGTACTTTTTATTTAATTTTATTATTTCCTATATAAATAATTGTATATATCAAAATTCATATGGAATAAAATTTTAAGATTTTTTTTCAGTTTATTATCTATTTTGTTAATTTCTTTTGATTTGTTCATTATTTTTTTCAATTTAAAAAAAAATGCCTTTTACTACCTGGCCCACAAACATAGTATAAGCCTGCTTGGGCTCGTGCCATAGGCCGTGTTGAGCTTGACCTTTGAAGGGTTCCAAGCTAGGCAAACATAATCTTACCCAAGCCTGTGTGTTGGCATAACACGGCCCACTAAAGCATGATAGGCCCAGAAAATTGTGTCATGCCGGCATGGCACAATCCACTTTACACCTCCATGAAGATTGAAGAAGGACCAGACCACTTACATTTATCAAGCTTATAAATGCAACATATGACATGTATAAGTCATTTATAATAATGATACAAGAAAGTATGAAATAAGTAAATAACTAGTAAAAGAGCTCTAAACAAGATGCTTCCTATAATGGATTCATCTAGTGGGTGTTTTGCACCGAAGTGTTTCACAAGTGTTCCCTTTCAGCTGATTTGTCATGTGCAACACATAAATTTTTCAAAGGAATTCGCAAGAAAATCACATTTGGCAATCTTGTTGGATATTTTTGTAATGATTCGAGGAAGGAGGGGTTTCTTGAAACATGAAATTGATGTTTATTGAATCGCATTCGTGATCCTGAACCGCTCTGGTGACATCCCACATTAAAATTTGAAAAAGCTAACTACTTTTCTTAGATGTCACATAGTTGTCATTATAAATATATTATAATATTAAATAAAATCATTTTAAATGCCCAATCAGCCTATATCCCTTTTTTTATGTTTAAAAAAACAAATAAAATAAAAAACTTGTGAATCAAAGATTATTCAGAGCCCACGTGTGAAACAAAACACTTGTAAAACGCTATGGTGCCAAAGCCATGCTTTTTTTTTAATTGGGACCATATATCGTCTTATGTAGAAAACTGAGGCCCATACCATAACATTAGTTGGATATTTTCCTATTCAACTTTCAGGAAATAATGGTATTTTCAAGTTAGAGTGCAACTTGGGTCAGGTCAGATTGGAAATTTCTTAAAATTTAAATGGGCCGGAACCATAATCCAAGCCTGTTGTAGTTGAAAATTTTCAAATAGGGTATCCCACCTTGCAATCCTAGTCACATCTTCGAGGAAGAAGGCATCTTGTTTAAGAACTCTGCTTAATAAAATATATAATAGTAAGAGAGCCCATGCATCTTTTATGGGTGCACATGCATGAACAGCAAAAGAATCCATTATAGGAAACATAGGTTTTGGAGTGACAAGGGACCATTATTTAGTGTAGTTACTAAATCTCAGGCTATCAAGCACGAGAATGCCGGTTCAAGTCTAAAGGTCTGTTTGGTTCATAGTTGGGATTGGATTTTGTTGGAATTCTAATCAGAATGGTCTATAAGTCTATTTCTATAATATGTTTGGTTCAGACAATAATTAAAATAGGAATTGGAATCAATTGGAATGAAATTTTATTCTTAAAGGAGGAGGAGGAAATGACTGTTTCCTTAAATGGAGGAATGTCATTCCACTAGGAACGAGAATGGGATTCTAATTCTGCCTAACCAAATAATTAAAATCAAAATGGCCCATTACGATTCTGATTCCAAACCCTTATTCTGATAAACCAAACAGAACCAAATAATAGCTACTTTGTGCAAATAAAAGTTAGAGAGAGAGAGCGAGAGAGAGTATTAAGATGTGGCTTCCTTTCCCTGTTTTGTATAAAAAATGGTAAGTGCCATGCGAGCCCATACCTACACTAGCTTTCATGTTTATAGATTTATAACATTGAGAAAGGATGACATATTTAAGATGGTTGATGAATAAGGACAAATGGGAAATCCACAATACTGTGTGAAATATTGATCCCTGTAAATACGACACCACCTTAATGGGACAAAAAAATGTGCAGAATGACTTCGAATTAAAATATGGAAAAAGTATACTAGGCCAACTTTTAAGATGCATAATCTTTTAAAATTATAATTTCAAATTGGGGCATAATTGTATGTAAAGGTATCAATGAATCGGTTTTGGATTGTACAGACCAACAAGACATATTGGATTGGATCAATCTGGTCCAACATATTTATTAGATTGTATTGGACCTGGTCCATCTGTAATAAATTTATATTGGACCTGTCCAGTCCAAAATCAATTTGGACGGATTGGACAGACCAATAAGATATATTGGATTGGATCAATTCGGTCTGACATATTTATTAGATTGTATTGGACCTGATCCATATGTGGTCGATTGATATTAAGATAAATACATACATATATATATATACATATATATATATATATAAAATCTAAATCAAAGGAATTTGAATAGATTGGATGGTCCAAACATTGAATTGGATTGATCCAAAATGCTCCAAAACATTCATTGGACTGGATTGGACCTGGTCCATTTATAATGGACTTCGACACCCCTAATTGTATGCACTTCTCAAAATCTAAACATGTTTAAAACATACATGTATCCTTCCAAAGAAAGAAAAATACATAAGGCTTAGTTTGGAAGAGTACAAATGTTTAAAAGCCCATTGATAGTTTGGTCTAAATTCTTGAATATAAAAAAGGCAAAACTTTTGGTTATAAGTATGTATTTGTTAAATGAGAATATGCATTTTATGCGTTTTCCTTAGGTGCTGTTTGCTTGCATTATAAATCCAGTTCCATTTTGCATCCATTTGTTTATAATTATAATTATAATCCCATTTGGCACAAAATTTTGTACTTTTTTTATTCTTTCATTTGCACTTATAGAACGCCTAAAATCAAAATTTGCACTACCTTTTTGATACCACAATTCTCTATCATATAAAGTATGACCACATCATATCTTGCTTTCTACCTCACTCCCAAATAAATAACCCACCTCTTACCTCCATTATCTTTCATTTAAATTGTATTTGATTTGATGGAAAATAGCAGAAAAATAGAAAGTTGAGGAAAATCTTTTAAAAAATTTCACAAAAACCCGTGAAAACTTTTCCTCAACTTTCTATTCCTCTCTTATTTTCTGTCAAAGGAAACATAACATTAACGTTACTCCTCAGTTTACTTCCCACAAAAAATAAGACAAAGTCTAATATGAAATAAAGTAAGCCAGAACTTACACTCCGCCCATTTGCACTCACTTGCAGTTACGCGAGTGCAAACGAAATTTATACTTCATGTAAATACAATCTTAATAAATCAAATTTGTATTTATGTATATCCCATTTGATTTCATCCTTTTGCAGCCATTAGGAGTGTTCAAAATCGGCTTTCAAACTGAATCGAACCAAAGCGAATAAGCCAATTTAGTTATTTTGATTTTCGATTTTTTATTCGGTTTAAAAAATCAACAAATTTGAACCAAAAATCAAATTAACCAAAATAAATACATATTGATGAAAGGTGATTTGGCACGACCTAGTAAGAAGGGGACATGTAGATGCGATCTACTTGAGGGGTAACAACTCAGCCAAACGAACCCGGTTTGCAACATTCGGAGCTCGGGTATTCAGCCACCTCGGCATAGAGACACGTCGACACCTAATCCAATTCGGGACTAAAGAACCGAAGTGCCAGTTTGGAGCTAAAGAGCCAAAATGCCACGTAATCGACTCCAAAGGCTTCCCCAACAAACCCCGAATTTCTCGAGATCACGATGAGACTCATCCTAGCTCTACCAAAATCAAAGGTAAACGATAAACGTTATCAACACATGCTCTTCTTCAAAAACGGAATAGATCTTATCCGCACAGCCCGGAGATCCCATAACTCTTTCGTAAGGCCCACGACTACTTCATTATATAAGGACATGAAACCCCAAGGCAAAGGTACGCGTGATTATTTACTCACTAGCATTCAAGCATTCAGCTCGCATGCATAGTATAGTACTGACTTAAGCATCGGAGCGACCTCGCCGGATTAGTCACCCCAGGTTCTCTGATCTACTATTTTGCAGCATGGTCTAACTCATCGCACAACTAGAGTTTGGATCATCTTCTAGCTAGGACTATCTAGATCGCGTACCATCAATTGGCGTCGGTTGTGGGAACTCGATCGAAAGATCATCCCAATTTTAGTTGTAGTTTTATTTGTCGATTTATCCCAATGGATTCTTCTAGCAACACCGGAAAAAGCATCGAGATGAACGTCACCGGGGGGCAAGATCAGCAATCAACCTTCCCCCAATGTCCTATGATATGTATTGGCCAGTTTACTATTCCTCTTACAACTTCAGGAGTCTCGTCACTGTCCGTACCGCAGGGCACTACGCAAGTGAGCGTCCTGATTCCCCCAGTGGGTGCAACTTTCTCCGAGCCATCTATGGTCCCTCGTAGAATCAAGCACTCCCAATTCCATGACTTTGTTCAGTGCGTCCGGACAATACAAATCTAGATGCAGCAGGTCCAACAATTCCAACAGTATCAGCAGTAGTTCCCACCACTGCAACCGATCCAGTAGCTAATTCCACCCCGGTACCCAGAGTTGCGTTAGGGCCAGAACCCGAATCGGCCTGGAACTAGCCGGAACGTCAACTGATCCCTCCATTGGGGTGAGGGGACCTCGCAGGTGTCGGCACCTCCTAGGGGTCAGGTTTCGCCCCATGGGAGGAGAGACGGTCAGCACACTCCTCCAGTCTCGCAAGGAAATTTTAGAATCGGTCCGGGGATAGTCAGCTCAACAGGAACAATCCGGCTCGACACTCCCAGCAGGAAAATAATGGCTCGCGAGGAGATAACAACCATCCCAAAGTTCGAGGTGCGAACTCGAGGCAAGACCCCTCCGTTCCTCGTGATAGCCGGTGCGAACTCCACAATCAAGAGAACTCGGCAAGAAGGAACTAGGATCCACCTTGCAATAATGTTCGTAGTAATGTCGAGATGCCAGATCAGACCGAATTCAGTAGCACCAACGCCGAGTCGATGAAGAAGCAGCAGCGGCGACGTCGCAAGACACGTCACTCCTTGGCCAGAAACGGTCCACTAGTGAAACCAAGCCAACAAGCATAGCAAGCTAAAGAAAATGAAGAAGTGAGCTCGGTGGCAACGAAGACTGCGCCTCCATTGCTTTGCTGGTCATCTCCTCTGTCTCCCGAGCTCCTAGCAACTCCGATGCCGAAAGACTTCAAGGTGCCCCCGTTAGATAAGTATGACGGGTCGTTTAACCGCAATGATCATATGGATTCCTTCTAGTCTCAGATGCACCTAACTGGGGCTGACGAGTCCTGCATGTGTGTGGCCTTCTCCACTACGTTTAGAGGGGTAGTCCGAACTTGGTATTGGAACCTTGCGTCGAGCTCCGTTAAAAGTTGGTCCCAATTTGCCAACATGTTTATTGTGCACTTCATTACCAGCAAGAAGTGCCTGAATTTGCAAGAAAGCCTTCTGAACGTGGTTCAAAGGGAAGGAGAATCAATCAAAAGCTATATAAAGCGCTTCAATGATACTTGTCTGCAGATACTGGACCTTGATCTAGCGGTGCGACTCACTGTGGCAAAGAAATGAATCACCCATAAAGAGTTTAAATGGCACATGGTAGCTAACAAGCCAAAAGATATCACCAAGTTCCTCAAGTTGGCATATCAGTTCATCGGTACTGAGGAGGAGATTAACCAAAAGATTGACAATCCACCGCTGGAAAAGATGAAGAGAGAGAATGAAGGGACGAGCAATGGTGGGCAAAAAAGAAAGAAGAGCAAGTCCCCAAGCAGGGGAAGAAGCAAGTCAAAAAGTCGGTCCCCCTCGCAGACCCACAAGCCAGGTCGGCGCTCCAGGACCCCGCCCATGGAGAGAAGGAGCTATATGCCTTTGAATGCTAAGCGAGGAGAGATCTTAATGGCTATTAAGGATTCCTCCTTCGTCAAATGGCCTCCCAGGTTAAGGGGAGACCCGGCAACAAGAAACCCGAATGTCTACTGCCATTTCCACCGAGATCATGGACACAACACGAAGAATTGCAGGAATCTCCACGATGAGATCGATGAACTTATCCGCCGCGGGTACCTGAAGAATTACATATTGTGAGAAGAGAGGGGGTAAGCAGACCGACAAGCAGATCGACAAGGGAACCAGAGGAGGAATGGCCCTGAGGTCAACAGGTAGAATGAGCAACCACATCGACAGTTGTCAGAGGAAATACCAGTCCGCGGGGTGATCAACATGATCACCGGTGGGTTCATCATTGCCAGATGTACATCGGCAACTGGGAGGACCTCGGTCCATGAATTGGAGAACGAAGGTGAAAACCCGCCAAAGCGACCTCGGTTCAAAGAACCAATCTACTTCACATAGGACGATGCACGCGAGATCCAGTACCCGCACGATGATGCTTTTGTAGTGAAGCTAAGGATTAACGACTTTGAGGTGAAACACAACTTGGTGGACTCAAGCAGCTCAGCAGACATACTCTTCAAGGAGACCTTTGACAAATTACAGTTACAGTAGAGTGACCTGAAACTGGTAGATACACTTTGATAGGGTTCAGCAACGAGGAGGTTAGACCTCTTGGTTGAGTCATAGTACTCGTGGAAGCCTACACGTGGCCAAACATTGCGCGGTTTGGGCACACGTTCCTGATAGTCATGACTCCCTCCCCCTACAACGCGATAGTAGGTCAACCCATCATGCACGGTTTACGTGCAATAGTGTCTGCTTACTACTTAGCAATGAAATTCTCAATTGATTACGCAGTGGGAGTCGTACGAGGTGACCAGCTCAAATCTCGCAAGTGTCACGTGGCTGCCTTAAAAGGAAAAGCAAAACTAACAGAGGACGTCGAGCTCGAGCAACCCAGCTAGTGAGTTTCTTACTTGAAAATTTAGATATTTTTGCTTGGTCCGCGGCAGAGATGCCTGGGATTGATAAAAAAATTATAACTCACAAACTTAATGTTGACCCTTTAGTCAGGCCAGTAAGATGAAAGAAACGCAACCTCGCCCCGGAACGTTGGAGGGTAGTCGATGAAGAGGTCGGGAAGCTCTTCGGGGCAGACTTCATCAGGGAAGTCCATTACCCGAGCTAGGTGGCCAACCCGGTTCTAGTGAAAAAGGGCAATGACAAATGGCGCATGTGCATCGACTACACCGACCTGAATAGAGCCTGCCCGAAAGACTGCTTCCCGCTGCCCAAGATCGACCGCCTAGTGGATGTGACCTCAGGGCATGAGTTGTTAAGCTTCCTGGACACCTATTCCAGTTACAGCCAGATTAGGATGGATCCCGCTGATGAAGACAAGACCACTTTCATAACTGAGCTCGAGTTATATTGTTACAAGGTCATGCCCTTCAGATTCAAAAAATGTTGGGGCAACATTCTAGTGCCTTGTAAACAAAATTTTTGAGCCGCTAATCTGCAATAAAGTAGAATGTTATGTTGATGACATGGTCGTGAAGACCTAGACAAAATAAAAGCGATCCTAGATATGAGACCTCCCCGGAATATAAAAGAGGTCTAGAGGTTGACTGGTCGAATAGCCGCCTTGAGCCGCTTCATGTCTAAATCGATAGACCGGTGCCTACCCTTTTTAAAACTATAAAAAAGAGCAAGAACTTTGAATGGACTGAAGAGTGTCAGCTCGCTTTTGACGAGCTGAAAAGGTACTTAAGTACTGCCCCAATTTTAACTCGACCCGAAGAAGGGGACGTTTTAAAATTATACCTCTTTGCGAGCGATGAAGTTGTTAGTTCGGTACTGATCAAAGAAATAGATCGGGTTCAATGACCCATCTACTATGATAGTAAAATTTTGCAGGATGCAGAGACTAGATACCCGGAGATCGAGAAACTAGCATATGCGCTGATCATAGTAGCACGTAAACTTCGCCCGTACTTCTAGGTCCATACTATCGCTGTTCTCACCAACAAACCCCTAAGGCAAATTTTGCTCAAGCCTGAGGTGTTTGGAAGATTAACGAAGTGGTCCATCGAGTTGAGCGAATATGATATCCGGTATGAGCCTCGACCAACAGTCAAAGCCCAGGTCTTGGCAGATTTTGTAGCAGAGTGCACGTTCGGCGCAACGACCCCCAAGTTGACCGAGCTCGCTCACATGACGGGAGCATCAACCAGTATGGCGCTAGCCCAGTCAGAGTGGAACCGACCTTTGACGAGGAGCCCTGGATCCTCCACGTCGACGGCTCTTCCAACCAACAAGGAAGCGGTGCAGTATTGATATTGTACGGCCCAAGCGAGGTGAAGTTGGAGTATGCTCTCCAGTTTGGATTTGAGGCATCGAACAACGAGGCAGAATATGAAGCGTTGATCGCCGAGCTAACCTTAGCAAGGGAAATGAAAGCAAAGCACCTCATCGTATGCAGCGACTCACAACAACCGGTCAACCAAGTCACTGGCGAGTACAAAGCCCGTGACCCAACTATGGTAGCTTACTTGGCCAAAGTCAGAGAGATCCTGCACAGCTTTGTCTCCTGCTTTATCAGACAAATTCTGAGGTCCGAGAATGTTGAGGCCAATGCCTTGTCACGTCTAGCGAGCACGAGCAACAACACTACCTGCAGAAGAGGTCACTCTTGTGTCACAAGCGAAACCGAGGTGAACCAACCCACTTGCTAGTTATCTGCTCCACGGAACCCTACCTGTAGAATTTAATGCAACTCGGAGGGTAGAGCGCTAGTTAGCCAAGTACATCCTCATAGATGGACAGCTGTACAGAAAATCATTCATGTTCCCTTAATTGTGTTGCCTATGACCCTTAGAAACTGAGCACGTACTTCGTGACACCCATGAAGGCTTGTGCGGTGGACACTTTTGGGGCAGAGCCCTCGCATAGAAAAGGTTAAGGTAAGGCTATTATTGGCCCACAATGAAGGTAGATGCACTCGAGCTCGTCAAAAAGTGTGACAAGTGTCAGAGGCATGCCAGCATCCACCACCAACCTGTTGCTGATTTGAAATACCTCACCAGCCCGTGCCCTTTGCGTAGTGGGGAATCGATATCCTTGGTCCTTTCCCGCTAGCAACAGGGCAGAGGAGGTTCTTGGTTGTAGCAGTAGATTATTTTACAAAGTGGGTGGAAGTAGAACCCCTAGTAACGATCACAACCCGTAACACACAAAATTTCTTTTGGAAAAGCATAGTATGCTGCTTCGGACTACCCAGGTGCTGATATCCAACAATGGGAAGCATTTCGAAGATGTCATGTTTCAAAACTGGTGTGTCGAGATGGGGATTTAGCAAAACTTTACCTCGATGGCACACCCCTAAGCAAACGGACAAGCAGAAGTAATTAACATGGTGATACTTCATGGATTGAAAGCTCGCTTAGCTCGAGCCAAGGGATTGTGGGTGGACGAACTGCCCAGTGTCCTTTGGGCCAACCGAACTACTATCAAGA
Source organism: Nelumbo nucifera (assembly GCF_055504915.1). Classification (NCBI taxonomy): domain Eukaryota; kingdom Viridiplantae; phylum Streptophyta; class Magnoliopsida; order Proteales; family Nelumbonaceae; genus Nelumbo; species Nelumbo nucifera. Next base: position 5,781,952 of record NC_142654.1, on the reverse strand, counting down.
CTATGACGGGTGAGACCCCCTTCAACCTCACGTATGGCATGGAGGCGGTGATCCTGACAGAGATTGAAGTACCCACATTTCGATTGAAGGCTTATGATGAGAAAATAAACGATGATGAGCTCTGTACCAACCTGGACCTAGTAGAGGAGGTGTGAGACCTGACCTACATTCGGATTGCAGCCTACCAGTAGAGAGTAGCTTGGTACTATATCACTCGGATCAGAAAACAACAGTTTTGTGTCGGCGACCTAGTTCTTTGAAAAGTTATGGTACCTAAGCCCGGTGTAGATAAGCTCGGACCGAATTGGGAAGGTTCATACCGTGTAAAGCGGGTATTTGGGAAAGGCACATATGAGCTCGAGACTTTGGAAGCATGTACCTCGAGCATGGAACATCGATAACCTAAGAAGGTACTACTTATAAACTTGTGACTCCAAGGCAAAACTTCTCTAAGCCTATGTGACCACCGAACTGGTCAAAAAAGATAGCCGACTGAAGAGAGGACTGTGAGTCACTCCCAAAAGCCTAAGGGCTATGGTGTTGAGCTGACAAAAAAACCTCGACACTACAATAAGTCCTAGTTGCCTCTTTGGCATAGGTAGATAAGTCCTAGTCGCCTCTTTAGCATAGGTAGATATGTCCTAGACGCCTCCTCGGCATAGGTGTAACGATCCCTAATCGCCTCTTCGGCTTGGGCAAGTAAGTAGCCTGTGCATAGACAGGTCGGGTATATACCCTATAGTGTCTATCCACATCGGCATACAACAAACACAAGGTTGTTCCTACCTAGAGTCCAACTCGCTAGTCTGGCACCTCGGGATAACTAACCACCTCTAAGTAGCCCGTGCATAGACAAGTCGAGTATATACCCTACAGTGTCTATCCACCTTGACGTACAACAACATAAGGTTAATCCCAACTGGAGTCCAGCTCGCTAGTCTAGCACTTCGGGATAACCAACACTTGGAAAAAATTTTTACTTAGAAAGATTTTTGCATATACAAAACTTTTTGAATTATTATATTTCATTAAGAAAAGGTCCCGAATACATGGTTTCTATAACCGGGCTCGGAGGCCCGGGACATACACTATATTGGGGGGGGGGTCCAAGAAAAGAGGCATGTTTAAACATGCCAGAATCTCCTCCAGTAGGTAGGTCGGTCTCCATGTGGTCCTCCACGTCATCTCGACCTGCCTCTCCTGACGGTCTCGGCTCGAGAAGTTTGTCATCGCTTTCTCCCTCGGAGGAGTCAGGTTCCTCGTCAGCCTCCTTCGCCATCTCTGGAGTAATAGTAGACATGGAGATGGATCCAAAATCGAGCTTAGGGAACTTCTGTTGCATCAACCACCTGTAGAGCTTGAAGCCCGACCAATACGAGCTAGAGCCATACTCGACTTGGAGGTCGTGAAACTCGAAGGACTCCTTGAACTCCTTGATGGCACAATCTCTTTCCTGAATTCTCGCCTCCTGGATGGCGGTGTCGGAGATTTCAGTTCGCTCCTTGATCATCACCTCAAGGTTTTTGTTCTCTCGGGAGGAGAGCTTCCTTCCCCCCCTTGAGCTTCTTCTTCTCCTCCGTCAACACTAGGATTAGCTCCTCCTAACTCCGAGCTCCCTTCTTGGATCTAATAACTTCACCTCAAGCTAAACCCAGTTCACGGTAAAGCTTCCGAGCATTCTCTTCGGCCTCCCGAGCTCGCTTCAAGCGGATCTCAGATTGATAGACTAGCGAGTGGATAGCGGAGTTCACCTAAAAAATAGAAAGCAAGTGTAAGTATCATTGACAGAAGAATAAGAAAGTAAACGAAGGGGCATGTTACTTACCACCATACAATAGCTACCTGCCCTCCCTCCGAGCTGACTTGTTGGCATGTCAGCCCACTCCGTGACCTCCGTAGGAAACATGGCATCTTTGCTCTTAAGAAGCCCGAGCCTAAGAGTCATTATGCTCTCCTTTGTTGAGGGGCTGAGGCTCAGGCACCGAAGTACCTTCGGGCTCGCGAGGTGGGGTCCCCTCATCCTGATCCTCGTCCAAGTCAACAATCGAAGGTTGGGGGTGAACCTCTTCCCCTAGGAGCTCAGCAGAGGGAGGTTATGGCACTGTGACCTCGGGTTCGGTAGGAACTGAAGAGGTGGCCTCCTCTTGACAGGACCTCTTCGAGGTCTTTCTCTTCTTCCCCTTTTGAACACTCCTTAGAAGGTTAGCGGCGTCAACACCCATCATAGCTTCTACAAGAGAGAAGAAAAAGAATTAGCTGCGAACTGAAGTAAGTGCGAAAAGGAAAAAGGAGAAGTAATGTGTGTGCCGAGGTGGAGGCCTACCAGGAGGACTCAGCCTAGCTCATACAAGCTTCTCCTTAGCCAAGAAATCTTCCATCTCAAGGTTGAGGTCCCTCCAAGAGTGGATGACCGCGCAAGTCTCTACATCCAGCCTCACCCTGGGGTCCTTAATGGCCACTCGCCAGTGAGTCGGGAATGGCCATTCTTTAGGGTTCCGAACAAAGAAGTATCTCCTCTTCCAGGCCGATACCTTGTTCGGGTTACCGAATAGGACCTTGAACCCGGGGCAAGGTGAGATATACTAACTCCGCCGGGTGTTCCTGTGCAGGCAAGAAGAGTTCTTCTTAATGGAACAAATCAAGGTAAAGATGTCTAGGGTAAGATGTCGGTTATACTCGTGGAAGAGTGAGATTGTACTGACAATGGTACAAATGGAGTTCGGGTGTAGCTGGTCAATATTGACGTTAAAGAACTTAATGATTTCTACGATGAAGGGGTGGAGTAGGAAGCGTAGCCCAGCTACGAGCTGCTCCTCAAAAACCACGAGTTTGTAATGATCGTGAAACCAAGGGTACTGACCCAAAGGAATGCTGAAGACAAAAGTGTCAGGGAGACGGTAACGAGCTATCAAGGACAACAACCTGTCCGAGGTCATCGTGGAAGGGCCGAAGTTGTCCGGATCCCGATCTCAAGTAGAAAACGAGATCCCCTCTCTGGAGGTCGGCCACTCTACCTGAGGTTCGGGTTTCTCAAGCCGAGATGGCCCAACGTCAGGTAAAGGCATTTCTCCTAAAAGGTTTAAAGATGAGCTCTCTAGTGAAGAACTGGCCTCACCGACGGGAGCCGAGGCCGCACCTCGGCACCCCCGGGCTCGCTAGAATCACTAAGTAACCTATCTATGCTAGCACTAGACATATTGGACAAGAAAAGAAAAAAACTAGTGAAAGGAGATGAAATCACCAAAGAAGACGATAACGACCTCGAATACAAGGGAGAGAATGACGAGCTGAAGGACTCCAACGTGATCTCAAGAAAGCTCAGTTACACTATTTTTGGCGAGGATAATGGCCCCTTCCGCCCCCTATTTATAGTCCACCACATCCTGTAATCAACGGTTGGGATCTGTGTGATTCGACGACTCCCATGAAAACCGGTTGCACGCTACCTGAGGATGAAATCGGTTGAGCGCACCCTTTGGCGTCCGCGGAATTTATGAATAGTGTGATGTCTGCGCGTGACCGAGACATGATCTGTGTCATTTCATGGTTGAGCCACATGATTGAACAGGTCCATCCAATGGTTTGCCCTCCAAGTCGCCTAGACTTCGTACCAAATCCACCTGGACTCGTTATGAACTCCCCGCACCGGGTCAGACCCCTGGCACGAGGAGTGGGGGGCAATTGATGAAGGGTGATTTGGCATGACCTAGTAAAGAGGGGACACGTAGACGCGATCTGCTTGAGGGGTGACAACTCAGCCAAATGAACCCAGTTCGCAACATCCGGAGCTCAGGTATTTAGCCACCTTAGCCAAAAAACCACCTCGGCATAGAGACACCTCGACACCCAATCCGGTTCGGGACTAAAGAACCGAAGTTGCACTTCGGAGCTAAAGAGCCGAAACACCACATAATTGACTCCAAAGGCCTCCCCAATGGACCCCGAATTTCTCGAGATCACGACGAGACTCATCCTAGCTCCATCTGAATTGGAAGGTAAACAATAAACCTTATCAACACATTGCTCTCATTCAGAAATGGAACAGATCTTATCCGCACAACCCAAAGATCCCAGCGCTCTTTCGTAAGGCCCACGACTACTCCATTATATAAGGACATGAAACCCCAAGGCAAAGGTACGTGTGATTATTTACTCACTAGCATTCAAGCATTCAAGTATTCAGCTCGCATCCACAGTATAGTACTGAGTTAAGCATCGGAGCGACCTCGCCAGGTTAGTCACCTCGGGTTCTCTAATCTACTATTTTGTAGCCTGGTCCAACTCCCCGCGCAACTAGAGTTTGAATCATCTTCCAACTAGGAGTATCTAGATCGCGCACCATCACATATATTTATATTTTAAGTATGAATAGTAATATTAATATTACCATCAATATATATTAATATTACTATTTATATTAATAATAATATATAATATGTATTTTAATTATAAATGTTGATATATTTTAACAATAATTATTAATATAAATATAGCATACGTTTACATTTTAACTAACAAAGTTGACCAATTTAAAACCAAATTGGACCTGCTTGAATTTGATTCAATTTTCAAGTCTAATTTGTTTTAATTCATGAAAATGACCTACCCAAAATATCGATTAAATTTAATTTACAATCCAAATTGACCGAATGAACATCCCTAATAACTATAAGGCCCTGTTCGCTTTTTGGTAAGTTACTTACCTTAGTTAATGTATTTACCTGGGTAAGTGTTTCCTAGGAAAGATTTACCCAGGTAAGTGCATTTACCCATGTTCTTTTATTTCCCATGTAAATAAGGCAATGATCATTTTAGTCATAAAAATCTATTATTAAAAGTGAAAATTTTGTCCCATTCATGTGTTGGCAATTCCCCCCTCCCCCCCCAACGTGGGAAGGTTATTTATCCACTTAGGAGATGAGTACGTAGAAAAATAAACTTTCCCTAGTCCCCATATAAATCTGAAAAAAAAAATGAGATTCTTGGTCAATGGAAATCAAAATCCCATTGACCAACTTTCTGCCTCTCAAAATTCCGAAAAAGAACAGGCAAATTTCCTTCGTTTCATGCATTTCTGCTATTACCAAGCTGTCTCTACTCTCTACATGTTTGATTTCAGGGTCCCTATCATTTTTTCATAAACCTGGTCTCCGTTCACAAGTTTCCAACATGGTTCAAAGTCTTGATACGTTCACATCATATGATATTTACCATTTTTTTAGGGTAATTAAGGAGAACAAAGGTGCTTATGGAGAGATTAAGGCTGTATATGGTTTGAGAAAGCAATAGGGAAACAGAAAATAAAAGAAATGGTTTTTAACAAACCAGGTTCTTTCTTGTCTTTAATAAAAAATTCAAAGCAAAGATAATCTTCTTGACTGAAAAAATTTCTCACTTTGAATTTTTACGCAACCATCTTTGAGAGTCTAGAGAAGAACACGGAACCTGAATTGTATTAAATGTTTGAATTTCCTCATTTCAAACAGATTGTGTTTATTTGAAAATTTTAGGATTCGTTTGGAAGGATGTACAAAGTTCATCAGTGTAAAAATACACCGATTAGTCAAACTATTAAAAATGTAACCGTTTGAATTTCAAAAAATGTGTATGAGAAAAAGGGGAATTTTATCAATAATCAATCTAAAACTCTATTTTAATGAATTTTTACATCGATTTATGACATAAAACTTCATTCCGATAAAATGTATGCAAAAATGAACTGGAGTAGAATTTTATGCCGATCATAATTGTACACTCTTTATAAATGCTGACAAAATTAAACCGGCAAAAAATATTTACTCGGCGACGTTTTACATCGGTTCCAAATACAACCTTAACGATTCATTTGATTCATAGTTGTAATAAATCCCTTGTAATTGGAATTTGAATGTTCTGTGTCTATAGTCTGTTCAGAAAGGAATCCAAATGGGAATTAGAATCAGCTGGACCCTATTTCTGCCAAACAGGTATCGAGACAGATAAACTGAATTGTTGACGAAAGAATCTGAGCATTTCTTGCAAGAATCATTCTGTTTTCTGTTTTTCTACCTGGCATAAAGAATGATAAATGGACCCATTCTCTGTGGTCCCACCCTTTTTCAAAACCACTTGGCGCAAATTTATTGGTGGTGGACCGGACACCGTTCAACCAACCCAACAAAGGAAAGAACGAACCCAGTATCAGAAGACTTCCCTTTAAAAAGACTCAAAAACGAGTCTGACTTACTCCCTTTAAAACTTTCTCAGCGCTGCAGCAGCGAATCCAGACTCTCTCTCTCTCTCCCACGATTTCTACTCATCGATTTTCAGTGCGGAAGAAGGAAACCTCTTTAAACCTCTCCTAAACCTCATTATCTCATTCAATAGCCAATACAAACAAAACTGGCGTAATTCAAGCAGTGAAGAAGCATGAACGAATCGGTTATGCACACTCAGTAATTAGCCTTCGTTACTTTCCTTAACACACAACTCTCGATTCTCATCTGGTACATATCCAATCCCTTCCTCACCTTTCCCTTATAACACGGTATATTCTACTCTGTTTTCTTCGTCGAATGAACCAACGACCGACTTCTGTTGACTTTCAGATGGTTAGTTCTTTGTTCTTACCTTTCCTACCATTCTTTCGTCAAACTGCTATCTTCCATTCTGTTTTGTGTTTGAAAAAAAAGTAAGTTGACCTTACTTGGGAAAATTTTCAGGTCTTGTTGAGATGCTGATCCTACAAAGACGAAGGTATTGATAAAATCATCCGAACCCCAATGTCCACATGGTGAAAGCGCTAGCTTTTCAAGAAATTTTGTTCTAACATGCTTTCTAGCTCACTGCTCTCGCATCGGAGGAAGTAAAGTTGACGGCGGTGAACGGTGGGATGCTCTCAGATTTAAACGACTTCTCGACAAGAAATTGCGTTATTGAATTTGCTATTCAGAAGACACAATATCCAGAAGGTGAACTCATTAGAATCCTTTAATTTTGAGATGAAGCCAAGAGTTCCAACATTGGAGGAAGGCAATGACCCTGCCGCCATAACCAGAACTACCCAGTACAGGGTTTTCCCGCTGTGGGTATTGCAGTTCTTTGTGGTGTTTCTGGTTCTGGGTATTGGGTTTTCCGTACTTAGTATGCACATGGTCCGGTATTTCGGAGCTCGGAATATTGTTTCCACAGCACGACCCAGTTTCCAATCTTGCTTCGAAGGGCCCAGTAATCTAGAGCGTTGGATCAGACCACCCTCCCATCCGATGCACATGATGAGTGATAAGGAGCTCTTCTGGCGGGCTTCATTCGTTCCTCGAGTAAAGACGTATCCTTTTGTGAGAGTCCCCAAGATTGCTTTCTTGTTCCTGGCGAGGGGTCCATTGCCGCTTGCGCCTCTCTGGGAGAGGTTCTTTAAGGGCCATGAAGGGCTTTATTCGATCTATGTTCATTCATTGCCATCTTACAATTCTGACTTCCAACCTACATCAGTCTTTTATCGAAGACAAATTCCCAGCCAGGTATGAGCTTCTCCAGTTCTCATATCTATCCTGTTTTTCTTGCTTCTCTAGTTTTCTGTGCTTTTTACTATGCGATTACACATACTTCGGACAGTCCTCTGCCTGAATGAAATATTTTCAGGTTCAAATTTGCTTAGGATGTCTATCCCCTCTTGCCCTTTTATAATGTTTTTAGGGGTATTGTCATTATAAGTTATTGCTTTCTCTATTTTTATCCTTTCTCCATTTTCTCTGTTTTAGTGAAGAAGCAATATACAGATTCTACTGCTGCTGTTGCATTTTGTATGTTAAAGGAGTGTTTTCTTCTTCGGTACTTCCATAATTTTGATATCAGCACAACCCTATTTGAATTCCTTTATCTTTAGATCTCAGGAAATAGAAGGTTACGTGCTTGTTTAGCATAGAGCTTTTCTTTCTTCTTCTTCTTTTTCTTTTTTTCCTTTTTTATGATTGTCATACGGTTTTTCTTTCATGAATGGCTATTGCCACGTCCTTATTTAAGCACTAATAATTTAACAGTGGATATGGTGTTGAATAAAACATATTGGTGAAACAGGATTCATGTAACCGACCCCATATAGTTGGAATAAGGCATGGAAGACGATGATGATGATGTTGTTGATACGTCCTTGTGGTCTACCCAAGAATTACATCTCAATTTCACTATTTGGCTGGGTTTGGTTGAAGCATCTTCTAACCTGGGACTGCAAACTGAACTGAAGTTCCTCACTTGAGATCAAGATACAAAATGATCTTTGGTTTTGGCTAGGAGTCATGCTTACAACTTCTGGCAATGCCTTCAAAAAGAGAAATGTTCCTTGATTCCATAAAATGAAGCTACCATTTAAAAGCCTGTCTAAATAGGAAGTCAGCAAAAACTCTATCTTATCTTTATTTGAACAACCTTGTGGGGAACAAGGTTTAAAATGTCGATGTCAGTGGAAATATCGGCTATCCAAATATAAGAAACATGTTGGAAATATCGTATGGAAATATTGTAAAAATTATAAACATGGTGGAAACATTCTAAAATATACAAAATATAGAAAGATGTTTTATGAAATGATAAAAGAAGCATAGGCATGCCTTTTTAAATTATTATCTTGTTGGAAATCATTAAACAAGGCTAAGAAACTAAGGTTATAGACAAAGAATACATTCTGAAGTTGCCCTGTGAAATTTAAGATTCAGAGCAAGAAAAATTTTAACTCATAGAAAATGTAAATGATTGTAATAGATCAACCAAATAATATATTAGACAAACAAAAAACTAATATTTAACTTCATGTTTGAAATGAATATTGAACTTGCTCAAAGTGGTAATCATGTAAGTTAGGTGGACAATAACATTGTTACTTAACATATTTACAATAGTGTACCACATTACGTTATAATATTATCTCTTGGACTCTACATAGTACCGGTAGTGTTCACTGGGGAATATGTTGATTCTTGTAAAATTCATGTCGCTACCTATGGAAGTGGAAGTGGAAATATGTCATGGAAACTATTTGTTGTACTCCACATGGTGCTGGTAGTGTTCATTGGGGAAATGTTGATTCTGGTAAAATTTCGTGTCGCTACCCATGGAAGTGGGAATATTAAGGAAATTAGGGACATTTTAAACCATGGTGGGGAAGCAACTCAGAGGGCATTTTTAGCTGTTTTTTTTTTTTATATGGTTATTATAGGGAGAATGATTAGTTCTATATATTGTGGCTGAAACTCCTCTCTCCCCCTAGGAAGGTTCTCTTATTTTCTGATGGTTGAGGCTGTAAGTCTGGGTTGGAGAGGGACTGGATGGGCTAGAAATAAAGTGGGCTGGACAACCCATCAAGACTGAACACGCTAGTGTTCCATCCACATAAGGTGTGGGTCCCACATGGTCCCATGTATACGGAACACTAGCATGTTCACTCTTGGTAGGTTGCCTAGCCCACTTTGTTTCTTGCATATCCGGACTTGGTTGGAGAGTGTAGTTGGAACTTCCCCATTACATTGTTTTCCTTATAAGTTTGGTAGAGCTCCTCTTTTATGCTCCCAGTGACAATAAAGCTATAAATCCTCAATCTGTGTGTGTCTCTCTCTTTATATATGTGGCATTAGGGAACTGGCAGTCTTATTGTGCTTTTCTTCTATTGAGGCTTGTCTTGTTGTGTATAAGATGAGGGAAGAGAGAAGAGAAGAGGAGACTATTGGGTCTAATATCGCCACACACTTACGTCCATCTCTTGAAAGACGCTCTTATGTTAATATTTAGAATTATCCAAAACTATAAAAAAGACCCATGGGGCTGATATTACATTAAAGTCCCTGAATTTAAATTTTCTTTCTAAAGTAACTAATTTTTCATAGGAATTAGTCTGAATACTCCAACATTCTCCTTCAAGCCAACACTTTGAAAGAAACAATGTAACTTTGCAGTAAGACAGCAGTTAACTTAAAGATTCTCCCAAGCAAGGTAAGTTAAAGATTCTAGCATAACAGTGGCTGCTAGTTCTTACATAACACTTATATGTATCTAATTAGCAGGATTTCGCTCACAAATCACAATGACATTCAGCTTTTACTCATGACAAAGAAAGTCTTCAACTGATAAGATACTCATGGTGAATCATGATTTTTACCCAAGATATGATCAATCATGAAGTCCACCTATTGGCGCATTGCCTAGTAACAATGATACACTGCCAACTTATCAAAGATCAAACCAGAAAGATAACAAGGAACACTCTACCTGAGACATTAATATACCAAATACCTTCAATTGACACATAGTTAGAACTAAAAGTAAATGGCCTTTAGACAAGATCTCCCTTAGAAAAGCCGTATTCCTTTTAAGTATTTCATAGAACATGTATGGGGCACAGGGTCTTAGAACATGTATAACGCTTAAGGAATCTTTGATGCTGGAAACACTTGGATAACTCAATGGGCACTTGTAATTCAACATGCATCTAATTTATTTTCAAGAAACAATTTTCTCACTATCACAAAACATGTGATAGGAATAAACTTGAACAGATACACCAGATTGTGTGATCTGGACCAGATCATGCAAGAATAGGAAGAGAGAAAATTCCCTCTCAGCCACTGTTGTGGACCAGGCCTGCCACCTCCATACAAAGTTCTCTCTCAGCCATTCCCCTGGCTGAATATGGGTAACATCATTTCTGATCTGGATACTCAGTAGTGCGGTGTCTGAGAATCCATGGACCATTTATGCTAATGAACAGCTATCCAATCTTAGCTTTGCGGTCCCCTAAACCAATCAAATGAGACCAACCCACAAAGTGAGCCAACTTTAGACCTTGAAGCATCAAAAGTAGTTCTGCTCTAATAAAATTCTAAAGGAATTGCAGAAACTCAAAAATGGTTTTTAACTTTGTGCTTCTTCAACCCAGTATAGTGCAGAGAATCAGCATCTTACTTTGGTGTTGTTTAGAAGCAATTGCTCTTGACTTGCTTAGAGAAGACTAGTTGTGCCTTAATTCTGCCCTTTCCTGCAGCAGAAAGCTAATTCAATCTGATATTTGGTCTTTACTTGAAATTTTATTTCTGGTGCATATGCATGCATTGAAAAACAATGTGAGATATTTCAGATGATTAACTTGTTGAATTGCCTCATGGAAACCATTTGGACGTTAAGAAGGCAATTACACAATGTTGGTCCTAGCTATCTGGGGGTCTTAGGAGGGGTGGACTGGGTATGGTTTGTAAATTGTAATTGAACCAAGGATTCTATATTATTGTTGCATTATTTTATCCAAGCGTCATATATTATGGTATCATTTATGTGGTTAGTTGCTAACTTACTTTTTCTACACCTGAGAGCTCTTTGAAGAACTAATCTGTGTGTGCATGTATGCTAATCTGGAGACCTTGTAACATGACAAAATTCCACCTGTGTAATCTTCAGGGGCCTGACCCCTGTCTTGTACTTGTACACCTTGTGTACCCCCTCTTTCTATTCAATGAAATCAGTTAACTTATTTCAAAAAAAAAAAAAAATACCAATGATTACCTATTTTAAAATTTTCCATCTTCTAGACTAAAGATACTTCATCCCATGGTATTTTATTTAGACCTGTTAAAAAGAAACACTCTGTGTTCTTTGATCATGAATTCTAAATTTTGTGGTTTCTTCCTTTGAAGGTGGCTGAGTGGGGGAAGATGAGCATGTGCGATGCAGAAAGGAGACTCCTAGCAAATGCATTGCTTGATATTTCCAATGAAAGGTTCGTGCTTGTGTCTGAATCATGTATTCCTCTGTATAATTTTAGCATTGTCTACCACCACATAGCAAGTTCCAGGTATAGCTTTATGGGGGCATTTGATGATCCAGGCCCCTATGGTAGAGGACGCTATAATCAGAACATGGCACCTGAAGTTAACATCACTCAGTGGCGTAAGGGGTCTCAGTGGTTTGAAATTAATAGGAGGCTTGCAGTCAATATAGTGGAGGATGTTACATTCTACCCAAAGTTTGAAGAGTTCTGCAAACCGGCATGTTATGTGGATGAGCATTATTTCCCTACCATGCTGACTATTCAGACACCACAGCTCTTGGCAAACAGGAGCATTACTTGGGTAGACTGGTCAAGGGGTGGTGCTCACCCGGCTACATTTGGGAATGCTGATATTACAGAGGACTTCCTGAAGAGAATTCTTGAAGGTAACAGCTGTCTTTACAATAACCTGCCTTCTTCAGTCTGCTTTCTTTTTGCAAGGAAATTTTCCCCCAGTGCATTGGAGCCTTTACTCTTGTTGGCATCAAAATATTTTGGCTATTGAAAAAGGGTACCTACCACTTTTCTTTCTGCAGCACTGGCATGGGGCCTAAAGGGGTGGGATGGGAGTAGGAGATGGAAATTTGTGAGGTTGGATGACTTTTATGTCTATAAGAGCGAATCTTTTCAAAAATGCTTTAGATTATATTACCTTGATGGGTATCCTATGCTTGGTTTAGTACAACCTCAAGCCTCAAGTATGCATATCTTCTTGCACTTCGCTTTAACATCCTAGATTTGTTACCGAGTTGATAGTAATCAATGTCAATATACTGATCTTGCCTGTTATGTATATTCTTCAGTAGTATACACCTTTTTCTTTTTCTTTTCATGTCTTCTTTCTTTTTCTTTTTCATGTTTTGTTTCTTCTCTTTTTCCCTGGCTGTGCTGTTGTTCCTTCTCTTACAATATTCTGTCATCAGTGCTGATGATTGTCTGAAGCTTTTCATTCTTGGTCTTATTTAGCCGCACCTGAGCCCAACCATGGATTCAATTCAGGTATACAGGAAAATGTGTACGCAAGTCCTTTTCCAAGGTTGTCATTCCAGTGTCCATCTTTGGTGGCGAACTTTTGCTCTGAACTGTAATGGAAGGTCATCAGTTTGGTTTAGGGAAAATTATTGATGAGGGCAATGACAGCAAGGTTCTCCCTTCACTATCTCTGGCAATGACACCAACAACACATTGGCCATTCTGTCAATGTTTCCTATAGGTTTCAACCACCAGACCTTAATCAGTTTTTGAATATGACCATTTGTCATTAACCTCTAGGGTTCCTGAAAACCCATACATATTATACAATACAGTAGAATACATATTGTTACTTTGAACCTTGGACACAGGTTCCAACTTCTGGGCCTAAGTCACTCTTGTGCCTGGGCCAAGTGCTGGACTGTAGGCCCATTATGTCTTGGACAAAACTCCGAGCTGTTGGTCATTTCATTTCCACCCGGTTGCACTCTATAAAGAGGAAAGGCAACTACCCCCACTTTACAGGGTAGAAGAAAGGTTAGAGGTGAGAATAATGATTGTAGTGGGGGGAATATGTATAGTTATTTAAAAGAATCTCCTTTTGGTGGTTTTATTTAACTTGGGATGAGATAAGTTAGGAAATTTAAAATAAGTTCAATTATAGCGAGCATTGGGCCATAGATTGGTTTGTGAGTTGTGACGCATGTATCTTTGCTTTTGGTTGAGTTTGTTGGGCCTATGTCATGGGCCCAGCTTAGTTGTATGATCATTGATGCATGAACGGCTACTTACCATGTGCATATTATAACTAATGTGGTAGGTCCATTAAAAGAGATGGTCGACTCGATAAGGCAAAAGAATAAAAAAAACTCCGTTTGAGAAGATTAGGAATACAATAATGTTTGGTACAAATATAAATATATGTCTGGTTCAATAAAAATGTAAACTTGATTTAGTTTTGTAATGATAATTTTTCATACTCTAGTTGATATAAATCATGAGACTGAAGTCTACATTGACCAAATTTCAGCGTAAAAGTTTGCATCTATCTCATTTTGAATTCTAATGTCTTAGGTTCAGTTTGGAAGGAGTACAAATACAAATATAAATATGTACAATACAAATATATACAAAATAATATAAAGCACAAGACTTTGTACTCTATACATTTGTATTTGTACTCCATCTAAACTGAGCCTTATGATCCGCATTTGCTATCATCTTCAATACACAAATGCATTCTTATTAAATATATGTAAAACTGGAAGGCTCTATTTGGAAAGAGTAAAAATATAAATATGTAGAGGGCAGAATCTTATATTTTGTATGTATTTGTATTTGTATTCCTTCTAAACTGAGCAAAACGGGCATTTACACTCTTCCCAAATAGAGTCTAAATAAAAGAATATTGGGAAAAAGAAAGTTATATGATTGGAAGACATAAGAACTTGATGACTTTGGACCATGAAACTAGGGGTGTCAATTGGAATGGGTGTGGTCCAATCCAATGCGAGTCCATTACAAATGGACCAAGTCCAATCCCATCCAATCTGTTTGAATTTGTTTTAATTTAGATTAATTCTAATCCAAACCTGGTCCATCAGACACTTACATTCTTATTATTCTATCAATGGACCAAATATTGGCTCAATCCAACACAATCCAATATAAATTTATTATGGATGGATCAGGTCCAACCCAATCCAATAAATACTTTGGACCATTATGTTTAGATTGGTCTAATGCAATATGTCCGGTTGGTTCATCCTATCCATCCAAATTGATTTTGGTTTGGATGAGGTCCAATATGAAATTGGTCCATTGACACCCCTACATCAAGCCTATCAAGACTATCCACTTGAGCCAGCTGAGCAGGGGGTTGGACCCGGGCCATCCGGTTCAGAGAGAGAGAGAGGGAGGGAGGGGGGACAAACGCCAAATGATGGGAATGCCCTTATAAATGTCATTTATATTACCAATTCTATGATCTATCTTCCCATTGATAAACTGAGGGATAGTACTTGTCTGGCAAGGGTTTTGTCCTTCTGCTATCTTGCACCAGATGTGCAGTGTTGTGTAGGGTATCTTTTGTTCTGTTGTTTTTATTTTTTATTCTTTTCTGTGTTCTATTGATGGCTGTATTTACCAAAAAAAATACGACGAATCAACAAACAAACGGATCTGATGATCATCAAAATCAAATCAGATACATTCGTGTAATGACAGTTTAGCCTAGGATCAGAATTTTTAAACCCAAAATAAGTTGTCAGTTTGGAATTGAAACCAATTTACAGTGGGGGCATTGGTGCATAAAATGGAGGTATTTGACATTTTGAGTGTTTATACATTTGCAGTGAAATTTAGAAATCTGCATTAGGCATGTTCGTCCTAATATAATCGCTAAGGCTATGTTTGGTTTGAAGTAAAAGGTAAGAAAAGACAGACAGGAAAACCTATACAAGTTTTTCCTTCGTTTTCCTGCATTTTCCTTTAAACCAAACATAGCCTAAAGGTTAAAATGGAGGCAATCCGCTAATAATATTCAAAATCACTTTTTTTGAATTTTTGGACCAGAAGTACTTTTTCGGGGAAGGGAAATGAGGAAACCTGAAAAGCCGGAACTGTAGGGGGGACGACTGACACTGACATGACGAGTAACTGAGTAAGGAGTAAAAATGGAAAGGGAGATGGAGATCCATGACCCTGGGAAAATCGTGGGGCCCACAATTCGCCAGTTGTCGCTCTACCAGAGACAGGCTGTCAGTGGGCAGTGTGACCGGCTGCCCGTATTCTTCTGCCCGGAATTAATCTCTCCATAAATTCTGCTGCGCGCCACATTCTCCCCACGCAAGGTGCAGAGTGAATTTTCCTCCGTTACGAAAGCTCAGAAGCCTTATAATCCTCCATCTCTCTTTCTGTCCTCCAAGAAAACCCACCGAAACCCTAGCAAAGAGATATGGAGAGATTCGGTTCCAGAGCTTCCTTCGTCGCTCTAATGGCAGTCATCCTTGCCATCTTCTCTATCGTCGGAAACGTTCACGCTGCTGATGCTCCGGCACCCAGCCCTACTTCGGCAGCTGGTGCCGCCTCTCCGTCCTTCGCGGTCTCTTTCCTCGTTTACTTTGTTGCGTTCTTCTTTGGATCGCGCTTCTTTTGAGGATACGAAGATCTTGTCCGTCTTTGAGGTTTTCTTCATCGTCATCTTGGATTTAGGGACTTCCGATGGTATAGAGCTTTGTCTTTTAGATTTCTGCGTTTTCCGTGGTTTGTGGTGTTGACGGATGCATCTTTTCTCACTGCATTGTTCGGATTGCTTGCTTCTCTGCTGCTGGTTGGAGGGTTGTGATGGATGCGTTCTGTTGAGTAAATCCTCTGTATCTGCTGTGTATGGGCGATCTTGCGAATGCTTAGGGTTATATTTTTAGAGAGACCGGTTAGAGAATAAAGTGTCATACATAATTGGATTGATTTCTTTTTCCATGGACGGGGGACATTCGCATTTTGATATTGCAGTTATTTAGATGATTTA
Source organism: Nelumbo nucifera (assembly GCF_055504915.1). Classification (NCBI taxonomy): domain Eukaryota; kingdom Viridiplantae; phylum Streptophyta; class Magnoliopsida; order Proteales; family Nelumbonaceae; genus Nelumbo; species Nelumbo nucifera. The sequence continues at coordinate 5,765,663 of NC_142654.1, read as the reverse complement.
TAAATGGATTTTACCGTTGTATGAAGCCTCTGATACTGATATATCGAAATAGTTGCCTTTTTTATTCTTGTATGTTAATTCTCGGTGCCCTCCCTCCCTCTCTCCCTCTCTCTCTATCTAGTCGAGCATTCATGCCGTTCTTGCATCTCTCCATGAATCTGTGCTTAATGTTACAGTTGGATCATACGTACAAACTATAGTTTAAATAAACTGCGTATAGCAATTAGCAAGTCGAAATTTGAAAGTTTCCTTTATTTCATAGATTTCTGATTTCTCGCTTTAGAAGGACGTGATTGTCTGATTATTCCTTTATTTTTACGTTGCAACTTACCCGCCAATCTTTTAATTGTAGAAATGGTTTGATAAAATGGCTGGTTCTGTCTGTAATTCCCCCGTCCATATTCTATATGGACTCTGGGCGCCGTGACTTATGGTTTGGTCCCGAGTCTATGACTTGTCTACGCGATGAAGGCATCTATATTTTCCATGTCATGACTCATGAGTGTTACTTTGGGTGGGAAGATAGATGGTCTGTCTATTTGATTTGGGGTGACATAAACGCTTAACAGAAGTTGCCCCACGAGAACCGTCATCCTCGATGGGACGTCCCAACGGAAAGCTAACTCATACTGAGACTTGACTCGTTTTACTTTTATTGCTTGGCTTTTTGGACCAATCAAATTTCCCCTCTTGATGTCAAAATCTGCCTGTGTCTTGGGTGCTTCTGTGGTTCAAAGTTCAAACTCTTCTTTCTTTTTTAAATAGGTTCTCTACTCTCTAGCTTCTTGATTCTTCCGTGATCAGCGTTCTGTTGCGGGGCCCATGCAGTGTATATGACGAGTGGTCTGGAAGACTGGAACCATGGAGCATGGTACGATGATTGATATAAAGTTGACAAAAGGAGGGCGGCTGCTTTCGTGACTTGTGGAACAAACCGGTATGGTCTTGGACTAAGTTCATTGATGGAGGTTATTTACTGAGGCTATGTATGGTTTAATGTTTTAGATCCACTCTCTCTTCGGAGTTTTTAGATCGTTCAGGTGTCCCGTGCAGTTGCCGCGCTTGCCCTGCCCATTCAGAGATTTCTCGCCTTGTTACAAATGAGGTATCTGCCCCCTTGTTTCCACGAAGGTTCGTCCAAGTACAGTCTGAGGTTCTGTTTTTTCAGCATGGTTACTACTATATACTTGGCATCAATAAAAGCGAGTACCCACCCATCTTGAGCTTTATCTGTCCTGGTGCAACCCCCCTGTTATTGAGAGCAATCAACACATAAACGTATGCAGCTCTGTTCAAATTCTCGTGGAGAGAACCATCCACATATAGTTTCATAGTTTTGTCACTGATTTGAAAAGCTATACATGATTCAGGAGTTACTTGAGCTGGACCAGCTTCGTGAAAGAGGAATCAAATGTATGCCATTCTTGCAACCACATCTTCAGGCTTGATGACATTGTTATCGAAGATTCTGGTATTTCTAGCATCATCCCACTATAGCAGCCAGATTGCGATAGCAAACACTTCCATGTAGCTCCATTCAGGTTTTAAGAGTTGTCTAAGCTTTAGGTTCCGTAGAGGTGTAGGTCCACAAGCCGCCATGCAGGCAGTACTAGGGCTGGGGTTCTAGGTCCACAAGCCGGTATGACTGTGCGTGCCATGCCGCCTGTGGCCCATGTGCTGGCACAGCCCAGCCTGTGGGCCCGTAGTTATATAGGGTTTTTTTAACAGAAATACCCCAACTGCTGCTATAAACAACTATACAGAGGGGCTATTTATGTATTTTGGTTTTGGGGTGGGGTGGGGGAGAATGATACAAATGCCCCCCAATAGCTATATAACAATTAGTTTGGGGGCATTTTAGGTAATGTAATAAATAATTTTACAATGATCAAAATACTCCTCCCAATAACTAAAAAATGACTAGTTTTTAAGGTATTTTGGACAATTGAATTATTTTCAATTCTTATAAATAGCCTTATTCTCCACCATTTTTTATCACACCAATTCAACAATTCTTATAAATAGTCCTATCCTCTACTATTTTCAATTCTTACAATGATTAAAGTCAAGAGCAATAGGAGAAAATGATGAAGTCAATATTTTTTGTATACTCAGTAGTTGTATTCTTGTATAACAATTTTTTCAAATTATTGTAAATTTTGCTTTAATTTTATTTAATTTATTTGATATTTTTTTAATAACATAATTATTTATTTTCAATTTGTAAATATATTATATTTTATCGATTTATTTCATTTTCCAATTTTCATATTTCATTCATCTGACCATTGTATGCTTTGTATCATTCAAATTTAAATGAAATAAAAGTCCTATGTTTTTCATTTCTTTGTTAGATTTCTTATTTTTTCAAATAGTTCCCAAAGGAAAATTAAATGTTTTAGTTTTACTTAACAAAGAAATAAAAAATATAAAAAAATGTCAAAAAAAAGTCTGAACAGATTCGGCCCACACCCAAGGCTCGGCCTATGGCCCAATCTGGCACGGCCCAGGCCCGTGCCATGGCATGGGCCTACATGGGCTTGGGCTGTGTCGGGCCGACCCCCCAAATTATCCTTGGGGAGGGCAGCACGACCCAGGATGGCCTGCGGGTCGCAGGTGGGCCGTTTTACACCTCTAAGGTTCTGCTACTCTGACAATATCAAGAACCCAAGGTTCAAATTTTCCATACCCATTTTTGGGTATATTCAGAAATTGTTTTTTTAAGGTGAGATAAATCATAATTTTCATTTTTTAATAGTTAAATAACATAAAAATGATCCCCTTGTAAAAATACGAAAAATTTCACTAATGGTTTTTGGAAAGAGTACAAATAAAAATATGTAGAGTGCAAATACATATAAAATAATACAAAATATACGGTTTTTCACTCTACATATTTTCATTTGTGCTCCTTCTAAACTAAGCCTTGATGTCTAGTTCTATTATACCTGGCTGTAGGTTTTAACCTTAACCATAAAGCTCTTGCAGAATAAGAATAGAACAATATATAGATCCAAATCCCCTTGCAAAGTTGCAAGTGAAGTCAGAATGAGCAGCCTTTCTCCTTCAGATAGAAAATAAAATTTAGGGTATCCTTTTCCTTATTTTTCTTTTTTTCTCCGGTCTTGTCATCTATGTTCGACGCACTGAACCAGACCTGGGTTAATAGGTCTCGTCCGAGCTGCCCAAGACGGGGCTATTACTTGCTTGCACTTGCAGTAGAGATGTGAAGTTGCCGTCTGTCATCAAAACCATAGTTCTGGGTATACGAAAAATAAGTTGTAACGAAGCCTAGTTTTCTGGTTGGCCAACATAGATTAATTGTAGTTGACAAACCCAAGTGATTACTGCTATTAACAGGAGGGCGCAAAACTTAGGCGAAGGAAGCTTTCAAGATTTGAGAAGATCCTCATTAGATGCCGGTGGAAAGCCAGAGGAGAGAGGATTATGAGATGGGACTCCACCAAGTCCAGGTTGGATGGCTGTTTCAAATGCAAACCTTCCTTTTGGCATGGTAGCTCGCTACCATCTTAGGTACTTGTTTTGCTTTAGAGGCAGGGGTTTCACCTTGGGCAGTTAGAGAAGGTATCAAGCTTGCACCCGTCTGTGTTGGGGCTATCTTCTGTTATTCTATAAGGAGATTTCAAAACCTTGTTAGATTCTACCTCTTCCCCAAATTCATGTTGTGATATTACCACTTGGTATTTGACTTTATGCCTTCTTGTCATCATATGGCAAGAAAAGGTTTCCATTACTATATTTCTAGTGTGACTTCATGCCTTCCCACGGTACAGTGTACACAGTGATCAGTTCATTAATTCTACTTATCCATAATTATAAACCGATGTTGATTGATGTATGTGCTCCACATTCTCTTTTGCCTCCTGTCAGTCCATGAACATAGATACAGAGTCCAGGATCCAGATTAACCAACACCATGGCCCATTGAGCTGTTTCTCTTCCACCATTATCTCTCGAGTGTTGATTAAAAGCAACGCAAATTCCGTCCATTGTTGCAAACTTCCAGGCAATAATCACAGGTCACATTTGCCATTTCAATTTGACTCATCGCATTCTCAAGCGCACATGAGTAGTCAAAAAGAAAGATGAAGGCGGTGGCTGCCTATGCTTAAACCCATCATGGACTCATGACCAGATATCCATCTGTTTATGCACAATGCTTACTGTTTTTCCAGGAGTCGTAATAAAAGTTGTCCCCAGTCAGAAATTATGTAGTTGTGTGTATCATGTTTTTAGCCAATTCTTGTCCCACAGCAAGAGATACGTTCAATCATGGTGTTCCTGACCTCTAAACATGGCATAAGTGGCTAGCCATGCCCACCCATGCGCCATTATTTCACCGCTCAGAAGCCTCCAGAATCAGGTTTTCATTTGTTCAAGGGAAAAACCACTGGACCATTCTTAAAAAGACAGGGATGGCAATTTTCTCCAGAATCTGGATTTTGACCCATAGGTTTTCATTTCTATTCTGGGACCTGAGATAGGGATGGCAATTTTATCCATCCCCCGCTGGGTATCCGGCCTCCCTGACCCGATGGAGATTGCCTTGGTAGGGCAGGGGCTGGGATGGAGATGGGATGGAAAGTGAAGTTTTCATCCTGTCCCGACCCCAATTATATATATTATTTATATTTTATTTTTTTTATTATAAATAAATTTATTTTTCTAAAAATATTATTAATTAAAAAACTCTGAAGATCCCCACAGGGAACCCGTCTCCATTGGGGATCAGGGATGGATAATTTTTATCAGGGTTGGGGATGGAAAATATGATCCCCGCCCCAAACCAGCCCCGTTGTCATTCTTACATGAGAAAGAAAGGTTCCGGCTTAATGGGACGCATGGAGATTAAAAGAAGGGCCAACTGGCCAAGAAAATAAAAAAAAAAAAAAATAAATAAATAAACAACGGGGAGGCACAAAAAGATGATTAAAAGGTACTTAGGGTACTTCCCCTGGTTAGATCAAACTCATATCACCCAACTTCACAACCAAACATTACTGATGTGTCATCATAATAAGAGGTTCTAAACTTGTAATCGATAGTCTCCCTATTTTCTGCTCATGTCATTGTAAGATGCTGCCATGTAAATTTGATATAATAGCTGCAGTTAAATCTCGTGGCATGTATCCAGATAGCACCTCGTCCGAGTTCTTATGTTCTATACTTCTACCGTTTCTACGGCCTTGGTTCATAGTTTATACAGAAAACTGCACTGATTCTCCCTAACAAATATTTTGAAGTCATAGATTTATCCTACAAAATTTACCTCCACATTGAGCTAACTAAAGATGTTATTAGGAGGGCACAAACCTATGACCTTTATCAATTTAAAGAAGATCCAAGTTTTTCTTTAAGATGGGCAACTGAATGAACCCCTTAGTTGAATAAAAATTTCTGTTTGCAGTCACGTGTGGCAGGGATTACCTTAGGTTCCAACAAGTGTACTAACGGAAGAAACAGTAGAACTTATGTTAACAAGGATGAATGCGTTCATCCATAATCACAAGATCGGCCATTTAAATAAATTTACTGGCAAAGACAACAAGAGCAGGTTCATGGTGTTGAACCCTGTATTGATACACGATTTCATGGCTTCATACGCTATGAGTGTGTGCCATTTAAATGATGAGAAAGCCCTAAACAGAAAGGCGAGCACCTTATAATTCATCATGAACCTTCTTCTCTTGAAACTGGAATTTGGGTTGAAACTCAAGGAGGTACCTTGCAGCCAAAGATGCCTGTAATGCTGAGCCATAAGGAAGTGCATCTTCATTGATCGTGAAATTGGGTGAGTGACTAGATTCGAGCTTTCCACGAGCGTCATTCTGCATCCCAAGGAAGTAGTAATATCCCGGTACCACCTCTGTAAAGAAGGAGAAGTCCTCTGATCCCATTAGTGGTTGCATATCTTTTACATTGCGGACACCCAGCATATCCCCTGCAACACTTTGAAAGTGCTCATGCAAGTGTTCGCTGTTTATAGTTACAGGGAAAAAGAGCTTCTTTTCTACAGAGAAGTCCACAATTGCACTGCATCTCTGTACTGTAGCTTGTCCTATGATAACCTGTCAGTTGCATCAGAAGAGAATAAATTTCCATAACAGGCTGGTAGCAATACACACAGTTCCAATTGTCATACCTCCTTGATTCTCTGCTTGAGCTGGATAAGGCTTTCTTTTGAAAAAGCTCTGAAGGTACCACCAATGGTAACAGAATCTGGAATTACATTGAATGCACCACCTCCTTGGAATTTTCCAACTGTTACTACCTACAAGCAATTCAATCAAGATCAAAATGATATGCAATTAGAGACAACTTATCAAACATCTCATGAGTTTGATTATGAGACATAACTATGAACACAAATTATCAACAGAAGCCTAACAAAAAAGAGAAAAGAAAGCTGCTTGCTTACCAACAATTCTGCTTACAAGGAACAGAAAATGTCATGGGTTTGCAAAATATTAATAAATTATAAAGGCAATCCTCTTAACAGATTTCAATATAAGTTACTTTGATGGGGAGAAACAGTAATTCTCAAGCATCATGCTTCTTTTCCAGAAGTCAACAGAAGCTTAACAAAAGGAGAAAAGAAAGGTGCTTACCAACAATTATACTTACAAGGAACAGAAAACGTCATTGGTTTGCAAAATATTAATAACTAATAAAAACAATCATCTTAATAGATTTGAACATAAGTTACTTTGATGGAGAAAGACAGTAATTCTCAAACGTTATGATTCTTTTCTAAAAGTTACTATTGTTAAGTGCCCTAACTATTTTGAGAGTTGGACAAGAACTCCAAATTATATAATGCATGAAATCATAATGGAAAACCACAGGGGTGTTGCAAAATAGGGCTGACCACATTGCAGTAAAAATATAAGTTCTTGACTGATAGTATTCCAATCAATAGCAGTAATTCATGACCAATAATATTCCAATCAATAACAGAAATACAAGTCCAATCATTCTTACTTTAAACTGCTTTAGTATGAAAAAAAGACAGAAAAGTTTACCTGTGAATCTAGAGGATCAGCTTCACGAGAAACAAGATGCTGCAAGCTGACAATTACATTGGAAGCTGATACTATTGGGTCTATTGTGTGCTGTGGAATGGCTGCATGACCTCCCTTTCCACTTATTACAGCCTCAAAGAAGCCACTCCCAGCCATGATAGGGCCAGTTCTAGAGGTGACTGTACCAATAGGTGTGCGAGTGGAGATGCAGCCCAAAAATGGCTTCAACATTTTCTAATACTCCAGCATCTATCATTTTCTTTGCACCCCCACCTCCTTCCTCAGCTGGTTGGAAAATAAGAACAGTTCCCTGTGCAACTCAATAATAAATTGGTTTACTTTCCAGCATAGCCCATAATAGTTGTTCATCATATTATTATTTACTAAAAGAATGGTGCAGCACTGATAGAGTTCATACAAAATACAAATCATGTAAATTATAACTTGGGGAATATTTTATTTGATGCATTGCTTCCACAGTTTTCCAACGTCAAATTACAACTCACTGAACAGAACCTACAAAGAATGGAGTTTTAAATGCTCCCTATACATGAATTACAGTTATTTCTTCTCACCACAAATATGATGTTAATTTGAGCACTCTTTGCTGAATTTCTAGAGAAGAAAATGAACTTCGAGAGGAAAATTTTGGTTTATGTATCCTATGCATCTAGTTTCCAGAGTTCTTTTTTTTTTAATAATTGAAAAAACTATTTCATTAGTTAAGGAATAAATTGTTACAAGCATCCCAAAGAGAAGCACGAGGTGCAACCTCTTCCTTGAAAGATAGTTACAATTCTCAAGAACTAAAAACAAATTACAAAGCAGCCCAGTAAAGATGTTCCCGAGATGCCCCTTGTTTGGCAAGGAAATCAGTTGTTGCATTTGCCAACCTGCCCACCCATTGTATTCTAATTGTCATGTTTCCTGTTGGCCATTTGACTTTCTTTAGGAGGTCCCTATAGCTCCAAGTGGCAGTTTCCAGAGTTCATTTCTACTCTACAATGTATTAGATGTACCTACATGGTCACAATTCCATCCAGGGACAATTTTACATTTCATGAAAGTTTTGGAACAAGTGGGAATGAAGTTACAAGCCAGGTAAATGTAGAATTTGAAGAAGAAACTCCATTCAACATTTACCAAATTAATGTTCTATAGTTCTCATGTCCTCAGACATGGCTGTGAGTGGAGATCAATCCTGTTTAGAGAGATGGTGTGCAAGTTGGGTACCCGATTCGAAGCATTTACACTGAATTGGGCTCGGGCTTTCGATCCAGGCTCATTCAAATTTTAACATAACCCCAACCCAAGCCTTCCCAAGCTGCATCCCTAAAAGATGTATGATAATACACAAAAAATTAGGTCACACCCTGACCCACTAGAAACAGATCCTGCATCCAAATACTAACATCTAGTTATTACAATAGCTTTTATACTTGAAAATTTTGAAATACTTGGTGTAATAAACATGAAATAAATTTCACAAATATAAAATTTTGCTTTACTTTTAACCAGGGCAGAGAATAAAGTAAACCTAATAATTAAATACTAGTAATCCAAAGCCTCCTGGAAGCAAGTGAAGCATCTAGCTTGATTGGTTGCACTCATGAACCATCTGGTCAGTGAATCAAGGAGACAAAAAGAGGTAAAAAGGAAGACGCAATTGTTCTGAAATATTTAACACTCTCTTGCTACTTTATTCCATTTTTACCAATGGCATGTAGTAAGAGTACCACTACCACATATGAAAGCCATGTTACCCAGAAACCTGTACATGGGTGGCAAGTCATGTTGGCGTCTTCATCTTTTAAATTGAACAACATGTCTGACACTTCAAGCCATGCCTTTGCTGTATCTGGGTAAGTGTCTGCATGTTGCCCACTAATTGCTCAGGCATTTACATTTCCTTCTTAACTAATCAAATTTCACACTATGCACAATGCTTTATTGTTCCGACAAAACATGTGCATTACTGAATTTTAGCAAGCAATTTTCCTCACCATGAGTTTGGTACAGGTAGTTAAATCAATTAATCCATGGATAGAGATATTCTTCTCCTCTCGTTACCTTTCCCTCCTTAATATTGGTACTTTCTAGATTTACTTTTACTTGTGGCATCATTCAAATAACTGGGCAACAAAGGTGAACTTAACTGTCATAGAAGACCCAATTAGGTTTCTCTTACAATGAGGCTGTATTTGGTTTGAAAGAAAAGGTAGGGAAACCTGTACAAGGTAATAAAAATATATGGCTGTTTGCTGAAACATTTCCCAATTTCTAACAATGAGAAGAAACACCATGCTCTTTCTATAAAGAACCAAACAGCAGCATCCGATAAAAGGATACTGGTAGAATTTCCAGTACGTGTTATCATGTGACTAGAACCAAAATTTATTGTATTTATTATTCCATACCTTTTATCCTCAAGGAAGTTTCAATAAGAAGATTAGCCAAATGTTTGTTTTGGGGAATTGTTAATCTCTTTAATCTAATGCTTATCATCATATACAGTCAATCACCTCCAGCGCAATTTTGATAATTAATTAATTAATTAAGCCCAAAACGGCCTTGAATTTGGAGACTCAATAACAACTTGTAGTTTCAGAAACCCAACCCCGAATGGAAAGCGTTGCTTGAGCATATGACTCACTCTAATCAATGTGAAAATAACTTATGCAATCAAATTAACGACAACAAATCAATTTTAAGGTATAAATATTCTTTGTAGTTTCCAACTGACCACACAGCTACAGAATTAGCTCCATCCATAAAGGCTTCTTGATAGGTCCATGCATATAGATATTGAGACGTTGAATAGCAGCAGTTCTATGGACAACTTGGGAAAAAAGGGAACACCAGAGTATGTTTTCTTTGGTCCAGAACAGGTGTCTGAAACCCTGACAGATGAGACCAAAACACCATAAGGGTGACTCACTGAGTTTGTGCCAGAGACAAATTTAGAGACTTATTTCAGAGATAACATTGTGAGAGGTTGGGACGTTGATAGCTTCTTCGACTTCAACATCCAGAGGGTTCTTTAATCTTGTTCTTCTCCTCCCCAAGGAATAATCAAGCTCAATTCTGATGGTTGTTTAATACCTTGATATGATTTGTTGTTGTTAATTTGGTAGCTTGATAACAGAGGTTATTTTCACATTGATATTATTGATCTTAGTCTTCTCAATCTCTTATTGATTAGTAGTGTCAATAAGGAACAAGATGTTCCTCTTGTCTTGAGGGCATTCAAAAAGGTGTTTAAGGGGGACACATGTCATGGCAGGAAAATAAGAGATGGAGGATCAGATCTTGGTAATTGTAACTATATCAAAGAGGCTTAGATCTTTGGCAGACAAGAGGAACATCTTCCATTTGGATCAATATGTCAGCTAATTAGCCATCGGATTCACTAGCTATCAGAATAAGATCTCTTTTTAATAGTAGTGGAATAAGATCCTTCGGGTATAGTGGGGGCTCACTGGGCAAGTGTAGTGTGTGGGGTTTTGTTATTCCCCTGCTGGGAGATATTCATATATGTAGTTGATAGAAAGGAAAAGTTTTGACTGAAAAGGACTTGTGTCAATTGCAAGATTCCATAGACACCTAGACACTAGACCAGTCAGAGAGATCTATACTTCTAGGAGACTGGGACTACTAATATTCTACACATTGAACTTGACATCCAACAAGCAGGCATGGAAATGAAAAAAATAATAACTAACAAGACTTCAATATATCAACTGATATAGTGCATAACAACATAATTTCTAATCGAGGAAATGCTCTATACAGAATCTCCATCCTGTTGTGGTCTGTGCTGGCACAACCTTGCATTTGGAATGAAAGAAATTCCAGGTTTCTCACAGGTTGCCTGATTCCAATAGAGGGATAGACAGTTGCAGACAAACCGGGGGAGGGGAGTCTCCTTAGGATTGTTCCTAATCCATATCGACAAATATAGATGATAATATCATGAGTCCATAGAGCTACATCATCGATTGCTAAAGGAACAACAACCCAGTAAAATAGGCAACTCAAAACTCAGGAGTACACATCGAAGAACAACATTTGAAAGTCAAAAAAGAAATTAAACCTGCAAATCGTTTCGATGCTCCTGAAGGATTTTAGCAGCGCCAAGAAGCATAGAAACATGGGCATCGTGCCCGCTAGCGTGCATCTCCCCATTAAGCCAAATTACAAAACATTAGTCTCAACAAACCCACTGCTCCCAATTTTATAACTAGGACAGCACAACCAAACTATCTTGGAACAATTAATGCTCGGTAATACAAAATAGTAACCATATTACACAACTGATGCGAGCACTAAAATATCTTACACTGAACAAACAAAGATAGAACCAACAAAATTCTCAAAATTCAACAAAACCTGCATAGGAAGAGCATCCATTCCAGCTGCTATCGCGACAAAAGGCGGTCCACCGGTTCCAATAAAACCAACAATGCCCGTAACGGCAACTGGGTGTTTGTAAGGGATACCCATCTTATCCAACTCTGCCCTGATAAGCGCACTGGTCTCGAATTCCTCAAGACGAAGTTCTGCGTTTTCATGTATTTTCCTCCTGATACCTATCATCCAATCGGCAAGCTCTGATTTTCTGGCAAGATTAAGGAAATTGAGAGGGATTTCTGCCAAATCTTTTGAGCTCAAAGAAGAATCCGATGAAATGGGCATCGGCCAGAACAGTTGAAAAATAAAAATCAAAGAGACCCATTTGGAAAAGGCCATGCTATCACTGAATATGAAACAAGTCTGAGGATGAGCCGACGAAGAAAGTATATAAGCAAGCTCTGAAGAGTCGATGCAGCCATATAAATGTGCCAAATGGGAGTTTGAACAATAAAAACGTAAAACACGTGATCTTTTAGTTTTTACAGTGTTCATCTGAGATAAACTGATGAGATTGGCCGCGACCACGGTCGTAGAACAATGGGGTCTTCTGTTGCAGCCGCCCAATAAACCGCAAAAGGCACGAATACCAGCACCAGCAATAAAAAAAGGCAAATTTGCCGACGTTCTGAATTTCAAAATCAGATTATTTGTTCACCACTCATTTTTTAACTGGTTGCTATAAGCATCAGTCCTTAGAAGCTAAGCTGAAATTCAAAGCTTATGGTTAATGGTTTTCTCAGCATTCTTGGACGCTATATGCTACTTGTGGGTAGATAGTCAGATGGTTGGAGCTGTTCACGTTAGAACATAGACCCGAGGAGATCGGCTTTGCCCTGACTGAAGCCGAACTCAGACCGAGTTTGCTAAGAATTCAATCAAATTTTCTAATGTTGGCTCAAGAAAAAGCTACATGCTCTTATCACCTTTTTCTCCATATAACAAGTTTCTACCCAAAAGCATGCTAAATACTTTTCTTGGGGTGTTATTTAAATCAAATAGTATAAAATTTTCAACCGTCAAAAAATTTAATATTAATTGATAAAAGATCCAATATATGGAGTAAAAGCTGATATAGTCAGTATATTGCCCTATTTGTTTCTAAGTTAGGTCATATATTTTGGCTATATTGGGCTAGGGACACAATAACACACAAGAACCCCCCGTGAGCCTGAGGCCCCACATAACTCCAACTCGTCTTTTATATCAAATATTGGGATCCTCTGTTGAGTCACACCTTTAGACTGTGTTTGGTTTCAAATACAAGGGAAGGAAAATCTTTACAAATATGGTATAAGTTTTGCTATGTTTTCTTTCATTTTCCTAACAGATATAGCTTTAGTTAATTTAGGTTGTGTTTGGATAAATTTCAATTTTATGCTTTTAAAGCCTGATTGTAGGTTTTGTGATGTGGGGCCTAAAGGTGTTTTGGCTTCACATTAAAGTAACTATTACTAAACTTAGAACATTTTTTGCCTCAATTTAACTATGGAAAAATCTATGGGGCAAGAACTAATTGTGAAGCAAAATACTTGAACAAATAATAAAGCAACGTCACAAAGTTGAATTTTTGTCATCGTTAAAAACTTAATGATAAGTATAACAAGTATATCATGTAAAACATGAACCAATGGAAAATAAATATAACATATGATATATTTAATTTGATTGGTTAGAAATTTAACGTATAACAAATATTCAAAATACATGGTAGTTGGACTATTTTATTCATAGCCCAAAGCTCAAAAGCAAATGCTTATCGAAACACTATCTATTCAGGAATAATTTCTATGTTTAAAGCATGCTGCAGAATTTTCAAAAGAAAAAGAAAAATCCCAAAAGGCACATAAGATTAAAAAGTTCGACAAAAGCACCAAACAGATCTAGACTCCATTGTTCCATCAAAAAAAAAAAAGATTTAGACTCTATTGAAATATTCAAAGTTTTTAAAATCGACCCAAACAATGAACCAGTCAGGGGTCCAGTTCTCAAGTTGAACGGTCCGACTGTTCGAATTGAACAATCGGTCCGTTCTAACAAAAAATAAAAAAAGTCAAAACCGTTGAACGGTTCGAACACCCAGTTAGCGGTTTGCTGACTAAATCAACGTTTTTTGGGCAAAAATCTGATTTTGGGGAAAAATAGATTCGGTCATCTGACTGGTTCCTAGTTTTCCTAGTCTAACTATCTGGTCCGGTTTTGAAAACCATGGAAATATTCAAGAGCGCTGTACAAATAATATTTAGGGTAAAATACAAAAAACTCCCATTAAGTTTTTGAGCAACTTGACAAAAACATCTCTTCCATCACTGTTCCAGACGGAAAACATTAGACTGATGCACCAGTTTTTCCAAATGCCCATTCTACCCTTCTATAAATTATTTTACATACAAAATTACTAAAATAACCCTATTTTAATTTGACTAAAACCTCCTTTAACAGTCATCTTCTAATGTTTTTGTTGAATTAAAATAGGGTTATTTTAGTAATTTTGTATGTAAAATAATTTATAAAATGGTAGAATGGGTATTTGGAAAAAATCTGGTGCATCAGTTTAATATTTTCTATCTGGAAAGGTGATGGAAAGGAGGTCTTTATCGAGTTTCTCAAAAATTCAGGGAAGGTATTTGTTAAAATGAAACTATAGAAGAGGTTTTATGATTGTCAAAAACTTTAGGGGAGGTTTTTGTACTTTACCACCCTAATATTTAATTTAACAATACCCCGCAAGTTGAGGATTTGGTAATTGTGAAGAGAATCATAGGAAAGTAATTCCTAACGGACAATATGTAGAAAGAAAAAAGAAATCCTAACAAACAATAAATAGCAAAGAAAAAAAATCCTAATGAACCATAAATGTCACTTGGGTGCTCAGCCAGTCAACATCTATGCTTAATTCTTTGCTTTCTCATGTTAGATTTTTTTTTTATTTAAGCTTTTTTCTTCGGAATCATATTTTTAATAGCATTCTATTCCTTGATCATTTAATTAATTACAACAATGATGATAAATCTAAGGCTTATCCCTAGGGGTGAGCATTTGGTTAAAAACCGAGCTGAATAAATTGAAATGTTAAAAACCGAATTAAAAAATTAAAATCGAACCGAAAATTGAATTATAGAAAAACCGAAGTAATCGAAATCGAATATTTTGATATAGTTTTCGATTATTTCAGTTAAAACCGAATTTTAATAACTTATACTTTATTATATATATATTATAACATATAATATATATTACATATTATAAAATCAAATTTTATTATATTATATATTAATATATAAATATATTATATATTATATTTTATATGTTATATTACATACTATATCTTACATATTATATATTATATATTACATATAATAATAGAAAGCTTGGTTAATTTGGTTAACCAAATTTCTAATTCTAAAAACTGAAACCGAAAACTGAATTAATCGAACCGATTTAACCAAAAACCAAAAAGACCAAACCAGACAAATTGAAACCAAAATTTTGGTTCGATTTTTCGATTTTAACCAAATAGTGCTCACCCCTACTTGTCCCAAGTGTGTAGGGTTGGCTACATGAATAATGAATTCCTCTGTTGTCATAGTTTCAAATCATTTCTTGTTATTTCAATGCATTTCCCTTTCTGTCTACCCTAAGGTTCAAAATATCAATATAGACCAACACACCTATGTGGAATAAGGATGGCAATTTTCCCTATTTTCCCAATCTTCGTGGGGATCCGCCCCAAATGGGGTGGGGATGGGGATAATTTTTCCCATAGGGATCTTGATCCCCACTAATATATATGTATATATGTACATATATGCTTATGTTAATATTCTTAAAAATATGGTTGGATATGTTTGAATCTTTTTTAATAGGATTGTAAATTTTAATTATTTTTATTTTTTGAAATAAAATAAAAAAACAAAATGGTTAACATGTGAGAATCCCCATGGGGATGGGGATTTTCACGAGAACAGGGATGGGGAAAGGCTCCCTATCCCCACCCCACCTTGTTGCCATTCCTAGTAATGGAAACTTGCCTTCCTTTCTTTATAGTTATCTTTATTTTTTCAAACTGTTTTTTCTATTTTTTTCGGGGGGGGGGGGGGGGGGGGGGGGGGGTTATGAGTCAGTTTAAGGGCCTGTTTACGGTTTACCCTCTGAAATAAGTGGGATCCGAAACACTATATATAGGGACATATCGGAAGGGCCCCAATACGCCTTGATATGTGACAAAATTTTAATCCTTAGTCTGCTGCCCTAGTTTCGATTCGAGTCGAAATCTACTACCACAAGACGCTACATCCACAAATCAAGGACCCCAATGTACTCAATATTAGTGATATTTTGTTTTAGATCCACCACTCAATGTATTATTGATTGTTGATCCAGGTGACCACTCAATCTATTGTTGATCCCAGGTGCTTGATTTGTCCGAAGTCCGAACCATCACCCAACAACCATTTTGGCTTGGTTAAAAGAGTGCAAAAACTTCTAAAGGCCATACTTTTGTATTTGCTAGTTTGATTTTTGATTTTTGATTTTTGATTTTTTTTTTCACGATCAGTGCAATGCAATGAGAAAAGGTTCCTTGGCCCAATAGTTTTGTCAAAAAATGTTTCGTTTTTTATTTGTCTCAAATGTCAATCTTTAACTTAACTTTCTTAATTTATAAAAACTATAGTTGAAATAGAAGTATAAAATAAATATAGAAATATTATACATAGAATATAAGAACATTACAAATTGACTCTATTTCGCTCAAACGGTTGAATTGATGACATGCTGCCCCGGAGTGTACTCCAAAACACTGGTTCAAAGTTGCCTTACTTAAAATTTACGATTATCAGCTTTTTATTATTACTCTTATTTGTCACTTTTACCTGATCTTCTGGTGAGTGGTGACAGAAGATGAAGTGGGACTACATGAATTACAGATTTATGCCACCTGTCCACTAGGTGAAAAATATCAGTTGCACATATTGTTTTGTCCTGGTTTATGAGTAAATCTCATCTATCATTCCAGAAAGTTATGACTTATGATACCGGAACCGGAAGAACTTTGATTAATCAAAAACCCCATCAATAAAAAGCTCACACAGTCGAAACTCCAAAAAATATATAACAAAGATCCAAAGAAAAAGAAAACAAAACCGATGGCTAAAATAATCTCCAAAAAAGTTAGAAGAGAGAGAAACGTGATATCAATTTATGCCAAACGAGGGTTGATTTCTTGGTTTATACAACAGATTGTCAATTCCCGCCGCACGTTTACATCAACAAGTAGAAGGTGTAAAACTAAAAACCAGAGGAAAATGGCTACGTTCTGATCAGTTGACAAGTCAAAACCCTCTGCTTTGGCCTCTACATTCTTCATCCTTCCTCTCTCCTTTTTTTTTTTTTCATTCAAGTCCTTGTATATATGGCCCATGGGCCCATGACTGATGCTAATCGGAGTCGCTATCCATGGTCCCCATTGCCTTGAGCCCTCGCGGTCTCTGCCAAAAGCATTCAGGCCCACGTAAGGCCTCTATCCAAAAACACTTTCTTCTTTTTTTATTCTAACTAAAATCACTGGTTTATTAGCATCAACACAAACTCACCTTTTTGGAGATCTTTTTTTCCCTCACCTCGTATCGCTCCAGCGTTAGATCACACAACCATGATCCAGGGCATACCAGCTGCACAAAGATCAATTATGTTGGATAAGAAAAGGATGAACCTTTAACCGTCAGATCGGAACATGATGCGCTACAATAGACCACTCCTTTTATTTTAGCTAAAATCCAGGATCAAGGGACCTGGATACTACATGGTGGGACCACTCATTTGAGACTTTATTTTGCTTTACTTCAATGTTCCTGATCCATCACAACCGTACATTTGGCAAAAGCCAGCTTCCATCATGGCAGTGTCTTGTGCCATCATGACGCTGTACCATAACTGATAACCCGGTACTTGAACGGCTGAAATTAAAGCAATGGGCCATCAAGAGAACTCTCAATCCGATGCCACGTGGCCACCTGTCTTTTAGTGATTACTTTACTGGTCTCACCCACAAAGGGAAAGGAATAACGAAAACCAGGATGCGCACAAAACCACCACCGTCCAAGTCCTCCCTACACTACTCCTTTGTCTCCTCGACATCCCCATCAATTAGATTAAAAAAAAAAAAAAAGATAAAACTTTTTTCACTTAATTTTGCGGGTAAAGCAAGAAGATTAAGTATTATTTTTTTTTTTTCCATTTTCCATTTTCTTCCTTCTAAAAGATATCTTGTGTCTGCCATGCCAAGGTAAGGAATATGTAGAAGTATGAACATTTTGAAATTTGAAGATCTAGGAAATAAATAAGTATATTTCATAAAAAAATAAATAAGAATCTGGGAGGGTGTGAGATAGGGAGAGCATACGTTGAGGGTTCTCTGAATGAACTTGGCTCGCTTCTTGGGCCTCTGGGGCAGCTTAGACCCCTTAATGGCCATGAAATCCTCCTCCTTCTCTTTGTTCGTGAGCGCGATCACGAACTTCGGAGGCCAAACCGGGATCGCTTCGCTCCCCGACGACGAATTCCCTTTCTTGCTATCCTGCGCCGTCTCCGAAGTGTTGTTGTGGTGGTTGTCGTTGCCGTTTTTGCGGTTGTGGTTGTTCTTATGGTTATTCCTGCTTTCCTTCTTATCCTGAGATCTCTCTTCTTCTCCCACTCTGTCTGGAGAAGAAAAGGGAGTCCTTACGCCGTTGCTTTGCCCTTTCATGGTACACGAGGCTTCCGAATTCCTGAAGAAAAAAAAAGGAACACAAACAATGAAACAAATACTCACATCAGATGCAAATGAGAGAACAATAATAAAACAAAGACAAAAAGTGGTTCGGCTATATTAAATTATTAACTGATTATTTAGGAATATGATTTTTTTTATTTTCGTGGTCGAAATTACAGATATATCCTTGGAACGAAGTGATCGATTCGATCGGTGACCGCTGCTCAGTGACTGTGAGGAGGAAGAGGAGTGGAGGAAGCGGGGAAGAGTTGCTTTGATGCTTTCCCTAATTCCCTCTATCTAATTGACCAAGGAAGATCGGACTGTGGCCTGTGGGTGCGATGTTTGGGGGTGAACTGAGAGGAAGAAATTCATTCAACTCAGCGAAATATCAAGTAGCCAACAACAAAACACATGTGAGACGTGAAATAACATTGCATCGGTTGACAAGTCAGGGATCTTTTCCAGCCAAGGACAACGTGGATCAGCCGTCGGATCGAAATTTACTTTCTTGAAACTCGGATCTGCAAACAGAGGACGTGTCCAAACCCAGTTGAATACCGTCCAAGTTGTAAACTGGACCGACTATTATCCACAACTATGGTGTAATGAATCCAACGGTTACGGCTTATGTTAGGTAGTTGGAGTACACATCGCACTAACAACAACATTCCCAATCAGAAAATGGTCGTACAGATCATTTATTTGTATGGATGGATTAGGGTCAGACGATCAAATTCCAGGAGCGGGACATTGGTTGTAATTGTAATTTGCAAAGTTGTATTATCCTCATTCCTCAAAACAAGTATTGTATAATGGTGATCCGTATGCATTTATCCATATCAAAGGTGGGCCCACTTGAACCAAAAAGTGAGCGGTGTACCATTGATCAATTAGATGTCAAGTGGGTCCCATCCAATAGTCCAATACCTATCTACCAAAAAATCCAAGGTTGATTCTAAAAAAAATCCAAAAGTCCATTATCACTCAAGTTAAAATGTTAATAAATAGTGTATGGTTTATCGGAAAATAAGAGACAACTTCCCTCAAAATTTCTGTTTCTCTTTTTCTGATAAACCAAAGAGTCTTAGGGAACTGTGAAATTATGATCTTACCAAAATACCCCTAACATTTAAAATTGATAAAAATTATTCAACACATGTGAAAGAAAATATATTATCTTCTAAAAATTCCTACTTATATTAGTGACAATTAATATTTGGGGAGAGTTTTATAAATTCTCGACTCTAGCCGCTTCATTATACCTCCCAACCCTTACTTTGCCCCATATCCCTAGCAGGTTAGAATTTTTAAAATTCAAACTTTCCTAGCATATGAAAACATAAAACCCTTTCCAACCCTACATTGTCCCACATTTGAGAGTGGGACAAATTGAATCTGAAATTTATATCTAATTTTTTATTATTTCTTATTAAATATGAGTAATAACCAAGTAATATGAGATGAATAAACATAAAACATTTTAATTATTTTAATTAAAACATGCAGGAATCATATAAATTATTAATTATTTTTACATAAAATTCAAAATATTATTAAATTTAACACTTATACATAAATTCATATGCCTTTCAACAATATGTGCTTCATGGAGGACTGACTTTAGTCTAATACGGTACCTTTTTCATATCTGTATGAGTTGTAAAATTCCAAAATCTATTTTCTCAGGCATAAGAAAAAAAAGAAAAACTTACCCCATTGGAATAGGTACCCATAGGGTAGGATAGAAATTGCCATCCATATAACTAATTATAGAAAAATAACATTCGGTTATAATTTGTGCCTACAACACTCATATTTTTCAACAATTTAAGTTTTTAAACGTTAAAAAAACCAACAAAATTATGAATATAATGAATTTTTATACAATACCAGTTTTCTAAAGAATTAAATTCATTTCCATCATTTACAAAAAAAAAATCATTTCCATCCATCTAACATACAAAAGGCAACCTTCACAGTAAATGTAAAGGAAAGGACACCCCCTTTTCCCAAATATACCATAAGTGAACACCAAAACGCAATGAATCAAAAGCAACTGGTCTTCTGGCTAGGAATGAAAGATGGCCAAATCGACCCTCCAATCCCCTATATAATAAGCAAAAAAAAAATAATATAATAAAGAAGGCCGTACCCATGGATCCGAGTCCAATCCATCCCCACATATTTGGTTGGCTAATTGACTCGATTAGTGAGATGGTTTTCAAAGGGAAAAAGGACAAACATGGATCTCAGATGCCAAGCTGATGTGGTGCATAAGAATTCAAAGTGCTTTTTTTTTTTTTTTTTTACGGCTAAGAAAGTTAAGGACTCGTAGAGGAGAGTTAAATAACATATTATGGAATCAGAAATCAAACAAGTGGAGGGTCGGACTATTTTCAGAGGCCTTCATCAAAAGGGGCCCATACTCCTACTGTATTTATTTTCAAGATCAGAACACCGTCCAATACTCCAATTCAGATAGAACGGATTGGGAGTCATGGAATTGGGACTTGGGAGGTAGGTGGTGGGACCATAGATTGGAATGAGAAGAGTCTGCATCTTCGTGCACATTGGATGTTGTCAAAACAACAATTCTAGTGTCCAAATTGATTTCTCCAAAATGACGGAAAAAAAAGACTATTGAGGTGTGTGTAATGTACCTGAGAATGCGATGAGTCTGAGGAGACGAAGGTGGAAGTCGACGGAGGTTATGATGATTGGTGGTGGCGGTGGTTCGATTTGAAGGCTCTCTTTCGGTTCTAACGATGCGTCGGTCGACTCGAACCCTAGTCTTATCGGTGGAGTTGTCTTTAACCTGAATCTTCATACACCGGAGCCGCTTCCGGTTGCCCCACTGCAATACGAATTCCGTTGTTGTTTCAGGATTCACTCCACACACTCCCTCCCCTGGCTGATTACTGCTGTTATTGTTCTTCACTGAATCTCTCTCCATCGCTTTTTTCCCCTACATAAACAACAACAGGATAGAAGTATTCATCAACTTCCGTCAGCTTTTTCGTGTGACCGCATTTCCTTGCCTTTGTTTCTCCTCTAAGCCATCCTAATTCTCTTTCAATTTGCAGATAAAAATCAAACAGAAAACAGGCCAAAGAACAAATAATTGAACAAATCTGTTTGTCTAATTGAAGGAGCAGAAGCAGTAGCGGGAGAACGAAAGTAACTAAATAAGATCTAACACAATGTTTCTATCTGATTTATCTAAATAATTGAAAACTTAACAAACAGATTACCAAATCCCCAAACAGGGACTCTTCCAAAGTTCGAAGGGGTGAATCATATGGGAATGAAGAATGGATAAGAGAGAATAAAAAAAAAAGAATTTTAAAATGTAAGAGAGAATTCCAGACCTTTAGTAGATCAATAGAGGCAGCTTCAACACAAAAAAAAAAGGAATAAATTAAAAAAAAAAAAAGATCGAAATAGACTTCTCTTCTATAGTTCTATAAAAATGAGCTTGCGGCCACCAAGCCAAAAATAAAATAAAAAAAAAGTATGAACCCGAATTCAGTCTTTAGATATCCTTTAATAATAAAAAAAACGAATACCTATAGCCAGAGGAGATAGCCAGCACATGTACATTCTCAAATAGTTCTGAATGAATCTTTGTTTTCAAAAAAAAAAAAAAAACGAAAAGGATTCCTAATACGATGAGAAGGATCTGAGAGAAAGAGCGAGTGAAAGAGATCTCTGAAATAGTCACATTACCTGGAAGTACGAACTTCGTCCCAGGATCTTGATTTATCAATTGAATTCTACAAGGAAAAACCAACTCCTCTCAAGCACTGCAAGCGAGTTTAAACTGAGGGAGGGGAAGGAAGATGGATGAAAGATAGGTCAGAGGAGTTTCGTTTCGGGCCTTAGGAGAACAAGACAGAGCATAAAGATTTTCACCGTATAAAACAACGGTTTCCCACTCAGGCACGTTGGATTTATCAAGAGAAAAACGCAATTGAAGACAATATCCTCTCAATTCTCAGTTTTCCAACTCTGCAAAACCAAGATCAAGAACAGAATTCTAACGGACCCGCGACATTTGAGTGCTTACAAGGTCGACTGTCATTTTGATCTTTCAAAACCAGAAATCTTGCAAAAGACTCAAATTTCTCTCGATACCACACCTCCAATCTCCTCAAAGTGAAACTGCAAAACCAAAACCGAAACAAAATGAACAAAGAATGCTCGTCGGAGTGTCATTACAAAAGCAAATACAAACTTAAATTCTGCTCTGCAAAACAAACCTCTGCACTTGGATTCTTCCCTTTTTCTCTGAAAATTCATCAAGGAAGAAGGGGAAATGCTAACAATTAACGAAAGGATATGTTTTGGTTCTTCATTGTCATCTTGGCCGAGGCCTCCAGAAGAAGGGAAATTAATGGTGAAAAAGCTCAGAAGAACAACTCCTGATCGTTTACGAATAAAAAAAAGGAAAGCCGCATCAAATTCCTCACATTGTTCTTCTTTCTTATTTTCTCCACGAGTTTTCTGTACCAGTATCAGAAGAGTTCATGAATTGAAACAGAAAAACGAAGTAATGGGGAGAGAACCAGAGAAAAAGAAGAAGAGGAAGAGAAAGAGAGCGGCCGAAGTCCAAAACCAGAGCTTGTGCCAGTTTATATACCCTCCGTTTCCCGTTTATACCTTCTTCCCTCACCGTTATTGCAGAACCGTTTGACCACCTGCAACATCGAAGAGTTTTGGCCGTCCGTTCCTCATCCGACCGCTCTAATCTCGCAATCATGTCCTCGAGTTACGAGGAACGTCACGGCGTTCGTTGTGTGCTTCTTGTAGACATGGCGTGGCAGCTAGGTATTTGACGGCGTTAATAATGGATCTGATAGCTTCTTCGACGCCGTTAATTTTCCGTTTCTTAAATTCATCTCTTCCTCTTGGAATTTTCTCTCCCTGCCAACTAACTAAACCTTCTAGCACATAGTTTTGAATAGTCCTTTTGTAAGGTTACGTGTCTTATGCACCGCACACGAGGGCCGTTCAACCTACGGGCTAGTTCGTGAGAACTGGCGTTACTGGGTCCTCTACCAAAAACAATCTTGTCATCTTGTGGGCGAATCTCATCATCACGTCCATCCAAATTGGATTTTAGTTAAGAAAATGGACGGGTCAAGACATGGCAAATCGCGTAAAGTTCCAATCAGACGGCAGTGGATGAAGAAGGACGTATAATTGCAAGAGGCAAACGACCGAGCTCATTGTGACGCAATTGCGAACGTAAAGTAAGTTAAAGTGTGTGACAAGGAGTCAAGGACCAACATAAGATCTTTCGGATTATTTTCGATATCATTGACCAAGGTCGATGATGAGAACATTGGAACATGTATGAGAGAGAGGATTGAGAGTACATACAAATGTGAAATGTCTTATTAGCAAACAATTACGCGCTAAATCCCTTGCTAAGGGAGCTAGCTCCGACGATTGGTGGGAATCGTGGGACAAGCTTGAGCTGAGGCCTTCTCCATCTCCTTCTTCACAACACCCGCATTGCAGATATCGGCAAAGGGGTCGCATGTATTTCATCCCATGCTCAACGTGTCTCAAATGCCCTCACCTGCACATTTCATCAAACACAACCTTCAGAGGCTGACCATCATCGGCATTCGGCAGAGACCCCAGAGTTGGTTTTCTCTGTCAGACTCAAACCATGGATGACTGAGATCAAATGTAACCATTAGGCTATGTTTGGATGGATAAAAAGTAGGTGTACAACCGAAAGTTGAGATAAAAGTTATTAGGAAATTTCACTTTTATCACGCACTACTTTCTGTTACTCTCTTGCTTTTTATAAAAACCAATACACACTTGATTAGGATTTTTCATGGAAGTGTAATATGTTAGTGGGGATGATGGAGTCCCCCTCCCCCTTGCCCAGGAGGGGAGTTCACTTTTGCTACCACAATGTTGTAAGCACACGGCGAAAACCGAGAATCATGGATTTATTGTTATGACGTTACTTCATCTAATTCAAGGTGCGGCCATATCAATACATCAAAGGGTTTGATTTTGTTGTTTCGGCACAGCACAGAAGTGATTTTGCACTGTAGGGGCTAAAGTCACATCACCAATACCTTCAAAAAAAAAAAAAAATTAGCCTTAATGCTAAGGAATGGCTGATCATTAGGCCTCTTACCATAGTCCTAAGGAAAGCCCAGTCACCTACAGCAGGCTGCCCTGCAGGCCGAACAGTGTTTGCTGTTTAGCACGTCAGGGCCTTTTGCATTTCCGAACAGAAACTTCCCAATGAGCTTAATGCTATTGTCTATGTGCCTCGGCAGGATTGGTGCCCATATACAAGGCCAGAGGCGCCTCGCTAAGCCCTAAATCCCCATATTGCATCAGCATCACATGTGAACCGCAAGTGTAATTCTTAGTTGCAACCCTCGTTTTAACCTGCACAAATTCTCACACAAGCAAAAGAAAATCCTCAAATCGACCAGAGACAAAATTAACATGGAAATGTAGTTTGTTAAAAAGTAAGAACATCCTCTGAGCAGGAAAGGATCCAGCCCACATAATAGCATCCATACAGCCCTCAGCCCCTCACTTTTAAGGATGCACACTGGACTTTGGACATTCGTTTTCTTGGAGCCAACTCAGGCCATACCTGGAACTTCGAACCCATCCTTAGGTTCAGTCCATGGCCTCGACTCAAGCCCAATTCGAGCCAGATGTGACCTAATTTTCTAGGCCCAGGACCAGAACCACGTCTAGATCAAGCCCCCAAACCCAACCTGTGCAGTGTGCACCCCTTCGGTTAGAGTAGGGGTGTCAATTGAACTGGATTTGGTCCAAACTGATCCAGTCCAACGTGAATCCATTACGAATAGACCAGGTCCAATCTGTCCAATGAATATTTTGGATCATTTTGGACCAATCCAATTCAATATCTGAACCGTTCAAATTCGTTTTAATTTAGATTGTTTCCAACCCAAACCTGGTCCATCAACACCAATATTCTTATCTTATATTAATGGACCAGATATTGGCTCAGTTAAACCCAATCCAACATAAAATTCATTATGGATGGACCGGGTCCAATCCAATCCAATAAATACTTTGAACCATTAAATTTGGATTGATTCAATTCAACATGTCTTGTTAGTCCATCCAATCCGTTAAATTGATTTTGGTTTGGACGGGGTCCAACCCAAAACCGGTCCATTAACACCTCTACGTAGAGTACATAGTTGTCACTAGGTAAGAATACAGTATAATAAATACTCTATGGGTCCTGTCCATCAGAAAGGAGATTCATTCTTGTTTTTCCTCCAAGAAATTTATACAAGTGCAAAGTTAAGAGTCTTTACCACTTGATACCGCTGCTTCAGACTCAGTCTTCAGATTGTATTTGTCACTGTACATGAAGTGAAGAGGTTATACAATATACAGCCAAAAATAAGGCAAATTAAACACAACAGTGCAAATAGATTCTGCAAACAAACAGAGCCTAAATAATAACATTAAAATCTCATAGATTTTGGCTGAACTAAAAAATAAAATGCAAACCTGTCTTCCAGCCATGCAACACTATACAAGTCCCCCAAACAGGTATGATATTCTGGTGGAGGATTTGGAGAGCCTGGACAGTATGTTGCCCAACTACTTTCTTTTGCATTTGCTGCTGTAGTTGCATAGATATTTAATCCCTCTCGAAGGAGACCTTAAAAAATACTCCCAGACTCACGAGCTTCAAGATAAAAGACCTAACAGTTTTGCAGTATAATGGTCCATGATCAAGTAATTTTACCACAAACCATATGTATTAAGTGCAACTTAATATAATGAGTAAGTTACCAAGCTCTTATAGGTTCCTGAAGCATGCTTTTTCTTTAGAACTTCAATCAAATCATTGGCAAACATGTAATGATCGTTTGGCATGTCTGTTTTAAATCACAAAAAGGACATTGAAGCGACAACTCAGCATTAGTCCAGTGCGACCAAGTGACGGGCCCATAAAGCAGCTCGCTATATTGTAGCTCACAAAAAGAGGAGTTCATCACAACACGAGCTCCGGGTTCCCCGAGCTACCTTTGAAGGGATACTCCGAGGCAACTTTAGCTCGCGAGCTAGGGGAACTAGCTCGCCCGAGCTCCCAAGCAGACAAGTCATCCCAAGGACCAATTCTATTAAGGATAATCCTGAAGTATTCCGAGCTCGCTACAAAGTAGCTCGCGAATGAGCCACGTGAGCACTCCTCAGGAAGCTTCTATCTGACAGGCCGTACCGACCGGACTGTGCCACGTCCCTTACTGACGGCGCAATTTTTGTCCTTTCGACAGTCTGCGTCCACGTCTCTCAGCAGGTGGAGGCGTGCCTGCCACTTGTGAGACGTGTCACTCACTCGAGCGAGAAGTACGTCACAACAGCCACCTGTGCAGCCCTGGCAGGAAACGGCTGTGGCAGGATCCCAATGGCGGTTATGCCTGACCTGACATGAACGCCCCTATAAAAGCCCTCAGGGCAGAAGAGAAACTTCTTCTTGAGACTTCTAACTCTCGAGAATAGTGATAATGCGCTATCTGCACTCTTAGCCTTCGTCTTCTCCTTGCTTCTCCTGCAGAGTACTAACTTAACCATCAGAGTGTTCCCGCCGGGTGGCCCCTGTGGATTCTTCTTCTTCTTCATCTCAGGTATCTTCCAGGAGCCACGTGAGTGCCAGGTAGGAGTGACCGGATCGCGCTACATCATTTGGCGTCGTCTGTGGGATACGCTTTGAAAAAGCCTTTCTCTAAACCTTCACAACTCTTTCTTCCTTGAAAACTTGACACTCATGGCTTCCTCAAGCAACATCAGACGAAGCATGAAGATAGATAACTCTAGGGAACAGCCTCAGCTTCCTATTGTCTGCATCAAACGTGCCTCTTATAGGGGCACTTGTCGTTGCTCCACTCTCTACTACAATTGGAGCAACCATCACCGAACCCTCGGTTGTGCCCCCAGTGGCCAACCCGAATCAACTGGAGGACTTGGTGCAGAGCATGCAGGCCCAAATGCAACAATTTCAACAGTTCCAACTCTATCAGCAATAGGTGCTACACCAGGTCTCCCAATACCAGTATCAGCAGCAATTCTCTCAGCTGCCTCAACCCTAGCTTCAGCAGCCGCAACTCCCTTCTCGGTACCCAGCCTCACAGCGAGCTAGGTCTCGCCGTCAGGAGGAGCACCTTTCTCGCCAAGGAGAGGCCCCCTAGAACCCTCCTAGGAGCCAAGCCTCCTCCCGCGGCAGACAAGAAAGACCGGCCACTCTGGTCTCACCGCGGGCAGTCAGGTCGGAAGGACCTCAGCTCGCCAAGTCCATGTCGCCTAAGCCCTCCAAGCCCGATACCCTGTTCCTAGAGAACCGGTTCGAGATTCTGGCCGCAGGCTCTAAGCAGGATCCCTCTGTCCGCAGTCATCACCAGCGGCCTGAGCTACTCCCTACGCACACCATTCCTAACAGTATAGAGGTGAGCAGCACCATCGTCGAGCCCACCAAGAAGCAGAGACGCCGCCGCCGCCGAGCTCGCCGATCTGCCACCCACGACCTGCCCGAGCTCGGAGGCAAGCTCAGGCAAAGTCAAGGATCCCCTCCTTTCAGTTCAATCTCCCCTATCTCCTGAGCTCCTAGCAGTCCCAATGCCTAAAGATTTCAAGCTCCCCCCTCTTGACAAGTACGATGGGTCGTTCGACCCAAATGATCACGTGGATGCCTTCCAGTCGCAGATGCACCTAGCGAGAGCCAGTGAGTCGTGCATGTGCGTGGTCTTCTCCACCACTTTCAGAGGAGTAGCCCGCACATGGTACCGGAACCTGGCGCCCAAATCAATAAAAAGTTGGGCGCAGTTCGCGCAAGCCTTCACGTCCCACTTCGTTACCAGCAAGCGGTGCCCGCGGACTGAAGAAAGCCTCCTTAACATAGTGCAGAGAGAGGGAGAATCCATCTAAAGCTATGTCAAGCGGTTCAACGATGCTTGCATGTAGATACCGCGCCTGGACCCTGTCGTGCGCCTCGCAGCAGCCAAGAAAAGCGTGATGCACAAAGAGTTCAAATGGCACATGGTCGTCAACCAACCGGCGACCATAACCGAATTTCTTAACCTCGCAGACAGGTTTATAGCCACCGAAGAAGAGATCATCCAGAAGGGCGAGGGCGTGCCCGAGAAGAGGAAAAGGAAAGGAGAGCCTTCCAGTCAAGGGGACAGCCGAAAGAAAAAGGATGTAGCTCAGGGGGCAAAGCCGGGTCAGTCATTTTGAGCTCCTGTAGCGGACCAAACTGATTACACCCATTGAACACGAAGCAGGCCGAAATCCTAATGGCGATCAAGGATGCCCCGTATGTGAAGTGACCACCCTGTTTGAGGGGAAATCCCAATGAGAGAAACAAGAATCTGTACTGCAGTTTTCAAAGAGATCATGGTCATAGTACCGAAAATTGTAAAAACCTCTGCGACGAGATTAAGGAGCTCATCCGTTGTGGATATTTAAGGAACTTTGTACAAAATAATAATAATAATAATAATAATAATAATAATAATAATAATAATAATAATAATAATAATAATTAAGCAGGTCGGCAAGGGGAGCACGGTAAGGATTCTCCAGAGTCCAGCAGCAGGCCGACCGAACAATCATAGAGGCAGCCTCCGGAAGAGAGGCCGGTTCGGGGCACCATCCACGTGATAGTGGGAGGTTCGATCGTCGTGGGTTGTACTTCAGCAGCAGCTCGGACGTCAGTTCGTGAGGCCGCCCGGGAAGAACAGAATCCTCCGAAGCGGCCGAGGACAGAAGAGCCAATTTTCTTCACGGAAGATGATGCGCGAGGGGTCCACTACCCCCACGATGACGCTCTTGTGATAAAGCTGAGGATTAATGACTTCGAGGTCAGGCGCGTACTCGTTGACTCGGGTAGCTCGGCAGATATCCTCTTCAAAGCCGCGTTCGACCAACTTCAGTTGTAGAAAAGTGACTTGAAGCCCGCGGACACTCTTTGGTGGGCTTCAGCGGAGAAGAAGTCCGACCCCATGGGAAAATAACAGTACCTGTGGAAGTCGGCACATGACCCTGCGTAGTCAGACTCAACCACGACTTCCTGGTGGTCGCGATCCCCTCCCCATACAATGACATAATAGGTCGGCCGATCACCTTTGTCCTACGAGCGGTGGTCTCCACCTATCATTTGGCTATGAAGTTCCCTACAGACTTCGGTGTGGGGGTAGCACAGGGTGACCAGATCGAGTCCCGCAAGTGCTATGTCGCCGCCCTGAAGGGAAAGACCAAGGTGGCCGACGACCTCGAACTGGAGTGGCCTACAGAACAAGGCGAAGAACGAGCCGCGCCCACGGAAGAAACAATCGCAGTTTCGACCTCAGCAACAGACCCAGCTTGGACGCTTCAGATCGGTGCTTCCGTCCAAGAACCTCTATGATCCGAACTGGTATGTTTCTTACTTCAAACTTTAGATATTTTTGCATGGTCCGCGGCAGAGATGCCCGGTATAGACCCCGACCTTATAACTCACAAGTTGAATACTGATCCTGTAGTTAGGCCCGTTAGATAGAAGAAACGCAACCTAGCCCCGAAGTGGTGGAAAGCAGTCGACGAGGAGGTCAAGAAGCTCTTCGCAACTGACTTTATAAGAGAAGTCCGTTACCCGAGCTGGGTAGCCAACCCCGTCCTAGTAAAGAAGGCCAATGACAAGTGGCGTATGTGCGTTGACTACACCGACCTAAACTGGGCTTGCCCAAAAGACTACTTCCCGCTCCCCAAAATTGACCGCTTGGTGGACGCGACCTCAAGGCACCAGTTGCTAAGTTTCTTGGACGCCTATTCGAGCTATAACCAAATCAAGATGGACCCAGCGGACGAAGAAAAGACTGCCTTCATCACGGAGTTCGGTTTATACTGTTACAAGGTTATGCCCTTCAGGTTGAAAAACGTAGGGGCAACCATTCAAAGGCTTGTAAATAAGTTGTTTGCGCCATTAATTGGCAGAAAAGTAGAATGCTATGTAGGCGACATGGTTGTCAAAACTCAATTTTTGCATGAATTAATACAAGACTTCCATTATGTTTTTGAAATTTTGCGTAAGTTTAATATGAGATTAAACCCAAACAAGTGTGTATTCGGTGTGACCTCGGGCAAGTTCCTAGGGTACATCGTCAACCGGCGCGACATTGAGGCCAACCCGGATAAAATTACGGTCATCTTAGATATGAGACCACCCCAGAAGTTGAAGGAGGTTCAGAGGTTGAACAGCCGCATAGCCGCCCTGAGTCGCTTCATGTCCAAGTCGGCGGACCGCTGTCTGCCGTTCTTTAAGGCAATTAAGAGCAAAGGGTTCGAGTGGACCCAAGACTGTCAGCTTGCATTTGGCGAGCTCAAGAAGTACCTCGCTAGCGTGCCGATCTTAACCCGGCCCGAGGAGGGCGATGTTTTAGAACTGTACCTCTCGACAAGCAACGAAGTGGTCAGTTCGGTGCTAATAAAGGAAGTAGATCGGGTTCAACGACCCATCTATTATGTTAGTAAAGTATTGCAGGGAGTAGAGGCGAGATATCCAGAGATAGAAAAGCTAGCATACACATTGGTAATTGCAGCTCGGAAGCTCCACTCGTACATCTAGGCTCACACTGTTAACGTCCTCACCGACAAACCTCTGAGGCAAGTCTTACTTAAGCCCGAGGTCTCTGGTCGGTTGACGAAGTGGGCCATTCAGCTCAGCGAGTAGGACCTCTAGTACAATCCGCAGACTGCCATTAAGGCCCAAGCCTTAGCAGATTTCATCACTGAGTACACATTCAGCTCTGAAGTTCCCAGGCGGGTTGAGCACGAGGCTCCCAGCTTGGGTGAGCCCGAAGCTCCCAGGCCGGTCGAGTCCGAGCCCCGTGAGGTAGCAGCCAGTGTGGCATCTCTCCTAGTTCGGCCAAGCGTGAGCTGGGATGAGGAGCACTGGATCCTTCACATAGATGGCTCCTCAAACCAACAGGGCAGTGGAGACGAAATAGTTCTGCACGGCCCATGTGGCACGAAGCTGGAGTACGCGCAACGCTTCGAGTTCGCGGCATTTAACAATGAAGCGGAGTACGAGGCATTGATTGCTGGACTAGCTCTAGCCAGAGAAGTAAAAGTCAAGCACATCGTTATCTGCAGCGACTCCCAACACGTGGTCAACCAGGTTACTAGAGAGTACGAAGCTCCCGAGCCAACCATGGTCGCCTACTTAGCAAAGGTTAGAGAAGCCCTACTCAGGCAAATTCCTAGGTCGGAGAACGCTGAGGCCGACACCCTGTCCAGATTAGCCAGTGCCAGCGACATCGCCATGAGAACCGTGTACATAGAGGACCTACCTCGGCCTAGCTTTCCCGGGGGGCAGAGGAGGTCGCTCCCGTTGTTCAAGCAGAGCCGAACTGGATGGACCCGCTCATGAGCTTCTTGTTACACGGGACCCTCCCTGCAGATCGCAATGCAGCCAGAAGGGTGCAGCGCCAGGCAGCCAAATACGTCATAATTGACGAACGGCTATGCCGGAGATCCTACACACTCCCCTACCTGCGTTGCTTGCGACCTACCGAAGCCGAGCTCGTACTCCGCGACACTCATGAGGGGGTGTGCGGCGGGCACTTGTGGGGCAGGGCCCTCTCCCAGAAGGCACTTCGACAGGGGTATTGTTGGCCAACAATGAAGGCATATGCTATTGAGCTCGTTAGAAAATGTGACGAATGCCAGAGGCACGCCAATATTCACCACCAACCCGCTGCCGACCTCAAGTATCTCACCAGCCCGTGGCCCTTCGTACAGTGGGGCATTGATATACTCGGGCCATTCCCGACAGCAACGGGTGGGAGGAAGTTCTTAGTAGTAGCAGTGGACTACTTCACAAAGTGGGTAGAAGCTGAGCCCCTTGTAATGATCACAACTTGGAACGTCCAAATACGTCATAATAGACGAACGACTATACCGGAGATCCTATACGCTCTCCTACCTGCATTGCTTGCGACTTACCGAAGCCGAGCTCGTACTCCGCGACACTCATGAGGGGTTGTGCGGCGGGCACTTGGGGGCAGGGCCCTTGCCCAGAAGGCACTTCGACAGGGGTATTATTGGCCAACAATAAAGGCAGATGCTATTGAGCTCGTTAGAAAATGTGACAAATGCCAGAGGAACACCAATATTCACCACCAACTCGCTACCGACCTCAAGTATCTCACCAGCCCGTGGCCCTTCGCATAGTGGGGCATTGATCTACTCGGGCCATTCTCGCCAGCAACGGGTGGGAGGAAGTTCTTAGTAGTAGTAGTGGAATACTTCACAAAGTGGGTAGAAGCTGAGCCCCTTGTAACGATCACAGCCCGGAGCGTCCAAAACTTCTTTTGGAAGAAC
This sequence comes from Nelumbo nucifera, assembly GCF_055504915.1. Taxonomy (NCBI): domain Eukaryota; kingdom Viridiplantae; phylum Streptophyta; class Magnoliopsida; order Proteales; family Nelumbonaceae; genus Nelumbo; species Nelumbo nucifera. The sequence continues at coordinate 5,733,065 of NC_142654.1, read as the reverse complement.
ATTGTGTGCCGCTTCGGGTTACCTCGGGTATTAATTTCTGACAATGACAAGCAGTTCGAGGACATCAAATTCCGAGACTGGTGCCAAGACAAGGGAATCCAACAAAATTTTACTTCAATCGCACACCCTCAATCAAACGGTCAGGTAGAAGTCACGAACAGAGCCATCCTCCGTGAACTGAAAGCACGACTGGACCGGGCTAAAGGGTTGTGGGCAGATGAGCTGCCCAGTGTTCTATGGGCCTACCGAACCACGGAGAAGACCGCCACGGGAGAAACACCCTTCAACCTCACCTACGGCACCGAAGCAGTTATCCCCGCAGAGATCAAAGTCTCTACACTGCGACTAGAAGCATACAGTGACGAGACAAATGAAGATGAGCTCCGTACCAACCTTGATCTACTCGACGAAGTAAGAGACCTCACGTACATCAGGACCGCAGCTTACCAGCAAAGAGTAGCTCGGTACTATAACACCAGGGTCAAGAAGCGGAACCTCCGCGTCGGCGACCTGGTCCTTCGCAAAGTTATGGTACCTGAGCCCGGCGCTGGCAAGCTCTGGTCCAACTGGGAAGGACCTTACCGAGTGAAACGAGTTCTCGGGGAAGGAACGTACAAGCTCGAAACTCTCGAAGGGAAACAAGTACCTCGGGTATGGAATATTGTCAACTTAAGACAATACTATCTGTAAGAACAGAGTAGGCCACGAGCCGAGCCTAAGGGCCAAAATGCCGAGCTAACATGACCTCGGCGCAATAAGACCCAGTCGTCTCCATGACATGGGCAAACTCCAAGAGTGGACTATAAGTCACTCCCAGAACCTAAGGGCCAAAATACCGAGCTGACATGACCTCGGCGCAATAAGACCCAGTCATCTCCATGACATGGGCGAACTCCAAGAGTGGACTATAAGTCACTCCCAGAGCCTAAGGGCCAAAATGTCGAGCTAACACGACCTCGGCGCAATAAGACCCAGTCGTCTCCATGACATGGGCGAACTTCAAGTGCCGAGCTGACCAACACCTCGGCATCAAGAAAGACTTAGCCATTTCGATGATGAAGGTAAAGTATGAGAAGCGTAAATAGCTCGGGCTTAAACCCCGCCAAGCATAGCTCGTTCTAGTACGATAATCGAACTAGGGAATAACCAACAGGCATATAGTTCGAGCACACGTGGTAACCACTTCGCTGTGCACCATAGAGATGCTTTAAATGATTTAAGGGACAATTCGAGATAACGATTATCGAGGAGTCCTACTTCGGGTATGTAGCTCTAATAGCTTGGGTGTTGAGATCACCTTAGCAAAGATAAAGAGAGCACATCATACTTGGAAGAAAAAGGGAGAACTTTCATTACCATTTCAAAAAAAAAAGAGAGAAAAATGACAATGCAATAATCGAGCTAAACAGCTCGGGAAAGTTTGACAATCACAGGGCACAACCGCCCAACCAAAGACCTTTGAAAGATCGGGTTTATGGCACCCGGGAGCCACCAGAAGTCCAGAAAAACACCGCCTCAGGGATCCGCCTCCACATCCTCATCCTCTGGGGAGTCAGACTCCTCTTCCTCCGCTTGATCCGCTGTCTCAGGAGACATGCCCTTCAAAGTGATGCCGTCGAGGTTGAGCCCGGAGAACTTCTTCCGAACCAACCACCGGCAGAGCTTAAACCCAGAGCAGTACGAACTCGAGCCATATTCCACCTGGAGGTCATGGTATTCCTGGGAGTCTCTGAAATCCCATACCACTTTCTCTCGTTCAGCCTCCACCATCTGGTCAAAGTTTCAAGTCCGATCTAGAAGAGTGGACTCCAAGTCCCGCACCTACTGCCGGAGGAGCTCCCTCTTCGCCGCCACCCTCAATGACTCCTCCTGTAACACGCTTTCTTCAGAAACCCAGGCAATTTGAGCCTCCAGGTCACGGACGAGCAGCTCTTGAGACTCACTCCCCTTGCGAGTGTGATGGAGCTCGCCCCAGATCTGGTCGAGCTCGCCCTGAAGCTTATTATTAGTAGCCCGCTGGTCGAGGGCGTCAACGCGGTGGACGTGCGTCTGGAGAGACATGGCATGGATGGCGGTATTCACCTGCCAACAGAAAAGAAGATCAGAGGACAGTGAAAGGAAGCAAAATGAGAGAAGAAGAAAGGAAAGAATCACTTACCACCATGTAGTGGGAGGAGGCGAACGCGGCGAGGTCCCCGAGCTCCATATTCCCCTAGTGAGCGACCTCGTCATTGTTAATCGCCTTCCGGCTCCTCTGGCGAGCCACGAGGTAGTCGTTAACCCCTTCTCAGTTCCCCACTGGGAACGGAGGGTAAGGGTATGGCTAGAGGGGGTTATAGGGAGCCGCCCCCTGCTGAGGGAGCTCGTCCCCTCCGAGACCAGCCCCACTAGTTCCCTCGGGTGGAGGTGCCGGGATCTCGGGTGGAGGTGCCCCCCGAGGGGGGATCCCGGTCGGGGCGCGACCTCTTCACTTTGCGCCTCTGGTTGCTTGAGAGAAGGCGACGCGAATCGATACCAGACATGATGGCTGCCAAGAAGAAATCGGTGTTATTTCGGTAAGAATGAAATATATATATACATATGAACACAATGTCGTGACAAAAACCATGCAAACTAGAAGGACAACCTACCTAGGCTCAGGCCGGCCTGCACAAGCTTCTCCTCGGCCAAGTAGTCCGAACAGAGGAAGCCTACCGATGCCTAGGACAGCATCGTTTTCCGAGTTTCGGGGTCCAGCTCGGCCCCGGGGTCCTGGATGGTGCCCCTCCAAGAAGTTGGGAAGGGCCACCCCTCGGGGTTACGGACCACAAAGTAATCCCGCTTCCAGGCGGGAATCTTATTCGGTAGCTCGTACAAGAGCTTATAGCCGCGGCGGGGAGAGAGGTAGTAAAAGCGCCTCTCCGGTGGAACCCCAGGAGTGGCATTTTTTATACAAAGAATATAGGCAAAAATATCAAGGTCCAAGGGAAGACAATACTCATAACACAAGGATATAGTCCCAACCATGTTCCGAATGGCGTTGGGATGAAGCTGATCGATGGTGATGTTAAAATGGTTTAGCACCTCCATTATCAAGGGGTGCAGGGGGAGACGCAGGCCAGCCTCGAGCTGTTCCTGGAAGATAACTATGTCATTGGGACCATGCTCCCAAGGGAAGTTGCCAGTGGGGAGGCTGTAGGCCAAGTCCCCATGGAGGCGAAAGTAGCGGATTAGAGACCTGAGTCTCTCCGCTGTCATGGAGGAAGGGCCAAAAGTGTCAAGCTCCCTCCCCCAAGAAGTAGATGCTACATCACTGGAGGCCTCCCAAGCCTCCGGGACCTGCTCCCAAGCTCCCCCCGAGCTCGAGGGAGCATCGACGTCCTAGTTGTCGCCCCGGCGGTAGGTGTGGTATGGGTACCCATACATGGTTGACAGCGATTGGGACTCACCAGAAGAGACAAAACGAAGTAAACTGAGGAACTCGGGTAGACTAGATGAATGCGCGACCTCGGAATCCGAAGACAGCAAGATGGCGTGAGAGAAAATGAGGCCCAAAGGGCCTTCCTATTTATAGTCTCCACACCTCCAAATTGATGGCCCAGATCAAAGCAGATCCAACGGCTCGCAGGCGCACTGACCGCACGCCTTCTGAAAACTGAATGTGATTGGCGGCACGTCTTCCACGATTAAGGTAATGGCGGCCACACAACGTCCGGAGTTAAGAGCCACTTCAGCACGTTTTCGGAATCCGAAAAGTCAGGAAAGTCAAAAAATCTCTTGATTCCCGCGAATGCATTTAATGTGAGTAGTCAATCAAGTTTGAATTCTGGCCAAATCAGTCCATCACGCTTCATGAACTCCTCGCGCTAAGGCAATGCTCTCAGCTTAAGGAGTGGGGGGCAATTGATGGAGGACGATTTGTCTCGACCTATGAAACGGTGACATGTGGACACTGACTCAGCACGAGCAACAGCTCAGCATTGTAGCCTAGTGCAACCAAGTGACGGGCCCATAAAGCAGCTCGCTACATTGTAGCTCACAAAAAGAGGAGCTCGCCACAACGCGAGCTCCGGGTTCCCCGAGCTACCTTTGAAGGGATACTCCGAGGAAACTTTAGCTCGCGAGCTAGGGGAACTAGCTCGCCCGAGCTCCCAAGCAGACAAGTCATTCCAAGGACCAATTCTATTAAGGGTAATCCTGAAGTATTCCGAGCTCGCTACAAAGTAGCTCATGAATGAGTCGCGTGAGCACTCCTCAGGAAGCTTATATCTGATAGGCCGTACCGATCAGACTGCACCACGTCCCTTACTGACGGCGCAATCCCTGTCCTTTCGACAGTCTGCATCCACGTCTTTTAGTAGGCGGAGGCGTGCCTGCCACTTGGGAGACGTGTCACTCACCCGGGTGAGAAGTACGTCACAACGGCCACTTGCACAGCCCTGGCAGGAAACGGCTGTGGCAGGATCCCAATGGCGGTTATGCCCGACCTGACATGAACGCCCCTATAAAAGCCCTCAGGGCAGAAGAGAAACTTCTTCTTGAGACTTCTAATCTCTCGAGTATAGTGATAATGCGATGTCTGCACTCTTAGCCTTCGTCTTCTCCTTGCTTCTCCTGCAGAGTACTAACTTAAGCATCGGAGTGTTCCCGCCGGGTAGGCCCCCAGGGATTCTTCTTCTTCTTCATCTCAGGTATCTTCCCGGAGCCACGTGAGTGCCAGGTAGGAGTGACCGGATCGCGCTACATCACTGAGAAAAAGAATTAAGGAAACATGGTTTTAAGACATATATCCAAACGATACACAATCATGTTGAGGAAGGAAATTCTAGAATTTTTTTTTCCAAGTTTTGGAAACAAGTGGGAATGGAACCATTTTTGGATATCTAGGTCATAGTCAATTGTTCAACCATCTAGGCCAAATCGATTAAGCCATGACATGGTAAAATTGATAATAAATAAATATAGATTTAAATTGTATAAAAATAAATAAAATTACAAAAAAAAGTTGGACATGTGTCTCTAGTATAATATGTTCATCATATTAAATAAAATTAGGTCTAATTAATATTACTATTAATGATGAAAATGAGTGGAAATACAAAAATCAAAATAAAAAATTAACGTCTAAACCTGTAACTTGTAACCTGCTGATCAGGGGCGAAACAAACCCAGAAACATTATTGAGTTGTAGATCAACTAGTCCACCTGACATTCAACCATGGGCTAAAAACACTAATTTTTCATTTTTTTTCCTTTACTTCAAACATTAAAATTTTTTCTGCTTTCTTTTTTTTTTCTATTTAGAGCACATCAGTGATTAGTTAGCTTCCAAGCCAAATTGAATGAAAAATATAAGGGTCCGTTTGGTTTGCAGTAATAGGGGGTCTGGAATCGGAATCAGAATGGGCTATTCTGATTCTAACTGTTTGATTGAGCGGAATCGGAATCTCATTCCCATTTCTGCTAGAACGACATTCCCCCATTTGAGGGAATGGCCATTCCCTTCCCCTCCTTTGGGAATGAAATCCCATTCCTGCTGATTTTAATTCCCATTCCCATTCCTGTCTGAACCAAACAGACTGTTTGGTTGGGCGGAATTGGAATCTCATTCCCATTTTTACTGGAATTACATTCCCCCATTTGAGGGAATGGTCATTCCCTTCCCCTCCCTTGGGAATAAAATCCCATTCCTGCTGATTTTAATTCCCATTCTCATTCCTGTCAGAACCAAACAGACTATGGGAATGGACCTTTCCGATTCCGATTCTGAAGGATTTTGATTCCGATTCCAACTACGAACCAAATGGACCCTAAGAGTTGTTACACAAGCACAACTATCCTGGTTAACAAGCAAATTCCTAATTAAAAGGATGAAGATAACTAGTATAAGGCACATGTGCAATTAAGGCTCCGTTTGAAAAGAATTCAAATACAAATATGTGGAGTGCAAAGCCTTGTATTTTGTATGTATTTATGTTGTATATATTTATATTTATATTCCCTCTAAATTCAGTTTATTAAAATTATATTATTAAATTTAACTTTTATCACGTACAAGACAAGTATCTACATTATATAGTATTGATAACAATACATTGTTGATCACATTCACTCAGCCACACATTGAAAGCATATCTCTTATACTTTATATCGCTGATATTCCTAATATGTGGCTTAGTGAACGTGGCCAGTAATATGTTGTGATCAGCAGATCTAGACTAATAATAATAATAATAATAAAGAATTTTCTACCTACTTATGAGAAAAAAGAGTGCAAATGTTTCAAACACCTTGTCCGTGCATATAAAATAGAGGGCAAATGCTCTTTTACCCCTCACCCATGTCATGCTCAAGAATGTTTCAAAAAGCTTACGGCTGAATTTTTTGTTTTTTTTTTCGTGAATAAGGTTCTCCTTACCTAATACATTAGGCCTAGGTTAAAAGAGTAATTACATCTCATTTTCTGCACATGACAAGTTAACATGTGAGTGGGATAAAAGAGTAATTACATCTCATTTTCTTTTCACCAAAAGGTTAAACATGGACATAAATAGACTAATGCGTAGGGAAAAACTTTGGCTGTTGGGCTATGAGAATATTCTTGGGAATGCCATGTTATCATGAGAGTGGGGTATAATTGTCCCTATATCCTTTTTGACAAAAAACATAGACATGGGCATGAGAAATGGTAAATGTGTCTAATCCAAAAACTCTCTCAGGCTGTTGGCCCCAACAGTCAAGGTTATCCCAACGTGTAAAGTCCACGAATGCTCTCAAGTCTCAACAGCTTAGGCTGTTGGCCCTCAACAGCCAAAGTTAACTCCATTAGTTCACCCAGCAATGCTTCTGACAACATTGCCGCAAGGAGTCTGTTGGCTAATGTGCCCAGCATGGAGAACCCAGCTGACAGCCCAAGTTATCAAATTTAGACAGCCTTTTTTTTTGTGGTCAGCTGCACTTGATCTACTGCTCGCCATGTAGTTCTCAACCCGTTATGTATGTAACCTATCACAACTGAATGCGGCAGTATTGGTTATATAATGACTTATACACAGTGTGGCGAGCAGCAGATTCAGTCTCAGTCAGTTGGCATCCCTCCCGTTAAAAGGCATTTTCGGTTGTATCTTGTGTGGGCCAACGTGTTGCCAATGGGTTTTGCACACAGAGAGCCGGCTAATCAGGTCTAGTGTATAGAACTCAGTCCTATGTGGCCCAAAGCTACAATGCCACACATCCAAAAACAAAAGAAAAATCATGTCAATGAAGCATCTTGGTATATATTTATGGGCCGAATATTTGTCATTTCTAGTTTTCTACAGGTTTTCAACATATACCATTCTTCTATCTTGCTTTTTTTCCTTTTTTTTTTAAATCCTGTGTTTAAGAAAAAAGAAGAAAACTCAAAACTCCTTCCTCATCTATATAACTCGACTTTAAGAGGTCAAGAGAGGGAAAATTGATTACCAATGGTAATGAAAAGAAATTAATTTATTTTCCATGTGTTCAATTGGGTTGTTAAACGGTTACAGTGGTGGGATGGGTGGCCGGGCACATCCCATTTTGTTTGATAAATCTGAGTGAGCCTACTTGGATATGGAGAAGGTTTCCTCATTACGTCAATGGGTTGTTTGTTTATGCCTGTTTATGTACAAAAACCGATGCAATCTGCCAATGACATACTTGAGAATGAGCTATTGCTACAGCACCCCCACAATGGAAAATGAAAAAGAAAATCACTTTTCGTAAGTTGCTCTGTTCTGATTTTAAGTATTTTAAATGCCTAATCAACACACTTCTTTAAAAACGTCAAAGAATCGGCTTTACAGTTTTTTTTTTTAACTAAAGGAAACTTGAATGGATCCATGATGTTACAAAACCTTGAACTAACATGTGAGATTTTAGCTTGGATTATAAAACATAACTCAGTAATGTGATGAAATATCAGTATTACAATTTAATAAGTTGTAATAGTCAAAATGTGAAAAATGAAATCTTGAGACCGAAAACTTTTCAACTATGTCAAAAACATCGCAGAGGGCAAAAATATAACTAGAATTTTTCCTTCTTCATGATTGAGCAAGTCGGCTGGGTACTGCTTTTTTTTTTTTCATATTAATTTGCGTGAGAGTATTCAGTTTTCTAGTATCAATGGAAAGGGGATAACTGTAACTGAGCTTTCCCCTCTACCCAATGAACAAGCAGACTAAAGTAAGGTGCCTTTAATGGCATATTGTGTCCTATGCTTATTAATACCCTTTCCTAGGGGTGTCAATGGACCGGTTTCGAGTTGGACCTCCAATCCAAAGGTCTAATGGACGGACTGGATGGTCTAAACAATTGTATGGATTCGGATCAGTCCAAATTTTAGTGGTCCATATATAATGCGGACCGAATTTGGACAAAACCGCTGAATGAATGGTCATTCATTCATTTGAAGTTTTCTTCAAAATTTTCTTCGAAGACCTGGTTAGCGGCGCTCTACAGCTCCACCGCTCCCTCTGGCAATTGAACGAAGAAGAAGGTTTCTCTCCGGCGGTGGTATTCCTTGAACTCCGTCGATACTTCCGACGGTGGTTTCTCTACAGCGGTGGTATCTCTCCAGTTATTTTCTCTCGTCTCTCTCTAGCGAATAGCGCATTAAGGGGTATTTCTCTGGCGACCGGCGACACTTTGAATTTCTATCTCCCTGGAGCGTCCAACCGCTCTCTCTACAAGCTCTGCTGCGGAATCACTTTTTCCCACATCCAATAGTTGTTCCTCATTATTTGTTTCAGCTGGGACAAAGCTTTTCTTCATCACCAATGGAAAGAGATGAGACGCAGCGGCGGCCGGCGATTGACAAACATTGGTTCCAATAGCTCCAAGTGTTGCTTGCATTTTTTTTTCTTCACCACTGCAACGACAACCAATGACTAATATTGGGTTCATGTTGCCTCTCTAGTCTTTCGGCCAACACAAATGATATTTTGTTTGTTTTTTTTGTAGTTGCAGCGACAGCCAGCAACGGAGGTTCAAGATCCGGTGCAAACCCGAATCTATGTTCTCCCAAACCTTCTCACTAGGCACCATTTCTCAATCTGTTCTCTGGTGTTTCCACCATTATAGAGCACCATTTGCTTTTTTTTTTTTGCAGTTTATACAATTTCCTATATTTTTATTTGTAATTTTTGTTTTTTCTATATTTTTTGTTTTTTTTTTTTTATAATTTCCATTATTTTTATGAAATTTCTTATAATTTCTATTATTTTTTTTCATTTTTGTAATTTTTTGCAACTTCTATAATTTTTTGCAATTTTTAATTTCTGTTTTCCATTTTTTATAATTTATGTTTTTCTTTGTTTTTATACATTTTTATTTTCTTATTTGAAAATTACTTTTCTTGAATTTTGTCATTTTTTATTCTTCCACAAGTTTTGTGTTGAAATGTAATCATTTTATTTTTTCAATTTAGGTATTTCTTTCAATTTCTACTTTTTAAAACAACGCTTTCACTTTTTTTTTGCAATTTTGGTGTTTTTATTAATACATGCATTTTTCAATAATTTTTTAATATTTGTATTTTTGTTTGGATAAACTATTTGTATCTTTTGCAGCCATATTTCTGCATTTTTATATTTTGTGAATTACTTATATATTTTTGTAGGTTTTTATAATTTCTGGGGCTTTCATGTAATTTTATAAATTTCATTCAATTTGGACTGGATTGGACCCAATTCGATCTATTTGCACCTCAATTGGACCATTTTGAACTTGGTCTGTATGGATTTGGATTAGATTGGATCCAATTTATTTGTGAATGGACCTATGTTAGATTGGATCAGATCGGAACAAATTCGGTCTAATTTGAATGCTCTTGTTTTTATCCACTTTCCTTTTTTTTAGATCTCTCGTATTTTTTTTTTTTTTTGTATTTTCTATTATTTGTTAGTAGTGTTAATTGGATCAGATATAGTCCAGCCCAATCTGGTCCAATATGAGTCATTTTGGACCATTTGGATTGGTCCAATTCAATGCTTTAACTGTCCAATCTGTTCAAATTGATTTTAATTTAGATAAGTTCTAACCCTAACTTGGTCCATTGACACCTATATTCTTTTCTTCTATCAATGGACCAGATATTGGTCCAATCCGATTCAATCCACTATAAATCCATTACTGGCCAACCAGGTCCAGTCCAATCCAATCCAATAAATACTTTGGACCATTATGTTTGGACTAGTCCAGTTCAATATGTCGTATTGGTTCATCCAATCCATCCAAAATGATTTTAATTTGGACCATTAAGCACCTTTATGAAAGTACTTTTATAAAAGTACTTTTGCAAAAGCATTTTTACAAAAGTACTTTTATCAAAATACATTTATGAAAGCATTTTTACAAATATACTTTTATGAAAGAACTTTTGTTAAAGTACTTTTATTCATTCACTTTAGATTGGATTGGACCCAATCTCATCCGTTTGCATTTTAATTGGATGGAATTGGAATGTAGCAAGTGTTGTAGTTTTTTCATATATTTTTTAGATTTTTAATATTATTTTGGTGTTTGATTCAATTTGGACCGAATTGAAATCCGGTCCATTTGCATTTTATTTGGACTGCATTGAACTTAATTTGTATGGATTTGATCCAATCCATTTGTAAATAGACCAATATTGGATTGGACCAAATCAAATCCAATTGACAGCGGTACCCTTCCCAACCGCATTTCCTCGTTTAAGTTGCTAGGAATCTTCCAAATAACCAGAATAAAAGACCCATTGTTTTGTTTGTCATCAAATCAGACACTTTTTGACCATTGATTTAGGGCATATATGCCTGATAATAAAAACCCAAAATACCAAAGTCACAACCCCACTAATGAAAGGGGCAAAAGAATATGAAGCCAGCAGGTAGTGGAGATTATGGGTCGCTTTCGGGTATCATTGATCCCAAAGTCTTCACTGATGCAATCATGCATTATTTTAGTGTTATATGGAAGAAATGCATAGAAAAGGACCATGTCTCCCATTTTCTCTTCATGGGAAAACAACTCATCAAATATTCACATCACAGGAAATTAAGAATTTTTAAAAAAGCATCATCAAGCCAAATTGGAGGAGTATCAAACATGTGCAGCAGCTTAAATGTGCAACACCAAACACATTGCCCTTGTTCTAGGAAGTCGATTATTGGTGCTTTGCAGATTAGCAACCATGGTGCTGGTTGCTGTCCATGTGAATGGATTTATCATATCTTAGGGTTTGTTTGGGTTGTAGTCGGAATCGGAATCTAAATTGAAATTGGAATGGTCTATTTCCGTAAATTATTTGGTTCAGACAGGAATGGAAATGAAAATTTGAATGAACAGAAATGAAATATCATTCCCAAAGAAAGGACAGGGAATGATCATTCCCTCAAATGGAAGAATGTGAATAGGAATAGGATTCCAATTCTATTTAAATAGGGGTATTTCAATCACAAAAAAAGCCCACTATTCCATAGACTATAATGAAAATAGGTTCACTAGTCAAGTCAAGTGGAGAACTTCCTGCATGAACCCACCATTTTTTGCCACGTGAAATACATTAGGACAACTAAATTGCTCAAATGTACACTCCAACAGTCCAATCAACCATATTCCCACCTTATAATAATGGGTTCCACTATCATACTGGAAAAACATGATATTTAAACAATTTGTGATCAATCAATCAGTATCTTGAAAGTTTAAATAGAATAAATTAACATGCATTATTTAAAAAGTGGGCGGCCCAAAAAAGGTGAGAATGTGGTTGATATGCAAACTAATGTAAAAAAAAAAGGTATTTTATTCAATGAATCAGATGAGTTGTAACCAAAACAAGTGAGATGTGAATTCAAATTTTACACTTATGGAAAATATGAACTGATTCAGTGATCGATGAAAATTGGGACTGCAAGGTGTAAAATTCAATGAAATTATTTTATTGTGTGTTAAGAGAATTCATCCCTAAAAACTAGCTGTTAGAGGAAAGGAATCCAAACATATAAATACCCCACAAGAGCATTCCATACCATCGATGTAGCATACCTCACATTAACAATATTGGACAAATGAATCATAACATATTTATGAGTGTTTGAAATATTACATCACTGTAAATTTCCGATCCAACTAACTCCTATTGCCGTTAATTGAGTTATTGCCATATATTTCCAAGGTTACCAGGATGGGTCATAGCCGTTGAATGTTGACTCCGGTATCTTATGACCCCTACCCTCGTGGGGCCTAAACTGGCAGCAACTCTGAAATCTGTAACGCCCATTAACCAGGTTCATGTGAATTGGTTTAGCGGCATAGATGTAGCTTGTGGTAATTGCTTTTAAAACCATAAAGGTACACCTTTACTAAAGTGCCCATGTTTTAACAACAAAAGGCAATAAGTACCATTGGGCTTGCATGTTGCCACTGAAGCTCTCTGATACACATACCCGGTCTGGGACTGGTGGCATTTTGGATATTTTCTTGTAGAAAGACAGAAATACAATATTACAGAGACATCTCTGCCTTGTCAAAAGATGAGGCATCCTTGGATGATCAACTTTAATTAGCTAGCTAGGAAGATCAAGAGAACTTTCCAATTTCTATCCGGAAAAGGCAAACAACAAAAACCAAATTATAATATTTTTCTTTATATTAGAGATTAGATTAGCAAATTTTTAGCTTTCTTCGTTTGAAAAATAAAAACCAGTTTAACAAGGATGCTTGCTGATGAAGGAAAATTTGGCCCGACTTCGCAAATTACGGTACGTGGCAAAAAAGGCAAGTAGCTCGGCACTCAAGACAGCATACCAAAGGTACAAACGCCAAAGGGAAGGGAGCAAGAGGCCCGAGCTCCCTACTTAGCTCGAACTCCCTACTTAGAGTTCGAACTCCCTAGCAAGAGGCCCGAACTCCCTACTTAGTGATCAAACTCCCTAGCAAGAGGCCCAAGTTCCCTACTTAGAACTCGAACTCCCTAGCAAGAGGCCCGAGCTCCCTACTCAGTGCCCAAGCTCCCTATTTAGAGTTCGAACTCCCTAGCAAGAGGCCTGAACTCCCTACTTAGTGATCGGACTCCCTGCGAGGAGCCCGAACTCTCCCCTTTTGACCCCGTCACACAAAGCAGGGACCCGAACTGGCCCGCCTTATGACAGTTCGGGGCCTCCCCTTATCCGAACTCAAGACTTGGCCTCACGCACCGCTCCAGGCACTTCGCTCCCGGAGCATTGAACTAGACGAACCACGCCGTACCTGACACCGAAGGAGTCCGTATCCAGGGGCGGCACACCTGACTGACTTGGGATCTGATGCTTGACGGCCGCATTTCCAACGGCCACCTGCCACCGTCACCTGTCACCACTGCCTCCAGTTACAGAGACGGCTCCGACAAAAGGAGCAATGACAGTTCTGCCCCAGCAGAGGCAATGACGCCCGGACTGGCAGAAGCACGGAAATACTCATTCCCGACCTGACAGGAGTCTAGGAGTGAGTGCGCGAGGTGGTTATAAAAGGCTCTCCACCCCCAAAGAGGAGGTATGCAAACTTTGCGCTATCTGGTTTATCTTGCCTTTGAAGGATTCTAACTTAAGCTTCGGAGCCTCTACACCGGGTTCCCCCCGGAGCTTCTTCATCTCCCCCGTTTCAGGTCCCCCGTTACTCGATTCAGAGGCAAGGTCGTTGACAGCTAAGACCGACCGGATTGCGCATCATCACTTCCATTTTACATGATAAGCTTGAGCTAATAAATGTGAAGGAAAAGTAGAATGATACCATTTCATTTCAACAATAATCCAGATATGCCTTTTTTTTAATTTACAATTTAAAGAAACCAATTATACTATCAATTAAATTTGCTAAAGTCAGCCAAAATTAAAAAAAAAAACTGTTAAATGGAAATTCCATGTAACAGCTGAAGTGGCAACCTAGAAAGGGTAACCCATGTTTTGAACATCACCCTCTTTTAGTAATGTTGTGAATATCGGCTTGAGTGTGCCTCTTCAACAATGCCAAATGGGTGTTATCTTCTCAGTATACTCTTCTAAAATATTAAAATAAATAAAATGTTCAAGCGAATTATAAATAAAAAATGAATCAATTATTCTTGTGAAAATGACACAACATCTGTCCAGGTATGGAGATTATATAAGCAGAGATTGGATGAGACTCTAGAGTCAATTCCCCTAACACAAAGCGAAATGAGTATCTAATATTGAGCAGTGAGCTCTGATTTTTGGGTAAATCCATTTCATTTACCAGAACAATACAAACTTCCAAATTGATAAAATATCACCAAATCTATACGCTCAACCTCTGCTTAGATGGTTTGTCAACAGATGTGAGACAAATTGGCATCATTCGCTCAAATCTAGTGGCAAGCATATAGGTTTGGCTTCACTTGGTCGGAATAGTGTATATACCTTGTTCATCGCAAGACAAAGACGATGATGCACCTTGAGTGTTTTCTGTATGAACAGAACTTCGAACCTGCAAAAAGAGATTTGTGTGTGTGTATGAGAGAGAGAGAGAATGTATCTTGTACCAGATATTCAACAGAGAAGTAGTGGCATCGGTAAGAGAGAAACCACAAGCAAGATGGAGCATACAGAGAAATGGAGAAGAAAGACGAGAGAGGATTTTTACTTCAACGGTAGAAAGGGGATAAGTTTTATATTGATAATTTTGATGTATTTTTTACGTTGATTATCCGTGTAAAGGCATTTGAAAATGGAGTTTTACACTGATTTACCGTACAAATACCTGCAAAATTGAACTGGGGTGTAAAGTTTACCCCACTTTGATTTTTTACCGTACTTTAAATCAAACACAAAGTTATGTTTCTTGATCTTTTTATTTCAAATACCGGTATGTTTGCATTTTATTGAGGGGTTTTCAGATTGTCCTCACACCAAGTCATAGGAAATATGATCTTTCTTATCTTAACTAATATCTAACCCTAAAACTTATTACAATGTTTTAAAAACCAAGTATGCTTACTTTATATTTTTAAATTTAATATTATATTTTTTATTTGTGAAAATGTTAAATATTGGGATTTGAGATCAAAAAGAGGGTTTTTTCTAGGTTAAAGTTACAAACTGTGAAAGTTTGCACATACACTGAATGTAACCTATAACCCAATGACCATGTTAAACAACTCCACGGTTTAACCATCCAGGTTGAACAGCTTTTGACCAAAAGACAGGTTTTAGGAAAAAGACTTAAAATCTTGACTGGATGACGGTTTGAACAGTTTTAACCATGCAAGTGAATGTCCATAAGAATGCATTTGTGTCTTGAAAATGGCATCAAATACACATTTCAAGACATGTATACATTTAAAATAAGAGAAAAATTGATCATTACGACAAAGGTATATTTCAATCCAGAGATTCATGTTTCTACCCATCACAACTAAAAATATTTGGATGAATACAAAATTGTCATTATAAAACTAAACCAATTTTGCATTTTCATGAAACAACATATTTGCATTTATATTGAACATTTTTGCATTTACACTCTTCTCAATTCTAAAATAGAGCCTAATAATAATAATAATAATAATAATAATAATAATAATAATAATAATAAATTTCTACATTTCCACGTATCAGTACTTTAAGCATGCTTCAGATGAGTATCTTGTCATTGACACTTTACAGATGTAGGGAAAGCAGAAATTCGTGGATGGTGCTGATCCTGCTGGAAAGTGAACCCTATTCTGATTCGCAATCCCATTTTCTCGTCCACTATATATACATAGACATATTGATAACACCCTTCTCAGTGAGAACTGAGGAGTACCAACTTGGCGCTGCAAAATTTTGTTTCTGCCGGCTCCATCTTCCATCTCTTCACTGGATATATGGTACGCAACACCTCTTCACTTGCATAAGAAATTCTGTTAAATTAGTTACCAAAGTTGGTCTGTGTTTTGGTTTGGCCATTCTAATTCGAATTAGAATTTTATGAATATGATCATCAGATCTTGTACGTTGTCTCAAGCTTTTATGAAGGGTAACTGAAACTGATGTTCATGTCTTCATGGGGTTTTGTTTTGTTTTATGTTCTATGTAGGAAGGGGAGAAGAAAAAAGATGGTGGAACGAGAAGGGCCATAGTGGTGGGACCATGGGGAGGAAACGGTGGGACCAGTTGGGATGATGGGAGTTATAGCGGAGTTAGAACAATCACCCTTGTTTATGACCGTTGCATTGATTCAATTCGTGTGGAGTATGATAAGAGTGGCAAGCCTGTTTTAGCTGAAAAACATGGTGGAAACGGAGGCAACCACACTACAACTGTGAGCTCCCTCCCTTAAGGCCTTAATCCTTTCTCTTCTCAGCTCACTTGGCATTAATTAATTAATGGGAAGTCGTGCAAGGCTGGGCTTGGGCCTGGCCTGAAATATAGGCTCAGACCCACCTTACGCGGCCCCGAGGCCTGGACAGAAAACCTAGATCCAGGCCCAAAAATTTGCAGAATCACACTATTTTTACTAACAAGTTTTGGTTGATCAATGTACAATATGCCTTGTTACGTTATATATGAAAGTTACTTCAATCTAAAATATTTTTCTTTTTATCGCTCATTTTCTATCAAACCAACACAAAGTCAGATTCAACCATGAACTGCAGCCATCGGTAAGCTTGGACACAGAGTCCGGATCAATCTAAAATTGGCCTAATCGAAGCCAACCCCAGTTACAATATTTCTGGCCCTCCCTTCCAACCCCACTCATAATCCTGGCATTTCCATTAGGCAGAATATATATATATATATCAACGACTGTATTGATGCTGTCATGTACTCATCTTAATTTCAGATAAAGTTGCAATACCCAGAAGAGTTCTTGACGACGGTAAGCGGCCACTACAGTCCGGTGGTACATGGTGGCACCCCTGTGATTCGATCACTGACGTTTAAGAGCAACCAGGGCAGCTTCGGACCATTTGGGGTGGAAGAAGGGATGCCCTTCTCATTTCCAATGGATGGAGGGTCGATCATCGGATTCTGGGGCCGCAATGGTTGGTATCTGGACGCCATCGGTTTCCGTTTGTCTCGCACCCACGCACCAACGCTCCTTAGGAGGGTGAGTTTGAAGCTTCAAAAACTTGGTGAAAGATCAAAATCCCTAGTAGCTCCAAGAAATGGTGAAGACAGTACTGCTAATAATAACAGTAATAGAGCTGCAATTCGCAAGAGGAATGCATAGAAATATATTGTTGAAGTTGAATCAATTTTGCACTTCTATTGCCATGGACATGAATGAATGCGGTCAACTGCATTCGGGTTGAGTATTTTATTAATTTGTAGCTTGCGTGCTTGAGAAAGAAATGCTTGTAATGTAATAATAGACATTTTGTATCTCCATTTTCATAGTTGTGACATGAAGAGCGTTTTATTATTACATTTTGTCATAAGAGCCATTTCATCTGTCAAATTACAGGCTTTTAAATTATTCTTTAGGCCGGCTCAGTTTGGAAGGAGTACACAGTATTTGTACTCCTTTCAAGCTGAGCCTGGCTCCAAATATTAAGAAATTGGGCTGCAGTGGAACCCACTTGACTGCAGCCCAATCCCTTAATTCTCCTGTAATCTGTAATATATGATACCAATGTTTTTAAAACTGGATCAGACCGGATGGTTGGACCAAAAAATCGGTAATCAGTCATTTGACCAGTTTTGTTTTATCCCAACGCAGTTATTTGGCCAAAAACTGTTGATTTGATCAACGAATCGCTGAGTTGGGCGATCGAATTATTCAACCCGGAAACAGATTTTGGCCGTTTTTGGGTTCTTTTAATATTTTGTCAGTATGAGCCATCTATTTGAACAGGACGGTCAGACCATTTGCCTGGGAACCGGACCCAGAACGGTTTCCTGTCCTGTCCAATTTTAAAAACCTTATATGATACCAAAAAATCATTTTTTACCATTTCATACCACAACTTTTCTCTTATCTAATGCCCTTTATTAGACATCTACTTTTATCAATTCGTTCCTCACCAATGCAGTCTCATTGGTGTCTAGACGTATAATGAAACCAGATTTAAAAAAAAAAAAAAAAAAAAACTTTTGCCCCTATTTGTGTGTGTGTGGGGGGGTATCAATGTACTTGCTTTATACAAGAAACCAAAGTAAATTCACCAATTCATCATAGTGGAATTTCTTTGGTGGAGAGTTTTATCCTTATGTCTAGTTCACATGGGCGCTTCACAGCACATCCCAATCGTGTATTGGGATATCTTCCAATAGCAAGTATAGGAAATATTCTCAATGCATGCCGAGATGTATATATGGGCTGCTGATGTGATGTCCCTCAAATCATCATTTTCCCTCAGCCAGTTGTTGGTACCCCTCCAAAAACAAGAAGTTTGAGATCAAACCTGCAAAATTATACTCACTTGTGGTCAGTAAGTCTATAATGTAAATACGTGACAAAAGAAAGAAAAAAAGAAACTCCCTTTAGCCAACTCAATTAAAGATATCTAAACTCTATACTACAAGCCTTTAGGCTATGTCTGGTTTGAAGGAAAAAGTAGGAAAAGGTAAGAAAATCTTTACAAACCTTGTATAGATTTTCTCGCTTTCTCTTCCTTTTCCTACCTTTTCCTTCAAGCCAAACATAATCTTAACGTCAAACTGGTTTGAAGATGGACTTGGAGGACCCCAAAAATAATGGGGTCATTTGATTTGAGCTCAATCGGGCTCCACTTGATCCAAAACATCAAGTGGCATAATGAATGGCAAATTTGCGATGATTATTTCTCTGATTAAAGGATAAGGACCAAATTGTAAGTTTGACTTTTCCTTTTTTATATGAAACTTACATCTATCAGATTGTAATCTTTAGCCTACATCTAATATCTAATCTACCACCCAAATATTCTCTCTGAAAACGACCCCTTATTTCATAGTTTGCAAGTCAATATTCATGGTGCTTTCTCTCTTCTCTTCTCTCCATGGGACTACAATTTGAACAGATCCAACCCAAACCCAGCCTGGCCCAATTCAATGTTTGGTCTGGGCCCAAACCTAAGTGGGGCTATGTTGTTGGGCTGGGCTTGGATGTAACTTCTGGTTTGACCTCAGTCCAGGCCTAGGTTAATAGGTTTCACCTTAGTTGGACTTAGGTTAATAGGTTTCACCTCAGTCCTTTTCCCCGCAAACTCTCATCCTGAAGCCACGGACGCCTCATCAGGTTTCTCCCTCAATCACTATGTTAGCAAGAAATTCTCTCTCTGTCGAGCGGCTCGAGCCCTGCTGCAGTCGGCCCACATTCTCTTAGAGCTTTGGACGAAGAGAGAAGAATAAGGGCGACTCAAGGCTTGTTTCAGTCCGTCATTCCTTTCCTATTCAAGCTTTCAAGTAGTGTGATGGAAGTCTGCGTCTGTCTACCCAGCATTTCTTAGAGGCATGACCCAAGGAGGAACGATCAGTGCGAGACAAGCTTGTTCTCTCCACCGACTCTTTGTTATTCTATCTCTCTAGCAACTCAAATTTCGATCCTCAGTTACAAGATTACATAAGAGTACGGTCATTTCTCACTTTTATTATTTTAAAGTTTGCATCTGGTTTCAGAGCTAAGTGCGTAGTTTGAAAAGTTTGAGGTTGTCTATCTGTGTGTTCCATTCGCTATTTGTGCATCTAGGGGGAAGAGTAATTGACCAGTGTATGGAAACGGGGAAGGGAAGTGAACTACCCCCCAACTTCCCATGACCAAAAGAATCCCTTTAGAATTTGCTTTAAATGTGTATAACTAACTTATTTGCAGGGCTATTTCTTCTTTGTTTTTAATTTATTTTTGCATTTTTTTCTTTTTTATCTTTTTCTACAGTTCTGGTATTTCTATCGACTTCAGGCATTAAAATACTCCAAGGTTCGTATAATACTTGTCTTCAATCTTGGAGGCGGACAACATGAGCTTTTTCACCTCTGATGCTTCTTTAATTCTTACTCTGGAAACTGGGATGTTGGTCAGACCCTCTGGTTTCTTCCTTCTCTCTTAAAAAAATAAAATAAAATAAAATAAGAAACTCTTATAATCACAATTGCCTGTTGTTTCATTTTCTGTCTTTTGTTCAAAACCTGTTTTTTATAATTAATCACAATTGCCTGTTGTTTAATTTTCTGTCTCGTGTTTCTGAATCACCCGGTACCAGTTCTGGCAACCTTCTTTGGGATCAGTAGGGGTGCCTCACACCTTCCCGAACTGATAACCGAGCATCCTAACCCTGTTTATTTGGTACGTTTTGATAGTTGAATCTCTTTTTTTTTTTTTTTATATATATCTTACTTCATATCATTCTATCTTTAATTCGTTTTTACGTTTTGGTCTTAATTTTTTCTCTGTTGATTTAATCTACGTAGGATCCCGCTGTCCTCACTCCTCAGAAATGGAGGTCGTGACTCCTAATCCAGCTAGTGGGTGCTGTCAAAGCTGCATCCACATCCACAGCTTTGACGACCCCACTAGGGAGTAAAAGATTCTCGGGCCTATTCTTCTTTGTTATTTTGGATGAGTTTTGATGGTGTTTTCAAGTTTCTTTTTTTTTCTCTCTCGTTTTTTTTTTTTTTTTTTTTTAACACTGGCTCTGCATTGATTCCCTACTGGTTTCAAGTTTAGGATTATTTTATTGGATCTTTATTTGCCCTGTATTTGGTATTATCTTGTTATTTCAAAACCTCATTCAAGTTAGAGTTCCATGTTTAGATATCTAAATTAAATCGGTGCCATTTTACTCCATATCTCAAATTTGGATTTCCTGTCTGTCCTGTTTTCCTGCTTCTTTTAGGTAAGAATAATAATGGTTAGGGTGGACAATTTAGTTGTTGGAATATTTATATGCTATGGTTTCTTTTTAGATGTTCTTGATATTTGCTGTTATGATTTTAGTCAGGATTTACTCTTTTCTATGTTGTCACTTCATGCAGATCCTTCAATCCCAGTACAGTCTTCTTGGTTTCATGGAGGATAGAGAGAACAAACTAGAGTCCATACCTGCAGAGGAAATCCTAGACAATGATCATGATGTTGACATGATTGATGTGGAAGAAGGAGAACTGAAGGAGCAGAGTCAAACCATTGGATCGACAGAAGAGACCATGGTTCAAGATGATAAAATGGCTATTAAGCAGCCTTGTAGCAGAAACAGCAGGCGTAGACAGAAAAGGAAGAAAAATAAGAAGAGTGGTTCAGTTTCAAATGTCACTGACATAAACAGGTAAGTTCATGCTTATATCATGATTATTACAATATTTAGTATCTTACAAATTATTAGAAGAAGTCAAGAATTGCTTTTATTTTTCAGATGGAATGGGATAGAAAATAAGACCTTTAGAAACAAACCAGAGAACTAAAAAACTGGGTAGAATTTCATGGTGATAGGGAGTTGTAGTTGGTAAGGCCACCATTTATTGATCATCTTCAATAGGCTTCATTGCCACTGTATATGAAATCACCATCTGTTACAGAGTTTGATGAAAAGGTTCTACATTTGCTCAATGTATATCCATGCAGGAGAGTAAACCTTCTTTCTTGTCCAATACTCCAATAATTGCTAAGAGAAGTTCTCCTTATGCGAAAAAAGGCTTTTTTTTTTTCAAAAAAACTTATCAAATGGAAAAAGAGGATCTGTCTTCAACTCTTTGCTTGGATTACGATTTCTATTCCAATGGCCTTTGGATTTCCATATATTTTACTTCTGATGAACCCAAGTTTTTCAGTTCGGCTTTTGACACTATTGTTTTGTTAACAATGGACAAGGCCTACCAAATCCAAAATAAGAAACCACACTTCTTCCTCTTCGGACTGCAAACAGATTGGATCAAATTGGAAATACCTTGATAAATGTGATCCATTATTATTAAGATTCAATATGAATCTTATCTGTTGGATTCATATTGAACTTGGATTGGATTCAGATATTCTATACCATTAATAAATTAAGCTATAAATAATCAGAATAGTAATGCATTTTTAATAGAATGAACTAAAAACGACTTTAATATTCTATATCATGCATATTTCTTTTATGTAGATATAAGCATACATGTTTAAATATTACTGGATAGGATTGGGGTGTATCCTTATTTAATCTAATTATAAACATATTGAATTCCAGTGGCCTTAGTTGGATCTGATTCAAATTCTAACTCAGGCCAACAGATACAATTTGCAGTCTTACTATTTATTTTGTTTTATATGTTTAAGTTAAATTTCCTTATCAATTTCAGTGTGCTTTTAATTATTTATCATATATCCTTATAGAAAAGGTCAAAGAACTTTTTTCTGATAAATAACTTTTATCATCAAAGGATTGAAACAGTACATGCAATCCTTGGAGAGGTGTGAGCTCCGACCCTTCCCAGAAACAGAAGTAAATTATAAACTATAGAAAGAAGCAGATTACAACTGAGACCAATACAACATTTCCATATTTGCCCCTTGTTTGGCTGCAAGTCAGCGATGTCATTTGCTGAACTCCCGACACATTGTATTGTCAAATTCATAATTCTAATAAGCCACTTAAACTTCTTAATTTCATCTCCAAAGCACCAAATAATAGAATCTGGATTCTTCATCCACCCCACAACCAATTTAAAATCTCCTTCAATGATTAGATTTATCATATATCCTTATGGATAATAATGTTTTATTATTTCTTATAATTTTTATTACCCTCTCTCGCAATAGAAGATGAGGAGAAGAGAAGATTATGAAGAACTTTTCTTTTCTGTGAAAATTGCTTATGTGCTATTTTTTTTCTTGAATTGGTAAAGTATTGAGATGTCATAATGTGATTACATAGCAGCATCCATGTACACCAATGCATTGTACTATGGGAATGCACAAAATGTTACTTTTGTATATTTGCTACTTTTTGGTGCTACAAAAATATGAACGAGTATTTATTGTTGGATTTTTTGTTAAATTTGTAATCCTTTTGTGCACACTTCTAGATTCTGTTGATTAACATTAAAAGTTGTTTCAGATCTGATGTATCAATTTTTTGTGCTAAGTACCTCGTCATTTGGTCTACTTCCAAGTGGCCGATGACTCAGAGGCCGAAGTGAACTTTTGCTGGATGAGGATCTGGATGCCGAGCTGGGGGCAGATTAGGTGTCGAGTTAACTGGGCTGAGCTGGGCAGGTTAGGTGCCAAACTGAATGGGCCGAGCTAGGCAGGTTAGGTGACGAGCTGACCAGAGGGCCGAGCTGGATTGATTGTTGAGCTTCGTAGTTCTTTAGAGACCCGTAAGGAATCAATGTCAGAGGACCCGGGGTGGCTAACTCGGCGAGGTTGCTTCGATGCTTAAGTCAGTACTCTCATAGTAGACTGTGAGCTAAAAATCACAAAGTATGAGAGCTAGAATATGCTTACTTGCCCCCCTATGCCATTGGGGTTGGCACCTTTATATAGGCATTGTTTGGCGTGGGCTTCACGCACCGCATCCGAGATTTCCGAGAAATCGTCTAAGTGGTCCGAGATTCCCTGAGGCAACCGCCATGCACGTTGACCACCCTCTGGATCGTTCGACACGTGGGCCAACTTCCAAGGATCGTGGGAGTGTTAGGATATGCATGTCGAATTTGTCGGCGAGCACGTCTCGCAGGTCGCCCGGTCGGCGCCTGTGCCAGGCTGCCAGTTCAGCGCCTGTGCTAGGCCGCCAGATTGGCACCTGTTCCAGGCCGCCAGGTCGGCGCCTGGGCAAGGCCGCCATGTCGTGCCTGAGCCAGGCCGCCAAGTGGGACACCATCAACTTGGCTAAGACAAGTTGTTGCCTAAGTGGTTCCGGGTGTCACCTAGTTGTTCCGAGGTGCCATGTGTCACAATATCATTGGAGGGCCAAATCCACCCTCATCAAGATCCTTCCCTTCAATATTTTTACTTAGTTTAAAAAGGTCATTACCCAATGTTGGTCACAACAATCTGGGGTCTTCAGAGGGATGGACTGGATACAGACTTAACATTTGGAATTTTTTGCACAAAGTGGCTGCACTCTACTTAAACCTGTGTTCTCACACTTGATAGCCCGAGGTTGTAACAAGTATAGCAATTTTTTATTGTACAGCCTTACCCATGGCTTGGCTCTTTGAGGATGAAGGTCTTCACTATGGTTAGGTTACTTGTTTTTCACCTGCATTAGGTTTAAGTTGAGGTTGTCAATGGTGGTTTAAAAATGAAAAGAAGCTCACCAAACTCTACCAACTCTTTGGATTTCTGGTTATGTATTTTTTTTTATGGATAAGGGTTTTTTATCAATCAATTTATGGATAAGGTTTGGGTTGACAAAATTGCTTGTATCCAAGTTCACAAGTGCCTCATTGAACTCTGTTTGTTAAACTAACCTCACTTCTCATTGCCTTTGCTAGAACTTATTCCTTTTTATCTTTTCAATTGGTGGAAGGGAGTTCTTAGTTTAATCTTCTTTTTAGTAACTATGAACTTTTTATTAGTTTTCTAATTCTATCTTTTACAGATTTGTTATAGATGCTTGCAGACGTTTGAAGGAAAAGAAATCTTACTTGGTTTGGAATGCCGTGAGTTGTCTTGGTATATCTGCTTTAGGTGATTTTGTCAGAGAGGTAAACTTTTTTCCCCATTCATGTGCTATAATTGGTGACCATGGATCATTTGCTTGTACATTAGATTGAAAATAAGATATGAGGTTATTTGATCGATCAATAAAAAAACATATGAGGTTGTTTGCATGAAATATATGATAATAAAATGGATTAGCATGTATATGGCAAGCTTCATTGTTGAAGGTATACACGACTTAACATGTATATGGCAAGCTTCATTGTTGAAGGTATACACGACTTAAGTTTATTGCTGCCTTGCTAGACAATGTCATTTGATATGCCTGTAGCACAGATGTTCAATTTCTATTTTATGTACTTAAACGAGCCCATCAACAGTCTTTGAATCTCCTATAATGAGATCTGTATAATTAAGAGCTTTTCCTAACTTCAGTCCATGTAATACTGCCATTAACTCTGTCTTTGTAGAGTTCCCTTGTCCAATAGAGCCAGAGTAGAGGGCTAATCCATGTCCCTAATGATTTCTGAATATTTGCCCCACTCCTGACAGCCTTGAATTGCCCATGCTGCACCCAGGCTCCAGCAAAGTTTAGCCTCACATATTCAAACTTTCAAAGGTGGCAACTGTTATGGGCCCGCGAATAGGATTTCATCATGGGTCGGTCCACGGGAAAAACCTCCTATTTTCCCTTGTTCCTCCCTCCCTGCTCTTGATGAACCTATCTTGGCCGCCCTAATGGTGATTTGTCCAAGAGATCACCAACTTTCCTTATTCTCTTCTTGACTGAATATTCGATGCCTTTATTCACTAATAGTGGCTCCTTAAATAGGAGATTACAAGAGTCCTGTTCTTAGGGAGACTCCTCGCTGAATAGGGAGACCTCCAGCTTTATCTTGATAAGATAAGATAAGTCTCTCTTAATCCTAATCTAATAAGATAAGTCTCTCTTAATCCTAATCTAATAAGATAAGGCAACCTAATAAGATAAGATAATCTAATCTACTAACTTAATAAGATAAGATAAGAATAACAAGATAAGTCTAATCTAATATGCCGAATGGATAAGACTGTTGCTGCCGAATTGGATAGGATGAGAACACCGGATCATTGCTGCTGCTGCTCCCAATACGCGTCCACATCATTACTCCCCTCCTGGACTACGAGCTTGTCCTCAAGCTCGAATTCAGGATGGGTCTCTTGAAACACAGTCAAAGGAATCCCGGATAGGTGGAATGACTTTGCCCTCCTAGATCGGGTTCCAGTGAAGAGGGTTCATCCCCATCTTCCTCTTGTTTCACCAGGAGGCAGAAAAGTCTCTTGCACTTGTGCCTTGCTGAGTAGAGTTCATCACAATTAAAACATTGTCCCCTCGCTCTGCGTTCCGCCATCTCAGCCCTGGACATGTGCTTAATAGGGGGTGCAACGACGCTACTCCCCACTTTGGATGCTGATCTGGAATTGTTGCTCGTCTGTGGCTTCCATTCTTGGCTGGCTGCTGAATATGGAGCCATTCCGAGTGGTTCCGGGGATGCCCATGCTGATGGAGGCCGCCCCATACTAAAGGTTCCGCGGCTGAGTTGTAGCTTGCGTTCAAAGGCACGAGCTATATTCATGGCTGTGACCAGGTTGGGGGCGTGTTGCATCTCCACATCCACCCTCAAGGGTTCTGCTAACCCTACGGTGAACATGTCTACCTGCTGGTCCGGTCATACCGAAGCTGCTCTGGCAAGGATTGTCTGGAATCGGCGCTGGTATTCAGCCACCGTTCCCGTCTGTTTGAGGTTGATCAGTTCACCTAAGGGGTTGCTTGTCAGTGGGGGCCCAAACCTAAGAAGGCAGTAGGATTTGAACTGGGTCCAACTGAGTCCGGGTTCTTCCTGTTTCAATCGATAGAACCAGAGTTGCGCTTCCTCCGTTAGGTGAAAGGCGGCTAGGCTTACCTTGTCTCGGTCGTCTGTCCGTTGATTGCGAAAAAACTGCTCGCACCGGTACAGCCAACCCAAGGGATCTTCGTTGCCGTTGTACGACGGAAATTCCAACCTGCTGTACTTGGGAATGACCACGGCTCCCTGGTTGACGATCTGCTGCTCGCCGGAAGACTTCGACAGATCCGGTCGGCAGCCACTAGTGGCTGCCTCCCCTTCTGTGTTCCTCTCCTTGCTAGAAAGGAATAACTCCATCAAACGCCATAGCTCCCTGACTTCGTCCTTGATTTCCCATACTTCCGAGCTAGTCTCCACGAGCCGGTGCTCGAGTTCGTGGACCCTGGACGGCAGCTGCTCTAGATCACCCATGACGCCTTGCTCTGATACCAAAATGTTATGGGCCCGCGAATAGGATCTCATCATGGGTCGGTCCACGGGGAAAACCTCTTGTTTTCCCTTGTTCCTCCCTGCTCTTGATGAACCTATCTTGGCCGCCCTAATGGTGATTTATCCAAGAGATCACCAACTCTCCTTACTCTCTTCTTGACTGAATATTCGATGCCTTTATTCACTAATAGTGGCTCCTTAAATAGGAGATTACAAGAGTCCTGTTCTTAGAGAGACTCCTTGCTGAATAGGGAGACCTCCAGCTTTATCTTGATAAGATAAGACTGATAAGATAAGATAAGTCTCTCTTAATCCTAATCTAATAAGATAAGTCTCTCTTAATCCTAATCTAATAAGATAAGTCTCTCTTAATCCTAATCTGATAAGATAAGGCAACCTAATAAGATAAGATAATATAATCTACTAACTTAATAAGATAAGATAAGAATAACAAGATAGTCTAATCTAATATGCCAAATGGATAAGACTGTTGCTGCCGAATTGGATAGGATGAGAACACCGGATCATTGCTGCTGCTGCTCCCAATACGCGTCCACATCAGCAACAATGTTCAAAGTATCGGAAAGGCAATTTTATGAGACATATCGGGATACACCTTGGATATGCATGCGTATCGGAGAAAAACTAAGATACGCATAGATATGCTTGGAAACACTATAAATACTTTAATAAATCATAAAAATACATCAACAACATTAAATATACGACATCGATGAGGTGTACATACATTAAATTAATATATTTTAATGGTTTATGAAGAAATATATTGTAGTTAATTATAATTTCATTAAAAATCCTATGCTTAACTATAATTTATGAATTATAATTCTTAAGTTTTAATGTTTTATGGGATGGGAAAAACCCAACTTTCCTAACCCAACCATAAAACATGCATTGGAACAACTTCTAAGTGAAAATATAATCAATAATTATTTATTATTTATGTACAAAAATTATAAAAAATAATAAACATTATATAATATATTAAAAAAATAGTTATTAAAGAAGAAATTTCAATTGCTTTGTGGATATGATAAATTATCCATAGAATTATTGTGATCAAATGATAAAACATAATTATTTATTTATTTATTTATTCTAAAAATATAAAAATAAAAATTATTAAATAAGAAATTTCAATTGATCTGTGGATATGATAGATCATCCATAGAATTATAATATATTCAATTGTTGTGATCAAATGATAAAATATAATTAATTATTATTTATTTTTTAATTCTAAAAATATAAAAAAATAAAAAAAATACTAGAGAAGAAATTTCAATTGCTCTATGGATATGATAGATAAATCCATAGATCTAAAACATATTTAGTCTTTATAGGCAAAGAAAAATTACATTTTCAAAATTTTTATTAATTTATATTTTCCCCAAATATCTTCATGAAATTTCCATAAATTTATTAATAACACAAAAAAAATTATGATTTTGAATGTAAGAAATGTAGATCAACATGAATTTAAACATTTAAGAAAAAAAGAAATCACAAGATATTATAAAATTTTGAAAAAACTTACCTATTTTTGCCATATCTTTTCAAATTTTGAAAAATTTTCGAAAAATTTAACGATTCACACTTGTTTCTTGCAAATTTTTGCAAATCTAGCACTATAGGAATGAGGTTTGGAGTTTGAGTCATTTGGGGGTGAAAGAATGCTTATTTCAGGGAAAATAAGCTTGCTTTTCCCCTTTATTTTTTTTATAGTTTTTGGTCGTATCCTTTTCGTCAATACGCCCCGATACACCCCTGATACGGGTCTGATACACATAAAAAAAAAGACGAGACGTCCGATTTCCATGCGTATGCTGTATCTTTTTGGGCGTATCGTATTGAAATTTTAAACCTTGGGTGGCAACCAAAAATATGATTTCATGTTGCTACTCAAGGTAGTGTGAGGGGTGCGAGGCACAACAGTATTGTAAATAATCATTCTTTTACCACAACTTAAATTCTTTGATGGTTATTGATGAGGGGTAATCTGGCCCTCCAGTGACATCACATCACGTGGCAATTCCAAACCGTTGCATAACACCTCAGCACCATGTA
The DNA here is from genome assembly GCF_055504915.1 of Nelumbo nucifera. Lineage (NCBI taxonomy): Eukaryota > Viridiplantae > Streptophyta > Magnoliopsida > Proteales > Nelumbonaceae > Nelumbo > Nelumbo nucifera. The sequence continues at coordinate 5,704,134 of NC_142654.1, read as the reverse complement.
GGTAATGACTTGCCTTTTCCAAGACAGTTGAGTTCACCTTGGATGCACCCCGCGCACCTTGGAGAGCGCTCAACACCACCTCATCTAGGGCCGACTTGTATGCACTTTGGCAGGAGCAGACTGACGATCTCGTCAGGACTGAGCCAAGGACCTCAGCATGAGGGGCGACCTCCCGCCGAGGTCCCACTGACTTGACTGAGGTCTAGGAGTTGACTTGTGTGACGTGGCGACCAGCGTCTGCTACATGCAACTTATTGTCTCCTAGTCCTTCGGGATCACATCGCCTAGGGGTGGCAAATGGGTGGGTTGAGTTGGGTTAGGTTAGGTAAGGGTTGAATACCAACCCACCCATCCTGACCCATGATCAATGCTTGTTAAAGGGTCATAACCCACCCTAACGCTGACCCACCCATATTAATCCACTTGGCCCATTCATATGACCCTTGCCCACCTTCACCCATACTAACCCACCTACCATCGCATATAAATACATAAACGGGTCGGGTCGACCCGTATACCCTAAACAACAATTTTTTAGATAATCAACTCTCCCAAGATTGTCAAGTGGTATAAACGGGTCGGATCGACCCATGTACCCAAAAATAACATTTTTGATGAAGCACCTCTAAATGATGCCACATGGTAGAAACGGGTCGTGTCCGCTCGTAATACCCGAAAAATAACAACTTTTTGAGAGAAACAAATCTCCTGAGATTGCCACGATAAACAGGTTGGGTTGACCCGTATAGCCGAAATAACAGAAAATACCAGAAAATGCAGAAATTAATCAGAAAAAATTGCAGAAAATTCACAAAAAATGTAGAAAATTGCAAAAAATACTAGAAAATTGCAGAAATGCTGAAAAATAGTAGAAAATTGAAGAAAATAGCAGAAAATGCAGAAAGTAGTAGACAATTGCAGAGAATGTAGAAATTTGCAGAAAATTTCAGAAAATAGCAAAACATAGCAGAAAATTGCAAAAAAATAACAGAGAATTGTAGAAAAGGCAGGAAAATAGTAGAAAATTATAGAAAAATAGCAGAATTTACAGAAATAGCAGAAAATACAATCAAAATTGCAGAAAAATACCACAAAATAGCAGAAAATTGCAGAAAACTAGCATAATCTGCAGTAAATACCAGTAAATTTTTGAAATGCAGGAAATACAAGAAAATTGCAGAAAAATACCAGAAAATACTAGGAAGTTGCAGAAAATAGCAGAAATTTTCAGAATTATCAGAAAATACAAGAAAGTAGCAGAAAATGCAAGAAAAATGCAGAAAATATCAGAAAATTCCAGGAAATTGCAGAAAATACCAGAAAATTCAGAAAATACCAAAAATATCAAAAATTTGCAAAAAATACCAGAAAATGCAGAAAACACCCGAAAATTGTAGACAAATAGCAGAAAATAGCAGAGAATACCAGAATATTGAAAACATTATGCAGACAAATAGCAGAAAATTCCGAAAATACCAGAAAAATGCAGAAAATGCAAAAAAGTAGAAAATTATAAAAGAAAGTGTATAGCTTTTGCAGAAAAAAATGTATCACTTTCTGACATTTTGAACAAAATCTAGAAAAAAACATGCAAACATACAATTTAGGTGTATGACAAAGAGAAAAAAAATACATATTTCATATTGTAAGTGTATGAGAAATAAGAGAAATAATACAAAAAAAACATTCTTTATATTTAGCCATGAGCAAAATTAAGTACATACTTTGACCATGCCTATAGATGCTATATATTAGAGTATGACATGGAACAATACTTTGTTCATGCCTACAATAGTTTGTTGCTAATTCAAGGATGCTCCTCTAGATGGAATAATAATCTGTTGCTTCAAGGAAACTGAAACATATGCTTAATCATTTTAGCTAAATACCACATGAATTTCTAGGCATACAAAATTCCAGATGGGTGAACTCTGCTTTCAACCAAGAGATTACTGATTTGAGTTTTCGTTCTGTAAATACTGAGATGGTAATCAGATCCTACATTCCCAATATCTTTAGCACCAAGTTCAGAAAAGCTTTGCCTTATTATGATCAGTAACCTTGAACATTTATATATTTGCTACTAAAACCAAGTAAGCAATGTGGAACAGGGACACAGAGACAAGTTTCAGACAAAAAATATCCATTTTTTGTCAACCAACTTACTTATTTTTCTATTTTACAAAAGCAAGTAATTAACCTGTTCCTTAATTATAAACAAAATAAATAAAAGATTATGGCTTGTGCATGGTTTACCCCAATTTGTAATTTTCCTTCATTATGAATCAAGGCCAATTAGTACCACACAAGCAGGTAGCTGAATCAGGAAACTATGGGTTGGTCTAGTAGATTGGTGAAAATGTTCATTTTATTAAATAATACTTTCTGAATTAGTGACAGTATACAATCAAAACTCATGCCTTGCTATTTCTAACAGAAGAAAAACAAGAAGGAAAGTAATAGACCTTATTTAATTAAAAAGAACATAGAGATTTTGAGGAAATATTTGGAATGTTTATTTTAGAAGCTAGATTGGGCATGATCAAGTCTTATCATGTCTGTGCTGGGTTAAAGTTATAAACCATAAGTATCAGAGTAGTTAAAAAGCTGAAGTTGTTGAAGTGTGGCATTTCTGGTGTATAATGTTAATGTTATTTTAATCAAAAGAGTGAGCTTGGAAGATTAGACACATTGTGAATTGTTGGGGTCATCGATGACAACTAGGGACTTTTCATAGCTACTTGGGTACAAGACCTCTAACATAGTTTGGGGCCATATAACTTGCCATGTGTTCCAACCTGGGGTAAGCTACTCAGGTGTCCCATCCTCCTAGAATGGAGAGTGATAGGCTCAAAGATCAGCTAACTAGAAAATTCCAAATAAATGTTTCTAGTATCAAATATTTAATTTGGATGACACAGAGAAGTTCTATCAATATTCTTTAAAGTTCTGAAGATAATTCTTTCTAAATGAAGTCATGTTTAAACTCAAACAGTCTGCTGAAACTTTGTTGTTCTATCCAATATTCTTTATTCATTGGAGACCATCCCATGGTGTTGATTGAAAACTTCTTTACCAAACCATATTATAATGAATAGAGCGGCGGATTTGAGGCTATAAATTATAATAATACAACTGTTATGAGCTTGGACTTGTGCAGCATAGTAGAAGATGTGACCTCCATTGCTCCAATTTAATTAACAATCAGTCAATGCCGTGGACCTTAATTTAAATTTACAGAACTGATGTGGGGTTCAGTGCTGGATATTAGATAAGATTGTCATAAAACAGTGACCATGTTCAATGGGCATGGGCGCATGGCAGCCTCAGAATCTAAGTTCAGACAAGTCATCGTCAATCTTAAACAAAATAAAAGAAATGAAGTTATCAGGAATGGACGCTCACGTCAACCCAACTTAATTAGAACCATCACCTCTAGACGAGATATAAGGAGAAGACAAGCGGCCATTAAATATTTGATAAAAGAACAAATTGAAGACATACTTGCTGGGTCGATTTGCATTAGACTATACTGTAAATCTGCGGTGTTTAATAAATGAATCTCCATTACAAGCACCAAGTTAAGGGAGACATTCATTTATCCAGTCTGGCAGCCTTGTAGCCATTTCGTTCTTTTCTCTGTTTTATCTTTTTCTTCCAACAGTCGTCCAACACAGAGAGATCCCCATGAGCCCATGACTCAACTTGCCATGAATCATCCCACCTAACCAATGGGGATCTTTCTGTGTCCACTGGAGAGTAAATATATGTTTTGGGCACTTTTTGCGCAAAATATATGCAACAGGGACAAGTTTCAGACATGTTTCATGTTCAACTTTTTGGTTGAACAATATGAGTATGGGAGGTAGATAATCAATGAAGGTTGAGCAATGTCAAAAGATTTACCTATCCAAAACTCTGATGTACACGTGACTTGAGATTTGAGAACTCTTGGAAACAATGGCATTGAAGCTAAGAGGACAAACTTGTTTCAATGGCAAAGAGGACAATCTTGCTTCAGTGGCAGAACAAATAACTGCAAATGGATTGAAACCCTAACACCTTTCGATCTTGCACTTGATCTAATGACTAGTGGAACAAAGAGCAAAGATCTGAAACTTAAATAATGGATTAATCTTCAATGATGGAAGTTCGTTCGATTGAGAACTGAGGAAAACCCAAAGATCTTTGTTCGACAGTGCAGCAACTCTCTCTCGACCCTCTCCTCTTACAGTCTTACCCTCTCTTGACCCTCTCCTTACCCAAGTGACCCTAACCCCTTTTGACCCAATGGGTACCCTCGACCCAACCCACCCTGACCCTCTTTTCCTTGACCCTAATGGGTCACTTGACCCATATAACTCACTGTTGAAATGGGTGGGTTTTGAAGCGGGTGGGTTGGGTGGGTCAAAAGGGCCAAGGTCAATATTGCCACCCCTAACGTTGCCTGACCCATAGAGCTGGCTCCTGCGCTGCCCGCTTCGGAGATAACCGGATAAGCCTTATCGATTTACGCGGAAACCACCTCCAAGCATGGCTGGCCAATAAGCCACGTCCTCCTAGAGACCTTGGACGCATTATGTGAAGCTCACGACTACCTGCACCTATATAAAGGCATCCCCTTCAACCAAAGAAGGTACGCACAATTTTGTTCTATGATTCTCTTGTTCTCTTGCTTTCTAGCATTCTCAAAACTCTTCACTGACTTAGCAACAGAGTGTTCACCCCGGGTACTCTGATTGTTTTCTTGCAGCTCGGCCAGCTGGACGTCCGAGCTGTCCTCCAGCAGGGAGCACCAAATCGTGCACCATCAGTTACCAATCAAAAAAGGTCAATTAGTGGATGGAAGTGATGGGAGTTTGAGGGAAAATACTGCAACAAATGATTATTAATAGCACTAAATAATGTAGACAAGGAAAAGTTAATTTTATTTTTTCTTCTTGATTGTAGTGCAAGTTCCCTTGTAGGATTACTTAGAATTATCTTTAAATGGTTAGTTAACTTAACTCATGTGTGGATTGTAGTGCAAGTCCTCTTCTTCTTCTTGATGACTCATCTCTATTCAAGATGGGTTGGTGGTTAGGAATCCTACCTTCCATAGGTATACCCGTGTCCCTAGGGAAATCAATGAGTGTTTATCCCTCTTCCAGAAATTGAAGGATGTTTTAGTCAGTGTGATCAAATAAATGAAGTTATTTCATATTTGGAAAGAATACAGAGAAAGGAAAATTCTATGTGATGTCCTGTATTTCTTGTGCTTTGAGGGTCTCTGTCAAGACTTGCTGCACTTGGGGTATTTGTTTGGACCTCCCCTCTTCTTTTTCTCATGTCCTGGTCTTGCCCACCTTGGTTAGCCAAGTTATACTCTGTTGTCCCTCTATCATCAAAGAGTAGCAGGGGATCCATTCTTCAGTTTATGGTCCTTTTGTAGGTTTTTGTAGTTTATGGTCATCTATTATCAAAGTTTTTATAGGCATTTTTCTATTGATGCTAGTAGTTTACTGTCGGATTGGCTCTGATACTGAAAGAATTCAAAGGATCCTACATTTAATTGGCAAGCTGTTTAGGGTGGTACTCTGTTCAAGTCTGTTCTGAGAGCTTTGAGGCCTTCTTTGTACAGATCTAAGGGTCCATTTGGTTCACTTCTGGAATCGGAATCGAAATCCCTCGGAATCAGTATTGGAATGGTTTGTTCTCATAGCCTGTTTGGTTCAGATGGGGAATCAAAACCAGAATTGGAATCAGCTGGAATGAGATCTCATTCCCAAGGGGGAGGGAATGGGATTCTGATTCCACCCAACCAAATGGTTGGGCCATTCTGATTCCGATTCTAGACCCCTATTCCCACGAACCGGATGGGCGCTAATTCTTATCTGTCAAACTTATATTGTCTGTGTTTGCCAGAGGTAGTATTGCAAAATGAATTTGTTCTTGAGATTTTACTTTTACGTTGGTGAAAGATTTTTTTTAATGTGAACTCACAAAAAGACAAAGGAAAAGAAAAAGGTTATGCTTATTCTGCATTCGTATCTCTGCATTTAAGTTGTGAGTAATTGAATTCCCTGTTAGGAACCTTTGTTTACCTGCATGCTCAATGTTTTTAGTAAAGTGTTGGACACATTGCCATCTTCATTGTGGATTTCAACTATTTGAATGTTAGTAATTTTGTTATTACTGGAACATAAAGGAGTTGAGATTGTCATTGATAAAAAAAGGAGTTGAGATTGTTCTTGTTGACAAATTGAAATTTCAGGTGGAAGCAATACAGGCTAGTGGAGGCCAGATGACTGCTGATGGTAAGCACCCTCGAACAGGTGGTGGCATTCTATGGAGCATTCTGAAAGCACGTGAACCAGAAGCTTACAAGGAGATAATGACCAGGGGAAAGGAGTTTGAGGTATGTCATTAATGGAAATAGTAATGTCACAAATTTATTTTGAGGCTGGGATGAAGCGGTTATAATAACACATGATGGATCTATAGTTCCATCATCAGTTTAACTGGCTCTTGCCTGGGAAATTATAGCTGGTCAGACTAGATGGTAGAGTGACTTGACACATTAACAATTTCTTCTTGTGAAGTGTCTGTGATACAAGTCTTTCCCTTTATTAGATTACTTTGTATATACTAGATCACTCAGGGTCTCCTATCTACGAATGGAATGGTTCCCATATTCATACCCACAAGACATTACCTCCTTGTATTGGGAGCATCTCACCATGAACGACAAGGGAGATAGCGCACCTGTAGTGTCTGTGGGTATGCATGTGGGTAGGAGATCCAAGCTCATGCTAGATGCAAGACAAGCTAACTATGATCAATGTGACTGTAAATAACTAAAATGGTTAAGAATAGTTGCAAACATTACATTATTTTTTTTGGAAAACGTAAGGTAATTTTTTAGGAAAATTAAAGATACAAACAGAAACCTGCCGGAGACAGGTTAGGACTGGGGTCACCCCCCATTACATTCAATATGCACTAGTCACTTAATTACACTGTAAGCGCATTTGTTTGAGACCCACCATCCACACACAAGTCTTGAAGAATTTAGAGACTAAATTAGGTTTTGTTTTTGAACAAAAAAAAAGAAGATTTGGTTTGTAATGAGAAATCCATTTTATCGAGTTCACATCTGCGCCCCACAGAACATCCCAACCGTGTATTGGGAACATTTCCCAATGACAAGTACGAAAGATGTACCCAATGCATGCTAAGATGTGCATGTGGGGCGTTTGTGGGGCACCCTCTTTGGGGTGCAGATGTGAACTCCATTTTATCCAATAGAATGGGACCCAAACCAATGTATTGTCTTGAAAGTATTTGTGATTTTTTTTTTTTATATAAGTTGGAAAACTAAAATTAGACTTGATTTGTTATTAAGGATATGAACTAATTTAGAAACATTACCATTTTAGAGTTAGTGTGGGACCCATGCCACTAATATACTTTTAGTTTGAATTAAAATTTATTTACCCATTTTCTCTGTGGGAGGCTAGCTATGTGCTTGAAGGAAATCTCTCGTCAGCTATGGGTTATAACATTGTAATTTCCGGGACAAACAAAGAACTTGTAATTTCTGAATTATGTTTTGAACCTCCATTGCAGAAGCAATTCATGAAACAAGGTACCAGACAAGTTCCAGAGCAAAAGGAGGGCCCTTCTGAAAGCACTGTATGCGAATCTTCTAATGAGAGTACAAATCAAACACGAAATGGAGTTGAACAGAAAGATGCCCAAGAGAGGCGCACATCTGTCCTGAACAGAATACGAATACCAGTCCCTTATGATGACCTGTATGAATCGGGCCCAACAGATGAACTTACTTGATTTTCTGAAAAGAGTTGAGTGTAAATAGGCCGAATAATGCTGTTATTGAGTTCTGTTAATATGATATTTTTCCTCCCTACTTTTTTGAATTCAATATATTACTTCCTCAATTATTTCCTAATTGGAGATATATTTGATAATAAAAGTTATGATTTAAAAAGAGGCTTACGTTGGTTTTCGGATTTCTCTAAATTTGATTTCATGCATCGAGTATTTGAAGACTTAGGTTTTGTTCGTTTGCTCTGAAATCTGACATCTGAAAGTGCAATAATTACATTAAGAGGTATATTGGTATTTGTGAACTTTTCTTTCCTCTAAGTTCTAAATGGTGAGAATGTTGTTTTGAATTCTGAATTCTGAAAATTATCAAATATCCATTTTGACCCCATATATGAAAGTTTTTTGTTTGTCTTTTTGAGGGAATCATTGGAAAACAAAGAGTTGTATGATTGCACTTTAAGAGATAAGAGCTAAGAGGAATCGAACAACCAATTTTCTCTTAAAGTTAAAAAGATTCCTCTTAAGAGATAAGAGTTAAGAGGAAAATAACAAACCTTTACTCTCATCATCAGATTCATTATCATTAATTAAGGCCAGAAGACTCAATCTGGAAATTTTAGTACATTTCTAACATTTATAGGGATGTGCTTTTGCATGGCTACTGATTTGAGAATAGGGAAATGGGATGACTATTCCACTAGGGATCTATGCTAAGGAGCAGGCTGACTCCTGCTCTCTGGCCAAAATTCAGCCTAAATAAACGATTAACGATTGCAACCAAGGGGCTGAGCATTAACCTAATTGTCACTTAGGTGGCCGCGGGAGTGGCAATGGGTACCCTATTGCTTGGGTTACAATTGGTACTTCAAATTGGTATCCAAATCCAATGAAGATGCGGTGAGTCAAGATTAGGGGTGTTTATGGTCCCGTTTGGTGCAGTTTTTAATGTGGTTTGGACCATTGGTTTAGTCCAGTTAGAGAGCCTAAACAAGCATTGCACAAATGTTGATTTGTATGTTATGTAATTATATATTTACAGTTAATAGTTTGGTTTAATCAAATCGAACCGTAAATCATAATTTTAGCAAAATTTCAAACCGAACCAAACCATTTTAACCTCCAAACCAAATCAGTTTGACAGTCTGTAATGAACACCCTAGTTGAGATTTTGGAGGCTGAAACTTGCTTTAGACTTAGTTTGGAAAGCCTAGACTCCGGACCGGCAGTCTGGCCCCCAAATTCAATCTGCTGCATTTTGAGGATTGTGAATTGGTCTTGATTGAAGTGATCCCACTATAGAATTGGAATCAGGATTTGCTCTCACACCGATCTCACTTCACACCCCACCGTGTATTGGGAACATCTCGCTATAAATAACAACATACAATTATGGGGAGTTCATATCTACACCCCACAAGGGGGGTGCCCCACAATGTCCCATAGCACATCCCGACCTTGTATTGAGAATATCTCCCGATGATAAGTATGGGAGATAATAAGATATTATTGAGAGATGTTCTCAATATAAGGTCAGGATGTACTGTGGATATGTTAACTCAATTATGGAAGATGTTACCATGCCGCTGGGATGTGACGTGAGATTGATGTGAGGAGCAATCCAGACTCATAACATTGGGCCAAGATTAGCTTCATCATGACTTGACTCATTGGGAATTTGGATCACCTGTCAACAATATATGTTTCGTTTCAGCACCCTCCCAACATGATGGACATCTCATACATGTCACGTCCCACTTTTATGGTGGATCCCAACCTTACAGTAACATTTGTGTTAAATCATGTTGAGAGGGTGTTGGAACCTAGGTGATCCCAATTCACTCGCTGGATCGTTGCATTTGTTTTGGACTAATTAAAGCAAAAGGAGCCCAAAGGATCACATAGAAATGGAGGACAGCAAGATTATGTTCCACACCAGTAATAAATTCGTGCATCCTGTAAAAGGGTGGGGTCTCGTTACAGCTGTACATTGAAAAATGCATTAGAAAATCTTCCCGTGCATAATAACGTGTAAGAATGAAAAGTTCCTTGTACGTGTCTGTGATCTCATGTGGGTAGGTGTGGATAGAATTACGTGGATAGAAGATTCGGACTCTCTACGTTATAGTATTCATGCATTTGCTCCTTACGCTGCTCACTTTACTCCGACCTCACAGTCTTATCCCACCGTGCATTAAGAACATTTCTCCAATAACAAAGTACGGGAGATGTTTCCGCGTTGTAAGGTTGGTGCAAGTGAGACCAGATCTGCTCCTTACACCTGGCGCTTTACAAGCGCCTTACACACATATTCACGGAAGATGTATCCAATGCACGGTGGATGTGCTTGTGAGACGCCCATTTGTGAGGAGCAGATCCCGTCACGGTGTAACGAGTAGGGAGCGCTCAGTGAGGAGCAGATCCAAACTCGTTCATGCTTCATAGAACGACGATTCGCGGCGCGGGGCTGCGAGAGCGGAAACATATACAGGAAGTGTGTTTGTTGTGTAGGGAGTAGGGACCAGAGAGGGAAGATGATAAAGCTGACAAGACGGTGGATTAAGTCTCGCAGAGATGGAGGCGATGATAAGTTATCTCTCCCTACCCGCGACGATCCGTCACTCGACGATTCTCGTCCTATCGACACCAAAGGTCTCTCTCTCTCTCTCTCCCTTCCTCGGGAAACAAATTAGGGATTTCGTTTGCTGTTTCTTACTGCATTTGATTTTCTTTTAAAGTTGGAGATTTTGAGTTCAATTTAATTTCCTGTCTTTCTTCGTTGATTTCGTTTCTGCTTTTCCTTTTTCCCTGTTGGACAAAACGGATTGATTTTTCAGTCTTATGACTTTTTTTTCTTTTCTTTTTTTTTTTTTGCCTTATGACTTTCGTGTTTATTAGAATAATTCTTCTTCTTTCCGTGTTGGAAAAATTGAAAATTTTGTTTTTTTTTTTTCATTTCAGAACAAGAGAATATGGTTCTATACTTCGAAAGGAAACAAGCTGAACAGAGTTTTCTCTGGAGGGTAAAAATCTTCTCGTGTGCACTCTCCCAGGCGTGAGTTATATTAATGGTTTATTGGATAATAAAAAGGGCTCCTTGCTGCTGGTCTTTGTAGAGTGTGTTTGCGGCCTTCCTCTGTTGCTTTGCAACATTTTTGGTGTTCTCCATCTTGTATCAAGCTTTATATCCGTGGGAATTGGTGAGGATTATTCCTTTATGGTGCGTTCAAATTTATAAATCAGCGTTGTATTTGTTTTTCGTGATGTTTAGTGGAAGAATTTTACTTGAGAAACGGTGGTGGGGACCTTCTTTAAACAATGGAACTTTGAACTTGAAGAAGGTTGCTACACAAAACTGAGTGTCCTTTTACACTCGAGTAACCCTAGCAGGTATGCAACTCAAAATGAGCCAGTTTTTTAAAGAGCAAGGGCCAATTTGGGCCTGAGGTGCAAAATTACAAAAAATGCTAAAAAATCAGAAAATTCAATAAAATGCCAAAAAAATATTAAACATAATGTTAGGAAAAAATATAAACTTAAATTTTTAAAATAAGTGTTTTAAAAAACCTAATATCTAAAATTAAAATACATAAACATAACATATAAAGCGTATTCAAATGAAAATTTAAAAATAAAAGTAAACATATAAAGCATTTTCAAGCATGTAAAACCCACAATCTCTTTTTTTTCCACAATTGCATTACTTCAAGTAGCTAATGTGATGTAAAACATATTGCATTCTTGACTCTATGAGTCGCCTTTGTACCATGCCCCTCGAGGCAAGTTCAAACAAGTCCATGTTAGGGTCTTAAATTATTATTTATCACATAAAAAATAATGATTTTATAACTTTAATTGCCTTTTAAGTGCAAAATTTTAAAAAGGTGCACACCTAGGTTAAGGCGCAAGGCGCATCAGGCTCATACCTAGGTGCACCAGGTGTGTGCCTTTTGAAAGGGGGTGCACCTAGGACCTAGGTGAGGCGCATACCCTAAAATGCACCTCACCTGTGCGCATAGGCACACCTTTTTTTTAAATCACTGAAATGAGCAACCTTGATCGGTAACAGATCAGTAGAATTTATAAATGCTGGTAATAATTAGTAGAAAGGGAGCAAAATGGAGAACAAAATATCACTAAGAAGAAACCCCAAGGCTGTCTTACTACACCCTCCCTGTACACCCATTAAAGTTTGAAGCTCCCTACTCGGGTAAAACAGCACCACAATTCAACTTGCTCCTATCTGCTTCACCTCTAGAGAAACTGTCAACTAAGTCATTTGCAATTGCATATCCCCTAATCCAGTGAAACAAGGTATTCCCTCTGGCTTTTATAGATATGGCCTCTCTAATGTGGCAATTGCATATCCCCATCTCTCAACCAGCTCACTACCATCTGAGAATCATCCTCAATCTCTAATCTTGAGTGTCCAAGACCAATGGCAATATAGAGGCCACTTAACAAGATAAGTGCTCAGCTGCAGTGGAATCTCTCCATGCAATTGGGCTTTTGTTATATTTGTTTTGATTAAGTGAAGTCATATTACTCAATCAGGTAACCTGAAGAAGCTAATTCAAATTTGATTAATGATTGGCAATTATTCTTGTCAGTATTTCTAACCCTTTAACCAATCTTGAAATTGGGGTTGCACACCCCAATGCTAAATGATCCATGATCCATCACAAAGTGAACACCAATAGTTTTCTTAATTGGAAATTGATGTGGTATACCCTTGGCCCTACCTCCAATTTTGTCCTCCCTTTTGGTATAAAGTGATAAACACTTAACTAATTGAGAGGTAACATGGTCTCAAAGTTTGATGACTATAAAAGGATATTTTTTTTACTCTTAAAAAATCCTCTTTAGCATTGCTGCACCCATTCACTATCAAATTGATGCATTTGATTATATTCTCTGTATTTGTGAGAGGCTTTAATGCTGATGCTGTGGCTTTTAGCCATTTACCAGGTGTTCATGATGGTAGACCCTTCATGGATTTTGGCTTGGCTTAGAAAACAATTGATTGCCATCTTAGAGTTGTCTTGAAGCCATATGCTTGAAAATCCATGGTCTTTAGGCATCTTGATTGCCTTTCATGCTGCTGTTGCCTCTGTCCCATTGATGGTAGCTGTAGAGAAACTGATGTGCTGTGGGGCCACTCTGTCCGTAGGGTAGAATATACCTAGTCTATCTGTTATGTTACTCTGTTATTCTAGTTCTGTTATTTACTTTTCAGTTTTTTATATTGTTAAGTGTTATGATGTAAACACCAAGGGCAAATATGTCCTTTCATGTAACTAGCATAACATATAAATATTAAATTGAAGTGGCGACGGCAGATTATTTTGAATCTGTCCTTCCTTTCAAACCTGTGTTCTACTGCTCTCTCACTAATCTTTCTCCTCTTTCTTCACTTTCTCTTCTGTTCGAACCTGAAATTCCTTAGTGTCCAAGACTGATAGCAGTCTTGATCATCTTCATGGTATCAGAGCCAAGTTAGGGTTTCTTATGTGAGTCTAATACCAGCCGACCACATGAGAATCTCCTAGGACTAGAAGCTGAAAAGGTGGAGTTCACAAACTGATTCTTGGAGATCGCCAGAAGTGCTAGCAGCTGTTGGAAGTTTTGTTATGGTTGCAGAGTATTGGTGGTCAGGAAGGATCAAAGAAGACTAGGGTTCGGGTAACCCTAGAAGGCAGCGAACAATTCTTTTCTTGTAAGTCGTCTACTTTTCTAAGAAAAGATAGGTTGGACCTATCTGGAGAGGAAGGCTGAACTATTCTAGGTTTTCATCTCTTTGATTCACTAGGGTTTTACAGCAAACCCTACTGTTCTGCTGTGATTAAAACCCTACTGTTTTACACTTCGATTCACTAGGGTTTTACAGCAAACCCTACTGTTCTGCTGTGATTAAAACCCTACTGTTTTACACCGAACTGTCTCAGCCTTGTTTCTTTCTGCACTAGAAGTTTGAAAGTGATCTTGCGGCAAGCCCTAGTGCTGGATTGAATCTTGTGATCTATCTAGAGCTGTCCTCAAATTTATTGTTAGCATTGATCAGATTCTAGGGTTTCATATTAACCCTACTGCAAGTCTATCCATACAGTACTGATTAGATTGTGCAACTGAATTGATCACTTTAAGGACTGATTAAAACCCTAATTCTGCAAAGGCAAATCAGACCTCCTTCTAAGCTGTTTTTCAGAGTTTTTTGGGGTTTTCGAACTCTCTTAAAGGGGTTAGAGCTCTACGGATAGCCACTGTTGTGTTTGTTAGTTGATTTCAGATCAGAGTTATCCCAGTTTTGTGCACATACACTGTGAATACAGATCAGGCCTATACTGTTTTTGATTGCGATTGGTAGTCCAAGTGCTGTTTTAAGACTTGACCGAGATGGAGTTTAAAAATCAGGCAGAAGGCAGCTTTGGGAGCATCAGTTATGGCAGTGTTTCTGAGATGGGTGGTCAGATTACAATCGTAAATTCAGTTACTCTAGCTTCAGCCTACCATGCCTCAGTTCCAGGTACTACTGAACCTTGTTGGGTAATAGATTCAGGTGCATCCGACCACATGACTAGCTTGCCTTCACTGTTTACCTCTTACCATTTGTCATCTGGTAGGGATAAAGTATCTATTGCTGATGGCTCCCTGGTTCCTATTTCTGGGAAGGGGGACATTAAGTTATCAGATACGATCTCCTTGTCTTCTGTCTTACATGTTCCTAAGGTTGATACTAACCTCCTTTCAGTCAGTAGTATTACCAAACACATGAACTGCTCAGTAACTTTCTTCCCTGACCGGTGTGTTTTTCAGGACCTGGAGACGAAGAAGGTGATTGGGACTACCGTGAGACGAATGGGATCTATCTGCTCGGGGAGAGTTCTCGTCGGGAAGAGTTAGTGGGTAAGAGGTCACTTGTTTCCTAGAGTGTGAGTTCGGTTATGCTTTGGCATAACCGATTGGGTCATTTGTCTTTTCGGTCCTTAAAGAGTCTGTTTCCTACTTTGTTTGAGTCTGTTGAGTTGTCCCAGTTGCAATGTAAAAGCTGTGAGTTTGCTAAACATTGTAGAAACTCTTATTCATTGAGTAATAAAAGGAGTAATCGTTCTTTTGATCTTGTGCATACGGGTGTTTGGGGGCCATATCACATTCCTTCTATGGGTGGGTACAGATATTTTTTGTTATTTGTTGATGACCATACCCGGTTTTCTTGGGTTTATCTTCTGCATTCACGAGATGAGGTTCCTGCCCTGACCCAAAACTTTCACCAAATGATCCTAACCCAGTTTGATGTCAAGATTAAAGTTCTTAGATCTGATCATGCAAAAGAATACTTTGCTAAGTCATTGGCATCTTACCTTCTTACTCATGGGGTTATCCATCAGAGCTCTTGCCCTCATACACCCCAGCAGAATGGGGTTGCAGAAAGGAAGAATAGGCACATCTTGGAGGTGGCTAGAAGTCTTATGTTTACCTCCAATGTCCCTATTCTCTTCTGGGGTGATGCTATCCTCACGGCGGTATATCTTATTAATCGGATTCCTTCCCGGGTACTTGATTTGCGATCTCCTTTTTCCCTTCTATACCCACATGAAGAGTTGTTTACTATTCCCCTTAAAACATTCGGTTATACCTGCTTTGTTCAGCTTCTCAGACCCCATCACTCCAAGTTTGAACCCAAGGCCTCCAAATGCATTTTCCTTGGTTATGCACAAACTCAAAAGGGGTATTGCTGCTATGATCCTGTCACAAGGAGGAAGTTCGTCTCCATGGATGTCACTTTCTTTGAGGAGACACCCTATTATCCTCGGGTTTCTCCTCAGGGGGAGAGCAGTGAGAGTAGGAGTTTAAGTCCTTGTCTTCAGGGGGAGAGCAGTGAGAGTGGGGTAGTTCCTTTACCTATTCCATTGGGTGATGGGAGCTGCAATGGTGAGGGTGGCTAGAGGGATCAGGAGTTGAGGGGGAGCTGCAATGGTGAGGGTGGTCAGAGGGATCAGGAGTTGAGGGTCTATCACAGGCGGTGCAGGCAGGTTGATCCCGATCATCAGCAGTCCAGGCCAGCTCCAATCTCATCTACGGCTCCAGGTCCAGACATTATAGTCCCAGGACCCACAGAGACTTCTTCTATCGTTGCCATTTCACCTCCTACAGATGACCTTGATCTTTTGATTGCAGTTCGTAAAGGGAAACGACATTGTACCACATCTACAGCCCACTATATTTCCCATTTTTATCCTATGATCGCCTATCTCCTACCTACAGGTCCTACCTTAGTTCCATTTCCAAGAACAGTACAAGAGGCCCTATCAGTCCCGGAGTGGAGAGGTGCAATGCAAGTTGAAATAGATGCCCTGTTGAAAAATAATACATGGGAGCTAGTTGACTTGCCCAAAGGAAAGAAACCAGTTGGATGCAGATGGGTATTTACTGTGAAGCACAATGCGGATGGATCCATTGAGAGGTACAAAGCTCGGCTAGTTGCAAAAGGGTTCACTCAGACTTATGGTATAGATTACTTGGAGACATTTGCCCCGGTAGCCAAGATGACCACCATTCGGGTTCTATTATCTCTTGCAGCAAGCCACACTTGGCCTTTGTATCAAATGGATGTTAAAAATGTCTTCCTGAATGGGGACTTGCAGGAAGAGGTTTACATGCAGTTGCCTCCTGGATACTATGATACAGAGACAGGTAAGAAGGTCTGCCGGCTCAATAAGGCATTGTATGGTTTGAAGCAGTCACTTAGAGCTTGGTTCGACAGATTCAGACTAGCTCTTGGAAAGTTCGGTTATGTACATGCCCAGTCAGATCATACACTGTTCATCAAGAGGGTGGAGTCTTCACTGACACTACTTGCAGTATATGTTGATGATATTGTGGTGACAGGAAATGACAGCCATGAGATTGAGTCCCTCAAACAGCTCCTTCATCAAGAGTTTGAGGTGAAAGATCTGGGTACACTACGGTATTTTTTGGGCATTGAGGTTGCTAGATCTAAATAGGGGATCTTTGTCTCTCAGAGGAAATATGTTTTAGATCTGTTGGCTGAAACTGGAAAGCTGGGTGTCAAACTTGCAGATACACCCATTGAACAGAACCACAGGATTAGTGCAGAGAGTGGGGAGCTGCTTGAAGACAAAGTTATGTTCCAGCAGTTGGTAGGAAAGCTCCTATTATCTCTGCCTCACTCGGCCGGATATTACTTATGCTGTTAGTGTTGTTAGCCAGTACATGCATTCTCCTAGAACCACACATCTTCTTGCAGCAGATGAAGGTGGAGGTCTATACAGATGCCGATTGGGCTGGGAGTGTTGATGACAGACGATCTACCTCAGGATATTGTGCCCTTGTGGGAGGAAACATTGTCTCCGGGAGAAGTAAGAAACAAAGTGTTGTCTCCCGGTCTAGTGCTGAAGCAGAATACAGGTCCATGGCCAACCTAGTGGTTGAAATCCTATGGCTAAGATCTCTACTTGAGGAGTTGGGTGTTGAGTATGAGAAGCCTCTGATGCTGTATTGTGATAATCAAGCAGCCATTAATATAGCACATAATCCAGTGCAGCATGACAGAACCAAACACATTGAAGTTGACCGACATTTTGTACGAGAGAGGGTCTCATCTCAAGAAATATGCCTCCCTTACATCACATCCAGTATGCAACTAGCAGATATCCTCACTAAAGCTGTATCAAGAAAGAAGCTAGAAGCGGATCTATCCAAGTTGGGAATGATAAACATTTACTCCCAACTTGAGGGGGAGTGTAGAGAAACTGATGTGGGCCCCACAGCTATACCTAGTCTATCTGTTATGTTATTCTGTTATTCTAGTTCTGTTATTTACTTTTCAGTTTTTTATATTGTTAAGTGTTATGATGTAAACACCAAGGGCAAATATGTCCTTTCATGTAACTAGCATAACATATAAATATTAAATTGAAGTGGTGGCGGCAAATTATTCTGAATCTGTCCTTCCTTTCAAACCTGTGTTCTATTGCTCTCTCACTAATCTTTCTCCTCTTTCTTCTTCACTTTCTCTTCTGTTCGAACCTGAAATTCCTTAGTGTCCAAGACTGATAGCAGTCTTGATCATCTTCAGTAGCAGTCCCAAAATCTTGCCTTGGTGGTCTCTTGCCACAATTTTGATTGGAACTTCATCATTATTGGTGGCCACCTTGCACTCACATAGAGTTATACCTGGAACCTAGGATTCTCATGGCTTGAAGAGTGGAATGGCATGCAGGAAATGAAAGAATGGAAACTGACTGGCTTCTATTTCCCACCTTCATGTGGTGCTACCTACAAGTAATTACAGAAAAATGAACCTCGAGCATGATGCATTTTCATTAATCTAGTGGAACTGATGTAGGACCAGCTCAGTTCTAGTCCTTAGAGAATGTGAATGGCCTTCTTGGATCAGAATTTTATGGCTGTTGATGGCTGTAATGGTTTCTTGAAGGAATAAGAGAAAAAATACCTGGAACCACTCACAAAGGTGCCTAGAATCACTCTAGAGCATGGGAATCACTCACCATAGCTAGCATGAACTGAAGAAAACTCAATAAACTTCATTGCCTTTGTGTAAAACGTCCATACATATTTATAGGCTCTAAACTCGTAATAATCCTAGAAGTCAAACTGTTAGACTCATAATAGTCTTATGAGTCAAACAATTAGACTCAATAATCCTAGTAGGACTCAAACTAGGTTGTCATATCCTATTTCAATTCAAAGAAGACTCAATAACTCTAAAATCCCACTTATGCAATGACTGAAATTTTAAATATAAACAAACTATTACTATACAAATTAAACCCTATCAATGGACCCCACAGAAAATTGAAAAATGACAAAAATACCGCTACTGTCCAAAAATACAGAAATACATAAAATTTCATAAAATTCCAATTTTGACTCTTCAGCTCCTGCATCAGGAACCCTTTACTACATGGGCAGATAGAATATCTTAATATTCTAAAAAGGCCTTTTTGTATCATAATATGCATCATCTTTCTCTCCTTGGAGGCATCCAATAGAATTGAATCTGTATATAGAAGATTAGATGAAAATGGATATGGCACTGAACAGAACAGGATTCATGTGTCCAAACCCCATATAGTTGAGACAAAGCTTAGATGATGATGATGTTGATGATGATTGGCATGGTTCATGCACAAAGGATGACATAATATTTATTATTTGATTATTCATGATTGGCATGTAGCTGACCCCATATAGTTGAGATAATGCATGGATGATGATGATACCCCACTTATTTGGAGGACAGATGGGAGGGAATATAATGCTTAGAACTACAAAATCTTCCTTATAAATGCTTTCTCTAAGTGGACTGTTATTTATTTTATTTCAGAGAATGATTTATACATAGACAAGTATAAGTGTATGAAAATCACATGGGTGATAGGTCCATTTTCAGTTAGCCAGTATAAGTGGATCCTCTAAAAGCTAAGAGTTATTCATTGTGCACTTCTGGCTTTTTTAAAATGATGATGGGCATCTTGTTTTGTTATTATAAGGTTAATGTCGTGTTTCTTACTCTGTTTATCTTGAACAGCGCTACCATGCTTACTTCATGGATGAGATTGACTCATGGGTTGTCATTTCTGCAGGTTTGTCATCTTATTCCTGGTTCATGTTCTTTAATAGTCAATTATATATTTATTTATAAAAAACAGTTAATTACATATATTATGTTGTGGACCATGATTATGGTATATCTTTTAAGTTTAAATGGTTTTGTTCTCTTTTAGGGGCTCCACTCCATGAATGTTTTCTATCAAAATTATCATCTGTTGAATTCATTATCCATATGTGCCAAGCTGGTTACTCTGTATTTTTACAATCAAAGTATTTCATTTGACTGTTAAAATAGCTGAATCATCATCATCAACCATGCCTTATCCCAAATATATTGGTGTCGGATACACAAATCCTGTCTTGTCAATCTATTCTATTTAAAGCCATATCCACTGTTAAATTATTAGTGCTTAAATCATTTCTTACTACTTCTACCTATGTCATTTTTTGTCTACCCTGAGCTCTTCTAGCCCCTCCAATGTGTAACAAACCACTTATTCTAACTGGAACAATTGGTGGTCTTCTATGCACGTCCCCAAAACATCTTAATCTACTCTCTCTCATTTTATCACCTATTGAAGCTACTCCTAGGTTCCTACAGTTCACCCATCTTAACATTGCATTTCTGCCACATTCATTTTCTGGACATGTTTCTTGACTGCCCAACACTCTGCTCCATATAACATAGCTGACCTCATAACTGTTTATTGAATTTTTCTTTTAATCTAAGTGGTATTCACCTATCACATAAAAGTCCAGATGCACCCTCCATTTTGCCCGTCCTGCTCTAATTCTGTGGGTGACATCTTTCTCAATTTACATGTCAGATACTCTATTTTTGGTCCTCTGCTTATTTTAAAACCTCTTGTTTCTAAAGCTGTTAAAATAGCTGAATCATTAGTCAATTTTGTTCTTTCAATATTCAAAGCACATAAAATCCACAACTTGTGTATAATGTGTGATCAATTTAAAACATATTACAGATTCAGTAGCTGTTTTTGCCTGCTTGATGGCAATTTTTGGGCTACTTCAAAGTTCGGAGTCACATCGGCAGTGGATTTGGTACTCCTGCTATTGTGGCATATTACTAGCAGTCTTCTGGTTATATTACATGCTGAGGTAAATCAAGCATCATGAGTGTCTTTTCTCTTTCAGATTTCTTATTTCTTTAATTATCATGTAATAAATAAATTAATCTGTTTAGAAAAATGAAATACATTGCGAGAATTTTAGGAAATCAAGGAGGCCTATTGTTGACCTCTCTATCAATATGTGCCACTTCATTTGATCCTTAACATCCATGTGCACACACACACACAGACACTTAAAGGACATTCTGTGTTTAAACATGTTCATGGAGCCATATGATCATTCTGAATATGCAAAACTAAATCCCCTTGTTTGTTCCCCATGCCTTGTTTTGGTATTAATGAAAGATGTACATATCCTCGGTTGGATTTCTTTGTTAGCTCAGTCTGCCAAAGTTTAGTTCTTGTTTTATTTTTCCTTCTTATGTGGTTTAATTAAAATATACCCCATTGGCCATTGTATGATAGGATGCCAAAGTTCCGGTGGGATATAGTATGGCTTCCATTTGGGCCTTTGAGGTACCATCTCTATCCATCCATGTATGTGTATATATCTCTCCATCTCTGCATGGGTACTGTATATGTTACTTATCGTTTACTCATTGAGATTGCAGTGCTGCTGGAATCTGCCTATATGTGGACCATCTACTTACTGAGTCATCTAAAGAAGTAAGAAAGCTACGTAACTACATGTATGCCTACAAAACCACCTAACAATTAAGGTCGAGATTTTGATCCTTCCGCTTCGACTTTGAGAAAGATAAAATAGTTGTTTCTGAACTTGAGTAGTGGATCCATTTAGCAGCATTGAACTATTGAAGGGTTTTTAGTAGTGGATCCATCTGCACCATAAGGAGTTCCTGCCAACCTTTTCTTGGTTGCTGGCATTCACTGCTTCATCCTTGAACATACTCCATATATGACCTCCCCTGTATATAAAACTGATTAATGGAAAATTGAGCATTGTAGATTTTTTTTTCCTTTCCTGGATTGCTTTTTGTTGTTGTAGGGAAATTGATGGATTGAATGTAAAGGCGGTTGATTACTTAAATTATTGAGTTGGAGGTGGTTTATTTTTGAGACTACAAAGGGCGTGCCCTCATGGAGCCCAACATCTTAAGTTGATATATGCGTCTTCTATTTGTCCAGAGTGATCTGTTTGTATCAGGCCGTATCAGCAAATTGACCTGATGCAATCTCAGTTTGATATAAAATTAAAAACTAAATTCTACTATGCAGAAACCTCTTTTTTTAGATTCTACTTCAACACATGTCCTATTTTGTGCCATATGATCGGGAAATACAACCATCTTTAATTTCTATCTGCTGCTCTGTTTTCACTTTTCACTTTTCATCAGCGATCCAGTGGTTTCGCTTACCAAAATTTTGAAGTTTGAATGGAGTTATTGCTGGAAAATGCAAGGTTCAAAATATCGATACGTCCGATACGCTGGTAGGGTGAATTGATATCCTTTTTTTTATTTTATTTTTTGTTTTTTTTTCAAAACCAGTTCAGGGGGGCAGTTTAGAGCTCTTCCACCCCCTGAACTGGTCAGAGGTGTATCAGAGGGGTCTCAGAATGATACGTATCGGCCAATACGTGTTGATACTTTGAACCCGATATAAATAATAGCTGAAATTTGTCATATGAAAAATTTTACATCAAACATTCTCTGCGACAATCGTGTAGCCTGTTCTTGTTTTAAAGAATTTGCTTCCAGCATCGAATATTATAATGTGTTTTGTATGTAAAGGTTTTAAATATCAACACCAACACCTGTCTCAATTTATTCACGCTGTTCAGTCTTCAGACTTCATATCTAACTCCTTATTAATGATCAACTAATCTGGCTTGTATCTGGGCCTGCTATCAATTTCAATAACTTGGAATCAAATTTCTGGATTTGGCTTACCTAAATAAATGTCTACGGTTCCACCCCTCCAGGTGCTAAATATTTGATTTCAGAAAAGTAAACAACCTCTTTAGTGTCAGTTACACGTACTCTCTTCTCTTTGATGTTGCTTGCTTTTAGTTTGTTTCCTGAATTGAATAAAGGTTCCGTGTTGAATCATGGTTCACTCTTGTTGGGCATTTCACCAGTTCATTACGTGTAGTACAACTTCACTTTCTCATTCTTTTAGTCTGGGAGTTAGGCACTTGGGTGGGCATTGTTAGTAGGTTGCTTTCAACAAATAACCAACAGGAAAGTTAAATGTCATTGCATGTTGATCTTGAATCCAAGAGAAACATCACTGTGGGTGTGCCAATAGGCCCAATACTACTCTCTCTCTCTCTCTTTATATATATATATATATATATATATATATTGTTTTAAGATACTGATTTTCAAGAAGTTTGCTAAGTTGCTCATGAGAAGACTACAATGGATTGGGCACAAAGATCATTGAAGAGGGTGAATGATTCACTGTTTTTTTAAAGAACCTCTCCTAGGGCTGTTCATAAGAAGGCCCAATCCGACCAAACCGACCAACCCGGACCAACCCAACCCAAGTCGGCCGGGTTATCTTCAGCACCAGTCGGTTTCAAGTTGTAAAACTTCATAAACCGATGGTTCGGGTTGGTTTCAGTTTTCTTGTGTGAAAATCGAAACCGACCCGAACCGAATCGACTTAATAGTTAGATTAATGATTGTAATTAATTGTCCTGAAGTCTCCCTACAGAATTCACCCAAATCCCAATTAAGACAATTAAACTTCAAAATGAATATATAATCAAAGGGAAAGATTGGTGGTTTTGGAGATAAAACTTAATTACTGAAAAGATATATAACATATATACCTCTATAATAGGCATTATTATTATATATGGGTTTTGCTCTTCTTCTCCTCTCCAAAGTCCAAATTGTGGACTAGAGGTATATCCTGTTTATCAAAAACAAGGCTTTTCCCACGTTCACTACCTCACATATTGTGGTGCCACAGTCCCCACATATATATTGCAGTTGAGTTTCTGTCAAGCAAAACCGACCCAACCCGACTCAAACCGACCAGGTTGGTTTTGCTTAACACTGGGTCGGTTTCGATTTCAAGTTCAGGTAACCCGATCAGGTCGGGTCGGTTGGAAAAACCTCAATAAACCGACCCAACCCGACCCGTGAACAGCCCTACATTTCTAGTTAGAGCTGTTCATGGGCCGAGTAGCCCGATGACCCGGCCCGCACCCCGATCGGGCTTGGTCATGTAATTAGGCCTGCGGGCCTAACCTCGGGCCTAACACAGTAAGCCCGATTGTGTTTCGAGCCGGGCTCAGGATTTGTCAAAAAAGCCTGGCCCGACTCAGCATTATATATTTTATAAAATATATAATATGTATTTTATATATTATATATTATATAAAATATATAAATAATATAATATTTATTAAAATATATATTTATAATTTAATATATACATTTTTTATTCTTTTCTTTATAATCTCTCTCTCTCTCTCTCTCTATTCAGCCGCTAACAGTATGGGCTAAATTTCGGTCTCGGCCCCAGGCCCGAACTTCGAGCTTTTTATGAGGGCTGGGCTCGGGCCTTAGAAAATTATATTAATACAGAGTGAAAACCCGGCTCGAGCCCAGCCCGGCCCGGCCCATGAACAGGTCTATTTCTAGTTCTTACAGACGTTGCTACCATTATCTGAATGTGGCTGTAGTTCTATTTTATGCCCATTTGGGAGGCCTTTCATGCAGCAGCTACTGGCATTACATGAGCTTAGGAACCTGAAACGCCGTGACCGCAAAATCGACTTTCCAATAAAGCTATGTCAGATAGCTCCTCCAAAGCGGCTCTGTCAACGCAGCTCAATCATCTCAGAAGCCCTCCCAAACGGGCTCTTCTTCAATGGCATCACTTTATAGATCAATGGTCTACAATTTGAATATTCCGTTGCATTAAAAAGTGTAATGGGGATCTGCCCTACTCTTTATTAATTAGGTTGATTTAGGTCTGGAGACTGCACTACCCTGAATAAACCTTTTCACCGGTTTCTACATAAGTACATAACTAACAGATAAGGATATGGTTTCTTCATTTGGGGCGCTTCCCATCATTTTCACAGATTTCGTGCCGTCAACAAAAGGAGAAAGAGAGGATAGCTTCGGCTCAACTCCTCAACTTGACCGACCAAAAACTAGAAAAGCGACACTTCACGGGAGGAGACCCTTGAAATTTGATCATGATAATTTTATTATAAAAAATGTCTGAACCATCTAGTCAAAGAAAGGACGTGGCGTGCGCGAATTATTGGATTATTTGCAGAGTAAAACTGTAAAATTGATTTTTTAGGTAATTTCTCCTGCTAACCTTTTATTTTTCTTTTGGGCTGAGCATCCATGCTTGTGCTTGCGATGTTGAGTTCAAAAGCATAAAATAAGAAAGCTATTACTGAAAATTGATTACAGATTTGTATGTGGGTCTGTTCAACAATGTGGCTACCTGTGAGTTCATTGTGATGCAGCCATGGAGGATCCACGGCATTTTTTGAGAACTGGTACCATGTGCCATGGCTATTTCACCCAATGGGTCGGTGATTAATGGGTTTCTCTGATAGAGCTCATTGAACCTTCGGCCTTTGGAGAAGAAGAGAGAAAAATGTTCTGAGACAGAATTGTTCATGTCATCTTTTCTCCTGCAAGAAGAGGCAGACAACGGTGCAGTCATCCACCTTGGATGAAGGGAACTTGTATCTCCATTTGGTAACAGCTGCATCAACCACTGCTTTTGCTGCTGTCTCTCTATTCTCTGCAAACCACAGAATTGACGCAACTTGCTTGACACTGAGTACATCCCATACCTGCACCACCCCGACTTATACAATCAGTCTATCAAACACTTGAAGAAAACAGAACGAACAGAAGTTGTTGGGTCTCAATTTTTCAATTTGTTGAGGTTGAGGAGCTGCTTTACCCCGTCGGTAGCAAGAACAAGAAATTGGTCGTTCACAGTTAAGCGATGATAGGAAATCTTGGGGATAGAAATTATGCCATAGTTCTTCAGCTGGAAGTCTCCAAATGCTCGTGTCATGGCAAGGCCAGGAAAGTTATCATTAGGCAGCCATACACGTAGAGTGTCTGGTTCGTTCCTCAGTGCGAATATCCGACCATTGTTCTTCTTTATTCTTTCGGCTTCACCTGCATATCAGCTACCATCAGTGGGTCGATACCATCTAGTCAGGGAAAACGTGCTTGTGCAAGCTTGCTCTTGCATGAAACACAGAAAGATCACTGAACATGTGAGCTTAATTGGTTCTAGGCTGCTCATCAGATGATTAGTTCATCCTGCACAATGAAAATGGAGAGAGAGAGAGCTCTTACTGGGTAAGCTAGGCTTTAAGTCAGTTGTGAGTTGAACAACCATAAGCCCATTTTCAGTCAAGGTTCCCAACATCGCCCTTGAGTCACCAAGATTAGCAATGACAAGATCTTCTCCCTGAGTAGTTTCGTCAGACAAGTTAATAAGAAAGAAATCCACAGATCCAAATAAATCTCCCAAACAGAAGTTCCTAAATTGAACAAAGCAATCTGATAATAAATTCAGAAAGACAGAAACCATATATTCATACCTGTTTTATGATGGTTACTGCAGTTGTCCCACTGGTAGAGCAATCCAATTTCTCATTAAGCTTAAGCTCTTTGTCCATCACCTTGAAAGCACTGAGATAGGCTTCTTTCCATTCATGAAATACCTTGTTGGACATCAATTTACTGTCTGACTCTAATCTGTCCTCTTGATCTCCACAGTCTTGGTCTCTAACAGCCGTATCAAGCACTGAGAGAGCATTCTTTCGGTCGAGCAACAACGACGGCAAGCGATTTCTGACTATCTTGCTGATTATGTGGCCATTCTTTCCATGTCCATCAAACACTCCACAAAAAACTCCATCTTCCCCTCCATATCCCTTCAGTTTGAAATAGCCCAAGGCATTATCAGAGAGTTAGGACTAAAAATTAATAATCATAAACCATCTTATGATCATCCACTCAATGAATTAACTCTGTTCAATCTATAAACAGAATTGTTTTCTCATTAAATATACTCTAAATGCTTTCAAGAGAAGAAATCTACTTGAAAGAATGAAGACTGTTTATAAGCCAAAGATGCCATCTATTCGCATAACCAAGGTAACTGACAGAAAACCAGAAATAGCAGAACCAAGTCATGAAATTCCCCCAGTTGATCATACAATATTGAAACGATTTTCAGTAGAACCCAAGTTATATCAGTTAGAACAGAACCGAATCTATAAGAAAAGGAAAAAAAGAGAGAAGCTTTATTCGTCGTGCTGAAGAAATTTGGGAAAGAAAGAAAAGGAGGCACTGCAGTCATGAATCATGATCGACAGATCTTAAGATAAACAAATCCACATGTTTTGAGAGAACCCCATAACTGTATACCTGAAAGAGAATAGCAGCATCTTGGTTTGGTCCTTTACTCCCTTGTTGCGAATGAAAAGAATCAAGCTTGGGAATTTCTTCGTTTTGTAAACTATTTTGAATGACTACCACATTATCACTGCCATCCTCGGCTTTGTGGGTCTCCGAAGATGCAGTGGATACACAGATTCCCATCTCAGTTGATAAATTTCTCTTATTCTTTGCACTTTTAAGAATCCAACCGAAGATGGGAAAAACAGAATCTTCTCTCCTCTGCACCAAAGGACCCAGGGTGCTTAAGCTGACAAGAGATATTCAGTGTGGAAAAGGCTCCCAGTGATCAGAAAACAGACCTCCCTATCAATAATTGACGCTTTCTTTGGCAGTTGGGTATTATTAATGGATAAGTTCAGGATTCATCAGAAGGCCATATGAAAGGCAACCCATCTTGGATTGACATCTCTAAACATTAAAAAACCACAAAATCTAGTGGCGCCCCTCTTGCATGTGCCATGAACAGTTCTTTCTTCTTACCTGAGTGAGCCCCACCGCGCATGGTTGAGCTTTTCTGTATCGGTGGAAACTGTAAGGTAGTGGGTGGTTTAATCAAGGTGATGCACTTTCAAAGATAGGGAATGAAAGGGATGGGTTATTAGTGGTGAACATTCCGTCAACCTCCAGGGAGAAGAGTTGGATCATTATTCACAAGGAATTTAATTCTACCATTACACTGTTGGATCGTACCCACAGAATCTCCTAAGCTGATAATTAAACCGAAAGAATGCGACATGTTAGGAGATTAGGATGATCAGACTGATTTTTTTTTTCCACTTGGATTTCTTCATGTGGGATCCTTGTGATGATCGGTCAGATTCTCTTAATGTATGGAGCTTAACGGTACCTGTATGCTGTATGGCTCAAGACCTGAGAATGATTATCATTTATTAATTTATTAATTGTTGTATTAATTGCCTTTTAATACAACAAGAGAGAGAGAGAGAGAGTCAGCGTCTAATAAATTCTAAGTTTTCTAACTAAAAAATAGAAAGAAAAGAATAGTGCATGCAACTTGAGTTATTAATCTATAATTTATAGCTATAATTAGATTATCAAGCTACAATTAGGTTAAATGAAATGTAGAAAGTAATTAAGCACCATTCCATTGCTTTTTCATTCCAACTTGCAGATAATTCTTCAGGATTCTTCATGGTGTTTGCAATATTTGGATTATAGAAACATTCATTTGTTTCAGATTATTTGGATCAGACCCCATAAACGGCCTCCGCATATTGATCAACACAGTCAATATGCCTGGGCAGATGATATGGCTAAGGCAAAATACTAGCTTAGAGCTTTGAAAAATTGAAATCATCTTTACTCTTTTAAATAAGAAGCGCTGGAGATTAGTTAAAAGGTTAATAGCCATGAACTCATCTACGTCAGAAGCAGCTGCAATGTTTAATAAAGAACTCAATTAGAAGGCCAAGTCTGCTGGCCTGCTATATACTATATACTCTGAGTCTATACTAAATTTTAGATAGATAGATAGATAGAGAGAGAGGGGGAAGAGAGAAATTAAATAATATTGGGCTATTGATGAATGATCACAGTTTCTTTTTTCCTCACTTCCCTTTCAGTCTATTATGAATTCCTTGCTTACTATTGCCAACCAATAATGATCAATTTTTTATAGCATTTTGATCTTGTCCAAGTATGTTGACATTCGCAAGTCTAAAAGTTGGTGGGAATGCATAAGATCCCTGGTTCTAGACTCAATAAATGTATTCAAATAAACTGATTGACCACTATCCCCGATTAGAAAATTAACAATTGTGATTATGTTGTTTGGGTCATCAATCAGCTATTTGTAGTTAATTCTAATAGTTACTATTCACTTCTCCAATTTCTGGTTGGAATGATGAATCCTAGCTCAACCCAACAACCCATATTTACCTCTGTTTCACTTGCTTTGTCTATTAATGTGGTTCAGTGAAGGTGTTAAAAACCGGACCAGACAGGAACCTTTTTTGGCTACTGGTTTCTAGGTCAAATGGTCCGACAGTCTGGTTCAAATAGACAACCTGTTTTGGTTTTAAAAAAATAAAAAATAAAAAAGGCCAAAACTGTTGTTGGGGTTGATTGTTTGACAGCCCGGGTTAACAGGTCATTGACCAAATCAACAGTTTTTTACTCAGAAACAGTTTTAGGGTGAAAAGGAATTGGTTGCCTGACCAGTTCCCAGGTCAACTGGATCGACCGTTCGGCCCGGTCTGGTTCTCAAAAGCATGGGTTCAGTTAGTTTTTTCCCCACTAACTATTAAGACATTGATTTAAAATTTAGCTTGGAACATTCTAGTGAACTTAAACTGGCCTTAATCCCAATTATCCATTAAAAAACAAAAATATGATATCCATTAAACTGTCCATCACTAAAGGGCAGTCCAGTGCACGAGGCTCCCGCCAATACAGGGTCAGGGGAGGGATAGGTGTATTCAACCTTATTATCCATCACTAAGTAATAAATGAATTTCTCCCAATGTTGAATTTGATTAATCAAATATGTTCACTTAGTTTCCCATATAAGAACAGAGGAAAATGTTCGCTTTCGTAGTACCCGTTTGGGATGATTCTCGGTATCCCTTCCTGCTTTTTTGGCTTTTATGGATTTTCAGCCACATAAAAACAAAAGGTGACATTGAGTGAAAAATATATGGAGAGAGAGATGAAATTGCCTCTTAGGCTCAATTTGAAGGAGCACAAATGTAAATATATAAATGTAAAATCTTGTATTTTGTATGTATTTGTACTGTACATATTTATATTTGTACTCTTAAGTCTTCCACTCTTATCTTAATTTTACTTTAGGCTGTGTTTTGTTTGATGGAAAAGGTATTCCTTTCCCTACCTTTAGGCTGTGTAAGTGTGTTTTATCTTTTATTAATGACAAAAGCGCCAAAGTGTTCAGCAATGGTTTCTTCACTCTTTTCAGCTGTTAAATATTGCCTGCTATTTTAAGCAGCTCAACTTACGCTTGAGCCCTCCCTAAATAGGCCCTTAGTATGTAATTCTCCCTTCAGAGTTGTTTTTTCTGGGTTTTAAATTGGATTTGGATTTTATCCCAATTTCATTATATTAAAATAGAGAAAAAGATAGTAAATTAATCACTTCTTAACATATAAATAGAGAATAAACCTATATAAATAATGAATACTGAATTTATTAGTTATAGATTTAAATAATCATATATATTATCTAGAGGTATAATTTGGGTCATGTTGGGTTGAGAGTTGTCAAATTCTCAATGGGCTTGAACCATAACCCAAGCCCAATATAGTCGGGCAACCCAACTTGTAGCCCTAATATTGCCCATGTATAATATCATGTAAAATTCAATTGGATTGAATAGGTTTTGATGAGGGCAGATTTGGCCCTCCAGTGAAATTGTGACACATGGCACCTCGTGACAACTAGGTAAACACCCAGGCAAACAACTTACCAAGTTGGTGTCCCACCCGGGCACCGGTCTGCCTGGCCTGGCGCGACCTGCACACGGCCTAGCGCGGCCCGCGCGGCCTGCGCGCGACCTGGCCGGATCATCCTGGCACATGATCCGACCTGGCAACCTATAAGACGCCCACCGAGAACCATTAACGGCATACCCCGTGAGCTCGGTAGCTCACCAAAGAGCTCGCCAAGGAGCTAGGCAGCTCTCCAAGGAGCCAGGCTGCTCGGCATAGCTCCCCCGGGCTTCTCGCCACTTGTAGGGTAGCTCGGCACAGAAGAGTAGTTTGGCGTATCGCAGGAAGATCTCCTGCCTTACAACCTGGCCCAGACATCGACCCACCGACTGACACAGGCGCCGACCTGGCAACCTGGCCCGGACACCGACCCACCGACTGACACAGGCGCCGACCTGACAACCTGGCCCAGACACTGATCCGCCGACTGACACAGGCGCCGACCTGATAACCTGGCCCAGGCGCCGACCTGGCCGCCTAACACAAGCGCTAGCCTAACAACCTCGAGGAGTTCATCACCGTACCCCAGTTCTGACGGGATATGACGAGTCTTACCGTTTGAAGGTTTTTCACCCACCTAACCCGCGAGGACACCACTATATAAGGACTCCGACCCCCAAAGCCAAAGAGGGAGGGAAAAAGGATGGTAACCCCTGCTCTCTAACTCTCTCATTTCTCTCCAAGCTCTCTTTAATCAGAATGCTAACTTAGGCATCAGAGAGTCCCCGCCGGGAAAATACCCCCGGGTCCTCTGATTCAGTTCTCGCAGGTCCCTCAGCTCCCGCCGCCTACAAAGGAGAGGAAATCACCTCACGCGGAGGGTAGTCGGGTTGCGCTGCACCAGGGAGCTCCACCATCCTCTGAGTTAAAGGCCGCCTAGGAGCAAGTCAAGTGACGAGTCCACCAGGCAGTTCGCCACCAGGGAGTTCGCCACCAGGCAGTTCGCCACCAGGCAGTTCGCCACCAGGGAGTTCACCACCAGGCAGTTCGCCACCAAGCAGTTCACCACCATGCAGTTCGCCACCATGTCACAAGTGACTCCTTCGTCGCGCCATCAAGCACCTACAGTGAGCCATCCGAGTGCCAACCGCGTGCCTTCATGGTGTCAACATGTGTGTCATGGGTGGGCTTTACTTGTATTTTGTAAGGGGGACCGCCAATGGCGTTATTGTAATTACTTAGTATGCTTTTCCATCATTTTGATGTTTCCTATTGTCACTCCCCCAAAAGCTTAACGTACTCTTTGAGGGGAAGTAGGTAGTCGAGTGAGCTCATAAGCGTGTAAAGGTTAAGCACGAGATCCCCTCGACACTGTACTGTGCGCTTGTGCTTACCACTGATTAATGCAATACAAATAGCCTTTTGCTAATTCGTGTGCCTTCTTGTTGCCTTTGTGTGTGTGTTTGCTTTGTTTCATAGGCTTACTCGCCCATTTCGAGTGCCGCACGGGCCCCAACGATTACCCCCGTGACAGTTGGTATCAGAGCAGGTGCTCCTACAAATACTCTGGACCGTCTTCGTCCCTACATCAACCCAATGAAGAGCAATCGGGGCGTTTCCGATGACACACCACATGGGCGGATTCAAGCCCACGACACTGACGAAGCTCCTCTTGACGAACCTACCAAGACACAAGCCCCAAAGGGGCGTACAACCAAAGCTAGCAAGCACGACAAATCAGTCGACCAACTAGCTATCGTGGACATGCGCCTCCTACGTTGCGAGGTGACAGTGGGAGAAACCCGAGATCGGGTTGATGAACTCCACCTCAACCTAGAGACGGTTGAGAATGCAGTGGTGGAACTAGAAGGACGTTTCAATGGCGCCTTCAGAGACATGCACACCACCATACAGAATTCGGGAGTTGGGCCTTCCCAAAGCAGCCTACAGGGCTTGCTAGACAGATTCCAAGCGCAATTGGATGAGATGAGAGATGAGATGACTCTCCTAAAGAGGGCAGTGGCCAACACACCAAGCACTCCCTCCACCCTAGCTTCCATGAATATCAAGATCCGAGAGCCAACACCTTACTCGGGTGCCTGGGATGCTAGGGAGCTTGACAACTTCTTGTGGCAATTGGAGCAATATTTCTCTGCCACTGGCATCATTGACAACCAAACTCAAGTACGTACAGCTGCTATGTATTTGACTGATATAGCAATGTTATGGTGGCGTAGGTGTTGCCAAGACATTGAACGTGGAACCCGTACCATCGACACTTGGGTTGGATTCAAGCGTGAGATCAAGCGGCAGTTCTACCCAGAAAACGTGGAGTACTTGGCGCGCCGAAGAATGAAGAATCTCAGACATCAAGAATCACTACATGACTATGTCAAGGAGTTTTCGGCCTTGACGCTGGAGATCACGGACATGTCAGACAAGGATCTTCTGTTCAATTTTATGGACGGTCTCAGGCCATGGGCTGAGCTCGAACTCCAGCGACGCGGGGTTGAGGACCTCGCCACCGCCATGGCCATAGCTGAACAGCTTGTTGATCTGAAAACACCTAAAGAAGATGTGCAAAGACCATCCAGCCCAGGTACCATGAGTTTGAGTGGGAGAGATCCACAATCAACCCCAACAAAGGAGAAGCCAGTGCCCATGAACAAGCCCTACACTTACCAACAAGGGAAGAAGCCACAAGGAGGCCCAAGCTACCAGGGCCACCAATCCACTAGAAGACCTCCTCCTGCGCTGTGTTACCTTTGCAACGGGAAGCATTGGACGAGTGATTGTCCAACCCGAAAGAAAATAACTGCCCTCATCGCCAAACTCAGCGATAGTGAAGAGAGTGATGAGGAGAAACCCACAGCGGCGCCCAGAGTAGGCGCCCTCCAACTCATCAATGCCATGGTCAAGAAAGAGGCCACATCAAAGCGGCCCACCAAAGCCCACAAGGGGCTGAGTTATGTAGACATCACCTCGGCGGGAGGCCGACCCAAGCCTTGGTGGACACTGGGGCCACCCATAACTTCATTTCGCTTGCGGAGGCAAAGCGACTCGGCTTGACCACCACCAAACAAACTGGGTGGGTCAAGGCTGTCAACTCCGGGGCCAAAGCAGTAGAGGGCACGGCCCGTGGAGTAGAACTCCGAGTTAGACCATGGAAAGGACCCATCAATCTATCTGTGGTTCCCTTGGATGATTTTCAGGTGGTTCTTGGAGTGGAGTTCCTCAAGCAGGCGGAAGCAGCACTTATGCCACACATCAACAGTTTGCTTATTCTGGACGAACACTCCCCTTGCATGGTTCCTGTCTCATCAGCCTTGCAGATACTTGGGAAGCAGCTTTCAGCCTTGCAGTTGTACCAAGAAACTATCAACCATGAAGACAGCTCTGCGTCAGCAAGGAAGAACCCCTGTCAAGTACCTCTCATCGACACTGGAACTGGTTGGGAAGTCGTCACCAGGAAGAAGTCACCCCCAAGACAGTTCCATTTTCAGCGCCAACACCAATGCCAGCGCCCAAGTCAACACCAGCAGTAGCATCAACTTCAGCGCCAACCACATCAGCAGAAGTCGACTTCGTGGCAGAAGCCGCAAGTGCCCACAACTGGTGGGCCCAACAGAAGAAGACCCAAGGCCGTGTCAAACCTTGCCCACATCTACTACCACGACCACCGGGGAGAGCGAGTGCCACCCAAGCCATTCAGGGACCACATTCACATCATCCCTAAGGCTAGTTCCCGTAGTAGCCCGGTGAGAAACCCTTGGGGAAAGATGCATGGGAATCCACACCTTAATAATCCAAAACACTATTTTGATCCTTACTTGGCCCAAACCTACCCCTTAGCCAAACAGAACCAGCCACTAGCATACCTTGAGGCTGCCAGGAAAGGACTTAGCCATAGGAAACCCCTACAGAATGAGCCAACCCGACCATGCCACCAAAATATACACCTCGGCCTTGGACGACAGCCAGTTCGGGGAGCAGCAGAAGAACCCTCCTTCCGCAACAGTGACTCTAAGGGACCAGCCGAAGCCGATCTCCGAGGACGTAGATCGAATTGAGTGGGGGAGAATGTCACAAGTGACTCCTTCGTCGCGCCATCAAGCACCTACAGTGAGCCATCCGAGTGCCAACCGCGTGCCTTCATGGTGTCAACATGTGTGTCATGGGTGGGCTTTACTTGTATTTTGTAAGGGGGACCGCCAATGGCGTTATTGTAATTACTTAGTATGCTTTTCCATCATTTTGATGTTTCCTATTGTCACTCCCCCAAAAGCTTAACGTACTCTTTGAGGGGAAGTAGGCAGTCGAGTGAGCTCATAAGCGTGTAAAGGTTAAGCACGAGATCCCCTCGACACTGTACTGTGTGCTTGTGCTTACCACTGATTAATGCAATACAAATAGCCTTTTGCTAATTCGTGTGCCTTCTTGTTGCCTTTGTGTGTGTGTTTGCTTTGTTTCGTAGGCTTACTCGCCCATTTCGAGTGCCGCACGGGGCCCCAACGATTACCCCCGTGACAACCAGGCAGTTCGTCACCAAGTAGCTCTCCACCAGGGGGCTCGCCACCGGACAGTTCGCCACCAAGTAGCTCATCACCAAGGCACGTCACCACCGGGTCAAACAACAAGGTACTTAGCCAAAAAATTTATACATCACAAAAAATGGTACGTGACCAGAAACGGTTACATCAACACGCTACAAAAAGCTAAGTTCTCATCCTACAAAAGCTAAGTTCTCATCTTACCAAAGCTAAGTCCTCACTTTTTAGAAATTGAAGCTATCACTTTATAGTTTACATTTTTTATGAACTCAAAGACTATGCAGGGAGCTAACAGACTAAGTAGCTCTACCAACCTTACTTTCAATTCAGATAATGCCTCATCAGTCCTCTCCGCAAGGTCCCCCCTACAAAGATGAGCTCTTCGTGGCTTCCGCGGGAGTTGACGGCCAACAGACTACATAGGCGCCCTTACCAGTCGAGCCTTCCAAGGCTCCCGTGTGAGCTGGCGACCTAAAGTTAGTAGTGCTGCCCCCGAAGGTCGAACTCCTAGTAGCTTCTTGTAGGAGTGAGTGACAGGCATTACGAAGCTGATGCAGCACAATCATAGCTCGACACCTCACAGGCAAAGCCTACGGGCCACGTTACTACTTAAGACCCGGTCGCCTCTCCGGCACGAGCAAAGTCAAAAAAAGAGTAGACTACGAGTCACTCCCAAAGCCTACGGGCCACATTACTGCTTAAGACCCGGTCGCCTCTCCGGCACGGGCAAAGTCAAAAAAAGAGTAGACTACGAGTCACTCCCAAAGCCTACGGGCCACATTACTGCTTAAGACCCGGTCGCCTCTCCGGCATGAGCAAAGTCCAAAAAAGAGTAGACTACGAGTCACTCCCAAAGCCTACGGGCCACATTACTGCTTAAGACCCAGTCGTCCTCTCCGACACAGGCAAAGTCAAAAAAAGAGTAGACTACGAGTCACTCCCAAAGCCTACGGGCCACATTATTGCTCAAGACCCGGTCGCCTCTCCGACACGGGCAAAGTCAAAAAAGAGTAGACTACGAGTCGCTCCCAAAGCCAACGGGCCACATTATTGCTCAAGACTCGGTCGCCTCTCCGACGCAGGCAAAGTCAAAAAAGAGTAGACTATGAGTCACTCCCAAAGCTTATGGGCCACACTATTGCTAAATATCCAATCGCTTCCTCAGCAGGAGCAAAATCAACAAAAGTGAACTATAAGTTGCCCTAGAGCCTAAGGGCTACACTACTGAACTGGCGGAGACCCCCTCGCCTTAGTGGCAGCTCGCCACATACAAGCAACTTCCGAAGCCTAAGGAATTGGATCAGCACCTACTAGCTCGTCGACTTACGGGCCAAAAGAAATCTACTCCCTTCGCTGAGTTACTCTCAGCTCGGGAGTGGGGGGCAATTGATGAGGGCAGATTTGGCCCTCTAGTGAAATTGCGACACGTGGCACCTCGTGACAACTAGGCAAACACCCAGGCAAACAACTTACCAAGTTGGTGTCCCACCCGGGCACCGGTCTGGCTGGCCTGGCGCGGCCCACGCGGCCTGCGCGCGACCTGGCCGGATCAGCCTAGCACATGATCCGACCTGGCAACCTATAAGACGCCCACCGAGAACCATTAACGGCATACCCCGTGAGTTCGGTAGCTCACCAAGGAGCTCGCCACCAAGGAGCCAGGCAGCTCAGCATAGCTCCCCCGGGCTTCTCACCACTTGTAGGGTAGCTCGGCACAGAAGAGTAGTTTGGCGTATCGCAG
Organism: Nelumbo nucifera; assembly: GCF_055504915.1. Taxonomy (NCBI): domain Eukaryota; kingdom Viridiplantae; phylum Streptophyta; class Magnoliopsida; order Proteales; family Nelumbonaceae; genus Nelumbo; species Nelumbo nucifera. The sequence goes on along the minus strand of NC_142654.1, from coordinate 5,667,495 downwards.
GAAGAGCTCCTGCCTAACAACCTGGCCCAGACACCGACCCGTCAACTGACACAGGCGCCGACCTGGCAACCTGGCCCGAACACCGACCCACCGATTGACACAAGCGCCGACCTGACAACCTAGCCCAGACACCGATCCGTCGACTGACACAGGCGCCGACCTGACAACCTGGCCCAGGCACCGACCTGGCCGCCTGACACAAGTGTCAGCCTGACAACCTCGAGGAGTTCATCACCGTACCCCGGTTCTGACGGGATATGACGAGTCTTACCATTTGAAGGCTTTTCACCCACCTAACCCGCGAGGACACGACTATATAAGGACTCCGACCCCAAAGCCAAAGGGGAGAGAAAAAGGATGGTAACCCCTGCTCTCTAGCTCTCTCATTTCTCTCCAAGCTCTCTGTAATCAGAATGCTAACTTAGGCATCAGAGAGTCCCCGCCGGGAAAATACCCCCGGGTCCTCTGATTCAGTTCTCGCATGTCCCTCAGCTCCCGCCGCCTACAAAGGAGAGGAAATCACCTCACGCGGAGGGTAGTCGGGTTGCGCTGCACCAGGGAGCTCCACCATCCTCTGAGTTGCAGGCCGCCTAGGAGCAAGTCAAGTGACGAGTCCACCAAGCAGTTCGCCACCAGGCAGTTCGCCACCAGGCAATTCGCCACCAGGTAGTTCGCCACCAGGGAGTTCGCCACCAAGCAGTTCGCCACCAAGTAGCTCTCCACCAGGGAGCTCGCCACCGGGCAGTTCGCCACCAAGTAGCTCATCACCAAGGCACGTCACCACCGGGTCTAACAACGAGGTACTTAGCCAAAAAATTTATACATCACAAAAAATGGTACGTGACCAAAAACGATTACATCAGGTTCTTACCACAAAAAAAAAGCATCGAATAGGTCAAAAGTGGATTTAATAGTCCAATTATTAAATGTAAGAGTTGTGGACTTGGTACCGACAGTCTATTCCAAAGGTCCAAGGCAAGGGCAGTGGAAAACCAGAGGCAGAGTGGAGAGAGAATGGGTTTTCCGCTCTCCATAATGGGTCTCCAATGAGTAATGGGTAAAAATCCCTTAAAATGGATATAAAACCCATATTTATGGAATTTGAATGAAGTAAGTTTTAGAACCTTCTTTATCTTTTCCATTTTACCCTTATTCTAGAATATTCTCAACTGACCAGTGCACATCTTTAATTACATTATGAATATTAGATGCTTAGTATTTCAATTAATTGGTCTAAAACAGCCCGATCTAACCCAGGTTCAGCCCAAATCAGCTAAGTCAACATACTTATACAACTCCATCTTCTTACAGTATGCAAGTTTCAAAACCCGAATTTGATAATCTGAAATAATAAGGTCGAATCTCGATTCAGATTTCTTTTTCTTTTTGGTATTTTAGTGATACACACCACTAATATCCCTCCTTCCCCAAAATCGGTGATACACAATCTAGTATCAGATTTCAGGGCTGATGGCAGATGGGTTTCAAAAACCCTATTAGAAAAGAGAATCTTGCTCTTTTCTTTCTTAGGCTTCAAATTTCAAATGGATCAATTTGATCCAAAAATATTCAGATTCAAATTCAATCTTAGCGATTAGCTACTCAAATTTTATTTGGAATCGGATATTAAATAGCATTAATAATCAAAACGAAACTGATCTAACTATTATTAACAACTTTGATATTGTTTAGCATGAACGTAATGAATTGAAAATAACTTGTTTGAAACTCCAACCTACATTCTTTTGTAAAAACGCAGCATTCAAACCAAAAATAGGATTGGGTCATATCAGATCGGACATGGGATATCCGCATTCGGTTCAATTTCAATATAAACGAATCGAATTTGGATCACCTTTAACAGTCAACATTATTTTCTGGGCCGTGGGCCTAATGAACTAGACCTACACAACAACGGTTCAAAAGAGTGCGTACAAATTAAGGAGTGAACATCATCAGAACCCCGCTTTTACGAGATCACATCTGCGCCCCACAAACGCCCTACAGCATATCTCAACCAGGAGAATCTCCTACTGACAATTTATTGAGATGCTTCCAATGCACGCTGAGATGTACATGTGGGGCGTTTGTGAGAGCCCTTTGTGGGGCGCAGATGTGATCTCCGCTTTTATTCCCCCTCCCTTCTGGGTTCTTCCTCCTGTTCTTTGCCCTCTCACTTGGAGCTGTAGTTGCAGAACAAGCAAGCGAGCAAGCGCGGGAGAAAAAGAGAAATGGCTTGCCTGCATGACCACAGCTGCGAAGATCACGATTGTGCAGCTGATTGGTCTCTCTACAAACACATCGACCTCCCTAAGGTCCATTCATATTGAGTTCTTTATTTTCTCTTCTTTAATCTTTTAATTGCGGTAAGCCAGCATATCTAATTGATCTTCGGTTTCTTAGTGTGTTTCTGGGTTACCCAGATCGATATCATGCAATTAACAAATACCCAATACTTCTAAATGAAGACTTTCCTCCTCTAATAATTGCGTTTGATTTTTATTCGTGCTTTCAATGTATAACTGGATGGATATCTCTGAAGTAGTTCGTTTATGGTAAATTAGGCGTTTGTATATGGTGTAAAAAGGAAACGGAAATTTTGTGTGGTTACTCGAGTGATGTCGAATATAGATTTGCTTTGAAGTATCTGCAGTGTTCGTGCCTTCTGATACAAAGTTGTATGAGTTTGTATTGATTATAAGTAGACTTCAGTATAGAATAAGAAATTCATGGAAAGATTGCAATACCAAGTTTGTGATGACGCTAAAGTCACTGTTTAAACATGTTATTACTTAACAGTATCACTTGCTATTGTTCATATTACCAATAGTGGACAGATATATCAAGTTGACTCCAAGTAGCTATGTCGAGGTCATCACGCTTGGAAAGGCTAAATGCCATTTCTATGGTCATCGAGCATCTGCAATATCTGTCATAGTTCATTTATTCTTGCAAGTGATATAGAATAGAGGAACATTTGCCCATCTGCTTGCATTTCATTCTGGAGTAAGCAATATAGTTTTTCCCTCGTTAGTTTTCTTAATTCTTTTTATAGCCTCCTATAATACGCATCCGGCTATTTCCCCTAAGAATGACAAAAATAACTATTTCTTCTTTCTGTTTTCTTTAGGTATCAGCATTAAACGAGGCTGTTCATGGAAGTGTAAAGTCAGTTTTTAAAGCATGGGAGTGTCGTCTGGATTCTTCCGGGGTATTAATCATGCCTGATTGAAGATGCATATCATTTAGCTAGATGTTATTTATAAAGAAGGTTCATGCAAGTATCCCATGATGTTGAGATTTGTCTATAATTGGTTCCATGTGAAGGTGGTCTACTATAGAGCTATTTGCTGGATTGGGGGCTTTCCTGTACATTTTTATACACACATTTATACATTAATAAAGATTTATTTAGTTACTCATAGAAAAAGGATCTTTTATAATGTTGGCATGATTCATAGTTTCTGTAGAAAGATATGGATTTATATTGGTCTGTGTCTGTTCAGCCATTTTTAATGAAAGATGGATTTTCAAAGAATAATCAATTTGTACTGTTTCCAATAAAAAATAATAATAATCAATTTGTTGATTTTGTCTGGTGCTTTTGCATCTTTGGCACCAGTAAGTAGTAGCTATAATGCCTTTTCAGATAGAAGTCTGGCAGTAGATATGATTCTATTTCTGCTTTTATGCTCTCTTCTTTTCTAATTAGTTCCAAGATAACTTTCACTAGTTGGTGCTATGTTTGGCTGTTGATTTATATATTGTATGCCCTTGACTTTGATTCCTTTTTTCTCCACAAAGGGCATCTGTTTATATTCCTTCATGCAGTGCTACTCTTTACACCTTTCGCTGTTAATTGGTCCCATCAAAACTGAAATTAGGTCATTTACTGTCATTAAGAAATGTCTTTGGCATGATTAGTTTTCAAATTAAGTGCTCAATTATTGTAAATTTTTCTTTTAATCCTTCTCATCATGTCAGGGCTATTTGGAAAGCAATGATGGTGATCCTGAGTTACTTGTGTTCATCCCGTAAGTTATTGTTTTTGCTCTGTCAACTGTAATTTAATATTGGGTCATCATGAAAGCTCCAATCTTCTAACTAACTTCTTCAATATTTTTGTCTATTATCCATTTATATGTGCAATTAGGGGCCATTAGTTGGTGTAATGGTAAAATGTAGGCTGGCAAGTGTGAAAACATGGGTTCGAGTCTGAGGGTAATGTGCAGTTGGACTTGCATCAAGCAGGGCCTGGTTAGCAACATATACGACAACTACCTGAATAGGTTGATTCCTCTACTTGATACCGGGCCAGTTTCCATCCTATTGAAAGGAAGCTAACTTCCTTTTCAAAAATCCCTTTAGAAGTGTTGCAATGACCTCCAAGTTCTTTGAATTAATATCAGTCAGAAGATTGCTGATTGGGAAGGGGGTGCATAAGGCATAATTATGATTTTGTTGCTGCCAAAAGTGGAATGTCCCATTATTGGTTCTGAAGGAGAAACTATCATCTGTAGTAAAGTGCTTGACTTTGTAATTGCTTGACATCAGATTTCTCTTGAGGATCTCAATTTCCCATTACCATGTGGTGCTTGGAGAACAGCCTTAGTGTAATGTGGTTCGATTGTTATGCACTGAAAGAAATTTTTTTCAAACTACTCTCATTCTCCCCATTATATATACAACATTTGGAAACATCTTCCCCACATATGTTGTCGGTATCCTATCACTGGAATGATATGTTCCAATTACGTATCAAGTCATATTTGGTATGAAATATGCAAGGGAAGTTTATAAGGTTTGTTCCTTTAATACTTTCCAGGCCAGTGCAACATGGACCTCCCAGACAGAACTACCAATTAGAAAGAGTTTTCCAAACAACCCAATATGCTAAATTCTACAATGTATTCTTCTCATATTTTAGGTCATTCAGCTCGTCTACAGGGACATAATGAATAACAGGCATCATTTTTGGCCATTTTTTATGTATTTTATTGTTTACTTTGATACAAAGCTATTCATAAGTGTAGAGGATTCAATCATTAAAAGTTGCACAGAGATCATATGATTGATGAGATTTATGATTGTATGCTTATTTCTTATGTGAATTGGCCTATTTTGGTCGTAGAATCTAGTTCATCTCGAGAAATTACAGCCTTGTTTAGAGACCATTCTATTGCTGGTTATCTTTTTGTCATTTATTTATTTTCTTTTCTTTTTATTTTCCATTTCGCATATCTGAATATGGAGTTCTAATTTCTAACTTTGACCTCCACTTGTGGCAATGTTCAGTTTTCTTCCTAAACTTTTTTTTTTTTGATAGATTCCTAAACCATTTGTTTCTTATTCACTTTTAGTTGCCGACAAGGGTTGTTGCAATCTATCTTTTATTTATTTGTTACAACTGACTGTGCATAATAGGTTTACTTCAGATGTAAAGATCAAGAGTATTTCAGTTGTAGGTGGTGCAGATGGAACAAGCCCTTCAAAAATGAGAGTGTAAGTTTAACCTTCACAGTAGCATGTCCTCCACCATGATGTATTCTCTTGTCTGCTCTACCGATGTTTCCATGTAACAAGCTAAAGGTGGATCCATCATTACTCCAAAAGATATTGAAAATCAAGCTATTGTAGTTGCATATCTATTAAACATTTCTCTGTTATTCTATCAATTATCCCACCATGTAAGGTCCTAGATACTTTAAGTTGGTATCATGCATCTTGACTTACCTGTCTACGAATGCATGTATTTTATTGGTGTTGGAAAAAAATGCTTCTGATGTAGTGGACTAGTGCTCACTGAATTTGTTGAGCGACCCTAAGTATCCAATGTTTTGCTTGTTGACTTAGTTAAACAGTAAACATTTTCCCCCTTCTAAGGTATGGTGAGAATGCAGTTTTAGTGATTGCACAGTATTACATTTGTTACCCATGCTTCTAATTCATGTATGCTTAATTGGCAGCTGATTTTTGAGTGGCTTTATGTTGATTTGTGACATTGTCTTGTATTTTTCTCTTTTCAAACTTGAAACCCATTATTTATAAATTCATTGGCATCAGCTTGTGTTCTCTTTTCAAACTTGAAACCCAGTATTATAACCTCATTTGTTGTTTTTCTTCGTTCTCTTTGTTCTAGATCTACAATTTTTATGAACCCAACACCAGATGCAATAAAAATGGGACATCTAAAGATGCTAGATAGATGTGGAATCTTTTTCTGCTTAATTTATTAATTTCAATGAACACCTGGATTTCCTATTCCAATTTTATGCTCTATCTATTCTAATGGTACTTTATTCAGAAATGCTAATTCCAACTTGGGTTTTAGGTTCATTAATCGAGATGGGATTGACTTCTCAGATGCTCAGAATATGCAACCTGTGCAGGTAACTGCATCATGTTAAGTTGGAAGGGCTGTTCTTCATTATTCTTATCTTATATGATGTGTTTTTTGGGTCTTAAGGAGTGGGACTTGGTAGAAAATTTACAAGGAGTGCTGGAATACCAGACAAGGTAATTATGCCATTCACCCCATTTTAGCTGAGATATGATGTTGCTTCTCTTTATGAATTGATCATATCTATCCATTTCTGTCCTACCTCAGAAATGATGCTTGTGTTACTCCTGATTGAAATATAGGCATTAAAAGTAAATTCAAAATAGTTGTCCGTACAAAGACCTTGGTCATCAGCTTTAAAGAAATTACCATAGTTTAGAATTATTATATACCTTATTTGGTTCCTACCTAATTCATGAAATAGATCTGGGTATAAGATGAATCAATAAATTGACTTGTGTTCTCAAGGATGCTAAAATATACCAATCGCAAAGCTCTAGGACATATGGCTTCTCCTGCAAAGAAAAGTGGTTAGTAAACATTTCATTACCATTCACCATAAGTTATTGATAGTGCTGATATGTTGAACTACGAATCAGATGGTGTACAATGTGCAGATTTTGCTTTGTTTTCTTGAAGTTGATGACTGCAGAATCCAACAAGCACATGAAATGTCAAGTTAATGCTGTCAATGTGACTTGAACTCAAGACTCCTTTCGAGGTCTTTATGCTGTAGGGCTTGTCAAAGATACTTGAATAAGTTAAATGTTTCATGAAATGGAAGAGAGATGATTACTGGTAGTTTGTACTTAAACATGCTGAACTGCCAGAAAAAATATGCCAACTATTCCTAGGTAAATAATGTCTTGGAAAGGGAGGCCACCTTATGTTTTTCTCTTCGTTTTTTATTAATAACAAGATCATATGAGATTTTATGGAGGTAATACATAAAGAAGGCAATGTAGTATGCCATAGATCTAAAAATAAGAGACTTGTCCTAGGTGGTTCAGCCTATGGTTGAATACCAGGATCAAAACCTTAGACCTTAAACACAAAATGTTGACTTGTCTCATTTGATAGTGTCTCAAGACCAAAACCAGCATAATTTAATGATTTTGATCATCTGGTTTGCAAATTTATTTCTGGAAATTTTATAGGAGTTTTTTTTTTCAATCTAATCAGCATATTGATATTGGTAATCTAATCATCTGGTCTGCAAAACCAGCATGTTGAAGTCTGTTTGGATTTTACATATCCATGCTTAACGGGTACTTGAATACTTGGTTTTTCCTTTTAAAAGAGTTTTATATTGGTGATCTATGGAAAATTAAAGCAAAAAAAAAAAAAAAAACATATGGAAAGTTCAAGTAATGAAATGTGTATATACAGTTGCATATGATCAAAATGGAGTCTTCAACATGCTACTAAGACATTCTTTCTAATTCTTGATGAAACATGGAATTCTCACTTTCTAATGGACCTTTTGTTGTTGGATTCACTTCTTGAAAAATAATGATGAGGATCTCTATTTCATATTTTATATTTACTTCACTATGCTGTTGTCTAATGTTATGTCAAAAGATTTCAACAGATATTCTAGGTTTCAAGGTGTAGCTAGTCTCACTTTGCATTTTCCGGAAAATTTTGGTGCTGAGACAACTCAGATACATTATATTGGCTTACGAGGTGAAGCCACCCAGGTAAATTTAATAGGTGTATACCTTTCGTCAGTATTGTATTTACCATGAAGGAATATTGTTACAATTTTTGTTTTGGTTTCGTACTTTCCTTGAAATACAGTTGAAGAGGGATGTTGTTGCAACAATTGTTTATGAACTCATGCCCAATCCATCTGATCACAAGTAAGTCTTACTTAGCATCTATACAATGTTCTTAATTATCTGGTTTCTCTAGAACTATGCTCTGTGTTTTATGACTTTATCAAACATAAGAATGCACTGCCCATTCTCCTTATGATGTAATAGGAAGATGCCAATTTTACATTATATGTGCTTGTCTGTAATGTGTTTAGTGTTGGATCTCTGCCTATTACTTTTCCCTTCTGCACCGCAAGTGTTCTGTGTAACCTTATTGTGGCACCAGAAGCAGCCTTTTCACAAAGGAGATTAGTGAAACCACAAAGGTCTACAAGATAGAATCTATCTTTGATCCTCATAGAACCCTAAAGGTTAAGACCTCCATTAGCATTGGTCACTTGAATAAACCAAGAACCTGGTCAGGGAATAAACCAGATTTCTTAAATGCAGAGATCTTCTCAAATATAGGTGGGGAAGGTTCTTTCCACATGCAAAAACCTGAGTATAGAATTTAGAAAGCCTTTCTCAATTTTTCATACTTGAATTTTGAGATTGTTTGCTAGATTGATGTGTTCATGCATTATAAATATATCACCCTTCAAGATCTTAATGGATTTCATTATGCTGTAAGATCCTCTTCAGCTTCTAAGTTTTAGTTTATGATGATTATTGAGCTTTTCCAAAGCCTGTGCTTGCTAGATTCATATCATCAGTTGTTATGGACCATGCTTGTGATATTCCCCCTTGTTTATGGAGTTTGTCCATGTCAAGTGAATGCTGCCTTTTAACTCTTTTCTTAATTTATATTGAATGTGTATACGTATTTTCTATTAGTGTGTCACGGTTAATTCTGCCACGTTTATTCCAATTTTTTATTTGTTTCATTGATGCATCGGTGAAACAAACTTCACTGTAGGCATTTATTTTATTAAGAATTTCATAGCCACTGTCTCTGAGGAATTTCTTCTTTTCTTTTTTCTTTTTTGTTTTGGTCCCCTTAAAACTTTTGGTTTCATGAACAGGACACCAGCTGATGCTGGAGGGGGCTTTTCGCATGTGGAATGAAGAACTGTAAGACTTTCATATGCAGGGGGTTTTGGGGGTGCTAATTGTAAATGTTTATTTGGTTTTTGTTTCATTTTACTTCATGATGTTTGATCTGAAGAAATTACTATCCTGATGCTTTTCGGTGGTTTAGCTGTTTCTTGTGTCCTTGTTTGATTATTGGAGTCTATAGTCCATCCATGGCTAGAGGACGTTGGTCATTAATACCTGTTGCTCACAATTTCCGACATTTTTGGTCATTCCTACTGCAAATTTGTTTTAGTTTAGGCGGGCTTAGGGCCAGGGCTGCAGCGGGGTGGACAAATACCATCCTCGCCCTGTCCCCAATCCCCAGAGTTTTGGGTTTTCCCAAAACCCGGTTCGACCCCTGATCAATTGTCAAAAAACCTGCACCAACCAGGGCAGGGTGGAGTGCACATGCCAATGGGGCTATTTGATAACCACGAAAGTGTCTGAACTAAATGATTTATTTCTTTGTTTTAAAAGAAAAAATTATTCACTAAAAGACAACACAAATCATTGAGTTCAGCCACTTCAGCTATTAGTAAGCGGCCCCAACGTTGATTTTGAATCAAGCATTGTTGTAAATCATTATAAGCATGGTTTTGATTGATGAGACTACGGAGAAACTAAATTTAAGTAAAATATGGTGGCTGGTCTTGGGGGTGTATAGGTTTTGGTAGTAAAGACTAAAGAAAGGCAGAGAGGAGTTAGCTAAGAATAATGGCCCAGAGATTCTCTGTGTTAAGTGTTAACTACTTTGCCCGTTTTCATGTATTGGGTCAGTTATTTATAAGAATGGAAACCACTGAAAATGACGAGTTTGCAAAAAATAACGTGTTTTTGGATGAAATGGTGATAATGCATGTGCATTAATACTTAATTCTATGGAACGGTTACGAAAAGAACCTGTAAGTGAAAGCAAGAAATTTTTTTTTGGTTTATAATCGTCAGCATTCGGTAACAGTTCTTTCCATCAAAAAAATTAAAAAAAAAAAAGACAACAGTTCCAATTCTTTTAGACCAAATCTAGTCTAATGAACAACAGGGTGTTTGTTCTATACGGTGCATATTCCGACGATTGTTAGGTTCTGGAACATGCCACACGGCCCACACCCATCAGGCATTCTTTCGGGGTAAAGCATGTTTTGAAATCCAAAATATCACAATTTCTCTTCTCTCAAAATGGTCCACCCCTACAGTAAATTAGATGATTAATATATGTAATGCAATAAATGAGTGAAATATTTCATCTAAAATATTGAATAACAATACATCCACGGTACACTACAGAACACTTTTTATGGAGTTTATGGAGTGTGGTGGTGTAGTTCAGTCATTTTCAATGATACCACAGTTGAGTTTAGGATATCCAAACAGAGACCTCACTACGAAATACTCCCAAGTTAGCTGGTTGGTTAAGAATAAACAGAGGCCAATTGAGGCAAAATTCATTCTATAATCAGTTCATGGTTCCATCTGAGCACCAACCTCAAAAGAAGAAATATACCCGACCGGTAGCAGCATGCCAGCATGGGAATCATACCCAACAAGCCAGCTCTAATTCAGCACTCACTGTACTCTGCTTCCACCCTGTATTAATGAATATTTTAACCCTTTAGGCGATTAAGAATAATTGCACTTTTAGAGAGTTATGTAAGTTGCCACGTGGAAGTCTTTAGTCACTGGGTCGTATTAGATCTCTAATCTCTTAAATAACCCCTCTTAACAAAATTACTTCAATTTGAAGAGAGAGAGAGAGAGAGAGGGGGAGAGAAACCGCTACTAAATTGCTCGGAATCACATAAAACTTAAGATTATAACTAAATGATTAAACAGGCATTTGTAATCAATTGATAGATTAAAGAGAGCAAAAATATAAATGCTGCTGCTACATAATTTACAAGCAAGCCCCATCAAAAATTAAATCAAAGAGGCTGCACTTTTTGGCAGAGTTGAGACCTCTTGATTGGCCACAGGCCCACAACACCAGCAAGAGACAGACAGAGTGGCTCACCCGACTTCACACACGACGTGAAGAAACCTTCTCTGCAACCAACTTGATCTCTTTCATCCGTCCCTCGGCTAACTGACGCAATTGCTCCTCTTGATTAGTTTGAGTTTTGTCAATCTGGGCACCGCCTGCTTCACCACCAGTTTGTGTACGGAACATTACAAAAGTCATGTCATGGTCATAATCATTTGGAACCTCAATCACCCGCTTTCCAGCAGTATCAGATTCTTTCCCCAATATATCAATCTTGATACGTTCAGAAATAAAGGTCATGTAATTCTCCATGTATTGGTCAATGGAACCAAGTCCAAGATAGATGAGAACCTCCCAGCATTGAATAAACTGTTTCTTGTTGATCTTCAAATTCTTTCTAACATCCTCTACTACAGATGCAGATGGATCCAACTGAAGCCTGCAGTTTCCTTCAGAAAATTTCCCTTGCTTTAGATGCAAGACTGCCAAATTAATTGATGGCTGAATTGAGTCAAAAGCAAGCAGGCGAAGCGTGTCAATGCAAGTACGCACGTGTTGAAGATAATCAGATGGCTCTTCTACTGTGACATCATACATCTTTTCAGATACTGCAACATGATTGAGAACCTCCAAAAGGTGACGACCATGACCTTGACCCTGGTATGGTGGCAAAACTAGTATCTGCAATCACATAGATAACATCAGCATTTTTGCATTTTCTTTCTTTTTTTAAACTTTTTGTGGGGTAGGGTGGAGGGGAGGTTTACTTCACACAATGTTAAATTATTGATCGTTGCTTAGTAAATTCATTGAGCTCATGGTTTAACGTATCTTATGAAATGCATATTTCATTTGCAGCACCTCCACCCACTCGCCCAGAAAACATTATATTCAAAAGGCAGGCAAAAAAAAGTGCACTCAAACAGGACGTCATAACGCATCAAAATTTGGCACTTGATCCATTTAGGGCATTAAGCCATACTTCAACTTAGCAATAATTAACAAACCTGGCTAATTCGCAAGCGTGAATCATCAGGATATTTATAGAAGCGGTAAACAGCTGCAAAGCCAATCAACTTAAAATTAATATCCCCCTGTTGATCTGTTCTCTGAACCACAAGATAGATCTCCCATTTTGGATCAGTGATATCAATAGGACTGCTACCTGAAAGAAAACCTCTGTTGTAAGATGGCATTACACCTCATAAGTCATAACCCCATATTGACATGAACAAAATACAGGAATAAAGTGTTGTAAGAATCTAAGCATTAAAAGGAACTACCATCAACAAGAAGAAGTGCAAGTGGCACCAACCGACTGTAAAGTTGCCCAACAGGCATACTGTTTACAGGCATGCAAATGACCTGATACCGTGCAAGGAGAAAGTTTCATGAGCAGTTATCAAAATCAAGAACATATAAACTAAATATCTTTCGAGGCAAAATACATTCAATATAATGATGTGGTATAAGTCAATAACCAATAAAAAGTCAAGGCTCTCCAGATAGAGACAATACCAGCTCCTGTTCTTCATTGACACCATATTGAACATATACAATCAGGGTACTAGCATAGCAAATTCTCAGCTCCTTTCTAAAATGGCTTAAAAGCATTCGATGGTATATTGATTGTAATAGGAAGATTGGACAGAAATCATTTTCACAGGCAGGTTATAACTTTGCAACCACAACCTTTAAACTGAGAATAAAATACCATGCTAGACTATAATTTTGAGCTGGCATTTATTCTAATATCCTGTAATTCAAGGACACAAATATGAAAAACACCTCCACACTTGAAGCTTCTGATTCCAGACAACCATTAGTTTCACCATTATGTCCCTTGGGGGCTTTATAATGTATGACCTCTCCATTTGAAATGATGGTTCTGAGAATAGCACATAGAAAAGAAAGGATTAAACTAATGCAGATACATATTCAAACACATACAAGAAAATATGAGGTTGTATTTTAGAAACATATGGTTTAAGCACCAATAATTTAACAATGGATATGGCATTAAAAAGAACGGACTAGCAAAACAAGATTCATGTAGCCAACCCCATATAGTTGGGATAAAGCTTGGATGATGATGGTGGTGGTAATTTTAGAAACATAAAGCATGTGTTTGTTCCATGGGTGTTTCGTGATAGGCGTTTATCAAAATGCCACCATGTCTTCGCCAAATCAGCATTTAGCCCATCATGGTGATCTGCATGCATAGATATTCACAAAAGCTGGCCTTGATTTATGTGCACACCTACCATTGGGAGAAGCTTCATTTTAACGCTTCCCCCAACGGTTAGGCATTTATTCACTGTTCTGCTGATGTGGCACCTAGTGGCACTTGTCATAAACGGTTGACATTATTACTTTTCTCGGTTTTGAAGACAAATCAAGTACAAATATTTAGTTAATAAATGGAAGCTCTACCAAACACATACAAAGTGGTAAAGATATTACTGGGACAGGATGCCACCTGATATAATGACTCTCAGCAGTGAAAGTATCGAGGAAATCATCCTTTTTCTCAACCAGAGATTCACCAAATATATTCTGTACAAATTACTTAAAATTCAGAATATAAGTAGAGGTAAAAGAAAAGGATCATTTGAGACAAGTGATTAAAAGATACCTGCAGTGCAGGCTTCAGATCTGTGATCCCTCTCCCTCCCTTGCAATAGGTCAAAACCAATTAATAGAGTGTAGCAATAAGATATGGAGCAAAAACTCCATGATGTACTTAACTTTTTTAGAGAAATGGAAAATTGACCACATAATGCAAACCGAAGGCAGTAATATGGTCAACTTTGAAAAAGAACAATAAGTTCAAAAACTTTAGCAAGCAAATGAAGTGAGTAAGAATATATCATCCTAGTTGGCCATGGTACCAGTGCTCTACGAAAAGGGGTTTTGGAAAAATTCTAGTTGCAATTGGATGACCAAGTACAAGACTTCAAAAGTTAGGGTACTGATAGAATAAAATCCAGAACCATAGATGCAAAAGTCAATACTTACCTCAGATGTGCTCTGAAATGTAATATCAGCATACGCATGTAATGAAATGGTACTTAACCAGATGATGATCTGCACAAAAAGAATGAACATAAAAAACATTATACAAGGACAGAGAATTGGATTCTAAAATATTTTCTGGAGAGTTAATCTTCTTTCTTTTACTTCTCATAATGTAGTAATCTAAGTAAGCTGAGATACATCTTGCTTTTAATTAACCAATTCAGGTCGAAAGAACTATATATTATCTCCCAAGTTATTGTGGTTCAATATTTGTGTCATTCATATACCATGTGGCAGTATTCCTTTACATTAAGCAAACTATGTGAGTAACATCAGACGAATATTTAGAAGATTTAGAAATCTCCCATTTTGGGGCACACCACCCTTACCCCCAAGGCCCCAATGTTGGAACTTTGGATCTATGACATATGCAAAGTTGTTTCCTTCAAAACTTATAAAATGCTAGCCACATCTGACAGAGCATTCGATACATACAAATGTCCCCCTTTGTTTTCAGTAGCTTGCAAATACTGCACATAAATGCAGTTTTGTGTTTTTGAGGATCTCCATGTTCGAATACAGAACATGATTGAATAAGAGGCTCGGTATGGGGCTGATGTGGATTACATGATTGAATATTTGGCCTGTCCAGTGTGTTCCTATCTGATGGATGGTCTGGATCATCCAGAGGATCCCTCAACATGATAGAAGTTGGTTTCAATGTGTAGGAAAGTTCCCTAGTTGACCCAATTAGGAAACATTTTTCCACACACACATACATATTTATATCCTTCCTTGTGCATGGTGTTTTATACATGTAATAACATTAAAAAAACTCATAACTTTCGATTTGACATATAATATCACTTGCAGAGATGAATCACAGAAACTTCATGAATCATTCTTGGACTCCTTGATTGAAAAATCCACCACGTTATTATTCACATCCCTCTTTGCAGGGAAGTTAAAATGCCATCTCTATGATGGCTATTCTGATACTCCCTCCCCCAACACCAACCAAGTGAACCAGGCAGCTCAGATTGAATTGGATTGGCAAAACCCAACCCAGCAGCGTAGTATTGGTTTTATGGATTTCTTCTGCCCTGGGCTAGAAGCTTGGCTTGACCCCAGCTCATGTTGGGCTTGGGTTGAGGCTCCACACTGAGCCCCACCTGACCAGTTGGCAGCCCTAACCCCCATTACAAACTACTGGTTTCTTTTGTCTAGAATACTATAATTAGTGTCATTGATTTTTATCAGGTCTCCTGTCTCCATAAGCTATTTCTCTTATTCCCAAGTGTACATTAATATTCAACTAATTCAAGCTTGATATGGAAGGCAAAACTACAGAGTAACTAAGCTAGGGCTGTAGTGATATGCAGATCGCATCAACGAGTAGGTTGCAGAAAAGACAAGTGGACAAGTAAAGACCCAAAAACCTTTATAGATTGACACAAAAGAAATAATGTTAAAAAAAATCGCATTGAGGTAGACTATTAACAGAATAATTATTGAAGGTAAGCATCTAGCAAGATGTAAACACATCACATGCCAATGCCATGTAACAAGAGGGACATCCGACATTTATTGGGTGATAAGTGATTAGAAAAGTTCATTTTAAAAATAATTCAGGAATAAAGATAAAACAGTAACAATATTCTAAAGATGGATGGGAAGAGGAATGACTAAGATGCAGATAATGGATGTGCATTCCAATGCAGTTGGAGGGAATCACGGTAAATCACTACATTTATGAAATGGAACTAGAGAAACTAGTTTGGCAGGGGAGGAGCAGTTGAATGAGCTATATCAAATTCGACGTGAATTACCTTTAAATCTTTATAGCCATATATTTTCCCATCTTCACCGAAAAACTGATTCAGGTCAATGGGTTCAATTAGAAAGCCGGACGCAGCATCAACTTCATCTTTGCTGTTAACTACAATGTGCACAAGGAAATAAAATGCAAGTTAATAGACGCAAAATAATACGCTGCTCCCAAATGAAATATCCAGTTGGTCTTAAAATTTTATAATATGCGCATCACAGCAAACGTTTTTTTTTTTTTCGGGAGGCGGGTGACGAGGGAAGGAGGCTGGTCTCCTCTTGGTACCTGATCACCAATTTCTTCCCCAAAATGCAGTTGTGTTGTGGTACGAAAAACAGGATTAAAAAGATCGATCATACATGAATTACTATCAGCATAGATACCATTTACTAAATATTAAAAGAACTTGGTGATTAACGAAATCATACCTAGGTAAATTTTAATACACTCATTGGCCTCGATTCCAACATCTGTAAGGGAACCATGTAAACAATAAAATCAAGAGGAAGTGCCTAAGTTACTCCGAAAAAAAAACTAAGAAATTCCAGGTTTCTTGACTAATCACGGTTAACTCACCAACGACATTAAACCCGACTCGCCTTCGCTTTTTAGCATCTGATATTGGATCAGCTGCTGCTTGCTTCAGCCCCATTTCTCGCTTAATAGCTTCTTAGGGTTTTTGTCTCACTGAGCGGGAAAAAAAAAAGGAAGCGGGAATTTAGTGTGCATACAGCATACGAACAAAAGAGGGAAGACACTTGATACTTTATATATGCCGGGAGAATGAGTGCGTGCGTCCGAGTCACCCGATGTTGCGACTCGGTTCATAATAATAAACCTAAAACGTCCGAGTGAGTCGCGACTCGACAACGCCTGAGGCTGTGTTTGGTTGCAATGCAAATTTTATTTGCACTGATGCAAAACTGTGGCAGTGCAAATGATTTGAGTGTAAATTCTGAATTATTTTTGTTTTAAATTTTAGCTTATTTTGTTTGATTGAAGTAAATTAAGGCATGAAGCATAATAAAGTAAAGCCTAAAACAAAATTAAATGAGAATTTTCTTTTTTTCACTTGCACTCCCATGGCATTTATACTAGTGCAAATAAAATTGCACTGCAACCAAATATAGTTTGGACATGGGAGGAGTTCCACTTCGGTCAGCAAGCTTATTCTCACACCATTGGAATAACCTCTTGCAACCTTGAATTTATAATATTTCTACATGAAATAAGGCACATAAGTACAAAAATATTCCCCAATACAAGGTTGTAAAGATTGTTCGAACAGGCATTGCATTGACTAAAGTCGAACTCACATGAGAGCGCATTGAGTCGGATGGAACGTAAAGTGGAACCAGGATCCCCCGCCACTCTATCATGTTGGAAGAATTAGGACTATTGAATGAGTTCCACCAAAACAGCATATGTGCCAAAACTTATGACAACTAGATGGATACTAATTCGAGAATTTATTTTTGTATTTTATACATTTTTTAATCTCTTTGACTAATTAATTCCTACCTTTTCTTTCCTTTCCCTACCTCTTCCTTCAAACCAAACATAGCCATAAGATAGATTAAAATATCGTCATAATAGAACCATCATTTCATTGAAGGGGATTCTAGCATAAGTAATCAAGGTCTTCAACGGGAGGAGAGAAGATCCTCCATGGAACATTAAAGGTAAATCTCTTAAACTATCCCTTACTATTCATGGAATTGACAAAACTGTACATTTACTATTTAGATATTGTCTTGTGCTATCCTTAAGTTTTATTACAATTGTCTAACACTTCCATTGCCATTAAATTTTCATCACACTCCATTCACATGTGACATCATATGAGTATTAATTATTTTAAAATTCATAAAATACCCTTATTGTTCACCACCCTTATCCCCTTCCTCTCGACCCGGCACACCCTTTCTCATCCGACCTCTCTCTCTTCCCTATGGTTCGTGGGAGAAGGGCTTCTATGAAGGACCAACATACCAAAGTTGAAGGTTGAGGGTGTAGGATCCGGATGCCTGCAACCTGCATGACAGAATCTTTCAGCTCACAAGAGAACTTGATCACAAGTCAAACGGTGAGACCGTTCGGTGCCTCCTCGAACACAAGAGAACTTGAAATTTTAATGAATAATGATAAATAAATTCGATTTCATTTTTTGTTCTCTTATTATTTAACGCCGTGACAATTGTAAAAAAACTTAAGGGTAAAACAATATAATATCTAAACAGTAAAGATACAATTTATCAATTTCATAAACTCTAGGGATTTACCCAACCTTAAAACTATCATTGATGAATGATATGAAGTATGTGGGAGTTTTGATCTGACAGTCACGTGCCTGCATGTGTTGGGAGAGACCACTACGCTGCAAACTGAACTGCTGATAGCCTGATATTGGGTTCTTGAAGAATATTTCAACCGCTGTGTTTAAGTGTAATAAGCTAGCTTATCTCTGTTTCTGTGATGTGTGGGTCGTTTCACCCCTCGTGGTTTGTAACTTTGTTATTTGTAATTTTCCGATCTACCCAAAAAAAAAAGGTAATTAATCTCGATCGCTACGAAATAATAAACATTTTATTAAAGACAAATGAAGAAATTGGATCAAGCTGAGCCCATCTCATCAAATCCAACTCAATCAAAGTCATCAAATTAGGTTCAGCAACTCGGTTTGGCTGGAGGTTGACCTCAAGCCAGCCCCCACATGCCACATACACCTCTAACTGAAAGCCCCTTTATTTCTTTCTTTTTATCTTCCTTTTTCTTTTTCTCTTCTTTTTGCAGAGATTGAAAATTTTTGTATTTGTTCAGTGAATTAAATCTGCGCTCTTAACTTGATTACTTAGACCTGTTGATAGGTTGGGCTCGGGCCGAGTTTTGGCCAAATTTTGAATGAATTCAGCCCAAAGCAATGTAAAATGTCCATGGACCAAGCTTCGGGCCCGGCCCATAAACAGGTCTGTTGACCATCATAACACCATTCCTACATTAACTATAGAGACATTCAAAACTAGGAGAGACATCTCATGGGCACAATTTCTATATTTAGGCAGTCTGAAATTAAAAAGAAATTGTGGGTTAACTATTTTCAGACCAAATAGCAACCATTGGTTTGTCACATTTAAGCGTTCCCGCCTCATCTTCAGTCAAAAGACTTTATTAACTTAAAGCTTACTGTATTAGTCTCCCTTGTAGTAACTTAGTTTGGGCCACTTAGTGGCTCTCAACATCGCCATCAACTTTAAAGACTACCATATCAACTTGGAAGTAGGGGTGTAAATGGATCGAATTCAAATCCAATTGGATAAATTGGTATTTGAATTCGTTTTGGTATCGGTCGAATATTTAAAATTAGTAACTGAATTTTGAATTCAAGTGAATAATCGAATATTTGACCAATTTGAATTCAATTGTTTAGATTTGGCAAAAAAACATAAAATTATAATTCGAATAAAAATAAAGAATTTGGGGATAAATGAAAGATGAGCACATTGAACCAAAATCTCCTTGTTCCAAACCCCAAAAACAAGCAAGGCTATCTGTTTCTATTTGTGAATTAAAATACAAAAAATATTACTTGGAATCAAAATATAGTAGCTAGAATTTTGACAAACCTAAACCTGAACCTAAATCCGGCAACCATTCCCACTGTAAAGAATACGCAAAAGAATAAATCAAAAAGCTCCAAACACTAGAAAATTTATAGAAGAGAAATCAAAAAGAACAAGTCAGAATCTAACCTTAGTTGATTCGCCATGCTGTTAATGCTTCTCGTCGTCCATAACAAGTCGTTGACAACAATCGCATCATAGACAAAAACGATCCAACGTGGGCATCGATCTTTGCTGGAGAGCTGCTAATAATGCTGAGCTTTTGTGAAGAACGTTGCAATAACAGAGGTTTCTCCAACTTGTTCATTCTTCATTTTGCTTGTGCAAAGTATTAGCACCAAACTTTGTAAACAAATGTTGCAGTGGGATGATTTCTCTGACTTTGGTTGCCATTTTGCCTCTTCAAATAACACACAAGAAGTACATAAGAGTTGAATTTTCGAATGAGAAATGAGATCTCTTGGAGACTTTGCTGATATTTTGGGGGAAGGGAATTTGTTGGAGGATGTGCCAGATTTTCGAATAGGAAAGAAGATTTGTTGGGAGGTGTATAGGGTAAATGGTTTTACCATTATACCCTCAAACTATTAAAGAAACATAGATACAATGGGGTTATGTATGTAAACTTAAATATATGTAATTACAATCGGTTGGGATATATATCAGGTCGAATCAAGTCATATTTGAATTTGATCCGATTAAATAATTGGTATGAAAATTAAATTCGAATTCAACCATTTATTTGATTTGAATATTCAAATTTGATTCATTTTAAGTCGGATTTGAATTCAAAATTGAATTTCTAGATACAGTTTACATGCCTATTTGGAAGGAGACTCAAAGCTTTTCAATGATTCCTTGAGGAAGGCTGTTTAATCACCTTGGAGATTGAAGAATATCATTGAGAAATGCAATTGTGTAATCGTGTTTACTCTTATTTGAAATCAGTTATCAACTTATCACCTTTGATCATGTGTCTTATGAAGCTAATCAAGTTGCTGATTGGCTAGCTCATAATTACTCTTTCTAGAGATCGAGTATAGATTTTATTTCGTGGTCTCTTGATTTTATCTGTTTTTGTGATGTATGGGGACATGCTATCCCCTCCCCATTGTGTAGCCCCTTCCGATTAAAAAAAAAAAAAAAGACTATTATTGTCATCACTCATGGGCATAGTGCTATTGACCCCTTAACTGTGATTGTCTCCTTTGTATCCTTTTATTATTATTATTATTATTATTATTATTATTTTCAATAGTTTTTTTTCTCTTACCAATCTTCATCATTTAAGTTAATCCCTAGGGCTCAGTTTGGAAGGAGTACAAATACAAATTTGTAAAGTGTAAAACCTTGTATTTTGTATTATTTTGTATGCATTTACACTCTAAAAATTTGCATTTATAGTCCTTCCAAACTGAGCCTGAGGTGGTTGTTTTGGTTGCAATACAAATTTTATTTGCAATGATGTATGCATGGGAATAGAACTTTTGCTTTATGTTTGACTTTGTATTATTTGTTTGTGCAAAGTAAAATGAAGTGGCGTCCATTTTAAATGAAATAAAATAGAGGTAGAAAGAGAGTTATTTGTTTAGGATGATGTCAAAATTTGCATTAGTTTTTGAGCTATAAAATTTGTACTAACAAAAAATGCAAAAGAGGCAAGTACAAATTTTACATCGGATAGGAATGCAAATTTTGCACAGTCAAGATTTGCACTGCAACCAAAAACAGCATAATAAGTTATATAAATAGTTACTCAGGATATAATGGTAGAAAGTAATGCAACATATGCTCCAAGGATTCCTTTAGGTTATGTTTGGTTTGAAGGAGAAAGGAAGGGAAAGGTAGAGAAACATATACAGGTTTTGTAATTGTTTCCCTACCTTTTCCTTCCTTTCCCTACTTTTTCCTTCAAACCAAACAACTATTAGGTTTTGTATCGTAAGAGAAAAAAGAAACCTGAGGATTTATATAAACATATTAAGCTGAAATATGTACTTAAGAAGGCCTAAGGATGAGGTAAATGAAATCTAACAATATTTTTTGCCATTTTTTCATAGAAATTATAAGAATGCCACTCTCTCTCCTACAAATTCTCTCTTTTTTTTACAAATTACAATAATGCTCTCTCTCTCATTATAAATTACAAGAATGCCACTCTCTCTCCAATTAAGGGAGATTTCAGTTCGGCATCTCGACTGCTAGGGGACCTGCAATCAAAGGTAGTTCAGTTCGAACCGAGCCGATCTTGAACTTCTAAGCTCAAGCTCAAGTCTCTAATTTGAATCAAGCTCGAGCTAGATGACACCTCGACTACTGAGAGAGACCTCAGCTCGGCACCTTGATTGCTTGAGATACCTGCAATCAAAGGTAGTCGAATTCGAACTTCCGAGCTTTTGACTCAAACCGAGCTCAAGTCTCTAATTCGAATCGAACTTGAGCCTGATAGTTATGAGTAAGGCCCTGCAAATGCAGGGCCCCCTCCGCTAGTAAGTTGTTAAGAAATTTCTGTCACCTTTTTTTTTTTTTGTGTGTGTCTTTGTCCAACCAACCACAGATTTAGGAAGACAATAGCTTAATTTACGAGGGATGAAAGACGGGGCTTGGTGCTCTCCCGAATAAATTGGAACGTAATGCAGTAACTACACATTGCAAAGAAAAAACAAAAGATGCACGAACTACCAATGTCCGTAAATTTGTAAAAGTAATCAAGCTCAATGGTAATAAGCGTACATTTAAACCCTTTAATAACCATACAAAAAAAAAATCCATAGCTTATTATAGATTATTAATAATAAAATATAGTGGAATGTATTTTCATTAGGGATACATGCCCAGTTTATCAGCATTTCAATAATGGGATGGGATGTGCCCAAATCAGTCTCATGAATAATTGCTGAAAATTGTTTTCTAATTACTAATAAAAGTTTAACGTTTAGTTTTGGTTTCTCCATTCAACAATAGATGAAAACTCAGCCTCCTTTCACATCTAAAACGCTTAGCTCAACTGCAAAGGAGATGGAATTTGAGGAAGCCTGGAGTCAATTAGGGTTATTTATGCTCAATCAACCTATAATGGATGATAATTGCATCACCACTATCGTGTGTTGTCTGGTCCATAATTTTCAAGGCAACTCTGATCCATAATTTTCAAACCACCAAGGCAAAACTAGGCGATAGGAGAATGCCTTGTCGCCCAGCTGTAGGCATCACCTTGGTGATGAGTTTTTTAAAATTAAAAGTATAGATCCTAGGATAGTTTCCTTCGGTTTCATAGTAATAACTAATAAGCAGTAATCTTTAATTAATAATTCCCCCCATCCTAATGAAATAAGTATAAACTCTATATCAAAAGATAAAAAAATCAACATATTTATGAAAAGAAAAAATGAGGAAAGAAAAATATACAAAACCATAAGGGTTGACCCTTGTTTTGGCCCTAAGAAGAAGAAGTCCTATTGATTTGTTTGATTGTTATTACATGTCAATTGGATAAAAATCTTCAAATTATTTCTTACGTTCAAGACTATCTCACTGACTTGTGTGTTTATTGAATCCAAACAAATAACAAAATAATAAAAATAAACTAATACAAGAATAACAATATTAATACTATAAACACCTAGCAAAAAAATATTAATAATTTAGTCTAGTAATATCTATTGTACTATTATTAATAACATAAAATACAAACATAAAAATATGTGGTGTCTTACATATATATATGTAGGCGTTTGGGTGAGGCGACCCTCCAAGGACGCCTAATCACCTAAGTGCCTTGACAACTATGCTCTGATCCCTGTGTTCTCCTTCCACTACCAGAAGACACATATTTCCCAAACAGTAGTAGTCATCAAAACAAAGATCAACGGCTCAAGATGGCAGTGACTATCAAATTTGTGAAAAGACAGTTTCAATCACAAATAAATAGATAGACAAGTTTGCCTATTTCTTCACAGAAAGGGGGAGAAGAAATTTTCCAAGATCTGTAACAATGGTTCAAGTTTGCCTTGTGGCCCTCTTTCGCCAATGAAATCAGCTATTGTATAGATTAACCATCAAGTGAATCTAACACAAATAGACTTAAGACATGCACAACACTTTTGAGGTCACGCATAGTTTCAAGAGCCAATAGATTATAACCTCATTCCTGTCAAATTCTGTTCGCATGACAATACTGCACACCCACTACTAAGAATTTAATTGTCTCATAAAGTCATAAGCGTAGATTAATTGATCTTCAGTCAGAGTAGAGAATATATGATCATCATAATGGCCCAAGACTCTCTATACCTGAGTCGGTGCTGAATCTTACTTAAAACATTCCGCAATACTTATGATCATATCCTCCATCAATGTGTTCTAAAATCATTTCTGTCGCAGTATTGTGTTGTATAGTTGCTAAACTTGGGTAACCTTCATAACAAATAACAAATTAATCTCAAGCAGAAGTCATTTTACCTTGTTTTGATGGATAAATAAGCATTAGTCTTACTAAAAAAAAAAAAAAAAAAACCTCTACAGTCCATAGAAATAGACAATAATAACCAGTTCAGATGATCCTCCTCCCATACATATCCGTACTAAACTGTGCAATACTATATGCAACACTATTATATTTCCTAGGTACATACAAAAAAGGCAATGAAATTCTACAAGGGACTTAATACTGTCAAAGTGTCAATAACAGCAAAACAAGGCCAAGGCACAGAACCTGATCTTTCTAAAAAAAATTGATAGTTAGAAGGGAATCCAATTCCACAATCACTGACAACCATCCTCTTCTTTTTACCTTATCATCTGTTAAAGCTACTCAGGTTTCCTGGGGAGTGCCCTGTCTTCAACTTCAACTCCCCTCCAAAAAAAAATAGAAAAAAAGAAAAAGACAGAAAAGAAAAGAAAAACTTGTATGGTAATTTAGGCTACAGATTGGTCTGCAGAACAAGAAACCTAAAGTTGATGTTATTCATCAAATAAACCATATCAATTCTGCTAAAATAAAGAGATAATAAAGCTGTGTTCACTAGGGGCCTACTAGTATAAAAGAACCTAGTTTTTTAAAGACTTTTTTTTTTTTTTTATAAATCTAGTGTTTTAAAGACTTCAACCACACCTTTGGGGTTCAAAAGAAAAGAGGGAGGGATTAGGGAGGTGTTATGTTACCTACCCAAAAACATTTAATTGTGCATTCAAATTGTCACATCAAGTATGATACCCAGATAACTTTACAAGAATAACATACTTGTGAATACAAATAAGATACAACATTGTATACTGCATGGACACTTCTAGATATACTCTATACCTTCTAATACTTACAATTACGTAAACTAGTATGTTTTGACAAATCATAATATTAGAAAAAAAAAAAAATCTACACATATTAGAAACATGATTAAATTTGGAAAGGCAGTCTTGAGAAATGTCACTCAGCTTCAAAGCTAGATAAAAGGCATGATATAAATTTATTATACCAGATACCCATACCAAATCTGGGTCAATGTTGATATATTCAGATTTAAGTGTAATAGAAAATTCAATCTATTAAATTGAGCAAAGCACAGCTAAAAGGCATGTAAGAGCTCTACTCCATTTTAATTCCATTATGTTGTTGGACTCAAGTTCATTCAGGATATTTAATGGTAAGCAACAAAGGTTCAAGCTGAATCGTGCAAATAATAATGTATTCAACTCAGCACTCAGCAGACCTTGTGGAATCATTTACAAAAACAAATGATTCATATCTCCATCAAGTACCCTCACCTAAAGTCAAAACTTAAAGGGAGTTAAAAAATCACAATCAAAAGAATGGAAGATGCTCACAATGAGTTAACATATGCTGCAACCACAGTTCAACCACTTAATTGCACACCCCAATAAAACACAGACACAATACCCTTTTGATTTAAATTCAAACTGCCAAAGTAATCTGCTTTTTGTTTGATCACTGGTGTGTCCATGTTTCATTGGAGGGTTGCAACTTGCAAGATAGTCTGAAGAGGTGCTTATAGAAGATATGATCCTGATCACAGTGCCTTCTAACACTGTGCATCAATGATTTTAGAGTCCTGCTCTCCTCTAGTTTACTTGTAGCCAAGAAGCCCTTGTTCCCTCCTTGTTTTCTCTCTCTATAGCATCCAACTTTCCCAGTTCGCATGTGGTCATAACTCGTGTCACTGAAGCAGGACAAAAACAAATTGTTTCAACATTGAACAGTGCTTATAGAATTATGGGAGAATGACGGTTCAGCCCAGGGTCAGAATTTGTAGGCTCAAAGTACTGTTGGGGTAGGTGCCAGCTCGGAATTGATGCCAATTCACGGGAGGGCGTTGGTGCATAGAGTGTGGGTTGTTGACATTTTGAATGTTTATAGCTCTGCAGTGGAAATCAGAAATCTGCATTGGGCCTGTCGGTATTTTTTCGTAGAATTACAGGGTTCTGACTAGGAATTGAATTCAGCAGCAGATGGCACCCAAAAAAAGGATTTGTACATAGTTGAACTTGTGGTATAATGTATCTCTTAATTCTTGAAGACCTCTCTTTGGGATTGGAGAACCTCTGAAACGAGCCCCAAAATTCTTAAGGATGTCAGAAAGGAGGTATCAGAAGGATGCATGTGATGGTGAGCTGGGAGGTTATGAAATATGAGAGGACCAGTTATTGCAAATTTTTCTTTTTTATTTTTCCTTATGAAATGTAGTTATCCTAATGCCAGTTCAATTCAGGACTCCCAACAATACCTCCCTGCCACAGACCTTAACTTTTTCAAAACAGACTAAGAGTAGCGAATATAGAGAACCAGCTAGCAGCGGCATCATACCAACATGGACAAAAAACAATGAAGAATGACTCAACCAAATTAGTACATTACTATGATCCTGATCCTGATTGACAGACATTTGAGTCTACAACCGTCTCGTTCAGAAGCGAGTGAGAATGAAGAAATCGGAGAAAACAAAAGAAAAAAAAAAAGCATGTTCTTACATGGTTGAAAGCACATTAAATAATAATAAAGTCATCAAAGATAGGCACTTACTCATGGACTAAACAATACCCATATTCCCAAACTTAATCATAGGCAAATATCAGAAGAAAGTATCAAGTAAAACATTCATTGCATGAAGCCAAGAAAATGGAATGTAAACATGCATCCAGAGCATATAAAGAGTGTAGCCATCTCTATAGTTTATACACCAGATACCGTAACCTATTTGAAAACCGGAAGTTTAATACAGTCAATTTACATATACGTTCTTCCAATGGAAGCTGGATGTTTATATTACATAAATCTTCAGCATAATATCACTTACCCAGATGGCACAATTCTCTTATCCTCTGGCCTTGAGCTCGGCAAGGCGCCTTGACAGATCGTCCTCGTCCACCTTCTCCGATGCCTTGGTCGGAAGAGGGTGAGCCGCCGGCTGAGGAAGCCCAACCGAAACCTCCAAGCCATAATCGTCCGCCACCTGCTGCATCAAGCTATTGACCTCCCCCTCCGGAGTTGATAGAGACGTGCTTCCAGCCATGGAACTCTCCATAAATTCTGCCTGAACCTCCATGTTGACAAACTGCTTTTCGAACTGATCCATCGTCTCCGACATCTTCTGCAAATTCCCAGTCGCGAGAGACGAATCGAGGGCTTTCACGATCGATGACATCGACTTGCTGATAGTAGTCATCTTTGCTTGTGTGTCAAGCCGAGCAACGACGGCATCGAGGCGAGACGCTAGCCGGAGGTAATTCATCTGTTCGTTACGCTTGCGGATCGCATTTTCGGCGTAGATTCGAGCCCCGTCCATGTTTCCCTTCTCGATCGCCTTCTTGACTTTGAGCTTCTCGGTCTTCTCGTCCTTCTCGCACTTGCGGGCTTGGCGTTGCAGACTCTTGGATGTGAATTTAAGCTCCATGATCTGGTTCATAAGCTTCTCTGTGTTTCCCATGGCGACTGATTGCCCCTGCAACTGCTAGGAATTCTTTATTCTTCGCTATTAGACTCTGGCGATGAACCGAATCCTTGTATTCCTTCCTCCGGTGGAAGATTTTCTCCCCGGGAACGCGTTAAGGCTTTTCTACTTTTTGTGCAAATTGCGTGTTTAGTGCTTTCTAAGAATTTTCTTCCTTCTAGCTTTCTCAATTCTGAGTTTCTGACCATATATACGGTTACGGTATACGTACATATTCAATGTATGTGCATAGATAATACGCGTAGGCAATTTCCAACTCAGCCCAATATGAGTTATTATCTGGGCAGCTGGCCTGCCCTGTATAAAAGCGTGGCTGCCTGTTTTCAAGTTGGATTTGCTCAACCTGAATCTGATCAATGGCTCAATGCAGGCTGAACCTTCCAATAAGAGAAATTTTATAAAGCAGTTATAAGATTATTTATGTTGTCTAGATCAAAGTGTTTCATGAGCATGAGGGTCCGTTTGGTTCGTGAGATTAGCGGGTTTGTAATCAGAATTGGAGTGACCATTTCGATTACAACTGTTTAGTTGGGTGGAATCAGAATTTCATTTCCATTCCTGGTGGAATAGCATTTCCCATGTGAGGGAATGGACATTGGGAATTAAATCCCATTTTAGCTCATTCTAATTCCTATCTAAACCAAATAAACTATGGGAATAGACCATTTCGATGTCAAGAGATTTTGGTTTCAATTCTGATTGTAAGTCAAACTGACCCATAGTGCAATAGAAATGCATGTGTTTACATAAAAGGTAAAATTATGTAATGAGCCCAGTATGGTGAGAACAATAAATCCAACCACACATTTTGGGAATTTCTCCTATAGACTGTGGGAATAGACCATTCTGATTCTGAGGGATTTTGGTTTCAATTCTGATTATAAACCAAACTAACCCAGTGCAATAGAAATGCATATGTTTGGATAAAAGGTAAAATTATGTTATGAGCCCACTTCATTTTTAACACTGCCCATGAAAATGCTATTCCCCTAGGTTGTATTTGGTTTGAAAGAAAAGGTAGGCAAATGTATGGAAACCCATAAAAAGTTTGTACAGGTTTCCATACATTTCCCTTTCGTTCCCTACCTTTTTTCCTTCAAACCAAACACAGCCTTAGTATGCGCTTATCTTTGGTGGAAAATTCATCAATTTAAAATCAATTGATGAATTTAAAATTTTAATGGACCATTGGAGTTTTTTTTATGTGATAATCAATGGAAAATTCAATCATTGAAACTTTTTACACTGATTTTCGATGTAAGCATTACATTGAAAACAAACGCGTGAAAATACAGACCGATAGTGGAGCTTTATACAAGTCCATATTTACATTGAAAACAAATACGTGTAAATGCGAACGGAATGGTGGAGTTTTACATTGGTTCGCATTTACACTGAAAAACAAAACCATACAAACAAAGTGATAACACAACACCCATCTTCACATTAACATATCTCCAATGAATTTAACGTTAATGTGCGATTGGATTTCTTATACATTGGTAGAATCCCCCCCCCCTTTTATTCGAAAAAAAAAATACATATAAGTGATAGTCTCACTTTATGGCCTAAACTTCCAAATGTACCACTTTAGTATCTAAATTTTTAGACATACACATTTTAAGTCCAACTCCATTAAACCAATGCTACAATGAGGGATATGATTATGAGAATGCCAATGCTCTAATTAACTCTCCTTTTTCATTATGTCTTCTTCAACTTTGGAAACCAATGATGGCAAAGTAAACTCACCTGATCTGTTCATTGGTTGGATGCTTACTTTGCCGCCACTGGTTGCATCCGAAGTCCAAAGGTAGAAAAACGATGAAAAATGAAAACAAAAAAGGTTAAAACATTAACATTTAAAACAAACAGAGTTGAACATAAAGGCTGCATTTGTTTTAAGTGTAAATTCAATTTTACACCAATGAAAAATTTGAATCATTTAGTTGTTGATCGAAATTGGAACTGATAGATTTTGAAAATTTACACCGACCATGTTTAGTTGTCAAGATGTAAATTCTGTGAAAATTTACACAGAGGTGGAGGGAAGAAGAAGAAGAAGGAGGAGGAGGAGGAGGAAGATAAGAGAAAAAAAGAGGGAATGAAAGAGAGATAGATTGTGAGAGAAAGGTCGGAGGTGGATTCAGATCTGCTGCTGCAACTGCAGTGGCGGTGATGGAACAGAAAGAAAAAAGGGGGAAGAAAAAGAAGGAGAGAGAGAGAGAGAGACATTAGTTTTACACCGATAATTTTGATATATATTTTACACGATTATTGGTGTAAAAAAAATTAAAAAATCAATTTTACACCGATTTACAATAGAAAATTACACTATTTCCAAACATGTGTAAAATCGAACCGGGGTATAAAGTTTACCTCAATTCGATTTTCCACCTTAGATAGTTGATATATAGTTTATTTACATTTATGGTAAAGCTGTATTTGCTAGTTTATGAGCTAACCCATTATGGTTTATATTAACATTTATTTCACTTCCTTGATGTTGATGGCATATGATCTGGCTTCACTAGTTTTGGTGAAACCTCAAACCCCATTAAAAGGACAGACTCTCCTACACTGATCAATGTAAAGAAAGACGGACGCTCCTATGCTTAATGTTAGTGGGCTTATACATGCATACCAACAATCAAGGTTCAAAGTATTGACATGTATCAGCCCATATTGGTTGATACGTATCGTTCTGGGACCCCTCCGATACACCTCTATAGTGAGTGTATCGGAGGTCTGACCAGTTTAGGGGTGGAGGAACCCTAAACCACCCCCCTGAAATGGTTTTAGAAAAAAATAAAAATAAAATAAAACAGTAACGGTTCGCTCAATACGCCCCCTACCGGCATATCAGGCGTATCGATATTTTGAACCTTGCCAACAACTACCAATCCATGACCCCATTAAGGGCCTATTTATTTGCATTGAAGTCTAACATTTGAATGCCTTTGAAATTGTGATAATTATTTATAGAGGTGTGTATTGGAGTTGATCAATTTTCTTGGCTCTAAAAGTTTGAATGAAGAGAATGTTATAAAATCTGAATGTTGAGTTATGAAAAATGACAATTGACTATTTTAATTTTAGATATGAGAAAGCTTGTTTGACTTTTAATAAATTAACTACCAATTAATGAAATAACAATAATAATTATAACAACAATAAACAAATAAAATAACAATAAAATAAAAATAAAATATTGACAATGAAGTAGTTTTTAAAAATTATTATTTAAATATTTAATACTAATTACTCAATTAACTAATTATACATTATTGATGAAGTAATATTTGGAAATTATTATTTTGTTAGTTATATGTATTATTTAATTGCCAATTTAATTACATGTTTTGTTTTCCAAAAGATTCCCCCAAGTAATTTATTCTCCTCATATGTTATTGTATTTTAATCAACAATAACAACAACAACAACAATAATAATAATAACAACAACAACAACAATAACAACAACAACAACAACAACAACAACAACAATAATAATAATAATAAGGTAATACTTATAAATTATTGTTGTTTTATCAATTATATATGTATCATTTAGTTGCATATTTAATTATTTTGTTATTTGTTCAATTATTTATTAATTATTTATTTAATTAGCAAAATATCAAATACAAAATTATTAATTTACGGTTGATTCATTAATTAAAAATTATGCATTTTAAATATATTAATTAATTATTTTGATTAACTATAAATTTAATTATTATTAATTATTAATTATTAATTTAATAATATATAGGGTCCTTATAGCATATATAAAAGGAGTAACCTTTTGGTGGTATATTTGGAAAACAAAAAGTGAGCTTTATTGCTATTATACATGATAAATGAGAGACATTCAAAGCAAACAAACGGGCCCAAATTGGATGTCATGGGGAAGTGCTCCCAATGCACAGTTGGGTTGTATTGAAGGGGCATGCTTTATGGGGAGTCATGTGAAATCCAAAGGAACATCACATGTATCAAAGGAGTATGTTTGTTTTTCAGTAAGAACACTAAGGGCCCGTTTGTTTTTCAGTAAGTTATTTACCTAGGTAAATGCAGTTATTAGAGTAAGTTTTTATTGGAAAATACTTACCCAAGTAAGTGTATTTACCCATATTCTTTTATTTCTTAAGTATAAAAGAAAATGACCATTTTAGCCATAAAATCCATTATTAAATGAGGCATTTTTTTCCTATTTAAATGTTAGAATCTTTCCCCCATGTGGGAAAGTTATTTACCCACCTAAGAGATGGGTATTGGGTAAATGATACCTAGGAAAATAAACTTTCCCTCAATTCCCTGGTCCCCACATTAATATGAAAAAATAACACATGGTATTCTTGGTCAATTATCCCATTGACCAATTTTCCCCACTCTCAAAATCCAAAAAAAAACACCCCCTAAATATTTTCATGCAAATCTCCTACCCACAAGAATCCTAGCCACATCTACTCATAAGACACTATAATCGCATATTGAGAACATCTCCCACGAATGGTTACATGCAAATACAGGAGATAGTTCTCAATGTGCAGCTGTAATGATGTGTGGGTAGGAGGTCTTAACACTAAATATTCACACATGAGACAACACTTGTAATGAAATGCTTTGTCACTTGTCACATACTGAATAAAAGTGCAAGTTAAGTTTAGAAAGATAAAAGTGCAGCGGACCCAACTATTTTTATAGCGACTTTGAATCTCCTATCCACAATAACTATACCCACACCTACCCAACGCCCCTCAGCTAATCCCAGTCGTGTATTGGGAGCATCTCACAATGACAAATATGGGAGATATTCCCAATGCATGCTGAGATGTAGTGTAGGACATTTTTGGGACGTGTTGGGTGGGGGCACATATGTGAACTCCAAAATACTATAGCCTTGGGAAGATCTCCTAATGCATAAGAACATACACCGCACGAGATGTTCCTGTGGCTGCAATGTCATTTGGGTAAGTGTGGGTAGGGGTGTTCACGGTTTGGTAATTAAACCATAGGCAATTTTTTGAAATTTAACTAGTTCTACTGCTTTTTTATATTTCTCGAACCAATACCACCAATTGACCGATTGCAGTTTTCATAGGCTGGATTTTTCAGTTTGTTATATTTATAGCATATATTATAAACAAATATATAATATATTATACTATAAATAGTAAATAATATATAATATAAATAATATGTGACATGTATTAAATATATAAATAAATATAACATACATATAAATATATATAACAGTCGATTTTGTTAATCATCGCTTTTTTTATAGGTTAATTGAAAACCAAATCAATCATTCGGTTTTTTTTAAAATACAAAACCATAATTGAATCAATTGATTTGATTAATCGCATTTTTCGATTCGGCTTTCTCGATTTTATTCAGGTTTTTAGTTTTTCAGCTTTTTATGAGCATTGTGGGTAGGAAATCGAGTTGTTGACTTTACGCACATACATGTTTAGTAGGCTGAGTTTGGAAGGAGTACAAATGGAGTTTGGGTCTCTTGTCCACACAAACTTTGTCCACGCCTACCCACATAACATCGCAGCCACACATGGAAAGCATCTCATCCTCCTACATAGTATTAGGGGGAAATGTTCCCAATTCACAGGGATAGTGTATTGTGGGTGGATGTGGGCAGAGTTCTCGTGGGTAGGAAATCCGGGATATGGGCAATGTAAATACATACAAAATAATACAAAAGATAAGGTTTTGCACTCTACATATTTGCATTTGTACTCCTTCCAAACTCAGCCGTAAAAAAAAATGTGTTACATACTAATCGATAGATGTAGCATAAAGTGTAGAAAATAATAATATGTACACCTCTTTGTAGATGTGTCAATTGGACTGTATTTGGTCCAACCCAATCCAGCGCAATGTGAATCCACTTACAAATGAATTGGACCCAATCCAGTCTAAATCCATTCCAATTGGATCAAATCCAAACTGAATGAAATATCAAAAATTATATAAAAAAGAACATATAAAAAGTTATAAAAATATATTAAAATGAAAAAAATCTGAAACTTACAAAAAGCAAGAACTTCATAAAAGTGATTTTGTAAAAGT
Source organism: Nelumbo nucifera (assembly GCF_055504915.1). NCBI lineage: Eukaryota > Viridiplantae > Streptophyta > Magnoliopsida > Proteales > Nelumbonaceae > Nelumbo > Nelumbo nucifera. The sequence continues at coordinate 5,633,764 of NC_142654.1, read as the reverse complement.
ACATTCATATAAGTATTTTTATAAAAGTATATTTGTATAAGTGTTTTTTGTAAAAATACTTTTATAAAAGTGATTTCATAAAAGTTATTTCGTGTAAAAATATTTTTATAAACATGCTTTTGTAAAAATAATTTCACAAAAATACTTTTACAAAAATGTTTTAGTAAAAGTACTTTCATACAATTACTTTTATAAAAATACTTTCATAAAAGTGATTTTATATTAATTAATTAATAGATTTTAAATTATTTCATAATGGGATTATTAAAAATTTAGTTTAGATCAAATTCATACCTATCAATTTATTTTAGATTGACTCAATCCAATAATTATAATGAATCGTATAAATCCGATTTGATAAGAGGTTTGGATACAAAACCGGTCGATTGACACCCCTACGTCTGAATGTTCTGCGGATCCGAACTCGACGAAAGGTGATCGATCCGATGTTGAACTCATTCTAGCCAAGGTCTACTGAAGGAATCCTTATCCTTTGTACTGGTCCATAGATCACGAATCCTTTGTAATTGTACTGGTGCCGTTACGAAAATCAACGACACATTGGGAGTCGTTCCCGCGACTCATTCGCACGCTTCCTTCCCTTTCCGAAGCAAGGAAACCGCCATTTTTTTCAACGAGAACCACCACGTGTACAGTTCCATAACGCCTGAGTTACCCGCAACAGCTCCCCCTGTTCCTCCTTTCGTCCCTCCTCCCTCCCTCCATCTCTGTCTTCTCTCTCTCGTTGGGTTGTTGTCATTGTACATTCTCGACCTCCATTCGTGCCTTTCTTCTGGAAACACCAACCCGTTAAGGCATTTTCGGGTTTCCCAGAGCTTTCTCTGTCTCTGACACCGAGACCCATTTGCCATTTCAGTCGTGGAAGCTTGGGCGAGTAGACAGGTGACTTTATTGGGGGCCAGAGATGAATGGACGTGAAGAAGAGCGAACTGGGTTTGAGGTTGCAGTGGTGGTTCCGAAGAGGACGGTGAACGAAGGAGATGGGAGTTGCGATTGCGTTGAGCTTCTTGTTTCTGAGTTTATGAATGCAGGCTTGATAATTGAGAGAGTAGTTGGCCTTTCAGACGAGTTTATTAAGGTTTGATCGTTCTTCCTTTCCCTCCTCAATGCGTTCTTGCCTTTCCTTCTTGGGGTTCTCTATTCGATGTTTCTTTTTACTATGTTGTCGTTCAAGGATTTACTCCTGATCCAGATACGTAAAAGGTCAAACTCAAAAATTACTTTTTTTCATTTTCCATGACCACTGCCAATAAAAAAAGAGACAACATGGCCATTGCTTTTCCCGCAAGAGAAAAAAGAAAATGATAACATCTTCCTGAATTCTACTATAGATAAGAATTTAGATATGAATGTTGCTTTTAAAGAGAACATAAGCAAGTTTGAAGGTACTTTGATGTGTTTATTTCTTGGATATCTGGATTTGTGGTATCATTTTAAGTGCTTATTAAAAGAGAGTTTGTTCATAATTCTTTATTTCCTACAAAATTTGGTTATCAATTCCATTTCATATCCTTTTCCCTTTTGGGGCCCCTTTAGTTGGCAGCACCTCTGGAGATTTTGGGGAGGGTTGCATCTGACCTGCAAATAAGGAAGCCTACTCACATTGGTAATGATCGGTTGATTCCCCATGCTATTGGATCTGCTTTTCTATTTTTTCACTAAAATAAGGAGGTATCATTTTATGGTCTACTGTTATGGGTAAAAGATATATTTCTTTTCCAATTTCATGTAGTAATTGATGGGTTTCTTATAATTATGGATTCTTATGGGTTTGGTTCCAGGAATGGATTTACCATTTCAATGGGACGAGGTTGAAGCATTTGTGAGGCAACCTGATGGTTCATTGTTTAGTTGGTGTGAGAGGTTCCATTGCTTTCATCACCTAGTTTATGGAATTGTGAGTCATTGCCTATTTACTTCTTTAAAAGATTCTTGATTTGTTTGGACTTTTTTTTTAATAATCAGATCAAATTCATATCATATGAAGTGTTGAAGTTTCATTGCTTGATTTTCATTATTATCAGAGCCCATATTATTATCCTTTTCTCTTCATAGCAGCCATCTCTCTTGGTATAGTGTTACATTCCATTTGATTTTATTCAGAATAATCCATCCAATAGGATATCTTCCTTTTGTTCTTTCATCTTATATTGTTAATTATGAATTATGTCTAACTTCAATTAATTTTGATGTATAATTTTGACTTACCTACCTTTCATTTCCCTGGATATTCTTTTTTGTTCTCTCAATTGCCTGTTTAGTTCCCTTCTTCTTCTACCTATGCAACACTAAAATGATCTGAGTTTTAAGTGAAATTTCACAGGTAAACAAGAACAAGTCATTTGTAACTCTAAGTTTTGACGGGAAAGAGTTTAAGTGGGAACAGGGGGAATCTCTACTTGCAAAATTGGAATCTGAAGGCATTGCCAAACAACCCTTCCCTTTGCATGGTATGCTCACTTGTACCTTCGTTCCAACTTCCAACTTATGCACAGTTTTTTTGGTGACATTTAAACTATGAAAATTTATTTATGTATAGATGAATCAAAGAGGAAGCAGCTCTTGAGAAGTTGGGCACTGAACTGGTTAGACCTCACATGGCAACCAGTTGATGAGATTTACTTGTACTTTGGGACAAAGGTGGAACAAATCTATGGATCTGGATGGCATTATAACATCTCCTTTTTGTCTCCCCCCCCCAAACATGTAACTGATCACTCTATATTTCCTGTATGTAGATTGCAACATATTTTGTTTTCCTTGGAATGTATACACGGTGGATGTTCTTTCCTGCTGTATTTGGGCTTACTTTGCAGTTGATTAATTTTGGGTAGGTCTTGCTTCCTCTTAAAAATTCTTAATGCTGTTAAGCCTTCAATAATTTTGTCTGTTGGGTGCAATTTTATAGGATTTATGTGCTTACTTTGTGTTTGACATCTTCTTCAGATCATGGCAATTACGGATTCTTCCTATTTTCTTTATATGCATTATTTCTTGGGCTGTATTATTTTTACAGTTCTGGAAACGCAAGAACTATGCTCTTTTGGCCAGGTATATCAATTCGTTTATAGCCACCTTTCTTTTCAATGAAATCATAAATATTTCATTGATACGTGGGCCATCAGACCACATGATATTAAATCCATTTATTTCACATCTTCTGTGTAGATGGCCGGTGAGTAATTCAATACGAGTAGACTCTGGATATACAGTTTTGGACATGGGGCAGAGTGGCCTTCTGTCTGATGTGGAACTTGTGAAGAAGTTGGGAACTGATAAAGCAAAAGAAAAAGAAGCATTTCAAAGAGACGAGTGGTTTGGACATTTACTGAGATTCAGAAATGATGCAATCATTATCTTGAGTATTATTTGTCTCCAATTACCATTTGAGCTGGCTTATGCTCATACATATGAAGTTCTTGGTTCTGATCTAACCAAGTAAGAATCTGAGCTGTGTTTGATTTTCTCTGGTAAAAGGTTAATATTATTATCTTATGATTGTAAGTAGCTTCGTCTTTTTAATCAATGTCTAGATCACATATAATGTTTGGCAGTTCCTACCCATTTCCTTAGTCAAGCCACAAGTATGACTGCTAAATGCACTTTGACACTTGGGCACATCAGGCATTATCATAGTTATAGCTTTCACTATTTGTATGTGAGTTAATGACCATATTTACCATATGTGGAAGCATCTATACTGAAAAAGGTGGTTAATTATGAATTGCTCTTGGGTATCAAATTAACAGAATGAACTGTCACTTATTTACTAATCTCACATTAGTTATGTTGGCTTCACACAAATTCCACAGTTGAAACAATTTTATTTGTTTTTTCCCTTACATGTTTTTTGTCAGATGAATTGCAGAAAATTTATTCATTTTCCTCCTTTTTTATGTTGTTGGCTCATAATATATTTAAAGAAGATTTCTTTCCTTACTGGAGTCTGTCAGTGTTTGGTCTTCCTCTTAGGAATATCTGTAGTGAAGAGATTCTGTCGTTCTGTGTTCGTAAACTTGACCACATTTTCTCTACTTTAGTAATAATTTATGGATGTAGGCATTCTTCTTTTTTTTTCCACTTCTCTACTGTTTTGGAAAATCATTTAGTATTGCTTCTGTCTTACTTGTTGTGCTGGTTGCAGGATATTAACTTAAATCTTTCAGGCTATCTTGTTTCCTTTTTAGAAAAATAAGCTTGTGATGCTATTCAAACCATTAATTTTAACTTTATGATTAATGAAAATAAACTAATGCAATGCATTTTCTTTTGGACAATTCGAAGTTAAGATTAAACAAGTCTAATTTATTACTACCACTTTTTCGTTAATTTATTTTACCTTCCTGTTACCTGCTTTGTGATTGCTCTTACTATTTATATGGAAAAAACAACATATACCCCTGCCTACTACACTTAATGAATAGTCTATATTCATTTAGTAGAAAATGGTTGGTAGGTTTTCTATGAAGTTCTCGTTATGATCTTTAGATATATCTTTGGTGTTTCAGGTTTAGTCTGACAGCTGTTTATCTTTTCGCCATCCAGTACTTAACAAAAATTGGGGGCATAGTTTCAGTCAAGCTCATTAAATATGAAAACAATAAAAGCACAGAGTATATGTCTGATAGCCTGGTGTACAAGGTGATTCTAGAATTTGGAAATGGACTCCTACTTGGTTTTCATTGTTTCTTAATGAAAATTCCTTATGATTGAACTCTAATGTTGCATTTTGTTCCTTGGGAAACAAGTGAATAAAGGGGGAATTTTGACCAATGTAAAGGATTTCCCCATAACTTTCCCCTTTATCACTTACTGAGGAACCAAATGCAGCGTAGATTCTCCCACTGGTCTATTGTTATTTGGAATCGAGGCATCCCACTTAGTTTTTGTTGTACCTCAGAGGAAATCATGCCTGACCGCAAATCTGTACATTCTCTCAGGTTTTTGGTCTTTATTTTATGCAATCATATATTGGTCTGTTCTATCATGCCCTTTTGCACCGAAACTTTACAACCCTCCGCCAAGTTCTTATTCAACGCTTGATTGTGTCTCAGGTAAGAAAAGGTAATTAACTTCCTGCCTGTATTTTGCTTCATGTACTATTTTTTTTTTTTTTTGCTTTTGTATTGATTGAAACTGAGAAGATGTTCTTCAGGTGTTGGACAATGTTATGGAGAACTCTCTTCCGTATCTAAAATACAACTATAAAAAATATAGAGCTGTCAAGTAAGTTCCTTGATGGATTTCTATGCTTTACCATTTGTCTAGTACTTATACTTTTTGTCTATTCAACGGGTTTATCTCCCCTGTGGGCAATTTCTGACCATTTTGTATTCCCTAAAGTAAGAAAAAGTACGAGAAGGGATCATCAACAGGGAAGATTCAAGTTACTTCTAGAGTAGAGAAAGAGTATCTCAAACCTGCTTACTCTGCAAGCATAGGGGAAGAACTTGAAGATGGTCTATTTGATGGTAACGTGACAAAGCAAAGTCAGTTGACAGTTTGGTATTTGGACCAACCTAAGTTTCTTGGTTGACTTAAAAGACAATATCCTTTGCAGATTTTCTTGAGTTGGCTTTGCAGTTTGGAATGGCCATGATGTTTGCATGTGCATTTCCCCTTGCTTTCTCCTTCACTTTGTTGGTAAGTTGCCCATATTTGCATGTCTATGCTGTTGTTGGGCTGTATAGGAATCTTGCTGCAGTCTAATGAGGAAAAGGGGGGGAGAATGAAATGTCTATTACACCTTGGTGCAGAACAATATTACAGAGATTAGAACAGATGCATTAAAGCTTCTTTCCATGTTGAGGAGGCCTATTCCTCGTGCTGCCGCAACAATTGGAGCTTGGCTAAACATATTTCAGGTACTAAAGGCCTCGTATGACACTTGGAAGTTTGTGTCAATATGGGAGCAAGCTATAGAGCCTCCAATTCTTACTGAATTTTATATTGCCAAAAAATGGTTAATTCATTTCTGTTTTTCATGAGGCTCTCTGGATTTAAATTTAGGTTTGGCAGAAGTTCAGTGAAGAATGCCTATAAAATAAAGACCACCAATTCTTATTTGATGGGTGGGTATCCTAAAGGAATTTGATGGTTTTAAGCAGGGGATTTTGGTAGGCAATGGCAACATATATTTTTTTCTTGAGAGACATTCTTGCATTGATGCTCCTTGTTAATGGCTGGTAGATTTATTATTTGCACTCATTTAAGTGCTTCTAGATTGAGGGAATCTTGCAACCAGCAATTCTGGTTTGTGTAGTAGCAGACTAAGACTAAGATGTGGTTCTGCCGAGGAACAAAACTGCCAGGACCTATCTGCATCTGTTAATTCATTATTCTTCCTGCAACCCTGTGATCTATCTAAAATACCATATCTTGTAATTCTCAGTTTCTGATAGTGATGTCAATCTGCACCAACTGTGCACTTTTGGTGTGCTTGTATGATCGGGAGGGCAAATGGAAAATTGAGCCAGGATTAGCAGCAATCCTTATCATGGAGCACATTCTCCTGTTTATCAAATTTGGATTCTCTCACTTTGTGCCAGAGGTAACTATCTCTCTGTTTGCTGACTGACTCACGAAAATGGCTGATTATCTGTTTTATCATATACTTTTTCTTCCTTTGATTTCTTCTACTTTTTCCCCCATTGCATCTCAAAACAACCCATGATATGGATTAGAGAAGTTCCACAAACAATATGATTCTTAAATTATAGGGTACCGCGCCACCACTCAAGAAGCTAAAGATCATGGAAAATTAATTTCCTTTCTTGGCAGGAACCTGCTTGGGTGACGGCAAAGCGTGTAAAGAGTGCAACTCAGGCACAGGATATGTGCTCTAAGCAGCTTTTGAGGAGCATCTCAGATAGAGAGAAGAAACCGAAATGAGGATAAGCACTACAAAATCTACAGGAGGTCAGGTCATCGGGAGCGTCTGGGAATAAAGCTTTATTTCTGAGAGATCTCCCCATTCATTGATCAACAAGCTTGTTTGGGCTATTTGGTTTTGAAACATCAGTACTCTGTCTCTGGAAAATAGGGAGATATGATTTGTAAGTACTTGATTCCACTTTGTAGAATAGTAATGTCTTTTGAGAGGAAGAAGTTTAGTATTAAATGTGTAACATTTTATACGTTGAGTCTCTTTTTTTCTCTCGTGATGGTTGTTCAGAATCTCAGATTAGTAGCTTGCAGATACTGTAATCTTTCATTTTGTATTACTTTTTACAGTCATCACAAAGAAAGAGGAGAGAGTGAGTTGGGTTGGCTTTCTGCTTTCATTACTTAATGTAATATTTGATTTCTCAGTCACTGATACAGTTCATTCCAGAACGCATTAATTACCATTTTGTTTACCTGTTGAACAGATGGCCTAATTACTAATATTCCTGCTCATTTATGGAGCAATCTTGTTATTCTTGGAAGTTGAGTATTCCTTGTATTGTGAAAATAGTCATGAGATTTCTTTCCTTTCTTGTACTTGTTTTCTCATTAAAAGAGTGAAACCATGGTAGTTTCCCTTAATGATAGAATTGGGGGTTAGTTCTCGTGGAGTAGGTCTTAGTATCGAACCACATTAAATTTCCGTGTTCTTTGAGTGGTTTGTGTATGTTTGTTCTTTTGCCACATGGTATAGGTCTAGGATCAGGCCTAAGATCTATTCTGTGAGTTCTATCGATTGAACTTTTCTTTGGGCAGCACCACTGTCTTTGCTTCACTACCCACAAGTGCTGTTCTCCGTTTTTTGTGGCAGTTTCAAGTACCTGTTTTTATTAAATTTTGATTTGTTTAAAGTTCTGCCCTTTTTTTTTGTCATGGACCGATTTTTTGCACAAAGTGGCACCAGTTTCGCGGCTAATATCATACCGTTGAATGGACTTAATTATTTGTCTTGTGCTAGAGGAGTTACAGTTGCTTTTAAGAGAAGAGGAAAAATAGGTTTTATAAATGGAGAAACTAAACCACTCCTAAGTGTGTGTTGGGTTTCCCTCTTATGTGGAGGATGGCTCAAGAAGCCCATGTGGTATTTTTGAGCCATGGATGAGGGTATTCTTGTTCAAATGAAAATAGGAAAAGGAAATAATCTTTTAGTGGTGTTAGTTGCCAAAAAGATTGGGAGAAGAAGAGAAGAAAAATGAAGAGAATCCCGTGCAAAAACGGAGAGAGAAAAGGAGCGGATTCTTGAAATTCCAATCTGCGCAGTTTTTCATCTTGTGCTCCGATCGAAGGTCGTTTGTGGTCCGATTGAGCTGAAACTTTGCAGGCATGTTCGCGACTTAAGGTTCTTCAATCTGAACGGTGGAGATCTGGTTTGTGAGATCTGAGTTCGTGAACAGTACTTCCGTTTTGGGTGAGATTTCTCCATTATCTTGAGATATTTGTTAGTTTCCAAGAAACATATTTTCTTGATGATTTGCTGATTGTATGCCTCTAGTTTTATCTAGAGAGAACCCTTGTACAACCACTTTCTTGATAGTGAAAGTTTTTTGGGTGACCGTAGTTTTTTCTTTCCCACACCGGAAATGTTTTTCCACGTAAATTTAGTTGTGTTCTTGTGTGCTTGTTCTTTGGTTTAAGCTCTACTAAATTGTTTCCTTACAGATTCACACAAAAAGGGAGAAAAATATTTTTCCGCTGTTTTTTTGAAACTTGGTTATAATTTGCTTGATTTTGTGATTCTCCCTACAATGTGCTGAATGGGAGATGAATGATCAATTGATTTTATCCTGGATGTTTAGAATTATAGAACAAAAAATATATGATATTTTTGCCTAAGCTAAAACGACTAAAGACTTGTGGAATTCTCTTCGTAATATGTATAGACAACAAAATAGCGCTTAAAAAATATTTGAGATACAACAAGAACCGGTTCAAGCTAAGTAGGGAGGCAAATCTTTCACTCAATCAAGTACCCTATTGGTTGATGTGAAAATTTAAATGGATATGATAGATAAATCCATAGATCTAAAACATATTTAGTCTTTATAGGTAGAAAAAAAATTACATTTTCAAATTTTTTGTTAATTTATATTTTTCTCAAATATCTTCATGAAATTTCCCTAAATCTTCTGATAACACACAAAAAAAATTGTGATTTTGAATGTAAGAAATGTAGATCAACATAAATTCAAACATTCAAGAAAAAAAAAAGAAATCACAAGATATTATAAAAGATTAGAAAAATTTACCTATTTTTGCCATTTTTTTTCAAAATTTGAAAAATCTTAAAAAAATTAATATTTCATACTTGTTTTTTGCAAACTTTTGCAAATTTAGCACTTTAAGAATGAAGTTTGGAGTTTTAGAATCATTTGGGGGTGAAAGAAGGCTTATTTCGGGGAAAGAAGCTTACTTTTTCCCCTTTATTTTTTTTTTTAGTTTTTGGCCGTATCTTTTTCGTCAATATGCTACTGATACACCCCCGATATGGCATATCGTATCGAAATTTTAAACTTGAATGGTACTGAGTATGATAACAAACCTTTTGCATCGTACCTTAAAAGTGAAGGGATCATACATGAAACCTCTTGTGTAGGAACTCCTCAACAAAATGGAGTTGTTGAGCGGAAAAATAGACATCTTGATGTCACTAGGTTACTTATGTTTCAAATGAATCATCCAAAATATTTTTGGTCAAATGCAGTTTTAGCTTGCTATTTGATCAATAGGTTGCCAGGTAGAGTTTTGAATGATGAGTCTCCTTTAGAAGTTATCAAAGGACACAAAATTAATATCTCCCACTTTCGGGTTTTTGGGTGCATTTGTTCCGTTCACCTACAAAATGCTGGAAAACATGATCACCATGCTTCTAAATGTGTCTTCATTGGATATTTTTCTACAAAGAAGGGGTATAAATGCTATAATCCCAAAACTAAGAAACTATATATCACCTGTAATGTCTCATTTGTTGAGAATGAATCATATTTTCAAAATTCTTTAGGTCAAACTCAGAGGAAGAATTATCGTGAATTTGCTCCTTTTCCCCTTATTAGTGAAGATGTACATTTGAATCGCATTACAAATCAAATAGGTGAACAAACGAGTGAGGACATAGATGTTCATGAAGAAGGTCCTCCAATCTCTACTCAAGAAGAGTGTTGATCCTATGGAACCCGTGGTTGAATTTGAACCTGATCCTACATTACAATCACATACATTATTCAATGACCAAAATCTTCCTCGAAGGTCATTGCGTGTTCATCAACCTTCTACTAGACTTCAAGACTTTTACACCTATCATGTAACTTCTTTCCCTATTAAAGACTATGTTTGCTATGATAATATATCTTCTTCTCACTTGGCATTTTTAACTTCCATCGGAAAACATGTTGAACCATCTAGCTTTGATGAAGTTAAGAACCATTTGATTTGGAGGAAGGCCATGGATGAAGAACTTCAAACCCTCAATAGAAATCACACGTGGGATGTTGTGCCATTACCAAATGGAAAGAAGTCCATAGGATGCAAATGGGTTTACAAAATCAAATACAACAATGATGGTTCTCTAGAACGTCATAAAGCAAGGTTGGTGGACAAGGGCTACACTCAAACGTATGGAGTTGATTACAAAGAAACATTTGCTCCCGTTGTAAAAAACGAGCACTGTTATAGAGTGCTTATATCAGTTGTAGTGAATTATGATTGACCTCACTTCCAAAAGGGTGTAAAAAATGCATTCTTACATGGTGACCTCGAAGAAGAAATTTATATGGATCTCTTTCATGGACACCCACAAGAGTCTCATAACAGCTTGGTGTGCAAATTGAATAAATCAATATATGGTTTCAAATAGTCTCCTCGAGCTTGGTATACCAAACTTAGTTTAGCATTTATGACTCTTGGTTTTACAAGAAGTGCAACCGATTCATCTATGTTCATTAAAGGGAGTGGTTCAAATTCTATTATTGTTCTAATCTATGTGGATGACATAGTTATTACAAGTGGCAATACTCTTGATATTTTTGAACTTAAGGAACATCTTAACAAAAGGTTTGATATCAAAGACTCGGGAAAACTAAACGAAGATATTTCTTAGGTTTGTTTCTTTTCTAAAGAAAATATGCCATGGATTTGTTAAAAGAAATAGAAAAATTAAGAGTAAAGCTAGTTAAAACTCCTATAGATTACAAGGGAAAATGCAACTTTAATAATAAACCTATGAATAATAACATGAGATTCCAAAGACTTGTTGGACGATTGATCTATCTAACTATTACTAAACCAAATATTGCCTATGTTGTTAGCTTTGTTAGCCAACTTATGCATGATCCTAAAGAGGGACATATGGAAGCTGTTGATCAAATTTTGTGATATCTCAAAGGATCACCAGGAAGAGGAATTTAGATGAAAAAGAATGGACATATAGAAATACAAGGATACTTAGGTGTAGATTGGGTCGGTGATGAAATGGAAAGGAAGTCCACCTCGGGATATTATACACTTGTTGGGGGAAATCTTATTATATGGAAAAGTAAAAAACAAAATGTTATATCCTACTCAAGTGTAGAAGTTGAATATAGAGCCATGGCCTCAATGGATAGCAAATTAATTTGGTTGCAATATCTTCTTAATGATTTAGGGATTGCATCTCAGAAATCTATGAAGATGTTTTGTGACAATCAAGCAATTATACACATAGACACCAATCCTATTTTCCATGAAAGAACTAAACACATTGAGGTTGATTGTCATTTCATTCGAGAGAAAATTCAAGCCAAAATCGAGACTCCTTATGTCCGAAGTGGAAAGCAACTTGCAAATATCTTTACTAAAACTAATGACAAGGAACATTTCCAACAAATTTTATCCAAGTTTGGCTCCATAGATATTTTTATCCCCAACTTAGGGGGAATGTTGAACAAATGGCCTAATTACCAATATTCCTGCTCATTTTATGGAACAATCTTGTTATTCTTGGATGTCGAATATTCCTTGTATTATGAAAATATTGTCGTGAGATTTTTTTCCCTTTCTTGTACTTGTTTTATCTTTAAAAGGGTGAAACCATAGTATGACAGAATTGGGGATTACTTCTCGTGGAGTAGGTCTTAGTACCGAACCACATTAAATTTCTGTATTCTTTGAATGGTTTGTGTATATTGTTCTTTTGCCACAAATCCTAACAAATTGGTTCTCAAAAGCATTCCTAGAGACCTCAAGATGAAACATTGGGGTCATTTGTGCTCTGTGCTCTGTGCTCTTTAGTGTAGCTTCCTTTCGTCTTTTAATCAAAACCCAAATGATCGATTTCAAGTTTCATTCTAGCTTGTTCGTCCAATAATGCTACCTAGGTTGATTTTCGTTCCAACCTCGCTTCTCTCGCTGGTCATCCCTAGTAACATATTGCGAGTGTAGTGGTTCACTGGTTCTAGTTGGGTTTGCTCTGGTTACATGCTCACCAAGATTTTGTTTTTCTTTTTTTTTTTACATTATATGATAAACCCAGGTGGCTTGGCCATCGAATTTCAGAGAGAATTGATAAAATGAAGTTAAATTTGATAAATAGATGGCTTCATTGCTGTGAGATATTCCACAAAACAATTCTAAGAAAATTGTGAACCTTGTTATCGGTTCGAACGGTCTGGTCCGTTTTGACAAAAATTTAAAAAAATTGGAAAATGGTTCGAACGATTAATTGGCCGTTCAGCAGTTTGTTAACTAAAATTAGCGGTTTTAGGAAAAAAAGCAGTTTTGGGGAAAAACAGAACCGATTAAGTGATCGATTCCCGGTTTTTCCGGTCTGAATCCGATCCGATTTTGAAAACCATGCTTGATTTAGATTGGGTATTCATGAGGTTTGCAACAAAATGAACATCAAAAGGGGAATGATAAACTTGTTATGAAATTGCTTGTTTAATTGGGCAATGGCACTTGACAATTTTCTTTGATAATTCTCCATTCTGAGCTCCTCCACTCCATGCTGGCGTTGAATTTTTTTCATGTTCGTTCTGTAAGTTTGATGCATGCATCGATCTTGGCCCTGGGTAAAATTAAAAGGGTTTCTAGCAAAAAAGGGCAATTTTTTGTCTTGAATAGATAAAATTTTTATAAAATATAAAAAATAAAGTAACTTTTTTTTGAAAAATATCAAGAAAGGCAAGACACTGTTCATCATCTTCCTCTTCTTTTCTTTCGCCCTCTCCTTCTCTCTCTTCTCTCTCTTGCTCTTCTTAATGAAACTGAAGCTCTGGTGTAACTGTGATGTCTGTCATAGTTATCTCACTGCGAGCTGGTCGATTGAATTCGACAATCTCTGCGACTGGTATACTCATCTCCTCAAGAAGTCTCCCAGCAAGACCATCCATGTCCATTTGCTCGGAAACACGATTACAGCCAATCCGGATAACATCGAGTATATGCTGAAGACGAGGTTTGAAAATTACCCAAAAGGGAAGCCTTTCTCCGTGATCCTGGGTGACCTCTTGGGTCGTGGCATCTTCAACAATTTTATTATATACTCTTTCTCTTCACTCCTTCCGGTAACATCGGATGAAGGTACGTAGGAGTGAGTGTCCTCTCTTCTTCTCCTGTTATTATTAAAATTCTGCTGGAAATTAGAGAAACTGAAATTGTTTGCAATCTCAGCAAAACTATTCTCAATTTTCTTGATCCTATGAACCATCTTAATGTTATATGGAATTAAACGTGAAGCTGAGTCCCGCACCTTTCTTTTGGATATGGGGAAGAGTCTGCGTACCTTTATTCTCGCGAGATTATTGCATACCTTTGTTCTGATGCTCACTTGACGCTTCAATTGTTTTTTTTTTTTTTTTTTATTAATAACGCTTCAATTGTTTTTGCAATGCTTTTGTAGTGAAATCATCCACCACGTCCTCCGCATCATATATTGCATCTTTAAGCTTGGCCAGCCAATCTATGATCTCAGGGTCTGTTGGACTTGTTGCTTCTGCATTTTTTATGGTAGATAGTAGATTCTCGAGCCTCCAACGCATTTCTTCCAAGTTCCAGGCCGATGATGCCTCTTCAAATACCCAACCACCGGCTTCCTTGAAAATCATTCCTGCAATGCTATAAAGACCCGTCAATTCCATTTTTCTTGGTCTTCTTCCTTAATAATTACAGATGTTACATTTACCCCAGAGCTTCAATCTCAGTAAAAAAAGCAAGAGAGAGAAGGAGAGGAAGAGGAAGACGATGAAGAGCTGATAGAAAGTCTTCATCTTTGGGTTTGATGAGTCTCATGTGAGAAAGCTTGAGCTGTTGAGCATGCTGTAAGGTAAGACTCCGGATCATCTGCCCACAAGAACTTTGTCTAGGTCTACTCACAATATACTACCCCCGTGAATTGGAAATATCTCCCTCTGCCACTTAGGAGAATGAGATATTTTCCATGTGTAGCTAAGATATTATGTAGGTAGATGTGGGCAGAATTTGTATGAAGAGGAGATCCAGCCTGGTAAGGTAAACCCAATAATAACACTCAACACTAATCATAAAATACATTACTACTGACGTAGAGAATTATCATTGGTTAGTGCCCATGACCCAATAGTTGAGATAAGTACTTGACATACCTCCAAAATAGGAGGCACGGGATCAACCCATAGAAGTTAGAACCATATGCCGTGTTTGGCACTGTGGTCTATTATATCTCATATGATGCATTTGAACAAATTTTTAATATATGATATCATACTTACACCCTTGAATCAAATGGACCCCCTACCACACCACACTCTATAATTGTTCTGTACTGTACTATAGAGTCAATAAATATCTTAGTCATCTGTTAGGGTATGCTATAATAATCATTCAATCCATTGTGGTGCGGATTACTGTGACGAAAAATTGCAATATAGCCCGATGCAACCCACACTTTTGATAGTTGTTACATCAGCTATAAATGCAGGTAATTGTGGGCCAACTTTATGGCTGATATAAAGCAAACTGGTTGGTCCCATATCTAGGTAAAGAAACTACAAAATTCAACTAATCGTTTATTGAAATTTCAATTTTGACTAGGGATGTAAAAGACATAGATCGGGTTAGAATCTGATCCAACATTTTTCATGTTAGATCAGTTATGATATAAAAATCTGATTCTATTTGATAGAATTAATAAAAAATATTAATTTAAATAAGGGTAAATTTCTTAAACTACTCCTAAGGTTTAGGAAATTGACTAACTATACTTCTACTGTTTCAGTATTGTCTGTCTTAAAGTAATCCTGTTATTTCTAAGAATTGACTAAATCTTCCTTACCATCAATGTCTGTTAACTGAAAGATTAAAAAGACTATTTTACCCATTATTATTCTTTAAATTTTCAAAAGAAAATTTTCACACCTTTCACAAATTGTAGAGGTTTATCTTCCTTACCGTCAACGTCTTAAATACTCCTATAATTCTTCTTTGTCTTCCTCGATCTGTCTTTGCCGCCCAGGTCCAGATCTAAGTTCATTGATATGAGATGAAGTGGGCAGCTATGAATAAGCTTTGAACCGATGTGAAAGGAGGGCTATCCTATACTTATACTAGTTTCAACTTTCAAAGCCAACACATATAGCCTCTCTCTCTCTACCCTCCATCCTCCGTCCTCCAAGTTTGCAACCAGACCAATGAAACTCGACGATGCAAGCTTGACCCTTTACGCCGAAACTGAAGCTCCACCTATAATTTTCAAATTAGAGAGAAAATAAGAGGGAGAAGAAGTTGAAAACAAAACAAAAAACGAAGATCTCTCCAAGATCAATCAGACACAGCACGGTTTCCGATTCGATCGGAAACTGGAAGACGACTCTGGCATTGGAGCCTTTGATATTCCTAAAATTTAGAAGGTGCCATCCGGACTGGTGAAGAATTTTCTTTTTTTGAAGGTGACTGGTGAAGAAATTCGGATATGCTTATCTTTGCTGCTACGTATCTCTCAGATCTGCAAATGAAAATTCAGGGATAATTGCCACACCCACTATCCCAAATTACATGATAATAATTTATAGGATAAATTACAAATACCCCCTTTTACTTTGGGAATTGGGGTCAGTGACATTTGACCAATACGGAAATACCCTTCAAACTTTCATTTATAATAAAGACCCCCCTTTTACTAAGGGGTCAGTAACAATTGACAAATATCCCCTAAACGTTCATTTGCAATAAATACCACCCTTGACAAATATCCCTTAAAATTTCATTTCACATAAAGACTCCCTAAACTTTCACTTTGTAACAAATATCCTTAATTGTTAAGTCAAATGACATAATACATTAAATTACCAAAATACCTACATAAATTTTCCTTAATTTCTTTTTCTTGCCATTCCTCTTAAACCCCAATTGACCAAAAATATCTTCTTTTTCTCTAAAGCTTAGTTTGGAAAGAGTACAAATATAAATATGTATGGTACAAATACATACAAAATAATATAAAATACAAGGTTTTACACTCTACATATTTGCATTTGTACTCCTTCCAAACTAAGCTTTCACTCACATGAATGTCTCTCTTCATCTTAAAATATAAAAATTATCCATTCTTTTTTTCCAATAGTTCAACAAAAACCAAACAAAACCATAAATCTATATCTACTAGTAAGAAACCTCTACCATTTCATTTAAATATTGAATCCAGCCAAAAATCTGCAAGAATCTATTAGATCAACCAAGAGGGATTCAATGTTATATATATAAAACTAATAGAATCATAAATCATTTAAATAAATAAGAAAAGAATAATTTAGGGTTTAAAAAAATTAAATAACTAAATAAGACTTTTATTTATGTTTTTAATTTAACTGATGAAACTCCAACAAAAGAGGATATTTGTCGCAAATTTGGCTGAATTTGGAAGGAGTACAAATACAAATATATAGAATATAAAACCTTGTATTTTTATGTATTTACACTCTATATATTTACATTTGTACTTCTTCCAAACTCAGCCAAAGTAAACGTTTTTTACACTCTATAATTTTGCATTTATGCTCCTTCCAAACTCAGCCAAAGTAAAAGTTTAAAGGGTATTCTGATCCCATAGTATGGGGATATCTGTAACTTACGCTAATCTATAACTTACCGAAAAAATATATGCTGCCGAAGAGTAGTGAACTATTGATAATTTGGTGTGTAAAAAAGGGTGAAAAATAACTGTGAAAAAGCTACATACACATGAAAGGTTCCACCGAGAGTCGAACTCGGGCTATTGGATTCAAAGTCCAATGTCCTGACCACTAGACCATGGAACCTGACGCATGACACCTGCGTACGGAACCTTTTTTTTGTAAATAAAATAACATTCCAATGCAATCCAGCGAAGTCACATTAGCGCGTCACACAGAGGCGCCCCACAATGCCCACAGTATATCCTGACCTTGTATCGGAAACTTTTCCCGATGACAAGAACGAAAGATGTGAAACATCATCAGGAGATATTCCCGACGTGGTGGGGCGCCTCCGGCGCTGATGTGAACTCCAATCCAGCTTCAGAAAAAACTCTTTTCTGAACACGGATTGCAAATCTCTAGATAATTACCCTTGTGTGAAGATCTTACCGAATCAAAATTTATCTTAATAAATCAAAACAAACATATAAAAATAATTAGATATGAATCTTGAAATAGTGAAGTTGGAAACTTGGAATTATTTAGTTCGATGGTTTTGAAGTGTAGTGTCATTGTTTAATTGTGAAAATGAATTGTTTTCCTACATAATAGCATTTATCGAGGAAATTGTTCATATTTCTTCACTCGATGCAACCAAAAGAATTACTGTTTAGCCCACTCAGAATTCTTAGTCTTATTAATGAATTCTAACTGTGGATTGATGTCAAATTTATGGGTAGGACGTGGTTTATAAGGGGAGGCTACTATGGAGGGTTATAATTTCAGAAATCTGCAGTGGGTTGCTGTACATTTCTCCCTATTATGTCTCAAAAGAGAATGGGCCTCAAAAACTCCCATATGGTGTCTTAATAATAAAGGGGGCGTTAGTTTTTTTTTTTTTAGATTTTGAGAAGTGGGAAAGTTAGTTAATCAAGAAAAAATTATTTTTATGGGGGATTAGTCTTAATAATAAAGGGGGCGTTAGTTTTTTTTTAGATTTTGAAACTTATATTCTTTTTATGGGGGATTAGAAAAAATTATTTTAGTGGATACCTATCTTTTAGGTGGATATAAGGGTGTCAATTGATTGGTTTTGTATTGGACCCCGTCCAGTCAAATCAATTTGGATGAATTGGACGGACCAACAAGACATATTGGATTGGACCAATCTGGTCCAAAATATTTATTAGATTGGATTAGACCTTGTCCATCCATAACAAATTTATATTGGATTGGATTGGATTAAGCCAATATCTAGTCCATTGATATAAGATAAGAATATGTGTCAATGGACCAGGTTTGGGTTGAAACCAATCTAAATCAAAATGAATTTGAACAGATTGGACGGTCCATACATTGAATTGGACCGGTCCAAATTGGTCCAAAACATTCATTGGATTGGATTTGACTTGACCCATTTATAATGGATTCACATTGGACTGGCTCAGATTGGACCAAATCCAATCCAATTGACACCCCAAGTGGATAATAACTTTCCCATGTAAGGAAAAAGTTGTTACTTGGATGAAACAAAAATACCTCTTTTAATAATAAATTTTTATGGCTAAAATGGTCATTATCTTATTTACTTAAAAAATAAAATAACATGAACAAATAAACGAGACATAAACTTTTGTTTCTTAACGAAGAAAATGATACAGCCTTACAGGATAAGGGTCTTATTTAATGAGGAAATTCTCTCGTGTATGATGTTTCTTTGATAGTTTTTACTTGTCTTTAGAAAAAAAAAAAAAACACACACACACAATCATGAAAGATAAAGAGTGCCAAAATCAATGTGTATAATAAGTTAGTAACATTATAACAATGCCAATAACCTTTTTTTTTTTGTTATTTGATATCTTAAAAAACCACAATAATATTATATTTTGAATCATTGGAAACCTGAAATATACGACATAGGTTTAGCTGAACGCATCCCCTTCAAGAACTATCTTCCGTTAATTAAGGGATTGGGATAACTTCGATCCATAAAGAAGAGTTTGGGTGGGTTTGGATTTGACTTTTGTCAAAAATTTAAATGGGCCCGAGACTAAAGAGATGTAAAATGTTAATTGGGCTAACCCAAATTGCACCCAGTCCAAATCCCACTTAGAATGTTTGATGAGAACTCCACAAGCCCAAATTTGCTGTTCTTTGGACTTCAGCTAAGTTTTCACTTGAAGCTTCTTGCCCATCTGAGAGGGCTGAGCCACGACAGCTTCTAGTTTCCTTAGTGATCTCCACGTAGACAGACTATAAGTTATGACTATTCACAACGCTTGAAAACAGTTGAGCCAGCTTAGCTGAATCTTCAGCTCAATCCTCCCTTTTTCCAAACAGGCCTTTCATTTAGACATTTATCCAAAGCAGTTTAACCAAAACTAGTTTTGGCTTTAAAAAGTGAGTCCCACCTAAATAGTAATAGTAATGTTTAAGAAAACCTCAAAGAAGCATGGCAAAAAATTTGGCTTTCCTCTTAGAGCCTCTTCTGGTGCCCATTTGGGAGGACTTTCGTGTAGTGGTTTTTTTTAATATATTGTGAAGGGCCACACAACGGTGGTAACCCACTCCTAACCTAGGTGTAAGCGGAATTCGATCCCAAATTGCCGCTACGACCAGTAGGAAACCTTACCAACTAGCTGGTTGGCACTTTGCTTTTGCTTTGTGCAGCGATTTCTGGGTTTACAAAGCCTCACATAGATGTCCATAAGCTATGCTTGGTGAGAGCATTAGAAAGCCCAAATGTATTGTCAATCAGCCAAATTTTTGGCCTTTGCATAAAGCTTGTTCTAGTAACCTCTTCAAAGTGGCTCAGTAAAAGTAGTCAAAGTTTCAATCCACAATTGAATCTTAAGTACTTGTTTGGGAGAGCTTTCATGTAGTGGCTTCTGATGTTACATGATGTGAAAAACCCAAAATGCATGGAAGTCCTATTTGGTAAAAAAATGAAAAATAAACTCACATTAGCTACAAAACCGACTTTTCAATGAAGTTATTTTAGGTATTAGGAATTTTTCCAAAGCAGCTGATAGATATCTCATGTATCAGAAATCAATGCCGTTTTCTTGAAAAACGATATCACATTTGAAATCCACTCTTTTAGACCACACTTTTTTCCTAAAAAATATCCCTAGCAACAATTAGTAGCAGTGTCAACGGTATTCGAAAATCTGATTTTGAATTCGAGATTCGACATAATCGAATTGAATTATGATAATTCAAATGTTGTAATCAGTCGAATTTAATTCGATAAATATCCAAAATTGATTGATTATTTAATTCGTGTATATAATATAAAGAATATTTAAATGTTTTATACAATTTATATATAAAATAATTAATCTATATAAAATATTTATATACTTTATCTAAATAAAATATTTATTTTATATATTTATTAATTACCTAAAATAATTAATTAGTTGATTTTAAATCAAATTGAATGTTGGACCGAATTTTAATTTTTAATTTCTATTGAATATATTCGAATATCCATTTTTCTAAATTCAGATATTCACTGATTCTATTCCAATTCGATCCGTTTACAACCTAACAATTAACCACCGTACAAAAAATAAAACATTTTGCGAAAAAACAATAATATGCCAATCCGGCACCGTTTTCTCAAAACATACCTCTGAGAAAACGGCCAAGCACCAGTTCAGTCAACGCATAAGCCGTCTCAGACGTACTCCCACTCACCAGTCGGACCACTCCAAATCTTTTGCATATTAGCGCGTTTGCCAGCGAAATCAGGAATCAGGATACGCATTATTACGCGTTACGGCGTACGTTCGATCGGACGGAGAGCGGTAGGGGACACATTTCAATAGCTTGGGCCCACAAAAATAAATAAAATTAAATTGAAAAACCCGGGAGAAAAGAATGTGCTAGCTGGGTGGAAATGGAATTCATGTTGCTTTGGTGACGAAGCATTCAATGTGACCAACCTTCTTTCCCTCTGTGATCTTTGTATAAATAGTCCTCTTGAGTCTGGACCCATCCTTCTCGGTTTACGTTCTCTAGTTTCGGAACAGATTGTTATTTTACTCGTTCCAGTTATTTTCTATGAACAAAAACTACCTCTGAAGGGTTGATCGATCGATTGAAGTTCAGATATATCTGCTATCTTGTACAAATTTCAGTCATGAACTCGGAATAGTAAGCTTCTCCTTTTGATTGGATTCTTTCGTTTTTTTCAGTTTTCAGGTATTGGTGAGTAATTTATGTTTGTCGATTGCTTTTGCACCCGAGTCTCTGGTTCTCTGCTTATTGATTTTCCTCCTTTCCCCATTTTTTTTCTAATTCGAGAATATAGTATTTGCTTGATGCAAATCTATTTTCTTCGATATTGATCTCCTGGATTGGCTGTTTTGTAGATTTTTTCATATGATCATCTCATAACTTTATCTCCACTACATGCTTCGTATCCCATATAACTTTTTCATTAGGACAACGAAGGAATTGCATGGGTTGATATGGTTTTAGAAATTGGTTAGATTTTGTTTGTACTTGGCACCTCAGTCAGAGATTTTTGGGAGGCAAATTAAGGTACTTTATTGCTTGTTTGGTTATTGCATTTGAATGAGGGGCCTGGATATATGTTTGGAACACTGCATGGAGTTGTTGCAATTCATCGTATTGGAACAGAGATAAAATGTAAACGTGAAACTTGTGATTGGACGCCAATGTAGTGAGGGAGAAGAAATGAACAGAAGGAAAATTGTCTCTCATCCTTATTCTGGTGAGCACATCAGAAGAATTCATTGGTTTGAATACTGTAAATCCATTGATAAATTTAATGTGGATTGAAAACTTTGGTGTCTGAATGTCCTTGATCCATAGTTTTGAATGTGAGCATGCATCTGCGCAAGATGGACTTGTCAAGTATAGAGAAATAGGATTGGCAGAATTCTAGGTTTATGGATAACAATAGAACAAATTAAACTCAGCATAAATCAATGCAAACCAACACTACAAAGTTAAAATAATTTATATTGTATAATGTGTAATAATTTTTTCAAAGTATTATAAAGATTTTCTGTACCAATCAATTTGTTACAACCCTAAAGGTTAAACAGCTTGACTTGATGCTTTCCAACATTCTTGAGACTCATTGCATATTGGTCAAGTATGGAACAGTTGGTATTAGAGTTACCCTACATCCTAGGTTTGAATCACAGAAAGGGCTACCTGGAGCAGAGTGAAAAGCTACCAAAAGGAAAGGGCTGCCTGCCACTAGAGTGAGAGCCGTTGGAATGTCGGCTGTGGAAGTGTGGTATGTTTTGATCCCAACGGTTAAACAGTTCGGCTTGACATGTTCCAAAGTAAGGCATTTGGTGTATTGGTCAAGTATGTTACCCAATTTTAACTTAAGAACCAGGTTTCTCTAATTGCATATCATGGACCCAAGCAGGAGAAGAATAAATTCTTTTCATGTTGATATTGGTGCCCGTTTTTTTTTTTTTTTTTTTTAATACATGATTTAGTCATAGCTTTAAGGCCTTCATGTTTCAATATACATGCAGATATGAACCGGATATATTGCATCAATTAAGTTTCACCATGTCCTAACTTCTTACTTTAGTTGATAAACCTATCAAGGAGTCCTGAAGAGACAGGTTTGATATTGGAACAATGATGACCAAATGACTGAGATCTCATAGATTCATTGTTCATGTCATTTATGATTTGACACTGAATCTTCTTTAAGAAGACACCATGGCTTGTAAATTCTTATGAACTGAGTTTGTTTAATTCCATGGTGGACTTATGTTTTAGTTAAATGAAGGATCAATCTTTTGCCATTGTTTGGATTCCATTATGGGTAATGGGTAAAACTTACATGGTATTATAGTTTTTTATATGGTTCAAGAAAATATTTCTATTTATGTCTCAGTGTGTTTGCAATGCAAATCCTTACCGGGTGCAAAACTTGCACCCGATTTAATTTTACACATGTTTGTTTGCAGTGGTGATTTGCATCCCAACCTGATAATTTGCACTTTTTACTTTATTTGTGCTCATTGGAACAAAAATTTTGCATCCCAAAATCTGATACAAAACTCCCACCAGTATCCAGTACTAATGGCTAAATAGTAAGTTTATGTATGTTCTATTTGCAATAATAATCTGTTATTCTTTACTCCTGGGCCTCCTGGCAATATCCTAGTTTTTTCCCAAATAGAACATATGCAAACCTATATTGTAAGAAATGCTGCTGTTAAAACCTTGTGGTTATGTAATAATAAAAAAACTTTGTGAATACGAGCAGTTAGAAAGGGAATAAGTTACTTTGTCTCGGAAGGGTGAAGCATGATCTTAGTATTTCTGGATGTTAATGCATATGCCCCCTAGTAAACAATTTGGTTTATATATTTTCTTAAAATGGTGAGGTTCTACTGAAAAGTAAGCAGGATAGTACCACTAAACTGGAAAGGATCACCTAAGTTAGCAGGAGTATACTTCACATGATAGCAGGAGTCTCAAGATACCTTAACCTCTTCATGTCATCATTGCGACAGCCTTCCTACTGGTTATCTTGGATATTCCTATGAAAATAGAAAGTTGTGCTGAATTTCATGTTTAGATCAATGACATATACCAAGCACTGTGGACCTATTGGAGTCTTTTGGAAGCAGGTAATGGATGAAAAAAATCACCTTCACTAATAGAATAAATACAAAATAACTATAAAGCCTTCTGATAGCCATGAATTTTGAAGTTAAAATTGCTGGGGTACTTCTACATCCAACTTTTGAGGAATCCCCTGTTATTGTGCTTGATGTCACATGAGCACTAAGGTAACTCAGTATTATATCATCAACCATTGCTTCCCAAAGTTGACTCCTTGATTCCTTCGAGTCAAGTTGACTTCAAGCCTGCTGATTCAAGATGATTGATAAATCCGAAGTTCAAGGTTGCGTAAATCAATCTTTGGACCTTTTCATGTGATTTCTCTCCCTCTACTCAAGTATAAATTCGACCTGACCTAGAAAAGAATCATAATATTTTTCTTTTTCCCTTTATTTAATAGGTTCGTCTTCCACTGCATTTTAAATTTGACTCAGTGATGAAACTAGCTAGGAGGACAGTGATGTGCTTCTATGCGTTGACTTTTTCGTATTCTATTTTGGTCTGTCTGTGTTTTTATTTCAGTCCCATTCAAAAGAAACATGGATATTCAAAAGAATGCATGTGCTCAAATTTTCTACGCCTCCGAAGTTCCAAAGTAGCCCCTTAGTTATTGGTGAACCAGAGAAATTTATTTTGGGAATTGTGGATTGTAGATTACTTTGGTTGGATAGATGACTAACCTTGAGGTTGTTTGAGAGTTCATTTTATCTTAAAAATGATTCTAAGATGGAAAAAAAAAACGCATCAAGTTAAACCTCTTGTATGAGGGTTGTGGACTATGGATTATCTTGGTTGGATGGATGACTTACTTTGATGTCGGTTGAGAGCTAAGAATTCATTATATCTTGAAAGTGATGCTGAGATAGAAAGAACAAATCATCAAATGAAATCTTTTGTCTTGTTGCAGGGTAGCAAAGTTGGATTCCACCCATGTGTTGCATGCTAGTTTCACTGTAACATCCCTCGTTCTTTGGTTGCAGTTGGGGGGCTTTTGTTTAGACCTATATGGTTCACAAGCGTAGATTGTTTTTAAGTAGTTCCCGTTGCAAGAAATTTCTTTTGATATTGTTAATTTGTTATTCTGAACCTTTTCTTATTATTCTGAAGTTTAAATATTGAAGCTATTAAACATTAGGCCAGTAGAGCAGTAAAACTTTCTTGCCGGTGTTTCTTAATTATAAAGTTTATACCAAGAAAGATATAGGTCATGCTTTTTTAAGATCTATTGTTAGTGTTTGCATGGTTATATATGTAGTATTGCAGTTGTACCTTGAAATTTTCTTTTTAAAGTCTATCCTGGGTGTAACTCAAAGCATACATGTTCTTCCCAATTGATGTTTTACAGTGACTATCTTTTCAAGCTTCTGCTTATTGGAGATTCTGGTGTTGGCAAGTCATGCCTTCTATTGCGATTTGCGGTACAGATTCATGTTTTTGTTTACTCTGTTTCTTTGCAAAACAGTGAAGGGGAGAGATGCCCTTCCCCCTTCTTTTTTTTTTCTTTTATCTTTTTCTTTTCTGTGAGAGGATGGCTAGCAATGTTGAAAGGGTGAAGTGTCTTTTATAAGGAATAAAAGAGGAAATAATTGGCAATTTAAATGAAAATCAAAAAAGAAGAAAGCTGTAAAATTATTGGGAGGAGCATAATATCAGACATAGTGTGTGCATGTACTTGTAATTGCTGATTACTTTGTGTGCTGTGTAGGATGATTCGTATTTAGATAGTTACATCAGTACTATTGGTGTTGATTTTGTAAGTATGCTGACATGCATTTCAAAAATTTGCTGCCATCTTCTGTACCTCTGTTATTATCTTCAACTTCTTGTAACTTCTCTTTCTTTTAGAAAATCCGCACTGTAGAGCAGGATGGAAAGACAATAAAACTCCAAATAGTAAGTACCTTACTAATTTTTGGTTCTAGATTTGCACAATAATACTATCCAGTATCCAGTCCTGATGGTTAAATATTCATTCCTTCTTGCTTTAGTGGGATACTGCTGGCCAAGAACGTTTCCGGACAATTACAAGCAGTTACTACCGTGGTGCACATGGCATTATTGTAAGTTGATATGCTTCTTGCAGTGGTTTTCCCCCTTTTTGATACCAGATGTTACAGTGCATGTACTACTCTTTTTTGCCAGATTGTCTATGATGTCACGGACCAAGAAAGCTTCAAAAATGTCAAGCAATGGTTGAGTGAGATTGACCGATATGCCAGTGAAAATGTGAACAAGCTTTTAATTGGAAACAAGTGTGATTTAACTACTAATAAAGTTGTTTCCTATGAAACTGCGAAGGTAGGATAATGTTACTGACATTGTTTCTTGTACTTAATGAGGATCTAATTTGTGCTTTTCATTTTGCTACATCTTAAGGCATTTGCAGATGAGATAGGCATCCCATTCTTGGAAGCAAGTGCTAAGAACGCCACTAACGTTGAGCAAGCATTTATGACCATGACTGCAGAGATAAAGAACAGGTAAGTTCCTTTTTTTTCCTCTAATTTCTCTTTCAACCATGGTACATATTTTTTGGGTAGTTCGGAAGGGCATTCAATGTGGCAGAGTTGATATCAAATTTTTTTGGATCAATAACTTCTTTCTTTTCCATCTTGAAGTGACTGTTGGGATTGCAAACTGTCTGATGAATAGTCGGGTCTCTCTGACACTGTCAGATTAGAACATGCACAGCAACAAACAATAAGTGGGTTGACTGCTTATTCTGATTAGGTTGTGTTAGAACTTAGGAGTTTCTTCTCCTTGAGGCCATACCACCTAGAATGATCCAGTTCAGATTTTTAAGAAGTATACAAAGTAGAATGACATTATCCAATATTGTTCCCCAATTATCCTGAATTATATTTTTCTTTTTCTGTTATAGGATGGCAAGTCAACCAGCAACAAATGTCAACAGACCAGCAACCGTGCAAATGCGTGGGCAGCCACTCAATCAAAAGAGCACCTGCTGCTCCACTTGATTTGGCTTCCTCTTCCTGGAGTGGACCAGGGAATATGCTTATGAGTTATGGTCAGTGGGTACATGAAGTTGCAAGCCTGCAGGCTGCATGATCACATGGAGTTTGAAACACCATATCCAGTCCCTGGTTATCTGTAAAAAGAAAAAGGCAAAGGACATATTGGTGGTATATAATTATGTTGGGCATGGGCATTCCCGTCTTTGGACTTCTGGAAATTGTGTTGAACTGAATATAGCAGCTGATAAGCTGAAGTTTGTTACCCAAGTATTATTGCAATCTGATTGCTTTCTAGTCGTATAGTTTTCTAAGGTGGGCTTTATGTTCTACATAAATTGATAAATGATGGAGAGGGTCATGGTGTTCATTGGCCTGTCCCACATTGAGGAAAATGTGCCCCTCGAGGGCCTTTCTTGTCAATACATTTTGGTACAGACTCAACAGACAAATAACAGGTATTTGTATTTACCAAAGTATAACTGGTGTATTGTCCTTTTTCTCAGGGTATTAATGAAAAAGGGCCTCAAGTGACTCTTGGTGGCCAACATTTGCCTTTAATACTAGATTTGGCCAAGTCTTTTGGCAATTGGCATGTCGGTCATTTGAGATGAGAAATTCCAAACTTCTCTCTCTCTGCGCTCCCCCCGCCCCGTACTATGGAGTAACACATGTTTTAATTTTCTTCTTTGCCATGGTTGAATAAGCTGTAAGCAAAGTGTTGAGATGTACTAGCTGATGTGTATCAGTATGCATGGTATATATCAGCCTGCATCGAGAGAGAGAGATAGAGAGAGAGATCAGTTCATCCCTTCATCCAAGGCTCTAGTTCATGCCTATTATCATGTATTTTGAGAAATTGCTAATGAGTTGTCCTATGTGGTGTCAATGGCACGTAGGTGTGTTAAACTAGAAAAATGCGCAATTCACCAATTCTCCCGCTTTTCCAAGTGGAAACTTTGCTTGTCTGTATGTGTGTTTGAATATGCCAACAAGAAAAAACTCAAATTCCACTTCTATTGGCCAAAGTCTTGTTTTTTATTACCAGATTTACAATTTAAAACTTTCATCACAAAGCCATTGTGGTTTTTGTTTTAGTTTATTTTTATTTTGTTGTGAACTGCTTAACTGTTTGATATCAGAGAAAATAATACACTACCTTGACTTGAACTAGGGATATGAATGCTAATGGGTCGGGTTAAGCAGTTAATTCGGGTTTATCCTATCCTATAGGATTGAGGCAGGGCTTTGATTCTTTATCATTATTCAAGTTCAGGGTTTGTTGCCCTAAAGCCCATTGGATCATGACACCCTTTTATACTAAGAGTATTTAAAGAGTATAATTTTTTTTTCATGTTTGTTTTAATTTTTCTTTTTTCACTGAGGTGAACCAATAAACCAAATTCTAATATAAATACAAGGGTAAATTACAAAGACCCCCCTTGTACTATGGGGTTAGTGACAAAGTCCCCCTGTACTTTTTTTTTGCAATAAAGACCCCCCTGAACTTTAGCATTAGATAAAGACCCCCTTCAATGTTAAGTCAGATGATCAAAAACATTAAATTACTAAAATATTTCACTAATTTTTTTCTATTTTCTTTTTCTTACCCTTTTTTCTCTCAAAACCTATTTAACCTAGGAAATAGATATCTGTTTTGATTGCTGGTCTCCTCTGTAGCCCGAGCACTTTACAGAGTTCCAAAAATGTCGACTTCTGTATCTTGGCATAAACCCCACTATCCCACTTCCTAGCGGCCAAGGCCAACTTCTCACCCATGTGCAATGCGGCCTCTACAATTTCCACCACGCTATTGTGTGTCGAGTCTATGATCCCATTTTGATCGCCTCCTCGGCCTTCATCTTCGCAGCATGCAGAACCACGTTGCGCCGAGCCATCGCGATTAAATTTTTTCTTTCAACAACGCCATGAAGTAGTCGGAAAAGGGTATGCCCGATGTTGAGCTTGCTCATGTAGAGGACCCCCTGTCCTTCCTCATCAAGACGTAGTCGTGGCTAAGCACAAGCATGAACCCAGCAGC
The DNA here is from genome assembly GCF_055504915.1 of Nelumbo nucifera. NCBI lineage: Eukaryota > Viridiplantae > Streptophyta > Magnoliopsida > Proteales > Nelumbonaceae > Nelumbo > Nelumbo nucifera. The sequence goes on along the minus strand of NC_142654.1, from coordinate 5,605,028 downwards.
AGCGGCGTGCCCTGATACTGCTGCTATAATGGGCATAAGGAGGGAGAGCAGGTTAAGTCGTCGCCCATGTGCGGAAGCTGGTGGAGGAAGACGTTGGATTTCTTTTTCAACGTCGCCCCTATGTCGTTTCCCACTCTCCCTGTCAAACTATTTATGGGTGGAAACATCAGTTGGATTTCTTTTTCAACGTCGCCCAAACATCAGCTGTGCGGGTTTGGACAGCTCCCCTTTGTCGATGGTGATGGATAAAGTTGAGTGAAGAGAAACATCAGTTGGATTTCTTTTTCAATGTTCAACGTCGCCCCATCGCCACCGTTTCCCACTCTGTTGCAACCCCGTTGGCCTTGTGGTAGTGGCACCGCTTCTGTTGTGCCAAAGGGTCCATGGACCAGTTCACCTCCCTACTCTCCAACGTTGGAGACGATGCATACAATGGTGTGGTAGAGGAAAATGAGTTGCTTCCTTCCTTTCCCTTCTCGTGCTTCTCTCGCTCTTGTTGTTCATCTTGAATGATACAAGCTTTTACGACCTCTTTTGCATCCATTCCCTGCAAAATAACCTCAATTACTTCCACCCCAAATTCTCATGACTCTTAGTATAGCAAGCGAGCAAACAAATAGAAGTGCTTGAGGTTCAATCAAGAAGACAATGAACAATATAAAGGGTAGTTTGTGCATTTAAAAAATTTTAAACGTTCAAATGAGAATCTTTTTCAAAGTTAACAAATAGAATGTAACAGAAGGGGTCATTGTCTAACGGTCAGGGGGTCTTTGTTGCAAAAAAAGGTATAAGGAGGGACTTTGTCACTGATCTTATAAGGGAGTTCTTTATAATTTATCCTAAATACAATTAATGGACTTAGGTATATAATTTCATTAAATTTACAGCACACCGTAATGTTGGTTAGTGACGCTAGACCAAGTTCTTTTATTTTTAGAGTTCAGGATGTTCAAGTGTTGCATTTAAAAGTTTAGGCATTACCCAAATTATAGGTATTTATATGTAATTTAAATCCCAAAAAGAACCAACCAAATGAGTTGTCGGTTGCAGTTATGACAGGTGGAGGAATCTGATTGGATAATCATGTATGTATTATGAAGCAACAGCAGAGGAAAAGAGCGGGAAGGCCTAAAACCTTTTTATTGGTTCTTTTGCTACTAGGCATAAACCCTTCTTGTCCCCCTGTCTCTCGGCCTCGCGAAGATCCTAACCCTGCTTCTTCGGTATTCTATATGCATTACTACTCACGCTCACAGAAGCATTTTCTACGTGAAGCAGGTTAACTCTTTCCCCCCATTCTCTCTATTTGCTTGCTCTCGTCCTCCTCACTATCTGCGTGAAGGAAAACAATAGAAAAATCTGCTTGCTTTTGAATTTTGATTGCCCGCCGTTGGTTAATGCTTAATAGCTCTTGTAATCGTTTCCTTCTGATTTTAGGTTAATTGGAAAAGGGACGTGGAAGACGAAGAGAGGAAGAAGATCGTTCCTGAAGGAAAGAGATGAAGAGGAAGGACCAAAATTAATACTTAACGAGCGATTCCAGATTTCTTCTTTATCGGAAAAAAGGTGAACAATAACCCAGTATCACCTTATGGACGATTGTCTCAGTAGTTATTTCTAGGCTTTCTACTGTTTTTATTTTTATATTTTAATATTTTTTTGTATAATTTATGGACAAAGCTTAATGGAAATTAGTGATGGGTATTTATGGAAAGGGATTGTGAGATATCTGCAGGGTTCCTTCCTAATGTACCCGGTGGAAGGTTACTCCTTATCCTCAATTCATTTGACATTTCTCTGTTACTTTTTTTTTTTAATTTTTTTTTCACGTTTAGACGTTTCTTTCTTTCTGTCTTCTCATTACCATATGTTTCTGTCTGAACTTGGTTCTTTTTTTTTTTAACTTTATTTTCTTCAAATGCATAAAGACTGCTTTAATGTTGCATGATATAACTCCAGATTTCGAACTAGGTAATTGAATTCTAACAGAAATAATAAAATTCCTAGTTAATTAACTGCCTATTTATCTTTAATGTGAACTTAGTTCGATTTAGAGAAAATAAGAATAATCAATTAGTGAAATTTATCATGTGTGGTAAAGCTGTATGTCCTTTTTTCAATTTTATCTAAGGTTTTTTGGATATAATGAAGCTGTTGGATGTATGGTCAAAACCAGAATGCTTTTGCTATCAATTGTGTGTTAAAAAAATAAGCCCATTATTTTTGCTTGTGCTTTTTAAATATATCTCTTACTTGAAATTCAAAATTTTATTTTGCATTTTTTTGAGCAACTTGATTTGGATTTACATATATTATGGTAAATTTCATGTATTTTCTTTAGATGGAAACCAAGAATGGTTTGTTTGTGTCAAGTAGATCATCTTTCTTTAATTCATGTCCAATCTTATTATTTCCTTCTAAATATTAATCTTTTTCCTATGCAAGAGATTGTTGAATTGTGTATTTTCTCCACTAAGGAAGTCTACAGTTTCTTAACTCCTTTGAATAATTTGCTCTGCATACTTCCCCTTTTCAATTTTGGCCTATAGATGGAGAGAGAACATAATTAAATGTTTACGTCCACTTTCCTTTAATTTGATCTATGTGGCTTTGTTGATCTTGGAGTGATTGAGAAACGATAGTATAGTTGTTTAATAACAAACTTGGAACTTTATTAAGCGATACTTTTCCTTTTTCTAATTCTGTAACATTCTTCTCTTTTACTTCTTTTCTTCAACAACTATGATGGAGGTAATTAATGTAAATATTTTGTAGTTATTTTTATATATTGTCATTATTAAGTATTATAATTTAGAAGTAGCATATATATATATATATATGTATATATATATATATATATATATATATATATATATATATATATATATATATAGATTAGGAAGATGCATCCTTACATTTCCAACTTTGACTTGTCCCTTATTAGTTTGGTTTGGAATTTATAAAAGCTTATGTCTATCATGCATACAATGCCTTCTGAACTGTTTCTTTAAATGGTGGTGATTTGGCAAGTTTTCTTCACACGAGTGGAACTTTTTCTCATCAGTTTGAGATCTACTTCACAATCATGCCCAACATATGTCTTATCTAAAGGATCTAGATCAATGACAGAGTAATATGTAAACTCTATCTTTTGGACTTGCACTTGTTGGACTTAGTGATTTAAAAGGCGCGCCTAAGGTCAGAAGTGAGGTGCTTTTCAAGCAGCATGCCTTGCTTGTGTCAAGGCACAGGGAATTAGATAAAGCACTTGTCTCAGCAGTCAGCAACTAGGTGTTTGCCTCGGGCAGGGTGCTAGGTGGCCAAGGCGAGTGTCTTAATAATGCTGTATTATGTATTCAAATTTTATGTTTTTTATACAATATTCATGATGTATTAAAGCTGTTTTCCCTAAAGTTTTTGATATATGGCCTGGTAAAGGTAGTTAGAGGCTTAGAGCACTAAATAAAGTGATAGACCAAGTGAGAAAGAGAAGTAAGCTTGAGGCTGGCAAGCCTGAGTGTGAAGAAGATACTAGCAATGCAGTGGCTGAATTGATTCAATCCAAATTCTAAAAGTGTGTATGTGTCCTTTTCTTTTCTTTATTTACCCACTGATTTTAATGCCAAAACAATGGCTTTGCCCCATTCTCCTTTTTAATTTCCATCTATCTTCCCTTTGTTTTTACATCAAAACAGGCGTTTTGCTCCATTCCTTCCCCCCTTTTTTTAACAACAAAACAGTGTCTCCACCCCATTCATTTTCTTCTTATTTCTCCTATATTTTTTATGCTAAAAAAGGGCGCTGCCTGATTTCCTCTTTGATTTTCACGCCAAAATAGGCTTTGCTCGATTCTTTTTTCCCATTTGATTTCCCTTTCTTTTTCCCTTCTGCTTTTGAATACAAAATGGGAGCTCCACCCCATTCTTCTTTCTTATTCTAACCCATCTATTTTCCCTCTATTTTTGACACCAAAACAGGGGCTCTACCCCATGTTTTTGTTTATACTAGTTGCTGTTTTGCATGCAAATGCAAATTCGCTAAATCAGTGCCCTTTTTCCTCCTTCATTATATGGGTTTGATAGTTGAGAAAGATCTAGTACAGTTTATATTATTATTGATAAAAAAATAATACAGTTTATATTATTTGTTATTCAGTGTTAATCCTGTGAGCTGTGAGTTGTGATAGTTACAGAATTTATTGTGGATTCACATCCAGGTAAAAACACAAACACATTTATTTCCCATTTTTTTTTCTTTCATGGTTTGCTGTTTTTGTATGGAATTCCTAGGTAAGTTTGTAGCTTGTTATGTTTAACAAATTAATTGTGATAGTGAATAGAGACAAAGTCCATATTCAATATACATGCTAGAAGTTATCTATCAAAAAAAAAAAAAAAAATACATGCTAGAAGTTGGATTTGGGATTTTGGAATTGAATTTTCTACTTGACAGTCTTGATTTGGCATTTGGATTTGATATTGGTTTTGGATAATTAGATAACTCGTTTTATTTTTGAATTATTTAATTTATTTTATTCGGATTTGATTATTGATGGTTGCAACTCATAAAATCTATTTTAAATTTCTGATTTGAACATGCTAGTGCAATTTCTTATTAAATGACAATAAACAATTGCATATTTCTATTTTTAATTTAGATTGATAACTAATTTAGTTTTTATTTTCTTATAGACCTTCAAAGAGTTAAGTTAGGCTTCTTTATCAAGTTGAGTCTAGAGATGGATGGCAATACTCAGAAGAGCAATAGAAAAGATCCAGCTTGGAAGTATTGTTATTTGTGAGATCCCAAGAACACTAAATCTGTCACTTGTAAATTTTGTGAAAAAGTGACAAATGGAGGAATATTTAGAGCAAAGGAGCACATTGTTGGTGGTAGGAGAAATGCTAAAAAATGTAACAAGTGACCCAAAGATGTTAGAGAAGAGGTTTTAACATACATGCAAAGAAAAAAATCCAAGAAAGATGGCATGGTTGGAATGCAAGAAGAGGACAATAATGACTATGAAAATGTAATTAAAGATGAAGATGAGTTAGGTGAGGAGGTTCAAGGCCTTGGTGGTGGTAAGCATGGAAAATATGTATCTACACCTACTGGTAGTGGTAATGAAAATGCAAATCCAATAGTAGGTTCTAGTCCTTTTGCCTCTAGTGGATCATGTTCCAGACTAACCATAAAACGACAATAGGGTCTTTTGGATGGATTTTTGACCACACCTAGCCCAGAACAGGTCGTGGATATGAGAAGAGTTAAGAAAAGAATAAAGTAAAACACCATCAATGATACACATAATAAAGAATGGAGAGAGCTAGTCTCTATACGTATTGCTAGATGGTTTTACCAAACCGGTATTCCTTTAAATACCATTTGCTTGAAAAGTTTTGAAGCCATGGTAGAAGCAATTGGGCAATATGGACCAGGATTAAAGATCCCAAGTTACCATGAATTGCGGGTTCCTTTTTTAAAAAAGGAGGTGGATTACACTAAGACATTGCTACAACATCATAAGGAGACGTGGGAAAGGTGGGGTTGTTCTCTTATCCTTGATGGGTGGACTGATAGGGAAGATAGGGCCCTCATAAATTTTTTGGTTCATAGTCGTGCTGGGACTATGTTCGTAGAAAACATTGATGCTTCAAGTGATGTAAAGAGGGCTGAGAAATTGTTTACTTTACTTGATAAGATGGTTCAAAAAATTGGGGAGAAGAATGTACTTCAAGTTGTTACAAATAATGCGCCAAATTATGTTTTGGCTAGTAAGTTTTATTACTTAATTACTATTTTTATTCATTTTCAATAACTTTCCTTCAGCATTTCACATGTTTGGCAATAGTTATTGAGTTCTTGTTTTTTAAATTGTTATGTTGTATTATTAGGGAAGTTTTTGATGGTGAAGTATCCTCATCTAATGTGGACTCCGTGTGCTACCAATTGTCTAAATTTGATATTAGAAGACATTGGGAAGCTACCCGTTGTCAAGAGAACACTTGAGAAGGCAATAGCATTGACGGGGTACATTTATAACCACCCTGGCTTACTGAACCTAATGAGGAAGTTTACAAGCCAAAAGGAATTGCTTAGACCAGCAAAAACTCGTTTTGCTACCTCTTTTCTTACATTGCAATGTATATATGAACAAAAGAAGAACTTGTGGGATTTATTCAATTCAAAGGAATGGAGTGATAGCAAATGAGTAAAAGAAGTGAAAGGTAGAATGGTAAGGGAGACAGTCATGATGCCCTCATTTTGGAATAATATCATCTTTATAATTAAGGTGTGTAATCCTCTTATTCACGTCTTACGTTTGGTAGATCGTGAAAATAAGCCATCTATGGGTCATATTTATGAGGCTATGGATAGGGCAAAGGAGACCATTGCTAATGCATTTGGTGGTAACAAGGAAAAATATGAAAGCATTTTTGAGATTATTGATAAGAGGTGGGAGTGCCAACTTCACCAACCATTGCATGCAGCTGGTTTCTATTTGAATCCACAATTTTATTATGATAATGCAGAGAAAACTGATACGGACGAAGAGATTGTAAGTGGGCTTTATAAAGTAATCCAAATGCTTGAAAAAGACAGGGACAAGGCAAGCTTAATCATTGATGAATTATCTAAATATAAGAATGCAGAGGGCATTTTTGGTTTTAATATGGCCATTTGTCAGAGGAAGAAAAAAGAACCAGGTGAGTAATAACATTTACTTAATATTATAATAACTAATCGTTAATATTTTTATTTAGTCAATTTACTAATTTGGTTATTATTTATATTTTTTCAGCTGATTGGTGGATTACATTTGGTGCTTCAACTCCAAATTTACAGAAAATTGCTGTCAAAATTCTAAGTTTAACATGTAGTGCATCTGGTTATGAGCGAAATTGGAGTGTGTTTGAGCATGTATGTCAAAACAAAACTACTATGCTTGTCTTTTTTTAATATTTAATCTTATGTTTACACTTAAATTCTGTGCTTCTGATAATCCTATACTTTTTTATGAGTTAACAGATTCATACCAGAAAAAGAAACCAATTGGATCAAAAGCGATTAAATGACTTGGTGTTCGTTAGGTTTAACCAAATGCTCAAAGAAAGTTTCAACTCACATAGTATTATTGATCCCATTTCTTTAAAAGATTTAGATGAGAACAATGAATGGTTATTGGGAGAGATGGCATCTGATGGTGGTGGGGCAAAAAATGATTTGGTGTTTGATAATGATTCATTGACACAAGGAGATGGAGATGGTGCACTTTCTTCTGGAGTTGAAGAGTTGGAAGAAGAGAATATTGATGACTACAGATCAGATGATTATGAAAATGAAATTGAATTTTCAAGTGAAGATGAAGAAAATGATGAATGAGACTTCAAGAATGGATACACAACTGCTTATTATAGTTTATATTTTGTAATTTGTATTCTTGGACTGTACTGATGCTCATGTCTATCATTTTTTTATATTAACATATTGGCCTTTTGCTTAATTTAATTTATTTTAAAGTTCACATATATCTGTTTTTTTTTTCAATTATGTACTTTATTTTTTAAAAAAATGCACCTGCTTCAAAAAAAGGCACACGCCTCACCTTGAGCCTTGTGCCTCAGGTACATTTAGGCCCTTGCACTTTTAAATTACTAGTTTGGCTTGGAGTGTTTTCACTTTCAGCCAGCAGGTCCACAATTTTAGAGCAAATATCTAGCTAGGTGTGCATCTAAGGCCAAGTTGGCTGCGGTTGAGGTTAATCCTAGCCCAACCTTATGTGTTAAAAGCCTAACTGTACCCCAATCTAATGGTTGGTCAGGTTGTGTTTTGGTTGGAACCTTATCTACTAAATTAACATAAGATATGCAAGAAAACATACAAACTATCATAGTCATGCAAGCACGCATTAAATATGAAAATAATACATAAAAATCATGTGACAATATTTGTGATACATAAAAATCATATGCATTACTAGTGTAATACATCAGGTTCGCAACGCAAGCCAACCTAACCCAATACCTTTTCCTCCTGGATTTGATTGGGTCTGGGTTGGCCAAGGCCAAATCCAAGTTGCACCCCTATGTCTGGCCCCTCAGAGTGAATTCAGTCTGAGCCCAGGATGGTAATTTGAAATTCAGGATGGCTCTCAACAAAATTAGCCTTCCCTAGTCCCTACTCCATTGTCTCATTTGACAATCAACAAAAAGTCCCTGTACTATTTTGGATTCTGTTACTCTCTGGGTGTCTTCCTCTTTTTTGGATTCTGCAGTTCATCCTAAATGACGGGAATAAAACTCCCCAGCTTCCAGTCTGATCTCTAAATCTACCTCTTTCCTATTGCTTGAATCAGAATTCCAAGTGCTCAAGTGCACCAATGGATTTCACAAGTAGATAAAAGAAACCATAAGTAGATCCAAAGACCTGCACAAACTAGATTTAACTCCTTAGGTAACGAGGATATCTGTAGGAACCCTTAGCTTATTTCTTAATGCAAGAAGCAAAAAAAAAAAAAAACAAAAGCAAAACATAAGTGCCTGGCTGTGGTGTTGATATCTGCTGTTTCCATCTCCCCGAACCCATCTGATACCAAACAGTAGATTATTACTGGTTTTGACTTGAGCACAAGTTTGTAAAAAGAGTGAGATGTATTCAGGTTTCTCTCTCTCTCTCTCACAACCAAGGTATTGTAGTATTTAAGTTTTTGTATGTCTAGAAAGATTACATCACATCCCTGTACTGTACACCAAAGCTCTGTACCATGGGGGATATACATGTACCATATGTATTAGAAGACGCCTATTCTCAAATCTTTCAACTTTAAGAAAATAACCATAGCAAATGCCCTCAAAACTCATAATGTGTTAACACCCTTAACCTTGTAACATCTCTTTATATTACAACAGGGTTTATCAATGATGAAAGTGTCGGACATAGCTACAAAAACAGATTACTGAAACAATTCATCAAAAAAGGTACACTTGAACTGATAAAACAAAGCAAAAGGTACACTTAGTTGTTATGTACTTGTGTTTTTCCCATTCTATTAGAAAAAAAAAAGAAAAAATGGGTGGCTTGACAAAAAGTGATATGGTATGTGAAAATGGAAAATCTTGTTTGTGCTCTTAGTTGCAAATTTGACTCGCTAAATTTCATTTTCAGATATATGGTTCCATACAGTAGAAATAAAGTTGGGAGGATCCGGCTGCTGAAGCATCAAGTTTCTGGTCTTATTTTTTTTTCTGCTTTACCTATATCACATTATGATAAACAATTAGATAAGCAGTTGTTGACTTCATCCATGCCCAAAATAGGCTCAACCGAGAAATCTCAAAATTCAACTAAAAAGTGACTTCCAATGAAAGAGGATGAACTTGTGTTGAAACAGGAAAATCTAAAACCTGCAAGGAAAAAGCTTGGACATGAGATTGATGAGGTCTTCTCCAACAAGGAAAAAAGGAAGAATATTGAAGGAACATGCTGAGAAACCAACAGAAGATGTTACTTCTAACCTAAAGAAAAAAGAAGAAGAAGAAGAAGGAGGGTAAAGTTTCTAAAAAGGATGGGCTTTGTTGATCCTCCATCTCGACCAAGAAAGAGAACAGAGGATGGGCTTGCTATTTATACTGAAGAAAAGTTGGGGATTGGGATGTCGGATGCTGGAGGTACTCCTCTTTGTCCGTTCTATTGTTCTTGTTGTTTCTAATAAAAAACTCTCCTGCTATCCATTTTTTTGGATTTAACGATAGTTGGAGGTGACAGGTGAGTTCTTCATTTTTGGATTGTATATTTGAAGCTGGTTAGTTTTTATTAATGCAAATTTGACTTAATGTTTATAGGTATGAGTTGTTTAAATTCTAAATTGCTACTCCTACAAGCTTGAAACATTTAGAATTTCCAAGTTGGTCTAAACTCCATACCTCCATAACTCCTACCATGTTTGTGAGTAATAGCTAGAACTAAAACATGGAGTCTTGTAAGTGAAAAAAGACAATAATCCATCATTATGCCATGCTCCAATTACTTATTATAGTAACATGTATTTTGAATCTCAACTGTTTAGAAATTTTCTATTCTTAGTGGATGTTTACCAATAAATGTTAAAAAATTAATTATTAATATTTACATACTATAAATATTAACACACATTATATGATTTTTTTTTAGAATTGAGAGAATACTGATATGCATATTTTAGTTCTTTAGTCATTTGTTAACATTTACCAAGTGTGTTCCCATAGTTTACACTTCACATGTGCTATTCATGTCTTTCCAATGTGTATAGCTTATTTATTGTCATCTAAAACTTACATTTTGTGCTAAAATATATATATTTTTTGGGAGTTATTCGAGTTTTCCTAACTTACGCATGTATATCTTAATTTTTCCATGGTATCAATGTGCATCTAAATCATATTGTGACATGTCCCTTAGAATTGCCTTTCCCATATTATTTGCGTTCTGATACCTTTGACCCTTGATGTCTATATAACATGTTCTGAAAATCTGGACTCCAATTGAATGGATCTAGCTTGGAGGTTAAACGCATTAAAATCAACTTGCAAAGTCTCCTGTTGGTTGTAGTGGAGACCTAGGATTGAATCCCACTTTTTCATCAGAGATGAGAGGGTGGTGGGTTACCACCCCTTGTTTAATCAGTAGCCCCTATACCTGGCAAATTCTCGAAGTAATACTGCTGATAATTTTAGTGAGTTCTCTCCACTGAACACCAGAAATTTTCTTCAGTTCATGCATCAGGTTTCTTCTAATAGATGTCTGCCGATAGCTATCTCAAGGATTTTGGTTCACGCAGGACAAATTAGACTTTGTGAGAATAGGACCTCGGCCAAGGTTCAAAGTACGGGGAAAAACAATTTTAAGAGACATAAATTCAATGGAAATTTTGGTATATGCATCGATACACTTGAAACATCAATAACACTAATCCAAGTCTCATATGAACTACCAAAATACACTTGAAACATGTTAAAGTTGTAGAATAATAAATGTGTATTTTAATTCCTAGTAATTCATCATCATCATAATCCAAGTTTTATACATGAATGCTGTTTTGTCAGTCTTTTGTTTAATGCAAACTAGTATAATTCTTAATATTCATAAACATATAAATTCTAATAATCATTTTTTTTAATTTTTGGACATGATCTAAGAAGAGAAAAATGTCTGAAGATTAAAATTTAATGTCCACATAATCTTGTCAAGTGCCTATGAAAAGAACATAATCATGATAAAGTTGATAACTAGCTGAAGCATGATATGGTGGGCATATTCTTTTAATCTAGAGAAATGGATTCAAACTTTATGGCTTGCAATAAAAGAGAAATAAATGGTTAAAATTTGACAGGGGCCCTCGATAACATTTTACACGGCCGTTTGTAGCCATCGATTGATTAAAACCTCAAATAGAATCCAGATTTTTTCTGGCAATTTTTTTAAGGTTTTGTTAATTAATTAATTCTACTTTTATTGTTTATATATTGTCTTAAATTATCCCTACTATTTCTGATAATTATCTAAAACCTTCCTTGCTTTTAATTTTCTTTCACACTCCATTTACATGTAATATCATGCGATTGGTATTTTTTTTTTAAATTCCTAAAATACTCTTCTTGTATTTTAGGCCTCGTCTTGATTTCCATACTCTTGTATTTTTTTTAATCATTGACTAAAACCTCCCTTCCTTTCTCATACTCTTCGCCCTCGTCTTGATTTCCAAGGGATAATCGTTAAAAAGACTTTGCTGGAATTTTCAACTTTTTTCGAAACTTTTCTTTTCAGAATATGACTTTTCGTTTTAGGCTTAAAATTAGTGTCATGATTTGAGTTAAGGTTCTAGATTAATTCAGAAGTTGCTGAAATTGTGAAGGGAGGGAGAGGTTTTTAGATAAAATTGGGTTTCAAGAAGAGGCAAAGAATAAGCGGTTCCAGCTAGGACCAGGATCAACATCATGGTTTGGTGGGGAGAAAAAGGAATGAGAAGTAGGATTAATGTTTAAGGCACTGAAGATAGTGAAGAAGGTTTTTGGGCTGAACGTTTGAAGCAGGTTCATCTCTCTCTCTCTCTGTTATTGGTTTCATGAACTTGTCTAGAGAGAGGTAGACAACCCAGATGCTCAAATCGATTTGAGAGGGGTGTTTCTCCAAAAGCTTTTGAACAAAAACAGGGGCGAATTTTGCGATGCCCCTGACTTGATCACTAAAACTTTAAACCTTCAGGTTCTTGAGATTTAGGTTCTGGATTTTGTATGAGGATGGAAGAATTCTTATGCATTACCACAGTTAGGGCTATAGAGTTGGGTTCATCTGATACCACAATTGCAATTGAATACCAATTTCTTGGCATTGGCATTCGATTCTTACTCGCTGCATTTTAAGGCATTTTCAGACCAACCTCGTCAAATCCCAACGGGAGTCCACCAATTGCTTTGAAAGTTGGGGGGTTTCCTCCTCGTAGTAGATTTCAGTCATTGTCAATTTGCAAAAAATGGAGCTTGCTGATGTTGGTTACATCGAGAAAAAATCTAAGTGGTAAATGCTGAATGAAATGCTTGATTTGTGGTGGCGGGGTGGTCGGGGTGTTGTTCAGAGTGATAGCATCAGGGACGATGCTGGATACAGGATCGCTAGCAGCGAACCAAAAAACAATGCTAGATGTGCTGCTTCAGGTGCCAGCACATTGATAAGCTTGGCAAAGGACCTAGTTCAGACTGGGACATCGATTATGCGTTTGAGTTGGGGTTTCACCATAGACTTCCCAGTCGTCTGAAACTTTATGCAGCCACTCTCATAAGGGAGAAATCAAGTTCCCTACCTTAGCTGAAATTGAATCAACTTTGGAACTTGCGCTTTCCTCTCTTCTCGTTTCTCTTTGTTTTCTTGTCGTTTTATCTTTTACCAATTTACTGATGGATGTGTTTTTAAGAGGTGAGATCAAAATAGTGAAGGGAAGATGAAAGGGAAGAGGGGAGGGCAAATTTTTCATAACTTGGGTTTTATTTTGAAAATTTGAGGGATAGTGTAAAGCAAATTCGATATTTTGTTTTTTTCTATTAGCACTTTAGGATGATGTTATAAACAGTAGGGATAATTTAAGACAATATATAACCAGTAAGGATAGAGTTAATCAATTAACTAAATCGTAAAGATATTTTAAGAAATTTGCCCTTTTTTATAAGTGGGGAGAAATAAAAACAGAAAACCTGAACCTAAAAAAAAAACACAAGATAACCACACGAGAGATAAATCTCACAGAAATATCCAGAAAAGCTCCAAGTTTAGGATCACCAGGGAAGTCAATGTGACCCATGACATCCCAGCTAACCAAGAGCGGAGCAGCTCACTTCTCTGTATGTGATTCCTAGAGAGAAGTTATTGGCAATGGACTTCCACTTTCCGTTCAATTGCTGACATTTCCACAGAGGCTCTACTTGTGTCTTGGAGAACTTTAATAATGATTATTAAAGCAGTTCGGAAGAAATAAAAATATAAATATGTAGAGTGTAAAATCTTGTATTTTCTATTATTTTATATATATTTGTACTGTACATATTTGTATCCATATGTACACCTGCCATCCACCATTGAGACACCAAAATTTATCTTGATTTCACGAGTGGAGAGGAGTCATCTTACCCATATAACAGATCCTGATCCCATTTGATTTGTAGCTTTCTCATCTTTTCCACCATTGAGACGCCAAATGTACCAGGTGCAGCTTATCTTTTCCCAAACATATGGACTCCATGATCATCTCATATAAATGGAATCCAGTTTTAATCATCAAAAAATTGGTCCTCGTGCCAACTTCACAAAACTACGGGTCTACAGCCATGAACTCGGAACATCTTCCTTTAAATACTACAGAGATGTTTCGAATGCAAGGCTAATTTGTGAGGTGGGTGAGGCCCAAACCCTGTGGAGGAAAAGCAAAATCTTCATTGTGAATGATTAACAATTGTTCAGTTATAAGTAGGGGTGTCAGGATATTCAACTAGTCAATCAAAAATAAAATATTTAAACATCTTATACAATTTATATATAATAAATTCATATAAATAAAATATTCCTTTTATATATATATTAATTACTAATAATCAATTGGTCAAATTGGAATCAAATTATTGCCCCATTCGATGTTCGACTCGAATCCGATACGTTTACCTCTTTCAAAACTTTCGCTTTAGATATATTGTGAGCTCGCCCATAAATCATAATAATGGTATTTAACAAATTCAAATAAAAGGCCCATTGCAAGAATTTGGCTAACAATAACAAGACCTTGTCACGCTTCAGACAACAAACTAGGCTCTTCCCAACTCAGATAGCTAAACCAAAGATACTGTTCCCCCCTTTAACTAAAACAAATAAAAATAAAAAGTGACGGAAAGGGGAAAAATAACAGACTAGTCGTTATCTCACTTCCTGCCACGGACCTTCACTGCCTGCCTGTTCCTCTTCTTGACACCGGACTTGGCAACCTTGAGACTCCTGTGTACAGCGCTAAGCCTTGCAAGGGCTGCATTCTTCAGATCCGACCTGTAGTAGTTATCTGAGACCTGCAATCATCAACAGTTGAAGAATAGAAAGTAAGCATCTTTCTCAACACCAACAGTTCAAACATGAGCTAGAATGAGGTTTTTCTAGTACAAAAATGGATGGAAATAACATGGTGAAAAGACAGACGGGTCAGATATAACAAAGCAGAGGATTGAAAAACACTTCTAGTTCGGGATCCATGTATGTATGCTGTGTATTGATACAATCATCATCATCACCCATGCCTATATATATATATATACCCAATTACCTATACAAGCCAGTCTATGCATCAAAATTTCCATCCAATAAATTAGAGGACACCTGGTAATGCTCCACTGTGATGTAGCCATTATGCTGGACCATTACGAAACACACCGAGTTCACATCTGCGCCCCACATCTCTCATCTCTCATCATCTCTGTATTTATCATCGAGAGATATTCCCAATACAAGGTCGGGATGTGCTGTGGGGCATTGTGGGGCGCAGATCTGAACTCACAAACACTGCACCAGTGACCTTAACCCACAATAAACCAATATAACAAAATATCCTAGGTTGACAGAGATAGCTCAGAAGCCAAGCGTAACAAGTAGATTTCATAGAAACCTCCTGCATGCAGGGGTTCTTACATGTTAAGCTCTTCATCACTGCATAAAAAGCTCCAATTCATTTCACAAAGAATACAAGGAGAATCGGGAAAGAAAAGGCATCGGGTTATCTGTGCTGTTGCATTTTCAGTTACATAACATCGCTTGACCAGAAATTTATAATTTCAAAAAGAAAAAAAAACATGCAAAAAGGACAAATTTCAAAACTTCAAAAAGAGTCAAGTAGCCAAAAGTAACTAGTAAATTCATAAAAGGGTTCCCTAACAAAAATCTCCTTCCATGTTAGCATCTCATCACTGCAAAAAAATCGGCTACACAAGCAAATAGAATAAAAATAGCAACAAGAGAATGTATTTAGAAGGTAATCGCATATCCAATACATTCACATTTCCCATCTCATCTTTTGAAAACCTGATTGTGTAGCGAACCGACCAACTCCAATCATACATAGGCAGTAGGCATAATTTTAAACCAAAACGCATCCAATAAAATAGGGGCTAATTGGTAACACGCCAGTGGGATGTTGCCATTCTGTTGGAACATTACCAAACATTTTGCCTCAGTGACCATAATCCATAAGAAACCAAAATAACAAAATATCCTAGGGCTGACAGACATAAGCTCAGAAGCCAAGCGTAACAGGTAGATTTCATTGAAGACTCCTGCATGCAAGGGTTCTTCTTACATGTTAGCTCTTCATCACCGCATAAAAAACTCCAACTAATTTTACAGGGAATACAAGGAGCTTTGAGAAAGAAAAGGCACTATGTTTTCTGTATAAAATAAGTTTCACTTGTTCTTCAACACAAGTAGAAGAAAACTAGCTACAACAAAATAAATTTCGAAAGAACTAGCTTTCGAGAATATATTTTCAGTCATTTCTGAATTAATACTTTGGCAATTTGATATTAGTATCAGTGATAAAATGAAATATGTCTGCCAACAACCAGATGCAATCAAAGTAGCTGTAAGTAACGACCAAGAAAACATTAACGAATTCAAAAGAATCTCGTTGTATTAATTAGAGGCCCAAGTGGCATTCCTATTTCACATCTATTATCAAGTGCACCATAAACAATTAGAAATGACGATTCTCTCCAGTACCTGGTTAGCAACAGCCTTGGCCATCCGACGGAACTCCTTCTTCATGACCGATTTGTGGAGCAAGCTTGCAGGCTGGTTCTGCTTCTTCGTCTTCGTAGTGGCAAGCACCACAGAAAGATCTTTTCCTCCAGGTTGAATCGTAACCGTCTTCTTGTTTGCTAAACCTATAATTTCAATCCAGAAGTTTAGAGATGAGATTAACACAGGAACGCTCAAGTATAAACGATGAGCAGAAATGGTGTGAAACCAGAGGATGGCTCTCACTACCTGAGTGCTTGTAGGAGTTCAGGTTGTAGAGATTGTTACTTTCCTTGCTGAACTGCACGCTTGCAGTTCCGTTCCCGAACTCCTTCACGAGGAAGGAGTTGTTCCTCTTCACGATCTCCCAAATCAAAGGCCCTGGAACAGTAGCCATTTCACCTGCACAACATTGAACGAACGCCATTAAATCTTTGCGAGATATCAGTTAAACAGAAAAAATGAAGATCATAACAAAAGATAACCTAGCGATCAAAACGGTTCCGATCGGAAAAAAAAAATACTATGAAATTAAAATATCGATATCATATTCCGAAAGATCAAATCGAATCAACACTTAAGAGAGAATCAAGCAAGAAACGTAGGATTACATACCGCACAGAGAGAGAAAAGAGAGGGAGGGAGACCTTCCGGAACAAGAACCCTAGGCACCCAGACGACGTTTATAGTTATGTTATTATTATGCATCTCAAATCTCAAAACCCTAAAGAGCAATGCTAAGTACACGAAGGATTTTTTTCCTGTATGCCTCGAAAGTGCACTCTACGCCACGAATCTCGAACACTTTTAGCAACTCAAAGGTGGGTCCCACAGTCGGTGTTTTTCACGTGGTGTGAAACGGATTTGTAAGGCATACAAGAAAAAGAAAAGAAAATTTACGCTTGGCATTTCTGTAGGACCTAGTTTCCTGAGCTTAAAATCGGGACCAGGATTATGAAAGCCGATCTGACCTAAGCCCATCCAAAGTTCCAAACAAATATGAAGAAAAAGGGTTTGCTATGGCCATGTTTTCAAACGAAGCCCTAGTGAGGGGATTTTGAAGTTTCATAAATCTCCGACATCATTGAGAAATGTTTTTAATACATGGCGAAGATCTGTTGTGGGACATTGTGAGGTATATTCTTGTAGGAGATGATTTGATGACAGAGCAAATTTGATTATCAAACATTTGGAACATCTGTCGTACCTTGGATCAAACCTCAGTAATAAGATCTTGTCTATGTATATATAAATCCGGGTTAAACTAAAACCGGTCCATTTATACCCTCAAGTCATATTCTTTTTCATCTATACTAAAACAAACCAGATAACATACCAACTGACCCACCTCACTCGGTTAACCCTAATCATATTTCTTGGCATGTCAAAGAACCCACCAAAATATGAATTCGTTTGGAATGGCCTTCTCGTTTCTAATACACCATCCATATGTTTCTAATACATACCTTGATGCATCTCTTAAAATGGCCTTCTCGTTTCTAATACACCATTTATAATACCAATGCAAATAAGAGAATTGTTAATTTTGAAGTTTCGTCACTGGGTATTAGATCATCTTTGAACCATCATGAGTTAAAATCCTGCCAAGGTTTTATGAATCAAATACTCTCCACATGCTTCATAACAATGTACTTGACACAGAAGTGGTTCCCAAGGCTGTGTTTGATAAGAAATGCAATTGCTGAATCGGATAGAATTTGTGCTTCAGTTCAGTATTACAAACATTCAATAAGAATACATTTTTGTATTGAAAATTATGGTATATTTGTTTTTTTTTCCTTGCACTCGAAGTAAAATGCAAAAACGGTAAATACAAGTCTCAGAATTTAAATTTCCACCCATCACAACAAAATACGTGTGATAAGAATACAAAATTTAACAATGCAAAAACTAAACTAATTTTGCATTTTCATAAACCATACATATTTACATTTGCACCGAACTTATTTGTATTTGCAATCTTACCAAATGCAGCCTAAGTGTGAATAAGTGTGAATGCAAATGTGTAGAGTATAAAACGATTCATATAAATTGTAAGGTCGAGTTAATTTTACATCGACAAATTTATCTTCTTACCAAACAGACTTTTAACTGTAATGGAATGCAAACATGAATGTTGCCAAACACAGACAAAAATGAACCAGAGTGCAAATTTACACTGAACCGGGATTTACACTCCATTTGCATCGTTTCCAAACACAGCCTGAATGACAAAAATGACAGGTCTAAGAATTTAGAGTTGTGTCTGGTTCAGTTTAAACCAGTCCTGTTGAACCTAAACCCATTCCTTAGGGAGTGCAGGATTCCTCCATGGAAGACAACAACAACAACACAAAGAATGCTCATAGCTATTTAATTTCTTAATTTCTTCTTTCTTTTTTTCCCCTTTTTTCATCTAGCTACTAAATAACAAAATACAGTTGATGTTGCTAAAGTTTCCAGTCGAGGAGCAAGCTAGAAAATTGCAAATGAGATGTCAAGGAAAAGCATCTTGAATAAAGCAGTAATAATCCCAGAACTGGCTTCATGTATTCATCAGTTAAAGCCTAAACCGGATCATCATCTTTACACTTCCAAAGTAATATTACATCATGTACATAGCCAATATCAGCCTGCTCTATCATACCATATCAATGATCCGAAAACGTTAAATCTACAGGGATCCAGCCTAGTAAAGTACAATGGAAAAGCCTCCTGCCACTTCCCATTACTACAACAATGAACTGCCATGCCAAGGAACAAAAGATGACATGACTGTATAAATCTACTTCCACCTTCAGGGTGGAATTTACAGTCTTGCAGGAGTGCCAAGGGAAATTGGGCTCCACAGCCGATCCACATTCACCAAAATTACAAGCCTAGAGCTCCTGCAAAGTTTCAAGAGACCATCATCATGGGTTGGTTGATGCTGAGACATGGTGCACTGGCCGTGTTGAACAGTTAACTGCTGCTTTTAATCTACTGAACACAACCTTCAAGGGGACACAAGCAATTACAGGTCCTGAATTCTCTACAACTGGTTTCCTCCCTTCCCTGTGATCCTGAGAAACAGTCAGTGAAGATAGTTTACGGGTCTTTTTAGACAAAAGCCCGGATTTCTTGAACTTGGGAGATTTCTTTGGCAACAAAGTGGGTTGGACTGTCAAATGCTTGGCCAGGGCTTGGTTACTTTGAGGTTCAACAGTTTCAGCCTGCAAATTGACACCAGCATTATCACCCTCCTCTGGGATCGGTGAACTATTACTGACATTGATTGACTGATCTGATATGTTTTCTTTTGAGATGTCATACAACTCAGTACCGCTGCTTGCTGCACAGTAGTTCGTGTTACTCGTTTGGAGATCACGGTAACCGGTATCCAAAACTTCAACTGTCACAGGATGACCTATTATAGCTTTACCATTCAATTTACTCATGAGAGAAACCAGAGGTACATGCTGGCCCCGATAGCTTGCTCGTACATCTAGATTAACATCAAATAAAGTAGAAGTGCCAGAAATGTTTCTTCTGGGTGCACCTGCAGTCTGATATCGGGGGTAAGTTGTAAATCGAGACTGGTGAAGTGGAAGTGACCTGTGTGACATCAGAGGGGAAACGGGCATACGCCTCGTCAAGAATGACTCCTTGTTTCTCACTTGGGTTGTTGGCCTAGCTACTACATACTTCTCATTTGATAGGGATAGACCATCTTTACTCTCTGCAGTGTGGAATGCAACCTCTCTATGTCCTGAAACCTGTCTCCCATATTTGATGGAATTCAGGTAACGGGGCTGCCCTACCTGATATTCCCTTTGAGAGTATTGTTTATTCCAATTCCGAGAGGCATCTTTGAGGTCTTCTGAAAGCAATTTGGTTCTTGCCTGTTGGGCACAATTTTCTGATGTATGGGACCGCTCAAAAGAGTTGATGCCAACTTTGCGATTCAAACCTACAGAAAACTCATCTGCCTGCTGAACATCTACCAAATAAGCATCTTCTTGATCATCATAATTGATGGGTCTCCTTGACTTGAGGTTTTTGCTCGTTTTTTTCCTCAGATTTCTCATATTCCTCTTTCCTTTGGACTGCCATTTTGAGGAACCTTTCTCTATCCTATGGCTGGCATTACAATCAAGAGCAGCAAAACTGGTAGAACCAGATTCATCAAGTCCTTCAGCTCTCAAATGTGTGGGTCCAAATTGACTGCAATAACTAGCTTGCATTCCAACAGCACCAGTTTGGAGCTTTCCAGATGAGCATGATGCAAATACAGTAGAAAAGCCTGGAGAGAACCAATACAACATATCAAAATAACAGAAAAAATATCTTCTCTATTTGTTGGAAGCACCGTAATGAGATACAGCACAGGAATCATATGATTATTGGAACATGAACAAGTATGGCAAGAAAAATTTTCAAAATCTTGTCATTCAGGGTTTATGTTATAAATAAACAATATACCATATTCCATTTCATTGCTCCATTGAGTAACCAAGATACTTCCACAAACCAGAAGATAAGAATGAAACATCCAAGAAGAAAAAATACTGAATTTAAATATCTATTAAAAGTAAAATTCTGGCATTCTGGGAAGGAGAGAAAACCCAATACTCAAGAAGGGAACAAATAGATCCATGGCTTAGAGACTCCTAAGACAAAAACTGTGCATTGGTGTACAATCTCACATTAATACTATCAGTATGGACGAACAAATCCATGCATCAAAATTAGGGCCTTCAATGGGCACCCACGTTACCCAGCCACCTGAAGTGCCAGGCAACTGACATCATGGTCAAAAACTTGGACCTGATCAAACATTTTTATTTGCTTTTCAAGACAGTGATATTTCACACCTCAAAAATTAGTTCCAGAATTGTGAAATTAACAATGAGAGTACGCAGGGGAATTAGGTCACTATTGTAGTAGAACGATGTCAAGTAGCTAGCAATGCTCGTATGAGAATAGAACTTAATTAAATGAAGCCTTATCCCAACACTACTTGTTGAGGATATGGCCAACCTAATTACTACTACTTCTTATTGAGAATAGAACTCGAGCCTTATTCCAACACTACTTGTTGAGGTTATGATCAACCTAAGTATTCAGTTTGTATGGAGCATAAACATGGAGGATTTGATGACCAGATCATTTACCGAAGATTCCAAACAATTCAGGAATCTTCTATGTGGCAAGACATGCGAGGGATATGAAAGTCGCATTTAAAATTGAAGTATACAGGATATGGCACCCTTGTACAAGGAGCTGGGTATCATAGTATTTCAGCAAAACCCTCCATTAGTGGAGCATATTTCAGCCTCAAAACCCTCACACATGTTCAGAATAGTATTTTGAACTTTGAACAGATAGCATCAGTTGGGAAAATTTTACTATTGCTAGGGTATAGGACTTGGTGGAGCATTTAGAAAAGGAGATAGTGCCATATTGGCAATCTATTCAGGTCCAGCAGGTCATGAACACTCTTTAAGGGCTCAAAATATAACTGTTTTGCAAGGTTTAAGACTAGCCAGAACACTAAACTTCAGAAATCTAGACATTGAGGGAGACTCCGAAGTAGTAGTGAACTTGATGAGGAATAGCAGCCAGGCATTGTAGCAATATAGACATGTAAATAGAGATATCAAATGTCTGATAAGGGAGCTTGAGGCAACAGTTAAAGGTTAGCTAAGTCTCTC
Source organism: Nelumbo nucifera (assembly GCF_055504915.1). NCBI lineage: Eukaryota > Viridiplantae > Streptophyta > Magnoliopsida > Proteales > Nelumbonaceae > Nelumbo > Nelumbo nucifera. The sequence continues at coordinate 5,583,042 of NC_142654.1, read as the reverse complement.
ACTGACCAATAGCAAAACAAGGGTTATAAAGAGAACAACTTTGGGGGCCCAATTGTAATATGTGGAGTCATTTCCAGTCTATGCAGTGGATGTACGCTTGTATTTTCTTGTTTTACACGACCAATAAAGGTCAATAGTTACCAATAAGAATATTTAGGGTACAAGATTGATGTAGGCTGAGAGTTGAATACATAACTAACCCATAGGGTCTCCTACGTAGTGGATAGCTCAGATTGGTCACATCATTCTTAAAGATGGAAGAAATCACCTAGGGAAAGTCCCTATTTACAGGTTTCCTAACTATGCCAAGTAGAGAGCTTCCCCATACAACTTCATCTATTTCTGTCACATGAACTAAAGATGTCACTGATTCAAAAAGTCCATAAGCTCAAGAACCCTCTAGATCAGTCACATGTCCACTCCTGCAGCAGACACCCAAAGCCCATGGCAAGATCTGTTAGGCTAAAAGTGCTTATAGAATATGATGTATTGGACCCATGGCAAGATCTGTTAGGCTAAAATTTATTCCATCAGTAAAGGAAGATGACACAAATGCACAGGCTCCTTTTGAGTCCCAAAGTGAGATGCCATGTAGAAGATTCCTTGGTCATTTAGACTCCATACATATATCTCAAAGCATTGACTAGTTAACCAACTAATAAGTTGAGGGCCAACAAACTGAATCACTACCCATGATATGGTTGCTTGGGATGACTATGCATCAACTAGATAGACTAACAACCAATTGACTTAGTCAACCACACTATTGTTTTATTTTATTTTATTTTTGCAACTTGCAAATTTGACTATGATACTGTAAAGGCATGATAACCCAAAGAAAAAAATGTAACCAATCAAACAGTATCATAAAAGTGGTATTCATCAAAATTCACCAGGTGGAGGGGGTTGATTGGTCAAAGCTCTTCCGGTACATGCTTTTGTTTTGCTATATGCATATGCTAATTACTTCAAACATTTGTAGTGGCATATAGTTGGATGATGGCATATAAAATAAAAAGAACAGTGGAGAAGTTCTTTTAGATCTTCTTCCAATCAATGGCACACCAATATCAAGTTACCACAAAATAAGGGCACATCAAATAATCTTTGAAAAATAAAGATTGTAGCTACTTATCCCAACCTATACAGCTTTGCCTTTTTATGCTTGCAAAACAATGGCCATAAACTAAATGTTCTAAATCACTATTTTATCACATATTTTTTATGAGTTTTATTTTATTTTATCACATATCTGCACATTTGCGGTCTGTATTAATTTATATATGAGATTCTATCAATATCAACGCATTTTTTTTTTGTGGTCAATTTGTCAGCACTTAGGCATTTACTAGTTATTGCCTGCCTTGCCAAAAATGGAGGCTACCTAGCCCCAGGCAATAAGTTGGAGGCAATGAAGAAGCTTACTTCTTATGGAATAACTGAAGGGAGACAAAGGACTTACCACCTTAAAGAATAATTGAAGAAGTTCACTTCTTATGTAAAGGAGACAAAGCCACGGAGTATTTCAGAAACAAGAATCCAGTGCCTTTTGTGCATAGAGCTAGAATTTAATTTTTCGACACGATCGGATTAGCTGAATGCAATGGCTGTGTAGCAGGCCAAGGAACCAATGATAACACCCCATGCCAGTCATAAAATCCAAATGACCCACAACTACTCAATCTCTCGCTTAGCATTTATGGCTGGTGTGGGGTGTTATCATTGGTTCCAAAGCCCATTATACATCCATTGTGTTCAACTAAACTAAATTCTTTTTGGAAAGGGTAGACTGGCTACAGACCTAACCTCAGGAATTTTTAGCACAAAGTGGCCACTCTATGACCTGAACTCACTTTCACTCATTAGTCCAGAATTTCACCATGGTACACAGAAACAGAAGTAATGCTCGTTTTACTTGTCTTAGAAGACAAGGGTGAAATGAAAAATTGAGTTGCATCACACATCACATCAATCCTTAGATTATACTACAAGCCTTCATGGCATTTTTCTAACATAATGGTTTTTTTATCAGTAACCAATTAGAGAATTTTATTCAAAAGAAAAGAAAAGTGATCTGGGGCTTCTCAGTGTTCTAGAGTGATTGTTAGTATTCATTAATTGGCAGATAACGGCTGGGATGCAGGACTCGACCCTAGGGCTTCTCAGTGTTCTCCTTGGAAAGCTATTCAAGGTATTTTGCCTCTTATGCTTCCTTATTTCAAATATGATGTCTGCGCTGGAAATAAAGTCTTGTTTTGGGAAGATGTTTGGGTTGGTGAAAACTCCCTTAGAGATAGATTTCCTTCTATTTACTCCTTGTTTGAAAACAAAAGAAAAGTGATCTCTTCGGTGTTTGTTGATAACTCCTGGGATTTGGGCTTGAGAAGAGGTCTAAGGGATTCTGAAATGGGGATGGTTGATGATTTGATCACTCAGTTAGGGGAAGTCTTTCTTGATCAGTCCTGTAGAGATAGCAGAATTTGGAAACCTTCCCCTTCTGGTTTTTTCAATTACTCTTCTTTCTATAACATTTTGCTTCAGACCTCTAACCTTGTAGGGAACTTTCCTTCAAAGAAGGTGTGGGGTAGCCCTGTACCCCCTAAAATTCAAGCCTTTTGTTGGGAAGTGGTACTCCAAAAAATCAACACCTTGGATTTATTGTAGAAAAAAAGGCCAAAGATGTACCTCTCCCCCCATGTTTGTTGCCTCTGTTTGAGTTCTGGTGAGACAATTTCACATTTACTAATCTCATGTCCCTTTGTGTTCTTTATTTGGTCTTTGGTTCTCTTCTCTCTTTGGCTACAAGTGGACTCCCTCCTCAAGCGTGGTGAACCTCTTTGATCCAACTTTTTACAGGCAACCAATGGTTCGTGGAAGGATTATGTGGAGAGCCACTAGAGCTGCTGTATTGTGGTTAGTGTGGGAGGAAAGAAACAATAGGATCTTTAAAGCCAGATGTAGATCCAAGGAAGAGGTTGTGGAAGGAATAACTACTAAGGTTATCCATTGGTTGAAATCCTGTGATCTTTTCAAGGATTTCTCAGTTGAAGACATTTATAGAAATTGGGGTATTGTGGCATCTACTACTACTTCCAAAGCTATGATACAGGAAGTTTGGTCCCCACCGGCACAACAAAGGGTGAAATTGAACTTTGATAGAAGCTCTATAGGTAATCCAGGCTCATCTGGTATAGGAGGTGTTTTCAGAGATAATGAAGGCAAGATAATGGCTTTGTTTTCAGGTCCAATAGGAGTTGGAGATTCCTTAAGAGCAGAAATCTTGGCACTACATCAAGGTGTAAAACTGGCCAAACAGTTGAGGCTACAGCAGATTGAGATAGAGGGAGACTCCAAGTTGGTAATTGGGTGGATGCAATCAGGGCAGCTGGGAATTTGGCAATATAGACAGCTGATAAGGGAAATTCTTAGCATAACAAGGGAGGTGGGTGTTTGGTTCAAGTGGGTAAGGAGATCAGCAAATGGTTTTGCTGACGCCCTAGCAAAACTAGGGACTGCAAGGGAGAGTCTTTTTTGGGCAGTGTTGTAATGTTTGATGTTTATTGGATCAACCTTTTCTAATAAGGGTTGAATTCTGTATTTCAGGTTAATTTATCTCTAATGAAAGTTATCGTATATGATAAAAAAAAAGAATAGAAATGAAAAGATATTTAGGGTTTCTTTATTGATAAGATATAATGTGGTTTAAGCATGGCCTTGTCAAATAAACTCAAATATTTTCCGGAAAGCTCCCTAGCAAAGGAATACCACACTATTACTTCACTCAACGACATCTCCAGAATGAATCCCAACTATATTAGTCATCTATGTTTCAGCTATTTCTAATAGAAAACCATTCACACAGGGATGTTTGGTTACCTATTGGCTAAGCCACTCCTTATGGAATCAATCCTTTGTCCAGGAAATGAAAATAGATAGATATATAATTTCATTTTCTGAAATTTCTTCAGAACATTTTGTTTTCCCTCTACGGTTCTAGGAAAATGGAAGGACAAAATGCATGTAAACTTTGACAATTTTCCAATTATTGGATTTTAGATATCATAATAATTATCAACACATGAACCAGTACCGAGTATACAGCAATGATTAGCAATGTAAAAAAATATAAACATACAAGTTTTTAAAAAGTTCTTTATTTTTCAAGGCGGTTTGGCACCAGAAATTCCTTGAAGGCTGAACTGCCGGCATTGCTACAAGGTCTCAAGCTAGCTAAAGGGTTGGGGTTTGGGCATATTGAGGTGGAACTGTGGAAGGAGACTCAAAAGTAGTCATTTGATGGGCAAGTTACAACAGACATACCCCTTGGAATTTCAAACATGTGATTAGGGAAGTGGAAAATATTGCGAAGGATGTAGAGGCAGAATTCAAGTGGGTCAGAAGGAGTGCAAATGGGCAAGCCGATTCCTTTGCCAAACAAGGGGCCTTGAGGCAACAACTATTTTAGGCAGCTATGTACCTTGGGAGTGAAGATTGTACTAATTTGGGATTAAAAGTTGGGAATGATACTCCTATCACCAAGTTGTACTCATTTTCTGTGGTTCAAACTTAATAATAAATAAAATATATTTATTTCTGATAAAAAATATTAAAATTTAATTTCAAGCTCTCTTAGATTATTTAAGAGGGTTGAGAGAGAGGGAAGAAAAACTCAACTCAACAAAGCTTTCAAGTTTCATCCCAACTACAGACCACACCAGGTCCCCCACCCACATTACTTTCTGTTATTGAAGTCACAACATTCAAATTACATCACCGTTTCCCATTACTCCCCAAAACAAGCTCCCTCTACTCACCCCCCTGCTTTGCCAATGTGTCTACCATGTCATTGGCAGACCTGTAAGTCCAGTTATAACTGATAACCAGGTTCCTTGTCAGCTGTTTCAGCTGTCTCATCATAAGTAATATCTCTTGTCAAATTGTAAGTCGTTGGATCATTTCTTATTAAATCTATGCCTTCTTTGGCCTTCCCCTTGCTCTTAGCCACTCAAATTAACATGAACCTTAAAAAGTTCTCTAACAATTAAATTTATAAAATAAAAATAAGTGCAAATTAACTCACATCAATATGTGGAAGAAAATATTAACTTCTTGGGCACTATCAGCTTGCCATGTGAAGAAAATTTTCAAAATTATACTCCAAGAAAATTAATGATAAAAAAATTATTCACCAAGAAAATTGTACAAATGAAGAACTGATCCTTAAAATAACAGCGAGAACCCCTCAGACCTTGGCTATTGGTGCAACAGTATTTCAGGAATGTACCTCACTCCACTAATTTTGACTGAATCTTTATTTGGATCACACTGAAAGGTATACTTTTGTTTTTGTGTAAGTGTATAACCTGATCTCTTGTACAGAGCCTTAGTATACATGAATACTGGTTTATGGTGAGTTTCTTGACATGCAGAAAACAGAAATACAATAAATACTTTTACCATTTTTGAAAAGAAAACGTATACATTTCAAAATATCCCTGTCATTTATGACCTGTAGTAGGATATGGTTTGATGAGTAAGTAATGTCTTGGCCTGCTAATTCACTCTTCTGATTTTGAAGAAAGTGGGTATGCCAGGCTAGGGATGTGGCTAATTTTTCCATTTGATTGATGCTTTGGAAGATACTTTGAGTTACTATCTTGTAGGGGCTTCATCATTTCAAAAGGTAGATTCATAAATGTTGATTAGGGGCATTTGATCTTTATATGCATCCAGAACATATTAGACATCTCCCCAGTCATCCTCCACCCAAAGGGTCAATTACATTATAGCTGAATTTCCTATTTCTTTTCTTTGTTAAAATGATGATTATGAACTGTCATATCCCCTCCCATGATGAGGAATAGAGAGCATGTCAATGCCAAACAATCAGGATAAGGCTTTCTTGAGTTGAGTTGAGGAATCAGGAAAACAGTATGGATAGAGGAATCATATATAGCAACAGTGGAAAGTTTGTAACACACACACCTCCATTGTGTTTTTCCTCTGCAACAAAAGGCACATCAAATAAGCTGTCAGAACAGTCATTATCAGGGAGTTCTGACATGCTGGAAAATTCACCATCCTTCATTTCAGAATGGAAATGAGCAACATCAACTCCAGCATCACATATTTGCTCAGAAGCATTTAAAGAGGTTTCCTTCTCACATGAAGCCCCTGTACTGTCTGAATTATTGTTGATTATAACCGAAAAGCTTGTTTTCTTTGATTCAATAGATTCTATTGTAGAAATCTTGCTGTCTGTTATTCCTTGAAAAGATGATCCACCTGGGCTGGCACTTTGTTCACAAACAACAGGAACAGCCACCATGGCTGTACTCTCCAAAACCTTTGTCAGTGGACGACGACGATTTTTTCTCTTCAGGCCTTCATAAACATTGTTAACTTGAGATTGCCTTTTTTTCAGGGATGAGCAGTAAACCCTGCTGCTGTTCACTGGACTCCCATTAGACAAACTATTGCCAATGTTAGAATCACTGAGAGAAGCACTGTCTAGTTGAACCAGCTCAATTGAGCCTTCAATGGGAAAATGCATATTGGATTTTCTTTTTAATGCCACCCTCATCCCAAGGTCCTCAAGCCCTCTCATGCGCTTAGTACCTTCAGTTCCATCGTCCTCTGAATCATTTGGGGTTTTTCGCTTCTTTTTCTGTGCATGTCCCGTAGGCATACTGATGTGATCTGGATCTTCAAATGATATACCAGATTGAGTTAATTCTTGTGCTGAATTACCTTCGGTTGAACTAACTTTCCCAGCTGTATGCTCATTCTCTTGGATTGGACCAAACATCTTTTGTGATTGTCTGCTCCAAGTATCATAATCTGTATCATCTGGATAATCCATTCTCAAGCAAAATTCTTGAGCTTCATTAGATTTGCGAGCACTCTCGAGTTCAAGGGCATGAAGAATGGCATCTTCCCTACGAGCATATTTTACAGTTTTCTTATTAAGCTGTGCTGCAGCAGCCTTTGCTTTCTCAATGCACTCGTCGTATTCACCACAACGAAATGCTTTCACCCGCTTGGATTTTTCAAGATTATACCAGTCCCTGAAGATCAAAAGAGGTAAGAATTGCTGCCTTACATCATAAAAAACACATATAATCTGGCAGTTGATGCCTTCAATTTTCAAACACTAGCTGTGGGAATTACTATGATCTCCAACTGATAAAAGTTAACATTCCAATGCTCCAATTTTACAGAAAAATCATCCTTAAAAGTAGAAAATTATCAATAACATATTGCATAATGCAGCAGAAAGAGAAGCAACTACTTAACACTCTTAACTATAAAAGAAAATGCTCAAAGTATCATCTGTACAGACAATGGAATTTTCTGATTTGTACTCGTATGTGAACTTTCTCCCACATAGACTACACTGAGATTTTACCAAGTGACCAACTAAAAATATACCCCCAGCTAAGATTTGAAAAGAACAACAGTAAACACTAAATAGTATTTTTAACAAAATAGAAAAAACAAAGGGCAGTGTTAAAGAATAAAGTACCAATAAGAAATCTCTATAAAATGTCTTTAATTGCAACCATAACCATTTTAAAATACCAAAGTCTGTAGCATGGAATCATATATTTGCTTATTTAATGTTTAGCTGTTCATTCTTTCTTGCTGGATTTTCATTTATCCTGCTAACTTCTTGGTTCTGCAGACATTGGTCATATCTATCTAATTACTTATTAAGGTTTCAAGAGGAAGAGAATTGACATACCAACACTTCTTATGACTCTCAATGGGCCTTGGCCTTATTTGGCATACAAAATCTAAAGCCAACATTCTTCAGCAGCAGGAGAAAAAAAAAACACTTAATTAGATACATGAGAACTAGATTTACCATTTATTGAACTCCATGGCCAACCCGCTCACCCACACCCTCACACCTCCTCCCCACCCCAAAAAAAAAAAAAACGAAACATTATTGATAAAGACTCACCACCAGTAATCTACTATTACCCGGGGGGGTCAGGAACAGAAGAATGTAGAACAAATGAACAAATTGAACAGAATATTCTAGTTCTAAATCATATCGATCAACAAAAAATGGGCTAAGTCGTTCCACCGATTAAAAGCAGAACGCAAAATATCAATCATGTAACTCTTGCATGTAATTATATTTTTCCCTTTTTTATTTCCTTCTGAGGCAGCGTAGAGATACCTTAAGAGTAATATATGGCATATGATAAAAAAAGTTGAACAAAGAAGAAGGAAAGAAAGAAAGAACGAAAGCACTCACACGCTAGCGTCCTCCCTTCCAAGGAGCTTCACCGGAGTGCCCGATCTCGGCGAAACCAAGCAACTTTCTGACAACTCATCCAAACCCATTATTCGCCCTGGCCACCATGACCCATTTCGTCGCCTAACCCAGACCAGGCCTCCCACAGAACAGTCGATCCCCTTCGTATTCGCCTCACAATCACCCTCCATTCGTCCCCTCTCCTTCTCTCTATGTCTCTCTCGTCCAACACAAACTAAACTAGTCTTAAAAAACAGATCTCAATCTCCATTCTGAACAGCTAAAGTCTCCAGATTCAAAAATCTCCTAACATGAACCAATGCCGATATCCTTCACCAAAATACAACCCAAAAGACGATAGAGATTAATAAAAAAATCACATTTTTGAATCCAAAACAAAATAACAGTTAAATGAAGAAAAAAAAAAAGAAGGGGAGATACCGAACCAGTGAAGGGAAAAGCTTCATGCCCACCTGAAGAACGAAGAGAAAAACAAAACCCTAGGTTGACTGTGACTGGAAATCTGGGAAAATGATGAGTCCAGAAATAATAACAGATGGGTTTTGTATGATGCAAACAAGATCCCAGTTTGTTGTCCTCCTCTCCTTCTCTCTCTCTCCTTCTGTCTGAGCGATAACTTGTCTGTGGCATTCAGAGTGTACGGGAGGGTGGGGAAGTTACGAACGTGAGGTGATGAAAGTTTCCGTTGGATCAGACCCACCTTTTGTTATCACTTTTGCCATGAGAGAGGATATGTTGCAGAGAAACAGTGTTTTTATTATTTGTTTCCTTTTTTTTCCTTTTTAATTTTCTTTCCGGAGTGGCGAGAATAAAGAGTAGGAGAGAAGCTGTTGGAGATTGGGGGTTTATAAATGCTTCGCGGAGGAGGAGAGAGAAAATGGAAACAAAGGATGCGCACTGCACACCGTGAGGTTTTGTAATGAAACCCCAGTTTCCAAGCTAAAAAAAGAAAAACAGTATCCCACCTTTAACCCAAATTCCATATACACTCCCCTGTAGGGCTCTAATATGAGGGGTTTTTGGCTTAATTATAGATTGTTTCTTTTGTGCCAAATCCTCCCTCACTTACCAGAGGAGTATCGGGCAAATTGATATTTTTTTTTTATTTTTTTTTTAAAACCTGTTCAGGGGGTCAATTTAGAGTTCTTCCACCTCTGAACCAGTCAGACCCCTGATATATCCACTGTAGAAACGTATCGGAGGGATCTCGGAACAATACGTATTAGCTGATATTAAGTTGATACATATCGATACTTTGAACCTTGAAATGGGGCATATGGAATTTATCCAAAAGAGTAAGAGATCAACAAATCTTCAATGCTCTCCACAATCCAATCCAGGCCTGATTTGTATGTCATGTTTATTTGTACTGGCACAATAGTATAAGAGTGCAAATTCTGATTTTTTTAGCTTTTACTTTTTTAGTTTATTTTGTTTGGTTGTAGTAATGAATTGAATTAAATTTTAAAATCTGAAACAAAATAAAGTAAAATCTAAAGTAAAAGTGAACCAAAAATTACATTATTTTCATTTGCATTCCCGTGTAATTGTAGTGGCTAGTATCAAATTGTATTCAAACAAACAAAAACCTTTAAAAAATAAAACCCATTCATAATCGTTGATGTGTGCAATGCCTAGTATAAAATTGTAACATGATTAGGATGAATGGATAAAGATTTTTGGGAAATTATTTACCAACTAATGAAGAGTGTCTTTGTACTTTAAAGTAGGGATGTGGGGCTTCGAAAAAAATAAGTAGAGATGAGCAAATGGATTGGTTCTATCTAAAACCAATTGGGCAATCACCTCAGATTGGCCTTGGTAATATTTGTATGTCTTGGCTGATTCGACTAAAATACTATTAAACTTGAATTCGAACTCTATTTCTTTATTTGAGTTCGGTTTGATTAAATATTCAATGAACTTTAGTTTGGCTATACACATAATATGTTATAGTATAATATTATATTACATAAAATATAAAAATGTATTTTCATAATATATTATAATATATATTTTTATATTCTATAATACATATATTATATGTATACATGTATATGTTAATTGAGCTAGGCTCGCGAGCCTTTGAACCAAACTTTTTATTAATCGAACTCAAATTCAAATAACTAATTGAACTTAATTGAACCCGAACCCAAACTATTTAATTAGAGCTTGATTCGATTGCACCTTTACTTGATAAGACCAATTTTAATCAGTTCCCAAATAAGATTAAGTTATAAATTCTTGGAATTAACCCCCACCCAAATTAGTTTCAGGGTCTAGGGGTTTTATCCTACTTGAATCGACCTAAAGAACTGGCCTTTGACCGGTAGAACCAGCTTAATTAACCTTGGTATAACCAGCCTTGGTGGAACCAAAATTTCCACATTGGAACCAAAACTACAAAGATGGGTTAGTACTTTTGAGTGGCTGTGTTAATGAAAATAAAATCAGCAAGATGGATTGGTCTATAAATCTCATTTTTTACCAAAATAAGAGTTTTTTTTTCTTTTTTTTTTTACAGATGATCACAACTTTCTACTGTTTTTGCATGTTTGCCTCGATATTTTAGGTTGCATTTGGAGAAGCTTTAGGATTCTACTTTTAAAGAACAAACACAAAACCCCAAATTTTTGGCTGCTATGGGGCTTTAAAGTATTTTTGCCTTTAAATTGTTATATTTTTAAGAGCAATTCCTAATAAATGGTTCAAGGCACATTTTTGTTCAATTTTATTTTTCACAGCCTCAAGCAAAGAAAAAAATATCAATATGCACCGATACCAAAAACTGGGTATTGATCTTATCGAATATCGATAATTTAATACTCTTTTATTATTATTATTATTATTATTATTATTATTATTATTATTATTATTATTATTTTATTTTATCAGCCTGAGAGGGATGCCTTCCACCACCCAAACTTTCAAAACCCCCAAACCCTATGTTATTGATGTATCAATGACCTTGGATATGGATACAATATGCCTAGGTTGGCCCAAAGCTCAAAAGCAAAAGCCCTATAAGTTTTGTTAATGTAATGAATTGTACTAGGGCTGTTTACAGGTCGGGTTGGGTCTGTTTATTGGCATTTTTCCAACCGACCCGACCTGGTCGGTTTACCTAGAAATAAAACCGAAACTGATCCAATACTAAGTAAAACCCGACCTGGTCAGTTTGAGTTGTTTGGGTCAATTTTGTGAATGACTCTCCCGGTGTGAACGGTAAAGATTCAAGTCTAAGAAGCGAAGGCTGGATGCCTGGAAAATGATTTGATGGATTAAAGCTGAAATTTTATATATAATATGTATATTTCCGAAATAAAGCTGAAATAAATAAATAAATAAATATATATATATATATATATATATATATATTTCCACAAATATATATCTGAAATATATATATCAGATATATATTAAAACTGAAATATATCAGATATATATAATATATCTAAGTCAGTTCGGTTTCGGTTTTTGACCGAACCATCGGTTTATGTTTTTCTGTAACCCAAAACCGACCGGTGCTGAAGAAAAACCGGTCAACTCGGGTTGGAACGGATCGGTTTGGTCGGTTTAGTCAGTTTGGGTCTTGTTATGAACAACCCTAAATTATACTCGGTATGTTTCATTATCTTTGCTATTCTCTTGATTTGTGAGCTACCTCCCCACATTCAACTTTCAATCCAGGTGAAGATAGGATTTGATCCCATGTCTCTACTACAACCAGTCAAATACATTTGATGAAGGAAGATTTGGCCCGACCTCGCAATCACTCCACGTGGCAAAAACGAATAGCTCGACACTTAAAACAGTCTGAACTCCCTTCGAGGAGCCTGAACTCCCTACGAGGAGCCCGACCTCCCTACTAAGAGCTCGAACTCCCTACGAAGCCCAAACTCTCCCTTAGGCCCCGAGCCACACAAAGCAGTGACCCGAACTGGCCCGCCTCAGGGCAGTTCAGGACACTCCCCTATCCGAACTCAAGACTTCACCTCGCACACCACTCCAGCACTTCGCCTCCAGGATGCCGAACTAGACAAACCACACCGTACCTGACACCGAAGGAGTCCGTATCCAGGGGCGGCGCACCTGACTAATTTGGGATCTGACGCTTGATAGCTGCACTTCAACGGCCACCTGCCACTGCCATCTCCAGTTATAGAGACGGTTCCGACAAAAAGAGCAGTGGCAGTTCTGCCCCAGCAGAGGTGATGACACCCGAACTGGCAGAAGCACGGAAGTAATCATACCCGACCTAACAGAAGCTTAGGAGTGAGTGCGCGAGGTGGTTATAAAAGGCTCTCTACCCCCCAAGAACAAGGTATGCAAACTTTGCGCTATCTGGTTTTATTTGCCTTTGAAGGATTCTAACTTGAGCTTCGGAGCCTTTACACCGGGTTCCCCCCGGAGCTTCCTCATATTCTCCATTTCAGGTTCCCTGCAATTCAGTTCAAAGGCAAGGTCGTTGACAGCTAAGACCGGTCGGATTGCGCACCATCAATTGGCGCCGTCTGTGGGAAACGCTTAAAAAAGCCTCCCTCCAAACTCTCATAACCTCTTTTCTTCAAAAAACCCAACACTCATGGCTTCTTCCGGCAACGCCGGACGTGGCACGGAGACAAACACCACCGGGGAACAACTTCAAGTCCCCGTGGTGTGCGTCGGACAGTTCACCATCCCCCTTTTGGTGGACGGGATCCCCAGCTTGAATGCGCCACAAGCAGTGGCACCCGTAAACCTTCTTGCCATGAGCATCCCCTTTTCTTCCCCTATCGAGACAACCTTTACTGAACCAACTGTCGTCCCCCTGGCAGCCAGCCAAAACCGGTTGGACGACCTGATGCAGTGCATGCGGGCAATGCAAGCCTAAATGCAACAGTTCCAACAACACCAGCTCCATCAGCACCAAGTACTGCACAACATCTCCCAGTATCACTATTAACAGCAATTCCCCCAACTGCCGCTGAACCAACCACTACTTCCACCTCGGCACCCTGCTCCGAGGCCGGTTAAGGCCTCCCCACAGGATGGACGCCCCCACCAGGGAAAGGCCTCCCGACCCCAGAACCCCCCTAATAGTCAGGCCTCATCTCCAGGCCGAAGAGAGAGAAAAATCATCCCCGCCTCATAGCTCGCAGGCGGGTCAGGAACCTCGCCCGCAAGGTCGGCACCTCGGCGCTCCAGGCCCGAGTTCCCGCTCACGGAAAACCGATTCGGCGCCCTGGCAGTAGACTACCAGCATTCCGGGCCCATCGAGATCAGCAACACAGAGGCCAGTAGCGCTAGGACCAGGCCCACTCAACAACGAAGGCGCCGACGAAGTCGCCGAACTGCCACCCGTGTCCTGCCAGAGCTCAGAGGCAAGGAAGAGATGAGCTCGGACGAGGTAGGAGCTGATTCTCTCAGTTCCTTCCCCCCTCGCATCAGAACTCCTGGCGGTCCCCTTGCCCAGAGATTTCAAGCTCCCACCTTTGGACAAGTATGATGTGTCCTTCGACCCCAACGACCACGTTGATGCTTTTCAGTCCCAAATGCACCTCGTCAGGCCAGTGAATCATGCATGTGCGTGGCCTTCACCACCACCTTCAGGGGGGTAGCCCGCACTTGGTACAGGAACCTGGCCCCCGGGTCGATAAAATGCTGGGCCTAGTTCGTGTAGGTCTTCACCGCACACTTTGTCACCAGCAAGCGGTGCCCCAGAACAGAGGAAAGCATCTTCGGAGTAGTCCAGAGGGAAGGAGAATCCATCCGGGGCTACATCAAGCGGTTCAATGAAGCATGCTTACAGATACCGCGGTTAGATCCTGCGGTGCAGCTCGCGGCGCCCAAGAGAGGAGTAACGCACAAAGAGTTCAAATGGCACATGGTAGCTAACCAACCCGCAACCGTGGCCGAATTTCTCAAGCTCGCGGACAATTTCATGAGAACAGAGGAAGAAATCAACCAACGAACTGAAAGCGGGAACGAGAAAAGAAAGAGGGAAGGCGATCCCTCCAACCCAGTCGATAGGAAAAACCCGGCCCGAGAGCCGAAGCCGAACCAGTCGTTCCGAGCTCCCCTAACAGTTTGGACGGATTACACGCCGTTAAACACGAGGCGAACCGAGATCTTAATGACGATCAAGGACGCCCCATATGTAAAGTGGCCACCTCGCCTAAAGGGAAATCCGAACGAGAGAAATAAGAATTTGTACTGTAGTTTCCATAGAGACCACGGTCATAGTACCGAACAGTGTAATAATCTCCGGGACGAGATAGAGGGACTCATCCGTTGCGGATACTTAAGAAATTTTGTACAGCATGACAATAATAACAATAAGGCAGGTCGACAAGGGGAGCACGGAAAGGATGCCCCCGAATCTAGCAGCAGACCAGCCGAACCGTTGCAGCGACAGCCTCCGGAAGAGAGGCCAGTTCGGGGAACCGTCCATGAAATTGTGGGAGGTTTGGTGGTAGCAGGGTGTACCTCGGCAGCAGCCCGGACATCAGTTCGCGAAGCGACCCTCGAGGAACAGAACCCCCCAAAAAAACCAAAGACTGAAGAACCGATCTTCTTCACGGAAGACGATGCGCGAGGGGTCCACTACCCCCACAATGACGCGCTTGTCATTAAACTAAGGATCAGCGACTTCGAGGTCAGACGCGTACTCGTAGATTCAGGCAGCTCAGCGGACATCCTCTTCAAGTCAGCATTTGACCAACTACAGTTACAGAGGAGCGAGCTGAAGCCCGCGAACACTCCTCTGGTGGGTTTCAGCGGAGAGGAAGTCAGGCCCCTCGGAAAAATAATAGTACCTGTGGAAGTCGGCACATGGCCTTGTGCGGTCAGACTCAACCATGATTTCCTGGTGGTCGCGACCCCCTCCCCATACAATGCCATAATAGGGCGGCCAATCACGCATATCCTGCGGGCAGTGGTCTCCACCTACTATTTGGCAATGAAGTTCCCTATAGACTTCGGTGTAGGGGTAGCGCGGGGCGACCAGCTCGAGTCCCGCAAGTGTTATGTTACCGCCCTGAAGGGAAAAACCAAGGTGGCTGACGACCTTGAACTGGAGCGGCCTGCGGAGCAAGGCGAGGAACGAGCTTCGCCCACAGAGGAAACGGTCGCAGTCCCGACTTCAGCTACAGACCCAGCTCGCACACTACAGATCGGTGCTTCCGTCGAGGAACCACTACGAACCGAACTGGTGAGTTTTTTACTTCAAAATTTAGATATTTTTGCCTGGTCCGTGGCCGACATGCCCGGTATTAGCCCCAGCCTGATAATTCACAAACTTAATACTGACCCTGTAGTTAGACCCGTTAGACAGAAGAAACGCAACTTAGCCCCAGAGCGCTGAAGGGCGGTCAACGAGGAGGTCGAGAAGCTCCTCGCAGCAGATTTCATAAGGGAAGTCCATTACCTGAGCTGGGTAGCCAACCCAGTGCTGGTGAAAAAGGCAAACGGCAAGTGGCGCATGTGCGTCGACTACACCGACCTGAACCGAGCTTGCCCGAAAGATTGCTTCCCCCTCCCCATAATTGACCGCCTAGTGGACGCGACCTCAGGACATGAGTTGCTAAGCTTCCTGGACGCCTACTCGGGCTACAACCAAATCAGGATGGATCAGTCCGATGAGGAAAATGCCGGGGCTATAACCGAGTTTGGCCTGTACTGTTACAAGGTCATGCCCTTCGGATTAAAAAATGCCGGGGCAACCTTCCAAAGACTTGTAAATAGGCTGTTTCAGCCCTTGATTGGCACGAAGATAGAATGTTATGTAGACGACATGGTCGTCAAGACACAGTTTTCACAGGAATTAATACAAGACTTAGATTCTGTCTTCCAAATCCTGCGTCAATTTAGCATGAAGCTGAACCCTAACAAATGTGTCTTCGGTGTCACCTCGGGTAAGTTCCTAGGGTACATTGTCAACCAGCGTGGTATTGGGGCCAACCCGGACAAGATAAAAGCCATCCTAGATATGAGACCACCCCGGAAAGTAAAAAAAGTTTAGAGGCTAAACGGCCGCATAGCCGCTCTAAGCCACTTCATGTCCAAATCAACAGACCGCTGCCTGCCCTTCTTCAAAGCAATCAAAGGCAAAAGGTTCGAATGGACCCAAGGCTACCAGCTCGCGTTTGACGAGCTAAAAAGTTACCTCGCTAGTGTGCCAACCTTAGCCCGGCCCGAGGAGGGCGAAGTCTTAGAACTGTACCTCTCGGCAAGCGACGAGGTGGTCAGTTCGGTACTAATAAAAGAAGCAGACCGGGTCCAGCGACCCATCTATTATGTTAGTAAAATTTTGCAAGGAGCAGAAACAAGGTACCCGCAGATAAAAAAGCTAGCATACGCACTAGTGATAGCATCTCGGAAACTCCGCCCGTACTTCCAGGCTCACACCGTCATCGTCCTGACTGACAAACCTCTGAGGCAAGTTTTACTCAAGCCCGAGGTTTCCGGTCGACTGACGAAATGGGCCATCGAACTCAGCGAGTACGACCTCCAGTACAAGCCAAGAACTGCTATTAAGGCCCAAGCCTTGGCAGATTTTATTGCCGAGTGCACGTTTAGCCTCGAAGCCCCCGAGCCGGTCGAGCCCGAGATCCCCAGTTCGGGCGAGCTCGGAGCTCCCAAGCCAATAGAGTCCGAACCCCGTGAAGTAGCAGCTAGTGTAGCATCTCTTCTGGTTAGGCCAAACGCGAACTGGGATGAGGAGCCCTGGATCCTTCACGTAGATGGCTCCTCGAACCAACAGGGCAGCAGGGCTGGAATATTGCTACGCGGCCCAAGTGGGACAAAATTGGAATACGCACTACGCTTTGAGTTCGCGACATCCAACAACGAGGCGGAGTACGAAGCACTGATAGCCGGGCTGAACCTAGCGCACAAGGTTGGAGCAAAGCACGTAGTTATCTGCAGTGATTCCCAGCTCGTAGTCAACCAAGTTACAGGCGAGTACCAAGCACGCGAGCTCACTATGATTGCATACTTGGCAAAAGTAAAGGAGGCTCTGCTCAACTTCCAGTCACACTTCATCAGGCAAATCCCGAGGTCAGAGAACACTGAGGCCGACGCCCTGTCCCGGTTAGCCAGCACGAGTCAAAACGCCATGAGAACTGTGTACATAGAGGACTTACCCCGGCCCAGCATTCTCGATGGGGCAGAAGGGGTCGCTCCCGTTCTTGAAGCAGAGCCGAGCCGGATCGACCCACTCGCGAGCTTCCTGCTAGATGGAACCCTCCCTGCGGACCGCAATGCAGCCAAGAGGGTGCAACGCCAGGCAGCCAAATACGTCATAATAGACGAATGGTTGTACCGACGATCCTACACGCTCCCCTACCTGCGTTGCTTACGACCTGCCGAAGCTGAGCTCGTACTCCGCGACACTCATGAAGGTCTGTGCGGCAGACACCTGGGGGGCAGAGCCCTCGCTCAAAAGGCACTTCGACAAGGATACTAAGCAGTGACCCGAACTGGCCCGTCTCAGGGCAGTTCGGGACACTCCCCTATCCGAACTCAAGACTTCACCTCGCATACCACTCCAGCACTTCGCCTCCAGGACGCCAAACTAGACAAACCACACCGTACCTGACATCGAAGGAGTCCGTATCCAGGGGCGGCGCACTTGACTGACTTGGGATCTGACGCTTGACAGCCGCACTTCAACGGCCACCTACCACCGCCACCTGCTACCGCCATCTCCAGTTATAGAGACGACTCCGACAAAAAGAGCAGTGGCGGTTCTGCCCCAGCAGAGGTGATGACACCCGAACTGGCAGAAGCACGGAAGTAATCATACCCGACCTGATAGAAGCTTAGGAGTGAGTGCGCGAGGTGGTTATAAAAGGCTCTCTACCCCCCAAGAACAAGGTATGCAAATTTGCGCTATCTGGTTTTATTTGCCTTTGAAGGATTCTAACTTGAGCTTCGGAGCCTTTACATCGGGTTCCCCCCGGAGCTTCTTCATCTTTTCCATTTCAGGTTCCCTGCAATTCAATTCAGAAGCAAGGTCGTTGACAACTAAGACCGGCCGGATTGCGCACCATCAACATTATTTCTTTCTAATTGAATTTTGCAGCAAATTGTACGCATCTTGTTTGTAGGCGACCCAAAGTGTCTTAAGAGAAACCCTTGATGATAAACAGCTGTCACTGTAGGACTCCACCACGACCTATGAATGTTGTGTGGCTTTCCGGTTCATGATACTTTAGATTACAATCTTCCATTGTTGCTATTTGCTAAGACTAAGAAAACCAGCGAAATAGGGGAAAAAAGCCCTGGTTGCTAAACAAATAGAAATGTGGCATTTTCAGGTTCTATTTGATATATGAACTCAATTGACCTATTTCTCTTTTTCTTCACCAACCCAAAGGATTCTATTCAATCTTGTCAAATGAAGTCAACTCATTCTTCACCATAGAGCTCCCTTTAAATTGTTCTTCACTTTTGTTTTATATCTTTTTAGAGATTTTCTTTTCTTTTTTTATGTTTATGTTTATTTTCTTCTTTATTTACTCCACGTGTTGCACAGGGTTTTCCTTGCTGTTGTGTGGACAAAATCATAGACCTAGAACCATCCCGAGTCTGATAGACCCAATTATACTGATATATATTGTTTTATATAAATAACAAATTAAAACTCAGTTTTTTCATAACCTAATCTTAATAAAAATTTCAGTAAATTAATAAATTATTTATATGTTAATAAATCAAGTATTTTTGACTAAAATCATCTTATATATTATGGGCAGTCCAATGAATGAGGCTCACGCCAATTGGAGGTTTGGGAGAGACAAATATACACAACCTTACCCCTACAGGGTCTATACATACAGAGAGACTATTTCCAAGAAAAATGTCTTAATTATATATTACATATCAAATTTCCCCTTTAGATATAAAATATAATAACAATTATACAAAATTAAGCAAAAAATCTGAACCGGTTTAAAAAAAGTAAGAACCAGAACTGACCCAATTATTAATCGAGACAAAATCTCAAAACCAGAACCGATATAATCGATTTGGTTCAATTCGATCAGTAGATAGACAGCCCTCCCCATATGATTGTGATAAGGATTATATGATGAAGATGCAAGAGGTGTTCACCCAATGATCATCTCTTTCTTTCTTTTTTTAACTTTGTGTTAAGATGCTTATTTGGATTTTGGAACCCTTTTGAGGCGGCAATAATTTTCGTGTATTTGTCAATAAAAAGTGCAAGAGGTGAAAACAAAAGCATAACAAAATAAACAAGCCTCCGCTTTGGCCTTGGCAATTTATCTGTTTGGAGACCAAATTGAACCAAAAAGTATATTGGTTTTAAAAAACATTATAATCTAAAGTTAGAACACTTCAAAGCCTCTTGGCACGAAACCTAAATTGGGGCTCTATGATTTTTAGCTTAAAAAGTACAAATCCTAAAGCTTATCAAAATATAATAGTTGTTCATTCATCTTTAATATATTTCATTTTCTTGAGTTCATATCTCCACCTCCCAATGCCCTACAATACATCCCCGCTATGTATTGAGAACATCTCTCGATGATGACATTATAGAAATTGATACTATCATCAAGATAGTGAGTCATTGTGGGGCAGAGATGTGATCTCCATTTTCTTACAGGATTTTCTACTTAGAGATGAATGTATATGGGGTATCATGAGAAGTGAAGATCATACTCTATAATTGAGAAAATGGATTCCAATACAAAATGTCCTAGTCCGTGAGCCACTGTTTTAGTGTAAAAATATTCTTCCAAAGTCAACAGCTCCAATCAATCAGCTTTAACCCTAAAGCTAAAGGACAGCATTTCTTGTCCACCCAACAATGTGGCCACCAACCATGAGATATCCTAATGGGTACTGTGAGAGCATCCAGATTCCAGCGGAGGACCTCTTCGACTACGATATCGTACAATCTAATATCTTTTTCAGGCTGTTAAAATAAATAAATAAATAAGTAAAAATATCTTTTTCAGGTTTATGTTGAAGATGTAACAAAATTAAATATTAAGAAATTATTGGATGGTCAAAATAATTTCATTCTCTAAAAAGAGGCCACCTTATTTATTTTTTGAGTAGAAATGTAGAATGGCCAAAATTATTTTTGCATATTTGATGTAGTTTTGGCCCCACAAGGGCAGAGCGCCATAAGCTAGACCTAGTTAGTAGGGTCAGCAGGTTAGCTATGGTATGGTACATGCGAGACCGGATCTGCTCCTCACACCTGGTGCTTCACACGCACATCCTATCATGCATTGGGAACATCTCCCGTACTTATTAGTGAATATTCACGAGAGATGTTCCCAATGCACGGTGGATGTGCCTGTGAGGTGCCCATTTGTGAGGAGCAGATCCCGTCACGGTACATGCATGGTATGAAGGTCGGATTAGCCAAGCACGATAACTGTTCAACGGGCCCCATGTATTTTATTACTGACATAAAATATTATCATTAGTTCCACAGCCAGCTCAACACCCCATTGCCATTCACTACACAGACAGCCTGCCCTAATGTGGATTTGAATCTGAGGGTAGAAAATGGTAAATTTTTCAAAATCTAAAGAGAAAGATGAAAATGTTACAAATAATAGTATTTAAAACGCAATTGTAACATAAATTTATGCTAAAAAATCAATTAAAAAATAATAAATAATATGGAATTTAATATACCATATACTTAAAAGGGCGAAAATGTTGAGGAGAACCAATATTGATGGTATCTTCTAAACCTGTAAATTTGTCCTTTAAAAATCCATAATAGGGTAATGTAAATTTGTTCTATACGCTAATGTCTCAACTGCTAAGTGCTATTTGCCTATCCCCGGTTAATATTATTTTAACTGATTTATATATAAGAATTAATCCATTTTTGGGTTACAGTAATAATGCTATTTGCCTAGCTTTAATCTTTAGGCTTTGTCTGTTTACATGGCAATTTCATTTGCACTAGTACAAATGCATGGGAGTGTGAATGAGAAAATTGAAAATTTTGGTTCTTTTTCATGCTGGATTTTATTTTATTTTGCTTCAGCTGCATTGCAAATAAACAATATTAAAGTAAAACCCATGACAAAATAAAACTTAAATTTGTGCTCAACTCATTTACACTTCCATACTTTTGCATTGGTGCAAAATGAAATTACACTGCAAACAAACAATGCCTTATCAGTATCACCAAAACTATATATTAATTAATTTTCAGGCTAATGCCAGTGTCTGCACTTAAACGACGCCCCCCAAGGAGAAGCTCAATGGTGGTTCCAAAGTAGAAGAGCTGCGGTAACTTATTTTTCCCATCTGTCCTCAGCCTGAGGTTATGGTCTTATGGATATATAGTGCTCTTTGTGCTATTCTAGTGAACCCCCAGGTTTATACGATACAGTGTGATACCGAGAATCATTTTATTTCGAAGCCTTGTTGGCTGGTTGACGTTGATATTCCATGCAGTATAGATTCTCTGAATCATGGTCTGACCCGATACAACCCCTGTAGGGGCATATCGGAAAGCCACCGGCACGATATGTATCGATATTTTGAACCTTGATTCCAAGCATACTGAATCAATGTTCGGTCTCAACATGGAGACAGAAAAGGGCCATTACCCAATGTTGGCCCTGTCCTCCTGGTTTCCTGACAGACAGACTGAAATAGGATTTTCTCAGACTTGAACCAACCTTCCTTTCCAGCCCAAGATTTTACAATTGCACCATGTAATGGTCTCTACATGGTGACATAGATACTAGAAAAATCATATTTCAATTCAATCATTTTCAGGTTCTTCACAAAGCTGCAATGTGCATAGTGGAGGTAGAATACAAAAGCTTCCCAGCAATGAAATTTGAAGATCCTTTGCTGCTGCCACTACTAACTTTTCCTGTATTCCACAAATTAGTTCTAAGACTTTTATATAACAGAAGAATTATGTTACAAGAGGATCAGAGGAAGAAGCTTTCACGTGTACACCGCCAAGTCTTTCATGTCATCAGCCATAAAAAAAATACATGTAAAGTTGAGATACACAAACGCCAAAGGATCCAATGATAGCTGATGGTCCTCAATTATCTGGTTATAGATGCAGCATGCACACATCTTGACGAGCATGCACATTGATTGAACAATATCCATGGCTTCTATACACAGCCTTGATCGGTCATGCCTTGAGCAAGTGTTAGGAAAGCAGCAATTGTTGCACCATGCACCAAAGCCCTGCCAAGTATGGAAAAGAACAGAAGATAAAACAGATATTTAAGTTGTAACTTAGTGTCTTCTTAAACCAGCAGGAAGCCAAAATTTGAGGATGAACTAGTTGAAGCCAACTTATGTTGGAATTAATGGAGGGCCATTACCAATGTCGGATCCAACTATCTGGGTTCTTGGGAAGGGCAGACTGGATACAGTTCTAACCTTTGGCATTTTTTTGCACAAAGTGGCCGTTATCAGATTCAAATCCATGTTCTCATGCTTGCTGACCCAAGATTTTACCATCACACTAAGTAATGGTCCCTATATGTTGGAATTATTGAAAAGAAAAAAACTCTTTTGGACTGGGAGATAGGTATTTAACTTGAAAGACGTGCTTCTAGTCCATAACACATTAGAGGACAAACACCACCTAAGCAAGTATATAGCAAATGGATAAGTAATTTGGGTTAAAGATCAACAAAAAAGTGCGGTCATAGGGTGGCAAGACAATGCATTTTAGATACCCATGGGGAAGGGAAGTGGTGCTGATTTTTTGACCCAGTAAATCTCCTCAAAGCACCAAATGGCAAGTAACCATGTCAGTGTATATTCTGAAACATAAATGTCTATATGGAAATGAAATAAACAGTGAGACATGGAAAGATGGGCATATGAAGTCATTAGTAGTAGTACAAACACTTACTCAGGAGATTCTTTCTGATACCCGAAGTCTGTTGCTGCTTTGATGGCTTTCTGGTATGTCTGTTTCATGACATCCTGCCAGAAAAGGAACAAAGATGAATATTTCTGTCCACGACTATTTTCTTCATGAATCAAAAGGATGGTAATAGCATAATATTGTCAATTCTCCTACAAATGACAAGTGGAGAGGCACCTCATAGGTTCAAGCAAAAACATAAATTAAAAGGTCAATCCAACCCAATCTAAGTTGCACCTTTATGTAGATGCCAAGTTTGTTCATCCAGAGCCAATGCAAGAAGATAAGGGCTAAGTGTCAATCTTTGATGTAATCCCATTGTGACTAGAATCTCTCTCGCCTCTCTATCAATTCTTCTCACATCAGTTACTGCTCTTACATACATATTCCTATTGATATCAATATACACACATATTCCTATTGATCTCGTAACATGAAGCCAAATTGGTTCTCTAAGACAGTAGTTTTGTTTTGTTTTTTGGATGCGCAACAGAATTGAGACACTAGTTTCATGTCTTAATCACTGCTCAATCACTCTCCCAAGTTACATTTTATGTTTCATAATCTTAATACCACAATAATTTGTACAATTTTGCATATCACCCTTCGCTATATATATAGGGGCCATTGTACTCCTCAATTCATATGGTTCTTTATTTGTTTTAAAAAATCATGTTAAACAAGTTAGTCAACCATAATTAACTCATCCACCAATGTACCTTAAAACTTTGATTGGAATACTATCCGGTCCTAGAGCATTTCCTACCTTTATCTTTCTTAGGGCTTCTTTAACTTTTGAATATTTTATTCAATAACCATTTCTATGTTTGCAGCTCTCCATATATTTCCTAAGGCCTTTAAAATGTGAGCTCTTGATATGCTTTTTATTAATCTGCTCATTCTTTACAAGAATCCTTTGATCTCCACTTTCGATGCATCTAACATGATCTAGGTCTCATTTTCCATCTCTCTCATCCTTAATAGTTTGCATATTGTTTTCACCTTCTTTTGTACTGGAATACTGGTAGAGTTCATCAGATTCTTTAATGTTAGCTTCATTTAATAATTTCTCAGCTTGCTTCTTAGTATTATTTTCTCTGTTTTGTCCATTTCTACTAATTTGCCAATCCTTGCAAGAAGACCTATAGTAGTAATGGCTCATTAAGCTTATGAGTATTCTGGGCTGGGCCAGGGCCAGGCCACAAATTTTTGGGTCTGATGTAGGCTTGGGCCCAGGCCAGGCCTGGACACAAAATCTAGGCCCAAGCCTGGAAATGGGCTAGAAATGATCACCCCTTATAATGAAATGGCTAAATCAATGCGGTTATGGTTTCTCATGTAGTACGTCAGAGTATTTGGATGGATAGGAATTCAGGAACTGTAGAATCTATGAAGGTAATGGAAAACCTTTTGTTCAAATATATGCATATGCATTAGTTAAGCTTTGTACATTCTTATCATTAATAAAATTTTACAGAACAGAAAAGTAATTAATAAGCTTTTTTGGTTATTAACCATAAAAAGAAGTGATGCCAGCCTTGGAATCACTGTTTATCAAAAACCTCAAATGTTGAATTTTGAAATAAAAATGGGAAATGTACTAAATAAATTCTTCACTCACTTCCTACCAATAAGCCAAGATGTGATTGCATGTTGGTCACGATTAACAATAATAATAATGCAAGAATTTCCAACCAGCTATTTTCAATTTTGCACCAAGGAAATGATTATTAAAGATAAGATATTATGGTCCATACCTGTAATTTAGTTTCAAAGTCCTCAGGAGACCAGTGCATCAAGTTACATTCATGATTTAATTCAAGTTCTCCAGCAGCAACCTGCAGAGAAGTAAGATCCGAGGTGATATACCTGTTAAAAACAAAGTCATCATTGGCAATGAACTTATAAGTAAATAGATTCAGGGTTTTCATAGAAGAGACCATTGCCTGGTGCAATAGCAAAATCTCTTGCTGACAAGTGAGATTTTAGGTTTGAGCCTGAGAGTGGACACTGTAAAAAATGCCAAAGGTAACTTCCATATTCAGTCCATCCCTCCCATGACCCTAGATAGCTTGGACAAACATTGGATAATGGCCCTTTTAGGGCTTCTCATAATTTTTTTTGCAGAGAGATTTCTGGTTAGGTCATTCAGGGAAGAAGCCTGAGGAGGTGTTTGCGTATGTGGTCATTTCCTTGGTGGATTTCTCAAGAAAATGGGACCCAAGCAATTAATGTGTTTTCACTACTTTCACAACCTGTAAATGGTAAAAGTCCATTTTTTCTTTATTGTCTGTTTTCATTCTCAGAAGTGGGTCCCAGATACTGTGTCAGCAAAAGGTAAGAAAAATAGATAGAAAATGTGATCCATTGATATGGCAACTTGTTTCCAGACTATTGAAGTTCCTTTTTCCTACTTTTGCAAACAAGACATGTTTTCTCAATTCCACGGTTTGAAATTGAAAATGAGTAGTTAAATGTACCCCTCCAGCACCAGCAGCCTTCGCTGGGGCAACCAGAACATTAGCTTTCCTCAGCACATCAATTGCTTCTGGGGTACAAGGCATATTTGAACCTAGAAATCAAAAGTTAGTATATGATTAGTACAAGCAGAGACTAAATTTAGGTCATGAAACAAAAGCTCCAGGAGGCACAAGGCATCATAGTGAGAGCTACTACCTTCTATTAGTATACGACAGCCTGAATTAACCAAATTCACAGCATCAGATTGATCGATTTCATTTTGTGCTGCACAAGGAAATGCAACATCACACCTTTCATTCCAAGGTTTTGCCTCATCATAGTACTTAGATCGAGCATAGGTCTTTGAATAATCTCTGTAAATGGAAAGAATTATAAATACACATAGCAAACTTTCAAAAAAATTGCAACGGTAGATGAGAGATAAAAGAAGAAATGAAACCTCAAACTTCTCTGATGAGCTTTGATGTCCCTTAAAAGTGATATCTTCACATAATCAAATCCATCTTCATCCACTAAGTAACCCTTGGAATCTGGATATATAATAGAGGATATTGAATTCCATTGGCATGTGATCAACTCAATTTCTTTATGCATCTTTAATTAAGTTAAATAGTATGATGATACTGGCTTTTCTGCTTCCAAGAGGCACAGGCCAGAGAAATCAAGCTTAAAATCATTAAAGCTGCCTCATTGCATACAAAAAGAAAAGAAGAATAAAAATAGAAATAGGAAAATGAGCGTCCAAGCAGATGTTATATTTTCACTTGTTTAAGAATTACTTCTGGAGAGGATGAAAATTGCTCATACTAGTTAGCATACCCCACCCATCCACCATAAGAACCTAACCTGTCCTCAAAGAAAGGCTGTTCGTTGCCAAGGTGGTCCTACTCCTACATCACTAATATTTTTTATCATGTGATTACATTTTCCTAAGTGGAACCGCTTCTATTGGGTCAGCAACAGTGGGCTGAGAATGATAGAATGATGGGAAAGAAAGCATCATATTTCAGATACGGAAAGATAGGTGAAAGGATGGATTTTGGTAAATATTTGAATTCTGAAAACTAGAAGAAAAGCTTCTGTATAATTAGATTTTTTGCTGCAAAAATTTCTAGTGGCAGTTGGGGACATGGGGTGGATAGGACTCAAATGATTTGGGGATACTTACAACTTGATAAGCTGTAATTAGAAAGAAGGGATAGGTAGCTATGCTAGACTACATGTTTGGGTGTTTTGGCATTTATGTACAAATCAATTTTTTTTTATCTCATAGTTAATAAAAGTTAACTGTTAACCATCAAATAAAGAAAAAACAAAGGACTGGTGCTTTAAGAGAAGATATCAGATATTACTCTCAGTAGAACAAAAAGAAAGAGAAAAAATAGAGGGAAAGAGGAGATATACAAAATAAGAGGAGAGAAAGAAACAGAGGAAAACTTATATGCAGGTAAAACCAAATAAAAATTTATTCACTCCATACTTCTAATAATTCAATTACAAATACTCTACTTCTAGACTCACTATAAGTCAATTTCAACTAAAAAGTGCCCATTTGGGAGGGCTGAAGTGCAGCAGATTCTGGCTTTCCAAAGTGGGCCCTACACAGAGCATTTAAGGTATGTTTGGTGGAGATCCCAAATTGGATATTAGTCGGTCATTTTCAGCTCAGCTCTCCTAAACGGGCCTGGAGTTGTCAAAATCTTCCAATTTACAACATAATTCATGACAGAACATGAATCCAAGGGGTTTTGACTCAAATCTTATGTCTGAATCTTTTTTTCTTAAAAAATCTTACAATTTGATGCATGAAACTCATGATTTATGCGATTCATGTGCTTCATTCCTTTGTTTTTCTAATGTTTTTCTTTTTCAAGGGGCACTTATTTTATTTTATTTTTTTGATAAATTTCAAGGGGGCACTTCTTTAAAATCCTTACTAGAACAAGGAATATTTTGGTTTTTTGTGTATTACTCGACTTTTAAGTCAAGCTTAATTATATCTTACATTCTAGTGTACAAGCAGTATACCCTTGCAAGAGAAATGGAGGTTACCTTCAGATTGGTTAAATAATCAGCAAATGGGTATGATACCTTAGCCAAACAAGGGGATCCTTGGGTTGTTTTGTGCCCCCTTGTATGAATGATGTATATGGGCTAGGTGTCATCTAGCTTGATATGTTGGAATATTGTAATTGTAACTATTCTTCTGATATAATAAAAATTCTGAGTTACTGATAAAAAAAGGCAGTAAATCCCTATTTATTAATGTACACATATAGCTTTAAGTGACTATGTTTTTAATTTTTGACAAATTTCTATAAATAGAAAAATGTTATGATTTATAATATAATTCATGATTCAGTTCAATACTTCAATTCAACCTTCTCTACAATTTACAATACAATTATGGTTTTTAGAACATTGCCAAAAACAACTTCTGATTGCATTAAAGCTGCAATAACCCATATATAGCCCAATGGTACACTAAAGCGATGTTTTAAAAACCGACTTGGAACCGGAACCACTTTGGCCACCGGTTTCCAGGTCAGTGGTTCAACCGTCCAGTCCGAACGGATGACCTATTGCAATTTAAAAAATAAAAATAAAAAGTAAAAATAATAAAAATAAAAAACAGTCAAAACCATTGTCTGAGTCAAACAGGCCGATGGTTCAACTTCTGAGGTCAGTGGATCACTGACCAAGTCAACGGTTTTTTGGCAAGATTCCAGTTCAGGGAGAAATGGAACCAGTTGACTGGACAGTTTCTGGGCCGAATGGTCCGACTGTCTGAGTCAAAGTTCGAAAATCATGCACTAAAGTACTCAAACTCCTAGTAGCATGTGTCCAAGCCTTGTATGAAAATGCACAATATGGTAAATGTGCCCAAGCCTTGTATGAAAATTTGGCCGAGACATTTGCTTCCAAATCCAACCCCAAGGAAACGAAGACCACAGTGGACATAATAATTCTGTAAAGAATGAATTAACAAAGCAGCAACTTTCCAGGTCAATTTTCCATATTCTTCTGTCCTCACCCATTGCAAGGATGTTCTGCAGCCAAGCAAGGAACTCAGCTAATACATCTGCTTCCCAAGCATTTACATGGCAACAAAACCAAGGTACCCAAAATACTTCATTTACTATCATTTCATAAGGTTCCTGGATAAGGGCCTTGGGACTTCAGCTAATCTTAGTAACATCAGGAAGGCCAAAATCAAAGATATCTCCACACTTGTTTCATGCCAGAAATGCGTCCGGTTCCCCTCCCCTTGGGGAGAGAGATACCAAAAGGGCCTTCTCCTCTGAAGCATCTCAACAGAATTGATTCTATCAAGATAAACCCCCCAGCAGAAGTCCCTGATCTTGAGTGAAATTGGACCTCCCCATATAGCTTTAACAGGATAAACCAATTATGCAACAACTCAAGAAAAGAGAGGGCATCCAAAGTTTGAGTTTCTCGGTCCTCTTTTTTTTTTTAATCAATATTTCTCGGTCCTCTTATTGCAAAGTCTCAAACTAAACCCTTTTTCAAAAAGCTTACATAATTGAAACAAGTTCATTTTGTGCAAAGAGAGAGCGTAGGGAAGGGAATTTTTTCTTTTAATGCTTTTCTCACTATTTAATCTCCAAGTTACATTTTAGTAAGAGGCAGAAGTTCTCAAGCAAGACATCCATCATAATGAATTTAAAAGTGATGAAATCTAGAGATTACCTGATACTGTGATGGGCACAGCACCATAAGCAAGAAGCTTCTCCAAGACATGCATTGCAATCTTTCCACAGCCACTTACAACACACCTGGAGGTAAATACAAAGCATCAGTGAACACATTTCCTACATGAAAAAGGAAAAATACAGATGACAGAAACTATATTAAAAGACATGGCACTGAAATTTTCATGAAAAAAAAAACAAAGATTGAAACAATAAAGATATTAAAATCATGTATCAATATATTTTCTCTCCTTTTGAATTTATCAATAATGGAGAATCTTTATTAGTAGAGAAATAAAAAGAAGCACAACCCCACTAAGGAGAAAGACAAAAGGTTAATGTCTAATAAGGGAATTGTTACACCAAAACCCTTCCTACAAAACAATGCCACCATATTAACAACATATTCAGCAATGAAAGATCCAAAGCATTACATAACCTCAGGACAATAAAGAACGAAATGTTCAAAAGCCAACACAAGGAAAGCGTTTCTCTAAGAGCACCACATAATCTTTGGTGCTCCTAAAATGGAGGATTAATACATAAGAATTCCCTTTAACCACAGTTCTCAAGAAACCATGACTCTGAAAAAGCTCTAGGCCCTTGCAATAACCATTGGGCTCAAGATCATGTAGGAGCATGCCCATTGTATCTCACACTTCCTATACTGGACATGCCTAGTTCCCAATGAACAGCCATCAATGATAAGTTTTATGTTGTCTTGGATGGGAGGGGGACCCAAGATCATGAGACAATCATCAAAGAACATTCCACTACTCTCTACTCTGTAAGCACATCATCCATACCAATCCTTTTGGATTCTTTAGCCAGAAAAACCATAATTTTTTTTAGCAGAAACCAAGACAATTTTTGCTTTTGGTAATACTTTTAGTCTTGAAAAAAGAATAAAAAAAAGAAAAGAGCCATATAAGATTTGAAAAGATCATCCAACCAATCAATTAACCAGAGGAAGAACAAGTCTGTAACAGAGCATGGAAATTTAAGTATTCTGCAATCTTTCTTAAATATGAGCTTCCAAAGTCAAGCTGAAAAC
Source organism: Nelumbo nucifera (assembly GCF_055504915.1). Classification (NCBI taxonomy): domain Eukaryota; kingdom Viridiplantae; phylum Streptophyta; class Magnoliopsida; order Proteales; family Nelumbonaceae; genus Nelumbo; species Nelumbo nucifera. The sequence continues at coordinate 5,552,614 of NC_142654.1, read as the reverse complement.
CTTAATCCTTTCAGTTCTTTATTCATTTCTGCAAGCATAATCTGGGCAAAAAAAACCTGTAGATTACACAGAAATTTTGTGAGATAGCTAACAAATAATCCTAAAAACTGTTTATCATTTATACAAACAAAAATGACTAGGAAAATGAATAAGAAATGCTTCATCTGGGCAGATATTTCACCAGTCCATAGCCAGTAGCTTCAGTTCTAAGACTAGAACCAGACCAGAAGATCCTTGGCCCTGTAAAACTTCCCTGCATAAGTAAAGCATATATATGAAATCCCAAAGACATGATCCCAAATTTACTTGTGTCAACAATATCAGCAATAAAAATATAAGCAAAGTAATAGGAGACATTTTATGGAAATGGTGATTCACGGGCATTCATGACCATGCATCTATGAAAACCAAATATTGATATTACCTCTTTGTAAAGGGAAGAAAATATACACTCATCTCCTGAAAACTAGAATGATTGCTTCTAGCATTCAAGCTTCATAAAGTGTTTTGAATACCTGAAAATGACCGGCTAGACGTCTATATTGTCCAAAGAGGTAACCCATCTCCCGAGGACCAACCCCCATGTCTTCTGCAGGTAAATCCTGTATTCCACATCATCAATAAAATGACATTTCAAGACATTTAGGGTCCTGAAACAAATTAAGCAGTATCAATGTTGTCATTGCTACCTGATCTGGACCCAAATATCGATATAATTCATCCATATAACTTTGGCAAAAGCGCATAATCTGCAAAATGAGTTTAGAATACATTAGGAGAACCATCTTCACAGCCTCCAGAAAGATTTACCTTTAGAAAGAACCTACTGCAAAATGAAGTGACTCATACTACATAGAACAGATACATCCACATTCCACAAAAACAAAAATACTAATATAGTAATAATAAAATAAAGAGTACCTCATTTTCACTTTTCCCCTTTGGGTCAAAATCACTTCCTCCACCAGCCCCTCCAAGCTTGTATGGCGACAAAGCATTCTTTAAAGTCTGTGGAGAAATGTGAAAATATAAGGTCTAGTCAAGTCAGTTCTCATCTAAAAGACACCAGGTTGAAGAACTCCCAAATGCCACCAAGTATTTTATCATGACTAATATGGGATGAGGATAAATAAGGCTGTCCTTGGCTTTGAAAAAATAATGAAATAAAGTATTGACAACTTTCTCAAGAAAGAGTACTTTTTTTTGATAGATAAGAAGAAAGTACTTAGTGGTTGTCCATCAACAAAGATGAAACCTTGATTTCCATGATTTTTTCAACTGCCACAACTTTTAAGCAAGTAATGGGTTAGGTGGCCATCTAACAGCCTAAGTTCTATGTGTGTGTAGCCATTTTTAAATATTTGGTTTCCCCAACTCCCAGATTTATAATGGGAAAATATTTAACATTATGCATGCAATCTGATAGTCCAACCATAGTTAACAAAGGTTGACTCTTTCATGTATAGAGGAAAGGTATCTATGTAAAATGAAATCAGATACCTCTAACCATAACTGAGATAGGAAAATGATTCTGGTCAAGAGTTTCTCTATTTTCCAACAAAATCAGATGGTTTTTAGCCTTCCCATAGTAAGTGATCAAGGATGGAGATACAGTAATACAAATATAAAAGATTTCTCAACAAAATAAGCATTCAATCGTCCAGATAAGAGTAAACAATAGAGGAAGAATCAATCACCTAGATAGTTGGGTGTGGCAGTCAAAATCTGCATGCATATGCAAACCTGAAGATACCTAGGAAATTGTTAATTTAGGCCTTTAGTGGGGAGAACTCACTTCAAAGTTGGAAACTCTCAAAACCATGCAAATCCTGGCTTTGACTTTAACAACTCTTCCTTTCCCCAAATGGAGAGCAGCACCAGCTATATCCTGAATAACAGTGGGAGACTCTTCACCTCTGTTGGCCACTCATGCAGGGGATTGGAGAATGGTAGCAAGACACAAGAAACTTGAGCAAGCTGCCGGATTGATAACAAAAGCTAGATGTACTCAAGTAGTTCCTATATCCATTCCTTCACTAAAATGCAGTGCCTGGTCTTATCTTACCCTGTCCCTGGAGAAGATGAGTGAGTCCAACTCAGAAACTCAAGAAATGAACTTGGCTCCCATTGGTGTCATTCCATATGGTGACATCAAGGGCTGTACTCAGAGAAGGGACATTCCAAATGCAGATCTAGAAGGACCCAAAGAGAAGATTGGAAGCCAGAAAGTTCTCCATTCAAGCTAAGAACATAACATATTACTATAACAACCCCAGCAAGAAGAAAGGGTATTTAAAAATAGGAGGTAAATGGTAAGCCAATAGATGGAATCAATCAGAAGTGGCACACAGATCTAGAAGGACTCAATGAGAAGATTGGAAGCCAGAAAGTCCTCCATTCAAGCTAATAAGATAATAGATTACTATAACTGCCCTAGTAAAAAGGAATGAAATTTACCATTTCCTATAAAAAAAAAGGAATGAAATTTAAAAATAGGAGGGTACAGGGTAAACCACTAGATGGAATCAATCAGAAGTGGCAAACTTTTTTTTTTGAGAAAAAGGTAAGGTAAATTTGTATTAGCTGATCAAAAGATGGAACAGCCCTTTGAGATTCTGTACAAGCATAGGCAATTTCAGACAGCAAAAGTATACTAAGTAGAAAAAAGTTAATCAGTATGATAAGTAGCAAAATTTTCCCAAGAAATGCCTTTACCAGAGATGTTTCAACAGAATTCATCCAATTGAGAAGCTTTACTGTTGAACATCATGTTGTTTCTCTCCATCCAAATACACCAGAGGGTGGCTGCTGGGATAAGAACCAAGATGTCTTGCAATGAGGAGGCAGATTCTGTCACTGCCAACAGTGAAGGGCTTCCAGCACTGATCTCGAAAAGACCCGGCTTACATTTAGGCTGTTGAGAAAGTGAGTCCAGATCTGAAAACTGATTTGGCTGTGCAGGAAAAGATGATTTGTTGGCATTTGGCAAACTTCATAATGTGAAAAACAAATTAAAGTCAAATGGAAGAGGTTATGGATGTCATTGAAGTAAATGCCATTAAGTCAAGAAGCAAATCAAATTAGGTATGCTGGGGCAGTGGATCAGGTTGAGAGAACAACAGGTAGGGGCAAACCTATACCCACAACACATGATGTAGACAAATGCTCAGATGACCATAGGTCCTTTTTGATGCCTTGATGTCTAGTGGAATATCCTGACTCCTCACAAACTAAGAAAGGTATCAGAGTCCAGTTCCCACCTCTCCTAGCTACTTAGCATTTCCATGGAAACACCATAAAAGAATCAAGTCAATGTCACCTTGGATTGTTGTTGGGCACCCAGACCACAAACAGACCTGAGGAAGACCTATACACAGGATTGAAGGGTGAAGAAATATCAGATGATTACACTGAAAGCTATTACACAGCCAGAGAAGGAACTTCATTTGGGAGTTCCATTCAGCAGGCCAACCCTGATCCTTAATGGGAAATCCAAGACAGAATGTGCTGATCCGAGATGCCATTTGAAAAAATATTCTGACTCACAGTTACCTTTTCTCAAAACAAGAACACTCTCAGACTTCCAGCAAGATGAGAACCTGGTAAGATTCTGTAAGGAAAGCAAGATAAGAATCCCTGCTACTCCCAACCTGTCTATCATACCTGAGATAATTCCCATGAAAAACCTAACCACTATGTAGTTTCTCCCTGCACTCCTCTTATAGTTCTCTTGCTTGCGCTCCACCTCCAGTGTCAAGTTTTGCAGAGTCTACTTTTGGCCTTCCCCATCAGTTGGCATTGTTGGTTCGGCTGTTTTTAGTGTTTATGTTAGTCATATTTGTGTCTTAAGTTCTTAGTTATTGGGCCTAAACTTGTTTAATGTTTTATTTGTTTTATTTGTCTAGGTGTCCCATCACTAATCAGGGGCATTCTAGTCCATTCATGTAACATTATTTTATAATCATCTATATAAGATTGTAGGGCCGGCTCAAATGAGTATGCCGCCTTTCTCAAAACTTCTTCTCTTTTTCTTCTTCTTCTTCGGCTGCTGTGTTCCAGCAAACATGTTATCAGAGCACTAATCCGTCTGTTTGGTTACAGCCGCCACCTTTCTCTGCTCTTCTCTATTCCTTTTTTCCTCTCTCTCTCTTATCTTGGTCGCTGTGAAGAAACCCTAGGGCTGACCGTAGAACACAGCAAGGTCTGTATCTAGGGTTTCCCTTGGTTGTAGGGCCCAAGGGGAGTTTGTTCCAGAAACCGATGCCCTACTAGACACCTTGCAGCAGGTAGTAGCCATTCGGCTGCTAAGAGAGATCTGTGTGGAACAGATCTAGGTGGAAGGACTGACTTCGACAGTCCTAGTACAGATCGCAAGGGTGATCCCAGTCTACGACAGCAGAAATCAAAGCCCAGTCTAGTCCAGAAGAGTTCAGCACAGTACAGAGGCGGATTGTTCTTGGTTTCAGACCTGTTACAAGGGGTTCTCAGACCTGCAACAGCTTCGGTAAGTCTGAAATAGTGTTCTTTGTACTGAGTTTTCAATTGTGATCACTGTAAGAGGAAGGAGATGTCTTCAATATCGGGAGAAGTGTCTTCTAGGGATAATAGAACTGGTGGGAGGTCTCCTAATCTGGAAAATCCAAATCTGCACAGCTTGCAAATCACTAGTGTATTGTTGGATGAATATAACTTCAGAGAATGGTCTGTTTCAGCCATGCTCTTCATTACTTCCCGGGAACTTACGGGTTATTTAGATGGACAGAAGAAGGAACCTGTAGTGGGTAGTGCGGAGTATGCAGTATGACGTAAGGAAAATGCTACTGTTATGTCCTGGCTGCTTGCTTCGATGACCCCAAGAGTGGCCAGGACTGTTCAACACCTTCCTACTGCTGCTAAGATTTGGGAGAAAGTCTCTAAAACTTATGGACAGAGAAAGAACAATGCCAGAATTTAGAGGCTGAACCAAGACATTGCTGCATTGAGACAAGGAGATATGACAGTTGCAACGTATTTTGCAACCCTAGAAGGACTATGGGAAGAACTTGATCATCATCTTATTCTTGATTGGGAGAATGCAAAAGACAAGGAGAGGCATGACAAACAAATTGAAGAGGATAGAGCCTTTAAGTTCTTGGCTGGTTTAGACCTAATGTATGAGAGCATAAGGTCTCAAATTCTGGGAAGGGATGAAATGCCAGATTTACACCATGTCTATTATCTAGTAAGGAATGAAGAGGTTAGGAGGAAAGAGATGCAAGTTGACACTCAAATACAGCCAGCTGAACCTGTTGAACATTCATCCCTGATTTCTTCAAACCAAAAGGGGAGCAAGCATTCAGACAAGAGGCATCTTAAGTGCTCTCACTGTGGTGGTGAAAGGCATGTAAAAGAGACTTGTTGGGTTCTTTATCCTCATCTGAAACCAGCTGCGTTAAGGAAAGACAAGAAGCCCCAGAAGAATCAAACAGCAATTGGGAACCATGTTACTAGTCACAGTGGTGATAGCTCGAAGAACACATCTATAGTTGCATCTTCTCCCATGGGACAGACTGCTAATTCCTCCACATCCAGGTCCTTGGGTTTCACTGCTGATGAGGTAGAGGTCCTTAGCCGGGCCCTAACCCGTCTAAAGACTAATTCCCTTGCTTCCACCTCTCTTGCCAGATCAGGTATTGTCTTTGCTTATAGCACAACTAGTTCTATAGACTTTACTTCTTGGATTATTGATTCCGGTGCAACTGACCACATGACACACATGTCCTCTTTATTTTCTTCTTACCAATTGATGTCTGGCCAAGATAAGATGAGAGTTGCTGACGGTTCCCTCTCCACCATCTCTGGGAAGGGAGGGGGGGGGGGGGGGGGTTGAACTAAGCAAGAACTTCTCTCTTAAATCTGTTCTACATGTTCCAAATCTTACTTCCAATCTCTTATCTGTTTCGAATCTTACCAAGAATTTAAACTGTAGCGTAACTTTCTTTCCTACTCATTGTGTCTTTCAAGACAGATTGACGAAGAGAACGATTGGGAGCGGTCATGAGTGTGGAGGTCTCTACTATTTTGATGCAGACATAAGTTCAGCCTTACAATCATCTGCTACCGGTAGTCAGAATAATGAGGAGTCAATAGCTAGGTTACACTTGTGGCATGCTAGGATAGGTCATTTACCTTTTTCATCATTGCAAGGGTTGTTTCCTGAATTATTCAAGGGTATTTCGAGTCAAAGTTTAGTTTGTGAAGTGTGTCAATTGTCTAAACAATGTAGAACTCTTTATCCAATTTCTAGTAATGAAATTCAAGCTCCTTTTGATTTGGTCCATCTGATGTTTGGGGCCCTTCACCCCTTGTTTCTATGAATGGCTTTCGTTACTTTATTAGTTTTATTGATCACTACTCACGATGCACATGGATCTACTTGTTAAAAGGACGTGATGAAGTGCCACGGATAACCATGGCATTTTGTAAAATGATTGAAACTCAATTTGACAAGAAGATTAAGCAATTCCGTTCAAACAATGTTGTTGAATATTTTGAAAGATCCTTGAACCTGTTCATGGAAGATGCTGACATGCTACATCAGTCATCTTGTGCTAGTACCCCTCACCTCAATAGAATGGGGTTGCTGCGCGCAAAAATAGACACTTATTAGAGACCGCTCGAGCTTTATTATTTCAGCACAAGGTTCCCAAGCACTACTGGTCTCAAGCAATCCTTACCGCATCATATCTGATAAATTGGATGCCATCCAAGGTGTTGGGTATGAAAACTCCTTTCTCTGTCCTTTGCCCTAATCTTCCTGACTTTCCTCTTCCATCTAGAGTCTTTGGTTGTGTATGTTTTATACATGTAAAGGATCCAAAGAAGACTAAGTTGGATCCTAGGGCTACGAAAGGAATCTTTCTTGGGTACTCTCCTACACAAAAAGGTTACAAGTGTTATGATCCCACCACCAAGAAGAAATACGTCACAAAAGATGTGGTATTTTTTGAGTCTCACTCCTATTTTCATTCTTCCCAGAATCCTCTTCAGGGGGAGACTAGTGAGATGGAAGAGGATTCTTCTTTCCCCTCCTTTTTTGTGCCTCTTTTTGCTTCGGGCCTTCCATCTTCTCCTCCTGATCCTCCTAGTTGTAGCATCCCGGGTGAACCTAGTGAGGCTCCCATTGCACCTATTACCACTCTTGATGTTGCAGATGTAATTGAGGACACCAGTAAGCAACAAAAAGATATAAGAATCACCTACAACATAAGGAAAAAAGACCCTCTAACTCATGGGAGCAGTCAATTGGACTCGAATCAATCTGCCTTAGCAGCTCCAGGTAATCCTATCACTCATACTTCTGATTTGGATCTCCCTATTGCTCTTTGTAAGTCTACCCGTTCTTGTACTATCCAACACCCCATTGCTGAATTTGTTTCTTACTCACGTTTATCTCCTCGTTGTTATTCCTTTGTGTCTACTCTCTCCTCCGTGCATGTTCCTACTAGGTACTCAGAGGCAGTGTCTGATCCAAGATGGAAAGAGGCTATGAATGAAGAAATGAAAGCCTTAATGAAAGCAAATACTTGGGAATTAGTGGATCTACCAGAAGGGAAGAGCACTGTGGGATGCAAGTGGGTGTTCACTGTAAAGCATAGGGAGGACGGGTCCATTGAAAGATACAAGGCCAGACTTGTGGCAAAGGGGTTTACTCAAAAGGAAGGGATTGACTACAAAGATACCTTTGCTCCAGTCGCGAAGCTCAACACAATCCGGGTCTTATTGTCATTAGCTGCAAATTTCTCATGGGAGCTACATCAGTTGGATGTGAAGAACGCTTTTCTAAATGGTGATCTACGTGAAGAGGTATTCATGGATCCTCCACCAGGTTATGGCTTTGATGGGAAAGTATGTAAACTGAGGAAAGCATTATATGGCCTTAAGCAGTCTCCTCGGGCTTGGTTTGAGAGACTTTGTGGGGTCATGAAGAGAGTGTGATACACTCAAAGTGGTGCAGATCATACTTTGTTCATAAGGAAACAGAATAACTGACTTACGGTACTCATCATCTATGTGGATGACATGGTAATTACAGAGGATGATCTGGAAGAGATAAAAAGATTAAAGGAGTTCTTGGCTTCTGAGTTTGAGATCAAAGACTTGGGCCATCTGAGATACTTCCTTGGAATTGAAGTTGCTAGGTCACAAGAGGGCATCTATATATGTCAGCGGAAGTATGTCCTTGACCTTCTAGGGGAGACAGGTATGATGGGGTGTAGACCAACAGATACTCCAATAGAACAGAACCATAGTCTACAGGAATCAGTTGGAGAGGACTACCTTGATAAAGAAAGATACCAAAAACTGGTAGGGAAGTTGATAATATCTGTCTCTCACCCAACCAGATATTGCTTATGCTGTACATGTTGTCAGCCAGTTCATGCACTCTCCAAAGATTCCTCATATGAGAACAGTGGAAAGAATTCTTAGGTACTTGAAGACTTGCCCAGGAAAAGGAATTCTGTTAAAAAAACACAATAAAATTGAAATTGAAGCGTATACTGATGCAGATTGGGCTGGCTCTGTTGGCGACAGGAAGTCTACTTCTAGGTATTGCACGTTTGTTGGAGGAAATCTGGTTACATGGCGAAGTAAAAAGCAGAATGTGGTTGCTAGATCAAGTGCAAAGGCTGAATATCGAGCTATGGCTCATGGTGTTGCTGAACTACTGTGGCTTAGGACCCTTCTTGTTGAGCTCAAGGTAAAGGTCGAGTGTCCACTCAAGCTGTACTGTGACAACAAGGCTGCCATCAACATTGCAAATAACCCAATGCAACATGATAGGACGAAGCACATTGCGATTGACCAACACTTCGTTAGAGAAAGAATCGTTTCAGGAGAACTTTGCATTCCTTATACTCCTTCCGAGATGCAGATTGCAGATGTGTTAACTAAAGGGCTAGCTTCAACGAAGTTCTCAGACTTACTTGGCAAGCTAAACATGACTGACATCCATGCTTAGCTTGAGGGGGAGTGTTGGTTCGGCTGTTTTTAGTGTTTATGTTAGTCATATTTGTGTCTTAAGTTCTTAGTTATTGGGCCTAAACTTGTTTAATGTTTTATTTGTTTTATTTGTCTAGGTGTCCCATCACTAATCAGGGGCATTCTAGTCCATTCATGTAACATTATTTTATAATCATCTATATAAGATTGTAGGGCCGGCTGAAGTGAGTATGCCGCCTTTCTCAAAACTTCTTCTCTTCTTCTTCTTCTTCTTCTTCTTCTTCTTCTTCTTCTTCTTCTTCTTCTTCGGCTGCTGTGTTCCAGCAAACAGGCATCCTCATCCACACTTTCTCCACAATCAGCAGTTGAAGGGATTGCTTCAGTGTTACCCAGACTCGGGAAGGTAGAATAGAGAGAAGAGTAACATAAAGACATAAAGTCTGATTGCAGATCAACTGGGTTTAAACTGTGTTGATAAAAGGGGTGTTTCATGGGCTTGGAGAAATTCCTAGGAATGGATGGAAGTAGGTTCCTATACTGAAAGAAATTAGGGAAAACAGAATTAGGAAATCTTCAGTGGGGTATGTTCGATAAAAAAATATAAGATGCAGTAGGGAAGGGAAGAAAGGACCAGGAAGACATCATAGAAAATTATCATGAAGATTTTAAGTTGGAACATAAGAGACCTGAGGGGAGAGCTTAAAAAATCAATTGTCAAGGATGTTATTAAAAAAGGCCAAACAAAGTAGAGTTGTGTTAGAAGAAACAAATGATGAGGTGGACATAAGACTAGATAAAGCATTATGGGAGATTAGAAATAAGAAGTGGGCAGTGCTTCCATCTATTGGGGCCTCAGAAAGGATCATTATTTGAGTCCATGGTGGATAGAACACAGAAGGAAAATCCCCATCTCAGTCCAGTGCATTTTAGCTGCAAAGAAGAAGTTAATTAGGCTCTCATATGAGTTTATGGGCCCAACAATGGACAACCCATCATTAAGGAGCTCCAAATGAGAGGATTTGTGCATGAGAAATCTAATTGAAGGGGTGGATCATGAGGAGCATGAGGCTTTCGAGTCTGTCTTCTAGGAGAGCCTAAGACAGTAATAGTAGTGCAAGTTTAAAGGTCTTGTTGAAACTGAGAAAATAGCAGTTGCAGGCCTACAGCCCCTGTTTTACTTGGGTTTCCCTTGCTTCCACGTGGATTACTACGTTTTTTTTGTTTATCTATTTATTTGTTTATTTATCCCTATTTTGATACCACTAGCAGACGCAGCTGGTCATATCCAGGCGTTTCTCAACATGTTTCCAAATCTATGTCCATGCCAACATGTGTCAACACCATACAAGCAGAAGTGTCCCCCAAATCATAGCATTACTTGAAGTATCTCATACTTTCCCTCATTCTCAATTCACTAATAAACTTCTCTTTCAAATAAATAACTAAATGTATGAGAAAGAGTGTTATGGGCCCGCGAATAGGATCTCGTCACGGGTCGGTCCACGGGGAAAACCTCCTATTTTCCCTTGTTCCTCCCTTTTCTTGAGGAACCTATCTTGGCGCCTTAATGGTGATTTGTTCAAGAGATCACCAACTCTCTACTCTGTCTTGACTGAGAATTTCCATGCCTTTATTGAATATTATCAGCTCCTTAAATAGGAGATTACAAGAGATAGTCCTGCTTTTAGGAAGACTCCCTACTAATCTATACTACTGAACAGATAAGATAAGAACACTGAATAGATAAGACTCCCTACTAATCCTACTACTGAAAACAGATAAGATAAGATAAGAACACTGAATAGATAAGACTCCCTACTAATCCTACTACTAAAAACAGATAAGATAAGAATGCTGAATAGATAAGATAGAACTGTATCTAACTAGAATTAGATAAGATGAGAACTGAGAACACCCAATTACTGCTGCTGCCGGCGGCTATACTTCTTCCCAATAAACGCGTCCACATCATTACTCCCCTCCTGGACTAAGAACTTGTCCTCAAGCTCGAAATCAGGATATGTGTCTTGAAACTCAATCAAAGGAATCCAGGATAGGTGGAATGATTTTTCCCCCCTGGATCGGGTTTGAAGAGGGTTCATCCTCAGACAGCTGCAGTGAGATACCAAGATTTGACCATGCGTAGCTGCATTCTTTGCCGCGGGCAACTGCAGCCTTAAGGTACTTCTGAGATGTCTTGAACCGTAGAGTACAAAGATTGTGAAGGCCAAGCTGGTGCCACTGAACTGCATCATCTGGATCCTCTTCTATTGCCTGCTTTAGTGTGTACAGAGCTCGCTCTTCCACTACCGTCAAATCATTATGTCCAGTTTCAAACATTGCTGCAATTTCATGTTGAGCCTTGTGAACCATGGCAAGTCCTGCCCATGCTATCCGAAGCTCAATTGTTGCAGAGTCCCCTTCTCTGAGTATTGAAGCCACTTCATTCGCAGCCCATGAAAGTTGTTCAGTGGGATCTTGGGACCTTTCTGCATCCTTGATACGATGAAGCGCAACAACATATCGAGTTGACATGCAATTAGGCTCCAGTTTTGCTGCCTTCTCCAGGCACTTTCTAGCACTTTTATGATCACCAGCCAAATAGTATGCATTAGCAAGATTCACCCAGATATGTGCAGCCCTAGGATCTGATCTAACTGCAGCTAACAAACACTCTTTTGCAACACTTCCAGCCGCAACATGAGGCATACAAGCTCCTTCACCAGCACTTGCCCCCGCACCTGCAACAACTGAACCATATTTACACAAAAGAAAAGATGCGTAATTGATTAGGGCCGCAGGATGGTTTTGATCTTTTAGAATCAAATCTTGAAAACATTTCATTGACAGCTCCAAGCTACCACTTTGAAGATAAGCAATCCCAAGATTTGCAAGGGAGTCCAAGTGGTCAGGAGCAATAGACAACAAAGAGGATAAAACCAATATAGCACTCTGTAGACGGCCGGTTCTAATAAGTAATAAACCAAGTGTATTCCAGACAGATGCTTGTCTAATATCTGACTGCACTGACTCCTTCAACTTAGAAATAATTTCTCCAAGTTCTTCATGTGTGAGTTCTTTATCGGCACAATGATCAATTGTACTTCCTAGCAGGAGGCACTGTGCATGATGAATTTGAACCAAAGAAAGTAACTCAGGCTTGTCAATCTCTTCCTCACTCCGAAGTGATATTTCTGCTGCCTTTTCATATGCTAGCACTACCTTCTGTGGCTGACCCAACCTCTGGTACATTAGGCCAAGTATAAAATGTGCAGGGGCATTTTTGGGCATCTTCCTTGCAACATGAACCAAACCAGTTTTACGGCTGCTGACTTTTTCCTCACGGGATGCTGGAGCCCCTTGACAGTGTTGATCGACATCTGTATTAGGCCCACATTCAAGAGAACATTTGCCCTCGTTAATTCTTGAACGACACTTCCCCAGTTTATTTAACCGTTTAGCTTCTCCTTTTGTGGCATCAACCACAGCGTCTTTACATACTGAGGTACTTTTCTCCCCACAATTTTCTTCCTTAATGCTCCTAGTGGAATCAGGAGGCGCGATGGAGGCACAATCATCGTCGTCGCTTTCGGGAGGGTCGACATTGAGGTCAACGATGACAACCTTGGAGTAGTTGCTCTTATTCTTCTTTGAACTCTCGTCAATGGAATCCTTGACGACATCGGATTCCTGCTTAACCGGGACATTCTGGGTGTTGCTAACCTGCGCTAGGGCAACGACCTGCTGCTCGCCAGACAATTCTGCCATGTCTGGTCGACGGCCGGTTGTGGTTGCAGCCCCTTCCGGGTTCCTTTCCTTGCTGGAAAAGTACAACTCCATCAAGCGCCTTAATTCTCGGACGTCGTCCTTGATCTCGCGCACCTCCGTGCTGTTTTCCACGATCTTGAGCTCCAGTTCATGAACCCTAGTCATCAACTGCTCAAGGTCACCCATGACGCCTTGCTCTAATACCAAATTGTTATGGGCCCGCGAATAGGATCTCGTCACAGGTCGGTCCACGGGGAAAACCTCCTATTTTCCCTTGTTCCTCCCTTTTCTTGAGGAACCTATCTTGGCACCTTAATGGTGATTTATTCAAGAGATCACCAACTCTCCTCTACTCTGTCTTGACTGAGAATTTCCATGCCTTTATTGAATATTATCAGCTCCTTAAATAGGAGATTACAAGAGATAAGAGTCCTGCTTTTAGGAAGACTCCCTACTAATCTATACTACTGAACAGATAAGATAAGAACACTGAATAGATAAGACTCCCTACTAATCCTACTACTGAAAACAGAAGATAAGATAAGAACACTGAATAGATAAGACTCCCTACTAATCCTACTACTGAAAACAGATAAGATAAGAATGCTGAATAGATAAGATAGAATTGTATCTAGCTGGAATTAGATAAGATGAGAACTGAGAACACCCAATTACTGCTGCTGCCGGTGGCTATACTTCTTCCCAATAAACGCATCCACATCAAAGAGAGAGATTCTCAGAAAAAAATTCTGAGGGAAGCAATGAGATCTGAATATTTATTGTAAACAAGAAGAAAGAACTTCAGTTAAATAAGAGTGACAGACAATGCTGGTTTTTATCATCCTACAAAAATCTAGCTAAACCATAGCTTTCTAACGACAACTGCTATAATAATTAATCCAAGTAGTCAACAGAGGGGTATCCATATGTAACATGCCAATCCAATGCTATCAAACACAAGGACAAAAAATATTTAAAACTGGCATATGTTGAGGCAAAACATGGACACTTCAACAACAAGGGATAGGACAAAGATACTGGAGATCTGTAAATGCAAAGAATACCTGTTCAAACCCAAGAAATTTGGCAGTACTCAAGTTCATGGATGGATGATAACGCAAACCACCCCTGCAAGGACCCAAGACTTGGCTGAATTGTACACGGAATCCTCGATTTACATGTGTCTCTCCCCTATCATCAACCCATGGCACTCGAAATACAATCATACGCTCAGGTTCTAACAATCGCTCCAGAATATGGATATAACTGAAACATAATAGAGCCACCTCATAAGTTGTACTTCCTTTCTTGTTTCCTTTTTCTTTTTTTTTTTTGGCACTTAATTATAAAGACCCAAGTAAAGATAGTTCCTTTTCCTAGGGTAACTCACTGAGTATTCTTTGCTATTACTCGTTCTAAAGAATGAACAGCTTCTTGTACTGACTGTATGAACTCAACCTCATGAGGATCCCTTCTTAGTACAGCTTCAACAATTGATCCAGCAGTTTTAGACATAAGAGCTGTTTGAGAAACGTGTTCCAACAAAGCAAATAAAAGAAAATTGAGTAAAGAAAATTTCTAGAAAAGCACATCATTAGAAAAACTTTTTTTTTTAATAAAAACATGAACTTTGACATATCATAAGAAAAAAAATCTTTCAAGATCTCACATTGAAATTCTCATTATGGTGAAAGGAACATTAAAAGGATAAAATAAAATTGCAGAGATATCTAATTAACATAGTCGGTAGCTGATGAGAATAAAACAAATAAACTCAGCAAAAAAGTGAATATTCAATGAGTTTAAATATCCAGAAAATAGAAATGAAATATATTGGGCTTTAACACCCCAGGGGTAAATTTGTATTGTGTATACTTTTGTAAGATGGCTAGCCGAGGCAACCTATGTATTTGGAGTACTTGGAACATGCTTGTACATATTAATATGTCTTTTTATAATGAACAAAGATAACAGTTACTGATAAAAAATGAATATCCAGTAACATAATTGTTGGGGGAGTTGAAGCTGTAAAAATGCCCCACAATTTTGATTGGAGGATCTTATCAACTAAAATCAAAATATCCCTATATCTAAGTCATATTTCCAGTGGAAGTTTTTTATGTTTTTTTTTTCATTTTTATTGAGCACAAGTTTTTGATGTTTTTCCAAAAACTATAGCCATCTTTTCTTGGTGAATTAATATTATTATTCTAGATATCTATGGTTTGCTGAAATACAGAAATGAACCTACAATAAATTGATCTATTGAAGAAAAAGATTTTTTTTGTCTTTTTCTTAAGGAAGAAAAAGGAATGCAGAAAGATGATTATGGGAGTGAAGAGACAAACTTATTAAAATATGATACTTGGCAAACCCATATATGTATTTCCAAATTATAAAATTGATGCTGCTCCAATTTTCAACCACCAGTCTACTTGATTTTCTTTTTCTTAAGGAAGAAAAACGAATGCAGAAAGATGATTACAGGAGTGAAGAGGCATATTTATTAAGATATGATCCTTGGCAAACCCATGTATGTATTTCCAAATTATAAAATTGATGAAGCTCCAATGTTCAGCCACCAGTCACTTGATATCCCCAATTTAGGCTTTTATCCTTCCTGAGGTTGTGCACTTCCTAAATCCAGGTGCTATACTTGCTTCTTCAAGTCAATTCTATACCTAGGTTAAACGCAAGGTTAGCAGTTATGACCAGCCTCAAGTTCAATGCATGCAAACCTTAAATCCAGCCTCTATAATGATGCTTGTGATTATAACTTCAAGTTAACAGAAGATATCATACCCTGGACAAAGTTAATGGTGGAGCAGGATTTGTGTAGGAGATTCTGAGTAGAATAAGGCTCAATTTAGTGTAGTTAGTGCAGTTAAGCGTTGAAGCTTGAAGCAACACTCTTATAAGATAAAGGCTTCTGTGATTAGATATCACTCATTCACATTATTTTTGGTTTTTTGAAGGAGTTCTAAGTCAAGGTTGAGCTTAACTATCAAGTGGAAAAAAAAATAAGCAAGGGAGACAATCTTTCCCCATGATAAGGTAGCA
Source organism: Nelumbo nucifera (assembly GCF_055504915.1). Taxonomy (NCBI): domain Eukaryota; kingdom Viridiplantae; phylum Streptophyta; class Magnoliopsida; order Proteales; family Nelumbonaceae; genus Nelumbo; species Nelumbo nucifera. Next base: position 5,536,804 of record NC_142654.1, on the reverse strand, counting down.
TATGATGGATCAGAAAAATGATTATGACCAACTAACTGAGAGACCTTTTACAAGATCTATTTATATATGATGTAAGAAAGCAACAGACCTTTTACATATATGGGTTTGTCAGCAATGGTTATAATCTTGTCCTTGGAGGCCATCTGGAGCCGGAGAGCCTCTTTATGAAGCAGGCTGTTGTTGTGCTCTTCCAGTGCACTCATCTGCATATTCCGACTGCCTTCATTCCCATATGGGTTCCTTCTGTGCTTCCTCCCATATTCCCTGCAAACAGAACAGAATATTCTTGCAGTGCCCTCTTTGACATCAACATAAGCCCATTTGTAGGTGTCAGCCCATTCCTCCCTCCATCTCTTGACCACCTTCTTCTTCTTTTTCGTTGGTTGTGTCTTTGGAACCTCTTGCTCTTCATTCTGGTTTTGCGCAGCCATGAGGAGCTGTTTATGCTCTTCCTGCTCTTCAGCAGAAGGTTCTCGTGGTGGAACACCCATGAGAGGCGTATTAGCAAATGAGGGATCGTCGTCGCCAGGCCCAATCTCCAGATCAATCTCCTCTCCTATTTCCCTGACCACCAAGTGGTGTCTCTGCTGTAGCAAGTTGATATCATCCATTGCAGAATTCATCCCTACAACTCTCCTTGATACCAACATTCAGCACAACTCATCCATTCTCAGTATTTAAAGAACAATTCCTTGATACGAACTGCAAATTCCTATTATTGGATAGCACCAACAAAATAGAATAAAGAACAATTCGGAGTTTCGAAGCAATCTGCGACCTAAAGTTTCTCCCAAGTATCAAACCAACTGACAAAATTCTAACACACAATCAGCAGCTAAGATCGCAAAAACTCGATTAATAGCTTAAAACCCTCCCTTCCCTTCCCACCATCAGTAGTCGGTTTCCCGGGCTAACCAATCTAATGAAAAGTACCTCCTTTTCCACAGAGCAAAAGCCTCCTTATTCCACTGCTTCCGGTATCCTATTTAATCCGAGTCAGAATCAATAAACAATAAGAACCCACCTCAGTAATCCTTCTAAAATCCACCCCTTTCCTCTAATTATTGCCACATCTTCTCCACTTCTCCAAACCAACCGCCGACCCACTCTGCAGATTTCTTCGTTGTGCAACCATTTCAAGCATTCGCTACAACACCAAGTTCCCTGCTTTCTTCAAAATCCAGAGTTCAAGTCAACGGCTTGGAATTGCTAGAGCTGCAATTGGCAAGAAATTAAAGAACGAATGCAATAAACGCGAAAAAATTTGAAGAAGAAATGGAAAAGAAAAGACTAATATTTCTGAAGAATACCCGTCATCGAAGTTTTCGAGAAATCATCTCTTTCGTTGAAAACAAGGACGCAATACGAACAGAAAGAAGCCGAGTAGAGGTTTCAGTATCTCGAAGCTGTGATTGTGATTGGTTATTGAAGATGAATGAAACCCGACTGTGATTCTATGGGTGTAAATGGGTCGTATGGCTGTTTAGACTTTAGATTCACCCCTTTTCTCTCTCTTCCGCCTGTGTGTAAGAGCTTATTAGAAAAAATGAGGAAGCTTTTGACGTATTTTTTCAACTAAATCGCATTTATTTGCAGTGAAAGTCCCAATCATGCAATTCTATGAATGGAATAGAAGAAAATTGAAAGGAAAAAAAAAAGGAAACAAAAGAAGAAATGTGTCTGAAAGCAAGGGCTAATCGTTTATGGCCTCCTCTGTTTACTTCTATTACCTTCACTGCGTCAATTGTTGCAAACGTGCTATTAGTCTAAACACGGCAATTGTTTAGGGCTTTTTTGTCATTCTGCTGATATTTTGGGGGCGTAAATTTAATTAACTACGATCTACGACCTACGACTTCTGGTAGGCTGGGCTTGGGCTAGTAACGATCATCCGAGCCCAGACCCACCTAAGCCTACATCCCTAACCTCAAGCTTAGTGAGGTGTCTCAGCTCAGAATTCTCGTATCAATCCTCTGTGTGAGATCGGATTAGCTGAACGCTTTAGTTGATCAACAACAGATGTGAAACCAATAATAATACTTTTTTTCTTATAATAACTTCTTCTAAAGTGCTGGTTGTGGGATTCGATTCCTCATCGGTACTGGAACAAACCAGTTGATACACCATCGGTTGGTTATAATACTTTACAACAGTCATTGTCACGGAAAGAAATGGCCATTTCCACAGCCCGGTAAACAGCTAAAGCTTTGAGTCTGGATCTGCTCTTCACACCTTCCTCGTAGCATATCTTGATCGCACATCAGGAACATCTCCTATACTTGTATTTATTATTCATGAGAAATGTTCTTAATACATGGTGGGATATAGCTGTGAGGTCTGTGTGAGGAGCAGATCCTAATTGACTAATTCAAAGTTTTCAATAAATTTAAATTCAAGCTGTATTTGGTTGCAATGCAATTATGCAAATTTATTTACACCGATGCTAAATATAGTGGTGCAAATGATTTAGGTGAAAATTTTGATTTATTTTTATTATAAAAAAAAAAATTGCATTACAACCCAACACAGCCTCAAAGTCTATCAGGGCCATCACTAAAGACTTCCGTGACAAAATCTGATCTTTATCTTGGCCCATTCTGTCTGTGGCCCCGGGCAAATATTTGCCCTTACTGAGTCTGAATCTGATCTCATTGGATGAGATGAAACTGAGGGCGTAGCACGTTTTGGCCAACACAGATAAACCCCAAGAATCACAGTAGGGGAACTTTGCCTCATTTTCTATGCGTTTTCCCTTGTTTTGGCCGAAAACCGAATCCATTTGAGGTGGTTTAATCATATATAGTGTAAATTCATTAGTGCAAACCAGAAGAGTGTAAATTCTCACTCAGTTTTCCTTCGGGTTTAATTTGGCATTGCTTTATATTCTATTTCACTTAATTTGCACTATATATATAAATAAAAATAAAAATAAATCAGAATTTGTACAATCTCATACTTTTGCACCATTACAAATGAAATTACAATGAAAAATCTTGGGCCGGAGAAGAAGGTTTCTCTGCAAGCACCCCTCTTAGTCTTAAGATATCAATCGCCACCTTAAACAAATCACAGCATACCACCTCATCCCAAGCATATTGGAAGTTGCATTCATATCTGATCAGGTTTCGTCCACGTATCATAGGCCGGACAGGGCAAACCTTCTCATTCCAACCATATAGAAAAACCACTTGTCAGTTACCATGTCCAAAACTGCTCCGAAAGTTGACCGAATCAGGAGAGGAGAGAGATTAGTCAAATGCTAATTCAATTGTTTTCTTTAAATAGCAATGGTTCATAAAAGAGCTTAACTATGTAAGATTTTAGTTAAGGAAAAGCTAGAGAGCATCTAAATTCCTGACTCCGAGTCAAAATGGGAACAGGAGAAAAAAAAAATCCTTTATTTGAAAAAAATCCCAGTAATAGGCTAGATTGCTAGAATTACCTTTATGGTAAATATATGAGAAACTTCGCAAAATTTATGATCATCTCCTTACAGTAACTGGTCAAGAATCTTCTTGCTATGTTATGCTAGTTAAGCAATGGTTTGAAATATTATGCACAGCAAAGGAATTCATATCATCATCCCCCCACCACCGATTTCAAAACAAACAAAACTAGTTGATAATTTTTCATAATGTTGAGTATCCTTTTTCTCTTTCCTTTTATGATCAGTAACAATGAGCGTCCTTGGCACCAAATGTGAAACCCAAGGTCATGACACTAAATAAACATAAGGCAACTTTGTTGTTTAAGTTGCAGAACTTGCAAAAAGTTGGAGTTGCTTCAATGGTGATTAAAGATGGAAAGAAAATAAAGAAAATGCATATCTAATAGTCTCACTGTTAGATTTACATGCCCTAGTTACAATCTCATTAACCAACGTAACTCAAGATGTCACACTTTACAGTCAAAGCATTCCACCTGAATAAAGTGCATCTCAGCTGTCATCTCTTACAGAATTTATTTATTTATTTATTATAATTTCTTACGGAATTTATTTTCCAATAGGCCAACGTAACTCAAGATGATATGGCCCTTGTCTGTAAAATCAACCTCAATAGTCTTGTTTTTTCCCAGGGTACAACCAACAAATTTTAGTTTTATTTCAACAATCAACATCATCATCCAAGCATTACCCCAACCATATGGAGTCAGTCACATGAATCCTGTTTCGCCATTCCATTCTGCTTAATGTCATATCCATTGTTAAGTTAAGAGCACTGAGCACTTCTTATGGGTGCTGTCAATGGTCTTCTATGCACATGACCAAACCATCTTATGATAGTTTTATCTCAACTATCATAAGAATTTAGTTTTATCTTTCCTGCTTCAAGGGACACCCAAATTGCACTACCTGACTTCTCTGGTGAGCATAGCCAGTCACCACTTGCCATCACCTAGGGAGTCCATGAACTCTCTTGAATTCCTCTCTTGTAGATACCAATGTGATAGCCCACCCACCCGCATGTTGATTATCTTAGGCCAGCTGGCCCTTCTTTTCTAAAGCCAATAAATGAAGCTCTGATGTCTTATGCATGTTCCGGTAGAAGTTATGAATCTCATTGTCAAACAAAGATATAGCCAAATAAAGTACTAAACCAACAAGTCATAACAAAAGAGTTTTTTTCTTTGATAAATAAGTCATAACAAAACGGATGTTATTATGTCATTTACAAGAAAAAAAAAAGTAATTCTTCCATAAAAGAACAATTATCACATCGCTATTTGCAGAACCAATCCAGATCTCATGCTTCGAAGCAACTTGCAAGATAGAAGGAAAAATATTTTAAAAATCACCACCCTGCTGTGTCTCACCACCAAGTTCACAACATATAGTCATCACAAAGAAGACAGGAATGATGAACCTCAAAACTGAATGATGATTAAATATTTAAATGCAAAAGAGATGCTCTATAAATGCCACAACAAAGAATTGCATGACATTTGTTAGACATTGAAACTCCATAACTACTTATTTGTCCCTACTGGAAGTTCCTTTGCAGACCTAAGCAAAAAGATATGGAATACTATGAACTAACTCCAGGCATTTACTCTATAACAAAGAAAAGCATAGGAAAGATCTCCTTGGCAAAGCTGAGCACAATGAAGAAACTCTATAGATCATCACTATTATGCACCATAATAACTCTGGCCTTCAAGGATCCAGCTTCTTTCTCTATCCCACTAGAGGAATCTATATTGCAACACATCTACCCTAAACAAAACTGTCTTTCTGATTAGTAACAAGACAGTGAGATTATATTAACATGACACAGATAGATAGAAGAGTCAGTCGACTCAGTCCATACAATATAAAGAGGCAAAACTTAAATCAGAACCAATAATTTGAGGCAGAACACAACCAAAATAGCTATACCAAGCAACAGCAAGAACAAAACTATTGGGGAACATAAAACTAAATTTTGATAGCTGCTACTTTGGTAATCCAGGACAATATGGAGTAGAAGTTATGATAAGGAATGGAGCAGGAGCCATATTGTTAAGCTTCTCAGGTCCTTTTGGAGAAGGAAAATCATTGAGAGCTGAAGTGCTTGCATTTAATTAGAGAAGCAGAGGCTTTCTCTTCAAAATTTTCCAATTTAGTTGAAGGAGACCATCAAATTGTCATTTCAAGGTCCTTGCATTTAATTAGATAAGCAGAGGCTTTGGCAACCAATATGAACTGCTCATTTAATTGGAGACTTAGATCTGCCAATGGCCTTGCTGATCACTTACAAAGGCATGGATAATAATGACAGACCTGGTTTGGAGGGATCCAAGCCCAAGGCTGGAAATGAAACTAAGGTAATTGTGAGCTTTCTAGTAGTTATTTGACTTATTTCAGGTCAATATGGACCGTAATGTACTTGACCCTAAATTGGATTGAGGGTCTTCATGTTTTAATGAAATTCCAGTAATTGATCAAAAAATTAAAACATCCTCAGAGAGAGGCCCTCCATTGCAGTTTAGATCTATCCTACCATGACCATCTCCAACTAAGTTTTGAATAGTCAGGGTTTAATGCCCTACCTAATGCCAAATCAATACCTTCGCAAGAACAATAGTACTGGACTCACCTTTTGAGCCACTTTTGGATTCCTTGGTAAAAAAGAATGAGAAAAAAAAAGTAATGGAAATTTAAAGGATCTTCCCACAACTTTTCTTTTCTTACTCTTCTTTCAGGAACCAATGGCAGCTTTAGTAGATCTCAGGAATTGAAGATAATTCAACCTACTACTTCTTGAAATCTTAAAATTAAAATGCGAGTTTAGAAACTACTGGCTAAATTAGGAAATTCAAATTCCCAGAATTTCTGTGGAGCCAGATCAATAAAGATGAATAAGTTCACAATGACCCACCTGCAAAATAGATGTAACAGCATCTTAACTAAAGCTCCTTATGAAGAAACCCCAGGAAGAAAGGAGTTAGAGAATAAAAATTAGGATAATGTTATTTCCTACAAAGAAAAAGGAGATATATGGAGAAGAATAAAGATTGAAAAAAGGCAACTTGATCTCAACTTAAGGTTAGGCATAGGCTCAGATTATACAAAATGAGAGTAAGAATACGGTCATTTGACATCAAAATGAGATGATAAGTATATAATATTCATACACCTGTACAAGGACACTGTATCATGTTGGATATGTAAATTCTGCATCCAAGACCTTGTCCAGCTGTGTTGTTGCTCTTTCTGTATTTGGTAAACATAATGATAAGACATTCAGAGTGCACTATGGTAATTAGTTACACATGAGATTGGCATAGCATATCCATTCTGAAAATTCTTAATTGTCTAAACTCTTATGGTCTCCTCTTAAATTCTCTCATTTTCTTCAAGTTATACTTCTTATGAACAAGAATGGGAGATACAGAACATGCTCTCATGATGGGGCTTTACAGTATGCATAACACTAATCAATTATATCACAATCATCTTACTATCCTGGTCAAAGCTGAAGACACAAATGATAGAGGGGAGATATAATTGCACAAGTTACCTCCTACCGTCCTGATACATGGCATGCTTGATTGTATTCAAAGCATAACAGTCCAAAGGTAATAACAACCATTGCTGTCCTGGCTGTAAACCCATGTCCTCAACTTCTCATGCTTGTCAGCACAAGATTCTACTCTCATACTACCAGAAAAAGAAAGGATAAAGATAAAATAAAGTCTTTAATCCAGGAATAATTCAGAACAAATATTTATAACTTTTTAACTTCGTAAGAGTTAAGAGAACTAATTAATCAGATCAGAGGATTCATTCTCAAGTCAGAATCAAGATAGATTTAGAAAGCTCTGGCAAGGCCCAATTGGGTTTACAATAGGGTAGGAATTAACCAACTGTAACATGGTAGAAGAGTTGGTTCTAAGTCTGAGCACGGTCAAGAATATTAAAGCAGTTCTGATTTCAAGTTTTCATCAACATACAACTCACCAGTTCCAACCCCTTAGTATGTCCATGCATCATATAAAGGAAACAACCAAGTAGTTTCAATGTTTTATTGAACTAAGTTTTTTTTTTTTTTTATCAATTATTGAACTAAGTTTCAATTAATTGGATCTGTCATACATACATAATCAAAACACATAAATGTACATAGATCTTTCTTATACATTCAAACACTGGCACATTCAATTTAGGCATTTACAGACTGCAACATCATTGTACAAATACCAGGACACAGGATACAACATGAGGTGGTGGCCAACCATATAATGATCCAATAACTTCTACCCAGTTCTCTGTGTCAAAAAGTTCATCAACCTGGTACGTTATTGGCTTTTGCAAATTGCAACAATCTAATCCATACACTTCATTTGTCCAAGGAGATGCAATGTCCCACTTGTCCAAGCAGACAATTTGTGAACTGATTCAACCCCAAAATAGTGCATCAAATTGCAATTGCAGAATGACCATAAGACAACTCCTCGTTCTGCCCTTACTTTCAGAGATAGACTGCTTCTAAATCTGGATTCATTAGAAGCCCATTATGTTTTGATCACTTTTTCCATGCTCTAGTCTCCATCTAACCCTGGGACACTCAACTATGCACATGGACATGAGGTTGCGCACAACCTCAGACTCAACGCAAGAGTCGACGATGAGAACCACATCTAATAAGTTAGGACATCGGCCCAATATAGAAGAGATGAAAGAACCTGTAATCCTGTAATTAGTTACCTCTAAATGTACCACTATTTGTTGCAAAGCCTTCACTCCAAACCCACCTTCCAAGCCTCCGATGCTAAAACCCACCTCCAATTCCGACCATGCTCCAGGCCCCAATGTAAGAGACCTTACATTTGGAAAAGTACCCATCAATGCGTCGAAGTCAACCTTCCCTAGGACATCAACACTGTTGGCGCATCTGGGTGAATCCACCACCAGCTTCTCAACCGTTTTGCCATCTGGAAACCCCACTAAAATGGTGGAGAGATGAGTAGATTCAATCTGAAGAGACGTCAAATTAGGTAAGCATTTCACACCAAAGTTGGCTGCCTTCTCAATTGAAAGGTTAAGAGCAGCCAACAATGGGGCTTCAATCACTAGAGAGTCGGGTTTAACGCATTTCAGGTCGAGCTCCACAAGGTTAGGGGCGTCAATAGTGAGAGACAGTGGAGCATTGGATACAGTCCAACGGCATTTTTTGAGCTGCAGCAGATGAACTCTAGGGTTTCTAAGCCCTCCAACGCCGATCAAATTAAGAACTTGCAGTGAGGGGAAGCACTCATTCACCTTGTCTAGGTCTTCATCATCCAATCTTATAAATTCTAGTGTTAAACTTGTGAGCACCTGCATTGATTTCAAGCCCTCCACCGACAGCCAAGCGTTCTTGACCTCCAATTCGAGAAGGGAGTGGCCTACGAAGAAAATAAAAATTAGTCCAGAGCTTGGTGAAATCGTTTCTTAACAATAGAATTCTTCACCTCTCTGTTTCTTAACAAATTCCTGATTCTTTACTTTTGTCAATTGTGATCATAATTTGGATCATTTGAAACCCAAAATTTTAAATTGGTTATTCAAATCGTCTAAAATCAGAATATGGGTTTAGAAAGAGAATATAAATTCCATGAGATTGTTGATTGCTCAAAGATATAGTCCATAGTGACAAAAAAGAGTCAGGAAGAAAAAAAGGGGAAGGGGGATGAAATGAAATTCGGTTAACTCACAATATGAAGAAATCAGAGACAGAACTTCGGATCGTCGCCAGCAAGATTGGATCCAAAAATCCGAAATTGCTAGAGATTTCAACTGTCCTGAGATAGCCGGCAACCATTGAGACACGAAATTAACCGTCGTAAGGTAGAGATCGTCGGATTCGTCGTCGGCGTCGTCGTCGGGTATCCCCCGAAATGGTTTTTCAACGCCAATGGTAATGAATTCAATATTTCTCAAATTCAAGACAAGATTCTTAACTATCGTTTTGAAGGGAGTAATCGAGCTTTTGGTTGCGGGTACCTTTGATTTCAGATATCGATCGAATGAGCAGAGAATTTTCAAAGATCGAACATCATAAGATAGGGCGTTCAAGGTCTTGGAAGCGAGTCTGCAGCGAGCTAAATCGACGAAATCATTCAGTCGATTCAGTATTTCGAGAACAATAGCCGGAGGAAGGTCGTCCATGAAATTGAGGTGACGACTACACCATCTGAACTCTGAAGTATGATTTGTAGAGCACTTTGTCTGGGTTCAGTTTCGCTCTTCGTTTAATGATTCAATCTATCTGCCTCAGGGATCGATTAACCTTGTACCTTGTGACGAAAATACCTTTAAATATTGTTTAGAATGTCGTAAGCGAACGCGGCTCGATCAACCTTATACTTTTATGACGAAAATACCTCTAATTATTGTTTAGACTGTCGTAGACCTGTTCATACGTCGGATCGGGCCGGACAGAACTTTTCACGCCCGAACCCGGACCCATAAAAGGCCCGAAGCCCGGGCCTGATCTGAAGCCCGAATACAGAGAGAGAGGACCTGACTGCGATTGCCTGAGATCGCCGGTTGCCGCTGCTACTCACCGGAGAAGGCCAAAAATGATGATAGCTGGTTCGTTGTTAGCCTGCTACCTAAGTTCGCCAAAGAAGGCCAAAAAGAATGGCTGCAGCCTGCAGGCCTGTCGCCGACTCGTCGCCATTGGAGATCGCCGGTTCGTTAAATCGTTGGTACCAATGGTTGCTAGCTTGAGAACTGTGAGAATGAGAATATGATGAAGATTGAAGAAAGCCAGAGAGAGAAAGGCCAACTCGATTAAGTAGAGTTTACAAAATAAATAAAATACTTATATATTTTATATTATATTAAGGGTCAAATATAAAAATCTTCTCTGAAGTTTTGACAATCATAAAAACCTTCCTTATAACAAATACCTCCCTAAATTTTTGATAAATTTAACATAAATCTCCCTTTCATCACTAACCCAGACGGAAAACGTCAGTTGATGCATCAATTTCTTTTAATACCAATTTTACCCTTCCATCACTAGCCAAGAAAGTGTGCGATTCCATGCCAGTTCTCTGGACTTCCGACACCTAAAGTTGCAGCTTGCTTAGCTAGAAAACTTGTCAGCCCGTCCCTGAAAGAATGACGGTCTTGGGTCACTCCAATGGACGTTTTCTCCGCTGGAAAGCAAGTCTTTCTGGTTGATTATGAGACAGAAGTCTCTCATCATCTAGTTGAAGCCTCGCAATCTGGAGATTTGAAGTCAACATTAGAATGCATCGTTGATTCCTACGTTGATGTGAACTTTATTGGTGTCGTTTGCAATTGGTGATGTCTGATTATGGGTTTCTCTTATTTTGTTCACCGAGAGAAACCCACCACCATTACTGTCTATAGCACTAAAGCGATCTTGGTCCATGGATTTTTCCCACGACACCGGAGGTGAAGGTGGAGGGGATTCTTCTTCGGTATCATCTTCGTCATTGCCACCAACACTATCTTCTTCTTCTAGGTCTTAGTATTAATTGCAAAGTAGTTCATGCAAAGCAGCTATGCTAACAAGATCCTTGTCATGACTAAGGATAGGTCACGGGTGCACAACCAATAAAGTCCTTCAGTGAGTCAGTTTTGATGATTTAACATGTTTTACAGAGGTGGTTGAAGGCTCTTCGTGTACAAATTTAGAGATCTGAATTTTCATTTGTTAATTAAGAAGTTTCTTCTGCTGCTGCTTATTCTTTTTAATCTTTGAGATGAATGACAACAACTATGTAATAAGATGGGAGAGTGGCCATTACAACATTAATTTCCCCCTTTCATGGATCTCATAATCCAGACCTGCCTTGATCTCGCTTTAGAAATCTCTCGAAAGCATATGTGGGTTTGGGTCTGACCTGGCCAACAAGAAGGAATAACGCAATGACGATGGCCTAGTGCCTTTGCTGCGTGGGTGGTCAGTAACATTTTCCATCTAGGGTAGTGATAGAAGGGTAAATTTGGTATTTAAAATAAATTAATGTATTAGTTAATTTTTCCGTTTGCATCAGTAACGGAAGGGAGGTTTTTGTCGAGTTTCTCAAAAGTTCAGGGGAGGTATTTATGATTGTTAGAAACTTCAAGGGAGGTTTTTGTATTTTACCCTTATATTAAAAGTCAACTGGGCCGGGTTTTTTGACAAATCCCGATCCTGGCCCAAAAATTAATCAGGCTTGGTGTTTTGGGCCCGAGGTCAAGCCCGTAGACTTAAAAACATATCCAAGCCCGTCCAGGGACTGGGCCAAGCCATCAAGCTACCTGGCCCATAAACATGTCTAGTCGTGAGTGAGCACGAGAAACATGGATAAGAGAAACCCGAACGATTGTAAAATTTTTCCATCATTGCAATGGTTTCGTTTGGCCTGTTTGGTTTGATAAGGGGTTGTTTGGGAATGCTTGTTGGATAAATAAGGGCTTACTAGATAAGTTTATTAATAAGGGAAAATTCCCAATTAATACCCTGTACTTTGGGCCTAGTGCTACTTTGGTCCCCTGAACTTTAAAACGCAATAGTTCAGTGCCCGAACTTTCAAAATGTGCCAATCCAGTACCTATGGCTGTCATTAACCAGCCTGTTAACCAAATGTTAAGTGGCATTTGAAAATACACAAATGCCTTTTGAGTGTCTTCTAATTTTCTTTATCAACCATCCAAAGGTTGATAAAAAATGAACAGTCACAAATCCCTCCTTCTTTTGTTTAAGAAAGTTGGGATCACCAGAATGCCCACAAAGACATAAACCCAACTTTCTTGAATAGAAGAGGCAATGATTTGGGACTATTCATTTTTTTTGTCAATGTTTGGATGGTTGATAAAGAAATTAGAAGACACTTAAAGGGCATTCATGTCTTTTCAAATGCCACTTAATGGCTGGTTAAAGACAGGTACTAGATTGGCACATTTTGAAAGTTTGGGGACCAAAGTGGCACTAGGCCCATAGTACAATATACTAATCGGGAATTTTCCCTATTGATAATAGGGTAAATTGTTGAAACCTCCCTTTATTATATGATAGTTGTGGTTCAATACCCTACTCTTTGTTAACTGAACTTTCTTACATTGTTGCATCTACACCCCCAGTTGTATCCATTTATGTCATCTTTTCAACATTTTTAAATGTCAAGATTACCCTTAAGGGGCATTCATTTGTTTGGATTTTGAAAGGGGGAGAAGTTGGTCCAATTGACTAATAAACTCATGCTCTTTTTTCATATTTATGTGGGGACCGGGTAAATGATACCCATCTCTAAGATGGGTAAATAACTTTCCCTGGCTGGTAAAGTTGTCAACACTTGGATGGGACAAAACTGTCCCTTTTAATAATGGGTTTTATGGCTAAAATGGTCATTATATTGTTTACTTGGGAATTAAAAAAAAAAACATGGGTAAATGTACCTATGTGGGTTAATGTTTCTCAATAAACACTTAATTGGGTAAGTACATTTACCTAGATAAATAAATTGCTAAAAAACAAACAAGGCCTTAGATAAAAACATGTAATTTTATTTTACACTAACTAAAATGCCTTAAAAAAGTCATCTATATCTTGTTTGAATATTGGATTAGAAACCCTTAAGTACCTCAACCCACCCGCTTTGATCCACGTATCCATGCACAAATTAATCCTTGTTGATCTATTTTCATGTTATTTATGTTATTATTTTTCTGGATTACGAGTTGAATATTATTGGTCCTGATGATGCACGATCTGGTGCTCCTTGTTAGCAGACAGTTCGAACACTTAATTGAATCGGTCGCCTAGCTGAGTTGCAAAGAAAGAGATCAAAGTGTCCAAGTTGCTTTACCTGGGGTGGGCACTCATGCTTAAGTCAACAAAAAGTTTTGTAATTCGATAAGCAAGAGAGCTAGTGGGCTTTTTGAGAGCTAAATCACATGTATCTTTTTTTCTAAGGAAGATGATGCTTTTATATAGGCGAACAATCGTGAGCTCCACGAAGCACATCCGAGATCTCTGACCTGTCTAGTTTGGATGTGGTTTCACACTCGGAGACAGACTCTGTGTAAGCAAGTAATGCTTATCCAGTTACGTTCGAAACGGGCGGGGCAGTAGTAAGCTCCATGATCCTAGGGAAGTCAGAGACGATAAATCGCTCAAGGAGGAGATCATCTATCGCATCATGCAGGCCACTAGCTTAATTTCTACTAGGTCGGCGGAGGCAAGTGGCCTCTTATGCCAACTTGACATCTTTTGGTCTATCTGCAAGTCGTCCTATCGAGGTGGGGCTGAGGAGGTTGCAACGAGTGCGAGGTGTCTAAAGTGCTCCCGAAGTCCGCTTACATGGCATTGAGTTGTCGTCTGATGGTTTTGTGGAGCCATGTGTCACTATGTCACTGTCATTGGAGGGCCAAATCACCCCTTATCAATTGCCTCTCACTCCCGAGCCGAGGTCAGTTTGATGAAGAGAGTAACTCCTCACAAGTCTTTGGCCCGAAGTGACGGGTCTAGTTGGTTCTCCACAATCTCAAGCTGACTCGCTCGCCCGGTTTAGAGAGTGGGTTAACACACACTAGGTTTGCATTTTAAATTGGGCACGCGAGTTCGAATTTTGAATTTCGCCACCAAGTGCCGAAGTGGCTCAATTGGGCGAGCAAATTCAAAGTTCGAATTTTCTGCTAAGTATTGGAAGTGTGCACTCCTTTTCTGGGTCGTCAGATGAAACACATCTCCATCGTTGATTCCCACTCGCATTTGCTATAAATAGGGTGGCCCCAACGAGTCCCCACTACATTGTTTGGAGTTTTTTGGAGGGTTGCTGAATGAGCAAGATTTGGCTTCTTCACCTATTTTGTTTGCCTTCTTCACCTGTTCTATTTTCTCTTTCATGAGCAAGAGTTGGTTGAACACAATGGTTGTTCAACGACTGTGGAATCAATGATAAGGTTCCATGCCAGTAAGTGCGGGCCCGTGTAGGAAGTGAGAACATGCACTAAGTTGCTTATGTCCGACGATCTATCCTACTCAAGTAACGTTGCCAAAAAATGGCCATGTCATTGAAACACATGAGATACCATATTTTAAATGTATTAAAAGCAAGGTTTTAAAAACAATATGAAATAGAAACTGTTCTGGCCACCGATTTTTAGGTTGATGGTCCATTTGTCCGGTTCAAATGGAAGACCCATTCCAATTTAAAAAATTAAAATTTTAAAATTAAAATTAAAAATTAATAAAAATAAAATAGCAAAAACCATTAAATTGGTCAATGGTTTCATTGCCCGGATCAACGAGTTGTAGACCAATTCAATGGTTTTTGGCCAGCAACCAGGTTTAGGGTAAAACAAAACTGATTACTTGGATGGTTCTTGAGCTGAATGGTCCGACCGTCCAAGTCAACCATGTCATTTGCACTCCCTTGCATTTATACTAATGAAAATAAAATTGCACTACAACCAAATGCAGTCTAAAGGTCAATGGTGAGTACTAAATCAAAAAACGTTTGCTTAGCTTAAATAGGGTAAAACTGAAAAAACAAACAGATTTGATAGTTGAAAATTGAAATCTTACCTAACAATGAATCTCAATACATTTTGTTGTAATCAAATGCGTTAAAGCTTAATGGTGAGTACTACATTAGAAGGGTGGAATGAAAGTAGAATATAAAACCAATATTTTGGAAACTAAAAATTCTAATGCTAATGCAGGTCGATGACAAACGATGTGTACATGACCGTAAAGTGGTTTTTCAAATATTGGGAAACAAAATCTTCCTAAGAGGCATGATAAAGGAGATTGGAACATGGTTTTCCAAATATTGGAGTAGTCGCTCAAGATTGAACAGACACTTAAAAAGGAGAAGAAAAAAAATAAGAAAAGAAGAAGGAGAAAAGAGAGAGAGAGAGAGAGAAAAAAAAGCTCAAGAGAGATTTTGATAAAAGAGAGTTGGGTTGATGTGTTTAAACAGTCGCCCCCCTCTTAAATTTATATACATAGTATCATACTTGTAAAAAGACTGAATTGCTTACATGGCAAGATAAGATAAGATAAGATAAAGCTGAAAAAAGACTAATCCTAATCTTATAAAAGACTAGTCCTAATCTTATCATAAAGAACTAATCCTAATCATAACTTATTGCTGACATTCAAACAGTGGGGACCACCTTAGTGGGGTCCACATTAGTGTTCTCTACACTCCCCCTCAAGTTGGGAATAGATGTTTGTCATTCCCAACTTGCATAGATCTGCTTCTAGCTTCTTCCTTGAAACCGCCTTAGTGAGAAGGTCCGCTAGTTGCATGTCGAAGGTGATGTATGGAAGACATACTTCTTGAGATGTAACCCTTTCTCTGATAAAATGTCAATCAACTTCAATATGCTTAGTCCTTTCGTATTGTAACGGACTATGGACTATATTGATGGCAGCTTAATTATCACAGTACAACATCAAGGGTTTCTCATAAATAATACCTAACTCATCAAATAATAATCTCAACCATAGGATCTCAGCTACACCATTTGCCATGGACTTATATTCAACTTCAACACTGTAACGAGAAACAACATTTTGTTTCTTACTCCTCCAAGAGACAAGGTTACCTCCTACAAAAGCATAATATCTAGAGATAGTTTTTCGATCATCAACATACCCATCCCAATCAGCATCTGTGAAAACTTCTATCTTCATGTGATAATTATTCTTGAACAAAATGCCTCTGCCTGGGCACCTCTTCAAATATGCTAGTATCTTCTCAACTGCAAGGAGGTGAGTAGTCATAGGAGAGTGCATATATTGATTAACCACACTGACTGCATAACTGATGTCGGGTCAAGTGAGACAAAGATGGAGAAGTTTTCCACCTAACCGTCGGAACATAGCTTTATCTTCAAGAGGTTCTCCACCCTCTGCATTGATCTTGGGATTTTGTTCAATGGGTGTGTCAGCAGGCTTAACACCCAACTTTCCTGTTTCTTCCAACAAGTCAAGAACATATTTTCTTTGAGAAACAAAAATCCCATGCTTGGATCTGGCTACCTCAATGCCTAAGAAGTATTGTAGTTCTCCCAGATCTTTTACCTCAAACTCTTGATGAAGGAATTGCTTAAGGGACTCAATCTCAGTATTATCATTTTCTGTTACTATAATATCATCCACATATATAGCAAGCAAAGTTAATGAAGAATCCACTCTCTTAATAAACAATGTGTGGTCTGACTGGGTCTGTACATATCCAAACCTTTCAAGGGCTTGTCTAAATATCAAACCAAGATCTGGGAGACTGTTTTAGTCCATACAAGGCTTTATTCAACCGACAAACCTTCTTTCCTCTGTACCATAAAATCTAGGAGGCAACTGCATGTAAACCTCTTCTTGCAAGTCTCCATTGAGGATGGAATTTTTAACATCCATTTGATACAACGACCAAGAGTAACTGGCTGCAAGAGATAAAAAGACTCTAATAGTGGTCATCTTTGCTACTGGTGCAAAAGTTTCCAAGTAGTCAATACCATATGTCTGAGTAAATCCTTTTGCAACTAACCGGGCCTTATACCTTTCAATAGAACCATCAGCATTATGTTTCACAATGAATACCCATCTACATCCATCTGGTTTCTTACCTTTAGGCTGATCAACTATTGTTTCTGATGAGGGCATCCATTTCTGCTTTTATTGCATTTTTTTCCATTCAGGTACTTCCAATGCTTCCTATATTGTTCTAGGAATGGAAACATCGGAAATGGATGCGGGAAAAGACTTATAGGAGGGATCCAAATGATCGTAGGACAAGAACCGAGAAATGTTCTGAGCTGTAGATGTGGTGCACCGACATTTGCCCTTACGAACTGCTATGGGAAGATCAATATCATCTAATGAAGGTGAAGGCTCCATGGTGGGTTGTCTTTCATCTGTAGTATCTATGGTACCTGGATCTGGCTCTGCAGAAGGAACTGGGGCTACAGTGGTATTGGGATCTGGATCTGTAGAGGAGACTGGGACTGGTCTGCACTGTTGAAGTCCGAAATCAACCTATCTCCACCGTTTGTGATAGACTCTCACATCCCTGCATCTCTGACAGCCCTCCCCATTACACCCCTCTTCACTTAATGAGACAGGTAAAGGAACTTCTGACGAATTAATCCCATCCTTACTACTCTCTCACTGAGGAAAAACCCTTGGATAATAGGGTACATCTTCAAAGAAAGTAACATCCATTGAGACAAATATTTTCCCAAAAGTAGGTCCATAGTAGCAATATCCCTTTTGAGTTTGTGCATAACCAAGGAAAATACATTTCGAGGCCTTATGATCAAACTTGGAATGATGAGGGCCAAGAATCTGAACAAAGCATGTACAACCAAAGGTTTTAAGGGGAATGGTAAATAACTCTTTATCAGGACATAAGAGGGTAAATGGAGATTTCATGTCAAGAACCCGCAAAGGAATCCTATTGATGATATACAATGTTGTAAGATCAGCATCCCCCCAGAAACGTATAGGCACATTGGAGGTAAACATAATGCTTCTGGCTACCTCCAATATGTGTCTATTCTTTCTCTCAGCAACCCCATTTTGCTGTGGTGTATGAGGACAGGTACTTTGATAGATAATCCCATGTTCAAGCAAATAGGAGGCTAATGGGTTTGCAAAATATTCTTTTGCATTATCAAATCTAAAAATTTTTTATTTTGACCCTAAATTGGGTTAAAATCATCTGATGAAAGATCTGGGTTAATGTTGGAACCTCACCTCGAGAACACATGAGATAAATCCACGAAAAACGAGTATAATCATCAACAAACAGTAGGAAATATCTGTTCCCCCCCATGGCAGTGGTATGGTAAGGTCCCCAAACATCAGTATGCACAATCTCAAAGGGAATATTACTTCTATTATTACTTAATGAATAGGTTGTCCTGTAGTGTTTTGCAAGTTCACAGCTCTCACATTTCAAACTAGACATCTAGATAGATTCAAATAAACTAGGAAATAAGCTCTTCAAAGCCCGAAAAGATAAATGACCCATCCTATTATGCCAAAGCATAGCTTGATCAACAAACTGAGAAGCACAAGACCTCTTAGTCTTACTATCTTCCCAATGAGAACTCCCTCCAAGCAGATAGACTCTTTTTGCCTCACGGCCAGTCCCAATCACCTTTCTTGTCTCAAGATCCTGAAAAACACATCGATCCGAAAAAAATGTTACTGAACAATTCTGGTTTTTTGTAATGCTACTAACTGAAAGCAAGTTAGTACTAAGATTAGGAACATGCAAAACCGAAGATAAGGAAATAACATTAGACAACTTGATGTCTCCCTTGCCAAAAATAGGAACGATGGAGCCATCAACAATGGACACTTTGTCTTTGCCTGAAGATAAGTGATAGGTAGTAAATAGTGACGGCAAGCCAGTTATATGGTTAGATGCTCCATAATCTATTATCCATGAATGTTCTGTATTACCTGTAATTGAGGCATAGTGAGCTGAGGCCTGATTACTTGAATGAGCAAAAGCTGAGGTAGGGGGTCTGATGGTGTTTGAGGAGGTGAAGCTGAATTACCAACTTCATTTTCCAGCTGAACTAGAGCAGCTCGGACAACAACTAGAGTATCTAGAGGATTGCCTCTTGCGCTAGATGAGGTTGTACTATCAGTATTAACAGTCATATTTGCATTCCCCTTTTTGTTTCTGAGTTTTGTTGGAACTAGATGTGGATGTAACTTCCAACAGACCTCTTTAATATGCTTAGGTTTCTTGCAATGCTTACATAGTAGGTCCTTCTTAGTTTCCTTCTTCATGTCTCTTTCCTTATCACTCCCAAATTTGGGCTTAACTACTGTCAAAGCTGATTCAAAAGGTTGTTGTTGTAGCATAACTTTTCTCCTACTCTCTTCGTTGTGCACTAAGGAATAAGCCTGGGACAGAGTTACACTATCTCTTGTCAATAGTTGCTGCCTCACAATATCATATTCCGAATTTAAACCAGCTAAGAACTCAAACACTCTATTAGTTTCAATCTGCTTTCTGTAAATCTGTGCATCCTTCTGACTTTCCCATTCAATTGATTCAAGGTGATCAATTTCATGCCACAGGGATTTCAAGATTGAAAATTCAACAGAAACTTGTTTCTCACCTTGCTTGAGATTTTTAACATCACATTTCAGCTCATAAGCCCTAGCAACATTAAGGGGTTGAGAGTAGGTTTCTTTCACAACATCCCATATTTCTTTAGCTGTTTTTGCACATAAGTAATTCCAACTGATGTGTGGCTGCATGGAATTGCACAACCATGTCATCACTAAATAATTTTCCTGAATCCACTTAGCATAAGTGGGATCCTCCTTATTTGGTTCCTTCACATCTCCCAACAAATAGTTCAGTTTTTCTCTTCCTCCAATGGCCATTATGGTTGATTGGGCCCACTCTAAGTAGTTTGAACCATCAAACTTTACAGTTGTAATCTGGAAGGTGTTTTCAATCATGCCACCTGAACCAGTCCCAAAAACACCCTCCCCTTGGTGCTTGAACTCTACTCTTGGTTAGGGGTTAAGCAAAAAGCACCTTCTATTTACTGTAACAATTAGCCTACTGGGTCTGAAAAAACTAATGACAGTAGGTCTAGAAGTAGAAATCAGATTCAGAGAAAGAAAAAAAAAATTCCAATTCACTGTATCACTGTATCACTGTATCAATCAGCCTACTAAATTTGAGAACTAATAGCAGTTGCCTGGGTACATAACACCAAAAACAAAGATCAGATAACAGAAATCCGATAGCAGTCAAACTTAAAAACAAGTCTAATCTCTTATCCAAACACAGTAACAGTCCTGGATTTCAGGGTTTTCTCTTAAAACCCTAGAAGAGAAAAAGAAAAAAAAAAATTATATATAGCCATACCTCACAAATTAAGCTATCCTTGTTGCTACCCTCAAGAAGGAATAAGACCTTACCTAGGAATTTCTGAGAAAAAAAAACCTGATCTTGATTCAAAAAATTCTTGCTGAAATTCTAATCGCCAACTTCAGTTTGCTCAAAACTGATCTTGATTCTGATCAACCCGAGAAACTTCAAAAATAGAACTGATCTCGGAGAAAAATCTTCTTGATCGCCAACTTCAATCTTGATGAGAGAACCAAAAAATCTGATTGGCACCTCCAATCTTGACCAAAGACCTAACCTTGATCACTTAATTCTTCTCTGATTCTTCCTGATTACAATGAGCAATTTCCAATCATTGGACATTTGCTGAAGACTTCTTGTAATCTCCAAGAATCAGTCGAATGAAAAAACTCAGCCCTAAATAATTCTCATGTGGTCGGCTGAATTAATTCCACATGAGAAACCCTAGATCGAATGCTCTGATACCACGTAGTCGCTCAAGATTGAGCAGACACTTAAAAGGAGAAGAAAAAAATAAGAAAATAAGAGGGAGCAGAGAGAGAGAGAGAGAGAGAGAGATTTTGATAAAAGAGAGTTGGGTTGATGTGTTTAAACAGCCGCCCCCTCTTAAATTTATATACATAGTATCATACTTGTAAAATGACTGAATTGCTTACATGGCAAGATAAGATAAGATAAGATAAAGTTGAAAAAAGACTAATCCTAATCTTATAAAAGACTAGTCCTAATCTTATCATAAAGAAATAATCCTAATCATAACTTATTACTGACATTCGAACAGTGGGGACCACCTTAGTAGGGTCCACATTAGTGTTCTCTACAATTGGAAATGGACCTGTTCACAGGCTAGGCTTTAGGCCTGACTTTACATTGTGTTAGGCTCGGGCTTCAAGCCCGGCCATTGAAATTCTGGCATTGGAAAACAAAATATTCATAGGAGGAATGATAGAAGAGGTAGTGAAACAAACTAGAACGTGATGGAAAGGGAGAGAGAAAATGAGGGAGGGCCATGCTGAGGTGACAAGTTGAGAGAGTTGGGAAAGAAAAAAGGGAGACACTCTAGAAATGCAGGTTGGGGAAGAGATCACATTGGGCCCTATACAGCATGCCCCATGAGTTCCCCACAGCACATCCCAACTATGTATTGGGAACATCTCCCAATGACAAGTACAGGAATATGTTTCAATGCACATTGAGATGTGCACATGGAGCACCTATGGGACACAAAAGTGAGCTTGTTGGGGAAGGAGGGAAAAGAGAAGGCATCCGATATAGCTAGTTTTGTTTATACTAATAGATGACCTCCATGAATTCAAGGAAAATACCCACTTTATAAGGCTCAGTTTGGAAGGAATACAAATACAAATATGTAGAGTACAAAACCTTGTATTTTGTATTATTTTATATGTATTTGCACTCCTTCCAAAAATGAGCCCAAGGAATTAGTGAGAGGGTACAAGTTGTGTTATGTGCAAATAAAAGGTAAAAATATAAATTGAGATTATACAATCAAATTTAACTTTTATAACCTGCACCAAAACCAAGGCAAATATCCACTTTATAATAGTATGGATTATTGGCTCCTACTTGGTTTGAGGAATTGTGACAAATCAAATGCCTTTTTAGTTAAAATTTGGGGTCTAATATTAAGGTTTAAAGATTTAGAAATTTAGGGTTTAGGGCTTAACTTTCAATGTTTATAAATTTAGAGATCCAAGATTTAAGTTTTAAAATTTTGGATATTTATATAAAAATCAAGTGGTTAGACGAAAATGAACCAAATACCATCTACAAGGCAATTGCGTTATGTTTGGCTTTATTTGTTTTTGGTGCAATATCATCTGCATTGTGCCAAAGTATGGGATTCAATTCTGGTTTACTTTTACTTCAGGTTTTACCTTGTTTTATTTTTTCATTGCAGATGAAAGGCCCGTTTGGCACATCTTTTTGAGAAGATCTTTTTGAAGACGCATTGAGCTTTTGACATAAGATCTAGGCAGCCCAAAGACAATTTGGCACATGCATCTTTCCATGCAAGATTAAAACGCAAAAGATGCAGGAAGCTTTGAAGTTTCCCGAAATGGATTTCTTGCATTTTTTCAATGCACCTTCTTTTGGTGATTAAATCTTCCGCGAGCCAAACAGGAATTGACCAAAAATCGGTCTTCCTGGCTTGTAATCAAACCCAAAGAAAATGTGAATCAAAATTTACATTTTTGCATTTATACTCCCATAAATTTGCACTATTGCAAATAAAGGTGGTTAGTCTCGAGGTTTTGTAGTAATGCAAATGACATGCAAGATTTCATCTAACTCGAATCAAAGTTTATCCATTCAATGAATCCAGGTCCAATTTCGAAACTACATTTCATTAATAAATTAAACTAAAGATGATAATAATAACTAAATTTGACTTTGGTACAACAAACAACATGACGTAAACATCCATATTTAATTTCCTAATGTCCCTTCTTAGCATAATGGTATAGGTCCTATAGGATTAATCCACATGGAATCAATCAAATCCAATTTATCATTGCTCTTTTGAACAATTAAACCCAAAGGCAAAAAAAAAAAAAAAAAACAAAGGCGGAGCGATTTCCACGATGAAATCTTGCATGTCATTGCATCCAATTTGCACACTGTAATTTCTAATGAAACAATCAAGCCTGAAGTCTTAAACACCCTCGGCTTGAGTTCTTTTATCTGGCTGACTATCAACCTGAAATACGCTTCAATCAGTTGAATGCTTTAAGGACACTCGTATCCTAAAGATAAACTCTTATCTCTAGTCAAGAGTTGAGACTCCCTACGGATCACATCTGATGTGTGATCGTCTCAACGGTCGGTAACTTGGTATGTGGAAACACGCATACTTGTGTACAAGAAATAACTCAAAGTTCTCATCCAAAAACTGGAGAAAAAAAAAATCCAATTTATATTCCTTATACGCAACACATTTTGAACTAATAAAGCCTCAAGATGTAGATAGTCACTTCAACCCGCAGCTTCCACATCATGATAAATAAATATAAGATTTGACAAACTTGAAGCAGTTAATAAGCAAGTTTGATGATATTAATATTCCCACTTGGCACCTGCTAAACGCAAATTGAAGTCTCCAACGCATGTGAACAATCCCAACCTTGTCATAATGTCATGACTCATGACTCTCTCTTTAATGTAGTAATCAAAGTAATTCATTCATCCATGTACCATATGCCACATGCATCGTGCAAATCACTGGGACTGAAATTCCTACTAAACATGCCTAAATGTTTTCAATGATCAGAACAGATTTGAGATCATCCTAAAGCTAAATTAAGATTATTTTATTACTATCAGGGTTTTAGATCTTGGCTACTGTAAAATAAATATAACTTAAACCACATTACATTAAGCAGCAATCTTTGTATATTTATTAGCATTCTTGGAAAACGTTTCTGCAACCAGTAGAGGGAAAGCAATGGTTGCATCACAATGTACCTGGTAACACCATAAAACCAAAAAGAGAGAATGAAGAGAATTAGAACACTTTGGCAAGAAAAAAAAGAAAAAAAAGAAGAAAAATAAAATCTGCACTTCCTTGGAATTTTTCCATCTAGAGTATGCTTTCATAGGCTATAAACAGGAACAACTTCATAAATGCCAAAAGGCTCAGTAACTGTGGGCTGTGGCATTCAGCTATTTGAATAATTCGGTTTGGAATTTTGACACCACACAGGCATGCAAACAGGCACAAGAGAGAAGGAAAAGGAAAAGTTGTAATGAGATTTCTGTTGGTCAATGACTGTATTCTTCCTAGGCCAACCCTTTGCTGGTTTCTACTGGTTCCATAATATAAAGAGCACATACAAAAAAAGAGATGGGAATAAAGGAAGTTATACTTTGATAGTCTTGGCAGAACCTCGTATCTTTCCCCACGAGACAGCCTCATCAGGACGTGCTCCAGAATCACTCCCATCAAACTCTTGTGCTGTGTTGATGAAAACAGCATAATCTGCACCATTACGCATCATATTGGCATTGCAAATGTGATGCTTGGGCATGCCTCCGCCAAGAATTATCATGCCTGTCTTCCTAGGACTTGCATGAACGGCTTCCCCATTCATGGCCCTAATATCTGTTCACCAGTATCAGATTTATTCCCACACTACCAAACACTTGGATCAGGTTATGGAAAAACTGAAAAGACAACTTACCTTGCACGATATCAATAACTAAACCAGGTTTTCTGAAGGAATGGAAGTATAACATGTCACCTAGTGAGCCATCTGTTAAACCTGGGCAAAAGACTGGAATGTTGTTCTGGAAAACATCAAGGACGATTAATGCTATGATGCAAAACACAAAAAATGACATGACATGGGTCTTCTTATTTTTTGATTGGTAAGACATGGCATGGATCTTGTTAGCAGCTATTTTATCACAGAAAATATGGCTAACTATGCTGGCTTATTGAAGGCTTTAAAGGGCTCCCATATTGGTACATCATTTTTGTCACAAGTTGGCTGCATTCAAACAATGCAAGGTCAAGAACCACAAACATGAATTGTTCAAGTTGTTCAATAGAAGATACCTTTGTGGTCACATTTCTACAATTTCCAAACAAAGAGCCACTGGCTGTGACAAGCACAACACCCTATTGTCTGTCATCCAGTGGTTTCACTATTAATATTTTCATGTTTAACAGTATGGTTTGTCTGTCCCAGTCAAAAAAATGATGGCACCATCCAGACATTTTTTAGTGGTAACTATAAACTTTGATCAAATTAAGTAAAGAATGAGCTAATCACAAACAAGCCAAGCATCCCTCATTTTTTGGCTGGCATTTGTTCCATCATCCCTCATTTTTTGGCTGGCATTTGTTCCATTTCCTTGCTAAAATTCTTCTCTCTCTTATCCAGGCATTTGAATTATATTATATAACTACATAACAGAATAGTGGAATAAGATTCTTAACATCCAATATGCATCAACTGCTAAACTACAGTTCTTAGGATAAACAGCTCATTCAGGTTGGTCCCAAGATCAGACAACATGCTTTGTGGGTTCCTTGGCTAGAGGATATATTAGGGATGTCTAGACTGAAGGTTTAATCATGTACTAGTCTTTTATCTACATGAGTTTGTCGTTGGCCATTTTAATACCCCCGTCTTCTTATTCTCTCCTGGAATTTGGAAAAGGTGGCATCCAGTTGTCCTTTTTCTGTTTCAAGATTTCTAAGAAAAAATTTGTTTGTTTTGCTGAATAAAAATGCCATTAAATTTTAGGAGGAGTTATGGTGGGGGATTTTCCTTTGAACATTCAATTCTTTCCATTTAATCATTGTATTGTCAAAAAAAAAAGTACCCAAGGTAACTTTCATTAAAAGAAAACAGGGGAGAGGGTGTACATGAGATGTACAAACCAATAGATAGCAAAAAGACAAAAATAACAATCCTATCAAAAAGTTAGCACTGCACAAACAATCCCTGCTCACACCATATCTAGCCACAAAAAAAAAAATAGAAGTTTGATTTAAAACCCCAGGAATCCATCTGTAGTTACAATGAAGAGGACAAGACAGCTCATGAATTTCAGATAGGAGATAAGCAAGCCTCAAAGGAGTAAGGACCAGTCCCACCAGATGAAGCTTTAAAATAACCTTGTGATTGACTAAGTTGACTAGTTGCTAATCAACTATTTGACCTAATAATACAGGAGCTGAAGAATCAAATTTGGAATTTTTTGAAATTTAATGTATTTCTGAATTTGGACAGTATGGGTATTTTTTGTCATTTTGCCCAGTCCCATGTGGGCCTTGGCTATAACATCTTGTTCCTCTAGTTTAGTAGGGCTTATCTATCAGTTTTCAGTTTATTTGCATTAGTGGATAAAAAGTTATTGTGTTTCTTGATGCACAAGACAAGGGGTGGCATTTTTGTACTTATGATGAACAATATTCCGAACCACACAAGCCCCTTTATAAATAGATATATTCTCTTCCTATTGAAGCTAATGAAGATTTCTTTAGAGCTCACTTGCAAGTTTGCTATATGGAGTGATTCTAGGACCCTTAGAGTGATTCCTTGGGATCTCTCTCTCTCTCTCTCTCTCTCTCTCTCTCTCTCTCTCTCTCACACACACACACACACACAAGGAGGGAGGGAGGGAGGGCCAGAATAAGATAATAAACTGACACAAGTTGGAGAGAGAGAGAGAGAGGGGGGGGGAGGTTGGCAAAGAGGGTAAGGTGGCTTTGCCAGCCTATTGTACAATAAAGGTTGCTTGGCAAACACATGTACTGCAATTTTTATCAAATATTTTTTTTGGTAATAGAAATAAAATTTATTAAAATGGGAAAAAAAAAAGAGTACAAAAGGGGAGTGACCTGAAGTCACCCAATAAAGAAGAAAAAAGACGACTCCAGCTCTCAAAACAAGAGATAAAACTAACCATGACTCAAACAATAACACCAAAACCATTTATCAAAAAAAAAAAAAAAGACACCAAACCCCAAAAGGCCAAAATGCCACTAAATTCACAAACCAGAACAACCAAAGACCAAGCAACTCAAAAAATTTCAACCTCAAAGACAGCACAAGCAAATCACTTCAAACCCACGAGAAAGCAACAACCCAAGGTTCAAAGTATCAATACGTATGGGCCAATACGTATCATGCCGATGGCTTCCCGATACACCCCTCCAGGGGTTGTATCCGATCAGCCACTGGTTCAGAGGGTAGCTGGGCCTTAAACCAACCCCTCTGAACCGGTTTTGAAAAAAAATAAGTAAAACCTAAAAAAGTACCGATACAGGCCGATACGCCCTACCAGAGTATTGGCCTGTGTCGATACTTTGAACCATGCAACAACCTCCCTCAAAAACCAGCACCAAAACCACCCACAAGCACTACATCCTCTAAATCATTGTCTAGCGGTTTTCTTGGTCTTCAAAATCTTCTTGCTTGGTTTAATCCCAAAGCATAGTTGTCAAGGCGACGCCTAGGCGGGCGCCTAGGCAACAAGGCGCCCAGGCAACAAGGCGCCCTTTAAGGCTCACCTTGCCTAATCGCCAAGCAGTTTTGTACTATGTATTGTAAAATACTTTTTTATTCTTTATTTTTTTACATTATAATTATAAAAAAGGCACTATTAAACTAAAATATTCATTTTGTGTGTTTATATATTAATTTCTTATTTGTTAGGATTTAACCAATACAAATATTGCTAAATGCTGTATTAAACCCTCAAAGACTTTAATTAGAATTTTGTCTAATCAACACATTTTCTACTACTACTATTATTTTCTTAAAATTTTTCTTTTCTTCTTTTCCTATAATAAAAATAAGGGTTCAGCCCCTAATTTTCTTTTCCTTCTTTTTTTCTCTGTTCATGAATATGCTGATTTTCTATACTTAAACATGAACTCTGTACTTTTCTTATGAAAATTATGAATAATTATTAAGGAAATATGGCTATGGTACCTAGGGAACTACCCTAGGATCTATGTTTTCTATTTAAAAAATTCCATCGCCTAGGCGACGCTTAGGCGCCCACCTAATGCCCAGCCTCGCCTTGGCGCCTTGAAAACTATGTCCCAAAGAGGCCTCCTTTTAGTCTAGCAAAGCCTTTTGAAACCAGAACATCTCATTGTTTCATTGTTTCTCTGTTTTTTAAATCTTTTATGTGCTAAAACATTATTCCAGAATTCCAACGAGCAAAGAGGGGTTCTCATTAATCCTTTCCAGCTCCAGCACTGTATATTTGTCAAATAACTGGGTATCTGCCAAAGCTTCAGTCTTTTCACTAACATACTCTTCCAGACTAGTTGTAGCTAAATTATTGTAGCCTTCAATTTTTTTTGATCAATAACTCTGAAAATTTTCATTAATTAAGAAGCTTTAATATACAACAAGAAGTTACAAAGAAATCAGCATAGAAGCTGACCCAATACAGAATTACAAAAGTGCCCAAAACATATCTGTTCTTTGAACCCCTTGCTTTGCTAAGCTATCAGCCAAGCTGTTGGCCTATCTCCTAACCCAACCCACCTGAATAGACATATTTCTTGACATCCATTTGAACCTTCTGAAATCATTCTTCAACTGCCAGGTCACTCCTTCCCCTTTTTGCAACCATTTTATCACAGTTTTTGAGTCTCCCTCAATGATCAGTCTATTAATCCCCAGCTCTTTGGCCTTCTCAACCCCATATACTGCAGCTAGAAACTCTGCCCTAGCTACATCACCCTCCTCCACAGGACCGGAGAACAAAGCAATAATAGAGCCATTTTTCATTTCTAATGCCCCCCCCCCCCCCCCCAAATACCTGAAGGGCCTGGATTACCCAGACAACTCCCATCGAAATTCAGCTTCATCCAACCCTCTGTTGGAGGGGACCAGGTTTCACAATTATTGTAGCCTTCATTGATTAGTGATGAATACACATGAAAACCTCCATCACTCTCCCTAACAGGCAACATGTAGTGTTCCTCTAGTTCTTTGAACGTCCTCCTAGTAAAAGACTCACCTCCCAAAACGAACAAGCCCAGAGCTTTATTTACCTCCACAGCCGTGTCTACAACCTTAGTTATATCAACATCTTTGTCAATCTGACGAGTCTCATCTATGCAAACTTCTTCCTCATCCTCCTCTCACATAGGCTTCCCTCCTCATCTAAAGAAGAATCACCATCTTGACTCCTTTCAACTACACTCTCTGTCAAAGGTCTTTTTCTGTATATTCTTCTCCAATTATAAACTTTCAATCTCCCAACAAATTGGTCTTTTCCTTTAGTTCTTCCCTCATCCTCTAATCTCTTCTCCTTCGGGATAGGAATCAAGACCAAGCAAGACTATGAATCCTTCACTATTCTTCCCCCACCATCCTCAGGGATCAGCACTAGGACCTGATCCATACCTTTAGTCAAGCTAAAAACAGCCCCCACCTCCTTTGGTTGTTTACTTCAGAACTCTTCCCCATATTAAACTCAGAGAAAAGCACACTTTTGCTCCGACAAAATACGCCCAAGAGAGATTCACTCAACTCTTTCTCAACCCCAAAGAGAAAAAAGGAGTCTTCCTTACCTTTTCCTGAACGAGGTGATGTGGAGACAACTCCTAGATCTTTGTGAACCTTTGTCTCTACACTTGTCTTCTCCAAAGTTGTTTGATCACTTGGGTTTTCTTAGAAAGAACCTTGCCTACTATAAATGTGACAACAATAGTTTACAGTTCGGAAAAAAGAGCTCTTGACTTCTTTTTGCAAGGGTTTTTGACATGTATAGCTAGTGGCCTGACATAGATTAACATGTTTGCCCATATGGTCATCAGCATGTGGAAAACTTCATGCTGAAAGCCATATGCAAAAATAGTCATTTTTCCTCAATTTGTTGATCAAAAAGAAACAGGAAAAAGGAAATGAAAGGTTATTATTCATGGACAATAAGTGTAATACACTTTTAGCCAGATATACCAGCATACAGATTACTAATCCAGAAGTCTCTTCATTGAATAAATGGTCTTCATCTTCCTCCCACCACCCCATACCAACTAAGCATATCAATAAGTCATGTTGAATACATTCAAAATCAAAACAAAAAGAAAAAGAATCAATGAGGCCACCCATAGCTACCAATGGCAAAGTAATAGAAATAATAACTATAATAGATTTAGCAGCAATATAGGTGTTTATCTAAAACATTTAGAACTTAAGCCTAGTTCCATGTTGAAATCTACCTTGTATGCCCAAAAAAGATATGAACTTTGGTCATTGATTTCTTTCCCTAGACGAGCAATCACCTTTGATGGCGTCCAAAGCACATTCTGTTAAGAAAACAATAAAGGAAAACATAACAATAAAAATCAATGTTAAAAAAGAATTAAACAACAATAACAAAAGCACGGATTACCTATCATTAAAAAAAAGCATGGGTCATTAAATCAATAAACTAACAGATCAGATTTGGTGTTTGTAATGGGGGGTGTCCCCAATCCTGCCTTGTCCTTGGCAAGTTTCTGTTTGTATCTCTAATTTTCTAATAAAATTACCTTACGTTTTCCAAAAAAAAAAAAAAAAAAAACTAACAGATCAGAAAGGGGGGAATTGGCTGCCTCATTATTAAGGCAGTTCTTTTTTGGATTTTTAATGAAACTACATGATACCCTAGGGGAGGAAGGAAAATGAAAATAAAAGACAAAAAAAAATCACTTTTGTTGTTGCCTTGGGCTTTTTGCTTCTTACAAATAGCCATGAATTGCAGACTTTTAATGTAGCATAATGTATCAACTAATTACACTTGGTTAACTTGAGCTTGATAAGTAATGATGAATACCATCATAGCAGCAAGTTGTTGAAGTGTACAACATTAGAATTTTCACAAGACACGTACTTGTACTAGGTTGGATTTGTTTGGTTGGAAAAGGATATTGGATAAGATAGGGTTGTTATTGGTTGGGCAGCACTAGGAGTCTTTGTATGAGTTGGTTTCAGTAATTATTTAAAGGTGTAGATGTTGTATGACCATGTTAGTGAAGAATGCTAATATTTATCAAAGAAAAAAATTACTCTTCAAAAAAGAAGAAAGCACGAAGTTCCAAAGCTTTAATTATTATCATTTATCTATCTTTCAAGACTTGATGTAATCATTTGCAAGGATGCATAAAAATGGGCTTAATTGACTAATCTCAGTTTAGCCAAGACCTTAGAGACCAAAGGTTAAATGGCTAGGCTTTCCCAAGACTTCACATTGAACTTAAGTGTGAAAATTCTAAGTCTAGAGGCCTAAGGAGTTGACTCTTGAATGGTTGGAGTTGCCTACTTGAAGTTTCTAAGGTTGGTCATATCCTATAATCACCTACTCATAAAGCAATAGTTGACTACCTGTGACAGCCAAGACCAATATCACAGAGAAATTGACTACCCATAGAGCAATAGTCGACTACATGTGGCAGTTAAAGCTTGATATCACATTGGCTTTAGCTAGTAGTCGATTAGTGAAAAGGGGTATACAACTATCCTTAACAACCAAGAACAGTGTGCATCAAGTAGTCAACAACCAAAAGGTAGTAGTCAACTACTAAAGAGTAAAGATTCTCTCTTGTGAACAGTAGTCCACTACTTGAGACTATCAGTCGACTACTTACTCTTGACAAGGCTGAAGCAATTGACTACCAATTAAAGCCACCTGACTACTTCACAAAAGAAAATACGTTTTTTAAATGTTTGAAGGCTTAACGACTCTTTCCCCTTTAGGTAAGACTTCAATCTTGTTGAAAGTAAGCTCTGGACATTTTTAAGAATGAACAAATCTCTTTCCAACGGATTTATAATAGTCATATGCTCCTTAAGCATGATTTGTGCTAATAAAATGAGTTTGAGATGAAAATCAAATGGAAGTGTATTGTGCTAAAGAGTAAAAAGTTCACAAAGAGAAATAGCAAGAGAGCAATCATGTATAAAGAAATCTAAGCCAAAAAAAGAGATTTTATCCTTAGAAAAAAGTTTGCAAAAGCTATTTGTGCTTCATTGATTATCTCCAAGAGTCATTTAATCTCTTCTAGTGCAGTGGCCCTGGCCCATTATTATTTGTCTTTTTCTCTTGCATTTGAATAGTTTGTGTTGTATTTATATATCAGCCTCGTAAAGGTTTTACACCATGCTTTCTTTGTTTATATTTGTATTGTATTTGCAATCAGGTGTTTTATGATTGAACACAATAGTGGTTGGGATAGCACCCGTAAGTGCAACTGTTGTAAAGGTCTTGTTGGCACCTAGGAATTCCAACCGGTTGCAATGGCTTTGTTGGCACTGGGGAAGTCCAACTGATTTACTAGAAACTCTCAAGTGGTGTGCTTGGGGAGAGGACGTAGGCCTAGGTCTGGCCAAACCTCTATAAATCTTCTCTGTGCCTTCTGATCGCTTATAGTTGTTGTTTGATTCTATTGTTATTCATTTACACTGCATTTCTTCATCACACAAGCACTTTACATTGTATTGCTCTCTGTATATCTTGTTTAGCACTCAAAGTTTTGAAAAGGTATTGATCTAGAGAGGAAAAAACATGTAGAACCCAATCCACCCCCCTTCCCGGGTTAGGCAATGTGGGTTAACAAGAGTCTCATGTGAATTAGTAGGTATTTGCAAATAATATTACTTAGACCAAAAGAAAGTTGCATAGAAGTCATTACCAATGTGATTGAAAATCACATTTAATTCTCTAGGAAAGAAATCCTTATAAAACAAGGGAAAAGAAAATGAAAGATGAATATCCATGATAGACTAAAGATTGCATAACATGCATGGAATTATTATAAAAGTATATAAGTACCTCTTTGGACTGCTCTTCCAACATCTTATCAAAAATTGGTATAATCCAATCCTCGAATTTGCAATAGTTGTCATTAGGAACTAGCAAGTTACCAATGCGGTTTAAACCTTTTGAGCGCAAATAAGCTCCAGGTAGAGAAAAATCACCTTTATAGGTGGGTGCAAGGCATTTTATAAGGTCCTCTTCTATACCACCAGCAGTAGTAACAACTACATCTACCTGCAACCATTATAACAAAGGAGAGCATAATGTCAGTGACAAAATTATAATGCAAAAATACAACAAGAATAACTGCCACATAAATATGATCACTTCCTTTTTCCACTGTCCAAGATGCTCAAATAAGGATACAGACATGTACTACTAGAATTTAAAGACAGATATGATGCTTTATTTCTTGAATTCCAGGGTATGGATGCTGGTTTGAGAACCCCATTTAATAATGCTGATACCATGTTTTTATACTTAAATATTTCTTCCAAGTATTGCTTCCTAATGCTTATATATTGCCATGTTAATTAACCTTCTAATATATGTAAATTTTTATACTATGAATTGTCCAGATATATCATTTGCATATTTCAGGAGTGTTAAATGCTACAGAGTGTACTCTAGAAATGCTCATGCAGTATATCATTTATCAAAAAAAAGCTCGTGCAGTATAGAGTATCATTGGATGCATATCATGTGTAACATGGGTAAACTAAGCATATACAAGTACCCATGTACCATAACTTACTATGCTATAGATTAATCTTCAACTCTTCATCAGTGTAGTTGCTCTTAACAAGCAACAAACACAATATGGTTGTAACTTCAGGAAATTGAGTGAACAACACTCAGAAACATGTGAAAGCAAGAAGGCGAGTAAATATTCAAGATACCTAACAAGAGAACAGGTTAATAATTCTTGTTCACTGAACACTATAAGATCAAGTGATTCAAGTGCAATGTAAAACTCCTGTATTCGCTTTTTTTTCTATGCATCAGCTTCTGAGTACACATTTTAGACTACAAACTACCTCTAATCTACGTCCAGACTTTCCAGCTTAAGCCGGGAACTGATCCTCTTACATAATATTGACGAGGTTCCATATTTTAAGCTGAAATTGATCTTTTAAACGACGTTGGCATTGTTCCATGTTAGAAACTCTATGTTACCATGTAATGACTAGCATTTAGTTACGAACTGTAAATAGAACTAGAAGAGTTCAATTTATATCTTTATTCTCAGAAAACATGAACACACACAAAAACGCAGACACGGAGCAGGTACATTATGATGCAAATGAGAAATAATGGAGTTCGAGTATCAATATTCGAAACTCACTAGGACTTTTCTCTCATCTAATAAAAACAAATAGAAAGGAAAACAGGAAACTTAAAACGCGAAACGACACACGCACACCCCTTCATTTCTCACCATGCGATGCTCGACGAGATACCGAACCGTTTCTCGAACACCTGAAGAAATGAGATTCGAAGTGAAACCTAGGAACACTTTGCACCTCACAGACTCTCTATAGTTAAGGTCCTTTTCCTCCTCACTACAATCTTCACTCAGAACCTCGTCAGCGAGCCTCCAATCTAGCTTCAAAACAACTTAAACAATTCAGAAATATAAAACTTCAGAATGTATTGGCAGGTGGTGAAAGGGAGTATAAAATTAGTAAAGTAAAACTTAAACTGAATATGAAACGAAAGGAGAAGCGAGGGAAGAAAAATGCAATTTCCAAATTTATGAAGCTGAAAGTCACCATCTGATTGACGACTTCGATTGCGTCTCCCAGATTGGAGGCCTGGAACCCGGTGGACGCCATGGATTTGAGAAGCTCAGCATAGTCCAAACCTCGATTGAAATCGTAACCTCTAATCTGTGGGCATGTTCCTTCTAGGGTTTCTGATTCTTTAAAGACTATGGAGCGAACGGAGTCCATCAGCCGTTCTTCTCCCATTGTTTCCGCAACACTAAGCACCAAGACGCAGTCACGCGCCACAAACTCTTCACTCAATCGCTCTGCAGACTGCAGATCTCCGCACTCAGTTCAGATTCGCGGGAAAAGTCGATTATTAGTTCCGAAATTCGGATTGACGGGAAGCGAAAGCAATGTTGATTGTTGAATGGGATGAGGTGGTGGGCATTAAGTAGGGGGTAATGAGGTAATCATGGACTGGGCCGGGCTTGGATTGGACCAGGCTCGAGCCGTAAATTTACATATTTAGGAATGGGCCTAGATTGACCTTGGCTTCAACCCAGGCCAACTCGCCCAAGTACTCTACTCCCTGAATCCGATAAAGTTCAGTCTTGAGTCTTGCACAATGCATCCGAAAGCTAACTATATATATTAGAAATTAAAAAAAAAAAAAAGGAAATAGAAAAAGCTCACCTACACTGCACAATGCTTTTGATACCTTCTCCTGCCGGAGGAGAGCGCAGAGTTGCTACTTTAATGGCCGCTTCTTGAGATGGGTTGGGAGACTTAAAGACGTGGTACTAGAGCGATCATCCTTGCGTGCAGAGTCCTCGAGTTCTTTGGAATGGAATTTCTCCTACGTCTTCGGTGAACGGACAGCCGGAGAGGATTTTCAAGACGGTTAGCTTTTTATGGTCTTGCTTGTTCATATTCATTTCGTTTGCGAAGACTTGCAAAGACGGGAAAAAAAAAGTAGAAACAGAATCTCTCGTACTCCATCGGAATCCAATCAACCCAACGGTGACAAAGACGCCTATACGCCATCTTCGTGTACCTCATTTATCCTTAACAGGCTAGCAGCAGTTTGGTAATGGTTGGTTCACCTCACTTCCACGACGACGCACGTCAGGTTTTTAAAGTTTCCGGTCAGGCATGAAGGCAAAACAGGGTTTTTAAAGTTTGGGGTAGAATTCTAATGCGATCTTATGGTTCGGGTCGGTGTAAGGGGTAGAGGCGGGGATTTCTAATTCACGGGGGATGGAGGGCGTAAATACATTTGGGAAACCAGGTGACGGACTGACGGGCCGGGCAATCCGACCGGCTAGGCCAGTAGGCCAGGTAGGCGTAAGTATTATTCGGTTAAAATTGAAAAACTAAACAAAAAAATTTTGGTATTGATTTTTTTGTTTGGTTTTTCAAGTTTTGGTTAATTTAGTTTGATTAATTCAGTTTTTGAATATTTCAATATTGATTTTGGGTTTTAGAGTTAGAAATCCATTAACCAAATTTTGGTATATATTATATAATATGTAACATCTAATATATATTATCAAAATTTGATAATCAAAGTAATCGAAAATTGAATTAAAAAAAAATTATTTTGGTTATTTCAGTTTTGATTTGTCTTTAATTCGTTTTTAAAATTTTGGTTTATTCAACTTTGGAAAATTTTAGACAAACGGGCTTTTTCAAATAAGTCCAGCCTAATAATATATATAATATATAACAAATATATTACAATATATTTGTCCAAATCGGACTCTGAGCTCAAGTCTAGCCCCCTTGGGTTTGGGCTTTATATAAGAGACAGGCTTGATCTCGGGCTTGGTCATTTTCTGTTAATAGAAGGAAAGCCTGGCCGGGCCCATCCCTTGAACAGATTTATGTTTAATTCCAATGGGGTCAACTGTATATCAAGCCAATTTGAAGAAGAAAGGGTATATTCAATTCAATTTCTAAAAAAAAAATAGAGTATATTCAAATGTTTTATTTTTTGATAAATTAATAGTGGTATCTAGACTTGCTCACGGGCTTGACTTTATACTGTGTAAGGCTTAGGCTTAAGGCCAGGTCCATTTAAGTTTTGGCAAAAGCCAAGACCAAGCTCAGCCCATGAACAGGCCTATCAAAGAAGGAATGTGTGATATTAAAAGAGATTTGAACAATCACCACCCCCTCTAGCACTTGGCACATTTATGATACTGGTTGAATGGTTATTGATGAGGGCAGATTTGGCCCTCCAATGATACCGTGACACGTGGCATCTGGGAACAACTGGGTGACACCTAGAACCACTTATGCAACAACTTAGCCAAGATGATGGTGTCCCAAATTGGCGACCTGGCACAGGCGCTAACCTGACAACCTGGCACTCACGCTAACCTGGCGATCAACCTTTATGCCGAACTATCGACCTCGACCACAACTCAAGTCGGCTAGAAGCACCTCGTCCAAGGCTGACCTGCAGCACCTCGTCACTGGCTGAAGTGACCTCGACGCAAGGAGTGACCTCCCTCGAGGAAGTGCCGGCTTGACTGAGGTCCAGGTGGCGACTTGCGAGACATGCTCGCTGACAAATTCGGCACGCATATCCCAACACTCCCACGAT
Source organism: Nelumbo nucifera (assembly GCF_055504915.1). Taxonomy (NCBI): domain Eukaryota; kingdom Viridiplantae; phylum Streptophyta; class Magnoliopsida; order Proteales; family Nelumbonaceae; genus Nelumbo; species Nelumbo nucifera. Next base: position 5,499,850 of record NC_142654.1, on the reverse strand, counting down.
CATTGGAAGTTGTCCCACGTATCGAACGTTCCGGAGGGTGGTCAACGTGCATGGCGGTTGCCTCCGGGAATCTCGAACCACTAAGACGACCTCGCGGAAATCTCGGATACGGTGCATGAAGCCCACGCCAAACAATGCCTATATAAAGGCACTAACCCCAATGACATGATGGGGCAAGTAAGCATATTCTAGCTCTCATACTTTATGATTTTTAGCTCGCAGTATACTATGAGAGTACTGACTTAAGCATCGAAGCGACCTCGCCGGGTTAGCCACCCCGGGTCCTTTGACATTGATTCCTTATAGGTCTCTAAAGAATTACGAAGCTCAACAATCAATCCAGCTCGCCACCAGTCAGCCCGGCACCTAATATGCAGTTCGACCCTCTGGTCAGCTTGGCCCAGTCAACACGACACCTAGACTGCCCCCAGCTCGGCATCCAGATCCTCACCCAGCAAAATTCTCAACTTCGGCCTCTGAGTCATCAGCCACTTGGAAGCAGACCCAATAATGAGATACTTAACACAAAAAATTGATTCATCAGTTATGCAAACCCTGGAGGAGGGTTTTGTTTCTAAAAAATGCCACTATCACGTACACCGGAGGATTTTGTTTCTAAAAATACCACTATCAATAGATTCAATACACTCCATGACTTCTCCAAACCAAATTCTAACAAGGGAGTCTTCTGTTTCTAAAATGATGATAACGAGAACTATTAATCAATGTCAGTTCACATTTTCCACTGGCTTTAAAAAGGTTACGTTACCATTCCCTAGATAATATGGACAGAACCAACAATAAAGTTGTAAAATATAGGGGTGTTTTAGAATTGTAGATCAAAAGAATTCAATGCATTTTATTAAAATAATTGCGGATAAGGGCAACTTTTTGCCCTTAATATCATTAAAAAATAATATTTTTATACATTAATCAAAATAGGATAGTTTTTTCGGAAAAATATCAAGAAAGGGAAATGTGACACTATTGCTCGTCTTCCTCCTCTTGCCTTCCGGCCAAGTAATAACCGGAAATGCTCTTCACGTTCCAGAAAGCAAACCGGTGGTGGGGTGTTTTCGCCGTGACGTGGAATCACTCTTAGTCTGCACAGAGCAAGACAATCAAGGGACTTCCAGGTTCAATATCGGAAGCAGTTTTAGAAAGATTGAGCCCTCCGCTCGTGAGAATGCCATGACAGAACGCCGGCGAGACTTGCACTGTGCACGTGAGAAAAACCCGATGAAACTTGGGCAGAACACCCCGACGGCATCGGAAAGGGATGAGCCCTCCGCTCGTATCCCGTTTTGCACACCATGAGAAAACGATAAGGAATGGCCAGAATCTTATGATCCTATGGCAAGCATTGCGGACTGAGAAGGTTCTATGAGTCATCGGAAATGAACACTTGGACACGGCCGCCGGTTTGATTTCTGGGACATAAAGAGCACTTCTGGTTATTACTCAACCGGAATCTGATCCATTCGCTTGTATACAGAGGCAGAGTAGGAAGACGACCACCACTGCCCTTTTTGATATTTTTCCAAAACGGCTATTCTATTTTAGTTAATATAAAAATATTATTTTTTATTAATATTAAAGGCAAAACGTTGCCTTCATCTGCTAGAAACCCCAATTTTAAACGTCTTAATTTACTTTTTTATTTGCATGTACTATATTTAGTAAAATATTATATTTTCAGCATCTATATAGTTACGATTGTACCTCTACCAAGTCTGACATTCACTTGTCCGCCACTCGTATGTAGGTCTGTTTGTACAACACATTATACGGAATTCGGCCATTACACGCACATAAAATTCGGCCATGTAAAAAACAGCAATCCCCGACAGTCATTTAAACGAGGAAAGGGTTCAAGTGTAAGCGCCGATTCAACAAGTTCTTTCACTTCAGTAAAAGGAACCCCCAGCCCCAGACACAAATAACCTACTGTGCCTTAACGACTTAACGTGCAGTTTATTTTATTTGTTTTTGCAATCAGAACAGACCAGTTGGACTTGGATCTCTAAGTATTTATCAGAAATGATTAAACCAACGGCTCCCTAATTCTGAACCAAGCATATTCCCAACAAAAAAACATAGTTTACACGATGAGGACATTTGGCAAAACTTTATTGTCACAAAGCCCACCTCAGGTTGCAGTTGCACATAGGAGACAAAACTACCAGTCAGTATGAAGAAACTGCATTTGTGTCTTGTAGTGGTTATAGGTCTACTAGACAGAACCAATAGAGCAAAGTGCGCTCCTTCCATTTGCAGAAGGCAAGAATAAGATGACGAGAACTGGAGCGCCTTCATGATGGCACTGCAAAGTAGCAGATGGAGAACAGTTAGAAATAAAATCCAAGAAGCATAAATAAAAGACAAAAAGACAAACAAAAAACAATATAAAAAAGGGTAGAGTACTAAAACATTTTAACACCATCAGTCCATGCCATTTTAAGAGAAGCTACAATCCAACTAGATATCCCCATAAACCATTCTTGTTACGGACTCTGTTTGATATACGCTGGAGTAGCAGAACTGAATGAGTTACTACTGTATCTTCTAGAAGACAAATAATTGTAATCAACCTAAAAGCTTCAGCATAGTTATCAAGGCGACGCCTAGGCAACAAAGCGCCCTTTGAGGTTCGCCTTGCCTAATCGCCAAGCAGTATTCTACTTCCTACTATAAAATACTTTTTTATTCATTCTTTTTTGAGATTATAATTATAAAATAGATATTATTAAACTAAAATAATCATTTTGTGTGTTTATATACTAATTTATTTTTATTATTTTCTTATATATTAGGGTTTAATCAACACGAACATTGCTAAATGCTGTATTGAACCCTCAAAGACTTGAAAACCTGAACCAATAAGTAAGGAAGAACTTAAAATTTTATCTAATCAGCACATTTTCCTCTACCATATATTCTTCTTCTTCTTCTTCTTCTTCTTCTTCTTCTTCTTCTTCTAAAACTACCAATACTTTTTATTTTCTTCTTTTCCTATAACAAAAATAAGGGTTCAGCCCCTATATTTTTTGAATTTTATTTTCCTTCTTCCTTTTCTTCTCATAAATATGTTGATTTTCTATACTTTAATATGAAATTTATACTTATATTATGAAAATCATGAATAAATATTAAAAAAATATGATTATGATACCTAGGGAACCACCGTAGGACCTACGTTTTTAACATAAAAAAAATCCATCGCCTAGGCGACTAGGCGACAAGGCGCCCCCCAGTCGCCTAGCCTTGCCTTGGCACCTTCAGCCATTAAAGAGCCCAACTACCAAAATTCAGCCATTTCAGCTGTTATCATCCAAAAGCAAGACATAGATCAACAGGTCCAGGAGAAAGGTACGAGCAGTGAAAAGGCATAAAAGCAACCAAAGAAGGTAAAAACAATTACTGTATGTGGATGTATCTATTTGCTCTGGGAGCTCTTTTATGTCCACTTCAAACCTCTCTTGAACCTGCAGTAGACAACCAAAAAGATGAGGTTATGTGTAAATTAGGTAGATCAATATTTTTGTCAGAAAAGCTAGCTAGACAATGGACATTAGTAGTCACATAAATAACTGCCTAGTCTTTGCAAACTAAAAGTGACTGCTAAATATCAAGGTTATATATGCTTGAAAACAAGAGGGTCGGCCAATGCCAACATTTGGACAAAGTATCAGCACCTGTAACTTCGTCAAAACTCTTGTAACATCTGATCATGCTACAAGCTTAAGTTCAGCAACAAAACTTCGCATTTTAACTTTTGTAAGCAAAGATACTATGTAAGGGTGTCAACACTCTGATCTTATTTTTACTAATGTCATAAATTGTCTAATCAATTAAATATTATTTATGACATGCCCTGTTCCATGACTTTTCAGAGGTTGATGTGTTAGATCCTTCAGACACGTAAATACTTGGCACCCATATCGTTATCCCAACATAACAAAAGGGCAACATGTTGAACCTGCAATGTGCTAAAAGATACCTTGGGTCAAAAAATTGGGATGCACCGCAATCACCCTTTATTTACTTTAACAAACATTGAAAGGGATCAAATGCCCCAAGGATGAGGCATACCAAAACTAATAAAAAATATAAGAGCTTTAAAACACAGAATCACCATAACCTTTATCATTATAAATGGGGCCGCTGTTTTGCCTTTCCACTTAATATATGCCCAGTTTATCACAAGTGGTTAGTGTCAAATTCAGATTTCAGCATGTTTTGCTACAGACAGAATTCAGCATTTTCTTGAGTACTAAAAAAGTATGTAGCATATAAATCTTGTTGATATATCAGAACATATAAATTCTATATTAGAAAGAAACAAAGAAAATGAGAAGACCAAAACTCCACCCCCCAAAAGGAGTCACAAAGAATTCTAGTTCTGGAAAGCCAGGATTCATAAAAAAAATCCTCCATCTGAGATCAATAAACCACAACACAAACCACTTAAAGACCTTAACCATCCACTGAAAATCCTTCAATGTATGAAATTGTCGGTTGGCAACATCACTGGTTCAGACAGCACAGAAAAGAAAACACAAAAGAAAAGGCTAGACATCACCCTACCTATGACTAAGAGTATGAAATAGATGATGTATGATTCTACTGAAAAAAACCACTAGGGTGTAAATTATTATATCGTGGGCAAAGAAGTAATTCAGATCTGATGTAATTGAAAGAAAATGGAGGTCAAATGGTTTTGGTTCTAAAATATATAAAAGAATAGAGAAGAGCAAGAAGAAAGAATAACAACTTAAAAGAGAGAAAAATGAGAAAAGGAAACACACACTCTTGTCAGCATGTAACTTCAAAACAAACTTTTATTCCATTATTTCTTTTCTAAGAGTTTAACTAAAATGACTTTATTCCAAGTCCAACTAGAGATAAATTCAGAGAAGAGAAAGAGAAGATCACACTCTGCACACAGGTGATTAAATTAAATATTGACCAAAAAACTAGAAAAATAATCTTCAGAATCCTCAAATTGATCAAAGTCAGGATCAGGAAACATGAAAATCGTCATAACCATTTGCATTTAGTCATAGATCCAAAGCACATCGAATAAAGATAAAATGGTTAACACCAGTTTATAATTCAAAACAAACTTTTATTCCATTATTTCTTTTCTAAAAATTTAACTAAAATGACTTTATCCATAGATTCAACACGAGGGCTTGGAACTCTCTTTATAGATTCCATCTTCCAATTCCAAGTAGAGATAAATTCAGGGAAGTGAAAGAGAAGATTGCACTCTTCACACAGGTAATTAAATTAAATATTGACCAGAAAACTAGAAAATAATTTTCAGAATCCTCAAATTGATCAAAATCAGGATCAGGAAAGTTGAAAAATGCCATAAGCATTTGCATTTAGTCATTGATCCAAAGTATACTGAATAAAGAGAAAATGGTTAACGCCAGTTTATAATCAGAAAAACTTCATAAACCATTTGTGTCAAGCAAGGAACAACAAGGTTAATTACAAAAGCATTTCCGTGCAAACTTACTAATGCAGTGCTCATTTACAGATGCACAATACAACCTTTTGTATCACCAAACTAGGCCATAGGATAGTAACCTGAAAACCAAACTAGGTAGGCATCAAGTTTCTTATTTTAGGCAATTTATAGCCCAGCCATACGTTATGGAACCAATAATCACCGAAGTATTTGCTTTTCACAAGGTTGATTGATGCAAACAAGAGAACATATCACACATGCTGTAACAAAGGCTGAGTTTGGTTGCAATGCAAACGCAAATATGTACACTACATATTTACCCATTTTTTGGTTCATGAATGCAAAACACGGTTCACATTTTAAACCGTTTATGCTCCGATGCCTTACCTTTGGTCAAAAGGTTAAACACATAATTGTATCCAAAAAATAGGTACAATAATGCTCTCTTCCCAGAGTACATAAGTGTCAGAAAATACATTTTTGCTCTGATAATCATTACTTTTTTACATATCAAACAAACGCTCGCAAACGCGAACCGGAGTACATAAATACCCCGGTTCGGCATTTGTATCGCAAACAAACGGAGCCAAAGAGACAAAATGATTATGAAACACATTACCATGGAAGAGCAAACAAACCTGATTAAGAACATCAGAGTCAGCAGCAGATGATACAAAAGTGATTGCAAGTCCCTTGGTCCCAAAACGACCAGCCCTACCAACCTGCAAAAAAAAGTTAGATTTCAATAGGCCATCATAATAGAGATTACAGGAAAAGAAAAGAAAATGAAAGAAGCAAATGATGAACAAACCCTATGTAAATATGTGTCAGCAGAATCAGGCATGTCATAATTGATAACTATGTTTACACGTTCAATATCTATTCCCCTGCCAACCAAATCCGTTGCCACAAGAATCCTTTTGTGCCCCTCCTTGAAACCCTTGTACCGTGTCAACCTACACATACCAAAGCCCGTTTCAGAAAGATTTGATGAGATATACACCTTTATCATCTTACCAACCAACTTACAAAAAATTCTTTTAGTGGCAGATCTAACTCTCAAATCAAATATAATAGCTATACTTTCCCAAAAGAGGAAAAAACACCTACAATTTGGCCCGACAGAATATCATTTAACAGAAAACAAAGTTTAATACCTACATAATGGAGGTGAAGCACCTAGGACATGAGGGCGGTCCTGTGCCTGAGGTGCAGAATCTCCCCAGCTCCCTCATCCCATCCTAGAGAGAGAGAGAGAGAGAGAGAGAAGAGAAGAGATACTTGTATCTTTTTAACCATATTATGGCTTGCCTAAACATACACCTACTTGAGTAACTACTTATTTATTGCTTCAAAGATTTTCCAAACCTCAGGACCTCTTTTTATATCAGCAACCAATGATCAAAAAGGATTTATTAATGACAAGAAAATATGGAAGCCCCTACACTTGAATGAGTCAAGTTAAGGGGGGTGGACCGCTGGAATGCATGGCTAAGAGTTACCAATAAAGACACCATCAGCTTTATTGAATTAGATAACAAGACAAAATTTGCTCCTCTTAGGTGTTACAATCTCTTGTTTAAATAAAAATCTAATCATTTTGAAGGTTTTTCTCTTTCAACAAACTCAAACAGCTCTATTCTCATAGAATGCCATCATTGCCTAATCCAAATTCAATTAATTGCCATGAGCTTCACTGTAATATGATTTGATCCAAACTTTCTTTTTATGAATAACAATTTGATCCAAACTTGCAAAAGGAAAAATGATTTATGAGGTACTGAGAGTAAATAAGCTTCTATCAATAAAGTCAAAAGAACATATTTCCACACATGTCACCATATTCACTATACACTAAAGTTATCCAAAACATGCATAACAAAACAGTGTCAAAAATAGACAGTAAGTATCACCATTCGTTGATGTATATTTTTTCTTTTTCTTTTGTGTGTGTGTGCGTCAGTGGATCGGGAAGCACTGTTTTTAACACCCTGATGAAGCAAGTGACAAAGCTTTGATAAAAAAAATTAACACAAAATATGCTGCATGTATAAATTAAAAAATAAATAAATAAATGTTATAAAAACATGTTAGCTCAAGTCAAACTACATAAGCACAGCATATAAAACAATTTCAAAGTAAGAGTGAAAGCAAACAGATTTGGATCATACCAAAGTGCTTCAAGAACTCAACTATTCAAGCATTTGAAGCTCTCAGCATGTTTATCCATCACTCGGTTTCATTACTCCTGTAGTTAGCTTGATGTTAGACATTTTGTATTCCTACCCTTGGAGGTTGATTTGTGAATTTGGTTTTCATTCTATTTAGTATTAAGAATCACAGTTCAGTTGTATTCTTGTTGCTTGTTTAGAGGACATTTTGTCGAGATCCTACCCGCAACAACTAAGGGGGTGTTCGACAACATGTTTGGTATTGTTTTTGAAAACAAAAACAACTGCCACATCAGCAAAATTGTATTGTTTTTGCTGATATAGGAGTTGTTTTTGTTTTCAAAAACAAAACCAACCATGTTGTCAAACAACCCTTAAGGCTTCAGGTATCAAATGGTATTTGTTTGTTTCTTTTAATAGTTAATGGAACACACACATTGCACGAAAGTCATTAACTGAGAAAAAAGTAACCAACAGAAGCTAGAAATTTATATGGAAATGCAAACAAGTTTAGTTGTTTACTACAAGAAAAAGCACCAGGTTTCCAACATAATGACAAACCTTTCTTCCTGTGACATTCCAGAATGGATGCAGATGGATGGGAAGTTACACTCCACAAGTAATTTGTTCAGCTCAGCTGCTCTGTTAACACTTTTGACAAATATAACTACTTGATTGAAATCCAATGCATCAAGCAGATCATTCAACTTGCGGTTCTTTTCTGACTCAGTCAGTTTGATGTAGTGCTGCCAGCAAAAATTATAAATTGGTGAAGAAAAAAAAAGAAAATATGCATTACAAATACAAACGATATCCTGATTACAAGTTCTACCTGCACAAGACCATGTAGTGTCAACTTGGCTTCATCATCTACATAAATTTCCATCGGCTGAAAAGGAACAAATGTCAGATCAAAGCAGATTAGGTGCAAATCCTTAAAGCTAATTGAACCCATAACCAGAAGAATGATGCACAAACCAGAGTTTTAAAAGCGCAAGGCGCAAAAAAGGTGCAAGGGCCAATTTGCACCTGTGGAGCAAGGCGCAAGGCGAGGCACAACATTTTTAAGAAAGGCACAAAATTACAAAAAAAAAGCTAAAAAGTCAAAAAAAATGCCAAAATTTTCAAAAAATATTAAGCATAATGTTAATAAAAAATATAAACTTAAATTTTAATATAAATGTTTTAAAAAACTTATTATCTAAAATTTAAATACATAAACATAACATGTAAAGTGTATTCAAATGAAAATTTAAAAATAAAAGCAAACATATAAAGCATTTTCAAGCATGTAAAACCCACAATCTCTTTTTCTCCTTAATTGCATCAAGTAGCTAATGTGATGTAAAACATATTGCATTCTTTATTCTATGAGTCGCCTTTGTACCACACCCCTCGAGGCAAGCCCAAACAAGTCTATGTTAGGGTCTGAAATTCTTATTTCTCACATAAAAAATAATGATTTTATAACTTTCATTGCCTTTTAAGAAGATATTTTATTGCAATGAATGAATCAACAACATTGGCAAAATGGGGCGTGGGCTGAGCTGAGGCACAAAAAACAGCAAAAAAGCACAAAAGTTTAAAAAGGCACATGCCTGGGCACGCCTAGGCGCACCAGGCATATGCCTCGCCTGTGCGCCTAGGCGCGCCTTTTAAATCACTGGCACAAACACACAAACTCTATATTCCAGTTCCAGTCCATCTGTTTTGAAATGAAATGTACCACTACTGATACTTGTTATTTACCCATGAGTGCACCTCACTTATCATCTCAAGAAGAGTTTATACCATTTTCACAAATCTGCGACCTAAGTGAAACTATAGAAATAAGGAGGCACATGAAGAAATACGGAGCCTACAGAATGCATGCCTCTAAAAGATACAACCAACCTGATGAACTTAAGAAGGTAACCCCCTACAAGCTAAAAATCTATAGAGATCAACCTCTGATTAGGCACACTTGCACACAGTTAAATGTAACCCTCAACTATGATTATATTTTCAGGACCTTGAAACAGTAACACAGAGAACCTAAATATCAAGCTATTTAGTATTTACTATTCAACTATGATTATATTTTGAGGTACAGTAGCAATAAAACATTACATCTTGCATAAATTTCTTGCAGACAGGGCGAATCTCCTTGCTGAGTGTCGCAGAAAACATCATCACTTGCTTATCGTGAGGAGTCATCTTGAAAATCTCTTGCACATCTCTCCGCATGTCTACATAAAACAACCATGGGATGAAACAGCCAAAAAGGGCATACATATATGAATTGTGAGGTTGCAGATCACACGATGAAGCAACTTAAATCATGAAATCATACCAAGTGATTCAAGCATCTTGTCACATTCATCAAGGATGAAATGCCTCACATTCTTCAATGCAAGGTCTTTGTCTCTAGCTAGAGCAAGTATTCTTCCAGGCGTGCCAACCACAATATGAGGACACTCATTCTTGAGCATTTCCTTGTGGATTTTGATATTAACACCACCATAGAAGACAGCAACTTTAAGGTCAGGCAAATATGTGCTGAAACGCTCAAATTCATGACAAATCTGCCAGTGTTTACAAGTATTAGTAGGAACTAGGAAGTAGACTGGAAGTCTTTAATTCACAAAATGCAGAGAAAGCAGTCACTTTAATTAGACTGCAAGGTTTTTCTAATCGGCTTTAGACCACAACATCAACAACAAAGAGGTAGACCATAACCTGGTAAGCCAACTCCCGCGTATGGCATAAAACAAGCGCAGCAACTTGACCAGCAACAGGCTCAATTTGCTGCAGGGTAGAGAGGACGAACACTGCAGTTTTACCCATCCCAGACTTTGCTTGGCAGATGACATCCATCCCTAGGATGGCCTGAGGGATGCACTCGTGTTGCACTGGTGGAGAACCAAACAAAATTGGAGTCTAGGAACCTCAGTAAGAAACAAATGATCTTCCAGATCCTTTTAATGGAAAGGTTTACCAACAAGTTTTCTCCTCCAAAATCAGGATAATGGAAATAGTATATTACCTGAAGTCAGCAAATAAAACAGTTCATGAGTACAACTAAATCATGTCAGAAGAAAATGTAACCAACAAATAACCTCCAATGTTAATAAGAAATCTACAAACATGTAATACACCATTAAAGGCTTCATGTTTTCAAGTAAGAGTGGATGAGTCAATTTGCGCCAATAAATATCCAATAAAGCCGCAAGTGTATTCCATTTGCATAATGTGTTGAGTCACGTGGTCTTCATTAGACCAAGTCTATTTGCTATCAAGTTTATCGTTTTCTCTGTCCTAGTATTTAGGAAGTGGTTATTAGTTTGTTTATTCTACATTTGTTTTACTTGGTCTACGTAGACGTTAATAGTCCAGTTGTAATCCCAAGCTATTTGCTAAGTTGTTAGATGTACTGCCTATATAAGGCACTTTTCTGTTCAATAAAATCATCAAGCATCCTATTTTTATCAGTGGTATCAGACCTTGGTCAGTAAAATAGTGAGTTTTTTTTGAGAGCCATTTTCGAAAGTAAAGCCCCACCTGATAAAAGTGAGGAAGAGTCAAAAAAAAAGGAAAGAGTGTAGGTGAGATAGGAGTGCGTACAGCAGTAGCTTTGTTTTTATTTCACCTGTTCCTTTGTGTAGTATCAGATGGCTTCCGATAATTTTGTGCAGCCTGCCATTCCACGTTTTGATGGTCACTATGACCATTGGAGCATGTTGATGGAAAATTTCTTGAGGTCTAAAGAGTATTGTAATGTAGTAGAGTCTGGTGTAGCAGCACCTGAAAATGGCCGAGCACTCACAGATGCCCAAAAAATAGAACTAGGACTGAAGCTTAAAGATTTGAAGGCAAAGAACTACCTCTTTCAAGCAATTGATCGTTCAATCTTGGAGACTATTCTCAACAAAGAAACGTCCAAGCAGATTTGGGATTCTATGAAGAAAAAATTTCATGGATCAACGAAGGCAAAAGAGCAGCAGCTTCAAGCACTTCGCTCAGAGTTCGAAATGCTTCGAATGAAGTCGGGAGAGTCTGTGTCTGATTTTTTCTCAAGAGCAATGGCAATTATCAACAAGATGTGTGTCCATGGTAAAAAGATTGAGGACGTAACTGTTGTAGAGAAAATACTATGCTCAATGACACCAAAATTCAATTATGTGGTTTGTTCAATTGAAGAATCAAAAGATCTTGACAATTTTTCAATTGATGAACTACAAGGATCTTTGTTGGTACATGAGCAGAAAGTTAATCAACAAGAAAAGGAGCAAGCATTGAAGGCCTCAACCGAAAATCATTCTACACCAAGTAGAGCTGATAGAGGACGTGGTAAAGGCAGAGGCAGAGGAAACCATGATCGTGGAAATCAACAACAGTACCAGCACCAGGATAATCAACCTCAAGGAAGGAGTAGAGGAAGAGGAGGCCATCATCAACTACTTATAAACCAAAATCCGCAAATAAGTCTAATGTTGAGTGCTATAAATGTCATATATATGGGCATTATCAATCAGAATGTCGAACTAATTTGTCCTATGGACATGGTGAGAACTCTAACTTTGCAGAAAAGGAAGAAGAAGTATCATTGTTGATGGTTTGTCATGCAAAAGAAGAGACCAATAAGAATTTGTGGTACCTAGACACAGGCTGCAGCAATCATATGTGTGGAGACAAGTCCGCATTCTCTACCTTAGATGAATCCTTTCGAGATAATGTGAAGTTTGGAGACAACTCTAAAGTCTCGGTCATGGGCAAAGGACAGGTAACTATTCAAACCAAAGGAGGTGCTACTCAAACAATTTCCAATGTCCTTTTTGTTCCAGATTTGAAAACCAACCTGTTAAGTATCAGTCAATTGCAAGAAAAGGGATACGAGGTGTCTATTAAAGGTGGAGTTTGTCAAATTAGAGATGAAAAGTTGGGCGTAATTGCTCAAGTCAACATGACCGCGAATTGAATGTTCCCATTGTATCTCCACAATACTGCTCATCCATGCTTATCTGCAAGATTGAAAGATGTGGCATGGCTATGGCATTTTCATTATGGGCATCTAAACTTTGGTGGACTCAAGACATTGCAACAGAAAAATATGGTGACCAGGCTTCCTCATATTGAATGCCCTCAACAAGTTTGTGAAGAATGTGTTATTAGCAAACAACACCAAAATCAATTTCCGCAAGGAAAATCATGGAGAGCAAAGAAAGCTTTGGAGCTGGTCCATTCTGACCTTTGCGAACCAATAAATCCACAGTCTAATGGAGGTAAAAAATACCTAATCACCTTTATTGATGATTTTAGTTGAAAAACATGGGTGTATTTTTTACAGGAAAAATCTGAAGCTTTGGCAGCCTTTAAACATTTTAAAGTGCTTGTCGAGAAAGAAGTTGGCAACCCAATAAAAATACTTCGCACTGATCGTGGTGGGGAATACAACTCACATCAATTTGAAAATTTTTGTGAAATCCATGGAATCAAGAGGCAACTTACAGCAGCATACACGCCTCAACAAAATGGAGTTTGCGAGAGGAAAAACCGCACTATTTTGAATATGGTGCAAAGTCTTTTGCTGAGGAGCGGCATTCCAAAGAATTTTTGGCCCGAAGCAGTCAATTGGAGCATTCATATTTTGAACAGAAGCCCCACACTTGTTCAAAATATGACACCGAAGGAAGCATGGAGTGGACGAAAACCAACAATTGATTATTTCAGAATTTTTGGGTGTATTGCATATGCTCATATTCCAGATGAAAAGAGGAGAAAGCTAGATGACAAGGGAGAAAAATGCATCTTTCTTGGTGTTAGTGATCAAACAAAGGCTTACAAGCTGTATAATCCTAACACTTAGAAGATCATTATCAGTCGAGATGTTGTTTTTGATGAAGCAAAGTTTTGGCTATGGAGTGACAATTCAACACAACAAATTCCAATAGATTTTGATGGTGAAGATGATGAGAAAAGGCAGCAGTCTGTTGCAAATGTGCAACAGCCAACAACTAATCAAAATGTTCCATCAGATGTCCATAATCCACCTGCAACAACAACTGAAGTAGATGAAGGTCAAAGGCCTCAATGTGTACGAAGAAGACCTACATGGATGACTGATTATGAAGTAGCTGGAATTGATCAATCTGATGACCCACTTACACACTTTGCTCTATTTTCAGATTGTGATCCTATAATTTTTGAATAAACAGTCAAAGAAGAAAAGTGGCAAAAGGCAATGGATGATGAAATTGCATCCACAGAAAGAAACAACAATTGGGAGTTATCAACTCTTCCAAAAGGGCAAAAAACAATCGATGTCAAGCGGGTTTATAAGACGAAGTTGAAGGAAAATGGTGAAATTGACAAGTACAAGGCACGATTGGTGGTCAAGGGCTACAAACAAGAGTTGTGTGGATTACAAAGACATTTTTGCTCCTGTTGCCAGACATGATACAATCAGATTAGTGATTGCATTGGCTGCTCAAAACTCATGGCCAATCTACCAACTAGATGTGAAGTCGGCATTCTTACATGGAGATTTGCAAGAGCAGGTATTTATTGATCAACCCCCATGGCTATGTAAAAGTTGGTAGTGAACATAAACTTTATAGATTGAAAAAGGCTCTACATGGACTAAAACAAGCACCTAGAGCTTGGTATAATTGTATAGATGCTTATTTCCATAAAGAAGGCTTCCAAAAATGTCCATATGAGCATACTCTTTACACAAAAAAGGAAGACGAGGAAAAATTGCTTATTGCATGTTTATATGTAGATGATTTGATTTATACGGGAAATGATAAAGCCATGTTGGAAAATTTTAAGAAGTCCATGATGCTGGAATTTGCTATGACTGATCTTGGACTGATGCATTATTTCCTTGGCTTAGAAGTAGTGCAATCTGTTGATGGAATATTTATTTCTCAAAAGAAATATGTGTGAGACATTCTAAACAGGTTTCAAATGGGCAATTGCAATCCTATTACCACACCATCAGAAGTTGGGTTGAAGCTTATGAAAAATCCTGAAGGAAAGAAGATTGATGGAACTTTCTACAAACAAATTGTAGCAGGTTTGATGTATTTGACAACAACAAGGTCAGATATCATGCATGATGTGAGTCTTATTAGCAGATACATGGAAAATCCAAAATGACTACATCTCCTACCTACCAAGAGGATCGTTCGATATTTAAAGGGTACTGTTGATTTTGGGTTGTTCTACAAAAGGGGAGAAAAGTCAGATTTGATCGGGTTCACTGATAGTGATTATGTTGGAGATTTAGATGATCGGAAGAGCACTTCTGGTTATGTTTTTATGCTGGGATCAGAGGTTGTTTCATGGTCATCAAAGAAGCAGCCAATTGTTACTTTATCAACTACCGAAGCTGAATTTATAGCTGCCACTACATGTGCCTACCAAGCCATCTGGTTGAAGAAAATACTTGAAGAGCTCAGCTTCAAGCAACAAGGACCTGCAATAATCTATTGTGATAGCACCTCTTCTATCAAACACTCTAAAAAATCTTGTTCTTCATGGTAGAAGCAAACATATAGATGTGAAGTATCACTACTTAAGGGAGCTCACAAAGGAAGGGGTCATTGATCTTATTTACTGCAAAAGTGAAAATCAAGTTGCTGATATTCTAACCAAATCCATCAAAACGGTTACGTTTGTGAAGCTAAGGAAATTACTTGGTGTTTCCACTTTGGAGAATCCTGCTTAAAGTTATAAGCTGCATCATTAAACTGATAGTTTACAACTTTCAGTTTAAGGGAGGGATTGTTGAGTCACATGGTCTTCATTAGACCAAGTCTATTTGCTGTCAAGTTTATCGTTTTCTCTGTCCTAGTATTTAGGAAGTGGTTATTAGTTTGTTTATTCTACATTTGTTTTACTTGGCCTACGTAGACATTAATAGTCCAGTTGTAATCCCTAGCTATTTGCTAAGTTGTTAGATGTACTGCCTATATAAGGCACTTTTCTGTTCAATAAAATCATCAAGCATCCTATTTTTATCATAATGACTGCTTTTCTATTGGAATGTCCAAACTTAACTTAACTATTGCAATGATGAATGTAACAATGTTTCGAAGTGGGTCATATGATGGACACATAGGAAGCACAAGTACATGTTAAACCGAATATGGTTAAATTTGGTAGGAATTAGTTATGATTTGTCCATTGGGGCTTCGAGATGGCCTTTAGCAAACAAACTGTCGTTAGCAGCGTCCTAGAAAGTGGCAAATTAATCCATGTAAATGATCAAAGCAAATCAAGCTTCGTAATTTTATAGTTTATGTTTTCTCCTTTTCTTTTCATCCAAAATTATAGAACCAAATAAACAATTTGTCAGCTTACCTTCTGAAGGGTGCTCAAATCCTGAATCTACAATAGCTCGAAGGAGCTCAGGCTTCAAAAGAAAATCTCTAAATCCAGAACTGTGAATTCCAACGTAACCTCTGGCACCGGAAACAAGAGATACAAAAAATTAGAAAAAGTCAGACGACGAAACATCGAATCTCTCAAACCAACGGTAATGAACGCGGCGCATACATTTTCTGAACTAGAAAACTAATGAAACACAGAAATCTATCAAATTTACAAAACATAAGTGACAGCTTCTTAATTAGGAAAAAAACAGGCTTTTTTCATTACTGCTAGCAAGTAAGAATGAAACGGATAATGAATGAACAGAAAATCCTCCAAACTTACTTCTTTGCCGATTCGCCGGTGCCTTTCGCTCCAATGGAATCCGGAGCCTTCTCCTCCTCCTCCTCGTAGTCGAGAAGCTCTTCTTCGTATGCCTCGTTTTCTCTTGTTTCTCCCATTTTCTGCAGTCCAATTGCAAGGTGTCAATCGAGAAAAACTGAACAGGCTCCAGCAAAACTGAAGTTGAGAAAGGACCTTGTAAGCATTTTCTGATAACTTACCTTTGAGCCCAAAATAGGTCAAACTAGGGTTTATTCAACGAGTCTGCAAGAAGAGAAATAGATATAGAAAAACACAAAAACCAAAAACCCTAGGAAGAACAAGCGAGAGCGAGAGAGATATTCAAAGACGCCCGTAAACCCATACTGTTTATATACCCACTAATAAGTGTCTAGATTTTTTTTAGGGAAAAAGACTTAAACCACCCTTCGTATTTTTCATAAATACTAAAACCTCCCCTCGACCAAGTATTCGTTTGATGATTAAGTATTTGTTAAAAAAAATATTTATTTCTTAGAAGTATTTCTTAAAAGTACTTATTTTAACAACTACTTAAGTTTGTTTGGTAATCCATTTTTCACTTCACTTATTACATTTTTAAGCACTTATTGGGGTGGAGATGTTTGGTAAGCTATTTTCCCTATAAGTGCTTATATTGACACAAATAACAATTTTAGCCCTCACTTCATGTGGACCCCACTTCATGGTCAGCACTATTTCTGCCGTCAATGGCCCGGTATCAAGCTCAGTACACCGGCCGTCGACATCGATGGTACACCCCAGTTGCCAGCCGGTACACTGGCCGCCAACATCATGTTGGCAAAGAGATAGAGACAAGGAGAGAGAGAGAGAGAGAGAGAAATAAGAGAATGAGAGTAGGGGTATTTTAGGTATTACAATAAATATTAAGGACTGTTTCGTCCCATTTTTTGGATAAGTACTTCTTTAAAAATACTGGAAAAAAAAACCAATTTCAAGTCACTTTTTTAAATAAATACTTCTTTAAAAACAAGTACTTATTATCCTCTTTTTACCAAACACCCGTAAGTACTTAAAAACCACTTAATGTGTGATCCCATGTCTTAAAAGTACTTATTTTAAGTGTTCTCAAACAGGGCCTATGACTTATATTTAACTGAATCATCCAAAAGTCTTTTTTGCCATTGCTAATTCTTCAAATTTTCAAAATGAATCTGTCCACAAGCAAGATTTGTAATGCCCTTACTTCATTATGGGAACCCTTTTATTTTTTCTACTACAGATGCCTATCCAAGATTTCATCATATGGATAAATGTTAAAGGAAACAATGGAAAACAAAGAATGGAGATACATTGAGAAGACAATCCAATAAAGCCCAATACAAGGAAAAAGTGTTTACACAGGTTTTGAAGAAATAATTAATTAGAAAAAAGTCTCAAAATAAAAATTCTTTTGATATTTTTTTCTTAATCTAATTAAGATAAAAAGTTGTTTAAGATTTAAACTTTCAGCAACTACTCTGTTTTGAACAAAGTTCAATGCAAAAACCTCCATTGAGACTTCTAGCAATAATAAAAACCTCCCCTATGGTTTCATTATAACAAATACCACCCCTAAACTTTTGAGAAATTTAACAAAAACCTACATTCCATCACTAATCAAAACAAAAAACGTTAAATTGATGTACCAAAATTTGTAAATATCAATTATACCCTTTTATAGATGATTTTACATAGGAAAATTACTTAAATAACTCCATTTTAAACTCAACAAACACCCCCTTTAGATTTTTATCCTACCCCTTGGAACTCCCATCCCTAAACTCCATGGATGCCAAGACAGAGTAACCTTGTTTGAAAACTTCACCGATTCTAAGAGAGGAGTCCTGATCGAAACCCCAATCCATTGACTAAGGAAGAGAGGAGCATCTTTATACTCTTTGTCGGTGATTCTTTCACCATTGATTCTTATGGTGAAATCAACCACCTTTACTTATTTCACCACTGAAACATATGCCGGTTGAGAAGTTAGACACCATTTTTTGTGGTTCAGGAAAGGATAACACAGGTAAAGGGAGACACCATTTGTGGTTCAGGCAGTGAAGAAGTGAGACACCATTTTAAATCATACCGGGGATTGTATCATTCTATAGGTCATTTTATTTTACTTTGTATTTTTTTGTCTAAAAATTTTGAATGGCAATTGGACTGCCATAAACATCTACATTTGCAAATAAAATTTGAGATCCAGGTGTACAGATGCCATGCACTGCATGCTAACAATAGTCAAGTTTCAAGCCATTCTAGATGTCATTTTATCAATAGCAAATTCTTTGTTTTTCCAAACACATCTCAAAGACAATGGAGAGACCCACAAAGATAGGAATTGGTTTCCAAATTTGGCAACCTTCAAAATTTTGATTCATGAATCAATTACTGAAATGCCTCAAGTTTCACAACAATTTCAAAGTCTGTAGTCTTAAGACTTGGCGATTTGAGATCAATTTCTAAAATGGCAAAATCCGAAATTTCGAATTTGCTTGCATGGTTGATGACGAGACTAAAAAAAGAAAAAAAGAAAAAAGAAAAAAGAAAAAGTGCCATCGATGCAAGTTAGCAGGAAGCCCTTTTTTGCAGTAACAAAAATGAATGCCTTCTAGGTTCAGAGGAAGAACAATGGAAGCTCGGTGGAAGAGAGTATTGTAGAATAAAAAGGAGGGCAAATATGGTATTTTATGATATCTTTAAATGATACTTCAGGGGTAATTTTGTAAGTGTATATATTCTCCGTTTGGATCAATAATGGAAGGGAGGATTTTGTTAAATTTTTAAAAGTTTAGGGGAGGTATTTTTTACAATGAAATTATAGGGGAGGTTTTTATTAATGTCATAAACTTTAGGGGAGATTTTTGTATTTTACCCTTAAATATATGTAAGTATAATATTGCCCCTACTAAGCATGAAGATTCAAAAGGGGATAAGGGACAGACTACCATCGTTGTGTAGCTAGGGGTGCAAGTCGGACAAGTTGGGTCAGGTTTATGATAAACTCAGGCCTGGCCCTAAAATTTAGGCTTAAGGTTCGAGCCCAAAGTAAAGCTCGATCTTCCCAACTTGAACCCAACCTGATGGAGGGTGATTTGGCCCGACCTTGTAGCATGGGTACACGTGTGTGTGACCTTACTCAAACGGTGACTCAGCGCGACAGCACAGCAGGCGTAGTCGCAACTCGGAGGGAAGGTCCCACCGAGCTCAGCTCGGCAACTCGGCGGAATATACTACTCGTCGGGACCCGCCTGACTTGCACCACCACCTTGGGGGCTAAGGCACCCCGAGCTACCTCCGAGCTCGGGGCCCCCTGACCTTTCCTAATACCCGAGCTCCTACCAGTGGATCTCGGGCCACCCCCAAACAGGAACACACCGATCCGCCTATAGGCATCCCGAGGTGAAGACACCTCGGGCCAGACAGCTCGGCTTAGCTTGCCCCAGGCAGCTCGCCGTTTACGAGATAGCCCAGCACAGGGTATCTCGCGGAAGGGTAGTTCGGAATATCGCAGGAAGACCTCCTACCCGACCACCGTACCCGACAAATCTGGAGGAAGCAACCGTATCCCTCATCAGACAGCATCGTGCCCGCCATCTTCAGAATGTGCTTTACACCTGACAGGCACGTACCCTGCAGCGATGGCTCCCGCGCGTGCCACCTCAGCCCTACTAGTAACGGTTGCGGCAGGCTAACAGTGGCGGTTATACCTGCCCTGTCAGAGGCCAGTGGGCCGGATGTAACGGATTTCTACTACAAGGAGTTTAATATCAAGGAGGACAGGTATGATCAAGATCATCTTCTACACTCGCGCTATCTGCACTCTTAGCCCTCGTCTTCTCCTTGCTTCTCCTCCAGAGTACTAACTTAAGCATCAGAGTGTTCCCGCCGGATAAACCCCCCGGGGATTCTTCTTCTTCTCCACCTCAGGTATCTTCCAGGAGCCGCGTGAGTGCCAGCTAGGAGTGACCGGATCGCGCTATATCACAACCCACATTGTAATTTTATGCATTTGGGTTGGATTTGCGTTGGTCAATGAACCCCACTAAAATTATTTATATATATATATTTATGTATTTATGTATAGATGAAAATATGTACGCAAAATTTACACACATATATATATATATAGATAGATAGATAGATAGATAGATAGATATAGATATGTATGTACGAATGTGTATAATCGTAGCTATTTTAGTAAATTTTCACATAAACTGATAGGTATAAGAGTAAACTGGGGTATTTTGAAATTAATGCATTAGGCCAACATTCCCATTGGAGCAATGAGGAAATAAGGTAATAAATACCATTTTTTTTATAACTATTTTTGTTAAAATGAAAACTTGCAATTAGGAAATTAAGTAATAGAAGCTTAAAAAAAAAAAAAGAAAAACCACTAGGAGCTTTTTGTTAAAATGAAAACATAGGAGAGGTTCATATTTTACCCAGAAAAAAATTCTCTAGGTTTACATTTTCTTCTTTGTATTTTGATTAACCGCAACGAAAATATGATTAATAAGACCGGATTAGTGAAACCAATCACTATCCATATAAGAACATGTTAGGCAAAACTTGAGTTCAAATGGTAGATCCATATGCGATTAGCTAGAGTCATTGGAACTTTTTATTTAGGGATGCAAACAGATAGAATCGTACCCGAATTGGGGTATATCCCAATCTGATCTAATAGAAAATGCATATGATTTGAATTTGAATTTATTGGATTCTCTAATCCCTAATTCAAATTTGATTTATATAATTTTTATCAAATATTTGGAAAGGATTCAATTTGATTCAATATATGCAATGCATATACATACACAAACACACATTACATAATTTTAATGATGCATCATATTTTGTGATTCGATCTGATCCGAAAGATCTGGTATTCCACTTATCCAATTGTGGATAATATCCATTGGATTACAAATATTAATATTAATAAGAATTTGTTTAAAAATGGATGAAAAGAGTTAAAATAACTACATTTAGAGAATATGTAGCATTCTATAATGTGATTTTTTTTTCTTATTGCCATTTTTAAAAGGGAAAATCTATGATGCGAAAAAGATATGGTATGGGAAGAGTTTTGACCAATGAAAACCCATCAATGAATTTTGATAAATAACACCTAATTGGCTATCATGTTTATGATTTCAGTTGATTAGTCAGAAGTTTTTCAGGTACCATATCTTTTCTATATCATGGTCGAATCCTTTTTAAAATAGGAACCAAACAAATGTAATTGATTGTGTATGTATTTTCTGTTTTCCATACTAGAACCAAATACCCTAAATACCCCTAAGAGTTGTCTATTTTCAATACCTAATTTATCTCTTATGTTGGTGATTTTGCCTCACCTTTTGTATGTTACAAAAGTTAATTTATTTTCTCCTTTATCCACTATGAATATTTTGTTCTTTCTAGAGACTTGTATTCTTGCTTGGTACTGTTATCACTTCTCTGTTTTCATACAATGTTTTTCTACTTTCTTGCTTGGTACTGTAACCACTACTCTGCATTCATACAAATTTCATTGTTGAATGAAATATAATGTTTTGCCTTAAAAAAAAAAAAAAACTACGACTGCAACTTTGGTAGGCTTTAATTGAAAATGTGTTAAATTTTGAATAGGCCCAACCTAATGCTATGTAAATTCTTCAAATCAGATACCGACCCATTTGCACCCTTATACCTGCTCCGCTCCAAATTGGTATTCCTCAAGAGTTCGGATGATATGTATTACTTTGAATTAGTGGTGGCAATTGGGCAGGTTGGGTTGAGCTTTAACCCAACCCATTTAACCCGCCAACCCGTTAATGATCCAGTTATATAAAATTAAATGGGTTAGGTTCAACCCAAACCCGCTTTAACCCAATCCAATTCACCCAAACCCATTAATCTTATATTTATGTACTTAAAATAAAAAGCTAACTCCCTTTTAACAAATAAGTTGGTTGTAGCTTGATGGCAATAGTATTTGCATTTTGCACAAGTGGTGAAGGTTCAAATCACATTACATGCATGCTATTTTTACACAAGCAGTAAAACCATTTAATTATGTTCGGGTTTCAAATTTGATGAACCACTTAGGTTCAAACCGGTCAGACCAACTTGAACTATCTAATTGGATTGTCTTCGAGCTAATCACATCAAGAATGGTTGAACCATTTAGAACTGGATTAGTCCGGTTGGACCAGATCCTGGACCCCGACCGGTTCAGTTTGGTCAGGGCAGACTCCAATTGGACCGGTTCAGTTCGGTCGGACCAGGCCGACTCTATTCAGTCATTGGTTGGTTGACTTGGGTCGGCTCATGTCAGTTTTGTGCACAGGATTGGGGCCGAACCAATTGGCCCGAAGCAGGTCAAGAGAAGTAAATCGGGCCGGACCGGATTCGGATCAGGGCTGTACATATATGAACCAGACCAGACGATCTAAATCGGGCAAATCAAGTGGGGTGGGTTTAGGGTTCGGGCCCAATCGACCTGATCCATTTCGGATTCGGGTTGGCCCGGATCAGCTTGTATTGGTCGAGTCGGGCTGTGTGAATAATGGTTGGACCGGACGACCCAAAGCAGGCAAAGCAAGCGGTACCAAACCACCCCGTCCGGGGTCTATTTTGGATTCGGGTCAGACCGCATTGAACTGATCTGGACTCGGGTCAAATTGATTTGGATTTATGTTGGGTGAAGTTTGTTAATTCAAGACAAAACTAATTTTAGTCAATAATTAATAGAAAATTAATGCATTAATTATAAATTATTTAATTCAAATGAAGAAAATTGAAAAAAAAAGGCTAAGGAATTAATACTTATGTCCATAATGATTAAACCAATGGTTATCCACAACCCAACCCAATCCAACCCAATTAAATGGACAAATTGGGTGATGGGTTGATCACACAACCCGCCAAGTAAATGGACGGGTTGGGTGAAAATTTGACACCCTTACTTTGAATGTTATCACTGAGTACAGTTTTGAGGTTCTAGGTCCACTTGCTTCACACAACTTTCTTTATAGACCTTGCTTCACACAACTTTCCTTCTTTTTACCCTTTTTTCTAGTGCCATATTTGCATCCATTTCCCTGTAACATTATAATGTATTTCCTACATCCATTGATTTTTCCTTCTTCGAATATTTTCTTAACCTTTAAAACTTCAAACCACCATGGTCCATACTAACAACTTACGCAGTTTGGTCACCATAGGAATCTCAACTTTGGAATAGTTTGCTCTGATTTTTTTAACATATTATACCTCTCAATTGAAAAGGTGGGCACGGGTGCTACTTGGGCAGGCTTGAGTTAAAATCTTTTCAAAATTTGGATGAGCCCAGACCGAAAACCCAGGTCCAATATAGTGTAAAATCTTCAAATCGAGGATCCTACCCCACTAAAGTGGACCAGGGTAATTCAACAATGCCATCCATAGGCATATCTTCTTATTGACACTCATTAACATTAAGCAGCTAGGGCTAAGCCGCTTATGGTGGGGGCTCTAGAGAAATGCTGCAATAATCATATAAAACTTGAAATGTGAAGTTAGAGTGGATAATTTACTTTTGCATTTTATTTGCACTAGTATAAATGTATGAGAGTGCAAATGAAAAAAATGCAAATTCTTTTTTAATTTTGTCTGGGGTTTTATTTTATTATGCTTCATGTTTTAATTCACTTCATTTATATTATAATCAAACAAAATAAGTTAAAATTTGAAACAAAAATAAGTTAAAATTTACACTCGAATAATTTGCACTGCCATGGTTTTGCATCAATGCAAATTTATTTGCATTGCAACCAAACACAGCAAGGTTCAGTTTGGAAGGAGTGCAATGTGAAGAAACATGTAAGGTGCAAAGCTTTGTATTTTGCATTATTTTGTATGTATTTGCACTGTACATATTTGCATTTGTATTCCTTCCAAATTAAGCCTAATACTCCATTTATTTGCAATCCAATCTCGGAGTGCAATGTGAAGAAAGAAAAATCTGGTTCACTTTTACTCTTGGTTTTATTTTTATTTCATCTGCAATGCAAACAAAATAAGTCAAAAACATAAATAAACCAACGGGAGATTTGCACTATCATACTTTTACACCAATGCAAATGATTTCTTCTCCTTTTAATCTTCTTTGTTTTTTGAAAGGTAAATATCAAAGAGAAACGCATTAATGAAAAAGCAGAAGTGCAAGAGCTCTAGGAGAACCAGAGCATCCTCATAGACTCGGACCAGGGTTAGGCAGATTACAAACAGAAAGAAAAATCCCATATAACGTTACTCCAATGCAAATTCCTTGAATACCCATCTTGCAATGCTTCTTTCCACATTCGCACCAATGCAAATGAAATTGCACCGTAAACAGACCAGGCCTAATCAAGTGAGGCTCATCTGGTTCTCACCACCAGATATCACCAAGTGGATCCATCAATGTTAGGCTGGATTTTCCCCCTACCTGATCGCTAGAGTATCAGAATGCTAAGGCAAAATGTATGGTAAATCCCATAACCACGGACCCATTAACCATAGAAGAAACGCAGTAAGTTTACTATTGAATGAGGCCCTGTTTGGGAGGACTTTTGCGTTGAGTAGCCGTGGTCTGGATAAGCTACTCAGAGTAGCTTTCACTTTACAATTGTTAAAATGGCGTTCCAAAAAGTTTTCGGCGTTCCAAATTTTCGCCAAACATAACTTATTGACTTTCCATGTAGAACCCACCTTGGAACGCCAGAAGCTGCTGTCCCAAAGCCCTCCCAAATGGGCTCTGAATTAACTGTGGTTTGTTTGCCACAGCAAATGTAACTGAGATCCAGAGATCAGGACAATGCCCAGAAACCGTGTTGTAGCATCCAAAAACAATGCTGAAGATTGGACTTCAAAGAAAAATTGCTGCAAGTTAGGAATTGAACTTCAATTGTTACTGCTATCCAATCAGGTCATGGTCCATCTCCCGTTTGGAACATCAGTTTGATCAGTAGGATGTGAATGTTGGAAAGTGAGGGATGTCCGAGTTTTATTTTTGAGTCTTGACTACTGGATTATAATCAAAGATGGGGTTGCGTTTGATTTTGGTTGGAGAGTGATGGGTCAATTAGAAGTGCTGCAGAGTCCTGACAGATCCCACAGAGATGAGAGAACAAAACCATGAAGCTGGATAAGAAATATCATTGTCATCAACGATTAAAAGAAGAAACAAGAAAAATTCAAGATTGGGATAAAGCCAGTAGCTTTTGGTTGGTGGAGTATCAGGATCAAACGCACTAACAAAATAAAATCGTGGAAAGCATGCCTTCTTTAATGCTTTTGGGTAGTGTTTCTAATTCCGAATTCTGCCCTGGGGTCAAGTGTTTCAATCAAAATGAAAACAAATTTATCAATCGTTCATGTCTGACAAGTGACAAACTCACTGTCACCAACACTTGCGAATTTGACGAGTGGTCCTGCATTGTAGTCCTGGTTCAGGTCAACTTCTAATAGTCAGTCAGTGATCTATCGGCCCAAATGGTTGAATTATTAATCTGTTTGACCCATTTAATTAGTTACTATTTTTTCATTTTATTAATATTTGTCTATAATGATACCAGGAGTTATTAGTTGGTGTAATGGTAAAATCTTGGGTCAAATATGACAAGGTTACAACTGTATCCAATCTGAGACCGGCTTCAGTCAGGGTAAATTCATGCCCACACCATTCTAAAAGCTTTTTTCAATCTTGTATTGGGAATATCTTCTCATAAAATAAAGTATACAAGTATGAAGATATTCTCAATGCAAGACAGTAAAGGCTGCCCGAATAGAATTTACCCTGACTGAAGCTGAACTCTACCCTTCTCAATTCCCAAGTGCGGAAGGTTTGCTACTCGCACCACTGTGCATCACTTGTTATATAACCAATCATGAGTAGTGCGTATGCGTATAAAATACTTATGTATTCACTTGTGATTAGTTGTATAGCAGTAAGTGGTGTGAGCAGCAGATTTGGGCTCCCTCCCAAAACCCAAGATGGGACCAACATTGGGTAATTAATGGGGTTATAATGATGATATCACGAGTGATCTGTATAGAAATTGAGGGAGATGCACTTACTGTGGTGAAGTGAAATCCTTGTTCGAGTGCTCTACTACTCCATTGTGTATCAACAATTTGATAGCCAATTGCAAGACTCGGTGGCTTATCTACTGGATCCATTTATTCAGGATTGTACCTTGAGGGGTTAAGTTGATTGTTTTTGTGTGTGAGAGAGAGATGCAAATGCAATGGTTAAGTCAAAGTTAAAACTTAAAATCAACACCAACTCAATCCAAGATGAACACCCAACCCTAGCCCTATTCTTAACCCAATAATATTGGGTTGGGTTCATATTGGGCTTTAAGTTGATCCAATTTCTTCACTTTGCGGAAAAAAAGGCAATATATGTGCCAAGTATAAAAGATGACTAGAGATCTACATAATTTTTATTTTTTTAGACAACTAGATGGTTTTCTCTTTGATGGTCTTTAGAGTTCAAATTATAAGAATGCGGATGATTTTTCTATTCAACAATGCAAATGGAGACTAGAATATCAAATATTGATTTTATGAGAAATCAAGCAAAACCCTTTACACATACGATGTTCTCCAATGTTTCAAGAAATACAAGAAGACAATACGTAGACATGCGGCAGGGTGGGAGCATAAGGGCCCGTTTGGAGGGTTAGCTGAAGATTCAACTAACTGGTCCAGCTACTTTGAAATAACCCATTCAAAGACTGACAGCTGATTAAGCTCTCCGGGATTTTTCATCATACGTAGATAGTTTGTGAGGGTGTGCCTTGAGGCAACGGTTGAATTGCTTCATTGTGATCTCGACCCTGGATTTTAAACCGACTTGGTGACTGAACTGGTCAGGGGTCCGGTTATCGGTTCGAATAGTCTGATTCTGACAAAATAAAAATTAAAAAATTAAAAAAAAGTTGAAAAATGGTCAAAATCTTTCGAATGATTCAAATGGTTAATCCGTCGGTTCAACTACTGACCAAAATTAATGGTTTCGGGAAAAACAGAACCGATTTCCAATTTTTCTGATCCAACCGTCCAATCTGGTCCAGTTTTAAAAACCGTGATCTAGACAATTAGGATTCAAATCAAGAAATAATCTCTTTTTAGAGTTCGGCTTCTATTAGGGTAATGCCTGTTCGAATAGTCTTTATAGTCTTGCATTGGGAATATTTCCATATTTATGTACTTTATTTGATAAAAAAATATTCCGATATAAATTTGCAAGGGGCTGTTGAGACAATGTGAACACGAACTTGCCCTGACCGAAGCTAACCTCTTTTGTAGGGATAAATTACATACATCTATCCCACCCCACCTCGCATTGGTAGGAACCTCATCCATTGGATTGCCCTCTTTTATATATCCAATAAACTAGCCCTCTCAAACAGGCATCATGCGCTTTTAGGTTTAACTTTTCTGCGGCAAAATCATCTCCTAGCAAGTAGAAATGTAGAATGACAATCGATATCATGGAAAGAGCAGTGCCAGCCAAACGAGAGTCTCATGATCATATAATTGATGCTTTGTCGTGTCATGGTTATAACAGTCCAGCCGTGGAGGCCGGAGGCCCGGAGCGATGGAAAGTGGAAGAATGTGGTCGAAGGAGTCCAAGCAATGCCGAAATTATGGGATGTAGAAGCCGAAATACACATATTCTAAACGAGCGGACAAGATGGAAAAAAGTAGGCAGAATCATGTGCAGCTGTCGGCCACGATAAGATAGCAACAAAATGGTGTCAAACAGTTAATAAAGGGAAGGGTGATTCTATTCTGTACGGCGTACAAATATTGAAGAATAACCTTTCTTTTTGTTCATGTCCAATAGAAGTGGCGATGAACAGGCCTAAGGCCCCACCACATTTAGATAGAAAAAATTTTTGGCTGTTTAAATTCCACAGCCCGAACTATCAAAATTCAAAAGGGCTTGCTTCAGAGTGCACGTTAATTCGAGTCCGGATCGGATCTGCTGACCACGATTGTTCGTCACGCGCATCTATTGGTGTTTTAGGCTTTGTTTGGCAACGTTTCGCAATAATGTACATTTGGTATAAGAAAAAAAAAAGGTATTTTTGAGTGAGAACATCCAAAGAAGGGAGTGAAAAATTGGTGCTTTCAAAGTTCTCAGGGAATGCGCAATTCCCACAACGTTAATCCTTATTAGCGAATACATGTTAATGATTCCCACATGAGAGAATGGGTATTTGGGTATTTCACACTAAATGATAAAAAGAATCCCTACCAAACATTTTTGTTTGATAGTGAGCTCCTTCAACTTGTAGTTGCAAATGTCAGAGGAAGGAGGGACTCCCTTGGCTCCAACCGGATGGCGAGCGAATGGTAAAAAGCACTAGCGACATTTCCAGCCAAGAACGTGTCAACAAGTATGTTGCCTCGTCACTGTACCTGATTTTTTATCGTGTGCTCTGTTTTAAACTCACATTTTCTCTGACTAGATTCACCTAAAATCGTTTTTGCTCCCACCGCAAAGGTGAGTTTAAACAATCTCTAACCGATGCGATCTAAAATCATTTTTCTTATATTATTTTGTTTGCAACACTCCGGCGAGACAATTCATTGCCATTTCAAGGATGTATTGAATGCAATTGTCAAACTGGCAGGTGATCTTATAACACCCCCTACTACATTCGACACTCCTCTGGAGATTACTACCAATCCCAAGTTGTATCCATTCTTCAAAGTAAGCCAACATTCACATTTAATATCATGATTACTAGGACTCATCCCATATCATTGAAATTTGAGTTAGTTGTTCTCTCTCATTTTCTAGGATTGTATTGGTGCCATAGATGGGACACATATTCATACATGTGTGCCAACAAACCAACAAATCCCGTATCGTGGTAGGAAGCAAGTTACTACATAGAATGTATTATGTGTATGTCGTTTTGATATGCGCTTTACATTTGTGTATGCGGGATAGGAAGGCTCCGCCAATGATTCATGTGTTTTTGGAAGCACTAACTAGACCTAGTGTTGGTTTCCCTCTCCCACTGTAAGGTAAAATTTCTTACGGTTTTTTGAATTTCCATCAAATGTGATGAATATTTAGCTATGTGTTTTTGTTACAATAGGAAAATACTACCTTGCCAATTCGGGGTTCCCTAGCCAAATTGGTTTTCTTGTGCCATTTCAAGGAGAGATATACCATTTGTCTGACTTTCAAAGATAAAGAAGTCCAAGGGGTGCGAGAGAGGAGTTTACCTACAAGCATTCAAGCTTGTATAACTATATAGAGCGATGTTTTGGTGTGCTGAAAGCAAGATTTCCAATCTTAAAACTCATGCCATCATTTTCTTTGAGAACATAGTGCAAGATAGTGGTAGCTGCATGTGTGATTCACGATTTTGTCCAAGATGAAATTAAGAGAGATAAGATTGATGATGATCTTTTTAATGAATATGGAAACAATAATCTTGAGGTGGAAGAAGATCCAAATGATGGACATCAAGCAGTCAATAATGAAGTGAATGCAGATAATGTGTCGGAAATGACAAAACTTCGACGAGAAATTGCAAATCAAATAGCTGATTCAATAGGATAGCCTAAGATATACTGTTTATTTTGCATGGTTTGGTAAATGGGTAGTGTAACTAAGACTAGTAGAATGGCACTTTGGTTATGAATGGTTTGCATAGATGATACTTTGTTAAGTACATTTGATAACTTCTACATGTAATGTGCTTGTGTTTTGTTTTTCTTGTTTTTTTATGAAGTATGGAAGTTAAGAATCAATGCCTAATTTTTGCTTGTGGACATTGCCGGATGCATCTGTTTAAGGCAAAAACGAAAAGAAATTATGGACGATGGTTCTATTGATGCCCTACTGAATTAGTACATCTCTTATCGATTATATGTTTTTGTTATGAAATATTTTGGGTATTTAATAATAGATTTTTTTTTTTAAATAAGCAGGCACAAGAAAATGATTTCATTTGGGTAGGTCAATTCATACCTTATGATGATGGCAGACATGTTGAAGTGCGAAAAGAACCAATTGCACAAAATAGGGATCGATTTGTAGCCATTACTGCTTGTGGGTGTTGTTGCATCATGACATGTTGGGCATTTGTTTTATTGCTTGTATATTTTGTTTTGATCCTCAAGTGATCAAGGATTAGGTGGTGACAACATGAAGACATCACTATGACCAATTCATACCTCGTGATGGTGGCAGACATGTTGAAGTGCGAAAAGAACCAATTGCACGAAATAGGGATCAATTTGTAGCCAATACTACTTGCGGGTGTTGTTGCATCATGGCATGTTGGGCTTTTGTTTTATTGATTGTATGTTTTGTTTTGATCCTTAAGTGATCAAGGATTAGGTGGTGACAACATGAAGACATCGCTATGATAATGACATGTGTTTTTTATGGTTAATTTTAGGCCTAATGTGGGTAGATTTGCAAAACTGATGTTAAGAAATAGTTTCATTATCCAAATGATATTTATGTTCCTATAGAACAAAAATTCATTCTCAAAGAACAATTTGCCAAACGTATTTGTTACTCCTGAAGAGCAAGAAATAAAATTCTTGTCCTGGAACAAGAATTTCTAAAAGAACATGAACATGAATATGTAGAACATTGACAAATAGGGCCTTAAAGTACAACCAATGTTACTAATGTGCAGCAGGATGCACGTGGCCAACAATGTGTCGTGGTTAGCAGATCTGAACTCCATAAAATTGCATAGACCCTTTTGTACATTGGGCAATAGTAAAAACTAAAAACAGTGTAGGCTGTTTTTGTAATGTCATTCACATGACACATTATCATAAGGTGGCTAAAGAAATATTTAGTTATTTATGATCAATATTCTCTTGGAGGTGGGATCTCCTGCCAAGACAATTACACATTTCATTATAAAACCGGGGCTCATCATAAAAGTGGTCCCCATCATGTATGAGATATGCAATGTTAGATGATGTTGGTAGGGTATTGGAACATATTTTGTCGGTAGGTGATTCAGACTCAGTCTCTTATTGGTCAAAAGGACTAATTAAGCCCTATGTTAGATAATGTGTCACAACGGGATTCTCTACACACATTATCAAAAGCATAGGAGTCTCACCATATATTAGTAGCATATTGCCATGAATTTAAGATAAAGGTACATGTGATATTCCTGAATTGTGACTATATGCTATGTGAGCAGAATTTTGTTTGCAGAAAATCCAGGTTCAAATGTGCCATATGCAAACTCGTTTTTACAAAATTAGGATCTCCTGCCCACAAACTCTTCCCACATCACTACCCAAGTAGACTTTAGCTACAAATATCTCCCCTGTCGTCCTTCATGGGGAAATGTTCCTAATACATTGTAGCAGTGTCTTGTAGGAAGGGAAGTAGGAAGAGTTTGTAATTAGGACATTTGGAATAGAAATAATGTGTGGGTATCCCTATTATACTAGCTCAAATCTTCAAACCACAAATTGTGTTGACGTCTACACCCACACCACACTATAGGTGTGCATTAAGAATATCTCCCTTGTCATTCATTGGAAGATGTTACCAATATTAGGCATAGTAGTAATGTCTAGTGGGTATGAGATTCAGGATGTAAACATCCAAAGTTTTTTCTATTGCAATTTGGATTTGTTGATTACAAAACATTGGCCATATCATGTGCATAAAACACTACTGCCACATGTTAGGAACATTATCAAATCTGGATTCCTATGTTGCGTGTGGCAGCATTCTAGTTTGCAACCATTTGAGTTTTGAATGATACATTACTTTTATTTAGGGATGCAATTTGAACATGCTTGGATTGACCTTTTGTCAAAATTTGAATGAACTTAACTTGAAAGTCCAAACCTAAAGTAGTGTATTTACACTAACTTGGGCCAATCCGAGTTGCATCCCTACATTTATTATGGGATTAAGATCAGCACATTTTGAAGACGTTAGCTCGTCACTTAGACCAACATTTTGAGAATGCTAAAGGAGGAACATGAGTCACTAAGATGGTATTTGATTAATTTCATTACCGTTTATTTGAAAAGTGGAACAATTCAACACCACATAGGTGTTTCCCCTAATGAAATTTGAAATGTTATTTGGTTAAAGTATTTATCAAATAACATTTCTTTTTGGAGTTGTGTGAAAGTTACTAGTTAGAGAACACCTTTTTGACGTTTATTTCGAGATCAGATCGATGCTCCATAGGGAGCACCACACAAACGCTCCACAACACCTCCTACCCATGTATTGGGAACATCTCCCCATGATTAATACATGAGATGTTCCCAATGCATGATGAGATGTGCATGTGAGGCGCCATTGTTTAGGTGTTTTTTTTCTTCCTACTATTCAACATTTCAACTTGTGTGGTGCCTAATGATGCCTAACTGTTAAAAAACATTTTTTAACTTTTCATTTTTCAAGGGAGTACAAGATGTATATAAGGACAATGAAAATTTCGAGTGATAAAGAAGATTTGGGAAAAAATCTTGAATAGGATCTAACAATTTTCCCACCAAAGAAGATAAAGTCCATTCTGTTTTGTTGGGTAGAAGTAGAATTCCTCTAAAAAAATTCCTTTTTTTTTTCAATGTGTCCATCTTTCGTGCAAAATGATTTTTCCTTTTTTTTTTAAAGTGTCATACTGCAAGTAAAAAAGTGGAAATGGTTTCCCTTGTGTGCAACCCAAACAATAAGCAAACCATATCCTAAGAACTACTTACCCATAAAAGCATTTTCAAGAAAACCATTTCTTTTAACTTCAAATGATTCCACAAATCGCATGAAAAAATAGGAGGCACTTCCAAAAGGGGAAAAAGGATCTAGAACTAGCTTATAAGTCAAACAAAAAACAAGTTTTTCAGAATTCCTATATTTGATTTTTTGAATGTAGGTCACACTTCTAAGACATTTTCCTTCTATGTTAGACTTTCTCCATGACTTGGTTTATTTAAGTATGATTGCTTAAATTTGTAGAAACGACAATTTATGAACACCCCCTTTAACTATGCTTTCTTTGATCCACAGTCTATTGGCATCAACATTCTAACTTGATTATGAGGAGTTTGAATTAGGATTGCAATTCGAGTTGGTCCGAATTAACATTTTACACTATCTTGGGCCTTTGGGTCGAATCCATTCAAATTTTGATCAAATTCAACCCGAGTCCGCCCAAATTGCACCCATATCTTGAATTTGGTTAGGATGACAAGTTCAACAATTTTCTGGTTAAACCAGGCCCCTTTTTTATTTGATGACTGGTTCGGTTTTAAAATCATTGCTTTTATATATAAATATTGTGTTAGCAAATAGTTATACTAATTGAGTTTTTTTAATTAATTAAATGTTGATAAGATTATTTTTAGATGAATTTTTCATATATTTGCATTGAATAAGCTTACATGGGAAGATGAATGAGTTAAGCTGAGAATGTTCTTTTGCTTGAAGAAGATTGTTATCGAATTAGATTTTTGTTTATAATTTCTTTTTGAATCTATGACTATCTATTGAAATTTCTTTTATGCACTTTATCAAACAATCTCAATCTATTTTCTCTCACTATATCACCTATTGGAACTATTGGAAGGTTCTTTTGTATGACTTTATTTCAAATCCTATTCTTATGCATAGGTGACCATCTAAACATCTGTTAGAAAAAGTGATTTATTACAAGTTTAGGGGCAAAATGAAAGCACAACTAGGAATAAGCGTGTATGTGCTTTGCATGTGAAAATTCTAGATGATGATAATAATAGTAATAGTGTATCCAAAAATTTCTATAAATATATATTTTTATTTTTTTTTGTTTTTATATGTTTTTTGCTTTTTATTACTAATCGGATTCATATTGCAAAATCCAAATCTGACTACATAAACACATCATCTAAATATGTGATAATCAGATCGAGTTGTGAAGTTTCAAGTATCATTGACAGGTCTATCTGTTTGGTTAGATTCTTCTTTTTATAATATTTTATCTTTTTGGTGTTTTTTCTGTTCATTTATAAAAAAATATAAGATTTAAATAGAGGGAATTGAATGAGGTGAAAATTAATAGTTTAATTTACAATTTAAATCTCACAATTAAATAGAGACTAAATTCAAAAATGAGTATTTTAGTCAAAAGAAAGTTCCACAATCTTATTTATATTTTTAATAGTAGTGTAAATATAAAATTATAGATGTGTTCAATTTTTTATATTTCTGGGTAAAAATAATCCCGACATGTCATACTTATTTTTTTGTTTAATATGATAATTAACTAATATTATACATGTGCTTGAATGTTTTTTGCAACATTTATGTATTTTTTCATTTATATATGTTATATTTTATTAATTTTTATTATTTATTTATGACATTAAATGCTAATACATTTGACCTAAAAGTTGAACTATTGGTCTTTGCCAAATAGTAAAATAATTTCATTTTTGGTTAGTTCTAAAGTATGTATTTCATTTTCATTATCAACAAAAAAAAATCATTTTCATTACACTTATTTTTTTTAAGTTGATTAATAAAAGTATCATAAATGTGTCTAAAATTTTGTAATTTTCTATATTTATTTCTATTTTAATTTTTTTTTACCTAACTATGACTTCATAGGCTTATCAATTTGATTCGAATGGTTGAATTACTTAGCCATCACTTGGATAGAGAATGTTTTTTGTTTTTTAGCCAGTTTTAAAATATATGGATTTATATTATTAAAATATTAATATAGGTCTAATTAGTACCATTTATTAGTGAAAAATAACTTAAATATATGTTTTAATAAGAGAAAATGAGAGTTAATGCCTTTAAATATAAGACTTAATGAAAGGGATTAAATGAGGTGGAAAGTAATAATTGAAGTTAAATTTTCAACCCTTACAATTAGAGATGTAATACATAGACAAATATGGGCATTTTAATAGCCATCAAAAGTTGTCATTAAATTTGTAATAAAATGACTTTAATGCCCTTTCTCAAACAAAGAAATAAAGGAAAATTTTAGTAAAAAAAAACTTCCACTTTGCATTCGCACTTTTATATATAGTATAGATCTTTTTTCTTTTGTTCATTTATAAAAAATATGTAAGATTTTAGATAGGGACTAAATTCAAAAATGAATATTTTAGTTAATGTCTTAAAAATCGGACCAGACCGGGCGGTTGAACTGTTTTAGCCTGAGAACTGGTCAAGTCCCTAGTTCTATTTTGGCCCTAAACTGCTATTTTACAAAAAAAAACCCACTAAAATGGTAAGAGAATTGCTGATCCAGACAGTTTAACTGTTAAAATGTTCGACTCAGTTAATGATTCTCGGGTTGCTTTCAAAATAATTCTAAATTTTTTATTTATTTTTAAAATAGAAAATAAAAATGATAAAAGAAACTTTCATATCTCAAAATCTTGTTCGATTATTCCCAGTGGCCAAAATTAGTTAGAGTTTTTAGTTATTCCATTTTGATTTTGGGTTTTCTCATTTATGTGATTCTTTTTAAGTTGTAACAATAAAGTAATTGCAACTTTAATGAAGAAGTTAAAAAATTAATGCAAGAGATGAGAGATCAAACACCGATTTTATATTAAAATATGAGATACATCAATAAATCAAAAGATTTATGATTTGAGAGAGATTTAGAGAGATGTAAGAAGATGACAAGTGGTGTTGTAGCAATGGTTGAACCACTGACTTGGAAATCGAAAGCCAAAGTGGTTCCGTTTTTGGGTCGTTTTTAAAACATTGATTTTAGTCAAAAGAAAATTTCACAATCTTATTTATATTTTAATATATAGTAGTGTAAATATAGAATTATATATTTGTTCAAATTTTCTATATTTATTTTATATTTTTATACTTTTTATTTAATATGATAATTAATTAATATTATATTGTGCTTGATTTTTTTGCAACATTTATGTATTTTTTTCATTTTTATATTTTATTAATTTTTATTATTTATTTATGACATTAAATGTAAATACATTTGACAAAAAAGTTAAACTATTGATATTTGCCAAATAGTAAATTAATTTAATTTTTGGTTAGTTTTAAAGTATGCATTTTATTTTCATTATCAATAAAAATAATTCTTTTTATTACATCTATTTTTTAATTTGATTTATAAAAGTATCATAAATGTGTCTAATTTTTCTATATTTTTAATAATTTTTTATATTTATTTCTATTTTAAAAAATTATTACCTAATTATGACTTCATAGGTTAATCAATTTGATTCGAATGGTTGAATTGCTTAGCCATCACTTGGATAAAGAATGTTTTTTGTTTTTTAGCCAGTTTTAAAATATGAGTTTATATTGTTAAAAATATTGACATAGATCTAATTAGTACCATTTATTGGTGAAAAATAATTTAAATATAGGATTTAATAAGAGAAAATGTGAGTTAATACCTTTAAGTATAAGACTTAATGAGAGGTAATTAAATAAGGTGGAAATTAATAATTGAAATTATATTTTCAATCCTTATAATTAAAAATGGATTAAATACACAAATATGACCATTATAGTAGCCGTTAAAGTTGACATTAAAACTATAATATAATGACTTTTATACTATTTCTCAAACAAAGGAAATTTCTTTCACATTTTAAGAAAGGAAAAGAACAAAGAAGTGGTCCGGAGCAATAAAAAATGATCTAAGAAATTACAATTTGACAAAGAATATATAACCACACCAATCCAAATAGTTGAAATTAAGGCTGAGTAGAATAAAATTGCAAGATTTTTGTGGCGGTGTCCGACATATTTGACATGCAGGTGTGGTTCATCATTCTTTTCCTCTTGTGTTTACAGACCAGAATGGAGGAATGGACAAAAAAAGTGGCCCAAATGGCAGCTTCCTTGATTTGCCCTGGATGCAACAGAGCTGAGAGAGGCTTTACTCTTTCCAATAGAAGGTCATCGTGCCATATTTGTATCTGTATTGTATTGTATGGGTCAGATCTGATCCACCCGACACACAACTGGAGCTCTTTTGTCGGGCTCAAGTACTCCTTTTCGTTATTCCTCAATGGAACTTCTCATTGACGCTGCAATTTAGGTACGTTTGGTTGTGAAAGCAAACTCCACCCAACCCCCCCTCACCTCACCGCGTGGGGACTACTGAATACTGAATAGACTGGCTAGAGAGGATTTATGATTTTCAAGTGTTCACGTTAACAGACAACGACGACGCATTGTTGGTATTTGTTTGTTCTTAAAGGATTTATGAAAAAAACTTGCCACGTGTACTACTAAATGACTTCAACCCGAGAGATAGCCAAGTTAGGATTAATTGCACTCTTATTGACTGTTGCCTGTGACTATGGTCTCGGTAGAACTGTCAATGAATTGGGTCTCTATAGAATCGGAATCAATTGGACAAGAAATATTAAAGAATCAGAATCGATCCAAATCTTGATATGTAATTTTAGACTCAAAACCTAATTAATTGGTTCTCGAAACAATCAGGTCTGATTCAATAGGCACAATATCGGGACTCAGTAGAAATCAATTCCAAATCGAAAACAGTAAATTAATAGATCAAGAATCAAAATCGATATATCAGTACCAAATCCTGGAACCAGAATCGACCCGACCCATTAACAATCCTACGTCTCAGCAAATATTTCATTGGAGATTGGCCACTTCAATCTCTCACTCACTTCATTTGCATGGCTGATGTGGAACGTTATTATTAATTAAACGGCCCCTAATACACCCATCAGATGCAGCTAATCCGAGCTTGAGATTGCCTAGCTAATAGCTAAGCCAAGATGTAGCATCAATCATGTGAAATTCGTAATTTGAGCACATACATGATTCAATGAAACGTTGGCCATCTTATTGTGGCATAATTAAGTGAAATTTAATTCGTCATTAATGGAAACAAATCGATCCATTAGTTCTATGTACAAATGAAAATTTGAAATTGTCTCATCCCACCACTCATCAATCCCATCAACATTTTTTTGATCTGCATTTGTTTTGTCTCTTTTATAATATGCCAGATAGATGTTTTGTGCGTGAAAAAGAAAAAGCAAAAGTCAACACAGTTTTTCTTGAATAAAATTGATGTTGCTTGTGTTTATTGCAGGTACGGCTACTGTTGTTCTCTTTGTCTCTAATACCTATATTCGTTTTGGAAGGAGTACAAATGCAAATATGTACGCTTACAAAATCTTATATTTTGTATTATTTTATATTATTTACATTTTATATATTTGCATTCGTATTCCTTCTAAACTGAACCCCTTCCAAACTCAGCCTTAGTGTCTGGCATGGGCCGGCTGACGATATTTATTGTGACAATTATTAGCAATAGTTATCTGAGTGGATATAAGTTGAGTTTTTTGTGAGTTATTCGAGCTTGGTCCGATCCAAATCGAATTTAAAGCAAAATTCGATCAAAATTAAGCTTAACTTTTAAAGCTCGTTACATGATCACGATTCAAGACATAATATTTTTAATTTCTAATTTAGTTGAACACTTAGAAATTCAAAGTCCAAACCACCGTCTCAAAACAAACTTGAACTGAACTTGAAGTTTATGTTTTTCTGTCAGACCGAACTCAAATAATATAGATTGTGTTTGGTATAATTGCTGTTTGTTCATCAAAGGTTTGGGAATGATAGGTATAAATTGGTGTTGAAATATGAGTTGTCATGTTATATAATCAGAAAGGTTTTGGTTGATCAATACAAATTGATGTTGTTATTTGAAATATTAAGTCTAAACAGCAGTGATCAGTCCCCACATGCATTTTTCATCAGTTGAAGTGATTTTTTTTTTGCATAAATGACAATTCATCTTTTTTATCAATTTCTATTGATGAACTCCAAACCGTTTCATGAAAGAACTGCAATAATACCAAACATAGCCATAATATTCGGTTAAGCTCCCCCTGTATATAGCAAGCCACGGAGAGCAACCACACAAAACGATGGTCCATAGCCCAGCCATAGGTGTAGGTCGAGTCTATACTCTACAATCTATATACTAGTTTGGCTTAGCATAAATAACAAAATATATGTTAGCTTACACTAACGGTCTAATACAAAAGAGGTATTAGGGTTAGACTTCCGTTATGTGAGTGATGGTGAGAAATATCCAACTCTTAGGCATTAATCTGCAATAATGTTTAGATTAAGGTATTGGTTGTTCTCAAGGATATTTACACCAAACCCTAGGATTAGGATCCCAATGTCAAGTCAAGGCCACATGCATGCATTTCTCCTTCTTAGCCAGTAAGAACTTAGAACAAGAGTCTTGGGGGAAATTTTGTGTAGTCATTATTGGAAACAAGAAATAATAGCCAGTGTGGCTTTATGGCACGCAAGCTATAAGTAAAAGCTGTAACAAGGTCAAGTGGCAAGCCATATTGATTTTTTCATGGTCTCCCATGTGCTCACACACTATAGCATGTGTGGGCCACCTCCATGCTCCACCACTATTCCATTTGATGGTCCTCATCCCACACGGTGTACAAACTACAAAGACGACGGACAATTGAGATGTTTCCTATTTGTGGCTGTGATGTTATGTGGATGAGATCATTTCAGATTTTGGTCAGTTTAAGGAGTGGGCAGGCTTAAAATCAGCTCTAGAAACAATTTTGAGAAAAACAAAAAAAACTATTAAGTGCCAAAGCACCTGATATGTCTGTTTGTGCATGTTGGGTGTATCAATACTTCAAACCTTGGTAGCAACGGACAATTGAGAGAGAAAAAGGTGTTATGTGTTTTGGTTAGATATAAAAAATAATAGAAACAAAAAGTTGAGAAAAAAGTTCTTAATAATGAGTTTTACAAAGTGTATTAAGAACTTTCTCTCAACTTAAGTTTATACCTTCGAATCAAGCATAGTTTAAAGGTCTTCTCTAATAGAAGAGACAGAAATAGGGTATGTAATAGTGAGTTGATCCAATATCATGTATTATATCCATATTTAAGGTATGTAATAGTGAAGATAGAGAAGGGTGCATGTGAGGTCCACTGACCTTACCAAGTGCCTGCAGTTACGTGGATGCAGGTTCAAAACACCTGTTTAGAGGTTTTTTGAAAAACCATTTATTTATTTATTAAATAATATAAATGAATTTAAAAAACAAAAAAAAAAGCATAGGGTAATAACTGAATCTTGACGTGTATCAATACTTTAAATCTTGACGTGTATAAGAACTGAATTTAGCAATAAATATGACACTAAATAAAACATAATGGCGAAAGAGAATTATGTAATCGACCCCATATAGTTAGGATAAGGCTTAGATGATAAATTGATGATGATATTATTCAATTGATAGAAATTAAAAAATTGATAGATATGACCATAAATATAACAATTTATCCATCATATTTACATATTTGCCTATATGCTTATTAGGGTTTTAATCAGACTTATGGACAATCTATGTTCTGTTGCTTTTTTTTTTAAACTCTAAATAAATATCTATTTTATCTAATGTTTCTTGCTGACAGTTGACTGGTTTGAAGTGAAGAGTGAGGAGAAACGGTGGCAGCTAAAGTAAAACAAAAGAGGGAGAATCTCTTGGAAGTTTGGGCTTCATGCTGGCTGGTAAGTTGGTAATACATTTGTTCTTCCTCTTCTTCTACCCAAATCGAAGGCAACCTATTAAGCTCTTGGAAATCAGAGCCTGACAGAGCTTTGGCCATCTTCTTCATGGATTTGTTTTTAGGAAACACCCAAGTCAATCACAGAGCTCTAGTCATTTTCATCATGGAACTGAAGATAGAGCTCTGGAATCATTATTAGATATGGGTCCTAATCAGACTTGAATTTAACTGAACCCACTCTGTCACATGCCCTAGATCCAAGGCAACAAAACCAACCGAGGGCTGGCTCGTTGCTGTGGTAGTTTGTTTGTTCCAGTGTTGATTAGACCTGTTTATGGGCCGGGTGGCCCGACGGGTCGGCCCGGCCCGGTCCGACCCCCGGACGGGTTTGAACAGGATTTTTGGCCCGCGGGCTTAACCTCGGGCCAAAAAGCTCGGCCCGCATAAAATTCGAGCCGGGTTCGGGCTTTGCCAAAATAGCCCGACCCGAGTCCGGCCCGGCCCGACCTATAGTTAAACTTAAGTAAACCTAGCCCAACCTATAGTTAAACCTAAGTAAAAACCCTATGTGACGTCTATTTGAATAGATTTTTTGATTTGAGGTCATTAATTCACTTGTAGATCCATTGTTCATTTAAATAGGGGAAAAAAACATTTAAATTAAAATAGAAAAATGTCAGAAAATTTTGAATTTCTTTTATTAGGTTGGGCTTCGGGCTTTTTATCAGGGCCGGGCTCGGGCCCAAGTTGTAGGCCCATTGGTCGGGCCGGGCTCGGGCTCGGGCTCGGGCTCGGGCCTAACAATTTTCTATTAATAAAGAGTCAAAGCCCGGCCCGAGCCCGGCCCGGCCCATGAACAGGTCTAGTGTTGACGTGAAATCGAATCCCTCAACCGGCAATTTGGGAAAAAGGGGTCAAGGGGAAATTAATGGTGCATGACACCGAATATCAAAAAAAGGCAACAAACTAACAAATGCCTAATGAATTGGCTGATGAACCTAGGGTCTCGTGTCA
The DNA here is from genome assembly GCF_055504915.1 of Nelumbo nucifera. Taxonomy (NCBI): domain Eukaryota; kingdom Viridiplantae; phylum Streptophyta; class Magnoliopsida; order Proteales; family Nelumbonaceae; genus Nelumbo; species Nelumbo nucifera. The sequence goes on along the minus strand of NC_142654.1, from coordinate 5,457,873 downwards.
AAGTACAGATACGGTTAAACCTACGATTTGGTTCAGTATTTAATTGAAGAGTTGTCATTTTCCCCTCATGGAGCCATTAGATTTGCAAGATTCCATTTCCCATTCACCGGAAGACCCCATATAGCTGGGACCAAATATTGGGTAATGGTCTTTTCTGGTCCAAAGCATCAGGTTTTAGGTGATCAATAAATTGGTGGAGAAAATGAATCCCACCACCCCTCTCCCCCATTATTGCAAGATGCTAAGTTTCAATGGAACGACCCCACTTGTGGTTGGCTGCACATGGAATTTAGGAACCTAGGGTGGTCCATAAGCACATCATCCTTGCCCTTCTCCCCCTCCTTTGAGGCACCGAGCTTTGATCTTGAATTCTCGATTCAAGCTCACGGATTAATTTATTATTACATCAACTAAATAGAAATGGAGTTGATCCAAGACCTAGCTGTCCATCTTGATGTAAGCCCCTCTAATGTAAACCATACCATCGTCGTCATCGTCTGCGCCTGCCGGCGACGGTGGTGGTGGTGAAGATAGAAACAACAGAATTATCTATTGGCTGGCTGCCCGGCCAAAGCCAAAGACTAGCTGCTCAATATATGATTGATTATCAACAGTAGGTGATTTGGGCGACTGAGAATTGTTAGTAAGAAAGCTCAGAAGAGGCCCAAGAACAATGTTGAAAGCAGATGCTTGAAAATTGAAGATCTGATCATTATCAATAGATGGCGTTGGAGACCTTTTCAAGTGAAACACCCTTCAATGGTGGGTCCAACCTCGAGTCCTGACACTGCACCAACCCCATTTAATGAGTAGCCCCTGATCCAATCAGTCAGGCACAGGCTCCCTGCTTGAAATTAAGAGGAATAGTTCTATTCAAAGAAATATTAACACAAAACTCTGTTCATGGTCTACTCTCTTGAGAAAATGGTTTGGGTCAATGACCTGAGCCGGAAACCACCACCATTAAGAAATTAGCAAGAACTAGTGGCAATTAACCCTAGTTTACTTAATTGAACAAGGTGGATTAAACAATTAACACCCATGTCAGACATTCTTCTTATATAATACAATTATAGAAGGAAAGAAACAAAGAATATGGGACGCGAGAGAGAGAGAGAGAGAGAGAGAATCCAATTCAACAATGAACACTCATTGTCGCCCCTTGTATGACACTGCTCACTACCGGTGTTACATTTTTTTTTTTGGTAAAAACTGCTGGTGGTCCATAAGAATTTGATGATGGAATTCCAATTCAACAGCTCCCCCCACTCAACAAAATTATCTTTTTATAATTTAATAAACAAAATTCATGAACGCCAATGACCAATCTGTAGAGCAATCAATGGATTTACATTCACGAAATCCACAAACCCATGATCAATCAATGAAATGAACCCTATGACCATGTCTAGTTGTATTCATCTATATACATAGTATGCCAATAATGGTAATACATGATATATGTATTCCAAAGAACAGAGAAAACATTCCCATAATAGCCCATTTTCTCCACACACAAACAAACAAGCCCCAGAAAGAAAACACAAAGAAAACAACACGAAATATGAAATGCTAGTGTCATAGAATGGAATGTCACCAATAAGGCATCAGAAAACGCTAACATACGCCGGAGTCATTCGTATTCATCTCTCCATTACCATAATTTGCTAAATAGCTATCAGATCAGATTTGTAGAGCAGCTCCACCAAACAAAAAAGAAAATAAAATAGATTGAAAACAAAGATAAAAAAGAAACAAAAGGTGTTCTTTCCCATCTTTTCTTTTTCTTTTTTTTTTTTTTCTGGTTTTTCTCCTACTGAAAGGTCGAACCTGGTGTGTAAATGGCGAGATCAGGCCACCCATTTCCGCTACCCCAACAGCTGGAATCGCCATCCTGAATGCCCAAGAAGCTCTCTTGATTGTTGTTGCCCTGCAACTCTAAGGTGGAGTTTTCAATTGAACTTGAATTTGAATTCTCTGCGAATTCTCCAAACTGCAACGTGCGAGTACCCGAGCTGCTTGGATTCAAACCGTCTAACAGGTTCCCCATTTGCCCATTTGAGGCCAACAGTGAGCTGAAACTCCCTGAGATGTCGAGCATCCGGCGATCATGATCGATGGTGGTTACCGGCGGGCTGAAAGTTCCGGTAGGCTCTGGCTTCGGAACTGCTGCGTTCTGGGTTGAAGAAGACGACGTGGAGCGTTTGGGGTTGGAGGAACGCTTCGTGTTCTTGCGACTGCCACCACCAACTGGGATGTTACGGAGGGCGCCGCCTTTAGTCCAATAGCGCCTGCAATTCTTACAGAAATGGCGAGGTTGGGAGAGATTGTAGTTGTTGTAGTAACAAAATTTGGTGTTGGTTGAATCACAACGAGGGCATTTGAGCTGCTCTTGCTCCGGAAAATGGGGCTTCACTGGTTGAAACGTCGAGGGATCTTGCATGTCTTTTCAGAAATGAACGGAGCTCTTAATTTAGATTTCTGTTTCTTTGTATCTGTCTGCAGGGCCTTACGAATATGAAATGGATCGTTTATAATTGGTTTCTGGAACTGGGTTTTGATTCTTCCATGAATTTGAATGATAAAACCTCTTGTTCTCGTATAGAGAAAGATGAACTGGGTCTTGAGAAGGAAACAGAGACAGAGGCAATTAATAGAAAGAAGAGAGTAGAAATGAAAGAAACTTAGGAAAGAAGAAATAGAAAGCTTGGAAGATAGGTGGTGGAATTTTGGAGAAAAGGAGAGACACAGTGAAAACTAGAAATAAAAATCAGAATTTTCTGGTGATGAATTTCAATGGAGGCAACAACAACTGTAAAACTTCAGATTTGTCAAATCCAGCAGAAAATTTGAGGTCTCAAAATTTGATTTCCGTGCAATCAAATCCAAAGAATCGAGAGCTCAACTCCTTACCTGGATATGAAACCAGCTAAAGATTAGAGTCGGAAGAAGCGTGAGAAACAGGGAGACTGAGAGAGTTATTGGGGGCAAAAATCGTGGGGGGGGGGGGGACGATCTAATCTACGTAAACACGTGTGAATGAGAGTGAAAGGTCAGAGTCGCCACTCGCCAGTGATCGGACTGCTGCCCTTCACACGGAGGATAGAAGGAACAAGGAAGGAAGAACGAATCCCAGTTCCTAACCCAACCCTTCCTATATCTACCCTCTTGTCTTCTGTTCTGTTTTGTTCTCTCTCTCTCTGGATTCGTGAATTTTCTGGCTAAAGCCTTAAGCCTTCTTGTGCTCTTAATCCAGAATTAGTGATCCTGATTGAAGGGTGCTGTGCAACAGGGAACCTTCATGGGGCACCCACGTGGCCTCATCATAATAAACATCAGATGCCCCCTTAACCGTCCGTCCATATATGGTCCCACCTAACCATCTGATTGGCTGTAAGATATGTTTAAGGTGGGCTCCAGTCGATTCTAGGGCCTAGGCCCCAAGGAATAATGGCTTGCTGCACACCATTCCTTTTATTTTCTACCCATTTAACTTCTTCTATCTCTCCATAATTAGGACTAGTGATGATTCAATGAACACCCTCATTGTCTCATTGAAACATTGAATCACCCACCAAACCCTACTAACTAGAAACTAGGGTTTCCTTCTTCACAAATCTATTCATGAAGATTGGTAGCATAGCATAATCAGTCATTAAGTGTTTAGAATTCTCTAGGGTCCATTACGAGTAGAACTGTGGAGGATTCGAACTCGTATCATATAGGCTATGGTCCCATATCATGATATTAAACATTAAAAAAATATTTATAATTATTTTCGTGATAAGACTCCACAATGGGTAAAAAACCATATAATATTTGAAGATGTTTATCGGTAGTAATGGACCCCACTCGGCCCATAGAGTGTATCTTTATTGGTCTATCTCGACATGGGTTGGTGGGCCACTTGGTTGAATGCCCAAAAATCCCAAAGTCCAGCAGACGCTGGGTAGGGGTACTGACTCATTGAGTTGAGAACGGGCAGAATTGTGGAGTGACAAGATTGTCAGAGACAGGTGTCAAGACCTGAACGAGCCAAGCAAGCTCAGTAGGAATAGTGTCAATCACGAGATTGCGTGCAACTTAAGCAACCTCCGCCAGTGAGAATAGATTAGATTCTAGGATGAATAATCTGGGCCGTAGGCTAGTAAACGGTCAGCATTGGCCGTTCAACTGTCGGATTATGGGTGGGCATTAGTAGTGGAAATATTGAGCTGCCGTCACCCACGTTAAGCCCCATTACTTCACCAGTGAACGTACTCACACCTGAGTCTTATTTGGGCACATCCCATTTTTTATCAGAGCAGAGAGCACCGAACACTAATCCCCCAACTAATGAATACGATATGATTATGAATGAAGATGCCTGGATATGGACAATAAAATGAAGATGCTCGGGCTGCTATAAAGTGCTAATGCATCGTGAATAACAGAATTTCAGGCTATTTGTTAAGTTTTGTCCCAAAGTAGTCTATTTACTCCTTACGACCTTACCCCCCTCTCTAAAACTCACCATAATTTTTTAATATTTCTTTTAAATTTATCATAAATTTTTAAAATGTTTAAAATTCATCATATTACTAACTTGATGTTAAATAGATTAACGTGAGTTAATATATTACCATTTTATTCTTTATAGAAAAATATAAAATATATATATATATATATCTATATATCTATATATTTTTATATTTTAACTGCAAAAACATGAAAAAATGTTCAAAAAATATTTTCAAATATAAAATACATTAAAACACAAAAATTACAAAAAAAAACTATAGAAATTGAAAAACAAATTCAGAAAATAAAAATTGTAGAAAAAACAAATAAAATTAAAGAAAAACACAAAAGTTGCAAATAAATAACAAAAAATACAGAAAAATTTATAGATTGTAGAAAATAAAAAAATGTAAAAAAACAGAAATTATAAAAAACATTGGAAATTATAACAAAAACTAAAAATGCAAAAAAAAAAAAAGAAAATAGAAAACCAAAAACTGAAAAAAGACAAAAAGAACTCGAAAAATACAAAGATTGGATAAAAACAGAAATCACAAATATACATAAAATGATAAAAATTCAAAAATTACTATATTATAGAAAAAGTAAAAATTGTAAAAACAAAAGAAAGTGATAAAATTTTCAAGAAGATAATAAAAATCTACACAAAAATACATAAAATGATAAAAATTAAAAAATACTAACTAAAAAAGCAAAAATTAAAAAAAAATCATATCCTTTTGAATTATATATTTTAGAAAAAATAAAAAATTACAAACTAATAAAATGATAATTTTTTTTCAAAAAATAAACAAAAATTAGACATTGAATCCGAAGATTATTGCAACAAAATTTCAAAAAAATATTTCAAACAATTAGATAAAAATTTACAAAAATATTTTTTTTGCATAAATTTGTAGAATCATCAATGGGGATTTACATTTCTGATTCAAAAGAATATATTGCAAATGTTTAAAACATAAAAAATCTTTGAAATTTCTGATCGTCACCTAAATGATCTTTTGCCCTAACTTGCCGTTCAAGGGTAATTTGGTCATAAAAATTATTATTTATGCTGGCATGGCCATTTCTGTTAAAACATTAATGGTATACTAACGGAAGATGAATTTAAAAAATAAAATTCACTGACATGGGGTTCCCTGCAAGTTTTGAAAAGTTATGATAAATTTAAGAAAAATATTAAAAACTCATGATGAATTTCAGACAATTTCCCATGTAGAGATAAAGACGATTAAGTACTAAAATCACTATCCCGTACGGTTGTCTGACTGGGTTTGTATTTGCAGGGAGAGAAACACTGAATGATGGTTCTGGTTTCTGGTTCTGTTATTAGTAAGCCAGAGTCCAGACCCCATCTGAGAAACAAAGCATGGCAGAGCGTGGTACCGGTAGTGGTTGGGTCTCAGACCCACTTCCAGTTCCAGTAATCCGGTCCAAGTCCAGGGATCGTTGGTCTTTCCATCCTTTTCACTCTTATCTGTTGAGAATGGGACCCAGTCAATAGTCATAGTAATGGCAGTAATAAATAAATAAAACCTTTATTTAATTTAAGACGAAAGTTCGTTGAAACAAGTCCCGAAAGTCCACTTCCGTCTACTGTACCACTGCGTATAGTGACTCTAGTCTTCAGTGTCGTGTCCATCCATCCATCCATCCATCAATGCAGCGCTCATTGGGTCTCAGTTGGCGTGCTCTCTCATTCTTTCCTCTTGACTGACACAATAATCCATGGTAATCCATCCTAAAGCACACGCCTGAAACTTGGTGTACGCAATTGTGCTCTGTGCTCTGCGTCCTGTACAATTAAATTCCATATGCCTCGGTAAGGCTAGCTGTGTTTCTTTATTAACTTCAGACTTACGTGGGATTATAGATGTTTTGTAACTTGCACCATTCCCTTCTTGGGCTCTTCCCCCGGGATTCCAACTGACTTAGTTTTGAAAAACAAGGGAAAAATTAAAACGAGAAGAACAAGAATAAATCTCGTATCTGAACTGATGTGGAATAGGATTGGAAAGAATAAGGTGATGACTGATGAGGTCAAGTAGATATTCTTCTCCGGCTCCATGATGTGATGATGAATGAATGGGAATAGAAGAAGGTTCCCTTCTTTTTCTCCTGTCTTTCCATGTCTCCAGAAAATTTCTTCCAACCACTAGATGAGCTTCTTTCTGCGCAGAATCTATTCTACGTTCCACTTAATTAAAGTCGATGACTTGTCAGAGATACGTTGGAGTTATTTTGACTTAACGCACATTTTGGGTCCATCTTTCATAATGGAGTTTAACATGGCAGAGAGTAGAAGTGTATAACCGCCAAGGAGAGGCCACCTCCGGGGGGCTGTCCGATGACGACTTGCGCAACTGTCTGGTGGCATCTATCCAAGTTCCAAGAGGAGGCGGCACAGATGAAAAAAGAAAATCACTACACCAGCTGGGTCAAGGATGTCTCTCGTATATGGCACCTATGAGGCCCGTCCCGTGTGGACTCCTGGCCAACACAACCCACGGAACAACCTTGGCTTTCAGCTGGATAAGTGGCCCTGCCGACGACCGCAAACAAGGGCGATCCACTTGCTTAAGTGCTTGGGACTCTGGAAAGCAGAGCAGAGCCCGCAAGTATATAAGCTTCAAAAGTACCAAAGACATCCTCCTAGTGAAACCTGAATGCTTAATAAATTGGCTCGTAGAAGTATGAGGATCCCTCTGAACTATAGCAAATGATAAATGAAATTATATACAAAATCAGTTTTAAATTTCAGCTCAAGCACAGCCTGTTATTTTACGGCATATTTCAAAAGTAATGCAAAAATCAAATAGAAATAACAGGAACCATCAAACTTTAATATCACACATTCAAGTGCTGGACTATGGTGCTATACTGCTATGTACATTTATATTAACATCAATGTCATTATCTCAGTACTCGGATCAATCATCTGATTATTATAACCTTCCTGTGCAAAAGAACCCCTGATTAACACCAAAATGTAGTGAAATGAAATGGAAACTTACTCATCGCTTGCTTGACCTGAGAGAATGAAAGTGGGCTGCAAAACTATCATAATCTGGAAGCTTTGGATGGACATGGCTTGTTTTCTTTACTGAATCTTCACTGCTCTTTGATGGTACTTTCTTTAGAAGAGGATTTGGCAACTGTTCCACTGCTGAACTCAGTTGTGATGAATCTATGCTTCTTGTCTTAGGTGCTGAGAAATTGGATTCCCTCATTGGTTTAGAAGTATATTGTTCACTAGATGGGTAATCCCTTGGCAACATAGGATCATCTCTGCTCCCTGAACTTACCGTCTGAGGTTGTAACTTGTTAACAGGTTCAGCTTCATAGGAAGCACTTGATTCCTTGGTAACTGAAAACTTGGACTCAGGTATAGACTCAAAACTTTTTTGTTCAATTGGTTTATTAGTTCTTGGCAACTTATGAACATCTCTGCTTTCTGAGCTAGTCACCTGAGCTTCTTTTTTATTGGAACCCCAAGCTTCCTTGTGCACTGAGAATTTGGACTGTGGCATAGATTTAGAAGGTTCTTGTCCACCTAATATATTTGCCCTTGGAGTCCTAGGATCATCTCCTAAGCTCATAGCCTTGGGTTCAGACATTGCAGGAAGCTCATCTGCAGTGGAATCCCATGAGGACAGTTTCTTTCCAATCCCAAACTCGGAAGCAGCTGGCCCCTTAGATCCAACCGTAAACTTCGCACCCCTACCTATTTCAGATTCATTAGGAGAATCCTTTGTCCTGCGCGAAAGTGTGCTACCTGTGTAGTTCCGAATGGTTTGGTGGGGAGTTTCCTTTGTATCATCACTATCTGAATCAAAATACGCTCTTGAGGTTCTTACACTTGACTTTTTGTGAACTTTGTTATGCATTTTCTGACTGTTTGTCTCTTCATCACAAGGTTCAGACTGTTTAGGATAATCTTTTCTTCGGTGAGAAAGTCTCCTGCCCATATAACTTTCCTTGTGGGGTACTTCCTCAGTATCACTACTATCTGAAGCAGTATATGTTTCTGAGGCTCTTGAGCTTGATGCCATATTAACTTTTATGTGCATTTTTTGATTGTGTAATTCCTCATCACATGATTCAGAACTGTGTGTATTCGTAATTGCAGAGGAAACAATTGGTTGTTTAATGGTTGGAGTATCTTCTGCTTGCTGTTGAGATAGCAATGCAGAATTACCTGAGGAAACCTTGGTGTAAGGTGGACGTCTGTAACCCTTATTTCGGAGGCCACCAGTTAACAACCCAAAATTCAACTCTTGCCCACTTTCAGAGCTAGATAAATTTGAAATGTCTGGGCTTTTTGTAATATCAGGCGCCTGTTCTGAACCAAAACTTTCATGAGCTTTGGCCTCCTTGGCCAGTGACAACTTAAAAGATGGCAATGGCAATTCATGGTCCAAATTATCCAAATCTCTTGGGGAGCTAGTGTGTCTGGGTGGTGGCTGCTTGGTGGGAGAGTTAATTTGGCCATAATTCTCCGTGGACCTGCCTACATGCAGATTTCTTTCTTCTCTTCTCCCAATGTGGTCTTCCTTGGAGTCTGAATCATCAAAAGAGGACTCTATGATAGGTCTTCTATTCACTCCCATGTCTTCCTTTACAATAGTTGATCCTCTTGATATATGAGTCCTAGTGCTTGGTGCTGATTTTCTACTACTGATGAAGATATTCTGACCATGAAGCCAAGTGCTAGATTCTGTTTTTTCATAAAGTTCAAAATTATCCTTCTCCCCTTCACTCTCAGAATCCAGAGTGTCTGAATTATCATATGTAACAGGTAACAAGTCATCAGATTGAGAAGGAGCTTCAGATTTTATCAGTCTATCAGAATGTTCAGAAGGGGAGTGTGGTTCCACAATGAAAGGTGATTCTGCAGTGGACTCCAAAGACTCACTCTTGTTTTTCCTAGGTCTCTGAGCATTTGTAGTTGCCGAAAGAAGAGAATAGGGTTTCCTACCTGAAGAATGGGAACAAAAATCAGATACATGTCTATTATAGTTGGGCTTAGCCTCAAAATGATGGTCATCATCTGAACCATAATCATCAAAAACTGCAGGAGGATAACCAGCGGAGTCTAAGGGATTAGTGCCTCTTTGCATCTCTTGGTCAGTATTAATGAATGACCATTCACCACCATCATTCTTGTACTTTCCAACATCATCATTGCCATCATCATCAGAAGCACTTCCATGGGAATAAGAGGATATAGAACTGCTAGATCTCTTCTTGAAACATTCTTCTCCATAATGGTTTGTATTCTCAGTTTTCTTACTCTGTTCCTGATGGCTCCCATTATATACCTCAGATAGGGTAGATTGCCCTTTGGTACTTACTTCACCAACTAAATTATCCTTGGGTTTTCTGCCATGCCAATTGGGGTCAGTTGCCACGGTTCCAGGTGACCTGTCTTGAGAATATCTTTCTCCTTTGCTGAAACTAGCCATGGATATATCATTGTCAGCAGAAGCAACACTGGAACCTGAGGAAGCAGACCGACTAGAACTTCTCTTTGAATGACCATGACCTTCATACACACTTTCAGTGGCTCCTGGCAAGTTATCTTGCCTGTTTATTTCTCTTGGTTGATTTGGTACACCTGGATTCATGTCATGGGAGTTTTCTGATGAATTATGCACCATTGTTGGCGACTCCCTGGCAATAGGGTCTTCTTGCAACTTTTGAACAGTTGAACTTCTAGGTCCACCATCTCTCAAGCCATAACCAGATACCCCTTGTGATTCTGAGGAATACTGTCTTGAAAGTTCTGCAGCGGCCCTGGCAGCAATACTAGCTCTTTCTGCAGATTCAGCCGCTGCCTGTGCAGCTGAAGTTGCATCTTTAAATTCCATATTCCAGTTGTGCTTGTGAAATTCTCGCCCCTCAATTCCACTTTCTGTAAGATTAGAAAGACAACAAAAAACAATAATGAAATCATGCAAGCAATAGATAGAAGAATTGATGCAACAGGCTCCCATTGTCCAAAATGAAATAACTGATCATCAGAAACAAGATACATCTGATTCGCATACCTGAAGTTGTAGTGGCAGGAACTGTTGTGTAAAGAGTACTGGTGTTTGTAGGAACATAGGCATGTGAACTCAGTGATAACCTGGTTACATTGTTATCAGGGATGTTCATAGTTGATTCTTGCTTCAGGACAGGGTTAAGAGGTACATCAGGAAGTTCCTCATGCAACTTACTGGCAGCCTCAAATGTACTTGGCCCATTCTGCTTTACATGGATTAAGAAAGAGAATACTAGTCTTCAACTCTATAACAATGAAATGTCAAGCAAACAATGATTTTGTTCTCAAGTAATATTTCTTACCAGCAAATCCTCAGGAGGTTTTGGATCTTTCTCTTCAAGCCTATTAGGATCCCAGTCAATGTTATATTCCTGGGCAATTGAGGTCAAAATCTTAATCTTCAACTGACCATCAGGTGCTCTTGCAGATAAATTCTCAACCAACTGAAACATAACAGCATAAAATCCTGATTAGTTGAGAAAGATAACAAAGTTAAATTCCTATTTGCTTCTTTTGAATGTTAAATTTGAATTTCAATTAACAGGGATTGCCAGGAACTACACAAGCTTACAGTACGGTTTACACCACATTCTGGATGCAGCTCAAGGGCTGAAGCAACAAATTCTTTTCCATATTTTTTTGTGAAACGCTTGCAGACATCACTGAGTTCTGGTACATCCGCGCATCTTTTGGATGCAAAAATTAAACTAGATATTGCTTCCTTCAAGTCAATGGGGCAGTTTCTGGAGACATGAGAGAGAAACCAATAAATTTCTAAACCATATCTGGTAGTTGTAGACTTATCTTACATGATTCTATTATTAAAGACTGAGTTAGGACTGGTAAGATTCAGCTCTATATCATAATATGCAAATACAGTTTCAAAGATGAGAAAGATTCAATGAAGGCACCAACACCCAACTAACCAATTGAAAAGGAGGTCACAAACTGCACGAATTAATACAGCAATTAACAAAGCAGATGCCCTATCCAGTAGGATTTCCTTCATTGAAATTTAACGTGAGGGAACAAAGTAAATAATCCCAACACTGGAAGTCCAGTTATCAGAAAATTTGATTTCCCGCAGTAACACAACCATTAGTAACTATATGAGGCCCACCTTTGTTATTTGACATAGCAGTTGCATTCAAATTCTTAGGAAAGCATTTTGCAAAATTTCAAGGCAAAACATATGCACAAGGCAACAAAGATAATCTAAAGGCAGGGGAATATCACACATGGTAAGAGAGCAAGTTGCTAAGAAATGGTGCATGTAACTAATGATGGAAGTAGCATATGGAGCAAATAATGTAACTCACGCACTTCCAAAGTCATGGTTCAGAAAGATACTTATCCTTCCTTCAAAATCTCTTACCTCCAGTAGGCCTGCAACTTGGGCTGGGTTAGCCTGAAACCAAGCTGAAAAAGTTGGGTTGAAGTTCCAGTTAGGGTTAGGTTGAAAAATATGAATCTGGCTTAACTTCATATTTGTATGCATAAATCTATGCTTCCAGAAGAACTTTGATCAATCAAACCCTCCCGTGAATTTTGATATATACCACCTGATTGGTTACCACTTTTATGACACCTGTTGATTGGTAAAGAGTTTTTCCAGAGTCATAGTTGAATCCAATATTGTATAAACATTTATTTATCTATACAAGTACTTATTTATATATGTATGTATGCATGTGGCATGTATCCACATGTGCAACTACATACAACTGTGTATGCATCAAGGATTTAAATATCAGATTAGGGTGATACAGGATACATTACGAATGGAAACGTATCCTGCAAATCACGCGTATTGGACCGATACGGGTGCGTATTGGCCCATATTGCATTGTATTGACTGATACACACTGATACCAACCGATACACAGCATCTTCGATTAAAAATCAAAACACTGCTAATTGTGTGATTTGAACTCGAAACTCCATGCATGAGGCGCCGAAAGCCTTAAACTTGTCATCAAACCACTAAGCCATGCCATGCATTATGATATTTAACGAAATAACATGATTTTTATTAATGTCTATCCAAACAAATAATCAATATTTATGTTTAAGAAATAACTCCAATTAAAAATTAAAATAAATAATATTTAGAATTAGTATTTCATAAACAAATGGAATAAATAATCTATCAATTCTATATTTACATGAAAAGATGATTTTAATCTCAAGAAACTTATGAAAATAAAATATTAATAGTAGAATAATTACCTTATTACTTATAATTTATAAATTTGCACACAATATATATCTTACAAATTTTATATATTTTTATAATTATTAAATAATATTTTAATTTACATTAAATGACAACATACTTATTATTTACAAAAAATAAAAATTTGTTTACAAAATATTCAAGAATATAATATTAAATTGAATTTATCAAATCCACTAATTTACATTTATATGAATAATTGATTTTTAATTTCAAAAAAATTATACAAATAAAAATTTTAATAATGAAATAATTATTTTAATAATTAAAAATTATGAATTTGCATATGGCATATATCTTAGAAACTTTAAAACCAATTTGATATATTTTAAGTTAAAATGATATATTTTTATAAATTATTAAATGATAATTTAATTTATATTTGAGAATTTAATATTTGGTTAACTTTTTTATTGTTAATGTTAAAAAGTAAAAATAATAAAATAGAAAATAATTGATATAATAATTAGGATAAATATAATAGGACCATCTTGGACTCTTAACTAATGCATTGTATGATATCTATACATTCTGCTATTAATTATAATATATTTTTATATACACCATTAAATATGCATTTCTTATATATTTTATACATTATTTATGGCTATTTGACCATAAATTTTGTGTTATTAATGTATTTATGAAATTTGCATGTGTTTCCCTAGTGTATCCAAGTGTTTTCATATTTTTCATCCGTATCCATGTGATTCCAAAGTGTATCCGTATCCGCATCAGTATCCAAGTTGTCCGATATGATACTCGATACCGATACTTTAACCCTTGGTATGCATGCATCCATACAACCATGTATGTGCATGGTATGTATCTATGGATGCCAAACAATTTTACATTTAAAGGCAAAATTTTTCAAAAGCATGATAATACTTAACAGCCTCTCTGTATGTGCAGGGGTAAGGCTGCGTACATTTGTCCCTCCCTAGACCCCACATTGGTGGGAGCCTCGTGACCTGGGCTGCCCATGATCACAATGTTCTTTTACATATAATAATGCTAAAACCGAATTTACCTCAACCCATGATTCTAGGAAATAAGAACATTTGTCCAAAGGAGTAGAGATGTCAGGCCAACCCGAACCCAACATGAGTCCAACCCTGGCTTGAATGGTTGCATCCCTAACCCCCAGCCTACCTGTGGTCAAGTGAAAAGCAAGGAGTCATCCATATCAAGTTAAGTGATAGTGGCCCTTGATCTTGATTCTTGAAGCTTGATTGTAGAGGAGCAATAATTTTAACTTTCGCAGCTGCAGTATGTGTAATTCTGGCCCCTTGGGTATTGGAGGCATTTTGAGACATAGTAGAGGAGCAATCCTAGCCTTGTTTTCTGGCCCCATAGGCAATGGGAATTTGACAAGAGCTAAAGTAATAACTGTGCTTCAAGGTTTATGGCAAAGCCCCTTGATCTTGATTCTTGAGAACTTGATAGTGGAAGGTAATTGTGGGATGGTTAAAAAAGGGACAAGTATTACTTGGCAATACTATACTATTTTGACGAAGATAAGAGAGCTGGGAAGGAATCTGCACTCAGAGTTCAATTGGGTACAAGGTCTGCAAATGCAATTGCTGATGGCTTAGCTAAATAAGGGATAATCAGGCAACAACTATATTGGAGGAGAATACCCAAAAAAAAAAAAAACAACTATATTGGAGGATAGTAGGGGATCAAAATGTAAGCTAGCTCTGTAAGAAATTGTTTATGGGATGCTTGGCATATTACATGCAACAAATTCTTTATTCTTTCTACTAATCAATAAAATTTAAGTTACTAATAAACAAAGAAATAAACTTAAATATATTGTTATATACAGATATTGATGATAACATCTATAAAGATAATAAATACATAAAATGGGAACAAAAAGGCAGAAGAATATAGTGATAATTTCTAATAATATGAGACAAAAAAGATGAACAAAGAACAACACTTGATGCACAAAATGAGCCCACTAGTATGGAGATGCCACTTCTCTAGAAAATTTAACAAGCAGAAAATGCAAGTGTCCAAGCTGGGGTGCTCAACAGATAAGGTCATGCAATACATACTTCTGTGACTCAATTATTGGCAACCGTGCAGCAACAAGTTCACAATAAATCTCAATAAGATCATATGCTGCCATGGTCTTCTCTTCCCTCACTACATGTTCAACCTGAAAAGAAAAGCATCATCATCATCAAGCCTTATCCCAACTCAAGCTGAATCAAAGAAAAAAAAAGGTCATGACTTATGCGATGGGGATATTTGCAGATCCAGTCTCACTACATGTTTGTGACAATGCCAGTTCATATACCAAAATATTAACAAAGACTCATATTATGAATATTAGATACGAATATTCCAAATGGAGTCCATGAATACCACCTAATAATGAACTAGAGGTTACATTGAGAATGCAGTGAAAAACATTGTTTTATTTTTGCTAAGCCACTTTATTACTAAATGCAAAACCCAATGGATTATATGCTTGCTATCATGTCACAACATACACCTCCAAAAATTCTAAATCACATACAAGACTACCATTTGCAGATTTTCATATATAAAATAAATAGGAAAAGCATTAGGAGTTAAGAAAATAATCCTCATCACAGAGAGAAACCATGTGGCATAATTTAACATTAACATGGAGGTTCAAAGAAAGTATATTCATTTCAGATACCCTAGGTAAAAATAGCTGAACCATAATTTAAGTGCAAAAAGAGAAGAAGAAAAACAGATACGATTTGAAAGAGAAGATTACAGAAAGAAGATCAGTAGACAACATAGTCCTACTTGAATGTACTATTAGAAATCCTAGGTTTCCCCGCATAGATTTTATGTCCTACAATGTAGATCATATGTACCTGTCCTATGCCAATTGTTTTAAATTTCCAGAAAACCTTGATTAGCTACAGGCCTACAGTCAATGTTTCCTTATCTGTGGCACTCAAGACAAAATTGTTGTGCCAAAATCTCAGCCAAAGTGTTGTTTATAGATAACAAACAAATTTTAGTAGAGAAGAAATACAGAAGTACAAAAGCCCCAACCATAAGGAGGGGGTCAAACAACAAGAATCGAACTCAAAAACAGCCAAGAAGTCTCAACAGAGCTCCAACACACTAATATGCCCCTGAACTTGCTTCTTAGTGTTCTTATCAAAATCCAATGAGCAGATCTAATGACAATCAAATCAAGAATGATATACTGCTGCAAATTAATGGAAAAAATTCTAGAATTTCTGACCTATCAAATTTTCCATAATTAACATCACGAGTACAACCTTACATAATATTGGAAAAAGAACTATATAAAAAAATATGAGTATAAGAAAGGAGACGTCATTGAGTACAAAAGACTCTGGTAGCAAACTCAAAAGAGGGGTAGATTTATTAATGGTCTAACAGTTAACATTATATAAGATGTACACACATGAGGGATAGCTTCCTAGACTTCCATATGCATTATCTCACAAGAAATGGTTTTCATTTGAACCATCTCCTGACAAAAAGGGTGGGGATTCTGGGGAACAAGTCAAATAGCTTCAACCAGAAAAACTGAACATTAGAGCATTAAGGACACTAATATGAGGGCCTTAAAGAAGCATGAACGCAAAGAAGGCCCTTTGGAGCCAACCATCCAAACCATCACCCACCATCTAAATGGCTATTTTGTTAAACATCAATAAACCTCTCTTGAGAAAACTCTGAAGGAGGCATAGGGAAAAGACTAAAAATCCTTTTACAGGAAAAGACATTTCCAGTTTTACTTCTTATGGATCATTAAATCTTAGTTTCTCTCAACAAAAGAAAAAAAAAATTAGTTTCCAAAATGGTTGCCGAGGGGTATTTCCTGCATTAGAAGAGTATAGACTTGAAACTTAATTTATTGAAGGAGAGGAGAGGGGAATATGGCCTGAATATTTGACTTTCCTAAGCATAAAACCAAAATTATCTTATGATACTCTCATGTAATATCTTAATCTTTGCTCATATATTTCCATGCCAAATCTTTACGGAACTTGACCTATAAGTGTGGCCCTCTCAATTAATTAAGCAACCCTATGCGTGTCCTTTATATTTTCATATACCTGCAATGGTATTTTGCTAGCATTTTCTTCATTAATCTTGTTATATTGCTTAATTAGCCAACACAAACCAATTTCTGTCAAGTGTTTTAAACCTATACTATACTGAGATATCACTCAACATTTCCCTACCAAATCTTGACATAACTGGACTCATAAGATTGCCCCCTCTCAATTAACTAACAGTTTCTCCTTTATGCTTGTGTACACCTGCAATAATACTTTCCAAAATTTCGCTAGCATTTTCTTCATCCTTATTTCTAACCTATAAAGCCTTCTGCATCTTTGCCCTTCTCAGAGCTTGTTTAACTTCAGATACTACATTCTACAGAAGCATGTGATCTTTGATATATTACCAGATGACTCCCAACTCCTGTAATGCTTAAACTCCCAACATGGTCATCATTTAACAATTTCTAGAAATAACTCCATAAATCTGTCATGCCTTACCAAGATCATATACTTGTTGCTCTAAGGTCTTAATTCTATTTCAGATTCCCAGACTTCAGCTCCCTGATTCTTGCAAGCTTAGAGACATCTAGGGCCCAAATTCTGAACTTGCACCTTGATGCACAAAGATGTGTTAAAAGTTCAATGCTCCAGAAACCAATAATATGTGGTTGGATTCAATGAAAAACAATTTTGGAATTTAATCAATTTAATAAAAAATCAAAGTTGTACATAGAACCAATCAACTAGAAAGTTTCAAAATGTCAATATTGGTATGAATTGAAGAAAGTAAATAGCCTTAATATGCAAGTCTCCTCCAAGGTCACCTTCTTGATGTGGACAGACACTCGGGATCAGATTTGCACCATTGATCACCTATTAAACAAGGGAATGGTCCTTGAAAATGTCTGTAGCTCATCTGGAATGGAACAGGAACTGATTATCCACCTTTTCATTCATTGCCAATTCACACACACGTGTTATGGTCCCACTTTCTTTGCTGCTCTTTTGGAGACAGTGGGTCACTCTCCTTAATCTCTCTGGCTTTCTGTCAGCCTGGACAGTTAGGGGGTTCTCAGCCAAAGAAAAGATTTTGTGGAATGCCTTGCCTTTTGCTCTTTGCTGGACTGTTTAGAAGGAAAGGAATAGTAATTTGAAATCAAATCATCCACTTCTGAAGCAGTGACCAACAAAGTTGAATGGATTTTGAGATGATGGCTGGGGTACTTAAGCCATTTTTCTGTGACCTTTGAGAATTTCAAGAGATCAGTGGAACACCACTATTTTTTGGTGGTTACTGGACTTTTTTTGTACCTTTTTCAGTTTTAATGTACATAACTGCATATCTTGTGGGGGCACACAATCTCACACTCAGTGTAAATTATGATTTTGAGGGCTCCTCGCCCATTTTACAGTAATACAATAATTTTTGTACTTATCAAAAAAAAAAGAAAAAGAAAAAAGACTGATCTTCAATTCCACAGTCCACTATGGTGCTGCATAAGTTTCTTTTTTTTTTTCAATCAATTTTCTGCATAAGGAAGTTCAACCGCCCATGGAGCATACACATATATGATATATCCATCTGGCTTTATTGGGACAGAGTTATCTGTGAATTCCATGATGATGGGATAATAAATCAGACAACATAGGAAATTACAGTCTCAGTAGGCAGTTTATCACATTCTGTCAAGAGTAGCTATTAGACATGTTTTTATAAATTCACATCCTTCAAAAGATACATTAGTATCTTTGACATGTTTACTCTTTATTGGCAGCTAAAATTTCTCCAAAGATGCCATTACAATATTGGGAATGTTGAAGCAATGTAAATACATCTCATCATGGCCAGAAATTAGTAGATCATCTCCAAGCCATGAAATGCACAATTTCAAGCAGAAAAAATCATTGATTAAAGTTGGGAATTTTTAAGGTACTAACCTACTAACTTAAGATCAGATATAAGAGAATAAGAAAACCAAAAGTCAACTAGGAAACTAAAAAAGAAGAAAAAAAAAAGAAACATAAGTGATACCAAAGAAGAATAGCTTCTCGCTAAAATCCAAAAGGATAATGGTTAGTTTGACTTGACACGAAGCATATCAGAAAAGCTGAATGTAAATTAACGCGTACTCGTATTTTGGCAGTCTGGTCCTGCCCGGACTCAAGAAGCTGAGCCAATTCTCTCTTTAACTGTTTAACTTGTGCATCTCTCTTATTCTTTAGAAGCTTTAAACGAGAGGCCGCAAGCTTCAACGATGTCTTGCTGCACATACAACAGATTGAAATAATCCAACCACAAGTCCAAAAACCCAAGTAAACTCAACCTTCACAACAAAACCCTAGAATTGTACGAAAGCCATAATAAAACCATAGAACCTAAATCGTTTATAGATTCAAAGATGTGCAAAAGCTATATATAACATGCAGAGAAAGGGGGAAAATATTAACTAAGTTCTCAAGAACCGATAGAAATTAAATTACCATTTCGAGGCCTTGAAGCTCCTACGAAGCATTTGTTTTGGAACGAAATGGATAAGAAATTATGCTTCTACCGAAGATGGATTTACAAAGAGAAATCGAGACTGAAGTTTGAGTTCTGATTTTAATGGTACAAGCAAGTAAATTAGATTTTCCAGCTGGTAGAAGAATTGCAGTAAGGGATCTGCGACTGAAGAATAAGAAGAGAAATCGATCGAAGTTTCGCAGAATTTTAATCTTACAAAAGAGTATATTACAAGAAAGTAAAGGATTTGCCGCGATTGACTTTGTAGCTTCTATTTTCAATCCTTTCAGCCTCTCGACACAACTGCGTTAAAACTTCAAAGAACTTAAAAATAAATCGTGGTCGGTCTCACGAGTCATCACAGAAAGTGAACCGCTGTCAGAGTGTCCTTGTCGTTATTGTGTGGTTTGCCACGGTCGAACCGTGGACCACCAGGCCGTATACACGGTTTGCTTTCAGGATGAAGAATGGGACGACGGGCGGCCGGTCCCAACTATCTTTTACGCGCTGCATCCTGCAGTGCTAGACTAAGGTCTAAGGTCTATGGTCTAACTTCTAAGGACACACGTCCCTCTGATTGATACATGGTCACATGGATTAAGGCCCAAAGGTCGTGGGATGTGCCTATGACTGAAGTCGGTGTGAGGTGCGCTCGGTGAGAGCAGATCCGTCGTGCAAAGAGAAAGGGTGAAGAATGGACCGATGGCGTAGGGTGCACGTAAAGGGCACTGACCTTGTCAAAGGTTTTAGTGCTTTACGCGGGTTTGATCCGCGCCTTTATTTTTGGAGGAACACAAGTCATACAATTAATCAATTATCCCTTTTTAGAATTAACTAAAAAAAGAGACCCGTGCGGTGCACGGACTGGTGTTAAAAATGACTAATGATGAAAATTGGAATATGTTCCTCACACAGGGCGCCTCACATTAAACTCACATGCACATTTCACCATGTATTGAGAATATCTTCAATGAATAATAACATAAATATGGGAGATATTCCTAATGCATGATGGAATGTACTTGTGAGGCGCAGATTCAGTCTCGTTTAACTATAAAATTTTATAAGGGTTGAGAAGCAATATGATGAATTTGACAGGGACAATTGCATTTTAAAATATAGTACTCATGGCCCATATAATACACAGGAAAACCTAATACCTAATATGATGACAAAAACGATAGCAAGTAAATGTAAATCTCACATTATTTGTGATGCATGTGCATTTTCAATGGAGTCAAAAAAAAAAAACCTTAAGCAAATATAATTAAATATAGGGAAAATATTTCTTAATTAAGTAGGGGTATAACTTGGGTAGGTCCAACCTAAGCCCATGCTAACTTAATTCATAATTTTACATGAATTAGGCTTGAATTTTTTATCACCAGACCAGGCTTGGGTCCAAAAGCTTAACCCTTGGGTAACCTGAACTGGCCTGATTTATCATAACCCAAGTTTGACCCAATTATATATATATATATATATATATATATATGTATACATACATACATACATACATACATACATACATACATACATATATGCATAATTTTTTTAGTAAATCATATGTACATATATGCATATGCATGCATACATATATAAACACATACATGTACATCAATTTTTAGTATGAGTTGATTCCCAACCCGAGTCCAATCCAAATACATTAAGTTTTAGCATGGGCCGAGCTTGAGTTGGATAGTTCAAGCTTGACCTTGGGCTTTGTCTTAAGCCCAATTCTTAGGATTGGGTTTTGGGTTGAGCTAAAACCAGGCCCAATCTGCCCAACTTGCACCCCTATAATTTGAGTGAAGAAGGAAGTGAATTCGGCTTCAGTCAAGGCAATGCTTCTTCCAGCAGATTTTACAGCCTTGCATTGGGAATATCTCCATACTTAGCCCTGACTGAAGCTAATCTCGGAGGGAATTCCCTTATGACAAATTATGTATTTCTGTCGCATGAAAATATCTTATGTTATGACGATCCAGACTGTCCATCAAGATTGAAAACCCAATCAGATTGGTGTTGGCTACATATTCAATTCCAATTCTGTAGTTTGTATCATCATATATCGATCCCGATTTATGTTGGTAGCTTTGAGATCATAATTGTCGTGATCACTGATCACACTATTTTCTTTATAATTGGTTTTCATCTACATGAGAGGAAACCCATGCGATTAGATTCAGTTTCTTAATAAAAACGAAACTAAATCAGCTGTTGATGAGTGGAGATAAGTTGTGATGTGGACCAAGAAAGCATTAATTCTCTGTACAAATGATTTACATATTTTAAGCATTTTCTGTAAACAGAAAAAGATAAAGGTTTGAACTTTGAATAGAACTTGATGAAGGAATGCCAAGGTTGAACCGAGATTTTGTTACGACTGATTAATAACCAGGGAAGCTCTTTGTTGACAAATGCAATGTTTAAATTTGAAACTTCAGATATTGGTGGGTCCCAAACGAAAGAAAAATGGTAGAGGAAATTCAACCGCAACCTGTGGGAAGCAATTTGATCAATATCTTATCAAGCTATCAACATGGAAAACAAGCAAACCAACAATGGTTTTCAAATTTAATTAGACAAAATGTCGCTGTTACCTATTTCGTCCATTTCCTAGGTATAATGAGAAAGAATATTGCATAAAACCTACTTTGGAGGTTCCTTGTCCTTTCCATAGAATTTTATGAGAAACCATTGACATAAAGCCGGATTGTTCAGAGATTGAGTCATAGCCCAATTTAGGGCTGCGAGGGAAGAAAATTTGGAACAGGCCAAGGCCATCTGGTCCTGGCCTGGTCAAGTATTCTCGGCGTGGCGGTCCCATTATTTGTCCAAATTAGCCTATCCAAATTCAGCCTGACAAAGGTTGTATGGATTAAGGGGTGGCTTAAT
This sequence comes from Nelumbo nucifera, assembly GCF_055504915.1. Taxonomy (NCBI): domain Eukaryota; kingdom Viridiplantae; phylum Streptophyta; class Magnoliopsida; order Proteales; family Nelumbonaceae; genus Nelumbo; species Nelumbo nucifera. The sequence goes on along the minus strand of NC_142654.1, from coordinate 5,435,635 downwards.
GGAAAAACCTCAGCCTTCACCCTGACAGGATCTTCTGCAAGCAAAAAGCATGATTGAGATAGCACGTCATCAGCTACACGGCATGAATATCTCCTCATGAATTTTACATACAAGTGTGTGATAGATGTTTTCAATATATGGTTGGATGTTGTATGGTGAATTTATAAACAATCTTCTTGTGGCGATTTGAGAGATAATCCGGGGATATTTGGTACCATAGACAAAACCATGGATGGTTCATTTCAATCCATGCCAGTCCCTTATTAATATTCTTTGACATCCTAGGTGGACTAACTTACATTATCTTAATTCTTTGTCTACAGGTAAGGTAAACATCGTGGATCAGTCCACATCATGCTATATTTAAATATTTTCATGAAGTTTTATAATAAATGACTGAGGCCATGTTTGGAAGTTTTTAAAAATAAGTGTTTATTTGGGCCGGGACTACATCATTAAGCACTTATTGGTGTTTGGGAAATAAGTCTGGAATAAGTGCTTATTTTAAAAATAAGGACTTATTTTTTAAGTCAAAATTTCCAGCTGTTTTTAAGTGTTTATACAAAAAAGCACTTTATCATTTTTTTCTTCCAAAATTGTCCTTAGTTGAATTTTATAAAAGTACTTCTGTAAACACTTTTATAAAAAAATGCTTTTACATAAGCACTTTTATAAAAATATTTTTATAAAAGTATTTTCATGAAAGTGCTTTCGTAGAACTTTGCTGATAAGGCATCCACACCATGGTGGAAAACACTTAAGCTGAGTTTGGAAGAAGTACAAATGTAAATATGTAGAGTGCAAAACCTTATATTTTGTATGTATTTACGTTGTACATATTTGCATTTGTACTCTTTCCAAACTGAGCCTTAGTGTAAAATGGTTTCAACTTTCAACTACACAACAATGGGGCCACCACATGTACTTTTTCGGTAGACCGGTGTAGTTAAAGGGATAATATAGAAAGGGTACCTAACGTCATTTTCTGAAGTGGTGCCTAAGAAGTAACTAGAAAAGCCCTCAGGGTGAAGGGAATGATATAACACTTGGGCCCCGTTCGCTTTTCGATAAGTTACTTACCCGGGTAAATGCAATTACCTGGGTAAGTTTTTCCTAGGAAACACTTATCCGGATAAGTGCATTTACCCATGTTCTTTTATTTCTCAGGTAAATAATGTAATGACCATTTTAGTCATAAAAATCCATTATTAATAGGGGCATTTTTGTCCCATTGAAGTGTTAGCAACTTTCCTCCTAGGTGGGAAAATTATTTACCCACCTAGGATATGGGTATCGTTTATCTACCCAAGAAAATAAACTTTCCCTGGTCCCCACATTAATCTGAAAAATGATCATGGGATTCTTGGTCAATGGGAACCAAAATCCCATTGACCAACTTTCCCCCTCTCAAAATCCAAAAAAAGAACACCCCCTTAGGGTGAAGGAAATTATTTTCTAGAAAGAAGAGCAAATTGTGAAATAAACGTTTCTACATGATGTTTCTTGCATGTCTAACACAAGGAAAATGCCATTCTCCATGGAAGTCAATGTATAGAGTTATGTTTTCCATCCAACCAAGCACAATGGCTATTGATCTACTTTAACACAAGATCAATAATTCAAGGAAACGGTACAAGTTGACATGAACCACTTGGTGGGTTTTTCTTAATAGAAGCATAGAATATGAAATTAAACATTTCCTGTTTCACTTTGAACTGATTAACTATTACATAATAGAATCCTTGAAACAAAGTAAATACCATGTATTTCCAAGACTTGGTCTTTCACCTTCAATCTAAGTACTTGCATGTCAAAACTACAATAATAACTCCAATGGTTATTAATAATGATGGGGATTAACTGTTCAAAGTTTGCTTCAGAGTTCTTGGAATCCTAAAGCAGCAGCCAAGCGAAGTTGAAATATCATGAGCTCATGAAGGAAATGGGCCATCCTCTAAGAACCTCTCTCAAAATTTGTTGCCCAACCAATCATTATTCTAGAATCCCCTTCACTTGCAACAAACTATAGAGTAGAAGTTTAGCAGATCTGAGGCCCTCAAGGAGGGCTTGCACTTAAAGATGGACTACCATGTAAATAATTTTCAAAGTATTATTAAATAATTAAATAACTTATTCCAATAAATAAAAAATTATAATTAGGGGAAATTATTTTTCTGAAAATTAATTTATTCCAATTTAAGAATTTCCAAGAAATTAAAATTTAATAACTTAAATATATTCTGAAATGATTTTCAATATGTTCCCGAATCCATTATTTAAATAATGGATTTAGTAATTATTAAATAAGTGAGGTAAAATATTATGTAAATAATTATCTTTTAAACAATAAAGGTGAACTATTATGTAAAAAGTTTCTGAAATAATTATTAAATAATTAAGTAATTTACCCCCAGGAAATTAAATTTTTATAACTTGGGTAAATTATTTTTCTGAAAAGTAATTAATTTTAATTTAATAATTTATTCCAAGATATTAAAATTTAATAATTTGAATATTTTCTGAAATGATTTTCAATAATTATTAATTGAGGTAAACTATTATGTAAGTAATTATTTATTAAATGATTATTTAATACTTATTTTTTAAACAATAAAGATGGAATATTATGTAAATAATTTCTGAAATATTTATTAAATAATTAAACAATTTATTGCATAAATTAAAATTTTATAAATTGGGGAAATTAATTTTATGAAAATTAATATACTATAATTTAATAATTTCTTCCAAGAAATTGAAAATTAATAATTTAAATATATTTTGAAATAATTTCCAGTATATTCCTGAATCCATTATTTAATTAATGGTTTTAATAATTATCAAAGAATTTTTAATAATTATTTAATAAATGAGGTAAAGTATTATGAAAATAATTATTTATTTAATAATTATTTGTTATCTGATTATTTAGTAATTATTTTTTAATAATAAAGATGGACTATTATGTAAATAATTTCCAAAGCAATTATAAAATAATTTAATAATTTATTCCAATAAATTAAAGTTTAATAATTTAAATATATACTGAAATGATTTTCAATATATTCGAATCCATTATTTAAACAATGAATTTAATAATTATTAAATAATTATAGTTATTTAATAAGTAATTATTAAATAGTTGAGGTAAAATATTATGTGTATAATTATTTAATAATAATTTATTAAATAATGAGGTAGTATACATCTCAATAATTATTAAATAATTATTAATGTAAGAAATATTAGTGTAATAATTATTGTAACACTAATAATAATAAATATTCCAATAATTTTATTGGAATCTAATAATAATAATTTCTATTGTGTAATAATTATAATATCATAATTATTAAAAATATTTACAATATAATTATTATTTTTCATTATTGTAATTTAAGAATTATTATGTAATAATTGTTATTATTAAATAATGAAAAATAGTGTAATTTAATAATTATATTATTATAATTAATACCGAGTTGACCTTCTCGTCACTCACCGAGAGGTAGAGAGAGCTTTAGCTTGTATCTGGGTTCTAGCCTAGTTAGTAAGGGCGAAGAACTAAGGTATCTCTTAAGCTCGTCAAATGCGAGCTGACGCTCTATGATCCACTCGAAGTCTTGGGCTTTTTTTTATTGCTTTGAAAAATTGAAGGCATCGCCCAGAACCAAGCTGAAATTATTTTGTCACCTCACTTCTTGCCACTTCACTCCTTCGAGCTGCAGTAAGGAAGAGTTGCCTTTCTAAGGAAGTGGTGCTATACTGCTATCATAATTTTTACTCCCAGATTCAAGCTGCAATAAGGAAACATGTAGGTTTTGCAATTTGAACCTAACTTATGATCACCACATTTGTCACCCACTGAAGCATCCGAAACATTCAATGTCTTGGAAAGCAAAATTTGAATTTCTTCTGGAGTATCACTTTGTTCATGATAAGAAAACACAAATCTCTCAGAGGAAATAAAGGGTGATGCAAATCTGTTGCCAACTTTTCCATCTACTCAGCCTGGTACAATTGTTTTCCCAAATCACCATGGCTCCAAGAGACGTGCATTTGTGAGTATCAACCCATTTAAAACAGCCGAAGCCCAAACTCCGTCATCTATAGTACAAACAGTTTGGTTCATGGGAATAGAGGTATGGAATCAGAATCAGAATGGGCAATTCCGATTCCAACTATTTGGCTGGGAGGAAACTGAACCCATTCCCATTCTGTAGGGCCGAGTGGTGAAAGTTGTTAGGATCAATGTTGATTTGGGATCTTTAAGGGGGATTGCTGGCTTTGAATTTTAATGGATTTTGGCAGTGGGTTTTCTTTTTGTTTGCAAGATATGGAGAAGAAAAAGTATGTATTAAAAGGGATTGAAGGAATCTAAGGTGTGGGTGTTGGGCTATGAACTTTTGAGGGTGATATCTTATCACCTTCTTGTAATTTCTTATTCTTTAATAATATTTTTCTTTTTTATTTATTACCAAAAAAACCTTTCATTAGACACTGTTGAACAGAAAATGGAATGAAAATGAGAAATATGTTATTTACCAAAGGGTATAATCCTTGATAGAGTGGAAGGTCAAAACAAGATTCATCTAGTTAACACCACAGTTGGAAAAAGAGGGTTGGTTGAGTTGAGTTGAACCCATATGATATTTGTAGATTTGTCGCAATTCCCCATATAATGTCTAAATCACATCATATTGGCCAGATCAGATGGGTAACACATAAAAACTCTTCTACTGAAAGGTGACCGGGCACATTTAGGGTCTTAAGCATCAACGATGATGCCACAAGATATCGGCCATGACTTCCCCAAATCAGTTCTGCAACACTAATATTTCTAGCTTCTAATAGAACCTTCAAATTATTGATAAAAAATTATCTTCTGTTTCAAAAAACAATATGCATCGTTTCAATGGCCTCGTCCATATGAAATCATTCAGTTATATTATTTCCAGTTTCAGCATCACGAAGCACCTGTGACAAAAAAAAAAAGAGAAACAATTCTTAATATTTCAATCATGAAAAAAATGCCAATGCATATTGAATAAAAAATGTAATGTATGAAATACTCAACACCTTTTTTTATTATTAAGAAACAGTTTTGTTAAAGATTAAATAAGGATAAACAACATGGAAGAAAGCGCTCCCAAACAGAACAGACCCGGTACCAGCCACATTATCTCTGGCTAGCTTCTCAGCTAAAAAGCTGGTAGACCTCGGTATCCATCTGAACAAGTTCACTATGATGCCTAAAGTTTCATCTTGTCTCCCTGATTTTATGCCTCAAATGGCAATGGACCATGAGAATCAACCTCAATTCACCCAACAATTTGAGAATCCCCTCAACCTCAAATCCTTCGAAGCCCAAAAGATAACATCAATCTTAATCTCTGATTAATCAGTAAGAACCAAAGTCAGATATTCCTGAGGGACCCAGATTCCATAACCAACAGTAGGAAATATTTTCACATAGCCATTTTTGTCTTTTGAAAAGGTAAGGTATTGTACCACAGAGCCAATAACTCCATCATGGAGTTTATACAACAGTAGGTGCCATAAAAATGGGAATTTAAACTAAGATCCATAATAACCTGTTAACATGTATAAAAATAGTATGTGTCTAGACCAAAAAAAAAAAAGGAAAAAACACTTGGCTTATAGTTTATTACTGCATGTTAGGCAACAACCTTGACTCTACATCTTAGCAAAAAAACATTCCATATATATTTTTGCTGATCTGGCAGTTATTTTTGTTTTGAAAAACATCCCTGTGTAAATTATTTTAACCAAAAAGAGGAAAAAATATTCTGAAAATAAACCTGTATGGTTGTTCCTCTTCCATGCTGCGTGTGTTGTGCTTTCAGGACCTAAAACCAAATTGCATGTCAAACGGTCACTTTAAGCACCACTCTTTTGCAAACTATATTGAGATACAAGGTACCAAAACAACTAATATGTCTGTTATACAATTATCTCCACCATATTCAACTACCTGGTAAATATGCCCTGAAGAAGATAGCATGCAGAATTACGCAAAACAAAGACCAAGATATCAGTAAATCTATAATTTAAGCAATAATTCAACCTTCATTAGCTGCTAACAAGGATAATGCAACTGACCTTATCTTTGGATGACATTCCCAAGTCTGACCAAGTCTGACCTGAACCAAATCAAATCACAATTATGAATTTAAGTAAGATAAAAGAAGTTAAACTTAAAATACATCCATGATGCAATTCATAAGTTGATTCATGAGGGAATGGCATCCCATGTTTCAGCTCAATAATTAACAGGTTCTCCTTATTCCTTGTTTCCTTTCTCTTTTTCTTGGGGCGAGGGAATGTTTAAGTTTAACCGAAACAGAATACCTGCCGGTTGCAAGTTGCAACAAGATTTATTCAGTTAAATGAGTTACAGACTGAAGCCCAGTAACTTAAATTCTCATAATTTTAGTGCCCCCCATCAACTTTAACACATTAATATCTGAATAGCGGTAATATGATACAAGTGGACTGTTTATAAATACAAATCCAATTGCATTGATAAGCAGGATATCAATATTTTTCTTCTTTTCTAATTTAAAGAATTGCAATATCAGAACTGAATTTCTAATACAAGGAAAACAAATAAACAAAATAAGCATTATTTTTAGATAGATTGAATGAAAAAGATGTATAGTAGACTATGAATTAACTAATGAAAGTGTGGAAAAAGCATACATTGATAGGAACCGAGAACTTTGGCTCTTCGGTGTTGGATGGCCAACCATGGAGAGGCGAAAGTGCCACGTGCCAAGGAACAATTGGATGAGTTCGCTAAGGACGCGCAATGATGGCCAACTAAGGGGGTGTTCTGTACTGTGGTTGGGAAAAGTGTGGTGTGTTTTGGAACAAACCACCTCACCATGGTGTGTTTCAGAACCATGGTTCTAGAACACACCAGGTGTTCTGTAGACTGTGGTGTGGTGTGTTCTGGAACACACCACTACAAGAGAAGTGTTCTGTACCGTGGTGTGTTTTTAAAAGGCAATGATTCTGTGTATCACATGTAAAAGATAATTTCAATACAATGAGAAGAAATAGGAAATATGAAATCATTCTTCCACTATGAATAGGGTCATTTCTGTTGAGATCTGATGTCTGCATTTAGTCATCTAGAATATTTGATGCACCTTTCTACCCTCTTGAATAAAGGAATTGGTAAAACCATGGATGATGTCATAAGCACATGGGATCTACTGTAGATCAAATTTATCTTGCATGTTTTATTTATTATTAATTTCTTCAAGCAAAGTGTCTACTACAAATATTATTATATACAAAGTATGTATGTGGGCGGATGGGTGGGTGTGCAGGTGAGCTTGGGCCAAGTATATCTTACATTAGTGTGTTTCTCTCTGTGTTGTTAAGGCAAGCTCCACTGGAGCTTAGTGTCATTTGGCTGTTTCATATGATTTTCTGATACAGATCTAATTCAAAATCGGATGTGACCAAATCTATGCTATGCAATAAGCCTGTAAATCTCCACAACAGATCGTTTTCTCTTCTGGCTTCTTGTTATATTTTTGCATGTTGTCAGGTACGATCCCTATCAACCTGCAAAATTCTTGTTTCAGGAAATAGTATTCATACCTTTGACCAGTTTGAACTTCTTTCATTTATGGCCTAGTATTTTTCTATACTGAAACATTGATTTTTGAATTATTTCTTGCTTCCTAGTATCTTTTTCTTCAATTCTAGTTCTAAGCACTTAAAATTTAGACAGTTTCATTTATTGGAGGCCCCATCAATCAGCACCATGGATTAGATCTCACAGTACAATTCAATCCTACACATCAAACTCTTAGTTTTCAAATGCTAACAAGCTGATTTTCTTGAACTCCTGAGTTTCAGGGTTTAATTCTTGAACCCTAGACTCCTATGCATCTCAAATTTTTTGAGAAAAAGTTAGGTAATTGTATTAATGAGTATAACTGTAAACATATCAGCTGCCAGTCCACAAAACGCTCCATGTACAGCCGAAAACTATACAGAAAAGCCAACAAAAAACTGGTCTCTCCGGAATAAATACAAGAGACCCCCAACTAAATCAAGTAAACAAAAAACCCAGATCAAAATACTGATGATGAGGGATATGCTTAAAAGAGTCCTTGGATGACAGCCAGGAATATATAGTAGCCATTGCCCGAACCACCAACTCATCTAAGGAACACCTTTGACCTTCAAAAATCCTACTATTTCTTTCTTTCCACAGGACCCAACACACCACATGAGGGATCATACACCACGACACCTTACCCCTGTTGTTTAGGCTTTCCAAGAGAAAAGCAAGTCAGCTAGAGATTTGGGAAAGCATCGCCTGGCATTTAACAGGGAGCAGAAATGGCTGAACAGAAAATGAGCAACCTTACAATGAACAAATAAGTGATCCACAGATTCATCTTCCTCACTGCACATCACACATCTTATGGAGGGCAGCACCAGACCCCTCCTACTCAGCTGCTCCTTAGAAAGGCATTTACCATGAACTGCTGTCCAGATTAAGAAGGAGACTTTAGTAGGAATGTGAGGGAGCCAAGTCTCTTTCCATGGAAAAGCCTGAGATGAACCAGCACTCAGCTTCAAATAAAAGGACTTCACCAAGAAAATCACATCCCTAGCCCACTTCCAAATTCTGGAATCTTGCTGATTTGGATTCAGTTAATAATCCTGAATTAGTTGGAGCAGCTCTAGCAGATCTGAGACTTCCCAGTCATTGAGATGCCTCCTAAACTTTGGACACCAGTATCCTGAATTTCCACGCCACTCAAACTGATCTGCCGCCATCACATCCCTATCTTCTGCTATAAGGAATAGTGAAGGGAAAGTCTCCATTAGAGAAGAACTATTGCACCAAGTGTCTCGCCAGAACCTAATCCTGTTGCCATCCCCTAATTTTTGCCTTACCCCTTGGACAAAATGAGGACAAACCTTCTCAATTACTTTCCAAACTGAGCAGCCAGCAGAAGTGGGTGCAGGTCCAGGATCCCATCCATAGTTTCTAGTTCCAAACTTTTCCACAATTAGCTGCCTCCAGAGAGCTCAGGGGTTAGAATTGAAGAGCCAAAGCCATCTACCTAGGAGAGCAGTATTCACCTGCATGAAGCTTCTCACTCCTAAACCCCCTTCTGAAACAGGTTTGCAAATGATTTCCCACTTAACCTGGTGAATCTTCTGCTCACCATCCTTCCCACACCAGAGGAAATTCCTTTATAATTTTTCCAGCCAGCCTTTCAGCCACCTGTGCTGGGATTGGAAACAATGATAAAAAGTGAATAGGCAGATTAGCTAGAATACTTTTCAACAGAGTAATCTTAGCTCCCTTGGACAAATACCTGGACTCCCAACCCCCCAACTTCTTCTCTAGTCTTTCAATCACCGGGTCCCAAATGGACTTGGAGTGACATTTTGCTCCAACTGGAAGGCCCAGGAACCTAAAAGGGAGCTTTCCCACTTTACAACTGAGCGACACAGCAAGTTCCTGGATGTTGTTGACCTCCCCAACTGAGAAAATTTCACTTTTCTGGAAATTCACCCGTAGTCCTGAAATCACCTCAAACCACACCAGAATCATCCGAAGATATAGAGTATCATCTGCATACTGCAATAAAGGGACCTCTGTCCTGTTCCTTCCTCTGCCACTCTAAAACCTTCCAAACAGCCTTCAGCCGCAGCTGTTTTGGTCACTCTAGCTAGTGCCTCCACCACACAAATAAACAGCAGGGGAGAAAGGATCTCCCTGTCGAAGACCCCTCGAACTTCTAAAAAAGCTAGAAGATGACCCATTCACAAGTATATAAAATTTAGCAGTAGATATGCACATTCTGACCCAATTCCTCCATTTCTGGCCAAAGTTCATTTTCCGCAACACCGAGTCGAGAAACCTCCAGTTTACATGATCATATGCCTTTTCTAAATCAATTTTGCACACCACCCCATTACTGCCACTCCTTAACTTCGAGTCTACCAGCTCATTAGCAACTAGAACACCTTCTAATAATAGTCGATCAGGCACGAATGCCCCCTGCACACCTGAAATGATCTCGGGAAGTACCTTCCTCATTCTATTAGCAAGGGTTTTCACCAGAACTTTGTAGAAACCTCCTAGGCTCCTACCAAACTTATGGGTCTATAATCAGAGAGACGAATAGGGTTCTGAACCTTTAGAATCAAAGTTATAAACGTAGCATTTAAGTTACGCTCCAAGGAGGCTCTGTCATGGAATTCTGACAAAGCCTTCATCACATCTAGCTTCAGGAAACTCCAACATTTTTTGAAGAACAGCATTGTGAAACCATCATGTCCAGGGGTCTTCTCTCCCTCTAGGCTTGTGATAACCCCCCAAACTCCCTCTTCTGAGAAAGGTTACTCTAAGTCATCTATATGAATATTGAGAAAGGTTACTCTAAGTCATCTATATGAATATTGGAAATGGCTTCAAAAAGGCTCCCATTCAAACCTGGACGGACTGGCCACACTTATATAAATTCTTGAAGAATTTCACCACCTCCTTCTTAATAGAGGCTTCATCCTCAATAAGCCTGTCCCCCACCTGCAGCTTCTTCAAAGTATTTTCCCTTCTTCGGCAATTTGCAACTGCATGGAAATACTTTGTATTCCTGTCCTCCGTCTTCAGCCAAGAGATTTTAGCCCGTTGTCTCCATTTAATCTCTTCCTGGTAAGCTACTTTATCAAAACACATTTTGGCCTCATTCCTAGCTACCTTCTCTTCTTCAGATAGGTTCACAAGCTCCTCTTTTCTATCCAGCTCTTCAATGGTGCTTAACAACTCTCCTTTCTTTAATTCTACTGCCTTAAAACTGTTTTTCTTCCAGTCTAGGATTTTCTCTTCCAACAGCTGTAGCTTCTTAGCTAGGATATGATCATATGAGATCCTGAACCTTCTACCTCAAAGGACAGCCACCGATCCTTCAACATTGCTTCAAAACCAGCCTCCTGAAACCAAAGATGTTCAAACCGAAACGGACCCGGCTTCCTCCTCAGGCCCTCCCTCCTAAGAAGAATAGGCCTATGATCAGACACAGGCCTTGGTAGGGCTTCCTGAAACAGGTTAGGAAACCTTTCTTCCCACTCTGTTGACACCAGAAATCTGTCAAACTGAACTAAAGTAGGATCACCCTGGTTATTAGTCCAGGTGAACTTGCTCCAGACAACGGCAAGTCCACTAGACCATGCCTGTGAACAAACTCACCAAAAGATCTCATCCCCGTAGTCCTTCTCACACCTCTATTTTTCTCCTGTGGAAATCTGATAATATTAAAATCTCCGCCTATATACACCAAGGAATATTATCTCTACTCCTTAATCCTGCCCAACTCCTAGAAGAGGTGTCAACTGGACAGATTTGGTCCAACCCAATCCAGTCCAATGTGAGTTCACTTATAAATGGACTGGACCCAATCCAGTCCAAATCCAATACAAACCGAATCCAATCCAATCCATTAAAATGTAAATGGATTGGACTGGATCCAATCCAAACCGAATGAAATATCAAAAAATATATAAAAGCACTTTTAGCATTGAAAAATCACTTTTGTAAAAGTACTTTGATAAAAATATTTTCATAAAAGTGCTTTTACAAAAGTACTTTATTGAAAGTACTTCAGACAAGTGCTTTTGTAAAAGCACTTTCCGAAAAGTACTTCCATAGACTTTTATAAAAGTACTTTTGTAGAAGTGTTTTTATAAAAGTACTTTTGTAGAAGTGTTTTTGTAAAAGTACTTTCGTAAAAGTACTTTTTATAAAAAAAACTTTTGTGAAAGTACTTTTTATAAAAGTACTTTCGTAAGTGCTTTCATAAAAGTACCTTTTTAAAAGTGCTTTCGTAAAATTTTTCATAAAAGTGATTTTCTAAAAGTGCTTTTATAAAAGTGCTTTCGTAAAAGTACTTCCGTAAGTTTTTTTTGTAAAAGTGATTTCATAGAAGTGCTTTCGTGTAAAGGTACTTTTATAAAAGTGCTTTCATAAAGCTTTTATTAAAGTGATTTTGTAAAATTGCTTTTATAAAACTACTACAAAAGTGCTTTCATAAAAGTACTTTTGTAAAAATGCTTTTGTAAAAGTATTTTTAGAAGTGTTTTCGTAAAAATACTTCTAATAAAATTACTTTTATAAAAGTGCTTTTATAAAAATGTTTTCATCAAAGTGCTTTCGTAAAAGTACTTTCATAAAAGTGATTTTATTTTGTTTTCAGTTTTGGTTGATTCCAAATTGGACAAGGATTTGGCCTTATGATTGGATTATTGGAAATTTGGTTTAGGTCCAATTCAAACCAATAAGAATACAGACCAATTTATTTTGGATTGGCCCAATCCAATAATTATAATGGACCGTCCAAATCCGATTTGATAAGGCTTGGATCGGATTGGATCCAAACCAAAACCGGTCAATTGACACTCCTACCTAGAAGGCCTGCCTTTCAGCGTCATCATTAGGATCATAAATCCCTGTGTTTATCCCCTTGAAATCTCCTGCCCCTACAACTTCAATGGAAACCAAGTAATTTCCAACCATAGAATCACTAACAGTGACAGTGCTAGAATTCCAGACTACCAGAACTCCCCCTACCGTTCTTGAAGCGTCCATCCTACTCAATTTAGTTTCCTGAATCAGGATGACATCTGGTTTGTGTGCCTTAATTACTGAACAGATGACGACCCTTCTCCGACCTAAGCCCATGCCTCAAACATTCCATGACAAAATTTTCATCACAACAAATACAAGCCAATCCCCCACCCTCCTTCCCCTACTTCTTGACTTACCTCCCTTTTCTCCTCCCCCTACCACCATCCTTTGTACACCCTGCCCTATCATTCAAGCCCCAAGTAAGGCGTAACAGCTCCCTTTTACCTTTCACATTCTTCTTACCTTTGGCATTTACTACACCCCTTTCCCGTAAAATCATGTGTTCAATCTCCATCAGGAAATCCTTCGTCTGTTTCTCGAGACCAGCCATCGAGACCCCAATGAACTCTCCAAACTTCAAATATTTGGATAACACCCAGCTTGATAGAAGTTCTCCTTCAACCAAGTTTTGAGTCCGCTGCCGCAAGATCCCCTCCTCTAACTCGGAGCCCTTTGAAAGTTCCCCTTCCTCTAGCAATGTTACCTCTCCATCGCCTGGTCTCAACGGAGTTTTAGATTCCAACAAGGCCAGACTATGCAAAGTCTCTCTCCCCTCTCTTTTTTCCAACCTCTCTTGCGATGACGGTTCCACAGCCTGCAATGGAGACACGTCTTCCCCATGCAGGCCCTCACTACTCTCCAAAGCATTCTGGATTTTACTAGGGCCCCCTCTAAATTTAGGAATGCCATCAGATCTAGCTTCCCCCAAGTCTTCGTCAGTCGACGAGTCTTCTACCTCCACCATCACAGCTTTCCCTTTTCCCATTGCCGCTCCTGAATGGACCCCCTGAACCTTCGCCTGACCCATTCTTCCCTCGAAAAACTTGATCGCCCCTGGGTCCCTTCGGAACTTTTCGTAAAAAAACTTTGAACTCTTCTAATTCTGACATCTAGACTCAAAGTTAGGCTCTCGACTCCCCTGAATAGCTTTCCCAACAGGCCTAGAAATTGGAGGAACTTGGGCCCCGGATTTTTGTCGGTCTTCCCCTCTCTCTTTTCCCCAAACCCACGGTCTAATCCTTTTTATGATAAGGATCCCTAGACCTCCTCTTGTGATTAGAGTTTTGGGTCTTCCAACCGACTCGTTCATCCCTACCCAATCTGCTTGTGTGACCCAACTCCAGCAAGCATTCCCCTATTAATTCTTTCAGCTCCTCTTTACTAGTCAGCCAGTAGCCTCTCTTCGACTTGTTCAAAATTTGAAACTGAGCCCCCTAACCGCATTCAGGCACAATGTTAGACGCTACGCTTCTCTTCGACTCGTTCAAAGTTTGAACCAGAGCCCCCTGGCTATAGTCAAGCACAATGTTAGATGCTACACTCCTCTCCATCGCCCGACTCCCTTTCCCGTTTGGTACAATCAACGGTTCCCTAGTCATCTTCTGCAAATTGCCCAACATTCGACCCTCTTGAGAATCACCCGTGGAATGTCCGGTTGAAAATAACCCCACCAGCACCCCTTTCTCTACCACCCCAAGGTCTCTTCTGTATAACTTTCAATCACCTCATCCCTTGTAATGCTCTTCGCCGATTTGTGTAATTCCGTAACCGGCCTCATTGAAGGTTCCAGTTATGGCCAGATGTGTGCAATATACACCACTTCTCCCACTCTAACTTCCATCATCGTCGGAATCTCTCCCCTCCACGCCACCTGCATTCTCACCCATTCACAGGTCGCCAACTCATCCATGGAGTCATTTGTGGCTAGAAAGTCCCCATAGAAATCCCCAATCACAGAAATAACTTCCAGACTCCACAAGATCAGTGGAAGGCCATATATACAGACCCAAATCTTTTGATAGAGATCGCCCTTTCCTGAAGGCCGTTTGAAGTGCATCCAACACAAGCACACCATCTGTCAAGAAGCAGCTTATTCTCCCCCAAGCACCACGGTATGACACTAAGTACCGCCTCCACTCCCTTCTCCAAGGAAGTTATGAACAAAAACATTCCATTCACAAGTTTTTTAACCTTCACCTCCCCTAAGGCACCCCAAGCTTCCTAAGGCCACCTCTCCACTACTGCAAGGTCATGTACCTTTGTCACAAGCCTACCAACAAGGCGGCCCTCTAGGAATTTCTTTCAAAGATTTGCGCCCTTCTTCGACGTCCCAATGAAGAACCCATCATTCCTGAAAAACCTGGCTTCACCTTCTACCGGCCATGCTCTGGATTCAGCCACTTCTTTGAATGAAACCCCTTTCCTGGTCTTAGGGTCTCTGTCACCTAACCATGGCGGTCTCCTCATCTCTCCCCGTCACTGGTCTTTCCTAAAATACAGGACTACACTGATCAGGAATTCCTATGCATCTCCAAATCCCCACAAGTCTAAGCCCTTGCTACTATCACTGATATATACCTATTCCTAAAGTTTCTCAAGTCCACTTAATTTCACATTTCTCATAAAATAATGTTCAAAACTCTAGTCCATTCTCTCTTTGCATGTTTAATTGTTGACCCACTTAAGTTATTCTCAATGTTACTTTTCTATTTACATAATTGATTCTCATGGTTACTAGTTACTTTCTGATTTATCTCCTGTGCAACTTGTTGGAGAACTTTAAGTGGCAAATATATACATATCAAATGGCCTCTTATTATATTAAAATGTACTTGCTAGTCCTTTATAACAGTTGAAAGAAAAATATTTAGATGCAATTTAGTTGCTATCTAGAAACTATTTGTTTTGCCACTGATGTAGCTTCAAGGTTATCTAAAACTGAAAGTACTCTGACTTTCTTTATCTGCTTTTGGTTTAGTGTTTGGGAGTTGGGGCAAGATAACGGAGCTCCAGTTGGAAGTTGCCCCTTGCTTGTATCATTTACTTACTATGGTTTCCATACATTTCATGTGGTTACTGGTTAGTATCAATTTCCTTTGCCATTTTTAGTTATTTTGCTCTTACCACTGATCATATAGCTGAGGATAAATTTGATAAACCTCTGAGGTAGACTGTATAAGATTGTCAGCCTTCAATCATCTTAGTGTTGCATGTGGCCATGACATGACACTGCATTCAAATTTCCAGTTTGGAGATATTTGGGGTAAATGTGAATATCTAATTATTCTAAGCATCTAACATTTTGTTTTTGTTGTCAGAAAATATGGTAACAATCTAATAAAGGCCATTACCCAATGTTGATCCCATCTATCTGGGATCTTTGTAGTGGCAGACTGGATATGGTGCTAGCATTCGGTAATTTTTTGCACAAAGTAGCCACTCTGCTCAAGTAGGCAATCACAGCTATGTTATTGCAGCTAACTGTTCTACATCTTGTGATTGCAATCCCGGTATGCTTCAGATCTTTATGTTATCATCAATTGGAACCCTTATGCCTCCTTTTTGTATGGTTCGTGGTAGCTATGTACAGGTTCTCAGGTTCTCATTGTAAAACTGGATTTCAATGTCAGAGTGATTGTAAATTTTTTGGAGAAGTAGGGAAGTAATAGCCATTTCAATGTCAGAGTGATTATGACCGGACTTTAGTCTTTATTATTATTAGGTATTTAGAGCTGTATTGAGAATTAGATTCTATATTTTAGTGTCCTAGTGTGTTTATCTTAGTGTTAAAGCAGTGTGGTTTGTTCCCCAGTTAAAACTGGATTCCATAAAGGGATATCTAACCCCTATATTGATGGTATAAATTTATTATAATTGAACTTTTAGAAGAATTTACCTGCAGGCAAGAGTATTTTCTTTCTTTCTTCATTATTGTCTCCATATTCTAGACTATTTCTTTTATTTTTGTCTCTTGCTTGTATATCTGATTTTTTTCTAGTCTAATGTTTACTCTCTGTTCTCAGATCTAAATCTCTTTCTCTCATAATTCAGAATTTCAGATCCTTGATTCCCCTTCTTTAGCATCAAGTACACTGTAATAGGAATTTTCTCCCTTGTGATCTCACAAAGCAAGTGCTGAAACTGGGCAAGCTGAACCCAAGTTGATCACCTTTTAATTAAGCTCATCACAATTCTAGTCCCAATAAAGTTTATAAGCACAAGACAAGATGGGCAGAGCTTCCCTAACCTTAAGCTATTATGTGGAATGGAAATATAGGTAGATCTCCATTCTCCAGATGATGGAATTTGTTTGAGTTTGCAACATTACTCTCTCCTTATGTTTGTCTCCTGCAAATTGGAACAGACTAAAGATGTTAATGAGATTTAATTTAAACTTAATGCCAATACAAAGTTCTTTCATGCTTTAGCAAATGGCAGAAAAAGGAAGAATTCGATTTCTTCTCTAGTAATGGGGGAAGGGGGGGGGGGGGGGGGGGACTGAAATAACAAATAAAGAAGAAATTGCTAAAACCTTTGCTGATAATTTCATATCAATATTTGGTAGGCCAATCATAGAGAGATGGGGTTTGGGAGGTTTGGAATGAGAGAGCTTGGAAGGGAATCAAGTGGAAGCCTTGGAGAAGAGGTTTGAGAAGTAAAGGAAGCCATCTTCTCTATGGGCAGATCTAAGGCTCCTGGGCCTGATGGATTCACGATGGCATTCTATCAAGATTGTTGGGAGATAATTAAGGAAGATCTGGCAAAAGTGTTCAAGGAATTCCATAGAAGGGGAGTAGACCTGTTCATGGGCCGGGCCGGCTTATAGGCCCGCGGGCTTAAATTCGGGCCAAAAAGCCCGGCCCGCAATAAATTCGAGCCGGGCTCGGGTTTTGTCAAAATAGCCCGGCCCGACCTAATATTAAACTTAAAATGAGTTATGTGATTATGTCCATTTGAATAAACTTTTTGATTTAATAATGTAAAATTGTGTTTTAAAATATAAAAGAAAGGGAAAAAATACCATCTTGTAGGCCCATTGTTCATTTAAATAGAAAAAAAAATACTATCTGAATTTTTAATTCTAATTTGAATAGGAAAAATTGTTTTTTTTTTTCAATTAGGTCGGGCTTCGGGCCCAAGTTATAGGCCCGTTGGTCAGGCCGAGCTCGGGCTCGGGTCTAGTATATTTTCATTAGTGACAAGTGAAAGCCCGGCCCAAGCCCGGCCCGGCCCGGCCCATGAACAGGTCTAAAGGGGAGTAATCAGCCAAGGGATGAATTCAACTTTCTTAGCTTTGATCCCAAAAAAGCAGGGTACCACACAGCCAGGAGACTTTAGACCTATAATGAGAAGGTGTGGTTTCGGGAATTTATGGTGTAAGTGGATCAAAGGATGCATGCAAACAAGTCACTATTCTATTCTAGTGAATGGAATTGCAATTGATTTCATAGAAGGGAAAAGAGGCCTTATACAGGGAAATACACTCTTCTCTCCATTTCTATTTACGTTGGTAGCTGAGGTCTTGAGCAATCTAATTTAAAAGGCTAACTCTATGCAACTGATCAAAGGTTGGTTAGTTGGGAGAGATAGAATATTGGTCAAACATCTGTAATTCACAGATGATACCCTGATTTTCTGTGCATGGGATAGTAGTGAAGATGTGGAAAACCTTAAATTAGTTGTGAATGTTTGAGAGGATTTCCAACTTGAGAATCAATTGGTCAAAGAGTCTAGTGGCAGGCATAAACCTGGAAGAGAATGAGCTGAGAAATTTGGCTGCATTGTTGGGTTGTGAGATGGGAGATTGGCCTTTGTGTTATCTTGGGCTGCCCTTTGGTGGAAACCCTCATTCAGTCAGTTTTTGGAACCTAGTAGTAGAAAGGTTTGAAAAAAGATTGGCAAGTTAGAAGAGGAATTATATTTCTTTGGGAGGGAGAATCGCATTGATCAAATCCACCTTGGCAAATCTACCAGTTTACTACATGTCGGTTTTTAGAATGCCCCAAACTGTGATAAGAATTGAGAAAATTATGAGGGAATTTTTGTAGGAGCCTGGGGAAGGGAAAAAAGTTCATTTGATCAGGTGGGAGAAGGTGAAAGGTGAAGGGGGTTTGGGAATTGGAAATGTAAAATTGAAGAATGTGGCTCTGTTGAGTAAATGGCTTTGGAGGTTTCCCAAAGAAAATGAGAAATTG
The DNA here is from genome assembly GCF_055504915.1 of Nelumbo nucifera. Lineage (NCBI taxonomy): Eukaryota > Viridiplantae > Streptophyta > Magnoliopsida > Proteales > Nelumbonaceae > Nelumbo > Nelumbo nucifera. Next base: position 5,416,972 of record NC_142654.1, on the reverse strand, counting down.
TGGACTAAAGTTATCTTACGTATCCATGGGCAATCAAGCAATGGCTGGGATGCGGGCTGTTTGCAGAGAGATACCTTGGTTGCACCCTGGAAGACCATCCATGATATTCTTCCTTTGTTTCTTCCCCATATAAGGTATGATTTGGCTTTGGGTCAGAATATCAGATTCTGGGAGGACATCTGGTTTGGGGACTCCCCCTTATCAGAGGTCTTCCCTTCCCTCTTTGCTCTTTCCAGACTCAAAGATAAACCTATTAGTGAATTTATCAGCTCTTCCTCTTCCTCTTCAAGCTTGACTTGGAACTTGGGTTTTACTCGAAAACTAAGAGAGTCTGAAATTTCTAGTGTTTCTACCTTGGTTGATTTGTTGATTCAATAGTTTTGGGGGAGAATGCATCAGACTCCAGAGTCTGGGCCCTCAATCAGTTAGGTTCCTTTTCTTGCAAATCCTTCTTGAACTCTCTTATTGCCACCTCCTCCTATCCTTCTTTCCCTGTTAAGGAGATCTGGTCTTGGCCTATCCCCCCTAAAGTTAGTGCTTTCTGTTGAGAAGTTTACCATGGTTCCATAAATACTTGTGACTTGCTTCAGAGAAAAAGACCGAAGTGGTGCTTGTCCCCAAGCAGGTGCTCCTTATGTAAGCTAAATGGTGAGACTGCTTTTCACCTCTTTATTTCCTGTCCTTTTGCTAACTTTATTTAGGAGTGGTTTTCCTCTCTGTTTGGCTGCAGCTGGAATCCTCCTGCTAATCTGGAAGATCTTTTCAGCTCCAACATATTCAGGTGCTCTAAAAGGAGAGGCAAAGTGATGGGAAAGTACACTAGAGCAGCAGTGGCTTGGACAATCTAGGAGGAAAGAAATCTGAGGATATTTGATGATAAGGAAAGAGGTAGAGAAGCTGTGATTGAAGTGATAGCTATAAGGGTGGCACATTGGGTGAAAACTTTGAAAATATTTCCAGATTTTAAGATGGAAGACTTCTTCAGATCATGGGGAACAATTGCAAACATTGCCTCTAGAAGACCTATTGTAACTGAAATTTGGTCTCCTCCGGATGTTGGGTGGAAGAAACTAAACTTTGATGGTAGCTGTTTGAGAAACCCTGGCCCATCGAGAATTGGTGGGGTAATAAGGGAGGAGAATGGAAACATAATTGCCATGTTCTCAGCCCCTGTCCAGCATGGTGACATAGTGAGTTCAGAACTGAAGGCAGTAGTATTTGGTGTTAAAAAAGCTAAAGAGCTGGGGATTAACAGGCTGATTATTGAAGGGGATTCAAAAGTTGTTGTAAACTGGCCGAAAAATGAGGAAGGAGCAATTTGGAGATTAAGAAATGAATTCAGGCATTTTAAGCAGGCTCCTAAAGATATGGAAATTCACATAAAATGGATTAGGAGATCAGCTAATAGCATAGCTGATGGTCTAGCTAAGCAAGGAGTTCAAAGGCAATCTATGTTCTGGGCAATTTTATAGCTAGTGGGAGTTCTTTTGGGTACTGAGGGGCTTGTCTATATCTTAATTCTTAAGAATCTATTTGTTGGGTTAGCTTGGTCTGTATTGTACTTGGTGGGGTTTCTGTGGACTTTTTGTCTACACACAACTTCTTGTTGTACAAATTCCTTTAATTTAATAAAATGAATCTTTTCTGTGTTGCTGATAAAAAAAATGAGATTTAATTTGAACTTACTACTTCTTTTAGCTAATACAAGCTCTCATCAATGGGTCCAAGCTTGGGTTGAACTTGATCCAAGTTGGACCTTAGCCTATGTAAGCAGTAATAGACATAACTATGCTGAACAAAAGTACACGCAATTCAAAAAGTACATGCCTTGCTTAGAGCAAGGCACTGGAAGTCTAGATGTAGAAGGCTTTAAGTTGGGGTTCAGAATGAGCCTAGTCTTTCACCCTCACCTCCACTCCACCCCCTTAAAACCTCAGCTTGGGAAATGAAATGATATTTAGAGTGAAGGAAATTATTTTCTAGAAAGAGGAGCAAGTTGTGAAATAAACATTTCTACAAGATGTTTCCTGCATGTCAAACACAAGGAAAATGCCATTCTCCATGGAAACCAATGTGTAGAGTTATGTTTTCCATCCAACCAAGCAAAGTGACTATTGATCTACTTTAACACGATCAATAATTCAAGGAAACAGTGCAAGTTAGCATGAACCACTTGGTGGGTTTTTCTTAATGGAAGCATAGAATATGAAATCAAACATTTCCTGTTTCACTTTGAAATGATTAACTATTACATAATAGAATCCTTGAAACAAGGTAAATACCCTGTATTTACAAGACCTGGTCTTTCACCTTCAATCTAAGTACTTGCATGTCAAAACTCCAATGATGAGAATGGTCTTAAACGTTCAAAGTTTGCTTCAGAGTTCTTGGAATGCTAAAGCAGCAGCCAAGCAAAGTTGAAATATCATGAATTCATGAAGGAAATGGGCCATCCTCCAAGGACCTGTCTCAAAATTTGTTGCCCAACCAATCACTATTCTAGAATCCCCTTCACTAGCAGCGAACTATAGAGCAGAAGTTTAGCAAATCTGAGGCCCTCAAGGAGGGCTTGCATTTAAGCTTCAGAAGCATCCCTAGCAGTGACGGCACTACTAAAAGCCCAGATCAGAAATCCATCAGCTCTCAAGTCTCAAGATACCCCCCCCCTTCCAGCCTTAGCATCCCTAGAGTTTCTCAGAGTTCCACCAAACTGCAAAATGAAAACAGTGGGAGGTCTAGGGGATAAGGACTTAAGGAGAGAGAGGGCTAAAGAATTAAGGGGGAGGACTTTAAGATTTTTGTCCATATCACTGTAGCTGATTCCAGAGAACATTTTATCTGAAAGCACCAAAGAGTTTAACAAAGAAAGGATATTCTTTTCAGATCAGCCAAGGATGAACTTTAACTTTCAAAAATTACTCTATTTCATTCTTCCCATATGCCCCACATCACTACATGAACTGCCTTCCAGTAGTGAGGTAATTTCCTTAACATATTAAACAGGAGCCTTCCCCTCAATCCTAGCTTCCTTCCTTTCCACTGATTAGATTATAGATTTCCTTAACATGGATATGGGTACAGGTATCCTGTTTAATATGTTATACAGTGCTTTTTTTATCTAGTTTTTGAAGCTTAGTTCATTTTTTAATTCGTACATCTTTCCAGGTCATTATTGTATAGTATGATTTTTTCATAAGTTGTATAGTATGATTTAAAAAAAAAAAATAGAATTTTACATATTTAAAATGGGTAACACTACTAAGTATACAATAAAGTGTTCATGCAGTATCCATTATTGTATCATGTCCAACATGGGTACATTGCCATGTAAAAGAGGTATCTGGTATTATAGACTTACTGGTAATATACACAAGAAGAGAAGACAAGATGTAATATAAGCTAAAAGCCTAAAATACACAACTTGTCAAGCCAAAAATACTCAATTATTTTGACACTCAAAACTTCCACCAAGTAAACGTACTGGAACCCAACCACCACCAGGTAAACTTGCTTCAGATCATCTAAACCACAGAGCAGTTTTCATTTCTCATTTTTTATTGGTTTTGGATTCCTCTCTTTCTTGTTTGGATTCTCAATCAAGAATTGAAGTTTCAAGAGGCTCGTGATTTTATTTTGAAACCATGATTAGCATTTAGATGCCCCATTAATCCAAGCCAAATCCTAAACTGGACTATGATAGGCTTACATGGGAAGCTCTAATAACTTTTTTAAAATGTTAATCTTTTCATGTCTTACATTGCCAAATCATAAAATAATGTACCAATCCTAATTCCTTCATCCTCTCATCACCAATCACCAAAGACCAATCACCAACATGATTGATTCCACAAAATCCATATGCATCATTGTATCTATTAAGATAGACCTAGCTTTTGTTTGTCTTCACCTTCATTCTTTTTTCTACTTTGTAATTAATTTGTTGTTGCTTGTTTCTACTTGTTTCCTGTAATTTGCTGGACTACTCGACTCTCTACTCTGGAGTGGATAAACATACATGTATATATAAATAATGATATGCTTTGGCTAGTGTTACTATTGTATCGTTATTCATCTCTTCCTCTCCAGTTAAAAATCAAAAGCAAGTTAAAATACATGTATATATACTAGTCTCTTTATTTTATAGCAGAGCAAGTACGTATGTATATGGAATTGATGAGGGAAGGGCATCTGATCATCAGCTGGACACAACCATTTGATGTGAGTAGTGATTAATGCAAATGTAGATCATTCTCAAACACATATGGAAGCCCAAAAATGCAGATCTACTAGAAACCCCAGAAAAAGCAATGGATGGGAAAAACATACGAGAAAGTATATAAAAATAAAAAAAGAATAGAAGATTTACACACCAGAACACAGTTAAGAGTTTCTTCGGTGGAAGTGGAGAAGCAACAATAAATCTTTACTACTGAACTACAAGAAATCGTAGATGAGAAAAGCAGTGGATGAGTCTCTTTCCATCCATAGATTTGGAAGAAAACAAAGAAAAAATAGCTTACCTGAAAGCCAGCAGGAAGAGGATTTCTTCAATGGAGAACAATGGCAATGAGAAGAAAGCCATTTCAACATATGCTGGTGTGAGAGAACGATGGCAATGAGAAGAAGAGACGTTTCAGCATATGCTAGTGTGAGAGAAGCACAGAATCACAGTGAGAGAAGCATCGAATCGCAAAGAGGTGTGGCTCGTCCCAGAACACAACATTTTGACATGACTGGAATGACGAGGGGTTTTCCGTTCCAGAACCAAGCATAGCTCGTTTTAGAACAAGCCACACCCCCAAACGAACATGTTTTGCCATGGCTCGTTCCAGAACAGGCTGAAACATGACAGGACCATGTTATCGAACACCCCCTAAATAAGTTTACGATTGAGGCTCAGTTTGGAAGGAGTATAAATACAAACATGTAGAGTACCAATATATGCAAAATAATATAAAATACAAGGTTTTGCACTCTACATATTTGCATTTGTACTCCTTTCTAAACTACCTAGAGGCGTGCGTGAGGCATGGTTCAGAACGTAAGAGGCGTAAACCCCCTTAAGGCGTAAGTCTTCCCTTTCTTTTCCTTTCCATTTTTTCTTCTTTTCTGTCTTTTTATATGAAATGTGCATGAGGTGTACGCTTCTAACACGCCTCATGAAAAAGACGTATAAGGTGTATGCCTTAGAGGTATCAGTGCCTCTGACATATGCCTCAAAGCATACACCTCCCACGCCTTTTAAAACACTGCTATGGACATGGGTTTTGCCTTCACTAGTATTCACACGTAATAAACAATAACATAAGCTTGGGACAAATGGGGAAATCAAATGAGAAGACAGCAAAGTTTATAACGTAGGTCATGACAGATCTGAATTCAAATGTTAGTTCCAATAAAATTGTACACACCCCCCTTAGTTCATGAGTAGCTAAGCAGCATGTTCTCCCTTTTATTCTAGATTCTTATTGACTATTCCAATTTCCTGGGAGAGATCACCCATGAGAGGCCTACTAGTCCATTGTTGGCGTTGTATGAGTTTTTTCTCTCAATTCCTCTTCTTAAGAAGTTGTCCCAAAAAGGAAAGAAAACAATGCATGAGGAACATAATAGAACATAGGGGAATGTTATCTTTTAAGAAGAAAACATGTTATCCAAAAGAAGGGCCATTGCTTGGTGGAATGGTAAAAAGTGAAACCTCTAGGTGAATGAATGGATAGCCAGGACCAACATTAGGAAATGAAAGCTAGGTTAGGTTTGCATACATTCCACCCATATAACTGAAATCAGATCCAAGAGAGCTAGGACTAACATTAGGAAATGGCCCTTGTACATGTTATACAAAATGTTGTTCTGAATGAATGGATATAATAAGATGTCACTTGTATAAAACCTCAATAATAACTATAAAAGGAAGAATGCAATCAGAAACGAAACAAGCTTGACTTCATTCCAGTGTTTTAAAAGCGCAAGGCACAAAAAGGTGCAGAGGTCAAAAATTAAAAAAAAAGGCCAAAAATTTCAAAAATATAAAATATATATATATATATAAACATAATATTAATGGAGAATATAAACTTAAAAAATAAATGTTTTAAAAAACCTATTATCTAAAAGTAAAATACATAAACATAACATGTAAAGCATATTCAAATGAGAATTTAAAAATAAAATCAAACATATAAAACATTTTCAAGCATGTAAAACCCATAATCTCTTTTTTTCCTCAATTGCATTACTTCAAGTAGCTAATGTGATGTAAAACATATCACATTCCTGATTCTACGAGCCGCCTTTGTGCCACGCCCTCAAGGCAAGCCCAAACAAGTCCATGTTAAGGTCTTAAATTCTTAGTTCTCACACAAAAAATAGTGATTTTATAATTTTAATTACTTTTTAAGAAGATATTTTATTAGGATGAATGAATGAATAACATTACCATATAGGGGGTTATCGGAGCATCAAATTTTCAAAAGGCACACACCTGGGCTGAGGCACAAGGCACATCAAGCGCATCAGGGTGCGCCTCTTGAAAGGGCTGCACCTAGGACCTAGTCAAGGCACATACATTATGCCTGTAGTTTGGATCAGTTGTAATAACTTGTCAGGCATGTTTCCTAGGTGAGAAGCAATCTACCATTGCCCACTTTATAGGTGCACCCCTCACATTGGACAACATGAAGATGGAGAAAAAAATATGGCAGGTTAATGTATCAAAGAATTTCTTATTAACATCAACAGCACTCATAAGAAGTGATTTTTGCAAGTTAAAGGAGCTAAGAAGGGCTAGGGGTAGACCAAAACAGAAATGGATAGATGTAGTACGAAATGATTTAAGCACCAATAATTTAACAATGGATGTGACATCAAATAGAACGGAATGGTGAAAGAGGATTCATGTAGCCGGCCCCATATGGTTGATGATGCTAGGTGATGCCGTGATGAACATTTTCATAGCAAAAAAACAAAAACAATGATAAAAAAAGCCTCAAAAAGTAAACTGTCACTTCACTATAAATCAATGGTTTGGCACAATCAGATCATGAATGACACAATGAATATATTTCTCAATCATTGCCATCATTAATGATGTGAAAGAATAGAAATAATGCAACTGACGAAGCATCAGAAACAGGTAGCATTATCTGCCTCGACCTTTATATTACCAGGTTACAATTCAAGCTTTTGATTACCAAACTGACTGAATAAGATAGCCATATCCATCCCTTGGATCATTGTAGGCATAGCAATTTCATAAGGGCACTGTCGAGAAAAGCCAATCTTCCCAGATTTCTGTACTCTTTTTATGCAACTCTTGAACTTCTCATGGCATTTCACACTCATCAGGCCTGGCAAACCCCATATCAGAATAATCAACTTCACTTGGTATAGGAAAAGGAATTTACTTTATACATAATACTGTTTAAGTTCGAGAAAGGCATTTAGATTTGGGAAAAAAAACATTAACGGTGTAACCGAAGAATTGTTGATTGCCTGTTTAAAGGAAAAATGTGATATTTCTTTGTCATTTATGATTTTCATGGTCATTAATCTGGAGACACTGATAAGAAGCTACTAATGTGAGAGCTTATTTCTCCATTTGTCACAAGAAATTTTCCAGTCAATACGGGTCTTCTCTCTGCACCTATTTTGTTTTCTTAGACTTGTAACATATGCAACCACAACTAAATATCATTAAATTAAAGGAAAAGGTGTGACCGTCTTGGTAAGACAACTTCCTACTGAGCCCTTTTTCTTGGTGGTTGGCATGTGTGTTGGGGGTGTGCAAACTTTTTTTTTTTTGATAATTGAAATGATTTTATAAAACAGCAATAGACAATAGTACAAAGTCCTCAAGGAAAGGTACAAGTTGCAACCTCTCCGAGCTAGTTAAGTACAGATTTCCAAATTAATAACAACTTACATAGAAGCACAAAAAAGATCTTCCCTAGAAACCTCCTGTTTGGCTAAAGCATCAGCCAAAGAATTAGCAGACCTACTAACCCATTTTACCTCAACTCTCATATTACTGGTTAATCACTTTACTTTTTTGATGAGATCTTTGTAGCCCCAAATGGTGGTATCCAAGTTTAGGAGCCACCTGGTTACCACCTGAGAGTCCCCTTCAACTAGGAGATGCTCCACCCCAAGCTAGTTGGCGATCTGAATTCCTTGTACTGCAGCAAGGATTTCTGCCCTTGTGGAATCCCCCACTCCCACCGGTCCTGAGAATAGGGAAATTATGTTGTTGTCCTTATTTCTCAGGATACCCCCTATACCTGAAGGCCCGGGGTTGCCTTGGCTACTTCCTTCAAAGTTCAGCTTGATGACACCTTCCAAAGGTGGAATCCATTCTGACAGAATTCTATCATTCTTTGTTGAAGTGTTAGCTATTACTAGCCAATTTCTCCACAAATCATCAAAGGAGAGGTCATCAAAGATATCCACAGTTTTCAGCCAATGGATTGCTCTTGTTAGGATACAATCCTTCATTTCATCTAACCCTCTTTCCTTCTCTAAGAAAATTCTTGCATTCCTTTCCTCCCAAAGAGTCCACAGAGTGGCTGCCCTAACACATTTCCACATGACCTTACCTCTTCTAGTGTGCCAAACAAAGACAGATGGGTTGAATAACAAGCTTAAATTAGAATGCAAAGACCACCTACCTCCAAATAAACAAAGGCTCCACCTCCATATAGTTGTAGCAAAGGAGCAGGAGATCATCAAATGGACACAGTCCTCATTCTCGGCCTTACACAAGGAACACCAATTTGGGGAAAGACAAAGCGAGGGTCTCTTTTTCTGTAAGTTTTCCAAAGTATTGATCTTTCCATAGAAGACTTTCCAACAAAATACAGCAATTTTTTGGGGAATATGTCACGCCCAGACATCTTTGACAGGGAATCCTTGGGAAAAGGGGTTAGAACTGAGGGATTTTAGAAAACAAGAGCAAGTAAAAGTACCTTTTGGGAGAGGAGTCCAAACCCTTTGATCAGAAGAAGTGGGGTCCAAGCAAACGGATTCTAGTAAATGAATTAGCTCAATAACACAATTTGACTCACCATCCCTTAACCCTCTACGAAATCCAAAGTCCTAGTTTAAAGAAAAGGGGTTTAACGGGCTCGGGAGAAAAGTTGCAATTGGCTCATGTTTGTGAAGGGAAATGGAATAGAGCAAAGGGAAACAATCTTTGAGGGGTTGAGTACCCACCCAAATATCCTCCCATAACAGAATAGCATTACCAGAACAAGCATCATACCTGATGAATCTGAGGAAGCGAGGGAGAATACCATGTATAGCCTTCCAAGGTGTAGCAAGGGTAGCTCGGCGAGATATCCCGGAATCCCAACCATTTCCTGCACAACCATGAATGCTTGCCACCACCTCATGCCATAATCTCTCTCTCTCTCTCGGGGCCATCTCCATAGCCACTTCCCAAGAAGGGCTACATTCTTCACCACTATGTTCCCTATCCCTAAACCTCCTTCTTCCTTTGGCTTGTTAACTATCTCCCATCTGATCAAGTGATCCTCCTCTCCTGGTTCCCATAGAAAGTCCCTCATTCTCTTCTCCAGTTTCTTAGCCTCCCTTGGAGGAATCCTGAATACAGAAAGGAAGTAGGTTGAAGGTTGGCAAGTGTAGTCTTAATTAAAGTCAGCCTACCCCCTATTGAAATGTAATTCTTTTTCCAAGCCGCCAAGCACTTATCAAATTTCTCCACAATAGGGGCCTAGAAACTACTTTCTTTAGGGTTGGCTCCTAAGGATAGCCCTAAGTATGTCAAAGGCCAAGAAGAAATATTGCAACTTAAGCATTCTGCAATGGATTCAATCTCCCTATTCTCCAAGTTTACTCAAGCCACACAACTTTTATCAAAATTTACCTTCAAGTTGGAGACCCTCTCAAAAGTACTTATTAAAATCTTAAGGTTCTCCACTTTGCTCAACTCAATCCCTTCACAGAAAATAACAATATCATCAGTAAACTGAAGGTGAGTTACTGGAATGCCTCTGCTCCCTATTCTCCATCCCTTTATTTGGCCCTCCTCATCTGCTTTGGAGATCATCCTACTAAAGACATCAGCAACAAGTGTAAAGAGGAAAGGGGAGAATGGATCCCCTTGTCTTAAGCCTCTATTGGCTGGAAAAAAGTCCTTAACCACCCCATTCACCAACACTGAATAACGACAAGAGTTTAAGCATCCTCTTATCCAATTACACCATTTATCCCCAAATCCACGTCTTCTCGACATCTCCAGCAAGAAATTCCAATCCACTAAGTCATAGGCTTTCTCCAAGTCCAGTTTGCAAACAAATCCTTTCATGCTCGATCTCCTTATCTCTTCCACACTCTCGTTTGCAATAAGGATCTGATTTGTAATTTGTCTATCCTGTATAAAGGCTCCTTGTGCTTGGCTAACGAGAGAGGGGAGAACTACTTTGATCCTCCTAGAGAGCACTTTTGCTAGAATCTTATAGATGCTTGTCACTAGGCTAATTGGCCGAAAATCTTTGGGGTGTCTGGCATCATTCTTTTTGGGAATTAAGGCTATAAAGGTGGCATTGATTCCAGGACACAAAATTTTTATCCTCAAATTCTATAAATACTCCAATTAAGTCTTCTTTGACTATGTCCCAACAATCCTAATAAAATGCCATTGTAAATCCGTCAGGACCCGATGCCTTAGCCCTATCCATAGAAAAAACAACTTGTTTAATTTCCTCTTCCTCAATCATTCTTTCCAGCCATCCCTTACCTGTTTGGTTCAAAGTTGGCCAATTTTCCTCCCCTACTATTAACCAATTCTTTAAGGGTCTTTGAAAGATGGATTTGAAGTGATCCACAATCCTACTGGCAATCTCCTCTTGAGAGGTTATCTCCACACCATCAACATCAAGCTTTAGTATCAAATTTTTCCTCCTCACATTAGCCAAATCATAAAAAAATTTGGTATTCCCATCCCCTTCCTTGATCCACTTATATATGGATTTTTGTCTCCAAGAGATCTCCTCCCTCAACAAAGTCTCCTCTAACTCCTTTTTCAGTTTCCTCCTCATTTCTCTGTCTTGCTCATCAATCATCCCTTGGGATTCTTTTGCATCTAACTCCTCAATCTGAACCAATAATCTAGCTTTTACCTCCTCCACTCTTCCAAATTGAATCTTATTCCATTCAACCTTTTTAATTTTTTGTGGAATCTAACCCCATCCCATTTCACTTCTCTCAACTCTTCACTCCACCATTCCTTAACCTTATAGGGTAGTGATCAGAGGTTATCCTAGGTAGGGCCTTAGCCACCAAACCTCTCCAGTGGCTCTCCCAACCCTCATTAAATAGGAATCTGTCAAACTTTGAGCAGATTGGGTTTTCTTGGAAGTTGGACCAAGTGTAGATAGCCTGTAGTAGAGGAAGTTCCCGTAACTCACAAGAATTTATGAAGTCATTGAACTTCCTCATACTAGTTGTAATGGTCTGCCTAGGATTATTTGACTCATTTGTGAATCTTATTGCATTAAAATCACCCCCCAAACACCAAGGACCTTCCCACAAACCTTGAATCCCATGAAGCTCCTCCCAAAACTCATTCCTCTCTCTGTGATTATTTGGAATATACACATTTGTTAGCACCCAAGTAAATCCATCTTCCACCATTCTGAATTTTAGGGATACAGTGAAGTTTCCTATTAGCTCCTCTACTGGTTCTTCGAAGTCCTCCCTCCACAAGGTTACTATTCCCCCCGAGGCTCCCCATGACGGAGCTGAGCACCATCTTACCCCTCTTATTTTCCATATCTCCCTGACCCACCTTCTATCCAGTTCAGCTAATTTTGTCTCCTGCAACATCACAACATCAGGTCTTTCTCTTCTAAGTAACTCCTTAATCGATCTCCTTTTTCTGGCGGTGTGCAAACATTATAGCAGGCCCCTTGACTATCTCTTCTGCTCAAGTGGAAAACCATAAACCATAGCCAAGTGAATAAACTCCTTCTAGATGGTGCCCAGCCTTAGCATTTAGCTTATATGATTCCCCTTTAAGAAATCCATATATGAAAGAATATGTTTTCTACATGCATATCAACAGTTTTTTTAATGCACATCCACAGTAAGAATCTCCTTGTTTTATCATATCCACGTTAACTATTACAACACTTTTCTAATTTAACAAATTTTAACCCAAAAATAGCTTACTTGGTGAAGAACTCGGCAAAGAGTTCAAACAACATGGTTTAGAATACATTTGCCTCCACCTTGTAGAGGTACAGATCATAGGATTAGCGTTAGCCTACAACCATATACCAACTTTGTTTATCATGAAAAAGCAAATCATTGAAGTTGTCAAAAAGGATGAGAAACTTCAGTAGAAAAGCTTGATAAAATATACATGAAATCTTTGTAAAACCCTCTTCTTTTCTCCAGTATAATCAAGGCCTAATATTTCAGACCTCTTAATGCAACGTAAGGTAATAATGTTTCGTGGACTTGTGAAAAATAACAGAATGAAAAGATAATCATTGAGGTCATAACATGGCTCGGAGGTGATGGTGACAATTTCAACTTTTGGACCAGCTAGATCTCCTAAACCCCTTACTGCAAGACTTACTTCTTCCATGCACTTAGGTTCCTGATCTTTCTTGGGTATTGCCACATTTTTTATTTATCTAGTTTAGTGCTACCATTTGTCCTAGTGAGTTTTATGGGCTTGCTGAGCCAGAAGCTTCCTAAGATAAAGCATCTAATACAAGGTTCTACATCAACAAGAAACAAGAAAGGGAAGAAAGGCATTATGTACATTATGATTGAAATGGCAGTGTTGTGTGAGATGACTGGTACTGGTAGATAGAGTCATTCAGCATGGCATACTTTGAATACACCCTTGCACAGTATTGGGGTCGCATTTCTTAATATTGCTGATCCGCTTACTCAGACTAATTCTGTAGCCATCGAGATTGGCCCAGTTTCATATTGAAATCAAATGTTCAATGTCCAAGAGGTCATGCAAGCAGGAGAAACTGAACCAGGCAGAATGTAGCTAGAAGTACAAAAATGAAAAATGCAAAATGCAAAAGATAAGACGTCAATTTCTCTGAACAAAACATAAAATGAATTAAATAGAAATTAATTTCCTCTTTGTTTTTTTTGTTACCTTTCTTCTCGACGCATTCATCGTGAGTCTTACAGCACGCATCGAGATCGTCGCACGGCTTTTCTCCAGGACAACCCGTCCACCCTACTCCACAGAACTTCCCGTATCGAATTCCGACAGCTAAAATTCAATACAAAAAGAAATAAAAAATAAAGATCGAAACCTTTCACTAATGGTGAAATCAAAACTTTAGAAAGAAACCTAAAATCAAACGAGAATAAGGGTTTACAGTTACAGTTGTCTGCTACGCAAGTTTTGCTACATTTGACCTGCCACTCAGCCCAAAAGAGACGAAAGATTAGAGCTTTCGCAGTTGGATATCGGAAGTAGAAAGCGGGAAAGCTTTAGGGATTTGAATCGAATTAAACCTGAGGGTTTGAGCACTCTACGACGACGAGGAGGACACAGGAGAATACCACGATGAAACGTGCCCTATTAATGAGGTTTCGATGCAGCATTCCTTATTCCCTTCTCGGAGCTTGAGTTGGGAGCTGGTCGACTGAAGGAGCCTCCTCCGTGTGTTTGGAGGTTTGAAATAAGTAAGACTTAACTCCTAGACGATTCGAATCAAGACGGAAATGGATGGGAAGAAGACGAACTTATGTTTACAAACGGCTGAGAGAGGAGGGATTGGAATTTGGAAAAGAAACAGAAACCTTGGCCAGTTGCGAGGTCAAGGGGTATTACGTGACTTCTGAGTCCGAGTCTGAGAGTTGTGAATTGTGATTACCGGATGGTTCTTAAATTTCCGATCAGTACTCAAATTTGGCTCGAGTGGCAATTTGCTTCTTAAATTTTAAAATACGAACCTGAACTCTCAAAATGTGACAATTCAGTATTGACCGTTAACTAATCCGTTAATTAGTCGTTAAGTGACATTTCAAAAGTCAAATATTTTTAGAATGCTATCTAATTTTCTTTATTAACCATCCAAACATCCATAATAAAATGAACATTTCCAAATTTTAAGTTTTTCTAAATAGTCACCAATTTTTTTAAATAAAAGAGGCTAGGATTTGGGATAATTCAGTTTTCTGTAAATATTTGGATGGTTGATAAAGAGAATTAGATGGCATTCTTAGGGCATTTTTTACTTTTCAAATGTCACTTAACGGCTAATTAACGGAATGGCTAACGACAAGTACTAGATTGTCACATTTTAAAAGTTTAAGTACTTGATTGTTATATTTTGAAAGTTCGAATACTGGATTATTGTATTTTAAAGTTTGGGGACCAAATTGTCACTCGAACCAAAGTACAAGGTATTGATCGAGAATTTTCCCTTAAAATAAGGCAATTTTATTAAATTACCGTTAACATTTAGAAAATTAACTAACTATACTCCATTGTTTCAGTATTATCTTAAAACTACCCTTACTGTTTTTACAATTGACTAAGAGCCCATTTGGTGTATCTTTTTGCACAGTCTTTTAGTTGTTTACAAGCCGAGAAGACCAAATTTCAGCTTATTCCCATTTGGTTCACAGAAAATATAGTCGCCAAAAGCCGGAGTGTCAAAAAAGATACGAAAAGCCCATTTTGGGCTGATTTTGTAAAACTCCAAATGAAACTTTTCGCATCTTTCATGTTTTATTCTCATGTAAAAAGACGCATGAAAATATGTGATACTGCCAAACTAGCTTTGGGCCGGTCAGATTTTTATGCAAAAGCTCAATGTACCTTTTGATTCTCAAAGTTACCATAAGATCATCTCAAAAGGACACACCAAATGAGCCCTAAATCTTTATCACTAGTGTTTGTTAAGGGAATGATTAGAAAGATTATTTTTCCCATCATTCCTTTTTAAATTTTTAAAAGAAAACTGTTTGACACTTGATTAAAAGTGAAAACTTCAAACAAAACTCGTTTAAAGATGTCGAAGACTATGGACCAGTTCTCGGACGTCCGTTGCAGTTTCTTCAATGTATTTTTTGGATCATCTGAAGCTCCCCCACCACTGTTGACGAGCATACGGAGGAAGATGCAACCGCAGGCTCCACAGCTCTTTCACCACCTGTTTTCCTACGGTAGTACTTGCTGCAAAACTTGAGGTATGGTCAATAACTCGATCTGGGGATCTTTTTCTCCTATAGACTTCTTCTCGGCAAACAACTTCGGAATGCTCGATCAGCAGAGAATTGTTCCTTGGGAGGCTTAGATATAGATGGTTTTGGTTCAACTTCAACTGGTACAGAAGCCCGTTGGTTGTAGAAGCCATTTCTTGAGCCACTAGTAGATTCGATCAGATGGATTCTACAGGATTGCTACTCCCGGCTGCAGAGGTCTTGCCATTAATTACTTCTAAAGTTATCTATACTTGATAAGCCTGGACTGGCCACAGCACCAAGGCTTTGGAGATTAGCCCTAATAAACACTGCAGGCCTTGAGAAATGGGAGAAGTTCATTAGACCTGCACTGATATCAGGCTGTGGCGATGGTCTTGTGAGTCTTGCAAAAGCTACAGTCACCTCCACAGCACAGAGCACCACTGTGGAATTTCAAACAACCACAATCTTATCAACAAAACCCTTTTCCTTCTATTTGGTTCTCCACCATATGGGCTCTTAAAAAAAAGACACATTTAACAAATTTGGAGCTTATGAGCTTAAACTTTTTTCTTGGGTGAACTTATGAGTTTAAAACTAAGAACACCGTAAGGCAACAAGATTTGAAAAAAAAAGGAGAACATTTTCAATTGGGAATTACAAAATTGAAGTTAAACTTTACATTCCAAACCACCAAATAAAAAAAATAAAAATAAATAAATAAATAAATAAACTTTAATCGAAACAGGCTTTCAAAGACTCTGTAAGCTCCCAAACAACCTGCAAAGAACCCCCCCCCTCCCCCCCCCCCCCCCCCCCTCTTTTCCGCTTTCTACTTACAAAAGAACCCAGATCGATTCATAACTCCCTAATTTTTAATCAACAAATCCCACACAATTTCCACTGCTTTTCATTGGAAAGTAAACATAACGAAGCAAACCCATCTCGGAGAACAGTATCAATCTCACTCTCCCGCCAAAAATAACTCGAGATTCGATGAAGCACTTCTCGAGCAAACCCAAAACACGTTAACTGAAATACATTAAAATTCCAAAATTCGTACAAGGTGCCTCCATTTTAAAAGGGAGTTTCCCTGTTCCACATACAAAGAGAGAGAGAGAGGAGGTGAGAGAATGAGCAGCGAGAGTCGGTGGGATGGTTCAAAGGCATGATGAGGGGAGGAGGGCAAAAGAACTAGCAAGTGATCTTTACTTGTGAAAAATGATTGTTTCATATTAAGATCGCTGGTACCAACTGCTCATTATCTTCTTCTTCTTTTTGGTAAAACATGCTCATGGTCTCATATGACCTTGGGTTGAGCATCTCTTAAAGCTTGAAGGGGCCCGGCCCAAGGGCCTGTGCCTAATGCAGAGTATATTCTTCAAAATTGGTGCCCAATTTAGGCCATGTTTGAGAGTGATTAAGTTAAAAAAAAAGTGCTTATTCGAATAAGCATTTATTTTGCATTTGACATCCAACTATTTCAAGTGTTTATTTTAAAAAATAAGCACTTGTTTCATATTGGGCATTTGATAGTCTTTTTCTCTAATAAGCACTTAAATAATCATTTCTGACTAAGGGTGTCAATGGACTTGTTTTTTATTGGACCCCGTCCAGTCCAAAATCAATTTGGATGGATTGGACGAACCAACAAGACATATTGGATTGGACCAATCTGGTCCAAAATATTTATTAGATTGGATTGGACCTGGTCCGTTCGTAATAAATTTAAATTAGATTGGGTTGGATTAAGCCAATATCTAGTCCATTGATATAAGATAAGAATATATGTGTCAATGGATCAGGTTTGGGTTGAAATCAATATAAATCAAAACAAATTTAAACAGATTGGATGGTCCAGACATTGATTTGGACCGGTCCAAATAATTCATTGGACCGGATTGGACCTGGTCCATTTATAATGGACTCACATTGGACTAGATCGGATTGGACCATATCTAGTCCAATTGACACCCATATTTGTGACTATTTTTTCCTTCATTTTCTTTCAAATTTTTAAAATATACCCTTATGAAATTACTTTTATTAAATTATTTTTATAAAAATACTTTTATAAAAGTACTTTTGCGGAAGCACTTTTGCAAAAGTACTTTTATATGAATGCACTTTTATAAAAATATTTTTACAAAGAACTTTTATGAAAGTACTTTTGTAAAAGTACTTTTATGAAAGTGCTTTCATAAAATTCAACTAGAGATAATTTTATAAGTGGTATTTTAAAATTCAACTAGGGATAATTTTGAAAGAAAAAAATTGAATAAGTGCTTATTGCATAAGTACTTAAAAAAACTGAAAATTTGGGTTAAAAAAATAAGCCCTTATTTTTAAAATAAGTACTTATTTTGGGCTTATTTCCCAAATGTCAATAAGTGTTTAATGGCCCAAATGTTTTCTTATTATCTTTTGGCTTATTAAGTTGCAACTCTCTTGTATAAGTTTCCTTACCTTTTTATTAAACATTTTTTGTTTATTCACCTCTCAATTTCTCTCCACAAGTTTGGTAATTATGTTCCATCTTCTTTCTGCCTAGTTTTGCTTCACAGCTTGGAGTCCAAGAGGATGGATGTTCTCTAAGGTGATTTTCTTTTTTATTTTTGTTGTGTTTTTAAGAAAATTGGGCCCACAAATGATATGCAAAATCATTTTTTGAACAAAAAAAACATGAAACACGTTCTTGGATGTCTAGTGTTTCCATCTTTTTTCTTCTAAAAATGCTATCTTGAGTTTCTGGTTTCAAAAAATGATTTCATCTTTTAGTTTGATACTATATTTTATAAAGCACATAATATTTAGATAATGATTTTAATTGAATGGATACTTTAGTTCACCTTTCTTTATACCTTGGATTCTAAATTCAATTAGAGGGTGTTTTTTTTTCGGATTTTGAGAGGGGGGAAAGTTGGTCAATGGTATTTTGGTTCTCATTGACCAAGAATCCCATGTTCTTTTTTCAGATTTATGTGGGGATCAGGGAAAATTTATTTTCTTGGGTATCACTTACCCGAGTAAGTGATACCAATCTCCTAGGTGGGTAAATAACTTTTCCACCTAGAGGAAAAGTTGAAAACACTTGAATGGGACAAAAATACCCTTTTTAATAATTGATTTTTATGACTAAAATGGTCATTGCTTTATTTACATGAGAAATAAAAGAACATGGGTAAATACACTTACCCAAATAAGTGTTTCACAGGAAAAAGTAAATCAAAGATATTTTACTAAGATGGTCTATCTATAGCAGATTTGGTGATACATCAGCTTTATGCAAGTACAAGCATTATTTTTGAAAGCATTTTTTGTTGGTTTAAGAAGTAAAAGTAAACCAAAGATATTTTAATTAACTTTTAACATTAACCAATCAACCCCCCCCCCCCAACTAATTGTAGTATTGATTGGTTACAATTTTTTTCGGTATCATGTGTTTCCAGTTTCCAGTACCGTTGTCAAGCTCTTTTGAAAAAAGAGCACACATGAACTGCATTTTTATTTACATCACTGGTGTTTTGTGTTCTATTGCGGGGTCACGACTCATAAGGGAGTGCTGCCACCATGGTTGCAGCAGATGTGCTCTCCTGATAAGTTTGCTTGAAAGTGGACTACCAGTAGAGAATTCAATGTTGGCATAGCTTAAATTCCTGCTGTTGCCAAGCAATGTGTTCACTTAACTAGCATCTGTCAATTGCAAAATTTTGTAGTTAAATTGACCAAAATTCTAAATGTCAACATTGGCCGATACGTTGGTAGGGTGCATCAGCCTGTATTGATGCTTTTTTTTTTTATGTTTTACTTGTTTTTTTTTTTCAAATTGGTTCAGAGGGGCCAATTTAAGACCTAGTTATCCTTTGAATCAGTGGCTGACCTGATACAACCCCTGTAGAGGCATATCAGGAAGCCACTGGCACGATACATATCGACCGATACGGACCGATACTTGTCCATACTTTGAACCTTGAAATTGACCTCCACAAGCCACAAGGGCCAGAGTGGTTTCTTTTCTGACTTTGATGAGTCTTCGTGATCGTAAGTACAAAGATACGTAGAGCGCAGACCAAATTTTATTAGTGAATTTTTAGATTTCCTTTCCTCATAAATTTTTATCTGTTTATACAAAAAGAATAATACGTCATCGTATGTGAGAGTTTTGGAAAATAAAAAAATAAAAAATTATAATATGGTGTCCCTTGTTGGTGAGTTCAGACATTGTTAGATACTATCAAGAGCCCAAAACCTCTTTATTCTGCATGAATATTTCTCACTCGATCGATTGAGTGTATTATTATACGCTTCTACTACTACTTCAGTAAGTTGACATGAAATATTTGTCCATATATACTTTCAAGTATAATTCATTTCTACAGTGACTATTTATGAGAAGTAATTGATGTGGGCCTAAAGCCCACTTAACCTTTTCTAAATTTATTTGTCTTCTTCATATATTCTGTATATATTCTTTAGACTTAGACTAGAAAACAAAACATAGGCTAGTTCCTTAAATCTGGCACATGCCTCTCTGCTACTAGTACTCAGTACACGTAAAAATCACTCGTGTGATCAAGAACATAGTAAAAGCAAATACTTTTCAAATTCACTTCATTTGATTTGAGTTGGAATTGGCTGTTCCTATCGGGACAATTGAGTTCTAGTCATATCGCAGAACGGCAGTAGTCCAGTGTTAGTATCAGAATGGGGTCTATCAGAAAAAAGTTAAGACAATTGATGATAAGTGACCATCCAACTACACTACCACATTAAGACAAATGATGAAAAGTGACACTGTGACAATCTACCTACACTGAATTTTACAATTGATAACAAGCGACTGTCTTCTAACCACATTCCTACATGTAGCATCTGGATACAATCTATGGGCTGTCTCCTGGATAGATGCAATTTCAATTTTAGTTGTTTCCATTAAATTCCTAACCCTTGGTGTCTTGTTCAGTGGGTATATATATGATGCCATTTCTTTTTTTTTTTTTTTGATAATATTATGTATTAGACATCAGAGGAAGGGGATTAAGGGGCCCATCAGAAGAAGGATTAGGGATGGGTCGATGGGTCGATGGGGAAAGAGCATGGTGTATGGGAAGTCCACTGACCTAGCCATGAGAGAGCCTGGAGTTATACAGGTTGATCTTGTGCCATTTATATTTGGAGGGATACCGAGTGACCAACTCAACTAGAACCCAGATTTCCCACTCACTTTCTCTACCTGCACGGTTGCACCCTATCCATAGTATAGTGCAGCTGCACATCTCACAATACAAAATGGCGATGTGTCAAATCAGGACGGATAGGATGTGGGTAGAGAGTAGTGGGCAGGAAATCCAGCTCAACTATTGGGTCATAGGCAGTATGATGAATGAACTAAAAGCAGGATTTAAAGTGTATTGAAAAAGTAAATTTAAGAAACATATTGGGATATGCTTTGAGGATGAAAATGCACCAATAGAATATGCACAATCATGTTAGGGAAACTCAAATAAATCTTGTAAATATATCAATGACACTGGATCAAAGACTCAATTAACCAAGAGTAAGATAAAAATATGCTTAAGAAATATTGAAAATGGTAGAAGAATTAAAATATACATGCATATTTTAGAAATTTTAATGATCAATTAATTATTTTTCAAATTTTCTGGTTGATATAGTATTAACAAGAGAAAATTCATAACTTGAAAAGGTGATATTTAAAAACATATTATTTTTTCCTAAAAAAACACAAGTTTAACAAATATGGATGGTGGGGAGCTATCATAATCCATATTGGCCAATGATAATGATGTTGATGAATGGGGATAATAATTAGATGTTAGCGAGACACCATGGAATTTAAATTCATCAGTTTGCAAATTTAGGGGAAAAAACCAAACAATGACTTCATTTCAACAGCAAAAAGTAGGAGGCAAACTAACAATGGTGATTGCAATGACATCCTATTAATGGGTACCAGAAAAGAAACCAGTGGAGGAAATGATACAACAAGTGGAAACCAGACATACCCAGCAAACCATCCTGGTTAAGTTTATTAGTTTGTTGTGAATCGGGATTTGCTCCTCACAAAGCGCATCTCACACCAACCTCACAGAACATATTCATCGTGTATTGGGAACATTTCCCCATGAAAACAACACATGAATACATGAGATGTTCCTCATATGTGGTTGAGATGTCTTGTGAGAGGTTGATGTGAGGAGCAGATCTGGACTTATTTGTTGCAACTATCCAGAGGCATCTCTCCATAACCTGTTTCTTAGAGGCAAGGTTCAAAGTTTCAATACGATACGAGTTTCGGCTGTATCGTATCGGTACTTAGAAATGGCCCAAAGACTTATTTTTTTTCAAATTTTAGTTTTTTGGAAAGATTATAGGCTGTTATTTATTATTAAAAAATGGGGGTTCAAAACTCCTGGAAACAGACGTTTTAGACCATATCATTTGTAAAAAATACGATACGATACACCTGATACTTTAAACCTTGCCTAGAGGAGATGTGGATAAGATCTATTGGTGGCATGCAAGGGCAATACCCGATGTTAGTCCCAACTATCTGGGTCTCGGAAGGGAGGCCGGAGGGGTGATTAGATATGTCCCTAACTTTTTTCTCTTTGGGTGCACAAAATGCCCATTCACAAACTCAACTCTAGACCAATTGATGAGTTTCTCTGGCTGCTGTAGCCAATAATAGGATCAAATCATGCAGCTACTAGGGTTAGGGGGGTTATGGGTATGTAGCCCATGAACCAAGAAAAAAACTTAGCCTCAACACTTAAGATTTTACCATTAAACCAAGCAATGGAGCCAATAAGCCCCTAAGAACTGTGACATGGCATAGGTTTTAAATCAACCCAATTGTAACCCAATCTTCAAACCCAGTATACGTCAAAATTGTAAGGCAACATCGGTGTGGAAATTTTCTGGATCGGGCTCAGTACAAGGTCCCCTCCCCCAATCCATACTAGATGTTCATATCATTGGTATATATTTTCCTGCCATAGATCATATATGAAAGCAAACAAATGTATACATGCATTCCATTGTATTCTGGTACAGGATACTGATTCAAAGATGTATCAGTTTGATCTAGGAATGCATCCACAGAATCTACTTTAAATTTAAATGGTTCTCTTTTTTGGGATGCAGAAATGTACTGTGACTTTGTATCCATATCCAAATTCAATTGAAAACTTGGGTTGATTATTGATTATATACATACAGGCACAATAGGAGAGTGTTGACATAAATGCATTAGATCAACATTGGAACGTGACTTAAGCGACAAAGTATCACAGATATATAGACCAATATATCAAGAACTTGAATAAGCCCATTAACCGGCCCAGTGCTGTCGGCACTAAGCCTTGTTTGCCCGTTGCCCCACCTAACTCAGCCAAATAAAGGAATTTGGAGGCTTGGCTTTGGGAGTCTGGATCTCCTGCATTTCTATTTAGCCTGTGACAGATGCCCCAATATTACATTCATACTGAATGTAGGTGCAAGAGATCCAAACTCCGATCCTGGGCCCGCCAATCTAGACCATCCACCAGATGACAACCTCTTGGTGGGCCATGCGCTTGACTCTCACAATCCACATCAGCAACAAGACAAGTTACATTGGAGCTTTTCTGGATTGATATTATCTCTTCAAAATTTTCAATAAAGAGGACCAAATTTGAAGACAGGGTAAGGTATTTGAGGCTGAAATTTGTTCTATGGGTATTGGGTGAGGAAAGGAACACACCCACACACACTGAGCTCCAACTAATTTGTGACATGGCAGATTCCTGCATACTTTGACAGAAGCAGCAGTTTCTACATAGTAAAGGCATATCAGACATGATTTGAATTTCAAGTCTCAACATCTAGGGGGCCCATTTAGGTTAGTTTTCAGAATTCCCTACATGCGCCCATAATATGAGGCCCATTTAACTTTTTAAACTTTTAATCAATTAATATGGATTAGCTTGAGATGGAACTAGTGTCTTATGCCAATACACAGTGGGGTATGGGATTGGGACCTGTAGCTAAAAGTTCTAAAGTGGGTTTCCTTTAGTTTGGCGGCCAATGCTAACTCTTCCTACTCCTCATACAATGGGCGCCTCATTGCTTCAAAAACCACGTTAATGTTCCTGTGTAAGGCCTTTCATGCATATGCCCCTACATTTTGATGAATTTACCTTCCATACATCTTTTTCAAAGTTGACATTTATATGCAAATACATGGTCTGTTAGTAAAATCATTTAGACAAAAAGCAATTATCATGAAATCCAAAGTACAAACAACATTTTGAGGCCGAAAAGGGCTCCACTTATTCAGCTTTTGGCACAGTATTGGCAGTATTAATTGTATCCAAGAAACAAGCTTTTTCTATTGGCAGTTCTTAAGAGTAATAAATTTGGAAATTTCAAGAGGATGACATTTGTACATGACTTGAGGAAAAAGCCAATATAAGGTGGATTATAGGTATGGAGAATGGGGCATTGACATTGACATGGATCTGTATGTAACATCAAAGACTCCAAGTCAGATCTGAGTCTAATGATAATGTTTGTTCATGCGTCCCAAAACAAATTCAATTATGGGTAGATTCAATCCAATCCAAACTAATTATAGCCCTACTCTCTACCCTTAATCAAATTGAGGGTTTACATTCATACATATATGTATGCATGCATGAGTGTATAGCATATCTATATATAGATACACACAATTCTCTTAATGGAGTCATGTGAAAAACTTCACTTGACACACCCAATATTTTATGGATGTAGCAGTTGTTTTTGTTTTGAAAAACAAAAGCATTTATACTAGCTAACACCTCCTTAGTTTCACACTTCAAGATCAGAAGACTCGTTCCAAAAGTTTTATGAGACTTGCCTACCGAGTCCAGACTCCCTGGATGGTAACTTAATTTTATGTATAAAAAAAAAAGAAACTAATGAAATGGTCCAACTGAAACACATGGAACAGGACCTTTAAAACAAAAACTATTTTTTAGTAAGCTTCTATTCCTGATGTTATGAATGAGAAAATACTATTAAACTGAAACATTAGATATATAAGTTATGCATGCTAGTGATTAAATGTTATATATGTATGTATATGTAAATGTATAAAGTATCTGGTTTGGCTCATTTTTGCTGGGTTACCCTACACAGAAATCCTTAAGTCAACCTTGTTAAGGCTGTTTTCAATTGGGTTGACATTTTTGAACCCTAATCGTAACCCAATGTCTGACCCTATCCAACATGTCTTTTTCCTTTTTATCTTCTTCCGGTGGTGGGTGAGTTGGTGTGTGTGCCCATGTGCCTGTTGTTGTTTGGCCATTCCCATTCTGATTGAGCCCCAACCAAATTGCATTAATTCTTCCAGCTTTTAAGAAAATTTGTATAACAGAAAGGGTGAGTACCTTTCATCAAACACAGGGATATTCAAGAAATATATAAAAAATAAAAAACAGTAAAACTTCTGTTGATAACAAATACCAGACAAAGAAGAAAACAGAACACCATTGTTAGTCTCTACTAAGAAATAACAGTCTGGTCTTGTTCCTAACCAAACTCTAAATAGGATGTGAAGCCCATGACTAACAATGGTGTTTTGTTTTCTTCTTTGTCTGGTATTTGTTATCAACAGAAGTTTTACTGTTTTTTATTTTTTATATATTTCTTGAATATCCCTGTGTTTGATGAAAGAAGCTTCATACGTTCAGTGAAATAGCTAGCTGGAAATGGATTCCGTGAGGTGATTGAAAGCTGATATAGGCATAAAGTCAAGTTCATCAACGTGTCAAAGAGCTAGCAGTGATGCGTAGCGCGCGCTGTGATCAGTGAAAGTAGTTGGCTTAAGATGCAAATACAATACATGGAGTTGGACTCATCAAAGCGCGTAGTTAGATCTATATCACACAAAGGAAATTGACTTTGACTAATAAGGACAACAAATTTAATTGTTAGGAGTTTGTCATCAACTGCATTAATCAAGAAGAGATTATATATATATCAAGAACCAGACAATGCCCACCATCAAATGAATCCAAACTCATAAAGCTTCAAAGCCAAAGCATTTTATACATGCATCCTCTTGTTGTACTTTTGTCATTCCACCATAATATTATTTTATTGTCAAATTGCTTCTTATTACCTCTGAATTCAATGAGCTAGGGTGCGCTAGCCTGAGGTAATGCTTATTGATGTTGGGTTAGAATTCAATACACCACTTCAACAGTTTAACATACACCCATATATAGTTTCCACCTTGTCTTAATTAAGCATGAAACTTCAGAATCCCATCTCTAGCACGGCCGGATTAAGAGCTAAAAAATGACGCCCGGCCGATGTGGCGGCACCGTCATTTGAATTGGCACCTTGTGCCTTTGTTATGGTGATATGTGCATGTACCTATTGCACACGAAAGGGTTGCGAGTAAATGATAAAATCAGTTGAAGTAGACTGTTTGTCTTGAGTTTAACTTCATCTAGATGATGGTTTGACTATTATTGAGTTGGGGTGTAGTTTAATAGTAAAGAAATCAACACCTCTTAATTAAAACCAGGCATGCAAGAGATCCCTCAAATTTCGGCTCCAAAAGCTTATTTTAATGGAGGATTTGGTTAGAAGTTCCAATTGTACTTAAGTCAAATAATAAACATTCTTAGAAACCAAGATGGGGAATGATTAAAACTAACCAGTACTGAAGCTTTTCTGTGATGTTTCATTGCTCCTTAGCTTGATTACGGTCCATCATCTAGGCTAGAATAAAGGGTACTTTTTAACCATCTCAGTTCTGGGTCTGGACCTGCAATAAGTTGAGATAACCCTAATGGAATGTGGCTGACCCATATCGGCACAAGGATGAGCTGCCCTTCTAACAGTGATGATTGATGAAAACATCTGTCCACATAAAGTACTGCATCATTTATGAGCTTCAAAAAGGCATAATGCAATTAGCACATCTATTCTCTTCTAACTAACACTTCTTAATAAGGCTAAGTCAAGCTTACGTTACATGACATAATCAATTCACTAGTCAACCAGAGGAAGATTTTCATCTTGTTATGAGGGGATGTCCTTTTAAGCTTTAACTACTGTTGATTTGAATTCCTTCTCTCTCTTTTTGGGGGAAAATCCACTGTTGATTGCATTTAAATCCCTTAAAAGTCCAAACTATTTTATTTCTTTGCAAGGGATGTCGAAACTCGGAGGGATATTCCATAAGCCTGAATTGTGAGTAATATAATCCTTGACTAAAATAGAGGTTGAAAGTAACTCATTACTGTAACTGGGTCGGGCTGAAACTAAGTCAACCATGATAAAATTAAAATTCATTTTCACAAAAAGTTGCCAACATTTGGCTTTAGTTAGGAACTGACGACTTTCATTAATCCATTGTTTGCTTGAATTCGAATAATGGCTCGGTCAAATACATAAGTTTATATAAGGAAGAGTCTCAGGAACTTTTAGCATTAAACCAATCATCCAAAGGGATCGAATTTCTAGGAAATTTTATAGGCCAAAAGACATGAAAGCAACTGTATATATTATAGATTTCAACTGATATACAGTATGCGGAGGCTAATACAGTTTACCAAATGGGCCTTTCTTCTTTCTAAGCTACGTAATCCCAAATTGCAGTAGAAAACAAAGGGAGGAAGAAAGAGAAAAGAACTACAGTACAGAGAGAGAGAGAGAGAAGGTTTCCTATTTTCCTTCTATCTCCCTTTTCTCCATGAAACCATTTATTCTCTTCAGTGCAACTCCTAGTGTCTGCTTGCTCATGTTAGCGAAACACACCCTAAACCAACCTGGCTCCGAACAGTGGAACGAAGAGCCTGGAGATATATTCAGTTTCACTTCATGCAAGATTGAATTCCACAGAGCCAATTCACCTTCTCTTGTGGGTGTCTCCAACAATGGGCTCAAATTCATCCAGCAAAACAACCCGCCATTCCCTTTCAGGCACTCGATTCCGGCCTTTCTCAACCCTTCAACGATCAATTCATATCTCTTCTTCAGCCTCTCTCTATTAGTCTGTATGTAGTTCTGAGTGAACTGGGTGTCCGACAACATGGAAGCCAGGAGACGTTGAGTTTGGGAGGAGACCAAGCAGAAGCTAGACATCCTCCTTGCAGTTGTCACAACCCGATCGTTGTATGAATATATTGCCCCAACTCTGAAACCGGGAAGGCCAAGATCTTTGGATAGACTATAAACAATGTGAACTCCCTCTGAGTTTTTGAATTTCCGAGCCTCGATGATTTCTGTAATGCTCGTGAATTCGGACGAGGAGAAGACAGAGCCCGAGTAGATTTCATCTGATACAAGGTGGATGTTTTTGCGTATGGCGAAGTCAAGAATCTCTTCCAGCACTGACCGTTCTACTGTCACACCTAATGGGTTCGATGGATTTGTTATCAGAAGTCCTCGGACCTTAATGTTCATGGCTTCCGCTCTACCGTATGCTTCTTCTAGAGCCTCGGGAGTGATCCTGTAATTATTTGAGCTGTTGCAATGAACGGGAACAATCTTGACGCCAGTTCTCCACCTGAGATCTCTACCGAATCTGATAGACAATATAATTTTCACCGAAAATATTAGTTCAGAGATATAGAAACAGATTCAAATAACTCAATAAAGAAAAATTGAGGATCGGAGGTCCCTTTCGTTCTTACCCTGGATAGTATGGAGTTGGAATTAGTAAGGCATCCCCAGGATTTGCTAGAACGAAAGCCAGTAGTTCATTGGCTGCTGTTGCGCCTGCTGTGAGGACTATTCTCTCGGGGTCAAATTTTGCTCTTCCTCCTCTTATCTGTTCCATGAAACCTGCCATTGCCTATGTAACAGTGGTACCCAGAATTAGCATTCTATTTTCTTACTCCACCTGATCTTGTACTTGAAAATTAAGGATCAGACAAGCATGAAGGGGTTACCTTTCTGAAATCATCGAGTCCATGGTAATCCTGGAACAAAGCGTTCTCTGTAAAGCTAGAAACTCCATTACCCCAGGTACTCGCTTCTGGGTGCTGTTCCAAGTATTCTTCCAGTAAATCAAAGGAAACCTATTCAAGAAAGAAACAGAATGATCGTATACGCTGAGTCTGATTATTAAACTGCTAATACTGTAATATACATCTTCTCTTTAATTATATACTTACTTGGTTTTCTGCCAAACCCATCTGTATGACTCCTGATGGGTTCTTCAGTTCATCATATGGGTCTTCATTATATGCCTTCCATCCTGCAAAGTATGGAGAATTTTCTCCATGAGTTTCGGAAACTGAAACTGTTGATAGCTCAACAGGTGGTTGCTCAATTTCTATGGCCATAACTGGCTTTCTGCAAAGAAAATTGTTTATCTATGAAGAATGAGTGCAGTGAAGAGAAGTGCTCTGAATGAATACGGGGTCGAAGTAGTGGGGTATATATAGGAAATTTTAGACCCAAAGTCTTCTCATTTTACTTGAAGATAATTTTTATCTATGTATGTCTTCTCATTTAACTGTTTGTTTCATTCTCTCTCCATCTCCACTATTTCTACATCAAAAAAAAAGCTGCTGGTATACATAGTATAATTTGGTGTTAATCCCCTCTTCTATTTCAAGGCCAACAGTTTTCCTATACATCCTCTTCGACTTATTAGAGTATAAGTTTTACAGTTGTCTGTTTTCTTTAATGGTGGATTGGTGGTTGAGCGTTGAGTTTTCCTCCTAAAGGTCCCCGCTTTCAAAACTCTGGTTCATTAAATTCTTAGAATAACCAAAGTCTAAAAATTCCTCAGAACACAGTTGGAAGTTACCAACATGCTTGAAGAATTTGCGATGGTAATGTTTGAAGAGATCAAAGAGACATGACAAGAAGTAACAAGTTGCGGAATACCAAAACTCTCCCATTTACCAAATCATTGAAGACAAAAGAGAAGTTGTGGGAAGATATGCTGGTCCCAGTTTCGTAGCAAGTCCAGGCTACAGGTGTTCCAAGACTTTTTAAGGATATAGCATTCGTAATAAGTTAAGTCAAATTCGTTGATGGTTGGGTTAGGTTGGGTTTGGGTTAGTCCAACCCAAATGGGAATTAGGTTGGGTTAGTCCAACCTTAAGTTCTAAACCCCCAACCCTAACCCTAACCCTAACCCAACCAGACTTTCAACCCACCTACCCAACTCTAACACTAACCCTAACTAAATACCTCCAACCCAAAGTTTCGGGTTGGGCCCAACCCAACCTTCTTCCCATCCCTTAAAATCTTGTAGAACTTCTTAACCTAAGATCTTAACTCTATTTTCACTACATATATTTTATTAGTATTTGTTTGTTGATATTTTTATTGGTTCTCTAAGTACAAGATTTAGAAAAAAAAAAAGGTGTTTGAAATGACTATAGTTTATTATGAGTTATGACTTATAATAAATCTTTTATAGGCAACAAGCTATGGGTGGCAAGCAACATAGAGGAAATAAAGAATAAAATATTCAAAAAAAGCATAAAATATATTATTAAGGTTTTAGTATTTCCAATTAGGATTAAATGAAGTGATTATCTTAAAAGAAATAAATGATAGTATGTGTTGGAGGCTATACGACTATCATACATTTAAACAAATCAATGTATGATATTATATATATATATAATATATTTATATATGATATGTACTACAGAGTCGAGTTCAGGTTGGGTCTGGTTACCTGAGGGATCAACCCTAACCTAACCCAAAGTAAAGTCAAATTCATAAATTTCAACCCTAACCCTAACCCGACCTTTTCGGGTTGGGTTCGGCCCAACCTGGCCCAAATTGCAGCCTTAAATAATACTGATGATGATGATGATGTGTTCTGATATGGGCAACATGGATTTATTTATAGATGTATGCATGTGTGATTGTGTCATGTATTCACACGGGCATCGATCCATGAAAATAATGCGTTAATGCAATCCTCATGATGCACATGGACTTAGATTAATGTATAACCACATTCCCAGCATATGTATTATTCCACCAATAATCGATTCATCATCTATTGGGATTAAATTACGGATAAAAAATCAGTAAAGAAAAGAGAATTAATAAAAAAAGGGAATCTCCACCTATCATAGCTAGGATTGTATTATTTGCAGAGCCTCACCCCAACGTACCAAGTTGTTCTTTAGATGCTAGCCTCTGCCTGCAGCTCAAGTTCATGAAGGGCCATATAAGATTTGCCATTAATTTGCTGCATCAAGAAACTAATTGAAGGGAAAAAGAACATTGGAAGAGACAAGCATTAAACCATGGTCTTCGTTGGGCATGAAGATTGAATCGTTTTGAATTAAGATTATTATGGACGAAATGCGGTGATGACTTTCATATAAATGGTATAACCCCGAATCGTTGAATTTGAAGCATGAAGTGATTAGATTAAGACCCTTATGATCCTCGAGGTTCAACCCTGTAAAGTATTGCATATATATATATATATATACAGGAGAGAGAGAGAGGTAGTATGCCTTTCTATCAAATATACTAATATAATATGAAGACTGCCTTCAGACTAAATGTCCACCACCAAAGATAAAAAGAAAACCCAAAACTACTAGTGCTCTTTATAAGTGTCTTAGGTATCTTAATTAATTAATGAGGTTTATATAGAATGCCATGAATAGGGTTTAGATGATATAATCTGATGATAATTAGCTATAAATATTTCAATGGCATTGGTGGATTGGAATGACCAACTCCTAGATCCGATATCATGGCATATGGGGCCTGCTAAATGGATTCTGTTTTGCCACATTTGTAATGTCGTTAAAGTCTTGATAGTAAGTGCATGTTGCGAAACATAAAAATATGAATCAAGGAAAGGAAAAACAGGCTGTCAGTTCAGTTCGAACTGTTGGACCGTTAGACCTGGGAATCGGACCTCTGACTGCTTTGTTGTTCAATTCAATTTTAAAAAATTTGATGTAAATGTAAATTACTGGATTACTGAAAGAAGTTCTCCAATCAGCATCTATTGCAAAATGGTTTGCACCAAGGTTTTTAAAATCGATTCAGACAACGAACCAGTCAAGGATCCAGTTCCCGAGTTGAATGGTCTGATTGTTAATGAATAGATGGCCTATTCTGACAAAAAAAATAAAAACCGGCCAAACCGTTGAATGGTTCGACCGCCCAAATCAGCGATTTACTAACTAAATCAACAATTCCAGAAAAAATAACTAAAACAAAACCAATCACCTGACAGATTCCTGATTTTTCAGGTCCAATCCATATTTCAAAACCATGATTTGCACTCACGAGTCATGGTTAATCTTTTGGGAAGCAGTAAATATGTTGTAATTAAAGATGTAGGGCAGATCCTTGCCGGTCGAGGGACAAACAGCTCATTAATATTGAAGCGAGTTGGCTACAGGTTTGATAAAAGACAAATATCTGGATTGTGCAACAAGTTGCATTCATCCTATAAATGTGATGGTCGGACGGTTAGTTGGTTGGTAACTTTCATTAATCAACAAATAATTCGCAATTGGAAGTCAAAAACGAGCAATCTATTTGCATGTAAGGATGCACGTGAGTTCAAATTTGGATTCAAAATAGACCCAAAATTGGACCCAAATTTTTTTTGGGGTGAAATGTCTTAGCCTTATTTCAAGTTTTCAACCCTTTTTATAGTTGAAAAAAAAAATCGTTTTCCACCCATTCTGTTTTGGTGCTGGAACTTATAGAAACAAGATGTATAAGACAGGCTAATAACACCGAAACAGAACTAAACATCTTCTAAGGATAAATATAGGAGATGTTCTCAATGCATGCTAAGATGCACATGCGAGGCACTGGTGTGATTTCATAACTTACATGTTTACTTTCTGATTAGGTAGGTGTTTGGCACAAATTAGTACCGTTACCAAATGTGTAGTAGCTTAGAATTCAAATCAGCCCCTCACAAGATTGCCCCCCACAACATCTCACAGCATATTCCCACCGTGTATTCGAACATCTCTCAATGATGACATCATCATTTCTGGTATCATCATCAGGAGATGTTCACATTACATGGTGGAGATGTGCTGTAGGACGTTATGGGGGGGCAATCTTGTAAGGGGCTTACTTGCTTTCAGTAGCTTACATGTTTACTTCTGTTTAGGTAGATGTTTGGCACAGTGGCAGACGTTGCATCTTGAGTTGATCAATACAAATCTGTGGAAGACATTTTTCTATTTGAAATGTTTTGAAAACCTTTTGAATTGATCAGATTTATTTCTAACAATAACACTAAATTTGATATTCATTTTTCTAGTTTATGATGTGGCAATACATATTTTTCACAAATTTATATATAACCCAAAACAAAATGGCAATGCAATGCCACTGTATCAAACACCCCTAGGTGTAAAACGATAATACGATCTTGAGATTTGCACTTCTATGCCTAATAACAAAATTTGCACTTATTAGACGGTACGAATTTATACCCTCTCCAACATTTTGCTTTAAAAACTAATGCAAAATTCCCACCACCTTCCTCCAACATTATACCCTCTCATACAAAAGCAGGAACCACATCATTTTGACTCCTACCTTACTTCTCCCAAACAAACAACCTTTTTCTTATGCTTCCATTATCTTTTATATAAAATGAGGACCACATAATTGTACCTTTCTCACCATCAAACAAAATAAAGTCAAATATGAAGCAAAAGTAAACCAAAACTATTGTATTTGATTTGAAATTTATAAATAATTTAAAGATACTAGTATTAATTGGCTGTTTACCCTAAACTGTTTATTCATGGGCATCTCTACCTATTGATTTAAGATTGACCCATGATGCATTAAAATAAATAAAATCTTTTCTCACGTTTTCTGCTCAAGTTTCAATCTAGTTAGTTGTATTTTTTATTTTTTGAAATTTTATCTAGTTTAATTAAGTGTATTGGAACCAAAAGAAAATTTATACTTTTGAGCTTAATGTGTCAAAAATCACTTTTATGTGGCAATCTCCCATCATTGAGCTTAATTATTGTTCTTCTCCTGATATGTAAATTGTTACAATCATTAGTTTTACTAATATTTATTATCATGAAGGTTTCTTAATTAGGGACATTTCCTATACGATCTATTCTATCTCAGCCACATGAAGGAATCTTGTGGTCTAACTTAGATTATTCATTAGATGGAGGACCCTTTGATTGGCCATGTGGTGAATCTTACTATCCATATGTCGTCAGCCCTATTTAAAACCATCAATTTGAGTTTTGTTTGTTTAATTAGTATAACACCCCTCTTGCTAAATTTGAATATTTTTAATTTAAAGTTCATAAAAGGTCGGGTTAGTACTATTGTACTGGCCTAGGAGTTCAATCTCATAGTCAAAATGAACATCACTCAGTTTAATTTTTTTTTATATATATATATATAAATTGGTCATTTAAGAAAAGATTATTTTAATTTGATATATGAGATTTTTGGGGCTGAAATTTTGCTCAGGAATAGATGCTAACAAGAGGAACATATGGGATCCATTTGGGCTGAAATTTCCCCTAAAATGCGATCAATGGTTAGAATATTTTCGTTGTCATTTTACATTTAAATTCAATTTTTCTTCACACCAATTGTATTTGTTTTTAATCAAATTCCTTTTTTTAAGTGCATGTTCAAATGTATTGAAGGAATTTGGTGGCCACATGTATGAGTTCGGCTTCTGCCAGGGCAAGTCGTGCGAGCAACCTCTTACAGCCTTGTATTAGAAATATTTCTTATGAAATAAATCACATAAATACGGAGATATTCCCAACACAAAGATGTAAAGACTGTTGGAACGGGCTTTGCAGGACTCCACATGTATGTGAGTAAAAAGCACACAGAGAGAATCAAGTTTCTTATTCTCAAGCATACATACTAGTATAACTTTTGCAGGTCCAATACACCCGAAATGTGATGCAACAATGTCCACGTAGCCATTGCAGAGATTAATTGATTTGATGAGGTATTAGAGGACATATTTCATCCCCATTTGAACTTTTAAATTTTAATTTTCTCTCTACTTGCAATTCTTTTACATCATCTGTAGACACTTTTTTCTTATGCATGCGTAAACTATATCTAACTATGATTATATTTGGTATTTCTTTTTATTGTTTTTCTATTAGCTTGAAGAAGACTGAAGATGTGGTCGACGGACCTCCAGATGGGCATTGTTGTAAAATTGATTAAGCAAAACCCATCGCACACATCTTTGCTCACTGTTTTGCACTTAAGTTCTTCATTATTTTTTCACTACAACATAACTCTGTAGTGCTATTTCTTTAATAAATAGAAGTAGCTTCAGCATCCAGCTAGCTCTCTGCCACCCCACGAGCGCCGTGATTATACTCAAATGTTGGAGGTGATCATAGATCCTCTAGACTCAAACAAAACTTTCTTAGATGGGGCAATAAAAAGAAAAGTCAACGCATGTTAATTAAGGTTTCGTTTGATTTGTTGGATGGGAAGCAAAAAATATGGAATATTTTCAAATATTCTTCCTTTTTCATGTTTGATTAGTTTGTGGGATGCCACCATTTTGGTGAGAAACAAGTGGAAAAAGAGGGGAAACTTGTTTAAAGAGAAAACACCTACCCCTAGTATTTTTAAGAATTAGTATCTCATTAATGACATATAATTATTAATTATTTTATAACAAGTTAATAAAATGATTTAATTAAAATTAGTTAATAGATATATTAAAAGGAATAATTGATAAAAATAATAATCAAGTACAGATAATTTAATAATTTAGTAATAAAACATTAACATTATTAATTAAGTCATAAGTATTAATAAAATAAAATAGGGAAAATTCCCGATAAGTACCCTTTACTTTTAGGCCTAGTGATAATCTAGTACCTAAACTTTAAAATACGACAATCTAGCACCCGAACTTTCAATTTGCGACAACCCAGTACCTGGCGTTAACTCATCATCAATTAGAAGGCAAAAAGATATAACTAGCCACTTGCAATTTTGACTGATGTATAAATTATTTTTTGAAATGATGAAATTGACCCCAACTCTAACATCCTTTCTCTGCAAGTGAGAATTGATATGAACAAAACTAACCACCAGTTAGAAACCGCCAAGTGGCAACATGATGGGGGGGGCAAAGTTGTCAATTGACGAACTAACTTGTCTTGGCAAATTGACCTAGTCCTGACAAGCTACAAACTAACCTGGTCTTGACGAGCTAATTTGACACCAACTCATAACAGGCACAAGCAACACGTGGCTGAACTTATTAGAATATCAATGCCAACGCATTCCATGTAAGCCCACTACCTACCACATGTACACCACATGCCAACTAAGGGCACGACAAGTGGACTGAGCTCCGACCACGTGTGAGAGACGTGTCGGTTCTTGGATGAAGCCCCTCTTCTATAAATAGGTGAATCCCCCATTCATTTGGACACAACTGAACATGGTAGTACATTATTATGAATAAGGCACGCCGGACACCTCGGCACATGGAGCTCTCCAGCTCCCCCTACGAGCTCTTCAGCTCATCACATATAGCTCTCCAATTTTCCTCACAATCTCTCTAACTCACTTTATTTTCCCTTGGCAATTACTGACTTAACTATCAGAGTTCACGCCCCTGAGATCACCCGAGGCCTTTGACATCTCTTATGGTTGCAGGTCTCTCTTATAGTCAAGGTGTTGAACCGATTTAACACTCTGAGACGAGGTGACACCCTACTCCAACAACTTTCCATCCTTGCCCTTGTGGTCAATTTTGATCATCATCAGCTTCTCTGTGTATTTTGGAAGAAACCGTTGGAAGAAATCACATCTACTGCTAGTACCCCCTGTTTTTAACTCAACCATTGTCGGAGAAGACAACAGCGCCGGAGGAGGCAACCAGGGTTTTTTTTTTTATTTTTTTTAGAATAAGATCAACTTGAACAGAAGCCGCATCACAATCTTTAACTATTATTTGAATCTTGCCGACTCCACCCTCCTTGTCTTTTTCCTTACCCTTCTTAGCTCTCTCCTCTGCCTCACGACCGAGAACATTCCATTTCTAGAGCAAAGCCACAGCCCCCTTCTCTACCTCTTGAAAGTAGCCAACACTCACTCCACCGAGTTCGTTCCTATGTACCTAAACTAGGGAACCAAGAGAAGATACACAACAAGGTTTGGGTTCTGGCTCCTATGTCAGAACTATGACTCTATCTTGGAGCAACTCCTGACTAAACGTAGAAAATATTTGGTGAATGATGTTGAAAACATGACCTGGTATAAACTGCATAATCGCCTAGTTTGAGGTTTGGACTTTGAACTTTGAATGATGGACGATCCATTCCAATACATTATCCACATTCTTTCAATCTTTCTCCAAGTACTATATGTCAGCACGTTTCTTCGAGTTGAGTTTCGCTCATTTGACGACGTTGGGGAACCGACCGACGAAGCGGTTGTTGTTGAGGTCAAGCTCATAGAGCAACTTGAGACGCCGAAAGGTATCTGGGATGATGCCGTAGAAATTGTTGGAGTTGAGGTGGAAAAGAGTCAGATTCGTTGAGAGGCCAAGCTCAGGTGGGAGATACCCAACAATATAAGCGTGGTTGAGATCGATGTCGAAGACTTATGGTTTATAGTGTAAGCTGTTAAGATAATAGGGAGCCATCCGCGCACTCAGCAATGGAGATCAGAGGTCCTCCTTCGGTCTTCCAACCCAAGACCGAAGATTACCCTTCTTTTATTTGCTTAAAGAGAAAGGGTAAAATGGTCTAATAATTATCAATAAGGGTAATTTTAGCATTTTTAATTATTTAATCCACATATGGTATCACGTGATAATGTTGGTTGATGGTCTGTTAACAACATGTACCAGATTGTAGCATGTGGAAAGTTTAGGTACTGAATTGTCGCATTTTGAAGTTCAGGGGCCTAATTGTTACTCGAGCCAAAGTACAGGATACTGATTGGAAATTTTTTCAATAAAATATTCATAATAAAGCTAAATTCAAAAAATTAAATAATGTTAATAATTAATAAGAAAATACTAATTGATAAGCTTTTCAGTTCAGCCATTCAATTGTTATCAAATGGCCCCTAGTGGTCTAGTGTTCAGTCCTCCTCATCCTCATCCCATTATAATTAATTAAGTTTCAGCACAAAGTATGGACAGGCACGTGCTTGTCTATGCTTCAAGTCCAATTGGATTTCACATGAAGGGCATGTAAAAAATAAAAATCTATTCAGCAACCTCACTTAAGACTTGATCCTCGAGCCTTTTTGTGAAAACTCAGCTAATTGATCTGTGCTGAACTTCAAGTAATTTCCATAGGACACTATCCCTAATGAAGTGGAGGCCATTTCAATGTGGTTTCTGTGAATGTGTCACACAAGGCTTGCTGCTAGGTAAGTGACATTGGTGTTATCAGACCAAATAATCAGTGCTCATTGAGAAGGGGAGCCTAGTTCTTAGAGGAGAGACCAAGCGTTTTCTCTTGCGGAGTTGGCTTAGGGATTTGAACTCAGACTCATTACTTGAATGTGTGATTGTGCACTATTTGCATGCATTCCAAGAGACAAAGTTGTGGCCAATAAAAATAGCAAAACCAACTTAGGCCACCAATCATCTCTGCAACAAGCTTAATTGGCACACTGAAGGCTGAAGTGTAGAAGTGAGATGGTAAAAAGGAAGGGCCATGATCAAGCGTATTTTGTGCCAAAAATGTTTTTATATTCAGTTGGATCTACTAGTAGTTGCCTAGAGAGTTTGGAGAGCATGCTATTGATAGCAATCGGAGTTGAAATTAGTCTGGACCCATTCACAAATGTACATTTCAAAACATCCAACATGTATTTACATTATGAGAGACTTGCAGTGTAGTACTGCCAAGGAAGAAGTGTAACTCTACAAGATTTTTAAGGCCAAACTTTGTCAAAAAGGTTATGGAAGAGAAGTTGGATGGCATCAAATTTGTTACCCACTGGCCATTACTGTGTTTGCAAGTGCTTATATTAAGCACTTATTTGCTTATTATTAAAAGCCAAAAGCACCCAAAAAACCCTGAATTGGCATTTGGTAAAAACAAAAGTAAAAAAAAAAAGGCCCGTTTAGAAGAAACCATAAATTTTGGGCTTTGGGCTTCTTAAGTTTTGGAGAAGCCCTTTTATAAAGAAAAAACCCATATAAAACCATGCATGCCTTGGGATCTACTAAAGACCACAAAGTTTTGAAGTCATTGGACATGCGGTACGCCATATAGACATCTTGTTAGCAGCAACTATAAAATAAATGGGTTTATATAAGGCTGAGGCGATGTTGGCTAGAACAAATGGTTGGAAAATAAGATTCTTGTCACCGAGTCTAAGTTGTGGTGTGGTCTGTAGTGTGTTGGTGACAAGAGATTTGTTAATGGTAACACATTTTACAGCAGTAAGTCAATAGAGTAATGGAATTGAATGGGAAGTTGATAATGGTTGATATATGCCGGTTTAAGGTATCAAAAGCTTGCTAAAAAGTAGGGGTGTCCATGAAAAATAAAAAATCGAAAAACTGAACTATAAAATGCGGTTAATTGAATCAATCGGTTTTGTTTCGGTTCAGGATTTTTGAAAAATTGAAGGATCAGTTCAATTTTCGGTTAACCTACAAAAAAACTAACGGTTAACTGAACCGACCGCTATATATATTTTTAATATGTCACATATTTCATATATAAATATATATTCATTATATATAACAAATATATACTTATATTATATTTATAATGATCAGTTAACTAGTAATACCGATTCAATTTCGATTTAGAAAAATAAAAAAATCGATACCACCGATTGGACACCCCTAATAAAAAGTTCTTTTCACCATCAGTATTCATTAGTTTAATATAAGTTAATGACTCAATTAACTATCAACATTACTCATCTTTTATTACTATATAAAGTCGAGAATCGAGATTGATCTTAGACTTTCTTTATTCAATAACAAGTTAACAACATAAACCGGTACGTATCGAAGGAAATGGCTACGATCGACGGATTATTAGTAACGCTGAAAAGACAACAAGTATCATACGATATTCGCTAATGCATTGCAATATTTTGAACATGGGACCCACCACCAGATGACAGATGTTAGATGTATGTGACTATGTGTCACAATGCAAATTCGGGATCAAGAACCAACCATGGTTCTCTCTTCGGGACCTAAATGACACATTTTAGTACCCTGTCAGTTTATCTGAAGCACATGATGTCTTCTGCATTTGAGATCTAAGAAAATTTCAAAATGCCAACGAAAACATTATTCATCGTCTTCATTTTAGAATGTCATATTAATGATTTAACCAATTTTAGTAAAAAAAAAAAGATGGAAATGAAAAGTGAAAAAGATGGGCTTCCTGGGTATTAAGAAAAATTTAAATGGGCAAAACCAGGATGGAATACAAGCTCTTCTTGAATTTTTCTAATGGGCTCCCTACTGCTATTCCACTAAACACTTTTTGCGTTTGCTTTTGGCTTGTAAAATGCAATAAACGCTAACACTTGTTTTAAGCCCTGCCAAACATGACTTGTAATACAGCAGCTAAAAATCAGGTTCAATCATAAAAAACAACTCAACAATCCCAACAAAATAAGCCAACTAACCGACTTTGCCCACCACCTGCTGAAATATCCCTAAACCTAACCTAAGACTTGTATTCAGAACACATCCAATAATAAATCAGCAAGGTAATTCTAACCACAAAATATCAACTTTGAGGGGAGGCTTTTGCAACACCACTCTGCTGAACAGGCGGAACAGCCTGAGAACCTGGAGCTGCATCGTAAGTCCCATGAACACTCCCTCCAGCAGCACTGTCAGTAGAATAAGCAGAAGGCTGTGAATAACCACCACCATAGGAATCACTGTATGCCGCCGGCGGCTGCTGCTGCTGCTGCCCATAACCAGGCTGAGCAGATGCTGGTGGTACACCATAAGGCTGCTGGCCATAGCCTGCCTGAGGACCAGCTGACCCAAAGCCAGATGGTGGAGCACGATGATCTGGTTGAGCATAGCCTGATTGTGTTGGAGGTGGCTGGGAATGCGAATAACTGGGTTGACCAGCTACTGGCTGAACATATGCTCCCTGGGTGGTTGGAGGCTGCTGCTGGGCCTGTCCATACGGTTGACTAGGAGGTGCCTTCTGAGACTGAGGTGGTACATAGCTTGGCTGGGTAAGCGGTGTAGACTGCCCATAGCCAGTCTGTGGTTGGTTTCCATAACCTGGCTGTGAAGTTGGGGGCATTCCATAACCCGGCTGCTGTGAGGGATAGCTTGGGGGTGTGTTATTTGGCTGTTGACCAGTATATCCTTGCTGGGGTGCAGCTGGAGGTGGTACAGGTGGAGGGACTTGTCCTGCAGGAACTTGGGTAGGACCCCCTTGTGCTCCATAAGATGCTGCAGTTCCATCTTGTGCTGTGGTACCCACACTTCCATAGGTTGGTCCTGATGAATAGCTTTGTGGCTGGTCATATCCTGGCTGTGGATTTGATTGCGGCTGCCCATACCCTGGTTGAGGTGCTGGTGCATGGTAACCACCACCATAACCATCCTGCGGATAGCCTTGTTGCCCAGCAGGTGGCTGAGCATAATTTGATTCTCCATAAGAACCTTGCTGATTATAACCAGAAGTTGGTGGTTGACCATAAGTGTAACTAGAGTTATCAGCAGGATTTGAAGGCCCTCCTTGAGTTTGTTGTTGCTGCTGTGATGGAGGTTGTTGGTTGTAGTAGTCGTACCCACCACCTTGGGTGGTTTGCTGACTTGGTGGGACAGGTGTTTGGTCCCATCCAGAAGAATAACCTCCAGATGTTTGCTGTGGTGGATAGCCAGCATAAGGTGGCTGAGACATGTTATACTGAGGTGGTGCCCCCGGATAAGTTCCAGGCTGCATGTAGCCATAGCCAGGTTGCTGCATAGGTGGTGCTCCAGGTGGACCCCAATTCGTCGGAGGACGTGGAGGCCGATAGCCTTGCTGAGGATATCCTCCAGCCATTGTTGGATTTCTAACACGATTCTGCACAGAATTGTTTATGCATATGAACCAAGAGAACCTTTTTGCACATACAAGCAACAGAGAGAGAACACTAACACATGAAATATGTAAAGCAACTACCACCAGCCAGATTCAAACCTTAATAATCAGCATAAAGAAACATGAAGCTAGCGAAAAGCCAACTAGAATGAAGATTGATATAAGGCATATGCATATTCGCATTAAGAGGGTAAAGACGCCTACATACCGCACTGGTGGTGAACTATTCGGGTTACGCCAGCAGATGCCCATCCTCTCTCTACATGAAGTGAATGGGTACGAAAGGAATAGTGGCAAAAGCTACAAAAGTGCTTGACATAAAAAAGCAGAGACACAATGCTATCTCTTGCTAAGAGGTAACAAGTTTTTCAAATTCCTTGCCCTTAGCATTAAGTTACATGCATTATTATCAACAAGAGCAAAACACGAACAAAAAAAAGGCACATGGCAGAAAAGAATAACACTAGCCTAGAGAAGTATTATAAGATACAGATAAACTTAAGATTGGTTGTTTATGATTAAATCAGTAACTTCCACAACATCCAAAGCAGCGCCTATGGCTTCTCTCCTTGTATAACATAAAACCTGATCAATTGAATATGAGATCCCAAAACCGTTCCTAATTCTTCAGTTATAGATAAAAATGAACAAGAAATAGAACAGAAAAATCATAGGACTTTGATCTTGACTTGTAAGACAGCATATTCCACTACACAAGCAGAGATGTTAACCTGAAACCAGACATCTATGACATGACAAAGGCAAAGATATAGTACATGAAATAAAGCAAACACACAATAGGGAGGTTCATAGTTTTGGCACAAAATTAATCCTGTAAGAGAGGCAGCAAGAATAGACATAGAATGATAGAATATGAAAACAGACTTCAGACCTCAGTTTTTAGTGTAACATTTTAGTTGTAGAGTAAAAAAATAACCATGTGGGGGCAAAATGTTTACACATCAACTAAATAACGAGAAAAGTTGACAAGGTAAAAGTTTTCAACTGAACAAGTGTCTTTGAACCGATCTTACTTGAGACAAAGAAGAAGATTAAACAAGTCCTGAGTCGGTGTTTCTTTTTTCTTTTGGTGAGCGAGTTAATGTTTCTTTATAACAAGATTATCTAGAGAGACAAGATGGGACAAATATTAACCACCTTCCAGGAAAAAATGAAAGGCTAAACAAGGTGAATACTCTACCTGAGGATAGTCAAACAGGCCCAACTTGAGGTGGTACCAATAAGATGAGAAGAGATAGCACTAACAAGATATGAGTTAGATAGTGTTAGATTAGAAGAAAAAATGACAGTTCTAAGGCCACAATAACAAGATCTGAGTTAGATAGTGTTAGATTAGAAGAAAAAATGGAAATTCTAAGGGTCACAAATCATCAACCAAATTCTGCACACCTCCCAAACAAGTAGAATTGAACCAAGAGCTGCATCTGAAGAATGCCTGCCAAAGAAAAGGCTTGCCACCAAGAAAAAAAATTGCAATATGTGGCCAAAAACTCAATGTAAAACAACAGACAGGTTGTACCATCTGAAAATCCCTCAAACCCAATACAGAGGATGGGTCTCTTTACAAAGCCAAAACCCACCATTGGATATCAAGACAATGTGGAGCCAACAAAGCATTTGGTTCCATGCAGAGCAAAAGGTAAACAAACTGAGATGGGAGTAAATGACTTCCATCATAATGTGGTGTTTCAACAGAATGCAAGGAAAATAGATCAACTCCCAGCCACACAAATGATGGATTAGCATTAACACCAATAGAAATGGATAATATAAGAAGCAGAAAATAGAAATCTCTCAGCATGATAACATGTGAGACAAAATAAAGGTTATAATGAGGCATTAGAATTAATTAATAACTACTAAGACAATAGCCCAAAGAAAATAAATGAAAATTTGTTTCCAGGCTTGGACCAATAGGATGAGAAGCATTTTTATAAGCAATTAATTAACAAAAATTTAATGCTAACAACTCGCCCAAAAGCAAGAATCCCACCCCAACCTTCTAGAAAGCAACAATGCCACAACCCACATCCAAAAATCAGTGTTAATAAAGAAATAGATTAAGCCATGGGTTTCCCTTGATTCAAAAAACAGATTAAAATATCTTAAAAAGTCTTTAGAAGTAAGAATAAAACTTTTAGGAAAAGTAATTTGTATTGAAAAATGGGAAGGATGTACATAATAGATATCAACAGAACAAAACTTACAAATGATAGATATAAACAGAACCAAATTCAACAAACAAGTTTCTCGATATAGAGAATTATATAGATAAAATATACCATAAGATCAAATTTATCGCTCAGAAAGGATTCGGTTACCAATTTCCTTCCTCAAATTCAGCATAGCTGAACGTACAAATTCACCTAAAAGTACAAA
Organism: Nelumbo nucifera; assembly: GCF_055504915.1. Classification (NCBI taxonomy): domain Eukaryota; kingdom Viridiplantae; phylum Streptophyta; class Magnoliopsida; order Proteales; family Nelumbonaceae; genus Nelumbo; species Nelumbo nucifera. The sequence goes on along the minus strand of NC_142654.1, from coordinate 5,373,317 downwards.
GAAAAATTAAATTGTGCTTCCACAACTTTATTACAATGCCAAAATTAACTAACGAGAAAGAACAAGACCTTGACAATAAATATTCTAATCATATACACTACAAGTAAATAATCTTGATGTCTAATCATCTTAAGCTTGAAAACGAAGTCTCATTTCCCATAATTGCCAACAGCAAATCTAGGGGCTTCTCCCTCAGAAGACCACTTATAAGCAACAAACACATACCAAGGCCATGCCCTATCAACTCCAAAAATTAGGATTAATAATGTAGTACCAAGAGAAGCTAATCCTACAATAATTCCCAAAGTCAAATAATGCACATAAGAAATACAGTTATTCTGGATACCCTAATACTATTATTCCATTAACAGTTCACTTGAACATCCAGTGATCCATGTAAGAATGACTAGGCTTGATTCATATACATCTAGGAAAATCACAAGGCATTTGAAAATTTAATAACCCCAATAGAGACAAGAACATGAGACCTGCTTCGCATAATTGAAGATTCCATAAATCCAGCAGAAAACCCTGACTAAAACTACAGTCTGAAAAAATTCAATAACCTTAATGGCAACATGAATGTGGGACCTGCTTCGCAGAATTGAAGATTCCATAAATCCAGCAAAAAGCACCAACTGCAGCTTAGTATACATATCACTTTCCATCACAAAAGCTTCCAAGACCAGGCATGTCCAACACATGAGAGTAACACTTGTCGACCAAATCTCAATACATCTCCATGAACCACTTCAGTTAGGATGTCTATAAAAGGTACTGCAGATGCAAGAAGACAATGCATTCTAGCAATTCAATCATTCATATTGCAGGTTAACATCTCAAGATTTAATCATAATTACACCTACAAGAGAACAAGGTGGATATGGCTCAGAAGAGACGATCTGATTAGCAAGACCCTAAATGGAACTCAACAAGATAGGACTAGGTGGTGTCATCTCAAAGAAAAATAAGCACTATAAGCCCAGCTCTTTCATCCAAAGTGAACATTGCCTATAAGATACCAAGTTACCAAGTGATTTCTTCCCCAGTGGTACCATGTAGTATGCACACAAGTATCACCAATATTGTGCCTAGAACATTCCCAATCCTCATGCATCCTCAGAATAAAAGAAATAAAAGAACACAATAAACTCAAAAGAAACCCCATTTGATATAGAAAATCATAAAGGTATAAGAGAAGAATGTTAGGATATAAATATCCAAAAGCCAGCAGGACCACAGAAACCAAGAACAGTTCCAGAAGGTACTACTGGATAAAGCATCAGATACAAGAAACAAATGTTATTGGGTAGCTAAAGATTCTTGCAAAACAAGAAAATGTTAAATCAGATAAACATTAGCACCCGCATCTTACAAAAGCACGATGTTTAAATCTATGAACCTAATCCATAAACAGAAGATTGGAAATCCCCTGCCAGGTAGAGAAATCAAGCAAATGTTGATAAATAAATAATAACATAGTACTAGTAATACAACTTCAATCCAAGATATGCCATTGTAGGAGAAGGGAATTGCCAAGATTTTGGGATGAATGAGAATAAATCAAGGAACATGAAAGAGTAATAAAATACACGCTATAAAAGAAAATTCCACAGAAGCCCCAACCAAGCAACAATTACTACAGATTTCCAAATCAGAAGGCACATTGAACCTTCAGGGATAATAGATAATGAGAACCACCAGAACCAAAAAAAAAAAAATCAGTACCTACAACCAACGTATAAATGTGTTTAGGAGGCACCCATGCACCATGACACCCTCTCAGTTGTATAGTCTACAGACAAGGAGTCGAGGAAACAACTTAATCTGATAAATTACAAGGTAGGGAAGTAATATGTGCACAAAGAGCATATAGAGAAGTTACAACCACCGGTTATCAGTATGGAACATTGGGAACATGGGCATTATTTGCACTATAGCAACCTTATCGTTCTGCATATGCAGGCAATTAATATTAAGAAAATGTAAATATAACATAATAGCATAAGAAAAGGTTTAGAAGGTAATCGTGACCAAAGAAGTTGAATAGACAAGTGTATTATCAAATTTACTTTTAGATGTTACAATGTGAACAAATGCAGTAACTGTCACATATAAATAAGTCAATAAATATACCATAAAGTTGCATTTTGTCCTGCGTAACAGAACAAAAGAGGAAGTAGCGGTCCAAAATTTTAAAACTCCACCATCCTAATAAACTAACAATATCAATGTCAGATATTAGGCATTGCTGGCAAAAAAACTCAGGAACATTCCCCTAATATCTGGGCAACAAATTTGCAGTATAACTTCCATGACCCTTTCTCTAACATAAATATTGCTACAAGCAAAAAACATATGTTTGTTCACACTACTACAGAATAGAATTTAAAATTCGCAATCAAGCAAGTACATATGCATAGAACGTTAAGTGCAAAGGCAATTATACTGACATTAAAAAACATAAGCATCATCAATAAAAAAAATAACATAGACATCCAGCTGATAAAAAAACATCGGCATCTAATGTATAGAGTTGAAAAATAAAATCATGCAATGTAATCTAAAGCATAACAGTGCACTTGCCATTGGCTGCAACCATTCATATCTGACCACAGTGTTCCTTTATAAGCATAATTAGATAAAACCTAGGCAACAAGAACAACTAACAAATTGATTACATGCAATTCAGAATAAAATTGGGGCCCCACACATACCTCACTGACAACTTCATTGACCAATTGTTTTGCAGATTCAATTTGTTCCTTGGTGCCGTCTATTTGTACAGTTCTTTCCGTTGAAGTATCACCAGGAGGCAGATGCAATGGTATCAGCTGGAGAAGAGGTAACAAGAGGTCCAACAAAACCATAATATAAACATAATTCAATACACAGATCATTTGGAATCATGGGAAAGAGATGGGAGAAAAAAATCTATGGATTACACTATCAAGCATGTTTTCTTGATAGATAGACTACGCTATCAAGCATGTTAAGTGAAAATATAAATTGGAGAATTGTGAAAAACATAACAAGCAAATAAAGATGAAGCCTCAATACAGCCATTCATCTTCTTGAAGGTAGCTAAATTAATAACGCATAGCCATAGATAAAAAAAAGTTCGATCATCAAGAGTAACTTATGCACCTGAATACGAGCTCCTGTCCTAGCTTGCATATTCTTTATTGTCTCACCTCCTTTACCAATGATTAAACCAACCTGAGGAATAGGTGCATATTATAGATAATCCAGACTCGATTAATAAGAACATAAAAGTGCATATTGTTTCTTTACTGCAAACCTTGTTATTCGGGACTTTCATTATAAATTGCTCAGCTCCAGGTTGCCCTGCAAATCTTCGGGATACTATGCCAGAACCCCCTGCTTCAGCCTGCATCCATAATTTAATAAAGAAATGAAACTAATGGAATAAAAGAAAATAACTAAACACTCATTACAATCTTAATAACAAGGAGCTTCCATTTTCCATACATTAGGTAACTCATATTAATATTTCTGTGAGGAACTGCGTACTCTCAAACTAGACAATAAGTCGACAAAGAACTAATTTTTAGCTGGCACTTGTTCACTGCATATCCTTCTTATTGAAATACTCCAACTTGGTAAGTCTAAACTGGAAGCATGCATTATCCACCATGTCTATACTTAGTTAGGTTGAATTACCTCGGCTAGAACATCACTGATTAACTGTTCTGCTTTGCTTATTTGCTCTGGAGTACCCATTAGTTCTACAATTCTAGTGAGAGAATTAGGATCGGCATCCATATCCCTAGTTACTTGAATCTTTGCTCCTGACTGAAGCTGAAGGTATTTGATTGTTTCTCCACCCTTACCAATGATAACACCAACCCTCCCATTTGGAATGTCAATCTTTTTACTTGTTCCTTGGAAACCATACGTTACAGGCATCACTGAAGGAGGCGCCATGCCAACTTGGGAATTCACAATTTGATGACCAGGAGGCTTCTGTCCAAGATCTGCATTCATGATGGAAGATTCAATGAAATTTATGGCAATTAAATCCAAATACAGCATTCCTCGTGATTTCCAAAAGCAACACTACACGGAAATCGAATTTATTTCTCCAAAACGATAAAAACCGTCTCAAGAATCAAATAACCATGGCAGAAAACAGTACAAAGTAAATTGAACTATACATATAAGGAAAGAAAGAAAACTAGGAATAAGTGGAAAATATGTGACAATCATATGCGGCGCCCGTTTACCAATACATAAAGTTTAACAGAATCACCCTAAACTTTTCAAAAACCCCTAGGACACAACTTAAAAGTTGAAATACTCAATCCTAATAAAAAATAAAACAAAACAAGAAAGAGAAACTATGGAGGGGAAGGGAAATGAGGTATTACCTGTCGGACCGGAGCTAAATCCCTTATCATTCGTTTCATCTGTGCCTCCTCCATTTTCGACGCGCGGACGCTTCGCTTCAGCGCTGCTGAAGAGACGAGCTGCGATCTCCTGGGCTCGCTGCTTGGCGAGTTGGATCTCATCAACGGGTGGCGGCACACTGTTGTAGGAAGGAGGATGAGCATGAGTTGAATCGGGTGACGGCGAAACGATCGGAGCGGAGAATCCAGTGGAACGACGAGGAGCCGATGAAGGTGGAGGGGGTGTTTCTTCGTACTTCCGCTTGTTGTCCGTCCGAGATGCGAACTGAAGATCTTCTGCCATCGGAGAGCCTGCAGATGTAATTGATGAGAGAGAGAGAGAAACCCTAAAAACGAAAGGGAGAGAGTTTTACAGTGGGGAAGTGCAAAGGGATGGTGGATTTCTTTTCTCGTATATATATACGACCAATGAAATAAAGAATTGTTGTTTTATAGGGATAATTGCGAATCCGTCTACTCGACCTCTCTCTTCCGATTTGGGATCTACCAGTTACATCCTACCCTGTATTGGGAACATCTCCTATTAATAAAACAAATAAATACGGAAGATGATCCCGATGTACGGTTGAAACATGCTATGAGATCGGAGTAAGGAGCGCGAGCAGATTCGGACTCCTCTCTTCCCTGCCCACTTACGGTAGTTGAGATGGTCATACTCCATCACTTCAAGAGTGGAAACGCAAGATCGACCCCATGGAAATGCAGGTTGCCCGTGCCCGTCGTCGTAATCGTATGGGGATTGGGACAGCGGCTTCAGGTCAGGGATCTCATCTGAATTATATCTGATGTAATCCCAGTACCCCACACGGTGGCGTGAACTATTATAAAAAGGACATCTGTCCCTTCACACACTTTGGTTCTTCTCACGTTTGAAACCAACGGGTTAAATTATAGATGTCCGAAAATCATTTGTAACACTTGTACTCGCCCGTGAATTGGGAACAGGATCTGCTCTTCACATTTGGGCGCCTCACATGTACATCCACCGTGCATTGAGAACATCTCCCGTGAAAAATAATTTACAATTACGAGAGATGTTCCCAATGCTTGGTAGGATGTGCGTGTGAGGCGCCCTATGTAAGGAGTAGATCTGATCTCAATGAATTGGCATCAATTTCAAGTCGGCACCTATCCCTACCTCTACAGTGGATTTAGGATTTCTGATGGTGTAATAACAGTAAAAACATAAAAAAAAAGTTAAATGAGATGGCATTCACCCATTCGCCCATTCATGCCCATTTCTATCTTCTTGGTTAAAAAGATAAGGGCAATTACTATTTTACACTACTTTCATAGTAACGTGGCATTCCTAAGAATGTTTTCAAAGATCCATGTGGGTGGAGACACCATGCAATTAATCCAATCAGATAACGGAGATAATTAGGGCAACAAAGAAAATTGAGCATGCCAAGCGAGCCATCATGTGTCAATCCTTTTTGGTTCACAATTGAGAAAAAAAAAAAAAAGGAGAGATGTTAGCATATAAAATGCACAACATAAATTGTAGAAAAAACTTAAACCTCTTACTTCGATTTAAAGTGAAGATTGAAAGTTAAACCCAACTGGGATAAGGTTATTGTCTAGCCCATTTGGCGCAAGAATTTTAAAGCTTGGACAAAAGATTTTCTTCCAAACATGGCCTATTATGAATGTATATTTGCACTTATAGCTCAGTTTGGAAGGAGTACAAATACATAAAAAATATAAGGTTTTCCACTTTAAATATTTGTATTTGTACTCCTTTCAAATGGAGCTGATGCTATTCAATCTAAGGTGGTGCATAAATTGAGGAGAGCAACTAGATAGTCCTTGCTGACAAGGCGGGGTTGAGCTACAAGGATGAGGTTGCGCTTCAAGACCTGTGATAAAAAAAGGAGAAGCCAGAGGCTCGAGGAGTTATCCCCGGGTAAATACTCCGACGCTCAAGTTAGTAAGAGGTAATGGATGGTCAGGCCGAGCTATAAGGATGCTGGTCCAAGCTAAGTAGTAGTACTGGTATCAGAAGTTGGGTCCCTTACCTCGAGCATGGAATACTTTTTTATAACTGAAGATTCGTGTCTTAGTCGAATTAGACTTTTGGGGTTGTTGGGATGAAGTTAGCTGCCAAGGTATTCAGGATAGAGTCTCATTCCCCAATAGAGTCGTCTTCCTTATTTCTCTTTATCCGTAATTATGCTCATCCATATGACGTGGCCGAACTATATCAACGTGGCTGAATTAGGATGACATGGTAGGGAGATAGTTGGGCAGCCACGTGTCTCACAGGGCCAACTTAGCCATGACCCGAACAGGAGCATAGGCAAATAAAAATATAGAATTCATTTTTGTTTAGTAGGGAGGGAAAGGGAGTTGCTAGCAGATGATTGGGAAAATTAGGTTGTACAATAATCAAGTCTATCATGAATTATTTGGGCTAAGTTCATAAAAATCTCGATTCAAATAGATTAAATTGAGTTCATACCCAATGAAGATTTGCTCATAAAACTTACAAGCCTAATTTAGTTTATATTATATTTAATATTTTAATTATTTATATGTATAAGAAGAAATAATTTTTATATTACAATCTTTTGTGTATAATTTTTATTTTTTATATGTATAATATTTTATGTACATAATTTTTTATTTATAATTTTCATTGTCAAACTCGAGCATCATGTTTCTCTGTACATGGTTCAGGTAAAACTTAAACATATAAATCTCACTAAAACTTCAAAAAATACTAATTCTAACAATTAAACAAAATTCTGCTCTCTTTGCCTTTTGGGTTAATAATGCTCGATCTATATTAGTCATTATTCTTCAATACAATTGATTGATTGGGTTTTCTAGACCATCATTGCACATGTAAATGCAAGCTTACCCTACCTGCGTTTGAGGGTCGTGTGGGTTGGATTGGTATGTTGGTCCAAAACGTGCAATCTAATTTCCTATTATTCCTGTTATATATAAAAATTAAACAAGCAAAATCACATGAAGGAACATAAAAAAATTCGAATCATTTGATTAAAACATGTAAATTATCAATTATCTTTCATAAAAAGTTCAAATATTATTAAATTCAACACCTAATACATAAATTCATATGCTTTTCCAACAACAATATGTGGGTTGAAAGAACCGAATTTAGCTTAACGTCGGACCTTATCTATATCTGTACAAATTGTAAAATCCCAAAACCCATATTTTGTTCCAATAAGGCAGGCATCAATATTGTGCAATAGCATGGGCTTTTTCAGTATTTTACATATGTTAAAGTATCATTCACCATAAATCATTGATATTTTGAATTTATGGAAACCTTTTCTTTTAAAATCAACTTGATATTGTGTTAGTATCATTTCGTAACGAAATGATAATATTACAAGTACAATAGGCAACGATGATATGAACACCATATAAATTACCGTCATGATGCAAATGTTAGTATATAATAATATAATAATATCGGACTATTTTAATTTGATAGACATTACATTAAACAATGGATGAAATACTTGAAGTACACGTTTCGTGCGATGTATTAATAAGTATTCCCCTATCGTCTCATCTCATTAATATCTTAAAGTACCTCTAACTTTTTGAAAATTTGGACATTGTCTTTTCTCTTGATTCATATAACGTAAGGGAAAAGTGAAAATGTTCATTTTGCCCCTTATTATTTGTCAAATATCCAAAACATGACCACAGTGCCCCTCAAGCCTCAAATCCCGGTCACATTCCCGGGTCTGATTGTCTTCGTTGTTATTTGTCAAATATCCAAAACATGACAACAGTGCCCCTCAAGCCTCAACTTCCGGTCGCATTCCCGGGTCTGATTGTCAATGTTGTTGCTCATCATAGTTCGGTCACATTTCCAGGCCTAAATAGTTCGGGCTTGGGCCGAGCTCGGGCTTTAGTCTTAATTTTTAAGGTTGGGCTGGGCTTAGCTAAAACCAGGTGAAAATGAAAGAAGTATTAACATCAACTCTAAAATCAAATAAGAAAATTTATATAAGCAAGAACTTCCTTCAACCTACAAAACCCATTTCTATATGATCAAGATACAAGAAGATATGTATCTTCAAATAACATAAAAACAACAATCCAATTGTAAAATTTCATCAAATACAGGACCACCATTTCATGACCTAGCCACAAAACCCATTTGTACTTTTTTCATCTTATGAAAACCACTTTGAAACAATACATGAGATTTCATGGAACATACACAAAAAATGGATTGAACTTGTCAAACTATTAAAAATTTATACTAGATCCTTGCCTTACTTTTGATGCATGTCATAAAAAGTTAAATTTGTTCATTCACATTATTTTATTTATTTGCATAATAAATAAAAATCTTCATTTGGTGTCGAGTCTTATTACTTGAAGTCTTGAAAGAGATGAAATTGGTTCTGGGATGATTGATAGGAGGTTATGGTGTAAGTACCATAGTTTTATTGCACTCAAACCATTTTATTGTAATGTGCATTTACATTATCCCAGTACTAAGTAATTCATCAAAAGAAAATCACTTGAGAATGCCCAAAATATGATGCCAGTATCAATGGCATCAGTACTATCTAGTTTAATGAATATAATTGACTATTCTTATAAACATCATGTGTTTCTAGCAAGGTTCAAAATATCAATACGCCCGATATGCCGGTATGAGTGTATCAGGCGAATTAATACAGTTTTTCATGCCTTTTTTTTTTTTTCGCAACCGGTTCAAGGGGGCCGAATTAAGTCTCCTCTACCCCCTGAACTGGTCAGACCTCCGATGCACCCACTGTAAGGATGTATCGGAGAGGTCCCGGAACGATACGTATGATACTTTGAACCTTGGTTTCTAGTATCATTCATTGTTTGTCCAATACTATCATATAGCATTCATCTCAAATAGACCATTTGCGAGAAAATAGATATAACATCGACTCCATTGGAAACTATATTAGTATCATTTGTTTTATTGCATAAATATATTATGTAATAACAAAAGCACCACATATATATTGCTTAGGTATCATTGACATGCACTCAATACTGGTATGATGCTTGGCATGCCATTTATAACAAACTACTTCAGAAAACCGTATAGTATGATATTGGTACCTTTTGGCATGTATGAGGTATCTTTGACCCAAAGGGGTAGGGTAGTGTAGTAGAGATGCACATAAAGGCTCCACGTCAAACAGTTCAAAGTTAACGATCTTGATACGAAAAAATCGTGCATCGAGAGTTTCCAATAAATCTATCAAAGAATAAAACAGAGTTTCCAACAATCCATAATCCTCTTTCAGTTTGATAATTCACAGATAGATAGATATATTAGGATGCGTAATAATGTTCAAACCTGTTAAAACTTAAAAGACCCCAACTGTCAGTGTTCAGCGTTCAGTGAGCCTAAAAACCGATATAGTACGATACGTATCGGCACTTTGAACCTTTTCTCAAAACATAAGACGTGATTACATAAATAAAATATATAATTTACAATATCAACTAGCACAACAAGCAAAAAAAAAAAAAAAAGCAAAACTAAAAGGACAGTAAGTCATTCAACAATATATAAAAACATCGTTTCTCTGATTCTCTTATATGCACGGCAATGTGAGCAAACTCCCTTCAACTGCATTTAAATATAAGAGAGGATAACAGTACACAGCTAATGGTTCTTCCAGAACTGAATTTATTATTCCTTTGCAGAAACGTAAGTTCAAATGACACACTAGATCAAAAGCCAACAACAAGTAGCAAGCCCTCACTTGGTCCACCAAATAAGGAAATCCTTTCGCCTATTAATCTTTTTCTGCAGCTGGAGAAGTCCATAGAGTAGAGCCTCAGCTGTAGGGGGGCAGCCAGGGACATAGATGTCAACTGGAACAATTCTGTCACAACCCCGAACAACAGAATACGAGTAGTGGTAGTAACCACCACCATTTGCACAGCTTCCCATAGAGATGACCCATCGTGGCTCAGGCATTTGGTCATAAACCCTAATTTTAAAGAAAGACAAAAAATGGTTTAATCATTTCTTGCACTCTAGGGGGGGGGGGGGGAGGGTGTTCAACATGGTTTGGATTTGTTCTTGAAAACAAAAACAATTTCCATCAGCAAAATAATTTTTATTTTTGAAAACAATTGTTTTTGCTGATGTGGCAGTTGTTTTTATTTTCAAAAACAAAACCAACCAGGTTGTCTAGCACCCCCCAAGTAATATGATACCTTCAACTTGTTTTCTGACCCCAAGTATTTCGGAGCTGGAAAAGGATGCTTCTTCAAATAGTGAAAGCCAAGAAATCATATAGTGCTTTGATTATCACAAACAATTTAAACAAAAAAAGAAATGGTTGATCATTTCTTGCACACTAGGAGGTGTTCCACATGGTTGGATATACAATATATATTTTTGTTTTTGCTGATGTGGCAATTGTTTTTATTTTCAAAAACAGACCAACCACGCTGTCAAACACCCCCCAACTTATATGATAACTTCAACTTGTTTTTTTTTTTTGACAAGTATGATACCTTCGACTTGTTTTCTCACAAGTATATCAGAGCTGGAAAAAGGAGGCTTTTTCAAATAGTGAAAACCAAGAAATCATACAGTGCTTTGATCATCACAAACAAATTAAATGCTTTTTTCTCCCTATACCCTAGGTCATTCCAATTGCAAGTGACATAAATAAAAGGTCGTTCTTTCACAGACATCAAAAGCTATATGGTTTTTTCTCTTAAATTCCAAGTTCTTCAAAGTTGAAATTCAAAGCAACATAATCTGCCCAACACGGCAACGCCTCCAGCATAAAAGAAAAAAAGCAAAGCTGAGGCCAGAGTCAGCAGACTGAGATTCAAATTCTGGCCACAGCAGACACTGAACCCTATTAAATCAGCATAGGAAAACCAAAAAATCTCCACAAAATATCCACAAGGATATGACATAAAAAAGTCCCCCATAAATGAATTTATCAACAGAAAATCTTTAAATAAGAAAGAGGAAAATAGAGTGAAGGATACATAGCAATAAACTTAATAACAAGCATATAAAAAAGGTCCACTAAATACAAAGCCTTCAAAACTGCACAAAAAGAGAACTGGCAAATTACTACTATATTGATGATTCCAATCCCAATCCACAAGTTAGGCAGAATGGAATTGCGTTTTAGGACAAATCCAAAACCAGCCTATCCAACATGGACAAGCCTGGTCCACCTGTGGTAAGGCCAAGCCAAATTCAAACCATGATTGTCACCCAAGCAAATTTAGTATATCTTTGGATTTGGTCAAGCTGGGCTTTACTTTGAATAGCAGAAAGCAACATGCATTAGGCATAGACCACAGGAAACAGATTGTATACATACAAATGCAAATGTATGTGAAAGAGGAGAGAGAGGAAATGGTTGAGAAAGGAAAATAAGTGGACTGACGTTTTGGATGGTGGTCTGGATACGAGGCCAAGGTAAAATATCAGCCATGTTGTCTATATTTTCATTATAGATGGGGTTGAACTTGAGTTGGGTCTAGTTTCAGGGTACCATTTTCTCTTGGAGCAACTTCCGATCAAATGCCTCTTTGTCAAGGCTGGATTGTTTTCTTGTTAACTCTGATTGGGAGAAAGCTTTCTCAGTCATTGTGCAGTGTGCTTTGCCTAGACCCACCTCTGACCACGTCCCACTGCTGTTACAATCTGGGGAGGCATGTCGAAAGCTTGGTCCTTTTCATTTAGAACTGATGTTCTTTGAAGTTCCTGGCTTTGTTGACAGGGTGAAAGAGTGGTGGGATGGCTTTGATGAATCCCTTCATTTTGAGCAAAAGCTTAGGGCTCTTAAAGCTAAGACCAAGGTGTGGAATGCTGAAGAATTTGGTTACTTGAACCAGCATAAGGAATCCATGTTGGCCACTATTTCAGATTTGGATGCGAAGGAAGCCTCTAGCACTTTGTTTTAAGAGGAGCGAAAGAAGAGAGACTTGGCGAGGGATGAGTTTGGCAGGTTGTGTCAAATGGAGGAGGTGTCTTGGTGGCAGAAATCCAAGGTCCTGTGGCTCAAGGAAGGAGATAAATAAAAACACACGCTTCTTTCACCAAATGGCCAATAGTCGAAGAAGACAAAACACAATTAAGACAATCTCTGTGGAGGAAAGATCTTTGGAAGAAGACCAGGAGGTAATTGATGGCATTTTAAACTTCTATAAATATCTCTATTCAGAAGAATCAGAAGGAAGCTTGATTAGGCCTTCGTTGGATGGAGTAGAGTTAAACCTTTTAGGAGAGGCTGGCAGATAGGGCGTCGCCAGAAAAGGAGTTTGAGGAGAATGAGGTCTGGCAAGCTGTTAAAGATCTTGAAGGGGATAAGGCCCCTGGCCTGACGGTTTTCCAATGGGGTTCTACAAAAGGTGTTGGGACATTATTAGGGTGGAGCTGATGTTGGCAATCAAAGATTTCTAGGTTCATGGGAAGCTTTCTCGACGTGCTAGATCAACTTTTATCTCCCTAATTCCAAAGGTCTCGGGCGCCTTTGACATCAGGGATTTTCGACCTTTAAGCTTAACAACTAGTTTCTACAATGTGATTTCTAAGGTGCTGGTCAACTGGCTCAAAAAGGTGATTGGTAAGCTGGTCCTTCCTTCTCAGGAAGCCTTTGTTGATGGAAAGCAAATCTTGGATGGTCCTCTTATTGCAAATGAATGCATTGACTCTCACATGTGGCAAGGGGAACCTGGTTTGGTTTGCAAACTGGACCTCGAGAAAACTTACAATCATGTACAATGGCATTTTGTTGACTATGCAAGAATGGGGTTTGGGGTTGTGTGGAGGAAGTGGATTTCTGGCTATATCTCAGCTCCTTGGATTTTAGTGCTCACTAATGGGGCGTCGAAAAGTTTCTTCAAAGGAGAAAGGGGTTCTTTGGCAGGGTGACCCATTATCTCCTTACCTTTATACTTTAGTAGTGGAGCCGTTAGGAAGGCTGGTGAACAAGGTTGCCGAGGAAGGCTTTATTGAGGGTTTTTTAGCAGGCTCTAATGGTCCGACGATTACATTGTTGCAGTTAGCGAATGACACTCTTATCTTCTCAAGTGCTGCTCATTCAGATTTGTTGTTCCTCAGGTGTTTACTGATTTGTTTTGAAGCAACGTCAGGTTTGAAGATAAATCTGTGGAAAAGTCAGATCATTCCGATAGGGGAGATCCCTCAAATTGCATAGTTGGCTGTTACTTTAGATTGCTGGGTAGGCTCGTTGCCCTTAACCTATCTGAGCCTACCTCTTGGTGCGAATTATAGGTCTACTGCTGTTTGGGATCCAGTTATCGTGCGCTGCAAGAGGAAACTGGTTGGGTGGAAACAAAAGTTACTGTCTAAAGGAGGGAAGGTGGTCCTAATTCAGAGTGTTCTCTTGAGTCAGCCAACCTATTTTTATCTCTTTCTCCTTGCTTGCTTCGGTTGCTAGTGTTTAGGAGAAGTTGAGGATCTATGGGATGGCCCTAATGAGGAAAAGAAGTTGCACCTGGTTTTGTGGGACTCTGTTTGCACCTCAAAAGCTTTGGGAAGTTTGGGTTTCAGGAGGTTGCAATTGCTGAATGATGCTCTTCTTTGTAAATGGCTATGGAAATATGGGGAAGAAATGAACCAGTTGTGTTGATTGGTCATTGCGAGCAAATATGGCATCTCTCTGATTGACTGGGCACCTCTTACCCCACAACAGGCCTACAACATTAATGTTTGGAAAAGAATTATGGCTTGGCTCCCTTTGTTTCAGCAACATGTCTCCTTTAAGGTGGGGGATGGGAGTAGAATATCTTTTTGGAATGATACTTGGTGTTCAGATCTTCCTCTGGCAGAATTGTTCCACCCTCTTTTCTTGCTATCTGTGAATAGGGGCATTGCTGTTAAGGATTTCTATGAACTGATTAGTTGGCAGGTGGTGTGGGCTCCCAGATTACGTAGGAATTTAAACAACTGGGAAGTGGATCTCTTAGGAGGGCTTTAAGCAGCTTGAGTGCTATCCAATCCAATCCTAACTCCAGGGATGCTAAGCAGTGGACGATCGGGATGGAGGATCAATTCTCAGTTAGTTGTTGCTACAAAGCTTCTGCTGACAGAGGTGGTCAGGTTCCATGGTTTTAGCTTAGGAAAGTTCAGGTCCCTTCGAAGATCAAATTCTTTGTTTGGCTGGCTGTTAAGGACAAAGCTCAGTCTGCTGAATATCTATTGAGATGCGGAATGGAGCTGGATTCCACTTGCAGCTTGTGGAGTAGCTTCTGAGTCCATCCATCATCTCTTGATCCACTGGCCCTACACCTACCAAGTCCGGTGCCATTTCTTCAGGCTGTTCCAAGTGGTTTGGGTCTCCCCTGCATCTGTGGCCAATCTAATCTTAGGCTGGAGGGTAAATTGCTTCTCAAACAAAGGCCAGTTCTTGTGTTAGTGCCTGCCTTTTGCAATTTTCTAGGTGGTACGGAAAGAGCGCAACCAGAGAACTTTTGAGTCTATATCCATTGAAGTTGAGGTGGTTCTAGGAAAGGTGGAAAAGGCGGAAAGGCTGCTTGTGAGTTGGGCTTGGTGCTCGAAGCTTTTTGTAGACGTGCCTGCCAGTTCCTTCTCTGATCAATAGCAGTCCATTTTTTAAGTTCTTTTCTTTTGTTTTTTTTGAGCTCTCTTTGTACATGATCTGTGCATATTAAAGGCACTGCCCTTTTGTATATGATTGAGGATTCCTTGCCCTCCTTTTCATTTTTATTTGATAAATGAGAGTAATTTTATTAAATCAAATAACAAAAATACAATCAGCCTAGGAGGAGGCACGAGATGTTACCCCCCTAGGACTGAACCATATACAACAAAACTGCCCAAGCCTGAGACAATTACAAAGTAACCCAAAATAGATCTCCCCTTGACACCCCCTGCTTGGCCAGAGAATCAGCCATTGCATTTGCTGATCTTCTAACCCACTGAAACCTGACAGTCATATTCCTTGTCATCCATTTAACTTTCTTTAACAGATCCCTATAGCCCCAACAAGCTGTTTTTGGCCTAATTAGCCAGCCTACTACCACCTTGGAATCCCCTTCTACTAGCAGATTTGTCACACCACTTTGACTAGCCATCTGTATACCTTGTACCACTGCTAGTAGCTCTGCCCTTATTTTATCACCTTCACCCACTGGTCCTGAAAATAGAGACAACATATTGCTGTCTTTGTCTCTCAGAATCCCACCAATTCCCGATGGCGCTGGATTGCCTTGGAAGCTTCCATCAAAATTAAATTTTACCACACCATCCGGTGGGGGAATCCATTCAGCTTGTGATTTGGTCTTGGTAGAAACTGTAGCAGCCACTGCAGCCCAATTTCTCCTCAAAACATCGAAGGAGTAATCTGCCATCAAGTGTGAAGATTTTAACCATAAAATAGTCCTTGTCAATATACATTCCTTGATTTCAGCGAGACTTCTTTCATGCTCTTGAAATATTCTAGCATTTCTCTCCTCCCATACAGTCCACAACGTAGAAGCTCTGATACATTTCCACATTAGCTTCCCTCTTTTTGTCAATCTCCCAAAAGCAGCCGGAGTGAGCAGCAACTTTACTTCAGAGGGCAAATTCCACCTGCACCCAAATAATGAAACAACCCAGTTCCAAATATTGGTAGCAAAGGAGCATGATATCAGCAAATGGTTATAGTCCTCACCCTTCACTTTACAAAGAGAGCACTGCTATTTTGGGGGGAATTGGTCTTGACCAAACCTCTTTAACGGGGAAGACTTGAGAGGAGGGATTGGAGCAAAAGGCTTCAAAGGAAGAAGCACAAGTGAATGAGCCAACCGGGGTTAGGGACCAGACTCCTTGTGTCCGGGTTAGGGGGGGGGATGGAACCAAGAAATGGGTTTCTTTTTAAAAAGGGAGATGGAATAGAGAGAAGGGAAATGGTCTTTTAGGGGTTGAGAGCTCACCCAAGTATCTTCCCAAAAAAGAATGGAGTTCCCAAAGCAAGCATCATACCTTACAAAACTGAGGAACTTAAGGAGAATGTCAGAGATAGCCTTCCAAGGTATTGTGAGCAAAGCCCTTTGAGATACTCCCACATCCCAACCTGATTCGGAACAGCCATGGATACTTTTCACTACTTCATGCCACAACCTGTCCCTCTCCAGGGGCCACCTTCAAAGCCACTTACCTAAAAGAGTCTCATTCTTGCCCACCATGTTCCCTAATCCTAGGCCTCCTCCTTCCTTACTCCGACACACCACCTCCCACCTAATCAAGTGATCTTTTTTCTCTTCATCAGGTTCCCATAAGAAATCCCTCATTAGTTTTTCCAACCTCTTTGCCTCTCTCTTAGGAATTCTAAAGAATGACATAAGTATAAAGGCAAGTTGGCTAAAGTTGCTTTAATCAAAGTAACTCTACCCCCCTTGGAAATATAGTTTCTCTTCCAAGCTGCCAATCTTTTTCCGAATCTTTCCACCACTGGGTTCCAGAACCTACTTTCCTTTGGATTTGCACCTAATGGAAGTCCTAAGTAGGATAGAGGCCACTGAGAGCAAGTGCATTCTAGCAAGGCTGCCATAGACTCCAACTCCTCTCTGTTCAAGTGAACTCCCACAACACAATTCTTCTCAAAATTTACCTTTAAATTTGAGGCCCTCTCAAAGTGAATTATTAAATCCTTCAGATTCCTTACCTCCATCAAATTACAACCTTCACAAAAGATTATTATGTCTTCTGCAAATTGGAGATGGGTTACTGCAACTCTATCTCTAACACCCTCTTAGAGACCCGACTCTATCTACTTCTAAGAGGAGTCTACTAAAAGCATCGGCGACTAAAGTGAAAAGGAACGGTGACATGGGATCACCTTGTCTCAGACCCCTACTAGCTAGGAAAAAATCATTAACTGTCCCGTTAACTATGATGGAATAATGGCAATTGGACAGACAACCATTTATCCATTTGCACCATTTATCCCCAATCCATCAAATCATATATGCCTTTTCAATATCAAGTTTACAAACAAAACCTTGACACCCCGATCTCCTCCACATATTCATTTGCTATTAGAATCTGATCTATAATTTGTTTCCCCTGAACAAAAGCTCATTGTGCTTGGCTGATAAGACAAGGAAGCACCTTTTTTAACCTCAAAGATAAGACCTTAGCCACAATCTTGTAAACACTAGTCACCAAACTAATAGGTCTAAAATCCTTTGGATGCTTGGCCTCTTTCTTCTTGGGAATTAAGGCTAAAAAAGTAGCATTAATTCCACAACTCATCACTGGATTATCCTCAAATTCCTTAAAGACCTCAATTAAAAATTCTCTGACTACGTCCCAACAGTCTTGGAAGAAAGCATTGTAAACCCATCTGGTCCTGGTGCTTTTGACTTGTCCATTGAAAAAACGACTTTTTTGATTTCTTCCTCCTCAAAATTCCTTTCCAGCCAACTTCTACTCTCTTCTGGAAGTCTCTGCCAGGTAATGCCTTCCAACTCCACCCTAGGTCTTAGGGGTCTCCTCAAAATGGATTTGAAGTGGTCAACAAAACAATTGGCTATCCTCTCTTGGGTATCAAAGACTATTCCATCCACTTCCAACTTGGACACTAGGTTTTTCCTTCTCCTCGCCCTCCTTTTCATTAATACAATACTTTCCTATTATCTATCAAAAAAAAAAAACAATACCATCCTAATGTAGGAAGAGGTTTAGTTTTTTTTTATTAGTAAACATGTATTTTATTAAATTTCAGATTGTAAACAGTTTATACAACTTGGTGATGGGATTGTTGATCCCTTTAATCACTCTATTCTATGATTTCTATCCCTCATTACAATGCAGCCCAAAATAGTTGTTGTCTCAATCCTGTTTTGCTAAAACATCAACTAGCCCATTTGCACTTCTTTGGTCCCATTTAAATTCAGCCCCAACCTCCTATGCAATCTTTTCCACTTCCCTATTCACATGTTTAAACGTCCACGGGGTATGGCTGCTGTTTACTGCCCAGAAAATTACTACTTTTGAGTCCCCTTCCACCTCTGCATGTCTACATCTTAACTGTTTGGCTAACTTTAACCCTTGTAGTAATGCCAAAAGTTCAGCCTTCAGTGAGTTTCCAGTGCCAATCGATCCTGAGAACATACCCAATATCCTCCTTTCAGAATTTCTTATTAGTCCTACTACTCCTGAAATGCCTGGATTTCCAAAGGAGCTCCCATCAAAACTCAGTTTCACTTTATTGCCTTTTGCTGGTTTCCACTCCAGCCTTACTTTATCACTTACTCTTGATGACTATGCTACTTCAGACCAGGTTCTTAGAATGTCTATGACTGAGAAGACTTAAAAGCTATCCAAGGGTTTTACCCAATGAGCTACTTTCACCTTGATGCTATCAATCCCTTCCTCTATTGTTCTGCCTTTTTCCAAGAAAATCTTGTTATTCCTCTCTTCCCATATTACCCAACAAATTGTTGCCACACATCTTGAGGGGGAACCCACCTATAGACAGAGAGTAAAAAGAATTCCCAAATCCGAAGCACAAAAGAACAAGATATCAATAAATGAGATGAGGTCTCACCACTTTCATTACCACACATGAGGAGAAAGGAAAATGTATGGCCTTCTTCTCTGCAGCATATTGCAAGTGTTTACCTTACCAAGGAATATTTCCCAACAAAAGACTTGAATCTTTGGGGGAATAGGCTTGCACCAAATTTCTTTCACAGGGAAATCCCCACCTAGGGGGTTGGGGGAAGCAAGTACTCTTAGGAAAGAAGAGCGAGAAAAGAGACTGTCTGGAGAGCCTACCCAGATTCTAGAATCTTTCAGCGAAGGATGCAAATGAATTTTCCCTGGAGGGTCCAACAATAGGATTAAAGACTCACACTCATTTTCCCTTAGTCCCCTTCTGAAGCCCAAGTTCCATTTCACACAATCACACCATTTGGACACGGTGTTCCCAACATGGATATAGCTTCCCCCTTGAGGTTAGATAGTGCAAAGAGATCAAGAAATTGGTCTTTAAGTGGGGTTTCCCCCATCCATAGATTTCACAAAGCAGAATTTTATTACCTTATCCCACATCAAACTGTGAGGGGAAATTTTTGCTTTCCAAGAGGTTTAGTTTTTTTTGAAACCTAAGCTCAACAAACAACCTAAAGTAAACTCTTAATGCTAACATACCCAAAGCTGGAGCAAAAACTTGGGCTAGGTCAAGCAAGCATAGGTGTTGATATACCCAAAGTAAACTCTTATGCTAACATATCCTAAGCAACAAACCTTTTTTTCAATGAGGGTCATAATCTCTAATTTTGAAACAAAGAAAAACAAATGTTATCATATGTCTACGTTTTAAGCAGACAAAAGTGCCAATCTAGGGAGAGATTTCGTTTTCCAACCAAAACACAAGCACAACCTAAAAATCTAAGCCCATCTAAAGCAAAAGCATGGTCTGTGTCAAAACATGGCTTTGTGTTAGCCATACCCAATCACACCTGCTACATTGATTTGCACAAAGCCACAAAATTGAAATGAAGAAACTCTCATTAATCTGTGTCTATTTTAAGGCATTGAAGAGTGCCACATCTTTTAAGAATTGTGGTAGTAACAGGTGCTAGCCAAAATGATGGAGAACAAGAGATGACATCTAAAAAAGGGCAGTCCAGTGCACCAGGCTTCCACCAATGTGGGGTTTCGGAAGGGACAAATGTACACAGCCTTACCCCTGCACATACAGAGAGGCTGTTTACAAGGGTTGAACCTTGGTCACCCAGGTCGCAATGGAGCAGCCCAACTGTTGTGCAAGGCTCCCCTCAGATATGATATCTAAAAGAATCTCAATTCTTCAGTGCAACATATTTTCCCTACTAAGCATGCTCAAGCAATAAATGAAGCACACCAACACCTAGGGTTTGAGAGACTGTAGGATGTGACAGTCAAGAAAATGGGGCCCACCAATTGCAAGAAGTGCCTTTAATAATGGTTAAGCAATGTTGCATAGACATGGAAACCAGAAACCTATACATATTAAGGAGTACATCTTGGCAATATGGGGAAAAAACTGATAGGCATATCTACATAAAAGTACTTACCACTAACAAAATCTACATTTTTTTAATTTTAGTGTTGTATGCCTAGAGACAAGTCCAAAAATCTATTGATTCTACTATGAGAGGAAAATATACGGTTTTTGGTTTTGCATAGCAAAAGAAGGATGGTTATTTAACATTGGATAGCACTTGCAGTTGGAATCATTAGCCAAAAGCTTGATCATCCCAACTAGAAGTACTATCTAATGTTGAATATCCACCTACAATGCCATGGAGTTGAGAACATAGCTTACAACAAGAAAATGTGGCTGACTCCAAACTTAAGGTGCTGACTCCATCTCTTGGTAGAACTGTCAATTGACTGGAATGGAGTTCGTGCAGGCAGGTCAGTGGAGGAGATCCTTGAAGATAGAAGCAAAAAATCTCCTGTTTGAAGATATGAGAATTAAGGGGAAGGTAAGCCTGAAGGTAAGGGAAGCGAAAAAGGGGACAATATTGCTGGAAGGATTAGAAGTGATCGAGTGGCTAAAAGAGTTCATAGCTGGAGCCTGTTCAAAAGGTAAGCAGATAAACTGGCAGGATTTTAGTACATTAGAAGGGAGAAGATATGTTGTTGACTGTAAGAGGAATAGAAAGGGGTTCTTCATAGCTTTGGCTGAATTCTTTGGTAAGGGACAAAGGCAACTGGTGTGTCTACCAGCAGGAAAACAGAACCAAGGTTGGGGGGAAGTTGACTGGTTGCTCAAAGAGTTCTTAGCTCAAAGAGTAGCAAATGAGAAAAAAGCCTCCATAAGGGAGGAGAAGGTATATCTCAGCAACAGCAGGGTAGAACAAGGGCCAGTGGTCATGGCAAAAACAAAAGGCCATTGCAGAATGGTGGGAGGTCTAGAGAGAGAGGAGTGGGATAATAAGCTTGTGATACAAGCCAAGGAAAAGGTTAATGATTGGAGGGTAGCTGACTTATTGGCAACCAGGTTGAAGCTGAAGAGTGTCTTCATAGTAACCCCCTTCGATAACTGTAAAGCCATCCTAGATCCATTAGAGAATGATTTGGAAATATCAGCTATCAATGTTCAGGCTGAGTTCGGATCATTTACTCAGTAGCAATCCTGCTAAGTGATGTGAAGCCAGAAGACATTCCATGAAAGGTAGAGGTACGAACAGAGGGGAGCTTTGTCTCTGTGTGGTTAGCTTCCTCCATTGAAGCAGTGCTGTGGAAGGAGGCTCGTATGGTAGGAGGGGAGGAGGAAGAAGAAGCACTATGTGGACTTGTGAGAGTGGTTAATTCAAATGGGAAGGGATGTTTCACTAAAAGGGGCCAACAAATTCTGGGAAGCCAAAAAGTTTTGGGGCAGTTGGAAGGTCAAACCTAGAGAAAGCAAGAAAAAATTATGACAAATGGTAGATCCTTTGCGCAGGTGGTGGTAGGGGAAACAAACAAAAATTCACTAGGTTCGAAAAGGAGAGGGCGGAACAAGCAACCTCAGACAGGGAAGGTTGCTGGTTCGACCATTAAATTAGGGGGGCGTGACCTCTTAAGTGGTCACGTGGGACGAAAAGAAGGGCCCAATCGAGTGGATCCACTTGATGATGGGCCGGAGAAGGCATCTCAAATAAAGGCTGTAAAGGTGGGCTCCCATAGGCTTCAGCCCAAGGCCCATTACAAGATAGATGGGCCGAGGGGTACTTTAAGTAAGCACGTGATTGGGAGGAGGGACGAGCTGATAGACGAAATTAAGCGTCTATCTTCGAGGGAGCTGACCCCAAGTCTAATGAACTACAGGATGGTGGTGGAGAGGGACAAGAATCGGCTGTGAGGATGGATGCGGGTATTCCAGTGTCGGAAACACAGAGAAAGGTCTTCCAAGTGGGTAGGTCGTCAGGAAGTGATTCTTTCACCATGTCTACTTCACAACCTTGTCCAAAAAGGGGAAAGGCTTTAAAACCAGTTGCCGCCTATCAACAAGTCATTTCTAGTGATTCTAGTCCTACCCCCGTTCTATCAGGTATGGGTGTCAATTCTGTTTTAGGTACTGACTTGTTTGCTCTGCCTGTAACAGATATCCCAGCTTCCCATCCTGAAGGTTCTGATGCAAGAGAGAGGGTGATAGTGGAAGGAGGAGAGAGGGTGTTGGAAGGAAGTAGTAAGGGGGAGGCAGACAGAATTTGGGAGTTGATCTGTACAATGATGGAGGAACAAAATAAAAAGGAAGGACTCAGAGAAAGATGATGTAGCCAAAATAAGTGTGAGCAGGGTAAAATTCTTCCTCAGACATTGGCTGGGAAGGATGGAGAAAAGAAAGAGGATGATTGTTGTATTAGGAAGGGGGGGGGAGAGGAACAAATAAGAAAAAAAGATCTGAAGTGGAAAGGCTAATTTAAGACATTGAGGGGGATTTAGAATTCAGTGGTAGAGGGGATAGGAGGAAGGGCCTAAAATAAGGAGAATATGGCCTCTTCTTGGGTTCTTTTGCTACTTTGTCTCGATGAAAATTATTAGCTGGAATGTAAGAGGGTTAGGGAGTGCAAGGAAGAGAAGGGTGATCAAAGACCTACTCCGAAAGGAAAAACCTGATATTGTGTTGTTACAAGAATCCAAATTGATGGAATTAGATGGGAGATGGGTGAGGAGTTTCTGGAGGGCTAGAGGTTTAGGTTGGAGCTCGTTTCCTTCTTGGGGAGCCTCGGGGGGGGGGGGATTGTAACACTGTGGAGGGAGGATGTGGAGGAAGTAGTGGAAGAATTCATAGGCAGATTCTCAATTTCCATTAAGTGCAAGAATGTAGAGAATGGGTGTGTATGGGTTTTAACCAATGTTTATGGCCCTAATTCCTATAGAGAGAGGAATGAGATGTGGGAGGAACTATATGCAATCAAGGGGCTATGGGATGGTCCTTGGTGCCTGGGCGGGGATTTTAACATCATTAGATTCTTTGATGAAACCAGTAATCCCCAACAGGTAATCTCAACAAGCATGAGGAAATTTAATGGTTTTATTGAAGATTGTGATCTGAAGGAAATACCTCTGCCGCAAGCCAGTTACACTTGGTCCAACTTTCAAGAAACCCCTTTGTGCTCGAAGTTGGATAGATTCTTATTTAACCTTGCCTGGGAGAATAGTTTGGAAAACTTGGTTGCTAGGGCGTTACCCAGGGTCACCTCCGATCACTGTCCTATCCAAATAGGTACTGAGTCTTTTCTTATAGGACCCAAACCTTTTAGATTTGAAAATATGTGGCTTACCCATCCAGATTTTGTGAAAAAAGTGAAGGAGTGGTGGGGTGAGGAGGAGAGGGGGGTAAGATGGAAGGGGATCAAGTTTCACAAGAAATTAAATAGGTTGAGAGCCAAAATAAAAGAGTGGAATAGAGATCAGTTTGGTAGAATTGAGGAGGACAGAGTGTTAAGGAGACAATTAAAAAAGGATTTGGAAGAGGTGTTATTGTGGGAAGAAATCAATTGGAGACAAAAATCTAGACACAAGTGGATTAAGGAAGGCGATGGGAACACTAGATTCTTCCATGATTTGGCAAATGGGAGACGAAGAAAGAATTTTGTGACCAAGCTAGAGATAGGAGAGGAGGTGTTTACCAACCAGGATGACATAGCCAGAAAATTTGTGGACCACTTCAAATCGATTTATAGAAGGCCTTTGAGAGAGAGGACAGTCATGGAAAGGGTGGATTGGCCAAGAATTGATGAAGGAGTGGCAAGGTGGCTGGAAAGGGATTTCGAGGAAGAAGAGATTAAGAAAGTTGTCTTTCTAATGGATAGATCCAAGGCTCCGGGTCCAGATGGCTTTACAATGGGTTTTTATCAAGACTGTTGGGAGGTGTTGAAAGAGGATCTAGCTGAAGTCTTTAAGGAATTTGCAGACAATCACACTATAAGCCCTGGAATTAATGCCACCTTTTTGGCCTTGATACCTAAGAAGAATGATGCCAACCACCCAAAAGATTATAGGCCTATTAGTCTAGTGACAAGCATCTATAAAATTCTGGCTAAAGTGCTCTCGTTGAGGATCAAAATAGTCCTCCCTACAATCATTAGTGACACCCAGGGGGCTTTCATTCAAGGGCGACAAATAACAGATCATATCTTAATTGCGAATGAGTGTGTGGAGGAAATGAAAAGGTCTAGTAAGAGAGGATTCATTTGTAAATTGGATCTTGAAAAGGCCTATGATTTGGTGGACTGGAAGTTTCTATTGGAGGTTATGCAAAACTGTGGACTTGGGGACAAGTGGTGTAGTTGGATCTTTGGGTGTATCAGTACTTGTCACTACTCTATTCTGGTAAATGGTACGGTGAGAGACTTTTTTCCAGCTTGCAGGGGTGTCAAGCAAGGGGATCCACTTTCACCCTTCCTTTTTACCTTAGTAGCTAATGTGATTAGTAGGATCATTACTAAGGTTGACAGCGAAGATGCCATTAGGGGTTGGAGAATAGGGAGACACCAAGTCCCCGTCACCCACCTTCAATTTGCAGATGACCTAATTTGAGAATAAAGGGATTTGAAAGTGTCTCTAATTTGAGAATAAATCTGAAAAAGAGCTGCATAGCGGGTATAAATTTGGAGGTAGGGGAGGTCGAGGCTATTGCGGAGTGTCTTGAGTGTTCCACCTCTGCTTGGCCTATGTCATATTTAGGGCTTCCTTTAGGGCAAATCCTAGGGAGAGTAGATTTTGGACCCCAGTGATAGAAAAGTTTGAGAAGAGATTAGCCTCATGGAAGAGGAACTATATCTCTTTAGGAGGGAGAATTACCCTAATAAGAGCTACCTTGGATAACTTACCTACCTATTATTTGTCTGTCTTTAGGATACCAGTTAGGGAAGCTAGGAAACTAGAGAAGTTGATGAGAGACTTCTTATGGGAGCCGGGACAAGAAAAAAATGATCACTTGGTTAATTGGGAAATTGTGTGCAGAAGTAAAGAAGAGGGGGGCTTGGGAATTGAGAGGGTAATTAGAAAGAATCAAGCTCTGTTAGGGAAATGGTTGTGGAGATGGCCTTTGGAAAGAGAGAGATTGTGGCATGAGGTGGTGGGAAGCATTCATGGGAGGTCAGAGAACGGATGGGATGCTGGTGTATCGAGGCAAGCTAACCTAGCAGCACCGTGGAAGGCTATTCACAACACCCTTCCTCAATTCTTCAATTTAATCAAGTATGAAGTTTGTTCTGGCAACTCTTTTCTTTTTTGGGAGGATATTTGGGTAGGAGACTCACCGTTAAAGGACTTGTTCCCTTCGCTTTTTTCTATTTCTTTGTACAAAAAAGAGGTGGTCTCAAAATTTGTTTCACCTTTGGGGACACCCTTAGATCCTACTTGGGATTTTGGGTTCCGTAGAGGACTTAGGGATGCTGAAATTGAGTCTCTTTCTATTTTGCTTGGTAGTCTTAATCAGGTTTGTTTGGATCCCTCCAAGTCAGATAAGAGAGTTTGGACTCCTAGACCCATTGGAACCTTCTCTTGTGCTTCTTTCTTCAAGTCCATCTCTCAACTTTCTACAACCCTTTCCGTCAAAAGAAATTTGGTGTAGGCCAGTCCCCCCAAAAATTATGGCTTTTTGTTGGGAAGTATTCCATGGGAAAGTAAACACTTTAGACAATCTACAAAAGAGAAGACCTTTTCTCTGTATTTCTCCTAATTGGTGTATCCTCTGTAGAACTCACGGTGAGGATTGTTACCATCTACTAGTATCTTGTCCCTTTTCTGCAGACCTTTGGGCTTGGCTACTTTCGTTGTTTGGGGGTAGTTGGAGTCTACCAGCAAAAGTTCACATGCTCTTCAACCATTCTACCTTTTATTGGCCTACAAAAATAGGGAGAATTATGTGGAGATGTGCCCGTGCTGCTTTGACTTGGACTCTTTGGGAAGAAAGGAATCTCAGAATTTTTCAAGACAAGGAAAGGAACAGCCAAGATTTGAAAGACTGTGTGTTAAATAAGGCAATACATTGGCTGAAGACCTTGGAAATCTTCCATCAATTCTCCTTTAATGACCTTTGGAGAAATTGGTCAGCAGTAGCAAGGTGCTCATCTTTAAAGGACAAATCAATTACAAGTTGGTCTCCTCCACCCGAAGGCTCAATAAAGTTGAACTTTGATGGAAGCAGCATGGGTAATCTAGGATTATCCGGAGTGGGGGGTGCTTTGAGAAATGAGAAGGGAGAGATTTTGTTGCTCTACTCAGGTCCCTTGGGAATTGGGAACTCCATCAGGGCAGAACTTTTAGTTGTTGTACAAGGGGTGCAATTTGCAAACCAGCTGGGGGTACAACACCTAATAATCGAGGGGGATTCCAAAGTGGTGGTGGGTTGGTTGAAAAATTCTGAAGAGGCTATGTGGCGATACAAGAATGAAATGAAGAAATTTAGTTGGCTGACAAGGAATATGTTGGTCACTGTACAGTGGGTGGGGAGATTATCAAATACTTTGTCAGATGTGTTAGCTAAGCAAGGGGTAAATAGGGAAGAATAATTTTGGGCTCAGTTGTGATTCTTGTTTTTCTTTCCTAGTTTACTTGTAAGATTCAAGGAGGGGCTGCAGCTCGTGCCTCTCGTTGGGATGATGTATGAACTCACTCTAAAGTTGCTTCTAAATCAATAAACTTAATATTATTCATCAAAAAAAATATCCACCTACAACCAAACAAAACAAAAACCAACTAAAATCTACAACAAAGTAACAAGATATCAAATAAATGGTAATAATCCTTGCAAGGTGCCAACTAGCTAGTTAGTAAGGTTTCCTACTGATTGTAGCAGAGACTTGAGATCAAATCCTGCTTGCACCTGGATTGGGGGGTTATGGGTTGGGGGATGGGCTACCCCCGGTTGTGTAGCCCTTCAAAAAGAAATAAAAAATGGTAATAGTCCTTATTCTATGCTTTGCAAAGAGTAGACCAATTTGGGGATAAACACAAAAAAGTCTCTTCTGTTACAGGTTGTCCAAAGTATTAATCTTACCATAGTAAACTTCCCAACAAAATACATCTATTTTAGGGGGAATGAGCCTAGACCAAACTTCTTTGATTGGGAACACCCAAGGAACAAAATTATGAAGCAAAGGGCTTTGAAGAAAAGAAGCGCAAGTAAAGGAACCTTTTAGGGTCAAGGTTCAAATCCTTTTGTTAGGTTTGAGAGGATCCAGAGAAATAGAGTCAAGTGAAAGTAAAAGCTCAAAAACACAAGTAGACTCATCATTCCTCAACCATCTACAGAAACCAAAATCCTAGTTTAAAGACAAAAGAGTAATAGAGGAGAAAAGAAAATTAGAAATGGGCTCCTTTTTTTATAAAGGAAAATAGATAAAAGAGAGGGAAATAGGTCTTTGAGAGGTTGATTGGCCACTCAAGTGTCTTCCCAAAAGAGAACATCATTATTTACCTTACAAACTTGAGAAATTTGGGCTTTGGGGAGATACCATGTATTGCTTCCAAGGTATTGCAAGTGTATCCCATTGAGATACCCCAACACCCCAATTGTTTTCACAATATCCATGAATACTAGCCACCACCTCATGCCACAACCTCTCCCTCTCTAAAGGCCATCTCCACAACCATTTCCCTAGAAGAGCTTCATTCTTATGAGCAATATTCCCTATCCCCAAACCCCTTTCTTCCTTACTTCAACTAACCACCTTCCACCTAATCAAATGATCCTTCTTCCTTTGCCCCGACTCCCACAAAAAGTCCCTCATCAGCTTTTCTATCTTCTTAGCTTCCCTAGAAGGAATCCTAATGACCGACAAAAAGTAAATTGGCACATTGGCAAGTGTGGCCCTGATCAAATTCACTCTGCCCTCAAAGGAAATATAGTTCTTTTTCCAAGCCACCAACCTTTTTTTCAAACTCTTCCACAACTAGATTCCAAAACTGACTCTCCTTTGGATTCATCAAAAAAAAAAAAAAAAAATAGACGCGATAGGTCAAGGTCCAAGACGAGATGGAACACTCTAAGCACAACGCAATAAACTCCAATTCTTGATCAACCAAGTAAATTCCAACCTCACAACTCTTCTCGAAATTAATGTTCAGATTTGAGGCACTTCCAAATAATTTATTACATTCTTAAGATTCCTCACCTTCCTCAAATCACAGCCTTCACAAATTGTTATAATTTCATCTACAAACTAAAGGTGGGTCACCAGAACACTCTTTCTTCCTATTCTCCAACAATTTATTGACATCCCTATCCACGTTTGATATAATTCTACTAAGCACATCAACAACAAGTGTAAATAGAAAGGGGGAAAGTGGATCACCTTGTCTTAGGCTCCTACAAGCTGGGAAGAAGTCCTTAACTGCCCCATTGACTAAGTTTGAGTAATGACAAGAAGTGAGGCAACCATTAATCCATTTGCACCATTATCCCCAAACCCACACTTCCTTAACACCTTTAATAAGAAACTCCAATCCACCAAGTCATAGGCCTTCTCAAGATCCAATTTGTGGACAAAACCTTGATTACCCAATCTCCTCATCTCCACCACATTCATTTGCTATAAAAATCTTATCTATAATCAACATTTTTTTGATAAATGTCCTATCTATAATCAACATTATGAATTTTTAAATTCTACAATGCCTCTAAAAAATCCAACTATTGTTTCTGAATATATCCACCTGCTCACTTGCATTTGCAATTTTACTGCATTTGTTTAGAAACCTTTCTTCATGCATTTTGAATTTATAGATATTTGGCGTCATGGAGAATATTATAGCATTCTCTCATGACCTAGGAAGAATATGGAGGGTTACTAATTACTTATGCCTCTCCCTCCCAATGAATTTAACCCATAAAGTTAGTTCCATCAATTTCATTGTGTAAAAGAAATCATGTTTCATAAATGTATTAGAAAAATGAAGCTAAATTTTTGGGCCACCAGGCCCACAGGTTGAGACACGAGTTTAGTGTTTCTTTTCAACTTTAGTGCTTTCTAGGTGATCTAGTATTGTAAGATGTAGCTTTACATTGTACCAAATTTGAATTTTATTTGGAGGTGGGGTTTTCATCAGCTTTTTTCTCTACTAATAAACCCCTTTGATAATTGTTAATGATCAAAAAGTAAATAAAATTTCAAATAACTCCCTCTAATGTTTTCCTGAGATTTTCTCCAGCTGCATATATAAGCGTTAAAGAAAATATATAATGCCTACATTGGAGTAGTAGAATTTGATCATGGTTCCCTTCCCCTCGCCTCCTTCGCCCCCTCTCCCCACCCAACCCCGACTCCTAAAAGGAAAGGAGGAAAAAATCCACCAGCACAAAAATTAAAAACAACAAAATAACAGTAACAAGAAAGAAAACCAAAGCCAGACCTTTACAACATTAAAAGAAAGTTTACTCAAACCCTAAGTTTTACACAAAAAAAAAAAGTTGAGGGAAAATGGTAAGACGACAATCTGCGTTAGAAACACATGTTATTTTAAAATCATTACATAGTTATATTCACTCTTAGAGTTATCGAATATTGTCAACTTAATCCTTTAGACATCTATAATATGAAAAAAAAAAACCCTAGATTAGATCATTAGATCCCATATCCCAGTGATGCAAACCAAACTGTAATCTCTATCCGCCATTAATAACAAACGCTATTGAACGAACGGATAACAGAATCAGCAAGTAGAGAGCAATAATACAGGGCGAGAAGAAGAGAGAGGAAGAGAGGGAGAGGGAGATTGCGGCGTACTTGCGAAGAGCGGGAGCCATCTTATTGGTCAAGGTCCCAGCTACGATCATGCAATCCGACTGCCTCGGACTAGGTCTGAAGATTATACCAAAGCGATCCAAGTCGTAACGGGCCGCACCGGTGTGCATCATCTCGACGGCGCAGCAAGCAAGACCGAAGGTCATGGGCCAGATGGATCCACGGCGTGCCCAATTCATCAGATCGTCCACCTTCGAAATCACGTACTCCGCGGCCTTGGACAGACCGGCCGGCGAAGGTGGTGGGGGGCGGGCATAAGGTGCGGGTGACGTGGACGAGGTTGCCGGCGTCGACGACAACGCCGGAAGCGTTGTGTGGATCGACGCGGCCCTTTGGGATGAAATTAGGGCAAGACGCGCTGCTTTTGGAAGAAAGGCCATGGGATCGTTCGTCTGCAGAGGAGAAAAATTGAAGAAGAGTGTCGCCTTATTCTGGTCTCGTAGGTTGCAGTTCACAGGTGAAGCTCTGAAAAGTGAACGTGTAGAGTGAACCTCTGAACGAACGCCCTGAAAATCTCTCTCTTTCGATTTCCTTTCACTTGGTTATATAACTGCCACGAATATGGGAGGAAGACACGCGCTCCCCACCCTTCAAATATTTCGAAGATCCGGAATATCAGAACCGTCCATTTAGCTGACTACATCCCAACTAAGAAAGTTCCATTAATAGCAAATCGAAGAATCTCAAATCTCAATCGTTTGTATCATTAGACAGTTCCGTGAGGCGTGAACGGGTAGGTAGGGTAAGGAGGTGACGGGATCTGCTCCTCACATCCACATCCACCATGCATGGGGAACATCTCCCGTGAATATTACGGAAGATGTTTCCAATGCATGGTAGGATGTGTCTGTGAGGCGCTAGTGAAGCGTCAGATGTCAGGAGCAAATCTGGTCTCGGTAGGGGGGAAGGGATGCTGTACGGGCTTTAGCCTGCAGATTCCACCTGCACGGCAGAGTCCCGTATGTGATGGCCTGATGCACGCCTCACAGGCACATCCACAGTGCATTGGAAATATTTCTCGTGAATATTCATTAATAAGTGCCGGAGATATTCCTAATTTAAGGTAGGATATGCATGTGAGACGCCAGGTGTGAGGAGCATATCCAGTCTCAGCTTTTCGTATTCTCAACTCTGCTGCTCTCAAGAATTTTTTTTGAATTTTCAAATAAAAAAAACATTTTCTGAAATTTTTAATCTGATCGGTGCAGTGCAAATAGTGCTTTAATACTTTGAGCCCGTTTTGGGAGGGCTTCAGCATCAGCCATCAGCATTGAGGGAGCTGCTTCAAAAAAGCAAGTAAAACAAAAGTAAAAATTTATCCTCACTCACAAGTTTTTACTTTTGGGAGGGCTTCAGCATCAGCCATCAGGATTTTCATTTTTTACTTTTTCTTTAATTTTTGGGTAAAATATAAAAACCTTTCCTGAAGTTTCTGTTAATAATAAAAATCTCTAATATAGTTTAACTTTAGCAAAATCCTCCTATTTTCAAAAAATAAAAAATTAACAAAAACATCCCTTCCGTCAATGACCCATACCCAAAACGTTAAACTGATGATAATTTTTTTCAAAATACCTATTTTACCTCTATATAAGTTATTGTATAACCGCTTTGGGGAGACCACAATAAAGAATCATAATCAAGTCCTTGCTCTCCCTCCAGATTCAAAGCATAATTCTCCCGCCAGCTATAGAAATAAAAATAGAACGCTTTTGGGTTTTTGCTCTGGCTGCAAAACTCGTTTTTTGGTGGGATCCCTAAGACAATCTCCAGCGCCTCTAATCTTTCGGTCCTACTTATTTCAAATAACCAATTTACAGGGAGCATCCCGGAAGAAGTTGAATCGTTGAATAATCTCGTTGAGTTTTATGCTGGTGATAACCAGCTGAACAACCCGCTACCTGCAAGACTGGTGCATCTTACTGAACTCACCACACTTGATCTTCACAATAACCAGCTCCCAAGTAGCTTCCATTAGGAATCCGGCCAATGAAGAAGCTCAATCGACTGAACGTCTGAACCTCTCCAATAATAGACTAGCCGGTGAAATTTCAGAGGAACTTGGGACATCACCGGTACTCAATTACCTTGATCTCTCGAGCAATATTTTCTCTGTGAAATCCCACTTGAATTGTAGAACTTGAAGCTTAATCGTTTCAACCTTTCAAACAGGGGTAGCTTCTTGGGCAATCTTGGTTTATGCAAAGATTTGGCATGTCTGTATCCAACCAAAACTGAAGTGAAAAGCCAGGGCTTTGTTTGGCTGCTAAGGTCAATCTTTATACTTACTGCTCTGGTCCACCTGGGTAAGCCCAGTAAAGAAGAGCCACTGTTAAACAAGCTAAACCCCAGAGGAGTAAAGGGGAGAGGAGATAAGTGGAGGAGAAAGCACTGCATCTTGCAGCCAGAGCAAAAACCCATAAGTGTTATATTTTTGTTTCTGTAGCTGAACGGGTGAATTTTGCTTTAGATCTAGAGGGAGAGGAAGGACCTACAGATTTCTCGTGCGATACTCCATGAATGCTTTAATGGCGAAGCAGTTGAAGAAGATGAGCAGTGCTCAAGCGGATTATTATGGAGTGTAGTGCCATTCTACCGCTTTACTTGTGAATAAGAAGATGAACAATGTTTGAGTGACAGAGCTATTTTAGTAAAACAGATGCACATTAATTCGTAAAAGGGTAAAATAGGTATTTTGAAAAAAAATCATCAATTTAACGTTTTTTGTCTAGGTCATTGATGGAAGGAAGGCTTTTGTCGATTTTTTTGAAAATAGAAAAGAAGATTTAGCTAAAATTAAACTATAGGGAAGGTTTTTATGATTGTCATAAACTTCAGGGTAGGTTTCTATATTTTACCCTTTATTTTTTTTAGTTTGGAAAAAAGAAAGATATTAAAAATTTAACATGGCAAACCAGCTGTTCAAATGTCTTGCACTTATGATGTGTGATGTCATGCGAACTCTGGCGTGCTCTATTTTGATTGGAAGTGCACCTCAGCATATACAAACATTGAGTGCAGGAAATCCCTACTCTCACAAGACACCCTCTAAATGGGAGCCCAAATCTTGTTCCTCACAAAGAATGCCATACACTGACCTCACAACATGTCCTGGCTGCATATCAGGAACATCTCTCATACTTGTATTTATTATCTAGGGGGAGATACTTTCAATTCAGGGTGGGATGTGTCTCTGAGATCAATGTGAGGCACTCTTTGAGGAGTAGATCCCAGTTCTCCAAATAGGCACTTAATAGAGAGTCTAAATCTCCTGCACATGGCGTCCTACACAGTTTCCTGCACTCCCAATCGTAGGGGGCCATGTCAGCATTGGCATCACATGCATATTTTTCATGTGCGAGTAGACTTAACAGACGTTTTTAACGTCTGTGACTTTATTTCAAAATTACATTAAATTTTAAATGAAATAAAAAATAGGGATAAGAGAAGGGGGTTTCTACGCCTACCAAAAAAAGAAGGGGTTCTAACTTTCTTCAACACTACTTGCTCAAGGCTTTTCTCCACCGAACAACACGCTTGAGCATTGATGGATTATGGATGGAGAATTCCATGCCTGAGCACCGGCTGACCATGGACAGAGAACTGCACACCTGAGACAATAAATACAGGAACTCACTTTGACTTTTCTTTGAATTTCATTAACTAGATTAACAAAAAAAATCTCAGAATAGGGGGGACCTATGATCAGTCATAGATTTATACATTTGATGTACAAAATATACAGATTTAAACAATTAATGCAGATTTCTATGGCACCCAAACAATGCATTTAGTTGAACTCTATCGTTGTTGCATCTTGGTTTGACAAGACAACACATGCCTGGCATCCGTATCCAGAATCCAACCCTAACTCTCATATGCCTCACCTTCTATATGAGAAATTCAAGACAAAAGGCAGCTTTATATTCTAAGATTCTCATTGCTTATTTGTTTAACGAAATCAAGATAAAAGGCCAGACAGAATAAAACTTTATTGTTCGTCTCAAATGTGTTTCTGTTGGTGCTTAGGCATCCTCAATTAAGTGGTAAAAAGCTTTGAGGGAAAAAAAAGGAAGAAAACCTATTTTAAAAAATCTCAGGAATTTCTCTATTTTTATTTCGTCTAAATTAAATTATAATTTTTCATAAATTAAAAATAAGATAAAAATGTTTGTAACATTGGTTAAATTTATTCGCACGGAAATTTACATACAATGCAGTGCTGACATGGCACCCTGCAATTGGGAGTGCAGGAAGTTATGCAGGCCCCAAGTGCAGGAAATCCGGATTCCTTAATAGAATGTTAAGTGTTGCTTGCGATAAAAACACTACCCACATCTATTCACAAGAACAATCCAGATCCCCTGTCCACACCTACACATGATACTATCGCTGTTATAGAGGATGTTCTCAATGTACGGCTATATTGATAGTGTAATGTGGGTATGAGATCCGAGCTCTGACAAGAGACCCTCACAAGACATTGAATTGAACGGCATTCTTGTAGGTGGTGAGCGCAAATGCAATATGTATGCTGACAGCATATGAGTAATAATTACCACTGTAGGATAGACTTGGGAATGAATCTTCCTTCAAGGTTGGGGGTCTAGGGACGCAGTGGGGATCTGCTGCGAACACATACACGTAAAACAGGTTGCGTAACCCATTTGCACCACTCAGGGTATGCTATTATCCCCCACTGTGTATAACTGGTTATGTATCCAATCATGATTCATGAGTACCCCATTTTATCGATCAAAAAACATCAAGACCCGTTTGCTTTTTGGTAAGTTATTAATTTGGGTAAGTACAGTTATTTGGATAATTTTTTTCTAAGAAATACTTGTACGGGTAAGTGCATTTATTCATATTCTTTTTTCATGTAAATAAGGCAATGACCATTTTAGCCATAAAAAATTATAATTAAAAAAGGTATTTTGTCCCATTCAAGTGTTGACAACTTTCCCTCTAGATGAAAAGTTATTTATTCACCTAAGAAATAAGTATCACCCAGGAAAATAAACTTTCCCTACTCCCCACATAAATCTGAAAAAAGAACATGGGATTCTTGATCAATGGAAACCAAAATCTCATTGACCAACTTTCTCCCCTCTCAAAATCCGAAAAAAAAGACGCTCCCCAAATTCCATATGGAAATAGAAGCCAAGCTCAATATCTGGTAAGCTTCTGATACCAACAAGGGCTTGTTTCCCCACTGCAATCCATGTCCAAAACAGGGAAGGTAGAACGTTGTTTTGGGTAAGCAATAAAAGTGATTAAAACAAGTGGTAATGGCGCAAATTCATTTCTCGCTTATCTGCAAGTTTTGCTAAGCAATATGCAAACCACCTCTCTGTAGCAATAGACGGTAGACCCAGGCTTTTGGCAGCCACAAAAAGGAGGCCCAAGGTGAGAGATCACAACTACCAATTGGTCCAATTCTGAATAGGACTGATGAGACCATTAAATGGTGAACTTGTATCACATTCAACGTTTCAAACTATTTGCTGCCAATCGCATCCGGCAACTGTTCAAGACTCGAGATGGCATCCAAGCAGTTAAAAGTTGCAAGTCGTTTGGTCCAAGGAATTGCATGTTTTGTGTACTTAATTATTGTGATTAGGTTGGTAAAAGATAAATTAATCCAATCCACAAAATACACGGCAAGAGCGGTTGAGAAAAAAAAAGGACTCAAACAAACAAGCAGTCTTATTCAAAACACCACCTCATAAATTTACAAATGTTCTAACAATCAGAACAGAGAACCCTCAAGGCCTCGACCCGCCCAAGCGAAGATGAACCAGTACGAGGATATCAACTCCACCTCTGGAGACGATGAATCTGCGGCTATCAGAAACGCAGATTAACAGATTGGTGACTCCCACGTTCCAAACGGAGACGAAGGATAATTAGCATGGAAGTTATAAGTAGAAGACTACAATCATCATGATAAAATTTCAAAGTCCCCAAAATGCAGGTTCAACAATACAAGCCCCAAGCCCCAGGTGACAATGAGATCGGTGTAATGGAACAATTATGTTTCATCAAATTTGATCTCAAACCTAGTGGCAGTATTGAACAGCCTTGTTTTGGTTGTAGGAGAGCTACAATCACATTTTCTTTGATCTAAACCCAACAAAATAAGAACGGAACTGCATCTTCTCTTAGAAAAAGGAAAGAAAATAATCAGAGCCTCAGAGACAAGCAGCCCGCCTGGCAACAAATGACAGTTAACATCCTCGTGGATTCTGCAACAGCCACTTCTGGTCCCCAATATGCGATCGCATTCTACAACTTAAGGGATGTTGAAGATGTGTTGGATGATGCTGCTTGTCTCACTGGCTGGTGGAGAAGATCAACTGACCTTCAACAACAGCAACCCAAAAGAGATTGCCAGAAAACAACGCTCGTCTTCTTAGATCATCTTTACGCATAATACATGTACAGGCTGTTTGCAGCAGCACAGGCAATAGAATTTTCTGTTGGATGCCATGCTAGATGGAGTAGTTTTGTCGTGAAATCAAAAGCATTTCCATTTGTATCAACTCCAGGACTATCTGCACCTATTACAGATTCAAAACATCAACCCAAGTTACTGTCGGTTAAAAGACACATAACGGTCCAACAATGAAGTCCTCCCAGAAAAAGTTACCATGGAACAAGAAAAAAACTAACCTCTCCTGACTACACGTGTAAGACTGCTCAGGGATCTAGAAGGCCGTGAAGGGGTCTGTACTTGTCTCCTGAACAAAATTAAAGAGAAAGATGGATTAGCAAACAGAATGAATTTAAGAAACAATGGTTCTAAAAATTGCAGAAGATCAGCCTTATTGCATTTAGTCTATCCAATGATGCTAATATCAAATCCAAGTACTACTACAAAAGTACAACTTTATCTACAGCTTTGGTTTTTTTCTGATCATTAATACCTCATGGGATTTTTGCTAGCTTCCAAAGTTGATGCCTCGGTGCTACCCGACATAACACCAAATACACGAAATAGATTGCTGGGATCACAGAAACAGTATTAGAATTACTCGTTCATGCGATATCATGGCTTAAAGTTTCAGTAACTTTATTCATTAGAACATTAAAAGGATAGAAATGCATACCTGTATGAGCCAGTTGCAACTCGAAGACCATCTCCACTCAGACAACACTCAAACTTATCAAATATTGAATCATTTTCATATAAATCACATAGCTGACAAAGATCAGAGCAATATGATCGGTAATCAGCAACCAAACATTCAATAATGTTGCATCAGATCCATGCATCTCATTGTCTGGACTTTGAAGTAGAAAAAAAATATATATAAAAAAAAGAAAATATCACCTTAGGCCTTAAATATTCATGAACCTGGAAAGTTGCAACTGGACCGGCATCCATATTTATGTCCCATAGCTGCAGCCAAGTAAAACAGTTTTCAGTGAGAAGAAAGACCAGATCTGGTGAAATCCATTTTTAATGACAAGACAGAGATCACCACAAAGCTTATAGATTCACAAAAGTATGCTTTGATATTTACAAACAATAATATCAATATGTCAGGAACGGTAAGATAAGCAAGGAATATCACCCGTCACTCAAAATAATAGGGAATGTAGAAGCTGGAAGTTTAATAGGCAGTTAGGAAGCACCATTAACTATGAGCAAAAGATTATTTCATTTCACATACACTCTAAATCCTCCTTGAATGTTCATAAAGGCTACCAAAATTAATAGGGCAAACAGGTACAGATCAACCTACGTAACACTTCAAAGGACTGAAAGAAGGAAGAAGCAAAAGCAGAATCAGACATAGGATAAATGCCCAGGTCTTCACATAATTACTCAGGAAAACTTGATGATAAGCTATATCTTCAGATCTTTTTTTGATAAATATAAGCTATATCTTCAGATCCCCTCATGAAACTTTACCCTTAAGATGGTTGGTTCAGCAGAAGCATTGTTTCTGGCAGTTATGCATCAGATACTAATAAAAAATCACATTCAATTTATTACAATATGAAGCACATTGATTAGTCACCCTTGCCTTGTGAATCTTTGGTTATTTTCTCAAGTTAAGATGGGAGGATCAATTCTAGCAGCATGATCCATCACAGATTCCACATACAATTTCAAGGGGTAAGAAACAAATATAGTATGCATTGCTTACACGAAAATTTTACACTGCATCAAGTATCCATGAAAGCAGTCGTTTATAATAACAGATAAACCCTGCAAAAACATTTTTTGAGCATGCCTAATATATCAAAATATAACCAACATTTTACAACTTCATGCATATTTACTGCACAAGTGCAAATTCCCCAAAACCAGAATCAGATTAGTAGAAAATAATGTATCAAGTATCCATGAAAGCAGTCATTTATAAGAACAGATAAACCCTGCAAAAACATATTTTGAGCA
Source organism: Nelumbo nucifera (assembly GCF_055504915.1). Lineage (NCBI taxonomy): Eukaryota > Viridiplantae > Streptophyta > Magnoliopsida > Proteales > Nelumbonaceae > Nelumbo > Nelumbo nucifera. The sequence continues at coordinate 5,334,740 of NC_142654.1, read as the reverse complement.
TGCTTAATAATATCAAATATAACCAACATTTTAAAACTTCATGCATATTATTGCACACATGCAAATTCCCCAAAACCAGAATCCAATTAGTAGAAAATAATGTATATTTATAGACACATATCAACCTTAAGAGTCATGTAATCACGGCTAAGTATGTATCTGCCATTCTTTCCAAATTTAATATCTGAGATTGAGGCAATGATCTCTGTGAAGAAGGATCTTGAACCAGGTGCCTCCTGCTCCTCAAACCTGTATGCAGGAGACCATTAACTATGGGACATAAAAGCAATTTTGTTTCAAGTATATCCAGAGCAGTAAAAATCCTTTTTTTTACCTCCCCACTGTTCCAAAATCTTTAATACTTCTATCTTTTCTTTTCCTGGGAGCAGGCAGGTCTCATTGTTGATAAACGGGGCATATTCCTTGTGAAAATACAAAAGGTACCCCTATTAAAATTTAGTACATAGGGTGCCTGTCATTTTAAAGAAATACCATTTGGCATCACTAGGGATTTGCCCTGTTTATCAAAATGAGATGTGCCCTATCACCACTCAAAATTGAGTTGCTAATCTGCCAAAATGATAATTGTAAGTAAAACTCAAAAACTTACAATTTTGTATGATTATCACATAAAGCGGATTGCCGCAAATCAATAAGACGGATTGAACCCTTTGAGCTACTGTATGCTAACATATTACAATGTGTTGGGTGGAACTCAGCTGATGTTATAACCTCTGCAATTGCAGCAAAAAATTTTAAGTTCAAACTTGTAATATCAAATAAAAACTGTTAAAATTACTTTCGAAGAGTACATCACTTGACTCAACAGTCAACACCAAACATCCCATGGTAAGTAAACAGTTATAACATGAAATCAATAACCCTTGCTATTCTAATCTAAGGACCATTTATAGAAAATGCATAGCATAGAAAAAAGACATCAAACTTAAAACCCAAACACCCAACCAATGCTACTCAGTCCATATAATTAGAATCAGTTCAAATGTTCAACTACTCAAAATATTTAAAGAACCAACCAGTTAGATCCTCCATGTTTGCAGGCTTCACATCAACAATATTGAAACTTTGGTTGCTTATTTCCAAGTTCCAAAGATTTATTCGCAGATCATCAGCAGATATGAAAGTCTCACCATCACTGGAAAAAGGGGAGGAATAAGAGAATGTCAAATTTCAAGTCACACAGAGAGAGAGAATAGAAAAAAAAAGACATGCATATCAGAGCAATTAGATGACTATATGTGCAAAACAAATACACAAGGAAAGCACCTTGGCACCTCCCACTTTGTTGGAAATTCATACTATATAATGAGTTACAAGTTAAGACTAAAGAATGGATTCTGAAATGTAAATTACAAAATACAAACTGACAATTGTAAAATTCACTTGGGATAAACCACTAAGTTGAGCATTGAGTACATTAAAATATTTTTACAATAATACCAGCAACAATGGATATGGCACCTAACAGAACCGAATGGCAAAACAGGATTCATGTAGCCGATCCCATATAGTTGGGACAAGGCTTAGATGATGAAATATTGCTTAAAGAATAAATAATTTCTTAGCCTAGACAATAACATTCTTCACATATCCATTCTAATAAGGATCCAGTAAAGGCATGAAACATTCCTTAATGAATTTTGGTATGCATAAAAGAACCAGTTTGTCGCTTACCATCTTCAGGCCTGGTTTGTTTGCAGTGCTTGAACTTGTTCTATAACTTAATTTTGAATCTCAAGGTTTACAGAACAACTTCACAACACATTATTTTGTCTATAACCTTAGTTTCTTAGTTTTGTTTAATGATTTTAAAAGGTGTTTCCATGCTTCTTTTATCATTTCATAAAACACCATTGTATATTTTTGCATATCTTACAATTTTCTACCATATGTCTATTAATTTTTACAATATTTTTTTTTATAAGTGAAAAATGCTTTAATTAATAAGAAACGGAGTCTATATTCACCCAAAGAGGAAGCACGAGATGTTACCTCCCCTTAGAGGTGAGAGCATAAAACAAACTTAACATAATACAATCATAGAGTGGCAGAAAATAACTCAACCCTTGAGACCCCTTCTTTTGCCAAAGAAACTGCCATGGCATTTACAATATTTCCATATGATAATTTCCAAGATTTCTGATATGCATCCTATATTTGGACAACCAACATTTCCATCGACACCCCGACATGAACATTTTAAACATTGGCAACAACATAACACTGCTTTAGCAATTATGTAAAAAATAGGTATTAGAAAATATGCCTAGATCTGCAGGATTGATAAGACTAGCTGAAGATCTGAAAAAAAGCACCGCCCCAATAGTAATGTCACTTTTTGTAATACCCCTTGTTTGATAGTTACTCAAGGAAAAGGTGTTCTGGAGTTTTATCCTTTTTGTTGTTTTTGGGAGATATGGAGGGGTGAGGGTTAAAGAATTTTCAATGGCAAGCAATATTACAAAAGTGAGGATATTATGTGGGACCACAGTGTTGATCCTAGGGATGCAATTCGAGTCAGGTTAGGTCAGCCCTAACCCAATCCGATTTGTTGAAGCCCCAACCCTAACCATAACGAGTTGGGTTCAGGTGATCTCGGGTTGGACTGACTTCTCTACTTCCTTTGGCCAAACGTGCTTAGTTCCTAGACTCTAAGGGTTCATGTTAATTTGATATTAGCATTATTATGTGTAAAAGAACAAAGTTATCATGTTTTCGAAAAGCATTTCCTTTAAACTTAAAATTATTTTCCTATAACAAAAATAAGGGTTCAGCCCTTATATTTTTTTAATGTTCTTTTCCTTCTTTTTCTTCTTCTCATTAATATGTTGATTTTCTATACTTCAGTGTTTTAAAAGGCGTGGGAGGCGTACACCTGGAGGCACGCCTCCAGGCGAGGTGCTCCCAAAATGCCCTAGGGCGTATGCCAGAAGCGTTGACACCTTTGAGGCGTATGCCTCAGGTGCAAGAGGCTTACGCCTCTCGCGCTTTTTTCATGAGGCATGCTAGAGGCGTACGCCTCATGCACATCTGATATGAAAAGACAGAAAAAAAGGAAAGAAAAAGAAAGAGAAGAAAAAAAAAAGAGAAAAGGAAAGGGAAGGGAAGGGAAGAAAAGGAAAGAAAAGATGAGGGGAAAGAAAGTGGTTTGCCCCTTGCCCTTTCGGCTAGGGGGCTTCGCTTCGACAAGACCCCCCCCCTTTGAACTAATGTTATGCATCTTTATTCTTCTTAATATAAAATATTTTTATTAAAAATAAAGAAAATGAGATCCCCCCTTCCTCTTCATCCTCCTAACCCCCCTCCTCTTAAGGAGGCTTACGCCTCTTGTGTTCGGGAGGCTTATGCCTCTTGCGTTCTGAACTACGCCTCACGCCTCTAGGTAGTGGAACGCCTCGCGTCATGCCTCCGCGTTTTAAAACATTGCTTTACTTTTCTTATGAAAATTATGAATAATTATTAAGGAAATATGGTTATGGTACCTAGGGAACTACCCTAAGATCTATGTTTTCTACATAAAAAAATCCATTGCCCAGGCGATGCCTAGGCACCCGCCTAGGTGACTAGACGCCCCCCTATCACCTAGCATCGACATGGCGCCTTGAAAACTATGCAATATACATGGATACAAAGTATAGATAGATAAATACGTATACAACATATACATTAATACATAAATACTTGCAATGAAAAAATGCATAGATATATACATTTATAAATGTATAGCTGCATGTGAAGACATGCATGAACAGTGAACACACATATGTATAAGTACTTACATGCATAAAATTCATATTTCTATAATATTTATAAGTGCAAATATTAAGTTAAATCGCATTCAGGTTGGTCATGGTCTCAACCCTAACCCAACCCAAAGTTAAGTTGAGTTCATACTTTTCAACCCTAACCCTAACCTGAACTTCAACCCAGCCCTAGTTGGTCCTGGTTATCCAGGGACTTGGGAGGGGTGGACTGATAGTGGACCTAACTATTGAGATTTTTTCACACAAAGAGGCCATTCTCAGTCCAAAATTCACTTCTCATGCTTGTTAGCCCAAGATTTCAACACACCACAAGTAATAGCCCCTGAACTAAGATATTACTTGTCAGCATTAAATCTCTCATCTTGGACTGGTCTTGGCCAAGTTTGAAGGGGTTGATAACAAGGTTTTAAAAGGCTCAAGGCATAGTTGAGGTGTAATAGCCCAAAAAGGTGAGGCATAAGCCTCAAGGCATTGCAAGTGTTAGGACCATATTATCCATTCTACTCCTCCCAAGACCCCAAATATCTGAGACCAACATTGGGTAATGGCCTTTTATAACAATGAGAATTTCATTAATTGTGGAGAAAGAATAATATTTATGTGTGGAAAGAGAACTGCATTGTTAGGCTAGATCTAGCTACCAAACCCCAAATTGTCCATACAAGTTTAAACCAATGTTTTAGAAAACAACCCAGAAATAGAACTGCTTTTCCCTCCAGGTGGCACCTCAGCGGTTTACCATCCAGATCAAACAGGTCATAAACCTGTGACATCATAATTTTTTTAATAAAATACACAAAAGTTGCATTTAAAAAAGAGTGGACATGTCCCTCGTATTATATATTCTATTTGATAGGAATATATAAAAGAACAAGTATACACAGACTACAAAGATGGATAACAGACCCCAGACCCCAAATAGCTGTAACCAACATTGGGCAATCACCTTTCCATTTACAAAGATGCCAGGCATCTCCAGTGTAGGAAAAAGGTTCTCAACATTATGTTCCCATACAACTATGGATCTTGATTCTTCAGACAGTGCACCACCACCTTAGAATCCCCTTTCTATTATAAGATTTGCAAATTGCAAGCTTTAGCCACATGGAATCCTTGCACAACAGCTGTTACTTCCACTAGTATGGCATCACCTTGAGCAATGGATCTTGAAAATGTTGCCAGTATGTTCCTGGGGGAGTCCCTAAAGGCTCCTCCAATGCCAGAAGGTCATGAATTACCTTTACTATTAGCCATCAAAGCTCACTTCAAAGTTCATCCTGTAACTTGCTGACCAGGTCAAACGATTTGGCAGTTCAACCAGCCAGGTCATTAGGTTGTTTAGTGTTTACCAAGTCAATTGTGTGCAACTAAACAAATCGGGGGGTAAATGGACCCAGGAGGATAGGTGACAGGTTGAGCAGACTGACCGGACGATTCAACCATGGATTAAAAATATTATCCCCAAATACATTTGTTCTCTGTAAACCCTAGCCTTGCTAGAGTATCAGCCACCCCATTTGGTGCTCTGGGGGTCCATTTCTGTTTCACTCCTATCTCCCTTGTTAGTTGGATAAATTATCTCAAAATGTGCCTATACAGCCAGGGTCTTGAGTACTATTTTTTCAGATATCCCACCATTTTTTATGGATATTCAACAATTTGACTGTTGTTCTACTATCACCTTCTACCTCCATGTTATGCATGTTCGGCCTTTAACACTAACAGATCTTTAGTCGTTGAAGACCAGCAAGCAATTCAGCTCATGTAGAGTCTCCCTTCGCTAAAGAGCATGAAAAGAGGACTACAAAGTAACCTGATCTATCCCTTAGAATACCTACTATGCACAATGGACCTGGTTTTCCAAGGCTACATCCATTAAAGTTGAGCTTAACTTCATTTGACATTGCCAAGACCCACTCTCTTGCCCAAATTATCCTTGATATAGCCTTGCTTCAAGAGACACCTAAAGTTCTCTTTAAAGGTTTTCTTTCTACACCTATACCTAATTGTAGATCATCTCTATTATCATTTCAAGAATTTCTCTTGAATTTTACTATTGAAAAAAGATATTTGCTGAGCTTTTGAGCTAATAGCCTAATTCTAATAAAAGAGAAAATATCCCCAAGCTAAGAGCATAAATGTTAAATTGACAGGCACACACAACCAGAAGAAAGTTGAAGAAACATACTACAAGCCTACAAATGAAAAAGAAAAAGCATATTCAATAAAAAAAATCAGATGCACCTGTTATTTGAAATGGAATTTATGTGATAGTCATGAGCATGAGCATATATTCTTCGACATTTAGCCACAAGGCTTGTCTCATGGCTTGCTACCTAAATACAAAAAATAAAAATGTGTGTTACTTCTGCACAGCAAATAAAATAATAGCAAATGTCCTAATGTTACTGAAATTAACCACAATTATTCCAGAAGATCAATAGGCTAGGCTGGATACAACTACCACAGGTAAATGTAATGACGGAATGCCTCCCGGTGAAAATGCAAAGTCATTGCTCAAATAATTGTACGATCTCTCTGGACATACTCCATTTGCAAGATATGGTTTCACACCAGCTGTTACACTTGAACTGGCAACATTACCATTTCCCACCCTCGAGGGGTCCACATTCATCTCACATATTTTCTTCACCTTCTTTTCTTGAACCTGCCAAAATTCAAACAGAAATACCACACAACAGCAAGCTTAAGAAGCCACTACCCATGAATCAGAAAACTCCAAGCAAGTGTAAACAGTAATAGTGTCGGAGAGAGTTCACTGCCTACAGAGGTAAAAAATGCAAATTTTCTTTTGAGAGAAGGTAAAAATGCAAATCTCAAGTAACCATTCTCCTAAGCCCATAGCTAACTTATGCACGCATCAAATGGGTGAATGTTGATCACATATGTAAAGTTGTGAACAATGGACAAGATAAAAAAAAAAAATTAATAATTACAACCATAAAATTAAGTAAAAATAAATTCCTATTGAGCGAAACCATGAGGACAATTCTGAGAAAGGCAAGCCCAAAATAAGCAGCAAAAGTAGTACAAATGATAATCTCTTGCAACAGGTTTTTCTCTTTTTCTTTCTCTTTTCCCCAGGGGAAGTGATCTGGACACATCCCATCTTTTAAAAAGGGGCATACACCTAATTAGTCAAAAAATACATCTTCTATTCTTCTAAATTACAAAAACATCCCCTGTGATATGATTTTTCTCATTATAAATAGGAGTTCCAGTGTCTTTCCACTAGGAGCTTGCCTGATCTATCAAAAATTGGATATGACTAAATCAATCCCCTTTCTCTCTGCAGTTGAGGATCTATGCCTACAATACTGTAATCTATAGAGACCTCTTAGTATCCAGATAACCCAAGTTTTCCAAGAATTTCCTCTTAAACCAAAGCAACAGTACACAACAAAAGATGAAGACCTGAACACCATAAGCCAGAGCAAGAATTCAGGAAGCAGCCCTCGGAGACTGACTCATTCTTTGAATAAGATTATAGAATCCATTGCTTTCCGTTTAGCTAGTACTATGTGGGTTCACTGTATTGATTGTTAATTGACTAAATCTAAGCAGGTCTACCTATTTCCTTCAAATGGCATTGAAATCTCTGCTGATCAATCAAGGCGAAGAAATCACAATGGAGAAAGAGGAGCTTCATTCGTGCTAACAGATGGAGAATGAAATGTAGAGTTGAGGCCAAGACCTTAATTCTAGAGGAGGTTAAAACCAGAAGAGGGATTCTATTGAAAATCAATGAACTCTCAAAGGCAACAGTAGTGTTGAATGGGAAAGCTACATTGTGGTTCAAAGGTTTTCTAGAGGGAGCCATCCACTCACAAAGGCAGGTAAACTGGAGTGTCTCTTACAGGGAAGGAAATACCACTTACTGGGTGGAGATAATGGAGAATATATGTGGAGCTTATGTGATGCTGGCTAAGTTCTTCAATCCTGGAAAGAAAAGTCTGGTCTGCTTCCCAGAAGGTAAACAAAGTGTGGGTTGGAAACAGGTAGCAGAGGCCTTACAGCACTTCCTGTCTTTAACAGGTGAACTGAGGAACACAAATGAAAGGCCCGGGGTAAGTGAAGAAGTATTAGAAAAGAACTTGGAAGAGAACAAGGCAGAGGCTTGCAACTCAGATTCTGCTACAGGGGTACAGAAGGAGTTGAGTGGTACAGACCTTGTTGACTCAGTGTGGTTCTCATCTGCAGAGCATAAACTGTCTCTGGAGGGTATCAAGGAAAATTGAGAAAGGAGATATGTAGTAATAATGAAGAAAGAGACCCCTGACTGGAAGAGAATCAAAGAAGTGTAATTCTAGACCCAATGTTTTTTTGCTCAAAAAAAAAAGTGATGAAGAAGTTGAACATAAACATATGGCTTTCATAAGGCCTTTCGAAAGTGGTAAGGCATTGCCGGATGTGGAAATAAGGAACTGGAAACTTCAACAGTGGAGACCAGTGAGGGAGTACTGTTGATAAACCGATGGTGCCCCCTGTCCAATGACGTATTGAATACTGATGGGGCTTTTACTCTCAAAATCTACGGCATACCAATACATTTGTTGCAGGAAGTCACTTTTCACAGAATTGCTTCAACACTGTGATCACTGAGAGGCCTTTGATACAAAGGATTTGAGTGCTGACAAGATCAGGGTCATCGGAGTTAAACCAAAAATGGTGCCAAGGACTCTGAATCTACAAACTGAGGGCCTCTGCTACAAAGTTTGGTTTGTTTTGGGAGCCAATGCATCACTCTGGGGTGGGTGCAGGAAGGAAGAAGAAGATGGTGATGTGGAAGGTTGGGAGACATGCGGCGGTGAAGTGAAAAGTGATAGGCGCAAAGTGGAAGAGGGTGGATCAAAGGGAAAGCAAAACAGGTCCCTCAAAGAATAAACGCAACCGTTTCTTGCAAAGAAAGGAGACCAGCAGGCTTCTCTAATTAATTTGAAGGGGATTTCTTATACCCAAGATTGGACGGCCAAGAGGACCTATGCACAGATTATGTCATAAAGGGGTGTCGTGTCCAACAAGTCCTTTGGACAGGCAGTGCTTTCAAATTTTGAAGGTGTTGAGAGGCGAGTGGACAAACAGTATGAGGTGCAGGTTGAGCCATCCCAACTCGGTTTCATAAATGGGGTGGGCTCAAGTGTTTTTTTGTAAGGCTCATGAATCTTTAATGAGTCACGTGCCTTATTCCTTAGGGTTGACAGGGAATGAGAATTAGGTCTTTTGCCACCCCCCTCAACTGTTTCTTACACCCAAGAGATGATAGGTGCGGCAACAAAGCTTGCCCAGAGGACTGTTGACATTCCCCGGGGTTCAGTTGGATAGACAGCAAGTAATCTAGCTTGGAGGCTGATTGCAGTTGAGAATTCCACCCCCCTGAAAGACCAAATTCGAAGTTTAACAGAGAAGATAATGAGTATTCAGACACAGATAGCAACCGGGAAGACAGCTTGAAGGGGATGAAGAAGTTAACCAACCTTTGAGTAAAGAAAGCCTAGACTCGACTAAGGCTTGTAGGATGATGGGGGATGACAATTTGGGTACGGAATATTGCTTGCAGAAGATTCTTCTAACAGCACGATTCTGCTGAAAGAGTTTGGGTCTTGTGAGGCTCCTGCTGATGGCAATTTGAGTACGGAAATCTTTTATGAATCCAGTTTGCACATAAATCCTTTATTTCCAGTTCCTATCATCTCTTGAACATATCTATTGGCTATAACAGTTTGATCAGTTATCCATTAATCTTTAACAAAAGCTCCTTTGATGTGGCAAATTTAAGAGATCCATGATAATTCTTACTAGGCGTGGCATTTCTTTTAACATGCTAATGATTCTTCAAGCTAAACCAGAAGTGATGCTAGCTTTTACTAGGCATGGCACTTTAGTTCTCTAAATGATTAGAAAATATTTCTTTTTACTCTATATAATTTGGTATTTGTTTATGGCTTCCTTTCTTCAATCTCCAGAGGTTAACATGTGAATTCTAAGATATGGCTTCCTTTCTTCAATGTCAAGGCATCTAGCAAATAGAATGCACCAAGAAATGTTTTCAAAGAAGAAACTTCCCCAGAAGATACAAGATTTATCAATTTACCAACCAAGACAACAAATAAAATCATTATAATTCTACGCATCCCAGTACAAAGGATATCTTCTAATAAAAACAAAGTTCAAAACGATGTTTCATGCCAGAGATATGGCCCTACATGGTAATATGATAGCTGAAAAGATTATACAATAACTATGACCAGGGAAATAGTGCACTTTCATTTTCACCCTCATGGTAGGAAGAAAAATCCAGAAATTTTGCCACACTACCTTCCAAAACTTAATTGTTTTGTCATTAGTGGAGAGAAGAAACAGGGCACTGTTGGCTGTCTGGCACCATCTGATCTTGTTGATTTTCTCCTCTATTTCCAAGCTCTTAAGATAGTCAAACTGAATTTACATGCACAATTGATTAACACCCCAAAGTACACAAAAAAAAAAGAATGGATCTATACAAGTTTCAATCAGAGATGACCCAAGATATACCTCAGGTTCATGGCTTTGAAATTCTGTTTTGTACCGAAACTCTGGATGCCTACTAATTGGATTATCCATCCTCTCAAGATCCCTTCGAAATCCATGCTGTACAACATCATAACAGAACATATATGATCACTTTACAAGAAACAATAAGTACCAAAACAAGTAAATTGATTGGTAATCATATGTCACATAAAAACTATCAAAAAATTCACACATCACATAATTAAAAAGAAATGTGCAAATGGCCAAGAAACTTACATGCCGTGTGTCAGTCCGTTCAAATAAGACAACTCGGCCCCCTCGATCACCAGTAGCAAGATGATCTCCTGTTTTATCAAACTCAATTGCTGAAATAATATCAACTGCAAAAGGATAGTGGGATAATCAGCATATCAGCCAGTGAAAAAGAAAAATAGGAAGCCAATTGTTAATCCCTACCAATATATTGGAGAGAGAACAAAAATTTACTCGGATGAGCATATACTCAATCTCAAACATTAGTGTCTGTACCAAGTTTAAGAATGATACAACCCATAAAATACAGTTAGATGTGTGAAACACATTAAAAGGTGAGTACGAAACCACCACAAAGCAAGAAAAAAGGTCATGTCTGCCTCTTTTTTAATACAATGAAACACTAGAACCAAACTTGGCAGCACCTTTTTTTATCTTTTCAAAGCCTACAATTTACCCCAGTAAGGTTTTTCCCCTACCACCTGCAGGATTGTATCAAAAGGATCACCATCCCCAGTTAACTGGGAGAAAAAAATAAAGGGACAGAGCTTATTGACACCTCAATGGGCAGTTAATACAGGGTGACGACTATATAAACTAGGTGCACTCTATCATAGAAGGATTTGCACCTCCTGATGGTTCTCATGGAATAGAGTGCACCTACTTTGCAACAAGAACATCGTGAATTGACTTGGACACCATGGAAATTTTCAAGGACCATACAAATAAGGAAAGCTAAGTCTCTGATATGGTGCATGTATGTTTCATTTAACAGGGTTATAGATTAGATATTTAGATGCACTCTATTATAGAAGGATTTGTACCTCCTGATGATTCTGTGGAATAGAGTGCACCTACTTTGCAACAAGAACATAATGTATTGACTTGGACACTATGGAAATTTTCAAGCACCATACTAAATAAGGAAAGCTAAGTCTTTGGCTTGGTGCTTGTATGCTTCATTTAGCAGGGTGCTAAGATCTGCAAATACTCTATCTTGCTAAGGAACAAATAGGCACGAATTTTGCAGGGTATCATGACCTCCAGGATAGTGTAAATGTCAAAGGTAAGAATCATATGAAGTTACAAACTTGGGATGAGAAACAAAGGGGTTCACTCTGGTTTTCTATTGCTCTGTTTTTCGGTTTCTGTTTCTGGTCTTCTGGGAAGGAAAGACCCTTTTGCCTCTATTGCATATCTGCTATTCTCTACTCAAACACCAAAAAAGGCCATCACGTGAGAGATCTTCTCAACTCATTAAATAAAAAACTAAAAACAGAGACAACCTCCTTAACTATAGGCAGTAAAGAGGTAACCCAATTTCATGAGCTTCATTCTCTTTAGTGCCATGTGCAAATACATCTAATAATTTCACAACCAATGGAAATCTGACTAACATTTTCCCCTTTTTTTGAGAAAAAGATAAGGTAATATTGTATTATCAGTATACCACAAAATAAGATTACAGTGTGAAACATATATGCAACCATGGTTCAAAGTATCGATACGCCTCTGTGTATCGGCAGAGGCGTATCGGTACTTAGATACACGCGGAAATACTAGTTTTTTTTTCAAAATTTGGCTTTTGGGAAGATATTTAAAATATTTTTTATTGAAAAAGAGTGGGGTCCCAAAACACCTGTAAACAGGTGTATCAGACCCCCAAAGATACGATAAGATATGCCTGATACAGGGCGTATCATATCGAAATTTTGAACCTTGTATGCAACATGTACAACCAGAAACTATACATCAAGTCTCAATGGAAATCTTCAACAAAAACTTCCAAGGACTAAAAACTAAACTTGAAAGCCAGGAATTTCTGATGATTTATCTGGCTAGCCAAAAAAGATTACTGTGATAAAAACTAAACTTGAAAACTAAAAAATACTCATTATGAGGGATTCTGCTGAAAAGGTCTTTAGCCGATACTGATAAAAATTTAAAAAAAAAAAAAAGTCTTTAGCCAAGAACCAGGAATGTATAGATGTCATTGCCTGCTGAATCAAACTATCTTTATCTCCACTCTTTCCTTCAAAGACCCTCCTATTCCTTTCCTTCCACACCACCCAACAAACTGAATGGGGTATTGTACTCCACAATAACTTCCCTTTCTGATGTAACCCCTGCAATTTCCAGGACTGCAATAGCTCCCACAAACTCCTCGGATGACGCCAGCTAACATTCAACAGCCCACAAAAATGATTAAATAAGCAACTGACTAATTTGCAATGTACAAGAAGATGACCAATCAATTCTTCTTTCTGTCCACACATAACACAAACCAGAGAATCCAACAACATTCCCCTCCTCTCTAACTGAATCTTCAAAAGGCATTTATCTTTTACAGCTGACCACATAAAGAAATTGATCTTAGATGGGGTATGTGAAATCCATACCTCCTTCCAAGGGAAACCCTGAGAAAGGGAAGGAGCTGAGTTATCATAAAATGATTTGACAGAGAATTTACCATCTCTGGACCATCTCAACACTCTTTCATCTTGCCTGTCCAGGGAAGGCTGATGGCTAAGGAGTCGTTTTAGTAGACCCGTCAGATCTGAAATCTCCCAATCATTAAGTTGTCACCTGAAAGTTGGGCTCCAAACTACCTCCCTTCCAATATAGTCAACCTGCTTAAAAACCAAAGCATCTCTATTCTCTGCTAACATTTTTCACAAAAATATCTAAGACAATTTGTCAGTTTGCTAAGCTAGTATGTATGACAAAGTTGTTGCATACATCTGGAATTAAAACCCACTTTTGATTTGTAACCAGCTTTGCATGGACTCTCCTAACTGGATGTAAGTGTCCATTTTGGACACACTTTGGACTATAATACTCCACTGATTCTTGAAGGAAACCGCTATGTGACCTTTTTCTTTTTATCCTTGCTTTTTTAACATAACACAATGATTTTTTTTCTAGAAAATGTTATTAAATAAGAAAGAACATCTTTTGGACCTTTTTCTATATGTTTATTTTTTTAGAAGAAACTGTATTCATTCGAAAAGAGACAAAATGTACACGAAGGGATGTACATGAAACAAAACAACCCGCTCCAGCACAAAAATTAAGTGGGTAAAGTATTACTGCTATACAAGAAAATCACTATGAACACCCACTTTTGCTAACTCATCCACCAATCTGTTAAGCTCCCTAGGAATCCATCTTAGGGTATACTGAATGGACACTAGGATGTCTCTGTCTTCATCCAAAAGATGGCTAGCCTCCAGGGGCCACTCCTCCACTCCCTCAGCAAAGTATTAACTATTTTACTTTAATAGTTTAGACTTTTTATAGATGTGTCCGCTAGTTCTTGTTTCATTACACCACAACACACATCAAATTCTGATGCCCATGTCCATATCAATGTAACACTGCTTCTAATTGAACCGATATGCTTGCCTCACAACCACATGGGGTCAGGTACATGAATCCTGTTTTTCCATTTCGTTCTAATTAATGTCATATGCTTGCTTAACAATAAGGTTCTCAAAATTTACCTTCACCAAATAAATCACTTTCTTTCTTTCCTATAAAAAGGATGAGAAGGCCTCGCTCTAAAAATAATGGAAAGACAAGATGATCAACACATTAAAAAGGCATCCAGGTAGGGTTTATCATGAAGCTATAGTTAAATAGTTTCACTTTCATATAATACCATAACTAATCATAGGGGAGAAAATGATTTGTATTATAAGTGGTGGATTCTTCCACAAGATGGACTGGCAGTGTTATGATCAAAGGAAAAGATTTTGGATAACCTAGTCTTCTTCAGCTCTCTCCCTATCTTCATCATTTTCAATGCAATTATCCTTTATGTGCCAAAAACACAAGGCATATTTAAATTCTGAATTCCAACTTAACATGCTTCTTTCACTAAGGGTATAGATCTCCTCCAACTGACCATGTTAAGTTGTAAACAGATCAAATTCTCATCACTCAACTCCTCAAGCACAGCCTGTGACTACTCTGAACTTTATCCATGCTGCATTCAATTAATGAATTGAATAAATTGGCATCCTGGTGAAGCTATCGAAATAAAGGAACTAGGGCTCTCAATGTCATCTCCAAGATCTAATACTAACCCTATATTTGTTCTGCCAATATGATGAGGAAAACAAGGATATTATTAGCAAGCTTGTCCTGTGAACCACCAATGACCGAGTCCACTTGATATATAACAAATTAAGTTAGCCTAGGACTCTACCAAGTAGATACCTAATGAACAATATATTATCAGCACCCAGTCATATGTGTAGAGTTATCACTGTAAGCCAAGGCACATACAATCACCCTTCAGGATAGATAAGGCATCAATATTTTCATGTCTTGACTCATGAGTAGGGTAGTGGGTAGCATTGGTTCTTGGGAAGCTTTCACAGGTAGAAGAACACATCTGTCTGGGAATTTTTTATGGGTCCGACTCTGTTTAGGGGCTGAAGGGGTGAGGAACTATGCGCCATTATTTGTTGAATGTAATGCCCTTGGTGTTTCTAGAGGGTCCTATATAGCCCCCCACCATATGCCAAAGGCTTCCAATAAGGACTCGATGTACAACTTTGGTTCCAACTTGGTGTATTTTTTATGAATTTAATAATATCTTACTTTGGCAAGTGTGGCATTAATAAAATCTTGGGGGTCTTATACAACATTTGAACAATGAATACCTTTAGTGAACATTAAAAATGAGGATCATAAAATTAAACTTCAAAATCATGCAATATATACCCAGTCCATGTGCTGTAGTTCAGGTTGTTCACTTCATTCAATAAACCAAGTCAGTCCTTACATGTCTCAGTTGAGAATGAAGTTTAGGGCACATAAACCCATAACCAAGACAAGCTTAAAAAAAATCAAAGTATCATCTATGAAATGAAAACTGAAAAACTATGACCTAGACATTCAGTGAGTGCAACCAAAGTAAAGTACAACTAATGCAATAAAATACTAAATAACTGAGAATCCAGAAAGTAACATGAAATCCATGTATTCTTATGGTTTCGACAAGAAAAGGCCTAGGTCTGACACCAAAAAGAAGTGTCATAAATATAAGATATGCTCGTTGGAAATAAAAACAGAAATTTTGACTCACTAAGATCAGACTATACCAGGTCTAATGAGTTTAGCTGCATGCTGTGGATCATGCTATTCAAAGAAGAAATTATTTGGCATCATTAAATGATCCCCTGTGCATGTTAAATGCACTCGGATCAACTCATACATCAATTTACACATAAAGGATGTTCTCGACGGCAGAAAAACAAAACTCCCCCTAAAATCCAACTGCAAACCCCTATCTAGCTCAATTGCACACTGTTATCTTTTTTCCCGTTTAATAAACTAGTTCACTCGTGATATTTACATTCTTCGTGCACGTTACAGGCACTATGGATCAATTCATTAGCCACTTCCGCAGCAACCATTCGTCCACAAGCAGCATTCCCCACCAACTCCACAACAAAATTTCATATTTTTAGCCAAAAATCCCATTAAAATCCATTATAACAAAAGCATATAAGACGAACCAAGCAATCGAAGATCCAAAGATAGATCGACACACGCCAACCAAACCCTAATCCAAACTAGGGGCACCAAATACCAGAAAACACCCTATAGTACTACGGATCCAGAAAGGGCCATACCTTCCTGAACTTCTTCCCCAGCCGTCCGTTCCCCAAAAACCTGAGAGAATTTCCACTCAAGCGACTGCGGCGGCCCCGCCGGAGAAGCAACTTCTGCGTCTCCCCCGCCGTTCATTCTCCAAAGGAATATTCGGCCAAATCGACCAAAGTATCC
Source organism: Nelumbo nucifera (assembly GCF_055504915.1). NCBI lineage: Eukaryota > Viridiplantae > Streptophyta > Magnoliopsida > Proteales > Nelumbonaceae > Nelumbo > Nelumbo nucifera. The sequence goes on along the minus strand of NC_142654.1, from coordinate 5,318,373 downwards.
ACTCCAAACGACCTCACGGCATCAACGATCGCTCTTTTACTTGACCCTCTGATACGATCCTAGCTCCAAGTCCGTCCAGAAATCCATAAGAATGCAGGTTTCCCGTTTCCGATTCTTGCATCTCCCTCACGGATAGAATAAATGGAGGGTTTGAATAACGACTGGTGTTCTCTCTCTCTCTCTCTCCCTCTTTCTCCCTTCTTTTCCCTTTTTTTTTTCTTTTTTGTTATCAGATTAAAAAAAAAAATGAGATTGGAAGAAAATAACGGAGCAGGAAATGCGTCCCTTCTACCTTTCGGAATGAAGCACTCTTCCCTTACTAATAACTCTCTTTGGTATATGAAGGGAACGTAATGTTAGTTTATTGAAATCTCCAAAATACCCCTGTTCTTTTTTTCTCTTTATAAGATTGCTACCGAAACTCGATTAGCATTACCCGATTGATCAAGGATATACAAACACTTGTGAGCAGAGAACTCGAATGGCGCTAACTCGACCAATTAGAAAATAAACTACAAAGGGAGAGTCGAGGGGCGCCAGTTTCGTGGGTATTTTCGTCAATTCGTGCACCGTAGTCAATAACGATGACTGGTATAAAGAGTACCGATGTGACTGTAATTCTGTGATTATTCTGTGTGGGTTTTGCGATGATGAGTACGTTCAGTGCTCACAGCTTAGACAGTGCACACGTGGAAAGATACGGAATTGGAATCATTTTAGGGGAAGCGATTGAAACGAAATATTCCGATCTAACGAGTTTTAGCACGGAGTCTATAATATCACCTCCTCCTTAGGATGAGAAAGGACGTGGATTGATTTGAGCGCACGGACAATGATGTGAGAGCAGCTTTGTTATTTGCACTACCTACAAAGTAGGAGATAGCACATATCCTATGTCTGCTTTCATAGAAAAAAAGGCAGAAAATTCTTAAGGAAATTATATAAAACTTTTGTCGAACCAAACACAGCCTCGAGATTTCCTTGGTTTACAGGTTGATATTATTGAGAGAAATAAACATGTTTTCTTTTGGATTTATCGGGTGCTAGTAACATAGGAAAAGGAAGGGCTACACAAAATGGGAGTAGGCATTCCCAACTATGAGAATATCACATATAATTCAGCCAAAATAACTTGCATCAAAACTACCTAGCTTTGATTGATATGCTAATTTAGCTAATCAATCCATTGCTTGATTCCCTTTCAGATGTGATTGTACTTGAGCTCCCTTATCCCTTATTTCTGTAGAATAAGTAATAAAAATCATGGTTTAAAAAAAAACGATTTAGAAATGAAATCATTCTGACCATTGATTTTTGGGTCAATGGTTCAATTATTCATGGATGGCTTGTTCTCACAAAAAAATTAAAAAAATAAAAAAAAACGGCAAAAAATTGTTGAGTGGGTTGACAGTTCGATTACCTGAGTTAACGGGTCATTAATCGATTCAACGATTTTTTGCCAATGCCTAAGTTTGGGCAAAATGAAATCAGTTGCCTGAATAATTCCCGAGCCGAATGGCCTAATCGTTCAAATCATTGGCGGTTCGAAAGCCATGATAAAAATAGCGCACATGAATCCCATTTCCTCTCTTGTTATGTTTATGGTAACTTCTTACGTAGTTAATTATGGTTCAAGAGGATCTAAGACTACCTTGTTGCTTTTTAACATTGCTCAGATTTGCTACCCAGTAGAATGCTATACTTGTGTGTTGTTATTCACAGGGAAATGTTTACAACATGCATGTGTGGGTAATAGAGTATGGGGCTCCATGCCACTTGTGTCCAAGTCTTGACTGAGATGGAGGTTGGCACTATTCGATGCATTGATCGCTCCAGCAAGAAGAGGTTGGACCTATGGGCGGATTTGTGGGTTGTGGCTCAACAATGGACCTTGACCTTGTGAGGCAAGAAGAGCTTGGACAATGGAAGAGTTGAAGCTAAGAGAGAAGTGTAGAAATAAATGAATTGATGGTGAGATGCTCACTAGAAATATCTATCATTTGAACCAAGGAAGAACCAACTCCAATATATCTAATGGGATGATGTCATTCAACCAGATGTAGGTTTGGCACTTTAAGATGGCCAAGTGTTGTTTGGGAATAATGCTCTACTTCAAAATCAAAGTTGTAATACCTAATTGGAGATCATTTGAGAAAGGAACTGGACTGTTTCAACCTATGACACTACACATTTTTATTTTTTTATGTGAATTTATTTTCGGCTGTCATGAGAAGTTTTGTCCAAAAAGCAAAGACAATTAATCTGTATGTCTTAACTAGGTTCAAAGTATTTTAAGGGTCACCAACACATGAAATACTTTAAAACAAGGTTAGTTGATATTTTTAGGTTCAGTTTGGAATGAGTACAAATACAAATATGTAGAGTGCAAAACCTAGTATTCTTTATGTATTTGCATTATATGTATTTGTATTTGTACTTTTTCTAAAATAAGACAAATGATAATAATGATGTTAATTAATGTATTTAAATGCAAATTTGAGTATCGTGCCTACTTCTTTTGTATTGATTACTTGCCTTTGGCCCATTGGGCCATAAATTTTTCTTGGCATAGTATAACACTTTTCTAGCAACATTAATAACTATTCTCAAAGGTGGTGAGAGCTGATAGCAGGGCTAGAAACTGCATCTCATATCCCTACCTAGTTTTAGAGGGGATATATCAGGATATGAATCATACTATACATGTATATGATAGGATATTTGAGGGGTTGTTGCTTAGAGCAATGGTAAGATATCTGGCTGTTAAGCTTTAAGAATGTAGGTTTGAATTAGGGCCCATTTGCTTTTTGGTAAGTTACTTATCCAAGTAAATGCACTTACCCAGGTAAGTGTTTCATGGAAAACATTTACCCATGTTCTTTTATTTTTTAAGTAAATAAAAATGATTGACAATTTTAGCCATAAAAGTTCCACTATCAAAAGGGGCATTTTTGTCCCATCCAAATGTTGGCAATTTTCCAAAGATGAAAAAATTAATTTGCCCACCTAGGAGAAGGGTATCACTTATCCGGATAAATGGTACCTAGGAAAATAAACCCTCCTTGGTTCCCACATAAATCAGAAAAAAGAACATGGGTTTTTTGATCAATTTCCCTCCTCTAAAAATCCCAAAAACTAACACCCCCTAGACCTATTCATGGGTTGAGCTTTGTCTATGTGTCAATAAAAAAACATTCAGGCTCAAGCCTGACCATCGGGCCTAGGTCTTGAGCCCAAGACCGGCCCTCATATAAAGCCTGAAGCTCAGGCCTAAGTTTGACCAGAAATTTAAAAACATATTTTTTTATTCAATAAAATAGTGTTTTATTTATATTAAAAGTCCTCAAAACTCAAAAGTAATAAAAAAAATCTCACTATTACTTGAAAAAAGAGAAGGTTAACAAAAAAATATTGTATATATATTTGTTATTATATAAAATATATATTATCAAGTCGAGCTCAGGGTTGGGCTTAGTCCAGGCTTTTTTTGAGAAAGCTCGACCCCAACCCAAAAAAAGTATGGTCAAATGCTTTAAGCCTGAGCCTAAGCCCGCAAGCCTAAAATCATGTCCAAGCCTGAATTAAAATGGGCCGACAGGCTACCCAACCCATGAATAGATCTAATTTGAATATGAGAGTAATCATTCATGCAAAATAGGGGAGGGGGGCAATATCCTATGCTGTTGAGAGAATTTCTGGGAATGCCATATTACCATAAGAATGGGTAAATTAGTAATTATATATTAATTTATTTTTACTAAAAACCAAAGCATGGGCGTGAATGAGTGAACTGCCCAAAATGTGCCCAGCCCAGAAACTGCCTCAAAAGCCTATGCTGGTGGGCCCCAACAGCCAAAGTTAACCCGGGGTTAGGTCCATATCCACTCCACCCATTTTGAGACCCAAATGCTAGCTGGGACCCGCATTAGGTATGTGTTATTTTTCCCCTTGTATCTGTTTTATGCATGTAATTTATTTATGTGGTAGCTTCTTGAAGGCTTGATTTTTTTTTTTTTTTGTAATCAGATAAAGCTTTTGTTGAAACTAATAAACAAGAACACGAGATAAGAGGAGTCACTACCTGACTCCCTCATCGCACGCATAGCTAAAAGGTTAGCCAATGAGTTACGTTGTCTTGGAACATGGATAAAACGGTAAGCCTCCAATGGAGATATTAGACTTTTAATGTCCTCCCAGATTACACTCAGAGGGGAGAAACATGTCAAATTAGGGGATTCAATAGAAGTCTTCAACTCCTTTATCACCTCCAATGAGTCTGATTCAAACAATGCATTTACCTGGCCAAAACAGGAAGCCTCTAAGCACCCCAGCCGAAGTGCAACGCTTTTGCCATCTTCACTGATGCACAGCTACATTTCAAAACTCTTCCCATCAAGATAAAGCCAATTGAGTCTCTTATAATGCAGGCAGTCGCAACAAAGTTACTCCTGTGAGAGCCAAAGGAGGCAGGGAGGTGTGAGTACGATGGTCAGGCTAGGAATCCACATAGCCACTTTTAATTCTAAAATGAAGTTTAGACTTGTGGTAATTACTTGCTCTCGGGAGGTGACTGAACCATTAGAAACCAAACCATTCCCAAGGGTTACTCATTCCATGACCTGGAGCTAGCAAATCAGTGAACCAATCAGCAAATGAAGTATGTGAGATTTCCCCTATTCTTAATGCTAGATCACTAACCAGCCAGATGCCCCGAGCAAAATTGCATTTAAGCAGGGTCAGGATGTAGTAGGCATGTTAGGTAAGCACAATCAGTGAGCACGTAATAGCTGTGTGACACATGTCCCTGCTAATGTGCTTTTCATCCAAACATTTTTGTTCCATTAGATAAAAATTATTCGTTATTTTATTATCTTTGTCAAAATAATTAAAAATAAATACAATGAAAAAGGAAAACATAAATGAGTCCCAATTCCCAATACATTTAGGTTTTACTTTTTCATTATTTTTATTTTTAATTATTTTGACAAAGATAATAAAATAATGGATAATTTCTGTCTAACAGAACAAAAATGTTTGGATGAAAGACACATTAGTTGGGACATGTGTCACATAGCTATTACGTGTTCACTCATTGTGCTTACCTAACGTGTCTACTACATCCGGACCCATTTAAGCAAGGCATGAGTTATTGATTCTTCATCCTTTCCACATCTCCAACATAACTACCAGCACATTTGAGATATAGCCCACCAGAGAAAATTCTTGAGCTTCGGTGGAGTGGGAATAGCCCAAACCGTTTTCTAGGTTGGGGTCGGAATGTAAGGGTGATTACTATGCCTATAGGAAGATTCCGCGTGGGAAGACATTTGATTTGAATTTTTTGCAACATAGTAGCCACTTCTTACAGAGTATTCTCCATTTTTTGAGAATTTCCAAATGAGATTGTCTTCTTGATCATGCTAACCTAGAGGAATTTTCTTTATGGCAATAATTTCTTCAGGCGAGAAGAGGTGATGAAGGGCTGTAATATTCCATTGGATTTGTTAGAATCACTTTTCCTTGGAGAAAGTTTGGGATCCAATTATTGTTCCAGATGTCTATCTCCTTACAATTGCCAACCCACCAGATCAATTCCTTTCATAAGCAAATTCCTACCTAGAATCAAGCTTCGCCAAGCCCAATATGGATTTGGGCCTAGAGATGCATCAAGAAAATCTGTTCGAGGAAAGTAAAATTGCTTTAAAAGCCTACACCATAAAGCATTTGGGTTCTGCAATAGTCTCCAAGCCGCCTTGGCTAAAAGAGCCAAGTTAAAGCAATTAAGGTCTCAAAAACCCAGTCCTCCATGCCTTTTGCTATTACACAGCCTTTTCCAAGCCACCCAAATAATCATGTTCTCATCACTCTTCCGACCCCAAATAAATTTAGCTAAAAGCCCATTTAACTTACGGCAAATACCTTCGGGAATTTTAAAATGGCTCATGTAATGAATAGGCGTTGGGGGTGGCAACCGCTTTAACCAAGGTATCCTTCCCTTCAACCTTGCACTTTTGATTGTGTTTTGTTCACCATTTCCGTAAACACTTTTGATTTATTAGCCCCAATGGAACTAGGGAGGCCCAAATATCTTGGCTGCCTTCTGCCCTCCTTGATACCCAGAATCCCAGTGATTATTCTCCTGAATTTAATTGGGATGTTCTTGCTAAAGCTCACATCAGACTTGTGCAAATTAATTAGTTGCCCCAACGCATCAGAGTATTCCTGGATAATTTTTTTAATTTGTAAGGTATTCTGAATACCAGCTTTTAGGAAAAGGAGGCAATCATTTGCATAGAAAAGGTGGGACTAGTGTTTAGCGGATCTTTTGATCTTCATTGGGTGAAGTCTTCCATCTGCAATTGAATCCTTGATCATGAGAGATAAAGCTTACACCGCTAGAATGAAAATATATGGAGACAGGGGGTCCCCTTACTGAATTCCCCACGAAGGCTTCAATCTTCCTCTTTGCATTCCATTTACATTCTAGACGATCATATGCTTTATTGAGATCAATTTTAATGACCATATAGAAGTTTTTGCCCTTAGTATGCTTCTTAAGAAAATCGAAAGCCTCATGGGCTATCCTAATTGATGTAACCATTTTTGGTCACGTACCATTTTTTGTGATGTATAAATTTTTTTTGGCTAAGTACCTCGTGTTTGACCTGGTGGTGATGTGCCTTGGTGATGAGCTACTTGGTGGCGAACTCCCTCGGGGAGAACTACTTGGTGACGAACTGCCTGGTGATGCTCCCTGGTGGCGAACTGCCTAGTGGCGAACTGCCTAGGGGCGAATTGCCCGGTGGCGAACTGCCTGGTAGTGCTCCCTGGTGGCGAACTGCCCGGCAGTGCTCCCTGGTGGCAAACTGCCTGGTGGCGAACTGCCCGGCAGTGCTCCCTGGTGGCGAACTGCCTGGTGGCGAACTGCCTGATGGCGAACTCGTCACTTGACTTGCTCCTAGGCGGTCTGCAACTCAGAGGATGGTGGAGCTCCCTGGTGCAGCGCAACCCGACTACCCTCCGCGTGAGGTGATTCTCTCTCCTTTGTAGACGGCGGGAGCTAAGGGACCTGCGGGAACTGAATCAAAGGACCCGGGGGTATTTTCCCAGCGGAGACTCTCCGATGCCTAAGTTAGCATTCTGATTACAGAGGGCTTGGAGAGAAAATGAGAGAGTTAGAGAGCGGGGGTTACCATACCCTTTTCCCCTCTTGTGGCTTTGGGGGTCGGAGTCCTTATATAGTGGTGCCCTCGCGGGTTAGGTGGGTGAAAAGCCTTCAAATGGTAAGACGTCATATCCCGTCAGAACCGGGGTACGGTGATGAACTCCTCGAGGTTGTCAGGCTGGCATTTGTGCCAGGCGGCCAAGTTGTCAGGTCGGTGCCTGTCAGTCGACGGTTCGGTGTCCGGGCCAGGTTGCCAAGCCGGCGCCTGTGTCTGTCGGCGGGTCGGTGTCCGAGCCAGGTTGCCAGGTCGGCGCCTGTGTCAGTCGGCGGGTCGGTGTCCGGGCCAGGTCGTCAGGTTGGCGCCTGTGTCCGGGTGAGGTCGTCAGGTTGGCGCCTGTGTCCGGGCCAGATTGCCAGGTCGGCGCCTGTGTCCGGGCCAGGTTGCCAGGTCGGCGCATGTGGTAGGCTGATCCGGCCAGGTCGCGTAGGTCACGCGTAGGCCGCGCCAGGTCGCGCGCCAGGTCACACGCAGGCCGCGCAGGTCGCGCGCAGGCCAGCCAGACCGGTGCCCGGGGGGGGACCAACTTGATAAGTTGTTGCCTGGGGGCTTGCCTAGTTGTCACGAGGTGCCATGTGTCGCAATTTCACTGGAGGGCCAAATCTGCCCTCATCACTAATGTTATGAGAGAGCATCCTATTTTTCATAAAAGCACACTAAGAATCATCCACTAGAAGGGGTAAGACTTGTTGAAGACGGTTTACCAAACACTTGGCGAAGATTCTGTATGAAACATTTGTTAAACTAATCGGGCGGAATTGGCTCATATCCCGGGGGCACCGGCGCTTTGGAATGAGGGAGATGCTTGTGAAGTTAAAGCTATCCAGAACTACTCCTTTTTCAAACCAATTTTGTAAAGCTATAATGAGATTAACTCCAATAATGTTCCAAATTTTTTGAAAAAAAAAAAAGCCAAAAACCCATCCGGGCCTGCTGGGCCTTCATTGCCCCCATAGAGAAGAGAAGGTTGCTTTATAAATTTCATATGTACTTAAGGGCTCACACAAACTAGAGCTCATCTCTAGAGAGAACAGGGTTAATTTTCTCCAAAAAAAACCACTATTTAAAGTTGGACTTGAGGATGTAAAGAGATCACTAAAGTAACTTCAAGTTACCTCCTCAATTTTCAGATTCAACAGTAACCATCTGTCATTCCTTGTTTTTGATGTAGTGAATTCGATTTCTTTGTCTTCGGATGATGGTCGCTCTGTAAAAGAATTTGGAATTACAATCACTTTCTTGGAGCCACAAAATCCTCAACTTTTGTTTCCACCTCACCTATTCTCTTTGTAATTCAATATCTAGTTGGCTTCGGAGATGGGCTACTTGTTGAAGATATGCACTGTCCACAACATTGTCTCGATCCACTTCTAATTGGCGTTTTATTGAGTTAATGCGGTAGCGGATGTGATCAAAAGAGTTCTTTTTCCATATTTTTAAAGCTTGTCTACATCTACTCAACATGGAACCCAAGGAGGATCGGCTATTTGGATTTTCCCATCTCCCATGCCTCCAAAATTACTCCTTGACAATTCGGGTGAGAGACCCACATTCCTTCAAAATGAAAAGGCTGAAAACCCCTCCAAAGTTTTTTTATGGCAGTGAAGAATAATAGGCCCATGATCTGAAGTCTGAACCCACTACCATCTCATTAAAGACCCACGCTTTAACATATCTCACCAAGTGCTCGATTCTAAGCAATGATCCAATCTTTCGCAAATTAAACATGAGTTATGATGATTATTGCACCATGTAAAGCGCTGCCCCACACTTCCAAGGTCAACCAATTGGCAGTCGTCGATAAACCTGTTAACTTTGGGAGCTTCCTTCTTTTTAATCTAGATTGGAAATCACATTGAAATCTCCCATCAAGATCCAAGGGTGATTAACTGATTGGGCTAAGGTACTGAGTTCTTGCCAAACTGCCAATCTCCTACTGCGAATCGGTGCCCCATAGACAAAGGTGATCCTTCACGGACAGCTCCAACTATAATTAGAAATAATGGCATCTATAATATGGTTCAAGGTGGAGATAACATGTATTTTAACCTCATTTGTCCAACCAATAATCAAACCTCCGGCACTCGGAAGTGCCAACCAGCTCCACCATGACTAAATCCATAAACCCATGATTATTAAGAGTGCGTTGAAGATGACTGGAGTGGATTTTAGTTTCTGCGAGAAAGATAACTGAGGGGTCCTGAATTCGAATATGCTCCTTCAATGCTAGAACCGCAGGGGCCCGACCCAAACCCTAGCAGTTCCAACATAATAGATTCATTTTTCTCGATAGCCTATGCAGGGGCTAGTGGGCTACACATTGGAAGCAAGCAGACCTCTACTTGGAGGATGTATTAACCATATGCGAAGGGGAAACATTGGTTGGGAGCATGACTATGGTACTGACCTAACAAAAAAAAAAAAAAATACTGGTGATGTTGATATAATGCTCAAGTATTCATTGAAACGTCAGCATTGCAAGGTCTCAAGAACTCAACATTACAAGATGCGCCTGATTGGATACAAACAATATCTATCATCTTCGTCACTATCATCTCCACCTTAAGGAGTTTGAAGAATTTAGAATCAAGGTTCAAAGTATTGACACGTATCGGCCCGTATCGGCCGATATGTATCGTTTCGAGACCCTTCTGATACGCCCCTACAGTGGGTGTATCGGAGGTCGGACCTGTTCAGGGGGTAGAGGAGACCTAAACTGGCCCCCCTGAACCGGTTGTGAAAAAAAATGAAAAAAAAGGAGCAAAATGTGTATGGATTCGCCCGATACGCCCCTACCGGCGTATTGGGCATATCGATATTTTGAACCTTGTTTAGAATATCTATAAAATGCTAACAGTACCAGAATTTAAAAAAAATTAATTCCATACGGAGTGCAACTTTTTGCCATTGTTGGGATTCTTGAATAAAAACCTTCTCTCATTATCATCAGCACTACTTACATAGGGAGTCCTCTTCTCCATTCTCCCCAACTACCTGAATGCCTTTCTTAATATTCCTTTGCAAAGATGAGTTTTCTTCCATTTCTCTAAGGCTATGTTGGGTTTGAAGGAAAAAAGTAGGGAAATCTATACCAGGTTTGTAAAGGTTTCCCCGCCTTTCCTTTCCTTTCCCCACTTTTTTCTTCAAACCAAACACAGACTAAAGGTTCTTATTGCAAATTCCTCACCCCCTAAGAACAAACCCAGGATTCTACTCACCTCCACTTCTTTATCCACCAATCTGAATTTGGACAAAAGGATATTATTGCAGCCCTGTCCTTAGAACTTCTGTCACAGGATCTATCTACGAGATAGGACTGCGGACCGATGAAGCAATAACCATTGGCGTGGCTGTGTATTGGTTTTGTGTTTGCTTTTCATTTTCAAATGTCACTCTAATTTCTATTTCTTTATTCTACTGGTGGCATCATTATTCTCCCCATTGAAGCAATAGAAGCTCAACAATGGCTCTATTATTCTATTAATGGATCTAACTCTGACGGTGTTAGCAAGCGAGCATACTTTATAAGACTACTAGAATATTACATGTATATTAAAATTTCTTCCTTTAAGTCGGGAAAACTGGTTTAACTGCTGTAGTTATGAGTTATGACTTACGAATACCTCCAGGACATTGTGCTAGAGTCATACTGTTCATGACAAATCCCAACATTGCAAAGCAGTCCCTGTTATGGATTTTTTTATTATTTTTTTTGGTTTAATTTCTGTAGGTTGAATTAGTTTTACATTTGAATAGGTATTCTCAATTGAACTCTAAATCGTCTGCAACAGTTACAATAGTATAAAATGCAGCAAGTAACCGGAAAACAGAAGAAAGAAAGTGAAAAAAAATAAAGATCCAAAGACTCTTCTCTTCACGAAATGAACTGACCCATACAGTCCTAAAGCTCAGCCTTTGCTTTTGAAGGTTGTTTGGCAACTTGTGTTTTCTTCCCTTGCCACCATCGCCTTATTCGGAATGCCACCTTGTTTGCATGCCACCTAAGTGCTGCCCCAGTATCTGTAATTCCTTTCATGATCCTCTGTTTCCAATCTGATTTTGTGGTTTCTATAGTCCTAAGAACTTTTCCCTGCAGGCCAATCAAAGAAATAGCCACACCATTAATAGATCAAAATTTGTTAAATAAAATTTATAAGAAAAAATAAACAAATAAACCATAATACAGATGCACCATATCATATATCAAGTGCTCTCAGTGCTTCTTTTGGCAAAAGGCAGAGCAATATGTAGATACTCCATAACTGAAAATAATAAATAAAACTATGATTTTCTTGATATTTTTGGTCAATACCAATTTAGAAGGGAAATCTTCTTCATCATCATCATCATCGTCATCGTCATCATTATCTTCATCCCCAAAATTCTGCATGTTCATTAGATCCTCCCTTGAGTACATTTTCATACTGGGTGCTCCTGGCATACCCTGTAAAGAAACTTCTGAAAAATAAGTACCAATAATATGGCAAAGAAAGTGGAATTGCTTTATAAACCATGCACATGCTGAAGTCAATGGAGAATTACTTCCATGGATCTCAATATTTTTTCCATTTCTGCCTCTTTAGACGACTTTGGAATAAAAGGTTCTCCTGGATTCCTATCCTGAGTCACAAGAAAACAGATATTCGTGAGCCTAAAAATAAAAATATCCTATCACTTCATGTTATAGAAATTGCGAAGACATGGCTTTCCATCTAAACCAGAACTGACCCATGTAATTAGGTTTCTCAGGCTTACTAATCTTGAACCTAAAAATCTTAGTGCTTGTTATGCATGGACCACGTATATCTGGAATAGATAAATTTGAACAAAGAACATAATTTGCATAGACAAGAATTTGCTAAGAATTTGTCAATGGGATGTCCAAGTACAGAATCTCACTGTACAAAGGCACTTTGTATACACCTTATAATAATACAATACTTAAACTTTTCAAAAAAAAAGTCCTGCAAAATGAAATATGTAATATAGGATGGAATCTTAAGTGCTTTCATTTGGCAACCCTTGGTTCTTTTGGTTCATACTAGGGAATCCTACTACTTTCTGAATTACATTCTACAACATTAATAAGATCTACAGGACAAGATTAGCATCCAGGGACAGATAACACTTTAACGGGAATTACATCTTGATGCATGAGTTTAGGGCTTTTAGACCTTATTGTTTTGTACTTTACTATTGTGCCTTAAGAATCATATTTCAAACTCTAAGTACCCTTTTTTCCTCTTGAATTTCAAAACTTTCAGATATTTTTATTATCCAGTTCTCTGACATGAGAATGTGAAAGATTTACTTGGGGGTTGATATGTAAATCCGGTAGCCACCATTGAAGGGATATGGATATGTGCTTATTACAGGTGCAACTTGGGCTGGGTTAGCCGAGACCAAAACCTGAAAAAGTTGAGTTGGGTTGGGTCAGGTTGACAACTGGGTTAAGGTTGACGCTTTCTAACCTTACTTCACTTTGGGTTGGGTTAGGGTTGATCCCTTAGGCAATCCGACCCAACCTGAACCCAACTCTACTATGGCTGTTGTAATAAGTATTCTAATCCCACTACATATCATCATATCCCTTTGTCTTAACTCTTAAGCCCTAACCCTAATGATAGGTTGTCATTATGATTTTCATTCCACAATAGGAGATCTATCCTAATTCGAAATAGACTCTAATCATTTGAAACATTCATTCTTTCCACTTTTGCAATAAAAAATAATAAAAAAATCAAACAAGTAAATACCAATAAAAATATGGTCAGTATACGGACATAAAAATTCAGTTTAAGTTTCTTAGCCAAAGCTTAAAAGAATTTCAGAGATTTTAAGAGGATAGGAGAAAGGTTGGGTTGGCTCCAACCTGAGTCCAACCCAATCTGAAGTCAACTTCGGGTTGGGTCATGGTGGGTTAGGGTTGCAGGATTTTAGGTTGGGTCAGGATTAGGGTTGACTAGGTCAGGTTGGGAGTTCAGAACCTCCTAAGGACTGCTTACCACTTGCTACACTCTGTTGCACATAAGAAAGCAAACAAGAAATAAAAGGAAATCCATTGGATCCATATAGTTGAGTTTCTCAGTGTTGTCCTGGTGGGCTTGCTAATTAGTCGATGGTCCTTAGTTATTAGATCATCTCCTCATCGTAAGGTATGGATAGCCATTTTCTGTAACTCTATATTGAAGAGCTTCACCAATCTAATTTTTGACAGATGCTCTCTAGGTAATTCGGTTCAGCAGGGATTTGAGAAACATTGTGAGATAGTACTATAGTAGTGTTACTGTTTCTAGCATTTTCGGGGCCAGCAAAGTTAGGAGGCTCTAGGACAACAGAGCTTATACAGTGTCAGACTTTAGGTGTCTACAGGATTGAGGGAGATTCGTAGGACAGATTGCAGAGGGGAGAGGGGAATGCTTGCAGAATTTTAGGCCTTGAAGGACAGCTTGTAATTCTGCATTAATTGGATCCCCCACTCCCAATGGTCCAGAGTATACCACAATGAAAGCACCTGAAGTATCTCCAATGACTCCGCTACCCTGGATGGGCCAGCATTGCCCATGCCGCATCCATCAAAATTGAGTTTGATGGCTCTAGAATCCAGAGGAGTCCATTGCAACCCTTTGACAGTTTTTACTTGAGCTCACTACTACCTGTCATCAGCCCATCGCCCCCTCTTTTGATAAACAAGTAACTTTAGCTGAAGTTTATTGATATACTACCTGCCATCTCCTTATAATATTTAGAGAGGAGAAAGGATTAAAACTAACTGCAGGAATGATCTCTGACATCAGAAGTGAACTCCCTGTTACATTGGGTTTCCAGATCAAAAATATCTCTGGCATACATCTTTTGGTACATGGCCCCTGTTTGAGGATATAGAGTGGTCCCTGATTTTTTTTCTTCTAAAATCTTATTTGCAATTTTTTATTGGGGCTCTTGTGTTCTTACCATTATATTTTCATATAATTTTTTGGTTGACCCTGAACAGAAAAGGGAAGTACCTTATGTTTTCAATACAGAGCAATGCTGTTCTTCATGCAAAGGCATGGATGAATCAAGATGACTTTGAGCATTCAACTGCATATCAAGATTATGTAATAAGGTTTTAGAACTTACTAATGCAGTAAGTGTGAGCAATATTAAATGGAACCCCTCTCCTCTTTTGTTTTGAAGGAAAATTGGAAGTTTCCCAGCTTTATGTCAAGCTAGTTAGCTTTCAAGATATCAAATTGATACTTCTAACTTCCAAGATTAACGACATAAGCAAGCTCTATGCCTTAGAATGATTTTAGTGGCTGCTTGTTAATCAACATTGAGTTCTCAAGGACACACAGCATCATTTAGGTGTTACTCAAGCCTTTAGGCTGTGTGAACACATCCAAGGCATTCTTTCTCTTCTGAGGGCATTGTGAAGGCAGTGCACAAAAGGAATTTGGAGTTTGAAGGTGATCCAGAACAAAATAGGAAAAGGAAATAGCACAGTATTGAGGAAAATAGAGTGTTAGTTTTGACAATGAATAGATTTTTTCTCTTATGACAAGATCTGCATAAATTGCACTTTTTCTTTTGAGAGAAAGGTGGCAATATATTTATTGACAAAAAAGAGTGTGAAGTAATCTCTAACATTTCATTCAAGAAATGGATCAGCTGACTCAGCTACCAAGGCCCCTTATTCAACCCTATAGCTCCATTTAATAACATCTGCTGAATCTCCCTTGATGGTGAGAGGAGGCCCGAACCTCTTAGTATTTGTAAGTTGGTATGGAGGGCAAGCACCTCAGTTTTATTTGAGGTCACATCTCCAATAGGTCCATTGAAGATCCAAACAGTGTTCCCATTTGGAGAAGATATAAGGATTTCCGAAAGGTTCCTTTGTGCAAGTAAATTGTACCTTAATAGCATGAATAAGTGTTTACATTGGCAGAAGGTACAAAGATGCATCAATTCTACACGAGGTTTTCTGACACATCTACTGGATGAAGATGAATAATAGATAACTAGTGTTTCTATTTTTGTTTTTTCTCCTGGTGAACTGAGGGTTGACTTGTGAATGATATTGTACAATATGGAAATGGATGGTTACTAAATACAAGGCATAAACTATGTGCATTTAGGGGAATAAAGTTGGATGGTATACAATATTACACAATGGATAGAATCATTAATATAATATCAAGTATGAGAGGGTGTGCGTCTAGATAGGTTGGATGACATGATTATTAGCCAATCAAGGTCAGAAAAAGGAAAGAATTGTATGGACTATGGACATTAACACTTAAAAATGATCAACACCTGGGCATTCATGCCAATGACTTTAGGTATAATAAATTAATGATACAATATTGCCAACACTTGTAGTCTGATTGATTATTCAGTTCAGGTAGAACTCTCAAACATGGAAGCATGTAGGCAAAGTATTCTTCTGTTTTTACTTGACTACTTTTTAGAATATTCCCTTTTAGTAATTGTAAAGAATATGGTTGACTGTTATGACCCTAAAGGTTATACAGCTTGGTTTGATGTGTTCCAATAGTCACGAAGATTTTGACATATTGGTCAAGTATGTAACCATTGCTATTAGAGCCTACCACCACATCTCAAGTTCAAATCATGGAAAAAGTACTTGGAGCAGAGTGAGAGCCGTCATAGGAAGGGCTATTTAGGGTAGAGTGAAAGTCATCATTAGAAATGGCTACTTGGAGTAGGGTGAGAGCTTCCATAAGGAAAGGGTGATGAACTGCCAAAGTGAGAACCACCATGGAAAGGGCTAGCAACCACCAAAATGAGAGCCATTGTGGAAAGGGCTACCTACTGACAGAGTGAGAGCTGGCTGGGGAAAGGGCTACTTGCCACCAAAGTGAGGGCCACCAAGACGTTAACGTGGAAGTGTGGTAGTATGTTATGGTCCTAAAGTTAAACAAATTGGATTGACACATTCCAACAGTGTTAAGGCTCTTGGCGTATTGATCAAGTATGTAACATTGAGACATAATAAATGGCCAACCCTGTCCTGCATGACCACATGGAAAAGAAGCTGATAAAACCAATGACTTTGTACTAACACATAATCCACTTTTATCTGATCCTATTGTATGGGAGTCCTGGCCCCCAGACTCTATTCTAAGTTTCTTCTAATATTAATGACATATGAATGTTGCAACCAAGAAAAATGTAGTTTAGAAGGAATTTTACTTGGATAACCAAACAAGGCCATCAATGAACCATTGACATTATAGAGGAAGGTTGCATCTACAACCTTTCTAGAAAGGATCTATCAGGTCTAAAATCTTGGCAGTAGACTCCTACAGACCTACTAATGGCCAAGACTATTGGGACATTCCTACACATTATCACACCTATGCTACTTGGAACAAAAGTAATAGTAGCTGACAGTTGGATAATATAGAAAAAAAAAATATCCCAAAAATGTGCAGGTAATTTTTCTGATTTGTTTCAAAGATTGTACAAAATGGATAAGAACATCAAGAGTCGAATTGATAAAAGTGGATAGTAATGATAGATGCAGTTGACCCTTAAGTTAGATGTCATTCATAATATTTAATTGATGCTAGTTTCTTGTCACTTGAACTGTTTAAATTATAGTTACCTTTGGAACAGGAGGTGGCTCAACAGCACATGTTTTTGTAAGATCATTGCAAAGAAACTTTACCAACACATCAATTTGAGGCTTGGATCGGAACAGATATTCTGCAACATCAGTGTCAGAATAACCCATAACCTGGAAAGAATTAATGTAAAAGTCCACATACGTCATAAGAAATGTGGCACTGGATTGATTCATAATATTTGATAACATCAAGAGCTGAAGTTAAGGTCATTAAATGGAGCCTAAGTACCAAAAAAATGCAGCAATACGAAATTACACTGTGCTAAAGTATTTCAAGGAATGATTTAATTTTGGGTTCACGAATATTGGAGATGAGTAAAATCATTCAAACGTTTTTGTCCAAATTGTTGCTCCTTGAGACAGAAAATCATTGGTTTCCTTGAAAAGAGAAGCTCTCTTTCAGTGGGTAACGCAGATAAATTTGATTTATCAATCACAAAATTTGGTAACAGCAAACGAACAAAGTTTCACCTCTTGGCAAGCTCGTTCGATGGTCTTACATTCTGAATTGCATTGCCCTTCAGAGTCTTGTTCAACAAGCTGGAAGATGAAGGATATTAATATGAGAAACCACGGTAACAAACTAAACTAGAAAACAAATATTATACTTTTACAGTAAAGATATATGCTATCTATTAATATGATATCCAGAAGATAACGAACGCATAGAAGAATCCTCAAGCTTGAGAAAAATTAAGAATCAATACGTGATTTGGTTACTGGGCCAAATATGTATCGTGAACCCTTGTTACTGTTTCATCAACAAAAAGTTACAAACTACGCAAAAGACAATTTTTTTTCCCAAACAAGATTGTGACGCAGAAGATTATTCTTACCTCCAATTTATCCCCCTTCTCTACGATGTCTATTCGTAGAATCCAATCAGCTTCCTGCTTCTTCAAATTGCAAACGTTCTCTGATATTTCGATGATCTGGAACTCTGAGACCTAAAAAGGAAGAATTAAATCAAATGAACACACCTCTTCTAACACAGTTAACCGTGAATCTTTTTTTTTTTTTTGGTTTCAACAGTGGATCCATTTAATTTAAACGAGTAAATATGGCTAAATCCGCTAACTTTAAAAAAAGGACCTTCTTGGGAGCGATCCGGGCTTCTTTGTTCTTGACTTGGTGGTATAGCTGATGAGCTATCTTCTCGCAAACTTGACATTTAATGTACGGTATATCTTTCTTCTTAGCGACTGAAACTGGTTTCTTAGCAGAGTGAGAGATGGGTACCCATGACGACATTAGCAAAGCTACTACTAAAAAGACGAAGATGGATTCCGTCTTCGCCATTAATCTCTGTATCAAAGCTCTACAGCTCTACAATATGCCCCCTCGATTTCGAAAAATACGAGATTCATACAAATGCAGAACTGAAGCAATCACTATATCAGTGCAGTGTCTTCGTTGGGTCATGGAAACAATACGCTTGAGGGATCCGCCGCATCGCCTCGCAGAGTGAAGTTCTCTATGAATTACGTGTTGGGCGTCTCCGATTGGCTACACGTAAGAAAAGTTTACTGGGGGCCCATTGTTTGCAGCCAATGAGAAGCGGCGTGTCTTACCTCACAGAGTGGAGTCCACAGTCCAAGTCGAATCGAGCTTGGCCCAGATTGTATAGAGTTGGAGACTTAGAGCTATGGAGTTGGAGTCCAGGTCCGTTAATGGGCTACTAGGCCCAGAAATAAGTGGGCTTGTTTACTGGGGGCCCATTGTTCACTTGGACGGTTAGTTTCAAAATTCGTTCGAGATGATAAATGATCAGATGGCTATAAGGTATTGAGCTCTGTCGAAGAGATACACCGCATCAGTTTGCCCTGTGTAAGTCAACGAAGTCCGTTAATGAAAGTCAATGTCTAGCGTGAGCGTCCACTTATGTGACTATGTGAGAGGCAACGTCATCAACAGACACCTTTCAAAATTCGAATTCGAGGGCGTAGTGTCACCCAGGTACATGCTAGTAACGAACGCCAGTCTGAATTCGAAAGGAAGTCCGTTACTTAGTCTAAAACCCTAAAAAAAACTCGGCATTTGCAAACCCTCCCTCTCCTTTCCACTCTCTCTCCATTCGGACCAGAACACTAGGGGTTTGCGCGCGTAGCTGTTCTTGACCTGTTTGAAAATCATCTAATCTAAATCACCTCCGGAGCTTTTCAATCCTTTTTTTTTTAATTTCTCCTGAATTATTGTAAATTTCGACATGGATGTAGTCGCCGTGGAGTCTTTTAGCGGTGGGAAATCGCCGGATTTCGGTCCTCTAATCGGCCATAATTATGAAATAATGTTAAAAGAGTCGGTAGATCGGTTCTTAGATGAATGTCGGAAAGGCATTTCTGATGTTTCTGGTTTTGGTTCGGTTTTCTTTCGACTACTGCAAGCTAGGGTTGATCCTCCTATCGAAGTTATCTGGTTCTACTCCGCGGTTAGCTTTCGTGGTGGTAATCTAGACGGACTAGACCCTCTAAGTCGGGTTTTAATGGTGAAGGACCTGTTTCAGCTGCTTACCGCTTGTTCGGCTTCGTGTAATGGTTTGAAGAGTGTTGCCGTACTAGCTCCAGTCCTGTTTGAGTTGCACCAAGTAATCGTTGGTTCCTCTGAGAAAAAGCAGTCGTTGAAGACCGAGAAGAAACTCACGAGGGAGATTGATTGTCTGATCGAAGGAATTGTTGGCTATATCAGCATATGCTGTAGTAAGGATTCAGATGAAGAAGATGCTTCGGTTAGTCTGCTTCCTTGTTTTACAGACTTGATTCGTGTTTGGATGACTGACCAACCGGAGGGGAACCGTGATTCGCGGGAGATTTTGAGGCTGTTTTTCCCGCTATCCAGTCAAGAGATTCGCCAAGAGCTTGGTGATGGAGGATGTATGGTCGGTAACCTCGCTGGAGTTGTTATCGCAGAGGCTTTCTTACTGAGATTGTCATTGAAATTTCGTACTGGAATTTCAAGAGCTGAGTTGCAGAACGAGTTGAAGTCTTGGGCAGTCGGTTCGGTTACTGGGTTTCGTAACTGTTACTTCTTTGGTATGCATTACTTTCCTCTTCCATATGTTTCCATTCTGTTTTGATCTATAAGTTTAATTCACTTCCCAAATCTCCAGTTTGTAAGTTGGATTCTTTGTGTTTTATAACATAACTGTTCCAATGGTTTTCCTCCCTCCCTACTGGGGGAGGGACAGATGTACACAGCCTTACCCCTGCACATACAGAGAGGTTGTTACCAAGATTTGAACCCTGGTTGCCAAGGTTGCAATAGAGTCACCCAACCGTTGTGCCAAGACCCACTGTTTCCAAGATAAGGGGATAACAATGAACAATAAATTATACTTATTTTAGCAAGATAAAAAAGTTTTCTACCTGGTAGTTATGCATAACAAAAATGCTGAATGCTGGCTATGTATACAACATTAACACTTGAGAATTTTATGAGAAAAAATAAAAAATGTCTGTTTTTGTTCAATGTCTCATTGTTTATAACAAGTCTTAAACAGATAATAGGGCATGCAAGGGAGGTGTCAGAAAGGAACTGCTGCGTTGGAAGATCAGAATCCGAGATCATGGAGTGGATTCAGTCGGGAGAGATTTTCCCAAAAGAAGATGACAATGCGGTAGAAGATGACTTAAAGATATTGGAAGAGCCGGATTTGAAAAAAAAAAGAGGGTGGGAGGGACAACAGTTTTGGAGAGAATGAACATGGACAAGGGGGAGAGAGGGACGAAGTTCAAACAGGGCTTGAGATGGAAAATGGTGACCTCCATGTCTCTAGGGAAGAAGTAGAGACCATTGATGAAGAGGATGAGGAAAAGAAAAAGTCTCTTTCAAGAGTCTACATAAGGAAACAAAAATCCAGAACCAGGCCTTTGAAGAGAATGCAGGAGTAGGTAAAGAGGATGGAGCAACAGGTACAGAGGAGGAAGAAGTAGTCATAGATGAGACTCATGGAGTTGAGAAATCTGTGGATATGGGAAAGGGTGCTGAACACAGGGGTGAGGGTCAGTAAATTGTTGGGTTTATTCTTCTTGGGGGGAGAGGATTTTGCAAAGGAAGCTTTTAGGGAGGTGGAAAATACTAGAGTCCAGACGAAAGAGAAGAATAAGGGGGTGGCTGATTCTGGTTCAGGGACAACTAAAGAATTTGGAAGTGTAAATATAGTTGGAGATGTAGAGGAGGGGAAGGGTAGAGAAGACCTGAGTGCAGATCAATTGTTTGAGAAGAATGCCATATTTGAGTTAGAAAGAATTAATGCTCAAAGGGAGGGATCTACAAGGGTGAGAAATGCCCTAATGCAGTAAGAAGATTTAGAAGACAGAAAACCAATCAAAAGAGACAAGTTTCAAATGTTTTTGCAAGACTGAAGATGGGAGTATATGGAGCGGGATTAAAAAAGCAAGGGAGAAAGATAAAAAAAGCTACCCAGATGAGACAAGAGATTTCTATATTAGACAGTGGGCATGATGAGGAAATGGATAAAGTTTAAGTTGAGCATTTCATCAGTTGGATTTTTTGGGTTTCAGGATGCTTTTTTCATATGTTTTCTGGCAGAATTTGGAGGTTCTGGGATTCAGTCTCTTGCTTGTTTTAGTTTGTTTTAGGAGTTGGTGGTAGGGCCCTTTGTGATTTTTGTTGTGATATTTGTAATTGGATATGGTTTGTTTCTTAAGGTGCTTTGGTATGTCTGCAGGGTTAATTCTCTGTTTTTTATGGGTTTTTGTTAGGGTGGATCTGTCGTATTTTGGGTCTGTTCTTGCTAGGTGATTCCTTATCACCCTGCTGTAATATCCTTTTCCTTTTCTCTAATAAAGTTTATTTTTTATTTATCTTCAAAAAAATGCTTTTTATTATATTTGGTTCTTACATCGTTTGGGGAATTGTTACTATGTACTGTGTGGCTAGGAAGCCAAGGAATGACTTGTTTGACCATTGTTCTTTAGTTGGGGAATATTCTTTGCTTGGTTTAAGTTGATCTTCTCTTCAAGAGAATGGGTGGTGTTGGTGTGCATTGGAGAAAAGTAATACCTTTTTGTCCTTAGTAGACGTTCAGGACTGTTATCAGTCTTGAACTCTAATGGATTTCAGGTTTGGAAATAAGGAAAAAAGGTATAGAGAAGAGAGGAGAAAGAGGGAGGAAGAGAAGTAGAACACAAGAGTTAAAAGGAGGAACAGAAGCTTAATGTTCTACCGCCACCACTTTATTTAATATTTATAGGTTATGCTCATTACATGGAAAGGACAGATCTGCCCTTAGTCTTTACATAACAAATAGAGCAAAATAAGACTAAAACAAATAACAACTGAAACAACTAAATGACCAACAGCTGACCCTAGGAAGACTAGAACACCTTCTACCCTACGAACACAGTGGGACCGTAGCTGTGGGGCCCACATCTGTGTTCTCTACACTCCCCCTCAAGTTGGGAATAAATGTTTATCATTCCCAACTTGGATAGATCCGCCTCTAGCTTCTTCCGTGGTACAGCTTTGGTGAGGATATCTGTCAGCTGCATGTTGGAGGTGATGTATGAGAGACACACATCTTGTGATGAGACCCTCTCTCGTACAAAATGTTGATCAACTTGAATATGTTTAGTTCTGTCATGCTGTACCTGATTGTGTGCTATATTAATAGCCACTTGATTATCAAAATACAACATCAGGGGCTTCTCATACTCAATACCCAACTCCTCAAGTAGTGATCTCAGCCAAAGAATTTCAGCCACTCCATTAGCCATTAACCTGTATTCAGCTTCAGCACTCGGGAGGCAACACTCTGTTTCTTACTCCTCCAAGAGACCAAGTCACCTCCCACAAGAGCACAATATCCAGAGGTAGACCTTCTGTCATCAACACTCCCAGCCTAATTGGCATCCGTATAGACCTCCACCTTCATGTGACCATTGTTCTTGAACAGTATACCTCTACTCGGGCATCTCTTCAAGTATGCTAATATTCTTTCTGCTACTAGAAGGTGCATGGTTTTAGGAGAATGCATGTACTGACTGACAACACTAACTGCATAACTGATATCTGGCCGAGTGAGGCATAGATATAGGAGCTTTCTCACTAATCGCTGAAACATAACATTGTCTTCAAGTGGCTCCCCACTCTTTGCACTAATCCTGTGGTTCTATTCAATGGGTGTATCCGCAGGTTTGACACCTAGCTTTTCGGTTTCCGCCAACAGATCTAGAACATATTTCCTCTGAGAGACAAAGATCCCCTGTTTAGATCTAGCAACCTCAATACCCAAAAAATATCGTAGTGCACCCAGATCTTTCACCTCAAACTCTTGATGAAGGAGCCGTTTGAGGGACTCAATCTCATGGCTGTCATTCCCTGTCACCACACTATCATCAACATATACTGCAAATAATGTCAGAGAGGACTCCACCCTCTTGATGAACAGTGTATGATCTGACTGGGCTTGTACATAACCGAACTTCTCAAGGGCTAGTCTGAATCTGTCGAACCAAGCTCTAGGTGATTGCTTCAAACCATACAATGCCTTATTGAGCCAGCAAACCTTCTTACCTGCCTCTATATCATAAAATCTAGGAGGCAACTGCATGTAAACCTCTTCCTGCAGGTCACCATTCAGAAAGGCATTTTTAACGTCCATTTGGTACAAAGGCCAAGTGTGGCTTGCTGCAAGAGATAATAGAACTCGAATGGTGGTCATCTTGGCTACCGGGGCAAATGTCTCCAAGTAATCTATACCATAAGTCTGAGTGAACCCTTTTGCAACTAGCCGAGCTTTGTACCTCTCAATGGAACCATCCGCATTGTGCTTCACAGCAAATACCCATCTGCATCTAACTGGTTTCTTTCCTTTGGGCAAATCAACTAGCTCCCAGGTATTATTTTTCAACAGGGCATCCATTTCAACTTGCATTGCACTTCTCCACTCCGGGACTGATAGGGCTTCTTGCACTGTTCTTGGAATAGGGACATTAGCAATGGAAGTGAAATAGGACCTATAGGAGGGAGATAGGCGATCATAGGATAAGAACTGAAAGATGCAGTGGGCTGTAGATGTGGTGCAATGCCGTTTTCCTTTACAGATGGCAATGGGAAGGTCAATGTCGTCTATAGGGGGTGAAGTGGCAACAATGGAAGGACTCTTTGTGAGCCCTGGGACTGTAATATCTGGACTTGGAGCCGCAGAAGAGGTTGGAGCTGGCTGGGACTACTGATGACCGGGATCAACCTGCCTGCATCGCCTGTGATAGACTCTCAACTCCTGATCCCCCTGCCCACCCTCGCTACTGCAGCCCTCATCACCCAATGGAATAGGTAAAGGAACAGCCCCAAAAGTATTAACCCTGCCCTCACTGCACTCCCCCTAAAGAAAAGGACTCAAATCTCCACTCTCACTACTCTCCCCCTGAGGAGAGACCCGAGAATAGTAGGGTGTCTCCTCAAAGAAAGTGACATCCATAGAAACAAACTTCTTCCCTGAGACAGGATCATAGCAACAATAACCCTTTTGAGTTTGTGCATAACCAAGAAAGATGCATTTGGAGGCCTTGGGTTCGAACTTGGAGTGATGGGGACCGAGAAGTTGAACAAAAAAGGTACAACCAAATGTTTTCAGGGGATTAGTAAACAACTCCTCATTGGGGTATAGAAGGGAAACGGGAGGTTTCATATCAAGAACTCAGGAAGGAACCCGATTAGTAAGATATACCACCGTGAAGATAGCATCACCCCAGAAGCGAATAGGGACATTGGAGGTAAACATAATACTTCTAGCCACCTCCAAGATGTGCCTAGTCTTCCTTTCTGCAACCCTATTCTGCTGAGGTGTATGAGGGCAAGTGCTCTGGTGGATAACCCCATGATTAAGAAGGTACAATGCCAATGGCTTAGCAAAGTATTCCTTGGCATTATCAGATCTAAGAACTTTGATCCTGGTAGCAAACTGGGTTTGGATCATTTGGTGGAAGTTTTGGGTCAGGGCGGGAACCTCATCTCGTGAATGCACAAGATAAACCCAAGAAAACCGAGTATGGTCATCAACAAATAACAAAAAATATCTGTACCCACCCATAGAAGGAATGTGATATGGCCTCCAAACATCAGTATGCACAATATCAAAAGAACTATTACTCCTTTTATTACTCAATGAATAAGAGTTTCTACAATGTTTAGCAAACTCACAACTTTCACATTTCAACTGAGACGACTCAACAGACTCAAACAAAGTAGGGAACAGACTCTTTAAAGATCGAAAAGACAAATGACCCAATCGGTTATGCCAAAGCATAACTGGACTCACAACCTAAGAAACAAGTAACTTCTTATCCACTGACTCTTCCCGACGAGAACTCTCCCTGAGCAGATAGATCCCATTCGTCTCACGGCTAGTCCCAATCACCTTCTTCGTCTCCTTGTCCTGAAAAACACATCGGTCAGGGAAGAAAGTTACTAAGCAGTTCATATGTTTGGTAATACTACTAACTGAAAGAAGGTTAGTATCAAGTTTAGGAACATTCGGGACAAAAGACAAGGAGATAGTATCTGACAGTCTGATGTCACCCTTGCCAGAAATAGGGACAAGAGAGCCATCAGCAATAGATACTCTATCCCTACCAGAAAAGTGATAAGTAGTAAACAATGAGGGCAAGCTAGTCATATGGTCGGATGCACCTGAATCTATTATCCAACAGGGTTCAGTAGTACCTGGAGTTGAGGCATGGTAGGCTGAGGCTCGAGTACTTGAATGTGCAAAGGCTGATGTGGCAGGGGCTGATGATGACCGCGGTGACTAAGCTGAGTTGCCAACTTCCTTTTCCAACTGTATTAGAGCAACCCGAACTGCAACTAAGGTCTCTAAGGGTGTGCCTCTTGTGTCAGACAAGGATGCTGAATCAATAGTCATGACCACATGAGCATTACCTTTCTTGTTTCTCAACTTTGCCAGGACCAAATGTGGATGCAACTTCCAACACGTTTCTTTTGTGTGTTTAGGTTTCTTACAATGCTCACATACCACATCCCTTTTATCTTCCTTCTTTCTGTCCTTCTCTGAATCACCCCCAGTTTTGGGTTTGACAGCTACCAAGGCAGGTGTAAGTGGCTGAGGTTGCATCATGACTTTCCTCTTGGTCTCTTCATTGTGCACTAAGGAGTATGCCTGAGAGAGGGTCACACTATCTCTGGTCAAAATCTGCTGCCTCACAATATCATATTCTGAATTCAGTCCTGCTAGAAACTCAAACACCCTGTTTGTCTCGATTTCTATGGATCTGAGCATCTTTGGGACTCTCCCACTCAAGAGTCTCTAAGTGATCAATCTCATGCCACAGGGACTTCAAGGTAGAGAAGTAGACCGAAACCGGTTTTTCTCCTTGTTTAAGGGTATTCACCTCACATTTTAATTCATATGCTCTGGCAACATTAAGGGGTTGTTGGGAGTAAGTTTCTTTCATCACATCCCATATCTCCTTGGTTATCTTTGCCCATAAGTAATTTCGGCTAATATGAGGTTGCATAGAATTACACAGCCATGTCATAACCAAGTAGTTTTCTTGGACCCACTTGGTATACATAGGGTCTCCCTTGGAGGGCTCTGTCACATCTCCCAAGAGATACCCTACTTTGCCCCTTCCCCCAATAGCCATCATGGCTGATTGGGCCCATTCCAAATAGTTTGATTCATTAAATCTTACGGTTGTTATCTGAAAATCTGTCTCAGAACCACCACCATAACTGCTGTTTCCAAAACTGCCTTCTGCCTAATTCTTAAACTCCATTTCGGTCAAGAACCAATAGTCTCAAAATTAGGGTTACTACAGTCAAAACAGCACTTGGACTATCAACCACAATCACAAAATCAGTATAGAACCAGTTTGTACTCACAGTAGATGTGCATGAAACAGGTATAAAATTGATCTGAAACCAATTACCACACACAACAGCAACAGTCCGTACAGTTTTCACCCCCTTAGAAGAGTTCGAAACCCCAAAAAACTGAAAAAACAGCTTGGAGAATAATTTGATATGCTGAAGCAGATTAGGGTTTTAATCAGTCCTAGAAGCAAATTCTCAGCCGTATACTCCAGACAGTACCGTACGGATAAGGCTTGTAGTAGGGTTAATATGGAACCCTAAAACTGATCAATGAGGGGGAGAGAACTATTAGGGTTTGCTGTAGTGTTAGATCACAAGGTTCAGCCCAGTATTAGGGTTTGCCGCAGGGTTAAGACAAAACCCTAGAGAATAGAAAGATAAAACCCTAGAGTGGTTCAGCCGCCCTTTCTAGATAGGTCCAACCTATCTTCTGTGATAGTATTTCTCTTAGAAAATAAAAGACTTACAAGAGGATGTTGTTCGCTGCCTTCCAAGGTTACCCGAACCCTAGCCTTCCCTGATTCTTCCTGATCACCAACACGCTGCAACTGTGGCAATTCTTCAAACAGCTGCTAAACCCTCTGGAGATCTCCAAGAATCAGTCAACAAACTCTGCTTTCTTAGCTTCCAGCCTTAGATGGTTCTCATGTGGTCGGCTGGACTAGACTCACATGAGAAACCCTAGCTTTGATACCAAGTAGACGTTCAGGACTGTTGTCAGTCTTGAACTCTAACGGATTTCAGGTTCGGAAATAAGGAAAAAGGGTATAGAGAAGAGAGGAGAAAGAGGGAGGAAGAGAAGTAGAACACAAGAGTTGAAAGGAGGAACAGAAGCTTAATGTTCTGCCGCCGCCACTTTATTTAATATTTATAGGTTATGCTCATTACATGGAAAGGACAGATCTGCCCTTAGTCTTTACATAACAAATAGAGCAAAATAAGACTAAAACAAATAACAACTGAAACAACTAAATGACCAACAGCTGACCCTAGGAAGACTAGAACACCTTCTACCCTACGAACACAGTGGGACCGTAGCTGTGGGGCCCACATCAGTGTTCTCTACATCCTTTTTAAGCAGAACAGGTATTCGCATCATAGAACTGAATATTAGTGGTAATTTATTCAGCAATCTCAGTATGGTTAGTATTGATGGCTCTTGTGGGAATGATAATGGGGAAAAACATGTCAATGTCAATGGCTGTCAAAGAATCCAGCAAAGAGAAAATCGGTCCTTCTGGTGGAGAGAGGTTGGTGTTGTTTCTTGGGAGTCCAAGAATCCTAAGACATGAGCCTTGTGCAGCAAGAGGTCAGTGCACTGACAAGTCTTTCAGAGATGATACGAAAGTAGTAAATGTTTTCTTTGTTGATGTTTATGAAAAAAGTTACTTGAAAAGATAGTGGGCTATTGCTTGAGGCTTGAATGGGTTTTCCCTTATTTGTCATATTTGTGGCAAATGGAGCTTTGTGCCTTTTTTTCAAAATGAAATTTGATCAGTAATGTTAAAACCCTTTGTTAGGCTTCTAGGAAGCATACTTGGACTTGAGGATTGGAAGCTCTGCATTGAAACAGACGACAATTTGAATCCAGTGGTAACCCATTGACTAGATAAAGAATCTGAGGTCCATGTTTGTATACTGGAGCTTAGTTTCATGAAGAAGAAAATTGGGAAATGGTGTAGGATTGAGAACTATAAATGGTGTCTAGGCAAGCTGAGTCTGCTGCATATTTATCCAAGTGATTCATATATCGGTTAAACTGTTCGAAAGGGTCATTACTCAATGGTGGTCCCAGCTATCCAGTGTCTTGAGGGTGTTTGACTAGATAGGGATCTAACCTTTGGCAATTTTTTGTACAAAGTGGCTACTCTGACTCTTTCATAGTTTCGTGTATTTTTTATATGTTTGTTGCATATATATACGAATATTCTTCAAAAGGTAAATTTATCTTCACTATTTTTATTTACTTGACCCATTCAGTTTTATATCAAGTACAGTTGGCAGTGGGCTGTGGGCGTCCAAATGAATATTCAGTGGGTGATAGTATCTCATAATATGGATAGTGCCTCTCCCTTTTCCTTCTACTTTATGTTGGACATGAATTTTCTTTTACTCTTATTTCCATTTTCTATTTTTTGAGGGTAAATTGGGTTTGACAGAATTCTTTTTTTTTTTTCAAAGGTAGGGTGATAGGAGTTTATCATTTATAGGTCTCATAATATATTTTTAACTATGCTTTTGAAAACAACTTCAGCCGCAAATGTTTTTCTTTTATTCTATGAATGCCTCCATAGTCCATTTGTCAATTTTGGGGTGCTTACTTTCTAATCTCTAATTGTCTATTGACATCTGTCAGAGACCCTTGTCAGGATGCTGCTAGAGCGAACTTTGCCTGTCACCTCTATTTTGGTGAGTATTTCTTCAAATGAATGCTTATTGGAGTCTGCATTTGCTAAACCAATGGTAGGCACACCACAGTTGTGTACCACCTGCCCCTCAGCACATGAAGAAATGCAATTTTGCATATTATTTGCTTAAAACTCCCATGTGTTGAGGACAGGTGGCATAAGTCTGTAATGTGCCTAATGTTGTTTGTATTTGTATACAACTTTTCCTATGCATTTCTTCAACTGAAAAAAAAAAAGATTGTGAAAATGATCAGGTAACGATTTTCTCACAGAATTCATACATTCCACTGTGAGTTTGTTTGTTGATCTTGACCAATTTAGTTGAAGATGCAATATACCTTAAATATATCCACTTTCTTGCTGCAAGGGGGTAATCGGGTATATGTTTTCTAATTTTCCTGATTTGTTTGCATTTTAACTGGTGCACCGAGTGTATTTTTGCCACAAACCAGGGTACCGAAGATGAATCTTTTCTGCGGAGAGTCCTTTATGATGTTGTAGTACTGGTGGAGTATTCTTTCCTCAATACTGATAGTGGGATCCATCTCCCTGCTTTCCGTATGAAAACTCTTGCTGTTGCAAGGTTGCTTGTTGCCAATGAGGCCATTCAGGGTGCCAGGTAAGAGTTGGATAAAATGGAATAGGACTGTGCTACATGAATTCTTTCATATCTAAATAATCAATTTGCTTTTTCCAGGGAAAATGGAGATCATGCCAAAGCAATTTCTTATATAAATGCCTATACTAGATCTCGTCTGCCTTCTGAATTGGTTAAATGTGTCAGTGGTCAAGTTGGCATTGATGAAAAAAAGAGTGGATCTGATTTTTCTACACCTCAAACTCTTATCAGTATGTATCTTTTCCCTCTCTTTTGTTCAATCTTATTATTTATTTGATATTATCAGTTTGTTCATGACAGATCTTTTCTTAATGTATAACTATAAACTGATTTCATTCTCTAGAGTGGCTACTAAAGCTTGATGATCAAGGGGCTAAAGTATTTGATCATTACATCTCAAAAATGCATATGAAGTTGAGGCTTGAAATATCAAAAGTGGAAAATGAAGCTCTGCTGTGGAATCCAGGCAGTGATAAGGTGGAAGATGATCTCTTCTTTTACATTGATAGCAAGGGAGAAAAAAAGGGAGAAGATGAAGAAAAGGCGGGGGGTGATCAAGAGATGATCGAGTCCATGGATGCTTCATTGTTGGCTGCTGCTCACACAATGAAGTTCACTGAAAATGATAGGAGGAGAAAACGCAAAGAAGGCAGGCAAACTGAAGGTGAGACAAGGGTTAAGTTTGTCAAGTACCACCTTCATGATGATTCTATCAGAGAGAAGCCTTCACCTTTTACTGATTATGATAGTCCAAGTAGTGCAAGTGAAGTGGAAGATCCACAATCAGATGAAGATGTTGAAATGGAAGAATAGAGTTCTAGTGAAGCAGAAAGATGTGATGGGGAAATTGCAGAACTTCAGTAAGCATGTCATGGACAACTATCTGCTGGTGGTTGGCTTAGAAAACTATCAGGTTCTGACTGATCCTTTTTGTCTGAACACCACCAAATGTTGTAGCAAGTAGCAAAGAACCAGTTCTAGTTGGACAGATCACAGATGAAGTTTCAAGAGTAAGTGGCCAGAGTGGAGCCAATGGAAGGTTCTGCTGCTGCTAGCCTTTTGCCAAATTTTCTAATTGCAAGGCCAGTTTGCAAAATCTGTCAATTAGTCTGATTTTATAGTCTTTTCTGATGTGGTTGTTGTCTGATCAAGTACACCAACCAAAGAAGAGGCATCTTGCTAAAATTTTCTTCTCTTTTCATTTCTTTATGTAAAAGAGATTTTAAATTTCATGTTGTAGGGCAAAATGAGCAGGTCCTATTTGATATATTCAATACCGTACCTCTCTTTGTAGCCGAGACTAATCAATACTCTGTTTTTTTTGTTAATTCTTCAGTCAATAACCCACCCTGGTTCTTCTTGTATAGGTCTTCTGGTTTGGTGGTTGGACATTAAATCCTTTTTTTCAGATCCGGACCTTTTCGATACTCTTTCTTTTTATTGTGAATAAAGTTTACTGATGATTCTAAAAAAGACTAAAAATGAGAATTGGAAAATGTTTAACTCATGGTTGTGTTGTAGAACAAATAGAACTAATTAAAAGAATTCTACAGCAGTGGAGACTGAAAAGACAACAAATTACGTTTATTTTAACAAAATACTCAAATCGAATAGTTTCCCGAGCATGGGTTCGAGTAAACAAGTCAAGAATCCATACCTAAGTAACTGCATGGATCACTGAGCATACACCATCCGGCACCGTGGCAATTGCTAGGTGTACACTAGGGTCAATGTTTGGTTCAATTCTCATTCTTTTTCATTTTTATCCAAGAGGAAATTCTAAAATGGATAAGAATGGGTAAAAATAGACAGAATGAGAAAAAATTGTCATGAACTAAATGCTTTTTTTCAAAAAATGAATTTTTTTCATACTAACAAGTGTCTTATGTTGCGCATTTTTATTCTTCAAAAAAAAAATTGTCGTTTTTCATAGACTGCCGGCCTAGGTCTCCAACAATCAATGTTTACCAGTTGGCATAGATGTTTTCTAAGTGTTTTTATAAAATTACTTTCACACAAGTGTTTTTATAAAAGTACTTTCATAAAAGTGTTTCTATAAAAGTACTTTCATAAAAGTGTTTTTATAACAGTACTTTCATAAAAGTGATTTAGTAAAGTTCATTTGTAAAAGTGCGTTCACAAAGTGTTTTTATTAAAGCAATTTCAGAAAAATACTTTTATAAAAGTACTTTGTAAAAGTGCTTTAATGTAAAAGAACTTTTGTAAAAGTGTTTTCGCAAAGGTACTTTTCATAAATTTACTTTTTACAAAAGTGCTTTTATAAAAGTGTTTTCATAAATATGCTTTAGTAAAAGTACTTTTATAAAATCTCCTTTCATTTCTTTATGTAAAAGAGATTTTAAATTTCATGTTGTAGGGCAAAATGAGCAGGTCCCATTTGATATATTCAATACCATACCTCTTTTTGTAGCCTGAGACTAATCAATACTCTGTTTTTTTTGTTAATTCTTTAGTCAATAACCCACCTTGGTTCTTCTTGTATAGGTCTTCTGGTCTGGTGGTTGGACATTAAATCCTTTTTTCAGATCCGGACCTTTTCGATACTCTTTTTTTTTACTCTGAATAAAGTTTACTGATTCTAAAAAAGACTAAAAATGAGAATTGGAAAATGTTTAACTCATGGTTGTGTTATAGAACAAATAGAACTAATTAAAAGAATTCTACAGCAGTGGAGACTGAAAAGACAACAAATTACGTTTATTTTAACAAAATACTCAAATTGAATAGTTTCCCGAGCATGGGTACGAGTAAACAAGTCAAGAATCATCCATACCTAAGTAATTGCATGGATCACTGAGCATACACCATCCGGCACTGTGGCAATTGCTAAGTGTACACTAGGGTCAATGTTTGGTTCAATTCTCATTCTTTCTCATTCTTATCCAAGAGGAAATTCTAAAATGGATAAGAATGGATAAAAATAGGCAGAATGAGAAAAAATTGTCATGAACTAAATGCTTTTTTTCAAAAAATGAATTCTTTTCATACTAACAAGTGTCCTATGTTGCGCATTTTTATTCTTCAAAAAAAAAAAATTGTCGGTATTCATAGACTGCCGGCCTAGGTCTCCAACAATCAATGTTTACCAGTTGGCATAGATGTTTTCTAAAAGTGTTTTTATAAAATTACTTTCACAAAAGTGCTTTTATAAAAGTACTTTCATAAAAGTGTTCTATAAAAGTACTTTCATAAAAGTGTTTCTATAAAAGTACTTTCATAAAAGTGCTTTTATAACAGTACTTTCATAAAAGTGATTTAGTAAAGTTCATTTGTAAAAGTGCGTTCACAAAGTGTTTTTATTAAAGCAATTTCAGAAAAATACTTTTATAAAAGTACTTTGTAAAAGTGCTTTAATGTAAAAGAACTTTTGTAAAAGTGTTTTCGCAAAGGTACTTTTCATAAATTTACTTTTTACAAAAGTGCTTTTATAAAAGTGTTTTCATAAATATGCTTTAGTAAAAGTACTTTTATAAAATCTCCTTTCATTTCTTTATGTAAAAGAGATTTTAAATTTCATGTTGTAGGGCAAAATGAGCAGGTCCCATTTGATATATTCAATACCATACCTCTTTTTGTAGCCTGAGACTAATCAATACTCTGTTTTTTTTGTTAATTCTTTAGTCAATAACCCACCTTGGTTCTTCTTGTATAGGTCTTCTGGTCTGGTGGTTGGACATTAAATCCTTTTTTCAGATCCGGACCTTTTCGATACTCTTTTTTTTTACTCTGAATAAAGTTTACTGATTCTAAAAAAGACTAAAAATGAGAATTGGAAAATGTTTTAACTCATGGTTGTGTTGTAGAACAACTAGAACTAATTAAAAGAATTCTACAGCAATGGAGACTGAAAAGACAACAAATTACGTTTATTTTAACAAAATACTCAAATCGAATAGTTTCCCGAGCATGGGTTCGAGTAAACAAGTCAAGAATCCATACCTAAGTAACTGCATGGATCACTGAGCATACACCATCCGGCACTGTGGCAATTACTAGGCGTACACTAGGGTCAATGTTTGGTTCAATTCTCATTCTTTCTCATTCTTATCCAAGAGGAAATTCTAAAATGGATAAGAATGGGTAAAAATAGGCAGAATGAGAAAAAATTGTCATGAACTAAATGCTTTTTTTTTCAAAAAATGAATTCTTTTTTTTCAAAAAATGAATTCTTTTCATACTAACAAGTGTCCTATGTTGCGCATTTTTATTCTTCGAAAAAAAAAATTTGTCGGTATTCATAGACTGCCGGCCTAGGTCTCCAACAATCAATGTTTATTAGTTGGCATAGATGTTTTCTAAAAGTGTTTTTATAAAATTACTTTCACAAAAGTGCTTTTATAAAAGTACTTTCATAAAAGTGTTTCTATAAAAGTACTTTCATAAAAGTGCTTTTATAAAAGTACTTTCATAAAAGTGATTTAGTAAAGTTCATTTGTAAAAGTGCATTCACAAAGTGTTTTTATTAAAGCAATTTCAGAAAAATACTTTTATAAAAGTACTTTGTAAAAGTGCTTTAATGTAAAAGTGCTTTCGCAAATTACTTTACTTTTGCAAAGGTACTTTTCATAAATTTACTTTTTACAAAAGTGCTTTTATAAAAGTGTTTTCATGAATGTGCTTTGGTAAAAGTGCTTTTGCAAAAGTAAACATCTATGACAACAGTTTTGTAGGCATGGTTTTCTCAAAGAATGAAAACGAGCAAGATGGGGCATGATTGTTCATGCTACAGGCTACTGAATTTTTGTGCTATGGGGCTGATTTTTCATTCTAAAAAGAATGTGGCATATAGCAAGAATTTTGTAACCAAACACTCTAATGTTATTCATTTTTGTCCATTCTTACCTAGAATGAGCAAGAATTAAAAAAATGAAGCTAGAACCAAACATGGCCTAGGTAACTGCATAAAAAAATCATCTGGCCCAGCCATGAACCAACTGCATGAGCATATATTATCCAATTAAGAATCAGAATCCAGTTGGTGCAGTCTTGGGCTTTTCAAATTTGTGCTTGCATGTATAATCAGAATCAGAAGATCGATGGGAAAAGCTCCACCTAGCCCGCTAGCCGTTGTCAAAACGGGCCCCTACTCGGTTCATGCACCACAGCACCAGAACCTTGTTTCTTCAAACCGGTCTGACCATCTGGTCCGGGCGGGTTTTCAAAACCATGCTTTATTACAACATAGATGCGCAGTTATTTGATTGCAAGGTTGCGAGGAAAGATGGGGCAGCAGAGCAGTAACTCCACCTACGCAGGAAAGCTATGAGGGTTCCGCCCAAAATTCATGCCATCATGGCTTTGTAGTTTGTAGATGATTTCTCCTTTCCACCAATAAAGCCGTTGGTTATGGCGGTAGCAGGTCCCATGCAACGTTGGAGCTTGGAAGCAAAATTACATATGAAGGAAGATGGTGAAGTAGTTGAAGTTTTGGAACCCCTCACATATCAGTACGAATAGAACGATGGAGCTCAGTAAGTTTACGTTTGATTGACAAGAAATTCTGGAAAAAAACTTTTCTAGGGAGGATTCAAAATTTCCCCAGTGCAATGTACAATCTGAAAAATTATAGAAATCCTTTTGCATGTTAAGGTGCCCATCCCGACGTCCAGCAACCCTATTTTCTTCTTCTCGGGGAGAGGTGAAATGTGATGAACACATCTAAATATCAACATTAATTAATAGATTTAAATATCATTACCATAACATGAGAAATACCAAGCTGATAGAAATGAACAACAGAGAATACAAACAAAACAAACATGAAAGCAGTGGGGGAAAAGGAAGGGATTTCTCTCAAATATGGGTAACCCCTTTTAAGGATGTTATTGATTATCCATCAATCTGCCCTTTGGTCTCCTCCCATTTCTCCAATAAGTTATCCTCTGGCATTTTGAACCATTTGCTCTATTTCTTTGGTGCCAGTGGAAAGGAACGGATAATCACTCCAGTCCAGGTTGTCTCTCCACAAGATGATATCCATTTCCATCTAGCAAAGAGGATACCAAAACTACAACTGTAAACTGTTGCCACATAGAAGGCATGGAACTTTCTGATCAGTAATAGGAATTACAATTCTGCTTTTAAAGTATGGCCAGCAGGGGTGCATTCTGTCTCTGGCACGAGCTCAGGTATCTCATCATCATTGCTTACCCTGCATCCACACATTACAATTAAAACCACACACAGAAAGCAAGGACCATTCATGTAGCAGGGCATAAGTCGCATATCCACTTTTTTTTTTATTGGACAAAATACATCCAGTGCACTAAATGCTAAAAATGCCGGAAGCTAGATCCCATATTCCAGTCCACCTCTCCCAAGATCCTGGATAGCCTGAACCAGTATTGGCCCATTGGGTAGTGCTACAAAAGATGTTTTTTTTCCTGGTAGAAAAATATACTTATTTTTGAGCTTCACAAATTATTATGAAAACACTCATTTGATGTTGTTCATCTAACCTGTATCCAATCAGTATAATTGGCTTTCGAAGTAAAGGAATGGCAAAGCTCATTTTTTTTGTTAAATGAACTGTTATTTTTATTGGCTTGTATTAAATGAAGTCTTATTATGCTTCCAAGTTCGAAAAATCCCACAGGGCCAGTAACCAATAAGAAGCTAATATCATCACCCAATATCAGAGTATATTTCCATTGTGAGAGACCTAGGTGTATATATTTCTTTTTGTCTCAACAATTGAACATTCTCAGAACAATATGCAAAAATCTCCTGTTTGTTTGCAATCCAATTTCATTTGCACTACTACAATTCATAGGAGTGCAAACCAAAAGAGTATAAGTTCTCTGGTTCACTTTTGCTGCTGGTTTTACTTTGCTTTAGGTTAATTTTACTTCATTGGCATTAACAATAAACAAAAGAAAGTAAAATTTGAAACAAAAATAAATCAGAATTTGCATTCCCATGCTTTTGCCCCAGTGCAAATGAAATTGCATTTCAAACAAACTAGGCCTTATAATGATGAGAGACACGAATAGAGGCATCTACCATTCTTTGAAGATGCCAAAGTATCTGTCACTCTGTCAGTCAGAAATTGTTGGTTTATCTCCAGGTTTGATAGACAGGCTTGGTACGGTATGAAGAATTTCTGCTATCCAGAACCATATTTATTTCCTAGAGCTGGGTACATTATGCATAAAACTTGCAAAGCTATACTGCACATTGAAATAAATACTTTTCTCTAATGATTGATCAGTTGCTAGCTTGATAATCAATCCACTACTCTGGAAATTGTTTCTCCATTCCTTGTCCATGCAACCTGCAAGCATGGCAAAGCAGAGAGATTAAAAATCTAGGTTGAGAAAATAAAGAAATAATTATTGATTTGCTACTTCTGATACCTTACATACATACCGCTTGAACAAGGAGTTTGTCACTTGGCAAGAAGGTCATCATGAGAAAGCTGTAACAACAGCATTTGGTATTTTCTGCAACAGTACACAGGACAACAAAATCAACTCAGAGCAAATAACAATATTAATCAAAATTATAACAGTGAGGGTCACGTACTAATAACTTTTAAGGCATTATTTTGAGACTTTCCTTGTCTAAAGACTGTAACAAACAAGTGAGCATTACTTGATGAATGCCATAGGGTCTTATCCAGGTGAATGTTGTGCAAGTGTCCCAGATTGGGAAATGGATTTAATGATATTTATTGGGACGATCACAGGTCCCAGCCACATAAGAAGATGATAGAGGGCTATTGCTACAGGGTAAAGGCTTTTTCAGTCAAGTTCTTCTGTGATGCCCCATGTGGGAAAGGATTCAGTCTTCACTTGTTCTTTCATTTGGAAATCCATGGTGACTATAAATGCAATCTTCTTTTTGTGTATGTGTTTCATATATGCTTCTGGCATGTTCTCAACAATAAGAAGAAAAATATTCAATATGGTGTCCATTTGGAAGCAATGCCTTCTTGAAGAAAAATATGAGATAAATTGTATGCAGGTATTGACTTTTGCAGTTGCTTTGCCAGTTAGAAAGAAATGGAACTCAAGGATGCTGATAGAATATATAAATATGAGAAAGTGGAGAATAATAATTATTATACATTATTACACATCAATAGAAAGACTTCAAGTGTGTTATTTACTATGATATTGTATGGAGTTGGGACTGACCAATACACATTCGAAGAGTAATTTTTGTATTTCTACTAGTCTTTCAGTGCCAGCAAAGGGCCACAAGACTGGTAAAATGTTATTTGGGTAATGAACACCACATCTCCATTGTTTAAAGGAATGAGACCAATATTTGGGCAATGACCACAACGTCTCCATTGTTTAATTTCAACAAGTTGGGATGAACTGTTTCCTGTATCTAGGCAGCTGGCTCTCCCAAGGCCGGTGTCTGACCACATTCCTCTCCAGCTTGTCTGCAGTGGGCAAGAGAGAGGCAAGACTCCTTTCAAGCTTGAGAATGCATGGTTTGAAGAGGATGACTTCCTTTCCCTTATAGCTGATATTTGGGCAGGTGTGGAGGCTGAAGGGCTGAAGGCACAGGCTCTTTCATACTTGCAAAAAAGTTGAGAACAGTTAAAGAAGTTTTGAAGAACTTGGAAAATAGGCTTAGATCTGAAACTGAGAAAAAAAAATATGTCCAAGGAAATAGACAGAGCTGAAGAGCAAAGGCCTATTTCAGAAGAAGAAAGAGTGAAAAGAACTCAGGCAAAGGCCACTTTTGATAGTCTGGATTATAGAGATGAGCTCAAATGGAGGCACAGGGCAAAAGCTAATTGGTTGAAAGTGGGAGATAGGAACACAGAATGGAAAATGCCTGGAACAGGGTCAACACAATCCACAAATTAGAACATGATGGTGTGGTAGAGGAAAACTTTCCTGAACTTAAAGCTATTGCAACTACCTTCTACAGAAATTTGTACAAGGAATCATGGCCTAGAAGGCCTCTCCCCTCTGATATTCCTTTAAGCATCTTAGTGAGGAGTAGAAAATCTTCTTAGAAAGACCTTTTACTGAGGAAGAATGGCGGTAATTAACAAGTTGGATAGTGACAAATTGTCAGGGCCTGATGGACTGACAAACCTTTTCTATTTAAAATGTTGGGATGTTATCCATCAAGATGTAATGAATGTCTTTCATAATATTATCAACATAAAGTTCTTGCTGAAAGAATGAACGGAGTGCTGAATGGTGTGATTTTGAGTAGTGTGCTTTTATACTAGGCCAGAAGATGCTGGATAATGCCTTGGTGGCTAATGGACTAATTGACTCTAGAAGGGAAAGAAAACCTGGTTTGATTTGCAAACTGGACATTGAGAGAGCTTAGGATCATGTGAACTAGAGATACCTCGATTTTGTGCTAGAAAATATGGATTTTGAGCAAAAAATGGAGGAACTGAATCAAGGTTTGCACTTCTTCTAAGTTATTTTGTGCTGGAAAAGATTATTTTGGGGCAAAAATGGAGGAACCGGATCAAGGTTTGCACTTCTTCTAAGTTCTCTGTGCTTGTTAATGGGCAATCAGCCAGCTTCTTTAAGAGCTCGAGAGGTATTAGATAGGGAGATCCGAGATTCCCTCTCCCCCTCTCCCCCCCCCCCCCCCTTTTATTCATTTGTCTTGTGGAAGTCTCTCCCAATTCAACAAGCTGGCCGGAAATGTTGGACAGTGGGAAGGGTTCGAAATTTCTCCAGGTGGTTAAAAAGTCCAAATTTTTCAGTTTGCTGAGGATACTTTGTGTTTTACTGATGCTTCTCATGATCAGTTGGAAGTGATATTGGCCATTCTGTGTTGATTTGAGGTGGTATCCGGTTTTAAAGTCAACCTGGGCAAAAGTTTGGTTATCCCAGTTGGGCAGGCAGAGGATGTGGAGGATTTGGCTGGTGTGTTGGCTTGCCAGGTGGAATCAGGTGTGCTCTCCTGTTGAGAAAGGTTGCTTGAGGGTGAGGAAAACTAAGGTGTTCAATAATGCTTTATGCAGGAAAATGGATCTGGAGATTTGGAACAGAAAGAAATTCCTGGTGGAGGAATCTGATTGCTTCAAAACATGGAGTTGATAGAGGTGGCCGGTTCCCTTCTGATTCCTTACCTTCTTGGGGCTGCTCCATCTGGAAGGGGATCATGAAGATTCTTCCTTCTTTCTCTGGGGGTTTGGGCTTCAAAGTGGGCAGAGGAGAAAGGCTTAGTTTTTGGAAAGACCCTTGGTGCGCTGATGATAACCAGTGTGATGATAACCAGGAAGCCATGGTAGCTGACAGTTTTGAGATTGTGGGAAATAATATTACCCAAGGTTCAAAATTTCGATACGTATCGTATCGGGGGCTTCCCAATACGCCCCTCCAGGGGGTGTTTCAGGATTTCAACCGGTTCAGGGGGTTGATGGACCTTAAACTGGATTTAGAAAAAAAAAAAAAAAAAATCTATCAATACTGCATGATATGCTCTATTGGCGGCGTATCAATATTTTGAACCTGGGGACCACAGTTTAGAACTTAGGAGGAATTTCCATGACTAGAAGTTGGATAAGATGCTGGAATTGCTTCAGCTTCTTAATGATCAGGTGTTTGAAAGTTCTTGATTCCCTTTGTAAATTGGGCAGCTCAATAGCTAAAACACTTGTAATCTTATTTCAGATTAATAAATGAAATTTATTTGCTGATAAAAAAAAAGGACCAGGCTGTGAATGTTAACCAAGAGGAATAACTGGAGGTGGAAATGGAGTGGGGATGGCATATTCTCTGTTAAATCTCTGGCAAATAGGTTAAGTGGTAGCAGTGGTCACTCTTCAGATTTGGAGCCCCATCAGCCCCTCTAAATCTAACTTCTTGGGTTGGGTGTTGGTGCTGGATAAATGTTTGACTAAAGACAAACTAGCCAGAAGAGCCATGCAACTTCCAGACCTGAACTGTGGTCTATGTGGGCAGTCTCTGGAATCAGTTGATCACCTGTATTCATTGCACAATCTCATCCAAAATCTGGGAGTATTTCCTCAAAGTGGTGGGTTTATGTTGGGTTATGCCTTGTTCAGTTAAAGATATAATTTGGTGTGGAGTAATAACCTGTTTTCCTCCTAGGTAGACTGTTTTTTTCTACCAGGAGCCTGTTGTACTATGGTTTTCTTCTATCAATAAAATCTTTACTTTGCCTTTCAAAAAATACTATGTTTTTTTTTTCTTATGTATTTGGATTTTTGAGAAAATTTCTATTAAAACTCTTCTGAAGCACTGGAGTTCATGCATAAATCAGATGGCTAAACTTAGCCAACCACACAAGGGTGTCAGACTGCACTGATAGATTCTGAGGTCCTAGACCCAGGAGATATTCTGTAACTTAGGTTCACCATTATTTGATACTTAAATACAATTTTACCTTATTTGTCAAAAGACTCAAAATAAAAAGTAGCACTAGTGGTTCTTACCTTGGCAGCATAGTTTCCATTCGACAAAGCATCATTGCTTGAGTTGATGGATGCATGGTATATAATCCTGCAGAATGCAGTTACAAGAGCTGAAATACTACTGATCGTAAAACATATATTTCTGCAGACTCATTGAAAAATTCCTATATTCTCATGTAATACAGAATTCACATCTATGCAAAGAATTTGTTTGAAAAGTATACATGCCAAATGATCTGGACTTGCTAATCATGAGCCCTTTTTCAAAAAAAAATAATAATAATAATCACGCTAATTGAAAAATAATAATAATAATCACGCTAATTGAATAATACTAACCATTCTCACAATTTGCACTTTGAAGGTAAGAAAGAAATTGCATGCTGGAGGAATGGCAATAAGGACCAGGATAAAACGCTTCTAGCATTCTCATCTCTGTTGCTTTTGAACATCCTCTTTACTCTTCCCAGCCACCACTAGACAATCAGGATTCAAAACAAACCGAGGGAATTAGACAAAATCAAGGAGCAATAGGAATTCTACCAAAAAAAAAGACTTATTATATATAATATCATATATACATTTGACTAGATAACTATAAGTTCTTCTGAATGGCTACAGTATAACACATGGCTCCAAGTTTTACTTTATCTTTCGTTGATATATGGTACTCTTTTTATTTAATCTTTTCTCCCTATATGCTCTTCAATCTAAGTGTTATTTGACAATACTTTTTTCTTTTCTTCAGACAGGAAGGTTTATCAATGGCATAGTTGAAAACCCAATTACCAACTAAACCACCTACTCAATTTCCTATGAATCCTTCAACTATTTTCTCAAAGAATTGTCTGTCACCTTTCTTTCACTTTCTTATTTTTCTTCTATTAATTTAAGGATTGTAATTTTGGGAAGTATAATTATTCATGCAGTATTTCACATCATCAACCGGCATATTATGGATTTATTTCTAATGGTGAATGACCCCAAGAAACTTCTCAAAATAATGGTACCAAGTTGATACTTGTATGCTCCTGGAGACAATACAATATCAATTTAAATCCAGAATACAATATAAACCACGAATAGTAAGCCAAACCAAAAACACAGTCTAGTAAATACTGGCAGTAGCTAAAGAGAATCTTACAGTATATTAAGAAAGTAGAGTATAGCAGCACAACATACTCACTTGACTAGTTTGAAGCAGTTTTTCCCTACACTGCTCTGTTTCCCTTTCCTTATCTCTAGATTTCTATGTTCTCCCCATCTCTCATAATCTACAAGTTGAGA
Source organism: Nelumbo nucifera (assembly GCF_055504915.1). Classification (NCBI taxonomy): domain Eukaryota; kingdom Viridiplantae; phylum Streptophyta; class Magnoliopsida; order Proteales; family Nelumbonaceae; genus Nelumbo; species Nelumbo nucifera. The sequence goes on along the minus strand of NC_142654.1, from coordinate 5,275,955 downwards.
ACAAGATACTGAGAGAAAATTTGGAATTCAAATGATAACTAGGTATTACAAGGAAATAAGTACTACAAAAGATTGGCAAGCAGTGGAGTAAACCATTAGCCATTGAGAACAAAATTGCAGTGGCAGTTGAGCAATATTCCCTGATTAGAATTATTCCACTAACACCAGCTTGAGATGGAAGGACTTTTTTTTTTTTTTTGAGATTCAGGGACTTGTTGGTATGATGATTGAAATATGGACTCAAGGTGTTATCTGGCAACCAAGTTGCTAAAAAATTTTAAAAAAAAAAAAAGCATTTTCTTTCTTCCTCCAATGCCTAAGCAGAAATTCCAGGAAAACCATGCTTCAGCAAGTTTCTGTAACTTCAATAGGAAGACATGATTTACTAAAATAGTTTTGCATGGTCATCTTGGTATTTGTTTCTAGTTTTTTCCCCATGCCTCAGTTAGAGTTAGATTCTTTCTTTACTGATTGTACATTTAGCATTCTTTTTTTCCTTTTTTGATCAGCAAAGAAAATCATTTATTGATTTAAATCTGAAATTAAGATACAATACTTTCTATAGCAAAGTAGTTTACAATACTGCCCAAAATTAGGATGGTCTATTAGCTCCCTGCTTGGCTAACACATCCACCAACCCATTAGCTTCCCTTTTAACCCAATCGAAAAGTAGAGTTAAAACTTAAATCTCTTTGCAAGTTTGCCGATCTGTCTAAAAGTTAATCTTAGCTTCCAAGGTACTGACTCAATTTGCTTTGCCCATGTTATAATCAGAAGCGAGTCTCCTTCAATTTCCAGCTCTCTTGCCCCTAACTGTTTTGCAAGCTTCAGTCCTTGCCATAGAGCCTCTGATTCAGCTTGAATCGAGTCTACAAACCCGATTGGTCCTGAGAACAAGGCCAGCACTACTCAGTTATGGTCTCGAAAGACTCCCCCTACTCCTGCTCTTCCTGGGTTTCCAAAGGAATTCCCATCGAAGTTTAGTTTCAGTTTATTTTGGCCCTGGTTGTTTCCTTCAGCATTCATTTCTCTACAATAGAGCCAGACCAGGCTATTTTCTGCTCCTCTTTCTTAACCGCTTGTACAGTTCGCATTGTACAACTGATTGTACATGGTTCGTCCTACAAGTTTTGTAGAGCACTAGTGCCCACTCTTGTACCCCACTTGGAAAAGGCTAGAAATAGGATATCACAGAGGGATATTCCACCAGATGCTCTGTGTATACACTTCTTGCTTGCAAAATAAGGGTTTTGCCCTGAAAGGGAAATTCACCTACCACCATATAAGGGGTTGTATTCACTCATTCCAAGTTATTGTAGGTGTCCCAGCTTGTAATCCAGGTTATAGCAAGTTAAGGGGATATTAATAGGCAAGTCAAACAATCACCTGTTCTTCCTTTTCTTCTTCTCCACCAAGTCCCTTCTTCCCCCACACCCCACTCCCAGTACTTCTTGCTTCTTTTGGTGTTCATGGAAAATAAACAAAAAAAATAAGGTAAAGCATGTACAGTCACACAGACGCATGCATAAACATGAAATTTTACTTGTTTTCTTTTTCAATGCAACAGAGAATTTTTACATTTTCCTTTAAGCATGCACATCATCCAAGTCCACCATGTCAAGACTGACATTGTCGTTGCCATAAAAATTTTGAACTTAGAAAGAAAATATAAGAAGCAAAAGAAGTAGGTACTGAAATAGTGAAATTGTCGCATACATTCTACACACAAACATGTACATAGATATCCTTTCCTTCTCTATGGTGAGGTATGTATTATATGTATTGGCAGATAAATATGAGAAATGGTGGAAGAATGAGTCATTGTTTGCATGTGTGTGTGTGTGTGTGTGAGAGAGAGAGAGAGTACCTGTTTCAGGATGAAGATAACCGTTGTTAGAGAGTGACAGTCAACTGTTATAGGTAGGGCTGCAACTTGGGTAGGCTTGGGTTGAGATGCTGTGTAATTTTTCATTTCAGGTACCCAACTTGCACCCCTAGTTATAGGTGGCATTTGTGTTACATTAAGACCTCAGCAGTGGAATCACCAATAATCCTGACAAGAGCAAGAACCATTTTGGAAATGGTGGAAGCGACTGCTATCGCGAATAACAACTCCTCTATTTGTGATGCCTGATATGAGCTTGATAAAATTATGACAATCTCCACAAATTCGGATGCTCTTGAAAATGCGGATAGGCTCGCCAGGTCTCTTAGTTACAAGGGCAAAAGCCAGGGCCAACCTTTCACTATGATAAAGGAGGTTTTCCTTTTTCTCCGTCTCAGGAACATTCTGAAGTACATTTTCTGTGTTTGGAATATATCCTGCTAAAGTCAATTCCTGATATAGTTCCTCCAACTTTAGACAGATCTCTTTGAACTTTAGATGTGAACCATCTTTAGATAGAAACACATGAACTTGACCATCGACCTCTACCCAGCTACACCCAGGTTGCTTTTTTACACCTTGACTGGACATCAATGCCCTAACCTTAGCAACATCATCCCACCTTCCCTTGGCAGCATAAATGTTTGATAACAATATATAAGTAGAATCCTCTTTGGGTTCAAGCTCAAAAAGTTTCTCTGCTGCTCTTTCTGCAAATTTTACATTTCCATGCATTCTACAAGCCCCAAGAACTGTTTGCCATATCAAGATATCATGGGAAAGAGCCATTTCCTGAATAAAATTTTGAATCTTGTCAAAATTTCCTGCTCGTCCAAGGATATCCACCATGCAAGCATGATGCTCAATTGTTGGAGTAATCCTGTAAACTCCGTTTAAAGAGTCAAAATACTGTTTGCCTTCCTCTATTAAACCAACATGGCTACATGCAGAGAGAACACCTATAAATGTAACTTTATCAGGGCTGAAACCTTCATCTAGCATGCAATGAAAGGCCTTGAGAGCCTTTTCTCCATATCCATGTTGTGCATATCCACAAATGATTGTGTTCCAGGAAACTATGTCTCGTGAAACCAAGTCTCCAAACAAAGCTTCTGCATCTTCTATAGAACCACATTTACCATACATATCAATCAGTGCACTAGAAACAAACATATCATCTAAGTGGCCAGCCCTAATGGCCCAGGAATGAAGCTGCTGCCCATTTACTAGAGCTGCTATGCTGGAACAACCTTTCAAACAGCTGGCAAGAGTAAATTCGTTTGGGCACACACCTTCTCTTTGCATCTGGCAGAAGAACTTGATAGCTTTCTCCCCTTCATCAGTCTGTGCATACCCAGAAATGATAGTTGTCCAAGATAAAAGATCTCTCTTCTTCATCCTATGAAAGACTAGACATGCATTCTCCAAGGACTGACATTTAGCATACATGTGGACAAGAGCTGTTCCCACAACACTATCATCACCAAGGCTAGTCTTAGTAATATGGGTGTGGACTTGCTGTCCAAAATCTACATTGGATAGGTTGGAGCAATACCTTAGAATGCTAACAAAAGTGCACATATTTGGCTTGAAACCTTCCATGAACATCTGCTTAAATATTCTAGGCCCTTGGTTGCAAAACTCTCCATCTTGGATTCCAGATAAAACAGCATTCCATGAAATTGGATCTCTGTTTTTCATGACCTTAAACACTTTGAAGCCATCTTGAATATACCCATTTCTCATATACATTGTGATTAAAGCATTTCCAATTGGATTATCTGATACATATCCTAATTTCCAAACACAAGCATGGATGCTGTCACCATATCGTGTATTACCAATATTAATGGCAGCACTAATGAGACTAGCGAGTGTATATTGATTTGGCCTCAGGCCTGTTTGCATCATCTCAGCAAACAGCTCTACTGCTTCAGAGTAAAACCCCTGCTGATTGAGATGATCAATCATTTCACTCCATGCCACTACATCAGGATCCCGAATACTAATAAAGACCTTGTAAGCATCGTTTACCAGTCCACACTTGAAGTACATATTAACTAGACTACTATTCAGACAGTAAACGACTTCGGAGCCAATTTTAATTGCTAGAGAATGAACTGCTTGGCCATCCTTTGCATTTCCTGAGTTCCCACAAGCCTTAAGGACATTGGATAAAGTAAAACTGCTGAGTCTCACTTCAGACTCTGTCATTCTATGAAACAGTTTCAGGACCTCTTTCTCACCGCCCATCTGTGCATGTCCATTAAGAAACACATTCCATGCTACATCATTCTTCTCGGGCATGGAGAAGAACACCCTTTCTGCAAGTTCCATCTCTCCACACTTTGCATAAAGGTCAGAAAGAGCAGACCCAACAAATAAGTCTGAAAAGGTTCCAACTTTAATAACTTCTCCATGCACCTGCCTTCCGGAATCCAATGCCAACAAAATTGAACAAGCTTTCAAAACTGAACAGAAGGTAAAACCATTTGGCCAAATGCCTTCTTGCCGCATCTTTGAGAACAAACGAATAGCCTCACTGCCGTCCCCTTCTGCAACAAATCCCGAAATCAGTGTAGTCCAAGAAACAACGTCTCGCTCGGGCATTCTCTCGAGCACCGAACGGCCACATCGAAGGCCCCCACATTTCACGTACATATTTACCAATGAATTCAACAAATGGGAATCAGGGTACAAACAATTCTTGACTACTTGCCCATGAACCACTTTTCCATCATTCAAAGAACAACTTGAAGCGCAAGCGTTCAGCAGCTTGGAGTACCTCTTTAACGTCGCCTTACAATCCGAATTTGCAACTCCTCCCATACCCAGCCTGTACAGCATCCTCCCCTGTTCGATTGGCAAGTCTGTTTCAACTATTTTAGGAACTTTAGATGTCATCTTACCATGTCGAGTAGGAGCCCGTAATCCTCTGGGTCCGTTTTGAGTCTCTTCATCAAGCTGAAGATGCAGAGATAGTACCGAGCAAGTGGGAGTTGGAAGAGTTCGAACTCCAATACCCTCACAAGATACATAGCTAGTTGGGTCTGTATCAGCTATCCCGACAGCACAAGATACCGAACAAGGTCGAATGGAATCAAACAGTGGTGTTATTATTCTGGGAGGTCCTTTCAGGAACCGAAAAGAATGATTTGATACCGGAGGAAAGGATAAGGAGAGCCCACGAAAACTCGGTGGCGGGCTACGCATTGATCAGAATAAAGATGTCAAGTTTCATGGGAGCCAATCAATCTTCTCTTCTGAAACTAGTCGATGGACAAGGCAACAACAGGCATGCGGGATCCGGGAGGCACAAAACCACGACGAAAGAGTAGAACGCGCCTGGTGCTCCCAGCAAGTAAAAACTCTGCACAGACTCTGAACCATGGGAATCCAGCCGCACATTCAGAACTTCTTCCCATGAATTTCACGTACATGTACATGAGATATTCTAAATGTACGGCTGATGCTATGTACACAGGCTTTTACTTGCAGGAGATCCGGGCTCGAGTTTTACAGCGTATCGTGTTAACAAAGGTAATAGGTGCTCGTAGTTTGGATTTTGGAAGGAGTACAAATATAAATTGGGAAGAGTGCAAATAAATGCCAATGTGTACAGAAATATAAGGTTTATAAACATTGTATATATTACATAAGGTCTTGGATATTTGCACCCTTCCCAACTGGACTCAGTGAGTGAAATCATGAATAACTTATTATTTGCTTGCTTTATATTAACACGAGACATAATTTAAAAAAAAATGTTATTTGAATTAATGTAAAAAACTACTTCCATAAATCAATTAATTATGTTACATTTGCCATTTGAAAACATTTTTTGGGTAATGAAAAATATTGATAATTAAACAAAAGGACCATTGATACTTGATAGTTTATTAATTCTTCACCAAAAAAAATAAGGATAATTTATTACAATTGCCAAGTCTTTGGTAAATCCATTCATGATGACAAATTCATCATTTTAAGCAACTGTAAAAAAAAAAAAAAAAAAAAAAAAAAAAAACTTAGCTTAGTTTTCAAACTCAATTTAGTTGGAGAGATAATTTAAATAACATGTTTTTTTCTAAGATATAGAACAAGATTTTTTTTTTTTTTGCAAGAGTTATTAGTTATCGGTTTTTTAAATGATTTTAGTTAATTTAGACCTAATTAAGGATATGTATAGGGGTGTATAACCAATGATAGAACATATGTAGGAAATACATCAAAATTTATAGTTATGATGGATTTTCGAGAAGGTTCAACACTTGACTCTTATTTATTTGTATTGTTCATAGATGAGTTGACTATACATATTCAAAAAGAGGTTAACGATGTGATATCTCACACCGGGTAAATCCTTAACCCTTCCTCCTCTTACTAAGACTACAGAATGTTCTTGTGAATTATGGCTAGTGGTATTGCCTTTATTGATGAAACTAACAATGATATATAAATTGCAAAATTAAGTAAGTTTATGGACAACTACTTTGAAAATAAGAGGTTTAGTAGGACAAAAATAGAATACATGATATGTAAAACTTAATGATAATAGGAGTGCGAATGATGATACACTTAGGTTTAGAGATTAGGAGACAATGCAATGTGGCTTTATTTATTTATTTATTTATTTATTTTTGATACGTTGGTTAGATTGTAAATTCATAACAATGGAAAAATTAAGGAGGGGTGTTACCCATAGAATTAGGGCATGATGGACAAAATGGAAGGGTGCATTCTAAGTCTTGTGTGATAAGTGAATACCACCTATATTACAGTGAAAATTTTAACAATTGTTAGGTCAGCTATATTGTGCAAAGAAAAATGTTGGGCAATTTCCAAAATAATGTGTTCTAAAACTGTATATGCTAAGATGGATGAGTAGAAAAATTACAAAAGATATAGTAAAAAAATGAAGTTATTCAAAGGTACTTAAAAAGTAGTTCCCATAGGTGATAAAATAAGAAATAGGCTAAGACGGTTTAGTCATGTACATAGAATACTGGCAACATCACCTGTAAATAGAAAGTTGAAGGGGCTAGAAGGGATAGGGGTAGGCAAAAGAGGACCTGGGCTAAACTAGTTAAGAATGACTTTAAGTACCCATGATTTAACGATAGATATGGCATTAAATAGAATAAGATAACAAAACATGATTCATGTAGTCGACCCATATAGTTGGGATAAGGCTTGGATGATGATGATGACAACGATTAAACTCGTGGGGTCTTTATATTTTATTGTTCTATAATCTACATTTAGGAGGAATCCAATCACAAAAAGAAAGAAAAAAGAGGTGTAAACAGTTTGTACTTAGTACTGAATTAATGCAATATACTCTAGTTCTACTACTCAATTTGTTAAAGCACTAGCATTATTATAAAGAGGATGCTTGATTATATCACTGATTACATGTTGGAAAATTCATAGTAGGAATTAAATTGTTATGTATTTCATCAAATCTCTCTTACCCAGCAGGTGAACCCATTCAATGCATTATTGCATGGGGTTGAGTAGAAATTTGGCAAGTGATTTTGAATATATATGTATAAAGGTTTTTGATGTTTTATGATGTTTAAGTAATAATGAGATTAAGTAAAATAAATGATGGTGATGTTGTTCAAGCTGAGGTGGACGAGAAGCAAATGAATTTGTTGTTGAAAGGGACTAATTGAGCTGGTTTGATGACTTGTGCACACAAAAGTCAGAGGTGGTTCCCCGTGTAACTGTGTAAGAGCACTCCAACATTCAAGATAGTGAAGGTAAGGTGGTGACTAACTAGGCTGAACTAGTCATACCCATAAGTTTGGGTGAGCAAGACGAGTCAGAAATTGAGAGTACTTCCAAACTTGAACTACTTGCTAAAGCCCAACTAAATCCACCTAAGCCCATCCCAATCTACGTACGTTTGGTTTAGCTATAATGGGTTTTGGATTATCGAACTTGGGCTTTGGGCTTGTTATATATTTGGATCAGATATCCATGTTATAGGGTTGGGTTAAGTTGACCCAATCCGTTCAAATTATATAATTTTGGATAAATTATAAAGACCCCCTTGTACTATGGGGTCAGTGACAAAGACCCCCTATACTTTAATTTGTAACAAAGACTCCCCAAAACTTTTACTTTGTGACAAATACCTATTAGCCGTTAAGTCAGATGACAGAAGGTGTTAAATTATCAAAATACCTCACTAAACTTTTTCTATTTTCTTTTTTGCCCTTTTTTCTTAAAACCTAATTACCCAAAACACCTTTGATCATCACCGGAAAAGGAAAAAAAATCTAACTTTAAGACTTGATAATCCATGATGTATCTTCAATCTCTCCATATTCTCTAGCACCGTAGCACAGGAAGCAATACTTTCTCTCTCTTTCTCTGGTATTGTTCTTTTTGTATAAGAAGAATCCATCTCCAAATTCTCATTTTCGTCATTTGGGTGCTTGTCTGTAATGAGAGATAGCTCCTTGTTTCAGCAAATACACCATAAAAGTGAACGACTCTTCTTGCAGAGGTATTTCAACGCAGGGTTGTCGTCCTCTAGTATCATTGATCCCTTCGACCCAATCACTTGTATCAACAATAAGTTCAAATTGGGTATTCTGTCAGCTGCCCAATTCTCTCTAGTATCACAAATAGAACATTTTTCAGGCAACCCACTGCATTCGACCAAAGAGCAATTCTGCCACAGTGAGATGTCTCACGACATTTTGATCAGATGTAGCGAAGAAGAGGGGTTGAAGCATCTGGTGCTATCAATTTGTATCGATAAGAAGAAGGTCATTCGAGTGAAGAAGTTGCAATGGAATTTCAGGGGAAACCATGCCATTTTTGTTGTAATGGAATGTCAGCGAAGAAGGTTCCTCTTCTTGCAACTTGGAAAAATTCATCCAAGATATAAACTCAATGTGCATGCGTGTTTCTTGGGCATAATTTTGAGTTGTATTGACAAAGGAATTTACCAAATGTTTGTATTACTAGTTTAGATTATGCGTGTGGCTTCTGTGTTTTGGTTGATTTCTGGTCATTTGCATCTTTGAAATTTACTAGTTAGTGTTTTTCAGAACTATTGAAGGGCGGCAAGAGCATAACTGGAAGCCAACTCATGATAAGTTTAAGCCCAGAAGTCCAATATCGGTAGTACTGTAGTAGTGAATACTAACTTCTAAATTTTTTGTTGCAGAATTTCAAGGAGCGCATGATTATTTTTGATTTCGTCAAAGGCATCAGTGCAGAGTCACTTCTTGGATCCTACGGGATACATGTTGTCCTCTCTTTAGATTCTCAATACGTTTGTGAACCGGGTTCCTAATGGTTCTTTCTTTTCCCGTTTACGTTTTACGGCTTTAGTGTGGTGATGGGTATCCATGGCGGCAGTTTGGTCGGAGATATCTTTCTCACCATTCAAATAAATGACAAAAAGATAATTTGGAGATTTAAAAAAATAAAATAGTTAAATAAAAATATTTTTTGAAGATAACTGACGGAACACTAACGGAGGGGGTTTTTGTCTAATGGCTGAAGTTCAGGAGAGTCTTTGTAATTTACCCTATAGATGATTACGAGGGATTTAAAGAGATTTAAGACAATAGGAAGGGACGAATAAACCTAAGTTTAAGTCCTTATATAACATTTTACAAAAAAAAAAATGACAACAACTGGTTAGTAAGATGTCTTGCTAGTGGTAGTAGAGACTTGGGGTCTAATCCCGCCTGCACCAGGTTGGGGGATGGGCTACCCCGTTGTGTGCCCTTCAAAAGAAAAAAAAAAAAAATGACAATAGGAAGGGATATTTAATGGGGGAAGGAAGAGATTGCAAACCACTGAAATAAGTTGCAATTGGCCCATTAATGCCCAACAATACAAGCTTATAAGAAAACACTTATTTGTAATAATCTAGTAGACAACCTTATTGGGTTGTTTCTAGTTATTGAATCTTGCGCAAAATTTTACAAGAGATTATTTAGCTATCTTCCGGCCTTCTCCTCCTTCCATGGAGTGATAGGAATTCAACTCCAAGTTTATGGCAAGAGGAAGAATCAAAGTGGTCATTATAATAAAACTCTTTACACTTTTACCCATATTAAAGGAGTGTCAAGAGTTCTATTCCCCATAAACTATACTTCTTTATATTTAACTAGTTGGGACCCGTGCGATGCATGGGCTTTGTTAAGAGAAAGTTAAATAATAGGAATATATAGGAGTATATAATTGTTTTATATTTTAATTTATTTTTTAATAATACCATCATAATTATTAAATTTAATTTTAATTTTTAAGTTTAAATCTTTTGAACAATGGTGGGTTTTCACTAATGATCAATCAGTTTCGGGTGACAAACTCTCAACCTAACCATGTTGATTTGATTGGTGAAACAACCTACAACCGAACTTAACCAATCCTTAAACACTCATAATTTCAGCTGAATTAATAGTCTAATCTCTAATAAATAACAATAGTTTAATCTCCAATAATTATTGAAATTTTATAGCAAAAATACACAATTCTTAAACATAAATTTATAAAGAAAATACAATAGATATCTATTAAAAATACAATAAATACTAAAAATATGTTAAATTAGTAAATAAATAGTGTAATCTCAAATTATAGTTTAATCTATAATAAATATTAATCAATAAATTATAAAAATAAATTTATAACCAAAATATAATAAATACAATAAATTAAATAATACTTGTTTAATCTCCAATAATTATTGACAATTTACTGTTAAATAACAAAACAAAAAATAGATTTATAAATAATTATTGAAAACATGTTTATAAAAAATGCAATAAATAATTAATGAAAATAAAATAAATATTAAATTTAGCATGTATATAAATATATTATGTTAAATTTTTATTTTTTAATGTTAAATTTTTATTATTTGAATAACATTTAAATTGAATAATTCATAAAATTATAATTTATATTACTACTACATAATTTCATGATGAATTTTGTAAAAATATAGAATTATTAATAATTTGAATATAATTAAATCTATTATAATTAATTTTTGTGTTTTGAATAAATATTTTAAAGTTAGTATATAATTTCATTATAATATTTAAATAATTCTGAATTTTTTAATTGAAACTTTCTTTAGATAGATGCAGATAAAAAGTGGGGGAAAGGATAAATAGGAATTAAAGATAGTTTAGGAGGGAATCTCTCTAGGGGTGCTCACGGTTTGGTTAACCGAACCATGGGACATTTTTTAGAAACGAACCTGTACTACCAGTTTTCGAAAAACCAGTAACCAAAACCGAACTGAAGCCAGTCAATTAACCGATTGACTAGTTCGGTTAATCGTGGGTTCGGTTTGTCTATTTTCGGTTTTTTTATTTTTACAATATATATTATAAATATATATAAAATTACATTTTTAAATAATATATAATATATAATATATTATAAATATATATTTATATATAATGCATATTTATTAATTTATAATATATAAAAATATATAATATACATAAATATATATAAAATATATAGAAATATATGTATACCGATCAATTCGGTTAATCGTCGGTTTTCTATATTGGTTAACCAAAACTGAATAGGTACCTTTGTTTTTTTCAAAACATTGAACTGAAACCGAATCGACTGATTCGGTTAACCGATTTTTTAGTTTTTTTTGCTCACCCCTAAATCTTTCTACTAAATTAGAGATCATTCAGGAGATAAATAAGAATTAGAGACAATTTAGAAGAAAGTGGTGCCACTTAGCTAAACATTAGAAAAGCAAATCCCTAATTCTTTATGGTTGTTAGAAATAGTTAAGCCTATGCTATTTCCTTATTGGTTTAATGGGTTATTATGTGAAATTAAAAAAATAAAAATTCAAAAAAGTAGGAATTAGGAAGGGGGTTTGGAGCAAGGAGATGCATAGTAACATGGACTGTCTTGCTATATAGATAGATAGAAAGATAGATTTCCGAATGAATTTGGGAGCTTTTTTAAAACGGAAAAGTACGGACAGGACCAATGCAGATTTCTGATTTCCACTGCAGAGCTATAAACATTCAAAATGGCAACAACCCACACTTTATGCACCGATGTGAATTGGCATCAATTCCGAACTGGCACCTGCCCCAACGGTACTCTGTGCCTATAAATTCTGACCCTGGGCTGAACCGTCTTTCTCCCTTTTTAAAACAAAACACAGGAATTAATGGTATACAAACAACTTCAAATAGGATCCCAACAGAGATTATAGTTTATTTTTTAATAAATTATGAATTCATGATAGATTTCATTAGAGAGAATCAACATTAGAAGCTTCTTTTTTTATTGTGATTTGTATACCTATAATTTAAAAGTAAGGAGAGGAGTAGAAGTTCGTATGAGTAGTGAGGTTAGTAGATTGGCCTCCCTATTTCCTCTATGTAATATAAATAGATATAGAGAATGGGGGTAAGCAATAAAAAGAATGTACAGTGCAAATATACACAAAATAATACAAAATATAAGGTTTTGAACATGATTTTTAAAATCGACCTGGAGACTGAACTTGTTAGGAGTCCGGTTACCGGGTCGAATGGTTGGCCCATTCTGACAAAAACAAAAAAAAATGAAAACCAGTCAAAACCGTTCGAACGGTTCGAACAATTAACTGCCCGGGTCAGCGGTTTGCTAACCAAAATCAACGGTTTTTATGAAAAATCCGGTTTTGGAGAAAATTGGAACCGGTCACCTAACTGGTTTCCAGTTTTTCCGATCCAGTCCGGTTTTGAAAAACATGGTTTTGAACTCTACATTTCTGTATTTGTACTCAGTTTGGAAGGTTGTAGAGCGTAGAACCTTGTATTTTGTATGTATTTGTATTGTATATATATTGCATTCTTTCCAAATTAGTACAAAATTACAAATTAATACAAATATGTACAATACAAATATCAAGATTAATAATACTGTATACAAGATGTTGCATTGAACAGATGACAGATCTGTATATGCACTCTTCCCAAATTGAGTTCAATGATTTTCTTTACAGTGTAAATCTGAACTGGATATATAAATTTTGCACCGAATCAGGGGGCCCAATTTAGGACTTCTCCACCCCTGAACCGATCAGGCCCCGATACATCCACTAGCATATTAAACAAGTCCCGAAACGATATATATCAACTAATACGTATCGATACTTTAAACTTTAAATACCGGTTGTATAAATGGTTACCAGATCAACAGCGGTTGGAAAACATTGCAAACAGTCTCAATTGTAGAGAGTAGATATGGAGAGCTGTCGGTGGGTGTTAGTTTTAAAAGATGGACTATCGTATCTACGTAGTCCACGACTTTAGGGGTAAGAAGTAATTGTGTGGCGGTGCCAGAATCTAGATGATGAAGTATCACCAACGGATCCTCTTCTTGTTGGGGTCAAATTTATTTAAACATATGATTGGTTTAGGGTTTTGATTGTTTAACCCGAATCGGGCTTAGGTTCGATTGGCCTATTATCGAGTCATGAACTCATGATACCCCTGTAGGGATTCTTAAATTTTTATAACTTCTAATTCCATAGCCGCTTAAATTTTTTTTCATGCATTTTTCTATAATTTTTTCTTCATTTACAATGGAGAAATTAACATCTTATAACTCATACACCAAATTTCAATTTAAATTAATAAATTTTAAGCTTTTAAAATGTACCAGAAAAATACAATCGAAAGGCTGCAGAGTCAGGTCAGGTTGCTATTGGATTGAGCCCAAATGGTTGGGGCGGGTTCTGAAACCACCTGTTACTCGATCGGGTTGGGTTAGGTTTGACCGTTTGAGGAAAACCTCTATCGAACTCGAACACGACCAATTGGCAAATCAGCACTTCATTTCCATCCAATTCCACTGGAGAGCGGAGAGTGAAGATACTCTATGAATACGTAATGTAGAATGTGGCAAAAAGGATGAAGCCGTTTAGCTCCTTCGGCCTCAAAGAGGAAAAGCACCACCTAAAAAAAGCCTTAATTTACTGATGGAATCTGAAATATTTAAAAGACGTTGACCAAATTGGAAATCTGAAACATTTGTTGTTCTTTCACACAATCTGATCTGTTGTATGGTGGTTGGGAAGCCCATTAAAGCTTTGTTTGATTCTTTCATTTTTTTTGGCAAATTTTTAAATTAGCCTTGACGTTTAGGAAATTGATTAACGCTATTTCCACTGTTATCTCTACTATGAAATAATTTAAGACAATTCTAAAACAATAGGGGTAGAATTAATTAATTTCTTAAACCTTAGAGATAATTTAAGAAATTTGCCTTTTTTATTTTTCAATAAATTCAGTGTTAAGAAAATTCTATCAATCTTCCCAATTGGGACTTGATGTATTAATGGACTGCCTTGCTCTGCTACGAACTCCAACAAAGCTCCGAGTTCTAACATGAACGGGATACAATCGAAAGGATCTGTTTCATGCCACGATCCAAAGTCTTGTTTTTGGGCCTGAGTTAGGCTCATGTTTCTGATTCTGTTTTGGCCCTGAAAATCATACTCATCCCATCGGACCCATCCAGAAATCATGAATAAATTTAACCCATTACCCAGCGCATCAGGAACCGACCTGGTTTCAAATATTGAAACACAGTGTTTTAGTAATCGGAACCCGATAAAATCGAATCTAAACCTGCCCCTTCACGTTGTCCCGATAAAACACACTGTTTCCTTGTTGGAAGGGACAACTGGACAAGTGTCACAATTGCTCTGTCCCAAGAATTTCTGCCGAAGCATCATGTGCAACAATTTTTTAATACGTGCGGTGGATTCTTAAATCCCTATACGAATTGTGCAGGTGAAGAATCCCGATTTCGCGTCCTCACACACACCTCACAGCATTTACAATCAGGCAATGGAAATATTTCTTTATGAATGAAAACATACACGTATAAGAGATGTTTAACTGTGCCATAGGTGTTAAGAGGATTCCAAGTAAAACCGTTAATGGGCCATATATAAATCCCTATACGAATTGTGCAGGTGAAGAATCCCGATTTCGCGTCCTCACACACACCTCACAGCATTTACAATCAGGCAATGGAAATATTTCTTTATGAATGAAAACATACACGTATAAGAGATGTTTAACTGTGCCATAGGTGTTAAGAGGATTCTAAGTAAAACCGTTAATGGGCCATATATAAATCCCTATACGAATTGTGCAGGTGAAGAATCCCGATTTCGCGTCCTCACACACACCTCACAGCATTTACAATCAGGCAATGGAAATATTTCTTTATGAATGAAAACATACACGTATAAGAGATGTTTAACTGTGCCATAGGTGTTAAGAGGATTCTAAGTAAAACCGTTAATGGGCCATATAGCTTGATGGCATGGCATGGCCTGGCCCGGCCTGACCTGTTCATGGTCAAGATTTTAGGCCCATAGGCTTGAATACGGGCCCAAAACATTAAGCCCAATTATATTTTGGTTGGGTTTGGATTATATATATATAGCAAGACGGTTCAACCCTGCTTCTCCTTGTTCCATTACTCCAACCCTGCATTCTTCTTGACTTTCTATCCTCTCCACCTTCTCACCACTCCTATTTTACCGTCTCAGCACCCTCTCTCTTCATTCCTCTCCCTTTTCATTAGGTTCTCCCCCCTCAACTCATGTCTCTCACTTTCTATCACAACCTAATCTCTCTCTTTAATTAGCTCAATATATGTTTATCCTCTCCTTCACTTCTATCTTTAATTCTCCTTTATTCTCTCAACTTTCCCATAAAAATAGGGCCATAATTTGTATTTCCAAATCAGACAATATTTATATCTATAGATGTAATTTCAAGCAAAGAGAGGGGAATTCGATGTTTTCTATATATTCATGGCATCTTCCATTATTGTTAAATATTTTTTTCCTTAAATAATCAATTAGTTACAAAAATTACCAAAAATTGTTGAAAAATATTCTACCAAAACTTATGGAATAATTATTTCAAAAAATATTTATTATTTAACAAATACCAAATAATTTAATAATCTACCAAAAATTAATAAAAAATCCATTATTTAATAATTTTTGGTTATTAATAAATATTCAAAATTTCAACATTTAGCATAACTTACATTAATCATTGTAATTTAATAAAATTTCACTAAATTTTACAATAATAATTTATTGATAAAAGATATTACTAATATGTGTAATTTACTAATTTCTATAAAATCAATAATTATAGTTAACAATTATCAAATAATTTAGGGAAACTATTTAACTAATAACCCATAATTATTTTTTAAATAAGTAATTAAAAAATTAAGAAATTAATCTATGAAAAAAAATTTCTCCAAAACTATTTAAATAATAATTCATTATTATTATTCAACTAAATAAGTATTAAAAATTTAGGAAAATTAAATTAGGAAATTAATATGCTCAAAAATTGTTTCATAATTATTTAAATAACAAACCATTATTATTATTTCAATAAATAATTTAGGAAAATTATTAAGTCTATCTACACTGATCTAAACCACTTGGTTGACTTCGATCATGCTTGGTTTTACATTAATTAACAACAAATGGTTTACTTTTAATTAAAAATAATGTAATTTACCATAATTGCATTAATTTACTATAATTATAATTACTTTGATTAATAATAAATAATTTAGGCTTAAAAGTAAATAATTTACATTAATTTATTGTTATTATAAATAATTAATTTACTATACATTACTACTAATCAATAGCAATTTTAATAATTTTTTTGAAATTATCATAAAACATTGTAATTTATTGTTATTTAATTTACTATTAGTTAATTAGTTATAGAAAATTATTAGAATTGTGGGGATGACAACTTTGCTTGTAAAACTAGGGCCCTACCCTGCCTTGCCCCGAACAAGGCAAGTTTTCTCAAATCTTAAATGAGGACGAGGCAGAGATAGGGTGAGGATAGGGAAAATATTTTTGCCCCAAATTAGGGATGGGTTTAGCATATAATTCCCCGAACCTAATGATAAATTAGTAAAATATTCATAGATTTAATATTGATTTTTAAAATATCTCTACGTTTTCCTCATATTCTTATAATCCTAGGATCCCATAATTTCATTTATAAAATACCCTTAAATTGTCATAATCCAATTCCTGAAATACCCCTAAATTCCCATAATCTTATTTGTAAAATATCCATAAATTAGATTTTTTTTTTGGTGGTTGCCTCAGGTGGAGAAATTTTGGGGATTCCCCATCCTCGAATAGGTGCCTCGCCCTAAACCTGCCCTGCCGCTAGGGTCGGGTAGGGATGGAGTAGAGTGTCTTGACTTACGGGGGCGAGCGACAAAAAGGGGTGCCCCATACCGTGCATCGTACAAGCCCCTACTAGTGTATATATATATATATATATATATATATATATATATATCTAGATAGATAGAGAGAGAGAGAGAATCTTTGTTTCTTTTTTTTTTTTCAATTCATTGTAAGATCTTTTAGTATCTTTTTGGGTTTCAAAGTGGTTTAATATGAATAAATTATACTTAGTATTGAAAAAAAAAAAAAAAACTTTTTGCCCAACTTTTTGGTCGAGCTTCAGAGCTTGGACCTGAACATGTTTTGTTAATATAGAAGTAAAGTCTGGCCTGAATCCAGCTTGACTCAGTCCATGACTGAGAAGATGAAATCCGAACTTAAAGGCCAGGCCTCTTCCAAATAACTTCTTCAAAGCAGTTGAACACTTGAACCAAACCTAAACCCTCCCAAACGGTTCCTAATTATTTTGGACGCTCATGTGACGACAACATTAGGAGGGTTTGAGGTGAGCCGCAAAGTTGCTGTCAACGAGGAAGGTGGTGATGATTATTCCATTGATTCCGAAATGGATTCTTTGGTTGTTACTCGTTAGGTTGATGATGGAGGACATGGCAACTTATGATGATGTGTTAAAGTGGAGAGAAAAGCTCCCGAAGGCCAGTAAATGATAGGAGTTCTAGTAAACTACAAGAGTAGTTGCTTAAGGTCGTTGGTTACTGTCAGCGAATAGATAATGAATATTGGCTTTGACAAAAACAAATATCTAAGATCCAAATCATCCAATGAAGTTGGTGTAGAAATCCAATGAATGAGTTAAAAATGAGTCAATGGATTAAGTTAAAAATGCAATATGTATAAATGTATGTTTACCGTCATTGTTATTATTATTATAATTAATGGCATCAGCAATTTACACTCCAAAAGACTCTTTCCACCTGGCAAAAGAAATAAAAAACAACCCGCCATTTTCTTGCACTTTCACAGGAAATATTAAAAAGAAAATTCTTGACTGTTGTTTCATTGTTAAAAAAGTCTAATACTGACCGTTGTATCGTGATTGAATTTGTATTAAAAAGATTTTATTTATCACTACCAATCATGGTTCAATGTATCAATATGCTCGATACTTAAAAATTCAATCTGACATGACTAACCTTGTAAGTGTATATATACTCTTTTCTTTAATTATTATTTCAATTAATGCCCTTCTTTTGATATGGAAAAAAAAATCAATGAGCATCTTACCACCATTAATGCACACTTGCGGCAAGGTGATGGTTGTAGAATGTAGCAGAGAATTGAGATACGTATTGAATATGACAATAAATTTAGATTCTAATACATATTTGTATTCAAAATGAGAGTAAAATGCAAAAGTTAGTGAGTGTAAGTAGATTTTAGTCCTATGATTTTTTTTACATCTAATTTATACTATTTTAAAAAATAGGAATAGTCTTAATAATATTTTTGGAATTTTTTAGGACAAAATTTATCCTTTTATATTTAAATTTATTGATAAAAAAGATGGCAAATAGGATAATTGGTTATTGATATTAAATGACTTAAAAATAAGTAATTTTAAGATATTCAATGCATTCAACTCCCTTTCATTAAATCCAACATTTAAGTTATTAACTTATATTCATCTGCTTACAAAAAAAAAAAAAAACTTGCATTCACCTTCATTGAATCATTTATTTAGGACATTTTTGTTTCTTCTCATCATTAAGGGTCCATTTGGTTCGTAGTCGGAATGGGAATTGGAATTTGAATCGGAATCGAAATCCTCTAGAATCAGAATTGAAATGGTCCATTCCCATAGTCTGTTTGGTTCAGATAGAAATGGGAATGGGAATTAAAATCAGCAAGAATGTGATTTCATTCCCAAGGGAGGGGCAGAGAATGGCAATTCCAGCAGGAATGGGAATGGGATTCCGATTCCGCCCAACCAAACAGTTGGGATCAGAATAGCCCATTCCAATTCTGATTCCAGACCCATTTTCCTACAAACCAAACGGACCCTAAATTCTATTAATTAAATTCATATATAATAAATTAATAATTTCAATAACACAAAAAATTATACTTTTAAAATATATCTTGAAAAAAAAGTGTTTTCATCTAGGTGGTGGTAGGAAATTAAATCATTTTGGGTCAAATGGGACAATCTATGTTGTCACAATTAAATAATAAAATTTAAAAATAGATAAAATACAAAAAATATAAAAATTAAAAAAAATGGGAAAATTTTTAACATTATATATTCGGCATATTAAATAAGAATATGTATGATAAATAAAAAATGATTTTATTAATGATTGAAATGGAATGAAAAATTTAAAACTAATTGGAAATAAAATTATTTTCCTATTTTCACTCATTAAATCTCATATTTAAGGTATATTCTCTCATTAAATCCTATATTTAAGATATATTTTTCTCATCAATAAATTCTACTAATTAAACCCATAACATTAATTTTAATAATATAAAAATAAATATTAAAAAAAAGAATTTAAAAACAAAATCATTTTCTTCCCTCTCGGTGGGTAAGCAATTTTACCATATGGGGTCAAATGGGTTAATACATAATATCATAATTAAATATATAATACAAATAAAAATAAAAAAGAATTGAACATATCTCTAATATTGTATATTCATTATACTAAACAAAAACAAGTATGAAATGTAAGAAGTATTCTTATTAATGTTGAAAATGTAATCCAAATTTAAAATCAACCTAGAAATGAAATGATGCCATGCATAGTCAAATAGAAAATTTTTTAAAAATAAAAAATACAAAGAATCACAAAAGTAAAAAAAATAAAGAAACGTTTGGGCATATAACTAATGTTATATATTTATAAAAAAATAAAATATTGGGTACATATCTATTATTATACATTCATTATATTGAACAAAAATAAGTATTATACATAAGAAATAATTTTATCAATGATGGAAATGTAGTACAAAATTTAATGTCAACATAGAAATCAAACTATTTTTCTTTTTGGGTGATGGGTTAGTAGTTTGGATCAAATGATAATCGATGATATAATAACTAAATAGTAAATCTTTAAAAAAATAAAAAAAGTACAAGTAATCAAAAGAATATATAAAAAGTTATATATTAATTATTGATGCATCACTTTTTGGTGATGTATCAACTTTTTTGTGCTAAGTACCTCGTCATTTGGTCTGATCCCAAGTGGTCGATGACTCAGAGGCCGAAGTGGAGCTGCCTAGTGTAGCGCAACCTAGTTGCTCCCTACAGGAGATGATCTGGCTATCTTTGTAGACGGTGGACCTGGTTGATTTGCAATAATTGAATCAAAGAACCCGGGGGGTGTTTACCCGGCGAGATCACTCCGATGGCTAATTAGCACTTAGTTGTGAGCTGAAAATGATATTAGAGAATGAGAGAGCTAGAGAGTAGAGATTACGCATACCCCTCCCTTCTCCTCGCCCCTAGGGGGGGAGTGAGGCCTTTATATACTGGAGTCCTTGTGGGTTTGGTGGAATAGTTCCTGGATTTCCGCTGTGACGGGATCTGTTTCCGTGTTAATTGGGGATAACGCCACCAACTGGTAAGGTTGCCCATTTTCACTTGAATCGGGGAGTGGGTGAGCTAATATAGCCGTTATAAGGTACGATCCCGTAAGACACGAGGTACGATGGTGAGATCCTTGGAAATACCACACGGTGATCGGTCTGACTAGGAAGCGAGCTGCCCGTAAGGTGTCAGGCTACATGGTGGCGAGCTGCCTGTGAAGTGTAGGGCTGCTTGGTGGCGAGCTGCCTGTGAGGTGGCGAGCAGCCTGGTGGTGAGCTGCCTGTGAGGTGCCGAGTTGCTTAGTGGTGAGCTACCTAGTGGCGATCTGCTTGTAAAGTGCCGGGCTACACCTAGTTGTCATGAGGTGCCATGTGTCATAATGTCATTGGAGGGCCAAATCCACCTTCATCAATTATGTAAAACAAAAATCAAGTATGATAAGTATAAATTATTTATATAATGTAGATGGAATATATTACATAAAACTAATCTGAAAGCAAAGATATTTTCTTATTTAGATGGTGGGTCAATGGTCTAACTTTTTAAAGAAACTCATGATGTCGTAATTGAATTATAAATATTTTAAAAAATATAGAACACAAAAAATGAAAAAGTGTAGAATTTTGTTAAAAACATTTGGAAACATTTCCAATGTTCTATATTCGTCATATTAAATAAGAATAATTGTTAAAATAAAAATTATTTTTATTTATGATAGAAATGGAATACAAAAAGTTAACAACAACAAGAACAACAAGAACAACAACAACAACAACAACAACAACAACAACAACAACAACAACAACAACAACAACAACAACAATAATAATAATAATAATAATAATAAGTGTTATTATAATAATAAGTTTAGTTTTAATCATATTGTTACTTTTGTTAATTTTCAATTTATATCTTAACTACGAAGTATCTAAAATTCAATTAATTAATATGAAGAAAAAATTTTCACGTACTTACTTCTAGTACAATTAAAAATCATTTGACAAGGTACAAATTAAATTATCATTACATAACTATACCAACTTTGCATTCTTATGAAGGAGACATATTTGCATATTTGTATTAAGCGTTTCGTATTTATACTCTGTTCAAACAGCTTTTGTATTATTATTTAAACACTAATCTTAAGCTAGCTAAATTCCCATTGTATAACATTTTGGTGAGTGGTGACGATGAAAACCAATACATGTTATACATTTGTGGTTCAACTGTAATATTGAAAAGACAACCGGTACCAGTGGTAACCAATTAATGATGATCATCATCATGTATGAATTATGTAAGTCCGCAAATAACCATTCAATAATATTTATAAAAATTCACGGGTAAATTTTTATTTTTTTTGAAAAGATAAAAATTAAATAACACAGAGAAATTACAAATATAGCATTCTAACCAACCAGGTAGATATCTCCACCAACTTCTATCAGCACCAAAAAACTTAGCCCTTTAAACCACCGATGGGCTGTTACAGTAATAGTTCGGCTTTATTAATCAAAGCTATTCTGATATCATGTCTTTTCCGGCAGTATAAAAAGAAAACAAATTTACGTATTTATAATCTTGGAAACATTTAAAACCATACTAGAGTCAAGGGTGTATGGGCAAATAGAAGGAAACCATTTTCATCATTAAAACGTGGTTTTATTTTTATTCCTTTATTAAATTATTTTTCATTGGTGCAAATGCAAGCTATAAATGGAAATGCATGCCTGCAGCTTGCTACCTCCTTCCATTTTTGTGGCAATTATGAATTATCCAATATCGGATTAGTTACCAAAAAAAGAAAAAGGAAAAAAGAAATTCTTTACGGATTCGCCACATCGGCCTGACTTCTAGATCCCCACATGTACGGAACGACGTGCTGTATCGCGGTTGGACCATTGGGCCAGTTAGAAGTCGAACCCCACACGATTCGGACTCTTAGGATACCGATAACAGCACAGACCACAGAGTATCTGGAACTAAAGGGACGGCGGGATGCGCGCCTGCTTGCTGGGCCCCAAACTTCTCTATCTACGGTCACATGCGGTCCATGGTAAACGCTAAAGACACGAATGACGGATTACCAACCGTTCGATTGTTATCAATCAACCCATCGGATTCCAATCGTGGATGTCAGTAAGCCTTTTAGCAGCTTACCTGTATTTTCAAGTGAGCATCAGCCGTGCATCATCAAATGGGACCCGCGACACAAAACAAGACAACCAGGATGACCCAACAACTACCTTGTTTAGTTAAAACTAAAAGGCTTAACCGTAAAAACCTAACTTAATCACACTGAGGTTATTTTGGTAAATTCGGTGGCATTTCATACCAATCCGTTTAGCTAACCGTGGTTAAGATAACCAGGGTCTCAGGTTATATCCTGTTAGTACGGGACCGGACGTTCGAGCAGCTGCTGAGGAGAAAGCGTCGGTGGGGGTTAACCGTGGTTAATAAGCCGCAGTTAGAAATTCGAGAGCGAGAATCGCTTCATTTATAAGAAGTCGATGCCAAATCCAGAATTCTTGAAGCCACGGCGGAAGAGAGAGAAAGAGAAAGAGAGAGGAGAGAACATTGAGAGAGAGGGAGAGAGAAGGTTTCGGCTTTCAGACATTAGAGAACCGCGGCCATGGCAGATTCCAGCGGTTCAGTTTCCGTTGATATGGAGATGATTTCTCTCGGTGGAAAGGTTAGGTTCTTCCCTGACCAGAGAGGGGGATAAAGATGTAGAGCTTCATTTCTTTTTTGTTTTGATATGTATTTTTTTAATGCGCGTTCTATTGAATCGTTTGGTTCGATTTTTGCGGAAGCATTCAAGTTTCGGTTGGCGAAAAAGCAGATCTTGCGGCTTTTTATTATTCTAGTTTGATTATTTATTGCCAATTTTCAATATCCAAGCTTCGCGCTTTGGATTCTCTTTTGGAGAAAGAAGTTTTCTCTTCTTCTTCTTCCTCTTCATCTTCTTCTTTTTTTTTTTTTGGTTTATGAATTTAGATTGTGTATACGTTATTTGAGAATGGAGGTTTGAATATATCACAATTTTTTATTTAGGGATTCTTTAATGGATTTTGCCCTTGCACTCGTCTTTCTATTCGTTTTTGTATCTTTTGTTTTTTGCCAATTCTGGTTTGGCTTTGGAAGGTTTTGCTAAGTAATGGAGGTGGTTATGAATCTTAGTATTGCTGTTCTAATTCCTTTTAACTTTTATTTCTCGTTGCCAGCGCAATGGTCTAAAGCCTTTTGGCATTGTTGGGGAAATATTCCAAGTTTTAATTGTTTTTGATGCTATGAATATCTATATTAATGATTTCTGTGAATCTCAAAATTTCTTCTTTAAGCCATTGTTTTACAATTCTATGACCATCATGGACTTTAGAGCCAGTATCAGAGGCTATAACATATTTGCGGCTTCTTTTGTTTGCTTCTTTATTAGAATGTGTAATTTGGAATGGAGGGAGAGTTGGCCCCAAGTCTTCTAACTGATTAGGTTATATAATTCTTCACTGCTTTTCGTCCCCTCCCACCCAATTGGTTGGAAGAGGTCACTGTCTTTTTAATTGTTAAATTGTTAGAGTTTTACTCCTTCCTCCAGGGGATTCTTCCTAAATTCCTTGTCTTGTTTCTATCCAGATTCCTTACTTAAATAACACGCTATTCCTATGAGTCAGGGGAATTAAAGTTTTTCTATCAGTTCTTATCGAGTAAACAGTGTTTTGTTAATTCTCTAACACCATTGTGATTCCATCATTATCTCCTTTCCTTTGTTTTGATTCTTTTGCTTATTTCTCCACTATTTCCCCATTCTTTTTTCATCTGATTTTAATTTTTATTGATTCTTGAAAGGAGTTTGAAATATGCTGGCAAGCAGCATACATGTCAATGTTTGTTTTCCTTCATAATGGGATATTTGTTGTTTCCCTTTTAAACTGCTCTTTACAGCTTGCTGAATGATTAGAATGATCGGAATCAGTAAACTTTTATTTACCGTTATAGGCACTGCAAAGTAGGTATGCTTATAAGGTATCCATGCCTAAGGGAATAAAGGGCACTTCAACCTTTCAGTCAGTTTTACCTTCATGTTAAAGGGGATTAGTTACCATGTGTCACAAATCTTTGACAATTTTCCATATAAATCTAAAATATTTTGCTTGCAGATTGATATGCATTCTTCACTCTCTCAGATGCACAGACACACAATAAACCTTTGAAGTATTAAATATTATTTACTTACATTTATGCTTTGTATAATCTGTTCCAGGAACATCTTATACAAACTGGCCGTGGTTCCATTTCTGTTGCTGTGTTTGGAGATCAGGACAAGCCAGCACTTGTTACTTACCCTGATTTAGCTCTAAATCGTAAGTGCAATAGTTTAAGATGGAGCTAAGATGATCCTTGTTTCATTGTAGGAACCTCCTTGGCCCCTTGGAAAGGTTTAACAAGAGCTTACTTTAAATGTTGTGGTTCTTGTAGTTTACACAGATCCTGTTCTGTATTAGAATCATCTCCATCCTAAATAATTTTGGCTATCTCCTCCTAGCAGTGTTGCATGGACATGGACATGGCAGTTGGAATCCTATGCGGCTATGCATGTCCAAGAGTTTGACTCAGCAAGATGAGAAAACTTGAACTCATAGACATGTTGATGTAAAAGCATATCTATTAAAATAGTTCATAACTTTAGAATCCTAACATTCTATACCAACAAAAAAGGGACCTAAGATGTTGATTTTTTCACCAAGTAACATTTGATTACTGAAAATGACATTCATCTTGTACATTAGCTGTTCATTTATGCCAAATAATCCAGGAGATAAAAAGGGGTTGTTATGAAGTGTTCTTAAGAACCTGTGGAGTGGCAGACTCAGACTCATGCCCAACACGGACATGTCATCTGTCCATGCAAAACGACCTCCCATAAACTTGGGACATTAGTAGTTACTTCCTGAAAATACAAAAGTAGATAACAAAAAAACTTACAGGTAGGCCTCATGGGTGAAACATAAACAGAATGAATGTCTAATTGTTTTGTTGCCTTAATTCAATGGTTTATACATTGAAGAGGGTTTAAAATTTCAGTGTCAGTGGAAATAATGGTCATCCAAGAATACGTGTCAGGAATGTAAAAAATGTTATATGGATTTGTAAGGTTATAGACATGGTGGAAATATATACTGATATTTTGTGATGTGAAAAAGGAAGTATAGGTACACCTTTTTGGATTATCAATATGCTGCGGAGTTGCCTTCTAGACTTATAGAGTTAAACTACATAATAACAGTAAGTTTAGCATCGTTTCAAATGATTCTAACAGATCAACAAAATAATCTATTTAAACAAACAAAAAGCTAAAATTTAGCATCATTTCAAATAGAATTTCAGGCTAGCTCAAGGTGGTCATCATGTACTCCACATAGTGCTAGTAGTTTTCACTGGGGAATATACTGATTTCAGTAATATTTTTTTGGTTGGTACCCATGGAAATGGAAAGATAGGAACAAGGTTCAAATATCGCATGTACTGGTTTTTTAATCCACCGAAACACCATATACAGGGAGTTAGGGGATTTCTTTATAGTTAAACATTAGAACCCCACCTAGGCTAAAAAAATGAGTTCTGGCCATTTGAATCATATGAAATGCAAAAAATGTCTGTCGTGGGTGTCAATATTTTGAAACTTGATTCGGAAATAAGTTGACATTTTAGACAAAGACTTTGAATTTGACAAAGTGTTTCTGTCACCAATTTGAGGACTTTCTGCTGTGCTAGTGAAGCCACTTATAATCTGAAGTGTTTCTGTTTAAAGTTGATTGAACTTCTCTAGTGAAATATTATACATGCTTAGCTAATTTAATTTTCTCTTACTTTTAATGTGTTTGGGCAGATATGTCCTGTTTCCAAGGATTGTTCTTTTGTCCAGAAGCTGCTTCTTTGCTACTTCATAACTTCTGCATTTATCATATTAGTCCTCCCGGGCATGAGGTCGGTAACTTGGTGCACTTGATAAAGGATCTTGTTTTCATTGTTGATTTTGTTTTATCTTGTTTTCTTTTCTTTTAAGTTTGACTAAAAGATGCATATCTTCTTGAATGCTATTATTTACATGGTTTTACTCTTGTGCTTTCCTCAAGAGTTCTTGCAGTTGGGAGCTGCTGCAATTTCTCCTGATATCCCTGTGCCTTCTGTTGATGACCTAGCAGATCAGGTTGCGGAGGTTCTTGACTACTTTGGGTAATCTCAGTGCTCTAGTTGCTCTGTTTATCTATTTACTCTAGTTTTTTTATTGATCTCTGTTGTCTCATTCATACCAATGATTCTTTGGCAATAGTCACTTGTCTTACATCAGGATTAAGACATTCTGTTTAATACATGCATGTAGTAAGAAAAAGGAAAAGTGAAACAGAGCAAGGAGTTAATTCTGATCACTTGGCTGCAATTCTCTTTTCAGGCTTGGTGCAGTGATGTGTATGGGGGTGACAGCGGGTGCTTACATCCTTACCCTATTTGCTGTATGCAATCTTTGTAGAGCAGCTTGTGTGTGTATTTTGGATAGCTTTATTATTTATGGGTTTTTATTGATATGGTGTTTTTACCACTTCTGTTACAGATGAAATACAGGGAGCGGGTAATTGGTTTGATACTTGTTTCTCCTCTATGTAAAGCTCCTTCGTGGACTGAGTGGTTGTATAATAAGGTTCCCTCTCTCTTTCTCTCTCACATCAGCCCTTGTGGTGAAACATTACTAAACTGATCTGTTTATGAGACTAGTCTTATATTTAAAATGGCTACTTACTTGCAGGTGATGTCAAATTTGCTCTATTTTTATGGGATGTGTGGTATGTTGAAGGAAATCTTGCTTCAGCGTTACTTTGGCCCGGTATTTAGTGCTTTGTAATTACATTTGATGCCTTATTCATGTTCATCATTTCTGTATGCTGATATATTTGCTAATGTTTTACCAGGAAGTTCGTGGTGATGCACAAGTCCCGGAATCAGATATTGTACAGGCATGCAGAAGAGTGGGTACCCAACACTTGTTTTTTATTCTTCCACTCTTTAGTGTGGATATGCCCCTGCTGCTGCTATTTTAATATTTGGGTAGTCAAGGGATGAGCGTTTGTTTGATTCGTAAGTTTGTGTTTTGTTGCTACAGTTGCTGGATGAAAGGCAGAGCACAAATGTTTTACGGTTTCTTCAGGCCATTAGTGGGTAAAACTTCCTCCTTAAAGTCTGTTTCTTATTATGATGTGATTGTTTTGGAATTAGCTGCTGCTTGAAGAGCTGTACAAGTATCTGATATTTCCATATGGCAGGAGATATGACCTCACTGAAGGATTGAAGAAACTACATTGCCGGACGCTAGTATTTGTTGGTGACAACTCTCCTTTCTACTTGGAAGCCATCCACATGAGCTCAAAACTTGACAGGAGATACAGTGCCTTGGTTGAGGTATATATTTACATCTTTTATATCATGTGAGCAATGTGATTCATTAGTTGGTTAGAAATCAAATCAAGAGATGAAAGCATATAGGTAGGAAATGCTTGATCGTGCAAAGATGCAATATTTTGCCTAATGAAGAAGCTGGTTGCATTGTGGGGGGTGGTAACAGGTTCAGGTTTGTGGATCGATGGTGACAGAGGAGCAGCCTCACGCAATGTTGATACCCATGGAGTACTTTCTAATGGGATATGGGTTGTACAGGCCATGCCATCTGAGTAACAGCCCGAGGAGCCCGTTGAGCCCGTCATGCATTTCTCCGGAGCTGCTTTCACCAGAGAGCATGGGCTTGAAGCTAAAGCCGATAAAGACACGGGTTTCTTTGCAAGTTTGAGAGCAGCAGCAGAAAGGAAAACCCCTGTTGTATATTTTCTATTCATTGGTGGTAGTGGCGGATCATTAGTCATGCGGAAGAATTGTTGGGGGATTGTAGATAGCCGAGTGAAGTGATAGAAGGAAGGGGGAAAAAAAAAGGAATACATACATATTTATTTTTTATTTTTATAGTGAGAGACAGAGAGAGTGGAGTTGAATTCATTCATTTGTAACTAGTCATAAGCCATTTTGAACTGAGCAGAGCTGTTCTGTCTGTAAATCCTCACAAACAAATTATTTATGAATTATGATGTTGACGAGCAATTATAATAAATGTGGTGGAATTAGCCTCTTTTGGCTCTCAAGAAAATGTTGCGGTGGTTGCCTCAAGAAGCAGCTTGCGTTATGTGGTATATAATTACTAGTTATTGTGTGTGATTTCATGGATTTGGTCAAAAGGGTCTCTTTGATTTCACGTGTTGACAAAAAAATTTTGAATTTAATCCACACAATTTGTCCTAACAACTTTCTCACAACACATTAGGCAGTGTTTGGTTTGAAGGAAAAAGTAGGAAAAGGTCCCTTCCTTTTCCTACCTTTTCCTTCATTCTCCTTTAAACCAAATATAGCCTTAAGTGTCATGCATTTGGCAACGAGGGTGCTTTGTTCTATATACATTTATTCAGTAAACGTTTATTGATGGTGCCACATAGGTGTCATTTCAGTATTTTCTCTCTCTGAAAAAAGTAAACTTTAATTTTTATGCATGCCACCCTTTTGTGGAAGTTATTTTTTAAAGCTTTCACAAACCGCTAGATGTTTTTTTATTATTATGCTGATGTGGAGCATGGTGGCACCTAATGGTCAGAACTTTGAAAGCCAAATAGTTCCTAAGTATACATTTCTTAAAAGCCAAGAGTAGGAGGAGTGGGCAATCTTGGGGTTGGAAGTGTGTCTTGGAGGGGAGAAAAGTGATTGAGAGGTTTAGTTTGGAAAATTAATAGGGGTGATAATATCTTAGTTTGGATGACCCTTGGATCCCAAGTTTAGAAGACCTCAGACCTGTTGGATTGAGACCAGAACCTGGTAGACTTGTTTTTGTGTCTGAACTGTTAAATCAGAACCCATGGAGTTGGGATGTTGAGAAGCTCAACTCAATCTTTCCCCCCTTCTACAATTGAAAAAATCAAAGAAATAGATTCATCAAAAAACTTGTGTGGGAAGATAGAGTAGTGTGGACCCAAAATGAAAAAGGCATTTTTTTTTTTCAGTTAAATTAGCATATAAAGTTACGTATGATAGTCTAGTGAAGACTGATAATGCAAAGCCTGCACCAAGGTTCCTCATGAAGGATGGAAAGTTCTCTGGCATATCCCAGTGGAGCCAAAAATATTTAATTTCTTGTGGAAGTGCTGTTTGAGTAATATAGCAGTGAGGGAAAACCTTTTCATTAGAAAAATATCTCTCCCATCTGTGAAAGATGTGATTCTAGCAATGAATCCGTTCTTCATGCTTTGGTTTACTGTGATAAGGTTAGGTGCATATGGTTAGGAGTAGGATCTGGTATTAATTTGAATCATCTCATCCATATTGATTGTTTTGATAATTGGTTTATGTTTCTTGTTAAGGAGTTTGGTGGAAAAAATGCAGATATTTTAGCCAATTGTGCTAACTGTTTATGGGAAATCTGGAAGGATCAAAATGATTTTTTTTTTTTTTTGTTTTTTGAGAAAGATTGCTTCCATTCGCAGATATATAGTGGAGAGATCTCAGACCTTGTCCCTGAGATCAGAAAACTCTATAGGCTGCACTAAAGCAAATGTGGATGGTGGTTTTATCAATTCGAATAAAGCTTCTTTTGGATTTGTGTTCAGAGATCATGAAGGAATCTGCCTTCTAGACAAGTCTGGTCCAGTGAAAGCAGCCTCTTCCTTATTTGCTGGAGCTAAAGCCCTATTAGATGCTCTAAAAACAGCTAATTCCTTGAATCTGGATTCGGTTATTTACTTATTTTTGAAACAGGAGTGTAAGGTGTTAATTGAAAAGGTGACTGCTAATGATTTTAATAGTCATCGTGACTTGCTGCTGAGTCGGGGAAATCTTTTGACTTCAGTTTGCTGTGACCTGTCCAGTTTAAAGTCTTATTTAGTGTAGTAGTTGTGTCTTTTCTTTGTTATTTTTTTTTTCCCTCTTTTCTCTCAATGTTCTTAGGCTCTTTGTTTGTTTGTTTTTGTTTTTGTTTCTTTTTTTTTTTTTTTTTTTTTTTTTATGGTTTGATTAATCAAAACCCTCGGATGGTTACCACTTTTATGATATCGGACTCTTTTACGAAGTCGTGACAACAAGTAGGAACCAGTTGACATACGAACTGAGCCAGATGTGCAGCAGTTTTATAAAACTGTGTTTGGTTTGAAGAAAAAAGTAGAGAAAGAAAAGAAAAGGTACAAAACTTATATTGGGTTTCTCTACCTTTTTCTACAAACCAAACAAAGCGTAAAGGAGCTTACGAGCTTTTTTTTGTTTAAGTTTTAAAAACATTATTCGCCGTTGCCGGGGATCGAACCCGGGTCACCCGCGTGACAGGCGGGAATACTCACCACTATACTACAACGACATCTGATCAGAGTTGCCCAACTACAATTTAATATTTTAACTCTACAAATTCCTCCCCCAACATTTAAGACAATAATACCCTCTAACTTTTGATTATTTATTTAATAAATTTTCTATTTTTGTTATTTTAGAAAAACTATAAGCCTGGTGGGGGATTTGTAAGCAAAGAACATCGATGAAAAGGGTATAGTTTGGAAAAAACCCGGAATGAAAACTTTTGCAATTTTTAAACCGATAAGAGCACACAGGAACATCTCCAAAATCTGGGCCGTTCTTGAGAATAAAATTCCATTTTTACTAATTTCAATTCCCACTTTAATTCCTCTCTAAACCAAACAAACTATAGAAACACACGATTCCATTCCAATTCTGATTCTGAGGAATAAAGAGACCTAAAATCAACGTCTCCAGAATTTATTCGGAAGAATTATATATATTCTCTAGTTAACTTTTGACTGTTGGGGGCATTTTTAGATTGAACATGTAGACCTGGCAATCGGGTTGGGTGGGTCGGGTTTAGGTTGGGTTAAGGTATTTCGGGTTAATTTCAGGTCGGGTCGTCAAATGCTAGACCCTAACCCTAAATGTTTGGGTTAGGGTTGACTCATGGGTCAATTCGAGTCATCCAAAAAATAATTTAAATTTAAAAAAATAAAGAAAAATTATATAAAAAATGTCAAAATTAAAAGAGTCAACCTTAAAATTCTAAATATAAAATAAAAACTTGAACATTTAATAATTTAAAGAGTAAACAATAAAAAATAAAGACAAAATAATAAAAATTAAAGAGTGAAAACTTCTAACAATACATAAATAATCTCAATTAGACTTGACAATCGGGTCAGCAGGTTGACCCATGACCCAACCCAACCCAGTTTTTTCGGATTGGGTTGGGTCGAGTTCACAGGTTGGGTCAACTTTTTGCTAATGTCAATGAACATGTTCACCAATTCACGGTCATATTTATGTTTATGGTTAAGAAGGCTAATTACTATTTTACCCCACTCTATTGTAACGTGACATTCCCAAAACTGTTCTCAAACACACGTAGACGATGAAATGATGTAAGGAAAGCGAACAAAATAAATAGATCGTTGACAGTGAAGCGTAGGCTTCCTTACATCGGGAAAAAAAAGTATTACGAGGGTTAAAAAATTATAATAGCGCCGTTGCCGGGGATCGAACCCGGGTCACACGCGTGACAGGCGGGAATACTCACCACTATACTACAACGACAATCGTTTTCTTTAATAATTTTTATTCCCTTTGACGAATAATGACACGCTATAGTGGCTTCTCGTTCAAACCATCAATACCCCAAAATTTTATTTCTTTTATTTTGCTATATCTTCTCCCACGTGCCACGTAGCTAATATATACTGTCACGAGACGGTCCAATCAGAGCAGCAGGGCGTTTAAAATAAGAATATCTGATTCCAAAACTGAGAATTTTATTCGACCGTAAGTGTCCAGATGGCAAGTCATATATATACTGCTTATGCAAAAAAAAAAATAAATAAGCGTGACAAGTGTCCAATGGAGCAGAGACCGATTATTATTGGACCGTAAAAAAGTTGAATATTACGGTGGTCGTCATACTCCCCGTCCCCACTCCACACCACTCA
This sequence comes from Nelumbo nucifera, assembly GCF_055504915.1. Lineage (NCBI taxonomy): Eukaryota > Viridiplantae > Streptophyta > Magnoliopsida > Proteales > Nelumbonaceae > Nelumbo > Nelumbo nucifera. The sequence continues at coordinate 5,243,175 of NC_142654.1, read as the reverse complement.
TTTATCTCCTCTTAACGTGTGCCCTAAAGAAACAAGGAATCCAGTTCATCATTTATCTCCGGCCCACGGGCCCACGTTTCCTTGTATTAGTAAGTCCGGTCCGGTAGTCCAGGTTTTCCTTGTTGTTGGGTTCAAAGAAGGTTGGCAGTTCCGTGTGGCCTACTGGGCCTACAGGCCCAAAACTGGTTTGAGCAGACAATCAGATTCCTAAACTAAGTGGAAGCGGACTTTGAAAAGCATTCAGGGATCGATTAACTACTTAATTAAATAAATAGTAGCGCCAACACCTATTATAATCCAATAATCCCCAATATCCCTGCCTAAGTGCCTATTCGCCATGCATGAATCCACTATCACCAGAACACTCTCCGAATATTCTATGACCATCTCTCTCTCTCCTCACCGTTGGATCAAATTCCCTCTTGCACTTATTAATCGCACCTATTCTTATATTTATTCCCTTCCTCCACTGCAACAGAACATCGTGAATATCCCCCTCATCCAATTGGTCGTTCTCATGCATTGATGGGCCCCCAATCCATAAGCTGCTGGCCCATCTTATGGGGGACCAACCAACACACCCATTACATTAGGATTTAGTTTAGGAACATCACTACGTTCCAGCATCTCACGTCAAATCAGAGTCACGCATGCTTTGGATATTCCAGCAAATGCGGGTTAAAAGGTACCCGACCCAACCCATTATTCTTATTCTCTCAGCGAATATTCCTCGTATTCCGGGGTTTCTGTCAAAGAAGGAGAACCGGAGAAGGATATACCAAAGCAGTCCTGATCCTAGTAGAAGTTGTACTTGGAGCTGTCAGCCGTTAGATTAAAGAAAGCTGAACTTTATCTCACTCTATCAGGTCAATGGTCTCGACATCCGACGGATATGATTACGTGATTCCATTGAAAGAAACTATGGCGGTGTTTGGCTGGTTCCTTGAAAATCTAGAATTTGGTAATTTGTGGGTAGAGCGTGATTAGGTTGGAAACCAAAAGGGAAGCCACTACCCACTAACACGTAATATTCCTTGGCATCCAAGATCTCTCCTGGGTCCGTCCCGCCATTTTCACCCGCTGTTGCTTCTCGAACACATGCCTTTTGTGCTATAAATAACTCCATCCCTCCTTCTCTCGTTGCCTGCAACCAAAATTCGAAGTTCGAACCATCTTTTGCTTTCTTTGGCACACTGACGAGCACTTTCTCGACGCCGGAAAAGGAGTTTCGGGTCTCGGAAATGGCAGGGATCGTGGTGATTTTCGACTTCGACAAGACGATTATCGATTACGATAGCGATAATTGGGTGGTTGACGAGATGGGTGCCACCCAGTTGTTCGATGAACTCTTGCCGACCATGCCTTGGAACCCTCTAATGGTTAGTTAGTCTTTTTCTTTGGACTTTTCTTACTACCCCTGTTCTCAGCTTTTCGTCGAACGACTGATGGGGTTTTGGTTATTTTGATACTGAGAGCAAGAGAGATTAAATTGTTCTTGGTCTGTGAACCTTTGCAGGATAGGATGATGAGAGAGCTTCATTCACGGGGGAAGACAATCGAAGACATCGTAGAGTGCCTGAAACGGGCTCCATTGCATCCCCGGATCATCACAGCCATTAAATCAGCCCATGCACTGGGGTAAATTCTTATTTCCCTCCCTTTCTTTTTTCTTCATCTTTTTCTTCCTTTTTCCCATTAAAATGTTTTCAAAAAAATACTGAAGCCTGTGTTTTTTATGTTTAAAATTTCAGGTGTGAATTGAGGATTGTGAGCGATGCAAATATATTCTTCATCGAGACCATCTTGAAGCATCATGGGCTTATGGATTATTTCACAGAGATTAACACCAACCCAAGCTATGTTGATGAAGAGGGAAAGCTCAGAATCTTCCCTTACCATGATCTCACCTCGTCTCCTCATTCTTCTTGCCCTCCCAACATGTGCAAAGTAATTCTTTTTTTAAACGTTTTTTTTTTTTTTTTAATTAATGGGCATGAGTTTCTAGACTCTCTAGTGAGTAGTGAGACCCAAACATACGGGAACATGTTTTAAAAATTCTACTGACTTTTTGGTATGGGCCAAGGGTCCCACTTGGCCCACTCTGTCAGGCCCACATCCAGCTTTTATCCCCCTTCAAATTCTCAAAATTTGGGTGATTTCTGTAATTTCGGTTAAAACAATCTTAACGTTATTTCCAATTCCATCAGGGTCTGGTGATTGAAAGGATACAAGAAACTCTAGCTGCTGAGGGGAAGAAAAGATTCATCTACCTTGGAGATGGGAAGGGTGATTTCTGCCCAACCCTGAAGCTCCGTGAAGGCGACTATGTGATGCCCAGGAAGAACTTTCCACTGTGGGAGCTGATTTCTAGCAACCCATTACTAGTCAAGGCAGAGATTCATGAATGGAGTGATGGGGAGGATCTTGAAAGGGTTTTACTGCAACTCATCAACAATATCCTTGACCAAGAAGAAGCTCAGATGATTCCTGTGGATTACAAGTTCCACACGATTCCCATCTCTACCCATGAACCCCTCCCCAAAGCTCTCCCTGTTCCTAATTAGTATGGTAGCTGCCCAACAACTTAATCAAATGTTGGGCTTCTGATTTTCCCTTGTTTCTTTCCGAAACCTTGGCCGGTAACAACCGGTAAATCTATGTGTTTTTGATGTGTACTACGCCAATGAAACGCAAAGGCAATGGGCATACAGATTGTACTTCAGTTTCTTTGGAAACTTCGTGCTTATTCCTCTGCAAAATTTCTTTGTTTCTTTCTCCTGGGTTTTGGATATTTCGGTGGGTGATGAATCCGTCGTCGTAAAGACAGGTATTTCATTGCAAATTTTGTAGCCTTTACTGGCCATCCATGCAGACTAAGTTCTTTTTCTGTGGGACAGCACCATGCAAACAGAGTTTGTAATTTGACCACTAGAAAACTACAGACAACACTGATAAGACTACACAGTTTGAACAGGTTTGCTTAGGACGATGTTTCTGCCATCTATCATTCCTTAAATTTTCTGGTTACGTGGAGATCCATGGGTGCATGATTGAAGTTCACTAAACGATGTGTTGTAGCATTTACCTGTCCCACATGTGGTAGTGCTTTCCATAATCCATATATCCTTTTTTTTTTTTAATTTTAACCATGAATAGTTATAATATTTCTTGGCATTCGAATCTATCAAAGTGGGTATATTCCTTTCTTTTTCCTATCTCAACCCTGTTTCCACTTTCATTTGATTTGGTCCAACCTTACATCATAGATGTATCATACTATCATTATCGACAGTTTGTGCTAGTTATTGCCCTCGTTTGTTTGATCAATTGACAATTTGTACTGATGTAAATTACACCCACCGACCCTGTACTAAACTACTAATGGGTATTAGCCTTCCAACTTTATACAAAAGAAGCAAACATTGAATCAGTCCAGGTTCAGCCTAGGGTCAGAATTTTTAGGCTCAAAGTATAACTGAATTGATTCTAATTTTTGGGCAAGTATTGATTTATAAGGTGGGGATATTTAACATTTTGAATCTTTATAAGTTTGTAATAAAACTCGGAAATCTGCAATGGGCTGTCTGTATTTTTCCAAAAAAAAAACATGAAACAAATTCTAAGACTGTGTGGTTGCAATGTAATTTTATTTGTAGGGAAAATTTATGATATGGAAAAGATATGGTATAGAAAAAGTTTTGACCAATCAAAATCCATCCATGAATTTTGATAAATCACACCATGTTCCTAATCACGTTTAAGATTTTATGTTATTGGTCAGTTGTTTTTCAGTTATCATATCTTTTCCATATCATAGTCGAACCCTTGTTTGTATTAGTACAAATGCATGGGAATGCAAATGAAAAAAACACAAATTCTTATTTAATTTTGTTATGGGTTTTGCTTTATTCTACTTCAGGTTTTGATTTACTTCATTTGTACTGTGATCAAATAAAATAAATTAAAATTTAAAATAAAAATAGATCGAAATTTACACTCAAATAATTTGTATTACCATAATTTTGGATCAGTGCAAATTTATTTGTCTTGCAACCAAACACAGCGTTCATGGGGTTAGAACTTATAAAGCATGCAAAATTTATCATGGCCCGCTGAGGTAGGGTAACATGACCCGAACCCAACTCGGGTGAAGAATCTAAACCCTAACCTGACTCTACACGGGAGTAAGCTCGACCCTAACCTGACTCTACACTCGCAAACTGAAATTTGACATATTTGGATGAAGTGAAAATTGAAATTCATGCAACTTTAGACTTGGCAAAGTCTAAGCCTGTTTCAGCCTGATTGACCAATCCAAGCTAAGGTCTGGGTTCGGGCTTGGGCTTGGCTTGGGCCTTAGGTCCAATATTTAGGATTGGATCTGGGTTGACCTTAAACCCAGCCCATCCTGCTTAACTTGTTATAAATATGTAGAATGCAAAATCTTATATTTTTTGTTATTTTGTACGTATTTATACTATACCATATTTGTATTTATTCTACCATAGCAATAGATGAAACGATGATGAGATGATACCAAGCAAAAGTTGTTTTTTTTTTGGAAAAAGATTCTTTCAAAGAAGGAAAAGAATACATTGAAGACAAGGACAAGAAACAAAAAGACACCACAACACTAACCTACCTCAACCTTACTAACAGTCCTATTATCTTCCAAATACTTTGATAACCAGTTAGCCATCAAGGAGGAACGCCCTCAAAAGCACAAAAATAAAATAAAATAAAATAAAAATATAAAAAGAAAGAATGCAAGAAATCAAAACCATATAATTAATTTCCAAGTCAAGATAAGTAGCCCTTCATGTCTAAACTCTAAAGCCTCCATTGCTATTATTAGCTTCAACAACCCCAAATCCAGAGGATTCCACCAAGCCGAATCATTTTGACTCAAGGTTGAACTGGTATCATGTAGCTGAAAGGTCATTTGCTGTTATACGATCCAATCTCTCTCTTTGAAGTTATTTAGGGCTCATTTGGTTTGTGGGAATACGGGGTTAGAATTGGAATTGAAATGGGCTGTTCTGATTCTAAATATTTGGTTGGATAGAATTGGAATCTCATTCTCATTTTAGGTGGAATGATATTTTTCTATTTGTGAGAATGGCCATTCCCCCCTCACTCGGGGAATAAAATCCCATTACAGCTGATTCCAATATTCATTCTATTCTTATTTGAATCAAATAGACTATGGGAATAGATCATTCTTATTTCGTTTTCAAAGAATTTTTATTCTGATTTTAATTCTAACTGTGAACTAAATAGACTCTTAGAGATTTTGCATTCACCTCCCTTTCAAGAAACCATTCAATCTAAAAGCCTAAACTGTTTAGGTGATGTTTATTTTTTATTCTCTAACATTGTCAATGCTATTCCCATGAAGCGAAAAAAAAAACATTGTCAATGTTATTTAATATATTCTTCACATGAGGTTGAGTATCATGAAAAATTTTGTAATCAAACATGCCATAAAATATAAAGAAACAAAATAAAATATAATAAATTTCCATTAAAAGAAAATTTATTATACTAACAAACCAACCAACAAAATTATATCGTTTTTTTCAATCTTGGGTGGAAACGACCACACAATCCCTTTCATGCTGATTGTACTTTTTTTTGGATTCTATCTGACCAGAGTGAATGAATGGGAAATACAGTATGAACTCATCGGAAATTTGAGGCGAGTTTGGAAGTAGAGGATTTGAAGTATGAGACTCCAAAGTACAGGTCGTTGTTATCCCTGTTCAAGGTCTAATCTTTTTTGAGAGAATGACCCAGGGTTAGAATTTTTAGGCCCAGGGTCAAAATTTTTAAGCTCAAACTACAGTTGGGTTGGTGTCAGATCGGAATTAATGTTAATTTACGGGCAGCCATTTTGGTATGTAAATGGGGTTTTTAGATAAGCATTGGGTGTAGATTAGAGGTTTTTGAACTTTTGAATGTTTATAGATATGTTGTGAAAATGAAAGATTTGCATTGGACTTGTCCGTATTTTTTCGATCTTTTTCTTCTCTCCTGCTCTTGCGCCAAAGATCAGAATCTCCCGAAAACTTGCAGTCAATACTTTCTTCTCAAAATGTCAATTTCCCTCAAAGTTAGAACAGAAAAAAACAAAACATGTAAGGATGGAGAGCAGAGAGAGAACAATTTGTATACGTAGATGCAGAGACAACATCTCAAACGTTTCAATTCTTGCCTCTCACTTCTTCTTCTTCTTTTTTCCCTCCTCCTGCAAGCTCTCTGTAGCTATCCATAAGAAGGGGCTCTCAGAGCTCCTTCTCTCTCGCTCTTGAGCTTTCTCTCATGGCGATGGAAGGAGGTGAGCGAGAAGGAGGTCAGATCTTGGACGGAGTTATAGACGCCATGCCCGTCTTTGCAAAGGAACTTGTAGCTGGAGGTGTTGCTGGTGGGTTCGCAAAGACGGCTGTGGCCCCGCTTGAGCGTGTCAAGATTTTGTTCCAGGTATGGTTGGACCTCCACACCTTCTAATTATCGGCGTTCTTCAGAATATATTTCCGTAGAGAAAATTCTCGAGATATGCTTGTTTGGGTTTCTTTTACTAGTCATTTTCTGTAATCTATGAAGGTTTGTTATAGAAATTGTTGTGGGTGATTCTTGTTGCGGATGATTGTTCTTAATTCTGAAATATCGGTTGAGTACTAGCAGACAAAATTATTGATGGTCTGATGTTGGGAAGGGTTTTAATTGTATCTTCCTTTTATTTTGTCTTTCTTTTTTCCCTTTTATTTCATTTTTCACAATTAACTATTCGTACACTATTGTTAAAAATTATGACGATTACATTGATTTCTTCTGTGAATTCAACTTCTTATTACTTTTTTTCCTGGTTCCTGCAATGGGCTCTAGATTTTATTTTTTATTTATTTTTGATGTATCTGAGTACTTTACGCCTCTTCAAGTTTTTCTGGGATTTCCCAATAATGGTTTCATCTGGAGTTACTGGTGAAATTGCAATCACGGAGTGGTTGCTTATGCTGAGCGGATGTTGCAGGGGCTAGTGTGGTTGGACCGAGGAAGCGAAACGGATAGGTTTCTTAGATTTTCAAGAAATGGGTTTCCCCGTATCCAAAATTTCTTTATTACTTGGTAAACTCTGTTGACAGTCGACACAACTGACTTTTGTTTGAAACCCATCTTGAATTTTGAATTGATTTTCTTGGGGTAGTGACAGAGTTCAGAAACAAACGGGCTATTTGCTTGTAAAATGATTATATTTTTTAGAACATTGAGTTCTTCTAGAAAAAATTGACAAATTGATGGGCAAAGTTCTTAGTCATCTGGCAACTGTGTTTAGTTTCATAGTTCATTCCATAGATAATTATTTGTTGATCTTGCTTTCAAGTCAGATAGATTTTTACTGCAGTGTGATACCTAGGTTTACTCTTAATGCAACTTCATAAAGAATGATTCTTTTGCAAAATGAAAAACTGATGGTTGAACTTTTAAAGAGAAAGAATCTTGGATAGGATAGCTTCAAGAAATATTTTGCTATGTTTATCTTTTAGCTTAATCTTCTAGTGTCAAGATGCTAGTAAGTATATTTTAGAATGATCTTGTCATATATCTGGCATTTGTTTTTAGGTACTATATTAGATTTTGTTCAATGACAAGGCTTTGTAGTTTGTACTTCTAAGGAACATTAATCAGTGATTTTATCTATTGAAACTAATTAGAAAATGTAACTCCTTAGTATCGCTGTAAGAGGAACTAATCACAGTTTTGCAGACCAGAAGGGCAGAATTCCAGAGTATAGGCTTGTTGGGGTCCTTCGAAAAGATTATAAAGACAGAAGGAATATTAGGCTTTTACAGGTAGGAGTTTTTGCAAGAATATTCTTCAACATCCAAATTCATTCCTTTATCTTTAGTTTGACATGGTTTTGTCTTCATCTTCAAACATTTATTTAGTGTTTTCTTGTGATCTTTTTTCAGAGGAAATGGAGCTAGTGTTGCTAGGATTGTGCCTTATGCAGCTCTGCATTATATGGCTTATGAGCAATACCGCCGTTGGATTATACTCACTTTTCCTGGTGTTGGAAGAGGCTCCATTCTTGATCTTATAGCAGGGTCGTTGTCTGGAGGAACTGCTGTGCTTTTTACTTATCCTCTTGATTTAGTGAGGACCAAACTGGCTTATCAGGTGAAGAACTTAGAACTGGATTCTTTTTTATCATATTCTCAAATTTTATGATTGTCTCTTTCATAAGATAAATTTTATAGATTGAGTCATCCAAACAACGTGCTACTTCACAGCTGTCATCATTATCATCATTATCATCATTATCATCTAAGCTTTTGTTCCACTGGGGTCAGCTACATGAATCATGTTTCACCATTCCATTCTGTTTAGTGCCATATCCATAATTAAATTATGAGTGCTTAAATCATTTCTTAGTACTTCAATCCATGCCCTTTTTGGTCTGCCCCCTAGCCCTTCTAGTCCCATCAGTTTGCAAATGGGTGCTGTAGATAGTCTTCTATGCATGTGGCCAAACCATCTTAAATTCTACTTCATAGCTGTGATTTTCACAAAACAAAGAGCTAGTTTCTAGTCATGCTCTTCACATAAATGGCACTTGTTCATAGTGCAGGTTGTTCAATCATCCAGGTTAGGCATCAAGGGTATAAATCATGCTGAACAATTTTATAAAGGGATTTTAGATTGTTTCTCGAAGACCTATAGGGAAAGTGGATTGCGCGGACTCTATCGTGGTGTAGGTATGTACTGATTTAGATTCTGTTAGCCTTTGTCTTGTTGCTGTTATTGCATGTTTTCATGTTTTCACTCTTACCAATAATGGAGAATTTTTTGGCAGCTCCTTCACTCTACGGAATCTTCCCTTATTCTGGTTTGAAATTCTACTTCTATGAGGAGATCAAAAGTCATGTTCCTGAGGAACACAAAAAGGATGTCACGGTCAAACTTGTATGTGGATCCATTGCAGGTTTATTGGGTCAGACCTTCACTTACCCTCTTGATGTTGTAAGACGGCAAATGCAGGTAAGTGTTTAGATTCTAACATGAAATGTGCAATTCCTTCAAAAAAAAAAAAAATAGTAACAACCATATTTCCAGGTACAACGTCTCTCAGCATCTAACAGTGGAGAAGTGAAGGGAACAATGGAAACTCTCATCATGATTGGTCAGAATCAAGGTTGGAAGCAATTGTTTTCAGGGTTAAGTATCAACTACCTGAAGGTATAAAAATCTCAGTGTTTTAATTGAAAAATGTATTTGACCCATCCACACTACTACCAGAATGAGGTATTTAAGTGCTTTTACATTGTACCAGGTAGTACCATCTGTGGCAATTGGATTTACTGTCTATGATAGCATGAAGTTATGGCTGAGAGTTCCATCACGAGATAACACTGCTACTGGGTTAGTAACAGAAGGAAGAAATGCCCATAACTCGTCTCTCCACTCCTGACAATTATCCTATTCTTGGCCATAGCCATTGATGAGGTTTGCTTTGTAATCTGGACTACTCTTGTAGGTCCAATTTACTCTGTAACCTCCCACCACGTAAAAATCCCATTCTTTCCAAATAATTTGTTGATGAGGTTTTTCATAGCTCCTGTCAATTCCTGTGAGCCTGGCACTGCATTTCTGAGCTAGGATCACTAGAAGATTTTATCTTCCCTCTAGTGGTTCTGTTACGGCTGAGTTTGGAAAGAGTACAAATGAAAATATGTACTGTGCAAATACATACAAAATAATGCAAAATATAAGGTTTTGCACTCTACATATTTGCATTTGTACTCCTTCCAAACTAAGCCGTAGCTCCTAAACTGAACAAGCATAGTCTCCCTTTTCTGTGTCCAAAATAATTGCATAGTGTACATTTACATGTTTCCAATCAAATCTGTACTTCTAACCTGGTTTCTCTTTGCGTTGATGATTATGGTCTTGCAGAGGGTAGAACAAAATTGCTTTTGCTTTTACCACCTCTCCCCACAACTACCACCCTTGGTCATCTTTTTTTGCTTTTGCTGACTTGCTGTTACGACCCTGATAGCTTCTTGAGACGTGGGATGATATCCCAACGCCTAATGGCATTTACTTTTCAGCACTGCACCGTGTTATGCTTCTGAACTGTTGGCTTAGCAGCAATTTCCTAGTCATGTTCAGAAGCCTTTTCTTGTTGCGAGAGTTGTAGGTGATAATCCTGAACGCATAAGAGCATATAATACCTGAACCGAGGGAAAGAAGAGAATGCGAATGCCATTGTCCTTAATTCTAGAATGAGTTTTGCCTCTAAAATATATATTTTGAAATTGATAAGAAAAATGAGGGTGGGCCTTGGCGCGCGACTGGGGATGATCAGGGTTCAAATCTTGATAACGGTCTCCCTGTATGTGCCGGGGGTAAGGTTGTGTCTTGTGCACTGGGATGCCCTTTTACCAGAAAAATCTATGATGTTGTAGAGATATGATACCGGAAAGACATTGACCAATCAAAAACCCCATGAATGAATTAATGTAAATCCACTTGATTGGTTACCAGTTTCATGATGCCGGTTGATTGATTGGTTATAAATTTTTCTAGTTTCATGTCTTTCTCGCATCATAAATACAGTTTTACCATCAAAATCTTTTGCTTATCCTGGAAAATATGAAACTGGAAAGGGCTGACCAATAAAAAATCTTTGTGAATTTTGATCAAGGTTTTAAAAATCCACCCTGAAATGGAACCATTAGCTTCCAGGTCAGTGGTTTAACTGTTCAGGTCGAACGGTTCCGGTAGTTTGATATGTTTGACCTTAGATTGGAATATTAGGGTAAAAAGGATGCTACACGTCTATTTATGAGAAAAAAGAGGTAGGTGGCTGTTGGTCTGGAAAAGGTAAGAAAGAAATGAAAGGAAGAAAAGAGGAGGCCATGTTCACCAGTGATAATGACGACTGCAGTCAGTGCAGTGGTGGCAATGACGGTGTCAGACAGCAGCGGTGGTGTTTTTGCCCCAACCCATTTCGGATCCCTCCATCACTCTGATCTCAGATCTGAATCTGATCTTTCTCTCTTTCTCTCTCTCTCACTCACTCAGTGATCTCAGATCTGAGATCTTGTTCCAATCCTTCTCCCATCTCTCGATCTCCTCTATTAATGCTCCCTTAAAAAAGTAAATAATTTTTTATTAAATCATACGTCACTGCTTGGATGGAATAGTTTATTGGTTTGACTGCCTGGGTTAATGGTTTTCTGATTAAATCAATGTTTTTTTTTTTTCCAAAAAATAACTCAGTTAAAAATCATATCCAGAGATATGATCGTTTCCCAGATTAAATGGTTTGACCAACAATAATTTTGATAAATAACACCAGATTGGTCAGCACTTTTATGATGCTGGTTTCATCTTTTCATTCCATCCATTATAAAACTTCCCCTGAAATTTTAAAAAATTTAACAAAAACCTCCGTTAGGCCTTAACTAAGACAAAAAGATGTTAAATCAATGCATATTTTTTTTTCTTAAAATACCTATTTTACCCTTTTATAAAATGGGAATTGAAATAAAAAATGCCTCCGGGTACTGAAATAAAATACCCGTTACTACGGAAGACTTACTGGTTGAAAGCTGCTCTTGTTTCTATTGGCATCTCTCCACAACTTTGGCCAAGATTTAGAGAGCGAGTGGTCAACAATGTTTTCCCTACGATATCTGTCTTCATCCTCATCTTTAGTGCCATTGTGCTATTGGTGTGACTTCTTGGAGACATTCCTGTCACCACTGCGAATAATAGAGGAGCTTTTGGAAGGACATTTGCAGAGATTAGCCATAGAATAAACCCAAGTGAAGTTCTTTGATTTGTAATTATTATACCAGAATGCTTCAACTTTCATATGGTTAGAATCCCCTATTTGGTATGTTTGGTTATGTTAGGATAACTGCAAGATGGTTATGTGGATTTTTGCGTTGTCCTGCTCTGTATTTTCTTTTTCTCTTCTCTTCTTTTCTTGTTTTTGGTAAAAATCCATTACTCATTTTTGGTTGAGGAAGAATTGCTCACCCGGTCCCATCAAGATCAAGATGATCAATAATGATGATTGGTGCCACGAAATTTTACCTCCCGTAAAAAAAATCAAAGAGACAATAACTAGTGCAATTGAATATTTAAATTAATATCAATCAAAGAAGAGGAAAAATAATAAAATTCACTTGGCATATCTGCTTTAATAAAATAAATTCACCTGGTAAGAATCATCGGGGATAAAAGGTAAGTAAATGGTCCTCACCGGGTGGAATCCATAATCCTTCAATCTGCGGAAGGCCTCAAGCTACTGCATGCCAACACATTTCACGTCCTATAATCCTCCTCTAGCATCAGCTTGGTCGAGGTGGGCATTGAAAGGGAGGTGGTTCCATTTCCGAAGCTCAATGGGAGCAACGTTAGTGTGTGAGTTCAGGAGAATTGAAAGCAAGGTCCAAATAAATATTCTAGGGCTAGGGGGGCTTTAGCTTGAGAAAGGATGAAATTTGCAGCCGTGGAGGAATCACGGTTCGAATAAGTTGTGTTGATTTGCAAGTCTTTACGAAATTTACTAATCATCCACCCCCATTTGGTTGTCTATAGCTGAAACAACGATTAAGGGCTTTTTTGATAGGAAGAACAAAGCACACATCCTCTGTATTTAGTATAGAAAAATCAACGAAAACAACATTAAGGGTTTTTCTGATGGGAAGAATAGAGCTCGCATCCTCTATATTCGGTATAGAAAGATTATTTGTACTTGACGGAGGAAGTTTTAGGGGAGAAAGAGTCTATGGTTGCCAAATGCTATCTCTCTTCGTGACTCAATGGAGTTTCACGGTAGGAGATTGAAAAAAGAAAGAGGACGAGAGATGGGTTATTTCAAATTAAAATGCAAAGGGTAGAATAGGTATTTTGTAAAACTTAATCCATCGGTTGAATGTTTTCAGTTTGGGTAAGTGACAGAAGGGAGGTATATGTAGAGTGTTTCAAAAGTTCGAGGGAGGTTTTTGTTAAAATAAAACCTGAAGGAAGGATTTTATGATTGTCAGAACCTTCAAGGGAGATTTTTGTATTTTACCCTAAAAAAGGTGTTTTAGAAGGGTATAAAATAGACTATTGAAAACTTCGGAGGAGAAGCTTTGAGACATGTTTGAAGACATTGTCTTTAGAACGTTATTTGCCTCCACTTAGTTTCACTAAGTTTGCTGTTGGGTTATAAGTAAATCCGTTCCCAGGATACAATGGAGCCTTGGGCAAGAATCTGCAACCAACAAAGTTGAAGAGTCTCCGAAGAAACTTTCTGTGGGACTGTAGCAAACCAGACTAAGAGAGAGAGAGAGAGAGAGAAAGTGAATTTCAAAAAATGTGTGTTTGAGAAATCTGAGTCATGCTCCTTAAATAGTTTATGAAGAGGTATGAAGAAAATGTAGGTGTTGGTTCAGAAAAGGCACCTTCAATAGTCACAATTTCAAACATTGTGAAATTGTGACTGTTTAAAAGGTAGTTAACAGTTAATGACGGTTAACTTTGAATTGTGCCTCTTGATCACACCCGATCGAATCGTAACCGTTCATCTCATCAACAGTGATCAAGGGTCAGCATCGCACCAAAACCAAAGCCGCCCTTCGTGAGCCATGCGAAGTGCGAGCAAAGTACACCTCTAAAGCGCCTCATTGCGCCGCACACACACGCACACACGTGTGCACGCGTTGTGCGGTATCAAACCTCCATACTCTCATCTACTATTTCTAAGGAGTGTAAATCAGCTCCTATTAAAATACTGAAAACAAAACTTATAATTTTCCAATGTGGGACAAGTTCAAAATTGGGTTTTGTAAGAGAAAAGCTAATTTTCTAAACAAGTGTGCAGGTGCAACTTCTCATGTAATTGACCAATCAAACCCATTGGATTTAATCTTTCCATGGTTTGCTTACATGGTTGGAGTGGAGTTGTAGTGGCAACAGTCTGTTTACATGGTCAAGTTTTAGCTGAAAAGGAATGAGTGAGAGAGGATGGCAGAGAGGAGAGAGAGTTGGTCTTGGCTAGGGGTGGCAATTGGGCGAGTTGGGTTGGGTTTGGTTTGGGTTGAGTTTCAACCCAACCCATCTAACCTGCCAACCCATTAATGACTCGGTTATATAAAATTAAATGGGTTGGGTTCAACCCAAACCTGCTTTAACCTAATCCAACCTGGCCAAACCCATTAATCTTATATTTATGGACTTAAAAAAAAAATGCTTTCTCTCTCTTAACAAATAAGTTGGTTGTAGCTTGGTGGTTATTGTAATTGATATTTACGTAAATGGTGAAGGTTCAAATCACATTACATGCATGTTATTTTTACACAAGTGGTGAAGCCATTTGACTATGTTCGGATTATGGGTTTGACCGAACAACTTAGGTTTAAACCGGTCAGACCAACTTAAACCACTTAGGTTCAAGGGTGGCTGAACCGTTTAAATTTAGATCAATCCGGTCGGATCGGAATGGACTGGACCAGTTCAGTCAATGGTGGATTGACTTAGACCAGACCATATCAAGTTTGTGCACGGGGTCGGGACCGAACCGGCTGACCCGAACAGGGTCAATGTAGCTAAATCGGGTCAGTCGTGCGGATATTGGTTGGTCCAGATTGGGCAAAACACGCAGAGGTCGAATCATCCCACCCAAAACCATTTCGGATTCGAGTCAAACCGGATTGACTTGTACCGGGTCGGGTTGGGGTGTGTGAATATTGGTTGGGCCAAATGGTCCAAATTGGACAGAGCAAGTGACACTAAAGCATCTCGCCCGGGGTCTATTTCGGATTCGGGTCGACCCAGATCAATATATGCTGGATCGGGTCAAACTGTGTTGAACTGGTCCGGACTCAGGTCAAATTGATTTGGATTTATGTTGGATGAAGTATATTGATTCAAGACAAAATTAAATTTAGTCAATTATTAATAGAAAATTAATGCATTAATTATAAATTATTTAATTCAAATGAAGAAAATAAAAAAAAGGCTAAGGAATTAATACATATGTCTATAATGGTTAACCCAATGGTTATCCACAACCCAACCCAAATGGGATGGGTTGGGTGATGGATTGATCACACAACCCGCTAAGTAAATAGGCGGGTTGGGTTAAAAATTGCCACCCCTAGTCTTGGCCCGTCTGTTTACATGGTCGGATGCAAGTTGGAAAGGAATGAGTGAGAGAGGAGGGAGAGGTAGAAATTTGGTGGTCGAATTGTTGCTGTGGAGGGAGAAAGACCGGAGCAAGCGACTATGTTTCAAAATGTAGTTGCACAAACCAAAGTGCTTTTGGGTGTTTGCATATTGGGGGTCCCCAGATTTGGTTGTATCAAATGTTTGTATCTTTCCAAGCAGATAGGTGACAGGAAGGAACTCAAAAACCTTGCCAAGTTTCAGACATTGGATCTTTCCAATAATCAGTTCTTTAACAATATTCCCAAGTCTCTGGGCCAAATCTAGGGATGGCAATTTTCCTCATTTCTCCAATCTCCGTGGGGATCTGCCCTGAATGGGGCAAGGATGGGGATGATTTCTCCCCCACGTGGACGAGGATGGAGAAATTTTCATCCCCGTTAGCGGGGACAGGGAGAGCACTCCCAGTCCCATGAGATCCCCACTAATATATGTATGCATACATTATTTATGTATATATATGTACACATACATCTATATCTTAATATTTTTAAAAATATGGTTGAATCTTTTCTAATAGAATTGTAAATTTTAATTAGTTTAATTTTATTTTTTAAATAAAATAAAAAATAAAATGGTTAACATTATAAAAAAATCACGGGGAGTGGGGATCCCCGTGTGGATGGGGATAACCTTGTCCCCGTTAACGGGACGGGGATGGAGATTTTTGCGGGGACGGAGATGGGAAGAGGCTCCTCGTCCCTACCCTGCCCTGTTGCCATTCCTACCCAATGGTCTGCGTTACAATGAAATTCATCTTTCTTCAAAACCAAAAGCCAATTTGTCAATTAAAGGTTTGAAAACAATGACTCGTGGAAGCTTCCAAATGTGATGATGATTTGTTTGTTGTTCTTTGTTCAAAAACCCTCTATTGGAGAGAGGGAAAATATCGTAGAAACAAAGAATTGGTGTCGAGGTCACTGAAATCGACGAAGATACGAGTTTGCAGGTATAAGTGACATTTTATTACCCGCAAGAATAGAGGTTTCCAACCGAAATAGGGAAGCTTTTGTCATTTGGGCAAGTAGGGTTGGATCGTTGGAGATGCGGAAGAGTTGGAACGAAAAAGCGGAGATAATCTCTCTCTCCCCCTCGTTCTGATGATGTGTGTTTGATCTCGATATCATCCTCTAAGGGGATTTAGATCAGATCACTGCCCATCTCTTTCGGTTCTCTGCTATGCGTAAACAGGAAGGAGATAATGAACAGTTGTTTTTTCAAATTAGGTTAAACGAGGAAGAGACTAAAGGCAAAAGGGAGCTTAATAAAAAAGGATAGTTTAAAAAATTTGCCCTTTTATTTATACTCCTTCCAAATTGAAATGTATTTGTATTTATGCTCTTTCTAAAGTAAACCTAAATCAAAATTTCAACCAATCATTTATTTATTTTTCATTTACTTATACAATAAGATATACTTCTTTTAACAACCTTACAAATGTCACTGTAATGTTTCTTGGTTCATTTGTTGTTTGAATTATGTGACAACTTTCATATATGCACCATAGATTTTGCTACGTATCAATTGATCGCAAAACTGGATAACAAGTGTAGACGGAAACAAAGAGAGCATCTACAAATTCCATTCTATTCTATTGGCTTACAGTCAATACTCGTAGATTTAAGACGTTGGATTGGAATCTAAAGAAAATCCAACTGAAAGCGCATTGTGTCCATCGCTCCAAGGTTCAGACGACCAAAAATAGGTCTAAATTCTTTCTAATCCTCATCCAATTAATAACTTACACGTCTCGGTCGCAATGGTGGCGCACTCATTGGATCAACGAAACCAAAAAATGTCACAGTCACAGACCAGCAAGCATCAGTAATCGTCTTATACAATACTACCAATCTCACGGAAACAAAGTAAGTAAGCCATTCAGATTTAAATTATGTAATCTGACCATTCCGAGATGAAGGATGTATGATCCATCGATTCCCCAGGAATGTCTTCGTGTTTTGCAGGCTGGTCTTTCCCTCCTACAAGCCTCGCCGGGTTTCCAACTGCGGTGGTCCTCGGCGGTACATCCTTCAGAACCAGCGATCCCGCTCCAATCTTCGCTCCCTCCCCGATCTTTATGTTCCCCAATATCGTGGCGCCAGCTCCGATCAATACCCCATCGCCGACCTTCGGATGCCTATCTCCACTCTCCTTCCCTGTTCCGCCCAGCGTTACGTGATGGAGTATCGACACGTTGTTACCGATTACAGCCGTCTCCCCAACAACCAACCCCGTGGCGTGATCAAAGAGAACCCCCTTCCCGATCTTCGCCGCCGGGTGGATGTCTATGGCGAATACGTCCGCGATTCGGGATTGGAGAGCGAGCGCGAGCGGGCGACGCGACTCGTTCCACAGCCTGTGAGCCACGCGCTGGGCCTGGCAGGCGAGGAATCCCTTGTAGTTGAGGAGGCAGTGCGAGAAGGAGACGCAGGCTGGGTCACGCATTCGGGCGGCACGGAGGTCGGCGACCGTGGCGGCACGGAGTGAGGGTTCTTTGGAGAAGAAACTCAGGAAGAGATCGTATAGGAGGGTGGACAGGAGGGTGGAAGAGCATAGCTTGTTGCCGAGGTGGAAGGAGATGGAGCGAGCCAGGGAGGAGTGGGAGAGGATAGTGGAATAGAGATAGCTGGCGAGGGCGGGTTCCGCGTCGGCATCCCGGCGAGCCTCGGCTTTAATCTGGGACCAAACCCATGCCTCGTCTTCGCATGAGTCGGTGAAGCCGGTGAACGAAGTGCGGGGTGGGGCTGCCGTCGGGTAGCGTATTTCGCCGGCTGGCATCTTGCTCGGCGGCGAGTAGCAGAATTGGATTTGAGTATGAAGGTAGCAGGGGATAAGGGGTTCGTGTGTGGCGTGTGGCCTGGACGAGTCTGTGCTGTGGATCGATGGACGATGGGGGGAGTTATAAGGAAATGTTGGTGGGGCCCTGCAGAACTTCATCCTCTTCTTTATTCAGAAACTCGGTGGATCTCCCGACGAGCAGTTGAGTAGAGGTCAACCACTGACATCAACAGGAACCTTCGGTTCGGGTTCAATGGGGGCAACCTAATCCATTTCGACCTTCGGAACTCACAACTCACAAGGTTACAAACTTACAATGGCGAGTGGTGGATATCAGCATCAAATCCGACCCGATTAGCTTTCTCCCTAGCCCCTAGCCACTTAGCCAGCAAGGCATTGTCCGAATCACCCTGAGGAAACCCGAAGCAGAGCAGTCTATCTACCTGAAGCAGAGCAGTCTGGAACCTTTAAGTCAATCTTTTATTTCACCCAAAAAATAAAATAAATAAAATAAAACTTGTGAATATTAAATGGCGACGAGAGTACGAGACCCACTCATCATATTAAAAATTGGAAAAAATATTGAATGGCTAATATTTATTTCAGCGGAATAAGTGGTTTACATTGCTGATATTCTGCTATATACCCACGTGGCAACTGGCAAGCTGGTAACCCTTGTATAAAACTTTTTTCATAATCTTGCCACGTGTTTGATATGCATAGCATTGGGAGCCACAACTGGATGAGTTCCACCTAGGTAGATAACCAAAAAAAAAAAAAAAAACTGTCATGAGAATATTTCAAAGGAGCTCAAATTCAACTTTTCTTCACCCTCCATCGAAATACTTGCACGTTGCACACCAAGTCCCCCAACCCCCCTCCGATCTCTAACGAAGAAACTAAACTTCCCTTCATGGTAGGACCCACTGAACAGTGATGTTCAACAGCCCAAATTTGTATCGACACGGGGCAAGTTATGGGGTACAAGTTGAAGCACGTGAAATGAATGAAAGGTACCCTTTGTCTTTCTAATCATATATAGCTATGCTATATCGTAAGCCTAAAATAAATAAAATAGAAATTCAGAGTTGAAAACGCAATGGCTGAAGTAAGCATGGTAGTAGTCCAAATATTACAAAATAAAAAAGGCTCCACACATACACATGGGGCGCCCATTGTATATCTATCTAACTCAAGAACGTTAAAGAAACAAGTATTGTAATACTGCATTTGGTCTCATCACCTCTCTTGCAACTCATACAAACACAAACACGCTTGAATCGAAGTCTGGGTCTCGGGTCAAACGATTCAACCAAATGATTAAATTGTTTAATTCATTCAAATAAAACTATAAAAAATTGCAAATGGTTCTGAGACCCATCTTTTAAACCTATTTTACATCAAAATAGGATTATAAATTAGAGAATATATTACATATTATTAGCACATGCAAAGGAGCAAGTTTGACCAAGTCAACATTTCTAAGACGCAGGCTCCCAAGTTTTGATGGTCCTGAGCTTACGACCAACTGCTAAATTTCTGAGCCATAATTTCCATGACACCCTGCTGATACTGAATCCTAAGCATCAACTAACATGCTAATATACCAATGAAGTTCTTTCTTCTGGGCATGCAGGAAAAAAAGTCGTGAAAAATGTAGTAGTATTATAAAGTTGAACTCATAGTTAAGACATGTTCAGACTTCAGAGATTAACTATTCATGCAAGAGAACAGATTACCAGTCCTTATCATCCAACTGAATACATTACACTGTTATATACAAGATTAATCATCTCCATGCATGAAGCATCCAGCTGCATGATCTTTTTTCTTGATCCACATTTTACTTGCTCACTTGTCATCACATGGAAAGTAAGACCCAAGCAAGTGAAAGCAGTCTACTCCATGAAGAAGACCATGACTGTCAGAGGGACTGAATCTTTTTCTACCTCAGTTACCTACCAAGAAGTCCATCAGTTGGTGCTCACTATACTGGTGCAGGCAGATTTACTTCCATCTGCTTCAGTTCATTGAGATTCTCTGGTTATCAATTGTCAATGCTTATGGGGTCCTATGACCATTTTCTGTTGCATCATCAGTTCGACGGCCCCTCCTATTGTTCATTTCTGAGTACATTTCTTCTATCATAGGTTTCCAGAGACGAACGCGTGCATTTATGAACCAATTGGATACCTAAAGATAACACCACAACACAATGATCAAGGCAAAAGAAATAAGAAATGATGCAAAGAATAAACCCATCAAATAATAGAGAACAAGAGAATGGTACTCCCCAGTGACTTTTTAAGCGGATAAAAGATGAACTGATTACAAGCTTGGTAAAGTATTAAATACCTGGCTCCGTGTCAGCCCGCTTCTTATTGCAAGTAGATGTTTCTCTGTGTCCTTGGGATACCTGAAAATCCATAAATTTTGTGACTTAAACAACCTCTAACCCAACCAAGTTTTGGATGTATGTCATTTCTCAACATTTTCATTGATGCAAAAAGGTGTGACACCGTACTCTGGAAAAAGCCAAAAACATACACAGATGCACACGTTTTGTTTCATATATTATGAAAATGCTTTTCTATAATAATCTACTTATAAAGAAGAGGTATTTAAAAATTTATTTCAATCATATAATTCGAAAAAAAAAACAAGCAAACTTTATGATATAAAAACAAAACTCACGAATTTTATGCTTCAAAACATGTTTTGTTCTGTATTGATATTGAAAACACCACTTCTGTGTGGTTCAAAGTTATAGTGTGGTTTTAAAAAAGCACATCTTGATGTCATTGAACTGTTACATGTGGAACCTGCAACCAGAAAAGTTCATGCTGTCGTCAGGGGGCTTTTTTGGTAACGCCTGAATTTCAAAACAGAATTGTCAGGTGGCTCTGGCTGGATGCAAGTCTTTGTAGGTGAAAATAACTTGAAAATGCACAAAATGCAAGTTCTTTCTGATGG
This sequence comes from Nelumbo nucifera, assembly GCF_055504915.1. NCBI lineage: Eukaryota > Viridiplantae > Streptophyta > Magnoliopsida > Proteales > Nelumbonaceae > Nelumbo > Nelumbo nucifera. Next base: position 5,222,199 of record NC_142654.1, on the reverse strand, counting down.
TCAGATATTCCGAGCATCCCGAGATTGGTTAGTTCCAATCCAATGGTCAGAGTTCTTTCTGATGGATACCCTCTCCTAAGCTCTGGTATTTGTGAATATGTGCTGCTATATCTGTATATGCGTTATCACTTATCAACAATCATTCTAGGAAAGGAACTTACGGGTGGAGGAAGTTCTGAAACATCCATGCTCGTAAAACTGAGACTGATCTTTCTGGTAAGCCTCTTTGTGGCCTCCATGACTGATGATCTCTTCTCCTTAGTTGCTGGAGAGCCCATTGCTTTTGAATGAAAGATGATTTGAATTTCTCCCCTACCATACATTTAATGCTGAGGTGTTCTCCGGATGCAAGGATTTGGTTGGCAATTCTCTCCCTTAGATTGCTATACAGAAAAGATATTGTCTGTAGAACAAAACACGCATGTATCCGAGGGTCCATCTCAGTTGCAGCATGGAATGCAGATACGACTGTGTGGATCTCATCCAAGCATTGGCTGTATCTGCTGTCAACCTAAGTTAAAAAAAGAATAATCAGGATGCATTTTTAAGTAACAAAGAATTTAGGTGGATACACCAAGTAACCAATATTTTAGGTGGTGGAGAAGTGTGGAAGTCAGTTAAGGAGAAAGGCAATTCAAGGACCAAATTTTCATGGTTGACCGGGTAACTGTGGTTTTTGGCCAAGAAAAAGAATGTGAGGAATATGACTCAATCATGTCAATCTTCTTTTATGTTTAACTTTTGAAATCATATTTTTGAAAAACAATTCAAGTTAAAAAAGATTTGAATATGATTCAACAGATCTTTTGATCCACTTGGTCAACATGTTTGAATCTCAAGATGGTGAAATAGACAAGTTTAGGTCAAATAGGGAGATCCTTACGACCTAGTATATTTTATCCACATGGAAGAATCTTCTGCTAACCAGCCTAACCCAAATGACTCGTCAAATAGAGGACACTCTGGATTGGCCATGTTTTAATCCTGCAATTGGACTCATAATAGACAGCTTATCTAGAGAAATTTAAAAGGTCTCTTGGTTGGTTGGTCTGAAAAAATTTTCCATGAATTAGGATGAGGAGCAAAAACTAGGGACTCCCTTTGAACCCAAAAAATACTTGGCACGTGGAAGATTCTTGGTGGTTCATTTAAGTAAGCTCACTACGCAACCATCTAGACTTTCCACACACACACACACAGTCATACCACTTGTAGCAAAGCTAATAGTTGAGTTTTCCTGGCTTCAACCTCCTGTCTTTGCAATGGAAGCTTTTTTTGACTATTGGATCCAGTTTCTCCAGAATGAAGAGGAAATTCATCAGACCTCATCTTTTGAATCTCTCTTTCAGCAGAGAAATTTGATGAAAGTGGTATTTTTTGTCCAGTTCCAATCTCACCTGCTGAATAACTCAGGCAACCTAGGTTTTTTAGAGAATAACTTGCAAATTCAGAAAGTATTTGCTGAGCTACATTGAGATATTTTGACTCAGACAATATCTGTGAGAACTGGACAGGCGCATATGAACCAAAACCCAAAGAAAGCTCATTGCTCTTTCTAGATGCCTGCTCTGAACCAAATCCCACTCCCATACCAACTTCATGCAATGAATGCTGTGTAACAACAGAGCTACTTATTTCTGAGCACTGATCTGTTATGGTTGGTACACTGATAATAGAGGGTTGGCACGTGGCCAGACTTAGAGATAGTTCATTACTAGGTAAACAGTAGCCATATGTGTCATCTGCACTGATGCTGGACTTGTTAGATGACATCCATACATGTGGGTCCAAGCTTCCTACAAAACCATGTGGCAAGGCTTTACCCGCAATATCCTCAGGACCCGGAAACTTGTGAACAGTCCATTTACCATCCAGTTGGTCAGTGACACCCGTGTCTTTCTTGGAAACTATACACTGTACATAATCATTTTCTCCAGTATATCCACAATTCACTGAGGCTGTAAGTGAAGAATTGGATGTATCACAGCAGCCATTTGAAACAGTACTTCTCAAATCTTTCAATGGGAAGGATGAGTTAGAAGAAATTGAAATCCTGTTGAGATCTTCCTGCAGACTACCATTTGCTGCCAAAAAGTTAAAAAGTGATGTGGCAGTTAAGGATGCTCCTCCCATGAACTGCCCCTGAAACTCGTTGTTATCAATGGACTGTGAAATGATGGGTGAAGAATCTCCAATGCCATGTTCATCAAGTGGCAAATTTCTAGAAACTGAAGCATTACTATTAACTTCATCATGGTTTGCCACATGGAGATCATTTCTGACATTTATGGGTTCTCCTTGCAATGCTGAAAGCAAAGGATATCCTGCCATGATCTGGTTTCGGCTGTTAACAAGCAATGAATCTTGGTGAATAACCATACCAGGGAACATACTTGAAGGCATTCCATCTATAGCCATAGGATTTTGATAGTTAACATCTACTGAGTTGTTGACTATGCTGTTCTCCATTGCACAGTTAGAAACCAAAGAACTGTTGTGCCAAGATCCAAGTAAGTCGAGATGTTCAGAAGGATATAGGCTCTGAAAGAATTAAACACCAATCCAATCTAAAACTATATTTCGTCTGCAGCTTCAAACACTTTTCAATCAATTTTCCCTCTGACAATCAAGAGAGATCATAAGACAGTAGTTCACTTTTAATGGTTATGGGTTAAACTGCTTCCTTCAATTATTTTTCATCATCTGTCCAATCTATTGATCCCCTTGGGCTAATATGGACCTGGAAAACAATCAATAAAAGTGAATGGGAAGCAAATGTACCACCTAATCTGGAAGAAATATATGGCATGGGAATGAGATCCATCTTCTGAGAGACAAAACAAAACAAAACAAAACAAAAATCAAGGTTTATAGAAATAAAATATTCTTATTGACTGGACCATGCTAGAGAACCTTGAGAAAAAAAATCCCTCTTGACTGAAGAATGCTAAAGAAAAGAAACCATAAACAATGTGTGCCTTTGGTGTTGGGTTGAGAGAACGTTAAAAGAAAAAAACCCATAATCAAATAGACAGTTATCTACAATATGTGTCATCTACTTATCTACATAGAAACTCAAAATCCAAAATGGAACCATGGGGAACCTCTCTGACAACGGTTTCTGCTATTAAGGACCATGTTCTCAAAATAAGCCCTTTTATGGAGCAAATTTTATACATAAAATATACAACTCCCCCCTAATTGAGTCAATTAGAAAAACTGTTTCCTGTGTATATGATCAGTAAAGATTAGATTTCCTACCAATAAATACATTTGTGCCCAGAAAACAAGAAGGAATGGCAAAGTATCAGACAAATTCAGTTGCATGACTTTTGTATTGTATCAATATGATCATCGGTGAAAGAAATACATATACTTTTTTTTTGAGAAAAAGTAACAATTTTATTTAAAAAAGAGCAAGGGGTAAATGAGAATGTATGGCTGCAGAAAATACTTCACCAGGGACATAGACATTTATTTGATTGTTAAAAGATATTAGATATGTATTTTGCAATCAATCTTAATGACTATACATTTATGTAAGTTTTATTTGACATTTATATGTATGCACGGATAGTTCTAGCTTTCAATAATATAGGTTAGCTTATATATGACATTTTGCATATATAAGTTTAAGTGAAATCATATGATAAATGTAATTTGATTGATAATTCATGATAATACAATTTTGCACACTAAGGGGTTGTTTATCAATATGCATTTGTTCCTTTAAAACCAAAACAAGTGTCACATCATTAAAAACAATTTTTTTTTCTGCTGTGGCACAGTGTTTGAAAAGCGCAAGGCACAAAAAAAAACAAGGGGCAATTTGTGCCCGAGGTGTAAGGTGAGGCATGTGCCTTTTTGAAGCAAGGCACAAAAATACAAAAATTGCCGAAAAATTCAAAAATGCCAAAAAATTCAGAAAATGCCAAAATTAAAAAAAAAAACTAAACATAATATTAATAAAAATAAACTTAAATTTTAAAATAAATGTTTTAAAAAACCTATTACCTAAAATTAAAATACATAAACATAACATGTAAAGCATATTCAAATGGAGATTTAAAAATAAAATCAAAGATATAAAACATTTTCAAGCATGTAAAACCCACAATCTCTTTTTCCCTTAATTCAATTATTTCAAATAGCTGATATGGTGTAAACCATCTTGCGTTCCTGATTCTACAAGCCACCTTTGTACCAAGCCCCTCAAGGCAAGTTCAAACAAGTCCATGTTAGGGTCTTAAATTCTTAATCACTACATAAAAAATTTGATTTTATAATTTTAATTTCCTTTTAAGAAGATGTTTTATAATTCAAATGCACCTTTGTACCAGCCACTAGGTTCAAAAAAGAACAAAAGGCGCAAAAAATAAAAAAAAGGTGCACGCCTGGGCTGAAATGCAAGGCACACCAGGCACATGCCTTTTGAAAGTGCTGTGCCTGGGGCCTAAGCGAGGCACATACCTTAAAATGTGCATTGACTGAATGTAGGCGTGCCTTTTAAATCACTGCTGTGGCAATTGTTTTTGTTTAAGAAATAAAATCATGCATATTGAAAACACCCCCCCGAGTTGAGGTATAAGCCATAGTTGCAAGCCTCTCTGTCCACAAATGCACATGCATGACGTGCATACATGTGTGGATTACTTTCTGTCTGTTTGTTGTTTGTGTCCATGTTTAATGTGTCTTTCTATTTGACAAATAAACTTGCATTACTTTAATCTTAGTTGAACTTTAGATTTCTTATCAACTGGTTGATTTTTCATGTTTAACAAAAACAGACATGATTTTTTCTTGTAGCTACATAATATTTTCATGAGGATCACACCTTTCAATTGATGCATGAATAAGTGTTGGAATTGCATGAGCATGGACCTCACTGACATCTCACTGGCACCTTATTCATGTTTCATAATGATGCCAAGAATCATATTTAGACCTTACCTATGAAAAACTGGTTGGTTTCAGTTTCCCTTCCCCATGCTATTCCTGATTCTGTAGTGTGTACAGGTTTGGAATGAAGATAAACAAAAATTATTTGTCTTTTTAAGTTTTACAGCAAACAAATCAGGATAATTCCATGTTAGTTATAGTAATATCCCAATTCTCATTCAAATTATGAACAACTTTGCTTCTAAGAGACAACCTTGTAGGGTATAATCATCAATTTTCCTTGACCAAAGTGACAACCCCCCCTTTTTTTCTGAAGTGTGGCTTTTTAGATGTCTATAAGAATCCTCCTCTAGACTAAAGAACATACAATGCTGGGCCTTCTGAATGAGGTAACAGCATCAGGAGACACTTGTGATCAAAATAGTCATAAGAAACAGCTTTAATTTCATATTAACTTTATAGATCCTCAAGAAAAAACAATAATGGATCGAAAACTTTTAAAATTGAATTAAACAAGAAAGAGGAGTAAGAGAACCATAAATGTTTGGAAAATTAGAAAGGAACTGAACAGTGGTTCCTAAACAACCAGTACTGCATGCCTGCATGGGAAAGGAAAATATAAAGAAAAGAGGAAACATTCAACATATAAAAGGACAAAGAAGACCATCAAATTATATGATTTTGAACTACGATGCAAAAGCGCTTGATAGTTTGTCTTCAAAACACAACACTTCTCCAAACAACTACATATGAAAGCAAAGAGAGATTACAAAAAAAGGTGGGATTTATCATTTATTTATGTAAAGTACCAAAATTTGAATCTCAGACTTCCAAATACAGAGAAATGCATAATTTCAATTCTAACTTTTGAAGAACACAACAGAAGCAACTAGTATGTAACTCCATTTATGGTCGCATGCCCATGCCTATGACATTCTGATTAGAATGTCAATTCTGTCAAGCTGAGTTTACTTCAAACTGCACAGCGTAGCATGCAGTTGATAGGTTGCACATGAAGCAAAAGTAGGACATCACATGTAAGCAAACTCAACTTGACAGAATGGATTGCAGACAGTTCATAAACAGATATTTCTTTCATTAAGTACTCTGGTACACAACTTCAATTAACGGTTTAGCAGTTTGAAGTAACAACTTTCAAGAAGAAAAGGCCGAACATAAGCAAAAATTATGAAATTACGAAGCCAGTAAGAAAAGTTCCTCAGAGAACCAACCTTCCATCCATTTCCTTCACAGAACCCGGCCAGAAACAGAAAGGACTCATCAACTTCTAGGTTCCCCACCTTCCTGACTAGCACAACTCAAAGTCCCTTCTGCATTAGAAAGATGATATAGTTTCTTTCCGCAATGAATAACACCGCAATTAAGCTTTCTCAGAGGACTCAAAGAAGAATATGCAGTAAGAAAAGCCAGTCAGGAATAAAGGATGCAATTTCCTCCACAAAACCTGGCCAGAAAAAAGAAGAATGGAGATAAGGATTAATCAATTCATGGGTTCCCCACCTTCCTGACTAATCACAAGTCAAAGTTTTTTCCTCATTCGAAAGATAAAGTGGGGTTTTTTTCCCACGCTGAACAATTCCAAAAGTAAGTTTCTCAGACAGCTCAAAGACAAGAACATGCAGCGAAAAGTTCGCCATGAATCATTGGTTTCCCTTGTTTGGAACTAGTATAATCAAAAGCAAAGAAAATGGCCTACTCTTTTACACTTCTTTACCATTCTTTCTGATTGATCAGGAAATTGGCTCTTTTTTCTTAGAACCTAAAGGCAAAAGAATGGGGTTCAAAAGCACACGGAACCCATGCATCAACTGCTGGCTCTTTCAAACCACATAACCAAAAGCAAATTTTCAAACCACATAACCAAAAGCAAGTAAGCAACTATTAAAAGTGGGCTAATATCTTTGCGTAGAAAGAAAGTTTGTTCTGCTCCCGAAACCCAAAGCCCAAGAGACTGAGATTCAGAACCCATCAAGAATTATGCGCTCTCTCTCTCTCTCTCTCTCTCTCTCTCTGTCCAGTTTTCACTCTAGCAACAAGATGTTAAAGTTCAATGCATAGATGGGTCCTCGGGACAAAAGAAATCCAACGCAGAAAAACCAGTAGAAAGAAGGAAGATAGTCAAAAAAGCCAAAAGGCCTTCGGCAGACAGGTTGGGATATATGGACCCATTGATTAAGATGGAGAGAAGGAGAGCTACGAAAGAGTAAAAACAAGGAGATGAGAAAACATTACTCCCGGTGCAGTGCTACTCATTTCTCTTGCAGGCTTTAGAGGGCCCATTTCACTCTCTCTCCTCTCTCCTTGCGTTCCCCCGCCTCTCATCCTCTGCTTCTCTGCAATCATCACAACCAAAATATCTGGAATCTCTCTGTTCAAACTCCTGTTCATGGCAGATGTTTCCAGCTCCATTTTTCAGAGAAAGACTATACTTTTTTTAGCTCTTTTAATTAGACAACAAGCAAATGTTGCGATAAAGGAAAAGGGAAAGAGAGAGAGAGAGGGAGTGACAGACAGAGAAGCAATGGTTGTATTGTACTTTTGGCAAGTATGCAGAGGGAGAGGTGATGTAAGCAAAGTTAGCAAACACCAGAGATGGCTGAGAAAAATCTGGAGAGGAGATCTTTGGCGAATTTATTGGGGCGATTTTAAATCCCCATCTCGTTTTATATTTAGTCCTATTTTGGCTTTGTACGGTTGAGGTAGTTGCCCAGGAGAGCTCGTATAGCATGATGATGAGTCGCTTCACACATTCGACCCGAACCCAATTCAACAAAGCGGCCCATCGCTTTTCTTTTTCAGAGAGAGAGAGAAGGAAAGTATTGTCACAGCAAAATGTAACTTTCAAAAAAAATCCTATTTATGATCGTATTAATTTCTCGTATAATCATTGTTTTCAACTATATAACCATGGCTCAGTTTTGAACTTTATATATTTGTATTTATACTCCTTTCAAACTGAGCTTATACACCATAATAAATAGGAGTAAATAAGCATTTGCCTAAAAATGCATCATATTAGAATCTTATTGTCACTGAAATATGGGTATTTTGGGGTTTTGATCCATGTTAAAGGTAAGTAGGATTAAGGTGATGTCTAGTATAAATGATGATTTCTTGCAAATCATTTCCATGTTAGAGGAATTGGCATTGAAATTTTTATTTGATTGGTCGATTTTGATGATTTTCAGGAATTTGGTCAAAATTTGATTCTTGAAATCAACCCTTTTTAGGGATGATTTTTTTTTGGGTGATTTCCTGATTTTTAGCTAATTCCGATCTTTTGAGAATGATATAACATCCAATATAGCATTGAATAATAATTCTAATATAAAAATAATTTACCTTTGAGAATTGGTACCAAATAGATTCAAAGCTGATTTTTCAAAAAATTGATTTACATGATAGAAATGATATCGAATAACAAAATTTACCGATTTTTGAAAAAAAAAACACTGATTTTAAAAATTGGTGACTTTTGAAAAATTGGCAAGGAAAAATCAGCATTGATTCCAAACATCACCTAAGACCAATTGATTGCAATGTATCAATACTTTGTGCCTTGGTTGAGAAAGAGATTAAAGAGAAGGAGCATGGGTTGATAAAAAGAGGTGGAAGACATAATTAAAGATAAAAAGAACAAAAGAAAGTGAAGGAGAGTGATAGGAGGCAAAGTCTTTTACTGCTTGTAGGAAAGACCTAGGATCCGGTCCTGCCTTGATATGGGTTGCAGGGTTTTGGGATGGGCTACCCCACTTCATCAGGGATATGGGGATTGGGAGATGGATTGCCCTCCTTTGTCTGGCCCCTTTTGCCTAAAAAGAAAAAAAAAAGGACCAATATAAAGAAGAAAAACTAGAAGATGGGACTAAAGCTCAGCACATTTTAGGGTGCCAACATGGTTGATTTTGATTTTTGTTAAAATTTTCAAAATCCTGATTCCAATCCTGGGGTTTCGAAGTTGCCATAGAACCCAAGACATTGCAAAGTTGAAATATTCCCTTGATTCAGAAATTAAAAACTTCAGACTTCCTGAGACTGAGAAGTGAGAACTAAGTCCAATCTTTGTGGGTCTCATCATATGTCTACTTTGTTGATGTTTTACTGATGTAATATGTATATGTGAGACCCACCTGAGAAATATGAAAATTGGTTTGTATTAAAAAACTAGTAAACTTCATATGATTTCAATTTCATGAATAGCCAGATTCTAGTACAAGTGTGGGCCACATTACATGAAAAAGGCACCCATGGATAATTGATTAAGTTGGTGAAGACCACCTCAGATTGTAAAGTCATCAAATGGTGGAACTCTATATGCTTTCTCATTGGGATGCAAGTAAAATCAACTCAATTAAAGGACTTTTGTTATGACTCTAGGTCAACTAGACAACTGTTTAATTAGTGAATTTCACTATCCCTACACGAACCGTCCATCAAATAAAGGACCCACTGTATTGGCCAAATGTTTCATCCGTGGCCCCAATCCATATGCCTCACCACCTTTTATTGTTGATATTCAAAATAAATGTAAACTTTTCAAAGTTTATTTATTTTTTAATGTAAAATGTACCTACAAAATAAGGCTCATTTTAAAAATGTGGCATCCGGCGGTAAATCAATAATGTTTAGGTGTTGGTCGTACTTTTAGAGTGTATGCAGAGTTTTTGCTTGTCAGTTCTGCTTCAGTTAGGGCAAAGCTCATTCGGATATCTTTTACTGTCTTGCATCGAGAATATCTTTATACTTGTATGCTTTATTTTATGAGGAAATATTCCTAATGCAAGATTACTGTTAAAATGGTGTAGGCATAGATTTGCCCTAATAAAAGCTGATCTAAGGCGCTATTATTGCAATAGTTTTGGATGTGTTTTTAAATTAGAACCCCTTAGAAATTAAGAATAGCTAATATGCTATATATATCATTCCCTATTCATATACGAAAATTCATTGTTTTCTATATATTACATGTACATCACACGTGTATTTATGTATTACATTCCTTACTCGAGTATTTCAATATTTAAGCAACCTAAGTGGCCAAGGCTGAAATCTTAGAAAACATCTTCTATATGTGAAGGGATAAGGTTGCATACATCTATCCCTCCCTAGATCCCGCATTGGTGGGAGCCTTGTGCGTTGGATTGTCCTATACAAATCAATCACGTGCGATGCAAGGGCTTTGTTAAAATAATTTGAAGCAAAAGGAGTTAAGGGTTAAAATTGGGTGGACCCAATCCAAGCCCAACCCTGTTCAACCAAAACTTTTGCATAGGTTGGACTTGAGTTCTTGAACTTCATGCTGGGCTTGGGTCAAAAAATTTAGGCCTAACTAAACTCTGTGTAGGCTTAGGTTGAAGCCTTGGGAAGTAATCCAATGCAATCTAAGCTGCTCAACACTTTGTGTTATACATTTCTATTTATTATCAATCTATTTTACATGGAAATTGAGCTACAAAGATCAATATGCCGAAGTCCAAGCCTAGCCCAAGTAGGGATGGCAACAAAGTGGGTTCAAGTTTTCGTAAATTTTAGACTCTACCTGCCTCCCTAAACCTCACAACATGTACCCACAGTCAAGGATAGGGGTGATAGGGTTTAGAACCCACATCTAATTTCCTATTATTTCTTGTTATATATAACTAATAAATAAGTATATTAAAGTAACATAAATAAACAACAAAGTTTCCAAATATTTTATTAAGATGTAAAAAAAACAAAAAAAAACACAAACTGTCAATTATCCTTCACATCAAAATCAAAATGTTATTAAATTCAACACCTAGTTTACAAAAGTTTATATGCTTTCCAACAATATGTGGGTTGGGGATCGGAGGGATAGGTTTAGCCTAGTACCATACCCTACTCATAACGTACGGGTTGTAGAATCCCAAAACCCAACTTGCCCCACAACCCATCCTTCAAGCAAAAATCCGAGATTCCCTAATTGAAATTAGGAATTCGTTTGGGCCTGGGGTGGGTACCTATCGGGTACGGTAGAAATTGCGCCTAGTTTGGTAAACTCAAGCTTAACCTTGACTTGAGCCAAGCCTAAGCTCCAGGTTTGAGACTTAGGATTGGGTTGACCCTTAATTTGACCCAACCCACCTAAGTTGCACCCCAAAAAAGAGTTTTTATTTTTTATTACATTGTTCTAACTTTTACTAAATTTTTATTTAGTAGTAGTTTTTATTATTTTAAATGGATTAAAGGATTTTAAATTACTAATAGTTGAATGTAATAATTTAATTACTTTTTAATTTTTATAAAATAATTGTAGTATCATTATCAAATTATAAGATTTAATTTTGAAACTAAAATTAAACATTTATTAATTTGTATTTACTTTCTTTTTAAATAAAAGATATTGTATTAATAAAAATTATTAAAATATTTTTGTTAAATGTGGGTTCACTTTCTTTTTATTAAATTAATAAAAAATATTAATTAATAATTTACTTTCTTTTTATTAAATGTGGGTTCACTTTCTTCGATTCAATTATAAGATTGGGTTTACTTTCTTTTTATTAAATTAATAAAAATTATTAATTAGAAGAAGCTTAATTAATAATTTGCTACTTTAACTAATAAAAGTAAAATAACAAATAAAAGTAAATTATTAAATAACCCAGGTTAGGCGTACACAAAGTTAACTAACTACTAATTAATTAGTTATAACTAATTAACTTATTTTAACTAAGCTAATGAAGTAAATTAGTTAAGGTACTCAAGTTAATTTAATTTAACTAACCTCTCTTTGATCCTAGCATGACCTACCTAAAAAAATAGAAGGTCATGAACAAAAAAAAAAAATACTGATCTTCTAATGGCACCGAGAAAAATTAACCCCAAGAACTCCCAAATCTTTTGTAAAACTTTGCCAGAAAACCTTTTAAAAGAATAAAATAAAACATATCCTAACTTGTGCTCCAAAGAAGAAAATAATAAGATGACAGAATGCTAAGAACATAATGCAAATGTAGCATCATCTATGACACGTCTTCTACTGTATTGAGTAGAAGATAAATAGAGAGAATAGACTGTAGAGTTTCAAATGTGCAAAGATTTCCTACTATATTCGGATAGAGGAGAGAGTTTGAAAGGTGGGAAGATTTCCTACTATATAGGGAGTGGTTTCCTATTATATTGGGTTGGATTCCTAAAATCATGATATATATTATACATCTAATTACTTGGGCTTAAAGAGAAGATTGTTAATTAATTAAAATAAATTAACTTATTAAATAAATATCATTAATTAATTAATTACTATTAATTAAATAAATACCATAACGAATACATATGGTATTTATTTTAAATTTTCAGTAATTATTCTCTAATGATTTCATAATAACTATTTTAAATTTCAGCAATTATTTTCAGTATTTATTTTATTTTTTTGTAATTATTTTATTATAATTTCAAAATAAATTTTAAGTAATTATCTTAAATTTTAGTAATTTTCAGATTTTTTTTAATTTTTGATAGTTTTTAGAAATTTTCAAAAAATATATTCAACATAGTCTATTAATAAATATGGCTTTTATTTTAAAATTTATTAAAAGTTTAAAACTACTGAAAATATTAGTGAATGGAAAACACAATTACTTTCAACATAGTAAAATTTTTAATTAAATAAATTAATATTTTTAATGAAATAGTTTACTATTATAGTGCCACTGGTAGAGCATAATGGGCTGGACTTTGTAGTGCCACTGGTATCTATATATACTTATTACGGAATGGGTACTCTCTGCACTCAGGAAATGAAATCTCACGTGCGAGCACCCATTTCCAGTAATTAATAACTAATTAATTATTAAATAATAACAATAATTATTAATTAATTATTAATTAATAACAATAATTATTAATTAATTACAGTAATTAATAGTGTAATAACATGCACCCATTTCCAAAAATTAATTACAGTAATAATTAATTAATAATAGTAATTACTAATTAATAATAATAATTACTATATAATTACAATAATTAATAGTGTGATTATATAATTACTGTAATAGTAATAATTATTAATTAATTACAGTAATTAATTACTGTAATAGTAATAATTACTGATTATTACAGTAATTTAATAAATATATAATTAGTAATTATAATTAACAATTACTGTTATTATAAATATTTTTAATAAATAGATATTTACTTAAATTTTACTTTAAATTAAAATTATAAATATTGTTAATAAATATAGTAATTATTGTTATATTCAAAATAATTAAAAATGTTATTAAAAGTATTGTTATTGATTATTTTATAAAATATTATAATTACTGTCTATTACTAAAAAATACTGTTAATTTAATTTAATTTTGGTAATTATTAATTTAATGAATATTGTTAATAAATCCTATTCATAAATTTAATAATTACTATTATATTAAAAATAACTAAATAATATTATTAAAATTATCATTGATGATTATTTAATTAAATAGTATAATTACTTACTATTTGATAAATGTTGTTAATAATGTTCTGACAACCGACGGTTCGACCATTCGGTTCGAACAGAGAGCCCATTCTGACAACAAAAATTACAAGCGAAAAATTACAAAACCATTTTGGCCACTGGTTTTTGGGTCAACGGTTCGATCATCCGATTTGAATGGATAGTCTGTTCTAACAACAAAAATTATAGGCAAAAAATTGAGTTTGTGAGGCCCATTAAGTAGTATCATATGTGTTATGTCATACAACCCAAAAATGGAACCGTTTTGGCCACCAATTTTTGGATCAATGGCTCCGCCGTTAAGTTCGAATAGACGACCCGTTCTGACAACAAAAAATTATAAGCAAAAATTTACGAAACCGTTTTGGCCACCGGTTTTTAGGTCGGTGGTTTGATTGTTCGGTTCGAATGGACAGTTCGTTCTAACAACAAAACTTACAAGCAAAAAATTGAGTGTGTGAGGTCCATTGAGCAGTATCATACATGTTATGCCATTCGAGCGTGTGACTCATACGACCCAAAAATGAAACCGTTCCGGCCACCGGTTTTCAGGTCGACGATTCGACCGTCCGATTCGGGTGGATGACCTGTTCTGACAACAAAAATTAAAAAATAAAAAAAAGCCAAAAACCATTAAACATGTCAATGGGTTGACGGTCGACCATTCAGGTAAATGGGCCATTGACCAATTCAATGGTTTTCGGCCAAGGACGATGATTGGGGTAAAACGGAACTGGTTGCTTGGATAGTTTCCAATTAAAAAAAAACGGACGACCCATTCTAACAACAAAAATTACATGCAAAAAATTGAATGTGTGAGGTCCATTAAGCATTGCCATACGTGTTATGTCATTTAAGCATGTGACGTATACTACTTGAAAACAGAACCGTTCTGGCCACCAGTTTACGGGTCAATGGTTTGACTGTTCAGTTCAAACGGATGGGTCGTTTTGATAATAGAAATTAAAAAATAAAAAAGAAACAACCAAAAAACATTAAACGGGTCAACGGTTTGACTGCTTGGGTCAATGGGTCATTGACCGATTCAATGATTTTTTGCTACGGACCGAGATTAGGATAAAACGGAACTGGTTGCCTGTATGGCTGATTAAAAAATAAAAAACAGCCAAAAACCATTGAGACTGCTTAGGTCAATGGGTCATTGACCGATTTAACGATTTTTTTCCAAGAACCGGATCAACGGGTCGACGGATCGACGATTCCATTCCAACCCTTGCGAAGTAGGGCCCCTCCGCTGAGGAGAAGACTATAGCTATAGGTTAGAAACACAATGGGGCAGAGACCCTGTTTCGTGGCTTAGAAGCAGAAAAATGAAGAAACAATTCTTGCCTTACTTGTAGGGTGGGTTATATTGATTGAATAGTTTGATGAGTTGGAGAAAAGAGAGAATGTCGGTGTTTCACTTGAACAGAAAGAATGTGAGATGCGTTAAGAATCTGATTTTGGGTTGAATGAAAATCACGATTTAAAGAGGGGCTGAGAGTTCTCCGTTGAGGTAACAGACATAGCTCAGGCCACTTACGTGGCACCTTCTACTTGTGTGTGTGTCTATATATATATATTCACTGTTGTGGTGTGGTGTTTTAAGTTATAATTAATGTTTCCAAAAATTGAGAAAATGTGATGCTTTATGAGAGAGGACATGAATGAAAGGACTCAAAGGAGTTGAGAAGAGTTTTACACCTTGATGCTTGTGTCTTTGAATGTGTTAGGCACATTTTGCAAAGAGTAAAAATACAAATATGTTCACCAAGGTTTTGCACTCTACAAGTTTATATTTATACTTCTTCCAAATTAGGTTTAGTTTGGAAAGAGTGTAAATATAAATATCTACTATGCAAAACATTGTATTTTGTATGTATTTGTACTTATAGTCTTTCCAAACTAAGCCTTAGGCTGAGTTATGTACAGTACAAAATCTTATATTTTGTATTATTTTGTATGTATATATACTGTATATATTTGCATTTGTACTGCTTCCAAAATGAGCCCTAGGAGTGAATCACATTTGAAACATTTAGTATATGTTTGGCATTGATATTGTAGTTGCAGCACTGTTTTTTCAGAAAGCGATGCTGCTGATGTGTGGTTTGGAGCATTGTTTTCTTAGAAAACGATGCATTTTTTTGTTTGGAATTGTTGCTGCTAGGTAGGACATTTCCTGGAGCAACAACAACTTTTTCTGTTTGGTACTAATGTTTCAGGAAATATTTTCTGCACTTCTACCCATTATCCACTGCCACATCACTGCCTTGTTGGCAGCATAAGTTGCAACTTCAGGAAATGCCAAATTTGACGTTACTCCAAACTATGCCTTCCCAATTTCCAAGGTGTGACTTAGAACACAATTTTCTATGAAAAAACGATTCCAAATCGATGACTGTTTCTTGAAACACCGTTTTTTCTTATATTGCACTGATATGACACCATTTTCTGGAAAAAGAGCAACGGTTCGAAACAGACGCTTAGACCATTCTTGACGGACTATGTTGGGGTGTTGCAAGTGTTGTGTTTGTAGTTGATAAAAAGGATAAAAAATGTTATGGGCACGAAATATGATATTAAGTTGTTTAATATTGTTTATTATATGTAAATGTGACACGGGACAAAATAGCTGCACAATAAACCATAATCAAACTCTTTGGCTCGCTTATTGGTTGTAAATAACAATATAAATATTAGCTACGTATGTAAAGAATTTAATGTTTCTGCTAACATTGATTAAAGTTTAGGGTAAATTATAAAGACCCCCTTATTATGGGGTTTGTGACAAGTACTCCCCTGTATTTTGTTTTGTGATAAAGATCCGCTTGTATTATGATCGTGAGATAAAGATTCCCCCTGTTAGTAACATTTTTTAATCCTTATATTACTCATAATTGGAAGAAAAATACTGTTCATATTTTCCAATCTCACGACCTCGATTTCTCTTCTTCCCCTTCCCCTTTTTCTCCTCTTTCATTAACGTCCAGCCTGCTTTCAACAACAGCAGTTAAGTGGAATACTTGAAACTATGATTGCTTCACAGAAACCGTTTGTTTCCCCAGCACAAGCTCTCTCTCTGGACTCTGAGCATCTCTCTGTTCTTTTCTCAGCCCAGCGCAGCTGTAGAACCTTTAAGACTCCCATTGTCTCCGGCGCATCGAAGGGATCCGGCTAATATTTCGTCGATTTCAGGATCGGAAACCCACCTCAGAGCCTCCTCCTCCTTGTGGCGGATACAGGCAGCGATCTCGTCTGGGTCAAGTGCTCTGCTTGTTGGACGTGCATGGGCGTAGGTAGCCGATCTAACGGGAGGAGAGAGGGGCGTAGGTACCCGTAGAACCAGAAGCCTTTGAGGCTTCTGGGGATCAAGCAGCGTCGCCTGCACCAACTGTGACGCTATCTTCCTCTCCAAAGCAGCTCGACAATTGTCTGAAGCGTTTAATATTAGACCGAAATATTCATAGGATTGGATTAGTCCTGATCCATCTGTAATATACTCATATTAGATCGAGTTGGGTTGGACCAATATCCGATCCATGAGTTGGGACTGGTTTGTGTGTTTCCTTATTGGGTTAGGAGTGAGGACTGTGTCTACTCTGTTGATGACCCGATCATAAACTAACAACAGGATGTTTCTCTATATTCTTTCTCATTGTCAGGCTTAAATGTTGAACAATATAATGGTTATATGTTTTTGTGTTTTGTGAATTGCGATCACGAACATCAAGCACACATACAATGTGAAGAAAATTTTGCAAAGTGATCCATGTGCTCCAGTGGGTTACGCATGGGATGGTCTGAACTGCAGCTATGTTGGTGCTAATCCTGTTTAAACGCCTCAGACGATTGTAGAGCTGCTTTGGAGAAGAAGATGGCGTCGCAGCTGGAGCAGGCGACGCTGGACAATCTCTTGATCCCCAGAAGACATTGAGGCTTCTGGTTCTACGTGTACTTACGCCCCTCTTTCCTCCCCTTCGATCGGGTACCTACGCCCGTGTACGTCCAGCGAGCAGAGCACTTGACCCAGACGAGATCGCTGCTTGTATCCACCACAAGGAGGAGGCTCTGAGGTGGGATTCCGATTCTGAAATCGAGGAAATACTGGCTTAAGCCCTTCAATGCGCCGGAGACAATAGGAGAAGGTTCTACGGCTGCACTGGGCCGAGAAAAGAACAGAGAGATGGTCAGAGTCCAAAGAGAGACTTGTGCTGGGGAAACAAACGGTTTCTGTGAAGCAATTGTAGTTTCAAGTATTCCACTTGGTTGATGTTGTTAAAAGCAGCTTGGGCGTTAATGAATGAGGAGAGAAAGGGGAAGAAGAGAAATCGGTTGGGGAAGATGAACAGTGTTTTTCTTCCAGGGTAGTATGGAGATTAAAAAATTTGCAACGCACTTTAAGGAAAATTAAGGGAAGGGGGTCTTTGTCTCACAGTCATAATACAAGGGGGTCTTTGCCACAAAACAAAGTATAGGGGGGTCTTTGTCATAGACCCCATAGTACGGGGGGGTCTTTGATGTTCCTTCTATAAATCACTTTCGTATAATCTATACAAGGTTCAAAGTATTGACACAGGATGTATTGGCCTGTATCCGGTATCTTTTTTATGGTTTATTTATTTTTTTAAAAACAGTTTAGAGGATCAGTTTAAACCCCAGCTACCCTCTGAACCGTAGTCTGACCCAATACAACCCCGTAGGAGCGTACCAGGTCATGACACCTTTGATTTGTTTGAACCAAACAGGATTTTAATTTGTTTGAATAATGCAGGCCTTCCAAACATGCTTGAACTTCCAGCTTCAGTTATTGACTTATTGTAGAGGGAGAATCGGTAACTACTCTTGCTATGATAAATTTCCCATCGCCTATGCCACCTTTCCTGGAAGTGTATGCACCATCAAACATTAAGGCCGTATTTTGGTTTGAAGGAAAAAAATAGGCAAAGGAAAAAAAGTAGAGAAACTTTTACAAACCTTATATAGATTTTTTTATTTTTCCCTTCTTTTCTCTACTTTTTCCTTCAAATCAAATATAGCCTAACAGAGAACCACCCAATAAGAGATCTCACCTCTCCCGATTTTCTGCTCACAACTCTCTACCAACACTCTATATGCCTTGAATTGCAACCATACATCACCATCTTGCAATTGCAATATTGTGAGATGTGTGACTGCAGTTTAGTGTGAGTAGGAAAGCTGGGTTCAAGGTCTCACTGGACCCATTTGTGCGGACTTAAAAGTTAAAATCCGCATTGAAATCAAACTATCAAAGTACATGGGCATGAGAGAGACATGGTTTAGGGGTGATCATGGGCCGGGCCCGGGCTAGGCTTTGCACTTATGATAAGGGCTATAGCTTAGGCCCAGGCCCAGTTTGGCCTCGGGTTCCGGCCTGAAACATAAGCCTTAGCCCATGTCTATACCGGCTCGGCCAGGCCGGACCGAGCCTGATTCCGAACCAACGTCACTCATATATAAAACATTATATCTATAATATTTTATATTAAATAACATAACATGCATATAAACTTATTTTATACATTATATAATATAAATTATACTGTCATGTTATAATATTTATATATAAAATATGTAATATAATGTAAAATAACATGTATACATTATACACAAAATGAGTAAGTTTAAAAATATGTGGGCCAGGCCGGGCTTGAAGTATTAAGCCCAAACCCGATTCTAAAATTTATAGACCTGGTATGGACCCGGGCCCGGGCCCGAACCCGGTTTGAACACAAAACCCAGGCACAAGCCTGGAATTTCTAGGCCGGAGTGCAATCATCACCCCTAACATGGTTACTCCATTCGGCCATTGGATTCTGGGCGTAAGCAGCCACAAAACAGATTGAGGTGAGAAAGTCTAGCAGAATGATCAAACACCACTCTATCAGTATCAGGTGTTTTATACACCTGCCGCACTACAGAAAAGAACTCCGGACTCCGGATGGTCCAGTTGATGTAGGAAATAATCAAATCAATTACTAGTCAAATCCATATCAAGAATATATCCAGTCTACACATAGGCCGGCCTAAGTTAGCACCAAACCAAATCACCTGCAACAAACACCTTGCATTTAAAAATTAATTTTGTGCGCATAACATGTTTGAATAATATCCATACTGAGGTCAAAACACTGCATTGTACATCATATTGTATTCATACGGTGGGTGAACAAAAACTCTGGATTTGCTGCTCTAACAGCTGTGTATAATGAGCTATTAACCAATCACGAATGAATAATATACCAGCGTTCTGTACATATGGGGTTTATATGGATTTGATGTCAGGTCTCTCCTACAACAAGTCAGAGATATACGATCAGTTGTATACAAATTAACTACAAGGATCGACCACAAGAAATCTGTTTGTCATTCTTTTCTGTTTAATGTCATATACATTATTAAATTGTGATTGCTTAAATCGTTTTTCCAAAAGAAGGGGCCAATTGGTTGGAGACTCTTGAAAAATCTGTTCCGATTACTTGTCCATGAACAGTCCCACGCCTCGCTGTGTGAATAAACGCTTCGAACTGATAATCATAATACGAACCATTCAATTTTCAAGTCGTACGTTATAACTTAAAGAACTTTCTGTTGCTCCATGGTGGAGACTGGAGAGTGAAGACTTTGATCCGAGGCTGCAACTTGTCTGGGTGATGATGAACCAAACATGTAGAGGTAGAGCTCTGCTCACCAGCCAACCCCACCTATGAGCCATTGAGCCTTGTCTAGGACTATTGGTATTGGATCTCCATAGCTTCTCTCAACCTGTCCCAATTAAATGTACATATGTTAGCATTAGCAGTGAATACATTTATTGGCTACCGAGGCCTAGCTAAATTTGACAACCTTAGCTCATCTTTTCCTTTCATCATACTCGGAATTAATCTCCAACTTAATTCACACCACCGGGCGTTTAGGCCTTGAGAACCCGGCTAAGCTAACCCAGATCACTAGCCATCAACACGTCCATATGGGGCAATCAGTTCTATTTTACCCTTAATTAATCCAGTCCTTGGCCAAAATCCGTTGATTTTGGTTAGCAATCCATGGATCCAAGTGATCAAATTATTTATCTATTTGATTCGAACAATGGATGGTTATTTGGCCATTTTTATAATTTTAATTAATTTTTATAATTTTTTATTTTTTAAATTGAAATGGGCCATCTGTTCGAATTGGATCCAAAAACTGGTACCTAAAGCAGTTCCGGTCCAATGTGAGTCCATTATAAATGGACCAGGTCCAATCCAATCCAATGAATATTTTGGACCATGCATTTTGGATCAGTCCAATTCAATGTCTGTACCATCCAATCTGTTCAAATTTGTTTTGATTAAGATTGGCTTCAACACAAACCCGGTCCATTGACACTTATATTCTTATCTTATATCAATAGACCAGATATTGGTTTAATCCAACCCAATCTAATATAGATTTATTACAGACGGACCAGGTCCAATCCAATCTAATAAATATTTTAAACCGGATTGGCCCAATCCAATATGTCTGGTTGGTCCGTCCAAAATGATTTTGACTGAATGAGGTCCAATCCAAAACCGGTCCATTGACACCTTTACAGAATGTAAGGTATATATCCAGTACTTTGGGGGGTAGTCTAGAACAAGAATTTTCAAATGTGCCACCTTAGTACCTTAACTTTCAGAAATATAAATCTAAGTCCTATTTCGCTAAACTTTCACCATGGTGAAGGATAAAATTATGGAAAGGCCCATATTCTGATTCTATTTTTTTCAATGTTCATCTTTTTCTACCTTTGAACTTCAGATGTAAACCAGTTGAAAATTTTACAGTCATCAGGTCCATCTCTTGGCGTTTGCTTGGGGAAGACATTTTGAAAGTTGAGGTACATAGACATTTTCATAATTTTACCCCTCATCAAAGGCAGACTTGGATGTCTAGTTTTAGAAATTGAGGTACTAAAATGACACATTTGAAAGTTCAGGCCCTAGACTACCCCAAAGTATAGGGTATCTATATGCAATTTATCCCAGCAAAATTTAGTGTTACCAAGTTGAAGACCAGAGAAAATCTTTGAATGACCTATATGCTGGAGAGACTGCAGCTGCTAGATGCAATGTTAAATATTGAAACCAAGGTAGCGGTATCTTAGTATCTCAACCCACACATAAAGGTAGTAGTAATTACCCGTAGTACTACTGTTGCAATTTCATAACCTTCTTCAGTCAAAATTCATAAAGGGTGGAGTTATGGTCCTTATGGACCCATACCGAGAGACAGAAACTCATGCTCAGATGCTGCCAGACAGACATATTTCAGATGAATTCATGTTCCTCTCACCCTATGGCGGAGAAGCTAGCTAACATGGCAGAACAAGTGATCGAGAGAGGGATCTATTTCCTTCTAAGAGCTTATGTTTATTAATTGTGGATTCCATTGTACATGGGGATTACATTACACTTGAGAGTTGAGATGTGATTGGAATTGCATTAATGGGTTTGTAGTTGTTAGCAAACTGGATCAGAAGTAACAGAGAGAACAAGACAGTGAGAAGATGATCAATCACCAGCCCCGATTGCTTCTTGGTGCCTGAGGAGTCAAGTCTGACCTCACAGATTGAATTATTGAGTACAGTGAGAGAAATTTAGATGAAGCTTGTTGGTCACAAGTCTGAAATGTTGCTCACATGTCTCTCAAGGTTTTCTTATCTTTGTTCTTGCCGTTCTGATAAGGGTTTGACAATTGAAGGCACAAAAAAGAGGGCCTGGTACACAAAATCGGTCACCTACCATCAACCCTTTTATTAGTTGACTGCCTTTTAATCTCTCCCTGCCTAACTCATGTTCATAATAGACTTTCTTTGAAGTATGAACTGAATTCAATGTAATTAAGCCTCACAGATCTCTCATCACTCCTTGAAGGAAACACGAGAGGAAAGAAGACAACATTAATTCAAAAAGAAAATAGCCAGTGTGAGATATTTGACAAGGCAACATACACAGATAGCGTATATGTGGGAAATGCGCATGCCCACATACACATCATCATCAGTAAGCTATTAATTTGCCCGTTAAAAGTTCAAACATAACATATGACTATATGAGAGAGATCTAGAGAGAGAGAGGGAAATGTGGGTTGTTCACTAAACCTATGCATAAGAGACAAATTGAGTGTGCATATCCATTAATGGATGGATGATAAGATGGAATTTCAACCATTAATTAATTTCTTTCCCCCAATATTAATGGATGAAGCTTAAGCCCCCCTCCCCCATTGAGAATACACATGATATTAAGTTGTGTTACAGCATTGGTTTTGATCGTTCTAATTAATGGAATTCAAGACTGCTTTGATGATTATGGCTCATAACAAACCCCACCCACCAAAGCCGAGTATACGGCCAAGCCCAATCAATATATGGAACTGGCAAATTAAGCCCTACTACGTTGCTTTTCCCCTTGTAAAACAATAACCGGTAAGCGTTGCTAGCTGCAGAGAATTGAAGATGGAACACAAAAACAAAGCCATATATCAGCCCATCAGTACTACTAGTTGCAGTATATATCATCATGGTTGTGGTCGGTTGTTGTCATTGTCGTCTGGCCATCATCTATCTCTCTAGGGCCAACATGTTCCTGCAGAGAAGCCATGGCAACATCAGCAAGCTTCTGCAAGTTCAACCTCACAACAGTGTTGACGAACATCTTGGTATCCTCATCGGTGTTTCCCTCCGGTATGTCCACAATATACGACTCCAAGACAATCGTGTAAACCTTGCCTTCCTTGCTGAACTCGTTCACCGAAGTGACGGACCGATAGTTATGGAGCCTATGCTCGCCTCCTAGGACACAGAAGCTCAGGATATGCTTCTCTTCGTCCAAAATCTCTAGCCTTTCTGTGCTTGTTGAAGCCGGAAGGCCAGAGATAACAGTGACTTCTCTTATACTCCCGACACCTCCATCACCACTACTCATTTTACAACTCTTGACGAAGTGCTTGTACCTCTGAGGGTTGCTGAAGCTTCGCACCAGAGGCCAGACTATGCCCAGGGGAGCATCGACCCGTTGTGTTATCAAGGATGTGCATGTCCTAGATGAACTCTCAAACGTGTGATATGTGCGAATGTGGGACACCAGCTCTGCAAATTCTTCTAGGGTGAGACCGTTTGGTTTGTTCTGGCGGTTTGCCTCCATCAACGCTACCTAGCTACCTCCTACTTCTCTCTCTTCGTCTTGGCTGTTGCTTCTGTCTGTGTTATGAGAGACGATGGTGCTTTGTTTTGTGATGAACACTGTGAGAGGAGGGAGGGGGCGCGCGGGGGGATTTATTCACAAACTAAAGCTTGTTTTTGTTTTTGGTTCTGGCCGGCTTTAGTGACTGATCGAGATGCCTTCGTTTTCTAAATTTATAACCGAAATCTCAGTGCGATGTTTGTCTGCTTTACAGAAAGGTGTAATCAAAAAAATAAATTAGGGATAATGAATGCAATGGGGTCTAAGCAATCAAGTAGGGTTAGGTTTCAAGGCAAGAGGATGACGACCATGTCCTTCCACCTTAAGATTGACCAACTTTATCTCATATCACAGGCTTCCAAATCCGCATCTGCCACCCACAAGTCACTGCAGCCACACATCGGGAACATCTCCCCGTGAATGACAATCCCGATGTGTGGCTTTAGTGTTTGTTGTGGATAGAAGAGATTTGGAGTTTTGGATCCCGCTGTTCTAAACCTTTCATCCAAAATATGGTGACAAATGGTTTGGAAGGATCAATAAGGTATATTAGATTGGATTAGTCAAATTAAAATCAAATTGAATTGATTTGAATATGATATATTAAAATCAATAAGATATAATATAATGGTCCAAAGTATCAATTGAATTGGATTGGACCTGGTCTATTTGTAATAGATGGATTTATATTGTCTAGGTGGGTCAGATTGAATCAATATCTGGTCTATTGACATAAGATAAGAGTATGGGTGTCAAAGGATCAGATTTGGGTTGCACCCTATCCAAATTAAAATCAATTCCAACAAGTTGAATGGTCTAGACATTGAACTGGACCAATCCAAAATGGTCTAAAATATTTATTGGATTGGATTGAACCTGGTCTATTTGTAATAGATGGATTTATATTGTCTAGGTGGATCAGATTGAATCAATATCTGGTCTATTGACATCAGATAAGAGTATGGGTGTCAAAGGATCAGATTTGGGTTGGACCCTATCCAAATTAAAATCAATTCCAACAAGTTGAATGGTCTAGACATTGAACTGGACCAGTCCAAAATAGTCTAAAATATTTATTGCATTGGATTGAACCTAGTCGATCCATCTGTAATGGATTCATACTAGACCAGATTGGATTGGATTGGACCAATATCCGATCCATCGACAGTCTGAATTATATTAATACAATATAAGGAGACAGTGGACTTTATCCCAATTATTTCTCTTTATGTCTATCAATTCATGTTAATAAGAGACTTAATATTATTATGTGCTTACTGAGGTCAAGCCCATTATAAACTACCTGGGGCTATTATTTGTGTTAAAAAAAATAATAATAATAACAAGTAAGTTGCAATGTATAATTAACTCCAATAAAAAGCAATAGCTCTTTGGTTAGGCAATGATTTTATATATTATTCTATAATGTGGCTTTGCCCCTATATTGGGGGGAAGGTGCTATATGCCAAATCTGTAGTGTGCATGTTAGGAATGGTGGGGACAATGCAGGGTGGGTACGAGGCATATCAGTTAGCATTTCTGCGTGCCAATCTCACACCTCCACTCTCGAATCAGTGCTAGCAAATATGTATCTGTTTTGTACATGATAATTTTAAAATAATATGTGTCTAAACTTTTATAATTATGTGTATACAAATAATCCTTATTTATTATACCTATTTTTGTTTAATATAAAAAATATATAATATTAGAGATGTTATAAAACATTTTTCAACAAAATGTATGCATTTTTTTTGTATGTGTTTTTCTCTTATGGGTTGACCATTTGATTAGGATGGTTGGATAAATTATTTACCACCTGAATTGAATAATGGTTTCATTTTTGAGTCAGTTTTAAATAAATATGAGTTTTGTATTGTCAAAACTATTGGATGTAAGTATAATAAATAAAACTTATTAGTGAGAAAAATATCTTAAATACAAGATTTAATGAGAGAAAATAGGAATTAATGATTGATACCTTAAATATAAGATTTAATGAGAAGGAGTTGAATGGAGTGAAAAGTAGTAATTCAAATTTTATTTTCTATCCTTACAATTAAAAAGGAACTAAATTCAAAAATAAGTATATTTTAGACAAAAAAAAAAGTTACATAAACTCGTTCGCACTTTAATAGTAGTATAGATATAGTAACATTTATGATTTGCTCTCCCTCAAAATTTATTATTATTATTAATTTTTTTTTGAATGTATTGTTTCAAATCCCACCTATGCTATAGTACCCCCTATTGAATTGTAATAAATTCCTACACTTGTCACTTTCCCGAACATACAAACTCATAAAATTTTTGAGGGCGGAGGGGAGTCACAAAATTTTAATCATTAGTACCCCTCCTATCTTACCTAACCCTAAAATTCCATCTGAAGTACCAGTGTGGTAGGCTTATTGCTTGAATTGGTCAAGCCAATATTAAAATTAGTTTCAATGCCATGACTAAACAACAACCCTATTGGTAGTAAATTTGATATTCATAGGGTGGGATATATGTGGTATATGGTAGAGAAGCTATACATTATTCTGCCGTGTCTTAATAATCCATGCACCGGATGGACCTAGGGTTGTAAGTCAGGTTGTCTAATTTGAAGAATTTCAACTACATTGAACCAGAAGAGTTTGGTTCCATTGAAAGTCTAACAATTTCCTTGCCCAACCAGAGTAGAGTAAGGTGATGGAGGAGAGAGTAAATGTAGAATGAAGACAAAGCAACCTAAGCAAAGGCTTGTGTTGTCTCCATCCTTGAAATTTGAAAAGGCAAGCTGTAGATTCGTGGATCACGTGAGAAGCCTAACAAACACAGCCGCGTGACTAATCTTCCTTTTCTTTGCACAATTGCAAATTCCCCTCCTCCCCCTCCCTCCATAAGTCCATAATTTAGAGATAAAATTGAACTATTTCTGCTTTTCAGTAGTTGGTGATGCGAAGGACAAACCTTCACTGACACCAATTGTGTCTTCTATCCACAACCACGTACGAGATAGAGCTGTTCGAGCTGTTCCCTGCTACAAATTTGCAACACAAGATTGCACCCTCGCTCGGATCGAGTACGAAAACCAAGAAAAAAGAGTCCATGGAGCATCATCATCCTTTCACTGTTTCAGTGATGGAATCGAAAAAGGGAAAGAAAAAAACCAAAAAGAGACTCTTGCATGATTCTGGAGTTAGCTGCTCCAATGGGTCTGCTCTCGCTTAGATGCATCTTACGTGTTCGTCATCCATTGGTTGTTTGATTACTCAAGCCAATGAGTGACTGATACGATAGAGAGCTCATGTGGTTCACTGAATGAGAGCGCGCTCGTTGAATCATATGATTTTTATATATTAATTAACAAATAACAAAACAGAAGATAAGAATCCCTTTTTTCATTTTCACTTCCCCACCCCACCTTTACATTTTAGAAAATGACCTGGGATTCCTTTATTTATTTCGTCCACTTAAAATTATCTCAGAGTTAGTTGTCATTTTGAAATTTGTGGGGTCAATCATTTACTTCACAAGGCTGTGTTTGGAAACGTTGCAATGGAGTATAAATCCCGGTTCAAGGTAAATTTGTACTTTGCTGGTTCATTTGGTCTGTATTTGACAACATTACATTTATGCATTAACAAATGACAGACCAATGCATATTTACATTGATAATAAGATATAAAAGTACATCAATAAAAAATAAGTAAATTTGCATTCAAGCAGGCTTTTAATAAAAACAAATATATGCTTTATTGAAATTTATATTCGCATCCATTACAACTAAAAAAGTCTGTTTGGTAAGAAGATAAATTTGTTAGTGCAAAACTAACCCAACTTTATAATTTATATGAACCATTTTTCAAACGCAGCCATTGGCACAAATATGCTTTAATAACAAAAGGGGAGAATGATAGTGAGAGAGGGAAAAGGTTTTATTGGCAGAGAACACGATTCATTGAACGATGCAATAGTGGCAAGCAAAAGCAAAAGGGGAGCATGGCTTCTGGTCATACATCAGTAATACCTCCCATTTATATACGTGAAATTCATAGAGAGATGTTCTCAATATGCGATTAGATGCTCCTGCTTGCACAAGAGTTTTTATATACGTGAAATTCATAGATAGGTGTTCTTAATGTGCGGTTGGATGCTCCTACTTTCAAAGCGTGTGCAGAGTCTTTATATATGTCAAATTCATAGACAGATGTTCTTAATGTGCGATTAGATGTTCTACTTTCAAAGGGTGTGCAGAGTTTTTGTTTGCCCGGGATCCCCGCACGGAAAAGAGAGATGTGACTTGCTACTCACACCCATGGATTTTTTCTTTCCCTATGCCTATTTCGACCTGGCTAGAAATTGAAATTTCAATGAATAAATTTTGAAGTAAATTTCAAAATTTGGGAAAATGTTATTAATTTTTTATTGTTTTGTTCAAAAATCTATTCCATTTCCTTAATTTTCTCTACTGCTTTCATCTTATCTCTTCATTGACGAAATTGAAACTAAATCTTGAAGTTTAATGAAATTTTTAATGCAATGCTAACCATATCGTATTAGAAGCGAATTAGGCTGCTATTTTTTACTAGCTTAAAACAACAATTCAAGTACGTAGCCCAAACTGAAGCTTGGAGAAATCACTTCCCAATTTAGCTTTTCATGATTTCAGGGGCCAAAATTCAAAACCCTTAAATAAATAAGTCTAACTTGCTGTTTATAAATGTATCACCCATTCAAAAGAAAGGCCACTTATTGTTTATAAATTGGGTAAATTGCTAAAATCTTTCTTGAATTTTTTAATTATTGTCAAAACCTTCATTAAAGTTTGGTAATTACAATCACCTCACTTAAACTTTTTAATAGTTGCAATTAGACCCTCTCTGTTAGAATCCTCTTCCAAGAGATACAAAAATGTCCAAAATACCCATGTAGTTACTTTTGCCATAATGTTTATTTTTCAAATTTTTATTCCTATCAATTGTTTATTTTTCAAATTTGCCCTTCATATCAATCACTTGTAGTCAAGGTTCAAAATATCGATATGCTGATAGGGGCGTATTGGGCGTTTTGATACTTGTTTTTTTTTTTTCAAAACTGGTTCAGGGGAGCCGGTCTAGGACCCCTCCATCCCCTGAACCGGTCAGACCCCCGATACACCCACTGTAGGGGCGTATTGGAAGGGTCTCGGAACGATACGTATTGACCTATGTAAAACCTTGCTTGTAGGTAAATCTGCAACTTTAAACTCTCCTTTTTTGGTGTTCATAAAGTTTGTGTTTTATTTATTTATTTTATTTTTGGAAAAACCAGTCCCAATAACAACTCCATGGGTATTTTGAACATTTTTGCACCTCTTGTTAGAGGATTCTAATCGAAGGAGTCTACTTACAATTTTGTCAAAAATTTCAGGAGAAATAGTTACAACTACCAAACTTCAAGAAAGGTTTCAACAATTTACCCTTATAAATTTATGGGTCCTAATCATCTGAGGAGGGCCTCATCTTTTCCTTTAACATGGCAACTACTTGATGGTGAGTAACTACCATTTCTAGGATTATCAGATAAATCAATGGGTGATCGATTGGATCATTTTGTTTATGCCCTAAAATGTTTAATTCTAATATGTGTTATTGCAATAATAATAATAATAATAATAATAATAATAATAATAATAATAATAATACACATGCTAGAGATAACAAAGAGAGAATATATATAAGAGAGAGACTAATTGCTAAGCATCTTTTCTTTTTTCTTGCAATGGTTAATTTTTAATTTGTAAGCAACTAAGCATCATTTAGCTAAGAGATCTCACCGATCCATCACATATACAATACAGACTCCATGAAGGTAGTGGATTAATCATGATATGTCACGTCAGCTTGATATTGGGCCACACTTGTACAGAGCTGACATGGTATGTTGTGGACCTTGTGGTTGGCCTAGCGTTGGGCGTAGAACTGTAGGTGATTTCGACCCAGAGAAACCATTATACTGGATAGATTGTGGTTGGCCTATTATTAGTCTTAGAACTTAGAACTGTAGGTGATTTAGACCTGGAGAAACCATTATATATTTATATTGGATGGAGAGCCCTCCATCCAGTAATGCCTTTCCCCATTACATCAGTCCTGCACTCCACATTGCATTTAAGAAGTTCTAAAGTTTCAATTAGACTAAAATTTTGGGATGATTATTGTATGACATGGAGTCACATTTGTATTTGTATTGATGAATAAAAGTGTAGAGACACATTTTATTTGTATTTGTATTGAGGTTTGGAAGAAATATAAGTGTTATTGAAAAACATTTTTTTATAACAAAAAAAAATGCTTTTAAGGATACTAATTACTTTAAAGGCTTAGATCTCTCCTAGTCTTTCCACCTTGAGGTGTGAGGACAGGGGTGATCATGATTCGGTTAAGGGTCTATTTTTTAAACTGAATTGGTAATACTGGTTTTTGGAAAATCGGTAACTGAAATTAAATTGAAGTTGATTGGCTTGATTTGTTGTTTTTTCATTTTTTTATTTTTATAATATATTATAAATAAATATATAATAAAAAACTAGAAATACATATAAGATATTATATTATAATAATATTCGGTCTTGTGACTTGTCTTGTATTGGTGATTTCCTCTAATTAATATTGGCTGTTTGGTGCCAAAAGGAGGGCCTTTTGTGGATGGTTGGCTGCTTTTTCTTTTGAAATTTGCCTCATGAAACCAGGACAAGGAGACCTACTCCTTGAGGGGCCCTTTGGGCTCCTAACCAAAATGCCATAGAGAAAGAGAGAGAAATATCATACCTTCTAATTACTTCAAGTTAATTAGGATCATTGTTAGATTACTGTGGATGAATCACCCGGTGATGTGATCTTAAATAATGATCACAATTATGTGGTTGATCTGAACTCTAAGAGGGTGTTTTTCGATCTGAATTGTTTTTTTTGGTTGTTGCAAAGTTTCAATAAATAAATAAAACCCGTTGATTTGGAAAAAAAAAAGATCTTAAAACAAAATCATAAAAAGTATGTGTTGTTGGTTAAATATGTGTTTTTTGTTCTCAAAATCAAAACTAATTAAAAACATGTTTTTGAATTTCTAGTTTAAAGAACATGTTTTTATTTGGTTTTTTAATATTATATTCCATAAACTATAAAATTTCCACATCACAACATTTGTTTTTTTTTTCAGAAAACATTGTTTTGATGGTTTTAAAAACACTTATTAATTATTGTTTTTTGAAATGAAACCAACTTGTTTTTGCCTTTTAAAACAAAAAAAAAAGCAAGAACATGCATGTTTTTGTTTGTTTGTTTATTTTTTCTGTTGATGTGGAAAATTCCCAAAATAAATGAAAACAAAAACATTGATATTGTAGAACAACCCTAAATATGCCACCTATTGTAGCTGATAAAGATTGTTAGATGAGTGGTGGTTTACATGAATGAATTTTCTTGAAAATTAGAAGGGTGAAGCTTAATTTGAAGTATCAGCTTTCAAGGCAATGGTTCTGATCTGCAACATGGCCATCCTTTGAATATATTGGACCACAGGTGATTCACTCACAATCTGCAGGGAACGATCCCACTTTCCTTAAAATTCATTTTCTAGCATTCAATTTCAAGCATTTAAGACTTTGGTTGAAGTAGGGTGGGGGACAAAAAAAAAAGTACTCCTTAACCTGGTTCATAAACGAAGGTGGCAACTAATTACGTCTTTAGCTGGTTGTAGCGGAAACTTGGGATCGATTCCCACCTTCACCCAGATGGGTATGGGGGATGGATTATACATGTAGGGGTGTCAATTGGACTGGATTTGGTCTAATCTGATCCAGTCCAATGTGAATCCATTACAAATGGGCCAGGTCTAATCCAATCTAATAAATATTTTGGACTATTTTGAACCAGTCCAATTCAATGTCTGAACTGTCCAATCTATTCAAATTTAGTTTAATTTAAATTGGTTTCATCCAAAATTCGTTCCATTGACATCAATATTCTTATCTTATATCAATGGACCGGATATTGGCTTTATCCAATAGAAATTTAATACGGATGGATCAGGTCCAATCCAATCTAATCAATGTTTTGGACCGCATTGGTCCAATCCAATGTCTTGTTGATCCGTACAAATTAATTCACATGACCCCCTCCCTGACGCTCAACAAAATTTTAATTAAGCATGCCTCATTGTCTCATCTCTCCACTTCATGGGGGAGGCATAGATGTTATTATTTATTGATCTGGATACAAATCTTGACCAGGTGCAAAATTTGTATCCAGATCAAATTTTCTTTTGTTTGTTTCTAATTAAGATTTTCATTCCTGCCTAATACAATTTTTTTTTTTACTTTTTTGTCTCTTTTGCTCTCACTGACAGTACAAGTTTTTTATTCTAAAAACTGATGCAAAATTTGCATTACCTTTCTCCTACCTCAATTCTTATAAAAAATAGAGACTATATAATATTGCTTGTTACCTTCTATACAGTTAACCGCCCTACCTCTATCCTCCTGCAGTTAGGCTGTATTTGGTTTGAAAGAAAAGGTAGGGATATAGGTTTCCCTTCCTTTCCATGCCTTCTCTTTCAAACCAAACACAGCCTTAAAGTGGGGGTCATTTCATTTTACCTAGTATTTTGCTTCTCACAAATAAATAAGATGAAGCAAAACTAGAGCAGAATTTAGAGAGAAGCTTGCATTTAGACATCTTTGCACTCCCATACATTTACACCAGTAATTTAAAAAAGAAAACAAAGACTAATTCACTAATCATCACCTCAATCAAACTCTGAACTCCTCATTTAGAAATCTTTTAAATTCAATAATTTATCATTAAAGCTTGAAGGACTAAAATTCGCTTTGTGGATCTTAACATTTAATACTGAATCTGTTTATACAAGTTTGGAGTTTTGGATGAACATGATGTTCAATTTTAAGAGAAAGTGGATAAACGATATATACTACTCAATTCCAATTCCAATGCCACTGTATTGATGGGTTTAAATGCCGAAGGCATTATAGTTATAGAGCCTCTCTCCGGAGCTCTAGCTTCTTATTTTATTAGTAATTAGAGGCTCTGCATAGAATTCTTCCTGCAGCTGGACCAGTATTCAGCCACAAGCTTAGAGAAGGAGGAGTTAACTTGCATGAGAACTGAAGGTTCATCATACTCCACGAGTTTCCCTGCAAAATCACCAAAACGTAAGCCATAGACATGCATAAAATTGACTAGGATCCAAGATCCAATACGTCTATATAAAACCTTATTTCACATAGTCAATTAGCCATGGCACATGGATAAGATGAGCAAAATCAACCTCATAACAGGCCAATGTTGGACTATGGGCTCCTAAATGTGTAAAATCAAGTTCATAACCGGTCACTTCTGATGGTCCAAACAGATCAGTCCAGTCCGAGTCCAACAAAACTGTAAGGGACTATGAATTATGAGATGGTCTAAATGTGTACAAGGGAGCAGCGTACCATAAGAGAGGACCATGACCATGTCACTATCTGTAACTGTGGGAACTCTGTGGGCTACGGTTATCACTGTACAGCCGGAGAATTCTTGCCTGATTACTCTCTGTAGGATGGCATCAGTTGCAGAGTCGATGGATGCAGTTGCTTCATCTAGAACAAGGATTCTATTTCTCCTAAGAAGGACTCGTCCAAGGCAGAAAAGTTGGCGCTGCCCAGCACTCCAATTTTCACCTTCGTCACTCACTGCAGAATTAAGGGATCAAATACCATGAGTTCTTTAACTGAAGCACTGCGGAATTAATTAAAATGATTGGATTTCTGATTTCTAACCACTGAAATCGCAACTCACCAGATGAATCCAAAAGTTT
This sequence comes from Nelumbo nucifera, assembly GCF_055504915.1. Taxonomy (NCBI): domain Eukaryota; kingdom Viridiplantae; phylum Streptophyta; class Magnoliopsida; order Proteales; family Nelumbonaceae; genus Nelumbo; species Nelumbo nucifera. The sequence goes on along the minus strand of NC_142654.1, from coordinate 5,188,734 downwards.
TGGAAGACTAGATATGGTGGCTTTTAGTTGGCACTTCTCTATAGCCTGCAATAAATAATACCACATAAGGTTCTGTGTATATTACTAAAGCATTTTAAGCTTTTAACCTCAACTCAATTGTCACTACTCGCTTGATCCATTTGAACTTGACTAATATAAGATAAAAAAAAATTATAATAATAAAAATCTGCAGAAGAACAGATGCTTTGAGATCAGAATCAGTTGGTTCACCTCCCATATTTCATTGTCAGTGTAGAGGCCTAGAGGATCCAAGTTGGTCCGAATGCTACCCCTGAAAAGAGTTGGCTCTTGAGGGATGATGCTGAGTTTCATTCTCAGGTCCCTCAGACCAATGGAACAAATGTCTAGTCCATCTATAAGAATTCTCCCGCTTTCTGGTTCAACTAAACGGAACAAAGCAGTAATCAGTGTACTCTTGCCACTTCCAGTTCTTCCAACAACTCCAACTCTAGTCCCTTCTTTGAAAGTGCAAGTAATTCCCTTGAGAACAAGTGGTGCATTTGGACGATATCTTATCTGAAACCAGCAGATACTCAGACACCATCAAGGTTTCTTGGTACCCATGTTTTCCAAACACAGGTTGGTAAATCTTTATGAATAATATTTACAAAATATACGTTGAAAGATGAATCAGATTAACTGCCATTACCTTTAGATCCTGCAAATCTATCCTTCCCCTGGATGGCCATGAGAGAGGTGGTCTTTTATCCTCCACAATTGCCGGAGGTTCTGGTGGTATATACATGAATTGTTTTATTCTTTCAACAGAAACAATATAGTTGGCTAAGTTGCAGTACCATCTAGTGAATACGACTTGCGTGGTAGTAAGTATGAGAGCATAAGAAAGAGAAAGGCCCACAAATCCTGAAAACAACACAGAAATGTTTCATTCAGAATTGAACATTCTAGATAGATTATTACTAGGCAGCCCTCAGGAATGAAAAATACCTGGAGAAGCATTTCCTTGAGGGAGAAAAACAAGGAGAAGGGCACAGGTGATAAAGGTCAGAATTTGGAGTCCTTCCACTCTTATCACTAACCACTCCAAAGCAGCATTACAATGAAAAAAGAGACTTGCATCTGTGTCAATGAGCTTTAAGTATTTTTGGAAGAACCTATCTTTCATGTCGAAAGCTCTTATTGTGACTACACCAAGTGATGTCTCAGCTGCATAATTCATAACAGGTGCTTTGGTTGTTCCATTAATTCTTATTAGCTCTCTTGCAGAGGCTAGGTAGTATCTCTTCATTCAAAAAGAAAGAAAAATGAAAAAAAAATGGAAGAATAAATGATTACTGATTAGGGAAAGTAAAACAGAGATTAAGAAGTAGAGATAAAGAAAATAAGATCTACCTGAATGTAGTGTGTGGATAACATGGCTGGAATTGCTACAAATAGAACTGGCCATGTGATGGAGGCCATGATGCATATGATGGATAGAGTGTCAATTCCACACGAAAGTGTTAAGGCAATGGAGAAAGCTATGTCAAAATCCAAAACTCTCATATCTGATGAAGCCTACAAGATGACATTGCAATGGATAACCAATTAAGTGGCCATGAAGCCCAAATAAACATTGCCATAAGTACTGAGAAGAGGAGTGCAGATTTCCAAAGTAATATATATTTTTAATATTTAAAGAGCAAGCATGTTGTTAATCTCAGTCCAATTAAGACCTTATTCTAATTAGTGGAAGGAAAATTAGTGACAAAACCAGTAACCTGAAATGCTGCAAGTTTTAAAGCTCTAGAAGGGTATTACATAAGAAATCAGCATTTTACTTGTATAAATACAACAAGGGCATTTTAGTTCTCGGGCTGACAAGTGTGAGAACGGGGGCTCAAATCTGAGGGATGCCATTTGTGTGAAACAAATCCCAAAGGTTAGGACCTTACACAGTCTATCCCTCCCAAGACCCTGGGTGGTTGGGACTCATAAGGAAGATTTGTATAGCAATACTTTACTGCCCTGATTTCTGCATGGGCATTTTTTTTGTTCTTTTCCAGTGTGCATGCTCTCATGTACATTTCTGCTTTCTTATTCATCTTTCTCTCTCTCTCTCTCAAAAAAAAAAAAAAGAATTTTTCTGAATATTATGTCTTTCTGTATTTTTTGGATAGTAGGGGTATTTTTGTCATTTAAAAATTCCATGTGGAGTCTAATGATTGGGTCTGGTTTGTCTACTCATATTTGTAATTTTAGAGTCATTAATTAGTTTAAGAGTTATTTTGTCTTCTTTGAATTGACTAGGATAGTGCCACAGTGGTAATTTAGTAAGCTTCTATGTTTTTGAGTCATCTACAGTCTATTTGAGTTCCTACAAATATTGTATGGACATTTTACTGAAGAATCAATGAAAGTTTATTTGGGTATGATGATTCTCATGCCCTAGAGTGATTCTAGGAACCCTAGTAGTGATTCATAGGCTCCCCCCCCCCCCCCCCTCTCTCTCCCCCCCCCCCCCCATTTCTTTCTTAATCCTTCAAGAAACCATTACAGTCTGCAACAGCCATATGTTTCCATCAGAAACCATCATTCATTAACGTCCTACATTACATATGCTCAACCACCTAGTAATCTGTTGAAAAGTTTGGCATGTGGATCAGAATAAAAAAAAAAGCAAAGAAAGCTTACCCGGGTTAAAATTCTACCAATGGGAGTTGAGTCAAAGAAGAACATTGGAGCTTTGAACACTGAATTTGTAAAACCTGAAAAGAAGGCTTTTGAAGCCTTTAATCCTAGATGGGCTGAGAAAAAGGACCTCAGATATGCACAGGTGGCGCTGAAGGTTGACATCCCAGCGTAAACTCCAATTAAGATGGTATCGTTGATTTGAGGAATTCCAGAAGCTATAGCTAGCCAAATGTTTGAGGAAGCCTGAACTAGGGTAAAAGCAATCTGACCAAACAAAGATAAACCAAGAAGAAATGATCCTTTTGAGACAATTATGTAATCCAAGAACTGCTTCCATCCAACATCTCCAATCTCTTTCTCCTCATCTTCTGTTAGCTGGGTTCCGGGCAGACCCTTGGCAGAAATCTTCCCTTCGCCACTCTCTTTCTTGGTATGGGATCCAGAGGAATCATCAAGTTGAATTGTGTCCACCTTTTCAGATTCACCCGAATGACCACTATTTGCAGGATCCACCGATGACATTGCAATCTTGTGAGCTTTCACGAGCTGTTGAAATGCTTGCCCAGCTGTGAGGAGTTCCTCATAGGTTCCTGATTGAGTGAGTTGCCCACCTTCCATGACCTGGAAAAGCAGGAAGAGGAACCAAATCATGTTGTTGAAACATGAAAGCCCAGAAACAGACTCCATAAAGGGAAAAGCTAGATGATGATTTGGAGTTCAAATAAACTCTGCCCTCCATTACCACAATCCGATCAGCATCCGCAAGAAACTCAACTTGATGAGTCACTAGAATGACAGTTTTCTTTTCCAGTGCAGCCATGACACAATCCTGCAATTACATCATTCAAATACAGTAACAACAGAAGAATATGCACTCATGTGCATGCCCATGCAAACGTGGGTGGTGACTGGTGAACGTGATATTTCCTATTTTTGAAGAAATAAAATCAAGGTCCATTTGGATTTTGGGATTTGGCTGGCGGGAACAGGGGTCTGAAATCAGAATTGGAATGGCGCCCATTCTACATTCTACCCATTTGGTTGGGCTGAATGGGATTTCGATTTCCATTCTTCGTGAAATGGCGTTCTCCTATTGGAGCTTGGAGTTTGAGGGTATTGTCATTCCAACTGGTTGGGGTGAGCGATGAGCCTGAGCCGGGCCCAAGCCCAAGCCCAAGCCCAGCCATGTATTTTATATAAAAAATATTACATACATACATTTAATATTTTATATTAAATGGCATATATGCATATATTTTTATTTTATATATTCTATGTGTCATATTATAATATATATTAGACTGGGCTTTAACTATTAGGCCCAGGCCCGGCTAAAACTTCTGAGTTAGATACAGAACGGGGCTCAGACTGGGCCTGAATACAAAACCTACACCCAACTCAGAATTTATAGTCTAGGCTGGGCTTGGCTTGGCCGAAATGATCACCCCTATATTCCAGCCTCCCCCATGGGAATGACCGATCTCATTCCAGCCGGCCAAAATAAAAAAGACAAGTGACTTCAAAAAAAAAAAAACTCCAAAACCCATGGGAATGATCAATCTCATTCCAGCCAGTCAAAAAAAAAAAAAAAGACAAGTGACAAAAAAAGTCATGAAACCCTAATTCTCTTTATTAGAAACATCAACTCTCCTTTAGGCCCCTGGTTTGCTTTTCGGTAAGTTATTTATCCGGGTAAATGCAATTACCTGGGCGAGTTTTTCCTGTGAAACACTTACCTGGGTAAGTGCGTTTACTCATGTTCTTTTATTTCCTAGGTAAATAAGGTAATGACCATTTTAGCCATAAAAATCCATTATTAAAAGGGGTATTCTTGTCCCATTTAAGTATTAGCAACTTTCCCCCTAGGTGGGAATGTTATTTACCCACTTAGGAGATGGGTAAGTGGTACCCAGGAAAATAAACTTTCCTTGGTGCCCACATAAATCTGAATGAACATGGGATTCTTGGTCAATGGGAACCAAAATCCCATTGACCAACTTTCCCTCCTCTCAAAATTCAAAAAAAGAACACCCCCCTTAGAGTCATGTATATGTTAATGGAGTTCAATTCTAATTCTAATTCCAACCGCAAACCAAATGGACCTTGGGTTTCTTACATTGAAAAGGGTGGCTGCTGTATGTGCATCAACAGCACTAAATGGATCATCAAGTAGATAAATATCTGCATCATTGTATACTGCTCTAGCAAGTTGAATCCTCTGTTTCTGTCCCCCACTCATGTTGAGTCCTCTTTGACCAATTTCTGTAAGGTCACCATGGTCAAAACTATTGATGTCCTTATCCAGTGCACATGCTTTTATGGCCTTCTCATATCTAGTCTTGTCCATTGGCTTTCCATAGAGCACATTATCACGAACTGTCCCACTTTGAATCCAAGATGTTTGAGAGACATAGGCAATGGTCCCAGATACATCAACCTAGAAGCAAGTAACCAGAAATAGGGCTTATTAATCAGAAGAAACAATCTTCTCTGTTATGTTTGGACATGTACAAGTATTCTAGAAATAGAGCATTTTGTTACTCACAGATCCTGAGATTTTGGGTATTTCTCCAAGTATGGCATACAAGAGAGAGGACTTCCCAGCTCCAACTGGCCCGCATACAGCAATTTTCTGTCCCCTTCTTACTTCCAAATCTACACCTCTCAGTGTTGGAACAGCTGCGTCTGGGTCCCAACTGAAAGAACCATCCTGTATTCTTACACTGGTCACTGAATTCTGTGTTTGGTTCCTCCTCATACCTTCATCCTTGAGTTCAGTTTCCATTAAAAACACATTAAGGCGGTCCAGTGAGACCTTGGAATGAATCATCACAGAAAGAGCCTCAGGAATCATTTTCACAGGCTCTGACAAGCTCCTCAGTGTTGCAAGGACAGTGAAGATAGTCATGGCATTCAGAGGGGCACTTTTCCAAAGGGCGCACCCCATAAACAAAACTGAAGAGATTAAGTTAGGAGACACCCAGTACAGTATACTGCCATAGGCCTTCATGATTTGAGATTCACCTAACCATTTGAGTTCTACATCGCGGAGCGACTCGATTAAGTTCTTGAACTTTTCCTCCCATGACTGTAACTTGATGATTTTCATGTTTTTTAGGACCTCAGAAGTAGCCCTGAGTCGCTCATCTTGCGCCTCCATGAATCGATGCTGAGAATTCTGAATGGTCTTCGCAAAGGGAATATTTAGAAGACCACAGATGAAAAGGGGGACCAAACTAGGAAGAGCTCCTATACCAACAATCCCAAAGAGTACACCCATAGAAAGAATCATCTGAAGAAAATAAGTCCATGTTGAATGAAACCACCATGGGAATTCACCCATGTGATAAGCATCAACCCCTATGTAATTCACAATCTCCCCTGTCGAGTGTCTGCTCCTACCTACACTAGAAAGTCTGAGCTCTTTTTGGTATATGGCAGCCATTAATGCTGATCTCATCCTCATTCCATATCTCCTTGCATTAAAGAACCAATGCCTCTGAGACAAAGACTCAACAAACTTGATCACAACTAGGCATCCTACCAGAAAGATTCCATGATGCACAGTTTTGACCTCATGGGTAGAATACTGAAGGAAGGAATAGACTAATAATGGAGCAACTACAACTGCAACAGTCCTAAGGAGTGCATAAAATCCTACTATTAGCATTTCTTTGAAATAAAGTTTAACCAAAGCTCGGAGAACCAAGTTACTGGTGTCTGTTGAGGTGTTCTCTCTGCAGAGATGATCCCATGATTGAGAAAATGACTGGTAAGCTAAGAGGGCTTCATCATCAGAAACTAGAGCAGGGATATCATCAAGAACTAGTGGTTTTGAGTAACCCAAACTCAGTAAGGGCTGAAGCCAAGAGAATGTTAGTTGGCTAATGAAACTAGTCTGGCTTAGTCCTGTTTGGTGTTTGTCACTTTTTCCGACCAATAAAGGTTCGGACATACTCTGGCGATGGGTGTTTGGAGAAACTCTCTGTCTCAACACTTTGAAAGCACAAACCAGAAGCAACAATGTGCAAGGCCATGAAACTAGTTCTAGGATTTGAATGTTCTGTGAGTTCACTAACATTAGAACATTCAGTGCAGAGGCCAGTAAAGGGAAGGAGACCCACCAGATTAAAATAAGAATTCGCATCAATTTGGTCCATGGAACAATCAAGGAAACTGTCAAAGCTATCGAAACCAGCCCCCTCACAAAGTAAACCAACCATCTCAAATGCCTAATTTCATGACTTCTGTCCACTAAATCCCATAAACAAAAGCTAAAATATGCAATGCCAATAGTACCACAACAAACTGAAACAGCTAAGAAAACCCAGTCCCTTCTTCTCTGCCCACTGATATTATGTTTCCTAATAAAACTTACAATAAAAAGCAGAGAGAAACCCAATAAAAATAGCAAATTCAAGACATCTATTATTCTTCTTTGAATGCACGAAGATCCTAACACAATTTCTCCCTCACAAAACCAAGAGTCTTCCCCTGCATATCCATACAAACAACAACAGAGATTAATCAATATATGTGGAAAGCAATAAAAATACATGGAAACAAGAATATCGAAACAGAACATATTGTAATAGTAATACATGTCAAATGGAGAAGTTTCCAAAAAGCAAACACCGTTCACGACCTCATCAAAAAGGAAAGAAAAATTGATTCGAGAACCCAATACAGTGAATCAGATAAACATAGTAATTCAAAAGGAGAGAGTAAACAATAGTGAGCTTCAACATCCAAAGAGAAACAAATGTGCACCTCGGAATCTCTCTAATGAAACCATCTCTGATTGAATACTGGCTTATTTTGCTCTGAAGTCTGAACTAGCACGTCAGTATAAGCAGGACCTTTGAAAATTTGGACTTAGTCCATCTGCTACTGGCCAGTTTTACTCCAAGGCAGTAAATGGAATCGGTATAAATAGGACATCTGATGTGAAACACAAAACTTATGTTAGCTTCCCTTGACCTTGATAAGTAATTCTTTTCTTTTCAAAATTTTCCAATGTTTTGGCTTTCTGCTTTCACTTTCATTGGTTTGGTTGTCATCCGCTGGCATTTGTCGATGCAACCTTCATGTTGTTTTTGTTTCTCTGGTAATTTCTAAATATGCACGTGTAACAACAATTTCACATGACAATAACTATATATATGTATGTATTTAAATTTTGCATTTCATTTTCATTATCAATAAAAATATTTTTGAGTTATCTTATTTATTTTTATTTAATTTGATAATTATATAATATTAGTAATGTGCACAATTTTTTTTGACATTTTTTATAATTTTTATTTCCATATTTTTTAGTTTTTATTAAATAATTATGACACCTTTTTGACCCATTTGACTTAAAAGAAAAAATGATTTCACTTTTGGGCAGCTTAAGATTTTCTGTTCCATTTCCATAGTTAATTATGAAAATAATTCTGGTTTATTATACTCATCTTTATTTAATATGATAAATTTATAAGATATAACAACATTTTCTATAATTATTTTTTGTATTTTTATCAAAATGGTTGAATTGCTAGGTGTATAGGTTAGGCATGCACTAGGCCAGGTCTAAGCCTAGATTGAAATTTGATACACTTGGGTTGTGTTCAGGCCCAAGCCGAGTTTGAGTTGGTCAATTATCCCACACTAAAATTTAACATGTGTACATGTATGCATACATGTATATATGCAAAACTATGTTTAGTGCAAAACCTTATATAAACCTTGTACTTGCACTTCCCCAAATCAAGCCTATATAGTTGGGTCAGGCTTGGGCTACCTAAAGCTAGGCCTAAGTCCATCTCAAAAAAAAAAAAAAGACCATAGAAAATCTAAGCACAACCTGTCTGAAATTGTAGGTTAGATCGGTTTGGGCTCAAGTTAGACCTGTCCAAGTTGCACCCCCATGGACCATTGACCACCACTTAGATGGAAAAGCAATTTTCTTTTCTAGTTAGTTTAGTTTTTTATTCTATTTCCATTATTAGTGACAGCAATTCCTATTTTGGTTTAATATGATGAATATATAATATTAATGTACCCAAATGATTTTTACAAAACTTATATATTTTTTAATAATTTTATGTATCCTTATTTTTTAATTTTTATTATTTAATTATGACATCATGGATTAACCTATTTGATCCACAATTTTGTTTCTAGATTGATTTTAAATTTTGTATTTCATTTCCATCATTAATAAAGATATTTGATATTTCTTCTTTGGCATGCTTATTTTTGTTTAATATGATAAATATATAATATTAGAGATGTGCCAAAAGTTTTGTAAAATAATTATATATTTTTGTAATTATTTTTAAATTTTTAAAAACTCATCGACCTCCGTCGGACCTTCATCGTTCGGTATTTGTAGCGACTGCTGTTGGTGGCGATGGCGATGGCAGTGTTGAGCCGTCGATGGATGGCACTCCTCTCTTCTCTTTCGACAGATGAGGCGAGTGTCTAATAGGGATTGAGTTAAGTTAAAAACAAGGATAAAAATGTAATTTCACATAGGGGTATAACGGGCATTTTACCTTTTTCGTCCATGTTTAAGGGTTAAGGGTACACTTAGTTAATTGTCAGAAATAGTAAGGGTACACCTAGTCAATTTTCAAACAATAAGGGTAGAGTTAGTTAATTAGCTAAACCATAAGGGTAGTTTAAGAAATTTACCAAAAAAAAAAAAGAAAAAGTAATTGAGTGGCAAAACAGTATTCATATTCATATAGTGAGGCCCATATAGTTGGGATGAGGCTTAGATGATGATTTCAAATTACCTACCACTCCATTAATCATAAATGCATTGAAAATAGTTTTAAAGCAAAAAGGAAAAAAGCACGAAGAAATCTAATAAAAGAATTTTCATCTACTATTAAAAATATGAATGATGTTTATGTTTTGAACTTTTTCTTGACTAAAATGATCATATTTTTAATTTGGTCCCATTTTATTAATTACAAGGACAAAGAAAATCATCTGAATTACTACTTTTATTTTAGGGTATTAAATTCCACTTCTTTCATGAAATCTTATATATGAGGTATATTAAATGAATGAGCCTTTTGTTAGTATATAAATTCTCATCCACTCTCATTAAATTTTTCTTTGAGTTATTCTTGTTTCTCACAAATAAATTCTACTTATTAAATTTATATACAATAATTTTAATAACAAACCTATATATTAAAAACTAACATGAAAACAAAATGAACGAAGATCCAGGGTTTGTTAGATTATTTGGATGAAAACCCAGGAATTGGTTTTTGATTGGTAGTGAAACTCAAACATCAAGATGTTTAGGGGGTGGTATCCAGACATATTCTTCTTTCAAAGTCGTTTCTTCCCATGTATCTAATCTCTCTCTCTGAGACTTCCTTCTAAGACTTTGTTCAAAGTTCGTTGTGAGAGAGATTGAGGATTTCGAGCTGATCTAATCCAGAGAACTTGTCTAGGATCTTGCCAGAAAGCTCATTCCAACTAAGATTTAAAGTTATCTCTAGTGCCAGAATTTTGCCCAGGCTCGGTGAAATCTCTCCTATGAATTGGTTTTTGCCCAAGTCAAGGAACTGTAGTTTTGTACACGAGTCGAGTTGTGACGGGATTGAACCTGAAAATTGGTTCTTTCCAAGGATGTGTTTGCTGAGCGACATTAGCGATCCAAGATTTGGATTCAACTCTCCTTCTATCAAGTTGTCGGAGACGTCAACATATTGAAGTGAAACGACCTGGTTGAAATCTGTAGGCAAATTGCATGTGAAAGAGTTGGAATGTAAGTTGAGGAATGTTAGGTTTTGGCAATCATCTTCGACGGTATGACCCCGCAAACTATTCGAACCGAGATCTAAGAAACTCAAATTGCACAGCTTCCCGATTTCTGGCGGAATAGGACCGGTAATCTTGTTGCCATTGGCTTTGAATTGGATTAACGACGTGCATTTCCCAATCTTGGGTGGAATTTGGCCTATTGTTCGACAGTAGCAGCAGATTGTTTAGATTCTACAACTCGAAGATTCCTCTTGGAATCGGACTTCTGTATCTCTCTCTCTGAGACTTCGTTCAGTCGTTCAACATTCGTTCACGTTCAAAGTCCGAACTTCTCTGCAACTCTCTCTCTCTCCTCGTCCCGTTCACTTTCTCTCTCTATCTATCTCCGTTCGTTCTCTCTCCCTCTCGCCCCTGTTTCATCACCGCCGCTGTTGCAAGTTGCAGCAGCGCTGTTGCAAGTTGCAGCAGCGACGGACCTCTCCAGTAACGCCCCTTTCTCTCTCTCCTCTTCGTTCTCCCTATTTTCTTCTTCCTCCGTCCCCCTCATAGATCTATAACTCTCTAAGTTTTTCGTTGACAAGATTTCTCCTCTTTTCCTCTTGATGAAGGGAAATTTGGCCCGACCTCACGATCGCCCGACACGTGGCAAAGGCAAGCAGCTCGAGACAGTAGAGCGCCCGAAGCGAACATCGGAAGCAAGTCCAAGCTCACTACCGAGCCCGAACTCCAGACCGCTGTACTGAGTCCGAGCTCCCTTTTAAGGGTCCGAGCTCCCTAAGTAAGAACCCAAGCTCCCTAAGTCCGAGCTCCCTACTAGGAGCCCGAGCTCCCTGTTAAGAGCGAGCTCCCTGTTAAGGGTCCGAGCTCCCTAAGTAAGAACCCGAGCTCCCTAAGTCCGAGCTCCCTACTAGGAGCTCGAGCTCCCTGTTAAGAGCGAGCTCCCTATTAAGGGTCCGAGCTCCCTAAGTAAGAACCCGAGCTCCCTAAAGTCCGAGCTCCCTGTTAAGAGCGAGCTCCCTATTAAGGGTCCGAGCTCCCTAAGTAAGAACCCGAGCTCCCTAAAGTCCGAGCTCCCTATTAAGAGCAAGCTCCCTACTGGGAGTCCGAGCTCCCTATTAAGAGCGAGCTCCTTACTGAGAATCCGAGCTCCCTGCAAGGAGCACGAACTATACTGGGCCCCAAGCCTCACAAAGCTGACCTGAGCTGGCCCATGGCAGCTCGGAACACTCCAAACCGAACTCAAGACACCTCGCTCGCCACTCCAACACTTCACTTCCGAAACACCAGGCCGACCAAACGTACCCGACACCAAGGACGTCCGTATCCAAGGGCGACGCACCTGACTGATTTGGGATCTGACGCCTGACAGCCGCATTTCAAACGGCTTCCTGCTACCGCCACCTGCAACCGTCGTCACTAGCCGCAGAGACGGCTCCGACAAAAGGAACAGTGGCGGTTCTGTCCGGCCAAAGGAAATGACATCCGAACTGGCAGGAGTTCAGAAGTAATCGTGACCGACCTGACGGAGGCCTGGAAGTGAGTGTGCGAGGTGGTTATAAAAGGCTTCTACCCCCCAGGAACGAGGTATGCTAACTTTCGCGCTATCTGGTTTATCTTGCCTTTGAAGGATTCTAACTTGAGCTTCGGAGCCCTTACGCCGGGTTCTCCCCGGAGCTTCTCTTCTCCTTCCGTTTTAGGTCCCTGTTACTCAGTTCGGAGGCAAGATCATCGACAGCTAAGACCGGCCAGATTGTGCACCATCAATTGGCGCCGTCTGTGGGAACGCTTCTAAAGGCCTCCCTCCAAAACTTTCATACCCTTTTCTTCTTCTCTGAAAAACTCAATACTCATGGCCTCATCCAGCAACGCCGGACGCGGCACAGAGACAAACACCACCGGAGAACAGCCCCAAGTTCCCGTGGTGTGTGTTGGGCAGTTCACCATCCCCCTCTCGGTGGATGGAATCCCCAATCTGACTACGCCACAAACAGTGGCGCCTGTAAGCCTACCTGCCGCAAACATCCCCCTCCCTCTTCCCATCGAGACTACCTTCACCGAACCAACCGCCGTCCCCCTGGCAGCTAGCCAAAATCGGTTGGACGACTTAATGCAGTGCATGCGGGCAATGCAAGCCCAGATGCAGCAGTTCCAGCAACACCAGCTTCACCAGCACCAAGTGTTGCACAACCTCTCCCAATACCTCTATCAACAGCAGTTCCCCCAACTGACACCGAACCAACCACTACTTCCACCTCGCCACCCTGCCCCGAAGCCAGACAAGGCCTCTCCGCAGGATGGGCGCCTCCACCAAGGGAAGGCCTCTAGGCCCCAGAATCCCCCAAACAGCCAGGCCTCGTCCCCAGGCCGGAGAGAAAGAAAAGTCATCCCCGCCTCGCGGCTCGCAGGCGGATCGGGAACCTCGCCCGCGAGATCGGCACCTCGGGGCTCCAAACCGGAGTCCCCACTAGTGGAAAACCGATTCGGCGCACTGGCAGCAGCGGACTACCAGCACTCCGGGCCCATCGAGCTCGGCAACACGGAGGCCAGCAGCGCCAGCACAAGGCCCACTTAGCAGCGAAGGCGCCGTCGAAGTCGACGAACCGCCACCCGCGTCCTATCCGAGCTCAGAGGCAAAGGCGAGACGAGCTCGGACGAGGTAGGAGTCGCCCCAATTCTCTCAGTTCCTTCCCCCCTCGCCTCAGAACTACTGGCAGTCCCCTTGCCCAGAGATTTCAAGCTCCCGCCCCTAGACAAGTATGACGGGTCCTTCGACCCCAACGACCACGTGGACGCTTTCCAGTCCCAAATGCACCTCGCCAGAGCCAGCGAATCATGCATGTGCGTGGCCTTCACCACCACCCTCAAGGGGGTAGCCCGCACTTGGTACAGGAACCTGGCCCCCGGATCAATAAAGTGTTGGGCTCAGTTCGTGCAGGTCTTCACTGCACACTTTGTCACCAGCAAACGGTGCCCCTGAGCAGAGAAAAGCATCTTCGGGGTAGTCCAGAGGGAAGGAGAACCCATACGGAGCTACATCAAGCGATTCAATGAGGCATGCTTACAGATACCGCGGTTAGACCCCGCGGTGCAGCTCGCCGCAGCAAAAAGAGGGGTGACGCACAAGGAGTTCAAATGGCACATGGTAGCCAACCAGCCCGCGATCGTGGCCGAGTTCCTCAAGCTCGCGGACAAGTTCATGAGAACGGAGGAGGAAATCAACCAGCGAACCGAGGGCGGAAATGAGAAAAGAAAGAGGGACGGCGAGCCCTCTAGCTCGGCCGACTGAAGAAACCCGGCCCGGGACCCAAAACCGAACCAGTCGTTCCGAGCTCCCCTGCCAGTTCGGACGGATTACACGCCCCTGAACACGAGGCGGACCGAGATCCTAATGACGATCAAGGACGCCCCATACGTGAAATGGCCACCTCGCCTAAAGGGAAATCCGAACGAAAGAAACAAGAATTTGTATTGTAGTTTCCAAACGGTCACAGTACCGAGCAGTGCAATAACCTCCGAGACGAGATAGAGGGGCTCATCTGTCGCGGATACTTAAGAAACTTTGTACAGCACAACAATAATAGCAATAAAGCGGATCAGCTGGGCGAACACTTAAAGGACGCCCCCGAAACTAGCAGTAGGCCTGCCGAACCGATGCAGCGACAGCCTCCGGCAGAAAGGCCAGTTCGGGAAACCATCCATGTAAATGTGGGAGGTTCAGTGGTAGCGGGATGCACATCAGCGGCAGCCCGGACCTCAGTTCGCGAAGCGGTCCTCGAGGAGCGGAACCCCCCGAAAAGGCTGAAGACCGAGGAGCCGATCCTCTTCACAGAAGACGACGCGCGGGGAGTTCGCTACCCTCACGACGACGCACTTGTCATTAAACTCAGGATCAGCGACTTCGAGGTTAGGCGCGTGCTCGTAGATTCAGGCAGCTCGACGGACATCCTCTTCAAGTCGGCGTTTGATCGGCTACAGCTGCCAAGGAGCGAACTAAAACCTGCAAGCATTCCCCTGGTGGGCTTCAGCGGGGAGGAAGTCAAGCCCCTTGGAAAAATAACGGTGCCCGTGGAAGTCGGCACGTGGCCTTGTGCGGTCAGAACTTCACATCGGTCGCACACCCATAGGCAAATGGCCAAACAGAAGTAATGAATAGAGCCATCCTCCGCAGACTGAAAGCGCGATTGGACCGAGCCAAAGGTTTGTGGGCAGACGAACTACCAAGTGTTCTATGGGCACACCGAACCACGGAAAAAACCGCCACAGGTGAGACCCCCTTTAACCTCACATACGGCACCGAGGCAGTAATCCCGGCAGAAATCGAAGTACCTACGTTGCGACTAGAAGCGTACGACGAACAAACAAACGAGGGCGAGTTACGCACCAACCTCGACCTACTGGACGAAGTGAGAGACTTCGCGCACATCTGAACTGCGGCCTACCAACAAAAGGTAACTCGGTATTATAACGCGCGAGTAAAAAAGAGGAACTTCCGCGTCGGCGACCTGGTTCTCCGTAAGGTCATGGTGCCCGAACACGGCGTAGGGAAACTTGGACCGAACTGGGAAGGCCCCTACAGAGTAAAGAAAGCACTCAGTGGGGGAGCATACGAGCTCGGAACCCTAGAAGGAAAACAAGTACCCCGAGCATGGAATGTTGCCAACTTAAGAAGGTACTGCCTATAGGCCACCAAGTACCCCGAAGCCATTTCATGACAGAAAACGAACTGAAGGACCGAAATGGTCAGTTCGGCAAAAAATATAGCTCAATGACAGGACAACCAGTACATGAACAAAAAGCCGTTTCATTTCAGAATAGATGTGTACATTCAAAAAAAAAATTAGTGTACATTTCATTTCACAAGCCAGGGGCTACTTCATCGTTATCAGAAGCCACTTCAACAACACCCGAAGGACCTGCCTCCCCCTCGGAGTCCGGTTCGGCATCCGCAGCATTAGCCATTTCTTGTGTAATGCGCAAAGTGGATATGGCGCTAGTGTCGAGCTTGGGGTACGTATTCCGGATCATCCACCGACTTAGCTTGAAACCCCTCCTGTAGGAGTCTACCATCAGATCATCGAAATCCGGCAAAGCAATGTAATCGCTGACAGCCTTCTTCTTCGCGTCTTCGATGCCTTGAGAGAAGATCTGAGTCCTCTCCATGATAACCTCCTGAAGATACTCGACCTGGTGCTCTAGGTCCAGCTTTATTTCCGCCATATGCTTCACCACCACTCCCATGGCCTCAGCATCCCTCTGAGACCTCGCCTGCCTAGACCGCACAAGGCGAGCAGCAGCCTCAGCAGCACGAGCATTCTCCTCAGCAGTCCGAGCAGCCTCCTCGGCAGCTCGCGCCTGCCTTGAGCATCTCTCCACCTGGTTCGCCAAGGCGTGAATGGAAGAGTTCACCTATCAAAGGAAAACGGGATCAAAGAAACGAATAAAAGAATAAAAGCCGAACTCTAAAGAAGTGAGCACTTACCACCATGGCATGAGTAACAGCACGGCAGGCCACTTGGTGCAGAGGGAGCTCGGTCCACGCCGCAACTTCCTCGGGAAACATCGCCTCCTTACTCCGTTGAAGAGCATGAACAGGCGACAACACGCTCCTGAAGTCCCCCGGGGCCTCCGAGCCCGACGGCCCAGCTCGCATATGGGCAGACTCGGAATAGGCGGGAGCCCCCGTGTGTGTGGTTTCGGCATAAGGAGCCCCCGCCGGCTCCTGCATAGGAGGAACCATCTCGGGCTCCTCTGCCGGATAATCCGGCACCTCGGGCTCCGCACCCTGAGATGGCTCGGCGCGAGCTCGCTTAGCCACCCGCTTTCTCCTCTTCATGCCCTGGAACAAGTGCCCACCTCGGGTCCCTCGAGAGTCCATCGTACCTACGAAAAGGAGTTCGGCATCAGTAAGACACGTAAAAGAAGAGCAAGACAGGATCACTAGGGAAAGAACCTACCCGAACAACTCAGGCCCGCAGCAATAAGTTTGGCCTCCGTCAGATACCATTGACAATCCAGCCCAAGCCGCGCCCATTGCCGGAGGCCCTTCGCCATCTCCTTATCAAGTGTGATGCCGGAATCAGGAGCGGCCATCCCCCAGCCGGTCTGAAACGGCCACCCCAGCGCACTTCTCACCCCGAAATAGTCCCGCTTCCACGCCGGGACCTTATTGGGGAGTCCGTGTAAGAGCTTGAAGCCCGGGCGAGGGGACAGGTAGTATGCCCGCCTACGCCCAGGAAGGGGACCCGCTTGCTTTTTCAGCATTAAAATGGAAGAGAAAATCTCCAGATCCAGAGGAAAGTTCTCGTCGCAAAATAAAGAGATCGTTCCCACTAAGTTCCTAATAGAGTTCGGGTGAAGCTGGCGGACCGTCACACCGAAGTGGTTTATGACCTCGACAAGAAGAGGGTGGAAGGGCAGTCGCAGCCCCGCGGCGAGCTGTTCCCGGAAAATCACGATCTCATCAGGACCGTGTTCCCAAGGGAAGCTGCCCGTAGGGATAAAGTAACCGTACTCCCCGGGCAAGTCATAGTAGTCTACGAGGGTTTGAAGTTCCTCAGGCGTCATAGTCGAAGGGCCGAACTGATCTACAACCCGGCCACGACGGGAGGTGGACGCCGACCTACCCGAAGCACCTCGGGCTGTAGGCCCGACCCCTTCCTCAGGACCTACATCGGGCTCACTTGAACTACCGGGGGACGCAAACTGGTTCGTAGAACCTACATCAGACCCGCTTGAACAGTCTGAACCCTCCAAACCAGACATCGGGAAACAGAACGGGATTCCAAAAGCACTCACCCGGGAAGAAGACTGAAGCAGACCATGAAAGCTCGAACTAGCAAGGAAACCTGGGACGCGAGCTGAAAAGCCTGGACGCGAGCTGAAACTTAGGCGCGAGCTCAAGATGTACAACAGTAGCAAGGATGCCCCCCCCCCCCCCCCCCCCCCCCCCGCGCGCTATTTATATCCACAGCGGCCGGAAAGCGATGGCCCAGATCGAAGCCAATCCAGCGGCCCACAGCCACGCTAAGCCGCACGTCTTCCAAGACCAATCAGCGCACGTCTTTCCGAAACTGACGGAGCGTTGCGCACGTCTTGTCAGAGGACAGGTGTCGGCACGCGTCTTCCCGAAACTGACGGGGTGTCGGCGCACGTCTCCTCGCAATAAAAGCGTCTGCAGCGCAACTCCCGAACAACTGCCGTTACGACTCCCAAACACGCGCCCTTTTTTGAAAATCAAATTAGAGCAAGCGCGCTCGGCACGAACCAAAACCCTCCTGCTACCTTGCAAACTCCCCGCGCCAAGACGGGACCGTTGTCGCAAGGAGTGGGGGGCAATTGATGAAGGGAAATTTGGCCCGACCTCGCGATCGCCCGACACGTGGCAAAGGCAAGCAGCTCGGGACAGTAGAGTGCCCGAAGCGAACATCGGAAGCAAGTCCAAGCTCACTACCGAGCCCGAACTCCAGACCGCTGTACTGAGTCCGAGCTCCCTGTTAAGGGTCCGAGCTCCCTAAGTAAGAACCCGAGCTCCTTGTTAAGAGCGAGCTCCCTGTTAAGGGTCCGAGCTCCCTAAGTAAGAACCCGAGCTCCCTACTAGGAGCCCGAGCTCCCTGTTAAGAGCGAGCTCCCTGTTAAGGGCCCGAGCTCCCTAAGTAAGAACCCGAGCTCCCTAAAGTCCGAGCTCCCTGTTAAGGGTCCGAGCTCACTAAGCAAGAACCCGAGCTCCCTATTAAGAGCAAGCTCCCTACTGGGAGTCCGAGCTCCCTATTAAGAGCGAGCTCCCTACTGAGAACCCGAGCTCCCTATTAAGAGCAAGCTCCCTACTGGGAGTCCGAGCTCCCTATTAAGAGCGAGCTCCCTACTGAGAACCCGAGCTCCTTGCAAGGAGCACGAACTATACTGGGCCCCAAGCCTCACAAAGCTGACCCGAGCTGGCCCAAGGCAGCTCGGAACACTCCAAACCGAACTCAAGACACCTCGCTCGCCACTCCAACACTTCACTTCCGAAACACCAGGCCGACCAAACGTACCCGACACCAAGGACGTCCATATCCAAGGGCGACGCACCTGATTGATTTGGGATCTGACGCCTGACAGCCGCATTTCAAACGGCTTCCTGCTACCGCCACCTGCAACCGTCGTCACTAGCCGCAGAGACGGCTCCGACAAAAGGAACAGTGGCGGTTATGTCCGGCCAGAGGAAATGACATCCGAACTGGCAGAAGTTCAGAAGTAATCATGACCGACCTGACGGAGGCCTGGAAGTGAGTGCGCGAGGTGGTTATAAAAGGCTTCTACCCCCTAGGAACGAGGTATGCTAACTTTCGCGCTATCTGGTTTATCTTGCCTTTGAAGGATTCTAACTTGAGCTTCGGAGCCCTTACGCCGGGTTCTCCCCGGAGCTTCTCTTCTCCTTCCGTTTAAGGTCCTTGTTACTCAGTTCAGAGGCAAGATCATCGATAGCTAAGACCGGCCAGATTGTGCACCATCACCTCTCCTCCCCCGACGGTCAGACGACTTTAAAAAAAAGAAAATCACACCCGTCTATAGAAGATTTGGGACCTGCAAATGAGAAAGACCGTGGAGAACAGGTTTGCAAAACCTGAAATAACGATGGCAAATTTGAAAGAGAATGAGGGATGGAACAGAGGAAAGGAATGAGGGTAATATTGGGTTTTAAAAATTTTAAAAGTCACATAATGTCACAGCAGTAGAGGTAGAGCTAGTAAATATCAGATAGGAATATTATAAGACAATAGTTAAACAGTAAGGTACTATTTGCCAATTAACCAAACGGTAGGGATAGTTTTAAGAATTTTCTTTTTTCTTAATACACCCCTTTACGTTTAATGATAAACTAGCAGAGGGCACGTCAATGTAAATTTGAATGGCAACTGGTTCAGCTGGGTCCCACCATTCTCCATTATTATGACACCAGGTCACACACAATCCCCCGCTCCCTCTCAAATACAGTGGTCCCATTGGTTTTTTGCTTAGAAAAATCAGTTTTAAAAACCCAATATAATGTCATGTAATATATATGTACTATTTTGTTTAATTTATATTTTTATTTCAATTTTTAATTTTTTTTTTTATTTTGACAAAAATAATGGGGCAAGGCGGTTTGATTAAAAACCGATTATTCTTATAGGTTAGCTAAAACCTAGTAGTGTGTGACACACATATTATACCAGTCACCTCGGCTATCATCAATTTTTTAGTTCAGTTTCTCAGTTTCGGTCAATTTCATGATTTTTTTCATCAACACCAGTACACTACGTCCCTCGCTTCACTTCTCTCTCTCTCTCCAAATTATTATATCATGTCCCATACAGCCCCCCTCCTGATCCACATGTTGCCTAAGCCTATGGGCGTTGCTTCAGTGGTAAAATTGAAAAAGGAGAGAGAGAGGAAAAAAGAAGAGTAAAAGACCCTCATTGGAGTTGGGTACATTGAATAATCACCATTGTGAGTACATTGAATAATCAATCACTCAATAATTTTTTTTTTTTACAGTTATCTTAGAAATTTGCATCTTACCTTTTTTTTTCATTTTGTAAGTTTCCTTCCATGGTGTCGTTTTTTCTTTTCATTCACTGTAAAAGTATTACTTGAAGTTATTTCCTGTAGTTTGTTGGATTTTCTGTTTTGCACGTAGCAAGGTGTGATTTGTTTTCCTTCAATCATGAAAATGAATAGAAATCAGAATCTTCTTCCAAACTTGAAGATGTTAATTTGTAGCAGCGCTTCTTATTCATGTCAATGGCAGGCTTGAGAAAAAATTCACATCCACAACATATTCCAATCATGTATTGAGAACATTTTCCACTGACAATTTTGGGAGATGTTTTCAATGCATGCTGAGATGTGCATGTGAGCCATCCTCTGTGGGGCTCAGATGTGATCTCCTTAATTGAGGAGGTGTGTCCTTCAAACTCGTTTCACTTATTGCATTTCATTAATAATATCTTCTAGAATGTTGATTGCATTGTCAAATCCAAGGATGAGGCATCCATTTGCATTTCAGTTGAGCAAAAATGAATATGGAGTTGCTTTGCTGAGCAACAAACATTGGTCACTATTAAGAGCCGAACAGAGGAGAAGAGAAGTAGGAGAAAAGAAGAGGAAGAGAGGAGAGAAGAGAAGAGAGATATTTGGAGTCTGCTATAGTGCCGCTATAGTGTTGGCGGTGCCATCTTATATTAATATATATAGGACGATCATAATTAGAAGGGAAATGACCCTTATGCCCCTACTTAAGTTACAACATAAAAAACAAAAGAAAAAACTACTTTAATTCGTCCAAATGAACCCTAACTCAGCAGAATACAAACATAATAAATAAGGTTAACATTTTAACACTCTCCCTCAAGTTGGGACATGTATGTCAATCATGCCCAACTAGTCACACAAATTATTATGCTGCATGTGTTGAAGGCCCTGGTGAAGATGTTTGCAAGTTGTTCCTCTGAACTAACATAAGGAGTGCACACTTCTCTACTCACAATGTTGATAGCAGCAATGTTGTTAGCAACAATATTGATAGCAGCCTTGTTGTTACAGAAGAGTGACATAGGTTTGTTAACGATACAACCCAACTCTCCTAATAAATTTTTTATCCACATCATTTCAGCAATTCCATGAGACATGGCTCTGTATTTTGCCCCAGCACTAGATCTAGCCACCACACTTTGCTTCTTACTTTTCCAGGTGACTAGGTTTCCTCACACAAAGGTACAATACCCACTAGTAGATTTTCTGTCATTGATTGCCCTTGCCCAATCAGCATCTGTATACATCTCCACTTTCAAATGCCCATGTTTCTAGAAAAGCAAACCAACTCTTGGGAACTTCTTGAGGTATCTAAGGATTCTTTCTGCAGCTTCAAAGTGAGTTGTCTTAGGATTATGTATGAATTGACTAAGAACACTCATTGCATAGGCAATATCAGGTCTGGTCATAGACAAATATAAGAGTCTCCCTACAAGTCTTTAGAACTTCTTTACATATTTCAAACACTCCCCCTAACTGTCTCCTAGCTGATGGTTGGGTTCAATGGGTGAATCAATTGGTTTCACTGCCGACTTGCCTGTATCCTCTAATAGATCTAGTACATATTTTCTTTGGGAAATAAAGATGCCCCTTTTTGAATCCCATCTGTTGCACTGCTAAATGAAACCTACTAAACCAGGCCTGAGGTGATTGTTTCAACTCATATAAAGATTTTTTTTAACTTGCACACCTTCTGCTCACTACATTTGGCACAGAAACCTGGATGTTAGTTATGTAAACCTCTTCCTCTAGGTCACCATTCAAGAATGCATTCTTGATATCCAACTGATGAAGTTCCCAATCAAGGTTAGCTGCCAGTGAGAGGAGGATTCTGATTGAATTCATCTTGGCTACTAGAGCAAAGATCTTTGCATAGTCTACTCCATACACTTGTATAAACTCTTTGGCCACCAATCTAGCTTCGTATCTTTCTACTGAACCATTAGCTCTATGTTTTACTATGAATACCAAATCCGCTAACTCCCAGGTGTCATTTTTGTGTAAGGCATTAATTTCTTCCTTCGTTGCATCTGTCCATTCATGTTTGGATAAAGCTTCTGCCACATTCTTAGGAACAAAGACACTGTCAATAGAGGAAAGGAATGCACAGTATGAAGATGAAATATGATCATAGAACACAAAGTGAGAGATAGGATGATTAGTAGTACAAGACCTAACACCCTTTCTCTTAGCAATAGGAACATCAAGATCATTAACAACAGGAGGATCAATGTTAAGAGATTCAGGCATATCAATGGGAACAAGTGTACCTTCCTGGTGAGGAGGATCTACCTCTGGAAAGTCCGATGATATTGGTTGCATAGTTATAGGTTCCACGGCTCTTGAACTTTGCTAGCTCTTATGACGGCAAAGAAAGACCTGAAATGGAGAAGGATCGGGAAGAGGAGGTAGTTGAACCTGAGTGTATTTCTCCTCAACCCTACTCTCCCCCTAAGGAGAAACCAAGAATAAGGGTTGACTCTCAAAGAATGATATATCCATGGAGACATAGTACTTGCGTAAAGTATGATCATAGCAACGGTAACCCTTTTGACATAACGGATAACTAAGAAACGCATTGGAATAGGAACAAGTCACGAGCGAAGCAATAACACCCAAAGACACGCATTGGAATGGGGGACAACGGAGCTGTAGGAAACAAGAATTTATGTGGGGCCTTATACTCTAGTAATCGAGATGGCATACGGTTGATGATATATGCAGCACACATAACAACATCCATATAAAAACGTTTCGGAACATTCATATGAAGTAATAAACCACGAGCTACCTCAAGTAGATGACAATTTTTCCTTTCAGCAACATCGTTTTGTTGAGGTGTCCTAGCACAAGAGCTTCGATGAAGAGATTCACATGAAGCAAAGAACTCCATGAGATCACTATGGAAGTATTATTTTGCATTGTCTGACTGGAAAAATGTGAATTTTAGTTTGAAATTGAGTGAAAACCATTCGTTGAAAGTTTTTCACAGTCTTTGGCACTTCATCTCTAAATCGCATAAGATACACCCAAGTATATCTAGAGTAGTCATCGATCAAAGTAATGAAATATTTATATCTAGTCTCAGTTGGTAGAGAAATAGGGCCCCAAACATCAGAATAGGCAATATGAAAAGGAAATTCAGATCTTTTATTTCTTAAAGGAAATGAATTTCAACAATGTTTGATCAATTGGCATGTATGACACTGCAATTTACTAACAAAGACTTAAACAACTCAAGAAACATAAATTTTAAAGGTTCAAACGAAAGGTGACCAAGACGATTATGCCAGAAGTAGGCATGACTCTCACTAGAAGAACTTAAAGACTCTATAGCCATAAGACCAGCTTTATTCTCTAACACGTAGAGGCCATCTACCATGCTTCCTCTACCAATCATCTTCCCTAAGATCAAATCATGAAATACACACAAAGAAGGAAAGAAGGTCATCGAACAATTTAAGGAATGAGTAATACTGCTAATGGAAAGTAAATCGATAGGTAATTTAGGAACATGCAACACATTAGAGAGGGTAAGACCAAGAGGAAGGGAGATGGTTCCTTGACCGGCTATGGTGGAATAAGACCCATCAACCAGTCTCACCTTATTTCTCCTAGAGATAACACATGGAAGGCAGTGGAAGTATTACCTAATGTAGACGCAAAGGAGGTAGGAGTAGGGCCACAATCCACCTGGCGAAGTATCCTACTATATAATTCTAAGTGGTCACGAAAGGAGTTGATGATCTCTTCCTTGGGGTCAGAATCAAAGTGTCGCTCTTGGGGTACCATGGGACTAGTCTCTTGAGATGCCACATTTGCTGAGTTATATTTCTTCTAACTCTATTAGGTTGGTTTCTTACTTGGATCAGACTTCTTACTCAATTCCTGAGCCCATTTCGGCTTGCCATGAATATCCCAACATGTGTCTCTAGTGTGCCTGGACTTTTGACAGTGAGTGCACCAAAGTTTGTCTTTGTCATCCACTCTCTTTTGTGAATCTCCCTTTTTAAAAGAACCTCCAACATTTTAACTTGTACCCCCTCGGACAGCTAGTGCAATTGGTTCCCCTTCTGTACAATTCATCACACTTCTTCTGCTTTCTTTAGGAACTAGGGCATAAACTTCTTCTATTGAAGGTAGGTCCTTACTTCCTAAGATTTGTACCCTCATGGATTCATATGTAGGATTCAACCCCAAAAGAAAGACAAATACCCGTTGCTGGAAAACAAGTGATTTGTAGGCCTTTGCATCCTCATCGCACTTCTAATTCACATTTTGATAATGATCTAGTTCCTTCCAAATTGATGTCAAGTCTGAATAGTACACCGTGAGACTCCTCTCCCCTTGCTTGCAAGTGGAGGATTATGCTTTTAATTGATATATCTTTGCATAGTGTTTTTGTTCTGAATAGGTAGATTTTGCTTGATCCCATATTTCACAAGCTGTTTCAGCCCACATAAAGGTCTTCCGTACTTGCGGCAGCATGGAAACCAAGAGCCATAACATCACCATGCTATTTTTTTGGTCCCATCTATCATGTTCAGTACTACCAATTTTTGGTTCCTTGATTTTACCATTAATATACCCAATTTTTCCTCTAGCAGTAATATGAAGTTTAATTCCTCTAGACTATTCAAGATAGTTTAGTCCATCAAAGGGGATTACAGCTGTAGGGAAACTCATATCCATCCCTCCACTCATTCCATTTTGACCTCTTGAAATTCCTGAACTTGTAGAATTCTCAGAGGACATGATTCAAACACCTTTCAAACCTTACACACACCTTATGATCCCTCCTATCACCAAACAAACAGTCCTAGAAACACTAAGGATGAAACCCACATGCACACATTACAATTTGGACACAATCTAACCACAAACCAGCCTACATTGTCCAAAAAAGGCAAGATTTTAGGGTGATCTCAAAGCTGATTTGACCTAGCAATCACACTCCGCCAACTTCCAGACACCCCAAACACATCAACTGCTAGGAGGGGTCATAAACCAGTATGGTTTCACCACAAGGGTTAAAAGATCAAGTCATCCACGACCTACAGATCTTAATTCTCAAACATGGGATCACATGATCCATAAAAAAAAGAGGTTCGAACCTTACAACTTCTTAGAAAACATTCAACAATCTGGAGTCATATAGTTTCTTCTTGGTACACGACCAAGGAAAAGGGAAAAAACACTAAAAAAAATCTGTACCAATCGTAGGTCCGCACTTTTTTTATCTCAGTTGAAGAAGACAGCAGGTTAAAGCTTGTTCGATCTGCTCATAGGCCTAGCAGAACCGCTCTAATACCATATTAACAGCCAGACAGAGGAGAAGAGGAAGAGAGGAGAGAAGAGAGAAGAGAGGAGAGAAGATAAGATAAGAGAGAGATTTGGAGTTTGCTACAGTGCTGCTACAGTGTTGGCGGTGCCAGATTATATTAATATATATAGGGCGACCATATTTAGAAGAGAAAGGACCCTTATGCCCCTACTTAAGTTATAGCATAAAAAACAAAATAAAAAACTGCTTTAATTTGTCCAAACATACCCTAACTCAACAGAATACAAACATAATAAATAAAGTTAACATTCCAACAATCACATTCATTTGCACATAACACCACAACCACGAATTGGGAACATCATCCCCATGAATCATGTTGAATAGTACAAGAGGTATTTCGGATATGTGGCTGCAGATGTGCATATACAATGCTTTATGGTCAACAGATTTAAGTTCAACAAAAAAAAGTAGACCAATGAGGCAATGATAACTTTAGAGGTGAATGTTGGTAAGTATATGAAACATGAAATAATGAAAAATAAAGAGACCATATGATGTCATTAATACTAGTCGAGGCCCCTGTGTGGCAAGGGTATGAGAAGATAAAGTAGAACTCAAATAAATAATTTTAGGGAGAATGATGGTTCAGCCGAGGGTCAGAATTCATAGGCACAAAGTACAGTTGGGGTAGGTGTAAGCTTAGAATTGATGCCAATTTACTCATGGGCGGGCATTGGTACATAGGGTGGGGGTAATTGACTTTTTGAAATGTTATAGATGTGCAGTGGAAATCAGATTTCTACAATGGGCATATCCGTACTTCTCTAGTAATTTTATGAGTTCATTACTTAAATGTGAGTTTGGCTTCGGTCAGTGCAATTAAAGCCCATTTGAACAATATTTATAGCCTTGCATTGGGAAAATCTCCATAATTATGTGCTTTGTTTCATGGGAAGAAATTCCCAATGTAAGGTTGGAAGAGGTTGTTCGAACAGTGTGAGCAATGTTGCCCTTATAACTAAAAACCAAAACCCATATGAGCTTTTGGTAACAATATTCTAAAACATGTTTGTATTTTTATCTCATTTTTGTTTCCTTGAGCACTACATTCATATTTTTGGCCAACTCTACTGCTAAAATACATTGAATTAAGGGACTTATAGAAAACCTTTTTGATGGGATCATAGAAAAACTTGGAGACAACTAAAGCATCTATTATGCGAAGTACTGATAGACTACTAGAACTGGGGTTCTCTAATGTGGGTTCGACTTGCAATAAAAGGTTTTTACAACCCGTTGTATGGGCTCCTTGTCTAGAATGGATGATTGAACTACTAAAATTTTTCACAACAATAAAATATCGAAGGTCAAGACTCAAGAAATCAAGTGAAAACCATTTAAAGGAAGAGAAAATGAAGAGATTAAAGGTTTTGAGGAAGAGGGTAAGTGTGACTTGTGAGATTTGTTGATTTCATCGATGAGGAGGTTGATGGCTTCGTCTTCAGCATCTTCTAAATGGCTCAAGAAAAAGAGAATCTCTTCCAGGGCATCGATTTGTAGGGTATAGCTTCTAATCTTGAACTTCCTTTGGGCCTTCTTCCTCGTTCCTGCTCCCATCTTCTTCGCCCTGCTTAATCTAATACTCTTTCTTGCTCTCATCTTCTTCGATGGGTCGAGTCTAGTTCGGGACTCAGGGTGGCAATTATATTTTTCAACTCCTTGACACTCTTCCCTCTCTCTCTCCCTCCCTCCCTCCCTCCCTCATTCCCCTTCTTTCCTTCCCTATTCTGCCACTCTTCTTCTTCTTCTTCTTCTTCTTCTTCTTTGGTTCCATCCACTTCTGTTATCGCCAAGATAGCAGTGGCAGTTCCTCTCTCCCCACACTCTCTACCCCCCTCTCTCTTCCCACTCACTTTTCCTACTCTCTACCCACGATGAATTGGAGCCACACACCTCTATTATGAATTGAGAGATGTGCGGCTGCAATTCATAGCGGGTAGAGAGTGGGTAAGAAAAGTTAGCAGGAAATCTGGCTCCTCTCTTCCACCCCATTTATGAGATTGGGTCCCATACAACCCTCTCTATCTCTCTCTCTCTCTCTTAACATTGGGCCTTGCCATGCCCCACTCAACCCCCTATCTCTCCCTTGACACTAGGCCCATTGCATCCAACAAACAACCCCCTATCTCTCTCTTGACACTAGGCCCATTGCGTCCAACATACAACCCCCTATCTGTTGACATTAAACTTAACCATATCCCACATATGTCTGTCAATGATACCTGAAATCCAAGGCCCGATCTAACATCCAATTTAATTATCTTAGATTCAAATGATGTAATTACGTAATTGGATTGGATTTGGGTGTTATAGTCTACATCTGATTAATAATCAGATCAGATTCGGATTTGATCCACTTAGAATCTGAATCTGATTATATTGTAATATTTATTAATTTTAATATATAAATTTTATATAATAATATATTTAAAATTATAAAAATGTATTCTATATATTATATTATATATGAATATATATATAATAAATTTAGTATGTTATATTTATATTAATTTATTATATATAAATTAAAAAAAATGCATTTTTAATTTTCTTAGTATTTTAGAAATTTTAAAATGGAATCGGATTAAATCCAAATCCGATCTGAGTATATTAGAATCCGAATTCAAATTTGAGTCTTTAAATCCGATAGATTTCAAATCGGATTTGGATGTGGGTTCCCAATAATCAGATTGGATGCTAGAAAATGAATTTCGAATCTGTATGTACATATATAGTTTGATTTCGTAAGAGGTGACCTCTATATGGAATACGTTAGTATGCACTTTAACTAAAATGTCTTCCTTTCTTTTAAAATTACAAAAGCTCTAAAAAACAGAAAAAGCATATTTTCTATTTTATAAAAATAACTTTTCAAATATTAAAGATTAGTTATATCAAATGTCACCTCCTTTTCTTAAGAAATAAGGAAAACAAGGAAAATTGACTACATGGTATCCTTGTTGATGAGGCTCATCCACGTGGTGCCATGTGTTCCTGTATGGAACGCTCATGGAACTTGCCAATGACCTTGACCAACCTAGACAACTGACCCGTCCAACCAATTTTACCTGGACACCTTCAACACACTTAGACCTTGCTAATGACAACCACAAAACAGTTGGACCAAACCTGACAGCCATCTCCTAGTAGAAGTAGAGAATTCCTTGGCGAGCATAACGCCTCCTTTATCAATCATTAAGTGAAACATTCCCAAGAAAAGGTATGCATAATATAGCCCTCCTCCACCCTCCACCTCATTTCTTTTGCTTTCCTCGCCGGTTAGCCTCTTCTGCTTGGTCGACGATCTTTTGCTCATTTATTGACCTAAGCATCAGAGAGTTCTCGTCTAATTCTCGATCTCATCCCTCCTTTATTGTTGCCTGATTATGGAATACAGTACATTAGCAATTCAGAAGGAGAGAATAGATAATAATGAATTTCAATATCAAAAGAGAAACAAATTTGCACCTTGAAATCTCTCCAATGGAACCATCCTTGATTGAATACTGGTTTCTTTTGATCTGAAGTCTGAACTAGCATACATTAGTATCAGCAGAACCATTGAAATTTTGAACTTAATCCATCTGTTATTGGTTTTCCTTCACCCAAAGCAGCTAATGGCATTAGTATGAACAGGACTTCTGAAGTCTAAAACTTATAGTAGTTCCGTTTTCCCACTTGTTACTAGAGTATGAGCTGTAGGATTATTACTTTCAGCAGAACGGGAATTGGATTTGGGAAATTTTAGCATTAATGAAACGTAATATTGAAAACAAAAGTGGAAACAGGGGATGGAAACGGCAGAAATGGCCAATAGCTTCCAAAATTTTTAAAAATAAGAGGGGAAATATTAGAAGAAAATACTAATAGAAAAGGTAGAAACCAAATAACAGGTCTCAAGTCTCCTATCTTTCCTTTTGGAATAGGCTACCCCTACACATACTGAAGTTAAACCTTATTAGTTCTGGGATGTTGGTGATTTCAAGTGATAGATGTAGATCCATTTAAGAAGCCAGAGGCTCCATCAAGCAGCCTTTTTTTTTTCATTTTCTGTAATCTGAATCTCTTCCAACTTGCAATTCACTAATGAAGTAATTTGAGAAGATGGCATTTAAAATTGTTATAAGCCCATTTTACTTTTTTCTTGTTTGGATTGGACCCCGTCCAGTCCAAAATCAATTTGGACGGGTTGGATGGACCAGCAAGACATATTGGATTGGATCAATCCAGTCCAAAATATTTATTAGATTGAATTGGACCTGGTCTGTCCATAACAAATTTATATTGGATTGGGTTGGATTAAGCCAATATCTAATCCATTGATATAAGATAAGAATATATGTGTTAATGGATCAGGTTTGAGTTGAAACCAATCTAAATCAAAATGAATTTGAACAGATCGAACGGTCCAGACATTGAATTGAACCGGTCCAAATTGATTCAAAACATTCACTGGATTGGATTGGACCTGGTCCATTTATAATGGACTCACATTGGACTGGATCGGATTGGACCAAATCCAGTCCAATTGACACCCCTCACATTTATAATAATGTTATTGTATATTATATCATTGATAATGTCACTATCAATATACATGATTGATTAAAAATCACAACCATAAATTGTTTAAACTTCGTTTTCAATAATAATAATAATTATAATAGTTCAAAACTTATTATTATAATTTAATTTTATAAACTTTACTGTTTATAATAACAATCAAATTCAAATTCAACTTTTGAAATTAAATAAATGTTATTATGACATGGAACCCAAGCTAGATTGCCACATCACAGGAAAAGGATAGGGAAAAACATGATGCTGAGTTGGCGTGGGAATCTGTCTTATAATTTCAAAAGTTGAATTTGATTGTTATTATAGGTATGGGCTGGCCTAGGATTTAGGTTTCTGCAATGGGCCTGTCCATACTTTTCCCTTTATTTTAAGGCAAGTCTAGTTCCACCAAGGTCAACAAAGGCCAATTCTCCAACATACCCTAGGCCTAGAGGTGTAAATCGAGTTGTATTGGGCCGACACGGTATGGCTCGTGTGCGGGTTGTGTCGTGCTGGCTCACGGGCTGAACCGGGCCGTCCTTCCCTCCCTTGGGATACTTTGGGGGCTTGGCCCGACACAGCCCATAGCCCAAGCCCGTGTTGTATCGGGGATCGAGCCAAGCCATATTTTTTAAAAATTTTGAAAAAATAATGAAATTTTTAACATAAATTAAAAAAATAAAAATTAGAAAAGATATTTAAATTTTATTTTATATGAATTTCGAAAGTATACAATTGTTTATATATGCAATAATAAAATGAAGGGAAAATTCCTGATAGGTACCCTATACTTTAGGTCGACTGCCAATTTAGTACTTGAACTTTAAAATGCGACAATCTATTACCCAAACTTTCAGAATGCGACAATCTAGTACCTATCATCAATGGGCCGTCAGTTATGTATATCACGTGACCTCATGTGTGATTTAAGACTTTTGAAAATGCCAAAATTACCCTTAAAAATGAAACCAAGCCAAAATTACCGTTAATGTTCATCTTTCTTTCTCAAAAAAATGAAACAGAGCGCAAGCCAAGCTCTTTAATTACACCATTTTTCCAGACACGAAGGATGTGCTCGTCCTTACACTGGGCATGGCCTCTGGCAGCTATCGTCGTCGGATGGGGGCCTCATTGCTCCGTCTCCATTTTTCATGACTGCTTTGTTACGGCAAGTAATCACTCCTATTCACCAAGCTAGCTTGCCTAATTCTGTATTGCTTGCTGACAGATGAGACGAAGTTGGCCATAGCTAGAGTTTGCATGTAGCTTTCATTTCAATTTATATATTTAGACCTGTTTTTTTTTTCATGTGTTTAATAATGATCTTGTCATCTTTGAAGAATATATATTATATAACATTGATGATGACAATTGACAAACAATACTCTATGTATTGAACAGGGCTGTGATGCATCTCTTCTTTTGGATGACAATTCCACTATTGGCTTCCAAGGGAGAAGACCGTTGTTCCCAACAATAACTCTGTGAGAGGATTTGAAGTGATCGACGCCATTAAAACTAAACTGGAAACTACTGAGTGCCCGGGAGTTGTTTCTTGTGCAGACATTCTAGCAGTAGCTGCTCGCGACGCCGTCGTTGCTGTAAGCAAAAGCTGCAATTAAAACTTCATTTCACCATAGAAATTCTTCGAATATCTTTTAATTTATAGCAATGTTTGGCGGTTTTCTTTAGTATAGATTCTGACACTTTGTTTTCTTTGCAACGTAATTATCCCAGTTGGGTGGCACTTCATGGACAGTGCAGTTAGGGAGAAGAGATTCCACAAGTGCAAATTTTGCTCTGGCTGACAATGGTGGCCTCCCGTTTTTTGACTCGGATCTCAGTACCCTCATAAAAAACTTTACAGACAAGGGGTTTACTGAAACTGAATTCGTGTCTCTATCAGGTAGCTAGAGCTCCAGAACCAGAATTAATGGCGTTGTTTCTAACTACATGTTTGATGATCTGATTAACTGTTGTCTTCTTTTTGTTTTTGAAGGAGCTCATTCAGTTGGTCTGGCCAAGTGCTCCACCTTAAGAAGTCGTATTGACAACGACGCCAATATAGACTCCACATTTTATGGATTCCTAAAATCCACCTGTGATAAGGAAGGTGCTGACTTCTTCCATAAATCTTGACAACACAACTGATACAACGTTCGATAATGCTTATTTCACCAACTTGTTGAACAACAAGGGTCTGCTGCACTCAGACCAAGAGCTCTTCAGTGGTGGCTCGACTGACGCTCAAGTTAGAGCTTACAACACCAAGTCTGCAGCTTTCTTTTCCGATTTTGGAAACGCCATGATCAAGATGGGGAGCCTTGACGTATTGACTGGAACTGTTCACCATCTCCTCATCGTCTTCAGTCAGGAATACCCCCAGCGTCGAATTCGCCACCGAGTTACGGAACAAGTACGTGCCTATCAATCTCCACCTTGGTTCTTCTCCAGTGCTCCCTCCCCTGGTTGTCCCTCACCAACAAACTGCAAAATCTTGGGTGTTGTATCATGAATCATGATGGAGCTCTTGACTTGTTCTTTCAAGTAGTTAACATCGATGGGGTTCTTTAAGCCCAGCAAGCAGTTGATCACCTGATCCATTCCTGGCCGCAGGAAAAACTGCCAAGCTTTGCAAAGGCAGTCTTATAGCCGGCCATCGATTTTGATATAGTACATTGATCGCTCATTTTGGAAGCACCAAGTTTTGGATTCATTTGATAAAGAAAATTAGATGAAAATTAAGGGGCATTTGTGTCTTTTCCCATAACACTTAATACACCAGATACTAGATTGTCACAAAATAAAAATTTGGATACTAGATTATGCATTTTAAAGTTTAGGTACTAAATTGACATTCGGCCTAAAAGTACAGAATACCTATCGGATGGCAAGTGGCAAGACCACCTATACCTAGGCCCTTGAACCAACATAGTTCCATTCGATTTTGGGTAGAATTAACCCATTCGTTCATCCCTAATGATGATAAATTATTTTGGTAGGGACTCAAACAATGATGATGATGATTCAAGAAGGGAAAAACGTTTATAAAAGGGGCAGCCTTCACCCCCACCTATCCTTTCACTGCCCATGTCAGTTTTTTTCCCTTTCTTTTTTTTTTTTTTTGAAATTTTTATGACTGTGAAAATGTTAATTAATTTTGTATAATGAAAGTAAAACTGAAATTTATTATATTTGAGTTTGAAAAATGCTTGGATGAAACTATGTACTACACATTGCACATTACAGAGTAGGGTGCACTAAGGCTCAATGGCCATAACATGGAAAGTAGGGCTCAATGGGTTGGGTCCGACCCGACAGACCTGACATGCGGAGGAATGTAGTAGCTAATTATGTGCCATGCCTCTTTCCTTCTGAAAAAAGTTTTGTAAGTTTTGATGAGGTGGTTATAACATTCACCATAAATCAGACAGTTTTCCAATGAGAAAAATCTATGATGCGGGAAAGACATGGTATTAGATGGGTTTTGATTAATCAAAAGCTTAAAACTCATTCATAAATTTTGATAAATAATATATGATTAATTATCATATTTATGATATTAATTGATTGATTAGAGATTTTTCATATATCATATCTTTATGATGTCATAGTCGAAACCCTTTCTAATAATGATGGTGAAAATACAGTTTTTTTTTCTTACAACTTTGAGGTGTTTTAAACCCTAATAAAACCCAATGCAAGAATACTTTCACAATTTTGGGAAGATTATCATATGAGGCTCAACCCATTATGGAAAATATTTTGGCTGTCCACATTGGACAGCATGGAGTGTCAATAGGGCTCCTCCCTGCATCCAACACCGGTAGGTCCGATACTGTTAAAAAGAGTTGTGTGAACTAATATACAACATATCATGTGGGAGGGAAGGATCATATTGACAGCCCAAGCTGTTGAATGTAGATAGCCATATTTTTTTCTCCTTACGGGGGGGTTTCGCCTAACGCCTATTATCTTTACTGATGTAGCATGATGTCATATTTGTATTTGTTTTCAAAAATGAAAGGAAAATGCTAGCATGTGGGAGTAATTTCATCTTATATGATATGAGAATGAACTATGACTCCAAGTCTCATTTTGTAATTGTAGCTCCAAGTCTCATTTTGTAATTGCAGCTCCTATGAAATGAGAGAGAGATGAACAGTGCTCCGACATACTAGTATAACCCTAAAAGCTTTGGTTCCAACCTCATGATCGAAAACAGTCAAAAGCTTTGTTTCCAATGTGCACCATTGCTTTAAAAAAGATCAATAATTGTACCATGTGAGTTCTCCATCAGTCTATTTGGGCCTACCTTAGAAAATGGGGGATATTGAGGAGTTCGGCTTCCGTCAGGGTAACATTCATTCGAGCAGTCTTTACAGTCTTACATTAAGAATATTTCCATATTTATGTACTTTATTTTATGGGAAAATATTCTTGATATAAAATTGCAAGAGACTGTTGAGACGGTATGAATACGGGCTTTCCCTGACTGAAGCTGATCTCGATGTTGAGTCTTTTTTCTGGACAGAACCTCAAACAAAATGAAGAGCTGGCAAAAAATTACAACACCAGTTTTGGTGGGGTTTGGGTTTTAAAGACACATGCTTTCAATAGTGCCCTACTTGGCCTAGTTAGCTTTGACAGTTTATATTCAATAAAAATACCTATGACCCAAAGTCATCATCATGTAATAAGCCTTATCCCCCACTATATGCGCTGGGCTACATGAATCATGTTTCGCCATTCTTCTATATTTAGTGCTATAACCATAGCTAAATTATTGGTACCTGTGGGCTACATGAATCTTGGGGTGGACAGTTGGGACAAAGTGGACATTTGGATGGATGCAAGAATCCATGATGGGTTCCAGGTTATGGACCCAAGCCCACATCCCCCTCATGAGCCTAAATGGGTTAAGGAGGTGGCAAATCAAGTCAGAAGATGAAGATGAAATTCAGCCATGATTGATGATCTCTTGCCAAAAACAGCTAGCTAGGATATGATATTCTTGTTTGGATATCCTAATTCCCAAGGGATTCTTCTCTGAATGTAAAATCGACATTTGCCAAATCCATGGTACTGGCTTTCGGAAGGGCAGTGGATACTGGATAGAGAGCTATTGTCCCTAGTTAATATTGGAGAATTCCCTTGGTCCATTCCTGTTGATCCCTAGCTTCATTTGGAAATGCCCTTGTAATGCCATTGTAGTAATGAAAATCTATACAAAAGAAAGGTCCAAACTTCAAAGTCTCTTCCAAATATTCCTCCTAAGAATCAGGGAAAAATGTCCTCTAGCTCATGACAAGAGAGAGAGAGAGATTTGCCCCCATCTTCCAAAGGCTAATTCAATATTTGTCCTTTTCTCCAACTCTACTCTTTTCTCCTCAATTTCATTCTTTTATTTTCATTTTTGAATGGTGGGTGATGAGAGCAGATTTGACCCTTTAATGAAATTGTGACACGTGGCACCTTGTGACAATTAGGCGATACCCAGGCAACAACTTACCAAGTCGGTGTCCCACTAGGGCATCGACCTGGCCGATTTGGCCGGCTTGGCGCGGCCTGCGCGACCTGGCCGACCTGGATCAGCCTGGCACATGATCCGACCTGGCTGACCTGACAACCCATAAGACGCCCACCGATGAACCATAATGGCATACCCCGCAAGCTCGGTAGCTCAGCAAGGAACTCGCCAAGGAGCTTGGTAGCTCACCAAAGAGCTCGACAAGGAGCTAGGCAGCTCTCCAAGGAGCTCGCCACCAAGGAGCCAGGCAGCTCGGCAAAGCTCGCCACAAGCAGCTCAGCATAGCTCCCCCGGGCAGCTCGCCATTTGTAGGGTAGCTCGGTACAGAAGAGTAGTTTGGCGTATCGTAGGAAGATCTCCTGCCTGACAACCTGGCCCAGACACCGACCCACCGACTGACACAAGCGCCGACCTGCCGACCTGACAACTTGGCCCAGGCGCCAACCTGGCCGCCTGACACAAGCGCCAGCCTGACAACCTTGAGGAGTTCACCACCGTATCCCGGTTCTGACGGGATATGACGAGTCTTACTGTTTGAAGGCTTTTCACCAACCTAACCCGCGAGGACACCACTATATAAGGACTCCGACCCCCAAAGCCAAGAGGAGGGAAAAAAGGATGGTAACCCCTACTCTCTAGCTCTCTCATTTCCCTCCAAGCTCTCTGTAATCAGAATGCTAACTTAGGCATCGTAGAGTCCCCGCCGGGAAAATACCCCCAGGTCCTCTGATTTAGTTCTCGCATGTCCCTCAGCTCCCGCCGCCTACAAAGGAGAGGAAATCACTTCATGCAGAGGGTAGTCGGATTGCGCTGCACCAGGGAGCTCCACCATCCTCTGAGTTGTAGGCCGCCTAGGAGCAGGTCAAATGACGAGTCCACCAGGCAGTTCGCCACCAGGGAGCTCGCCACCAAGCAGTTCGCCACCAGGCAGTTCACCACCAAGTAGCTCTCTACCAGGGAGCTCGCCACCAGGCAGTTCACCACCAGGGAGTTCACCACTAAGCAGTTCGCCACCAGGGAGCTCGCCACCAGGCAGTTCTCCACCATGGAGTTCGCCACCAAGCAGTTCGTCACCAAGTAACTCTCCACCAGGGAGCTCGCCACTAGGCAATTCTCCACCAGGGAGTTCGCCACTAAGTAGCTCATCACCAAAGCACGTCTCCACCGGGTCAAATAACGAGGTACTTAGCCAAAAAAATTTATACATCACAAAAAAAAGGTACGTAACCAAAAACGATTACATCAGTGGGGACAATGTTGTATTGGACGGAGGATGCTTATGTTTATATAGATGGCTGCCACTCTCACAAGAGCACATGTATATAAAGTCATGAACGTGCCTTCAAAAATTTTTGGACACAGATTTGTAATGTCAGAAATGACACAAACAGTACTTCAGTTTTTTTTTTCTTTTTTTTTCGTGTTTATTGGGTTTATGGGGCTACACAATGGGACAAAGCCCATCCCTCATATCCATAACTCCCTCAACCCTGGTGGCAGCGAGATTAGATCCCAAGTCTCTGCTAGAACAAGCCAGAGGCCCAATTAACAACTGAACCACCATTATTTGATAATAATTCAGGGTGTGGGGGTATTGCACAGTTTGATTGCACGTCGGTCAGGTTTGAGCTTGACCATCACTAACAAAGGTTTGGTCTGAAAATTGGCCGAGTTTCAACGACTCAGGTCAGTCACCGACATCGGTTTCTATTTCTATTGGAAGATGAAACTCCCACCTGGTTTGACAAAGACGAACTCAAACCTATGAAGGGTTTTAAGAGAGCTAAGTTGGTTAATCATGCTTTTGTAAATTGGCCTGACAAGTGACAATTCTTATCATAGGAACGACATTCTTTATGGGCCCTTGTGTTGAGGTCTAAATATGGTAGAATCCGTTCAGGCCCAGACCAAGCTTTCACTTGTTATAAGGGCTATAGCAGTATAGCTTATAAATTTCTTTTATATCATATATATTATAACTATGATATTATAAATACAAATACAACCCCATTGTATATTGTATTTCTAAATCTTGCATTTACACAGTATATATTTATATTTGTACTC
Organism: Nelumbo nucifera; assembly: GCF_055504915.1. Classification (NCBI taxonomy): domain Eukaryota; kingdom Viridiplantae; phylum Streptophyta; class Magnoliopsida; order Proteales; family Nelumbonaceae; genus Nelumbo; species Nelumbo nucifera. The sequence continues at coordinate 5,151,253 of NC_142654.1, read as the reverse complement.
TTCCTAAACTAAGCCTAATGAACATGTCAATAGAGTTCCTTGCTTTTGAGATGAAGTGACGTTATGGTGGGGCCACACCTATATATCAACGGCCCTGATTGTTGGTTGTTGCATCAAAAGTGAACTCCCCCTTCCACTATTCTGGATTCTAGTCCTTTTGTTGCCAATTTGGGCTGTTCCTTATTGGGTTCGCTTTATCAGAAACATTAAACATATGGGCTCTCTCGTTGGGCTAACTTTTAACAAATAGAAAACGTGTAGTCATCACTGATGATTTTTTTCTTTTTTTTTTTTTAAAAAAAAACACCCTCTACCCTCTTCCACCCCTTTTTCTTAAACCCTTTTGATACTTATTACTGTTAGGTGGGACCTCACCAAACAATTTCAAGATACAAGCTAGTTGGGGTTTGGGTGATTCTTTTTAAGCGGAGGTGGCCATGAGCCAAGTTCTTCATAAGCTAATTGAGCTCGGCTTGTGAAAAGCTCGATTCGGTTCGGTTTTAACTAAGCTTTAAGCCAAGCATGAGCTTAATAAAGTTTGGCTCGTGAGGCTCGCGAGCTAGTTCAAATAACTACATACATGAATAAATAATAGAAAATAATATATATAATAAAAATATTATATATTTTTATATATAATAAATAACTAATTATTATAAATTCTTAACCTTTTAAATATCAAATCAAAAATATTTTTTATATATAATTTTTTTTTTATAAAACATTTTTCTTAAGTCGAACTCAAGCCAAGCCAAGCTCAAGCTTACAAGCTTTTTGACTCGAACTGAACACGAGCTCAAGGTTCTAGCTCAAACCTTGTACTACCTTGACAAGCCGAGCTCAAATAGCTATTCGACTCTGCTCAACTCAAATCCACCCCTACTTTTAAGAAATGACCCGTTTGGTTTGTACAAATAGAAGTGTGGATTTGGAATTGAAATGGCCCATTCTGATTCAAGTCATTTGGTAGGGCAGAATGGCATTCTAGCCTCTTCCTTAGAAAGTTAGAATGAGAATCTCTTACAACAACAAGTGACTAAAAAACCCCTAAACCATATTTCTCTTTATTTAATGTCAACCCTGCTTGGGAGTCGTGCATATTTTATGAAATCAGATTTCAATTTTACTCTGAACCAAACAAGGGGAATAGATAAATAGGTGATTCCAATTTAGATTTTAACTGCAAACCAAACGGACCATAAAAAAACATCTTCATTTACTCTCATACCTCATAACACAGATTCGCGTCTCTATTATTTGGCCTTATTTTAGCTTTTAGGGGGGGAAATTGTTTGGCCTTATTTCATTGCAAAGTCAAAGCACCTGGGCTTGTCTTTATCATGAATAGTTGGGTTCCTTTATAACGAATCCAACTTAAATGCCATCTTGCCCCTATAAGGAGGATACGTCTCAGTAGAGTCTTCCATGATCTTATTCATTGTTGGGTTCAACTTTGGATCAGGGTGGACCCTAATCCAGCTAAAGTTTTCTGTCTTGAGCCCAACTTGAATACTGAATGGGAGTCAACATAAGTTTAATCTTCCCCCGTAAATCAGATATAGCATTTATATTCGTTCATTTTTTTAAAAAAATTACTACCCAAATAAATGCACTTACTGAGATGGAACGAAATTCCTATTACGGCATTACCCTGATTCAGGGTCAACCCTGGTAAATAAGTGGGCTGGAATAGAGGGAATTAGAAAACCAGTGAAGTTGGATCTCATGGTCATGGATCAGATGGGTTCCACGTTAAAGCATGTCTGTCCAAGTCCAAACCCTCTGGGCCCTGACTGCCTGACACTATTTGTTAAATCAGGCTTCAACAAATCAAAACCTAACCTTGGAGAACCAGGCTGGAAGAGGTGGGCCTGGTCAATAATTGTCATCCATTAAATAATAATCCTTCTCCATGTGCGCCTGTTGTTTGGGTCCTCGTGAACTCTTTCTTTTTTGCTTTTTTCGTTTTTTTTATCCTTTTGTATATAAGGGATGAAACTGTCAACTTTTTCCTTTTAATCCATCTACTTATTACATCTAAATAAGCCAAACGACACTCCTAAAGTGCAACCCTGGATGTCCGTGGACCGTAGTCATGTTTCTCTTTTTCCCTTCAGTTTTACCTAACGTTCAAAATCCCTCTTTTGGGCTGAGGAGTGAGGGGCACGGTAGATCCACTGGATTCTTAAAACATTAGGCCCATTTTACAATTTTCTTTCATATTGAATACAGACCGATATGGTAAATATGTATTTAAAAATAAACATCATCTCAAATTTTAAATATTAGAATATGATATAAAAGTTATATGTCAATACTTGCAAAAATGTGTAAAATTGACCTTGTATTAGTAAAATTCACATGATTTCCCTTTTCTTTTCTGGACTGATAAATTAATAATACGGATTTACAGGGTGCACATGAGGCCCACGGACCATACCATGGGAGAACTGTATATTGAATCATCGACCCTTAGAGCTTTGAATACATGTATATTCAATGAGAGGAGTGTCAACTGATACCTAGACTATATAATAGGGATGAGAATTTTAATCAATGTTTTAAAAATTGACATTGACTAGAAACCGTTTTAGCCACCAGTTTTTGAATTGACGGTTTGATTGTCCAGTTTGAATGGATGACCCATTTTAATAAAAAATTAAAATAAAATAAAAAAATAGACAAAAACTATTGAATGAGTCGAAGGTTTGACTGCTCAGATCAATGGGTCATTGATCAATTCAACGGTTTTTGGCCGATAACTGGGTTTGGGGTAAAACAGAATTGGTTTCTCGGACGGTTTTTGGTCCGAATGGTCTGCCGTCCGGGTCAACAGTGACTAGAAAACATTGATTTCAATCCTACCCAGCCCTATACCAGCCACAACAGGGCAGGTTTTTTTTTTTTTTTTCCTGCTTGAAAAAATAGATCTTGGGGCAGCAGGTATGAGTTTTGGGATTTTACAACCGTACAGGTACAGGTAGAGTTATTAGGCTAAACCCGACCCTCCTGACCCGCATATTATTTGAAGGCATGTTAAATTTAATAATATTTTAAATTTTATATGAATGTGTTTTCTACATATTTTAATCCGAAATTATGATATTAATTCATGTTATTTTCCTTATAAACCAAGAAATAGTAGAAAATGAAATGCAGGTTCTATACCCAACCTGCCAACCTAAAATGCAGGGAGTTCATGCATGAGGGTATAATCCAATCCGAGGAGGATAGGGTTGAGAGTTGTAAAAAGACGAATAGGGTCTAAAAGTTGGAAAACCCTCCCAAATCCGGCCATTGCCATCCCTACACCTGCTGATATCCACAGGTGTTTTAACTTTTCCATTGTATCCTAACTTTTGTCAAGCATATCATATCAAAATTGTCTTATTGGCACTATTCCGGGCACTGAAACTTTAGAATTTAGATTGCATCCCAAACTATAAAAATACAAAGACCACGCACTTTTATGAGATTCTTTTTAAGCCTTGGGAAGACGAAGACCACCCAGTCGCCCTCGCCCAGAAGGCCCAGCTAGTACCAACATACAAAGTCTTTGCTGGGTGATTCATGAGTCATGACTTTGTGGGGTGCACCATTCAGCAATAATGCTCCATGTAGTCCACACCGTGCCATTGATTATATTGAAGTCATTACAGGAATGCATCCCAATTTCCATGTTAAGTTAGTAGCGAAATCTCTTCACAGTTGACACACTTAACAAAAATAAGTAGTGTCCCCCGATCAGAGAACATGGCATTGGATTCCGGCCAACAATGGATGACTTTGTTGCCAACAATTCAATATTTTACATCTCCATCACTACCAGTTTCTTGAATTCAACTTCTTTTCTGTTTTCTCATACCCACTTAAGCTGTAAAGCATCATAATTCCTAATTCTTACACTATGTCTCTCCTCATGAGCCGGGATTAGTTGAACTTATGCCTGGGGCTGCTGTGTAATCAATGATTATGCCCCACACCTGCCCTCCCTCTACATGGCTGACAGCCAGAAATATCTGCTATGCCCGTTGGCGTAGCCTTGGGATAAAACTGTTAATCATAGCCCTTTGATCCTACCTTGAATTGGATCAAGACGAAAGTGGATTCCCAAAATACATCCAAAGGTCATGATTTTAGGTTTTAGTCCAAGGCTATCCCATCGGGATATTAAGTTCAGCGAATCCATGCTTAGACTTTTGGCAGTTATCAAATTAGAATTCAGATTAGCTCAACGTCGATGGCTATTCAGCTCAGCAGGTTAGGTTGTGGAATTAAAGATGAGGTTTAATTTCAATATTTAAATACATGGATGCTGAACAGCCATTGCGTTCAGCCAAATCTTGTTCATCAAGTTGAATCCGGATCTCCTGCACATTGACCTTGTAGATCTTCCTGTACATCAAATGGGAGAGTGCCATATCAACACCTCAATATGGGCAAAACTTGCATGCAGAAGTAACAGTAATGGATGTTTCAAAAAGTCTTTTCATCCTATTTTTAATATATTAAAATTTACATTAAATTTTAAATTAAATAAAAACAGGAGATAAAGGTTTAAAGGCTTTTTTCTTCTTGAGAATATTTAACACCGTCAACGGGGAAAGACCAACTAAATCACACCAAAAATATTACTGTAAGGCTTTGACTTTAGACTGAGTTTATTCTACTCCCTTTATTCCTATTCAGGATGTGGAAGTTATGAAGGGGAGTAATTTAGGTTTTGTAATATCTCAAAAAATTGGGAGTTCCAACGAGTATAAATCAATTATTGTTGAACACTTTTCTATTTTGATTATTGTTCAAGGTTTGAAAATTGTTTATAATGTCAAAAGTTAAATCTGGAAAGAAAAATGATGAAAATCTTGGTAACATGAACTTGAGGAGCGGAGCAGGGCCCTTGAATTCCTCAAAAAAAACTTGTCTTACAAGAACAAGGACTTGTTGAGGAAGGACAAGAAGCCTAAGCTTTATCATGTACACATTCGGAATTGTATATTTAGTTTCTCTCTATAAGTCCATTTAATTAAAGAGTTGCTGCTAAATTTCAACAACATCAGCGTATGTATTCAATAGAAGACAAGGGAGGTTGGATTGCAGGCACACACAGCTAGGGTTTTTGAAGGGGCCATTGATTTTGAAGATACATTGACATACGAGGTTCTATCTATGGTATCCATAACGGGTCTCACCATTTGAACAAATATTAAGCGCAGCATTTTTTTCTTCACGCTTCCATCGGTGGTACGCAATGCTCAAGTATGTAGTTTTTCCATTGGTTCGCTCCAGATATGTTCAAGGAAGTTCCTTACAGAAAGCTTCGAATGAAAGAAGTTTATTGGTGTATATTTCATATATCTCAAACATTCCATTCTAGATCAATGGTGTGCGATGTTCAGGCATGCTGTTTTCCATTGATTTGTCTCATGTCCATTCGTTGAGAAAAAAGCTTTCAGCAAAAGAGGAAGAGAAAATTTTAATGTAAATTTTAGTAAGAAAAAAAATGGAATGGGAGGACGTTTGGAACCTCGCATATACAAAGTTCGTCCATGTTACAGTCCCGACATGGCATCCTTTTATTTGATTTACACAGGGATCAATGTATAGGAGATCCAGACACCATCAAATTCATCACCCTAATTACAGCCCTCTGTATCGAATTAGGATTAATGCTTTAGCTGTGGAACAATGACGAGGTTTTACACCAGTATTATTAATTTACGAGCCCCACTGTAAAAGATAGAAACCCCATATATTTAATACTGACATAAAATTTTATCTTTCAGCTAAACCTTCCTCACTCAGGCAGCCTTCACTTTGATTTGAGTTCTACCAAAAAGGGCAACATGAGAAAATTGTGCAGACACATGTCCTGGAGAGAACAATCTGTGCTATTTGTAGAATGGGTTCCATTGGGGTTGATGGAGACCCACAAAACAAGCATTTATCAATCAGAAGAAGATGATGGTGAGTTGGTTCTGGGACTTTCTTTAACACATGAACTGGACTTTCATTTACAGCCCCAAAAGTGATAAAGATCAAACTAGTTGGTTGGGTTTTGGTTGTGATGATTCTATGAAATGGTGGGTCCTCATCCTCTAATTTGTGTGTACAAACTACAGAGACGGTCTGTGAATGTGAACTCCAAGACTTGCAATGCCCTTGCTTTATTTACTTTCACTAGTTATATTCTCTCTACTTTAGAGTTTAAAGCGGACTCTTTCAATGATTCAAAGTATCCTATTTATGAAAGGATGGCTTTCAAAAATCAAAATTATGCTACATGGATTGTGACAGTGTCCAGGATTTGCTCTTTCCCTATAGGTCAGTTATCGAGTTTATAAGACTTAAAAGTTAAAACTGTTTGATTTAGAGCGAGAGGAATCGGAATTGGAATCAAAATCTTTTGAAATAAGAATCACAATGGTATATTCTTATAGTCTGTTTGATTTAGACAGGAATCCAAATGGGAATTAGAATCAGATAGAATGGGATTTCATTCTTGAAGGAGAGGGGGGAATGACCATTCCCTCTTTTAGGCTATGTCAGAGAATATCAACCTATTCAAAAACCTCATCTAATGGCTTAAACTTTTAGGTTGAATGGTTCTTTGAGATGGTATCAGAGCCACTTTGACCAAGTGGTCTAGAGTTCAATCCTCATTACCCTATTAAATTATTCAGCACAAGGTATGGGTGAGCTTGTGTTTACTCACACTTCAAACCCAATGGATTTTTTGTGTGAAAAGGTGTGTAATAGAATATCAATCTATTCAAGGACCTTATCTAACAACTTAAGCTTTTAGGTTGATCAGTGAAATGAGAAAGCCTGAGAAATTCCTAACAGATTATGTATAAAGGTCTAATTTAAGGGTATATATTGTTATGACCACTGCATTCATTTAACAAGTATAGGCATTCATGTATAAAGGTCTAATTCCTAATTGCTTGAAAGGCCCCACCCAGTCTTGAATTTCTAAAACCATATATCCTCTAGTGGTTTAGAAGGATGTTAGCTTGCCCTTCCTCCTTTATTTTTTATACTTATAATTTCGGCTCAAACACATTTAAATGTGGGTTGGTATGATTCAAACAAGCTTTAAAGCAGCAGTTGTAAGAATAGAATATTTTGGTTTATATACATACCAAATACCAAATAGACAAATACTAGCCTATAGCAGTCCTATGGCCAGAGTCCAGATCTGGTCCCAAAACAAGGTTCCAACAACAACGGAAGCTATAAGAAATATCTCTCCATCAAGAACAAGGGAGATGTTGCGAATGTATGACTGGCTGTTGGGAACGTGTATTGAGACCAGATCCAAATTCTATAGCCAGTCAGGGAAAATATTTTCTAGCATCTTTCACTCTATATAGATTAGACCAAGAGTTTTTTTTTTTATGGATAATAATAGATTAGACCAAGAATTTAGACTCTGTATTGCTAATGTACAACCATAATGCCTAGGTTATAAAAGTTAAATTTAATTATATAATATGAAAATAATACATTATATGTGCCTTTTCACGAAGATTTTACATTTCTATTTACCAATTAAAATAGTAAATATAAGAATAAGCTTATCTATTAATACTAAAACATCTAAAAAGTGTATTTCTTCGACCCATTAACTTGGTATATTGGATTTGATCTTTTATCTCGTGATTTTTCTTATGCTCCAAATAAGCGACTTTGTAGGTAGAATTAACCAAAACTCTCCACTGACGTGATGTTTGTAGAAAAAAGGAGACAGTGTTATAAATGCCCATCTTCCATCTGAGTCCTAATTTGCTCCTATCTGCCTCTCACAGAGTATTCTTTACATGGACTTCACAGCTACACCCCACCATGTATTGAAAACATCTTCCATGAATAATAATATATAAATATAAAAGACAGTCTCAATGTGTGACTGAAACATGCTTGTGAGGTATGTTTGATGGAAGAGATCCCAATTCCTTCCATCCATGTGTCCTCCACCCTCGTGATGGACTGCTCACTTTTGCCAGGAGATGCTCTCTTGCCATGCAATGGACCCCTTGGCCAAGAGTTCACTTTTGCTCTCACACATATCTTAGGACAGGGCTAAAAGCCTAAAACCGAGAATCATAACCTTAGATATATTGCTATAACCCCACCAATACATTACTTTTAATTGAAAGGTAGGGCCATAACAATATAGAAAACTTTGATTTTGTTGTTTTAACACAGTACTATAACAATGTGTTTTAGGCTCCATTTGGAAGGAGTGTAAATGTAAATATGTAGAATGCAAAACTTTATATTATATATATATATATATATATTTATATTTACATTTAATTTGTACTTTCTTCAAACTAAGCCTTATACTTAATTTAAAAGAAATATAAATACAAATATATCCAAAATAATACAAAATGTTAGGTTTTACACTCTGCATATCTGTACTTTTTCCAAACTGAGCCATACAGTAAAAACAAAGCAGTAGTGTGCAAACATATTGAAAACACATCGTGCAGCCATACATAAAGAATATCTCTCTATATTAAAAATTGACCGGGAGAGATTTTCTTTTCATTAAATTGAAGATCAACTTATGTCAACGGAATTTGAGGAGGGCCTAGGAAATTGTCTTTTTATTGCTGAATGACATCAGGTTGCCTCTGAGTTCTGAGTTCTGAGACTGAGCTGCTGCGCCTGCGCCTGCGCCACACGACGCAGGATCTAGTTAGAGCAGGGCTCGGACAGTCGGACGGTATCAGAATTCAGTAAAGTTAGCTAATACCATGCAGTGCTGCAGTTAGGATCAATTGGGGTTAATTTTCCTCCCCTCTCCCCTTTCTTTGCTTGACGTTCTGATGTGATTTGGTACATCATCATCGTCATCATTATCCTTCTGGATTTATCTCCATCCACCCTTTATCAAACAAGTTGTTTTGATGGCTACTCTTCGAACAAAAAAAGTTTCCTACGCTGAGAAATTTGGGTAAAGAACAAGGACAATTCTCGGCCGGTTCTGCAACATAATCATGCTTTTGGCCGGTTCCTACTGTTACCCACATGCATAGATGCTTTTGGACCGGTCCATCATTACTCCTACAACCAAATTAACACTAAACTCCCAATTCCACATCATACTCATCAAATCCATCCCACAACATACTACTACCTACACATGCAAATGCAATCAACATCATCCAGTGAGTTTGCACATGCAATGCAATCCCAGCCACTCCCTTCAACGATCGGGCCCACCCTCATTCAATAGTCCATACCATTAATGTTGATTAATTAACCCATAAAATTCCGGGTCGTTGGATTATTAATCTATTACTTATTCAAAGAAACAGACAAAACAGCCTTTTCCGCGTGCATATATTGCATACTAATTAATTAATTAATTAATACGTGATAGTAGGTCATCGATGATGACTTGATAGTCTTGATTTCTCGTTAACGTAAATTCAAAGAGAGACAAACAATGTGTCTCACGCTATCTTATTGCGCCTCGAGACACATAATCAATTCTTTCGGAGCTTCGAACTCTTTGGGAGTGGGGACACGATCCGCGGATGGCGCCAAAAACCGGACAGTGGAAACCTCAGCCGTCAAAGCTTCGCCGTTGAGTCACCGTCGCCGAGGCAGACCCACGCAGCTCGGATCAGGTGAATTAATTATGTTTACGTAACTTTACACATGGAGGGAGTTGCTCAGCTCAGGCCCGTCTCAGGGTGACGTCGCCGTTAGTGAACTGTCCGAAGACGTCCGTTGTCGTCTGGCTCTGAATATCTGATAGCTTTGGCCCTTACGCTTACGTCTTAGGCACTGGCTGCTGCTTTCCGTGGTTGTCAGCCGGTCAGCTAACTCGACGGAGATCGATAACGGCGAGAGGGCCCCGCCCTGGGCCCTGGGGCTATAGCGGAATACGAGAGAGAAAGAGAGAGAGAGATGATAGCAGTAACTGCGGTCCATGGCTTGGGGGGGGGACTTTGAATTGAATGGCCCTGGTAACCTGAGCAGGTGGTTAATGTCACGATTTTTATGGCTGGCAGTTCAAAAATCGAACAGGGAGCCAGAACCCACGGGAATATTAGCCCTCGGATTTACTTCTTATTTACGATGCTGACCTCCATCTCATCTGGAATCTAGATACCATAATATGAAACCAGACCCACTGGATTGGAATCTACTCACACTTTAATAATTCCAACCTGACTGTATCTACTCACCAGAATCAACCACACGTGAGGTTGTTTTGAATACTCGCGATGGCTGTTTCCTGTTTGCAGTAAATCCTTCAAGTTTCAGGCTGAGGCACGCAGATGACTGAGATGAGTTTCGCAGTTGCAGAGTCCTTTTTGAGTGTGGAGGAGGGAAGAGATTTTTACTTGTTTTAATCTTTTCTTTGATTTTTGTTTTCATTATTTCGTTGTATTACTATTTACCAGTAGTTTACCAATAGGTGAGGTAGTTGAACTCTCTCTCTCTCTCTCTCTCTCTCTCTCTCGCGTTTTTTCCCTCCATTTATCTCCGTATCTGTTGGCGTATTTGTGCTGTTTGATGTGAAAGGAGCGAGGAAGAAATTTCGATCATAACAAGTCTGGACTGAGCTGGCTTTTGATTTCTTTTTTGGATCAATTTCGCTTGTCTTCCAAGGCCTTGAAATCCAAGGCTTCTAGTTCAGATGCTTGCAGAGAAATGTGGTCTACTTCCGACTAATCTGATTTTTCCGATGGTTGTAGCGGATAGATTTAACTGACGTGGTGCGGTGCTTTCATTGCGAGAATCGAGCTCCTGCGCTGTTAGAGTTTCAGATTCGGAGATTTCAGGGTCCTTTCACTGTTGGAAATTTCTCCATTCTGCCAATTGGAAGGTCTTTCGTGGTTCTGATTCGAATGGTAAACTAAATAAGATTCTCAGTTCAAGCTTCTTGCTCTGTCCAGATGGTGATGTTCAATTTGGAGGTTCTCGAGTGAATCTGTTTAAGGTTCTCGGACTGAAACGAGTTGTTTAGTTTTATAGTTAATTGGTCGTGAATCGTGACACTTCAGACGTTAGGCGTGCAGAGCGGTTTTGTCGATTAGAATCGCGGCTTACAAGTAAGCATGTTGAGCAAAGTATTTACCGCGTCGTTTCGATGGTTTTATCGTCTTGATTAGACATGATGATGCCAAGTTGAAATCCTGTAGATGAATACTGTGATCGTCGTTTCCTTATTTTTCTTTTCTATCGGAAACCAGCTCTTTTCTTCTACCACGCTATTGAAGCTCTGTTTGTTTCACGGGTTGACTCTGTGATTTGAAGGTTCGAATGAGACGTAGCTACTGTGGTAGACAGTGAGATCTGCTTTAGCTGGTGTCGTTTCCACGTCCAGTACACGGTACATTTTATGAGAAACAGTTGTTCTACTTCTGACGTCTTTTCATGTAGAGCTTCTGAGCTATTTACTCCATTGAAGTTGAGCAGGGGTGGTTTAGCTGCAACTCTCTTGTTTTTCTGTTCAAAATCTTTGGTTTTATAAGGTCCTCAAGGGAAGATCCACTTAAGATCGTTGTTTCCATATCTGGAATATGCATGCAAGATTTTCTGAGGATCAATAAGGGAAAGGGAAGAGAAGAAAATAAAGATTGATTTAAAGTTTAAACTTTAAAGAGTTCAATCTGCTGACCTTTTTAGGGTTTCACAAAAGGGGTTATCAAAGGGAAGACTAGGGTGGAGGTCTTTCAATTTAGAGCTCGTTTCTGTAAAAGCATCTTGAGGGGCCGTTCGTCGTTGCTTTTCTTGCCATTTTATCTGCTTAAGTTCAAAGCCTCTAGTCACCCGTGATTGGTATTATTGGAAAAGACATTGTAGATTGGTCTGATGGAGTGCATCTGCTGAACACAAGGATTGAAATTGCAACTTAGGATGAGTATACAACAGAAACATGGGAAGCAAGACAAGGGATCGGATGTTGCTGAGAAGGTTGTCGTTGCCGTCAAGGCATCCAAGGAAATCCCAAGGGGTGCGCTCGTTTGGGCCTTGACTCATGTTGTTCAACCTGGAGACTGTATAACGCTACTGGTGGTCGGCCCTGGTCATAGCTCGGGTACCATTCCTTATCTCTTGTTTTTTTCTTCTTCTTTCTCGAATCGTTCTTTCATCCCGCAATCTCTCCTCCGGATTCATCTACTGAGCAATTTTGTTAAGTAAAGGCTCGTTGCTAAAATGGGTATTTGAACTGGCTGATCTGCCACGAGTTGTTTTATTAACATCTTTTGTTCTTATCAATAGCCACGGACTTACAACTGTAATGACAGAAATTTCCAGAGTTTGTGCTCTGTTTCTGCCTTGGCGATTCGGAGTTTAGTTCTTTTGGTCAACTTTGAAATTGACTTTACTATGGGAATGTCAAACACTTGATACTACGCCACATCTGTGTAGGCATGACGATGTCGTCTTGGGTAATTTTGAAATCTTGGGCTCGGCCAAGAAGGTAACTCAACCACGTCTGGCCGAATTTTGAGTGCCAAGTCCAAGATCCTGACTTTCTCGTAATGGATCATGGAACTCAAAAAGATCAGTTGTTCAGGAGGGCCTTTTTTTTTGCCAATATCTGATTTTCTATTAAAATTTTTATCTTTCTTTTTCTTCTATGTGCCCAACTTTATTAATATTCCAGAAAATGAAACGGATGGGCAATAGTATGCTTATATTCTGTTTTTCAGGTAGAAGACTATGGGGTTTTCCAAGATTTTCTGGAGATTGTGCCAATGGTCACCGGAAATCTCACTCAGGGACAAGTTCAGAGCAGAAGTCTGATATTACTGATTCCTGCTCCCAAATGATGCTTCAGCTCCACGATGTTTATGATCCAAACAACGTGAGTACCCAACTTTGTTCTCCTACATTCTATGCTTTCCATCTTCTCTCTTGACTGTTGATTTGATTCTATCCTTCTTTCCTCTGCCAGATCAATGTAAAGATAAAGATCGTTTCTGGATCGCCATGTGGGGCAGTGGCTGCTGAAGCAAAGAGAGTTCAAGCAAACTGGGTTGTACTGGACAAGTAATAAATAATAACATAGTACAAAACGGTGTTATTTGTTTGGGTACATTGGTTTATGATGTGATATGATGTGGTTTTATTGCCTCTTATTCAACCTTTCCATGTGCAGACAGCTGAAACTTGAGGAGAAACGCTGCATGGAAGAGCTGCAATGCAATATTGTGGTCATGAAACGATCCCAGCCAAAAGTTCTTCGATTGAATTTGGTTGGCTCACCTAAGAAAGAAACTGAAGCGCCATCCACGCTACCCCCTGGGTTAGAAGAGGCATCCAAAAAACATCCAAAAAACAACAGTGATCCTTTGAGTTCCATCCGAGGCCCAGTTGTGACTCCAACTAGTAGTCCAGAGCTAGGGACACCATTTACTGCAACTGAAGCCGGAACATCTTCTGTGTCAAGCTCAGACCCAGGAACTTCTCCATTTTTCATATCTGGAATAAATGGTGATTTGAAAAAAGAAGAATCCTTAATTACAAAGGAGCACCGAAATCCAGAAGACTCTAATTCTGACACAGACAATGAAAACCCAAGCTCTCCTTCAACAAGTTTAGGCTTCCATCCATGGATGGATGTACTTCTTACTTCTGGGCGCCAGTCCTCAAAACATAGCGAGGAAAACTCACAAAGATTGAATGATAAAGCTCAGTCTTCTACATCCAAAGCCTTATTGGAGAAATTCTCTAAACTTGATCGAGAAGCTGGAATTGGAATGCTGAATTATAGGCATGAATTGGACTTCAGTGGAAATGTTAGAGAGGCCATTTCATTACCCAGAAGCGCACCTCCAGGTCCACCTCCATTGTGTTCAATATGTCAGCACAAAGCACCAGTATTTGGAAAACCTCCGAGGTGGTTCAGCTATGCTGAGCTGGAACTTGCTACAGGTGGATTTTCACAGGCAAATTTCTTGGCTGAAGGTGGGTTTGGATCGGTTCACAGGGGGGTTCTACCAGATGGCCAGGCAGTGGCAGTCAAACAACACAAACTTGCTAGTTCTCAGGGGGATCTTGAATTTTGCTCAGAAGTAGAGGTTCTTAGCTGTGCACAGCATCGTAATGTTGTGATGTTAATTGGGTTCTGTGTTGAGGACAGAAGAAGGTTGCTGGTCTATGAATACATCTGCAATGGGTCTTTGGATTCTCATCTTTATGGTAATTATTCCCATGTGTTTCATTCTAAAATATTTTAAAACTAAGGCACATCTGCAATGGGTCTTTGAATTTGAGATTCAACATAACCTAATCGAATTGACTATTTGAATGTTTAGTTGAATTTGAATTCAAATATTGCTTGATTTGATTTGAATTTGATCTATTTACACTCCTATTGGACCTATTTTGCTTCCTCTTCTTCTACTTCCAAACAGAGCCCATTATCTAGGGGAACTACAAATATCATAATTGGCAGAATTAACTCCTTTGGTAGAAAGCAGATGATGACAAGGTGCTTTAGATTTTCATTCTTATATGAAGTTTGATATATTTAAAACATTATCATAACCTAAGCTTTGGCATTTTGGCACAAAGTGGGTATTCTCAGACTCAAACCCATGTTCTCATTCTTGACAGCCCAAGGTTTAATCACCGCAGCAAACAATGACCCCTAATTTGCTTACCAGAAAAAGTGTCTCCTATATTTAATATTCAGGGAATTAACAAAAATGACTTCTGTTACTTTCATCTTCCTTCAAGTTGTTATTTATGGCATTGACATCATTATCCAGCCCCTATCTGAACCATGTAGGTAGTGGTATATGTAGTGCTGGTCCTATTCTGCGCTGCCATTTTGATGATCAAACCTCTCTGCTATCCTTTAACTTTAAAATTGAAACATATAAAATTACAAATCTCTTTCCCATAGAACCTGGTAAGTATGTTTATGTATTAAGGATATTTTTGCATTTAAAAAGCTGTGCTTTTTACTGTATTCTAGAAAGTCATCAACAAGAGTTTTTGCAAATTTGCAGGACGTAATCGAGATCCATTAGAATGGTCTGCACGACAAAAAATTGCTGTGGGAGCTGCAAGAGGATTGCGATACCTTCATGAAGAATGTAGAGTAGGTTGTATTGTCCATCGTGATATGCGGCCAAACAATATCCTAATCACCCATGATTTTGAGCCACTGGTATGACACAACTTCTTCATTGACTTATTTCAATGCTTGAGTGTTCCTTGCAATTCTTTTATCACCCATTCTAAACCAACACATTGTCTTTTGAAAAATGTACTTGCTATTGTAATTTTAGAAGACTACCCTGGATGTTAGACTGTATAGGACATACTTTTCTAGTTTGGAACAGAAAGATATCAAGTGGAAAATAAGTCTTTCTAAACCCTTCTCTCCACTCTTTTTTATTGGTTCCCCCTTCTCACCTCCTTTAAGAAGCTTATTTGACAAGAAGCTGGCAGGGTCTGGACTCAATGACTAGTTCATTGTATTTCATTGTAAATTCCCATCCCTCTCTTTCTTTTTCTTTCTTTCTTTCTTTCTTTCTTTTTTTGATAAGCAGTGTGAAAAGTATTGTATTAATGATCGAAAGGAGGGCAAGGCGCCCTGAACTCATGTACAAAAAGAGCCTGAAACTACCCACAGATCAAAAGGAGGGCAAGACGCCCTCTCTTTCTTAATTTGCTCCTTCATAACCAAGGATCAACATATCAATATGATAAGCCCAAGCATTAGTAGCTTTTTCTGATTATTTGTCAAAGTATCGGGTGTATAATGTGTGTATCAGTGCACCCAGATACACATGGATACACCAGTACAAACATATTTTAAAACTTTTAAAACCTTGGGATGATATAAGGCATCCCTCTAATTGTTATAAAATAAAAAACAGTAACAAAAATGGAGAGTTTCATTCATATCTGTACACACCGATGCCCAACTTTGGGTATCAGGTGTTTTGATATTTTGATCCTTGCTCATAACTTTCCACAAGCCTTTACTCAGAGAATCTGGACCCATCATTGGATGGATCTCACTTCACTTTTTTGAGAAGTAATCAGAATAAGTTACTAATGCATAAACTTGTGTTGTGTATAGAAATGTACAAAAAGGTCCACAAATGCCCTTAAACCCAATCTATCAATAAATTATTTACAGTCACATTAATACTCCATTGACTAAGATCAAGGTTTCATCCTCTTAATCAATTGGAGGTACATGAGTTTGTAGGATGCTCTTGGATGGTAAATTGTAAATGAAAAATCATCCAAATAGCACTTGATCCATTTCTCTTGGTGATCAACTTGATTGGTTAATAAGATCTAAATATCAGAAGCATTGAATATAAATACTTGCAGGGGAATGAAAGCATATAGAGGTATATCAAAGCACATTTTATTCTCAATGTTTTCCCACATTTACATATGTTAGAACACATTGTTTTTCTTTTCTATGTTTGCTGGTTCATGAGGTGTTTTTTCTTGTACACCTGTAACAGTAGGATTTGATGTGACACAATCTTTTGTTTGTTCAGGTTGGAGATTTTGGCCTGGCTAGATGGCAGCCTGATGGAGACATGGGTGTGGAAACAAGAGTAATTGGAACATTCGGGTAACTTAAGAGGGATCAAGTTCTAAATTTTGCTGTTGACATATGGAGAAACTGAGTCACCTATTTTGCCTGTCTAGGTATTTGGCTCCAGAATATGCTCAAAGTGGTCAAATTACAGAAAAAGCTGACGTATATTCCTTTGGAGTAGTATTGATAGAGCTTGTCACAGGACGGAAAGCAGTTGATATCAACCGGCCTAAGGGCCAGCAGTGCCTTACTGAATGGGTACGATGCAGATACATCTAGTTTAACATGCACATTGATGGACTAAGAATTAGGATGGCCTCAAGTAAAATTCACATAAGAGAAAACTCCCATTTCATCTTGTCCCTTGATACAAATGATGATTTTTTATTGCTGCTCATGTTAAAAATTTGGAGCAGGCACGACCTTTACTGGAAGAATATGCAATTGATGAGTTGGTGGACCCACGCTTGGGAAACCGCTATTCAGAACAGGAGGTCTTGTGCATGCTGCATGCCGCATCCTTGTGCATCCGACGGGATCCCCATTCAAGGCCCCGTATGTCTCAGGTAAAAAAAGAGCAACTGGCTGTCATGTCATCCTTCAATGAGTTGGTATTTGCTGCAAATTTCATAGAACAGTGTCATCAATAATTATGCCCATTCTGCTCCATATTAATTAACCAGACCTCATCCAACTTGGCTAGTTTATTAAAGTTGAAAAGATTAAACCTCGTCCTCCGAAAATGAATGTATTTTCACATGGAGAAAGGTTGCAGCCAACAATTTTGCGGTTTTTCCTTGGGATATTTGCAATGGATATACTAGATCCTCATACCTGCCTTAATGCCATTTCTTATATTGCTATTAACTGCAATTTAGCCAAAGCTTATATTTTTCTTGTGTGTCCTTCAAAAAGGTCCTTCGCATCTTGGAGGGTGACATGGTCATGGACTCCAATTACATGTCTACACCTGGGTATGATGTGGGAAGCCGGAGTGGAAGAATTTGGACGGAGCAGCAGCAACTCCACCAATCTTATAGTGGTCCAATGTCGAATGATGTATCAGAAGTGTCAGGTAAATTCTCCTACGATGCACTAAGGTCTGCTTACTGGGAGAGGGACAAGACAAGAACCTCATGCGAGGATGATCTATAAGGCACAATGCTTGTATTTTGGTTTTTCATCTTCCTTTTTTTGGGTCTTACTGCTTTTTACCTTATCCAATGCCTGTATAGTAGTAGGGAAATTGTAGTTTGTAATTCATTTGAGGTATCAAGGGAACTGTCACAAGTAGATTCTAGTTCCGATCTTAACCAATGTTGGTTAAGGTTGATGTCATGTAATGAATCAAGAGCCAGTTTTTAGAGGGATGTTGCCGATCTTATCCCCCCAATATTACCAGTAGATTCTAGTTCCGTTTTCTTTTATAAAAGTCCGGGAGGGGAAAGATAAACAAAACAGGAATCTGAACCTTTGCTGATGCTGAACCAAAACTAAAATGTACAAGATCAACGATTAAAGATGGTCGAGACTGGGTTCTGATAGTTTTTTTTTTTTTTTTTTTTTTTTGTGCTAGAATAGGGGACCGACATAAGACAAACTGGGAGTCTGGGGAAGAGAACCAAATGAGCCCCATGTTCATACAAAGGCGCCACTTGATCTCTTTTATCTCTTCATGGCTTCATCTTCACAAGGACCAGCAATTAGGTAGATTGGATGAACAAATCTCCGAAGGATAGATGGATTCTTTAGGTTACATGTAAAATTTTCTTAGTAACCATTTGAGTTGAGCATGAGTCATGAGTCATGACTAATGGGCTCTGACTAATGATGCTGGCAATTAAGAATTATTTCACAAACCAAACTCAACCGTAAGATCCCAATATCTGTACTGCATAAAGAATTGATCAGATGGGCTTCAAGCAACTGTTCCCAAATCCCTACCTACAAGACAATACAGCGTGCATTGGGAACAATTCGTTTCATTCATGGGGGTAGGAATGTGATAAAACCATGTGGGTAGGAGATGGGGAGTTTCAGATGGTTAGTTGGCGTCTTTCTACAATAGGAGATACGGAATCATTCTACAATAGTTTCATATTCCCTGTAAATCAAAAGAAAATTTTAACTACATTAAATCTTTGTTTTTTTGTTTTTTTTTTTTTTTGAAAGACTACATTAAATCTTTGTGAAGGTATTAACTAGATAAAAATGCAACAGTCTTTTAGTTTTAGGGGCTGTTCGCCACATGAACAACCATGGATCTCAGTGATTTCTAAGATCAGAATTATTCAAAATCAGCAAAAAATCCTTTCTCCAAATTGCGAATATTCTGCCCCTTTTGGAATTGGCAAATCAAATTCACTCTGGATGCCATTATCACTCTTTTTCTGCTGACCTTTTATTTCCAGTTGGCAAATACCCCCTCAAAAGGTCGTTTTAGTTGACATCAGGATGATTATAACAAGTATCCAAAGTATTGATGTGTGATGAGAGATGATCTGATAACGAGGAACAGAACACCCAGAGTCCTAGAGAGAAGATACAGCAACGTATCTGAGTAGAAATAAAAATATTTCCATTAAGATGTGGGGAACCTACGTGGAATGGTTTTATTTTTGAAAAACAAAAAGTAAAAAACAACTGCCATATCAACAAAAACAATATAATTTTGCCGATGTAGCAGCTGTTTTTGTTTTCAAAAACAAAACCAACCATGTTGTCGACCACCCCCAAAATCTTAACAGCCATTTAGGCTCATTTTGGAAAGAGTATAAATGCATACGAAATAATACAAAATATAAGGTTTTGCATTCTACATATTTGCATTTGTACTCCTTCCAAACTGAGCCTTAAGTTGATCAAGTGCTTAGAACAATTTATATTCCCAACCCAACATGGGAAACTGTCCCAGATCTTCCAGAGATAGGACTTAGGAGCATGAAATGATCTTGTATGACCACATCCAAGTTTTCTGAATCTGGGTGAGTGGCTCACCAATCTCTAGTTCCATACAACTTCAAGTGATCTGGAGTCTGGACACTGCTGTAAGACTGGAGAGAGAGAGAGAGAGACCTTAGAAAACCCTTATAAGAAATCGCCCAATCTAAAATCCACTCAAGAGTACAGGTTGAATGCACAGGCCCAGTTGAATAGGATCACATGCGGGGATCATCATGGGCCGGGCTGTGTTTGAATGCGGTATAATGGCAATGTCCTGAGTATCTTCATAGGTTCACCAGTCAATGAACCGGGCTGGCCCATCATAGGGACATTGGTATTCAAAGGGGCATTTTAACTTTTAAGAGTAAAAAGGAGACAAGTCCTTAAAGTAAGGAATGCCAAATGCAGCCTAAGATCTAACGTTACATATTTTAGTATAATATAATATAATATATTGCATATGTATACATACCAGGCTTGGTCTACTAGGCCTTGAGATTTTGAAGCCCAGATTTGGACCCTCCATCGTATGTGTGGGCCTAGTACAGGGGTGTGGGCTGGCTGCCCTGATAAAGACCTACGCCTTGAATTATAAGCCCAGATCTGCGATTCTAAATCAGATGGTTGAATCTGGGTCCCATTTATGATACCCAATAACGATTGCGTCAGTACCAAACCCATCCCGAACTAGAATTTGGATAATATATTGGGTTTTATATAACATTCAACATTCACTAGTATGAAATTCATCATATTAGGTTGTATTTGGATTAGCTTTAGGATTTCAGGATTTGTACTTTTTTATTTTTTAAAGCCCCAATTTTAGGTTTTGGGGGCTTAAAAATATTTTGACTTTAAATTGTTATGTTTTTAAAAGAAATTCTTACAAAACACTCAAAAGTCAAAACACTTTTGGTTCGTTTTTAATTTTCCACAGCCCAAAGCTCAAAAGGAAAATTTCATCCAAACAGAGGTCCTATCGAGTTGGAACTGATTAATAGTGGTGTTGGTTTTGGACCTATTACCCCCACACCCTATAGGATGTGGGTGAATACTAGGTCTGTATAGCTTCTTATCGCTAAGTAAAATTTCTCTGGAAACAGCTTCCCAGCTTTTGTTTCTGAATTTGTCTAAGTTTTGATTGACCCCATCAAACCCAGAAAACTCCATTCATAACCTACATTCCTTTACTTGCCCAATAGATGCATATTAGAGTTGTTAGGATATCAATTCAATAAAGTGTACTTGGGTGCATTATATTATCTCAACTAGATTAGGATTTATATTAGTAGTTTAGATTGGGATCTTATCTTGATCAGATATGGTTAGGATATCTCTTCATTTATATCTTTTAAATCTGTTTTGTAACCACTACTGAAGTAGTGCAATCTCTCTATTTTCTAAGCTCTAAGAAGAGTCACCATATTTGACCAGAACTAGCTGATTGTGTTAGCAACTTCTGATTGGAACAGACAACAAAAAAATACTTTTTTTATGGCTTCATATAAAGAAGCCATTATCTTTATTAGTTTTTTCTTCTGGAAGAACGATCCAACAATCATCCAATTATCTTTCTTTTGTTATTGTCTGTTATTGGGTGCCTTGTGATTAAGGGACTTAAAGCTGACAACACAGTATCTGCAATACACTATTGCAAATTGTGTAGTGGGATGAGATTCAGCTTTTCATCTTTCTCAAGAAGATGGATGCACCTCCCTATTTGTTAGAATCATAAATTGTCTCATTCACTAGCTTAGGAGCAAAATACTGGCTCTTATTCTAAAACCCTTGGATTGAAATCTCTTGATAATCATGAGGATTTGATAAGATGGACTGAGGAAGCTCTAGAGCAATAATATTGTAGCTACTCCTGTGGACAAGATGATTCGGATACAGATTGGCTTTATTTATATATTCTAACTGTGAAGTTCGATGTACCCATGAAAATTCCACAGCTCAAAGTCTCCAAGTCAACATTTTTTAGTATTAGGGAATCAATCTACATTCTCCCCCTCAGCTGTTTTGGCCCTTTGTTTTACTACATTGAGAGAATTGTAGTAAGAGAAGTGTTCTATAGACTATACTTGATAGAGTTGACACTATGGGGGCTATACTATAAAGAGAGAGAGAGAGAGAGAGAGAGAGAGAGAGTGAGTCAGTCTTAACTAAGTTAAACAGAAACTATGGTCTCTTTTGCTTGTCTGCTGCACAAAAGGAGAGGCAAAATTAAAGAGATAAATAAAACATTAAAATAAAAGACAAAAAACAATTTTCATATACCTTAATAGATGATCTGCAACATTCTTCTACCACCAAAGTAACAAAATAGGTTATGATGTAACTCTACTTGTGTGCTTTGACTCAGCTCTGGTGACATAATAATGTGCAAATTTACTAGTGGTTGAGGTTGTGGTTGTGGCTTTGCAAGTATGAACTTAATTGTCTGCCAATTCTCAACTTTACTTTAGTCTCAAAACTTCTATTGGGTTTCTGCTACCATGTCCAGACTTCAGCCCTACTTTTTAATGATTAATGGCATCTTCATATATAGAATAAAGAAAACGAGATCAACAAACACTTGGAATTCACTAGCTAATACTGATTGCAATCTTCTGCCTTTTTCTGTGGATGCATTCAGGCTTTGAAATTGGCAAATTAAAAACAACACACTTAAACGGCCGGGTGGGAGGGGAATTAGGTAAAGTTTATGCAACTCTTGGGTTTCCTTCGCTCCACAGACATGGTGGGACTCCTGAAAAAACCTTGTCCTATGCTTTCTTTTCACGGGTCTCAGTACGTACTACTGTCTGGACTCTGGAGGGGAGCACCTTCGTTCTTTTTTTTTTTTAATCAAGAAAACAGAAAGAAAGAGAATGTTATTGGCGTTTGCAGAATCATTTCTTGCTGCATTGCCTCAATATTATTAAACTAATTATTTATTGTGTGGAGGACAGGACAATATTATATATTAATATATACATAGAAAAAAAAAATCTCTTGTCCTTCACAGTTCCAACTCTCTATCAAATGGGCTTATATATTGGTGTAAGTAATTGTGAATATTTGGTAATTCTCTCTCTCTCTTTGTGTGTGTAATCCATGGAAGACTTGGACGCTTTGTATAGTGGGTTCCACCTGGCCTACGAATTGGTGGTTTTCAACAGTTTAAGGCACGTACCTGGTAAGATTGTCGGTTTTAGCTAGAAGGATGAATGGATGATCCATCAAAATGTTTAGGTAGAGTAGTATTTATTGGTGACGTATACGCTTTACACGTGGCATATGGAGTGTTGAGTTGGATTGTCCAAATGTTTGTGAATAATGAATGGATGCATGCTTTCATCTCTCATCTGGGTTCAGATTGTTTAATTGGTATGCAAAACTGCAAGCCACCAAGCCCCAGCAGCCTGGCCTGGTTAGGCCTACCCAACTCACAAGCAGTGCCAACACCATGGGTATACAGGGATGCTGCACCCAACAGTAATGATACACCATGCCCCTGTATAACGAGTAGAACTGTAGAGGATTCGAGATATTCACCATAAAAGAACTCTTTTATGCAACAGAAACATCTAACTATAATGGGTTCATATATGGTTAATATTTTCTTCCATCCATACAAAATACCAGTGGATATTTGCTTTGATTGTGTTAAATCACATAGTTAGTATCATAGAACCTTCATTTTTACTTTTCATAGATGTATTTACGCTAGTACTATATAAAGTGGATATTAAGGGGTAGCTCGGCTGATATATTCCTGTTCCCCCAAAGATGGGGATTCCAGTCCCATTACCCCCTTATGGAGGCTTATATAAAGTGGATGGATATTTGCCTTGATTTCTATCCCTATCCCTGTAATAAAAGTTAAATCCAAATACCATGTTATATGTGTCTAATAATAAATTGCACATGTGCATAGCAGATGCTTTTACTCAATACTTTACTAGTACAAAGTCGTTGTTGTACTTCAAAAAACTTAGAACGAGACCTCGGATCAACCGGATCCCTCAAAGTATTAGTTTCCTCCTTGTAAGAGCACTGATGTAATGGAAGAAAAAGAAAAATCCCTAGTGGTCCTTGCTTTTCCATCAAAGTTGAAGCCCCAAATCAGAGGGTAGGAAATGGGAAAAGTTTCATTAACTTTAGAAAAGCCTTTTGTTGAGTTAATTCTGTGAAGGGTCATTGGATAATCTCTTAAATAATTCTCTTCAATATAATGAACATGAAGAGTAAACGGCCATTTAGGTAGAATCCATATTTTCTCTGATTTTGTTCCTGAAGATAGAGGATTGCATGGCTTGAAAAGGGAAACCCCAACTTGTGTTAATGGTTGCTACCAAAAAAAAACTTGTTTAAGTAGCAGAAGGCACTTACATATGAAGTAATTAAAAATCAAGTCAAACAAGTGTAGAAGATCTCTTCAGATACCATGATCCCTTCTTTTTTTTCTTTGTTTAGGACAGATTCCACTCCATAAAATTACCAAATAGGTATATGATGCAGTAGGCAAACAGTGTTTTCATATTATTTTTTATAATACAAATAGTGAGTGGCAGTTGATAAAATATTCCCAACTTGTCTTTCAAATGCATTGAATTAGGAAATCACAAACTAACATTACTTAACAAGGTGGAGACAGCAGGTATAATGATACCATTAAGTAATCCAAAGCAAGTAGGGAAATTAAGATACACCTATCTGAAAAGGAATTTTTATTTATAAAAATATTATTATATAAATATATAATTTTTTTAATAATCAGAAGGACTAAGGAAAGAAGTCTCAGACAGATCTTCTGCCCTCCTTGGATGGGTTATATATATATATATATATATATATATATATATATATATATTATATTGTATTGGGGTATTTCAATCACCATCTGTCTGTTGGTTTATATTATAAAAGCTTATTTTGATGGGAAGACAATATCCTTTCATGCTCCCTAATTATTCTATCTCAGTATTAATTAATGATCATGGAAGTAAGCCAAGGTCATTGGCTTACATAAAGAGAAATAAAAGAAACGTCAAAATGTAACTTATTTCTCACACTCATTTCACAAGATTAAAAATGGAGGGGAGGATGGATAAGGTGATGAGGCTTTAATTAGCCTACTTTATTAATTAGTAGATGTTATAGTCAGCCATGAGCCATTATGCCACCATTTTAGAATGCTCAATTCACGGGTGGGCCCTAGCTAGATCCCAAGCTGCACCAATATTTCAATGAAAATTTTCAAAAATCGAGATTCCATAGCTAAGCTAGACCATTTTAGCCTAAGAGCTTTCAAACAAAAAGGAGACTGGGGATTTCTCTAACTACTGGTCAAAATCAAGCATTTCACGGTTTTCACCCCAAGGTCCAACGACTGTGCATTCACTAATATCATTGTTTAGATTTCACATTTCACAAGGTATATTATATTTGACATCAAAGACTTTAACAACATTAAAGATGTTTGGCTGTGATTTATCGTTTCATCACTAAGTTTACATTTTTAATTTGTTGCGCAGTGTGATTGATGCACCAATAAGTACTTTCACCTTAAATTAATTGGTTTGGATATTGGGATCGTACATGCAAGTAGTAATAGTAGTAGTTGGTGGCTTATGACAGTTTGGATTAAAGAAAGAAAGAGACGATAGGAATTTTGTGAAACTTCAATAAGTTAATAGAATCATAGATGAGAATTCATCACTTGCTTACGACTTTGTCGCATAATGATCTACAAACTTGGACAACTAGACGATTCAAAATTACTAATAAGTTAGTCGGACTGTTTTAACAATTTTCTTATGTCAGCCCTGCAAATATTGACGTATTATTACAACATTTCCTATTAAAGTGGTGTTGGTTGATCAGCGTCAACTTTCTAGATCCCAGATGTGTTTTCTTTTCCCCCCTTTCTAAGCCATTCAGCTACCCACTTCCAATCTATTGGTGGATCTTCTCTTCTTCCAACAACTCTCTCACTTCCAAGCTATTGGTGGATCTTCTCCTCCAACAACTCTCTCTCCCTCTCTCTGTTCAGGGTATAAAACCTTTGAAATGCTCATCAATTAGGAAACCCAACTATTTGATTGGTCATCTCTTGTTTGATTAAAAGATAACTCCCAAATCTAAATAAGGAAAGCACTCAAAGCACATAGTCTGATACTCATGATTCACCAATGAACATAAATCACAACTTCACAAGGTCCCCACCTGCAACATTTAGTAGCCATCTATGATAACCCGTATAGGATAAACTACTGATACACATACACACACAGAGAGAGAGAGAGAGAGAGAGAGAGAGAGTACGGTAGGTTGTAATTCGTTTAGTTACAAAAAGCCAAGATGGGAAAATATCCAACAGAAACTATGTCCATCCAATAAACTGCTTCCTTGGTTCTCCACCCCACACACCATCATATATATCATCAGTAACTGACTAATTATTAATGCAGACCTCTCTTTCTCTCTACTGTATATATGTATGCGTGTATGTGTTTGGAGTTTGCGTTTTGAGGGTGTGTGTGTCGGTGGTTGGTCTTTGAAGTTGAATTCTGTCTGAGCGGAAATGGGCAGAAAATGCTCACATTGCGGAAACATGGGTCACAATTCAAGAACTTGCACCAATTACAGAGCAAGTGCCGTTGGTGGTGGTCTGAAACTCTTCGGTGTGCAACTTGACTTGTCTTCATCTTCTTCTCTTGCCTTGAAGAAAAGTTTTAGCATGGATTGCTTGCCATCGACTTCATCAGCATCATCTTCTTCTTCTTCTTCCTTGTCGTCTTCGTCTCGGGTTGTCGCAGATGAGAATTCAGATAAAATCTCCAATGGGTATCTGTCTGATGGTCTCATTGGTAGAACCCAAGAGAGAAAGAAGGGTGAGCACATTTTTGTTCTTCTTTTCTCCTTCGTTCCTTTAATATCGATCTGTCATTATTATATAATTCTATCTAGGCGCTGTTTCACATTTTTGTTCAGTTAAAGTAGTTTTGGTTCTGGTAGGAGGATCCTTTACTGTTTCTTCTCTATATTTTTGCTTTTCATCCCCCAATTATGAATTGATTTTCCTGCCTGAAATTTTTCCCTCCAAGTTTTTTTCTGTTTTTTTCCTGGTCATGCTTTGATTTTGGGCTTCATTCGTCTTTTCCCACAGGATTTCCTGTAAATTGTAAATGGGACTGGTGAATTTTTCTCGCTATTCAGTTTTCCTGCTTTTCAGTTTTTCTCTCATAA
The DNA here is from genome assembly GCF_055504915.1 of Nelumbo nucifera. NCBI lineage: Eukaryota > Viridiplantae > Streptophyta > Magnoliopsida > Proteales > Nelumbonaceae > Nelumbo > Nelumbo nucifera. The sequence goes on along the minus strand of NC_142654.1, from coordinate 5,124,516 downwards.
CAGCCTTTTGGTGATGGTGTTGCTGGTGTGATGATGGTTTCTTAGACAAGTTTTTAGAATTCGTCAAGAACTATAATTATTGCTCATGGATCCTCAGTAATAGTTGAGAATTCCCTTTTTTATTTTTACAGGCTTTTCTCATTGTATTTAAGTTCTTACTCAGAATCTCTCATCTTTATGACGTATTGTTCGAATTTAATTAGCTAGCTTCTGCTAACATTAGTAATCAGAGTTGTCTTTAAATTATCGATTTTTTTCCCTTAGTTGTTTGTTATTTTGGGTGAGATGAGATGTGATGTGAGTGTTTATAGCTGTATGCGGATGGTTAGGAGTCCCATGGACAGAGGAAGAGCACAGGACATTTCTAGCTGGGCTCGAGAAGCTTGGAAAGGGTGACTGGAGAGGAATCTCTAGGAACTTCGTGACTACAAGAACTCCAACCCAGGTGGCCAGCCACGCCCAGAAGTACTTCCTCCGGCAGGCAAACCTCAATAAGAAGAAGCGTCGTTCCAGCCTTTTTGACATGGTCTATATATCCACCATTCCCCCACTCCTCTTCATTCTTACCATTCAATCCAATCCTCTGTCATAAATTAATGATGAAACAGACAGCTTAATTGCTCTGTCTCTCTTCCGCTTCTTCCTTTGGCAGGTCGGAAGCAGCAACGTAACGGATCAACACGTTAACTCTACCAGTTTTAAGTCCAGGGATCCATCGGTTGCATGTGGACTGTTGCCCGTTCTATCACCAGCTCTGAACATTGCAACTGCTTCTTACAGTGAAGTTCATCACCAGGACGCCACGCTGCCTCTGTTAGACCTTAATGCGTTAGAACAACGTACAGAAGTCGGTGGTGAAGACACCAATTTCTTCAAGTTACCTTCATGCTTTCATCTAACGCCAGTTGGTCCAAATGAATCGCTTGATTCCGAGCCTAGAGCTGCCACTGTAACGAACGCCGGTGTTCAAAATGCTTCACCCGATCTAGAGCTCACACTTGCTGTCCAAAGTCCAATGGATCAAAGTAAATCATCTCCAGCTCCAATCCTAATTGGACCCATTAGTGTGGTCTAGCGACTACCCTACCCAGAGTGGAGCCATATATCGTCACTGCCACTGTTAACCCCCCTTTTTTTTTCTGAATTCAGACGGAGGAAGACTGGAAGAGATGATGATCAACTGGGTCCTAACACATTTTAGTGTCATTGCACTCAGAAGTGAGAAGACGTAACTGTTTGTACTATGAGAATGCTCCAAAAGAAAATAGTTTTCTTGTCTGAATGAACAGAAATGTCTATGACACCATTAATGGAGGTAGCTTTTATCTTATCAAACAAATATGGGTATGGTATAATCTTGTTTGCATACCATAAGAACCAGGATTAATAATGATTTCTATCTCATTCACCTTATGGTTCTGGCCTTTGAGAGTTGAAGATGCCACCTTGGTTATTGCTACAGTATCCTTCACCTTCTGACCTAATAAGTTTTCCTGCCCCAGAAAGAATACACCCCCGATCAGTATGAGGTTGGCCATGTCTCAATAATGAGCTTGTTTTGATCGATCGTAGTTGCTTGAAGCCATATGCATGTCATTTATTCTTCCGGAGGTGATCCTCTGATCCTCTCTTTTTCTTGCTATCTTCATCGGCACTCTGTACCCTCCTACGAGTATGCCCTTTCTTCTGGCCATTTTCCTTCTAGCCATTAAGATTGGGTTTTTCTGCATTTTCTGGGTCCAATTTAGCATTTGTTACTTATGAAAGGTGGCATCCTTCCGCTACAAATTAATGAAACCAGCAGCAGAAGAGACGTACATGGATGGCAAAAGGGTTGGTTACAAACTGTAATTGGGCCCATTTCTCAATCTACTTGCAGAGTCGTCTCTTGATTATTTGGGTGAGAAGGAGGTAACCCAACAAATTAAGCTCAAGAAATGCTCCATCTTGGCTTAACAATACCCGTGGACTTGACCAAACCACCCAACTCACGGAAAGGAACCTGAAAAGAGAAGTATATATTGATAAATGCACGTCTACCTCAATTTTGAATGATTCTATGTTCCTTTTTTTTTAATATTTAATACAACAAACTACAACTTGCCAACTTGGTTCAAGTGATAACATGGCTGTGTATGTACCATGCTAACAGATTGAACCACGGGTGGAGCCCATTTGAGGCATGAAACCAACCTCAACCTCAGAGTAAAACATTTATAGAACATATACCTAGGACATGCGAAAATTGGGGAAATGGGAAAGCTCATAAGCTTGTAAAAGTGGCTTAGAACCTTTTTTTTCCCTTCTAATTACTTTTGGGTTTAATTGCAGAAGCAAAAAATAAATAAATAAGTGAACAATTAATAACCAAATATTCAATGTGTCATTACAAGGCAAAAACAATGTTTCATTGGCCTTTAATAGGAAGACCTAATGGAGTCTACTCTCTATATGAATTTAAATGATAAAATGAAAATGAAAAGTGAGAGAAAGACACTCACACATCACTCTGATCCAACATTTGTGACAAATATCATGTGGATAAGGAGAGGGAAAGAAGAAATTATGTCCACAAGTTGTCAAAGAGAATACACCATAACATTTTGGGCCCTTTTCTGCCCAGTATTGTCACTCTGTTCCTTTTTTCTCTTACTTGCTTAGGAAACCATTGAAGTTCAGGAGGGGGGACCTCTTATTAATTGGATTTCTTGGTGGGCACAAAACTTTTTTGTTTTTTTGGTGATGGGGAATCATAAAGTGCACATACCCTTTTTCCTCTTCCACTTGATTTTGATTTTTGACTATTGGGTTTAATTTGTAACTAACTTTAACAACCAATGAAGGGTAAGAAGCATCTTTGTGCAGGTTTGAAGTGATTAATTAAAGATCCTTCTTTATGCAAGACTAAAAACAAAAACAAATAAAGCATCAAAATTCCAAAGTAACTCACAGACGAAAAAATAACTTGTTTCTCTCTCTCTCTCATGGGTTGATGGGTTCATGGGCACCAATTTGTCACATTCAATTATCACTTTTAAAAAATAGCGACGTGTGAACTACCAAGCATGTCTTCTTTATTACCCGTACCTGTCGGCTGTCACTGAGGTGTCAAATTTCACATATCCCATTATCCTTTCTTATCGAATCCTCCCATTATTCCAAATTTTCATATTCACATGTTTCATTAGGATTAAATTTTGAAACCAACCATGGAAGGAGGATCACATCCACAACCAGACAAGATGGGGCGGCCTTGGTTGGTTCTACTGCTACATTGTACAAGTTGGAGCCAATGAATTTAACCGAAAGAAAGGGTGACCCCTCGGATTTGTTCGGAAGTCATCTCTGCTTCAGTGCTTTTGACATATCCAAGTGGTTTTTTCTTTTCTTTTTTTTATTTATGACTCGTTTAGTTGCCGAGAAGGGATGGGATGAGAAAAGAAAATTTGATTTTCTCAATTAGGGTGTCTGTGTTTGTTTGCCGAGACCTATTATCCCATAGAATTTGCTTTTCAGTGTTTGGTTGATGTAAAAATTTTGCAGGATGTTTGATTTAAGCAAAAATGATATCCAATTTCACAACACAGTCCTTTCCTATTTACGGGATGACATGGCCTAATATTGTTTGTGTCTTGCCACGTGGAAAGTTGACATGGATATATTAAAAACATGTGTATTTTTAATATAGCATACCCGTACTATCAAAAGTAACTCCCAAGATCATTTCAAAGCAAGCAAATACCTATGGCATCATTTAAGTAAATATAAAACTGTCATAACCACCAAACTTGTTATCAAAACAAAAGTGACTATTGATTGTGAATGGGGTTCTTTCAATGCCAACACCTCCATGCCAGTATCCTCTACGTAGGTCCTAGAGGTGTTACCAATTGTAGGTTGTTTGGGTGGTGGATGCATATTACTTTGGTATCGCTGCAATTGATATACGACCTCTTCATATGTGATATACAAACAAAAAATTGCTCCGCTAAATTTGTGTACTTGGGCATTGCACTCTGCCCATGTGAAATAAATTCCTGGTTGGCGCCCTTTGAACACAACATATGATTTTTCCATTTTAGACCTATAACCACGTAAGCACATATTCCATCAAACCCTATATTATTAACCTATAATTGAACTTACAAATAAATCAACCACCAAATCCAATATGAAATCAAACATATTTAAGTTCCATCTGTACTAATTTCAAGAGATCCATCCATACTAATTTCAATGAAGAAAACCTATTTGAGTAATCATTCAATCAAATAGTTGAGCAACCTATTTAAGTTCATAAACTCAAGTAATAAACCTCTTTAATGTCATCAATTCAACGAAATCAATTATCTACATGGGAACCTCTAAATCCCATATATTGAGTTAAAACCTATCAATCAAAGAGTCAGAATATACATTCATCTTAAGTTGGAAAACCCTATATAAATTCATCAACCCAATTATGCCAAATCAACATTCCCATGGGAACTTGTGAATCCCATATATTGAGTGAAGACTTGTATTTAACAAATAGATTAACACATGTTCAAACTAAATATTCAACCATTAGTATCTTCATTTAATCATCCACTTGGGTAATGTTCAAGTCTTCCGCAAAAAAGGATTGTTTCTATCGACTGGTCAAGACAAAGCCAGTCAAGACATGTTTGAGTCATATGTCAATCTAAGTAATGTTCAAGTTTTCCAAAACATAAATATGTAGCCAAGAAACAACCCATAAAGCATAACAAAAAAAGTGGGGTGTTAGTAAACCATATTCATTAGTGTCTCCAAAAAAGGGGTGTTACCAAAGTAACTTCAGTTAAGTGGGTCCAACTTCAAATCTAACCATGCCTTCCTCAATTCCGGAGCCAAGGCATAAAATGCTATTGCCCAATTTTCAGACTCAGTCAGATAATCGATGGCCCTTATGAGGAAGGAGGGGTTGTGATCCCCTAAGCTCAGCACATCATCATAAATATTTTCCTTCTTTAGCAACCTGATTCCCTTCTCAACTGCATAAGCCAATGACTTAATGCTAGATGCGATCTCATGTACTTGTTCAGCAACTACAGCTGCATACGACTTTCTCTTCCCAAGACCCCTTCACTCAGTTGAGCTACCCTCCTCAGGTGGCCTAGCCTGAAGAGTTGAGTCACCAACATTGTCTCCTTCAACCTCATAAAATACAGGCTCCTGCATTGTCGGCATGCTAGTGGTTTCATTCACTGATGCTGCCTCACGCCTGTTTAGTTCCCCAGCAGTGAATGCACCAGTGCTAGTTACTTGATCATTTCCACATACTATAGCCAGTTGGTCATAGTTGTGGATGGATTTTCCCCTAATTTGCTTTGCTTTTGGGTGTCCTTGTTCAGTTGTAATGGATCAATTGCTACAAGTTCATATCTTACTTGTGTATTGTAATATTTAGGATGAATATCATATTGATGTTTACCTGGATGTATTCATTCCACATATGGGGCTCTGCATCGATGGTTTTAGTCATGTCATTCCAGGAAAAACCACAAGAATTGATGATGTTCGTTATCGTGGAGAAATTCTTCTTTATTGTCTTCATTCGATTCCTAATGTGGTTCTGTGTGCACTCCACTTCATATTTCAGACTTATGGCTCTTGCAACTACAATATATGCCAGAGCCTTAAAGCTCTTGTCAACCTTGTGTCCAAGGGTGACTTGCTCCACCAGAGTTTCAATCAGTGTGTTATCCATCTCACTTGTCCAGCTCATGTTCACCTTATTAGATCTACTATCGGTTTCGTTGGACTGAGTATCCATGTCTAACTCTAACCAAGCAACAATAAGTCAAGTTACACAGTGAACATAATAAAATTCATACATCTAGCATGCCACCCCAACTAGTTCATATCAGTATTTCAACCAGTATCAACCAAATTTACACCAAGTTTCATCATTCCAATCATCCATAATAATAAAACACACACACACATATGGTACAACTAAAAACAATAATGTCCAACACAAGATAGTTGTGTTCTTAACATAAACCAGTCAAAGGAAAGATAATAAAAAATGCTAATAGTTAAATAAGGAGTACATGTACATTGTGAAGTCAAACATAGAAATACATGTGAAGATTAATCAAAGAAATTTAACGTTGATGCTTGAACCGAGCCAACTGATAGTCTCCCACATTTGATCTGCTATCTCCTTTTAAGACGGTGTCCTTCTCTGACAGACTCATTTCTACTAATGTGTTGAGATGGTTGAGATACTTGAGTATCATCAACCACATCATCTACCACTTCCCCATCATCTACATCAATCTCTGCACCTTCAGCAACATCGTGGTCGTATTCAGACATGATTCAGTCATACAGATCCACACCCATGACATGATTATGTAGTATGCAACATGCAGAGACAATCTTGATTTGTGTTTTGAATGGGTAATGCTGCTCAGAAACTGATGTGGGCAGATTTGGCCCTCCAGTGAAATTGTGACACGTGGCACCTCGTGACAACTAGGCAAACACCCAGGCAACAACTTACCAAGTTGGTGTCCCCCCCGAGCACCGGTCTGGCTGGCCTGGCGCGACCAGCACGCGGCCTACGGGCGGCCTGGCGCAGCCTGCACGCGACCTGTGCGCGGCCTACGCGCGAACTGCGCGTGGCCTGGTGCGGCCTATGCGCGACCTGCGCACGGCCTGCGCGACCTGTCCGGATCAGCCTGCCACAGGCGCCGACCTGGCAACCTGGCCCGGACACCGACCCGCCGACTGACACAGGCGCCGACCTGACAACCTGGCGCGGACACAAGCGCCGACCTGGCAACCTGGCGCAGACACAAGCGCCGACCTGGCAACCTGGCCCGGACACCGACTCGCCGACTAACACAAGCACCAGCCTGACAACCTCGAGGAGTTCATCACCGTACCCCAGTTCTGACGGGATATGACGTCTTACCGTTTGAAGGCTTTCTCCCACCTAACCTGCGAGGGCACCACTATATAAGGACTCCGACCCCCAAAGCCAAAGGGGAGAAAAAAAGGATGGTAACCCCCGCTCTCTAGCTCTCTCATTTCTCTCCAAGCCCTCTGTAATCAGAATGCTAACTTAGGCATCGGAAAGTCCCCGCCGGGAAAATACCCCTGGGTCCTCTAATTCAGTTCTCGCAGGTCCCTCAGCTCCCGCCGCCTACAAAGGAGAGAAAGTCACCTCATGCGGAGGGAAGTCGGGTTGCGCTGCACCAGGGAGCTCCACCATCCTCTAAGTTGCAGGGCGCCTAGGAGCAAGTCAAGTGACGAGTCCAAGTTAGCAGTTCGCCATCAGGGAGCTCGCCACCAAGCAGTTCGCCACCAGGCAGTTCGCCACCAGGCAGTTCGCCACCAAGCAGCTCGCCACCAAGCAGTTCGCCACCAGGCAGCTCGACACCAGGCAGTTCACCACCAGGCAGTTCGCCACCAAGCAGTCCGCCACCAGGCAGTTCGCCACCAGGCAACTCGCCACCAAGCAGTTCGCCATCAGGGAGCTTGCCACCAGGCAGTTCACCACCAGGCAGTTCGCCACCAAGCAGCTCGCCACCAGGCAGTTCGCCACCAAGCAGCTCGCCACCAGGCAGTTCGCCACCAGGCAGTTCACCACCAGGCAGCTCGCCACCAAGCAATTCGCCACCAGGCAGTTTGCCACCAGGCAGTTCGCCACCAGGCAGCTCGCCACCAGGCAGTTCGCCACTAGGGAGTTCGCCACCAGGCAGTTCGCCCCCAGGCAGTTCGCCACCAGGCAGTTCACCACCAGTTAGTTCGCCATCAGGCAGTTCACCATCAGGCAGTTCGTCACCAAGTAGCTCTCCACCAGGGAGCTCGCCACCGGGCAGTTCGCAACCAAGCAGTTCGTCACCAAGCAGTTCTCCCCCAGGGAGTTCGCCACCAAGTAGCTCATCACCAAGGCACGTCACCACCGGATCAAATAACGAGGTACTTAGCCAAAAAATTTATACATCACAAAAAATGGTACGTGACCAAAAACGGTTACATCAATTGGCGCCGTCTATGGGAACGCGCTACGAAAAGCTAAGTTCTCATCCTACAAAAGCTAATTTCTCATCTTACCAAAGTTAAGTCCTCACTTTTTTGAAGCTATCACTTTATAGTTTACATTTTTTATGAACTCAAAAACTATGCAGGGAGCTAACAGACTAAGTAGCTCTACCAACCTTACTTTCAATTTAGATAATGCCTCATCAGTCCTCTCCGCAAGGTCCCCCCTACAAAGATGAGCTCTTTGTGGCTTCCGCGGGAGTTGATGGCCAACAGACTACATAGGCGCCCTTACCTGTCGAGCCTTCCATGGCTCCCGTGTGAGCTGGCAACCTAAAGTTAGTAGTGTTGCCCCCGAAGGTCGAGCTCCTAGTAGCTTCTTGTAGGAGTGGGTGACCGGCATTACGAAGCTGATGTAGCACAATCATAGCTCGACACCTCACAGGCAAAGCCTACGGGCCACATTACTGCTTAAGACCCGGTCGCCTCTCCGGCACGGGCAAAGTCAAAAAAGAGTAGACTACGAGTCACTCCCAAAAAGCCTACGAGCCACATTACTGCTTAAGACCCGGTCGCCTCTCCGGCACGGGCAAAGTCAAAAAAGAGTAGACTACGAGTCACTCCCAAAAGCCTACGGGCCACATTACTACTTAAGACCCGGTCGCCTCTCCGGCACGGGCAAAGTCAAAAAAGAGTAGATTACGAGTCACTCCCAAAAGCCTACGGGCCACATTACTGCTTAAGACCCGGTCGCCTCTCTGGCACGGGAAAGTCAAAAAAGAGTATAGTACGAGTCACTCCCAAAGCCTACGGGCCACATTACTGCTTAAGGCCCGGTCGCCTCTCCGGCACGAGCAAAAGTCAAAGAAGAGTAGACTACGAGTCACTCCCAAAGCCTGCGGGCCACACTATTGCTAAATATCCAGTCGCTTCCTCAGCAGGAACAAAATCAACAAAAGAGAACTATAAGTTGCCCCAGAGACTAAGGGCTACACTACTGAACTGGCGGAGACCCCCTCGTCTTACTGGCAACTCGCCACATACAGGCAGCTCCCAAAGCCTAAGGAATTGGATCAACACTTACTAGCTCGTCGACTTACGGGCCAAAAGAAATCTACTCCCTTCGCTGAGTTACTCTCAGCTCGGGAGTGGGGGGGAATTGATAAGGGCAGATTTGGCCCTCCAGTGAAATTGCGACATGTGGCACCTCGTGACAACTAGGCAAACACCCAGGCAACAACTTACCAACTTGGTGTCCCCCCCCGGGCACCGGTCTGGCTGGCCTGGCGCGACTTGCACGCGGCCTACGGGCGGCCTGCACGCGGCCTGCGGGCAGCCTACACGCGGCCTGGCGCGACCTGTCCGGATCAGCCTGCCACAGGCGCCGACCTGGCAACCTGGCCCGGACACCGACCCGCAGACTGACACAGGCGTCGACCTGACAACCTGGCCCGGACACAGGCGCCGACCTGGCAAGCTGGCCCGGACACCGACCCGCCGACTAACACAAGCGCCAGCCTGACAACCTCGAGGAGTTCATCACTGTACCCCGGTTCTGACGGGATATGACGTCTTACCGTTTGAAGGCTTTTCTCCCACCTAACCCGCGAGGGCACCACTATATAAGGACTCCAACCCCCAAAGCCAAAGGGGAGAAAAAAAGGATGGTAACCCCCGCTCTCTAGCTCTCTCATTTCTCTTCAAGCCCTCTGTAATCAGAATGCTAACTTAGGCATCGGAGAGTCCCCGCCGGGAAAATACCCCCGGGTCCTTTGATTCAGTTCTCACAGGTCCCTCAGCTCCCGCCGCCTACAAAGGAGAGAAAGTCACCTCACGCGGAGGGTAGTCGGGTTGCGCTGCACCAGGGAGCTCCACCATCCTCTGAGTTGCAGGCCACCTAGGAGCAAGTCAAGTGACGAGTCCAAGTTAGCAGTTCGCCATCAGGGAGCTCGCCACCAGGCAGTTCGCCACCAGGCAGTTCGCCACCAGGCAGTTTGCCACCAGGCAGTTCGCCACCAGGCAGATCGCCACCAGGCAGTTTTCCACCAGGCAGCTCGCCACCAGGCAGTTCGCCACCAGGCAGCTCGCCACCAGGCAGCTCGCCACCAGGCAGTTCGCCACCAGGCAGCTCGCCACCAAGCAATTCGCCATCAGGGAGCTTGCCACCAGGCAGTTCGCCACCAGGCAGTTTGCCACCAAGCAGCCCGCCACCAGGCAGCTCGCCACCAGGCAGTTCACCACCAGGCAGTTCGCCACCAAGCAGTTCGCCACCAGGCAGCTCGCCACCAGGCCGCTCGCCACCAGGTAGTTCGCCACCAGGGAGTTCGCCACCAGGCAGTTCGCCCCCAGGTAGTTCGCCACCAGGCAGTTCGCCACCAGGGAGTTCGCCACCAGGCAGTTCGCCCCCAGGTAGTTCGCCACCAGGCAGTTCGCCAAGTAGCTCTCCACCAGGGAGCTCGCCACCGGGCAGTTCGCAACCAAGCAGTTCGTCACCAAGTAGTTCTCCCCCAGGGAGTTCGCCACCAAGTAGCTCATCACCAAGGCACGTCACCACCGGGTCAAATAACGAGGTACTTAGCCAAAAAATTTATACATCACAAAAAATGGTACGTGACCAAAAACGGTTACATCAGAAACCAATAGTGAAAACTACTTCTTGAGAACCCCAAAAATTCGCTCAAATGCATTTCGCAGTGAAGCATGACGGAGGTTGAATAACTCTTTAGGGTTCTCAGGTTGATGTGCACCCCAAAAATTCGCTCAAATGGTATCTTGTGCTCCGATACGGTGTTAAGAAGCCAGACTTTAGAGCAAACCCAACATCTACCAAGTAATATTTACCTATTTTAACATACGTGAAAATGGTTAGATACCAAATTTCACATTTACACCTGATATGACCTATATGGATATGTATTAGCACCTTGTGGGACATGTAGTTTGTGTTCGGAGTTTGGACGTGACTCTTCAGGAGTGTAGGTGGGGGAGGTATCACCATGGCATCATTAGAGATGATAGTGATGGTCATTTGCTGGAGTTCTTCAGGCAACACCCGTCCCAACAGCCTTGAATTGGGAATGTTTCCCTACTTATGTGCTTTATTTCATTGAGAGATATTATTTATTTAAGGTTACAAGAGGCTGTTAGGATGGTGTGAGCATGGATTTGCCCTGAATTTATAAGTGCATCATAGATTTATAAGTGCATCATAGAAGACAAAATGAGAGTGCCATGGATCGAGCAAAATGGGTAAATTAACTCCTCTTTATTTTATGTTTTTGATAAGTGAAAGGTTAGAGAGATTCAGGGAGAGACTTTTGTTCAATGGGTTTGTAAATTTCAATCTTATTGTTGACATAGATTAATAAAATTTTAAGGTGTCACCCCCTCTTCCTGGAATAAATTTTGGGCTAAAAAATAGATACTCGTTTAATTGGCTAAGGGTAGGATCAGAAGTCAGATCTAAATGTGGATGGCTGTAACATTTAAACAAAATGTCTCTTCTATCACTTCATTTCTTCCTCATTTTCTAATTTGTAAGTTGAGCAAATCGAGAAATAATTATGAGTTTTGTTCTTTATTTTATTTATTTCTGGTAACTGGTAAGGAGGGTTTAGAAGGAAATTTTCAAATCTCACCATTAATTTGTCTAGTAAAAGACAAATATTAGGAAACATGGACCCCGTAGTCGTATGAACAGAGATAAAAGGATCAAGTGACCATATTATTATCATCATTGACTCAAAAACCATCGACTTACTTACTGCCTGGTCTCTGTCTGAGACGGTTCTCATTTAACACTGTTTTGTATCTTTCCCAGAGATAAAGCCATAAAGGTCTGGTGTTCACATTTGAAAATTCAAACACGAACTAATAAAAAAAGAGAAGAAGAAGAGAGAAAGAATTCATTAATCTATAATTAACATGTGAGGGACCCAATTTTGGCATGGTAGGATGTGCCTGTGAGGTCAGTGTGAGAAGCCATGTGTGAGGAGCAGATCCGGTCTCCCAATTTTGTCGATTTGAATATGTCCTCGGAATCCCCAAACCCAATTTACTTGGACTACCCGTTACCCAGAATGTGTATAGCATAGGTAGCAGTAGCACGTCAGGAGAACCTCATTGAATGATTTCTTAATGTTTCTTTGTAACTTCTCTTGCTAATTGAATTGTTTCGAGTAGTTGAATTCAAGATTCTTGTAGATTCCTTGGTTGAAAACATTTTCTTTTTTTTTTATTTCTGTCGTTTATGTGCACAGAAAATCATGTTGTATATATTTGACTCTTTCGCCTGAGGTGGATGGAGGAAGCGAAGTAGGTCGGAAGTTGTTGCAGCCCCACCAAGCGAAGTAGGTCAGAAGTTTTCTACACTTGGGCCTTCAAAGGGTTTGTTTGGTACTGTGGCTCAATGAAATGTGGAGTGTTTGAATCCACATCGTAGCAATTATACCACACCCTCTGAATACATTTTGTTCTGTGGATAGTAACGATGTTTTTGTCAAACAAATATTTTTTTATAAGATATATTGGTATTTATTGCAAGACCTTAGAAAAATAATTGCATCTACTATGGTGCAAATTGGTCCACGTAGAGGATAAATTGTAAGATGACCCAATTTAATCCAAACTGAACTACATCTTAAACAATTGCTTTTTTTACATTGTGACATGAATCGAAATGAACTAAGGCACAATATTTTCAAATGAACCACATACCAAGTAACCCCTTAGGTTCCATTTTCAGCAAGGCAAGGCTTCATAAGTCATAACTCATAAGTTGCAAGTAATAGAAAGCATGGTTCAAAATATGAACACGCAGGATACATAAATAATTAAATACACGGCATATCGATCAATTCAAACAATACTGATGGTTACAAATTGTTTCAGGTTTTGAGATTTGAACCAGGCCATCTCTAGGAATTGAAAATGGCATTCCCTTGTAACCAGTAAGCCCTAATATTTGACGTTTCGGTGGATTCACAAAACGATACATATCACTCGAAAAGCACCAATATGTGGTTACATTTTGAACTTTGATGGAAAGAATATGTTTATTATACCATATCTTTGTAGCCCATTTCCTTTTTGAAGAACTACTGGCAAAGTCGAGCTGATATCTGTCAACTGTCAACTCTTGAGCACTTTAGCTATATTGACAAATTCTCGGTTCCCTCACCAAAACATTGTATTAGGTCTTGAGTTGAAATTGGAAGTTGTCGCCGTGTCCCATCAACGTACCAAAGAAACCAAAACAAGAACTTGAATTCAACATTTTCAACGATGATGGCATTTTCAACATTTCAGTTCCCTTAACCAATTGGTAGTACCCACTTCGGCACTTCCTATTATCAAAGGAACCAAAACATCAACTGTTACATTCCACATTTTCAATGATGATGGCATTTTTCAATATTGAACAAGCCCATCAAATTAGGAAAAGAAATACAAAATCAATTGAATTACATTACACCAGTGGAAAATATTTTACACAAAATTGATCACATGGAATGGCTGTGTGACGACGACTCGAATGAACCAAGGTCCCAGGTTTGGACGCTCTCCAAGTTACTTGGCATTGGGACTTCCTGTTAATATTCCCACTTCTCCGATTCGGTTTGATTCACTTGGTCAGATACGTGATAGAGAACATCAAGAAGAGCTTTTTATAAGACAGTAATTTGTGACTCACTCGGTCACTCTACCTCCATTTGCACTCTGTCCTCCAGAGCATCAAGTCCAACCAGGTAAGACATGAAATTTCATTTCTGCTTTTCTTTCTAAAATCATGAATTTCGGGAGCCTTGGACCATCAGAGCAATACGTTTACTACTGTCTGAACGATGTCCATCTGCTTTAAACCCAATCTGGACGTCCAAATCATATTCAAAATATCTTAAACCACATTATTCATCAAAAAAATATATACATATCTTAAATCACATACTATGACAAGGATAAGACCACCAAACTGCAACCAAACCATGAGAGGTGACAGATGTCATGGCAGAAAAATTACCTCACTTTGACCACTATCGGGGGAGAACCACCGCAATAGCACTCCAAGATGTACAACGGCAGGTATCAACTTGAAAAGCAATGGAGTGGTCACCTGCATTACTGAAGTCTAAGTGATCCACACAAACTCTTAAAGTCAGAATAAACTAACTATAGGAAGAAATTGCTCTTGCAAAGACAAAAACCATGCCCAAGCAAATATATTGCTTCATGGATTCTAAGTCCGTTCAACCCATACCTAACCTACACCAAATTGTCTAGTGACTCTAATCTGGCAGAGCAACCTCATTAGCAAAAATATGATTTATTAAAATCTGCATGTGTGATCCCATGACCATATTCCTACCCCATAGTGGATGTGATATGTTTTACTGCCGCTACCTTTCTAATTCCAGAATTGCTTGGCAACTGTTTCAGTGGTAGCGTATTAATATGAATGATTGTTACCTTCTCTTATCTTCCTAATCTCTCTCTCTCTCTCTCTCTCTCTCTCTCTCTCTCTCTCTCTCTCTCTCTCTCTCTCTCTCTCTCTCTCTCCATTTCTCTCTTTTTCAGGAGGTTAAGTCTCCCTCAAAGAGACTTCTGAGGTGATGGTTCCACCAATGATGCAGAACAAAGAACTTGTGAACCTTTTGCAGTAATTTCCTAATCAATTAAACAGATCAAGCCAATATGAAAAATCAATGATCCTGGCATGCCATTCAATTGGCTCATGGCAGAGATCATGTAGAAAACCGATTGGATGATCCTTGCCATACTACTGTGCCTTCTTTGTCATCCAAATACTCGTCTCTAAATTGGATTAGTTTAGGTTATATGTAAAATGTATATCCCCATGTGCTTCGATTCCCAAGAACTGAAATGCAAATATTAGTTGCAACATGATTCCAAAGCCACACCACATACCAGACTAAGAGCTGTTGTGCCAAGAAGCAGCAGGTACAGTTTTCCCTGTAAAGATGAATAAACTTGGAGTAATTGGCAAGAGGAGGCTTAATACTCTTATTGTGCACTTGTTAAACTCGAGCAAAGGGATATTAATCTGATATAAGACCACTCTGAAAAGAAGTAATGAAAAAAAGGGAAAATACCAACCTCAACCAAATGAAGATTTGATGCACGACTGAGGAGAACAAAAGCAAATTCCCCAATTTGTGCCAAAGACATCCCAACCTACGAATAAAGAACCCAAGTTTCATCATCAAATGCAATATACATGGTTCAATGGTACAAAATATCTGATTTCAGAAGGCACAAAATATCCATGTAAGCCAAATAAAATCTTACAAGAATTGAAGTCTTGTTGTTGTAGCCAAATCCCTTAACGACTGTAGCTATCACAAATGTTTTTATAATGATCACCAAAATAACAGCTGCAAGTAAAATATCAACATGGTTCCAAAGGAAATGGACATGGATAAGCATTCCAATGCTGGCAAGAAAAAGAGCAGCAAAGAAGTTGCGAATGGGTTCAACCTGCAAAACAGAACAAACCAAGAATTAGTCCATGCATCAAGTCACTTTAACTGCTAAAGCCACTAAGTGTTGATACAACTATATATCTGGCAAAACAGAACAAACCAAGAATTAGTCCATGCATCAAGTCACTTTAACTGCTAAAGCCACCAAGTGTTGATACAACTATATATGGCCTGATGCTTAAGAATTTATTCAAACTCCATTAAATTCATATAAATTTACCCACAGCATCAGAAAAATGGTTAGCCCATCCCAGGAAACCACTTAACTAACTAAAATAGGTAAAGAAAATAAGTACAATCCTGGAACAGATGCCAAAACCTGATAATTAAAATGTCAAGAAAATGTCTTGCCTCTACATAAATTATGTTTCAATTGTTCACAACTCACTTGTAATTATAAAGAAAAGTTCAATGATTCCTGTTATTCAGAAATTTGAAATGCAATGTACAGGAACAGTGTATTGCAGACCAATACCAGTTTCCTAGTTATACTTTTACAAGGTTCCCCCCTGCCTAGGTGATCCCCATAAAAGAAATTCTCTTGAAACCTGCAGTCGTGCTAAGAAATCTACAAGCTACTGCCTGGTTGTGAATTACATTTTAGTCATCCCTATCAGAAGATTTTGCTCCATTTGTTTGAGGCATATAACACAAATCGCTTCCTTAGTTTGTAAGAAAGAAAATAGTATAGTGTCACATTAAACTTCTTATCATTCATGAAATAAGAAAATAAACAAATAAAATCATCTAAAGAATACAAGAAGCCCCCACTCAAAATGCTGAAAATTACAGGCAGAAAATCAATCATTAAATTCAAGCACCTCTAATGAGAGAACAAAATAAAAAACAGACTTGCCTGTTCAAGTGTATGTTGTGCAAGATCAGTGGTTGATATCATCACACCCGCAGCAAAGGAACCTAATTCAAGGCTTAGACCAAGCTTATCACTACACTGAAATGGTAAAATTAAAAAAGAACAAAAAAGAGAGTTAGAAAACATGAAGATGAAATATAAGCATTCTAGTAACAAAGTTGTACAGGTACCATAGAGAAAGAAAGGGGACAAAGACCAATGTGAGAACCATGTTACAAGAGGCTAACAATGTGCCCTAATTACTACAATGTGATCACCCTTTAATAGTATATCTATCATTTCTATTAATAGAATGAAAGTAAAAAAGCTACACCAATTTTGAAGGAAGAAAACTAACACAGTGAGTTCAAAAGCTCCAAAGGAAAAGAAAAGAACAAAGAATTTCCATCCTTGCTGTCTTTGTAGTCAAGAGGAGGTATCTGTATCACATATGTTGGCTCACTGCAGTTTACTTGTAGCAGTTGGACACACTTTTACAGTTACTTGGAAAGTATTGGGTGATCCCAAGGGACATAAATACCCGTATCTCCTCTTAGCCTTCAAATGGGTTTATCACTTCTCTAATCAATGGAAATGGATCATATGGGACAACAGCAAACTGGCAAAGGAGGAAGCTCTTGAGAGAGTTTGAGAACTCCAACTGGCCTAAGACTGTGGCTGGCTGAGCAACCAAGGCCATGCACTAATAAGCACCATATGTATTTTATGGTAACAGACTGTCTGCACAATTACCAAATGAAGACTTAAGGTTATCTTTAAAGATTTAAGACTGTGGAGGGTACAAATAATTTCTACTTTCTAAGGTCTTAACTGCTATGGAGCCATGGAGGTTATTGCAACAATTATGATTACAAAGTGGTTCTTTGTATTTTTCCACCACTACTTATCATAGGTTATTTTGATTGGTTCATTGTAGTTTTCTACAATTTCCTTTCATTAATAAAGTTACAGTTATCTATTACCAATCAAATAAAAAGAAAATATGATCACAAAGTGAAGATAAAACAAACACATCAAAGCTAACACAAGAAATGCAAACAAGTCCAAGTCCTGAGAAGAGAGACAAACCCAAGCAACAAGTAAACAAAACGCAACTGAAGCCAGCTGATAAAGTTCATTTGTCTGCACGGATAAGACCAGTCAAAATCATGATAAGATGTAAGCACTTCAGCATAATAGAATATAAGACTGAAATCATTTTCTAGTAGCTCTGTCATTTAATAGAAGCCACACCTGCGATGATAGACTTATCATCAGCTTAAGGAACCAAGGTACACACGCACGAGACAGTATTGACAAAATTGCCAAAAATGAAATCAACAGAACCAACCTGATAGAGGGAAAGTTCAGTATCAACAAATAGCCATTGTTCGACACAAAATAACACAATTAAGAATATCTCAAGAGTGAAGTTCATAATCACCTTGGAACAAAGATAATATATTCAAATTATTAATTCAATTCATAAAAAAAAAAGAAATATCAGTACATATGTTGGGGAGTTGGAATTGGGGATTTGCTTCAAATTTAACATTGATGTACCCATGGAAAGCTATTGAGGAAATCCTGCCTCTTTCCCTAAAGAACATCAGGTAATGACCCCCTTTTTTATAAATGGTAAATGGTATTGGAATTTATATAAAATTAAGGAGGAAGAGGTTTCCTCAAAACTGTACAAGGAACTATATTCTATAGAGAGATAAATAAAAAGGGATAAGACAGTCAACTAGCATAGCTTATGGATACAATTCATTAAAAAAAAAAGAAATATCAGTACATATGTTGGGGAGTTGGAATTGGGGATTTGCTTCAAATGTAACATTGATGGACCCATGGAAAGCTATTGAGGAAATCCTGCCTCTTTCCCCAAAGAACATCAGGTAATGACCCCCTTTTTTATAAATGGTAAATGGTATTTGAATTTATATAAAATAAAAGAGGAAGAAGTTTCCTCAAAACTGTACAAGGAGCTATATTCTATAGAGAGATAAATACAAAGGGATAAGACAGTCAACTGACATAGCTTAGGTTGGATACAATTTGCACCCAATTGTCTGTAGCTTGAATGTAGGATGTGCCTCTCAATTCCTTTTAGAATAGAAGGCCATTGAATAAGGAGTCTCTCAGCATTGGCTATGATTTTGTCTCTTGGATTTATTTCCCTATCAAATATTCTGCCATTACCTCTCCACCCAAATAGACCAACAAAAAGGATACAATTTCCAGAGGATGTTACCCTTCCTGATTAGCTCCAAGGTAGACCAAACTGAGATTAGCTTTGCTAAACTCCTGGGGATCACTCAAACTCTACAAAATAGCTGAAAAAAGTGCATCCAAATACTGACAACCAGAGGGCAGTGCAAGAAGAAGGATAAGAAAAAATGAGTTGCATTAGGCTGCTATAGCTGATCAGAAGGAAATGATTCTCTGAAGGTAAGTATGGAAACACTGTGTGAAACAGACTAGGGATGATGCCCTTTGCTTTTCTACTTTTTCTCTCCCATTGTATTATACATTCTTTCTCTTAACTTTTGAAGTATTAAGCCTGCTTGATCTGTTACCAATTTTTATTTGAAAAAATTAAGAATCACGTAAAGGCCATTCCCCCATTTTCTTGTTTTTCCTTTCAATACATTTTATTTCCATCCAATCACTTCATACATAGAAATGAATTTCTATCCATCTGCAATACTAGTTAATAATTTCATCAAAAGTAAAAGGAACAGGAACCACTAAAAAGGGGAAGGGAATTTGCAGGCTCTTTACTTACGACTTAGTCATGGATATTACTCCTTGAAGAACACCAGAAGTACCACCTAGAACGGGAAGCAGTGCAAACAGTAAACCCACAGCACAATCCTGGTACATGAAGAAAACTTAGAGTTCAACCACGAGTCTGCTTATATGAAGAAATCAGAGAATATTTAAAGAAAAAAGCAGTTCTGTGGAAGAAATCACTAGGAGAACAATTGGGTCTGTACATTAATGGGTAGCTGTGACAGATTTATTTAAGCACATCTCCCACCAATTTTTTTTTTTTGAGTCTGCTACTTTCTTTTTGTGATACTTGCTAGAAAGTTTTGAGCCTACCTACATTTTTTGTATAGTTTCTCACTTTAGATGGTAACAGCTTCTAAAAAAGTAATACAATACTTTTTCTCAAAAAATACACAAATGTTCAAATTGACTAATGTGGCAATAAAAAAATATTTTTGTTCGGTGGTTGAATTCCCAGTAAGTAGTCAGCTCATGATATGTATTAAAAGTTAATTAAAATGGCATTCATAAATGGAATATAAGAAGATGTTCCATACCTGGAGAATAAGGGTCCCAATTGTGACCTGGCCATGTAGAGCATTTATACTATTTCTTTCCATCAAAAACTTCAAAACCTAGGGTGCAGACAAGTTGAAACACGTATCAATATCTTTTTATTTTCTTTCCTTTTTTATATTGGTAAAAGGGATTCCAACAACAAGATAAAAACACTACAAAGAGAATAGGAAAAGAATAGACTACATAATGTGATTAAGAGAAAATTCACTAAGGCATGGAACCTTAGCACCCATTCTGAGCCTGTCTAGGCATCAAAGAGAAAGATACATCTAAAAAGTTAATTAATCACCCCTTCTTTCATGCATGTTTATGTGGTCATGTAGTGTAGGACCCCTTGCTTGAATCAGCCAATAAACCAAAAAATTAAGTGGGTTGACTGGGTGATCCATCCCCTATTCTTCCTTTCTTTACAGGAGGGAGGTCCCATATGGATCCCAACCCAAATAAAAAGAGAACACGATAGGGGATTAACAAAAGCTGCTGCACCCCTGAGGTTGGTGCCCCCCACACGATCTCTGGTCTCCCAACCTGCCTGTGGCTAATAGATCAGTTAGTAAAACCTTCATACCTCTAGATTCTTAGAACAACCCTCCGTAGATCAAATAGTAAAACCTCCACACCTCTAGGCTCTAAGAACAACCCTCCAGCAGTGCCAAAATATATTTTAAGGAACCTCCCATTTTTATTGAGATACAAACAGCCATCTAGTTACTTGGAAGATAGGATACACCCAGCAACCTAACCCCAATTTCATACATTCAACTTACATATAACTTTCATGGGGGATGAACCCCCACCCACTCACCCCCCCCCCAGTAGAAACCCGCTGACCCCTTGCATAGTTAATGCATCTGTTAAGCTGTTACCTGACCTTTGGATGTTGCCTGCAATTCCCAAACCAACTTTAGAGTTTCTCTTACTGTAAGCCCATATCTTCAAGAACCATTGTTGTTATTGCTAACATCCCACAAGTACATTGAGTCCACTTCCACCACCAGATCTCTGTAATCAAAACTTTTGGATTTTCTCAAACCCTCCAATATGGCCATCAGTTCTACCTTGAAGAGTTATTGAAACCAATAGACCCTGAAAAAATAACCAGTAAATTTCCTAGGCTGTTTCAATCCATGCTCTTTTTGCCCTGCCCCTAACTCTTCAACTTTTTTTTTTATCAGCAAGAGAAATTTCATTATAAATTTAGAAAGATTACAGAAATGAGTAGCCTCGGCTACCCCACTAGAATTTAGAGTTTGCCAACTATCGACTTTTAATTATCCAGACTTACAACTGAGCCCAGAAACAATGTTCCCTGTTAACCCCTTGTTTTGCTAGCTGATCTGCAAAGCCATTTGCCGCTCTTGGAGTCCACTGTATTAACTGCATGTCCTTGGAAAAGCATTTAAACTTCTTAATTTCATTTCTATGGAGCCAGGGAGTCTTTTCATTTTGCTTTAACCAGCATTTAACTCTTCAACTTGCAAGTCAACATCTTTTTACTGGTGTTGTAGGTGATCATTAATCTTTAATCTTGAAAGAGTCATACACCTGTGATTTTAATGTAGTCCAAGCATCACCAGTGATTTAAAGGCGTGCCTGCACAGACGAGGCGCATTTTAAGGTACACGCCTCGCCTAGGTCATAGGCGCAGCCCTTTCAAAAGGCGCATACCTGGTGCATCTGATGCGCCTTGCGCCTCAGCCCAGGCATGCACCTTTTGAAAATTTGACCTTTTTTTGCTTTTTTTGAACCTAGCAGCTAGGCCAGGGGCGTGGCACAAATGCGGCTCGTAGAATCAGGAATGTAATATGTTTTACATCACATTAGCTACTTGAAGTAATGCAATTGAGGAAAAAAAGAGATTGTGGGTTTTACATGCTTGAAAATGTTTTATATGTTTGATTTTATTTTTAAATTCTCATTTGAATATGCTTTACATGTTATGTTTATGTATTTTAATTTTAGATAATAGAGCTTTTACTTTTTTAAAACATTTCTTTTAAAATTTAAGTTTATATTTTTTATTAATATTATGTTTAATTTTTTGGCGTTTTTTTTTTGAATTTTCTGACATTTTTTTTATTTTTTAGCCTTTTTTTATTTGTGTCTTGCTTCAAAAACAATGACCCTTTTAATGGAGGAAATAAATACTTGTACTCCATGTGCCACCATTTAGTGTCGAAACCCATTAGAGGTGTCTGAGACTGCTTCAAAATCTTATTGCCCTAAAATATGAGGGCAATGCAGCTGTAACACTTTTGAGTCCAAGAAGAAGTGGAAAGAAGAACATCATACTGGTTACCCCTGAAACCAGATATATTCTGGTTCTCCTCTGTTTAGTTTCTTTTTAAATTGATAATACAACACATAAGAAGTTAAGAACGCACACCACCATAGATCAGATAAAGAAAGAAAAGGTAGATCTAATCAAGAATAGCAGTATATTAAAGAAAGAACTCCATTTGATCTTGCACTAGGAGACATATCTGCCTAGTGCCTGCAAGACTTTAAAATATACATAAGAAAGATAATAGGTAATTAACCACAGGCAACACAATATACAAGTAAATCCATTCAATTATAGTACACAAAATTTCCACTGTAAAACAAAACATGTATCAGAGAGTTACCACTGCTGTTGAAGACATTGACAAGAATGCACCCACAAAGATCCCCTCTGAAGCTTTACCGCCACATAACTGTAGAAACATGCAGTTGCATATATCAGAACTGTAGGAAAGAGAGAAGAAGAAGATAGTGCAATACAGATGTTTATATTTTCTAAAAACTCTTCTGCAAGCCAAAGTTCAGCATCATGTTCATATATTAAGCAGGAGGAAATTTTAATATTTTATGAAATAAGGACTGAGATAAAGATACAGGATCACAGCCTTTAGACTACTGAACCAAATTTGGGGCATGCCCTGTGGAACAACAGGACATGGAAATAGTTGAATAATGCGATTCTCAAATGAAGTTTTCATTCTTGGGAAACAAACAATAGAAATATGAAAACAGGTTATATGCAGCACGGACAAACTGTAGCCAAATAAGATGGGACCGCATATCATGGGGAAATACAAATTCATAATTCAAATCATGAATCCCAAGACAGCCCAGGCTGTTTTTTCCAAATTGATTGAAACAAAATTGATTGAAATTACTCTTTTATTTGTCTTTTTAATTAAAAATTGATTGCAGTTACTCTTTTACCAGACACCCATGCTAACATGTCATGCACATGAAGCTTCAAGACAGCCCAGGCTGTTTTTTCCAAACAGCCAAACTTATCCAAGGTCGATGAGACCAACATTGGGTCAGTCACTTTTTTGCCTTTTTAGCTTTTGCCAATTGGCCTTTTTGTTAAAACCCTTACAAAAATAAGACATGTTTAGGTCAAAATTATTGTTTTTGCACATTGTTGGCACAGACATGTCACTGTCATGGAAAAAATCACCCCCAAAGATTAGAGCATCACACAAAATCATGGAAATCAGGTCTAACCAATTTCTTAAATGATTTTAAGGAATCAGTCTTACCAAATGAGTTTTTCACACTGATTTGAGGAATCAGCTGCTGTGGCAAATTTAAAAATCGGAATTCGCTATCCCATTGCCATCAGGGTTTGGGGGAGTTAAGGGTATGGGGATGGGCTACCCCCTTGTGTATCCTCAAGAATACACTAGTACACAAAAAACCACGTTTACTTCTCAAAAAAAAAATATCTGAATTGGCAACTCAATTCCTCCAACCAAACATCCCAATAAATGGCCACACACTAGCATATTTGAGTTATGTAAGAACCCTTTTCGGTTTATGTTTCATTATAGTCAAACTTGTGTTTATGATCTTACATTTATTGTATAATTACTTATACACTGGAGGTGAATAGAAAATGCAATAAAAATAATTTTGTTATTTATTTAATCTTTAGAATAAACATATATTCATAACTTGATTTTACTCAACCATCTATACAATTTACAGCATGATTTCAATTTCAATGAGCGCTAGAGCAATCTCACAAGGAACTTAATTGTCAGATTGTCATCTGTCAACTGGCAAAATCAATTCTGGTTTCACCAATCAAAAAAAAAAAGTTCTTGTTTAAAATTGTGAAAATGTTCTGCAAGTTTACAGAAAAAGACAATATGCCATATTTTTAGTTGGGCTGATGCCTAGAAAAGCACTTGCAGGTTACTGGTATCTTGGCTTTTGTAAAGCTACACCCATGGCAGGAAATATGGTCCAAAATTACTAAATATTGTTCCTTAAAATAGTCAAGAGAACAATTAGACATACTGAGGCAGTTATGCCACACAAGCACATAAATAGGAAAATCTGGAGCAGACCACCTAGAACAGCAACTGCTCGAACAACACGGAGCTGCAAATTGTTAGGGAAAGACAACAATGGTAAGGAAGGAATGAAAGAAGAGATCTGAATCAGAACCAGAGGAGAAAAGAGCATGCATTAAGGTTTACGTGAGCCAACCTTTGTTACTGAGAATTCCAGGCCCAAAGCAAAAAGCAGGAAAATTACACCAAACTGTGCTACTGTCTCAACCTACACATGGAAATATTGGTCAGAAAATGAATAGTGATATGAAAATAAACTGAAGACAAATAAACCACGCATCTGCCTGAGACATGAAACCCAAATCTGAAGTGTTCCATGGCATAGGATGGAGATTCTCCCTTATTCAAAATTACAGATTGCAGCAAAATTTGTCGTATCTTAAATCAACATATAGTGATATAAAACATTAGTCTCACCAACAGTTAAAAACGCTAGTCAACATTAAAGGGGATATAACTGAAAAAAAATAAATAACAACAACATACTTGCACCAATTCACTAACGAAGCTGAAGCCTCCAGGTCCAATAACAGATCCAGCCAGTAAATATCCAGTAATAACCTGCAAGAAATTCAAAGTGGATAAAATGCACACCTTTAGAGGATATTATAGAGATTTTGGAAGTAAATTCCAGAGAAATTGTGTCAAAGCCATAAGTGCAACAACATACAATTTACCAAGAATTGCAGTTAATTATAAACAAAGCTTAGAGCAAAGATAGTTTTCAGACCGGTTGTCCAGCACATGCAAAGGCAATTCCACCACAAGTAGCAGATACAATGACAACTACCAAATCTGATATTAACCTGCAAATAAGGTAAATCCAAAAGTTTGGTAAAGTGTACAGGCTAACTTTAGTCATGATTTCATGGCAGGAAAGAAACAAGTTAGCCCACCTTAAGTCCAATTGTAGAACAGGATATTTTGATTTGGGATTTGATATAATGAAGACGTTGTCCTGAAAGTTCCAATTATTATATCAGGATATGTTGACCAACAATGTCGCCCAGACTACAGAAGTTCCAACCTGGAAAATTTTTCTATTTATACAAAATGTACCCGTCGATCTATTAATGTTGGTGTATCTTCAGCTCGATTCTCATTATCTAAATTGAATACATCATGAAGTTGAAATGACCTAAAACAAGAGATTCAAAAAGGTGAGCAGAAATTGAAATTAAGATAGCAAGGTAGAAGTTTAATGGAGTGTATATTCTCCTTGTACTGATAAAGAAAACTTCCTAATGGACCACAAATTATGAAAATCATTTATTTATTCACATGATAGAAGTATATACTTCTCCTCCTTGGTGTCATTTTTCTTGGGCTTAACTCTAGCTACAGTTTCCAGAACCGCCTGGGAAACAAAAACACAGAGAAATATTCAGCAAAAAAGTATTCCAAGTTCCATTATCCTAAAGAACCAAGTAAGAAAAGTAAAATAAGACCAAGATTTAACATAGCATTAACCTCTACCACAGTATGATGAACTTTCTTGATAAGCATATGAATTGCAATTTTCAAGTTTATGCAAAAAACTTCAATTTCAGATAAACAAGCATATACAATGCATACATAGTTTCTGAACAAATTTGCCTTGACCAATTAAAAGAAAAGGAAAGACCAAGAAGTAAACAAGTAACTTGATTTAATCTGAGAATGAATATAGGGCAATCAACCAAAACTAGAGCCAGAATTGCAAAACTCCAACAAACATATTTACTAGGAATTACAATCTACAATAGAACCAAGACCAGATTCCACCCAACCAAAAGGGATGGCATCAGCAACAATTAAAAATATGGAGCCATCCCAGTGGCAGGCATGGTGTGATTATTTAAACATGTAAATGCATAGGTATACATCCTAGTATTGATTAAAAAAAATAAAATAAAGTACAACACTAGCAGATACCCTTGTGATGGTAGGTTAGATGTTGATGAGGGCGGATTTGGCCCTCCAGTGAAATTGTGACACCTAGCACCTCATGCAAACCAAGTACAGCCTCTTGACAACTGGGCAGCTCGGCATAGCTCGCCACAGGAAGCTCGGCAGAGCTCGCCAGAGGCAGCTCGGCAGAGCTCGTCACAAGCAGCTCGGCATAGCTCCCCCCCCAGGCAGCTCGCCACTTGTAGGGTAGCTCGGTATAGAAGAGCAGTTCGGCATATCGCAGGAAGATCTCCTGCCTGACAACCGTACCTAACAGATCCGGAGACCTGTGCCCACGTCTCTTGTCAGGCGGCGTCGTGCCTGCCAGCCCTGAGAGTTGTCCCTTGCCTGGCAGAGCCGTACTCTGCAACAGTTGCCTCCACCCGCCACCTCAGCTCTGGCAGTAACAGCTACAACAGAGAGACAGAGGTGGTTATGCTTGACTTGACAGAAGTTGTTACGCCTGATTTGACAGGACACCACTATATAAGGACTCCGACCAGCAAAGACAACAAAATGAAGGAAAATGGAGGTAATCCCTGCTCTCTAGCTCTCTCATTTCTCTAATATCATCTTCAAGCTCTCTACAATCAGAGTGCTAACTTAAGCATCGGAGAGTCCCCGCCGGGCAAATACCCCCGGGTCCCCTGATTCAGTTCTCGCAAGTCCCTCAGTTCCCGCCGCCTGCAAAGAGGAGGAAGAGATGGAGTTCTCGCAGGTCCCTCGGCTCCCGCCGCCTGCAAAGAGGAGGAAGAGATGAAGTTCTCGCAGGTCCCTCAGCTCCCGCCGCCTACAAAGGAGGGAAGATCACCTCATGCAGAGGGCAGACGGGTTGCGCTACACCAGGGAGCTCCACCATCCTCTGAGTCGCAAGCCGCCTAGGAGCAGGTCAAGTGACGAGTCCACCAAGGCAGTTCGCCATCAGGGAGCTCGGCATAGCTCTCCCCCAAGAAGTTCGCCATCAGGGAGCTCGGCATAGCTATCCCCCAGGCAGTTCGCCATCAGGGAGCTCGGCATAGCTGTCCCCCAGGTAGTTCGCCACCAGAGAGCTCGGCATAGCTCTCCCCCAGGCAGTTCACCATCAGGGAGCTCGGCATAGCTCTCCCCCAAGCAGTTCGCCATCAGGGAGCTCAGCATAGCTCTCCCCCAGGCAGTTCGCCACCAGGGAGCGCCACCATCCTCTAAGTCACAGGACACCTAGGAGCAGGTCAAATGACGAGGTACTTAGCCAAAAAATAAAAAAATTGTTACGTGACCAGAACCGGTTACATCAGATGTCATGAAGGTCACCGGGTTCTATTACCACAGTGTAATGTTATAAATGCATCTTTAGAGTGGATTTTTGTGGTTGAAAAGAATGTCATGATTTTCTTATTACTATTATTCTTATTAATCTTTCTAGACCCTCCACTACCAACACCACTCCACATTATAACAATTCAACATAAGTAGCATGTGAGAAGATCACACCACACATTTTTTTTCCTTTTTGACACTATATCTATATTCTATCAATGACCTCCACTGAATTAACAAAAGACAGAATGTCGGGTATTAGGGGGTGTTAAATAGTAAAAAGAGATGCACTCACCAATGCATTTAATTCTTGTTTTTGCATCTTTCCCTCATCTTTTTTCTTCTTGAATTTCCTTTTTTTACCATTAAGTGGTCAATATCTGATTATTTATGATATGATTCATGATTCAATTGTGAATCAAAAGGATTCCTATCAAATCTCACCACTCTATTCTATTTTCAGAATGTTAACCCAATATTATAATGTGATCTAATTAATAAATTTTATGACTTAACATATTTGTGAAACTCAAATTAAATTGACTAGGACCCAATTCCATACCATGTCATTTCCTTTTCTTTATTAATCCTTAAAAGGATTTTGTTTTAGAACATTGACTAGACTAAAGACGTATTTAGGTCATTCAAAATCTGTATAGGAACCTTTTTTGCTTTATTTCCTATTAAACTTGGGTGATGTGGCCATTATATGTGGATTAATTGATATTGATTATATCATATATTCATATATAGCTTAGTTTTTCAACAACTTTCTCAAAACTGGAATTATTGTCAAGACTTACAATATGATTCATGATCCAATCCTATCAAATCTACACCCAATTAGGAGCCTCTTTACATACAGATAAATAAATATTCAATCTCAATTCTCAAAGTCATAAAACAACTTAGATTATAGAAACAAATTATAAGAAAATAACTTGGTCATATCCCACCTCAATCTGACCTAGTTTATAAGAAAACTATGCTCATTGCACTCAGACTATTTTCTAAGTTCATTGATCTGTAGACATGTGGTTGACAAAAAAAATGACCATTAAGCTCTTGTTGTTTGGCTTGAGAATGTTGATTGGGTATGCAACATGGGTACCAATCCAAACTCCAAACTACAGACCAGTTTGGTGTGGCATCTTAAGACCTCAGATTGGACTTGGTTGGGAAAGAATTCCAACCAACCAGTTGTTGCACAAGACGAAAGCATTACAAAATGAATACATGAAGTACAGCATGTCAAACAGTTTTTGCACAGAATAGTATCAGGTGATTATTTGTTGACTGCTTGAACTGAAATTAAATGTCACTAGAACTACATTTACCTAACATAATTTGATTACAATTCATGCAAGGATGCAACACAGAAGATGGTCAACAATCGAATGAAGCTTTAAAAGCTTGTACTGCGTCTATGAATTCATAAGATCACATTAGTTCATCAAGATAACCCCATATCATCCTTTAAGAGTCAAGAATGATTTATGATGAACACAATTACCAACCTGTTGTCCAGCAACACTGTTGTTGAAGCTACCAGCATCAGCTTCTGCAAAAATAAATCATAAAGCCAGGGTAACTCAAGACTTGAGTACCACATTCTTTAAGAATAGAGGAAAAAAGAAAATAAAAAATAAGAATTATTTAATTAAGGGCTTCAATCTCTGTGGTGTACTATTACTAGGGGCGTTCAATTCGTGAAGATCCATATATCATACTTTCTTTAACAGTATTTATGTGCTGCCTCTATTAAACTAAAGTCAATCCAAATCAAGTAGTAGCTATGTTATTTACCAGCAGAACATTATGACTCAAGCCGGAAACATTATAGTTACTCCAAACGAAAATGTCAAACACATTATTATGGTAAACTGGAAAATCTCCATCCTCATTAAGATACTTGCTTACTGATCCGTCTCCCGTATTAATTCGGTCAGAAGGAAGAGAAACGAACTACTTTCAGGAAACGATGAGCAATATTTCAACTCACACAGGGGACACACGATTTTCATATATACATCAATTTAAAACACGGTAAAGGAGATAAAATAAATAAATAAATAAATAAAAAGATACAAGGAGCAAAACACTATTATGCTAACGATAATAGAAATTCGATTCTAAGCCGAGCACATTAAAAAGCAAAAATGGTAGGAAGTAGGAACCACTTTTCCTGAAAATGAACTAAATAAAACTGAAGAGCAAAGCTAAAAAGAAAAATGAAAAAACACATTATTGGATCACGCTCACATTTGTCCTCAGGCCACACCCAACTGATCGGCAAATACGAACTTCAAAATATCTGCTATTCGTACCAAGTTGACAACACCAAATTCGACACTGATTTGGAATAAAGGAAATCTCTAACCAAAACCCTAGCTCATCCTCCACGCTTAACGAATAAAAAATTAAGTATGTAAAAGAAGGAACAGAGAGCTCAGATCCACACACCTTCGGTCTGTTCATTTTCCGTGAATTCCTTCTCTAGAGCCCGATCGATAATATCAGCGAAGCTGTCCTCTCTCGATCTCGGGCGTGAACCATTGGATTCAGTGGCATTGATCTCTACAGAGAGATCCGACTTGGTCTCGAGGAGAGAGAACGATAGAGAAGGAAGATACACGAAGCAGACGAGAACAGATACGATGAACAAGAAAAGAACCTCAGAAGAACTCCTCATTGCAGAGTCCCAGGAACGAGAACAGCGGGTGCGCAGGATACGCAGGTTAAGAGTGACCGCGTGGAAAGAAGAGTGTCGGGATCGGCTGCTCGTTTCACAAATAGAAAGAGAGAGAGAGAGAGAAGAGAGTCTCAACGAGAGAGAAATATGTGAAAGTAACCACGGTTGAGGTTAACTAACCGTCATCGGTCCTGTCTCTCTCTCGTTCGAGGAATTATAATTCGCAACGAATGCATGCAACTCTTGTAATCTTCGCCCTACAGACATGGTTGGAGCTATGAAAATTGGATAATGGAAATGTGTGAATGGGTCCCACCAGCCTTTATCTTAGGGCGAGGAAATGCAAGAGTTGCATACACACACGTTGTTTACTGGCATTCATCCACTTTACGGCTTCCGGAAACCGTTGCGAGGAAACGGACACCCGGCACCGTCCTCGTGCCCGAGCCTCTCTAGTGCCCTGATGACCTGTTGTCTCTAGACTCTCTACTGTATTCTCTCTCTCTCTCTAGCTTGCAACCTCCAAGCACAAGTAGACAGTTAATGAACGAAATCGACGGTCTATAAATGTTCATCCACCCACTTGATTGACCGTGAAGCGGTCCTTTACAACCCTTGGATTGAGATCTTCTAACCTCAGACGGATTAATATATGATGCCTTGTGCAAAAAAAAATGGGCAATAAGCCCAAATATGAGTCATGTCCATACTGTGCCAGGCGTCCCAGACTTTTTATTGTTTGAGAGCTGTTAACAGTTATGGGGGGGTGCCTTGCGCCTAGTTGCCTGCACTGAAAAAGCTTCGAAGCAACAAATTGCTTAAAAGTCCTATAATAGGGACAAGTTGAGCTGCCAGACGCTTGCTTGGCCCATAAGAGAACCCCCATGGGCCTTACCATGTTGTAGGCCGCCACCAAATGGGAGCAAAGAGTGAGCCAATTTTGCTCTTAACTACTAATCACTTAACACCCAGACCCATGTCACCTATTCCTCCATTTTAAATTAATATAATATGATGCAAATGATATAAATAAAATTATTATTATTTATAAATTAATTAATTAATCTACTTAAGTGTCATAATCGTTGTCATAGTAATTGTCATCATCGTTGCCGTCCTTATTGGTACAACCCATGCTTGTAAAGGTTTGAAATTTTGAAACAAATGAGAGACTGAGAGAGAGAGATGAAATTAGATTATGGGCCAAAATGAAATTTTTGGTGAAAGAAAGCAAAATTGAGAGTTGTTTCCATACCACTAGATATGAGTGCAGCTTGGTTAATTATTTATCCTCTTAGGGGGTGGGTTTGAATTAGTAAATAGTAACCCATGTTAACTCTAAACATAACAAATAATTGTGTTACTATAATTGATTATTGTTTGTCACAATGTATTGCCAGACTGTATGACCCCAGTTTGGAGTCATACGGTACCTTATTATCGATTTGGACATTCGATGAATATACCATGGGTTTAATGAGGTTGAGTTAAATTAAATACATGTCTAAGAAGCTTTTGATCTTTATTATATAATGCCAATACCTTGCCTTCACGTCATATCTAGACACCCATCAAAATTTTTAATTCATTTATTTATTTTTCCCTCTCCACCTCTACACAAACGTTTATCTATATTTAATACATTTATAAAAACATTCCTAAAGTTTACAACAACATGGGGTGGGAGGAAGAAGTGTAAGTCTTAATATTATAGTAAAAATCTTAATAATTGGGTGGTGCCTCAAACTCCCCCCAAACAGGTGAGACGTGAAAGTGTGGCGGGATGTGGTCATAGGGAGTTCGTCTTCAGTCAAGGCAAAGCCCATACGAGCAGTTTTTATTGCCTTGCATTGAGAATATCACCATACTTGTATGTTTTATTTAATGGTAAGATATTTCCGATGCAAGGTTGAAAAATGCTGTTAAAATGGCGTGGGCACAGATTTGCCTTGATAGAAGCCGATCTTGGTCATAGGATATTAGAGAGAGTGAATGCCTTATGTGACACCTGAGTGGACGAGTAAACTTATAAAACAAGCCAACAACACAAATAAAGGCAATAAAATGGCACACAAAACAGTAAAATATACTTTATATCACAATATTGAAAAATAATATAATTGTTATATTTTAATAATTCACCTCCCTTTCAAGCAAATGTTAAACTTTTTGGAGATTTAATATAAAGATATCAAAATATTGAAAAATAATATAATTAATTACAATAATGTTATTAGCATTTCCCCACATACAAAATGTATATAATGTCCAAAACATATAAATTAATACTTAGTTGGC
Source organism: Nelumbo nucifera (assembly GCF_055504915.1). Lineage (NCBI taxonomy): Eukaryota > Viridiplantae > Streptophyta > Magnoliopsida > Proteales > Nelumbonaceae > Nelumbo > Nelumbo nucifera. Next base: position 5,092,218 of record NC_142654.1, on the reverse strand, counting down.
ATGTTGATGGTGCAGTAGATGAAATCAATTTGTGACAAAGTGGTAGATGATGAGGGCGGATTTGGCCCTCCAATGACATTATGACACCTGGCACCTCATGCCAACTAAGTGCTAACTACACCAGGCAGTTCGTCAGCTCGCCACTTAAAGGCAGCTCGTCACAAGCAACTCGCCACAAGCAACTCGCCACCCAAACAGCACGGCACTTCACAGGCAAACCGACCACCGCATGATAATTCCAAGGATCTCAACACCGTACCCCGCATTTTACGGGATTGTGACTTGTAACGGGTATATTAGCTCACCCACTCCCCGATTTAGGCGGAAATGGGCCACTTTACCAGTTGGTGGCTTTATCCCCACCTAACACGAAAATAGGTCCCATCACAGCGGGAATCCAGGAACTGCTCCACCAAACCCACAAGGACTCCAGTATATAAAGACCTCACCCCCCGAGGAAAAAAGGGGGGAAAAGAGAGGAAAAAGAATGGTAACCCCTACTCTCTAGCTCTCTCATTCTCTAATATCATTCTCAGCTCACTATTAAGTGTTGACTTAATCATCGGAGTGTCCCCGCCAGGTAAGCCACCCCGGGTTCTCTGATTCAGTTATTACAAGCAACCAGTTCCCGCCGTCTACAAAGATGAGCAGATCATCTCTTACAGGGAGCAACCGGGTTGCACTACACCAGGGAGCTCCGCTTCAGCCTCTGAGTCATCGGCCACCTGGGAGCAGACGGGATGACGAGGTACTTAGCCCAAAAAAAATGATACGTGACCGAAAATGGTTACATCAATTGGCGTTGTCTATGGGAATACGCTACAAAAAGCTAAGTTCTCATTCTACAAAAGCTAAGTTCTCATTCTACAAAAGCTAAGTTCTCATCCTACAAAAAGCTAAGTCCTCTTCTCTCAGAAAATAAAACCTCATCAGTCCTCTTCGCGAGGTCCTCTCTACAAAGATGAGCTCTTCATGGCTTCCGCAGAAGTTGGCGGCCAACAGACTACATGGGCACCCTTGCTGGTCGAGCCTTCCAAGGCTCCCGTGCGAGTGGGTGACCGACACCACGAGGCTGATGCAATGCAATCATAGCTCTAAGGCGCCCACCCGGCGACCTACGCGCAGCCTGGTACAGGTACCGACCTAGCAACCTGGCCCAGGCGCGACCTGGCAACCTGGCACAGGCGTGACCTGGCAACTTGGCACATGCGCCGATTGGCGACTTGCAAGACGCGCTCGCCAACGAATTCGACATGCATATCCAAACACTCCCACGATCCTTGGAAGTTGGCCTACGTGTCGAGCGATCTGGAGGGTGGTCAACATGCATGGCAGTTACCTCCAAGAATCTCAAACCACTTAGACGACCTCGTAGAGATCTTGGATATGGTGCGTGAAGCCCACGCCAAACAATGCCTGTATAAAGGCACCAACCCTATAAGCAAGTAAGAAAATTCTAGCTCTCATACTGTGTGATTTTTAGCTCGCAGTCTACTATGAGAGTACTGATTTAAGTCTCGAAGCGACCTCACCGGGTTAGCCACCCCGGTTCCTCTGACATTTAATTCCTTGCAGGTCTTTAAAGAGCAACGAAGCTCATCAATCCAGCTCGGCACCTGATCAGCCCGACACCTCACAGACAGGTTGGCACCTGGTCAGCTCGGCACCTCACAGGCAACTCGACACCTTCTAACTTCTTTCATTAAGTGAAGGATAAAAGGTGTTGCTTGAAGGAATGAGAGGAAATAGATTATGAAAACATGGTAATGACCCCTCCCACAAATTCCTTCAGGTTGTGAGACACTCAAATTCAATACAAAATGAGTCCCGAAAATGTAAAAAAAAAAAAAAGATGAAAACTAAAAAATTGGAGAGGTCAAATGTAATGAATGAAAAGAAAAGGAATTATATTCAATTTATATAATAATAATTGGAGCTGTTCTAAAGCTGAAGATTGCATATGGCCTTGCCTTGCACAAATATGATTCAGACATGATATATTATACATGTGTGAACATATACATGCATATCAGAAAATGGGTGGATATGGTCAAATGGTAAAATTTCTCTTTTATGCAAAATTTTCTCTTGTGGTACACATGTGAGCCAAATTATCATGAACCACCTCTTCAAAATGTCTGACCATGTCAAAGAGTTCCAGTATCCGAAACTTCTATCTTGCCGTTAATGCTGCATTCTTTGGTCATCCATGTTTTGGTTATAAATTCAAAGGTTAGACCAACAAGTGAAACTTATTTTCAGGGGAACATTATCCAAGATTCACCCACCTATCAAAAGGTATTTATGAGTTGGTTAATGACTTTTACTCAGAGAGGATGGCATTCTAGGTCTCATGTTTTCTGTAAAAGTAGCAAGTATGGTTTGACAAGCTAATTGACTATGATTGTGTGATAGACTAAAACAATGTTTGGAATTAGATGAATGGTGTTGAGCAAGAGCAAGAGAAGAGAGGAGGAAGAGAGGAAGAGAAGAGAGGATAGGCGAGAGGACTGAAAGCCCCAAAAAAGTACTGCAGGCGTGTGTAGTAGTTATTATTTATGCTAGTCTGGTCGTACAACCTAAAATATGGGGAAATCACAATAGTACCCTTGTGGTACTAAACCCGTGTACAACAATATCTGTCAACACTCCCCCTCAAGTTGGAGCATAGATATCAATCATGCCCAACTTGTCACAGAGATCAGGATGTCTAGAATGGTTTAGCCATTTTGTAAAGATGTCTGCAAGTTGGTTATCAGAGCTGACATAGGGAGTACATACTTTGCCTGTGATGACTTTATCTCTAATAAAATGCTTGTCAACTTCGATTTGTTTTGTTCTATCATGTGGCACTGGATTGGCAGCAATGCTTATAGCTGCTTTGTTATCACAGAATAGAGTCATAGGTTTGTCCATTGGGAAACCCAACTCACTCAACAGATTCTTTATTCACATACCTTCAGCTACTACATGGGCCATAGCACGATATTCAGCTTCAGCACTGGATCTACTCCAGGAAGGTTCTGAAGTTGATTTACTAAGCCTCACTGAAAACCAGAAAATTCTTGTGGCAAAAGGAATAGTCATTAGCTCAGATCCATCAAAAGTTGTAGGGCCCCAAATGCTTGGTCAAGGATGGCATGAGGTTATGGTTATTGTCCCAATATTGCCAGAACAGCTACTTGTTCATCCATATGGCTCTGTTAGAATAGTTGGAACAGCTGTTGGGGCGAATATTCCTTGGCTATCTCAATATGTAAGATAAAGAAATTTGAGTATAGCTTTTTCAATGAGTTTTTATGTTATAGTTAGGATATTTATTTTAACCGGTTAAATGTTTTTGTTTGTAGTTTAAACTAGTACAACGTTGAGGATTTAAATGATGAAAAAAGTTTTTTTAATTTCTTATTTATATAGTTTTTGTTTAATTTTGCTTTACATGCTTTTCATATTTTCCAAGACAAGTTGCAATGGATTTTATATTTTCTCAATTTAGTTTGTTTGTTCAATAGATAGATTTGATTTTCTCAAGCACGTAGTGAAGAAGCTGCAGAGAGGTGTCCTTTCCCTATCCAGACGGGAAGACAAGATTGGAGATGTGAAGGAGGGGCATTTTGCAGTGTTCACAACAGGTGATGCCGAGCCAAAGGAGTTCCTTATTGCATTGAACTATCTTGACAATCCTGAATTCTTTAAGCGTCTGGAAGAAGCGGAACGAGAGTTTAGATTTGATCAGAAAGGTGTTCTAGCAGTTGTACCTTTCCAAGCAAGTGAGCTCCACAGGATCCTATTGTTATTCTTTATAAGATAACCTAACGATGCTTGGGGCAGGCAGTTCAAGAGACCACATGCAGCAAAGCTATCTGATTTTGGATGTTTAATTGTGTTGGCCCTTGGAGTCATTCTTCTTCAAGAAACAGGTGGAGTAAATGGAACTTCTGGATCACATTAATAATATCCCTCCAATGTTCCTTGAGGAAAAAAAAAATCCTACAATTTCCTTCTTTATTCAGTTGGTCATTGGCCTGGAACTTTGAAGCATGAGAGTTTCTATATTGAGTAACTTGAACAAGAAGACTCTCTTTACAATATTTATTTTCTTCTATCAGATATCAGCCTAATATATCACATGATCCGTGGTTAAGGAACAATCAAGCTCTATGTGGTGTACAATGTATTAGAGGTCAACCAGCAGATCAAGTGATTATGTCAATTTGGATGCACATTGCTTGCTTATTGAAATTGAACGTTATAATGCTTGGATTGAAAATCTATTTTAACTGATCCTTCAAACTGTGACAGATATTTGATAAACTATGCCAAAATTTTGGCGGGGATGTGTTGCCAACTCTGTTCAGTTCTTCAGAGGGGCTTGCAAATTCTTCACCAGAAAATATGAGATTTTGGCTGTGGAGATATATTTCCGATTAAGCATTAGCTATTGTGTTATCTAATATCCTTTTTTGTGGTTTATGCTTTTTCGTTTTAGATTTTTTGGTTGCTTGGTCATGGCAATCACTTTGTCTACGTGTATTGTTGCCCACAATAATGCACTGCTTTCTTTGCTGGTATCAAATACTTTTGCAGAGATTAAGAGCAATGTGTTTAAACGCTTTAGCAAGGACAACATTCACTGTGTGGTGTACCATGGTGAGTTTTTGTTCTACCTTTGTTCTTGTTTGGTGGATTGGTGATCCACTACCACTGTCTGCCTTTCCACCCATTGAATGTGATCTGTGTTTCTGATGCTCAGACTTGTTAATAACTATGAATATCCTAAATGGTCCTGGGTCCTGCTATAATTGCATGCCATGGAGCCAATTGATAGTTCTTCTGATTTATCTTGAAAGGGCAGTCTTGGTCTATCTGTTATCTTTCCAAAACTTTCCATATTTCCTTTTTAATTCTATAAACTTTTCCAGCTTGTATGTAGGATTGGAACATGACAGAGCAATGCCCCAATGTTGATTGCTGGTCATAGTCAAGTGTCATTCTCTCCACAATTGAATGATGGATATGGCACTGAACAGAACAGAATGGCAAAACAGGATTCAGGTATCTGAACCCATATAGTTGGGACAAGGCTTAGATGATGAAGATGAGACTAGCACCATTCTCTCTGAAACTTAAAACTGAAGTAGAAGTTCTTGTATAGAGCCTACTTGTCTCCAGAATAGCACCGGTGTTCTCAAGGTCTTAAGAGAAAAGGTGTAGGGATTTCCAGTAAGGACTGATTTGGACCATGAAATGCTAAGTTGGTTGCAATTATAGAAACTTAAAGTTGCCACCTACCATGATTTTTTTTGTTTTGATAGCAAAAGAAAAATCTTTATCACTTATAATGTGCAAAGACAACACCTTCACTCAAACACAACACCAATCAAGAAAGCAAACACTCACTGACCATTACACCTCTTCCAAAGAAACAGGCTCTCCACCTCTCTCACACCTTCATAGCTAGCAAAAAGAAAACAAGAATCCCCTTCATCAAAGCAACAACTTCAGACTCCCCACTCTCTGCCTGAGCCACTGCCTCTAAACCTCCCACTCAAATATTTCCTCCTACCTGACCATTGCACCCACTGCCTGAGCCACTGCCTTTTGCCTGTTCCTTGTAAGTTGTAATTAGGTACATGCTCATGCTTACATTCTTTCCTTTGAGATAAAGATGCTCGCCATGATGATGCTTTTCAAATTTCTATTTAGGTAATTTTTTCTTCTTTTGTTTGTTGTTAACCAGATTTGGTAAGAAAAGAGAGAGAGAAAGAGAGAGAGCTACAACAAAATGCACAAGATGTTGCATCCAGAAAGCAAAGAAGATGCTAACACATTCCTTGGGAAAAAAATTAGAGAGAGAGAATACACAGCAATATCCATGGGTCTACATGGACTCCAAGAAGTCGTGCTATCAAGACAGATCTGCAAAATGATGTCATTCCTAGACTATTTTATCCCCAGGCACTGGAATCTTCTTTTTTTTTCCCTTTTTTTAGGTGGACTAATTTGGCTTTCCTCAATGTCGTGCTATCAAGACAGTATGAGTTTTACTTGCAACTTTCCCGGAATTAACAATGTCAACAAACAGATCATCCGTAGGCTCCAAATCTCCAATAGTCATAACATCCAACAATTTAGTTATGCCATTAAAGTTTGTTTGAATCACAACTAAAAGAAGCTCAGGATGCATCTCAATATCACCTTGAATAAAACTTGAATAACATCAAGAAAAGAAGTATCGATACAAATTTCCAATAACATTAATTTCAAGTTTGAAAACAAAATTAGACACGGACTCGGTGGCCAATATGTTGTGAAAGGCATTTGGTGGTGGTTATTTTACTATGAACAGTGAAGAATGATTTCTCCTTGTTGGCCAATTGGCCTGATTTATCCAACTCAAATCTTGTTTATCAAGCACATTGCGTTTTAGAAAATAAATAATAATTAAAGATACATCATTTTCAAGGCACAGATTGACACTGGGAGTTCTTCCATGTGAATTGTTATTCTTGTTGTGAGTTACAAATACAAATTAAACCATCTATTTTCATGACAAATTGGTTTGTAAAATAAAAAACACGGAAAACATGGTATTGCTAGTTTACATATTTGTTACCAAAACAGAGATAAAAATGTGTTAAAGAATTTCTGGTTTAAGAATCACGTTTTCATCTAATGATCTTTCATGAGTTCATCATCTTTCCTAAATCATACAATATCTGTACTCAAAAATTTGTTTTTGTTTTAAAAACCATCATTTGGATGGTTTCAAGAAAATACAAATGAGTTCTTTTTTGAAATAAAACAAACTTATTTTTGCATCTCAAAACAAACTCATGATTCAAGAACAATCATGGGACTATTGATGATCCTCGTAGATCTTCAAACTGAAAAGTAAAAGGGAAAAAACAACATTTCTGTTTCTTTGTGGTTTTAGGTTAAATTACACCCATTTGATGTTGATCCCGATTATCTAAATATAGCTCTGGGTAGTTGCTTTTTTAATGAACAAGTTATTAAGTAGGTTGTGAGCTCCTTCTTTATGAATCTGAAATTGGGTTGATTGCTATATATGATAATATTTGAAACTTGCAACAAAGAAAAGAACACCACATTGGCTAACACCCCCCACAATAAGTTATTCAATTCAGCCACCTCAGCCTTTGCATTCTAAAGCCCACTGTTCTTCTAAACTCAATTGATTTATTTGTTTCTAAAAAATGCTGTTGAATAGAAGGATATCAAGAAGTTGATTCATAAGAATTCAACTAGACAGTGACATTGCATAGAGAATTAAGTCATTTGGCTATTGGTAATTTCCTAGATGATGAGATTTTGAGTAAAATCAAGAAAAGAGGCTCCCTGTTTGGGTCAAAAAGGGAAATTCATCTCTGCTACACATGGAAGCATAATGTGGCCATTCAACCCAACAACTTATATCAGCCTTCCACTGCACCAGTTGTATGCTAAGACTATGTTTGGCTTTGATAAAAAATAAGAGAGTAACAGATAAATGAGGCAAAGTTCTCAAGAAACTTTGTGAAATTTCTTGAGAAATTTCCCATCTCTTTCTGTTTCTCTCTTATTTTTCTCTCGAACAAAAACAAAAACAGTCTACATGTTTTAATATTTTAATACCAAACCTTTCCCCCAAAGGGCCTTTATTCTAATCACCAGCTAGCAAGGGTTTTGGGTCTCGATTTTAATTAACCCATCAATGTAGGAAAAAATTATGAAAAATCTCCTAAGTTATAACAATAGCTAAACAATTAAGTGACATAATCCATATGTTTGAGTGTATGCCACACTCCTTTGGAGGAAAGAGCTAAAATGAAATTCAAATGAATGGGGCCATTTTGAGGTCCTAGATCAACTTTTGATATGAAAGATTACTGAGCATTCAGTCTTTTTGGCCAACTGTGAAAGATAATTGCCATGTGTTAGGCTAATCAAGTGTAAAAGATACTTTGAACCTTGTTTGCAACCTCCAATGAAACACAAACATTTTTTTTTTTATAATATTCGAAGGGGCTACACAAGACGGGGAACCTGTGATACCCGCATTGTCATACTCCCAATCAGTAATAAATTGAGACGAATAAGAGAATCACTGGTCAATAAAGTAGTAACAATAATGAACAAATTAGTGGAGCAAAAAAAAGTAAAGTAGAACCAACTGCCATCTTACTTGCAAACCTCCAAAAGTAGAAAATAATTCAAAACAAATACCTATCCCAAGACATTTAATTGATTAACAATATGGACCTTGTCACGGAAAATAAACCACATGAATTCCTTAATATTAAAATGGTCTTAATAATATAATGGAAATCTATTCCAAATCAAATCAGTTTTTATATCAATTACTCTTCTATCAAGAGCACAAAAAAGATATTTTCTTTTGTTTTTCTATGATTGCTAACTGTTTAATTTTATTAAATATATCATTATAAATTGATACTTAATTGTTAAAAATCTATACCTAACTATTACAAACCATACTCAACCATTTATAATATTCAATTGATACAGACTGTTACAAAGCATACTTGATTGTTACAAGTGTATACTCAAACATTACAAACTGATAACACAATTCGTACAAACTATTACACAGCCATACTTTATTATTACAACCAATACTCAACATATAAAAACTGTCACAAACCTGTACTTTAACCATTATAAATCATATTCAACTGTTACAATCCCATTACTAACCTTCACAAACTGATGCCTAGCTAGTACAAACTGTTACAAACCCGTACTCAACCATTACAAATATTTCCAATATGAATTGTCCCATTAACTAATGCTGCTAAAAACAACCCAAATAAAAGAGAGATTCCTCTAAAAGCTATTTTTATTGACTTTTCATAAACTAGTTTGGTAGTTCACACTTTACATAAACTAATAAAATATATTTTTATATGTGAAAGCACATTACTTGCAGTCAAGACCTAGATTTAATTGTACTGATTTACCTCTGGGATTTATTTGAGTTTCCTTGGCATATCCATGTATATCTTAATGTTTCCATTATATACACTTCTGATCTCTATACCACCACTCCTTTACTATTAACAAAAGAGAATATCAAAACGAAAAAATGATTTATGGTCTATTCTTATAAACTCTGTTTTTTTTATCAGTATATTCTTATAAACTCTTTGTGAACTACTACCCAAAAGTGTAATTTTCCTAAACTCTATAAACAGATAGACTCAGCAGAGACCCTCTTCCCTAAAACTCTGTTGTTTCTTTCTTCCCAGATCATCAATAAAGCTGCTGTTGGGACAGTGTTCTCTTTTGCCTAATCCTTCCAATCTCCATCCCTTCAAAAGATACTTAACTGAAGCAGGATAACATCCCTTGACGGCAAATAATTTCATCACTTTGGACCAAATTTTGTTGGAAAAACTGCAGTGAATGAACATGTGCCTAACCGACTCATCATACTCTTCGCACAACTAACAAGTTTCTCTGTCCACCACCATTCCTCTCCTCAACAGATTGTCCCTTGTTAAATCATATTCATATAAGCTGTCCAAACACACAAAGACACCTTTGAGGGCACACATGATCCACACAGCATGAGATGGAAAGCCATTATCCTCTTGTGATATTAAATGATTATAAAAGCACTTCACCGAAAATTGACCAGAATTCTCCCTGGTCCCCACCCTCCTATCTTCTCTACCCATGTCCATCTGGACATTGTACAGCAAATGCATTAGGCCCATCAGAGGTTCAACTTCCCAATCATTTAATTACCTCCTGAACTGTGGTGTCCATGTCATGACTCCATTGTTTTCTGATAGGTGCCCAACTACCTATGCCTCAATATTTGTTGCTAGACCATACAAGGATGGGAAGTCATATTTCAAATGTCAGTTACCACACTAGCAGTCCTAAAGAATTACTCTTTGTCCATTCCCTACTGCATACATTACCCCTCTACTGATCTCTCTGTGGCTGTTCTCAATCTCCTTCCAAATAGAACATCCAAAAGTGTGTTTGGCTTTACCTGGCTCACATCCTGATATCCTCATACTGTATTTGGCTTGAATTACTTTCTTCCCCTGCTCCCCATTCTGCTTTCCGAATCTCCCAGACCACTTTCCCATTGATGCTACATTTACTTCCTTCAACTTTCTCACACACAAGCTTCCAGCTTTCTTTGTCCAACATACCTCATCCCAAGACAGTTTTTCATGCACAAAAATGGAATTTCTAAATTGTAACAGTGTTGTCTAGACAATTCATATAAGGGGTATGCTTGTAAAGGTAGGTTTTTGTGGAGGTGAAAATACAGGGGAGGTTTGAGTATTTTTGCTATAAAACACGGGTAGTTTTTAAATAATTTTCCTTATGGTAGTGACTTCACTAGGCTATAAGCCCAATATTGGCTTGCAGATATCTGTGCAGAATGTCCAACTTCAAATAGATGCATGTTTTTTTTTTTTTTTTTCTTTCTATTCATCTCCCTCTTCATTGAATGAATCTGGTTGGCTGGTAAGTTATACTGTTTCAAGTTGGGCAAAAGTATTTTTGAAACAATCTATATGGTTATCTATGGGTTGGGTTAAATGGTAAACCAGCCTTAACCCTATTGGATCTGGGGTTCAGTCAGCCTCAATAAGGTGTCAGGTTGGGTCAGGTCAAGCTAACTTGACCTGCACCATGTTCGGCAGACCGGAAGCAAACCTGATCCATTGGCAATACCAAGTCTGCTCTGTTTTTTCTTAAAATCTGCATACAAAATATGGTTGAATAATTAACTGGATTATCCATATGAGAAGCATACCTTCTAAAATTTTGCTTCCTTCGAGATGTAAAATAGTTACGGAAGCAAGGGAAAAACCAGTCAGATTCATGCTATTTGCATCCTGAATCTAATTTCTATATCCATCTTTCAACAGGTAGCTGAGAAAGATGAAAAATGATTTTTCTTCAGCTATACCTGTATCTGTTGAGTGCAGACACTATATATACTTACAGAAATGTGATTTTCTTTTCTTTTTGTAGATATTATCTAAAATCAGTGTTTTGTAATGCACCACTTTGTTTCTTTAGTTGAGGGCTTTAGATTGGCCAGTTTGTTATTACTTATGAGTGAAACTGCTGTACATTGGTAAGATAGCATGTGCCAGGCTGAATGGTCACCCAATATGAGTACTATTTCTCTTGGTTCAGAACAGATCACCATACAGACAGGCACATAAACTGCACCCAAGTTTAGGCTGGTACACAACCACCTAAACCATATTTTCTATTTACATCATAATTGAGCCCAAAACAATTCCTATCCACCCTCTCTTTGACCAATCCATCAGCCAAAATGTTTGCAGATTTTTGAACCTTGGAGAATGTATCCAGTTCTCCTGTCAAGCTTCTTATTTTCTCATAACGTATCGATATTGCCAAATCCTTGACAGTTGCTCCTTAACCCTTTCATTGTCACCTTTGAGTGACCTTCCATCACTACATTAGTTTAATGATCTGCTCACCCTCGGGGGAACTTCAAGGGTTCCAAACCTCCACAAAATAGAAAGATAAAAAAGAAGAAAGGAGAGGGAAGAAATTGGTAACTTACTTCACCCTAAGTTAAAGTGCCCTTGCCTTATATAGGCATACATCAAGGTGAATGACACTCTCCCAGTAATTTTAACTAATCGCTTGCCATATGCCACTTGGCATCTTGGTTCCTGGTTGTAGAACTTGCTGATGTGCAGGAACCAAAATGTCTTGGAGGGAAGCCTACTTAAATGGGCCTGGGCTGCGACTGTGGCCTTAATAATACCCCCCATGCCTGTAGTGATAAAAAAAGTAATAAAAATAATGAACTTTATATTGCATAACTTTTTTAGATACCCTTAATAATTGATTGATTTGTAAACAGAAACCAAAAGACATTTCGCCCAAAAAAGAGTGCACCCACAGGCAGTAAGGTGTGATCTATGTTCCATTTAAGGAATTATGTTATCTCCCTTTTGTTGGGAAGAGGATATGATGAAGATTGTTACTTTCAAGTTTTCCACATTGGACTTTTGAGCTTCCAATGATTTTGTTACCCTTGTTTGTTTTCTTCCAAAACCTTGTGAATACAATCTTCATCATGGTAATACAGGACTGTTGGGTATTTAGCAAAATTGACCAATTTAAAGCTATTGGTTCTACACCATTACAGCCTTCAACAACTTTAAGTTATTTACTAGGTAAGTCACTTCTCAAAGGACTACTATAAAAAAAAAAAAATCAAAGGACTAAAACAGATCTAGAGTCACAGATTCTAAAATAGTAGTGTCAGAGACACAAAGTAGGTTGTCCTATATCTGTCAATATAAGAACATACTATCCTAAATCAGTTATTCTGTTTGGTATACAAACCAACAATTTGATCAATATACCACAAGTTTGTATCTTTAAGGGTATAGAATTATGAAGCCAGAGCTCATATGCATGTACATATGATATTCCCATAGCCTCTTATTCAGTGTCAAACATTGTTTTTTTCTTTATCTGAACATGTAAGTGTTTCTGTATGAACATAGTACAGTAGTTATTTTTGTGTGGTTCCAATCTTATATTCATGTTCTTTATGCTTTTTATTTACTGTTATTATCTCTTGTTAAGCAGCAGGGGTATATTTTTCTTTATAACTTTTTATGAGAAACATATAAATGCTAAAGGGGTGTATGAAAACACCATCCTGACTGTTTTGATCAAGCTCACTTCCTTTATTCTTCATACCCCTATCTGAAAAATAATATGTTCCTTAAATGTGCAGTCTTAGGTCTACCTTTTCCTAGGATGTCAATAAGATATTGATATTTAAACAAACATCAAGAAATCTAAAAGTTTGTAGCAATAAAATCAGAACTTTAGCAACTCAAAGAAAAATATCAATTTTAAATTTGTCTCCTTATCACCATGTCCTACGGAGATGGGGGGGGGGGCAGGGGAGCCATGGTGATGGGCCCTTGTCCATCTTTATTTGCTCCTTCTCATCCCGTGGTTGGCCTCCCCACTCAACTTTGCCAATTGAAACCTAACCAAATTTCTTCTCAACTCCATGCAATGAAACCTAACTTTTTTTTTTTTTTTTTTTGAGTTCACATGTAGATGGATATATCTGTAATGAACCCTCTAGGTCTGCTTTAGTACTAACTCCTTGTAGGGACTAAGGGCGCTGCCATTTAACATTATCGGTTCCACCAGTGCCTTTTGCTGTGACTATGGTGTATTTGCAGCATTATGGCTGGCATTACTGACCTGGAACTTTGAAGCATTATGGCTGGCATTATCGGTTCCACCAGTGCCTTGGATGATGATGATGATTCAGTTGGTCATTGGCCTGGAACTTTGAAGCATGAGAGTTTCTATATTGAGTAACTTGAACAAGAAGACTCTCTTTACAATATTTATTTTCTTCTATCAGATATCAGCCAAATATATCACAATATCCGTGGTCAAGGAACAACCAAGCTCTATGTGGTGTACAATGTATTAGAGGTCAGCCAGAAGATGAAGTGATTATGTCAATTTGGATGCACATTGCTTGCTTATTGAAATTGAACGTTATAATGCTTGGATTGAAAATCTATTTTAACTGATCCTTCAAACTGTGACAGATATTTGATAAACTATGCCAAAATTTTGGCGGGGATGTGTTGCCAACTCTGTTCAGTTCTTCAGAGGGGCTTGCAAATTCTTCACCAGAAAATATGAGATTTTGGCTGTGGAGATATATTTCTGATCAAGCATTAGCTATTGTTTTATCTAATATCCTTTTTTGTGGTTTATGCTTTTTTGTTTTAGATTTTTTGGTAGCTTGGTCATGGCAATCACTTTGTCTACGTGTATTGTTGCCCACAATAATGCACTGCTTTCTTTGCTGGTATCAAATAATTTTGCTGAGATTAAGAGCAATGTGTTTAAACGCTTTAGCAAGGACAACATTCACTGTGTGGTGTACCATGGTGAGTTTTTCTTCTACCTTTATTCTTATTTGGTGGTTTGGTGATCCACTACCACTGTCTGCCTTTCCACCCATTGCATGTGATCTGTGTTTCTGATGCTCAGACTTGTTAATAACTATGAATATCCTAAATGGTCCTGGGTCCTGCTATAATTGCATGCCATGGAGCCAATTGATAGTTCTTCTGATTTATCTTGAAAGGGCAGTCTTGGTCTATCTGTTATCTTTCCAAAACTTTCCATATTTCCTTTTTAATTCTATAAACTTTTCCAGCTTGTATGTAGGATTGGAACATGACAGAGCAATGCCCCAATGTTGATTGCTGGTCATAGTCAAGTGTCATTCTCTCCACAATTGAATGATGGATATGGCACTGAACAGAACAGAATGGCAAAACAGGATTCAGGTATCTGAACCCATATAGTTGGGACAAGGCTTAGATGATGAAGATGAGACTAGCACCATTCTCTCTGAAACTTAAAACTGAAGTAGAAGTTCTTGTATAGAGCCTACTTGTCTCCAGAATAGCACCGGTGTTCTCAAGGTCTTAAGAGAAAAGGTGTAGGGATTTCCAGTAAGGACTGATTTGGACCATGAAATGCTGAGTTGGTTGCAATTATAGAAGCTTAAAGTTGCCACCTACCATGATTTTTTTGTTTTGATAGCAAAAGAAAAATCTTTATCACTTAATGTGCAAAGACAACACCTTCACTCAAACACAACACCAACCAAGAAAGCAAACACTCACTGACCATTGCACCTCTTCAAAAGAAACAGGCTCTCCACCTCTCTCACACCTTCATAGCTAGCAAAAAGAAAACAAGAATCCCCTTCATCAAAGCAACAACTTCAGACTCCCCACTCTCTGCCTGTGCCACTGCCTCTAAACCTACCAATCAAATATTTCCTCCTACCTGACCATTGCACCCACTGCCTGAACCACTGCCTTTTGCCTGTTCCTTGTAAGTTGTAATTAGGTACATGCTCATGCTTACATTCTTTCCTTTGAGATAAAGATGCTGGCCATGATGATGCTTTTCAAATTTCTATTTAGGTAATTTTTTCTTCTTTTGTTTGTTGTTAACCATAATTTGGTAAGAAAGAGAGAGAGAGAGAGAGAGCTACAACAAAATGCACAAGATGTTGCATCCAGAAAGCAAAGAAGATGCTAACACATTCCTTGGGAAAAAAATTAGAGAGAGAGAATACACAGCAATATCCATGGGTTTACATGGACTCCAGGAAGTCGTGCTATCAAGACAGATCTGCAAAATGATGTCATTCCTAGACTATTTTATCCCCAGGCACTGAAATCATCTTTTTTTTTCCCTTTTTGTAGGTGGATTAATTTGGCTTTTCTCGATGTCGTGCTATCAAGACAGTATGAGTTTTACTTGCAACTTTCAACCCGGAATTAACAATGTCAACAAACAGATCATCCGTAGGCTGCAAATCTCCAATAGTCATAACACCCAACAATTTAGCTATGCCATTAAAGTTTGTTTGAATCACAACTAAAAGAAGCTCAGGATGCATCTCAATATCACCTTGAATAAAACTTGAATAACATCAAGAAAAGAAGTGTCACTACAAATTTCCAATAACATTAATTACAAGTTTGAAAACAAAATTAGACACGGGCTCGGTGGCCAATATGTTGTGAAAGGCATTTGGTGGTGGGCATTTTACTATGAACAGTGAAGAGTGGTTTCTCCTTGTTGACCAATTGGCCTGATTTATCCAACTCAAATCTTGTTTATCAAGCACAGTGCATTTAGAAAATAAATAATAATTAAAGATACATCATTTTCAAGGCACAGATTGACCCTGGGAGTTCTTCCATGTTAATTGTAAAAAATACTTTGAACCTTGTTTGCAACCTCCAATGAAAACAAACATTTTTTTTTGATAATATTCGAAGGGGCTACACAAGACGGGGATAGCACATCCTGCAGATCACAATACACAATTACACTAAGATCGTAAGGAAGAGCTCTTGGATTGAATGTTGAAGAGGCATCCCCAAACTTTTGTGCTTCACGAGCTAACCAGTCAGAGAATGACCTTGTTATCTTCTTGATTCCTTCTTAGTGTAATTTAGAGTGCAGAAAAGCCTCATGTAGTCCTCTGCATTTGCATCATATACAAGTCCAAGGTCGAGTGCCATATTTGGATTTAGGTGACCCACTCCCGTGGCAAGAGGACTGGTGAGTTGCTCGTCGTCTAAGAGCTGTGATGGGTTTGATAGTGCTATTGAGTCAATCTGATGTTGTCATCATGGCAGATCAAATGGCTGTTGGGCTTCATCCAGGATGGACTGCTTTCATAAGTACTCCCACTCCCAGCGCAAGAGGACAACCCATGGAGGTTCCGTATAAGATGTTGAAGTTTCTAAACAGCTTTGTTGATCCTTCGTTCACCGAAGGAGGCCTAGATACAAGAACAAAGGAGTTGGGAGCCATGAGGTCAGACTTTAGAACAAGGTTTGAAAGAAAATTAGGAAAAACAGGAATTCTGTGGCTGAACCAAGAACTAATCAGAGCTAAAGCCAAACCACGTAAACATTCACCCACTTATGGGAGTTATGATGGAGCTATCTTAAGCAATTATTACAACAAATTGGATGATGCTAGAGATCTTTCCAGAGAGGAGTTTGACTTCCATCTTCAATGATAAGCCTCACCCCTGTAGGAAGGTGACTAATAATATCCCTTTTTTTCCCCGCATTACCCATCAATCATTATCTCCAAATCTCATTAATCAGATTAAGATAGACAGGATCACATTAGAAAACTTATACGAAGCATGTCTGTTTTTTTCTCGCCCCTTCCCCAGTTTTAATGTATTATTTTGTACATTGACCTGTCCAATTTGTAATATAAGTTCTACAAAAAATAAAAATGACATAGTCCAGCTTGGGCTATAATAAAGTCGGGCATAAAAATGAGTAACTGTCAGAACCCCATACCCAGAACCAGAAGATATAATTTTCTCAGTCCATACAATATTTGGTTATGAAGAAAGAATTTGGATTTTTTTAATTACTTGGGTGTTCTCATCAGAATCACTGTTATGGTCAGATCCGAGGTAGTTAGAACTAGGAGGAGTTAGAATGAGAGTTAGACTGGAGAAGTTTTAATTACTTGGGTGTTCTGGCGGGGATCCCGTCAAAATGGCTAGTCACGCCAAAGGAGGGGTTCGTTAATACCAAATGACAAATCCCTCGCCCAAGAAATCTTAGAGTTCCTGGAATACCGATGCCATTATCTTCTTTCTTCTTCACGCTTTATTCCTTACTTATTTTTCTTCCTCCGCCGATGCAAAGGAAGCCACAACCACGAATAGTTTGTGTCCTCCTTCGATTTAGAGAACTATCAAGCATGCCACGAGTAGTGGTTGCCTTGAAAACTCGATTGCTTCAGAGAGGTCGATTTGAAAATGCGAACCTGTGAAAATCACACAGGTTTGAAGATTTGAAGCCAGAGTGTTTGCAATGAAGGCAGAGAGTTCAATCGACTACATACTATTTCGCTCCAGGTACTCCATTCCTGTTCCTGTGACTCCAGTAGATTATTTTCCCAATGATACTTGTGTGAATCATTATGCTTTTGTTTAATCCACATTGCAATAGTTGTTAATTGTGATTTTTTTCATCTTAATTCATTGATTTATTGTGCTATTCCGTTGTTGGTTCTTGGGAATTAAATTCTGGGGATTAAGTTATATTAGTATACTCATAGGATTTCTCTATGATCTGGGGATTAGGTCATTGGCCTTACACTTTCTACAAGGTGAAACACAAGTTACAAGACAGTGAAAACACCTTTTTATCCCATTACCTTGATTTCCTCTTGCAAAAAAATCATGTACCTTTGTCTGTTGTATTATCTAGTTAGATATCCGAAGAAGATGAAGATATCAACTGCAGGCATGTTAGAGAGGTCCAGTATAGTGAGGTTAGACAATGAGTATGTCGAGCAGGTATTGTTTACTGCAGGTGTCTTGGTAGCATACTTTTGGAGGATGAGTGGAGCATTATATAATCAATTTTAACTTTTATTACCTGCACCAAGACCAAGGCAAGTGCCCACATAGTATATTATAGATTAGTGACTGTTATACAATGTTTCTAAGTGGCATTCCAACATGAAGACCTTGTGGCCATGGGATAGGTGTCCTGTACTAGTGGACCAAAAACTAAATTAACATTGATAATTCAAGCTATCACAGGTCTTCCCAGATGAGTGAGCAAATGGTTGCCTGAAACCTTAAATTTGGTTTACTGGGATTTTGTTAGAGCTCAGATACAAATATTAACAAATCCCAGTTATCTCTGAATCGTATGTTACCAACTTCAAGAATTTTACAAGGTAGCCTCTGATTTCTAAAGATTACACTCGACTATTTTTAAAACGTGTTTGCTACCAGTTTTGGATGGTGAAAGAATATTTCTATGTTTTGTGTAAATTTCTGAAATCCCACTTGAAGTTTCTGCCCATTGCTGAAACCTCCCCTGAAGTTGAATCCAGACATTTTCTTGCAAGATTTCATTAATTTATGATTTTCTTTCTATTGACAATTTGGCTCCAGGGCTTCAACAGCCATGTTGATATCTCTCTCCTTGGCAGAGGAGAGCTAGGTTCATTAACCTGAAAATTAATAGTAGGTTAACTGTTTCTTAGTATAGTCCTCTATGGGTGTCCTTTGTTTCTGATACACGTGATAGTGCACTCATGGTAGTATTTCACCTGTTAGAGGGAAAGAAGTCTGCCCAAATCTATAGAAACCACACGACAATGTGGATTAATGGCATTTATCAAATACAATCTCATTCTCTTAAGACGAGCCCTCTTGTTAGAACAAATGTCTAATGGATCAACCAATTGTTGTTAGCAAAAAAATTACTGATTGGGGTTAATATATGGTTACAATGTTGAAAATGTAATAAGGTATTAATAATAATAAATAAAAACAGTTACAGTTAAGATCAAGTGTAGTTTCAGTTCTTGTTGGTAATAATAAATAAAAACAGTAACAGTTAAAACATAGCAGAACATAGCTCTGTAGAATCAGGTCAGAATGACTACTAGTAGAGGTTTTGTTAGCCGTTGAGAATAAGATCATCATTAACATTCCTCTACGAATTAAAAGAAATAATTGCTCAATATATCAAAAAATCGAAAGTGCTTGTAGTTTAGACATGCCTTATTTTCATTAGTTTTAACTGAACAAAAGGGTGAAGCTACTTATGATTTTATCTCATTGATGGAATCATAAGAAGAAATACCCTTGATAGAGAAAAGGCTCGTTCCTCCATTAATTTATTGGGTCCACAGTGTCACAAGCTATAGATATACGGCCATCAGATTCATTTGGGCGGACAAAGAAAGGGTGGAAAGAGGAGGGAAGGATGACTCCACAGTTCAAACGATTGTGTTACATATAAATTGTTCCCCTTGTTTGGGAGTATATGATAGAGAGAATGGTTTTCCATTAAAAAAGACAGAAAGGTTTTACCTAGGCACAATGTTCTTATCATTTATTTGTAGGATTCACAATCAATCAAGTATCTGGGTTTATAAGTTAGAAGATTAAAAGCTGTGTATGTGTGTATGTAACTGGATTTGACCAAGGCACACTGTGTATGGTGAGATACCGCTCACCTCGGAAGCCCCTTCGAGGGTGGCTTAACCTCCTGAAACAGAAAATGGAGAGGAAGAAGAGAAGAGAAGGTAGGAAAAGAGGGATTCAGTGAAAGAGAAAACAGGGGATATTCATTCATTCCTTCTTTAAAAGAGTATGGCCTTATATATCTGGCCTACAGGTGAAATCATAGAGGGAATATCCTCTGATTGGCAGAATAACTAACTGATAACAAACTCTGGGAAATATCATGGAGGGAATATCTTCTGTCGACAGAATCACCCTCTCTGTGTGTAACTAATTCTGAGGCTCTGTCTCCTGTCCCTGAGGCTCTGTTGCCTGTCCTTTCTGCTTCCTTGAGTACTGCTGATGGGTAGTGGTCTTCTCCACTCCCTGTGTTGGGTTTGGGGAAGGTATTTGGGTCCCAACAATTCCTCCCTCCTTAGCATTGACCTTGCCCTCAAGGTCTAGGTTCGGGAACCTCTCATTCAGCCTTAGATAAGGTTCCCAAGTGGCGTCTTCTGGGGGCAGCCCGGCCCATTCTACCTTGGCTTCTGGTACAACCTGCCCACCTTGTCGGACCCATCGAAAATCCACAATTTTGATGGGCTCTGTGTAAATGTCCCCTTCTTCAGTGAATTGGGGTAAGCTAGATGAGATGGGAGTATGATTTCCCACAGCCTTCTTGAGAAGAGAGATGTGAAACACTGGATGAAGCTTCGAGGTAGTAGGGAGGTCCAATCTGTAAGCAACAAGGCCCACTCTTTCCAGCACCTTGTAGGGCCCATAATACCTGGGAGCTAGCTTGTGCCAAGCCCGTCTTACCACTGAGATCTGGCGGTAAGGTTGGAGCTTAAGGTAGACAAAATCACCCACCTGAAACTCTAATGGGCGGTGGTGAGAGTCATAGCTGATCTTCATTCGTTGCTGGGCCTTTGTCAAATTGGCCTTGAGCAGTCTAAGAATCTCGTTTCTTTCCAGTAGGCGAGTCTCTACTTCTGCCACCTTGGACGACCCATATTCATAGGGTAATATGGGAGGGGGTTCTCTGCCATATAGGGCCTTGAAAGGTGTCATCCCTGCAGCTGACTGATAAGTTGAGTTGTACCAGTATTCTGCCCACAGAAGTCAGTGAGCCCATTGTCTAGGCTTCTCCCCTATGAAGCATCTAAGGTAGGCTTCTAAGCATCGATTAATGACTTCAGTCTGTCCATCAGTTTGCGGGTGATAGCTGGTGGATGGGTGTAGTCGGGTTCCTTGCAATCTGAAGTACTCCTTCCAAAATGAACTTAGGAAGGCAGGGTCACGGTCCGAGACAATGGATCTTGGTGTTCCATGCAATTTCACCACGTCCCGTATGAAAATGTCGGCCACCATCGCTGCAGTGTAAGGGTGAGGCAAAGCAGAGAAATGGCTATACTTGGTGAGGCGGTCAACCACGGTGAGGCGGTCAACCACTACCATGATGACCTCTTTTCCTGCAGAACGAGGGAGTCCCGTGATGAAATCCATGGAGAGGTCTTCCCACACTTGCTCTGGAATCTTGAGGGGTTGTAGAAGGCCCGCCGGTGACTGTGAGGAGTATTTCTGTTGTTGGCAAGTTGGGCATTCTGATACATAGTGCAACACATCCTTGCGCATTCCTACCCAATGGTAGTGGCTGCTGAGTCTTTTTAGGGTCCGTAGCACCCTTGAATGTCCTCCCAATGCGGAATCGTGGAACAACCTTAGCAGTTCAGTTTTGTGGGTGGAATTTGGAGCAACCACAAACCTACCCTTGAAGAAAAGATCAGGCCCCACAATTTGGTAACCCGAAACCTGAGAAGGGTCACTTTTCCACCTTTCCCTGATGTCTTGCAGCTGTGGATCAGATCTGGCTTCTTGCCGTATAGCTTCAAATAAGGGAAAACTGGGCTGAGAGCAGGTTAGTTGGGTCAGCTCTTCTACTCGTGATAAGGCATCAGCTACTTTGTTGGCAGGCCCAGGTTTATACTCGATGTGGTAGTCGAATCCCATTAGTTTACTAAGCCATTTTTGCTGCTCCGGGGTGTGCACCCTTTGTTCTGCTATGTACTTCAAACTTCTTTGGCCTGTCCTTATGATAAATTGGCGTCCCAATAGGTATGCACGCCATTTCTGTACTGCCATTACCACGGCCATCATTTCCTTGACATAGGTGGACTGATTTTGGTGAGCTGCTGAGAGAGCTTTGCTGAAATAAGCAATGGGTTGCCCCTTCTGCATCAGAACGGCCCCCACTCCGACACCCGATGCATCACACTCTATCTCAAAGGGTTGAGAGAAATCCGGAAGAGTGAGGACTGGAGGGCTAGAAACTGCTGTCTTCAAGTCTTCAAAGGCCCGTTGGGCATCATCAGCCCACCCAAAAGAATCCTTCTTTAACAGGCGTGTTAGAGGGGCGGCCATAAGCCCATACCCCTTAATAAAGCGCCTATAATAACCGGTAAGCCCAAGAAAACCCCTGAGAGCCTTTATAGTGGTGGACTTGGGCCATTTTTGGGTGGCACCTATCTTTTCTGGGTCTGCCATGACCTGGCCTACAGCAACCACATGGCCTAAGTACCGAATCTGTCTTTGTCCAAAGGAGCACTTTGCCAATTTGGCATGCAACTAGTGCTCTCTCAGAATTGTGAGGGTAAGTTTAAGATGTTTCATATGGGTGCCCCAATCCTTGCTGTAAACCAAGATGTCATCGAAAAATACCAGAATAAATTGCCTTAAGAAAGGCCTGAAGATGTCATTCATGAGGGTCTGAAAGGTGGAGGGGGCGTTGGTAAGACCAAACGGCATAACTAGAAACTCATAATGGCCATCGTGGGTCCTAAAGGCTGTCTTGTGGATATCAGCCTGGTGAACCCGAATCTGATGATACCCGGACCGCAGGTCCAGTTTGGAGAACACTTGTGCTTCCCCTAACTCGTCCAGCAGTTCATCAATGAGAGGTATTGGGAACTTGTCCTTCACTGTAATCTGATTCAGGGCTCGGTAGTCTACGCAAAACCGCCAACTACCATCCTTCTTCTTCACTAGGAGTACGGGGGATGAAAACGGGCTGGTGCTGGTCTGTATATGCCCCTTGTCTAGTAGCTCTTTTACTGCCTTCTCAATTTCCAGCTTTTGGAAATAAGGGTATCTATAAGGCCTCACATTGGCTGGTTTGGATTCGGGTAAGAGGGGTATCTGATGGTCATGGGTCCGGGGTGGAGGTAACTGGTTCGGTTCCTTGAATATGTCACCAAACTGATCGAGGATCGATCTTAGGCTCTGGTGTTGGGCTTCAGTAGGTTGGTCACAGTCCTGATTGTTTAAAATTGGAACTGTGGGCCGAATGCCTAAATGCATAAACAAGGGCTGTCCAGTATCCTTGGAGGCCCGTATTATAGAGGCTAAGGTATCACCTCAGGGACTAGGGGGCCGCACCCCTTGCAAATGGCAGGTCTGTCCATTTTGGCAAAAATCCATTGTCATTCTGGCCCAATCACACAGTGCAGGACCTAGGCCACGTAACCAATGGATTCCCAAAATAATATCAGCCCCCGAGAATTCCAATGGGTGGAGATCTACCACGAAATTATGGCCCTGTACGAGGATCCTTTCCTTCTTACATACACCATCACATAACATCTGATTCCCATTAGCCACATGGATTGAAAAGAGAGGAGTGGGGTGTATAGTCATACCTAGTTGCTTTGCCAAACGGCAAGTGATGAAATTCAAAGTAGAGCCACTGTCAATCAAAACCATCACAGATCGGCCACCCAATCTTCCTTCTACTCGCATGGACTAAAGAGGGTCGAGGCCCATGAGAGCGTGTAGAGAGATCTCGGCTCCAACCGGTTCTGGTTCGCCTGATATCAGCTCACAGTCTTCGAGGTGCTCTGGTTCTGTCCCCTCCGGTTCTCCCTCTGTTTGAAGGAGAAATACTCGCTGGACCCAGCACTTATGGCCCGGCCCAAACTTATCATCACAGTTGTAACAGAGGCCCTTCTCGCGTCGGGCCTGCATCTCAGCCCACGAGAGGCGCTTGAAAGGCACAGTGGGCCTGGGCAAAATGGGCTTCTGAGGATCCCCAACTTGTTTTTGGGGTTGCTGTTCGGCCCGCTGGAGAGCCCTCACATTCGGATAGGATGGCTTGCTAGTCCTGCGCATGCTATCACATTCTCTTCTTGCAAGCGAGCCATGCCCACCGCCGCCATGACTGTCGCTGGTCGAAGAGCTCTCACTTCCAGGCGGATGTCTTCTTTGAGACCTCCCACAAAACACCCAACCAAGGCCTTCTCCGGCCATCCGTGTACTCTGGTCGCCATTCTTTCGAACTCGAGCTGGTAGTCTGCTACTGTCCCCGTCTGTTTTAGTCGAGTGAGGAGTTCGTCATAATCCACGAACGCCGTCGGCCCAAAACGGATGCACAGAGCTTCCGTGAACTCCGCCCAAGCTACCTGAGGATGGGTTTGTCGATACCACTGAAGCCAGAGAATAGCGTCTCCTTCAAGGTGAATGGAGGCGATGGCGACGTGCTGGTGTGCAGGGGTTTCATGATACTCGAAGAATCTCTCTGCTTTGAAGATCCAAGGAATGGGATCTCCACCGGAATAGTTGGGAAAATTGATTTTAGTAACCTTTCCGGCGGGATAACCCCCAGTTCCCTGGCTACCGGAAACAGAGGCGTCGGCCCCTGTTGGCTGACTGGTCTCGCCGGACTGTTGTTGGGAGGCGAGGTTAGAGATGACCACCTTGAGATCCCTGAGTTCGTTCAGTACTTGGTGGAACCCAATCTCAAGTTGGTCGACTCTGTCTTCCATGGTAGAGGATCTTGTCTGCGGCATAGCTGGTCTACAACCTTGCTTTGACACCAACTTGGTGAGATACCTCACCTCGGAAGCCCCTTCAGTGAAAGAGAAAACAGGGGATATTCATTCATTCCTTCTTTAAAAGATTATGGCCTTATATATCTGGCCTACAGGTGAAATCATAGAGGGAATATCCTCTGATTGGCAGAATAACTAACTGATAACAAGCTCCGGGAAATATCATGGAGGGAATATCTTCTGTCGACAGAATCACCCTCTCTGTGTGTAACTAATTCTGAGGCTCTGTCGCCTGTCCTTTCTGCTTCCTTGAGTACTGATGATGGGTAGTGGCCTGCTCCACTCCCTGTGTTGGGTTTGGGGAAGGTATTTGGGTCCCAACAGTGTATGTGTATGAATTGACAAGGTCGGATTAAGTGCCCAAAAAATTTTCCACAATGATGTACCCTCATGGCCCTGTACCTATCCAAATCCTAATTCCAGCCCTATCAATGGACCCAGACCTGTCTAAAACTACAGACCTGTCCACTGTCCTGTACATGCCCAAAACTTGAACACAAACCTTTCACTTGAATGCTGACCTGTCCATGGCCCTGTACATGCATCCAAAACCTAAAGCCAAACCTATCAATGATGCTAGACTTGTCCAAAACCTAAACCCAAACCTATCAATGGACATAGACCTGTCCATGGCCCTATACTTGTTAAGAACTTAAACCCAAACCTGCTAGTGGACCTAGACTTGTCCATGACTTGAACCTAGACCTATCCATGGTGCTGTACCTGTCCAAAACTTGAACACAGACCTGTCCATAGCCCTGTACATGCCCAAAACTTGAACACAAACCTGTTCACTTGAATGCAGACCTTTCCAGGGTGCTGTACATGCATCCAAAACCTAAAGCCAAACCTGTCAATGATGCTAGACTTGTTCAAAACCAGAACCTAAACATGTCCATGGCCCTGTACTTGTCTAAAACCTTAATCCAAACCAATCAATGGACATAGACCTGTCCAAAACCTGAACCTAGACCTGTCCATGGCCCTACAGTTGTTCAGAACCTAAACCCAAACCTGTTAGTGGACCAAGACTTGTCCATGACATGAACCTAGACCTATCCATGGTGCTGTACCTGTCCAAAACTTGAACACAGACCTGTCCATGGCCCTGTACATGCCCAAAACTTGAACACAAACCTGTTCACTTGAATGCAGACCTTTCCATGGCCCTGTACATGAATTCAAAACCTAAATCCAAACCTGTCAGTGATGCTAGACTTGTTCAAAACCTGAACCTAAAGCTGTCCATGACCTTATACTTGTCCAAAACCTAAATCCAAACCTATCAATGGACATAGACCTGTCCAAAACCTGATCCTAGACCTGTCCATGGCCCTATACTTGTTTAGAACCTAAACCCAAACATGTCAATTGACCTAGACTTGCCGATAACTTGAACCTAGACCTGTCCATGGCTCTGTACCTGTCCAAAACTTCAACACGGACCTATCCATGACCATGTACCTGTCCAAAACTTGAACAAAGACCTGTCCAACACTTGAACACAGGCCTATTCCCCAAGGCCAATCAAGGCCAAGTCGATGTGTTGGTTTGGGTAGCTTTAGTTCCTAAACATTGGAATTGGATTGGATTGGTTTGCAGTTGGTGTTTCATTCACTTTGGATTGGATCGTACCCAATCCAGTCCAGATGCACTTCAATTGATTTCGATTGGATTGTAGCAAGTATGCATAATCTTCTAAACAAACAGATGCAAAACTGAACCGAGTGCAAAGTTTGTATTCAGTTCAGATTTGCATAAAAACAAATAAAGCATGTTTTTTTATCATCACCATGAAACTTATTTTGCCATAATCATCATAAATATTCAATTGACCGTTCATGTTGGATTCTCTACCCTTAGTATTTTTAGTAGACTAGAACTAAGTGGTAATATAGGACAACAATTGAGATTAATTCAAGAAATTCTTACCTCTATATTGCAAAGTAGTAGGTCGTGCTACAACCACACCTAAGTCAAGACCAACCTGACATCCCTAAAACAAAGCACTCAACAAACCAAAAGAAAAGAGTTAGAGTTTGCATGTATGTAAGTCTTAATATAAGTGGAATATGATTACGGTAGAACATGAACAGAAATAGTACCCTCTAATTATTTTCATCATAATTAGAGGCTCAGTCCATACAATATGTGTGAATGATTGCATACAATATAAACTTGGCTCAGTCCATACAATATGTTCATCATAATCAGGTAAACTGTCAGAACCCTGTACCTAGAAGTTATTATTGTCTCAGTCCATACAATATTTGGTTGTGAAGAAAGAATTTGGGTTTTTGTTTTTTTTTTCATTACTGGGTTGTTCTCATCAGAATCATTGTTATGGTCGGATCCGAGGTAGTTAGAACTAGGAGTTAAAATGAGAGTTACACTTGAGACATCTCAAGATATCCAAGTCTGTACCGCCTTTCAAGCGCACATGCAAGGATAGGTGAATATGATCGATCAGTTTTGTATTAGCTGTAGTTTCGTCCTCCAGCATTGGTGAATCCCAAGAGCACGTTTAAAATCTGATGATGGGCTCTGGTTGATGGTCAGATTGACTGATGGAAGAAGCTGCAGTAGCTCTGCTTCCTGCCCAATTACATGCATGAATAGGCCCCCAATAGAGTTTTGAGTGGTCACTTTCTCAATGCTTCCAGCTCCAATCTCCTTCATCTTTTTCCTATGCTCAAAGTACTGAACATACTCCGAACAGATGTCATCTGCAGGATTCAAAAACAGATATGGGACCCATGTATACAATCAAAGAAGTGGATCTTCTGATGGAGAATTTTCGTTGTAACCCTTCACAGCCATAGAACGTCCTTCAGTGATCAAGCTGCTTGCGATGTGGATCCCATGCTTCAATTTTTTATCTTTTATCCTCTCTATTGCAGCAGAGAAGAATGGTGGATTGAATAAAATCTCAATTGGAACAGAGAAGAATGGTGGATTGATTAGAAATGATTTAAGAAAAGCGCCAGTCTTTGCCAAGTTCCCTCTGGCCAACATTGCTACAACAGATCCCAACAGATGACCTATTATCCATACTTTCAAATCCCCAACGACAGTAACTGTGTCTTGGGCAAATTCCATTGCAATCTAAAATCGAGAGGTACAATGAAGTTCCTTCTGGATGAAGTGGAGGTCCAAACTGAGATGTTGTAGGAAGGATTCAGGCATGGTAATGGTACCATGGAAAGCAACAACATATCTTGGACAACCCTGTGTTGAGTGGCCACAGTAGCAGAACTGGGGTTTGACTTCATATATAGCGCCAAAGATGGAGAAATCTACGCCGTCTACAAGTGGCCAAATCAACTGGAAATGTAAAAATTCCCACCAAGGTGGGGCAAGGGCTTTAACTCGCTCAGATTTTAACAAATTTACCAAATGTAATTTTGTACCTGTCAAAGCACTACATTCTCAAACATGCATGCAAATCTTGCTCACACCAATGCAAGACTTAGTTAATTGTGGTTATTGCAAGGAATGTTTCGCTCTCTCCCTCTCCCTTCTTTGCTTTTTTATGTATAGTTAGTTGCAGTCCATGAGGGTTTGTGCTCCAAGAAAAATCAACAGTATCACCTCCTCCCAATTAAAAATTCAGGCCAGAAAAACAGTCTGTGAATGTTTAGAGCTCAGGTTCCTCTCCCAAAACCAAGATAAAAGATAGAGGAATTTTGTGACGTCTTCAGCTATAATGAGTAGAGGAGCACTTAGCTGTGTGGTCTTCTCCAACAGAGGAATTATGTCCTTTATTATTGAAATATTCTAATCCGTTACCAAGACATTTTCATTCCCAAATCCAATAATCATTTTTCTCAGGCTTTGTGACAAACTGTGGTGAAATGTAACCAAGATCAATGTGCAGACAAGTCTGAAAAACATCAAGGGAAAACGCCACATACATCATATAATTAACAAAGACAAATGGAGCTTAGAACCAGCTAAAAGATACAGACCCCCATTCCATCCGCCTCTACAATTGTCTCAAAGGATGATGAAGATTCAATGGATAAAACACCTTCTGGGCCAACCTTATCAGTTGCATGGCAATCATAGTCCCAGTGGTATCATTATTGCCAGCAGAGATGGAAGCAACCACTGAAGAAATAAAATAAATATTTGGTATAAGAATGTACCAGGCAACATTAGAAAATGCAGAATAACTTGAAGAAATAAAAATAGCAATTACCTTTAATACCATCACGCCCCTTAACAGGCCTAGATTTCTTCTCCAAAACTTCAACATCTTATACGGAACCTCCATGGCTTGTCCTCATGCAGTAGGAGTGGCAACACTTATGAAAGCAGTCCATCCTGAATGAAATCCAACAGCCATTCGATCTGCCATGATGACAACAGCAGATTGACTTGATAACACTATCAAACCCATCACAGAACTCTTAGATGACGAGCAACCCTCCAGTTGTATATGATGCAAATACATAGGACTACATGAGGCTTCTCTGCACTCTGAATTACACTAAGAAGGAATCAAGAAGATAACAAGGTCATTCTCTGACTGGGTAGCCTGTGAAGCGTAGAAGTTTGGGGATGACTCTTCAACATTCAATCCAAGAGCTCTTCCTTGTGATCTTATTGTAATTGGGTATTTTTTCTGTAAAATCTGCCTACAGACATCTTTGCTCCATTTGAACTGATGCTCAAGACAATGCGTTTTGGAGGAAGTTTTGGAAATTGAAGATTTACCCAAGGATTCTACTATTCTTGTGGAAAATATTACATGAAGGACTGTGCACATGAGACAAACTTTTTGGTGTTGGGCCTGAAGCGTTATGCCCTTTTGGATGTAACCACATTGAATCACCAGAGCATTTATTTTGGGATTGTTCATTTTCAAGAGCTATTTGGTTTGGGTCTTATTTATCTTGGAGACCATATCAACTTTCAAATATAACTATTGCTGAATGGATTCAGAATTTTATGAATGGTTCATGGGGTCCTAATGAGGAGTGGATGCCTAATCTAATTCTTAAGACTACTGTGTTGTGGAAGATCCGGGACGCTCGTAACAAATGCATTTTCCAAGGGTATTGGCTCAGTCAATGGATGTACTTCAGAGTGTGTATTGTTTCTGTGGGGAATGGAGTTTTATACAACAATCAACATATGTGAATGTAGAAGTTCAACACAATTGTAGAAGAAATGATCCAAATTGTGTCCCTGCTGACATGGATGTTATTATTTATACTGATGCTGCGGTCATGGATGAATCTAGTGTTGTTGCATGGGTGACTACTGAGGTGAATAATAGGTTCATCAGGGCGGGAGTTACTCCATTTCCTCTTAGTGATGTTGAAGGTGTGGAAACATGGGCTATTCTCTATGCTTTACTGCATTGTTCTACATTTCATCATCAAAAAATCTGTGGTAAATGACAATCTCAATGTGATCACTGCCTTACAAGAAAATTTGCTCTCTTTGTCATGGGCTGCTCAACCAATTATATCTGGCATTAAGAACATTGCTGCTTGTTTTGATAATTTGTGTTTTGTTCATGTGCATAGATCTTTAAATTTGATTTCTCATACTTCAACTACAAGGTTTAGGGGAATTCATCATGAATCTGTTTGGATTTCTCCTCCTGGTGTACTCGTTGACTTTTTTAGCAATTGAAAGTTTAGTTGCAGCAAAAAAAAAAAAATTCAAAAAGGTTGTAGGAGAGACTTTGAAATCCAATTTGGATTTTGCCAAAATATATTGTGGTTCATATCCATAGTGTATCATGTTGTAGGCAACTACTAGGGTGGTGTTTGGTGTCGTGGTGCTGTGCATGTGTTGTTGAGCCATTTTATTGCCACATAAGCACCGCATAGGCATTTTCACTTTACCAAACCAAGGTTTTGTTTGGTTGAGTTGATTGAGTACAAAGGTTTTGTATTATTTTTTATTAGGTTTTTAAAACATGACTTTTGAAAGAAATACCATTTAAACGTTTCTTACTCACTAGTATTTGTGTACAAGCATTGTACGTGACAAATTTTGTGATGATGATAGTATATAATATATTTCCATTTTTTGCATTTTTTTTTTACATTTCTACATCTATAAAAACTACTCTTATTTATCACATTTTTTGTGACTCATTAGCATAAAGATATGTCCAAATAAAATTTTTGCAAAGGTAACAAGAATTAATAAAAGTCTTACTATTCTTATTTATAATAAATAAATTTCTTATTATTCTTATTTTTTATGGTTCATTAATAAATTTAATAAGATTTATAATTTTTTTCAATTACCTTTGTCAGAATTTTATTTGAATTCTTGTTACCTTTGCAAGAATTAACTTCTATATGATAAATCCAACTTTAGCTCCTTTAACAACTGAAAACCTTATAATGAACTGTTATAAAAAATGTCACTTACTCTTATAGATATCTTGCCATTCAATGATGTGGGTTTTAAAGTAACTTAAATGAAAAATTAACCCACCATATGGTGAGAGTAAATAAGAGAAAGCCATCTTCTACCTTAATGATCAAGAACTAAAACAATGAAAATATGTTAAAAATATTTAAAAAAACAATAAAATTGTTTAAAGAATAAATTGCTCATCCATTTGCAAGTTGAAAATCTCTTCATGGTTGTTAATGTGGCCCAATATTAGCTATTGAGAACATAAAATGTACTTTCAGTTTTTTTTTTTAATTTAAATAAATGAAAGGGTAATTTTTTAAAATCTCCCTTAAAATTTTTTATCATTGTTGAACCCCCCTAAAGTTTGGTAAATGCAATCACCTCCCATGAACTTTTTGACAGAGTTACAAGTAGACAATCTTCTACCTAAAAGCACAAAAGTGTCCAAAATACCCATGTAGTTACTTTTGGCCAAAATATTTAATTTTCAAAATTTTTCTTCATATCAATCACTACCCCAATCCCTTCTAATCTTTTTTTTCGGAATTGATGTATTTTTCAAATTTTCCCTTGATATCAATTGCTCAAAGGTAAAATTGCAACTTTAAACTCTTCTTTGGTGTTCATAACATTTATATGGTTTGTTATGTATAAAACAACCTCAATAATAATTACATGGGTATTTTGGACATTTTCATGCCTCTTGTTAGAGGATTTTGCAAAGGGGGTCTACTTGCAACTATGTCAAGAAGTTTAGGAGAAGTTATTGCAATTACCAAACTTTGAGAAATGTTTGGGCAATGGTCAAAAACTTGAAGGGAGGTTTCAACAATTACCATGGTTTGTTTTTCAATTATTGAACAAAAAGAGGGATCTTTGTGTATTTTCCTTAACAAGCATTAAATGGGAATGTTAAATAACAATTTTGCCATTGACTGGTTTTACAATTATGAATAAAAAGAATTGAGTTTTGTGTCTTTTTTGTAATAAGCATTAAATGAGAAAGAATAGTCATTTTCTGATAAATGTTAAATGAGAAAACAAAATTACATATTTACCATTGCTTATTCTCTATTCAAACCTTAGAGATGGGATATTTTAGTCTAGTGAAAATTTCAAAAGCTAGCTACATCTATTGGTACTATTATAGATAGTATAGATAGATATGTGGGCATTTCATCCTAGGAGACGCAATGACGCCTGATGGCATTTATGTATAATAAACAACAATGAACAATTTAACATTATACTCTGTATGCATTTTTTCTTGTTTACCAATTAAATCAAATACAAAAACAATGTTTATGCAACACAAACACCCTTTAAATGAGTCTTCATTTGACATTGAGATTTAGTATAAAAGAAGGAAAATATTTAATCAATGAGAGTTGCAAACAAATTGGGTTTTACCCAACTTTTTTTTAACTCGATTTAGATGATTGTTTAATCATGATTGGTCAAAGGCCTTCCTTATCATGTCTTTCTAGTAGCATAGATGGATTTAAGCTCATAGGTTGGATTTATTTGAGAATCAAGTTAGTATCAACCAATCACTACAATTCAATGGTATCTACTGATTTAACCATTTCCGGTCACGTATCATTTTATTTTTTGGCTAACTATCTCATCATCCCGTTTGCTCCCAGGTGGCCGATGACTCAAAGGTTGAAGCGGAGCTCCCTGGTGTAGTGCAACCCGGCTACTCCCTGTAGGAGATGATATGCTCATCTTTGTAAATGGCGGGAATTGGTTGCCTACAAGAACTGAATCAGAGAACCCGGGGTGGCTTACCCGGCGGGGACACTCCGATGGCTAAGTCAACACTTAATAGTGAGCTGAAAATGATATTAGAGAATGAGAGAGCTAGAGAGCAGGGGTTACCATTCTTTTTCCTCTCTTTTTTCCCCCTTTTTTCCTCGGGGGGTGAGGCCTTTATATACTGAGTCCTTGTGGGTTTGGTGGAGCAGTTCCTGGATTCCCGCTGTGATGGGACCTGCTTTCGTGTTAGGTGAGGATAAAGCCACCAACCGGTAAGGTGGCCCATTTCCGCCTAAATCGGGGAGTGGGTGAGCTAATATAGCCGTTACAAGTCACAATCCCGTAAAATGCGGGGTACGGTAGTGAGTTCCTTGGAATTATCATGCGGTGGTCGGTTTGCCTGTGAAGTGCCGCGTTGTTTGGGTGGCGAGCTGCTTGTGGCGAGCTACCTGTAACTGGCGAGCTAGTGAGCTGGCAAGCAGCCTGGTGTAGTTAGCACTTAGTTGGCATGAGGTGCCAGGTGTCATAATGTCATTGGAGGGCCAAATCCGCCCTCATCATTTGCCCCCCACTCCCGAGCTGAAGATAACTCGGCGAAGGGAGTAGATTTCTTCTTTTGGCCCGTAATTCGATGAGCTCGTAAGCGTTGATTCAGTTTCTTAGGCTCTGGGAGCGACTTGCAGTCCACTCCTGGATTTTTCCCATGCCGAAGAGGCGATTGTGCCTTAAGTGCCCATGCCAAGGAGGCGACTGGGACTAGCTCGCCCATGCCGAAAGGGAGACTAGGTCTTAAGTGTCCATGTCAAGGAGGTGACTGGGTATTATGCAGTATTGTAGCCCTTAGGCTTTGGGAGCGACTCGTAGTCCACTCCTGAACTTTGCCCATGCTGAAGAGGCGACTGGGTCTTGAGCAATGTTGTGGCGCTTAGGCTTTGGGAGCGACTAATAGTCCACTCCTGAACTTTGCCCATGTCGAAGAGGCGACTGGGTCTTGAGCAGTGTTGTGGCCCTTAGGCGCTCTAATAACCACAACCAGCCATCATTACCACTTGATCTAATAGAGATAGGGACCTTAAGGATGTTTCGAATTGAAATCGGATCAAAAAATCTGTGAAGGAGATCCAATCTCCACTGTCGGTTAGAGTCTAGAAGATCACAAACTCTACACATGCCATCCGGAACACTGGTAGGTGGGATCTGTAATTCGAAATTTGGTTGACAGGGGACCCATGGATCACTCCATATACTTATAGAGTGACCATTACCCACCCGACGCACACAGCCCGCACGAAGTACATGTCTTAAGCGACAAATACCCGTCCACACCCAACAATCATGCCGTTTAGGATCACAATCCAAAAACTCTTCAAATGGAAAGTGCTTTGACTTCAAAATTGAAACCCATATTGAACCCTGTTCAGTCAAGATTCCCCACCCAACCTTAGCTAACAAAGCATCATTGAAGTATTTCATTCGTATCACACCTAAGCCACCTGTAACTTTCGGTAAGCATATTTTTTGCCATGAAACTGTCGGATAGAAATTGTTCGAGTCATAAGCACCCCAAATAAAACAACGCATAACCTTCTCTATGTCTTCACATGTTGTTATGGGGAGTGAAAGTACTGACATCAAGTAAGTAGGAATAGCTGTTACCACATGATTCACAAGTGCAACCCGACCTGCAAATGTGAGAGTATGTGCACACCAACCATTAAGTCTGTCACAGACCCTTTTTACCACCGAAGAAAAAACTACATTATTGTTTCTGCCTATAAATAGGGGGGCTCTCAAATATTTCTCTTTGTGAGATGCATTTCACCTTCAAGAAACGAACTAACATATTATGAAGACGGCGATGCACGTTCTTACTAATGAGAATACCAGATTTTGCATAGTTGACTTCTTGCCCTGAACTACAACAAAAAATCTAAAGTGCCTTCTTTACATTTTCAAGCTCATGTACCGTGG
Organism: Nelumbo nucifera; assembly: GCF_055504915.1. NCBI lineage: Eukaryota > Viridiplantae > Streptophyta > Magnoliopsida > Proteales > Nelumbonaceae > Nelumbo > Nelumbo nucifera. The sequence goes on along the minus strand of NC_142654.1, from coordinate 5,057,586 downwards.
CTTTGCCAAAATTACTAAATCATCGGCGAACATCATGTGTGAGACTATTGGGTATCTGCAAGAAAACTTGATTCTAGACAATTTCTTATCCTCAACAAGTTTTGAAAGCAAAAGAGATAGAGCATTCATGCATATAATGAACAAATATGGAGATAAAGGATCGCCTTGATGTAACCCCCGTTAAGGAAAAAACTTGTTAGAATTCTCTCAATTGACTAGAATTGAAAAAGAGGGGGTAAAAATGCACAAGTGAATAAGCTTGACAAACTTTTGATTAAAGCCCAACTTTTGCAAAATTGTGGTAAGAAACACCCATTCAATCCTGTTATATGCCTTAGACATATCAACCTTGAAAGCAAAAACATCATTTTTCCTTTTTTCTTCTTGATAAAATGAATAATTTCATAGGCAACTAAAACATTGTCAGCAATTTGCTTGCCTGGGACGAATGCAGCTTGCCAAGGTGAGATTATTTTATGCAATAGTGGTCGCAACCTATTTGCAAGTAATTTAACAAAAATTTTATAAATTACATTGCAAAGGCTGATGGGTCGAAAATCATTAACTGAAATTGGGTGGGAAACTTTAGGAATGAGAACTAGATTTGTTTGGGTGAAATCTGGGTCAAGTGTATTGCCATTAAATAGACCATGAATCCACAGTGTAATATCATCACCAACCAAATCCCAAAATTTTTGAAAGAACAAAGCAGACATACCATCTGGGCTAGGGGCCTTAAAAGGGCCCATTTGCATGATAGTCGACTCAATTTCATCATTGATTGGAAGTCTACATAGGTCTTCGTTATTTTGAGTTGTGACAATAAGTTGCAGTAATGCAAGAACCTCAGGAGCGGCGTTGGGGAGGAAGTCTCGAACAAGTTACTAAAATGCTCAACAAACATATTCCTAACCTCATTCTTATCATAAGTCCACGAGTCATCTGCACTCTTAAGGCCATAAATGGAGGAACGTCTTCTATGTTGAACTGTAGTCAAATGGAAGTAATGAGTATTTTGATCACCTAAGCAGAGCCAAGACTCACGAGAATGTTGCATCCAAAATAGTTCCTCCTTACGTTGAAGCTCTTGAAGCTATAAGTATAGTGATTGCAACATACCTGCTATATGAGAGGAGTGGTCCAACTATTGAACTGAATCGATTTCATTCCGAATACGGCTCATATGATTGAAGATATTGCCGAATTCAGTTCTGTTCCATCTACTCAGAGATTTCCTGACACCACTTAAACCCCTCCCTACATCTCCTCCAATAGAGTGCTCAACCCATGAACGCTTTACCAACTCTCTACAATTTGAATCCCTCAACCACATAGCTTCAAATTTAAAGAATTTTTTCCCGGGCTTCACATCCCCTTCAATATCAACTAAAATTGGACAGTGGTCAGATTGAATGGTTGGAAGATGAAAGACCATGGCCTGGGGAAATAACTCCCTCCATTCAACATTAACCAATGCCCGATCAAGCCGTTCAGCAACATTGGCAAGCCCCTGTTGACCATTAGTCCAAGTAAACCTTCTCCCACAAAGCATAGATTAATTAAATTGCACTTCTCTTGAACCTCAGCAGGCCGGTAAGAGCTAGCACCAATACCTTTTTTCCCTCCTCTCTTCTCATCGCCGGAGGCAATAGCATTGAAGTCACCTAAACAAATCCATGAACCCAAATAATTCCCAACAATGCCTTCAAGCATTTCCCATAAGACCTTACCACCAGACCTTCTTGGGTCTCCATAAACACCCGAAAACAACCATTCCATCCATGGAGGAACACCATTAACCAAACCAGCAATCATAAAATCATCTTGAAAAAGGATCTCAACATCAATGTGTGATTGCCATGCAAGCCAAAGACCCTCACTCCGCCCCTTGGACGGAACAATACAGTAATGTTGGAAGCCGACCTTCCTAAGCACATTTACTCCTCTTTCTACAGATGCTTTTGTTTCAGAAATGAAAATAAATTCTGGCTTCATCATACGATTGAGTGCTTGGAGTTCTTGAACTGTAGAGGTGCATCCCGAACCTCTACAGTTGCATGCTAAGATCCTCATGGGTCCACTCGGGGTTGTAGAGGGACAACCACCGAAGCCCATGAATTTGAATTCTCAGTACATCTACTCCTTGCCACCTCATCACTTGTAGGGTCTGTAACTTTTTCGCAAGTCTCCTTCCCACCATTCTCCCCCACCCACAAATGATGTATTAATTCATTACCCACGTCAGAGAAAGACGCAACTTTCCTCTTTTTTGAGGGTCCTACAACCCCTAACTTTGAACTGTAGAGAAACGTTTTCGGAATCCCCTCAGGATCCTTAAACTTCTTGAAAGTTCCTCTTCAATATTCTCTGCCATCAATGTTCCCATAACTGTTTGTTCATGTCCTGATTGCATGCCACGATCTCCTCTACTTTCAATGCCACCACCAAACGGCTCTCCACTAGCAACCCCAAAAGTCACTACACTTTCGCCACCCTTCGTCGTTGCCTCCGGTGGAGCAACGGACGTAACCCGTTGAACAAGCGGAGAGACACCCTTGTCGTGTTTCCTGAATCTAGAGGTCTGGCAAAAAAAAGTTGGTGGATCAGCATGTAACGATGCATCATAACAAAGATTTTGAGCTTCATCCTTTTCCATCTTTTCCTTCTCTACCCACTCCATACAATGCTTCCCATCATGGCCGATACGCCTGCAATAGTAACAGAATAATGGTAATCTCTCATATTTGATATCAACCCAGAGAGGACTCTTCGTTTTACGATACACCGATACGCTTTTCTTCAGTGGTTGATTCAAATCAATCTCCACTCTCGCAAGGACATGGCTAGTCCAACATTTCTACAGATCCAATGAGTTATTTGCTACTACTTTGCTCACCCGTGCTGCAATTTTTTCTCCAACACTTGATGTGCCAATCCAATGGCAAACCATGTATTTGGACAGTGAATTCAGTTTTGGAAAAATTCATTTCTTCTAACAATCCTTCTGTAATCCACCGCTTCAAGACCAGAATTTGACCAGCAACTGCCCATGGGCCACGGTCCAACACTGATCGTATGTCCACTTCATGGGTGAAGACAAACAAAAAATGGCCTTCAGGTGAACCCTCCACCACCACTGGTCGCTTCAAGTTCTATGACTTTGAAAAAACACCCATGACTACTGCATGATTCACCACTTTATCTCCCTGAACTTTCCCCACCAAGCACCGATTCCACTTATCACCATCCTCCCTATTACTGATTTCATCATCAATGTCCACTCCATCTTCCGAACACCCAACCTTGTTAAGTGCATTAACAGGAACCTCCTCTTCCATACCACCAACTCTAAGACAGACAGACAAGTCTCAAACCATGACAAACAAAAAGGAGAAGAAAGCTCTACAAAACCGAGAGCGAAATGTTCCCCATCTGTTGCTAGGATGTCATGTGGGTAGGTGTGGGTAGAGTGGTCATTGATAAGAAATCTGGACTTTTTGAATTTTCATAAGCACCAGCTCCTTGACATTAAAAGCCACAAAGTTCAAACTAAAACTGGTTGATACATTCATTAACTTAGGATTGTTTTGAATTGTACATGGAATTCATTCTTATACGTTTTGGAAATTTGCTTTACAATATTACCACATAATATTACTTTCTTCTTCCTCTTCTCTAAGGATTCAATTTCAATTTTCTATCTTAATAGGTGTTCTTTGTAACACCAACCCATGTGCATGGTTTCTTGCTGGTTCAACTTAGAATTCAAAGTTTTCCCCACAAAATTAGGACCAATGCATAAGGTCACACTTCCCTGGTAGGTTGGTAAAAGGAAACTTGGATAGACTAGGATTGAGCATTTGTTAAAAGTTGGATACCCGACTTGCACTCTTATTCCCTGATCAGCGAAGACTCATAGATAAACAAGTTAGCTAAGTGAGGGGAAAGCCTTCCTTAAATCAAATGGGCTATACAGTGGTGTGCTTAATACAGCCCATCTCCAAAACCCAAACCCACACCCAATCCCAATGGAAGGGAGATTGATTTTTAGGGCTTTGCAACAAATAGCAGCGAGCTAACTGGCACCTTTGCTTTGGTACTTGTTATAGAATTTGGATTAGCTGAATGCTTTGGTTGTGTAGCAGGAGCTGTGGGACCAATGATATCACCCCACATCAATGATAAATACATGGAACCCATAGTGAGAGGCTGAAAGTTTGCGGGCTCCATGTATGACTGGTGTAGAGAGTTGCTATTAGTTCCACGGCCTCCTGAACAGCTGTTGCGTTCATCCTATCAAGAAAGCCCATAAGCAATGTTTGGTGAAAAATATTTACTGTTTTACAATCATCTTATCAGGAAGGGCTTAAGCTGTGGTTGAGTTGCTTGAGCTGCTTTGTAGAAGTTGTGCTATCGAAAAGCCCTGAGCTATTTTCGTTAAGCCATTAGAAGCTTTAACAGAAAGCTATCTAAGTGGCTTAAAAATTGTCAATGTGGATCCTCCAAGATTTTTAACTAAGCATCGCTTACAGGCTTTCCAGGGGGTTCTACCTTCCAAAGCCAAAAGCAACAACATAGAAAGCCCTAGACAGACGTTTGGTAAGCTAATTAAAAGCGGACTTATGAAAAGCCAATTTTGCAATACTTTTGTTACCCCCAAGGTCTAAAGTCACAAAAAAAAAAAGAAAAGATAAAACAAAGATATTTCTTCCACTAGGATCGGATCGATATCTTGCCACTGTTCTATGTTGAAAGAATCAGGACCCATCATTGCATGGGTCCCGGTTAAAGCTTTGGTTGTACTAAAAAGTTAGATAATCAAATGATTCTTATATAACCATCTCATTTTGTATATATATAGTTCTTTTTAAGCTTTGAAAAGGAAGATGAAAGCTTGATTTTCTTTCTCTTTTTCTTTTCTACTTTTCTGGATGGCTTTTTCTTTTTATTGTTCCCCTGTGATGGGTGCATACTGAATTTTGATTGTCCTCGCTGATCAAAAGCCGGGACAAGTGCAAACTGTGGGAGATCCCAAATCAAGCTATTGGTTAAAAAATGTTATATCGCCCAATCAAAGAGTAAATATGTTAGGAATCTCTATAATTGGTAATTACACAGATGACTGTAAGAGAATAAAAACCTATTTATGGACAGTTTGTAACAGCTTAAGCTTTTAAGTTGAATGATTCCTTGAGATGGTGTTGGAGCCTATTTGATAAGGTGGTCTAGTGTTCAATCTTTGTTAGATATATTATAATTAGTTAAATTTCAGCACAAAGTATGAATAGGCCTGTTTTTGTCCACATTGGTGAAATCTCTTCAATCCCAAACCAGAGTAAATGACAAGGTGCATGAACACAAGACTGGAGAGAGTTTCAAGATTTATGATAAGATGAAGGCAATTTTAGCATAAAAAATCAGCAAGGCCTGCTTGGATTGAGTTCTCTCCTATGGTGTAAGCATTTCATATCCATGATTCGTTGAATGGAAGATCCTTTGTGCCAACTAACAACCCCAAGCGCCCATTGGATGTATGGTGAGGTTCATTTCCCTTTACTTTTGCTGGGTTATTTGGAAACATCACATTGAATGAAGTACCGATCTGGTTAATTTAAATGATGTGAATTACAAGACAAGAATCAACCAATTGGGAAAACTATATATCTACAAATGCATGTAAATAATAAAATACAACTCCTTAGTTGAATCAATGTAGAGAGAGAGAGAAGTAGATATATACATTATGAGAATTGCAAGGCAAGAATCAAGCTATCAATAAGAAAAGTTTTTGTTTTTCACAATACAAAGAATAAAATAAAGCCTAGTTGATCTCTGAGTGGGAGAAAACATGGTGATGGTTAAGTGAATGCGAACCCATTTGATTAATTGATTTATGTTTGCTATTCTCAAGGCATGCAACGGTTCAACTTCCAAGAAGTTATGGTTGGATTGACCATGCACAACAGCCATGGATCCTTCCATTCTTCATTATCCTTAGCTTATAATATTACTGGAAGTTTATTCCTGGATCTGTTCAACTGTCTATATATACTTCAGTAGGTCACTGTTTCTCTTCAGTGAGCTAGTGAGTTACTGTTCTTTCAGTCTGAACAAGACAAAAGATTGATGATGGAGATCCCTGTGATAGACTTCAATGAGCTCAATGGCGACAAAAGGAGCGAAACAATGGCGCTGCTGCACCATGCTTGTGAAAAGTGGGGCTTCTTTCAGGTTGTGATGGAAGCTTACAGTTTTCTTTAATTTGCCTTTGACACGATTAAATATTGCTGATCATCTGTGATGTTTCAGCCTGATAATACATAATACATACTTATATATGTGCAGGTTGTGAACCATGGAGTTGACGGAGAGCTGATGGAGAAGGTGAAGGGACTATTTAACATACATTATGATAAGTGCATGAAGGGGAGCTTCTATGAATCGGAGACAGCTAAAAGATTAATGGAGAGCGGAGGTGTTACTTCCGGTGCTGATTGGGAAACCACTTTCTTCATTTGTCATAGGCCAACCTCAAACATTGATGAATTCACAGCTCTCTCAAAGGAGTTTTGGTGAGTCTAAGTCATAAAAAGCTTGTTCCTGGCTATCTCTCACGCTCAAACCTGCATTCTCAGGCTTGTCAGCTCGAGAGGATTCTTTAATTCCATTAATTAACTGCACCCAGCAATAGAACAACCCTACAAACCACAACCCAGTAGTCTGTTAATACATTCTTACAGGAATGCATATATTAATTCCTCAGTTTTCCATATAATTTATAAATATATGCATGTATACTGACCACTAATTGATAAACTATATATCATTTTCAGTGAAGCAATGGATGAATACATTAAACAGGTGATTAAGCTCGCAGAGAAGCTCTCAGAGCTTATGTGTGAGAATCTGGGTTTGGAGAAAAGTTACTTGATGAGTGCATTCTCAGGATCTGCAGGTCCTTCTGTGGGAACAAAGTTGGCTAAGTACCCTCAGTGTCCTCAACCCGAGTTCGTGAGGGGACTCCGAGAGCACACAGATGCAGGCGGAATCATTCTCTTGCTCCAAGATGATCAAGTCCCAGGCCTAGAATTTTTCAAGGATGAACAGTGGGTGCAGATACCACCTTCTAAGAACAACACTCTCTTTGTAAATACAGGTGATCAGGTGGAGGTGTTGAGTAATGGGAGGTACAAGAGCACTCTGCACCGGGTCATGGCTGGAAAGGATGGTAGCAGGCTGTCCATTGCTACCTTCTATAATCCTGCTGGTGATGCCATTATTTCTCCAGCTCCCAAGCTCCTGTATCCTAATCACTACTGCTTCCAAGACTACCTCAAACTCTATGCCACCACCAAGTTTGCAGACAAGGGACCTAGATTTGAGTCCATGAAGAAGATTGCAAAAGTTGTTTAAGAAGATCAATCAGTTTCTTGGTAGTATATCTCAGTTTTTAGCCATTCTATTAACTGTCCTGTTAGTGAAGTAGATCTTAATTCCAGAACAGAGTTTCTGAGTTTGTATCTGTCATTGTGTTTCTCTGTCTTTTGTTTGTTCTTCTGCATGAGTCAGCTTACGAACATTTCTGTAATGGATAGTTCTGTTTGGTTCAAGCAGTTTCCTAAGCCACCAATCTAAGGTGACAGTCCAAATTAGAAATAAAGAAAATTCTCCAGTTTATGTGCCTTTGCTACAACTGCCCAATCAAATTCAGCTATGTTGCCCTTAATTATAATGTTTCCGTGCTCTCTCTTGGGTTAAAGTTTGAGGTTTTCCTTAAACAAGGATGACGTGGCCAAATTTGACAGGAGCAGCCAAGATCAGCGGAAGAAATTGTCACAGTTGGCCTTCCTACAAGCATGTGGCTAATCTAACAAGGAACAGAGAACAGGTCTAATTAACCCCACTTTGAAATGAATATGATTTTAAGAGCAACTCAGAGATACAGAGAAACAAAATTTTTAGAAAATAATATTAAAGATTGACTAAGCAAATTCTGTAAGCGAAATTACAGGGATAACATTTTAATATATTGCTTCAGACAAAGAAAAAGAAGCCTTATTGGACACCAGTTATGGAACAGAGTGGCTGAGTTGGTGATCAAACATAACTAAAAGTTCCTAAATTTCAGAGGATTTGAAACTCTGAGTCAGATAAGCATTCTAATTAAAGATGTCCATGAAACAAAGGTAAACAATGATTCTGTTAGTACCCACTCATCGAATCATTGGATGTTACTATGTTAGACATTAATGGGGGCAAGGAAAGCACAAAAATCTTATTGCCTCTTCTTCTCCATAAAAATCTATTCCTTCAAAGCAGAGTGGGTCATTTACTAAATCCGCAATGCTGGATGTGGATTCAAAGGTTAATAACTAATAAGAACCGAAGTTTGAGAGATGCTGCTTTCGGCTTTCCTTTGAAGTTCGAGATCAAGAGGGCTCTCTGGTAGTATGAACAACCTTGATTTCCACCGCAACTTGGTTCGAACCTTCTATTTCCTCTTCTTCATGGAAATGAATTGCTGAATATCCAACTATCTCGCCTTCCTTAAAACTACAGACAAGAGTTGTTCTGAATCCACTCGGCATCCAGAGCTACTGAGCTGTATTTTACAAAAGACAGAGAAAAATATAAATGAAGAAACACTCCACTTATAGCCACGTGGCAAGTCCTGCCACGCACGTATGCGTACACAACTTGATCTCAAGCCACAATTGTACCACTTGGAGGCCAGAGAGCAGATACGATGTTTACGATGATCATTGATTTCCACGTGTCAGTCAAACCACACTTCATTTGAAAATATTAGGTCATGGATCAAAGGGTTGAGACTTGAGATTTTCAATCCTGTTTTTTTATCACTGGTTTGCCAGTGATCCATTAATTACCCGAAGTCCGAAGCCAATAAAAGAAAAGAAAGATGGGAGTTTTCTTTCAATATTCGAAACGAAAGCCCAACCATCTACGGATATGGAAGGAGACTTGCTTTACACACCTCCCATTCCCACTTTCAGGGCCCAGATTTCCTGTGTTAAAGTGGAGACTAAAAAGCAAAGCGCCCCTCCCCATCCCCAACCCACCATTAAAAATCCTTTGCCTCTCATCCCACCAAATCCCCAGTTTCAGTTTCCTTTCTGTTTTCTCTGAATTACAGAGATATAATTCAAAGAGAAAAAGACCCGCCATGGCAGTAAGTAACAACATCATAGCCATCCTCAACTTTCTGGCTCTCCTCTGTTCAATCCCCATCATCGGCACCGGAATCTGGCTAGCCTCGAAACCGGACAACGAGTGCGTCCACTATTTCCGGTGGCCGGTCGTCCTCATCGGCGTCCTCATCCTTCTGGTATCTCTCGCGGGATTCGTCGGCGCCTACTGGAACCGTCAGTGCCTCCTGGCCTTCTACATCTTCTGCATGGCTGTCCTCATCGTGCTCCTCCTCGCCCTGCTCGTCCTCGCTTTCGTCGTCACCAGGCCCGACGGCAGCTACGTCGTACCCCGCAGGGGCTACAAGGAGTACAGGCTCGAAGGTTTCTCCTCGTGGCTCCGCAGCCACGTCACCGGTTCTGCAAATTGGGGCAAGATTCGAACTTGTCTCGCCAACTCTAACGTCTGTTCCAAGCTTAGCCAAGACTACATCACCGTCGATCAGTTCTTCATGGCTCACATCTCTCCTCTTCAGGCAAGTCCCTCACCGTCGATCACTTACTTATTCTGCACAATATACTAGTACAGTCTCCAGAGCACAGTGGGGACTAGGATATTCTGATCCAAGGGCATGCATGCGAGTGCCCTCCCAAGAGTAATGGGTCCCACAGTTTGGATTTTGGAATTCTTTCTTTCATCTAGTTCTTCTTTTTTTGACTTTAGCACTGGACTCGTGTTTGTGTGCACTGTGTTGGCAGTCAGGGTGTTGCAAGCCTCCGACAGCATGCGGGTACGGGTACGTGAACCCGACAATGTGGGTAAACCCGATAAACCCAACAGCTGACGCGGATTGCTACATGTGGAGCAATGACCAGTCGCAGTTGTGCTACGGGTGCAACGCCTGCAAAGCGGGGCTCCTGGGAAACTTGAGGAAGGAATGGAGGAAGGCAAACGTGATTCTCATAGCCGCCCTGGTAGCTCTGATCTGGGTCTACCTCATTGCTTGCAGTGCCTTCAAGAATGCTCAGACCGAGGATCTTTTCCAGCGTTACAAGCAGGGTTGGGCTTAGGTTTGGCTCCTCTCTCTCCCTCTCCAAACTCCCAACAGAGGTTTTGTCACTGGTATATATATATTCAGTATTCTAATTCCTTCCACCACTCTGTAGTTTCATTTCATATCTGGAATTTCTCGTTTTTAATTGAGTCCAAGTTGAACAAGTTGGGGAATGATCCTTCAAAAAGTGATGGATGAAGTTTTGCCGACTTGTCAGTTGTCACATAACCCAATTCTCATCTGTACGCAGTTGGCAAAGAATAAGATTGTTCTTATTCTGTGGCTATTGTTTCTCATTGGAATTGGGTTGCATTTTCTCCATCACTGGTCTTGAAAGTGCACGGGTGTATTAATTCTTTTAAATTATGCATGGAATGTGATGCTGCACTGCACCTGATTGTTGGAAACGAGCTTCGTCGTGTGGTTCAAGGTCAATGTTTGAACTTTGAATTCAAATACCTCACCTGCAAATTTCAATTCTAGAAACTAGAAAATAGAAATCATTCTTCACACTGTCATACACAACTGACTCTTAATTCTAACAGAACTTTTATTGCAATCAAATACATAAAATATTATAGAATCACCCCATGTTAATGTTTCCTCAACTTTAAATTTGTCTTTGACTGTAAAGATATTACAATTATTTTCTAAATGTAATATGACCTGTTTAAAAAAGAGGGGAGGGAACAGAATATATATACCACTGTTACAACTTACAAGGATATCCACTCAAAGTATAAAACAATTTGTAGTCCGGTTGCATTTTCTATTCTTTTTGCAAAACCCAACACTTACTAGCAGCGTTTTTGTTAAGCAATTCTAAATTTGTGCACATTGGAAAAGAGAAGGCAGTCATAAGAACAGATGTCTACTAGGCAGTGGATGCTTTTCTAGAGTATACAATGTACATTGGATCTGAACGTCCTGGATTGGGAGATATATCTACAGCCTGAAAGCGAACATGCAAACATGTAAGCCAAATATACAACTGATCATCAGTTAAATGGTTAAAGTCTACCGAAAAAAAAAACTTTTAGTTCTTATTCGTTAACATAGGAAATATTAATCAGGTGCAAAGCAACATTTTGTCAGCCATTTGATGATACCATGGGCCATAATTCTCATTTCATATTATAAGAGAAGAGAGCTAGAGATATATGGTGTCTTCCCCATCTGCCTGCATAAGGGGCAATGTTTGTGTGGAGATTTCTTTGAGATCCAAATACTGTAAGCGCTCAAGGTGTACTTATAATGCCTTGATCAGTTTTTATTTATTTTTTTTCTTTTTCTTTTGCTTGTGAGAATACCAAGTTTCCTATCATTATCTGATTCTGATCTATCAGGCTAATTAAATCATTAGAAAGATCCTCAGTGGCAACACTTGGTTATTTAAGTAGAAATTTATTGAGTAACAGTTCAAGTTACCAGCAAGAAATAGTCAACTAAGGAGGTTCTCGTTACTCAGGAATGCGAGGAAAAAAGAAAAAGAAAAAACTCTCATTAAAAAGTTTCGGTTTTCAAGATGTGTTCAAGCTTATGTAAATTCAAGAAAAAGAAAGACAGATTCCAGGAAGAGTTTGACCACATAATACCTGAGGTGGTTCAAAGCCTCCAGCATAATGGAAATATGACCCAACAATCAGAACATGATCAGCATCACCTGTTTGAGTCCATATGGAGATTGCTTTTGTCCAAAAACAACGGTTTGAAAAGCTGATTTAAAGACACGGGTGGGCAATTAGCAATTGTCAATACCACCAAGGATAACAAGACCAATCATTAACAACAATATGCAGCAGTTCACCATAAAGTATGGGCCCGTTTGGTGTTTGGCAAGTCTTTTTGAAAATATCTTCTCATAGCTCTAACAGAGACCTGGGCAGAAGATCGTTTGGCAGACACACGTCTTTCCGTGTGTCGTGACAGTCTATATACGCATTGAGCTTTTGATATAAGACCTGGGCAGTCTGAAGATTGTTTGGCAGATGCATGTCTTTCCGTGCATCGTTTCGAGTCTTTCCACGTGAGATTAAAACGCGAAAGACGCAAGAAGCTTCATTTGGACTTTTCCAAAATGGGCTTCACGCGTTTTTTTGACACCACGTCTTTTGATGGCTAGATCTTTCGTGTCAAACGGGAATAGACTGATTTTCGATCTTTCCGACTTGTAAATAGCCGAAAGACCGTGCAAAAAAACGCACCAAATGGCGTCATATAACAGAAACATTCCTTATTGTCCAAAGTTGATCAATCATTTTCTCTAATTATTTCAAGGGACACAAGTGTGAATGGGCATGACTTTTATCATAGGTCATAACTTTTCAAGAAAAATGATATACTTAAACACCATATCAATTTAATCTATGAGATAACAGAATAAGTTTTTATATTCAAGGATAAAATTTTTCTAACTAGCGAACTAGTTACCAGAGTGATTGCTTATGAGACAAAAATCTTTAATGTTCATGGTGCACTTAAAATGATTCTAAATTGCATAAAAGGAAGAACAATAAGTTCTACCTTGCATATAAGGAAGTACAAAAGGTTCTTACCTCATTATAGCTAGACCCCTTGGTTTAAGAATCCGATACATCTCTTTGAAAACATCAATTGGCTTGGTTAAATAATCAACACTAACCTGCAAGGATGACAAATTCATACATGAAAGGCTTGGATAGTATGATCTATGAAGCACTGTCATCTTCATGGTAAGCAAGAATGCTTGTTCTCTCCATAGGCCACAGACACATTGCTGGAACAATGCTAGCGTCATGGAGATCTTAGAACACAGAATGTAAACATGTTTTTGCAAATAAAAGGGCTCTATGTGTGTTCTCTATTTTGTCCTTTTGTAATTGAAGCGCACCATGATAAACTTATATGCTAAAATTGGTAAAGGTATTATAAAATGGTGATGTTTGCCATCAAGAATTATCTATAAATGGACCAACAATTAACTAACTTCACAACAAAAATCAAAGATAAAAGTTCTTGTAAAATATCTGGCCAAGGGCCTATTATACTTCTTTTAGTTGACTATGAAACAAATGGATTGATGTTTTAATGCCACTAACTTAATATCCAACATAAGAAGACTACTATACATAGTCCTCTGATAGATTTTTCAATAAAGATATTCGGGCATATGTGATAATTAGACAAGTCAACAGTATAACTGCAGCTATTCCAAGGCCAAATTCCTCAAGAAACATTCCCGCAGAAATCTCAACATGATCTGTTATTACAATCTTATATGTTTTATGTGGATATAGATTCAAAACCACCTTAATAACATCAAAAGAGCCAGTTGATATTAAAAGTATTGGAGAGAGTCACATACCACATTAGTAATGACATCAAAAGAATCATCTTCAAATGGGAGTTTGGGATTCACATTTAAATCTTGTACAACATACTCAGTTAGAACCTGTACATGAAGATACCACATGTAAAAGTTCTGTTGATATTTGTTCACAAGTGATCAGATATGAATGGCATAGTCATAGTTTACAGCAAGACCAAATTGAGTTTGAGAAAAGAGAGGTAGGATGCACAAACCTAGTGCATGGAATATATGATTCTAAAATACTTCCTGCAACTGTCATGTGTTTTCAAGGAATGCTACTAGGCAATTTGCTAAAAGACAATTAGAATAATTCTTTCTTCTGCACAAATATGTCTCACTTGAAATAAAAATCCGTTTTTAGATAACTAAATAGAGAAAATAAAGCAATTGGAATTCTAACCAGAAGAAATTACTATAATTGCACAAAAATAGATGTTATATTACTAATAGAACACAACTTCCGGTTTTCGTCAATTATCAACTGAAACCCCACACGGTTTTCACCTTTTCATACACACTTATAAGCGCAAGAGATAATTTCAAACAAAATACAGAAAATTATTACAGGTTGCAAATTGAACTATTGTGTTTCCTAGCCATGTGCTCTCAAGTTAATAATTAGGGTCAGAACAGAATGGCAAAACAGGATGCATGTAGCCAACCCCATATAGTTGGGAAAATGCTTAGATGATGACGATGATCATGGGGGTCCAACAAGTGCCAGTCACCAACTGTTTAATTCAAAGGCTTGTCTTTAATTACTAACAATGAGACTTTAACACCCCTCCCCCTAAAGCACACACGCCACCATAAAAAAAGAACAAAAAAAAAAAAAGAGAGCAGTATTAACATACAGGATTTCGCTTAAGCTCTTCTTCATTCATACCCAGACCTACTATCCTGTCTTGTTTGTATCCTGCTGGAAAATGACTTACCTAGAACATAAGACAGCAGGTAATCAGAATATAAGCGATACAAATGCAGCCATGGAAGAAATCAAAGCATAAAAGTCAGAATTATCTTACCCAACTGCTGCATAAATCAAGAAGACTCACTCCTGGAGTATTACTAGGTGGGAAAACTTTAGAGTAGTATTTTGTAAGTGCCGCAATTGCCGGATCATCAATATGTGTCACAAAGCGTGGTGTCTCATAGAATAAAGAATCTGGTGACCTACCAAAATGAACTGTTATGCTTTAAGATATACAATATTTCATACATATGCAAATATGTCCTGTCTAAAGTTTAATTCCGTTGGGAGGGGGGACAGCCTCTGGAAAATGAACCTATCTACTGGCTTGAGAAATCATTCACAAAGTATTCTCTTGCTATTAGCATCCAAGGTTACCTCACATCAAACATAATATAATGGATGAACAAAAATAGGTAACTAAGATGTTCCATATATGTCAAGATTACTGATAAAATAAATACACAAGGAATGTACTTCTATTGGTTTAGAATTATGAAGTAATGAGATTCAAAAAAAAAACCAAATTTATAGAGAAATGACCCAAACATCCAACTCAAGATGCTCAAAAACTTCAGAAACATGAAATGTTTTCATTCAACATTGAACACTATGTTTCAATTGATCACAAAATATGGAACCTCATAGACGTGACTTAGAAAATATGCTACATTGTTAACCAAGTTCAAGTTAATTATTCAAATAAAGATTATTCTGTCCCAGATTTATGACCGCATCAAATACTACAAGCTCCATTTTTACCTATTTGTTAGCCTAAGAATGAAGCATAAAATCAGTAAGAACCAAGATGTCTCGTCTAGGAAAAGATAAATGGAAAATAAAATATACAAATTAGAATTATGTTGCCTATCATCAAACCAAACAAAGTTCTAGATAAAAGGCTTGGATGACCTCATCAATCATACAAAGTTCTTGATAAAAGGCTCGGACGACCAACCCACAAATCGTTTTTTGCTACTTTTTACTTCAGCCTCCATTAAGAGTAGTGTGGTTTATTTGTGAAACAGGCATCACTAGAGCTGAGGTATTAGTGAGGTATTAGCTCCATAGGAGCCCCTCTCACCAGCAAGCTGGCTCTCTTCCTTGCTTGTTGAAGGGAAGCTGGGGGTAACCATTTGTGATTGGTAGACCAATGTGATTAGGGAGATATTGAGTTCAATTACAACAAGTTTTAGATGGAATCCTAGAGAGCTGAACTCTGTTGCATATCAGTTTGCAAAATCTAAGGTAAAGACGACACTTTTGTATAGCAAGAGCTCCTTGCTTTGTTATCCTTTATTATTGGCAGGGGTTGTTTGTCCATCTGTACATCCTCTCTCATATACAGATCCTTCTAACTTTTAATTTTTAATATTTTATAGAGTTACCCTTTCCAAGTAAATAATAAAAGTAACGTGCTTACTGAAATCATACTCTTAAATGAAGCTATTCATTTAAATCTTGCACAATGTGCTTGAGATGGAAGGGCAAATAAATTAGGCAGGACAGACAAAAGGAAGACAGCCAATATGCTCAAAAAATCATGCAAAGAAGAATCCAAAAGATGGTACATATGACATGATTAGGCAACAAAACCATACTCATCAAATCGCTGGAAGTCCTCTTCCTTGAACGGAAATTCTTCTGGCCATTCAACATTTGTCAGCACCTTCCAGACAGAACAGAAATAGCTCATCAGACACTTGAGTAGGATACAAATAGCAATTCGGACATTTACAAGATTAGTGGTGACATTAGCAAGTTCAAAAAGATAACCAATATCACAGCATAACTAAGAACCACAATGTAAATATTTCAACGTTCTAGAGAGGAAAAAGCAAAGCATTCTCGGCAGATAAGAAAGACGGTTTTGTTTTGTGGCTATAAACGTTTACTGAGAGCCATTATTAACTGGAGACCTACAGTATTCTTCTAATTAACCTCAACATACAAAAACTTGGGCAATTTTCATGAGAATAGATAAATCTACCTTAATGGCCCAAATTTCTTCTAATTAATCTTAGGTTTCTTGCTCAACCTCCAAAGTCTTCGCCAAATTCCATGACAATGGATATGACCCAAATTTCTTCAAGTCTCGAGCACAACGATTAACTCCAACCATCCAAAACCGAAGACTGAAACCAAATATGGAAGGGTAGACCAAAACTAATAAACAAAGCAAGTATGTTCATCCTGATTATGAAATTTTGATTTTTCTTAGAAATCCCACAACCATTTGCAATTTCGCATCATAACTGATTTATACAATAAAATTTAGAAATTCGAGAGAACCCACGAAATAAAAATACGGAGCAAACATAATTCGAACAAATATGTTTAGTAAGAGTCCTGAAATTATGGTTCCCTTTTATTCATGCATTAGCATCTCCATTGTTTAGTACGAGCACCGTCGTTAGAAAAAAAAAAAAATTAAGTGAGTCATAGAAGCCAAAAGCATTAACAGGATGCAAGAGCAATAAATAAGTGAGAATTAACCTGTTCAACGGAAGAGATCCCTTGCTGTCTTGCAGAAGCGAAGAAAGATTTTCCTCCACATTTACCCGCCATGCCCACGAACTGAGGAAAAAATGCGGCACCAAGGCCTAGTATGAAGCGACGAGGTGTTCTACTTCCGAAGCACCTATTTGTCACTTTTGTTGAGAAATGAAGAATAGAAGCATATATGGAGCATGTAGAAGCAGAGCGAGAAGCACCCACCAAAACTGGCACTCTGTGTTGCAGACGAACAGCCATGCTACCATCCATTGTTGGTTATCTTTCCCTCCACAAATATATTTTTCTAGAAAAAATTGGGATTATCTAACGCGCGACGCGAGCTACCCTCCTATATTGATGATTAAGCAGGTCCAGGTTCCTAGTCCTAGATACGTTTGATACCGCAATGGACGGTATCTTAGCTATGTAATGCTGAAACTCGAAATAAGCAATGAGGCCGAAGCTTGGGCTGCATCTTCTAAAGCACTGAAAAACTTCAGTCATGACTTCAGCCGAAGCTTGGGCTGCATCTGAGAATTAAATATTTGAGACTTCATATCTCTAAAAAGAGTTATCAAACGTGCCCTTAATGTTAATGAGGGCGATTCAGCTAACCATGACTGTTAAGTTGGATTGAGCTGAGGCGATCCGGATAAGTTAGGGCTTGTTTGGTTTGTCTTTTTTAGAAGATTTTTTGGTAATTTTGACAGTCAAAAGATGTATTGAATTTTATACGAAGATCTGAGTAGCCTGAAAAGTATGTTTGATAGATGCATGTCTTGCAGTGTCTTTCTATGTGAGAATAAAATACGAAAAGCTTCATTTGGAACTTCCCAAAATCAGCCTAAAATGGGTTTTTCACCGCTTTGATTTTTGACAGCTAAATCTTCTGTAAACCAAATGAAAATAGACAAAAAATTGGTCTACTCACCTTATAAACAACCAAAAGAACACATAGAAAGACACGCCAAACTTGCCTTTAATCTGGTTCAACTGCTTTGAAGCGCTCAAGATAAGCTATTCTAAAGAGGCTGAAAGCTAACAGTCCAAAAAAATGACCGGTTAAGATGCTGTTTGGGACGGATGCAGAATTCTTAGAAATCTGCCCTATATTAAAGCCACGTCAGTTATTAAAAAATTACTTGATGGATTTTTGAGAAATAGACAAATCAATCAGCAAATAATGATTAAAATTGGGCTGAAAAAGGAAATCAATGATTCCCATTTACAGGAGATGTTGATTATTTTGGGAATGACGTGGCATCTGACATGGTTAAAGGAAATAGTTTTCATAAATACAACAATCACTACAGATAATCAAACAAACTTATAACCGAATTTTGAAAAATCTGCTGACATGGCAGCAATGATACTTAAACAAAAACAAACAAATTTCTCTGATTTTGAGAAATCAGTGAATCAGCATCAATCCTAATTCCTAAACACCTCCCTCCTGAGTCCTAACTGCAATGCTGGAGCTGCTTTGACTTTGAGGGCCTGTTTAAGAGGGTTTTCGATACTGGACCGCTTAGAAGAAACCATCCGAGATAGCTTCACTGAAAATCTCATATCGGCACCGACAGTCAACCTCGGAAAGCCAGAAGCCGCTGCGTTCAGCCTTCCTAATTCCTAAATGGAAACTCAGAGTTTAAAGCTAAACTGGTATAAAGGATCTACCCAAATCTCAATAGTTTTAGTGTATGTTTGGCAAGTCTTTTTTAAAAGATCTGTTGCAAGATCTGATGGTTAAAAGACCAGGTGAGTTTTTGTAAGTAGATCTTAGAAGACCATTTGGTTGAAACATTTTTAATAGATTTTCGAAAAGACCATAAAAGCTGGGAGACTGTTTGGTAACTCCATAAAAATATGTATTATATATATATATATGAATGTCTTGTGTGAGCCAACAAACCATTCATTTAACACGTGGGATCCACATACAGATTTAAACATGCATTTCATAGTTGTGGGCCCCACGTGCACTTACCATAAATGGGTCCCACATTAAGTCCACATATGCATATCCATCACTATGGGGTCCACAAATATTTTTTCAAGGTGGACCCCACATACATTTTAACATATATATAATACGTAATGTGGACCTCACAAATATTTCAGCATATAAATAATACATAATGTGGGCCCCACATGCAATTCCAACTATGTATATCCTTCCTTATGGAGTTCATAAATATTTTTTCAATGTGGGCCCCACATACATTTCAACATATGCATAATGCATTAATGTGGGCCCCACATGCAAATCTAGGGCTGTACACGGGTCGGATTGGGTCGGTTTATTGGAGTTTTCCCAACCGACCCAACCTGGTCGGGTTACCTGAGGTGGAAACTGAAACCGACCCACTAATAGGCAAAACCGACCTGGTTGGTTTGAGTCGGTTTGGGTCGGTTTCGATTTTGCTCCTGTAGTCAAACCTTTTTTCTGAAACTTGTCTCACCTTTGGTCCAGTGTCAACCTTACTAACCCCTATTCCACTCAAAAAGCTTTTGTATTCAATAAAGACAAAAGACAAAACTGTTTTATAGAATACAAAAGTTATCAATATTCAATATTCAATAAGACAAACGTTAGAAGACAAAAGACAAAAGTTATCAATATTCAATAAGACAATAAAATAGAAAGTCAAACTGTTTTATAGAAAGAAGGCTGAAACATTTATATTTAAAGAAACTTTCTAAATTCTAATCTAGGTACCTAATTCAAATTGTAATTGCCTAATGGGTTGCCTATTTGGTGTAAAAGACTATAGAAACTATGATAGATATAATTTAGTTAAGTATGAACTAGAAGATAGGGTTGTTCTAGTTCTAGTAGAAGACTAGTTAAGTAGGAAACTAGGAACTACCGAACTAGTAGAAGACTAGTTTGGTTCGGTTTCGGTTTTAAAACAAGAAAACTGAAACCGACCCGATATTTTGGTTTATAAATTTGCCCAACCCAAAACCGACTGGTGCTGATGAAAACCCGGCCGACTCGGGTTGGGTCGGTCCGGGTTGGTCGGTTTGGTCGGGTTGGGCCTTCTTATGAACAGCCCTATGCAAATCTAGCTATGTATACCCTTCATTATGTAGTTCATAAATATTTTTTCAATGTGGACCCCACATACATTTCAACATATGCATAAGGCATTAATGTGGGCCCCACATGTAAGTCCACTTATGCATGCCATTCGTTTTGAAGCCTATAAATATTTTTCAAGGTGGGTTCCATGTACATCTGACATATGCATAATGCATTAATGTGGGCCCCACATGCAATTTATATCCTTCACTATGGAGTCCATAAATATTTTTTCAATGTTGGGCCCACATACACTTCAGCATATGCATAATACATAATGTGGGCCCCATATGTATATACCATTGGTGGGACCCACTTACACATTCAAATTTTTTGTACATGTTAGTAGCATAATAACCTTAATTTTAATAATACAACTTTAGTATTATAAAACTACAAAGCATATCCAAAATGAAAAAGCCATACACCAGTTCATGATAGCGGCATACTAACCACACTTCTAGTGGTATCTATCCTATTTCTGTACTAACAAAATGATAATCGAAATTAGCAAAAAAAGGATCAAATATATCATGGCACAGCAACAAGTACAAGCCCCAATTGTAACAACCCGCTCTTTCTTGTAATCTGCATGTTCATGAGCAATATTATGCTATTCCATGATGTGGACTTCTAATTCTTCGGGGGTGTAGTTATTTGCCCACATGAAATCATATTCATGTGGCTGAAAGAAAAAAATGTTAATAATTCTCAATCCATGTCAAACACAAATATTGATCAATATGATTTTTTTGGTATTGGACTTATACCTCACTAGTTGGACATTTATAAAATCATTTTCCGTAATTTTTCTCGGTTTTTGCCACCCACAATTTCATACGTCCACGCCCACATGGACACATTGGTCCCCTTCGATTTGTTGCCATGAGTAAATAACAAAATAATTGAATATCATATCACAATAAAATTGTTTATAACCTAACAAATGATTTGTGAAATTTCCAACTAGCACATGATCATTAGTCGAGAACATACCAATGTCATAATTAAAAACACATAAGCATTAATTGTTCAATAATTCATTAAAATTCCCAACTAATTTGATTGCCTCATATGTATACTTCTTGGGCGGGTGCGATTGACACGTAAGTTATAAATATCAGTCATCTTGAACATAATTTCACCACGAACTTGTTCCATCCGTCTAGATGCCTGGGATCCAATATCAATAGTTGTTGTTGTTGTACCATGAAACATTCCTCCCTCTCTTTCAACGGGAACACTATCTTGAAGGAAACCATTCCAAAACACATATTGGATTCTCGATAATCGAATGAAATTATGTAACACACAACAAGCAAATACAATTCTAATTTGCTTGTGAAGTGGGTATGGAGGCATCAACTTTAGTATTGGGAATCTTGCCTTAAGAACACTAAAATAACATTCTATGACATTCCTTAATGAATAATGAATATAATTAAAGTACTCTTCGGCATTCTTGGGATGACCACCTCTTCCTTGAAAGTCTCTTAAATGATATCTCTCTTATCGATATGGAGGCAGAAATCCAAGCATATTTGTATAACCCAAGTCAACTACGTAATATTTTCCTATATGATAGCACAAATGTATTAGTGTATTGAATAAAAAACTCTGATGAGTTATTTGATAGTTTTGCTAACCTTTTGGTGGTAGCGGGAACATATTGTCGGGGTTTTCAACTGTCTCCAAGAAAACTCTTGAATCATGTGTAGCACCCTCCCATCCTGCCTCAACAAAAGTGAAGAGCATGTCAAACGAACATGCACACATCACATTCGGGGTGGTTGCTGATTTTCTTCACCTAAATAGAACTTAATCACCAGATGGAACACAAGCATAAACATGGGTTCCATCTATTGCACCTATACAATTCTACAGATGAAAAAATAATACAGTTTGGTGATGGATTTTTTAATAAAGAATAAATAATTAAAAAAATTATCTCACATATAGTATGAGATACCTCGAACCATGGATAATATTTTGGATTGTTGAGTATCTCAGGCGGTACAGTAGTTAGATCACCAAGTCATACAATTTCCTTGCCAAATTCACAAATTGCCTTTAATGCGGAATTAATGTGTCGTGAAATGGTTTCCTCAGAGTGTTGAAAGCGGTCTGCAGTATCTCTATTTGATTTGTTGTGTCCTATGATTTTTAAAAGAATTCCAACCTATTCATTAGTTGATACATATCTACTATCTTTCACTAACTCTCACTCTCTCAATGCACCTACTAGGCTAACAAATGCTTCTAGGGTCATTTTAAACATTTCCAAACACCTATTACCTTCATTGCATATGACATTTTTCAACCACTCTGACCCAATTAAAATGTCATTGTGGTAAGGTGTCTTTGAGAGATACATTTCTTCCTTCTCAAGTTCCTTCGCAATGAGGACCTTTGTCATCATTTGCTGCTCTTCATCATCTACAATGGCAGCCAAAATTGCATGCAACACTACCCTCTTGGTCGGACTATCAACCATTATAAATTTAATACAACATTTACATATAAACATAAGGCTTTATGTTTGATTAATTGCAAACCTGCACGTCATAGATTAATGACCAAATGTGCTACCCTATCCATTAAACCATCCAAACAATAATTAATAAGCAATCCACAAAACCATATAATACCATATGAATTGTATCTACTGAAACCATTGCTCAATCCTACACATATGAAGTAGTTTAAGAAGTCATAACAATTCTAAACAATTGTTCACCTAAAACATTAAAAAAAAGGTTCGTGGATGAGAACATAACATTCAAGAGTCTAACAATTAAGGACACCGAACACCCAAATCTTCTTAAGATTAACAGGCATGTTCATGAACCACTCTCTTGCATCCACCTTCTCAACCATTTCATAAAGTTTTAGGTAGTCATTATGATCCATCCCTTCAATAGAATTCAACTCTGCTAAAACATTGCTCATAGAGACATGATTCTCCAATTTTTTATTCATTCCATTAATTGCTTCCACCAACTTCTCAAATCTCTTATCTGCTGATACGTTTTGTTCAGAAATTGCATCAGAAAATTCATATGGCCTCTTCCTACGAGCATTTTGCTTGGTGGTTGTAGTAGAAATTTGATCACCATCAATATAATTGGTTGAATCAGCAATGCCAGATGATGGTTGTTGAACTTCTTCAAGGTGTGGATCATTGGAGACATGCCCGTCCTCCCGGGGTGGAGATTCTATTCCATGTGCTAGAGATGCAGAGAACCTTCCTGTAGGTGTGGTGCCCCCAAATATAATTTCAAGGCTGTTATACTCTAGACAACCCATACTACAAAACCTTTTCGCCTTGGAGTTAACCTAAAAAGATAAGGGGACACCAATCAATATATACATTTACATGCACATAAAGTCCCAAATAAAGATGATCTCCAAATAAATCCAAAGTTCAAAAAATGCCAATAAATAATTCTCCCATGTCTCTGGGGAGGCTACAACTATCTACTTCTCCTCGTCCTAGCCAAATCCCGTTTGCCCGAACCTCAATTTCTTAAACTCCTTATACCTACTTTTTAGATATTGTATTTTGTTACTGAAGGATTTAGTGTTGAACTTCAACCCAACTTGTGCAAAAAAACATTGTCAAACATCCTTCCAACCATTTGGTTTCAGACACCCAGAAACCATTCCCCCACTCTGTACTTGAAGTACTAGTAAATCTATGAAAATATTTTCTTGCGCAAGAGTCCAATTTGCATTAATAATGGGTGCATCGTCAAATGTTGTGGTATTGACTACACTATTTGCCATCTATATAATAATCAGATCATTAGTTACTATCGAAGTGTTAGAATCATTTTAAATTTTGTGTTGAATAAGCAAATAACACAAGTATGGAATTACTTGCAGTGATAAGAGTCACCTATAGTAGATGAACCCAAAAAATATGCAAATGGCTGTAATATAAAACTGAACAAAAAAAGAAAACAAAGTTTGATAGCTTCAGCAAACTTGTTGGTACAACCCCCAAGCAACCAAGTTCACCACCTTAGAAAGCTACATTAAAAAAATAGGAGGTATATGTAAATAGGTCTTTTTACATCAGATCTACAACATGAAGTTTATGATGAAACAAAGCAATTTAATAGTGGAGAAGTATATGATATACGTAAGTAGGTCTTTCACAACTCTATGTGGATTCAATTGTTGATCATAACTATTCATTGGAACACTCCCTTAATTAGCTTCAGGTTTTATTTTTTTTCTACAATGCAAATAAATAAAATAAAGCAGAAACTGAAAAATAAATAAATAAGAATTTACACTGAAATCATCATTGGTGTCAACTATGTCAAGCCTCATTAAAAACTATTCTTAATGAATTTTATTGATAATACATAATATCCAAATTAATTCTGATGGATAATATTTCATTCAAATTCAAATATTATTGCTA
This sequence comes from Nelumbo nucifera, assembly GCF_055504915.1. NCBI lineage: Eukaryota > Viridiplantae > Streptophyta > Magnoliopsida > Proteales > Nelumbonaceae > Nelumbo > Nelumbo nucifera. The sequence continues at coordinate 5,033,053 of NC_142654.1, read as the reverse complement.
ACAGGAATTCAAATATACATATATTTGATCTAGATCCAATCCATTTGCAGCATTGAATAACAATGAAAGCTCTAGAGAGATGTGCAACTCGGTCTGGTTTGGGTTTGAGGCCAATTTGATTAAGTAGCATGCTTTTTAGGCCCTAATTGAATTAGAATGGATGAGTGTGTACTTTTAGAGGGTCGGTGTATGCATGCTTTTTACAAATACTTATGTCTCACATGTTCAAATACCAATCTTTATAGCTTGGAACCAACTAGCAATAGAAATGATTCTGATGGAGCAAAATCTGTTTCACCCAATCGTTATAGATTGGAACCAACCAAATCAATAAATAGAAATGATTCTGATGCACCCAGATCAATAAACTGAGCTTCCGCACTGTGCCTTTGCATAAAAAATTATTGATTGCTTTACTTCGACATTAGAATTCAAGTATGGATTCCAAAGCATCATAGCCCAAAGAAATTAAAAAAAAAAAGAAAAAGAAAAATCAGTATACATCTGGCAAAACTTGTTGGGGATACAGTAAGTGAGCAGGGAATCCATATTGGAGATAGCATATAAGCACATTAGGAAACAGTTAGGTAATAACCGTTATTCACTCCATTACATAGGTAAAAGATATTTCATAATTCCTAGTGAATGTGACATGATGCATGAAATCTAGGGCTTATGAACAAGGACAACTCTCACCCAAAATGAATTATTGGCTTGGCAAGGCAGTCCAGCTTCCAATCACAACCAGTAGTCAGTCAGCAAGATTAAATCACATTAATTCAATTACAGTGGAACTGCGTTTCTCTTTGTTGCTTTGGACTAATGTGTGGTAGATTATAAATATATAAATGCATTGGATCTTATTTTTTATCTATCTATAATCAAAATTCAAAATGATTGTACTCTGACAAATGTATAGAGAATCAAAATGAATATGATCCTGCACAACTAAAGCTTTGCATAGCAACATTGTAATCTATAAGTGTTAAAAAACTGATAATGAGTGTAAACTCCAAAACAGAGAGGTGAGAGGTGGGTCTTGTCACCGACTCTAATCACAAACATCGATCTCAGACCACCCTAATATTATTTAAAGGAGGAGGACCTCATGGCTTACACATGGATATATAATGTCTAAAGCAGATATTTAGGATGAGGATGGTGTAACGTCCATGGGAGATATGTTACAGGGGGTTGGGACATTCCACTGAGAGTTAATGGTAAGACATGACAGAGAAGAAGAGGCTGAGCTAGCAATTAACTCTCAGTAAAGAGTAAAAGATTTAGATAGAAGGTGTCCCATTGTATCTCATTCGCTTAGATCAAGTCGTACTGAGGAGAACAAGGTAGAGAACAACAGTCATAAGTGGCAAAACAATATCGACTTTCTTCATTGGAAAAGCTTCCACTTTTCAAAGAGAGTGCTGATAAGGAAGGGACTTACGTAGGTAGACACAAGACAACAATGAGAATGATCAAAATTTGTTGAAAATCAAGGAGCCGTAGTGAAAACAAGAGAGAAACAGTTTTAGTGAAAATTAGGGAGGATAGTAGGGAAGCGGTTTTGGTAGGATTGGAAGGTGTAAGTTGGCTTAAGGGGTTTCAGATAAAAAAGGATTTATACTATAACAACAACAATAGGAGACGAAGAAGAAATTCCAGACAAAAAAAGGGAAATGGGGTTGTACCTGTCTTGTTAGCAAGTTTTCAAACTTCCGATCGTTGCAAGTTACCCTAGTGGTATACCTGCAAATAGGAGAGAAAGATTAGCCTGCATGAAGAAGAAAAAGAGCAAAAAGACACTTGAAGAAGAAGAAGAGAATATTATGCAGGTCAATAATGGCGGAGCTGAAAGCTAGGGCCAAAACATCTTAGAGTTTTTATCGAATGATTGATATTTTGTCAGAAGCATGTGCATTGTGGCACACGTTTAAAGAAGACAGAAGATTGCGAAAGCTTCATTTGAAGCTTCCCGAAAAAGCCCAAATTTGAGCTTTTCGCATCTTTTGTGGGTTACGTCTTTTTACAAATAGATCTATCATTTATCAAATAGGAAAAACCCAAAAATCAAGATTTTGAGCTTCTAAACAGCCGAAAGCCCGCACGAACAGAACACGACCTTAGTCTAGATAGCCTGGCTGACTTATTTGGCCTCACGTAGAGGCCCATCCTACTCTTAAGATGGGCCCAAGTCACCAATGATGGATACTTTTTATAAAATGAGCCATTAAACATAAGAAAAAAAAAAAAGATTACGAACTTAATTACCCTGGCTCTGGGCTGGACCTGCGAGAAGTGGCATAGATTCAAAACCTTATCATCCAGATGACTGATATTTCTTGTCACAATGATGTTATGATGGTCAGTGTTTTTGTATTTGTATTATTTTCTACGTATTTATACTGTATATATTTATATTTACACTCTTTCTAAATTGAGCCTTATTTCCACAAAGGGGCGATCAGATCGGCCAATCCTAGCCAGCCCTCGATACTCTACCGCTGAAGAGTGAAACCCATAAAAACAAAATAACAAGTGAGTTGAGAGGTGGTCATTGGCGATAACAAGGATCACTTATCCAAACACATCCTACTTCCCCATCAAAACTCTCCAGTCACAAGTAGCAAATAGTCAAATGGTTATCCAAGCAATCTTCTCACAAGACTCAAGACTTTAAAACAATTAAATCTGAATCGGAGACAATGAATGAATGCTCAATCCCCCATCATCCCACCTACACAGCGAGTTATTGGTTGTTCTTTTGCTGGATGGGCCCGCCGATGTTCTTTAGTCCAAATCAAATGTGAGTTGGATACTTGAATGGAACCCCACGTTGAATCAGCCAATTCACTCAGAAAATAATAATAATAATAATAAAAAAAAAATAGCAGAATAGTCAATTAGAAAATTAGAATAAATAGATTGATGGTTTCCGATACAACAAGAAAGCTATACCTTGCAAGAGTTGCAAGCTTGCAGCAAACATTTTAGGGTGTCACCATCTACCATCCTTTTTGATAGGGTAAAAGAAATTTAGGGAAAATGACTGTTCAGCCTATGCTAGAATTTTTAATCCCACCATACAGATGAGATGAATCTCGACCATGAATCAATGTCAAATTTATAGACAGATTGACTACTAATAGACTATGAGGGGCTGTAATCTAGGATTTCTACAGTGGAGTGCAATATACTTCACAAGAAGATTTAATACTTGGAAACAAAATTTTTTAGGTGGTCATTTAGATGGAGTGCAAATTTTTAGGTGGTCGTTTTCTACAGTGGAGTTCAATTTTGACCATCTACTGTATTATTATTTGGATCAATAATACGAAATGATCCATAAAATTTTTTAGGTCAATGAACCATTGATTTAGATGGTCAAACCATTGATCCAAATAATGAGTTTTCATCTTTTTTAATTTATTATTATTATTATTATTTTGTTAAAATGGACCATCTGTTCAGACCGAGACTGTTTGGCCCAAGAACCAATCCCCAAAATGGTTCTCTATCCAATTCGATTTTAAAAACCTTATCTACACCCTTGGGCATAGCTGATTTCTCTTCAAGTTCGCCTTTCTAGTTAAGCGCATGCCACTTTTGCTACAACAGTAACGGTATCTTAGCGCTGCGCTGAAACAAAAATCGAAAGCAATGACCCCACTCTAAATTAAATAAAGTAACTTCTTTGTGGGGCCATAATAATAAATCTAAATCCATGATTTTTTAGGCTAGCAAAAGCGAATTCTAGGTCAATTGGGGACTTGGGTCCGTGATTGGACCTTGCTTGTTTAAGTCTTAGCCTCCTGGTTGGTCATAGTCAAATCTTACCCAGCTCAACCCCGCATGGTGAAATTCATTTAGGGCATTTAGCGTTTGTGATCGGTATAGAATTGAGGCAATTATATATTTTATATAAGGGAAAATCTATGATATAGAAAAGATATGATAAAGAAAGAGTTTTGATCAATCATAATTTACCCATGAATTTTGATAAATGACACCTGATTCATTATCACGATTATGATTCCAATTTATTGATGAATTGTTTTTCTGATATCATATATTTTCTATATCATAGTCGAACCCTTTATATAAAATAGATGATGCTGTCAAAATCGAATAAGACAAGTGGAATCCCATTTGAGTTTGATGGAGATATTTTTAAATAATTTTTGTGTATTTAAATTAAATTAGTTTAAATGAGATTTAGAAAGCTTTGATAGAGTTTACTATGAGTTAGGATCGTTTTCTAGTGTCTTTGTAGGTTATTTATGATTTATCTTCGTTTTAAAGCAATTATAGGTTGTATTATGATTATTATCTTGATTTCTCAATCTAAATTGAATTGGGTCAGGAACATCCCAGTTCATAAATTAGAATTTACATCTGTGCCCCACAACGTCCCACAATACATCTTTGTTGTGTATTGGGAACATCTCCAAATGCATTATATTGGGAACATCTCCTGATGATTGGGAGATATTCTTAATACACGGTGAGGATGTGTTGTGGGATGTTGTGGGGCGCCCCCTTGTGGTGCGCAGATTTGAACTCCATAAATTGAGTGTGTGTAAATGAAAGTTGAAAGTATGGATACTCGACCCGTACAAAAATTTAATGTCTCGAGAGTTCCAATCCATTGAAAATGTGTTTTAATCTTTCTGGTTACCTTAGAAACGGTAATTTTTGTAGTGTATTGCACCCCCCACAAAGCAACCGCTAGTATCCCTTTTTTTTTTTCTTTGGGTAAAATATAAAAACCTCCTCTAAATTTTCTGTCAATCATAAAAATCTCTCTTGAGGTTTCACTTTCATAAAACCACCCCTTTAATTTACCAAAAACCTGTAGTTACCTTCCTTCCATCTTTGTTGTTAAAATGAGAACTTACAAGTTATAAAATTACCCTTACAATTTATTAAGAATCTTTCAATATGATTTAAAATGTCAGATTTTTCTTTCTAAATTTCACTATACTTAACGTTTTTATATAATAAAATTACTTTATTCTTTCCAATCTAATTCAGAGATCTTTTATAATTAAAAGCGAAAAAATCTTTTTGGAGGTAATTTTCATGTAAATTGATAGATGAAAGGGTAAAATGGATATTTTTGACAAACTAATGCGTTAGACCATATTTTCTATCCATGACTGTTTTTGTGAAAATGAAACCATAGGGGAGCTTTGTATATTTTACTTTTTTTTTTCCTTTTTGAAGCCAAAGCAATCACTAGATCTTAAGTCTTAAATTAGTGAATCTCCTCCCAACCCCCCTATTGCGAGGCAATGTTTGCAAATCATCATTGACCCAATTGATCGAATTGTTAAAACGTTTAAAATGTCACTTAGGCCTCGTTTGCTTTTCGGTAAGTTATTTATCCGGGTAAATGCAATTACTTGGGTAAGTTTTTCCTATGAAACACTTACCTGTTCTTTTATTTCCTAGATAAACAAAGTAATGACCATTTTAGCCTTAAAAAATTATTATTAAAAGGGGCATTTTTGTCCCATTTTAAGTGTTAGTAACTTTTTCCCAAGGTGGGAAAATTATTTACCCACCTAGGACATGGGTAAGTGATACCGAGGAAAGTAGACTTTCGCTGGTCCTCACATAAATCTGAAAAATGAACATGGGATTCTTGGTCAATGAGAACCAAAATCCCATTGACCAATTTTCCCCATTCTCAAAATCCAAAAAAAGAATACCCCTTTGACGATATAGTTTTGATATTGGTCAACCTCAAACCTGTCAGTAGCTTAAAAACCATTGATATGATCAAAACCCACTAAAACTAACTATTGGGTAAATCGTTGACTTGCTTGACCCAATCAAACACATAATAAAATATTATTTTTTATACATTTGTATTTATAAAAAAGATAAATTTATAATATATTTTTTATTTATAGTATTTATAATATCAAATTATCTATAATTTTTAATATATATTCATATTTCCTAATATTGTTATTTATAATTTTTAATAGTAATTAATTTATAATGGGCTTGAGTAGCTCATGAGATCAACTCGAGTTAGTTCAAGATAGAAACTTGAAACATGGTCGAGCATCATTATACCCGTCTCAACATGACTCATTTACACCTCTAGTTAAGTAAGGGTTACAATTTACAATTTATACTCGTCTCAGCCTGACTCATTCAATTGTCCAATTGAGTAATTTTTATTTTGACGGATAACTTTTCGTGATCTACCTACATATTTCAAAACTGAAATAAAAATATACAATAATTTTATAGAATCTTTGACCAGTTGCATTGCAGCAAAGACTTTGGATCAAATCTCGCTCTAGCCAGGGTTGGGATACCCCCACGAAGCAATAATATATTAATTAAACCCAAAATAAAACGTGTCACAGACTCACAGTTTTCATGTCATTTCACTTCAATATTTGTTAAAACCGAGCTTAATTTAGATAACCTTTTCCATGAGTTACCCGTTCTAGATTATTGAAGTGATGATGCACAAAATAATTGAAGAGAAACCGACCGACCGGCCAACCATCCAAACAAACAAACAAACGAGGTGGTAGGTAAAGCAAAAACACTCCACGATCAATTTCGATCCCTTGTTTTTCGCTTCCACATGACTCAGAAGTAAGAAATCAGAACAGCCCCTAATCAATTAGCCTTCTTTATATAAATAAAATAATCCAACACAAAACCATGTCCAATCCAAACAAGTCTTCTTTCTCCTTTTCTCACAAGTACTTTGATTCATACAAACCATTATAAGTACCACTCCCTTCCCATTCTCTCTTGCCCAACCCATCTCTCTCTCCCCCTCTCTGTCCGTCTCTGTTCTTTGAGCCATTACGAAGCGGCCATTATTTAAGCCCATTTTACTTCATTAATCTTTCATAAAACAACAAAGAAAGATGAAGGAAACCCAATTCGTTATTGAAGCCGTAGATGTGGAATCCATGGCCAAGGAGTCGGGGCTTTCTGTCCTGCAACTCCTCGCATCACTGGCCGAATCCGCGAAAAGCCTAGCTAGGCCCCCCATTTCCAAATACCCCGTTGGAGTCGCCGGATTAGGATCCAACGGCCGCATCTTCCTCGGCGTAAACCTCGAATTCCCTGGCCTCCCCCTCCATCACTCTGTCCACGCTGAGCAGTTCATGATCACCAACGCCGCCATCAACGGTGAGACCCAACTCCGCTATATCGCCGGCTCCTCCGCCCCCTGCGGCCATTGCCGCCAATTCATGCAAGAATTGCGCAACGCATCCGATATTAACATCTTGATCACTTCCACCACCCAACACGGAAGAGACGCAGAAGCTGTGTTTCGGCCGATATCCGACTTTTTGCCTCATCGATTCGGTCCTGAGGACCTGCTTAACAAGGACGTGCCTTTGCTTTTAGAGCCTCGTCATAATGGCTTGGCCTTCAACAATGACGACCACAGTAGTATCAAGACCACCGGCGACGTCATGGCAGAAGATTACGAGGAGAAGAAAGACAAACTAAAATTGGCAGCACTGGAAGCTGCTAACGAGTCACACGCGCCTTACAGCGGGTGCCCGTCCGGGGCGGCGCTTATGGACACGGAGGGGAGGATTTACAAAGGGTGGTACACAGAGTCTGCCGCGTATAATCCGAGCTTTGGGCCGGTGCAAGCGGCGTTGGTTGCGTATGTGGCGGCCGGCGGCGGTGGCGGATATGAGGAGATCGTGGCGGGGGCATTGGTGGAGAAGGAAGGAGCAGTGGTGGGCCAAGAAGGCACGGCACGGTTGCTGTTGCGATTGGTGTCACCGCGATGTGAGCTCAAGGTGTTCCATTGCAAGTAATCAGTCAGTTGCCGTTTCGGTTTCATGAACTCATCCTTCATGCTATATTGTAGCGTCATTTGTACAGAGAAGTGGGTCCCACTGTCCTTTAGAATTTCGATAGGGGTAATAGCATATAAGGGCAACTTTTGGGGTTTAATATCAATAAAAATAATATTTTTAAAAATTTAAAAAAATAGGTTAATTTTTTTAAAATAATATCCATAAAGGCCAAAAATACTGTCATCATCTTCTTCTTGCCATTTGTTCACCAACATCGTCGTCCACTGCCGCCCGCCACTCGTTGCCGCCTCTGCTTCTGCCAACGTTGCCAGGGGTGGGGCGGAGGTGGTGGCGTTGGGCAGAGAAATGACCACTAGCGCCGCCACCGCTGCCACTTCTGCCCACTTCCGCTTCTGCCTTTGGCAACATTGCCGAAGGTGGGTGGAGACAGAGGTGGCGGCAGCGGCGCTGGGCAAAGGAATGACCACCAGCACCACCTCTGCCTCTAGCCACCTCCAGCAACGTTGCCGGAAACGGAGGCGAAGATGGGCAGAGGTGGACAGCGGTGTTGGTGAACAAATGGCAAGAAGAAGATGATGAACAGTGCTTTTGGCCTTTATTGATATTATTTTTAAAAAGTTAATCTATTTTTTATTTTTTTTAAATATTACTTTTACTGATATTAATACTTTTTTAAAAAACATTTCTTTTATTTAGCATATAAGGACAACTTTTGGGGTTTAATATCAATAAAAGTAATATTTTTAAAAAATTTTCAAAAATAGATTAACTTTTTAAAAATAATATCAATAAAGGGCAAAAACATTGTTCATCATCTTCTTCTTGCCATTTGTTCACCAGCATCGTTATCCACCACCGCCTACCACTGCCGTCCGCCGCCACCTCTGGCAACGTTGCCGGAGGCGAAGGCAGGCGGCGGCAGTGGCGGGCGACGGCAAACAGCTGCTGGTGAACAAATGACAAAAAGAATACGATGAACAGTGTTTACCCTTTATTAATATTATTTTAAAAAAGTTAACCTATTTTTTAATTTTTTTTAAAATATTACTTTTATTGATATTAATCCCAAAATTTGCCCTTATATGCTATTACCACTAAGATTTTCCCCATGCTAAGATACGACAAATCCGCACCTATCAACTATGGCCTTACCATGGGCCCATTGCCCATTTCTTTCTTTTTGTTGTTGGGGAGAGAAAGAGAGAGAGTTGATGGAGGTCTTAGACGTGAAGCCAAGGCAAAATGGTAAAGTTTAGTTGATCTGTTGATGTGGCCAAGAGGAGCCCCGGAACTGTCACGCAATTGAACGTTTCAACGTAAGTCTACGTATTCCATTGCATTCGGTCCGCTTTCCCGGATAGACTCATAGACGATGACAGAAGGCCCACTAATTTGCCGATGCCCATTGTATTGCGTTAATTCAGCCCAGCCGACATAGAACTTGGGCTGGGCTTGGGAATTAGATTTCTTTTTTTGTAACGCACAACTTGGGCCTTGGTTTTAGGGACATTAGTTTGGAATTGGGCTAAGACATCCCTTTTCTTTAGAAGGAAATAAAGAGAAAATCTTGTTATCATAGTTTTCTGCTTTTCTTTAGAACGAAATCGATCTAATGGCCATGTTTGTTCATTGCCAGTGCAATTATAATGTAGAGATGTGACTGAATCTGAAATACGCCTGTGGGGCGTACTAAAATCTAAACCCACCACGAATTCGCGAATGCAATGGTTTCGTTTTGGTTTCTCATTGTAATAATTCGCCCGTGGTGCTGGAAAGCGTTGCACGCCAGTGTGTCGTTTGCGCATAGCACGGAACGTGGCTGGATTTTAGCTAATACATGTTTGGAAGTTAAATACTATTTACTAAACACCTAATCAACTCCACATGCTCTCTTCCTCTTCCCAGAAGGCGGAATCTGGTCAACGTGTTCAAATCCAACCAACTTTTACACAATACACAATACGCTTCGTTCGACTGAGAGTCTGTGAGAGAGAGAGAGAGAGAGAGAGAGAGAACTTCAACTAACAAGCAAACAAGCAACAAACAATCAAAGCTTACAGTCAACAATGAACTCTAACTCCCAAATCTGGGAAAAGGGGAGAAAATAGTAAAAGTTCTTTCTTTTTCAAACCTGGCTTTAAACTGAAACACAAAAGCTCCAAATCAATAAACCTTCCCCGTTATCAATAAAGAAAAGTGTTCGATCGTTGAATTGGTTCTAAGAGGAAGAAGACGAAGTCTCCTGGAGAGGGCGTTTGGTTTCATCCCCAGTAGCCAATAGCCCAGCCGACCTGGCCGACTCTTCGTCCCCAAATAGATCATCCGTCTTCCTCAAAACCCCATGAACCAACACCACCACCACTCCGATCAAAAGCGACACCAGAATGTTGAGTGTCGCGTGGGTCAGCAGCAGCAACACGATGGTCACAATCGATAACACGATCAGCACCACACGGTCGTTAACCGTACGGCTCAGGATCACTAGAGGCTCATCCCTCAGGAAGTAGAGGAACAACCAGGCTGCCATCATGACCACGAACACGATCAGCGATATGGGATGCCATAACAAGCTCAGAAACAGCACCACCAACACGATGATCACGTAATTCATGAGGAAGTAACCCACGTTGGTTCTGACCCTGCCGACGGCCTCTGGGAAGCTGCCCGGGATGCCTATTGCGTGCCGGTGGACCATCTCTTTCCATGGCCTCCGAGTGCCCAGGCCCGATACTATCCGTTCCTTTGCGCGAGAAATGTATCCTAGACTGCTTGATCCCGGAGACGACGATGCCGTAGGTATCGTCCCATACGTCGTCATTTTCCGGTGATCTCACGGGAAAATTGATCCTCAGGCCTCACCTTTTGCCGCTGCTATAAAAGGAAGCATGCGCGCCGGCCGATGACCGGTGGAAGCGATGCAAAAGAGACTGGGAGCCTCTTTGTTTGATGGTCAGTTGGTCACGAACTGGCCAGAAGAGCGGCCTATAATTAATTGAAGGGAGGGAAAAAGCATAAGATGCATCCTGGGCTTATCATCCTTTAGTGGTCCCTACACGACGTCAGTCCTCAGTTCTGTCGTTCGTGGGCCCACTCCCAGGGTGTCAATAACTCCGAAGTCTTTAAGTATAGTAGTTCGTCAGATCTATAGTACCGCATTTTATCCATCGTTCGGAAGCGAAAAGATCTGTTCATCAGTCGGTGGAGTATCTGGTCGAATTCCAGACGTTAGGTCCTATGATTGAACGGCTTTGATCGATGTTCTGGTGAGATGATAATGTTTGAAACGAAAAAAACAAAAATCTTTTGACACATAAAGCGTTGAAATCCTACAATAACATATAAGGTATTAATTCAACAACTCCGCTCCGGTGCAAGCTGGTAGGAGATAAGGTCTGCGAAAGCGTCATGGGGACGACGACGTAAATTGGAGAAGAGAACAGAGAGACAACGCCATACCGAAAAAGCCGGTTGGCATGGCCACGTGGGAAAGCTGGAAGAAAAGGCTGCATGAAATGAAATGAGAGCGTTGGGCTTCCACGTGGCCCCCCTATGATCTTCCAGAAGGGGTCGAAGAATGTCCTCCAGAAGCAGAGGGAGACGGAGGAAATGATTCCAATCAAACAAAGGAGAAACGACACCAGAAATCAAGAGTGTCTAGATCAAATATGGGGTTTTGACTGGATTCCAGTTACACGGTTCTGAAAATTTGTCGCGGCCTACAACAAAGCCACTAGAGAAGCACATCCAATATAAACTATCAAGACACCCTCTGCCTCAGACTCTCAGTGTTTCTGGTATCCATGTATTAGCACTTAGCAGCACATGTCGGAGATGGGGATACCCTGAAAAGTGGGGTGGGTCGACTGTAAAAGAGACTTTTGGGGGGAGAAAAGGGTTAAACAGGTGAAGCCCAAAATGTGGGGCCGACTGAATGAATAGTCCAGGCATATCGAGTCGGTTAAACTGTTTCGCACTTGTTCTTGGTGATTGTCCCAAACTCACAAGGAAGGCCCAGCAAGCCAATAACAGCCTAGTGTAGCAGTATCAGGGCGGCCTCCCTTGATCTAAAGGTGTTTTGTTAATTTGGGTGGATGCTCATGCATGTGGGTTGAGCTACAACTAACCCACTTAACCCCCATCAACCCGTTTAACACCCACATCCACACATCCACTGACAGAAACGTTTACAGCTCAAGACCTCAAGTGTTGAGGCTTTTGAGCTTTTCAGTAATTATCATCTGGCCAGTGGCCACCACCTCCGATTGTCCTCCGGGAAATTGAAAAGAGAAGAGTGGTTTATTTTGTTGAATTTCCAGCACTAGCAGGACACATGGAAGACAGCAAGACAGGCAACATGTTAAGAGTTGGGGCTTTTGAAGCCTACTGTTGGAAAGGATTTTACTTTCGATCACCAAATCATTTTGATGTGCATATTTGTTAGTAAACTTTTTTTTTTTTTTTTAACTTGGCTTAGAAGTTGGAACTGTAAGCCCAATGCTGAGGATGAGGATGGTCTAACTCTGATGATCAGAAGGGTGAAGAAGAATAAGAGAGAGAGAGAGAGAATTTGGGTAACCTTTTCTCCATAATGGGGTTAAAATGAAAATCATGTTAATGAGTCTCTATAGGGACTTATTTATAGTTTTTACTTTGACTCTCTAAAATTTTTTCATATTTTCTATTTTACCCATTTTGCCCTTGTGTTTAATTAATGCATATGCTATTAATTATCATTCTAAAATATTCTTAAAGTAATGTTTGGTTTGAAGGAAAAGGTAGGGAAAGGAAGGGAAAAGTAAAAAAACCTATACAAGATTTGTAAAGGTTTTCCTATCTTTTCCTTCCTTTTCTTACTTTTTCCTTCAAACCAAACACAGTTATTCTAGAAAAGTCCATTTGTAAAATTGTAAATAAGTAAATAATTGGTTTGATCCAATCCAGTCTGACCCGAATTTATGTCGGGTTGGCTGGGTTAATGTATTTATATAAATCCACTGGTGAACTGGTTCAGATCAATTCAATCTACCCCTTTCGGTGCCAAAGGTTAAATAATATATCCAACAAGCATAGGGAATAGGGAATAAATGCCAAAATTACAACAGAAAATATGCTTCATACAACTTCAAAGTAGAGACACTCTCTCTCTCTCTCTATATATATATATATATACCTGTTCATCTTATATTGGTGCTCTAGAAAAGAAGCCAAGTCAAGTAATGAATTAATTTCTTCCTTCTTCAAATAAATAATAGATGGTTGTTTACAAAATACAGCAGTTACATGTGATATTGTTTGAAAAATCAAAATGGTTTCCATCAATTAAGGGTGTATTCGACAATGTACTGGTTTTGTTTTGTTTTGTTTTTCTTTTGATCAGTGTACTGGTTTTGTTTTCTAAAACAAAAAACAACTGCCACACATTTTCTGCTGATGTGGCAATTGCTTTTTGTTTTAGAAAACAATACCATTCACATTGTCAAACACCCCTGAAATCAACCAATGAAGCTCCAACATAACTCTTTTGGTCCGAAAAGCAACCATTATGACAGCATATGGTAGGACTTCTTTACCTCCAAATGAAATAGCAGCAAGTGGTATTACATCAATATTCTGCTCTCATCACTTGAATTCCAAGGCACTTGCGACTGATTTCTTGTTTGTTTGATACTACCAGAGCTTCTAATTAGTGTAAATGACATAGAGTAACAATATATCCATAAACCATCCCATTTGAATATATCTGGTTCACTGGTTGGGTGGAAGGAAATCCCCTCTCAGGACCTTCCAAGGGCCATAATAAAACTTTGGCTTCATGAGAGGCACTGCTTCTCCTGGGTGATCTTCCCAATATTTCTCCTGCTCAAGACCACGACACAGAAATCTCAATTTACGGAAGACTTGCTGCTTTGAACAGAAAACATTTGTCAAGTTCGAATTCTATTTTACAACATTTGACAGCATACGAAGAAGTTACTCATAGACAATTAGTCCCATGAAGTAGCGGATGCGGACCCTGGATCTTCTACAAACAAAATGTGTACAATGGGCTACAAAACCCAATCAGGAGTAAACACGTCAGTTGCTGGTACATCTGACTGTGTAGGCTCCCGACATTTTTACTCCTGATTGAATTTCATAGCCCGTTGCACACATTTTACTGTAGCAGATCCAGAGTTGAAGCAAAGTACCTTTTCTAATTAATAGCTGAAAATCAACCATGTGCAAGCAATAAGCCTTCTGAATGCAAAAAAAGAAGACAAGAATAGGCCTCAAATATGCATTAGACCTTAGTGCAAAACGAGCTGACAATAAAAACAATCAAAGCAGAGAAGGCTCCCAATACAACTCAGATCTCTTAACTCCCCTCATGAGAGAATTGGCCAAGGAATTGGGCAGATATCTGAAATATATACATATATACATCTATGTATATGCTAAAGAAACATCCCGTCTATGAATAAAATGTATTTGCATCGTGATGAGGGCAGATTTGGCCCTCCAATGACATCATGACACATGGCATCGTAGAACAGCTAGATGACACACAAATACCACCTAAGCAATGATTTGGAGTCCTAGATCGTGGTTCATTTTCGCCCCAACCTAGCGACCTGCCTTTGTCGCCGACCTGGCAACCTAGACCACAACTTAGGCCAGATAGAAGCACCTCGTCCAGGGCCGACCTGTAGTACCTGGTCACCGGCCGAAGTGACCTCGACGTGAGGAGCAACCTCCCTCAAGGGCTTGCCGACCTAGTTGAGGTCCAGGTGGCGACCTGACCTGCAAGACGTGCTCTCCAACCAATTCTGCATGCACGACCTATCACTACCGGGTCTCTTGGAAGTTGGCCCCCGTACCGAATGTTCCAGAGGAGACCAAGCAAGGTGCGAAGACTAGTCTATGTGTACGACTACCTCCGTGGGTTTCGGACCAGTTGGGGACGACCTCCCGGAGAACTTGGACGCAATGCGTGAAGCCCACGTTAAGCAGCACCTATATAAAGGCCTAACCTCCAACCTAACGAGGGAGAGGTAAGATGCGCAACTCAACTCTTGCGGCCCTTTAACTCTTTTACTTTCAGCTATCTCATAGAATCTCTGATTCACTAACTTAATCATCGGAGTGCCTACCCCGAGAAAAGAAACCCGGGACACACTGACATTGCCTCCTTGCAGGGCTCTTTGGAAGGATATGCAGCTCGTCAGCTTAGTCAGCTCGGCACCAGAACGACCTAGTCAGATCGGCCTAGTCAACTCGGCACCTGAGTCATTTCCCGGCAAGGAAATTTTCCAACTCGACATCTGAACCGCCTCTTAGCAAGGAAGTCACCAGCTCGGCATCCAAGCAACCATCCAACTGAGAGCTGTCGAAACGCGCATCATCAATTGGCGTCATTTGTGGGAAACACAGCAAAAAGCTAAGTTCTCACCTTCAAAAAGGTTGAATTCTCAATTCTGGATTGCTAAGTTTTCACCTTCTAATTCCCGGTTGTATTAAATCAATGACATTTTTTAGTAGTACCAACATCTAGAACAAGAAACATCGAGAACAAGAATTAATTACTGAGGGGCAAAGAACCCCCCTGTGACAATCAGTAGCAACCACGCCAAACTCAGCACTTACAGTACCCCAGATAAACACAGCGCTACCTCATGTGAACACCCCTCTCCCCGCGGTAGAGCCATCAGCGGTTCCCGACGGGATTGAAGCACGACAGTTTTATGAGCTGAAGCATGGATCTCCAGATGTGGGCACGGGAAGAGCGGTTCGGTGCATTCATACCGCCACAGGATAAACAGCAACAGAACAACCTCAACAACTAGCAATCCGACGACAAGCACCTCAGAGTGAGGCCACTTCCGCAGGTTGAGCCATTCGTGGTTCCCCATGGGGTTTGTCGGCCAACAAACTGTGAAGAAGCCTCGCCGACCTCAACTCATTCTATGTTTATACTCAACAACAGTTAGCCCGAACAAAGCCTCATCAATTCTGTTCCATGAAGTTGCCTCTACAGGTCGAGACCTTCGTGGCTCCCGCGGGAGTTGGTGGCCAACGGACTACACAGACGCCCTTGTAGGTTGAGCCTTCCAAGGCTCCTGTGCAAGCTGACGACCTATAGTTAGTAGAGCTGCCCCCGTAAGTTGAGCTCCCTGTGTCTCCGATATGAGTAGACGATTAGCGAACTGATGCAAAATAGCCATGACACCGAACTACCGGCCAATGCCGACAATAACATACAAGGGGGGCAGAACATGAACGACTAGCCCGGGCAAGTTTCCGCGATTTGGCCCAAATTGTCTCCTAGCCCGAACTGCGAAGCCTCACTACTTATCGAGCTCTGTATGGCTCCTTTGAGAGCTGGAAGCGAACTGAACGAGGAATCGGCCTCGCAGGTCAAACCCTTCATGGTTCCCGCGAGAGTAGGCGACCTGTAGACAGCAGAGCCGTCCCCTCAAGGTGAGCCTCCCATGACTCCAGTAGGAGTGGGCAGCTAGTAGTTTCAGGAGCCAATGGTACATGTACGCCATGAGCTCGCAAGCGCCTACTCGGGGAAGCCAATCCCTAGTGACAATATAAAAGCAACCACTTTTAAGGCTACTACAGACGACCATCCGCTTTGGCAAACTGGCAAGGCCGCACGTCGGCTAAATTGCAAAAGGGAGAGTGGACTATGAGTCGCTCGAAAAGCCTAAGGGCCACGGTACCGAACCGATAGTGACCTCCGTGCCAAAAATAAATAAGACCCAGTCGCTTTCTAAGCATACGGGCAGCGCGGACAACTTTATGCCAATGGTGTATTGGCAGTCATCCTGGGTTACCCTATACTGTGCCTAGTTGTGTTAGGAGCTCGACACCTCGGGACAACCCACACTTAAAAAGTTTTGCGAAATTCATTGTACGCAAGAACAAAATGGCAAAAAAGAAAATTTCATTTATTTTTATTCAAAAAAAAAGGAAAAAAATGAAGGGAAGACTAGTTCGCTTTCAACACCGTTGCAGAATAGTCGATCTCTTCACAGTCAACCTCTACCTCGGTTTCAGGCTCCGCATCGACCTCGTCAGCTACTTTGTCGAGAAATCGGCTCGAAGGACATTGCGTCAAAGCATACCTGAGTGGAGCGACCTGACGAGGTAGTCACACAGTTAGAACCCCCTCTTGAGGACGGCATGATGATCTTTGCTCTTGAGGTACTTAGTCGGATTGCAGAACTCCTTGATGGTTGCATCCCTAGTAAGGTAAATGTCCTCGGGGTACCTGCTCCACCTCTCCTTGAGTGAATGAATTCGCTCTCGTGCCCCGTTAATCAAGACAACGAGGTCCTGCGTAAGAATACAAATACTTGGACTCTTCCGACCTGAGGAGCAAATTAGACCGACGCTCACGACTACGAGCTTATTGAATCAGTCATTTCGGGCCAAAAGGAACAATGTACTCCCTTCGCCGAGCTACTCTCAGCTCGGGAGTGGGGGGCAATTGATGAGGGCAGATTTGACCCTCTAATGACATCATGACACATGGCATCTTAGAACAGCTAGATGACACACAAACACCACCTAAGCGATGATTTGGAGTCCCATATCGCGGTTCGTCTTCGCCCCAACCTAGCGACCTGCCTTTGCCGCCAACCTGGCAACCTCGACCACAACTTAGGCCGTCTAGAAGCACCTCGTCCAAGGCCAACTTGTAGTACCTTGTCACCGGCCGAAATGACCTCGATGCAAGAAGCGACCTCCCTCGAGGGCTTGCCGACCTGATTGAGGTCCAGGTGGCGACCTACGAGACATGCTCGCCCATCAATTTTGCATGCACGACCTGTCACTACGGGACTCTTGGAAGTTGGCCCCCGTACCGAATGTTCTAGAGGAGACCGAGCAAGGCGTGAAGACTAGCCTACGTGTACGGCTACCTCTGTGGGTTTCGGACCGGTTGGGCATGACCTCCCGTAGAACTCAGACGCGATGCGTGAAGCCCACGCTAAGCAACACCTATATAAAGGTTTAACCTCCAACCTAACGGGGGAGAGGTAAGATGCACAACTCAGCTCTTGCGGCCCTCTAACTCTTTTACTTACAGCTCTCTCATAGAATCTCTGATTCACTAACTTAGGCATCGGAGTGCCTACCCCAGGTAAAGAAACCCGGGACACTCTGACATTGCCTCCTTGCAAGGCTCTTCGGAAGGATATATAGCTCGTTGGCTTAGTCAGCTCGGCACCAAAACGACCCAGCCAGATCGGCCTAGTTAGCTCGGCACCCGAGTCATTTCCCGGTGAAAAAATTCTCCAACTCGACATCTGAATCGCCTCTTAGCAAAGAAGCCACCAGCTCAGCATCCGAACTACCATCCAGCTGGGAGTTGCCGAAACGCGCATCATCACATCCCAAAAAGGAAGGAACATCAGAAAGCTAACCAGGAGCAAACCCATCCAGCTTCAGCTGCAATTGCATTTTGAAAGAATGAAGTGCATGAGAAATGCCTCACTCAGTTCCTAAGGACAACTAACATCAATATAGAACAATGCCATCAGGATATGCTGTAAGCGCCATCCAGCTTTTCATTGACATGGATAGGGGAATCAGATGCATTTCCAGGAGTCCAACTTTGTCCAAACAATGGAAGAAAGACATAATTTAACATTTCCCATTGCATTCGTATTGCTATATACTCCAACCCCTCCTTCCCCCACCCACCCAAAAAAGAAGCAGAGAGTACCTAAATAATACAATATTTTCTAGGAAAGTCTTTAAGCATATGATATTTGATAAACGCAATCGAAAGGAAAACCCCATGATTCAGTTCTCAGAGAGGAAGAAACTGTTGAATTAATGAAAGAACAACGTTTGAAGCAGTATAAAAAGATGATGGGTATTCGATCAAACCAAGGCATAAATAGGAAAAGTAAATAAAGAGAACCAGAATAGAAATAAAGAATGTTATTACCTTATAGAGTTGTTCTGTTATTGCAGCTCCAATTACGCCAGTATAGAAGGCAGCGACATAGATGGTGACGAGTGGGGTGAAAGATTTGGGTCGCCTATAAGGCTCGACCATATCCCAAAGGAACGTCTTTTCCCATTTTGAGTACAAGTGATCCGCGTACTTCCTCCACAAATAGCTCGTCATTTCCGCTTCTCTCTCTGTTATTTCCTGCACCGATCGGGAAGAGGGTTTCTTCCAACTCGTAAGTCGCAACTCGTCAAAGGGTTTGGCCACCGATCCGAGTAAATAGACGAGTAGAGGTATTGGTTAACTCGTTTCTTTTTTCTCTGTTTTTTTTTTTTTTTGTCAGAAGGGGACTGTGCTAATTAAGTGCTAAGTTGCTAACTTTTATTGAATCCCTTTTCACTCTATTAGCAGGTTGGAGCCCCATACGAATATATTTTTATTAGTTTTCTCTTAACTCTTATTTTTTAAGAGAAATCTTTTAATTTTTAAGAAAAAAATTATTATTCGTCTCCTCTTAACTTTTTTCTCTTAAAAGTGCAATCATACATTTTTTTGTTTTTTAATAAGACTCTTAAAAAAGACAAACAAAAAATCTCATATATGAGATTAAAATAAATATTTAATAATTTTCAGAATTCATAATTCAGAACATGCATTCAAAACTCAGAAGAAAACAAAAAATTCACCAATACCAATATACCTCTTAATATAATTATTATGAAAATGTTAGATGAACTGTTACAAATATCTCAATCATCCCCTTCACTATAATATCATGGTCATGTATCTTTTTATATGGGACGGTTGAAGATTTATTAATTGCTTTCCTATTGTTGATTTCGTTGAATTTAGTTCACAATACATGATTGACTTCATATGCTTCTGCAAGCAGGTATGTCACAGTCAGACTTGTCAAGAGACATGACTTGGGGACATGAAAGCCAGGATTAGAATTTAGAACCAACCAGTCTCCTTCATTGGTAGATTGCAATTTGAGTTAAAGACTGTATGGTCTATTAATCTGCTAGAGAGACTTAGGAAAGACCAGGTTTGTGTCCATGGCCCTTGTATATGCATATTTTTTAGTTTCATCCATGTGGTTATCAATCACTGCACAGTATTGCACTTTACACTATAATCACATTTACAGGGTGAAGCCATGGATGGAAGGGTCCCATACCCATGGGAAGGAATTGGAAACTAAATCCTTCTGTACGAATTCTGCCACTCAGTTAGTTGTATGGCTGTCCTCCCCAGCAAAACATTTGAGAGATGGTGTAGTTTAAAGCAGAAAAACACTGTAGTACGTATTTTGTAATATTGCTCTCTTTGAGCAAGAACTGAATGTGGCATTGCTGGCTAATTGTCAATTATAATGATCTTTGATGGTATGTGAAAAAAGCTGAAATGTGGTTCTGATCCAGGTTCAGGCAAGGTGCAATGCTGAGTGGAGAGAATTTCGAGTCTGTATGAAGAAAGCTGAACAAGAATACTTTCATGTATGCATAGACAACGACTGGGGCGGATTCAATGACAAGAATACTTTCAAGTCACTGACACATATGATGATTCCTTTACCTTTATGATTCAACGACTGTTTCTCTATGAAACAGAACCTATCTACTATATATGAGTCGCTCTGTGTAATTGCATGTCGAATAGAAGTCACTGACACAGATAGTATTAGGAATTTGGAATGGCCCATATCAGAAAGTTGAGCATAGAAATTTTTTTTCCTGTTTCCCTTAAGAATGCATAAAGGAATCATCATAAATATATTTCTTAGACCCTGTAATTTCCATTTCAACCTAGAAATATTGCATTTTGACGAATTACAAGTGAACACTGAACAAGGCTGACCAAAATGGGCATGGCTTCCCATTTGTACCAGAATTCATGGATCATAAGTATATTACATTTCAACCTCGATGCCTTCTTACGGTCCTACCCAATGCAAAATTTATACTTAAAATTGTTTTTGTCTCATTTACACCCGTTGGCAGTACAACTTTTTGCATCTCAAAAACAGGTCCAAAATTTGCGTCATTTCTTCCTACCTTAATTCTCTTTCATTTACACTCAGTCCACTTGCACTTGTATGCATCTACACTAGTGCAAAATGAAATTCACACTGCAAACAAATGGAGCCTAAACCAACTAACGTGTCTTCTTCTCTTGGAAGTTTAACATGATATTCCAATAATCTTGAGATAAGATCTTAATGTGATAATATTCTAATAAACAAGATCTTAGGCTATGTTTGGTTTGAAAGAAAAATTAGAGAGAAACAAAATGTTGACGGAAAGCTTTCAAGTAATTTTATTTAAAAAAATTAAAAAAAAAAATCCTTTAGAACTTTCCCTCATCTTTCTATTTTATTTTCTGTCATATCAAAAACAGCCCATTCTTGAGAAAATAATTCTTCAGCAGTTTTCATAACATTGATACTATATGAATTTCTCTGTTTTTTCCCCCGAAATTTTACTTGAGGCAGTTTGGTGGGGTTGAGATCAACCCAAGCCCAACCTGGTATTCACAAATCATCAACCATGTTTGACACAATTGGCCTTAGGCATCAACTCAGATCACCCGTTCACGTCACAGATGCTTTGGTTTCTTCAATTAAAGAACCGATGGTTTTGTTAATTGTAATTTACAATTTCATATAAATTCTTATATGTTTCATAGTTCCTACTTCCTACTTCATAATTCATACAAAATAACTAATTTATTCATTTAAATTTTCAAGTTGCTGGTCAATAACTTCAGATCCAGTTGGAGTTGTGCTCCAGTCCAACTGCCTCTGAATTTGTCGCATCGGTTTGGTGTTGGAGCAATGACACCAGGCAGCCGTATGTACATCCCTCCACTTCTTTTTGTTGTTTTATCATGCAATCCTTATCTGGAGCTCAATCAGTCAATCTAAACCTCAAGTCTCAACACCTATAAATAAAAATCTCTGGGTGTTTCCATACTCGTGGTAGGGTGTCCAAAAGCAACCCTCTAAAGTCTAAAGCCGTTTTTGGTTTGGTAGAAAGAATAGAGAAAGGCGAAATTCCTTATGGATTCTCCCACAACTTTCAATTACTTGCTATTAAACCCAAACATAACCTAATAGTGCAGGACAAGAATTAAATAAAATTGGACTATATGCAGCTTTAGAAATTTCCCTGGAATGGTTTTCAAAGGCTTTAACTGAAGGAGCTTCTGTTTTTCCAGGAAAGAAATGACAAAGGCATTTAAGATACAGTTGCATTCTTTATGTTGCTGCAGTGACCACTCTTAACTCACACCGATATTTGAGCTTGCTTTACATTACTGGTTCCAAGTGCAGATAAAGGAAGTTGTGCCACTAAGGAATCCATATAATATTTTTTTTCTCAAGCACTTAAGGAACATGAACCCTGAATTGATATTTCAATGGAGGTTCAGAACAGGAATCCAGAATTTTTGCATCAGGGAAGGTTCTTAATTGAGTGAAACAGAGAAACAGGATTCTTATACCCACTCAAAATGGTTGAGGTAAGGCTTTATAGATACCTCCAAGTCATTTCTACAGATGGATCCAAATACCATTACGTTGGCAGGACTGCAAAGTGCAAACCTCTTTTCCTTCTACTAGAAATGGTAAATTTGATTAAGAGATAATATAAGTTATACAGAAGCATGCTCATATAGCAGTAGTCAGCCATACAGGAAACTCTTTATGGTAAATTGGTAAGCGAATTAACTGACAACCACCTCTACCATAGTTTCTTAAATTATTTTAATTAATTAACTCATTTTTTAATCAAATATTTACTAAAGCCTCCTCTATTAACTGAGTAAATGTATTAATCAGTTAGATCAAGTCCTGAACTGACAAGTAAATGTGCAGAACCAGTCCCGGCCCATAATGTTTTGGCTAGGCAGACCAAAACTAGAAAATGAATTAATGATTAAATTATAGAAACTCCCACCAAAGACACAAACAAAAGATAAAGAAGAAAATTCATCATTTCCTCCTTTTTTTACCTCATACCATGTGTGTTTAATTGCCCAAATGGTCAAAATAAACTAACTTGTTAGAGGAAATGCAAAGCCATTTGGTATATTTAACAACCCAGTTCCATATTTGTCAAGGGCAGGAGAAATTCTGTTAATAAACAGAGAAAGGATCATGTAGACTCAGATATTCTAATTCAAAAATCCAGTGTGCCACATGCAGCAAACAGCTAATAATATAAATAGTGAGCATCAATTACCAAATAATTCCCTCTAAATGGCTTGTACAAAATTTTTGTTATGAACAGACTACAGACCTAGAAGAGAATATTATTAAATAAAATGAAGTCACAATTAGGATACCTGGAATAGCAAATTAAATAAAATGAAGGGAAAATTCCCGATTAGTACCCTGTACTTTGGGCCTAGTGTCGCTCTGGTCCCCAAACTTTAAAATGTGACAATTTAGTACCCGGACTTTCAAAATGTGTCAATCCAGTACCTGCTGTTAATCAGTCCGTTAACCAACTGTTAAGTGGAATTTGAAAAGGCACAAATGCCCTTCGAGTGTCATCTAATTCTTTTTACCAACCATCCAAATGTTGATAAAAAGTGAACAGTCCCAAATACTTGCTTCTTCTATTCAAGAAATTGGGGTCACCAGAATAGAAGAGGCAAGGATTTGGGACTGTTTACTTTTTATCAACATTTGGATGGTTGATAAAGAGAATTAGATGACACTCGAAGGGCATTTGTGCCTTTTCAAATGCCACTTAACAATTGGTTAACGGATTGATTAATAGCAGGAATGGATTGACACATTTTGAAAGTTCGGGAAATAAATTGTCACGTTTTAAAGTTCGGGGACCAAAGTGACACTAGTCCCAAAGTACAGGTACAGGGTACTAATCGGGAATTTTCCCTTCATTTTATTTAATTTGCTCTTCCAGGTACCCTAATTGTGACTTCATTTCATTTAATATGCTCCTCTAGGTCTGTAGTCTGCTGATAACAAAAATTTTGTAGAAGCCATTTAGAGGGAATTATTTGGTAATTGATGCTCACTATTTATATTATTAGTTGTTTGCTGGATGTGGCACACTGGATTTTTGAATTAGAGTCTGAGTCTACATTATCATTTCTCTTACAAAAGGGATTTTTGTTGTCCTTCTATAAAAAATTTGTTCAGGGTACTTTCAAATTAAATTGTCCCATACAATCAATCATCCTAAATTTCTTAACAAAGTTTCAATAAAAAATCCATCGCTACATTTAGTTTTAAAATTTTCTATTTTCTCAGTCTTGGAAAGAATCTAAAGTTCTCAACAATTTAGCCTATAACCTTCCTAACCCCCATTAATCCTCCCCTTTAATTCTAGAATCATCCTTGAACCTTATCTAGCCAATCAATACCTTACTAGCCTCACCAGTCATAGTTGCCCCCACCTAAATTGGTATCAAAGCAATGACCTTAAATTACATCATGTGCATTTCTCAGTGTGTACATGCATGTCTATTCATTCTCCCATTTCTTTGAGGTTGTCAAAAATTTAATAAACCAAAACATAGCTCAAAGACAAGATATAGACCAGGAAAAACAAGCCATTGAGGAGAAGGAAAGTTCGAAAAGTAATCGGGTAAATCAGCAATTTATAGGGTTGTGCTTCACAAGGTAGAAAATGGATATCTTGGATGCTCTGGACTGTTAAATCCATTTAAAGTGGGTTTACTAATAAAAACATGTAAACAATCAAATATCTAGAGTCCAACCTGTTCCAAGGTAACTCTGGTACAGCCCTCATAACTAAAGCAACAAACAACTTGGAATAATCCTTGTCTATTGACTGCAATTTGCAGTCATGCATCTCGAATTGGAATTGCAGGAAGTAGAAATTAAGGAAGCAAAGATGATATGAAGTCAAAAAATAACCAGAGGGTCGTTTCATTCATAATATTTTAAAAAGACATCATTTTACAAAACTCCTACCACTATGAATCTATTTTAGGTCCCTTTCTAGCATTTCCTGTATAAGATACAATTCAATGTGAAGGTTGAAGTGAGAGACTTTTAGTGATGTGAACCATAATGAAACTACCAATAACTAAGAACAGATCTTTTGGAGTTCCCGGGCTACTTACAGTCTTCCATCTGATACCTGGTCTTATTTATTTCCACAAATATCGCTTAGCAATGATGATAAACTGAGCTAGAAAAACACATAACGGTGACAATCCATCCTGTTGCAATTGACAACTCCACACATGCCGGAAGGATTGATTTCAGGGGGGTGGTAAAAGAATAGAGTTTGGAAATGACACTGTCCCGTTGTTGGAAGCTCCCTGTATCTTAAGAATCGAAGTGACCAAATTGTATATCTGAATATTCTCAAAAGATGGGACCTTGCGACCCCTTGCAAACTGAGGTCCGTGGCCGATGAATATGCTTCTCATCGAGAAGAATGCATTGTCATACCCATGTGCTCCTCCACATTCTTTTCCCTTCGATCTTTTCTGCTTCACTTTGAATCCTTCCTCAATTAGTCCTATTATAGGTGAGATTCGATCGCTCCCCACGTAATGGAGTCGTTGAGGCAGGTCCTCCTTGAGAAACACCTTGAGGTTCATCCCATTCTCAACCTTCCCTGAATTCAATCCTTCTGTCATCTTGGCGACGACATCCGAGGGAGAGACACCGGCAGGAGGCCAAATTGAAAGCAAAGGAGTATAGGATTGGACCCAATCCTTGGGAATATTAATCCAAGGAGCCAAATCATCAAGAAAAATGAGCTTCCCATCACAGGTGCCGACCATCCCATGATCCCCCAGTAAGAGTATTGTGACATCCTCGAAAACCCCTCTCTTCTCTAGCCCTTCGATCAACCTCCCAATCATTTTATCAATATGTGCAACCGCTTCTGTAATCCGTGGATCATCAGCTCCAACCTTGTGACCTTGAGTATCTGGGTCCTCAAAATATAGCGTCATAAAATCAGGAATCTCACTACTAGGAAGATCAAAGAATTTCAGAACAGAATCAACCCGTTCTTCGAAGGATACAGAATCATTAAAGACTTTGCAGTAGTTGACAGGGCAATCCCATAAGCCTTTGTGAACCTCAGAACCGGGCCAGAAATAGGTGGCGGCCTTGAGTCCATGATTGACGACGGTCTCCCAGAGCGGCTCGCCTAACCACCATTTGGGTTCATGTCTTTTCATGTAGAACACATCGCCGGTGCTGGGCTCGATGAAATGGTTGTTGACGATGCCATGGGAAGCAGGGTATAGCCCCGTGGCAATTGAGTAATGGTTGGGGAATGTAAGCGTCGGGAAAACTGGGATCAAGCCCGTCTCGGCTTCGGTGCCATTGGCGATAAGACGACCGATGTTGGGAGTCGGGGTCTTGAATTGATACCCAAATCGGAACCCATCGGTGGAAATTAGGAGAACGACGGGATGCTCAAGCTTGGTGAGGGGGCGGGCGGTTGACTCAGTGTTATTATGTAATACTTGGGAGGACTTAGAAGAAGAGGAGGAGGAGAAGAAGAGAAAGGCGAAGACGCCGGAGGCAAGGAGGGACAAGCATGTGATGATGATGAGGGTAACAAAGAGGATGGTTGTGGTAGGATTCTGAGGAGGAGTGGAGGATTCAACGTTAGAGAGAAGGGCTGTTGATGGGTTTGAAGGGTCTTCGTCCTCTGCTGCTGCTGATGTAGGCTTGGATGGACCTAAGATGGAAAGAGAAGCAGTACCCATTCAAGAAAATTTTGCTTCTCCTCCTCCTCCTCCTCCTCCTCGTCCTGTTATTTTGGAAAAGAAGGTAGAAGAGAGAGCTCTGAATCCAGGTTAAGTTCTCTTGAATTTTGATGGTGGATGGAAAAGAAATAACAGCAGGTGGAGAGGAGAATTTGTTCACTGCGATCACTAGAGATTGGCAATCACTTACCAGCAAAAAAATGAACCACTTAAAACAGAGGTAAGCTTTAAACCTTGTTAAGACTGCTATCGCTCCAGCTTGAATGGGTGAGCTCACTTTACAAGTTTACAGTTACCAAATAGATTTCGATTTTCGACTTTGGCTTTGGTCCAGATTTGGAGACTGAGACCCGCGAACAGATCTTCTGTTTTCCTTCACTGTTCTCTTTCGTGTTCTTCCAATCATAGGAAGACACCTGTTCTGCAAAAACGAGCCTCTTCCATCTCGCGTGCAAAGATGGAAACGGAGAGTTAGTGCCCGTTTGGGTGGGAGCTGGGAAGGATGAAACCTGCAGAGCAGCCACTTCTGACTTTCCGAGGTGGGTCCCACACGGACAGTCTTTAAGAAGCCGAATAGCCCAAATCAGTTGTTCGGGGCCGTTTGAGACTTGAGAGGGCTGAACTACAAGTTCAACAATTGATGCAGAAATTGAACTGGGTAGCCTATCATATGACTTACAGCTGACTTCCTCTAGTTTTTTCACCTCAGATAGTTTATGAGCTGTTTGTATGGGACCCACCTCATAAAGCCAGAAGCAATTATGCTTGAAAGCCAGAGTGGGTGGTTATAGCTAGGGAGGGATGTGGAGTGCTTCAGATCATCTAAGCCATCTTAGCTAAATCTTCACCTCAGCCCTCCCAAATCTTTGAGAGCCAGAGTGAGTGGTATAACTAAGGATGCCGATGGATCTGGGTAAATGGTAAACCAACCTCGACCCGTTAGGGTCAACTTGTCAGGTTTTGTTTGGGTGTTAGGTTGGGTCAGGGTTTTGTTTCATCAACCCAAGTCAACGTTCAGTTCGGGTTAGGGTTTTGATGTCACTTAGGTTATATTTGAAATTTTAATTTTGTCAGCATTTAAAAGAAGAGTGTAATCATGATTGACATAAATCTCTACTCGAATTCAGTTTTATATACATTTGGATGGATTAAAACCTATCAAATGTGAATTTTATACTCTTCACCCATCATGCTTTTTAAAAAACAGCAGTCATTTTCATGGTTCAATATAAAATGTCATCAATATATTTTTACACCGATGACATTTTACATTGATTCCAAATACAGTCTTAGATTCTGTTCGGATTCAAGTTTCATTATCTTGGCCCATTGCATTGCCATTATTTTCATTTGGTATGACTTTTATCCCGATAACATAAAGTTTAAATTTCTTCTTTATTTTAAATTGAAATGGTTTTTGTTTTGAAATGGTACCTTCAAACCCATGAACCAAATACCAGCTTAAATTAATAATTACTGAATTTTGGAAGCGTGTTGTAAGTTGAGTCGGGTTAGTATTCGGGTTGAATCCTATATGGTGTGGTCAGTTTTGAGAAATGAAAACTACATGTTATCAAGTCGGTGGGGGTTAAGATGAAGGCAAACCTGCATCCAATCTGACCTGAGGTCCCAATTTTATATTCACACGTGGAAAGGTGGGGATCGTGTATAAGAATAAGTGCTTTTATTTAAATGATAGAATACCAAACACAAACAAGAATAGACGAGAAAAGCATAGAATCCCATCGAGAAAACAAACAAAAAAGTTTATTAGTGAGAGAAAAAGAAGTCAAAATGAAGTAAAGTTGAAGGAACAGTAGGTATGGATGTAACATGTAAGAGAAGACAGCGCGTTGTGGTTGGATGTTATGGACCAACCACTGGGAAGTGCAGATACCCTCAGAATATTCTGTGATCAAGCCGTGATCACATTTATCGAGTTGCATTGCAATTTTATTTGCATTAGTACAAGTGTATGGAAGTGCAAATGAAAAAAAAATGTAAATTTTGATTTAATTTTGTTTTACGTTTTACTTTATTTTATTACAAATAAATAAAGTAAGATAAAATTTAAAACAAAAATAAATCAAAACTTATACCCAAACAATTTGCACTACCATAATTTTGCATCAGCGCAAATAAATGTGCACTGCAGCCAAATACAGCCCAAAGGTCAAAATGTTTCCAAAATTCTGATTCTCTAGATTCTTGCTTCCTTCACTGTCTGAGAAAGGAACAAGCTTGTTTTAAAAGCTTTTTTTGGGGGGATATTGTCCAAAACTCACAATACTTTTTATGAATTCTTTTAAACTCGGTATAATTTCTTAAAACGTCCTAACACTCACCATATCAGTAAGTTTTTTAATGTTCCTCCACAGAAATTGCCTACATCAGCACAAATGCAATTTTCATGATTAAAATACCCCTGAATCAGCCTTATTAAACATAATTTTATGGGTAATTTACTGTTCATCGTCCCAAACAGCGATGGCAATCAGCGATCTTCCCCTTTCCCTTCTCCTCTCCCCATCATCGTTCCTCATTTTCTCTCTCTCTCTTTCTTACCTCCATCGAGCTGAAATGTCAATCGAAAGCATTATTCTTCGTCTCTAACTTCGTCTCCATGGATTCAAGTCGTAGCGGCAGTTCCTCAACTCTATGCGGTGTCAAACGGAACGGCGAAGGAAGGGTAGTCGAGATCAGTGACGCTGTATTTCTTGGTGGCATCGCACGTGAAGTTTCTCCTCGCTACGCTATTAATCTGCAGGGAGGTGTACATCATCGATTGTGATGTCGTAGACGAGATTAGGATCCAGGGCAGATACGAGATCCACATGCAGGCACGACAAGGACATACCTGTTGAAATTCACGTGCCTCGAATCCATGGATAACCCAGTTGGACCTACCACACCAGACCACACCTGGCGCGATCAGATTGGGTTTAAGTATTTTCAGCGTAATCGTATTCGGGCCTCGGGAGCTAAAGGCTGCCACCACCGGTGATGGTTGAATCCCAACCTTTGTTCACCTGTTGGATTAGGGTCAGAGAAGAGGTAATTCCTTATCATATCTCCGGTTTTCTCACCCATTACAGTTGCCGACAATAGATGCGCGTCGGCCACCAGTCCCTTGTTCTTATCTAATCCGATCCCCCTTTTCCGTTGTGATCGGATTGCTCTGTAAAAGTTTCTAGTCTGATGAGGTGTTCCGGAGAGGGTGATCGGAGAGATGATTGAGGGTTTTGTCGATGTGGTGATGTATCAATGTGTTAATGGTTTCGCCTTTTGCGTCCTGCTTTAATCCAATTGCTTCTTAGCTGAAAAAGAGGAGGTAGATGTATAGGAATATAATCCTGATTACACGTTCCTCTGTGCAACCGTGATTATTTTGTTCATTCACTAAGTAGTTCAGAACGCAGCTCAAAGTCCTAAGCCTTCTGAGATGGAGTTCTAAGATTGTGAAGCACTTGAACTAACATTTCACAGTTACTGAAAATGGAGAGCAGCAGTTGAAGGTAGAAGAGCAACCTACGACACTCGAGCGATTTCACGATTTCACAGTTATTGTGAAAGCCTGGAAGGTGAACGATTGATAGTCGAAGACATGATCGAACCCACCACTTCGATTCCAGAACGGCAAAAGAATTGAGCTGCACCGCTGAAGCTAGAAGAAACCGTGCGTGATCGATTGACGGGACAAGCCCATTGAAGAGGAAGAAAGACGATAGATGGGAGGAGACAAAGGAGAGAGACCATAGATGGGACGAGATAAGGAGATAGGAATAGGGCGGAACGCGGCAGAGCAAAGGGAAAAGCCATCCAAGAGGAAGAAATCAAAGTAAGAGATAATGAGGGGTAAAATAGTAAATTAATGATGCTTGTTAGTCAAGTTACAGTTATCTCAGTGAGTTTTGGACATTTTGAAAAGTTACGGTCAATTTAAGAAAATTCATAAAAGGTGATGGTAGGTTTTGGACAATTACCCTTTTCTCACAAAACCATGACTTTCCATGGGGTCATAATGGTCATTCATCTTGCTCCCCTTTGATTTGCATGAATTTAGTGGGGGCTAAGTTGATCAAATGGACAATTGATTATTATATTGGGCCTCTAAGGTAAGCTAAGATACGGGAGAGTATTAGTTGCTAGGTATCTTATACTCTCTTGAAAGTTGGATAAATAACTTTTCGGAAAAGTACGGACAAGTCCAATGCAAATTTCTGATTTTCATTGTAGACTTATAAATATTCAAAAATGTCAACAACACACAATCTATGCACCAATGTGTGCCCGTGAATTGGCATCAACTTCGAGCTAGCACCTACCCTAACAATATTTTGGGCTTACAAATTCTGATCTGGGCTGAACCGTCATTCTCCCATAACTTTTCCATACACCAATTACGTGCTCTTTCTACCTCTCTCTTTGTTTGAGTAACATTGTAATGTATAATTGTATATTACACAAAAACATTGAAACCTCACTTATCTGAAACGGGCCCTTGGTATTACTTTCACCAAATATGCTTTAGCTTTTAAGTTTTGATGGGAGCCAAAGCATTAATAGTTTAAGGGCATATTCGTTTCCTCTTAAATCTTATCTCTTAAGAGGAATCTTTAAACTTTAAGAGAGAAATGGTTGTGTATTTCCTCTTATCTCTTATCTCTTAAAGTGCAGTCAAACAACTTTTTGTTTTACAATGATGCCCCCAAAAACCAAACAAAAATTCTCATATATGAGGTCAAAATGAATATTTGATAATTTTATAATTCAGAATTTAGAGCAAAGTTCTCTGCATTTAGAATTTAGAATAAATAAAAGTTTACCAATACCAATATATCTCTTAATGTAATTATTGCACTTTCAGATTTTAGAATAAATGAACAAACCCTAAGACTTTAATACTAATATTGAAAATATTTCACAGTTAAAAAAATAATCCAATCACACTGAAATTTTAACCCTTGAGGCAGCATATTCACCATTCCGACCCGACCCCGCGTTCCACCATACCAACCACCAGCCACAAAACAAAGGAAGAGTTGATCAGACTGGGCTAGGCCGTGGGGTCTCGTGGCTCTGAAATAAGGCCTAAAGCTAAAGCGACATACCCATGTAGAGGAAAGAAGAGAAAAAAGAGAAATAGAAGAGAAAGAGGAGCATTAACAAATGAGCATGGATGAGGCCAGGATGAATTGAAATTATGCCCTGAACAATGTTGATCTGGTACATGTGGTACCTCGATTGTTGTCATTTCTGCCAGAAACAGTGAACCCTATTCAAGGTAAATGACGTATTACAGTTTGACTATTTTTCTTTTTATTTTTATTTTTTATGATAAAATTCCATTGAAAATAAACCATACCATTGGCATAGACAAACAAAACAGAAACCAGTGAGGAAAACAAAGTAAAAGTAGTGAAGTACACAACCAGAACACAGGAATCAAATAAAATGAATCAGTCCTGCTGTCCTGCACGTTTGAGAATTCTACTCATTGAGGTTATTATATCTTTGTTTCAAGTTCCAACCATACCGATACCGAAGCTGAGTCATCGATCCATTCTCCCCGCATCGTGTATTTGTAGTCCACCTGCACAAATCTACCTACATCTTCATTTCCTTTGCTTCTAATAAACACTGCACGCCCAAGGGTTTCCAAAATCCCAGACGACCCAGTTGTGATATACACTGACAAAGCAAGCTCCACCTCCATGGGAGCTGATAGAGACAACTCAACAAGGAGACGACGGAAGCATAATAATACAACATTCAACATAAATTTTTCCCAATTTTCTCAACCTTTATGAGTCCACTTAGGAGGAACACGTTTCATTTTGACTTTTTTTTTCTCTCTTTTTCATCTGTAAACTGTTAGGCTATGTTAGGCTACCTGTCCTTCCTTAATGAATAAGGGTTATCAAACTAGACCCAATAGATGTGGCGAGTAGTAGCAGGGCTGCACAAAGACTGCATCATTTCATTTGAACCGTTGTGGAGCTTCTCGTAAAGAGACAGTCATTTATGGCTCCCTGTAAATTGCATTTGTTTGTGGAAATCTAAATGCAATCTGAACCCAATCTTTATGGATCCACCCCAATGGGCCAATCCAAAATCTGACATTATCAGAGTTCTATACCATACCATACATAGCACTAACAATCTCAGTTCCAGCCTTCCAGGTGACTTATTCATGAGTCATGACAGTAGTAATAGAATATCAATGTCTGATAATTAATCCGATCTAGCTTAAAAAATAAAACTTGGATCCAGGTACACGTCAATCCTATTCAACTGATCGGATTCCCACTGGAAGAAAGAGGACCAATGGATGTAAGATCATAAGATGTTTAATGGAGGGGATGTAAAGCCTTGGAATTGGCTCTGGGGCGAGATTACTTGGTAGCATTTCTGTTTCAGGTCGAATCACTGCCACATCAATGCCATAGGCGATTCAACTTTTGTACAAAATCATATTTGGTGATTGGTAGCGCAGGTTCAACTTGAAAACTGAAAAGGAAAAAATACTTTAGAATCAGGTTTCATGCACAGGGGGTGCTATGAGAAACATCAAAATCATATTTCTTGAATCCTGGATTGTCCCTGCTTAGTTTGCCCTACGTAGCGCCTAGAGGTCCCTACATGTTTGAAAGACTACATATGCTCTGGATTTCATACTTTCATGTCAAAGTGTCTCTCAATTCCAGCTACCACCTCGTTGGCTGAAGCGATAATGATGCTAAACACCATCCAAGTCCCTGATCCTAAAAAGGCTCGGTGAATAATAGATGAACCTCTACGACAGTACAAGAGAAAGAAATTTGGATGCACAAACAAGATACTAACCACTGCAATCGATAAAGCATACAAGATTTCAGACAAACAAGAGGAGAGATTGTAGATGTTGGCATGCCAACATGTTGCATGTTGTGTGCTTCTTCAAATATATAAAACACTTGAAAGTAGAAAAAACGAATACCTAAATTCTGGTGTTCTAAGTAGTCCCAACAAGGCAAAACTGATATGATGTACTAAGATGGTTACCAAATTGACAGAGAAAACAAAGAAGGAAAGAAGCAAAGTGATAAATCTATCAATCCTCTTCCTCGCCCTCATTCTCAGCAATGTTGAAGTAGCGCAACTCATAGATATTCCTGTCTTTGTTCGATGCAATGACTCGAAGCCAGTCCCTAACGTTGTGTTTTTTCAAGTACTTCTTTGTCAAGTACTTCAGGTACCTAGGTAAGCCATACCAAAAGTTAATTAATCAAATGAAAAACAATTAAAATGCCAAATTACAACCAAAGAAATACGGAGTAATGATTAAAACAGAGAGTCTGGACCAATCCAACCTAAACCTTTAATTTTTCCATAAACCAATCATATGCAATATCATTATCATGTGGAGTCTGGGCCTATCCAACCTAAACCTTTAAGTTTTAGCATGTGAAGATAAAAATGAGTTTGCAATGCTTCCCATATCCCTTCCAATAATGATGTGTTTGCATCGGTGAATGCCAAGGGAAGATCCACATAAGCATGCCTCAAACCGGTTCTAGGGTTCTAGGTTAAAAGAATCACAAAAGAGCAAAACAGGGCTTCTGTTATCTCGGCAAGTAATCTGGTCACCCTTAACCCTGATGACAGTACAAAGGCGACTTCCAAGGTAAGGAGTACCGATCGAAGGATGAATGGAGGATCCTGTGTCATCCGGTAAAGACCAATGGTTGTGGGCATCAGCAGGAAAGGCTACCATGAGCTTGCAAATGCAGAAAACAATGAACAAAGGAAAGCTGCTTCAGCCCACGAACTAATCTAGTTGCTAAAAAATCAATTTTAAAACCCAATTAATTGAATGACAGAATGACATGGTTGTTACAGCACAATTACTTACACCAATGCCGTCTCTTTTGTAAACAAATCCAAGAAAAACTTCCCAACTATAATTATTGATAAGGGATCAAGTTCAGATCACTTTACAAACCAATAAACAGATTTCAGTACTTTGGTACATATTCACACTCAATCCAGGAGAGTGTGACGGTGATAATCCAGGAGATAGAAATGAACAAATAAAGCTGCCAGAGTAGGAAGCTAATAGCATACCTCTTGGAGAAGGGATTTTCAGAGGTGACGGTGATCTTGTTCTTTTCGCGGGAAATGGTGATAGAATCGCCGAAAGCACCAGCCTTGCCTCCGACCTTGATCCGCTCCTGGAGGAACTTCTCCAAGGAAGCGATGTCCATGATCTTGTCTTCTACTGGTTTCGAGCAATCTATCACGAAGCTTGCTCCCTTCTTCTTTCCCTTCGGGGCGACCTTCTTTTCTTTACTCATCTTTCCTCTCGTCTATCCTCCCTCTTCCCTGCGGAAACCCTAACGCAGTCAAGCCGAGTTGCGATGCGAACATGGTGCTTATATTCCACCTTGGAGAGTAAATGCTAGGGCCACGGTCTTGGCTGACAAAGGCCAAGGCAAGGGCATCTTAAATCACAAAAACCGAAAAACGACACGACATAACACCCCTTAATGGCTTAACCGGTTAACCCGAGCATTTGCACAAAGTTTCAAATTTATCTTTTGTCCTTTTATGCTTCCATAGATCCGTGGTGGATAAGCCCGTGATGTTAGTATTGCACTTTTAGGTCTGTTATGATGGACTTTTCTGGCTTAAGCCCACTGCCCACCTAGGCCCACGATAGCTTTGTAAAATTATACATACAAATGAATAAGAAGAGGTGCAACTCGGGCGAACAGGTCCTGGCCTCCTGGGTTGACCCTCAACCTTGACCTTGCCCAACTCTGAAGGTGCAAATCTCGAATTTGGGCCTGGCCTAATTCCAGGTCAAATTCAAGTTTATCAATCCATGCCCAATTTGAGCTTTACATAATACAACTCAAGTCGAACTTTGGGTTCAAGTTTGGTCTGGTCGGGCTTTGATGGATGTGGGTGGGTTGGTTGGATTTAAAAGAATTTATGAATATCTCTTTGTATGATCATCTTTTATTGGATTTTATAACCCAGTTTAGAAGTAGAGTTGATGGGAAATATATAAAACATGTACGAGTAAAGATATTTGGGTCTAATTTTTATGATTTGCACAAAACCTAGGATAAGTATCTACTTTATATGGTATGGTATAATTAATTTTTATGATTTGCACACCTCAAATTTTTATAAATGCTGCACATCCTTATTTATGAATGGGGAGGTTGGCACATTCCGAGCTTCTCATCGGAGAAATCTCCATCCGGTAGTCAAAGACGACTGGCCCATCCACAAACTCACATATTACATTATACTTTTAGTGTATTTATATACTCAGGTTCAACTATAATACGAAAAACATCATATCTGAAAAATTTGTGATCAATCAATTGATATCATAAACGTATTAATCAATCAGATAGCATTTGATGGATTTTGATTGGTCAAAGATATTCCTGTATCATATTTTTTTTTCGGTATCAAAGACTTTTCATGTTCAAATATGATAAACAAATAATATTACAACTAAAACTAAAATTGAATGATGATGGATGAATTGTTACTTTTCATGTGAGTGAAGCACCCAAAAAATCTATGCATCACAAGCATAACAGTGGAACTGTAACCATAAAGAACAAAACATCAGAACGCTATGATAATATTATTTTCATTAAAAAGAGAATAACAATTTGACTTTAAAAAAAAAAAAAAGACAAAGGGCACCCCATATATATTTGTGGAGACTGGAGTGGAGTAATATGTTTGGTTTCGTGGGTGTTTCCTTAGAGGTATTTTTTTATACAAATGTTTATCTTAAAAATTCTATTTAAACGTTTTTTACTTTTTCTATTTAGTTAATTGGTTTATGGTAAATAACACCCTATAAAGTTACTTTCTACCTCAAATAAAGTGCATCACATCAGCATTACATTTTAAGAAATATCCGGACAATAAGAGAAATATGAATTTTACCTTTTCCAAATATTCAATACATATAAGTCAAAGCATTTCAATTTTTTAATATTTATTTAACAAACAGTAAAATCATATGCAATAAACATCATAAATGCCCATATAACCAAACATATAGAAGTTGGCTCCAATTCAGCCCGGTCCTTTTCTGTGTCGACCGACCAACCCCGAGACATATTGCTTCATATCGGACCAGTTAAAACCAAACCCGTCGAAAGGGGAAGAGACTAGAGAGGGTCTGCGCCATAGTCGTTGTGTTGCAGTTGCAGACATGGCATACCTAAGCATGGGAGAAGCTCACAGACGAATCGCCGACTATCTCAGTCGCTTCTCCGAAGCCGTGTTGTCTCAAGACGGATCCTCACTGAAGCCGCTTCTCTCCGTCTCATCCAACTCCCCTATTCTTTTCTCCCTCGCCGACGCTCTCAACGTCTTCCAGGTTCTCCAACACTCCCCACATACATCTTCCTATCCTTCTCAGGGTACCAAAACCTCACGTCGAGTGTTAACCCCCTTTTTCTTGGTCGCAGGACGCAAATAGGTTGATCAAACAGTCTGATCGATATTCGCAGCTGGCAGAAATCTTAGTCCCTCTTTTCCGCTGCCTGCAGAATTACAGAATCGAACACTTGGTTGATGCGTACACTGCCTTCGAGAAAGCTGCAAAGTACTGCCTTTTTTCTTTTTCGTTAGTTTCTTATTTAATTTGTTGGATCTACACTATCAATTGAATTA
The DNA here is from genome assembly GCF_055504915.1 of Nelumbo nucifera. Classification (NCBI taxonomy): domain Eukaryota; kingdom Viridiplantae; phylum Streptophyta; class Magnoliopsida; order Proteales; family Nelumbonaceae; genus Nelumbo; species Nelumbo nucifera. Next base: position 4,995,853 of record NC_142654.1, on the reverse strand, counting down.
GTGTCGATTATGTTTGTCAAGGAAATTATGGTTTTATGATGCAATGTAACTGCAGTGCTTTTCTTCAAGAATTCCGTAATTGGGAGTCTGCGTGGGCTATGGAAGCAATGTACGTTATTGCCTACGAAATTAGAGTTCTTGCAGAGAGGGTAAGACGCTACAGTCTGTATCTTTATCTTTTACTCTCCTTTTAACATCATTCTTTTTTCGGGATCTTCAACTATATTAAGAAAGAAAGAAAGAATACTCCCTGTGGATGTAGGCCGACAAGGAACTTGCTTCGTATGGAAAGAACCCAGAGAAGCTGAAGGGAGCTGGTTCGTTCTTGATGAAAGTGTTTGGGGCTCTTGCTGTATGCTTTTTTCTAATCCTAATTCATTGATTCTTCACTTGAATATTGTCCCAATGTCCCATAGCGATTAGCATGTTATTTGCTTTGTTTATTGTGGCCGACCGGCTCAGAAGTTTTTTGTAATGGTTTAAGTTAACTTCAAACAATTTGTTTGTATGTAATGCTCGCCGGTTTCTCTATATTCATCTGGCTCCATTACATAAATTTGTACACCAAGCCCTCACATAAGAAAAAAGTTTTATTTCTTGCTTGTTGTCTCATATAAAGTAAACCAAGAGATGTTGCTTCTATCTCCATGCTATTTGCTGCACTATATAGCTTTTTGTATTTTTATTTGTTTTCACTTAGGACATGTTTTAATTGCTGCTTCTTCTTGGCTTTATATGTGCATCGGAGTTAACTTCTTTGTCTAATTCCTTACAAGTGAACCTGCATCTTGTAGGGGAAAGGCTCCAAAAGAGTTGGAGCATTATATGTAACTTGCCAGTTATTTAAAGTTTATTTTAAGGTGATTCCATTGTTTCTTTCATCCCATTTTTTATTGCCATTTTATGGGCAACGGATATTATTTATCTTCAAATTCTGAAAAAGTGTGTCAGAAAGTCCATGACAAAATCTAAGTTTTGTAAGTTTGCAGCTTGGTACAGTGCATCTTTGCCGAAGTGTGATAAGAAGCATTGAAACTGCTCGAATTTTTGACTTTGAGGAATTCCCTGTAAGAGATAAAGTAAGGCACTGAGTCTGATAGCTCAGAAGAAACTTCTCCTGTGATGATTTGATTCTCACACTATTTTATCACAGGTCACTTATATGTATTATACGGGCCGCTTGGAAGTTTTTAATGAAAACTTTATTGCTGTGAGTAATCTGACTCCCTAAGAAATTCATTAGATGATTATGTTCTTTTGTGCTTCTTATTTTATCGAACTTGAATAAAGACGCCAGTTTATCCTTGTTAACTCAACATGCTTTAATTGTCAATTTTTTTAGACATGCATACATGTCATATAGAAACAATGCCGTGGTTGGATGATTGCTGTTTTTCATCTTTTAAAAATGTGTGAGGAGTTTAATCCCCTGTATCTATTTAAGTCTCACAGACATGTATTCCATGTATCCATGAGACACCATGAATCTATGATTAGGAGGAAACTGAGAATCTTGTACTGGAGATGAGCTATATATCCTCTTAGGGGTAGTTGCATGTTCCTCTATAATATAATCTGAGTGCAAATTGGGTACCTGGTTTCAAGAATTTTCACCCCAATGGACCTAGCCTTCAAAACCTAACAAAGTATCAGTCCAGGCCCACCCAAGTTGCACAACCTAAATTTCACTTTATCCAAAAAAAAGTTGCACCCCTAAATATGCTTCTTAAGAGACATGTAGAGAAACTTCAGTACCTAAAATTGAAACTAACAAAAACTGCCTTTGCCCCATTAAATCAATGGTTGAAATTTGTAATAATCTTCCTAAGAGAACTTTTAGATCAAGGCATGGGACTTTGGGGACTAAGGCACTAAGCTAATTTCCTTGAAAATGGATAGCATCACATGCATTGATTTCATTCCAAGCCTTATATAGGCCTGCAAGGCTGCAAGAACATTCTGAAGTATGTGGCTGTAATATCATGAGAATTATCAGCTTATACCCTAAATTGTATTTATTGATTCATTGAGTGAGAAAAAAAACTTCGTGACATTTTTCAAAAAGGTTTGATGTTTTATTCTCTAAAGTAATGTTTGAAATAATATGTTTTTTTTAGCAAAATAATGGGTTAATTGTGCCATATCTTCCTAACTGCACATTAGTGATGCTGATTTGGGAATACATCTCAACTATACACCTGGACGCATTCTTATTTATTTATTTTTTCCCTTCAGCTTGTAATTCTATTGGATACTCCATTGTAGACTTTATCATGACACTAAGGATTCAAAGAAAAAAATGTTCATAAAAAGCATGTAAAGAATTAGCCATATAAGTTTTACCATTCTTTCTTTACCTATTACTTATGTTGGTTATTCTTGTGCATGATAGGCTGATCAGAAACTAACATATGCCTTGACGCACTGCGACCCTCAACGTGAAGCAAACATAAGGTTTGGTTCAGGTGTGCGTGCTGCATATATTTTGCAAGTGTACTGTTTGTGGGAACATATTGTTGCTCCTACCATTTGTAACTATTTTCATGCTATTGCTTCAATTGAATGTTTCTTAAAGTTCGGCTTCTTTCTAAATCTACAATGTGTTGAAGCAATGGTTTCTTTGTAAGAAATAAGCATGTTAATCTCTGGTTTTATAATTAACCAGTCATAATGGATCTGATTTGTTCGTATCTGCACTACTCTTCTGATGGTGTCTAATCTGAAACATAGGGTATGCCATATATTAACTGTTCTTTACTGATTGTTTTGGTTGATTTCATATGGACATAGGTTAATCCTTAAATACCTCGTACCTGTGAAGCTTTCGCTAGGCATTTTACCCAAAAGGCGGCTCCTGGAGAAGTATAACCTGGTTGAGGTATAATCTCATCTCTAAAATGTTTTCATTTATTCCGTTTTCCTGATTTAAACTTTAGAGATACTTTTGATCTGTCTATAGTTTTTTCTCCTCTAAATATAGGGTTTATTAGTACCTTTAAGGGAGCATGAAGATGCCATGGTGTATAAGGGTCTTGGTGGAGGATACATGGAAATTCTTAGAGATTGTTGGAATAATGTAAGAATTCCTATATACTAAGAGAAGGCAACTGCCTGCACAAATGATTTCGTGGCAGATTTGGGACATTGCCTAATGGATTGGAGATGCCACTCAAGGGATATGTTCCATGTTTTAGAAAACATGCCATGAATGCTTGGTGAAGTAGAAAGAGAACCCTGCCACGATGTCTTATTTCAGAATAAGTTTTTTTTTTTATTTTTTATTAGTACTTATTTCAGAATGAGTTATCTAATGGATCTCTGTATTGGTTCAATTGAATGTTCAATAGGCTTTGACTTTACTGTTTCCAATAAAAAAAAATCAATAGGCTTTTGACTTGTAGAATTGGCCCTATACATGGGGTTGGATCTGCTGATACATAAATACATACATGAACATGGGATGAGGTTTTCTGGGTTTAGTTAGGCTGTGGTCTTTCCTGCATTGGTTGGTTTGAGAATCAAATCATTTTAAAATGCCAGATTTGTTACAATTGTGCATCCTAAGAGATAGATGAAGACATAGTATTAGAGATAAGATGGTTTGGGAAGAGGCTAGTTGAAGGTTTTAAAAGAGATGGAAGAGGCTGAAAGGCATATGGACCTTTTGAAGTTTCATATTCTACTACCATACACTGGACCTTCTGAAGTTTCATATTCTAGTGCCAGCGAAGACCAGATTGAACCTTTTTTCTTCTTGGAGCTGAGGATGGGAAGGATGAAGGGGATTTAGTGTCAAGGTCAGTGGAACTAAATCAACTGATATTACTTGCTGAGTCAGTTGGTACCTTCATTAGGCTGAAATTTGTCCATGAATAAAAATGGAGAACAATGCTTTTCCATAACTTCGTAGGCTGCCAATTGAAGTTTTCATGACACCTGTTACTTGAGAGTTCCTTCAATTATCTATAGTTCAGACCTCTTTGGTTGAAAATTAATTCATCAAACCCTTTTTACTGAATCAAGGATTGAGTAGGCTTTTCAGCAGCACAGAACTTGATTTAATTCACAATAAAACATAAATAAATAGTTAGGAGCAAGGAGAAATGAGAGACGAGAGAGAATGGAGGAGAGAAGAAAACTGGGTGAGAAATAGCAGAACAGACCGTGGGGTTCAAGAGAATCCCCACTTATGCTTTAACGAATGAAAGAATTACAACAGTTTCTTGGTAGGGCGGCAGCAATAAAGAAACAATAAAAGAGGGCCATTGGTCCCAATAAGGCATACTAAAATAATAAAAAAGATTAAATCACCCTGAAGTGGCCTTGTCAACAGATTATAAAACCCCTAAACATAAATATGAATGTTAGAGATGGAACCTGGCGGTGGTCTGTTTATTCTTTTATTTTTTGTCACTTTCTTCTTTCCCATTGTCAATGCAAACTTTTATTTTGGAAAGCAGCCTTGTTATTTCCTATGAGATACTGCAATCTATTCCTCTTTCATTTTTTTTTATAGAAAGTGACTGATTGTGTTATTTTGCAGTATAATAATGTGGTGCAAGCATTAAGAAGAGGTGATCTCCGGCTTCTTCGACATGCTCTCCAAGAGCATGAAGATCGGTATAGTTACCCATTGCTTTTGTACATTCTCAGTAATTAATGGTCAAGAAGTTCCTTTCTTGAGCCCTGTGTCTTTCAGATTCTTGAGATCGGGTGTATATCTTGTCCTGGAGAAATTAGAGCTCCAAGTTTATCAAAGGCTGGTAAAGAAGATGTAAGTATCTAGAGGGTTTTTAGAACTGTCATGCATCCTGATGTGAGTCAAAATAACCCCCCAAAAAAAAGCTTTCATCACAACTCGGTACTTCTCTTGCAGCTACATAATCCAAAAGCAGAAAGACCCCAGCAAAGCACACCAGGTGAAATTGGAAGTTATTGTTAAAGCCTTGAAATGGCTCGAGATGAACATGGATGTAGATGAGGTACTTGCATTTGCATGCTACTTTATCTGTTTTTTCCATTTAGATTCCTATATTTGCCGAACCATTTGTGACGTTGAATATTTTTCGGTTTTTTTTTACCACTTTGTGATGATGTTCCATTCAATACTTAGATTAATAATTATGGTATTTAAAAAAATTTTTGCAGGTGGAATGTATAATGGCCATTCTAATATATAAGAACCTTGTCAAGGGGTACTTCGCTCACAAGAGTAAAGTGGTTGTCCTCAGCAAGCAAGATCCTTTCCCCAAATTAAATGGTAAGCCAGTCAATTCATAGGGGAATTTTCTTATTTTCATTTCCTCCTGGGGATTTAGGATGTAACTTATGAAGGATGATATTTTGATGGTTATGGTCAAATTGGTTGTAATTTCATGTAATTGAAGCCCAATTTTTCAAGGCCAACGTGGCTGAGCTCTGTTACTAGACACTGTTTTGATTTGGCATGCCTATGTTGCCTGGTATTATAACCAATGAGCAGGCGATAAGTTGGAAATTTTTGTGGTGGCATATAAACAAGCTTGTACTGCTGGAACCATGGTTTTTAAAACCGACCCGGTGACTGAATCGGTCAGGGGTCCAGTTACCGGGTCGAATGATCCGACTGTTCAAACTGAACGCTCGGCCTGTTTTGACAAAAAAATAAAAAATGGTTAAAATCGTTCGAATGGTTAACTGCCTGGTTCTGCGGTTCACTGACCAAAATCAATGGTTTTGGGGGGAAATCCTGTTTCTGGGAAAAACGGAACTGGTTCTATTTTTTTTGGTCTGACTGTCTGGTCCAGTCCGGTTTTGAAAACCATGGCTGGAACCAACTGTAACATATATTTGATTTTACTAGAGTTGCTAGACCTAGACAGGGTGGATTGGAATGCCTAGAAAGAGCAGATGATTCGATCTCATCTGAATGAGATAATGGAGTCTTCTAATCTGGAAAATCTCTAGGACTGGAGGATCATGATTCACTATCCCCGGTTGAATGGTTGAAATCTAGATTCAACGCACATATGCATGACTTTCTGGGCCCAGCATTCAATGGGCTTCAAAATGGTCGTCGATCAATAACACAATTGCTCAAGCAAGTGAAATCTTCCTGTACATCAAATCAGAGGGTGCCATGTTAGCACCCTCTCATGCGTGAATCTAGCATGTGCGAGTGATATTAACACAGACGTTTCAAACCTCCTCCCGTTACAATTTTTATATATTAAAAATGACAGTAAATTTTAAATCAAATAAAAAACAGGGGTTAAGGATTTATTCTTCTCCTCTTTCCTCAAATCTTTTTACAACTAACTGAATAACTCTACCAGAAAGAAAAACAGGGGATAACACTAAAGATATCACTTCGTTTGCTCAATTTTGTTAAATATCGACGAAACTCCACCTGAGTCAATGTTCAAGGTATTGAACTGATCTTCTCTAGATTTCAATAATAAGTAGATTGGCAATGAAATTTTGAAAATACAGGGCATTATCACCTCCTATAGTTTTTTGTTAATCAGACTCAACAATCAATGATTTTCACAATAAAAAAGTTTTGCAACTCAAATAAGCTATAGCTGATCGTTTCAATATTTTTTTTTTGAATTCGTCCCCTGTTTTTCTTTTTGATAGGGTTATTCAGTTAGTTGGAGAATATTTGAGGAAAGAGAGAAGAATAAATCCTTAACCCCTGTTTTTTATTTGATTTAAAATTTACTGTCGTTTTAATATATATAAAAAATGTAACGGGAGGAGGTTTGAAACGTCTGTATTAATATCACTCGCACATGCTAGACTCGTGCATGAGAGGGTGCTGACATGGCACCCTCTAATTTGATGTACAAGATGTGTAAGGATGAATGTGTAGGAAATCCGAACTCATATAAAAGCCTCTGATATGAGTCCGGATATTTGATTGTCTACATAAAAACTACCCGGTTTTATAACGACAGGGAAGGCTTCTGATATTTGATTCAAATCACCATACTTAACCACCATTTTAAATAATCCAAACATTGGTTCAATATTTTCTTGTTAATACGGCCAAGAAAGGGTGTCAATGGACCGGTTTTGGATTGGACTCGGTCCAGTCCAAAATCAATTTGGATGGACCACTAAGACATTGGATTGGACTAATTTGATTCAAAATATGTATTAGATTGGATTGAACTTGATCCATCCATAATAAATTTATATTGGATTGGGTTGGATTAAGCCAATATATGGTCCATACTAATATAAGATACCATAACATTTCGGACGATCTTCGCCGTAGGGGTGTCAATTGGACTGGTCCAAAATAATTGAACCTAGTCCATTTATAATAGGCTCACATTGGACTGGATAGGATTGGACCAAATCCAGTCCAATTGACACCCCTACGGCGAAGATCGTCCGAAATGTTATGGGGCTGGGATTTCTTCTTTAATAAAAAACAACTATCACATGGGATCTACTAGCTGTAAAATCCTGATTGAGCTTCGTAGCCAGTTGCACACGTCTTGTTTGTTGCAGGTCCAAGGTGATCCCGTCACTTTCTCCATGTTAAAACTTCTTAATGCCAATCCAAGCAAACAAAAGTATTCTTTTGTATATCTAAGTTCATTGTTGACACTGTAGAGTTTCCACTCTTTAATTCAGATCACAGCAGGTGCAACACGTAACCAATATAGACAATTTCAACAACCCGAATGATGGTCATGGTACCACTACCAATGCAATTCTTGTTGTTCATGCGCCAATATTTGTTAAAAAGATCTTCTCACTTTACCTCCAATCCAGGGAGGTGTCATGTGTGCTAACACTTTGATGATAAACATAGATCAACCAGGCACCACAGCGCATGCGCATGCAGTGGAAGTTCTCTCTTATAGCATGGCCACTTTAAATCAGATGTGAACCGTCGGAGACTGTTTTATACACAGCAATGAGTGAGTTCAGGCATGAGTTTGAGTCTCTCTCAAGTTCATCAATACCCTCGTTGAATTTCTTCCTGATTCATGGTTTCTGGGTTCCTTCTTAATCAGTAGGTAAATGATCAATTCGATGACTTGGGCAACTTTTGTATGGTCTGATTGATAATTCAAGCACCACCTCTTATGTGCAAGTGCAAGCTAGCCAAGGTAAAACTGCTCTCTGAAGCTGCGCATGAGGCATCGTGTTTGCAATGCATTACCTTTTTTCCTTCCTGTCAGAATAGTAAAAACATGGAGTGTCAGTGACGGTTGCCGCCTCCTGTCCCAGCTGGTTTTTCCTGTCCTGACTGTCTTCCGGGTTAAGACTGCACATGTTTAATTGTAATGGCATTTGATCGCTTTCCTGACATGCTATTAGCATCTTCAGTTCTCGAATTACCCGCTTTTTTCTTAATTGTAATGGATAAACTGGTCGGTTGTAAGACAGTACTACTGAAGTGTTGTTGGTGCCCCATTTAGAATGAAATGTGGTATGAGAAGTGTGGGGCGTGGTAAGAGGGGCCTGGGTCCACCATTCTTCTTGTACAACTCCATGACAAGTAGGCCTTGTGATATTGGGCAAAGCTTGATTTCAGAAAACCCTGCAGCCTTTGCCAGGTCGGTGTATTCTGCTATAGTTCGCTCCTTACCACCAGGATTCAATACCATCCCGAAGAGGTCTGGGGTCAATGCATTCAAAGACTCAACATTGTTTCCCAGCACCGGAGGGAGAGCGAACTCCACAACGATCACCTTCCCCCCATTAGGCAATGCCTCCCAGCAATTTTTTAGCAACCTGGTGCATCGGGCATCATCCCAGTCATGAAGGATCCACTGCAACCATGAAATATCAACTTCCAAATTAGTTGTCATTTCATTTTTTGTTTCTAGAGTGTCCAGATCCAACCCATACCCATTCTTCTCTTAATATTCTCCATTTCAGCATTTCTCTATGCCACAAACTTCTACAGGTCAAAACTATAATCATTGGACAGGACCAATCAGAAAACATACCTTCAACAGAATAGCTTGTGCTATTGGTACCTGTTCAAACATGTCTCCTGCAACATGCTCTACACCTGGGAAAATGATATGTTAGAGAGAGAGAGTTGTTGGAGAGAGAGAGAGAGAGAGAGAGAGAGAGCAACCTGGGAATTTAGGAGCATCAGCAATAACATGTGGTAACTCAAAATTGATACCCCGAATATGTGGAAACCTAGAGACAATCATACCAAGCAAGCTTCCAGTGCCTCCTCCAACATCCACCAACTCTCTGATATCATTGAAACCCTTGTACACCTTCAACACCTCATGGAAGAAGATCGCTGACCTAGTCCCTAGGGCTTGATCAAACACTGCCTTCATTCCTGGCTCTTTGGCTGCATACTCCAAGAAACTCAAACCGTGAGCCTTGTTGAATGGTATACATCCCTGTTCAAGTACAGCATCTTTAAGCAGATATAGACTCTCTATGACTGCCTTTTCAGAGCTAGCTAGCACTATTGGTGCTACCGAAGCTCCTTCTCCATTTGTGGTAACTAGACTGCGTGACTTGCTTGTCAATCCATATACCCTTTCATGTTTCTTCTCCCCTTCATTGCATGGTCTCATAGACATGGATAGGATGCAGTTTGCACCAAGCATCCTGAGTATACGGTCCAAAGCAGTAGCTGCATTCGGATTTGTTGTAGGCATCTTGGTAACCATCTCTGATGATGATAATTGTGCTCCAGGTCCAGCTTCAGCAATTATATTGAAGACATCGAGCTCAATAGCTGCTCTTATGGACATCTGTATGCATATTAATCTTCCCAAGCCCCATCCTGTACTATCTGATATATCAGTTTCAGCAGCCTGAGCAGCAGCTGATGCCTTTTGTGACCTTAACATGCGAGATTTTGAGGGCTTTCCAACGTCATGATTGTGGTTTGGTTCAAATTGGCAGACACGATATCTACCATTTGGTTGGAGTGCAATAACCATGTGTGCCAAACAGCCAGTTCTTGTTTCTGGACGATGATTTTTCACATCTCGTTTATCATGACTGCGATGACCTTGTCTTGAGCAGCAAAACAACCTACGCCGCACAACACCATCTTTGCATTTGTTTGCCCAGCTTCTTCGAATACTGAAACCAACCTTTCCACCATATTTGTTGTAAAAATTATAGGCACGCTCTTCAGATTCAAACTCCATATCGATTTCTGGTACCCCGTCACTTCCCTTGGTCTTGTCCTTCACAGGCCTATTGGACTCGGCTACTACCTCAAGATGAGCAAGTTCTGTGCTCTGGCATTCCTCCTCCAAGTCGATGTCAAACCTAGGTGCTGATGGAAGTCCGACCTCCATATCATCTTCATGTGGACTACCTGAGATACTAGGGTCTCCACCATCCATTGCCCCCTTCAATGTCAAATCAGACTTAGAATGTATTGTATAAAAGTTAACTAAAACATCTTTCTTTTTTCTTCTCTTAAAAAGAAAGCAAACCATTTGATTATACTATCTATCCATCTTCAGTATCAAATTCAAATGACTCTAAGAGAGATACACCAAATCTTAGAGGAGCAAGGCTTCTTTAGATATGGCACTAAACAGAACAGAATGGCCAAACAGGATTCATGTTGATGATGATGTATTTCCACTTCGTCATGGGGTTAAAGAAGCTTCAAAAGGCTAAGCCTCCATATGGCATCTAGTACAAGTACAGATTAATGATACAAGGAGGACTAAAGGGGGGGTAGCGTAACTTCAAATATAGGCACAAATCAACCATAGTACCAAATTTAATCTAACAGATAACATACATGTTGTGATCACAAGAAAAAAAGTAATTCAAAACTAAAGAAAACACACACACACACAAAATTGTATTATTCAATTCATTAACCAAATAAGTCTCAACAAAACCGACAACGAATTAGAGCCGTGTAAATTTGAAGGGGATTGGGCAGGAGGAGGAGGAGAAATAATTGATTATCGATTATTTCCTTGATCTGATCTTCTGAAGTGATTTTGGTCTAGCTCAGTATACAAAAAGAGTTGATTTAAGTGCTTTTGGTTTAGAATTCCCGAAAGAAAAGGAATAGCAAGGGTTTCGACGAGCCACTGTAAGTAACCAAAGCAGGGAAGCAGTGTAAAAGAAAGAGAATTTAACAAAAAAACCATGACTTACCAAATTTCGTTTGTTTGTAAAACCAAAGCGTTTAATCCAGCCTCCAACCGTCCGTGGATGCAGATGAGCCTTTGGGAATCAAAAGACCGGTGGAGAGATTCCACCGGAGGGGCATTCCGGTGGTGAAGACCAAAGAGATTCTAAGAGAGGCGGACGACGACCGTCCCTAAGCTCCAAAGACTCAGACCGAATCAGTCTGTGGGGGGGGGGGGGGTAGACTTCTTCGTTTTGGAGGATTCGGGGGAATCAACGGATCTGGATTACTATGTACCTGGTTGGCATTCAAGAGAGGCTACATTTCACGTGAGCTGTCGGGTCGTAGACTTGTAGCCAGAGACTCTACCTATCATAGATCGACACGTGGATTTGTTATCCACAAAGTCTAAAAAGGCGACACGTTTTCGACGCCGTGTGCTTTACTTTCAACTTCCTCCGTTTAGTCATACACAAGTCTAAAATTTCTTTTCGTTTTGTTTCGGGCATGGGTATCGGGGTATGGACATGGATCGACCCAACGAACTACTCAGCAGATTTGTTCCTGTAGGCCATCATAGGAGGGTGGCCATCAGGCTGTGTTCCTAATTTCATTTGATACCAATGTTTTAAAACCCGACGCGCGGAGTCGAAATAGTTTTTACCTCCATGCGGTCGAATGGATCAGACCATGCTTAAATTCATACATATATATATATATATATATATGTATAAATAAGTAATTTATCAATAAATAATATATGATTATGTTCTACATGTAATATATATTATTTTATATTTAAATTATATTTTTAATTTAGTTTTAGATTTTTTATCTGTGAAAAATATTAAAAATTGTATGAAGCCGAAAGGAATTTTTTGATAAAAATAATAGGGCAAGGTGCCAATGGGTGAACCATCCAGGTTGGATGGTTTTTGACCAAATCAACAATTTGGACTGTTTCCAGATTTTACTAACATTTGACCCAGAATCTAAAATTTAATCCGTTTATTCTTGAAACAGAAAATCCGAAATTTATGGGATATTATCTATGTGAAACTGCCCTTATCCTTCCCTTTTCTTGACGATATAGGATTAATTGAAGGCTAATAGTTGTGCAGTGGGCAGTGAAATTAATGATAACGCCCATGTAAAATGTTTTAAAAAAGTCTATATATTATATAAGTGGGATCTCCTTTCAAAAATAAACCCTCCTATTACCTTCCAAGTTCCAACATACATCCCACCAATAAGACTGTACGATGATAAATAGTGTTGGAATATATTGAAACTTTTTTTTTTATGGGAGGAGATCCCAATTCATGTATTTTATGACTGGGATAGGACAATATAAGCAATTCATTGCAATTTCTCATTCAAAGGTAACAAGAAATCTGGTGGGTAGGACCAAGTATTTGGTGGAGTTAAATTACAAGCCCTCTTTACTACAATGCAAACTGCATTATTACTTGTACTATGAATTATGAATGAAAGGAGACATGGAAACATGAGCAAAGGTACACAAAAGACTCCTGCAAGAGCATTATCATTGATTCTACAGCTTCTCTCTCTCTCTATATATAGGGAGTTAAGAGGTGCAGCTTGAATAGACCTAGCAAACTAACTAGTTTTGAATATAATAAAAATAAATAAAAAAAAAGACATTACCTAATGTTTGGTCCCAACTATCCCTGGTCTTGGGAAGGATACCGTTAGTTTTCTAATGGCAAATGTCTAACAGGGGGTCACTGGGAGATATCAAAAATGTTACGGTTAGTTTAGGAGAAAGTCATAAAAGTAAAGGTGTGCTTCAGATAAGGAGTAAGGATTATAGTTGTATAACGGACTATGGAACAAATGATATATCTAAATACATGGGACCTACAACCATTTAATTTCTCAATATAACTCATGTATTTTATCACTGGGGCATCACCATTGGTCCCACAACCAGCTGAAAGCTAATCCGAATTCTCAGAGAATAACCCTTAGGCTGTGTTTGGTTTGAAAGAAAAAGTAGGAAAAAGAAGGAAATGTAGGAAAACCTTTACAAATCTTATATTTAGACGAACCAATGTTTCTGTTCCTTTCTCTACCTTTTCCTTCAAACCAAATATAGCCTTAATTTATTAATTGGATTCAACACACATTTGCTGACTTTCTTACCAAATTAAAAAGAAAATAAAGGATGGGTTGATAATCACCCCTAGATAACGGCAGTATAAAATTATTTTTTAATGCGACATTGAGAGAGAGACCTTGAGAAAAATCCGTAAACAATTCCTAATTAGTATATGGTGTCTTTTTTTTTCTCAAATAATAAAGGTAATAAATCATATCAATTCTGTGACGTACTTATCTAGTAAAGGGCTACCATTTAAAATAGACAGGTCCATTATGTAAATATGGGTTAGTTGATCCAAATGGGTCCCTAAATAGTCAAAGCTTCGAAACCGTCCATATATAGGTTGAATATTAAAATGCTTCATGATGCATAATTCAGAGAGATGGAAAGCGAGTTCAGGTCCATTTTGGAAGCTTAACCAGGGATGATCCTTAAAGGAGACTATATCGGGCTACAAAGAGAAAAAACAGAATAAAAATTACAGACAACTGGAACACAGAGTACCTCTGCCGACAATCTTAATCAATACAATTAATTTTCCGTTCGCTGTGCAAGTATAAATTATGAAGGATTTACATCAACACACTCATGTTCAATGGCAACCGAATGCAGCAGCAATTATGGTCTGTCATGAGCTTTGGCAGAACGAGTATCCTTACCAGCCGCACGGATGATGCGAGGTATAGCTTCAAAACAGATAGAAGACCCAACTTTGTTGATGGCCTGGAGAAGTGACACGAACTGAAGCTTTCAAACACCCCTTGATGGTCTCTCTTGATGTCTTGTGCTTGTTTGTTCTATATTCAGGTGTTGTCCTCAACCTCTGTGTTGAAAACAAAACTTGGAAACACTGTAGTGATGTCCCTGTAGGATAATGAATGTATCGAGTAACATTAACATTTTGCAAGTAATAAAAGACTCGAGCAAAACTTATGACAGACTTCCTATAGGCTTATACCTATTCACCTCGACTGGCTATAGATCTATAGTGCATTTAAGCAGTTGATAATATAAGTTTTATCTCATTTACTTCATTACGTACGTAAGACTCCTAAACTATGATTCTGAAAATAAATACAAGTTACTGTAACAACCAATCGTGGGAATCAAAAAGGGCTGAAGAAAGAATATAGTCCCAATTATAGAATTTTTGTTAAAAAAACATTATCTAACCACTGACACAAATCCTATAGAAAAGTTAGGTCTCAATTCCAGGTAATCAGCGAGAGATCTACTTTAGTTGGTAAATTTTCCTTTGTTTTTGGCAGGGGTGTTTTAATGTTCAAACCCCAGACTGGGACTGAATCCCACACTTTCAGCATTCTAATTAGTAATGATTAACCCCTGATATCTACCTGAGAAATAATGTAAGTAGAAACACCATAAGCAAACACAGACTGCTTCCAAGTTGAAATACAAGTAGGGATCAAGTTGGGTTGAGGTCAACCCTAACCCAACCCAACTTTTTCAGGTTGGGTTTTGATCAGGATAGCCTGGTTTCTTCACTTCATTTTGCTAAATGTTCTTATTTTTTAGACTTAAGATTACTACATATATGTTATACATGTATTCTACCATACTACCATACATGTTTATATAATACTTGAAACATACAAAATATAGACATGTCAGTTCAGGTTGAAGCTAAGTGGGACCCATATTTTTCAACCCTATCCCCAATCTGAACTTCAATCCAAGCCGACTTTTTTGGGATGGCTTTGGGTTAACCCAGCCCAAGTTGTAACCCTAAACACAAGTCCCAATTGGAAAGGCTGAAAATCCAAAACCAACAGTCACCCAGGAATTATTTTCAATCATCAAGGCCATAATAAAGACATAAATGGGGTTTAGTGTCTCTTGGGAACAAGAAGATATGTGTAGTTATGCCAGTTACTTGGTAAAATTCAAAAAGGCAGTAACACCATTTTGTTGTGTGAGGCTACTAGAGTGGGAGTTGAGGTCCGTAGGCTTTGAAGGCCACGGGAAAGTTTGTGGCGACAGGCCATTGGAAAAAAACTTTGAAGGTAGAAGTTAAGGAGTTCCTGATTGAAGAAATGAGATTGAAATGTCTGCTGAGCTTGAAGAAGATATGTAGTAGGGGATGGTGCTGCTACAAGGTTTGGGAGTGATTGAATGGCTCAAAGATTTTGTGAAAGGAGCGAATAACGAAGGTAAGCAACCCAACTGGAAGGGGTACCCTTCAGAAGCTGGAAGAAGATATGTAGTAGAATGCAAGAGAAACTCTAAAGGTTCATTTATATCACTGGTTGAATACTTTGGTAAGGGTAGGAAGCAGATTGTCTGTTTCCCATAGGGAATAAAAGGTCAGGGTTGGAAGGAAGTTAACGAGATGTTAAGTGAGCTGTTGCATTGGACGGCTGGCTAAACAAGTAGAAAATTTAACAGAGAAGGAAAAGAAACTTATTACTGCTAGCCAGGATGTGCCTGGCAAGAAAAAGGTTCTAATACTGGTGAATGGTGCAGGGAGACACAAAATGGAAGCTAATCTAAAGAAAGAAGACTGGGAAAATAAACTTGTAGTTGAAGCAGAAACCGGGTTTGAAGACTGGAGTAGAGTTGCAGATTTATTAACAGAAAGATTGAAGTTGAAGAGGATGTTCATTTTAACCCCTTTTGAGAAGTGTAAGGCAGTGCTGCATCTGCTTGAGAACAGAGTAGAAATTGCGTCCTTAAACATCCAAGCAGACTTTGGGAAATTTACAATCTCAAAATGGTGTCCAGGGTCAAACTCCAGAGACCTCTTTGTTGAAGATGGGGTACTGTGAGAATCTTACGCTTGCCTTTTCACTTGTGGAAGCAAGAAATTGCTGAATCTATTGCACAGATGTGTCGAGGGACACCTGAAGATGCTTACTGGGGAGATCTCCACTCTGCAGCTATCTTACCAAGTGGAGTGAAGCCAGAGGAGATACCACGAAAGATAGATCTGAAAGTGTAAGGGCAGTTTGTATCAGTCTGGATGGCTTCATCCATTGAAGCTCTGCTTTGGAAAGAGGCTCACAGCGAGGGAGATGAGAAGGTTGAAGAAGAGCTGTGCAGCACTAGGGGATTGGCTGGTTTAACAAGAATAGAAATTGCACTAAAATGGGAATGCAGATGTTGGGGGAAACCAAAAGGTAGAGAACAAGGGGAAAGTCTGATGTGTGCAGGTGAAGGAAACAGACTGGAGGGCGGCTGGACTTTTGCGCAGGTCGTAACTGGCACCAAATTAGCAGTTTTAAACAAAGAGGAGGTGATGGTTCAGGAAAGGACTAGGTCTAAAGAGTTTGACCAGTTGGAGATTGAACTCACAAGATTATAAAGTCATGTGGGCTCGCAGTCTTCAAAGATGGGCTGACAAAAGAACAAAAGCCCATGTTTCATGAATATTCAGTTGGGTCGTGGGCCAAAGGATTAAAAGAGGCCCATGTTGGCTCTTTTGAAACAGCCATAGGGGAGACACGTGAGTCACTTAAGACTAGACCTGTTCATGGGCTGGGCCGGGCTTTGTATATGTATCAACAGAATACAGTCAGGCCCAAGCCCAAGCCCGGCCCAACCATTGGGCCTAAGTCTTGAGCCTGAGCCCGACCCTCATATAAAGCCTGAAGCCCGGGCCCAAGCCCGACCAGAAATTTGAAAACAGAAAATTGTTTTCTTTTTTTATTCAATAAAAAAGTGTTTTATTTATATTAAAAACCTTCAAAACTCAAAAATAATAAACGTCTCACTATTACTTGGAAAAAAAGAGAAGAACAAAGAAAAAATATTGTATATATTTTTTATTAAATAAAATATATTTTTATTATTTAATATATTGTATCAAGTCGGGCTCGGTCTCGGGCCGGGCTTTTTTGAGAAAGCCCGAGCCCGATCTTGCGGGCCTAAAAGTATGACCAAGCCCGACTTAATAATGGGTCGGGCCGGGCCATCCCGTCGGGCTATCTGGCCCATGAACAGGTCTACTTAAGACTCACATGATCAAAAAGGGGATAACTAGGCTAGAAGGGAAAAACAGTCTATCGTCGTCTTCCTTGGGTTCTTCACCTAGTTGCCACAACTCAGGAGCAAGGTCTCTCTCCAATTGCTCCTTACAGTGGGTCCCTTCAAAGAAATTGAAGGTGTTTTCACCTGATAGATGAAATCCCATGTGCATAAAAAGAAAGATCTTTCTTAAAAGATGGGGAATGGTCTGAAAAAGAAGCCAGTGAAGATTCAGATTCAGACATGGATGGCACAGTAAGCTTGGGCATTGTTGATTTGCAAACAAAGGTGGGCATGTTGGAAGAAGATAGTTTCAATACAGAACTTCTGTTCTAGAAGAAGAAAAGGTAGTTGTCAGTGAAGTCAAGACAACTACCTTGTTAGTAAATACAACACTGCCCAAGCTTACACAGTAAGGTAGTTGTCAGCAAAAAATGATGAAATCCAAGCAAAGACAACTACAAATCCTTTATTGGGAAGGAACCCACTCTGCAAGCCAACACTCTAGCACAATCCTACAAATTTGCAACTTGTCCTATAGGAATGGTCATACTCTTGCCCAGATTCACCTTTAATCCTGAGACCACTTCAAACCAACAAAGAACTCCAAGTAACACCTCTAATTGATCAGGATCAGCGTAAAGAAAACAAAGAGTGTCATCTGCAAATTGGAGAATGTTAATTTTTCCTCTCCAGGAGCAATTGCAAATCCTTCCCAGGTTCTGGCTCCAGCTGCCCTCAGAGATCATTTCGGAAGAGTGGAGGAACAAAAGTTGAACCTTATCACTCAAGTTGAAGAGTAGGATGAGAAGGAATTCCGAGGGTTGTTGAATGAACAAGATAGAGAGCAAAGAAGACGGCTGAAAAAAGGATCTGGAACATGTGTTGCTAAGGGAGGAGATTTGTTGGAGGTAGAAATCAAGGCATTAGTGGATTAAACAAGGTGATGGGAACACCAGATTTTTCCATGATTTGGAAAATGGGCATTGAAGGAAAAATTTTGTAGCCAAATTAGAATTAGAAGGGGATAGAATTACTAACCAAGAGTTTGTTAATCATTTTATGGAAGACCTTTGAATGAGAGATTACCTTTGGAAGGTTTGGATGGCCAAGTTTGGGAGATGAAAAGAAGTTTTGAAGAAGAGGAGATTAAAAGGGCAGTGTTTTTGAAGGATAGGTTTAAGGCATCGAGCCTAGATGCAGATTTACATAGTAAGCCCAGGAGTTAATGCTACTTTTTTGGCTTTAATTCCTAAGAAGGTTGATGCTATTCATCCTAAGGACTTTAGACCAATTAGCTTGGTGACTAGTATGTACAAAATCTTAGCTAAGGCACTGTCCTTGAGGATAGAATAAGTTCTTCCTTCCTTAATCAACAAATCCCATGGGGCCTTTGTACAAGGGAGACAAATTACAAACCAGATTCTAGTAGCTAATGACTGCCTGGAGTAAATGAAAAGATCCAAGAAGAAAGGTTTTGTTTGTAAGTTTGGTCTGGAAAAGGCCTATGATTTAGTGGATTAGAAATTCCTCTTACAAGTATTGAGAAACTATGGGTCTGGAGAAAGGTAGTGTAAGTGGATTCGTGGTTGTATCGGCTCTAGTCATTTCTCTATTTTGGGTAATGGAGTGGTAAATGGGTGAAAAAAAGGCATGGTTAGAGAATTAACATTGGTGAAAAGGTTTGGAAGGATCTCCAATTTGAGAGTCAATCTTGAAAAGAGTAGTGTGGTAGGGGTAAATTTAGAAAATAGAGAAGTGGAGATTATTGCAGTCTGCGGGGTGTTTAGAGTGTTCTATCTCTACTTGGCCTATGACCTACCTGGGACTCCCGACTCCCATTAGGGGCAAACCCTAGGGAGAGTAGTTTCTAGTGCCTGGTTGTAGAGAAGTTTGAAAAGAGATTGGCTTCGTGCAAGAAGAATTATATATCTTTTGGGGGTAGAGCCACCTGGATTAAAGTTGCCCTGGCTAACCTACCAACCTATTTTCTGTCTATCTTTAGGAGGTACCCTCTAGGGAAGCTAAGAAACTGGAGAAGTTAATGAGGGAATTCCTTTAGGAGCTGGGGGAAAGTAGGAAGGATCATCTATTAAAGTGGGAGGTGGTGTGGAGAAGTAAAGAGGAGGTTTGGGAATATGGAATATAATGCAAAATAATACAACATTATTGGGGAAGTGGTTGTGGAGATGGCCATTAGAGAGAAAGATTGTGGCATGATGGGATGTTGGGATCTCTCGGTGGGCAACTTGGGCAACACCTTGGAAGGCAATTCACAATAATCTCCCTTAACTTCACAACTTTGTTAGGTGTAATGGTAATTCGGTCCTTTTCTTGGATGATACTTGGGTTGGAGAGGCTCCTTTGAAGGACCTCTTTCCTCCCTTATTTACGATCTCTTGGTTTAAAAAAAGAGCCTGTATCAAAATTTTTTTCCCATTAGGAAAACTCCTTTTGCACCAGTTTGGGATTTTGGTTTCTGGAGAGGCTTAAGGGATGAAGAGATTGAGAGTCTAACCTGCTTATTAAGTTTTCTTGAAAAATTTTGTTTGGATCCCACGGTGCCAGACAAAAGGATTTGGACACCTTTGCTCTTGGGTTATTTCTCTTGTGCTTCTTTCTTTAAGACCCTTTGCTGTTCTCTGTCTCTACAGTCTTTCCCTTTTAAGGAGGTTTAGTGCAGGCCTGTACCCCCCAAGGTTTTGGCATTCTATTAGGAAGTGTTCTATGGGAAAGTAAACACCTTGGATAATCTACAAAAGAGAAGACTTTATCTTTGCATCTCACCTAATTAGTATACTTTTTGCAGATCTCATGGTGAGGATTGTTACCATTTGCTAATTTCCCATTCTGTTACTACAGAGTTGTGGGATTGGTTCTTCTCGATTTTGGGTGCAAGTGGAATAGGCCAGCAAAAGTAAGCATGCTTTTTGACCCATATACCTTTGCTTGGCACCAATGAAGAGGAAGGATAATGTGGATGTGTGCAAGAGCAGCTTTGCTATGGACAATGTGGAAAGAAAGGAATGCCAGGTTATTCTAAGAGAAGGAGAAAAGCCAACATGAACCGAAGGAGTGTATCTTGTATAGGACTATCTCGTGGCTGAAATCCTTGGACTTATTTCACCAATTTTCTTTTAATGATCTTTGGAGACATTGGGCAGCAGCAGCAGCAAGCAGCTCCTCTCTGAAAATCAAGGTGTACATGAGTTGGGTACCCCCTCCTGAAGGCTTTTTGAAACTAAATTTTGATGGCAGTAGTCAAGGTAACGCAAGTCTCTCTACGATGGGAGGGGCTCTAAGGAATGAAAGTGGTACTGTGGCTCTCTTATGCTCTTTAGGTGAATGGGACTCCACCAGGGCGATACTTCTAGCTGCCCTTCAAGGGGTACAACAGTTTGCAGTACAACTAGGAGTGGAACAGCTAGTAATAGAAGATGGCTCCAAGGTGGTTGTGGGATGGCTACAGAACCCAAAGGCTGGTTTGGTTCTTTAAGAATGAACTTAAAAAATTCAAGTGGCTGACAAGAAATCTATGTGTCAGAATACAATGGATGGGAAGATCAACTAATGCTATGGCTGATTGTTTAGCCAAGCAAGGGGCAAATAGGGAACAGTTGTACTAGGCACAGTTGTAATCTGTTTTAGTTTTTGATTGTTTGGAGAGGTCGCAGCTCATGCCTCTCCATGAGTCTCTTGCATCTATTTATTCTCCCTTCTCTAATAAAATTTCCTCATTCATCAAAAAATTAAAAATAAAAAAGGCAGTAGTTACATGCTATAATAGTAATATAAAAAAGAATAAGACAAAAACAAGTGGTATACCTCAAATAAGGTAGTGTCATATTGTTCAAAAGGTTGGGGTGTCGAAGAACAAAAGCCTTCCATTCTTCTCTGTTAATTTTTCCATCCATGTCTGTATCAGCATCTTCAAATGTCTGCCCAAAAATTGATAATGTAGTAAGTTTACAGCCCTTAAAGGATTATACAAAAATAAAACAGGAAACTTAAATTGGCTGAACCCATGCCTTGTCAATAATAACTTCAAGAAGATCATCTGACAGATTCATTTCTGATTCCATCAAAATAGCAATAACCATTTGCTTAACCTGAAACAGTAATAGCTTACTAAAATAATTTTTCACAAGGTTAAAAATATTCATGGCAGAATGAAAATGATATGGATGAAAGAATATATGATGGACAACAAATTTGTGAAGAAAAACTAAAATTATCACAACCCCGTGTATCTTATTGTATCTTTGAGTTTTCAATTCACCTATTTAAAAGTGTTCTGAGGAAACTGCTTTTATTATTGATTAAACAATAAAAACAGACCTAAAACTGAAATTTGAAAAAAAAAAAAAGAGCGTAAGGTAAAAAGTCTCAATACACCCCTTCCTGTGTATTGGATGTATCGACATTTTGAACCTTGTTCTTCACTAAATGAAAATAAAATTCTTTGAGCAAACATTATTAAGATGATGGGATTTTTTTTCTTGTCAGAACAATTAAAATAAAGGATGCAAGGTAAAGAATCAAATGCTGTAAAGTGGAACAGAAATATGTACTAATTGGAAGCAGCATTCACATCTACCTGTTGTAAAACTTTGTCTTGACCTATTTTAAACAAAATTCTCTTTTACTGATTAAAAAAAAAAAAAGGAATCAAATGCTGTAACACTGCCTCCCTTACATGATGAAGCCAAAACAATGGGATGTGAAGCATAAAATCAGATCATAGCTTCCAGGGAGACAACTAATATCCCTTAATGAAAAAACTCCCTTCCACAGCACAAATCTATTCAAGTGTAGAACATTTATTGACACACTAGGGAGACAAACCAAAAGGTGATATTAAAAGGGTATGGAAGTTTTATATTCTAGTTAATATATGGAATTGAAAAAAGAAGCTCTGTTGATCAAAATCGAAAAAGTTGAACAAGGAGCTAAAGTCATATGACATATGAGTATGCTTACACAATGAACCAATGCACACACACACACAACAAACAGCAGGGGTCACCTGACTCTTAAGTCTCAAGTTTGAGACTTTCATCCCTACACATCTAGAGGTCCTGACAACTATCTCATGCCTTTGCCTTATGAAACTTTTTTTTTTTGATAGATAACTAAATAACGTTATTGGTTTATGGAAAAGGATAATATCTACATCTATGGTTACACCATCAAGGTTTGCCTAATGAAAGATTGTTCTCCCCTTCATTAAAAATCCCTTCTGATCTTATTATGAATGAACTTATGGCAAAAGTAAGAGGGTATTCATGCCAATGGGTATTAAATGGATCAAATCAAATGGTTTCCAAGGGGCTTATACATGGGATGCCCTATAGAACCATTTTCCTGAGAAAAGAAAGAGGCTAAGTACAGGACAAAACATCAAATATCTGTACTATAGAATGATAAAATGCCAAAAATCACGCCAAGACATAGATAAGCAACTGTAGATCCATTGTTCCAATTAGAAGTGCCCTTCCAAGTTCCCCAATATTGACAGGTTTGGCACTCACTTGTAAACCAAGAATTAGAAACAAATTACACATTTCAACCCATAGGTAAGTAATTCATAAACTGAGGTCTCCAAGTAAATTAATCAAAATGATAATAGATGTAGTGGAAAAACATGCATTCAGTATCCCTCCCTTTTGCATTAAAGTGCAAATCCAAGTATTCAAAGTTTCAAACTTTACACCTTTGAGTTGTGTAGCTGCAAATCTAATTATGCTACCCAAAAAAAAAACATCTAAAGTTGTGTCATACATGTCAAGATACTCACTTCTTCCCTCTCGATAAACCCAGTCTGTCTTAGATCATACAGCCGAAATGCAACTGCAGGAATTTCAGAGAAAAAACTGAAGGTGTTATACCAATTAATTATATATTTCAATTGTATATAAACAAGCAAAGAAGGGACTTCAGGAACCCTTACAATCAATTTTGTCCTCCAAAGGAGCATAAGGATGGAAGACAGTGAGTGCATGGACAAACTCTTCAAATTCAATAACACCATTTCTCTTTTCATCAAAAAGATCAAAAACCTAGAAAGGAAAAGAAAATAGTAGATAAATGCAGCACATCATGAAGCCAAAAGGGCAAACTTATACAAATATTCTTGCCTACATTTTTTTTCATGTAAGAATAAACAATTTCAAGTTTGCAAGGATACATTTTGGGATAGTGTTGCATATCTGGAAGTAATATGACTAGATAACAAGGAACCATGTGTGCATATTAATAAGAAACAAATTCCAATTTATAACTGAGATATGAAGTATCAAGCTGGTCTAGATCCCAAAGAAGGGAGGAAACATGGCTGGAAGTTGAAATAATAACCTCCAGCTCTTCATTTACAGAAGAGAAGCCATTATACACTTTAACTTCCAAAGTGCATGCAAGCGTGCCATACATATTTTTAATCTACCTTATCATGCTCAGGCTAAGCATTGAAGATTGGTTACCACTGTTACCTTGATACATGGCAGGGGTGCCAAGTATTCAAGTGTCCATAATTGTTCATCATGTCAACCTTTAGAAATCAAGGCAAGGGGACATGACAATGAATAATAAAGGATTTTTGGCTCTAGTGACCCTTTAACTTTGCTCATTACCATCCCTCCCTCCCCCCCTCTCCTCTTTTCTTATCCTCTTTCGTTTCTTCTTGTTTTTTCTTTCTCTTCTCTCCTTCCACCCAATCCCCTACACTGCCCACCACCGTCCCTAAGTGTCCTCCCACAGCCAAATGATACCCACCAATCTCTCTCTCTCTCTCTCCTTCACATCCTTTTTCTTCTTCTTTTTCTTTTTCTCCCCTCCCCTCCTTCAATCCCCTATTCCACTGCCCACTACCATCCCCGAGTGCCCTCCCAACTATATCCTCCTGATCCCAATCTGTACCACTTCAATGGCATAGGATATACCAACAACAACGACGGTGAAGGCAGTGGTGGAGGAGCGATGATAATGAGCAATAGGACGAGGTGGCGGAGGTGGAGCTGGGGCTGGGTAATAAACCTCTGTTGGGGCTGGATAATGAATTCCAGGTGCCCGTAGTGGTACATAATTTATCTTTGGGTAATGAATAGAGAAATTCAAAATTCGATTTGTTTTCCATCGGCAGATCAACCTAATAACTAATGAATCTAATGGCTCCATCAAACTCAACCACAAGATGTTTGAACAAGACACGAACTTCTCTGATTCCATTCGGGGTTTCCGTCTCCTCTGTTAATTGGTGTTTTATGCTTCTGCATCTGCAGTGGTTGCTTCTGTTGTGACTCATCGTTGACAATTGAGATGACAGCATAGGTGCAAAACTTTTGGAAGAAATTGAAGGCTTTAAGATGCCTGCAAGAGATCACTTTGAGTTGGAGGTTACAGGATTCCTGGGTGGTCGTGTGGTTTAGTTGTAGAGAATAGGGGATTGGGTAGAAGAGAAGAGAGAAAGGGAAAAAAACGAGAAGAGAAGAGAAGAGGGGAGAGAGAGAGGTGGGTATTTTAATTGGGACCCACATGTTATTTTTCCCTTGAAAATGAGTCGAAAGAGCCTTTTTTTTTGTTTTCTTTAACAGAACTGTCAATGGCATCTCTAATGTAATTTGTTTTTGTCTTAAAATGGCCTTTTCACCATAGTTTGAGTGGGAAGTTGGCCCTTTTGCAAAGTCCAAGAGTCACTAAAGCCAAAAATCCTATAAAGGACATAAATAATGTTAAGACATTGAGAAGAATATGAAAATTAAAAACAGGAAAACCAAAGTGTTGCTACCTTACATGTCCTTTCTCATGACACCTTGTCTAAGAGTGCCTAGTGCAACCTTTTTTTTTTTGCCAACTTCAGATTGGAACATGATCAGGATGTTAAAGAAATTATGTGCACAGTGCAAAGTATTGATACACATTCCAAGTTTTTACACGGCTAAACTAACCCATCAGTTTGGAGGTGTCATATCCACACATAAATCAGACAAATACATTTATTTTCATCAAAGAGGAAAAAGAGAAGAATATATAGAGAAAATTATCTCAGAATAATGCTGGAACTTGTATATTCTACTAGGTTTGAACTCAGAGCTGGTTCCTGAATATATCCATATTCTTGTGTGTTAAAGAACATTGTTGATATCCTTAACATGGCTTCACCAAGAAACAGAATCATGCCTCCAAAAAGCAAATCCAAGTTCTTTCAACAACATAAACTGTAGTTCAACATGCCATAACCCCATGAATTGACCAAGATGCAGTAAAATTTAGAGGCTCATGATGTCAGTTAGGAGTTAGGACTTCACTGACATCCAAAAAAGTCTTTCCCATGAAACAGAATCATGATGCATAAGGCCATAAACCCTGCGATGGTTCCAGTGATCTTGGGTCTTTGGAGGGGTGGACTGGGTAACCTCATGAATCTTTGTAATGAAGAGGATACCCTCAGACTCAAACCTGTCATGCTTGTCAGCCCAAGATTTTACCATTCTACCAGGCAATGGCACCCTACTCAGAATTGCATCCCCTAAAAGTAAATCTAAGTTTTTTCCAGCAGCATGCATGTATACATGTCCGAAGCTCTACTTGACAAAGACTAATCCCTACTATTTGGTATTAGCTATATAAATCCTTTTTTGTTATAGGTTAGCTATATAAATTCTGTTCTACCATTGAATTCTATAAAGAGCCATGTCCTCATTCAAGTTTTAAGTCCTACATAAATTCTGAATTCTCACTAATACATAGTCCCCTTAGGCCTTCCCCTTGCTCTATCAGAGCCTTCTATTTGCACCAAGTTACATGTATGTCATAATCAACATGCCATGATTCCATGAATCAACCATGGTCGGAAGAAATACAGAAACTCATGATGCCACTTGGTATGAATTTATAAAGGGAAATATTAAAAATAATGATAGAATAGTTTTTATGGATTTACCCTATCCAAAAAAAGATTTTCACCAGATGGAGTCTTGAATAATGCCAACTGCAGCTCTTCCTACAAAACAGATAAGACGCTTTTTTGATAAGTAAACAGATATGACACATTAAACATAACCATATGAGACAGACAAGGTTTGCAAAAACATACAAAGTAAATACAGGAAAGTCGCTTAACACTTACAAAAGGATCAAGGTATGCCATCAGAGTAAAAACTGGCAAATCTAGCCCAAGGTAAAGGACAGCTCCTATACATTAGTTATAAGATGCTAACGAGTATAAAATGGTTTCAGTGGGTTTTGATAAATCCTACAGTGTTCAAATGACATTGACAACTCAATGAAAATGTGTTTCCAGGTTCTCATTTCAATTATGCTACATGGGCCTGAAGTTTGTTTACCACCTACAACATGTGTGTTTGTTCAAAAACTGAATTACACAGAATAATGTATTTAGTTCTGCATTGAAATTGTGTTTAGTGAATCTAGATTCTCCTATTTTATGGTTAACCAATTGCTTACTTCATCAGTGGTGGTGACCATAAGTATGATCACAGTGGCGGGAGTTCTGTACATATAGTATATATGAATGTATTATTTTGTATTTGCCCACTATTATGTCATTTTTTTTATTTCTAGTGTTATCTTAAAAACGTGTATTGAGGCAAGACAAAATCAAATGAGATGGAACTTATAACATCATCTAGATTAGGTCCTATCTTAATAATCCATTACCATGAAGAGGAGAGTGGCTAGTCATTGGCAACTTCAAGCCTATAGCCCATTAATCACGACAAGGGACTTACAAGGTTTATAGAAGACCCAGAATTCTCCAAATAACTCTTACTAAACAGGAGGATTTTCAGAGCTGTCATATTTGATAAGTACGCATAATTAAAAGCAAGCCATCAAAATTCAAGCATTTCAAAAGGCAGGAAATTCTCCAAAAGAAATGGAATATCCACACAAACACAGAATATGTCACTTGCACTCTTTGGAACTTAGATTCTGAGTGTCCAGGAAGTTCTCCTGAGAATTTAAAAGTAACAGAAAATCTACCATAGCAAAGAAAAAAAGAAAGTTGGAAATTGATCCGTGGATGATTCAGATGCGAATCTTTGCACCTACCTTGTGTATTAAGCCATCGTCAATAATGGAGCTACTGAGCTTCTTGAACAGCTCGTGCAAGGCCTCCACTTCGTTCACGGTAACTATCATAAAGGAACCCAAAAACAAAAATGATCAGGCCGAAGAGAAAATGCAAGAATCCTAAATGAAAAATAACCACAAATTAAACAGAAAATTAGGAGGCAAATAAAAAGAAAAAATTAGAGGGGGAAAATTAAAACGAACATGGTGTATTCTTTGCGAGGCGAGCAAGGTCATGATATCTATATGAAGGCTTCTTGTTGTTGGGGTGGCAATCGAAGCAATCGGCCATAGCGAATATGAGTACTTCAATTAACGCAATAAACGGTATGAAAGCCGCACATAGCCGCTCCCCCATTGACAGAAAGCTCGACGTCTGTTCCACGCCCACAAAATTAGCAAGAAAAAGAAAAAGAAAATTAAGACAAAAAAGATCAGGAGGATTAGAATCTGAGGACGAAGAATAAATAAAGATTAGAAAAAAATGATTACCCATTCGTTGCTGTTGTTGGTGGTGGTGGTGGTGCTGTTGCTGCCGTGATTCCTTCGCGCCATTTCTCTCTGCAACAACTCGAATCCAGACCTGACCTGCTACTCCATTTTAAGATGCGTGTGCGTTAATTCGATTGACAATAATAGTGGCGCCATTTGAATTTCATTAGCGTTTTTTATACAGTTTAGCCTGACGATGAATGTTTATTTTTTTGGGTAAAATACAAAAACTTCCCCTAAGTTTTCTGACAATCATAAAAACCTCCTTTATGTTTATATTTTAGCAAAAACCTCCCCTGCATTTTTTAGAAAATATGCAACTACCTCCCTTCGTAGACAAAAAAGCCGAAATAATGTGTTTGATTTTTGAAAATGCCTATTTTACCCTTATGCATATCTATTTAGATGTAGATTTATTAAACTTTCCTCCAAAACATTGTTCATTTTCTTCCCAATAACAAAAAACCAGAGTCGTCATTTCTCTCTTTCTCTGTCTCGGCCTTCTGTTTGGCCTTGGCTACATCTCGGCTTTTGCCTCTTTTGCCTTCCTAATCTCGTGCACCATCTCCACTCGATCGAGTCTTTATCAGTTCTTTCTTTGCCTGCAATTTCACAAACACCCACCACCACACAAGGAAAATAAGAAACATTGTGGTATCTCGGCCTCACCAGTCGCTACAATGAGGCCAACTTGAATGTGTTTCAAGGTATTTAACTAACACAACTTGCATTTCAACCTCTTTTGTCTTGTGTCAATAATTCCAAAGCTGAATATCGGATAAGATTAGACTTGTAGGGACGAATAATTGGTAGAAGACTATACGATAGCTAACAAGTTTGTCTCGAGTGTGTCTCAAGGTATTTAATTTATACCTATCAAGCATGTACAAGTTGAATGTCCATGAAAATGGGTACTTTTGGAGACAAAACATGAATTGGTGGAAGACGATGGCACACCTTATGTAAGCTGGAGTAGTGATGAGAGATGTCTAATCGAATCCCAATAGCACTTGTGGCATCCATCGATTTTGTTTAATTCCATGAGATGAATCCCCTTTCAACTTTGTATTAAAAATTTCTTCTTAAAATTGAATTATTTGAAGTAAACCCATCAGTCAAATTAAGTTTCATGCCAAACCCATTACTGAATCAGGTACCGGTTAGAAATTACACTTAAAAGGTATTCATCATTGACCCTTGAAAAATATAGCAAAACTATTAGCTATTTTAGGCTTGAATAGCCATTTGGCCATTTGAATACTGTAACGAGTTGCAGCCTAATTGCAACTTTTCGTTTTTCCTATAAAACAACCCCAACTTGCAAACTTTTGTTTTTCCTATAGACTATTTTTGAAGAGGAAGAGAGGAAATGGGGGCGATAGATTAATAGACCATGTCTCAAGCTCTTGGAAATTGATTCTGTTCAGGAGAAACCATGGCCATGGGTATGCGATGAAAGGCTGATGGCCTCTAGTTCTTACTTCTTAGGAATAAAATGATTAGTGTTTTGGAGGAATGGCAAAATAGGTATTTAAAAAAAACAAATACATTAGGTCGCCTTTTCTGTCTAGAAAGGGATGAAGTTGTATATTTTCTAAAAAGTATAGGGGAGGCTTTTGCTGAAGTATAAACATAAGGAAGGTTTTATGATTGCTAGAAAACTCAGGGGAGGATTTTGTATTTTATCATTTTTTTGGTAGAAAGATGATGAATATATTAAAACAAACTCTATAAGAGATATCCAAGCGGTGTTATTTTTATTATTTTATTTAGGACAATTTTTATGGTCACAAAGAGGTGCCGTAATCAATCAAAATCTCGTATCAATTTCAACAAATATAATCCAATAAAAAAATGGCAAATAATCCACGTGGTATTAAAAAAAGAAAAATCAATAATGCCGAAAAAATATGACATGGAAAGAGCTTTAACCAATCAATTTTGATAAACAAACCCACCCATGTGAACTTATCAAAGTGCACATGAATTTCCTTTTGCTACTACATGGTTTTATCACTTTTATGGGGGAAAACTTCGTGTCCCGAATCCCGATATGTTTTTTACAGATGGCTCATCACACTGAATTAACAGCATGTACTAACCGATGGCTCCTCACACCGACGTAACAGCATGTTCTAACCGCACGTTGGTAACCTTTCTCTTACTTGGCTGTGAATTAATTGTGAGAAACAAATCTCAATTTGAAAACTTCGGCTGTTAGCATAAGAACAAAACTCCTTATAGATATCAATAGTAGTGTTCATGGTTCGATTAATCATACATCTTTATTTTTTTAACCGAACTCGTGGTATCAGTTTTTTGAAAAACGGATAACTGAAATCAAATCAAAGTCAATCGATTAATCATTCAATCGGTTCGATTAACCATTAATTCGATTTATCAGTTTTTTTTATAATATTATATATAATAAATAAATATATATATATATATATATAATATGTATGTCAGTTGGTTTGGTTAACTGAAACTGAATTGATACTTTCAGTTTTTCCAAAATACTGAACCAATCGGTTCAGTTTCATTGGTTCGGTTCAATTTTTTTATTTTTTGCCTTTTTTTTTTCTTTCACCCCTAGTTATTTTTGAAGGAGAGAAATGCTATTAAGAATGTAACTAGAACAACTTTACCATCTTCTACAATCATGCATTCAAAGAAGCAAACTTTGTCGCTCAGTGACTTGCCAATTTTGATCATAAAACTAATTTAGGTGGTGTTTGGAATCATGGGCATTTTTAATAAACACTGCCACATAGGTGCTATTTCATCATTTAGCCCATCATGTCGATCCGCATGTATAGAGACTTGCAAAAATTGGCATTGATTTATGTGTACACCTACTGTTGGGGGAAGCTTTCAACGATTAGGCATTTATTCACCGTTATGTTGATGTAGTGTTTAATGGTGCTTAATTGTCAATAAACAATTTCATTATTATTTTTCTCGATTTTATAAATAAATCAAGTATAAACGTTTAGTAAATAAATGAAAGCTATATGTTTTGTATTCCTATTCTATCAAAAAAGAAAAGAAGAAGAAGAATACTAGAACCCATTTGGTTGCAATCACCATTTTACTCTATATTCATGTTGATGTCTTATGCAATGAAGCTTTAAAGTAGTATACACTGTTTTCTTTTTTATTTTTTCAAATATCTAAAAACTCTCTCTGGTTTTAATGGTGAGATATCGTTTTCATACCAATCTCTTACCCACAAACTCTTCCCATATCCCTACTGCTCACAAGACACTACCTCATCGTGTGGGCTTAGATTCTATGGTATTAGCGCAAATGGTTTCAATGATTGTTTAAAATTGTTTGGGTATCATACCTTTTCCTGTATCATGTATCATAGATTTAAAATAATAAATATAAATAATATAAGCAAATAAGTGTAAAAGATAAGTATGAAGTCAGAAAAGATGGAAAGTCGCCACTTGCCAGCTGGCATAGAGGGTTTTAGGAAACTCGATATCGGAATTCAGATGGACTCCCCCAGCACATCCAACGATGCATTAGTAACATCTCCACGTAAGATTAGATATTTCCAATACACGCTAGGATGTGGGGAGCCGATCCCAAAAACTCTTGGGATCCAATCGAATCCCGTCTTTCACCAATTGGTGTTGGTGGATGACTTATGACTACTCCAGTCATGAAAGGGTGGATGTGGAAATGTCACCAAAACCCCAGTACGATAAGAAAAGTCACAAGTCACAACACAAACCAAACCCACAGTGTTGCTTGCTTGATGTAGTTAATGTATTGCGCGTATACGCACACAGGTATAGGGAGGGGCTGGATGGGGTTGGCAAACAAATTAACAAACAGAGCTTTATCATTTTCTTAGATGGACTGCACTTTCCCCATTCCTTGTCAAGTGTTTTACTCTCTGCCTCTGCTGCTTTAATTGATCTAAATTCAACCATTTTCTCTACTCTACAACCAAATTTTTGTGTTATTGTTCATTCTGCAACTACAAGCAAACGTGCCGTGTTGGCAAACTATTTATAAAGGTCTGGACTCTGGACTCTAGACTCTGGAGGGAGTTTCTCAGGCCCAGGCCAAAGTAGCAAAATCTTAACTGAGACGAATGCGGTTTGGAGTTTGGGCATCGAACTTCCAAGAGCCAAGCTTATTCCAAATAGCAGTTTTTACTATTTTTCAGGGTCAAGCCTATTTTTTGTGTGTGTTTGGGCACATCTAATCCAATGGAGAGAGAGACTTTGGTATCAGAGGAGTTCACATTGGCGCCCCATAATGCCCCACAAGACATTTCTAGGGCTGTCAATGGGACGGGTCCAACCCGATGGATCTGATGGATTCAAACCGATTGAGCCGATTCTGGTTCCACTAATTGGAACTGGTGAATCGATTTCTGGGTCCTGATATAATGTCCCGAAACCTATTCCCCCTAGTCCCGAGCCAATTTGAGCTATATATATAGTGTACTAAATAAATTATAAATAATACATACATATAATCAAGGTTCAAAATATCGATATCGGTTTAGGTCTCCTCTATCCCCTGAACTGGTCAGACCTTCGATATACCCACTGTAGGAGCGTATTGAAGGGGTCCCGGAATGATACGTATCGGCTGATACGTAATGATACTTTGAACCTTGCATATAATATATAATATTTAATATATATATATATTAAACATTTAGTTAATACGTGATTATGGGGTGTTGATGTAACCTCGTATCGCAGTGTTCTTTCAGTCACAATTAGAGAGAGAGAGAGAGAGAGAGGGTATTTAGTGGGTGTTTGGTATCACAGTTCACATTGGTGCCTCGCAATGCCTCACAGCATACCCCAACGCAGAGATGGGATCTGCTCCTCACAAATGGGCGTTTCACATGCACATCCACCGTACATTGGGAACATCTCCCGTGAATAATAATTAATAAGTACAAGAGATATTCCCAATGCATGGTAGGATGTGTGTATGAGGTGTCAGGTGTAAGGAGCAGATCTGGTCTATGTCTCTGAGTGACAAGTATATGTACCTATGGGGTGCTGATGTGATAGCCAATCATAGTGTTCTTTTAGTCACAATTAAAGAGAGAGAGAGAGAACATTTAATGGGGACCAGATCTACTCACACATGGTGCCTCACATCGACCTCTTCTCCCGTACTTATGTATTATTATTTATAGTAGATGTTTCCAATGCACAGTGGGATGTGCCAGATCCCACCTCCATTTAATGGGTGTTTGGTATCATAGTTCACATTGGCGCCCCATAATGCCTCACAAAACATCCCAGCTCATGTATTGGGAACAGGGGCGTAGCCAAGGGGGGACCTAGGGGAGCCATGGCCCCCCCTATGGTCCAGAAATATCCATGCATAATAAATTTTTTCATGCTAGTTTCTTACCTCCCCCCACTTTCCACTTGATGGTTGACCCCCCCTATGGCCCATCGATAAGTTTTGGTCCCCCTTATAAAAAATTCTTGTCTCCACCCATGATTGGGAACATCTTCCAATGACAAGTATGCGAGATGTTCTCAATGCATGCTAAGATGTGCATGTGGGGTGAACCTAGCAGGGTGCTGATGTGATCTCGTATCATAGTTTCTTTTAGCATGTCAAGCTACTCCCGTCTTGTGTAGCTCATTCTAAAGTGTGTTTGGTATTACATGCTTTTTAATTGAACTTAAATTATAGAATTCAATTATAGTATATTTATTAATATTATTGCCCATTCTATACATCAATGCCTGCCCATAAATTAACATCAATTCCGAGCTGACACCCACCCCATTGTACTTTGGGCATAAAAATTCTAACCCTGGGCTGAACCGTCATTCTCACAAAAAAACAATATGGTGCTCATAATGTTCCACACCAACTACTCGAAACACATATCTCAAGCTAAAGTGCCTATGTGGCAATTACGAGGAGTGGAAAGGGAATCAAACACATAGAAACCAAGCGAGTGAGTTCTTCCAATTGTTGTAGAGAGAGAAATTAAGATATACCTTGGTGGGTTGTATATTTTATAAGCTGAAGTGACTCTCATATGTGATGTTTTATTTTTGTCTCATATGTGATGATACAACACATATCTCTTGCCACTCTAAATCAACCTAAAGCATTTCAGGTAGAAAGTAAGAAACATCAAGTGTTAAGTGTCAAAGGGCCTATTTGTTTGAACTCTGAATGTAGAGAATATTTTTCTGAATTCTGAAAAATGTCAAATGTCCAATTTAACCCTATATAAGAGAATTTTTATTTATCTATATATTTCAATAAAGAAACAATATTAAAAATTATTATAATAAATATTACCTAATATTAATTATTAATCACTAATTAATAAATATTTATTTTTATGATTAATTACTAAATACTTATTATTAATAATTAATATTTATTACTAACAATTAATTATTATTATTATTAATTGATTATTATAATATTATGAATATTATATTATTACTGTTCATAATTTATAATACTATTTAATATAAGTAATTATTTGTTTCATTGTAATATTATTATTGGTAAATAATATTCTAAATAATTAGTTATAATAATTAATATAAGTAATTATTAATAGCACTATAAGACGATAATGAATAATATAATTAATGAACTATTATTATAATAATAATATAATATAAATATTATGGTATATTATAATATTACATTATAATAGTATTATGGGGAAAATAAAATATTGGTGGTGGGTCCGATGGGTCTTCATATGAGATGTTATAAGTTAATTGAGCATGAGAGGGACAATATGGGTAAAATGTATTAAAAAAATGACCTGAGTCATTTGTACTTTAGCTATAATTAGATTTCATTGTTAAGAGCCACCGAATTTAGCGGTGAAAGTGGTACGAAATCACTTCATCGTTAAGAGATCAGAGGCGTCGAACAGGGCCAAAGTCTATCATCATCAAAACTGACATATAGGAAATGCAATCACTTTTCCATCTGCGTGCAAATCAACGGTTTAGGTTGTGCTCGGTACTGTGCCCATTGCCCATTTAGATTAGTCTCAAAACATGCCACTGCAAATATGCATTTCTTTTAAGCCTTTGCACGTTCTGGAAACCAACTGAAATTGGTTCTGATATCACAGATTTTGAAACACATCAAAATCTCGTAGTGTTCTAAAACACTCCAACACTCAATAAACATTGTTTTGATATTTTGATAAAAAATATTTATATTTCAAGTTCCAATGCTTTGAAACACATCACACTAATATAGAACATTATCAAAAAAATTTGGTAAGTTCTAAAAATTTACCATTTCAAATACATCATAGTGGGCCCAGTAACTTGGAAGGTGCACCACATTTTTGTGGTCACAATACATACCACCCCAGCCAATCCATAATTGATTGAATAAAAATATATACGAATACAACAAAAAAAAAAGTCATAGAAAATTTGTGTAAAAAAGACTACATTTCCTTAATTTGACATTATGTCATTTTAATGTATGGCATATAAGGAAGCAACATACCAAGCCTTTTTTGGTTTTTCTTTTTTAACAAGTTAATTGTTTAACATCAACCGTCAGTCATAATTACACCTGTTCATTGACCAAATAGCCCATTGGGCTTGGACTTTTAAATGGGCCTGGCCCGATAATATTATAAATATAAAAAATATATTAATAATATCTTCTATCTTCAAGATAGAAGATAGAAGATAGAACTAGGTCTGGACTCAGGCTCAAGAATAGCCTTAATAATCAAACCAGGTTCAAACTCCGGTTTGGACATTTTTGCTAATAAGTGGTAGGGCCTGACCTGTGAATAGGTCTAGTCAGAATTTTTATTCAAGCTAACATCTTGAATTTTGACTATCAAAGTAGGATATAGGGCGGATTAAAACACCAAAACTCAGTTCAGAAAGAGTATAAATACAAATATGGAGAGTGTAAATGACATCATGAAGGTGAATGTTGATGGAACCATCTCCAACAGTGGTGTCATTAATGTGGGTGTTAGGGTGATGAGTGTTTTAAAACCCAGTTTGGAGTTATTCTGTTGAAAAAAAAACACCAAATGGGTTAGACGAGTCAATAAATAGATTGGAGATTCGACCCAAACTGGTAAAAATGTGATGGTAAAAATGTGATCAAGTCAGTGTTTTGATTGGCAGGGTCAATAATGAGTTGAAAACATTGAGGGTTAGACCAATCAGCCCAGTTCAGAATTTAATAGGTCCAAAATACAGGGGGAATGCATCCTAACTGTGAATTGATGCCAAATTCACGGGTAGGATGTGGTTTATAGGGGAGAGGGCTAGTTGTAAGGGGGGCTGGAATTCAGAATTCTGCATCGTGTGTATCCGTATTTCTCCGATTATTTATTTATTTAGTATTTGATGATAGGCACCATACTAATAACCCCTTATCTTCGAAGTCGATAGTTGCGGAAATCAAATCGGTGTTTACCGGAATTGATGAAGGGAAATTTGGCCCGACCTCGCAATCACCCGACACGTGGCAAAAGCAAGCAACTCGGGACAGCAGAGCGCCCAAAACGAGCACCGAAAGTAACGAAGTCCAAGCTCACTACTGAGCCCGAACTCCACCAGACCGGACTCTCTACTAGGAGCCCGAGCTCCCTACCAAGAGTTCGAGCTCCCTACTGGGAGTCCGAACTCCCTATTAAGAACCCGAGCTCCCTACTGAGAACCCGAGCTCCCTGCAAGGAGCACGAACTATCTTGGGTCCCAAGCCTCACAAAGCTGTGACCCGAGCTGGCCCATGGCAGCTCGGAACACTCCCCAAACCGAACTCAAGACATCTCGCTCACCACTCCAGCACTTCGCTTCTGAAACACCAGGCTGACCAAACGTACCTGACACCAAGGACGTCCGTATCCAAGGGCGGCGCACCTGACTGATTTGGGATCTGATGCCTGACAGCCGCACTTCAAACAGCCTCCTGCTACCGCCACCTGCCACCGTCGTTACTAGCCGCAGAGACGGCTCCAACAAAAGGAGCAGTGGCGGTTCTGTCCGGCCAGAGGAAATGACATCCGAACTGGCAGGAGCTCAGAAATAATCATGCCCGATCTGATAGAAGCCTGGAAGTGAGTGCGCGAGGTGGTTATAAAAGGCTCCTACCCCCCAAGAACGAGGTATGCTAACTTTTGCGCTATCTGGCTTATCTTGCCTTTGAAAGACTCTAACTTGAGCTTCGGAGCCCTTACGCCGGGTTCTCCCCGGAGCTTCTTCACTCCCTCCGTTTCAGGTCCCCTGCCACTCAGTTCAAAGGCAAGATCGTTGACAGCTAAGATCAGCCGGATTGTGCATCATCAATTGGCGCCGTCTGTGGGAAAGCTTCAAAAGGCCTCC
Source organism: Nelumbo nucifera (assembly GCF_055504915.1). Classification (NCBI taxonomy): domain Eukaryota; kingdom Viridiplantae; phylum Streptophyta; class Magnoliopsida; order Proteales; family Nelumbonaceae; genus Nelumbo; species Nelumbo nucifera. Next base: position 4,958,718 of record NC_142654.1, on the reverse strand, counting down.
CTCCAAACTTTCATACCCCTTTCTTCTTCTTTGAAAAACTCAACACTCATGGCCTCTTCCAGCAATGCCGGACGCGGCACAGAGACAAACACCACCGGGGAACAGCCTCAAGTTCCCGTGGTGTGTGTTGCGCAGTTCACCATCCCCCTCTCGGTGGACGGAATTCCCAATCTGAATACGCCACAAGCAGTGGCGCCTGTAAACCTTCATGCCGCAAACATCCCCTTTCCTCTCCCCATCGAGACTACCTTCGCTGAACCAACCACCGTTCCCCTGGCAGCTAGCCAAAACCGGTTGGACGACCTGATGCAGTGCATGCGGGCAATGCAAGCCCATATGCAACAGTTCCAACAACACCAGCTTCACCAGCACCAAGTGTTGCACAACCTCTCCCAGTATCACTATCAACAGCAGTTCCTCCAACTGCCACCGAACCAACCACTACTTCCACCTCGCCACCCTGCTCCGAAACCGGTCAAGGCCTCTCCGCAGGATGGGCGCCCCCACCAAGGAAAGGCCTCCAGGCCCCAGAACCCCCCAAACAGCCAGGCCTCGTCCCCAGGCCGGAGAGAGAGAAAAGTCATCCCCGCCTCGCAGCTCGCAGGCGGGTCGGGAACCTCGCCCGCGAGATCGGCACCTCGGGGCTCCAAACCGGAGTTCCCACTCACGGAAAACCGATTCAGCGCACTGGCAGCAGTGGACTACCAGCATTCCGGGCCCATCGAACTCGGCAACACGGAGGCCAGTAGCGCCAGCACAAGGCCCACTCAACAGCGAAGGCGCCGGCGAAGTCGACGAACCGCCACCCGTGTCCTGTCAGAACTCAGAGGCAAAGGCGAGACGAGCTCGGACGAGGTATGAGTTTCCCCACTTCTCTCAGTTCCTTCCCCCCTCGCGTCAGAACTCCTGGCAGTCCCCTTGCCCAGAGATTTCAAGCTCCCACCTCTAGACAAGTATGACGGGTCCTTCGACCCCAACAACCACGTTGACGCTTTCCAGTCCCAAATGCACCTCGCCAGAGCCAGCGAATCATGCATGTGCGTGGCTTTCACCACCACCCTTAGGAAAGTAGCCCGCACTTGGTACAGGAACCTGGCCCCCGGGTCGATAAAGTGCTGGGCTCAGTTCGTGCAAGTCTTCACTGCACACTTTGTCACCAGCAAACGGTGCAGCTCGCGGCAACAAAAAGAGGGGTGACGCACAAAGAGTTCAAATGGCACATGGTAGCTAACCAGCCCGCGACCGTGGCCGAATTTCTCAAGCTCGCAAACAAGTTCATGAGGACGAAGAGATTAACCAACAAACCGAGGGCGGAAATGAGAAAAGAAAGAGGGACGGCGAGCCCTCTAACTCAGTCGGCCGGAAACCTCGGCCCGGGACCCAAAACTGAACCAGTCATTCCGAACTCCCCTACCAGTTCGGACGGATTACACGTCACTGAACACAAGGCGGACCGAGATCTTAATGACGATCAAGGACGCCCCGTACGTGAAATGGCCACCTCGCCTAAAGGGAAATTCGAACTAAAGAAACAAGAATTTGTATTGTAGTTTCCATAGGGACCATGGTCACAGTACCGAGCAGTGCAATAACCTCCGAGACGAAATAGAGGAGCTCATCCGTCGCGGATACTTGAGAAACTTTGTACAACACAACAATAATAACAATAAAGCAGATCGGCCGGGCGAGCACGAAAAGGACGCCCCCGAATCTAGCAGCAGGCCTGCCGAACTGTTGCAGCGACAGCCTTCGGTAGAGAGGCCAATTCGGGGAACCATCCATGTAATTGTGGGAGGTTCGGTGGTAGCGGGGTGTACCTCGGCAGCAGCCCGGACTTCAGTTAGCGATGCGGTCCTCGAGCAGCAGAACCCTCCGAAAAGGCCAAAGACCGAAGAGCCAATCCTCTTCACGGAAGACGACGCGCGAGGAGTTCGCTACCCCCACGATGACGCGCTTGTCATTAAACTAAGGATCAGCGACTTCGAGGTCAGACGCGTACTCGTAGATTCGGGCAGCTCGGCGGACATCCTCTTCAAATCAGCGTTTGATCGGCTACAGCTGCCGAGGAGCGAACTAAAACCCGCAAACACTCCCCTGGTGGGCTTCAGCGGAGAGGAAGTCAGACCCCTCAGAAAAATAACGATACCCGTGGAAGTCGGCACGTGGTCTTTCGCGGTCAGACTCAACCACGACTTCCTGGTGGTCGCGACCCCCTCCCCATACAAAGCCATAATAGGGCGGCCAATCACGCATATCCTACGAGCGGTGGTCTCCACCTACTATTTGGCCATGAAGTTCCCTACGGACTTCGGTGTGGGGGTAGCGCGGGGCGACCAGCTCGAGTCCCGCAAGTGCTACGTTGCCGCCCTAAAGGGAAAGACCAAAGCAGCCGGCGACCTCGATTTGGAGCGGCCCGCAGAACAAGGCGAAGACCGAGCCTCGCCCACAGAGGAAACAGTCGCGATTCCAACCTCGCCTACGGACCCAGCTCGCACACTCCAGATCGATGCTTCCGTCAAAGAACCCCTACGGACCGAACTGGTAAGTTTTTTACTTCGAAATTTAGATATTTTTGCATGGTCCACGGGCGATATGCCCAGTATTGACCCTGGCCTTATAACTCACAAACTTAACACTGACCCTTTAGTCAGACCCGTTAGACAGAAGAAACGGAACTTAGCCCCAGAGCGCTGGAAGGCGGTCGACGAGGAAGTCAAGAAGCTCCTCGCAGCAAACTTCATAAGGGAAGCCCATTACCCGAGCTGGGTGGCCAATCCTGTGCTGGTGAAAAAGGCAAACGGCAAGTGGCGCATGTGCGTTGACTACACCGACCTGAACCGAGCTTGCCCGAAAGACTGCTTCCCCCTTCCCAGGATCGACCGCCTAGTGAACGCGACCTCGGGACATGAATTGCTAAGCTTCCTGGATGCCTACTCAGGCTACAACCGAATCCGGATGGACCAGTCTGACGAGGAAAAAACCAGCTTCATAACCGAGTTCGGTCTGTACTGTTACAAGGTCATGCCCTTCGGGTTAAAAAATGCCGGGGCGACCTTCCAAAGACTTGTAAATAGGCTGTTTCGGCCCCTGATTGGCACAAAGATAGAGTGTTATGTAGACGACATGGTCGTCAAGACACGGTTTTCACAAGAACTAATAAAAGACTTGGACTCTGTCTTCCAAATCTTGCGTCAGTTTAGCATGAAATTGAACCCCAACAAATGTGTCTTTGGCGTCACCTCGGGCAAATTCCTAGGCTACGTTGTCAATCGGCGCGGTATCGAGGCCAACCCGGACAAGATAAAAGCCATCCTAGATATGAGACCGCCTCGGAAAGTAAAAGAAGTTCAGTGGCTAAACGGCCGCATGGCCGCTCTAAGCTGCTTCATGTCCAAGTCGGCAGATCGCTACCTACCCTTCTTCAAAGCAATCAAAGGCAAAGGGTTCGAGTGGACCCAAGACTGCCAGCTCGCGTTTGATGAGCTAAAAGGTTACCTCGCCAGTGTGCCAACCTTAGCTCGGCCCGAGGAAGGCGAAGTCTTAGAACTGTACCTCTCGGCTAGCGACGAGGTGGTTAGTTCGGTACTAGTAAAGGAAGCAGACCGGGTCCAACGACCCATATATTATGTTAGTAAAATCTTGCAGGGAGCAGAGACAAGGTACCCGCAGATAGAAAAGCTAGCGTATGCACTGGTGATAGCAGCACGGAAACTCCGCCCGTACTTCCAGGCTCACACTGTCATCGTCCTGACCGACAAACCTCTGAGACAAGTTTTACACAAACCCGAGGTTTCCGGCCGACTGACGAAGTGGGCCATCGAACTCAGCGAGTACGATCTCCAGTACAAGCCAAGAACTGCCATTAAGGCCCAAGCCTTGGCAGATTTTATCGCAGAATGCACGTTTAGCCTCGAAGCCCCCAAGCCGATCGAGCCCGAGATCCCCAGTTCGGGCGAGCTCGGAGCTCCCAAGCCAAACAAGTCCGAACCCCGTGAAGTAGCAGCCAGTGTAGCATCCCTCCTGGTTAGACCAAGCGCGAACTGGGATGAGGAGCCCTGGATCCTTCACGTAGATGGCTCCTCGAACCAACAAGGCAGCGGGGCTGGAATAGTGCTATGCGGCCCGAGCGGAACAAAGCTGGAATACGCACTACGCTTTGAGTTCGCGGCATCCAACAACGAGACGGAGTACGAGGCACTGATATCCAGGCTAAACCTAGCGCACAAGGTTGGAGCAAAGCACATGGTTATCTGCAGTGATTCCCAGCTCGTGGTCAACCAAGTTACAGGCGAATACGAAGCGCGCGAGCTCACAATGATTGCATATTTGGCAAAAAGTAAAGGAGGCTCTGCTCAACTTCCAGTCACACTTTATCAAGCAAATCCCGAGGTCAAAAAATGCTGAGGCCGACGCCCTGTCCCGACCAGCTAGCACGAGCCACAACGCCAGGAGAACTGTGTACGTAGAGGACTTACCTCGGCCCAGCATTCTCGGTGGGGCAGAAGAGGTCGCTCACGTCACTGAAGCAGAACTGAGCTGGATCGACCCACTCGCGAGCTTCCTGCTAGACGGAACCCTCCCCGCGGACCGCAACGCAGCCAAGAGGGTGCAGCGCCAAACAGCCAAATACGTCATGATAGACGAACGGTTGTACCGGCGATCCTACACGCTCCCCTACCTGCGATGCTTGCGCCAGGTTGGTACTCCGCGACACTCATGAAGGCTTGTGCGGCGGACACCTAGGGGGCAGAGCCCTCGCCCAAAAAGCACTTCGACAAGGATACTACTGGCTAATGATGAAGACAGAGGCAATCGAGCTTGTCAGAAAATGCGACAAGTGTCAGAAACATGCCAACATCCACCATCAGCCCACTGCCGACCTCAAATACCTCACCAGCCCATGGCCCTTCGCCCAATGGGGCATCGACCTCCTGGGGCCATTCCCACCCGCGACAGGCGGGAGAAAATTCCTAGTGGTGGCAGTAGATTACTTCACAAAGTGGATAGAAGCTGAACCCCTAGCAATAGTTACAACCCGAAACATACAGAACTTCTTTTGGAAGAACATTGTATGTCGCTTCGGGCTACCTCGGGTACTGATCTCCGACAACGGCAAACAGTTCGAAGATATCAAGTTCCAAGAATGGTGCCAAAGTATGGGAATTAGTCAGAACTTCACGTCGGTCGCACACCCGCAGGCAAATGGCCAAATAGAAGTAATGAACAGAGCCATCCTCCGCGGACTGAAAGCACGACTAGACCGAGCTAAAGGGTTGTGGGCGGACGAGCTACCAAGTGTCTTGTGGGCTCACCGAACCACGGAAAAGACCGCCATAGGAGAGACCCCCTTTAACCTCACCTACGGCACCGAGGCGGTGATCCCAGCGGAAATCGAAGTACCTACGCTGCGACTAGAAGCATACGACGAACAGACAAACGAGGGCGAGTTACGCACCAACCTCGACCTACTGGACGAAGTGAGAGACCTCGCGCACATCCGAACTGTGGCCTACCAGCAAAAGGTAGCTCGGTATTATAATGCGCGAGTAAAGAAGAGGAACTTCCGCGTCGGCGACCTGGTTCTCCGTAAGGTCATGGTGCCCGAACCCGGCGTAGGGAAACTTGGACCAAACTAGGAAGGACCCTACAGAGTAAAGAAAGCACTCGGTGGGGGGGCATACGAGCTCGAAACCCTAGAAGGAAAACAAATACCCCGAGCATGGAACGTCGTCAACTTAAGAAGATACTACCTATAAACCACCAAGGCAAGTACCCCGAAGCCGAGGTAAAAAACGAACTAAAGGACCGAAATGGTCAGTTCGGCAAAAAACGTAGCTCGAAGACAGGACAACTAGCACTTAAACAAAAAAGCCATTCCATTTCAGATAAAGGTGTACATTCAAAAAAAAAAAGAGAGCAAAAGTCACTTCATCTTTTACAAGTCGGGGGCTACTTCATCATTATCAGAAGCCACTTCGACAACACCCGAAGGACCTGCCTCCCCCTCGGAGTCCGGTTCGGCATCCGCAGCATTGTCCATCTCTTGAGTAATGCGCGAAGTGGATATGGCGCTAGTATCGAGCTCAGGGTACGTATTCCAGATCATCCACCGGCTTAGTTTGAAACCCCTCCTATAGGAGTCCACCATCAGATCATCGAAATCCGGTGAAGCAATATAATCACTGACAGCTTTTTTCTTCGCGTCTTCGATGCCTTGAGAGAAGATCTGAGTCCTCTCCCTGATATCCTCTTGAAGATACTCGACCTGATGCTGCAGGTCCAGCTTCAATTCCGCCATATGCTTCACCACCACTCCCATGGCCTCAGCATCTCTCTGAGACCTCACCTGCCTAGACCGCGCGAGGCGAGCAGCCTCCTTGGCAGCACGAGCAGCCTCCTCGGCAGCTCGAGCAGCCTCCTCGGCAGCTCGCGCCTGCCTCGAGCACCTCTCCACCTGGTTCGCCAAGGCGTGAATAGAAGAGTTCACCTATCAAAGGGAAACAAGGGATCAAAAGAACGAATAGAAGAATTAAGGCCGAAGAACTCTAAAGGGAGCACTTACCACCATGGCATGAGTAACAGCACGGCAGGCCACTTGGTGCAGAGGGAGCTCGGTCCACGCCGCGACTTCCTCGGGAAACATGGCCTCCTTACTCCGTTGAAGAGCGTGAATAGGCGACAGCACACTCCTGAAGTCCCCCGGGGCCTCCGAGCCCAACGGCCCAGCTCGCGTATGGGCAGACTCGGAGTAAGCAGGAGCTCCTGTGTGAGTGGTTTCGGCATAAGGAGCCCCCGCCGGCTCTTGCATAGGAGGGACCATCTCGGGCTCCATAGGCTGATCCTCCGCCGGGTAGTCCGGCACCTCGGGCTCCGCATCCTGGGGTGGTTCGACGCGAGCTTGCTTAGCCACCCGTTTTCTCCTCTTCATGCCCTGAAACAAGTGCCCACCTCGGGTCCCTCGAGAGTCCATCGTACCTACGAAAAGGAGATTCGGCATCAGTAAAACAAGTAAAAGAAGAGCAAGACAGGATCGCTAGGGGAAGAACCTACCCGAACTCAGGCCAGCAGCAATAAGCTTGGCCTCCGTCAGATACCGTTGACACTCCAGCCCAAGCCGCGCCCATTGCCGGAGGCCCTTCGCCGTCTCCTTATCAAGTGTGACGCCGGAGTCGGGAGCGACCATCCCCCAGCCGGTCTGAAACGGCCACCCCAGCGCACTTCGCACCCCGAAATAGTCCCGCTTCCACGCCGGAACCTTATTAGGGAGTCTGTGTAAGAGCTTGAAGCTTGGGCGAGGAGACAGGTAGTATGCCCGCCTACGCCCAGGAAGGGGACCCGCTTGCTTTTTCAGCATTAAAATAGAGGAGAAAATCTCCAGATCCAAAGGAAAGTTCTCGTCACAGAATAAGGAGATCGTCCCCACTAAATTCCTAATGGAGTTCGGGTGAAGCTGGCTGACCGTCACACCGAAGTGGTTTAGAACCTCGACGAGAAGAGGATGAAAAGGCAGTCGCAGCCCCGCAGCAAGCTGCTCCCGGAAAATCACGATCTCATCAGGACCGTTCCCAAGGGAAGCTACCCGTAGGGATGAAGTAGGCGTGCTCCCCGGGCAAGTTGTAGTAGTCTATGAGGGATTGAAGTCCCTCAGGCGTCATAGTCGAAGGGCCGAACTGATCTAAAGCCCGGCCACGACGGGAGGTGGACGCCGACCTATCCGAGGCACCTCGGCCTGCAGGTTCAACCCCTTCCTCAGGACCGACATCGGGCTCACTTGAACTACCGGGGGACGCAAATTGGTTCGTAGAACCTGCATGAAACCCGCTTGAACTGTCTGAACCCTCCGAACTAGACATCAGGGAATGGAACGGGATTCCAAGAGCACTCACCCGGGAAGAAGACTGAAGTGGACCACGAAAGCTTGAACAAGCAAAGAACCTGGGACGCGAACTGAAGAGCCTGGACGCGAACTGAAACTTAGGCGCGAGCGCAAGAGGTACAGTAACGAGGACGGCCCCCCCCCCCCCCCCCCCCCCCCCCGCGCTATTTATATCCACAGCAGCCGGAAAGCGACACCCCAGATCGAAGCCAATCCAACGGTCCACAGCCGCGCTAAACCGCACGCCTTCCGAAGCCAACCAGCGCACGTCTTTCCGAAACTGACGAGGCGTCGCACACGTCCTGTCAGAGGACGGGCGTCAGCACGCATCTTCTCGAAACTGATAGGGTGTCGGCGCACGTCTCCTCACAATAAAAGCATTTGCAGCACGACTCCCGAACGGCTACCATCACGTCTCTCAAACGCGCGCCCTTTTTTGAAAATCAAATTAAAGCAAGCGCCCTCAGTACGGACCAAAACCCTCCTGCTACCTTACGAACTCCCCGCGCCAAGACAGGACCCTTGTCGCCGGGAGTGGGGGGCAATTGATGAAGGGAAATTTGGCCCGACCTCGCAATCACCCGACACGTGGCAAAAGCAAGCAACTCGGGATAGTAGAGCGCCCAAAACGAGCACCGAAAGTAACGAAGTCCAAGCTCACTACTGAGCCCGAACTCCACCAGACCGGACTCTCTACTAGGAGCCCGAGCTCCCTACCAAGAGTCTGAGCTCCCTACTGGGAGTCCGAGCTCCGTATTAAGAACCCGAGCTCCCTACTGAGAACCCGAGCTCCCTGCAAGGAGCACAAACTATCTCGGGTCCTAAGCCTCACAAAGCTGTGACCCGAGCTGGCCCATGGCAGCTCGGAACACTCCCCAAACCGAACTCAAGACATGTCACTCGCCACTCCAGCACTTCGCTTCCGAAACACCAGGCTGACCAAACGTACCTGACACCAAGGACGTTCGTATCCAAGGGCGGCGCACCTGACTGATTTGGGATCTGACGCCTGACAACCGCACTTCAAACGGCCTCCTGCTACCGCCACCTGCCACCGTCGTTACTAGCCGCAGAGACGGCTCCAACAAAAGGAGCAGTGGCGGTTTTGTCCGGCCAAAGGAAATGACATCCGAACTGGCAGGAGCTCAGAAATAATCATGCCCGATCTGACAGAAGCTTGGAAGTGAGTGCGCGAGGTGGTTATAAAAGGCTCCTACCCCCAAGAACGAGGTATGCTAACTTTTGCGCTATCTGGCTTATCTTGCCTTTGAAAGACTCTAACTTGAGTTTCGGAGCCCTTACGCCGGGTTCTCCCCAGAGCTTCTTCACTCCCTCCATTTCAGGTCCCCTGCCACTCAGTTCAGAGGCAAGATCGTTGACAGCTAAGATCGGCCGGATTGTGCATCATCAGGAATAAACCAACTAATATACCAACAATTGAGTCACCCTTAAATCGGCTGGGGGTGGTGTACACTGAATGAATACATAATAGCTGTGTGACACATACCCCAGTTAATGTGTCTTTCATTCAAACATTTTTCTTCAAGTAACGCCAGCCCAAAGGCTCGTGCCAGATTGGTGGGTTCAAATTTTTCCACGCCAACCCGGATCTCCAGTTTCAACCCTGCTACAAAGCAACCTACTAGATAATCCTCGTTAAGCCTTCTCACCCTGGCCGATAATAGCTGGAACTCCTCTTGATACTCCTGGACTGACCCTGTTTGAGTGACCTTCGGCAATCTTCCTGCATGGTTAGTAGCTTGTAATCCATTAAATCGGGTGTCAAGAGCTGTAACATACTGATCCCAGGTGGGTTCGGGCTAGTAGTCGAGGAACCACCGGTACCACTCCACCGCCTTGCCTTCGAACCCCAAGCTCAATATTGCAACCCACTGATCTTCTGGGATCTCGTTCAGGTGGAGGTACTGACGTATGAGTAGCAACCATCCGTCCAAATTGGATCCTTGGAACTTAGGCATGTCGAGTTTAAGCCGCCGCTGATAGCTGGATTGGCTGGACCCCTCGGTGCCCCTTGTCTGGTTGCTCGTGGAAGCATCGTGTCGGCTGTTCTCTGGCATCCCGTTTCCCTGGTGCTGGGCAGGAGGGTTCAGTCGTTCCAGGATTTAAGCTAACAGAGCATCCGTCCGATCGTGCCGCTTCTCCAAGCTATTGAGTCTTTCTTCAAGCTCACTCATCCTGGGTTCCAGAGGACCTCTTAGCTCTGATACCAAGATGTTGACGACCTCTTCTAGTTGCCGAGAAGAGAGGCATACGTTTCCCCGAGCTATAGTGTAGAACACCGCTCACAGGGAACGACGACAGTCTCGGAAGAGAAAGCCGTGGAAAGGAGAAATTCTAGGTGAAAATGTCGATGATCTTCATTAGTAGTCTCATGTAAATTTATAGTAGTTCGGACAAGGCCGTTATAATTTATGATGGAAAAGAAAAACAGAGCAGAAAATCCTCTGCCAAGAGCTGTAGGGCTGATCCTGGTGGTGCGCGATTGAGGGCGTCTAACCATCTAATGGCCCGTAGTCAGTTAGTTAGGACCCGAATATTTTGGTGACATGTCATCAGGTGACCACTCGATGTGTATCACTGACCAAAACTGAATGCATTCTTGGTGTATTTTCCAGCAAGTGATAACTGATAATATAATGAGAGTGCAGCTTGACATGACAAGAAAGACTTAACCCTAGACGATTTATTATCTATTATCTAATGCAACATATGGACCCATAGGGAGTGGATAGGTGGGGCAGGTCGCCTGTAATATTGTAAACCATTCCTTCAACAAGGTCATGTTTTTTCTCTGGCAGCTTTCACTTATCCTTTCCTTAGATGACTTCGCCTTTCTTCCCCCAAAAAACCCTTCTATAATTAATTGATTCAAACTTGAAACGTAATGAATGGTAAGCTCTATTTAGATGTTGGAATGCATCAAGCCAATCCCTTCGGCCGGGAGCTGGTCAAGTCTGCAGGAAGTTGCCAATGGCAATAGGCTGTTCAGGCCTACTAACTAAGGCATCATTTGTGTAGCTTAAAGCTAACTCGTTGGGATTCAATCCCAACTCATTCACTCCTGTAGTGTAGCTTAAAGCTAACTAGCGCTACAAGCATACAGATATGAAACAGCAATAAGAATACCCAAATTTATGTGGTGTTAATACTGTTTTATCTAACCAACTGGCACCAATTGATAGGTGGCTCAGTTGGTATGCTTGTTCCAGCAGAGACTTGGGATTCAATCCAAAGATTTTAAACCCAGACGGATATGGAACCATTCTGGGACCAGTTCTCGGGTTGAACAACCCGACCATCTGATTTGAACAGACAGCTCGTTCTGATCTAAAAAAATAAAAAACAGCAAAAAATCATTACCCAAATCGACAATTCAACAATTCCATTGAACCACCCAGGTCAGCGGGTCGCTGATCAAATCAACGGTTTTTGAAAAAAAACAGACCCAGTTACCTGACCAGTCCCTGAGTTTTCGGTCCGGTTTTCTAAACCATGATTGAATCCCACCGTGGCGCTGTCACCACTCAAAAGTTGATACTGTTTATCTACAATCCAAGAAATGCCCTGAGTAGACCATTAAAAGTTTCTCGGTTGGGGTTCATCTTCATCTTTCTTTCTTTCTTTTTTTTTTTTTTTTTTTATACTCTTACCGTTTTCTTAGCTAAAGAAAGGTGTAGTAGAATGCTCAAAATAAGTTCGTCTCCACTCATTTATCCCTTCTCTAATCTTACAATGCACAAATTCATTTGGTTCTACTTGGTTCTTCCAAGTTCCAACCTATGTTTCAATTTCCAGGTAGAATAGCTTTCTATCTGCTTGCCCATCCTCAACATTTGCAGCATGAATGCCAAATCGATCTATCATATCCATTTTGATTTTAAGGTAAACCTCCGTCAATGACTACTGATTCATCATTCTATCAGACACCTCACACAATAGGTGCCACAGAGATACCATCCAAGGAGGAGGAGAGAAAAGGATGCCAAGCCAATCAAGAATGGCCACCCAGCCATCAGAATTCCCATGCAAAGCACCACAGTGAAAGGGAAGAATGACCTCGCAATTGACATCCAATTGACCCACCGCCCCTTTAATAGAATCAGAGCAGCTACATTAACCATGTTCCACCCCAAGGATCCACCATAACCAAGTCTGTTTAGACAGTTAGCTACAAAAGAGTAGCAGTTGCAAGTGAATATATTATAGGATTTATGCTCAAAGTGATTCATGCTTGAGCGGAGGGCATCATCCCATGTAATTGCAGTCCCATGTTCCATGTGTCTGTAGCCATGCTTGCATGAATAGCTAAGTTTGGAGGAAAGCAGCACTGTCCAAAATTTTCAGATAAAGGCCAAATTGTCAATCAATGATCCAAATCACAGTTGTAATATGTCAAGTATACTTTTATCCCTTTAATTATAAGTTCATAACAAAAATCAAGTTAGGCATTATTTAAACCAAATGGCTTCAAAAATGACAAGAGTAAGGGAAAGAAAATCTCAAGAATTATGAGAAAACAGAATTGCATGCTGCTGCATTCATGGTGTACCTGTTCCCTGTCAAGTTGAAGATATCTGGCTGTGGCACCATATGCAAAATTATCTACATTCACAAAATTACACCCTGCAAAATCCAATATAGTCCCATCCTCCCGGCATATACCAACATGTCCAATAAAAGGTGCAAGCCATGAGACCACAGGGAGTGGTGTCCAAACTATACAGAATGAAAATTTTGACTTCTTCGGATCAACTTCATCAAGCGGCCACAACTCGTGGTGCAATATTCTGCCAGAGATACCATCTTCAATGTTGGTTCCGTTTAGTTCCATTACAGAAATTCTAGGGGACATCCAGCTTTATACAAACTTTGGTGGACGCCACAGGGAGTGGCGTCCAAACTAAATCTCCAAAGTGAAATATAAAGTGGACCTATCCCAGATATATCATAAGATGGTAATCTTTTCTTTACCCAAGAAGAGTTGTCCTGCATATGAGAAGAAACTAATTATTAGCAATCACAGAAAGAAGGGGGTGGAGAATTAGGGAAGGGGGAAGATACAAACAATGGAAAAACATTGAACAGGAGCATTCTGATGGTCTTATATATTACATGGGTATAGGAATAAATATAGGTTTTGCTATTTGGTAGAGGTACAAAGACATGCTTAAATAAAAAATTTCAGGGAAAATGAATACATATATAGGCAAATATGGCAACTGCATTACAGATCATCTAATTACAATTATTCTAAAACATGCCACATGTCCTATCGTGTTCCATGACTTCTGTCACATTATGACAACAAGGTCCAATTGGGATATTTGAATGAACCATCTGGCAGGCAGCTAAGAATACCACACCATAGTGAAAGGCCATTACCAATGTTGGTCCCAGCTATATGAGGTCATGGAAGGGGTAAACAGGAAAATGGTCCAAATCTATTGGCATTTTTTTTCACAACCACTCAGACCCGAACCTGCATTGTTTTTGAGATGGATAATCATTTAGATACAGAAGAGTTGATCAATGTAAAATTTATTTCCATTAGAGAAATGCTAAGGATGCTTTTTTTTTTTCTCTTGTGAGCTATACTCTTTCACAAATGCATCTTACATCATGTCTAGAATATTGTGTGTGGGATACATTCAAGATATGTGGTATACAATGCACTTTCAAGCTATGCGATAAGAGAATAAGAAACATCAGTTTCCCTGTTCTGGGGAAAGGAATCCTATAAAAAGCTAAGTAGAGTGGAGACTCAAATTAAAAATTCTCTTATACTGCAATGTGTAGCAGAGCAAATACCTAACTCCTAAACATGCATCTAATAGAGTGGAAACTCATGTTTTTACAACACAATGATGGGGCGTGTGGGTCACCTTATCTTCATAGTTAGCACTTCATATACTATTGTTTTAAGAAGCATAAAGGGCTTATGCAGTTATAACTTGATGCTTGCCTTGAGATGAGGCCCAAAGGAAACACCACAAGGCTCATGCATGAAAGAATGAGGCACATCCATCACACCTAGAGATGCCTCATGCATGTGTACATGCATGTATGTATATGTTCATGTACTATGTATACCTATGTATTTGCATTCATATCTTTGTTTCAACATATTTAAAGAGATATTAGTTTGCATTTCAAGCTTTTTAATATTATTAAATAATGCCTTGTAAGAATGCAATGACTTCCCCTACAGCTCCCAATATTCTTATAGTTCTTGTTTATGTGATAATCTATTCAATTAACTAACGTTCCTACACAAGAATATGCTCCTCTTGTACATAATTTCTATATTTTTCTCATTTTAGTTTTATGTTTTTCTCAACAAAGTAGTGACTCATGAAGCATAAGCTTTAACCTCAAGTCTTACACCTCAGTCCTCCCAAATACATATAAAAAGAACTGATAATTCACTTTACTAAAGTTTCACTTCAGCAACTCCACAAGGCTAAGACAGTTGCTTACTTTTTAACATGTACTATGCGAATCCCATCCAGGACAGTTTTCATGTCCTAAAATTGGAGCTAATAACTATAGAGAATGACCTAGGAGTAGCTCCAATAGGTGATAAAATGAGAGAATGTAGAGTAAGATGCTTTGGTATTATGCATAGATGACCATCAACAACATCCACAAGAAGTGATTGTTTGCAAGTTGAAGGAGCTAGAAGGGCCAGGGGTAGACCAAAAAAGACATGGGTAGTAGTAAGAAATGATTTTTAAGTGCCAATACTTTAACAATGGATACGGCATTAAACAGAACCAAACGGAGAAGCAGAATCATGTAGCCGACCCCATGTAATTGGGAAAAGGATTGAATGATGATGATAAACTATAAACGTAGTAATGATGTATGATAGGCCCACATTAAATAATCAAAATATTTACCAATTTATCACTATTCGGAATATTCAGATGTGGTACTTAATCCAGTTGCACCATTTGATAATGGATAGAAGAACAATTCTATAGACACCACAGAATCTAAGAAAAATTTGATCCATTCCAAAGATAATAATAGCATCCAATGATCCAATACACGGGGTATACAAAATGTATCTAAATTTATCAACAAGGAAAAATTCACAAGGAGGCATGCCAATGAACCCGTCCTTCAATTAGAAAGGGACGCATTTCTAAAAGATACCTGGTAAACTGAATCCATCACACATGACAAAAAGAAACTATATTTAACAACCGAGTACTCCAAGCATGACATTCCATAATATGACGTAAATGGGTCCCGGTAAGCCAATTGGAAAATAATGATAACAGAGATTGAGAAATACATATTATACATGGATGATGGCAATCGACTTTACAAGGTAAAAGATCACAGACTAAATATGGTAGGAACAATCCCTACTAAAGCCATGAGCAACTCAAAAAAAGCTATAAACAACGAGGAAAGAGCATAAGGAATTGTTAAATAAAATCTTCTGCTTCACCTTCAGACAGGGTAGGTCCTGCAGCCAACAATAATATATGTATACAAAATTCAAAGGCTTCAATTAGTATTCTGGTGTCTGCTCACTTGAAGAACCTCCTGTAGGCAACCAAAGTTTCTCTCAGGCATCCAAAATGCAAGTCAGGCTTGCTAAAAAAAGAGTTAGTGTACTCTTCTCTCTGGGTAACAATTTCAGAAGCTAACTAAATTTTGAGAACTATGCCCTATCATTCCCACCGAGAACCTTTTTTTTAGTTGAACACAAGTAATTCTCAACTTCTCATAGCCCATTAGCAAATGACAAGACTCCAATATCCACGTTTAACCCTCTTCCGGATCTAGTAAGCACTTAAATGAGCACTTGATAAATATTTTGACAAATGTCAAAAGTGAGTATTAATCTTTTTCAATGGGGGTATTTTAAGGGACAAATGTAAAAAGTGGGTATTAATCCGAACTGCCTCTTATATTATCAAATAGAACCAGTAACATCCGAATGTTCGAATTGTCAATGTTAAATGTCATTGTATTATTGAAGGAAAAAAATAAGTCTTTGATCCCGAATCCCATTAATCCACGACCTAATTTAGCTAAATGCCCTAGTTGTGGAGTTCCAGTTGTTCCGGCAATTATCAGATATTTCCCATCATGACATGAATATCGTTAGGTAATGATCCATCCAAACATGATATCTTACTAAAATAAGCTTGAATTTCTTCCTGGGTAACCAGAAACGAAACTCATTACGAATTGTCCCATAACTGAACACCCACTTCCTATTACCTCCGAACATGCTAGAAAGGAGAAGATCATCAAAAACGAAATCAAACCCGCGTTAACATTAAGTTCAACTTGAGAAATGAAGACCCAAAATGGATCCAAGACAAACCCATACTTTAACAATCTCAAACCCGTTTGCTTTTAAATACAAAGCCGGAGAAGGATACAGACACTGACCTTCAAAAGATGAATCCTGTGAGAGGTGGTTTGGCGTTTAGAGTCTGCAAAGCAGAAGATCCCGAGGTGCTTGACTTCATTTTGAGAGGGAAGCAACGGACAGCAATTAATAGCAGCAGCGGCTCGATTTGTTTGCATGAATCTGGAAACTTCTTAATTGATTTGTTTTATCTCTTTTTTTTCCTTTTCTCTGTTAGTTGGAAGAAAGCTCTAGACTCCAGAGCTCCTGTTAGGTTCATGAACCTGTGACCTCTCATTTTTATAGTTGACAGTTATTTTATTTTGCTCGATTAATAGTGATGGACGAAGCTCTAGAAATGGGCCCACAGGAACCACGAGCGTCGGGATCTGGAGGTTTCTATAATCTGTAAAGAACCCTCCATTGATCATTTTAGGTTCACCCGGTTCCACTAAGATACCACGGTCGGGTCTGTCAGTCGACAGGAGTTGAGTTAACAGGTGAGTTGACTCTGCGACGTGCCTCTAGATTCCATTCCGAGACCCGTGTGGGGAGATGTCAGTCGTGGACCGGATTAAGTGGTAAATTCGCGAGAAATTTTCACTTTTACCCTGAAGGCCTGAATTATGGGGTAGTGTCACTGCAGTATTTAAATTTTAAAAAAATATCAAGTAGGTCGTTGTTGTTAATTGATCATCAATTATCTGTTGATAATGTCAAAATTACCTTTCAAAAGAATGCACTATTCATTGTCTTCTAACTTGAGATTGAACCGATTATCTTCAAAGAGAAAAAAAAACATGAAATATGATGAAGGGAAACAACAATTGAAAGCAAATAAATAATTAGACAAAATGTGTTTTGGATCTAAAGGTAGAAGACAATGAATTCATTAGTCTAAAATCTCAAACACCTCAACCGGTTCACTTCCAAGGTAGAAGGCAATGAACATTGTCTTCTTTTGAAGGGTTGTTTTGACATTTTCAATAGATAAATGACGATTGGTTAATAGCAAGGACCAACTTGACACTTTTTGAAAGTTTAGGCACTGTAGTAACATGTTTGAAAGTTTGGATACTAAATTAACACTACCCCAAAGTTCAAGGTACTAAAGTGGAATTTTCCCTAAATTTACATTCATGCAACATTATTGGTTTTTTATTAGGAAATTCTAAAAAATATATATTGATAAAATAAATATAAATTTTATATAATTATAAATAAGTTATTTAACATAAGGATTCATATAAAGTGTGGGGTATTGGGATAGAATTAGAAACTTTCGAAAAATGATTAAATAATTAAAATGCATATGTAATACCTTAATTTAAAAAAAAAATCAACATAGTTTATGTTAATATCCATTAAGATATAAATTTTAATAATCAATTTTAACATTTATTGATAAACAACTACTAAGAAGGGAAAATTTACTTAAGAATCAAAACAAACATGATTATGACAGGTAATTAGAATATACCATAGTGGTGGACTTATGAACATTACAAACTAATGACTGAATACATTTAGAGCATCGATCAATATAGGCCAATGTGGGCCCTATCAACCCATTACAAAAGAAAAGGAACAAAACTTTGGGTTTCTATGCGCTTGATTTACAGATGGACCGATATAGCCCGATGCTTTGCGAAATTGTACTTTTGGTTGGGGGTAGGGGTGCCCACGGTTCAGTCTGTGGGCATTTTTTTGTAACTGAATTGGTACTACCGGTTTTTGAAAAAACTGTAACTGAAACTAATCGATTAATCGATTGACCGGTTTGGTTAACCATCAATACAATTTTTCGGCTTTTTTTATTTTTACAATATATATTATACAAATACATAATAAAAAATTTTAAATATATAACGCATATTTATTAATTTATAATATATAAAAATATTAAATATAGATAAAATATATATAACATACATACATACATACATACATATATATAAATGTATGTATACTGATCAGTTTAATTAATCGCTGATTTTCTATATTGATTAACCAAAACCGAACTAGTACCTACGATTTTTTTAAAACACCGAACCAGCCGATTTGGTTAACCGATTTTTTGGTTCAATTTCGTTTGATTCGGTTTTTCCTTTTTTTTTTTTTTTTTTTGCTCATGCCTAATTGGGAGTGACAACATACTAAGATAAACATAACATGAAGCTGATTGATCCTACTATGGAAAACCTGTAATACAACAATGACCTAGTAACTAAGATGGCTACTCAATGTCCCTCTAAATGCGGACCCGAAAGTGTTGTGTGGTTCGTTCGGGCTTAAAGTTATATACTTACATCATTCATGAACCAAGCTATAATGACGAAACTTACATGACGTCTTCTGTCTAAATTTCGTGCCTTTGGGGAGTCTAGAATTCTAGTAGAATTTTGCGAGCCAAGTACTGTTCAAAGTTCTCTCATGGATCTCGTGTTTGGGTGTTTGAAAGTTATTTTTGTGACAGTTCAGAGTATTAAAACCTCAAAAAGCATTATAAATGCAATTCTAAGAAACGTATCAAGCTATGCATGAATTCGCTGAAAAAGATCAACACACATGGATATGCCAGGGGATCTCAAATAAATCCCCAGAGATATATCAATGATACTAAACCAAGTTTTAGAAGACCACTTACTAGGTATGTACAATATATTTTATATGAATTATGAACTATTAGTAACACACCTACAAAATGTTGAACATGGTATAACTAAAGCATACATGTATATCTTAATTCTTAGAAAACCAATATCGGAAGGACTCAAAACTTACCAGCCAAAGTTGCAGCATTACACCAATCATAAGATAAGTCTACAAGTTAAACTTTAAAACTTATGACTATGACAAAGTAATCGGAGTATGGTGTAGTGATGAATTGGTTGTTTTTATCCTAAAGATCACGACATAGAACCTTTTAAATTGTAATAATTATGCCATAATGCTATAGTTAAAATCAGGGTAATTAAGAGCATGAAAAGCTAAAATTCTTTTTCCTTAGATCACACTGGCAAGGGCATAGCTTGCAATTTATTTTCATTTTGATGATGGGAAGATCCCAATAACTGAGGAATCCAGCTTAAAGCGCTTCCACGATGACAAAGTGATGATGGCTATGGATGCAGTATTCGTTTGAAGATAATCAGATTTACAACACACGCACACAAGTAACAGACAGAACACATCTTGTGCTTTTGAATTTAAAAAAGAAAAAGTAACAGTGAGACAACTTTTGAGAGATCATTTGCAAAATAAAGAACAAGCCTTGTGCTGTTGACTGTTGTGCATTCCCATATTGTTCCTTCTTCATAGATTCTTTTTGCTTCTTTCTTTTTCCTTCACAACAATTATGGACAGAGGTCAGATGTGTACAATTTCAGAAGCTGCCAAGCTTCAATGAACTAGACCCCTCCCCAAGAAAACACAAATAATATTTATATATATCTCCTTTTTCTTTTCTTCCTTTTCTTCCTGAATCTATAACTGTTATTCCCTAGTTTACTAGTCACTACCTAAAGACTAGAGTAGATAAACTCATAAACATACTACTTCCCTGTCGCATGGCATCCCTCCACTGCACTTCGCGCAGTTGCTTCAAGGAACCCCACAGCATCAGACTGACAGTTCTGGCTTTATTTGTGTTGTGGTCCCCACTTCGAATGAACCAACTCACAAATTCAGTCTTCTCCGTTTTTTTTTTTTATTTCCTCTACATTTTTTGTCTCTGTGTTTGTTAATAGATTCTGCAACATGTTTTCTGCTGTACCTGCTCTTCGAGCCTTGGCACAACTATAAATACAATAGCACCATTCCACCTCTCCTACTCTAATTTGGATTTGGATCCTATGGATTCTCAACAACCAAACGTTGCAGGTGCTTGAGGGGAGTCAAGAGTTGCTGAAAAGAAGGCCGCAATTCTGGCTCACTGCACAAGGAACACAAAAAAAAGAAACAATTGAGATGAATACAATCTAGGTGAAATATCCATGAATTCTATTGTTGAGAAGCTCATCATTAAGTCTATTACTATGAATACTTTTTTTTATCAATATATGACTATGAATACTCGTAAAGCTGAACACCAAACAACAGTATGATGCCTATCTGGAGATATAATGGAATTGGAAACATACTTCTGCCAGCAATCACATATGATCTGCCTGACTGCTGGGTCCACTTCTTCAGGTATATCAAGGCGTCTATTTTGGAACCCTACAGCTCCAACAACTTGCATAGGGTTCATCCCACTCCATGGCATTCGTAGAGTAGCCAATTCCCACAATATCACACCAAAACTGTATACATCACATCTGCAAACAGGCCAATTTGATTCTTCAATCAGGAAATGAAGATTTACAGAGAGCTAAATGAACACAGATGTGTGCTTGCACCCTGTCACGGGGGGGGAGGGGTTACAGTTGATCACTTCTACCTGGGCCTGCATTGCCAGTCCTGGCCCATCACAGAAATTTCCAGGCCCAGGCAGAAGGTTTTCTTCCAAGCCTGGTCTGGGCCCTACAATTCTAGGTCCAGTCCGGAAGTTTGCATTAGACAGAAAGGAAGGGGGGGGAGTGCTAAAAATAATCAAGATTCCACTCACTTCTCATTGGATCTTTCATTCCTTAGAACTTCAGGTGCCATCCATTCTGGCTGCAGTGCAAATAACAAGACATAAATACTGTAAAACATTTTTTTATCAACAAGGAAACTGCAAAAAACATGCAGAAACATAGAAGCTAACATCTAATTCCTAAGCAAGAAATAAAATTGTTGTATCGTTTCCATACAAGAAGATTAAAAGCTGATGTGATAATGGATGAAAATGTAAACAACCAGATAGAAGACATTTTGAAAGCTGTCATGTATGAGAGAATTCTTGTCTATAGGTTTCTAAAACATTGGATGCATGGTGATGGTATGCAATATCCCCAAAATTTGTCGATATTTCCTACTTTAGGTTGCATCTGGAGATTATGCGAAGGGTAGTCCAAGAGAAATTGCCTCATGGGAGTTTGGCTTCTGTATTGCTTCTTTCAGGTGTCCCTCCATACACTTTGGTTGCTGTTTTTCTTGTTAGTCATATGCCCCAAAATCAATAGCCAATAGTGCAACACTAAAGAAGGGCATTCTTGTACTATTCACATTTATTAATAAAAGGGAATTTTGTCATTCATGTCTACTAATGTTGCATTTTACATGAATAGTCCGAAGTATCTATGTCAAGATTGTGTATTCTTAAGTGTGCTAAGAATTTGAGACATGCTGATCTTGGTACAGGATATTTGAATAGTTCCTGGGGCAAAATGTAAACAAAGTATGAGGGTGTGCTCACTAAGAAGAGTCTTAATACAAGCACCTCTTTGTAATTAAAGGGGACCTGATTGTGATTAGGAGAAAACTTACGAGATAGGTACTCCTAATAGGAAAAGGAGAACTCTATACAAGAAAGAGAAGGGGCAGCCTAGGGTTTGATCTGAGACTCTCATGGCTCTCTAAAACCCTACTCTCTCAAAGGATTGCTAGCACAACCCCTGGTTCGCCCCAACCCTCCTCTCTCTCCCTTTTCTTTCGTGAATCGCCATCCTCATTGTGAAAGGGAGCTCTGGACTGCTGCTGCTTGGTTTGGACTGATTTAGAGGCCAAACAATTGTGAGGCTGTAATTTTGAATCTACATCTTCCAGACTCTCTCAGTGCAAATCAATCTGCAAATAGGTATGCAATTTAGCTAGTTTTTGAAACTAGGGTTTTGTACACCATCATGGGCTGATCTTGGTTATTCAAGATTCTATTAAATTTTAATTTTCCACTGCATAAAGATCTCAAAGAATTCACTAGAATCTTTTCAGTTCTTGCTATTTCAGCCTTATATCCATTAGGACCATAAGTCGGGTTGCTCAATTTGAAGGATTTCAACTACATCAGGTTTGGATTAGGGTTTTGGGCCCCATTGAAAACTTAACAAGTACCCAACCCAACAAGAACCAAGTTGCACCCTGAATATCCACCCTTTCAAACATGAGCAAAGCATGAAGGAAACAATCTAAAGAGTATATATCCCTTGCCTAACTATGCCTTTTTTTGCTTTTATACCCACAACACCCCCCAACCCAGGCAAAGGCTCCTGCCTTTGGCACCTTCTCCCTTGCCTAACTATGTCAAGTAGCTAAGATTCCATAAATACTAAGGGGTCATTCACATATAAGGAAAGAGAAATATGAACTGATAAACTGAGTCAAATATAAGTCCATAGTAGAACATAACACTAGTGTCAAATCATGCAAAGCACAGGAAAAGATCACACTAATGTCAGTCAATGTTTTACTCAAAAGAGAATGCTAACAGGGATTCCAGTACATGCAAAGCACAGGAAAACAGGAAATTCTGAAGAGATATATCAAAACACATTTTGGTATCAAGTATTACCGTTCCAGCTGTAGATTTTGAAGACAGGAAAGTGTTGTGCTTCAAACGTGACAGGCCGAAATCACAGACCTATAGAAATGCACAACCAAGCATATCAGCAGATTCTCACCATCAAAAAATAAAAAAGCCGAACTTGGTCCCCAAATGACAAAAGCTTTAACTTTAAAGTGAGAAAGAACATTTCATTCCTGAGGTAATTTAAATACTAATGTCAGAAATACAGAATAATTAGTTCATGCAATCAGATATCACTTGTGCTTCAACAGACTGTTTATAATGGGTGAACCTTATTAAAAGAGAACAACTGCATTACCAATTTATAAATAACTAAGGAAATGTTGGTCAGAATCAAACCTTCACAACCCAATTTTTATCAACAAGGAGATTTGGGGACTTCAGATCTCTATGTACAATGGTAGGATGGCTTGTATGCAAGTAATTCATTCCCTTGGCCTGTAAATAATTGTATAATTCAGAAAATGAATTAAACGAATTTTCTCTATGATAGTGGCTTGTCAATACATACCACATCAAGGGCCATTCGCAATCGCCGCTTTTCATCAAGTTGAACACCAGAACGATGCAATAGCCTATATAAACTCCCCCTGTTGACAAACAAATAAAAGGATATTCAGGATATCTAGTTCAAAGTTGGTGGTTAGTATCTGAAATTAATGCATAAGCTTCATAAGAAGACAGAATACGAAAACAAATTACAACTAGCTCTGTAACCACCACCAAACTTCTTTTTTTCCTTGCAAGGTAATTTTGTGGATAACAGAAAACCTAAATCACTTGGGCTAGATATTAGGTCATTGCTTGGTTTAATGAGAGGCCTGTGTGTGTGTGTGGGCTTTTTTATTCCTAAAAGGAGAAACATCCAGTAGTCCTAGAACTACTACAAGTATGGTAGTATCTAGTTTATTTGAGAACTTTTTGACTAAAGCACAGCTTGATTGACTGCCTTCAACCATAAAAATGGATTGTTTTCCAAAGAACATGATTCTTATTTCTTAAATCAGTGAAAATGTTAATAGAATTTAAGCTTCATTGGCAGTATTTAAATTATAGTAGTCCGAGGACTAATCAATGGGCTCCCTTAATAAAAGATAGTAAAAAACAGAATCTTAGTATTCCTTGACAAAAAAACAATATATCCCTCAAAGAGAAGTTGAAACTTGTTTTTTCAGGAATATATAATGAGATGTTTACAATTTGACAATTCCTTTCCTTTTGTTTCTTTTCTTAACATACTGGCTAGTGGGTAAAGATAGGTTGTTGACCCAGGTCTTTGGGTAAATTCTAATTAATAAAGGGCGCACACCCCTATTAAACAGTGAATGTTTTAAAGGACAAAAGTACCCTATGTATCCATGTCTGCCATTAATTAGCGGGGGTATCTTTTGTCTTTTCACCGGGGATGGTCCCCAATTACTCAAAAATAGATTGAGACACTTAGTTCTCAAGAATAAATACAGCAGGTCACTAATAAACTGTGTGTGATGTTCTAATATCCACATTTCATTTTAGAAGTAAATAAAGGTACATTAGTCCACATTGTCCAATCATGTCTCTAGCATCTTCACATCGGTATCACATCAACAAGTGTCTAATACATCAAAATCTATATGGAGAAGTGTCCCACATATTGCAACAATTTATTTATTAATTAATTTTTGATAACTTTAACAAATCAGGTTTACTTGATTTTGGAATAATATTCTTCATATGGTTCTTTGATGTTCTTTTCCATCTTTTCTATCTTATTTATGCACTGTAAGTTCTCCTTGGCTATTTGGTTGCTCCTGGGTTGGGGTGGCATCTTTTTTTTTTTCAATTTTCTCTATTTGTGTTCAACAAATTCTTCGTCAACAACAAAAGGCCAAACTATAAGAAGCTTTGAATATACAGAGTGAAATTGACAACTATAACAACCTTGGAAGAAACTCTGTAAGTATTGAGAGATTTGGGGGGCGAGTGACTGCTCCCATAAAAAGAACAACATTTGGATGCCGCAGCCTTCGCATGATCATAACCTGCATTAAGCAGCATGAAAGGAATTCAAAAATTCAGCAAAGAAAAGAATAAAATCAGGAACTGAATTCACGATACTTAGAGAAAATTTGGTTCTTACTTCACATCTGAACTGTTGTAATGCATCACCAGAGAAATCTTGATCTAAGAACTTCTTCACAGCAACCTCCTGTCATGCCATATTAATACCATGATATCAATACAAAGCAGGTAATAAACCAGCTGAGCTATCATGGTCAAAATGCAGACCATATAATGCAATCTCATTACCAATCAGACCTAAGAATGGAAGACGTAGGGGTGTAAACGGATTGAATTCAAATTGGATCAGGCAATATCTGAATTCGAATCCAATTAAAACATTCGATATCCGACAGATATTGAAAATTAACATTTTAATTCGAATTTGATTAAATATTCAAATAATTGATTCAATTCGTAATTTGACTAATTAATTATTTTAGGCAATTAATAAATATATAAAATAAATATTTTATTTATATAAAGTATATAAATTATTTAATATACTTTAATTATATTTATAAATTATATAAAACATTTAAACATTTTATATATTATATATAAGAATTAAATAATCGGTCGAATTTGGATATTTATCAAATTGAATCAGGTCATATCCAAATTTGACCGATTAGATATTCGAATTATCCGAATTCAATTCGATTATGTCAAATCTCGAATTCAGAATCGGATTTTCGAATACCATTGACATCCCTAGGGAGACAGACTAGACATACATCAAAAAGCAATGTTTCCGAACTGTTGTTGACCTAGACGGTGGGACCGTTCAGCCCAGGAACTGTCCAGGCAACTGGTTCCATTTTGCCCCAAACCCAGTTCCTAGCCAAAAACCATTGAATTGGTAAATGACCCGTTGACCTGGGCAGTTGAACCGTCGACCTGTTCAACAGTTTTTGGCCTTTTATTTTTAATTTGGTTGTCAGAACAGGCCGTCCGTTCGAACCTGACAGTCAAACCATCGACTCAGAAACCAGTAACCAAAACGGTTCTGGTTCCGGGTCGGTTTTTAAAACTTTGTCAGAAAGTACTAGATATGGTAGATAAAAGAACACATTTGCACTTCTAGTAACAATATATTCATATTTCTACTATAGCAGCTGAAAAGTTTCATGAGTCAAAACCATGGCCAGTATAGTAGTGGGCCAGCTTACACATAATGAAATGGGGTCTTGGAAATACAGGCATATAGCGTGAGGGAAGCTAGAAAATTGCTGGCTGAACTGAAATGAGTGCCACCTTCCATTGGACACATCATGCAAACACTTAGGCTGATGCTTTGGCCACGCAAGGAGTTCATAGAGCTCAATAATTTTTGGGGGAGAATGGCAGAATGCTTTGGGAATCAGTTGTAAATATTGTATAAAATCAAACTGAATAGAATGACAAAAATGTGGCCAACCCCATATAGTTAGGACAAGGCTTAGAAGATGACGATGATGATTGGGGGCATACAAAGTCAAAAAGGACAGGTGAATTGGTTATGCTTTTATTAGTGTTGACTAAACAAAAGTTCACATGATTCAACATTATATCACAAGTAACTACTATAGTAGACAATACACTTGTGAAGTCATGGCATCATGAAAGATAATAGAATGACCAGATCTTAGAAACACAAACAGTCCCAGTTCAAAATTCACTGTGAACCATTATTCAGACTCAGAAAGGATTATTAAAGGGAAATGCATGCTCAGAATGCACAGAGAAACCATCATTGCTGTTAGTAATTGAAGCATATAAAATAATTAAATAGTATATCAACATCACAAATTCCAAGTGTTTAAGGATGATACGAATGTTTATGTAACTTACAGTTCCATTCCAATCAGCATGATAAACCTCACCATATGAACCTGGAACATAACAAAATCTCAATCAAATATAAATGAGTAACCATAGAACATCATCAAGTAGAAAGCTAGCCTTTATTGATAATGTAGACAATTTTTTATCAGCAACAGCGATGTTTATTCATATTAGCAAGTGTACACAGTGTACAACAAGGAGAGAATATGGGAGGAAAATAACAAAACATATAAGTATACACTTTAGTCTGCTCCATCAAGAGCCCCTCCCAAGATCACTTACAAATTACCACAGAAGGTACTCTCCCCACCTTAATTCTGGCCTACTACTTCTTCATGAGCCAGGAAACCAGCCAAAGTGTTTGCTGATCTAGGCACCTAGAGTATTTCTGCTTGTAACCTTACATATAGTAATCTGGATTCCCTTATTTGATGTCTAAGTCTCAATGGTCTGTTGCTCCCCTCAGCCAATTTACAATTGATTTCAGATCCCTTTCCACCATCAACTCCTGGTATTGTGATTACAAAAGCAAATTCCAATCCTTGTATCACTACTTCTAGTTCAGAAACTTTTTTTTTTTGATAAATTCTAGTTCAGAAACTATTGAGTTTGCATTTCCAATAGGTCCTGAAAACTGAAGCCACAATATTTGCAAGGGTGATTTCTGAAGACTCCACAGTCTCCACCAATGCATGACAGAGACAGACCTGGATTCCCTCAGATTGCAGCAAACAAATTTTTCAAATTCATTCTATTGATTGGGAGGGAAGGGAAGGGAATTGTGGGAGGATTTCTCATTATTGTGGATGTAGTTACCAGGGATAACTTTGGCTGTTGGGGGCCAACAGCCTATGCTGTTGAGAGCGTTTATGGGCTGGACACGTTCACCCATTCACGTCCATGTCTATCTTTTTGGTCAAAAGGAAATAGGGGACAATTACTATTTTACCCCACTATCATGGTAGCATGGCATTCCCAAAAATGTTCTCAACAGCATGGGCTGCTGGCCCCCAACAGCCAAAGTTTTTTGCCGTTACCATGGGCCAGCCTCTTAATGTCATCAGAAGACTGATAAGTCATCACATGTTTTCACCTAATGACCAATTCTGACCTTGATTAAATTGATTAGGTCTTCCAGAGCCACACTTTTCACACTTCTTTTTTCCCAAGTGGACCATAAAATTGCAGCTTTTGCATGCCTCCAAAGAGTCTTGTCTCTTTTCCTTTTAAGATAAAAAAGATGGGCTGCACAATGTTGATACATCTTGGAGGACAACCGTGCATCTTAAAACAATGACAAAAATGTCTCCAAATACATTGAACCAATTGACAATAAGCTCGATGTGGTTTCATTGCTTACTTTACAAAGGACAGACATACTAGGTGAAAGAACCTAATTCGGCCTTCTTTTCTGTAGGACTTCTCAAGTATTATTTTTTATGATATGTAACCCAACAAAAAAGACCTTATCTTAAGAAGTTTAGATCCAAATCCATATTGCCTTGGTCGGAAGGGATTGGGGCAAATTATCTGATGGCAAGAGAGCTTTGAAAAAAGTAACACATGAGAAAATACCCATGCTATCAGCTATCCATATTCTTAAGTCTTTTACGTCAGCGTCAAGAAAAGCCTCATCTAACAATAAAATGAGGTGACAGAGCTCTTGGAGCTAAAAATCCCTAAATCCTCTATGACATCCAAGGTCCCAAGATGGTGGATGAACATTAAGATTGACCAAAGAGACAAAGGTTGATTCTTGGAGATGAAATGGAGTAAATTCTTAGAAACATCTCTTTTAAAGGTAATTCCCCCAGTCGCAAGTCTCTGCAGAATTTTATTCAGTCCCCTTTTCCTGCATCATATCTAATATGGAATATGAACAAGTCCAAGGGTTGATGTAATGCTATCCAAGGTGCACAGTAGCCAGCTTTGTATCCCATCCATTTGGGTTCCTACTGATAATGTAGACATGTTCATTGAAAAACTATCAACCTCAGATGAAAACCAAAATCATGATCATCAAAAACGTTTTTAGTCTACTTGGTCTAAATTCTGTAAGGTCAGATAAATTACCTCAGAATTAAATTAACCATTAATTTTTTCAACTATTTCAGATATTGCAGTAGATATGTTTTTCCTTTTCTATGACACTACTCAAAGATGATTACTGGAGAAATAAAATGAAATTAAAATCTGCTAGATATTTCAGAAATCAAAATATTTAATGTTATCATAATTCTTCAAGGTATAATACCCAATAAGTTCTTTACTTCCAATGATGTTTTTTTTTGATAAATCTTTACTTCCAATGATGTTTTGGATTTCAATTATAACCATAAGATGGATAGATTTGTAAAAGTTATAATTTGTCCATTTGAATTTCTTATTTTATTCTCTACTTTGTGCTTTTGTTTTTCCTGAAGAAAGGAGAGATCACCAACCAAATAATTTAGGTAAACTTTTGATTAGAACTTTGATATCTGGTCCAAATTATGATTAAGATGTTATTTTCTCAACCAAAAACTCTTTGTACGTTTTCATTTATTTTGGAGACTTGGGGTGGGGGTGGGGGTAGGGGAGGAGCTAACACAATGCATTGTTTGGAACATGGGAAAAATCTTTCTTTTAATTGTGCAAGTAATATGTAAGACAAGTGAAGTGCAGGCTAGTAAATAATTGAAGACCATTAAGAGATAGAGAAGAAACCACTTGCATAATCTTACCAAGACCAATTCGCTCACCAATCTGAAGATCCTCCCATGGAATCTCCCATTCTGCAACTTCATCAAGCTGTGTATTGACTCTCTCACAGTCAATATTGCTATGTTGCTCACTACTGGCCATTTCCATGGGCTTCACAACAAGTCCTTGTTCATTGTGTGGATTCTCTTGCAAACAAATGTTTCCTTTAGTTTCCACATACTCTGCAATTCCACCTGCATTTCCATGACTGCTTAGGGGAGCAGCACCATTTAAGACACATCCAAGTTGTCTTTCACGAGATTTAGCCAGATGTGGCACTGAAGATTCTTGAATTTGTTTTCCATATGAAGTTCTTGGAACAGAAGCTGAACCA
The DNA here is from genome assembly GCF_055504915.1 of Nelumbo nucifera. Taxonomy (NCBI): domain Eukaryota; kingdom Viridiplantae; phylum Streptophyta; class Magnoliopsida; order Proteales; family Nelumbonaceae; genus Nelumbo; species Nelumbo nucifera. The sequence continues at coordinate 4,929,056 of NC_142654.1, read as the reverse complement.
ACATCTATGAAATCATGGATCACTTCTCCATTTCCATTCCCAATCAACACAAACCCCTCACTTGTAGCCAAAGAAGATAAACGGTCATCAGCACTGATGACATTCATGTCAATAACAGGTTGATGATTTGAGATGCCACAACGTGATTTTTTTGCAGATAGTAAACTTGCAGTTGGTATCAAAAGTTTAAGGTCTGAAGAAATATCTGCATTTCCTTTCTGTATTCCTGTCATATCCTGAGCAGAACATTTTTGCTTATTTTTATAGGCAACATGGTTTAAGGATTCCTCCTCAATGAAGGGTACAAGAACATGTTCAACACTTGAGGGAAGCTTATCAAAACGGCATTCAAATCCATCATGATTTTTCTTGGTTTTATTTTCTTCAACAAGATTTACTTTATTTGCTTCCAATTGAAAGACACCAGATACTTCAACCGAACCTGAACTACTAACTTCTCTATGATCAAGATCAGATGAAATTCCTCCTGAAGCCTGCGTAGTGTTTTCAGACTGATAGTTGACCTTGTCAGGTGCCAAACATGAATCATTTACACCCTCTGAAATGCTCATAGATCTTGTCACATTGAATCCAGAACTTTGAATATGGCTATTGGGAATCTCTGCAGGAATCAGAGTGCCTGGAGCCCCCATTAGATCAATTATGTACTCACTGCATCACAAGAGATTGAATTAGCATTGTGGTTCTTTATATCAAATGAATTCTGGCATAGAAGGTCATCTATTTATAATGTATTTCAAAAAGTTGGACAATGGAACTGTTTAGTTTTTTTGATGGATAACAAGACTTTTATTATATGGTAAAAAGAATGGGTTAATTACATAATATACATAGTGTTGTTCAAACTTTTCATGAGACTGGCATATGCCCCCTCCCCATACGCCTCACCACTTATGTGTTCTTCTTACAAGACTCACCAATACAGCTGTCCCCCCTATTTACCTTTTGTCTGGCCAAAGCACCGGCCAGCCCGTTTGCTGTTCTGTAGGTCCAAGAAAAATGTGCCCCCAACTCTTTTAGGTGAGGGGGACTCCACGAGGGCAGAACTAATAGCTGCACTACAAGGGGTACAATTTGCTGCACAACTAGGAGTGGAGCAGCTACTAATAAGTGATTCTCAGGTGGTTGTGGGGTGGTTACAAAAACCAGAGACTACAGTTTGGTGCATATGGGAATGGTTCTTTTCTCTCTTTGGATGCAGGTGGGATACCCCGGTGAGCTTGGGAAGACTGTTTGATGCCTCCACTTTCAGGTGGCCAAAAAGAAGAGGAAGAACTCTGTGGAGATGCACACGGGCAGCAGTGCTTTGGATGTTATGGGAGGAAAGAAATCTGAGAATTTTTTAAGGAAATAAAAGGTGTAAGGAGTTACTGATAGAAGGGATTATGATAAAAGTGATCTTATGGGTAAAATCTATAGGTTCATTCTCAGACTTTACTGCGGATGATACAATCAGGAACTGGAGGACTGTAGCATCCTCGTCATCAACAAAAAAGAAGGTGTTAAGACGTTGGGATCCTCCTGAATCTGGATTCCTCAAATTAAACTTTGATGGGAGCAGCTTTGGCAACCCAGGTGTGGCTGGAATTGGTGGAGTCATAAGAGATGACATGGGGAAAGTAGTGGGGCTGTATTCGGGCCCTATTGGATGGGGAGACTCCATTACAGCTTGTTGAGTTGGGCCAATTTCTAGTTATTGGGCCCAGTTATTTACCTCTTATTTTTAAGTTGTTAAGTTAGGAAGTTGTTGGGCTTTAGGCCCATTAGCTTATGCTTTTTAGTTGTGACTGCTCAGCTACTTTAGTAGCCGCCCTACTAAGGGCATTCTTGTAATCTTTTATTCTTTTAAGTATAAAATATAATGAGGGGTTGGCGGCCAGAACTAATTCAATTCTGGTTGGCATCCTACTCTTTCTTTCTTCTATTTTCTTCTCTACTGCTGAAACTCTTCATCTTCTTCTTTCTCTTCACAAGGAATTCATCTAGATTTGCAAACAGTGATTTCTACTTGGTATCAGAGCGGGCCGAAGGTTCCTTGAGCTGTTTTCTCATGCAGCCATAAATCGGCAGACTACATGGTGATTTAAGAGGCTGATCAAAGATCTCAAGTAAGCTCAGTTTTTGGATTTTTTGGTGGATTTGTTTTGCCCTATAGCTAGTCTAGGGTTTCCCATCAAAATCATGAAAAATTGGAGAAAGGGGGAGAGTCTTGTTTCTATTGGACTCTTCAATTTTGACCTAGGAAGTGGTGCCCTAATTTTTAGGGTTCCTTGAAGTTTTCTGTAGGGGGCGGTTCAAGTCCTGCCTGATATGGAGGTTTCTGGAGAGAGCGGCTACCTCTTCTCTCTCTTCTCCCGTCCCGTAGAAAAGGAATCTTTTGTGGAAGGACCATCTAGGGCACCAGAAGGGTGTCGTTGGTACCAAAAGTGATTTATTTGATATTCTTGCATATTACAGTAATCTTCTATCCCCTTTTTGAGAAGTATGGAGGGTAACGGAGTTGAAAACAAGCCCGGGAGTGAAATGAGACCAGTGGGAGGAAGTGCTGGAGACCTTTACGGGGCTGGGACCATTACTATAGTTAAGTTGGATGGTTCGAATTACTAAGAATGGTCACAATCTGCAAAGATGGCCATTGGTGCTTGTGGGAAGTTAGGGTATATCACTGGTGAAGAAGTGAAACTTGAAACTAACAGCTCTCGGTGGGTACAAGAGAACTATATGGTGATGACTTGGCTGTGTAATTCCATGATGCTCCATATAAGTAAAAACTTGGCACATAAACCTATTCACAGAGGGAGAATGTTGCTAGGACTTATCAGTTGAGAAATCTGATTATTGCTACAAGGCAGGGAGATAGACCTATTGTTGTTTACTTTTCAGCCCTTAAAACCCTATGGCAGGAGATTGACCATTTGGAGACAGTTGTTTGGGAAACCACTAAGGATGCAGCTACCTACCAAAAGCTCCTAGAGAAGTATAGGGTGTTTGAATTTCTTGCTGGCCTTAATCCCGAGTATGATATTGCAAAACAGCACATTCTTTCCAAGGACAGTGTTACTCTCTCCCAAGCATATGCCTTTGTGTTAGGGAAAGAGAGCAAGAGAAATGTGATGATGAAAAATTTTGGGTTTGATCAATCAGCCATGGTTAGCACTGTGAGACCTAAACAAGGTGGAGACCGGGGTGGCAGTGAAATCAAGAAGGATTTGATCTATGACTACTATAAGAAGTCTAAACACACAAGAGATACTTGTTGGAAGCTTCATCCCCATTTTGTGCCAAATAGACTCGACAATAAGAAGGGAAATGCTCACATGGCAGTCACTGGTGATATTCCGGCCCCTCCTACTATAGCTACTCTGGAGTCTATAGCAGCTGCTATAGTAAGGGCCGAACTTGAGAAGTATGGGCAGTTTCTAAATCAGCGGGATACAGGCAGTTCTAGTTCAGCAACAGGTGGACAGCCAGGTATAGGTGGTACTATGGAGCACACTCTACTTCCTTTGCTCACACAAGTAGTTCACATGCCACTGCAAATTATGTTTCTACTTCAGGTAAGGAGGGACCTCCTTGGATTATAGATACTGGAGCCTCAGAGCACATGACCCATAGTTCCACTATTTTTTCTTCTTACCAGCTTTGTTCTGGCAGAGACAGGCTCTCCACAGCTGATGGATCTCATGTTCCCATTGTTGTGAAGGGGTCTGTCAAGATTAGTGATTCCATTTCCCTTCCCTCTGTCCTTCATGTTCCTAGATTGAATACTAATCTGTTATCTGTTAGTAGTTTGATTAAGAACCTGAATTGTTCAGTAATTTTTTCTCCCAGTCATTGTATCTTGCAGGATCTGGATTCAAAGAGGACGATTGGGAGTAGTCGTGAAGTGAATGGAATCTACCTCCTAGATGTGCTTCCTCCTCATCAGAGTCATCATGTCAGCAGGGATAGTGAGTCAGGTCATTTGCCTTTTTCTTCTTTGAGTCTTTTGTTTCCAAAGCTATTTGAGTCGGTTAGTTTGTCAAGTCTGGAGTGTGAAGGTTGTCAACTTGGAAAGCACTGTAGACATTCCTTTAAAGCTAGTAATAAAAGATGTTCATTTCCTTTTGATGTTATTCATTCTGATGTGTGGGGACCCTATTATGTTCCTTCTATGGGTGGTTATCGATATTTTCTCTTATTTGTGGATGATTTCTCTTGATATTCTTGGATTTACTTGACGAGATCCCGAGATGAGGTACCATCCTTGGTAAGGCAATTTCATCAGATGGTGCTAACACAATTTGGAACACGAATAAAGATGTTCAGATTAGACAATGCCAGGGAATATTTTGAAAAACACCTTGCTTCATATCTGTTAGAATATGGTGTTGTCCATCAGAGCAGTTGTTCCTACAGTCCACAACAGAGTGGTGTTGCAGAAAGGAAGAACAGACACATTGTTGAGATTGCAAGAAGCATGATGATCACATCTACAGTTCCAGTTCGGTTTTGGGGTGATGCAGTTCTCACAGCAGTATTTTTTATTAACAGGGTGCCCTCCCGTATACTTGGATTCAGCACCCCATTCAGTCTCCTTTTTCTTGAGGGGGAGATGTTTCATATTCCTCTCAGGGTGTTTGGGTGTATTTGCTTTGCACATATCCTTGGTCCTCACCACTCAAAACTTGAAACAAAGGCAAAGAAGTGTGTCTTCCTTGGATATGCAGAAAATCAGAAAGGGTTTTGTTGCTATGATCCAGTCTCTGGGAGTTAATGTGTTACTATGGATGTTACTTTTTTTGAGTCCACATACTTCTCGAAGAATCCTTCTCAGGGGGAGTGTTTTGGGGAAGTGAGTGAGCAGTCTATCCCTCTTCTAGTTCCAGTTCCTGTGTCCACTCCTGTGCTTGATCCTCCTGTGTCACCTACCTTACCACCTCCCTTGTGTCATGCTTCTCAGCGTTACTCACGACAGAGACTTCATAGGGAGGTTGATTCCACTACAGCAAAACTCACATCACTTCCTGTCGGTTCCTTGGAGACTCCAGATTCAGCTGACATGGATTCAGGTATTCCTCTTGATCCCTCTATTGTTTCAGTTCCTATTGATTCTACTAACCTCATTACAGATAACCTGGACCTTCCTATTGCTCTTAGAAAAGGGAAGAGAAAGTGTACTGCTCATTGTATTTCAAAGTACCTATCCTACAATGGACTTTCTCCTTCCTACCGAGCTTTTCTTTTCTCTATTGACTCTGTGTCTATACCCAAGGGTGTCAATGAGGCTCTCTCCAAACCTAAGTGGAAGACAACTATGCAGGAAGAGATGGAAGCTTTAATTAAGAATCAGACATGGGAGATTGTGGACCTACCAGAGGGCAAGGAGACTGTTGGATGCAGATGGGTTTACACAGTCAAATATAAGGCAAATGGAAGTATAGAAAGGTATAAAGCCAGACTTGTTGCAAAAGGGTACACACAGACCTATGGCATTGATTACTTAGAGACCTTTGCACCAGTTGCAAAGATGACCTCTGTTCGGATACTTCTTTCTCTTGCAGCCACATACTCTTGGCCCCTGTTTCAACTTGATGTGAAGAATGCTTTCCTAAATGGAGATCTGCAAGAGAAAGTGTATATGGATCTTCCTGCTGGTTTCTACAGTGATGCTGAAAAGGGAAAGGTATGCAGACTTAAGAAGTCACTTTATGGCTTAAAGCAGTCCCCTAGAGCATGGTTTGACAGGTTCAGGAAGGCCTTGGTTGCTTTTGGCTACGCTCAAACTCAATCTGACCATACCTTGTTTGTGAAGCGGAGGGGATCCTTGGTGTCAATCCTAATTGTTTATGTGGATGGTATTGTTGTCACAAAGAATGATCTAAGTGAAATTGATTGCCTAAAGAAGAATCTACACAAAAAATTTGAAATTAAGGATCTTGGAGAACTTAGATACTTCTTAGGCATTGAAGTTGCAAGATCAAAACATGGAATTTTTATCTCTTAGAGGAAGTATGTCTTGGATCTTCTACAAGAAATAGGGAAGCTTGGAACAAAGGCAATCAATACTCCTATTGATCAGAATCACAGAATTAATGCATCGAAAGGTAAGCCAGTAAAGGACATTGGGAGATATCAGAGACTTGTGGGGCGGCTGCTATACTTGGGAGGCTATTGACAGGATTCTTGCTTATCTGAAGGGGCACCTGGGCAGAGGCATATTTTTGTTGATCATGGATAGTTGAAACTAGAGGCTTATACAGATGCAGATTGGGCAGGATGCCTTGATGACAGGAGATCTACTTCAGGAGTAGGTCATTAACCAATGTTGTTTCCAGCTATCTGGGGTCTTGGGAGAGGTAGACTGGGTAGGTCCTAACACTTGGCATTTTTTTCCGCACAATGTGGCCTCCTTCAGACTAGAACCTACTTCTCATGCATGTAGCCAAAGATGTTACCATTTGTTGAGGGCCCGGGAATAGGATCTCGTCACGGGTCGGTCCACGGGGAAAACCTCCTGTTTTCCCTTGTTCCTTCCTACTCGTGATGAACCTATCTTGGCGCCTTCGGTGATTTGTCCAAGAGATCACCAACTCTCCTAACTCACTCTTGACTGAATAATTTGGTATCTCATTCAATAATGGGGTCTCCTTAAATAGGAGATTACAAGAGTCCTAATCAAAGGGAGTCTCCTTGCTGAATAGGGAGACTTCCAGTTCCATCTTGCTAAGGATAAGATAAGCTAATCCTAATCTGATAAGCTACTAACAAGATAAGATAAGCTAAGCTAATCCTAATCTGATAAGCTATTAACAAGATAAGATAAGAGATAAGAACAATAAGATAAGAACAAGCAAAATGAGCTAATCTAATCTAGATAAGGCTATTGTTGCCGAACTGGGTAGGATGAGCATCACTGAATCCTTGCTATTGCTAGCGGTGGGCCCGGGGCCTGTTGTTACCGACGGGAAGGCGTCCATAACATTACTCCCCTCCTGGACTACGAGCTTGTCCTCAAGCTCAAAGGCTGGATATGTGGCTTGGAACTCTGCCAATGGGGTCCATGTGGCTTATGTTGGTGGTAGATCACACCATTCCACCAAGACATCAAGGATTCCACGATTGAAACGAGAGCGGGTGACAGTTTTAGGCTGGGGGACCAGTTTTCCATCTTTCAAGGGAGGCAGGGAGGGAACTTGGTCCGGGGGAACACCCGTAAATGGTTTCAGCAAGGAGATGTGGAAGACATCATGAATTCGGCTAGTCTCTGGCAATTCCAACTGGTAGGCCACACTGCCAATTCGTCGCAAAACCTTGTAGGGCCCATAAAACTTAGGGGCCAGCTTCGGGGCAGCCTTGTGGCGCAAGGAGCGCTGTCGGTAGGGCTAGAGCTTCAACCAAACAAATTGTCCTGGATTGAACAACAGTTCCCGGTGGTGCTTATCATAGTGGAGCTTCATGCGGAGCTGGGCCTGTTGTAAGCGAATGCGGACGTCGGCGAGGAGGGCGTCGCGGTCCAATAAGGAGTGATCGATTGCGTCCAAGCGAGTAGATCCGGGCTCGTAGGACAGCAAGTGGGGAGGATCCCTGCCGTAAACGACGCGAAAGGGAGTCATGCCGAGAGAGGAATGGTAGGCTGTGTTGTAGCAGTACTCAGCCCAAGGAAGCCATTCCAACCACCGTCGAGGTTGATCACCTACGAAACAGCGGAGATACATCTCAATAGTGCGGTTAACCACTTCCGTCTGACTGTCGGTTTGTGGCCGGTAAGCTGATGAGTAGGCCAGGGTGGTGTCGTGAAGTCGAAATAACTCTTTCCAGAAGGCACTAGTGAAGATCGGGTCTCTATCGCTGACGATGGATTCCGGCAACCCATGTAAGCGAAAGATATGTGTAAAGAAGGCGAGGGCAACCAAAGTGGCACTGTACGGGTGTGATAGAGGAATGAAGTGCGCGTATTTAGAGAAGCGGTCGACTACCACAAAGAGAACTGATTTGCCCCCTACCTTGGGAAGTCCCTTAATGAAGTCCATGGAGATGTCGGCCCAGGCTGCGATGGGATGGAAAGGGGCTGAAGGAGGCCTGCCGGGTGTAGGTTTTCCCATTTGTGTTGTTGGCATGTAGAGCAATTCTGGACAAAATCTCGAATAGAAGTCTTCATACCTCGCCAATGGAAATCAGTCTGGACGCGGTGTTGTGTTTTTTGAATGCCCTCATGGGTGGAGTTATGTATGCTGGTGATGATGGTGGGAATCAACGGGCAGTCTGCTGGAAGATGGACTCGTCCCTTATACAGTACCAACCCGTCGTGAAGTGACCAATCGGGGTCGGTCGTGCCGGTCTGGATCTTCTGCAATAAGAGTGACCATTCTGGGGACTGTGGTGCTGCCTTCTTAATGTCGTCAAACAGAGAGATCCGAGGTTGGGAAATGCTACATAAAACCATCACGTCTTCTTCTTGCCTAGACAAGGCATCAGCTGCGCGATTAGAGGATCCCGCCTTATATTCCACCCGGAAGTCAAACCCGAGCAGTTTGCTAACCCAATGCTGCTGAGGGGAAGTGGTGAGACGCTGCTCTAACAGGTATTTGAGGCTGTAATGATCAGTTTTGACGATGAACGTCCGCCCCCACAAATACGGCCTCCAGTGCTAGACGGCTCGGGCAAGGCCGATTAGTTCGCGCTCATAGGCTGGAAGCTTCAGATGCCAGTCGGCCAATCTGCGGCTGAAGAAAGCGATCGGGTGCCCTTGCTGCTGTAGTACGGCCCCGATACCCACTCCGGAAGCATCGCACTCGACTGTAAATTCGAGGGCAAAATTAGGTAATTGCAAGACAGGGGTTGAAGACAGTGCATTTTGCAGTGACAGAAAAGCTTCATCAGCTGCGTCGTCCCACCGGAAGGAGTTTCTCTTCAACAGGTTGGTTAACGGGGCTGCCAACACTCCATAGTTTTGTACAAATTTGCGGTAGTAACCCGTTAAACCGAGGAACCCGCGTAGGGTCTTGGCGGATTGAGGTTTGGGCCATTCTGTTATAGCCTGAATCTTGGAACTATCAACTGCCCATGGATGATGTGGCCGAGGTAAAGAACCTGTCGTTCCCCGAAGGAGCACTTGGACCGTTTCAGGAATAAGCTGTGTTGGCGTAGGAGTATGAAAACGGTCCTCAGATGGTGAACATGCTCTACCCATGATTTGCTGTAAACGAGGATATCATCAAAGAAAACTAAAACAAATTTGCGCAGATGGGGCTGGAATACCTCGTTCATTAGTGCCTGAAATGTAGATGGTGCATTGGAGAGTCCGAATGGCATGACTAAAAATTCAAAGTGGCCATGGTGGGTGCGAAAAGCAGTCTTCTTCACGTCACCGGGAGCCATGCGAACTTGGAAATATCCGGACCTGAGGTCCAACTTAGAGAAATACTGGGCACCATGCAACTCGTCCAGCAGTTCGTCCACAACGGGAATTGGGAACTTATCTTTGATCGTCCGGTCATTGAGTTCTCTATAGTCAACACAGAACCTCCACGTTCCATCCTGCTTCACCACCAACAGAACCGGCGAAGAGAAGGGGGAGTGACTTTTGCGTATGATCCCTTGGTTCAGCATCGTTGTACATTGTTTTTCTATCTCATCCTTCTGTAAGTGAGGGTAGCGATAAGGCCTGACAACGACTGGTGCTAAACCCGCCACCAAAGGAATACGATGGTCACAAGCTCAGGAAGGGGGAAGGCCGTTCGGTTCCTGGAACAGATCTGAAAACTCGACAAGAAGTTTTTCCATGGCTGTCGGTTCTGTCTGGAGTGCATGAACCTGCGGTGTCTTTTCTTTAACCCTGCAACCGTGCCATGAAACTTGCTTGCCATTCAGTTGGAAGGTCATGGTGAATGCGCTGAAGTCCCACAAAATCGGGCCTAGGGTAATTAACCATTTGACCCCGAGAACAATATCGAACCCATCCAACGAGAGTACAAATAAACCAACAAGAATTAGTTCAGAATTGACCTGTACTGGGACGTCCTTACAAATCCCTGGACTGTGAACTTTTTCACCATTTGCGACAGCTACCTGTAGTCGCGGCCGGAGTTCCATTGGTAGTTTTAACTGCAGGGCTGCATGTTCACTTATGAAGTTGTGTGTGCTCCCTGAATCGACGAGAATGCGCACCGGCTAACCTGCAATCTGTGCCTGTAACTGCATGGTCTGAGAGGTTTTAATACCGGTGATCGCATGGAGAGAGATCTCTGGTTCGAATGTGACGGGTTCCCCTTCCTCCTCCTCTTGCTCATCTATGAGAAGGCAAAAAAGCCTCTTGCATCTATGTCCTGCCGAGTAGAGGTCATCACAGTTGAAACATTGACCTCTCGCTCGGTGCTCTGCCATTTCTGCCCTGGTCAAGCGCTTGATGGGAGGAGTGACCATGTTACTGCCTGTACTTGTCACTGCTCTAGAGGTGGTGGTCGTGGGAGGCTTCATTTCCCGGCTGGTAGCAGAAGAGGGGGTTGTTGCTGCTAGTCTTGGGGGCACCCACGAGTTCGGTGGACGACCCACATTAAAAATTCCGCGGCTGAGCTGCAGCTTGCGCTCAAATGTGCAGGCTAAGTTCATGGTTGTGACCAAATTTGGGAGATTCTGCATCTCGACATCCACTCGCAGGGGTTCTGCTAACCCTACTGTGAACATATCCACTTGCTGGTCTGGTCGCACGGAGGATGCCCTCGCGAGGAGGGTTTGGAACTGTCGTTGGTATTCAGCAACTGTTCTGGTCTGTTTAAGGTTAATTAGCTCGCCCAGTGGATTGCTGGTCAATGGGGGTCCGAACCGAAGAAGGCAATAGGATTTAAACTGGGGCCAACTGAGCCCGGGTTCTTCTTGCTCTAACCGATAAAACCAAAGTTGTGCTTCTTCTGTTAAATGAAAGGCGGCTAGGCTTACCTTGTCCTGGTCATTTGTCCGTTGATTCCGGAAGAACTGCTCGCAGCGATACAGCCAGCCTAGGGGGTTTCCGTTGCCGTTGTACGATGGAAACTCCAGCCTGCTGTACTTGGGGATGATGGCTGCTCGATGGCCGACGGACTGCTGTTCGCCGGAAGACTCCGGCAGATCTGGCCGGCAGTCGTTAGCTTCTGTCCCTCCGTCAGAGTTCCTTTCCCTGCTGGAAAGAAACATCTCCATTAGTCGTCGCAGTTCTCGCACTTCACCTTTGATCCCACGAACTTCGGAGCTGGTCTCCACGAGTTGGTGCTCGAGGTCGTGGACCCTAGAAGGTAGCTGCTCCAGATCTCCCATGACGCCTTGCTTTGATACCAAGTTGTTGAGGGTCCGGGAATAGGATCTCGTCACGGGTCGGTCCACGGGGAAAACCTCCTGTTTTCCCTTGTTCCTTCCTGCTCGTGATGAACCTATCTTGGCACCTTCGGTGATTTGTCCAAGAGATCACCAACTCTCCTAACTCACTCTTGACTGAATAATTTGGTATCTCATTCAATAATGGGGTCTCCTTAAATAGGAGATTACAAGAGTCCTAATCAAAGGGAGTCTCCTTGCTGAATAGGGAGACTTCCAGTTCTATCTTGCTAAGGATAAGATAAGCTAATCCTAATCTGATAAGATAAGCTAAGCTAATCCTAATCTGATAAGCTATTAACAAGATAAGATAAGAGATAAGAACAAGCAAAATGAGCTAATCTAATCTAGATAAGGCTGCTGTTGCCGAACTGGGTAGGATGAGCATCACTGAATCCTTGCTGCTGCTAGCGGTGGGCCCGGGGCCTGTTGCTGCCGGCGGCGATGGTACGTCTTCCCGAGGAAGGCGTCCATAACACCATTTCACCAAGTAATGGCCCATATTCTATTTGGAAGACTGCCTTCACAAAATAACTTAAGGATCATGTCTCTCTAAGAAAGCTGCTAATTACACTGCAGTGTACATTTGCAACCTCAGGTCTGTGAATTTTTATTCAAACCTTGGCCTTATTCATCAGCAGAGTACATTTGCAACCTCAGAATAGTATATCAGGAACAATAGCAACTAAACAAGAGGAGACAAGGAAAAAACAAGTACACAAATAACCAATGATAAGCCACTTATACCAACATCACAAAATATAGCTCCCTATACTTGGTTCTAAGAAACATCACACCAGTACCAAAATGGAGGACAGGTTTCATGCTGCTGAGCCTATAGGTGGGTTAAGGTAAATGATTATAATGACCACTTGGTATCATTAGTTGGTGACAGGATGAAGCATCACCTTTCACAATCAATTTTGATCAGGTTCACAGCTCCCTCATCAGTACCCGTATAGTAGCTCCCTTTCACCAGCCGACATGGAAGATTCACCCGATCAGCTAGTACCTATCACAAGAAGTAGAAGTATTACTGCTTTTATTGAAATATTACTAAAATAATCATAACCATGTAAAACAATCAGAAAGCACGTTAAATTAAGTGAATTTCAATGTCTCCCACTAAGAAAAGAAGAGGCAATTTAACTGAACTCAAACACTCACTGTGCTTTATCCATAAGTAAGTTTTTCTTGGATGACTACACTTGCAGAAAGGATAAATGAATGACTTTGCCCAGGTTCAGACCAAAAAGAATGAAGCATATTCATTGTGTCTATATGACTGTGTCCAGTACAGAAAAGATAAATAACTACAATCCACCTGAGTTGAACCCTTACCACTGAGGCTAAAGACACATTGGGCACAGTCATGAAGTGTAGTCATTTATACATTCTCAGTTGAGCCCATGTCTCCCACCTGAGTAATTAACTAGTAATTCTCAGTTGCACAAATTTGCCATTTATACAAAGCATAGTCAAAACTCATAAATGGCTAAAACTCTATGTGTAAGGGTTCAACTTAGGTTGGTTGGAGTGAATAAATTGCGTACAGTTATGAAGCATAGTCATTTACAAATTAGAAACTGAAAAAAAAAACAGTATATACAAACTTAGAAAAAAGCAGATACATTAAACAAAATATGTATAGTTTGGTAGAAACAATAGTGCAAATAAAATGAGCATTTAGACACTAGAGACACATCTTTTATAGTCATTTGGTGTTATTTGGTCTATAATGGCCCAAACAACCTTCTGTGTTTAACTTCTAAATTTTCAGTCAAAAAAAAAAAAAATCATTTTTTTGAGGTTTACACCTTTCATAGCCACATGCTTTGAGACATGAGATGCATTGCCTCATCTGGCACAGTCAGTGCATGCTTCATGCCTCAATGCTTAAGACTTGAAACCATGCCTCTGCAACAATCAAAAAACCCATGGCCCTATATCCTGATAAGCATCTACAAACAAAGGGTGATTCTTTCTTTCTTTTTCCTTTCCCTTTTGATAAGTATGATACTTGGCCAGATTCAACTGAAATTAAACTACTCCAAGCTAAATAACCTATCCTAGGACCACCCTAGTCAAGCAGGGCCAACTCAGGTTGAGTTAGGACTAAATAAATTACATTCTACTGATTTCACGTTGAACAGAGGGATGGATAAATAACTGGATTGCGTTGTATGTTCACCGTTCAGTACTCTAGATATTGGACGGTCCAACTCACCTGAATTGAACCCTTTCTTCTGAGGCTGGTAATAAACTGTTGATATGAAATGAGGATTTTTGAGTCACGTTAACTACTCTTTAATGACATCTTTCAGTCCAATACCATCAACATATTTTCACTGTCACATATGAGAATTCTCCAACCAGACAAAGAGGGAAAGACACTTACTGGAAACCTCCCAAATAAGACCATTTACATATTCATTCAGATTTTTATAATTAAAGAATAAATTTAACTGTAACTGATAAAAAAGACCAATAACATATTAGGAAATTGTATAGGCAATAAATATAGACCTCCAATACCTAACTACATCATGAAGAGAAATAGAACAACGGTCCAGATTGATTTGCCTCTTTTGGTATGAACTTGGGAATACCATTCACATAGACAACCCAAGTTAATATTTCTACTAAGTAGCTACAACCACCAAAGGAAAAAGGTCAGAGAGAACATGTTTAAACACTGAGAAGTTGTAGGGAGCATAACATTACTCTAAAGATGAGCAAATCAATCAAATTGCAGCTACAAAATTCCACCAAAGTTAATTTAGTGAATCCAATCATGAACACAACAATGTCAGCAAGGAATCAAAGCAATCATAAATTTGGTTTTGGCATAGAAGTATCAACCTAACTGTGTAGATCACATTTTGCTATTCATTAAGGACTTAAAGCAAGCTGAAGTAACTCAATGATATAACATGACTATAGCAGAGAACCCAGTAGATTTTGTTGCGCATAATGATGTAAAATCCAAATTTTATTTTTATGAATTAATCTAAGAAGAGATGTAAAGAAAAAAAGAAAGTAGAGTCTCACCTTAAATAGCAAAGCCCTGTGACGGGAAAGTCCAACATCAAGGCATCCAAGGGGAAGAATGATTGTGTTCAGTGAGTTCCGTAATTCGTAACTCCGGGCTGTCCACCTTCTTAACATTTCGTCAGCATCACTGACTGGACCTCCCATTTTATCAACAACAAGATCTGCAATCTTCTGGACCAGACCACTTAGAATTGGACCAAGCTCTATAGCTTGACATTCTAAGGCTATAGAAGCTGCTCTTCTCTCGAGTTGTTGCAGTGAAGGATCAGTAGTACGGTTTACCAGAATCACTTCATAATCAACATTGCCCGAAATGGATGTTGCTTGAAGATCCACCAGCAATGGCATTTTTCCATGTAAGTTTGAATTTGAAGAGATACCATAGACATCATAAAATCCATCCATCACTTTTTCGTCATAATTCAGAACATTGTAGTTCTGCAAAAAAAAAAGTGATTTCCACATTACTTACCTGAAATAGAAGCTGATAATGACTTCACCCTTCATAAGAAAAGGGGGATAACAATGACAAAAAAAAAGGCAGGGAACAAACAGATAAAGAAGATGAAGCTAAGGGTTTTAGATAATGATAAGTCAGATAACTTTTTTTATCAGTAACCAATCAAGCATCTTTATTGATATTGGAAAGATAAGATACAAGAAATACAGCAGATGAAATAAGGCACCTACTCTGACAAACACCTGAATTGAACATGGTGGGAAGGAGAAAGAAACCAAGGATGCATTTGACATGCTTTTAGAGAACTAACTTTAATGAACTCCAACTCTAACAATTATTTTTAAGTTTGGATATATGAAAATCGCTGGAAAACTCATTCTAAGAATTGATTCTTTGGAGATAAAAATTTTAGCTTCAAAGAAAAGTTGTTCAAATAATGATACTTTGAAACAGAATTTTAACCAAATATAGCCCAAGGATCTGAATTATGAGAAGAAGATCTGAAATAGAGAAGAAATAATGGAGTTTAAAAGAAAAGAGAAAGAAGAGTAAAATCTCTATCACCTGGAGGCAACTTTGAAATAAACTCTTTCCATTAATCCAACTCTGAAATTCAAAATACAATGGTTTCTTAATAGACCAATAATAAGGGCTTGGATCTCCCTTTACAGATTCTAATTTCAACTGGGAAACCCAAAACAAATTCTAACTAATTTTGAAAAGCAACCCAATAGGTAACCCATAAGGATAATCAAGTAAGGACTTTAACTCTTAAAGTAACTTCAATAACCCAATACTAGTCCTATTAAAATCAATTCATTATAAAGATATTGGGAACTACAAAAAATAGTAAATCACAAATTTACTATAAATATAAGTCTGAAAGTTGCAATAAAAAGAAATTTTGATTTTTACTAACAACAATAAATTTCTAAAAGACAAAAATCCTATTCCTAAGACACCAATCTAGCAAATGAATTTGAAAAGAATCCAAAAATATTAAAACCCAAAATACCAAAAAAATTACGAAATTGCTATTGGATGAGGAGAACCAACTGAGGTAGTTCCCCAATATAACTCTTCTCTAACAAGTGAATCCGCTAGAGTTAGCAGACCTTCCTATCTATCTAGACAAGATGTTCATGGTGGAAACCAAAGACCTCACTTCTTTCATTCTTTTTTTTTCCCTTTTTTGTACAAGGGAAAAGCTAATAGAACATGGGGAAGCTGGGCCCCAAAGATCATAGAAATGTAAGGTAGATCATTACAGCAAAGCTTTTTTTATAAATATTACAACAAGGCATTTTATCAGTTAGGTTTGGGAATTTTCTTCTCTCATCCACCCAATCAAAACTTCAAAGTTCCCTTCAACTTTCAAAGCATACCTCAAGTCTACTGTCACCTTTATTGACAGGAATAAAATTGAATACCATTACAACATAGAACACAATAGCATTTCAAGGTTGTGAAGACCATTTTTCATCAATAACAAGATATTCCTTAGTATGTTAAAAAACAGCAACAGAACCACACTCTGAAATCCAATCTCAATAAAAAAAAAAAAAAATCCACATCTCTCCCAAATGATGAATGGCTGATTTGCAATTGCATTCTCTTGAGTCTAATGCATAAAGCAAGGATTTCTCAATTAGAAAACCCGGCTTTTATGATGGTACACTTTTAAGAGAAAATTACAAGATATGAAGCAAACAAAAGCCTCCCCCTCCCCAGCAGAACAGTATCTCCCTCAGTTGTTGATGATCCACCATGTCTCTTGAAAATAAGGGACCTGAGAAAGAACCTTACAAAAAAGACAGCCTCAGGGTCATTCTTCCACCCCATATCATCCTCCCTATTAATTTAAAAGGGAACATCTTCTGAAAGCTGAAGATGATTAACAAAATCTTCAACTTTCCTTCAGAGAAAAGATTGGGAGGGGTAAGATGGGATACAGAATTAACCTTTGACACTTTTGCACAAAGTGGCTGCTCTCAAACTCCAACCTGTACTATCATGCTTGCCACACTGAGATTTTCCCATTACACCAAGCAATGACCCCTTGCCAAAACCAAGTCATAAATCTTCTCAAAACCGAACTTCCCCCTATCTCCCCAATGCCCTCCAAAACAAACAAAAAGATAAAAGGCTACAATAAAAAAAAAACACGAAACAATGATGAAATTCACAATATATTCCAAATCAACCAGATAACATGCAAGGACACTACTTTTGGATCCCCAATACAGTCAATAAATACATCATTCTGACTAATCATCAGTATCATCCTTCTCCAAATAGTCACCTCCTCTCTATTAAGTTAACACAACCACTTCCTAAGAAGCACATTGTTCTCTTTTTGTTATCAATAGATGTATGCTGTTCATCAGCCTTTAGTTTTTAACCCCAAACCCAACTGCTCCGTTTAAGCCAGGCTCAGGTGAAAGAATTTTGTTTTGGAAGGACCGGTGGTAATAGCCCTCTTTGTTTTGAATTTCCAGCCATCTATGCCTTAGCCCAAGACAAAGAGACCCAAATCTGTGATTGTTTTGAGGTTATTGGGAATCAAGTAGTCTGGACCCCGCGGCTTAGAAGGGATGTGAATGATTAGGACCTGGATCCTTTAGCGGCATTTTTGCACACCCTGGAGCAAGTGAAACCAGAGCCTTTGGTTGGTGAAAAGATTTGGTGGTACAATGAAAAAAAAATAAATCTGATTTGTTTACAGTGAATTCAATGTCAAACCTTCTGCTTAGGTTGGAGGAGGAACCTTCCTGGGTTTGGATGTGGAAGCTCAAAGTGCCTTCAAAGGTTCTATTTTTCTTATGGATTGCTATCAAAGGGTAAAATCCCTACTATTGATGTACCGAGGAGGAAAGGCATGTTCCTTATCAACTGTTGTTATTTATGTGGGATGGACGAGGAGATGTTTCAGCACCTTCTGGTCCACTGCAATTTCTCCTATAGCATGTGGTCCCATGTCTTGAGGTTGTTTGATGTGAGCTGGGTACTTCCTCCAGATATTGGTTCTCTTCTTTCTTCTTGGCGTTTGCAGGCTTTCTCTAAGAGGGGCAAGTTGCTGTGAAATATTATACTATCAGTGGTTTGCTGGTGCATTTGGAAAGAAAGGAACGACACCTGTTTGAAGACCAATCTTCTCCTTCAAAGAAAGTGTGTGCCACTTTAGAAAGGATTTTGATCAAGTGCGCTTCTATTAGTCATCTATTCCGGGGTTTTCATTTTAGGAATTTCGCTGATCATTGGAGAAATATTTCATGGAAGTATGATTTCAACGTCAAATCCTCTTTGTCTATTGAAATATTTTCCTATGTAATTGGCTGCTGAGGAAACCTCTCCCTCATCAGCTTTGCCGTCTATGATCATTAATGAATTCTTACCCTTTCTCGAAAATGAAAATGACCAGTGAATACTGGCAATATCTTCTGAAATTGCTGTCTATGGACAAGATTAATAGACCTAAGGCCTACTTAGGTCATCAGCCCCTTCTTCGGAAATAGGAATTGAAGACATAAATGCCGTGTCAAAATCCTTTCTAATAACCCCTTTCCATCATAGTAATGAGTTAACGTTATATATATATAAACAATCCCGAAAGTTTCGTTAACAAATTACGCGTTTTTAGTAATATTTCCTAATTTCTCTAGATTTTTCAGATATCTTAGCAAAATTAGCAAAGTATCCCCGAAATCTCTCCATTTTTGCACGGCAAAACATCCATCAATAGCGAATTGGAAATCATGCCCAAATCAACATTTCAGACAAGCCAAAACAAATAATCAAGCTAGAATTTCAATTAAAACATGAAACACACACTAAAGCCAGCTCAATATGCAAAATCAGAAACTCAAATAAGCGAATCATCGAGATCCAAAATTCATATACCAGTTAATTCACCCCTAATTCCTCTACAAACTGACTTCGAATCACTAAAATCACAAAGCAGGAGAGCAATACGTACCCAATAGTGGAGCGAGAGAAACTCAACAAGGGTTTCATCAGCAGCAGCAACAGGAGAACAGCCCAGACTCATCCGCTTCGCGGCCTTGATCTGAGCCGACTCCTGGTCTTCGCGCGAACTATGATCCGACGCACTGATCGCCAAAGCGAGCTGTACCTGAAACTCCTCTTCGAAGAAATTGAAATCAACAGAACTTTCAGCAGACGCAGCGGCAGAAACAACGCCGGTAGTCCTCTCGGTTGCATCGCCAACTCTATTCCTTGCAACTGTGGACCCTGTGGACGACGAATGAGGCGTGGAAGACGACGTCGACGGTGGCGGAGACGAACTACTATTGGCACGGTTTCCGCCCAGCCTGTGGTGTTCATTGACGCTCCCTCCGATGTGGAGTTTGCGCAGTAGATGCTTCATCCTGGACATGGATCACCGTCGCATCAACTGTTCCCTCTCTCTCTCTCTCTCTCCAGTCTTAACCTACGCCCACTTCCTGAAAGCAGATTCTCTTAATCTGCGCACTTCTTCATCGTTAAGCTAGCACCAGCCGAAAAATTTTAATTAACCGGAGCGGAGAGAACACTACAGGCAATATCAATTTTTTTCTCCTTTTTGTAGAATTTTTGTAATTGGATGACAATTTATTAATTAATTCTCCTCTTTTTTTTTTTTGGTAAGAATTCTCCTCTAATTTATAAAACAAATAATATTGTAGAGTCAAGGAGAGAAATTGCAACTTGTACTTTGCCTATCATATTTCACTGTACCACCCAACATGTGATGTATTCGTTTGCAAATGAACGGATAACGAACATTTTCTGTAGCAACAACAATTCAGGGACAAGTGTCCGATTTTTTGTCAGATATTGAATTTTAGAGCCATGGATGAATCGGACGGATGAGATGAAATTTACTAATGCGATTCACAAGGAAAAGTACTGACAAATCGGTGCGGCAAGAAATCAATCCTAACCCTTCAATTGGTGCCTATGAGTTAAGAAATGAGAGTGAGAGATACATGGCAACAGGACAGCGTGTGAGTTGAGATGGATTGACTTTACCCCTCTCTCTCTCTCTGAGTCTCTCTCGTGTTGGTTTGTTTTATTGTGGTTTGTCACGCAACAAGGTTCAAAAGTGGCGAGTCGTTCTAATTTATCAAACACCTTGAATCCTTTGCTCTTTATTCTGTTTCTCATGGCAGGGGATTGGGGATTAGTGCATCATCCTTGTGCGTGAATTAGTGAACGGCATAAAATGATAAAAGGGTAAATTAGTTTAGTTAATTGATTAAGTGTATTTATATTGTTTGAAAATTGACTAAAACTATTCTTATTGTTTTTGATAATTGATTAATATTTTTGTTATCGTTAGTGTCCCTTGATATTCGTTAATAAAAGATAAAAGACTATTTTACCCTTTATTATTTTAAAAATTTTCAAAATAAAACAAGAAAAAGGGAAAAGAGAGAGAGAGTACATATCGAGATACTGCCTTCTACCTCTCTCTGGTTTTCATAGTATTGAAATCACACTCAGGTTCCATTGTTGTTTTCTTCTTCCTCACTACAATTGTCGAAAACCAACCAAGAGAAATTTTGGAGGGTTTTCCCAACTATCGAACTGCTCTCTCAAACCTCTCTGTATTCAAAGAGAAGTATTTGCGAAAGAATTGTCACGATTGGCCTTGAATGCAACCCTCACAAACCCACTTAGTGTCGCCGGTTGCAATGTCTATTGTCGGTGTCGCATTCAAATAAAGTTGGGAAGGTTTCTCCAAAGGTCAACAAAGAAGAATCAGATTCCTCTTCTAGCATCGAATCCTCGCCTCATTGGGAGAAAATTCCAAGGGGGGAGGATAGGAGTAAGACGTGTGATATTCCACAGAGCGCAAATGGGTGGCGATGGTTCGATCATAGCTCTTTGCAATCGGAGCTCATGGCCACTTCTCTTTCACTTCCTCCGTTCTACCACTCTGTTGGACATTATTTTTAGCTCATGTAAAGGAACGAGAGAGAGGGGAAAAAAAGTTGCAAGAAAAGGAGGGGACAATGAGATATTCCCTCGGTTCCTCAAATGTGGAAGGCTTTGAAAGGTCAAGGTTTCGTAGTGACAAAGAAGAGAGTAGAGCTTTTAAAGGTTAATATCCCTTCATAGACCTATGATGAAGAGTATGCCTTGAAAATGCCAGTGTCGATGCCGGTGTTGGAAGTTATAATAAGGGTAAGTTGGGTATTTTTGGAAGTTAAAACAGTCACATACTGCATATTTGAATGATTTATAATGGAACATTAATGGTAAGGGAAGTATTAGTCAATTGTCAAAAACATTAAGGATAGCATTAGTCAAATTTCAAATAATAAAAATACACTTGGTCAATTTAAGGGTAGTTTAAAAAATTTACACAATGATAAATAATAAATCTAATTAGGTTGCTAGGTGGATGACAATGGGTGGCGCAGGCTAATAGGTAAAAATATTCGGATTGAAAGCCTTAAACTGAAGCAGTCAAGCCCATTTATTTGGTAATGACTCAATGAGCCCAGGTTAATTGACTGGGTCTAACTAGAACCATCAGTGGTTCATTAGACCATTCCATTCATACACTTGTTGCTTTCTATTAATTATTTATTTTTTTTCAATTTGTCGTGACTTCACCTCAACCTACTTCATAGCCCCTGAAAACCTTTTTGAAACCACATACGTTTTCTTAAGCTTATTACCAAACTGCTCACGCTTTCACTTCTAAATCGCAACTTCCTTCTTAGGCAGCGCTAGCCATTGAGTGTTCATTCTAGAACAACACCCTTTATTAAGGAGGAAAAAAATCTGCATCTTTGAAATAACTGTTATAGCTAACCATAGAAATTTCATTATTTTCTCAGGCCCTTGGTAAACTTTTTCGGGAAGTTATTTATCCAAGTAAATGTTAAGTGTTTCCTGCAAGATACTAATTTGGACAAATGCATTTATTCATATTCTTTTATTTCCTAGGTAATTTAAACATAATAAAATTATTATTAAAAGGGGAGAATTTGTTCCATCCAAGGGGTGGCAACTTTCCCCATGGGAAAGTCTCTCACCAGGGAGATGGATATCAAAACAAAACTTCCGTCCCACATAAATCTGAAGAACAAAATAAAGTATTTTAATCAATTAAAATCTCATTGACCAACTTTTCCCCCTCTCAAAATCCAAAAAAGCAACAGACCCTTACTGAAATACAAGGGTTGTGTTTCCATTAAAATTTTACCTTCTGAGGTCTAGAGATTGTGATTGCATGCCCCTGTTCAAATAAATGACTAAAAAGCTGCTTGGGCTTCAAGGTGTTTCTTCATTAGGAAATTTAGAAAACACGCTGTAAATGCCTTATCAGCATTGTCACTGCAGGCATGTTTTAAACTTTTAATACAAACAACGCCACAATTTTTATGCCATATGGACTATGGTATTGTTTTGCAGATTGAGGTAAAGCATCATCACCAAAAACAGTTCCAAAACACCATGTAGACACAAGTAAGAGCCATCTAATCATGCTGATTTTGGATTTTGGCAATTTCTCAGTTTGAGGACATAAAGTGAGAAATTGATTCTGTGAATTTGGATGGTGAAATTACCACGACCCAGTTTTTTCTGTGGTCTCTGTAGCCCCAGATCCAACAAGACAACTCTACAAGATGAAATGCACTTTTTAGCCGATTTCAGACACCATATACATACTTCGAAACACGAGATATCATCTATTTTGGCTTTCTAACCAGAGACCCTATGTTTTTTCAATGCCTTGAATTCCAACGGCACAGACTAAATAGGAAGGAATCGCACAGGTTGCCCAGACTTGCAGCTCATCTGCACTAGTCACTTTTAACTTCTTATTAGCAAATCGCTCAACACAGATCTCAACTGACAATTTGAACGCAACAGATTTGATTCACATTTCAAAGAAACATTCCACTGGATACACCGTCGGAAGATTTGCTGACTGTTTAAGAATCTTTCAAACATGCTCATCGTAAAACCTTACATGCGTCGTTATAATGTCAAGTTTGGACTTGTATAAAGTTTAAGAACCTCTCAAACATATACATGGATTTATCATTCATCGTTGGAACTTGGAAGACATTTCCCCCTTAAAAGGAGTTGTTGAACTTTTGTTTTATTTGATGTTGTCGATTGTTATCCAACCGTCGGGGAACGGTGGAAGGCCCAACTCTTATGGAATCAGCAGTGTTCAAATCTTTTAATAGACGTTAAAAATTATAAATTCCGCTAGGCAATTGAATTATGAATGTCGCAGCAGAAGGCAAATTGGTAACATCGCAACAGGACTGGACCCCTGACCCTTTTCTGCGCAAAGAATTGAAAGTTAAAAAGTCAAGCATCAGATATTCATGCATGCAAAAAAGATACTCAAACATCGGATTTCAATTACCTACAGTCGCAAGTAGATTTGCACACGACCGACCGGTCCAGTCGCAAGTAGATTTGAGCATTGAACTGCTCCAGCGAGGATCCTACTTCCTAAAAACCATCTAGTATCCTCCGCTGAAACCTTAACGTTGAACGCATTTCTTTTTATTTACTAATTACACCCCCTTTTTGCAGCATTTGCTCCAAGGGTCAGAACTCAGAAGCATCTCTGCCGTGGCGGGGGTGGAGAGACTTTGGGTTCCAACCCCTGAACCCTGAAATAGCAGGATTAGGGAATTGGCTGGGGTCTCAACCCCCAAGCCCCAACTGGGCTGAATGAATCCTTTGCCCCCTAATCAAATGGCCTGACCAAAATGTCATGCCAATATGCCATGACGCCGACGGTCCCCGTCCCCGTCCCCGTCCCCGTCCCCGTCCCCAGTGACCTGCCAAAAACCAGATAAAGATGGTCAAACTATATGTTTTTCAATACAAACATTCTGGAAAAAAAAAAAGAGAATATATAATTGAGTTCGGGGCAAAAATGCTATTAATCAAGTGGCTGAGTATAACAGAACGGAAACATTTGGTAGTGGGAGTGTGGACTAAAACATAAATAAAATCTAGGGTAAATTTACTAAAACACTCGCTATAGTTTCATGGCTTTACCAAAGCTGACCTTATAGCTTGCCTTTTACTATAACACATCCTATAGTCTGCAACTGATTTATTTAATTGACCTTCAACTAAGAATCACTTCTATTGTCGTCTGGAAATGGTCTTGTGAACACCTAAATCGAGTTGAAAATGTGAAGGGCATAAACATGGTTGCCAATGTTTTACTGGGAGCAGGAACGACATTTTTTTTTCTTTAGTTTAAATTTGTTAAAATGGGCATCAGGGTCAAAAGTGTATTTTTTCACTTCCATCTAATAGAAGGTCAATTCAAGGTTCAAAGTATCGATACACCTCTGCGTCGTATCGACAGAGGTGTACCGTTGCTAAAAACCTTGTGCTTTTATATTTTTTGTTTTTTTTCAAAAATTGGTTTATATATATATATCATTAAAAATGAGGGGTACAGGTGTTTTGGAATCCAAAAGATACAATACGATATGCCCGATACGGGACATATCGCATCAAAATTTTGATCCTTGGGTGATTAAGTAAATAGGATGCAAATTATAGGGGTGTTTTAGTAAAACACAAACTATAGGGTAGATTTTGGTAAATCCATCAAACTATAGGGTCAATTAAGTAAATTTGTTAAATGACCCTAAAAGTTCTTATGTAACCTGGGCCATTTTACGGTGTGGGATTTACATTTACTTTCATAAGGTGATCCATTTGCTGTAAAGACCGTCAACAACATTAGATTGAGGAGCAGCCCAACCAACATATTGGTAGAGATTAATGCTAACCACTACCAGTCAAACATGGGATGGTAGTACAAAAACTGAAAATAGAAGGAAGATTTGTATTTGGTAACCAGCAATGGATCTGGCAAAATGTAGTGAGCAAATCGAGACCCTTTCTACACAGGGAAGTTGATTTTAAAACCAGAAGGATAAAAGTTAAGTCAGTTGCTAAACAAAATCCATAATTTCACAGGATTAATAGTAGACAATGAAAAAAACTAAGATCCTACAATTGTGATAGGCCACAGCATCACACTACTTGTGATGAGGTCTTGTGAAGTTTATGCCTTTATGGTGCATACAGATAGAGTTGCGCTTGGCTCTATTATGTGGTCGAGTTAAGCTTAGCTCTAATTTATAATTGAACTGTGGATGGATTTATTATGTTAAGCCAGTGCTTTGTCTGAACAATGGAATCAAGGAGACTGGGTAAGGAAATATAGAGCAGACACAATATATTTGGATAAGACTTGGTTGATTTGAGCCAGGAAACACAGGACAATACTGGTCAAGTTGTGAAGGAGCTCATGAAACTTAATGAAATAAAGGTTTTAACTGTGCTGGACACTTGATAATTTTGCCACTATGTGAAAAGAGCTGCTATGCTTGACACAACATGTTGGACAGCCTGTCCCTTTACTATAATAAAATAAAATCTTGCTAAATATAAAAAAGAATAAAGATTAGGTGATAAGGTACCAGCCTGGAGAAGGAAAACAAGCAAAAATCAACATCAATTACATACCAACCAAAACACCCTATAGGCTCGTCCTCTGTGAAGCATAACCAGAACTTCAAATTCTGGGTGCAGCATAACCCTCTCCAATATCAAAGAAGTCACATCAGTCATAACTTGACAATAACCTAGGAGAGCCCTCGAATCCTTTGAGAAGAGGATGGAAGAAAGTACGAGGAAAGCTTCTGAAGCATTAGGGAGAGAAATATGGGATGAGAAAGGAGGTCTGGAAGAGATTGGAGAGGTGGAAGATTAATTTGAGTTCCGTTAGTGCAATGTAGTAGCTGCTGTCACCGTGCAAGATTGGCTTCATTTTAGTTTCTTTTACTGTAATTTTTTCTAGAGTGGTAGGGAGGATTTTTACTGAGATTGTGGGGTGTTATCTTAACACCTTCCATTTGGTTGTAATCAGTTTTTTCTTTTCTTTAATATAATTTTCCTTTTACATTTCAAAAAAGATAGACCACACAAGGATATTTTACAGTTTCACAAATCATTGATATGCCTCGTGCATGAAAACTAGGTAAGAATAAATGATATCATTAATATGTCTCATACTGAACTAATTTATATTTCTACCTTTACCAATGCAGAATAAAAAGGCATACCTAGCAACTTTTCCATCATCTTTGATAAACAAGGGAAGCAACACTTGACTGCAGAACATGAACAGAGAAGAAAACATCAGAACTGGAAACATTAAAAACTCCAGAGAGTCAGAGACCATGTTTAAGACATTAGATATGTATGACAAAGAAACACTCTTTATGATAAATAGCAATGATTTCGAACTTCACTAATGGCAAAAAATGTCATTAATAGCAGGCAGAGTAAAAGGATATACAAGAAAAACTCTCACCAAATTAGTATCCATTAGCAATATATAATTTCCCCCAAATCTCCCCTTCTCTATGCTTGCATGACATGTACAAAACAATTTTGGGATAAGCAGTTGAAAATTTTTATTGAAAGAAAGTATGTGAAACAAGATATGCAAATAGCCCTCAGTCCAGTACTTTACAGTCTAACACCCTCTACACCTAGAACGTACTATGTAATACCACCTATAGATAAAATCTTTATATCTCAGATGCTTTAACTCATTAAGAACAAGAGCCCAGCCCATCAAGCAACAACAAACATTCAAAGCAAAGAAGCACAAAAGGCCCATGCTCATGTGCAAAATATCTTTTATTACGTTTCTCTCGAACAGTCAACCTAAAAGAAAGAACTGATAAAACAATTCCTCAGAAGATCTACAAATAGAACAACTTTGAATCTGCATACCCCTATTATCCAAGCAAACAATAATTAGAATTTTATCATGGAACACCAACCACATGAAGGATTCTATACGAGGGGGAACTTTTCTACCCTAAACACATCTTGATTCAGCTGATTCCAAGAAGCCTCAAGCGACCATAAAGGGAATTTCTTTCAGGCTCCTCCCTCCACCAGATGTTATAACTATTGTCTGGATGAATAATCAAAACAAGTGGTTAGGTAAATAGAGCATACTGCCAGCCGAAAACCCCTCATGCCTGTTCAAGGCATCAAATGAAACGCCATATAATAATCAAAATTCTAAAACTTGTGCACACTGGACCACTTTCTTACCCACAACTATAAATCCAATAGTTCTTTCCAAGATACACCAGAAAAATAAGTCTCCACCAGCATGTGGCCCATTTCTTGTGTTAACGTAAATTACTAAGTGCATCACTCAATCCTTAAGCTCAATTTGTTTTATTTCTCCCTCCTTTAAGCTAGAACCCACTAAAATCTAATGGACCATAACCAAATGGGGGGATCTGACAGTTCCATCACCATTACCACCCTTCATAGGATTCATATTGCTCATTAGATGCTCTTTCTCCTGTTACAAGGTCGTCAACAATGAACTCCCAAGAGGAGCATGCTCAACTTAAGTATCCATTATTGGTGTGGTGCCAGGCAGAAAAACATTGTCCTCCAATTTTCAATTGCAAGCATACAAGTAAAGAAGGATAAAACAAACTTTTTTCAAACCCTACTACAAATGGTCACCTATCTTCACTTCCAAAGTACATGGCAAATGGCTCATACTTTGATCTTGGGTTTAAGCAAACCTGCCAATTCAAGTGTAAAAAACTGTTCAACGATTAAGATTCACTCTGACTATCAAGCAACAAGCAATCAAGAAATCATGTATGACTAGGCTTAAGTAGCAATATAGTTTTATGGTCAGCCCTTCATCAGTTCATAGTGCCACATTAATATTTTGAGCTGTTGGCAGTATATACTGTGTTGTTGCACCATATAATATAACATCTGATTCACCCTTTCAGACTTTCTTTTTCATTGACACAAAAAGTAGATTGAGCAAAATTAGTCAGCTCAAGTAAATATAAATAAGCAGCAAGAACAGCAATCTCCAACTTATGATATCAAATGGTGGCTGCTCTCAACCAATGAGTGGAAAAAATACACGAAGCAAAAGGGATCATCAACTTAACTGTAGACTATCCCCTTGAACAACCAATGTTTTCCGGTACCAACATTTTCAAAATCCTCTCATCATTTAATCTCAATTGGTTCCATAAGTAGAACTATGAAGTAAATTATTTACAATGTGAATGAAAAATAAGGATCAAGTATTTTCTATCTATTAGCAATAGTAATCAGAACTGTTAATAAAAAAACCAACATCACAAAATGTTTTGAATGAAAGGAACAAATACAAGAGTGGTATGACTGAAATACAGAATTCGTAAGTTCTACAAATAAGCCCTCCTCCAAACCAGACCAATCTTTGTTACTCCTGCTTTTGCTCATTTGCTAAGCTGTTTGCAGGCCTTGGAATCCACCTGACCAATCAGTACAGACTTTCTCGAAATACCTTTCCTTCCATAATCAAGACTGGTGGACCAAGGACCACCTGCACTTGAGGACACCTGCCCAATAACCACTTGACAGTCCACTTCCACAATCAGTCCCTCCATCCTGAGGAGAATGTTAGTCTTAAACCTTGAAGGAGAGCAAACACATCATGATATTGCTTCACCAGCTTGGCCTGAATAACTGAGGAGGTTATCAATTGTTTATAGAAAATGAAAATCTATTAAAATAAAAATAAGAAAAACCACCCGAGAAAGAGAAAGAAGTCCCAGTCCCCCACTCACTACTTAAAATAACAACTACACAACCAGCCTTAAACAAGTAAATCAAGAAAATAAATACGGCACGAAATCTGAAAAATCTTAGACCAGAACTGACCTGCATCTATCAAGAAAATAAATACTACACCCACTCTCAAACATTAAATCATCCAACAAGAGCTCCTTATAAAAGTATTCATTTTATTTTCTTCAGGTCCCCCTCCCTTCTCAGAGCAATAGCAGTAAGATTCAATTCTAACAACAAATTTGTGGTTCCCCTATTTCGGTATCAACATCATCCATCAAAGTTCATTTTTATCCTGCCCATTTCCAGAGCTACCCACACTAGTTACTGCTGTCTTCTAGGAGAAAAGAAATCCAGCATCAGCTAAAATCTCAAAAATGGGTATTGTGTTCTATAATAGCAATTCCACAAATTGCACATTATCATTGAGACGTGATATCTTTAGCTGCCAACATTTTTTTTCTTGACAAGCAATCAAAAAGGGGACCCCCAAGTCCCCCAAGAAGCTTCCAATGACCACATCTACTCTCAAAGCAGTCAACCAATTGAAAATAACATCCATTCTTGCCATGGTTTTGAAATCATTCAAGGCCAAACTTCAAAGCCCAATAAACTAAGAAACTTCAGTCATCTGTACAAAAGCAAGAAAATATCATTCTACTCTGTAAAAAAATCTATCAATTGCTTTTCTTCCAAGTAGTCCAGCATATCACAACATGGACCATATTCCACTCAATTACTCCACAGGATACTAAAAGACAAGGGGCATGAGAAAATGGTCTCTGTCCATTCTATTTTGGCATGAACTAGTTGTTATTGAGTCATCTAACCAAAGCCCAGTTATACATGAAAGGTGTCTTGCAGATGCTATTTTGGTAACTTCTGTGTCTTATAAATTGAATCACTTCTCAAGAGTTTGGTTGTAATATTGTGATCCTCTGACGCATCTCATGAGTCATGAGCATTGAGAAACATGAATGTGTTGAATCTCTGCTCCAGCTAATCCATTTAAGAATTCTCCAAACCAACACACCAAGATTTATTTGTGCAACATTGTCCAACTTCATGGGCTTATAATGCATACAAATTATTACTAGCCATAACCACAAGCCTGGCCAAGGCAAGCTAAAAGACTAAATTCGGCACTAATATTCATAAAAACCTACATACACATTTATAAATCCTTGACAAACTTCTTAGAAAAGAAAAGTGCATAGTCTAAGACTGCAGTGAAAGAACCATCACATAATCCAGTTGTATGTGAGTTGTCAATGACATTTTCAATTGAAGATGCTCTCCCGATATTCTCAATTATACGCATGCATATAAAGGATATCATAGGATGATAAGAAGAATACCACATACAAAATCTAAAATCAAAAGGAAATATATATTAAAGTTACATTATACAGAGCAGTAACAGAATACTTGACTACAAAGTTGAGATAGGAGGTAGTTAACCCACAAAGCATGCCCACCTTTTTAGATACTTGAGGATCCCTTCAGCTCATACAGGAGCAACTTGATTATTATCTAGCTCGCCAGATAATCTCGACCACTGGATGGTATAGAAAACTACAACAAATGAGCAATTAGAAACCTTAATGAAACACAATACCTGAACAATACGGCATATTATTAACATTTTGCAAAAGGGAAGATTCTTCCATATAAATTTCTCCAACTTATGCCACTATCCCTTCTCAAAGCTCCAAGTATGCATGTGGCAGAAGAACTACGAAAACCCTAAAAGGATAAATCTTCACAAAGACCTCTAAAACTAAATCATATATTTTTCCAATGTGCTCCAAGCCAACAAAATGCAACTGATCTCAATGGGTGACAGCCCGACCTAGGGAAAAAACTTTTTGTCTTCCTGTAGTAATAATATGGCCTCAAAATGCAAGCTCAAAGTTTTTTTTAGAAAAGTAGCATAAGATACAAGGCAATGTTTAGCCAAAGTCAAAAGATTTCTTGATCCATGCCATATCTTTGTCAAATCTCTGTGGCATTGTTGGCACTGTTTTACAGCTGTAAATCAGAAGCAATATGAGAGGGGCAACTATAAATAGACATACATCATTGCTTTTACTTCCGTCCAGGTTAAATACAATCAAATGCCTCCTAGAACTCAGAACCATAAACAATCTCCTCCTTGGATTAAAAAAGGTACAAAGCAAATTATGGCCTACAACTGATTGTCAATCCTCATAAAAACAGAAACAGAAAACACACAGACAACTAGCCATTTATTCTCAATCTGTTCTCCATATCCAATGCATAGAGCCACTTTGAAAATCCCATCATGAGTTGCACTGTCTATTCTTTTAGATCCAATCAAGAGAAATAATACCAAATATCACGTCAATAAATGCCAGAAATCAACGAATTCCATTCTGTCTGCAGCTCCAATATATAAGAGGCACCTCATTGACCCTTAACTGAAAGGCCAGCAGAACCCATAGAACATCATGATTAAGATGCCACTGAAGTGCCATTAATATGATCCAAATCATGAGACCATAGGAGGCCATATCCAATAACAGTGTTAGGACTTAGGAATTTCTATAAATAACAAAAGCTCAAGAACGCATTTTGCACTGAAGATGTGCACCAAGTCTCCCTATCTGGCCAACTAAAAGAGGATCTCATAAGGCAGTAAAAAGCTGATAGTGTATCTCCTATGAAGCTCTTAGCATGAACATGACGCATATATAACATACATCCATATATAATACGCATATCACTGATTTTTCCATACTTTCAAACTCACAAAGTATGGTTAACGCCTCTCTCCAGCAAGCAGATGACCTAAAACTACTTAGAAATCGTCATTAAACCCCATGGTTTCAGTGTCATCTTCTAGAGATAAAACCTATCCAGGATACAATAGCATATGGTATTAAACATGAATGTGAGATTGCATAGAAACAAGATCAAAACATCCAGATTGTATAAAAAGAAGAAAATATGCAGTATCTACTTGATCATACATATGAAAGATAAATAGCAAGATAAACCCAAATGGAATGTTCCAAACAAAAGTAGTCCTTTGACAGAACATGGGAACTATGATAATCACCAAGTAAAATGTTATAACCTGAATTATATAAATTCAAAAGAAAAGAAAAGAAAAATCACTAACAACATCCATATTAAAATTACTGCTGCCCTGTCAACGAAATATAGCAACTCTAGCCTTGGGATATCGGAGAATAATGATTAAGGACACAAAATGTGCATTTTTTCGTTTCTAAGGCCAAATCCCATGGATCTCAGTGGCGTCCAAGGTGGGGCTTCTCAAGTCCAGCCCATGAACCAGAACCCGCTCCATATAGAGGACGCTTGTCAGAACCACCCTGAAAAGCAGCATAAGGAATATGATAAGCTAAAAATACGTTGATTAGTCCAAAGTTGAAATTTGAGGTTCACAAAGGGAGGAACTTTTTTTTCTGAATGTAGATATCAAATTTCAATTTAGCATTCATACCAAATGAAGCCCATCACCATAAGATGCAGAGAAACCCCCAGTGGAGCTCCCATATTTGATGCCATAAGCTCCACCTTCAGCAACCAGGCAACCAATAGAAACATATTAGAAGCAAGACATGAAAGTGAAATCCAAATGTAAAAGGAATCAATACACAATCATATAGTTGCCATAGCATGAAATGAAAGAAAAAAAAATGAACAGGAAATGCAAAAGACAATGCTTAGTAGGTATTTCCTCTTTTTATAGCAATGCATTAGACATTTCCTTTATAAATATACTAATTGATGAAAGTATAAAGTGCAAGAAAATGGAAGCAGAAAATAAAAGGAATCTAGGTAGCATAACAAGTTTCCTTGTAACCAAACTCCATCATATTAAACTGAGTACCAAAGAAAAAATCGCATAATATCAAGCAAATGTAATTGCTTATACAACCATGCATACATAGTAAGATTAAAAAGTTTCACACAATATCTAATAATAGCATTTTCACCTAAAAAACCTTTTTATTGATATAAAAGCAAAACTTATCTGTTGAACTACCAACTTGAATGCTAAAGGTTGGTACCGTAATATCCACCAAACAGATAAAATAAGGGATTCAAGTGATGAAGTAACATCTGACAAATCCAAGGATAGAATCTTATTCAAAACACATAGATATAGTATGGGATAGAACATACCAGCACCTAAAAGTCTACCATCAGCACTTGCAAGATCAACACGCAGCTTTTCAACTTCACGTGCCATGGAAACCAGGTTCTTCTCCATTGCCTGCCTCTGTTCCATCAACTCAATGTTTGCCTTCTTCTCATACTCAAAAGCATTTCTGCAAAAATAATTCTTTTAGCCTTTTAATCTCTCCATAAGAAGATGACACGAAATGATCATAATATAAAGATTTCGCCAGTATAATCAAAACATCAACTGATTGAGAACCAGACTGACTGCATCACTAGCTATTTGGTGGATACTCAATATGTGGTCTCCTAGGACAACTAAGCATCAACTAGGATGGCTATTCAATTAATGACCAATCAAATAGTCAATATTTCAAAGTTTTGTTTGTTTGTTACTATCTCTAATTATTTGAAATGATATAGAATATGTTTGTATTTTGTTATATTCATGCCACTGCTTTAAATTTGTGTTGGAACAAGATTGACTGGCAGTATATGAAATCGAAAAAAGAAGTATAAAATAAAAGGAAGGTGTTGGAGGAGCTCTTAAGCTTTTATTTCCAATCAGAGGTCTGCTAGTACGTATTGCCACGAATAAAGAGCACATTGAATAATCAAGATTGCACTTTTCTTTCAAAACACAACAGGCTGTAATTCACCATTCTAATCTATCCAGCCTTTTTTATGTTTACAAAACAAAGACTGAACCAAATGTTCAATATCATCCTTTTATTGCATAGTTGTAAGCAATGCCAAGGTGCCAACTAGTCGTTGCATCGACTAGAAGGGCCAATACAACAAACTATCACTTCACTACATTGATAAAACTGGGTTTCCAAAAGATGCATTGAGAATTACCTAAAGCGAATTAGTTCCTGGTGTAAGGCATCAATCTCTTGCCTTAAAATTGGCATCTGCTGATTATCAGCTTTTGCCTTTGCTAATTCTTCTGTGAGATTCTGAACTTGCCCAGTGAGATCCTGCCTTAAGTTATCCAGTTTCTGAACTTCTGTACGCATCTGCAGAGCCTCTTTCCTCAAGGGTTCAGTTGCTCGTAGATCAGCTTCCATCTTTAATCCCTTCTCAATAAGCTCCCTAGTGTGTGCTTCTTTCTCTGCATGGATATCTGCAATAACAATATTCATACGATGCAGCTCTTCCTTGGCAGCACCTAGCTCCTGCTGCAAAGCAATGCGATCTTCGACTAGCCTCCGATTATCATCCAAAAGCCTCCGAATTTCAACATGCTGAATTTCAAGTTCTTCCTCCAACAGAGAGGGATGAGGTGGCCGAGCAACAGGGCCCCGAACATATGGGCCTTCAGGGGGATAACCACGTCGACCATCACTGAAAGCATTGCGAGGCATGCGATTTCTCCCCGCCATTACAAAGTATAACTTACCCTATACAAGGAAGTGAGAAGTTGGAGGGAGCACTTAATATAAGGTATAAATAATTCTATTGTAGTCCACAGACAGTTTTGCAAGACAGTAACTGAAAGAAATTGAAGAAAGAATCAAGAACTTGTTAATAAAACAAAGTAAGAGCATGGGATGTCATCTAAATTTAGCAATAGTAGAGCAGCTGAAGAGTATTTCTGGTTCTCTTGTTATGTTTCAAACTATTTTAGAGGTTAAAATTAAAAAAAAAAAAAAAACAATGCAGTTTGTTTTGCAAAATTCAAATTTAAAGGACTTACAGAGTCCTCATTAAAAAGTTAACTTACAAAGGAGAATGACTCTCAATCTCAATCATTGGGTCCTGAAATGCTTATACAATCTGAAATATTTGGAACAATTGGCCAAACCTATAAAAGGAAAAAATATTCCAATAGCTAAAATCCGCTAAACCATTTATCTTTTATAGGGTACAACATAGGCTTTTTCTTTTATAATTGAAAAGTTATTTCATTACCAATATGTAAGAAAAGTTACAGCACCCCAAAGAGAGGCACAAGGTGCGACCTCTCTTGAAAGTATAAGTGTAAGGAACCACAGTACACTATAATCAAAACATTACAAGGTTGCCCAGTACAGATGTTCCCTCAAGACCCCCTGTATAGCACGACCATCAGCCATAGCATTTGCTGACCTTCTCACCCAACGTGAACTAACATTCATGTTGCTTGTTAGCCAGCTTGCCTTCTTTAGGAAATCCTTGTAGCACCAAATTTTCCAAGCTCAGGTCTGTTAACCAGCTCACAACCACCTTAGAATCTCCTTCAATTAGGAGGTGTTCCACTCCTATTTGATTTGCATAAAAAGGAATACTTATTTTAACAATCAAAACTCTTTAGTCATGGAAAAGAGAGTAGAGGAAAAACGATTCCAAACACTTAATAAGTACAATTCAAGGTTTGGACTCCTCAAAGGCAACCTGAAATCTAATATATCTTGCATGAGTGACTGTGACAAAGAAGCACACGGTATAAAGCCTACAGACTTAAATGTAGACAGCAAGCCCATAAGGGCAAAGATATGAAAAAATATAAGTAGACCTCCAAAACCAGCAGACTTTGAGAACCTGACTCCTAAGATGCACTAATATCAGAGAGAATATAGAGGAATAAGAAAAAATTTTACCAAAAAATCTCCAAAGTTAGAAGATCTTTCTTTTTCTGGATCAAAAGATCTTCCAAGTGAACAAACTGCTTGGCAGATGCTCTAGCCAGGCAAGGAATTAGTAGGAATCAAATATATTGCAGGCTAGTTTCCAGGGGAGTACATTGTAACCTGTAATTTATTACAGAAAAAGGAAAGGAGAAGACTCAACATTGGGGTTGTGGTTATTATTATTTTTTTCAGAAAAAGGTAACAGATTTCAATAAAACAAAGGGACAACAACAATAGAGAACCATAGAGCATTTATTTCGGGAAAAACCTTTTTTATTAGATTGTTTGGAAGAAAATGTTCATAATTTATTGATTGAACAGAAGTTCATGGAGTCTTGCTGTGAAACTTTAATTACCAAATATTTAAAGCTTAGTTATTTGGTCATTCCCTGAACTTTCTAACCAGTTTCACAAATTCAATGACCTTTCCTTGATTCCTTTTTTCCTTCTTTGAGAAAAGGCCACTGTATTGACAGTAGAAAAACCATGTGTTTTAAGTGTGAAAACTGAAAAGGATCAGGCACTCTAGAAGAAAGCCCTGTCTATCCTACATTTACCAAGTCCTGCAGTTTGATTTTAAGTCTTCAGTATACAACTAATCTGAATGGTTATACTGGCCAAATCTCCTTGATTTCCTTGACGTAGTGAGCATGAAACAAGGGCCCCACCCCACACTTTTGCACTACCATATCACATTAACTGAATCCCCTTCGATAACTAAAGGAGAGAGATAAAACTGGTTTGCAATTTGAGCTCCTATGCACTTCTGAGTGCTGACTCAATAAAATCAGCATCCCAGTGGGTTGAAGGCCCCATAGAATCTACTCCTATCAGCCTTGGTGATTTAAAAGGCATGCCTCAGGTGTGCTTAGGCATTAGGCTCACAGGGAAGGCTCATTTCAGTGATTTCACCTGAACCTCACTGCACCTCATCTAGCTTGTTGTCATGCTTGATGGATTAACCTCAGATTTTATGTTGAATAGGAAATTCAACAGATCATACGTTGCACCTATGAAATTTAGAGCTCAAACAGTTTAGTTTATTGAAGGAATTGAATGTGCAATGCTACAATCTTTCTGTTTAATATCACAACACCATCTCCAACCAATTGAGTTACTAGGATGTTTGAAATTAGACATGTTCATGGGCTGGGTAGCCCGGCCCGGCCTGTTCTAGATCGGGTTCTGACAAAGTTTTAAGCCCACGGGCTCAGGATTGGGCTTTCTCAAATAAGCCCAGTCCGAGCCCAAGGCCCAAGCAAAGCCCGATAATATTACATATTAATAATATATAATATATGTTATACAATAATAAAATGGGCAAATTTCTTAAACTACCCCTAAGGTTTAGGAAATTGACTAACTATACCCTTACCGTTTCAGTATTGTCTTAAAGTACCCCTACTATTTCTGATAAATGTCACCATTGTTAAATCGTAACGAAAAAATAAAATGTCAAATTTGCCCTCCACTGTTTCTCAAATTTTCAAAATAAAACCCAACTGCTAAAAAAATTTCTCCAGCCACCATAGCTGGCATGCAGCATCCCTTTCTTCTAAATCATCAGACTATGGTCTCTGCCATTAATTCAGTTGTTTCCTATTTCCTTCTGTTATACTTCTGATGAAACATTTACCACAAAGAAGAAGAATAACGTCTTAGGGTTTATGCACTGTTTAATTGAATATTTAAAGTGAGTTTCGTTGTTCTTCAGACATTTGTTTGATGATTATTTTGGTTGGGTGCTTAGGAAATTTAATAAGACCAATTGGAATTGTGAAGATGGACTGGTTGGTGGTGGGAGCAGGAAAATGGCTAAATATCTCTTACCAAAATACTGCTGGACAGGGGAAGGCACTTTGAGCTTATGGGTTTATGGAGACAGGTAGGAAATATTGCTCACAACAGTTGATTTGAGTTACAGAAGACTCAAAGTTCTGGGTTGCTTGAATGGGAAATTGAACCTCCATGGAACTTGGAAATCCACCAGATTCTCATGGATCCGTTGGGGTTGTGTGGCACTCCATCCTTCTCTAACAAAAAAGGAATTACGGAAATCAAAATCAACAGGACCGTCATGTTCCACTTCCTCCTTCTTCTTCATCCCCTGCCTGATATTCCCACTCTTCCCACATCATTTTCTTCACATAGAGACGGGCACACCCTAAAACGAAAGGGTAGGGTTTCCTACTCAAAAACGAAAGTAGTCTGATCTTCATAGCCAAATCCCATGAACAGCTCACATCTGTTATTTTCTATGCCGGAAAGGCCAAGGCTCCAATTGCTGGTATGCTTCATTTGGCATAGGTCTGAACAGTGTTTTAAAAGCGCAAGGCGCAAAAAAGGCGCAGGGGTCAATTTGTGCCTGAGGCGCACGCCTTTTTGATGCAAGGCGCAAAAAAAAAGCTAAAAAATCAAAGAAAAATGTCAGAAAATTCAAAAAAGTCCAAAAAAATAAAAAAATATTAAACATAATGTTAATAAAAAATATAAACTAAAATTTTAAAATAATGTTTTAAAAAACCTATAATCTAAAATTAAAATACATAAACATAAGATATAAAGCACATTCAAATGAGAATTTAAAAATAAAATCAAACATATAAAACATTTTCAAGCATGTAAAACCTCTAATTTCTTTTTTCACTCAATTGCAGTACTTCGCATAGCTAATGTAACGTAAAACATATTACATTCCTGATTCTACGAGAATTTAAAAATAAAATCAAACATATAAAACATTTTCAAGCATGTAAAACCTTTAATTTCTTTTTTCACTCAATTGCAGTACTTCACATAGCTAATGTAATGTAAAACATATTACGTTTCTGATTCTACGAGCCCGCTTTGTGCCACGCCCCTCGAGGCAAGCCCAAACAAGTCCACGTTAGGTCTTAAATTCTTGGTTTTCACACAAAAAATAATGATTTTATGGTTTTAATTGCTTTTTAAGAAGACACTTTATTGGGATGAATGAATGAACAACATTACCAAATTGGCCGTTATGTTCAAAAAAAAGCAAAAAAGCGCCAAATTTTCAAAAGGCGCACCTTTTAAATCACTGGGTCTGAACATATCCGCTTTGAGAGCTAACAAACAGAATGCATGTGCTCTGAGAGCTTTATTGCTCTCTGATATACATGGAAGATAATCATCCAAACAGAAGTAGAAGGGTGTCTTAGGAATTTTTGATAAATATATTAATCACGTGATATCGCATGTGATGAGTGTGACGAAAAGTTAACGGCAGGGGAGGTTTTAGACAATTGTCAGAAAACTTAGGGGTACTTTAAGAAATTTTCTAGTAGTGAAAAAGGTTTATATGTTATAATATATAGAGCATTATAAAATATATAATATATTATTAATAATATATAATATAAAATATTTGTCTAGATCGAGCTTCAGGCTTGGACTCAGTCTTTGGGCTTTATGCAAGGCCGAGCTTGGGCTCAAGATCTAGGTCCAGTGGTTGGGCCAGGCTTGGGCCTGGTCATTTACTGTTTATAAAGAGGAAAAGCCCAGCCCAACCTGTGAGCATGCTATAACAAATCAAATTAACAGCTGCCACCCAGACCCCATACGATTAACAGCCCGACCTGTTGTTAATCAAATCAAATTAACAACAGCAAAAAACAAAAGCAAACAGCTCAAATTGACCAAATTACGATTTGGAGGTTTCATCACCTCCATAGAACTATTCCCCAGGATTTCTTTCTTGACTTGCACAATTTGGGCATCACCCAGACCCCACCTGCAACAAAATTACCAACAGCTGCCACCAAACTGACCCATTTCCAATCCAAGTCTTCAACCTGTCTTCTAGTTTTCTTCTACCAGATTGAAATTTCCTACCTCACGCCTTAACATTTCTTCTTCCATCTTTCAGACCCTAAAACTCCCTGGTAGCAACCTCATATCCAATTTCAACCTCCACCACACTTCTCTTCTTTCTACAAACAGCCCCTCCGCTCTTCACCCACCAAATCCTCTTCCCTCCTTTGCCCATTCTCCCCCTCCTCACCCCTTCCCCTAAAACTTTTTTTCTTTTTCCTTTTTCTGGTTAATACCTTTTATTCTTCATCAACAATTCCTACTTACCCTTCCCCTTCCCCCCACACCTCCCCTCTTTCCCAATAACTCTCTTCTTATTAGATTCTTCCCTTCTTTTCATTTCAAATTGTTCGATTGCTTTCCTCACCACCCTTCCCCACCCAAAAAAACAAAAACTTAACCCCAATGGTTTTCCCACCTCCACTTGTCTATTCACTAAGTGTTTAATATTCACCCTCCCCTTATTACTTCTTCCTTCTCCTGGATTATCTTCTCTTTGGGATCCCTTCCTCCATCTCTTCTCTCTCCCTTCTATTCTCTCCCGCTTCTTCCTGGGCTACCACTCCCTCTCCTTCAACCTCAATCCCTACCACCTCCAGAAACGAAGCCCTTTTCTTTCTGTTGTAAGCCTTCTGTTGATGCTCAGTCTTGTCACACTCCTCAACAAGTTTTCTCTTTGACCTAGTTCACTTTCCTTAGGGGTTTGCTAGAGGAGGATTTGAGTATCTCTGAAAGGTTTCTTCTCAAATCATCGTAGCATAGGAGATCCATGTGAATTCATTTGTGTCCACCAAGAACCAAGAATGAAGATACCATGGCCCTTACGCTGTGTTTCACCAAGAAACAGAAAGTTGAAGTAAAGTTCTAAAGGAATTTCAAAAAATTACTTATGAACATTCGGTTTCTCTCTTATTGTCTATCAGACCAAACACGGCTCTAATGCCTCATGGGATCCATCCTTGTTACATGCCTTTATGCTTCTTTCTTCTCTTACACCCCACATCATTCCAAAATAAATACTTCTCCGAATATAGTACAAATTGTTCTATGTTCACCGCCACCGAGAAAACCCTAAATAACAGTAGAACCACCAAAATTAATTTGTTCACTTGTCAGTTGTAACCTGCAATTGAGAATCTCTCGAATCATTCAGAAATCGCATTCATCACCATAAAAAATTTCAGATCGAAGTACCAAAGCAACTGAAATTAAATATGAACGTTCAAACGAAAAAACTCATTGACAAACACGCTTTCAGAACTTGTATATATAAAGTTATTAACGAAGAAATGAAGCTTAATCAAATTATGCAATCTAATAAGAGAAACATAGCAGGCCAATGATTGGAGTTTGGAAGGCAAAAGATGTCACAAATAACTGCTAATAAACGAACAGAGAGGAGACCTAATTTATAGAGAAATATTATAGGCTTGGAATTTGCATATGCAATAAAAGCCCTAACCTTTTGCCTACAGAAGAAAAAAAAAAAAAATGAAACAGAGATTGCCTCTAAACGAACCCTAAACCTTTTTTTTTTTCTTTCAGTGGAAAGGAAAACCGAAAACGATGCTCACCTTGGATGAAAGTGGAGCTTCTTTCCCTCTTTGAACTGAATCTCAACGCAGATAAGCAAGGGGAGGTGGAAGAACACGCTTCGTCGTTTAATGGAGATCTAAAGTGTAGGCTAGGGTTACAATTCCCAAGCCGCGGAGGATGAAACAAATGGTTTCGGGATACGGAGGGCGGAGGAGGAATTGAATGGAAGAAAAAATGGTAAATTACAGATTACTGCCCAGTACTTTGGGAGTAGTAAGAATTTTCCCCCGAACTTTCATTTGAGATAAAGCCAGCCTCCCTAATTTTTCAGATTCCATCACTTTGCCCCCCCCCCCCCGGTTCTGTTAATGGGGTTGATGGAAAGTTAAATTTACTAAAATACCCTAAACTTTATAAAAAAATGTACTGTTCATTGTATTCAAGGAATGAACACGGATGTAACAGTGGGGGTTCTCTATCTTCTCTTCTGAAATCAGATCTCCAACTCACGTGTTTGCATATTACTATTCATGGAAAGATGTTCCCAATGTACCATTCTAGTATAATCATGGTTCAAATTATCGATGTGCCTCTGTCAACGTATTGGCAGAGACGTATCGATACTTAGAAACACATGGAAATATATTTTTTATTTTTTTTTTCAAATTTTGGTTTTTGAGGAGCTAAAAATGGGTTTTTTATTAAAAATGAGTAGACATGAGTAG
Organism: Nelumbo nucifera; assembly: GCF_055504915.1. Lineage (NCBI taxonomy): Eukaryota > Viridiplantae > Streptophyta > Magnoliopsida > Proteales > Nelumbonaceae > Nelumbo > Nelumbo nucifera. The sequence continues at coordinate 4,887,621 of NC_142654.1, read as the reverse complement.
AATTATTGTGAGCAGGAGATCCTAATTCTTCTCTTCTCTCTCCTTCCTCTTCCCTCCAACCCTATACCAAAGAGCAGGAGATCTTACTGGCTTACGAAACCTTGGCTATGACATACTCATAATATATTCTATCTCCTTTGCAACTTTTTCATTGGAGGTTGAGGCCCCGTTTGGTTATTGAAAATAGGCATCTAGAATTGGAATTATAATGGGTTATTTCGATTCCAACTGTTTGGTTGGGTAGAAGCGGAATCTTATTCTCATTCTTATTGGAATGGCATTTCCCTGTTTGAGAGAATAGGCATTCTTTGCCCCTTCCTTGGGAGTGAAATTTCATTCCTGCTAATTTTAATTCCCACTCTCATTCCTGTCCAAACCAAACAGACTACGGGAATGAATCATTTTGATTCCAATTCCCATTCCGGTTCCAACTACAAACCAAACCAAACAGAACAAAAACACAGACCTTGATTTTGTTGCAATTCCTCCAAGCAACCCTATTGCTATAAACCCCCAATGACTTCAATGGTATCTCCTTCTTTTAGCATTGGATCCATGGTATTCATCATTTTCTCTTTGTATCCATCCTCTGCATCGTCACGTTTTACATGATCATTTCCTCTATTGATGTCAATGGCTTTTTGTTGTATAAGAAAGGACAAAATGATTATTTACAAGGAACGGATAGTTTGGAGATTTAGAAATGTTTAGATGAGGATGAGAATCTTGTTAACTAATCGAACTTAACGGAAGAGGCAAAGTGCTGAAATTTAAAATTCAGATATCTTTGTTGCAAATGAACATTCATGGGGTTAATTGTCACTATCCCTAGATACATAGTGATAAAATATAATTTATCCAAAAAAGTAAAAAAATCTTAGACTTTTGGAAAATATCATGATGGGCTTGGTTATATTGATAATTACCTTTAAGGGCGTTGTTTTAATATTTTTCTTTACAAATTTTTAAAAACTATCCTTATGATTTAGTTAATTGAATAACTCACCTTCCTTTACTGTTTTTAACAATTATCTAAAATTTCTCTTATTGTTAATTTTCCATGACTCATAATTTTTTTTTTATTTCTAAAATACCCTTCATGTGAATTATTCATCGTCCTCAACCTTAACAGAACAGCGGTAACAAGATCCCCTTCTCCTTCCCATTCCTTTCTGTCCTCTCACTATCTCTATCTTTTCCTTTCTCCCCTCTTCCCTTCCATCTTTATTTATTGTGGTAGGGCCTTTGTTCATCATCTTCTACGTATCTTGTTTCTCATTCCAAAAGCTGTACTTTTTTCAATTTCAGGCGGAAATGACCACCAACGAATTTTACACACATGTCTCTCTGGTTCCGGAAACATGTCTACCACTTTTGTATAGATGTAGGGGTAACTGCACACAGAAGAGTGCGTTCCAGTACAATCTCAATCTCCTCCTCTCCAGTCTTCCCTCAAAAGGTTTGATCACCAGCTTCTACAATGTCACTGCAGGCACGACCACGAACCAAGTCTATGCTCTGTATTTTGTGCAGAGGAGATGCTACGCCCGAAGTTTATAGCTGCAAATCAGGATGTTGTGCAACGATGCCCCAACGATGAACTCCTATGCAGATTATCCCACGAAGTAGTGAAATGGAGTAAAAAAGTTGAAAGTAAGAAGGGTACGAGAATGCCTCAATGCCTTACCATAATCTCGAACAAACTGAAGGTTTTTTTACAATGTTAATTGTTTTTTTAATTTAGTATGTATATACATTACATACATTGAGTGTCACCTTTGTTAGTATTTGTCAATTTAAAAAAAATATATTTATTTATTGGATTGACACTTGATACGTATGAATCTACAGAGATGGACTTCTATTTGGAGTGGGATTTTAAGTGTGGTATGACTGAATTGAGATTAGTTTAATGTGATAAGAATTGTTAGAATCCTGGTCACCTCTGGATGGGGGGTTATAAAAAACCACATAATGGTTATGGACCCAAAATCCAGAGAGACCAGTGAACTCAAAGAGCTGATAAAGAAATAAACACAGCATAAGCATTCAGCAACGATGGTGGGATCTCAGAGTGGAATGCAAATAGGTACATATATCTGAATCTGATTTGTTTCAAGTTCATCAATTGAATGAGTCTTAAAGCTTGCAACCTCCTCTAGATGAGCACAAAAAAAAAAAAATTTCTCATCCATAGAGGTGGGGGAGATCATGAAAAGCATAGAGTTCATCATTTATGCATGTCATATAAGCCACTGTATGGGCTATGTTAAAAGTACCTGATATATATGAAAATCTACAATACTGGAAACTTTCAGCTAGTTTCTTAATTGAAGCAAAATATCCGTTATAGGACCAGCTGGGGAAAGCCGCATTCTGTGCATTGAGTTGATTGACTATTTCCGATGCATCACAAAAAACTAAAGATGATAGCCACATAAAATGGAGGTTCCAGGTATAGATTCTTGAAAACATTATGGTTTTGTCGATCTTTGACAAAGGCAACAACAAGGGATTATCGTTGACTTCCATGCCAATAATCAATGGCGACAAAGGATGGTGCGTTTCAGAGATGGGAGACATTGCACTCAGATAATCAGGGAAAGAAGTATTAACATTGGCTCTACATCCAGAAAGAAAATGGAAAGGAAGATGGGAGGGTAAAATTTTCATCAGTTGGGTTTTATTTTGAAAATTTAAGGAATAGTGAAGGGCAAATTTAAGAAATAGCACTTAATGATAATGTCAATTATCGGAAATAGTAGGGATACTTTAAGACAATACATAAACAGTAAAGGTAGAATTAATCAATAAACTAAACTATAAAAGTAGTTTAAGAAATTTGTCTTTTTTGTTTTTAATTTTTATTATGCAACTTTAAACTTTTTTTTTTTGGAACAAGATACAAATTACAAAAACTACCGCTTCATAACCTTTAAATGGATCCCCCCCCCCAAAAAAAAAAGAAGAAAAGAATAACCTTTAAATGAATGAATTTATTCCACACTTTATTTTTCTTTCTCATTAGTTTTTTTTTTTTTTTCCTCTATGGAGCATCACATTGAAGGTAGCCCAACCCCAAACTCATAACCCTCAATCTTGATGAAGGCGGGGTTTGATTCCAAATTTCTGCTATAACCAACCAGAGACCTTACCAGCTAACCAGTTGGCACCTTGTCATTAAACTTCTGTCTTTGGCTCAAAATCATCCTTCCCCAAACACCCCTTATACCTTGAAAGTGGGATTCAATCTCAAGTACGGGGTGATCATGGGCTGGGCTGGGCCAAGCTTACCAGTTACCATCGATTGATAAGGGATATATAGCATAGGCCCTGGCCTAAGTCATTATATTTAATATAGAAAGAATATTAAACGATCACCCCTAATCACAAGGCTAACCTTACCAGTTACCAGCAAGCTAGCTGGTACCACTGGGTACAACTTTAAGTTGGACCAACACGATCCCAATCCAAAAACCAGGGATTGGGTTTGTTGTTAATTGCATGATAAAAGTCTAACATTTTGACGAAGATGTTGCAGGAATTAGCAGATGGCTATTGGATAATGCAGAAGATCTCTGTCACGCATAGACCTATTCATGGCCTTTGAATGAGCCCGGCCCAAAGCGCAAAGCCTAAAGTCAAAGCAGTGTGAAATGTTCATGGGCCAAGCCCGTGAACAAGTCTAATCACAGACACACGCATGGACATAGGCATTGCTGTTTCAGTCGAAACTTAAGATATAGGCCATCAAAATCAAAATGGCCTCCTTAGACTAGTCAATTTATTCCAGACATCCAAATGATGCACTAGGATTTCATTTCATCTATATAATCCAAAGTGGCGTGCCAAATGAACCAAGGATCTAAACCATTAAAATGGCCTCCTAAAGATCAGTGAATTAAATCCAACTATCTAATTGGTATACCAATATTTTCAACTAATCAAAACCTTCCAAATAATATGCCATAGTGATATAAATGATGTACTACAATTTCAATTAATCCAAGCCATTAATATGATATATCAAATTAAGCCAATTTTCCAATCCACCAAAAGTGGTGTTAAGAAATAAATCAATGGATCTAGGCCATCCAAGCGATGTATGGGTATTTCCACACATGGAATCTGTCATTAGCCAAAATCGAACTTCACCATTGCTTTGATTTTCTTCTTATACCATTAATTCCATCACTAATTTACTCATTATTTTCTATCACTTCACTTGCTTTTACCATCCCTCTCCCATCACAACTATCAAAATGGCTCCCTAAGCTTAATTAGTTAATTTAAGCCACCATCTGCTCTGCTTCGCCAACTGTAATGGGCTCGCCGGCTCAAGCTTTAACTTGGGTTGTGATGGGCCTCGCATGGACCCACCTATTTAGGTTAGTAGGTCCAACTTAGCTCTAAATAGGCCAAACAGCTCAAGTGGGACAGGCTCCCCTGAAAGGGCACTTTGGACTTGAGAGGTAAGCTAGCTTAGGCCGTAGGGGTTGGTCAAAGCCGTATTTGGTTGGCATTGGGCCCTACAAAAAGTGACTACCGACTACATATCCACGGTGCCCATGGCGCCGTACTTGAATACAGATTTGGGGAAAGCCGTATAGTTAGCATTGCCCTTTAGAGTTTATCTGTTTATGTGCCTTTTCATATATTTTACTACTACTACTTTCCTTGTTGCCACGTGGTTAGAATGATGAAGGTGGGATTTCATCGCTGGTTCATGGTCGGACACTTGACTCATTGTGACTTTATCAACTTAAGCTAGCTAGCTAGCTGGAACAATCAATGCAAGAAAAAGGAGAATCAAACTATCAATACCACACTATTAAGCCATTCCGAAGAATAAAGCTAAACCGTTTATCTTCTTTTTATTAAAAATTAATGAGGGGAACCAATGGTTTCTCATAAAAAAGGCCTACATTTTGATATTTTTCTTCTTGAAAAATTAATTTCATCTGCTCTTGACAGGTTTGTTTAAATCATATTTGAACTGTCCTAGCTTATTTATTTCTTTTTGTATGAACTGTCTTAGCTTAAAAAAGAGGTTTTAAATTCAAAATTTATGTGAATTACTGACAAAGGATTTAAGAGTTAAGAAATAAAATATCAGCTGGGATCCCTAGCTCCCGTTTGGGAGTGCTTTTTTTTAAGCATTTATTAGAAAAAGCACTTATTTTAGGCCTAGGCCAGGACCACACTAATAAGCACTTACATGAACTGTCTTTAGCTTAAAAAGGGTTTTTTATGTGAATTACCCACAAAAGGATTTAAGAGGTAAAAAATAAAATATCAACTGGGATCCCTAGCTCCCTGTTTGGGAGTGTTTATTTTTAAACATTTATAAAAAAAAATGCTTATTTTAGGCCTAGGCCAGGGCCACATCAATAAGCACTTATATGTATGTGGGAAATAAAACCCAATAAATATTTTTTCAAGAAATAAGCCCATTTTGAATAAATTCAAAGTTTTTTTAACCCACCACATAATTTTCAAAACACTTAATCCTACCCCCTATTTGAAAGAAGCATTTTTTCACCAAACACTTGTAAGATAAGCACTTATTTATCCCATAAGCGCCCCCAAACGACTATTATTTAGTGGTAATTATGATAAAAAGTTGGGCGAAGTATTTGTATATTTATTTGGGGTTTTTTGCACACAATTTGTAACTTTTCCTGATCCCTTTAGGCTTTAGCTGTTGGTGGGACCCTTGAAGAAATATCATTGACGTATACCAACCAGTGTGTCACCTACCACGGCAACTCTGGGATCACCTTTATTGCAAACGTACAGACAGGAGATGAATGGGTGAAAGATGAAGAGATGGTTGGGTCCCCCTACTATACATATGCATGTACTTATATTGTCTGTATATATATGACGTTACAGTTAAAGACATAAAGACAAGAGCTGATCTGTCAGTGCCACCACACGTGTGGACTGAGCCATCTCTCTTACTTGTCATTCATTTGGTTCTGTTGCCCTGCCACTTTCTCTGAAGTCGGAGACTGAAGGTTGCTTCTCCTTTTGACCCAAATAGGCATTCCCCTCTTCATTCTTACCGTCGGAAAATTGACAACTGAGTCACCCTCGGCCACCCACCTGCAGTGCAAGAAAAATTAAGTCAGGTTGCTAACTGGGTAACTCAGTTCTGGATATAATCAAACGTGCGTGGAGTACATGTGGGTGGCCCATCATGTCATCCATCCATCTTTGGATCCGTAGATAAGATACTACTACACTATCCAATTAGTGGGTCGTCATCATCATGGGATGAAGGGTCCACGCATCATGTTTGGCCCATTGCTCAATAGTTCAAAGGTTTGTGCCAATCAGTCAATGTGAATGTTTCCGTCTCATGTAGATGTAGTGATGAGTTGGGTATATTATTGATAGCTATATCATCATCAACATCAAGAGTTAGACCATCGATTCATTCAAAGCTGTAAAATCATGGGCTCAATCACTGCTAATGAATGCGAATCAACATCATGCAATGTACCAAAAGGCATCTCATGGGTGTAAACACTCAGAGAGGGATTATATTTATACCCAGCAATGGATATAGGAATGAAATACAATAAATGCTATAGTCCCTTGCTTGGCCCTTTTCAACTAAGATTTGCAGGAACCTGACAATTAATCCAGCGTTTGTGACAGCCCTTCCTAATTAGTATATGTTTGGTTCGTTTATTTTTATTGAGTAAACGTTTGTTTATGGTGCCATATAGGCGCCCCCAGTCTCATTAATTGCATTTGTGTAGTAAACTTTGATTTCGGTGCATCTCTTCCGTTTTAAGAAGTTTCAAAACGAAGCTTTCTTAAATAGATTGATGATGTGGTGTCTAATGGCGTTTATGTGTCATAAATGTTTTCATTAAATGTATTTATCGGTTTTGCAGTCACACAAATATAAAACATTACTGAATAAACATAAACAGAATCAAACACCCTTTTAGTATATGTGTTTGGTTCCTTTATGTCTATTGAATAACCTTTTGTACTTTATTTATTAGTAAAATAGAGAAATGCAATAATTGCAATTGTTTATGACGATTAGGCGCCACTTCAACGTAACAATGAACAAAAGACTGACATGCACATAAAAAAAGTTTACTTTTTACATTTTCAATGTATAAATAAAAGAACAAGAGAGAGAAAATTCTAAAATAACACCTATACGGATAAACGTTTATCGAATAAACATAAACGAAACCAAACACCCTCTTAATCAGGGACGAGGATTTATGCCCCCAATAGATATGAAATGAGTATGAGTTATTAATTTAGTGGGCTCAATACGGTGAAACCACTGTCACCTTTGCCTACACACAGCACTCGGGGATGTGAGGGGGCAGTGGTTGAAGCTGCTATTAGATTATGTCATATTTATAAAGTCACAGAATTCAATCACTTTTTTGGGTCTTTGGTCATACCAATCAACGGTCATAGAGAGAGAGAGAGAGAGAGAGCTGATGTTGTTATACCTGAATTGAGTAACGAAGTGGTGGAGGAAAATGGAAGCTTCCAGCCTGGCAAGGTCAAGCCCCGGACAAAGTCGTTGGCCACCTCCAAAAGGAGTGAAGTTACAAGTACTCGGGTCTTTGTCCTGTATGTCCACAGACCAAATGAGTTTTGACTACTGCCGTGCTGCAGTGACCAAAAGCCAAGCAGAAAACGATCGACTAGACTACGAAAGTAGAAGAAACCAAAGAGAGCACAAAAAGGGGAGGGCCCATCTCACCTGCCATCGCCATGGATTGAATTGGTAAGGCCAGTCATAAAGATGTTCATCAAGATGAACTGATCTGAAATATGTAAACACACACCATCCTTTGGGAATTAGATATCCTTTCACCTCCACATCTTTCATGGCCTTACGCATCACTCCTACGATAATGTTTCCCATCCTCAGAGTCTCTGTTATCACCTGTTCAAGTACAGTATATATGCACTGTCATCAGCAGGTCATGAATCTTCCTTTATTTCGCAAAGAGCTTTTCATCAAATCTCCAACTTACATTTTGAGTAAATGACAAAGACATGTAGTCACTCCAGCACAGAGGTTCCCCCGCTTGAGCTTTTAGTGTTTTCAGCTTCATGTTCTCTTCCTGACATGCATTCACCAAAGACCCACTGAAATTTCTACTAAATATGGCTCAATCGTAGTTACTATTGCCATTGTTTGTTATACTACACAGTATTCGTCTAATGACCCAAACAGTAATTGCTTAGGATGCCGCAATAATGACATCTCTGCTACTGTTAGCTGCTGTTATGTTAGTCATCATAATTAAAAAAATGAAATAAAATAAAATAAAATAAAATAACGGGTTTTGCTTTCATACCGTCAATTGTTGGAGAGCCAAAGGAGAATCACTGAGATACTTTATTGCAAGAGTTATGAGGACAGGCACAGAGTCCTCTCCTGGTATCATCAAGTCAATCATGTTATCAGATATTAGCTCATCCGTCAGTTGATCGTTTGTGTCACCTAGCAAGACGTCAATCACGTCTCTTGGAACGGTTGGGCTCCCCTCCTTCCTTTTATCCTGAATGATTTCTTGCACCAACTTCACCATTCTTTTCTTTGCCTGAAAGCAATTAAGTGATGACTGTTGAAGATGTTTTCTCTTCATCATCCTAGAAATATATAAAGATGCAGAGAGAGAGAGAGAGAGAGAGAGAGAGAGAGAGTATGCACTATGCACTTGCCTGCAATGACCTGTGGAGTCTGCTCCCAGGTAAGTTAATGGGTAAAGAAATTAGACCCGCAATAAATTCTTGAAACTGTTGCCTTAGATACTCCATTTCTTTACCAGGATCCAAACTAATCAATACTTTGACCAGGATTTGAAACCCAATCTGAATGAAAACAATTGGAAACGCGCTTTTAGCAACTATATATCATGATGGGCTCTAAAGCTCAACAACATATAATCATGAAACCAGCATGGGTTGACAGTGTAAATTAAAGCAAAATAATTATGCATCCAATATGGGGTTCTAATAATATCTTCTAAATTAATCTCATTCTATCAAACCCAAAACATTACTATGAGAGAGAGAGAGAGAGCTGACATTTTTGGTTTCATCTTGGATGTAGATGAGCTTATCATCTTTCCATCTTCCCATTGACTGTTGCACGTACTTTTGCATGTCTTGGGTGATCTGGTCCTTGAGGTGTGAAGATTTTAAGAAGGCTCCGATCAATCCATGGATTCTTCTATGCAGGCTTCCGTTGATTTGAAGAATGGATGACTTTCCCATCAGCTCGGTGAGCGATCCCGGATAAGAAGGCACGAAGACCTTGGCATCACTCTGCAGAATAAATTTGCTAACCTCGGCGTCCGTCGATATGATGGTTCGACTACCAAGAATGTGTGATTTGAACACCTTCCCATACCTAAACAACTCCCAGAATCTTGTTAGTTCATTCATCTATCCATGACATGAACTCGACTCTAATATTTATATCAATCACCACAGTAATTATATTACTAATTAAATAATTATCGGTAACATCCGATTCTATTCTACTGGTAAGTTGTAACTTTCAACCATTTACACAAAATAATGAAGGAATAGGTGGGCTAGTAGCTAGCTATCTTTAACATTTCTAGCTACAGGTGGTTGAAGGATGAAGATAATACAGATTTTTTGATGCCAACTATTAGTCTATATTTTAATATAACCTAAATCAGTTGCCATTAATCTGGGTATGATCTGAATTCTCACAAAATTGCTCAGTAATGAAATCATGAAGTTGCTACAGTCTGAAAAGGTTAATTCCTTCACCAACTAATTAAACTGGATTTCTAAATGAAGTTGGATTTGCATGCATGAAATGATCAAGCACCACATCAAGCTAAAACCGTGAGGTAGCTGAACATGGACTTGAAGTATTGGGAGTTGGGACAGTGGTGCAGCCTACAGGTGAGTTTGGGAGAGATGATCATCATCTGGGCAAGTGGGTAATGCTATTGCCAGCAGATTGGAAGTAGTGAAGTTAATTGGATGAAGAAGGTAATTAAGCTTATACTTACATGCGTCGGCGCTTGTCCATGAAGCTCTCAGGGTGGTCTGAGAGAGCGCAGGAAATGAACTCCAAGGTTTCGCCGACAAGGGGCCATCCTAGACTTCCCAGAGGAAGTTGGCCGCCTCTGTGTGTTGATGACCTGATTCTCCTCCTCCAACTCCTGCACAGAATGATGGAGGACAACAGGATTGCTACCACACTAATAATCAAGGACATGTCCATTCTGGATAATTTGCTGTAACTCATCATCCTCTCCCGTCCTTCCTCTCTTTAAATACCATTAATCATGAAGATGACGGAGAGAAATGACGGTCATCATGATGGAATATTGAACCCTCCCTCTCTCTCTCGCGTGTATGTGCACGCGTGACTGCGTGAGAGAGAGAGAGGTTTTAGAACTTAATTAGTAGGTCCGGTGGAGCAAATCACAGCGAGAGCGAGTTAATTAATTTTGGATTCTTGGTGGTTGGGGGGGTTCACCAATAAAAAGCTTTTGCTCCTTTTAAAAGAGGAAACGATCCTATTCACGGTGATGACAATGGCCACGCCTCCTTGTTTCCTACTTTTCAATGAGGTGGCCTTCACATCCACCATTAGTTTCCTCTTTTTATAAAAGGAGCCAAAGTCAACTCGTTCACCAAAAAATAAGCTAGCTTTGTCTAATGCAGCCAGGCGTTGGTGTCAACTCCCAGGTCGGATTTTACCCGTGGCTGGACCAGAGAGAGATAATCATGTCATGGGAGGGCCAAGTCTGAGCCTCTGAGGTCATGTCAAGCCTCAATCCCGACCAAACGGATAAATGGGTCGATCCATACCCATTTAAGTCTATGCTGGGGCGGACCCAGGACCCAGCCTCGGTGGTGGTGCATTTGGGGATATGTGTATGTGTTGCACATTCCAGGCTCGGTTCTCGGTGGGTCGCCGGATGCAAACGAACAAGCCCATCAGGAATACTTTTTCAATTACATTTGTTAATTATTAACAAACATTAAGAAGGATAAGAATTGAAGTAGCTGAGAAAGGAGCTAGGAATGTATCATTTGTTTCTAAAAGAAGTGAGACGCCCCCACCCTCCATAATTGTCTGGTGGCACTGGCTTTGAACGTCCCTGGCGGTGCCGCTGGTGGCCTCGTGCAAACATGTGAGACTCAATGAATCCAACATGCTTTCCACCATCCTTCTCTCTCTCTCTGTGTCTCAGTCTATTTATCTACCTACTAAAATCATCACCCAATCCAAACACATTGAGCCAATCCCCTAGCCCTCATGGTTACTTTCATCCCCATCCTTTCTCATTTTATATGTGATGCATGTGGCTGCCTTTATTAAAACAAATCCTCCTCCAATTATTTAAGCAAATTAACTTAAAGTTTCCATATCCCAGATTCTTTGTTTGACTGTTTGACATCAGTTATTTAAATCATACAAGAAACCCTTTTCTTATTTGCACTCAATTCTTTTTGCAATCCCAACTTCCATTCCTTTTCCTCTTTGTCCAAAGCCACCCAACTTAAGATTTTTTGTAATCCATAAGATTCTCTCTCTCTCTCTCATTGTGTCTCTGTGTGCTGTTATTGCTGTTAATTCTATCAAATCTTTTTGCTCCCAAATGGTAGAGAATATCTTAGATATCTTTTTGATACTTCCTGAGGATACAACATGCAGTAACATGACTTCAATATTTAATTGTGGATGGCTTATTATCAGTGTCTCTGCAGTCTGCAATAATCCTTATTTTTCTCTGTTTGGAAGTATATATTATATCTGCAGCTTTGAATAGTTGCAATATGTATTTATTATATATATATATATATATATATATTCTGCATTATTAGTGCATACCCCTTTGGCGGCACCACCCTCTCTTCTCTCCTTGCAGCAAGAAGGCTCAGGGGATCTCGATTCAAGCCTCTTTGACTACGGAAGGAAGAAAAGAGATCAGAATTATACACTAATACACCCTGTTGGAAAATGTGCATTGCTATTGCTCAAATGATGCACACGTGAATCCACAAGTTGGAGAGAACATGTTCAGGCATTGAATTTCGACAGTGGCAATCAGACAAGAGTGAGACTGTTGGGGCAAAGAAGACGAATATAAGAAAACGCCCATGCTAACTCACTGCATTTCATTGTTTTTCCGCTTCTCCAGATATTCGACATAATAAACAAAAAGAATTATGTTCATAGATGGGACGCTTTACCTATCCATACAGGTACAGCTCAAAGAATGGATTATGCTAACAGAGCAAAAGAGTAAGGAGAAAGCTAGGGAGGAAAAATATATACATGCTGTTGCTACTTTGGTGGTTCTTCTGCTTCTTCTAACAGTTTACAACATAATGGTGCTTATCGTTATCTAAGTCCTGGTCATCTCCTACAGTTCTAGCTACCACATATATACAATCTATTCTATTCATTAATGATCAGTTTGGAAGGAGTACAAATACAAATTTGTAGAGTGTAAAACCTTGTATTCTGTATTATTTTGTATGTATTTGCACAGTATATATTTGTATTTGCACTCCTTCCAAACTGAGTCTAACGGGCAAAGCATAATAATATTATAGTTATATCAGAAGTAGAACAGTTCTGTACAAGTTGCATGTGTGGGGTATCACAGTCTATTCTCAATAATCATGAAATCATTCACTACATGATGAGTTTATGTATATATATATATATATTTAAATTCAATTGGCTATACTTTAGATTGATTATTATCATCGGTGGGATTTAAGTTAGTAGTTGAGATATTGGGTTTTCTTATTCTTTTTTTTTTTAATGAAATAAATGAATCACTGTTTAAGGTAAAATCAGTTTCGTTGCAGACTTCAATGGAGAGACTAAAGCTTGGTGCAATGGTAAAAATTTTGGGATGACAAACCTGAGACTGTAGTTTTGAGTCAGAGCGGCCACTTTGTGCGAAAAATGACAAAAGTTAGGTGAGATATCCAATCTAACCTTCCCAAGCCCGGATAGCCAGGAGCTACATTGGGTAATGGCCCTTGTGGAGAGAAGTAATTAAGCTGATGATCGAATTCTCATTTCTCACATCACATGAATGGATAAACTTGAGAGGGATTATAATTTGTTTACAATTATAATAAGAACTAAAGCTGTTAGGTTTGGGGACCTAATTTTGTTCTATATCAAAGGATTTCTCAGTCATGCACATGGGTTGTTGTTGGATCTCTATGATTAACAGCGTGTGCTCTTATTTTTGGATCAGGTTGTATGATCAATTGCCACCTTTTGATATCAAAATTATTATTTACATAGAAACTGAAGGAAAACTTTGAACCAGGACTCTGTATCATTCTGCTGCAATGGTGAGATCTGAGCTTGACATCACAATTTGAAAAAGAAAGAGTTTGAAAAGCGGAGAAAATATGCTAGAAGACTGTAGAGGTATCTTCCAAGGGAAGGATGATAACTCCATATCTGGTCTGTTTTTCTCAGGATGATAATACTTGCATTGCACTCACAATTTTATCTACCCAGGATAACAGAAAAAGGTTAAACGAGACAGTAATCACAACTCAAAGTCTCTCTCTCTCTCTCTCTCTCATGCTGTACCTATGGTGGGGTTTCTAGACATTTGAATCCATCATTTTTGTATTTTGTGACTTTAGCATCAAGCTTAATTACCAAAAGACAGATAGATGAATTCAGTTTGTCAGACTTGGATTAATTGGACCATCAGAGCTGGAAACCAATAGCCAAAATGGTTTTGCTGACCAGCTTTTAGGAATGAAATAGGTGTGTCAATACCTATCGCAACTTGTAACATTTATTGTTTTAAGCTTTTTTTTTTGTATATAAATAGCTTTAAAAGATGATTTGGAATTATTTTTTCGTTTTTAAATTTTGTTTTTTTATTTGAGAAAACTGAATGGTCAAACTGGATGGTTGAGCGGCTTAATACAACATACTCAGGCTCTTAACAAATATTAATTTATGAGAAGGATCATCCTCATTCCTCAGTATCCTCACTGTATATGTTGGACAAAGTATGGCTCTGCTGTATTTGATTACCTCATATGAATTGGATCCATTAGAAGGCCCCGCTGTTATATGCATTTATGGAGCATTTAACTAAGGCTATGTTTGGTTTGAAGGAAAAGACAAGGAAAGGAAGGGAAAGGTAAAGAAACCTATACAAGATTTCTACTTTTATCTCGATGAAGTGCTAAAAAAATTCAATTAATTAGGAATTGCTGTAAATTCTTCCATGGTTCCCAAAACTTAACACGTGTTAAGTTAAGCCAATGCTTATCCTTTAATAGTTCAAAGTTTACTGATTTTATATTTTGTTCTCTGATTAGAAGCTTTTAAGAAAATAACTCTTCATTTTACACATAATAAGTACCACCCTTCAGTCTGAAACCTATTATCCACAGGCTTGAAATGTAACTTGATGTTATCATACTTCTAATATAAAATAGAAACCATGAAATCCTTGCCAACTGGCAAACAAATTCCATAAATTGGCTTATAGAAAAATCCTGTTTCAACACAGCTTGAACAATTAATGCAATGAAAGTGATTTATGCACCCATATATGTCTATGAATTAGGGGGCATTACTTGGTGTAATGATTTATACACACACACAAATTTATCTAGTGGAAATTTTGATATCTATAATTATAGATCCCTTGACAGATCTGAAGAAAATAAATTTAACCAGTCTCACCCTCAGAACTAAATTAGAAGAAAACCATTGGATGCTTCATGTCAATATCCAAGGATGGTACATCAGTTGATTCAACCAAGTAGTTAAAACACAGGATTGGGCATATGGTACCAGCATGAGATATATAGTAGAACTGTGCTAAATTATCTTTGACTATTTAGCCAAATGCCAAATTTTAGGTAGTAAGTTGAATGGATTCTAAAGCATTCTTATAAAGTTTCCTTTTCTCAATTTTGTCTTGGATCACCATTTTCTTGAAAATAACTGTTTAATATTGTATGCTTTTAATGGAGTTTCATTCCTTCTCGAATGATTTCAGATGATCACTTGAAGAGAAAAACAAAAAATTAAAGCAAAAGAAGATTTCAGTCGGCCACACTGAGAAACAAGAAGATGGTCTACTAACAATCATGATAATTTAACTAACAAAACTAATCAATGAGGGATGAGTGCATGCAAACCTTATTCAGACCATCAATTTTGGATAGACTCATCTTCCACTTATGATCAGAAACAGATTGCTATAAGATTCAGACAAGCCTTATTACCAGGGGGGGATTCGAATGAAAAGCAGGGATCAGTAGAACCTTCTTGGTCCATGTACAAACTACATGAATATTAACAGTAGCTACATGTCCATCAGACATTCTTCCTGAATTCCAGATGGTACACTGAAACCCTGTGAAGGCATCCTTTCTTCATCTTTGTTTGTGCAGCCTGACTAATTTTTGATTCTAACTACTCCAAGTCTCTCACTGCCAGTGTTATGAGATGACAGATACCCATCCAACCCAAATATGTCACCTATTTATTATGCACCGTTGGCTTTGTTGTGAAGTTACCTCCAAGAGGCTTCCTTTGGAAAGTGGAATTGCCTCCTATTCTTGACACTTGTTCTGTTTATTTTGTTTTCTGTGCCTTGGTTACAGATGTATTATGATCATCTTCAATCTCAATCTTTGTTTGACCAGGATCTTGTCGTTGGTGAGCTAGCATTAACAGAAGCCATATCAGTTGAAAAATGTAAAAAGAGCTAGTTTCTTGTAGTAGAGAAAGAAGAGAAGTGGCAGGCGAAAGAGTTCTTTCACAAGGACTTAAGACTATTAGGGAAAAGTACGGATACATACGATGCAGAATTCTGAATTCCAGCTCCCCTTACAACTAGCCCTCTCACCCCTATAAACCACATCCTGCCCGTGAATTTGGCATCAATTCACGGTCAGGATACATTCCCCTGTACTTTGAGCCTAATAAATTCTGATTTGGGCTGATTGGTACTTCTCCCTTATTTTTTTAGATGTGATAGATTGTAATTTTCTGCGGTTGGTGTAACAGGCTAGGCTCCCATGTTAAAGAAAAAAAACGAAAAAAAAAAGAATAAAAAAAGAATGTGCCATGACTCATGAAAAACTTTTAGACAGGCCTAGCCAGTAATAGTTTTCCTACCCTTCATTTCTCCACTTTTTTGTTTTTTTCTTCAAACCAAACATAACCTAAGCTAAACTCTTCTTTTCCCTACTTTTTTTTCCCTTCAAACCAAACATAACCTAAGCTAAACTAATTTTGAAGGCACAAACATTGCTATAAGTTATTTCCAGTACAATCTCCTTTCATCTTGGCGCAGAAGCTGAAATGAAGTTGAATGGTTGGTCACTTAAGCATTTTAAGTTATTGTTATTATTATTATTTTTTATATTGGGCTTTAGCTCTTTGAGTAGTTTCGGTCCATGAGACGACAGTTTCAAATTTTCAAAGAGTTAACCTCCAGACACCACGGACGAATAAATGCCGCCATCAACTTCAGGGACCACCCAATTTAGATTAAAGGGAGATTCGAAGATTGTCATCGACTGCCTCAGTAAGTCTTGCACCGCCATGGAGATTGAACAATCTAATCAAAGAGTGTCATGTCAGCTCTCTTTACTCTCTGCTGGAGTCTGTTTCCGTCATTCCTTCAAGCGGTTGTCTGGCTTGCTCGTAATGCGTTTACCCGATAAAGAACCTTTGCTGGGGGAGTTCCAAGAGAATTGAATTTTATTAGTTTCAGTGATCTGTGGGGACGTGTTACCCCGTCTTGTGTCGGCTTACCAAAATAAATAAATAAATACAATAATTTCGTTTTCAGCTCACGGCTCCCATCGAATCCATTTCAAGAATGTTTATAAAGACTGAAATGGAGCCATTTTATAAGATTTTAGTAAAGTGAAGTCAATTATAAATGCAGTTGTTTCATCTTTGATGATGAATTTATGAGTTCATTTGCTAATTGCTATAGAAAAAGCAAACCCCATCAACTAAAATGGCATCAATCCATGTGGTCTGCAAATGCCCATAAATTGATTACCATCGACTGAATCGTTGGTCAAAATGGTGAGTTAAAAGATAAAAGACCATCTGATCTATCTTAAGTCAACCATGAAGGAAAAAGGAAACAACAGCTGACAACCCACTGCAACACTCCAACCCAGCTTGGGAACAGAAATGCAAATCAAAGCCACTGCCAGAATCTAAATCATCTCATCTGATTCATGTCTACACATCAGTGAAATACAGCAAATTCCAAACAAAAACTAGTGCAAGCCTGCAAGGCGTAGACAATCCTTAAGGACCTGAACAAATTTAGTCCGCCTGAAAGGTCACTCTAATGTCATATCAATATGATTGCTCCACACCGCTTCCTAGGCTCCTCAGCAGTATAAGAAGCAGAACATTTGATCAAAAGGGAAACCCATTGGAAAAATAGATAAATATTTTGTATCCCACAAAAATAAGAAATCCACAATTCCACATTCCCATCGGAACAAACACCAGACAGATAATCCAAATTTGAAAATCTCTATATTGCCACCAGAAAGAGGTTTCTCACTAGATGGTTGGGATGGATTTTGCTCGAATAAACTGTTTGAGAATGGCCTTCTCTTCATCAATGCTTTTCTTGTCTCCAGGATTCTTGGGCTTGACTTTTCTTTTCTCTTCCAATATCCACTTGAATAGCTCACGCTGCTGATCCTCAGGAATGGGTTGGCGTACCTTCAGGGGCTCTATGATGGATGGTGCAGGTGGTGGTATTTCCGGAGTTGAGGTAGTTGTACTTGCAACTGGAGCAGAGGGAACATTTACTACAGCTTCAACATCCTCTGCACCTGTATCTTTCTTTTTTGTCCTCATAAAAAGGTAAGCTACAGATGCAACATGCATATTTGTAAATAATGAAGCATATTAAGAAGCCAAAGAACCAACCGGATTACTTCTTTTATAAAAATAGAGAAGTCACAGACGATAATGATGAAGTTGAGACTGGGGAAGTAGATAGAAGTGTCCTAAATACAATTGATACAAGTAAAGGAAATGAGCTAAGAGACAATATTAAATAAGTCTTCATATCACCAAGACAAGGCACTGATGTGCATTAGATTAGTGGGGAAAATCTAATGACTCCATATGCTGACAAAGTGATGGTGCTCATCACAAGTATTACAACAATGAGAATGAAGATTTCCAGCAAAAATAAAAAGGCAAAAGAAGTAAAAAAACAATATGGGTGAAGAGAGAATGATGGAATTTATTCAACAGAGATATTCAAGCATCACAGATGGCCATGATTATCAACTTATCATCAATAATATCAGGTATTTACACCTACTCTTTCTTACTTTCAGAAATGATTATGAGAAAAGATTCTTTTTTTAATTATCATTGAAACTGTGAGTGTTGGTTATGCGAAATGGTGAAAAAGAAGAGTGTATCTGCCATGATGAGTGCCAGTTGACCATGTCATAGATGCTCAGTGCTGCATTACAAGCCCATTTGGAAGGGCTTCTGTGTTGATTGAGCTGCATTACTGAGCGGCTTTGGAGAAGTTATCAAAACTAGCTTCACCAGAAAGTCGAGTTCTCAACTCAATGAAAGCTTCTTTGGTATCTTTTGAAGGGCTACACAATGGGGAGTAGCCCATTCCCCAACCCAGGTGCAGGTGAGACTCGACCCCAAGTCTCCGCTACGACCAGCAGGAGACCTTACCAACCAGCTGGTTGGCACCTTGCTCAATGACAGCCTTTTTCAGCTTTCCAGGGTTTTCACCAAACACAGCTTGCTAGATTTGTGTGGGGCCTACCTTGCAATACCAGAAGCAACTGTGTGAAAGCCCTCCCAAACGAGCACTACATTTGGTGTCACAATTTTGAGAAAATGGCACAAATCATGAAATCAAGGTCCCATGGATTACACTCAAGGATCATCTAAAACGAGCCAGTACACAAATATGAACCTTCCCATGACGTAAACCTATGTAATCAAACTTTTATTAATCTGATGCATTACCCTGGTCACAAACACAGCTAAAATTAGTGAACAAGCTCTTCTGTTTCCTTTTTTTCCTCATTCATGTTTATTATTATTATTATTTTGATCAGTAACAGTGAAATTTTATTAATGATAAAAACAAGATTACAACGGGATGGAGCTAAAAGGTTTTAACTCCAGTTACCCAAGAACTTTCTGATCTTGTAGTGATTACAAAACAGCCCACAATAATGTGTCTCTATTTACCCCTTGCCTAGCTAGACCATCAGCCAATGCATTTGCACTTCTCTTTATCCAATTACATTGAATTTCCATGTCCCTGGTTAACCATTTGTATTTCCACATCAAAGCACTGTCCTCTGTTAGCCATTTCACCACCATTGCAGAATCACCTTCTATAACCACCTTTTTGATCTTCATTTCCTTGACCCTTCGAATCCCTTTAATAGCTCCAAGAATCTCAGCCCTCAATGAATCTACCACCCCAATCGGCCCAGAGTACATGGCTAACACGTTCCCTGTTCCATCCCTTATCACACCTCCAATTCCTGAAGGCCCTGGGTTGCCTATGCTGCTACCATCAAAATTCAGTTTGATGAATCCAATAGGTGGAGGACTCCAGCAAGCTTTTAATAACTTTCTACATAGGCCTGAATCTGCAATCTCCTTCCAATTCCTTAACAACTCATCAACTGAAAACACTTTGAACAGCTCCAGTGTTCTCAACCATTGTGTCATTCTAATGTGAATGCTCTCTATAATTTCTTCCATACCTCTCTCTTACTTGAGAAGATCCTTGAGTTCCTCTCCTCCCACACTGTCCAACATACTGCAGCTCTACCACCACTCCACATGATTTTAGCCCTTTTAGTTGGTCAATTACGCATGGAAGAAAACAAGCTTTGAACACTCAAGGGGGGGGGGGGGGGGGGGTCCACCTGCATCCAAACAAAGAAGTAGCCATACCCAAATAGCTTTAACAAACCGACAAGAAATTAGCAAGTGATATCCGGACTCACCGTCAGCCTTACAGAGAACACACCAATGAGGGGATAAACAGCTGTTGGGTCTTTTCCTTTGGAGTAGATCCCCTATATTAACTCTTCCCAGGAAGGCTTCCCAACAAAAACTCCCAACCTTAGGAGGTATAGGTCGACACCACACTTCTTTAACAGGAAAAGAAAAGCCAGTGGGATGAGACGGTAATAGTGCTTTGAAAAAGGAGGCACAAGTATTAGAGCCCGAGGGAGTGAGTGTCCAGATTCTGAAATCTGCTTTAGATGGATCAATAAAGACCCCTTCAAGGATAGAAAGTAAGGCTATGGTATAGGCAATCTCTGTGTACCTAACACCTCTTCTCAAGCTTAGGTTCCAACAAAACCCAGAGGGTGAATTAGAAGGAGCAATAAAGGAAGAAATTGGTTCATTCTTGAGGGAGGACAAAGCAAAAAGACATGGAAAGTGATCTTTCAGAGGGAAGTCCCCAACCCAGACTTGTTCCCAAAATTTGATAAGGGTACCAGAATGCAAGTCATACCTGATCCATGGAGAGAATAAAGGCAAAATGGCTTGAATGGCTCTCCAAGGGGAAGCTCTTGTGGCCCTTGCTAGAATTCCTAAACCTCAACCATCATCTGCCAGTCCATGTATACTTCCCACCACCTTAACCCACAACCTATCTTTCTCCAGTGAGAATCTCCATAACCATTTTCCTAGTAGTGCCAGGTTCCTAGTCCTAATATTATCAATACCCAACCCTCCCTCCTCTTTAGCTCTACAAACCACCTCCCATTTGACCCTATGGTCCCTCTTCTCCTCCCCCAGTTCCCACAGAAAATCCCTCATTAGCTTTTCCAACCTATTAGCCACCTTCACCGGTATCCTAAAAACTGACAGAAAATATACAGGAAAGTTAGCCAACGTAGACCTAATTAGGGTGATTCTCCCTCCAAGGGGCAAATAATTTCTTTTCCAGTTGGCCAGTCTCTTTTCAAATCTCTCCACAACAGGGCCAAGAAATCATCTCTCTGAGGATTATCTCCCAAAGGTAGGCCCAAGTAGTTTAACGGCCAATTAGACATTGCACATCCCAAAATATCTGCAAACTCCCCCATCTCCCCTTCCCCCATATTGACTCCAACTATACAACTTTTTTCAAAATTCACCCTAAGATTTGACATCTGTTCAACGAGTTGTATAGAGAGTTCCAAATTTTTAATCCAATTGACATCCCCACCTTTGCAAAATAGAATCGTATCATCTGCAAATTGTAGATGTGTAAGTGGTACATTATCCCTTCCAACTCTCCACCCTCTTAAGCTCCCTAGAGTCTGCTTTAGATATCAAACCCCCTAGCACTTCAGCTACCAATGTGAACAAAAAGAGGGATAGAGGATCTCCTTGTCTGATCCCCCTCAAAGCTGGGAAATAGTCCATCACTGTCCCGTTCACCAAGATAGAATAGTGACAATCCTTAATGCATCCCATCACCCAATTGCACCAGATATCTCAAAACCCAAAATTCATCATCACCTCCAATAGAAAGGACCAATCAACCATATCATAAGCCTTTTCTAGATCTAGTTTGCAGACCACTCCTCTTCTCCCGGATTTCTTGTAATCCTCTAAACTCTCATTTGCTACCAGTATCTGATCTGTTATTTGTCTCCCCCTCACAAAAGCTCCTTGATTGTTCGAGATGATAGATGGTAGCACCTTTTTTATTCTAATTGACAACACCTTCGTAATGATCTTATAAAGGCTGTTAACTAGACTGATCGGCCTGTAGTCCTTTGGGTGGCTTGCCTCACTTTTCTTGGGAACTAAAGCAATGAATGTGGAGTTTAGTCCCGGGTTAATCACTCCTCTGGTATGGAATTCATCAAATACCAACAGTATGTCCTCCTTTAAGATCTCCCAGCAATCCTGATAGAAAGTCATCGTAAAACCATCTGACCTTTGATCTATCCATCGAAAATACCGCCTCTTTTATTTCTTCCAACTCAAATTTCTTCTCCAACCAGTCCCTCTCTTCTATCTTCAATGTTGGCCAATCCAAGTCCTCCAACCATACCCTATTATTCAGTGGCCTTCTATATATGCTCCTAAAATGATCTGCAAATGCTCCCGCTATTTCTCTCTGGCTTGTGATGTTGTTCCCTTCAATTTCCAATCTAGTAATAGAATTCTTCCTCCTTCTGCCACAAGCCAAGGCATGAAAGAATTTAGTGTTCCTGTCCTCCTCTGTTAACCACTTGCATCTTGACTTCTGCCTCCAACTTATTTCCTCCTGAAGCATATAATCTTCTAACTGTTTCCTCAAGCTCCACCTATGTTCCTTGTCCTCTTTAGTTAGGCCTTCCCTCCCTTCTTTATTGTCCAGGTCCGCAATTTGTGTGATCGCATTCTGTTTCCTTTCCTCCAATCTCCCAAATTCTAGTAGATTCCATTCCTTGATTCTCCCTTTCAAATACTGGAGCTTCTTATGAAACTTCATTCCATACCACACCCCTGTTGGATTGCTCTTTACCCACCACTCTTCAACCTTCCTAATGAACCCTGGATGCTCTAACCACATGTTCTCAAATCTAAATGGAGTTGGGCCCGCACTACATACCTCCTACTTACAAAGTACAATAGGCCAATGGTCAGAAGTCACCCTTGGGAGTGCTCTAGAGTTCAGATTCCCCCAATGTTCTTCTAGGTCGTTTGTAAATAGGAATTTGTCCAACTTAGAGAAAATTGGATTGGTTTGGAGATTGGACCAAGTATAGCACCTCTGTGACAGTGGAATTTCTTTTAATTCAAAGGCCTCTATGAATTGGTTAAACCTCCTCATACTTGTGGTGGTCCTCTGCGTAGAACTATTTGTTTCTGCCAGGAATCTTATTACATTAAAGTCACCTCCTAGGCACCATGGACCTTCCCACAAACCCCTTATGTCTGCCAACTCCTCTCATAATAATCTTCTTTCTCTGTAGTCATTTGGCCCGTACACATTGGTTAATACCCATTCAAAACCATCTTCCACTTGCCTAAATTTCAATGAGACTGTGAATTGTCCTACCAATTCCTCTAGGCCTTCCACTACCTCAATTTTCCACAAAGTCACCACCCCCTGCTGATCCCCAAGATGGTAGGACCGCCCAACTAATCCCCCTACTCCTCCACACACTCCTTGCCCATTTGGTATCAAATTCTGCTCTTTTCGTTTCCTGTGATAGTACCACATTGGGGTCCATTTTTCGGATGACTCCTTTTATTACTGCTCTTTTCCTTGCACTACCCAGTCCTCTCACATTCCAACTTATAATTTTCATTAATCTTTTTATGTCCACCCCTCGCTCCTTTTCCCTCACCTACTTCCTCCCCTCCTAGCCCCTCTAGTTCTAATGCCTTTGTCACTTCCCCCTTCCTTCACCTTGCTTCCAGCTTCACTCATTCTCCTCCTCTCGGCCTTGACTTCTTCTCTCTTTTTCTCTAGGAATGCTTTCAGCTTATTTGGGTCCTTCAGTTTACACCCCAGTTTCTGTACAAATAATGCCACAGAATCCTCACTTGCCAACTCTTTTTTCTCTGATTCTTTCATTTTATCTCCCTGGCTGTGTCCCGATCTGTGCCTTCTTCCTCCTTGTTGTACCCTAACCTAGTCTCAGTATCCCTTCCTTTCAACTGTTCATTCTCCTCCCCCTCAGGCAACATATTCTCACTGTCTCCTAAGGACCTGAGGCTACTGTCTACTTCCTTCTCTCTTTCGACCTCCCTCTCTAACTCCTCTCTACCTCTACAACTAATACCCGACCCCCCTTCTCCTACACAGACTACAACCTCTGAAATGGGAATGGAATTTGGCACATAGGACACAGAGCAACCATTAGTACCAATAACTGAAAAGACACTGTTACCTTGGTTTAGATGGAGCGGACTGGAGTTAGAAGCTATTGGATCCTGGAAGGTGTGGTTGTTGGAAAGCTCCTTGGTTCAGATCTATGGAGTGAACCATCCCGTCTCTTTCGTTTTACAGTGGTCCCTCTCTGCACCCAGCTGTTCGTCCCTCCTTGCTATGTTCCTGCTTTGCTTCAGAGGAGACATGGGTAGTTCCTTACTAAACTCTCGCCCATTGTCAAGCTTTGGTTCAAGAACTTCTAAGTCTAGATCGTCATTGCCTTCCCCACCCTTGTTCTCCTGGTGTATAAGCCGATCCAGTCTAAATCCTTCCCTTGTGTCTTCTGAAAACAATGTACTAAGTTGCAGGGTTGCAGCCAAGTCTGCCTCTGAAAGTTGGTCTACCTCCGTACTGCCTATGCTGGACTGGTCGTCCGAGTCCTCTTCCAAATCTGGGTCTCCCAGTTGGTAGTTGACCCAACCCTCATCAACCCTTTCCTTTTCCACGCTACCCTCTCTTAGATATCTGGGATTCGGTTGGTCTTTCACTAAGTTGCTTCCTTTTGAATGCTCAGACACCGATCTAGGGACCCATTGTAGAGGTTTCGTTTTCCGCCAAGCCAGAATAGGGTCTCCTGCGCAGGTCTTCTTCGAGAAGGAAGAAATAGACTCTTTTTTTGTTTATAGTCCCCCTTTAGTTTGTCCTGGGCCATGTGCTCACTTAAACAATCACGTGGCCCCAGGACCGAACCTAGAACCAGCCCGGCCCCTCCTCCAATCGGTTCAGACCCTCCAGCCCGCGATAAGCCATTATGTGGTCCAACCCTCTTCTTGACCACGTCGGCAAAGGATGCTCGAGCCTCCCCACTTCGAGACACTTCAAAAAATTTTAAATTTTTTTCTTGAAATGGCTTTCTTGTCTCTTGGTTTTCCAGCTGCTGCTTTTCAGTTACCTCATTAGGCCACTGTCGTTCCACCTTCAGGTTCGCCAACACCTGTCTGCCGCATGGGATCGACCCCGCCACATCCCCTTCATCTTCTACCTCGGTTCTTCTTCCCCAAAGCTCCACCTCCAGCTCTGAGACCAACCATACTCTGTACCAGACATTGTCAACAAGTATTTCAAACGTCTTTGGAATTGATTCTGGTGCCACCCCTTTAACTTTCACCTCCACTGCTCGAAGATCCTGTAGATTGCAATCTTCCAACACTACTCCCAACATTTTTACCAGGTTTTCTATGACTAATCTATTCCAAAGATGAAACGGGAGTCCGAACATTCTCAGCGTGAAGCACCCTCTGAATGGCTCCACCTCATTACACAAGGGTTTCCATTTCTGGACATAGATCAACCCCTCTTCCCACTCGAAAGCTGCAAATCCCCTGTCAACTCCATCTCCAACGCTTAGTATTGCCTTCTTATTTGCAAATGGCTCCAAGGTTACCTCCGAATCTATCTACAAGTTATACACTACCACTCTTAGCAGCTTCCTCCAGTCTTGAACATCCTTACTGGCGGAAACCACCATTTTCTTCAACTAATCCTCCAGTTCAGCCTCAACCCACACTTTCAGTCCCCTGTTTGGAAACATTACTGCCTTGCCGCAACTGGTTGATTTTTGTTTCAATGCCTGGAACGATGACTCAGTGGTACCCATCTTGTTGCTCTGTTCTTGTTCTTGTTTCACTTGCAGGTGATTAGCCGCACCCAAGAACTTCTGCAACTCCATCGCAAATGACTTCCATCCTTGACCTTGTTTCCCTTCCGGTATACATACCATTTGCTTTCGGTCACCGAAATGTTCTATGATGGTAATGAACCACCCTTTTTTATTCCATCTGAGTTCCACTTCATATTTTTTCTTTTCCAACTCCAGTACATTCCTCCACCCTACGGTTTTCGTGGACTGAAGTGCTCCATTGATGAAGCCTTTCAACCAGTGAACAGCTTCCTCAAGAAGGATTAATGTCGCCCTTCTACCTTCTCTTACCTTCAGCAAATTCTTACTTTTTGATTTTCCGCCTTCCATAAGGAACTTTTTTGCTTCGATATCCAACCCAGCCCTCCTTATGCAGGATTATTATTATAAATCTTTCTGGGAATTGGATAAATATCAGGTGATAGTACACTCCCTAATCCTAGCTGCATTGAAGGGGAGGAATGAGGAACATACAGGAACCAAGTACGATGAGAAGGTACCAGGATCCTTCAACTTTTATTGTTTACTTGCTTTTTTATAAGAAGAGGGCCAGAAACACACTGAACAGGAGGAATGACACCAAGAGTTTTGTCAATAAGGATCACCACATGAAATTTATGAACAATATGAGACAGCAAATAAACATGATCTCACAAATTTGTTGCTTAACACATGAACGGGGGCTGTTTGGTATGAGCTAACTGTAGGGCATGGTTGTGCATATCTTGTAAAACATTCTAATCTTCTCAGAACAGGATATTGTGGAAATGTTTTAATCTTCCTACAAAAATAAGTAGCTGATCTGAGGAGGCCTTGCACCCTAGCTGTGAAGGATCTCTCTAAAACTTAGGCATCAGATCATAAAGTAGAGCAGAAATAAACTGTTGGAGCATAAAATCTGCAATGCTTCAAGGAGACTTTGCATTTATGTTCAACGAGTAGTTTTCTTTTATCTTTTCTCTTTTTTTTTTCTTACAGGAAATAGAGATTCAAAATTTTCTAAACCAGCATTTGACTAACCACTTAATTAGATTGTTCTCAGCATCAAGCTTTAGGCATGCAAACACATACATTCTAACAGTCACCTCCTTGCTGTAACTGACATAACCAGCTGATGCTAATATAAGACCTGGGAATATCACTCGTTTTCCAAAATCTACGGATGCAGATTAATTCAAATATGCTGCTATCTGGTATTATTTTTGTAAGCTAAGAAGCTTTCTTTTGGAATCCATGTAATCAAATGAAGGTATTGCAGAAAATAAATAAACACACTAAGTTCAAATTATTCTCCAGTGTAATGGATGTAGATTCCAGTTAAAAGAACCAAAGCATGACTACATTTAATTGACTTCAGCAAAACTCGATAGTGTAGCTAGGTAGACCATAATATGTGAATTCTGGTTTCCCTCCTTAACTGCTTTCTAATCCATAATTTCTATGCATGTGAAATAGAAGCAACAATTGATATCTTGAAAGCAACAAAAGTATGCAATATTTTCATCCTAAGTACAGCAAGCTAATATATTTAAAAACCGAGTAGCCAAACGTAAATAATCTTTGCAGTTATTAAATTGAACTTCTATTTATCAGCAAAATAAGTAGTAAGAAACTGAGGATTACTGGGCAGTAAAGCATCTGGTGCAGTAGTATATACATGCTAAATTGCAGAATGAGATGGTAGAAATGTAAGTAATCACCAAATAAAGTTGATAAACCTTATTAATGTTCTGTTTCTAGAGAAATGGCATTAAGAATAACCCGGCATTCATTATTTATTCCATTCATATTCATGAACATCTAAGTTCAGTGGAAAACAAAAAGGAAAAAAAAAAAGAAAAGAAAAGAATTAGCAGTTATTCCACCCAGTAAACTTCTCAGTGAAGAGTGAATAAAAATTTTCGTTCCCTTTCTATAACCAACATAAACAATCGAAGTCCAAAATGAAGCATAATCTAGTAAAGTGAACGACGAACTAAACTGACAAAGAAATCAAGTCAACGATACGCATCCAAGAAGAGAACAGGAATAACAGAGAGAAAAAGAAGAAAAAGGAACGGTTTTTTAAATACAAGGGAAGAAAAATTAAATTACAAAAACCACGAACTACAGTTCAAAATCAGGAAGGAACCAATAGAAACCGTTGGTCTTCTAGACAATTAAGTTAATAATCCCCCGCCCTCGCCCTCCCCTCCGTATTGTCCCAATATAACAGCATTTAGAAAGCAAAAGCACATAGCAGCAGCTCGAACAGAAACCTAGAAATCTAGGGTTCCGCTTAGTTAAACAAAGTTTAGTTTCCGCGTCCGATTCAAGCAATGAAATGGTAGACAAGGAGACAAAAAGAAGGAACCATACCTCCGACAGCAAGATTTACAGTCAAGAGGAGTGGCCACACGAACTTGTAACGTCTGGCGAAGGATTCCTTGGGAGGCTGAGGAGGAGGAGGAGTTTCCATTGTTGAAGGTGTCGAGAACTGATTGCCCTTATGCTGCTTCAGCTGTGCTGCTCAGTGATCAATCAATTTTATATAAACTCAATTATTAGTGAAAAAGAGTGATGAATTTATGACAATTGACAGGGTAGAGGTAGATTGATATTTTTTCTTTCTTTCCTTTTTACCTTTCTTAGGCTTACTGGTGTAGAGTTTTGGACCATCGCTCATCGTTCTCTTTCCGGCCTTCTTCCGTTTCCTTCCGTAATTCTTTTTTGATCTTCACACCTCTTTCTTTTTCGCTCCATTATGATTTCAGAACCGTGACAACCGGCGGGCCAGCACATGCAGAATCTTCACCCTTCAGTCAGTCGTCGCTGCTGGCTGGGGCCTGGCACTGACCTTCATCTCCAGTTCTCCACCCTCCAGGCTAGGGGTGATCATGGACCGGGCCGTGCCGGGCTTTGCCTTCATAACAACGGGCTTAGGTTAGGCCGGGCCCGATTCAGCCCGCATTATGGGCCTAAAAATATAAGCCCGGGCCCAATTCTACATGAGCCTGGGCCGGGCTGGGTCAAGATTCCGGGCCTAATTATTGTATTTCAATTTCAAATTTAAACAATTGTACTTTTTTTCACTTATTGTCTTGGAGACTATAATAACCTTAAGAAACTTTAAACTTAATATCAATATAAAAGCTTTTAATATAAAAAAAATAAATAATTATATCTTATAATTTATAAGTTTCAATTGGTCATTAGTATGCTAAAAACGATAATTTTAACAAACCAATTATTCTATCAACAAAAAATCAATCTATAACCTATAATATCTATAAAAAAAACCATCAACTGTCATGTAATACCCATAAAACAACTTTAAACATCTCCATAACGGGCTCTATCTTCCATTCAATTCCTAGAAATAAAAAGTGAAATAAAAAAGATATTAGCAAACTAAGAAAGAATAGTTCAAATTAATGTAAATAAATAAGTAATAAAATATTGAAAATAGTTTCAATTTTACTCAAAACTTGCAATTACTTTAAATTTCAGATTTATCTTCATCAGTGGGTTCATCACTAGAAGATTCGTCTTTTGGTGAGAGAGAGAGAGAGAGATTGGGCGCGGCGGTGGTTTTGTGAAATTGGTGAGAGAGAGAGCCGAGAAGATTAGGGTTTAATAATTTCTATATTTCATTAAATACTATATTAGAATTTGGTAAGATTTAAGACCGTACGATTAAGATCTTTAATCTCATACAAATATCTATTTAATATATAAAACATCAATTATCAAATATTTTTAAATAACATATATAAATATCCGGGCCAGGCCTAAAAATTTAGGTCCAAGCCCAGCCCTAAATTTTGCGAGCCCGAGCCCAGGCCCAGGCTGGACTGAAATGATCACCCCTACTCCAGGCTCCTGAACTGCTTTTTTCATCAAACACACATTCATGAATGTTTATTAGAATAGGCACTTATCTTTAAGCACTATTTATCAAATAAACTCCCAAACAGGGGCTTATTGGCTAAATTGTAACCACAACCGCTATTTTGGTAGGGCATCATACAAAATGCTTTGGAGTATAAACTTTGCATGTATTTTGTTTTGTGGGTGTTTTGTGATAGATGTTTATTAAGACGTCGCCGTGTCATCGCTAAATCAATATTTAGCCCATTATAGTAATTTATACGCATGGATACTTATAAAAACTGGTCTTGATTTATTATATACATGTCACATTTACCGTTGGGTTAAAACTTCATTTTAACGCTTCCCCCAACAATTAGACGTTTATTCACTATTTTGCTGATGTAGTACCCAATGGCACCTACTTGTCATAAATGGGTCAACATTATTACATTTCTCAGTTTTGAAGATAAATCAAGTGCGAACGTTTAGTTAAACGGAAGCTCTACCAAACACAAACTTTGTAATGGCTTCCTTTTTAATGTCGCTGTTTTCCCGCAATCAGCAACACCACCGCAAATCGTCATTCGTCAATGCAATTCTACAATTGCAATGTTCAACTAGAGAAGGTAATTGGCTATTTCACTTCTGAGCCGTCCCTCATTGTCAAAATGTTGTTCATGTATTCAAGACACTTGTAGTGTTGAACATGGAGTCTCCGTGATCACAACATCATAAGAAAATGGAAAGGAAACTATAGGCAGGTAATAAAAATAAAAAGAAGCGCCGGGGAAAATGGTGTCTCAACCAGAGATCAATTTCTCCATTGCACATCACTCGGCATTCAAATTTACCAACTAATCCAACATTTGAACTCTCACAGTAGCATAATTAAGAAAGAAATGGGTTGATTGGTTATAGTTATCCCTTTTTCTACTTCATAAGCTGTCAAGCCGTAAAAAGTTGCGGTGTACTAGTTTTTTATCTTACAAACTGCAATACATTGGTTGCCCAAGCTCAGTTGGGCATGACAAGATGACATCAAGCACCAACTCCCAGCCAGTTAAAACTTATCCTTCGTTATGCCAGTAGTGAGATATCGGAAAGCTACTACATGACTTGAGGATCCCACCACTTTTTAATATATTAGCTCCATGACGTAATTGCAGCGACCAGAGTCTGTCTATTTGGGCTGGGGTCCATAGCCATTCGTTCCCTTCTTTTTAATATATTAGCTCCATGGTCGACCACCACCAAAGCCCCTCCCACGATCACGGAAGCCACCATGACCTGATTGGAAATAAAAATAAAATCAACAACAATTATATTCATGATATATATATATATATGAGAGAGAGAGAGAGTAGGACCTATAAACTTGACCAGAGCAAAATACAGTATACCAACTATACATCACCTACAATATGGCTCACCAAATCATTTGTCCAATTTAAAAACAACTTTGGATCACAGTCCAAAAAAGTGCCAACCAGACAATCCCACATCCAATTAAAGCATATTTTCCAAGGTTATATATGTGAAAAAAAAGAACATGTTAAAAGACAAATTGAATAAGTCTAGTTGGCATTGTTTTCAAATAACCGGGTCTTTGCACTGACCAAATTGTCTGGATAGGTGAGATGATAAACAATACAAGATATAGGATGTATGATGCAACTACATGCAGAACACCTTTTGAGTCCTTTGCTTACCTTTTTGTTGTTATCTTTGTGCATGCAGAGAAACATGCATACCTGGTCAAAAGGAAAACAGACTAACCTGGAGGAGGAGGAGGTGCACGACGCCCCATTGCAGCCAGTTCAGGACTAACTTTTTGTCCAGCTTCTTCAAGGATGGTAATAAGTTCCTTTGCAAATCTGGCATTTGCAGCTGTGAAGAAAGTATACGCTGTTCCTTTGGCCCCAGCCCTGCCTGTTCGACCGATGCGGTGGACGTAATCCTCCAAGGATCCCGGAAAATCATAATTTATCACATACTTCACATCCTTCACATCTGCCACCACAACCAGAAAACTTGTCTTTATTGTTGTCATTTCCATTTTAGAAGGTGAGTGGTGTGTGGTGTGTGCAGGGAAAAGAAAAATGTACCAATTTTTAAAACACAGGTGTGATATGAGGCATCCCACTACCTAGAGGCGTGAGGCATAGTTCAGAATGCAAGAGGCATAAGCCTCCTGAGCACAAGGAGGCATAATTTGTAACCCTCCTTAAAAGGAGGAGGAAGAAGGAAGAAGAAGAAGAACAAGAGAATCTCATCTTGTTTTTCTTGTTTCTTTTTTGTTAAAGGTTTCTTGTATTAAGAAAAATAAGAAGAATGAAGATGCACAACACTAGCTGAAAGGTGTTTCTTTTTTTTTTTTTTTTTTTGGGGGGGGGGGGATGAGGCTTGAGGCGCATGACCACCTCTAGCATGCACCTAAGGGCATTTTGGGGGTGCCTCCATAATACAAGCAACTCATCCCTTGCAAAGAAACTAATTGGATACAGAGCTGCAAGATGTTTTTATTGAAGTTGAGCCATCCACATTATATCGATACTTCATTTTTGAAAATTCTCCATGCTGATGCTCATTGTAATCATCATCTAAGCCCTATCCAAACTATATGGATTATGGAGTCAGCTACATGAATCCTGTTCTGTCATTCCATTCTGTTTAATGCCACACCCATTATTAAATTATGAGTGCTTATATCATTTTTTACTACTTACTATAAAAAAATGAAAATAATTTCTTACCACTTCGACTCATGTCCTTTTTGATATGAACCTTAACCCTTCTAGTCCCTTCAACTTGTAACTGATCACTTTTTCTTATGGGTGTTTCAGGCGACAAAACCATCCAAGTCTACTTTCTCTCATTCTATCACCTATTTGAGCTACCCTTAGGTTTCTTTGAATGATTTAATTTTTTTATTGGTAAACGAATGACTTTATTTCTGATCCTATCCATTCTAGTTTTTCTACTCATCCATCTCAGCCTGTCATATTTCTGCCACTCATTTTTTTGGACATTGTTTGATTGCCTAACACTCTGAGGATCCTATCTACAAGGTACAATCATGTATTTAAGCCTTTGAGGGATTCTCTCCCTCTAATACAAATCTTCATTTTATTTATCAAAAAATAATGTCATTATCAGTTACTAAATAATGCATGTCACAGTTTATAATTTTTTTAGATATTTATGTCACAGTTTATAAATTGCTATAAAATGTAAAATATTAAAGCACAACCGAGTAAAGACCAGTATAGATCCTATCCATAGCTAATGGAAGCAATGTACATACCCAAACCACGAGCTGCAACATCTGTCGCAGTCATAATTGGACTCTTTCCAGCCTTGAATTCTGAGAGGACCCAATCTCTCTCTGCCTGACTTTTATCTCCATGGATTGACAGGGCAGGCCAACCATCCATACGAAGCTGTCTTGTGGTCTGGTCACACCCTTTCTTGGTATCCATGAATATAAGAATTCGGCTTCCATCCATGATATCCTCCAGCAGCTTCACCAATCTGAAATTATCAACACAAACAGTAAAAGTTCATTAGCCCAATTGGTGGAAACAGCAAGGTGTTTATAATCACATAGGTGCATTTTGCCCTACTTGCTATATTTCTGATTCTCTGAGACAATCTCCACAATCTGGCGAATTGCACGATTAGCTGTCAGATCTTCAGAACCAATAACCACCTGTTCAAAGTCAATTAGGAACCAATTAGTTAATTAGTAAGACATTCAAGAAGGAATTCCAGGTTATAACTTATAACCATATACTACTATGCTAGATTAGGGTGTTAGATTAGACCTTATATGGATTGTAAAGGAATGACCTGGCAAGTTGTTCAACCTCCTTAGGCCAAGTAGCACTCCAGTACAAAGTTTGGCGATCTGGGCGAATCTGTTACAAACAAGGGATTAAGCACCATGAATATGAGGATAATAGAATAGTTTTTCCTTTCTTTTTCACGAGGGAGAGGGGGGATGACTGTCAAATTTGTATCTGAAACAACATATCAGGTTTGTATGTTTAGAATTTGATTTCTTTTGCTTTGTTCTTCTGACTGGTTGACAAATGCTTTTGCTATTTCACAAACATGATTACACAAGACCAAAATAAAAATTACAATCAAAATAAACTGCTCACACCATTACACAAGGATGGTTGTTCATCAAATCTCATAAGCCTCTTGCTTTATTGCAAGACAAACCATAACAGCACTTGTATAAAAGGAAGCTCATGTAATAAGTCAGTCTCCAAAATAGTAACTGAAGAGAATTTCAATGTGGACATGTGCATCAGGCATCAGGGTGTCAGAATTTACCTGATTCGCAGTCATGGTATGACATCCAAGACTGCCATATTTCAGAAAATGGAGTATCAACTCGCTTTTTTTTTTGAAGAGTAAAGAAGAAAATTTTATTAAATTAGAAAGAAAAGATACAGCTTTAGTAGGTGTCAAGATAACACCAGAACAACTGAAACTATGAGAACATGATTACATTACAAGCAGGGATATCAACTCACATAACACTGTATGTTTGCATGTGTGTGTGTGTATTCAAGCTGAGCACCAGAGGTGCTACATTTTTTAAATTGTTATCAGAGGTACAACATCAGAGATGAAGGGAATTACATTGGCATGTATATCTTAACTAT
Source organism: Nelumbo nucifera (assembly GCF_055504915.1). NCBI lineage: Eukaryota > Viridiplantae > Streptophyta > Magnoliopsida > Proteales > Nelumbonaceae > Nelumbo > Nelumbo nucifera. The sequence goes on along the minus strand of NC_142654.1, from coordinate 4,853,464 downwards.
GGCCTTAAATGGGGCCAAATCTTCATGCTGCGTTACTTGGGTGGAAAATGCTTGATGGTGATGATGGCATTGACACATTTACCTGGATCTGAACTGAACTAAAAAGGAAGACAAGGTATTAACTTGTCAACTATTTACAGAGACGGCTAAAGATGTTTGGAATATAGGAGTGCAGATTTCCTAAATGGACCTGTTAGGCATCCACGGAAAAAACTGGTCAGGAGGTAAATTATTTTATCACAGTACAGCTCGAAATCTGAAACATATACTGGAAGTGAAAGAGTCATCAGTAGCAGTAGTTTCTAATAGCACCTTGAGAACCTTAGCACAAGCAAGCTAAGGCACTTTTACCCACTTCTGGAAGAAGAATATTCACCAGACACAGAAATACTAGTTCTAGTTGCTAAGTTGTGTGAAATTTTGTCCTTACAATATACAACATAAGCATTCTGGATCATGGGGCTTATTTGATAATAGATCCAATCAATGTCAGCATAATTTGGATGATAATCACCCAAGAAAAAAGATGATATTTTTCTGCCACTACAACCATACCATAGAGTAATGGTTATTGGGTTCCAAGAAGAGTTGTGTTGAGTTCTTCTATTCTAGGCTAGGTTTTTCAAGTATTTGGTTGTTGTTCCTTGTTTGTGGGTGTTTTGTCAGCTAGGGCCCTAACTCCAGGGTTCATTTTTTATCATTGACAAATCTTTTCACCATTGCTCAAAAGGAAACAATATATATGCCCATAAACCAGCCAACCAACAAAGCTGATGTCGAAAACTACTAGAGATGTTTAGTTTGTACTTTAGATCGAATTAGATTAGAAGGCTGAGATCTCAAGTTAGTAGGTTTTCTTTTAGGCTCTTTTTGTGCAGTACAAATCCAAAGTGTGTGCAAATTTTTCACCTAATTCAGTTTTTCCATAGTTTGTTTGACACTATGGTTTTTATTTTTTGTTGAGTAACAATGAAAAAAATTTATTAATTATGATCAAGTGTGTACAATATGTACATCCTGTCATTACAATAGGTAGTCCCTACTACCTTACCCTTGTCATTTAATTTGATTTCTGTAAGCCCTTTGTTTTGCTAAGGCATCAACTATAGAATTGGCTGATCTTTGCACCCATTAAATTTTTGTTTGACACCATGATTTGCACTCCCTACCTGACATAAAATTTGCACTTTTTGTCTCATTTGCACTCATAGAAAATGCAAGTTTTGTATCACAATAACTGATGCAAAATTGACACCACCTTCCTCCTACCTTAATTTTCTTCTATATAAAGTGGAGATCATTTGCACTCCCATGCATTTGCACCCATTTACATCTCAAACAATGAAGTACAACCTCAAGCAAAAATGAATCAGAATTTGCAATTCCCATGCATTTGCACATACGCACTGAAAACAAATGGGGCACTAGGGAACCATAATTTTGTATTAAAAGCTTCTTGGAATCATCTTTATTGAAGAGCAATGTTTTAAAAGTGCAAGGTGCAAAAAAGAAGCACGAGGCCGTTTTTGTGCCCAAGGCACAAGGTGAGTCACAAAATTCTAAAAAAAAAAGTATAAAAATGCAAAAAAATAGAAAATTATTAATTAAAAATGCATATTTAAATCTAAAACTGAAAGTTTTAAAAAGCATATTAGCTCAAAATAAAATACATAAATATAACATATAAAACGTAATCAAAGTAAAATTGTAAAAATAAAGTTAAACAGAACGTATAACACATTCAAGCACTCAACAATGCAAGCATGTGAAACATCTAATCTCTTTATTTCCTTCCTAATTGCACTAAGTTCTACGAGCTACTGTGTACTGAGTCTCTTGAGGCAAGCCCAAAACAAGCCCTTGGGTCTTAAATTCTTAACTTCTACATAAAAAATAAAAAATAAAAAATAAAATAAAGATGCATGCTTGGGTGCACTAGGCATGCACCACTGTAAAGGGGCTGTGCCTAGCCTCTGCACCTAATCACACCTCAGGACTCGGAAGTGCCTTTAAATCACCTGTTGAAGAATAGAAAATTTTTACTGTTCCAAAGAGCTGGAGAAAATAGCTTGTTCTTTAACTTGTTTTTGGGGTGTATTAAGCTGATCTCATAGCCATAAACCTGCTCCTTGAGCATCCTCTTTTTACCTTCTATTATTCTTTTATTTTCTCTGTTTTGAGCATCTCATTCACATTTTTATGGTACTAAGGCCTACCATGCACTACAAGGCCAGCAAATTCTCTTGCTAGAGATGGGGAGTGAATCAGGATGTTTTATATTGGCCTGTCTTCAACTTGTGGAGAACCAGAAATCTGGACCGCTCAAATAAATGGATATCTTGAAATATCTGGAACTGCCCAAATAGATGGATATCTTGAAAGAACCAGATATCCATCTGGCCTACCCCAAATAAATGGCATTCAAACGATTATAATGATGACTACATTTAAAAATTGCATTACATAATAACAAAGATCAATAACGTGATGTCCTAGCAGTTGAAACTTACTACTAGCCATTAATGTCTAAGTTTTTCTACTAATTAGGATATAGAGCAAGTGTAATCAAGACATTCTACATGGCTAAAGTAAATAGAGGAAAAATAAGCACACCTGAGAAATGATTTTTCTAATCTGAGGCTCAAAACCCATGTCTAACATACGATCTGCCTCATCCAAAACAAGGTAAGTGACCCTTCGCAAGTTTGTATGATGGGACTCTAACATATCAATGAGCCTTCCAGGTGTGGCAATAACAATTTCAACACCTAAATACAAGGACAAAGAATGAATAACATTTTCCATCATTAGCTCCAAAGTTCATGATAACGAAATTGTATACTTCTTTCACGGTTGGGCAGAGCAGAGAGCCTCAATAAATGATCCTACTTATTTGTGCTACAAGAAAAAATTCTGTGGTTGCATAAAACCATCCATCAGATAGGAGATATTGGATCAGCCAAGTTTTAAGCATAATTTGCCACATAAATAGAGAGGGTGGAAAGAAGAATATGTGGATCCCTTATGCCCCCCAGATAATATTGCCATGTGGAGATTTGGTTCTCTCTTTTTTCTATCTATGCATACTGAGTAATCTTTTAGTTGATGTTCAGCTTTTGATTGAGCACTCACAGCTCCTTGTTGTGCATATTTGGTTCTTGCTTTCGTCTAATATATTACCTTACCTTTTTCTCAAAAAAAAAAAAAAATTGCCATGTGGAAGATTCTTGGTCCATTTAGGCCATATTCAGTTTGCTGCCACAGGCTGCCTCTGTATTCTTGCTCATTTTGGATATGAATGGGTCTATATGACCTGTTTGGTTCACCAATTCTTGCTCTGGACCTTATTCCAGTGGCAATGAGGATCATACCCAAGGAGAAAAAAAGGAATGATATTTACAGCAGCAAAAGATTTATGCTTCAACTTGAATTTGTGTGCAGAAAAAAGTGGGGACAAAAATTATGTCTCAATTTGCTAAAGATTCCATGGTTTTTTATGAATTCATGCTACACAATGGCACATGTGGACCAAAATAGTACTCTTATAATTTATTCTTTGGCAAAATGTTTGGTTCACAGCAAATTTAGCTCATTCTGGAATTTCATTCTCATCCAGGATAAGCAAGAATAAGCAACTGAACTGAACATGGCTTTAGACTCCATTAAAGAACCCAACCACCAGACCCATCCCATGTATTATATAATATATACACTGATGCACAAAAAATAATAGATATTTTGATTGAACCAGAATATGTATTAGCAAGAGTTTCTTAAACATAACTCGGACCTACCTTTTTGAAGATCACGAACTTGAGGTCCCTTTGGAACTCCACCATATATACAGGTATTCTTAATCCTTGATGACGCCCCAAACTTAGCGGATTCTTGTTGTATTTGCACAGCAAGTTCACGTGTCGGAGCTAAAACTAAGACAATTGGTCCATCTCCAGGGGCTGAAAATATGGATGCAATACAAAATTTAAGACAATTATCAAATGATAGAAACAAACAAAAGTCATTCTCAAATACGTAAAGGAATAAGGAATAAGCATTTAAACCTAGAAATGGCTGGGCATTGACATGAACAATAGCAGGTAGTAAATAGGCAAGCGTCTTTCCCGATCCTGTTTCTGCAATACCAATGAGATCACGACCCTTTAAAGCCATAGGCCATCCTTGGGATTGAATGGGAGTAGGTTCAACAAAGCCAGCCTTAATAAGTTCTTGCATGACATACTCTGCAGTGGGAAAAGTATCCTTTAATAATCATCCCATCCAGAAAAACACAAAATGATATAAAAAATGACAGATAGAGAGGGCAAAGATGAGGTTTTACATGATATCAACACCTTTCACCAAAACAATCAACTTCTTTTCAACATAGCAACCACAGGACTTGCTGAGGGCAGTCAAGACATAGGGCGAAATAAGAATAACAGCTTGGTTATTGAGGAGGCACATGAGTTTTTAAAGGAGCATGTGACCAGTAAGGAAGGGGTGATGATAGACAAATCTTTTGGTCCATCATCTTCTCCTTAGCTTAGAACTCAATGGGAGGTTGAGGGTTTGGATGTCAACAACATTCCAACAGAGGATCTTCAAAAAGTGGAGAAAGAGGAGAGCAAAGGGGAAGTAGTTGAAGGGTCTAGTGAAACACGGGCCTTGCTCGTAGGCATTGGCTTGCAACAGTCTGGTGAAAAAATCAAGGATCTGTTTTTCTTTTTTTTTCTGATAATTGGAAGGATCTGATTCTATCCTTGTAGGCGGAAGGAAGGGAGGTATGAAGGGGTTGGAAGGAGAGGAAAGGTGGAGGAAAGGAGTTCGAGGAAGGTAGAAAGTGGTGATGAGAATAGCTCGGGGGAGAAGGAAGAGGGTGGTTTTGGTAAAAAGAGAGGAAGGAAGTGAAGGGAATGAGGTCAACAGAGCAAAGGTCTACCAAAGGAAAAGGAGTTACAGAATGAAGCCTCTAGAGGAGGACTTGAAGTTGGAGATCGATGAGGAGGAAGAAGAGATCACGATGGATGAGATCCACGAAGTTGAAAGGAAATCCGCCATGGAAAAGGTTATTAACAACGAGGAAGAGGTAAGCAAAATATTGGGATTATTCTTCTTGGGCGGACTTGGGCGGAGAGGATTTTGCGAGGAAAGCCTTTAGGGAAGTGGAAGAAAGCTATGGTGGGACTTTGAAGAATAGCGAGAAGGACACTCAAGGCCTGAGGTGGTGAAGAATGACAGGCTTTAGATAAAGCAAGGCCTTTGCAAAAAAGTAAGCTGACTTGGTAGAGCAAGTGCCTGAGAAAAATGCAGTCTCCGAGCTAGAAAGGATTAGTGAATTCCATGGAGAATGAAGAATTGTGAGGGTCATTCCATCACGGTTAAAAGATTTAGACACCAAAAGTTTAGTAGATTGGTGCCATTTTTAAAAGGTGTTTGATAGATTGAAAGGGGGTTTATTTGGGGTGGGAATCAACAAGAGAGCTTAGAAGAATAAAAGAGCTGTCAAGAAAAAGAAAGAGGTTGTTTGATTCATTTGTTAGAAGGCTTAGGGTGAGAATTGTTTCTTGTGTGTGGGTCTTCGGTGGGGCAGTGGGGTGGTTTTGTCCAGTTATGGTCTCTAGGAAAGTAAGTAGGAGGTTAAGTTAGGGTTTTGGTTGTGTTATAACCGAATTTTCCTGGGTTTATTGGGGATAGTGTCGAGGTTTGGTTGGGTAAGTGATGGTTTGCAGCCAGGGTCTTTTATTTGTGGGTGATTCCTTATCACCTTCTTCTGCTCTTCTTTCTCATTCTTAATTAAATCTTTTCTTTATTTATCTTCAAAAAAAAAAAAAAAGATCCAATCTGTATATCTGGATGTACCCTACCTTATCCCTGTGATCCATTGAAGAGCTTGGCCTATTTAAAGAGATCAAACCTCAAAAGCAAGAAACCAATAAAACCCGCATCTTAAAGGTCCCCATTCCACACTCTGGAACCACATATTTACTACAAATCTCCAAAATCGCCCTTTACCCTTCTCTTATCATAATGCTTCTGTAAGACTGTAATCAATGGATATATGATATATCTACTTTAGATGCTGATCTTTTATCACCTTAATAGGGTTGGTGAACTAAGTTTTGTTTGAAAAGACATACCCCAACATACCATTCACCTGCCACAAAGTCCACCCCAAGAAAAAGGGAACCCTTCTCAAACCAGATAATTGCAACTATAAATAAGCAATTTTTCTTTTTTCTTTTTTCTTCTTCTTTTTTTTTTTTTTTGGGGGGGGGGGCGGGTATGGCGTCTATAATTCAGCTTTGGCTCAAAGAAGAGAGGTGGTTTTACACCAGAAATGTAGTTAAAAGGTTGGTCAGTATTACTAAATACTGTAGGGTGGAGACAGTGCAAGGCGCACATGACGCCCACTAACCATACTACGGAGAGCCAAATAAGCAGGAATTAGATACAGTTGCACAAGGCTTAGGTTCTCCAAATTCAGATCAGGTTCCAAAAAATGAAGAAAAAAAAAAGTGAAAACTATGTGTTTTTCAGGCAACCATGTAGAGCGTAACTATTCCAGTTATTAATTTGTACCTAAGTTTAAATTCCACAAAACTTTAAGAAATTGAAGAAATTGTTAAGAGGAAATGCATAAACAGTGAAGCATTAGCCATCAATGCTCTAGACAACAAGAGTCAAGATTAAAGCAAGATAAAGAATACAAAATGAAGTTTCTATCCTACATTCCTACTATCTCTCAAGTTTATTATAAGTAATACAAAACTCCCAATATGGGAATCTCTATTTTGTTGGTGTTATCTTATAAACAAATGCTGTATTCAGTAGCTAAGATATAGATTTAACGCCCATTTTCAAGCAGTTTCAAATTCATAAAGCTACAGACCATTACATTCTCAATGCGTAAGAGAAGAATCAGGATTGCAATTAAGAAATGAGTTTGAAACAGATGAAAAGTAAAGGACCTATATCTATTCACACAAACAAATAAATACCTGGGAACCCAGCCTCGCGAAATTCCCGTACTGGGTTGGGAACGTCTCGACCCTCAACGGTAATCTGTCTCCGCTGGCGGTATTCCTCGACTTCACTCTCGGTCATCGCCGCCACAGAAGGAGACTCGATATAAAAGTTTTTTTCGAAATGGGGCAACCCATCCAAGTCGTGATTCTTTGGGGAACCGCCGCCGTCGTATTCTCTCCTGCTCGACGATGATGAACGACCGCTGATTCCGTAACTCGCAGCTCCGCTGCCACCTCCACCGCTTCCGAAACCCGAATCGCTAAAAATCAAAAGCAAATGAGAAGAAATACGAAAGAATTAACAAGAAAGAAAGAAAGAAGAAAAAGTTGCCTCAATTTCCTTGTCGAAGGAGGTGGAAATTGGAAATACTGACCTTCTCCGATCACGGTACGAACCCGGGTCGCCGGTCCGGTTGTCGTAGCGGCTCATGTGCTTCTAGCAGTCGCCGTAGAAACAACAGAGACAATTGGAACTTTGCTAGCAGAAGACCTGTTGCTAAGTAGAGAAGGGAATTTTCCTTTTTCTCAGTTTTTTGGCCGAAGACGAACAACGAACCTAAAAGCCTAAAACCTTAACTAGCCGGGAACAGGAAAGAGCCATATCATCACTCATGGTTTTGAAAAACGATCCGGCCACCGTTTTCGGATCGACGGTTCGACCATCCGACCAGGGCAGTCGGTTTTAATATTTGGAGTGCTTCAAATAAAGCTGCTAAACCTAGCTTCAGCTTCAGTTAAGCCCTCCCAAACGATCCCTTTATGTTTTGCACTTCAATCTTCTATTTCAGCCCTCCTAATTACCTTTCCATTAACTAAATAACTATTAGAAGATTGGCATGCATAGTATGTGATTGGGTTTGTAGGTAGTTATGGCCCATTTGATATGCAGAAATATAGGTATAGAATGACAATCGGAATGGTCCATTTTAATTTTAATTATTTAGTTGAGTGGAATTGAAATTCCATTTTCATTCTTGTTGGAATCGTATTCTCCATTGAAATTGAAATTCCATTTTCATTCTTGGCCTCCCACCCTTTGAATAAGATCCATTTAATTCCCATTTCGATTCTTATGCGAATTAAATATACTATGAAAATAGATCATTCCAATTCCATTCGGACTGGAATCGCATGGAACTCATTTCAAAGCACCTGGAGTGGTGCCAAATGCCAAAAGATAAAAAACCCAACTCTCAGCTATGGTCCCAAAGTCTCCCCACAACCAGCCAGAATTTACCAAGTGAACCGGTTGGTACCATCGGAAAAGGCGCCAGAGCTTTACTTCGGTGGCGTTTGGGGGTGCTTATTATTTTTAAATGGACTTTTCAAATAAATAATTATTAAATAAGTAGTTTATGAGCGTTTGGAAGTGTCTTTTTAATTGTTTTTTTTTTTAATAAAAACGTTTCTCCAAAGTGGAATAAACAATAAGCCCAAAATTCCAACGTTTTATAAATGAGCTTTTTGGTGAAAATTAAAGCGCCTTGTTCAATTCGGTTCGGTTGAGAAATTTTCTCAAAACAAACTGAACCAATATCAAATAAACAAAACCGAATTAGTTTATTTGATTTCCTTTCAATTCAGCAGCCAAATTTGAACACCCCTACATCTAACATTCATTTTGTTCAAAAAAAAGAGGTATGGTTAAGGATGTCAATAGACCAATTTTAGGTTGAACACTTACTTAAACTCCATCCAAATCAAAATCAATTTAGATAAATTGGATGGACCAATAAGACAGAATTGAAACAATCCGAACTTAATGGTCCAAAAAGTATTTATTGGATTGACTTGGACCTGGTCCATCGGTAATAGATTTATTTTGGATTGGGTCCAATTGAATCAATATCCAGTCCATTCATAAAAGATAAAAATACAGGTGTCAATGGACCAATTTAGAATCCATTGACTCTAAAATATCCATTGGATTAGATTGGATCTGACCATCTATAATGGATTCATATTAGACTACCAAATCCAGTCCAATTTACACTCTAAGATATGGCCTTGTCATTCAACATGAAAAGTCTATTTCACGAAGGAGTAAAAATTTTTTGATTCAGCCCTAACTTCATTACTGCATGGAGTTGTTATGGATTATTGTATAACACGCAGAGATCGATCCTAGTAGACAGCAGAACAGGATGTTGAAACAAAGTCAAACTTTTTCAATCTTTTTTACACAAATTGACCTATCTCTGCCACATAGAGGGATAGCCTTTCTGCCCATAGAGACCGTCCATCAAATAAGGAACCCACTGATCGGCCGTATCTTCAACCTCGCATTCCACATCAGAGATATATCATGATTTCTGATCACAATTATAGTTACCGTTTTAAAGTTTTTTACTTTTCAATATAAAATTTATATATTATAAAACTATGTTATTTTCACATGTGGATGTGGCAACTGGCAAGGTGTTTTGAGCTGAGAAAAAAAAAAATCCTTATACAAGATAGGAAAGGAGCTTAATTGGATACTCCTTTTTATTTGTCAACTAGTTTGACACATTTAAGACTTGATTGTTTAGGGAAGCTCACAAAATGGACCAAGTACAACTGGTGCCTGTATGAATGACTGATGTGCTTATTCTTGATTGGGTTATGTAGCTCATTTTATTTGTAGCAGATCAAATTCGGTTTAGCGCAATAGCTGTTCAGCAGGCCACAGCCAACTGAATTGCTATTGCACTCAGCTAATCCTTACTCGCCACTAGGGGGGTGATCATTTCAGCTCAGCCCGCCCTGTACAGGCCCAGCCTGAAAATTCCTGGTTTGGTCCTGGGTTTTCTGTTCAGGCCCAGCCTGTGCCTAGTCCGGCCCGCATATATTTAAATTTACATATTTTGTGTATAATGTATATAAATTATTTTATATTATATTATATATTTTATATAAATATTATAATATGGTATGTATAATTTATATTATATATAATATTTTATATTATATAATGTATAAAATAAGTTTATATGCATGTTATGTCATTTAATATAAAATATTATAGATATGTAAGGTTTTATATATATGAAAGACATTGGCCTAGAATTAGGCCCAGCCTGGCTAAGGGCCATATAGACCTGGGCTAAGGCTTATGTTTTAGGCGCGGACCTAAACTATAGCCCTTATCATAAGTGCAAAGCCTGGCCCACGATCACCCCTACTCGCCACGACCATGTGGTGAAGAAATAATATATATATATATATATATATATATAACTTTTTTATGATTTATTTAAATGATGAGCAAATAAAATTAGATTAAAAATGAAATGGGGAGAGTAAAATATCAATATATAAGATGCCCTAAACCTCCAATGTAGTAGTACATATATTTTCAAATGGCTTATAGGAGAACTAGCCACAATTGCTTATTTATATTAGGGGTGTCAATTGACCGGTTTTGGTTTGGATTCAATCCGATCCAAACCTTATCAAATCGGATTTGGATGGTCCATTATAATTATTGGATTGGGCTAATCCAAAATAAATTGATCTGTATTCTTATTGGTTTGAATTAGACGTAAACCAAATTTTCAATAATCCGATCATGAGGCTAAACCCTTGTCCAATTTGAAATCAATCAAAACTGAAAACAACATAAAATCACTTTTATGAAAAGTACTTTTATAAAAGTAATTTTATGAAAAGTACTTTTACGAAAGCACTTATATAAAAATACTTTAACGAAAGCATTTTTACAAAAAGTACTTTTATGAAAGAACTTTTACAGAAGTAGTTTTATAAAAGCACTTTTACAAAATCACTTTAATAAAAGCACTTTTACAAAAGTACTTTTACGAAAGTACTTTACAAAATTACTTTTATGAAAGCACCTTTATAGAAGTACATTTATAGAAGCACTTTTACGAAAGCACTTTTAGAAAATCACTTTTATGAAAGAACTTTTACGAAAGTACCTTTGTAAAAGTCTATGGAAGTACTTTTCGAAAAGTACTTTTACAAAAGCACTTTTCTGAAGTACTGAAGTACTTTCAATAAAGTGCTTTTGTAAAAGCACTTTTATGAAAATATTTTTATCAAAGTACTTTTATAAAAGTGTTTTTTCAATGCTAAAAATGCTTTTATATAATTTTTGATATTTTATTCGGTTTGGATTGGATCCAATCCAATCCAATAATCCAATCCATTTACTTTTTAATGGATTGGATTGGATTTAGTTTGTATTGAATTTGGACTGGATTGGGTCCAGTCCATTTATAAGTGGACTCACATTGGATTGGATCTGGTTGGACCAAATTCGTCCAATTGACACCTCTATATTTAATCTTTACAATGAAAATTTTTGGGGTAAAAGACCTAAACCTCTCTTGATGTTTCTCATAAATGCCGGAACCTCCCCTCTTTTTAAAATGGACTAAAACCTCCCTTATCAGGTGACATCATTGGAGAGAGACCTCCCCTCGAGTTCGGATCTCCTACCCACGAAAACTCTGCCCACATTTATCGCAGCCATACATGGAGAACATCTCATCCTCTACATAGTATTATATAGGGGGAGATGTTCCCAATTCACGGGGGGTAGTGTATTGTGGGTAGGCGTGGGCAGAGTTCTTGTGGGTAGGAGATCCCGACTCCCTCCCCTCAGTTAGCAATCCATCAAGACCCATTTGCATGTGACATCATTTGAAGTTGAAATTTTTAAAAACCCAAATTGGCTCCTTTATAGTCCCTTAACCCAATTTGAGGCCCAACCAATACATTAATGTGCAATTTGTTGAATTTAGATACCTTCGTACTTACCTTCACATTTTGTGACAAAGCCAAATGTTCATCCCACAACGAGGACCTAAATGGGTAGTTGAGAGACCTCCTGGTGTTTACCATCTTAATCTAATTGAAGAAAATTGAGAATTTAGAGGAAAGAGGGGTTTGCAATCTAAATCAATGCAACAATTAAGGTCTCTTCTCCCTAAGTCGTATGGAGAGGATTTCATCACCATCGACAATAGATGATTGTCTAAACTCAACGGTGTTGAGAGTTGTAGTTGTTTGATGGTTTGTGTTGCAAATTAAACCATGTGTTTTCTTCATGTTGTGACTTAAAGGAAACAATTTGAGGAGTGAGAATAGTATTTGAGAGATCATGAGGTTGTCTCATGATCACAGTGATTGTGGGTATGATTGGGAAGGAGATATCTATAGAGATTCAGACTGCTCATGCAGTTCTGATTCAAGTTGTAGAAGATTGTGCTCATATTCAAGGGATTATGATCACCACACAGATGCTATAATCTGTATGAAGCATAAATTGGTGAGGAATGGGGATTAGGATGCTTCATGTTGGTCACCAAATTGGACATGCCATTAATTTATTGGTTGCCAAAATCTGCAATTGATCGTCGATCTGTAACTTAGATATTTCGAATTCCTTTTGTATTTTGAATAATTCGGGTTTGTTGAATGCAATGATTGTACAGCAGGCTGTGGAACCAATGATATGTCCCATGGCAGTCATAAATTCAAGTGAGAGATTTAGGGTCTGTTTGGTCTGTAGTTGGAATTGGAATCGGAATAGTTCATTCCCATAGTCTGTTTGGTTCAGATAAGAATGGGAATGAGAATTAAAATCAGCATGAATAGGAATAGGATTCCAATTCCGCCCAGCCAAACAGTTGGAATTGGAATAGCCCATTCTGATTCTGATTCCAGACCCCTATTCCCCCGAACCAAACGGGGCCTAAATGATTGTGAATTGTACGTCCCTTGTATTTTATGACTGGTGTAGAGTGTTATAGTTGATTCTATAACCTCTTAAACGACCATTGTATTCAGCTAATCCTATCTCTATTCTGAAATTTCATATTCAATGATATTTCTTCCTAAAAAAAGAAGAAAAGTGCACATATGACGGCTTGTGTAGGTGATTCTAATATTCTTGCAACATGCAGTAAGAGATAACCAGTATAAATGTTCAGATGGAAGAAAAACACACCTTAATTACAATGGTAAGGGATGATGGGAGCTGCTCCTTCATAAATGGTTACAACAGTTATATATATATGATTAGTGACGGAGTCGGAGGTTGCTGTTGTTGGAAGACTGAATACGACTTCTGATTTTTTTTTTTTTTCATTTGATTGAAAACCATGGTTTTCAAAACCGGATTGGACAGGATGATTGGATCAGAAAAATCGAGAACCGGTTAGGTGATTGATTTCATTTTACCCCAGAATCATTATTTTGCTAAAAACCGTTGATTTGGTCAATAAACCGCTGGTCCGGGTGTTCAAACTGTCCAGTGGTTTTGGCTGTTTTTTATTTTTATTTTTTTGTTAGAATGAGACATCAATTTGGTTCAAACAGTCGGACCATTCAACCCAGGAATCGGACCCTTGACCGGTTGGTTGTCCGATTCAATTTTAAAAACCTTATTGAAAACTATTCAACCCATAAAAAGGTATAGTTGTTTTTTTAGACTCAATTTGAAAGGAATATAAATACAAATATGTAGAATGCAAAACCTTGTATTTTGTATTATTTTATATATATTTATACTGTACATATTTATATTTGTATTCTTTCCAAACTGAACCTTCCAAACTGAGCTTTAACTCCTCCGTTAAGGCTGATGCAATTTTTAAAAAGAGGGAAATTTTAGTATTTAGAGAAACGTCAAGGGAGTTTTTATTGAGTAAATTAATGTAAATGGAAGTGTTGAACGAATTTGATTAGAAAGAAGCATATTGTGCTAGAATAAACATAGCCTAACATACATTTTATGTACCAATTTAAAAAAAGGAAGAAGGATACCTTCCTGCTGCATGCGCCAAGCACATAATTTAATTTTTCCACAGAAATCAAAAGCTGTATGTAGTAGCGTATGTGGATTCTTTTAGCTTCAACAGTACTTCATTCACCGGCATATTTTCAGATGCTAGAGTAAGGACACTTGGCTATCTTCTTGGCATTCACCAGAAATAAATTTTCTTATTGGTGGAAATACAATACGAACCACAAATATGGTTCCTGACTCTGGAGTTGATAGCTTCCATTGACCAAAAAAAGAGAGGCTTAAGGTACTTATGGTTCCTACCTTTGTACTTGTATGCACAGAAGCTCTGGGGTGATGAGGATCCAATAAAGTTGATGAAGAAGAGAGAGCTTATACTGTTATACATACACTACTTTCCATTTCGGCTCCACCCTCGCCATGATTAAAGCCCTAGTGTACCCATTTCGACTGAAAACGCAAGCAGCTAGCAGACTGTAAAGATATCCAGAGACTGTGTTGATCCAGTTGGTTTTTTCCACTGATCAGATTGTATAATACTGTCATGAACATGCAACCAGCTGAACACGTAATTGAATGCTCAGTGACTCCTTTAATTTGTTCGAAAATCTAGGATGTGGGGTTGTTTTATTGGCCCGTCTTTTGTATTAATTGGGACTTGGCAGGTGTTTCAGAACTTGAACAGTTAATTTAGAACACTGTTTTTTTCGTCTACTTAACATGAAAATTCTCTAACTTTGCTCCCTTTTACGTCCTTTTATTCATGAGAATGGATAACCCTGACTAAAAATGATAAATAAAAGGGGAAGAACAAAGAACAAGGAAAAAAAAGAGAAAAAGAGAAAGTATAGGAAAGCAAGAAAGTTGTGGGCCTTGTGGCTGAGAAACTAAATATTCAAATTGCTGACAGGAGAGAATCAGACAACAGCCATAAACTAAAACTATCAACAGATTAAATCAAAGCTTTATTTACGTTTTTATTAGCTTTTGGTACCTCACCTGATTTTTATGCTCACTCTAGCCCTCACAATCACAATACTCTCGTAATCATTCCACACAAGTTTGCTCTGCTGTAGCTAGCTAACACAAACCAAGCTCTAAACAGTTAATCAAAACTAAACCCAAGAAGGAAAAAAAAAGGAAGACCAAGAAGGGCAGAAGATATTCAACCATGAACGAGACCACAAGATAGAGCCATTAGCAGGATCGCCGCTTCCTTCTCGTCTTGTGGGAATACTCTATGAAAAGACGAGTTCTTGCTCAAGTTTATGGTGAAGTCCTCGAAACAAACCTTCTTCATGCTGCGAGGAGAGGTGGCCAGTTTGCAACGTTTCTTGTATTGCTGGACGTATCCAGTTTCTGATGATCTCTTTTCCTTGTGGTGCACTTTATTCTTCATGGATGATGCTTCAGTGGGAAGCAGTGTTCCGTTCGCTGCCGCCATGGCCCGTCTGGCTTTACGTTGCCGGATCCCGCAGGCGTTGCAAAGTGACTGCACCAGAGATGATGGGAAAGATGAGGAAAATGGCGGTATTCTGATCCAAAGGAATCAAATAAGAGATGAGAGTGAATTACCTTGGGTCCTCTAGGGCCACTCCTCCAAAGAGGGGTCTTGGTTGTGTTACAGTCCGAGCAGACCCTGACGGTGTTGTTAGCGTTGTTGGAGGAACTGTTGCTGCTAGTGTCCATCTCCCATGGTGATGGTGACCGATGATGATGATCCTGCTGAAACTTGTGCATATTCGTATTCACTGGTTTATCCATACCCACTCGATCTGAATTCTTCATCTTCCTCATCAGCCTCATCTTCGAAGACATCCACCTAACTGAACCCATATTTCCCTGGCTGCCACCTCGGTTCTCTCGTTGTTTAGAGTTGGATAACTCGAGGCCACTGTTGATGTCGTCCTCCACAGTAGGAGGTGGGGGGTCGTCTGGGAAGTATTGATGATCACTTGGTCCGCCATTAACGGCCTAATATCAACAAAGGAGATAAGTATACATGGATCAGATCACATGGTCATAAGCTAAACAATTAATTGAATTAGATCACGCACAAACCCTTTTGGGCTCACCTCTTGTCGTTCTCTATCATGACCTCCTCCTTCCTGAGCTGATGAATTGGAGAAAATAGAACTTGAGAGAGAATAAGCTACAGCTTGAGATGGTGGACGAAAGAATTGAAGGTGTTGATCCTCATCATCACTGGGCTCTATAGGAGCTATAGGAAAAAAAGAGGGCGATGGGTTCAGATAAATTGGATTCATGGGGGAAGAGAAAGATCGATGAAGCAACAAACTGTGTCTTGCTGTGTCCGGCAGCAGCAAATAAGAAGGAATAAGAGATATTAGAGATAGGTAGGGAGATGGGACGAAGGTGATCGAAGAAAAGGGCTAAAAAGGCCTAATAATCCATAGTGAGGTAAATCTATTTTGGAAGCAGCTGAGAGGCAGGGAGAGGCCAAGAAGGCATTCACGTGACTTCATGACACCCAAGCAAACAAATTAGCTAGAAAAGATAAACCAAAAGGGTAAATCTAGTTTGGAACCCTATCTGCAGAATTTGACCCCTCTCAAGTCTCAACCATTTTTATACACAATATATAATAAAACAGGGTCTTATAATTTACATGCTGGATATGATCGATGTTACCTTACCTTGGAGTATTGGCGAATGGCATCTCCCACACATCACAAGTTCACAACCCATGAATTTGGTCCACTGGCTTTTGGGCTTGTCAGCACTCTGGAGTACTGGAAGGTCTCATCGATCAATTAGTCACATCTCCAAATCAAGTTCAGAATGATTGATTAGTTACGTTGGGACATTTATTTATTTGTAGACTGCACAATTCACAGAGACCCATCAGAGCACATCGGTGATGTAGCCCACCTGGGTCATCAGTTTTGCTTTTCCTTAGCCGTGTGTGAGTCGCACGGCCCATCAGACACCTCATGGGGTGGCAGTGCAGAAGACCGACCTTTCCCCGGTATAAGGTCATTGTATGGGTGTGGTCTGGGGGGACCATCGTGTCTAACGTCCCTCTGGGGAGTATAGAATATTTTCTGTGCAATGAATGGGCTTTGGAATCATGGAGAGAGGAATTTTAGGGGATTGTGCAGATTAGAGAGATGGGTTAGATCGATTTGAATGCATATGCATGGGAGCATCTTATCTCCTTAGTATCGCCAAAAGTCATTGAATGCCTGTGCAGGCAAAGGGACAGGGACAGCCCCCCAGCTCCAGCTCCAGCTCCAGTCCCCTCCTGCCCTCCCCAACACCTTGCCCGTCTCATCATCCTTCTTTTTACCATATATATATATATATATATATTCTGATGATCATCAGTTTAAATTATTATAAGATCAGTTGATCAGTTTTTTTTTCTTTTTTCAATCTTTGAGCCCTTTTAGTTTATTTCCTCTTTTAATTTGTTTCCTAGCTAGTTTTTTCTTTTTTTTTTTCTGGTGAAGTTTCCTAGCTAGTTGGATCGTTGGAGACTGGAGAAAGCCAAAACATTACAGATAAATAACAAAGTTCGTTGTTCTTCAAAAGCCACATATATATGACCCAAATTAGGCCTGCTCTTCTCGTGAAATGCGGAGCTACCTAAAGAAGCTAAGGACTAGGAGTTTTACTGCTGGAAATTTTGGAATTTGGAAGTCTTTTGGGTTTTTATTTCATGAATTTCTGCCATTGGATGACTAGCTCACATGAGCAAAGCAATGAGTAGTACTTGATACACAGTCGAGTACTACTTGTTAATTTCACTCTGTTCATCAGTACAATTAATGGATATATATGTTTCTCCTCATGCATCCTCTCCCTTGTCGTATTCCTAGCTAGCTATTTCCTATATGTGTTCTTCAATTTCTTTTTCGTTTTTACTTGTGATCTGTGTATTTGGGTCCTTGGGAAGCCAAGATCAACAGCCGAATTACCATTTCCAATTTTCCATTTATAAGGTTCTTTAAGTTTTAATTTGTTCCAATAATGTCGATAGGAAAATAAAGTTCTATTATATTCTAACTTCGTGTCATTTATTGTTTAATTTCAGTAACACGATGTCCATAAAAACAGTTGTGGCCTATAACAGTTTGCAAGCAAGATGAGACGTAGAGATGATTTGAGCATTTACAAAGTTCTGTCGTTTTTGTTGTCATCATTTATATTGGTGAATGTTCAGATCGACAAGAAGACTCCTACCTGGAGTCTACTCCTCGATAGAGAAAGTTCTCTGGAGGTTCAATAGATTAGGACTCTGTCTAGATAAGTCTGCTCTGTAACTTACCTTCTCCTACTGTAATTAAGACTCTTCATATATAAATATATTAGACTGCCACAATCGGCAGTAGGCCTTTCAATTCATTATCTGTTTCAAATTGGTCCACAGGGAAGACCTAGTAAAAATGGGCTTTATCAATTTCCAATAGAAAATCCATCAGCCGTTTTGGGAGAACGTACTACTGTGGATGGTTGGCATGCACGGCTGGGTCACCCTTCTCTTCCTACTGTTCAAAACATTGTTTCTAAGTTTGGTCTTCCAGTTTACTCCAATAGATTTTCTAGTTCTATTTGTGAAGTCTGTTAAGCTGCAAAGAGTCATAGGTTACCACATAAAAAGTCTGAGTCTGTTTCCTCATCCCCATTAGAACTAGTTTATTATGATGTTTGGAGCCCTGCCCCCATTACTTCTCATAATGGAAATCGTTTCTATATAGTTTTTGTTGATGATTATTCCAAATTCTCTTGGGTTTTTCCTATGGTGCATAAATCCGATGCTATTGATATATTTTTGTGTTTCAAATCACATGTTGAAAACCAATTTTCTTGCAAAATAAAGAGTCTTCAATCGGATTGGGATGGTGAATACCGTTTCTTTCTTGGCTACTTAGACCATTTTGGCATCACCCATCGTGTCACCTGTCCTCACAATCATTCTCAAAATGGTTCTGTTGAGAGGCGACACGTCACATTATTGAAATGGCGCTTGCTCTTCTCAAACAAGCCTCTCTCCCTTTTCACTTTTGGGATGAAGCTGCCTACACTGTTACATTCTTGATTAATCGTCTTATCACTCCTCTCCTTGATCTTAAGTTCCCCTTTGAAATTCTTTTTCAACGAACCCTTGACTACACATTCCTCAAAACCTTTGGTTGTGCATATTACCCTTTTCTTCGCCCTTATAATTGCCATAAATTTGATAATCATTCCTCTCAATGCATTTTTCTCGGGTACAGTCCTCGACACAAAGGGTATAGGTGTTTTCATCATCCCACAGGTCGGGTATATATTTCTATGGATGTTGTCTTTGATGAAACTCTTTTTCCTTTTGCTAGACCTTCACCCATCGTCGCTCCAACTACCAACCAGTCCTCCCAACCCATTGTTTATCCTTTTACACCTCCCCAAGGACCAGTCTTAACTTCACCAACGATGACATCAAGTGGTCACTCTCATGGCTCTTTTACGTTCTTGCAATCAGATGAGCATGATAACATTGTTGCAGTTTCACCATCACCTGCTTGTGCTGCCTCGCTTACATCAACGACCTTCCCTTAGCCGGTCTCACCATCCGACTCTAATTCTCCACCTCAAAGGATTCACTCATTGCATGATATTATCCAACATGGTCCCCGTGATACTTCCAATTTGTAGCAGCCCACTACACGAACACACTCTATGGTGACACAATCACAGTCTCGGTCTCATAATTCTCATGCTTCCATTGCTACGAAGTATCCTATTCCTGCTGCTCTTGTTGCTCATCTTTCAGATAGTGTGATCGAACCCACGTCCTTCTCTATGGCTGTTAAAAGTGAGCCTTGGTGTCACGCCATGTCTAAAGAATTTGATGCTTTAATGCGCAATAGTACATGGTCTCTTGTACTATCTCGACTTGATATGAATGTTGTCTCCTCCAAGTGGATTTATAAACTCAAACGCCGAGTTGATGGCTCTATTGAGCACTACAAAGCCCGCCTTGTGGCCTGTGGCTATACTCAGTGCCCAGGGGTTGACTTGATGATATTTTCAGCCCTGTGGTCCGTCACACCACCATACGTAGTGTTCTTTCTCTTGAAGTTATGCACAACTGGCCCATTCGACAACTTGATGTACACAATGCTTTCCTTCATGGCCAATTACAAGAGGAAGTCTTTATGGAATAACCACAAGGTTTTGTTGACTCTCATCATCCTACACATGTTTGTCAATTACATAAGGCTCTTTATGGATTGAAACAAGCTCCATGAGATTGGTTTCATCGTCTTGCTTCATTTTTACAATCCCTTGGGTTTTGTGGGGCTACTGCGGATCCTTCATTGTTCTTCTATAGAAAGGATGGTGTTCTACTTCTTCTGCTTATATATGTTGATGATATCTTATTAATTGGGAACAGTTCTTCTGCCATCTTTGCTCTCTTGCACTCGCTAGCTAAAGAGTTTGCTATTAAAGATCTTGGTGTTGCACACTATTTTTTGGGGATGGAGGTATCTTGTTCTTCCAAAGGTGTGGTTCTTTCTCACCGTAAGTACATCTATGACTTGCTGAAGCGCACCAATCTGGACGATACAAAACTAGTCGCTTCTCCACTAGCGCCTTCTTCCTCTCTCTCCAAATCTAGTGGCAAGCCCCTAGCAGATCCAACACCTTATCGAAGTTTAGTTGGTGCCCTACAATACATTACTTTGACATGACCTGATATATCCTTTGCTGTGAATCGTGTCTGCCAATACATGCAGTGCCCCACTGAAGATCACCTTATTGCGGCCAAACGCATTCTTTGATATCTCAAACATACTCTAGATGTTGGCTTGTGGTTTAAACCTAGCAAAGATGTCTCTCTTACTGCCTATACAAATGCCGATTGGGCTGGCTGCCCAGATGATCGGCGCTCCACTGGTGGCTACACTATTTATCTGGACCCACATCTTGTTTCTTGGTGTTCTCGTAAGCAGTGCACCACTGCTCGCTCTAGTACAAAATCAGAATTCAGGTCACTTGCAGACACTACAACTGAGTTGATTTGGTTGCAATCACTTTTAACAGAGCTTGGTTTTTGTCTCGAAACACCCCTGGTGTTGTTTTGTGACAATATTGGTTCTACATACTTGACTACGAATCCCATCTATCATACTCGCACCAAGCACCTAGCCATTGACTACAACTTTGTTCGAGAACGTGTTGCTAGCAAACACCTACGTGTCCAACACATTTCCTCTCAAGACCAACTGGCTGATGTGTTTACAAAAAGCTCTGTCCAATCCACATTTCTCTTTTCTTCAATCCAAGCTCAATGTGCTGCTATCCACCCTGTTGAGTTTGCGAGGGGATATTGATGAATGTTCAGATCGACAAGACTCCTACCTGGAGTCTACTCCTCGATAGAGAAAGTTCTCTAGAGGTTCAATAAATTAGGACTCTATCTAGATAACTCTGCTCTGTAACTTACCTTCTCCTACTATAACTAAGACTCTTCATATATAAATATATTAGACTACCACAATCAGCAGTAGGCCTTTCAATTCATTATCTGTTTCAAATCTGTTTTTACCTCATTAATTTACAATGTAATTAAGCTTAGATATGAATAAATGGATTGAGATCTTCAGTTCCTGGCTCAACTGGGGTTTAGGTTCTGCACTTCACTCATTAGTAAGGTGTTTCTTCGAGTATTAACTCACCCACAAAAATGAGAGAAGGAAAACACTCGTATGAGAGAGAGAGAGAGAGGTACTGACACTGTCTTGATGAGCCATATTTAGGGTTAATTACCTCCATGGTGGTGGCCAGTTCTTCTTTTGTTTCAACAACCATTGTTAGTCTGCATGTTTCATTGCTTTATCGCTTTATTGACTTTGAGCTTATGAGGGAAAATGTTTTGGTTGTTAACTAGAAGTGCATTTTTGTCTCTAAAAGAATAGAGACAAATGGTAAATGTTAGCTGAATGCTTTACCCTCACATTGTAATTATAATGGGTGAGGTACATGATATGAATGTCTAAGTATCTCAACATATATTTTAGTCATGCTTAATAAGTTAGGATCATATTTGTCAATTGAGTGGATTTAGTAAAGACTGTAGCTTCCATATACGAGTAGGACTATACATCTTTTTACCATTTTATCTTTTGGCAATGATCTCCAGAAGAATAACTTTGTTTCTATATATGAAAGATAACATGTGTTTTTCTTTCTTTCTTTCTTTATTTTTCTTCTTCGGTTTTTCCTCTTTCAATTTAATTTTAATATGGCGAACCTTTTGTTATTGGGTAGGCATGAGCATTAAAACTTCTTATTCTTGGTGAAATCCTTCCAAAGGGTATGTTTGGGAGGGCTGAAGCTTTGATTGAGCTGCTTTGGAGAAGCCATTGACATAAGCTTCAGCGGAAAGCCATATTTCTGGCTGAAGGAGAGCTAGCTGTTTTGTATGATCAGTTTTTTGGGATGCAAAATTTACATTATCATTGAGTGCAAAGGAGAAATTTTGTATGAGGTACGTAGAAATGCAAAAAACATAATTACAAAGAAATAGCTAGCTGCAAAACTGATCCGGGTGCAATTAAAATGGGTATATAGATCGATCTTATCCAAATTTGCAAACAAATTAAATAGAGCCTGGGCTTAGCTTAGTAGAAAGTGAAGACAGACAAATTTGAGGTTTTCTACCATATAGTAAAGACAAGTATGCGTGGATTTGGTGACAAGTATAAGACCTCTATAATTTATGGTTGCAGATGCTACAGTAAGAATAAATCAACAAATGAAACAGATATTGAAGCAAATTAAAAAGAGACCTGCTAACTGCAGAAGGGTTCGGTATTGAGAGGGAGATCATACCCATCAGTTGCATAAAGAAGCTGTTGTCATCAATCAAATTGTAATTAGAGATAGAGTAGCTAGAAGATTGGATGATCACGAGGTAGGCTACGTACACCATTTATCAATCACTCCTGTACAGCAGAGACGTTAATAAACATGCTGTCACAGTTGAGGTACGCTGTCAATGGTTCAGAGTGTGTCCAAGTTGACGTAGTTTTCAAACCGGTGCTTGTAAATCTTTGGGGGCCAGCCCCAAACCCTCCCATAACTACACGACACTGTGGTTGTGAGGCAAAAAGTCCCCTCATCTCCCTCTTGCTAGAAACCCTACGTTGGCTTTGATAAAGAGACTTCCTTAGAATATATGTGCATGACATGCATGGGTTATCATCATCATCATCAGTTCTGCTATATATATATATGAAGATTTTTTCTTCAGAGGCAGGCAGAGAAATTTCCATATATATATATGCTCTCAGCAATGGATGGTCGAGTACATGCATGCATGATGGACTATCTATATCAAAGCAGCATGCAAGGACCATTTGAGGCAAAGGGGCGGAACCAATTGCTTATTGGAAGCGGTCCCTCTTCCTGATCAGAGCAGATTGTATGTAATATGTAGAGAGAGAGAGAACTTAACGTACGACAATTAGCCATCAAAACATTCTTCCTTATGGAGTGCTCCATATTTTGTGGTGCAAATCCTCCGACCCAGTAATGAACCAAGACAGTTCACAAATTCAGAAATGAGAATGCGACTACACATTGCAGCCTTCTTATTCATCTCTTATCAACTTTAAATTCAAAACTTGTTTTTTTTTTTTTTTTTTCTTGTGATAGGAAAACACCGTGCCGGACAAGACCAGATAAGCCAAAGTATATGCAATGTGTAGTCGTAGCAGCCGATCGAACCAGGCTTGCCAAGCACCAAGGCTCCGTAACTCGATCGGGAATACGACGGCACAACGACGCTGGGAATGGCATAATGGCATATGAATTGAAGCTATCCATTCCCTTGCTTCAAGTGTGTGAGAGAGAGAGAGAGTGGGCAGGTTTCTGCAGTTAATTAGAGGCCAACGTTTCTTATGTTGTTTGTAACCATTTTATGCACGATTCATTACGTAGGATACATCTATGATCTATGAATCCGAAGGTTATCTAAACTTGGATCTGAATGAAAGAATATTTTGATATTTCTTTGTGTTTTTTGGGCCAATAAAAAAGTAATATATATACTGTTTGTTTTCTATTCCTGTTAGTGTGATTTGGGTACACATATAATAGATAATGTGCGTACAAATAGTATTTTTAAAGGGAGAGTTACATGGATATACCTGCTGTATATAGTTAGACTCAGTTTGGAAGGAACCCTATACTTGCATATTTGTATTTACACTCTTTTAAAACCGTGCCTTAGGGGCAGTGATACTTATTGAGAGCAGAGGAACCCTATACTTACAAAAATCAACACTCAAGTTTATATAATGAACATGGTTATTATCATGCAGATCATTGTGTTGCTTCAACGCCTTGTTTCAGTGTTTGTTCAACTCTAAGGCCCCGTTTGGTTTGCAGGAATAGGGGTCTGGAATTGGGATGGGCCCAACTGTTTGGCTGGGCGGCCATTTGAGGGAATGGTCATTGCCTCTCCCTCCAGAATGAAATCACACTCCAGCTTATTCCAATTATTATTCCCATTCCTCTCTGAATCAAACAGACTATGGGAATAGACCACTTCAATTCCGATTCCAATTCTGATTCTTACTGGAATGGTCATTCCCTACCCCTCCCTTGGGAATAAAATCCCACTCTTGTTTATTCCAATTCATGTCTGAACCAAATAGACTATAAGATAGACCATTCCAATTCTGATTCCAATTCCAACTGAACTAGGGTTTTAGAGACCTAATAAAAGTAAGGGCAAAACAGTCTCATGATAGTTGTGGGGTTTTAAAATGTTCCAATGTGCACATGACATCAAGTGCTTAGTGCTTCAGATAACTGACGAAATGCTAATGCATGGCTGGATTTGAATGTTGATATCTACAACTACAATGATACCTTATTGTCGCAGGTGAAAATTGATACCTTTTTAGTACTGATGTCAGTACCTTGGAGTACCTCCCAAGGTGCCTTCATGTAATTTTTCCTAACTTAAACCATCCCACACCCAGGACTTGTTTGGGTCACTGAGTTGATTGTATAGGTCAATTTGAAACTATTGATAAACATAGGTATCTTTGACTTTGACTTTTCACTAGAGATGTGTTTGGTTTATCCAAAATGGGATGGTGCCAAATTTACTACTCCCATTTATGTCAATGCCTTTTTTTTCTTTTGTAAAATTCGTTCATGTATTACTGCTGGAAGCAGCATACAAGATCTTGATGGATGAGCAACCCAGTTGACATTTATGTCTATGTCAATGGCAAACAAACGATTCTGATAATCAAAGATATAATTAATCACATTCCATGAAGGTTGAATTCTTATCATTAAATCTATTATAATATGGCGAAAAAGGAAAAAAAAAAAACTTTGGCTCATAGGTATAGAACCCACCAGCTGATGGAAATTTGACCCTAACATATGCGAGGTAGCTATAGGAATGCTGATAGAACGAAGCTGTTGAAAGTGAAGAATTTCTTTCCCTTCGTATTATGTAGCAACTGAACACTAGGAAACTAATATCCTTCTAAGAAAACTGTTTTCTAATATATTTTATGTGCAACCAAACGCTGTCTTTATTTCAATTCAAAGAACCATGCAATCTTTTGTTTTCTCTAGGCTGCTGACATGACCCATTATCACTGGGATCGATCTGGGAGGGGGAGGTCTGTATGAATTTCCTGCAGTGATGGTTACAGATCATGGGATCCTGAGTTTCACCACCTATAGAGTATAGACCATACTCATATGAACAGATATTAATTGTGGCCAATGTGAATCATTCGTCAGGTAGGGGACCTTTGGATTGCCCCGTATTAATTGCTCCTTCCATTGGAACTTTTGCGCCCACTTATATTAACTTCATAAGTTCTATTATGATTATTGGAATCTACTACTACTATTGATAACCATCTTCTTATTTATGGTCATAAATTAATCATATCATCATCATCTAAGCTTTGCTACTACCATATGTGATTGGCTAAATTATCACATTTATATCTAATGTTTTCTAGTATAAAGAATTAATATATTTGTATTCTTTCTAAATTCAGCCTAATATTCTAGTTGGGTTGAGCTACCACCAATGTAAAAAAAAACCGGATTCAGTCAGTGCAGAACCCGTTTCAACAGCCTTTATAGTCTTGCATTGGAAATATTTCCCCATTAAATAAAGCACAGAAGTATGGAGATGTTTTCGATGCAAGGCTGTAAAGGCTGTTCGAACGGGCCTTACACTGAATGAAACTGATCACAATTTCAAACAGTCAAAGTGCACACTCAAACAAATTAAAAGCAAATATAATAATTAAAAGCAGTTATGAATCAAAGCATTACGACTTTTTAGGGGAATTGAAAAAAAAAATGGTTCATATATAAAACAAAGAAGTTTAAGCATCTTTGTTATAAATGGAAAAAATATGCTATCAAGGATTAAAATATTGATATAATTTAAATTATATTCATATTAGTACATCCAAATATGCATGAATACACCATGGTTTTCAAACCATTGGACCATTTGGCCTAGGAATCATCCATGTAACTGGTTCCGTTTTACCCTAAACCCAGTCCTTGGCCAAAAACCATTGAATCGATCAACAATCCATTTGATTTGTTCAATAGTTTTTGGTCATTTTTTTATTTTAATTATTTTTTTTATTATTTTTTTGTTAGAATGGATTGTTCGTTCGAACCAAATAGTTAAACCGTCAACCTAGAAACCGGTGGCCAGAATGGTTTTGATTTCGGGTTGTTTTTTAAAACATTGGGATACACTGATCTAAAAACATTTTTAAACATTAAGAACTTTAAAAATACTTGGTTGGGACCCCTAGTAATTGTAAAATAAAAAAAAAAAAACATAACTCTTAGAACATATAAGAGACGGTCTAAGTTTAAAGGTCAAAAAGGAAAAACAAAGATTATCCATCTCAGTATACTTCTTAACGAGTTCAAATCAGCCTCCCACAACGTCCCATAGTACATTCCCGCCATATACTGGAAACATCTTCCAATGATAATTTCAGGATTGATGATATCATCAGGAGATATTCCCAATAGCGGGGATATAGTGTGGGGGGAGTCTTGTGGTGGCTGATTCGGTCTCCTTCTTAACTTATTTTAATGAAGCTATCTTATTTTCAAAATAAATATAAAATAAAAATAAAAGAAAAAAGAAAGCAAATATTGCCAACTTAAAAATTAGTAGCAACTCGATCAAATCAAAGTACCTTTGTCTAAAGTTTCTTCTTTGTCGACAAAAAAGCTAAAAAGTGGAGGGCACATGTGGGACCCACGCTCAACTGGCCAAACAAACTCGTTTTCCTATTAAGAAGGGTTACTGAAAAAAGCCAGACGTGAAATGGGAAGAATGCCATCAGTGATACTTCACACTCAATGCGCATGCAGAAAGTGACGAAATAGAATGGTCGCGATTTACCAAATTACCCTCACTTTGGTCAACACACATGTGAGGCAATCACAATGTGCTTTGGTAAATTGCTACCGTTCTGCTCTGTCATTTTTTTTTGTCAAAAAAAAAAAAAAATACTGACACTCTCCAAACGAATGTCGCTACTCGCTAGCATTTGTCCTAATTAGAACGAGGGAAATGCCAAAAATGTACCCTGCCAAGTCAATAAGAGACCTACTCTTTAACATTGTAGTTTTTGGCTTTCAAATGGGGTGTTTTGGTAATTGCATCAAATACATCAGCAAATGGAAAAGCAAACATTGATGAGTGAAAAGGATTAGCAAAGGATTTTTGCTTGCGCTCTATTGTTTGCCGTGCAATTTCATTTCATTTGCACTAATATGAATGCAAGCAAATTATAAATTTTGGTTCATTTTTAGCTTCAGGTTTTACTTTATTTTGCTTCATCTCCATTGCAAATAAACAAAATACAATAAAACTCATAACAAAATTAAACCAAAATTTGGACTCTAACTCATTTGCAGTCTTATAATTTTGTACCAGTGCAAATTAAATTGCACTGATCCTCATCTTGATGATTTTCATTGGTTTTAGATTTCTTGTAAAATTCAGTTTTGGTTGTGCTAACCAAGATGAAATCTCAAAAAACTCACATAGATTTATTTTGGATAAAATTTCAGAATCTCTTTTGTAATATCATTCTCCTGAAAGTTTGGATTTTTGTATAAAATTTATTAAAAAATAAATTGCAAAATGTTAATAAAATAAATATATTTTGCCCACAATTTAGGGTTTTTCTGAAAGAATGGTAGGATCCATCTGATGGACGCCATAAAGGTTGCGGAATGGGTGGGGCGAATTTCAAAAATTTCCTACCTTCTCCCAACTGGGAATCATATTCCCTGAATTTAGAATACAATATTCAAGGATCTACTTGAACCCTAATCAAACCAGATCTGTACCAAAAGATAAATGGGAGGATTATACCTGATCCGGAGAAGCAGTATCTCCCAAAGTTGGTGTTCACGCCCAAAGAATGCTCCAAGATCTGTCCCTACTGAAGATGACACAGCTGTGGATGGAACAGAACCAGCAGGGTGCGTCCTACACACTGGATCCTTCACAAGAATCCCCTGGATGTACTAAACACTGAATTCTTTCAGTCTTTCTTGCAAGACTGATGTCAAGAACTGGTTTCTTGACTTTCTTTTTTGCAAAGATCAAATCTTGCAATAATGCAGATGGCGGCGGTAGGAGGAGATTTCCAGAAACGAAAAGGCTGAACTGTTTTCTTTTCTGGAGAGTATGAGATCTAATCTCAAATCGCAGGAACCCTTCTTGCTTACCAAAACCCCTTGGATCGAAATCTGATTTCTCTCCCTCTTGGTACATTCGAAATCTCCTCCTTTCTTCTTGATTAAGAAATCTCCTAATTAGGAGTTATCCCAATCCAAATCAGTATTTGGATAGGGGATAATCTTAATCCCTTTCCCAGATAGAGTTAGCTTACTCCTGTTCTTATCAGGAGGTTACCAGATTCAAATCTGATTTGAATTTGGTCTCTAAGAGTGGATAAGGCTAAGAGCCCAATCCTTTTTGCTAACTTCAATCTCAAATTCGCCCCATGGATGGGTGATCATATCAGCCCACCTCGAAATGGGCTTTTGGCCCATTAAGTATTCAGTGTTTAATTAGTTTCCAATCTGCTGCTCAGTTGGGCTTCTTTGTATGGCGTGGGACCCAAGCATTGATCTACACACCAGCCACATGGGTTCGGCCCAGCCTTTAATACAAGGCCCAGCCGAATTCACTGAAAATCTCAATGAACCCCTTGAGTCCATCGTATGAACCCTATGGGCCCAACATTTACATTAAGTGGTCCCTGGGCCAAGCCATCTTATAAAAACCCAGGGACTGTGGGTAGGTGCAAGATTAGCCCATCGAGTATTATCCTAAATGGTCTTACACTTAACCTCTCAGCCCTTAATGATCAAGCACTGCCCGACAAGAGAGGACCTCTCCCTCGGCTGCAAGGAACAGTGCTGTACTCTCCTCTCACATGGATCCCGGGAATTAAAACCATTTGCAAACATTTTGAAACCGTACATATATATGTAAATATATTAATTTTGCAAAAACAAAATTCCAACGATTGAAATCAACTGCCGGCAGTTTGGTTTCCATCAGAGAGAGTGCATTCCCGATCATTACCCTTTGTCCGACAAAGTGGCTGATTCTGTCACTATGACCACCCACTCAGATGAATTCTCAAACTGCCCCAACATACCCAGGTTTTGATCCCCACTAAGGATCTCACTGATTGGCATATCAAAGGCAGGCTGATCCAGCACCTAGTGAAGTGTCATAATCGAGTCTAGGGGTTAGGTGTAACTTTCCAGTTTTGCCCATCTATCTCCAAGGTCCAGGGCAAGACTGGAAATCTGGTCCGGTTCAAGGATTCAAGTAATCCCATGCTGTATGTGCCTCGGGTCTTACCCTGATGGCTGAGACAGGCCATCCCAACACTTGATGGCACACCAGTATCAGCCTTGGCAGGATAAATCTCCCCAGACTTATCCAACGGCTGTGAACATTTAAAACTAACATGAGTCTCTACAAATGTCCAGTTTTAGGGTTTTACACAGAATTAAACCAAACAACATGAATCAAACATGCACTTTATTTATTTCCACTAAATAACAAAAGTACATCAAAATGATTGAAGCTAAGGGCATACAAAACTGTCTAACATTTTTTGAAACAGGACGAAATGGCAGAACATGATTCAGGTAGCCAACCACATATAGTTGTGACTTGTGACAAGACTTGGGGAGGAGGATGTGGATGAGGATGAATTTAAAATCTCTCACTACTAAACCTTAACATTGAAGCTTCTTATATATAGAGTACTCGGTACTGATGAGTCATAGATCGTCCTCTTATTAAGCTCTACCGCGTTCAATTGGTCATCGTTCATTGTCTCAGGCTCTCTCAGCAGACAATAAAAGTTTATGACCAAATTTCATCCTTCCCTCGTCTAATGAGATTAACACACCTCAGGGGGGTAGTATCCAATGAGAGCTCCATTTCGTACATACAATTATGAGTGTAGAAATCCAGCACCTTGAAGACAGAGTACTGCAACACCAACATGTGAATGTGAGATGGAAACATGACAAAACAGTCCTTGTTTATTTGCTGGGAAGCTCTCGGACCACTGACCTCACCTGCTATGAGCATCTATGAGAATGGTCCGATTATATAATTACTACCGATTTCACCTAGCTACTCTTTTCTGTACCACAGATGTGTCTTCACTTATCCAACTTGACTACTTGAGTTAGATAAAAGCATCTGACAAGGGTATTTTCATCAAACAGAAAAGCTTGCGCCTATCGAGATTGGATGGATTTTCCCATACAAATTACAATGCACCTGACCTCATAGCCCATTTCTTCCCGTAAATTAGAAATATCTCTTTATGATAAATACGGAAGATGTTATCAATGCACACAAAGGAGAGCTAGGAATCCATTCAAATTCGCGCCAATGCGTCAGGGGCCATGGCAGAGTCACGACCCTGGTAAACTACGGGACCATGCATGGTCCCTGTGGCTTAATTGGGGCACTAGCGTTCCACACTTACCCAAAAAGAACATATAGGTTAAACTTTTAAAGAAGTTAATCATGAACAACAAATATTAGGGGTGGCAACGAGTCAAGCTCTTTACGAGCTATTCGGGTATGGTTCATGAAAAGCTCAGTTTAATTCGGTTTTAATTGAGCTTTGAGCCGAGTTCGAGTTCAAATCACAGGTTCGATTAAGAAATGAGCCGAGTTCGAGCCTAATAGAGTTTGACTTGTGAGGCTTGCGAGCTGGCTCGAATATATTATATATATAAAATCATAGAAAATAATATATAATAAAAATATTATAATTCTTAATTTTTTAAATATCAAATAAAAATATTTTTATATATAATTTTTTTATTTATATAAAATATTTTTTCTCAAAATCGAGCTCAAGCCGAGCCGAGCTCGAGCTTACGAGTTTTTTGACTCAAGCTCGAGCTTGAGCCTTATACTATTCAGCTCGGCTTGGCTCGAATCCACCCCTACTCATGAGCAGCAACATTACAATTTCTTGGCTTCTAACTAATCATACAATTGCTATGAAAGCAAATAAGGGTCAGTTTGCTTCACAGCCGGAATCGGAATGGCCTATTCCCATAGTCTGTTTGGTTTAGATAAGATTGGGAATGGAAATTGGAATCAATAGGAATAAGATTTCATTCCCAAGGGAGGGGCAGGGAAAGTCATTCCAATAGGAATGGGAATGTGATTCCGATTTTTCCCAACCAATAAGGGTGGCCATGAACCAAGCTTCGAGCAAGCTATTTGAGCTCGGCTCGGTTTAACCCGAGTTTTGGACTAAGCTTGAGCCTGATATATAGGCTCATTTGCTAATTGAACCGAGCTCGAGCCCACTGAAGCTCAACTCGTGAGGCTTGCGAGCCTAATCAAGATTAGTATAATAAATAAATAATTTTTATTATATACATACATACTTATAAATATATATAATAATATTTTATATATAACATTTTTTTATGTATAATAGTAAATATTTTTATAATTCTTATTTTTTGTATGTAAAATAAAAAAAAAATTATATGTATATTTTTTATTTTTTATATGTATAATAGTAAATGATTTTTATAATTCTTAATTTTTGAATGTAAAATAAAAAATATTTTTATATGTATAATTTTTATTTTTTAGAAAAACTTGGTTTGTAGTCGAGCTCGAACCTAACACAATTGCAGCGAGTCGAGCTCGAATAGCCAAATATTCGGCTCATCTCAGCTCGAATCCACCCCTACAACCAAACAACTGAAATCAGAATAACCGATTCCGATTCCAATTCCAAAGCCCTATTCCTACAAACCAAACGGGGCCTAAGTCTTTTGTAGTTTGCAATCAGAAACCGAATGCGCCATGGTCTTGGGCTTGTAACTTCCCTTTGATGTTCTAAAAAAAATTCATGCACGGGATGTTTCCATTTTTTGGTCTTAACACTATATTTCTCTTCGTGAATACAAGGGATGCTTTTTTGTGGTTCTAGTTAGGTATGCCAACAAAGTGGCATTCGATAATAGAAACTCCAAACTGAATGCTAAGAAGTTTCGAAATTTAATAATTCAGTAACACGAGATCTATTTAATTGCTGCTGAAGCATGAAGCAGAGTCATTGAGGTGGTTACTACACTCAGCACCTGTTTTAGTAGTCATCAAGTGGTCTCTAAGTGATATACTCATATGGTCCTCATGCTGCAGAGAGAGAAATATTATGTTGGAGAATAAGAATTGATTCAGACCACCTCACTTATACAACTTAAGATTTTAGGTTGAACGAGTCTTTGAGGTGGTTTCATAGCCTAATTGAGCAGATGCCCTAATGTTTGATAGCATAAGATATGGGTGGACGGTGGACCTATTCTTATACACACTTCAAACTCATTGACCATGTAGTTTGAAGATTGGATTTGTGGTTTTCACACGATTTGGAAACGTTGTATCAATTGGAATTGAATGGGACCTTCATCGACAAGGAGAACAGAAAGCTTTGGGCTTCAGTGATTCCACAGGGAAATTAAATTTGGCCCTACTGAGGCAGAAATTGCTTTCTATCTTTGGTAGAGCCCGAGTTGACAAGATGTTTGAGATTACCTTTGGTAGAGCCTAGACCTGTTCATGGGCCGGGTAGTCCGATGGCCCGGCCCACACCCCGGTCGGGTTTGGTCATGTAATTAGGCCCATGGGCCTAACACAGTAAGCCTGATTATGTTTCGGGCCAGGCTCGGGATTGGTCAAAAAAGCCTGGCCCGATCCGACTTAGCATTATATATTTTATAAAATATATAATATGTATTTTATATATTATATAAAATATATAAATAATATAATATTTATTAAAATATATATTTATAATTTAATATATATACATTTTTTATTCTTTTCTTTATAATTTCTCTCTCTCTCTCTATACTCAGCCGCTTCAGCAGTAGTAACAGTATGGGCTAAATATCGGGCTTCAAACTTTTTATGAGGGCCGGGCTTGAGCCCAAATTGTAAGCCCGATGGTCGGACTGGGCTCAGGTTCGGGCCTTAGAAAAATCTATTAATACAGAGTGAAAGCCCGACCCAGCCCATGAACAAGTCTTAGGGAGAGTTAACTGAAGCAGATGCAATATATCGATGCTACTACACGGAGATGGGGTCAGTAGGGTCAGTAAAGCCCTGCCGATTCTATTCTATACTAGATGGAATATGGTTCTGGTTTTTGCCTTTCTTGTATTCATTGCTACTCACACCCTAGAAAAGATGTTCTACAGCTAATAAAAGAAATTCTCTTCAGTGAAAAAAAATCAAACAGATAAAACTCATGACTGTGCTGGTTTTTGGCACATGTAACCGTATAATAATATGGCCAATCCTCCACATTGGACACATTAGCTGATGTGTGGCCTATTTTTACCGCAGTTTAAAGTCATAATGAATGAACCGGTTTCATCTGTTTTTATGAGCTACATTAGCTGTATTTGTCCACCAGTCTATTAGATTCCAATTCGGGTCATCCATTGAATCTAGAGTTAGTGGTCTCAATTGATCCCATACTTGAGGATTGCTGCCCGACACTTTGCTAGTAACTGATCCCTGTCCTCCTCTTCTCCACAAAAAGGGCAGTCAGTTTGTAAGATTATGCCTCGTTCTCAGAGCTAGTAACTGATCCCATACTTCAGGCATTCCCAAAACCAAGGAATCTTTCTTGTTTGTTTGATTAAACTTAACAATCTTGGGTCCATATTTTGGTTGTTTCTTAGGGAGTTATATTCTTATTTTACTGTTAGACATCCCGTTGAACTCCATCCCCACACTTTCTCATCCTCTTGATTCTGAGATGGAATATGGATAGCCATAATTTTATCCACCAGATCTTGGGGAATGATCTCTCTCAGTTTTCTTTGGTCCACATTTATTTGTTGTCGGGTTGATGAAGTCTTTTACCCTAAGGTCCACATTTTGTTCATTTTAACTTAGGTTTTGGATTGGGTGCATATCTACCCAATTATCTTGCCAAAATTTGCACGAGGCTCCATTTCCTATTTTCCACAAGGGGTGCAATTTAGGTGGGCCTATCTCGAGTCCGAACCGGCCTAATCCAAAATTTTACATGGGTTGGACTTGAATTTTCGGTTCTTAGGCTTGGTTTGGGCTCAAAAAGTTGGGTTTTTTATTTTTAGGGCCAGGT
This sequence comes from Nelumbo nucifera, assembly GCF_055504915.1. Classification (NCBI taxonomy): domain Eukaryota; kingdom Viridiplantae; phylum Streptophyta; class Magnoliopsida; order Proteales; family Nelumbonaceae; genus Nelumbo; species Nelumbo nucifera. The sequence goes on along the minus strand of NC_142654.1, from coordinate 4,818,941 downwards.
TCGGGCTTAGACCTTAGGTAACCCAAACCCAGTCCAATTATATATATTATACATATATATATATATATATGTATATGTAAATGTTGCATACATATTTATATATATATACATACATATTTGTATATATAACATTTGTATACATATTTTGCATACATATTTACATAAATATATAAATATATGTTTGCATAAAGACATTTATATATCTATAATTTTAGAGTGAGTTCATTGACTAACCCGAACCTGGCCCGGGCCCAAACCTAACCTGAATGCATCAAATTACAGGACGGACTGGACTCGGGTACTTTGATTGGTGATTTTTTAGTATCAAGTGTATCGATATTTTGAACCATGTTTTGAAATACCGAGGTAAGGCTGTTCTGAACCGCAAGATTGTGGGTTTAACTATTTCATGGGGTGGGTATGGGCCTTCTGTGAAGCCCAGCTCTGTTGGTCCATCATTGTTGTCTTTGATCATAAGATGAGGACTTGCCATGGACCCGGGAGGGGAAGGGGTTTCTTTGGGAAGTGGAGGAGGGCTGCTATGACACCTACAAATGCCTATTGGTTGAGGAATCATGGTTTAGCCACATGTTTCTGTCCTTGTCTATATCATTTTCTGTATGGGGTTGGTATTCTCATCAATTTTGTCTAATACCCATTATTGGTATTATAAATTTAGGTTAGCTTTTTAGTTTATTTTTTGATATATAGATTATTATTTAATTTAAGAGATTAAATCAAATTTTATTTATAAATAATAATGGATTTTTATTCTTTTCTATAAATGCGTAAATACATGTCTAAAAAAGAATATTTATATTTGAAAGTGAAGGTAATTACTTTTTTATGCTCTTAAAAAAACAATTGTCTAAAGAACCCTCATATCAATGAATTGAATTTGGACCTATTTGCACCCATACCCCAAATAATAAATTCTTTCTAATGTTTCCATCAATACCCCATACACACCTAAGGGGGAAAATGTGATGTGGCCATATCAAATTAAATAATCCTTGGTGTGCCCATATCAAATTAAATCACTTGTCCATATTAAATTAATTTGCCACATTGTCTAACCTCTCAAAGACAACAAGCTACAACGCGGAAGCCCAAATAATTCTTGCTTAGGCTCAGTTTGGAAAGAGTACAAATACAAATATATAGAATAGAAAACTTTACCTTTTATATGTATTTGCATTGTACATATTTATATTTATACTCTTTCCAAATGGAGCATTAGGACCGCATCCTGTTTTATCTTCCACTATGTGAATGGAATTGGGGTCTACTGCTCACACCTACCTCACAGCCCCATTCCATCATATATTCGGAATATCTCTCATGAATAATAAAACACAAATACAGGAGGCATTTGCAATATAAGGTTAAAACATATTGTAAGGTCGGTGTGAGAGCAGATCCAGACTCGTAGAGTGTAAATTGTAATACATAAAAATATGGAGCAGACCCGGACTCCTAGAATGTAAATTATAATACATAAAAATATGCTTAATACCTGTCTAATCCATGAAAAACAAAATACCAATGAAATTGCTTGTCCATTAAGCCAAATCCTAACAGCGAAGTCAGCTGACAAACGTCCCTCACGTAGAATGTGGTCTGTTATTTCTTATGATCTGGATTAAATCCAAAGCCCATCAACTTATCTGGGTTTGGGTCCGAATGTGCTACGTTTGGGCCAAGGCCCAGATTTATCCCTCAAAATGGGCTGCCTAATAGCATTGACATGGATCTTACACTCTTACATTACACATGACATGATATTTGTTCACACCACCACCGACCACCATTGATCAATAAGGCTGTGTTTGGTTGCAATGTACATAAATTTATATTGATGCAAAATCATGATAGTGCAAATGATTTGAGTGCAAATTCTAACCTATTTTGATTTTAAATTTTAGTTTATTTTGTTTGATTGCAGTATAAATAAAGTAAATTAAGACATGAAGATTAAATAAAGTAAAATCTAAAACTAAAAAAATAAAAATTTGCATTTTTTTACATTTTTACTCCTATGCATTTGTATTAATGCAAATAAATTTACACTGCAACTAAACACAGCCTAAGAGTCCCGCTGTTGATTGAATCAATGGTGGTGATGCATCCATTGTTTGCCTTGTAGGTTTTACGGGGAGTGATCTGGGCACGTCCATTTTATTCATGATGAACGGCTGTAAATAACCGCGAGCGCGAATACGAAAGGATAGCAAACTAGAGAATCATGATTTAAACTTGGGCACTCGTTACGTTATCATTCCATGCTCGAGGAGGAGAGAAGAAGGGAAAATGGCTGTAACAGCACTGGCTTCAGTGAGAGTGGTGAAATCTTCATGGGACACGCAGCGAAGCCTCACTCCCAATCACACCCAACCCTCGTTGAACAACAAAAACCCTAGCACAGTTCGTCTTACACCCTCTCAAAACAAGCAAATCACCCCAACAACGACCCCAACCACTCTGAAGAAGAACTTCAATGTTTCTGAGCTTCTTGACTTGAAAAACCGTGATTCTACTGAAGGCACTGAATTCTCAGATTCGTATTTGGGTTATGAGAGATGGTTACCAGATCCACCAGCGGTTAAAAAGCCTCGATCGATATACAACGCAGCGTCTTTGGCATATATTGGTGATTGCATTTATGAGGTAAAATTGGTATATTCTGTCTTATGTTTCGCACGTTGTGTTTGTAAGGATTATATCGGAATTAACTTGCATCGGAATATGCTTTTCAAATAGTTTAATTATACTTGGCCGATGATTCTGAGGTTGAATGTTATAGTATTTCCTGTAATGCTTCAGGATTGGTGATGAGAAGTCATGGAAAAGAACTAGTTCAAGTGGTAGGAAAAAGGAATAATTAAAAAAACAGAAATACTATTGCATAAGTTGAAAGTGTTTACCTACCGTTTATGCCACGAGAAATCGCACAATGTAAAAAAGATTAAATTGGGTCTAAATTAGCAACAATATAAGTACTTTTTATTATGATCTGCAGGGCTGAAGACATACCTTGTGGTTCAGGTTACGCAAACAAGTGTATTTTTCAATGTTGATATGAATCTAATTATTTAGTAAAGAAAGAAACTATTAGCACGTGGAAGAAAAAACATAAACTGGGGAAATTGTTCATTCTAATGGGTGTTCTCGACCTTGTGACACAGTAAAGCAGCCTACCATATCCCCAGCTTAGTCTATGTTGTCTGCCTTTTTTTTCTCTCCTTTAAAACTGGACTGGTAATTGATAATACCTTTATTTCCTTTTTACTTACCTATGTTCATCATCATCATCATCATCATCATCATCATCATCATCATCTAAGCCTTGTCCAACTATATGGGGTTGGCTACTTGAATCCTGTTTTACCATTCCATTCCGTTCTGTTGACTTACCTGCATTGGTTTCTCAAATTGTGCAGTTATATGCTCGCAGGCACTTCCTGTTTCCTCCCTTAAATATTGAGGAATACAATGATCGTGTGACAGCAGTAGTACGTTGTGAAGCACAGGCATGTATTTGTTCTTCTTCCGTGCAGATGCTTGAGTTAATGGGAAACCTTATGCATGAGTTAAGAGAAAATATCATGTGTTAATTCTTATGCCATGTGGATGCTTTGGGATGGATGTTTTAGTCCATTCTTCGGTTAGTTCTCCCTATTTTGAACTTAATAATGATTTGTGATTATAACTATTTTGTCCATGGAGTGATTATTATGCATCTGACCATGCTCTGAAGTTTGTTCTTATACTTTTCTTTTAATACAATTTGTTCCCATGAAAAATTCAAGTAACAGTTTCCTGAAGGTGAAAGCACGAGCTAGTTTTTATTATGTAAATGGGATGCTAATGGTTGCCACAATCATCTCTTATATACCCGATCACAACCTATAGTCCCCTTGTACAATAAATCTCTCAAGCCTAAAAGCATTTATAAGAAAAGAAGAAATTAGTCATTTGGTGGGGAAGCAGTGAAGGAAAAGATTATCACTAGTGACCAGATGATTAAGAAAAGATGACATCAGCTATCTGTTTTCCATATATATCCCCAGATGTGTATTATGTGCTTGAAAGGCAAGGAGATAACTCGACATTTTTTGCTCCATTTCTTGGAGATAAGAAAGCTTTGGTACTTTTTTCTTGTTTTGATTGTGTTGGAGTGAGTGGTCTATTGCAGTATAAGAGAGTTTGCTTTTCCATTGGGAGTCAGTTGGACTGGGTACTGGGGAAAGACTAATGGAAGGTAGTTCCTCTTGCTCTTTGGTGGGGACGGAAGAAAGAAGCAACTGCATTTTTGAAGGTAAACTTTATCATTAATGCCTTGTTTGGAGTGTTCTCTACCTGGCCAACTTTTGGTTTCTTTCTACCTATGTATCCCAAGAAATCTGGTGGAGATTCTGCAGTTATCTTCTTATTTCTTAAGCATCACCTCTCTTACGATTCCAGATGTCCAGATCACTGTCTTCTTTGAAAGTAACTTATGAGGTAACCCGGGTCCTGCTGGGATAATGGGGTGTTCTCTAACCTGAAAGATACTTGTACCCAAGGATTAAAATTTCATAATGTATTGGGGTGTATCGGTGACCCTCCAATAGACCCCTACTGTGAGTGTTTCGGCATCTGACTTGTTTCAGGGGTAGACGGGCCTTATAACAACCCCTTGAACAGGTTTGAGAAAAAAAAAACTAAAAAAAAAGTGAAAGCAGCCAAAGATACTACAGGGTATGAAAATACTGCTAAAGCTGAGGTTATGGCCTTGCTGATTGGTTCAAGAATTTCCAAGAGATTGCATCATCCTTTTAGTTTTTGGAAATTCAGTGGATGCTATCAAATGGGATTTTATAAGTAGGCTCTGGTCCATGGGGATATTAGCACACTTTCTTAATGATATTGAAGATAATTTGAATTCCTTTCTTTCTTTAGTTAGGTATATTTCCAGGGGACAATCTGATTATTCATGTGGGAAGGTATTTGGAAGTTTTTTTTAACAGTAGCTCTTGCCTTCCTAATTTTTTGATTGATAACAGAGCTTCATTGGCATAGTGACATTGTGTACATCATTTCATGTACATTGTCTGCCTCTTTTACTATAGAAATGTTTTTTTTTTAGAAGAAAGAAAAGCATGATGGATCGTAGGGCCTTAAACAAGAGTTATATTCTCAATGTGGATGAGTAGATTAAGTCTCCTAAAGCAATGGAGCCATGATACTGCAATGTGATCTCTGCTCACTATCTTTGACATGACCCAACCTCCCAAGGTACTTTTATCAGTTCATTCAGAGATTCTTGACCTCTGAAACTTTTCTTGCTGATAATCTACTTAGAAGTAGTTGTCACTTGTCAGGAGAAATTCATTTTATTGTCGTAGCTTGGTTCATGTTTGAGTGTGGTCAGCCTGGTATATCTTCTTGTAAACTTGTACTTTGATGTTAATCTGTAAAATCTATTTTTTTATCCTGTTACTAATAGAAGAAAAATCTCTCCCTTACTATTTCTGAAGACACCACCAAATTGACTTACAATAATGCGTGTAGGAAAAAAGAATATTGATGCAATAGTTATCTTTCATGAATACTGAAAAAATTGCACTGAGTCTTTAAATTTATTATAATTTTTGTTGTCTTTCAGGATGCATTACTCAAGAAACTTCTAAAGGATGACTACTTATCAGAAAAGGAAAGGTTAGTGTGAAGTTTTAACCTCTCACAATACAAGCTGTCCCAGTTACTTGATTTTTTTTTTGTTGCATGTTTATTAAGGTGAATAATTTATAGTTGATGCTTTATTTGGTGAAGAATCAGTAATGGTTTTCAGTTTTTTGAACCATGGTTTCAGAATATTCAGTAATATGGTAAGAGAAGGCTAACAACCTTAATTACAAATCAACTCAACTAAGGCTTGTCACAACTATATGGGGTTTGCTACATGAATCCTGTTCTGCCATTCTGCTCTGTTCAGTGCCATGTCCATTGTTAAATTATAAGCCTTTAAACCATTTGTCATTTCATCAATCCATGTCATTTTTTGGTTTTCTCTTAGCTCTTCTAGACTCTTCAACTTGTAATAGATCGCATCTAACAACCTGGGTAGCCCGATATGTTGACTGGGGTTAAATGGAAGAGTTTCTGTTATTCTTCCTTGGATAAGATTGTTTGCAATTGCTGTTTATTGGGATAACTGGATAAGGTATTGAATCCTTTTCTTTTAATTTTTCATGCCCAAGAAAAAACCAAACTTTCAGCAAAATAGGATCTTGCTTTTATATACCATTATTTTGAGATATTGTTACAGGATTTTGACTTTGATTCAATTTTGGTGAACTGCTTTTAATTTTTTTGGGGGGTAGTCTAAGCTTTAGGTGGGGAAGCTCCTACTTTCTGTTCTCACTTTGAGTCTTGTTTTCCTCTCTTTCATCCCTTGAGTTTTATTTTCTTTATCAGTAACAGTTAACTATACTGATAATGAAAAAAAGAATTCTGTACCAGTATATCTGTGCCTTAGTACCCCTTTATATGAGCTAGCAAGAGTCACCCACCCATTGCATATTTACTTTTTCGTCGATTACAAGTTTCCCATCTGGGATATTAGATCCCAGAACATTTTATTCCCTTGCTCCCTGCTATTGGCTAAACATGAAACCCACCTATAAGTTATTCTCAATATCATTGCTATACTCTTAATATCCCTGATATCGTGTCTATAGTGCCAAGACCCTTCCCTCTCATTTAGGATCCATCCTGGCACCACCTATTAACATTTTCCACAAAAAAAGAAATCAAGGTCAGATTAACTTCTGCACTATTTCAAGAATTCAAAGAAAAAGAGGTTGCCAATCACTGCAAATCTTATGTTGAGGGTAATGCTCTTCATAGATTAAGTTGAAGCTTACATGTGCAGATTAAGGGAGAAAAGGACAATTACAATTTCAGAAGTGCAATTGAAAAGGAAGATATTCTGGCTTTTTCATCAGTAGCTGAAAGTTGTGACATGCACAAGGTTGGATTTTTCTGTTCAAAACTTTTCCAAAACTAGGGTTCAAAAACTGAAGAATTGGATAAGAGAATAGCAAAATTGCATGGGAGAAAAGTATCTTTTCTCCTCAAGATCAATTTTAGGATTTGAAGCAGATCAAATTGGATCCAAAACCATGAGAAAGATTGCAACTTTACCTACTAGAAGAGTCCTCACAAGTGCAAAAATAGTTGTGATGTTCATGCCCAAGAATCCGATCTCCTCTCTCTAGCAATTCAATCAGGTTGAAGATGGTGCAACCTTTGATATTGAATCACACGATCCCTTGAGAACAAAACCATGCTTGGCTGCCCAAACCATGTCTGTTGATGGAAGATTTATACAGTAGATGATCCTCAAAAATTGCCTTCTTGAAGGTAATTCAAAGGAGGAAGAAAGGAGAACACAATTGCAAGTTTGATCCTAGGTGAAAGCTAGTGTTTTTTGACTGAATTGTGTTGTCGAGAGTGCCCTAAACATGTAACCTGTGTTTCTAGCCCTTAATAGGTATTTAAAGACTTCTATTAAGTCTCTAAAAAACCTTGGAAAAGTCCTAATGCAAATGGTTATTGGCTGGATTAAGATAGACCACTAATTCAGTCCTAGTTTGACTAGTCAAGACTAGTCATGTTTCTGGTCAAACTAGAAACATGCCAATTGGATTGGACCATTATTGGGCCCCCTTACTCACTTAAAGTGAATTGGGCCCAGTAGGCCAAATTTACTCTAATTAAAGAATAAAGAGTGAATCACCTAATAGGTTATGAACATTTCAGCCCATTCGTATCTAATACTTGCTTCTTGGGCCTCAGCCATCCATGAGTCCAAGTCTTAATGGTCCAATTCAATTATATGTCAATCAGGGTTTTGGGCCTAATAAGACATTTGCTACATGATCTCTCAGCCATTAATACCTAACACTGGGATTCAGGGAAGGACTTATTCCCTCAACATATAGCCCAATGTCACACCCTCTCATTAGCCCACTGTTGATAGTTTTAACTACCACTAAAGAGAGTATGTTCACAGATATTCTCTTTGTCTGACAAAGTGGTTGATCCTATCACAATGATCACTTACCCAGATACCCCTCATAACTACTCCAACATACACAGATGTTCACCATAAAAGGATCTCACTGATTGCTATATCAAAAGCAACTTAGCTGAATATCCGGTTGAGTATCATTATCATGTCAAGGATCACAAGCAGCTATTCCACCTATCCAAAAGTCCAAGAATAACCTAGAACTTGGTATAATTCAATGTTTTAGGTAAACACCCATTCCCACACTTTGGGTCGCAACCCTAGCAAATGAGATATTCTACTCCATCACTTAGGCAGTGTGTGAATGTCAACCTTGTAAGGATTAGACTACCCAAGTCGGCACTGGTTGAGAACATTTAGACTATATACCGAATATGGTGTCTCAAAGGTAATCCTAAAACGTAGTGTAAGGGTTAAATTAGCAAAAACATATCACATGACACATGAAATAATTGTACTTTTATTCATAATAACAGTCAATTACAAACACAATTGGACCTGAGGGCATACACTTTAGGGGTGTCCATGAAAAACCGAAAGACCAAAAAACTGAACCAAACCGAGAAAACCGAACTAGAAAATGGCGGTTAACCGAACCAATCGATATATATATATATATTTATATGTATATTTTATATATACTTTTAATATATGTCACATATTTTCTATCTATTATAATAAATATACATGAAATTATATATATGAAATTATAAATATACATATATTATATTTATAATAATCTATTTATAAATATATTATATATTATATATTTTTATAATATTTATCATATATTATATATCATTTATTATTTATAATATAATATTATACATATATTTATATAATATATATTATAAATATAAAAAACCAAAGAATCGAAGAATCGAACCGGTCAAAAACCAAAACCAGCAGACCGGTTAACTGGTGGTATCAGTTCGGTTTTGGTTTGGAGAAATGGAAAAACCGGTGATACTGGTTCGGTTTGCAAAAATTGCCCATGGTTCGGTTAACCAAACCGTGGGCACCCCTACATACACTATTCAATAGTAGCAACCTTGAACCTCTTATGTGAGGTATGCATTTCAAATATACTCTTTAGACTTCTAAGTTGGTCAGTAAACAGTTTTTTTTTTTTTTTCAAGCTAGCATACCAATCATTCACTAAATGACCTTTCAATAAAGCTGAGAATGTTAGCAATTAAAAACGCCACTAAATGATCTTCTCTTTTTTATCATCTTTTAATGATTTGGTCTAGAAGTAGAAATGGGGAGGTGTTTACATTATTATTAGGAAACAGCCTTCTCAGAATGAGTGATTTAAAATCTTAACCTTCTTTCTTTTCCCCTTGTAAAAGCTGCTAATCAAAGTGCTCATGGGAAAGTTCTGTTTGGAGTTGTTTATTTCTTATTGAACTATTGCTGGTTATTTATACTGTCTCTTTGGTAATCCAACGGGCTCAACCTGAGACCTTAAAGATTCAGTCCTCATGCAAACCTCTTTAACAAATATTAAAGACTGAAAATTTGTGCATCTTCTCATTAAAACAGGACTAATAGTGGTTAATTCATTAGCTTCTTGATCAATTTAGATGTTTTTTAGATGGATCTTTTTTCAAAGGGCTGAGCTTGATCTATTTACACCATTAGGAAGTTAGTTAACATCTGTATCTTGGTTTCAATAATGTGTTTATATCTTTGAATTAGTTTCTATTCATCTCTTGGACTTGACTGCTTGCAACCTCATTGGCATTTTCTCTCTTGTATTCATTTCTTTATTCTCTTAATCTTCCTCACAATTTCCAATAAATTTGGGTGTAGGGATGTTCTTCGGTGGGGAAAAAACATTGGTTCAGGAAAAACACGGACTACAAAGAGAGCTGGTGTATCTGTGTATAATAGAGCTTCATCATTGGAAACACTAGTAATTCCCTTATGCTTGTGCATGTATTAAGAAAATGATAATTGACATATCAAAAGCCCATTGATTTTTCCTTCTTCCATAGAGGCTTTCCAATTATTTTGGTGTTATCAATAAGTCTTGAATGGAAGATAGGATAAAGTTAGTTTATTTTATAGTTTATCAGATTCTGTTGAGTGCATCATTATATGGTTGTTGTCAGTCATGCTTGTGTTTAATATGTCCCAATTAAAGGCATCGTTATTAGTAAGTTTGTTTTTTTCTAAGTTTCCTGTTTGTGAGAGAAAAAGGCAAAAGTAGAAATTCTTTAGTGAGTATATTGCAGCTGTTGAGCAGTTGAATGTCATCCAAATAGTTGCATTCAGCACATCTATCTGGGTTGGAGTAGGTTTTGATGTGTGATCATATGTAGGTGTCTCATGTCTAGCTAGCTACAAATGCTAGGGCATCAGGATCAAATTGCAGTGTAGTGCCCTCTTACCGAGAGATACCATTTTAGGTGCTAGCTAATTTAGAGTTTGTTTTACAGTGTAGTTTTTTTTTTCTTTTTTTTTTTTTTCAAACTAGGCTTATTTACATGGCTCCTCCATATGATACAATATAACATGCCTACATATGATTGAATGCCTGAGTGTTTGAATATAAGGAGTTTTCATATACAGTGTTGTAAACTTATAACTGGAGTCTGAAGTTGGAGTAGATGTTGATGCAGGAGGGGGACTGCAATTGTGGGAGCACAAATTTCCAAAAGCTCCAAAGGTAGTGGTGAGCTTTGGGCCTCAGGCAGTCAGGCCTGATTAGCCCGAGGCCTGGATCTCCCGGACCGAGTTTTGTTTGGGCTGGCCTGAGACAAAGCCTAATCCTGGACCTACCTATTTACTTAGATATCTATAATATTATATAGGAGTTGCTTGATTCAATGGTAAAATCCCAGGCTGACAAACATGAGAATGCAGGTTCAAGTCTGAGAGTGGCCAGTTCAAAAAAATGCCAAAGGTTTGGTTGTATCCAGTCCACCCCTCCTAAGACCCTGATAGCAGGACCAACATTGGGTAATGTCCCTTATCTGTGTAATGTATTAGATATGTAGTCCATACTCTAATATGCATATATGTATGTTATGTTTATGTACATGGGGAGCAGGTTTATTGGATTGCTTATAGCTTCCCAAACAACCCAGAAATCTTCCGTGTGGAAACAGGAAACTTTGTTCTGGGCTCAAATAGAGTCCCCATATTCCTCTCCCCAGTTTATATTCATGGAAGAATTTTCATCTCAAATTCTTCTATGGGGAACTTCTATATTAAAAAATCAAAAGTTTGAACAGCTATAATCTATTGGGAAAACACAAATGCAATGTTGGTTATAGGGCTTATGTGAACTGTGGCATTGAACACATGTTCAATCTAGTGAGCCTTCTAATTGTTAGACCATTCTACCAGATTAGGGAGGGTAGATTTTTTATATATAAAATGAACCCCTTCTGTTCCCAGAATAGCTAATCCGGTTGTTGATAGTCATGTAAGAGAGAGAACATTGGAGTCCTATCTGTACTGGGGGTTTTCACCTGAGCTGAGTGCTATTTTTTATATATTTTGTATGAAGGACCAAATTGAGGGCCTTGGATGTCCCTGAATTCATGATTGTTCTGTAGTGTCTTGTGGCTTTATTCTTACCCTTTGATACTTCAATAATATACTAGTTGGGTCTTCTGTGCACAAAGGCACATGGAGGCCCCTTGTTATCCAATTTCATGAATATTTGTTTATTACATCAAATTAATCTACTAATGGGATAAAAGAAAAGGGTGTAGTACCAAATAAGAAGAGATGGATAAGAAAATATTAACAGAATTCAATGTCCTGTTTATTGCAAAGTCATTGTACAAACTTTTATCAGAATAGTAAGTTATAGTACTATTAAATAGAACAAACATGAAATTTAATGTGGAGTCCACTTCTTAATAAAGTTTATGTTTACTTGTAACTCTTATGTTTAATTCTTAATAAAATTTATTTTATTCATCAAAAAAATGTGGAGTTTACCAAATGGAGAAAAAAAACTGTATTACAAAATTAGAAGGTTAATCAAGTATGAACTTATGGTATTATATGATATAGGCAACACTGTCTTCAAGAAACAGGACATTACTGGTAGTCTCGTCATGTTTTTTTAGAAGATTAGATACTTATGCCTAAATAGTGAAAGAGGAAATGATGCAAGTTATCTGAAAAAGTTTTCTCATAAGAAGATTTTTTTTTAGGTTGGCTACCTTTACCTGACTAATGTGAAACGCTTGGAAGAAGTCATGCAAAAGTTGGGATTCTCAACAGGTGATTCTGCCCAATTAATCCTGAAAGAAACACAGTAAGCTGAAATGAGAAATTTGTGGAGCCCATTTCAAACCTGCTTCTTTGTATCAAGTTCTCTGTATATCCAGCAGCACAACTCTCAACTGAGCTTCATTTATACATGTTACTGGAATTATCTATCTATATGCTTTTATAACCATGAAATTTTCTGTTTGCTTAGGCTTTATTCCCATTAATCTTCTTAGGCTTTATAACCATGCAACTGGTTCTTTTTTTTCCTACATTAATCCCATGCTTCTATCTATCAAATATAATTCCAAGTCATGTGCTTTGCCTTGATTGAAAGTTCCAGCTTCCCAATTATGGCATCCAATTTACAGAATTTTCTTGTTATTTTCTCTCACCTTGGTCTATCCATCCACTTTTAGCTTTAGGAATGATGGTTAGAATTATTAAGCATCAAAGACATGGACGATTGAATTCTCGGGCATTTTAACCAACTATATGTTGTACAAAAGGCATCTAAGTGGCTTCCCTAGAGATGCACTCAAAAATTACTCACATGTGATCATCATCATTCAAGTCAAGACTTATGGGATTTGCTGAAACTTTGTGAAAAATTGATTAATATAGCATGTTAGCTAAAGCCATGTCTCAATGTGAGGACTTATGGACTTCTTCATGCTTAAAAGCCTTGTAATTGTCCCTAAAGTAGTTTTTGTAGTTATTTAATTTTCTCAATGGAGATATTGTAGGTGAAAAATTGAAAATGGAAGTTCATGGTTAATGGCTCAGGAAATAACATAAAAGTGCCACTTAGGGACCGCTTAAGATTGCTGAAACTTTGTGATTGATGGTGGTTAGATTTACTAATTATTTTCTTTTTAGTAGGCCAGGTGGATTATCAGGTGAAGGTCTGTCAACTTGGTTTTGTCGTGTCAGACTGTCAGCATGCCTGAATTTTGATGTATTATGAAACTGCTATTGCCAAAATTACTAAAGATAACTCCTTTAAAAACAAAATAAGTAAATCCTTGTAACCTAACATGAATTATTTGCAAGCTTAAAAGTTTTATCAATCAGTGTTTTAAAACCCGTTAACCACTTTTCTCTCCGGGTCAATAGGTCAATAGTTCAAACATCCAAGTCAACATGCTAACTAGTGATGCCATCATTACAATAAAAATCAAAATAGAAAAAAACTGGTGACCTTCTGAATAGGTCAGATGGGTCAACAGTTCAACCATTTAGGTCAATAAGTCATTGACCAAGTCTTTTTTTTTTCAATATGATGGGTTAGAAGTTGCCCTGAACTGGGACTGTGACTGGATTGCCAAATCACTATCCAATTAATGGGTAATTGACAGGTGTAACTGGTTTAAGTGGCAAATAATGTTTTGTGTCAAGGGTGAACCAGTGTATTAAAAATAAATCAAAAAATGAAACCACTTCTGTCCAAGTGAAACCACTTCCTTGGCGCAGCAGTTGAATTGCTCCATTGTAACTTGGGTGATCAGGGTTCAAAAACAGCCTCTCTCTCTCTCTCTCTTACCAGTTTTTTACAAGTGGTCTGAGGGTGAAATGGACTCAGAAATCTTGCCAGGTGATAGACTGACCAGTTAGTTTGACCGTGGGTTGGAAACATTGTGGTAGTCTTGAGCACTGTTTTCAAAACCGAATCGGACCGGATGGTCGGACTGGAAAAACTGGGGTCACCTGACTGGTTCTGTTTTCCTCCAAAACCATTGATTTTGGTCAGCAAACTGCTGAACTGGCCGGTTAACCGTTTGAACCGTTTAAACGGTTTTGATCATTTTCCAATTTTTTAATTTTTGTCAGAATGAGCCAGCCATTTGGGTCAAATGGTCGGACCGTGGACTCCTGACCAGATTGGTCACCGGTTCAACCATGGTCTTGAGCAAGAATGATTTTTAGATAGGGTGATGAATCGGAGAAAATGACCTCTACTTTCTTGAGTCGAATGACCCTTTTTTAAAAGAGCAAATTGACAGTGTTTTCTGACATATTCTCTTGCCAAAATTGTTGGTGGTTATCTCCATTTCCAGCATTTGTGGTTAACTGGTTATTGTCTTTGTCTGAATTAGTAGGAACAAGGTCGTCATCTACGTTGAAATGGTCCATCACAACCCTATTGATGCTACTATTATGACCATATTTACATCCCTTTTGCTCCTCAACCTAGCCTGTAGACATCAAATGCCTGCAGTAACTGAGGTCCAACCTACACCTCACTTAACAAAACTTTTGCAACCTCGAAAAAAGAAAAGATTTCATGTTCTAATTAGAAATTTCATCAATAGTAACCGAGACTAGTCATTGTAGTCAGTTCTGCTGTGTGTTACAGATGACGGAATTTGCCGAAGTAGAGGTGGCTAAGGTGGTTTGAAAAGGTGAACAAAGTGGGGCTGGTTTTTTCATCAAGGAGTGCCCAGAATGGCTGCACTCCCTGGTGAGACAATACTTGGAAAGCCCCCTGTTGTAATGTTCTTTTTGTGCTAGTGATTACTTGTTTTTCTTCTACCAAAAAAAAAAAAAAAGAAGAGTGAAAAGAGCACAAAATCAAAGTTTTTTTTTTTTTTCATACAAAATCTCAATGTATTACACATAACAGGAGACTAATGGGGATGGAGCAGGGTGCGTGTGGTCCACTGACCCCTGCAGTTGTAGATTTGATCCTCCACCTCCGTATTCGGATGGATGCCAGTGAGCATCTCAACTACCAGGTATTCGACACTATGTTCAGAAGTCAGGGTGTATATTTTGATAGAAAAATCTCCGATTCTATCCTCCACTTCGGGTTCATATTCTTTTGCTTTATTTAGTTGACATTGTGATGTGAAGCCATAGAATTAGAATCTACGTAAAACCATATCCCAGTCCACACTGGCATGAGACCCCAATTCCCTTTTTAATCCAATAGTAAACAGTTAAGAGTCTTCAAGAGCATGCCTTTTAGACTAGAGAAGGAAGATGGCTTCATTAAAATAAATCTTGATGCATCTTGTTTGAATGGTAAATGTACGATTTGGTGTCTTGCAAGGGATCATATGTGAAATATCCTCGATCTAGAGCCTACAGCATTGTCTCAACCACCATAAGTTTAGCTGAAGCCTGGGCTGCTTGGGAAGCCCATAATTTAGTTAGAAATTTCAACAACAATCACATTTTCATTGAAGGAGATTCCAAGCTTGTCATCAACTGCCTTGACAACAAAACCAAGCCACCGTGGAGATTGAAGACAATCGTTGAAGAATGCAGGACTCATTCATGTTTTGATGGAGATTTGGAGTACCAACATGAATTTAGAGAAGCTAACAAAGCTGCAGATTGGTTAGCAAATCAGGCTCATGTTTCTCCAGTTTCCTTTGAATCTTTGCCTAGAGCTTTATTGATTTTAAGTTGTTTGGATTACTGGGGACGTGCTACCCGCCTACCCCATGCTGTGTGGCCCCTTTTTGTTCTTTCCCGTTCTATGAAAAAAAGAAGATGATGGCTCCTATATGCAGTAACTATATAACATCTGAACATCTATCTCTGGCCGTGCTTTCTGAAATTCTTTGCTGGCCCATCAACATTTTTTTTTGGGTAATAGGTAATCCTTTCTTTTTAGCTGGTAAAAGTTTCAATCCCATGGACTGATGTAAGTATTCAGTCTAGGTGTGGCCTTCATGTCCTTGTAAATCAGTGTTACAAGCAACCGACAATCAAATTCTTGGTTACAGTATCAACTGATAAAAGAAATATTCATTTTTCTCATTCAGTCAGAGGTTAAACATGTCCAATAGAAGAAGCATTCCTAACACCATGGACGCATATCAAGTTACTGTCTGCTTCATTAATTTGTTTATATGGATTTATATACGGATGATATCCTTGCAATTTGGATTGAACTAAGGGGACAACTAGGTTAAACAAGTTTTGGGATCGTATCTATGGGAACCGGATGACACTGGGCCAATCATGATATGCCACGTTTGCTTGTTAGTGGGCCTCAAATGTACTGTGCTGTAGTGTGACTGGCCCAGTCATGAGAAGATCCAAAAGCAGAGCCATGTTGAAAATGACAACATGTACAGACCCATCCCACAATAAAGGATTAGGAACGTCCCCTGCCTGACTAGGATGATAAACCCCCTCTTTCTTTCTTACGATGATCTAACGTGTAATGGATGCATGTTTAATGAAAGCAATTGGATGTTATCATGTTTGGATGTGAGAATAGGGAACACTATGACCCCACCAAATTCTATGGGTTGGCATTTTGGGATGGCAATTTCTACCCTACCCGATGGGTATCCATCTCAATGGGCCATTTTTTTTTCAGGATAGTTTTTGGGGTGGGGAAGGCTTTTGGGATTCTACAACCCATACAGGTATGAATAGGGTAAGGTATTAGGCTAAACTCCACCCTCTCTGACCCGCATATTATTAAAAAGCATATAAACTTTATGTATTAAGTGTTGAATTTGATAATATTTTGAATTTTACGTAAAGGATAATTGACAATTTATGTATTTTTTTTTACATATTGTAATCAATAAATGGAAATGTTGTTGTTTGTTCATGTTATTTTACTAATTTATTATATATATATATATATAACAAGAAATAATAGAAAATTAGATGCAAGTTTTTAACCCAATCTTCTCACCCTTAAATGTGGGGAGGGGAGGGTTGGAAAGGGTTTTGCGTTTTCATGTATGGGGAGGGCTTAGATTCTCAAAATTCAACCCGCTACACGTTTTGGGGCAGGTATAGATTGGGATGTTTTGGGAGGTGGATAGGATCTAGAATTTATAAAACCTTCTCCAAACCCACAAAAGGTGCCTCACATACACATCTCAGTGTGCATTGGGAACATCTCTCGTATTTGTCATTGGGAGATATTTCCAATACACGGTTGAGATATTCTGTGGGGCGCTAATGTGAACTCCCTTGTTTCCATCCCTAGTGGCATCTGCTTCCTCAGTTTTAAATTATTAAATTGATATTAAAAAATTAATTGGGGGTTTAATTAAATCAATGTAAACAAGAAAAATAAATAGAAATTTAGCTTTGTGGTTGGTAGGCTTCTAATGGTCTCTGAAATCTGGTATTTTAGTCCAACTGATTATGGTTTTGGAATGACTATTATTTTATTCATAACACGTGATTTTGTTGTGTGAGGCACATAAAGGAATCACGAAAACATGGGATTGGACCCAGTTGCATACTGGTCCAAATCCAACAAAGCTAAGTTGTCAATCCTGTCAAAGATAAGATTGGGAATCAATAATCTTCGGGGGTTGGACCAATTGCTTAATTGGTTGAAATTTTATTCAACCATCATGTCGTGGATCTTATCCCTACTCAACTATAACGGTAGAGAGATGCTATGCACTGGGAAAATTAGGGATTTAGTCAAAAATTCTGTGCGGATTGGGGTTGGGGGTTGGAGGTTGGAGGTTCCTCTAGTGCTTATGACATTGACCCAAGCGCCAGAAAATTGAAAACATGGATGAGTTCAGGTGGGGATGCATAAACCAGGGAAACCATCAAACAAATGAAATTCCAAAACTTGAGATCAATTTGAAACGAGGAAAGAAAAGTTGGAAATTGGGATGGGCCTGGATTTTTTTGGAAAATTTTAAGCCAGTGGTGGTTGAACTAATCTAATGCAATGGTTTACAGGTCAATGATGAATCAATAAATTGATTAGGAATCTTCGGTCAGCTCCCCCTCAGAAGTCTAAACTTCAATTAATCAATGTGAGTTAGGTGGGTTTTAACGGTGCAATATAATCGATGTGAATGATCTCCAAAACATACAACGATCATTGCAACGAGAGACATGTTTTCGTTGTAACGAAGAAATGGGAATCAATAATTAATAATTAATTAATGGTTGACACAAGTGCAAAAATTAGATGCGAACGGGACTGGGGTTTTCCTTTTAAAACTCTCGATGGCTTATCATTTAGACCAAAGATTTGAGAAATAATACATTGAAGGGGAAAGAAAATTTTGTATTCGGCATGACAGTTAATGGGCGATGGAGTATCATGCTTTTAAAAAACGATCCCGAAATGGAATCATTCTGGCCACTAGTTTTTAGGTCGATGGTTCGACTGTTTGATTCGAATAGACGGTCTATTTTGACAATAAAAATAAAAAATGGCAAAAAATCATTAAACGGATCAACCATTTGAATTAATGAATCATTGACGGATTTAACAGTTTTTGGTTGGAGACTGGATTTGGTGTCAAATGGAATCAATTACCTGAACAATTCCCAGACCAAACGGTCCGACTATCCAGATCAATAACGGTTTAAAAACCATGCCTACTACCTAGTGGATGCCATTAGTGATAACAAACAGTGCTCGTCAATACATGAACAGCACTTGTGAAATTAAAGAGTGAAATCATTAAGAATAGTATCCCATTATTTTTCTTCATTTACAAGTTAAATGCAACTTCAACATGTTTTTCTGTTTTTTTTTTTTTCTCTTGAAACCCAATAGAGTCAATCTATTTAAGTAGTCCTAATAACTTATATTGTTGAAGACCTATCTGATCCACTGACTCTATTAGGCAATGCTTTACACTATAATTGTTGTTAATAATGGGTTGTCTTATGGGACCTGATGGGGATGGGAGATGTTAGATAGGAAGGGGGCAAGGCCAACACGGCAGCACTAGAAGAAATCTTGAATTAGAAGAGAATGATAATATCATCTCCTTGTTTGGACTCTATAGCCATTCATGAATCTCTTTCTCTTTCTCTCGGTGGTTTTATGGATTGAATAGTATAGAAAGATTTGCCAAAAAGTCGACCCAACTTGAAAAAGAATTCGGGTTGGGTCATGGGTCACTGCGAAGTCACCTCTTTTTAAACTAATGTTTTCAAATTAACATTGACCCACCCAAATGGTTGAATTGTTTGAACCATTAGAATCAGATGGTTAAATCTGTATTTTTGGAGAAAGAAAAGCATTGATTTGGTCAAAGACCAGCTGACCAAGGTGGATAAATCAGGGTTAGGGTCCAGCTAGCCTTTGCCAACACAGCCCAAAACATGACCCGACCCGAAATTGTATTGGTCCAACCCGTTTGAGGTGACAACTGTTAGAGGTTATGATAGATAATGAATGCAAGTCAGTGCATATGGCCGTGACTTCCAACCCAACTGATATTAGTCCCTTGACTCCATGGTTTTTAAAACCGGACAAGACCGGACCGGATGGTTGGATCAGAAAAATTGGGAATCAGTCAGGTGATTGATTCTGTTTATCTTAAAATCGTTATTTTGCTAAAAACCGTTGATTTGATTAGTAAATTATTGAATTAGGCGATCGAACCATTTGAATCGTCTAACAGTTTTGACCTTTTTTATTTTATTTTATTTTTTATTTTTGTTAGAATGGACCATCCGTTCGATTTAAACGATCAGACCATTCAACCCAGGAACCAGACCCCTGACTGATTCATTATCCGATTCGATTTTAAAAACCTTGCTTGAGTCTATTAACCAATGCTAATAAGTTCCTAATAGATAGAAGATTAAATTAATATGTTTGTGGGGTGCACGGTGATTTCTGTAATAACGCGCATGGCAGAACCATATGTTTGTGGGGTGCACGGTGATTTGGCCAAACCTTACTTGAGACAGAAAGAAAACCAATGGGTTCAAATCCTAGGGCAAATTAAGGAGAGAGATAGTCTTATTTACGCAACTGATCTGAGAAGCACCTCATTAATGAATGAAAAGGATGATAGAGATATGGATGAGTTCATCTTGGCTATAAACCATGTCGAAGCTTATGCTACATAGAGTATATAGCCATTCAAAATCAGCCACCCGCATACAAAGTGAACTCCCCTTTTAACTCTAAGGAAAGAGTTTAGTTTTGTTTTATATGAGATGTGACCAATTTTGTTTCAACAGTCACAGCCTAATTCACGACATGGTCTTAGTAAAAGTGAAGTCTATATAAATGGCCAGGCTGATTTCTTCTTGATTATTTATTTCATTTCACATTTTCTTTTCATTAACTGCATGCAATATATAGTTGATTCAATTTTTTGGTCTACGGATAATAGGCTTGCACTAGCATTTTTTTGGGGAAGTGATTTGAGCACATCCCATTTTGATAATGGGGGGCGGGGGCAGGGCACATTTATACCATTTTAAAAAGCATGAATGGCCTCAAGAATATTTTTGGAATGTTCTAAGTATAAAATTTACCTCTCTATATTTAAATTTATTAATAAACAATGAGGGCAAATAGGGTAACCGGTTCTTGATAATAAATGAGTTAAAGAGGTAATTTAAAGATATTCAATGCATTCAATTCTCCCTTATTAAATCCAAATTTAAGTTATTAACTTGCATTCATGTTCATTGAATCATATATTTAAGTCATTTTTTTGTTTCTTCTCATCATTAAGTTCTATTAATTAAATTCATACTTAATAAATTAATAATTCCAATAACATAAAAGCTTATACTTTTAAAATCTACCTAGCAAAAATAGTGTTTTCATCTAGGTGGTGATAAGAAATTAAATCATTTTGGGTTAAATGGGTTAATCCATGTTGCCATGATTAAACAATAAAATGAAAAAATAGATAAAATGAAAAAAATAGAAATTAAAAAAAATTGGGAACATTTTTAACATACATATTAAATAATAATTAGTATGATAAATAAGAAATGCTTTTATTAATGATGGAAATAGAATGTAAAATTTAAAACCAATTGGAAATAAAAATATTTTCCTTTTCTCTCTAATTAAATCCTATATTTAAGATATATTTTTCTCATCATTAAATTCTTGTAATTAAATCCACAATATTAATTTTAATAATATAAAAATAAGTATTTTGAAAAGTAATTTGAAAACAAAACCATTTTCTTCCCTCTCGATGGTGGGTAAGCAATTCGACCATTTGGGGTAAAATGGATTAATAAATAATGTCATAATTAAATAATAAAAATTAAAATAAATAACTATGAAATGTAAAAAGTATTTTTATTAATGATAAAAATGGAATGCCAAATTCAAAATCTACTTAGAAATGAAATGATGTCATAGTCAAAAAAAAATTTAATAATAGAAAATACAAAGAATCACAAAAATAAAAAAAAAAGATAGAGAAAATTTTGAGCACATATCTAATGTTATATATTTATAAAAAATAAAATATTGGATACATCTCTAATATTGTGCATTCATTATATTGAACAAAAAAAAAAGTTTTATACATAAGAAATAATTTTGTCAATGATGAAAATGTAATACAAAATGTAATGTTAATCTAGAAATCAAACAATTTTTTTTACATGGTGGGTTAGTGATTTGAGTCAAATGATACCATAGACAAACAATTAAGTGTGATAAATAAAAAATATTTTATATAATATAAATGAATATATAATTTAGAGGGAAAATTATAGTCAAACTCGGTTGTATATTTAAAATTAGGTTGCAAGTTGGTTCAGAAACCAACAAAACTCTAACAACCAACTCTACATTTCAAATTATAAAACCCCTGCCATGTCATTGAAGGCTTATGTGGTTGTTGCCAACATAGGACTCTTAGTCCATGTTGGACACAGCAAAAAACCTATATCGAAAATAGGTTTTAATTTCCCTCTCACTCCCTTTGTCTCTCGATCTCCTTCCCTTCTCTCTCACTCTCACAGTCATTTCTCGATATCTCGCTCCCTCAGCTTCGATCTATAGCCAAATCAAAACCTCTCTCTCTCTATTGTTCTCCCTTAATCTTTCTCATTCTTCTCCCTCACTCTTCCTCTTAGTCAATATCTCCTTATTCCTTAATCTCTATCATTCTCCAGTTGATGTAAATTTCATAGCTAAGAGCTTCTTGTGAATTTTTATTAAATTGGTGTAATAATTGTTTAACCATACCAAGTTGATCTATGTTCTTTTATACAATCTGATTAATATCATATAAATATGTAAGAAAATAAAAAAAATAGAGAGGGAACGGGAGAGAAACTGAGGGAGAACAATAGAAATTGAGAGAAATTAATATAGAGAACATAAATACAGAAACCAAAAACTATTTTTATTTATTTTCAAATCACATAGTCGTTGAGAAGATAAAGATGACTGTGTGTGTGAGAGAGGGAGAGAGAGAGAAACTAAAAACCCTTGTTTTTATTTTCCAATCACCCAACATTAATGGGCAATTTTAGTATAAGCTTTTTGTTGTGTCCAACATGGATTAAGAGTCCTATGTTAGCAATAGCCACATAAGCCTCCAATGACATATCGAGGGTTTTTATAAGGGGTTATATTAGATAGGGGCAACTTTTGGGCCCTAATATCAATAAAAGTAATATATTTAATAAAATTTAAAAAATAAGTTAACTTTTTAAAAATAATATCAAAAAGGGGCAAAGTTACTATTCATTTTCTTCTTGTTGTAGATTATTCATCAGAGCCGCCCACCGCCGTCTCCGGCACGTCTCCAACTATCATCTCCGTCTCCGACTGTCATCTCCGACGATCGAGAAAGCGTTGCTGATAGTCGGACACTAGCAAGTGGGTCTCTGACTGTCACTTATAGTCGCAGAAACATCTCAAATCTTTCTCAAACTTCATACCCCTTCGCCTCTATATAAAAAAATCTCACTACTCAAATGGGAGTGAGTGAGAGAAAGAAAATTTTACTCATGACTCTTCTTGGACCATAGACGGCAGTCGTGTCCAAATCCACTGGTTTTCCCAAATCTAGAAAGCAGGGCTTATGTGGTTTGGGAAAACCATCTGAGAATGACTATGTTTTCATCGAACCAGTTCTCCTTGACCATGATGTCGCTATCCCTAGACGACCACTCTGTTTCTAGCTTATACTATAGCGAAGGGGATGCCATTTCCTGGGATGCCGACACCTGCATCCTAGATCCCCCATAATGACTAACACTTATTTGTCAACAACCGACGACAATGATGGCCAAGACAGGAACCGCTTTTTGCGACACTCCTGGATTCTGAACTCCACCACTTACCGGTGTCCGACTATCAGCGATGCTTTCTCAATCGTCGGAGGCGGCTGTGGGAGAGGATAGCCAAAGGCAAAGACAACAGTCGGAGACGTGCTGGAGGCAGCGGCGGACGGCTCTGATGAATAATCTAAAAGAAGATGATGATGAACAGTAACTTTGCCCCTTTTTCATATTATTTTTAAAAAGTTAACTTATTTTTGAAATTTTATTAAATATATTACTTTTATTGATATTAGGGCTCAAAAGTTGCCCTCATCTGATATAATCCCTTTTTATAATTTGAAATGTAGAGCCGGTTGTCAGAGTTTTGTTTGTTTATTGACCAACTTGTAGCCTAATTTTAAATGTACAACCAGCTCCAACTATAATTTTCCCTAATTTAAAATTAATCCAAAAGCAAAGTTATTTTCTTATCTAGATGTGGATCAGTGATCTAGCCTTTCAAAAAAACCCATGATGTCATAATTGAATAATAAATATTTAAGTTTATCTTTAATCGTATTGTTACTTTTATTAATTTCTAATTTCTATTTTAATTATAATATATCTAAAATTCAAGTAATTAATATGAAAAAAAATTTCTCACGTGCAACGCATGTACTTAATTACTAGACCTTGAAAAGACAAAACCAACTGTTTTTTTGTCATTGTAAACGTGGGTTTCTTCATGAACAATTAATTAGGAGATGTGCGCAAATCAATCTCTTTTGGTTACCCATCTCTTTTTCATAAACAATTCCATTTAGGCATTGAGATGACATTATAATAGCAAGGTCCATTACATAATTAATGGGCAGTTGATTGATTATGGGAAAAGCAAGAAATTGGATAAAGTAGTTAGGTGTTTAGTGTTATAATAATCCATTACCTCTCGTTCTCTCCAACCCAATTTCATCAAGAAAAAAGAAGTTAAAAGAGAACTTTTTGTAAGTAGTATCCGAATTCAATCCTTTAATAGGACCATATTTTCAGATTCGATTCAATCCGATTATGGCTAAATGGGTATCCAAATCCAACTTAAATGAACCTTTAATTTATGTTATGGGAGAGAAGAAAAAGAAATAAAAGGGAAGAATTGTTGCATCATTGGATGGATAGACGGTGCAACTTGAATTCAAATGTGACCCACATAATACTTCACACCCATATGAGAAGCATAAACACAGGCTTTTGCAATGGATCATCTCATCTGGGCCCAACTCAAACCAGAAGTGTGGACTTGAATTTGTCTCCGTTAATGGAGAGCCACATTTTAGCAAGACCAGGATCCAGTCCTCTTTCTTTGGGCACTGGTGGGGTGGGAAAGGGGGGTGGCCAAGAGAGCTCCCTCTCCTTCCATCTTCTGACATGAACAAAAGAAAGATGGCCCTCCTTACGTGTAGTTCTCAACTCAGCAAAATGAAGTCAAATAGAATATTAATTGTCATTATAATTAACAATGAAGAGAAACAACTGTCACATTAACTTAATCCTCATCTCTCTCTTCTATGAGGAGTTTATGGTAATGATCAATGAAGATAATTGAAACAATATTGGAGTTTTCTATTCATTCAACAGTTATGATTGTCTGTTGGGTCAACTTTACCAGCAACTGGGTGAGCCAATTCAGTTAAGTTAGGTGCAGAAAAATGAGTTAGAAGCAAAATATAACTTTGTTAGTCCAACTTAACCAGTTCAGAGGCCAGGGGAGGGGGGTCCCTTTAATTAAATAAGTAGAGGCGACTGAAGCTTCAGAGACAATTGGAAATGGGTCCCCTTTAAATAAATCTTTTTTTTTTATCTTTATTAGTTTTAGTAGATACTATATAATAAAACAATATCCCTATATAAAGGAAACCCAACATGAGAGTCTGAGACTTGAAAATAAAGAGGGAGGCATTAAGGGAATTGCATTTGAAGGTATATATCGTTCCCTAAAACCCTTAAAAAACATTCAAACATCAGGATTAATACCATCACTTCTGAATGAACTTACGACACACTATCAGGATTAATACCATCACATCAGGATTAAGTATATGCGAGCAGCTTGCAATCGATCCCTATGCCGCAATGAATTTACGACACACTATCACTTCTGCGATGAGTTTGCAATATATGAAGCAAAATCGTGATAAACTCGCAATCCACCAAGCCTAGTCAATGCCTGTACCTAAAAATCCCCACAGGGACCTGTCCAAAGGACCCAAGCCCACTTGAGCGTGCGATGAAGTTATGCCCGCTACAATGTGCGATGAACTCACAGCCTGCGAGCCCACTCTTAATGATGGGTTAGAAGGGACATTAGGCCGAGCCCATGGTGAGGCCCGTGTGTGCCCAAACGCAGATAGACCCATGACAACAAAGAACCTTGTGAGCCGCCACGTGGAATCGGCGAAGCACCAACCACCAAATGGTGACATCACCATTGCCACATAGGATTAGTTATAACGCGCAAAAAAGTAGTAGCATACGTGAGTAATGAAGGATCTCAAGGATAAGGAAAGCCAATCCCTGGAGAGGTTCTCATGAGACACGTGGCGATACCCCAATAGTGCATCCAATAATTGACAGTGGATCAAATATTCCCTTCCCCGATACGAAGTGAATATCCTCACCTCCTACCTTTTAGGATCTCGGAATCCCCTCCATAAATAGGGATCATTCTCGTATCAAAAATCATCCGATCCCAAACAATCTATTACCTTATACCTTCAAGTTATTCCCTTTCCAGCATCCTCAACCCAAAGATCTTCACTTCCTTATCTACGAGACCCTTGTCTGTCTTTCAGAGACTATTCTTCACTCCAGCCTTACCCTGCACACAACATTAATTGAATTGGCAGCTAGAATTCTTCCCTTGTCCTTAATTTGTTTTTGTCTAGAAGATTGGCCGGAGATGGAGAACAATGAGAGAGGGAGGGAAAGAGAAACATTATAACTATTTTAATTTAATATTCGACGTATTGGTATTAGAGCCAGCCGATTAATTAATCAAAAAAAAACAGCCGGTTAACCGTCGTAGCCGATATATGAGTTGAGATCTGCTCCTAACAAACACTTCCAACAAGTTATTACGTAAGGCGCACATAGGGAACATCTCCCGTGATAAGGAAAATATTCTCAACATGTGGCTGCAGTAGCCTATTGGGAGAGTGTTGGGAGGGAATTGTTGGTAACAGATCCCTATGGGATGCATGTATGATGTATCTCTAGTTGCTATAATGCTATTTGATAATGGGGTATATATTGAGGGAGAAAAAAACAAGTGGAAAAAGGGGAAACCCTCCACTGAGAGACTGTTCTTGTCCAACTTGGCCCAAGTGCGTTATCCAATTATTCCTTGTCTTGGAATAATTTAATCAATCAGAGAAAGTGCAAAAATGCCCCATCAGCTAACACTGGCCCAACTTTTGGGTTTGTGATGTCACAGCAGGAGCAAAAGGGTTCCATGTTCCCTCCATATATCCTTCTCTGTACTGCTGTCACTGCTGGGTTGCTGGCCGCACTTGTTGGATAACGTTTTATTTTTTATTTTGTTTGGTACTGATTAGTGGGGCACTTTAGACCTCCTTTCAGAAATTTTGATAATAAAAATATCAAACAAATATGTAAGAAAGAAGAAAAAAAGAAAAAGGAAATAAAGAAAGAATAGAGTAGTCAATCCATCTTTTTGTTTACACGGGTAATTAGTAATTAATGGAGGAAAGGAAGAAATGGATTGACAATCACTTCAATGAAATTGGGTTGGAAAAAATATAATAAGGCTGCATTTGGCATTCTTTATTTTAAGGATTTATCTCCTTTTTGTCAGTATTCATAATATATTTTAACTTTAAACAAGAGATAAATCCTTAAAATAGGGAATATTAAATGAAACCTAAATGTCATAGACAAAGCCATAATTTCCAATTCTAATAGATTGAATTTTAATCCAACTACAATCCGATTGAAAGTATGTAGATCCAATCCATTCCAAATTTTATATAGGAAAATTCAGTTTCATTAGTTACAATATTTGGATTCCATTAAATATTCCAATTCAACTCAACTCAATTTAATACCAAGGTATTTCCGTGTTTACCAAAAACAATATTAGTACATTCCAACACACTCGATATGATCCAACGCAGCACATCTCATCTCATGGTAAAATCATGCGGTGTCAGATCATATTAGAAACGAATTGGAAAGGGTTTTGTTGGGAGCTGATCCTGGATTACATTTCACATGGTTTGTAAGTCTACTTGTTTATTTTTTTAATGACAAAAAAACACCATTGATCAGTCATCAAAACCTTCTTGTCGTTGTTGTGTTTGATCTATCGGATGGTTATTGAAATATTCAATTCAATCTATATCAATGAACATAATGGATGTCCAAATCTATTTGGATTTTGGATAAACATCCCCATTGACACCATTATATATGCTTTGTCTGTGGCAGGTACCATTCTAAATTGAACCCCTACAGAAACGATAGACGTAAGAGTAAGAGGACGCCACAACCTCCCAAGATCTACCATCCCCCCTCCTCCATTCAGTTCTTGGTGGTGTTTTAGGGCAATCCAGAAGAAAAAGGAAGAAAAGAAGATTCTTTCAACGAGGATTTCTTGTTTCTCTATATCTGAAAGAAAAGGAAAGTTTTCAGGAAAAAAAAAAGAAATAAAAGAAGATGATAGAGATTTAGGTTTTACTAAAGTGACTGGTATTTCGAGGTATGTGGTTTATGCCAACTCCCCTGCTATTGTATTTGTGTCTTGTTTCTACTTACAATTTATTATCGATTTGGGATGAATATCTGGCTGACCGTCTCCTACCTGGTCAGCGAGGATATATATCATTTAAATGTATTTTGCACTTAAAGTTTTGGGTTTAAGAGTTTAGGGGTTTTGAGTTTAAGTTTTAGGGTTCAAAATTTGAGATTTATATTTGAAAACCAAGAGGTGGTCAATCGAAATTGCCCAACCACAGTCCACTCTTATACACAATATTTCACTGCAATTAACTGACCATTATTTCATAAATAGGGCCTGGAGGAAAATCATCTTGTGTTTGGTTATAGTCTTTGCTATATTGATTAATATCTCCCCTAGTTCAAGTGTCCAAATTTTCTACTTCTACTATGTAAATTATAAAAGAATTGATATGGGCTTGGTGGAGATTTGGAATCAGACATTAATGTTAATTTGAATGGTTGTAAGGAGCATAGTATTGGGCAGTTAAGAAATAATATATCCAAAAAAATGAATGTCGCAAAATGTAAATGTTTAATTAGAAAAGACAGGATTAGAAATAAAGTCATGTAAAGAAATCTAGGAATAACTTCAGCTTTCAATAGGTGATATAATGAGAGAAAGTGGACTGAATCTATTTGGCCACAGGTAAAACCATCTATAGCACATGTTAAATAAAATAATCTATATATTACAAGTTGAAGGGGCTAAAAGAGTTGGAAATACATCCAAAAGAATTTGAATGAAAGTAATAAGAAATGATATTTAAGCACCAATAATTTAACTAGGGCACTAGACGGAATGGAATGGTGAAATAGGAAACCCCATAAAACTGAGTCAAGGCTTAATGTCTGTTTGGAATCGTTGGCGTTGCTCCATAAAATGATGCTACATCAGCACCACGTAGGAAAAAACAGTGCCCCAAGAAACAACCATCTGTTTGGAACCATTTTTACATAGAAAACGATGCTCCAAGCCACATCTTAGAAATCGGGAAGGCATGGCTTGAAGCAATGCCAAATTTGACATTTCCTAGAGCTACAGTTCATTACTGCCAACAGGGCAATGATGTGGCACTGGATAATGGATAGAATTGCAGAAAACGTTTCCTGGAACATTAGTACCAAACAGAAAAAATTATTGTTACTTCAAGCAACATCCTACCTGGCAGTAACGATTCCAAACAAATAAAAAAACACCGTTTTCTAAAAAAATAGTGCTTCCAACCCACACATCAATAGCACCATTTTCTCAATGCATCAGCAGCTTCGATGCCAAACATATACTTAAATGATAATAATGATGGTGACATAGATATTTCTATATGGAGGCATTGCACTCTTTAGACATTCCTCCCATGTCTGTTTTTACAGCTTCATCTCTGACCATTTGAGAGCCATAAATGATGCCCTTAATAGGGATGAACATAGTGAAGTGGGTCACTTATTCAACTAGTTCCTTTATCAAACTTGGGGACAGCATTCTCATTGTCTCACTCAACTGCATAGACCATGGGAAGGAAAGTGAACAAAAAGAAAACAACAGTGCTGCTGACTCATAGCTGCACAGCCGCAGCTTGGTGGATGCTTCATTAACATACATGTTGCGTCATCTTCACTCTTCTGTCCATATATAATTGTTATTGTCCCCAGTTTTCTACTTTCTTTTCTTTCTTTTTTCATTTTATATTGGATCAAATGGAGTTGTTTTTTTTTTTTTAATCCCCATACTTCTAATAATCATTCAAAAAAACATTCTTCATCTTCCCCAACCTCACCTCACGGTTAGACCTGTTCAAGGGCCGGGGCGGGCCGGCTTTTACCATGTATTAAAAAATTTTTTTAAGGCCCGAAGCCCGAGCCTGGGCTTGGGCCCGAAATTTAGCCTATATTATTATTATTATTATTATTAATGTTGAAGCAGCTGAATAAAGAGAGAGATAGATTGAAATTATAAAGAAAAGAATAAAAATATATATATATATATATATATATATTAATAAATATTATATTATTTATATAATATATAAAATATATATTATATATTTTATAAAATATATAATACTGAGTCGGGCCGGGCCGGGCTCGGGCTAGGCTTTTTTGACAAATCCCGAGCCCGGCCCGAAACACAGTCGGGCTTACTGTGTTAAACCCGAGGTCAGGCCCGCAGGCCTAATTATATGACCAAGCCGGCCGGGGTGCGGGCCGGGCTGGGCCGGGCCGGGCCGGGCCGTCGGGCTACCCGGCCCATGAACAGGTCTACTCACGGTACACACGAACAGCAGTGGTGATAGCTGTTGCAGCGGTGGCAGACTTCCTAAGTCCTTCCCCTCTCTCCTTCTCTCTCTCTCCCCCTCTCTCTCTTCTTCACCTTTCCCTTTCTCTCCTCCCCTTTCTTCTCGATTTCCGTTTTTTGTTCCTTGCAATGGAGAGACAGAGCAGAAGATGTCTCGGTAGAAGAGGTAGCAATAGAAGGAAGACCAGAGAGGTGATTCACTGGACTACGGTCAATGAAGCTCTGACTCCGCTTTGAGAAGGCAGTTGACCTCAAATTCATTACTGCTGCAACCGCTGAACCAGAGGGATCAAGTCCAAACAATGTTGATGTCCTCACTGTAGAGGAAGAGAGGCTTGTTGAATAACTGAGGAGCTTCTGGTTAATGCTTTCGCATATACGGAATCCAGTCGGAGATTGCAACTGGGATGCTGCAGCATTCAGTGAGAACCTCTGTAATTGAGACAACTCTAATGTATCAACGGATCCAAAAACATCATCAAGGTTAGTATGCTTCACCCCACCAAGCTGACTGTACTCCCCTGTTTGACCACCAGACGAGGCAGCAAGGGCTGCAGCAGTGGCCAAGGTCCAGCTGGACTGGGTGGAGAGATTGGAGATCTCATCCATCAACTGCTGCTGTTGGTGATTAGATCCTCAAGGACTTCAAATGGGGATGTTTAACGTCACCATCAGCTTCATTAAGTAAAACACCATCCACCATTTTTGTGCTGTCTCTTACCAATAACTCTTCTTTTGTAGCATGGACAATGCAACAAGTGACATTGACCTCTGCAACAGACTATTCAGTACTCACGATAAAGTGAATGAAAATTAACAGTATCTTCAACTAAAATGGTTCGCCATTCATGACAATTGATTCAGATCTTTAAGAACACTGGTAATGCCCTCACTGTCAGAGTGCGGCTAAGAAATTTCTCTCTCCATTATCACATTTTGGGTACTACAGACCCCTTGAGTTGCAGGTTGTGGGATGAACCTCTTGACAAGTTGAAAGGTCAATCTTGGAAATTGACTGCGATAAAAGCTACAGAAACACACTTTCCCCTCTTAAGCTTCTGCAAGGCAGAAACTATTTGGCTACATGGCTACCTCACCCTTTTTGCATATCCCCATCACATGTCACCAATCGAATCAATGTAGACTTTTAGTTGAACCCCTTTCTATAATCAGAAGCTTCTTTGGATTTTCCATCATCTGAAATATTCAGGACCCTACCCACTCTACCGCAATGATGGTTGGATGCTGGCTCTAGTTCACTGGCAGCATCATGCTACCCTATTCCTGCAGTCTCTCCCTCTGAAGATTCATTTCCTCACTTGATTTTTGTGACAAGAACATATAAACCAAGAGAGCAAGTTTTGAATACAGAGCAATTAACCGGGAATTTGAAATGGAAAGAAGTTTGATTTAACATTTGACAAACGTTGTAGACTTATAGTAGAAACAAAGAAAAGATGGATAAATTGAGAAATTGGAAAGTTACGTTTTCTTATCAAAGAATTTCTAGGATACCTGCTCGCTCATTGGGATCGCAAGGCAGCAATCACAGCTCCGGCTTCCCTTAACACAATGAACACACCACGATCCGTTAACCGTAACGAACCGGTATCCAAATAGCAGTCCACCTCCACAGAAATTGCATTCATCTGAAGTGGAATCAATGCCGGCAGATCACACCGGCCGTGAACATGAGGCTGGTAGCTCGTAATATCTGGTTTATCAACAATTGTAGGATCAGAGATCACTGCGTAAAGCATCGGAGAAGTCGGAAGAAGCGTGTGGGAAGATTTCTCCATTGCGACGGCCTTGGAGGCGAAACGGAACGAACGTTTCCAAATTATATTCGCTTTGCGAGCTTCAAGCCATCTTCGACAGATTTCACGAATTGTTGAAACATTCTGATCAGACTATTGAGAGAGAAACGAAATTAAGACAAATTTTCGGAATACCTCTGGACTCTGGTTTCCATTTCACGTCACCGATGCTACGTTTTTTGAATGGATGAGATGTCATCACCAACAAGGAGGACTTGGGAAGTCCGCCACCCTCGCATCATCTACCGCCGCTGTTCGTGTACCGTGAAGTGAGATCGGGGAAGATGATACTGTTTTTCTCAAAATAATAATTAGAAGGGTAGTATGGAGATTAAAAAATATTGTAACCGAAGGAAGACTAATGGAAGGGGTCTTTGTCTCACGGTCATTGTACAAGGACGATTTTTGTCGCAAAACAAAATACAGAGGGATTTTGTCACAAATCTCATAATATAAAAGGGTTTTTGTAATTTACCCTTTATCATTATTATTATTAAATGTGAGTATGTGACACATTATTTATGATAGTGGTAGTTGTGGTGGGGGAGGTGTGAAAAATGATGGGAATAGGGGACACCACAACCCTAATGGATTACAGAATTGTTGGGTGAAAGAGAGAGCCCAACCGTCTAACAACAAAGACAGATTCCATTTTGTTGGGGAACGACATTAACACTTCCATGATCTCTCGCTCCCTCGTCTAATTCAATACATCTGCTATCTTCTCCTTCTTTGTGATTGTAACCATTAATACATTATACATGGATATGGAATTATGAATAACATTGGGATATATAAGCCCTAAACGAATCCCTAATATTACACCACACCACGTTTCAATACCGAAAAAAAAAATCATGCAACAAGCAATTCAATTCAAGGTATCTGTACTCTTATTTTTTACTTTCAATAAAACCCATACATCAGGTAGCAATTATTTCATACCTACTGCCATTGTTTAAACTTCAAAGATATGTCTTAATTCCTGAGTATAAAATATATCACCCAGTCCAAAAAAAGAGTTCACGACAGTTCCGTAGTGCAAGACCAAAACTGAGAATCATAACCTTAGATGAAGATCTGTGGCCCATATTCATATCAATATAACGAGAGACTTTGATTTCATGGTTTGATCTAAAGATCATAATTAAGTGGTGGTTCAATTGATACATTATCGAGGCCCTCTATTATCACCTACCTTCAAAAGTTATTAATGTATTGCATTAAATACCAAAAATCATTCTGGATACTTGGGATGTGGAGGATGTTAATTTGTCCTAGAAAAGGCAGAAATGGTTGTTGGAAGAAAAAAACGTGTGGGGCCATTAACATTAATTTTACAGTTGGCAATTGGTTGATTGTACTAAGCAAAAGTATAGAAGCAGCAGGATTACTGGATTACTCATTGCGCAGGACATTGATAACTGGTATTGATTTTACTACACCAAGGCATTCTATGAAGCCATCGGACCAATATTGAATGAGAGGGTTTTGGTTATATGTGGGCCATATTTTTGGTGGATCGTGCCCCAAATGTTCATGAACGTCTGTCATGCTATAAATCACATTATTAAGATAATCACGATGATTACATTGTCCTTTTGATAACTTGGCAGAGTGGTCGCCATCAATGAGATGGCGCTCCAGATATACGGATAGCATCATAATAAATCGTATTAGGATATATTTTGGATATGGATAAAAAATTGAGATACACATAAATATAGTAAAACTTTCAAATAAATCTCAAAAAATATATTACTAACTATATTTATATATTTTATATGATTGTAAATAAGTCATTTAAATGTAAAAAACCATAATTTAATAATTTATATAAAGTGTTACATTTTGAGACACAATTAGTAACCATTGAAAAATGATGAAATAACTAAAATATAAAAAAAAAAGTAAAATGTCAATGTCAATTTTCAAAAACCAATATAATTAATCTTGATATTTATTAGTATATAAATTTTAATAATTAATTCTAGTATTTATTAATAAAAATTTGTCACTCGTTAAGAAAAGTGAAATTTTACTTAACATTAAAAATACATATAATCATAGTAGACAAATATGTATGGATTATTGGCGAACTTATGGTTGTTAAAATCAAGTGACCAAGGTTTAAATCTTGCTATAACTGATATTTGAAGTATTTTTACACTAACAAAACGAAATTAATGATAGGGGATCATTAATTACAGGAATTAATGAAATAATTTGAATTAGGCTCTAAAATTCAAATTTAAATTTAAATTTGCCTTAGAATAATTGGCCAATTAATGAAAGAAAAATTAAACTTAAATAAACAACATAAGTGAGAGATTCGGTATTAAATATGGATTAATGATATAGATCCGAAACAACCTGATGAAAAGAAACGGAACGAATGATTTATACATGTCCTAGGTATCGGGTTCTTGTCAGAACAATATGTATCGTTACGATATTTTGAACCTTGCCTCCAAGTTCCTATCCGGTCATCAATCAGCAGTACATGAGAGTGGGCCCATATCAATAAATCAAATGAATTCACATCTACGCCCCACAGCACATCCCAACAGTGTATTGCAAACATCTACCACCGATAATTTTGATAATATGAGAGATATTCCTAATGCATGCTGAAATGTGCATGTAGAACACTCTGTGGGGCGCAGTGTGACTTTGAATCCAACTAATTATCTTAAAGCTTAGGAATACATTTGACTACCCGCATCCCTACCCACTCGGCACCGCCACCATGTATTAGGAACATCTGTAATGTCTCATGAGTATGAGTAAGGATGTGGGAACAGCTAGTGGGTAGCACGTATGAGTCCCATTTGTACATGAAGTAGATTGTGAATTGAACCATCAGATTATAGAATTGTGTATATCATTCATAGAGAGCTTCGGCCTACTTGGACTATGAATCCAGGGTCGGTTCCATGCAGACTCCAAAAAAGTGGCCAGAAATGGAAAGGGCCAAATGTTGTAGGGCAGGCCCCATGTATTAATTGTATGACTTGTATGAAGCATTATTATTGGTTTCACAGCTCTATTGCGTTCAGCTAATCCTAAATATGGTACGAGAAGGTAAGCTTAGTTACAGTCCAAATAGTAAACCAGTAATCTTGATCTACTTTAGTTACCCCTGAAGATTGGTTGAACTTCTGGGTTTTAAGTTTTAAATTCCAAAATAGAGACCAGATTCTCCAAGGATATTCAACCAATGTTCTTTGTTCTTGCCATTTAATTGCTTTCATCATAACCCTTTTCTGTAGAAATACTTTTCCTTGTGATTCCTCTTTAATTAACAGCTGCTTTATTGGCCTGATTCAAAACCCATTTGGAGCTTTACTCCTAATTAATGGCCTAATTCCAACCCCATAGAATAAGCGGTTGGATATGAACATGAAGGTGATATAAAGCAATTTAGAGAAGGGAAAAAGAACTAGCTTCCCAGAATAGGATGTTGGCCTATTATTTAACTTCAGTTGTCTCAAGATTTAGAGCTATAACCAAAGGAAAATTTGTTTTTAAATCATCCCCTAGCTTCCTAGGTTTTCTTATACCCATTTGCACCTCCCCTTGAAATTTGTCGAGGTTCTTAAAAAGATGAGAGCACAAGTCATTTGAGTAGAGAACAATGTCACGTTACAGGTCCATCCCAAGACTCATTCGAGAAACACTTGTGTGCCTTTGACGTAAACATGAATAAAATGCCTGATGTCAATTTCCAAGAGTTTTTGAGAAGAGTTGTGGATGTATATTTCCAAGTGATGATTCGAATAAAGGATCTAGGATGTCCTTGTCATCATAATGGATCCAGGATGTAGCAGGAAAACCTTCCCTAACTATTTTGATGTTCTTTAGAAGTTTAGGAAGCATTGGTCACTTGAAAAACTAGCAATGCAAATCAAATTATAAGAATTGATTGTATTGAATTCTTGTTTCAGGTTTCAGTTTCATAGTTAATGAAATGTTTCTTTTATTAAAAAAAATCAATATGCCACCATGCAATTTATTTAATAGTTTTATGCTTTTGGGTTTAAGCAGGTGTCAACTGATATTATTATTTTAAAAAATAATAAAAAATCTAAGCCGGCGGTTTATACTACGTCTATGCCAACGGCCTTAGCCACCATCTTTGGTGAAACAAGACATTTATGGGAGCGGTTTATTTAGATGACATAATTTAGTCTAAGCTGGCGGTTAAAACTGTTGGATTTGATTACATAATTTAGCTAAGGTGGCAATTTATTCAAATGACAAATTTAAGGCAACAGTTGACTGTCAACTCAATAACTAAGCCGGCAATCAGGTTGTCGTCTACCATATCCCAGCGGTGTACATTATCTAGGTCGGTGGTTCACTAAACACCACCGGTTTATGAATAGTTGGATAGGGTCTCTAGGATGACGATCTTTGTCTTCTAGGTCGGGGGGGCCCATGACCTAGGGCAATGCAACTATAGATGCGGCCAATGAATCGCCATCTCATGTACGAGGAGGCGGTATAAAAGGCTAAGCCAGCTAGCTTGTTTTTCTTGTAGTGATAGTTCAATATTAAAAAAAAAAAAAGTTAAAAAGTAGGTTAAGCATAGGGATCAGCTATAGATAATATATTACAATTTCTTAGATTCTTTGATATTGAACTGTACGCATTTTGTTTACCAGAAATGAACTGTAAACACTTTTGATATAAATTCAAGAGTAAAACATTAGGTGAAGCAATCAGCATACATAAGAGTGCCCAACAGTGCTCCAATTTGATTTATCAACACCCTCTATAAATAGAAACAAAGCAAAGCAAAGTTTTTAAAATCAAATCGGACAGGGAACCGTTCTGGTTTCTAGGTTGAATGGTCCAATCATCCAGTTTGAATGAATGGCCTGTTCCCACAAAAAAGTAAAAAAAAAAATTAAAACAAAAAAATAAAAAACATAAAACGGTCAAAAATTATTGTCTAAATTGATGGTTCAATCGCCTGGGCCAATAGTTTATTAACTAGATTAACGATTTTTGGCCAAAAAATTGTTTAGAGAAAACGGGAATCGATTAAGTGACCAATTCCCAGTTTTTTCGGTCCAATTATTTGGTCTAGTTTGGTTTTGAAAACGCTGAAGCAAGGTTCCCAAGGATGATGTGGATCATTTAGGTATTGTTTGGATCGAATACGGAGGATTCGGAAGGAGAGAACTCATGGAGGAAACCTACGGAAGCATTGGGAGTGGTCGAGCCCATCAAGGGAGTTGCAGGATTTAGTTTCATTGCTCATCCCGTAGACCCTCAACCAAGCTTTTCATGAGGAGTCAGAATCTGCTCTTTACACCGACCTCACAGTATTTTCCAGCTACAGGAATATCTCCCGTACTTGTAAATAATTATTCAAGGTAGATATCATGTGCTGGCAGTGTTGTACAACATGTAGAAATGGGTTTGGTTTGGAATCTGGGTTATAATTTGATATATTTTGAAAACTTTGAAGAATAATTATGGGTGAAAAAGTTTTTTGGTCTATTTAATGGCAATATATAACGGAAAGTAAATTTTTCAAAATTTTGGAGTAGTTTAAAGTAACTAGCCCTATTATTATTATTATTATTATTATTATTATTATTATTATTATTATTATTATTATTATTATTAGGGTAAATCATTTAAACTACCCTATTGTTCACAAATTGACATGCGGTACCTTTACTGTTTAGCTATTGTCTTGCGATGTCTTTAAGTTTTTTGACAATTGACTAACTCTACCCCTATTGTTAATATCCGTTAATGTTCCGTCGAAATTCATACACACTTGAAACCACATGATATATAAATTTTCTTTAAAATCCAATTTTGCCCTTCATCCCTCTCCCTTCTTCTTCACCATCCCTCTCTCCGGCGGTAACTATAGCGAACCATTCCACTCCCTGTCTCTCCACTGCCATTTCCACCATTGTCGTCGTCTGTATCCAACCACTTTCGCCGACATTGCCAGGTTTTTCTAACACCAAGTCCTTTCCAGAGGAGGTAAAGGATTTAGTAGTTGTCTGCAACTATGCTCTGCAATTTTCAGATATTGAAAGCTTTGGAACAGGTACGAAGGAACGGGGGGAGGGGGAGAGGAAGAGAGAGATAATGGGAGGTGCAGCAACGACACATTCGGCCTTAGCACCGAACCGCTCCACATCCCCTTCCTCTCTCTCTCTCTCTCTCTCTCTCTCTCTCTCTCTCTCTATTCCCTTCGTTCGTTCTCCTTCCCTTCCACATCCAACCTCTCCTTGTATTACCCAAAAATCTAAGTCGAAAACTGTGATGCAGAGCCCTCTTTGCCGACGATACGGGAAAGATGAATAATAGAGCAAGCCATGTATGTTCTCGGCTTCAAGCAACACCGCTGATAAAAACCTCTTATAAGTTTGCTTCCACCTTGGAGGGTCCAAAGTTTGCTTCCACCTCGGAGGGTCCTGAATTCTTTCGTCGTTCCATCAAAATATCTTGATGAAATTACGGAATGAAAATTATAGGTCCTTATCTTCTCAAATCATTCGAATTCCAACAAAGGAGCTAATCTTTGGCATGAAAAATGAACAAAAGTAAAAGCAAGAAGAAAATGGAGAGAATTCCAGTATATTCTCTACACCCGAAAAGGTTACAAAAGCAGTGTTTATATACAAGAACAATCCCTAACTAACTAACAAACTTGACAGAAAAGAAAACTAAAGGAATATTGCCAGCTCAATAACAAAATGCCAGCTCAGCTAGTAAAGGATAAAAGAGAATAAAGGAAAATAATGAATAAAAGAATGAATAAAGATAATAACTCTACATCCCCCCCCCCCCCTCAAGTTGGAGTTTGGTGGATATCAAGCAAACCCAACTTGGACATGAAGTTGCTGAATTGAGGACCAGAAAGTGGCTTTGTAAAAACATCAACTACTTGGTGATGAGTAGAAATATGCTGAGGATTGATGAAGCCTTGCTTGAACTGCTCTTTAACTAAATGGCAATCGATGTCCAGGTGTTTTGTTCTTTCATGAAACACTGGAATGGCAGTGATGTGTAGAACAACTTGATTGTCACACCAAAGAGGACTTGGAAGTTTTAATTGAATGCCAAAATTCTTGAGAACATAGGAGATCCATTGAAGTTCATAAACCGTTGCTGCTAAACACCTATATTCTGCTTCTGCTGATGATCTTGAGACTGTTGTTTGTTTCTTTGTTTTCCAAGAAATGAGAGCTGACCCCAAAGAAATGCAAAAACCTGTTAAGGATTTTCTGGTTTCAGAACAGGAGGCCCAGTCTGCATCACTGAAAGCTTCCAATTGAAGAGAATTGTCAGCTGGATAAAAAAAGACCTTTAGAAGGACAACCATTTAGATATCTAAGCAAGTGCATTGCAGCTTCCCAGTGTGACTGACATGGAGAGTTCACGAACTGACTTAGCTGCTGTACAGAGTAGCTAATGTCTGGCCTGCTAATATTTAAATACAACAAACGCCCAACAAGCCTTCTATATCTCTCTGGTTCAGCTAGTGGAGGTCCTTTATTTGTACAAAGTTTTTGACCCTTAGGGAAAGGTGTTTTAGCTGGTTTAGCACCTAGGAGTTCAGTATCTGTTAGAATGTCAAGAATGTATTTCCTTTGGTTAAGAACAGTACCTGAAGAACTCCTAGCAATCTCCAAACCTAGAAAATACTAAGCATAGCCAAGATCATTGATAGTGAATAGCTTATCCAAGTACTGTTTGACTGAAATGATATTTGCTTCTGAAGTACCTGTTAGAAGCACATCATCTACATACACTAACAGTGCAAAGAAGGAGTTAGATGTGTGCCTAACAAATAAACAATGATCATGAGCTGATTGATGGAAACCAAAAGCTTTAATTTTGTCACTAAATTTAGCATTCCATTGTCTTGAGGCTTATTTAAGCCCATAGAGTGATCTCTTCAGTTTGTAGACCTGACCCTTAGCAGCCTTAAAATACCCTTCTAGAGGTTGCATGTAAACATCCTCATCCAAATACCCATGCAAGAATGCATTATTGATATCCAATTGATGGATAGCCATGATTTAGATGTTGCAATTGCAAAAAAAATTCTTATAGTTACTATTTTGGCCACAGGAGAGAAACTATCAAAATAGTCAATCCCTTCCACCTGGTGAAAGCCTTTGGCTACAAGCCTGGCTTTGTATCTTTCCACACTACCATCTGGATTCAACTTCACTTTATACACCCACTTAGAACCAATAGCCCTTTTTCCTTCTGGTAAATCAGTGAGTTCCCAAGTTTCATTTTTCTCTAAAGCTTCTAATTCCTTATTCATTGCTTTAATCCATTCAACATTAGTACTGGTTTGATTATAAGAAGCTAGTTCTTGAATATTTGACACATTAGCTAAAAAGGAAAAATATGATGCAGAAAGTGAAGGTGATTGAATAAATGAATATGTTGGAAGTGTGTGAGGTGTTGATGCATGAACCTGTGACTGATTGAGGATTCTATCAGTAGTTCTAACATTGCTGCAAGCCAAATTAGTAACATAGTCTGTAAGTCATGCTGGTTTCTTTTTAATTCTAGTACTATGTCTGATAGGGGGTAGGTTGTCTGTATTAACGAGGACTATAGTTTCTGGTTTTGTAATTTTAGGAAGTAAATCATAAGGTGCACCAATGGTTTCTGTTCCTGGTTCAGAGGTTGGTGAATTCAAAATATCAGGTGTTTCATTGGGCTCATCTGCCGTTAGTATAGGTGATGATACATCTAATGTAGAGGTTGGTAAAAGATCTGAAATATTATCTGGAGAGGGTAGTGGTAAAACAATTGATGGATTTTTGTCAACAGAAACTAAATTGGTTTTGAAAGGAAAAATTTGCTCATAAAATTTTATGTCTCTTGACACATAAACTTTATGATTTTCCAAATCATAGGCTTTATAAGCCTTTTGGCCAGGACTATACCCAATGAATATACACTTAAATGCTCTATGATCAAATTTGTTTTTATGAGGTAATGTATTTGTTACATAGCATAAGC
Organism: Nelumbo nucifera; assembly: GCF_055504915.1. NCBI lineage: Eukaryota > Viridiplantae > Streptophyta > Magnoliopsida > Proteales > Nelumbonaceae > Nelumbo > Nelumbo nucifera. The sequence goes on along the minus strand of NC_142654.1, from coordinate 4,777,750 downwards.
AACCAAAGCATCTTAAATTGGTATAATCTGGTGGTTTATGAAATAGGATTTCAAATGGAGATTTCCAGGCTAACAATGAAGGGTAGTCTGTTTATAATATGAGTAGCCATAAGGATGGAATGTCCCCAGAATTTTTTAGGCAAGCTAGATTGAAACATAAGAGCTCTTGCCACTTACAAGAGATGCTTGTGTTTCCTTTCAACAATTCCATTCTGTTGAGGTGTATAAGGGCATGATTTTTTATGTAACACCCCTTTGCTAGAAAGAAAAGATTGGAAGTCATGGTTTGTAAACTCTGTTCCATTGTCAGACCTTATGGTTTTGATAGTTTTATCAAATTGGGCCTTTACCATGTTGAAAAACTGAGTGAAAATGGCAAGTATTTGGGTTCTGTGTGACATCAGAAAGGTCCAAGTTGCTCTGGAATGGTCATCCACAATTGTTAAAACATATGTGGCTCTAGTAATTGAAGGTTATTTATATGGCCCCCAAGTATCCAAATGGATTAATTCAAAGGATTGCTGGGTAGTGATGTTGTTGGTTGGAAAATGTAGCCTTTGTTGCTTAGACAAGTGACAAATTTCACACCCAACCTCATTTTGTAAATTCAAGCATTTAAGAAAATCAATATGCTTTAAAACATTCATTGAAGCATGTCCCAAATGGCCGTGCCAAAGAGAAATTTTTGAAGTAGTCATATTTTCTTGCTAGAAACAACAGCATTACAAGGTAATAAAGTATCATTGAAATTCAAAAACAACATGTCACTGTTTGGCTCTTTATTACATCTGAATTTCGTAAGACAAGAGTTGTCTAAAATGTATAAGCTTCCTAGTAGTTTTCCTACTGCCAGAATCCTTTCAGTCTGCAGGTCTTGCAGCAGACAATGGCTTGGTAAGAATGTGAATTTTATTTGGGCAAACTTAGCAAGTTTATTTACTGATAAGAGGTTGAATTTAAAACTAGGAATGTGCAAGGCATCTTTCAAACAAATATCAGTTGACAAATGAATATTTCCAATGCTATGAACAAATTTAATAGATCCATCTGGTAAGCAAACAGGTAATGGATGTTTAGTGGGTCTAGGCTTATCAAAAAGGGATTTATTTCCACACATGTGGTTTGAAGCCCATGTGTCAATTATCCAAGTATCAGGCTTCAATAAGTCAATAGTACTCAATGCAAAACTTAAAGTACATTTAGTATTGAAGGAATTACCTGCATAGTTGTCCAGGTTGGCAAAATTGACATGGCTGCCTTCCATAGTCATCTTCCCTTTCATTAGCTTCAAAACTTCTTGTTGCACCATATTAGCCAAATCCACTTTCTTATCAGTTTGCCATCAAGCTTCTCTTCAGTTCCAAAATCAAAAGAAGTTTCTACCATATTGGCCATTGTTCTATTTCCTAATTTTTTCTACTGCTCCTTAAGATCCTTATACCATTCTGGGTATCCATGGAGCTTGAAGCAAGTCTCCTTTACATGTCCCTTCACATTGCAATGATCACAATACTTGCTATCCCTATCCTTCCGACCCATGTCTATCTTCTTAGTATTTCCCTTATTAGTTCCACCCCTTCTGTATGGTTGATTAGTGTTTTGGGTTTTAGCAAATAACTCAGTAGAGTCTATGTTCTCATTAAAAGCTATGTGTACTTCTCTCTGTTTCTTAACTCTGAGAACCAAGGAATAAGCACGGTTCACAGAGGGTAAGGATTTCATTACAAGGATTTGACTCATTATATTATCATAACAGTCATTTAAACCCATCAGAAATTGCATTAATCTATTGAATGAATGCAAATCGACAACTGCCTTAGCGGAACCACACGTACAAGGTGGAATAGGCATTAAACAAGTCAATTCATCCCACAGCCTTTTAAGTCTAGTATAATACTTAGCTACCGATTCATTCCCTTGAGATATTGAACTTATATCTCTTTGGATTTGATAAAGCAAAAGCCCATTACTTTCACCAAATCTTTCAGCAATTTCATCCCAGAGTTCCTTAGCTGTAGTAGTATATAGAAAAGCATCTACTATTTCTTTTGAGATTGAGTTAAGGATCCAGGAAGTTACCATGTAGTTCACCCTTGTCCAAAGCTCAAACTCTGTTGTTCCTTCATTTGGCTGAGCAATCCTTCCATCTACGAAACCCAGCTTCAGCTTCGCACCCAGAGCTATCTTCATAGATCTGCTCCAGGTGAGGTAGTTGTTTCCAATTAATAGTGTTGTAACTAGCATCATTCCATGATGATTTGAACTGTGCAAGAAGAAAGGATCTCCGTTCGAGTTGTAGGCTAACTCTTTCGTGATCTCTGCAACAGCTCCAGGGCCAGTCGTATTTCGACCATTTCGAGTAATAGAGGTATCCACCTCTTCTTCCATAGCGTTAATAAGAAATTTCTTTAATCAATCAAAAGAAAAACTCAGGCACCAGATCTTGATGCTCTGATACCATGAACAAAAGTAAAAGCAAGAAAAAAATGGAGAGAATTCCAATATATTCTCTACACCCGAAAAGGTTACAAAAGCAATGTTTATATACAAGAATAATCCCTAACTAACAAACTTAACAGAAAAGAAAACTAAAAGAATATTCCCAGCTCAATAACAGAATGCCAGCTCAGCTAGTAAAGGATAAAAGAGAATAAAGGAAAATAATGAATAAAAGAATGAATAAAGATAATAACTCTACAAAAAACACTTCAAGCTCGCTGCATATTTTTGATGCCTCGCTGTCCTTTGTA